>NC_084670.1:7907382-17242382 GCF_028389875.1 Rhea pennata | reverse complement strand
TTATTGTATATTATAATCTTTTTGATTTATCTGCAAAAATGTATTTGTGTCAAAGTGTAATTTGATTTTAAGAGTCAACCATGTGATGTTAAATCTACGATGTATTCTATTTTAGCAGTTGTACTGTGCAGGATTGCTACTACCCGTCCAAGTCATCAATATGATTTCTAAACTGAGCTTGAAATACATTTTGCACGTTAAGGTGTGTTGAACTTGAGCATTTTTAACTTGTATAGTCAATATTTGTAATGTGGTAACATGCAGTTTAGTGAATTAAGTAACTTGACATCAAATGTAAGCAAAAGTTTGCGAAGCAATTTGAGTCATTAGAATATACAGCTGAGGTGGCTAATTGTCATGGGTGACATCACATGTGTCTACTATATACCTGAAATGTTAGCGTGTTTAGATAGTATATGGCTCTACTGTAAAACAGGGTAAATATTGATACAGAAATCTATATGCATGATTCTAAAGTCACTCAAAGATGGATAATAACTGCATCACTGTACAAAGTTCAGCAAAAACATGTGAAATCTTGAGATTTTTAGCAGCTTTTTCTTGTGCACATATCCAAGGTTGTCAAAATATGATAAAGAACCAGTCAAAGCATGTAATATATTAGAATATCTAGCCTTTACATTGCTAACATCATGAGAAATTTAGGATTTTCTTTTGCCTAACTTGTACTAGATATAACTATATAACATAACTAAAGTATTTCTGAAACTTAAAATGGATTATTGTGCTGTAAATGAGGAGGTTCCCAACTTAAAATTTGTCTTACACCAATATATTTAACTTGGACTCTGACTCCTACTTCCACCCTAGCCACATCTTTCTGAATAATATCGTCCAATACATGAGAGGTTTTTGTGAGTGAACAATATGGAGGTGAGGGACAATGTGTAAAAAATAAGAGCAAATTATACCCATTTAGCTCAAATAACTAGCAGCTGCTATACATCTTGACTTGTTCTGAAGAAAGTAGACTCCTGTTTCAATTGCAGGTTAAAAAAAATGCCTGTGCAGACTTGATTTTCTCTAGTTTATTAGAGCTGTCTCTCAGAACTGTCAGAAACTATCACTCAGGCCTTTAAAAATTCTGGTATGTATGTAGCAACTATTCCTCCCTACAGATTATTTTCATCCTAATTAATAGTGCTTCTGTTCTCATTATGGAACAATTTGGCCATAACTTAAAACCTATTCTTTCAGTGGAGTTAGTGTCAAACCCTCCTGGAAATGAAATAAATATTTAATGTAATTTTACTAATAAGCATTTCAGTTGTAATTATGATATTCATTACTTTTATTAAAAAATCAAATAATCTTAAAATGCCACTTCTCTACACATATAAACCTTCTAAGTGTGCTGTTACAGGTTGCAAGGAGATATAAGGTGACAGGCTTGTACAGACTTGCTTCTTAAAACTCCAGATAGTTTGCGAAATTCATAATAATTATTGAAACCATTGAGAGAAGATGGCTTTAAATACTTCTGATGCTTTGGACTACTCTTGTGTGACCCAGTTTTGTTGTTTCTTTTTTTTTTTCTTTTTGCTGATTAAAGCAGGACAGGAAAATTATTGTTGGCTACCTGCTTGTTCTGCCCCAGGCTTGTAGTGTATATGGTTCCAATGAAGCATTCTCACTTCTTTTTTTTTTTTTCCACTCTGTGGGTAAAATTAGAGAACTACTTAACTTCATGATGACTCAGTGGTGTAAGTCATATCAATATACACTCTTTCCTCTCCTTTTGTACATGTTATCATTAATGAAAATTAATATTGACAAATAGAAGTCCTAGATAAGTTCCTTAAGATAAGTAATCAGTGCCTAACACAGAAATTTACCATCTTACCAGACTGACTAGAGGATCCTCTTTGTCTGTTGGAGGAGAAGCCTTACCTAGTGTGTACCTTTTTCTAGCCCTATCAGTGAAAAAGAAGAGGTAAATGAAATGGTACGTGTGCATTGGTATAAGTCAAATTAGTGGTTGATGAGCTCTGTTCTCAATGTTTTCTTTGCATTTCTTCTAAAGTTTTTTTTTTTTCAATATAAGCAGAGTTTCTGAGGTATAGAAAAGATGTTCAGGGATTTTACTCCTAGAGGTAAGTAGATGGTTATGTAGCAAACCAAGTTAATTGGACAGCATATTGCAAAATTGGAACTTGAAAACTGTTAACTATCTCAAGATTTTAGCTTACATACTTCTGTTCGCCAGCTTCAAATGACAGGGTGCCTACAATATAAGCACATTTACCCACCCTTATTCTCTCTTCCCTTCCTCCATTTACTCCTCCCCCCCACACACAATATATTGGTCATTCACACCACCTAATACAGACTACAGCTTCACAGAGGTCTAAACTGGTGGTTGCTCAACTTCTGAAGTCTCTCCCCTTCCCTTGGGCCAGATCTTTTGCTCATCTGACCTTGCATTAAGCCATTTTAGAGTGCTAAGTTAGCAAAAACTCAGCTGTTGTATGTGTGTGGGGGGGGGGTTTCTTTTTTTCTTTTTTTCTTGTTACTGTTTTTAAAGAGCAAAAATATTTATACAGTGCCACAAGGAGAAAATTGTTTAATACCAAAAATAAAACAATCCTATGTGGGTGCCATATTTTCAGTATGCTTACAGTTACAATAATAATGCATAAATATGCTATGCATATACAGAATAAAGAAAAGTTGAATCTCTTGCTCAGTGGAGGGCTCAGGACCTTTTCTGGTCAAGTTCCGAAGCTCTCCAAGGATGAAGATTCCATAGCTGTTCCTGGTAACTTATTTCAGTGCTTAAGCACTCTCATTGTGCTTTTTTTGCCCCCTTATATTCAGTTGGAACTTCCATTGCTGCAAATAAAGCAGAGCTTAGATTCTGCTTTGGGTTTGTTCAAAGGAATTTTACTATCATACATCACCCTGATCACACTAATTTGGACAATACTGTCTTTTGACTGTTTGAGTCTTTGTTTCTAAACTTGCATTTAGAGTTAGACATCTCCTTCCATAGGATAATAAATTGTGAATGAAAGTGGTTTCTGTATAGCTAGATTTACTGATGACCTCAGTTCTGAATGATCTGTGTGTGCAGAAATGACTTTATTGCTGTTATGCATTACAGAACAGTAATTCATAATGTTCCTGGCAGTGAGGCTTTCTGACTAGTGCTCTGTTAATCTGCAGATTCTTGTTGATTTTTTTATCTCCAGGGAAGACTTGGGTGATTTTTGTCAGGTTCTCACCTTCCATACAAATATCCTAAGTTCTCTCCCTGATATAAAATAAAATACTTACCAAATTATATCTTAACTAATTCAATTTTCTAGTAAAAATAGCAATTCAAGTGGTAGCTGTAGAAGTTCAGAAAAGAGGAAAAAAAACGTACCAAAATATCTTTTCAGTGTAACTTCATTTCTCAGACAAAAGAACAAACATCAATTATTTATTTGCAGTTTGGCTATTTGGTGGGGGGGACAGTTAATTTAAATAATTTAATTTTTAAAAAATATTTTAAATAATTCTATAACAATACCCATCTGCACATACCAAGCTACTGCGGCTAATGAGAACAGCGATAGTCATGCTGCGTGACTCTTACTAACTTTTTTCTAAAGATAAAAAATAATGTGAGTTGGTATGAGGAGTGGCTTTTTTGGCAGTCTAGCTTATATAGTACCGAGAAATCAGAATTTCAATGAATTTCATAAAAATGTAAATTGATCACATTTGGAAAAATACTAGTTATTGGTAAATGTTTAGTGGGAGATTGTCTTGTAATTGAGGCAAGTGAAAATTCCAGGATTTTAGCAGTAGTGGTAAGTCATGCTTTTTTTTTCTTTTTCTCAGAGTTTAACATTATTTTTAAAACATTTGATATTATGAGAGGGAAATGCTTAGATATTGGATATTGGAGAGAATCGAGATACCCTAGGATACCTATTTGCCAGTGTGTGGCTTTATCTTAACACCCCATTTTGTTGCATGTTTTAAGACATGATGGTTACTATAAATGTGTCACCATATCGTGATCATGGGGCAATCTCTGAGAAGTGCTGTCTTTTCAGTTTTGTTTGGTTTGAACTCCCGTGTAGCTGTAAGCCCTAAAGGTTCTATAGCAGTCTCATAGCTGCAATGTAATTTTCCTTCTGTGCAGTTCTCATAAATAATTGTGATTACAGTACCTGTTTATAAATGAACCGCTGCTGGAATTTCGTCTTGCAGGAATTATTTAATTCCCTTCCTAATAACAGGTGGAATCTTAGTTTTCTTTCACCTATGTCAAGGGTCCTTGTTTTCAATTGGTGGAACAGTTATTCTTACAATACATTTTTTTTATTATTCTTTTTATATTCTATATTCTTTTTATTCTTGCATAAATAGTATTTTGTTCTATTATAATTACCTCTTTTCCTTTATCAGTCATGTTTACCTTGATGATGATGTGTTTTTCCTCCTTTCCATTCTGAAGAGTCATCTTATTTACAGCGGAGTCTGAGCTATTCCAGATTTTTAGGTACTTACAGAAAATTTTTGAGTGAAATGTAACCAATTTTCATGCTTTATAAAAGATGAGGGAAAAATTCAGACTCTGTCAAAGTAGCCTTGGAAGGCATACTGCTAGAATGTTTAAAACAAGCTAAGTTATTTTTATGGATGCAGACATGAATCAGCCTGGAAACCATAATAGGACTTATTGTAGATGTTAAAATGGACACCAGTAATAGTTTTAGAGAGTCTTGAATTCATTGCTTGTAGTTCTAAACTGACTTTGATGAGCTCTAAAACAAGTGAAGCATTATTCTAAAATGAGCTAATTTGAGTTAAGTATGGTGTAATGAATGGATTTGTCATATTTGTATGCCTGAACACCGAGTGATACATGTCATTTGTAGTAATACTTGAATATAGTAAATGCCTTCACAAAAGAAGTTTGCAGGACTTCTGCACTTCTGCTGTGGACATGATGCGATGGTTACAGAAATCGATATTAACAAGTATGCTCTTGTGGGCTTTTTAAATGATGCAAGTAAACCTGTGCTTCTAGCAAAAGACACCTTTGTTTGCAGTTATAAATGAAGCTTTTTTTTTTTTTTTTTTTTTTTTTTTTTGGGGGGTCTTTGTCTAGCCATCTAGTGAGAGACAGTATAGAGCAGCTGGTGTCCCAGCATGAATCTGAACTGAACTTTTTTGTATCAGCACGGTTGGGCTTCGATTATGGCAGAGTATGTCTCAGAATATAGACATCAATGATTGAGCTGTTTCCTTTGTGAAACTGTACTTTCAGTTTATTAGCTAGGAGTTATAAATGGAGAGTATTTTATAATTAAAGTATGTCTGGACATATTTTAGATTCCTATAGTGATCTTGCTTCCGTAGAAAGCTTGTCTGAAAGGAAGGCATATATTGTAAGAATTATTTGCAGTAATGAAAATTGAAAAATGGTCACTTTACCATTATCCTAAATATTTAGCTCTCTATACACATATATAAAAAATAATTAATTTAGTTAGAAAAATGCTTCTTATTCCTTTATATCTACTTCTTTAAACTAACTTCTTAATATAAAAATTTTAAGACTACTGTCAGTAGCATAGAACCACTATAAAAGTTGAGTGCATTAGTGAATATGCAAATATCTGAATCCAAGTTTGTTGATATAATTAAGTGTTTTTTAAAGAACAGTGAATAGAGACAAGGTAAGCAAAGTTTATAATGTCATTGTTCAGTATTTCATCTATCTTTGTTACTTTTTATTTTTTTAGGTCCAGAGGTACTTTAATTATGCAAGCTAGTATCAGAATTAGCTGTTTATTAGTGGCTTTTTAATTAAAAAGCTTTATTTGAGGTTGAACTGAGATTTAAAATACCAGATTTTAAAGATATTAAAGTGTTGCTTCATAGAAGAGTTACAGTTTCAACAATCAAAATCTAGTTTTTATCTTAAATCTAATGTTTAGTTGAAAATGTTAATGTAGTTAAGCACATTTCTGAGATGCTGTTCTGAACAGATAATGTGGAGTAATATTTTTAGTTCCACTTCCTGGGGATGTAATGATACTGATTAGTTCAGGTCTGGCAAGAAGTCATAATTTCCCAGCAAATGATTAGAGTATTTCATGTGTTCTGATCCATAGTGCTTAGGCAAATATTGAATTTGACCTGAATTCAGAAGATTGATATTCCCAAGATAGATATGTGTTCCTGGCTGTCTGTAATGCCTAGAGAGATCAGTGATGAGGTTTAAATAGAATTGCCTTATTTTGAGATCTCTGTCATATTGCATCTATTTTGCTTTTATGACTTGTCACTCCTTGTTCAGAAGTGTTAATACTTATTAAATCTCATAGTGGAAGCTTATATTTAATTACATGAATTCACAGTTCATATTTTAAGTGAAATGTGAGTTTTACTTTATTTCAGTAATTTTTTTTTCCTTGACACCAAGTCCTGACATGCTTGTGTGTTATGAAAATACTGTCTAAATGAAAATGGGAGCAGGAGTTTTAATTAGTATGTGATGGATTGGCTTAAAAATTTTTAACTCAAGTTTTTTCTGTCAACTCCTGTGTAGGCAGAGAGGTTTCACAGTTGGAAGGACATTATTTGGTATACAGTATTACCGACTGCATGTAAGATAAAAGTGTTAAATAACCTAGCTTTACAGTGTGAAGTTCTGTTTAAGAAGCAGGAACAATCTGTTGCTAATTTATAGTTAGATTCAGCAAACTATGGAATCAATTGCATTCCTATATTGCAAAAAAAAAAAAAAAATGTTAAAAGCTATATCAGTATGCAAGATTGATGGAGGTTTTGAATTTAGATAATCCAATTTTATAAAACTGAAATCTTATACTTTAAGAAAATTGAATCTGAACATCCTGCACAGCTGGCTGAAGTATCTGAGTACAAGCATGAAATATATACGAGCTCAGCCTGTATATATTACTGCAACTACGTCCTGTTCATGTGATCCATCCTCTTTCTGCAGTTTAGTAGTTAGCCCTAATGAGACATCTGAAGTCACTGCCTTATCTTTATTATGAACAGTATTTCATTGTCCAAAGTTAGGCTTAAAATGGAAGTGAAAAATTCACCTAATGAGAAGTATCCTAGTATCTTTGGGGAGGAAGAAATAAAGCTTTCTTTATTTCATAGTCCATAATTAATTTAGTCCATAATTCCCATTGCAACATACCCGGTTGCAATTTTTGAAAAACCTGAAACTTTACTCCCAACAACAGTAAATCTCAACTGTTGTTCTAGGTATTACTTTTTTAATATAATGAATGGAAATCATGTATTTTTAGTGAACAGTTGAATAAACCAGAGACTGATCTGGAATCTGTGATTCTATTTAGTATCTTAATTATCTCAGTAGTTACCATCAACACAATAGTATGTGCTCTCCTCAGAGGCAAATAGTTCAGTAGATTATGTGCCATAAGTAAACTAGTAATATATATATTTTTATTAACAATTTCTTTATATAATTACAGCTTTATGCAGGAGCTGTCCTAGAGGTATGTGGATGAAAATTGGGAAGGTTCCCTCAAGTCCAGGGTAAGTAAAGCCACTACTGTTTTTTAAAATATTAAATACTGTCACAGCTGAATGATAAAATATGTTTTTAAGCACTTTTTACAAGTAGTCATAGATTTCACACATTATACTGGAAAGGTTGCATTGACCTGAGACTGGTGGAACTGTTCTGCAATAGTTTTTATGTAAAATTATATGGCATGCTTTTGGAGCTGCTTTCTTTTCAGAGATCCTACAGATAATTGTTCTGTCAGTGGATAATAGCCATTGACTAAAGTGAATGGAATACTGTGGTGTAAAAGGAAAATCAATACCATCAGCATGTGGTAGGGGGTAGCTTCAGGAAGAAAAATCTGTGAAAATTTTCAACCTAGTACATTGTTATAAGTGGGGAAAGAACTTAGGTGATAGCAGTACTTTGATTTTTTTCAGTAATGAAGTTCCTAAGACAGTACTTAGCGTTGGTTGAACATAGGGAGAAAAGACTGATCTAGCTTTAGAAATAAAAATGCACAAAAAGCACATCTCCATCTACCATTCCCAGTGTTAATATCACCCTGTTTTGAAGGCTGCCTGATGAACAAATAAAGTTTTAGAACAGAAGGTTACAATTACCATAAATTATGCTGCCCTAGACACTCTCCTGCCACCTCTTCCCACAAACAGTTCAGTTAATAGACAGCAATACTAGGGGAAGGATATTTTCTGTTCCCTGCCATTTAAAACACCAAAACAAAAACTCATTCAAGGGCTTGCCCTACTTTAAGGGGGGAGAAGACGTTAATTTGGGGAGTGCAGGACACCATGTTATCCATGTTATATCCATGTCCATTCAAATTTAGCAAAGTTTAAAAAAAAAAAAAAAATCCTAGCTGTTGTTGCCCATTCACCCAGCTTCTTTATGGACCTGAATCTGTAAGAGCTAAGTGCTCTTTGAACCATAGATTTGAAGGAAGAAGTCAACTTGTTAGTTTGGCTCCAGGCTCTATCATGTTCTCAATGATCTTTGCATATTGGTCCTAGAAGGGAAGGGCCCTCAATTTCTGCTCTGTGCACATCACAGCACACCTTCCAAAATAGCTTAACAAGCTTAAAACTTACAGTACAAAAAGAAAAACTTGAAAATGTTACATTTTTTTCTTACTTTTCTAAATTTATTTAAAGATTTAAATTCTACTAATCATATAGCTTGCTTTTTAAAAGACTGAATGAAGTTCAGTAGCTTTTCAGTAGTTTTTGTGTTTTGACTACAAATTCTTGTTTGGTACAGTGAGAAGAAAGACAGTACTGCTTGGTACACTTAACTATCTCATTTTTCTTTTGATCACCGGTTTCTCTTGCTCAGATTTACTGCTGCTGTATCAGAACTGATTGGAAAATGATGTAAATTTTAAGACTATATTTAGAAATACAAAACAATGCATTTCTTCAGCTGGTATTTGTCTTCACATTAGTATTAATTTGAAAATACTTTTGCTTAGATTTTTTTTAAAAACTTCTTTATTCATTTTTTTTTCACTTCTACCAAAACATTATTTAATGACTCCATCTTAAAATATAACATTTGAGAACTGGTTTTGTTTCTGCTTTTCACTTGGGTATTACAGAAGTTAGGCAGCCTGAAGGTCAAGTTGCTTCTTTTGAAGCAATGTCTTTATAGGCTCCATTGAACAGTGTAGTCTGTCATTGCCGATGTCGCTTTGCAAATACTTCTTTTTGCTTCCTGCCTCACAGCTCCCACTAGGATTTTTTTCTCCTTGCAGAATATACACAAAATGGCAGCACTAAGTGTGGGACTGTGTGTGTATTAGAACTACATGGATTAGTATATGTTATTGCTGTATCTGACTTTCAGGTCTTCCTTAATACTTATATAGATTGTTTTGTCACTTAGCTTACTCCCACAAACCTGATTTGTTACAGACTAGTTCTGGATTACATTTTATGTGGCCAAAGAGTGAACAGTGTTTTTTATAATGGGATTCATAACTTAAGGATTTTAATCCTCAAATACTTTAGAATTAATAAAGGTTCATAAAAGGTGCAGATGAAGGGAGAGGACAGTTAAAAAGAACTCCGTGTGTGTGTTATTCCAGGATCAAATGCAATATTCTGTGGTAGTTACATTTTAAAAATCCCACCAAAATTACTGGTAATATTATTTTTAGCTACAAATAGTATCTGAGTACACCTGAAAGTGAGTATAAACATCTCTAAAGGAGTGTATGTATACTTCTATAAATACATTCCATAATATATATATACATATATATATATATATACACACACTGAGAAATAAGAGAATAAGTGACCAGAGAATAAAAAAATTTGGTCCTCAGCAAGATACTCTCAGTCAACTTAAATTGAAAATTGTTCTTCGTAATATCATTACAGACTGTTAAATGCTTTTGCAAATATGGCCAAGGACATCTGTTATCTTTTTCAAATATAGCTTCTCATGCTAACAATCTGGTAACAAACTACAATATGCTCAGCTATTAAATATTTTTCCTGTTATATTTCCCTTAAAAATAAATTATTCTATTATAAATGCTGTACTGCAGAATTAATTCCTATATTACATATAGTTAGAAATTGTTCTGCAAAAAAACAGGTCTTAAACATTTATCATTTAAAAGTACTGCATCAAAATAGACCATTGAAAATGTAAGCAGTAAGATTTGTAGATGAGGCAGTATCTTATTATATCAACTAACGCAGAATATTATACTGTTCTTAGCTGAGATGCATAAAGCTAACACTGCGAAATAGAATACTAAATTAACTGATCAGTCACTGACTAATCTAGCATATTTGATTTAAGTTGACTCTTCAATAATAGCTGTATTCTGTTCGTGATGAGATGAGAGGTGATGATGTCTAGTCTTCTGCATGCTTTCAGTTTAACAAAGACTGCACTAGACTGGGTTTTTCCATTGAACATTTCTTTAACATTTCTATGCTTTATTTTGTTCACCAAGGGAACAACTCACATCTCTCTCTGTGACTCTCTTAGTTAAGCAATGAACGTGCTCCCAGCAGATCTGCTACAGAAACAAGGTTCTTGATCATTGAACTTACACAGCATACAGCTACATTAGATCTCTCACTTAAGAGAGGTAGTAAGCACTATGTTGTGTTGCTCAGATTCCACAGGTGTGAGGGGGTTCTTTTAGTTACCACAAAATAATTTGTCATGAGTCTGTACTTTTATGTAAGATCACTTATTTCCTCATTAATTTATCTGTAATTCTCAAATATGGGTGAAAAGGTTAGAAAGTTATATTAGTGTTAAATCTTGCATTTTGTAGAAAAGTTACTAAAAACACTTACCAAGATACTTAGGATGTTGTAGTGATAGAAGCTGATGTTATACATACATTTTTTTATAATCTTTTCTAAGTAGATGATATACAAAGTAAATTTGATATAAACATACCAATTTGATACAAATGCACTGTCTTCAAAAAAAATATCACTCTTCTAATGCTTTGGTTTTGGTTGTTTTTCTTTCTTTCCATGGCTTTAAGCATTTGGTAAGAATAGCAATAGCATAACAAAACCTACTTTTTGTTACAATCATTTCAGGTATGGTCAAGTCCTTTTGCCCCTTTTTACTTACAAATCTGTAATATTCTGCAGTAGTGTACAAGCTCTTGTTTCTAGCAAAGTTTTGGGGTTCGCTTTCAAAATACTTTTATGTAATAATTCAGGGCCCAGTTCCATGTAGAACTTAATGTACCTCTGATTTCATCAATTTGTGCTAATAATCAGTTACACTTGCTTCCTCTGTTTAGTTCATTAACTCCTGCCAACAACCATTTACATGCAGTCTTAGATGTACGTCAGTGTTCCTCTTGTGTGTTAGGATAAGGTCACTTCAGTTATTTCCTATACTTCACTTTGTGTACCTTTAGTCTTTTTTACTTCTGAGTTTTAAAAATATGAATTGAATATGCTGAATTCAGTTATACAAAATGCAATGCTAGTTTGCTAAAATAAATTCTTACATGCTTCCTTAACTATCTGTTGTTAATAATTCTGTATATGAAACATTTACATGCATCATAAAGAGACTTCAAATATTTCTCTAAAGATAGATCTTGCTTTATACTAATTTTGAAAGATTCCTCTTACTCATGAATGACAATGAAGTAGTCCTTTCGGATGTTGCTCTCAGAACACTAATACTACTTTGACCTGATCAAATAACAATAGAATCTTTTGGTATGATACCAACAGATCGGAGGGATAGTCACCTTCATCAAAAAAAGTATGCTGCTGCTTTTCAGTGCAAGATCAGCATTTTGATACGATTTTACACACAATGTCAAGAGTTTAGAAACAGATAGTAGATTCTGTTGCCTGGAAAAGTAGCATATACTAAGAAGGCTACATCCTGTTTTTAAAAAGTGGGATGAATCTGTGTGTGCATACATAAGTTAGAAATGTCCTGAGAATACAAGTGTTACAGCAGTAAGCAATGGAATGAATTCAAACTTTAAGCACAGATTTTTAATAACAAAAAGAAGAAGAGTTTGAACAAGTGGGATTTTCCATTACTGCAAGATTTTTAATCACATTAGATTCTTGCCAGAAGACATGCTATAGCTTATCCAGAAAGCAAAAATTTGGCAGTAAAAATTTATTGCCTGCATTATGCTCAAGATTCAATTAGTTGATGATTTTTTTTGCTGTTTTTCTGGCATTAAAATCAAAATCTGAGATAAGAGAGATAGTAAGTTATTTAATATCTTCCAGGCCTTTCTGATTTGAGGCTGTTAGGATCCTTCTGATATGTGTAGAGATACACAAAGTTCAAAAAACATTTGTCTGCTTGTACAGTTGTTGTTTGAAGACTAGCGTGAAATTTTACTGCCATTGTATGTGCAGTGTTAAGAGATTCATTCAAGTGTTAAGAGATGTATTTAATTTTTTTCTTCAATATCTTACCCCAGGTTCTTTCATTTTGCATTTTTTCCAGTTACAGATCAAGCAGGAGATGTTCTAAAGAAAGATTCTAAATAATACTAATGTTGCTGAATGTAGTCATCCTTGGCAATCTGGATCATCCCATTTATATGTAACACTAGGTAGTCTATAAAAGAGTTATGCTTCGCATGTAGATCTGAAGCTTATTAGAGACAAATGTGGACAACTTACTTATTTTGAGTCAGGAGACTTTTTTTAAATGGTATATCCTGCCAGGCCTCTGCTAGAAGGCATGGAGGTGTGTGCATGTGAATCCATAGACTTGCAGTTTGGGCATGAGTGAGTCTTAGATTCCTTAGGAATCTTCCCTTAAGATTCTAGGTTTTAATTCCAACAGTCTCGTATTCATGGACTTCCTCAAAACAAAGGAACATTATCATGATAGCAGTGGGTTTTTCCTTGTGCAGTGTTCACGGGCAGAGGTTGCTCTTAGCTCTTTAAAAGCACTATGCAGTGCTAGGCATTCTCTCCCTTTGGAAGACAGTTTGGCCCAGG
Organism: Rhea pennata; assembly: GCF_028389875.1. Taxonomy (NCBI): domain Eukaryota; kingdom Metazoa; phylum Chordata; class Aves; order Rheiformes; family Rheidae; genus Rhea; species Rhea pennata. The sequence goes on along the minus strand of NC_084670.1, from coordinate 17,229,353 downwards.
GTGGCCTCTGCAGTATCCACACACACCTGATCTTTCTCTCCCTTTCAGCATTCACAAGATTGCCTTGGAGAGCTGTTGGTAGGCTGTCTGGCACTTTGTAATCTCCCTCTGGCTTGTCTTTTGAGGACATGCTTTAGGGAAATCTGACCTTTTAATTGCAGGCATACATCCTGCGTGGCAATCTAGTCTACTTTGTAGATGCACTTCCGGACTGCCTTCAAATTGCAGGCACATCCTTTCGTAGTGAACATGTTTTACAAAAGCATAAAGTGAAGTGATTTTAAGATTGCGTGATAGGACAGTTGCAAAGATGGCAGTAGAATAGGTCTGATCTTAGTCTAGCATTTGATTTACTGAAACAGTGTCGTGGCACAAAGCTCAGAGTTCATGTCATAGAAGGAATCAAAGTGGAAAATTCCTTCCCCTCTCAGGCATGGATGGATTATATAAAATACCTATTTTTCTGCAGCGTATGATATCTAAAGCAGCTGCAGGGAGAGAAAAACTGGAAGATAGTTAGTGTAGTATTAAACATAAAGCTATTAATGATCATATAAAAATATGCAGGAAGCCCTTGGGATTATAGGAAGCAACAGTGTTAATATTAGAGTAGAGAGGGGAAGAGTGTTAGGGCATTGCTGAATGTGGAACATGTGCTCCACATCACATGATAGGCAAACAGCTGCATATCCCCAAATGTGCATTGTAGCTGCATCCGACTTCCTAACCCCATCAATTCTATTCAGAGGCTGTGTTCAACTTGGAGCATGATTTTGTAAAAGATCAAGTGTTTTGACAAGATACTGACATGCATTAAAAATGCACGCTATATTGGTTTCTCACTTCAGCTTACAAAATTTACAATATGGAAATTATGCTGTTTGTATAGCGAGTGTTGCTCATTGTCGCATCACAGAAATTCAAGTGACTAGTACAGAAAGTCCCTGCGATCAGCATTAGAAATAAATATACTAATAACAGAAAGTGAATTTGTTCCAGCTGTCTAGAACATTTTTCCTGAAGTTCTGTTGTGCCTCAGCTTTCAGTAGTTTTAGATATTTGACTTTGATACAAGTGTGTAATAGCTACTTTTAAAGTGACAGAATGTAATAAAACCCGTAGAAGACTTTATTCGTCTACCCTATTCTGTTCACATTTTATGCAAGCTTCTTCACTCTCCAGCAGTGCAGCCAGAGAACAGCCACTCATGAGTCTCTGTCACTCAGTTAACAAATCCTCACACCTGTTGTAAGCCTGAAGTGCTGTAACCTGAGGTAACCCCTAAAGGCCATTTCTTAATGTGTTTGGGTTACATGTTTCAGTGTTGCTTCAGAAACTGTATCTGTTTTGCTATACTGCCTTACCATTTTTCTTGAAGTTTTGCAATTAACCCACTCTACTGACTGCTTTCAACACCTTCTGTTTCATATAAAGCCTTAGAAAATCATTTCAGCTTTAGATTTGAATTGAAAAATTTGTGGAAGAATTCCCTGTGAAGTAGTCTAGCCTGCTCTGGACGTTAGAGAGAGGAAGAAAAGATAAGAAAGAGTAGTAATAATAATAATAATAATTGAAAAAAAAAAATCTTGCAACTTTTCTGCATTTACTGCCAATTACAGTAAGACAACAAGTCACAAGGACATGGGAAACACTGTTGGGAATGATTTGTCTTTTGGAGTTTAATTCTAATTTAGCTCACGTTCAGTATGTGAGCAAGTACTGATTACTTATAATGTTACTTGAAATTTCTCTTTTTGTAGAACTGTAGTCTAATGTTATAATGTACACTGTATCTATATAACAAAAGCAAGCCTCTTTCTCTTCTATAGGGGGTTTAGAACCTTAGGAGCTCATTGGGCCTTGGCATTGGCCCTTTTGTAGTGGTTCGTGCAATTTTAAGCTGGAAGAATTTATCATTTTGACTTGTAACAAGTGCCCAGTGGAGGAGAGGAGGAAATAAATGCCACTCTGTATATGTATATACACAACAAGAAAATGTTATGGTAAGCATCAGCAGTAATACAGAGATAGGTATAAAGATGTCAGGGGACACCTTTACAATTATTGAGCGAACAGCTACGTTTTGTGAGGCGATGTATGAAACTTTAGTCCTGAGTTGCATTCATCTCCATGCAGCAGCAGGATGCATCCACAATTTGGGCTAGATTCATTGTTGTCTTACCTTGAATAAGCAGCTTTAACGTGCAGGTAGGATCTCTATAGGTGTCAGTCCATACTGACAGGAATCATTCTGGGAGAGACCCTGCTGGCATACTAAAGGATTGTCCTGAGTCCACTTAATGTCACTATAGATAGTAAGTTCAGCCTTTAGAAAATAGCCTGGTCTTCATTTCTCCTTCTTGCTTTCAGGTTATTTAGAATAACTTTCAAATATTTCAGAACTCAGACATTCATTAGGCTGAACAGTGTTTGAAAGCTTATTATGCTCATGATCTGTCCTGAAATAATTCATGTTGTTGATACTCTTTTTAAAATTAGTGTTAACAAAAGACTGATGTGCTGTAGGAATACAGGGACTGTGCTGCTGTTAGTGTTTGCTGACTAGCAATTCCAGCAGAGTTGTCTGTCAGCCACCTACCTCAAACCTACCCTTCTCTCCACGTAGCTACATGAGAGGCCTCTGAGTCCATCTTAGAGCTGATTGCTGTAAGAATCTCTTTTGCAGAGAAGCTGCTATCTTCTCTTCCCTTGAGGCTCCTGAAGTCTTAAACTGTTAAGACTTGCTATGTTTCAAAATGTAGTCTTTGAGATGTCTAAGGCATTGTCTGTTTTGTTTACAAGAGTAACACCAAAATCCACAATTTCCTCCGTGCCATTTCCACCCACATTACCTCAGCTTACAAGTGGTGTGCTTGTGCTGATGGGAGGTGTTACATATTTAGTCTCCCTCACCAAGCTCATCGTAGCCAGCTTTTGGTCACTGTTACACTTCACCTGAGATTAGGTGGCTGTCAACATACAGGCCAATCTGCTAAAGACTGTCAGTTGTACATGGAGAGAGACTGATTTAGACAGTTGCACTAGTGTTTGAGGAAAACCTAAGCAGATAAGAAGCTTGTTCGGGACACTAGCAAAAACAGGCTTTTCTTTAGGTAAAATGTTCTAGTATTATTACTTTTGTTTGGATACTCAGAGTTTTACCATTAAAATGGCCTTCTACAGCACCACTGCAAACTTAAACATAAGTCTGTTTTATGCAGATAGAAAAGCACTGATTTATTTATTTATTTACCCCTCTCCCCATCCTCGTCTTGTCTCCAAACCCTAGCTTTTGTCAGGAGCGACAAGCCAAAACTTTTCAGGGGACTGCAAATCAAGGTGAGTAGTAACCTAAATGTTTCTTATTTGGGATACTAGGAAGAATAAAACTTGGTAGAAACAGTCCTTTTGTGCATTGTTCCTTATTTGCTGATTAAGTAATCTTTTAGCAGAAGGCAAATAAGCATTGCTGGTATAAATTTTTACAAGCTCCTTCTGCTGATACTTAACGTTTGGTACCAATTTATTATTATTATTTTTAATCTAACAAAAAGTATCCTGGAACCCATAAGCAATAGCAGATGGCAAAAGAATGTGAAGAATATTTCTATTCTGTTTTGATTCTGTGGATATCTCGATTATTAGAGCTTCTGTCATTGTTTCAATTCATTCTCTCCTGTTCTGTCCTCCCCTGGCTTTCTGATGTTTCCATACATTCAGTGATTTTTAATTTTTCTTTCCTTCCTCTTAGACATTCTTCACCTTGTTATGTGAATCTTCCTCCCTGCCTCTAGCCCTCAAACATCCAGCTTTGTAGAGCAGTGTATAGAGAAGTCTTTAGAAACACCATTCCATATGCTCAAAGCTGTGTAAGCTGCAGTGTCCTAAGCTCAAACAAATCTGCGGTACCCTCTTCACTTCAAAATCTAGTCTCTTAACATCCTCTGTGGACTTCCAGCATGCTTCATAGATACATATCTTTATTCTCACATCTTTGTGCTCCCATCTCTACTCACCAAATGGCACCATCTGGAGTCACTTCATAGCTGTGCATGGCTGCTATAAGTGATTTGTCTTCTCACAGCAGATTCCATCCAAAACAGACTTCATCTGTCTCATGTATTCATGTTGCCTCTATATGTGTCCTCCAGTTTCTTTCAAGAGCTTTCTCTCCTTCTGCATGTCTGGCTGTTTCATTTTTATTTTAAGCTTTGTAGCTATATTGAACTTCAAAGCAGTCTGGACTACAATTGGTACAGAACACTATCAAAAAAAATCCTCAGTGCAAATGGATCTGGTATTTACTTTACAAGGCTTTTGGAAAATTGATCAGAGATGCCACTAGCTTCATTAGGTGAAATCAACTAGGTTAACTCAGTAGGGGAAAGTAAAATACTCCTAGGGAATTCTTTCTGTAAACTTAAATGGTTTAGAGCTTTCTAATGCTGTTAAAAGCTTTTATTTGCATTATATAGTTTTGTGACTTACTGAGTATTCAGAAGCATTAAAGTATTATTTTACCAGCAAATTCAATAGGCACAGATACAACACAGTAGGCAATGATGTGAGCACATTAGAAACGGGTAGTAGAACTTTGAACTGCTAAAGTGACTAGAAATTTTTAAAAGTAAACTAAGCAAATGGTGAAAAAGCTATGTGTTAGAAGAACCAGATTTCAGAATTCAGAAATAAAATTTCAGTAACTAAAAACAGTTAAAGTAGAATACCATCTTTCAAAGACAGCCTTATGGTATTTTTCTCCACATACAAATTAGCTTGTATAGAGGACCCAGGAGAACAAGGAGATGTTTCTGACGCATACTTGTTTGACCTGTTCTTCCACCATCCTCCCTTTGACATTAAATACAAGTCAAAAGTCTGAACTGAAGCTGGTTTTTACTCATTTTATTCAATACAACTAACAATATTGTGGGGCTTAAGATAAATACTTACTGCTCTCAAACTAATGAGCTCAGATTTTTCATGGAATGAGGCCCCTTAGTCCCTAAGATTCCTTCTCTTCTCCCATCTTCATCCCATAGTACCAGGCATGAAAGCATTTACTCCAGAGCTGGAAATACTGGTCATCTGCTGCTGGTAGTATGTGTGACCTGCAGCATCTCTCTGCTCTCAGGCTCCGGTAGGGGTGACTCCCCTCTTCCTGGTTGCTGCTTTACATACAGACATGCATGCAACTCTAGCTTTGAGCACCTTCCTTTGATTTTGATAGACCTGTTTTTAGGTGGAAGACTGCATTGTTGATAACGCTGTAGAGATGAAATTTGTAAAAGCAAAACAAAATATGTCATTGAATTATCTGTTTCGTTAACTAAGCGTTACCAGGAAAAAACAAGCTTAAGTCTGTTCATATTTTGGGTTTGGGTTTTTTTTGTTTGTTTGTTTTTAAGAATTCTAAACATAAGAAAGCCTAAACTTAGATTGATTTCTCCAGAAAAGTTGTATTTTCTAAGTTTGCCCAGGATACTCTGAAGTTTTAGTGCTCTGATTCTTAAATACTCATCCTTTCTGGTGTTACTCCTTGAACTTTTTTCTGTTCTTGCTCCTGTATCTTTTAAAGTGATTTAAATGAATTTGTGAGGAAGTATTAAAATGGGGAATGCATTTTCCAGCCCAAGGAAACTGACTTTTTTCTTTCTACAGTATGTGCGTGGTTCTGACCCTGTATTAAAGCTGCTAGACGATAGCGGGAACATTGCTGAAGAACTGAGCATCCTCAAGTGGAACACAGATAGCGTGGAAGAATTTCTAAGTGAAAAATTAGAACGTCTATAAAATTGTTCTCAGTTCTTTTCCCTTTTCATGTTTTGTCATAGTAATCTTCTCAGATGAAGTTTGCCACAACTGAAAAAACATTCTGGTTTCTGTATTAATTTTAACATCTATTATGTTGTACTAAACTTCCTTTAATTAGAAGGGGAAGCTTCAGCACACATACCTGACAAGTTGACAAACAGCATAGCTCGTCTTAATAGATTTCAGCTCTTAGTGCATTTATCACTAACAAAATGCTTTGTTACAAATTTAATTATGCAATTATCAGTTTGCTATAAACTTTTTTTAAACAAACACTTAAAAATTAAGAGTTTCAAATAACTGAAATTATCACCGTGCTTTTTGTATGTATGCTGCTCTTCGTAAAAACATCAGAACCAAATGCAATGTCTCCCAAAGAAACTTGACTGCTAGTGTCCTCTTCTATTTTGTATTTGAACTATTCTTTTTATAGAAGCGTTCTTTATGAGCATCTAGTTCACAGATTTTGAAGCTGATGGAGGAACTCATGCTCTGATAATTGTGGAACATTTAGTAAGCACACTTTAGTGAAGACTGCATAGAAAACCTCTGAGGTGTATGCAAGTCAGATGTCTGGTGTGCTTTGCATTAAATGTTTTGCTTCAGAAAACATGAGACAGAAGGAAAGGTTTTTCAGGACTGTTATAAATAACTTTCAGAAGTTTATCAAATGAATTTATAAACTGTTCTTTTAAAATGCATGATTTTTTTCAGTTAAAATTTATGTCAATAAAGGGAATATAGACAGTTGGTAATGAGTCAAATCAATTATGACTTGTCAGGTTTTCTTCCTCACTGAGTGAATGAATAAATATGGTAAACAAGATTAATGTGGTTTCTTGAAGTTGGATTAGCAAGCAAATCTTTCCTTTTACTACTTCATGCTCACCAGCATTTGGTTGGATGGCTATTACAGTGTGGCCTGAGTTGCTGATTTTTTTTTCTCTTTTTATATGATTTTATACCTCTTCTTCAGTTTAAATATTTATTCCCAACTTTTAAGAACATATCAGCTTCTTCACAGATGGTAATCATAGGACTGAGACCACGCTAAGTTAATAAAAGTAGATGCCCTAACAGTGATTCCTTTTTTTTGGGGGGGGGGGGGGGGGGGAGGGGGACATTTTACAAATGGAACTTTCACTCAGCTAGGTACAAGGGCACACACAAGGCTCTTACGTTCTCCTAGTTGGTCTCTCCCCCTCCTTTTGTGTGCCTTCTGCTCCTATCTTATAAGGCATGATGCTTATTTCCCAACTGCTCTAGTGTGGGACAGCTACAGTAATGGTCACCACTGTTTTGGCAAAAGAGAAATACAAACTTTACACAGAAAGCAACTGTCTTTGCAGCTTGTACTAATTTACCAGTCTAGAGTGGATGTTTTTCCAGGACACGGAATACACTAGTCAGCATAGGAGTTATAAACAAAACATGTGGCATGACAACCCAGTATTTTGGTAGTAAAAACATGCTGCCATCCACTGGTCTTTTAATATATTGAGTATATTCCATATTCTGGCATCCTACATTTGCCTACAAGAGGATTTCAGTTTCTCTCTTGATGATTTACCATGCTGTTTTAGCAGAATAGTTTCATCCTTCCTTCTAGTCTCAGATTTCCTCTGCTGCTCACTAGAGGGAGTGTTCACTTAATTTGTTATTTATCAAGTATTTGTCTTTGCTTTGACTTAGATGTTTCTGTGTCAGTATTTCCTATCTCCTTTCCTAACATGACCTGGTAAGTGGGTTTCTGACTTTTACTCACCCTCCCTCCTCCTTTATTTTCCTCTTCCAGTCCAGACCTGTACATCCCTGCATGCACGTCATCTTCCAACACCAATTTCTTACTCCTGCTCTTGCTAGTCATCTTTTGAAGCAAGGAAGTCATTCTTGTACCAGAAGATAACTAGCCCGTCATGGGGGAAGATGACAGGCCAAAAAACTATTCCTGCAGCATGACTGACTGGGTTTCATGCCAACAGTCCTAGCTGTCTTCTCAGTACTTAAGTTCCTGCAGCTTCTTATCTTTTCCTGTGCTGATTTGCACCAGTTTTCCTTAAGGAGAAATTTCTCTTCCAGTTTTGCTCCTAGGATCTGCATTTGCTGATTCTTACTGCATATACTGATCTTGCTTTATAAAACAGACAATCTCTTAGCTTAAAAGTATGTACAAAGTACATACAACTCTTGCTTGTATTTCCCTATATATACTATGCTCTTAACTTACCTGGAGGTCTTCCAGGATTCTGCTATTGAGCTGTGAACCTACTTGATCTGCTAGCCTCTAGGAAAAGCTTGATTACCTATGCTTCTTGACCTGTTGTCTGCCAACCATGCTATTCACGAAGTCTCACCTCCAAATTCCATACAGTCCTTGCTTTGTTCTTTTTCACTCTGTCCTGTTGGTTGGATGATACCTCTGTCCCCAGCTCACAGATAAATGCTAGCAACATTTAGCATTCAGGGAAAAATGAGCTGGGCTCTGTACTAAGAGAGACAATTGGAGTGGGGAATCATTTCTTTTGGAAATTCTTATTTTCCATTAATCAGTGTGTTTTTCCACCCCTCCCCCCCAGTCAGCAGCTGTGAAAATTCATAGAGCTCAAAAGGTTATTTTTGCTTGTGACAATTAACTATATAATATACAAGGTTTAAAGCTCCTGTTAAAAAGGAAGTGATTCATTTTTACTTATAGCCATGATAAGCACCCAGTACTTCATGAAAGACATTCACTCAGATTTATGCAAGAATGATTCAGTCTTACATAATGCTCTTGTTGTGCTAGATCTTGAGAAAGTTAATGAAAGGCAGAATAGCAGCAAGACGCATGCATGACTGAGTTGAAACATGAAGTGTCCATCTATCCACCTGATCTTGCAGGAGAGGTTGTCAGCACTTCTAAAACAAGTGGTGTATGTTCTACTTTCTGTACACAGACGTGGAATATAGATAAATTTGAAACTTAGCTAATTGAAGGGATTTTCTAATAACCTGTTTCCTGTTGCATACTTGCAGATTGCTGAACTGTGAACCAGTACAAAGTGTTTGCAGCAGACAATCATACATCTTCGCTACAGCATGCTGCAGTCACACCTTCAGTGCTGCTGTTTTGTTTCCTCAAGTATCACCTGCTCACTACTTTCAGATTAAGATTAAGACTAGGTCAATTGACTAGACACAAACTTACATCCTCATCTATTTCTGGAATACAAAGATATTCTGCCCTGAAGTTCTCCCAAAAAATGACAGAAGGGGTGAGAACATTAAAAATGGAGAGAAGGGGAAAACAGTTTCATATTTTCATAGGAGCATTTAACAGTCAGTGTTATATATTCATTAGTAACAAGGGCATGAACTGTGGGCAGCAGAACAGTGACAACTGAGCAGGAATTTGGATGAGAACAGTTGTTTACTTTAAAAAAAAATCAATGGATACTACAAAGCTATGAAAAAATACAGTATTTTCCTCATGAAAAAAAATAATTTTTTGATCCCACTAAAATAGCAAAAATTTGTACTCAAAAACAGAGCATCTTAATCTTTTGGTTTGAAAGCCACAGTTAATGAATGAATGACATCATAAACTTTCAACAAGATATTCTTCTTAAGAAAAGTAGTTGTAAGCCCATGTAACAGAAGAAATATATTCACATAAAAAAAATATATATATGTTAATGATCAAACTTGCAGAATCAAACTCCAGAAACTGGGGTATTTTCTTTAAGTACCTTTTCATGTTTTGATTTACTTATCAATCATCAGCAGGAAAGTAAGCACTCTAGTGAGTCAACATCTGAGCAGAGCACAGTACGAGTTTCTTAATTCTCAGCATTTTACCAAAGATTTGACACTGGTGAAATCCCACTATAAATCATGCTAGATGGAATGGGAAGGAGTGAATCAATCTTAACTGTAAAACCACAGATTCATCTAATATATTTCCTGGTGTCTGTATAACAGAAATCCTCAGAGGAGGCTATGTTGGCGGTTGATATATAGGAATAACTAGATAATGGATTTACAGTGTAGAAGTTTCAACATTTCTAAAATGATTCACTAGAGCAGTTCCATATCAAGCCCTTCTTGGCCAGCATCCAGCACTACAGTACAGTACATACAAGCTAAGAACATATCCACTCAGGGCCAAATGCATAAAGCACAAAAGAAAGCATCTCCCAGCATCAGCAAAAGTCATGTTCATCCGTGAGAAGAGAGGGAAAAGACTCCACAACACATTTTCACCTACAAAGCACAGAGGACCCAAGCAGGTACCTGGTCAAGAAGGGGAGTGAAGAACAGTTCATCTTTTCATTTAAAAAACTAACTGAGCAAAGTCAGGGATATTTGTGCATGGGAAGGTGATTTACGTGATGTAGCTCAACAACTTTAGAAAAAGGGTTCCACAGGATGGGTAATAGCAGCAGAACCAGGTGCAACCACTATCAAGAATCCAACAAAGCAAGAAGGAAGGGGAAAATACAGGGACTGGGTAGCTTGGATGTAAAGGCAGCATGACAATCTGTAATTTCAGCCATTCATCAAGAAACACAGAATCAGGCATGAGGATGATCAGAACTTAGTCAGAAGACAATCTCTGTGATATACCCGCCCCAAAAGGTACATCTCTGGCCTTTTGTTTTCTGGGATACAACTTGAAGCTAAACTCCAAATTCTTCCTTAAAAATACTTCTAGGTACATCCTTCTGTAATTTTAAGACCATCATCTGTAGGGTTTCTGTCCTTAAAAGATAGTGGAAGGTGTTCTGAGATGATGATCTATCTTTGAAGGTTAGATTTGCTTACGTAGGAACATCTCTGACCAACTGAGTTTAAAGCCAGACTTGCAGGAAAGCACATCATTTACTATTTGATAACTAGTGTATGACTGGGTGGATAAGAGATTATAATGCTTTTGCATACTTGAGGCCAAGCTTTTACGAGGACAAATCATGACTTGGTATAGTCTAATTCTTTATAGCCCAAGATCACATCATAATTTGAGACCTCGTTTTATTGAAATTATCGACTAAAGAATTGAGCTGTTAAATATGAGCAGAGAAAAACTTTCACTATTGTAGAATTTATGCAGTTTTAAAGCAGAATAGTTACAAACCTATTTCTAGGCCACAGTTCTTGACTAGGCTCTGAACTCCATGGGCAAGCACAGACTTCTGGGCCATGAGGATCAGCAGGGAACAGGGTGGTTAACATAATTCTTTACCTTGCCTTTTCTCCCTACAGTCAAACAGTTCTGTTCCTCCAGCACTCACCTTTTAGCCTGCCTGACCCAGTTTCTGGAAAGCACTGACCTTTGGTAAGGAGATATCTTGAAAACAAACACAGGTACATCTTTAACTAGCAGCTTTAGCTGACTCACTGTGAAATACCTCAGAGCCATTGTATTTACTCAGTGAATTGAGGATCCAGCCTGCGGAATATTCAGACTGTACTCCTGCTTGTTTTCTCTCCTTTCTCAGGCTGACAGAGCAGAGCTATAGTAAGGTGACAAACCAGTTTCCCTCTAACCAGCATTAAGGGAGCATTCACATTCACACATTCCATTATTAATCAGCTGTGCATGCTCCAAACTAAGTAGCCTTGTCTCCATAGCAGAGTCTTGCTAATGCTTTTATTAGATTATTGGCATCAGTCACAGAGTATCTAGTTTTATGACTTACGACTTCTGAACTCTGCCATCTCACAACCACATGCAAACCTTGGACCATGGCCAAGCATTGCACATACTTCACTTTCTGCCTTCCTGCAGTCACCATAAGAAAAGTGAGATCCTGGGTGGCACTTGGCCATGCTACCTTTGTCTTTCCCAGAAGATCTGTAATCTTATTTTTAATGATGTGTGGAACAAGCAGTAGATCTGGGTCACTAGTCATGACACAGCCTCCTAGTGACACCTCAGTCTCAGCCTAGGTCTTTGTGATCTGCAATAATTCTTTCAAGAATGCCTACACTTAAACCCAGTTTCAGTTACATCAGAGACCATGGTCAGTCAGAGGAGCAAATCCAGAGAAACTGTAAATCAAAGCAGTGCTTTACTTCTAAATGCTTGCTGCAAAGATTTGGAATTTCCTGAAGTGTGGCAGCTCTTACTGGCCCTGGAACAGATTTACCTGGGCCAAGAAATCAGCCAGATAGATCTTTTTCCACCATTAGAACAACAACAAGCTGATCCTGCCATCAAGCAGGGCAAACATTGCCAGTACTTCAGGTGTTTGTACACTGGGATGAGACAGGTAGTCAAGTTTTTCTCTATGAAACAAATATTAGAGGACACTGGCACTCACAGGAAGAGGTGTGCATATACACAAATGGAGAGGTTGTCTTTAATCTGTAGGCATCTCTATGCAGTCTTCCCAACAGCCACAGCAGTCCTGCTTGCTGGCTCTTCCGAGCCACCTTGGCTGTTTGTCCCTCGTGCTCGCGTTGCTGATCACCAAAACATGACTGGTCTGCAAGGCTACTGAGGATAACAATTCATGTCAAGCTAACATTGGTGCACATTTTCCTATGGCGACTATAGAAGCAGAATCATGCAAGAAGTAGTTGTAAGAGTAGGGTTTTCTTAAAACTCTGTCTTTAAAAGAAATAACAATAACAAAGTAAGTCTAAAGCTATTTTCTATCTGCTTGTGCTAAGCTTCAGAGCTGTGTACATCTCCAGTCCTAGCCAGCTGCAGCCTCTGCCTGCTCACCCTTTTCCTAGTTTCCTTGCACAGATTACTCACCACTGAACTATTTCATTTGTCATCATTTATCATCATCATAACAGCTGGGGATGGCCATAAATTATTTCTGTGAAACTCACGCCTTAGTCTAATGTCAGCATTGCTGCTGTTCACTGTTTGTGCGTGTACAAGCACTGGAGAAGCCACAAAGTTTAATCACACCAGGAGACTTTGTTCTCCCTTTTCTGGGGCTGAGCACTTACTTATTGTGTTCAGGATGAGTGTGCAGTAACCCAGCTCTGATTTTGACCCCAGGGCAAAGCACTGGCTGCCACCTGCCACTAACAGGTGGTGCCATGGCTCTACTTGTGCTGTCCTTCCATGACCTTACAGAATTCATGAACCCAGATTGGCTGGTTTGTTTTTAAACTAAGATGCACATAATCATATTCCTCCTTCCTTTTCAGAAGGAATATTTAGATACTTGGTCCTTTATATTCCCAATATTTATTCTTTTAAAATATACTCACAAGGAACCTTGCTTTACATACTGTGAATCTGTATTCAGTGAAAAATTTTATCTCAGTTTAATCTTTGGGTCTTCAGTTACAAAATGAGAGTGACAGCATCACTTCAACATTAATTCACTCAAGTTGAGAGCATTAACCATCCAGGAGAGGGATGGAGAAATAGCCATTTGGACAATGAAGATCACACATGCATGACAGAAATAATTCCTGCTTTGAAGTGCATGACTACAGATGTCTTCTACAGGTACTTGTCATGACTGCATTACTTCATAAACTATGGCAAAACAGGTAACAGAAACAGCCACTGAAAAACTCTCTCCCTGGACAGATTTCTGTGGCAGGGTGAAGGGTTTTGTGGGATTTAAAGTTTGCATTATAGGGTTTTCTTTTTTTTTTAAAAAAAAAAAAAAAGTCATTAGTATAAAGCAAAATAATGGTAGCTCCGCTTGATCACTAATGCATACTGCCCTCTGGAAGGGAAATCCTCCACTGCAATTTTCAGCCTGACAAATATCCAACTCAGCAGCAAATGAGGAAGTGTTTGACACATGCTGTATGTAGACGCATCCATGTTTGCATGGTTCTGCGGTTACATGTCTGAGTGACAAGCTGCCTGTTACTTACCTTGTGCTGACACCAAGCAACACCTAGAAACCTCATGAAATCTATGAGGAAGAAGCACCTGCTAAGGAGCAGAACATATCAATTTTATCTCTAAGAGGTCCCCTGTTGACGTAAGAGCACAGTATGAAGAGGCTGGTGTTTTAAGTGGCTTCTAAGGTGCATAACTGACTGTAATTTTCCGTCTGAGGAGGGAAGGAGGCTGTCTGCCTTTGTGTTAAATGCCAGTCCTTTCGAGATAGGCTAAAGTTGTGCTTTTGCTTAAAACTGTATCATTTCAAGAATGATTTAGGAACTCTGGTAAAAATCTTCACCTGGCAAAAACCTTCCTCTGAGCTCAGAGAGCTGTCAAATTTCCTGGAGACTTTTACCAGCCTTAAGTTACCACTTACAGCCTATGGCTACTTTATCATGGCAAGACAGAGAGATATGCAGAGCAGAAGAGCAGGCTCTGTGAACCTGACATCTATGCCACAGCACTTTCTGGAACTTTGGATATGTGCCTGGAAGACATCTCCCAGTCTCGACACACACAAAAGGAATCCAGACCAAAGCACATGCAAGACGTTCATGTGAAAAGCCCCTGATCTGAACTAACACACTAATCTAGACTCCCAAACGGAATCCACTGCCAACTTTACAGTCCAAATCTCCTTTTTCTATAAGCACAGTCACATAGCAAAGAACAGTGCTTGATCTCTGCAGATAAATATTTAAGGATGGACCCCATGTCACTGTTGTTCATGATCCTATTGGGTGGTTTTATATTTAGCATTTCTGTTACACTGATATTTGCTGCAGAATAGGTATTACGACAAAAAGTTAAGTATATTTTGCAAATTCCTAATACAGTAATCACCATTAAGAGAAAGGCAGCATTTGTCAGCATTATCACAGAGCAGTTTAAGATAATTTTACACAAATTTACACTTTTTTCAAACAGTTCAGGCTGCAAAGCACCTAGCATTTGATTCTACCCAGCAACACCAGTGCAAACGCATGTTTAAAGGCTTTGCTGTACTCAGGCTTATGAGGACGCTATACTTCACAAGTGCAAAAAACAGAGACATCTATATTTTTAAAACTAGAGTCAATAAACATTATATTCAAAATATGTAGGATTTTGACTAAATCATTCATCATTTTCCCAAATATTTCACCTTAAATCTGCTTATGAACATGCAGTGGTTACTAGATGCAAAATTATCAGAAGCAGGTGTTACAGACAGAGATTGGTAACTCCTATCCCCGTAAATCCAAAATGTTACTTAAAGCGTAATGACCTCCATCACCAAAGCACTGTCTTCTTGCAGGCTACCTATTGTGTATAAAGGTATCCCTTTATATTGTGTATAATACCCAAGATAAGAGCAGGAAACTATTTAGTCATTTTGCTGAAAGATTTATGCGATTCCATGGTCACATCCCAGGCTTCAGCTATGTAGAGCTTAGTCATTTTTTGAAAGCCTGTCAGTTCTGCAGTTTGATCTGCTCCAGCTGAATATACTTCTAGACAATATTGGGTTGGGATAGGGAGAGAGGAATGAAAACACTCATCAAAATTAGATCATGATTAAGACCTATTACCCCTCCCTCCCACACAAAGTTTAAAACTGTTATTATCAAAACCTTAATGCCATTTAGTCTTGGCAATGTTCTTTCTTACATACAAGAAAAATAAAGAGCAACATACACTTACTTTAAAAACTACCACTATGATACTGCATCCCTTGATGCATGCTATTCGAGTACTTGGCACATAACACTTTTACTGCTACTTTGATCTATGCCTGTATTTGACACCTACCCACAAAAACTCAAATATCTCCCTTCCTCAGCCATCACAGTGCACATCCAAGTGAAGTTTTGCATTTCAAATGATTTGTGGTACTACAGTAACATAAGGTTCTAATATCATTAAAGCATGAGAAAAACCAAAAAGGAGATCTCATTTCTGACTCTGAAGTGGTACTTTAACGCAACAGCGTAAGAACTTACTTACGCATGCCCTTAATTACATCCTTGGGTTGATTCTGCGTAAGGTTGAAAACTGAAAAACGTGGAGTCAGAATCAATACTGGTCTTATTTCCACCACACAGAATGGAAATGTGCTTGTTGATGAGTCTGAGAGCAGTTCAGTGGAGCAGAGTCACACACACCGACTCTGATCTTCTGTAGTCTCCAAAGCAGTAGCCTAGAGGGGTTCTCTGAGCAGGAGAACTTCCAGTGTAGGAAGAGCTACCATTTATACAAGTTTTACCTACACCAAAATCTTAAATTTTCAAGTTCTCCAGGACAGTTAAATGAAGCTACTTGTCCACCTGCCACATGTTGCTTCAGCTAGCACCAAAACTTATAAATACCTCTCAGGTCCAAATTTAAAATGCTTTAAAGACATTAAGCTGCAACCTTAGCTCAGTGCACTTTATCAGTGAATTCATTATTCAGCCAGACTCTTTTCATTTCAAATCGTAATCGGTTTCCTCATGTATCCCCTCAGCTATTCCATGCTAAATTTAGCTGAGCCTTATTTGTCTTTAACCTTGTCTTAAATTTTTAAAAAGTGTGATTTCTATAGACATTTTTAGGCATAAAGTTATTGAAAAGCTGAGCATTCCTCCCCTGTGTGACCACAAATTGCATTTCTCCAACCCTCTCCACATAGTAATGAACGCATGCTACCTAATAACCCAGGTAGAAATTGGAACCACAAGGTTTCTGCTGAAAAACACCAGGTGGAGCTGGACTTTGGCTTTCAAATTATTCATTTCTCACCATTTTTAGCCCTCCAGTCTCTTACCTTCTTTCACACTAATGATGGTAGCAGGTCTGGGAAACTGGAAGAAGGAAAGAAATAGCACTTCCAAGAAGCCATCTCCTGCTGCATTGTGGCACGAATGGAGCCAACAAACTTCAGATTATAGCAGTGCAGAAAAGGAGCAGGTCTGAATTGAGGGAGAACTCACTCTTTGGTTCCTGACTTTTACAGCAGTAAACTCAAGTGCCACCAGCTGTGTGAGCTTAGCCAAGTGCAACTTGGAAGAGCCTTAGGGTAGTCGTGGTAACTTGTAGATCTTCACCTGATGCACTAGAGTCCCTGTATACTGCTTTAGAGAGAAACTGTCTCTAAAAATATGAGAAAGGAATGCTAGCATCTAGACAATGAGTGGAAAAAGTTCCATCTGAAGTATTTTTCCCTCCTATTAATATAAAATAGGAGCACAGCCCCTGAGATCTCACTTCTGACCAACAGGAGGAATGAATGAGGAACAAGCCATCAGGAAACAGTAGGCTCAGTCACCAAGTCACTGAGACTATTTGGATGAGTCACCCTCCCATTTCCATGCTATAGTTTCCTCCAGACAAACACAGGCAATGATGCTCATCTTTGTGTAGTTCATGATAAGCACTATGGAGTGTTAGACTAAAAAATCATGAACCATTTCCGTGAAGGGGGAGCAGCACTGGAAATGTAGAAACTTTTCTAATGTTTAATATTCTCAGTGGAGTAGCACCAGTGCTATTCCACTGGACAGCATGTAGAAAAGAATGATGTGGAAAAAGTGAAAATAACTTTCCGTGGCATCAGCCTCTTCTTTTTTCCAAACATCAATAAAACATAAATCCTCAAGATCTCCCTAAAGAGGATTTCAACATTTCAAACAGTTCTAAGATATAAGAAACTCTATTTGTGAGAATCCGGATCTATATCAGTATCACTGTTGAGTGTCAAGAATTAAAAGCAATTTAACTCGGGAAAGTAACACTGGAAGGACATTATTTCTGGAAGGGCAGTTTTCAAATATTCTCCTTTTGAAGAAGCAATTTCCTAGCTCATTATTGCAATTCCAGTACTTTTGCTTCTGTCTATAACTGTGTAAAGACATTTTAAAGCTTTAATTCATTTTGCAATTCTAAATAGCTTCCCTTAATCGTTCATGTCAAACACCTATTTCATATTTTTTAAAAATTTATAAATTCTGTGCTGTCAGGAGGAAAAAGCTCCTTAGCATTCAGATTATTAACTGGATACAAGCTCTGCATGCTAATGTGGAGTGTTTGCTATCGTTCACTGGTGGCAGGAAACTATTTATAAAAGGCATAATTCATACTGTAATTTAGCGCTTGAATTTATGATACATTTTCTTGCCATTCCCTCAGCTAAGGTACAGTTTTCATCAAGCCACTCAATTTGTCTGGGGGTTCTCGTGCTGCCAGACGCCTTGCCTAATGCTCCATGTCACAGAATGGATGGTAAGGGCAGTCACACAGAAGATGACTGAAGTTGTCACTGTCAGCATGACTGATGTCTGCAGTTTCGCCAAACACATGCACGCGTGGCTAAGTGAAACCAACAATGTACTGCCTTGTACTTCAATTAATAGCTGGATAATTAAGTTACAGCCCATTATATTAGAACATATCCAATTAGGAATTCTACTTAAAGGAAAAGGAAATGGATCAGGATTGGGCTGTAGGCCAAGCTTAGCAAGGATTTTCAGCACTTCATAAATTCTTAAGGTGAATGAAATTGGACAAAAAACCTAAAAAAGGTTTTAAGCAGGTCTGAGATATGGGGTCTCAACTCTAATCTCACAGGACTTGGTAGACCTTGATCCTAAATACATATTTGGCAGTCCAGGTAAAATAAGGCAGCCTAATTCTGCAGTCCTTGTCTAGACTGCACTTGTAATCATAGTACCAGAAAGATAATCACCAACTTTCATTCATCTCATATATGGAAAAACAATTTACTATCTCCCATGGGAAGTTTTGTTAAACAGGATTCCAGGACTGGGCCTCAGTTTATTTATGGCTGATGGAGCTTTAATAACCCTATTCCTTTTCCCAGAAATATTTCTTTCGGACTAGATGACTACTTGACCCTCTAAAATACTTGCTTGAATTGGGATAAGAGCAGCAACAAGATATAATATCATTAACTATTGATTAGACATTAAACATTAAATCATTTTGCTCTAAGCTTAATGTTATGTTGCATGGCTAAATGGAGATATTCCAGGAATTCTGAAAGAGGGATTAAAAAGCATCAGGCTGCACCACAGAATTTCACAGGGTTCCAGCAACTTCCACAGATAATTTCAGTTCCCCTTTATGCTCAAGGCTTTTGTGCAGAATACAAACAAGAATGTTTTTGCATGTTCCTGTGAAAGCACAAAAAGACTAAGTAGACCTCTGCCGGAAATTTGACTCAGAAGTAATACACTGTCTTTTGAATGGAGCAAAATATTTGTTTCATAAGCCTTTCCTATTTGTAGGTTGTCACAAGTACTTTTCTGTGTATAACATCAAAACAGCAAATTGTTTTTCATTAAAATAAAACAAAACAAAACAAAGAAAAACCAAAGAAACAAAGGAAGAAATAGTCTGTTGCTGTTCCCAGACAATCCCAAGGTACTGCATTACCTAAACCTCAACCCAATGATCTGTTTTACAGTGCCAGTTCCTAAACCCTCCTAGCATCCCAGCTGGGAGAAGCGTGGTTCTGCAATTCTGATTCTGGTGTTCATTATGCAGGCACCCGGAGTAAAGTGCTTTACAGTGAATAATAGTTTTGATTCTGAAATCCTAGACAGTGTGTTTGTACATTACTGATACAGCCAACGTGAGTCCTATCAAGCTTTATATTTGTTTTGATATCTTTCCAATTGTAATATAGTCTTAGTGCAGTCAATGATTCAGAAGACCCATGCCAGCTCCTTGTAAAATCTGGAATTTCCACATCTTTACTGCACAATATACAGCTGAGACCAACCCCACACAATCTGCTTCCATACATCATCATATACAAATCTTTGGGCTGTGATGCTACATGCAAGAGTAAAGATCAGGCCTACCAGAATTAGCTTATCAGTAAGCTACTAGACCAATTCAGCCCTCACCAAAACTGACAGGACTCCCTTAATGTGCAGCAAAATGAGCCTTATAGTTTTCCCCTACATCTCCATGGTCTCCTATATTCTACAATAAAGGAACTTTTTGTACTGTACACTGTGGGGAAGAAATCTGTCATCTGCATATCCTGCTGCTTGGTGCCTATGCTCACTATCCTTCACTGCCTCCAAAAACCCACAGCAGACTCTGCTCAGGCTTTCTGCCAATACTGCAATCTTTAAGAATTAACAATTCCAAACTTACTGAACTTTATTTCTAAATTCTTGAGTTTGTTTTGGGGGAAGAGTTCTTCAAAATACTTGTTGGTCAACTTCATACCCAGAGCCAAAGAGCTAGGATTAAGCTAAGAAAGGAAGATAAAAGTATTATAAATTCAAAGCATCTCTCTGTTGAATTCCCAAAGATATACAGAAAAAGCAAAAGAATTAGCCTAAGATAAATTAGATACTTTGCCCAGATGAAGTTGTAGAAACTCAGAGCTTGGGCAATACCAATCTAAAATACATCACTATTTTGGTTATGGTCAATACATTATGGCTTCTGTATATCTTCCAGAGATTGCTGGAATTATGCTCCAAAATTTTAATACAAAGCAGACTTCTTGTCATTTTGACAGGGCCTTCTTAATCTTTAAAGATCTAATAGCCTCTGGAAAGAGCAGAACTATTATGAAACAACCCACATCCCCAATGGATTCTGCTAGGGAATCAGTGGTATCTTGTATTTAATACTACTATGTAATTAAATAGTGCTTATTTAAGTCAGCATAGATATATTCCCAAATGTCTGTGCTTAACAGGGAACATCATTATAATGTCTGTGTTGTTGCCAAGTCTAAAAGCCAGATGGACACGCTGCCAAAGGCAAAAACTAGTTGCTGGGACCAAGCAATCATGACCATAATCTGGCAAAAGCAGCTAGATACATTGTGTTTCTGATGCCTATTCTGCATCGTGACTGATTGAGACAGTAGTAAAAGCACTGTCACTGGATATAAAAATGACAATTGGTGTTAAAAGCAGTTCCATGGTTGCTCTCATCTTGCAAATATTAAGGATGAACAGCGAACATTTGTCAAACTCACAGAATGAAATTTAATGAAGCCATTTGGCAGAAAGTTTTTTGTTGGTGGTGGGTTTTTTTTTTTTTTTTTTTTAATGAGACTGGACAGGCCAGACATAATGTATGAAAAGTCACATTCTACACAAGATAAATTAAAGGTGCATATAGTACATCAAGCTTGTTAATGACAATTATTTTTAAACATTATGGAGGCAAAATTTTTTTTATATATTACCACATCTACCCTCTTATATAGTACATCCCAGGTCACACAACCAAAAAAAATTATTTGACATCTACAAGGCCATTAGTCAGCGCTGATAAAGAAACACTTGGGAATTTAATTTATTTCTATTTAATCTCCTACTATTGGTGTCTATAATTAATTTGCACTCTAAATGTATTACCAATACAAGAAAAACAGTACTATCAAGAGGTCCTGAAACTGAAAAGACAATTTTAGAGGTGATATAAGCCACTATAAAAATAATTTCCTGTAGTTAACCTCCCAGGAAGACATAGTAAATGACAGTAGTGCTCCTCTTGGCACTCATCAATCCTGGATGGGTCATAACTCTAAACGACTAATGATTCTTTCATTTCTTACCAGGACAAATGTTGGAAAATATTTAAGCCCTTCATGAATTTATAATCAAAACCAACTAATGAGTAGTTTTGGAAAAAAAAGTCTTTTTTGCAAATAATACAAAATATCGAAGACCTGCAAAGAATCTTGTCACACTCCTACCACTCTGCTTCTAGACACTATACAAAAATTAAATGCACAATTCCTCCCAATTGCTTAACAGCAATTTTTCCAGAACTCCCTTCTAAACAAAGTTTACCTCAAGCTAACAGAGAAGCCCTCTGAAACCTGCCCAGACAGGTGGTAGCTGTTACAGCTGTGTTAAAGCAGTGATCCAAACAGCCCGGCAAATGAAAACTTGCATAAGCTACTTATTAACTGAAAACACACTGGAAATCAAGAAATATCCTTACTGCAGTTTATTTCAGAGCTTTCTTAAGATACCATCCACACAAGCTTGGAGCTATAGCACTGTACACCTGGCAATTAATTCAAGACTTTAGAAGCAAAATACAGCACTAAAAATCATAGATGGGAGACTGATGACTGCATGTAGATGTCTCCTCCCCCCCTCCCTTCCAGACTTAAATGTCTGCCAAATCCAATGCTTTACTACTCATAGTTCTTCAACACAAGTACATTAGTAGCATGCACTCAACTATTTCAGAAAATACGAATAAATATGAAACAGAAAAACAATACAAATTTTAACTTTTGGTTACAAGCAGGCTACTTACCACTTCTGCCATCACTAGGGCAGACAAGACCGAATAATACACATTTCTGAGAAATTCTGCAATTGTACCCGATAGCACAAGGATAAGCAAATTGGATTTTTATTCCTCCACTATGTATGTGTTAGCAGAACAGTGCTAGTCCTACTGTTAATTAGAATTTCTCTGCAAGTCCTACATTCAGCTGACAAATGGTTAAAATAGTCTTCTGCAAGGCAGAAAAGCTGAGCACAGAAACATGAGATACAGTAAGCAAAACCTAAATAGTATCTACAAAGAAAAACACATGATATGAACTCAGAATCATAGCTACCTCTCACAAGAGGGAAACGTGCTTTAAAACCCATGCCAAAGACTCAGATTTGAATGAGATTTTGATATATTTGCTACCTTACCCAAGCTATATTTCAGAGTTCTTTCCCTGCAAGAAGGAATTGGGTTTAGCATGTCAATTAAGCGTTACTTTTAATCTAAGTTGGATTGGCATCCTTGGAACAAATTAAAACTAGTTAACTGCTTGAGAAAGAGCAACAGTCCTAAAACATTAAGACAACAGAGCTCTTCTCTTTTCAAGAAGGACCATACATTCAAAAGAGACCTATCATTCACCTCTTACTTATTTTAACATGAATTGTAGCTGAATATTGAAAAGAGGAGCACAAGTCTAGCACATCTTCCAGTAACTGGCTATTCCACTGACTTGGAAAACCAGAGTTCACCCATTTGCCAATTGTTTTACCTGACTGTTCCAAAATGGTTTTAAACCCACCTCTTCCCTGGACCAGACTTAACGACGGAACTGTCATGCAGATTTCTTCTGCTGAGAACAACAGAGGAATAACAATTATAAAGCTGCATTCTGAGGAAAAACCTAGGGTCCAACTGTACAGCTATCTATATCTAAAGAATTCAAGCTATAATTACATTTTACATATATATTATCAGAATCACTCTACCATGCATTCTGCCAATGGTCATTTTCCAGCATGCACCTATACATTTTCAGTGGTTACTTACTAAGCATATATACACACTCCAGTCCTTGGAAGGTTTTGTTAAAATACATTTAGATTCAACATTTGGGCATTTCCTATTTTGCTTCTCTTTACCCACACATCACAAGCGCCTTCCACATGCTACTGTTGGACTTGCTAATAAGTGGCATCTAAGTCACTCCCTCAAGCTTTAATTTGACAGAGCACCTGTAGCAATTAAACTTCATATTTAACCTTCATATTACTACTTTAGTGTACTGCTACCGCGTCTGCACTGTAAGGAGAGAGACACTCATTACAGTGTTCTTTAAAGATGTAGAAAACCCTGAGTAGTAGAATACAGAGACTCAACTCTGTCCTCTTTTGAAACTTCTATAATGTTCAGTGAATTGCACATTATAGAGATACTTGAGCTAGTGATACTGTAACAATCCATACAGCAGCATATTAATTTGCATACTCTATATAAAACTAAAGTACCATCCAAAGATACTAGCTCCAGTCCCAGACGCAGCACAGCTGCAACAACCTAGTGCTTTTTCTTAGGCTAATTATCCCCACATTTCAGAAGACTAATTACCTCAGGAAGAACGCTATACTGTACTGCTGCACTGTTTCCAAGTTTAGAGCTAACTTAGGGATCTTTGCACATTGATGCACTTCATAGATGTGCACGTTTCTTTCCTCTCTTGACCTTCCCCACACACATTTGCCTGAATTAGGACACTATGCAGTGATGATTTTGCCCGTAGCTAAAATCTCCACGGGGTAGAACTCTGCTCCAAGATGTAACACTACTCTACAAAGGAGAAGCAATATAATGACCGTAAAAATCTCATAGTTTGCAAAAGGTCCAAGCCAGCATTTCTGATAAGAATCAGTAGGAGTTACTTTTCAAACTTAACCTGATTAAGAAAGCAGTAAAAATAGCAAGTATCGTAGAAACTTTTTGACACTAGTGTTTAGTTTTCCAGAAGTCTTTCATTTACTTACATTAATGCTGGTGCCACATATTATCCCATCTGCCACAAAGGCCAATAATCTTTGTTGAAAACTCACTCCGTTTTGTTAGAGTATATAATGGATGGCTATTCTGGTTGAAGTTTTCCAAACTCCTAGTGTTAATTAGATTAAAGAAGTAAAAGGCCTGTGAATATAGGAAGAAAAGTACACACTAAACAGCAATGGAAAGTATTTATCCTCACGCGCATACATCCTTAGGTATCAGTTCAAAATGCTCTCGTCTTGCCAAACCAAATATTAAATATAAGCTAAAGAATAAAAGTGAGAAATATGCAAAGTTTGATATCTAATTTCCCAAATGCCTAAAACATCTACAGAGCTTTTGGGGGGCTGGTTTACCTTTTTCTTTCCTTCCCTTCCCCTCCCCCCCCCCAAAAATAAAGCTTGTTCTAAGAAAATAAGGAATTAATTCAAGAAATGAGAGACCCGAAGCCAACTGATGTTACCTACATCCTTCATGCGTAAAGTGTTGAGTCAGAAAGTCAAACCAAAAAACTCCAATTTAAATTTAAGTTTGGAAGTTCTCCACAAAGAGACATCCAGAGAGGCTGAGTTTGGGGCTATCTGCAATAAAGCTCTCTTCAAATTAATCATATTAAACAAGCATGTTTCTACCAGGCTCCCTTCTCAATGGTTCAACAAACAACCTTGCGGTACAGTGAGTCAGCGCAACAGTAACACCTTTTTAATTAGAGGAAATTTACTTATGGTTTACAGTTAAAGAGAAACAGGGAATTGACAGGGATTTACAGTTTTGTTGGGCTAAGGAGTCTTGCAATTTCTCTCACACATAGCTTAAGCTGCTGACAAATAAAATCTAATACTTTTGACTGCTGCCAAATGCTGATTTCGTATAGTTGCAGTGCTTTTATTTCACTAAAACCCTACTAACTTTCTTAATGCTGCTCTTTAACATGTCATTGTATTTTAAAAGGAAACAAATTATTCAGTTTAGCAATGAGTCAACTACATTTTTGAATTAGCTGACCTATGTAGTCTTGAATATTCTATGAGGATAAATTAAGTCAAATGAATAATACTGATCTGAATTTAAGCACATTTGATGACAGTTCACATAGAGGTAGAGAGGACTGTAGAATAAAGCCACTGTGGTGAAATTATTGGGGTTTTTTTTCACAACTGTAGGACTATACCTTTTTATTTTATTTAAGGTATTATCACAGAATCATAGCATGGCTGAGGTTGGAATAGACCTATGGAGATCATCTAGTGCAACCGTCCTGCTCAAGCAGGATCCCCTAGAGCACACTGCACAGGATCACACTCAGGCAGCCTTTGAATTAGTCATGATGAATTCTAATTAATCAGGAATCACTACTGAAGTGTCCTCTAATCTTTGCAATTGACAGACTGAACACATTTAGGATTTTCTTGATAGTTGTCCTGAGAAGGCTGCAACAGATGAACCAATTAAATGTATTTGCTTTAATGTAACTGCTGTACTGTAAAAATGAAAGACTATTTCTGGAAGTACAATTCAAGATAGACACTTCTAGTTTTTTAATTAAACATCCACATAGATTATATAAAAACAATTTTATCTAACCCACCAAAGTAATTTGTATCACTGAAAGTTTCAGCAATACACATTTACAATGATTAATATTAAAGAACTTTTGGTTGCTGATCAGAAGCAGTTAGCTAAGCACCTAGTGCCAGTGTTAGCTGAAGAGTTAAACTAGACTTCTGTAAATGTTGCATCTTATTTCACTAATTTGTACCAATCCACCTATATGCATCCTAAAAAAATCTCAACATACGAGGAATTTCCCTTAGATATTCAACAGAGAGCCACTGTTTCCATTTTTTAAACGTGATTAAAAGCACAAGCTACCAAGTGGATAGCCATATACATTTCAGCACATTTGTATTCCACATATGTTGGAGAATAGAACCATAAGGACTTACTTAAGGTTTATATCTTACATTTGTTTTGGGTTGTTCAAATAAAGTGCATTACAACTGTATCAATTCACAATAAGTTTATTTTATGTGAAGAAAAGCTTGCCATTAATGAAAAATTTCAGTAGAAAACAGTACCTCCTGCTTTCAATCTAGATTACTCAAAAGTAGAAGCTTGTATTAGTGAAAACTTCAGTAGAAACAAAACTGTAGGAAACATGTTCTTGGCACATGAAGTAAAAGTTTTAAACACATTAAGCTTGAATAGAGTATTTACCATGCAACCATGCTGGCAGAAGAGCCAGCTTGTAATGGCTGGTATTTGTCCCTTAAGACAGTAACATGGAAGACACTTAAACCTGCTTACATTACATTAATTGTATATAAATATGTTGTCACCATAATTGACAGTCTTTATTCAAGCCAACCATTCAGTTTAGCAGTTCTAGATAAGTAATAGGCACTTTGCCTTTCTGATTTCCCCTTTCACCCATCAGCCAGTCTGAATCCATGCCAGGGATGCTGTATACTGTTATCACCTGAAGAACAGAAACAGATTATTATAACATTGCCATTGCCTGGAAATATTGTGCTCTACCTTCATGTGATTTATGAGATCTAAGATCTGAGATCAATCAAGTTCAATAGAGCATTTAATATAAGCATCCATGGAAAATAAACTAGTGTTCATAACAATTACTTCACAGGTCCTTGGAAAAGTATATATGGTAGCATAGTTTAAAGTCCCTCTTGAAAAGTCCCCTTTCCAGATGAAATGTTATTTATTGCTGTTTCTGCTGGATTTTACACATAGATCTGGTAAATCACTATCAACTTTAATTTTAACAGGCAACCTAAAAGCAAGTTCTTTGGATCTTCAAGCACATCACAAAAAGAAGGATGGCATTGGATGGGACCCTGGGACCTCTCACTGGAGAAGATGTAGTAAAAGGAAGACAGCAGAATTGTGCCTTGATTGTATAGCAAACATTCTTGCAAGCTAAGCAGGTATAAAAAAAGTTAATCCTCACTATAGATTATAATGTACAAAACAATTTTAGCTTCGGAATCAGCTACAGAGATTTATAAATGTGGCATATCTTTACTAGTTAGTCACAAGCATTCTGATTTTACTCTTAAATGATCAAGGTACTTAGAAAACTCTTACCTCATCTGCAAGTAGTGATAATTCACTGCTGTTTGCAGCATCGTAATCATAGAGAACTCTTGCCTTCCTGCTGCCACTTAATGACTTCAGTTCACTGAAGCCTGAAGTAACTATTGAATTGGTTACTGAAGGCAATGAAGCAGAGGCTGAGGCCAAGACTGAGGGAGCAGAAACGTTTTGCACAGGGGCTGAGGAAGACTGATTATTGTTAGACAGGAAGGTAGATGGAAAGCTGTGGAAGAAAACAAAACAAGTTAACTACTGGGTAAATCAGTTCTACATGGATAATCATATATGCCTCCATGCCTAGATTAATATTCTTGCTTTTCTTATCAACTATGAAATAAGCACCAGTAGACAGCAGCAGCAGAATAGCACTAATACTTGTATAAACTAAAAACACCTTCTCTGAACCTGTAGGATAAACCAAGCCAATATACTTTAAAAGAAAGACTGTCTCCTTAAAGAAAAAATTGATATTTGCCTCCTAAAAGAAAAAGAAAAGCACTGTTGGTAAGACTCAATTCAGTAGTTTAACAAACATTTTCTTTGGCAGCTCTGCCGGTAAAAGTAGCCTCCACCCCCCGCTGCTGCTCATTCCTTAATTATGTGGCTACAATTAAGATTGTGCTGGTGAACCAGATCAGGGAAACAATGAAGGTTAAAAACATACCCTCCCTCTGAAAAGAAAACAAAAAACCCACAGTATTTCACAGTATTTTTTTTTTTAACTCAGTCTGTTGATACAGCTTGCTGCAGGCTGCAAAACAAAAATATTTCTTTCATTAAAGATGAATTTAAACTAAGTTGAGTCCCTCCTTTCTAGGTCAGACTGCTGCTTGTTCCATGCCAGCTCTAGTGCTGGCCAGACCCTTCCATAAAGGAAATTCACCTCATTTATCTGGCTGAAAATTAATCCAGTAAAAAAGTCTGTAACTGACTACTAAATTAGTAAGCTGAATCAGAAGAGAGCATGATGAATGCCAGAGCAGATGCAAGGGAAAGGACAGAATCACATGTCTGAAAAGTGGAAGGAGCACAGATGAGCAAGGAAGCAAGAGATTTCTTTTGGTGGATGTAGGGGGCAACGATGAGCTGTGAGATTGGGTCAGTGTCTCATGTAACTTTGACCTACCTCCTGGGATGCAGTTCTATGGCAACCAAAACTAATTTATTTAGCAATTGATGCAGTCATGCTTTGTCCCTTGCTGCCTTACGGTGTACCAACACTCACCTGATTCTACCTTAAAAGCAGGTTAATGAAGGGTTTGATATGTGCTAAAGTTGATGCAGAGAAGAAGGTAAGACTGAGGTCAGGATGATGTGGAACTGTAGCTTTATTTTTTTTACATCTTCCTGATTGATCTACACATCAACTAGTCAGTCAACACTTGTGATTCTCAGCTACAACTTTCCTCACCAGTCCTTCTATACAGGTGCTTTTTCATTAACATCCTGGATGTGGACTTTTTTTTTTTTTTTTTTTTTTTTTTTTTTTTTTTACAACTATTATTTTGACATAATGATCATCTATTCATTTTGGGTATCTGAGCCTATCAGATAGTTCTTCCTAAAGATGCAGTTCTATGGCAACTTTAACCATTTAAATCAAGATCAGTATTTTCCCACACCCATGTCTGCTCATACAGTCAAGCTGCTTTAGGGAGCTGATACAGGTGAAAACTAAATCTATCAGTGACTAAGTTTTGGACTGTGTGGCCACGAACATAAGTGGAATTGAGGCAGCCCCAACGCAGATCACCTGCAGCAGTACTGCACACTGTTTTCACACTGTATCTCATCTTACATAGCCACCAAACAGGATGGTCCTACGCCTCTATCCCTTTATTGCAGAAATGTTCCTTTGTGATTTCAGTCAGATGCAGCAGTCAGTTGCTTCTGAGTGGATTCAACAGTCTGCTCCAACAAAAATTATCAAGATTCATAACTTTCCATCAGAAGGGCTTGCTGAACAGATTCACCTTGCAGCCATGTAACTGTCATAGCTGTCTGAAGGGAAACAGCAGGAGTACAGTGTGAGGGATTGAGGTATCCCCTTTACAGTTAGATTGAATTATGTATAAACATTTGGATACAGTTTCAGGAGACTGTTGCAAGTTAAGTTAGCACTCTACTATTGTCAAAAGGATGAAGTCCAACTTCCCCCTTTGGTTCAGCTTGATCTTATTTGATCAAAAAGAGCTGGTTCAACTCACACAGGAGAGAAAACAACTCCAGGAAAAAATGTTTCTTTTATTTTCCAGATTAATTTTTCGAACCAGCTTATCAAGTCCCCTGAGCAAAACACATTAGTAGAACAACAGAAGAGCAAGACCTCTGCATTTTGGTAGAGAAACTCCATCATGCTCTAGGATGTATTTATTACTTTAACAGCTAGCATTCAAACAGAGGAAATTCATTTTAAATGACAATCAGTTGTTTCTGAACACAGTTTAATATATTGCTAACCCTGTCTTTTAACATAGCAATTACTTGAAAAGCATTTTGCTCAGTTCAAAAGGTCACTGGTTTGTACAATTAGTGAAAAAGCAACCCAAAACGTCCTAGACACTCTTTCTTGTCGATCAGTAAAGCCTCATACGCAAAGCCATATGTAGGCACATAACTGAAATAGATACAGAGACTGTCTTGGATTTTTTTTTTTAAACACTTGAGTAGTAAGAGTTTCACAGCTTATTTAGTAGGGGACTAGTAATGGGCAAGATTGAAAACTAAGTGTTGCCAAAGTTTAGGTTGGCTGGCAAAGAAGCTGAGAAAATTCACAGCAAAAGCAGTTATCAGCAAGAAAAAAAAAAAAAAAAAAAAAAAAAAGCCAAAGAACCAGAATATTTGAAATAGATTTGTTTCATTCTAGGGGGGGGTGGGGAGAGTGAGAAGAGCTTGTTTTTTCACATGGGGTATTTGATTCTTTAAGCAACCCCACAGAAAGGGGGAAGCAGTAGAAGGATAAGCAGCTAGTGCTGCCTTGAAGAGAAACATCGATAAAACCACGTCTATTTTTATAAAGAGAACTGAGCACAAGTTTCCACCACCTTGTGATACAGCTGACTCTGCAGTGTACATCAACAAAACCAATGCTCAGACTTGGAACTTGAACAGTCTCAGTGTGAACTGGGTTAGGGTTTAAGCCCTAGGTTCTGATTAAGATAAAGTATGTAACACGTGTCTACTCCAAGAACCTGGTTTCTATTTCAAGCAACAAACTACCCCAGTTGGAGCTTGCATACCTTTGGGTCACTAAAGATCTCAAAATAAAAATAAATCCCCCAATCATGGCTTTCGTATGAGAATATGGAACAATGTCATTCATAAACGTATGAAAAGAGCACATGTAACACTGTGCTATATGTCACTTTTTAACCAAGTGCTGGCAAATATAATCAGCATCTAGCTGAGCTGCCTAAGCTGATTATTTGGTGGCTATATTTGCCTATGTATAACTTGAGAAGTGCTATGCAGCACATGCCTATAAAATGAGCAACTTCCAACGCAAGGAGCACAACCTGAGAACCTCTCCCTGTGCTTTCCCTTAATGATAGCAAAGTGGGACTTCCTTGCTCAAGGAAGGAAGGAAGCAAAGACAGGCCCAAGATTTAACACCATTACTGTTTTAATCTATGTAGGCAGATAAATTTCATTCAGCTGTTTGCAGCATTTGGAGTTTGGAAAGCTTCCATGCTTTTGGTCTTATAGCAGTCACAATAATTTTATCAAAAATACTAATCAGAAAACAGCCACATAAAGATGCATCTTTGTTTTCCTAAAGACACTATTTTCTTCAAATAAGTATTTTATACCTGGTAGCAATCTACATACAACTGGAAGACAGCTGTTATGGACAAGTTATACATCTTAAAGCAAGAGATTTTAAAGAGAAATACTATCTTTAGGTTAAAGTCATTATGCTTAAACTTTTGTTTGGTAAGTCAACTAGGATAACAAAACAGATTTTTAAAACATCCTCTTCTCAAAATAGTAGTGTATATATACTTCATTTAATTCTTGCCCTTACTTCCGTGAATGTTTATTCTCAAGCTTTCAATTCCACTATTTGCATTTATGTGCTACCTACTTTTATAGCTGTATACTTCTTTCAGGGGAATGTAGCTTTAAAAATGTAGCTTATTTTTAAAAAATACCTTTGAAGACTTTTTGAAAAAAGCTTTTTCCAAAAGATTTTTGGAAAAGCCTTTAAACTATACATTTAAACAAATCAAGGAAAGGAGATCAAATGCCACAGGAAGTAGCAGATCAGTACAGGGACAAGACTCAAGAATGCAGTTTTGTTTTTACTTCCTCTTCATGACAAAAATAAGAAGAGAGACTTTATAGAGACAGTTATTTAGAAGAGCTATTACAGTAAACTTCTAAGCACAAGCAATTCTTCAAACCATCTGCTCACCTAAATAACACTGTCTGGAATAACCTTTATAGAGACTCTAATTGGTAAAGGAGAACTTGAATAGGGAAACCATATGAAAAGTAAGCACGTAAATCTCTTTATAGCATAACAAATATCAAGGAAAGGATTATGAGCACTAAGCAATGAGTCTGACGGTTTATACTCTTACTTTAAAAACTGCTACAGCCACTAGCAGAACAGCTAGGTAACTAGAAAACCAGATAAGTTAGTGCCCATTCCATTGCTTCCACACCTTTGGATTACTATTTCACACATTATGAAGTACATTTCTCCTTAAGTACATTATATATGCTAGCAATTCACAGAGAATACAGTTGCATTTTCAAATTAAGCAGGGTAAAATAAAGAAGCAATGTGAATTTACAAGCAAACAACTTTTCCCATATCGTATTGTGATTTTCTAGCACAAAGTATTAGACAACTAAACAATTACAAGTAAAACTAAAAATCCATCTCTATGCCATCAAATGAGGTTACCATGGTCTCCCCATCCTCAATTGTAAAATACGAAAAATATCACTAAATCTGCTCTCAAAAGGCATTAGTCCTATCTATAGGCTTAGGGAAGTAGATATACCACAGTATTTCCAGAGCAATTACACTAAAACGTATCTATTATTTATCACTCCAGCATTCCTGTGCTGGGGTGTATACCACTGCTATACAGCAGCATAAGCTTTCCTACTCTAGATAAGGCCTTAGAAAAAAATCTTAACTAGAAGGATTTTTGTAGTGTTACTACCTTCCAAGTTGTTTCTGGAGATCCAACATATACTGGTAACATTGTGCATAATACGTCATCTGAGCTTCAACAAAATCATTCAGACAGCGAAGATGATGCGCCTATAATAGAGTATACAATTCAAGTTAAGTGTTACACTGCATTAGAAAACTAGTCTCCTAACTAGGTGGTAATAATGGCATTGGCACACAGCAATTTATGACACACAGGCATAGTGCCTGCATATAACGGGTAACTGAGATAAAATGTCACAGAATCAACACATCCCCTCAAATAAGTACTGTACAGGCATCTTATTAGTTACCTGTATTATTTGAACAATGAAATAAATATTTTAGCACCTTTTTTTGTGGTTTCAACTTTCAGTGCAAAGCTGAGCATAAACGATGAAAACTCCTGAGTTCAGTGTTAACAGAGGGACTAACGTTAAACTGCGAGGACAGTAAACTATAATTCAGAAATGAACACAGTTGCTTGATGCACTAAGGCACTGAAATGAAAGCTAGCAGCCCAAAGTTCCCAAGTAGCTTACTGTATTTACTGCTGAAATGCCCTGATTTTGAATGTTGCCACCCCCCGCCCCCATTTGGGGTACTTACATGTGTACTGCTGATGCCTTCCAGCAGAAGTCTGGTAATCTCTGCTTGACGGTCGAATTCGCTCTGAGTAATTCGTACTTCCTGTTCTGACTAGAAGAAGTAAACATGCACTTAGACGTTTGCACAAAGTACTCTATTACACCTTCCTACTGCAACGCTCCCACTGTATGCAGCGCTATTCGTACAAACGCATTTAATCACGTGCTTAGGTGTTTAAATCCTGTGCTTTATCTTTGCAGATCTGAACTACTGTATAAAGAGAATAGCTGCATTTGGCTCAGAGCTGTTGAGGCTCTGTCTACCCAACAGACAGCTGCATCAGCAGACTTCTACCATGTAAATGCAACATATCCCAAAGAAGGCATTTTTCTGCCAGCAATATTACTCCACCCCTCTGCAAAACCAACCAATTGTTCATTGGCATAACAGTGTTTGCACCATCATTTCTGCCAGCATAGCTGTGGCAGCCAAGGACAATATAATTTTTTTTTCTACGCTTCAGGTTAAAAGGGCTCTGCTCACAAAACTTAGTGTAAAACTGGCATTATTTTTGTCAGGCAACTGCACAGCAATCAGCCATGCATAAAGCTTTGACAGTGAGTTTCAACAGAATAGTTTACCAATCAATGCCTCATATTGGCTGCCAAGCTACTACAACTATTTCTGGAGACTGGAATTGAGGTGTCCTTAAAAATAAATATATCCAAACCATAGCAAATGTTCTAATTCCAGTTAGAAGTAAAATTTCTTTAAAAATTATTGCATTTAAATGTGATATTTAAATAATTCCTTATCCAAGTTCATCCTTTGTTACGTGTAGTTATCAAAAATATTTTAATAAATCTATTATTAGCTGTTTTGAACAACTTCAACTGGAAAAATTCTTAATTATTTTGAATGGTATTTTGAGAAAAATGAAACTACTCAAAATGCCCATAAAAAGATGTAGCATAATGTCCAAGATTTACTATTCCAGGAAAGAAAGTCCTCAGCTCTGGAATCCAGACTACCTTTATTCAATGCTTAAATATATTTAGTACCCTGTTTCTAAAGAAGAACCCAAAGGCAAAACTCTTCATTAATCCTGAGATGAAGCAGTTACTGTTCTTAACATAATGGAGTACAGAAATACATTTTCAGGAAACTTAATGATACGACATTAATTTCAAAAGGATTTTATGCGGTTGCAAACATCTTGCTCTTGCATAGCATCAATTCTAATCAATATGAAAAGTTGCTTGGAACACAGAAGGATTTTAATCTTAGAAACAAGCACAGAAGAATGATGCAGTTACCCAAGAAATGCTTTTCAGCTGAAGTCTCTGCAGCTGTGAAGGCTTACACTTTAATTAAAATAAAGACTCTGAGGAAGCAGCTACAGAGTCCTGTATGTTTATTTAAAACTGATATAGCAGCGTACATATCAAGTTACAGACTAATTAAGTTTTCCAAGTGAGTTGAGGCAAGAATAGTTGCTTGGAATTTTGCTATTAAATCTTTGAATTAATATCAGTGAAATCTATCTGGCAGGCCCTTAGAGAAATGTAGTAACAGGCAGGGGAATAAAAGGAAGTCTGATACCCAAGAGGGGAAGAAAAGCACTCCTTTCTCTATTACCAACTTCAATTCCTTTACAAGGAAAGCAAATTAATAGGTAAACCATTTAACCATTTATCTGGAAATAAATGGTCTAGTCTCTTACTTCTCTGAAGTCAGCAATTGCTAAAGTGTATTTTCCTTCCTGCCAGGTAAGTAAACACATGCAAATAGGAAAATACAAGAGGGGGAAATCTGCATCAGAATATTTGTTTCTTTCAACAATGTGATATCAAAACAACTACTTACGTAAAAAAGGCAAATTGACCAATGTGGTAACATGTATTAATTAAATGTAGTTCACAGAGTGACTTTAAATAGAACCATGCTTTACAAGACCCCAAGGTATTAAATTTATAGAAATCTCTACAAAGTCAAAGTATGTGATAGGATGCTTCATCTATTTTGCTCATCTCTATTTTTCAATACTGCTAGGTGAACGGTAGCAGTACAGCACGTGTGTTCTACATATCATGGTAAAGGCCGGAAACAGCTGACTTTTTCAGTCTAGGAAGCTTATGATCAGATTATCTCTGTCTCTGAATGGAACAAAGGGCTTCAAAACACAAGCCTAAACTTTGCTGCAACCTTCAGCTGCAGTCATATTTTTTTAAAACAATTTGAAGGCCTCAACTGGTATCTCCTATGAAGATCTCTCAAAATATTGCTTGCTCCTCAAGTTCAGAATAAGATTTTGGGTTCTGAATATGGAGAAATTCAAAATCTCTCCAAATTCAGACTATGAATACATATATATACACACACACATACATATATATATATATGTGTGTGTGTGTGTGTATATATATATATATGAATGATCCTTGGAAATACTGTACAAGCCTGTAGCTAAGAAACACATGATCATAAGAGCACAGGAAAACACAATCACCTTCCTAATCTTGTTTTATTATGGAGGCAATTACTAAAATGGCAATAATGGATGTAATCACACTACCCAGTATAGTTAGCCCTCCTTGTCTCCTCTATAGCCAAAGAAAGATGAGATCCTCTTGATGCTCAACAATAGCCTATCAATGGGCTGAACATACACTAAAAGCCTCTGCTCTTTATATTGACTACACTGGACACTGAGAAAGACTTATTATAAAACTCAGGTGTTCAAAATGCACAACAGGAGTACCTACCCAGTGTGTTTCATAGCACAGTACTACATAAACTCCAATTCCATAGTTCAGGAGGGAAGTTAAACTAAAGAAAGTTTATCACTAACAGCAGGTAGATCTTTTGTCCTATCTCAAAAAGATTGTAATTGATGTAAAGATTACAGGACAGGCTGAAATCCGTAATGACAGATCTCAGTATCTCCTCACATTTGAATTTTAACAAGCCTATTAATCTCTTTCTCTGACTTTTAAACATAGAAAGACAGACTGCCTTTAGAAACCTGGACTGGTTACTGTTCCTGTGGTGGAAGGTATGTATTGTATTTTGTCCTGAATAGTTTCTGGTTTTCGTATGTTCAATAAAGAAGGAACCCAGAATTACATAATACGTGGTGAGATTTAAAACTTTTAGTCTCCTTTAAGCCATGGTTAAGTATTTCATGTTATTTTTCTTTCTCTTCAAGATACAACGTCTTATTTTCACTACTTTTAAAGTTGCTTGTCATCTTCTCTGAACAGCCAATAGTTCTGTTTCTAATAGCCATTAAACTTCAAGTTTAGTTTTCTTTCCAGCAGTACTGCTCTCCTGTCACATTTTCCCCAAAACAGTACCAAGTACTCCAGCAAAGAGGATTGCTGCTTCCAAATCGTTTCTTTACTTAAATAATGCAATAATTCTTCAACCTTAGGATCAAAGTTGACCTTATCCTCTTTTTAGAGTTCTCTTATAACTCCTCCTTCCCCCTAAACTTGCACATTTACACATAAATTCCATTCTCTAGCCCACCTAAACCTTTTTGCACCACACAAATTTGGAATATAAGAAGCTTTAATATAACTTCTCTTAAAATATCCCAAATTTC
Organism: Rhea pennata; assembly: GCF_028389875.1. NCBI lineage: Eukaryota > Metazoa > Chordata > Aves > Rheiformes > Rheidae > Rhea > Rhea pennata. Next base: position 17,192,927 of record NC_084670.1, on the reverse strand, counting down.
ACCCAAAACTTTGTATCCCAGCTTCTAACAGCAACTCCCCTCAGCTGCCAATCTTGTTCCCCTTTAAAAACCATGCTCCAAAGCCCCAGCCCTCCAGCTACCCTTACTCTGTTACCAGCTTTAATCTCTATTTCCATTCCTCCACAGAAATCCCCTGTGAAATTGACTCTTAACCAGTAATTCAGCTTCGTACAGCCTGTTCCCCATACTGCTTTTTCCTAGCCAATGAGCCCAAGAGTAGCCTTGCTCATGGCACAGGAGTAGCTATCACCTAATACTCCATTAGCTCCACTGAGCTTGCTCCCTTCCAAGGCAAGGCACAGCAAGAGAGAGAAAGTTGCAGCCCCTGCCGAGAGGCTAATATGCATCTATAACCCTAAGTACAGTTTTTAGATTGGTCTACTTCCTAACTTCAGTTTTTTTAAAATAAGTATTCCATCCTTTGGTGAAACTGCAAAAGTAGAAGGAAAAAAACCCACAAAAATAGTTTGCTTAGAGCTGCCGGCACGTGCTCCAGCATTTTAAGAATTGCTCTGTTGTCTGAGTAGTAGCTTCAGCTCAGCGTTTTTCAGAACAGGTTAGAGTAGACCTCAACCTTTCTGAAAACTTTCCTATAAGCTCACTGTTAGGAGTTTAATAGGCCACCATACCAGTAATTTTTGAAAGATAAGCTCTATAGTTCTTTTTCTATTACATCTTGTCACATGAAAATCATATGGTACTAAGGGAGAGCTAGCCAGAAACAGCTTACTATAAAACAAGCCATGAGCTTTGTATCACCACCAGAATTTGAAAGTGCCCGGAGAGAACCAGCATATTCTGATGTACTGCATCAGAAGACAAACATTAGACTGAAATAGCAACATGCAATATCCTTTATTACATTACACCAGCACAAGTTATAGTTTCAGAATGCTGCAATTTCTAAACTGTTTACTTACTTTTGTCACTTCCTCAGCCCATATCTAGTCAGCATTAAAAGTAAAGCGGGGCGGGGGGAATAAAAAACATACACACTTAGAGAGTTGTGGTGCTTTAATATAATATGCAACCATATTTTAGCTTTTAAACACTTCCCTATCTTTCTTTAGGACTTCAAAGAAATTTGAGGATTGCTATAAATGAGTCAGTTGCCCAAAGCCTTTCATGTACAATGAAACTAAAGTCAGCATGCATACCACTACATCTGTGAAACAAAGTGTATGACTTGCTGAATTTAGATTCTTATAAAAATACATTTAAAAACAAGCTATCACCACAAACATAACTACTTAGAAAACGATATGAACAGAGACTAAGTTACATTATGAATGAATTTAAGTTATCTTAATGTATTAAAATACTGAAACTATGAAAAAATATTCTTGTTTCAACATCAGGTTAAATAATGACTGAGACAGACAAGTGAGTGATTTCTCTTGCTAATTCCACTCAGTTTCCTCTTTCACAAGAATCTTCACTGAACTAAACAATTTATTATTAACGTTGCAGAGGTATCTCAAATTGAGTGTTAAAGTAATAGCAATAGTAGAGCTAAATCAAAAAACTGCAAGGAATTTAATCTAGAAATTAGTCTAGCTTGCTGTCCTAGTTCCTTCTTGCAATGCAGTTCTTTAACTTTCATATTTCAACAGTTAAAAGCTGCTGACGACACAATCAAGACAGTGGCAGGAAGAAATGTGCATAAAGGTTGTAGTAGCAAGTTGTTCCTGGAAAAAACATCTTAAACAAGACCACATAAGCTGAATAGCAAGAGGAAACACTTAGTAAGGAAATGAATGAACACAGGAGGCCAACAAACCTTTAGCCATTTTACATGCAGCAAGTTGAGCATGTAAGAGACATTTACCATAATGTTATTCTCTTCAGGTTGAGAGGTGTTTAGTTGCTTAAGTGCATAAAGACAAAACCAAGTTATACTGTGAACATAGCAGGTGAACAGGTTATTGACACAAAACAATGCAAGTTTAAGCTAAGCAAAACTGTGAACTGAATACAGAAATCTAAACAGTTATTTTAGATACTGATTTAAGTTACCTCATTTGTACATTAAGCATGGGAGGATGTCTTTTCCTCAAATCTTAAGTACTTCTACAACACAAAATCAAATGTAGATACTAATTTTTCACTCTATTCTAGCATGTCAAAGAAAACAATGAAGCTTGGAAGAATGTGCATCATGACATCAGCTCAGCAAGTTTTGTCAGACATCTTCCTTTATAAATAAGTGATCCAGCAGAAGGTGAGCCATTTGTATCACACCTGTTGCCATTTAAGTCCTCACTTCTTGCAGAGTGTAGAGAGGTCCTTTTTCTTGTGTCTCAGAATTCTAAAATCCACTGCATTTCTAAGTCTCAAACACTTACACTGGTATTAAAATGCAACCAAGGCATTTTGAAGCGATGTAAGAGATCTGGGGTTTCATGCTTTTATCATCACTGAATTAGATATGAATTATTTTGAATAAAGCTATGAAGTATTTGCTCCATGAATATTTAAGACCAGTCAGGTAACAGAAGCAGCAATTGGGAGCAATGTGTCAGAGCACCCAGCACTGGATGATTAAGATTTTACATTGCTAACGGAATTAATAAACCAAAGTGTAGACCCTTCCTTTTAATGATAAGCTTAATGCAAACAATTTCCTTATGGTCTTTCTACTGCTTTAGGAAGCAAGATACATAGCTGCCACCACACCACTACAAAGCTAACAAACAAAACATTTGCTTTTCCTTTGAACATTTAACTTCGAACAAATCTAAGTAAAGGCACAGCTCACTATCCTTTGCCTCTCTCTCTCTCTCTCCCCGCAGTGTTTCCAAATTCCACTGCTGGCTAATACCCTGCTCCACTCACCACTGTCAGCTGCATGAATTAAGCAACAAAGTTTGACAGAGCAAAGTAATTTGTTCTATAAAAATTAGTAAAGAGAAAAATGCATGCAGGGACTTGAGAAATACATACGTTTCAAATACACAGAAGCAGTATGCATGACATGTAGAATGGAGAAGCAGAAGCAGAATCATCAAGTGGTAGAGATGCTGGCTTTTTAGAAGGGTTCAGCATACCAAAGCTGGGAGCTGTTTCATCTGTGAAGCTCAGCCTCATAGATGAAGCGTCTTATGTCTTTCAGGACAGCAATCCATTCAGAAAAAACAACAAAATCTGAAAATCCTGCTTTTTTTTCTCTCCATCCTCCATACCATGCACATTGTCCCTTTGTACTTAACCTGTCCATATTTCTTAAGTCTGTGTGGATCACCTCTCTTACATTAACTTTTATGGGGGAAAAAGAAAAGCTGACTATCCATCATTTCACTAACTGCTGAAGTTTTAGGAAAGCAGTCCACAGGTAGTTATGAAAACACTAAAAGCATACACCCTGCTGAAATTACACACATTTGATTATCCTATCGTTTAGAGGTATTTTAAAGTGTTTCAAAAGCAAGAGCTTTTTAGTTCACTAACATTTCAGTCTCCTTGAACAAGCATTTCTTGAGAAAACATGAATGGTTAAGAGATACGAATTTAAGAGTCCTGCTCTATATGGTGATGTGAAATTGTAAGCAACATAGAAGGAGTAAGCTACAAATATTTTTGATATAGAGAAGTCCAGACAGGTTCATCAGTTGGAAGTAACTGTACACTTGCAGATAGCCAAATGCCAACATTTGGTTATTTTTACAGGACAAAATGTTTCACTAAATATTTTTTCAGCATTTGAATGATTTGTACTTACACATTAAAGTAAACCATGTGGCATATTGTACTTAGTTGTGCTTGGCACTAAAGGCTTATCTAGCATAGAAAAAGGAGAAAATAAATATTTACTCGGGTCAAGCAAGTTAAGCTTGATGGAATATTTAAAAATAAAACATCACTTTGATGAGCAATCCACTTTCTCTTTCTCATGTTCCACTGAGGCATTTCCTATGTCTCGTTTAGAAAAATAGCAAGGACAAGAAGCTAGCTGGAAACCTAAGCAATCAATTAAATTTATAAATATATAAAATAAGCTTTAAAGCTATAGACAAGTTAAAAAAACGACATCAAAAAACTCTACTTACTGCAGCTCGAGCTTCTGCAACTTTTGCCTTCTTCAATCTGGTTTTTGCTGCGTCCAGATCTAGCCGTTTGTTTTGCAATAGTTTACGTTCTTTCTGTAAGTGAGTTAGGTTAGTGCAAGAGAAAAGATACATTCAAGAGCCAAATCCTGTCTACATGGCAATTTCTTTAAAATAAAATATCACATACATAAAGCTTTAAGTTGAACTAAGAGACAGAATTAGATCCTAATTATTTTCATGCTTTTTATACTCAAGATAAGAAGTTTTAACAGCACAATAGCTACAAAAAGTAAGCTTCCAAAATGATTTATTTTGCCTGGTCAAAGGAAAAGAATATAAAATGACAGCACAAATTCTGATTTGATTTTCTACATTATTTTAAAGAATACAATAATGCACAATTATCTATCACTTGATTTTAAAAATTTGTATTTACAACTATTGCTAAAACACAAAGAAAGCACATTCAACTTACAGTAATAGTTTTGTAGTCTCCTTCAATAAAGTTTCTTAAGGGAGTGAGAAAGTTTATCGCAGAAGTTTGAATTAATTCTCTGTCTGCTGTCCCAATTCGCTTTTGCGTTTCTCCACATTTAATGAGTGCATTTCCTGCAAAGGAAAAAAATATGCAAGTTTCATAGTGACCCAGGCAGGTGGTTTAAAAACAAAACAAAATAAAAACTAAAACAAAAGCAAACAAACAATCCAACTTTCTACAGGCACAGAAGTCTAGGTGAGCAGTTCAAAAGATAATCCAGGGCCACACTAGTAGTTAAAAGAAGTCTTAATCAGCTATTAAATATTTCTTTTTTTGATTTTTTTTTTTAATTAATGAAAAGATCGAAAGTCAAGGCCAGATTTCAACAAGTAGATAGAACATTCCATTAGTGGCACCTGTTATGGCAACTCCACTGTGAACACTTGTTTTAATCCCAGGCACTGTACCCATTTATATTAATCCAGCAACCTCCTCCCCTTCTACCACATTTTTGATTGAGTAATTAGTCATAAATACTTAGTAGCGAGGAAGAAAATCACCTAGACATTGGAAGATAACGCTATTTCCCAATCCACTCCAAATTCTAAATATATTCTTTGAAGAAATGTAGCATTTGTACATTAACTGAACAATAGTTTGAAATCTGGTTCTGAATTGGGTATTAAAAGTGAAGATAGGACATAAGAACACAGTTCTCATTACTGCATTTCAATAAACTGAAAAGTCTGGGTTGCAAAAGCCACTAAGTTTTCAGAACATTAAAACATTTTGTGACACCACATGAAAGGTAACAGTGTAACTTTATATTTATGGTTCATGAAACTTGACCTGAATTATAAAAGTTACAGCAAATGCAAGTTAAAGGACTGTCTGCATGTAAATACAATTCTATTTGATTAAAACAAACAAACAGAAAAAATTCATAGGGCTGATGGTCAGAAAAGGGATCACAGATAATTTCAATTTCTTATGCCATTAAAGGAACAAAGCCTGCTGTTATTGACTGCGTATCCATAAATCTTCCACAAAACTTTTTTTTTTTTTTTTAAACATGTACTTTCCTTCCTTAGGAAAGTTCATTATTCCCAGATATAAAGAATTCATTCTTCTAAGAACAAGAATTTCCCTCCTACAATAACTCTGAAGCAAGCAACTAAAGTGAGCTATCACAATTTACAATTGCAGGCTGCATTATAACTATGCATTCCAATTGCTTAAGGTAAACTAACAGTTAAATCTAGCAATTTAAAGAGTTGTAGGGAACACCATATTATAATTATAACTATATATATTATGTATAAAATTTAATTAAAAGCCAGTGAAAAAAATTATATACAACATCACCCCCAATCTCCCCATCACAGGTATAAAATACTGGTGGTGAACGGGGAAATGAAGATTATATTCTACACTCTCTCTCATTGACAGCAAAACAATATATATAAAGAAAAATAGGAATACTGTCAAGTTAAATAAACATTTTACTAATAAAATTAATTTCAGGTAACATTTCTATTCTTCATCACATATAGCATACATAAATGTTGTCAAATGCACTACAATATATATTTCATTCTAATCAGGAAACTAAATTCTAGAACTATTTGTTCAGGGGAGAATGTAACCAATCTGGAAAGGAAGTTCTTGTTCCAACAGCAATTGCTATCTTCCATAATCTTTAGATCATGATAGAAACGCAATCACAAAATGGTTGAGTTTGGAAGGGACCTCTGGAGATACCTAGTCCAACCTCCGTGCTCAAGCAGGGTCACCTAGAACATGTTCGACAGGATCACGTCCAGGCAGGTTTTGGTTCTCTAGCGGATTTCCTCCGGAGAAGGAAACTCTGTGACTTCTCTGGGCAACTTGTTCCAGTGCTCTGTCACTCTCCCAGGAAAGAAGTTTTTCCTTATATTCAGGTGGAACTTGCTGTGTTTCACTTCATGCCTCTTGCCTTGTTGCCGGGCACCTCATCACTGATCTCTTAATGTTCAAAGCTATACAACAAGTCATCTCAAACTATCACAAAAACCCTTGTATTATCTAGAGGAAGGCAAGAAGTATCTCTTTACATTGTTAAGAAAAAGACTAGATTTCTGCATTCCCCTCCTCCCATTTTTGCATCATATAAGCCATATTCTTTGCTTCCACTTACCATAAGCTGTCCCTGGGCCAAAATCATTCCCTGCATCAATCATATACTGGCCTAGTAACTCCGGATTATTCAGACGACTCGGTGCTTTGCGGTCCAGCTTCTCATAAACAAATTCTTCTATCCTAGCGTCTTAAAAAAAAAAAAAAAAAAAAAAAAAGTGTATTGACTTACTATTATTCAAAGCATAATTTACAAATATAAAAGGAAAAGAATTTTCAAAACTCCAGATATTTAAGCTCAACTTAACACTTTTCACCACTCTATCAGCCCATTTATAGTTTTTCAGTATTTTGTCCAGAAGTCTTCACTCCAAGAGCATAATAGAGCACTTCTGCTTAATAAAAAAAAAAAAAAAAAAAAATCCTTTTCCATCCTTTCCTCAGAAAAAACTAACAAAGATTATGGTTAGGATTAGCAATACAGGCATTAAGTTAAATAACTGTTGTAGGTTCTGTTTTAATATATTCTGAAAATCCAGCAGTCACAGAAATTTCATCCTCTCTTCTCCACTCCCCTCACCTCCTTGAAGTCTGAAACAAATCACAATATTTAAGAAATGTTTCATTTCATATTCCTGTCTTTCCTGAGGTCAGACAACAGAATTAAGGATAAAGTTGTCTTGACTACGTATGACATTCAGCCACAATATGCTCTTCAGGCAAAAAAGCCTCTACAGACATTAACAGGAACACTGTTACTTAAAATAGCTTCTTCTTCTGACCAATTGTTTTGACTTCATAATTAGTTCACTTCATTCATGCAGTCAGGAACTAAATACAACACACAGTAACATAGACAACCCACAAAACTGTTCTCCAATGAACAAACCTCCCATGAAACTCCAATGAAAGCAAAACACATACTGCTACACAGACAACTTCCATCAGTACTGGATTAAATAACCATTCCTTTGTCAGTGTCACAAAAGTTAGCCTGACACAGAAAAACACAGTTGTCAGTTCGCTGTCAAGCATAAAGCAAGGTGGACCCAACTACATCCTTTTCTTTTCTTCCCCCTGCCCCCTTTTTAAGCTCTAGTCATAATTTTATTATGGATGAATTAAATGACAGAAGATCTGAAGGGTCAACTAAAACTACTGGATTATGCCATGGGTCTAACCTAAAAATACTATTAAAATTTTGACTGGAAGCCTTTTCTCTCTCACTCAGACAGGTTGTTCCAGTAACTACTACCAAAAGGAGCTCTCAGGAAAAAGTGATAGTCCTCCTAAGTAGGCTGCCAAGCAGCTGAAGTCACATTCACAGATGAAGATCACTATTTAACACTGAGTATTTTTAGACATCAGAAAATTGACTGGTCAGCCTAACTGAGATACTACCACACATTATCCTTTTACTGAAACTTCCTCATGCAGTTCTACCAGCCTCCAGTTACTGATTCAAGACTCTAAGGTTTTAAAAAAGTGAATACCTATTACAAATATTTAATAGGATTCCTGAATTAAATGAACAAGAAAACTGTCTCCTCTAGTCTATATAAAAGTAGAAATTCTTTAAGTCCTTTTGCGGACTTCCCACAGAATTAGTTGTGTTTCTCGCTTTTCTTAAGCACAGCTTTTAGACAACTAAACGATGCAACAGATTTCCAGAATAATACTTCAAAGATCAGCATTAAAAAGAATTTACCTAGATGGTATTAGAGATATGATATCAGTACATGATTTTCCCGTACTAATAAACTCTAATTTGGTATGTCATAGCAATGAGAATATTTCTGTTTTCAGTGCTGAGGTATTATAATTTTATTTATTTGAGTGAACCTGAAGGAGATTTAGATTTTTTGGTAATAGTAGTTTGCCTAATGGCTACAGACCAGGTCCTGATTTGAAACCTAGATTTCAGCACTAGGAAAATCCCTATAACTGTCATCTCCCCTAGCATACCTGCCACAGATGACATCATCGACTGGAGGATAAGAATCTGAAACTGATTTCCTCGATATCACTACTCATAGCAGCAATCTTGAAAACAAGCAACAAAATTAACACACCAGAAAACTAAATTTCTCCTACCATGCTATTGTTACTATAAGAGGTTTGCCAATGATAAAAGCACTCTTGAGACTTCATTTCATTGCTTGTGTACAGTGTACAAAAAACTACAATGCTTGCAAATGACACAGGAAGTGTCTGGAGAAAAGAATTCTTTAGTGAAAGAATTGTTAAAGTCAAATGTTTCAGCACATCTTGCCTTCTTCAAACTGAATTGTTTTGCAAAGAAAGTTGAAAGTCAGTCATGATGACAGTTCTTGAACCATTTCATGTACTCCACGAAAGAATTTGAGTTTTTACAGCCACCTAAGATTTTAAGTATGTAGAAAGCTGGTTTAAAGAACTCCCCTCAAATCCCATTTGTCAGAAATTACAGCTTTATCCTCACAAAAAGCCTTTTTGTCTTAAAAGTGTTCCATTTAAATTATTACATCCAAGTTAGTTTATAATTTTTCCAATTAACCTGGTTATGATAGAGAATGTTCTAGCATAGAACAGAAAACAAGAGATGGAAGCAACTAGAGCTAGACTAGAAAATTCAGTTAAACAGGAAACAAAAACAAACAAACAAACAAACAAAAAAAGTCAGTGAACTAGAGATTAACGAGTGTATGCGAACAATGCATGCAGTCTGGAGATTTCCCCCCTAAAGTTTTCCCTGTTTGAAGGGTTAAGGAAGAACCAGAAGAACGCAACCGGCACGGCATCTCAGATTCTAAGTGGCTCTTCAAAACATGCCCTTTCCTAACACCAGCCCTAACAGTTTTAGAACTGCTGTATTTAGTCATGACTTACAAAATACCTATGTCAGTAAACAGTTACACAGGCAAAAATTCAGAAGTTGCAAACAAAATCTTGAAGCACTTCTTACTTGGATTTGGTTGTAATAATACTTCTGTCTGTTTCATTATTTTTTCTGTCCACAATTTAGTGCATTCTGCTTTGCTGAGAAGGTTCTCCAGGTGAGCATCCAGTTCAGTCTTCTCTGCTTGACCAAGCTTTTCTTCTGTGAACTATGGTTAGAGAGACAGGTTGAAAACACTAAGTTACATCATAGAAACAGATTCACAGTACAGTTTTAGGACAGTAAATCTTCACTCATTAGTTGCAAATCATGCTTTCAAAGATATGAACACTATATGGTCTTCATTAAAGATTTAGGGATAAATCTGAAAGTTTGTAAACTCAACAATATACCCTTGCTTTCACAAAATGGGGGTAGAGATGGCATTAGTCAGATTGAGATGAGGAGGGCCATTTATAATACCATAAAGAAATCCTCTGCTCTCTTTGATGCTGAGAATTCTCATTTGAAGCACTGTTTGATTTTTACATAGTGCTCCCCAAAACATGAAACAAAAGGAGAGAGTGCAGAATAACTAGGTAATTAAAAGATTAGAAAATATACAAGGAAAGACGGAAGTAACTGAAGCTGACTCTGCTCCACAGTAAAAGCAAAAGACACAACAGATTCTCTTTGCAGCTCCCTTTAATGTATTTAAAGAATATTGTCCTGTCCACAACAAACAGGACAAAAAGCAATGACATTAAACTACAATATGAAGATTTAAATTAGAATTAGACATTAGATAATGCTTTTAAAGATAAGGATTAAGTGCTAAATTAGACTGCCCTGGGATGTTACAGAATATATATTTTATTTTTAAGAATGGGTTAAACAAACCTTCCAGTAATTGTTCAGATATAATTGATCCTTTACAAAAAGGGTTAGATGACCTTTAGCGTTCTCTTCTAAATTATGGTTTCAGCTTCAGCGAAATACAACTTAAACTTCATTTAGCTAAATAAAAACTAGTAAACTATTCATTTCAGTTGGTAATTAATCCATGACAGCTCTTATTAACACACCACCAGTTTGTGCTTCAATCCCAAGTCTATGTGAGAAGGAGAAGACAGAAGTTTCACGTCAGGGAACCAAATAAAACCAGAACTAACACAGCATTTTCCCCACTCTCTTGAAAAAAGTAGCTTCCTCATGATTACAATTTCAGCATTTGACAGTCTGTTCAAGGTCAGGTATTTTCAGTTCGAAGAACCTGGCTTACAAGTAAATGCCTAACAAGCTTACCAATAAAGAACATAATAGGACTGGATGTATTTTGACTATCAAACTTTATTTCTAACAAGTTCATAGGTGGAATACTTAAATCATCTGTAAGAAACAAGAGGTCAACAGAAAACAGAACTATATTAGCCAAGCTTGTTTTTAAATTTCCATTACACGTAGACCAAAAATAATTTTGACACTGTGCACTTCTAAACGTGGATAAATGTTACACCTTTGGGGGTTCTACATACATGCAAGCTGCCTCTGTGAGAAAGTTCAGTTACAGCACAGAGAGAGAGAGTATTTATGGATCTACTATTATTCATGTTTTAAGGGTTCTTTTAAAAGGTGTCCCGTACTATAAATTGTTTACAAAAGCTTTTCACAATTTATTAAACTACGATATAAATGATTTTAAAGTTATTTCTTGATCGACTAATTCCATGAAATTGTATTTGTTTCTGAAATGGGCTTTCCTAATAACATTCTAATTTTAATATTCAAACCTAAGTTTGAACTGGTCTATTTTATATTCTTTTTCAGATTTTACTCTGTCTCCATTGGGGGAGGGGGGAAGGGAGGCATATCAAGATTTTTTTTCCTCTGATCAAAAGGAAACTTGCTCCAGAGAAGGCAAATACCATTGATCTTCTACTTTGAATGGAACTCTTAAAACAAATACATCTGTATCAGTGTATTGAGCTTTAATAAAAATAACTTTTTTAAAAAAAAATTTTTAAGTACTACTGTAAGAAACCATACCAGTAAACCATCTAATCCAGCCCTCTATCATTATTAAATTCAAAATATACACCCAAATTGCCTGAACATGACCAGCTTATGCAGAAGAAAGTTGTCCTGCTTTGTATAAACTGAGTTGTCACAGCCCAAGCATTTCAAGTCTGCATTGCAAAAGCGATCAGAGGGAGAAAATACATTAATGTAAGCCTCTATGTTCAAACAGTGCTGCTAAGGACGAAAAGTCCAACTCATCATTTCTGACTGCCAGAATGGCAGCTTGTATACCATAGCAGCTGGCAAGAGGAAGGACCTTCATTCCTACTACTGCACGCTTCAGCAATATTTATATACGGTATAGCCTATGAATTTTACTAAGATATACTTTTAAGGGCTTTTTCCCACCCAAAGTAAAAAACAAAAATACTTCTCTCTGCAGCTTTCTATAGATTACTAACTAGAATATAGTGGTCTGAACACAATACAAAAAGTACAAGTACTTTTTGCTTGAGGACACAAAATCCACAGCCAGATGATATTAAAAAAAATCCACAAGAAGATTGTTCCTCAATACCACCTGCACACTTTACATAGATAGTAACTTAAGAAAAAAAAAAAAAAAAAAAACCAGGGAACAGCAGTAGGACACAGAATGCTAGCAACTTAAGATTACAGGAATACATTAAAGATTTGCCTCTCCTTTGCCCCAATTTAACTTCCAGTTTTAGAGGAGAAAGTGGTAGCTGGCAGAGGAATATTACTATTTCCACTGAATTTTAGTCTACATTGAACTGACCACTGATGCAGCTATTCAGGCACAAATCAACAACGCTGACAGAGCACACTGGGATAAACCGCAGTTCACATCAGCTTCAAACCATGGCAGGCTGCAGAAAGCCTATACTAATTTAATGCAATAAGCTGATTTACACGTAAAAAGTCAAGATAAACAAAAAGAAATCACAAAGTCCAATCACAGGATCTCACAATAAAGGGTGAGCTGTATGCCTTTTCCCCCTTGTCCAGCAAGAAAAACAAAGTGGGTGGAGGCTGGAAAGGAAGAGATGTCCTGGGAAACACCTAGCGCTGGAAGGCAGTGGACCATGTGGAAAGAAGCCCATCACAAAGAAAATACAAAAAACTGCCTTAAGTTCATGTAAATTTGAACAAAAATGCTTTCAGATAAGTTTGTCAGAGCTCTGCTGCTGACTTTTGGTTTTGCTACAATACCAACATTACAGGCAATACATCAGATTGGTTTCAGACCAGACAGTAACTTTAATCGTGCTCCAGGTCTCACTGTGACCCATCAAGAATTCATGAGAAACCAGAGCGGATGACTACACACCGCTCGGGTGTCCAGCTCCCTACAGGAAATCCGTTCCGGTCTGGTTACATAATGCACGCGGATTACAGCTTATAGTGCCCTCAGTGCAAAGAAAGGGAAAAACCGACTCAGAAACAACAGGTTACCAAAGGAGATTAAAAACGATACTGAACCCAGAGAAACCAACGAGAAAAGGCGAAGTGCACGGAAACGCTCCCGTGTCACACAAAGGCCCGAGCATGCTGATCGGAGAGCAAGATGTCTGAGGCGGCTGTCAAAACGCATCTGCTCGTCTGCGGCGAGACACAGTTTTGCTCTTTCCCGGCACGGGGAAACATGAAGCAAAACTCTGCGCCCCTGCAGCTCCGCCGCCCCGCTCCCCCGCGGGCGGCGCCCGGCCGGGGCGGGCCCCGGGAGCGGCCCTTCGCCCCGCCGCCCGCCCGCAGCGCGCCAGGGGCCGCGGCTCGGCGCGGCTCGCCCCGCCCGGCCCCGCGGCCGCGCTCCCCGCCGCCGAGGGGGCCGCGGCGCCCGCCGCTTCCCCCACCCCGGGGAGGGGGCGCCGCGCCGGGCCGGGGCGGAGCCGCGGCAGCCGAGACCCGGCCGGGCCGAGGGAGCCGGCCCGCGGCCTCGCCCGCCTGCCCCGGCGCGTACCTGCACGGCGCGGCTCAGGAAGGTGCCCGCGTCGGCCGCCAGCTTCTTCACGTTGAAGTCCATGATGTTCATCTTGGGCGGGGCGGGGGCGGCTGACTCAGCCCGACACCGCGGCGGCGGCCGCTCCGGCCCGTCCCTGTGGGGAGCCGCCGGGGGCGGCGCCTCCCCCGGCGCGGCGCGGCGCGGCGCGGCGCACGCAGCGCGGCAGCTGATTGGCCGGGGCGGCGGCGTCAGGCGCGGCGCCCGGAACGGCCGGGGCGGCGGCGGCGGCGGCGGCGCCCGGCGAGGCCCCGCCCCCCCCGCTGAGGCCGGCGGCTGCGGGGGGGGCAGTGGCGCGCGCGCGCGCGCGGCGCCGCCTCAGCGGGGGGCCCAGGCCGTTATCTGCGGCGCGAGGAGGCCATCTTGTGTGCGCGCTTGTCCCCCGCGGGCCGGGCCGGGCCGGTGCCGCCCGCGCCACCGCCCGCGGCCCGGCCCAGCCCGGGGCCCGGCGCCCTCAGGGAGGACTCGGAAAGGACGAGGCCTTTCCGCCCCCGTTTGCTCAGTCCGGGGTTTTTGTGAGTCAAGCCTCGTTTGTCTTCAGGAAAAATACTTAAAAGGGTAGGCCATGGCAATGTAAATCGTGAAATATTTTGTCAGAAGTAACTCAGGAAATGGCTGTTTGTTAAAAGAATTCGTTTAGATAAATACGTACATTGACACAATCGTAAAATGCCACCAAAATAACACAGAAGTAGTCTTTAAAAATACCAAGTATTATAGCTCTACTGTATTCTAACTCAGTGCCACTAATTAAGCAAACTAAAAGGTGAAATTACACTCTAATAGTTTTGCTTTGTTTTAAATTGATCACAATTTTCAAATGCTTCAGAAGAAAAGAGGCCCTTCGGCATGGATGGTTGTTTTAAAACAGATTTACAATGTAGCATTATTGGCAACAAATTAATATTCCTAGCTTGAAAATTATCCTTGTGATTCAGTTAAGTAACTCACCAACAAACTGTAATCCTTAGCGAAACTTGATAAAGTCAGAGGAAATCCTGTGGCATCAGGGCAGGAAGTGAATTCCAGAAAAAGGAAATAAGTGTAACAAACAATCTTGCTTAAGTACTGCTTGTATTCCAGCATTAAAAAAAAAAAAGAAGTATGAAGTTCTCATTTTGCAAGTAGTAGTGATAAGGAGAGGGCCAGAAAGCTGTTGTATTGTAAGTATGTGTTTGCTTTGCTTGAATTATATTTTACCTCTTTCAGCTTGTATTGTATTATGTATATAATACAATGTATCAGTATTTCTATATAAAAACTATATGGCTAGTTTGTTTCCATTTTCCTAAAATGAATTTTACTGGCATAATAATATGTCAAGAACCTCAGATGTTAAAGGAGGTAATGTGCTTGCAGATAATGCTACGCAATCATATAAAAAACAATTACTGGTGTTTGTGATTCCAGTGTAAGATATGTGAAAAGACAGCAACATCAAAGAATTAAGATTCGAACATATAAACACAATTATTTTGTTTCATAGCTTTCATTCGTGTTAACCATGAGCAGTTGCCATTGACAGAATCCATTGACTGAGATGTCAAATTGAGTGCAGTTGCCTCAAGGCAGAAGTACTCACCTCAGGTGAGACAGATGAAGAGGAATTTCTTTACTGTGAGAGTAACAGAGCACCAGAACAGGTTGCCCAGAGAAGTTGTGGAGTCTCCTTCTGTGGAGATATTCAAAACCTGCCTGGATGTGATCCTGTCTAACACGCTCTAGGTGACCCTGCTTGAGCAGAGGAGTTTGGACTAGATGATCTCCAGTGGTCCCTTTCAGCCTTATCCATTCTGTGATTCTGTAATACTTGGAGAGACTGATGTGTACAGGCTGGAATTTCCAATGGTCTAGCCATGGCCAAAACACGGCAGATGTCCCTTATACCCTGCTACTACCCAAGGCTTATGGGCCTTACCTACTAGAGAAAGGTGCTGCTTTCTCTAGTATATTGATAGCCTTGAGAATCAGCTCTTTCCTGCATGAGTAGATACCACTCCTTTCCTAGGATAGCCTGTATGGAAGAGGAGAAAGTCCTTTCTTTTAAGCCCTCATAGGTTAGAGTGTTCACATAGGATTTGGAAGACTTAACTGTTTCCTTTAAAGGAGGCCTAATCTTAGGAAGATGGCTTGACTACACTGTATTTCCACCTTTAACAAGTTGGCTATTTGGCATATTTGGGGAACAAATATTATTTTCATTTTTTTTTAACGTTCTTGCTCTTTTCAT
The DNA here is from genome assembly GCF_028389875.1 of Rhea pennata. Lineage (NCBI taxonomy): Eukaryota > Metazoa > Chordata > Aves > Rheiformes > Rheidae > Rhea > Rhea pennata. The sequence goes on along the minus strand of NC_084670.1, from coordinate 17,177,141 downwards.
GAATATTTAAGCAGTCAGTGGGTGAGTGAAGGGGAGAAAATAACTCTTCAGGCAAATGGTTACCATACTTACCTGAGAGGAAGGAGATATGTCTTAATGTATGTTTATATATTTCATATTAAGCAGACCTTGTTTGGAAGACTTTTTTTCACTGTTTTACCCTACAGGTGTTTAACATTAGATTCAGTCATTGGAACAGAATCTGGAACTACATGTTGCCTGTCTTTTCCACAGTATTTTAGTATCAACAAAACCACTATGGAATTATTTGCTTTCTTGAAGTTCTCTTTCTCTGTACCGTACAAGCCTATAACCTAATGGTCATGACAAGCGCTAGAAGGCTTCTGGACATCCTGGAAGAAACATGTATTTGGGTGTTAACAGTTTGGAGATTCCTTTTGCCATCTTAAGAAATTACCATGTACAGGCTGTCTGTCCTGTCTTTATTGGAAGCTTCAGTACCTGCAGCAAGGGCTCTTAGTGGCAATTTGGTGTTTCTCTACAACCGCTATTCAGAGCCAAACAAATCATCAGGGGAATTGGGTTCAGATTAAACTAATAAATCTGGCTCAGGTAAGGAGAGCTGTGTCTGGTATGTAGAGCTGTGTCTGGTGCTTAGTTATGAACTAGATATGGAGCTAAACAGCTCTAAAGGTGTGTTCATAGAATGTATGGTGTATAGTGATACTCTAGCTTGTTCTAATCTAATCATCTGGAAATAGGTGAGAAGTCAGCATATTTGCTTCTGCCACCAGTGCCAGAGGAACATTAATCTCCTTCAGAAGTGTAGAGTGGACAGCAGGAGTGGTCATCTTGTACATTGAAGTATAAACCACAAGGGAATCTACTGAATTGTCTCAGTCTGAAAAAGAAATTTAAGCATGCCATTCCCTGTCATCTCTGAGATCGGTGCCCCATGCCCTAATAGATACGTTTCTAGATCACATCAGTGAACACTGTTTTTTCCTGTTGCATGATCTTCAGCACTGCATTTAGCACACAAGAAGATCCAAGAAATAACCCTTTACACCTTGTACTGTGGTGTATAAACACAGGCTGGAAGATCCCTACCCATGGTCAGAAGTGGAATTTATACAGAGAACTATTTACTGTTATTTGATAATAACCGATTTGAGGATTTCTGATTAAGATTGCCTAAAGTGGGAGGCAAAAAATCCTAATGGTTAGAATTGCTGTAGCTCTAGTCTTTTATGTCTCTGCAGATCATTACATTTATTTTAATTTATTAGGTTGATTATGTAGGTGTAAAATTTTATAACAAAGTTTTACCTTTGAATACACTGTAAGTTGTGAAACTTGAGATCTGTAGGTGTGAATCACTATATGATGCAACACAGTCCCTTTTACTAACTCTGTATTAACTTTACTTCTGTGTCCAGTTTATACGCGAAAAAACTAATCTTAATTTTTTTCTTGTCTAGTAGCTTTTTCTGGACAAACTTGATAAAAATCAAAGCATTGAAAATGTATGAAATATCGAGCATTTTACTGAATGTAAAATACTCAGCATTTTTGAAAATCACTTTGCAAAAACATTCTTGGTTTAACAGATTTTGACATGGTTCAGAATGGCTTCGTAGATAAAGTAAACTTTTGTTTTGTTTGCTGACTTTGTCAGTAAGATATGCTTTAATTCTGAGGAATATATGAGTGTCTAAAAATACCTGACCTTTAAAGCAATCCTTTGTCTGTAACTTACCAACATCTAATGAATACATTGGGAGTGCTTCCAGAGTTAATTCTTTGATGTTAATGAATCTTTGGTCATATTCTTAAAGATTTACACCTACAAAATAGTAATTATTAACATTTTATATTAAATTAAAATATTTCTGATGTAATTAAAGTATGAAATACTTATGATATAAAGAATAACAAGTTATAAATTAAATGCTTATAAGCTGACTCCCAGTATTACTTTCCAAATTTATGGGAAGGAAAAATTTAAACCGAGATCAAAGATTTAATAAAGACCACCCAAAAATGACTCCATGATTCAGTTTATATTGCAGTGGTAACACATTAAAATAAATAAATAACATTTGGTAGTATGAATAATCCCAATACTATAGTACCTGTGCTGAAATTCATACTTATTTAATTCTATACTATAAATAGTGACATAGATCACATCTTTTGTCAGTACTTCCCTTCCCACTTATGATTGTGCAATTGCAACATATATTTTGTATAAAAGAGTTGTTCTGTGAATATGGATTTATATCCTCTTTTAATGGACTTAAGCAGCTGGAAATGAGGAGTGCTTCTAGCCATAACTGTGCAGAACTCCCATCTCATACTGCAAAGAACAGCAGCAGTCCTTGAACCAGATGTTGAGAATATATATGCATGAAAATCTGAAGGTAAACTTGGTTCAACATGCATTAATGTAATTAAAATACATACAAAATAAAAGGAGCAGAGTGTATTGTTTCTAAAGAAATGTGTTCAGTATTTCCCACTCTCTCTAGTTATCAAAGCTTTTATTACTGAAGTAGGTAGGGACACTTGATATGAGTATATAGCCTTCATGTCAACATAAACAAATGTGAGATTAGTTTTGTAATAACTGGGCAAAGAATATAAAATGAGTAATACCAGCTGTTTGGTGTCTGTACAGTCAGACTTGCATTAAAGATCTGGGTGCTGGATTTGACAGAAACAGAAGGTGACCCTTCTCTACACCATGTTTTTGTCTAGAAACTATTGCTATCTGAGTAGGAATTAGTGCTCCCCTTTTCATTAGTGTAATCTTCTACTGATTATCACTGCAGCTGCTGCCATACTCCCTGGAAACACTTCAACTGGAATTGCACCAGAAGTGCATAGAGGAACTGGCAAAACACTCAGTAGGCAAAGGTCCTGAATTTTCAGGGGATGGGACTGGATAAATCATGTGTTGTTCTTGTGATAACCTTTGTTACTAGAGTTTCATACTTTTTAGAGACACAGTGGGATATTTTGGTACCCAAGTAGCATATCAGTTTGGTCCCATCCTGCCTAGCTCTCTCAGGAAAATTCTGCAGGCCAGAATTTTTCCCTATGGAAATTAAAAATGAACAAGTTTTTGGTTTTCTCCTTTTTACTGTGCAATGATAGTTTAATGACCAGAGCTATATCTGCAGCTTTACTTGTTACCTGCTGATAACTATGGGGAAAACCAGTTTATCACATAGTACCACAGGTTCTCCATCCATGATACAGGAATATTTAAACTAATCTTTGTAGAAGACTGAGATGTACTACTAGAAAAGCTCTGTGAAGGAAGATGCAATCCTTTTGAGAAGAGCTTTGGGAAGACCATACTTGGGAACAAAATTTGTTGGCTTAACTAGCACAGCTTTTCTAGCTAGTCTAAAGTCGCACATGACAGTTGCATCAATAGCCAGGATCCCAGCCCACATAGCATTTGAATATGCAAACTGTCAATATAAACATAATCAGTGAAATCATTAAAACAGTCTTGCCCTTTCATTTTGCACTTACTTGTCAAGATGCACAAATGAGCAAATTATGTCTGCCTTCTTCACAGATCTTCTGAAGGGAGGTGAATCCTGCATTATTTCAACCGAGTTCTTAAGATCTTTTATTATGAGTATATACAGTGCTTAGTAAAGTGAAGCCTTTACTTCAAATGAATCCTCTAATTGCTCCTACAGTAATAGCAGCCAACTGTAAGTACTAAATTAAACTTTGGTTTAATCATATTTGATTTTACCCTTAGTTATGCCTTTATATTAAAGTCAGAGTATCCCCAAAAGAGATGGTTTGATATAAAGTGATTTTTGGCACAGTTTTGGAAAACTGGAAATGTTTTGTGTGAAGTCCACTAGATGTCGGTGTCACCACACAGTAAACATTGCAGCTGTGCTTACTAGGCAGGTAGAAATGGGGTGTCTTCAGAGGAATGCATCATTTGTCTTGGATCATGGACATTGCGTATTAAAATCTGCCATATTTTTATGTAGCTCAGGGAAGTAGTTCCAGGAGCGGTGCTGCAACCCATTTATTCTGACTGTATGATGTAGTTCCTAACAAATAATATATATATATGATAGCGGTAGAAATACAGTCATAGAGATCCCTCTCCTTTCTTCACACTCCTTCTTCTTTAGCAGCTTTAAAGCTATATAAAGGTTCATGCTGGCTCCTGACTTACAGCTCTTTTTCATATCCACCTTGGAGCCTTTTCCATGTGCTCATTTGCATATATTGTGCAGTTCTCATTCTGCAAGTATTTAAATCCTGTGCTGCACTACACATACCTGTAGCTCCACATACCTAAGTATTTTTTTTGAAAATATACCTTGGAGGTAGCTATTTTTGTTCTTGGCTCACTAAGCCTATCTGAAGACATGTAAAGGATGCACAGAAAATCATATTACACTACTTGATCTCTTTTTCTGTCTTGTTTTACTTGATTGTTATGCGGAGATTAAGGAAACTGTTATTTTTCTTTACCTCCTTTAAGAAAACAAGAATATACTCCATTGAAAAAATCTTGCAACAGAAGAGTTTAAGTAATTAGATTGCATAGAAACAAATGACAGTACACATCACATTTCTGAGTACCTGCTTTCAAATATTTTTAGCATTTAATCAGTGTACATAGAAGACACTTGAAAATTTTAATCTGTAAGCATATCAAAAAGACAAATACATGTCTGTTTTAAATCACCACTTAGTCTTCAAACATACAAATATTTCTTTCCTTTCACTTATTGTAAAAATTATACTAAATTCCTTCTCAGCTTCTATTTTATAGATATGTTTACATTCTGATGGCAGGATCCTTTCTTCTGCTTTTTTTTTGTAAAACACACACAGTAGAACTTACAATAATACAAACAACAACTACACACCCAGCTACTATTGCCACTATTACTGTAATATTAACACCACCTTTATTGCTGTCATCATTTGAAGGCTTCTCTGAAGGTACAGCTGCTTTTGGAGGAATGAACCATGTGGCATGTGCTATGTTAGACACATCTGAGGTTAAGCTTGTGTTAGCAGCAGCACGTATAGCAATGTAGATTATAGTGCCATTTTCTATCTTTAGATTTTCTGGTTGAATTGTAAATAATTCTCTGGTACCAGCAGCCTTAGGAATGAGATCAGAGGAATTCACAGAAGTAGCATTATCAAAGTCATTCCTTAAGTCCAGAAGATTTTCACTGGTTTTTATTATGTAGTGATCAGCTAGGAAAAAAAAGAATATATGTAACAACAGATTAACACACATGTTTTAATATCCTTGGTTGTGATGACAATATAAGACTTTGACAACAATTTGGCTAAAATGCAGATGATTCTCTTCCTGTCTTACTATGGACTGCCCAGCTCAATTAATGAAAGTGGGAGGTTCAGCAGGATTGCTATTAGAACCTTACTTTACATAGTCAAAAGTGTATTGATCCTAAATCTGGGAACTCCTTTGCTTCACTAGTCTTAAAAAAGATTGTTTTACCAACACTATTAGCCTTGTCTGGGCTGTGCAAAATGTAGTTGAATGAGAAATTATATATATGTAGTACAAATACACATATATAGTACAAATGTAAGATCAAGTGGCAATTAAAATATGCATTTATATAGCTGGTGTAGGCCTTCCATTTCATTTGTATTTTCTATCTCTGTAACTCAGAAGTTCTGAAACTAGCAAAAACTGAGATACATACTAAACGGTTGTCCCATTTGTCTGTAATCAAGAGAACTTGTAGTGACATTGCTGTAAATGTGTTTGACTTCCTAATTTTGGGGGGTACTGCTACTTCTGTTTCAAGATTTCAGTTTTTCAAGACTTCCTCCTCTTTATTTGCATGCTACTTGCTTTCATCTCTTCCTCCTTCTTTCTCTCTCTTTAGACAGTAGAGACAGATGCATATGCCCAGCTCCATACCAGTACAGAACCTGCAACCCTAACCTATACTGCAATAACTGGCTATTTTAGCTATCAGTCTGTTTTAATGTAGAAGTTTAGTTGCAAAATAACTGCATATAAGCATCTGCAAGTTTTTTATTTATTCCAGATTTGTTCCCTGAGTGGCCAGTTATTAAAAATTTTAGATAAGTGTGAGATTTTGATCTGAAGTTGTAATCTGCATGACTGTATACTGTATATTTTAGCATGCAATCTCTGGTTAATGAAAGGAAATGCATGTGCATTACAGCTGTAATTAGGTTTAATTTTTCCCTTACAATATACCTAAAATGAGAATTATGCATAGAACCTTACTGCGTCTATGTAAGTGGACTAAAACTTTGTATTGTCCATTCTTTTTTACCTAGCTTATATGAACAAAGATAGACTAGGATTTGTTGCTGGACTCTCTGGTGGTTGTATTACAATTTTTATAATTTTATTCATTTGCTTCATTTGTAATATTCCTTGTTGCTTGGCTTTTTTAAAATTTTTTTCCCCTCTGAAGAATTAAGGAGAACTAAAACAAGTGTTGTGCAACATAGGACCTTTTTTCGTTACTTTTCCAGGTGGGAAAGGTGTAGCTCTCATATCTGGTTGAGTGTCCTTAGGCCGTGTCCTTTCAGATAAAAGGCAAGAAAGTATCAGTCTCATCTCACTAAAATAAAGTTTCTTGACTTACCTTGTCCACTATCGAGGACACCCCCTGGAGCTGTCCAAGTCAAGATAATTGTTTTGTTGTCTATATAAGCATCAAGGTCTGTAATTTTACAAGGTGGAAAAGAAGGAGAAATTCCTGGGCTAACATCATTCAGTACAAAAGAACTTGTTGCAATTCTGCTAAAACTTCCCAGCTGGGCTTGGATTTCTTCATCAGCCAATTCAGGTCTTGGTGCATTCATCTGAATTTTACCTGTTTGGAAGATTTTTCAGCTTTTACCATTACAAAATTCTGACTTACATTTTTTTTTAATCTCTTATCTCATTATCCTATAATTTTTTCCTTAGCTTACTCAAATTTAGTGGAAAAGTTGGTGAAGGCAGAAAAAAGATGATCTCAGTATTCTCTATGTAAAATTTAGAAAACTCAAAAAGCATAACAAGTTTGAAGTACAGAAAATTGGAAATGATGCTACTATCAGTAAAGCACATTGGAGGAGTTGGTATTGGCTGCAATAAGGCAATTCTATCTATGTCTTCCTACATATCACAGCCTAGGAGAATTAAGTTCTGTAGGAACTTTGTGGGAGTTTTAGACAATTTTTATAGTAATTCCTCTAAATCTCACAACGTATATATGAGAATATTAAATGCGAAAATTAACATTTATTCACCATTGGGAAGAAAAAGTACTCACGAAGAAACTCAAGAAATCTCAGAAGCTAATTTTTCTACCACCATTATTTTAAATACTAATTCTACATACTGAACTTATTTACCCAAAACTCTAATGTTAAGGTCTCATTAAAAATGATAGTTTTAAAATTTCTGTCATCTGTTGCTGAAATACAGACTCTGAGCAATATTTATCCTTCTGTAAGGCCGTAAGTTAAATTAATTTTTAGATTAAAGACAACATTTTGCACTGCTCCCTTACATAGGATACCATGGTTGCAGCTGTTTTGGTTTTTGTGTTGTGGGAATGATAGATGGAACAACTATTAACATTAAATAAAATTTTTGAATGTAAATGATCCCATTTGCTAAACGTTTACACCAACATTCAAATACAAATCATGCAATCTCTTTTTCTAAAATGTTCTTTACCATTTTCTCTGTAGCCTGGTATATACAAGGCTCGATTTTGTCTGAAGCCAAGTCTGACAGTTGTTTTTCTCCCATGGGCATTCACTTTCAGACTGTATCTTCCACTGTTTTGGAAAGAAGTAAAGTACCTTGAGTAGATTCCATCATTCTTGTTTGTATCAGCACCTTGGTATAGAAATATTGAGAATAATGTTCAGTAAACCAAGCAAAAATCTTGTAGTTTACTTTTGTCCTACAGCAGTAGGGTTCTCTGTCCCCCTTGTTATTCTTTCCTTGATTTAGGGCATAGTCATATTTCAGTCCCTAGTTATCACTAAGTCTGAAGCAAGCAAGCAGACTTGGATTCCAAAATGCAGAAATGCAAAGATTTTGATTGTGTATGTGGAAACTTACCTGCACCATTATCCAAAAGTTGAAGGCTTTCTGTTGCAGCATTGTCTTTCTCTATGGTTGCTATAACATTTGCACCAAGAACAGGCAAAAACCCTTGACTAACCTCTGCATAAATAACAACTGGATTAGGTGCCACATTTGCCCGATTCATGTAAGCTTTGACAATCACAGGAGGAACATCAGAGGATGCTGCTCGAGAGGTAACTGTTACTGATATAGTTTGACTATTCGTATAATAGTTTTCAATATAATAATGCCAGTCTCCCACCTGCAAATCAAATACAAGAACAAATAAAAAAGCTTCCTGTTTTAACAGGAATATAATAAAAATTAATTAAGAAAGGTATATGCTGGTCTACAGGAAATGTCGATATATTCAGGAAATAAAATAAAATGTTCAATCTTTACCTCTGCAGTGCCATTTATACCAAGTCTTGCTGTTTTGGGGGTTGAACTATCAATTGTAAAGTCTGAGTTTCCATACTCTTTTCCTTTGGGGTCCCTTAGAATAATACGTGGACTCTGTAAACTCCATGAAATGACGAAGAAAGTGTCATTTCCCACAGTTTTGTCAATAGTCACAGAATTATTTATCCATTGATTACGTGCAACCTCTAGATCTTTGCTTTCAAGCTGTTAGAGAAATAAAATAACATCTCTTCAGAGTGATTCATCAACTACCGGGCAATGCATTGTTGACTTAAAATGCACTCGTCTTGGACTAGAATTGAAAAGAATTTATGCCTTAAGAAAATTAACGTGAAGATATTATATAACACGAAGATATGCTGCTTTATTTATAACTCAGACTTGCACAGAGAAGACAGAATGCTTTCTACCTACTGTCTCTACCTACAGGGAAGTTAGAGCCACTTGGCACAACTATTGAAGGAAGAAGAACCATAAAATCAGAACCTCATTTTCTGTGACGGTAGCTTGCATAGTCACACTGATTTTAAATGTAAAAATTATGATAAATGTAATAACATATGGTAAGCATAAGTCCCTCACTTTTTGTATCTAATCTATTTATTTACCTAGCTAGAGCATCTATGTCCTTCTAGTGCAAGAGAGCATCACTATATTTCCACTGTAGTTTGTCTGTCCCTCAGAGGAAAAAAAATTAATGACTGCCTTTTTTTAAGCCCTTTTAAGGGCTTAAAAGTAAAGAAAGAGAGAGAGAAATAACAACAAAACAAAGGAAAACATAAAGAAAAGCAAACAAGATTTCCTTTATTAAATAGGTAACAACTTTACATAATTTCCTCACTCCTATTTTATAAATGATTAAATCTACAATTAGAAAATAGCCCTTCATGAAAAAAAATCCTGTGTAGGTGAGGCAGAGGAGTAAATCAAAAACAATATAAAAATTCAAAAACCACCAGACCTGTTTGTTGAATCAGCATTGGTTGCTGCTTATAATCTAGCTGTCTTTGACAGTAGTACGTTTTGGATAAAACATAGAACTGGGTCTAAGTTAAAATATTAACAAAGAAAGGAATGAAAGTTGCTAAATTCTAAGTAACAGTTTGCCTATGTGAAAAATCTAAAAGTTTATAGCTAAGAGCACAAGAAGTAAAATAGGTGTTGATATACAAACCTGAATAGATTGTTCAGATATATCTCCACTTCCGGATGTAATTCCACTGAATGCCTCAATCAATTTACTGGGGAGGACTTCATCTATAGCATAAAGCTGTAAACCTCCTGAAAGACAAGAGTAAAATAATTAGAAATATTATTTTTTGTTCTAAAATCAGTAAATTTTATGTGACGGTCTTGATAGACCATTCAATACCAGAAATTTGCTAGTAAGTTTAAAAACTAAATTTACCTTTTTTTAATGCTTTAATACATACATCATGGTAAATTCACATAAAATCAATTCCAATTTATGCAGTAAACTCATTCTATCTCCCAGTGGCATAGTTTGCCTAATCACACCCCTGCTGTATTTCTTCAAGTATAGCATTTTTAGACTATTCGTATTACCTTTGGATTCTGAGTCATGTATTACCACTTAAATGAAATTCTGCTCTGAAAATATCTCTATAATAATGATGTTGTGACATTCTGTGATTTGTGGCTCTTTGAGATCCAGATTGCCTCTGTTTATCTAATAGTGTAAAGTTGGGATCTCTTTACATGCATACTGACTTCACACAACTCCAGTCCATTTGAAGTTCTGGTACTCAGTGCAGATCTGTGGATAAATTCATGTTGATTTCATGTGCTCTACTGAAGCATTTGCACTTCAGGCATTTGCTGCACTGAACTTTCTTTCAACCTGGGATCTTATGTGCTGGACACAAACTGAGCTGTGCCCCAAACACAGAGGGCGCAGGAATCACTGGGTGGGAGAGATGCTGCTGTGCCAGGCTGAACCTTGGGGAGATGCACAAAATGTAGTGTCTGCCCTCAGAGCTCCCCTCTGCCATGTAACGCTGCTCACCCCTGTCCCTCACATTCAGACATGCATGTGCAGGCAGCTCATGTCAGGTGCAGGCATTAGCTCAGAGACCTACACAGTATCTTTGGAAATTGAATTTTGTTTCTAAGCAGGGAGACTTGCTAGTTGGTGACTACATTCTGAAGGACCGTATGAGTTCTTTCTGGCTCACAGATCACTGTTAATAATACTCTGCAATTGGAATTTGAATAACAGATTCTGTCTTAAAACACAGACCAGAACAGATTTGAGCTCTGGACTCTCCCATAGTCAGGTTGATCCAAAGATGTAAAAGTATACAAAAATATTCCAGGTTTTTTAAATTACTAAAGCAAGTGGTTAAGTTTGAAAATAGGCAGCATGCACACCTCTCAAATAAGATTTATTCACCCTATCTGTTTAGAATCAGACTGCATTCTAGATCTACCCAAGGAGTTTGTATTCTCCCACAATGTTTGCACTGTAGCATGAAGCACTGGTGGACAGTTTTTAAACATCTATTTTAAAATTAACTGTGTAGCACCAGCTCAGATAACAGCTAGGTTTGCTAATGACAAAGGTAGTAACACTGTTTAACATTTCCTAATAGTTCACTTCAGCTGCAACAGTTAGAGAAAATTAATATTTATATGATAAATAAATCCATAAAAATTAAAGAATAGAGAAAATTCTAGTCATTACATACAATGTCACAGATAAAATTCTAGTCATTACAGAACACTTCTTTTTGTATGTTATATAGCAATGTCATAATTAAATCTCTTTACTAATAAGGTATTGTCATGTTACTATATTTTTAAAATCAAAACCACTAAAACAAAACTATAGGTCCAAAGAGTGCTGCCTGTTTGCATTTAAAAAGCCTGCTGTGAAAACAGAACTTCTTTAAAATTAAATTTTGAAAAATTACTTTTATTAAAATCAAATGTATATAACTTTCTAGAGCAATTAATTGCTCTTATTTTACATTTTCATACGAATATGCATGCCAGAAAAAGAGTTTATTTAGCATATTTACCTGTCAGCTTTGAAAACTCATCTAATTCTTTAGCTGCAGAAGGCCCTAATGCAATGGTGTGAATTATTGCCCCACTTTGTTTCACGGTATCAAGACAACTTGCAATATACGAGTCTTCTCCATCAGTCAGCAGAACAATTTCAGAACCATATGTAGTTTTGAATTTATCTGTAATCACCTGAATTAAGAAGAGAATTCAAGATATTAGCAGCAGAATAGTTTTAAATCCTGGCTTACCCCAGAGCACAGTCAATGTATGTATTCAGAACTGTGTTAACTTCAAATATAGGAGAAATTTGTTCTTTAATAAATGTTAGAGGTTTTATTTAACACTAAAACTGTTATGATATTTTTATAACTGATACTGAAATATTTAATCACTTAAAACTAGTGAGTGTTAAATTACAAGAAAAAAATATTTATTATATATTTTCCTGGAAAAGAAACCTATCCCAAACTGAATATCTTGGAAATATGGTTCCTGTACATGCCTTGCCAATTCTGGATATGAGTGTTTAAAAGCAACACAGAAAAGTTTTATGTCTGATATCTGGAACCACTATTCTTTATTCTCCACCCAAAATTTCAGGACTAGAGAAGGACAGACATAGTCCCCAGGGGAATTTGGGATAGGTAAAGGTGGGCCAACTCTTGCTGGTGGAGTACGGGATGCTTAGGGGGACACCTCTGTCTCTGGCTATTCCATCCTTGTCTGGATGCCCTCCTGGCTCCTCATCTCCCCAGTCCCCCCCCCCCCCCCCCCCGAGCCTCCTTTCTGCCTAGAACTCTCAGCAACCCCAACAGTCTCGTTACTCTCTTTAGCACTTTCTTTCTTTCCCCTTCTTCTATGCATTGCTACTGATTCACAGACTTGCAACTAAATTAGTTGACATCTGCTCATTTTTTCAAAGTCTGCCAGCCCCAGGGAGTAAAATAGAAAAGAAAAGAATAATATCTATCTGTTCGTATTTTTCCAATCTTGGGATTTTTATGTGGTTTCATAATCTTAGCGGTTTGATTTTGACTTGTGAACCCCAGGAATTAACAATACTACTGCTGCACAGCTTCCCATTTCAATACTTACCTACTCTATATATTCACTGCAATGAACATGCATGATTGTGTGGGAAGACCATGTTTAGTGGGCTATGAAGTACGTATGTTCCTTGATTTTTCATCAGTTTCTCTGCATTCTAGAAGAAATTTCCATGTTGTACTTTACCTGAAATCCTGTTTTCACACCTGCGCAGATATTTGTTCCTCCTCCAGCTTTTTTAGGCAGATATTGAGTAAGACTGTGGCGCACTGTATCACTGGTAATTTGTTGCAAAGAAGTTTTCACATATGCACTAGATTCAAATGTGACAATTCCAACCCAGGAACCAATTTCAATAATTTGGAGCAGAAATACTTCTGCAGCCTGATAGAGATGGTTAATGCGGTTATTCTGTATGTGGAGACAAATAACATCATTAGAATGCAGTCCCTTTGGAAAATATAGCAACTATTGATGTTTTTCAGTTTGTAATGAAAAATTAATGACTATCTGCTATAAAGTATCTTAGACAACTCATTTGTGTGTTCAGTTACAGAACCATGTTCTGGTACCATAAAAGTGTGTTTGTGAACTGTATATTTCAGGAAAGATATCTTTAACCAAATTTCATCTTCTGAGGTTATGACCTCTTTTCTAATCAATTATTTGTTACTTTTTTTTTGTTTTAATAGCATTCTGTCAGTCCAAATGTGCAGGATCTCTAATACCCATCAGGTAGGTTAGCGGAGGCAATAAGTATTTTGGAAATTGAATATTAGTAAAAGAATTTATATCTTAAATGTAAATATTTGAAGCAATTGAAATAAAAAAGTTAAAAATATTTCTTTCTGAAGCTATCTATTATTGCAGGATTCATAATTATCTTCACTTTCTGAGTTAGCATTACATTATTAATTACCATCTGGTTTCATAAAATGTGTAAGGATTAGCAGATATTCATCCATATTGCAAAAATCATTATATAATTTATTACAACTGCAGATCTTTGCTGAAGATCAGCCCCAGGAACAACACTGCAATGGAATGGCACATCTGGAGATAGGTCTGTTAATGGAGCACTATGGGAGAAACCCACACTTATTTGTATGTATCTAGAGGATTTGGGCATTTGTTGCTTTATGCTGCTTTGTGTACCTTTTAGTTTAAGGCATAACTGTTAAATATTTAAGAATATTTCTCAACATGCTTGAGCCTTATAAATTATTTCATTGAGATTGATATAAATGCTATTCCTGGCATTTATGTTTTTTGAAGCACAAGTAAGTACTGTGTCCTTCATGTGAAAGGTAAAGGTGACCTTCCCATTATTAAACATTGAAAAAGTCTAATTTTTAATCTTGAATTCCTATGAGACATGACAGTCCGAACTTGTAATGTTTTAAAGAAAACATAAACTGTTGTTGGCTCACTAGTGAATTTTGGAAGAAGTTGTGGATAAGGAAATGCTATATGTTATAAAAAGATGATAGGTTCATTTTTAGAAGCTGTTATCTGCAGAGAGGCTTGAAGTCTATTAACAAAGCGTGGGGAAATGGCCTTGTCTATCCAAAATACTTTTGTCAACTTTCTGCAGCTGATTACATTGATACCATTTTTTTTTAAGTAATAGAATATTTATGCAAATGAGTACATATTTAGGGACCTTTACTTAGCCTTGTGTCCATAAATATGCTTTCTGAAAGAGTAAAATATGCAAAATTTTGTGAAAAAAAGGTGAAAAAGCCTCTGCCATGTTAAAATGTCATAGGATTAACATAACTCACATTTTTTGTTCCAAAAAGCAGTATCATGATGAGAGGAGAACATCTCATTTATTGCTACTTACTTACATGTTGTTTTAAACAATTTTAGAATCATACTTAATAAGAATACAAAGTAAAATTCTATCTATAACATACTTTATGTTTTGGAGAGATACAGTGGTGCTGTCATTCTAGGTCTGAAACAAAGGAAAGAGAGTATTTGAATTTGAGATTTTATAAGAAAAAAGAGACTAAATTTGACCACTCTAAGTATTTTGAAGGAATTTCTTGTAGGAATTTCTAAATAAGATTAACAGGGAGAAATTAGTCTCTTTTTTTTTTCTAAAATAATAAAGTTAATTACTAGAATATTGTCTGAAAGTTTATCTCTACATTTTTAATATTTTTTGTCAAAAATGTATATAAAATATGTATTCTTACCAAAGTCATGCTCCCAGAAATATCCAGTACTAGACAGAGTGCTCTGTCTTGGGTCTGTAGTAGCTTGAATGTGGGTTCAACAGGGGGTCTAGGACTATTTATGACAGAGGAGTTTTGAAAGTCATCAGATTCCATAATTACTTCCCATGTGCTTTTGTAGTTGCAGATCTTATTTTGCATATTTGGAGCCTCTGCATTATGAGTGTTTTTATCACAAAATCCAACCACCTAAAAAGTCAGATTGAATATAATAATAATTCTGAGCTTCAACAGTATGAGTATAATAAAATATCTCAGAAAATAGGAGGTTCGTGGTGAGAGATGGACAAATACAGGTGTTCTTTCACAAGAGAATGTGTCTTCTCTGTCATGGTGCCTCTCCAGTCAGCAGCTTAGAAGAAGCAAACAGAAAAAGATGCTTCCAGCATGAAGGTCAGCACAAGTTAGCAGCCTGCATATTTAACCACTTTCTTGTGTTAAGCTGATGGTCTTGAAGCAATTCCTTTAAGACTTTTTGAGTAGAACAAGGAAACAGATGCAAAGGATGCAGAGTCAAGAAACAGCCTCCGCTGCTGTTAGATGCCTAGGGATATCAGCAGAGTACTGCTGAGGGAAAGCCATAACCACTAAAGCTCTTAGAAAGAGCTTGTTTGAACAAACAGAAATAAATAGCTAAAGGAATTATCATCCCTTACTACAAAGATCTGTCCCTAATGATGATCATGTGTCCCTGATAATGCCTGTCCTAGAATCCCTGCATAACCACTGAAGCATAGCTGACATGAGGGTACTAGCCTGGCCACTTTTGAGAGAGGTGGGCTGTTGCTTCTGCATAAGGGATAAACAGACAAGTTTGTTCTGAGAGGAGGTAACACAGTTCAGGCGGCAACTGAAAGAGTGATCTGAAATCACCTGTATCTTATATGTAAGGCATCTGGCAAGAGCACTTCACTTTTTTGCCTGTTGATCTGATTTTCTAAAAAAGGAGAAGAAAGGATGCTGAGATCTCAATGCATATCTCTTATTGACACAAAACAGCTCTGAGATCAGTTCCAATAGCTCCCGTTTTCTTCTTTGAACAGATTATAGTAGAACTGATAGCATTACTTGGAAGGAGATTCACCAGGCACCTGGTGTACCTTTGATAATGTGCAACGTAATAGGAGATATGAGTCCTTTGAGAGACTTGGAAAAGCAGATTTCTACAAAACCTAGGTAGAGGTGCTATGAATTATCAAAGGGGAAGATTTAAATAAGTTTCTAGTAAAAAAGTTAATTTAATTCCATTAAATAAGTGTCCAGCCCACCTCCAAAAGGAGATTGTTTATGTCCTTGCTGTAGGGGCCTGTGCAGTCTTATTTCCAAAAAAAGGACAGTAAGTAGAAGAGGCTGTCCTAGAGAGACTGCCCTCTCTAGAGCGTGCAGCTGCTCCCTTAGAAAAAGGAGTGAGAGGGGTTGTTGTAGCTTCAGTGGAGTTCTGTTACACAAAATCTCCTAGTAAAGCTTTTATTTCTAGTCTTAGAGATTATGGCACTTGTCCAAATTGGCAGTAAGTACAACCAACAGTTATACTTTATTACAGATCTTCCTAGGCAGACAGAGGTCAAAGCTATGTTAAAGATCTTCACTGTGGGACAATTGTTCTAAGAAGTCCTAAAAGATAAGAGATAATAGCTGCTTCAAATGTAGGAGGTGAGTAAGCTCGTTTAGAAGGAAGCTTGTTGAAACAAGCCATGGTTTACCTGTAGTATCAATTGGAAACTGAGCTAAAATAGCAGTGAATTTGCTGGAAATTGGTTGACATGCAAATGATGGGGGCAATAACAAACTGACAGAAAACACCTTCCAGAAAGTCAGGCACACAGCAGGGGAAAGAAGTGCAAAAGCAGACAGAGGCTGGCTGAAAAGTGACTTACATTATGAGCAAAAATTGTCTCCTGTTGTTTGAATTTATTCAGGGAAGCAGGATTTGTGCATATTCTTTGAAACAGACAGAAATTAGTGAAAGAAATGCCTCTGTGATCTTTTTATCTAGCAGAAATAATTGACAAGACCTCAAATCTTATTAAATACTGAATTTGGAAAGGTGTAGCAATACTTACAGAAGGTAAGCTTTGCATATACATAATAGAAGATGGGACATTTTGTTGTTTATCTGGTACAAATGTGCATCCAGCTTCATAGAGCTGGCCATCGTATCTGCAGTCTCTTACATTACAGTTGTTTCCATTGCAGTCTTGAAAAACAACTGCACCAGTGACACTAGCTGAACACCTAGAGGAAGAGAAGATAGACAGGGCTGTCTAGGAGCACATATATTCTGTGGTAGTTTTCGTTATTTATTTGACATTTGGCTGCCCAAAGCCAAATTGCCATTGATGTGCTACTGTATGAGACACTGCACAAGTTCATAGGTGTGCACTCTTCATGCCTTGCAGAGTCCCCACTCTAATCTAGAAATGGTTAAAATCATAAAACCATTGTCTTTTGTTGATGCAGCTGATAAGCATCCTGTGGTATTTGCAGGCAATGTAGGAAAGATGTTTTGGTAGGAGTTGCAACGCAAAACACTCTTGGAATGCCCAACTTGAAAAAAGGGCAAGTTTTTTTTCTAAAAAACACTTAAAATCACAGTGGTTTCAGTAGGGGATTTTAATGTTGTTGATAACTACTATTTGACAAAATTTTGTTAAATAAGGTGTAACAGATGGTAACTGAAGTCTGCAATTGCACACAGAGCAAAAGCCTATGTAGCTTTATCTATAGAGCCTGTTACAAAACAACACTGCAATTAAGCCAGCTTGGACTCTGGGCTACAAGCATGCAATAGCAGTTGTTAAATAAACATCATTGAATCATGAACAGCTCATGGAGAGTCTACAGAGCTCAAAGTACAAACTCCACACAGGCAACAGCAATATCGGAATTGTTATTGAAATTTTTAAAACTGTGTAATATAAAAGCAGAAATATGAAAAGTAATACCTTGTTGCTTCAACATTTGCATTTCCAGAATTTGTGGACACGTAGAAAGGTGCATCGCTATTATATTCATCAAATACCCCCCACCGAAGATGAGCCCATTCATGCACAAAAACTCTGCCTGTTGAAAAGTAGTGACATATACACATTCTAAACACAACTATATAAAACCAACTTAACAATTTAATAACTCATTTTAATAAAATAATTCCTCTCTCATGTAATCCCAGAAAACTGTGACGTGCTTAAGTGATAGGAAAAATAATTTTATCTTGAGGTACAACAGAGAAGACATCAATTTAGTAACCATGACTAGAATTTTGATTCATGTTTGGCTTTCTCAGAAATTCAGGAACTGTTCTAAAGAAGCTTTCTATGTCAGCAAAAGTCTTGTGAGAAACTTTTGGTGAGTTTTCTGTCCCATAGAGCGGCAAACCTCCACCTTTTTTTTCCCCTTAATGTAGTATAAAATCTGATATACAAGCAGTGGATATTTCATCTGGTAAATTAGCTTAAAAGGAAGGCTACTGCTAATAGCAGCAGTTACAGTATAGAAAAATAACCATTTAAGGTTTTAAAGAGTTAACTTTTGGATCCAGTGTTTGAGTATTTAGCTTCAGACACTTTACAGAATTTACTACTTCTGAAAAATCTGTCTCTTTTAAAGTGTTTTAATTTTGGCAAGCAAACTGAAGTACTCAAACTCATTAAGCACTTTGGAAATCATGGTCTTTGCATATTAACAGTAAAATAGGCAAATGAACTAAACAACAGTATTACCTCTTTCTCCATAAACATTAAGCAAACTGCTTTTTAATAGGAAGTTAGGTGTGAAATGGATGTATCTTCCTTTCTCTTTACATCCTCCATACTGTAAGGTATATGGATCATCTCCATACTTCAAGAAAGGATCTGCTATGATGACATCTGCCTACAAAAATAAGACCAACGGCATAAATAACATTAAGAAATGCAGGGTGGGAATAGAGAAGGGTTAGGTTATTCTTTCTTAATAAGTTCAGTCCTACAGTTTTTTACTCTACCAATACCATCAACTCTTCTCTTGAGTGAAAACTTCCATGATTAATCCTACATCTTGTAATAATTCATAATGTAGCATTATCAAACCAGCTGTTCCTTATAGTTTTAATCATAAAGAGCTCTGTAGATCATACCTTGTCATATGATTCTGTTTTCAGTCTTGAATAGTTGGTGTTTTTCTTCCATGTTTTAGGAATTACAATTTTTACAGACTTGAAGAAAAATCGATGTTTTGTAGCTTCAAACAAGTAATCAGAAGCATCTTTAATCATGACCTAGAGAATGAAAGAAAATAAAATATTAATATTAATATTTAAATTAAAAGTAAGTGCAAGGAACAGATTGGCAGACTTGTCAAGAAAGAGTAGTAAAATAGAAGAGCACTAAGTACCCAAAACAAAACAAAGGGAGTACAAATGAAGAAGCCAAATTGTAATTCTTGGAAACCTATACCTGCTCTATAATCCTCTTCTTAATCAGAGACTGTGATAAAATTCACACTCCAGCTCTAAATATAAGAATTTCTCTCTTAAAGCAATAGGGCTTGATAGCAATTATGGTAAAGATTCACCCACTCTTTCATTTATCTGAAAAATGTCAGCATTTTTGTGTCAAATTCACTGTTTCTCCTTTCTTCTCATTTGTATTATTATGGCTACTGTATGCTGCCATTACTTTCCTTTCATGTTGCTCTTTTTTGAGTACAGACATCCAAAAAAACATTCCTTTTGTTTATTTTTCTCTCCAGTAACAACTAGCTGTTTAACGGGGAGAAAAAGGAAGGATGGAGCTGAAATCTGTCAAATACGCTTTTGATAAACTAAGAAACAAGCTGTGACAAAGGCTTTGGAATCAAACACCTATGTTACATATGCATTAAAAAATCACCTAGAGGATATTTCTTGAAGAAATTAAAAGTGCCAGGACTGAGAGTAATAGTGAGTGCTAACCCCATGACAGGTTGAGAATTAGTGAGACATATTTCACCTTTCCCCATCCCACCACTCCCTTCTGTGCATGAAAAACAGATGAGTTTTAACTCATCTGCTTTTTAACCAAGGGAACTAAAGCAGAGGTGCAAGAGCAAGTTCTCATAAGCGCGGCTATTGTGTGAATTTATAATGTAGTAGTTATCTTGCAGGAACAGTAACTGCCGTATATATGCTTCTACCTTAAAAACATGCTTAGTGGCTTGGCTTGTCATAAAAATTAAGTGATCTAAAGTGTTTATTATTAAAAAAGGTGGCAATCAGGAAGAAATGGTAAAAAGCAAACCATCAATCACATCCAATTTAGCTTCATGTAGTCCTCTCATTAGGTGAGTGAGATCTGGAAATGTTATAAACTATTTAGCTGACCTAAGGATAGTATCCTTCATACTTGATCTTAGAACTGATATGGGACTGAGATAATCCTACATCAGAGTCTAACAGGCATTAGACATACTGCAGAAGTTGGGGTAACTGTCCAGAGAAGCATGGTTTTCAACAGATTTTCTCCAAAATGATTTTGCATAGGCAAAACCATATTCATTGCTTTGAGATCTGGCTGGCATCCTACACTAAGGGAGTTGATCTGTAGAAGCATCTATGTGGGATGCTTTTCAGGCATCTACAAAGGCTGCAATAAAAGCTAAGCCAAGAAATATCACTAAAGCTAAGCATTTTTTTGTACATTAGGAAATATACTAACTAATGACAAGTCCTAGGAGAGTAATCCTAGGCATAATCAGTGGCTTAAAAAAAGACATTTTTTTTTCAGGTAAAGATTTGGAAAGCTGCTTAAAGGAATTTCAGTCTGCCTCCCAAAAGAATATATTACAGTATTGTCTCGCATAGGCAAGTGGTGCTCTTAGTAAGAATAGTAGATGGCAAGACAAATTGAAAATGACTGGTTTAGCAACTATGGGATTAATCAATAATTAATTCAAAACAGCAGGAAAAATTCCCATTGATGTGAATGGGAGCTGGACCTGATTCATGCTGTATTACAAATAGAAAAAGTCAAGGCATTCTAAAATGCTGAGAAACAAAGCATGCAAATACAAATATTCTTACCTTTGTGTTTTCAATGATATTGGCATCTTCTGGCACCCTGGGATTAATTGCAATAACCAAATCCTCGTAGCCACTCTCATTTAGCCATACCATAGAACTTCTTGCCACATGCAGGAGCTGAAAAGCCAGCAAAAAAATCAAGCTCCTAACCACCACTGTTACTTGTCCCTGTCCCCACATATTTGGTTAGAAGAGCAATGGCTTATCAGCCGTATTTATACGTATTTATACAACTGCCTTTGTACCCAGAAAAATGTAACATATAGTGATAGGACTTTGATCCTTTATGCAAATATGGAGAAATGTGATTGGATACACTGATTTTATTTAATTATGCATTAATTTAGGAAGAAATACTTGAATGTTATCATGACCTAAAAAAAAAAATAAAAGAATTTCCTTGTGACCTTGATGCACCTAATGTGATCTATGTTCTGTTACTCAGTTTATGTCAGATTGAATCTGGACCATATCCTGAGTAAGCAGAAATAATCATGCAAGCCCAGATCTCTGGAATTTCCTGAGGAAACTGAGCAACACAACTAAATAATATAGAATTTAAACAACAAAAAAGGCCAGGGCTGTTTAGTGAGAGAATAAGGGTCCCGAGAACTTCATATGTATTATTTGGTATGGTATGTAATATTCCTCTTTCTTTTTAGATTATGATTGTCACACTTAAAATATATTTTGCTTGAGTGAGAGCAGTTTATTGAGCAATTCAGATTACTCTGCGTGGCTGCCTTAATTTCCCTTCTCATGTCTCACTTTGTGCTCTAAAAGACTTGTCCAGAAGTTATTTTATATTACATTCCAAGTCCCTGACAAAATGTTTAATAGCATCTGGCCTGTCATTGATTTGCAGTCCTTTGAGAAATGTCTACTAGATGATGATTCTCTACCTGCTGCTTTTTGAGATCTCTCAGCTAGACAGTTCCTAATTTGCTAAGGATGTGCTTGATTAAGCCAATGTAGTGCTATATTTTAAACTGGAATATCAGTACTCAGCTAGCAGATGTTTCATGATATATCTATTTTTTTAGTTAAATTTGTAATGGTGTAAAAATAAATAATAAAAAGGGAATAAAATGTGGTGATTGTCACTGATTACATTTTCATCTTTTAATCATTACTCATTGAATTCTACATGAGCTTTTCTGTTATTTGTGTGGAGCAGATGTTTAGCAGATTTTCTGAAAATTTTCCAGGTCACTCACTTTGCCTTATAAAAGTATTTTTTCTTCTTGGTGATATTGCAAGAGTCATCAATAATCAAGAGAGTAAACTGCTGCTTGAAAGTATTTTACAGTTCTTTTAAAATTATTAGATGAAATTTATCCAGACATATTCATTTAAAAATACTTCCAGTTGAAGAACTATTTCTGTCTTTTTTTCCCAGTAGACTGAAAAATAGCTCCTAATTTTCATGGGATGAAATTACATTATTCCAATTTTTCCCAAATACCAGACAGAAATATTAGCTAAATGCTTCTACATTTTTGCATCAGTAATAGCTTTACTGTATCTAATATTTGCCTTATTCTGTCCTAAGTTTTTTTTGTTGTTCCCAATACATTGATTTTGCCAGCATCAGTACTTTTCCCTGATATTTTAGCCTATTATTAACTTCCTGTATTTCCAGTTTTCTGTCTTTATCATTACTTCCTTTTCTCAAAGTCCTTAGCGCACCAAAAGGTTTTAATTGCCCAACCCATAACAATCTTTCTCTGTAATCCTCGGACAACCTCCTCAGGTTTTAACTGCCTGTGTTCAGCTCTGATTTGGTGCGACTGTGTAACCATGGATCAAACTTCTGAGCAAAGAGCTATATTGTGAGAAAAACCCCAGGGAGACTTCACTGGGGTTTCCAACCATGACCTCCACCATTGGCTTGGAAGCTGCGTTTCAGCTCCAACCCTCTCCCTTGGTCCCCTTAGGGCTGCACTGTAGTGTGCAAGTATACAAGTCCAGTATGCCTGGCCTTGTATCTAGCTGACCTGACCTTGCTTGGCCTGCCTTGTGACTGCTGGTGGCTGGATGAAGCGAGTGAGTACCGCTAGAGCTATCTTTCTTGCCCAGGTGCCACCCTCACTGGTGAGGATTTTCCCCTTGTCTCCTTTGCAGTCACCTGCAGCTCCACTCCCTTCTCTAGCCTGTACTTGCTGTTCTCTAACAGCTTTTTCCATGTCTTCCTAATTTCTTCTTGTCTATTGCCCTTCTAATTGGCTTCACTTGGGTTAGAGTTCTTAAATGTCAGTTTGCCTCAAATAGCTTCTTAAACTTAATCATCTGGTCATATTAGCTTACTTCCTAAAGAAAACCTTTCCTGTTGCATTTAGTTGTAAACACTTTCAGTTGTTTTGTGAAGTACAATCCAAGCAATAATATGGGACTTTAGACCAAGGAAACGTTGTAGATTGAACGCTTACCTGGAAACACCGTGGTATGTCCGGTCACGTCTCCTTTTTTGACCTTTACAATATTTGGCAGAATCTTTGCGGAACTGGTGAGTTAGTGAAAAGTATTTGAAAACAGACAAAAAGAGTGTTTCCGTAAGTCTTTATGGGAAAGTCTGGTCTTGCTATTGTTTTTCAGCATTTTCTTTCCTTTAGAACAGTATTCATCATTGCCTTCAGAGAACAGCCCATAAAGGACACAACTCTTCAAATGCTTCTATACTTGCTCACTCTGCTCAGTACTACCAGATGGCAAAAGATCAAAGGTGACATGACAGTAGTTGGAATCTGGAGTGATCTTGATCACTCATAGTCAAGAGATACCTAATGAATGATCAAAATGTGAAACCATACACCTGCTAAGAGGCCAAATGTGCTGGAGAAATACTTCCATGTAGCCTTTTATGACCATCTTCATAGCTTATCACGCTATTAGTAGTTCTATTCTGCTAATAATGTGCAGAGGAACAAAACTGATTTTCTGTAAGAAAAATCATTTCAGTTTCAGAATTCAATTTTCATTCATCATGGACTAAGCAGTTAACACTTACTATCATTGGTCCACTGTAAAAAGCAATCTTACTGCAATTTATTAAGTAAAGCTGGCTATATTTACGGCTGATAAATTCTAGTTCCTATTACATTTGGGCAATAAATATGCCTCCTTAAAAGTTTCAGATGCTGTTTGGTGTGTTTAGTTAACTTGAAATTTACTTTTTGGCTTAGCAGACACAATTGTTCCTTATTAAATATCTAATTGCATCACTAAGGGAACCGAAGTGTTTTCTGTTCATCCAATTTTCAAAGTTTAATTGCAGGTATGGGCACAATGTCTAAAAAAACCTTGGTTTTGTAATCACATGAACACGTTCTGTTTTCTATTTTTGGAGAACTACAAGGGAAAAAGTTGTTAGGAATCTTATTATTTGTTATTCTTGTTTCTTTATACCTTGCGTTCTTTGTGCACAATCAATACCTTTGCGGTTTTGATTTCTTTTTTCTCATTTTCTTTGCTTGTTTGACTTTGACCATAATAAACCTTAAACTTGTTCTATCCCTGTCACTTATGCTTTTTCTTTGGATCAAGTTTTCTTTTTTTCTGCTGACTCCAGTACCTCTCCTCATTCCCTAGTTCAATTAAAAAGAAGAAAAAAATTGTGACAGATCTCAAAGGACAGAAGGGAGAACCTCCTAAGCAATTGGCAATGCTTCAGCCATTTCTGGGGGTGCAATTTCACAACGGAATCTTAACTCTGCACTGTTCTTTTGCTGGAAACTCAACAGTTTTCAGCTGGATCAGAACCCTGATTGGATTTACAAAGATCACTTGGTGGCAGCAGAAGGAAGGTGGAAGCTGTGCAACTGCAGACAGGGTAGCAGGGTTGTTCCTTCCAGCTACAGCACCATGTCCACCCAGGACAGGCCAGGACTGAAATGCCACCTTGTGTCCTCCCTTCTCTTTGACCACTTCCTGTTTGCTGTCTGTTCTCCACCCCCACCACCTACTTCCAACTCAACATTCAATGAACAACTCAGGATTTTATTTCTTTCATCTTTTACATTAGCAGAGGTACCTTTCCTTAGATTAAGACTCATAAAGTGGAAATACATGACTTCCCTAATTCACAATTCTATAAAGAACAGGAACATTCAGGAGTGATAACTAGTCCTGGTGTCTTCAGGATTATTCCCTGTACAGCTTCTGTCTTCCTACTGCAGATTCTCTCATCTTCTTTTTTTTATCTTTTCTTTCTTGTGTTATGAAGAGGTCACAAGACTCCCTTCTGTTCCCGAACTCCATTTTCAGTCCTTCCTTTCCTATGCCTTCAGTGCTTTTGTTCCTTCCCATCTATATTATCACCAAACAGCATGAAGCATCAAAATGAAATCTCTCTTCCACCAGACTGTTTTTCTCAGCAGAGGCATGTTTACTTACAACTGCAGCTTCTAAAAATTGGGATGCTGTTGAGGTGGAGTAGCAGCAGCTGCTGACACCTAATAGAGATGCAATAAGGAGATGGTGGCAAATAAATATTAGATTTTGCAACTGTGATGCAAGCTCTCAAAGACTGTACCTGCTCCAAAATGTTCTTTATGCTTCTGTATTACTTCAGAACAAGATCCATTTATTGATATAACGTCTGTTCAGTTTTGTTGTATGTAACTCAATAGCCAATTCATATTGAAGGAACAAGTCAAATTTGACAAAACACAGAGCAGATGATCTGGGAACTTCCATTTTTTCTTTTTTTTCTCTTAGGCAGTGGAGTGGTAACATGACCTAGATTCCTGATATAAAATATTATAGTGCCTTACTTTTGCACAGAATGTTACTGCAAGATAATCACAACATTTGCAGTCTTACATTAAGGAGGAAACAAATGTAACCCAACACATCACACATTTTAGGATCTTTCTTTTATATTTGTGTATATGTATGTGTGTGTGTGTATATGTACACATATATAAAAATGTATACACACAGACAGTTGAATTACAGACACGTTTATAGAAATGAAAATATGAGCTGCAGGAGCTCATACTTTTTTTTAAAGAAAAGCTCTTTTTTTTAATAAGGCACATCACCTAAGGTATCTTGCTCAATTTAATCACAATCTTCATCCTGTAAGAATAGGCTATGAAATTGCATGGCATAGATATAAGTTGGTAAACATATACTGCATCTATTCAGTACAAACTATTTACACATGATTTGTTTTAATGTAACATGCCCTTCAGTTATAAAATTCATATATAACATGATATGACTACTAAATCACTGTGACTTCATACAAATCTGGAATGTGATTATCTGCTTAGTCTTTTTTCTGGTAGGACACCTATTTTTGTGTGGAAAAGCATCTAAACAAAAATTTTAAAATGGATGGAGGTCAGACAAGCTTACACTTGCTGTTAAAGCAACTTAGTTGTAGTTTCTAAAGAAGTTTTTTTGCCCTTTTTCTTTAATAAGCAAAGGGTTGTACTTGCTGTAAGACAAACTGCCGCTAATAATCCAAAGACTAGTAATAATGTTGTTGAAACACTAAACTCCATATTAGAAATAGGATAATCCATTGGAGGAATAAACATTACTGCTTGTGCAATATTAGACAGCTCAGAGTAAAGAAAGACTTCATCAACGGCCCGTATAGCTACATAGATTATGGTGATGTTTCCTGTTGTAAAAGCTTCTGGTTTAAATGCAAATATTTCTTGGTAACCCGCATGCTCAGGTGAGAGACTGGAAGCATTCACAAAAGTAGTGTTATAAAAGTTGTCCCTTAGATCCAGAGGAGTTTCACTTGTTCTGATTTCATAACCTGCAGCTGAAAATACAAATATTAAAAGATATTGTCATCTATGTTTTAATTATCATTAAAATTTTATATTTCTCTTTAGAAATATTCACTAGCATCAGCTTCATTAGCCAGTTCAGCTAGTGAGAAAAATAAATACTGCATGGTAGATAGATCTGAAAAAAATTATTTTGCTATCTAAAGTGACTGCTTGGATAATTAAACTTCTCACTGTGGCACAGTATTGAAATGAACAGATGATGGAGGTTATCATGATCCCCACTGAATTCTCTCAGTATTCCTAACTTCACTGAATTTAACCTGCCACTAGGAGAAGTGTAATTCCTATATCTGATCCAACTCTGATGAGTTTATTTCCACACTCTTTACATTCATAGAATATGTCCTTCCCTTCCTTGAGTAGCAAAACATTGCAATTTAATAAAAGTGAGCCTTCCATCAAAATTGCAAGCTTCAGTTTTGCATTGTTTAAAAAAAATGGCTAATTAATTCTGTTTAAAAATTTTGCAAGAGTAGAGCAGGAACAAAGCCTGTAACCACTGTAGTGGTTCTGCAAAATCCCCACTGGTGTCAGTGAGACAGAATGCATTACAGGTATTGTATTGTGTGATGTATATCATACTGAATTACTAGAATGACACACTTAAACCATTTATAATTAACAAATATTTGATTCTTAATGAAGAATGAGAAAAGTTGAGTCTTCAGTTACTGCTACAAAGCCTAGAACCATTATTTTGCACACACAAAACCAGAGCTGGCATTTATAAAGGTGCTTCTGGATACAACAAAATACAGTGGAAGTTCATTTAAAATGTCATGGAAAATTTACTCATTTTACAATTTCATCCTGGGCAGGAGACAGGCTAGCAAGCCAAGAAACATACCTTTGCCTTTGTCAAAATCATCTCCTGGTGCTGTCCATGATAATACGACTTTATCATCTTCTATTCTGGCATCAAGATCAATAATTTTGCATGGTGGAAACACATCAGCATAAGGTCCCACTGGAACTGCAGATATTATAAAGGAGCATCCTGCAGCTATTCTTTGGAAACCTCCTCTGCTGATTTGAAGATCATTTTTAATAACTGAGGGTCTTGATGGGTTCATCTTGATTTTACCTAAAACATTTTTTTTAAAAAGTTGATTAATCTTAACTATTTGCATATTATTGTACTCGGCAGGTGAACTGAACCTCCTATCATTTATATTGCTTTCAATCTGAAAAATCCATTAATTTCATTTAATTACAGTTATTGCCAGAGCACTATCCTCCTCTCTGTGGTTTCAAGAGTACTAATTACTAAGAGAATATTAAATTTAAGTAAGCGTGATTTGTATAAAATGACTACAGGAGAGTTTCAGTTATTGAACTTTAACAGTTCTTTTAAGTTCAGTTAAGAACTTTAAGAGTTCTTAATTTAAGATGATTGATTATAGTACTCCAGTTACTAAACGCACAGCTATTCCTTTCACAGGCAAAACACAAGTGCTTGTGCCTTACTGGCTGTAGGGTCTACATAGATACTGATGTATTATAGTTTACAGTCTGCTTTAAACATTGTTCTGTGGAATAGATAATTATTCTTGTGTTGAAGGGAAACAACTAAATTCCGTGTTTGAAGAGCATTTAGAACTAAATATCTCTTAGCTGGGATATTATTGATCTAATGCCTCCTATTAGCATTTGCAAAAGGACTTCATATATGCAGATGCTACATGCTTTTCTCCACAATACTTTGCCTTACCATTTTCTGCATAACCTGGTATATACATGGCATGACTCCACAGCATTGCAATTTGTGGTATGATAGTTCTGTTAGCTTGGACATGGACTTCCAGGCTGTATCTGCCATTCTCAGGGAAAGAAAACAAGTACTTTGAATAGGTACCATCATTCTTGACAATGTCAGAGCCTAGATATAAAAAAGACTTAATTTAACATCAAGTAAAAATTGGTGTGCTTTTGTAAGCCATTTAGATTCACCTATGGAAACTAGAATGTAGAAACAGTAAACAAATTCCCCTCTGACTTACAATCTGTGCAGATCCTCTGATTTTGATGGTAAAAGTGTTCAAGAAGATTGCAGTCTGAAGTTAAGATATCTTTTTCATTGTGTTAAGTGAAGGAATAGCTAATTTCTTAGCAAAATCATTTGTTATTTTATTATAAAGCAAAAGAATAGATTAGCAAAAGATAGACACACACAAAAAAGAGTTTCTTCATACACATTATTCATTTACTATAACCACCATTGCAGGTTACTGGCAATGTATCATTATTAGTAATCTTGATCTAATATAAACTCTGAGGCATATAGTGTTTTGCTTATTCTTGTACAACAGGGAATCTACATAGCTGAAAAGCAGCTTATATTATAAAACAGCTTGTGGTAATACATTTTAAAAATTGACAGGGATCTCAAAAAAGGCAAATACTTGCCTAAAGCACAAGTGAATGTAGACTGGCAACACAAGCATGCTATTCCTAGAGATAATACTTTTTCTGGAACACTGTCAGACAAAAGGCGTTTTCAGAAATTATTGATGCAAATTGCATTGCTAATAACATAGTAGACTAAGAAAGCTGGAAAATTTCTGAAAAAAAACTTTAATTTTTGGGAAGCGTGCTGCTGAATCCAAATAATGATATTTACACCTTCTTCTGAAAATCACAAAATGCAGTGAAGCTCTAGGCCTGAATTTTTCTTGGAAGTGTTTACAGTTGAAAGCTCTGGACCTGCTTACCTGCTGAGAACATTTTAAGTTACTGAGTTTTAAAGGCTTTATCCTCCAATATACTAAACCTCATCAGTTTGATTAGCTTGAATGGCAACTGATAACTAATGATACACAACACAATTCTGATTATTGGAATGGTTCTGTCCATTTAAATAAATGCTCATAAACGATTTATCGGCTGAGAGCTTATCTAGAAATAGTACCAATAAGGTCAGCTGCGCTCATGCACATTACCACCTAGCCGTGGCTACTTTGTCTCGGTGCCTTACATTACATGATGTTCAGTAAAAATTGCAGTTAGGTGAGACCTTTTTTTTTTTATTTCCTATGTATTTTCAAATGTATTTCAACCATATTATTACCTGCTCCGTTGTCAAAAAGTTCCAAGGAAATTGGATCTCCATTCTCTGGACTGATAATGGCAGTCACATTTGCTCCAAGAATAGGTGAAAACCCTTGACTAACTTGTACGTAGACAACCATTGGATTGGGATAGTCATTTATATCTTTGCTCATATGGGCTTTCACAGACACAGCAGGAACAGTAGAATTTGCTGCTCGAGAAGTTACTATCATTGTTAAAACTTGAGGAGAAAGGTGAATATTTGTCAGTGTGTATATCCATTCCCCTGTCTGAAAAGAAGAATTCAAATCTTTTAAAATGAAATAACTCTCCTTTGGATAATTTAATTTGTGCTTATTTAAATTCTGTCAGCCTGTTTAAACTCAGTAACACCCTCTGAGTAGCTTTGTTTCTGTCAGTGGGAAGACTCATGAGTAAGACTCAGTATGCAAAACTGTTTTGCAATTTGCAGTCCACCAGGCTGTTGTTCTGAAACTGTTCCATATGAGACCAAAGCCAGCAATCTGTATTTACTTCTCTTAAGTAGTCCATGGATGTTAAGGATCAAGGATTACTTTTATGAAATAGGATCTTCTTGTAGCATTGAAAAAAATCAGCATCTCTAGTTTCTTACTTTCTGGACATTCATAAAAATAATAAGGAATGTATCTATTTTTAATATAAAGCAGAAGCACTGGAGTTCATTAAGCACAACAATGAGTTTACTAAATTAAGCAGGAATCCCTTTTGTAAATATTTCAAAAGGCCTTAATGTGCTCCACATAGCTTCTTTATGTTTTTAAATGCTTCTTATTTATTTCATCCCATAAACCTGTATTTCACGAAAGTCAAGATATTCAATTAATACTTCTATCTTCTTCCTCACTAACTTTCATTTATGAAACATAGATTCCCAAAACTCTTCAAATGGAAAAGTGATGAAGAAATTACCATCAACAGAGAGAGGAGTCAGAACCAAAATTCATGGGGTTATGTAAGGGGTTGTAGTTCAGACTTTCAGTAATTCCAAACTTGTAAAACTTTTCTAATGAGATTCAGATAGCAGCATCTGAAAGTTCAGTGTATTTGGTTGTGTTCATAATTGGAAGATAACACCATTACGAACATTTTCATTGATACAAGTATAGTGAATAGCAAGTTGAAACAGATCTAAGTGAGAAATAAATAAAATCTGTACATTTTAGATACTACTGTAGATCCATCACTTCATATATCTATATCTATCTACAGATAGTATAAATTTTCATGTTCAAATTCAATGAAACAAGCTGATCTGACACATCCAGTATCTTCTGAACATATCTTTATGAAACCTGTCCCCTCTGTGTTAAACTAGTGCATCTCATCTAGTTAATTTAGGCCTGCTTACTGCAATTTTAAATTTGATACATAACTTGATAGACTCGTAGTCTAATTTATGGCACCTTTTATCCACCAAAATATCAAATTTTCTAAAACTTTTATAACAGAAAAAAGTTTCTATGTACAATATAGTAATTTTAAATGGGACTTTATGGGTTAAATAACTCCCATGTAACATTATATATTGCTTAGAGTGATAAAATTTGATCCACAGATACGGTTCAGAAATTTGGAGATGAGTTGTAAATCAAACATAAAGTGATAGAGATAAAACCTTAAGGTAGTGCTCTTGAGCCTAGCAGGAAACTGTTTGGCACACAGCAGTCATGATATCATAGCTTGGCAGAATAAGATTATCTCATGCTGTTAAATGATTGTATTTAACATAACTTCAATAGAATGCAAACAATGTGCAGTTAGGAGGTTTCTCCCACACTTAAAAAGTAAAGAGAGATCTTAAATTTCACCTCTGCAATTCCTGGAATCTTCAGACGAGCTACATGGAAAATGGAATCAATGTCAAAGTCCTTGTTGGTGTAGCTTTTCCCACTGGGATCAGAGAGTGTGATCTTTGGAGGTTCAGGGGTTTGCCAAATGGCTACAAAGAAGGTTTCTCTTCCCACTGTGCTATCAATAGTCACTGTCCTACGCAGTTGTTTGTACCCTCCAATACTGTCACTAGCACTTTCAATCTATCAGAAAGAACAGAATGAGTCCATCAGTTCTGAAAATCACATATGCTTACAAAGAAGATCATTCACTCCTATTTCAAATTATCAAACCTGTTAAGTTAAAAAGCCCCCGAAATACATACCAACTTCCATTTTTTATAATGATTTCAGCCCTTATTGTCCCATTCACTTGTACAGTAGCAGATTTTAGTAACAGCTCCACTGAACAGTGGAAATAACAGAAAAACTAGGCCCAATGGCCTTCTTAAAGCACTGAATTTGTATTGGTTAGAACTACAGCTACATAGGATACTACTATTTTCCCAGCTGAAAAGACATTCTACTACTAGAGGAAATTATCCTTAAAAAGATTGCATACTAATTTAATATGAATGTAGATTTCCATTTACAAGTTCTTCCGTGAAGAAAAACAGCAGCAATAAATAAACAGAACTCTGGATGGAGACACTGCTTCGCCCTTAAGAGTTTCTTGGATCAAATTGCCAGATGTGATTCCCTGCCTTGCTTGAGGTTAAAATTATCTCTGGTGACAGTATAGAAAAGGCTTGCATATTCTACCATACAGTAGAATTTGAGGTAAATTACTACAATTTATCAGATTATAGAAAAAAAGTCAGAGTTAATACAGCAAGCCTATCAACCTGTGAAGAAGGGACTATAAATCAAGCTGAAGTGGTCACCAGGAAATAGGGAGCAAGACCTCTAGATAAATTTACTGAGTTCTGTTTTTGTCAAAAAAAAAAAAAAAAAAAAAAAAAAAAAAAAAACAGGAAACAAAAACATTAGCTGTGCTTATAAGACAAACCTGAATAGATTGATTGAAAGTATCTCCACTTCTGGACAAAATTCCACTAAAAACATCCAGTAAGTCACTGAAGTCCAGTCTTTCTGGGACAAAAAACTTCAACCCTCCTGAAGCAGAGCACATGTTTTATTTCAAATGTAGTTATTTCATATTACACATAATACAAGAGTCTTGATTAGATTCACAAGATGCAAGTCCTACCAAAAAGCTCGCAGTGGTATCAGGAAAGGAGGACAGCCACTCCCACCACCTGTGAACACTAACCATCTTATTAGTAAAAGTTATCCTAGCAGCTTTGAAATGCCGCTTGAATTCACATGACAACACGAGCTTACTACTCTGTAAGGACTTTTTAGAAATTATTTCACGTTGCTTTAAGAAAATATCCTGGTAGTGCTACAAATCCACTGCTACAATTCTAACCAAGTAGAACAGCGTATCAAGTTGAAGGCCTATCTAGGCCACTTGCATGAATGAAGATTATTTTCGAGACACACACTCAAGGCCAGCTTTTTAAAAGTGCCTATGTGAGTGAATAAGAGCTGTGTTCTTCTTCCAGCTATACAAAGAGGACCAAAAGAACAATTAGCAGACACATTTGAAAATTTGTGCCTTAATCTCCAGCTCTTACCCTCTAATACACATTCATTTACAGAGTAAGATTCAGCCCTGTTCAAACAACAAACAAGGACTATAAATGTCTCCTTTAATCCCACTTAAATGCACCTTAAATCAGCCTTATAAGCTAAAGTAAGTTTTACTGAGATACTCGGGATAAAATCAAATAATGTATCATGTTACTTTCAAATATCTGAAAGGAGTTTAAGCTTATTTTTAAGGTAGACTTTTTTTTTAATTACTTAGAAAAGGTACCTAATAAAAGGACAGAAGATACTACTGTAAGCCCTAATTTTCTAATCAATTCAAGATAAAGGCAAAAGGCTAAATATTTGCAGTGAAATGTTAGGGTTCTTTGCACATTAAAAAATTCCAAGAATTTCAGGAAAAAAATAACACTTAAGAATTTTGCAATATAGATATTGATGAAATATGTGAACACTTAGGATAGAAATAGTGGTATATATGACAAATATTAGAAATTAACAACTTAAGTCTATGAATTAACTAAAAGCTGTTCATACATAGCAGTTTGTCCTGCAAAATTAAGTAATTTAGATTCTTAATTCTCATTGATTTTGCTACATCCTAATATCTATTAAAGTCTAGGACCTAGACAACTTCTTTTCGATCTAGTTGCCTCTATCATTGGTTTTCCATCTTTTTTTAGATCAGTCGATCCACTACCATTATTGAGCGGAGACAAAGACTTTTTCATAAGGAATTTTACTCTATTGGCACTACAGCTGCTTTTCTTATGTACTTTTCATGAACAACAAACTATACCACTGAGACTCACTGAGATTGTTCAAAGAAGAAATGCATTGGCAAGTTCTCAATTTCACACACATTTACACATACACTGAGTTTACTAGACATATCTGAGCTGAATGTTTTCAGGACTCAAATTTACCTGTCTCTTTGGAAAACTGTTCGATTTCCTTAGCAGCAGAAGATCCAACAGTAATTGTATGAATGACTGATCCACTGTTAACCATATCAGAAAAACACTTCTTCATACTACTGTCCTGTCCACCTGTCACCAGTATAATTTCAGATCCATATATATTTCCATCTTTCTTCCTGATGACCTGAGGCAGAAGGACTGGTATTAACAGAAGCAATAAGTAGTACAATCTGCCTTGTAATTGACTGACACTTTCCTCAACAGAAAGTTAATCAGAACAAATGCCATGAAGTTTAACCACTGTATGGGTATAGAAATAACAGAGACTAAAATCAGAATATGGTGTATATGTGTGCTTGACAAGGAGCAATACCATGAACACCTCCTTTACTTCGCTTCCTCTCAGGTATTTGTACAGACACAAATCCTCATGGTAGAAGGCTGAGACTGCAGACTTTCACTAGCACAGAAGATGAATTAAAATCAGAGGAGAAGGAACATTTTCACTCCATGACTTCTGCCTCATCTCTCTGACAAAGTTTTTTGCCTTGGTGGCAGGATGACTAAATTTCTTGTGAAGTATTTGCTGAGCTACTGCAGTACTCAATCATCAGGCAGCAGTAAACTGAAACAGGGACCATTTGATCTTAATACCAGAAAGGCTGAAAAATGCATCAATAAGAGCATGTTAACAAATTGATATTGCAAAACAAGACTAAAAAGAACAATTAAAATGTAGCTTTAGAGAAGATAAGTTGAAGTTAGCAGATAAAATCCTGATTACTCACAGGCAGCAGAACTGCTGAGAATGCCAGCATCATTTTTTTTAGAATTTATAAACAAAATGGCAACCTGAACAGTAGAAAGTAAAGTTTATATAGCTCATAGAAGTATGAACTGCTAAAATTAAAAAATTTTAACATATGTATCATTAAAATTTTCTATATATGTATATATAAAATTTTAAATCATTGCAAAGATCATATAATGCTTTTTTTTAAAAGATACAGAGTTTTTAATAGTGAATTTTGGTTATTTTTCGTTTCATTATTACTAGGTGATACCTGTATAATAAGTACACTGGAAAGCTATAATTCTTTTCAAACAATACAATAATCAATAGAAGATATTTGATGTGGCCAAGGAACAGAAATGCTCACAATTAAAAATGAAAGTATCCACAAAGGAGGTACAAACAGAAATAGTGCTCTCAATGCTTCACCTCAGATGCCAGCTGCAGGCCTGCACAAACATTTGTTCTCTCGCTCCCTGAAGCTGCAGGTAAGTATGAAGCAAGCTGTTTCCGTACATCATCGCTGACTATCTGACGCACGTGAGTTTTGATCTCTCCTATATGACTGAATGTGACAATACCAACGTAAGAATATTCTTCCACAATTTGCAGTAAATACAATTCTGCTGCTTGATGCAATCGATTGATCCAGCTACCCTACACATAAAAGGAGTTAAAAGCAGTTTTGTAAGTATATAAAATCAAAGCTGCAAAATATGCAGCAACAGCTAAACTTCCTCTGCAAAAATATCAACTTTTGAGAGAAATAAGTTACCTAAAATACTCCTTTTTGCAAATTCCAGGATTAATTTTGATTAGACTACAGAAACCTAAATATACTCTTCAACTTATTTTACTGAAGATCAGCCCTAGGTAATCAAATGCGTATGCTGTTGAGTAGTAGCTGTCTTCAGACCTTTGAAAGAGAAAAATGTCTTTTCTGGATTTTTTTTTTCCTCTCATCTTGCTCTCTGCCCTTCCCACTCACATCCATCTTCCTCATGATCCTGGCTCTCCCACCTATATACTTGGAGTGTAACAAGCAATGTCCTTTATTCCTCTCAAAATCTTGCCACCAATATCCAACTGGTCAGTATTCAACAACCCTATCTTGGCCTAAGTCATATCAGGAGAGATCTTGATTCTCCTGCACCCAGAATAAAAGAAAACCCTGAGTTTGGTCAACTTGGCTCAGGCCGAGTTGCTTCCTTGCATCTGTAGTCAAACTTCACCATCTCTGCATAGAGAAGAATATTTTTAGGTATCTACTATGTCTGAAAATATAATATAGAAAAGTAAAATGTGCAATGAAATGTATCTGAGTACGAACTTACCCCAGCTATATTCTTAGAAATATCAAGCACTAAACATATCACTCTGTCTCTCTTCTGCAGCAATGAAAAGGAGGGAGGAGTAATGTGGCTGGTGTTGGTTACTGGAGGGTTATTCTTAAAATCTGTAGAGTTTCTAATTACTTCCCATGTGCTTCTGTAGTCACACATCCGATTCTGCAGATTGGGTGCTTCTCTGTTATGGTTATGTTCATCACAGAATTCAGCCACCTCAAATGGTAAACAAATATACAAAAATCAAAAGTAAGCAACAAAAGAATAGAAGAAATAAAAATAGGGATGGAAGAGAATCTTCGCTGATGGTTCTTGTACATAGTCAAGACATCAGCTATTACTAAACTCAATTTTACATTATAACTATATATTACAGTGTGTTTACTCAGATAAAAGTTGAAACAAATGTAACATTTCTAGGAAAAGGATGATAAATTTGCCTAACATTGAGAGAAATTGTTTTTATGTGATTGTACTTACTGATGATAAACTTTGCATATACATTATTGATGATACTGCAGTTTGATTTCTCTCATGAATAAATGCACATCCTTCCTTAAAAAGCCCTGTTAGCTTATTAATAACACAACTACCATCAGTGCAGGATTTTTTTTCACAGACATAGATGCCAGTAAGATCAGAGGAACACCTAGGGATAAAAAAGAATGTATTTCCACTTAGAAACCCCACCAGGATATAGTGCTAATTTTAATGAAGCTTACACTGTGTTCTGCACTCTGCCTATGCAAAACAAGTTATCACTGTAGAAATATATGAATGTACACAGCAACATGACTCAAGGAAAAAACACTGATTTCTTTACTTCCCCATCATTTTCATCTATTTACTGAGAAGAAATATTACAGTTATGAACGTGAAGTATTACAGTTGTAGAAGTAGCCTTGTTCATTCAGTGGTTAACACTTCAAAATGCTGCTGCACCCTCGAAAACTGTTAAATGGCTTCCTGGTTTACCAGAGGTGCAGGTGCTTGCTCAGAGGGTTCCACCTCAAAAGTGCTCTAATAACTGTTTCCTGGTGCCCCATTTGGCCATACAGGCAGGGAAGAAAAGCAAGCAGTGAACCAGGCACTCGGAGCTCGATAGTGAGAGCACAGGCAAAGATGTGCAGAGGCAGCAAAGCTGAAGAAATGAATCTGAGGTGAGAAAGACCAAAGTTTGCAGTGTACCCAGAACAGGGAGAGGCGAGGTGAGGAGGAAATGCTTAGACAGACAAACACCACGAGCGCGGGGGAAGGAGCATTTCTGAACAAGGTCCATTTCCTCTCCAGTGGCAGAGTACAGAAGTGATTTAGCCTCCAGAGTCAGTTCAGGAAAAGATAATTTTCGCCATCACTGCTGAACCATCAATGACACAAATGTGTAAAGATGGATGTGGAGAAAATCACATGAGCTATTCATAAAGTAGGAAAGATTTTTAATGAGGAATAAAATAAGGACTAAAGGAAAAAAAAGGGACACCTGAAGGGTTTGTAGAAGCACACCAGTCAGGTTTTTAAAGTCCATCAGAATGGGCATCTAGAAGGAATAAAATGCTGAATTACCTTGTAACTTTAACCTGATTCTGGCCAGTGACATAAAAAGGTCTGTCGCTGTCATACTCATCGAACACCCCCCAGCGAAGGTGGGCCCACTCGTGGACGAAGACTCGGCCTGCAGGGAGAAGGGAATGGCGAATACACGGGAACTGCAGTCAACGGTACGCAAAATCAAGCAGCAAAGTTATACAGTGGACTTTCTGCACAGCAGCTATCCAGCAACCATCAGCCATTTTTAATATCAAGTACTTCATTTTGGTAGCTAAGTGTGGCTAACTTTAAATAACATCATTTGAAAGTCTTAGCTTTTATGTATTTTAAAAAGTGGCTTCTCTTTTTATAATGTATTTGAGCTAGAATTCAGTCCACAGAAATGTATGGTGAAATGGTGATTCTTTTTAATATAAACTTACATGACAGTATAGCACACATCAAATTGCAACTAAATATTTAAAGTTGTAGGTGGAACTAACCACAGTGAACCAGTGCATCCTTTTCTATTAGACATAATACTAATGAATTAGGAACAAAAGGCTAGCTTTATGCATTTAACAAAAGTTTTGCAGAAAATGCATGGGAAAGTGTTAAACAATGCCATTTTCAGTATTCTTCT
The DNA here is from genome assembly GCF_028389875.1 of Rhea pennata. Lineage (NCBI taxonomy): Eukaryota > Metazoa > Chordata > Aves > Rheiformes > Rheidae > Rhea > Rhea pennata. The sequence continues at coordinate 17,138,673 of NC_084670.1, read as the reverse complement.
GTCTTTTGCTGTACATAACTGAGGACAAACCAGAAAATTAAATGTTTAAAGGAATTTACCACGTGAGCCATAGATATCCATCAAATAATCGTTTACTAGGAAGTTAGGTGTGAAATGGATATATTTTCCCATCTTTCCACAGTCTCCAGGTTGCAAGGTGTACGGGTTATCTCCATGTTTCCAATAAGGAGGTGCCACTATGACATCTGCCTAAAAATACACAATAGTAACTTGATTAAGGGTAGAAATATTTTCTGGGTTATGTGCACTGCTCCATGTAATACAACCTACCCCATGACTAAGCTCCTAACTTCTGCCATAGTATGACTAACAGCAATATTGCAGGTAGATTTCCTGGCAGCATAATGAAGACTTGAAGTGGGAGAATACTACATTTATTTCTTAATAAATGTAATACTACGTTTATTGTCTAGCTGAGGTCTCCTCCATCCAACTTGTAATATGCATATGAGCCCATGGTATGTCTTTTAGAGGGCTTTTTTTTATTATTTAAAAGCAGCAGATGAGCAGCAAAACAAAAGAATTCACCACTTCTACACATTTTTCCTTATCAGTCATTAGCCCTTTCAGTTAAAAAATGTGCCTTTGTTCTAGTACAAATGTAACCACCTAGGAAGAACTGTTGCAAAAATTAAGTGGACTCTGTTACCAGAAATCTCACTCTTTGGATTGCTAGTAACGTAACTGATTTTCTCTGGTAGCTCAACTGAACAGATCAGCCAGATCTGAAATAACTTCTATTGTTTTCTCATGGCAGAAGTCAACACTAGTGTTGGAAAAATATGTTGGGACAAAGTTCAAGCAAAGCAAGCTTCTGCCTTGCTCTAAGGATCTCCAGTGGCCACCTGTAAGCTGAGAAACTATTCTGATTTCTAAGTGTCTTTCAGGTGGATAACAGGCTTTTTTTCTGATGGCTAATACATTTTTGTAAATTATTATTGATACTATTACACAGTCTTGTAACAGAATATTTTGTAACATGTCTGCTACATATATCTGTTACTTGTGAGGCTGGTCAATAAGTACCAGCGGCTTTGCAAGTAGATAAATACATATTACTCTGCATCCTATTTCCTGGATAGCAGCTACATAAAGTTTTGACCAACTGTTATGAAGCAACCTCCACTTCTATTCTGCCTCTGTAGCAATGAGCTGTCTTTGTTCCTCTGATTTTCTTGGATTTCTTGCCAAGTCCTCTCTAATGAGTCTTTGAAACTCCACCTAGACAAGTATTACTGCTGTCTTCAGCACAATTGTGAGCCAGGAGTTTTTAAAGGAAAGATGAGTTAAGAAAGCATCAGAAAAAAGAAAAACATTGGAACTTACAAGTAAAGATTTCTGACGTGTTATAAATATGAAACCAAGTGAAGAAATAAAACTGAGTATCAACATGGATGTCTGCCAGTCACAGATCAGATTTCTAAAATGCTTAACCTGCTGACAAGGATCTCATTTATGGACTGTGATGGATTTAACCTGGTGCTGTTACAGCCCAGCACTGTCTTGTTTCTCATTTTTAACCAAGAGTATGGTAGGGACCTATGGTATTATTGATAAACAACATTACGACACAACCCTTAGCAGACATGATAATTTAGTACAGTTAAGAACAGAGGGTGCTTATTACTGAGGTAGAACAGACTATAAGGAAATTTTTCTGTTTGCTGATGCTCATTACTTACATATTTATTAATGGTTCATGGAACACAGTTTTGCCTTTTCTTAGGGTCATTCTCACATGGTTACTTTTAAGGTCACTTTTAAAATCTCAGCTACATTTGGGTACACTAATAAATGTGTATAAGAGACCACATCACACTCTATTCCCCAAGACAGGCTTTGAGCTCTACCGTGTCATAGGACTCGTGCTTGGGAGTCTCGTAACTCTTCTCCGTCCACGTCGGGGGTACCAGAATCTTCACGCTCCTGAAACGCACTCTGCCTCTTGTGGCATTGAGCAAATAGAAAGAAGCTTCACTGATCATCTCCTAGTGGGCATGCAACGAAGAGAACAGGTTGCTTGCGTTAATGGTATGTTTGTTCAGTGATCTGTGTTTTATAGGAGTAGTTGCCAGAAAATTCCATTGAAAAAGCGCTAAATGGCCTGATAAATGAAATGTAATGATTCCACCTTACGGTGCGGCAAGATTTCGCATGCCAGGAAACCTTTAGAACCTCTCATTAATTTTCCCGTCTCTGCTGGACGTTGCACATTAACGGCAGTCGCTTCGGAGATCGATAAAATGAGTCACCAAGGGTGGGGGAGGCTAGAACAGAGTGTCGGCACCTGCCGCCCCGCTCGCCGAGGGGCCGCCCCACGGCCACGGCCGCCGCCGCCCGACCCCGCCGCTGCCCGCTCCGCGGGCCCGCGCCGCCTACCTGGATGCGGGCGAGGAGCTCCGCGTCCTCGGCGACGCGGGGGTGCACGGCGACCACCAGCCCCTCGTAGCCGCTGTCGCGCAGCACCGCCGCCGCCTCCCCCGCCGCCGCCAGCGCCAGCGCCAGCAGCGCGGCCCCCGCCGCGCCGCCGCCGGCCATGGCGCCCACGCAGCACCCGCGCAGTGCAGCGGGCGCGCAGCCGGAGCGGGCGCCTCCCCGCTGCGCCGCCTCCGCAGGCGCGGGCGGCTGCCGGCCCCGCCGGGGTGCCTCTGCGGAGCCCCCGCCGGGCGCGCTGGCCGCAGCGCCCGCAGCGAGCGGCGAGGACGGCGGGCGGCGGGCGGTGAGCCCCAGCCTGGCCTGGCGCGGCTCTCCCGCCCGTGGGCATCCTCGGCCAAGCGCTGCCGACGGCCCGAGACAGAGCCCACGGGGGCTACGCGTGGGCCTGGCCTCGGCAGCAGCCCGCCAGGCCGAGGAACCGCCGGGTCAGCTACCGCACCGGGGAAAAGCAGGAGTTTTGAGCAGCAGGGACTACTGCCCGCACTGGGGGTGCCCCAGCACTGCCCCAGTAGCCCCCAGGTTGTCGGGGATTAAGCAGAGGTTTGATAAATTTGAGAGGTTTGATAAATTTCTTGTGCCACGCTACAGTTGAACCGCTGGGATGGCACCCTTGCTGTGACCCGACGAGGAAGGCTTCACATTTATTATGGCTTATTACATCCATCCAGGCTCCTACTCACAGCTCCAACTGGCCTCATTGCTCACTTTCTGACAACATCCCGTATCCCAGCAAGTGCTGTTCGGTACCTGCTAGCCCCAGCTGTGGTACGGGCTCAGCTGGTGTCGAGGGGGGGCCGAACCTCTGCTCCCTGCAAAGCAGGATTTCCAGGGCAGCAGGACTTCCATGATTTCTGCTTGGCCGTGTCACCAACAAGAGGGGGCCTTTGGCCCAATAAAGAACCAGGTCTTCTATGAGTCTGTTGAAAATTGAAGTTATATGCTTGGGGGTGTCCCTTCCTCTTGAAAAGTAATTACAGAAAATAAACTACGTTTACATGCAACTTGAACATACAGTGCTCTATCAATTGTTTCCATTCCCTTGCCTGAGGAATGCCATCTTGTAAGGTGTCCTCATGCTCTTTCCTTCACCCTAGGGTCTCTCACCAGTATTCAAGTCTTGAACAGCCTCTTGTAGTACCTGCCCAAATTTTGGGACCTCTCCCCGCTCTTGCAGTGTAAGGAGAAGAGCTGTAGCAATTTAGGAACTGGAGAGAGCAATTTCCCAGCAGATGCCTGGTTTAAGGAGCAGGGGTTGGGGAGCAAATAGCGCTCGACCCCAGCTTGCTGCACAGGAGAAAGTCTAGACAGAGGAACGAATGCAAGTGAATTTAAGGACTGCTTAGTAAAAGAGGAATAAGTTAAACTTTTGTCTCCTTTGAAGATTGAAACAGTCTGCTACAAATAAATATCTGAGATGTCTGACCGAATTGTCTTAGATTACTTCTTGGTATGCCTCCATAATCTTGAAAGCTCAAGTCCAAGGAGCTAAAAATGATTCATAAGGAAACAAAGAGTAGCACCAATACCACTGGTTTTATGGTGAGCAAGAAGATGACTGGAAGCCCTGATGCACATAGGTGAGGATATGTTCTAAGGGAAGCTCTGCATTCCTGTAGCTGCTGTGTCGATGGGAGGTGTTCAGTCAAAACTGAACAAATCCAACATTGAATCGATGACCTCCAAACACAGGGCACCGAGAACAGTCAGTGAGGTGAGATGTTGCTCAGGAGAACTGTGCTCCCTGCTGCTTCGCTGTGCCTTGGGGTTGCCTCCTCTTTCTTCTGCCCCTTAGGTAGAGGCAGAAACACCCGCTGCTACTCTGTAAGAAATGAAGATGATGACCGCTTCTGCTAAGACTTCTGTAGGAAGCGAGGAGGCTCCTTAGCTGGGCCTGCAAAATTCAGTAGCACCACAACATCATAACCCAGCTCCCAGGCAGCAGCTCCCTCCTGCTCTGCTGAGGGATCAGCTTCCTGATCTGCCTGCATGGGATGCCAGCACCCCACAGCACAGTGGGACGTGGACAGGCCAGTGGCAGGGGGTTGAGAGGAGCACGGCTCTTTTACAAGAGAGAGTGGCAAGGAACATTGCCACCTCTCCCTCTCTCTTGGATATATATCTCTGGGTAAGGCAGTGATTGCCTAGGGACTCACTTGAGAGAAAGGTACTCTGGTAGATATTGCAAAATATGGTGCATAAAAGGGTAGGGAATCATGTTTTATAAACAAGGTAGCATCAATTTGTGAAAAAAGGGGGGTAAAAGAGGGGGGAACCAACCCACTGGTGGTGCGGTTGAGGGAATAACTCTATCTTGCATTTTCTTACATCCGAGAAATGTTAGGAAATCCTTCAGTTGGAATTGGAAAACATGTGACTAGGCAGGTGACTTGATAAACAGGTTACTTGATTGCTGTTCATTACAAAGGTATAGTCCCACACATAGGAGCTTTGGACTTGGGAACTGTTGCAGTACTTACCAAAATCCCTGCCCTGCTCACAGACATGCCGTGAAATGTTGAGTGTTGTGTGATGTATTATTGCAAACGACACGCCAGCCCAGAGAATGAACGTACTAATTAATCTAGGGAGGAGGCCAGGGAAACGAAAGCACATTCCTTTCTTCAGTATTCTTGAACTCCTGGATAAACCAGGTTTGGTTTTTTCCATTTCCTGGTCATCTTTCCATGCTGGCATTACTAGCAAGGAGCCTTGTTTGTTCTAAAGGTTGCTAACTCCTTTTCTGAAAAGTAAACTAAAAATGAAGCCGCTCCCTTCGGAAGCACCAGCACAATATTGTGAGCACATTATATACAGTTAAAAAGCAGCCAGTTCCGTGGCTGAGGAGTGAAAGGGAGACTTCTCTTGATAAGAAGCTATTGCCAAGATTAAACAAAGAACAAAGTAAGGCTTTGGAGTCTTCAGTTTCTGAGTTAGGAACAAAAAGTTCTGTTAGGCTTGTACAGCAGGTTAACTCATAAACTCTGGTAAACAGCAGAGCTTCTGTGAGGTTTAAAGAAGCCTCTTTCTTCAGCACACCTCTTTTATTAAGACTTTTAATTAAAAGATAGTTGAATTGCATGATGCCACGTTTCCTTTAACTGTTTTTCACTCTGTAGCTTGTGCCACAGAGTCATTTAAATGCAATTTTGAGGATTAAAGCTTGCAGTTTTCTCACTGTCTCTGAGGTCCTGAATGCAGCGCTGCCTCTACAACATTCAGGGCATTCAGTGCTAAATTCACTACACTTTTGCCCCATTTCCTCACACTTATTTTAACAAGCCTGCTCAGGTGGCTTGCTCGATGTGCTAGACTTTGATGAAGACATCATGCCCCTAGCCAACAGATAGTGGTTGTTTTATTAGATAAATAATCACCTCACTTCTAATTAACTGCAAAAAATTATTGATTTCTTAGAAAATTAAGTCAGTTCTTTAGATCATATAGTAAGCTCCGACAAGCTAAAACTATGAATCCTGTCTGAGCTGACCCTGAGACACGAAGGCTATAGCTAGGAAACTGCTATGCCAAAGCAAAGGTCTGGCTGAGGTGATTCAAGCTGATCACAGCTCTGATTCCTGTGAGGAGCAGAGCAGGCCTTTCGCACGCGCCGGGTCTCCACTGTGGTGCAGGCATGAAGGGGCGCTCCCTCCCGAGCGGCGAAGGGAGTGACTTCGACAGTGCCGCAGAGGGGAAATCCTGCCCTCGCCGTTTCTGAGGGGCTGTATGAAATTTTCTGATTAAAACACTGTGCCTCATTTTGTTCAAAATAGCATTTGTGGAGAGAGGAAAGAATAATCCTAACTCTTCTTGCCACACTCTTTTACACAGCTCCAAATATGTGTTCCAAGTAACTTACCTACATTATGATACAGTCACTCATTTTTCTGAAACTCTACGAATATATTGACGAACAAGTAATACTGGAATAGCATTTCACACTGATGCAGCATGCTATGATACAGACTGTCATGCATACTTAGTACCAAATTTGCAAAATTTGGGGTTTGCTGCAGTTCAGCACATTGGGGCCAGAGAAATCTTCCTGTTGTAAATGGCGTTCTTTGTGAAGAACGGGAACTGGAATAGGCACATGGGTCATTGGTAGGTTTATTCTCAGCAGTACAAAGCCTTAAGTATTTAAAAAGGTGGGAAAATGACATGAACAGTAGGGAAGGAATTGCAACTATATTTGGGGAAAAGGTTTATCTGTCTGAACTCAGTTTGACCGGAGTACCTCAGATGCCCTACATTGAACTTGGAAATCAATATTAAAGCTCTAAAACTAAACTACCAAGGCAAATTTTGGAAAACAAACAAACTAACCACACTGGGTAATCTCCATATAATTAATAAAAAAGGTACTGTATTATTTTAAGTAAATATAAACCCACGTTTCATTGTTATTAAGTCTCAGTTCAGAAGGATGGGTGCTCAGAATGGACCTGGGACTGGACAGCGTGTAGAGGAGAAGGCTTGGGGGGATCTCATCAGTGTGCATAAACATCTGAGGGGAGGGTGCAAGCAGGATGGGGTCAGACTCTTCTCAGTGGTGCCCAGGACAAGAGGCAACAGGCACAAACTGAAGCACAGGAAATTCCAGTTGAACCCAGGGAAACACTTCTTCACTGTGAGTGTGGTCAAACACTGGACTGGCTGCCCAGAGACACTGCAGAGTATTAAAAACCTGACTGGACATAGTCCTGGGCAACCTGCTCTGGCTGACTCTTTCCAGAGGTCCCTTCTAACCTCAGCTATTCTGTGTGATTCTGTGAAAATGCATTAAATATTATTTGAGAAAGGCTTTTCAGTTGGAAACAAACACATCGTACGTTTACAAAATATTACAGAATACATTTACAAAATATTACAAACCTATATTCCATTTTTGTAGTATCCATCAAAATAATTTTCAGACAGTACCTTTTTGGTATGGGAGCTATACAAGTTTTGTGTATGATTTTTTCCTTATGCAGATGCCACAGCACATTCAGGAGTGTGTTGAGGTTTGTACACCAGGCTACAGTAGAAGTAGATCTGCTTGAACAAACACAACTCTCATCTCTGCTGGTCTACCACACTGCTAAGCATGTAGGATTGTGCGATCATCTAATGTTGGTCCTAAAGATTGTCGCAACTTACTGCTTCCTGAGAGCTTGGCATGAGTGTATGAGTTTCAGATGCCTGCTGATAAAGGTCAATGACTATCGAAGCTGAAACACAAAGGTTCGATCCTGGATAATGATCGATAGCAAAGATTAATAGTTTATGACAACTTGTGACCCACTGTATTACTAGCCATGCACCCAGGACGAGAGCAATACAGAAGTCTCCACAGTACTGCTCCTGACCTGCTCAGCTTTCCCAGCTCGTCTGGTGGCTCTGTGCTCTCCACCCAGCAACGCAGGTGTGCAGAAACATCTGCGGTTGGGTTGGTGCCCTGACCAGCTGTTACTCCTGCGGGACAAAACCTTGCTGCAGACTGGATCTGGGCACCAGGCTGCCCGCTGCGCTCAGTTACCCTGTGTGCAGCCCTAGTTGCTATGCTGTCCTCATTGCACAGCCCCCGTTTGCCTGTCACTAAAGACTCACAACACAGAAATTATTTTATTGGTTATGTTCCAAGGTTTTTAATATTATGCAGAATAACAGGAGGCTTCTGGAATCTGCTTCCATTGTAAGTAGCACTGAACAGCATGGGCTGCAATGAATTAGGGATCATGCCATATAACTCTTGTTTTCACCAGTGCAATGACCCCATAAATGTGTTTACATTCTAGAAGTCTTTTCTTTAAAAATCTAACAATTACTAAATTTTAACTAAATCATCCAGCCTTAACATGGCCTGCTGAAAAATGCAGCTAAAAACACTCTTAGAAAAACAGACTTCAACAGACTTTTGGATCAGAATTGTATCTGCAGTATATATGGAGAATAGTGCATACAAGGCTAGATAATTTTATTTAAAGAGCACATAAAGGGAGTAATTGTTCCATATTTGAAACTTCCATCGTCAGCAGGAGCAGAAAATACAGCCATACTGGAATGTTTACAAATCATGTCAAAAAATGTGGTTTCTATTTATTTTGATTATTTCTCCTAAGTTTTTAAAAACACCTAAGTAGCTAACATTGATGTTTACTTATTATTAAAAATAAATAATTCTACCTTTATAACTTTTTCCAAACAAAACTCATGTGCAAATTATCATTATTTATGATCATATATATCTATAAATCTGGTCATATTTATATCACATGATCATCATGTTTTGCAACATGCCATTTGCACGCTCAGCTGGAAGCTATCTACCCATACACCCATCGCAATGTCTTGGATTTTATACGAAGCATCACTAGAGCTTTGCCATGCGACGTGATCCGAGAGTAATTGGTTTTTCATTAGAACACGTTTACTTGAAAATATGTGGTTTTTCAACAACACTGAGCAGTGCTTGACAAAAAAAGGATTTACATACAGTTGCGATTAATAAGCATGGTTTAATCTCAGACTAAAAATTAAGTAGAAACGCTAGGAAAGCAAACAGCGGCAACGGGCGCAAGCGCGCATCTCCGTTCCGCCGCGCCCGGCGGCTTTCCGCGCTCCCGGTCCCGCCCGCGCTGAGACCGGCGCGGCGGACGGCCCGGGCGCACGGCCCGGCTGCAGCCGCCCCTCCGCGCCGCGCGCAGCCTCCGCGCCGCGGTGTCACCCCGCGCGCCGCGTTTCGGGGCTCTCTGTTCACGCCAGACCGGAGCGAGCCTCGGCCCCGCCCGCCCGCAAAAACTGGCAGCGGGAGCGGCGCCCCTCGGGCCGGGCCGCGCCGGGCCGGGCCGCGCCGGGCCAGCCGCGAACGGCGCGCCCTCCCCTTTCCGAGAAGCGCTCCTGCGGCTTCCCCCGCCCCGCGGCTCCGCGGGGAAACCCCTCCCGGCGGCGGGAAGCGTCCTCGTTCCGCCGGCGGAGCCGAGCCGAGGGCGGGCGGAGGGGAGCCCGCGCCCACGCGAAGCCGCCGCCCGCGGGCGCCAGGCAGCTCCGGGCCTGCGCGGCGGCGCCGCCTGCCGGCGCGGCGCGGCGGGGCGCGGGGAGGCGGCGCGCGTTGCCCGGGCAGCGGCTCCCGGCGGGCGCGGCGCTGGGCGGCGGGGCCCTGCCCGGTGAGGGGAGCGGCGGGCGCCGCGGCGGGGCCTGGGGCGGGGGCGCTGCCCCGCGGGGGGGGGCACTGAGGGGGCCCTGCCCCACAAAGGTGGGGCACTGAGGGGGCCTGGCCTCACAGACGGGGACGCTGAGGGGGCGCTGCCCCGCGGTGAGGGAGGGGGCACAGAGGGGGCCTGCCCCACAGATGGGGATGCTGAGGGGGCGCTGCCCCGCAGTGAGAGGGGGGGCACTGAGGGGGCTCTGCTCCATGGAGGGGGCACTGAGGGGCCTGCCCCTTGGCAGGGGATGTGGAGGGGGCCGTGCCCCATGGAGGGGGCACTGAGGGGCCTGCCCCTTGGCAGGGGATGTGGAGGGGGCCGTGCCCCATGGAGGGGGCACTGAGGGGCCTGCCCCTTGGCAGGGGATGTGGAGGGGGCCGTGCCCCATGGAGGAGGCACTGAGGGGCCTGCCCCTTGGCAGGGGATGTGGAGGGGGCCGTGCCCCATGGAGGAGGCACTGAGGGGCCTGCCCCTTGGCAGGGGATGTGGAGGGGGCTCTGCCTCATGGAGGAGGCACTGAGGGGCCTGCCCCATGGCGGGGGATGTAGAGGGGGCCCTGCCTCATGGAGGGGGCACTAAGGGGCCTGCCCCATGGCGGGGGAAGTGGAGGGGGCGCTGCCGTGGGGCCCTGCTCGGGAGCACGGGTGAGGGCGGCCGGCAGCGCTGGGCGAGGGCAGGGCGCAGCCGCGGTGCCCAGCCGCCCGGTGTGGGGACGCTGGTGCAGGGACCTGTGCCCGCTCCTCAGGGCCCTCGCCCGAGGCGGCCTCTCCGCTGCCGCTTCACCATCTTTCACGCGTGTTCAGTTTTCTGCCTGTCACCTCTGTCCTGTGAGAGTGACGGAGCACTGGCACAGGTTGCCCAGAGAGGCTGTGGAGTCTCCTTCTCTGGAGATCTTCAAGGCCCGCCTGGATGCAACCCTGTCTAACGTGCTCTAGGTGACCCTGCTGAGCAGGCGGGTTGGACTGGATGGTCTCCAGAGGCCCCTTCCAACCTCAACCACGCTGTGATTCTGTGGGCGATGGTTTAGTTGTCATGCCCCAAACGTGTGAACTTTGTACCGCATACACGGCTGTTAGGCAGGCAGCCTCACCAGGCGTGAGTATACACGCAAGATTCCTGTTGCGTTAATTTTGTCAAGTCTGTCATGAGACTGGGTTTTATTTGCTCTGGTAGAGCGTATTTTCTAGCAAGACTGATTTGGGATACCAGTTCTCTTTCAATTTACTCATTCTTGGAAGAATATTGCATGTTAACGTATACAAACCTTTCCTACAAAATTAGAACGAAATGTCGTCATCGTCGCCATCATTATCATCTTACCTACGCATACCTGCACATAGCTGTACTGTTCCCTTATTGGACTCTGATGTTCAGAAAAGGCTTTTCCTTCCAGATGGTACTGAGGCAAGTTTGTTCTGTTCCTGTTAAACTTGATTTTTTTTCCTTTTATTTGCTTTGTGACCAAGGTTCGCACTTTTTTTTTTTTTTTTTTTCCAAAAACTGCTTCCTAACTGCAGATGGGAAGTAGGCTGTATTTCAAAAAATGGATGAGACTGGTGGACATAAAAATGGTATATTGAAATTATGGAAAAAATCTTGTTTGTTCATTTCTGCCTGAATAGATGGCTTAAGATAAATGAAATACTACGTTTAATCTTCCAAGATTCTGCTTTCACTGAATGTAACTGAATTCAACAACTTAATTTTAGTTACATAGCCAAGAAAAGGATATAGTGACCTATACTGTCACTTCACAAATTGAAGTCCCCCAGGAAAGATAAGCTTGTAATAAAACAAGAAACTTAATTATAAAAAATACAAGATAAATGATTTGAGTGTAGTTATTTGTCCTGTGACAAGGGTTGGAAGCAGAACAGTCTACATTCTGATTTTACGAGGAAGTGAATTTTCTAGTTTGGAATCTTCCTGAATTCTATTATATAGCTTTTCAGATATGTTATTAAGGAGCTATAGATGGAAGAAACCCTGGCCAATCTTTTGCCGGGCAAATCATTTAGGAGGGGTTGTACCTGACACATTATGGAAGCAGGAAAAGCGAGTCCAGGTCAGTGAGGAAGGAAAGAGAATCCAGTTCGGAAAGTCTGGGAAATGGATGATGAGAGCAGCAAGGAGCAGAGCAGACAGCCTTACCTTAACACTTGGGGAAGCATCAATTGTGCTATTTAGTGTGATGGTAGATGGCAGGAGAGAAGTGTTTGGAGAAGGGGTGGGGACAGGCTGCAGTAATGGTGACAGAAAGGAAGGCAGGTTCCCCGTGGGCAACAAGGACAGGAGGGGAATGGGATGAGTTTGTGTAATGGGTGCTGATGGCTGAGTGTGGGCTTTCTGTTACAAGGGCAGGACTGTTTTCTCGGACACCCTGCAAAGTGAGCTTTTCTAGCCCTGGGAGAAGGAAAAGCCATTGCTGCCTCCAAGTGGGATACACTCTTCTGTGAAACGTAATACCAGTGTCTGAGCAAGACAGCCTCCAGCTTCCTGGAGGTAAATTAGTTGCTTTTGCCTTATAGGGTAGGTATATTCTGTGAGCTACCAGTTTGAGAGTGCATCCTATGAATCCACAGGATTTTGCCCATGACAGATTTATTTTATTTTTAAAATTCCTCCTAAATAATTCTCCTGAAAAGATGACTTGTTTTACTTTGATACACCTTAGAATATTCATCTTTTCACTTCAAGGTGTATGATGCTAAAGTGAATGATGCTAAAGGTCACTTTATGACTATTTAATTATGACTATTTTTTCAGGGAAAAATATGTGTTCCACATGGTGTATGTGGAGAAGCAGCAAAACTCTATTCACTGATTCAGCCTTTTAAAAAAGACTATCAGATAACTACAAAAACTGGCCAAGATGGAAAATACTTTACTGATCTATGCAAAGAATCTGACAGTCTAGAACACCAAGTAAGAAACTACATAAGACATAAACATAGAACCAATGTGAATACAAATTTCTTTTGTAAATCTTAAACTGACATTTAATCTTATTATCTTAGATATATTTGACAGATTTCTTTGTTATGTCCTGTACACTAAGTAAGTTCCTGCATGGAAGGACCTCACAGGTTAGGTATGTTTGGATAGGAAGTAGCTCACAATAAAGTCTTGTTTAATAGCGACATAGTATCAAACTTACACAGAAGTCTCATTAAGTGAAGAATGGAGCTCTTTTAAAATTAAATGTAATTTTTCATTGCTAACTTTAATAGTTTTAAAAGTCGTAAAGTTATCTCTTTTTCCTGTAAGCTAATAGATGGGTGTTTATTCTGGACTTCTTTTAATTTTGAAGATAATATTCTCGATCTCTGAGTTCCCTAGACAGTGCTAGTTGTCTTACAGTATGAGACATTTTATTGATTGGTAGAAAGAGAGAAAGTAGGTTTATAGATAAGTGACTATGATAGTGTGACTATTTCAGGTTTCCATTTACTTCTCAGTTCTGGGAAGTCTTCTAAATGCATCCCTTTCCTCTGATTAATTTCTGTGTAGGCAGAAAAACTACAATTCCTGTTTACAACTTTATTATTTCATGGTAGCAAATCTGACTCAGTGTAGCCAGGAAGGAAATAAAATATAACTGAATAAAATGTTTATAAGTTTTTAGTGCATGCAGAGGAAGAAACCTGGAAGCAGAACTGGAGTCTGTGTACTGAACATACGGATAAACATGACATCAAGTTTACAGAATTGTCACCACTGCTTAAAGAAATATTGCAGAAAAACCATGTACAGCACAGCTTGAATGAAAGTGAGGTGAAAAGGTATGCTTTAGGCAAAGAGAAACATGGTTATAAAATCTCATGAAATAATGTTTTTATAGACTTCTTTAGCTTTTGAAGCCTAAGAGTATGTGCTCTGTATTTAAGTATTGACCCATGAATGCCTGGATAGAGAGCTAACATAGTTGGTGTTAGAATATATTGGGTTTTGTGTAGGCCCTTTGAAGAAAGGCTGATTTCATTTTTTAATTGTGAGAAACTGTGTTATCAGTGAAAATCTTGCAGCACTGCTCACGAATGAAAACCAGCAACCAATGACAGTGTATTTAGCCAATATAACTACTTAAGTGTAATACAAACATAAAAAGCTCAATTAATAAAAAAAAGGCCTTCAGTTTTTAAAGGATCATTTTATAGTTAGAAGGAAGCCATAATAGCCTTTTCTAGGATACATTTTTAATGCTAGAGATTGTATTTTGAACTTTGCACCTTTGCAACAGAATTTGTCTCTGTAAGAGGCAGATGTTCTGAGTCCTAAGTGCAAAGCAAACATTTAAATATATGTTTGAGAATAATGCCACAGAGAAGCCTGAGGTTCATACCTGAGTTAAGTTTCACTATGCAGATTTAAAAGAATTTAGTTGTTGGATTTCCTCTTATTAATTAAGTATAAGTGTCCTGCTTATTTGGTGATTTATTAACAGAAGTCAACTTGTATTTATTATTCTGCATGTGATCAGACAGGTGGAAGAAAACACTGCTTTGCAGGAGAAACTTTTTGAAGCAGAGATGGCAATTAATTTAGCAGAAAAGTTTTTGCCAACTTTTAAAGACCTCGTTGATAGAAAGACAAATGTAAGTATATTTTAACATCACCAAAAGTTTGTATGCATAGTAAGTGCTGAATTCGAAATAAGTTGGTGTTTTATTTCAATTTCTTGCTTCTATCAATGTCTATAGAATTACTAATTTTTACTTCAGAAAAGCTTAAATTTTTAATCTCTGCAAATGACTGTCACATTTACAGAGGCTACAGAAAAGATATTTTGAAAGGCACAGAGGGGTGTGAATTTCTTATTTTTAACCTACATTAGATGTTACCAGAAACCCTAAGGCCATAAGTGTATGGTCAGTGTTTCAAGCTACTGCATTGTTAGTCATTTATTGGAGAGAGTTTTCATGTAATTTACAAGCAGAATTGAATACATGCATTTATTACCTTTATGATTGTAGACTTTGTATGCAATATTGTATAGTAGCAACAGAAATGTTATCTATGTAACCCTGAATTGAAAAACCTCAGTTAGAGATGTTCCTTAAAATCTTCCTTTTTAATTCAGCAAAGAGATTCACAAATCAAGACGGCTTGATTGTAATTTGGATAATTTTTCCTTGTTTTTCTAATGACTCATCTCTATAAATTGGCATTGCGGAGTTCCACCTGAAGTCTTCTTCAAGAATTTGAAAATATTTTCAATAACTATATGCACACCAAGACGAGATGACTTCTTTGTGAGGAATTCTCAGTAAAACTTTTGATGCTAAAGTTTCCTTTTTGTTGTTGTTGTTGTTGTAACTAGTTTGGCATAACTGGATTTACTCCTTAAAAGTGAGATTTGGGCTATTTGTCAGAAAGAAATACTGTACTTGAATGTAGCACACCACTGCTATTTATGTTAGATTGGAGGAGGAATCTGTATATTTCATATATTTCATGCTATTTAATCACTAATCAGGCAGCATTAGTTGGTTTTTTTTGCTATGTAGCTGCAAACATTTATACATTTGTGGTGACTGTATTTTAAAGCAAAATTTAAATATTAGTAATAGAGATTAGTTTGAGGGGATATTGTAGCTCCTTTGTGTATAATATATTTTTGGTTATGATATTTTAACAGGTGTTTAAACTTTCTACGTCAGAGATGACAATTATTGCTATACAAGAAGATTTGCTGATAAAAGAATTAGAAACGCTCAAAAGCATGAAAAGATTGTTATGGCTTTTACTGCAGACAACAGAATGTAAACATGTAAGGCATCCAAAGCAATCATGAGCTTCCTGTGGGAGCCATAAAAAAAGTGCCAAGGATAGGTTCTGAGTACCTGGGTTGTGGAGGGAAAGAGGACAATTCCTCAGGAACTGCTTTAAAATAATGGAAATGCTGGGACATCAGTGCGGTGAAGTGCATCCCAGGGGTCTAGGGAGCCAGGTAGGTAGTGACAGGATGCAGGATATAGCTAGACACAGGTAGTTCCTACTGGTACCAGAAGATTATTTTTTAAAAGACTTGGGAAGAGCTGTTCTAATTCATAATACACAGCTCCATATATTTCTCAGAGCCAGCACAGTGCATACTGGAGCACATATCCCAGGCTTAGAATGCAGTTTGATGCGAGAGAGCTGCTCTGCCATCATTCTGCAGCTAGTAATTTCATTGTTGGCACGTCCATGATCCAGGACAGCTCACGCTGCTGACTGTTACCTTCTTGTAATTCAGAATTTGGATTAGGTCTAATTGTGTAAGATGATGATTCATCTTATGTCCTTGGAAAGAGTAGGTTTATCCTCTTAATAGTGAAATTAAATGTTTGGTGTTTACAAGCTGAGAGTCCTATCAGTCTGATTTTTTTTCGTTGAAAGTTAACTCCCTCCTCTCCAAAAATGGGATGTTTTAAAATGAAAAGAGTAATTGACAATGGTATAGTCACATAAATTCTTTGGATTTGCAGTAGCAGTTAATGCGAGTTGATTTTTGTGATCTCCAAAACAATCTTTTTTGTTTGTTTGTTTGTTTGTTCTTCAGCTTCTCATGTCTAATTAAAGTTCCTGTAAAGTTTTAATGCTTAATGTTAATCTTTAAACTATTTTTAATTGTACAGGCACTTCTACTATCTAACTACTTTACTTTTTCAAGTAAAACTTAAGTATTTATAGCATTTAGATTGCTTTTTAGTTAAAATATGTGAAGAACCTGGCATATGAAATAACCGTGGTTTGTTTTCCCCATTTGAGAAATTCTATGCCAAAAATAAATTGAATCTTTAATATTTAACCCACCAACTCTAAATAGTTCATGACTGTAAGAGATTTTACGTGTACCAACTGCCATTGAAAATACACTAAATCAATTATAATCTAAAGTCATTTATTAACTTTTCCTGCTTATGTCTTGCAGTTAAGTAGTAAAAACATTGACACCTTGGTGCAAAAGTTAAGTGAAAATGAAACCCAAAATACTGTAAGTAAATTAAAAGTTCTGCCTCTTTTTGTTCTACACTGTACACCTAAAAATAACTGGATCAAGATATCATACAATTTCACATGGCCGTGGCAAGAGTGAGAATAGGAAGTGTAGTACTGTCTTGAATTCCTGTTTATATGAACACTGAACCTTAAACTATCACCATTACTTTATTTTATTATTATCTAGTTTAGTAATTCCTAGTTTGCTGGATTTTACTTTCACCTCTGTTACAGAGTTGAGTGTGTTGTATATTGTTTTATATGTGGAGTAGACCTGGAGTAATTATTAGGGTTACTGTAAATGAGATAACCATTTTCCTAAGATTGCATACTGGCTTTGCATTATGCAATATTCTTGCAAGTACAACCAGTCTTTTATTTTGACATGAAAAAGCAGGTAACACAATGAACTTGTAGCTTTTCTTTCTTCTTCTTCTTTTTTTTTTCCTCCACCCAAAGTGACTATGTAAAAAAAAATGTGATAGTTTGGTTCTGCCACAAAGTCACAACCATTCTCGGATAGTAGTTGGTAAGACAGTTTTGAATGCAAAAGGAAGAAGAAGAATTTAAAACCCTGAATTGGTTTCATATATTTGTCATCTGTCAGCAATGTGGAAAGAAATATCTTAGTAATGGCAAGCTTGAAACAGGAATGTTGGATCTGGACAATTTGCTTCATGAAAGGAAAAATATTAATGCTTTTTATTATAATTTTTTTTGCAGAAGTATAACATTTTTCCAAGACTAATTTACTGTTTTTAAAATGAAAAAGTTGGAAGTTTAGATGTGCCCAAATTCTGAACAAAAAAGAATGAGACATCTGTCACTGAAGATGTTCTGCTTAAAAACACTGATATTACGACTAAATGCTGATATTATGAAAAACACTGGTGCTAGGATTAGAATAAGATGTTAGTGTCATGTAACTAACAGATGAGGAGAATCGAGGCACTGAGAGCTGCTGTCCTGCAGTTCCATGGCCTGCCTATGTGGATCAAACTGAACTGCTGCCAAAAGTGATAATTCTGCTCTCTCTGCTCCCAACTGCATTCCTGTTCTTTCTCTAGAGCATTCTCAGGATAAGGATATCCCTGTGTAAGCTGGGATAAGAAGAGAGAACTGCCACTGCAGTAACCTGCAGTTTGATCTTAAACCCTCAAGTTACTCTTTGTAATTTATCCAAAGTCAAGCCAGTAACAGAAAACTGGAATGTAACTGAGAGCATTTGATTTCCAAGTAATATGACCAGTAAATATAAAGCTTAGAAAACAATCTGCCTGTGACTTCTGTATTGGAAAACCATTCTTTATTTGATGGAAAGATCAAACACCCTTGTACAGACCAAGCTAACAGTTAAAAGTAGGGAGCACTCAAAAAATATGCTAGTTGCATTTTGTTCACAAATACATTTTTTATCTGTTCATGTTGTATTTACTTTTTGTTTTCTAAAAACTCTGGAGAGGTGCCTAAATTTTTGTTTTGTTCCTTTCATCTTTTCCATTTTCTTTCTACTTTTTTTTCCTACTGCCTGTAATGTTTTTTTTAATAGTAGTGTTTCTTTAAAATAGTATGAAAAGAAAATATTCAGAACAATTTGATTTGAAGGAAACTGTGGCAGATGTTCCAAAACATTTAGTGATATCAATCAATATAGCACCTATACAGTTACAGGAATACATTTCATCAGGCATTTTCAAGTACATATTTGGGGTCATAATTTCTTCTGTGTTAAATATTTTGGGGATATTTGTGGTGTATCATTACAAATGAAATCACAGTTATTTTTATAACTGAAATGTTTATTAGTGTGCAGTGCTGTTGGGTGGAGTACAATTGTTGTGTACAGACATTAATTTATTTCTTTGTTATATTTTTTCCATGAAGAATCTCAGGAGAGAAATGCTTGAAAGAGAAAATCATGTTAAAGAACTTTCATCCAGACTTCAGCTTGAAAAAGTGAGTGACCAGTTCCTTAGGAATGAATGTTTTCTCCTAATGTACTAGATTCTTATTAACAAATTCTAAATTTTGAGAAAAGTAAATGTTTTAAAGATATATGAAAAAAAAACCAAAAGACATGTTTTCTACAGAAATATTTCAAAACCATCAAGACTGTATCCAAGCCTATTGAGGAGTAACGCGTACAGATTATCCTTAACGCTAATGCCCCACAGTTCAGCGAGGCATGTAGGTAGACTTACGGATTTGGAGTCTTTGCGGCTTCTTCCTTCAGATTTGTAGTAGTGATGAAAAAAATACATATAATGATGTTATACAAGGTAAAAGAAATAAATGCTGTTCACAGTTAGTTTTCATGACTATGAACTCAACAAGCAGGGAAGGGTAGAACTGACAAGAGCTAATACCTTCAAAGTTCAGGATGATCTCATTCATTCTCTGAACCAAAGGAAGGGGCTTCAAGGGCAGAAAGCAACATGGGAAGAGAAGTGTGTTACTTATAAGAGGATACAACGACAGTTGCAGGAGTAGTGTGATTCTAATGTTAGTTTAACAATCTATGTTACAGTAATATGTACCTAGCTTTAGGTATATACAGTGCAATGTGGCTCAATGCTGGTGTGAAGCAGAGTAGGCTCAGTTAGATCTTTAATAGGAAAAGGCTGTTCCTTGATCTTTTAACTCTTTGGGGCTTTAAGAAGTTTTATTTGAT
This sequence comes from Rhea pennata, assembly GCF_028389875.1. Lineage (NCBI taxonomy): Eukaryota > Metazoa > Chordata > Aves > Rheiformes > Rheidae > Rhea > Rhea pennata. The sequence continues at coordinate 17,119,377 of NC_084670.1, read as the reverse complement.
TAACAAAGAGAATTTTGTCTCAGAACTCAGCACTTTCTCAGCACAGTTTCCTCCACTAGTTTTACGCAGTCTGAGAGAAAGCACTCTGCAGCCTCTAGCTTCCATGAATACATCTTGGAGTTCAAGTCCATTAGGCCTGTCAGCACATTATCATTTTATTCCAATTTACTGCCCTAAAAGAGACAGAATACCCTAAATTTGTTGATTTAACATGTGTCCCTTGCTTCTGACATCAGACAGACTTACTTGGTAAAGTAAAAGACAATTATATTTAATTGGATACAGGATTAAACATTTTTTTGGTACAAAACTGGAACTTCAATCATTGCAAATAAAATACGTTTTGATGTGGTCAGGATGGATGGGCAACCAGATGGATGGAAAACTCCTGGGATGATCAATCCCAGAGGTGGTGGTTAATCGGTTAAACTCTACGTAGGGGCCGGTACTACTGCAGGGATCTATCCTGAGACCTTTGCTGTTTAACATGTTTACCAGTGACCTCCAGGAGGAGATGAAGTGGTTGCTTATAAAGTGTACAGATGACACACAATTGTGGGGACCAGTCTGTATGCTTGAGGGCCAGGCTGTTATTAATAGGGACCTAGCCAGGCTGGAGCAATGGACTGACAGGAATCTTATATAATTCAACAGGGACAAATTCAAGGTCTTGTCCAGAAAAGGGACCCAGAGAAACTGTATAGTGTTCATCCTTGGAGCTTTTCAAGACTCGGCTGGATAGAGCCCTGAGCAACCTCATGGCTCGCTCTGCTTTGAGCAAGAGGTGGGACTAGAAAGGGATGAAAGATTATCTGTGCTAGTCCATTCTTTCGTCTCATGTTGTCTTCAGTAATTGGTATTTTAATCATTACCTTATGGAGTCTGAGTGTCTTTCTTATTGGTATCCGTAACAAACACTTGCACCAGTATATTGCAAGGGTCTTCTAGTCTATACTGATAATATGATTTATTTCTTCATCTTTTTATTATTCCTTATTCAGAACAAGCCAAAGGAATCCAGTTGCAAGGGATTTCATATAATCAGTGGATGTAAATTCTGGTGACATAAAAGTTGCCTGTCCCATATCTTTTATATGTCCCCCTGGAATTAGAGTTTGAATTAAATGTAGATGCTCAATGTATCTAATAGCAGTTGATGGTCTTTGGTGTTTAATGAAGGTTGGTTCAGGCCTCATTAGTCACAACAGAGATGATCAGTGTGGCCCATTCCTAGTGAACCTGTTAACTAGATGCCTTTGCTCAGCCTTGGATTTCTGAATTTGCTTCCAGACCTAGTTCATAATACTAACAGAATCAAATTAAATATGAAGCATCAATTACACATACATTCTTTTAAGTTGGTGATTTCAGTTTATTGTTAGCTTTCTATCCAGATATAATACTGATAACATTAATAACATTACTAACAAGTTACTGCTTGTGAACTTACTTGTAGAGCATGTTTAATCTTTTCTAGCTTTTGAGGATGTTCAAATGTGAGCTAGAAATTGTGTGGCACAGTAAAAAGAACACAGAGAGCATCGTATGGCATATCTCCACAGACTAATAGATTTATGCTGATTTCCCTTTCTTAGGTCAATGTACTGAAAGCCGATCACATGACAAGATCAGTAAAGGCAGTACAAACTCACCTGCAACGTCAGATTCGGAAAAAAGAAGTGGAGAATGATGAATTAAAAGTGAAAATACAGGTCAATGTATTTTTACCCTTCTTTCAGTTTATTTATAAATTAGTGAAGCCCTGCTGTGGTCAGAGGATAATTCAGAGGGTTGTGTTAAAATATCACTAGATATCAAAGTCTTAATAATCAAAACCAGTAAAAAAAAGTTACAGTTTGCAGAATCTGCATAAACACATTATCTTAATTGCAAGTTATTTTTTCCGTTTTTTCTCAGCTTGTACGATAGACACTCATAGAGAACATCCTTGGGAATGCATCTGAATGAACACATACAAGTAGTTCTGTTTGAAGAGAAGTTATGGACGCATAGAAGCATTTGCACTCACTTAACTGTGTTCTGTCTGAACTGAAATTAGATCACTATTGTGAAGCAGTTGTCTGTATATAAGCTCCATATATAGTCAATAGAAAGTGATAACTGTGTTACCAGAGTGAGTTTTACAGTGATCTAAGATGAGTAACAAATCACTACTTGTCTCTTTTTATTGACTGTAAAGTAGCCAGTAAACCTCTGTCCTACTGACAGAAACACTTAAGACTAAAGAATAACCTCACTTTATTTAAGGTAGACTTAAGGAAATGAGTTTCATTTTCTGTTCTAACAAGCAAGAGGTAAATCTGGTCATGCGTAGCAGTTAGCAGTTTTAGAAAATAACAAAGAACAGATCCTGTGTTAGGGAGACTGCACCTGTATGTGGCCTCAGATTTTAATATTTGAAACTTGTAAAGAACACAGGTGTAAGTGAGAAAGCATTGGTTGCAAAATAATGTATTGCTAATCTCTAAATGTTTTTTTTCAATAGCATACATTCTCTACAGTTGTCATTTATTTGAAGCTGTTCAGGAACTTATGGCAACTCAATTTCAAAAAAATCACTTTATGTCTCTATAAACTCCTCATACTTTCTTCTGAAGAAAAACTGCCTTCACGATCTGCTTAGTAAAATTATTAGAGTTTGGACAACATTTTCATTAAATGATATGCATAATTTGATTTGTAACTGTGTTTTCATGCAATCTTTATTTAAAAGTTTTGTTTGTTTTTCAAGAAGTGCTGAAGTTTGTTGCCAGCTCAAATTCTGATTTATGATTTATTTGTATTGATGATGATTTATGATTATCTGGACAAAAACTTGAGGGAGCTTAAACTTAACTTTATGAAATTAATTCTGAATTTAATTTTTCCTGAGGCACTGAGTACTGCCCAAAGCACTCATTCATAGTGTGAGTATGACCTCCTGCGGTTATAACAGGGGATAACAGTTGTATCAACAACTTAAATCAGCACAAAGAAAGCCATACATAGACTGAGGTTTTCTGTTTGCTCCATTCATTGAATATATTTTCCTCCAGGTCATATTTTTGCTTTTTTGAATAACATATAAGCATGTATATATGAAAAGTGTTTCCTACATATTTCGTTTTCATCTCTGGAAGTAGTATTTTTCCTTCTTGCTGAGTGCCAGTAATCTGAGACCACCTTTTACATGGCAAACTACATACATTTAGCATTGATCATGGGTAAGTTTTAGGGCCATTAGCAGGACTTGTACAGACTGATGTCCTCTTATATGCGTGATATGGACATTTTATAGCAATTGGCAAATAGCATCATGAATAAGGGTGGCAAACCAATGTAATCACTAGGTAAATGGCATGTCATTCTGATCTTTATTGATGTAGAACACACATTAGGTTAAGTATCAGATTGAGACTCAAATGAAAAAAAATCAATACATGCTTTTATTGTACCTTTCAAGCGGTCTGACAAATTAGGATATTTATCAGTGATTTGAGACAAATTTATTTACAGTGCTACAAGTAGATAGCATATTTATTTTGCCATACCTTGACAGAAGAGTTATAGACGATGTGAATGGAACTTGCACTTGTGTTTGTAAAAGTAGTTGTCTCCTGGTACGTGGTTCATGGTATTGATAAACTGTAGCCCCTTAAGAACAGTTGTATCTGAGATCCTCCTTGAAGCATAGTCCAGTATTGCTTTTCTTGTGTGTCATCATATTGTTTTTAATGTCTATTATTTTTTCATTCATATTTAAATAAAAATGAAAATATAAATGTCAGTTAGAGAGGTCAGCTCCCTGGATTGGGTGGGATCTGTACAACTGCATTCATCAGATGTAAAAATCTAGTTAATCAGAAACATTAAAAACAATAGAAATAATTATGTAATGACAGTTGTAGAACCTAGCCCTAATCTAGGTTGCATTTTATACATTGGATGGTGTAAAAAATAATTAAAAATGCATGGAGGCTGCAAAATTAAACACTCAGGAAGTGATAGATATTAGATTTGCTTGCAATGTTTGATTTATCTCCTTGTGCTTAAACTTTATGATAGCCTGTATTAATTATATTTAAACAACTTTAATCACTAGGCAAGGCAGCACTAAATCTTTTCTTTTCTTTTTTTTTTCTTTTCTTTTTTTTTTTTTTTTTTTTGCATTTCCTGCCTCACTACCTATAGAATACAAAATGTAAGGCAATATTTCCATAAAATATAGTTTATTCTCTATACAATTCTGTTCCATTTGTAGAGCAAGGTATCAATATATGCATCATAATGTATATATTCAAGAGGAGACCTCAGCCTTTCCTAGCTTCTTGACTTAAAAACCTAAATCCAATATCTTAACTGTCATGCAAATTTCACATACAGTTATACTGATGTCCAGCCTTAGTTATATGCATGCTCACTGCGTAGATTCAGAGCATAGACTGCTACTACATATCACTAGTAGTATGATTAAGATGTTTTTTACAGAAATCAATCACTAGGGGATCATGAAACCACTTTTTGCTCCTCACCAGTTGGTTTAACAGTTTTGCTGTGACTTCCACATTGATATTTTGCATTCATTTTCAAGAGTATATTATGATTGTTAGATTGTTTTCTTCCCCCCTACTCCTACCTTTTTTTGTTTCTGCAACCTCTTATCTTGCTCCACTTTCTTATGAATTTGCCTAGCTGTATTTCTTCTTTCTTCCTTGCGTACATCCCTTGGCGAGCGCCTTCTGGCAGCCACAAGATTTGAGATGCAGAGATGTTAGTGCAAACGAGTTATGAGTTTACTATTCCTGATAAGTCAAAACCTGATCCGTAAGTTTTGAACAGAGGTGATGTTTATTTTTACTGCAGACCCTGGAAAAGAAAATAGCAGAGTGGAAACTTCAAGCTGGTGAATGCAAGCACCAGATTTTGTCCTTAAGGCAAAAAAGTGAGCAAAAGAAGACTGCTCTGAAAAAAGCAAACAGGTCCCAGAAAAAAAAAGCTGAACGCTTTGAAACAGTTGTGGAAAATATAACCTCCAGAATAAGAGAACGTGTGAGTGGCTACATTGTGAACAATGTTGTATGTATTGTTTTAAAATGAAGAATTAGAAGACTTTCACCTTTAGAAAATAGAAGCTGACTGTCCTTGAATTTTTTTTCTTTTTCTCCTAGGTTAAGGAAAAGGTTGATAAAAGTGACATGCAATTTATTACTACATTTGTGGTCTTTGTTTTGTTAAAATTTAGTGCATGCCTTAAACCATGAAGTTATATACTTCAAATTGTAATAAATACGAGAGTCTCATCAAGTTTCCGTTATACCTCTCCTGATCTTCCTGTTAGACCTTTGTGGAGGTACAGTGACTAAGCTCAGAAGCACAGTACACTAATTGAGATAGTGGACTTTCAAGATAGCATATGTTGCTTAATCACTCATACTTCTTTTGAGGAACTTAACCAGATTATGCCCTTCTTATCTAGCTATTATTTTTTATTCAGAAAAAGTTTTGGCTGAATTTGATTTTAGTATCAGTTTATATAATTTCAGTATTTTAGAGATGTATTGCAGACAGGTATTTTTGTCGTAAGAAAAGACTTTCATCTTAAATTTTGAAATATTTATGTTTTCTACAGTTGGTATACAGTAGCAGTGTTCAACTGTGGCTCTGCTTTAAAAGTAATTCTGTATTTAGACTTACTTTTTTAAAATAGTTTTGTTTATTTTCTCTTGAGACAAGAAGACAAAATTTACATTGCTTTATACTGTGTAGATACAGTTATGTCTGGCTTATATTCAATACTTCTTATGTTTAGAATATTTTGTAGAATTAGATGGCATTCTTTAATGGTGTTCTTATGTTATATGATTTAATTCATATATTTCCCAGGAAGTTGAACTGTCTGAGATACTGTCCACTTCCAATGTCTGGAAAAAACAGCATGATAAGATGGTAGAGGAAAAGACAATGTTAGAAATTCAAAGAGAAGATCTTAAGAAGTAAGTTAAACTGCTGATGGTCTGTTTTTTAGTGCTGTAGTGTTGTAATACTCTGATATTTAGTTGTGTAGTACTCAGTATTGGCATATAAACATGTGTATGTATATCTTCATATTTTAAGCTTCTGAGCAGAATTTAGAAGTTGGAAACCAGAACAAATTTAAGAATTTTAGCCTTCTCTTTGCTGTGCTTCACAACTTTTCTATAGCTTCGGTGTCCTATACAAAAAAAGAATGTATTCTTTCCCCTCTGTACTTCCTATCAACCTAGGGTTGCCAGTAGCTACTATGCTGTTTCCTCCAAATCGTTTATTTACGAAATGATGCAACAGTAACAGCCTGAGTGTTAATCCTTGCCTCTACAGCAGTATAGAAGAAGCTCCTCACTGCAGCTTCCAGTTTCAGGCTAATAGCAGCAAAATACTCCCCTTCTGCTAGTGGCTCACCCCACTAACTCTGGAGTGTATTTTCTCCTCAGATGCTCACTTAATTTGTTCTTGCCCTGGCAAGCAATACGAAACTATCCAATCTTAAACCAACTAGCCAGTCACATCTTAGTGGGCCCAAAGGAAATACCATTTTCTTTGGCAGACAGTGAGAAATATCCTTTTACCTTTTCTATGGGTAGAAATATGGACTCCAATTCAAACAAGCAAAAGAAACTAGTAGTTGCCTTTATGCTAGGTCTATGGCAGAATATTTATAAAGAACTTGATTCATACTCAAATACTTAATAGCTCATGCTAATTTGGCTTGAGTTTTATTTTTATTTCAAAAACCTAAGTTTTATGAAAATATTTTCAGTGTATTTTAAAATTTAAGATAAGAACTGGTACATAAGGTTAGGCCAGAAATCTGTCTAGCCCACTGTTGGTCCAGTGTCTATAAGGAGGCATCTAGAGAAGAATAAAAAAAGCTAAACATCTATCAATTGCTTCTTCTACCTCCAACTGTTTTGTGCTATTTTTACTTTAATTGAAAATATATCTTTCCTTAGAATGTAACATTCTAACAATACCTGTGATATTAGGTAGTTTATGATTAACTAAAGAGCAACACAAATTTCATTGTTTAACTTTACTTGGTCAAAAAGCAAATGTTATACCATTTGCAGAATTTGTTGCAATTGTTTAATAATGGGAAGTGCTGTTCCTAATCTTGCTATGAAATGTTCCTGCTAGGGTGTTATCTGCTAGCACCCAAAATTCCATATTGTATAGCGTGTATGTGCATGGTTGCCTTGGAAATATGTTTGTGTGTTCTAGCTAATAAATTTATTTATAATTAAGCTAGGTTCATTTGTTGGATATCTTTTAATTGTACCGCATCTCTCTTTCGGAGAACTTCCTGTTTTAATAGTTATGCTTACTTCGGTTGTTTAAACGTGTTATGCCTTCTTATTTTTGTGTGTTTTTAAAGAAATTTGAAATAAGAACAATGAAGGAGTATATAGTTAAGTACAGTTTAATCTCTGTAATGCAAGTTTTGGAAGCATTGTGTGTGAATTATGCAGAGGTTCTTGCCTATGTAACAAGGCAGATTACAAGCCTTTTGGAAGATCTGAAGAAAAAAGAGGAGTGCAGAAGAAACTCAAATGAGGAAATTCTTGCCAAGCTAAGCTCTATTAACTCTGAAAATGAGAACATCAACCTGGAAAATGAAAAATTAGAGGTGAGATTATTATAAACCACAGTGAAGTGTCTCCCCATTTCTGATACGTTCACAAAGGAACCATATTAGTTCCCTGTTCACTTTCTGTCTAGATATCACAAACCTGAAGGATAAGTTTTGCCATCCAGTATGTGAAAATGAGACATTGAAAATTTATCAAAGGAAACCTATGGCAAAGCTAAGAACAGAACTATCTGCTTAACCAGGATGCCATTTATTTTAATATCAGTAGCTACAAAACTGCTTACCTAGGAACTATTCTTTTTAATTTGAAAGAAAGTTTTATGAACATAAGAATTGAGTTCAACTTTTGATAATTATTTCCAGTTTTTAAAGGGTTTACAGTTTTGTATTGTAGTTTATCCTTCATAGTAACTATCCTCATGAACTGGCAAATGAACTATCATTTGCAGACTATCATTTTAATTGACAGGACAAATAACCTTTTCACTCCTTTTAAGGTCTGCAGTTCCTTTGCTAGTAATATAATACTGTAGATTGTGTTCTACTTTAATAACACTCTTAAAATTTGTATTTTTTTTTCATGTTTTAATAAAGGCTTCCCTTGCTGTGTTGAAAACCAGTAGTGTTTCAGTTGAAACTGAACTGCTAGACCTGCAAGAAAAAGCAAAGCTTCAGAAAAACCTTGTTGAACAGTATAAAAATCAGGTGACTTAGCATATTTGAAATGTTCAAGTACAGGTTTTTAAATCTATAAACATTTTTGAGGAAATAATAAAGGTTTTACTTGTAATAAAACAGATTTGTTGTAGTGGTCATTCTAATACTGCTGTAACACTGAGGACAGATAAGACATAGAAGACATTACAAATCATATCCAAGAGTAATATCAACACCTTTGCTAGTACACATAATCCTTACAAATTGAGTGATCTTTTTGAAGCCAACAGAACTGGTTGCATATTTGCTTAGAGAAAGTTTGTTTCCTAACAAGCAAGTTGGCAACAAAGTAAAATCAGTTAAAAATTTTAAATTTCAGCCTGAAGTCTTTACTGGTTTCTTTTGAGTGATATTTTACCCATCATCACTCATATCTGTATTTTCATGTTCCTAAGAATAACAAAACAGTGTTCAAGTACCGTTCTGAGTGTCCTTATTTACATAGGAAAACATCAGGAATAGATGCAAAACAGACTTCAAAATACGCTTTTTATCAATTCCTATCTTGTATTTGCCTTTTGCTCTTAGAGAAGAGATTTTAGAGCAATAATTCAAAGTCTTATATATTTCTGCTATAGTATAGGCCCCATTTCGCTTCCTGTCCTTACACTTGTTTTTTTTGAAATGACTGAGAAGAGAAAAGACTTGTTACAAACCCTTAAGTTACAATCAGTATGCCTCATCCTGGTGTACAGTACTGCAGTTAGTTTTTGCCAGCTGTAAGGTGAGAGTTGTAGTTGCAGAGAATATCCAACCTTAACAAGTAAGTAGGCTGAAATTCCCTAGCCCCTAGCCTTGGTGATTCCAGGTGGGGACTGTCATTGATTGATACTGGTTATTTTAGGAGAGAAGAGTGAGTCATGCTGGCTACAGAAGTAGCACAGCTGTGTCTCATTCTCCACAGTTGAAAATTAAATGGTGATATAAAGGGCTTGTTACGTGGTAGTGAGTGTTAATACTCATTTTTTTTTTCTTTCAGACTGTATCATGTTATGTGAATCTGTCAAATTGGGATACATTTGAGGAAAAAAAAAGGGAAAACATTAAAACAGTCATTGTTGTATGATGACAAAATAGACTGGTGCTTTCTTGTTAAATTTGGCTTATGCCAGGGAGCCTCTAATCTGATATAATGCATACGAACATCTAGCAGTTGGTGTTCAGTATAATGGCATCAAACTATTTTGGCTTACTCTGTACTCTTGTCTCCAAATGTTCTGTTCTTCTTCTCTAATTGGTTGTCTCCTGTTTTATTTTTGCTGTAGTGGGTAGGATAATGAAAATAAATAACTTCATATGATGACAAAGACTAAGATTATATTTAGAAATAGAAGGTTTTCCTTTCTACTTGATAACAATGTGTTTTATAGTTTTTTTAAAAAAAACTTTTGAAAATACATATGAAAATATGTTGTGTCCTAGGTGCAAAAATTACAAACAGAAGCAGAAGAACAGAAATCTAGATATGAGACAGTATTAAATGAAAACAAAACAATAACAGAAACTAAATGCTTAGAAGTAGATAAGGTAAGTTTTGCAATGTTAAAGTATTCTTCTGCACAATTCTGTAGAAGATTTTTTCTTCATGTGTGTTGTGATCTGCTCCTTAGGAGTCAAAAGATACCATCTCTCTTCCTTTTTTCTTTTTCTGTCTGTAAAACTGAATTTAAGCGCATTAAATGCTTTCTTAAATCCTGCTTGTGAACAGTTGTGGGTTTTTTTGTTGTTTTGGGTGGTTTTTTTTGTTTTTTTTTTCTTTTTGTTTTTTGAATACTACACAATTGCAAACAGGTGAGAAATGTTTCCTAGAATAATGTCTAAGAAGTTATTAAATAAGGCCTGCTATTTTAGAATTTGAGAATCCTTTCTGCTGCTTTTAAAAATAGAACTTTGTTGTTGATTTTTAAAGCTAGATGTCTCTAGAGAAAATTTGTAGAAAAGAATTGAGTGAGGAAGTCAACATACTCTAAGACTGCTATGTAAGTTGTGCATTTGAACTAGTGGTTAAAACAGAGAGTCCATACATGGACTAATTTTAAGTTTTTTCAGCAGGTGGAGCTGAATACTGGAATATAGATAGCACTTTCACAAGCACCAGAATACAAAAAATTGATAGAGAAATTGAATTTCTCAATGCCATTGCTCATCAAAAGACATTTTTTTTAAGCAGTGAAATTGAGGCAAGGAGAAGTTTTGCATTGCCTGCTGTGATTTTATAGAATAGGATCAGTCCTCACAGTGATGTCTCTTGGATATTTACTTTATTTCATACTAACTTTATTCACTTTTCCATAATTCATTTGTAGAATGGACCTTTTTGATCCCATAAATCATACTTGCAGAGCATTGTGAGTGGCTTTTTGTGGCATTAGTTGTTGCTGTCTTTTCAAATACCACAATAATTCTGTGTGCAGTCAGAATTTCTCCTGTAAGCTGCTTAGTTTGTTTGTATGCTGCCTTGCAATATGTATTATGATCATAAAAAAGGGGGGGGATGCTCAATCTCCTAGAACTTGCATAACGTTGTAAGTGTTTAACATCAGTGTTACTGAGCCTTTAATGAAATATAATCAGAGAGAGAAATTTCTCCAGTGGTGAACTTGCAACCTTGTCAGTATTTTATGGAATAGGTGATGTTGTGTAACATGTAGAATTTCAGATTTACTACTTACATGGAAAGCTATCAAGTATTGTAACAATTAATGTTTTTTCACTTGCATTTTTCTCCTGTGATGCTAACATGCAGGTGAGGAGCAAAATGGAGGCTGACTTAAATGAGTTAGAACATGTTCGTGACTTGCTGAAAGCAGCTGAAGAAAAGCTGCAAGAATATCAGGAAGACCTTATGTCCTGTCAAAGGATTCACGCACAGAAGTGCAAAACTCTTAGGGAGCTGCAGGTTCAGGTGCTAAGAACAATTTTTAAAGATAAGTAAGAAATTATGTGGAAGAAAGTCTTTAGAACACTTTTTTCCCCCCTTTTTATGCTTGTGGCTGTTATACCCTTTCCTATATTATTTGCTTCATAAAGTGAAAGCCCCTTCTGCAGAAATAGCACAATGCAAATAAAACTATTGCCAATTGTATTTAGGTGGATTCAGCATGTGACAGAAAAGTCTAGTATTTATATTTGCTTTTAGATTCTCTATCTTTTAAATGAGTAAGTCTTTGATCCTTTTGAATAGCTGTGTCATGAGAAGCGTTGCAGAATTTTTCCTTCAAAATAAATGTACAATCCTAATGATTGTTTGTATCTAGTGGAATAATTTAATTCCACATTCATCTAATTTTTTAAATGCATAATTTATAAAACAGACAATATTTGCTCAGAGAAATAGGTATATTTTTGATGCTGTGAAACTTTAACATTTAAATGCGTATATTCTACTGATAACTAGAAATTAGCTTATCAAAGTATACTTTTGTTTTTTATGTTATTTCTTGTATTTTCTTTTTAAAGCCTAAATCTGAATATTCCTTATATTTTATCTATTTCATTTTAAAAATTAGTTTAAATAGGTGGTTTTGTATATGAACATCAATTTATATGGCATGGCTATTTATTATTATTGATGTGCTTTGCAGCAGAAGAGAATACTCTGCCAGAGAGTCACTATGAGAGTCAGAGCACTATGAGAGTCTTGTTCAGATTTCACTTTTTTACATAGCAAATCTTCAGTCTAAATATTTACCCAAAGTCTGCTACTTTGATTGTATTTGGTTTGTTTTAAATACAATATATAGTTCGCTTGCATTTGCAGTTATGTTGTTTGACTGGATTTTAAGAGGTGAGTTTACTTTAGTCTATAATATCCTGAATGTTAGTCTCTACAGTGGAAAGGAATTGTTATTTTCACAGGAGGAAGATAATATAGCTTTCTTGGGCAGTCATTCTTTGGAAGAAGAAAACTATAACATTCAGAAGAAATACGAAGATCTTAAAAGGTAACTTTGTTTTCAGTGTGATTGCATTTTTTTATGCCTTTCTTGCTGTGATGAAGTATAATATGTGAATGTCTTTTGCATAAAGACAGTTAGAAAAGATGGAATTTCAAAATGAAGAATTTGCTAATCAGCTTGCAAAACAAGATGAGAGTCTTCAGTGCAGTAAATTACAGCTTACAGAGAAAACTGCAGAGTGTGATGGTTTAGCCAGACAACTGGAATCTGCTTTGGAAGATGGGAGAAAAATGGTATTGATGGTTTAGTAAGTTTATTAATCTTGCAATTTTCTATTTAGAAATAAAAAATGACCTTAAAAATATGCTTGAGAAGGAAAGATGGGACAAGCTTATTTTGCATATAGGGAGCAATGCTGGAAAGTGTACCTACTGGAAATTCTCCATATTTAAATATGAATTACACAGTTTGACTCTTGGTAGAATCCTGATCCTATTGAAATTAATGACAAAGTTCAGTGGAGCAATGTTTTGCCATTGTGTTTATCGACAAATCAAACAGAATACTTTAACCACCTAATATGTGAAACTACGTATATAGCAAAAAGTTTCAGAATAAGAGCTGAATCTTGCCTTTTTCTCATTTTCTTTGGAATATGCAACCTGCAAGGACTTTGGTGTTGAAATCTTTCTAATTTTAGAGGAAGGCTTTGCACTCTTATAGTATGAAGTGGAGATACAATGTTTACAGAAAGGATACAGATTAAATCATATGGACAAGGAAATGTAGGATATAGATTACTGAGAATTATATTTATTTAATCAGAAAATAGGTATGAAGCTGTAATTTCCCTCTCAAATTAATCATGTTGAAATTAACTCTCTGAATATCTTATTACTCTCTGAAGATATTGTTTGATTTTGAAAAAAAATCTCAAGTTTGGCTCATTTACAAATGAGTTACTAAGATGTCCCCTTTCACTAATTATGTTTTATTCCAAATTGAAACTAGGTCTAATTCTGTCAAAATGCTTCCCAGGTTTGTTTATTTTCTGTGAAGTGAGAAATTGTGGGAAATAACTGAGTAGGAAATAGAACTATTAATGATTACAAGAAAGTTACTTGTTCTGGGCTTTAGGTGAAAGTAAATATACATCATTTTCTCTATCATTACCATTATAGGTATCTGAAGAAATGGAAAGAATATCATACAAGCAACAAGCCCTTCAGACAAAAATGCTAGTTCTTGAAACTGAATTAAGAAAGAGAGAAGAAGAGAAAAAACAACTTCTCTGCATGTTTTATCATGTGAGTAAATAATGATTTTTTTAAATTATAATTTACATAAAGTTACTTTAACTGAAAAATACATTTTCATTGGAATTGATACACACATTAGAGAATAACAAATTAATTCAACTTGACAATGTGTTTTATATATTGACTTTTTAAAAATACTTACTAGATGACCAGTCTGTATTACTAAAGCACTGGAAGTAGATGGAGTTTACATCTTTTATTCAGTTCACTTTTGCCAGCAAGGCTGCTCTAAATTTAGTCAGCTTATCTAAATTTGAGTAAATGGATAACAGTTACATAACAACATAGTGATATTTTTCTGAGTTGATACGGAAATCAGGTCTTACTGGAATTTATGAAAAGCAGTTTATGTAGCATGTTGCATGTGCATAGTAACTAAGCAGATGTTCTGATTTTGAAAGTGTCAAGCCTTTAAATGCCTAGAACGTTATAAGTTGACACTACCCTTCTTAGACTGTGGCTCTGCTGAATAGATATTTTGGATGGTTAATACTCTTTGAAAATCTAACCAACCAAAAAAGCGGTTGTGTCTGATTTCTTTTTTTAACTAATCCAGAAAATTGCCGAACACTTTCTGCTAATACCATGGAAGATATGCCTGAATTTCCTAATCAAGTGGTGGCATATCTTTTGATTTAATCGAAGTTTTGATACAGTTAGAAATTTGTCCTATGGTCAGTAATAATAAGCTATGACACTATTTAAAATCCAATTAAAGACACAAAAAAGGTATATTTTTCTTCCCCTGGATTCTCAACAAGTGAGAGGAAGTGAATGGAAGCAAAACCTACTGTTTTATGAAAGACTTCGGGGCTTTTACACTCTGAAGCTGATTTAGTTGCTGGGGATAGAAAGCCTATCAGCAGATCTTCTTTATTCTTCAGAAATCCTTTCCACAGATGATACAAATCTAATTTGAAGGTCCAGAATCTGCTCAGGTCTGACTAGATCGTTTTAAGATCTGTATCAGTTAAAACCCCATTCTCATCTCATGGAGACAGTCAGTATAGCCCACAGCTTTTACTCGTGTACTTTTGTCCTGATTTCAGAAGCTTTTTTGATCTGTGCTTGGTTTAGGTTTTTAATTAATTATTAAGTGGATGATGTAGTGTATTCAAAAAGAAAATGAATACTTGGTAAGAGAAAACAGTGGTAAGAACAAAATTATGAGGTACGAAGGTTAGATCTGCTAGACTGTAGCGTTGTTCTGCGGAAATTAAAGGATCAGGAAATTTTTCACACTTTCTACCTTAAGCATGATTTTGAATGGCAGCAGCAGTGCTTGCCTTGGATACTCAGACTGTACACTGTTATACCTTAATTGAGCTGAGCGTGCTTAGATCCTAATTTATTTCTTTCTACAACTTAGAAAACAAGTAGAAGTAGAGACCTGCATTTGCATTTTTGTCAGAATTATTTTTTAAATCAGTTTGAAAGGAAACTATTTATAATGCTTGTGTGAGATCTGTAAATTGTTTTACTGTTGGGATTATTATTATTTTTTTTTGCCTCATCCTATTTTCTTTAAAATCAGCAGTAGTCCAGTTACCAGGTTGGGTGGGAATAGAATCAAATCTCAAGAGTTTATTTCTAGAGAAAGTAATTTAATTTTGCTCTTTCCAATCAAATTACCAAGAAAGCATTTCTAAATGATTGCTTGCTTGTTAGTCCAGTTAAAACTCTCACTCCAATGGCTGAAGGCAAAGAAACTGAGAATCACTGACCCTAGGTGATAAGAATTCATGTCACTTCCCAGAGCACTGCTTGGTCCCTTTCTGTCAGAACTAAAATATATTGTCAAATAGATTTGATTTTAAATTTACAGCTGAAAATAAGTATGAAAAGTTATTAATGTCTGAGAGAAAAGCTGTTGTGAGTGAATGCAGAAGATACTGGGTATTTTTTCCAATTAACGTGCATACAGCTGAAAATACATTATGGAAAATGATAAAATTGTTTCATTCCTGTTGTCGTATCAAATTTGGAAACAAAATAGGACTGTGAAGGTAGCTTTCTTTACTCATTTTAACTAGGTTACTTTTTCTAAAACTGGAATTAAATACACAGACTATAATTAAACATACCTTTTTAAAAATTAAATTTAACTGACTAGCGTCTGAAATCTGTAACAGACATAAAAGGAAATACCCTGAGTATCTGTAGTATTTATATAACAAATCATCTCTGGTGTGCATAAGTGTGGATCTAATAAGCATGCAACACTGCTATCAATCAGCCTTTATTTTAATAAACAACCAGAGGCAAAAAAATCGTGTTGTGTCAGAGATCAATAACAGTTCTTGATTTTTCAAGAAAACATGAGAGTGAGTTGTTAAGTCCATAGTAGAATTAAGCTGTTAGGAATCTTTCAAGATAAAAATTTTAAAAGTTAGTTTCTACATTCACAGGCCTTTTTTGGATTATAAGGCTGTTCAAGCAGATTAATTCTGATCATGAGTGGTCGTAGATCTTCAATATGTTGAGGTTCTTTTGGGAACCTTCAGCTATGTAGATCCAATGAAAACTTTAGATGTGCATATAAAAGCTTAGACAGTAATAGAATTAGTACCTTATCTTCATTATTTTGATTTGGGCCTTGTTTCTAATTTGCATTGCATCTCTTGTTTTTTTTAGAATGAAAAGCACCAGGAAGTGTGCTTAAAAGAACTGGAGAACAGCCTGCAGAAGTCAGAAAACAAGACTCAGAGCATGCAGAATTATTTGGAGTTTTTGAAAGCCTCATATGTAACAATGTTTGGCTGAATTATTTCATTTATTTTAGTAATAAAGAAATCTTACATTTGTGTCTGCACTTTTTAGTTGAGGACTAGTTGTATTTTTCAGGACTGAGCACTATAATGTTAGCTCTTCTCTAGAAAAATTTCTGCTGTGGGCCTGGAAATGCAGGTCAATTGCTGCTGCATATCCTATTGGCTGATTCTATATGAAAAATTGACTTGGCATTACCAATAAATATATTATTTCTGGAACAGAAGTGGAAGAGCAAACTGCATAGCACTAGTGAACGATGCATAAGTGTAGAGTGTTCACACAAAGTTGTAAGTTGGTTTGGTGAATTTACCATGCTTAGATCCTGTGCTATAAACATATGCTTATGTGCATGCTTTCAGCGTGGTAGACACAGGTGATTGTGCATTGCTTTCCAGCTTCAGTGCGAGAGGAGAGCACTCATAGAATGGGTGCATAGTTATTTTGTTAGCAGCCATTATATGTCGTATTTCAATCATAAAACTTCTCTTCTTGCAGAAATCTAGTTTCCCAAGGTGATGATATCTATCCTATTAAGACAGGTGGGAATTTAGGTTCCCCTCCTTTCTCTTTCCCATAGTTTAACACCACTGGTTGCTAGGATGTATGTAGTTGGGATATGGTATGAAGAGTAACTGGAATATGGCTGCAGCCATAAGGCTGCCTCATTTGGCCTTTTTTTCTACTTTCCATTAAGATGAGGAGTATACCTATCCTATAGTAATACTTTACAAATGTGATCAAAAGAGTAGATTACATAGACATGATTTGAGCTCTTAATGTGACTCTCATGTGTCACAACTTTAGCAAAGTATTAAGAATTTATCTGTATTTGAATATGAGAGCAGCTATTCACTGAAGTAAGACCTACTTATGCCCCAGGTTGAACATTTTTGTATGTATTCAGTTGATAAAGGGTTAATACGAAAAAAATTCTGATTAAGAAAGTAACTTTTCAGACATGCGCTCATAGAATTGTGATGTGTCTTTTGGAAAATAATGCATCCAGAGAAGTTATATACATAAATAGAGAATGCATATTTAAATAATATATAACTGTTGACTGAAAACACTTTAGTTTATGCCTGCTTGTTAAACATACTATAAATTACTAGCAATGAAATACTATATAGAAAGAATACTGATGTTCTCTTTCTTCACGATCTCATCCATCCTAACAAATATTGATATATGGTAATCATCTGCTTGTGTGCACTATTGGGGCGTACAAGTATCATTTATTATATAAAATCTGTGTTTTTAGAAATTTTTTTCATTAAATTTTCATTAAATTTTAAACAACACTTTTACAATTATATTTGTATTCATTTAGTTTTTTTGCTACTTAAAAAATTACCCATCTGCTATTACAAAATATCAAAACCTTTTTAAAGTCATCATGTATGAAGAATTGGAAAGACTTCAGAAATAAAATCTTGAATCTAGTCCATGATTGGCTTTTAAAAGCATATCACAGGATCAGCTAGATTACATAAAGATCATCATGGAAAATGTAGGCTTTTCTTTGGTAAGTGATACAATGATATGCATTAACTTGATTTCAGCCTATCCTCTGCTAGCCAAGAAATTAAAAACCAAAATATTTTCCTTTGCTGTATCATCTGTAAGAGAGAGAGCTAGAATTATCACAGTTGCTCACAGCTTCAGGTACAAAATCTTCACCTCTTTACAAGTTTGTATGTGGCAAATTCTAAAAGTATCTGGTTAGTATTAACAGTCATACAGCTTTGAGTTGGAAATGGATTGTGTTCACCCACTTCTAAACTGAGGTGGAAGAATTCAGTTTTGTTTGAATCCATCTGTGTAGTCTCAGCTGGGGTTTCTTGAAGCCTCTAAACTGGCTACCTGATACTTTGGTTATAACTGCTGTTAGTTACCAGGAGCCATTCATTGTGTGCTGTGGAGTGACTTGGCTGCAAAATTTTTTTAGTGTATTTTAGAGAAAAGATTCATTTAATTAGAAAAACAACATGTTTTGTATTCTATTGGGAGATAGAGCACTAGAGAAGAGACTTGTCTATGAAGAAATGATTAAAGAATAGCCAATAATGACTGTCAAACTGGGATAGTGCACTGCTTGTTTGGATTCATCTTCAATTAGGATTCATATTCAGTTAAAAATGCAAAGTTTAGACGGTTCAGAAATAAACTTACAAAGTATAAACATGGCTATTCCAAAGGAATCACAAGGAATAGTTGACAGTGTAGAAGTTAGCTGGAATGTGTACAAGTCATGTGTCATATGTTAAAGTTCCTAAATTCTGACCTGTACAACAGTTTTCCATGGTGTGCAAGGAGCTGATTGGTAAATGTGGTGTGGGATCTTCACCTAAATTTTCACCTGCTAAGAAGTAAAAATAAAGGTGAAAATGGAGCTATGTTAATTGGCTATAGTTCACTAAGAGCTTAAGAATTATTCTGAGAGTGAGTACAGGAGGGTAGGAGATAATTTTTGTTTACTGCAGAGCAAAAAACAAATCTGTTCCACCTCTGGTGCTGATAACTAGCCCAAACAGAGAACCATCCTGGTAAGCAAGTAAGCCTTGACACGATCAATACAGTATACTAGAAAAATAGCTGTTGAGTTGAAAAAATGTGTGAGTGGGTAATGAGACTGAATGCTCATAGCTCATAAGTTTGTAATGTTACGTGGCCAATGTAGTTTTAGACTGCAGCTAGAGAAGAATGATATTTTGAGAATTAATGCGAAATGTAGCTTGCTTGTGCCTGGAATACTGCATCCAAGTCTGAGCACTCTCTCTAGGAAGAGCAACCAGTCAGAAGGGTGACACATCTATTTCTACTTAAGAGAGACTGGTTTTGGTGCTGGGAGAAGCACTGTTCCATTGAAGGAACACTAGAATTCAGAATAGCCTGGAGAGAACATAAGAAATCAGGTAAAAATACTTAATGTAATTCTAGTTTTATGTTTTATGATGTATTTAAGAGTTCTAACTGCACTTAAATCTGTTTGGTATTGCTTGTCTATGCTGTACACACTTCACGTGCATATGACAGGATTTCAGTGTTTTGTAGAATAAGGTGCTCTGAGGTTGAGAGATTCACTTTCTAGCCAGCGAATTTCCATATCCAGCCAGAATTTCAGAACATCAATCAAGATGGACTGTAAGTATGTAGAGTGCTGAAATTCGCAGACCTAGAATAGTTACCCTGAAGTCCCTACTCTTGTTTATCTGTGATAAAAAGGAGAGTAACACGTTAGTGCCTCCTTTCTTGCCATTATTGAGAAAGGAAGGATTTGAAGCAAATCTTAATAATTATCTTAGGGTATGTTTTAGATTTGTTAATACATGGGAACACCAAATTTTAAAGCAGAAGTTTTAAGACTACTTGGGGTCCTGCACTGTTCAATCCTGTCTACCAAGTAGCCTATTATTAGTGGCTTAACACTGATAGAACTTCATCTGTTTCCTATCTCAGGCACAAAAACTGCTGTAAGAGCTCTCTGACGGAATCTTTCCAGGAAGATGATAAAACTCAATTTCTGTCCGTATAGCTGCCTCCTTAAGCAATCGCTTTGACAGAAGGCATGTGGTGATCATTGAGTTCCATGTAGATGACTCACCAGTCCAGTGTGATAGGTTACTAGCACAAAATTTCTTCTGGGTAGTCCTTTTATCTAGTCAGTGATAAATGAAATCACCACTAGGATTTTAGTAAAAATTTTAAATAGGGAATGTTAGCATGCAGCTCAACATGCCTTCTCCTAGAGTTGTGTCTAACATTCCACATTGGAAATAAGCAAGATTAGAGGTTTTATGTACCATTTTTGAGACAAAAAGCACTTTGTCAGTGTCTTCCTTCAGGAAAAGCAACTCAGCTTCCTCCACTGACAAGCTGTTTAGCAGTGGGAGGTCTGTGCACAACCCTTGCTGGGCCGGGAGGCTTAGAGCCGGCCAGCACAAACAGCGATCAAAGCAGGGCCCAGTGGGAAGTGGTCGTGCTACAGCATGAAGTGGGTGCAGTGACTTCAGGCAGATTTCTTTTTGCTCTGTTGAAAAGCTTCCTGAGGATCATTTAAGGCTGACCCAGGCACGTAGCTCCTGCACGCTCCTTAAGGCCAGAGAAGTGAAACTACTGTGCTGATGTCCTCTGATGGGGAATTCAGGCAGCCAGAAACATGAATTTATGGTAGTCATTCAAGTACCTTGTTAGGCATTTGGGTTCAATGTATTTTCTTTATACTTATAGCTGAAAAGTAACCAGGTAGCGGCTGTGCCTCAGTAGTAAAGCTTCAGAGCATTTGAAGGTAGAGGGTGTTATATTACCATCCCCGCATCTTTCACTCAGGATTCTTAGTATAATGCTATTGATTTGTGACCTTCAGGTAAGCCCTTTAGAGCTGCAAACAGTCCAAAGGCGTATTTTCCTAGCAAGTGATAAGTAAATTATTCCTGCCTAGAGTAATGTAATATCTTTAAAATTCTGATTGCATTAAGAACATTGGTGTTTCTTCTTTCCAGGAAGTCTCTGACTTACAAATCAGACCTTTTTGTTTGATTGTTTGACAGACCAGATCAAGTATCTGTTTAAGATATCTCATTGCTTTTGTGGCTGATTAATCTATTTGAAAAGTCATGCGAAAAAGGGCTTTTATAAGTGCAGAGGCTCTTCTTCAATCTTGGCTCTCTCTTATGGCAAAATAAGTTCACTTTATTATCTGTACAATTGTGCCTTCCAAATTATCAAGAATGTAAATGATTCATATGTCACTATTCCCTTCAGTAGTACTATTAAAATTTGAAGGTAAGTCTTAAACTTAAGGCTAAGGTTTGTATGTTTTTCATCCTAATTCAGTATTTCAGAAATCTGAATCTTTGATAACATCTAATTTCTAGAGCAGCTGTTATATATCCAAAAACCACCTGCAGGTCTCCCATCAACATTTCAGGCATACTAAGCCCTTGATCATTATCACTGTGACCACATTCCTATTCTTAGTAAAGCTTCCTCTTTGCAGAGCAGCAGCATACCCTGCTGTGGCGGGGTCCACTTACCAATTTACAACTCCACCCACTAAATGCCACTGTGAATTATAAACTACCAAAGTAAACCGTGTATTTTTAACAGCCTTAATTTTGCCATCATGCATGTCTTATAAAAGTCAAGACATTTTTGAAGTGCAAATCGCCAAGTTGGCGTTCAGGTTATTCTCAGAACATTGGTTGTTCTTCCAAGTGGCATTTTCTCCTCTCCTGTCCTCCTGAAAAGATCAGTACGTTAATATGTTGCAAAACGCAAATTGTTTTGTACCAGTATCTCATTCTTTTTCTGTAGGATGTAACAAGTCCTAAGAAAGCTGAACAAGGACCCCATGTAGAAGTTTTCAAATCTTTTATCAGAATACAGGCAAGCGTTGCTGATACTTTCTTAGGCATTATTTGTAATCTGTTTCTGAATTCCTTACCCTACAGAATAATATTAGATCCTGTGTTTATGAATTGCACAAAACATGAGAGTGGCATGAAGAGCTTTTACATGCTGCAGTTTAGTTGTTTGGAGATTGGATTGTGTCCCAGCACATACAACATTTGACCTTAGGTGGAAATTGCTGTAGCAAATTTTATCTGCAGGTCTGGTAGTCATTTATGTGTTCTTACTTTAAAGCACACAAGTAACCCCACTGGCCAATTTTTTTTCTTACAGATTAGTTTATAAAGTAAACAATTTATAGAGGTGTTTGTTCCTATCTGATTATGATTATCACATTTAAAACAAAATATTTTAAAGCACCACCTCATTTCTGTCATTCTCTAAAACTGTGGCACATAATGAGTCATAAGTATTGCTGATTTATTTTTTTTAGAACTTACAAGGCTGTGTATTTGTTTAAAAACATCAAAAGCGTGTCACCAAGGGATTAAATAGTCCTTTTCTCTTCTACTTTTGCTGCTCATTGCCCACTCTGAAGCCTACTTTAACATTGTAAAGCAGTGAAATGACTGACATTGTTGATTGGTATATAATATATAGTGTCATAGCCAAGCTATGACAAAGAATCTGATCTTTGTCTATAACAGTCATTAAAAAATAAAAGAATGCTATTGAACTAGTTTGCCTAGTAGAGAACTATTACAGGCAGGCAAAGCAGTTTAAGATCAATCATTTTTCTTTTCTTCAGTGGCTGTTGTTCTCCATTCTTTTTTAAATGAAACCCCAGAGCTGGAAGGAGTATGTTTTTGGAAAGCAAGGTTGTTGGCTCTAGATGAGGATCAGAAGATCCTGGAGTCAGCAGAAGACAGCATCTCTGTAGTAGGCGGCAGCCTTGGGGCTGATAGGAACAGCAAAGAGAGAGGAGCTGTGTTCAAGTAATACAAAATTAGACATTTGCCTTTCTCAGAATTAAGTGGAAGTTGGATGAGCTGATTTATCTTGTAAGAATTCTGACTCTAGGTAGCTTTAAAAAAAGTTTCATTTCAAATAATTTTCCTACTTTTATTAAGTTTTGCTTTTACTAAGACTATGGTTTAGGAGAAATTTCACACAGATATTTCTGAAGAGAACCCTGTAATTTCTCTGTAGGTGCAAATAATAGAAAGCTTCAGTATTATTCTCGTATCGACTGATGATACCCCAAAACTTAGTAATTCAATGCAGATAGACTCAAGCCCTGATATATTCCATCAGGTATGTGTGACTTGGAAATAGACATTTAAATACTTCTTTCCATACTTGTATTTTGTGGGAGTTTTCCCCAGACTGAAACATTCAGAGATATTGGTGCATATATAATAATGGAGATGAAATGTGGTTGTCTTCTAATGACATGTTTCTAGTAGACCCATCATCCCCAGAATAAAATAAATCCTAGCAAGAAAAACAAGAATTCCATACTGTTTTTTTGTGGAAGATATCATTTGCGTTCTACTAGGTTTTACTTTTTGATAGCATTTTCACTATGGTTTCACTACAGAATTACTGATGCCTAATCAATGCTTAGATTCTGCGTTTTTTGCAGGGGGGACCGGGGGCAATGATGTAAACTGCAGTTCCTGTTTTTTATAAAATACTGCTTGCAAGGATTCTGCTGTTCTGGCTTCAGTTAGCAAGCTGACATCTGGAAACAGGACTATTCTATGATTTTTGTACAATAAGTCTTGTTTCTTTCTAGCTGCCTAATCACTTCTCTGTTCTTGGCATTATATCAAGCTTTGAATGGTAAACATCAAGAATTCTCTTTCCCTCTGTTTTCTCACTATTTTTAATAAAATAAAATTCTGTGTTACACTGAGAACTTCACTCTAGACAATTCTGCCTCATTTTGAGCCCTTTTAGTGCCACACAACAGCAAAATAGTGGCCCTTTTGGGGAAGGTGTCTTTCCAGATACAGCTTTCTCCCTAAGACTGACTACGTTTTTGAACAATCAAAGAAAGCATGGAAAACGCAAATACGAGCACCCTACTTTTCACAAGCCCTCTCACTGTGTCTTTTGAGAAACTCATGTTGTTTGATCTAACCAGTCTATAGAATCTGTCCTTTCACTGGGTAATGTTTGAAGTGAACACGTTCCTTCAAACATTTTTTTTCCAGGCAGAAACAAACTCATTTTAAAATAAATTTTCTAAAACGTGTTTTGGAAGTCAGATTAAAGTTACATTAGAAGTACCTTTGCTCGCGTAAGAACCTAATGTCTCAGTTTTGCAGTCACTGCAGCTGCGGAGGTGTAAGTGAAGGGGGAGTTTAGCCCTTAGGCTTGTTGCTCGTTTGTCTTTCGCTTTACGTCTTATTTACATTAGCTGTGGAAGTTTCAGAAACTCCGGATGACGTACTTCCCAGAGCCTGGGCAGCTCTGCGTTGAAGACTTTGTTTTGAATAGCCTTTCCATTTTTTTCTCACATGGTACGTTTCAGTGACAGCTGTAGTTTGGCCAATCAAGTACTGGAAACAAGAAACTCATGCCAAAAAGACCTCAGTGTGAACTCAGTAATTATTCTCTGAGGCTGGATTTCTACTGTTTGCCTCCAGCACAAGTAGCCCGAATCCCAAAGGAAGGCTTACAACAGCAGCTGTCCTCCCCAACATATTCCCTGCAAATCTCCTTAGTTATTCAGGACCTCCTGATTTTGCAATTTTTTCTTTTTGGACAGAACTGATGTTTTAAAATCTTACGGTTATTGGTCTCACACTTTTGTTTACTTACATAAGGGAAAAGTGTATTTTACTGTAACTGTTACCTCCTGGATAAATATTGGTCTATGGTAGTGAACCTCATACTTCATTCTGCATGTCAGACTTCACTTCCTAAAGTATGAAAAGATGCAGCTAAGGACTGTTCACATGGATGAGGGATTTCAAAGCATGTCCAGGGCTGCTAGGTTTGATTCCAGATTTTAGTGATTTAACATCTACTTTGGTCTGGTAGGATATAAATGGAGTACTCCAACTCTCCAGCAATGAAGATAATAACAAAGACTCATACACGCTTGTAAAGATGTATGAAAGAGCATACGGGTTGCAGAAATCCTTTCAAGGTGAATGTCCAAGTAGCTTGTTATGGATGGATGTCTAGATGTCGGATGGATAGAGTTTTAGGTACAATGTCTGATTGTGCTGTCAAGTTGCTCTCAAAATAAGATTATTTCTGTTATGATAGATGAGGCCTCTCATGGGGCCTATATGTGGTCAGACTTCCTGAATTATGTTACTATTGTGTGTATTTGATTATACTTTCAGAAATTTAAGTCCTTGAATCTGAAAGTCTGGAATTAATTATCTTTGCTTAACATTTATTATGCTGGAACAGATTAGTCGTTCTTTGAACTAGATTATTTCCATACCAATACATTACTCAAGATTAACATAACTTATCAAAAATTTTTAAATTAAAAATCTATAGGCTATTAAAAAAGGCTTTCCAGGTCAGCGCTAGCCTCAGAGAGGTCCTTAAAATAACTGAAGTACTCTGCTTATTCTGCTTCTCCTGTGGCTTTTAATGGCCTTCTCTTTGCTAACTGAAGGTGCTGCTAGCAGCTGGCGCTTCTCCAGGTGCTCAGGGACGAAGGCGCACATGGTACAGATTTGCAGTCCCACATTTGTATGAGAAATACATGAGTGGATGTGCAATGTATCTGAGGCATACGCACAAACGTGAAAAGGAGTTTTGCAAGCAAGGTGAGAGCGTGAGTGTTTGTGCTTGCACCTACTGTGCCTTCATTTCAAAATACTCTCGTTTTGTCTGGTATACTTGATGTTCCTAGTTAAATAACACTGACATGCAGCAATGTCTTAGAACTGCTTGGTTTTGTTTTGTTCTTTTACTTATTTTTTCCTCTCCTTCTTTACTAATGACGTTTTACATGGCATTTCCTTGGAAAAGAAACTCACAAATCTTTGACCTTCAGTCCCTTGGAAGCTTTATGCAACCTTTCCTGTACCTCCTCAGACATGCTATTGTTCTTGGTTGAAAAGGAGCAAAGACAAAAAATTAGTTATGTTCTAATTTTAATAATAGAGGTATTGCTATGGTTTTATTAAAGATTATAGGAGTTTTGCCAGTGACTTCAACAAGGCCCAAAACTTTGTTGTATGCTTTACTACTTGGTCTCCTTGGAGCAAAAATTTATAGCTGATGCTATATGATGGAGATTTTGGGGCCAGTTTCAACCTGACCATAAACAAGTGCAGTACGTTTTCAGTCAGTGATTATGTTTCAGATCCTTAGCCTGCCCACTTGAAAAGAACTATATTAAATGCTCACACTTCCCACCTGCAGAGCCTAGCCCACAGGACAGAGATAACTTTCACGTGTTAGGCCACTTAATTCTGTCAAATATGAGAAATTATTTTACCCAACATAATTCAACTTTTGAATTTGGCAACTTACAGTAAGTTATTGTACCGCAAATCATGCTTTTTAAATATGTCCCTAATGTAAAATTGTGACACTTGGTAACCATCTGACAGTGTCTATTCATTTGATTTTAATTCTAAGAAAACAAAATTTATGTTTGGACTACACACCTGTCTTTGGGAGACTATTGACTATGACCATACTTTTCAAATTAGAAACAACAGACTAAGCGTCTCAGAGGAACATACTGCTGACAGCTGTTCTATTCACCAGGTCCTAAAGCATTGAAAGAAGCTATATTTAGAATCCTTCAAATAATTAAGCAGAGTTTTTTGTAGTTCTTTATGTATTTTGGCCTATAAGAAACCAAATGATAAATTGGGGTTGACTCTGACGCATGTGCTCAAGAAAGGATGTTGACTACCCTTTAGCTAAAACCCTTCTTTTTAATCAATATTTTGATGTTATAAAAGAAAAGAGGTAATGACTGAGCTTGGTAAAGTCAGATGGAGAGTCTGGTTACATGTTTAACAGTAAAACTTTACGTAAGCACTCATTAAATCCTAGACTTACTGATAATACCTCTGTGGAAGGTAGGTATTTGTTATTCAATTTTATTCTTCCTGATTACTTGCTGCATATCAGACTTCACTGATTTGCCTGCATTTGCTTTGAAAAGATCAGCTAGCTCCTGTAAAGCTGTGCCTGCAAGTGGGTGGGCTCTAATTTCACAAAACTGCATCTAACGCATCTTCCAACGACACCGGCTCAGGCAGTTACCGTCCCTCCCGCACCGCCAAGCAGGGCGTTAGAGCAGACGTCCGTAATTGGAGAAGCGGGGCTCTAATACTGCAAAAAGAAGCTAAAATCTTGCCGAGGGGCAGCTGCCGGCTTGTTGACCTCCTGACGTAGGCCCAGTAGGAGCGCTGGTGGCCGGCACTGAGGACCATTCGCTCCGTGAACTTTTTCTGTTAAGAAACTGTCCTGCCGCAGCAGAGACGTCGTCTGCCCCCGCGGCACAGGCAGGCTGGAAGGGCTCTTGCACAGCCTGGCAAAAAATATCAGTCTTTTGCTTCCTGCCTTGAGGAATCTTGAGAAGCTGTTTTGTGTAGTTTCAAGAAAGCATTTATTTTGTCTTTGGTCTGCGTGCTTTTCAATTTTTTGCATAATGTAAGTGTTTACATCATGGCGAAATTGGGAGCGCTATCTTACTGTAGCTTACCCAGGAATATTCTTGCTAGTAGTATATTAGTATTATATTAATATAATATTAGTATCATAGTATATGGAGAGTATTATATTAGTATTATATAGTATACTAGTGCAATGCGCTGGTGAGGGGTGGGGAAATCAAGTGAAGCACAGTATTAATTCTATCTTTTAACTGTGTGAACTCTCAGATTGGTTTGATCCTGTTCAGATTGCTAAAACTATCCACTCTGAGACACAACATTTGCTCTCCTCTAGGTAACGTGATACAACTGTTGACAAGTGTCATGGGCTGTTTTACCATAATATCCAATGAAATTAACTGGAGGACCAAATGAATAGTAATTCGTGATAGGAATATAGGTACCAAAGAGGGACTTAGCTCAGCGCTTTTGTCATGAAGGTACGCAAACATATCTACGAACTTTCTAAGTATCTTTTGCAAGAAGTGCAAAAAGTCTGGCTGCTATGACATCCCCGAAAATTTCTCAGGGCAAATGGAAGAAAACTTGATTATTCGCCATCCTTCATATAAACTAATATGAACACATTTTGTATATTAAGTTAAAGCTGATTCCAGCTAGATGTGATTTATGTCAGCTTCATTTATACCAGATGTTCATTAGAAAAAATTCTTCATTTATTTAATATCAACAAGGAGATCTTGCAGGTTTCCTTTAACCATCTAGGCAGTTATATATACTTTTATATACTTTCTTATGTATATTCAGAACTCATTCACGTTGCCCAACATCAAGCTGTGAATACACTGATGTGAAAAAAAATCCTTCCGAGAAGTCCTGAGGATAGAGATATATCGAGCAGCTCCCAAGGAAGGTGTAGGCTCTCATTTATGATTGCTTTTCAAAGCAGGTCAGCAGGTACGTGTCGTATTTTTAAGAGTTTCTAGGCATTTCATGTGAAAAATGCTAAAAAACTTGGTGGTATTTTCAGCAGCGCTCGGTGTCGACTGTCGTGGCCTCCCTTGGCGGCAGCCGTGCTCTTGTGCGCGGCAGCAGCAGTTCACTCTCGGCTCGCCGCAGACGCCGCTACCTGGTTTCTGGGGAGAGGTGTGAACGGCGAAGAACGTAATTTCACCCCAAGTTCATTGGAGCTGAAAGCACCGTGATCACCCTTCCTGCGGATGCGCTTCTCCGGGAAGTACCAGAACCACCAACCGCGGCCAATAACCGCGTTTGACTCACTCACAGCTACTTAATCCGGCGGTTACAACCAATTTCTGCCTACTGTTAGCTTTGAACTTCTGTCAGTCCATAAACTATAATGAAGCGCTTGTGATCTCATTCTGGTGGGAAAAGTCCGGCTCCAAAGGAACGCTTTTATGTTTCCTTCGTTTTATTGCCTGCAGTTTTAATTCTATAGACTGTGGGCTGCTGGATAAAAATGCCTAATTAACAGTGAGCTGTGTTGATTTCAGTGAAATCATTAAAGAACTTACTTCAAAGATGCCGGATGGATTATGCCGGCAGCTAAATTAGCACTCCTGATCTATTTTTAAGTGAGCAGCCTTTAAAAAATGTATGTATATTTGCAAGGGTAATATACATGCATTGCAAGAGGATAGGCTGTAATAAAGTTAAAAGGAATTGCAGTTTATTAAATCATACTGCTACATGGGACTTTAAACACAGCATCAGTTTTCTCCGTGTCGTGAAATTAAAGGCGGTCTCTCCTGCCTGCGAACCACACGCGCGAGCGCCGCCGGGGTGCTCGGGATCGAGCGTGCGCGGGACGTGCCGGCGGCAGCTGTGGCGCAGCGGAAACGGGACGCGCGGCGCGGGGAGCGGGAAGGTAGAGCAAAGGGAAGGCGGGAGAGAACCGGACGCTCGAGGCGCAGAGGCCGTTTCCACGGAGGGTCGGTTTTTGCCCACAGCTTTCCTGGCCCGATCGTTCCTTTGCGGCAGAGCGGAGAGAAGGGACCTCACGGCACCTCGAGACAACTTCTTCCTGCTCTTAACTTTCCTTTCGTATTTTTGTGCTGACCCAAGCCCTCCAAGACCTGTTTCCTCTTTGACTAGCTCACAAACGTTGCTACCAGGAGCAAAAAACCAAAAATATTTCCGTTACAATAAAGCAAAGTCCCGCGCCGCTCGGGGAATGCTCGCCCACCCACGCGGTCTCGGCGCGCGGCCCCGGCACCGGCGGGGAGGGAGCAGCCGCGGCGCCAAGGGTCGGCGGCAGCGGTGAGCAAGGCCAGCAGAGGAGCAGAGCGAGCAGAAAAGGGGCTGAGCCCCGCCGGCCCGGCAGTCGCGGACCCGGGCCCCCGGGCGCGGGGGGAGCCGCCGCCGGCGCGCGTAACGCTTCGACACCGACGGGAAGAGTTTGGTAGAGCGGAGGACAGCCAGGGCTTTCCAAAACGAGCAGCCCGGCAAGCTGGAGGAATTGCTGGACAAACCGGGCTTGGGACTAGCTGTATCCGATTTTTTCAAAAATGAAAGATGTTGAAGGGTTTTCCTCCCCGTGGGCGCAGCGCCCGCCTGCCCCGCACACCTATAGCGCGGCATGAGCACGCGCACAAGGTCGGCCTGTCGGAGGCACCGAAACCTTGCAATGATCTACGCTGAGCTTGCACAGGTAACGCTTGCAATCAGCATCCGCTCCCGCACCTGCTGCGGAGCTGGGCTCATGAACCACGTTAGAGCATTACCAGGAACGTCCCACGTTTATTGGTTCTGAATTGCACGTCTAGTTTATTCACTGTTAATTTTTAAAAAGTAATTGCTGTTTCTGTCGTTGCCTCCAAATAACCGAAGGCTCAGCCTCTCTGTTATTCGCATACGATGACAAAAAATCCTACTGGTTTATTATTAAAAATCATAGTTTAAACTCTTTAATTAAAATTCAAGCGATGTAAAAACTATGAGTCATCCAGTTTCCATGCTTTTTCCTGCTGCAGGGTTTCCATTGGCTAAACCCCCATGATCAGACGGGGCCAGCAGAAATCCCTTTCGATCGGTAAAGGAAAAGCCGCCTGCCGCTGCTGGCGGAGCAGGAAGGGTGGTGGGACGCGGAGCGCGATCCCGTTCGGAAAGGCGACGGAAGCGCTTCCCCGGCCGGTCTGACGTTTCGGCCGTCTCCCTTCGCCGTGCCTTTGCGGTTCCCTCTCTGGTTTTCCTTCGCACGCCTGAACAGCGGAAGTGCATCCCTCCCGAGAGCGCGGGACAAACGGACGAGGACTTGGGCCACGGGTGGCGGTTTCAGCCCTTCACTTCAGCTAGTGACTAGTGCTCGTTAATGTATTACTGGTGCTGCAGCCTCAGTGTGATTTTAAACAACACGGGACATGCCTATTTGCATTGAAAGACTAACTCCAGAAGGCCCCAGGCTAGCAACAACTGCAGCTGGCCTCCGAAGGAAGTCTTCTCCAGAGGTGAACACGGAGGGTCATCAGAAAACCAGGTTAACGTCCTGTATTCCAGATGTTCCCAGGGCTGTCACGCTGGCTCCCAG
Organism: Rhea pennata; assembly: GCF_028389875.1. Lineage (NCBI taxonomy): Eukaryota > Metazoa > Chordata > Aves > Rheiformes > Rheidae > Rhea > Rhea pennata. Next base: position 17,088,532 of record NC_084670.1, on the reverse strand, counting down.
CAATCAGGACCATCGGGTCCCATTTTTCCTCACTGCCGGCGACTAGATGAAAATTCAAAGAGCGTGTTATCCCGTTACGAATTGCCATGGCCAGGCGACCCCGGTGGTAATGAAAGGGTACGTTATGGGGGAAGGCGCAGAGCTGCTGCCCTGCGGAAAGACTCCTGCACTCTGCATCGAATAGAAAATGGTTTCCTTGGAGGACTGTAAATAAGAGAATATATGGCACAAATTATACTGTAAGTGCTAAAGAAACCTGGAACCGCAAACATCCCGCTGAGTTAGACCTTCTTCGCAGCTACGTTCTGCTCGCCCCGGCACAAGCTGATGGCTCCAGTAAATATTATTTTACCAAAACAATTTAGTTTTTTAGAATCCTGACGTAAGAAGAGCCGCTCTGCACGTAGGCTACCTGCGCGCCGTGGCCGGCGGCGTGTGCCGGAGCGTGCAGTCTCCGGCCGACACGCTGCAGGAAAAGCCGGAGCTGCGCGACAGCAGGAACCGCCTAAGCTTCAGCTCTGCTCTCAACAGTCAGAAATAGCTTTTGTGCAAGCTGGAACTGCATTTATGGGTCAAATGCGACTTTCACCAGACACGGGTAATACACCGTGCAGAGGAACCTTTCTCCAATCTCTTAAGCTATTACCAATTAACTGCAAATTTTATTCATGCTCTATCATGAGTTCCCAGCTGGACTCAGTCAAATAAAGGAACTCAGAGAGTGCTTCTGGAGTACTCTGGTTTTACTGTGTGGGGGGGAAGTAGGATTATTGCCTCTGCTGTGCATTAAATACACTAGATTTTCTGCAAAATCAGTATTAAAAGCTACTAAGCTCAGAGAAGATTTTTTCTACAGAATTTTTGGAGATCGTTCCATATTAGTAATATCTGTCTAATAAACAGCACAGGACAATTTGTGTTGAAGTTCTTTCTGTTTTCAATGATTTAATCTTATGTTCAGCACACTTTTTCCATTATTAACTATTATGTATTGTGAATAAAAATCTCATACATGGCACAATACTTTTATATAAATATTCTGAAAATAAAAGACATCTGTTCCCCTTACGAAAAGCTTTACAGCAGAAGCAATCCCTTAGATTTTTGTAACCTGTAGAGATGAATAGAGAAAACCATTTTACATCTAAGGTGGGGAAAAACATTTTGTTTTAATGCTTAAGAACAGAAAAACAAATAAGCTAAAATCTTCAGATACTTAAACATTCGGTCCCTCCAAACAAGCCATTCATAATTTTAAACGTGCTGTGAGTCTTCTGAAATGCAGTGGGAAGCTAATTTCTCTTGACAAATAGTAATTAACTTTGAAAAGAAGTAACCTAGAAAGCTGGCTTTCCGTTTTGATGTAACAGCATGATTTAATAAAACTAGCAGACGTGAGCATTCAATGCATGTTTGAATTTTACAAAACAAAAATTGTGGCAAGTCGGGAGGAAGACTGGATTTGGCAGGTGCAGGTGCTCGTTCGCGGCTTCCACCGCACACCGTCCGGGCAGACTGCACTTACGCCCTGGTACGCACCGCTGATGACGGGCGCCAGGACAAGACGCGGAATCGGAACTCGCTCACCAGCCAGCGGCGTTTCCACTGACAACCCCTGCGGCGGCGAGCCCAGCGCGGGCTCCCACGCCGGCGGCCGGCTGCGCCCCGGCGCGGGCTGGGCGCGGCGAGCCCTGCGCGGCGTGGGCGGCTGCGCCCCGGCGCGGGCTGGGCGCGGCGAGCCCTGCGCGGCGTGGGCGGCTGTGCCCCGGCGCGGGCTGGGCGCGGCGAGCCCTGCGCGGCGTGGGCGGCTGTGCCCCGGCGCGGGCTGGGCGCGGCGAGCCCTGCGCGGCGTGGGCGGCTGCGCCCCGGCGCGGGCTGGGCGCGGCGAGCCCTGCGCGGCGTGGGCGGCTGCGCCCCGGCGCGGGCTGGGCGCGGTGAGCCCTGCGCGGCGTGGGCGGCGTGGGCGGCTGTGCCCCGGCGCGGGCTGGGCGCGGCGAGCCCTGCGCGGCGTGGGCGGCTGCGCCCCGGCGCGGGCTGGGCGCGGCGAGCCCTGCGCGGCGTGGGCGGCTGCGCCCCGGCGCGGGCTGGGCGCGGCGAGCCCTGCGCGGCGTGGGCGGCTGTGCCCCGGCGCGGGCTGGGCGCGGCGAGCCCTGCGCGGCGTGGGCGGCTGCGCCCCGGCGCGGGCTGGGCGCGGCGAGCCCTGCGCGGCGTGGGCGGCTGCGCCCCGGCGCGGGCTGGGCGCGGCGAGCCCTGCGCGGCGTGGGCGGCTGCGCCCCGGCGCGGGCTGGGCGCGGTGAGCCCTGCGCGGCGTGGGCGGCGTGGGCGGCTGTGCCCCGGCGCGGGCTGGGCGCGGCGAGCCCTGCGCGGCGTGGGCGGCTGCGCCCCGGCGCGGGCTGGGCGCGGCGAGCCCTGCGCGGCGTGGGCGGCTGCGCCCCGGCGCGGGCTGGGCGCGGCGAGCCCTGCGCGGCGTGGGCGGCGCGGGCGGCTGCGCCCCGGCGCGGGCTGGGCGCGGCGAATCCTGCGCGGCGTGGGCGGCTGCGCCCCGGCGCGGGCTGGGCGCGGCGAGCCCTGCGCGGCGCGGGCAGCTGCGCCCTGGCGCGGGCTGGGCGCGGCGAGCCCTGCGCGGCGTGGGCGGCGCGGCGTGGGCGGCTGGCGCCCCGCTCCCGCGGGTTCTCGGCCCCGCCGGGCCCCGGCCGCCGCCGCCCCGCGGCCGCCCTCCTTCCGCCAGCCGGCGCTTCTGTGCCTCTCGCTGGCTGCTCTGTCCGCTGACCCTGCCCCGAAAGGCGCCCGCGGGCGGACGCGCGGCTCCTCGGAGGCCTCCGCGCTGCCGCCCGCCCCGGGCGCTCGCCGTCACGGGGATGGGCGCGCAGCTCGGCCAGCAGCTGCGGCAAACTGCTGCTGGGCGCGCGAACCCCTTCTGGCTTGCCTTACGCGTTCAAAGGCCGAGTAAGTGTGTCCTCCTGTATTTTTTATTTCTTTTTCTTTTTTTTCTTTCCCCAAAGCTGCTGCAGGGACAGTTGACTGCTTGGGAAGGGCTTTTAGTCCCATCTTGGGTCAAACCCCGGTTTTGGAAGGTGCCGAGAATTTGATGAGGCAGGACAGCGTCAATAACGTAGGTGTGAATCAGACCTAAAATACAGACAGCAGACGGCCGGTGTTACGGGCCAGGCACGACCCTCGCGGCAGCCCTGGCTAAGGCTCCACCTGGGCTGTGTTGCCTCTAATTGCAGTGACCAGGCTCAGACCCGGGATTAGCAGCTGCTCTCCCTGCGTGCCCCCATGCCTGAGGCACGGCAGCTTGCTCCTGTCCTGTCCTGTCCTGCTGCAGCAAAGGCTTTTGGCTTGGGTGAGAGCTGGCCCTGTGCTGTTTTGGGCATTTCTGTATCACGCACTGTGTAAGTAAGACTGGTATTATGTGTGCTGGGGGGTATCACCGTAGCAGGGCTGGTTATATTTAGTTTTTGCCTCGCCTTCTCTATTGAAAGCAGTGGCAGTAAGAGAAAGCAGTAATTCTGTTTTAAAGCTTCGGCAAGCATCTGAGAGAGTGCTGTGCTTATATTCTGTATACTGTGGCACACAGTATCCTGTTTTTTTTCCCCCCATTCTGTTAATTATAGGAAGTATGAGAAAGAACTCTAAATACAGATTTTAGTAGATGATGAAAAACAAAAGAAAGGAGCTGGGACAAAGCCCAATGGAGAGAATATGCTGTACCCAGCACTGGTTTTAAAGCCTTTCCGTGATCTATCATGGCCTGTAGCAAATGTCTGTCAGATGAAAGGAAACAACCTTTGCTGCCTGTTCTGGTGGTATGCAGCTGTGTGCTCTGCTTCCCCCGTTAAAACTGGTCGCATTATACTGTGCATGAGGCCTTCAATTTGTTACAGAGTTGGTGTTCTTTCTTATCACTACACCTTGTGGCCGGTCTCTCAGCCCTTCTCGGACTGGAGAAGTCGGCTCCCGTGCGTCTCCAGCACAGCGTCCGCGTGCGGAGGGGCGCTGGCTGGAGCAAAGCGCGCTTTCCCGGGCTCGCCCCGTGTCCGGCTTAGCGCCGCGCTAACGGGTAAAGCGCTTGGACTTCTGCCTGCTGCAATGAGCTCTTGCTTTCCCCGTGCAAAGTGCCTTTGCCTCAACCTGCAGCGCAGGGCAAATTAGTTTAAATAACTTGAAGTTTTCTCCAGATGTGTCTCATTACCTCAGCTACATTTTTGGCTGCTGGTTAGCTCAGGCTGTTGAGAAAATTTTGATATATTAGTGTGGATTTCTTTACAGTTTTTAGAAACCAGGATATTTTTGCATGGGTACAATGCTAAAATACCTTTACTTTTAAAAGCAAAGCCTCCTTAGTGTATTCCAGAAAGCAGGTGGGCATGAGGGGCTGACTCATCTGTGGAGGTAAATGTAGGGATAACTATTCCAGCCAAAGCAGTTTAACTTGCTAGTCAGATCACAAACTTTATCCTGTAAATCATGCGTGCTGCTTACAGCTCACAGAGCTTTAAAGGCAGTGTCTTTGGGTGGCTTGACAAGAAGAAGTAATGAGTGTTTGCCGCTCTCAACAGAAAGTGGCTTCCTGCAAGACGAGCGATGTGCGAGCTCTCCGTGGCAGACGGGCCGGGTTCAAATCGGGTGTCCCCACCGTGTCCCTCTCCGTCGCCCCCCTCTCGTCCCCCGCGGTGGGGCAGGCAGCCCAACGCAGCAGCCTCATGGGGCTTGCGCTTAGAGGTTTCTTTCACACTGCTGCCACTGAATAGGCAGCGATTAATGGCAGGATAATTGGATTTGCCCTTCTGAATCTATAGTAAATGAGTTGAAAAACTGGCCCCTAGGTGTATCTTAGGACTGCTCGTTAGCTGGTGTTGACTTTCATCCTCATTCACCACTGACAGTGTTTGGATTCACTGCGTTGGTGATAAAAATGCCTCCTGTGCTCTTGGAAAGGCGGGGGAAATGGTCTATGAAGAACAGCAGAAGAGTTAATCTGCTAAACCTTAGTAGCAACTCTTCATGCGGGAGGAGGGGAGAATAAAACAGGGTGAATTTACCTCCTCCTCCCTTGAGTTTGGCAAGAAGCTGATCGAGGAAAGTGTGCCCGCCGCTTTGGCACGGCGGCTCCGGTGCTTGCTTGTTCTGGGAGCAAGGGAGAGGAGCAGCGTGATCTTTGGAGAAGGAGGAGCTCCAAGGGAAAGGGAGCAAGCTGGAGCATCGTGCTTTAGGCAAAGGAAGCTTTGTCTCAAGTGGTGACTTGAATAGTAAAATGTGTACTTGAGATGGCTTTTCTCGGTAACTGATGCGTGCCTTTTCTTTGCTTCCTGCCAAAGAGCCCCAATACGCTATGAAATCCTCCCCCGCGGCGCGGCGAGTTGTGTAGGGCTGACGCAGAGTTGCCCGTCCCCGGCGCGGGGCGGAAGGAGCCAAGCGGCAGGTTTTCCGCGGGTTTTCCGCCGACTCCCGCCCTGCGGCGGTTGCCGTGTCCCCGGCCCCGCAGAGCCGCCCTGCGGCGTGGCACGGCCGAAAGCTCCCAGGTTTGGTGTTTCCCACTGGCCTTGTCAGAGTATGTTTAGACAGCTCAGTAAAGGCGAAGGATGGCAAACGCCCTGAATTTCTGCGTTCCCGCGGAGCGAGACCCGCCGGGGCCCGCGCCTGCCGGGTGCTCCAGGGAGAGCGGCACGCGCAGCGCCTCTCTAGCTGTGCGCGTTTGCTGTGTGATGCCTTCGCGGTGAAAAGCAGTGATTTACTGAATGTGCTCGGGATTGATGTAAACATCCTGTGGGGCTTTTGAATGTTTAGCTAAACCAGAGGCGATTAACTGGGGTCCTGAAGATTTTGTGCCTGTTTGTGTTAGCTCAGAAATGCTGCGGGCCCAGATCTGTCGTGTAGTGTGCGTGGTGGCACTGATTTTGTCGTGCGATGGCAAGGGGCAGCGGCGGGCACCTCCTGCCAGCCTGGACTGCAGTGTGCTGTGCCTGCTCTCCAGCCTGGCAGTTCAGGACCCTGTGGTGCCTTTAGCTGGGGCACCCATCCTGTCCCACGCCAAAACACAGGGTGGTTCAGACTACCTTGTTTCACGGTGAGCAGCTATACGCCCTGAAGCCCTTCTTTCCCAGCCCAGAAACGCTGTATAAATCCAAATCAGTCCTGCAGTTAGCCCAGACGGATCTCCCCGTAGTCTGCGACACCCTGGTTGTGGTGTTTCAGCAACACACGTAAGCCCCTCGTTGTCCTGTCTAAATACAAGAGCTGCTGCTTCGTCAGTGACATGACTACATGGACACCTGGATGGAGCCTGGCTCCAGGCAAAGCCTGTGGTGATACTGGCAGGAAAGGACCAGCTCTGAGAAAGCGTCACTTCTGTAACGGGGCTCATTTCTCGGATGCAAGGCCGTTGCACAGTCCAGCTGGAAAAAGCCAAGTTTTCCCAGCTGGGATGAGGAAAAAAGGCTGTGGGCAATGTCCCCCTCCTTCCTTCTATAAATGTTTTTTCCTTGATGAATGGCCTGTCTCACCACTTCTGTCTCAATTGCCTAACTTAGAGCAGGACTACATATTTGTACCCCTGCAGCCAGCACAATATCTTTAATTACATGTGTCTTTATATGTCCAAGGAAAATTTCAGGTTTGAAAAGGGATGAAGAGAGGAAAGGTTTCTATATTTGTAGGGCTATTCATTTTTTTCATCCAGTACTTCCCAGACAGCTGGGACTGATTCTCCCTTATGGTAAGGCTGCTTTACATGAATTCAAAAGGAAATCTGAAGCATGAATAATACTTTCTGCTAAAGAAATGCTGGAGGACTTTGTCAGAAATAGGAACCCACCAGAGTCAAGATGTGTGTGGCGGCCCTGGTTTGAGGTATGGTAACTAGGACCTGCCATAACATTACTCTGTGACTCTTAAATGTCATCTTGACTGTTGCTAGTGTGAGAGCCTGCTTCATTTTTTGGTTTTGAGAGGTAAGCTGGAGAGGGAAGAGGGGAGAAGAACCAAGTCTGAAGCAAAATAGTGGAAACTTCTTTAAGTCCAATGGAAACCATTACAAATTTCCCATTGTACCTGGCCCTTTGGGCAGTGTTTGCACAAAATATATTGCAATAAGATATGGTTTTAGTGTTCTGTCTGCTTTTGGTCAAAAAGATTTCTTCTTGCACTTTTCAAACATGTCTTATTTCGTTGGCTTGTTTACAGCACCTGCATAGGTGCTTCTTTCTTTTCAGTTTTCTCCGTAAATAATCCATGGAAAGATAACCAGATACCAGCTGTTGTCATTTTCCAGCTACCAGTAATATTTGTCCATCCCAACAAGCTTCCTATAACAAAGTCAGAGTTCACTTGTGTAGAAAAGGAAAAATGACAAAAGCTTGCACAGCTTTCTCCCTCTTTCTTTCTAATGCATCAACTACAGTCTTTTTCATTTCCCCTTCTAAAATAAGACTGGAAAAATCATCAAGAAGATGCATTTCTTCATTTAAGAGGCTGTTGAATCAGGAAAGGAAATGGAAAAGTAATCTATGCTGGATATTTTATTGTGTTTTTTTTTTTTTTTTTACTGCTTAACGTTCTGGGAGATGGTTGCTTTGAATGCTTTGTCACCAGTGCAGTTCTGTGTCTCAAGCCAGGCATCAATATTTAACGTGCTATGTAGATGTCAGCGCTTTGTGTTGAATTATTTATCAGCCTTCTATGATGGGCATTATATCCTAGCAAATGATAAAGTATCTGTTGACTAAACTAAGATGCGAGAAGCAAAGAATTTTTTGGTTCATTTACAAATGTCTTGCTAAGCATGACACTTCCTTCAGTTTTCTTGTTAATGTCACTTGTTAGCCCAGGAGGGGTTCTGAGTAAGTCAGTGCTGTGACTTGTTACTTGACAAGCTAAAAGCAGAAAACCAACCAAAGAAGTTCAGCAGACCTGATTCTGCTGCGCTCATATTGATGTAAATCTGGAATCTCATCATGGGAATTAGTGCAAAACACAGTAAGTGAGAACAGAACTGACTGCATGAGAAATGAGTAAATGAGAAATACAAGTAGCTGAACTCATGGTGACTGTGCTCCTGTTTGTGCTCTTTTGGCTTGGTTTTATATTGGCTAAGTCTCTATGAGCAAGAACTACAATCCTTGCCGAAGCAGCTGAGGCAGTGGGAATATGGCTGAACACTGCAGGGTTTGATCCAACCCATGTTTGCTTCTCCTCCAGCTGCAGCCCCCATCAGAGGATCAGAGAGGAGATCCTCCTTCCCAGCTGACCCTGCTGCCAGGGGGAATGCATGGGACTCGAACCCTGTGCCTTGCCACTGTGTGGATGTTGCTGAGGGCGACTCCAGAGTGTCCTTTCATGGGTGGCCTCTTGGGCCCCACAGCAAGTGCTGTGGTTGCTGGGGAAGGAACTGCTGAGGGTAAAGCTGTGGACAGCCCAAAGCAAGCTGCTGTCCTTCAGGCACTTGGGATTCCTTAGTGCCCAGAATTGGTAGGGTGTGAAGGTGACCTGAAACAGTCCTAAATCTCTTTCACCTTCCAGTTCTGATTTTTCATTCTCCTGGGGTTAGATAATATTTCCATATCATAGTAATACTGAATAATCTTCTAAGTTCATTTGAGCAACAGTATGAATCCTAGTGCATCTGTACCTTACCTGATGGCTGCTTTCACCTGTAAGGCAGCCGATTGACCCAGCTGTAGAGCAAGGGGTGGGATGGAGTCTGTGTGTGCCTAAGTGCCCATGCCTCCCCTGCCCGTTCCTCTCAGCAGAGCTCCTGCCCTGACCCCTCCAGCCCGTGTGCAGGGACTGATGCTGTTACGCCGCCGGCATGCTTGTTCCATTGCTATATGACACTAGAAACCTGCTGAAACCTTTCGCCTCTGGGGTGAGAATGCAGCTAAGCCCAAAGGCAGCTGAGAGCGAAATTTGTCCATCTCCAGTTCTTAGCATAAGAAGGCTGTTAAGCGGCCCTGACGGCAAGGTGTTGGAAGTAGCCTACCCCGAGAAAGCAAACAGTGTCGTGCTCTGGGTGAGAAATGCTTTTTCTTTGCAGAGAGATTGATGTTCCGCTAAATATGCGTGACACTGCAACTTCCATGTTTGGCATCTATCTTCTTCCAGACTTGAAAAGGCTTTAAATTGTTTGTGTAGAAACTGTGGATACTATAAACTGCCCTTTCCAAGGCTCTGGGCAAATATACACTTGCAATTTTTTTTCCCTAATTGTCTGACAGGTCTGCTAAAAGTGTAAAGCCTTAAGGGCTATTCTGTTCAGGTTAATAGATGATGATGGAATTAACTGTTCTCTGAGGCAGTCTCATTAACTATGAAGCAACTATAAAAATCTTACTTCTCTTAGCATCTGAGCAATTGAAGAAAGGAAAGTATCTCTTCACATATGTAGTGTTTTCTGTCCATATTCAGACTTACACAGTCACTGAGACCTTCTGAAAGTCATACTACCTCAGTTTTCAACAGCCAGCACTTTCTTGCCAGTTTTACCTCATAGTTTCTGGTGGATTTTTTTTCCCCATTTCTTTGATGGACACACAAATATTCATGACCTTCTAGAAAAGAAAATAACTCCTTGCCCACAAATGCCTGTGTGGTTTGGATAGTGTTGTAGGGCTCTTGGTAAGGTACTGGCTGCTCTGAGTCAAGATGACCCAAAGACATGGAGAAGTAGATTACATCTGCTTGGTTTCATTGAGGTTGAATCCCGGACACAGCAGTGAAACTCGGATCTGTCACTCCCCCAAGGAGCACTTGCAATTTCTGCGTCGAACTGAGCGTTTCTCGTGCAGTGACCTGTGCTGCGTCCCTGTGCTGCGTCTCGGCAGAAACGCAGCTCCGGTCGGTCTCTGCAGGAAGAATGCTGCGGGCTTGAAGTCCTTTTCCTTAAATCTGTACGTGTGGAGAGTAGACAATTTTTTGCAAGTAGGAACATCAGAGAAGAGGATGTGTTTGCCCAGGTTGGTTATGTTAAAGTTCACATAAAACAAAGTAACGTGTTTTAAGGCGAAGCTGTTCCGAGTCTGCAGTGTGGAGCGTTGCCGTCGGCTCCGAGCGCTGTCACATTCCCCGCAGCTCCCAGGCGAGCCCGGGATGCGCCGCCCCTGTCCCGGCGGCTGCGGGAAGCGCCGGGACCTCGTGCCTGGGCCGCGCCGGGGAGGGAGCGGGGCCGGCACCGCTGGCGGCCGAGCGGCGCTGAGCCTTGCGGGGCCGCGGGGGCTGCGGTCGGTGCGCCCGAGCCCCGGCTGCGCTGCGCGCCGCAACCGTAGCGCGTAGGGAAGGAGGAGGGGGCCCTCGGGGCGCTGGCGGAGGGGAGCACCCGCAGCGCCTGAGCGCCTCCCGCCGGCGTCGGGCCAGCCCGCGGCTTGCCCCTACCTTAAGTGCGCTTACCTGCGTGCATTTATTTCTTTGCATTTGAAGCGGCCCGCTCAGGAATATACAAGCGGTCTGGTGGGAAATTTGTGATTGATTTGCTGTTGCTCTCACAGTAAATTTATACTGTATCGCATCCAGAGCCGCACTACAGCAAACTAAAAACCGAATCTGACAAAGGGAAGCAGACCAAAATAAACCTCCAGCGTGGGATGTCACTACCTGGCGCTGGGAGAGCAATTCAAGATATTCATACAGTTGGCTGTAATGTTTCCTGAGCTAAATTATGCTGTCAAGAAGCAGCATGAAAGTAATTTAACAAATGTCAGGACATCTTACAAAAACAAGAGGGGAAAAAAAAACTGTAAAAGTACAAGGGCAGGATGAAGCTATTGTATGATTAGTCATGAGAACCAGAAAATTATTAGAAAAGCTGTTTCTAATATTTTTGAGAGCATTTGGAGCAGCTAGAATCCAGCTGGCTAGGCTGACTTCTTATCTTTTAAGTATGTTGGCTGGAGAAAGGGAAAGAATGTTTTTTTTTTTTTTCTTCTATTATAATAGAAAAAATGATTTCAAAATGTTATTGTTGTTCCCTTTGAGTTGCTGATGGCATATCTCAGCCTTTGAATGAAGCCTACTGGGATATGTGTAAGTAAATGAATTAATGATTGAGCTGATCTAAAAATAATTTTGTCCCATCTTAAATCCCCATACAGTGATATACAGCTTAGTGTATTTTTTAAGAAACTTTAAGATAGCTGGATATGTAATATACTTCAAGAATTACTAGTGAGGGAAAAATGCATCATTGTATTATGAAAAAAGTTGAAGCCTATGTTTGTATGCAGCCAGAACATAAAACACTGGGTGAGTTTCCCCCAAACCTTCATTTGGCGATGCTGATATCTTTTATGAAAAGTTATCAAATGACTCCAATAAGGCTTTTATATAAGGTTCACGTAAGTTAAAGAAAAATAAATGCCACCTGTAGGATGGAGCTGTATGAGCTGCTGTGGGTGAGCTCGGGCCAGGTTGCAGCGCTGTGCCTGGCTGTGCCAAGTGCCTCTGCTCCTCCCTCTCCAGGGAGCACAAGCGATCTCCTCACCGACGCAAGCAGAATGCCCTGCGCCGCCCCTCGCAAAGGAATTAATCTGGCTTTATAGCATCGCACAGCAAAAAGTGGTGAAAATAGCAGGAAGAGGCATAATGCGTGGTGTCCAAGCCTGCGGCAGTAAAAACGAGGTGCAAAAGAATGAGATTCCCACAGACTCGTGGGACAGTTAGATATAACTGAGTTAAACAGGAAAAATAAACGTTTTTCTATGAATAGACTATTCTTGGTTTTGTTTAAAATTCGAGCAGAAATGTTGGCGTGCGTAGTGCATTGCTGCTTGCAGCTCTCAGCTGCGCGCACTGGGGCAGGCAATAGCAGGCCCTCAGCGCGCTGGGGCTCGTGTGCCGGCAGTGTCGGTCCAAGTACCTGAGAGCTAAAGAGGTTACGCTAACGCAGCTGGTAGTGTTTGGGAGGACAAATCTCCTCAGATTTGAGGACTGCAGGACCAAAATATGGCCCCGGTGCGGTTGCAAGCGCCAGCATCCATCAGGCTCGCCGCACGTCCATGCGACGCAGCAGCCGGCAGCGAGGAGGAGGAGGAGGAAGGTGGCGTGCGAAGGCGCCGGGCGAGTCCTGCATCTCGCAAGAAGCCGCGCTGCCGCTGATGGCTCCCGATGGGGTCTGGCAGTTTGGGGGGACCACAGCGTGGTCGGCATCCATCTCCCGCTGCCACATTCACCTTGAGGTTTGAACAGGCAGAAAGTGCCCTTCTGGGAGTGAGAAGGGGTCTCCTGGCCAGGCAGCTGCAGAGGGGGAGCTGGATACAGTCTGGTTGATATTTCTTGCTATTATCAGCATTTGCTGTGTTTCACACGTATTTGAAGCTCCTCTTAGCAATAGCTGAGCGGCCGCAGGAGCTGGGAGTAACCCAGCGCCCTGGTTGGGTGCTCGTCCCCGTGCGTCCGGCTGAGGCTAGAAGTGACACCGGGTTTTCGCTAGCCCTTCATGCATTCAGACTTTACAAAATCTTAGAACTGGCTTGAGTGACAATTATGAGGGTTTTCTGCTGTATATCATCTTTCTGGGAAATGCACAGCGAGAGCGAAGCAGCTAATATTCCTGACCACCAGGGAAAAACCACCTGATACTTGCGTGTACGGGTGTGTGCCCTGGAGGAGCTGCTGTTTAATCAGCTGTGCAGTTGCATCTCTCTGCATAGGTATGTGTAGTCGCCTCGCTAAGGGAAGATTTAATCCTTGCAGGTCCCCTCGCTACACCTTCTGCCTCTAAACAAGAGGCGGTGTATCGGGACGGATCCTCTCTGGTCAAGCTACTTGGAACACGCCAAGGACTTCAGCTGCAGCCCAGCCCAAAACTCGCTGTCTCAAGCAAACATTGACCTCATGGGAGGTTTGCACTAATTTTTAAAACATGACAGCAGGGGGCAAGGAGGTCCACGGTTTTTCACTGCAAAGTAGCTGCTGCCACAGCAGAAATGAGGTGTATTTCCAGTGATTGCTCTTCTCTTGAGTAATTCTTCTGGAAAGTAGTAGTATTTGCAGTGGTGGTGAAGTTCAGAGGAATTCCAAGGTTTTTAAGGCTTTTTAAAAATTATTTATATTTGCTTTCATATTATGAAGTGGCATTTATCATATGTTCATGCATATGATCCCTATCCCTAACATGTGAAGTTTCAATCATCTGGCATATTTGGTGTAAATTCTCCACATTTTCAATCACTGAGCTTACTAATTACTCTGGACACAGCGCAGTCTATTTATATGCTTTGTAAACACTCCCTTCTCCAAATGCTTTGCAGTATCATTTTCCTCAGTCTCTTTATGGAAGATTGTCAAATGACTGAAGCAGCTGAACTGGAAAGAAAAAGAATGGAAAATAAATCATGTAACATCAGCAAGGAAGCGATTGTCCTTGTTAGCAAATATGTCAACTCTATTCAATTATTTATGAATTGGGGTAATATGTTACTTGCTGCTCTGTACAGTCAGGGTTTTTTATTTTGTGTGTGTGTGTGTGTATATATACATATATATATGTATATATATATTTTAAGGCAAAAGTAAGAATCCATGCACTTCATAAATTGTGTGTTTACCCTGGCTGCAGGCCCTGAGCCGGCCCTACCGAGGACCGAGAGGGGCCATGCGCTCCGTGGCCATCAGCAAGGAGGCAATGGGTTTCCTGGCACCTCTCTGCCAAGCTGCCTTGTGGCTGTCCAGGAGAGAGAGATGCCAGCATGGATTGTATAATTTGGTCTATGCTCCCATCTAGCCAAAATTAATTAATTTGGGCATCTGGCAGGCAAATTTGCCCAAGGGACTTTAGATATCAATGGCAGCTCTTCTTGTGCTGAGCTCCAGAGCAGCAGCCACAAGCAGCACTGGGTTGCTCGTGGACCTCTTGTGTAATTTAAATCCATCAAATGAGAAATGAGCACTTGGGGAAGCAAGTTTTCACTTGCTTTAAACTCAGATTATTAAGGGCTGCCATATATGTCTTCAGTGCATAAAATCCCATGGCATAGGGCAAGCAGCTTTGGTGCTATGAGGAGTTGCGTGTCGGTGAACACTGAAGATCAGAGCTGTGCCCCTGGGCTCAGCGCTGCTGTCGCCAGCAGTCGTCCTCGACAAGCCCTTGCAGGAACATTGCCAGTTCCGTCAGAGCAGCAGCTGATTTTCCTCCCTGGTACTTGACCGATGAGGCTGCTTTGGAGCCCATCGAGCTTCCGATGGCTGGCACAGATTTATTGGGTTGTTTGTGTCCCCACCCCATTCCACAGCCGGGGTGAGCGGGGTGTTGGTGTGATACAGCTCTGGTAAATCGGTACCTTTGGAGGAGACGGTGAGCTGCCAGGAGGGAGTGCGTATCTGCTGGATTTTCTCAGCTTTGTGCCTTGGGCGATATGTTTGGTTAAAGAGAAGATCTGCTCTGCCCCATCCCTTGGCTGCCTGGCGATGGTGTGGTTTGGTGATGGTTAGAACTTCTGGTGCTCCCGCAGGCTCCAGCACTTCCTCAAGAATATCCTGAAGGTCATAAAATGATGGTTTTGTTCTTCAACAAACAGCTTCATGCCTTGCTCTATGGATTAATGAAACGCATCCTGACTCAGGACGGGAGAAAGGTAAGCTTGCCGGGCTGCCAGTGGTGTGTGCGAGACCCCCAGAAATCTAGCAAGGAGTGTGCTGTCGTCAAGCAGAGTTGTTCCAAAGAGCCTGGAGGTATTCTACCCTCCAAAGCGAGGAAAACGGAGCTGCGGAAAGGCATCACGGAGCTGCTGGCAGTCAGGCGCACGCAGAAACTCGGAGTTCTTCCGCAAACCCACAGCCTTATTTCCCAGTTGCTGGGATTTTCTAAAGGAAAACTCCACCTGGCAGAGGCGATATTGGCAAAACTGAGGGCTTTGCTCATATGGAGAAATGTGTCAGGGAAATATCTAGATAGATGTGAGCTAAGGCTTTCATCCTGGAAGATTTAACACCTCTTGATTTCCAGTTTCCTCTGGAGTATGCTTTGGTATTTGACAAATGTGGTGTTCTAGCACCCTGGGAATATTCCAAGAGATCTCCCAAATTTTCACAGGAAGTCTGTTTATAATCAACTTCTTATTTTCCCCCGGCTACCCCCATGAACTGCAAAATGAAAGAAAAGGGATGGAGGGCGGGAGGAGGGTGTAATGAGCACTGAGCTTTGAGAAATGATTTTGTGGTAAGGAATAATGTTGCTTCAAGAATAATACAAATCTTCTGAAAACATATAGGGATATTCATCCAATTTTCCAATGTGAACTTAAATTATAAAAATACTTCCAAAGATAACCTTATCCTTGCAGTTCTTTGCCAAGGAATAAAACACTATTTTTTTTTTTTGAAAATCTCTGTACAAACTACTTTTGTTCTCCAGCAGGCAAGTAACAGTGCTGTTATACTTGTGTAATTTTGAGATAACTTATCTATTAAAAAAGAGCAATCCACTTCAGAAAAGAACAACTAGCTTACATGTGTCAGGTGCTTGGTTTAAAGCAAAGCTGAACATCTGGTAACCACAAATGCAGTTTTGTTGCAAGTATATTCTAATACTTAGTCAAAGGATCCCCAAGCTATAAAATAGAAGAAACTATAGAACTGCCATCTATTTTTTCTTGTTGGTTTGGGGAAAGCCTAAATTTTGGTCTGCGCCAATACCTGCCTTGGCGGAGACGAAGCCTGCACAGCCTTGCCGTGCCGCCGGGGCTCTCGCCCCGAGATGGGACAGCCCAGTGGGCGCTGCGCTCGCGCCCGCAGGGCTCAGGGCTGCAGAGGAGAAGGGTCCGATTCTTTCTCCCTCTTTCGTGGACTGAACAAAAGTGACCGCTGGGACCCGGATTCATCTCTAGCAAAACCGAGCACCCGCTGCTGTCCCGTGGAATAAGTAACCCGCAGCCAAGTAACGGCTCCAGTGGGCACTCGGAAGGCTGCGGAGAAAACAAGTGATGGTCCTTAAAAGTTCTTGACTTCTCAAGCTTAATGATACCCATTTAATATAAAACTCTGGATTTGGGGTCAACATGGTACAATGTTTCTCATATCATCTGTTGTTCATCTGTTTTAACTACATCTATGCCAATGCTGGGTAATTAAACAGCTGGGAGGATTTAATGACTCCCTGTGACAAGAGTAATCCAGGCACATCTGGCTTAATGAACTTGCTTTTGATCCAAGCAGAAAGAAAATTTCTCGTCTTTCAGATGTACACCTAGTCTTTCTCTAAGCCTTTGTTATAAGGGTTTAGAGGGGAATTCTGTTTGTTTTTTAATTTTATTCTGTTTCCTTACCAAGAACAGACCCTACCCTGATACGATATGAGGAGTCATACTAAGCATTGCAATATGGAATTGGGGACTGGGGAAGGATTGCTCTGAAATTATGCTGAAACTTGTGAGAGACCTCATCCTTCCCACCAGCAGTAATTCTCACTTGTGTATCTAATCAGTTTTAAATAACCGAAGAACAGGATCAGGTTCATCCCAAAAAATAAATTGATGAAAATAGCCTATTAAAAATACCGTGCTATATTGGTAGTACAGCTGTAAGGGATTTACAAAAATTAATTATACTACTACTGTAAAAATATCAACATGGAAGTTAATGCCAGTGTATTTTGGTCTGTGATTCCACATATTCAGCTGTCTGGTAGTTTCAGGGAAAAAAAAAAAAAAAAAACCTACTTGGTCTGCTTCGGTATAGAAATTTTTCCCTGCCGTTATGCATGCCTGAGCTAGAATTCTTAATTTAGGAATTAAATGTCTGTGGTACAAAAACACAATCTTCTGCTAAATGGTTTTGGCTTTCTCTATTCACCCAGAGATTCCAAGAAAATAAATCAGTGAGCCTCTTTTTTTTTTTTTTTTTCCCTCTGCTGGGAGCTAGAGTCCTAGAGAAGGCGGATAATGACCTACTCGTGCAAAAAAAGAAGGTGGGAAATAGTTCAGTTTCTATATTTAATGAAAAATAGCTAGCTCCTGAGCTTGGAAACTACTGTTTTGATGAACTTAAATATTGTTAGCCTTAAATTACCCCACTGCTCTGCATGATTTAGGTATGCTGTGGATAAGAGACTAAGAATGTTTAAAAATCAGTAAAGTGAAGTGACAGGAAGCTGTAAGAATCTTTCTGAAATCACAAAAATCATTTATTAGTTCTACTGGTTGAGATGACTAAATGGAATTGGTCAAATTATTTGTGATTGAATTTTCTATTAAAGGTGGTATTCATAGTATTATGGCATTTTTCTTAGTTTCAAAGTTGGGCAGTTAAAAATAGAGTTCCAGTGCCTGTCTCAACTCTGTTTTGCACCATTTCAAAGGTCTCAAACTGGACTTTCCATGGACTTCTCTGCTTCTATAATCTGGGAGATGTTTTTGAGACTTTCCGTGTATGAACAAGCGACCCTACTCCAAGGTAGAGTTCTAATACGCTTTTAGCTACTGATCATCAGTAGGTCTCCTCTCATCAGGTGAGAAAGCGGAGGACCGAGTCTTCTGTAAATTCCCTTTGCTAGTGTCAGAACCTAATTTTGCAGAAATCAGCCCAAACCATGTTACTGCAGAAGGCATGTTTGGAAACGCATTTTTCTGGTCGCAAAATGTCATGCAAAAAATTGCACAGCTCTGTTACTCTGGTGAGGATGTGGAGAGGAGACGGCCAAGAAAGACTTTTCTAGGACTACCGAGGAAGGAAATCCCTCCCCCAAATTGCCGAGAGAAGGGCATGCCTTTAAAAGGGGGGAACAAAACACTTCGCCAGTGACTGCTGCCCCTTCCACCTGTGAGAGCGATTTTTAGCACGGCCGAGGGAGTTTGTTAGCAAGCAGAGCGTGCCGTCCGCCCCCAGCGGGCTCCGCTTTTATTCTTCGGCGGCGTGTTTCAGGAAACGGCGTGTTTGTGCTGCAGGGTCCCGCTGGAGCGGGGGTGGCTGCGCCCTCCTGCCCCCTCGGCGCGGGCCCGCGAGGTCGCCCCTTGGTCCTGGCCGTGCGCGTTCCCGGCCCCGTTTCTGAACTTCGCCTACAAAGGGACTCGACTCGATGAATATCCCAGAAACTCTCCGATGTCAAACGCGTCCTATTGCCTCGAAGAGTGGGCGTCTCGTGCCTGCCAGGGCCGCGGAGCCCTCCCTCAGCCGAGGGGTAGCGATGAACTAAAAGCGAAAATCTCTGGTTTTCCCTAGCTCCTTCCCCGTTTTTCCTTGGCTGTGGGGTAACCGGAGCCTCCTCGCCAGTGAGGCATACCCAGGGCTCCCGTGTCGCGCTCGTTCCTCCTCTCTTATTTTCCGTTCGCTTCTAGCTTTCCTAAAAACCACTGCTCAGACTTCTCCCTGCCGTTAGCATTTCCTTGCGTGTTTGGCTAGGTTCCCGCGCGTTCCTGGTACGGCGCGCGACGGCTGCCGCGGGGCCGAGGCGGCGCGGCTGCCGGGCGCGGGGCCGCTCTCCAGCGCGGCTGGCTTCGCTCGCGCGTTCCAGCCTCTTCTGCAGGAGGTTTTAGCTCTGCCTTGCGGTCGATCTCTGCTTTAGCGGACGGCGACTTTTTAAAGTGGATGTGACCAGGTCTCAGGAGCACCTGGGCGTATCTTGGCGGCAGCAGGACACCTTCCTCACCCGGAGGCATGGGAGCCTCGTGGCCACCCTTGCTCTGCGCCGTGGCTCCCTCGGGCTCTCTTCTGCATCCTTCCTCCTGCCTGGGTAGACGTTCCCTTGTTCGCTTTGATGAAACATCTTGAGGAATCTTTCTCGTCCACACGTTCATTTGCGGCTTGGCACTTCTGTCAGGGCTGGCTCCACCGCGTGCTTTTTCGCTCTGCGTCTCAGCCTCTCTGAAGCTTGGTCCTCCAAACCCCCAGCCTCCCTCAGCCCCTTCCCCTCACTGCTCTCTGCGTGAGTCTTGTAAGGCAGAAAAATCCTTTTCCCTCTGAATTCTGTAGAATTTAAATTTATTCTAATTATCCCTCTAGTTTGCTAGTAGAAAATTAGAAGGGATAGGATTGATTCATGTAAAAAGTCATCAGCTGCACTCTCTAAAGGCATTTCCAGACTTCTGGCATATTCAGAACAGGAACTGGAAACACTGTTTCACGCTAATTCCTTCTATCAAATAGTAATACGCGTAGCTAGAGATAGAAGGCAGAGACATACCCGGGTCAGTACAATTTCCTCCATATGCTCTGAAGAGGAGACACGTCTGATGGTTTCAGACCTGGAGTCCTCCTTTCTTTGATTTTAGCCAGTTGTTGTCAAAGACATGCTGTAATCCTTTCCATTTCTTGTATTTCTTCAATCATACTTGATTGCTCTGGTTAAGGACAGAGTTACCAAGCTGTGTGCTGAACTTTTTTGGCTGCCACAGAGAGAATCCTAAATAAATATTTTGCTGCAAGAGGTTCCAGCAGTTTTGGTACAAAGCCTAACACCAAACATTGTGGTGTGCAGGGAAAGTCGGTCTCCAATGGGAACTCAATAGCAGGGTGGATCTTCTGCCAAAAATTCCTAATTCTGGGACCATACCAGGAAACTTGTATGGACCCCATTCTGCTCCGACTGAAGTCCAGAGTAAAGCTCCTATTGATTGCAAGGGGATAAGGATCACACTGCAACACCGAGTCCTTACAATTCCACTCTGCACTCTTTTTTTCTTTCAAATTCCCATTCATTTTGTTTTCTTTTACTTTGAGGCTCTGGACATATACTAACCATTGCTCTCTGGTGTATTTTTCTGGAAGAAAAATCATGGATGGGATTTTCTTCAGCTCTTACACCCTTTAGCTCCTGTAATGTGCCTCAAAGCCTGGCTGGAACGCAGCGGGGCTAATCTGGAATGACAGATGAGCAAGCTGGTTCATAAAAGGAGAAAAAAATGCTGGAAAATGAGAAAATCAACAGAAGGAGAGCTTGCAACCATATTGGAAAGCTAAGAAATGATATCTTGAAAGATCTAGAAATAGATTTGAGTAATCCCTGAGTTTATCTGGAGAGATAAATCAGTGATAGACTGCGGTCGAGTAAGAGATAGAGACGTGGAAAAACTGGATCTTGGGACATTTAGCAGAGGAAATGGAAGTCCAGCATCGCTGTGTCGCAATGGTTTCCTAACACATTTGGAGCTTGACCATGTCTTTTAGTGTGCATAAGTATACAGACTGCTATATATAGCTCTAGTAATAAACATGTGTAATCTGAGAGCTTTAAACATAGTAGGCTTTGTGTATTAGGCTGTGTTAGAATGCTTGGAAGAAACAAGTGTTAAAATAAGACTGATTTCTGGCACAGTTTGGAGCGGATCAAAGATGGGCTACAGGTTGGGGGCTTTATTTCCAGCAGTGCCACATCTTCACTGTAAGGCATCAGGAAAGTCATTTGATTTCCTTGTTCCTTCTGATTTACTTGTTTCACCTGCATCACATGGTGCTCATTTCTTCCGTTGTGAGCTTCAGCAGCTCTGGAGGGTGGTCACGTCGAAGGAAAGCAACTAAGCCACAGAAAAAATCTTGCAAGAGAGATGTGGGGACACGAGGGGGAACGAGGAGCTTTCCCCGTGCGTTTCTGAGCTGATCAGGGGGTGCACAGCTTGCTGGCGTTGAACTGCAATGGCAGGGGGACGGGCACTGGTGTCAATCCTTCCCTGGCCACTGCCTCCTGACAGCCTGGCCGTGTCCCTGGAGCTTCCCACACCAGAGCAGCTGCAGATCCTGCCCAAAACCCCTGGCGTGGGCTTTGACAAGGACATAAAGGGCAGGGTGCTGAACAGGACTAACCTACCGTGCTTTGTGAATTTACTTCTGTACAGATCTGAACAAAGAAGACTAAACAACCAATGTAAATTTTAAATTCTGTGCTATTTTAAGTGGAATGCAGTGGCATGATCAGGGCCAGCAACCCTTATTCATACCCCGCATGTGGAAGCTCTAGTGGGAAGGGAAATCTTGGCACCTAGTGCCCTAGTGTCCCGCTGCTGTGTACGGTGGGATGGCATGTGAGCCCGTCTTTCTGCCCCGGCATGAAGGGCAGCATTACCCTTGGTAAAGCAACTTACTCTTAATGCACTGTTCTCTCCATAATGTTCCGGCTGTTGATGCTGAAGGGTTAAGAAGTCACCTATGTGCTTGCTGCATGTGTGACGTGGTGCTGAAGTGGTAAATAGAGCTCATGGAACAGCACTGAACCTTTCCAAAACCAGCCTCTAACATATACATTTTATTTCATCTTAATGCTAATAAAATAGTCAAAATATTACATTGTAGTTCTTGGAAGTCATTCAAGTGTGGTTTAAAACAGAAACGCTGACAAAGACTTTACCGCAGCAACGTTCAGTACCTCACTGGGCAGGCACGATGCTCTTCTGGGTGAACAAATATGTTTTCGTGTTCTGCTGTCACCTCTTTTGGCTGCGCAGAGTTCATAGTAAGGCAAAATTGTCAGCTTTTCCCTTGAGCTTTCACAAAGTGAAGTAAATAGGCACTGCCATGGGAGTCAGCGGGATGGTATGGATTCTGGTTAATGCAAGATATTGAAAAAGAATTTGAGTGTTAAACACAAAACTTTTGGGTAGGTGGTCTGAGAATAATTTTGTCTCTTTTAGCTTTTGTTATCTGGGAAAATTCACTTGTTTCAGCAGCATTTAGAAAGGTAAATGCAGAAACAGTCATATATGTCACTTCTGTTGTTTTAAATGGAGGGTTTTTGAACATTTTAAATAGATGTGCTGTAAAAATGATAGTTGAAAGAAATGACTATTGTACATATTCCAGCTACTGAGCAAGTTTATGGGCAGACACCCCTATGCCCTGACAGTTCCCTGCTCTAGGTTTGCCCTCGCCTGCCTCATAGTTGTTGTTGTTGTTGTTTTGTTTTTCCCCCATTTTTCTCCCTGCTCAGAGTTACCTGGATCACCAAGAATTGGCATTTTCAGCCATGCGGAGCATCCTCAGGGATAACAACATGAAATCCCTCCCTCATCCGACAACCTTCCTTTGTGCCTTCTTGTTTCTCTCATTTTCTCCCATTTGGGAGCATGTTTGGTTTTAATTCATGTCACCTCTTACCTGTGGCTTGGAGGTCTTTGCTGCAGGTCTGCCAGGGGACCTTTGGCCTTCTGCAAGATACAGACCACTCCACAGCCCTAACTTGCACACAATTTCTGCTTGAGTCAATGGAAACTTTGCTTTAACTACAGCGGCAGGATGAGACCGTGGCTCGAGGAGCAGTCTTTCAGAAGAGTGTGTATTGCAGGGTCTTGTACTGCTTAACTCTACCTTGCACATTTTTTGCATAAAGACACCATCTGGGATAAAGTTGAGTAGACTGTGCTCCCGGGACAAGGTAGAAAAGCTGGAAATTACAAAGACTTTTGTCTTTTTAGGAAGAGGGTAGTGAAGGGTGTCATATTTCCTTTGGCATTTATAATGCTACCAAATTACATCTGCTCTTTAAACATTTTCCAGAGGGAGAATTCCTGGACTCTGCTCCAATTATACTTGAGATGCAAAAGCCTCCAGCACACTCCCCTTTTTCTCCCTACCCCATTCCATCACCCCTTTCCCCCCCTCCTCCACCCCACGGGTTGCTCTGCCGTGCGGCTCCCTGCGGGGCTCCGCACCCGCGGGCGCCCCCTCCGCACTTTGGCCGGGTCCCCCCGGGGAGGCGCCCGGGGCAGGTCCGCAGCGCCCCGCGGGCAGGTGCAGCCGCTCCGGGCCCGCTGCGACGGCGAAGCCCCGTGGCGCCCGCGCCCGCGCAAGCCCCGCCGCTCCGACGGGGAGGGGCGGATGTCCGCGGAGGGGGGGCACGGCCACAGCGCGGGGCGCCTGGCGAAGCGGCGCCGGGGGAGGCAGGGCGAGGCGTGCGCGGGGCAGCGCGCAGCGCTGCGCGGCCGGGGCCGCCCCCGCCCCGGGGCCGCGTGCGCTGATGTAATCGCGCAGCAGCGGGCGCTGAAATTCAACACCGCGCGGGCGGGGAGGGCTCGCCGGCCGCGGCACTCGCTCCAGCGCCGCTCCGCACCGGCGCACCGGGCCGCCCCCTCACCCCGGTGCCGGGCTCCTCCGTGCCGGCCCCCGCGGCTCCGCTCGGCACGGCACGGCTGCCGGCCGACCGGCCCCCGGCGCGCTCCCCCACCCCCCGCCGCTGCCGCTCCCGCCCCCGCGGGCCGCCCTCGGGCTTGCGCGGAGCTCGGCGGGACGTCGGGCGGCGGGCCGGCTTTCATGGACAGTACCTGAGCCCCCGGCGGCGCGGCGCTGGGCTGCGCGTTTCGCTCGGCTCTCCGCCGCCCGGGCAGATGCATACAAATGCATTTAGGAGCGGAGAGGACCAGGAGTGGCAGCATCTTCCCCGCGGCGCGCACGTAAGCGGGAGCCGCGGAGCGAGGGCAGGCGGCAGGGGGACGGGGTGCGCGGGCTGCGCGGCGGGGCGCGGGCAGGGGCCGGGGCGCGGAGCGGCAGCGCGGGCAGGGGACGGCGGGGGCGGTGCGCTTAGCCCGGCGGCGGCTCCTGGCTCCGCTCCGCGGCCGCGTACTGGCGGGGCGCGCTCGGAGGGTGCCCGGCCCCCACGTCGGTGCGGGCGGCTCCCCGGGGGCGCGGAGCCCCCGCGGCCGGGGAAGGGGGTAGGCAGCGGCGGAGGCCGGGAGGAGACCCCGGTTTCCCAGGGCAGCGCCCGCCCCCGGCGGTGCCTTCGGGGCCGGGGGCGGCTCCGCTCCGCACGGGCGCAGCGGCCCCCGCTGGCGCCGCTCCCCGCCGGCTCCCCGCAGCCCCGGTCCTGCCGCCTTCCCAGACGTGCCCCAGTCCCGAGCCTGAGCCCGGCCGCTGGCCCGGAAGGGTTAAGCGGGGGAAGCTGAGCCCGGGGGCGCCGGGGGCCGCGGGGACCCGGCTGCTCGGCCGCGCTGCTGGCAGGCGTCAGCGCTTACTAAAGCGCGGCGAGCAAAAGCGGCCTGCGAAACTTGTGCTTTGAGCGGAGGCCCCCGACAGCGGAGACCGCCGGAGAAGATGCCCTGAATTTAGGCGGTTCTGCCGCTGGCACGGGTCTGCGCTGCGCGGTCAGCCGCAGCGCGAACGCAGAGCCCATCTGTAGTCTGCTTAAAAGCAAGGAAAGCTTGAACTTTTTCTAGCTGTAATGACGTTTTAAAGAGGCTGCCGGTATGTGTGTCCTTTGTAACGTGTTCGGGTTGCTCTGGCTATGGCTGGGGTACGTTGGCCGGGAGCTTTGCATGGGACTTGGTGGGGGTTGTGCAGCCCAGGTGAGTCCCGTGTGTAATCTGGGTGATCAGCTGTTAGGTGTCGACCTGACGGTGGCTTTCCCCAGAGATCGTTACTCTTAACAGCTGTGTCCGAGGGACTTCTGCAGCAATTAATCAAGTGTAAGTTTAAGGGCTTTATTCCCTTTTTGTTAAGGGACATTGCTGATGGGGAAATGCAAACCCTGGGAGTTGTGAAGTAGTACAGTAGCAAAGATGCAGTTTACCTCACTTCAAAATCTAAATTGCCTACATAGATTCAAAATATATATTTTATCTGTATAATTACAAATAGAGCTGATTTAAAGAGTCACAGAGGAATTAGTCAGAAAAAGAAGATTTGTCTTTGGAGAGGACTAGAGAGAAAGCGACTTGGTTGCTTGCCTACATTAAGAAGCAGAAGCTTTCACAGAAGTATCAGATTTCCTTGGAATATGTTAAACCAGACAATTCCTTGCAACCCAGAACACTTTTTTTAAGTCAATACCAGTAGGTCAGATATGTTGCCCTGTTACCTGTATGGGGATGTCTCTGCAGGTTAGATGAAGGAAAAGGAGAGATGGAAGGGGAGGGACCTCTAATGCTGAGTGACTTTCTTATTCTTCCCAATCTCACTGAATTTATTGAAAAAAATATTTCATTTTAAAACATTAGCAGCTATACGTACACTTGCCTCCTCAGCTCTAGGAGGTTTGCAGGGATATATACAAAATGCATAAAAGCAAACTTTGAAAGATGAGAATATTCCACAGAAATGGCCATTCAAGGTGTATAATTTTGACTTAACTTAGTACAGAGGAAAACATGCAGCTTGCTTTATTTAGACAGGAGAGCTAACTTAATGTCAGGGACATCCTTATAAAACAGTTAAGAAAAGCACCCCACTTATTTCCCCTTTTTTTTTTTTTTTTTTTTTTTTTAAAAAAAAAAACTATTAGAAATACTAACCAAGCTAACTGTTCTTCTGGACATGCTAATGTGTCCTCTTAAGCTAGCTGCTGTTCAGAGTGACTGGGACACCAAGCTGGAAGTTTCCTTTCTTCAAACCACAGCTCTGGCGTAGCATTTCTTAAGCCACTGCTCCTCGGAAGAGGAACCAGCCACCAGATAGTAGTATTTCTTCTTTCAAATTTGAGGTTGAGGAAACAAGACTGTGGCACGAAGAGGATACTGTTACCATGCAGCGCTGTGCACTGACCACGCCGGGCTCCGCTCTCGATGAAGAGTCTTCAGATGGTTGCGTTTTGCACTGTTGCTTGCCACGACTGGCTTTGAAGCTTATCCGTTTCCTCAGCCATCTGTCATGCCTAATAGAAAAAATAAGCGAGCTGCTAGTCGCTGTCCACTCATAGGAGGAAGCCTGTAGCCACAGCATGTTAAAGATTATCAGAAAGACAAGCACTATTTTTAGCGATATAACTGTTTAAGCACATTTGAGGGTTCCTTCCTCTAAATAACTTTATGTAGTTCCCCTTGGCTTGTGCGTGCATGTGACACCAGAAGAGAGGGTGTGCGGGTAGGAAGGGATAACTAAGGGAGTCTGGGAGAGGAGGTAGCCAGGGGATACTGAAACACCTTCAGGCCCACTGCGTGTTGCTAAAAGTGGGAAAAATAGCCAGCATTTGAGTCAGCCAGAGATTTCTGTCCCCCTGCCGCATGCTTGTGCGTTTTTCTCTTGCTGTGACAGGGCTAGTCTCCCCCAAAGTTATGGGCTGAGTTGAGGCATGTAGTCCAGGGCTGGGTTTCCATGCCACGCGTGCCATTTGCTTCATGCTCGCAGTTGCGCTGAGGACGGGTCAGCCGCCACGTGCCTTACGCAGCAGGCACTGCGGGTGGCTGAGCAGCACCATCCGTGTGAGAATGGAGAGCACGAGCTGGCTGTTAGGTGGCTTTTGATGTAACGTGTAGCGATCCTGACCAAAAAGGGCGGGTTTGGATGAACAGATTTGTTCAAAAAGACCATTTATTTTTTTGTCTTCCATCTCTGGCCATGAAGAGCCAGAGATGCTCAAAGCTCCCTCGTACAACTTGATTTGAAGTTGTATATAACTTCCTTTACAAAACTTTCTACCTGCTGTAGAAAAAGGTAGAAGGAGAAATAACTTTTCCCATGCATTAGGAGACCTCCTACCCTGAGGTTGTCTCTGGTCTTTTTTTTTCCCCCTTAGTTGATCACCATCTGTTCTTGACATTAGCTGGGGAGCGCTGCGTAAGGCAGGCGTTTGTCTTTACCTCTCAGTTCATGTTTCTGTATATCCAGTTACATCTGTGCAATTTGCAGTCCTGGCGGTATTTCAGAGTTCCTCGTTTCCCTGCAGCGTTCGCTGAGTGGTGGCGGAGGCAGACAGCTGGCACGCGCGCTTGGCCCCGGCTGACTGCGTGGACGAGGCTGTGGTGACGTTGAGAGGAGCCACCTTTGCGTTTTGTATTCTAGGGTTCTTTGAGCATCCTGACTTTGCAGTTCAATTAATTAATATATTTTATGTTTTTTTAATTGAGAATCCATTTTGTGCCCATGAAAGTTGACCAAAAAAAAAAAAAAAAAAAAAAGTGGTCCTGAGCTTTTGGCTGATATGGTACAATATATGGACCTTGTTATTGCACCTGTCTCCTGCCTGTATGTTCTGCCACCTCTGTCCCTGAGCTTCTTGTTAGATCAAATGATGATGATGTGTGATACAGAAACTATTAACTTGTGAACTTGCACCAGAATGTGAATTTTGGCCTTTAGAATAGAAGGACTGAAGTGTTGGCCCAGCACCTGGCCTGCTTTTTGAGCAACAGTCAGTTTTGTGGCTGTTCAGTTGGGGAAAGCGTGAGGAGAAGAGTGCCACAGGGCTGCAGGGGCAGCGGAAGAACGTGCTCTTACAAGGCTGGCAGGCTTTTTTCTACTGGAGTCAGAACCAGAGCAATATTGGGTACTTTTGAATATCATATACATGATAGCGTATCATAGTGGAGTACGCTTAGACTAATTTTATAATTTTATATAACTTTTTTTGTTTTTTGTTCCCAGCAAAATCCTGCTCAAATAATAGAGCACTTAGCTTAGCCTGAAAATCACCTGAAGATCAGTATAGCCATTTCTGATGACCAGACTACTAATCAGCAGAGAGGTCTACCACCTGGGGAGTGTGAGGTTTCCTTTTTTGTTGCTGTGTTTTGTTTTCTTTTGTTGTCTTATGAGACAGAACACCTCTGAGGAGTGGTAATTTGTTGGGTCAGTAAAGCTCCCTTTCTCTTCCCAGCACCTACCACAGATGCTTGGCATCAGGGTGGGAGCAGAGGCAGAGCCTGCTGGAGGGTTGGGGCTCGCGAGCCTCTATCAGGGCAGGAGGGAGCAGCTGAAGCCAGCATACACGCTCTTGAAAAGAACATTAAGATTTTCACTAAATATTACTCTTTTTTTTTTTTAACATAGCAAGATTTCTTGTTATTGTAGCATTAGTAATACTTGGTTTTTGCATACCTGGACTTTTGAGCTGAATGTAACCTTGAAATGAATGCTTAGTGGAAAAAGCTTGCTTGCCACTGCTATTTGAAATGTATTTCCCTATACAATGTTGTGGGGTTTTTCTTCCTGCGCTTGTTTTTGACATACAAGAGTGATTAGTAGGCTAATAGAGCTGAATTGTCCAAAGTTTTACAGGTGTTTTTTTTTTTTTTTTTTTTTTTTTTTTTTTTTTTTTTTTACCCCAGCTACTCAAGTGCTCTGTAGCATGGCCCAGCAAATACTTCCCGTGACTCTAGTGTTTAATATCATGAAAAATCAGTGAGGTTATGTGTGTTAGTGAGCACGGTTCTTGGAGAGAAATGGTGTATGCAGCTGGGCTAGTAGAAACTTGAAATAGTTGAATAATTAGAATCCACCTGTAGAAGTATTTCTTCCTAACACTAGATAGACATAGGTTGATATTATTGTTATTTAAACCAGTTTGTGTCTGGGTGTTCCATGGTAAAACATCAACGGAAAATGCATTTCTAAATTATTAAAGGGTTCAGTCACTGATAAGAGTATGTCATTAGCTGCTAATCTGGCTAGTTTGAAAATAGAGTTAAAAAAAATAGCAGACACTGTTTTTAACCACGGTTAAAACATTCTTTCCTTCTGCTGAACCCAGTGTTTTAGCATTATTAATGCCTTCATTAAAAGCAGATTCCAAGCACGGAGTCTATATGGATCTTACTTATGTTAGTTGCAGTGGGTGAGCTTGCAGTACCCTCCAACACTGGGCCCTTCTATCTGGGAGTGAACTTTTAAATTGTTACGAGTTTCTTATACTTTGTAGGATAGTGACCTGACAAGAAATCTTAACATACAAAAAAAAGTGTGCCACAAAATTTAAATTTGTGGTAAGATGATGTAATATGGTGATAAGACTGATGATAGTTACCTTAGGGGAAAAAGTATCTAATGTGTCTATGGGTGATAAGATGTCATTTGTTTTATGGTTTCTTTAAAACAATATTTCTTCCACAAAGAAATTTAATATATAGCATTATTCCTATTTGAAGATTGCTGCATCAAAATATATTTTAAAAAGGATACAGTTGCTTTATTAATAGCAGTCAGTGTAAAACATGCATTAGATACGAAGGCATACGTAATCCTTGATCTTTGTATAAAAGACGCTTTCTCAGCATCAGTGGAAAGTTTTACAGTGTGAGGGCCTGATGGCTTTGATCCAGAACTTGCTGAAGTCACTGATGTCTTTCCATTGACTTTGGTCTTTGAACTGGGCATTCTAAATCTTGGAGTTCTGAAATTTCAGATATTTTCTCACATGTCCTTTTCTTTTTCCTTCTAGGAAAACCTTCCCCCTTTTTATTGCAATATGTATAGCTGTCGGTGTTGCACAACTACCTGAACAAGGTGAGAATGCTTTCTTATACTAGACCATTTGGATAATCTGTTTCTAGATGAAAAGAGGATATGGCTGTTACTAGCAACCTTAGGTTCAGTTCCTTAATTGAAACTAATGAAAATTCAGATAAAGCACAATGAGAGTGTAAAGTTAAATTAACCAGTTTGGAAAAGATGACCTTTTGAAAATTACTCAGATTTTCTGTCCATGAAATTACTTACATATTTAAGCAAACTCCTCATAAAAGAGAAGTCTTGTACAGCGAGAAGGCTGTGATTGTGTCTTCACTGCAAGTGGGTGTTCTTGGGGGTGGCAAGCTATGACTAAGTTACCTTTGCACTTCTTAGGGCTTTGCAAGCAAACCACTGTGTATAATAAAGGCTTAGTCTAGGCTGGCATCATTAATGCAAAAAGTGGAAATTGTACATTCATTTGGTTTTGCATTCAAGTACAGATGTTAGTGAGGAAATAGGGTTGTGTCTTGATTTTTGTCTGCCAGCTATGACGACTCTGCCAGATGTGCTATTTACGTTAGAGACAGTTGTGGAATATTACCATCACAGACTGACAGAGGCTAACATGTCATTGAATTTTATCTGCCAGGACAGTGGCAGCATCAGTTTTGTACCATGTCCCTTCACCATACAGGTGAAGCAAGAAATAGCTCATCCTTGGCTAGTAAGTGTGCCAACTGCAAACTATCGAATACCAGCAGCTGGGCCACGTGGTTAAGACAAGACTCATTCCTGATCTCATTCCTGATCTCATTTTGCCAGAGCGCTGTTGGGATTACTCAGCAGCCTGTGATCATTAGTCTCACCATGCTTTTCCCTTCTTGTTCCTTGTGCTTGGCTAAGGAAGTGTTTCTGCCCCCCACTGCCCACCCCGGTGTATCTTTTTCCCTTTCCCCATGTAGTGTTGCCTTCCATGCTCCATTCACTGTTTTCCAGGCAAGATTGTTTACAGATTTTTTCTCATTCAGATGAATGGGGGGCATATGCCTTTGCCACGGTGAGAATTTCCTGCTATTTCTGACAGCTGAGCCAAGTCCTGCATCAGAGCAGGAAAAAAACTTGTCTGCTTGCCTGATCAGGGCAGCCCCCGCAGATGTATGTTGCCTGTGCTGCTGGGGTCTGGATAGGGGCAGGGACGGGGACACTCATGCAAGGAGACAGTTTGCACTTTCCCAATGTAGCGGGAGCGAGACAGGCTTGCTATTATGGAGGAATGCACACAATTTTCATTCATGCCTACAAATTGTTTTCTGATAGAGGTGTGGTAGGAAGTCTGTTGTGATGAAATCTCTTCATAGACAGGTTTGGGAAGTGTGAGGGGATTTCAGGGGCAGTAATTAGCATTAGTAAGTAGTAGCTGCTTAATCTCAAATACTGCTTGTTATTGTCAGGTATATCTGGATACTGTTGGTTGTGGTGATGACTGCTGCAGTTAGGTTGCTTGTTGGTCACTCCTAAAATTGGTGTCAAAGTTGTGGAGAGTTTATGGAGAAGACTGTCCTCGTGAAAGAAATGTCCAGTCGCTTCAGAGCCAGATGACTTTCTGTGTTGTGCTCGCGAGTGCAGAGGAGAAGCGACACGAGACATACAAAGCAGGACACTGCAGCTGTGAAGTACAGGGACAGGAGTGAGTGCAGTTTGGAGTTTATTGGCCCCTCAGATGAGATGCTCAGTTCTTGTTGCAACACATCTGTCTAGCAGAAGAGCACTTCCACGTGCAGAGCTTTGCAGAAATAGAGCAAAGCCTCCAAAAACACAGGGCAAAGGACACACTAACCTTCTGCTGCAGTGTGTTCATGAATGCATTGCCTCCTCTTAACTCTGAAGCCCAGTCTAGTCTTGGCTTAAGTAACAAACCCAATATGTTTCATTTGACTTTTTTTTTCTTTCTTTCTTTCTCCCATCGTTGGCAGAGGAAGGAGGTTTCCTACTTCTATTACAGCTGTTACTCAACAGCAGTCCCAAAGAGCCATATGAGAAGCCTTACTGAGCGGAAATGCACGCCCATGCACAGATCCCATGCACTATTTAGGTTCTTAAGCCCTTGATTGGGATTAAAATGATGTACTGAGCCTTGAAACAGCTTTCTGCCTCTGGGTAAACTTCATCCTTTATGCAGTTTTATTTGTTTGTAAACAAGGTTGCAAAAAGTAAATTTTGCTGAGAACAGCAGACCAAGGAAGCCTCATATCTAAGGGATTTCTCTCCTGGTTCAATTCTTTGTGTCCAAGTCTGATACTGCACTCTTGCATCAATTTTTGTGTAAAAAGGGTTAGGAGCCTAGAAGTAGTAGGACTGTACTGCATGTAGCTAGCATGACTCATTTGCTTAGGAAACCCATCTGAAAACAATGTGGTTTATCTCTAAAGCTTTCTACTTTAGAGGATTTAAAAATGGTGGCTCATGAAAAAGTGATTAAACAAGCGTACCTGCCAAAATTCAGTCAAAAATCTCCAGTTAAAGAATCTTGTAAATAAACTGTAGATTTCAAAATCATCAAGGAAGGAAATACAAGTGAATGAAACAGTTTTCTCAAAAATAAAAAATCATTCAG
The DNA here is from genome assembly GCF_028389875.1 of Rhea pennata. NCBI lineage: Eukaryota > Metazoa > Chordata > Aves > Rheiformes > Rheidae > Rhea > Rhea pennata. The sequence goes on along the minus strand of NC_084670.1, from coordinate 17,056,914 downwards.
AAAAAGAAGCTTGTAAAATAAATGAAAAGCCAGAACAACTCAAGTCTGTCCTTCAGCCTAAGCACCTAACATCCAGCAGTAGCAGTACTCTGTTTACATTGCTTGGAGTTTGTCCAGGAACAGGATACCGCCCACTAGGAATACGTTGACACTTAAGCTGTTTTTAAAGCTTTCTTGGCACTTGTGTGTTGAAAAAAAAAAAAGTGTATTTTGAGTGTTCTGCCAAATATGCAGATACTAGCTATCGTAATAGTCCTTCCCTCCCGAACTGAGGAGACAACTTGTGCGTGGTTGAGCTTTATTTGTTGGTAAGGTGCTATCCATAGACTTCCCCATGCTAGTTATTCTGCCTGGTGTCCAGGAGAGCATCAGTTGCAACTTCATTTCCCTGTGGAGCCAGCCTCAGCCTGGCTTCGCAGATGGGCACCCTGCTGCCTAGGTACTTGCCATTCCCTTACTCCTACCACTGCAGGGAATGTGAGTGATGTTTATAGTAGAATAGCCAAAATGGAGAGAGGACTCGAATTATCAAGCCTTCAGAGAAGTTATGAGTGCAGGGGGATGTGAAAATGAATGAGGGAAGTTTGATGGAGAAGCGATGCAGAATGATTAAAAAGCAGCTGTACGATATCCTGACAGTGCTGTGTAGTGATGCAATTTCATTCCTTAAAACGGTGCATGTGGTTTCTAGCCTGGTCTAGCAGTATGCCCCTTCCCCTGGGTAAGGCTGCGCTGCTCCCCAAATGGAGCCTTGCTTGTCTGTTTGCAGGGCTAAACAGGTTTCTCCACCCATTGCTTCCAGCTGAAGAAGTGTCTGCGATAGGGGTAAATGTCAATGATCTAGACTGCTTCTCTTTCAGCCCCTGTGAGCAAAAAGACTAATGTTGAAGGGGGCTGATGCTACAGATGTTGCTTCCTCAGATGCTGACTCAAGAGGCTTAGTACCTGAGGTGTAAGATAACATCCCACCACACAGAGTATAAACAAGTTGGAGGCCAGTGAGTACTGATACGCTTACTGGAAAGATTTCTTCCCCACCTTCCTTTTGGGGATTATGTTGGGGATCAACAAGGGGGTCAGATTTTACCAAAGCCCATCTTAGCTTTTCCCTCCCCTCATGATCATAGAATCATAGAATCAATAAGGTTGGAAGGGACCTCTGGAGATCTAGTCCAACATCCCTGCTCAGCAGGGTCACCTAGAGCATGTTAGACAGGGTTGCATCCAGGCAGACCTTGAATATCTCCGGAGGAGGAGACTCCACAACCTCTCTGGGCAACCTGTGCCAGTGCTCCATCACTCTCACAGGGAAGAAATTCCCCCTCATGTCCAGGCGGAACTTCTTGTGCTTCAATTTCTGCCCATTGCCTCTTGTCCTGTCACATGGGACAACTGAAAAGAGTTTGTCACCCCTCCCTTCAGGTACTTATACCCATTGATAAGATCAGTGAACTCTCTCCAAATTTCTGAGAGGCATCATGAAAGGTGGAAAGACAGCATCTGGCTCCACCCCCCCCTCCACCCCTAAATACTCGTTCAATAAAATGAGCCATTGCAATCTGGGAGACTAATGAGTTGAGTGAACAGTAAGTGAAGACAGATGTTGTGCAGACATTGATAAACAATAAAAAATGACTACTGGTAGGTAAAGCAAGTAGTGGTTGTCATGCTGGGGGAAGAGTTAAGAGGGCTGCAAGCTCCCTAAACCCTGTGTACTGCCAAGAGCTTCTGAAAGCTTAAAATTATATATGTATTTTGGACTAGAAATGAAATGACGGGCCAGAAAAGTTTGGAACAGCCTTTTGGCTTGAAAGTGGGTTAATGGGCAACAAGTCAGCAAGGAGTAATTAGCTGTTGCTTAGTCTTCTGCTGTTGTTTTTCACACAGTTTTTCTTTGTGTTTAGCCTTCTTGATCTGTCATTGTTCATAGCGATCCATTTGCAGGATGTGGAGAATCTGTTTGTTTCTGAGCATGTTCTCGAATGCTTTTCCTTTTTCCATAACTTTTAGACAACGTACCCTTTTCAAACCAGAACTGCCTAAACTTTGGCAATTTTGCTTATAGCTTGAAATTTAGGAACAATGCTCCAAAATACCACTTTAAAATGAACTGTTTTCAGAAGCTTTTTGTTTTATACTTTGGAAAGGTCATGTATGCACTGTTGTTTTAAAGTATGAATACCCATCAAACATCTAGGCTTCAGTGTGCCATTTTGGTACAGGCTCAAGTCTGATTATCTGCTTTCATGGTGCCCTTTTGTTTTATTTTTCTCTTTCTCCACGCAGCCGGCTGCCTCGGTCAGCGCTGCCCAGAGGTGCTGGAGCTGCCTCCCGCGCCGCTGGGGCATCCAGCCTCCGCGGCCCCCGAGCCCAGGGGCTCGTCTCTCCTTAGCTCGCGCAAGGGTGATGGCCGTAGAGCTTTCCCCTCTGAAATGGCGTGTGGAGCAGGCGGGATGCAGGCGCTGGCAAAGCGTGCCTGGTTGCTAGCGGGTGCGTTAGGCTTTGAAGCCGTGCTGTAACCCAACCTCTGTTATCAGTTTGACAGATTAAAATGCAGCCTTGGTAAATTAATTGCTCTGAGGCAGAACATCTTGAGAAGCTGGCGTATGGATGACTTTGTGCAAAAATGTGCTTTCCCCATGCCTCTCTCTGTGTTGGCTACCTGCCAGGATAATCCTGGCATGGCTGCAAATCTCTAACATGACTAGAAACACTACAAGGTGCGTAATTAATTTTCAAGATGTGCAGTGCATTCAGGTTGATGCTTTTTGTTCCAATTTATAAACCACTCTCAAGGAAATCTCAGACTCCTTGCATAATTTACTGTAGAGGCTAAGCCAACATCTGTCTATTCTTAGTTTGCTATGAATACATTCAATAAACAGAGAAAGGGAGGACTGGGAAAGGAAACCTTTTTTTTCCACTAAAGTAGTGAACATCCATTTGTTTCAGATACTCTCTTCATTTAATTTGGCAGAGAATCTACTAACTTCTATTGATCACTTTCAGCTCTAGCTATACCATTTAATAATGATATATGAATAATAAACATATAGCTTTCTTAATGTAAGCACACACTGCATAGGAAGGAGTGCCCTTAGCTAAGTGCTAGGGAAGGTTTCCGCAGTGTTTCTGCGGCATCTTTCACAGACACCCAGACAAGCGGTTTCACCAGTCCGCGCCTTGATCGTGTCGGCCTGCAGGAAAGCCTCTGGGCAAGCATGGCCCCGCTCCCATCCTGGCCTTGGTCAGGCCTCGGCCGCGTCGTAGGGGATCGATGGTGTCTTTGCGCCCTTCCCCCGTGCAGAAGGCGTTTGTGTCCCTGGACTGCAACGTGGCCAAATCCGATCAGGGCGACGCGAGGTGCGCTCAGCATCCTTGGCCAGCGATCCCCCCTCTGGGAGGAGAGCGAGCCGATTTCTTGGCGCGGCAGCGAGCGGAGCGGCGGCAGCGCCGCTGCCCGTCCATGCTGCCGGAGACCTCCTCTCCGGGCTCTCGCGTGCCAGAGCCGAAGGACGCGGCCCGGCGGGGCAGCCGGCCTCTCCTCTGCGCGGCGGCCGCGTGGCTCCCGCCAGAGGAAGGATCGCCGTGCGAGCGGGCGGCCCCTGGGCGCGCCGAGCCCGTAGCAGACGGGGTGGGGTGGTGCGGGGTTTGCGCGCCCGCCTTCCATAAGGCTCCGGTGTCTCCCCCGGTGCTGCTCAGAGCCGGAGGGACAGCGTGGCTGCGTTGCTTTTGCAGAAGTAGAAGTTAGCGAGGATGAAGAAGTTCCTCCTGGTTCAGAGCGCGGGAAGGTTTAGCCACGCGGAGCCGAGGGAGCGAGAAGGCGCGTTCGCGGGCTGTCGGTAAAGGGCTGAGGGCGGCAGCTGGGGTTATCTCCGTTTCGCGTGCGAGCTAACCCGCGTGGGCCGCTGCGTGGGCCGCTCTCCTCGGCCCTCCTGAGGAGCGGGAGGGAGGGACCGTCTCCGCTTCCGCGCGCGACGGGCCGGCGTGCCCCGCGGGGGGCTGGCGGCTCCAGCGCCTGCCTTCGGAGAAGCACGGATTCGTTAAGGTGCCCCGTGCGCCCGTGCGGGTCTTAACTCCGCAGCGAGCTTTGAACTCAGTTGAGATGAATTTTAAAAACGAAATCAAACAACGTGCCCTTGCTTCTTTTTGCAGCGATAGACGTCCTCCACCGGCTAGGCCTCGCGGAAGACGTCCGACAGCCCGCGGCGGCGCCCCCGACGCCCCCTCCGCTGCCGCGGGGAGTCCGCCTCGCCGCGCCGGGGGTCGTGCTGAGCAGCGGGGCGCGCGTCGAGTCCCCCGTCGCCCAAGTCGTGCCATCGCGCCTGGGGCTGCGCTTCACCGTGCTGGTCGGGCTGTACTCCTACAGCGTAAACAACGCTTTTCTTTTCAGTATTAGACACAAAAACAGACTGCAGTTCGGCGTGCAGCTGCTGCCGAGGAAGGTCGCGGTGTACACCGGAGGGAAGCAGCCCGTGTACTTCGATTACAGCGTTCACGATGAACGGTGGCACTCGTTTGCCATCGACGTTCGGGACAAGACGGTCTCGATGTCCGCCGAGTGCGGAAGGAGGTACGACAGCAGGGAAGCGCTGTCGGAAGTGCAGCCGTTTGACCCGGATGGTTCCTTCACCCTGGGAAGGATGAACTCGCGCTCTGTCGGCTTCGAAGGAGTTATATGTCAGCTAGATATTATTCCCTCTGCAGCAGCCTCTGCAAACTACTGTAAATACGTGAAACAGCAGTGCCGCCAAGCAGAAACCTATCGATCTCTGCCGGGAGCACCGCCTGCGTCCGATGGGCTGGATACGGTTTTGAGGGAAAACGATGATGAGAAAAACCCGTCTGAAGGTAAAAGGAAAGAAGAGTCAAACGCTCCTGCGAGGATCGCGGCTGCTCAGACTCGCTCTCTAGCAGGACGCCGGGAGGCCGGGGAGGCCGGGCCCCCGTCGCTGGCGGCGGGGCCTGAAGCGGAGCTCCGGGAGGGCGTCAGTCCGCCCCCGCAGCAGCAGGAGCCGAGCGAAGGCGCGGGCGTCGCGGGAGACGACGCGGGGCCCTGTCCGGGTGCCGCGGGCCGTGCCGCGGGCGGGAGGAGCGAGCCTTCTCCGGCCTCCCCTGCGCAGCCGAGCGGGAGCGCGGGGCAGGGCCGAGCGAAGCAGCGTTTAGCTGAACCGACTGGAAAGCAGCAAGTCGTCAACGCAAGCCGGTGTAGCGCCGCCGCTGACCTGTCGCTGCGCGCTCGGCTCGCTCCCTGGGAGGAAGGTGCCTTTGATGCTCGTGAGACTTATCGCGCAGAAAGCAGTTTTGAAATTGATATTGCTAATTATGCTTATGACTATGAAGATCTTTCCAAAATGTTTGAAATGGGAAATATCAGAGGTCCAAAGGGCGATGCTGGACCTCCTGTAAGTTATCTTTATTCCTTTTACTATAATGCAGCAACGTACATTTAACAGAGGCTTTGAAATAAACCCTGCACAGCGTGCCAGGGTTGTGACTACAGCTTCTCCCGACTGTACTGTGCCAATCTTTGTCTGCCTGAAGTGTGTCTCTTTCCAGCATGTAATTCTGGTATAAGTGTTGTGTATTTTTGTTATTTACTGGCAGTGTTCAGAGGCGTTCAGTTCTGGAGAAGTGGTGGGTGAGCCAAACTTGCGCTTTTTTTTTTTTTTTTTTTAATTTGAAATGCAGCCAGATGTTTTTAACTGCTAATTATAGAGACTGCTCACTTAATAAAATTACAGGATAAATTTATACAGTACAGAAGTAGAGACTGATCCATGCAAAGAACGAACGGACTGTTGGGAAGCGTGACGTAATTTTCTCAGCTGAGCAATGCTCTTAAATTTTATAGTTGTGGAAGAGGCCCGAGTGTAGACTCTAGACCAGGAAAACCATTCTTAACCCAGGTTTGCAGGGTTATGCATGTAAAATGATGCATGCAAAACATATTAGTTAGTGTCAGTTCTTCGGTTACTGGGGTAAGAGATTCCTGAAAAAATTGCAAATGCACAGTAGCGCTTCTAATAGAAGCTGATTTGTCCTTCTCTGTGTGCGCAAGCATCAGAAATTTTCTAATACATAAAAATGAAGTTACAGGCAGGAGAGAACAGCAGTTCCTGATTAGCCTGAGAAACATGATAAGCTTGTTTGAGTTTTTGAGTTTTTGATTAAAATTTGTAAACCATAGCATGGAGTAGATAATTCCACTTGCTCTTTTTTTGTGTGTATGTTATTGCTGGAAAGTAATTTGATACGTGTCAGGTAGCTCCTAATACATGTTTGAAAGTGTACATAAATTTATCTCATATTCTGTCAGCACTGAAATATTTTTTTCTTAAGGCTAGTCATCAGCAACTGAAAACCTATTTAAAAGTTCAGTTTCTACTTTAAACAAGATCCAGATGCTAAGGCATTGAAAATGTGTTTAAAAAATAACTCAAGTTAATCCAGGAGTGCTTTTGCTTAATCTTTTCTGAATGTGATACCAATCTTTTTTTTTTCCATTCTTTTTTTCCTGTCCTCCATGATAGTATGTATATGGGCTTATCACTTAGTACTTTGCTGTCATCAAGATGTTGTTAATTTTCATTTTTAACGCTTAGATTATTGAATATTTGCTAATGGAAAGTTTTGATTTGTAGCAGACAATTTAAAAATCGTACGTCTTGCTTTCAGTCAGTTACAACCGAGAAAACGAAACCCGTTCCCTTTCACAGGGCACGGAAATGGCTGCTGGCAGTGCCGTTATTATTATGTTTCGAAGAAACTCTTGGCAAAAACCTGATTGTGCTGGGCACGGGCGTTATACGTGCGGTGTCAGAGCTGATGCCGAGAGTTCAAAACACACAGGAACTTACAGGAGAAAAAGGCGAAGAAAGCGGTAATGCAGGCGGGGGACGCGGGAGCTGGTCTCCCCCAGGACGGCGGCCGCGGCACCCCTTGCGTAGGCATGGGCCTGTGGGAGGGAATGTGTTGTGTTTTTGCTGCATCAGGATTTGAAAACTTGCCCGAGGTCGTTGAAGAGGTTGGTGGCAGAGCCGGGGGGCTGGCTGAGACCTTCCTGGGCACTAGCTCAGCTGAAAGGGCTGGTGGCACCCGCTGAGCCCCAGCGAAGCTAACGCTTTGCATTGCCAAAGAAGAGGTGCATGCCAAAGAGAGAAAAGGTCTCTATTTGGCCTTTTCCTACTAGATTTTGGTAAAGAATTTGTCCGGTGGAGTTGGTGCAGTGCAGTGTGCGCTGCTGGCGTCGCGCTCAGCGTGAGGGGGGTGTTCTGGGTTTGCTTTCAGTTTTGTACATCGTGGGGCGAGGGCTGATAGTGCAGAGTTCGTCTGCACGGCTGTAACGTTTTAATACGTGAATACCCACAAAGTCTCATCAGTGGGGAGCCTAAGAAAGCAACTGTGAGCAACTTGCAAAGTTCCCTTGCAGCAAAAAATCCCGATGAGGCATGAAAAAGCCTTTTTTTCCCCCCCTTTTTCTTTCTTTCTTTCTCCTCTTTCTTTCATTTTGTTGTGGTTGGTTTGAACCTTATTTCTGTGTTGAATCTTGAAAGAATGTTCTTTCTATGCGAGTTGACAGGCAATAACTAGCTTTTGTGGTTCTCAAACTCCTCAGCTTCGTTTTAGCTTTTAATCATCTTGCAGCACTGATTCTTGCCGTGTGTAATTAGGCCCCGTGTGTTGCATGATCCCACAGCTGTGGAATTTGCCCGGCGCTACTGTGTGAGGCTCCAGAATTCAGCCTTTTCTTTAGGGATAGCATGTGGAAAAAGCACCTATTTCTTCAAAATTACTATACCTGGTGAAAATTCTAGCAGTTACGAGGACTGAAATCCCCTTCCAAACGTAAAGCAAGTTCGAAGTAGAACAGCCCAGTCTTCTCAAATTGAACCCTAACTAGAGGCAAAGCTGCTCTGTTTGTCTGATGAGCTACGTTTTTGTATTGCAGAGGATGATGCTGTATAAACGTAGAAGAAAAATTACCTGTTGTGTATTTTAAAACTGTTTATTTTTTAAGATGATAGTCTTTATTGCACAACCCTAAAACTGGCTGCCATAACGTGATATATAGCCCCACATTGACAGAAGGAGGGTTAGTAAGAGCTGCATTAGGGTACTTGCTGGCAGGTGACTGCCTCTCTGAGCCCGTCTGTGCAAGATTTGGCTTTCCCTGAAAAATGAGTTTAGTCTGTTGGAAAAATCTTTGTGGATCATGAGGCCATTCGGTCAGGAGGAGAAGCAGTAGAAAATCGAGACGTGGAGTCCCTTAGGGCGTCTAGTCCATGAGGACAAATTGTCTGGAGATAGGGCCGGGAGGAGTTAGAAACACCGGCCCGGCACTGAGGAGAAGGTGGCCGAGTCTTGCAGGAGTTCCTGTTACCGCAGCAAGAGCAGGTGAGAACTCCTCAGACAGGAAAGGAGTTTAAAGACTCTCAATGTGGTGCTAAAGCCCAGCAATATCAGCAAGGAATTGTCATCGAGGATTTCACTTGTAGCTTATTTCTGAGAGGGGTGAAGTTGCTTGCAGAGACTCTCCCTAGCCACAGGTGACTTATCAGGCAGTTAATCACTTCCATGCACTTTAACTCTGCAAACAACCCTCACATTTCCCTGCTCAGGCTGAGAAATTTTTATCTCAATATCTGCCAGCTCGGATAAAAATTTAACAAAAAGAGTCATCTCTGTTCTTAAACATTTTTTTAATTTACCCGAAACAGATACAGTTTGCCCTTCATCTGCCAAGAAAACCTGGAAAGCTTTAATCCATAACCTAAAGCTATGTATATTCCTCTGATGTTGATGATATTGCTTTGGCTGTTGTAGACATTCTAGTTAGAGAAGGGAGACATGGACAGAGAGAGAGAGAGATTTATCATACAAAAGTGACTACTTGCTCTAGGACATTTGGAAAGAAAAGCTTTTTTTGTTTGTTTTAATCATTTCAAATTAAATGCAAATGAAGTAAAAGGGGAAAAGCAGCTGGACTTACATGTTGGATAGTTTGCTAGTTGCTGATTGATAAACTGGATAAAGTATGCTTAAAAAGATGGAAAAAGCATGCTGGGAGCATGCAAAAATCTTGAGTGACAGCATCAGAACTGCAGATGGTTAAAACTGACAGGTTGAAATTTAGTGCAATAGTGCACAAATCAAAAGTACAAATAGAAGTTGGGGGAGTGAGCAGGTAGGTAGGTAGGTGGTCAGAGAGGTGCTGGAGTGATGTTACAGCACACTGCAGAATGCATCCATCTCCTTGCTGTGATGCTCGGTACATTGATGAGAGTACAGTGTCAGAGCCGGACAGCTTTTCTATGGGTCTGGGTATGCTGAGGCTGCGGTTCGGATTTTGGCTGTTGTGCTTTAAGAAAAACTTAGGCAAACTGGAGGGATTCCAGGAGGCTGCGGTAACAGTGGTAGTTTTAGAAAATATGACTCTGAGCATAGGCAGTCTATTCAGTAATGAAGATGAGGGACAAACATGGTAGTTTTGCAAGGAGTAAGTTAATATTGAAGACAGTTGTTCTGCAAGTTTGTAGAAAGGCAAGACATAGTAGGAAATTTTAGGTAGGCCATAAGAGGAAGGTGGCTCACCACAGTGATATTTATGTTGTAGAGCTAGCAGTAGTAGTAGTGGAATTTCCTTTGGTGGAGTTTTGTTTTGCTGAGATCTGGAGCCTGATGCTTCTGGAGGTTACTTCCCCAGCTGTATGTCAGGTACTCTGTGATTACACGCTGGAAGGGTAATAGGGTAATGTGTTTTCTTTTGCTAAAGAACCGCCTGCCTGAAGTACTTGATAGATTAATATTAAACTTACCTGTCTCTTTAATTTCTTCCTTTTAAAAGGTGGTTGTGGTGGATTTGATTACTGCTTTTAGAGAGAGAAACTTCACAGTTGCTTTGCAAGAGGAGCTTCAGTGACCATCATTTGGGTACTGAGCAGCTCAGGATCAGCATCTGCAGTGAGCACAGCAGTTCCAGCTGCTGAACGCAGAACTGACTGTTGCACTTCTGAAACCCGGGCGCTCGTGTTAGGGAAATTAAATGTTTCCTATCACCTTTGGTGGTGCAGGTTTAAAACGTGTGCATCCATAAAACTAGAAAATGTCTGTGAAAGTTCATCAGTGCATTCATTGCCTTTCAGGTGGTTCCCAATGAGAATTACTGGAAGTGTAGTATCTACTTTTATGTTTCAGGATCAAGCCATGGTTATTTGGAACTTGAGCATCTGCCCTTACCGGCTCAATGAAACGTTCACAATTCTTAAAGACAGTACTTCTTTTAAAGAAACTATGTACAGCCTGTTTTGAGTAAATTGATCATATTGAAGCAACAAATTTAAAATTTGCATCTGCAGTATTTACATATAGTTGTTGTTTTTGTTGATGGTTAAAATGTCAAATGCCAAAAATATGATAACACTTTTAATTGCTTAAAGATTGCTTAATCTCTGTTTACAATAGTTGAAGGAAAAGCTATTCAAACAAATGACTAATTCTTGGTTTAAGAGAGATCAGATTGACTCACTCTCTGCAGCTGATCTCTGTGACTTACAGGGGATGCCTGAGGGGTGTCTCTGTACCACACGTGTAAGGAGTTTCCCAGCTAGTGTAAAAACAGTCAGGCTGCCTGGAAGTTGTAGTTGCTTTCGCATTTTGGAGAAATATATGGAGTAGGAAAACTTCTTGCAGTTAGTTGAAAAAGCATTTCCGTGAAAACTTCCTTGTGCTGTACTAAGTTTGCTCTCCTCTGAGGGTTGCTCGAGTTGCAAGGAGTTGTCCAGGCTGGAGGTTAAGAGTGAAGTAATGTGGTTAAGGGGAATCGTTGTTAATAGTTTTATTAAAGTACCTGTTTTGTTGGTGTTAAGTGCTGATGGTGTTTCCTTGAAACACGTTACTCTTATAGCAAGTGAACATTATGAAAAGGAGCTAACTGCAGTTCTTTGCTTGTTACCTTTCCTTTCTCAGAATGGAAAAATCAAGTAATAGGTTAATCGGGATGCCCTTCGCAGCGTAGAATGAGGTCAGTAAGGCAATTCCATGGCATGTTTTCGAAGCAGTAGTGTTGTTAGACAACTTCTGTGGGCTTGTCCACATTCACAGATAGGGCGATAGTGTTTTTGTATAAAAAGTGATCTTTTTACTAGAGAAAAATGTAAGATAAAGACTGAAAGAGAATCCAATTCTAGAGAGAGCATAAAAACAACTTTCTCAAACTATTTGAGAGACTTTTATCTACAACAGTTCACCTTGTTGTAAAACACTTTGGGAAAGCATTTTTCATCTCTGGCTACAGACTTCAAGAATCTCTTCTTGCTACCTTTAGGGGTTGCTGACTGTTGGTTTGGTTGTGAGGATGGACTGTGTCATCCCGCCACATGGGGGGGGGGGTCCTTTATTAAATTTAGTTCTTTTGGTGTTTTTAGATCAGAGAAATAATTATTAATTAACGCAGTTACAAAGTGTTTATTTGCAAAGGAAGCAGGTGCTATTTTAAAAAAAGCTCTATAGGCAAAAATATTCAAGCTGTTATTCAATAAATCTTCAATGAAGTTCAGGGATGTAAATAAACACATGTTAAAATTTCTATTAGGAAAAAGGTGATTTGGGCTATTTAGTATCTTTTTAAGGAAATACAAAGGATGTCTGAATTAGGGATAGAGAAGAACTTTGTGGCACAACTTGCAAAAGAACGTACATTTTCTTTTAATGAAGTGAAGTCATTGCAGAAGTATTACCTTCAATGTAATATCCCCAGGATAATTTTCCAAACAAACTGCATCTCTTAATTTAAAATTTGAGAGGGTAGATTGGAAAGCTTCAGCAGGAGCAGGGTGGGAGCTCTCCATGCCTTTTTTTTTTTTTTTTTTTGGGGGGGGGGGTAGACAGATGGGCTCCTGATGTGAATGCCGGATCAAGAGCTTTTCTATATCTGCTGAATTGTTGTTACTAGATAGGAAATATACATTGAAATCTTTTTACTGTATAAAAAAATGAGGTTGCTAGTGAGTACTTATACAATCAGGGTGAACAGGCAACCTCTATAGCTGAAGGTAGGATATGTTACAGTCCTGAGTAACAAGTGCTAGTCTTTAGATCAAACTGGAACAGATTTGTATCCTCTAAATTACACAGGGAGAGAAATAATATGGTGTATGCATGACTTAATACACGATGTGTACATATACAGATATTCCCAACTATGAACAGGCACTTGCCCTACAATTAGGATAAAACTTGGACTAAGCAGGATCCAGCATCCTGTGGGCTTTGTTCCGTTGTAGTGATTACTTTGCAATGGAAAACTCTCTTTACTGCTTAGTATTTCAAAGGCAGATGCAGGGTAAGACCGCAGCTGAAAGAGCTGTCTTCCTGCACTGTCATGGTCCACCCCATAGCTCTCTTCAAACAGCTGTGATGGTGATGACAGTACCTTCAGGGAAAAAGCTATTAGTATAACTCATAAAATGTCTTCTAGACTAAGTCTTCGTTTTCACTTTGGGGGCAACTGGAGCTCTTTCAGGCAAGCAGTCTGGGGATGGGAGTGCTCAGCATTTCAGAGAGTCAAGGCTTCTGCTCTTAATGGCCTAGTGATTACAGGTGAAATGGCAGGGAGAAAATATAAAGGATGTTTACTGCGTAGCTTATACAGTTATCTCATGCTTTAAGCAAGTTTTACCAAGAGCTGCATAATTATCAGCCCAGCAAAAACATATTATCCAGGAAAGTCCACATGAGTTGCAGGGACTCGCTCCAGAAACAGATGTTTTCTAATGCTGATGGTTCTGCTGCAGTCAGTGAGGTTCCAGATGTCAGCTGGACACTTCTTAATGCAGCTTTCCTTTTCCAATGACAAACCCACTCTGTTTTCTTAAACAATGTAATTAATAGAGCTATGGCTATGTGGAAATGTCAGCGTGGCTCTAACAGACTTTCTTTGAGTGAGCAGAGAGGGGTCTTCACAGAGTCTAAAATACTGAAATGCTGCCCTGTCCTTGACCATGGGAGACTAGTATAATTTTGTCCAGTAAAAAGCATTAGACTACAAAGATTATTACAATTATTTGGAGGAGAAAATATTTTTTCTCCTTCTCATAAGAACGATTTTTTCCCCAGTATTGTCCAAAGGTGTCTGTATTCTGGCCGAATAGGTAATTGGCCTGACGTTGCGTAAAGTCCCTAATTAGCACTGTCATCTTTGCCAGTGATGTTATCTTTCCTTGGAAAAAACAGTATCACTTCTCTAAACTTTCAGGTTTTTAGAAACAGAGCCGTCATCTTACTACAACTCTAAGGGGTGTTAGAGATTTTTCTCTCTCTCTGTCTCTACCTCCACGTCTCTTTTCTGCAAAGCCTGTTTGTTCACCATTTTAGCCACCATAGTTGCTCTTCTAATCTCCCTGTTATTCCTGCTGGCTTTTATTACTTGATGATGAGCAGTGCAATATTCAACGTATTTTGCCTAGTGCCTCAGCTGAGAGTTTGCGGTATTTGCAGAGCAGAGGGGAGTACGGGGAAGCCTGGATGAAGGAGCATGCTGAGTCCTTCCCTGCGAACACTGGCTGATTCCCTTCGTGAGGTTTGACTTTCTTGACGCTCACCTTCCCTAGCAGAGCGGAGGTTTTGCTTCTGTTACAGCTGGGACTTGCTGTGCTGGCATTTGGGTGGAAGCCGAGCTCACCCTTCAGAATAGCCAGAGTGCAGCCCACGCTTAAACTCCAGTGTGGTGGATGGAATATAATATAAGTTAGTGCAGACTTGAGTTTATCACTCTCGCTGTTATTTGACTGGGATGATGTAGAGCCTGTGGTTTTGAAAGTGAGCAATGACCATGCAACAGAAAAGGAAAGTTTTTATGATCAAAACAGCTAGATATCTGGAGGGTGGTATGCTATCTAATATTCTTACAATGACTAATAATCTAATGTTTGCAAAGGCTACATCTGGATGTATGCTACCGTATATAGCAGTGCATTCATTAAAAAAAAAATGCATTTCTTTAGAGAGAGGATATTCATTATATACCAATGAAATTAAGGATGAGCATGTTACTAGCTTTTTATCAGAAATTCATAATTAGGAAACTAAACTACCATTTGTTTATGTTTATTATGTTTTTTTCTACTTCATGTCTGTCTTTTTGATGAGGTGGTATCTCAATTTTTATAGTTACTTCTCTGAATTTTTCTAAAATGTGCATTTGACATACCAGCATACTCATAAAAGGGCTGAACTATTCTCTATTCTGTGCTTTGAAATACACTACACTTGCTTGTTTCTAGTCCTTGAACTGAGCTCTTCTTCCCATAATACAAATATACTTAAGCAAAAGTTACTAACTAAATTGCTGGCTCCATTTCCTCATTAAAATATTTTCTGAGTATTAACCTGGCTGCAAATCAGAGATTTAAAACACATATGCTTGTAGTTTGGGAATGGGTTTTCAAGTTGAGAAAGTTTGCATAAAAAGTCATCAGCTGATCTGATTTAAACTTGTGGAACTATCCTTATATTGGTGTTAGCCTCAACTGTTTGGATTTTGTATCACCAGGGTCCCCCAGGTCCTCCAGGTTTACCTGGTCCATCAGGAAAGAGAGGTCCTCGGGTGAGTAAAGCAGTTGCATTCTTTGTGTAGCTCTAGGCACATCACTGATAATCAAACTGGAGTCTGCATCGTTTTGTTTTTCTCAACTGTATTCATATGCTTGTTGATTATGAAAGTTTATGATCCTTAAATTTTGGCAGATAGCTGCTCACCTTGCCTTACTTTAACCTTTCTTTTTCTGTAAGCATTCAGCACAGCTAATTCTGCCTGGGTGTGTGCACAGGGTACTGTTACATTTGCACCTAGCTTTTGCTGTCTATAATACTAATTTTTAGTTTTTGCATGCTGCTCGCATCTGCTGCTCGGCAAACTGCGGTTACGTTTGTTTGCTTTTGGAATGAGAGGGAGTGAGCAATGCCTGCCTCAGCCACAGACAGTGGAATTAGCCGCTGCTGGACGGGGAGGAAAAATCCCCAATAATTGGCGTTAGCCTCTTGTATTGCAGTAGCTCGATAAAAGGAGTGATGCCTGCCTGCGCAGCGTGCTTGAGGAAGGAGATGCTATAGCAAACACTTGTAGCTTTGCTTTGTGTGAGCACACGTACGTGCTTGTGGCTGGATGAGCCCAGGTGTGAGCAGAGGCAGGGACCTTGCCCCATGGCAGGACCCGTGTCCCGGCCACCGCAGGCACCTGAGGAGCTGGCATCGCTGCAAGGGCTAATCGACGTGGTGAGGGAGAGCGACTCCTCTCCGAGAGATCTGCGTTTGCACAGCTGTATGTCTAAAAATACGTGGGAGTCTGTGTTGGGGGTGTGGGGGGCAGTGAGAGCGCGGAGGAGGGTTTACTTAGTGGAAGATTTGGAGGCAAGGGAGCTGGGGATGACATGGTGGCTGTGGCTGAGCACGCTCATCTAGCCAAATGGCTAATGGGAGGGAAGAGAGGAGTTTATATGAAGGCTCAGCAGATGCGTGGGAGTTTAAAGTCAGCCTTTGAAGGAATATTCAAACAGGCTGTTGCTCAAGAGCATGTTGAAACCAATCCTGCATGTCCTGCGCTTTGCTGGCTTTCAAAATCTGGAGTGGCTGGGTAGGAAAGTGCCCGGGTCAGAGGGGCAGGATATTGCACGGGTGGTTTAGAGCAGTTGGAGGTAAGGGGGGTGGCTGAGAAACATTTGGAAGTATAGAAATGAAGACATGATTCCTTCAAATCCGTATCTTCCTGACTTAATTTCCTGGGCCCTTCTTTTGAATCATCTTCCTATATCGAAGCTGTATTCAATTGCTTCAGCTCTGTGTGCTGCTGAACCGCAAAAATCTGTTCCTGCATCAAGGACAGGACCCCCCACACCAAGGAAATCCTCATAAACGGGTTCTTATCTTCGCTTTAGGTGAGGCTGCCCACGTGTTGCTGCCAAGTTCCCCTCCACAGCTGTTAGCCGGCTGTTAGTCTGTCACATCCGCCTTCTGCCACACGAGCTGCCCTTTGGGATCCTGAAATGCGTTTCGCGAGGTCAGAGGGAAGCGGCAGAGCCGCGTTGCCCCCCGGGCCCCTTGCCTCCTACCTGACCCTGACGCAGCCTGGGTGCTTGGGGTGCTGTACTGATGCCTCAGTAATGATTACAGGTTTCCTTTAAAAGCTGATTTTTGCAATTCGGGGGATCTCTTCCTGTTTTGATTACTTTTATTTTTGGACCAAATTTGTCCGGTGTTCAGTCAGCAATGAGATCAAATTCCCCTGATGCTTCCCGTGCAGCCCCGATGCTTTCGCCCCTCTGCCTTGCAGCGCTTCTTCATTTATGCCCTTGCCTCTCCAGCCTCTGGAGCCCCGTTGGCACTGTAGCTACATTGGCACTTTCTGTTTGTTTCTGCTCTCCTAAATTCCTGAGAGAGTCTCCAAAGTTGCCTGTGTGCAAGCTAATCGCTCAAACAGCATGTGGGATAAGCATTTCTATGGAGTTATGTCAACATTATCGTTAGTGAGAGGAAGCACTTAAAAGGTGTAGCTTTCAGGGTTACTGCGAGGTATAATCGGTAAATCCAGTCATATGGTGGAAAAATAAACACTGAGTTTATCCATTCTAAAACCACAGAATTTGAGAGACTTGAAACAGATTCTTATTGTTTTGATGTTTGAATTAAATGTTTTTGGTAAAATTTCCCAAATATCTGTTAAATTACTTGGGAAGGAATAAAAATTGAGATTTTTAAAGGAAAGTGCTTAGCTTCATTTTTAATTTCTAGGAAGTGCATGTTTTATTTTCATTTTAGAATCCTTAGAAAGTCTCAACTGATGGTTCTACAAGCAAAAATGATGCTGTAAAATGGTTCTCCGCAAATTGTTCACAGTTCTTCAGTGGAATACCAAATAATCTCACTTTGTTTTTGTGTTTTTTTTTGTTTTTTTAATAGGGTATTCCAGGACCACATGGTAATCCAGGTTTGCCAGGATTGCCAGGTCCAAAGGTGAGTTAATTTATCCACGCTGAACATGTGAACTTCTTAATCACTTTTTGGAAGCCATAGAACTGTTTCCTGTAATAGAAGCAACTGGCCTTCATTGGTTTACAAATGGAGATTGTAACTATAAACAAATTTAAATGAAATATAACCAATCAAAGCGAACTCAAGATCAAAACAAAATAGCTGGAAAAAAATGCCTATGTACAGACTGATGACCTGGAAACTTTTATCCGTGAACATAGTCTGTGCTTCCCAAAAGAGTTCCTGTAAATCAACGCAGGCTCTTTGATAAACTGGTATTTGAATGAGAATAAACATTCAATTGCTGTCACATTTTGCCTTGATTAAAAACAAAACAAACAAAAAAAGACGACCGAGTCATTCTCTGTAAATTCTTCTTTCTTTAGCCAGTGCCTGACCTTTCATATATAAATGTGCCAATATTTCAGGCATTATCACTTGATTTATAGAATGCAAAAATTTTCAGTAGATTTATGGATGTGATAGTATTTTTTTTCCTTAGGTTTTAACTAGATCAGGGAGCTCAAATAAAACCCTTCAAACTTGTATAATGTAGGCCATTTAAATGGATTTGACAGATCTGTGCAGTTGCAAAATGCCTTCAACTCATATTTAGTTTGAACAATTTGATAGATGTGTTAGGAAAAAACAAAAGCAACCGTAATTTGTTTTAGTGCAGTTCCTTATGGCAGGAATCTGACCTGCCGTGACAGGTGTTAAAAACTGCTCGAGGTCACAAAAAGACATGTAATAAAGCTTGTGATGGTAGCCGCTGTAAAGTAACGTGGCGTTGTATTTCTTATGTCTCCTTTTATGAGAAGACCTAAAGTCAGAGACTTGTAATTAACAATACTTATGAAGGCTGCATAATGAAGAGTACATTGCTAGGAAAATAACTGCAATCAGTTAATCCTTAGATATGTTTCATAATGTATTTTCTTCCTCTGTTGGATCATAATTCTGATCAGTTCTTTAACTGGTTTCATGCTTTTAAGAATAGGAGAAAATTGTGTGTGTGTGTATTTATATATACATACACACATATCTCTAAATATGTATATGAGATTCTGTTAGGCTGTAAGTTGCTCTTGCAATTTAAATATGTTTTAAAAGTTTTAATTAAATAGAAATGAGCCAGGTGCTCACCAAGGATTAAGTATGAACAACAAGTTGACCTGCACTGATTGTGTAAGCTGAAATGGAAAAACTTTTGTTTAATCTTGAAATATAGTAGACAAGTCATAACAGTTTTCTGGCAGTAGCTTAACATATAATTTTATTCTGCCTTTGATGTACATGCATTTTTCTCTGCTATGTTGAGGCATCCGTTATGCACTTGCTTTTGAAGCATGGAACAACATTAATTAATATAGTTTTAGTTTTCTGGGTTTCCACTGATCGCTTCCAACTGTGAGCTGGATTCTGCCCCGAGTGTGCGTTAGCAATTCCAGTTGATAGCTGAGGGTCCTCAACATTTAACTCCTGATAAACAGTTGACATGTTTTAAAGTCATTTAAAACTATGCATGAGGTTTCTCTGTATTCCTGATTTTCTGAAAAAAAGATTTTTTTCAAGAAAATCTAGTTTGTGGATTCTGGCTCTGTTCTAACTGCATCGTAATGTTAAATAGATTAAATACTAAGTGCTTTATTTTACCTTCACATTTTGATCCGTGGTCATGTGTTGTCCACTCGCTATTGAAAGCCACGTATGATAAGGGCTGCTTGTTTATAAGTTAAAAGTAACATTGAATTAATTACGCTCATTGGCAAAAGGGAGGAAGGGAAAGGCTCTGTAGAAAAGGTATCAGAAGTTATTTTCCAAGGCATCCTTAAAAGAGCATGACAGGCTTTGATTCCAACAGCAGAAACAAGTGGGAGAGCTTCAGCTGGCCATGGGGCAAGAGCTGGAGGTGCTGGCGAGGTGACGCATGGCGGCGGCGGCCTCCCGCAGTTGTGCTGCTCGCCGAGTACGCGGTGCAGACTGCGGACGGAGCTGCCTGCTCCACGTTGAGAGGAAGATGCAGTGAACCAGTGAAATTCTTAGTGTATTTGATGAGTATAAGTGCCTCTCTGAGGCCTCCTAGGCATCTAACTCAGGGTCCTGGACTTGGTGCTGAAGACGTCAGTTCAGTAACTTAGTGCTTCTGTTAACGACGCTGCTGAAATCTTAATTTTTTTTGGATCTCGTTCATGATGCCAGCACTACCAAATGAGACTTACGGACGCAGAGTGCTTGCAGTTGCTACAACCGTTCACGATACCGAGAGCATCAGCCCCGGCTGCCAGCGAGCGTCGGGCAGCTGGGCTCGGCGAGCCCCACTCCACGTCAGGGGTAGCTTTCCTCCTGTGCCCTGGGAAGGTGAAAGCCAAAATAAAATCCAAAAAATAAATTTAAAAAAAAGCCAAAATAAAATCTGTTTTATTAAATATTTTTCTGACAAATTATGGAATTAAGAAAATCTGTAAATCTCATTCCGGTGTAAACTCAGACTGTTGTATGATGTTATAGTTCTTTATAGATTTGTTTTCTAATAACTTTTGTAGTAATAAAAAGTACAGTTTATATGAACATTCCACTTCCTTTTGCTATAATACTGAAAACATTTGTTACCAAGCATGTGATTTTAAATCTCTGTTCCCTGATGATATTAAGAAGCTTAATTTCTCTGCAATAGGGCCCTAAAGGAGACCCAGGATTCTCCCTAGGACAAGCAAAACGTGGAGAAAAGGTAATGTTTTCTTAATTATAGAAAAATTCCTATTCTTCTGTTGAAATCTTGTTTCACATTCACACAAGTTTTAGCAGCTGGAGCAGTGGTTTGTATGTACCATGCCTCTGGTTTGACACATATATTGGACTAACCAGGACCAAC
Organism: Rhea pennata; assembly: GCF_028389875.1. Taxonomy (NCBI): domain Eukaryota; kingdom Metazoa; phylum Chordata; class Aves; order Rheiformes; family Rheidae; genus Rhea; species Rhea pennata. The sequence continues at coordinate 17,037,014 of NC_084670.1, read as the reverse complement.
AGGTGATATAATGAACCAAAGACAAAGACAAAATAACATTGCAGACTGAAACTGCAAATAAGCATTCGATTTCATTTGTAAGGAATAAAATTAGGAGGGAAAAGAGTTTTAGAATCATGAAATAGCATTCTCTTTACACTGATATGATGAAGTATAGATAAATTCCTGTTTTCTTATGTATCTTGCATTAGTACAGAAAGTGTCATAAGAAAAGCAAAATTTGATGACCAGTGCACACACTTCTTTTTTTCTGTGTCAACAGACTCTCTTGGTGTTAATATTTGTCCATATACTTCAGAGATTTTTTTTTTCCTGCTAGTTATCTTAAGTGAAATCACAAGAGAAAGTTTTGTAGCCAAATTAGTGGTTACTCTCTCTTCCCAAAGTGATTGGGTACAAATATTTAGAACAGTTCTTCATGGAAACTGTGCGCTCGAAAGCTTGTAGTTATTTTAGTTTTACATTGCAAATCCACAGATTGTCTGACGCTTCAAAACTAATGTGCTAATGCTAAAAATCTAATGGCATGTTTACATTCTAATGTGTTAGCCAGTGCTATATATTTTTAGAATAGGTTGTATTTATGTTAAGTTTCATTATGAACATGTACTAGTAGTTAAATTGTGGAATGTTTGTGCTAAGTATAAAACCCACTAAGAATCCAGGACTCATACTCTTAAAAATGAAGTAAGCATTAGCAAGTAACTTTATTCTAGCTAGCTGCTGGTTTGTACCTGAAATAAGGTGGGGTAATTCTTAATGTATAAGATTTGTCAAACACTAAGATTCACGAAAAAGTTTTCAATTTTAAAGCACTATTGGATCAAAGACAGGGCAAAATTCAGATACATGTCTATGGATGTACTGATAAGGAACTTATTTGCTGCTTTTGTAAAAATAGCAATGTTATTTCGGGTAGCTGACTTGTACTTGTGGCAATCTAACCACAGTGATGTAAGAAGATACACGTGTCCACTTCAAATCCTAGTAATATTCTTTGGCCAGAGCTCGTACCACAAATATTTTGATAAACAATCTAAAGCTCACATGGGTATTTGTAGATAGTGGTATAATCCAAAAATTGGCATTTCTCCATTTCACACTTAAATTACTTTTCCAAGTAAGCCAAATTTCTACAGTCTAAGTAATGGGCTTGAACTCACCTTGATGTCAACTAACTTCCAGGATCTTTTCCTTGACTCATTGTGTTTTGAATTTGGCTACTAACCCTAAAAGAATGAATCTCTCTACTTACCAGTCTTTGACTGAGAGAAGAGAATTGGAATATCCTTCCCTCTTCCTCGAAAAGCACCAACTATAAGAAAATGCATCTTTTTTCCAGCTCCCTAGCATTCAAGATGCTCTTATTCTCGTGTTGTGCTGCCAGGTAGCTGCAGGGTTTAAGGAACCTGAGTGAGAACAGCCATATGCTACCGTAACACCTTTGTCTATATCCATTTTTCTTATCTTCTTTTACACAGATTAGCAAGTCTTTTCCATTGTTTCATGCAGCTTATAGCACAATGGCATAGCATTGATTCCTGTCTGAAGCTTGTAGACATAACACACAATAAATAGTAATAACTACAAATATATATTAATTTATGGTGAAATCATTCACTTCTGGGGGAATGACTATCTTGAGAATTGTGTAGCTTATTCTCTCCTGATTATGTTGGCTATACGTAAATATTCTGAGGTTATGAACAGATACTGCTCTAGCTGTGATTTGCCCACATTACAGGACACAGGAGTGTGCACGCTGTAGTGGGTAGTATCAGTAGAGGAACTGTAGCCCTTTTCACTTTTTTAAATCTAAACCAATAAATACACGCCTGATAAAAATGGAATTATCTACTTTATCCCAAATCCAAGAATGTAGGGAAGACACAAAGTCCTGCATGTTTGTAGCCCTGAGTCATGTTCCAGTGAAACGCAGTGATTCTGCCCATTCTGTTGTACAGGGTGATCCAGGCCCAGCAGGCTTTCCAGGCCCACCCGGGATCAAAGGCCAGAAGGTAAGCTACTCTGTTTCCACTTTTCCTGTAACCCTCCCTGGCTCGGATCTGTGGCCGGTAGATGGACATCCCATTGTCAGAGACCGTGGAAGGAACGTGGGCTGTTGTCTAGCTCCTGGTACGGTTAAAAGTGTCAGGCCCCAGGGCCATCAGTGCAAAACCTTTTCTTGAAGCTAAGTGAACTGAGATCATGGCAGCTGAATGTAAGTTACAGCTGCTTAAGTTAAACTCCTTTGGAAGGTATACCATGCTCAAACAGAAAGATTACTGGGGAGTATAGGCTTGCCTGCAAGATACAGTCATTTTAAAACCAATTGTGTTCAATTTACAGTAAGAAGCCCTTTGACTTTTTTTTTTCTCTATTATATAATTCCACAGGACCGTGTGTTTATTCATTCAGTAGTAATTCGGGTGCTTAGTTTTTCAGAACTGAATAATTGACTTTTTTCCAGATGTATGCCAGAGTTGCTAAAACAGAACTAAGGTGAAATACATTCTGGTTTTGCATGCTGTATAATATCAGCAGTGTTATCTTTCAATAGGAGAAATGTCTGATGCCACATACTGCATTTAAGAATACATCTATGTTATGGTAGTTCATGTAGACAGGACCACATAAGGCGAGCGAGCAGGTAGTTTTGGAGTGGGAACATGAAAGATGTCAGTGGAGGAAATAAGGCAAATAACTTCAAGTGAGGACAGAAGACTGAGGGAGTGAATATAGTTCATGTGGAAGGAGAGGCTGCCTGATATATATCCCATAGGCTGTTCTTGTTAGTCAGATAGCAACAAACTGGTGAGGAAGTGAGATTCAAGAAGATGGGGGGGGAAAGGTGCTGTTCTCTGAAGAAGATGATATTTCTTTGTTGCAAGTGTAACACAAAAATATGGAGAACAGTAGAATTTTCTAGTAGTATGTAATGCTAAAGGCGCCTGTAAAGCATTTGTGAAAGGATGAAATGAGTTGTTAGGAAGATAGGCCAAGAATATCTGGGCCTCACTTTTTGATAGTTAAAGAAGGAATATTAAAGGGCTTGCCTGCTATTGAAATTAAGGAAAAAATGACACTGCAACAAAATTCATATTCAGTATTATGTTTTAAGACCACTTTGCTCAATGTTATCTTGATCGTAAAACTGTATGAGTTTCTTTAAAAAAAAAAAAACAAAAAAAAAAAAAAAAAAAAAAACTTGGTTTCTTGAATTGAGCAGAACACAAAACTACTAAAACTGTAGTCAAAAAAGGAAGTTATTACTGAATTAATACCAGGAGGAGTGTGGAAATTTATCTTTTGAAATAAATGTGGCTCATGGTTCGGGGAACTGATTAAATGTGTAGCTCTGACAAGAATTTGCAGCCCCTCTACTGAGAGTTAGCCTAAAAGTCGACACTGATGGCTCTTGTCACTGGCCAAACCTGGGTTCCTTGAGAATCCATCCCCAAGCGTAGTGCTTTCCCACTTCATCAGACTGATGGTTCTGCCTCGACAATAAAGTAGTTTTTGTTTTATCTTAAATAAAAGCTTCTTAGATGAGAAGCAGCTGTCATTTGTTCTGGATTATGAGACTGATGTTTGGGAGCAAGGAAATGAAAATCTCATGGCCATCATTCCCTCTTCCTGCCACAAGAATTCTCTCCTTATCTGAGGGTTAGAGACTCTCTGAAGAAATGTGCTCACTTGATCACTGGAAATTTTACTCTCTGTTTCCATGTCATATACATCAGACGCTAACTAGAACCATGTTTAGGACGATTTCTGCGTGATCCAGATTGTAGGAATACCAGCCTTTGAACAGCACTACACCTATAAAGAGTATTTTGTGCTTGACTGTATTTGAATGAGAAGCCTGTGTTTTGTTGTTTGAAATATTTGATCTTTAGTTAACGTTATTCAAGATTTGTAAATAGATAAACACGCTGTCAGAATTCTCCTGAGCTGTTAACTTGTGATCTTAGAAATTATTTTCAAAGTAATATTAGCACAAATAGTTGTGAAATACACCAGCTAAAAAGATAAACTGCAGAAAACCCAACTATTTCCATTTCTGTTTCATAGCCCAGTATTACTGGGAATTGCCATAGTATTGAATAAATTACATATTTCTAATATCCTTTCTCATCCATATATGGAAAGGAAGAAAAGCAAATCTTAAATATGAATTAATGATGTTTCAACTTCTTTTTGATTTTTGACACGTGATTTGTTAACTAAGCAATTTCTAAACTGTGAGATATATGATAGTGAATAAAGTCTCATGTTTTTCCAGATGTTTTTAATAGTGTAATGCAAATCTATGCTTATTTCACATCAATCACTCTTTCATGTTATTTTTTTCACATGTTTTCCTGAAAGACTTAAGTTTGATGTTTATACAGCATCCATTTCCCATTAACCATAGTAGTGGCTCTGAAGAGCTGAAGTGTTAGTGAGCCGGCAGAGGGGTACACAACACCAACTGCCACCCTCCGCTGGGCATGGTCACACCTGCTCCGGGATGTGGTGCTAGTGTGGATGAAACAGTCTGTTTAACAGATTTTTTTCTAATCATTATTAGCCTGGATCTGAATTTTCTGTGCAATGTTATGCCATACTTGCACAAAAGCATGCTGTGGAAATTTGGGGTAAATGTGCCTATTATTTTCACTTTTTGGACTAGAGTAATTTGTGAGTAGCTGGATGCTATGTGCTCGCTCTAATTTCGTTGGAAGACGCTCTAGATTCGTCTTACAAAGAGAAGGCTTCAGTGCAACGCAATAGCAAGAGTAACTACGATTTTGGATTATAATTGCAAACTGATGTGTTTCTTTTTAAAGCTGGTAGTCTTGTTTTTTTCAGTGAGATAGTAAAAAATATGGGAAGAGATTATTATGATTAATTTTATTTTTCATTACACACCGCGTTTCAGTGTGTGCGTACTTGTGGCTGTCTGTTAAGTAAGACTTATTTCTCTTGACTGTAACACATAATACAGAAGGCCAAGTTTTGCTCAGTTGCACAAAGGGTAGAGTTTCAAATTTATTCATGTTTATGAAGCGTTTAGAGGCCTGTTCTCTTTCAGACATCTTTTCAAGCAGAGAAGCAGTAGCAGGAGATTAATTTGAGGTAAATGCCATTTCCAGAGCGATTGCATGGCTCTTATCTGGAGTCGTCTTTTGGTGCCATCTTAAAATCAACACTCGCAAACTTTTTCTTGTAACAGTTCAGAGACCTCAGGAGAGAAATGCTCCCCTTCCGTGTCTTCCCTCCCTTCAGCTGTACAGACAGACAAGTAGGGGGCACAAATAGCCAGGGAAGTGGGGAATGCGTTTGTCAACCAAAGGATGGGACTCTCTAGAGTATATTCTTAGCTTGCCTGAGATCATGCACTGAAATGACTGCAGTTCATATGGGTTTGCAAGTACTTTACAATGATGCTTGAAAATATTTTTTAAAGAAAAAGATTGGCCAGTTTTTTTGTTAACTTTCTTCCCAATGTGTTTAAGATGTGTGTAATAGTAAATCATGGGAATCTGCATCTATAAAATCCTGATGAAATTCACATATTAAAGTAGAATATGGTCAGACAAGTTGAAGGGTTTGTGTGGAGAGAGGGGAAAAACTAGTTGCGCACTGAGAAGGGCTCCATGTTCGCTTTTGCCTGTGTTTTTGTATCCTGTAAAGAGTAAGGCAGATAGGTAAACATAAGGCAGTAGCTGCAGTGATGTAAACCTTATGCAGCCTAGAGTGTCGAGGTACTTTTCCTGGAGAGTGTCGTTTTCCTGGAGCTGTGTGAGATAAATTCCTCCGCTGGATTAGATGGAGATAAGGTCTTTTTCCCTGGTCAGGGAAGGAAAAAGTACTTTTCCTTTCATTAAAAATGTTTGGCTGGATTTTGATATGATTTGGCCTTAAGTAGTTCTGGTCTGTTGCTCATGCTGAAGCCCCTACAGTGCTCCCTAAGAAACGCAGGCAGCCCCTGGAAGAGGATTTGTTTTACCCCTTTCTCCCTTTAGGGCCTGGGTTTGGCAAGAGAAGGAAGAGGCCACCGGCCAGCCTTGTCCTCATCTTGGCAGGCAAATTTATAGGCAGACTGGCAAAGGCCTCCCAGTAACGCCCTCCCCGTCCCATGGGTCGCTCCTCCCTCCTGGGGTCTCGCCTGCTCCTCCAGCGGGCGTTCTGCCCCTAGAGGCAATGGGGCGGCAGAAGCCCGCAACTGTATGTGAGAGGCTTCGCTATTCATTTGGTGGTTGGTCCATAATGATAGCGAGGATCCAACTGCAGTGCTGGCTGGCATAGAGCAGTAATTACTGATCCTCGCTTGGTCTGCGCCAATGGACACGCCACGCTGGAGAAGGAAGCGGTAGCTTCTGCAGGAATCTGTGCTCAGCTCTTCCCTTCCCCTTCCTGCCTGCACGGCAGGCACTGGGAGAGAGATACTGAAGGCAAATGTCGTTCCTCAAGGTGAGGAGGCCAAGCTCCTCCTGATCTGTCGGGTCTCACCTAGCTTGTCACGCGTTTGGCATCTGCCTCCTGCTCCCCAGCTGCTGTGCTGATGTCCCCTGTGGTCACAGGCCAGGCTGCAGCTTCCCACCTCTAGACTGTGCCCCGTGGGAGGACCCAGAGCTATCAGAGGAGTCCTCCTGCTGATCTGCATGTGACACTCGGCTTTCCTGCACGCTTCTGCACTGGAAAGCTCATTTTCTGGGCAGTTGCCTAGTACCCCAAATCCCTCCCTTGCCAGGTGTGTCTCTCAGTCCCTCACACGGCCCTCCACTCTTTTCCCCCAGCTTTCTCCTTGCATCAAGTGACCCTGACCCAAGGACCATCTTCCTTGTTATGAGACTAGGAGCGTTGCACACCAGGACTTGGCTATTGGGAAGATATGCATTATTGCCTAGTCACAAAATTACTATTCTAAAATTAATTCCAATATATAGTGATCAAACAAGTTTATTTGAAGTGCATTTCATTGCCTCCTAATAATGCAGTGTATAATTTCTCTTTCCATCTCAGTTACTTGAATTTCTAGCCTGCTTATGGGAGTTTAGCTTCTGTGAAACATGGGCTGGCAAAATTTACTGTGTTAACATCTCATCCTTTACTATATAGGGTAGAAAATTCCTGAAATTCTGAATAATCAGGAATGTTTTCCTTTAATAAACCCTGCAGCATTGCTTCAGCAGCCACATACACAAGACTGCCTCCTGTATGGCTACACCTTGAAAATCTTTGCAAAAGTCATCAGAGATGGTGAAATTAGCACAGGTTGTCAAAAGCTAGAAAGAAATCCCTGCAAAAGACTGCTTATTGGAAAGACAGTGACCAAGCCTTCTTTTACTCTGCTTCTGTGCCCAAGCTTTAGAGCAGTACTCAGTTTTATACTGAGAGTGGAGAGCAGAGAGCCTGTCATTTAATTCTTTTGATAATGTTTATCTTCAACTAGCTCAAGTTCAACTAGTTGGTTTTGCCTAGACCAGCTACAATCAGAGCTCCATTTGTAAGGAAGCAGTAATGGCATCTAAAATGGTACAGCTTCCCTGTGTAGAAGCTAGACATTTCTGACTGCTTCCAGTGAAACCTTCTGTATGCTCCTTCTGAAAGTAAAGTTACACTGAACTTAAATCTGTCCTATATCAATTTGCAGTCTGTTTTATACAGTGACATTTCCATTCCTTGGGAAATTCCAGCTAAGAGATGCTGAAGTCTTAATTGTGTTACTAATGTCAACAAACAAGACAAGACTTGGTCATATGTTGAAAATGTGAAGATGATAAGTAGGCACTGCAAAGGCTCCTGTGGCAGAGCATGGCACTATGTTATCTGTTAGACTTGCACTATGGCCAGGAAGTTCTTGGTTCCAGCCCATTGGCACTTCTGAAAGGTTAACATCTTCTGTATTCTCTGTAGCTAATGGTTGTAGCAGTAGGTATAAGACATTACCTACAGATTTTTAGAGGTTGCAGAACCTTACTTGTTTTCTAGCACACTTACCTGCATTGTGCCAAAAGTATTTTAATAATAATTGCAGAGAAAATCTAATAAAATACAATGAGCACAACTAAGATGGAAAGACTTGGCTTGAACAGTGCTTGCTGTTATGATTTAATATCTATATTATTTTGCTACATAGAGACTTCACTCAGTCTGTGTCCCACTGTGCTAGACATATGGTGAAAGTCAGGCACTTAAACTTGCTTATAAAGGCTTGTCTGAGCCTTATTAGTTGGCAGTGAAGTTTCATCTCATGCAAACAAAAGTATTCTTGCAACTTGCTGTGTTTTAGAAATGTGCTTGAAGTCTGCACTGGAGCAACTGGAAGCTTTAAACCTTTTTCTTTTAGCTTTCAAATCAGAGTATTAATCTTCATTAGAATTTGGTATTTCATTTTCCAAACGTGTACATATGAACTTGTAGTTCTCGTCTATTTTCATCTTAGCTCAAAGCAAACTGGAGCTTATTTGTATGGCTATGCTCAAGAATATGAACCCAGACTAAAAACTAAGAATTTTAAGAGGATTAACTGAGTCACAGGAAACCTCCATGTGCAAGCTCTCTCTTTGGAATGATACTCACTTTAACATGGTTTAACTTTATTCCAAACCAGCATTAATTAAGTTGAAATTAATTAAGACCATGTCAATTCTGAAAAGCAGTATGTGCATACTACTCTAGCCTGTGAATTCATGGTAGTTATCCTCTGGCAGGAGTAAGCTACTGTGATGTAAAAACTTGCACACTGAAATTAGTCATCCTATTTCATCTTACAGTTGTGTGCCTTCTAAGAGTGCCCATGCAGATGTTGATCTGCTGAACTGATTATCTTTAAAATCTGATAGGTTTCTGAGTGTATACTAGCCCCTGCTTTCTTTTCTCTTTGTCCAGAAATAATTAAAAAAAATAGATTTTTCTAGCAGTGGCTATTTTAGTTGATCATTTAAATATAGGGAGAAGGTAAAATTCTGAGATGGACAACACACAGAATGGGTCAGGGCTCCAAAAACTGTATCAGCTTCTGAAACATGTTTTGAAAGCTAAAGGTACGTTCCTGCCTTATGTTGGTATTTTTAGTTCCACATTAGTGGATGGATCAAAAATTTGTTCTTGGGTGTTATAGTAAATTGGGATATTTTGTGTTAACTGGTCTGTTAAAGAGCAGTTCCAGTCTCTCTGTGTTAACAGCTATTTCTTTTCCAACAGCAGAGCTGACCTCCTTGTGTACAAGATAATATATAAAAATTATTTAGACTTAAGTTACAAGAGAGAATTAAAACCAGATTAAATTATATTTGTCTCTTTCAGTCAAAAATAAGAGTAAATGCATAAATGGGAGTTTCTAACTTAACTTTCGAAACAAGCACTGAAGCTCATGACTTGTAGACAAATGTAATTTGCTTTTCTACTTTGTTAAACAGTAATGCAAGCTGGCAATGCCCTGTGTGTGATTAGCAAGATGCAAGCAAGCACCTGCTATGTTGGATTTTGAGAAAATGAGACCTTTGGGTTTTTTTAATGAGTACAACTTTTTGGACCGGGATTCCTTAAGCAAGCCTGTAATAGTAAAATTGCAAATTTTAAAGCCTAACAGATGTGATTCTCATATTATCTAAAACTATCACCAAGCAAAATCATTCCATCTTTTAATTTTCTATATGATAATAAAATTAACTCCATGCAGCAGAGCTCTTGTGGTTGTGCAGAAGCTTATCCAAAGCTTGGGGATACCCAGTCTGCAGCAATCTATTGTAGAATTGCCTCTTATTACAGTGTGCCTGTCATGTCATCTCAAGTCTTTCCTAACTAATGATCATTCTCATATGGCAGGGCAGCCAGATGTTCCACATCAGCCAGGACACTCCTGGTACTCAGTGAATGTCTGCGGGGCCAATTTTGTCACAGATTTCTGTCCAGAATAAGGGAGGTTTTTTGTCTTCCTCTTTCAAGCTGCAGCTTTGGGAACCTGCCTATCTCTAGTACTGCTGCTGCAAGGGGTGTGAAGACCAGATGCTTGACATCTGCCTCAGTCATGCAACTGTTGTAGCTTCTCATTTGGGTCTGTATTTTTGGGCATGCTTAGTCCAGTGCAAAGACAACCAAGAAGGTTCCCCTGCAAATGGCAGGTTCAAGCTCTATTTTTAACTCTTGTTTTCTTTAAGAGCTAAGTTCTGACCAAAATGGTTAGAGTACAGGGAATAAATTTTGTCAGCTTCATATTTCCAGCACCACAGGGAAGAATTCTGGGATAAGAAACAGGCTATTCTCTCCAGCAGGATAGATTCCATAATACCATAATACAATACAGGCTGATACTTGTTCTAATTCAATTAAAAAATAAAAAAATAAACAAAAATCCCCACTGTGTCCGTCCTGAAGGTCTGTCTTCCTAGAAAGTGTCCTAAAACAATCTGGGATGACCGTTGTGAAAGCGAATCACGATGAGGATTTGGAATGGGGAAATGCATTGCACCAAATCCCCGGTTTCAGCAATCAGTGGAGGAGGTCTTCCATGTTCTCATTTGTTCAGTGAATACAAGTCTGTGACCATCATAAGCACACTGATGCACTGAAGTTGTTTAGACTGCCATGATAATTTCTTACCCCTTTTTGCTTATTCTGCTTTCATATGAACTGCTGAATGTAAACCACACTAATTCTGCAAACAAGCTTTGATAAACTCTTAAGGGGAGTTTGAAGTGGGAAGAAAAGGTCCATTTTGTATGTTTAACTGTAACACATCTATTCCATTACCTACAGGGTCTCAAGGGTTATCAGGGTCTGCGAGGGCCACTGGGTGAGCAGGTAAGTGATGGAAATGCACAGTATACTATATGGTTCAGACGAACAGTTGTGGGTAGAAGAAGGCATAATCCTATGTAAGCATTCAGGATAAGCAGTCAATGCAAGTTAGTGACTACTTGAGGAAATCATCAGACGTTCTTGACCAAGAATTCGGACTCTGTAGAGATCAGGATAGTAAAAGTATCCTAAATGAAAAAGAAAAGATTGGCTTGTCTTCTTCACCTCGTTGGCTTGGCAGATGTTGGTGTAAAATTCTTGTTAGAGGCGCAGTTCAGATTCTTTCAAAACCTCTGCTGACTTAATGCCCCTTTTTTTAGTCTCCTAGCATGTAGAGAATGAAATGGTTAGTCGGTGCTTTCTTCACGCTTCTGTGCTAGTTGAAGATGTAATCTGAATGTGAGTTTCAGAGATGGCCACTTGCTGATGCATCTTGTTAGCAATAACAAGGCTCTCAATTGCAGTGTAAGTGGAAGCATGAGTGTCTTTTTCACAGTACTGAAGGGGAAATGGTGATAATAAGAGGATAGTCACCAGAAGGGAGATTAAAAACTCCTGAACATTAACTGAGTTTGACACACATCTTAACTGAATGAGTAGTGACTTTTATTACAGGCTCACTGGGATTTTTCTGTGTAAACTATAATTTAGTGGTAAGATAAAGAGAAAACCAGTGGGGGAAAAAGGCATTGTTAGCTTTAGAAGTGTTTCTCAAGCTTTAAAGGAGTTGGTCATAAAAAGTAACTGGTTGATTACCATGGAGGAAAAAAGTGATAAGTGATAACACTGAGATATCAAACGTTCTGCACTGCCAATTTACAAGTGTATGAGTTCCTTTGAGGGTAATTAGATACTGAAATATCAAACATTCTGCACTGTCAATCTTTATATGCTTGAATGTATTATCATACTTAACTTTTGCCAGTATTTTCCTTTATTTTTATCATTTAGAAAATACTCTGACCAACCTTTCCAAAGAGCACTTAGGAGGAAAGTGGTTTATTTTGGAAGTAGTACTTACTGCTGCTATTTTCATGCCTGTCTGGAGAATGTGATGAGTTAGACCAATTGCTTGTTATCTGTAGCATCTGCATGTCTACAATTTTCAGAAGCTTTTACAACAAAGATAGACATTCCTTGAATTTGTGATTGTTGGATTCGTTGAAGAGCTGGGTATGGAAGAATTTTAAAAGAGAAGTTGTAAATGCAATGATTCCACTGCTTTTTGAGTTCTTTTTTACAAACGTTTTTTTTTGAGATCTGTTTGAGCCAGAATAGGAGACGACTGTGGATCTCGGTTCCATACCTAACACTTGTTACAAGGAGAATGACAACCATTTGAAAGCAAGTGACAGAATCAGCTGAGTGGCAGCTCATATATATATAATATATATATTATATATATATATATAAAATATTTTTTTAAAAAAAATAAGCAACCTTTTGCCTCTACACTTTTTAGTTTGCTTCTGAAGACTGTTGTTTCACCATAAATCAGCTGTGTACAGCTCAGGGAGGAAGTCCTGATCCATTGCTATAGTAACACTGACATATGACAGTGGGTGGAAGGGTCAGGCTGGGAGAGTGTCCAGTTTATGGATTTGGATTTGGCTTGTTTAAAATAAAATTAACTGATCAGAAGTGGGTGGAACTTTTGGTGTCTCAGGGCCAGGGCTATGCCATTTGGCACCATTTCAGAAAGATGCACTTTTTCTGAAGGTAAACATGCAGATGCATAGATGTTAAGTAATAAAACAACAACAGAAATAACTATTGAATTTGATTAGGAGGAAGAAAGATGGAAAGAGGTTCAACACATTTATGACTAACCCACTGCTATATTGACTTGATTCTAGGACAAAGAATTTCAGTTTTGTGAGGACACACAGACTCTTCTTTAAAGATTTTAAACATTTATCCTAATACAGTCCTAAGACCAGTGCAGATACTTAATAGTAAGGACCTGTCTCCTACAGACCTCTTGAGTAGCTTTTCATAAATGCAGTCTATGGCTTTTATTCTGGAAATTGGTGATATCCTTTGTCATATTTCACAACATTTTGCCTGCTCCTTTTGCAATGTTTTTTCCCAAGAGAGCTAACTGAAGGTGGTGAATTTACACATGTAGTAAGTTTTAGGGTCTTGCTGTGTAACTTGCACAAAAAGCAAATTTTCACTGAGCTTAAGTTGCTTTATATTAAGAAGACTTAACCTCAGGTTTGGAGTTTGTTTTATTATTTTTTGACTGCTTCTTTCTTTCCTGTTTAGGGAGTTCCAGGAATGACTGGCAATACTGGGGCAGTTGGTTACCCTGGCAGGCAGGTGCAGTAACTATATTAATGGCTTTGTTCCTTTCTTTCTTTCTCTTGATATGGAGCATTAGTTAAATCATTCCCTCCTTTTTCCCTCACTTAAAAAAAAAAAAAAAAAAAAAAAAAAAAAAAGTACTTTTAATAAGTATTATGTCTAACACTTATGGGAGTACGACTAGTGTAAGTGTATTGGTTCGTGTAGTTATCGTTTGTACTTGAACCGCTCCTCTTTCACAGGTAGCCCTTTGTGCCTTTTAAACTTGGCACTGAGTGAGTTAGATGCAAGAATTCTACATCTTTCTAGCACACACAGATCGCATTACCAAAGCACTGAGTGTCTAAACAGTTTACTCTTTCATAAACCTCTTATTATTCTTTGTGTTTTAAGTTCTTTATATTTTAAGTTCAAATGCAACAGGAAACTTCTGACTGCAATATAGTTCCTCATGATTTGCCCCGGTGTATTTACTTTACTGTTGAAACTATTTCTTCAGCTCTTTGGAGATACAGAACGTTAAAAAGGTGTTTTTGTTTTTTTTCCCCATTTAGGTAATTGAGAACAGAAATCATCTTTCTATAAAGACAAGCACTTACAAATCTTGATACCTTGATCTGGTAATACAAATAATTTATAAAGAAGAAATATTCATTATTTTCCCTACATATAGATGTGGGTTTCGTGTCTGCTTAAGGGGTGAATTTGGCCAATAATTCAGCGTTTTATTAGGTTAGGTTTGTAATGGTTTTGTATTTTAAAACACCATTAAAATATTTTGTATAGTAGTGGATGATAATGTGATTGTGTTTAATCACGTAAGATTTTTAGACCATTTGGACTGCACATGCTATTCTGATGTAGGCTTGAAAAGAATTGGAAATATGTCTAAATAAAAAAAGCTTATGAAAAGTCCTGTGAAATTATGTCAACGTAATGCCAGATCACTGGATCTGGAAAAGATTTCATCCCAGAAGAAATAATTTTAATGTAAATGAAATTTCTGTCATTGTCTGAGATTTAGGCACAAATTAAGGGGAGACCTTTTAGAACGTGGTCTTTGGGGATGTCCTTGATGCCACCATGTTCAGTGCCTATAATTCTGAAAGATGTATTGCCACTTTGTAGTTAACAATTACTGTTATAGTTCTTTTAAATAGACCGTTTTTGTTTTTTAAAAATGAAGTGAAAAATCATGTCTTTTTGTAATAGGGTTTAGCTGGCCCAGAAGGTAACCCAGGTCCTAAAGGTGTAAGAGTAAGTAAGCATTTTAAATGTTTTGGCATGCATGACTGTATTTTTACACGTACAGGACATAAGAAGGAGGGGTTAGGGAGTTTCTCTCAGCCCTGCCAGCTATATGCCCACTGAATCATCCAGTCTTTGCAGAATCCACAAACGGGAAATCACAGTGTTACCTTTAAAAAGTAAATTTAAGAATTTATTTTTCTCGGGGTAAATAGTGATCAGCGTAGAGCAGTCTCGTACCGTTGCTCTTCCTCTCCCTTGGAATGCGTGCGGACAAGGGAAGGAAAGCAGTGCCGAGCGTGGGGGTGCGAGCTGGGAGCGAAGAGCAGCCACGTTTCCTGCCTGAAGCATGATTTCCATAATGGAAGCTGTCAAGAGGGGAGATGTTTCTGGCATTTGCAATCTGCAACTGCTGCAGCAGTTGATGAAGGGAAACAGTCTTGTTGCACAAAAATCATAAAAGTCGTCATACTGAAGATTTTAAAATGATTCAGCCAGTGCCATTCATCCCAGAGGCTGAAGGTTCAAATCTCAGTGCTTTGCTGATTCAAGGTTTGCTTGTTCCAGGAAATAAAATAGGCTGTCTTCTTTTTTTTTTTTTTTTTTTTTTTTTTTTTTTTTTCCCCTTCTTTTAATAGGCCCAAGCCCATGCACACATTTGCTTGTGTGTGTAAATATTCTTTGAAAGCAACTCTCAAGGTCTGGTAATACACATGGGTTTTCTGCATCTTGGATGTTGCTGGTTGCATCTGGAATTTGAAGGGGCCTTTCATGAAGCAGTCGCAGGCCCTCAGGTCTGCAGCGCTCACCTGAGCGCTGAGCGGCAGGCTGGGTTTGCAAGCGTCTGTTAAAATAATCTCATTGTGTTGCTAGATTTGCTTTAGGTCTTTGGTTTTAAAAGGTGATTACTCAAAGCCTTCACCTGCACAGCACTGGAAACCTTTTTTAATTCTTTGTGTCAGTTTCCATTACCGTGGTGGAAGAAACGAGCTTGTCGGGATCTGGTGCTCACAGACGCTGCACCCTGAGGGACTGCGACTCTCTCACATTTCTTTACTTTGTTTTTGCCCAGATCCTCAATGCGTTTTGCTTCTCTCTCTCTCTCTCTCTCTCTCTCTCTTTTGAATAGATAAAATATTTAAGTGATCCTAGTCACCTCTCAAAGTTACTTTTTTCTGTTCATAAAAAGCTGAAAATGGCCAACCTTTAGTAGTATGAGCAATGTTAGGGAAAACAACAAAACTATCAGGTCTTAAGACCTATATTCCTTTATATTAATTCTACAAGCAACCCCCAGTAAAGGGGAATGTGCAGCCCTGTCGCAATGATGTGCTATTGTGCCATGTAGGTATATAGTTACGGGATACCTGATCGTGTATTACGATACATGAACCTTTAGAGTTAGAACAGTTAGTTTAGAACAGTTCTACACTACAGCTATATTCTGCTTTTCAGCTGTCTTAAGGAGCTATAGAAAAATAGAAGTGCCTTTGTTTTCTTTGCTTTCAGTAGAGTTGGATATCAAGATGGGCACTGTTTTTCATAATATCATCAAAGAATGAGTAAAAAAATATTTAATTACACTCAGAGGACTAGACAGAGAGATATGACAACAATGACTTTTTTTAAAAAAAAAGTTGTTAACATTTTTTGTTACAGTCTCAGTATGAATCTGGTAATGAAAGAATCATTTTATGGTACTTGTGTCTGTAAGCTATACTGACATTTCTATTGAGTACAGAGCGCATCTTGATGTCCATATAGGAGATTATATGTGAATACATTGTGAAAACTGAGCTTTCGAAGCAACAGAGTATAACAAAATTAAACAGTACAATGTTAACCAGAATTAATTTACGAACCTTAGGAGCCAGCACATAAAACATTTGTGCGTATAGAGTCATTTTAAAAAAATGTAATAAAAATATTTCTGAGGATAATTTAAAGCATAAGGGACTGGAAGCTTATGCACATTTTACTTTTCCTAGCTTCACTGTTAAGGGAATTGACTCACCAGTGAGCAAGGTGACCTGAAGAGAAGGAAACGCTCAAATTGCGCATTTCACAAGCATTGCAGCAGTCTGTCTCGACTTGCTTTTATCATCTAGAAAAGGTTGTGCATATTCTATTTAACATGTAGTTATGAAGATTCCTATCGATGAGGAAAACATCCTGCCTTTGTAATTTTAATTATAGGCTTTGATATTGGGGAGGAGTGGGGGCTGTGGAGAGAGAAGAAGGAAGGGTGGTGCTTCTACTGAGAACTATTGTAGTGGTAGAAAGAAAAACTCCTAAGCCAGCCAGAGAGAACAGCATTTTGTAGAGTGCTTAACTAACAAGTTCTCCACTTACGAATATCTTAATCTCAGATTTTTTTTTTTTTTTATTTTATTCTGTTCATTTAATTAATGCTTAACTGGCTGGCTTGTGAGCAAACCACAGGGATGTGATCTTTCTGTTACCCAGCAATAAGCAGGTTGCCGGTTGTAGCGGCTCCTCTGCAGAAAGAACCAGTGGTATTTCATACTGAAACAACAATTATATATTTAGCGATGGATTTAGCAAAAAGTCTATTTCTCAGCAAATTTTAGAGTGACCGTGGAGGGACTATGGTACTGTGCCACCACAGGGAAGCTGACTCTTGAAATGAGGACGTATTTCTGGCTTTTTGAGGGAAGAGGATGGGAGGGAAATACATTGTCACTGATTTTGAAGGAAAACATTCTGCTTATGACAAGGTAAACTTTCTAGGACGCTTGCATATAAGAGTAATCAGGAAAACTATTAAGATAAGGAACATCTTTTTCTGATTATATTTCATGAACAAGGTAAATAGCAGCAGCTTCTCTTCCATGTTTCATTTATTAGAGCTCTCTGATGCAACTTTGACTTTTTGTAACACTCTCTTTGTATAGTTACTGTATTTGGTACCTGAATTGTAGTGAGTTGATTTGCGATAAGTTGGAGAGTAAATTATGAATTTCACTAGTAATTTCAAATGAGTCTGGATTTAAACCCTGGATCCTGAATGCACAGCTGACCAATACTGAGGAACAAACAGTGCTGGTTGGAAGCAGCCTTTCTAAAAAGAAGTGTTCTTGTGTTTTAAGGGTTTCATTGGACCTCCAGGTGTAGCAGGACAACCTGGACCTGAAGGAGAAAGGGTAGGTTTAATGAAACATCAGTGAAATATTGGAATCTGTGTGGAAAAGCAATTTGTTAATGATGTAATGTATGTTTGAATTGGTCCCTGAAAAAAGTAAAAAAGATATTACTATTCATTTGAGCCTTTGTCAAAAGGCAAAACTGATATGGAGAAAATAAATATAAATAAATAGATCATATCAAATTAGTCTAAGCAATGAAATACAATGGTACTGAAGTTAATAAATGTGGATCACCTGTAAATTATTATTTGGATTTAATCTAGGTCTGCAAGGATTAAGGGTCTCTTTTCTTAGCATTGAGTTCAGTAATAAACATATTTCGTTGAAGTAATTTTGCTCAGTCACTATTTGCCAGTTGTCAGATAATATTTAGAATAAAATTGTTCATAGCAATTTCAGTCTCTGTTACTCTATGCTTGAGCTTTTTTTTGTTTCTCTTGAGCACAAAGGATGCCTGGCCATGTACTCTAATGGAATGGGAATCTGACCCTTCTCCGTAGTTCAGCCGCTGTGTTCAGACTTGTGTTTCTGCTCCCTTCCTCCCCTGCTCGTTGCAGGCCATTGACCCTATGATTCTTTGTTCAGATCTTTTCTTTATGGTGCTTGTTCTCAAACTATCTTTTCCGATCAAGTGGAAGTTTAATTACTTGAATTTAAATTATTGAAGAAGAAAACCTAGTTATGATGGGTTATTTCTCCTCAGGGCATTCCAGGCATCCATGGCAAAAGAGGCCCCAAAGGCAGACAGGTAAGGCTTCCAACCCTTAGACTGCTGCTGCCAGCATAAATGCACCTGCTGTTCACTATATAATTTGAAAAATGTTACTCCTGTATTTTCTACTGATAACTTTCTATTGTTTCCAGCTAGTACTTCGCAGTACTGAAAATTCTGTGTAGGGTAAAACTATAACAAGTTCTGAAGTTAAGAACATTTAATATGATGAGCCTTGTGGATGGTTGTTATTTCAGCTTCCTGAGGGTTAAAATATGACAGAAGCACACAAATATATTCCTTAAAATTAGTGTTAGCAGAAGGTATAAATATGATACAAGTTTGAGAAGTTTAATTTTTGTGTTGGTTTAAATGCAAATCGGCAGCTTCTAAAGTCTGATATTTCCAAACTATGACAAATTAAAGCTGTCCTCTACTTACTGTATATTTCTACAGCTGAGAATAAGCACAAATCTTCCGAGCATACATTATCAAGTTTTACGTATTTCCTGTGGTATATCTTCTATGCCAAGTCTTTTGTTTTCTGCTGCAACCTTATTATTTTAGGTCTTTGAAGCTATCCAGGATTTTCCAGTTTTAACTAACTTGTGGTTTGCTATTGGAAACAGTAATAACTTCCCCACCCCGTCATGCACTCAGTTACATTTAGCATTTTGGATTACTTTTATGTACCACTTTGAACATGCTCATGCAGCAGTAGTGTTGCCGTTCACCTAGCTTGACCCTTGATGGATGCTGTAAAAATTGTGGAGGACTTCATTATTTTTTGTTTGGTGTGTGATCCTACTATTGTATGAAAAAGGTGCTAGCCTTCAGTAAAGGCCCTTTTGATGTAAAGAAAGGCACACAGAGAAGTGTCATTTAAACAGATAGACTTCATGCTTTCTGAAGCTGCTATTAAATTGATGAAGTATAACATCAAAGTAAGGTTCTGTTTTTTAATTATTCAGCTAATAGGACAGGGTGCTCCTATGCTTTATGAATGTATTGTAGTTCACCTATAATGTAAATTAAAAACTACTAATATGGTGACCGATGCAGCAAAGTAATTAAACAGGAGCCTGGTTTAGAGTGCTTTGCATAGCACTTTGCTCACAAACTTAGAGTGTGTCTGGTTTTTCGGACGGTGGTGGCTGTGGGGGGCCCTGTGGCAGAAGACGTTGTCAGAGTTGACAGCTGCAGTGATTCAGGGCAGCGCGTTGTCACTGATGACGCTTGGCGTGGGGACCGCAGAGGGCCTGAAATCAGGCTCTTGGCCCTGTCTAAGATGTAACTTACTTCTTTGGACAAGTTTTCTGTCAATAATAATGCTGGAAAAAGAATAGTCTTGACTGGCAAAGTTCCTTCTGGAAGAAAACAAATCCTGAATATGATCTAATTTTTTGGAAAGTAATCTGAAGAATAAAAGAAGTGGAGACTGTGGTCTTCCACTGGATAAATACAGTAGTTCATTTAATATTTAATAAGCATTGAAGACTGCAGAGCACAGTAGAAAGGTCATAGACAATTATACTTGATGATGTTTAGTTTACCGTCTTGAGAGACTGACAGGTAATATATTTGATATTTGACAAGGGATTGTATCATTGGTGTTCAAAATACTACCACTTAGCGGGCTTACTGAGTAGTTATTAGTATTTGTAATGTTTGACATATCTGAAATCGAACAGAATACTCAATTGCCAAAACCTTTATTGTGAAGATTACAGAGTGGAGATTTGTTTGAATTTGAGATTGGTTGGATATACAGTATGCTTTAAAGAAAACACTTTATAGGCAAAGCATGTGTATCCCATTTCTTTCCATTGTATGCTTACAGTACAAAATTTGGCTAATTCTGCAGTATTTTTAAATATTGTTGGGCTTTTTAATATGATAAGTTTTTACGTACGTCATTTGACCGCATTTAGGGGGAATGTTTTTACACAGTTTTCATCTGTTTGGGACTAGTTACAATCAGCAGTCAGCGTGACAGAGCAGACCTTATAAACTGTACTAAGAATTTATTAGTCTAGTCCATAGTAACTGTGCAAAATCAGTTAAGGTTCTGTTTTCTATTAAAATTATGAATAGTCTTCCTTCATATGTTTTATAGTAATGTGTTAGATGATAATACTGATGTAATAAAACATTTGTTGCACAGCAGTACTATTATACTACTTCTAATTTTAGATTTTTTTGACTGTTTTCCTAGGCTGAAAATTCTTCTCTTTTTCTACTTACTAAAATAGTTTTATCAGTATCAGTTAGACTTATGCTGTTGAGAATGGAGTTATGATGACTATGGGTAATCTGTCTCCTTCATAATTCATGGCATGCTTTGTTTTGTGCTGTATGTAAATATTCGTATGTGAGCTGGTAGCTGGTAAAGTGTCCCACTGCATTCTTCATTTCCCTTTTGATGCCTCATTTTTTTTTAAGATGTTAACGTATGTTATCTCAGTTTTGCCTTTTCCAACATCTACCAATGGTAGACAGTGTAACCAAAATATTATGCTATTAAAAAAGGATAGTAATTTAATCTTTGCCTGTTATGAGTTGGTAGCTTTTAGCACCACAGGCACTTTCAAATACCCATTTGGCATGTGTGAAATTTTCCATGTGAAAATTTGGCCAACAGTGTGTATGTTGAATCAGTGAAATCTGCTATAGAGATAATAAGCATATGAACCTCTAGCATTTAAGTGGTGAGACAGTAATACTGGAAAGGTCAGACCTTATGACTATGGCTACAGATTCTCATTTGCAAGTTCCACGACCAGATCCTGAGTAAAAATTTCATAGTTGTGAGAGGCATTCTTATTCTTTGCTTTTTTAAACTTGTGAGAGAATGCAAAAAAACCTTGAAGCCATCTCTTGGAAGACACAGACTGGTGAGATACGTGAAGAGCTGGGTGGCAGAAACTCTGCTTCAGCCAGAAGAGGATCGAAAAATAGCAAACCAGCACTCCCAATTTGCAGCAGAGTGCCCCGCTCCCTCCACGCGCGAGACAGGGATCGCAGCGGTTGAGGAAGAGCTGCAGGTGAGGAGGGTCCCGGCTGGACCCCTGGCCACCCTGGAGTCGTGGCAAGGGCGAGGAGCACAGCAATGCTGCACTGCCAGGCAGAGGACCCTCTGGGGCCGCAAGCCCCACGGGATCAGGCAGCTCAGGTATAACGTCTTTTGCAGGCTTCTCTGCGCTGAACCCAGCCTGGTCAGTCAGGTATTTCCACACTTCGCTGGAAGGAAGTCGCAGGCTGTACGATCTAAGAAAAATCAAAAGATCCAACCTTACAGATTCTGTGATTCTATGATCTGAATTTGCATCTGCAGGCAAATTATCACTATTTTAGAAGCCGTAAGAGTGTAACTTCCTTTTCTTTTTCATGTTAATGCTATTATCTACTTCTCCATTTCCATATATTTTTCACTTCATTACATAACCTTTGATTCTGTATTTTTAATGTCAGTCTCACGACAGTAAATTTTTCTCAGTGTGCAGCTGCAGTGCATACAGAATGCCCCACAACTGTTCTGGACAGTATTTGACATGTTAATGAAACCTAATGTCTGTCATTTAATACTCCCAAAGTAAAAGCTTTACACATCAAAGTCAGTGACAAAATGTCATTGATTTCATTGCTAGTATGATTTTTTTTTCCTCCCACTGCCTGATTCTCCACTCATTGAGTACACTATCAGATCATAAAATAATTAACTTATTAGTCATGTAGTCTATATTTAATGATTACATATGGAATTTATAATTAAACATATGGTTTGTGTTAAGTGAAAGTGCATTCAATTCAGCAAGCTTTTCTTTTTTTCAGAATGTCTATTTGTTTTGTGTTCACAAATGCAACCTTTACTGTGTTACTGTTGTTTCTAAAAGATGGCACAGGATTACTATGAATGTCTTGGATTAATTCACAGCATCAGAAGTGGTGTCAGGAATTAAGAGTTTAAGTTATTTCAACATACTCTTTTGGCAGTGTGTATATATAGATATTTTATATACACATTCATTTTTATAGAATTTTTGTTTTAAGTTGTAGTTGAAACCTAATATGGCTTAAGCAGTCCTTGAAGTACTTTGTTTTATGAGATGATTTTCCCACCTCCTTTTTGCAGTTCTATATTGTCTTCCTGACTGCTGGTGGTACAATATTGTGAAATATAACCACATTTAAGAAAAGAAACTATCCAGCTGTATAGATGTCTTCTAAATAAGGCAGTAAAGTGCCAGTACAGAGTGTGGGGGGGTTTCCATTTAATTTTGATTCTTACTTTGCAAGAAGCTTTTACACTTCACTTGGCCAACCTGATTTCTTCTACATTCTTGTGTTTAAGGGAGTTTGCTATCTCTGATAACTTAGGCTCTAAAGCAAAAACTCTGGAAAAAATGAATGAGGCTTTCCCATGTCTTGTTTGCCTTACTGTTTCAGTCTCTAGAGGCAGATTGAGGAAGATAAGTGTTCACACTGCTAAGGACAGTGCTGTGCTAGAAGGGTGGGAAATTTGATTTCAAATGCACGTTTGTCACACCGAGTCTGGAGCCATTGATATTTGGGGAAGAGCAAGATGAAACTGAAAGACAGAATATTTTTGTGAATTCTGTAGGCCACAGGAAAAAAAAAAAAAAAAAGAAAAAAAAGAAACGAGATCAAAAGATCTTGAGGTAAAAGCAGGGAAATAGGAGCCTCTAAGCACAAACAGTCTGAGTTATATAGCTATAATATTGCTTTCAAAGCACTCGGTTTTCTGATTTTATCCTTCACTTACATTAAAGTTACCTTTGGACATGATTTTAGAAGACAAAACAAGATTTGAACAGTGCAGCTGAAATCCCCCCCCCCTTTCCCTCCATCTCTCTCATGAATTTCTAAGATCTATAGGAATTTGGTGCTCAAACCATCCTTTGTGTCTTGGATCGTAAAGAACAAGTATTCTCTTTTCTGCTTTAGGGCTTTCCAGGTGACTTTGGAAATAGAGGACCACCTGGTCCAGATGGGAATCCTGTAAGTATCAAATTATGTGCTGATTGTCGTGGTAAAATATGCAATATTCACGGTTAATTCCTTTCTAAAATAAAAAGGATATTTTTGCCTAAAAAGCAATTTTCTGGTGCCTGCAGGAAGTTTTCTGTAACTTCTAGGTGGAAGGTGCTAGGACAGTACTGTAATGAGGAGTAGTGTAAAAATGAAAAGGACCAGAAAGTTGCTGAGAGCACGTAGTTACCACTGCTCAGGTGCTGGCTACCTGGAGAATCAGATGTTTTGCTGTTCCCATTGCATTACTGATTGATGTTTTTGTCTTCAGAAAGTCTTGCATTGGATATTTGATTTTTGCGTTCTTTATTTAAACCATAATTCTGGGATCCCATTAAAAAAAAAAAAGAGACATTCTCAATTTGTGCGCCAAACCTCTGGCTTTTGTATGTTCATGCATTTGGTAGTTGATTTTATCCTTTGAACGCACTATTGCTAGTTTGTTGTTTAGTGCCCTGCAGTCAGTATGGTAACAGCTCCATCCTTGGCGGCGTGTTCGCGGAAGCGCTCTCGTGGCCCGGTACCCGCCGTGGCACTGTCCCGTCGCTTTGCTGGCTGTCCTCAAAGGAGCTTTGCTGTCTCGCCCTACTCGTAGGGAAGCTCTGGCTGCAGACTCCAAACTCGGGTTTCCTTTGGGGTGAGAAACCAGCGCAGAGGGCTGTGGGCCGGACGAGGGAACGGCAGGGTGAATCTGCTCTCGCTGCTGGGTCTCGTCTGGAAACCGCTCTCAGTTGGCCTCTGAAGGCCCCTCGGATGTGGTCAGCAGCTGGGCAGAGCTGGTCTGCTTTTCTAAAGACCGGACTTCTCCTGACCCCAGGACTGGACACTTGCTTTAGGAGAGCTTCCATGAATTTGGCTGGTGCAGTTGTTATCATTTGGTGCCAGCATTTTGGAACGTGAGAAAAAAATTGTTCTACGTTTCTGAGGCGAAGTTCCCCTGGGGGATGTTAGATGGTGTCAGCCTGGTGCTCGTCGCTTTGAAAGTGCTCTGAGGGGTCGTAAGCGTGACCGACGGCTTTGCAAGCGGCATGCAAGGGTGAGCTCCGCCTTGCCTTGCTGGCGCTCCCGGGTCCCCCTCCTTCCTGGAAAGCAGATACGCTTTTTCCACAGGATCTGAAGCACTTTAATAGAAAAAAGCTCACAAAGCCTAGAATGTGCGTGTTTTAACACAAACTTTTGCAAACAGGCTCCTTCTCATCTGCCGAGGCAGCTGCAGCGCTCACGGCCTCCCGGGGCAGGCGGCAGCCCCTCCGCCCTCCGCCTCGCCGCCGGGCTCGCTCGGGCCGGGGCCGGGGCCGCGAGGGGGCAGGTCGAGGCCGGAGGCGCCGCCGGGCCGCGCCGGGCCCGGCTGCCGTGACCCGCTGGCCGCTTCCGAGCGGGCCTGGATTTGCTCGCGTGAGAACCAGCGGTGGTGGCGGCCGGTGACGGGCTGCGGTGAGCCCGCAGCGGGTTTCCGTCGAGCGGCGCGTCCCGGAGGCCGCGGAGCCCGCGGGAAGGGCGCCGGGCCAGGCCGTGGCCGTGGCCCTCGCGCGCCGCGCGGCCCTGGAGCTGGCAGCAAGTGGCGCTTTTCAGGAACTCCTTGCATAAACCCCAACTTATTTACTTGGCAGATCCCTTTTATGTATCTTACTCGAACCGATAACTTGTTAAAACACTAAAATTTTGATAATCTAAAGTTTTTTGTCTTTCAAGGGAGTTGTTGGTGGTGTTGGTCCTCCTGGATTTCCAGGGCTAAGAGTGAGTAGACTTCTATTTATTTATTTTGGTTTGGCTACTCTACAATGTTTATGTTGTATGTTTGTGGAAAAGTTTCTTAAAAAAAAACCACAAGAATTCAGGGATTCTGGGAGTTATTTAAACAGATTTTTTTTTAATTAGCCATGATTTTAATTAAAATCACTTCACAAAATTGCTGTTGTATTGCTTGTATGGAGCACTTGCATACTGGTTTTCTATTTGTGTGCTTGTTTCTGATCTTCTCTGTCTGGATTTTATTTTATTGAAATGACTGAGTTTGCTGGGGGTTTTTTCAGTGTTGTCCTCAATTTTTCCCTTTTGCGTGTATTTTTAGAGTAAGCTTGCGCTGCCCGTTACACGGTTACGAAGCGTAGCTGTCCAAAGGCAGCCGCTCCGCGCTGCCACTCGCTGTGACGCTCCCAGGCAGTGTGCCCTTACGCCCTTGTTTCAAATAATTCATGTGTTTACTGATAAACGCGTCGGCGATGCTGGCTCAGTTGAGGCTGGTTACCCAGCCTTGTCTGGAGTTCATAATATGTGGGAGAAAATAACATGTTTACGCTTGAATTAAGAAAGCCTTGATTGTCTTTTTTTCTTTCTTTCTTTATAATGTCTTGATGTCATTCTTGAAAACTTTGTTAGTTTACACTGATGGCCATCTAACTTTTCCTTTGAAGTATGACAGTTGAGTTCTATTATTATTACTTTTAATTATATGCTTGTAATAAGAAATGTTGCTATAAGAAGTCCCTTGCTGCCTGTTTGGGATTGTTATGGCATTGCTGTAGTGAAGGCACAAACTTGGTTAAGGAACCCCTGCAGCTCGCAGCCTCATCGTGCAAACATGACTCACCGGTGGTCTTGGTTGAGCCAGCTGAACCACTCATGAAGTGGCTAGAGGTTGCACTCTTGGGAGTTTGCTTTGAATTATAGTTTTTTTTTTGTTTTTTTTTTTCCCTTACATATCCATCTTTGGAATTTTATCTCAAGGACTTTGATAGCCATACAAATATATTTGAAGTTTTTAGAAAAAAAATCATATATCACTTCTATAAAGATACTTCATTACTACAATTATACTTAGTCAGCAGTTTAGCCCTTCCTAGAATTTGTAAGTATAGATATTTGCAGATCAGAGATCCATTTTCTATGTTGCTGAGTTGCAATCATTTTCACAGAGATTGTGTCAATAATTTTTTTTATAAAATATACATGTTAATGTCAATGTGACCAGTCCAAAGCCTTTGCCACTGATATGTTTCCAAAACACAACCATAAGGAGACAAAAAAGACTTTTAACCCAGTGTCATATTGGAGTGGAGTGTCTTGTTTTAAGCCTCAATTTATGTTGAAGAAAGTTTGCATTCAAAGGTTGTCAGTAAAACAAAGGTTAGTTTTGCCAAAAAAAAAAAAAAAAAAAAAAATTAGACTCTCAGATATGCAGTAATAGCTGTTTTTTTTTTTTTTTTTTTTTTTTTTTTTGATGCTGGAATGAGTAGACTGTATGTTTTTAAATTACTCCCACATATAAATGATAGGAGCAGATTTGTTCAAAACAATCGTACTTAGGAGAGTTGATGGCATAGTTAGTTTTTAATCAGCACAAAATCTATAAGGGTTTTGCCTGTAAGCTCCATTTGTGTGGGCTACTGCCTATCATTTCTACACGGGAACCTTTGCACAGTTCCAGCTGCGTAAAAGAACACAGAGTATGCGCACGTTTACATATTTTTTTACACAAAGTGAATATTCCTTAGCTTAGACAAAAATTGAGGTTTGCTTCCTCATCATGTACAATTACTAAGCTAATTGCTCTTGTTACTAGTTTTTGCTTCTGCAGTGTAACAATTTGGGGCAGAACTTCTCTAGACAAAACCCTGCTATTCTCATCTTTTCTTGGTATTGGAGTTTAAACCCCAAGAAGTGTTGCAAGTTTTACATCATCTGCTACTACTCCCTTTGACTGCTTTTTTATGGAGCAAGAGCTCCCTTGATGCTTTGCTGCTGTGTTTATAGCTGAGGTGGGTGTATGTGTACTGAAAAACCATGACATTTTTGGAGGCAGAAGTAATTTTGCAAATAAACTTCTGGTCTTAACTGAGTGTAGTGCTTGGGATAGCAAACGTGTGGACAAAAATACATATGCACAAGTGCCTGTGATGTGCAAATGCTGCACAGTAAAGGTAGGTAGGGTCACTGTGTGTCCTTCTGACAGCCTAAGAGATCTGAATGTGTTGGGATGTTTCTAAAGGTATCTTGTTTCCTTGAGCTAAGACATGTTAGAAATGTTGCTTAAGGACAGCTAACTCTCCCTGGTTGATAAGACTTTACAGAATCACAGAACAGTTGAGGTTGGAAGAGACCTCTGGAGATCATCTAGTCCAACCCCCCTGCTCAAGCAGGGTCACCTGGAGCATGTTAAACAGGATCACATCCAGGCAAGATTTGAATATCTCTAAGGAAGGAGACTCCACAACCTCTCTGGGCAACCTGTTCCAGTGCTCGTTGCTCTCACAGGAAGGAAGTTCTTCCTTATGTTCTTCTTTCCTTTACTGATACAGTGAGACTTTGCAGTTGAGGGAAAGGGCCAAGAAATGTTTCCTCCAAATTTCTTAACAGCCTTTGGAAACTTCCAAAGCTCCAGCAAATCTGTGTGGTTTAAAAACAAGGTCAATACGTGACTGAGTAGAACTTTGGTAACTCATGGGATGAGTCTTGTATGGATGCTCACACAGTGCAGAGGCATAATCAGCAAAGCTTACCCCTGTGCACCCCTCTGTATCTCTGTACTGCATCAGATTAGTGCTCTTGTTCCCAGTTTCCCTGACAGTAAGATAACTGGAGGAGTTATGCCTTGTTCTGTATTTTCTTTACAAGGAATTGTTTACCCTTTAAACTGCAGAGTCTTGCCAAGACCCTGGGGAATTTTGGGTGACATCCACCATCCGTAATAGTTTGTGCAGCACCACTCCATTCCTGCACTGCACCTGCTCTTCCCAAATAGATTCATGCACTCTGGCCTCAATTTTTACATGGCCCTGTTCTTGCAAGTGCTGGGTATCATCCAAAACTGAATAAAGAATTAGAGACCTTCACATTTGTCCTGGAATACTTAGTCAATTGTAGCACATTATACCACTATAAGATGAAATGTTGAACATTAGATTAATAATATATAATAATATATAATATATATTATTATATACTAGCAGAAGCCAACAATATTCAAGTAGCTTGTCCAACCCAGCCGTACCCAGTGTCAAGAGCTAAGTATACTTACTACGTTTGTTCACAAGAACAATGGTAAAGCGAGCAGCACGGGCAAGCTGAGTCCAAGAATTACGTTCTTCCACGACTTTTTCAATATATCGAAACTGTTGCCAAGTTCAGAGTTTTGCCTGGCAGAGCGGTAAGTCTCTGATGATTTGCAAGGATATCAGTTTTAGTAAGATGAGGGTTTTGAGAAAATTTGCTACTGCAATTACCAGAGCAAATTTTTCTCTTAAAATGAATGTTTTTTCCTTTAAAAATACCTTCCTAATACTAGGAAGCATTGGTTTTCCCTTCCTTATATCTTGACCTTTTTATTCAGCAGGTAGAAGCTATTTATTTTTATTTTCACTAATCACATATCAGTGATGGAAAAGATAGGTTTCATGTAGCCCAAGTAATTTTTATTTTCGTTGTTGTTGTTTTATATTTTAAAACACGGCTAAATCAAATTATATGTAAATAATACACTAGTATCTGTATTTCTGAGGATTGAATGGTATTCTTAACAGTATCAGCTCAACAGACACTGTATATTCAGTCCTCTGTCTTGAACAGTGAAAATGAGTTTTAATTTTTCACTTCTAATAAATGCAGAGCGAATGTCCCAAAATAGATTTATATATATATATATATCCTTGTATTGCTATAACACTCCTTACCAACTTCAGCTGTGCAAACCAATATCTAAAATGACATGAAACAGATGTCAGCATTGGTATGTTTGGAAGGTAGTTGCTCTGCACAGATAAAATGGACCGAAGACGTGGTATGTGGTAAACATATTTATGAACTGATTTTATGTCTCATAAGATTGTTTACACAATCAGCAGGCTTATTTTTCCTACAAAAGGAGGTGGATTGCTCCCCACCTTCACTTGCGTGCTCTCCCTCTTCCCTACATGCGTGCTCGCTCGCTCTCTTTCGCTTCTGCAATGGAACTGTAAGCCCAGAAAGTAGGGATGTAATAAGGGCTTGGACCTGGAAGCAGTTAACCTGCCTGTCAGAACTTAGGTTAAGAGTGCACATGTGGTGCAATTTTGGGAGAAGTCCAACTCTTTCTTTCTTTCTTTCTTTCTTTTTTTTAAGTTGTAGAAGCCACTGAGAGATATTAAAAAAAAAAGGCAAATTTTCTTTTCTTTTTCTTTTTTTTTTTTTTTTAGAGCTGTCACTATTCACAGTAGAATAATTTCTTTAAGCCAAATTTAATGCTCGCAGAATAGTGCAAGCATTATAGTCACACAACCCCAAAGACAGAGACGGATTAGCCGCTGAATGTGCAGCTGTAGTAGAAAGGAGAAGTTCCTTATTCTACATTGCCATGGATACATAATATTCAGAAGAGGGAAGCTTGGTTTTTGGTGTTACTGCTGATGTGGATGGGAACCATATTGGTGGAAGACTTGTGATATGGATACTTTCTCCCAAGAAATTAGACTGACAAAGATTTTTGGTTTCTGTCTGTGGTGCAGAAAACACCATATCGTATTACCAGTCTCTAAGTTACTACACTTCAGCAAACATTTAATGCAGTCACCTTTTCTGCTATCTCCTAGGGAGGCGTTGGGCCAGTAGGACCAAGTGGACCATCAGGAATTCCAGGGCCAACGGTACAGTGTGAAATGTTCCCACAGCCAGGTGCCTTCACTGCTTTCCAAACTATGGACAAACTTTGGATTTTTATTTTCTTCACTTTAATAGGGTCTTCCAGGGAGTGTGGGACAGCCTGGAATGAAAGGTGATAAGGTGATTTAAATATTTCTGTTATCCTAGAGATACAGTCTTGTCAGACTTCCTTTATCAAAACTTGAGAAAAATAACATGTTTGACAAAGCCTTCAATTTTTCTTTTCTCCTCTGCTTTTTCTTTTTATAAACTAGTGCAGACCTAGAATCTAATCCTTTGGGCAAGCTTACTTCTGGATAGGGTCCTTCTTACTGAGCATAACAGTGTCTAGTGCTGAGTCTGTAGGGTTTGCTGGACTTGGTGCTGCAGTGCAACATCTTGCACTGCTATTCAAAGATCTGTGCTACAGCTTTCAGTACTAAGCACTGATTTTATTTCTCTCCTTCTCTAATTTTGAGAACTACACTGCTATAAGCTACATGCATATATTTGTATAAAATAATATCTTGTTTAGGGTGAACATGGCCTTGCAGGAGAGCCAGGAGACCAGGGGTACCCAGGAGACAAGGTAATTTATAATTGCACTATTTTACAGAATTGTCCAATTTCAGTCACTTCTTTAAGCTTTTGAGTCTTTTGAAGTGCAATAACTCAGTTGCATAAAAGTAGAATGCAGTAGTAAAAATTACTGGGTACCACGGCATTAAAATTTTTTTTTAATGCTATGCTAATTAAAACTCAATTGGGGAAAGTAGTCAAGACCAGGTAAAGGGCATGAGCAGGATTCTGGCTGCCACGTTCAGAGATGCATCAACCAGAAGAAGTTTGGTGTGATCTGTTTCCAACTGAAACCTGCTCAGAAGCTGGTACTTTCCCTTGATCCTGAGACTTCCTTTGGACTTCATCTGGACCAGCTTTAGTTAGCAGTAGCCCATGGTCTGGCATGTCGGTTGATTGGAAACTGAGACAAACAAGTGTTCTGCTTCTGCTTTGACTGGTACATCAGAAGAAGTCAGTAAAACAGCACATCATTTGAACTCTTTTGCTGAACTCATTTCAGATTCCACAGAATGATTTTGAAGCCTGCTTTGGATGGCAAAATGTAGCAATTTATTTATTGCTTCCAACATAAGGCAATGATACATTTTCATGTGTATTTAATAGCTTTCTTTTTTTCAGGGTGCTCTTGGTTTACCAGGGCCCCCAGGGATCAGAGGAAAGCCAGGACCTCCTGTAAGTTTAAACATTTACTTTGCTCTCAGTATTACCACTATATGTTATATTTGATATTTCTGTGTTTCACATTTAGGCCGCATGTAATTCTCTAGAAGCCACTTATATCAAAATGCACAAAGAATAAGGCCTAAGTTTGTTTTATTTCTGGTGACTTACAATTGGTGACTTAGATCCTGACATGTGAGTTATAATATAAAGTATATATTATGTATGTCGGATTTTAATATGGGAATTACTTATGACCTTTGACATTCTGTGGCAGTTGCTTTCAGGGATTAGAGATCGTGGTAATGCTAGAACCAAATTCACTAAGAGCTTTGGGAGCCACCCAGATGACCATTTGGGCTAGATGAATTTGCAGAGTGTGGGAAATCTCAAAATAATGGCCAGTCATTTTGCACAGGGATGAGAGTCATTACAACTCATGTATTATAGTATTTACTGATTTGAGGTAATTTAGAGGCACCTATTTCAAAATGTTAAGATATAGCTTAAGGGTCTGATGTTACCTGTAACATAAAATAAAGCAGTTAATGATTTTCCTTCTAATAATGTAGTCCTGAGCTTCTGATTCTTGTTATTTGACTTCATGGTTTTAATTTTTCGCTGCCTCTTTTTCTGTGTATAATTAAGAGCAGTCAACACTTAATGCTTTTTAAAGTCACTCCAGTCTCAGCTTTCATATGTGACGTGAAACCACCATTGGATAACCTATGTGGCTGTCTTAAATGGTATAGTTCCTTAGAATCAATAAAATACCCTCTTATTTTGTACTAGATAACTTACAGTGTAAACCTTGATCCTGCAAGACTTGTACAAATTTGCTTACCCTTACATGAAAAAATATGACCCTGTTGCATTTAAAGACAAACGTGTGCTTTAGCCCTTTCCTAGGAAGCGGTGGACTTGAATCACAAATTGAATGTGAACAGTTTCTTCGCTTTCATTAAAATGAGATATGAGATCTCAGTTCTACAAGTAACGTGTTCAACTTTGCAGAAATGAGCAAACAATTATATTAAAAATATAAGCTTTTCCAACTTAGGCTTGAATTTTACGTAAGGAGCACACAGTTACGGCAGTAGCAGCAGCAGCAACAAAGGTTTAAAAATGTGGAAGAGCAGATACAATTTAGAGAAATATTTTGGTCAGTTTTTTAGGTGTGTCAGTGTTTGTGTATATGGAGTCATTACAACATGTGGATGGGGCCCAATTAAATTCTTTAGCTAAGAATGGCCAGCTAAGATATGTTGGTAAGTATGTAAGCCACTACTCAGAACAGTTACTTTCTGACCTTTTAAATAATTTACAATTTTTTGTTACGAAGGCAGCCATATGTTTCAGATTTGTCATTTATACAAATATTTGGGCTATCCCAAACCTCCCAGTTTTATTTAGATAAAACTAATTTGCATTTTATTCATTGTGACTTCAGTGAGATATGAAGAAGAATGAGTCTTAATTTAATCCAAAGAGAAGTAATATAAAATTTCCTATTTAATAGAAAAGTCAGCTCAACTGTTTTGTTGGTTTCCTTTTTGGTAATTTTTTGAAATCTTAATTAGAGTTTGTGGTTTAAAAAATTTAATTTGTTATCAAATACCTAATAGCTTGGATTCTTTTAAGGGAAAGATTGGAGATCCTGGATCACCTGGGCCATTGGGTCCTCCAGGTCCTGAGGTAAGAAATTGCTTGATTAAATATAAACGGAATGTCATTTACTTTTAAATCATAAAAATCAGTCAAATGGGTTTGTTTAACAAATATTGTTATCTTAGTTAAATCAGAGAGTACTTTTTAATCTAGTCATATCCTAGGCCAGTGGATTAATTTTTCTCCTTAAGGTACAAAAGATTTAGCTCATAATTTTTAAAGCAAGTTATTACTGTATATAGGATCCTTGAGTACAGCAGAAGTGCCTCATTTTCATATGCAATTAGGATCAGTTCTCATGTGAATCCAGGTGTTGCAGGGATTACCCCCATCATGTGGTTTCTCAGACCCACTGCCCTTCATGAATGCCACAATATGTTTACAAACAGAGTTTCCAAGCCTAGCTGAATATTTCTCTTACAAAATAATTTTAATTTGAAGGAATGCAAAGAATAGACACCATGACATCCTTAAGCACTGGGGAGAAATTCACTGCTCAGAGCTAATATCTTCAGTGCAGATGTGGATGGGAAAACTTTCCTGAAAAGCTCCGATCAGGGGTGTGGAATTACTTCAGGCTTTGGAAAGCAAATGAAGTGTTTCTGGGTAGGTGATCAAAGCATGAGTGACCAGGTGTTTTTCTTTGAATATTTGACTGCAAAATGTCAGTTTTAAAACTACAATGCAATGCATCCCATAGCTTTACTCACGAAAGCCAAACTCTTATGAAATAAAATAAGTTTTGCCTGTCCTATGTGCACACATAAAAACCTAAAAACATGGTCACCATATGGTAAAATGCAGAAATGTAAGAGAGGCAGAACAGCTGTATACCAGAATCTTGAAGAAATTGGAAATTCCAGAAGTTTTTTGATAGAAGGAAGAAAAAATATCTACTTAAACTTGAAGATTGTGTCTTATTTTCCCTGTTATTTTATACCTTTAAAAAGTAGTTAATTATTACTGCCAGGAGCTGGCTAGACTCAACTGGATATATGAGATATGAGCAGTTACTGCAGTTTTTTATACAAGATTCTGCCGGTATATCTCTAATCATATGTCTTTCAAGAACTCCAAAAACAGGCAGCCAGCAGGTCAAACAGCTGTTTTCCCTGTTCCTCTTTTGCTACCTGAGTGCTCAGACTTCTTGTGACCCCATGTAGAAAATGGAAATGTTAAATTCTGTGCTATATGTTTTCTTTTTATGCTTTTGTAAATACCCATTATAGACTCTAGAATTCTAGTGAATAGTTTAATCTGAAGAGAGTAATGTGAAGGTGGTACGGACATGACAACCTATATGCATTTCAGGAAAGGTGGGTGGTGGTGGTTGTTGTTTACAAACAAACAAACAAAAAACAGCATTATGATTTGTTGCCACTGTTGCCCAGTAGCAGAACCTGTCAAATACTACTTCAAACTAGCTTCTCCTGTTGTCCAAAACTGTGGGATTTACAAATGATTTACAAAAGAGTGGGATGTACAAATGTGCCCACATCCCAGATTCAAGCTGTTGATTCAGGTAGGTGTGAAATAAGTAACCGTGGATCTTCTGAGCCAATTGTGGTTCCAGGTTTTTGTGTTTTGGGTTTTTTTTTTTTCCTCACATGGGTTTTCCTATATGAAGAATGAGCAGTCCCATTCGTGATTCTCTTCCTATATGGACTGCTGTAAATCAGGCATTACTGTGGCTGAAGTCTATAACTCCTCTGCACAGAAAAGCAGGAGCAGGCCCAGCGCACTCCATTTGTTCTCCAAAGTTTTGGCTTTTTAGATGCAGTTCAGTGGTGAATTGTTTCCCAGATCTTTCCCCTGCAGCTGCGTATCAGAGGTACATCAGGTCGGAGCTGAAATAAGCCACCCACTCGTAGCAAAGCTGTGTAGGGAATAGCAGTGCTGACCAGCAGAGGTGTAAGGAGGGGCTGTAGCATGCTTGGCTGCCACATGTGGTTTTTTGCAGTGCAGAGGTCCTGCAGCATCAAGCCACGTTCTCTTCTAGCCGCAGAGCTGGGGACTGTCACATGCTGGAGTGCTTGCTGCTCACAAAGCACAGGGTATCAACAAGCCCTTTGCAGTGTGTGTTCTTGATCAGTTTACAAGCTTTCCTGCCTTGTCATGGCATCTAAAAATGAACATCCAAATTTACAATGTTCTAGAGATTAATTTTATTGATATCGCTTCTAGAAAGTGCTGGTCTAAGTGTTTTAACCCCACATCTGCGTATTATGCATACTGAAGTTAAGTATGTAATGGATATTCTAAGATGAATGAAATTAGAATAGGTTTTAACGAGCATGTATCTATAAAATTTTGCTTATAGGTAAATTTTGCTCTAGGAATCTCATTTAATTATCCCCAAAGAATAGGGATGATAGTTTCCTTCAGACGTGACTTCAGATGTACTCTGAGTATTATAAATAGTTTTCATCTGGAGCAGAGGGAGTATTAGTCATCATCTTCAATAGAACCTTATTTCATCTGCAGATTATTTTGATTTGAAGTATTTAGCTCATTCTTTCAGGAAGGTACTCATATGGGATTCAGCTGCTGTATGTTTCATGCTCGAGGCAATAAATAGCATTACAAAGAAAAAGGATATGTTCATATGATAGTAAACAGTCAAAAAGATGCATTTTTTGGAAGTGAATCATTGACTACTTTTAAATTCTTTGTTTCAAAAGAAAAATTTTTTTGGTGTGCTTTATCTTATCACGTGATGCTTTGAGGCTGTGTAAACAATGCCATGAATGCAATAGCCTTTTCAGTATTAAATCAAATATTTTATTTGATAAGTTCGATAAGTTAACGTATAAATAACTTGGAGGTCATACAGAAATAAGGACAGTTTTGCAGCTGAATTACTTGCATGCTTTGGCATATGTCAAGAACTGTTCTGATGTTAGAAAGCCTGATACTTTCTGCTTGCCTTTGCATAGAATCTTTAGTTCTTTCAAACTTGGCATAAGCACCTCTTTCTGATCTTTTTTTAAAAATAAATATGCACTAATTTTGGAGAAATATTCAAATTACCTTTCTAATAATGTTGAGAAAATGGCTTCTTCAGCTGACCCTCCAGTGTAGTTTTTCTTCAGAGTGATTCTGACAGTTCAGTCTGCTCCTCCTAGGTTCTAGTGTGTTTTCACAGACCTCCATAGATATTTTGCATTGGATTTGTATTCTTGTGGGTTTTCCTTTCTCAGATAGAGCTATATGAGACCTCATAGAGAGATATGAGAGAGAGAATACTTTTTTTTTTTTTTTGAATTAAATTGTGTCTCTGCAGAGCTTGTCCTTTCAGAAGGATGGTAAACGCTTACTTGAGAATGAGAATCTCTCATTTGCTTGATCTAGGGAGACTGTAGTTTTATGCAGAGATCTTCCTTTAGATATTTCCTTTTATAAAAAAAGCTTTAATAGAGCTTCTTGTTGAAATTCAGAGGCTGCATTTAGTCAGTACCACTTGTGAAAATTCATTCTGTATTCTCATTCAAATGAAACATTGCATGTAACGAAATGAAATCATTTGTGAGCAGGGAAACTTGGCAACTGAAGGGACTATCACAGTTCCTGGAGAGGTTTTTGATCTGTGCTGCCCTTGCACAGAGCTCCCTTCCCAGCCCTGCTGAGGATGACTGGGGAGCGACACAGGGAGCTAGAGGGCACGAGGGCCAGTGCTTAGTAGCAATGCTGGCGTAGGTCTTGTGGAAAACTCTTGTAGCAAGTTGGATTCCACAAATGCAAGGGAGTTCCTGGTGGAAACAGAGTGTGTGTTCCAGACATCTCAATAGCCTGTTATTAGTCTTGCCTATTAGCAGCCACATGGAAAACAAGCAAAAGAAAAGCAGTAGCCTTTGCAGATCTGCCATCTCTGTGAGGATCTACTTCAGTGCTAAAAGGCACGCACTGGCACAGTAGCAACCCGTTGGTCTCTGCAGGGTTTTGTTATTTGTTGTATAGATAAATGGGACCAAAATATTATATTATTTATTTCTTTATGAAACACATTTCATGTGTAAATGCATTCAGCACAAAAATCAATGCTTTCATAGTAAGATTAAATCACCTATATTTTGAGATAGCTGGCACTTCAGTGATTTTTTGATGCTGCTTCTTATAAGATTAAACTAAGTGAACTCTAAAGTGCTTCGTTGGCAAAAGGCCATGTTTGCTGCAAGATTTTGAAAAATACTGTAACCTACTAGCTGCCAGGCTCCAGGCTGATGACAAAGTCCAGGATCTACCCTCTACATTTCCTTAGAAGAAATCATAATACCTACTAATATTTTATTCTGAAGGGTCTCAGCTGAAAATTACATATTACAGCTGGAAGCTACACATTGATTTCCTGACCTTACCCTTTATGCAAGAATAAAGATTTTGTGTTTTATTCTGGAGTGGCTTTATGGGAAATTGGCTGCTGAACAGCTCTTTGCAAATTCGTATACCATGGTACTGCTTTATAATTTGAATGGCAAACACATTTGCTGAGCTGTTTTTAAAACTCCTTTCTGGTTCGTTCATTTGCTTGAATTGTCTTATATGACACCATTATGTCATGGGCTATTGATGTGAGAACATCTTGGAAACTGTTGTAGGACTGCCACAGCATCTACGTTATCTCTGTAGGTAGTGCTCAAGAGAAAAAAAAACTAAAATAGGCATATAGCAAAGAAAAACAATGAGATTTTAAACATATAGCTTGCTAAGATTGGTGCTTTCTGGCTGATAGCCCTCTTGTATCGTAAGACCTTGCTTGAAATAGCAGCGTTTCCAAATGTAACGATTGTTCTGACTCATTGTGATTGTCAACACTTACATCTCATAGTCCTTACTGAATGCCTTCTGGAAGTATTTATGCAAATAAATAAGATGAATTCCCTTATAAAAATATAGGAGTCTGTCTAAGTAGACATTTTCCTTGAAAAATATTTTCTGGAATGCTTATTAACATATGAGAAACTGTCTCTGTGTCATATTTAGTGCATTTTCCCACATTTGAAAATTATAAAGATATATAGATGTAAAGTATCCCCCACCTTCAATTATTTAATGCTTGTAAACTCAGCAAATTTAAGAATATGAAAGGATGTCTTAGCAACTTCCATAGTATTGACCTAACTGCAGTGCAGTTCAGTAGGTAAGTTTGGTCAGGATTTTTAAAAAACTTCTTAAAAACTCTTTACAAATGTGGGCTGATATAAATGATGTAATTTAGGTAACAGTCTGGATGCTTTTGTCACCTGTGAATAATAAGCCATGTGCCATCTAGAGGCATGTTGGAGTTCTTGCAAAAATCTGCTAGTAATTACTGGTTGGTTGCAAAAAGAAATGATCATTTTGATGTTTTTGTGAAGTGCAGCATGTTAAGGTGGCTTCAGTTATTCTGAAAATTGAGCTGAATTCTTTTACCACTTACTATTGGATTTTCTTTAGCATTTATTAGTATTCAGGTAATAACATTGAAGATTATTTAAAGCAATCATGATTGTTTTGTATCTTTTGTACATTTTTTAGGTTTATTAAACACATCTAACAATATCTGCATCCTGTTTACCTATTTATCCTGTTTAACTCTATTTGCATCCGCTTAAGAACAATTTACAAGGATTAAGCAGAAGAAGGTCCATCAGCTAAGAACAGTGATGCCCTAAATATACTTTCTTCTTTTATTACAATGTGACAGCTGTACTATTCTACTTACGAGGAAGTAATGTTTTCTTATAAATCTCTTGCTTTATTCTGACTTCACTTTACCATTCTGGTGAGTGTTTTGTGATTAGTATCAGCCAATTCTTAATAATCTTTAAAAATGCTTATCAGCTGAATTTCAAACTTAGTTGTTTTGGGAGAGCAGAGTGCCGCTAACTATATTCCGCCCTAGTGAGACAATTTCACGTGCCCTTCTCATGCTTGACGAAACTAAAAATGACTCCTGAAGCTTTACTGTTGACATATTAGCCTGCAGTATGGAGGAGTGCCAGAGGGAATTTCAGGCTGGAAGTTCTATATGAAATCTTCTTTAAAGTCTTTTGAATCTGTATGGTGCTTTTACTTCCATAACTGTACAAGTATGCATGCAAAGAATGATATTTCTAATTTTCTCTTTTAATGATTTTCTGTTAAGGAAAAAGGTTACTAGTGTTTACTAGTGTTGGGCATAGGATGTGCACAGATCTGGTAACAAATATTTTACTTGGAGCAGAACTTTTCAGCAACAGTTTTTTTCTATTTTCATATAGACATTTTTAATGAATTTAAAAGGTTATAAAAACAACAAAGCAAAATACTGTGCTGGCAGGTGACTGAGTGACGCCTATGCTAATTAAAGAGTTGGAGTTACTTGTGCTTTACTTTATCTTACAAATATAAAGATTATACTGTTCAGAGAGTGTTTATGAAATTTAACTCACTAATGTATATATTTCATGCTGGTTAGCAGCATCATTTTTGCTTCCTTAAAATAAATTAATTCCTTGTAAAGCAGTCTACTTGTAGCAGTGGATTTCTCTGACACGGAAGTATCTCCATGGTGTCCCACTCAGTGCCTATAGGCCAGATAGTTTTAGGTGATAATTTTAGATTTTTTTTTTTCATATTCAGTTTGTTCTTTACCAACAACTGAACCTATAGCACACACTATTTCACAGTGGCTTTTTTTGAATGATATTATATGCCACTGACCTTCCTTTACTACCAGCCAGAATTAGATTAGCACCTGCTGATTTGGAGGCAACAGGCTTTCTACCATTTCCTTAATCTTGCAGTCTCCTTAAAGTGAGGCCAAGGATTAAAGAACTTCAGCTCCACGCTAAGCTTTAAGATAAAAAAAAAAAAAAAAAAAAAAAAAAAATTAAATTCATGAGTCCAGGAGCTGGTGCTGGCTGCTTTGTGGGTTATTTGTATATCAAGATCAGTACAATGGTTTAATTGCAAATGTTGTTTAGTGGATAAAGTGTCTCATGTTAAGAGAAATGAAATCCATACTGACATCTGCTAAATTGAGTTTAATGAAAGCTGCCTAAAATCTGTTACTTATCCAAGTCCTGTCAGGGGAATTTAATGGACTTTGACATTCTGGGGATGGTAGAACAAATCTGTTTCTTCATTTCTGTGATTCAAATTTGTTAAATTTCTTAAATAAGTGAACAGAATCAAAACAAGTACTTTGGAAACATTCCTACATTACAAATCATTTGTCTGTCTGATTTATTTAGGGTTTTCCGGGAGATATTGGTGTACCTGGAGTGAATGGCCCTGAAGGTCCAAAGGTAAGACTATGTGGGACTTTATTCACAATAACAGTAAACAGTATAAATGTCTAAGGAAAAGCTCTGGAAGATGGGCACTGGCATTATGAGAGAATAGTTTTGTTGTCAGACTATAGGTACTTTACCTCAGGTGTTTATATGAGGAAGTCGGTCTGATGTTTAATACTGTCCACACAGTTATGAGGGGAATTTCTATGTTAGATGGTAGTATGATGGCAAGTCAAGTGCAAGGAAATTTGGACGTAGCACCATGTAGCTAGAAAGCAGTAAATATTTCACCTATATTTAAATAGGAGAAAATGAGTTCCAAATGCATACAGACCTCTATAATCTCACCTGAATAATACATGATATTTTTGAATGAATTTTGAAGGAATTAGTAGCTAAAAATATGGAAAATTTGATTAAATTCACATGCATCTACTAAAGGATGGACTGTGTCAGATTAATTGAGCATCTGTTCTTTAGCAGAGTAACTAATACTTTAAACCAGGCTTAGGCAATGTCAGATATATAAAGTTTTAAATTAAGTTTTGGATAAAAGGACATCTGGGAAATTTTTGTTTAAAATGGAAAAGGTGAAGACCAGTACAAAAAATGTATGCAGGACAGAAATTAACCTATAGGGAGGTGGCTGGGTTGCACCTAAATATTTGACTATTTGTGCTTGAAAGGAAAGTACCAGTGAAGTTCTTCATTTACCGTTCTTAGAACTTTTCTCAAGCATGTCAGAATGAAATTTGTATAAGGAACAAAGTTAAGTATCTTTATATAACCTTAAAAATTATCCTTTGTACCAACTCATCCTGCTTCTGTTACTCCAAACTCGTGTGTGCAGGGGTTAAAACAATAAATACTACTGTAAACTTAGGGCTTCACAGCTGGCAGTAGAAGAAAAGATACTGCCAGGTCTATGAAGGAAGAGCTTGATAAGGCTGTTAGAAATTAAGTGTAATTCTAGAGTGCATCAGGCAGAGTGTTTTGTTAATGCCATTGTACAAAGCACGGGAAGATTTTATCTAAGTAGCACATGTAGTTCCGAGCATTTGTATTCAAGGAAGGCTCAATCAAATGGGTATAGATGGAAAAAAGGCTGTTTGAATGACTGAAACTGAGCAGTGAAATTTTGGGTCAGCTTGCTTAAGAAAAAGCAGAACAGGCAGCTGTAAGTCTTTTGAAAATGGTAAGAATCCCTCTATGCCAAAATTCATCATTCTAGAGATCATCTCAAATAATCCAGTTGCCAAAGCCCTAGTCATGCTCAGTTTTTGCTGCATCTTTGATCTGTGTCAAGATCCTTGTCCTAAAATAGCCTAGACATTAATTTACTAGGGTTGCTGAAAACTCAGTATTTGATGAGGCAAAGGGAAGAAGTTAAGAATGTTTCCAGAGACAGGCATGGACCTTTTCACGCATTTCATTCTCATTTATAGCTTGATTAACTTTTTTTCTTATTTCTACATATGATGTTGGCAGCCTTTTATGAATGATTCTTTGCTGAATGTTGCAGTGGTAATTGCTCCTGTGTTTTTGAGAACAGTGAATTATCAGGGCACCTAGTAAGAGCTTTGGATGAAAGATGATGCCTAGGGAACATAGGAGAGGAGAAATACAGGGGTTCTTGAACTGCAGATCAAATTTAATTATTCAAACTGTTGATACATGAATGCTGTAACAGAGATCTAAACTTGCGACCCAGTTCCTTTGCTTAATGAAATTGTATTATTCTTCACATCCAAAGTGCAAAATTAGATGTTTTTGTTAGAAT
Organism: Rhea pennata; assembly: GCF_028389875.1. Taxonomy (NCBI): domain Eukaryota; kingdom Metazoa; phylum Chordata; class Aves; order Rheiformes; family Rheidae; genus Rhea; species Rhea pennata. The sequence goes on along the minus strand of NC_084670.1, from coordinate 16,995,182 downwards.
TGGGTTGATATCTCCAACATACAGTACTGATTTATTGCCTTTTCACCCAAATTCCAGCAAAAAGTGCTAAGAGGTAGTCCACAATGTTTATTTTAGACTCCACTTTCCTTCAATAACAGAAATTAGAAAGCTGAACAAGATTTGGTGGCCTCCAGCACATTTGCATGTAAAGGCAAAAAGTTTAGACCGCCAGCTCTAAGCAGGGAGAATTGGTGGCTTACATTTCAGATGGGGTATTACCAAACTGGAAAAGTTCTTACACTTCTTTCAATACTGACAGAGAAAGGCTGCATAATGCTGGAAATGTTTGGCTTTTAGGATTTCCAGATGTCTTGTGTTGACTGAAGTATTAAAAATTTTCCCTCAACTTCTTTTATATAAGAAAACTACTTTCACTATGCTCTCCTTATACTTTTGTTTTATGCTTCCTCAGAAACAATACCCATTTTAAAAGCCAAGAAGGCACAGTAAACTTCATTTCTTAGCAATTGGCATGAGAGAAATTCAGTCTCATGATGGAAAGTTTAAGCTCTGTGATCATGATCAGCCATCTCTAAAAACGAGCAGCACTTCTAGATTGTCCATTTTCTCCGCATTAGTGCAGTAATCAGTAAATCTGACCTCCCTAAAGTGATGTTCAAAAACTGTATTATGTGATTTGTTCTACCACACATTATTTAGCTTGGAAACCATATTTTAGAAGGTGTTTGATCTTGATCCACTGCTCATTTAAAAAAAAATAAAATAATAAAAAAGACACACATAAAAGAAAAAAAAAACAGAATGTTTTTGCTTTGAGAAGCTCTGAAATAATTTTCTGTTTGTTTCCTATGTTATTCTTGTAAGTATTTCTGTTCTGCAACCAAGAAAAGTGAGAGGAAAAGACAGACATATTCTGACTACAGCACTAGTTTTTCCAGCAACATTTGTTGTACTGTGGAAGTAGTTGAGAACTTCCTTCTTCTGCTAATTGGTGTTTTGTTTGGCTAATGTATTTAATACTAGTGGCTATTAGGAGTTCCAAGAGTCCTGGAAGGGATAGTCAGCTGGAAAGTTATATGTGTGTGAAATGCGGAGTACCCCCATTTGCCGATTCCCCCAGATTCTTTCCAGACGTTCTGGCACACCTCTAGCACTGCCTTTTGTTTTTTTGTTGTTTGCCTGAAAGCTCAAAGTAGAGATGGAAGGTTTGTTTAGTCTTAATATCCATTCTAAAGTCTGGGACTTTTTTCCAGATCCAAGTTCAGTGTAAGGGTGCATGCAGTAGCAGTGTTGCTAACATTTCCGTTGTGCAGCTGCATTATACTGTAAACCATATCTCTTACTGTGTTTTGCAATGAACCTACAGTTCTGTCAAAGAAAAAATTTCCTGACTAACTACACAGGAAAACAATTTAGGTAGTGCTACTCAAAGCCTTCTTGTTGCTTTTGCAGTGGCATGTCATGCTGCAGTTCGCTACCTCAAGCTTTTGTAGACTGTGATGGGCTCATTGATGAAACTCTGTACCTCGAGGTGGCTGCTCCCATTTTCTCTTCCATTTTACTTAGTACACTAAGTAGGCTGTTACTGGACCAATGCCTGCGCCTTCAGTCTAGACTTCAGCTTAATTAGTAAGCAATTAATAAGACTTACACTTGAAACTTTCCCACCATCTCTTTCTTCAGAGGCTAATCATATCTCTCCTAAATGGCAATTTCTTTGTTCTTATTGCTTTATCTGTTATTGCTAAGCTTAGCTTTCCCAGAACATTAATAATATGTTTACACAGATTTTTTTTTTCTTTGTCCTATGTCAGTTCAACTGCTTTTCCTAATTAGTGCCATGGTAATTTGGATGACTGAGATTTTTGACACACTGCTAGCTGCTAAGTCATTTTAAGAGAGTTTTGGAAATGTTACTGTAAGCAGATGTGAAAACTTGGAGTTGGCAGAAGCTAAAGTTCTTTATCTCTGAGATGCTGAGTATAATCCTGACGGAGAAGTAAGGACTGAAAATCACAAGTAGGTCTGGACAAACCGGTAGTCTAAATTCACTTTTTAGTTTGTTTCCATTGCAACATTATCATCAACTCTTATCCTATAAATTTCCTAAATCAAAGATCTATGAGAGTTGTGTTGATTCTACTTTAATCTTAATGTGATGGCAGCATGTTTTATGTTTTCCTAGAAGAGCAACTGTTCCTTCTCAGATCCAATTTTTTATTTCCTTTTAAAAGAATGAAAGGAAGAAAGTCTTAGAACACTAAGAATCTTACAAAATTTAAACTATATAGATTTTTCTAACATATGTTAGAAAACTATTGCTATATCTACTCATGATTTCCTAGGGGAAAAGAACAATAGTAAGTAATGAGTCTGCTTCCTCAGTTTTCAGTTTCTGTCCAGGTTTGTAATAGGAAAGATGTTAGGCCAACATGACACTTACTTGATGTAAGGGCTCACTCTCGTTGTTTTGATGCTTAGGGACTTCTTGGTGACCGAGGGCCTCCAGGACCACCAGGCCCCAGAGGAGCTGAGGTAAGATGAAAAAGTTACCTAACCAACAGATTACTTTTGAAAATAAAAGCTAGGGGAGGTTGTTAGATGGTAATGGTTAGGTAGTTACAGTGTTGTCATGTAAGATTTCAAGTTTGTTGCATTTTGGCAAATGCTGCGTAGAGCTTTTAGCAGTGTTGTGGGGCTTTATTTCTGTAATCTCAGTGGGAACCCAAAGAGACTGGGTCCAATCTTGCACAGGGTTTTTAATTAAAGTGTGGCTGGGATAGGGAGAGGAGAAAAAGTATGTGTGAATTTAATTATGATGTCCTAGCTCTATTTAAGTAAATGGTGAGACCCCTGTTAAGTGAAGGGGGAGGAAGGCAGCTTTGCAGCTTATAGATTTATTAAGTATTCCTAATTTATTACCATAAAATTAAAATCTCGTGTCTTTCATGCTAAAATAATTAATTTTAGAAATCATTTAATCAATGAATCTGAGAATAGTGCTTTGGATTTCTAAGTAGCTTGCTTAATTATGATCTTTTATGACAGATTTTGAGTGACTGAAGGCCAACAGTATCAAAATGATCTGTTTAGTTAGAAGTCAGGAAGCTGCAGATAGGGTTTCTCAATTCCTTTGTTTCGTATTGCTTGTAATTGAAAAGGTTGTGTACTGCTTCCTCCAAAAGCCAAAGCAAATCTTCCATATTGAGAAGGATCAGTGAACCATAAAATGATCACAGCATGACATCCTGACACAGCGTTGATACAAATCCATGCTTTACTATAACTCTATAGTGAGTACCCTGAAGAGTTAACACTATAGTTCCCTGCCATGTATAATTTTTATCAATGCACATTGCAGTGTACACAGTGTCTTATTTCTTCTCCTAAACCTCTGACAATTATGCTACTGGGAATAACAGCCTGACCCCCTAACCGCCTCCACTGCTTGGAAAAGGCAAAACAGCCTGGCTGACTTGATGGCCATGCTGTAACCACAGAGAGGTGAAAAGCAGGGACACTCCTACTGCTCATATAGTCTTCAAGTATCAAATGCTGCTAGTAGGAAAGTAACCATAGGACGGGCAGATAGAGGGTGACCATCATTGCAGAGCCTCCCCCTGCTCAAAACTGAAAATACTTCTACGAAAAAATGTGTACCAACCGTTCAACAGCCTTTCTGGCTGTCTCTAGCAGGTGCATAGGGCATGGCTTTCCAACTACTTAATTTAACTGAGGTCAGAATAGTTTATCTCATAATGTTTCCCTCTGACTTAAAGACCTATAAAGACATATATGAACCAAATTTAGGATGGTATCATATATAAAAACAGTCTCTGCAGATTTTCTTTAAAAGTTAGGCTTGATATCAAGGTTATTGAAGTCCTGATTTCTTTTAGGGAGAAGTAGGACCAGTTGGACCTATTGGAGGAGTTGGACCAAGAGTAAGTATAATTAATTTTGCTACTGTAGACTATTTTTCAGCAGAAGAAGAATTCCACAGAATACTGTGAAAAGTGACTGTGTTAAAATGGCAGCTCCTGAATAAGTGCATCTGTTTTCTAAGCACGTGCTCTAAGGAGAGCAGGGGGGAGAAATGGTTTTCCATATGGAGAATTTGGATGAAACCACTACCACTGTTCACAAAAATTTTGGAAAGGAAAAAGATTCGGTAATGAAGTGGTCAGGCTCCTGAGATAGAAGAAACCACAGTTACTTCATAGGATGGAACCAGGTGGTATTGTCAGAGTACTTAAATCAGGGAAGAGAGCATGAGACTCAGTTCAGAGAGAGCAATATAAAGGGCTGATGTTTTAAGAAATCATTCCCGAATTGTAAATTAGTCTAATATCTAATAGTCATCCACTGAATCTGTTAGCTGCTGAAAGCATCTAATGTCTCAAAGCCATTTGTACTGATACATTTTAAAAGATAATTTCACTTCACCAATTTTTTAGTTGTGAAAATACACTACTGCTAAGCTTATTTTGAGGGACTTGAAGCTTATTTTTAGAAAAATTCTAAACTAAAAGTGAGTAATGGCCTACACTACACTAGGAGTGACAGGACTATTGCTAATTTTACTGAAAGCAATATGAACTTCTATTTTCTTCTATTTTTCTTTACTTTATTTGCTATATGGGGAGAAAAATTGTCTTGAGCTTCATTTTGGACAATTTCCCATTTCTTGCATGGACTTTGGGAAGTCTTTCCCCCTGTTTACCAGCTCTAGAATGGATAAAATCCTATGTCATTTTTCCTGTTCATTAGCTCACTTGCCTATATTAAATCAACTAGTCAAAATTAGGAATTCTATCCTGTGTAGATATAATATTAAAAAAAAAAAATCAACATGCGTGGACATGTTTTAAAACAGTTTACTTTTAGCTGAGGAAAAATAAAAAATTTAATAGAATTTCAAAACCCTTTGTGACTCAGTTCAGTATTCAGCTTCATCTGCCTGAATACCTGCCAAGAGCCTCATGGAAATTTTTATTTTGGCTGCCTGATCCATTGTCTCTTCCTTGGTCAGGGCTTCGTGGCTGGACAGCATCTCCCATGTTGTGCAGTGGCAACTGGGAAAGAGGAGCTGCAGAGCAGACCCTACTTTCACATTCTTGTGCATCACCACACATACATGAGCCACCACCAGCTGGTGTCAAAGTGACCCAAGAGGAAAAATTTCTGTGTAACCCAGCAAACTGAAATATTTTTGATCTCTTTGGGGGTCAGTTTGACCTCAGTTAATTTGTTCTTGATTTTTTCTCTGAATGCAGAATGTGTACACCATTGGCATGTCTGATGCCTCCTTAGTTTCTCTAAGCTGTTGAGAGAAGAATGTGGTTGCTGTGTCCAGACATTTTTGAATAGTTTGCTGGCTGACATTCCCTCCTGAAATGAGAGAGAGGAGAGATGGGGCTTTTGTATTTGGTGGGGGACCCTGTCTGGATTTCTTCTTCATCGCAGGACCCACTCTTTTCACCTGGCCTCTGACTCAAGGTATTTCAGAGCTTCAGGCCAATTTTTTTGTACTGCCTCTCAACTCTGTTCCAGCCTCTGCTTGTCCTTGCTTCTTCCCTTCTGCTTGTAATACAGATTGCATGATTACATTGCAGAGAGAGTCCCAGTCACAAAGCTGTTAAATCTGATATAGTTTAGCAGAACTGAGTCAGTCAGCTCTTGAACACATCTGTCTTTTTAAATCTTTCTTGCTTGATTGCAGCTTCACAGTTGTTTGATTTGCATAGTCTTTGTTTCCAGGTTCTGTGAAGGGAGTTTAAAATACATCTGAACGTAAATGTTACCAAAGCTGTGATCTTGTGTTTGCCTTCACTGTACTAATTAAGTAGTCAGGTGGTGTGAGACAGGTGTCTGAGAGGGACTGGCAGAGTGATTTACTGTGCATGGTGCCAGGGCCCCATCAGTGGTCAGCTATGCCTCTGAGCAGGTGGCACTAAAAGCTGCTTTTTGCAGCCTCTTGGGGGTGAGGGTGCCTCAACCTGTTCCACTTGCCTTACCAACAGTTTTCCTGATAATCTAGCCTTTCTGTCTGAACGTCTTGCCTGTGTCTGTCTTGATGTAATCTTGTGTCATGTCCTATGGACTTACCTGTAAGCTAATAGGTTACTCTCTTCTTTTTGGCAGCTGTTAACCTGACTCTCTGTAGTTTTTGCTAAAGTAGGTAAGGTAAAATATCTTGGTAGGTGATGTATTTTAGATCTTTGATTATTCTTATAAAATTATTCTGGTTGTCCCTTAGGCAGTAACGGAACAAGTTTCTAGCTCATCTGGAATCACTAATCTCTACGGTGTAGCTTTCAGGTAGAAGTGCTTATCCAATGTCAGATTTAGGCATGTGCCAAGCAAGCAGCCATACAGTTTCTTCTCATTTTTAACAGCCCCTTTCATTCTCTTCCCTCCTTGCCCCATTGCTAACATTTGATCAAAAAAAGTACACGAGAGAAAACACATCTCTGGGTCCTGACTGACAAATGCTGCCAGCAAAGTTTATCATCAGCTACTGAAAGAGATGGTAAATTTGAATCTGTACTCCACATCTCAGATCCCAGCTTCGGAAAAAAAGTCCTGTATGTCTAAACTAACTAGAGCCAAAATTCAGGATTCTTCCCCACTGAACTAAGGATACATCTCAAGCTCCATGGAGTTCAGCCTGCTTGAATTTAGGAAGAGCTCTTGAGCTGAATCTGGTCACAGGATTTGCTTTTCATTTGCGCCCATTCCATTCTAATGTGGAATAGTTGCACTGTCTCTTAAAGTAATCTATATAAATAAAAAAATTTTTTTTTGATTTTTACTATCTACTTATTTGACCAGTGAAAAATACATTAGATGCCACTTAAAGAAGAGACTGTTTGTGCAGATTCCTCCCAATTAACTGACTTAAAGGTTATCCAAATGTTATAACAGCCAGTGTAGCTCAGCTCAGTGAATATAAGAATTGCTACCTTTTTTTGTATCTTCTTCATCACTGAAGAAGGAAATGACTTTAAAGAGGGGAATGTTGTTTTAAATCATAAGATTAAAAGGAAGTATTGTGAAGCAATTCTTTGAGATACATATGTAAAGCAAAAGCTGCCAGAAGTAGGTGGTACTTGTGTATAGTCATATTCTGAGCAGTTCCTCCTGGAAGAGTGAGAAAAGTGCTCTCAAAGCCACTCTAGTCTGCTGAGGCACCATTTTCTGAAGTTGAATATGTCTTTCTGTGAGTTGAAGGCATGTGAGGAGCTTACAGAGAGATGGGAAGGGAGTGGAAGGGAGAGAGATCTATCATAAAATACATAAGCTTTATCCCCCTGTTGTGAGGTGAAAGGAAGCACAGTTGGTTGCTGTTTCATGAAAGGGGAGGGCAGAACTTTCAGTTAATATTTTAGGAAATAGACATTTCCTTTGGGATTCCCATGCCCTGGAGGAAGAATTTTCTTAGGGGTTGCAAATAGAAGAGCAGCCAACCATAGATTAATCTTCTGTCAGTGGCTTTTCCTCCATACGTCACTTACAGTTGTATTGCACTTCTGTTGAAAGCCAAATCTTGTACATTTCAAATGATTTTACCAGCTGCATCCACTTGTTCCATTTTCTAGTCATCTTACATTTGCTGTGTCCTTCACTGCTGGTACATAATTGGGATAATATGGCAAAGAGACCTTTAGGAGCTGTAACTCTAATTCAGACCTGATAGGAGCAAAATTACTATAGCAGTTAATACTGTCCATTGGTTTTCTTCTATAAACTTCATGTAAAACAGTCCTATATTACATTCTGCTTGATACAAATACCTTAACGCTCTTTGCAACACAGTAGTCTAACAGCATAGGATATCCTGCAGAAGCCCAGCTCTCGGACTCACTAAGCCTTGTGGAAAAAAGTGACTTGCTGTATCCAAGTTTCTTAGAACCTCTCTTCACAGTCTCTTCTCCCCACTTTTCTGTGCTGTATTTTAATCTATTTGCAAAAACAAAAGTCTATTCCTGAAGCAGTGAGATTTGTTGAAACTTGCAGAACAAAATGAAATCTGTCATGGAGACAGACAGAGAGAATGAAAGAAAGAAAGGAGATTAGCATAAGAAGTGATAGAACCTACTAAGACAGTATAATTTTAAGCCATACAGAGAATTTCTCAAATGACAGCAACCCAACCGACATACAGATTATACTCTGAAACGTAGACACAAAGCAGCCAGGGCAAAAAAGCCAAATGCAAACTCTTACCTTTTTTTCAAGGTACTTGTTTGGTCTGTTGCTTTGATTGCTCTTTTCTCAGGGCTATGTGGAAAGAAAAGCTCATTGCAGAAAGTTCTGTGATTGCAGCTGTTCAATCTGCTGGAAAAATGTGATCTAACTACCGAAAATTTTTAGCAGAAATCTGTATCATTTTCATTCTGTGTTGTTACAATGCTGAATTAATTTTCCTTCTCCAATCACCAGACTTCAGTGATCTAATCAGCAGTTTTCCCCAGAGCCAGATCCAACTTGTTGGACCTTTGCTCTTTGACCAGGGCCCTCATCTCAGAGCAGATGGGGAAAAATTGTCTAGGCAGCGCTGTGCTGTTCAGATAACCACACTGTTCATCCTGCACCTGCCTGCTTATGGACACTGCTTAGATCCCAGTCATGTGCCCAAGTAAGAGGAAGGGTGAACTGCTATTTCCATTCTTGTAGTTGTTGGGTGTCTTTTAGCCACAAAAACCAAATATGTTCATGGGGGAAGTGAGGAGGTCTCAGAAATGGGAGTCAACCTTGCACTGCTGCTGCTTGGCTGAAATAACCCTGAAGTAACAAAGTACACACACGCTAACAACCTGCTGTGCAGGGACTGAGGTTGCAAGCTGCTCACCAGCTGGGATCTGGCTGTGGGAGTGAGGTGTGCTCTCCCCAGCACGGTAAGCTCCTGATTCAAGCTCCTTTCAAAGAGACCTGACCTGTGCTGCTCGAGGAGAACCCAGACTACAGCAGCAGCTGGGGAGTTACTGTTCCCAGAAAGTCCTCGGGTGAATTTTTATTGCATCAGTTGAAGACAAGTGCCTCAGTGTTGTGCTTGGCTTTTTGTAGTCCTGAAGATGATAACCATGAAGTTCTTTATCTGCTTAACTGATACATTGCTGCAAAGTGCTTTTCAGTCTGACAGTACATTTCTGTAGAGGCTGTTGCTTCAGAAACCTTTATATTGGAGGAAAAACTTAAATATATGTTTTTTATGGTGGGTTCATTCAAAGCATGGTAAATAACATTCATTTTTAGGCCATGCTCTACACTGTAGAGGGAGTAAAGAATATCTGGAGGAAAAATAGCTCCCTAAAAGTGAGACCTAGTTAAGTTATAAACATCTAATTGAAAATTCTGATGAAAAGCGTTTTGTTTTTTATGCCTCTGTATCTTTGTTTGAGTGATAGTAGAAGGATGTATTATATAATATGCTTGAAAGATCTCTTCATTTCATGGTATCCCACTCTGATGTTGCTGTCTTTTCCTAGTAACTATTACCTGAGTATCATAGCAACAAGATCTGTTAAATGCTAGCAGGGAGAGCTGAGGTTTAAAATAATCAGGTTGAACAAAAGAGAAGGTGTTTGAGCTGATTCTGGCTAATTGAGAAGGGATAGTTATTACACCAGCCTCTAAAGGCTAAGGATCAAGTTCTGTTAGTGAAACTCCTTGTTATGCTAGAGCTAGACTAGGAGAGAGTGTGGCATTGCCACCTCTCTGTCTCCTAAATACGGTTTTTAAAGTGCCATTGGAATGTGTTAGATTCTTGGATAGTGACTGTTTTTCTCACAGTGTAACTGCTATAAGAATTGATATGGATTCTGCTTACTGGGCTACTATCTGCTGCTATAGCCACCAATGCATTTCCACACTAAGATTTGTAAGTTGACTTTAAACACAGGTATTAAATATTACTAAACAGTGTATATTTCTGAGTGTACATATTTTGATAATTTTACACTAATTTCTCTGTATCTTTTAAAATACTTGAAATACTTCCTTTTAATTATTATTCTAGGGAAGGCCAGGGCGGAAAGGTTATGTAGGTGACCCTGGACTGGAAGGATTAAAGGTAAGTAATGGGTTTATGTATGAAATAAAATGTATGTGAAGTATCAGCTGTATACATATGTACTTATGCTGGTGAAAGGATGTGTTTGTGTAGTAAAAGTGTATGTAATACTGGTGTTTCTGCTTAGAGAAGCTCTGTTTGGAAATGAAAAAAACTCTCTGCAGGGCTAAGAAATGGGGATGTGTGAACAAAGATAGTGCTGCTAAAAGGAGAGCCAGCTGCCTGGGGATCTGAGAGTGGTTGGGATGGGGATGGGGGTGGCCAAGCAGAGAAGACCATTCCTGCAGCAGCGGGAGAACGTGGGTGAATGGGTGCAGCCCTAACAGCAGCAGCTGATCTTCTCAGTGCTGAGTTGCAGTCTGAACGAACAGTCCTCAAATCATTATTTACCAGGGCACTGGAACTGTAGTCCTATACAGATAATTAATACTGCATATAAACTAAACTTATGCTAGTAAAATCCATAGTGAAAAACTCTAGAGTAATGTGGCTTGCAGCATTTTAAGGAGAGCAGACTTCATTTATCTGTACTTACCAATAGTTTCAAACAATAGGATTTTTGGAAGAGAAAATAGTTTGTTAAAATGTCATTTAGAATGTTGATTTGAAGTATCTTTTACTATCATCAATATGGAATAAGGCCGTTTTGAAATAAAGAGATAAACAGAGATAAATACTTGAGTAATTTCTGTTAGTTTTCCCAGTATAACGTTTTGTGGCAAGAATTGAAGCTATCAATAATATGTACAGGTAACAGTTACTTTTGAAGCATTTGTGAAATAATGAAAGTAATTAATTGTGTTTGCTAAAAGGAAGATTTAAATGAAAAATACATCATTCATCTCTAGCATTTGCTGACTTAATAGATTTAGTAAGCCCTTAATAAATAGCTTTCATTTCTGTGGGCAAGTCTATCGTAAACAGAGGAATTAGAGCAGTACTTGCTTCTCTTTACAAAATCAAAATTAGCCATGGGCAGATTTCTTTGTTGTTGTTGTTGCATAATTTTACTCTTGAAAGTTTTAATTGGGTGTTGCAATTTAGAAAATAAAGACTCTTAGGAAAATTTATTGTGCACATAAGAAAGAAATTACATTTCGAATGAACTACATCATCTGTTTTCTCAATTTGATAGGGAGAACAAGGAGACCAAGGAAATCTTGGAAAAATTGGTGAAGCAGTAAGCTTGAATTTTCTTTCTAGTTTTATTTTTTGATCTTCTGTTCATTTGAGTGCTAATAATTTGTTGCAGTTGCTTTTGGAGAAGGTGTGCCTTTCTTTGAAGCTGTAGTGTCAGTTATACCTTTGAGATCTTTCAGAGTCATACTGTGCTAAGAAATTTGCCAGTGTAAGTACCTTCCAGAATTAATTCTGCTTGTTTTCCTGTTGGGCAAAGTAAACTTTACAGATTGTAAGTATCTTCCAAATAATGTTCAAGCAAATGAACAAGTGTTCCTTCTCCAGTGAAATGTTTTAAGAGGCTGTAATTACCCTTGTATGTATTTTGTAGATTTGTTCTGTCTGCCCTCTGTAAAATCACAGAGCTCAAGGTGACCTTGAAATGGCATGTAGTCCATCTTCCTCTTCCTAGACAGGATCAGTTATCCTTATGTTACTCTTGACAAATATTTGGCTAACTAGTTCTTAAAATACTCCAAGGACAAAGGCTCCAGGAAATGCTTAGGCAGCCTGGGGCTATCTTTGTTTTTAAGAAGTTTGATGCACCGATATTTTAAATCTGTTCCCTTTTATTCTCTTAATTTTTCTAGTATTTCTCATCATCTCTTTGGCTGATATCCCTGTCATTGCTGCCTGAGATGCCAAAAGCGTTACCACTTTTCTGTAATAGCTTTTCCAGGTTAAGTAGTATTTAATATCTACTTGGGAAAATACAAGTGGAAGCTATGCAGAAGCAGGGAAGATTCAAATGCTGGGGCATAATGCTTGGCATAATGCTTGGCTACTAACAGCCTAGTAAGATGGGGAATATGCCGAAACGTAACATTGTCAGTTGGTCAGCAGTCATAGTGTCTAGCATCTGTCAGTTCACACTGCTTGACTCTTCATAGCCCATTTCTGCAGAAGTATTTTTGGTGTCTTGTCCCATGTGGAAACTGAGAAGAATAAATTTATAAAATGTTCAGTGTGCTTATAAGCTTAAAATGAAATAGGGATTGAAAAAGGAATGAGGGATGTGACTAAGATTGCACTTTATGTTACTGTTCCTTAACTGAGCCCAACAACCAAGTGTTTCTCTGGCCACCATGTAAGCCCTATTGAAAGAGGAAGGTGGACAGGTTCAGAAGTAGTGCTGTTTGGCCAAGCAGAACCCAGATCTGGGAGGACCCAGCAGCTACCCTTCCCTGCAAGGTTATCAGTTGCTGCAGGCTTTGAGAAGTAACAGTCAGCAGGCAGAGCACATTTACGGTGCTGATGAGACAAAATCTTTTGAAAGTCATGCAAAAGGAAGCAATCACTGAGAAAATTGCCCTTGCATCAGGGACGAGGAAAATCTGACTTTGCTGACCTGTGCAACTGTATTTCATGTGCTTAGATCAGTGCTGGATGGCAAGTCTTTTGAAAGCATGTTGCTTCAAGCACCTCATACAAATGACTTGTCTGTGTTATAGAGTCAATCCTAGTGCATTAATGTCTTAATAAAATGATACATTGCTGGATTTTTGTAGCCTAAAGCTGAACTCATCTGAACTTGACAGTTATGCATCGGGGCTATGTTGCTGCTTGGTAACACAAGTAGTCAGAGGCACACTAAGTAACTAAGTGCAAGTTAATTCCAATTGCTCCTTGCCTGCTCTGTTACAGAAATTCAGCTCTTGGTCATAGGATTTTGAATTAGAAGTTATTGACATTTATTGGCATATTGTGACAGAGTACAAATGAGTAACTGTCAGATGCAGCATGTACAACTGGTGTCAAAAGGACAAACTAAAATAAGCAGAGTTCATGAGCACAAATCCTGGAAAAAAAATCTTGTCACTACTTCAAAGACCTGGAAAAGTCACATGTCAGCAAACTTGCCCAGTTGCAAATACTTTTTTAAAACAACAGTAGAGAAACCAAGCTGAAATGAGAAGTGGAAGAAATAAAAGCTAAAAAGAATAGAAAGCAAAGAATAATAACAGTATTCAGGCTGCCAGTGGCAGCTCCACAACAGGCTGAAAAAGGTCAGCCTCTGAGGCTGTGGGAAGGCAAGAAAAACCTGCATGTGCCTAAGAGTTGAGCTGCTTTTGAGAAGTATTCTCATAAAGCAATTCCCCTACCTCCTGCAGAGGTAAAGTACAGCTGGGCTGGGTGACAGGGAGGCTTAATTTATGGAGAATGAAAATTGCCATTCCTTTTACTTGAAAAAAAAAGATTAAATGGGCTTTAACTGAAGTTTTCAAGATGCTCAGTAGAAGGAGTTCTTTGAGCTATCATGAAAAGTCTGGACTCTGGGGATGTGCAAACAAGAATTTGGAAGCTGTGAGCCTAAAGAAAAGCCAGTTGGGTAAAATATTTTTTAGAGCAAAGACTGGTGAAGGCATAGGGTTAGTATTGCCAAGGGCTTCAGAAGAAGGAACTGGTTAAGCTGCTCTCAGAAATCCGCTGTTAGAGATCAACATGAGTTTTATGAAGAATTTACAGTATTGTCATTACTATGATCTATAATCTGAGTAGTACTACTGTGTAGCAGAGGTTGTCAGACCTGGAAGTTAGTTTTTTTTCAAGCTGTTTTGACTATTTCTCTGAAAGGACATTTTGCTGATGGTGCTGTTCATCGGCTAGTTTACGCCATACTGCCCCACAGCCCCAAACCCTCTATGTTTTCACAGGTTAGGATTAACACATTCTCTAGGTATTGAGAATAGTGAAGCAGAAGGATAATCTGCTCTGTGAGATTTGCTACCTGAGGTAAAAAAATCCACTAGTTAGATGCATAAATGTAAAAAACCTTTATCCAAATTTAGTTTAGCCAAAATACGACTCTCTGGTTGATATCTGCCATCAGAAGAGAAATTTTCACAGATGACAAAAAGCCTCCACTGCTAACTCAGGCTTCAGAAACAATTTATATAACGTCATTTATTCTGGGTATCCATCAAAAAGTGAAAATAATCCAGATTTGGATGGATACTGTCATCCAATTCACATTCGTTCCAAGCTGCTTATACTGTGTGAACTGTGCAAAACGGAGGGTCCTGTCCAGGGATTGAGCCAAGCCCTGACTGCCTCTGGAGTCCTCCCTCCAAGCTGCCTTTTTAACATCATCATTTAAAAGTTTCATATATGAATGGAACATTTGCAGATCTAGTAGAACCTCTAGTAGAAAAAAGGCATGAGACTGTCCAAACCCTCTTTCCCTGACAGAGGAATTGCTAGGGGGTCACACGCTACCTGTGTAGTAGTTAATTGGCAATTGGGCTGTCTTTTCACCACCAGCTCTCTAGCTTTATGTCCAGGCTTGCCTATGTGCCCAAAATATAGTACAACACTAAAATAGGAGAAAAATGCTTAGAAGCTATTTTAGTGATACTTTAGGATAGACTTGTCTGTGTGTGTAGTCAATTGTATTCAATAACAGTGTATCTATCAGCACACGACTGTTCTTTTCACTGTTTGTCCGTTTCACTATCCATCTGAATTTAACTAATATATTTTGTGTACTCTAGTAGTTTGGGAAGAAAAATTTAGGGGAATAGGATCTGCATGAGGCATCTGCAGAATGCCTGGAGGTACATCCTGCTTCTACTTTATATGCTGGCTTCCTTTAAATGCAGGTGCCTCTCTCCTAACATCATCAGACAGAATTACCCTACCTTTACACTAGTGTTATTGGAAGAGAATTCAACTCATTTATCTTTTTTTTTTTTTTTTTTTTTTCTAAAACTACTATAGATTAAACAATGGTGCTAGTACATTTTTACCTTTCAACTGTTCAGCTAATTGCAGATAAGAGTCTTTTTCAAGTTCAAGTGGAACATCAGGTGTGAGGTGCAAGCCTGCATCTCTGCTTTCACTCACCTCCTGCCCTGGCAGTAGTGGAGCCATGGACCTTCATTCAGATTACCAAGTAACTTTCTGAACAGGCAGAAAACACTAGCAAAATGGATGACTCGATCTCAGTGTAAAAAAGAGGAGAATGGCATCTGCCTTTCAAATTTCAGATGCTTCCCAACCTAATCCTGGACAAAGCATCTATAGCTATTATGTTCACTTTGTAATATTTTTAGTACAGTAGTTATAAAGCAGGAAATTATTTCTGAAGTTTGGAGATGGAACACTAACTTAAATAATAAATAAGGACCACACAACCAAAAGCCAGCAGTGCCAAGTGGTGTAAGTACAGCAGTTTGCACAACTGTCAGCCAACAGGTGCTTAGATGACAAGGTCTGACATAGGGCCATTTTCTAGTCTGCTCTTGCATTTTGCTAATTCAAACTGATGTGCCTTTAGTGAGCCAATGTAGCACTGATCTTTGAGGGGTTTGAAAGGGCTTAATTCAGCAGTTTTTCATATTCTTTATTTGGCCTTTCAAATAACCCAAATTACTAGAGTTTCTCGTTTTGCTGAAGAAAATACATCCTCCAAAACAGAGCTGCACTTCCATCCCATTCCCCAAAGATGAAAGATAAAATTCCATTTTAAACAAATAAAATGGAAAAAAAAAGCCAAAATTTTGTATTCTCATGATTTAGTTAGTTTGTACCAAGGGCTTACATAGCTTTAACAAGGGACATCTTTGGCCTTGGACAATGGCTCATTAAAACTGGACTCTAATTAGCTGACATTTTCAGAACTGTATTCCCAGTTGCTTTGTTTTGTTAATCTTCCCTGGCGGTCTGGAGAAAGGGCTTTCTTTAAAACTTCAGGTCAGTCTTACCTCTAAGCACATAATACTTACAGTTGCTCCGTTCAGTTTGCACCAGATAATGATGCAGCAGTAAGTAGATATTTCACATAGAGGCTCTCTTTGAAAGTCTGTGGTTTCAAAAGCCCATCTGTGGTTCAACAGCATACTAATTTCATTCAGATCAAAACCACAGCCACAACAAAGCAATACAAATTCACCCAGAAATCTGACCAGGCGATTTTGAGAGCAGGTATCATCTGTCCATGATGCCTCCTTTCTGATAGATCTGCTATCTTCTGTTCTTCTGCAGCTGATGTGAAGCCAGATTAACAGCCTTTGTAAACTCTGCTCCCTTGCTAATTTGTGTCCAGACCTAATCTGGGTCAAATATGGTGGAAGTGTGCATGTACTTTTCTTTATCCTCCACTCTTCCACCCTTGGTTTTCACAGTTGTCTTTTTAACATAGATAGCTGACTTTGAACTTTTATAGATCCTTAAGTAATATGATCTGCTAAAATCAAATCTAAATGTGGACTTATTTTGATTTTTGAATACAATTCTGAAATTTATAAAGCCTTTCAGAAAGGCTGAAGTTAATGGACTCCTAGGAAATGTTTAAATGTAAATTTTTATGAGCAGGCAGAGGTTAGGACATTGCTACATGTTGGATCTGGGGAGATGTAGAATGCACTGGTTCAGGATAAATTTTAATGGGAATGAATTAAAAATACCTTTAAAAAATCATGGAAAAATGTTATTATGGCAAGATAGTATTTTAGATTTACTTGTAGCACCTCATTAAAAGAATGTTGAATAAAAATATTTGGAAATGATGAATTCTAAATGAAATAATGTTACATTGGAAAATTTTCTGTTAACATCGAAGAATGTGTTAGCATACAGTCTGACAGGTAACTGCTTCCACAGGAATTTTCAGAACCAGCCAAATATTCATTCCCCACTACCAAGTTTTTTAATGGATTACTCCATACTTGGGTTTGCATTAAATATACAATGTGTTTTCAATTATTCAACTACAGTCAAGTTTCTAACACAGAACATATGCCCTGGCAAGATATTTTGTCTTTTAGGCATGTGTTAGATGCTAGATTTGATCTATGATTCATTTTCCATGCAAATGCTCCTGTCAAAAAGGTTTCTAAAATACTGTTATCATCACTGGAGAGTTTTACAGAAATCCCTGAACATGAAAGTTTATGACTTTTTTTTTTAATAAGGTTTATAGCCATGACCATTTTTAAACAGTTTAGTTATTTTACTTAAAGTTTCTGTTGCCTAATGCATTTAACTTTATTTTTGGAATCCCCTAGTACTCCCCAAGGTATTAGAGGGATACAGGAAGACACAGATTTAAACCTGGTTTGGACTTTAGTCATCCTTTTACATAAGAAGGAGAGAGGGTTGAAACCTCAGTCCAGACTTAGTGGCTAGCATCTGTAATAAACCGATTGAAATCTGGGATTTGAGGCGCCTCATCAGCTTTAAGAAAATCTGTAAGGAAAACAACACTTTATCACTAATATATTGAGGAAACAAGATGTTTTGCTTTCTGATTGCAGTTTTTCTCCACTATATGTTACTAATTGTTTCAAAAATCAAAATCACATTCACCAGTAAGCTTTCTTCTCTCTTGCCTCTGCTGGTGCGTGCTCTAGAATTGTCTCGGTCTCAGACGTTTGCCCTCTGCATGGCGAGGTGGGGATGAGTTTAACCTGTCATGAAGTCCTTTCCCCTTGCTTCCTCCTGAAGTCCCTATTGCTTCAGTTTTTCTTGCTCTCCTGGTTCTCTTTTTTTCTTTCTTTCTGTGCATATCTACTTCCACTCTTGCAGAGAGTTTTATTTCTCCTTTAGTCTGACTCAAAATCCACTCTCTTTTTTTATTTTTACTGTAATTTTTCTTTACTTAACTAATTTCTTCTGAGGAACAGCCAGTGTCTAGGAAACTTTCTACATAATAGCCAATGTTTCTCTTTGTTCTGGAAAGTATGGCATTGTAAGCTAGACCTAATGTGCTAGGTAAAACAAGAGCACATACCCCATCACTGCTTCCTAGTCATTCCTTCTCTTTGAGACCGAACCAGAGGATCTTATTCAGAAAGACAATACTCTTGAACTGAAAAGAGGATTTGATCAGGGGCTATACGCTAAGTGCATAACTGCTGGTACAAGGCACAGTTACGCTTATTTCTAATCAGCATCTTCAGCCCTCCACAAAGTGTGGCATGGGCTGGGAGCTCAGTGCTGTCTCTGTAGGAGGAGAATAGGCCTGAGTTAGCTCTTGGCTCTGATTTACGCCTTCTATCTTTTCTAGGATAAGAGAATCAAAGCAATTAATCTTTAATCTTTTGAAACCTTACCTCCACAATACCTTATCTTGACGAGCAAGAGTACAGGGTAATTCTTTGTCCCACAGCTTTCTGCCTGGCAGTGAGGCCCACTGCTGGCCACAAGTCATGCTGACAGTGGTGGTAGCTCTCATACTCGTTAGAGAGTTCGTCACAAAGTCCCATCGTTCCTGCCATTGACCTCTGGGCATCAACTTTGTGCTAGTATCACCAGGACCAATCTTTGTCTGCTGCCGGGAGGCTTCTCAGTTCTGACACGTAATACACATGTTCTGAAACACATGAGTCCAGCAACCATAGAGGTGCCTGCTTATTTCTTTAGCCCCTTCCAAAAAGTAGTCTGTGAAAGTGTTGTCAGCCTTGAAAGTAGCTGTCTTGAATAGCTCATTGCTTAATAAGATCAAAGAAGGATTAAGGAAATCCTCAGTTGAGGCTATACACCCAGCTGTATCTGGGTATGTGCCTGTCCAAAAGGAATACCAGCCCAGAAACTTTCTGTAGTATTTTCATCTTGTAGCCTTAATATCTTCCCTATGCTTGTCCCCTGGGCCACACCATGTTGTCTCTTGTGCTCTTCTGTCTGCTGTATGTCTACCCCTAAAGCTTAAAATAAGTCCTCCTGTCTGATTCAGATTTGGAAAATGTGGGTCTGAGTAGAGCTGAAATAGTTCAATATAGGTCAAAGAAATTGTGATATCTGTCATGAAAAGATAAAATTGATCCACAGTTCAATTCAAGTCTAAGATTCCTAAAATCAGCTACTTAGATTAGTCCATACTAATAAGAATATTTTTGGAGCTAGAGCAGACTCTAAATTTAAGATGACAGACTTAATTTAATTCTTTCTGATTTAGCAATACGTCATAATCTGCAATCTAGCAGCAACCATTCAAAACTGCTAGTATTGAGGGGAAATTGCTATGTGAGTGCCCTTCACTCTCACTGAATCCACTGAAAAACTAACTACTCAAGCATCTTGAGGCTTTGCAAGTTTTATCCCCCTCGCACAAATTCCCTTAGATCTTGTGGTTTCCATCTGTTATTCTAGATATTTAGTTATTTAGACATTTAGTCTGGCTAGATATCTGCATGAACCCCTCCACAGTGGTGTCTCTCAGATGCTCAATTAAACAGTCAACCCACTTGACCTGCAGTTCTGAAGTTAATCCAGTTCATGTGCGTTTTTCTTTGCCATCGCGTTCATCATGCAGTGTGTGATGCATTCCGTGGAAAAGATCTCAACTGGAATAACGTTAAACTAGGTGACCAAACAGCCAACTCGCCTAACAAACCCATTCAGCCTGCTAAAGCTGAGCAAAACCAGTAAGCGCTAGGACAGACTCTCTATCATTTGTACCAGTGGGGAACATTGACACCACAGCCAGCAATTCTGCTTTAGGCAGATGCTGGAAAAGAGACTTTACTCAGACTTGATTTATATACCAAGGCTACATTTCAGAAAGGAGCCTGAAGAGCCTCCCTCCCTAGCTTTAAGCATGTGTGAAGTCCAAGTGCAGGCAATGTCACTTTGCTAAGCACTTTTTGAAGTAAGGCTACTGTTTCATACTCTTCTGAATCAGGGGCTTGCACTCTAATTTTATTTTTATTTTTTTACTTTGATAACAAGAGGAGAATTACAAGCACTAGGAATAACATTTTGAAAAGTGTTTTCAAATGGTGCTTTCTGTTGCATCAAGTAGAAATTTGCGGGAGAGTCTCAAGAGTGTTGTTGTATTTATTTTTAAAAGAACTAAAAGGCTCTGAACCCCTGACTTCAAAGGTATTTGGGGCTACAACACTTCAGGGGAAAATTCTTACAGCAGCTGATCCAATATCATTTTTGTTTTGACTGGCTTTTACTTTTTTCCAGTGAATTTACACTCCTTGAAATTTGTGGTCAGACTGAAGCACTGGCAGAACAATTCTGCCTTTAATTGTATGTCTGTAAAACTTTTAGCATTGCAAGCCTCAGCTAAGTGGCAGACGATAGGCATACCATAATGCTTAAATTCATGAAGTTTCTTTTTTAGCTGTAACCTACTGCCTGTGAGTCTAGATGCAGTGATCTTCACACACAGCCTATAAGCCAGGTTAGTTTGTGCAGCCCTCCTTCTACTTTTGACAGAAAGGCTGCCCATGCAGTCCAGTGCTCTCTGCGATGAAGAAAAGCTTCACACACTGCTGCTGGGTTGCTGGGGAGCTGCCAGCCATGAACCAGTACAGTCACTGCACTAAAAAAGTCTGCTCATCTTTTATACAGGGATCGGCTGGGTTACCTGGAGAAATTGGTCCATCTGGAAGCCTTGGTGAAAAGGTATAATAACACATCTGCCTATTCAGCAGCAAAAATCAGCTTTGAAAACCATTGGTGAGAGAAAATATTGGGGAGAGATCATTTACTGACCACTGTGACAAAGCTAATATTTTCATAGCTATTTCAGAGTGCAGAGATGTAATAACTAGTAACCCAGTTGCTGTATTTGAGGTCTACATCTGGTATCCTTGGTTTTACTTTGGCAATGAATTTAGAGCTAATAGATTTGTTATCTCATTTGTATTAAAGCACACACTTTGCCATCCACTCCTGTTGATTCTCAGACTGGCACAACTAACATTTGTTTTATACACTGATCGCTGATTTCACCGCTGTATAGTGAGGAGATGAAAGAAAGACAGTAAAATTTGGCCATATGCTTTAGTAACTCTGCTGAAATACTTCTTAACAAAGTTGAGTAAATAAGATGATATTGTTAGTTTTGTCTTCCCTACAGTAGCGGTTGTGTTTATTGAAGCATGTTTGGCAGAGTTGATGTGACCAGAACAGTATAAATAGCTTTAGGTGAAATATTTTAAATCCAAAAAACCAGGAAACTATCACTGGACTACATGTCAGCTTTAATTATAATAAAAACATAATTGCTTGTCAGAATAATCCAGCACCATTTACATTTCTACCCTATAGGGATAAATTATTTCATCTAGACTGATGGCTGCTATTTAAAGAGACGTTATTGAAAAAAATACTCAGTGATTTACAAGAACTTCCATGAAAATCTGGTGATAATTTTACTGTTGGTTTATGTAACCTATGAAAGGAAATATATCAGTGGAAATCACTGCTTGTTAAAACTTAAATTTAGACAAGTCTCATGTGGTTTTAATCACAATATCATCTTAGAATTCAATGTCAAAGAATTCTTGTTCTTCATAATTACATTTTGCCCAGCAAGTGTTACCTTGGGATACTGTTGCTAGTTTAACCTGATTAACTAATCTATTGAGAAATGGAAACAAGCTGGTATGTTTTCATTACCATGCTGTTTCTGTGCAATTTATTATCTTACTCTTTAATGGGATTAAATGCTACAGTGTAAACATGCTTTATGGATTTAAATGACAGATGTACTTTGCACATAGTTATTTTAAGGAAATGTGTCCTTAAAGTGTGTAACTTAAATATGTATCATTGTCACTATATTGTGTTCGGTATCTGCTATAAAAGTGTAATCTTGGTAAAGGGGATAATCTACAGCTGGACCTGATGTTTGGGCTGAATGTTATATGGTTAAAAGATGAGAAAGGGCGTGTGACAAGAAAGAGTCTCTGTACTGCGTCTACTCTAATTGCTTCCACTGCTGCTTCAGGGTTGATCTTGCTTATACTGGCATGCATTAAAGAAATGAGGGAGGGGGAACAACATTTTATGTTTGCTTGATTGCTGTGCTTATAAGTAAGGTGACATTTGTGAATTAAAGAACATAAATAACTCTAAATATGGTGCACCCAATGGAGAGAAAGGATCTGCTAGCCACGCAATCTGATGTAGTACCAAATCTCTTTTCTGGCCTTCTAGGGAAGGGAAAGGCAGGAAGACTCTGTATTTCTTTTCAAAATAGGGGTGGGCTTCTAGGGAAAAGAGTGCAAAAATTCCAGAATAGTGGAAAAGAAGGCCTCTGCACTGCTTCTGAAGGGCAGTCTCTGAGTTGCATGTGTTCCCTTTCCTGGATTTTCTTCTCCTAAACTTACTGTGTTATGCACTGCAAGAAGTAGTTCCCTCTGGCAACCAATCCCACTGTAGACTGTGGGCTACAGCCCTCATAAAAGTCCTTTTGGATATTGTTATCTCAGGTTAGTCTCCTTAGCCGGATATGCTAGGAATAGTGGAAATGGAATTAGTCAGTGGATGAGCACTCATCATTTTCTCTTCAATTTTTCATTCAAGGGGGAGCGAGGCAGTCCAGGACCAATAGGTCCTCCTGGAGAGAAAGGTGTCATGGTAAGTCACAAGTAAAGTGAAATCCATATTTATATTACTACAAAGGCACTTACTGTCCAAATGAGCAAAGAATTCTCACCCTCCTGACAGTGCAAGTCTTATGGAAAAGAATGGTATTTATGATGTGTTGTTTTGAGGAAGTTTCATTTAGCGGCTTTATCACTCTGTAGATACATCATTACAAATGTTTTGCTGAATGAAGCAGCAGAATAACTGCATTTTTAAAAATGGATTTCAGCAGACTTTTAGGTACGAAACTAAGCACAGTGAATTGAAAGGAGAGATAAAGGCAGGCGGGAAAGTAAAATCCGTGATATGCTATGTATA
Organism: Rhea pennata; assembly: GCF_028389875.1. Lineage (NCBI taxonomy): Eukaryota > Metazoa > Chordata > Aves > Rheiformes > Rheidae > Rhea > Rhea pennata. The sequence continues at coordinate 16,972,303 of NC_084670.1, read as the reverse complement.
TTGGGGTAACACAAACTATTCTAGTAGACAGACTGGTAGCCAGGGTGCTACCTTGTGATACTGCAGTGCTATGCAGGTGCACATGGTGGACAGCCCGTGGCACCACTCCAGTGGGAGGACTGGCTTCCTGGCAGCACTGTTTATGATAAATCAGGATGCAATGCTTCATGCAGCATTTGACAATCCAGAGGCCAATGGGTGCCATGGCACGTGAGCATTACAGACAACCTGGCCCTGTTTCACCAGTGAAGTTCAGAGCCTGGCTGCAGTAGCAAAGCTGTTCCTTCCTGGGCCAGCCCCGTATTAACCAGATCGTTGGGCCACAGGAGTATGAAGTTCACTTCGAACTTCCCAGGGAGATGTGGTTAGCGTTTGATCGGGTGTTCTGTAGTGAGCCCTGTGATGGCCTCTGAATGTATAGAGAATGTTGACAGGCTTTTAACTGTCTGCTTATAAGAGATCAGAGGGATCCTTTCAGAGGGATTCCTTTACAAGAAAACCTATTTTTCAGTGTCAGAACAATGTTAATGATAGGACTCCAGCTCATACCATTAGTCCTAGAGATTAGTTTGAATTTATCTTAATATTAAAAAGTCAACGTAGAGTTGACATGCTACCAGATTGATATACTCTTTATCCATTGACTTAGCACAGGTGCTGTGTCCTCTCTGATATTAAACCTCTCTGATCTGAATTTATCTTCAACCAGCTGCTTTTGATCCAGGAGAAAAGAATCATCAGAGAGCTGAATAAAGGAGGATTTTATTAAAATGGGATTCTGTTTTATAAACTACATTTTATCAACCAGTAGGCATGTTTGCTGCCGTAAATAAATCCACTTAAGTCATAGCAGTGAAAGCCATACTCAGTAAGTGTTCGCAACCCATGGATAGGAGCTGTGTTAGGCATTTTGTCTTGGCCTGCCCTGCCTACGTTGAGATGTTCACACCATTGTCACGTGATGATTTTGGACATGGTCAACAAAGTCTGCAGGATGCGTTAGCGCACTTAACTGACTCACTCATATAAATCCAGTACTGAATTGAATGGTAAGTGTTATTCTAGGCTGCTAGCTCTAATGATGGTTCTCCTCCACCAAAATCAGCATTACCTCACAGCATTACTTCCAGGAGCAGGTAAAAGTTTCTCAGTGTTTTAGACATTTGAAAGGCTTTAATCATCAGGAGAAGCTCATGCTCATACCTTATGGTGCTAGAGAGAAGAGTTTGCATTTCAAGAAATCTCTGAACATTGTATTACTAGTTTTGTGCAGATGACTTTAAAAACATCAAATTCATTTAGACTGCAGCTGCTTTTCTTCAGTAATTTCTTTCTCAGCTAGTGCAAAAACTGGTTTTGTAAGCTCTGTATAGGCTAACTGGCTAACTGCCTATTTTTTGGAAAACTTCATAGATCCTTTAATATTTTTGTGATACCTGCAAAATAATAGGTGTTTTCTAAACAAATTTTTGCACGATTAAATATTTTGTTAACAAGCCTCAGATTTCAGGCGACTGACTGGATTTATTGTTGTTATCTACATTTTGAACAATCTTGATAAAATTATTCTGTCTTTTTTTTGTATTTATTTAAATTCTAGGGCTACCCAGGACCTCCAGGAGGCCCTGGGCCTGTAGGACTAGAAGGATTACCTGTAAGTATAGTGCTGTGCTTTGTGGCCTAAAATGTGTGATTTTTTTTTTTTAATGTCCGTTTGCTGTGCTGAAGCTAAGCATGCTTGCTAATTTGTACTGCAGCCAGTAAAACTGTCATGACCCAAACACAAAGTCTGTTCAACTGCTCTTTACAAGGATGAACCATGAGAGACAGGAAACTAACTATATTGTTAACTCACCCATTTAAAAATTGCTCATTTAGACAAGTAGAGAAGTAGAATTTTTTGAGGAGGATTTATAATTGCACAGTATTGCACAGCAATTTTAATTCGCTGATGCTTAATGTAATCTACATGTATTCATTGATGTTTAGTTTAATTATTAAACAAAAAGAAAATAATTTCCTGATTTGGTGTATAATTGTGTTATCATTTGCCTATATGTCATCAGTAGAGACAGATATTGAATCTTCTACAACAAATTACCACTTTTCTTTTTTTCTTTTTTTTTTTTTTTAAGATAATGTTGCTGAAATGTAAGTGTCCTTTGACAATTTTAGGATGTTGGATAGAACTAATGTAGTCAACAGTCACATCGTGATTTCTTATTCAGAGTGAGGTTCCACAGGGGCTGCAATGAATAATAAGTTTATTTGGCATATAGGGACCCCCCGGGACAGGAGGAGCACCTGGGCCACAAGGACCTAAGGGAAGAAGAGTAAGTAATGTTGATATTTATAATTGTTGTCGGACGGATGCAGTGTTGCATGAGTTTTTTGTTTGTTTGTTTTGTTTTTTTGTTTATCAGCACTTCATTTATGTGTTTGGAAAGAAAATGAAAATAAGGCATAGGTGGGAGAGAGGAAAAAGCGAAGCCAGGTATATCACTCAACAGAAGACAGTGCATTCCAGTGTCTCAAACCTCAGATTAAACTGTTGTTTTTATTTCCTGTATGTTTTCAGTGAAAAGTGAACCCTTTTTTCATTGTATACAAAACAATAATCCAAAGGCCATGTAAGCCAATGAGGAGTCTATCCATATCAAACTCTGGAAGTAGATTAGATAAAGGTAGATACTTAAGAAGCATGTACAATATAGAACCTTACTATTTAAAAGATTGTGATTAGTAAATTTCTTGTAATGCAAAATTTACTAACCATATATTCTTTCATGTTTCTTTCTCATGATTCCTAAAATATTAAATAAGTGATTGGGAAAAGAGATGTATTTTTCAGTATATTTGAAATATATACAATGATTAGCAACTTAGTAGTATGAAATTATTTATAAAAGAAACTTCACATGAGTTTTCATTCTTTAGTATAGTTTCCTCCTTCTTTGGAAGAAATCTATTGTAGTTTACCTCTTTGTTCATGGGGACCATTTGTGAAATATAGATATGAAATGTATAATTTCTACTAAAAATTTTGAATAGTGGTACTGGGCTATCCTATAGCAAGAAAGGATTCCAAGTGTTTGGAGAGGTCTTTTTGCTTAGTTTCAGACGTAGAATATAATTTATCCCAGACTTTAACTCAATCAAATGGGTGAAGCAGATTTGAACATATATCTGTACAGACTTAGAATTTCTTGATTTTTTTTTGAGTTTGTATTAAGTGTGAGGATTAAGGAAGTTATCCTAATACTTCAGTTGCTCTCAGAAAAGGACATACCCACTATCATCAGAGATAATATTCATGGTCTTCTGAAAACTGTGCTCATTCTTCCCTTACAACAGATTTGTTTTTAGAAAGCTTACTTAAAAGCTTTAAAAAAGATTAAAGGATTAATGAGTATTCAGAAAATGAACAGGTGACCTGTGAGAAATGGGAAATACACTTAAATACTTGGAATGAACTGTTAATGACTTGCATTGATTTGCCCCAGTTGAATAAGTAAAGGTATCTTTGATGTCTGTTCCTTAGTCTAATTCTGCATTTAAGTTGGACGCCTCATTTGATGCACTTCATATCCATGTAATCTATTGGTGCCCAGCAAACAGAGTTGATCAAGGCCTATTTGTCAGGCAAAACTGAAATGCAGATGTGTGTTTGTGAAATATATCTGACGAACCTCAGAGAATCATTAATTAGATGCGGAGAGTACGAATCCAACCTCGCTTTCAGGAATATGGACCGCCACCGGTATGTGCAGCTTTACATTACCCAGGACTGGAGAAAGAGGGACAGTCTAGCCCCAGCATCGGTTAGCAGAGAAAGCAGCTCCCGAAGCACCAGGAAGATGCTTGTTTTTACAAATATGCTCAGTGGGGGAAGGCTCTAGGGGCTCCAGGGAGCCCTGTGTTAGTACTGAACTAATACTAAAGGAGCCTTCTCTGCCAGGAGCGAGAATCTCAGCTTTTGTTTATTGAAGGGGGAGGGAAAAAACAGCCCTTTTACTTCACAGACAGCTTTGGAAATGCAAATCAAAACAGCAAAATGCAAAACAGTTGTGAGACTGAAAGGAAGCAGTAGTTTGGCTCCACTTTTGCATCGGGTGGCCTGATTCAGCAAAGCAAATGGGTACAATTATCTCTCTGATTTCAGTAGGCACATATTTGAAGTGAAGTGCATGCCAAAGTGTTTTGCTGACTTGGAACACACAAGCCGATGGCATCTAGATGAGGAGTGTATCTAAGCACCATTTTCAAAGTAAAGTGCTTTTGTTCAGGCTTGGTCTAGAAAATAAAACCCCGTAGGCCGTATCTGTTCACAGGAGTTACAGTGTGGTTGCTCACCGATGAGATGCAGTGAGTTAGAAGGCCAGCTCGAAGTGTAAATTCAGTGTAAATTTTCTAGTCATCCCTGAGATGGGGACCGAACTGCTGCTGACTGCATGCAGTACTTCCCTTGGACTTGGCTTTTCCCCAGAACTCCCCCTCTGATCCCTCCTTCCTGTCTGTCCATCTGCCAGCATCACTGGAGCTGGAGTCTGGGCCTAACTACTGCTCGGAGTGTGGGGTCCTGCCTGTTCTCCTCTCCAGCAGCGCCTGTTACCTGCCATTGTTTTAGCTGGGGGAAGTCTTATTTTAATTTAGATTCTCTTTGGAATGTAGGAGGTAGTATTTTATTTATGAACTGTCACCTCTGCCAGCTGAGCCAGGAATTTTTGAGGAAGCCTCTCTGATTTTGGCAGCATGTCGTGAAATAGAGTGCTTCTGATTAAAGATTGCTCAAAATAAATCCCAAACATCCCAAGCTCTGTGGAGCTACCCATTTGGAGCTGCAGTTTAGGCCTTTGCCTCCATCCAGCATTGTTGGGAATGCTTCTTGGAAGGCACCTTACAGCAGTCCCAGGTCTTCAGGCTCTGCAAATGAACTCCCTTTGAAGCTGTTTGAGAATTTTGCCTATTCACAACATAAAAATATCAGTCTGAAAGTGGAATCTATCTAGCATAAGGAAAATATCTGAGGACCCTAGAAACCCAGGGTTTGTCATCACTGGATTCAGAATGAGAACAGTGACAGAACCCTGAGCTCTGTGTGGCAGGACACAGAAAAAACTCATCTGCAGTCACACACAGAAGTTAAATAAAAGCATATGGAAATTCCACTTCTTTGTGTACTGAAATAAGAATGTATCCCATCTTCACAGCTGGAGTCTGCAGGAAGTCTTACAAGCACTTACCGTCTATTGCTGCACTGTCACACAGTGGAATTCCTTCATCTCATGAATTCTGGCCCTTTCAGCAACCAGTTTGTATCCAAGATTACCCAGCAGGCTACTTCTGCTTGAGAGTATCCAGCTGCTCAGTCTGCAGTGTATGGGGGAACTCTGGGTAGCTGAAGAAGGCAGATTGCCTGGGAGTTTATGGAGTATCTCGCTGTTGGGGAATTTGGGGAGTATACCATTAAGCCTAGTGGTAGCACATGCCTTCCTCTGCTCGTGCTCAAAACTTGATGCAGTTAAACTGAAATCACATGGAAAGTGGAGTCCTTTTATGACTCATTTTATGTTTTTACTGTTTAATCTCATGCAAACATAGAGGGAAAATGCTGCTTTGTAGATACTTCAAAGGCAGAATGACACTCTAGGAGGTAGGAATAGTTGTATCTAAAAGGAAGAATTTCTTCTCAAGACTAGAAGAAACACATTTGTGGGGAGGACATGCTGCTAGCAGTGCTGGCAGCCTGGAAGCCCCTCTTGCATGTTCTTTTGTTGCTGAGATTCTGTGTACTAATGTATGGAGAAGAAAACTAGAATATCAGGAACTGGTGCTGCTTTTATTCATACTCTGATTTCTGATTAATGCAGCTATTGCTATAATTTGAGGAGAAGAGATAGAGTACCATTAGATTCACTTCACAGTTGAGACCTAAGCAAAATTCTCAGTAGTTGCTTGGCTCTTAGCAGGCAGTATTCTTCAGACTTGTTCAGTGTTTTGAAGATTAAGAAGCAATAACTTTTCTGCTCTTATTTTCCTGGAGCATAGCTCATCAAATTCAATCTTGAAAATACAGATAAATGGTATAGTAAAGTGCCATAAATTTGGGGTCAGCTAACAGCAGCAGATGTCCTTCACAGCCAGTAAGGTTGTCCCTGCTTTAATTGTGTCTGTACTGGCCTGAGGAACCACAATTACATAAGGACAGCAGTAAGTGCTGAGTGTGTGTAACTATCTAAAATTGTTCGAAGAATGTAACATTAAAATGGATGTCACTTCCCAATATTTTCCCGTGTCAACCATCAGAAGAGAGAAATAGCTAAGCAGTGCGTTTTTTCATTCCATTCTCCTTACATGTAGGAGGCAGGACGAGGAAGAAAAAAGAAGAGTTGATTGATGCTATTTGCCTTTTCAGAGGAACTTTCTCGGTTTATTATCTTTGAATCTTCAACACTGTATATTCCATTTTAGAAACAAAGCTGAACCCATGCCAAAAAAAAAAAAAAAAAAAAAAAAAAAGAGAGAGAAGTAGCAATCATTTGGCAGCTCTATTCCTTAGCTCTGTTGCAACCTAAATTAAATAACAGCAGGCAAATCGTGTGTATCTCATTCTGTACTAGCTGGAGTAGGAAATGATACAAATCCAAATAATCTGTGCCAATAATGAGTCACACTGTACTATTTACAGGGATGTTATGGTGTGCTTTAGTTAGAACATTAAATTGCCTTTTATGTGGGTTCCTGCACCCTCCTCTATGTCAGGCTAAACGTAGGCTGCAGGAAGGCATTGCCCAGAGCCAAAAGTTGAGCATCTTGTTGGTTTATATTGTTTTCACTTCAAAATTACTTTGTAAAAGGTTGATGTTCTGAACAGTAGGCCTTTGCACTTCATTACTGGTGATCAAGTCAGTCGTCATTCTCTTCCAAATGACTGGGTGGTTGATTCCAGCCCTACTGAAGTGACAGTGTCTGTAGGACTTGCAGAAAGGTTTCAGTGCATTTAATGTAACACAGACTGAGAAACTTGTTCAGTTTCCTGGCTTGACTGTTTCTCAGATTGTGGGTTGTGACCCTTTTTATGAATTCATGAAAATGAAGTCACGCAGTGTTGGATGAATTTCTCTCTTAGTATTCTTTTTATGAAAAAAGATAAAACCTAGCAACAATTTTTTTTTATTCTACAAATCTACAGAATCAATGTGTGTCCTTTTTCCTCCTTTAGTATTTCATCTTGAGAGTCCATCAGCCCTGTGGCAGGATGCACAAAGACAAGTCTTGGGTTATGTATATAAAAAGTCTAGAAAATACTGAAATTATTCTGCAGCATCTTGACTTAACATTCTGAATTTCCACCTGCCTTTGTCCCCTTAGCATTTGTTCTTGGAGAAGTTTCACCTGAAATCAGTATCAGATTGTGGGACTTCAAGATAAGCCTGCTTAGTCTGCCTGGAATTTTCATCACAACATAGTTCTTGTGCATTATAGATATCAGTTAAACAAAAAGTGCAAAGAAGTGACCTGACATTCATTTGATCAAAATGTTTAGTTTTCTTCTGAATTACACTGCTTATTTATTCGATAATCCAGGTTACGCAGTTACATAACAACCTGAGGCCCAGTCATGAAATTTTTGTGTTGGTGTACCTCACCTTCGAAAATAATGGGCATCTTTTAGATCTGATCTGCAATTGCATTGAAGTTAGCCGGGAGTTTTTCCACAGACTTCAGTAGTCTTTGAATGGGCCTTTCCTCAACAACAGCCCTGCAGCAACTAGCAATATGTTCTTTTGTACCCTCTTGTCTCCACTAGCTTGAAAAATTGCCTGTCAATGCTCAGTCCAAACAGAAGGTGGCCTGGATAACACAAGGATTGCCTCACAGAAGCTGTGTCCAAAGCTGCTGAGGTATCAGAAGTACTCAGGCAGTTTTCCCTGCCCGTTCATTTTCAATCTCCTATGGTTTCTGTGTTTCCTAGTGCTGACCAGACACGGAAGTGCTGAAATGCTGATGGATAAGCTTCTCATGGGATATTTCTGGCTCTACCAGAGGATGTAATTTTGTAACAGCTCACAGAGAAGGCCTTTCTGTAAGAGATTTCCATTTCAGAAGGAAAGCCTAGATGATTGTGGATATACACTGTTCCCAAGTTACCAATGAGCCATTTCTTTCACTGATGTTCCTGAGAGAGTGAGTGCTTGTCATCTGTGGTGACACAAGTTTGGATATGCTGCAGTAAATCCAAGTCAGAGAATAAAATTCTGTGATATTTTGTCTCAAAAAGACAAGAGGGACATAGAAGTTGCAGACATTTTTGAGGAAAAGACTAATCTAAAATCAAATGTTCTTCCAACCAAGTCATTACACAAGCCCTATTATTGCCTATTAGAACAGTATTACAACTCTCTGGAAATCAGACATGGTTGCCTGCCCTATATTAAAAACCATGGCACGTGATGTAGGGCACTTTACATCTCAGAAATGTGCTTTGAAAATACAGATCATTCTCCTCTAGGCATGCGATAGCAATTTGCTAGTTCCCTCTGATGATGCCAGCACATCATAGCCCAGATGCTGCCAGGAAGGCCGGGGTCTCTCATCCTCTCACCATGCACTGCTGTAAAGACCTGACGCCATCATCTTGATGTTCACCTAGTTCTTACTTTAAAGTGATTGTTTGTTTTAAATTTTTATTAACTAGTTTTATTTTCAGTATCCAAGAAGTTTTTATATTTAGAATTATGGAAATAGCCTCCTCAGTGAGCCCAGATAAAACATTATTTTCTGTTTTGCTCACTATCTGTTTTAGGTACCTTTTTTGCTTGTCAATTAAGGATTTGGATATCTGATCTTAAACAATTGTTTCTGTACAATTTGAGTGTAAATATTTGCTAAATTTTAATATAGTAATGTAAAATAAAAGTCTATCTTTTTTCATATATTGATTTTAAACTGTCAATTTACAGTAGATGTTTTAGCCTAGCAATACAGCAGCTCGCTATCTGAGGTCATAAGTCGGTTTTAATCTTGCCTAAAACTGATTAAAACAGGCAAATAAAAGTCTTACTGGCAAGCTGGATTTTTGCATGTACAATTTATAACTTACTCAAAAGAAAGCACCCCATATAACCAATATTCTTGTAAATACTTTTGTAAACGCTCCTGTAAATATGTCTGTTGCATGCATACGAAGTGGATAGAAAAGAGAGTGGAAAATATCTGCCTGCAAACTATGTCCAACAGAGACCCTAACTATCTAGTTTAAATATAAATAAAATTTTAAAAAGGAAGAGCTTTCTTCTTAAGCTTATATTATAGCATACTGGAAACTGGTTTTACAGACTTTGATGCTGTATTTCACACTTAACATACAATGAAAATTGATTTTCATCCTGTGGGTTTTCAGAGTATATGCTAACAAAATACTTTGTTTCCCTCTCCTAAGGTTTATGTTGTATCTCTCCTGATGATAATCAAAAATAACGTGGAATTAACATCCCAAATCACTTGTTTAATATTCAGGGGCCAAGAGGTCCAGATGGTCCTGCAGGAGAAGTAGGGGCACAAGGCATTAAGGTAAGTGCATTGCTCAGTGCACAAAATGTTCAGATAGCTGATGACACACGAGACAAGAAAAGTGAAGCCTGTCAGGAGCTGTAAGTTTCTATTTTATGTAAGAGGAGACCAGCAAGCTTCTGCCTTCTTAAAGTACTTCCTTATTACGATTTATGCATATCTGAGCCTGAAGCTACAATCTCTGCAGTGTTACCCTGCATTTAAACTGACATCATGTGCACGCTCTGCAGCTTGTCTAGCAAATGCACATAGAGCTCTCACATTTTTGATTATTTATCAGGGAGAAAGAGGAGATCCAGGAAAGAAAGGACTCCCTGGACTCATTGTAAGTATCAGAGCCAATCTTTGTATTAAGGTGTAATGTAGTTTCTATTAATTTCTGGGTTGCATTTGGAATTTATCTAAAGCAAACATTGTCTTTCAATATTTATCTTTTATCAGGGTAAGGCTGGAAATCCAGGAGAAAGAGGAGATCAAGGAGTGCTAGTAAGTACTGAAATGCTGTAGTACTTCTACCAAGGCAAACAAAACTTCAGGCCTTTCTCTGACCATATAGTTTGTGTTTGTCATAAAGGAATCGGGCTGAAGTGGGAGCAGGTGTGAGTGTAGCCTGGTCCGCACCTAGACCAGTGTTTGCATGGATGATTTTCCAGAGTGCAATATGATAGCCAATTGCAGCTGAAAAAAATAGCACTTGTAGTAAGTAGGAGAGTGCTAGAAGTTACTTTGTGTGTTGAAGTAGTTCTATTGTAGTTTTAATGGGAAAGTCGTCGTGGCATAGAGATACAGTTCTCTGATAGATTTTAGAGTAGATGTGTACTATTAGCATGAGGTTGAATATATAAAATGCATATTGTGTATAAAGACAAAAATTCCTCTTTTTTAGGTCTTCTTTCTATGGAAGTGTAAGATGTTCTGTTTGAGGCTTCCTTTTGTAAAGATAGTTACCAGACAATTCAAATTACAGCAGACTTTCAGAGAGGAAGGAAGAAAGTAGGAAAGTAGAAAAACTAAGCAGTAATGTCAGTGATTTTGTGCTCAAATTTGGAAGGTTGTTGGAAGGTTGTTGCCTCTCTCTTTTGGCGTAATGGTTTTCATTTTCCGTTGTTACTCTTGTGTATGTGTTTATGTATACAGAAATAAATGAAGCAAAACCTCTTTAGTTTGAAATGATGGGAACTAGTACAGTTTTTCTCGGGTACAAAGTACTACTCTAGCACTCATACAGCTACAGTTTCTAGAAGAGGATATGAGACAGAAATGCAGTGAGCCAGGTTGACCAGAAAGGGCTGCTTGCCCCTTACGCCACACCACTCGCGTTGTGGTGTGAACCTCACTGATGATCTCGAACGCTGTAACACAGGTTGCTTGTAACTTTGTGGGCAGGCGCAGTTTGCACACACAAACAACACATGAGGCTAGGGAGAACAGTGAGGAACTGGTAAATACTGGGTCAGCCAGGAGCCATCCCTGTGTCAAAGAAACAGAGGCTGGATTCACTCAGGGCTCCCTCACCTGCCATAGGACCTACAGCTGGGTAACATGTATCTAGAAGAAAAGGCTGTGCATATTTCATGGATATTTATGAACAAATTATTGAGTAAGCAGAAATAAGAGAGGATGTGGCTTTTTACAGAATATGAAACAGCTTGTTTCCTATCTTTTTTTTTTTAATTTTATTTCATTTTATTTTAATCTTCTAGGGTCTGCCTGGGCCTCCCGGAACCACAGGAGACCGGGGAGCAATGGGAGAGCCAGTGAGTTGATTGTTATGGCAGCTTAATAATTTTTCCACATATTGTACTGAATTCTTTGGAAACTTGAGCTCAGTTTTACCAATATTTGGTGTTGTCTGCTGTGGTTAAATATGAATCATGAGGTAATTGTTCCAAAACGAGAGGGCCAGAGTCTGCCTCCCTTGCTTAGCACAACTCAGGCATAAGCAGCCCTGTTGAGCTTTTTGGGAAGCGCCGCAGTAAGGAGCGCACAGCGTAGTAGACCATGACAGAGTTTGACCTCAACATTATGTGACTTTCTACTGCATCGAGATAGACATCTGTATTATGGATTATGCAAATGTATGTGTAAACACAGATATAAGTGGTAATTTCTTACAGGCAAATTTGTGATGGTTATTCAGGAGCTTGGGGGCCACGTCTATTTGACAGGTTAAAATTTCAACAAAAAAGAGGCTGTTCTAATAAACTTCAGATGTTCCTTTGCAGACTGTATTCCTGTTGTGATTATTACTATTTCAAAGCCGCATTCACTTTTATGTGGCTAATATTGTAACAAAAGATCATGCAGGATCTGCAACAAATATATGCAAGGTGTAGTCATGACAAGAATAGGGTTATGTCACCATCTCTGGGGGTGAGTCAGACTTTATAAACACGGTGAAAGAGTGTGTGCTTTCCTAGAAGGACTTAGGACAAAGCTGCTGTTCTGTGTGCAGAAACTTAAGAGTTATCAAAAATTGTATGGTTTTGTTGCTTCTTAAAAGGTCTTTTGTGTGGCAAATGAAATATAGTTGGCTTAAATATTGAAGATGAATTGTTGATATCAAATATATTAGTTCTAATTATTATTATGTGTAATATTATTAAATATTATTGTTATTGGTACTGATCTGCAGGCTGACAGAGATGCTTACAGAAGGTTTTTTGGACAGAAAAATTCTAACAGTCAATAGGTTTTATTTTAGTATGTTTTATTTTAACTATAATTACCTACTCATTTCAGTTGCCAGCTTCGTAGGAGGATAAGATGTGTCAACAAAAAATGAATTTTCTAATGTTTATTATTGGATTCCTGTCTTTTATCTCTTTCATATCATTTAATCTATCTTATCTAATTTCTTTTTATCTAATTTCTCCATTGTAACATCTGAGGATTCTTGCAATGCCAAGTTTACATACATGTTTCCTGCCATTTGCCAGTCAAACCTGAATTTTCATACACACACACACACACACACACCCATATATATATATAGAGAGAGAGAGAGAATGACTACCAGCCTTGTGTAATCTAAGCAGTCTACTCTTGAGCAACCTGCATTTTTATTGTGCACATCATGGTAGAATATATACATGCAACCTTACAATTAAGAAATGTTTATCTTGTGAGCAGGACACTATTTTTTTCAAGTGCTGAAAAAGTAAAATGGCTCTGTCTGGATAATGGTACGTGGAACTAGAAAGCAGCTCGGGAAATGGCACAGGACATTACAAAATGAAATACTTGAGGGTTGGTTTTTTTGTTTGTTTGTTTTTGTTTTTGTTTTTGTTTTTTTTTTTAGCTGCTTATCCAAGCAGCTTGACTTTGTCTTCCATCAGCCGGTTGCTGCACAAAAACCAGCTTCTGAGGAGGTTTCTTTGGCCCTGTCACTAGTTCTGCATAGAGCAGAGAAACACTAATTATTGATGGAAGAACAGAGAAAATTAAGCAATTAGAACAACTTGTAGCAACAGGTTTAAGCAACAGGTTTAAGCTAGATTACCTTTTATTTTACCTATTTGTCAGACCTTTTAGTAAAATCCGTGTTTGTGAATTATTGTTTGTTAATAGTTAAAAGGGGTCGCCATATTGCTCTAAATTTTTGACTTCTGAAGTTCCCTGTGAGTCACAGGTGAGAGAGATGTTGCCAAGCCAGCAGGCTTACATGGCTCCATGGGAATATTATGAAGAAATATTTGGCTCCTGAATCAAAGCTTTGGGACACTGGAATAGTAGAAGGCCATGGAGCTGCTGCAAACCAAAGCCAATGAACTTGCATTTAGGCCAGGTGAATTCTTCCTGGGAAATTAACTGTAGTTTCAGTTGTTGCTTACACTTAAATGAAGCTGTAGGGTAAAATACGCACAACTGCTGAAATTCTGTCAGTATATACTGTTTACATTCATACTAGAAAGGAAGAACAGACTTACATTATCACTGCCAGGTCATCAGGAGCAGCAAAACCATATTGGATAGTCTGTAATGAGGAACTGAAAGGGGAAACGGTAGATATTTACTTGAAAAGCTTCTATTGCAAATACAGGTCACAGCATCTTTTCTTTATATAAGAATAATAGAGTAACAAATATGTTTTAAGCTTAGAGTCTCTTTTAAACAGAGATGAATCCAAAAGGAATAAATAGCTGTGAATTTTCTCAAAGTTTGGAGACTGAATGCATCCAAAGGTTTGATTTGTCTTGACATAGATTCACAGTGGCTATGGAATCAGTCATAAGCTGTTAAAGGCAACTATACCCACTAGACATATAAATCCTGCTCCATGAACAGATACAGACAATTGAACTTGTACGCAGAACTTGAGCGTGCTGTGTTAAGAGAAGATCTGTAGGTGTTACTGCGATAAGTTTATTACTCATACTATGGCTTACAAGAACAGTGCCTCGTACTATTACCAAAAAGGCTCCAGTGTGCAGTCTGTCACACCTCAGTGATTGTCCTGTATAAACATTGCTAAATCTGTAAAGTGAAGCACAGAGTAGTTGTTTTCAGTTAATTCCATACCAGACTGTAGGCTTTTCCACAAAACAAACCAGACAGCAGTGGACCAACCTTAATTAAACAAAGTCTCAGTTAATCAAGAGAACAGCTTAGTTTAGATGATAATTTACTTTTGGCCTAAAAGAAGAGATCTGTGCTATTCTTTTGAAACCAGAAATTTTACTGGGTCAAGACTGGCAATAAGATCTACAGTGCTCTTAACTGTACCCCATTGTGGAACTTGCATGCGCCGTGGGATTCGGGAGGAAAGACAATGAAATACACCTTATCCTAGTTGGCAGGGTTGTGCAGAGACAAAATCAGGACTGTACCGTGTAATTTAATATCGTCTATGTGCTGCCGTAACTGAATGAAGAATCCAAAATTTTGTTTAATGCCAGGGTCCAAGAGGTCAACCAGGAGAGGCTGGCCCTGTTGGGGAAATGGGTTTTGAGGTAAGCTTTAAAGGATCTATGTGTATACTTATTAAAGACACTCAAAGGACAGACTCTATCTGGACAATGTGCTCAGGAACTATTTTTGTTTTACCTATACCTGACTTAAATACTATGAGCTATTGAGAGTCTCTATTCCTTATAGCTGTTACAACAAGAAGTGTCTAAAATAAGCAACTTCTGTTTTGAGCACTGTTTTTAAGCATGTTTTCATAACATCTGTACTCAGAAGTTAAAGGTTAAGTTCAGAGGTTTTTTTGGAAGCACCATTCTCCTTGCAATTAGCTTGTCCAAGACTGAGGGGTTGCAACTGGAACAGCATTAATCATATGTCTTTGCAAATGGTAGAAGAAAAGCAGCTGCAGGCAGTCTTCTTGCTAACTTTTGTTTCTATTCTTTGCTTTTATTTTTTTAGTATCTCTTTGAAAGAAATACGACAGAGTATATTAGCCGCATTTGCAATGAAGTAGCTGAGGGATGAACTCACTCAGAACAAAAGGGATTTAGTTTATTCAAAGATATGCACTTCCTCAGTCATCCAGAAGCTAGTTTTTCTGACTGCCTGTTAAGAAAAGATTTAAATGTAAACTCTACAAGTTATCTGATATCATTAACTCCTTGAGGGCTGAAGACCAGTGTACATTTGTTCTCCCAAAGGTATATCTACTTGGCTCCAAGCCTAAACAACGATAGAGTTGTCAGTCAGGTTTGCAAAAGATGGATTATTGCTTAGCCTGCTAGTAATTTATGATGAAGGATACAGGCTTAATCGTGCTGCTGAGTCTGCAATATATTCCTGATCCACCATGCAGTCCTGAACTCCTCCTGTACCATCTTTTCTCCTCTTCTGTCAATCTCTTTTAAGACCAAAGAACTGTGTCGCTTTAGTTTTATTTTTCAGACATGCAGCTTTGCTAGTGTCTCATGTAGCTTTTCTGCTTGTATTTTGGCTGCATTATTTGGTAGTTGCAAAATTGTTACTGGTGACCATGTATAATTGTACCTCTTGTACTCTGTAGGGACCTCCTGGTCCTGAGGGAGAACCTGGCCTACAGGGAGAACCAGGTGCAAAGGTAAATGTTGAAATTACTTTCTTCTGTGCTATATATATTTTTCCAATTTCCATAAAAGTAAATCCAAGTACTTGGTAGTGTTCTGATTCATTAGCCAAGTAAGCAGTGATACAGGAAATGAGTCCTGAGTCCTTAAGAAATACTATTATCACAATGACTGCATTATCTGTAAGCCCTATCACTGTTAGAAATATTGTCCCTTAACAGTCAAATAATTTAATTTTCTTCTGATATTCCAGGGGGACACTGGGGCTGCTGGGAAGCCTGGAGAACCAGGTGATCAAGGTTTGAGGGTAAGCAATGGATGGAAGACTTCTCCTGAAAAGGAAAGTGTATTAAAAGTGTTTCAGAAAGGTTAGAAAACTTCAATTTTTCAAAAGAATTCAATAAGAGGTTACTTTCTTATACCTTTCAAGAAAGAACACTGATAATATTTTATCCAGTTGTTGATTATAATGCTGAAATATAGCTATCTAAGTGTCGTACGTCCCCAAGAGACATGTGAACAAGTGGTTTGAACAGAAAGCTAAATCCAAGGGTGTCTAGACCAACTGTTAAGATGACAGCATAAAATAATGCTGTGTACGGTGTGTACGGATACCTGAGCTAGATCAGGTAATGGGCACATTATAGCCTCAGCAGAGCACAGTATCTCTCTGTACCACTCACTAACGTAGCTGATTTGCTTCTGGTGGTGTGGATAACTCATTCAGCACTCAATTTTACCAAGCACTCATGGCCCTATTTATTCTTTCTGTACCTTGTCTCTCCCATCTGTCCCAAATACTTGCCTACTTTTGAAGTTTTTACAATTCTAGTGACAGATTTTATCCAGGATGCTTTTAAAAGAGTATAGAGCATATCCTTTCAGACATAGGCTTTACCATATAGCTACTCCCTTGTTCCATTAGTTCCGAATTGTCATAGTCTCTTCCTGCCCGAAGTCTCCAGCAAGGTGGACTGCACAATTCTGCCTGTCCTTGGAGAAGAATAACTCCTGGTATGGTGGTCCATAGTGGACACACTGGTCTGCAATACCATAGTATTAATACTGGGCAGCTGCTATTTGCATCTTCGCTATCTGCAGTCAAAAACTGCAGGTGGTCAGCGTCTTTGAAGAGCAGGCCTGAGAAAGGCAAATATTCTGGTAGCTAAAATAGCATGGTGCAGTTGCTATAGGTAAGTGATGAGTTTTTCATGGCCCTAAATTGGGTCATTAAATGTACCAATATAGCACTTATCCACATGAACACTGAAGTTTCAGGAGAGTATAGGTATATATTTGAGGTTAGTGTAATTACACATTATACACTCTGGAACCAAGAGATCTCTGTGCTGCTGTCTGAATCTATAGCATTATATGGCTGTTGTATTGCCTCAGTTTTTCTAATGTTGATAGTCTTTTACATTTTCCTGCGTTCCAGATTCACAGGGCTGTGATGTTGCCACTTTAAATCAGTGAAAAATGAAGACAAATGAAATGAATTATCACAGCAGCATAGCAGTTGTCCAAAATTCATAAAATTGAAAAGCATAATGAGTATGTGTAAAACCAAACAGTCTGATATTTTCCAACACAACACTTTTATCTGGAGAAGTTTAGACAGCGGTAATAACTTTGTTTTCAATTGCTCCTTTCTGTAAGGGTGAACCAGGACCTCCAGGAGAAGATGGTGTTCAAGGAAAAGATGGCCAAAAGGTACTTTCAGTTTTTAAAGCAAATGTAGAGCAGTCATTAGTTTAAAAACCCAAATCTGTTCCCCCCCCCGCCCCCTGCATTTCACAAGCTCGACAGAGCCCAGTTAAGTGTGCATAGTTTTAACACACGAGGCTCTAGCAGGGGGTAGCCAATTTGTGGGCTTTTCTGTGCCTTTTAGGCATATAACTACCCTGTAATAACTGCAAAGTTGTGCAGCTTGAGAGAGCAAACACAGGCTGGAGAACTGAGTACAGCCTCCTTCCATAGTGCCCTCTATGCTGAAGACAGCAAGCCCAAGGCTGCCCCACTCCGTGTGTCAGATCAAGCCAGGAGCTGCAGCAGGCACCAGGACAGGTTATGTCACAGAGGGCATCCTTAGGTAGCTGGAGATGGCTAAACCAAAATCTTGCTGTAGGAGAGAGTATACACATCTGTAGGACTAGAAAAGACTTTATGATAACTTGGAATGTGATCCAAAACTGGAAAGATTCCTATCAGTTTTAGTGACCTTTTGGTCTGACTTGGAGGTCCAACAAATTCATGTGTAACACTTTTTTCTCAATAATAAGTAATTCTGTAGCATCTTGATTAAAGCCTTTTTTTCTTTAATATTTGTTTTAGGGAGACTCTGGGGACCAGGGACGACTTGGAGAAGGTGGTGAAAAGGGGGAGATGGGAATACCAGGAATTATAGGTCTGCCTGGTGAGCCTGGCATGCTGGGCGTTCCTGTAAGTATTTTCAGGATGAGTTGGATTTTCTATTTATTTGCTTTTGTTATTCTTCTTTTTAAATTTTGCTTACATTTCCTTTTTTTTAAAAAAAATATTTCTGTTTTTCTCTTGCAAATAGAGATTGTCATTTTTAAGTTAGCCTGCTTCTCCATTCTATACTGTTCAGCTTTTCAGGATTGGTAGAGAGAAAAGATTAATAGTCTCCCTATCTTAAATCTTCGACCTCTTAGCAGAGAGTGAATCCTTCTCACTTGTCACCCAGGTGTGTAAGCCACACAGCCTGGAGCCTCTCGCTTCCTATCTCTCCTTGCTAGATAACCTTCTGTCATTAGACTCTATCCTTACTTTCATTAGGAGGCTGTCAGCAGTCTCAAAATATTTAATCATTCTTATGAATGAGTGATGAGGCATATACTGTAAAAAGTAAGGAGAAAGGAAGAACTTCATGATTTCATATTTTTCTTAAAAGGCACTTTAACTTCATTTTGGTGCCTCTATGAAAGGAGTTAAACATATTACGAGAACACCAGTTGTGCTAGATAGCTAAGACAGAGGTTGCAGGTGGAGAAAGATGGCAGCATGCACGCACGGGACAATAGTAAATGAGCATTGGGATCCACAGTTAACGTTGTTACGTCAGTTAGCTTATTTGTTATGGCATCAACGCTTTTGGTTTGACCTACTTCTAGGGATGCAGATAGATCATGGCATCCCAGTTGGAATGAGGAGATTAGTTTTCCGTAATCAATAGCTTGGAAGTTTTACTGGAGTTGAGGAGAATATTACCTTTCACCTTAAACAGAAGAGGCTTACAGAGCAACAGATACACTTTACAAACCAGCTTAAACTATATTTATCCTGGCTAATCATCACAACAACTCTGAAAAGCATGGCGTATCTGTCTTTACCTAAAATTGAAGCTAAATCACCTCCTTGCCTTCAGAGAGCTTTTGAGTAAATTGAAGCTGGGGAGCCCTGAACACTCCCGCACTTCTAGGAGAGGCAGTTCGTGAAGCAGCCAGAAGGGAAGCAGGACTGTGCCCCATGGCATGCCCCACAACATCCACCCCAGCTGTGGGCCACACACCCAGATGCCCGGTCACCAGGAGGCTGGCAGCAGTGGCATCAGCACTTTCTGATTTAGGCCTCTCCTCTGCAGTGAATTATACCAGGGCTCTGCTTTTCACACGTGACACCCCAAGGTTCTCTTAGTTTTCCTCTTGCTGCATATCAGATTCTCAAAGTCTGGTGTTTGTACTGAAGCAATTTCATTGCTAAATTAACATTTTCTCTCTGGACAAGATTTATGTTTTTTCCTCAGTTTTCAGTGCATTCTCACTAGTTTTATAAGTAATCCCTGATGCTTGCCCATCTTTTTCTGCTGTAACTTGAAACAGTCCTACTAAGTTACAGTCACAGTTAATGAAATATTTTCCACCCAGGTCTCTGCATTACCAGGTTCCTCTCAGGTTATCCAGTTTGAAGCACAGTTTAAATGTGTTCCAGGACCTTTCTCAATCATTTGGTTTTTCTCTTCCTAATGAACATACAGGGCACTGAAGGAATACCGGGAAATCCAGGTCAGAGAGGTCGCCCAGGGAAGAAGGTAGTATTTTTTGTTTTCCCCCAGTTCCCGTCCTTTTATCTGAGACTTGAATTCACATTGCGAAATAATTCTAGTCAGTCCCTTGATGCTGATGAATGCCAGTCAGTGCCCTAAAAGACATCAGCAGGCTTTGTTTTGTGTGTGGATAGTTTCATGCTGCAGTCGAATTATAAAATGCACCAAGTCTGTCCCTGTTTTAGATCACACTTCAAGCCATTTTTTTTTCTAGTGAGCCATAGCAATTGGAATTGTCATGGTTCAGCAGTCAGGAACATTTGGGACCTGAGGAAATTTAAATTTGGATGAAAATGTGATTTTGCAACTCAGAACAATTTCTGCTGCTATACAAAAATGTTTCTCTGGGTTTAGCCAAAGCTTAACAGAGAGGCTTTAGCACAGTTTTCTTTACTGTAGAGTTCTAGATGCAGACATGCTAAGAACTACAAATGTAAATGTAATACTTTTATTAAATAATAATAGCAGTTTGGTTAGGCGTAAACCACATTTGAAAAATTTGTATCAATCTCTTATTTTTTTAATGCAATAACACCAACAGGGGGAAAAGGGACAGCTTGGCCCCCCTGGAGAAACTGGACCTGCTGGTGACTTTGGCCAACCTGGGGAAGTTGGTCCTAAAGGTGCAAGAGGAACTCGAGGTCCTTTGGTTCGTATAAACTATGCTTATTTAAGAGCTCATATATTTATGGTTCAGCAGCGTTGCCTCTCTCCGTGGAAAGAGGCAGGTCACAGCTGTGGCATATACAAATATTTCTCTGAGGCAGCTGGTGATGCAGACAATGTTTAAACTGTAGGATCTCAGAGTCCCTAACAACCTCTGGGCCAAGTGCCTGCCCTGGCCCCTTCCTTGTCAGAAGGAGACCCGTGCACCCTCTCCAGACAGAAACCTGGGCATGAGGGCCTGCAGGGAATCATCTGCTGCTCTGGTCAGGTCCCACCTCTGGCAATTGGAGTTGCAGGTTGCAGAGCATACACATGCCTGCAGTCCAGATATAACGCCATTGATCCGACTGTTTCTTAAAACTGCCTCATTTGAGAAACAGAAAAGATGTGTTTTGTTGTCATATGGAGTAAGTGTTAATCATGACTAAAACAAAGCATTTCGGATAAAGACTGCTGGGGGAGCGCTGAATGAGAGCCTGATCCAAAGTTAACCAAATCAAGCATGTTTCCATTAACTTCATGAACTCCACGCAAAGCCCCTCTCATCACAGACTCCCTGAGCTCACTTCAGCCATGTGATAGCAGTTGCAGGGGCATGTGCAGCCCGTGCAGCATCAGTGAGGTGATGTGCCTGCCTTGCCACTCCAGGGCCCAGCCCCACAGCCACCAAGTGCAGCACCATATCCCTGCATGCGTGAAGCGCATAAGTAAAGTAGCTACCGTTAGGTATTTTCAATAGTATTTTCAAGTAGGAAGGGCTCATTAGGAAAAATGCTCACACACAACTTCCTAAGGTGAGGAACACCTTCAGCTTCTCTTGGCATACTTAATGTTTATAAACAGAGTTCCTCAGCACCCCTGAAAGTTCAGATATTTTCCTTTTTGATCCTATTTATGCCCTGGGGTTATAAAGCTAGGACTGAAAATTTTCACCATCCGTTCCACAGAACAGGGAAAAAGACCAATTTCTTTAGTAAATAAAGGTGGAAACAAAGGAGTAATTTGCACTTGTAAAATCTGTGTTTCTCAATATTTCTTTTTAACTGATGACTTTATAAAATATGCATTGTTGAAACATTTTAAAAGGGAAGTCATTTTTCTGTCACTGATTATTGCATTTTACAGGGACATCTAGGTGTAATGGGACCTGAAGGAGAGCCAGGAATTCCAGGTTATGGGGTGAGTGTTTTGCTGAATTCATGTACACACGCATCCCTAAGTAATTCTATGGTACTCTAAATAACTTTGTGTATCATAGGAAGTCTACTGTATCCAGAATCCACATTTATCTTAAAGAATGTCAGATACTGAAATATTTATATGATACTTGATTGCCTACTCAGAAATGTTAGCCTTGGTCAACAGTGAGTGTTACATGTGAGTTTACTAGCAGTTGTTTTTATTGAAAAATAATTCTTGCTCTCTGATGAGCCTCATAGATGGATGGAGTCTGACTCTTACAGACCAGGCTGCTGTGTCTTTATTCTAAACAAGGACTTCCATCTGGGACCCTAAACTTGCCTCACCTGCATCTAGCCCTGCTGAGACCTTTGGTTTCCCTGTGTGCACAGGGCTCTTCCTATATTCAATAATTTTTCTGGCTGGGTCCATTAATTCCATGGCACGTCACTATTTAACATTATTAGGAAGCAGCAAAAAGCAATAATAACAAGCACCTGAAAGGATGCTTGAGATTATTTTATTATTCAATTAATTGTTTTGAAATTAATTGCTATTTTGTTTGCTTCTTCAGGGTCACCAGGGTCCTCCAGGGCCACCAGGACCCCCAGGACCCAAAGGGGAGAAGGTATGGGTATGAATTACGCTTTCTTACTGTTCTAGTAAACATAAAGGGATGGAATGTTACCTCATGTTCACAGTTTTCCACAACATGTGGCAAAAGCCACTGTTCCAAGATTTATGATATTGTGAGAGAGCATGAAATATAAGCCTGTGGAAACAAATCATTAGGAGGCAAAGTTTCTAAATTTATATGGTTGAAATGTTTCATGTTTTAAACACAAAATATCCATTGCAAAAATACGTTCTAATCTATTAGGTAGCATCACTGACCTCAGTCGGGCTGCTGAGAGAAATAGTCAATGTGGAACGAGCAAAGTGTTCGCCTAACTTTAAGCCTGCAAGTATTCCCATGCATCTTGCTGAAAGTCCAATTGTGGTGGACAAAAGTCTATGCTTAATAGACTGCAAGCATCCTGTTTGCAGGATGTTGCCCCAATGTTGCTTTTTTGAGTCAAAATCATTATTACTCTTCTATGGCTCAGATCTTGCAAACAGGTTTGTATGCGTACTGAAGCCTGTGCAACCCCAGGCAGGTACAGGGATCTGCACCTGATGGAGAAACATGCCCTTATATTAGGGCCAGATCTGTCATGAAGGCTTGAAAATAGGCAACTGCTGGGGATTTTATAAATAACTGTTTAAGGTAATTTTCAGAAAGAATTAACTGAACACTAAATTGATGGGAGTTAGAGGTCCAGCTTGCTTAGTCATTTCTGAAAAAGATATCTGATACATTTTTGAAAACTTAAACTTTTTTTAAAATGTGAGTCTTTTTCTTTATGTTAAATATATTGATAAATATTATCTGGAGCAGGTAACATTTTTGTTTATTACTTTGGATGTTTTTTTCATATTTAAAATTAAATAAAGAGTGATCCTGTTCAGAGTGATGGAAGTTTTCTGTAAACTTATTTGTCTATAAGGAATATATTTTGTAAAACAATAGAAGAAATTTTATTTTTTCCTCCTGTCAAATATCCTTTTTCTCTTTCTTTCCGTAAAATAAAAAAAAAAAAATTACTTGGACATTTCATCAAACAATTGTTTTATAGTTGCCCTCAACAACAGAGCATGTATTTATTTTTTAGTCCTAAATGTGTTTCTTTCAGTGATTGTGCATGTTAAAAAGAAGTTTTCACTGTATTAAAGCTGCAAGAATCATATTCACTACTACCAACTATGCAATATGCTCTTATAGGTGTATTATCAAAATCAGAACATATGTGCTTTGCAGGTAATGTTGAATTTTTAAGCAAATGTTTTAATACTTGTTCTTATTTTAGGGTTACCCAGGCGAGGATAATACAGTTTTTGGACCACCTGGGCCCATAGGTGAACCAGTAGGTCTTTCTTTCTCAAAAAAAATTTATTAGTGCCTCAAGACGAGAGACAATGCAGGCTGCTTCTGAAACTTGTATCACTGTCTCCGGAGTCAGTACTCCTTTGTACAAAAATGTAGAACAAGAGTCCTTAAATCAGTAATCCCTCTCTGAAAAATGCAGTCATGTGCTCCTTCCTGCTTAAGAGTGTGTGCCCTGTGTTTAATCACACTAATGCCATTAATCAGTATTTTAGAGTAGCACAAATCAGAACAGAATTTTACGCACTGTGTTTTTCTCCTAAATTGTACCTAATTACTTTACCAACCAGAAATACGTTTTAACTTCTTTCATTATCACTACAAAGCTGATTTAGCTTTGAGAGAAGGAGCTGCGTTTTATAACTATTTGTTTGCTAATTTATATGTGGAGTATTTCTCAGCATCAATTAGGAGCATGTCCAGAAAATAAATGCCATCTCAAAATCTTACTAGAAATTATACTTGTTCAGGCTTTGATTCATGCCAGAAGTAATGCTTTTACAGCCTACTTCTCTTCAGACTGCCCTTAATCTTTATACCTCATCTCCCCAAAAAGCAAGATTGTGAGACTCTGATGTAACCAAAGACAGAATCTGGGCCACATTTTTAGCTTCATTATGCCTGAGAGAAGGAAATTCAGCTACTTCTGTCATGGCTGGGCTGGCTCTGCCCCGCTGACTGAGCTGGTGTTGCAAGCCAGGTCTTTCCATCTTGTGGATTCCATATAGGAAACATGTCAAGAGGCTGCAGAAACCTTGGAGAGTATAGGAGCAGTAGGATAATAGCATCTATTGATGGATATGCAATAGATACAGCTTATCTATTAATTTGTGAACTGTAAAGATAGACTGCTGTTAGTGATCCCTGTCCAGTTTTTCGTGATGATCTGTTACTTCAGAAAAAAGGCAATTACTTATTTATTATTCTATATAAGGAGAGAGAGGCTGGATGTCTACTCTCAAGTCTTGGCAATCCTTACTTCCTGTCAACACGATTACCCACCCCATAATTTTCTTTGTGACTGAGATTTCCTCCCTTTGCTGCAATGAGAGTTAAATTTTCCAGGAGAAATTTCGTTTCTTATGGAATTGGAGTAAAGAGCTTTCCCCAAAGTAGAGCCAATAGGCGTCTGACTGCAGCAGGAACAGCTACAGGACAGGAATCATACCGCTCCCTCAGCTCCTGTACAGGCTTTGCACCAGATGCCTCCCAGGCAGGCATGCTGAGGAAGTGAGAATGCCTTTTCATTAGAGCAAACTTCAAAACTAAAGCAGATTCTGGGTATAGCCAGTCATTTCAAAAAAAAAAAAAAAAAAAAAAATCATTTTCGGTATGTTCCCTTATAGAAATCATGAGACGGTATTCCTCTTGTGCCTTTGAAAGAAAGTCTGTTCATTTATTTGTGCAGATGTTTAATTCTGTTCTCATGTGTGAGAGAGAGATTCTATACAACTTGGAGAAGTTTCACTGAGATCAATGCTTGTTTAATTTATGGCCATGTAAGATCTTTTAGCTTCTGGTCTTCAGTTACAAAGTTTTTAGACAGTGTCTTATGTCTGACTGTAATAATTTTGTTTAGAAATAATTCATGTTTGCTCTTTGAGGCAAGCTAACTTTAATATTTTTAATCCTTGATTCAGACTGTATGGTCAATCTGTTTTGAGAGAAATCCCAGCTTTCTGTCTTCCCTATGGCTGCAGCAGTATGCTCAGCTGCTAAATTGTGCTCTTTGGTTTTCTCTGCAGGGTCCTAGTGGTGAACGTGGAGATAGGGGAGAACCTGGTGATGAAGGCTACAAGGTAATTAATTACCTCTTGCTTTTCACTTCTTTTTATTTGAATGTAGTATGTAACAAAACAGAAGTTTGGATGTTCGCTCAAAAGTGTATGCAGAGATGTATCTGCAGATGCCTCGCTGAACTGATCAATTAATATTTTTCTTTGAAATGTAAGCACTATGGTTTTGTAGATCTCATCCCAATAATTATTTGTTATCCTACATAGTCTTTAAGCAAATATAAATGCCTGATAACTTCATTCTAATTACTGATCATGTTTGTTTGCTGCAATACAGGAGACAGGTTTCCTGCAAAGTTTCCTGTTTAAGTTATGCAGACACTAGAGGTCAGGCATGGTAATAAATCAATGAACCAAATATGATCTGTGCTCATAGTAGTGCAGAAATGTATAAACAATATATAATTCGCTCTTGCAGTAAGTTTTGAGTAGGGAACTGAAAGAAGAAAGGCCACCCAAGGTCTGGGCTCAGGAGAGCTGAACATCCTTTATACAGTTTGTCATGGGAGCTGGGACCCCTCAGCCCCTCCCGAGGCCTCAGAGGGAAATTTGTAGCTCATCAAGCTTGATGTCCTGAGTTATCTGTATTGCAGCATGTTATATTTTTTGCTTCCCAGGGTCATATGGGTGTTCCAGGGCTTAGAGGACCTATCGGACAGCAGGGGCCTCCAGTAAGTGTCTCAAACAGCGAGAATCCTCTATTGGCTGTTGAAAATTCATTTTCATCTTAATTCAAAGGATTTTTTTAAATTTATTTAATGTTTGTTCTTTCCCAAGGGAGATCCAGGTGAAATTGGGGAACAAGGACCAAAAGGAGAAAGAGGTTCAAAAGTACGTAGACAAAAATAAGGAAAATCTCCACCGAATCTGAATTTGCGTGCTTTTACAAACATTTGAATTTGCGTGTTTTTGTATGTTCTACCTTTACCTTCATTAGAAAATAAGGAAGTATAGTGTGTGAACTGTAAGGCTGCTTTTAAGAATGAAGCATAATTTTGGACTGATGTTCTGAAAGATGATTTGTAATTTGCCTTTATATTCAAGTGTGAAAGGAAGATTAGGGCTCTCTGCCACTGGTTTTCATGTCCCACATTATGTTAAGATTTAAGAACTTGAACGAGCAACTTGAGTTGAATCCAACTTAAATCAGTATCATTGTCTACCACTATGATTTGATGCCCTAGACAGTCTTGCTGTATTTTTAAGTTCTAAGAAATTCCTGGGCTTGCTGGACAACTCTGTAGCAAAAATAATCTAGATTTCAAATCAGGTCAAATCTAGATTCCACCTGTTTTGTAGGTTTAGGCTGAATTTTGGCTAACTACTTAACAGGAGGCTCTTCTTGTTGTATTTACCATTTCAAGTCTATAAATGGTAGCAGGGGACATTCAGCAAGGCCTGAGCAGTACTTCCCACATAACCCAGCCCAAGGTGGAGACGGTGTAATGCCTCGTGCTCTCTGGAGCCCCAGCAGTGTGTGTGGTCCCTTCCAGGCACGCAAGCGTTACTGCTGGTGTCAGCTGCCTACACACGGATCATGCTGCATTCCTGCTTGGACAGGCGCAGTTTGACTCATCTCAGACACCTGTGTGGCATCTCAGCATTCGTATGACATTATCCATTGGTGACATCTTGCTTTTCCCTGGAAAGAATCAGATCTCGGATGCAAATTCTGTTTGGAAATGATCGGGCTATTTTTTCCAAATATTAAGCTAATAGAAATTCTTTGATAAATTGCCTGTAAATGACTGTCAGAGCACCATGGAAGTTGTTCTGGGTTTTACTGTTATATAAGATTGAAGCTCAATGTTTGGGTTTTCTTTTCATACCTCTAGGAAGAATAAAAATCTAAACAGAAAATTAGGAGAAATGCATAATGATCTTAGATAGCAAATATGTGTTATTTGATAGGAGAGTGGTTTTACCTTAGTGTGATACAAAGCATTAAGAAAGGCTCTTTTGTAAATGTTTGAATGATATTCAGTTATACCCTTAACTAGAATTCCTTCTGGCAATTTAGCTCTGGAAAATGCCCAGGATTCTACTGCTCCGATCTGTAATGAATGCTCCCGGTACTGTGCTGCACTGAATCTTCTTCAGTGAGCTTGGAAATATGGAATTTACTATCGAATAATACAGGAGTAATAATAGAGCAAGTCATTAAAAAAAAAATCAAAGAGCAAATCTTTTCTTTTAGAAATCACAGTTCACCCTGATGGTGTGTTGAAAGATATTAGTTTTATCATTTTTTTCTGAGAAGTTCCACAAAGCAACTATGTTAAAGTTCCATTTTTTTCTAAGTAAATATGAGAATCTATGGTAGATTAGCAGTGGGGAGCAGTAAAAAGGAAATACCATGTGGAGGCATCGTCAGCATGTACACTTGCCATGTTACGCTCAGATGCATTGCTTTTGACAAACTGCTCGTAGCACAGGATAAAATCAGTCAGTCCTCTGCTCTCCCCATGGAGATGATTTTTGGAGCAAACCGTAACAGTCTAAAGCTTTACGAAAAAATGTTAATAGTAGAAACACAGTGATACAGTCTTTACTCCAGTGGTATGGTTGGTGCTGCATAACAAACTTTACAAAGCCAATCCCGTTAACTGCAGTGCTGAGTTGCCTGGGTTTGTTTTAGATGCCTCCTGAAATTTTAATGAAGACAGTATGAATTTCTTTGAATATGTAAGTTTCAGTTTTGATTGGTCAAGATTTTGTATAACTTTATTAACAAAAAGGAATTAAATTAAGGAACAGAGCAGAATTTTCCTGATTTTATTTTTTATATATATATATAAATAAAATTTCTACCTGTCTATTGATTACAAAAGATTTACCCTACAAAGATCTTTAGCTTTTTCACTTTATTGCATGATATGTAATTTTAGCTTAGAGCAGCATAGTAATCCTCTAACTTTTGCTTTGAGAACAATATTAAAAATAATTAATACAGAAAATGTAGGAAGTGCTTTTTTTACTTGAGCTATATGAGCAAGTATTATTCTTGTCCCTGCTGTCTGAGTAGTTGTGTCCTTGAGAGGTAGAATATGATTCCTATCCACATTGTGATTTATGAATGCTTTCTAAAGTTAGTGAAATATTTTAGACTTTTTCATTCCATGAAAAATGTCTTATAAGCAAAATTCTCTGAAGTGCTTTTGATCCATTCTGAACTTTTCTTTGTGGGTACTTGGCCTCCTGTGTTACTAAGTTAATTGTGAGAATGCTACTTGCTATCAGTATCTCTCAGTTGACCTTAAATACAGATTTCTAACTCAAACAAACCAAAAAAGTCTTGTTTAAAGTAAATTTTCTTTCACGTGCATTACAGATTTAAAAAAAAAAAAAAAAAAAAGTTCCCTTCTGTGACAGTCTTGTGTTCCACACACATTCGGTACATCTACATTGCTTACTTCTCATGATTTTCATTTTTAAAAGATATGGAAAGTGTTGTAGAAGTTACTTCCTTACAAAGATGTGGCTGAAATTGTCAGATTAGCAGCAAGTAACTTTTTACGCGAGTTGTTGTTGAAAATGATCTGAGAGCTACAAATTGTCCGTGCAGGAAAGGGCAAATGTATACAAGTCTACCAGAAAATGTATACACTTCCAGAAAACGTTTCTGCTGTCTCCTGAAATGGAAATGATCTGATCCAAAGCCAGGCAATGCAAGCATTCGTCTAGAGGGGAACAATTTTCAGCTCGTCTTAGGGGATTGAATTAATGACATCTGTCAGTTCACAAATATTTATAACTTCTAGGGTCCCACAGGGAAGAAGGGAGCTATGGGTGAGGCAGGCAAACCTGGAATTCCTGTAAGTAACAAAATCCTACAATTTATCTTCTGTTTATAAATCAAAGAATATAAGAAACAATAAAATCAAATTTGAGCTATGCCGATGGTACCAGAAGGTCTTATTTATACTGTGGACATTTCTTGTTGTTCCAGTAAAGTCGATGTAGGCATAATTTATGTTCATTTAAAAGAACATTCTTACTATCTAGGCATAAAGGAACCTTTGTGAAAATAATAATTTTTGGAACTATGTTAAATGATATCAAACTATACTCAGTTACTGAGAACACGGAAAAGAAGTACAGCTGCTCTGTGTATAACAAGGTGGTCCCCACTTGCACGATTAGATCATTTGTCCGTGTGGCTCCTTGGGCGTGCAGGAGTCGTCACGTCACGCTGCCCTGAGCCAAACTGCTGTTCGCTCCCGGCTCCTGTCAGCTCTGCTTTGAACAGAAGCCGGGACCCGTGTGTCTGTGACTGATGGGGCTGACAGAGCTCCTGGGCTTTACTGCTTTCCCTCCCTTGCCCTCGCCTTGCTCCTGCTTCAGTTACGCTAGAGAAGCTGGCTTGCATCTTGCTCTCCTGGAGGGAGGAGCAGGAGCAGGAAGCAGTGTGCGTTCTGTAAGCATAACCAAAAAAGAAATGCATCGAGGCTATTTAAGTCCTCTAATAAATAATACCACAAAAGTACGTATTATAAATAACTTTTACTACCTCACATCAAAACATTGCTGCTAACCAAGGAAATACAGCTGCTTCACAAGGTTTGTTCCTCATGGACAGATGTTGAACAGCCTTCTGTGAACAAGCAAACTATGTCTTTTGTTAATGCTTGGCTCTTTCCTCTGGAGGACTAGAGGGCGAACATCGGTTCTGCAGGGCAAAGGCAGAAAGACAAGACATATGGGGGAGTGAGGAGGAGATGGTAAAAGTGGAACTTAGGGAAATCTTAAAGCATTTCCCAGTGCAAGAGTATTCAGGAACTAGAAGTTAGAAATGAGACTAGAATGACACATTTTATACTCCGTATGGCTGTTGTTAAATACACTATTTTGAAAGACATTTTCTGTAGTTAGAGAGCATATTTATATTTCTGAGAAATACATTCATTCATGCATTGTAGAATTCCAGGCCCCTTAAGGTAGTATGTGTCAGCCTAAAGGAAAACGGATTGTAAAGAAAAATTCGCTAATCCTTTGGTGGAAGTGATCCGAGACCTTTCAGTGCAAGTATAGCAATGGTTAGCCCAAACTTGTCTAATCAAATGTGTGTGTATTTTTGATATGTGCATATATAAAGAGTATAAATTTTCAATTGGCAATATAGAGTATCTACTAAAATAAAGGCTGAGAAAGCATATGATTGTTCCTTATAAAAGGATAGAGAAACAGACTATCAGATTTCCATGCTTCAGTTTAAGAATGAGGACTCCAGTCCATCTACCAGGCCTGGCATGCAGAGGGGTCAGCCTTGTGGTTTCACAGCGAGTCTAAGTTGAGCAACAGCACTTTAAACTGAACATCCTAGCTCAGAGCCCCCTCTGAGTATTCACCAGGGTCAATGGGTCTGTTGTTACATAGAGTTTAGGAAGTACTGCGGCTGAAATCTCATTCTGTGACAGTGGAGGTGGAGAGAGTCAACTGTTTTGCATTTTGTTTGAATTTGTTTCAAGGGAAAACCAGGGCCAATAGGGCAAAAAGGAGCAATTGGGTTCCCCGGACCAGAAGGCACTCCTGGGAACCCTGGAAAACCTGGGCTGCCAGGGAAGCCTGGCCATAAGGTAAGTTGCCTTCCACATTGTTCCTCTTGATATCCTCATGCATTACAAATTTTCTAAGGTTAGAGGGTTTAAACAGAAGAAGTCGTTCTCAAATCCTTCAGCATCTTGAAAATTGGACCAGTTCCTTGTTTCCTTTCTCTTTTACTGCTGATATCTTGGATAGGATGTAAAGTTAACATCTTGTCCATTTAAAAAAAGAGTACTATCAGGAGAACTATTTTATTAGCATTTGTCACTAGTAATAGCTACAGCAGAAAAAAAATGTTACCCTCCTGTGAGAAGACTTCACAGTTCTGTTCCCAAACGTGAGCCGCAGGCCTCAAATGATCCTATCACCTCTCTTTCAGTCAGATTCTGAGGTCATCCTAGATTTTCCTTTTTGTCTTTGAATTTGTAGCCTGTGTCCATGTACCTAGGCAGTTACGAAGCTTCGTCCAAAAATAGTGAAAAAGAGTATGAGGTATCTGGGATAGCGCAGAGGAGCTGGGAACATTCCTGGTACCAGATTTTTCATTGGTACTTTGCTGTGAGCAAAGGGTATTCTGTATTTTTTAACATGGCAGTTGGCTTAACTCCATGCACTCAGTAATACGTTTTTTTCATTTAAAATGTTCATTTTTGCTTATGCCTAATGTGATGGTACATTTTTATAACAAATGTTCTGATCTGTCTTGATATAGCAAAGTTACTTTTATGAATTGCTTCAGAGCATATACAGTCATACTAATATTATTGGTATGTCTGGTATTTTTAAATAGGCATGTTGAATTTTAAATGTTTCTGAAGGAAGACACTGCCATTTCTTTTTCTGATATGGAGTACCTTCTTCTTGACAAATGGATAATTTGAATCTGAAGAGTATTTTCAGCCCATCTGTAGTGAAGTATTTTAGCATCTTATTTTCATCAGAATGAGCTCCTTATTGTAAGCTCAGAATCTTCAGATTTGTAACTAAAAAAGGAAACAACACAGATTTGTAAAGATCACAAACCTCTCATCCAAGGAAGATATCAGGGAATCATTTTCTATACTTAGTAGAAATTAATGTTTTATCCTGCATATTTCAAAATAGAAAAGAAATAAGTAGGGATCAGGGCTAAAGGCTGTTGATCTGAATATGCAAATTTTCAAATGTGGGAGAAGTTTCAGCTCTCATAAACTCTTTGGTATGATTCCCATTATCCTGATGGAAGGTAAAAGCATTACTGATATGCCCGTATGTGCTTCCAAGTATACCTGAATGAATAAATACTGTGAACAGAAGATTGCTCACTATTTCTACATCAGTGGTACCAGCAGCTGAGCAGCTGCTCCTGTTTAGGAGGATGCTGACAGGGGAGATGCCGTGCATAAGCCCAGAGAGGCAGCTGGCTCTCTCAGATGCTTTCAGAAGACCTTGCAGGTCTGGGCAGGTGATTCCATGGAGTTCATACCAGGATATTTAGGGTAGGACAGAATAAGCTTTTAGATTAACATTGAGCTGAACACGTGCAGTGGGCTAAAGCATGGGCTAAGGCATTGATTCCTTAGAAACTGTCATTCCACCCAAAGTCACAGCACATGTAACTATGTTAAATGTGTTTTTTTTTTTTTTTCTTTTGGAATATACGCAGAAATCCAGACAATACTGCTGATGATTGTGTTTATGTATGTTTTGATGTACTATCAATATGCGCCCGTATATGCAGAAAACATCAAGAAGCATTGTTTGATTGTATGTTATTTGCCTGTTTTAGCATGCAATGAAGAAAACATGTTAGGCTATTCTGACTGTAATCAATTATTTTGGATGTGTTAAGGGTAATAAAGGAAACCTGGGAATAACTGGTCTGGCAGGTTATCCTGGAGCTCGAGGTCCTAAGGGAATACCAGGCATGCCAGGGGCCATGGGAGCACCAGGACTAAAGGTACATCAGTGGGATCTTTTTTAAGTACGGCATTACTGATACTGCTTAGACTTCATACTGGATAAGTGATTGTGAGACTGCCATGCTATTGTTAGTCACATGAGGATTGATATCAAAACATTTTAAGGGTAAGACTGCAAGGTTGTGCTGACCTCATTTCTATAAACTATAAGTAGAAAACAGGGTTCCCATCTATCTCTCCAGATGCTATTTCCAACGCTAGCAGCCATTCAAGTCACTATGTATTTATTCATCAGGGTTTTAGAACCAAATGTTTCCTATCTTCTTTTTGAATTTCCATGACTGAGACAAGAGACGTGGTAGCAAATGATCTGGGTGATTTAAACATCTAAGCAATGTATTGGTGATGAAGTGCTGCACTTTCAGGTGTAAATCCCAAGTTTTGGGGGACTCTTGTCCCCAACTCTTGTCTGGGATGTTCATTTATCATAGGACTGAAATTTTTCTTGTTTGGCCCTGTAGGAAAGAAACAAATCTGAGATTGCTCCATTTTCCAGGTAGTTCCACATATCAACATCAGCATATCCTCAGATTCTATTGATAATACTACGTAGATATGTTTCAGTAGTAAAAGAAGAAAAGAATGGGCATGTTACAAAGAGTTTTCTGCATTGTCTTAATTTAAGACAATGATTCACAATGTCACATGATTTTATTGGTAAACAGTCTTTAAAACCTTAAGTTACTTGAAAATTGGGAGAAGAAAATACTGTCTCTCTTTGTTATCTTTCCATGAAAATATTTCAACATAAACTGTATTCACTACTTGTAGTGATTTTTTTTGCTGCTGCTCCCAGTCTAGACACCTAGACAATGAGCTGTAGGGGAGGTAGTTCCTGCTCAGATTGCAATCTGAAAAATACAAGGAATAGATAAGATGAAGGGAAAAGGATACCACATTGTGCAAAATAAGTGTTTAGAGTGGACATACTGGGTCAGTCCAAAAGTCTGTCTTTGGAGCTGA
Organism: Rhea pennata; assembly: GCF_028389875.1. Classification (NCBI taxonomy): domain Eukaryota; kingdom Metazoa; phylum Chordata; class Aves; order Rheiformes; family Rheidae; genus Rhea; species Rhea pennata. Next base: position 16,938,560 of record NC_084670.1, on the reverse strand, counting down.
GAGCAAACACCTGGGAAACAGCAAAGCAAGCATGATGGCATACGCTCCCAGCCATAATTTCTCGCAGCTCTGTAACCTCCTGAGCTAGATATGGTTTCTATGTACTTAATAGTCCTAGCATCCTATCTTTACTTTTATAACTGTCATGATAAAGGGTATATTATCCTATACCCTTATTTTTACTGTCCACAGGGTGACAGAGGGCTTCCGGGTTACCCAGGAAAACGAGGCAAAAGAGGCCTTCCAGGATCGCAAGGTGACCAAGGGCCAGCAGGAGACACTGGACTGAAAGGACAGGCGGTACGTAATCACCTCTGGTTGACGCAAAACTAGTCCAAGAGTTACCAATGTGAAATAATAATGAGGATGCCTCTCCTATTACAGGGAGAACGTGGAGATCAAGGTTTGATGGGGTTTCAAGGATTCCCAGGTCCAAAAGTATGTGTTCATTCTTTTCTATTAGATTTTAAGCCATTTACAGAGTGAAATCAATAGTAAAGCACAGATTTAATCAGCTTTAACAATAACTTGTTCAAGAACTATCTGAACTATTGGAATGTTGCAGGCAGAGTTTCATGCTGCATGTCCAAAGACTAAAGTTTTGGATCAGTGAGCTTGATATTTTCACTGCTACTGCTCTTGAGAAGTATCTTACTCCCACTGATTATAAGAGATTAAAAACAAGTTAACAGCTAATGTTCATGTTGACTAAACTATTCCTTTGCATTTTCAGGGTCCTGCAGGGGACACTGGTTTCATTGGAATCCTGGGCCCAAAAGGTCCAACAGGCCAAGTCGTAAGTCTTTTGCTCTATAAAAGAGATTCTCAGGATAGCTTTGCATGTTTCTTTTCACTTAGGGAATTATGTTTTTCGTAGTGCCAAGGCCAGAAGCTTTTAGCTGAAAGCTGCTCTCTGAGACTAGGCCTTCACTAGGAGCTGTTGGCAAGTACTGCAATACCAGTATGGTATGTCTGGATACAACATGGATACAGATATACAAGAAGACCTGGGCTTTCAACCTTGAAGGAACAAAGCAAGCTCTGCTGATAAAGTATAGGTCTTCAAGTATGATTTCATCCACATAAATATCTTTATTACTGTTATATCTTTGTCCTTCAGGGTAGAACCTTCTCTTTCCTCTGACTGACAATGCTGATTGTCCTGCAGCAAAACAAGAGAGGGACAGACTTTGCTTGCAATAAGAGGCAGTAGTGTCCAGGCATTATTAATAGGTAGTTTGGAGGGTTTTTTAATAAATACTTCCTTTTTTTTTTTTTTTTTTTTTTTTTTAATCTGTAAGGTAACTAGCATGCGTTAGCCAGTTCTTCATGGCTGTTGAAAATGTCTTTCATTCTACTTCTTTACTCACCAAAAATGAGGAGGCATTTTTAAGATTTTGTACTATTGAGGACAATTTTCTACTATTGTGCATCTAGCTTAGTGTCAAGTGAAAAAATAGAGGGAACAGTTGCAACACAGAAGGTCTTACTGCAAGATGCTCTTCTCCCACTGCTGCCATTGACACCACAGTACTTGTGATACGTGTCATGAGATCATGGTTCTATGAACCAGAGGCAGTGCAAGCAGTTTGAGTGGCCTGTTCTGATAGGTGTTTTCTTTTCCCAAGCATCCTCAGACAAAACAAGTACTGGAAAAGAGCAGTCTGCTCTAAAGGAAACAAAACAATAAAGTAATGTTTTGAGCAGTACTTATTGGCAGCCTTGTAGGAATATTTGTGGACAGTAATATTGCTCAAGATATGGTTGACTGTAGCTCAATAAATATGTGGTCTTTGGTAATTTTCCACTTTCTTAGTACATCAGCTCTCATAGAGAAGAATGGTGGAGGGACTCTCCAAGGATAAATAATTACTAATTATTAAAGTAATTTTGTTAATTGTATATCAGTGTACACTCAATATGCAGAAGGAGAGTATTGCTGTGATCTTTTGCATATGTACCAGGCATATAGGCAGAGCAACTTTAAACCAGGGCATGTCGTGAGGAATTTCTTCATTTTGAAAACATGTCGGGACTAATATATTCCTTTGTTTGTTTACAGGGGTACATTGGCCCTGTTGGTCAAGAAGGCATAACAGGCTCCACTGGCAGGCCTGTAAGTTTCCCTTTCCTTTTGCATCATTTGGTTATTTCACCTATACCCTTATTTTTACTAATCAGTTTTGCAACTAGCAACCTTATTTTTCCATTTGCAAATAGTAGCTAGTAGGATTATCTTCGTATTATACCATACTGGTGAGCTAACATATGTGACTCTGGCATCTAGTAAAAACAAGATGAAAAAAGTAATTGCAATGACCTTCTCCCTAGGTACCATGTACAGAGGGCATGTCTAGGGGAGCCAGCAGGCAAATCAAGGTGTAAACCAGCACCAAGTATTCTGACTCAGCCTTAAGTCTGAGACATTTATTGAGAGCACTCATATTTGGTTTCAGTATACTTTCTTTCACGTGTTAGTGCAGTACCTTTAATTGGCCTAAACTTTCCTGAGTACCCCTCCAAACATGTGTACTGGGTGAACCCATAGGCCCTGACTGGGGAGCTCGAGGTGCTGATGGAGTCCCTCTTATAACTCAATCATCATCTTGTCCTTTCGGATCGCCCTCAACGCTTCCCGGGTTCCCTGCAGTAGGGATGCTCTGCCCTGATCCCTTGTCGCACTCTCCATGCAGTGCCTGGGCCTGGAGCACCTCTTCCACCCATGTGAGAGATTTTTAGAAACTCTTTCTACCATCAGAGTTCCACTGATAGCTGAGTGACAAGACCTGGAGGGAATGAGAGTATCTAAAATTTGAAATCACGATTATCAAAACATGAATATACAGTAAAAATAATAAATATGAATACTTACATGTGTACAGGAGAAGTGAAAGGGGGGAAGGGAAAAGTTCTGTCTGTAACTAGAATATTCTTTCCAGCTGTCGGGTGAAAGACTCGCTGTATTCTTCTCGTTCCTACACAGGAGAAATACTAAGCTTCCATTTCTTTACAGCTGTGTTTCTGAATGAAAGCTTTTAATAGACTTTGCACTGAACCGAATAGTTTGCCGTTATCCTTAAGAAAGCATTATAGTTGAAGATTATTTCTCTGTGACATGAAAAGCTGCCATCAAGATGCAAAATTCTCTCCACCCTAGGCTAATTGCTAGACTGTTAGTGTCTTTGGAAACACCGTGCGAGTGTAAGGCTAGCCATAAATGTCACAGAGGTAGAGGGTAATCTAGCTGTGAGAGGTGGAGTTACTGACAGGATAGTAAAAATAAACGTGCAACCAATGGATTTTCAGTGACAGAAAGCACCAGGTTGGACTCTCAACTCTGAGATGGTGAAGCTCTGCCCTCCTACTACAGCGGATCAAATAGAAGAGAGTAGAGCTGACTGACTGGCAAACAACAGCAATTAAAGTTACTGAGCAAAACTGTACCTACAATCTTGAAGAAAACAATCAGCTTTCTAAATATAATAATTACAACACATTTTCAAGGAATTTATTTTTCTAATAATATAGCAAAATTAGAGCCCTAGAGCTGTAAATAGTTCTAGAGATGAGCTAAGACTGGAGTATTCCTGTAAGCAGAATAATTCTTGCACATGTTAATCAGTTTATTTCACTCCGAGAAGGCTAGAAAGCTTGCTAGATTAACAGGTTTTTTTTCTTACAGGGTCCCAGGGGTGAAAAGGGCACAAGGGGTGAAATTGTAAGTTGAAACAGTTTTTATGCTTTCATTTTCAGGCTGTGTATTTAAAAAAAAAAAATCATGTTACTCTAACTGTTCTTTTGAGTCCTCAGAATGCAGTGTACCAAACAATCCAGTTGTACAGCCCTGGTCCTATAGGAATTGCACGCTTCAAATCTGTCCCACTTCATATCTAAACTAGTGAAATCCTTTGTCACATTTCTTGTCAATATTCAAGGACTTCACATGCAAAGAGCTGTGTTTGTGAGTCTGCAAGATCCTGTCTAGAGAGGGAGACGCTTGGGAGAAGCTTGGATGGCCAAGGGTGGTGTCCATGCAATGTGCAGCAGCTGTAGTAGCAGTAGGCAGTACTGACAGATTATGAAATTGCACACTCTGATTTTTCAGGAGGAATATTAAATTTTTTTTACATTAATAAATGTTTGATTTATTAAAAAAAAAAAAGTAAAAGAGCTACTAAAGCCTCTGATTAGTACTGAATATATGAAAAGCCAGTGTCAGTTTATCATATTTACTTCAAATAGGTATCAACTGTCATTTTAGTCTTATGACATTACTTTATATGACAGTTTTGTAATAATCTGTTTTGGCAGTTACTGGCCAATGTGATTTTGTCCCAGTTGCTTTGCCTTTCATCTCACCCTGCTTATGAACATTTGGTTTCTCTTATCTTTTTGTGTTTTGGCTTTAGTGTCTGCCTGTGTACAAAGACTGCCAGTTCTGGCCTAATTGCCTTGTAAAAGATTTTTAAAATAAATCAGAAATATTGAAAATTGCTGTAAGAATTAAGTCTCAGAACTGAGTTTGCTGTACGTGTCTTGGGGAGCTTTCAGCTTTCATTCTAATACTCTTGGGGCAATTCCCATTTTGGAGTAGGAGGAACACTAGGCTTTTAATTCATACTGCTCTTAACCATCTTAGTTATCTGTTTCTCATGTCTGTTCTTAGAATTCGTAACAGTTGTCGGCACATGACTAAAAATGCGCAGACACCTTAAAAACACAGAAGATCCAAAACGGTGAACAAGAAAAACTAGTCTTCATGATTGCGCTGGCACTTAACAACTGAATCATGAGTTCCTCTCCTAAGACTGTCTTCAGAAGCATGCTTAATTTTAAGTGATGCACAGCAGCATTAGTTTAAACTCTGTAGCCAAGGAAAGGGTTTATTTCTAACTGTTTTCAGATACAGAGGAGAGAATGATTTTCATCCAGCAGTGTATTCCAAGCTTTGAATTTATTCTTTTAAAATTGATACTGACTTTCTTCCTAGAATCTCAAAGATTTTAACTTTTCTGTAGCAGTTTTACTGCTGCCATTTAAGTTATAGTTTTTAGTCTGTCATGGGTACAGTGTTCATTGCTAGAAAGAAATATCCTCTTTACCCCTGAAAAACATAGACTGTAAAATCATATTGCTTTGTCAAGTTCAGTGGTGAGTCAAAGCTCAGTAGGCCATTTCTGGGGGAAAATTGACAGTACAGTCAGAAATAGTTTGATCATTTTTAATCAAAACTATATTTTAGTTCATAATGTTTGTATCTCTGAGACTGAAACATTTAAAAAAATGTGGAGCACACTTTGGAATACTGTTTCAGAATTAATATTTCTGAAAGTGTTCATTTTTGTTTGTTTAATTTTATGACCTGTCAATAGTAGTACGTAATGGAATATAAAGAACCATGGGATAATCTAGCTTGAGAGGGACCTCAAGAGGTCTCTAGACCAACCTCCTCTTCAGAGCAGGGTCAGCGCTGAAGTCAGACCAGGTTTTTTTCAAGGCTTTACACAGTTGGGTCTTGAAAGCCTCCAAGGATGGAGACGACTCGGCCTGTCCGGGCGACGTATTCCAGTGCTTGACTCTTCTCAAGATGGAAAAAAAGATAAGATATGATAGGGCGTATCTGAAATTTTCTATTTTCTTTTAAGTTAGATTTAAATTAATGGCAGCTGGTATACTATTTGTATTGCATATCAGATTATTAAATTGCTATATGTTAAAAAATGTATAATATTATACCTTAAGGCATAACATTGATATATCATAATATTATGCCTTATTATGTTTTACTCATTCTGAGATATGGTGAAATTACATCAAAATGACAAAAATGGCTGGGGAAAGTTTGACTTTTTGGGATGCTATTTTTTTATCATGAAATTATTAAAAATACTTCTTGCTTCATGGAAAATTATTAAAATATTTTTCAATTAATATAAATCTTAAAATAGCAGCTTCTCCTGTGAAACAGAAACTTTCAATTTATCCAGCATTAGATGTTATTCTAACTACAGTTATACATGTTTTACTAGGAGTTTTAGGCTCTCTCCCTGGTAAGACAATATTCTTGCCTTATTCCTGCTTCCAACTCTGTGAGCCAATCTCTGTACTAGGTGAAGCCATCAGAAATACAGTTTTGCTTTTTGCTCTCTCTTGATTTGTTTCAGCCAGTTTGCTGACAACCTGCTCCTACATTTCTCCTTAGTCCAGCAGTTTCAACCTTGCATTATATTCTTGCATTCAGCCTGCAAAGAGGCAGGCACAAGACTAGCAGGGTGCTGTGTTAATAACATCCCGACTGCTTTATGGTGAGACCACAAGTCCTTGCTATTTTGTGGTTCTCGTTTGCTTTCCTTTCTTTAGTTGCCTTTGATCTGACTTCAGGAGGGATAACAGCACCCAGGCAAACTGACAGGCATCTGGTACTCCTCACCCAGCGCTGGGAGGTTGCTGGGACAGATGCTAGGACAGTTGTGACAGTCTGATTATTTTTGACATGGGATTCGTCCCCCCATTAGAAACTTTTATAGCATTCATTTTCTCAGTACCTATAATATTTATACATCAGACATGCTTCTGCACAGTTATCTTCAGCAGATTGATCAAATGTCCAATTTGTATCTTCAGTTAAATGTAAAATAAAATGTTAAACAAGAATAATTTAGAAATCCATTCATCTGTCCCTAGCAGTTTAAATCAAGAATACTTCTGCTGAAGTCAGTGATACTACATTGACTGGAAGTTGATGGAAGTCAGAGGATAATGTAAGATGTACCCTATGGTTTTATACCCCCTGAGCTCTCACAATTCTCATTCACTCTAATTTGAATTATGAAATCTGGCCAACACACTACAAAGCCTTAATCTTGAAAATTAGTATGCACATGTTTAGCTTTAAACATATGAGTGGTGCTGTCCTTGGGATTGCTCGTGTATTTGAAGTTAAGAACGTGTATTGTTGCATGCAAGATCAGGGCCATACAGTATTATAAAAGATTGGAGTTTTGGCCTTTGAACTGCTGTACTAGCAATCAAATTAAGTGATTAAAAAATTAAAGAGCAAACCAAAATTAATTATTATATTCTTTTCTTTGTTATTATGAACTGGGGTTACACTTTTCTCACTTAAATTCTAATATGATCAAAGGATAAATTAAGTAGATTTGCAAAGATAATCCTGTACATTTCACTGGAACATTCTGCAATTAACTTAATGCATGAAATGCATAATTTAACATTATTCTGCTGCTCTACAAGATAAAGAAGGAACATTTATAATGTCTCTACAAGATTTTCATTATACTCTGTGCAATGTGAAAGGCTTGTGAAGGTAATTGATATAGGCCTTTGAAGTTTTAGTGCATTTAAGAAATGTAATATGCCCTGGAGAAGTTTACTGCAGTTAACATAGAGTATACAGTATTTACCTTTTTCCGCATGGCTTTTATTGGCAAGAAGACAGTGAACCCAGACGAATCAAATTCCTCCATTGCAAAACAACTTAAATTCATTGGAACAATATACTTTTGATTAAAAAAAATCTATATCAGAAACTACTATAAACTTGAACTGTCCTATTCCCAAGACTTCTGGAGTCCTAAAAATGTGACACATGCCAAGACGATAGAATTATTAACTGTTCAGTCGTCTGCAAAATCTACTGGAATTTCTAAATCTTGGCATCCAGAACAAAGACGTCAATTCATCAGTAGTTACTTGGGGACAAACTGCTGAAGACTTTCTGCCTTGCCCTGAGTTGGTAATTGCATAGGCAAGTCTTGTAAAAGGTAAACAAATATGTTCTTACACTGTCAAATTCACTTTTTGTGTTTCTTTTTCACACTCTTTCATTTTATACCAAACATATTTCACTAAGCATGATCATAGAGCCTAGTAACATATACCCATGGAATTGAAGCTGTCCAATCTAACAGTATTTGAGCTACTGATCTGATTAATTAAATGTGGATGTTAACTGTCTCGGCTGTCATCCGATTGTGTAGCTCTGTGAAACCCAGCTGGTCTGCATCAGCTGAGGTTGTATTCCAAAGCAGTCGCATGGATGTCATCTCTGCAAATTCATCTGTCATCAGTTTTGTAATAATGAATAACAATAATAGTGATTTATGCCTGCTTAATAGTAGTAGAATTTCAAAGAAAATTTCAAGCTTGGCAATGATCACACTCAAAAAAAATAAAGGGATGCTAGGTACTTGCCGCAAAACGCACAGCATTTCTGTGTTACTCTCTATTCTAAGATGACTTATTCTTTAATCCTCATTTTCCAATGTTAATCATTAATGCCTTTATAAAATAACAGTAAATGTTTATTTACAAGATGGGTTAAAGTCCCTTGTAAAGGTATAAGTGGATGAAACACAAATGGATAGGGCGAGGCTGCATCAGTTCAAAAGTTGACAATCTTGAAAATCGCTAGTGTTTATGCCAGTGGTATCTTCTCAGTTAAATATCAGAAGATCGTATTTTTAAACATCTGTAAATAGCTTCAGCTGTAATTGTCCGCCATTCATATCCATAGAGCATGCACTGCATGAGTCTCAGCCTCAAAGCTCGTTTGCCTTGATTTAGATCTGTAGCCTTGATAGTACAGATCTGGTGGTAGGAATTAAATGATGATCTTCACTCTTCACACCTTCATAATCCAGCACCTGGGTCCCTCTGGCATTGCCAGGGCAGGTAATGAGCAGGTGCACCTAACCCACGTGGCTGCGGAGGTCATCGTAACCCTTGTCTAACGTGTTCCCAGGTGGCTGCCCTGTGCTCTGTGTTCCAAGTATGTGCAGGGATTAAAAGCAAAAAAATAAATACAGCTGGTATCCTCTCAAGAACTGATAAATTTGGAGCCTCAGTGACTTAAATCTATCAATTTTGAGATCCTTTTTATTCGAATATATGTGAATCAATGTAAGATCCTGAACCACTGCGAGCTGCCTTGCTATGGTGGCAGCTTGAAGCACAGCGCAAGATCAGCACTTGTAGCGTGCAGTAACACTTACACATCTTGTTGTGAAATAGCATAGAAAGAATACTTTTCATTAATACATAATACAGGTGAGGCCTTTGCCTTTTGTTCCCCTTTCTCCTGTTTTGCTGGCATTAAGCTGCTGCTACTTATTCTTCTCCTTTTCAATGTTCTTGCTATTGTTTATGTTACAGCAGCTCCTAGAGGCTTTGAATATATAGCAACTGAGGAACATAATGCAAAAAAGACACAAATATCACTGAGTATTAGTAAATACTAATGATACATAACTTCTTAATGTGACTTGTTGCTCATGGATAATTTAGAGGGGCAGAGGGTTTTTGTGAAGGTCTGTGTCTGACCCCTAGACGCGAAATCTGTTTCCTTTCTACTTTAGGTTTAAGACTCTATGTTGTAGGCACTATAAGCTAGAGGAAAGGTTCTCCTTCTCCCTCTCCTCCCCACTGCATCATCCTGCACCCTGAAATTATGTCCCTTAAGGTCAGGAAGAAGGGCATAACTTAGATAATATGAAAGAAAATTGCAATAGTACTGCTCGACAATGAACATCACATGTTCTGGCTGAAAGGTGACACCGTACTAAGAGGTAATATATGCTTAGGGGTTAGGCAGTTTTTTATAACTACTTCTAATTTTTTTCTGATGCTTCTATGACCTTTCATACTGCATAGTAATTCATATTTGCAACGCATATGATGTTGGCAAACTGTGTATTAATACTTTGCTTATGGCTTCTGATGTGCCTTTAAGATCAAAAATAATTGGATAAACAAGTTTTGGTATCCAGCCAACCAACACTTCTCACAGAAATGTTCTCAAATTAACAGAACACATACTCTTAAGAATAACAACTAATGATCTACAGCTTTACAAGTACCTGGTTCACCAACATCTTTGCTTCATTGTACACAGTGGTATTTTGTGATTTTTAAAAACAAACAGAGAAACAGAGACATTCATCTATAACTGTTGAATTTTATCTCTGTTTCTTCCAGGGCCCTCAGGGACCTCAGGGCCAGCCAGGGCCACCTGTAAGTGCATTAAAAAAAAAGTGCATATTTTTCCACTGTACGTGTATCATATAAGTGTGATGCATCTAATGTCTGCTTTCTCTGATTTTCTAGGGACCGCCTGGACCACCAGGACCAAGAGTAAGTTCTCCAAGTACACTAACTACAATGCAGCCGTCGTTGCTGGAAGTGATCCTCTTCAAACGCATTGCCTGTTCTATCACCACAAGTGAAATGCAAATACATTTCCCTTTGACTTCCATCACTATAGTAATAGTTTTTGAATCTTTCGTCTTGCACCAACAGTTCTGCAACGCTGTCGAGCCCTTGCTAGGCAAAGCTCTCAAACCTCTGACGTGGGTTAATGCCATCACGCTGTAAAAGGTTTCTCTGTTGGAGCAATTCTGCATTTGAACAACCTGAAAGAAAACACAAGAAAATTTTGCAGTGTTTCTGGCCCAGATGGTCTCCTTATATATGGAGATATAAATATATATATATATACACACACACACACAACTGTTCCCTTCTAAGGGATTGTGCCAGTTAGTTGGATAGGCTCAATATTTGAAGTATCATAAAGCTGTGGTGATTTTTGAACTCTGAGAACAAACCCTAACACCTAGGTCATACGGGTGAATTAATTCTTTAAAAAAATGAACAAAATAACAAGCATATTATTTTTATGTCTCTACAACAGTTCTCAGTTTGGTACCTGTATATTAGAATATCTCTGTTGATCTTTTTATGTTCTGATTTTCTTTTTTTCCAGAAACAAGTGGACATCAATGCTGCTGTTCAAGCCTTGATCCAGTCAAATGCTGCACTGCAGATGGAGGTAATGTATTTCACTATATTTACATTGGCACACAGTGTGTGCAATTATAATTTTTTTTAAAAAAAAAAACAGAACAGGGCTTCTTTACAAAGACTCTATTTAAAATTAATCACAGATTGCAAGTAATCACTGTAGAATATAATTAAATATAATACGATATATAGGATGCAATTTTAAAAAAGTTCAAAAAAACCCAGCATTTCTACCATTTTATCATGATTAGCAGTGATGGAAATTTGCTTATTAGTTATCACAAATAGTGGACTGTGTCCGTTCAGCCACGGATAATGATATTGCTATTTAGGCCTTGATCCAACAAATACCGACACATGTGCTAAACTTTATGTAAGTGTGTGATCCTACCAATTGCAAGAAAATTACTTACGTGTGTGAAGTCAAATATATTGGCATACACAGTCTAAGACTAGATTTCACTGTTCAGAATTTACTGAGTATACTTTAAAAATACACTAATTTTTTTCTTTTTTTTTCCTGTATCCACATTTCTATGACAACATATCATAATGATGTATTTGCATGATTTTAACCTGTCTGTAACTTCTTTGCACTGGTAATTTTAATAAAATGTACTAATTTGTTTATTGGGATATGTTATTCTTACCCTGTTTTATGTGGCTGATTGCATGCATCGTAAATACTTTCCTTCTGTCTGAATCTTCAATGGCCATTTGATTTTTACTGCATACACTGCTGTTGTGATATTTCTGTGTGGTAACACATTTGCTAATGGCCCCTGGCAGAGATACCAGAATACTGAAGTAACTTTACTAGATCACAGTACAGAGATATTCAAAACGCTGCACTACCTTAGCAATTTACTGCACAGCATCAAGAATCCCCTTGGCACACGAGATAACCCAGCACGGATCTGCAGGGATTTGCTTAACTGTGAACGTAAAGTGTCAGACGGTAAGTGTCCACTTCCATAAAAGCTTGAACCTATCTAGGCTTTGAAACGTCCTGTTTTAAAATGTTACTTTCTGCTTCAAAATTGTAATGGGTATGTTTTTTAATTAGATTTTGTTGCAGTCTGTGCAGCCACCTTTATTTTATCTTTAGTTAGGATACAAACTCAGGATTTTAAAGATGAGATTATGTAGCCACCTAATATTCATACACCTGCTTCAAATTGATTTGACTACATATTACTACACGTTATTGTCTTTTAAGTAGCTTCTGCTCTCTGTAGTTGGTGAAAAAACAGTTTTAATCATTTAAGTTCCAGTCAAAAACCACCAAGCATGTGTAAAGGCTTGGGTAGCTTAGCACAAGTTTGTTTGTATACAGTGGTGAAAATAAGTCTGAGACGCATGGCATGGGAGTCTGCACAGTCTGCTTTTTGCATTTGACATTGAGATGCTGTTTAACTTGTGTATCCTCATGTCAGAAGATCTCATGAAAAATTATATGGCCTGGATGACTATATGTACCATATTCTCAAAACTTAACAAAAACTTTATCTTTCTAAAGCTTTTCTGTACATATTTGACCTGAAAATATCAAAAGAGCCCAAGCCAAAAAGGCACTTGAAAGCCACTGAAATTCAGTGGAAGTTGGGCATCTGCCTGCTTTAAACAGCTTTAAGAACCCTTGCCTCATTTTAATCCCTGTTGGTATTTCCTCTGCACATATTACAAGTAACTTTATTACCTTTGCCTGTTAGGAGTGGGTCATAGATTTATTACTCAAAAATAAACAGTTGAAATTTATTTGGTTGCTTAAGCCTTTTAAGCAACATTTACTTAGTATTTGCTCTAACCAAATCACCTGTTCTTCAGATCCCATCCAAGACTCCCTTTCTGTCTACAGAAGTACAGAATCTGAGCACCCTAAACTGGTCTAAATACTAAAATTTTTCAGTCAGCTGCTGTGAATATAGTGTCCTTATGAGTTGAATGAGTTGTTGGTGTAGTACACACCAGTACCTCGGGCTTTGCAGCTTGACAAAAATAAACCTTTTGACTTTACTGTGTTATATATTCTGAAAGTGCTTATACATTTGAGTAATTTTAGAAAAGCGATTATTCATTTTGAACCACAATTACACATGAAGTTACTCACGTATAAGTAAATTTGAGGTGAACTTTTTTTGATTTAGATCTGTTTCCAAGATTTGATTCCAAGCCTGAGACCCGTAACTAGCACAGTTTTCAGGCAGTAGTGATTTGATCCTACTTCCAGTGAAGCCACTTTTGACTGCAAAGAAGAGAAGATTGTGCCTGTTATTTCACAGGACGGGAGTAGGGTGAATCATGTGTGTCTGGATACTGGTTTAGAACATCCTGTATAATATACAGATATAATAAAACTGTTCATAATGTAAAAATATGTAACACAGTATGTTGTAGTTTCAGGGTTGAAATTTTTCAAATGCAGTAAACAAATTGTCTAGAAAATTTGAAACTGAATCCAGTTTTGTGATCAAAAATTTCCGAAGTATTTATAGCCATTCTGCTGTGACTTATGTGTGGATCAGATCCGAGATTTCTGATGAGAAAAGTGGCAGCTGTTGATATCCAAGGAGATCCTGAATCAATAGTTCAGATTGTTAAAATATTTAATGTAAATACTGGGACATAATCCACCTTCTGAATGTTTAATAATTTAATAAATATATATAAATATCTCTATTATGAAGTACTAATGTTAACAAGCTAATGAGAAAATAGGAATTGAATTTAGAGATCACATGGAAATAAATGACTGTTCCTTGGCATATGTCAGGAGTAATCAGTACTTCAAGACTGCTGAGTAAAGATGAGTCTAAACCTCATTAGAACTGTGCATTCCTAAGTGGATCTCAGTCCTTTAGGGCTACAGAGGTCACCGACCCTGTCTCCACTTCACACACCCATAGGGACTCAAGTGAGCATAAGCTCACTTGCATTTGATCCTAAATTAAAGGGAGCTAGATTCTGCTATAATTTAGACATGCCTCATTTGTCCTGTTTCTTCTTACGGACCAAATTCGCTGTTTCACAGTGGGGGATACTCCTTATTAACATCACAGGAATGTGTGAAATAGAAGTGTCTTGCCAATGAGAAAAAGAAGAGAAAGAAAGGATCTTCAGGATACTGTGAGAGCAACAGAATTTAGATTCAAATTTTACATTCAGGAATGTATGCTCTATACAAAGCTAAACTGAATTAATAAGTTTTAATATAGAGAGAGCAGAAATGCCTTTTGTCCTCACTCACTATGTTGCTGTGGAAAGAGAGGACATATCTGAAGCAATCAGTGTTCAAAAGTCACTGCATATGTAGTCGATACTGAATGGTTATGATAATTTTGCTCAGGATGTATTATTATTGCATTGCAATAGCGGAAAGACTTTCTTGTTCCCTTCCTTCCATTCCCAGTGGAGCTGTAGTAATAATGTATCTAACACTTGCCAAAAAGCGTAAAAACTTTAGCAAATTGTTTAGTAACAGCTATATTTTGGTTTTATTTTTTATCTGGGGTTATATACTAATAGGAAAATACTGGATTGACCCAAATATTGGATGTCCTTCAGATGCCATTGAAGTTTTCTGCAATTTCACTGCAGGTGGTCAGACCTGTTTATCACCGATGTCTGTGACAAAGGTATACATTGCTGCTTACTGTACCAAAAACTGTGAACAAAAGAATGCTTTTATCAGATGTTAGATTTCCCTTTGTTTCTTTTATGTGCATCTCTGTGGGAGGGCATGATGGTATATATTCTGTTATGGAAATTACAAAATAGTGGAGACAACATATATTAGTTTTGACTTTGAGATTGCACATTGATTTTGTTCACTTACCTTCCATGCTTTTGAAGTTCTTTTGCTTTGCTTTATGATTTTCTGCACAAGATATAAAAGAAGCCAGAAATGCTTCTAAGCTACATTAGTAACTCCTTGCTGGAGGCAGTTGAGAATGTAAATACTGAAGCAGCAAAGGCAAGTAACAAAATAATTTTCAGCACTTAGCTACTGAGAAGTGCCTTGTCAGATGGAGAATATTTTCCTTGCATCACTAATTCCATGCTACTTTCTACATGTATTCCTTAAACCCTTGGGAATAGAGGTTTTATTTTTGTGGAGTTTTACATATATACATATGTTGAGGAGCAATAGTAATAATGTAAAGCTCTCACACACATTCTTAAATTTGAAAGATCCCTGAGTATGATCTGATCTTGCAGAAATTCTTCTTATGAGTAACTAGAAGAACTATATTTGCTGTCAAAAGTATGCTTATAAAATTTTAGGTTATTAATGGGCTCTAGGTGTTGATGGGCCGAACCAACCAGATAGCAGTCTAAGAACCAGACTAAGCAGCAGAATGTTGGGCGCACAGATAAAATGCTACTGCTGAAATCATCTTTGCTGAATAACGTAATCATTTGTTTTAGTTTCACTATTTACAAAGGAATGATATCTGCCCAGCTGTATTCCAGTGAGTTTGTGAGCATTAACAAATGTTTGTATTTAAGCTTTGAAAATGTCCTATGAAAGTTTGTGTTTGTAGTATTCTCTACTATAGAACTCTACTTTTTCCCGAAAGAAACAAACCAGGCTCTTTGGCATTGATCCCAGCGTATAAACGTGTGTCCATGCTGCTATGCCTAAGCACTGTACATATATCTGCATGTCCCTCCGTGCTGATGTGGCCAGTCAGCACAGTCCAGCTGCAAGTCTGACAGTGCTTTTCTTTTGGAACTTAGCTGGAGTTTGGCGTTGGAAAAGTGCAGATGAACTTCCTCCATTTACTGAGCTCAGAAGCAACGCACAGCATCACAATTCACTGTCTGAACACACCAATGTGGGGATTAAATAAGGCAGGCGGCCAGAAAACATCTGTTAGCTTCAAGGGATGGAATGGTCAAATATTTAAAGCAAATACGCTACTTGAACCGAAGGTGCTTATGGACGAATGCATGGTAAATACTTTTTAGCATTATTAAACCTATAATGGAGTCAGTGCTTAGACATTATCAACATTCTGCAAGTAAATAAGCTTTGAGAATATTTAATTTTTCTTAGTATTGTAATGGTCATTTACACTTTCTTGCCTTGAAGCTTACTACTTATGTTGTTCTGCATATGTCTCTATGTGCCAACCCTTTGATACTAAATTCAACATCTATCCAAATGCAAAAGCAATTACAGTAATGTAGAGTATCTGTACTTGCTGTTAGCATTGGGTTCCTTGTAGTTTCAGACACTACGAAGGTGCTGGAGAGATCTAAGGAGATCCTCCAGGAAACAGTTTCTCTCAGAATGAAAAATCAGTTTTCTACAGGAGTTCTGCTGAGGTTATCGAATACAAAGTCTTAGGTTAGACAGACTGAACGTCATTTTTTTGGCAACTGAATGTCACTAAATTCATTGACTCTAAGTCAACTGTTTGATTGCTTAATAAAAGAATCTGATTTTATTTGGAAACTGACTCTTTGGCTAATTAAAATATTAAGTCATATTTTGGATTTAGTAAAAATCGGAAGAGCTGATTACCTTTCTAATGGTTATTAGTTTACTATCATAATCAAGATAGGAGACATTTTGGTAAAACACTACCAAAAACAGCAGTCAAGCACCTTACGCTTCCAGTATTTTATAGCTCTGTTGTTATTTGCAGTGACAGAAGGTATGAGAGAGTACAATTTGATCCCATATTGATACAAAGGTATCAGGTGAGATTTTTAATCTTAAGACAGAAAGTGGATTTACTGAGGCACTCGGAAGCTGTTTTGCTTCCTTCACTTATTACTGTGCACTAAGGAGAGGCTCTACCTGTGTCAGGCAGCTAAGGTATGGTTGCTGAAGACCCTTCTCGCCACCTCCCAACCTTTATTCAGGGCTGGTTTTGTTCCTGAGGAAAAATAAGACATACAGTGATGGCTATTGAAAAATACCATTTTTCTGTGAGATTCTGTGAGGTCTTTCTCTCTTTCTGCAGGAAGTTATGTGCTGTACAGATTTCCTGCAGGATCTCACACATCCTTCCCTGCAGGGGTTTCGCTTTTCAGTGGTCTCCACTGTATTTGATGGTTGGATAAGAAAGGAGTTACTGCGAACATCAAGACACTCCCAGCCTCAGACAGTTTATAATGTTACTTTCTAATTTTTTATAAAGAAATAATTTTTCTACTGAGTTTTTTAAAGGTTTAGAATAATCAATACAAAGATCAAGGCAAAAATACTGCTGTCGTTCCCCATGAGTGTTTGTCAAGGGCCTGCTGAAGCCTTTTGCATGCTCACAGAGTTTACAACTGACCGTAGCCCTGTAATTAAATTCAGAGGTGAATTTCACAAGCGATCTAAGAGGCTATTTGAACCTAGCAGGGCTCGCAAAGTGGCAAACCTCACTCCCCGGCCGTCTTGCCTGGTGTCTGCAGCTGCTCCAGCCTTGCTCTGGAGCGCGCTGAGAAGCTGCTGGCTTTAGAAATGCCATTTTTGCCCTGCGATGCTGCTGGTGTTCTGTCAAACTGCACAATTCCTTTACGAACCAGCAGGAGAGTAAAAGTTTCTGTGCGTTCCTTTGCCTCCGTAGCCTACTTTGTGTTTTGAAGTTCGTCTTCGATACCAATTTAATCTTCTGCTGGTGTGTCTTGCAGATCCAAGACGGCAGCTGGCGTAAGACGCAGTTCTTTTTTCACACTCAGGACACTGATCAGCTCCCGGTTGTTCAGGTTCACCTGCTTTCTCATCTCAAACCAGGACAGCAGCACTTAATAGAGAGTGGTTTGGTGTGCTTCCTTTAAGGTTTCTGTCCTGTTTCTTTACATCACCATGGAGTTGTTGCATAGGTTGGTGCAAAGGTAACAGTGTGTTACAGACACAGTTACCATTGGGAAGCTGAAGAATTATTTCAAACAGAGTTGGTTCAAGAACCTCAGGAAGAGAAAGACTTCCTCCTAAGGAGAAACGGGAAAAGAAAGGAAAAGAAAGGAAAAACTACAACTTTGATGAAGTATTTAATTTTTTTAATATTGTTTGGTGCTTTCCTGTATAATTTCCTGGAACTGAGAATTATATGTATTTGAACACGGAATTCTTCAGGACCTCTAGTGTTCTAGTAACCTATTTAACAGCACTGCAAGCAACATCCCGAGGAAAGCTGAAGACATACGATACTGAGGAGCAATGCTGGCTAATGCTCCTAAATGTGCAATAGCTTATGTTTGAAAAGTGAATTACGCCGCAGTACAATATGTCTTCTTTTCTTAAACACAAAGTTGTATTATAGTCCTGGGTGGACACACACATCTTAACAGATGGTACACTACCTCCTCTGTGTTTCCGGTCTGTGTTGCCTCGGTGCTCTTCGTGATACAAGGTGCTTGTGGCCTCAGCAGAGATCGAGTCCCCTTTTGTCTTTCAGACTGTGTGCTGGTTACATCGAGATACGTTTCTGTCATGAAGGTACTTATTATAAATTGTTGGTCACGTACTTCATTACAACTAAAACATTATTTATGTGGATTTCTTGTTTAAAATATTTTTGTATGCTGTTGTGGGAGTGGTATATGCGACAGGACATTGTATGTGACGCATATAGTCGGAACAGCTAGCTTTTAGCCATTGTAAAAAATGTTGTAGAAGAGCTACCTAAGGTAATTTTGAGTTTTAGATTCTGTATTACAGTTAACTTTTTGAATGCCAAAGGCATCTTAAGATGATACATTGTGTATATATTTTGTAACTTGTTCAAAATTTTACTACAGCATGTCTTTTGAATGGCTGCTGATAAATTATAATCATTTCATCAACTTAGAAATGCCTTTTTTTGCAATCATCTTAGACAGTTTTGATTTTCTTAAATTGGGCCTAGAATGCCTTTAAAACAAAACAAAAAAAAATTACCATTAGGAAAAGCACTCTTTTATAATTATATGCTTCTGTCTATTTTCAATCCAAAGTCTGCTCAGTTGTATATGACAAGATGATGCCAAACCGTACTGGGGAGCAGGGAACTGTTCAAACAACTTGTTTTACCACCTTGATCCACAGGAAGCCACATTTACCAAATTATAATAAAATGAGCGTTAAAACTAAGTATTTGTCTTTTACATTATTTTGTTTCTTGTTGCACAGTTCAGTGTCGGCAACTGTGAACATCCTCTGGAGGGTAGTTTTTAGGTGTTGGTTCTTCCCGCACCAAGGGGCAAAGCGCGTTCCTGGTGCCGTGGGATCCTGCAACGCTGACAGCATGTACATGGTAACGGGCACGTGCATCCCGTTCTACGTCTTACCTTGAGCATTAGTTTTGTTCTCTGTGAGAAAATTTGATCAAGCAGAAAGCAAGATTGCAGAATGGTGATGGTTGAAGAGAATGTCCTACTGCGATTTTTGCATTTTTGAGACCACTGTTTGCTGACAGCGTCACTTCACCTACGCTCCTGGTCCGGTTGTGCAGCAGCTGTGCTGATAAATTGATTTATTTTAGTAAGCACGACATCTTTCAGGAAAGGTGCTGCTCTATGGATGTTTTTACTAGTGTCATTGCACTATTTCTGGAAGACAGGAGATCTGTGATTACTGTTCCCGTTTAGGCTGTCTCACAAGTAAGGCGTTTCGGGGCAGGGGGAGGCCGCGCGGCGGGCGGCGCCCCGGGCTGCGGGAGCGCCCTGTTCCCCGGGCGGGGGTGCTGCTGCGCTGCGCCTACGCTTATTGCTTTAGTTTTGGCTGAGAAACGGCGTTCTCCAGCGTTCCTGCCCGGAGGGGCCGCGGGGGCGGCGCGGGGGCGGGCGGCAGCCTCGGCCGCGCCCCCCGCTCCCCGCCGGCAGCCCGGGCCCGGCCGCCAGGGGGCGCCGCCGCCGCCGGGAGGGCGCCGCGGGAGGGAGGCGCCGCGCCGCGCCGCGCCGCCATGGAGGGCCCGGGCGCCGGCAGCGCGCCCGGCAAGCGGAAGATGGCCCTGCGCAGGTAGGGCCGCGGCGGCCGCCGCCTCGCCGGCCCTCAGCGCCGCGCCGCGCCGCGCCGCTCCGCGCCGGGCGGCGGCGGCTTCCGGGCGCCGCGCCGGGCCGGGCCGGGCCGGGCGCCGCGGGGCCTAGCGCGGGGCCGGGGCCTGCGGCGGCCTCGCCGCGGGGCGCCGCCGCGCTCCCCGCCGGGCTCCTGCCGGTCCCGTTTCGGTGCCGTGGGGGGTTTCTCCCGCCCCGGCCGGAGCTGTGGGCGTCGCGGCCGCGCGTGGCCGTGCCCGGGGCGGCCGGCGGCGCCCGCAGCGCGGCGGTTTCCCTCGAGCGGTGGCCGCGGTGTTTTTGTGCCCTTCTCAAAAACGTTATCGGCCTCGGTGGGAGGTTTTTGGGGCTCCCCCCGCCTTGCCACACCCGTGGGAATTAACATAAATGAAAAATTATAAATTCTTTCATTAAAGTATCAAGATTTCTTTTTCTAAAAGTAGAAATATATCAGTTATAACAACTTACCTTGAAAGCAGAAGGTTGTTGGTAGAGGAAATCTTCCTAATCAAAAAGTATTTTAGCCTAATATAAAAACTTGAATGTTGTGACTAGGAGGCTCCCCAGCTGTAGCCTTTGCATTGCTCGCTGCCAGAGGAAACTTTACTGATTTATATCATCTTGGCTTTTCTGCTTCTGTGCGAAAGTGGGATCCAGTGTTTGGGCTGTGGTGTGAGTCGGGGGCATCTATGCTCCCAGCTACAGGCAGATGGAAAATGGCCAGTCTGCACCTGAGATGCAACATGGAAAAGCACTGGTAGAGCAGGCCATAAAGCGTAAGCTGATGCGGCCTTGCTGTGCTCCCAGTTCTGTGGTTAACATGTTTTTCTACTGCTGTGCTGTGTTTTGCAGCAAGACCCCTGTAAGTGTTGGGAGATATTCCCCGTAGCTGGTATATTGCTCTGCCATCTGTCCTAATGCAAAGTATTGGTATTTCCTTTTTCCGCTTTTACACTTCAGATAATTTTTTCTGAAATCTCTGAATGATCGTAGAGCTGCTGTTGAGCAGAAGCCTTCCCAAGCCAATTGGGCACAAAGATGCCACTTTTAATAAAGATATGTTTTCTTTCTTTCAGATGTGAAACCTGTAGTGAAGAGGAGGCTAAGTACAGATGTCCACGATGCATGAAATATTCATGCAGGTATCTATTAGCTAAATTAAAATGTTTTTTTTTTTTCCTTCTTCACTCTCGTGCTGAACCTGGCTTGTTAATAGATGGTCTTTTTTTGTATCATTTCAGTCTGTTGTGTGTAAAGAAGCATAAGCTTGCACTGAGCTGTAATGGAATCAGGGATAAAACAGCATTTGTATCTGTAAATGAATTTACTGACTTGAACCTTCTAAGTGGTAAGACTATGCCTTGTGCTTTTTAAAATTCGTCCTTTTTAGTAGGTTAGCACTACATTTTTTCTATTTTTTATCTTCAGATTATCGTTTCCTGGAAGATGTAGGAAGGACAGCTGATGCT
Organism: Rhea pennata; assembly: GCF_028389875.1. NCBI lineage: Eukaryota > Metazoa > Chordata > Aves > Rheiformes > Rheidae > Rhea > Rhea pennata. The sequence goes on along the minus strand of NC_084670.1, from coordinate 16,917,297 downwards.
GCCGCACGAGATCTTTCTGTGCATAGGCCTACAACAAATAAATTTGTAAGTTTTATATTAGGAACTCGGTCAGTTGGAAATAAGGTTAATTTTTTTTGAATTCCCTTGAATTCCCACTGAGTCAGTCCCAATCCAGACTTCAGAATTGATACCTCTCCTGTGAAGGTATGGATGACTCTGATGTTTAGAGCTAGACATCAAAAGAAGTCTGTAGTCTTCTATGTAAGAGTAGTATTGGTGGCTACATCCATTGCTTAGAAGAATAAGTTGTATGCTCTTAAAATAATTGATAAGGCCATTCTTGCTGCTTAATGGTAGGTATGTGTTAAGAAAGCCTGAATGTTTCCTTTCACTTTCACAGTTTCTTTGAGGTTTTTAAGTACACTATCCCCATGTGAGCAATGGGATTTTTTTGTTGCCCCAAAATTATTACATGCTTTGACATGTACCAAATGAAGACAACGAATAAATCATTCATTCATAATGGGACAAGGAAGTAAGCCAACCTGCTATGGATGGGAAGGAATTTTGACTCAAACTTTTCCAATTGTTTAAAGCATTAAGGAGATCACAAAATATATGGTATTTCGTGAAAGTCCTGTGACAAAACTGGGAAGACCAAGATCAGGAAGGGGAGGAAAAAAAATCTACTCTGACATACTTTATTTCATTAATATGTCAAAAAAAGCTATCAGAGCCATGTTGTTTTCTTGCCCTCTGAAAGCATGTAAATGTAGCATTAAACTGCTCAATTGGAGAGAATTCATGCTGCAGAGTAGATTGAGAAGGCTCCAGCGTTCTGCTTAGGCTGAAGTCACTCTGTGTCTGTGTGTACGTGATCACAGGGATGTCATAAGAATGCGCGCGTGGAAGATGGTGAGATGCTACATAGGTAGCAGTTTTTAGGATTTGATAGTAGGCACCTTTATAGAATATGCTTACTGCTACCTCCAAATTGGATTTTGTCAGCATAGATGAATGAGATGGTGCTTGTACATCCCTTCTGCTAGCTTGGTCGTAGCCCAAAACCAGCTCCTTGGGTGGTGTTATGTCCACAACGGCTGTGCATGGCTTTCACAGTATGCTTAAGTGCTTTTACTAAAAAGAGCTTGTAGGCAGGCTGTTTTTAAACTTAGAAAAACTTCACTTGAAAATGTTTCAGGTAGTTTCATCTATTAACTTTTTCATTCATGATTTAACAACAACAACAACAAAATACTACATTAAATATAGCCCTTTCTGTAACTTCCCCAAAATTCTCTTCAGAATTATTCTCTTTTTAATTTTCAGCTTTTGGTTATGTTATTCACATACAAGAAATGTTGATTTTATTTTTTGTTAGATAAATTACTTGAGGAATAGAGCTCGGAGGCATAATATCAACCTGAGAACTCTGCCTATTGGATTCACAAAAAGAAGAGAAAATTCAACCATCTTCAATAAAAAGTAAGTCTTCAGTTAGTTATAATCAACAATGTTTTGTTTTCACTGAACACATAATGATGAAGATCTAAATTCCTATTGGTATGCTTTCAAAATCTGTTAGATCTACAAACTTTTTGGAGAGCTATTTAAATTTAGTATTTCCTGTTTCAGATTTTCATTTTTTAAGCTCTGTGGGCTCAATTTGACAGCTTATACAATTCATGCTTTATTTTTGAAAAACACCACCATTCTGTAGCAGCAGGAAGGGGTCAATGATGTCATGTTTTTCATTTTCTCGTAACTGACATTCTGAAAGTGCTTTTTTATGGTTTTGTTCCTACAATATAATAATATTTCTTTCAAGCTTTGGATAGGAGGTGAAGAATGGTTGCTGAAAATCTCTCTCTCTGAAAGAGGAGAAAGGTTGTCCTTAAGTCTGTTATTCTTGAAACAGCTGCTTCCAAGTACAGTTATTTCTGTTGCAAGCTGTTCCAAGGGTTGAAGTGTACTGGAGAATCTGAACATTTCATATGGCACTGCCTGGAGAGACAAATGCACACAGACAGGCATGAATTCAGGAAAAAAAGCTAAGATGATTTCAGGTGTTCTTTTCTTTACGCACTCCTGTGAATTTTCTTTGATGTTCAGAAACTGTATTTTAAAGTATTTTCACTGTGGAGAAATATATTTAGAGAACTTCATTAGGACAGGGAACAGCTCCAGAGTTCAGCTCTCTGTACTGGGGGCAGCTCTGAATGCTTTCTGACACTGATCAGCTGTGTCAGATATCCTAGCTGGCTCCTCCTGTTATTTTCTGATGATTTTGATTGTTGAGTTCTGCTGCAGGACACGTTTTTCTCTACTATTGTCTGTTAGTTTAGAGGAGGAAATCTGAGTGTGCTTTAGTGACTAGCCACCAGATGTCTCTCTCTGACAAATTAACAAGCAAGGTGAAAAACTGTCTTATATCATTTCTTCTTTTTTGAGACAAAGCATGATTTCTCATTTTTGCAGATACCTTATTCTTGGCAGAACATAAGGTATAAGAGGTTTAGAAACATAACCTTTTAAAGCTCATACTTTACTAGTTCTAACTACCAGAGAAAAAACATGGAAAAATTCAGGGAAGGAAAGGAAATCTGGGATTTTTTCTTCCCACTTACCCCAAATTTATGCAAAAGTGGGGCTCTCTTCTTTCCTCAGGAAAGACCAGAGGATAGCCCCAAACCTTGCAGATACTAGTCAAGTAAGCAGAGGCTATGTACCTGTATGCTTTTTTTTTTTTTTCCCTTGACTACACACTCTACCCTCTATAGATATCCTGTGCTAGGTTTGTGCTGCTACAGTATCTCAAGCTTAGAACCAAATTTAGCTTTCCTGAAAAATCTCCTAAATGTTGTGGATACCTGGCACAACACAAACATCCTTAGGAATATAGGGTAAGAGAGTAGTCTCAAAGAGCCAGTGCAGGTATAAAGTGCCCTGGACTCTGGGATCAGTGGCTGAGGAAGGTAGAAAAACACAGTAGGCGAAGAGAGTTTTTGATCCTTCGTGATAGGATTCTGGGCATAGTACAATCCTGTGCTGATGGAAATTTGCCTTCACATAGCATGTTTTGGGGGTTTTGTTCTCTAGAAAATCTTTTCAGAGTACATAGTGAAACAGAGCTTGTGTTGGGAGTGAATTAGTCTTTGAGCGGATTACGTATTCACGTGTTGTTTTTTCTAACAGAAGCAGATTTAAAACCTAAGAGGATGGGGCAAGGAAGGTGACTTATTGGCAAATAGTCAAGGAAGTATTTTACTGCCTGGGAAAACACCTTACTTTTTTCTCAATAATAATAGTCCTTTCTTGAAAGTGTTAGCCTGTAAGGGACTTTCAGATCCCATCATAAAGGTTTTGATCATGTTTTCCATTCTTAAGAGGACAGGAAAGTAACTGTCTGTTTCCTGCAAATGTGGTTCTAGGCTATGCTGTGGTTACTACAAAAAGTAGTTGCTTAAAAGTAGAGTAAAACATGCACTGTAATATGTGCTTTTGTCTAGGAGGAAGAAAAAAGCGCATCCTGAATTATTGTTGTATTCTACCCAACCTATAGTGGAATAAGGCATATTGATTGAGGCTAAAAGCTGAAATTTTGTATTGTACCTCCTTTAAGGCAGAGTAGCTTAGTCAGTGATAATGTTAGAAATTCTTCCTTGCAAAAGGTTATTTCTTAAGCTTCTAAAATCCCTATGCTTCCATAGATTGCATTGAGGTTTGATACATCTCATACAGGTCAAAAGCAGCAGTTATGACACTTTTAAACAACAGGTTCCTGAGACAGTTCGCCCAGCAAAACATACCCCATCCCTTTCCTTGATGTTAACAGATTCTGCCATTGCTGGGATCGGTCAATTTATGACAATACCTCAAGTAGTTTCTGTTGCTAAACATTATCAAAGTTATTCTGCTTAGGGTAAGCAGTTTTGAGCTGATTATTCAAGGAAGAGTTTGGCTCTCAGGATAGATGCAAGCTTATCACTTGAAAATGGATTAAAGTGCCCCTTCACACATCCAGAGTAGCATTTTTATATGATTTAGCTGATAAAGGATTTGCAGTACCATTGGACTCCATATTCCTTCCTGTTTTCAGGTTTACGCCAAGCTTTTGCTTAAGACAGGTAGAATAAACAATCCTTGCTACAATATGCCTTTGTTCTTTTTTTAAAAGGGAAATATAACCTGAATATAGCAGGAAGTTCACTTTTTTTTTTCCAGTGACACTTTTCAGCTGGACAAACTTTGAACTAGCTCACTGCAAAGCTTAAGCTGCTAGACTTAGCTACTTAAACCAGTCTGAGTACAGGCTGTTGCAATCCTGTTTCCTCTCTTGTGTTAATACTGTTATTTATGCGGCAATGGACTGTTTGAATTCACTGATTTATGCAAAAACTAAGCACCTTTTTCTAAGTTGGCTTTTTTTGCCGCCTTTTGTTATGTGGATGCCTGAGGAATCAAAACTCAGGTTTGATCAAACCATAGATTGCCAGCCACTCAGCACTTATCCCATGGGACTTTGTGACACCCGTTACCCTTTTGAATCGACCAACTTTGTCCACGGTGCCCCTATTTCACAATACAGGTGATAGTTCCCCTTCTAGAAGCATGCTGTCTCGGTCTTGGGATGGACTGCTGGCGCAGTGGCAGGTTGGGGCAGCAGCTGAGGAGCTCCAGTCAGCAGAGCAAACAGAAGAGCCGAGGGAGCGTGCAGCACTGGGGCTCCTAGCTCCCTGGCAGGAGGTGGTTGCAGTGATGAAAGGCTGAAACTGGGCAGAGCATCTCCCTCAGCTCTGCTGTCCGTGCCGCCCTGCTCAGGTGGCCCTTCCATTTACCCACAGTGGTCTCCCCCTGGCTACATATCCGCTCTATTCACAGCACCAAAATCTTTCTCTTATCCCTCCTCCCCACAAACAGTATACAGCCCTCCTCCCTACCAGTGGGCATGCCCGCAGTTTGAGAATATTTGATCAGATTATATGGGTAGGAGAAGAGAGAGTCATTCCCTTTATTTCTGTTCTTTGATATAACACTGAAAACAAAATACAATATGGAGATTTAGTAGTAGCATCATATAAATGATCATAGTGTTATAGAAGTTACTTTGAGGTACACTTGAAAACCCCAAAACAACTCTTTATCCTCAACTAGATTAAAATAATAAAACATAATTCTTTGAAGTGTTGCTGATGTTTAAAATTTATCCAGGAGTTATTTGAGCTGTATTTTGGGCTAACATTATGCTGTTAGATCTATTAAACTTAAATCTGGGAGAGCAGGATCCTTATGCATTTCAATAAATAGGTAGTTTTTCAGAACATCCTCTTTTGAAGATAAGTACTTTCTGAGTTCTATAGCAGAAACTTTTTTTAACAAGTGAAATGTTTTACTCTCATAGTGAAACAACAGAAACATGCAGAATTTAAACAGGATAGGAGTTTCGATCTTTTAAGATAACTACAGTTTGGGTGACTCGGCCTTGACAGTGTCCCTTTGATTTATGCGGGTCTCAGTTCAACCTCAGCGTGCTTAATTATTGCAACACATATGGTTAGTAAGATCTACTGCTGTTGTGAGGCCCCTTGATAGAAGACCATATGCGTTACAAAGGAAGTGCACTTCAGTTTCTTCATGGATTGTCGTGCTGTTTACTGTAACTAGGAAACACTTCAACCTTCAGCAGAGGTAATTTGGTTTTACTGTTTATACATCAAATTTCAGTTAGGGGTTGGTTCAGTGAAGCTTCGACTAAATGGAAGCATCATATTTTGCATGCTGTTGTTAGAATTGTTAGAAGCTGAAAAGTTGATTTGGTGTTATGAACGTGGGCTTTTTTTTTTTTTTTTTTTTTGTTAATGAAGTCAAACCAATCCATGTTCTCTTATATTAATTAGGCTTTCCTTGTTTTCACAAGAAAATCTAGTCAGTTATTTGGACTGAATCTTCATTGCTTAAGAAAGTTAAGAAAGGCATTATTATCCAAAGGAGCAGATACTGATTGCCCTGTACTTAAAGTAAACTTTAATGAGCCAGGTGAGAGTACTGGGTATTATCAAAGTTAGAGGATAATGGTCCTTCATTAAACTTCTTTATTTCCTCTTCTTCCTGTATCAATTCAAAATAACACAAGAAGTACAGTACTTGTGCTTTGACGTAAGATGATCCCATGTACTCTTTCTTAAACATCTTAGAGTGTTAGTTGCTAAACAGAAGCAAAATGCTCAGTGAATCACTGTCTTTCAGGAGCTGACACTAAGTATTTCTGGAGAACCATAATTGCGGTTGGTGTCTTATGATGTGATAAATTTAGAACTTTGAGTCAATTTCCTTATAAAAAAGTATACATAGAGATATAAGGCCTTCTGCAGCAATCTAGGCAAAATTCAACTGTTCAAAGGAAACCTAGATCAGAGAGTTATGCTTTGAGTGATACTTCATAAATGTTTTGAGAAATACACAGTAATAGACCCTTCTAAAAATCCTTCAAGGCATTTATCTGCATCTTCAGGTTCCTAAATCCTTTGTAGCTCTCTCCTTTGCTTCCTAGCAGCTGTACTGCAACACTCACAGTACTTGGAGCATCTTCCTAGGTATTGCATTAACTGTAAAAGATGATGAGAATCATCACAGTTCTTCAGAGCATTAGCAGAAGTTAGCAGCCACTGCATATATTCCTGCTACATTTGTAGCATCAGAAATACTTCCAGTTGTTACTGTCAAAAAATAAAAAGTTACTTATGTGTAGCTCTGCAAGTCTCTACTGGTGAGGAAAAGTGAAATTGATTATAGAAAATAATTTTGGGGGGAAGTTTTAGGAGAAATGAAAGGGAGATAGATACTTTGTTTTAGAAGACCAGTAGTTGCAGAACAGTTTGTTCAGTTCAGGACATAATCTGTAGCTACATCTGATGTGGGAGAAGAGGTCTTTGGCTTCTCTTTCTCCCTCTGATTGGCTTCCATGCTTTTCAAGTAGCCAAAATAGGATGTGAAGCCAAGCAATGCAGGGATAGGCTGTGATACTACTTTTAATGACATTGAGGATGTGCTGTGCCTCATCCAGATCTATGCTGTTTGATAGTTTTATAGTCAGTGCTTTGGTATTCAAGAAAACCATGGAGAAGCATTCCATGGCAGCTTAACAGCATGGTACACTTCAAGCGCTGAGCTGTTACTCAACTTCAGATGACTTCCTCAAGCCTTTTCATGCAGAAAATGAACATAGTACATGTCAATTATATTTGAAGGAAATACTACCCTAGTGAGCCATAATGGAAAATGAAGTCAGTGAAATCTGGAGCCAGGATATCTAATTTTAGTCTGAATTTTTTGTGAAGCAACTAGTGCACTTTGTAAATTGTTTGCATTTAAAAAGTAGTATCATAGTTAATTGAACAGAGCAACCAATTTGTTTTCTACTGTTTTTTAGTATGTGCTACTGGATGCACGTACACTTTCCTCTGTAGCCAGCTGGCCCCTGCTGGATAATGTTTCATCTGCCTGATAAGCAAATTAAACAGCGTGTTGGAACAACAGCATTTTATTTTTAATTGTAGTATCAAGACCTTTGCAAAACTGATGCTGATTATCTTGGATATAATGATTCATCAGTCTTAAGTAGTGAAAAATGTTACCATAATAAGTTCCCACACTTCAGACAGATGTCTAACCTCTACTTTTTAAATAGTATTAGTTCTTTCTGCCTTTCCCCGGTCTTTACTGTCAATCATGATGTAAAATTCTGAACCAGAGCAGATTGCCATGCACTTTCCTGTTAGATTGTGCTTTTTCTTTTGTTTTTAGAAAGAGATTGTTATATTCACTTACAGATTGGGGGAAATTGAAGCAATGAGGAGAAAAGTATTTTGTCCTCAATCAGTCAACAGTGACTTCAGCAGCTTTTTTGCAGACAAGTAACAAAGCCAGGGAGAAGTTTCCTGATCTAGAAAACTATCCTCCAGGCAATACAGCCTTTCCTAACGTGGGATTGCACTAATAAACCACATTTTAGTAGTTTTTATTCTGAGGCATTGATTCTGAGGTATTAATTATGCTAGCTGGAAGGAGAAGATTGCTGTACAACCAATGAACATGAAATCAATTGTTTTTTTTGTCTCTACCACAACCTTTCTGTGTAAACTTTGTGTAAAACATTGAGCGTCTCTAACTTCTATTGTCCTCGTCATGCAAAAATTTAGCTCCCTGGCCACACACACACATACGTTTCCTATTTAGATGATCACTGCCTCAAAAGACTAGTCTCTTATTCTGTGTAGAGCCCGGCCTTGGCAGGGACCTCTGGTTATCGATGCAGTGGGTTGGCAACCTGTCCAGGTGATATGCCAAAAATCATTTTCCTTTTCTCAAATTAAAGGACGTCTATGCACATAGCAACTCAGCTGGAAGATTCTTTCTGTTTAAAGGTGAAATGTTGTTGATCAGTTGATTAGTGGTATCTTGCCTACATTTGTAAGGAAGAGCTTTTTTCACCTTCTGAGGACACCAAACTCGGCAGAAGTTGGAAGCTTTCACGGTGCTTCTTACAGGTTCTCTGCCTGCCTCTTTTACTCTGAAAATGCCATTCAAAATTTCACACTATATATTGTCTTTTCCATCTATGTCATAGGCTAGTAAGCTGTGTCGTGGAAAAAAAAACACAAATAATTGTTACCAGCTAATATTACTATGGCATTAAGAGCATTAATTTCTTTTTCTTTTCAGGGAGCAAAAGTTTTACTGGCATTTGAAACTTGTGTTTCCCCACTGTCAAGCTGAATACACGTTAAAAAGGTATAGAGCTTGAAAAACAGAATTTTATAAAGTGTAAATTAGTCTGCTAGAATTAAACTAAAAAGTATTTTGATGTATTTTCAACTATTTCTTTCATACAAGGTAAATTCAAATATTTCTGTCTTTATTAAAGAAGCATTTAAGTTTAAATAAATTATTTGAAGTTCAATTGTCCTTTTCTACTTGAAAGCCAGATAAAATTTATTTTCAAATTGAGTAACTTTACAAAACATTTGATTGCTAGTCTTATGTAAATAGAGCAGCTTGTATATACATGATGGTCATATTCTATACACATCTAACATACTTTGTTCTTGTAGAGCAGGTGTTCAGCAAGATTTCCCTCCTCTCTCCACTATTTCACTGAAACTGGCCTTCATATAGGATATGGTTCATTGTTCCCTTTGTTAGAAATCCAACAAGCCCATTTTACAAAAAATAAGCTTCTATTAATAAATCTTTCCTCTTTTTTTCCTCATCATAAGTTTTCCTACCCTGAAGGGGAATGAGAAGTATGCCCTGTCTGCTGTTAGGGCTGTAGGAACAACATGTTTGCTGCAGGGTTAGAAAGAGAGATATGCATCTGTTCACTCCCTTTGGATGCTAATGAAGTCCCAGTGTTGAAATTGAGGCAGAGCTGTCAAATACTGTGCTGTATTGATACACACTTAAAATTCTCCCAAAAGCTACTTTATTGTGCCACTGTAGCGGGCTAATAATTGCTTCCTCCATATGACTCTGATAACAGCTTTTTGTGTCCATGATGAACCATGTCTTACGTATTTGACTTTTATTTTTGGTGAAAGGGTGCCAGAGGATAAAATACTCACCGATATCGTTAAGCCCTATATTGATCCAGTGGAGTCAGATCCTGTAGTTTGTCAAAGGTATGTATTTGAATAACTTTTTTTTTTTTTTTTGCCTCGTTTGTGTTTGTCTAATTCACTAGTAAAAGAACAGAGTGGTTCTGAAGAGATCAGTTAAACTCACTGCAGTTTCAGTATGTAGAGCTGAATTCCTAGAAGTGTTGTATCCTTAATTCCTGGGATAAAAACCATTCTAACATTCACTGATGAACCTTTTGTATAGGCACCAAATTTAAAGCAGAAGTTTAACAAACTGATTCTTGGCATAAGGTCAAATAAAGCAAGTGAAATTTTTAAAAAAAGTTACCAGAATTAGCTGCAGTGGTGGCAGTGAACCTTTTCTGTGGAAGAAGTAGAAAAGCATACTAGCTATCACAGCTCTAATTTATAGCAGATCTTTAGCATGTGGCAAATGATTATCTTTATGGGCAAATATATTCTTTTGATTCTTGACATGCAAAAGCTATTTATCTCTTGGTGGTAATAAGAAAAAGCCTGAAGTAAACAACTGCTTCTTAAGGTCTGTTGGTTTTTGTTTTTGTTTTTCAGATTAAAAATCTATACAATGTCTCCTCGGTCAGATGTACAAATTTTAATGAAAATAGAAAATAGAAGGCAGAACTCCACCAGGTAAGATTTGTCTTTAGCGTGTGTGAATATTAGCTAAAAATACATTTTTTGAAATTTTGAATGTACTTCCTTGTCTTTAATATAGTAAGTAAAGATTACATAATCTCTTAGATTAAACTTCACTAAGCAATGCATAACCATTTTTTAAAAAAAGCTTAAAAGGTTATTTCTTTGTCTTTTAATATGTCAGCTTTCAAATTTGTGCGATTGCTCTGAGCAGTAAATTCAGCTGACTCGCACTTTTACAGCTTCAGCAGTTAACGGCCCTCACATCTGCACTGATGGAACGGTGCATGTGCCTGTACCTGAGCTGCTTCAGCAAGAGTCCATGCAAACATGTCAGTGGAGATGGGTTTGCATTAAACACTGAATGATTGTATTGAACAGAAGAAATGTAGGCATCCATTCCCTTCTTCAAGCTCTTCTGTGGTGATACTAACCTCCCCAAGAGAGTTGGAGTGACAGCTAAGGAGAGCTGTTTTTTAAAAATACTGCAGCAAAGATTGCTTGCTCACCAACACCCAATCACCATATCTAAAAATAATATATTTTTCTCAGTAGTACTAGTTCATCAATCTGGATGCAGGCTTTCAAGTTTCCAGAATTCTGACTTCAGAAGAACAGCTTTGTTTCCATAAGAGATAATAATCTTAAACTTCAAAATTAAACTTTTTTTTTTTTTAAAAAAAACCCAACTTTTAATGTTATAAATACCATTTTGAACACTCTGCCATGTTGATGTTGTTACCAAAAAGGATATGTGCTAGCCTTAATATCGTAGCTCGTTGTGGTTGACCACTGATTCCTAGTTAGGATTCTTAAAGTACATTCTTTTCTTCAAATGTAACAAATATTAAAAAAAAAAAAAATCTGCTTCCCTGAAGCATGGGATATTATTTCTAAGGAAAAATAATAGATATATTAAAAGAATTCCTGTTGTAAATAGACTTCCTATATATGTCAGATTTCATCTGTGTGCTTAGCGAGGCTGTTTCTCTCCCCACGTGCTCGTTCCCTGCACCAAGTCTAATGCCTAGGAACAAAATCTGTATAATGTGATGTCTACATGACTTACGTTTGTAAGGACCAAATGTTGCAGGTAATTGAAAAATGCTGATGTTTCCACTGAACTCTAGAAAGATCAGTGCGGAAGCACTGAGGCAAGTGAAGCTTTCTCAGCTCTCTTGCTGCTATATTTCCCAGTGCATTTTTAGTGGGCTCTTCTGCTTATGTGTCATTAGTTATATTCAGAAGAGGTTCCCAAAGATTAGCAACTTTCACTATCCCCTTTTTGTACTCAAGCTAACGCAGCAAAAACAGAAAATTGATCCAAGATGTTACTGCTGTAGACCTTCTTGCAGCACATGACTGGAAAAGCCATATTCATACAATGATATTGAATATTCATTGGTATTCATTGATACTTTTTAAGTGTACTGATATTTATGCTGGTATTTCAGCTTTTACCTTTCATAGTCTTTTTAAGGTACACAACTGTTAATGACTGCTTAAAATGTCAGGGTAGCAAAATACTCGGAATGTTTTCTGGTAGATGCCTGGTTTCTTACATTTTAAATTTAAAAAGAAGGAAAAAACAACTTCCATAAGAGGAGGTAAAGTTCAACTTTTTATCTTTTTAACTAGAGTAGTAAATTGCAAACGAGGCTTGGGAAAGCAGCCCACTTGATGTTCAAGTGGACAGTCTCTTCTGCTCATCGGTGTCTTTTGTTACTTAACCATTTTCATTTTCTGAAATGGATGTAATGCTTTTTTAGTTCACAGATTTGTTGAAAAATAATTATTTTTATGAAGCTTTTTAGAAGAACTTCAGAAGTTGTACTACACTTAAAGAAAATAAGTATCCTTAAGCTTGAGCTCCATCCTAAATTCACAGAATAAGCTATTTTGCCTGAGCTGTTTATGCCCTCAATATCTAAGTTATGGTATTTAGTATTTATCTCATTTAGTGAGTGCTTAAAAATAACTGCAGAAAGTTTAAAATAGGGAAATGTTTTCACTGAAAGATGTGACTCCTCACATGGAAATTATCTGAGTCTGTTCCCATAAGTCAGTGGAGCAGGCCCAGCTGTGGCAGTGCAGATAGGTCGAGGCAGCAGCGCATTGAAAGAAAATTCCGCTCCGCAAAGGGAAGAGCACACTTCGTTTGAAATGGTTGTACCACTATGTCAGCAGAAAAGCATCTCTTGTCAACAGAAGCTGCCTCTGTGCCAGCAGGCTCTGTGAGTGCAATTATGCTGGCATAGTTGTCGTGATAAAGGCTCTAGGAGGGAATTTAAATTTTTACTGTAGTTACATTACAGTCAGGTAAGAGAAAATGCATTTTGATTTCTTTGCCTTTTGGCCCCTCTCAGTTAAAGTAATTCAAGGCTTATGCTCTCCCAGTCTACAAATCAGTACCTGGAATTGCCATGGAAATACTTGCTGTTGAAACATACTGACTGTCTTCTCACTAATGCTCAGCGCGGAGCAAAAGCTGAACACTGACTTGTGTCGCACCTCAAGCCCTTTATCCCTGTGCCTCTGTGGGGAATTGGGAGCTGCCTGCTGTGTGTAGTCCCGAGCACCGATATCTCCTGCCCTGTGCCACCACATTCTGCCAGATTTCTAGGTTTACTATTCCTGCAGTATGGCAAAATCGTCTTTTGTCACTTTGTGGGCTGATTGGAGCGGTAGGATTGGTAGAGCCTACCACTACATGTAGGGCTTATTAATATTCTGCTATCCAGAGCTTCCGCTGTGCCCACCACAAAAATTAGTTCACCACCAGTACTAGATACTAGAAAGCCTTTAAAGATTTAAGTTGTTGAATCAGATGTTGTTTTTAGGGTTAGAAGAACCTTTTGAGAAAAATACTTTTCAGAGTTTGTTACATATTTTTGAGGCAGTGCAGTGCTATTTCAGAAAATATCTAAGCAGGATTATTACAGGTTATAAAATGTTAGGCTTCTAGTTTCAAGATACCATTTTACAGAAGGATTTTAGTATTTCCTGCAAATGTTTATAAACCAGGAGTTTGTGGTTTAGTTTTGGCTATTTGCTATGTTTTACAGCAAACAACCATTTTAGTTTGAAGGTCTTTTACAGAATGCTTTAAATTTTGTTTTATACAGGGTTTTTTTTTTTCCTTCTTCAGAAATAAATATTAGCCATCTACTACACACTTTCGCGTCTTCACTGGAGTTCTGGAGAACTTTAAAAAGCAGCTGAATAAATTCATTATATCTATTACATAGATAGCTAGATACAATGGATATTGCACAGATACAATGGATAGCTGCTAAACAATATGGTACTTGCTTTCTTCATGCTAGTTGCCTTTAATAATCAGTGCTGATGATTCTTAGAGAAAACTTTCTCATCTGTAATAAGCTCTTATTTCCATTTCCTTGTTTCTTATCCTTATCTACCTCTCGTCTTGTCTAAAACTGACATGTCAGGATTGTTTGCAGAATAAGTTGGTAGCACTCCACAATTATTTGGGGCGACCATGATGGAGTAACCTAAAGCATAATCTCTCCTAATGTCAGCTCTGCCCTGCCCATCACCTAATATTATATGACAAAACTGTTATACTGCTTGACAGCCTTCTCATTTAACTGCCATTTGCTTTGTTAGGAATCTTATGAAGGAGGCTTTAAAAACACAAGTGTTGCACAATTTTCTTCTTTCTTTAAAACCTTGGTTTGGAAAGAATCTGCATTTGAATAGGTTGTTATAATAGTTTTCCGTTTAGTGATGCTTGCCTCTCTCTCACCTGTTATGCAATATTCAGTTGGTGTCCATTCTGTCCTCAACTGAAACTATTCCAAGAAAGGTTTAACTGCTGCCTCTTGGATGATTTCTGCAGTCTGCATTCTTTTATAGAGAAGTCTTTTCTTTCTTCAGAATAAATTAATGTCCTTACTATCTTCAGTCCTTTATTTGGGATGCCTTCAAAGTGACTTCATATGGTAAGAGTATTGCTTTTTCCACTAAGGAAAGGGAAGATGCAATTGCCAAATTATACAATCTGGTTTGAGAAGTACACCTTCTCATTTTCCTGAGAATTGCCTTATTAGGCTTTGTGTAACCAAAAAAATAAAAAATAAAAATTCCAAGAACAGAGTCTTGATATTTGTTGGAGTTAAATCAATGGATAGAATAGTTTTTCTTAACTGCAGATATTTGATGCAATAGTTCCTAACTCATTCTTATCATATAAGATGATCCTATTTTTAAAGAAAGAATAACTGCAACAGAGTTGTTTTACAGTAAGTATTTTTACCTAAAAGATAATTAAGTAAATCATAATTTAAACCATACAACTGGAAGATCTGTTTTACTGCATTCAGTAATATTGTACAGGAAGTCAGTTTAGATAGCTGCCTATCTCTGACCAGATGACTTTAGTTTAATGGAATTAAAAAGTAGTGCTATCTTAAATACCAACGTTAGGTCTTTTTTACATGTTCATATTTTTCTTTGGCTGTTAATATATTTGGAATGACATGTGAAACACTGTTTCAGAATAAGTCATTAGGAAATGCCGTTTGAGCTTTGAAGATATCAGTAGGCACTGATTTAATGTTGAGGTACTTGGAAAATTTGACCCTGTTGGTCTTAAAAGCCTGGAAAGCCCACTGCAGTCAGTGCGCCATATCCTTCAAGGAGCTGGAGTACCTAGCAACACCAGGCTATCTCTTGTAGTTCTGCTGAGATAAAACCTGTCAGCAATGCTAACATATAGATTCATGCTAACATGTAGTATTGGTGTTTATATTGGTGGTACTGATGCAGCTCATTTTTTAATTACTCAGAAAGCCAACAATATGAAAACAGTTGCAACTTCAAAGGACTTCTTACTCTCTGTGGTGATATTGGCTAGCACACGTGAGAACACTGGCCTGTTTGCCACTTAATTCTTGTGGGCCACAGGAAGGAAATCTGCTAAGCAAGTATCAGAGGTTCTTCTCTATGAAATGCCATTGCTTTAGGGTGGTGAACACTTACTTTGTTTTAACTGATCCAGTACAGTTACTTCCCAGAATGCTGGATGATGTTAGTAATTTTGGAGCACTTTCCTGTCTCAAGATCAGCTGGCACAAATGAGAGTTATTTCCTTGGATGACTGAGTTCTATGCTAAAAGAGAATTTTCTTTGGTAGCCTTTTGTTTTTAAAATATCTAAGGGATAGATCATATTAGTAGGTCACAGTAGTCATAGTAATAGATTTAGGAGTATGAAGTAAGTTCTTGATTTGCTTTAGTGTGTGTAAATATGCCAACAGAATTTCATAAAATTTTCTTGGAATTTGAAGAGTAATGTAATGGGACGAGATCTTCTTAAATGTAATATTACTGGATTATTTATTTTCCTGTCATTTAAAAATGACCATTAGGTCAATTAGGACATTAGGACAATGCTGTTAGTGTAATGCATGAATTAGTTCTTTTTTATCATCAAGTTAAAAGTCATTTCAAAAATACTATTTTAGCAAATTGCTCTGCTGAAAGTGACATTTCAAGCATTTTTTCTTTCTTTGCATTTTTGCAGGTGTTGCAAAGTGTGAAGTGCTTTCATTTAAGGTTCTCTAGTCTTACTTAGGAAGCAGTTTCTCTTCGTGTAGTACTTCATATACGTGATGCAAGAATTATGGATACAAATCCTTGGCTGAACTGCTGGCCTTGGCATGGGCTGGAGCAGCCCCCACGTTGGCATTAGCCTATGCCAGCAGAAGATTGACACTAGAATTCATTACTCCTCTCCAGTCCACAGCAGCTGGCACAAAAGCAACTCTGCCAGCTTTACAAAATCAAGGAGCTAGCTTACAATAGTTATTTTTCACTGCACAGCTATAGTCAGACTCTGGCTACTTTGTCCTGTTCAAGGAGAGATAGAATTTGGTCTGTATTCCGCAGTTTAGACACAGTGTTCCTGTCTATTACTTACTCTTTCTTTTCCCAGAGTATTGGGGGGGGAGTGATTTTTTTTTTTTTTTTTTTTTTTTTTTTTTTTTAGTGAAACTGCAGGCTTTTTCTACTGAATACTTTGTAATATTTTCTTGTATGTCATTTTTGGCATTTCCAGTTTTGTTACACCAACCATTTCAGTGTCATTTTCACTTGCTCTTTCTTTCTTTGAACATTGGTCCGTGTAGACAAAAGCATGGAGAAAAACAGATTCCAGGATATGCAGCTTTTACTGTAAAAATAGTTTTCTTTCCTATCTGCTTACGTTTTTATTTGAAATCATGTATTACACAACACAAATGGGAAGCAGAAATCTAAT
The DNA here is from genome assembly GCF_028389875.1 of Rhea pennata. Taxonomy (NCBI): domain Eukaryota; kingdom Metazoa; phylum Chordata; class Aves; order Rheiformes; family Rheidae; genus Rhea; species Rhea pennata. Next base: position 16,900,762 of record NC_084670.1, on the reverse strand, counting down.
CATTGCTGACAATAAAAAGTATGTATGATCTGAATCTTCAGTATGCATAACTAAGTGTTTATGATGTCTTACTATAGTTACTTGACCTTTGAGATTTTAGAGATGATTTGAAACAAAACAGAATTGGTCCATCTTACTATCTTGAGCAATCATTCTTTTTTTTTGTTTTGTTTCTTTCCTGAAAGGGATTCCTTTATGAACCAGTATGTGCCTGTTTTTGGAAAAAAAAAAGAAAATCCAGCGTTTTGTAACTCGTACTGAATTCTTTTGGATGAACTAGCTTATAATTAATGGTATTGCATTAGGACTTCTGAATGTCCCAGCTAGAGTGTCTAAGACTTTGAGCCATCTATTGCACAAAGATTTATTTGAAATTGCAGTCTGCATTCCAAAATCCTGCAGTCTGTGTTACAGCAAGTTAGATGCAGACCACTTATAGAGGAGGAAAGTGCGGGTAAGTAAAGAGGTAAAGGATGAGATAACAGTAAAAGCGTTAGTGTTAGCTTCAGCCAATGGTTTGCCCTCTGCCTTTCTCTTCATTTAGTGGTGTCATGTAAACACTCCAGGCAGTTTCAAAGACCTTCAGACCCTTCGCATTTACAAAGCAAGTGGACAGACCCTAGATTCTAAAACTATCAGGAAAAATCTAGACTGTAACATCTTCTCTGCCACATAACTGGGCTTGTAGTTGTGAGCAGTGTAGCCAACATATGCACAGGTTATTCTTCTGTGTACTCTTGAGAAAGTGTACATTTGGGAATGGCTGTTTCCAGAGCGGATGTTGCAGCTTGCTTCAGCCCACCATCTTTCCTGGGATACAGACAGGAACTCACATGTGTAACTGTGTTGCAGTATATGCATAGTATAGAAAAAGCCTTTATAGAAGTCTGTGTAATGTGTAGCATGCATGTATGAGGCATGCTTAAAGGCAAGAAGGCAGTCCATGTAGTCCACAAGAAAACTTTAGCTGAAAAAAACCCTATTGAATAATCTATCAAATATGTTGCCCCTGGGGCAGAGGCAGCAGCTAAAAATGAGTTGCAGACCAGAAGCTGAAACCCTTTGTCCTGTTCCAGTCTAGCAGAAGTGTAGTGTTGAGATGTTTTGAGGAGTTTAATTAAACTGCATCCAACTGGGTGGTTGTTAAATATTTTCCTGAAGAAGGGAGAGGGTTTGCCTTGCAAAGAATATATTAGTTGCTAGTCTCGGAAGGAAAGAGACACTGACTTAAAGCTAGTTCATGATCTAGCAAGGTTAGAATGAGCTTTTCTCAGTATCTGGGGACCAGGTGGCATGGGGAAGCTGGAGTCAAAGGCTTCTAGAAGCAAAGAGGCAAATGAGTTTGTGTCTGAGAGGAATTGAGGTGATAAAGGACCGAAGTTGGAAGCTGCAGTGCTGTGAAAAATGGCAGCTTAGCCATCAGTGTTTTAACAAAGGCAGCGTAAAGGGGAATCTTTTCATGTCCAGTCATAAAGGTGAGAACCCGTTATTTCCTTCTGATGGTGCCAAAGGGGAATCCCTCTGTTCTTCTCTTTCCTGACGGAAATGAGCTAGGACTGATTGTTTCAACCCAGCCAAGGAGGGAGTTGACCTTCCTGCTTGTTTTACCAAGAAAATAACTTGTTTTGTTCATTCCATAGCTTTTTGTTTTCATTGTAAAGCATTAGTAACCCGTTAATGGAGAGTTTCTGGCACTGAGATTCCCATGCAGATAAGTGTAAATTTGCATGCAAATATAAATTTCCTAACTTGGTATATTAGAGTTTTTCATTGCATCCTTCAGAATACTTTGGTAAACCCCCCACCTAGAAGACTATGTGTAGTAATATGCCAAGATGCATCTCGTGAGACTTGTGTAGCAGATGAACTATAATTAAAATAGACCTGTGACATTCAGTTTTTCTCCTCTCTTATGATTATGCCAGTAATTTACATGTCTTGATTTTCCTGCATTTTGAGGGAACCGGGCATCAACAGCTTTTACTTGTACTAAAAATGCCACTAGTACTGTTGCAGTTTTTGAAACTTCAAGAATTCATCTTCAGTAGTCAACTCACTCTCTTTGGTGACTTTTCCTTTCTGAAATTGCATATTCTCTTTAGACCTTTTGTCCGTCATTGACCCTTTAGGCTGTTTTGTGTATCATTCCTGTAGTAGCCTCACATGATTTTGGTATACCTTTTTTGGTGATAGCTACACTATCAGATTTTTATACCTGGGCCTTTGAGCAATTTATGAAGCTACCTGGCAAATTCATTTATAAAGCACCACTTTGAATCCATGATGCACTTGGATTGTAATGTCTTTACTTGCTGCTGGATTGTATGATTATTTCTCATTATGTCTTATAGAGATGGGTAAAATATTTGCTTTCTTGAAATTCAGTATCAGTTCTTTGTTCTTTGAACCAAATTTTACTGAATCCAAGAAACTGACATTTGCTGTTTTCACATTTTCCTTCTGGACTTGTTTTGTCACGTTTTCTCCCATAAGGAAAGATTCAGAATAGTTTGTCCTTCAGTTAGTCTTTTAGATCATTTTTATGCATCCTGAGTCGTTTTAGCACTTCAATCTTAATGCTCTGTCCACCAAATTGTTGCAGCAGATGCCTTATCTGCTTTTTATTTTTCACCGTCAACTGATTTATTTTTCCATGATTGTCTTCAAACAACTTCTGCTGTGTTTTTCTCTTTGAGCAATTGCCTCATTCTTGAGAGGTTTAAACAAGGACAACCTTTATACTTCTAGGATGACATACTTGTATTCTTATTTTGCTTATCTCTTTTCTTTCCATTAACTATCCTGTGTATTTTTTGTGATAAAAGTGAACAACTTGCTGAATGCTCCTAGCCAGACATTATTGTATCTGATAACTTAGGTGACAGTTAGTGCCCCTTCTTTCTTCACTTGGCTGTTATTTTGCTCTTCCCAGGATGTTTTAACTCTGAAATATGTTTGTATGAAGAGCGGGGATTTGGAGGGAGGGATTGTTCTTTTCTTTTTCTTTTTTCTTTTTTTTTTTTTTTTTTTTTTTTGTTTCCTTCTTTTTTGGGGTTTTTTTAATCCACTTTAAAATTCAGTTTTCAACAGTTTTCAGATTTTCCTAGAGGAAGGGCCTCTTATGGCCTATAGAAAAAAGCAGCAGCTGTGGATTGATATAGCTTCTTTTAATAGAGTCTTTGTTTAAAAATGATCTTTGGCTCAAATACAGCAGGGAAAAGGAATAGCATCATGATATTCTTTACGTTTGGAAATGCATTTATAATATGCATATATGCATAATGGAAATGCATTAAATGCAGATATGTAGAATGCATTCTACATATGTTGCTATAGCTTGGAGATGGTGATAAGATGCTTTCCTAGTAAGCTGGCTACTTTTCTTTCTGTGAGGTGGACTTCTACCTGAGGTTAGTCTGTAGACGTTGCTGTTTTAACTCTATGAAGCTCTGTCTTGTTGATGCTTAGTATTTTGGATTCAATCCCTGCATGCCGCTGCCATTATGCAGGTGTGCAGCTAAGGGAGTAGAACACTAATAAGGAAGACCTGCTCTGTAAATAACTTTTCTTTATCCTGATGAGTTTAATTTTCATAATACTTTTTTTTCTTAATTGATTCTGAGCAAGATTTGTGGGCCAAATAAGATAATAAGAGAAGAGTCTCTGTCGTAATTTTGCCTTTTTTTTTCTCTCTCTGAACACTTCCTGCTGTGCTGTAATGAAGGTATTAATGAAGTTAATGAAGACAGGGGTCTGACTTAAACCTTACCTCCACTTTTTTTTTTTAAACTTACTGAATTTTCTAATTCTCCCATATATAGACTAACAAAATTGTTCCAAATTTTAAAAAATGTTAAAATTCTAGGGACAAAGCTAAATACAAAAATTGTACATCATTAAGTATGTGTAATACATTATGTTCATTTTCTGAAATACAACTTTCATATCTAATTCAAAAGTGCATTTCACTACTTCCATATTCACCAAATCATAACCACACGAAGAGGTTATTCACTACTTAGGAATGAAAGTCCATCTGTTAGTTATTATCCTTGCTGTGCTACAGCGCTTCAGAATGAGTGCTTGGAAGAGACTTTGCAAGTGTTGTACCCAACCTTTGCTCTCTTCAAGGCAAACGTAGATGTCTAGAAAAGGCTACACTCCTTTTGGGGCGGGTGGAGGGGTAATCCTTTTTCTTCCCATTAGTTGATGGGAGATTGGTGATGAGTTTTTAGCATTAGGCCTGAAACAGATTGCATGAAGTCCTATGTTCTATCTGAGTTATGCCAAAAAATACCTTAATGTTTCCACTCAGTTCTAGGAAGAAGAAAAATCTTTGCTTAAAATATGACTAAGGGCTTTATTTGATAGCTATCACTAGAAAATTTTGAACATTATTATACAAACATATGTATTTTAGTAATACATGGAGTGACTTAGATGCTTAAAACCAGTTTGCTCTGTTTTCAGTGAGTAAAAGATCAAATTGAAGAAATAACATGTTTACAGTTTATCTTTAATTCCAGATTGCAAGGTTTTTTTTTTTACTATTAAAATCGTAGTTCCTGTAGATGACATTCAGGAAAACCTGCTCTTAGCAGGGAATTTCCTGCTGTCTGAATTCGTGGAGACAAGTTACGCCACTGAGATGATAGCCATAGGCTCCATTTGGGGGTTTGTTGTCATGCAGTGACCTAATATAGCATTCCTGTCTGTGGGAGACAGATTAGGAGACTGAATTTTTGAATTCCTGGAAGGTAGTGGAGTAACTATAGATACTGAAACTATCCTTTGCAGAAACTCATAAATGCTAGCAAAAGTGCAGAGTCGAGTTAAATTCAGCATTTTGTGGAAGGTAACAAAGTGATTCACAGAGCAGATATATCTGTAAAAGATTATATAAGAACTCATGCAGGATTGCTGAATCTTGTTAAAGTTTTTTAATTGTCACAGTTTTGGTAGGTTTTTAAATTGCCTACTTGCAGGCAAAATTTTACTTATTTTTTGTCCTTTAAGAAGCAGTTATTGTTGTTTCATACCAACTGAAGTCAAAAGCTGTTGTCTGCCAAGATTGTCTCTTTGGTCCTTATAAATGGAATCTTCTAAGAAAAAAATCCAGGCCCATTTCTTTGAGACATTGCTTGGGGAAAGAAAATAATCAAGGAGGCTTATCAGAAGGGGGTGTAGAATGGTGAAACTGTGGGAATGTATGGAAGGGACTGAAAAAATATGTGGGAAGTTAAGTGGCAGGGCAGGAAGACTGTTTCATGAAGAGTGCAAGGAGAAGTCCCACTGGCTGTTGCAACTGAGAAGCCATTGGAGGCAAGGCAGGAAGAAAGTGCTTTAGATACCAGAATGTGGAGGCTTATCTCCAGTAGTATGTTTTAACTATGAGTTATTAAAAAAAAATGTGTTGTTAATTTCTTTCCAAATTTACACTTCAGGGATGTGATTGAGCACATCTGGGTTCAAAGGCAGTTGCTGCTTGTTGACATGCGTGGTCAGTGGCAGGCAGTAATTTAAGATGGGCAGTGGGAGAGAGGAAAAAGCAGTGGGATGGTTAAAGGGAGGTGTGAAGATGAAGCAGTAAGGGAATGGTTTTGTGACTATGGTCAGTTCATTTGAGGGCCTGGAACTTATCTTGTGTCCCAGTCCATTTTATCATAAAGGGCTGAAGGAGCTCATTTGGGATGATAGCCTTGGTTAAGTTGGTTCTTGTGAGAGGCCCTGGGGTGCAGAAGGGTCACAGAGTGAAAGGACAGACTTATGTTGGTTGTCATTCGTTTTAACCGGCTGTTTGAATAGGACTGTGCACTGAAGGAAGGGTCTGGGAAGGGCTGCAGTTGGTTCTTACTGAGCAGCCCAGGCAACCTGGCAGTGCTGCAGGGCCAGCAGGTAAAACTGGTGGTGGAAGAATACCTCCTCGTGATCTGATCCTGCTTCTCCCTGCCCCAGCCTTAGTGACGCCTGCCCACCATGGAGCTGCTTCTCGGCAAATGCATGGGAGAAGAACCTGTGTGCAGCATTACCAGCCTCATGTATTCAGCTCCTCGTGGTGCATGATCAGTTCAGGAAGTCAGGAGACTTGTAAAAATCCATTTCATGTAATTTTTCAGATTCATTCTTTTCAGCTTTCCTCCAAAATGACTAAACTCTTTCATAAGTAAAAAATTGAATTTGTGTGTAAAATTAGGGTTCTGGAAAAGCCTTATAAGGCTGTCTTCTGGCCAGAGGTCTGTGTTGTTAACTCAGTGTATGTGACTTTTATCTACACCTGGGAGAAATTTTGGGAGGTTTTATCAGGACAAAGTCTTCCAGAGAGAACCTGAGAAAATCAGTCTTGTTCAGAAGCCATCCTGTATTTTTCTTTAGAACTGAGAGACAGGTATTAGTTTTCCACTGAGATCTTTTAAGTATGTGCAGTCAAGGAAAAGACTGGCAGGTGGATTACCAGAAGACCTCAAGCTGCACTTGGATATGATGTAGAGAGTATGGTAGACTGAGGTCTTTTGGATAGAGTAGGCAGTAACAGGGAAGTTTCAAAGAGAAATATTAAGCTCCATTGTTATATTCTCCATGAAGTTTACAGCCCAGATTATGCACTAAAATTTTGGATGTTTTCTCTGTCACTGTGAACCAATAAAATTTACTTAAAAAACAGAAAAGATAAAGCTGTGACTCGGTGATCTAACACATCAGTAATTTACTATCATAAAATAGTTTTAAGTACAAATGTTTTATCTTATGCCAAGCTGGACGCTAAAGATGTTTTGTCTAAAACATGAGATAATGGAAAGTGTATTGTGGCATGTGAATTACTTTAGCCTCTTGGTGGTAAATGTTTGCTTAACCAGAAAAGAATGTGTGGAGGTCTTTGCCAAAGGAAAGGTATTGCCATACTTTGCATTTAGAGTACTGTAAATAAAGCAGTAAATATGTTTCTGCTCATGTGTGTTAATCCACAAGTTATGAATGCATTCATTCAATAAGAAATGTAATATACTGTTATCCCTTTTAAAGGGTTTCAGTAAGAACAGGTCATAATTACTTTGGGTTGAGAGAAACATGAAACCAAATATTTTCATGATGATTGAAGTTGAATATGAGAGAGAAATAGTTTTTGCTCAAACTAACTTTTCCTTAAATCCCAGGAACTCAAATCTTGTTTTACCTTCAATATTCTTCTTGTCCGCTAACTCCTCTGATGTACTGTTCTTAATTACACATTCCCGTAAATCAAAGTATGTAATTTCCTTCACCCGTCCAGTGTATTTTTTGGCAAAAGAAAACCCGACTGCATAACATGTAAATGATCAGAGAAGGAAGAGCAGCTATGAGAAATACTTCACTTATTACCCAGAGCATGTTTTATTTTTGAACTTCATGTGCTTTTAACTGATGCAGTAGCTTAGTAGTAATTAAATAATCCTGATTACAGAAAGAATCGCGTAACTCAGATTGCAATGTAATAATATCAGAGCATTTGTTGGATGCTGTAAGTATATCAAGTGAAAGCAACGGGGTTGTCTTTTAGAGGGCTTTGAAATACTGTTTCCTTTTCCCAAAAAACTACATCCAGGTTTTTTGTTAGAGAGTTGGGAGAGAGTATTACTGTTATAAGATATAATTGTGGAGAATATGCTCAGTTTAGTTTTTATTACTGTGGCATAATTTGTTACATAACTGACTTCACCCTCTAGGGTAAAGAGGAGCCCTTATATGGGAAAGGGCTGCTCGTCCAAGACCTGTGCCTCTTGTAGCACGCACAAATATGTGGAGTTTTCTGCAAGGAATTTTTTGCAGATGATGCTGGGAGCAGAGATTTGCTTGGGCATAAACAGGAATATTGTACCATCTTTTAGAAACAATTGCCATAATGGGGATCAGTGTTGTCTGTTTTAAGTATGCAAGCCATTACTGCACAGAGCTCTAAGTGCTTCCAGTGTGCGTTTGTTTTGATAGTCATTTAGCTCTGTTTTTAATTTTGACTTTCCAATAAATCATTGATAATCCATAAGCAAACGTGATAAACTAAGATACACTACTAACCATGTAAATTAAACTTGTAGTATGAAAACCCTTGAGCATGAAAAATTACAAACGTGTATTAAGTGTATATACTAAGGGTGACTGGTCGGAAAAACAAGTAGAGCACTCAGTCTTATATTAATTTAGAATCTGATTTTCATAAATGGGAAAAGAAAGCCCAACTGCATAACATATAAATGATCAGAGAAAGAAGAGCTGCCATAGGAAATACTTTTATGTATGTGTATATACACATTTTGATGTCCATATCTGCTTTTGGTAAAGATATCTATTAAGAACTCTTAAAACATTTCAGCCCATAGAAAGATGGGAATTTCGTTCTTCTCATGTTCTTAGGCTTAGACGTTAAGAAGGTTAAAAAAAACTTGGTGTAGTTGGATGATAGGACTGGATATTTAATCTGATTCATAAGATAGTTCTTCTGAACATGATATCATCTGAAAATCTTGTGAATTTCCAGAAACTTTTTTTTTTAAGAAAGTATTCATTATGTCCTTGGTAGTATTAAAATCTAAAGTAAACTTTCCTGTTATTTTTAAGGTACAATGAACTGGATGCCAGTAGAAGCCTCCTAGACAATTTGAAAGACAAAGTAATAATTGAGTACCCAACGTTATTTGTGGTCTTGAAAACACTGAAGAATGACATGGTGGTTCTTGGCCAAGGTAAGCATATATTTATTTCCTGTTATGCTATGCTTAGATATTTTAGTTGGATAAACAATAATTAAGGATACACCCATTATTAATGCTGGGAATGTACAGTATGTCTTGTATTTCCCTCTAAATGTAAAAGATCACTATAAAAAAGCTGTTGTGAATGCTCTGTCTTAGATCTACTGGTTAATGGCTTATGAACACAAGCTGTATTGTATGTATTTGTCCTAAATTTGTTTAGTAGGGCTTGTTCCATTTTAATATAATTTTAGCCACACGGTAAAATAATTCTTCAGAATTGTGCCAAGTTTTATATTGAGCAAAGTTTGACAGAGTTGGTTGTTTCTGAAAAGTCAAGCTCTCTGGGGAAGATCAAGATAAGCCTACAGATAATAATAGCCTACAGATAATAAGCCTACAGATCACAAAATGAAATGATTTTTTGTGATTTCCCAGCATAACTTCTAACACTGGACAGATGATTTTGAATTACAAGCTAGCCATTAACAATCGTAATGATGAAGTGACTTTGCAGTTGGGTTGAAAACACTACATTATCTTTGAAAAGTACTCCTTTGGGAGAAAACTTTGTTTTGGAGATAACTTAGCAAAGAGTTGAAGTCTAGTAGGAGTTATTTTAGTTTTGAAGTTCATTTCCATCCTTTTCCCCACTATGAAGACTTCATGTCCCAGCTTCATTTTTTGCAGCTGCTGATAGAAGAGGCAGTTTAACTAATCACTGTAGTTGTCCAGTTGCATCATTTGCAGCGATGGGCAAGTCTGATGTTTACAAATTTCTGAGAAGAAGGTGTGAACATTCTTGCAGTGGAAATTTCCTTGCAAAAACTGGATCATGGCTCTGTACGTATTTAATTAGATTGAATAAATGTGATGCTGAGAATATTGTACTAGTGATATCAAAATTCCACAGATTTTGGCTGTTTTGGCTAGATTATACCAAGTAATGCACCAGAGCAGTCTGCTCTCAGAGAAACAGAGTGAGAACATTTCTTGCCCTACATGTTGCAAGAGCTCCTGAGAGTGAAACACTCTGCCCAAGGATTGGAAGAGGTCTTGTGTGAGAAACTAGATCTGCTGATATTCACACTAGACATGCATGTAGATTTACTGGAGGACAAGGACACTAGATACCTTCAGTTTATCCATTATTTCTTGAGCTAGGGCCTTTGCTTGTCAGTAGTCAGCCCTTCCCCTGTGGTTTAGATGCCAGGAGGGGATTACGATTGACTCATAAACTGAATTTGAATAGGGTGGCTGTCATTATTGTCTGCTGAACTAGTAGGGAAGTTGCCCTTTTAAGGGTATAGATTCAAACAGGTGTTGATTGAACAACTGTATTTTGAAATCCTGCTTCTGCAGTGCATAGTGGGTTCCAGAAGAAAGCAGGGCAGGAGGGTGAAGGAGGAAAGTGCTGATGTAGCAGGGGACATGCCAATAGCTCCATCACAGCACATGGCTGGTGCCGATCTTCAAGACTGACTTTCCTCTGTTGCAGAGATCACTCAGCAGTCATCCCTGAAGCTAGTATTCAGGGAACACTGGCAGCTGTTTCAGGTTTAGGGACTCATTAATCTTTTTAATCCTTTTTTTTTTTTTGCAGCTGTTTCTATAGAACCTGTAAAAATCAAGAGCATAGTTCCCTGTTACAGGATGTTGAGTATGACATAGCAAAAGATTAGAACTAGCAGAGAAAAATAATTGTGATTAAAATTGTGAAAATCATGTTATTTTTGTACATCCTTTTACTTAACATATTAGCATTTACTTCAGCCTTGAGTTTGAATTGTGCACTTTTTCGTGGAGCTTTTTCTGTTAGCATGGGAGTAAGCATGTAAGCACAGTAACTGAGGAATGGAAAGAGAAATACTCATTTAGAGAGGGAGGATGAAACCCACTTAAAATCAGATTGTCTTCTCTAAATCTGTATGCAGTCATGTATGAAAATGAACTGAAGGCTCCAGAAAAACGGAAATAAAATATTTAAAATAGTTGCACTTGCAATTATTTATATACATAGCTGTAGACACTGTTTATTTAAATATTTACAGCACATTTAAATGCAAAATAGGGATATTTATATAGTATAGAATATTATCAACTTTTCATTTGTATACAGTAAGTATTGATTCAGCCAGACCTTCTGCTGTCCAAAAAACTCTTTTGTGCCTGCTCACATTACCAGGAGTTAGGCATTCACTTATGCTCTTGTGAAGGGATGAAATATTTTGTTCAATGTTAAGCATTAAAATCTTCTCCTTCCTTATTTAATATTTGCTATAAGCTAGTTTTAACACTCAAGCAGTAATTTTGGAAAGTAAGAAGCCAAATATCTCTATGGAAATACATAATGAAAAAAAAAAAAAAAGCCTTCTCAGTCTCTCATCTTTCTTCCCATTGCCAAAGCACCTGTTTGTCTTTTTTTCTCCATAAAGCTTGAGTTTAAATGGTAAAATTAAATTGTTTGTTTTTTAAAAATATAATTTTAGTGAAAGGATAGGTGTGTGTTTGTTTTACTAAGAGATGAACAGGCATTTTACACCTGAAAAAGTTGCTTTAACAAGAGCAGTTATATACTTGATGTTTCCAGTAAAACAATAATACATACTCTTAAATGATAAGAAAAAAATGAGTAACTAGTGAGCTGCAAGACATAGAGCATCACATTTTTATATAAACTTTTTATCTTATAAATATTAAGGGTGTTGAATGTGTATTTGTAATCTTTCCCTCTTCTGTGATTCTTATGATCTTCTGTATGAGCACTGAGTCCTTAACTATGTATTTATGCATTGAGTATAGACTGTATTTTGCAACAAGCATACTCTTTTCTGGTACTGAATTTTCCAAGTTTCCAGTACTCCACAGAATCAGCAAAAGCATGTTCAGAACACGAATATAAAAATAAGAGGTGTTTTCTGTTGTTCTTGTTGTACCACTAGAAGACAAAAAGTCACTTTTGGAGCCTTTTGTAGAAGTGTACTGCAAGCACTGTGTTCTTCCTTTGAGTTTCACCATTGGAATAAAGGAGAAAGAGCAATATTTGTTAGCTGTTTTCAGAGATGCTTGGCGAGGGGAAATCTGGACTTCACCTCCTGACCGTCCAGGGAGAAGTGTGTTGTAACCAGAGAGGTTCTTAAGCCTGCTTCTGTCTCCCAAGCAGTGGCTGTTCTGCCCGGCATCTTGTGTTAGTCGCCATCCAGGTTCTTCACCAGCTGTATCCATCCCATGCTCCTTCCTAAGCCACCCTGCTCTAGATTACTCTGTCTCTGCCAATATTGCCCTTCCTTTCTGCCTCCCTTCCCTTCTCGGGGTTCCCGGAGGGCTGCATGTCCCTGGCTGCCGGCCCAGCCGAGCTCTCCGCCGCAGCCGTGTGCCGCAGTTTGGGTAACTGGACTTCGGGCACGCGGGCTAGCGCAGCCCCTGTCAGTGCTGGGCTCTGTTTTCAGAGGGGTTTATGCAGGCTAGAACGTGTGTAGTGCAGACAAAAATGAATGAGGAATTTAACTGCTAAAATGATATTTCTTTACGCAATAATCTCAGATCTACCCTTTCCCCAGGAAGAGGCTGGCTGATGAGAGCCTAGTTTTCATAGCCGCAGCAGCAGGCATGAGCTTGGCAGAGATGACCATTACCCTTGTATTTCAGGTTAGCACTCCCAGAGGCGGAGGGGAGCTAGAGCTGAGAAGGCGCTAGAATTAATGAAGACAAAGTCTATTTTTCCTGTCCTTGTTCTCAGAAATGACTGAAGTATTTTGTCTGAAACAGAAAAAAAACAAAAACAAACAAAAAAAAAGATTGAGGAAGGTAACTGGCACTGGAAAATTAAACCTGATGCTTAAGTTTTACATGAGCAGTAAACTGCAGACAGTTCTATGATGAGAGGGACTGGGTGATTTTAACTTATAGGCAATGCTGTCAAACCTATTACAAATACACTATATTTGAGAGAAGGCAATCTATAATTCCTATTAAATAAAACATACTGTAGCAGACTAAACTAAAGCTAAAATTTGTCTGTTGAGCTTCTTTGTGAGTCAGAAGATTACCAAATTCTTTTATGTGATGTCTTGATGCTTGACTTGCTGAAAGCAAAAAATACAGGTGCTCTGCTTTCAGCATGCGAGGTCAGTCATGGCTGAAGTCAATAGGGGATTACAGAAGTTTTTACAGGGTTTAGGGGCAAAAATAATCCTCACTTCATGCATTACTCAGTACATCTCTGACATATAAATGTTAATTGATTATACACTAGATTTAATGTAGACAAAATGTGACCTCGGATGTTTCTGGGTGAAATGCTTCTATTTTCTTGAACAAATTCCATTGCAACTGTACAGGTGCACATTGTGTCCCATGCATTATCCACGTTTGCCAGCCATAGAAGTTATCTGGACAAGAGAGTACCTCATCAGCTCCCGTTTGGTAATGGTTCCTGAATGGAGCATCTGACACCAAATGCTCAAAAATTTCTTTAAATTCATAGGCAGATCAAACACTTGAAAATAGCAGTGTGAATAGCGTGTGTCTCATGGGCCTACATTGCTGTAGTTTATTTTTGTATCGCTTATGTGCGAGTGCCACAGAGCAGTGGCATGTGGTGACCTCACCACAAGATGACGGGTTGGTGCTCATTAAGGCAGGAGTCGCGGGCTGAAGACCCGTTTGGGAAATGAGTGCTGCACAACATGATACCAAGGGAACACAACAGCCTGTCCTAACACCCAAGTTATTGTGAAGCTTTAACCTCATCAGCTTTAGGTCATGGATTCATGCAGCTTGATACCAGCTTTGGGATGCTGGAACATGTTAAAGGAGCACATATGTGCCTCATCTTGGTTTTCATTTTCATTTAGTATTTCTCAATAGCTCACCATCTTAAAATGCTAACAAAACTTCAAATAACTTGTAATTCATTACATTTGTAAAATATGTATGTGACAACCTGGAAAATGACATTTGAAAATGAACAAAGGCAACAATTTGAAATTTTCAGGGCCCAAAGAGGAAGAGTTTTGTATTGCTTAACTGCTTGACTGAAAGACCAAGATTTAAAAAAATAAATCCTAAATATTGCCTTGCTTTCTCCTTCAACTGCGAGGTCCTACACAGGGCCGTATCCTGTGTACGAAACTGTTCGTATCTTATTAAATGGTTATCCTCGAGGAAGCTGTGATTAAAAGGAAGAAGATAGGGAACGCTGCTTCTGTTTCATGAGCAAACTGGAAAGAGGGAAAACAGCAGTGCTGGAACTAATGGCTTGTTTTTGTTTTGTTTGTATCCTACACCCCCAGATGCCAGTGAATCTGCTGATGACTCAAGCAATGAAAGTTCATCCCTTTCATCTGAGGAAGAAGGGGAAATTCGGGAGAGTTCATGACAGTTCTTTTGAGAGAAGAGGGTGGGATGCGCCTTTTATATTTTTTTTATTTAATTAAATCTTTTTTATATAACTGAGTTCTTTGATGTTTAGTTTGGTATGCTTTACTAAGAGAGCACTTCCAAACTGCCTGTCTAATTTTGGATTTTGTAATGCATATTTAGGTATGTAAAGAGATAGGGATTGTTGGTTCCAGAAGATCTGATACTCTTGTTGTATTGCACACTTTTGTGTATTTATCTTTAAAAAACAGAGTAACCTAAATTTAAAGCTTCCAGGCTAGCTTCCACAATATATTTTTCTTTATCTTAAAATTTCAGTGTCTTATTTCTGAGTTTAAATATCTCGTAATATTTGTATGCATATTGACATGTGGATTTATGAGTCATAATGCTTAAATTCCTTTAAAAATCCTGTGTTTTTTCAGACAAGTTTTCTTTTAGAGTATTTCTTACCATGCTGAACTGGTGCAGATGTTCTTAGTTTACTGTTGATTTTAATCTTCTGTGGTGACATTTTGGGTGCTTGGTGCAGTATTGTTTTTTCTTACTTGGTTGCATCCTGATTTCCATGCTAATCAAGGGACACGATCGAGGCATGTTTTCTGGCTGGCATGCTGCTGTATGTTTGATCTTCCAGCCTGATGTTCCAGATTCATGTAGATCTAAGAATCAACACAAATGAATACATAGAGTTTCCCTAATGTGCGTATATTGGACAGTGCTTATGTTGTGCACCTTATTTTATTAGTTTATCTACTGAAGTCAGATGCTGCAAATATGTACTGGAATATCAACCTGAACTTACCTAATTCAAAACAAATAAACCTTAAAAAATCATGTATCATACCATCCGCTGACAAGAGAAGTCTGTTGTTAACTTCTGTGGCAATGTTTTAAGATCCCAGATTACCTGTCACCATATCTAGGTCCCTCATGTCTGTGGGATCTTTTAGAGAATGAGAAGAAGTGACAGAGAGCAAGGTGTGCTGCAAGCAGTGTTAGATGGGTAGGGCCCCCTGCACCGAGTAGTTCTCAGAAATCAGCGTAGGCGTGGGTCTGTCTGCTCAGAGCTGTTTTGGGATCAGTTTGCAGGGGTTTTTGTGGTTCATCTGGGGTCTCGCCGCAAGTCAGCGTTTGTAAACTTAAGCACATGGTCATTTAGTAAACAGCTCTGTGGGTTTAAGTTGTTGCCATCATTGCTACCGCAGTCTGTCCGGCTCCTGCCTGAGATTACCACCTTCATAACAAAAATGAGTGGTGTGGGACACACACAAGTCAGCCACCTAAGTGCAAAGCTTGGTGATTTGACCTTAAACTGCCATGCAGGTCAGTCATAAGAGTGTTCCTTCTGCCAGCATTACAGACAGGAAGATAGAGCAGTGAAGACACTTGTTGAGGTCGCAAGGAGTGGTAGTAGCAATATGGGGCAGGGCTTGGGCTTCCAGCTTGCAGTGTAGCATTTGGGCACCAGCTTGTTGGTTCTCTACCAAACTCCTTGGAGAGGATTTTTGAATTTTTCACATTAGTCTTCTACACTTTTGCAGTCAGATTGTCTACAAAAAGTTGTTCACATCCAGCTAATGAAGTGTGGAAAGAGCATCAGACCGTTGTAAGTCACATGTTAATATTTCTTACAATGCTATCCTATGTCCTTTGTGTGTTTTGCAGCCCTCGGTAAAACAAGGAGTTTTTCTTCTTGCATGGCAGTAGCTGCCTATACTGCTTTTTTTTTTTTTTTTTTTTTTAATTATTATTGGTCCCCTGCCCACATCTTGGTTCCTTTTTTATATATATAACTCTTTTTAAAGGTCCATGATTCCTAGCTGTAGGTACTGCTTTCATAGCTTTTCGGTTGAGTGAAAGCGAATAAGCTTTTCCTAATCAGCGATTACTGCATGCTGACTGGGTAGCCACAAATTACTTTAAATCAGCCTTGCATCCATTCATATTAATACCAACAGAGGAGCAGAACAACAAGACTGCCACAGTTCATTTGCCAGGAAATGTTTCATCTGGAGTAAATGCACGGTATTCCTGTTCTTTAGATTCGCAGCGCGCACTGGAAATCAGAATGCCGCAGATACTAACGTAGGAGCTGCGTGTGCGTGTGATTAGTCTTTGGCTGAGCAACGCGGATTTGTAATAGATGTGATCTGCATTATGTTCCTACACTCCTGCAGGTTTTCATTAATTGTGTGAAAGGGTTTGCCTGCATTTTTTCTTACATAAATCCAGCTTAAGTTGAATTAACCCTAATTTGTTTTTAAGTGAAGATGCTGTTAAGTCTATCCTTCAGACTGAAATCTTTCTTTGCTTTAAGGAAGGCCTTAAGAATGATTAAGGACCATTCCTGTAGGGGGCATTAGAAAGGAAATTTACCAAAGAAAGCTGTGAATCCTCTTCCACATTTCAGTCAAATTGAGGGCGAAAAAAGCCTTGCGAACAGGTGCATTTGCTGTTCCTGTTCATTCCCACCAGCTTATTACTTACCTTTTTTTTTTTTTTTTTTGAGAACAGTGACACTAATTTGAGCAGTGATGATTCATAAAATGTAAGCTAAGAGGGAATTCAAGCATTTTTATTAGGATTAGCAAAGTTGATTTAATTTTTGTTTATAAAAATGAACCAGCATCGTGGTCACTGGCAAAAAGCACAGCCTGACTGATGACAGTCAACTGGTGCAAGTCCTGTAACAGTGACAATTCATAACAGTAATAAACTTGGATTTTTTTTAGTTGACCTTTATGAGCTTTTTGACTAGATGGATGTTTTTTAACACTTTTTTGGGCAGTCAGGACAAATTTTTAATTCCTCTTTGAATGACTTATCCCAGAGTAAGCATCTTGTAATAAACTGAAGAGAGAAAATACATCTTAAAAACTCGTATTTTTAAATTACTGAGTGAAGTACTTGAAATTTAGGACATGGAGCTGAGACTGCCTGGAAGACTTCCTTTCTATCCATTTTGAAAGCATACTATCATAATCTTTATCTCACATGAAGATTTCTCTGAGACTCTGGCTTGATTCAGCACAGATGATATCTGTGAATGAAGACAGTGTAACGTTGTTTTAATCGTCATCATTCAATAGCAGGTTGCATTGAGTGCTTGATATAAGGCTAATATGGTTACTCATTTGTTTTCCCCTGTGAAGTTCTTATTATAGAAAGAGCTAACTATTTGTGTGCAGTGTTGTTATGTTTGCTTTAATGCTCAGCCTTCTCAGGATTCAAGCCCTGAACTTTGAGTCTGACAACGTGCTTGCGCCGAAGGACCATAAGCTTAAACAAGGAGTAAAGGCTCTTGACCTGAATGAACATGCTATGAAAAAAAGTTAAAAGCATACTGAAGTCATGCGTTTTACAAAGCGTAAGGGACAAAAATAGAGCACAGCTAAGAGCCTAGCAGTAGCTAAGAGGTAGGACTGAGTCAGCCATATGAGAGAACTTGGTTCTTTTCCTTTTTTGTATAACTTCCTGGGAGCATGAGGTTTAAGTTATTGTATTGTCATGGTAACTGGTGTATACTGGCAGGATAAAAGCCAAGTTTTGAATGAATGCATCAGAATTCTAGATTGTTTTTGGTTTCATCTTTATCTCATCATTAGGAATTCTTGATCTGCTGTTCTTGAAACTAGGTCTAAGGGGAATGTTTGGCTAGAGGTCTAATTAACCTTCGTTATTGCAGGAATGCAGTATGTTTGTGTTTTGCACTATGAGTAAAAACTGTGTTTTTTTAACTATGAGTTAAAAAAAAAAAAAAAAAAAAAAGGGCATGAACTTGTAAGTTCACCTTAGTGCTGATAGAAAGTCCGACCTGTGTGTTCTGTGTAAGGATAGCTATGATTCAGACCTTACCCTGCCAGATACGGCTGTTCTCTGTTGACATCTGTAGGAATTGAGAATGCTTAACACCTTGCAAGAGCAGACTTTCAAGGAGTAAATATATAGCTGTGATGATGTAACTTCAGGCCGTGTTTGGTCACAAACATTTAATTCTGCTTTCTCAAGAAAGCATTTACTCTTCCTCCCTCCAAAGAAAAAATTATCTTGAATTTGTTTGTGTTGTTGCTATGACATTCAGCTAAACTGTATGCAGATGCAGGTTCTGTTAATAAGAAAAAAAATGAACTGTGTACTTCAGTGAATAAAGATTACCCTGTGTTTGTATTAGAATGTTGCTATGGCAGTGCATATGGTTTTATTTGGTGGAAATTTGTGGTGAATTGGAAGTCACGTGCATGCAAGACAAACAAGAAATGGCAGCAAAAACACTTCAGAATGAATACTGAAAATGAAAGGGAAGTTACAGATGACATGTAAAATCAGGAAAACACAAGGATAAAGTAGCCTTTTTCCTGCCTGTCTCTCTGTGGTTTGATAACAGAACTGCACTCCCACTGTGTCTCAGCCTGGTCCCGCTGAGCTGCCGGACAGTGACTTAGCTCCAGTGATGCTTTTATCATTAGAGCTTCTTTCCCACATTGGTTCTGTGGATCGTAACATTTTTTGTTTTGGAAGCAAAATTCTGCTGGCTTGGCCTGATTTCACCCCTGTTGTTATCCTACCGAAAAGCATTTCTAGGCTATCTTAGTGTATTAGCAAGAAAAATCCAATATAGCGATACACTATGGGAAGCCACTAGAGCCTGACTTACCTTTGGGACAAGAAGAAGTCTTTGTGGGCCTACTGGCTCTTATTTATGATAGAAACAGTGAAACATAGCATTGTCAGTCAGAGCCTTAGACATACTCTCTTCCTCCTCTCGTGTGTCTAATCCTTTTGCATTGGGCTTCCTTTTGGACAGGTAGGCTATGTCAGGCTCTTGGATGGTCCGTCTAAATTATTTTACATGTCCTTCATTCTTTGCTGTCTCTGAGGCAGTGACACTACCACAGATGTCATCAAAGAAGTTTCTCCATTATGCTTGTGTTTGGCAAGTCATTTTTGGTGTCTCTCTCTCATTTCTCAGCCACACAACTAGGTTATTACCTGGTGACCAGGCATTCCTTATACAGCAGGAACAGTACTCTCTGCGGTCAGCAGTTTTCACAGCAGTCTCAGAACAAGGTGATACTGATGTGGATGTGAATATAGTGTGAGATGGAGGTGTGAATTAATGAAGCTTTTAATTAAAATTGATGTCACTGAGCTACTCATGAGCAATCAGTTTATTGCTGTTGCATAATGACATTGGGATATTAAACTTTTTCCCATGTGTTTTTCTCTATGTCCTTTCTTTTAGATCCTTAGTGAGCTTTCTGCTGGCAGTTCCCATAGTGCCTAAGCAGATGGAAACTGGCTACTAATTTCTTGACATTAACAGCAGCTGCACAGAAGCTGTAAGAGATGATGGTGGCACCATGGAGCTGTATCGCCTGCTTTTTGAACAATTCAGAGAAAGGTTTTTGCTGCCAGTTACTGTTGAAACTAGGCATTTTTTCTAGGATGAAAGTGTATACTCTAAAACTATTTCAGAATAAGTGAAAAACTCAAAGTAGTTCAAATCTCTATTCCCCTTATCTCCCCAAAGATGGGGAATGGCACTGCAACATCCAGGGTACAGTGAAGGCAGCTGGTCAGTATGAAACCTCCAAGCGGTATTTGCGGTTTGCTGGTTTGCTGCTGGCTTTGGCAGGTGGCTTGTTTGCACCTTGGTCCTTCCCCAACGTGCACGTCACGTGCTGCTGTGGCTGCTGAGGTAGTGGTGCTGTGGGGTACACAGGCTGCAGCGTGCTAGGGGACTCTGCTGGGTGCTTCTTGCAGAAGTACTTAGCTCAATTACTGTGAGGCTGCGTTGTTCCACACAGGTCAGTTCAAGTCTTAGTGAACAACCGGTAGCTTATAAGAAAATACAGGTTTTAGCTGTATCTAAACAGATGTACCAAGACAAGCCCTAAGCCCAGTTCTTGTCACCCTCTGTCTTCTTGGCTCAGAGTAATTCCTCAAAAGCACTACAGATGCCTTGAAGTTATCAAAGAGTAAAACATGTTAATGATATCCCTTCTGCAAAAAAATCAGAGAGTAAATTACCACTCTTTACTGGGAGCTGACTGGTGGAGAATGCTAAAGTGTTTTTAAAATTGCCTTGCCGCTTTCTTCCTGTCAATCTGTTTCTGCTTCAAGAGACTGAAAGCTTTCTAGTGCCTTTCCACTCATCGCTTCCTGTTTTTCTGCTAACTCCTCCTGTAGCCACAGAGCTGGCCTGTTAGGCCAGCAGTGGCAACAGGGAGTAGATACATGCCCAAATGGGGAAAAATATTAAGTTGGTGAATGAAGTAGAGCCATGTATGAAAAATCACAGACATGGGTGGTGTGAAAAGGCTTACCTGAGAAGTTCCTGAGAACTTACCTGAGTTGGAAGTCACCTGAGAATCATTTTCATTTCCAAACTCTGTCATGTTGCTTCATTATCTTTCTTCGCTGCTTCTACTTTCAGCTATGTTTGGGCACATCCACATCTCCACATCAGTTTTAATTGAATTACTCTATTTTAGCAAAGTACCTGCTTTTGCAGAGTGAAATGTATTTTCCTATTTTAAATTCTCTTCAATAGACTCCTTGGTTTTACAGCCGTACTATCTAGGTGTCTGATTTTGTCAGATCTCGTGAGCTAATTTAGAGCTAACCTTGTCTGAGATGCTCAAGGAAATGGGTAGCTTCGGAGAAACTGATGTCTCTGAATCAGCCTATCTGCTGGTCATCTTTTGGTGGAGTGTTGAAACAGTGCTCTCAAAATATTACTGGAATACACTGTTCATCTGATATTTATAATGGTAGAGTCCCTTGATATTTGTTATTAAAATTCTGACTGCACTGATCGTGAAGTCAAGCTGTTAATATTTCTGTCTTAGCCAGATTCCCTTCCAGGCAAATCTGTGCACCTTACCTTTAAAGTTCTTCTGTCTAGTAAAGGAAAACCTTATGAAAGCTCATATAATGTTTCTTTTCTCCTGGATGGTTGCTACATTCCACTCCTTAAGTGGTTGTATTTCAAGACAGATGAAGTCGCACATGTGAATGGTGTCTTGGGGTCTTTTAGGATGTTCTTCAATATATATTGTATGTCTTGAAGTCACAGCTCTGCAGTTTCCACACACTCCCCCTCCCGCCCAAAAAATCAGTGTTTAGTCTTTACAAAATAATATAGACAGATGTTTATTTTATAAGTTGAAATTTTTTACAGGACTTGTATAGATACTAAATCTCACTACAGTTCAATGCAATTCAGTTGTTCGTGAGTTGAAATGCGTTTATAAACATATCCATGTCACCACTTTCTCTGTGGTCCCTCTATGTTTTTGTGTGCTGTTTTCCAGGAGGATATGTAACACGTGGAAAAAAAATATGTGAAGATGAAAACAGGAATATATCTGCACTGAAAACAGGCTTGAGGCAGAGCAGAAAATAAGTCTATACAGCCTTCCTTCGCTGTGTGCTGAGCTCATTGAGCACTGTGTATAAGTTGTTCCATTGGTTAAACAGGAGCAGGCTAAAAAAATACATGCATGCATCTGGGTACGCTTTGGCAGGATCAGATCAGAAGGGCTAGCACGTGATAAGAACAAGCCTTGTAGAAGCCTCTGCTTTTGTGTACGTAGATAGGTTTCACTTTAAACCTCAAATGATTGCACACTGCAGACTTTCTTGGTTTAGTCTTACCTGCTCAGAAATTCTCCCACATATCCAGATTTGTAGCAAAGCATCTTGCCCTTAGCACAAGGGGAATTCATACAGCTTCAAGTAAGCTGTGAGCACAGGAAACCCTTGTGCAGCAGTCGCTCTGTTTGGCTTTCTTGCTTCCTGATGCCAGGCAGCCCATGCTCTACCTTGCCTTCCCGCAAGCAGTGAGTGAGCCTGGCCTGGTGCCGGGTTGTGTGCCCCGGTGGGTCTGGCAGCCCAGTGTGGGCTACTTTGCTGTGGGCTCCATGGCAAGTTACGTACGGGATGTAGTGGTTCTTCTGGCCTGGCTGAGCATGGGCTAATTGATAGCTTGGCTGCCCCGCTTGCAGTAAGATGTTAGCTTTTCATCCATCTGCTCCTCATCAGTTTGCTTACTCATTTGTGAAAGAATACTAGCAGCATCCCACCAGAGAGGGTTTAGTATAATGATTGAATTCTGTTTTTTCCATATTCTTGCTTGCATTTGATTTTATTTGCTATGATGCAGCGCTCGGGGAAATAAAAATGTTGTCTTTGTTGCATTGCCTTCATTAGTAGGGAAGATCTTGTGTCTAAGCCTGAGATCATAGTGATTAACACCATTAAAACACTTGTAAATATGCATGTTGAATGCAAGAATAAATATTTCTTCAGTCCTAAAGCTGTAGTTTGACAAATGCTCCTTTTGGCGGCAGCACCAGCTTCAGCAAAGTCTGCCCCATGCTGCTCTTGTCCATCCTCGTGTGACCCCATCAGCTGCACCGGTACAGCTGTTTGTGGGGTTGCGTGACAAATCAGCGCAAGTTAAAAATAATCTGCTAAAGAAACAGAGGTAAAAATGATTAGCAGAGGGTGAGACCACTGAAGTGGGTGATGCTGCTAAAGGGGTAATGCTCGATACTGTGCCAGCAGGGTTCTGCACTGGTGCTCATCCTTCTGGTGGGTGAGGACTCCACAGACAAATATGGAGTATTTCAGGGTGTCTGGCCTGCTTGGAGGAATTCCACGTGGTGTCAACTGTTTTATTTTCAGGATCTGAACTACTTGATGTCCTGGTATTTGTGTACTGAAAACTTACTGCTTCTTTTCATACACATTATTTCTGTTCCTGATACCTAGTCAGTAGATCTTTTAGTATTCATCTTGAAGAAGGATTTTGCTATTTTAGTTTTGGACCAAGAAATAAAATTACAGCTGTGCTTGTTAGCCTTGTCTGTAAACCCTGCTACTTGCACTTAAAGGAAAATCATATTTTTATCATTCATATTTTCATGCCTGGTATATATTTTTTTTTCTATTGGAGCAACAGGGGACATAGAGATTTCAAAACAGGTGCAAAGATGGTATGTAAGAGGTGAAATGAACTTCTTTTACAGTTTTGGGAAATGAGGGTTTTGATATTTTTGTCATATAGTTGTGAAATCTAATAAGTGAAAAGAAAAGTATGTTGATGATAGTTGGTGTGAAATTCCAATGCCAGAAGATTTGCAATTTGTTCTAGCAGAGGTCGCTTACTCTCTTTTTATAAGAGGATTATTTAGTCTAGTGAATTTTACTCTGTATGATCTGCTCCTGCGGCCTTTATCGTCCAACTCAGGTGTATTTTTCTGGTGAGCAAAGATCACAGAACCCTTTCCCTGTCTGATAAAACATGAAAAGCCCAAGGTACAGGTCGTAAAATCTAGGACCTGTCTAGAACCACACTTTAGACGGGAGTTGGAGGGGCCATTTTTGTTCATATGTGGTATGCATGTTATAGACCGTTTTGCATATGTGCGATTTTCAGGGGAACTATGTTACTTAAAGATGTAATTAAAATATGACTGAAAGAGGAGATGGTCAAGGATGAACGTGCAGCCACTCTGTATAGGATGTAGCTCTTACTCTATGCAATAACCCAACATGTAAACCTGCTGGTTTATCAGTGAGAGGCTGATGTAGTGAACTGTTCAGTGCTAGATTTAAGCAGAATCCAAAGAAAAGCATTTCACTGCATTTTACACTTTCACTGTCAAACAGTATTGTACAGACAAGTTTAGGTACGGCTAAGACTGGTGGCCAGGTGGTAAATTCCAAAACAGCCAAAGTTTTGAATGCCTTTGGGGGAGAACTTGACTGAGCAGAAAAAAGACGGCCGTAATTTTTCAGGCAAAGCATTAGCTGCCAGAGATGAGCTGCTGAGATATTTGGGCATTTATTTTATTGAAATATTTGTGTCTAATCTAATCAAAAGCTAACTGAGCGACTAATGTGATGACTGTCTGACACTGGGTGACAATATTTACACTTGTAAAACTTCAAAATCAATCTCTGCTTTTTACAAGGAGGAACCTGCTGAAGACTGCAGGGGAGAGACTTTGCTAGAGAACTAACTGGTATGAGGAGGAGAAAAAGCAGTCACAGCTTTCCTTTCAGTCTTGGCTGTAGTGCAGCTTTCTACTAACCAGCATAGTAAAAATGTTCAGTGCAACTTTCTCAGCTCTGCTATAGTTCATTTTTTTAAATATCATCTTAATGTATGCCAGCTATCACTCTTGCAACAGCCTTGGTTAGCTAGAAGTCATCCATGTCCCCGAAGTATAAAGTGTAGTTGCATATTTAGAAAGTGGGAAGGGGAGGTGAGGAAGAGCAAAGATTGGCTGCTTTGCCTTTACTCTCTATTGGAAAAGTACTTGAAATTCCTCACATTCTTCTCCTGTTAACAGTATGTTTACTTTTCATCACTGGGTTATTAGGATTAACAGGACTCATTGCTTGCAGCTCATTTAATTTGAATTTAGTGAAAGCACACTACCTCCTGCAGACTTCAGGAAACATTCCTTTTCCACAGAAATGTATTTATTTGCAAAAAAAAAAAAAAAAAAAAAAAGCCACCAAAAAAATCTGATGAACACTTCCACACCAAGTGTTCAGCATCTCTGTGCACATACTGCATTCTAAGGAAGTACCTCATGTTGCAAATTCCAACACAGTTTGAATAACACAACAGTAACATTTTAGTCCATCTATCAAAATATTTGCTTCCAAAGGCAAGCAGCATTTTCTGGCTATATGTTATGGAGCATGGAGTTGCAGCATGTCATTGACCCAAAGAAACAGATTTGCTTGTTAGTCATTACTTCAGTTTTCACTGAACTTGAAACTTTTCTAGAAAGCTCTTGTATTTCCTTTAACTCAGTTGCTTTTCAAGATATTCTACTGAGAATAAAGTTAGGTAAATATTTCTTTATTAAATGATTAATTCCATAAATAAAATTTAATTCATTGAATATAAAATTAAAATCATTTACAACTTATTCCAGTATTACAGGGGAGAAGAGGAATAGGGAAAAAAACTCAAAAAAAAACTCAAAAAAAAAAAAAAAAGCTACATTTTGATAAATAAAATACTCAGCTTTAAAACAACTGATTTCTGTTTGCCATTAAACTATAGTTGGTACATAATAGCTGCCACCGTGAACACCCTACAAGTGCCCACCTCAGGAAGGAATGTAACTTCCAACTTGGTTGAGAAAGGGTGGGAAAAGATGGAGGAAAGGGGAAAGCATAATGTTAAGTTGAACAGTATAGGAAAAAAAAAAAATTCATAACCAGAATGTGTATCACTTACAAACAGAAAACAGTATATAGAAGATAAGGTGCTCCAAAAAGAAGCAATAAAGCCGCTCCAGTATTATGAAGCCTTAAGTATGCTTAAATCTCTGTTGCATTAGTGTCCAGTTGCACAGTGCACTCTTGTAACATTTCAATGTTGCCCTCAAGTGGGCAAGGCACCATTTCCATCACAGAAGTCCTTTCTCCATGGCTGGTTACTTCAAAATTCTGTTTTGCATCCCACCCCCCAACATGACTTAGTCCCTAAATTTGTGAATGTCATTGACAA
Organism: Rhea pennata; assembly: GCF_028389875.1. Taxonomy (NCBI): domain Eukaryota; kingdom Metazoa; phylum Chordata; class Aves; order Rheiformes; family Rheidae; genus Rhea; species Rhea pennata. The sequence continues at coordinate 16,875,112 of NC_084670.1, read as the reverse complement.
GTCTGTAGTAAGGATAAGCTTCATTTGCATGTGGACAGTTGTAGTTGCATCTGCAAGACTGGATCATCATTACACTCTTAGTGAAGGTTTCTCCATCATCACAACGAAACCTGATCTTAACAGTCCTGGTCTGCTGGGGAGTACAGCATCTGCCATCCACGCATGAGCCACAGTACTTGGGGCGATACTTCTTCACACTGGAGCATCCAGCATAGGTAAACTTCACTGGGGCCTGGGACTTCCTCGTCTTGGTACATTTTTTCCCCTTCTGTAAATAAGAGGCAATAATATTAGTGGGAGATGTTTCTCCAGTCTTTACTCTCTACTCAAGACAGTTTAGAAAGAAGAGCACAAGAAAAGTCTGAATTTACCTTTAGGGAAGCATAGCTAGGCTGGCCACATGGCCTCACTTCGCATATCCTGGTCTCTTTGATGAGTTTGCAGTCAGGATTATCATTGGTAACCCTTGTAGAGATGCCAGTTCCACAGGTCTTGGAGCACTGGGACCAGGAAGTTGTTTGCACAATGCATTTGGGATTCTCAAAAGCTCGGCTTTGTGGCTCAGATCCAAAAACTGTAAAAGAACAGGAGGGCTTAGACTAAATATATGCTCTCACTAGGTTTCTCTTTCCATTGGGGTCTAAAAGGGTCATATAGCCTCTCTCCTCCAAGCCCGAAATGTCACTGTTACACAAATTAACCCTTACTCACCAGGTAGCATTTTCAGGCCTCCTTTCACAATGGCAATTAACTCATTGTTCCTGGTTAATTCGCCTTCAGACACATCCAGACCAAACTCTTTGCTGAAGAAGCCTTCCAGCTCATCCAGCGCATCCTTGCTTTCATCACAGACCCACTCCTCGCAGCACTGCCCCGGCACTTTGACGAGCCTGGGGCTGGGGCAGCCCAGGTTGGGAAGGGAGAGCTCCTGCGGGCAGAGCGGGATGCAGCCCACAGCTCCATCTATGCACGTACACTGGTGTTTACAGTTCGGCTGGAAGCTTTCGCCGTTCTGGTAGATTTTGGAGTTATATTCACATGGTCTCCCCTCGGACTGCGCTGCAGATGAACAAAGAGAGAAAGGAGGAGTTAGAGGTGGGAATTGCTCGTTTGAACACACGTATTTGCTGGTCTGTTAAATTCAATTTATGGTAAAGTTCCCTACAGTCCCCTGGAGACACGGGGCTAGAACAATAAGTTAGTCAGGAATCACTTTTCCTTATGTGCTTTTAGCGGAGCCCAGACATACTGAATTGCATTCCAGACTGCTGAAGTCATATGCCTTTCTGCCAAGCTACCAACAACAAAGCATAACCATACATGGACTCAAAATTACTAAACTTCAGCTCTACGGGCACCGCTATTTTCCCTCTTTCTCCGAGGGGAGCCGGGCGGCCAGCCCCTTACCTCTGCAGATGCCCTTGAGCGCGGTGGAGCTGGCGCCGAAGTTGCACTCCAGCCCCTTGGTGTGGTCGCAGGGCTGCTCGCGGCTGCAGTCCTCGTTGAGCTGCCGGGCGCAGACCTTGCAGCAGCCGCAGCCGTCGAGCGCCAGCCCCACGCCGGGGGCGCAGCGCGGCGCCTCCCGCGGGCACTGGCAGGCGGCGGGGCAGGGCGCGCACAGAGCCTGCGGGCAGAGCGAGGCGGGGGTGAGGCGAGCGCCGCGGAGCCGCCCGCGCCTCCTCTTCCTCCCCAGCCCAGCCCAGCCCTCTCCTCTCCGCGCAGCGCCGCGCAGCGCCGCGCAGGCGGACACTTACCAGGCGCGCCAAGCAGAGGAGCGCGGCGGCCAGCGCGGGGCCGCTGCCGGCGGGGCTCATGGCAGCCGCTGTTCGGCGGGGCGGTGCTGGGCGCGGAGCGGTGCGGTGCGGTGCGGTGCAGCGCGGAGCGGAGCCGGCGCGGTCTGAGGCGGCGGCGGGCGCGCCCGCCTTATATGGGGCGCGGGGCCGCCGCGTGCCGCCGCGGCGCTGACGTCGGCGTTCCGGCCGCGGCAGCGCCCCGCGCTCGCGGCATCCCAGGAATGCGGCTGGCGCGCGCCGCCCCGCGCCGCCCCGCGCCGCCCCGCCCCCCGCGCGCGCCGCCCCGCGCGCGCCGCCCCCCGCGCGCCGCGGCCCGGCGGGTCCCCGCACCCTCCTCCTCCTCCTCCTGCCCCCGGGCAAGGCCTGTCGCACCGCGCCGCGGGGAGCTCCGCAGCCCTCCCGCGCGGGGGGGGGGGGGGCACTCGCGCGCGTGTGCACGCGTGTGCGTGTGTGCGCGTGCATGCTGCGCATCCCCCCGCTGGGACGCGGCTGCACAGAGCGGGGGTAGGGCGCAGGTGCCTGCCCCGAGCAGCCGGCGCTGCCCGCGCACCGCCGCCAACGTGGGCGGGGGGGGGGGGGGGGCGGAATAAGGAATTTTAGGCTACCCCGAATCCTGCCTTTCTTGCTGCCTGAGCGCTGTGTTCGTGCCTCTCCGCGGCCGAGCCCTGTGGGACACGCAGGAACCCGCAAGGGAAGCGAGCGGCTGTGGGACACCGCACTCTGCGTGACCTTCACCGCAGCGTGCGGTGATAAACAACTGCAATAACCACCTACCTAAATCACCTTCACCCCAGGGAGAGGAGCGTTTGAAAGAGACGGACAGTGTTACTGGTCCGTACGGCTACATCGTGTGGTATTGCCACATACAAAATCTGCAATATCCAGGCTTTGGGCATTAGCGCTGCAGTTTGAGAGAGCAACGTTTCGGGGCTGCTTGCTTGCGTTACCGTAAAGCCCGGGAGCCCTGCACGTGTCCTCCGGTGTTCAGGTGTCTAGTTTTTAGGCCAGTGACAAAACTGCAGGAAATCCTGGGCCCTGCAGCAAACAATCCCTTTTTTGTCCTGTTTATCATCATTTTTTAGCATTCCTCTCTCGAGGTAGACGTACTCGAGTAGCATTTCCTTGTTGGAGTATAAGATTTGGGGTTGGGGAGGAGAGTTTAAGCTTCTGTTGTGGCGTCTTTTCTTTTCATGGCTGTAAGTATTTCCAGATGGTGATTTAGACACCAGACGTAACAATATTTCCATATTTGGTATAGCAGTAGCCTGCATTTTTCACATTTTTCTGCTCTGTTATCCAACCACAAAGCATTCTTGACAGCTTCAGATGTTGTTAAATATAGCCTTAACTTCTGTTCCCAGGGCAGGAAATTCTTTGGAATTCCTGTTTTTCACGCAATCTGTCTATCATGATTTAGGAGAATTGCACTGGAGGAGCCAACTGGCGTTTTACTGTAGCTTGCTCATTTCTTGAAGGGGAAAAAAAAAAAAAAAGGCGAAGTAGTTTAGTCTGCTATCCAGCGGCGTTACAATAAGTCCCCGTCGCGGGGATTTTCTTTGCAAATGAGCTGATTGTTCCTAACACGAGTTTGGGGGTTACAGATGTATTTTTTTTGCTGTTGTTGCCTTCGAGGATGGGAAGTGGACGAGCGGCTTCAGAGCGGAGGAGAAACTTTACCGAGCTCTCCCCGGGCCGAGGAGAGCGGCGGGGGGGCGGGCGGCGGCGGCGGGGGCGCGGAGGGGAGGGGAGGGGGCTCGGCCCGAGCTGCCCGCGGAGCACGAGGCGCGGTCAGCGTCTGTGCGGGCGGCGCGCGGAGGGTGCGCGGGAGGCGGCGGCTGCGCCCGCGGGCTGCACGGTAAGTGTCGCTCGCGGTGCTGGACCCGCGCGGGGCCGCGCGGTGGTTTAACGCCGGCGGGAGCAGTAAGGCAGCCTCGCTGGGGCCGCGGCAAAGGGGGCTGGTTGCCGCGGCGGGGGAGCCGCGCCGCGCGGAGGGGCCGCTGCCTGCGGCCGGCCGGCACCTTCCGCGGCCTTTCCGAAAACATTCGCCGGTTCGTTTTACTTCTCGGCCGGGGATCTGCTCTGCGCGGCCCCGGCCCCCCGGGGAACGGAGCGGGGCTGGGGCAGCCAGCCCGGCGCTGTGGATCCTCCGCAGCCGCGCTGCCCCGCCAGCATCGCCTCCCCCTTCGCCGGCAGAAGTAGGGGGCGAAGGGGGGGGGGGAGCACCCCGAGGGGCGGCGCGGGGGGTCCCGGGGGCTGCTTCTCCCGCGCTCCTGGTGGGCGCCCACGCGGGACCGGCCCGGCCCGGCGCCCGTCGACGGCGGAGCCGCCCCGCCGCTTTCTCCCGCAGCCTGGTCTGCTCGCGTTTCCCTCTCCCCGGTGCGCGGCCGCGTTTCTCCCGCGGCGGCGGCGCGGCTGGCGAAGGGTGGCGGGGCGAGCGCGGGGCCCTGCCCCGCAGGCGCTCTGCAGGAGCGGGGAGTCGCTCGCTTCCCGCTCACGTGCCTGCAAATCTGACCCGAGAGGACAGCAGTCGAAAGGGAAATGCAGTCTTTCCTTACATGCAGCTATCTCCCGAGAGTGCCAATATATACCATGTAGTGCCATTTCTGATGACAGGAGTTATTTTACGCGTCCATTAAGCGTTGGACAGGGACCACCAGCTAACTTATATAGTTGCCCGTAATGGCAGTAACAACTTTCCATCCCTACTGATTTGGCTAAGCTCCAGCTGGTGACTAGGAGGAGAAGGACTTGTTCCCATTTCCAGGCTCTGAGCTATCCCGTACTCCGGGCTTCCCTTTAGCTGTTTATTTATTTATTGCAGGTGTATGTTTTTTTTCTAGGATACTTTAGTTTTGAAAATGTAACATTAGCTCTCTGAGATACTTTCTGATGGGTACTTTTTCTCAGAGCGACTCTTCACACAGTCGCATTGTGATCAAGAGGAGCAATTTTGTGATTCGGTGCATTTTCATTATTGAAAACGCTGAAAGCCCTAAAGCAGAAAGAGCTAACATACCTATGGGTGGTAAAACTGGGCAGCTTTGCTTTTCAGGGATTTAGGCAAACGGTTGTTTATTTAATTACATCTAATTTAAGGACATGCACTGAGCATTTTTCTTTGATCTATGACTTTCACAACATTTAGTAAATGCCACAGGAAAAGGCAATGAATAGCACCTTTTCTCACTTGGGTTCATGTCTTTCTTACCCACATAGTTCACACAACTAAACCTACATTTGCTCAAAAAAGGTCACTTCAAAAGCTTTGAAGCACCTTTTAACAAACCTGTCCTGAATTTCAAGTAGTTAACGACACTTGAAATCGCTTGAGTTTCTTTTGAGTTCAAGTTAGACTGTGAACCTTTCATATGTTTCTGCTGCACACGTTCGTTCCCTGCTACAAACTGACCCAGAGCTTATGTTCCAGGCTGTGTCTACATCTCCTGAATATACATCATGAAGTAGGGAAAAGTTTGGAAGGAAATATCTTTTTTTCTTAGATTTTGTTCAGTATAACATAATGTAAAGTTTCAGACGTTTGTCATTCTAAGTAAAAAGTGGAAAATATATAGTGCTCACAGCTGTTCATATGATGAAGAGTGTTTTAGTGGCTCTTAACTTTTTATGCCCTAGGTAATTGCTATTGCTACGGTAAAGTCTGCTGAGAGCTTGGCTAACAGAAAGCAGAAGTTTGAACCAATTGGTTTGTACAGCAGGTACTGCAGAATTACTGAGTATATGCTACCATATCCACAGGCATTTGCCTTTGCCAAGGAAAAGGACTTCTAAAGAAACGAATCAAGACAAAATTAACAGAATGGTTTATCTTTCCTCCATTCATTGACAGCTTTTTATGGCTGTGTGTGGGGATTTTGGAGCATTGTAAAGTGCTGTATAGGAGAGATATTCTACAAGTGCTGCTACTTCCAGTGAAAATAAGTGTCCAACCCAGATTAGAGAACATCAGAAGTTTACAATCATATGAATTTGGGGGAAGGTTCATATTAAAATTAGCACCAACTCTTTTTGTGCTCTGTTTAATTTCCCCTTTCTCATTCTCTCTTTCCTTTACCCATCTTTTACCCTGTTTCTTCTGCCTCTCCTCCCCTATCATAGTTCCCTATAGCCTTTCCTCTTCGATGTTTACCTGCCTTAGGCTGGGCCTCGCCTGCAGCACCTGCCAGGCCACTGTTCCTGCCACACTAACTCAGTTCTCCCAGAGTCAATGGCTCCTCTCAGTGACTCCCAGGAGCTGCAGATCCAGCGGGGCGGATTAAGCATAGCCACATGCAGACAGAGTGGCCAGAAGGCTTCAGCAGCTGGTGTTCAAGTGGGTTCCGATTTTCTTTTCTTGTTTTGATATTCTCAGAGTTTATGCTGAATTCTCTGAATGTGGCATTTCCTACGTGTTTTCTTCCCCTTCCCTGCTACTCAGTCCTTAGGTCCCTTTAGCTAATGCCTGTCAGTTGGTGTACAGTCTGTGCCTTGCCTGTGGTTTGTAACTCCGGAGGGCTGTGCTTTGCAGTATTTGTGCACAGGGAAGTACTGGGCTTTGCAGGTACACTGCTTTTCCTCTGGCTGCTGTCAAGGTGTCCTGGAAGTTCCAGTTTTGTGAAGGTGGAAGAGGAACTTGTGACCCTCCTAACCCAGCAGGGAAACAGAGAAGCAAAATTTGAAATGGTATTCGGTTGTGCTGATTGCTTCTTCAGCATGCGAACTGCACCACATACAGGTATAAGGGACATGGCAGCATGACTGGCATAAACATCCCTGCCAATGGTCGATGTATCTTGTTGAATCTTTGACTAGCACTACATATTGCATGCCATTCTTACCTGATGCTGGGTGCAGAGAGGCAAAACAGTTACAACCATTTCTTAGTTCCTTACAACCAGCCAGAGAATGTCACTGTCATTCAAGCATCTGACATTAAAAATTATTTTAGTACAAGCCACTACGGTAGCACTGGCAAGCAGTTGGGTTTCTTCAGTGAGACATGTATGTTACTTAGTATATATTTTAATCTTAGATAGTTCATAGTGTGTGCTTCAGGTGTTAAAGCTTACTTCACTAGAATGCAAACTGCATCTTCTGAATGCATCAGGCATTCAGAAAAGTTTGCAATGAAAAGATTATCTTGGACTAGGTAGGCTCTCTATTCAGGAAAAAAAAAATTGTCCTAACTAGCACCTGGCTGCATCCAGCTTTCCAAGTCATGACTATCACTTTCACCTCATGCAGGTGATTCAACTTGCAAATTGTAACAATACAGGTTGAAAAGTTCCATTATACATTCCGGAAAAATTGTTTCCAAAGCTGTGTCTCGTGAGTTTCATTGATGGAAGCTGAGGCATCAGGAGCTTAGGTAGGCTCTGTCTCAGCATAACCTGAGATGAAAGTCTTGGGCAGGGATCTCAGCCTGTCAAGAACCAGCCATCACAGATGATCTCAGTAGAAGCTTGTTCTTAACTCTAAACTTTGGTCCTCAGTGTGCAGAATTTCCCAGTGGGGCAATGCATGTGAACTGACATCTCTGCTAAGGTGAAGTGAGCAAGCTCAGAAGAAAATTGCTCATGATTACTAGGGCTTATTTGAGCTGGTTTAACTTGATTGCAATCAGTAGGGCTGTGCCTAAGAAATCCTTGATCAAAGAACACTTCCAGGCTGTGTTCCTGGTAACGCTTGTGAGCAGCTGTGTTTGTCTGCCTCAGCCTTCATTGCAGTGAGACCTAGGAGATAACTGCCTTCTGTTCTTATCTGTGCTGCAGGAGTAAGTGCTCTAGAATACAGTCTTGAGTATATTTGTGTTTTTCTTCTCTTTCTGCATTTAAAATACATAGCAAACTCTTGTTTCCCAGAAGGTATTTTGTTTCACTGTAGTCAATAATCAAAGCTAGATTTCTTTAAGGTTAACCTATATCAATGCTAGAAGAACCTTCTGCCTTAATTCTGATGCATTCACTCCCTGCTGTTAATGTCACTGATAAATGGACATTCAAAGGACTTTCCTAGCCTTTGTTTCTAAGAACACATAGTAATACATATTTTTGTAGCTATGTTTTAAAACAAATGAGCATAGTTTGGGGTTCTTTTTTCTTTGCATGCAAATAGAAAGGAGAGCCTTTTCTTGCAGGATGCTGAGTGTGCTTTGCTACACACTGAATTGTGTCGGTTACTGATCCTTTCAGGCTCGCTGCTGAAAACATCACAGGATTAGTGTCAGAATACTGCAGGATCCCTCGAGGTTCCTGTGGGCTTTGTCCAGAATCATTACTCTTCCTCTGCTACATACACAAGCTTATTAAAGCACACCGAGACCCTAGCTGTATTTGCTGCATTACTGTTTGTTTCCACTCTGTTCTAGCTGGGCTCTTACCCTTTGCCTCCCAATACCTTACCCCTTACCTCCCGATATGCTATATGAGCACCTCTGAGCAGCAGTGAGTTGGGCTTTTTCCTTCCATCGCGCCTGTCTGCTTTACGACGCAGATGAGCTAACGGATGCAAGGAAGCCGGCCACAGCTCTGCCAGGGGCTGCCCTCCTGCTCTCGGTAGCTATTTGCAATATTCTCTGGCTTGTGCCCCTCACTTCTAGTCAGTGATAGCGTAATGAAAAAGCCGACAGCAGACAAATAAGTAGACACGATGTCATCCTTGCAGATAGGAAGGACTTAGAGGCAGCCAACAGATCATGTATGTGCTTTAGGAATGTTTGTGGAGACAGCATTGCAATCCAGGAATGTGCAAATCGCTGCCCATCCCAGCCTTGCGCGCCTGCGATTAAGGAGATGTGCTAAGCTCTCTCTAGACTTGATTAACTTCCAAATCTAAAAGATGTTTCTGGCTCTTGAACTAGCTGGGGTGATTTTTCTAGGGCGTGAAGAAGGAACTATCTGAGCAGACTCTCTCCCTCCTCTTATCTCTGCTGAGGGATAAAAGATGGCTTGAGGGAGCTGGCTGGCGAGGGCTGGGGCACATCCGGTGAGCAGACGCGTGCCCCGTGCCAGACCCTGGCACGGCTCCGTCCAGCGGCCAAGAGCAAGGAGCAGGCTGGTTTTTGAGGACCCACAGGGAGAAGGACGTCTTTCCAAGTCAGCCGGGAAGCATCTATGCTGCCCACTGCTTTCCCAGGGACGGATGTCCGCAGGAAGGAAAAGGTTAGCAGGGGCTATCAGAGATTACTTTGGTGTGTAGGCTTTTTTACGATTACATTAACATAACTTTTCCAGTTGTACAGAGTATATGACTGCTTGCATCAGTGCTGAGATGAAAGCAGAAGCTCTTCTGTATGGAGGAAGCATTAAAAGCTAGCTGCTGTGTTAATCAGAAGAACATCAGTGCTGAGACTAGGGGCTATTTACTTTCAGAGAAGTTTGCTTTTGTGTTGTTATTCTTTTAGCTCTTCTCTCTATATATCATTTTATCCACAGTTAACTATATATTTATCACTGTAGCTAATCCTCTCTTCCTGCCCAAAGCTAACTTGAGTCTGATTATGAGACTCTCCACAAGCTCAGCTCTTAGACGCTGCTGCAATCGTTTGCCCGAAAGGATCATGAAAATGGGAGCGAGCATGGGTCTTTCAGATGAGCGGTGGGTAATAACAATAGTATTCATAAGCGGTTGTGAGAGGAGAGCCTCTGGTTTAGAGGAGGGGGCTTTTTGAGGTTATACCTGTATGATTTTTAATAGTGCCATGTCAAAATAAAAATCACTGATTAAAAGTGCGCCTTGCTTGTGCTGCTAAAGACACTTTAGATTATACATACTGAAAACAGTAAATATTTAATGTGCATGTTTACTTTTCCTCCTTTATACAGAATTCACAGGGCCTGACAGAAAAGCAAGACAGATCTGTTTATAGTGAGTTCCCTGGGCTAGTACAATGCCGCAGTGTTTGGCTTGCAAGCACCACAGGGGTATGTTTAAAAAAAATAAGTGTTCCATTTACATTGGGGGAAACAAATCCTGAGAATGTTTCTATTAATATTAGCTGGTGTAAAACCCCAAATTCTACTTTTAAAGCCTTAAATATTTCAAAAATAGAGGGCTAGTAGATTGTGGTTAGTGAGGATGTGGGGTAAGAAGCTTTTCCTCCCTTATATAGCTTGTGATGGTCAAGATAGCAGCTCTTCTGGCAGGAGAACAGAGCTGTTATTGAAATGCCACTGGTGAAAGTCTGGTGTGAAGTGAGGAAGAAAAGTTCAGGAGCGGGCAAAGCTATGCCTCTTCCGCCCCGGTAGCAGGGGCGAGCGCTGTGCAGGACGGAGCACGCGCACACGTGCACGCACACGGTGCCCTTGGTTTTGCACAGAACAGCGGCTGGGGCTCAGCGAAAGCCAAACCCGAGTCAGGACATGATCGGCAGTTATGTTTTTAAAAGGTGAGAAGGACCAGACGCTGTGGGGAAAGCAGAATGTAGAGAGTCCTCGCCGTTTGAGAGGTGTAAACACCTCCCTTAGGTAGAAGCTGCTAACTGGGATGTTAAGAAAACCACTTCCAGATTCAAGGAGATTTCTTTTAAAGATTAGCTTTGAATCTTGGCTGAGGTCTTGTTTGGGCAGCAGCTTATGATCTCAATTACACTGACATTAAATCTGATTTATCTGGTCAAATTTAATGGAATTAATTAATTAATACACACATGTTAATTTAACTTAAACAGCTGATGTTTGAGGTTTCCCGAGAGGTCCCAAGGAAGGGATGGCTGCTTTTTCATCTGTCTCTCTGATTCCTCTGAAGTTATCCTGGACTAAGATGTGAGTTTATTTTGACAATGTCATTAAACAGCTGGCAGCCTTCTTAACTCTTGCAGAAGAAGATTAAGGTGGCTTTTGAAAATGAAGTCTTGGACTAGGATGTCTGACTAACCTGTCAGGAAAGTTTTTTGCTGAAGAAGAGAAAAGTTAGGAAATAGGAGCCTGCTAAGCAGTGTATATTTAGCTATAGCCAGTTATTATGGACTGTGATATATATCAACACCTCTTCTTACTTGGCCTTCAAGCACAAGGTAGTTGGGCCAACTTTGCCCTTGAGGCCCTGTCTGCAACTTCCTGTCGGCAAGCTCCTTTTTTGAGAAGCAATGCAGAATCCTAGCATGTGGTCAGGTACCTAATCCTGTGTGAGGAACTAACCAGTTCATCCTCTCCTGGGCTAAATCTCACTAGTTTTTGCTGTTAGTCTTGTGAAGAGACTGCAGATCCTTTAAAAGGAGAGACTGCTAGCCTGGGTGGTGTTGAGACATGGCTCTTAATGGTAGAAGAATGAATGCAGGAGATGCAGTGTGGATGGACCTTGGGAGCTGCTGTCTAGCTGATTGAAGGGGTCTGCATAAGACAGTGCATGAAGCAATCACAGGGCTCTGCCTGAAGAGTTCCACCTCAGAGACTAGTATCTGGGCATAAGCAGGAGGGGAGCTGCTCTTGGCACCGAACTGAGGAAGGCTTGAGAAGGAAGGGTAGATGACCACCCAGTAACGGGCAAGTGTAGAGAATAGCCTGGGATCTGCTGGAGCAAAACCAGAGGCTGAGACAAAGATGCTGTGCTTACTTTCGCTCTGGGATGAGAAGGACAGCAGTAGTGGGAGAGACCAGGCTTATCTGTGTCATTTGGAAAGATGGTACAGAAGTCCCTAGGGAAGGACTCTTGAAGGGCTGAAGCAAGCCACATCCAAAGAATAAGCTATCGATATGCTGTTAAAATCCAGAGAGGGATAGACATGGGGCTGTGAAGGCAGGTTGAAAGCTTGTTCTGGTTGGTTTCTGCTTATCCCTGGAAAGTGAAGTGTTTTCCTAGCAGATGGCCGTAGCCTGCACCTGCCCAAGCACAGACCACCTCAGCACCCCTTGGAGTATCACGAAACCAGGGTGGCAAGGGAAGGGAAATCCTATGCCAAGCACTGCTATGATAGGCAACAGCGCTATGGGACATTGCACATTTAGGAGGAGAAGCAGCAGAATAATATGACTCTTTGCAAACTGAGTCAGAGGCCATATTTTAATATGGCCCACTTGTACCTCTTTATTGTGCCTTAGTTGTGAGCACTGATTCAAGCAAAACTAGCAATCTTCAGACCCATACTGTGATTCATTGATTCCAGGAACAGATTTGGCCTGGGGCCCCCTGTTCTGCTGTGGATATTCCCCAGTGCCCCATTCCACTGCATTTATGACCTCCTTTTCTGCTGTTAGAGTGGCATTCAGGGCTACAGTAAAACGACGTATATACCTTAGGTCTCCAAGGGGTAGAAAACTAGCACATTAATTCAATGTTTGACCTGTCAAGGGCTTCTGATTCTCTCTTGATTTCATAGGAAGATACCCTGGCCTGAGTATCACACATTTAGAAGGCTACACAGTTCATATAGTCAGCCCCTGAAGGGCAGCTGGCATAATGACAGTACACTTAAAAAATGAATTTATTGTCAGCTTCAGCCTGGATGTCACCATGATTTTAATGGTAATGTACTTTTTCCTCAGCCAGCCTCCTGTCTGAATGTGGAACACAGAAACATCCCAGTATTTATGGGATTTTAACTAGATTAGTTACAAACCTATAAAGCAAAGAAAGAGACAGTTCAGCCAGTATTGGGGAGGGGAGTGTTAAAAATGCCACCTCAGATAAAATATTATGGGAGTTGAGTAACTGTAAATAAGAACTTTGCCTATGAAATAGCTTCTTATGCGAACTTGGGATGAAGGCCAAGAGAACGTCTAGGGCTTGGGGAAATTTATTAGCCCAGATCAACAGTATTTCTGGGACTCAGGAGATGGGGTGGCAAAGAATTTGCCTGTTGGAGTCTGCACTTCTTCCATTCATGCCTACAGCAGGAATTTTGCTTATAAAACTTTCAAGAAGGTTCATCTACATTTTTTGAATTTTCTTAGTTCTTGCTAGCAATTACAGTTCTGGCTGAGAACTTGGGAGAACTGGGTTTGAGTTCTCAGTTTCCACAGTCCATCAGTGTGGTCTTGGTCAAGTCATTCATCTATGTCTCAATGCCTCATCTGTGAAAAGGAGATAAATATTATTTCCTGCTTTGCGGTGATGTCATGAGGCTATGCTAACGACGAGGAGGCATGCAGGTTCCTTAGGTACGAGTGCGAGGACTATGGATGCTCACCCCTGAATGGCAATAGCACATGCAGAGCAGCTACAATACGGGAGGTGACCCATCGTGGGGAGAGGAATAGCATTTCTAGGGGACTGTGCTTCCCATTGATCCCAGTCATTTTGTCTAACTAGACATAGCAGAGATTCGTTGTTGTTGAAGACTTTTATTTTATATCACGTGCCAAAGCAAGTTTCCTGTCCTGATCACCCATCTCCTGGTGATGTTAGTGTCGTCTCAGCTATGCATTCACTTAAAAAGGGGCTCCTGCACATCAGTAGCACACATCTTAGGACTCCACCACCTTTTATCTTCCCCACTTTTAATTTCTCCTGTTCCCATTCTTCTCTTTCTGGTGGGTGGTCAGCCCTGCTACTTTATTGCTTTCCTGTATTCAACTTCATGTTTGGATTCTTCTAATACATAGCTCCCCTTCTGTTTCAGTATTTTTCCCCTTCTGATGTTTCCAATATTTCTGCTCTCAGCCTCCATTCTCACTCCCCCAATTTGTCCCTATTTTATTTTTCTCATCTTGTTTTTGGAATTCTTCCTGTGCCTCTCCTATGAATTTCTCTCTTCCTCTACTTAGTTCCAGTACTGTTTTAGTAAACAGTATCTTTGTCCCATTCTGACTCATTATCCACTGACTGTGGAAAGATTTAATCATTGAAAGCAATGCAAAGATCTTCCATTTTGGACTGTCAGGTAGGTTAGGATGAGCTCGCTTCTCCTGTCAGATGAACAGCCATAGGGTCTAACTCCCTGCTCAATGTTTATTTGCCAATTTATCTTATAAACCTTTAAGAGTGTTGCTTCAGTCATTCTTTTTAGTTCACACACCAGTATAAACACCTCACTGCAGGTACTGTGTGTGTGAGGGGTATGCTGTGTCCGGCCATGTATCCTCACACTCATGTGATCACAGAGAGTAGCACATCAGTGGCTCTTGGTAATGTACTTAGCTGCAGTGTGGGAAAACTCTCAGACTTGAACTTAGCTTTATGTTTTCATGCCATATGAAACTCTCTGAATTTTTGTCCTTCTATTCACGTGGCTGCTGCCTGCTCTTGTGTTGCGTTGACATATGCGAAATCTATTTTGTCCCCTTTTTAATATGCTGCTTAAAGTAAAATGCAAAAGCAGACAGTTCTTCTGAAGAGCAATAAATGCAATTGTGTTTTTTTGTTGTTATAAATAATGCCAGGGATTTAGAAGCTATTCATTCTTTTGGGCAAGATCACAAGTGTTTTCTGTCATGTAATCTTAAAGCTCAAATATTTAGCTATTGAAGTCTTCCTAGCTGTGATTTGCCAAGTTTACTCATTACTGACTGACTTCAGTGAGGAATGAGGATGCTCTACTCTTCACAGGAATGAGGCTTATAGAAATGGTCATCCAAAAATATGGTATGCCACATCAAGTCCCCAACCTCTACATGCATATGGTGCAGTCATTCATGCAAATCAGGCATTTGCATGTGCAACTGGCCCTTTTGCCTGAAGAACTGTGGTATTTCAACACATGGATTCTTGAGGTTGGTTCCTAAAATCAGCACTGCATTTTTCCTCAGCTGGCGAGAAATGCAAATATTTATTTATTGACATAGCTGGAGCTGATCGTTTTCCCTGTCCAGGTCTGAGTTGTCTGTTCCATCAGATGAAAATAAATAACATTCTGATTTCTTTTTAAAAAGCATTTGCTCATGACTGGGTTAAAAACAATTGGTGCCTGCTCTCTGGCAGTCCTGGTAAATTGAGATGTATATATATATATATATATGTATGTGTATGTATGTATGTGTATCTCAAAAGAGGCTGAACGCCCAGAAATTCTCTTGGCAGCCCTGCTGTCTGGTTAGAAAAGGAAGTGAGCTACAAAATTTGAACATTCAGTTCTGAGGCTTGAAAGCTGGATTTTATTACTGACTCAACAGGGTTTTCATTATGTATGTGGCCAAGAGGAGAGGTTTACGCAAGAGGAACATATTGTAGTTGAAGTTGTTTGTAATTTTACACATTGTTAAATAATTGCGATAACTAAATGTCTCCTAAATGAACAAAATAAATTAAGTGCTAGCAGCACCGTCACTGTGGCGCAGAGAAGTAAATACATAAGGATGGCCTGCCCCCCATCTGCAAGCTGACTTCTCGTGCCGAGGAGCCCCCCTCCAGATGCTGAGTGACATTTTGTTGTTGATGTGAATGGGAGCTGTCTTTCTCTAAGCACACCTGGGAGTGTCTTGCTGCCTGTCAGTCTCTTGTACTCCAAATGCCACCATCCTCGGTTTATTTATTTTTTTTTTCTTTTTTTTAGTAACTCAGGGCTGTTTAAATGGCATTTTGAAGCTAAGTTTCTTCTGCTCTGATTTTCATGTTAGTTTTAGAAAAAGAAAAGTAT
Organism: Rhea pennata; assembly: GCF_028389875.1. Taxonomy (NCBI): domain Eukaryota; kingdom Metazoa; phylum Chordata; class Aves; order Rheiformes; family Rheidae; genus Rhea; species Rhea pennata. Next base: position 16,859,812 of record NC_084670.1, on the reverse strand, counting down.
TTTGAGAAGCAAATTATCATGCAGAGCAGAAAGGTGTTGGATGCATGGACTATGCAGGCTGAGGTTCTGACCTGCTGTCCTGGTTACCTTCCTTCAGTAAAGGATGGGCTCTGTCAGATCACACCATATGGCCGTTTACCATACGAACTTTGCTTCAAACCAGCATCGGTACTTGACAGACAACTAAGTGAATTCCTGTCCCACAGACAGCATGCTTCTACCTAATTTTGCACTTGTACCTGTGATGGATATTTATTCTGCACTCTCTTTAAAAGTATTTATTTTTGATTTCTTTGGTCTCTGGTGCCTTACAGTCTTAGCATATGTATGCATTCTCACAAAAGTCCTGTAAGCAGGGAAATGCTATCTAAGTATTCCCTCACATTTTACACAAAGGCACAGGGCAAATCATAGGATCGTTGGATAATCTAGGCTGGAAGGAACCTCAAGAGGTTTATAGTCCAATGTCCTTTTCAAAGCACGGTCAGCTTTGAGGTTAGACCAAGTTGCTTAGGGTTTTAACCAGTCCAGCCTCAAAAATCTGCAATGACAGAAACCCTGCAACTTCCCCGGTCTTCTGTCTCAGTGCTTGATTGTCCTCAAGGTGAAAGCATTTCTCCTTATATCAGGGCAGAACGTCTCTTGTTTCAGTTTATGGCCACTGTGTAACACACCACTGTGAGCAGCCTGGCTCTGTCTTCTGGGTAACTATCCTGGAGGCATCGGCGGGGCTGCTATTAGGTCCCCCTGGGGCTGTTTCTTCTCCAGGATGAACAAGCCCCATTCCCTCAGCTGCCCCTCACAGGGCAAGTGCTCCAGCCTCCGACCATCTTGACGGCCCTCTGCTACACTTGCTCCAGTTTATCAGTGTCTTTCTCGTACTAGGTGCTCAAAACTGGATGAAGTATCTAGATGTGGTCAGATGAGTGCTAAGGGGGATAATTGCTTCCCTGCAGCTGCTGGCTCTGCTCTTTCTAATGCAGCCCAGGATGTTGTTGGTCTCCTTTGCTGCCCAGGCACACTGCTGGCTCATGTTGAGCTCGTTTGCCCAGGAAGCCTGGATTTTCATAATTCTTGACATCATTCATATTGCAGCCACTGCATGTGGGAGGCAGAATTGTTCTTTTTACTTCCACAGTGTTGGTGTGCCTGAAATTACGCAGTGATTTCTTTCCAATTCTGTAACCTCCTAAGATACTGAATGCCATGTTAACTCTAAGGTAATTCCCTTCATTTTCAGTCTTCTCTTTAATTATTCAGCTTTAGTGCATATGACATCCCCCAGCATTATAAATCTAGCCAGGTATCCTCTCATTTTTGCCCTTGAGTTGTTCCTTTTGTTCTGTCTTATATCCTCATGAAGAAACCTCTACTTTTGCTGCTCTTGCAAAAGATACGTATCAAGTGGTGTTTACAGCAGGAGTAGCCAATCTGTGGCACAAAGTGGTTCAAGTGGGCAAAGGGCAGCAAAGTTCAAGTGTATTTCTTTGCCAGCGCTACAGAAGTGGTGTTGTTGAGGGTGAACACCCACGCACAAAGTATACCCACTTATAATGGGGGAAGTGCAAAGTTGACCTGCTCGGCCTTCAATGCCAGACTACGGAGCTTACCCGCTTTTTTCATTTACCACTGTATTGCTGTGCCAGGTGGCAGGGCTGTGCTGGTAGTCGGGCTGCTCATGCATCCAAATGCCTACTAGCAGGAGGTGGCAAACCAGGGGCTGCTTCTTTGGGCATATGTGAGTCACAGCTGTACGCCTAGCTCTGCCTCAGGCATTAATGCCTGAAAGGGTAACTATCAGCCCATATCATAATTCCTTCCTACGCTCACTTTCTTCAGTTTTCTGAGGTACATGGTACATGCAGTGTCTCTTGGCCTCAAGAAAGTTTGTGTGTGTAGCCAGTAGAGTCAAGACTCTTGATTTCCCCCTGCTTTATAGTATAATGTTTCTGTATCATTGTTGCACTGATTTTCTTATTAAATACCACTTTTGTAGTCACTTTGCCCGCTAGTTCCTTCTGTAATTTCTGAGCCCACTGGACCAATTTGAAAACAAGATATTGGTTTCAAACACTGTAAATCACAGGTACATTCCAGGAAAGCAACTGAGTGGCAGGAGGAGACCCTGTAAATGCTCTAGGACAGCCTGCTGTCTGCATTCAGCTCTTATTAGACACTGCAGAATCCATGAAGGAGAGGTACTAAAAACCCTGACCACAGAAAATGCCTTCTTGGAGCTTGTATGTTCTTAAGACACCAGAAAGTCCAACCGCAAAACACAAATCCATAGGAAATTAGGTTTCATTAGTTCCACTGCTCACAGATCTTGTTCATGTCTCTCCTTAATGTATCCAGACATTAAGTTTGATCAAGCAAGTGCTCAAGTCTTTCTTGAGTTACCCTGATTTTCCACCTTCTGAAGATGTGGAAAGTTCAAAGACCTGAAGGCGCTGTTAGGCAAGATAACATCCATCTGTCCATCATGATATCCAACCTGGATCTGATGTGCCGCCCCAGCTCCAGTACTTTGAAATCCATCTGGATCATTTTAGAGGTTTTGCCAGAGATTTTACTAACCAGAAAAATGTGGTATTAGAAGAAGACTGTACCAGCTTGTTGCTCATATCCTCTCCCCAGTAAGAAAAAGCCAGAGAGTATGTTTTAAATGTAGTCTACGGTCAGGGTGGTGTGGGGAGTGCTAGAAGCCTGGGATGGTCTGGCAGAAAAATAATTTCCCCTTTTAAAACCACTGAACAGTCCTTGTTTTACCACACTGCAGCTGGTTAGCTAGTACTTGCAGGCGGGGATGGAGACGTGGCCTGATCCCCTCATTAGGCTTCCTAGAAGCTCTTGGGCAAGTTCTTTCTGCACCGACACCATCGCAGGTGAGGGGTGTGGATGCCATGCTGCCAAGAAGGAGACTGGGCTAGGAGGCCCCCATAGAGCCATCCTTTCCTCTTCCCTGGCTTGCAGCATTACAGCCCGTCCTTAAGGTAATTCAGAGAAACTATCTGAGGATGGTGACATTTCTGAGCAAGGCTACATGTCCAGCACCAGGAGCTCTGGAGGCAGCAGAGCTGGGCAAAGAGGGCCAGTGGGCGCTGCTCTGGATTTGTGTTAATTGTGGGGTTTTGCTGCTGCTCCCATCGTGCCGTCCTGAGCGGCAGTGGGAGCTGGCGTGCCTCGGAGGTAGTCGCACAGCCCGTGGCAGAAGATATGCTGAGCAACATGCATTTTTAAGAAAAAAAAAAAAAGTCCTTCAAGAACATTACGGGGGAAAGATGTTGTGAATACTTGAGCAGCCACCGTTTAATATGTGGTAAAGTTTGAACCATAGTGATTATTGACATGTTAATGGCAGTTCAAGTTTTTGTGGAGCTGACGTTCCTGCCAAGTCTTTTCTCGCAGCCCGTGCAGCGATGCTCCTCTATCTCCCAGCTCCCATCTGCTCCCCCGCAAATAACGTAGCAGCGCTGGGACACAGGGTTTTCCAAATGTGATACACTCCTGTAAAACTGCCTTTAAATGTTCTTAGGGAGAAACGGGGCTACTCATTTTCCCTGTAGCCCTGGCTGAACGGCAGCAGCGCCCGGGAGCATGGCGACCCTGTCACGCTGGCTGTGCTAGGTTCCCAGCCACAGTTCACGTAGCTTCCTTCGAAAGATGTGTTATTACTGGGCCCGTGCATTCGTGGAAAGGCGCTCCATGCCCTCCGCGCAGCTGCCTGACCTATCCTCTTCCGCGGGCCCTGCAGCAGCCTCCCCGTGGGGCTGCTCGGCTGAAACGACGTGCCGAGCTAAAACTTGCAGCCTGCGGCGCAGTGGCCAGCTGCAGGCCAGAAGTGTCACATCTGGAAGCGAGGGGTGAGCTGCTCCTACAGCCGAACGTGTGCAAGTCCTGGGTCTGGATGAGAGCACCCTTACTTGCAGCGGGGCCCCGCGCGCCTTCGACGGGGCGGTCTGGGGGGCAGGAGCAGCCGCACGACACAACTGAGCGTTAGGAGAACAAAGATGGTTTGAATGCACAGAACTGTGAAGAATTTGAATGAAATGCCAACTAAATCCTTAGGCGCCCCCTCCCCACCTTCTTTCCTCCTTCCCCTGTAATAGACTCCTTCTTCACCGGCAATGTTCCTATACAAAATCTAGTCCAGTAAAAATAAAATGTTTAAAGAGAGATTTGCCTAGGTCTGAGCCCACCTCTCAGTGTTGGTAGTTTTACTATCATATTTTCCAGCGTTTTCCCAGTGTTTCTTCTCCTCTGTTGCTGTACACAGAGGCAGAGGAAACTTGCCTGTGCAGGGGAAAAAGTGAACCAGGCTTGCTCAGATGTTGCAATAAACAGTCTGAGAAGGCTTCTCACGCTGACCTCTCTCCAGTTTAGTCATCAAGCAGTCCTATTTACTAGTGCAGCTTATTAAAAAAAAAACAACTAAAAACACTTTAGACCCTGTACCCTCTGTAAATACCAATGCTCTACCCAAAGAAAGCTCCAAAGAAAGCTGTAAGCTCAAAACAGTGAATGTTTCTCTCAAAACAATGAATATTGCCCTCTTTGAGAAGGTGGTAGCTTTTAAGACTGCCAAATGAGCGTGACGCTCCCGGCACCGTCCCGCGTCGCCTGGCCCCTTCCGTGAGGCTGATGGACGTCTGAAGCCCTTGGTGCGTTGCTGCTGCGGCCTTCGCGGCACAGCTGCTGCCCGGGGAGGGCCTCCGGCCCCGGAAGCCTCTCTCGCCGGTTTGATCGCACACGCAGGGATTCGGGGGCTGGAGCTGCTTCGTTCGTTCGTTCGTTTTTTGAGTCGGAAGCGATGCCGCTGAGGGCGGCCGCTCCCCCGAGCGCCGCGCTGCGCCGTGCGGCCTGGCCGCGCCGCGGCTCGGCCCGGTGTTGACACAGTAGGTGTTATGTAACCGGCTCCGCTTGGCAGGGGACTCGCCAGACTCCCCTGCCCGCTGCTGCAAACCGCACTGGCAATTTCTTGTTTTCTTCTGCTGTTTGAAGGCAGAAGCTGAACCAGCTCCGCCGGAGCGGGCGCGGGCGGGGGCAAGGCGGGCGGCGCGGCCCCGCGGCGCCTTAGAGCAGCCCCGGCGCTGCGCGGCGGGACCCAGGCCGCCGGGCGCCGCGCGGAGCTCCTGGCCCCCCGCGCGCCGCGCCCCCCGGCCCTGCCCCTTTCGGGGGACACGAGAACAGGCGAAAGAGCGGCAGCGATGCCCTCAGACGTGTCCTCGGCTGTCGGGCTGCAAAAATGCGTTGTCTGAAGTTCAGAGGTTGTCTGGAGTGCAGAAGAGCCCGGTTGTGTGCACGTGCTTTACTTCATTAGGAGGCGCAGCGTCCCTCTGCGTGGGAACTGTAAACTCAGTTTCTGCAAGAGCATGGTTTGCTTTTTTTTCCTATTTATTTGTTTGTTTGCCATCGTACACATTCTGTTAGTTAAATAGAAGTATTTAAACCAAAGGAAATACGACATAGAAGATTCAGGGTGCCATTTTATAAACAACAAGCTGGAAGTTGTCAAAAAAAGGAAAAAAAAAGGCAAGTCTGGCACATGTTGAATCCATTCCTTTCTGTGGAGGAAGAAAAATAACAATTTCTTTCCTATACAACTGAACTCTTTCACAATCCGCATTGCTCACAGCTGGAGTAATTGCCCTCAGCAGCAGGGATGTTAATTTGGCTGGACTCTCCGCTCCCCACCCCTCTGCCGCGCGCTCCCGCCGGCCCCGTGCCTCCCTCCCAAATGCGGCCGCTTTCGCAGAACTGCAGCCCTGAGCGCAAGGTCTTGAGTGGACTTCGCGCTCCCCGGCCAGGCGTCGCAAGCGGTGTCGCAAAGCCTGGTGAAGGCTCCTGCAACCGCAGGCGCTGCTGTCACACGTTTATTTAAACGACCTGTAAGGCCCTGGGAGCTGGGAGCGACTTGGGCTTGGGGCACGAGGCACAGCGTCCAGCCGTGGCACGCGCTAAGAGCAGCCTCCCTCGGGGTTACCAGGGGCTGGAGGCGCGAGCGTGTGCGTTCTCGCACGGGGTTAGTTAGCTTTCCTTGCCGAGTAAGGGTGGGCAGCATCTTAAAAGCACTGCATGTTTTCCAGTTCGGGCACCACAGCCTACTCCCAATGCTGTTTTGGTTGAAGGTTGGTTACATGCCTCAGATACCTAAAATTAGGTGTTTTACATCATTACCAATTAGTGACTCAAGATGGTGATACAAACAGTGCAAAGTTTGGATCTCATCTTTCTGGCTCATGTTGGCTGGCAAGTTAGAGTCTTAAAATAGCAATTATCTAACGGGGAAAATCCCACAGTTCTAGACAAGTGGATTATAAAAATAGCTGCCATCATTTGTTAGATCACCAAAGTCACTTTTGAACCATGCTCTGGCTAAGTCTCGTGGACATATACCTGTTATCAAAAGAAGGAGCAAAAGACTGGCAAGGGTTTCCCTTTAATCTGCTTGGCATCAGTAAGTATTTGCAGGTCAGCAGAAGTTTTATTTATAGTTGTAACCACATGAAGCAAGAAAGCCGACACTTGCCCTGTGTTTTTCCATGAAAGAGGTGAAGTAATTCGGTTTGTGAATAGATCACTGTTCACAGACCTTCTTTTTTGACTCTGATTCTCTTTATATAACAGTCTCCTGTTCCTCCTGTGGATATGTTTTTTTTCAGGGAAAGTTATTTTTGGAATTATGGTTTATAATTGATGTTAAAGCATGTAATAAGGCCTTTATACATATTCTGTGTGCTCACACTTATTTTATGTGATTGCCACCAAAATTCAGCTCATTTGCCTCAATTTTGTTTCCATCTTTTTATCTACTTTCATTATACTTCCTATTATTAAATTTTCCAAAAACATTGTTGGGCAGTGAGAATTCTCTGTTTAATTCAGATTCCAGAACTGCAATAATATCTGTTATGTTAGTGCAAAGATATGGATGGCTTAGTAAGTTAACTGCCATGTTATGTCATCTGCTTAGGCTTTTCTTCTGAGGGTGAAAGCTAATGAGCTATTTTAGCATATTTATATACACTCAAAAAAAAAAAGATAATGAATATATATTTAGGACCTACTCTACTTCCCATTAAACCTAAGAAGGGAAAGAGAAATCTTTCTACTGAGTTTGTGGAAACCTATATATGGCCTTCCTACAAATAAAGAACAGCAACCCCAGTCTTAAAAATACTAATACCCTTATTGAAACAGCTGAAATTTTACCTGAATAGTGACTTCACAGCAAGATGCCAAGCAGTTATTAAAGAGGACTATCATGATTATCTTAATATTGAAATCCTTTCCAAATTGAGGAATGTAAATACAGTTGCCTCAGAAGGACACTGGAGACTTTTGCTGGGATGGTGATAGTGGTTAGGGGACTGCTTGCTTTGCATCATTTCTCTACTTAAAAAAAAAAATCTAATTTTGCTCGGGGAACACATGTAAGGTCTTCTTGTGAAGATCCTTCTTTTCTGCTGTGAACTCTGCCTACACTGCGATGATTGCCAGCATTAGACTCCTAAAGTCCTGTTTAGGCATACAGCAGGTTTGCCTTGAGATTTCAGAAGTGTTAAGCATGAAAGATTTCTTAACTCAATATGGGCTTCAGGACTTCAAAAATCTTTAAAACTCTAACTTCTACTTAAATGCCATAAGGCCTGATCCTGGAAATTAAATGTATGGAAATGAAATGCATGGAAGGCTCCTCCGTGCTCCTAACCAAAGGACTGCCTCTTTCGCACAGAGTCAATCACCTTTATTTGAAAAACTCCTCGAAGGTTACAGTATAGGTGGTTTGCCTGGAGGCTAAATAGTGCTGGGGCTTATATTGGTTTCCTTTAAGCAATTTTTTTTGCTCTGGTTTTGTTTCACAATCCATGAGCTTTTTCTGAATGAGACAATCTGTTATTTTCAAAACTACAACTGGGTACTTTTTAGACTGTTGATTTTGTGCCATTTTCAGTACCCATTATGTCTTTCCTGTAACTCATTCCAAGATCTGAACAGATACTCCTGAACATGTGCTAAAGTAATTTTGCCTCCAAAGTGTATATAGATCATTGCGGACTGCATCCCAGAGCAGGTGTCCGTGGATGGGGATGACCATTTTCCATCTGTTTGTTTTATTCTCTGGCTTATTTGTCACTATTAAATGATTGCTTCAATGACAGAACTCCCAAACTATGCATTACTGGATTTCTATTTCAGCTGGAAAGCAAGATGATAGCCCTCTGGAATGCACGCAGCTCGGGGGAGAGAAATACCAGCAAAGCAGGGCTTCGGCGGGTTGATACCTTTGCATGATCTTGTTTTCAAATAACCTTGTAAAGCTCAGTAACAAGCCTGCACTCACGGAGGCTCGGCCGTAACGCTGTGGAGGTCGCGGGCGGAGCGACGCAGTGGGAACAAGGGCAAAAAGAGGGAGGGCCGGGAAAGCCGCCGGCCGTTCGGAGGCCCCAGCCGGGGCCGGCGGCTCCTGGGGCCGGGGCCACGCGCGGGCGGAGGGGCCGTGGCCCCCATCCACAGGCGCCAGCTCTGCGCGCAGTTAGTGTGCGAGCAAGGCACGCACTCAACTCGGCTCAACCTGTTAATATAGCCCGACTGATCAGATGAAGTTATATTACCGAGCGCTACCTTGTTCTTGGTTACTGGCGCAGCAGCGTGGTGGGACACCCATTTGCAACTCCTTGGTGCATTTCTGTTTCTAGAGACCTTTGCAGGTGTATTTTTATAAACCGTAGAAATTGCAGTGTAAAGCCTGGTCTCTATTCAGCCGCCTTCCTCATGGCTCTCTCCAGTGCTCTAGGGAAGTGTGAAGTAGCGTCAACCCCAGCGTCCCGGGAGCCTGTGCATGGGGTGGCCAGGACGGTCTGGGCCCAAAGGCATACTAGATAGTGGCCGCGTTTGACTGCTGTCCTGCATGCCCTTATCCAGAAAAGCAGGGAAATGAAGCTGTGTATCTTGGCATGCTACATGGTATAAATGAATGGCACTGGGAGAAAATTCACTCAAAAAGGTGTTTGCACAAAACACCTGGAAGTCTTTCAGGCAAAGTATTTTTAAGGTGGGGACAGGAAGGTATCAGGGAAAAAACTGAGGGCTGGAAACGTACTTCCAACTATTTTTAAAGTAAACAAATTCTTTTTGAAGTCATGGGCTTGTTGCATAAATTGTGCATTTGACAGAATAAGTGGTGGGATGTTATGGTAATTACTAATGTCCCTTGAATATTTGGTTAACCACTGCATATAATCCCACATGCAGTAGCCTTTCCAGGGAGAATTTAGATCTTCCCATCGGGCAGGATTAACTGTTAGTCTCTTGTTTCAGCAACTTTTCAATTATTTGATTCCAGCACTAGGAGTTTTCCATTTGGGGAAAAAAAAAAAAAAAAAAAAAAAAAAAAAAGAGCTGTCCTTTTGACATCTGGCTTCAAAACAAATTCCATCCTGTACCTGTGCGTGATGAACTGTGAGATGCCCACTTGGATGCTTGGGAGCAGGAGCAGGGAGGTCTATCAGACTGCTGAAGACTCAGGCTCTAATGCAGAAATGCATTTTACTCCTTTCTTCCTAAATTCAGTGGAACGTACATAAGGAGTATTAACATAATGTTGAACTCTGCATTTCAGGTCAGATCCTTGCAGAGGTACTAACATATGAAAAGGGACAAGTCACTAATCCTCCCCTTCTCTGGCATTCAAAACATACCCATGCTGCCACCACCCTCTCCCAGTATTTTTGCTTCAGCCTGTTTTCTTATCCTTGCCTTCCTGCTAAGTTCTTCCTGGTAACATCTCTGTGATTTATACCCTGTCCGTGTATTGTGTGGAATCAAGGCGGAAAGGCGATCTCTCCCTAAGCTCATTTCTTCTCTGCAGGGAATGTTTCATCCTTTGGCTGTCATTCTTGCTTTGCAAGTTAAAAAAAGTTGCCAAGCAATATGAGATTTCTGTTCCATCTAGGCACTTACCCTCGTTTGTCAGATGCTTTTGAGAAGGATGAACCCTTCCAACCCAAACGGCATCTGGACAAGTGGATATGGCTGGGGTAAAGACACCTTCCTTCCAACTTCGTCTTCATGCAGGAAATCATTCAAGCACATGCTTTAAGCGTTGTTGTCTTCAGTGGGATTTCAGCGTGAGCTTGAAGTTAAAAGCACTTAGTTGGTGTCCTAAATCAGAGTGGGCTTTAGGTGTAATAATCTTCAAAGATACATCCATGCTTTCATAGGAATTTCTATTCTGGGTCAGATTGCCTAGGAACGCTGTATAAATGGTATCAGCACCTTTTCGCTTAGCTTCACAGCATGCTTTTATAAATCTTACTGGCTTCCAGTTGTTAACCATTTTCAGCTTGTTTTTTGTCTAGTTTGGCTGCTCATCTTATGCTTTGTTACTTAATACATGTCTTACAGTTACCCTATATACCCTCTACATGATGGCTGGTTTGGGTGAACTTTGACCAGTCTTCTCCAGCGTTGGCTCACTTCCCTGCTGCTGATACCTCTCCCTTTTCCAGGTTTCCATTTTCACAGCAGTTTGGCTCATGTTTACGTTCAGGCATCACAGGCACAACTCTCTGCTGCTGCTCTGATACTAGAGTACAATACAGACTTTGTAATATAATTACGATCTTTGATACCTTTTCTTTTTAAAGACATTAGCTACAAACAGAATAACACATTATAGCCACCTACTAACAGAAATCTTTATAAGCAAGTTAAAATAAGATTTTACATCATCAGAATACATTTAGAAGCTTAGGTAAATGCCAGCCATAAACCTCTGTGCTCTTCTGAATAAAATAAGCCTAGGTTGAGTTTCGAAAAATGTCTTTAAATACAAATTAACTACATATTTAACTATGGACAGATCTTTTTATAACCTGCAGAGGTTACGAGAGGAAAATTTAACAAGCTTTCAAATGTAGAAACCATGACAATAGCTCTGTGTCTTTTCAGATGTAGAAACAGCATAGCTATGTGGTGCAAGGCATGTTAATACTTAGAACGATGCACTAGGAATCCAATAACACAAATATTTTCAAATGTGTATCATTTCTTGTTTCATTTTCCATCTTTACACATTTACATGAAGTCTTTCAGCTTTGCTTTTTAGGTGAGTCCAAGAGTCAATCAGCTAAAGTGATATATATTACTAATCACACACTATAGAATAAACTGGGCATAGGAATACTATAATTTCTCATCAGTGTGTGAAGCATTTATCAAATACTAGAAACAAATGCAACCAGATCTATTCCTTTTCATACTATCTGGAAATAGAAATGGCCTTCCCACTGGTAAATTGGCAGTGCCCAGGAATTCACTAGGTGCTTTAAGAAAAACAGCACAAAGTTCTCAACCAGAGATCTTAAAAAATCCCATTTTAAGCAAGGCTAAAAGCTGAGTGTTTCAACAGAAATGGGGGCTGACAGCAAAGGGCAGAGCCCTGGAGAGGAGTTTTGGGGTTGCTGACTTGCTCGAGTTGGGGGTTGTGGTGACTGCTGTACAAACAGGGAAGCTGGAGGAAGTAATTTTTTTCCTCTCGTTAAACTTCCCATGTGTGAAGGGTCCTGTCCCCACCAGTTGTGCCTGCCCCCCCCCCCCCCCCGCCCAGCTTTTTTGGCAGCCCTGGATATAAAAACGTGGGAGACAGGGCAGTTGCATCTCAAGGTGGCATAACTCCTGGGGAGGCCATCACCAACAGCTGGGTGTTACTGTGTTTGCACTGTGATCAATCTGGCGAGAGTGAGTGTAAAGAGGGATTTAAAAGAAAAGGCAAAATATTCCCATGTGGAGAGGCAGGAGAGATGAAATAGCAGAAGAAAGGAGGGAAAACATCATTCTTGGAGTGCTTTAAAGGAGCATCGGGGATGTGCCTGTAAGAAATGGTGCTAGAGCTTGCTGAGACCAGGGCTGGAATTTCAAAGGAGGAGCGAGGGGCAGAGCTGCCGCTGGAAAATATGTCTGTCCCGAAGCCAGGTGCACCTGGGCAGTTCACACGAGCTGGGGGCTTGCTCTGAGCAGCCTGAGCTTGAAGAACGGTGAGAGACTCCGGTTTTAGGCTGATGAGCTGAGGGATCATTGCACTGGGTGACTTCAAATGCAACATTTGAAGCAGGTTGTTGGGGGTGACCCATGGGATGTCGTTGGTGCCGTCACGTGGAGATGGCCAAGTCAAGCCAAACTCTTCGACTGAGTTGTAGAGAAAGAAATGTCAGAAACTAGACATGTTTTGGGAGGAGAGAAGGGATAAGGGATGGAGGAGTCAAAGGTTTTCCCAACTTCCAGTACTCCTGTGAAAGGAAAGGTGATGGGACTGCTGACCTTTACAGGGAAGGAAGAAGGGATTTAGGAGGAAAATGAGTTTTCAGCCTTTCCTGCTGCTGACTGCTCGATAACACTAGGTTTGCCAGTGCACTTTATTCTCACAGTCTCAGTGGGAAAATGTCCAGACCACAGAAATCTCCATAATAATTGTCGCTAATCTACCTCCTTACTGGTCCTTACAGCAGAAGGCCAGGGACATTATTTAGGGATACTGGCAGCTAGTGGTCCCAGGGGCGACTGCTGCAGCACCTGATCCGTGGACACAGGTGGTGTGACAGAGGTGAAGACTGTTGTCTTCCCCTACCTCTAACGTAAGCTTTCTGTAGTGGACTTTGTTTTCTAGCTGTCGATCTAGAACCTTTCGTCAGCTCCTAACCCAGTCATAAATTTTAAGAATATGTTATTGCTTTCATAAAGCAGCTCTCCTGTGCAGCTCTTTCTAAGGATTTCCTACTTATTTTCCATAAAAAATACAAATTTGCAATAAATGTTGGGGCTTGGGCACATTTGTAGGGGACTTGGTCTTACCTAAACAGATGAATACAAAACCCATCTTTGAAGGTGCTATATCTCCTTGAATATACCTCCGTTTTATTTAATGAGGAAATCACATACATACTCAGAACATCACGCTCATATGTTTTTTTTTGTCAGAGAGTATGCTGAATACCTGGATGCTCAAAAGTTATGATTACTCTGCATTAAAAAAATGCCACAATTTCTAAGCATTTCTTGATCCTGGGCTGGCTGAAGTAAGCTCATTTACATTTAAATACCTTTAAGCCCCTGAAAGAGTTTGAATTTTTCATTATGCTCTGCAAATAGCTTTTGCTTTTTTCTATGTCTCAAATTTTATTCTTCTGTTTACAACTGGTTGTTGTAGTTTCACTCCAGGACTTCTCATTCATGAGCTGATCCTTTGCATTGGGTGCATTAGATATTTCTTCTTCTTTCCTAAGCTGGTCTTCTGTTTCAGAAGTCTACATTTTCTCATTTCTCATATTGGGCTGCATCAGACTTTCCACTGAACTCCTTCCCCAGCCATAGTTTGTAAAAAGCATCCCAGCCATTCCTACACCTTTCCCAGACTTTTCACCTCCACCACTTTTTCGTGTTTGGGTACTGCACGTTGTATGTTGCAGAGTAGCATTTTATGGGTGGAGTGTTTATCATGGTGGTTCATTTGTGATATGTTCATTAAAATTGACATTTGCCAGGATGATTCTGTGTGACAGGTTTTTCATTATGAAAAGAAGTGACCTCTGAGTCCAAAGGCCCTGCTTATGAGTGACCCAGCCGGCTCACAGTGAGGCTGAAGATTACAGTACGCAAACAAAAGCTGAAACACGCTTCTCCCATGTAACTTTGTGCGAAAATGGTATTTGCCCGTGGCGTGCACAGAGGCAGCCTTTCCTTTGTGCGCAAGAGGAAAATGGGGCAGGCTACAATAAAAGGCATTGTTGGCCCCAGCATGCCAAGAATGATGATCCAAGCACCAAAATAATAGAAAAGTGTCGGGAGGGAATTTATGTCAGGGTAGCTTCAGGCTTACTCGAGTTGTGATTCAAGCTTCTCATTCTTCTTAAATTCTTTCCAGGCCAAAATGAATTAAATAGTTGCTAATCTTCAATCGTGCCCTGGTGCAGTGGAATCAGTGTTTGAGGCTGGCCGTGCCGTGCGGCATTTTCAGGCTCCGATTCCTTAATGGCAGTAAACCCCAGGGAATCACAGCATTTGTATTTTCGTGCTATGATTATGATCTCTCTCTTCAAATTCCACTCTCCACAGGGCAGTCCTCCTTGGTTTTTTGCCCTGTAGACTATCTTTCGTGATAGTCGGCAAGTATGACTAAGTATGCACCCGACAGGTATGTAATGGGTTATAAGCTGCCATTTTTATGGAGCTGGTTTCCAGACCAGAATAGTGCCTTACAGCTATGCTTACAAATCATTGCAAATAGGAGAAGAAAATTGGTCTTGCTGTGACATACCTAGACAGATAGTGGCAACTGTAGATTAAAAAAAATAATATTATTTTTTTTCTTTTGCTAGTCATACTGGGATATTGTCCAGTTAAATTCATGATAACAAAAACAATAACCACCACAACAGTAATATCAACAGCAAATGGACTTTTCATAAAACATTCCTACACAGATAAGTATTATTGATTTTTCTTCTAAAATTCCTCTATTTTTTAAAATAGTCTTTAAAAAGGTTCACAATGTATCTTTTTCTCCTTTTCTTCCCTTGTCCCTAGTGAAAATGCCTAGAATCTAATGCCAAACAAGAATTCATGGCAGCAGCTAATTGTAAAAACTGTAATTTATAGTCCTATTGCCTCATCAAATTTAATTACAAATCATGTTTCAGGTGCTGCAAATTGCACAGCACTTCACCAGTGTGGGAGATGGCCCATTGCCCCTGGTGACAGATGATCCCAAACCTAGAACTGACTGGCAGCTTGTATAAAACAGCCAGGCATCCCTTCTGCACCCAGCTGATGAAGGACAGATGGTCTTTTTCTCCTTCAAGGAGAACGCTGATCAGGCTTTATTTGAAATAGTTTATGTGCGTATGAATTATTTGTATTAAAAGAGAATGAGTATAGTATTTTATTTGTGAACATCCAGATGAAGTGAAATTTTTAACTATTATTTCTTGCATGTGAAATAGTATGAGCTTTTCAATTATCTTTTTCTTTTTTTTCTCCTCTGATGATGGGTATCCCTTTCATTAGCTCTAAGGCAGCCTTATGCTTTTCTGGCAGTGTGAATTCATTTCTACCTGCCTCTAAGGCCTCTCTGTCCTTCCAAACTGGTATAGCAGAGGCTGCAGGTAAATGAGAAGCAAAGTACTGTTAAAAGGACAGAAAAAGCATAACATAACTAATACTCTTTAATGTTCTCTGTAACCTGCCTCCTCCTCAGAAGTTCACACATAAATTGGAAAGTTATGAATGGCTCAAGGGGAAGGACTGATACCCTTTTAGCCAGTCTTTTCTCCCTTGATGTACCCCATAGCTTACTTGTTCTTTGTTGAATATAGTTGAACTCTAGTTCAGCTAATCTTGTGGCTTAATTAAAATAAATCTAACCATTTTGTGCAAACGCAAGGTGGTTTATAGAGCGTAATGTCTCGGGCATTGTGGTCTTGAGCTGTCAGGCTAAGTGGGATGGTATTTTACTTCTCTCTTCTCAGAGCTAACCCCTGGCTCTCAGCTCCATGAGTACTTAATGGGTGTTCCCACTTTAATTCATAATAAAGTGATAATCATGATGATAAAATAAGAGTTCTGAGCTTTTAATGGCTTTTCTCTTCACTAATTGCATTAGATTCAGACCTGAATTATTGAAGGCTTCTGAAAAAACACATATTTTGGTCAAGGACAATTAGGAGGTGTTCCTGGAAACTCTTTGCACTGTTCGGGTTCTGCTGTCCATTAGTTCTTATTACTTACACAGCACCAAAGATGTGCCAGGAATATTAAAGAGAGTGTAAAGATCTGTAAGAAATGTTTTGCTACATTGTTCCTTACAAGAAAAGGGAAAAATTGCCCTTTCTCATTAGAATCCCGACCTGCCTCAGCTCTCTCAGGGCGTATGAACAACGCAGTGAAAACGCACATAAAACACAGGACTTTGTTTGGTGTTTGAGAGAATCACACGGGTCCCTGGGGGTCGAAATGAAGCTGGTCTGCGTTCCCGTTGCATGCATGGGGAAAGCCGTGCCTTCCTGCGAGGCTGGTCGCCGCTGGGGGAGGCGAGGGCTCACGAGGTGGCAGCGGTGGCCGGTGGCGCCTCGCTGTGACACCAGCGCCCACCTCGCTCCCGGCCCTGCCGCAGATGCTCTGCCGCAGGCGCTGCTTGGCTGGGCCTTGAGTCCCGAGCCCGACCGTGGCGACGGCGAGAGCGCCGGGCAGCACGTGCAGGAGCTGGGACAGGACAGCTCCTAATGGGACCTGCCCTGGGCTGCGAGGTCCTGCAGGAGCTGGAGAGCAAGGGGGTGGGGTGGAAGAGGGGACATCTGGCTGGGAGGAACTTGTGCAAATCCTGTGAGCGGCCAGCAGCTGCCGCGTGGCGCAAGGGCTCGTGCGTCCTGCCCAGTATCCTCTGGAGATCCTCTAGGAGACCCATCTGCTGCTGGAGCCAGGTGCAATCAACAGTGTCAAGCTTTTTGGTAAAAAAAAAAAAAGTCAGAGCTAGCAACAGCATCAGGCCTGGCTCAATGAGCTTAATGAATGTGGCTCATGGGATGTTTCAGGTACAAGGAGAAATGTGGAATTTCTTGTGTATGTTTAATTAGGGCACTTGGCAGCTGGGTAAACTTTAATTGCCATCCAGTGCTGCCAATCTTGCCAAGGAGTGAAGAGGGCTATTGATTTCCATCTCGGCTCAGGACTCGCTTCTGAGAGCTCATCAACCTGATAGGTGCTTCGTTCCCTGTGTCTGCTTTGTGCGAGCTAAGGTTGCTTTCACCTGCAGACGTTGGGTGGGGGGTCAGTGGAGAGAGTGCACAGAACTGTAAAGAGTCAGTTATGAACATGTCTCGCTTACCACCCTGTCAGGGCGCAATGTGCTGCCAGTTTTGGAGAACCTCCACAGCTCTAGGTCCTTACATAAAAATTCTTTTACAAACCTCATTGCGATAGTGAACAGTTGCCTCCCAAAAATAAAACAGGCATACAAAGATCCTTCTCCCTTTAGTCAACAGGAGCAAGGCAGTGTTTATTTTATATGCTGCATGTTGGTTTATAATGTGATGTTACTGAGCAGAGGACTAGAAGTCCACTAGAGGTGGATTTTGCATTTCACTTTGAAGACCCCAGTGTCCATAACTTACATTTTCTCTTTTGGGGACGGCTTCCAAATTTCATGGGCTAGATGCCAGGAAAGCTGTCTCTTGCACACACACATTTCTGGCTGGTAGCTGACAGTTTCGTTGTTGCGGGGGAATGAAGCTGGTTGAAACAGAGACACAATGAGAAAACTCTCACACAGACACAAAGTGTAGAAATTTAATTAGAAAAAAAATTAAAGGGCATTTTGGGAGAAGAGGTTGAAGAGGGAGAAGGAGATAGCATTGCCTTTGCAAAACTAGCAAAAATACGGTCTTGCAGGGGTTTACAGTTTAACAGGCAAATATCATTATGCACAAACAGGTTTCTAGACAACTGATCTAACACTGTACATACAATGGAGATTGGTGTGCCTATGCAGGGTAGATGTGTGTGTGGTTTACTGAAATTAAAGAATAAAGGTTAGAGTAATGATTTCTCTTCCACTGAGGAATGGATAATTAGTAAAATGTACGTACCTTTTATTCAGCAGATACAACTTCTAAATATAGGGACTTGCATCATTAGGTGCCCCAGGGACACTGCAGACTATTATATCATGCACACCACCACAAAAAATTATCATGATCAATCAAAAATAGCTAGCTATACCCCATTCTATGAAAATTGTTTGTATATTAAATGGCAAGAAACATAAATGTATATGGGTCTGGTTTGCTTTCTGCACATGCTTTGAACTGCAGTGACTTTGCTGGAATGACCCTGCCCTTGCAGCAGTGACAGGGTGGAATCTGCCCCCAGGTATCTGGTTATCGAGGAAAAGTGGTAAAGTTAAATGGTAGCTTATAAATCAAAATGAAAACAGTATTTGTCTAATGTCAAAACAGTAATATTGTCTAATAACATTGTAAACCATTTCCATTGCAGCTCTATGTATTAAAAGTGACTTTTTCTGACTCATTAGGAAAGGAACACCTAACACAGAACACTATGATGATTGGCTAGTAATGTCTTAGTTTTCTTTTGTTTGTCTGTGTTTAAGAAAGCTTTAATCTGATGCAGTAGAGAAAAATAATATTTCCAAATGCAAAGTGGTCCTCTTGGAAACAGTAATTTATTTCCTTATTACTTTAACAACTAATTCCATTAAAATAGCTGATAGTGCTGATAGTGGAAGGCAAACCTTATACCTGGATAAGACAGTGGAGATGAAAAAGGTAAGTTTTAGATCCCTACTAGCCAACTTTAAAATGGGAAAATGATGCATTTTCTGTTGGTTGGTAAAATCTTGACTTTCATCTCACGCTATTAGAGTATTTTTAAATCATGATGTCACTGTTGCCTTACTTTCATGTATATGTATCTCTTTATAATCAAGAGATGACAATATACACAGCAAAAGTAATCTGGGACCTCTGACAGCTGTTAAAATACAACAGCTATTGATATATCTGCTTTGTTAATCAGTGTTGGGTTATAGCCTCATTTTGTACCCAGAGCAGCTCTGCTGTTTGTAACAAAATACTTCCCACATGACACTGTCTTGTCATCTTCACTGTTTCTAGTGAGATTTTAAGAAGTGACTCATATTTTGGTGTGTCCTACTTAGGATACCTCAGATGTCACTTTTTCCAAGGCATTTTGCCAAGCCTTTGACCTTCAGACTGCTTTCAGGTGTTGAAAGAGAAGTACCCAGAACTGGAAATGCCTGCAATCTTTAGCTATCTTCTTTAAAAATATGTCTTTATCTTCTTTCTTTCATGAAAAATAAATAAAAGAGGGCTTTTACCTCTGCTATTAAAAAAGTTGTTTCAAGTCACTTTCTAATTGAAAGAAATGAATAAGTTCCATTCCTGCATTAACGCATTGTTAAACTGAGCAGATAATTATACTTTAGGTTTATATATCCTGTAATACTACTACCATAATCATTAAATAATTATATTTAATTTAGTTACACAATGAAATTTCTTCCATTCCCACTTACTGTGCTCATTAGCATATGGTATTTATTCTCTGATCCTGAAGGAACTAAGAATATGAGCACTCTGAAGTACTAGGTTATAAGTGTCATAGCAGAAAAGAGCACAACTGGCAAAATGCATGAAGTATATTTTTTTGTTACTGCTTTCAGATGAGTCAATATGAGGGCTATCTACTTTCCGTGCTGATTTTGTCTTTGTGGCTATGTTGTTAAAGGCATGACTGATTCTCTCCTCTTGAGCTCCCAAACACATTTCAAACACAGCTGAACTCAAGGAGTCAACAAAGCTACTGGCAAGCATATTCTGTATGTGAACTGATTTCTTCTAGTAGCTTAAGAAAGACAACACTCATTCAACATTCATTCCTTTCAAATAATGTGACTGGCAATGCTTGCATCTCATATGTCTACCTAAAATTAAAGCAGCTGGAGTTCCATAAAATATTAAATTACCACCAAATGTAGAAAGGTAGAGATTTTGAAATATCAACACATCAGACAGCAATGTGAGCAACAGTACAGAAATTTTGCAGTGTATAGCTCAAAAATTGGAATGCTTCCCATGAAACTGATGTATAAGTTTTTTGTATTACAAAGCTTTCATGTTCAGCAATTAAAGGTCATAAGAAGTCCTCAGAATTTGGGGAAAAAGATTTGTAATCATCAGTTTCAAGACCGCACCAGGAAAGGAAAATGAGATTTTTCACTGGTGTAATTTAGCTTAGTTCCCTGGAGTTGAATACAGACAGGTGATTACATTGAACTAAATGTGAGGAAATTATTTTTGGGTGGAATCAAGTGAAAGGATAGGAGATTTGTACTATAAATAAAAAATAGTGTTTTTTTTTAACAGTAGTAATTCAGTTTGATCTAGCTTTTGCCCTTTATGTTTGGAATATTTGGTCTGACTTGGCCTTTGTGCCAATCTGTGGGAGAATTCAGATAAACCCGGTGAAATCTGAGAACGAGGTTAACAGTAACCTTGTAAAGTTACTGTTGAAGTTACAAGGGGAAGAGCAGAGATCTGCCATGGATGCAGCACCCCCATGCACCCAAACAGGGCAAGAACCAACAGGCTGAGTAAAAGCCTGACTCAACAGGACTTGAAGGCTAACATGGGTACCAGGTTCACACTCTACAAATATGCAAACAGTATATTGGGCTGCATTAGGAGGATCATGGCCAGCAAACTGAGAGAAGTTATTATTTCCCTGTACTTTGTACTGGTGAGGCCATATCTGGAATATTGTATCCACTTTGGGGCTCTCAGGTCAAGAGGGATATTGAGATACTGGAGATTGTCCAGCAGAGGATTACCGAAGTCATTAGAGGTCTGTGGCGCCTGACCTACAAGGAGAGATTGGGGTAGTTAGACTTGTTTAACCCGGAAAAGAGAAGACTCAGGCTAATATCAACCTGTGACTACTTGAAGGGCACTGACATACACAGTGGAGACAAATTCATCTCAATAGATGCAGATGATAAAACAAGTGGCTGTGGTCAGAAGCCATGCCTTGAGAAGTTCAAGCTGGACATTAGGAAAAACTTTTTTGTTACAATGTTGCAGCACCGAACAAGGTCACCCAGAAGGGTGGTGGAAATGCTATCCTTAGACATTCTCAGGAATCAGCTAGACCAGCTAGCATTGGTGATAGTCCTGCTTTGAGTGGGAGGCTGGACTAGAGATCTCCAGAGGTCTCTTCCAACCAACATTTTGTGATTTCTTACATGGACAAATAATTGAACAAATGAGAATAAACAAGATTAGGAATAAACGTTATTTTCTCAGTAGACAGGACTGACTGACTGACTCCCGAGGGTTTTCTGTTGGATTTTGCGCTCTTCAGCACATTCATAAATGATCTGAAGAAAGAAGGTGAATAGTCAGATGAGAAAGCTGCTGATACTACTAAGTTACTCAACAGTATTCTAATTATAAATTCTCAGTACAACACTCCTTGCAGGACAATAAAAGAGCAGATAACATGCACATGCATAGGGAAATGTGATCCTAATATTGCATACACAGCAATGGGCTCTGATCTACTGAGATTCAGAGAGCAGATCTTGAAGTTCCACAAGTGCTTCAGCTCACCATTCCCTCAAGACCAAAAGCTAAGTGCTATCAAAGGCGCCTCATCTGCTGTTGGTCCATCAGTCTATCTGACGAAGGCAGTGCACTCCGCTGCAGCATGCAGTTTCATTATCTGTCAGTGAAATTGTCAGCAATAGAAGTTCTGTCCCTTCTTGAGCTGCACCTTAACTGCTCCAATTCTCCATTCTTTTTCAGCTGGTGAGTTAGAGGTATCCAGAAACCTCTTGATTAAATGACAAGGAACAGCACAAGCTAAAAAGGACCGAGCTCATCACCTGGTGTCTCTGCAAGTCTTCTAGCTGGTGTTGTTCCCCTGGCTACGCCTAGCTTCTTGTGGAAGCATCCACATGTTGTTCCGATATGGAGGGGCGAAGATCTACTGAACTTCTTCCTTTGAAGAAGAAAAGATCTTTTTGTGTCTGTTTTGTGACAGATTACAGCAATAGTTATTGCCATGAGCCTCAACACATTCATACTGAGGCTAATCTGCGTATTTTTTCATGTTATACAGCCTCTTTATTCTGACAGTTAGAACAGCATATTAATAAACTCAGTAAAAAGCGTATTGGAAATCTTTGACTTTCTTACTTTAACTTATGATATATTAATCTGTTTGTCTCCAACGCTAATCTTAGTGCCAAGATAGCTGGCAAAAGAACTGCTTGTCATTTGCAAGTACACAAGGGAAATCACAAAGTTGACCGTTTGTGTGTGTATATATATATACATATATATGTATATACACATATACCTCCATAATCTTTTTCTTGAGGATACAACACTAATTCCACTTAATCATTTTCATGTAAATATACTGTTTCATATATACATTTGCAGATTGTTGACCAAGTCAGCACCAAAAATGTACCAAGCGTTTACAAACCAAGGCAAAAGATGAGCGATAGGAAAGGCTGAGGATACTTTCTCAGGCAGCCAGCTCCTGGAAGGAACAGGAAATACAAACTTAAAAAAAAGCAAAAAGAATGCTACAGCCAAGTGTCACTGCATCTTACTTGAGCTTGCAAGGCTCTTCAGGCAATAAAACCAAAGGACAGCCTGCCACACCTGCAGGGGTGCTGCCAACAGGTCAGCTGGCTCAGCAGAAAAGGGAAATGTATAATTGTATATGTAATAAACGTATATGAATAAACAACTCAAATCGCTTTGCAAAGGTCTTGGATCCTTTAGAAAATATTAACCTATATCAGTCAGCATTTTAAAGCTTTTTTTTCTTTTTTTTAGGGAGTAGATTAAATTTATTTTTTCAGTGATAGACTGAAGGAAAGAAAAACCAATGTGTGCATGATTCCAGTCATGTTATGCAGCCCTGTATCAGGAGCCATGGCTTCCCCAAGACTTTATCCTTCTCTTCCTTCTGGCAGCCCTTTGCCCTGCCCTTTCCCTGAGCTCCTGGGGCAGCCCAGGATGGACCCGTGCAGTACTGGTGTCCCTGTACCAAGTCATATTAGCCTTCGTGAGGCCCATGGAACAATACTGCAGGAGCTGATCTTGTCTTGCCAAGCTAATAAAATAGCATACTTTACTAAAAATGCTGTCAAATACTAGGAAAAAGTCTTATAGTCTAATTTTCCCAGGGCAGCCACCACAAGAACAAATTGCAAAGCACTTAGCCTAGCCTGGTCTCCCGTCTCTTCTCTCTCTCCCATTTGGCCTGGTATTGCTAGTGTATTTCTGGGAAATGCATCCATCAGTGAAACAAATGCTGTCTTCCCATTCTTTTCTGTAAGAAAGATGTCAAAAGTTGTTATTTAGTATAAATTTCCACATAGCGCTATTCTCACTTTTACCTTTTAGTCCTGGTCATGTGCACCTGTGGTACCTAACCCATGTTTTTCTTTAATTCAGCAAGAGACTTCTCCCCTGCAAAGAAAGAAGGGCAGAAGAGTATTTGAGGCATGGTGAAGGTGAGGCGATAGGAGCACGCAATATAAATAATCAAAATTCTGCCTCTGCCTCCCAAATGATCTGTTTGTTCAACCAAGTAAATCTAAAAGTTGATCCTGGCTGTGCTGGTGCAACCTATTGTAACAAAGCACGTGGGAAGACCACAAATGCTAAGAATGCCCTGCGCATCTGAGTTTCGTCCGTGCTCCTCGGGGCCATGTGTCATGGCAACAATGCGGCCAAAGTTGACTTTTAAAGAATCGTGCTTTGACAGCAGTCTCCCCACCACTGCTTAGCTGCCAGTTGATGGAAATTCCTGTTTCGACGAAGTATGCAAAATGCCAGCTGAGAAAATGCCCAGTGCATTATCCCATAGCAGACAAAACAAATATTGTGTTTCTCATGAACCAGCTATGTACAGAATTAAGCTGGCCCTGGTAAGACTCTGTGAGATAGCTCAAGTTCAGCTCAGGCAAGGGAGAATGCTGCTCCCCAAAAGAATTTCTCCACACAATGGCAGATACATGGGTGATTTATGCCATCTAGAAGAGGTTGGTCTCTCTTTCCATGAGTGAGCTGTTCCATAGAGAACATGTGAAGAAATAAATCTGTTAAGCATTTTCAAAAAGTAAAAATGCTGGGGAGCTTGTCGGTACAGTGGGTAAAGTCGACTGAGGTGACTTGTTGCTTGGCTGAGGTCAAAGTCTTTAGCTCCTCTAAACGTTACCTACATGACTCTCAACCATTAATTATTTAGTAAGGATACTGCTTAACTGAATCCCTGTGTTGTTTTATGTTCTAGTACTAGAGCAGAAATTGAAAACTTACTTATGTAAACTACCTGGGTGAAACAGCACCACTTGGACAAACTAACTCCTTTGAGTCACTTTTCATGTATCTAAAGCATGAGTAAAATAATATTTTCTCTTCTGTGTGTGTGTGTGTAAGACCTGGGCCTGTATCTTAACAAACAGAATTACCCACTGACCCCAGTGGGACCCTTTCCAGCAGAAGGCATGTTTGTAAAGCCGTCTGATTACTTGAAACTCTGAAGAAGTGTTTGCATCTATTAATAGTGGATGTGGCTGTGAAATAGTTGTGTAGTCTTCTACTGAGATGAAGAAATCACTTAAACTTGTATTCCCTTTAAAAAGCAAAACTTGAAAATATTACCCAGCATCTCACTATCTTCCTGGTATAGATTCAGACCAGCCTAATGAGAAGAGTTGCTGACTGAAGGGCTATGTTGCCTTGTGTCCTGGTTTCTCATGTCTTAGTACTGTGAGAGATGCCCATGAAGGCTTTAGAGATGAAGGTGTTGTTCCCGTATCTGTAAGTGACGGAAAGGATGTTCAAACAGAGCAGCCCTGCGGCATGGCAGAGCAATCAGCCCCCTTGGTACACTTTTGTAGTCAGCAGGGACCCAAATTCGAGTTTGTCACTGCCGCACAAACTGTTGGACAGCAGTAACCAGCTGTGACCTTCATTCACTTAGTGTTTTACACAAACGTTGCACATGTGCCACACCTTAGGACACTTCAGAATTGTTGTTATCTAGTTGTTTGCACTAAAATTGCCAATCATTTTCAATGTGAGAGCAATACAGCTGGGCTGGAAGGGACCTCTTCCCCAGCTCAGGCTATCTGCTCCTGAGATGTAGTTCTTTAACCTCGTCTTAAAAACATTCTGTACAGAGGCTGCATGTTCCTCCCAGCCAATCTTTTCCAGTGCTTCTTGTTGTTAGAAAGTTTTCTGTACTTTTCCTTGCAGCAGTTTGAGTCTGTTACCAGTCTGGTACCTCATGGATATGGAGAAGAGATTTTTCCCTTCATCTTTGTAGTAGCTTTTTTTGCAAACTGTCCTTAAGTTATGGCTGTAAAAAATCTTATCAATATGCTGCTGGCAATGTTGTCAAATGGAAGAAATTTTGCTCTGATTACTGATGAATTTTCTGTCAGAACTTTTAAACCATATCTTCTTTTTCAATATATATTACTTTCTGGTGAAAGTGAATATGCTATTCACATGTGCTTCCTCAAGTACAATTTGCAAAGCAATTTTCTTTTCACTGTCGCTGTCAGCAGATGACTCTGTGAAGTGTCAGTCACAAAAGAAAATGGATTTGCATCCTTTTCTGTATTTTCTGTATGATAGATTTCCCCCTTTCTACATACAGCTTTCTCTGATACTGTTTAAGTGGCCTGCATTACATCTTCCATTACAAGAATTTTTGTCCAACATTTTGTATGAATTCCATAGTGACACAGCTTTTTTCTTGCCAGCAGATAGTATCTTTGCTCTTTCCCACTAGCCACTCCACCAGGGCAAAATTACTAGGAAAATACTGGATATACAGCAAGGCAGACAAGAAATAGTATATAGCTGATTGTAGCTGACCCATTTTGTATTACTGCCTATGATGAATTTTAACATCATTCCCAGAAGACTGTGTGAACACATTCTATTATGCAATGTTAATTTGTGAGTAAACTAATATTTTGTTCAGTTTATTACAACTATGCACAATTCTGCTCCAGCTGCATCTGTTCATAGATTGTTAGTGATGCATTTCTTTTGAACATAAATAATTGAACAATTACTATCAGCAAACAGTTCTTCATTTGTATTTAAACTACATGGTTTTGCACATTTAAGGAACTACAGATAATTTTTTTTTACTGTACAGTTGTTATTTCTGTAACTATGTCTAAATAGATAACATTTTTATTTCCAAAAAGCATTCTATTCTTCACCTACCTGTTCCTAAAGATAAACTTCTTTCTCTATTCTTGTCTCCCATAATAGGAAAAGGCATTTAGAAGATGTTAGAAATGATGTTTAGCCAGCTCACAGAGCGCAGCCATAGGGTGTCTGAGGTCACCCTGCGTTGGTGATACCTCTGGGATGAACCTCGCTGTCCTATCATAGACTATGTGCACATGATGACTGCATGGTGTCACTTAATAGCTCATATTGCTGTAATCTTAGTGAGATTTTAAAATTATCATAGCTTATACCTTCACGAGGTATTTATGAATGTCAAAAAATCTGTATTGATTAGAATTTTCCATTCAGCGGCTGTGAGAACAACTATTTGCAGGACTTCAGAACGTAGGAACCCTGGCAATTTTCTTGTTACATATGGATAGCAACATTTTTTCATCTGGCTAAAAGTCATGCTAACAAAATACGAACCCAAAAGTGTGTCACTGAACAAATCCCAAACCTGTAAAGGGCAAAATTGTTCTTTAATGACCAATTTGTGTTCTTTAATCACACAAATCATTACACTCAGCAAGCTTTAATATTGTGTAACAGAAATGATAGAATACAATTTCTAGAGGTTTTCTCAGAAATTTGATACCTCCTAAATGACAACAACTCAATTACCCACCCATTGTTTAAGGAGAATAATACTTGCACATTGTTAGTGAACCACAGTTACTCAAATCATAGCACCTATGCACATTTTATCTGTAAAGGCTGCCTTTACAGGGTGTTTGGAGAATGTGTGAAAAATGCAGACGATGCAGTCAGCTGCTACTCTGAGAACACACTTGGATATTTACTTCATGGTATTATTCATTAGTCTTTTTCCAAAACCACAGAAGCGTGACTGCTTCCACAACAGCCCAGCCAAAGCCATTGGGGTTCGTCCGAGCCCTGAAGGAGGCACGTGCAGACGGAGACCTCCTCAGCTTGCCCATACAGTCGGAGGGATGCGGAAAGACAGTCTTGCTGGTGAAGGGAGAGCTGGGAGGAAAGCAGTACGCCCACCTCTGCTGCCGGCAGGGCCGGGGCTGCCCCCCGGAGCTGCTCCCGCAAAGCCAGGCCTGGGGCAGCACGTGCTTCACCTTCCCTCCGGGAGCCAGCCTGGATGAGGGCTTGTCCCAAGGCAGGAGTAAACCTAGGGAAAATTAAACGGGGAGGAGGAAGGGGTGGGTTTTGTTCAACGGAAAAGATGAGAAATCTTGTTCTTCCTGATGGATAGGTGGGGGAAAACACTGGTCCTCCTACTGCCCTTCAGAGATGGGAGCTTTGGTGGCTTAAAGGAGTGGTTGGTGGAGAAGCTCACAAGGATGGGCATGTAAAAAGCAAGAGTGACTTGGAAGTCTCTGTTTTATTTCCATTGGATTTGCATTTGGCACTGTCTTCCCTTGCTGGAGAACTCTTTGTTTGGCTTTGTGCGTAAATCGTCCGGCCACCTGCCCCGGCCCCAGGGGGCCGGCTGGTGGCTGTGGAGGAGCAGAGGTGGAGAGCACCCTGCGCGGAGCCAGAGGTGAGCTGCTTTCCAATCTGCTCTCCGCATTCAAATGGATGCAGAACCAGATGCAAGGAGATGCAGTTGCAGATGCAGTTCAACGTAAGGATGTGTTTACCATGGAGGCAGTAAATTAGAACTTGGAGATGCTGTTAGAGAAATGACCTTATATCCACAGAGCTCCCAGAATTAGTTGAAGCTGATGGCAACTTTGCCCCTGACTTAAGATAAAAAGTCATTTTGGAGCTCACGCTGATAGCAAGGAGTAGAGCCCACCACTGCCAAAGTAGCCGCGAGCAAGGGCAGAGCTGGAGCTCACTCCTCCCCGCGCGGCCACGCTCCTGCTCTTGCCCAACGCTAGTTAGGCAACGCTCACCCCCCAGAAAAGAGATGTACGAATCCCGGCGCCGGCTCCCCGACCACTGCGGGAGAGTCAAGCGCAACCTCGCTTTCTCGAGTGTTGCCTTTTGGTACGAAGCGGGATCTGCTTCCTGTTTGGAAGCCGATGGGCTGCGGCAGGCAGCGGTGCGGTGCCGTGCGGTACACCTCGCCGGGCCCCTGGGGCGGCCGGGCCCCCGGGGCGGCCGCGCAGGGGCTGCGCGGGGCGTCGCCGCTCCCGGCCCGGCGGCGCTCCCGGCCCGGCGGCGCCCGCCGCCCCGCACCGCCGGCGCCCGCCGCACAGGTAAGCGGCCCCCGCCGGCGGCGGCCAATGGCGGGGCTCGGCCGCCGCCGCCAGCCAATGGGAGCTCTCCTGGCGGCGGCCCCATGGAAATGTGCCTGGTGGGGAGCCAATCGGCGGCGGGCGGCGGGCGGCGCGGCGCTTTATCAGCTGCCAGGGCCGGCGGCGGCGGCGCGCAGCGGGCCGCGGCCTCCCCGCGGCGCGCAGCAGCATGGCCGGGCTGGGCGGTGGCGGCCCTGCCGCCTTCGGGCGCTGCACGCACGCCGTGGTGCGGGCGCTGCCCGAGTCGCTGTGCCGGCAGGCGCTGCGCACCGCGCCGGGCCCCGAGGTGGACTTCGCCCGCGCCGAGCGGGAGCACCAGCTCTACGTGGGCGTGCTGAAGAGCAAGCTGGGGCTGCAGGTGCTGGAGCTGCCGGCCGACGAGAGCCTGCCCGACTGCGTCTTCGTGGAGGACGCGGCCGTGGTGTGCGAGGAGACGGCGCTCCTCACCCGCCCGGGCGCGCCCAGCCGCAGGAAGGAGGTGCGGGGCGCGGCGGGGCGCCGCCTCGGGGCCGGACCGCGGGGGGCGAGCGCGGCCAGGCCGGGCCGGGTCCGTCTCGGGGGCTGCGGCGGGCTCGGGGCGGCGGGGGCATCGGCCCGGCGGGGCGGCCCCTGCCCTGCCCTGCCCTCCCCGCCCGCCGGCACGGCCTGGCGGCAGCGGGGCGCGGCGCGGCCGCTCCGCGCTGCTGGGGCGGCTGCGGCGCGGTCGCGTCCTCGGCGCGCGGCGCCCCCTCCCCCCACTCCCGCGCCCCCCTCCCAGGGCGGCCGTTAAACCGCCGCGACCGTTAAAGCGCCGGGGGCTCGTGCCGGCGGGCCCGAGCTGGGCGCGCGGGGCAGGGTCCGCCGTAAGCGCGGGCAGCGCAGCCCGGCGGGCGAGATGGCCGAGGCAGGTGGGGAGAGGGCGAGGCGGCGGGGCGGGACCGAGCGCGGTTCCCCGCGGCACGGCCGGCGCAGCGCGGGGGCTCGTCCGGCGCCGCGGGGGCTCCGTCGGCGCTGCCCCGCGGCAGCCGCGCCCCGCCGCTGCGAGGGTTTCGGTCTGGAGGCGCTGAGCGCCACTAGGAGTTGGGTTTTTTCGTTCACAGCGCCTTTCTCAGCGGTTACGTTATGAACAGCTACCCGTGCTATGCTTCTTTGTGACAATAAACGAACAATATAAACTATGACTCATCCTTTCTCCGTTGTGTGGACCTGTAGTTTTTGCAAACTTGCAAAGCTCAACCAGTGATCCATGACAAAGGACTAATAGAGCAGGTTTATGTTAGTGCTAAAATACTGTTCAATCCAAATCCCATTTTCATAATGTGTTTAGTTTAATTTGAGCTCCCTTTCAGGAAGTTCATTACAGATGCCTCTTGTAACTACCCAGCTGCCTGAGCGCAGGAGCTGGTATTAGTTTTGGTGTATTTAGTGTTAGCCTGAATGCCCTTGACCCTAATACTGCCTTCCTTGTGCACCCACTGTGTGTCTTGTGGATTAGAAACTAGAGGAGCATGTGGGTGTGCAGGGAATGCGGGCTTTGGTATTTAATGGGTAGGTGTGAAGGATATGCTACTGCAGGAGCCTTATTTATTTCGGTTTAAAATTTTTTTTTTCCTTGACCTACTCAGTTTCTCCAAGAACCATTTCATTGAGGAGGGAATGCACTGAAGTGCCACTCAGTTATCTTTAACTAGCTGTCTCTATGGCTTTGGTCTTCTTGATCTAGTGTCCTCCTTTAAAATAATAATAAAACTTACTTGAATAAGCACTTTGTCCTACGTTGTAATGGTCTGAGGCACTGCACAGATTTTTGTGTTCAAATACATACCCATTTCTTTGTGTGTATGCATACGTATGTACTGTTTGGAGTGTACACCTGAATGTTCTTAAAGGTAGCAACATTAAAGTGCATGCACTGTCTGTTACTTGCAGAAGCAACTGTTTCTGGCAGAGTCCAGTGAACTTTCTCTTGTCCTTTACCATGACATGTTGATATGCATTTGTGACTCCTGTTGCCATGTGAACCCAGTTGGCCTTTTGGAGCAATTGTTCATGTACAGAATTTACACCTTTTTGGAAGTGTACAAAGTGTATGTAAAATACAGATATGTGTGGTGGTGGTAGGATTTGATGTTTAGAGCCCAGAAGATGTTTCGGAAGGGAGGTGGCCCCTGTTGTGCAACTGGGGATGATGGTACTGGCAGGAGGTGGGAGTCGCTCAACTGAAGCATGAGGTGAAGGGAGGAGGGAGTATTTCTTTCCATTTTGAGTTCTGAAGTTGTGCCAATGCAAAGCAAATTCCAAAGGATAAGGTATGGTGGTAGAATTGAACAAATAATTACAGTTCAATATTGTATTACAACATTTGAGGGGCAGTAAAGAAGTGAAAGAGCAAGGAACAAGGAAACAAAGGACATGAGGTCACTTATAAAAAGAAGCAGATTATTCCTCTCTCCTGCCTTCAGTGCCATTGATTATTGTGGCACAGCGGAGAGTGGAAAAAGAGATGTAACCCAAAGTTGCAAGAGTTATGAGGGAGGGCTGGTGATCTCTGAAGCTAAGAGAAGGGGTTTGCTGAGCCCTTGAGTGAAGCAGTGTTGGATCTGAGCGCCTGATAGCATTAATCCTCTTTTGGGGATTAACAGCAGCAAATTAAGCACCAAAGTAACTACTTTGTATTCTGTCTATTACAAATATCAGGCAGGTAAAACAAAGGTTAATTTTTCCATTAATAAAAACCACAAGATGTGACATTTATTTCTGTAATCCCAAATATGTAAACCGTAATTAGATGTTAGTTACTGGCAACCACAAAGATCAAAAAGAATTGTGCTGCAAGGAATGCATATGGTAACAATTTATCATTAAATTACACAGTTTATTGTCACTTTGAGAATAACACAAAATCTGTTACGCTTATGCTCTGTTCTCTTGCTTGGCCTGTGTCTTCTGGGTCTGAGACCAGGTTTCTTATCTATCAGAATTACCTGTTTTGAATGAAGGGTTCGAAAGTGATTTGAAGCAGAGCCTGAACATGGTACACTTTTGCATGGAACAGCGGAACAGGTTCACTTCTTCCCATGGGTGACTTATCCAGGCATCCTCATAAATCCAAAAAAAGAAAAGAAGTGTTGAAGCATGATTTGAACCTTATTTGTTTTCTTGGATGATGGGGCAATCCCTCTCATAAGAGGATTTTATTTTTTATTCACAAAAAGTTGTAATAATGCATGACACTGCAGAATATTGTTTGTCTGACCATGTAATTCTTAATTATTTATAACAACTCTTTCTTCTGGGAACATCATTACAGCACTGCCCTGCAGAGAAGAGAGAAAAGACCATTGGGGAGCAGGGGGCTTTCCATTGGGTTGTTCATGGTTGTTCTGAGTGCTGCAGCTGCATCTCTGGCCCTTTCCTGCCCCTGGAGGCATCCCCTTGGAAACCAGGCCTTTGTCCTTTCTCCCCTCTTCCCTCACAGAGCAGACAGGCCTGGGTTTGCAGTGTGTTGGTTATGTTTAGCTAGAGTCTGGTTTGTTTAGGAGGTTTCAGTGACCAGGCTCGAGTCAAGGCTTCAGAAAGAACAAATATATATGACTATTTCACCTAGGGCTCAGCTGCTGCAGTGGAGGGCCTGGTGTTTGTCTTGGATATCTTGGCAAATGTTTGTGTTAATCTACTTTTCCTAAAAAGTTCCCTGAGAAACAGCAATGTTTCTTGTAGTTTCCTGACCCAGTTGAAGTTCCTCTATTCTCCTCACTTCTAGTATTTACCGTTCTTGGATGTGCCTGGTGCAATTGGTTCAGCCAGGCCAAATGTGAAACCTGTAGCCACTCCAAACATTAGGTGTGGGGTGGCCCTACCTAAGCCACCTGTTCTACCTGATTCACCTGCTGTGAATCTGTAACACCTAGAGAAAAAAATACCATTTCTAAGATTTCTGTCTAGTCTTTGAATCTCCCTTTGAGAGTATTCTTGGAGTTTTGCAGTAAGTGAAATTGCTGAGGAGTCTCTTCTAGGATCTGTCATGTTTAATATCTTTGTTGATGACCTGAAAGGTGAGGTGGGAGGCATCTATATCAAGTTTTGGACAGCCTCAAATTTGAGGGGAGCAGGTGATGTGGATGAAGATCAAGCTGCCATTCAGAGGAACCAGGCTGGAGCAATGAGCTGATGTGAACCGTATGAAATTCAATAGAGACAAATGGAAAGTCCTGCCTGTGGGAAGGAGGAACTCCTGGCTAGCTGGGGATGGCTCCCCAGAAAAGCATCTGTGGGTCTGTTGAACTGCAAGCTGGATGTGAGTCAGCAGCAGGCCCTGGCAATTAAGAAAGCCAGCAGCATCTTGTGCTACATTAACAAGTGCAGAGCCAGTAGATTGAGGAAGATGCTTGTTCCCTCTACTCAGCACTCATTAGATCACATCTAGACATGATGCACAATTTTGGGCCCACCTACTATCAGAAAAACATAAACAAACTGGAGCAAGTTTAGTAGAGGGCCACCAGGATGGTCGGGAGCTGCAGCACAAGCTGAGGGAACTGGGCTTGTTTCAGTTTGAGAAGAGGTGATGGGGGAGAGGGGGCTAATAACAGGCCCTGAATGTGGCATATATTGAGGTTATCAAGAAGATGAACTAGAGTGTCCACAGAGGTGCATAGCAGGAGGACAAGGGACAATGGGTATAAACTGAAACAAAAGTTTTTGCTGGGATATCAGGAAGAAGCTTCTCACAATGGGGACAGTTGAACATTGGAACGGGCACCTAGAGATTCCACAACCTCTTTGTGTTTGGAGGTTTTCAAGGTCTTACTTGGTAAAGCCCTCAGCAACCTGTTTGCTGACCCTGCTTTGAGCAGAAGGTTGAACTAGAGACCTCTTGAGGTTATCTTCCAACTTGAATTATTCTGCAAATGTGAGATGCTTATATGTTAAGATACACAGAGACAGGCATTGGTTGGTTGAGCTGCGTCATTTAGTCTGCACCTTTGTGACAGCTGATAGTCACTAAATCTGAATGGCTCCCATGCTGATGGAACCACTGTTGGAACCTTAGAAGGCTGAAGCCCTGTGAAACCAGTTCATAAACCAGTGTTTCTTTATGCTGTTTCCAAAAGTCTTTGTTTCTGCCTTGGCTGGTTCAGGCAGACTGGTATGAATATGAACCAAGGATGTTTTAGTGCATTATCACTAACATGGTCTGCTGCATGACAGAAGGGAAGAGAACAGAGGCAGTCTGCCTACAACACCAGTTTTCTTCTTTTTATATAACAAAAGCATAAACCCATGAATATTTTAACAGTGCAGTTGATGCATGCTTGGCTTAATCCAGTTAATGTTAAGCCACATACTGAGCATGCACTGTTGACCTGAAACATTTTTTAATGTGGTGGTGTTGCTTTAGTCGACTTCATAGTCAGCCAGGTTTGTCTCGCTGATCTTTTATGTCGCTTCCACATGGGGTAACTGTTTAACTGACTTCTGTGCAGGATGGGAGGGTAGGGTTGGAATGGGGTTGTTTGGTACTATTTCTGTGAAGAATTAACAGACAAGGGATTGTGTCCAGGAAACATGCTAGGAGGGCTGGTGATAGAACAAGCTCAGAAGGCTGATCAGTGAAGTGAAGAAGATGGGGGTCTGCCTAGGTGCATCTTGGAAGATAGTGGCCTGGTAGAATGTGCAGCTGGGGGAGCTGCGTTTCAGTTGCATAATGCCTTGGATAACCAGCTCCCACATTTCATGTCACTGAAAACTATAATGCAATATTTAAGAACTGTTGTATGTGTTTTGTCTTGCTGACTAGGCTCCTTGTTAGGAAGGGTAGCTTGTTTCTACTTTAGTAAACTGAAAATTTTTCTTTCTACTGTAAAAATGACAAGAATTTCTATTTCCAAATATTAATTGGTCTTTTAATGGAGGACAGTGTTTTGAATGTTCTTTAGACAGGGCTTGTCTTCATAGGGATGCTAACTGGTGAAAACTTAGTCATGCATTTAATGGTTTTGTTTGCAAAACTCGGACACTTATTTGAAGGCATTATGTTTCTGTGTGGGAAAAGTCTGCATAAACAAGCATTAGACCTGCATTTATCAAGTTTTGAGTACTGTTTTACTGTGGTTGAAAGGGAATCTTAGGTTTTGCTGGCTACTAAGGTAAAAAGAACAAAGCTAGGATTGCCAGCCATCTATCTACTGACTTTGGAGTCTTCCTACTCTTCTTCCTCCCCCTTCCCCCCATTTTATTTGACCGAAATCAATTACTATAACGCTGCATGTACCAGACAAATCTATGCAATAGTTTGTAATAGCACTGATTGAGCTTTCAGGCTTTATCAATACTGTTGGTTACTCTTCCAATGCCACTTACTGCCTGTCTATCTGGAACAAAACAGAAATCTGGAATTACATTAGGTTTTATTCCACACAGTTGTAGAAAGAGAGTTAAATTTGGACATACTCAGTCAGTACTGGGAAATAACCCAGTATTTTTTTAGTAGAGTAGAAAAATTAGTCATGCATTTAATGATTTGTTTGCAAAAGTCAGACACTTGTTTCAAGGCATTATGTTTCTGTATTATCTTCTGGACTTATTTTAAAATTTATAGTTCCTAGGGGATTTTGGATTTATCAGATAAGGTAAAGGCTTTTGAAGCAAGTCAGAGGTAGATTATTAATGCAGGTAACTTGATGTTTTGTTCAGCTGTGTGCAATCACCAATGTGTGCTTGATGTTCAAGTTGAGTAACTTCAATTGAAATGTTGTGATTGCTGATCAGATTGCCAATTCCAGAACCTTTTGTTCTAACAATGTGTTCTCAAATGTTTATTCCTGTAGTATAAACACTTCACGTCACCTTCTGAACATAACAGGGTTAGTGACTGAGAAGAGCTTTGATCAGCACATTGCTCTTGCTGCATACGTTGTCTTAACACGCTTGGAATAGTACTAAATGGCATTTCTACCATTTCTCTGCTTATGCAACAGATGGAAATCCAAAAGTTCAGCAAAATGCACCCCCAGTGAGCTGGCCTCTTCAGCTGCTGCATAGGGAAGGGAGAGCAGCTGGTGCTGGCGGAGAGATTCAGGAGCTGCTACAGAATAGGTCACTGTGTTTTTTCCCTTGGCTATCAGGACAGAAAATGCCCATTCACAAGCCCAGTTCTCCAATATCTGCATGGGAGCAAGTTTTGGGGTTGCATGCCTGCAGTGAAGGAGAAGGGAGTGTATACAGTCCTGCAGCAGTGAGGACAGTGGTTTAGTGCATCTTCCTTGACTAACAAAAGAGTATGCTTATTAGTCTCATCCTCTCAACAAGCATTGAAAGAGTCTCTTGCTTCACTTTCAAGCCTCTCCGTGTAGTACTTCACATGTCTGCTTGCTGGGCAGCACGGTTTTGTGTGCAGCTGTGGTTCTCCAGGTTTCTGCTGGGCAGTGCCAGGCTGTGTCCTGTGTGCTCTCACCTGCACAGATGCTTCCTCACCTGCTTGTTAGCACAGCTTCTATAAGGCTGCACAGGAAACCAGAGCAGTGACCTGCTCTTGGGTGGAAGGAATCCCCTCCTCCTTTCATTCTTTTCTTTCTCTGGAGTGGTTTAGGTAGTTGAATAGGCTCTTTGAGCTGACATTTTGTGCAGCTCTATGAACAGCTGTACTCAGAGTGGCCATACAGAGCCAAGACTGAGTGTCCAGAGATTCCTTACACTTATTTCTTAGCTCCTCTTGCCCTGGATCAATGTTGGCAGAACTTGTAGTAGTTTATATAGCTGCAGTGTAGACAAAATGTAGGCACTCTGAGAGCGTCTACTGACCTGTAATGTTGATCCATATTTAGGTGATGTTCCTGGTGAATACGGTACTTCAAGAGCTGGCTAGTGTACATTCTGGAGGAGCTCTATAACTCATTTTGAGTTATGGAGGGTAACAAAAATTAGGAATGACATTAGGTACTTTTTCACCCTCTCTTCAGCCTTTGTTTTCCCTTGAACACATCTCCTGTTCTGCACTGAGTATATACATGCTCCTTTGCCTTTCTTTTTTTCACCATGTTCTCAATTTAATGTCAAAATTAGAACAAAACCATGAAAGATACTGTAATTGGTTGTCATTTTGTTTTCAGTTTTACTTTTCAATCTGTTTTCAGTAGCAAGCAAACTTAGGATAAAACTGGATGAGGTATATACCTGGTTTTGATTCTCTCTTGCAGAAGCGTCATATGGAAAACGTTGAGATTATACAGTAGGTGGAACCAAATGTAACAGTCTTTATTAAAGCACGTGCTATTTGGAGGTGGGTGCTTTGGTTTGTATCAAGGGAAAGTGGTTCTCTCCGGGAGCAAATAGGAGCTGTACATCACAGGGAATGGAAGGGAAACAAGTGACCTCTGGTATCAGAGACTACATTGGCATTTTCTTTGATATATTTTATTAGCTTTCATTTTCAGTGTTTGGATATTAATATATAAATTAACCAGAAGGTGTATTGTAGAGGAGAAAGGTTTCCTCTTGAACAATATTTGAGACAAGCCTTAAAAAAAAAAAAAATCCCAACAGTGGGACAGATATAGGCTCCTGATATAGGTCTATCTGTGTAACTGTTATTTTGGTAAACATGGGGAAAGAATGTGAGGGTCTCACCAAACAGCCTGGCATGAAAGCAGGTTTGATTTGTTTTTGTGGCTCTGCCCCATCTGACTGTGTAACAGTTTGAGTGTTGCCTTGTAGTTCTTGTACATTCTTCTTTGATCTCAAAGTTAACTGTTAGTATGGTACTGTTGGGTGCTCTATGGCCCTGACACTGTGTGAACAGGGTTGACATTTTGGGTGAATTGGCTATATCAAGAACTATTCTCTTTCATATTCAATTTTGCTTCTGTGATCAGATTTAATGAAAAGATCAGGAAATAACTTCTGGTTAGATCAATAAAGGTGTTTTGTATTCATTATAATTGGTTTCTATCTATAGAACTATAAAACAATCTTTAAGGATAGATGTAGGAGCAACTTGAGCTTTCATGTATCTGAACAGAAGCAGTATTTAGGCCTTGTTATTAAATTGCCAGGTCAAGTTTCTTGAGTTGCTGGAAAAGTCAAAAAAAAAAAAAAAAAAAACAAACAAATAAACAAACAAAAAAACCCCAAAAAAACCCCTACATCCAAAGTATGTGTTTGGGTTTTTTGTTTGTTTGTTTTTTGTTTGCATCCTGTGGAGATTGTTATTTGCAAGTCCAGTGTCAACTTTTGTACTTTTTTTTTAATCATTGCTCCTGTGGTCATGATAAATTGTGTTGGATGAGGTTACAGTTTGAACATGATCGGTGCTTAAAGGTTCCAAATAACCTTAGGTGTTTACTTAAAGTGGAAAGAGCCTATTCTGCTGTTTTCACTCATATGAGGCTTAGAGTTGCCTTCTCCTTTCCTCTAATCCCAGGACGGTTTTGCCTGGACTTTCAGATTGAACCTTAATGTCTGTCTTTTGATAGCTGCCTCATTTAAAAGCATAGTAAGATCTAGTTTGCTAGCTGTCACTACTGGGATTTTGTTCTGAGGGTTTGAAAATGATGTTGTAAAATCTATTGAACATCCTATGTTGGGAATGTTAATTCTGTACACCCTTCAAACCTGCAATACCCTATGCACCCTGCAGAAGGGGGTTTGTATGCAGATTGCAGTCTCTTCTGGCTCATCTTGGGGTCTGCCAGATCTGAGAGTGGCAGAGTGTGATGTGTGGTGCAGAGTAGCTTTCACTTGCTCCAGCGTGGCGTGTTGCTTTCTGGGATGCTTGGATACAGTAAGTGAAGTTCCCCTAGCTGAGTTTTCTCACGCTGTGCCAGTAGCACAGCCAGCAGCTGCTCTCAGCTCTGTGCCAGGACACACACATGCACAGGAAGAAGCATATATCTTTGCTTTCCCCCCTGCCTTTTACATGCTCCCACTCACAAATCCAGCTCCAGTCTTACATTTCTCTATGCAGAATTCTCTCTTACCGTTTGCATCTCCAGATCAGCCTCCCTGAAGCCCTGTTTGTCTGCTCCCACATATGCTGTCACCTGAGTTGGGATCCAGCTGTGCCGTGCCCACCTCACTCCAGTGCGCCTTCATGGCTGCAGTGCTCGCTGGGCTTTAAGGCACTTACAGCAGGAAGCACGAGGGGCCGGGAGCAGCCTCTCTCAGGATTTTACACCCCTCTGGGTGCATGAGTGCAAGCCTGTAATTATGGCAGTAGCAAGTGCGTGTTGTTTGCTGGCAATAATGTGTGAAAGTGCCTGTCCAGCAGCTCAGATGCCTGCTTGTCATTTCATTTATATTCTTAAAATGCTTTTAATTTACCTTGCCACTAAATGCTTCAGCAAGTAATGCATTGTAGGTTTATATGGCTGAATAGCATTCACTTTGAGTAGTGTGATGCAAGTATGGTACGGTATGAGGCCTTCTGCCGTAAAGCACTGTCTTGAAAAGATGTGCAGTGCTCGTTTCAAGGTCCTTTACTTTTTAGGAAGTTGTACATCTCTTATACAATGTTAATTCTCTGGCCACATCCATAACCCAGCTGAACAGATATTCCTTAATCTTTTGTTACCGTTACCTTTTAAATGTTTGTGTTTCTCGGTGGCCTCTGCAGGCCCTTCTGACATTGGGCTTTCTAAGGACAGTACTTTACAAATTCTAGTGTCAAGTTCTTTGTGCTCATTTGTTATCTCAACACTACATCTTGCCAAGCTCTCTCCAGTTCTAGGATCCTGATTATTTTGCAGAAAATTCTTAAGGCTTCATATGAAATGCAACTCTCTTGATGCTTATTCAAGAAAATGAGTCTCAGCTCTGTCTTCAGAGAGAGGCTGGCTCATTGTACAGTGTATTAACTTCTAATGTAGAAACATAAATGTGGTAGAGGCAATAACTTCTGGTTTGTTAGTCAAGTGCAGTTTTGGAAGAAATGGTATCAAGTCCAGTTGTGTCTTTAACAAATTCACCATCTCTAGCCTTCCCTCTTGGTGGGGTAACCAGAGCACATAGCACTTCAGCAAGCATTACTAGTCTAAACACTGACTTATTTTTTTAATTAAAATAAGCATATACAAACTTTAATTTCTACCAATACTGATGCTTTTCCCTTGCCAGTTTCTCAAAAATAATTCTAGAGTAGGTATTTGGGCTTACCATAGACGCAGTATGGCTCTGCTGAGGGTACTGCAGGAAATGACCACATAGGGAGCTTTAATTTACATTACTCTATTCATAGTCTGAATATTTTCTGGGCTTTAGTGTCACAAATTAGCCCAGGGAAACAGTATGTGTGCTTCTGCGTAAATTCAGGTTTTCTTTTGCCTTTGACACAAGTCTCCTGGTAAATGGTTTTGGATCAAAAATGTAGATCAGAGTGTTAAATGTCTGACCTGTAAGGCAAGTCACCTAAACCTAGCAGAGTCTTCGTTGCTCAAACTTCATTTAGACATTTGTTTAGAAATTGTTACTGTGGAAGGCTTGTAGACAATAATGGCTGTAGAGAACATCTTCCTACTAAGAAGGTAATTACTATGACCATTAATTGCTAAGACAGAAATGAACCTATTTTGAAATAGGAGCACATCTCTGCTCAAAGCAAGGATTGGGTGTAAGAGCTTCACTCTGTTCGGATCAGACTTGACCAGCAGCAAGCACTGGCCAGTCGTGATTTTAAGATGAAGATAAATGATGCTGCCACATCAACTGAAAATAACTTTTCTTCTGTAGTAGTGTCAGGGCTTTATTTTCTTTTAAGAAAGACTTAAATGAAGTGTTTTATGGCTAAGATGTGTACAGGAGTCAGGTCTTGTGTTCGGCCAAGGCAACTGATCACACATAAGGCAGCCGATTACATTCAAATGTGTTATTTTTGTTATTTTCGGTCAATAGGCAAACCAAAACAAGTATGTCAAAAGTAGCTTGCTAGAGACTCGCAGGTGAGTTTTATAAAATTCATTTTCATATATTTCAGTAGAAATTCAGTATTTGGCACTGTATCTTAAAAATCTTGATAACCTGGTTTGGAAGGATTGTGTGGGTTAACAGTTAATAAAGGAACTGGCTAGCCAAGTTTGTCTCTGAATGCCAGTCTAAGTTCTCTGACAAGATAGTGGCTGCTAATGCAAACTGACACAAAACCAGCTATATACTTTGACACTATTACCACTGCTGTGTTTGGGGGGGGAGGGGAACGTTGTTTGTTTTTTCTTCCTCTGGAAAGAGGTACCATGTGTCCTAGAAGCTGTGGCACATGTTTTGTCCTCTACCCCATTAAAAGGATGGTCTTTTCAGACAAGAACACTGCATATATCCATGTCTCTCTGCACTTCAGTATGGTTGATGTCTTTTACAGTCAGACTTGTAACCATGGAGAATCTTTTCCACAAGAACACAGGCTTTCAGCCAGAAAGGTGAGTGTTTTAGAGGAAGAGCCAGTCTCTGTCTTGTTGTCAGAAATATCAAGCTATGTTTAAATAATGTTTAACAGGAAATTCCAGACTATACCTCTTAGTAAAGATGAGGCAGCTACCTCATCATTACCATTTAGTAAAGATGACGAGTTCATTTTGCAAAGAACACAAGGTGTTCTGGAAAGTTTCACCTACCCGGATGGCTGAGTGCATCTGAAGTCATCACTGCTTGGATCAGTGAAAGTCATGAATCTCAAGCATCTCTTGTTGTTCAAACAGTAACTGTAGAGAGGAGTGCTAGGAATTGCTCAGTTATTTGTGGTGGTGGTGTTGCTATAGCTAGCCACTAGATATTCACCCAAGTTTGATACAGTAGTTATGGTACATTATCTGTTATAAGCTTCTGACTGGAATACTAATACCTGTGCTAAAAGAGTGTAGTAGAAAGAGCTGAAGTGAGCAATGCTGTTGAAAAGCAAGTAGAAACTGGTGAAGGATGTTGATGGAGGAGGATATGAGTTGGATACCTTTATTTTTCCTGCTGACATCAAAGTCCTCTGCCTGTTTGCCAGTTCTTTGGGAGGTACTGGAGTTAACTCCTGTAGCTGTATAGTTTCAGAAACTTCAAATGTAATGCTTTCACTGAGGTAGAGAGCATTAGGGAAGAAAGTGTTGGGTTATTTCAGACCCTCTTCCACGTCCCTTGTGTACAATGGTTTGTTAAGCACTTAGAGAATCCTGTTCAAATGCTGCAGAGAACTGTTTTAGCATAGTTTCTAGAATAAGTCAGACTTCATACTACTTGGCTGTAGGTCTTACTGATCTTTGTCCAATAAGTCTGTATCCTCTAGACTATTCTTAAGGAGGGAATAATCTGAAAAAGAAAACCCGCACCAATTCTTCAGGAAGAGAAGCAGGGTAGAACAGAGAGATGCTGTCGAAGTCTATATGGAGAAGAAGAGGGAGTGTGATCTAACAGTCTGCGTGGGAGAGAGCCTTCATCAGCAATTCAGCCACCGTAATGGATCCTGCACCTTCACTGATGATAACAAGTCCAACCATGAAACTTCAGTCCCTACAAAATGGAGCTTCATTAGTGCCACACAGCAATCTGTTATTATTGCATCCTTAAAAGTAAGTGTACCACTAAATCTGTTCTGGCTCAAGGGCTGTAACTTTACTGTGAAAAAAAATAAAGCAGCCAGGTATCCTTGACCCCAGGGCTCTGGGTTAGGATGTTTCCCTTCTAGATGAATAATCTAAACTTTCTTAAACACTATGCACCTCCAGTATTGCTAAAATACCAGTTTTTTGACTGTATTTACACACATTTCAGGTCCAGATGAATAATCATATTAAAGTTCTAGTCACCCATCTTGAAAACACAGAGTAAGCAGAAAAAGTGGAGGAGAAGACCTTACTGCAGTACAGAGCTGTATTCAGTGAGGTAAGGATAATTAGATTAAATCTCTTCAGCTCAAAAAGCTGTATATCTGGAAGGAGTAGGGAAAAAACAGGAAACTATAACATCTTAAACATTATGGAGGAAAGAGAATGGCGGAGAATGCTAGCTGAGAATGATAGTACAAAAACACAATAACATTCAGAGAAAATACCCAGGCAGCAAATTCAAGCAGAAGGAAATACTTTGTCATGCAGTGCACAACTGAACTGTCAAATTCTTTGCCAGGATGTTGCAGGGGCCAAAAGTACAGCTGGATGTAAATTAACAGAGGAGAAGTCCATTAATAGCTATTCAACATTTTGATCCAGATGAAATATCTTGCTTCGGAAGTACGTAAACTGCCTCTTACCATAAGCTAGGGAAAATATACCAGAGACAGAATTTTTCTATACTTGCCTTCCTTTGGTTACACTTTCCTTAAGCTGCAAGTGCTGACTGCTGCTCAGTCAGGCTACTTGGATACACAGATTTCTGTGACCTAGTTAGGCTGTTCATCTATTATGAATAAGATGTAATACTGATAGCTGTTTAGCAGACTCATTGTGAATCACTTGCTGTGATCCTGAAGGTCACAAGTAGTCTAGGTGCTGCAGTTTGGAAGGCATTTGTCTGGACCTACTCCTCTTCAGTCCTACAACAATTTTACCAGAGTTTCTGTCCACCAGGCTGCATTTGGGCTTAATCAGAAAGCCAGATGGCATAAGCTGGACCATTGTTTGCACCAGAAACGGATGCTCTGAGATCAGATGTTACTTTTTTTTTTTTTCTGCTTCAGTATATCCATCTTAGCACAGACACTAGAAAATGGAGCAATTCTACTATTAAGACTGACTGAGATACTTTGTCAACTGTATAAAAGCATTTTCCCTCCTTAGCAGGTCAGATTAACCCTAAGAAACAGTGCGCACTTTGTAAAGCAGAGATTTCTTATTGGGGAATGTTATTTCTGGCTTTCCACATCAGCTGTGAAAACATATTGCCATCCAAGCTCTGCAAAAGGATTCTTAGAGAGACCTAGCAGTGAATACTTGGCATACAGAGTTTTGATATATTAAGAGCCAGGCTTAACATTATGGAAGAGAGTATTCTAGAGGAGGCTTTGGACAAATGGGTGTCACAGGGAGGGAGACCTCCTAGGGGCTAATAAGATCTATATTGCCATGGGGAAGCTGATGACAATTGATAACCTGCCAATTTGTGCTGTGGAGACTATGGGTTCAGGGCAGGCTTTTCCTGAAGACTAATACAAACTAAGCAAGCTTGAAAATGCCAGTATTGGTAGTAGGGAATA
The DNA here is from genome assembly GCF_028389875.1 of Rhea pennata. NCBI lineage: Eukaryota > Metazoa > Chordata > Aves > Rheiformes > Rheidae > Rhea > Rhea pennata. Next base: position 16,816,583 of record NC_084670.1, on the reverse strand, counting down.
GCTGTTTTCAGAACACAAATAGCTGTCTGGAAAATAGCTGCCCTCTCTTCTGTCCTCTTGCTGCTGTTCCACAGCTAATTGGATTACTAAAGTTGCAAAGTACAACTGCTGATCCTTTCAGGTCTATAAATGGCAGACACACGGGAACCATTTTTTAGGTAGGTTTGATAAATGGCAGACTGCCGAGAATAGCATTTGTCTTGTTATCTGAGATAATGCCATGAACAGTCTGAAAGCCCTTTCTGACAGAAAAGCCTCAAGTTTGGCCTGCATTGCCCAGATCCTGAGATGTTGAATATGGAGTGCTTTTATGGAAGCAAGACTTCAAGAGAAACAGAAACATGGCATGGCCACTACTGGCTGGCAAGCACTCTTCTGTGGCTGTGTTTCTACAGCCCCCTAAGCTATGAGCTTCTTACGTGGAAGCTTGTGACCTTGGTAATGAGCTCATCAAAGAAGGCAAAGCTGCTGAGTTGGAGCAGCAGGGCCATCCGGGCCTGGCATCCACACTGTCAAGAGCCTACGCTGCCAGCAAGCACAGAGCACCAGGGTGGGCAGCCACCAGCCAGCCTTCTGCAGAGACTGCTGAGTTGGTGGCTCTCGTGGGAAAAGGTTTCTGTGACTTCCCTGCCCACTAGCTGTGACTGTCTGTCCCTGGGCTCACTGTCTTGTGATCAGGCTTAGGTATTTCCCAAACATGGCTTTATCTCTCTGAGGTCCATGCTTGAGTCTTGGCACAGATATCGGTGGCCACCAGAAACTGCCAGAAAGCTTTGTGCAGTTAAAGTGTTCTCTCTCCACACTTGATTTTTAAGGAGTAAAGGCACTACTTGTAATTCTGCACAGTTTCTCAAATTTTAAGCTAGTTTCTACTTTGCTTAGTTTCCTTGTGCTCTTTGTGAGATTACTGCAGACAACCACAAGCCCAACTGTAGCCCTGAAGGGTCTGCAGCCGTTCTAGCATGCCACAGTGTTCTTGAAACTTCTTAAGCTTTGGTCTGTATTGCTCTAGGATGAAATGTAAGCAAAGGACTGTTAATAAAACAGTGTAAGGTCTTATTCAGATGTGTACAAATACTAAATCTATATCTAAAAATACTGCCCTGTTTTGCGTTCCTGAAAATAGATTAACCAAATACCTACAGCATCTCAAAGGAAGTGCTCTACTGCTAGGAAGCTGAGCTTCTCAGAACAGTACTGAAAACCGTTTTTTACCTTTAGCCTTGCAGAATACATATTGACAATCACTTTAAGTATTTAAACATATGGAATGGAATATAGTCTTGGTCCTAACAGAAGGGATCCAGTATGGGAAAGGGCCTACATATATCCATCAAGTAAATATAAATGTTGGCTTTCTGTTCTGAGAAGCTGGTATAACTTGGAGTAGTGAGCAATGTGGATGAGCTGCTTAAGAAACTAGATATAGATCTAACTGGCAATTTCAATCAGGATGAAGTGAAAGGATAAAGACAGGTGATGACTGTCTATATGTAATGTTAGGATTCAAGGAAAGGAGTGTGGTCTAGGAGGTTTCTTTTCTTTTTCCTTCTGTCTGTGACATATGTAAGTAGCTCGGAATCAGTCCTCTGAGGTGCCAGTGCTTGAAACTGTATTCAGTCTCCTTAATTTAAAGCACTTAAATACTTTCCTGCATTGTCTGCTTACTTTCCATCTCTCTGAGCTGATCTTGTAATCACACTTTTCGGTATTGGAAAGTTTGACATAATGTAACATTTGTCAAGATGATGTGGTTTTAGCTTTAAAGTGGTTTGGGGCCCTAAATATTAACAAGAAGATTTTAGGCTGTAATGTGGTTCCTATGTAAGTGTATGGTTAATAACAATGCTATACAGGCAAGTTCTGTTATCTGTAGTAATATTAAACATATCCTGCAGTGAGTTTTAAGAATGAGCTAAACCTGTATGGAGTGTATATCTTTAAAGAAAGCTTATCTTTGTAACTTGTTTTCTGTCTGTTTCTCCATGCTCACTGGGGATGGGAGAAGCTGTCTATTCTTTGTTGATGGAGAAAGTATTGGACATGCCTCCCCTGCATATTCACCACTCTAGTAATGCGGCTCCAAATAACCATGAGATTTTCTGTACATTCTCCCCTTTATGCCTAACAGAAAATAGATGTATGCATTTAGCTTGTGGGGGGAGGAACTCCAGAGATGAGATGAGGATGCTGCTGCAGAAAATACTAATTGACCTTCAGAAGAAGGAGCACTTGTCACACCTACCCTTGGCAGTGTGAGCCGTGATCTCTGCCTCAGCACAGACAGTGGTGTCAGTGATAACTCTCGCTGAGACCAACAGCACAATCTTTTTCAAGTGTTCTAATGTGCCTAAGTAACATTTCACCCTGCAGTATGTGTCATCTAGCCCTAGCCAAATTCTGCATGGGAAGTAGATCACTCAGCATCTCTGAAAGGCAGGCCTCTCTACTTCTGAGTCTAATTTGTGACTCTAGGAGCTCAGCCCAGCCTGTATTTCTGGCCTGTATTTCAAAGCTGATCCTTAAAGCTTGGGCTGCCGATATACTCAGTTTTGGGGGTCTTTTATAAAAGATGTTCCCATCACCACTTTCTCTGGTTTTGCTATTTTAAGAAAGTTAAGCATGATACGGAGAGGGATATTCAAGATATCTCAAGGTATAACTGCTTCTCTACAGCTCAGGGTGTAGAAGGCTAAATTTAAAGTGAATGGTTCAAAGAACTGCTGGTGGTCATTGCTAAAAGGAGCTAGGAACATCCCTGATGTGCAGCATGTCCTTCACTTTGTGCTGACTGCAAATTTAGGTATATGTTTGAGCTCCTCTACAAAGTGAGGCCTAATTTATGAGAGGAGTTGTCCGAGGACATCTGAATTTCCAGGTAGGCTTTTTCCCAAGCTGATTTGTCATTGAGAATTGCATTAATCCAGCAGTGCTGCCTTGATAGGTACTCTCTGAAATGCAGATGCATTGTGATACCTATCACATTGTAATTTCTAAATTAGGTTAATCTCAGTGAAAACAGGTGTGGTTTGTTTTTTTTTTTAAGTGGAAGCCAACCAGACACCCATTGCAGCACAGAGAAGAGCTGAGTTATTTCAAAATTTTAGAAATTAAAAGATTTTTTTTTAACTTGCATTCCTGATTCTTGGCCTGAACAAGAAATGGAAGTGCCAAAATACCGCGAGAGCGTCTGTTGTTGCAGTATGTCTGGCCGAACCAGAAGCAGGAAATTCTTTTGAGAGCCTGTCTCATGAGATTGCCAGCCAACTTTGAGGTTTGCCTGTTGCTCGTTATTAGCATGAATTGGTGAGGTGGGAACGTAGCCAAGAGAGAAATCTTTGAAAGTGGGGAAAATGGCAAATTAAAAATGATAGTAGAGTTGGGGGAACAGGGGCAGGCAGAGGTGATTTTTCCTGTGTTTGAAACAAAAGAAAGAAACAAGTACATAAAGTAAACCTGCATCATCTTCCTTTTGCTTCTAGTGGTGGTGAAAATACAGAGAAAATTCCCTGTACAAATTGGGAACTCCTCTGCTGAAGTTGATTTGATCCTTTACTCTGATTTTGGTCTCCCCTTGGTTTGAAAGGGACCAAAATCAGCCCCTTGGTTCATCATGTCCTTTTCTAGACTTGTAGGTAAGGCATTTTTTCTTAGCCTGGGCCAGACTCCCTGCTCTAAAGCTTTCTACATTGTCATATGCAGAGGTACATTGGCAGAGGCAGTGTTGTAGGCACTGGAGTAAGAAGACCAGTGTTTTAACCCCCTTGTCCAATAGACTTATTCCATGTTGGCTCCAAGTCAAGACTATTTAAAAAGCTGAAGCCAGTCCATGCCGCTGTTTCCAGAGTTATTGCTCCTGGTGGAGCTGTAACAGTGGGAAACTTTTAAAGGAAAAAAAAAACCATAATGGAAACTGATTAGAAAAGTGGAGGAAAAAATCTTGGGGTACAATAAAGCATTGCCCAAAGAAAGGAAGGGGGCAAGGTGAGGCCTTAAAAGGCATGTACTCTATCACAGCAGGACAGGAAATAGCTTTAGGGGAGTTCTTCTTTGCTCCATTCATAACCTGGTTTGTACCTCATTAACTTTCTGTTAATGCTTTTTTCTTCTAAAATCCAGGGTAGTTTATTCCCACTGAAGTCAATGTGAAGAGTCTTTCAGCCCTGAGCACATCAGTCCTCTCATGCAAATGAAACAGGAGAAGCTCCTAGGATTTCTCTCATTCTGAAGAGATGAGAAGCGTGTTGAGGCTGTCTGATGATACATGCTTTATTTACTGCATTTACACTGAAGCTACAGTAAGCTTCCTGGAGATGCCTTTTCTGTGAGACTTGCACTGTTATTTTATTGGACATGTAAAATAACCCCTGTGAAAACAGTTGCAGAACTTTGATGCTGGCTGTATTAAGCCTATTAGATTGTCAGAAGCTACTCCATTATGAAGGAAACTGTAAAAGCTATATGGCTTAAAATATACCCAGTTGCTTAAGATCTTGAAGATTTTTCTCTTTGAGCTATTCCCCCTTTACCTAACACAATTCTGTTTTTGTTAACTGCTGTTCTGCAATGCTAAAATTACATTCCAGGTATCTTAAACTGTGCTTAATTATATCCTTTAGGAAAGACAGCTGGGGTTTTGTCTTGCTGATGAAGCCTAATTTGAATGACTTTTCCTCATCAAGACCATTTTAATTAAAGATTCATTGTGCTCTAAATAATGTAGGAATGAAAATGTGGAAGGATCCTTTGGGCAGCCAGCTGCACAAAGGATGTAATTAACCTGTTTGTCATTGCTGTCAGAAAAGTTTGTGGGTTTAAAGTGCAGCAATCAAGATTCAGGTTAGAAATGAAAAATGGGAGAGATAGTAAAGTATTAGGGTGTGTAGGTGTCTGGGGGCTTTGTGGCCCTGGAGATCTGTAAGAACAGGATAGAAATGCACCTGTGGGATGATCTTGTCCTGCCTGTGGGTAGGAGGGATAGACCTGTCACTAGCCTCTGCTGCCCTGTGACTCTAAGACATGTCTTTGAACCCGTAAAGATGAAGTAAGCTGTTCTGCAAGATCTGTAGTCCCGCTTTTGAGGACCAGCGTCTTTGGCAGGAAATTTTCTGCTGTCATATGTCTGTTCACTGGCTCTTACTCTCTTACGGAGCTGAAAAGATGGCACCTGTGTGTCTGACTGCCCTGGGGCTGCCTATTAAAGACTGTCAGCACTTATATAAATCTTACCTGTACAGAAGAAGGGAAAAGTGGCATCCTAAAGAAAGTTTTCCCAACTCTTTTGCATGAGGTTAAAGCATGAAGAAAACAAATTTTCTTAGGAACTGAGTGAGGAGATCAGTTTGTAACAGATCTGGAACATTGAAAGTTGAAAACTTTTTTAAAAGAATGTGGTAAATAAACTGCCACTGGGCTTTGTCTAGCTCTGCTTGTTGTAGACAGCACAAAAGCAGAGGATTGACTTTTGCAACCTTTGCGAAGCCTGTGTGTTTAGGAATCAATGGGTCTGTGACTGCTGAGGAAACAGCAATGAAAATCCATGAACTGGTGCAGCTGGTTTGAGCAGGGAGCACTGCTCTTAGCACAGCTAAACAACAGCTTAGGGAGCACAGCTGCAACAAGATGTGTGAATTGTGTGAAGACCAAGAAGGCAGTGAGAGTGGGTGCCAGGTAGATGTTCAGCAGTGAATGCTTCAAAGCACCCACTTGAAAAACTTCTGTGCCGAGATGGTTGGTGACAGCTGGCTCTGTGTCAGTGAAATGCTTCATATGATTTGCCCAAGTGATATTGCAGCGCTCCTGGAGTATCCACACAGACTTTGTGGTTGTAAGTTCAGTTTTCTCTTCAAGACACAGATGAAGAGCGGTATGTAGGTTTTGCTTGAAATGAGAGAATGATTTGGTGGAATTTATATTTGAAAGGAGCAATAACTTACATGAATAGGGTCATTTCATATAAATCTGAAAGGCATAAAAATTTGCAGCAAATTTCATGCGTCTGGAAATAAATTCCAGGCTATGCTTAAAAAGCACTTTTATATTCTTTCTGAAGTTTCTTTTTTGCTCCTGTCAAGAGAGGAAATCTTAAATGAACAAAGAAACTATCACAAAATGCAGCATCTCTGGTCAGATTTTACATTCTGTGAGAAGCCTTTGGAAAAACTGTGCTATTTGTTTTTTCAGGTCTGAGTTCCCTTCCTCAAACCTCCTATTTGTTTGGGTTTGTTTTTTGGCTAAATCAAATAGTTGGGATTCTTATGTTTGTGGTTTTTGTACATAGAACAATAAAATAGCTCTTTAGTATGAGCCCTTTGTGGCTCTCACTCATGTGGTTTCTTAGGATTCAAAGGTATTTTGAGCAATTTTGATTCTCTATCAGCTCCAGTCATTGAGCAGTAGCCAGGCTCTGCTTTACTGCCTCTGTTCCAGGACTCTGCCCTAAATCTGTGCCTTAGGACAAGATCTGTCCAGTGGCAGTGCTAGGATAGCCGGTGGCAGGGGTACCGCCTGGGGAGCCAGCAGCTCCTCAGTTTGCAAGTGGGCTCTTGCAGGGCTTCAGTCTCTTCCCTTAGCTGAGCCAGTTGGGCAGAGGCGTATGGTTTTCTGTGCATCTGCTGCAGAAAATGAATTCTCTGTGCCATAGAGATGTAGGAAGGAGTCATTAATTTCTGTAAGAGCACTTGAAAGGTACTGTTTACATACCAAGTATTTGTTGATGTTACTCTAGATTTCAGTTGCAATTGAGAACAGAAATGTAGTTAAACCCTTTAGTTCTGTAATTTGAGTGATCTGCAAGTGGCTGGTTCTATAAAATCTCTTTTTTATTGTGGTGTTTTCACATTTCTGGGGTGTACCTGCACACTAGATTTATATTAGCTTGATTTGTCTATTTTTGTTTTTAATCCAAAAGGGATGATTAGACTTTGGAGTCTGACTGACTTCCTGTATTACAGGCCATTGAATATCATCATTCCCCTCTGTTGAGCCAGATTACTTGCATCTGACCACATTCACAAACCTTAATACTACCAGGCCCATTTCTGCTGTCCTGTAATGTAAGCAAAATTCCTTAGAAATAATCATGTGGAGTGTTGATCCAAATGGTGAGCTCCTGTGCTTTGCTCAGTCTGACTTCTTGTGTGTGTCCTGCATGGAAACGGCCAGCTCTTTGCAGGAGAACTCAAAGCAGTGAAATTTATATATCTAAATCCTCCATGCGATGCACTGAAATAAAGAGTATATTCTGATCTGGTTTTGCTGCCTGTCAGACTCCAAGATCTATAGCAGCTCCTTTGCACCCAGTTTCTCTGGCCGAGCTAAGGGTTTGTGCGTGACTTCGTTGGGCCGTAGGATCTTTCAGCTGCAGCACCCTTGGTCAGTAAGGGTTAGTAAGTACATGCTCTGGCAGAGCTGGCAGTCTTTGCTCCAAGGGCTTGCTGGGAGCAGTGCAGATGTGCTTTGGGCAAATCAGATAGCTGAGCTTTTTCAGGACACACTGTGAACTTAGAGATTCCATAAAAGACAGAAGAAAACACAAAATAGTGTTTTTTCTGATGATGACTCAGGCCTGGTACAACCAGTCAGCTAGTGTCCTGTGAAGCATCTTCGCTTGTGCAATGTTTTGTCTGTTCTTCTCTGTCCTGGATAATTTCTTAAAGACCTGCCTGTTACTTCAGATGCAAAATTGCTGTTCCATGAAGTATTAAAAACAGTGGAATCTCCCTTAGCCTGCAAAAGCTTGCAAAGCGTGCCAGTCCTGGGTTGAGAGAAGTCTCGTGTGTGTGTATACATACATACGTACATATATATATATATATGTAAATTCTAAAGATTAATAATTAATTGTGAATGATATTCCAGTTGTTTTTATTACTGCAGGAAACTGCTCTTACATGGCAAGTCTGCTGAGAGTTGAGCTGATCACTCAGAAATATTTTTCAGTCGTGATCCAGACAGATTTTAAACCTGGGCCCCCAGAGATAGGAAGAAGAGTGCCCTAAATCATGGCACTAGCTAACTCTCTAAAATAGCATGGTGTATTTGCTGCCCACCTTTCTCTTTCATCCTTATCCCTGACTTTATTCCAGGACGTTTTGTGGAAAAAGGAAAAGCTGTTTCCTCTAGAACTGGCTGTTTTTCTTCTTCCTGTAGATTCCCCCCCCCCATCCCACTCTGAAGTTAAATAGGAAAACATAAAGTATGCAGTATTTCTGCTGCAGAGTTAAATATTGATGAAGATTAAGATATGTTAAATGGCTGAGGAAATTCATGGGACAGGAATAAAAACAAACAAAACACAGAAAAATAAAAAATCTTCAAGTGCATGAATAGCTCTTTATCTTTCCACCTTCCTGTATGGCTTCCATTAAAATGTTTCAGCATCTTGATACAAATGTTCCAGCTTCACTTAGTTGGGGACAAGGAAGTGCTGTACAGTAACCATTACTGGGGGAAAAATGTTCTGTGCTATGTTGGTCTTGGATTTCCTCACAGTATTTTTGTTCCAGATGTTAAACTGTTATTTTTTCAGAAGCCTTGTTAAGTTGCCAGAACATTAGATTTTTCGAAGGATTTTCCGAACCCCAGCTGATTATCACAACATGCAAGAATCCAAACTTGGTCTTGGCTGAGCAGCACTGCAGCAGCTGCAAAAAATATGTGTGAAGGCACAGGTTCACAGCACTATCATCGAATGCCCTTATACGGTAAAACAGTGAGTGAGTGAATTCTATTTTGCTGCCTCGTATAACATTGGGATTCACGTCAGCCATTGAGTAACATGCGCTAAATTTCATTAACTCCCTAAAGCAGAAATACCGCCGCAGTTTGTTATGCGGCATAGATGGTAGCAGAGCTCCCAAAAGAGCTGCAGCACAACTTGAGGGTGGAAAAAATTACATTCCATCTGCCTCAATTCCAGCAAAGGATAGCCTGTTTGGAGCTCAAGAGAGACGCAGTCGGACCCTAGCGTGTTTTGTTTCTAAATATTATAGCACTTTTTTAGTTCACAGTATGCGATGATGCTGGCAGTACATGGCACAAATCACATGTTACTGCTCGATTTAAATCAAATGCTGGATTCTCTTTGCCCCATAGTTCCCTTTTTCACAGCAGTATCTGTGGCTCCACTGCTGAGGCTTTTCAGCCCTTTCATTTCATCTGTATGAAATAGATGGAAAAATCTCCTAGGTTCTGGTTTGTCTATTGAGAGTGGATCAGTGTTGCCTCCCTGGAAGTCAGTGAGAAATTTTTCTGTGCAAAAGCAATAAATGTCTAAGCACCTTCTACTTTGTACTTGCTCTTCTCTTTATCTGTCTAATTTTCATCTTTGCGCATTTACAGAGCACCATTTACCACTACAATATTTTTACACTTAATGTATCTTCCTGACACTTGCTGCAACTCCGCTGCTGCCTCCGTTTTGCTTTAAAGGGTTGTCAGCCCATACAAGTGGAAACCTGTGATTATCCTAGTATTAAAGACAGCGTGGAGCTCAACGTGCTCAAATTCATTTCCCTGACCACAACCCTCTCTTTATAGGCAAAGTCTGCCAACCAAGTCAGGGTGCTTCGCTCTTCTGTGCCAAAGAAAGCTACTTATTTAGCCAAGCATATCTGCTTTACCTGGAAAAGGGCTGCTTAAGGTCTTCTCGGTAATGCTGGCCCTGTGGAATGTGAGTGATCCCAGGATTGCTAATGACTGGAGCAACACAGGGCTTCTAGGACACTGCAGAAGTGGTAAACAGATTTAGTGTGCTATGTCCTGCTTTTAATAATCTCAGTTCTTGGGTCTGAGCCTAGTCGATAATAACCATTATGTTCTTTCCAGGGAATGATACGGAGTTAAAGCATATTATGTGATGCCTTGATTAAACTAACCGATTAAGGCAGTCCGTATGCAGAGGACGCTTGGCCTTGAAAAGCCTTTTGTGTGTTCATGACTGCCCACGCAGTTCCTCTTACTTTGTCTTGAATGTAGTAATGTTTGTAGCCCTCCTGCTATGAAATAGGGAAATAACGGTATCCTTACTTGTACAGGTGGGCTAGAGAAGTTAGATTTGCTGAAGGTCACGCAGGAGAGGGGTTTCAGGGCAGGTCTCACTAGGTTGCTAGCTGGCCACGAAGTTGTTCCACCTTCTTGAATGAGTGGTAGAGATGGGGGGGAGGGGGCAAGATCTACTGAAAAGATGGGAAAGTAGGATGGCTCAGAGTTATCTGTCTGTAGTTGTAAATGGGATTTTCTTTAGTTGAATACAAGGTGGACTGTGACTCAAGAAAGTTGAGGTAGAAAGAATATTTTATACATAATGGACAAAAGTGTATACTCCATTCTGTTATTAATATTGATGTCTCAAGAAAGGGATGATGAATAGCAAAGTCCAGGCTGTAAGATATGAGCAAATTTGATGTAAAATCAATGTAAAGTATATATTTTAGTATATACTTCACACTTTTTTTTAAAAAAGTATACACTATCAATATTTAGAGTGGAAAACTTTTTTCAAACCCCATAGCTGAAGTTTGCAGTGGAGACCTGAAGGGACCCTTCACTGTATCCAACATTAGAGTGGGGCTGAGATGCTGGGAAAGTGCTGTCAGTATCCTAGGAACAGATCCTCGTACTGACTAGGTGTTTTGTTTTGGTATTCAGTGGACCTCAGAAAAGCCCCAATCATGATTAACGGTTGTTATAGCAGAAAGGGAAGGCTCTGATTTATCATCTGTCACTATGTACTCTCACAGTATGGTACTAATCTCAACCAGAATTTTCCATTTTGTTTATTTTTGTAGTATTTCATAAAGTATTTGCTCAAGTCTGTTTTTGTATATTAAGTTATCCACATGCAGAACATACAGGAAACTCTTCAAAGCAGAATCTGAAGCTTATGGTTAAACTGGTCAATGAAGGCAGGAATTTAGCTCTAGACATATAAAACAATCTTGTCTTTGTTGCAGCAGTCCTGCTCAGGAACTGGGTCCAGTCCTCAACTGGGCTTTTGAGAGCAAGAGAATATAGAAATGCTTCAGGATGGCCATTCGCACTCTTTTGTGTCATTTCCTGTTATTTCAGTGTGACTCACAGATTACACAGAGGTCTGTAAATATTTGAATGGACAGTGAAAGCTGGGCCCCACAGCAGTAGGTTCAAGATTAAGGCTATCTTTTAATTGGTGTGACTGTTGATAAACTACTGCCACTAGTGTCCGCTAAAGTCTCTTCCTTTTTTCCCATTTCAGAACAAGAAAAAGTCCCTTATTTACACAAACTGTAATGGATTTTAGCAATTTTCTTTGAAAGGTACCATTATTCTAGTTATAGTGAAAATAACCCCAGAAAAAGTATAAGTTCTCATAAAATCAAGATGTTACAGTTCAATTGTATTTCCAGACTCCATTGAGCTGTTGGAATGCATGCAGTTTAACTTTCCTCTATGATATAATAGTTTAAAAGAGATCAGGGTACATTTTACCATAGTGTCTAGCAATGTGAGTTTATTCAGACTTTTGGCAGACAGTTCTGCACACTCTAGCTAAAACTGTGAATCATCCATTGTTGGCTGATTCCCCTCTAGTTGCTAAGAGATCTGTCAAGTGCATACTGAAGCTTAATTCTACATTTGCTCTAAGAAGGGCTAAACGTATTAAATTGGAACATGTCACATCCTTCCTAAACAAGCAATTAAGGCACTGCTATGAGTCTGTCTGATGAAGAGAAGAGAAGGGACTAGGAACAGCTGGAAGATTTAACATGGGTTAAGGTCGGTCTCCTCTGTCTGGGAACACTAGACTTATTGCATGTTGGATTTTCACAACTTGATGCATAGTGGAAATGGAAAGAGGAGGGAGGCATTAAAAAAATAGAATTTGCAAAATGACTTGTTTTTCAGTGTCCTTATATAAACCTCTTAAAATGATCTAATGCTATTTCACAAAGTGTAATTTTTAGTAATGGAAAGACAATACGTCAGTGTTTCCCAAGCTGCTTTGCCCCCCACCCCCTCCCAAATGAACTCCACTGTTTGTACTTCTCCTCCCCTGCTAGCCCATAGCTTGGGGGTGTTGCAGTGTGTATTGCAGATGCTGTGGGGTTTTATTCAGTATTGTACCATTTTAATATTCCTGTTTTCTAAGTGCACGAGCAGAAATGACAAGTAAGTGGTACTGCAAGATATCCTTAACCACCTAGTCTGTCTTAAATAGCTACAGGCTTTTTCAGGGAGAGCTTTTACTACCCACAAAGAGAAAACTGATCCATTTGTTGGTAGTAAACCTAGTACGTCATCTGTTTCTGTGAGCATGCTTTGCTTGTACGTGGATGTGTGGGAGCAATTTAAAAAAATATTTAAAAGAAAAAAGTTCCTTTATTCAAGATTTTAAGACTCACTTGTCCCTAAAATTATATTGTTTGCATTGGCATTAGCCACTGTCTGAAAAGAGTGCCTTAGTTTCCCACCCAGCCCTATATCCCCTCCTTTCCGTTCACTCAACAAGGAAGAAAAATTGTTGAGTCACAGTTTGGCAGCCTGTTTTTTGTGGTGCATGGACTAGCAGCAGACTCCTGGGCTCAGCCTTCCTCCCATCGTCCTCTCCTCAGACCTTTGCTGTCGTCACTGAGTGCGTGGGGTCCTTTGCTGAGCACTGGACGCCCCTGAGCTTGGGCTGGAAGACCAGCAGGGACAGCTGTGATAACTTGGTTTGACTGTCCATATAGTGCATGCCATAGGACTTCCCTGAGTTAAATCCATTTCAAACTAAGGGGGGGGGGAGGGGAAGCATCCCATTTTGACTTAATACATATGTATATATAATTCAAAAAATCAAGGAAAGAGCTTAATACAATCTTTGCTAAATTAGATAAGTGCCTAATCATCATCTTTTTAGAAATAAAGGCAATACTGAGCATTTTTTTGATGTTACTGGTTTAGATTCAACTTGTAGATACTGCATTTTTTTAAAAACTTGTTAATGAATTTCTGTTCCTCATGTCAGTCTTTCTATACATGATTGAAAGCCTCTTTAATCTTCTCTTTGATCAGCTACATGGATTGAGCTCTGTGAATCCTGCTTTAATTGATTTTTGGAAATTATGCTTGCTTTCTCATGGCTCCTCTCTGAGCCCTTTGTGCCTCCCTGACACTGTCCATGTGCGATGGCCGTGGTGGTCGAGAGCAGTTGTGACCATGCCACATTCTGATAGTTGAATTTCTCAGCTCCTGCGCAGTTTCCTTCACTTGTACATTTGAAGATCTCTCTTTGGCTGCAGAGTCACAATCAGAGCTTGTGCTCAAATGATGATTTTCTGTGATTACTAAATTTACAGAAGTAAATGCATGGCATATCCTCTAAACGTGGCCAGGAGTCTTTGCTCCCAGCCATGCACACTCAAAAGTGGCCATATTGCAATGTGTGCTGTTTACTTGTGCCTGTTCTGTGATCTGCATCCTCTCTACTTGGGACCTGTTTTATTCATTATTTAACATTCCTTCTGTCTTTTATCAGTGATGATTTTGTTCTCTCAGGCTGCATGTGTGGAACTTAAATAACATTATGCCAGTGGATTTCCATTTGAAATATGTCCATTCAGCAATGATTTTGAGATATATGAAAACATTTTATCTTGCCTTGTGTTCTAGTGGCAATTGCCCAGTCATATATGTCATAACCTGTTGCATCAAGATTATCACTCCTACTGACTGAAGTTATTCTTCCAAAACTGTATCAGACTAGACAAGATGGATTTTTTTTTATAAACACATTCATTGATATTAAGTATTTTAACTTCCTTCAATTCCTTATTAATCTCTATCAGTCATTTTTGCAAAACTTCCTGACATTCACATCGGGCTGCATGGGATTATGAACGCTCTCCAGAGCTCCTCTTTAGATGGTAATCATCCTGACCTGCTGTTCCAAAAATGTTTTTCAGTAACTGCTATTTAACATTCTTCTGTGTTACAGCTGGAAGGAAAATTACTTTCCAAAATGCAATCTGAATATTTGACTGGATTTTTTCCTAAAAGCAGAGCAGAAATTCAGTGCATTTACCTTTTTGGTGTGAATATTGGAAATTTTACCCTTTCTAATGAATCAATAGCATCTTCCTCATGTAGAGAAGAAAAAAATGGGGGGAGAAGCCCTTCTGATTCTTGATTTTGCTATGCCAGTGTCACTAGGTCCTCTTGGTTTTGAGTTCTTTTAACTTCTAATATATTACACTACAATTTACTACTTTCATTTTTTATTTTGGCTTTTATATCTAACTTAATTTCCCCTCTACACCAGTCAATTTATTCATTATATTTGATTCTTAATCTCCTGTAGCTTTTTCTTTTTCTTTTCTTTTTTTTTTTTTTTTTTTTTTTGTGTATGTAGGAGTGGGCTTTCTGGACATATATGGTGCACATTTTCTGCTTAACAGTTTGATTCAACTACTTCAGCTTTGTGAAAATAGTGTTTTTGAAAATTACTGGTTCTAGGTGTTCATTAGGTAACTGCTTTTGCCTATTAGGGACTCCTTTATTGTCTATGAAATTGTCACTTTTTAGTGAGTTTTAGCTTCATCACTTTATGTGCAGTTGAAAGAGCATGGAATACTATCTGGACTCTGAACAAATTAATGAACCTTTATAAATTAATATCTGCTAACATGCATTAGGTTCTTCAGGAGCATCATTTTTCTGGTCATTGTAATGAGTGCTCTCGGAAGGAGAAGCTGTGTTTCTCCTGTTAAACTGTAGTGAACATTGAGCAGATTTGGTGAGTTTCAGTGTATTGGAGACTTGTTTACTGTCTTCAACCTGTTACTCTGCTCAAGTGCAAGATGAATGTGGAACAAGCCCAACAGAATATCATATTCTTTCTGTTCTGACCTTGCAGACTGCACATGTTTCTGCAGCTTTTCTTTCTTTGCTGTTGTGTTAACTAGACCTACAACTCTTTTTACCAGCCAAGAGGGGTAGGAAAACAAGCTTCCTACCTTTCTACTAGGGTGCTTCCCACTTGTGGGACCTCAGAAGAATTCAGCAGTAGATAAACATACTGAGAAGATTTTTAAAATACCTTAACATCTATAAAGAATGTCACAATCATTATTTTTCTAAATTTTCACTTCATTTCTTTGCGTGCAGGCCTGTAAGCGTGTGTAATGCGGGCAGCATGGGGCCTCCCGGGAGCTGGAGGGTGGCAGCATGTCCCTGCTCGTTAGAGTGATTGGGAAGGTTTCCAGGTATGGAGAAATGAGCTCCCTGCTTTGGCACATTATCTTGCATGAGCCTCCTGAGGAGCGTTGCTTGGAGCCATGAGGAGGTCTAAGGTAGCAGTGCATAGCCAGCGCGTTTTAGGGTGTCTTCATTTTTGTCTCTGAATGAGAGATGAGGCTCAGCTCTTCCCCAGGTTGCTGGTGACCCTGCAGCCCAACCACTTTCCTGGCTTCACACCAGAACAGAAAACAGCTGCGGAGGAAAAACTTGGTACAGCTTTCAGTGGCAGGAGTGCACACAGCGGTTTTCATTTCACTTTTCCATGAATAACCCCCCTCCTGCACAGAGTTCCCTTTTTACTTTGTAGGCAGGTCCTGCAGGTACTGGTGGGCTCTGGTGTCCTCTTTTGTCTGGGAGTGCTGGAGTTACAAGCTGTCAAGTTAGCTCCACACTTCGAATGATTTCAATAGCATTTGATGAAGTAATAGTTTCCATTTTGTTATAATTTCATAAATTTCAATATTGTCCTTTATTTCTATGTGGTGGTGAAGTTATGTAGTACTTTGTGGAGAAAGGAAAAGCCATTAGACCAACTATAAAGTACTATTGGAGTCTACTGTACCGTTGACTCCTGGATATTGTTTCAGCAGACAGGCTCGCTATTCCCCCAGGAGTCTGGAAAGGAGCAGCTCCCGTGCCGCGTCCGACAGTCCGGCTGTTTGCTCCCGACCGCCCTGCAGCGACACAGGGACCTGCCACTGTGCTGTGCCTCCAGCGCCTGTTCTGGCCGGTGGTCCAGTGCGAGCGGGTGGGCAGCACTGGGACGCGCCCACACGTAAGCATCAGCACTGTCACTGCTGCCCTTCAAGCCATTTGCGCTTGTGTGTGATGAAACGCTGGCATGCAGCATCCTGAGGTACAGGAGGTGTAATTAGGGTATGTAGGTCATCAGATTGAATTAGCCCAATGCAATGTAGATATGAAGAGTTGTTACAGGATCTACTCCTTTTTCAAAGCAGCTTTTATTAAATAATACCTTAACTTAAAGCCTTATTTCCAGGGTTCATTTAAAAGCCTGCAGAGATATATTTCCCTTCTCAAGGTGACCATCTGCAGTACAAAATAATGAGATATCTAAGAAGCTGCGTCTCCTACAAAATGCACAATAAATGTAATTGTTAAGTGAAGAGGGAGACAGCTTGCTTTGAAAAAGCACATCTCATTAAATGAACATGATTGGGGTAGAAATCTCACTTACAAAGTATCTTTGTTAACCCAAAACCTTTAAGTAGAATCTTTCAAACAGTTACTTCTTACTTACCTATTTTACTTTTCTGCATTTTTCCCTGTCCCTATACAGTAAAAGTAAGCAGGTTGGTTTCCCTTTGTTTGAAGTCCATTTGTGCTTTATGTTTGTACAAAGCAAAGATGTTTATATCGCTGCGCTTTGCTACTGTAACTGAGTTATAGGCATGTCAGGGAAATGTATTCCTTTTGAAAACATAAAAGAACCTTGATTTCACTGCAGTTTTTAGCGGAACACAATATATAGCTATATTAAAACAACACAGTCTTGGGATTAGTAAAAGTTTATTTTGCAGAGAGGGATCAAAGCCAGGAACCAGACTGCACCTGTTAGTGCCCTTTAACTGCTACCTGTTTTGTTCAGGGAGTATTCATGTTTGCGTTTAGACACTTACTGTATAAAATGTAAAAGGATGTGTCAGGGAGAGATTGTCACACTTGCAGGTGGAAGCAGGATTTCATCCTCTGTCTCAGAGTTTCGTTCTTGTGTTCAGGTTTGACTCTCCTAATTCCCAGCCCAATTAAGTGCTCTCCTGAGAAGTTCATGTGGAATTATGCTGCCGATTCTTGCAGGTGATCAAAAAACACCAGTATCCTCCAAGATTTGAAATGAGTTTGCCTTGAATTCTAATCTTCGTTTCAAGGTTTTAAACTTGAGCAATACTCATCCATTGCTGAGTGTTAAAAGTACTGGGTCTTTGCATCTTTGATGCAAAGTACTTGCATCTTTGACAAAGTCTTTTAAATCCTTTATCCTTGTACCTGTATTGCAAAAATTGTTTGGGGGGGGGGGAGTGGCAAAGCACTGAAACTTGTGTAGAGTTCAAGGAGTAAAATGCAAGGAGGCCTTAAAGAAGTTCCTTTGACTTGTACTTCATTAATATGTGTTGCGTGGGTCAGGGCTTTGTAGATTAGAGCTCATAGAGTGTATGCCCTTTTTGCGTGAGTGAAACATCTTTGCATGACAGTCAGATGGTTATTGCCTTTTTCCTAGGCGTCTAGAGGTCTGCTGTAGAGGACAAGAAATTCACAAATTTTCTAGACTTTTAAGGAAATATTACCTATATTGAAGTTTGCTCTCAATTTGGATGGGCACCTTTCATTGAAGTTCTAATGACAAAGTTTTACTGGTAACTTTGGAAATATTTGCTCTTGTACTCACTCCTAGGGGCGAAGGATGTGGTTCTGCATTTGCGATGGCTCATTGTCCCTCTCTTAGGCCAATAGACTAAATACTGTCATTCAAGTTTAATCACTTGAAATTTCCTGTCATGTAATTCTCCAGTCTTGTAATTTTACTGAATCATCAATGAGAGAGGCTTGAGTCCTCTGAGATTAATGAAGAAAAGAGCGGGAAGGTATAAATAAGCTTGTATAAAATATGAGCTGTCTTTTGTTAATATAATGTTGCCTGCATACAGCTGTTGATATTTTTAACTAAATATTGCCTGTGAGTTAGCAGTTTAAAAACGCAGGTGGCCAGAAGTGAGCTGTTACTGTACTTTTCCTGTTCCTAAAGGTACAGAATGGCTAGAGAAATCCTAATCTTTGGGGAAGCAGCTGAGGAGGAGGCGTACACCCTCCCTGCGTTTGCAGGGCTCGTGGCGTGCACCTTGGGAAGCCTCCGGGGGAGGAGAGGGCTCTTCTCTGGGCTCTCGCTGTCAGCTTGCCACTGCTGCCGGCAGCTGTGCGAGCACTTGGTTAGCGTGCAGGAGGGAGAGCACTATGTATACCAAAGCTGCTGCTGCTTAAAAACGTGTAATTACAGAGAGAATGCATTACCTGCTGCATTTTTTTCATATGTGCTCTGTATTTTAATCCTTTTAATCCTTATTCTCTTTTCCTCCTTATTACTGAGAGCCTCAAATGGGAGATTTGTGTAAAAGCAGTACTGGTAAAGCTGACTCTGTGTCAGTTTGAGTTCAAGGAACAGTGGCCAGAGACAGTTAATTGCTTATGCACGCTGCATATTTTTCTCTAAATCCAAAGAATTAATTAGAACTTGTCAGTATTGTATTAGACCGCTAATGATTATTTTCAGGTTGAGGTGCCGTAGTTAGCACTGTGCTGGCCAATTTGTTCAATAGATGACTCCTAGTTTACTCATTTATATCACAATAAAGCGATTTTGGCTGCTGAACTATTGGTATGCCTTCAAGGATTTAATCCCATTTTATGTGTATCACGAAATTTCCATAATTCTACTTGGATGGCACATCTCTTGCCAGGCAGCGGAACTTTACTGAGACTAGTTGGGAGAAAGAAAAGGGTCTGACCTTACCTTTTCTGCCATTGTCGCTGTTCTGTCTGTCTTGACGCTTCAGTGCGCTCTTGCAGGATGCATTAGTGTAGCTAAAATAGGACAGACCGGTCAGCTTCTCTGGGAGCACGAACACAGCCTGTTGTTAGAGAAGGAAATGTAACCTCTGTGTGCGGTGGCCCTCGGTAAGAAATAACCGGGCAGCAGCCGGGGGCTCCCCAGTGAAAGGCCAGTTACCGAGGGCGTGTGGTGTGGACGAACTATTCCTTTAGCCGCCGGTGCGACGGCCGTCGCTCCCTCGACCGGCCGGCTCTTGGTGACGCTGGACAAACACCCTCCAGAGCCAGGGCTTCTCCCCAGAGCCCTTCCTCAGCATGTGGCAATGGGGATGTGGTAGGGACGGCGGGTGCTGTCGGTGGCCCCCACCGGACACACTAGATAAGGCCAGTCTTCCTGATGGCAGTGTCCTGGAGCCGGTGTCCGCAGGCACCCCGGGGAGCCAGCAACAAGAGGCACCGCAGGAGGGCACATCCGAGGGGTAGCGACTGCTCCTGGCACCCCGGCGAAGAGACAGGCTGGGAGCTGCTTTTCAGCAGCGCATTACTGGCTAATATGAAAATAAAGCTTCTAAATCCCCTTCTGAGAGGGAGATTGACATACTTTTCAGGGTTATAAATCACAAAATCTGGAGTCCTCTTGGCAAAATGGCGTGTACAGAAAGGAGGCTCAGAAGGCAATAGTAGGCATGCCAGAGGCTTGACAATTAACTAAAGAGAGTATAAGCAAAATCCACTTAATGAAAAACAAACACTCCTGAAGGGTGTTTTAGAAGACCATTGCATTTATTTTAGCTAATAAAGCTGAGATTTGGTGGAGGGGGGAGGAAATGGAGTTGCTGAATCCCAAACTCAAATGAAAATTCAGACCAGATCAAATTTGACTGGGGGTGAGGAGAAAGGAAACCCAAGAGGTCGTTTGTTTGCGGGAAGCACTAATATTATTTACTACTATATTATAACTGTGAGCACCCCTTGCAGGAAGTTATGAAAACACAAAAATCCCTGTTGAGCTGTAATTATTTTTCACTTCTTTAGTGTATTCTTTTCTTTAAAAAGAGGTCCCTACCTTAAAATAAGCAGAGTATTGTCCTTGCCAGGGATCTTTCAGCCTCTTTAGAACAGAGCATTTAGATTACTTAGGACAAAGTAAAGATCGTGAATGCTCTGTGTCAAGTCATGAACAAACAGCACGGAAACAGTAGTACAGTACAGAGTGAAACCTGACAACTCGGTGTTAAAGGGAAGGAATGTTACTGTATGGTTTGATTGTGATCAACTTATCTTCAAGCGGGTTTATTAGCAATTTAATGGAATATTGGTTATTCAGGAGCCATAATAGCCCTGGTTGAAATGTCCATTCTGTTCGTTTTTCCCATACCCTGTGGAATGAGCAGAATGTGACAGTCGAGCTTTCAACGGGCTTCATGAATTTTAAATACTTTTCAGCTGTGAAATGGGGCACATGGCTTGTGGTCAACAGTGGACAAGGAGCTGGCAGCCGCTCCGGGTATTATGGGATATCGGGTGTCTTGGAGATAATGAATGCTTGGCTTATCCAGGTGCATTCTTGGCCCGCTGTGCGTGTCCGGGCAGAATGGAATATATTTCCCTATCCAGCATTTAACAATTGATCATTTTGTAACTGTAAGCAGAAAGTATTTAGAATGTTACTTTCTCAGCATGCTTGTATAAGACTTAAATTTCATGTCAGCATCTTTATCCAGCAAAATCTTCACTTTTTTTTTGTAACAATCCATTCATATCGCTTAAACTTTTCCACTAAGCTGATATTATGCTTAGTAGATCTCAGTGAGCCTTTTTTTCTAGTGACTTTAGAGCTCCATATTTTTAAGCATTTTTTTCTGCTAATAATTTATACCTGACTGAATTATTTCCACTTGCAGTGGGTTGAAATTTCAGCTTAACTTTTTACACTAAACAAGCTGATTGCTAGTACCCGTTTTGTGGGAAATAGCATCCCTTCATTTTGAGGACTACAAATTGGTAGCGAAAAGGGAAATCAAGACAAAGGGCACTGCTGGTGAGCTACATGGAATTGGTCTGATGCACTTCAGTTCTGCTTAGTTCTTAAAACACAGCATTTTTCTGTGGTTCTCCAGTGTAAGCGTGTTTTAGTTGTATGTACAAATGTAGCTGCATTACAACTGTTACATTCCATTATTAATGGAATAACAACAGTCTAGGGTAAGAGATGTTCCACAGAGTATGTTTCTTGTGTTGTCAATGTAATAATTTGCTGAAGGGTTCTTGGTCATTTCAGTTGTGTTTTACACCTACATAGATCTATTTTTGTAAGTATTATGAGTAAAATTCTTAGCATAAAAGTCATGTCCAGAATGTAGTTTTTCGATGAAGTTTTGAAATCATACAATATCACTCTTGATAGAATATCCAGGTGTGTGTGTGTGGGGGGGGTGACTTTGGTGTTTTTTTTTTCTTTTTTTGCTCTATCAATTCATCCTGCACCCTGAAAGTGCTGGTGTGGGCTCTGTATAGTGTGAACAACTAACAAGTCACTTTCTGCTCAAGTCCTGTTCCCCTCTCAGCTTGAGGACACAGCTTGGGAGTACTGAGGTGTCCCTTTTTGGCCCTCCCATGGCCTTGTTTGCATAATGAGAAATGTTTGAGGTGTACTGTGCTGCTTGCTCTTGGGGCCACGTGTCTGGCTGAGCAAGGTGGAAGGAGCGTTGTGCTTGTCATTCAGAGCGTGATGGTGCGGGCTGTTGCCATACTGCAGGCAGGCTGTGGATGACAGTGCTGGTGTGTGCCATGTGCTGACATGTACACTAAGTAGGGTGCAGTGACTCTGATGCTACAGCAGAACATCCTGTCATCTGGCTGGGGACCTGGCCTGGCCTTGGAGCTTCACGCTGGCAGAGGGCAGTAAGGGTAGGAGATACTAAAACTGCTGGAAAAATGATTTTTTGGATGTTCAGACTTAACATTGGGGTTTCCACACACAGTGATGCATGAACAATCTAGTTTGAATCACACGGAGTATCAATATACTCTGCACAATCTGATTTGATTAAATCGTGCTCTGATCACCAGAACTGAGCAGTCATCTGTGATTTGTACAGACCCCTTAGGAGCAGGGTATCTACCCATATCGTTCAGCATTATGCTAGCACACAACTAGCAGTTCTCAGGGCCAGCTATTTGCCTTCAGTCACCTTTTTCAGAAAGAGTACAGGGCCTGGACACAAAGATCCTAAAGGAATGGAAAAGAGAATCACTTGCCAGAACTGCTGTGGTGCTTTCTGCATGCAGGAGCAGGGTAGTAATGGCAGGTACAGGGTGTTCTTGCCATGCTGTGCAGTAGGCTGTTTGCTGGGAGAGAGCTGACCTTACTGTACTTTGCACATAATGTCTATCTTCATCAAAGACATGGTTTCAGCACATAACTCAGGGTCTTGTTCTTCCACCACTTCCAGACTGACCTCTTAAGAACCAGGGCCTTTTCTAGTATCAACAGAGAGGCACCAAAACTGGAAGCAGGAGTATGAAATGCAGCCACAACCCACATCCCTCTGACTTCCAAAATCATTATGCAGTAGGGTATGTATCTGACCTACTTAAAGCAAGAAAACAACCAGTAGGTGGGTTTTTCTTTTCAAAAAACTTGTACTATTACAGTGCTTCTTTATTTCCTTCAAAGCATCTGCAAGCCCGGGATGGAAATGCTTACCATCAAGGGAAGACAGACCTTTCTCGTCTCCAAGCCAAGCAGACTGAGACAATTGAATTTTGCAAAAAGGAAGTCTACCTTTCTTGGCCCTGGATTTGGCCATCTCTATAAATAGATTTCAGTCAGAGCCTTGCTGAAAAATGTGTTAGGTATTGACAGTGACACTTGATGAGCTCAGAACTGATGGCTCCAGAAATAGTCACCTCAGAGATACCATATACTTAATATATGCAAAAGTTAGACTGACATTTGTTTTGCACAGCTCTAAATGATGGTTTAAACTACAATGGATTGGAGACTGAAGCCCAGTAATTGTGATTTAACACACTGAAGAAACTGATGGTGGATGTAAAATTTCAGGAGACAATGTAGTAGTGTTTCTTAGGCTGAGAGTCTCTTTTGTTAGGGCTACGGGTCTCCAGAGAACCAAGCTGCTAGCACTTAAAGCTGAACTCTGTTGTTTTGGGAACCTAATTTAATCTCTGGTGCATAGAATGATCTGCTGCTCTCCAAGTCTGTCTGAAATGGCAGTCTACAGACGTTTGCCCCCTTTCACCAAGAGCTCTGAGGCTCTGAGATGAGAGCAACTGGCTAATTGCAGTCATTAAGGAGCACTTGATTTAGTAGCATCCATAACTTTTGCTGAGACCCAGCTGAGCCGCTACCACAGAGTGGCACTTCCAAGCCTCAGTGGGGCATTGCTTACCACCCAGCCACACCACCCAGGCATTAGCAACCCAGAGGAAAAGCTTCTCTTCTAAGGATGGATCCGTAGTTAACAGCAGAGCTTTCAGTGCTAGGTTCAAGCCCATCTTAAAAAAATCATTTCACTGTTCTTGCTGTCTTTTGAAAAGACAATTTTCTTCTTTCTGTCTTAACAAAAATCTCATGATATGGTTAGTGCATAGAATGCCAGTAAATAATTAAGGAAACAGCCTCCGTTTTGAGTCCATCAAATACTAATATAAAGAAGGAAAAATCCCTGCACATCAGTTACAGTAACTGATGAAACGCATCAGTCTGGAGGGTAATGAGCTCCATTTCTGAAGCGCAAGGAAATTAGATTCTTATAAATGTCAAACACAGTTATTGTCCTCTTTCCTTGAAACAGAACTGAGCCGACTGAAGTCCATTGTCTCTCAATCAGCTTTGTTATGGTTTAGATACATTCCAGCTCACACCAGAAATGTGCTTGTTAGAAAAAATCACTGCACAAAGCATACAAGCTTTAACACTCAACTGATGTACTAATAGGTACTTTTACAATAAAACCCAGTATCATGTTACAAACTGAAAGCTGACCTTAGATAATATGATACAGAAATCTTAAACATTACAGATGAATATTTTCTTTGTATGCTACAATTTTGACTACCTGGGGCTATATTTTTCAAGTAAAGGACAGAAAGTGAGGGAAGGTAACTTTTTCTCTTGAATACTATGAAAAAAGTAAGCAGTAAGTCTTACAGTGAGTATGTCTGTAGTCAGTTCATCTCCAAATACTTATCTAAGAAGGTAACAGTAAAATAAATAAGGTGGGCTACCTGCAGGATTTTGTCCATCCAGCCCTTTTTTCAGTTTTTCTCTGAAAAAAAAAAGGTGGTGATTTGTTCATAAATCAAAGCTAACTCTGTATCTTATTCTTTCATTCATTATTAAATCTCATCAGTATGCTCTAAGACACCACACTTAGAAACTATCGGTTGTTTTGGGAGAATAAAATGTGAGGAGGATGGGGGCTGTGTAAAATGAAATCCATTCACTGCATCCCTACTTCTTATTTGAAGGTAACAGTTACCTGTCCCTCATTAGACATTGCTTCTCATGGTCTCTCTTGAAGATGCTCCACAATCCTTCCCAATTTAGGAATGCTTTCACAAAGGCTTTCGAGGCATGAGGTTGGAGCCAGCCTCTCACTTCCCTTCTGCAATAACAAGAGAATAACTCGGGCAATTTGTGCAGACTTTACCACTTGTTAACCCTATCTTTAAATGATGCAATACATTTTTCAAGATAGTCATGCACCTCTGGCATCAGTACACTTATTTTGGACATGCTGCTTTGGAGACTCTATTCATGACTGTAATGTTATTTTAAAGATGTGGCAGTGGTAATGTGAGTTTGAGCTAAGCAGTGTGCAGAGAACTCAGCTGTATGTAAAAGCAGATGGGCTGTTTATTTTTTGGCTTATTTTTTTCCAGTATTCTATGTTTATAAATCCTCTTTTCCTAAACTTCTTTTTAATATTGTCACATCTTCCCTCTCTGTTTCAGTTTGTACTCCATTTCTCATTTCTGATTTTACTGAATGAAGTGGCTGTTTTTTCTGTGGGCAACAGCAGTAACTTGAGAGGGTTTTTTTTATATAACACAGGCAACGGATGTTGAAAGATATTCATAGCATATGTCGCCAGAAGCGTGAACTGCACTTTACAATTAAAATTCTAGGACTTTCTACTGGTCACTTAAAAACCCTGCAAAACATTGATCCACAGTCTTGAACCCATTAACAACCTTGATGGAGAGAAGATTCAGGTATTTATATGGCAGTTTTTATTTATTTCATTTTGATTTCATAGTTAAAATGCACTCAACTGTCAAGGAAAAATATCTTGAGCATCTTATAAATATCCTCAAAGCCTGGAACAATCATGAAGCAAGCTAGCTTTCTGTGATTTTGGACAACTTCTAGTTCCAGTAACTTTTCTTAATGTCTGCACTACAGCTGCATCAACCCCTGTAAATTAAGTAAAGAAACCAATTCACAGCATCTCTGATGTAGCCTGGTGGCTAAATTGTAATCGACATCTGGTAATTAAAACATACATCTGGCTGAAATAACAAATTCAAAGTCAGTCTTTACCTTCCAGTATTCTCATTAGCTAGGAGCTTTATTTAATTGCTACTCTAGTGCAGATGTTGTTAATAGGCCATTGTGGCCTGGGGATTTGAAGTATTACTGCTTGCCTGCTTCTCCCTGGGGAGTTGTATGGTGTCTTTACCCCAGCTCAAAGTATCCCGCCTGAGGGGTACTGTCTGAATTGATTGTCTGTGCTGAGTCAGTACCTTTTCCAGGTCTCTTGCCTGCATTCTCTTCCTGGTCAACATTAACCACTGCTGATGCAACTGTGTTGACTGCATTTGAGTTGCCTCTGAGGGGTGTGTAAGCATTTTGCACCATTGCAATGCTCAGAATTTTTTTACCCAAGGCTTCCCACTACCCTGAGGGAGCCTGTGTGCATCATGGTGACTGGTTCCTGCATGTCTTCTCCCAGGCAGATCCACCTTCAGCTTTGGTAACACTTCAGCTTCCTTCATGTATCCGAAGAATGGTTTTCCCTTTCCCCTGAATAACCTGCCTCCTCCTGGCAGTGAACCTGCCTGGGGCAGTGAGCAGGGAAGCAAACTGGAAGCTATTGGAGATTGGAAGCTATTGGAGGCAATGGATTAACTAGAGTTGTGTGACCACAGAACAGGCTGGGTGATTTCATTTTTCTTTTTTTCTGAGCTTTGGCAATCTGCCTTAAATAATCCCAGCTGATGGGTGTATTTATTTGTTCCTGTGGCTGGATCATACCCTGTGCTAGTGCCATGGTATCCTTATGCCCAGTCACAAGTTTGCTGGTCTGCTTCACTCGGGCACAGATATGATGTCTGTGTGCTTGTTCTTGAGTTGGGAGCCTTCTTACATAGCACCACAACTGTATTTCCCATATAAAGTGATTTTCTCTTCTTGGTGGTCTCATGACTCTTAGGCACATAGTGCCAGCATGGTAAAGACTGCTGGGCTTCACAGGCAAAAGTCATTCCTGTATCAGAGTGCTGATTACAAAATGGTGCTGTGCTTGTACAAGTTAGTTTTCAAATATTAGGCCAGCTGTTTCCCATTTATTTTTAAAATACCATACAAATCCAGTTTTCCTTTTAAACTTAAAGATCATTAGAGATAGAGCAGCAAGAGCAGAAAGAAAGATTAAGCCTTACTAGTAAGGCTTAAGCACAGCTGAATGGAAACATAAACAGTGTTTCAGCCTGAAGACCTTTGAGTATAGTTTCAGCCTAAAATCATTTTAGCATCAAGAGAAAGACAAAAGATCAAAGAGAAATGTTAGCAATTGTAATGGGTGCGCTGCAGGCACACTCCAGTCTGAGTGTCCAAGCCCTAGAGGGGGAAAAGCTAGGGAATGTGTGTCGGGGGGAGGACGAGTCCTTTGGTCTTGGAGAGCTCATGAGTACAGTTCCCTGTTGCAGCGTTACCCACCAGCGTTGTCCAGGTGGCACAAAGACCAGCCTTTTTCCCATTGAACTTTGAACCGAGGCACCTGGTTCAGCAATGTGGTTGGCCTAGGCTGCTTCGGAGGAGTCACTGGAGTGTGAGAACAAGACAGAGAAGCACCTCCAGAGCAAATTTAAGATAAGATGATGCACCTAATATATCCCTTGTCTATCCCCGTCAGCTGTCCTTGAAGTCCACTGGGATGGCCGCCTCAATTCTAGGGCTTCAGCTGTGGAGATGCATGGGATGACTCAAACAGAAATGACCAGGAAACATGGGTGTAGCTGGATCATGACTATCCCCTGGCTTACTCCCTGCAGACAGAACAGCTCTGCAAAGGCTATAACAGAAGTGTATGCTGCTAGTGCCCTGAGACTGCTGCAACTCCTGGGAAGGATGGTGTCACCATTGTATCTGCTTTCTGCGCTCTGCCACGTATAGCTTGGCAGAGCCTGAGACCTGGGGCTGGTAGAGTCACTAGTGTTGTCCTGTGGGGCTGGGAGATAGGGTCCTGTCACCTATATAAGCTTCCTGTGGTTCTTGTAGAAATGCTGAAATTATCATGTTAAATAAATAAAGGACCTGTGGGACATGCAAAGACTAGAGCTAACAGACCTTTGTCGCGTCTTCCGCATTCATTAGTACTTGCGAGGTAGCTCTAGTTAAACACAGTGATGAGATTTCAGTGAATGCAAAGACACTTCTGTGTGTGATCAGAGGGCTCACGTTTTTGTGAATGAGGTTGTATTTATATTGACGTCCTTTAAGTTGTAGTCATTAGTTTCCGTGAGTGATTTGTAGTCTTTAGCTTTCCATGAGTGATTTGTTGCATGCGGACGCTCCTTTTGGATAACAAGGCACCAAGCTGGCAAGGATGGCTGACGTGACACTCTGTGGAGACAGTGTCTGCACCACATCCCTAACAACCTCTTGCTGTGAAAGAAGGAACATAGTGAAGTAGAGTTCCCTGACTCTGCTGTAGGCTCTGCTGTAAACCTTTCAGCAGGAAAGGGAACGGCGCTGCCCCCGGCTGCTGCCCTGAGGCCTGGCCTGTCCCGGCTGCCTGCTGTGCGCAGGCCTCTGTGCAGGGAGCAGCCAAACACCCAGCTATAGAAAGCTCTCATGATTCCATACCGTGGTGGTGCAAAAACACATCAAAAGCTAGTGCTCAATAAAGCTGAAAATTATAAAGAAAATGAGCGTTTATTGATTTGAAGTTTTTTCACTTACTACAGGGAGGCCAAGGTTGAGCCTCTGCCTCTGGGCCCAGTGAAGCCATGTCTTGCCTCTGAGCAGTAAAGGAGAAAATATCACCTCTCTGTCATTGCTTTTTCCTGTTCAAAGCTAAGGAACAGGGTTTTGCAAGAGCAAGTATTGCTGTATAGAGGGACTGGAATTAGCAGGAGGAATTGAGGAGGCCATCCCAGTGGACTTCAAGGACAGCTGACGGGGATAGACAAGGGATATATTAGGTGCATCATCTTATCTTAAATTTGCTCTGGAGGTGCTTCTCTGTCTTGTTCTCACACTCCAGTGACTCCTCCGAAGCAGCCTAGGCCAACCACATTGCTGAACCAGGTGCCTCGGTTCAAAGTTCAATGGGAAAAGCAGGCAGTCTCTCCTCTGGATGTGCCGTGGTAAAGGCAAGAACCAGATTGCTGCTAATTTACATCCCTGTCCCCTCCAGACCGCGGAGGGCTCTGGAGGCAGTCTGGGCGCTGTGATGTGCAGGGACAGAGAGGACCCTGCCGTCCAACTTGTTAAAGGTGTGTTTATTGACTGACGTTTTTATTAAAGATATCAGTTAGGCTTTTTGGTAAGTTTTTCTATGGTATGGACCAAGTAATAGTCTCAACAACCTTCTTTTAAACAGGTCGAAGCCATGAAGAGAGCGCTAGAAAGTCTTAACCTCAATCTGGTAGAGATGGTGGATGAAAACGCAACCTTGGATGGGGGAGACGTCTTATTTACAGGTACAATGGTAGTGAATTTGCTGTTTACGTACTCCAATTGCCTCGAAACTGCGTGTTATCTGTTGACTGCTTAATAAAATGTCATTTGTGTGGTTTGTTAAATCAATTGTTTACTGAATGTCTCGTAGGTACCTGACAGGTGAATTTTCAATGCAACACTCAATATCCTGACTAATGACTGAGTAAATGAACTAGCAATACACACAGTACAGAGAACAGTACTGTGCATACAAATTTTATTTTAGCTTGTAAAGTGCTAATAAGAAAAATGCCTTCAGTAGTCAACTGACTGCAGTCATTTCATGCTTCTTGTTACAAGCAGCTACATTCACACAGACTCATTTTTCAGGAATTGTAAAAGTTTGATCCAGACAATTGTCACTGGTTCAATGAATCATATACAGAGAAATGCGTTTTTAGTTAATGGAGAAAGTAGTGGAGTTGCCTGCCAGATGTCATGCACTAGACAACTTACATGCATGGCTGACATCAAAGGTGAAGATACTGATTGTGTTTTTTATGTCATTAAACCCATTAGGCATTTTCTCACATTGGTTACATCTATGTTTTTCCCCGCCTGTGCTGAATGAGCCTGTTTATTTTGATCAGCATCACAGTAGACAGGCTGCTTGCCTTAATTCGCAGAGGGCAAAGAAGGGCCTCAAAAGAGGCAAACTGGAAAAGAAGACTCTTCTAGCATGGTGCTGATCCAGTGTTGGTTTCCTCTGAAGCTTGAGGATGCCCATGTCTGTATAGCTGCCTTCGAGGGTAGAGGGAGCTGTAGAGGGAGGGGGAAATGATCAGTCAGTACTATACTAATCCAGCACAGCTGTTCCCTTTCCTTACTCGACCACTACGGAGCTTTAGAAGAGGAAGCTTTTTATACTTCTGACAAAATGTTTCTTCTGGAAAAAGATAATCAGTTTAAATTATCAGCTCACAATTACAAGTTGCACAACTTTAAGATGAATATTCAGTTTTATTACTCAACTTGAAAAAAGAAAGAAAGGAAATTATATCCGTAAAGGACTGTTTCAAAATGTTTCTGAAAGTGTCCTGTTTTTAAAATATGTATGTTCCTGTGAAGGTGCTGATGATGTGACTTTTTGGATAGCTTAAAAAAAAAAAGAGAGAAAAAAAGGCTGTAATTGTTTTTCCTTCCATTGTTTTTTTTTTATTCCAGGCAGAGAATTTTTTGTGGGTCTATCTAAGAGGACAAATCAACGTGGAGCAGAAATTCTGGCTGACACATTTAAGGTTTGTAGATACATTCACATCACAGGAAATACAAGCTATTATCCACTGAACCAATTTAAAAATTGAACTAGCTGAGATGTTTGGTATCAAGAGCCTGAGGTCATACTCTTAAGTGATTTATTTAGGACTTATTTAGAAGAAAAATATCCCAACTACTGAAAAGGTTTGAACATCCTTTAAATGATAGAGGCTAAAGTTGGATCTGAAATGTAAGGTCATTGCATAAGAGTAAATGGGATAGTGGGAGACTATGGTCATCTGAGAGCATATCAACATTCGTGTTTTAGATCTAGGAAGTCTAACAATATATACCAAAGTGTTCTTATTGCTGGTCCCTGGAAAGTTTTTATGTACATAGTGTTTAATTACACATTTTAATATATTTCTTTACAGTTGCAACAATAGTAGTATTTGAAACATGTTCTGGATTTTTACTCCAGTGCACAAGACAAGACAAGCTGGTCCAGAGGGGTATGTCATACTTAAATAGTTGACACTGTGCCCTGGGATATGTTGCTATTGTTAATTTGCAGAGAGTAAAATTAGTTATGGAATGTCTCAATGTAATTATTGAACTAAGACAATTTAAAAGTATTTATAGCAGCCATATTTTGCTCCCATACAGGATTACGCTGTCTCCACAGTCCCTGTTCACGATTCTTTGCACCTAAAGAGCTTTTGCAGCATGGCTGGACCAAACCTGATTGCTATCGGATCAAGTGAAGCTGCACAGAAAGCCCTCAAGGTAAAGTGCATGATAAATCTCCAAAAAACAAATGTTGTTTTTATTTCATCTCAAGGATGCTGGAATTTTAAAATAGATATGGATCAATGAAAGAGAAAATGACTACATCTCAGGGATTCCTACTTATGAAGAGCATAAAGAATGTTAATACCAGGCAAGAGAACAGTGATATTCATTTGGTTTTAGCTACGATGATATGGTATGATAATTTGATATTTAGCTATGATAATTTTTAAAATGGATTATACAGATTACTACTTACAGTTTTGATGACTAAGAAGGTGATAATCAGGTGAAAGGAGAGACAGAGGAGACAGTAGATCAGAGCAGTAGGAGATGTTCACCTCAGACATTGCTGAGTGAACAGGAGAGGAGATGTAATGGCTTTTGAAAATGCTGGAGGAAAAGTAAAGGTTCAGCACAAAGGTAAAGAGAGACTGATCCCTGCTGCAAGGATGACCTGTATCTGCATCTTACAGTATAGACTTTATGGATAAAAACAGGAAATAACCCTGGCAGCAGGGACTAGAGTCCGGGACTCCTCTTCCCTCCATCCTCCATCACGTGGCTGCAAAGTCAAGTTCCTTTCTATTTGCTCTTTTTTCTCTCTGGTCTCATGCATTTCCTGTAACAGTGCCTCTTCAAAGGAGAGGAGGGAGATTGTCTCATCTAAGCCTTGCTGTTAATGTGAGTCTCCAAACATTCTCCTTTAGAGTGGGAGCCTTGCATTTGGACTGGGGGCTAAGAGGCCTCGAATCCAGTCCCACACACTGTCAGCTGACTTTCTAACCTGTAAGCTATTGTGCAGCAGGTAGCCACTTTACTGCCGCCATAAAGGGAAATATTTATTGCTTCTATGGTTTGCACTTGGCTCAGTGGCCTTCCTGCATGCTGGGTGTGTTCAGACTAAACCTACCAAATTAAGTTCTGCTGAGGTCTAGACACTGAGGCACCTGAGGCCATGAATCTCCTTATAGCCATAGGTAATGAGACAGCTCACTCCAGCGATCAGCATCTCTGCACGTGTACAGCTGTAGGCACTGATGCTTTGTACCAAATGCTTTGGCCGGGGCACCAAAACAACAAAGTGCCATTGAGACTTTTTCTGAAGTGAATCTTGAGGAAATTCTGACTAATCAGGACCTACCATCCTATACTCTTTGTTTCGAGACACAGGTAAGCCAGACAATGAAAGTGTTACAGCTGAGTGTCTAATGCATTTTTATCAGGGCTTGCCTTCAAAGGTTAAGCCAAAGTTTACTTGTTTAGTGATAGCAGCAAGTTGCAAATTTTCAGATTATACTGGTTCTTTCACAAGTAAATAAAACAATAAATGCAGTCTTTGCTCCTCGGTACTGCAGAACCTTCCCTGATAGGACATGGTCACTGACATGTGAAGGAATCCAGCTGTGTGTCCCTTACAGTGAACGAAAAGGAGTTGAGATAGCTCTGTTTAATAAGAAAACTATCTTAAATCCTCTCAATTAAATGCAGCTTAGACACGCTGACTTGTGTCTCTTGTTCTGATTGTAAAGCATAATTTATCTTAAAGAAGAGTACTGCTATTTGTGCCCAGGAGTGCTGACCAGAATCAGGGGGCTGTTGGGCGATGCAGAACCACTACAACAGAAATAATGTAACTCTGAAATCAGCATTACTTGGCCCCAAAGGGCTTTGGATCCTATGCTGCATGTCTCATATACCTCTTTAGCTTCAGTAAGCTGCTGGCATTTATTAATTAAACACATCCTTAAATGTTTGCAAGATAGAGTCCTGGGAGAGTTTCCATGCTTATTTCCATGCTGCTGTATTTCATAACCTGTTTGCTTTACAGGTTTTACATGTTTTCTGTATGGGCATACTCCTAGGACTTTACACTTCCCAACAGCATAGTTTTTATGCTTTTTTATTACAGAGCTAAGTAGAAGGTTTTTTTTTCTTTTTATCTTGTAACAATTCAAGATAAATGTTGTTGGTCCCCTGCTGAGATAAAATTAGTATTTAAAATGTGCTCAAGATCTCCCCTGCTGGACACTGGCTGAATCAGCAAGAAAAGGGAAGCGGCCGCACAAGTGATGCAGCGTGGCCACAGTGCAGGGTCTGGGTGGCACCTGCTAAGCCGTGGGCGAGCTTGGGGTGCTCCCTTGGCCTCTGCCACACCTTGGCCTTGCTTTAAGGTGCTCCTTCATCTGAAGAAGCCACAGAAATTACTCTCGTCTTGGAAATCACTGCACGAAGCTCTCAGAGTAGGCTCTTAGCCACAGCTCCCCTGTGTTCACCCCTGGGAAATTCATTGGAAATGGGTTTGATTGAAAAAGGTCTGATGTTCCCAATGTTGAAAGATTGATTTAGTCTGGGATGGCAAGTGCCATGTGTCCTTTCCTATGAAATATGCACTTTCTCAAATATTCAGGCTCAAACTGGGAATGCATTGTGAGCAGCAGCCTGACAACGTTTGCAGATATCCAGACAACCCTACACTTGTGTATAATGTTTATAAACATGAGCAAAATTCAAGTACAATACTGCTTGCTCAGAGCTGCAATTTGAACTTGAGCCAGCACTAATCTGAGAACTCCCCCGTATGATTAAAGCTTTTTGCACAGCTCGGCTAATCGTGTTGCAGTGCATCAATTTAGCTATTGTAGCCAAAATTATTTTTTGAACAAGTTAATTAAAAGATGTTGGTAATTTACTGTCAAGTAAATACCAGCATTAATGAAGATTCCGTGAGATGCAGGTACATTTTGAACAGAAGATTACAGTTAACAAGGTAATCGAGCATTGTTTATTGGTGGATAGTTTTCTTAAAAAAAAGAAAACAGCTGTGTCAGTTTTCAGCAGATTTCAGTGTGTTACTCTGCAACAGAGGTTTAGCAGTACCTGCTGACTTTACGTTTGTGTAGCAGTCATACACATACTGCTTACGTGCTACAAGTTGAGGTTAGAAACTTTTAAGCCCCAGGAGCTGCGGTTCTGAGGCCAAAGCACGTGCCCACTCTCACGCTCTGGCTCACCGGAAGCTGAGAGGTGAAATCAGGCAATCACATAAAAGGGGGAGCAAAACACCAGGCTGCCAAGAGCGTGCTCCTTACTCGGCATGTTGCATCAAAAGCTGTTCTAACCTTGGAGAGCTTGTGGCTGTTCCTCCAGGATGTGGAACGCTAAATCTCTTCAGAGAAATGCTTTGAAAACAACTAAATGAATAGAGCATCTGTCTCAGAAGTGACAGCGCTGGTAATGTTTAGATTTGTCTGACTTTTTAATTCTTGCTTTTTTGACCTGAGTGATTTTTATATTTGTTCATTTAGCTCTGGAGAAAAGCATTTTGGTCTGTAATAAACAATCTTGTAGAGGAAAAATTGCAGTAGGATCTTTATGAGGTACTGATGCTCAGAATCAAAAGCTGCTCCCTGGATTTTATCAGATTGATTGAGCTGTAGCAGTGCTGCGTAACTTGTGAGCTACTCTTCTCATTATCCACCGCAGGTCTGTATAGCAGTACCGTCTCCAAATCTGCTAAGTTGTTTGCCTGTGACAGTCCCGAATGCTGCTACTTTATTTGATGGTTTGCTGTTTTAAACTACTACTTTCTTGTTCTCATTTTTCATGTCTACTCTAGAAATCCAGTCCTCCAAACAAGGTAATTAAGCTGCTTTGAGCATCCGTGGTAGCTCAGTTGCTTTCATTTTGTAGCATGTCTTGTTAGGCAATAAGTGAACTGTGTCATGCTGTGCTAGTATGTTATATCTGAAATTGTTCTTTTTCTAGTAACAATCTTGTTTGAAAGATGGCAGTTTTTCCTGATTGTTCTTAATATTGCAACTCGTGTATCTGTACAATTCTTAAAGGATAGAAAAAAAAATCTGGTGTTCAAGTGTAACAGCGCAATGGATTGTGAGTTTAGTGCTCTCTATGTAATGTAGATGCTGCAAGTGAACTATAAAATGACTGCACAAAGTTTAGGATTATAGAACACATGCTAGAAGCAGCTATTAAATCAAGTGACATTTTGACCATGAAATCCTCTTCAGGCTCTGGCAAATACAGAATATGTATTTGGACTGCAGCTGAAAAGTGACACTCTAGGAAACTTGGTGAAAAAAGAAAGACAAACTAGCTACATAAATTACCATTGCCTGTGGTGGATATCACAGCTGAAACTTTAACTTCCGCCTGCACCGGCGTAGGGAGGGAACTGCTTTCAGCAGATCTCACTGCCTTTTCTCAGAGTACAAATACCCTCTGCTTTCCAGGGTGAGCAAAGACTTGACCAGAGGCTGTGGAAGAAACTTGTCTAGGGTCAAACACTCCTGTGTCATCCTTTAGATAAGTCGGTAGCAATCCCATAGGATTTAGAGCTATATGTGTTGTTCACAGCTTTGGCAACCTCAAATGTTCTCTTGCAAGTGTTACATTTTTTATTTGTAGCAAATGCCTGCTAATGAAGTTGTTCTCTCATCCCCTGGGAAATGAGATTGTCCTTTGGGTAGGCTCTGATGTTAGGCACTTTTCATGAGTATTAATCCCATGGTTTCCTCATAGGACTGCTAATGAAAGCTTAGGTGCCAAGACCCCGTTGCTCACGGAGGTAATGTGTGGTGCACAGTGGCCAGCAATTGCTGGCTGACTTCGGAAGAGAAGAGTGGAGATTGTAGAAGAAAGGTCTGGCAGCGGGAAACCTGGCATAGTCTGAGGACTGCGATGCAGAGAACACTGATCCCATAGTATGGCCTGAGCTGAGTCTGTGCAGCTGACTGTATCCAGGGCATTCTCTCCAGGAGCTGAGAATAAATGAATAAATTTTAATTTCAAGTGAAATATCTTCATTTTTACCTGAAAGTAGCTTATTCCTAGCTGCAGTTCTCAGCCTCAGCGTGCAGGCTTTCGTCATTCCCAAGCAATGGGTGCAAATTAAGCCGGGTAGCCTGTGAACGTGGCCAGCTGGCTCCACCATGGTTGGCCTTGCTAGGCGGAGCTGTGACAGCAGAGCATTTTGTGTAGCTGAACTTGTAACTGTTCCTTTCCTCAGTACAGACCTGCCCTAAAGGGACTCCGAGCAGTGGTGACATCTGTATTTCAGAACTCACTCTAGGTGTCCAGGACTTTGACTTCATTAGTCTGAGATTTCATTATGGTCTGGAATGCACTGGAATATATATAGTAGTGGAACAGTATGACTTCAGCAAATATCTTTCTCTTTTTTACTCCCCTTCAGTAAAATATACCAATGACATTATTGCTTTGCCTAGTCCTTTACTCTCCCATTCAGCATCTTCTGATGGGAGTGGAACTGTTCATTCAGCTCCTAAATTATTCCATGGAGAACACTATTACAAATGCAGCTCAGTATGCTGTTTTGACAGAGGTCAAGGGAGGCTTATCAAAACCTCATTTTAAGGATAAAATAGAAAAAAGTCTCTTTTGGGCAACTAGGCCCTTGGCCTGCGTCCAAACCCATGATCAGAGCAGTGCTTTCAGAGACTTAGGAGCAAGAAGTT
Organism: Rhea pennata; assembly: GCF_028389875.1. Lineage (NCBI taxonomy): Eukaryota > Metazoa > Chordata > Aves > Rheiformes > Rheidae > Rhea > Rhea pennata. The sequence goes on along the minus strand of NC_084670.1, from coordinate 16,780,301 downwards.
GTTACAGCATGGGCAGTTACCCCATTCCTGTGATTTAATGCCTTTTGATCTTGCTATATCTTGTATAACTGAAGTCTTTGTGGTATGCCAGCTTTAAGAAGCAGAATACTGTCTTCCTCCACTAGAGCAGGGTAATAGTGCCAACATAAAAGCTAAGTAATTCCTAGCTCTGTGCCACAAAAGCAATTTTGGAATAGGCACCTAAGTGAAAACTTCATATATCCTGTGTTCTTACAGAGCAGGCTGTACCCCCTGGGCTGTATGAACAGGCTTATATAGATCTGCTCTTCCTACTCTCCATATAGTGTCTGTCCATATAGTGTCTGTCTTTTCTAGTAAAACAGAAGTTTGCATGAAAGCATTATCTCGTATTCCTTAAGAATCCATCACTTGTGCCTCTGCTTATTCCCTGCATGAAGTCATAATCCTCTATTTACCGTATCACAATGGGTTGCTGTGGAAATTATTGCTCATATTAATAACCCAAAGAGGATGACTTCAGGTAGGGAGTTAGCAGCAAGTGCAGATGAATGACGACTTCTGTGAAGTGCACCGACACGAGGTCAACGAAATCCAGGGAACAATTGACAACCTGCACCCAATTTACTTTTTTTTTTAATTCCATGAGACATTTGCTGCTCTCAACCTTATAGATAGGAAAATTAGTCAGTTTATGAAATTCTGTACACTTCCCTTTAGCTCATATTTGTTTGCTCTGGTTTAGATCCTATGAGGTATTACATACTTATAGCTCCTCCTGATTTTCCCTTACTTTATGAATTAGAGGTGTACAGTTTCTCAGAGATCACAGGTCCTCACTGAGTACGAGATCACATGGTACTTTAAAAAGGCAGCTAGTTGTGGGCTTGTTTTTTTTCTAATTAAGAGTTAAATGTCGTATTAAACTTACTGTGCTCCACCATCTGTGGTGTTCAGTTTGCCTGTAGGCAGCAGGATCTAGTCATTTGGGAAGATACAGATTAAAAGGATAGTAATTAATTTATAAAATAAAACTGTTGTATTAGTCTATTTTTTTCATTTTAAAGACAAGGAAAATGTCCTTGTAAATACATATTTGTCATCACCAGTAAGGCTGTCAGTCACAGGAGCTGGGACAAAGGTTGACTGAGAATATGTAATTTAGATTTGCATAAGTGGGAACTCATTTTTCTATTCCTTTGTTGCTTTATTTTTTCTTTTGATTATTCTCTCCTATTAAAAGACAGGACATTCATCCTCTTGACTGTTTGACTGAATGCCAGAGCAAGCATGAGCTGCTTCCTAGCAGCAGATCTTGGGCAAAGCTGATGGGTAGTAACAGCGTTGCCATAGTGCAAGCTAGTTCAGAGGGGCAGAGCAGCACGGCATGCTGCCAAGCAGTGCGGCTGTATGCCGTTACAGCTGTGGGGATGCGAAAGGGGTCCGCAGGTAGGTAAAGTCAAGGAATGCAGCGGGGGAGAGGTTTCCTGAAGAACTCTGTGCTATGGAAAACATGACTGAGATGGTGCAGTAGGGAAGAAGAAGCCCCAAAGCCCAGCTGTTGAGAGCATAAGGCTATGGATGGAAGGTAAAGCAGCGCTCTGGCTGTGTTACGGCCTAAGACATTTGGCATATTGAGCATGGCAGACTGGGGGCATCATGTTTTATAATAGATCTCCAGGCAGGGGTAGAATGCAACTGTTCTGTTGTACACATAGGATCCTGCCTTTACATCCATAGGATTTTGTTTTATTTTATTTTATCTTATATCTCTAGGAGATATTTTTATCAACCTGACAAGAAAGCTTAGATCATTTCTACTGTGATTTATGTTTCTCAGAGTGGCTGACTTGGCCCCTTCCTATTGAGCTGGTGCCACTGTCCTCTCTCCTGCCTGTGTTCCTGGGATGTCACTCCTGATAGCACGTGGCATTCAAGCAAGACCACTGTTTGTTTCCAGCTGTGTTTTTCTCTCCTGTCTGGGCAGCCTGGTTGATAGCTTTTGGTCACTGATTTCACTGTTTTCAGAATTTCAGGGAAATTCTGAAATGCTTTCGAGTGATGTGGTTTGTATGGCAGGCTGACTTTCACGGCCAGACGCATAACTCTGGCATCTCTTGCCAGCCTATGCTCTCTGTCTGCATTTTCTTGTGCTAAGCCCCAGGACTGCTGCTTTCTCTCCCCAGTATAAATTGTTACTTCAAATTTGAAAAAGTGCAGAAAAAACTTAAGAAACAGAGATTGGGTAATAAAACAGTGAATGAATTTCAGTGTGGATAAATGTAATGTGCTGGAGGGAGGGGGAGGACGACCATGTGAATTTCACATGTGAAATAACATGTTTTGACTGATCATTATCATGGAAATGGGAGCCTGAGCATGTTGAAATTTTCAATTCTGTAGCGGTCGGAAAAGCAAGTGTGGATCATCATTATGACATTGCATAAAGTCGTGATGCATCTGCATTTTGGACGTTGCATGCACTTTGCATGCTTGATTCTTTCATTGCAAAAAAGATAGAGTAGAACTGGCTAGTTTTGGAAAAGGGCATTCAGTATGACCCAAGCACCTGGAGCAGTTTGCTAAGGGAACAATCTGAGTATGCAATGTTCATTTTCATGTTAAGGAAGAAGAACATTCACTGTATGTTTGGTTTTGCTGTTGGCTATAATAAGGTGTGTTGATGTTTTTGGTAGCTCTACAGCCTTTACCAATCTCTATGTGTGTAAGTCCCAGATGTCGGCAGGACTCGGACTAGGGCGTCCCTTATGGATGGGGAAAATCTTCAACTAAGCTTGGCCTGCTTTAAAAGTACATGTGGTCATCTTAACTCTATTAATGATATTAGGCCCTAAACACATACACATTTTTCCTTCATGCATAATGCTGCTTCATATTTAGAATTATTTAGCTTATCCATTACCTCAGTTGTCTGAGGACACACTATAAAAAACTATAGAAAGGCATTCTAGGCTGGCTATGTGAATGACTTCAACGTAAGGAAAGCATGACTAAGGGCTGAGAGAATGTGCAGAAAATTACCCTCTTCAGGCTGAGGAAAATTCCCAGAAAGACTAAGCATGCGGGAAATGCCTGGCTGTTAACATAGCTGGTCATACAATGTTTGTGGGCAGAAAGCCAACCCTGCACAAACTCATTGTGTGAGCGCTATCATCTTGGTAAACTTACTACTTCCAAAAAATACATTTCGGGGGGCCACATCTGATAGAAAATACAATCAAAAATCCTTGCTGTTATCTCTCTTTCTGCCCTAAAGTCCTATCTGACAAGGCACATGTGTTCAATGACTTTACGTAATAGGAATATGGAGAGCACCATGGGTCTTTAAAACAACCTGAGTAAGTGGTATCAGTGTGTTTCTGCTGCACTCACGGTCTCTTTATGGGACAGGTTTAGGGTGTTACTGCCTACGTTTTTTCTCAGAAAAGTGTTTTTGGAAGTCTTCCTTCAACATGCAGGCATAGCTATAACAAGGACCAAAGCTTGAAAAGGTGTTTCGCCCCTTCCCTTAAAAGCCGTGGAAGAGAGTAATTTGTATCGTCAACACTCCAGTTACTAACAAATAGTTTTTTGCAGTGTTGTTCCAGATAACTGAAATCTCATTCACACTGTCACAGCTGTGAACTCAAACACTTGTTTTCCACTCATTTTTTTTCTTTCTTTGCTTCTGAATTTCAGTCACCACTTCTGTGCTTTTTAATCTTGAAAAATATCCTTATATGCCCTTGAAAACGATCCTTCTAACATGCCCTCCCCATCATTGCTCAGGCTTCCTGAGTCTGGTTTGCTTCCCAGCTGGCACAGACGGGTCTTGCCACTTGTTTTTCATTTCAGCTCACTATTTGTACGCTTATGAGGATCATTTCACAGAATGAGAGAATCAGGAGAATTCTTACCCTTCGATGTAAGAATTCGTTTGTAATTTCTTGAGGAAATGTTTCATGGTGAATCATGTTGCATTCCTGATAAATGAACTGTTTCTACAGAAAACCTACAATAGCAGGATTCTGTTACCAAAAAGGACTGAAGAAAGCACAACTGTTTGGGACCTCAGTGAAATACAGGCAGTGGCCTTTCCTCTACTGATACCTACATTTCCATGCAGATTTAACAGACTGTGTTTCCTTAATCAAGACTTAAAAGCTTACCCAAGGAAGGAAAGAAGCTGCAGCTGAGGATGACTCTGCTGACGCTAGTTCTGCTGATTGCAGGCACGACACCTAGTACTAGATGTTTGCAACATCAAAGAGAGCTTAAAAAAATAGATCATGGCAACACAATAGACACAGGCTAAGTTTATAAATAGGGAAGTTAAACATGTAAGTGCTGTAATAAAAACATATCCGATGAAGTAAAGGTGCTGGGATTTTTCCCCCAAATACCCATTAACCTTTTACAGAGGTAGATGTGACCTTGAAAATTCAGAAGAGTTTCATAACTCGTGAAGAAACAAGAAATGACAATCTGATAATGCTTCCTCAAGAATGCTTGGCATTCTTCGTGGCAAGTTTCATGTTCTCAGCGGGATGTGAGTGACTCAGGCTACAACCTGCAAAATGTACCCAGACCTATAAAGGAATTATCGCAGGGGTGTGCGAGTGTGAGCTGCTTTATTACTTCACAGTTCATTGTAACTCCTCTCAGCAAATCAGTTCCATGTAGCATTGTTCGTGTATGAGTAGTAGCAAAAATAACCTTACAAATAATTTAAAGATAAACTTATCTGTGCCTAAGATCAAATTCTGCTCTCTGCTATGATATAAATCTGTGGAGTTTATACCAGTTCATCTGCAAGGGGAATTTAGTCCAAGAATTTTGTTTAAAAAATATTAGTGTATTTTAACAAAATATTGTGTATTTTTAACTAAGAGAAACTTTTTCCTTCTATTTGTATCTAACCTAAGAAGGTTAGGAGAAAAAACAAAACACCTGAGTTTGCTTAGGTTTTTAGGTAAGGCCAAAGTTTGGGGTTTTTGGCTTTGTTCACTTCTGCATTATTTTAGGTGTCTGTCAGGGAGAAGCTGATGTAAGACTGGAGTGATACAATGGGGAGACAGGCTTGTTGTCTCCAGGCTTTTTCCATCCTTAGTAAAAAAGTTGGGCCTAATCCAAAACTTGAGATCTCAGGCCTCTTGTATGCTGAGAGTCTCTGTCTCTGAAATTCCAGCCAGGATCCAAATTTGTATATGAGTCCTGTATTTATAAACCAAACTTCTGAAAACTGCCAGCTCTACTGTTCAGACAAGGTTATTGTGCCATCCCCTGGGGAAGGGGGATTAGCTGTGCCGGGCCTCCTCCCTGCCCAGCACAGGTGCTCTGTGAAAGAGCAACTGCTCGGGAAGCAGAAAAGGGTCCTTGGAAAGAAAGAAGAATGGGCTGGTATCCAGGCTGGGAACTGTTCCTGTCCTGTTTATGCTAATTCACACTCATTTCATAAACATTGAGCGACTGCTGCTTTTTTCAAAGGTGCTGAGCACCTCTAATTCTCATCAATGTGAGCAGGAGTTTTGCATATTCAATATGCATTCCTTAAGGAAAAGACCCCTGCTAGCTGTGTTTCTTGGGACAGAAATGCAGAAAGACCCTGCTTAATCCTGCCACTTACAGGAACTATCTTACAAAGGTTTTCTACTGCTCATTTTAGTTAGGGCTAATAGACCCTTGCTTGAAGGGCAGACATAAGAAGAGATCTCCATACTCGTTGCATAGCAAAATGGCTCCTGGCTGACTCAGAAATTGTAATTAGCTAGTTTTCCACAGTTTCTGTTCTCTTATTTTTGGGGAATTGCTAATGCATTTAGCCTAAACGGCTGCACATTGTGTCTCTCAACAGACCATGCAACAGATGAGTGACCACCGTTACGACAAGCTCACAGTGCCTGATGATGCCGCAGCAAACTGCATCTACTTAAACGTGCCAAGCAAAGGCCACGTCCTGCTGCACCGAGCCCCCGAGGAGTATCCTGAAAGTGCGAAGGTAGGAGATGGCTTCTTAACCACGCTGCCTGCTGGGAGACCAGCTTCTCAGCATCTCCTGGAAGTCGGTGGGAATTGAAATTCAGCACTTTCACAAATGAGTCTGTTGTATTCTGTAATGGAAATATCAGCTGGTAAAAGCACCAGATTTGGAAAAGTGGGAGGCCTGGGCTCCTATTTTCATCTCCGCTACTGATTTAATTAATTAGTCTCTTGTGCCTCTGGTGCTTCTTCTACATAACTGGAAGTAATAATAGTTTCCCTCACTGCAGCAGTGATGTCTGTGAGCCCTTTGAGAGCTGTAGCCACACCACATGTACTGGAAAATGTTAGTGTTGATTATAAATAATGAAGCAGCATAGCACTCACTGATAAATCCATGCTCATTCATTCCATAAATACTTAGAGTACAGGGAAAACAGAGAAGTATAAATGTAACTATTTCTGTTCCATTTTATTTTCTAAATAGGTTTTTGAAAAACTGAAGGACCACATGCTGATCCCAATAGCCAACACAGAACTGGAGAAAGTAGACGGGGCACTCACCTGTTGCTCTGTGCTTATTAACAAAACTTCAGAATTATGAGTTTACAGAGTCCCTCCCTTGTAACTGGCAATAATGTGACATACAAGGTAGATGAATCTGTATCCACACTTTTATTGTTTTTATTGACAATCTACTGTACCACTGTGCTACTAACCCTTGTTTACAGATTTTTTGCTTTGTGTATTTTTATTATGTCCTTGCAGATGGTATTTAAGATGGGTGTATACTTTTGTTGGGAGACACATTAACTCTGAGATATGTTAGTCCCATGGGCTAGCAGAAGACAATTACAAAGGCTAACGCCTAGCTTTAGTGATTTAACATATTCTGTGTGAAAATTATATGAAAAACAACTAATTCACAGAAGTTCAAGCACTTCTGTTGTCTTTACACTTTTTTCTTCTTCTGTCTTGTTTCTCTTGCTCCTTTCTCTGCATCTTTTTTGCATTCTTCGGTCTTCTCTGTTTCTCTCTTTACTTTCAGTGATGCAAGGTGTCATGGGGACTGAAGAAAATTCAGTGGGATCATGAACTTGGTATCTCGTGTGGTAGGGGAGCTTTCCTTACACTGGCTGGAACAGTGCATGGCAGGCTGTGCTCAGCATCTTGGCCATATCATGTTGCCACTGCTGGGCAGAATTATGGCTAGAATCAGGTTTGGGCACCAAGTAGCAACTCAGAAGAAATGTCTTCCTTCGGGTGCGTTTGAGGTCAATGTTTGCCTGGGAAACCTGAAAGATAAAAAAAAAAAAAGAAGTAGCAGAGCAGCCACACTACGTAAGTCCTACAAGTCCAGGTCCCTGTTTGCTACTGATGTTGTGTCCTGCAATTGGGTGAGAATAAAAGGAGCGTTTTAAAAGGCCAGATCCCAGGGAGCACCTAGACCACCAAAATGAAAGACTGAGGTGCTTTTAAAAAGTTAAACTACAAAAGTTATCTAAGAATGTGGGATTATTTTAATCTCTTTATATGAACTTTCATTTCAGTCTCTCTGTTGTTTTCTCCTCTTTTAGAGGCCACTTACTAGCAAAACTCAAAAGAAAAAGGTGATAAAACCAGTTGAAGGACAGTTATTCCTGGATTATGCTCATGAATAAGTGAAGCTATTGTTGTCTGAAAGACTGGCATGTGTATTTTATCTGTCCTTGGGGCAGTTTTCCTTGAAACAATGACAATCTTGGTTTTTTTTAATTGCATGAATATTTACTGTGGTATTCAGTTTAAACAAATATATTTGTTTCGTAGCAAGTTCCACAACATCCTTACCCACTGACTCATACATTTTTTTCACCACAGTAACGTGAAGTATACCCCATTGTATTCATACGATTCTTGTTAAATCATTTGTAAACTAAGGATGGAGAAATTCCCAAACAGAAGCAGTAGTGGGAACTCTCCAGAGGCTGACAAATAGTTTGAACATTTTATCAACTTCCTAGGCATCTCCCCCACTTTTCCTGAACCACTTGTGGTGTGCTGCTGAGGTACAGTAGGAAGTGAGCAGAGGAGCTCAGTCAGTATGGCCCGTAGGAGAGCAGTATTAACTGAGTGCACACTGCGATATCCTTTGGAGATTTGCATGCTTTTTTACACAGTTACAGGGGAGGAAACTCAAGTACTTATATTCATAAACTTCCCCTGCACTCTCAGTGTAGCAGCGTAACTCACATCTCACCTCAGTGGTAGACATGGAGCAAAGGAAGTTCATACGTCCCAGCAGCTACGGGGGTACGTTGAACACCATCTAACGCGTTGTATCTTGTGACGGCAGGAGGTATCAGTGACGAGAGATCACCCCAGACAGCAGGGTGCGTTCATTTCAGCATGACCTGCGTGGTCAGGCTCTAGGGTTGGAAACTTTGCAGTGGGGAATCTCCTTTCTCTTCTTCCATTGGCTGTTTTTAAATATCTGATAAAGCTGCTTGCATTTTAGAACCACTTGATATTAAACAAAGAAGATTTTGTGCCAAAAAATAACCCTATAGAATTTAACTGTGACCTTCTAGAGGCGAGCTATACCCTTTTAAAAACACAGGTAGCTGAGGGAACTGTTCTGTAAAGCAGAGCAGAATCTGTCATCGCCTGTCCGTACCTCTGCGGGCCTTGCTGCTCCTCTCCCTGTCCGCGGACTGCAGTCCCTCTCCCTCGTCTCACTGGGGCCAGAGCATCCCACTATAGCACTGTGCCATCGTTAGGCTGTAGGATTTCTGTTCAGTTTGTATCAAACTTTCTGTTGTGTTTTTTTTCATCTGCTCTCACCTTTTACCTGTCTTTCTCTTCCTCAGAGTGGTTTCTAGTTCATTGCATGATAAGCACCTTCTTCTAATTGCAAAAATTTTCCTACTCTTGTCTCTGTTCTTCTGTTCCTTCAGTCTTCTTTTTCTGCACTCCTATCTCTTCTCCTCACAGTTCACTCTGAAGTATTCAGACTCATAGCAGGCTGTCCTGACTTTACTCCCTCCTTGACTAGGTGCCAGGAAGGGACCACTTTTGTGCTGAGAGACTTTTGAGCGAGAAGGATGACTATCAACAGGAACTGTTTATCTAGAGGGTGTCTCCTTTTTTTTAGGATTGCTCCAGAAAAAATAGTCATTTGTGGTGAACACTGTTGATACCTTGTGTCCTTGAAAGAAATAGAATGGCTGATGAGGGATCCTCCCCCCAGGTCCCTCAGGGGAGGGAGAGCTAGTGAGAGAGAACATCCTTGCTAAGGATGGGAAGATTGGATCTCAGAGCTGCGAAACATCTCACTTTTCAGAGGTTGATCTTTTACCAATTACCGTTTAGATTTCCTTGTTTTCAGGGCCTTTAGTTTCCTTTAGTCTACAGAGTGAGCAAGTGGCTGAGGGACCTGAATTTCCTCAGATGATGATTTCGAGACATATCCACACTGTCTAACTTCAGGCATATAACCGCACCTGCTTTGCCTCCATTGGTTCAATAGGTGTCATAGGCTCCAACATAGATGCTCTGAATTACGTTTTTGTCTAATGCTAAAAGTAATCCAAGCTTATTAGTGGGATTGTTCTCCTCTCTCTGCTTTTAGCATTATTCTTCATGATGGCATTATAATGCAAAAAAAAATATTAATAATTAAGAGCACTTCAGTTTGTGCATTTGCAGTATGGTACTAAGAACCAAAATCATGCCAAATGCTTGTTTTTCTTGCTATTTGCTATTTTTTCTATTGCCCAGCTGAAGAATTCGGTTGTGAGAACATTTCTGCTGTAACACATGGATTTAATGGGCATCCCGTACATCTTGTCACTAGAACATTTTTCAGATGCCTGATGTAAATCATCCTTGATTAATATAGTAAACTCCCAAACCAAAAAAGGAGATGAGACACTGAACACTAATAGGCAGCCCACATAAAACGTTTGGTAACAACTGTGAGGCCATATGAAATAGCAGGCCACTACAGAAGATCTTGTGGTGAATAGCTCAGCAATGGGATTTGAATTACTCATCACTGGTCTGTTTGGTCTTTTTTTTTTAAGCAACTAGTTTAGCTCAGATCAAAGGAAAGAACTACTATATTAATTATAGCTCTTTCATGGATGTTGTTATCTATTACTATGAGTCTAGGAAGAGGTTGTGATATGTGGGTTTCCTTCTTCAACAGAATGTGAATACAGTGTCTCTTTCTGCAATGAAAATGTGAATGAATGTTGTACAAGATAAACTTGAATTCTTCTATTTCTGCATTATTTACTTGTCCTTGCAAATATACTTTTTTCAGTCTTAAATAGATGCCACTGTATGAAGCTATTCTCTGAATTTTTGAGTGATTTCCATGAGACAAGTACAGAGCTCATATGCAACACCATGTCCAGTTTTAAAAATAAAATTCAGTGAAATGCAGAACAATGAATCTGCTTTTCCTGGTTGTTCACAGTAAGTTGGGAATGAAGTATGAAGCAAATGGCTTTTGATTTCATTCAGCTTCTTAAACACTAAATCAGTGCAGTTAGAGATAAATTACTTTGGTAGAAAACATCAAAATTCACATTGAACTGTTTGGGGAAAATAATTTGCTATTTAAGATTCTCTATTTTTGTTTTTATTAATAGAAAGCTGAAAAGATAAGACTGTTAGAAGGGTAGTATTTATTAAGTGATTGTGAACAAAGTATCGTTGGATCTCACTTGTATTTTCAGAAAAGTTTTAACTGGACGTATGATGTAACTTGTATAGAGTTGCATGTGAATTGTGTTAGTCACTGTTTTACATTGTATTGTTCTGCAGTGCACAAATAGACTACTGAAAACAAAAGTGTTAGATTTCATTAAACTTAAAATCTTGTTACAGTATATAGTTGCCCACTTTTTGTGCCAAAAACATCAATACATTCCATAATTTGTTCTAACAGAGGTTTGCACTTTGATTTGTCTGTGACTCTTGCAGTTTCAATACTATATATCCCCATCACAAAGGAATAAAGTGTCAATTGTATTGTGGACTGTGTAGTTTTGCCTCTTATTTTGAAGCTAAAATCATGTGTATTAGATTTAGTATTGTTTCATGCTGTTTTTTTTATTTTGAAGCTTATAATGTGCCTAGAAATAAAACCAATAGACACTTGTGCGAAAACCTTTAAACCTTGTAAGAGAAGTCTTGGCTCTTTGAAAACAAATCATGATTTTAGGCTTACCTTTGAGAATAACGTATATAGAAGACACATTGCTGTAGTGTTCTGGATATGATGGTTGTGGTTACACACTGTTGTGTAATGGTTGTGATTTTTTTACTCCAAGATAACTAAATGTTATTGTACTATAGCATTTTTCTCTGTAGTCCCTGTATTTATTGCAAGTTACACAAGGTGAAACTGCACAGGCTTAGTGGCACGACCACTGTGATTAATTTCTTCACATAGCTACTAAATCATCTCCTCCCCATCCAAGATGTCAAGACAGCTGACTACATTATGGACATCAGGTAGTGGATAACGTGGCAGATGGCTGCATGTTTATATCTAAATAGCCCTAGTGTGCTACCAGTAGTGTATGTGGCGGGTACTGCCTGTACCCCATGCTCTAATATTATTAGACTATGATTTTGGGATCAATGATAGACAATGCAGTTACTCTGGGCTGCATGGAACATGTAAGTGCTCATAGGTGTTCAGTGCCACCTTGTGGCAATCAAAGTTTTATTAAAAGTTTTTCAAGGCCTCAGTATTGTCACTTCAACTTTTTATTTAAGAAAATCAAACACAATTAACAGTACTGTAGCAAAAGAATTACATCATGTCCAAACTGTACAGTTTGTCTAACAGTATAGCTTTAAACACACCATAATCCCCAAAAGATTCTTCTTGCTGGAACAGTAAAGACAAGGAAAGATTTAGTTAGGGCTGGTCTAACTACAGCCTTTGTACTAGTTTAACTACACTAGTTATACACTAGTTATAACTATGATTTTTATACAAACATAATTAAATCAGTACACTAATGTGGATACATTTAGCTTGGTGCAATTACTTAATATAATAAACTGCACCATACACATGCATCTTTGTATAACCATACCTACCAGGGAGAGCTGATACCAATTTACCTAAACTTGTGTCTAAGTGACAGGAATTGAAAATAATGCAAAAGCTACAGAAACAATTCCTGTTTGCCACATTAAGAAGCTTCTTTCATAGGATATCGAAACATTCAAAAGCAAAAGCATTAAACTCAATTTAAAAAAAAAAGAAGTGCTCATTGAGGAAATTCAGCTGTAGAACATTGCTGTTGCAAGTACAGACTTTCTTGTGCTGAGTGTACGAGTTCACGCTGCACTGTAATTGCATCCACACGTGAAACGGGGGGCGAAGGGCCGGGCCTGTGCTATGTCCCCATGGGACTGCGGGAGCGAGGCCGGTCCTGAGGGGATAAAGCCTGGAGCCAGTCACAACGCTGCTTCTCACCAGCTGTGACAGCGTTGGGACGTTTTCCACGATCAATACTGCAGAAGATTTGAGCTATGCTAGTTTGTAAAATGTTTCTAAAACTCCTTTGGCTCAGAAGCACATCCAGTGTGGCAATAACATGTGCACGTACTCAAATAACCATGGCAATGTCCACAATCTTCAATTGAAAGAAGTTATCTCTAACCCACTCCTAAGACTCCCCTCTTGAAACTGAACTGACCCTGACCACCTGAAATGAATTTCATACTGATAGCAGTCTTCTTCCAGCTGCCTGGACCATTAATTCCTGTCAGAAGTTACTGGCAGTAAATCTGCTAAAATATATTCTATTCTTGTATTCTCTACCAGATGCCCTTTTCGCTGATTCCTGAAGTTCATTCCTTGAAGTTTGTCTCATACCCAGCTCAAGAATCCAGGAGTCTAACTCTCCAGAGACCACATGGCTTTGAACTGCACCTCGGTCACTATGCAAGGTTATTTCTAAGTATTCTAAATCCAGAATACACGGTAGCTATTTTTGTCAAAAGTATTACATGGAGCCAGCAAAGTCTGCAACAGAATTCACCTTGATGAGGAGAAGCTGGAAATCACTGGGGTTAATGAACACAAATGGGAGTCAGGAGCTGGGGACATGCCTGATGCTGTCCCAAAGATGCCAGCTGACCACAATCAGCTTGCTGGAAACTTAGAGGATCTCAAACCAGGTTATGTATTTGGGTGCCTAACGCAGATTAAAGAGTTGAAAAACACTGGCCTGCCCTTCTGCTCACTGGAAAGGAAATACAAGGTAAATATTTGTGATGTTTAATCCTCAAATAGGCAGACAGCTTTGGGATCCTCAAATGCGCTCGAGCAAAGAAGGGGTTCCTGGGTGCAATAGTGACTGCGCGTGAGCAGCTGCTGCCGGGCTGCGAACAGGCAGGGCGGCGAGCGAGGGGGCGGCCGGCGGCCCGGCGCTTTCAAGGGTAGATGTGTCTGCAGCAGCAGGGAGCGGAGCTTGGCTTGGATAACCAGGTTGGGGCCTGGCTGTGGTTTTTAACAGCCAGTGCAACAGAAATTGGTGTTGTTGCCAGGTAAGAACGGTGACTACAGTGTCCTGGCAGTGCACTTTAGTGTTTACTGAAAAGTTGGAAAAGCAAGCACTGTGAATTGGCACTGTGGCAGTTAATATTTGAAGTAAGATTGAATAAAAAAAGGCATACCCTGGCAAAGGATTTTCACAAAATGCTCGCAAAAGCGGGAGTTTTCCCTTATTGTCTGCAAAAACTAATATTGACTGCTTTTACATCTTACACATTTTAATGTTTAACTGCCAGAAATGAAGTTTTAAAAACTCAGCCATCGCCTTTGTTGTGCTTTTGACGAGCAGAGAGAGTATTTCTTCATCGAGTTCTGCACCGCGCGGGCTTTCGGCGCTCTGCTGTCGCCGGCCGGCCGCAGCTCCGCGGGGGCTTCCCAGCGGCAGGCTGCCACCCTCCAGCGACTCTTTTCTGTCTAAACTAATGGCAGCAGTTCCTAATTTTTGCAGCCCTTAAAAGCTCTTCTGTATTTACGTACGTACGTATACATACGTATGTAATGTACAGCATCCAAAGCAAAAGCAGTGATCCGTTATTTTGTTAGGAGCTAATCAATTACAGATTTTTTGAACAAACTTGTTATTACCTACTTATGTCTCTCTGGGTATTTCATGCTTTGCTTTCCCATTTTTTCCTATTTCCACACTCTTAATTTATCAGTATCCTTGCTTCTCTTTATGCTTACTCCGTGAATTGTTTTCCTCTCAGAGGACATCTTCCAGAGTGCCTTCCCTCTCCAAAGCGATTTTTCTTACCCGATCTCCCCTCATTTTCCCTGCTGTCTCCCACCTTCCCTGGCCGTTGTTGCCCCCCTCGCGGTGATCGCTACTCCTCGCCGACACCCGTATCGCGTCCCCTCACACAAAAGCAGCCGGACGGCAGGTGGGCTCCCAAACCACCGGCCCCGCCGGGCCTCCGTGGCCCCGCCGAGGCGCCGGTTTCCCGCCCGGGCCCCTCGGGCGCGCCGCAGCCCCTGCGCGGAGCCGCCGCAGCCGCCGGCAGCGCCCCCTCGCGGGCCGGCGGCGACCCCGGCCCGGGCGGGGTGGGGGGGGGGGGGGCGGACACGCCGCGCCTGCGCACGCGCGCGGGCGGGGCCTGGCGGGGGCGGGGCGGGGCGGGCGGGAACGCGCGCTGATTCGCCCCAAGGCCGGGCCGGGCCGGCGGGGGCGGGAGCCGGAAGCGCTGTCGCGACCGGTTTTCCCCGGCGGCGGCGGCGGGTTTCCGCTATGGAGGGTCCGGGCCCGGGGGTCGCGGGGCGGCTGCTGACGGAGGACGAGATGGCGGAGGTGAAGAAGGAAGTAAGTGGTGGGCAGGGCCGGGAGGCCGGGGCGCCGCCGGGGCCGGGGCTGCGGGGGCCCGGGTGGCGGGCGCCGGAAGCGCCGTCAGAGCGGGCAGAGGCCAACGGCCGCGGGGCCGCCCGCGGGCTGCGCGCGCTGCGCTCCGCCCCGCCCCGCCGCCCCGCGCGCGGGACACCCCCCCCCCCCCCCCCCGCCGGCGCGGGGCTGCCGGGGCGGGAGCGGGGCGGGAGCGGGGCGGTCACGCGCCGCGGGCGGTGGGGGCGGCGGCGCCGGGCCGGGCCGGGCCGGGGCTGCCCCGCTCCGCTCCGCCCCGCTCCGCGCCCCCGGCGGCCGGGTGTTCGCCTGCGCGGCCGCCCCTCCTCGGTTTTCCCCTCTGTGCCGCTTGGCGGGGCGTTGAGGCCGGAGAAGCCGCTGCGCGCCGCCAGGACGGGTAGGCGGCAGCGGCGGATAACCGGTATCGCGGCCGAAAGCTGCTCGCAAATGCGCTTCTCTCGGCGTTAGCGCGGCCCGCTCCTGCAGAGCCTGCGTTAAATACCGCCGGTTTTTGAGGCTTTTCTGTTGTATTCTTGATGTTTCCTGTTTATTCACCGATGCCTGGAATCTGACAGAATTATATCTGTCTTAAAAGCAAAAGATAAGCTGCTGCAGTCGTGACGGCTCGTGGCTGCACGCCCCCCGGAACACGAAGAGAACACTGCTAATTAGGAGTTTTCCTTTAGTCCTGAAGAAACTCGGTTGTGGTTAGAGGCCCGAGAGGGCAAGTGGCAGATCTGGCCACACTGCTGCAAGCACTTGCAGAGAGTTGTGTGTGGCTGAGGGGCCTCAGCGCATCTTAGGCATGAGGATTCTCTTTTGCTGCGAATTTTGTATGTTTTTCCCTTAGGCAACAATCTTGCAACACTGAAAAATCACAACCAGTCACTGAAATTTAAGACAACTTGCCCATAAACTGAGAGAGGGAGAACACAAATATTCTGTGAGGAAAAAGAAAATTCTTTTAGTTTTCATTCTAAGCAAAGATAGGATTCTGTATTTTCATTCTGAAAAACTGTCTTCTATCCTAGTTCAGTCTAGAATTACGTGCTCGTTTGCTAGACTGTAAAACAAGCAACGCATGTACCAACTTCATGATCCGCAAGGAACATGTACTGGCTCTTTTTTCTTTTCTTTTTAAACATCCACCACTGTTTGTCATTTATTTCTTGACCACAAATAACATCTGTTTACAATGTACAGAATTTTATATTTGATTATTTTGTGTTGTATATGCTCCTCTAAAACATACAAACTTTTTCTATAGACTTTCTCAATTTGATTTTTTTTTCCTCCTCATGTATCTTTTAACAATATCATTATTAGTTCAGTAAAGAACATGAAAGTTTGGTTGCTTAAAATCTTAATGTATATGTAGTTTTCTTTAGTTGCTTTGTCATAACTTGAAAAATACACCTAAAAAGTTATTTCTTTCTTCTATAGAACCACAGGATAATATTGCATTAGTTAACAGCTAGCAGTTAAAAATCAAGGGAGGAACTTCTTAAGACAGATCATGTATGTAACATGATCATGTATGTAACATGATCTGTAAGTGAATTTGTGCAAGTGACTGAATTCGCATCTTGTTTTTACAGAAGTGCATCTATGTCAGTTCAGCCTTTAATCTTATAGGATCTCCTATACTGATTGCAGAACCTGATGGAAACCTAATGTGTAGTAGAAAATAACATTAGTTTTATCATCAAAACATAATACAAGTCAATTATTGACTTTAGAGCTTCTCCTCTGAGATTTAAAATGTTGTGGTTTTGTGATACAAAGTGATGGTTTAGCACGAGATTTCTTAGCTGTTTTAAAGTTGTTCAAGTAGCATTGATAGCTTAACCTTGCAGTGATGAGTTTTAGACCAATGAGGCATTGGTCTATCTTCTCACAGTCAGCACAGCACTAATATAGTTATGCTACTCACTGGGCAAACATTAAAAGAAGTGCAACCGCTTGTCTGTGCCTCATCTGTATTAGGTGATGGACAAGTTGGCTGTTTTATCAGGTACTATGCAGAACCAGCTTAATCATTGTGAAAGCTTAGCTGCAATAAAAATTTAGTGCCAAATTAATGTTGATCAGAATGTTCTTATAAATTACGTGTGGAATAGGAGGATAGACAGCCTCTAATCATTTGATCTGCTGCTTTGGCAAAGGAAGAATGTAAATCTTGTATCCTAGGCAAAAATGCCAGGTTATTAAATGTATTCTTGCATAAAATTTTCTGCATTTTATTTTTCTTGTGTATTGTTATTGCTTGTTACTCTCATGGTTGTGTTGCATTGATGACTAGGTTAAAAAAAAGTTTGAGTTACAAATTTTGTAAAAAAGTGTTTAGATTCTGCCTTCACCATTGCTTATATTCTGTTCTATGCATTTGTCTTAAAGCTATGCAGAAACAGATTTGGTTTTAAAGCTTTTTTTCTTCTTGGCTGAAGATGTTATCTCTATGTGAAGCTGAAATTACAGTTGCATTGGGTTGCATGTTGAATTTTATGTTGAGGAATAGAACACCCAAACAATTTCTGCTGTCTTTTGCTGGCACTCTGCAAATACTACCAATCTTTTTGGCTTCTGAGGTCAAGTATATAGATAGTTAAAGAAATGCTACTGGTTTTCCTCCTGTAAAAACTGTCTCTGCTTCTGTCTACCATTTTGTCACATCAGTGAAGGCATAAGGTCGCTGACCATGTAGTTGTAAATGTCTTACCAGGTGACATCCCTGTTCTAATGCATATTCAGTGAATTGTAATGCAGCATTTCTGCTTTGCCAAAAATCCTGTATATATTATCTGACAGGATACCTCCGAAGTTCACTCGCAAGAATGATCTAGTCTGGGTAAACTTTTCCGCATGAGGAATTACAAAAATTGGAATTATATGTTCAAGAGTTGGTGGGAGGCAGTGAGTAGTATAAAATGTTGATATATAGAAAAATATATCTGTAAATATACGTGTACAGATATTTATGTATTCTGTAGAAAAATATATTCTGTACTAATGTATTTACTCTCAGTCCTTTAAACTGTTAACCTCTAAGGACAGTGCAGAGGGGAATTCAGAATTGATACACTTCATACACCATAAGACTCATTACAGGAAGACCTTAGTCAAAACATCATAGTCTTTCTATAACAACTAGCTATATTCTTCTAATGTTGAAAATTTTATCAACTCTTAAGTTTCAGAGTTTGACTGCTTCCTGCTGGTGGTAGGATGAGATTTGTATGAGAAATGAATAAATTTGTGTTGCTCGCAAAGTTCCTAGGCATTGAAGCATGGGCTTGTTGCAATTAGACACTTGAGATTATTCCGGAGCACCTCAAATTGATGTGATTTGTACTGTTTCTCATTTTTGACCAGCACTAGTGCTCATGTGACTGCACAGTAAACTGGATCAGGTAATGAATCTGACTGGAAAAAAACTCAGATCAGTTTCTTGAACTAGGTCTTCTCATGCAGCAGTGCAAGGGAAAGAGTGGGAATACCTAGCTGTGATGCAGAGGGACCCTGCACCTTTATTTTTAATTTTACATTGTAACTAATTTAGTGGTGATGGTCTACTGCCAAAAGTCTTTTTCTCCTTCAACCATGCGCTTCGGATATTTTCCTTAGCAACTATGTGGTGTCACATCCAGCCTGACAGGATGTTTATTGATGGCTTACAGTATTTTGCTGCTTGTAGTAATCTCTTCTAAAGTCTGTGTCTCTTTTTTTGCCAGATTTTTCTCCACTTCTTTTTACTGAACCAATAAATTGCTATAAAGCAAAAAGTCATTTTTCTTTTACATTTTAAATGCTGGTTTCACTTACTCTAATCTCTAGAAGTAGCAGGATAACTGAAAATTTTCTAAAGGAAAAAAGTTTTAACTGTTTCTTTCCATCTCTTCATATCTCTTTCGAACTAGAGTTTTTTTCCTCATTGGTTTTCAAAAATCTTTTTTCTTTTTTCCAAATAAAATGAGACAACTTTTTTAAGATAGCTTTTGGCTAGTGTATATCTGACTTCTTGTTTATTCTCATACAGTGAAAAATACTGGCAAGAAAAATTGCCAATTTTATAGTATAATTTTTCATCTGTGACTCCCATCTTCACAGAGCAGTAAGTTAGTTATTGAAATTGGGCAGTTGTGAATATAGGCATTAATTCTATCTAAGTGCTGAGGTCAAACAGGCTTGTTAATATACAGATTGAAATAAGATTAATATAATTCACGTTTTGGAGATGTTCTTGCTCATATGTTTCCACAGAAGATGATGGCAAAAGATTGTTTTTTGTTTTGCTGAATGTAAAAATAAATTGGTCAGTACAAGAGAGAACATATTATTTTCCAAAGAGGAATTTCCAATTCGAAGTAGTGACATACCAGTCATTAGTTCTGACATTGCTATAAATTACCTCCTAAACAAATTGATAATCACATTATAGATGAGTCCAGTTATTAAAGATAATGTGTTTCTCCAGGGAGAGGCTCTGAGGGAATGTGATACGACACTAGGTGTCAACTTGCTAGAACAGCCGGAAGCTTTGCAGCTGTTTTGCTGGTGTAGCACACTGCAGTTCTAGAGCGCTGGCGCCTGTGCTGAGGAGGTATGACAAGCCGTGCCCTGGCAGGGAATGGCATCCCTTCCCCTGCAGTAGAGGTGACCTGTTTTATTGCCTCCTACTCCTGTGGAACCAAAACCTGCCATGTGCAAGGAGGGGATTTTGCTTTTGCCGGAGTCATTGGAGCTGCATTAACTCTCAGCGGTCTGTGCAGCCTGTTAGAGTTCCTTCAGATATTCAATAGAAAATTGTTATCCAAAAGAAGATGATTTGATTAAAAACAAAAAACAAAAGGAAAGTTGAGTAGGTACATCTGTGCTTTAAAGTGCGTATGTTTTGAATACCAGTAATCTGCTGAATTTGTGAACTCAAGTACTGGCACTTAATAAGCCTTCTATACAGTGAGTATATTAATTCTATTATTCTTGGGCTGCTTTCATTCACTGTACAGAAAACAACAATAATTGCAGTATATTGGAGCTGTGCCTCTTGGATGCAAATAGCGTAGAAATGCAGCAATCCAGTAGTCAAACAGTGAGAGTGAATATACATGTAGACTAAGTGAACAGGTACAACTGTGTTTTATTGGTATAATTTCTCTCTTTTTATTTGGTAACTGTTCTGAAGTGTGATAACCAAAGACTTAATGTAATTAAAATTTTTCTGTAAGTATTTGCCTTCCTGTTTAACATGCATTAAACCTTCTGAGTTCACTTCCAAGAAAATTAATGAAAGAGATAATTAGATTTTTTTTTTAAAGGAGCCATGATTTTTAAAACATTTAGGAGCACTGAGAAAAATCTCTGCTAGTTAACATGGTGGCAACTTTAAAACCTGTTTCATCAGCCTGTAGCAACATCATACTGATTTCCAATATAGGCTTCTAATTAAATGAAAAGGTTGACTAATACTAGTTTATTTTGTCTTTTAGGCTTTAGAAAGGATGCGTCCTTATTTGTGTGACAAAATTATAGCTGAGAGACACTTCGATTACCTACGTTCAAAGAAAATACTCACTAGAGAGGACACAGAAGAAATTTCTTCTCGATCTTCCAGTAGGAAAAAAACTGGGAAGTTATTGGACTATTTAGCAGAAAACCCAAAGGGACTAGATGCTTTAATTGAATCAATCAGGCGAGAAAGAACGCAAAACTTCCTGTTACAAAAGATAACTGATGTAGTGTTGAAAGTCAAAAATGAAAAACTTGAAGCTCTCAAAGGTGAGAAGTTTATACTGGTATCTTTTATGACAGAAATTTTTATTTTGAGGAACTGCAAAATTAAACTCTTATTCTTTAATGCAGGTTTCTTAGGGATTTTTCACTTCCAGAATTTTGGACAATGTTCTTGGAAACTTGCTTTGTAGGCCAAGCAAACATCACCAGCTTGGGTTTAAGATACCAAGGCACGTGTCCTGGCTTTGTCATCTTACCAGTTGAACATATCATAAATAACAAATTTTAATAACTCATGTTTTTATTTTTTATAATGGATAAGTCTGTTTCCACACTTCAGTTTTGCTCTCTATGAGGTTCTATTACAGAGCTCAAAATAGGTGGTTATCTTCCATCTTTCTTCTCTTGAAACTATTACTGCAGTGGCAGGAAGCTCTGATTTTGTTAAACTGTACACATTAACAGAAGATAAGCCAGCAAATACAATCTGAAGGGAATTCTCGCAAATGCCTTTAATGCTAACATTTAAAATTAGACTTTGAATATATATATATATATATATGCATTGCTTCATGCAGACGGGCAGGCTTTGTGGATACAAAAAACTTAAGTCGCTATCTTATTTTAAGACAGATAATTAAATTGTAAGTCTTCTAAACAAGAAACCTTACTTCCTCTTCCACAAACATCAAAGGAAAAATGAAAAAGGAAGTGGGCTGAAATTTTCTGTAGCTTCAGCTATAACTGCCTTCAAATGCAGACTACTCTGGATTAGAACCATGTAGCTAAAGCTTTTAAAAGTTAATTTGAAAAATACACTGAGAAAAAATTATCAAAAGATAGGTCAGAGAGCTCAAAATTCCTAAAGCAAAGTTAAATGCTTGTGCATTTGTGTCAACTATTCGCTGGTATTCACTGGTATAGGAAAATCATTCACATCATCTGAGTGGACAACATATATGTTTTTACTAAGTCATGAACGTTGGGATATCATGTGCAAGATAAAGAGGGTAGTCTGTTAAAAATACTGTGGAGTAAGTTTTGATAATGTCTTACGGATACTTGACAAGAGCACAGGATGGAGTGCATCATATTGCAATTAAATCTAGTCTCTGTTTCTGTCTTAGGTCTAAGCTGCAGCACCTGTATGACCTCACTGTATGGAGGAACAAATAATCTTTCTAGATCATACTCTGACGAGTCTAACTTTTTTGAAAAAACAAAAGACAAAGAATCTACCCAGATACATCATCCAGAAGAAGATTACAGTACTGCTGCATTTATGTCTGCTGTCTCTCTTCGCTCAATGAATTTACCAATTGCAGAGATGGGAAATACAGAGAGTGCGGTTTTCTCAGGCCCCCTTCCAGGACCTGGGGATCCTGGTGCACCCCCTCTCCCACCAGAACTCCAGTCAGAACAGCAAGAGCCTTGTACCAGTTCAAGTGACAATGTCTTTTTGCCTTTAAGGTCACGTTCTCTTCAGCCACAGTGAACTTGAGTGACTTTTTCTGTTCATCCAAGGGGTATTGAAATTTTGTGTGATGTCTTATAAGGGTAAAAAATGTTTTCAAACTATTAATCTGCAAAATCAGGGAAATAATCCATGCTATTTACAAAAAAACACAACTTCTTTTAAAAATAGTATAATCAGATAACTCTGTAGCTGCTTGATTTTTATGTTCTTTAGGGAGCTTTTCTTGAAAAAAAAAAAAAGCAAGGTGGTACACTGGCAAAGTGTGTTTTGAGGGGTTTTTTTGTTTGTTTTGTTTTGTTTTCTACTGGCTTATTTAGGATTTCATATTTTAATGTTAGTTGCAGATATCTAAACTGCAGTTACGGAATAGATGTGTTTTCTTCCTACTGTAACTCATTTTCCACAATGTTTCTGTCACAAGTGGGTGGGAAAAATGCTTAGGAAAAGAACTTGAGTGTTGAAAAAATAACCTTCTGAACTTTAAGCTTAAACTCATTTGCCAAATTGTTTTTTGTAGGATAAAGTCTGCCCTCTAGGTAGAGGGATGCAGCTCCCATTGCAAAAACTGAATCTGACCAAATCTAGCTATGCTTATTTGCAAGAAGGCTTCTAATATTCTGAGCTTTTTTCTTTATGCTAGTGGTAAGTTGAAAGGTGCTTAGTACTGCAGTGATTTGAGTCAGCAAATATGCTTCCACAAGTTTACTGTATTCTCTTATATATTCTCTCAATATACTCTTGTGTATTATTTAGAGATTTCTGATCTGAAATGCACTTTAAATTTAAATTCACGTTAGTACTGGAAGTATTAATGGAATTCTGGAATACTGGAAGTATTAATGGAATACTGGAATGTAAACTGCTGTTACCACATCATGTGGACTGTAAAAAAATCTTACTGTATAATGCTGTTAAGGGGCAAAGTGGGTATGCTTTTTCCTAGTAGATAAATAGAGAAGGAGTCCTGTAGCAAGAAAGTGTCCTTAACTGAAGGACTCCTGAAAATGTTGCACTTCAGACACGCACTCTTCAAAGTGGGTAGACACGTTTACATTTCAAATTGTTTGGAGTCAAACACATCTTAAACTATTTCAACATGGGAAGGTTCTCATATTTCCTGACATGGTGTAACATGCTGTATTCCTCTCATACTCTTGTCTTAAGTTGTAATCTACTTTTGATGAAGCAGGCCTTTAATCATTTTAAAATTATTAGCCAAATACACACTCTTATACAAAAATGTATATAGGTTAACTATTCTGCATACTACGTTTTAAAGTGATGTTTTCAGTATATCAAAAGGTAGGTTTGTACTTAAGACTTTAATTAATCTCTCACACAGCACTATAGCCATTTTATTCCTTAAGCCAGATATTTCTAAATTGTGTTCTCCTTTTCTGGAGGCAGAGTCTCTGCAAGACCACAATACAGTCTCTCAATGTTTTTGTCATATTCATTCTGGTTTTGGAAGTAGATTCAAATAAACTGCAATGTTTAACTACATTCCAACTTTAATATATAAATAGCTTACATTTGATAAAGATGTGGGCTTTTGTATAGTGTTTATAAAAATACTTGTTTTTCTTGTGTATGTCTAAGGTGACAGACCATCAGGATGGTAAAAATACCTCTAACCTGCTTTGGTTCAAAAGGCGCTCTGGGAGTTAGGTGCCTAAATTCAAGAAAAAATCTTGCTCTCTCATGAAGATTAAGGGTTTGCTAAGTGCCTGTTTCCTATAAATTTGAACTGTAGTTGCACATACTCAGGATATTTGAAAATACATACATACATATATATACATACATAAGTTCAAGAATACAAGCACATGTACATATGTATGTATGACTAAATGTTCTTCCATCACTATCTGCTTTAAGATCTGTGCTTGTATTCTTGAACTTATTTTACTACCTTGTTAGAACCTTAATTTTTGGTCCCTTTGTTGCTGTGAGCCCTTGATTCCTTTGCAGTCGATGGACATCAGCTACACTATTAAGTGTATTTCTAAACTGAGTTTTAGAAAAGCATTCATGAATTTGCATGAGAGTCTGCTCAGTGTTATTTGAGTTTCTTGGATTCTGATAAATGGGAGAGAGCAAGCTTGGCCCTAGCTAAGAAACTTCATCTTAAGCCAAGCACAGTCTTGCAGCTGTGAATCAAAAGGTGTAACGTGTGCTGCCTACCACACTGCACGGCGTGCAGCAGGCCTTCCCGTACAGGGATTGCTGCTGCAGTGGAGCCTATTAACCTGAGATTTTAAATGAATGTATAATCTTACCAAATGTTTGTAACATGCTTTCCTTTTTTTTTTTTAATTTGTGAAATATTTTTATCATAACTTTTGAAATAAATTTTTGTGCATAATAGCCTGTTTTCCAGTCTGTCTCTAGCATTATTAAAATGTATAGATTCTAAGAGCAGTTCAAGGTAGTGTCTGGGTGTGTGGTTTTGGGTCTGTGTGAATGAGAAGCTTTTGTTCTCTCTTTTAAAGTGAGAGGTTTGTCTTTGGTGGAAAGACTGACTTAATGTGGAACACCTGTTCCTGCATGACTGCATTCAAGAGCAGCGTGTAGGAGAATATGCATGTGAAACAAAGACCTTGTCATGAACCACAGAAATTGCAATTAAGCAGACTAGTATCGCTAACCTGATTCTGTATTTTCAAATTACTTGATACTTCAGCTTCTTTAAGATGTGCCATGAGAAGTGTTGCTTCCATCCATGTATATATTAGCATCAGTCTTAAGTCAACATTTTTGAAAAGCGGGGGAGAAGCAAAACCTTCCAGTGCTGAGGAGTGAGGCTCAAGAAAGGAGGGTCCGGGATTCTTGGATATTGCAAGCACCACGGAAGCTCACATCAGTGTTTGTGTTTTCCTAGTATTTTGTAGGGGTTCTTTGAAAAGAGATTTTAGTATTGATGAGATTTTACTAAAAGATCTTAGTATTGATGGTAAGGGATCAGCTGGACACAGTTTAATATCTTTGTAAGATCCATTAATCTTTTTGTAACCAAAGTTACAGAGGGCTTCTTAGCCCCTTTCCTGCTTCCTAGACGGTGTAGCGTAAGCGCTGGGAGGAAGTACTTCTAGCTGACTGAAAAGCAGATGTTTGGGCTTAGTAGAAACATTTCCCAACATACTTGAAAAATGTACAAAAAGAACCTACAAGAAAATTACTAAGTCTTAGGAAAGACAGACTACAGGGACTACTCAAGCTAAAGCTGGATGTGCAATGCTTGAAGCTTGATTTAAAGCATCATTTACCTCTGCTTGGGTCTGCCGCTGCCAAAAAGGGAAGGAGAGATGGTCTCAGTTCCTGTGGTCCCTTGAAAAGGGGGGAGGCGAGGCGTTACTGGCGTCGAGCACTTCCCTAGCTCCGCGGAGCGGGAGAAGGCCGCTCCTCCGCCCGTCTCCCCGCGGCGGCGCGCGGGAGCAGCTCGGTGCCTCAGAGGCCCGGCCGCGCTCTGCCCGGGCCGCGTTCCCGGGCCGGGCCCGGCGCGGAGCGGGGCTGCGGCTGCGGCTGCGGCTGCGCCGCGAGCCCCGGGCTCAGTTATCCGCGGCGGCTCGAGAGCCCCCGGTCCGGCCCCGGTCCGGCCCCGGCCCCGGCCGCGCGGCGCGGCCCCGGCGCAGGCCGGAACGCCGGGCCCGGGCGGCGGTTTCCGCGCGGCCGGTGTCCCCGCGGCGCGGCGCGGCCCGACATGGCGGCGGAGGGGAAGGACCCGCTGGGCTACTTCGCGGCCTACGGCAGCGGCAGCTCCAGCTCCAGCTCCGACTCGGAGGGCGACGAGCCCGGCGGCGGGGAGCGGCGGGCGGGCGGCGCGGCGGCGGCGGGGGGCAGCCCGGGCCGGCGGCCGCGCCTGCCGCCGCCCGACGAGCTCTTCCGGCGGGTGTCGCAGCCGCCCGCCTTCCTCTACAACCCGCTCAACAAGCAGATCGACTGGGAGAGCCGCGTCCTGCGCGCCCCCGAGGAGGTGAGCTGCGCCCCGGCCCGGCCCCGCTGCCCGCGCCCTGCGGGCCCCGGCCGGCGGGGCCGGCGGTGACGGCGCCGCGCTGTCCCCGCAGCCCCCCAAGGAGTTCAAGGCGTGGAAGAGCAGCGCGGTGCCGCCGCCGCCGGTGTACAGCCCGCCCGAGAGGCGGCCGCCGCCGCCCGCCCTCGACATGGCCATCAAGTGGTCCAACATGTACGAGGACAACGGCGAGGACGCGCCGCGGCCCGGCGGGCTGGGCCGCTTCGTGCCCCGCGGCGGGCAGCAGCGCCCGGAGCCAGGTACTGTGCGGCGGGGAGCGCGGGGCCGGGGCCGGGGCCTCCCGCGGGGCCGGGCCGGGGCCTCCCGCGGGGCCGGGGCTGGGGCCGGGGCCGGGCCGGGGCCTCCCGCGCGGCCGGGGCCGCGCTCCCTTCCCTCCCCGCCCGCAGCCCTGCGCTGCTCCCGAGCCGGGCACCCGCGGGCGGCACGGAAAACCCTGCTGAACGCCCCCGCTGCCTCCGGAGGCTGAGGCGGACCTGACTTGTTCCCGAGCAGGTAAATTCTAACTGAGCTTTCCAGGAGGTCGGCCTCGATACCAGGCTGCCCTGTGGGTGAGCGCCCATCGCTAGGGGCTTAGCTGTGGTCATTGCATCTCTACTGGCGTCTGGGGGCTTGTAAGGAGGAGCTTTTTCCTGATTGTACTTAAAACATTCCAAATTCCTGAAAATCATCTTGTGTTAAACGTGTGTTGAGCGTGGTTTCTTTTTCTCTCTCGTTTTTGTGTGCGATATGGAACCTTATTTGTTACTGGAGGGAGGAACAGTGTATTCACTCTGCTGTTGTAGTGCAGCAAATACTTAAAATACAAAAACTAAAAAGAGATGAAACACACAGGTGGTTTTATGTGTGGAACTGAGTGCCTGAACTTCACAGGAGATTGCTTAAAACCACTAAGGTTTGAAAAGTTCAGTGCTTAGGGACACAGTTTCCAGGAGGTGTTGTTTGCTGTCCCAAATAACACGATGCTCCTGTCTGCTCTGTCTCCCATTGCTGCGGCTTCCTCGCGCAGTCGTGGCGGGAGGCGGCTGTGCTTTGCACAGACCTGTTTCGACTTTTGCAGGCATAAAAGGAGGAGTTGGTGGTAGCAGGTCCTGTGAGTAATTCGTGACTGGAGCATCTCCTGTCCTGAGTTCAGAGGAAAGTCTGTCGGACTCTTCTGCATCCGCTGCTGCTCTGGTCAAAGCAGTAGTTGGCTGCGGTGATGGGAAGTGACCTCAGTGTGTGTATCCTGGTTTTCCTAGGAAGGATTGAAGCTATTCTCTCTGCTCCATCTCCGTTAGTAAGAGCAGCAGCAGGGAAAGAGGAAAGGATCCGTAAAGCTTCAGTTATTTAAAATCAACAGGTTCAGTCATGGTAGGGCTTGTTTAAGAAAGAACATAGTGTGGGAGCTTCCTGAAACAGTGCCGTCTTGACACTAGATGTAGATGCATTTGAACAGTGGGTCAGATTCTTTTTAAAATGATTGCAAAACTTTGGAGGGAATTAACTGTGCAAGTGACAGATTAATTAAGAAAATATTTATTGTGCTTGCCACGTTTTAATCATGGCACAAGCAGTAATGATGGTCTAGAAGATACAGAATTCTGACATTCTGTATTTTCTAGACTAAATACTTTCTGACAGGAGGGAGGAGTAATCTTTATTTTAAAAATTACTGAAGAACAAGAGTAGCCAATGACAAGTGAGAACAAAACCAGAAATAAAAATTCTGAGCTTTCAGAACATATGATAATGTTTTGAGTCACTAGTTGCCAGCAAAGAAAGTTATAAACCTCTTACAAAAGGAGGGTTTTTTGCTATCTTGACTTTTTTTTTTTTTTTTTTCCCTTCATTCTGGATGTTTCTTCCCTGGGCAACTTTTCTGGTTTGCTCCGTCTGTTTTGTATGCTCTTCCTTTGTTTTCTTTTTCTTTTTTTTTTTTCCCCTTTATGCTTTCTCTTCTCTTCGCCAGCTTTCACCCAAAGACTAAGAAGATAAACTGTTAATTGATCTTGGCATTACTTCCTGCTTCTAAAATGACTTTTTCTAGCTTTTTATCTTATCTACATAAACACTAATTTTCTTGAGGAGATTCTGTGTTCCTCAATTGTACAGGATATGTAGGTCTTTTCTGAGTTGTTCTCAATGGTCTATGGTACTCCAGATAATTAATTATTCATATTCTGTTCATATATTTTCCACATACCAAAAATGAGGATGATGTCAGTTCATACTACTGCATCTGTTTCCAGTAGTCTCAGATGTGATTAAGTTGGTCATTGTGGGATGAGGATGATGGTTAGGACAACAATTTTGACTTTACTGACTTTGATTAATACTGTTTTTTTTATTTAAAGATGATGAAAAAGATGATGAACCAGCTTCTGCTAAGAAACGTAAACTAGATTCTGGGGAGCAGACAAAGAGGAAGAAGCTATAAACAGGACCTGCTTCATTTGGCCAAAATGAGAATTTCAGTGAACTTGGATTTCGCTGCTGGAATGGGAAACAAATACATGTTTACCAAATTTCTCTCTCCTATCGAGTAGGGAATTTTATTTCTGTAGTATGCTTGCTTTTTTGAAAGCACAAAATTAAATGGACAGTGTTGTGATAGAAACTGGTCTACTGAAAGAAACCTTAAACCTGTTTATTTAAAAAAGATCTCTCAAGACATTGCAATGGATACTTGTGCTCATGCAGGTTATAGGGCTTTGTGGTATTTTCTTTATCAAAGAAAATCACAGGTAACCTGTGGTATGAGCTGTTCTTGACTGACTTTTCCATTGTGTCAAACCTTTTATAAAGGAGCATAAAATAAAGATTCATGAAGTATTGTACTGTGATGTGTTTGAATAACGCTGTTTTGAAATTTATATAAAGACTGTAAATACGTCACTGGAATAAAATTACATTTGAAAACATTTGCAGTGTAACTATTGCATTGCATGCTTAATGAATAGATAGGATGAATTCTTTACTGTATATATTTCAGTGATGCATTTCTTACAACTCAGCAGATTCTTCAAGGTTTTGTTTGTAATGAATCTACAACTATAAACTGAAAGAATGGACTTACAAATGAAGTTTAATATTAGATAATTAGTTTTGTTATGTGGTCTGTATCAGTGAAACATGAGACTAAATGATCCAAGCAGAACTGGAGCACTTATGGTATTCTTTCTAAAATTGAGAATAGCAGCAAAATATTTACTTGAAAAAAAATATAACAAAGCTGAGACACAATCTTTACTGACAAATTGTTTTTACTTCAGTAAAAATTCACTTAAGGACTTGGTCTTTTCTTGAAGTTGAATTTGCTGAATTTATGATATGCTGCTGGACTTTTGTGTCTGTATGGGAAAAAATACCAGCAAAATTGGGGTGGGGGGAGGTATTTTGAAATGGAAGCTTTTGTTCGTTAGGAAATCTACAGTGCTAACTAGGCAATGCACATTTTCTTATTCTCTTCCTGTCTTGGAGCAGTTTTCATTTGGCAGAACAGATGCTTAATGTAGAGCATTCTCTATGGATATATTCCAATGTAATGTTAATGTTTTTTTAAAAAAGTGATTTTTTTATAAATTCTTTCAAACCTCAATATAGAAAAATATATTCATTTTTAGTGGGTATGAAGACAGCCTTGACAGTGTAATAATGCTTTTCTCTTGTTCCTTCTGTACCTGCAGACTCTACAACCATGCCTTACTGATTTCCCTGCTGTTGGACCACTTCCATGATACATTCCCCACTTCCCTGTGCAGTTTGGAAGCAGTCAGACAATGGTGGTTGTACACAGCTAAGAGATTTTATGCCTCACGCATAAGATCTCTTTCTTCTAGCACAAACCAAAATATCTAACACCTTCATCATACTGAGCTGCAAGACTAGGGAGCGTGTCAAAGGCAAAGCTGATGAAGTTAGGTGCCGTATCCATTTACAGTCTCTTGAAATGTGCCTTCAAGTTAATGCCAGGACCAGAATAAGCTGCCCTCTAAGTTGCAGGGGGAAAACTCTCACTGCCTTAATAATGATCCTGCTTAGTTCCAGGTGGAATCAAGACCTCTTCATAGTGGTCATATTTCTTTGTTGCTGAAGCAGGGGTTTTCCTAGATGCAAAGTCAGTGTGTAGGTGACAATTTAAGAACTGTGGAGGGCTGCCTCTTCTTCAGCTGAGAGACTATAAATGCCTGTGCTTCAATTTGTCTAGACTGCCAGAGTAAAATTCTCCCTGATTTAGTAATTGTATGTGGTAGTGATGAGTAATGGTGTTCTCTTAAAGGACTAGCTATCTCAGTGCGTCTAATGCAGCCTAACAGCATCCTCTTCAGGAAGTCGGTTGTCATCAGCTGCTGTTGTAGGGGCTCTCTAGCTATTTGTTTGAGAGGAAAGCTTCACCTAGAGGAAGAGGAAGGATGTCTTTCCCAGATTATTGAACATGAAGTCTCTGAATGAGAAGGTTCACTCCAGTCATTTTTTTTCTGTATCTGTAGTCCTAATATTGCTGGGATAAGAGTGCTAATCTTCAGAGAAGGTGGCAGAAGACTGCTTATGCTTCTTTGTCAATGGGAATGCACTTATACTGTAGCCAACAGAGAGCTGGGGGTAAGGAGCAATAGCAAGCTCCTATTCCGTTACGAAAATTGGATACTGGATTGGTTTCTTGGGTATTCTGCTTTCATCCAGTCAGCAAATTGCACCTTTTGGCTAGCAAGATGCTTTTGAGAAATCTGCCTCTACTACCGAGTATGTACAGAGTTTATTCCAGGTTTACATGGGATGAATGGTAAGAATTTTTGAAACTTGAGGGACTCAACGTGGAGTGCAGGGTTCAATGGATTTGTCTAATTCTCAGGTCTCATAATAGTATGTCTGTTTGCTACTGAAGTGCTACTTGAAGACCTTTACAGCCAGAGCTCTGGAAATAGGGTGAATTCCCACGATTGCCATGACCAAGGAGGCTTTTGTCCTTGTATTGTTTGCTCTGCTATTCTATGTGGCAGCTCTGGAAGTTACCATGCTAATGACTCCTTTTGTTTTCAGATAATATGATATATGTGGTATCCAGTCATCTTGAAGTTAACACCATCTGATACTTGGTTTCCAAGGAGAAAAGCAGCAAGTCTAATCTGAGAGAAGAATGATTAATTGTATTATTTACAGGTTGAGGAAAACTGCATTGTAAGCAGTGGCCATGGGTGCTTCCCTATTCAGAATAAATCATGAAAGCAATTATGCTCCTTTTTTTAAACAAGGCATCTGAAACAACTGCAGGCTTTGTGAAAGTCTGTCTGAAGCTGAGTTGCTTTGGTGGATGGATTTTGTTGCTGGATTTTTTTTTTTTTATTTTATTTTTTTTTTTTTTGTCAGAGGTGCTTCAATGGGTAGGCGAAGATGATGAGAGAAATGCTAGTGTTGTGGCCCTGAGAGAAAGCAAAATGTTTTGGATAGCATGTGCATTTTCTGTAAGTAAATGAGGTTGCATAAAATAAATGTTTTGTTTGTGCCATCGATGACTAATGCAAACAACTACAGAACTGCCACTAGTGGATAAGTGGTAAGGTCTCAAAAGGAAATTGAGGTGTAAGAAAAGAGTGAGAGGCATTTGGGGATAAAATCTGTGGGGCCAGAGCAGAGAATGCTTTTTTTCATGTGTGGTTGCTAGGACTGCACTAGATCTTAGTCTGAGAGGTCTTAGTACTTTTTGGCACTGCATAGTTACGGTGCAGCCTCTTCTTGGCCAGGAGACGTGCTGCTGAACATATAACTGCTCATCTTGCCTCAGGTGCTCCATCGCTGAACTTGGTAAGTAGATAACCAGCAGCTGAATTATTGTGGATATGAAGCTTCTCCCAAAATAAGTGAAACAGGAAAGGTTGGCCAGCCTTGATCTCTAATGGAGAGCAATTGCAGCTGAGCTATCTCCTTAAGAAGAAAATCTTAAGGAGAAGGGTGGTTACAGAGTGATACAGAAGTCTTCTGGCTATGGATGTGACTGTTTGAGAGGGCAACTTAAGATATTTGCAGTATTCCTTGTTTGCAGTTCCTCGTGGCCCACTCTGAGAGAAAATGGCTGGAAATACAGAGAAAAAGTTTCTAAAAATCAGATTTCATAGTACAGAACTTTTAAATGGTATTTACTTCAGGGTAGTGGGGAGGCAGTACTAAGCCTAGGCAGTACTAAGAGGCTATTTGGAAGCAACTGAATAGAGCCAAGTAGAAAATAGCTAAGAGCCAGGAGAAGAATAAAAGGAGAGGAAGCCTACTGAATTTGCTGGGGATCTCTGAGGTCTTATTCAGATATAATAAAAAGCTTCTAAGATAAACTGACAATAGATTAAATTGTAAATAATCATCTGGTGTTGGGCTTCTAGATGAAGATCGGTGATAAAGTGTCCATAGTATTCATAGCAGTGAAGCAGTAAAATTTCCAGGCATGGTTCAAGTTCCCCAGTAATTCACTATAGAAGGAAGCAGCCACTATCAGGAAAGATGTGTTCCCAGTAAGCCTTGCAATTACAGGAGTACATCTAATAAGCAAAATGGAAAAGAGGATTCTAATCTCTGCCCTTTTTGAATGATTAGGAGAAGTGCTGCTGATTTACAAAACAAGAATTGATGGTGGTGGAGTACTTAAAGGAAGCAGATCAGTTAAACAGGAAGGAATGAACAATATGGAGAAGATTTGCTCATTTATTTCAGAAGTAGTAGAGGGAAAGATATGAAGCTGAAGGACAAAGCTTGATGGAACAAAAAACAACCTTGCAGGTTTTCTTTAGATTTGGGCAGATCATAATGAGACTTGGGCTGTGCAACAGGGTCTGTGAAGTGTATGAGTAAACTTAGAGAATTTTCTCAGATCTAATTTGTAGGGCGTTTTTCCTGCTATTTGTTTCTCTGTTACACATCATTAACATCATCGTGTCTGATTCATAAAACCAGTGTAACATCTTCCCCATTTGTAGATGGGGGTGTATGTTCCGTATCACTGTCTCCTCTTTAGAGTCAATTCAGGGTAAGCTCTTTTCTAGTTAGATTTGTTTTTGAATATCTGAGTTATCAGTTTAAATTTTAAGATCGCTTACGCATTTCACAGATCCTGTTGCACAGTCAAAGTCATAAAAAAAAATTTTGTCAAGGGTAAGGAAACAGTGACTTGTGTGGCAATTAATTTGCAATGAACATACTGTGTTTCTTTCCTCCAGAGGCTGACATAATACCAGCTACATAAAGTAGATTTCCAAGAAAGACAGCATAGTATAGAAAATTCTCATCAGAATAAAACTACAACTGTTTAGGATAATGGCTTTCATGGCAGGCAGTGCTTCATCTGAAAAATGCTAATGGAGAGATTGTTGCAAGGCGTCCGTCTGTTAGCCTGCTTGTTGTTCCTTTGCGATAGCTGGATGCGTACTAACACCATTGAAGAACTGATTCATTTACAAATGTTTGTGATAAGCTTAAGACTGCCAATCTGAAATTGAATCCAGGGAAATGCAGCTTGTTCCACAAAGAGTAATTTATCTTGAACCTATAATCAGTGGAGGAGGAGGAATTTTTATCGACATAGAGAAATGGAAGCTGTGTGGAGTTGGCTGACTCCCTACTTTTTCTGATGACAGAAAGCTGATTTGCTAGTTTGCTATGTTGCAAAATCATGGCAGAACGTGGATGGAAAGAGATAATGCTTTCAGTCACTGGCAGGATACAGTCTGGGATTTTTTTCATGCTTGAAAGGCTTTTGTGACTGTTTCTGTCTGAGCCTGCTGATTTTTCTAAACTCTTTGAATATTGGACACAGATGTTTGTGCTTCTGATTTTTATGTAAGTTTGATGTGAGAACAATATAGGACTGTCTTTAAAGGGCGCTCGCTGATTACAACTAAAGTGTGAGTTCTTCAAGATAAATTACCATACTGCTTGCAAGAGACTCTTTGCAATGGCTAAACATGTGCAGCATTTTCATTTTTGAGACAATGCTCAATTCTGAAGGGTAGCTTTCCAAATGCTCAAAAAAATCACAGCACCACGATTTCTTAGATCCACACAGGTCTGAGCACAAATACGGTAATACTGCATGCCTTATATAGGTAAGCTTGTTGAGAGGATATTTGCTGTAACGATGGGTGGAAATGACTGCCCAAGCATGGTCAGTCTCTTCTCTTTATAATTTATAAGAGGGTGAATGTTACAGACTAAAAAGCTTTGCAAAGAGAAGACTAGAATGGGATGCATTTGGAAAACTGTAGCAAATCCAGTCACCATATTAAAGAACATGATGTTCCATTGTTGCCAGAGGTTTCCGGTTGAATTGGCTAAGGTAAAGTTTAAAGATGACGAAACAAGAAGTAGAGCTTAGCTACTAGTTCTGGGAGTTTGTCAGAATTTCAGGACTGAAACAAAAGCAGAATTTCTGTAGAGTGCGAGGCTGGCAAAATCTAGAAAAATTGCTGATGTTTTCAGTGCAAAGAAGGCTTCCAATGAGACAGTCATGAGAATCTCAGTGAACAGATCTGTTCTTGAGACAAAATTTTGTGGTAGCAATGGACTGTTTTATAAAAGCTTCAAAGTCATACAGTGAGGAACTAAAAAGCAATGGCAATAACTGAGAAACAGAAATTTTAGTAAGCCGGTTCTTCATGTTTGGAGGCTCTGAGATACTACGGATCGAAGAGAGTAACCTTGTATGCATAGAAGTCTGCAGGGTTTGTTATTGGCAGAAAGGCAGAAAAATTGATTGGACTTCAAAAGCAGAGTAGTGCCAAAGGGGTTGGACTGGGTTTATGCTTCTGGTTCCTTTGAACTGCTTTCTTCAGGTTACTTCTGAAAAATCAGGAATTTAGGGGGGAATCTAGGACATGTGGAGCTGTATTGGCAGAAGAATGTAATGAATTCAGTGAAAGGAGATAAGCATTTCTAGTCTTTATCAAATAACTTTATCAGTGCTCTTCATTTAGAAGATGAAGGACTCTGCGTCTTTAGAATGCTTTCATCTCGGTACCTTCAAAGAGAAATTGGGTCTGTGTTTCCCTGTGGCTGTGAGCAGCAGGGCAAGTACTCTGTTTTGCTGCCTTCTAACAAGATGAACCTGTTCTGTGGAGCAAACACTGATTTCCCACCTCTTTTGCTCAGCTTCTATTGTCTGCTTCTTATCGTAGATGGATTCATATGGAAGCAAGTACAGAGTGTGATATAGGCTAACCCCAGGACAGTGTAGTGGGGAGTTAAAACCGACACAAGAGTTCTCGTGAGAAGATTAACATATTCAGAACAAAGGAAGAAGAGACAACTAAAAACCCCACGCCAGCAGGCTCCTAGCAAAAGTGGGCAAACCATCCCTTGGGAAGCAGAAAATTGCCCAGTTCTGCTAAGCTAGTAACTTCTCTGACACATTATGGTAAGAGATGTGAAAATGTGACACATTATGGTAAGGTTGTGAAACCAGACTAAGTGATGTGAGAGACTAATTTCGCTTGTAGGAAGGAACACTGCTACTTAATAAAGACCTAAAGAAATCTTTATTTTTTATGAAAAACTTTTCTCTCTGGTAAGGTTCTGCTCTAGAAAAATCATCATCATCTGTAGTACTGAAAGTATATCTAAGGGAAATGCAGAAATTATTTCCCTATGATTGACAAAATCGTAATTTGTGAGACTAAGAGCTTTATATATTGTCTGAAATGTTCCAAAGAGCTGTAATATTGAACATAGTTTGAGGTTGGTGATGGCAATGGCTTGTTTAAAGACATCCTGTTTTAATAGATAGTTAGGAAGATTGATTTTTATGCAAGATATAAGATTTTGCTTACCGTTAGTGACTTGTTCTCACAGGAAACTTTGTGCATGCCTCTTGGATACTTGGAAATAAGCTGTATCTCAGTGAAAGTTGCAAATAAGTCATATTTTTGAGATTTTTCACATAGTAGTGAACTAGTGCTTACACCTTACAAAATTAAGTTTTTCAAAATATCTGCATAAAGCAGCACATAGACTTACACGCTATAGAATTATTTATTATAACATGAATAGATTCCTTGCATTATTTTCTTGCAAAGCATAACACACACACATTGACACTTCAAGTTTGTAATATGAAAAAAGTGGAATCTATGTTATTAAATTATTCCGATGATGATGAAATAGGGAGACTTAACTCACACAGAGTGTATATATCCAAATTCAGGGCTTCTTGAATGGTTTAGGGTCAGCAGCAGATACTGGACACATACCTTCCCCGCCTCCTGCAGGGCTTTTCCTGGCTTTTCGTGGCCTCTGTGGAAGAGCTGATGTGCACAGGAGCTGCTAAGTCATACAAGCATCATGTAGCTGGCAGAAATATGCACTGCTGCTTTGGCAAAATTGCCCAACAGACCACCATGCAAACGAAGCAAGTAGCCCTGTATATGTTCATTAGATTCTCTGCTCTGATACTCCACTAGAGGGTGCTTTTGTTAACTGCTAACATAAGGGCTGATTTAATTAGCAACACTACATACAGCTACAGACTCTGCTTTTCTTTGGTTCAGCCTAATATTTTACTGAAGTATCTCTTGACACAATGCATCTATTTTGGTTGCTTTCCTGATGCCTCACTATGGATTTTCTTCATACTACCAAGACTTTTGAAGCTGCTTTTGCATTTTATGTTTCAAATAATTTTTAATGATGTCTGATGAGTTACCATAATCTCTCCTCCTTCAAAAATAATTCTTATGTTGATTAATCACAATGGAAAAATTATTTGGCAAACACATTTTTTGTCATGTATTTTGTCTGGAATGAAACAGTAAAAAGCACTATCAAAACCAAAAATGGTTAAAAAATTGTACAAAACTTCTACTTAGGAAAAACTAGTTGTTGAATTTCAAAGTTTCTAACTTAGTGGAGAAGCCTAAGAACAAGGATTTTATTGTCCTATAATTGAAACACTAGTGGTTGGCTTAAATTTAAGTATACTTAAAAAGCTGATTTCTGCAGAATAAGACTGTGTAAGAATTTGCTTTGAAAAGTTCAGTTCATATAATTTGCCACTGTATCATGAGCTCCTTGTTTTACTAAGAAAAAATAGGTATATTTGTAACTTGAGTTTTAGGCAACAGTTTTATGTCAATTTTTAAAAATCCTTTTATTTTCTTTCATAGAAGCTTACAAAAATAAGGCTGAAATGGGCCCTTGCAGTGATCAGCTAGTCCGTCTGCCCACCCTGGGTCGGCCAGCCACAGCTGCCCGAGACCTGGCTGCTGTCTGCCAGTTTTCAAACAGGGCTTCTTCACTAGAAGGTAGCAGTGAATGGCACTGCGGCTCTTCTCTTCCGTTTTGCCAGGTTAGTACAGTAACACGTTGGTAGCAGTCAGCAAAAATATGTAGTTGAATGAGAGGATGAATAACCTTCTCCATTCTGGAAGCATGTAACCCTCTCGTGACTGTCAACATTTTATAGTTTTGTGTTTGTACAGAGCAGGAGCTCCTACATTAGCATTTACACCTGTAAATAACTCAAGATAATATAATCACAGTTATAAAATGTGATATATCTCATTTTTTTTCTAGGTTATTTGTCTATGGCAAAGCCAAGGAAAAACAGTTAATGCCATTTTTTAAAAATTAAGAAGTTCTAAGTTAAATGACAAAATTACATCAAGAGATGTAATTGCTGAGGGCAGTTTGCCTGGTCAGAACAACCTGGTAAAGCAGTGCATCCAGGTTTGCTTGGAGCAGACTTTGCTGAGGATTGTGTTCCTGCTGCACTCAGATGACTCTGGATAGGATTTGGTGCAGTTAAGCTGCACAGTTCACTCAGAGCCAGTTAGCCCTTAAAACCAGCCTTTTCTTCCTCAAGGCTCTTCAGAAGAAATGAAGAGAAACTACCATTATGCAAGAGAGGAGAAATGGAGGTCCTAGTTTTTGGGACTAACCCACTGTATGTGTTTAGGTTTTTAATTAAAAGACCTCATTTAATTTTTCACAGGTTTCTGGCCACATACGAAGCTGAAAATTAATGATTTTGTTCACTGTGGAAATACCTAATGTGATGTGCTTAAACGGCAAAGGCTACTGTGAACTGAGCATCCCTTGTGGTAGGTGGAAACTCTACTTGAATGGTAACTACAGCTCAATACATGCCTGCCTTGTCTACTGGGAAGCATTAACACTGGGAGCTGCAGTCTTCATGAATTGCTCTGAACCTCAATGTTTAATAAGTAACATGGAAAAGCTTAAATGAAGCAGTCATTTTTACATTCAGAATCTTTTGAAGATCTTGATTTTTATTTCTCCTCATTCTGCAAAAGTTCTATCAATTCTAATAGCATTACACAGAAATTAGTGTAAGAAGTTGTAACAGTTGGCATTCATTCTCGGGAAAATCTGTAGGATTTACCATCAGTGTTCTGTTTATATCCTACGTTGTGCATATACGTTTGAACTTTAAGAACCTGAAATAAATGGCTTTTGGGAAACTGGCTCTTCTGGTACTTGCTAATACATTTTAGAATATCTATTCCATCTTGAAAAACTGTTCATTTTTCTGAATTATTTTTTTTCTGGATTGTATTGCATATGGTATTTATTTGTTAAATAGGTAACTTCAGTTTTTATTGCAGAATAAGCAGGTTAACGGACTCTCCTTGTCAGTGCTGCAGGGTTGTTGAGAAGCTATATATGATTGAAATGCTTCAGTTCGTTTCTGGTATCATGCTAAGGCCACTCTATCATCTGGAGCTACATTTACATTACATTAGTCATTTGGCACAATAGGAGGGTGTCTGTAAAGTGAAACCGTCAGTGCTGTGGATCCCACCTCCACACTAGGTGTGTTTGGAGGATTTTCTTTGAGCTGGCTCTAATTTAGTCCCACAGACCCAACAACCAGCAGCACTCTGAAAACCAAGGTGGAGTCTACAGTGATGACTGTGAGAGTCACTTAAAAAGCACACTCTTGATCCAAACCAAAATACTTCAGCAGTCACACCCTGCCTGCGCAAGGAGTGTTGCACGCTCGGAACCAGTGTGTCTTCAGGACACACCTTCTTGTCAAAAATGAGCCTCTCTGGGAAAAACACATCTGTATGCTAATTGCATGTGAAGCTTCAGCTTTTGGTAGCATGTCAATATTGCCTTCTGGATGTAGCTTTTTTTCTCACTTTAGAAGATTGTTTTTTTCCCTATTGATTGATTTACTGGTTCTTATATTAAGTTCAGGGGATGGTGGAGAATGAGAGTTAAGCTGATTTTAAGCACTTATTATTGCTTATGCATTGTTCCCAGACTGTTAACACTTCCACTTAGAGGTACATCACTCATTCCTGCAAGAATTTGTGTGCGACTCTCATGTACATGAATCTTGGCTATCTATGAATCTCACTAAAACCATTGGAAGTCTGCTGTATAGGAAGCTAAGCTCACATATTTACTGTACTGGGGCCCTAGCACTGAGCCTCTGCTTCTTTATGGGCTGAAGCTTTGCTGTGCTTCTAACAAGGGAATAATCAAAATGATTTGTGTTTTTTACTCCTAGAAAGAATGGCTCTTTTCCCCTCCCTGGGCTTTCTTCTCAGGAAAACCCACCAGAATCTCATTTTATCAAGTTTACAACAAATTTTTTGTTGTTGTTGTTTCAATATATTTGTTTGAAAAGACGAATTTCTGCCTGAGGACATGCTCACCATTTGGGGCAAAGTGGAGAGAGAGAGATGGATCATTTCCAGCTGCTCTTTGCTGACAGGCAAGAAGAAAAATCTACTTCAGATAACATTTGTGAATGTATTTCAAAAATACCCTTTTTATACACACACCTGACAGGGAGAGTGCAGGCCATTACAACTGGCATTTTTAAAGTGCCTGTGATACATAGATTTGCATTGTCATAGCTGCATTGCTAAGATGGAGCTCACCCCTGCTAGGCTGAAAGGCTTTGGTGCTTCCCTCCCTGTATCACCTGTTCCCAAGCAGAGGAGGTGGATGTGTCTTTTTCATACAGAAGTATGGAGGCCATGTTCAATGTGCTTTAAATTGGAAAATGACTCAGTGGTGCTTGCTTTGAAGTGGAATGGGACAGATAAAAATACTTCACCTTTTGTTTGATACTTTGTTTATGTTTCCTGATGGGTTTCCTAAATATTGCATGCTAACTGCTGGTAAGGCTTGGCATGGTGAGTGATTGGTAGTTTGACAACAGCCTTCTGGGGAGCAGCCTGGATTATAGAGCAGGGAGAGCTGATGTCTTGCATGTTACCTGAGACGAGAAACAGTCGGAGAGTGTAATTTTGCATTAGCTGCCTGTTCTTCATGTGCTGCATTTTGTTTTCCTGTGGGACGCAAGCAAAACTTAAGTTACCAGAATCCTTGCTGCCTTTGCAGGTGCAAAATAAATAGATGCTTGTACTGGCTCTCTTGCCTGGTAGTACTCTTCAGTAACTCCAACACATGCTTCTTAATGGTGCAGGCTGGGAATCGGCGAGTGGTGCGAGTAATGCTGACATCTGGAAACAACAGATTCTTCTTCAGCCTGCACTTATCTTTAAGGAAACAGTAGCTGTGATTTTGAGCCCTGGAAGTGATGAGGCTTATGTCCTTCAGCAGCAATGGAAGTGTCTCCTTAGAAGCAATCTTCCATTATTTCTACCTGCACCAGCTGTTGTCTTTCTGAAATGACGTGGAACTGGAAGAGCAATCAGAGACTGGAGTGCTTTTTTGAGTCACGGACTATTTTTTTATTCAGTGGGTGAACTATGGAGGGTGGCAGTCAGTGGAATTGCTATATATTTGTGCAAATTGAATTCTAGAGACACAGGATTCAATCAAAATGATCAGCTACTGTAAACCTGTCTCCATTCAGAGATTGCTTAGATGCAAGGCTTTAATCAGATGGAAGATGCAGTTAAAGTAATGGTGAAATACTTTGAAAGCTGTTTATGAGTCAGACAAGTCTAAGAGACCTCTGATGTACAAGGAAGGGGAAATATTTCAGTTTTCCTAGGTTCAGATTCACCTATTTGTTGCCTTGTTAGTGTAAGGGGGGAGGAAGTGAATTTTTAACATCTATCAAGGACTCTTGAAATGCATGCTGCTGTTCTTGCATGTATTTTTAATGTCAGAAATTCAGCAGGTGCAAAAAAGTGCTCAAGGCTAAGCCTTTGAAAAGACTCCTGAACACTTGCATTTCAGTTGTCCCCTGCAGCAGCACAGAGTACTCTGGTGTCGAGGCTGAAAAACCTTGTACAGTACTGAGGGAAAGGGAGGCTTAAGAATAGAAGCACAACAATCTGCACCTAATCTACCCCAAAGCAATACGGTGAGCAATGTAGCATATGTTTCCAATACAGCAAACAGCAAGAGATGGTTTTGCTTCAGTGCAGTAGCAAAACTCCAGGCACTGGAGCTTTACTGAGAAAACCTGTCTGAGGCCTAAGGAACGATATTTGAGGGTCGCACTTGTGCACTTAAGCTCTAGGTCTGTAAAGTCCCACTTTAGGCACGTAAATCTTTATGGAGCTCTGTCATGGTACTTGCCCCCCAAACCCTGCAGTAAACTCAGATATGACATAGTAAGCGAGGATAGTGAAGTGAAGAGAGAAAGAGATAAAACTAGGGGTGCAGAGTACAGTTCTCTGTTGTTATTTAGGTAAAGCAGACAGATACCTGAGGGTCTTCGTTAAGCGCATTAGCTGTTCAGGAAGGAAAGAGTGTTGGTTTGGAGTTTTAACCGATCTGTTGTGGTGCTTCAGACGAAGGCAAAGTAGTGGGAGGAGATGACTCCAAATTAAATTTTGAGTGTTTCCTTTCAGAACAGGATGGTGATAGGAGGAAAGACAGGACTGGGAAAGAAAAGGAACGCTACAGTTTGCATCATTAAAGAACAAAAATGTACAGTGCAAAACAGAGTCTTGACTCTTAAGGTGCTAACGATCTCTAGGTATTAAAACTCTGAGACTTGATAATATAGTTTATAAAACAACAACTTTATCACATTGGCAACATTACTTAAATGAATTGACAATTTTATGGATGTTTTGTAGAGCAATCTAGGAGGGATTCTTTGGTATTTTCTTAAGATTTTTTACCCCCTAAATACCTATCAGGGAACATTTTTGAAAACATGAAGAGAAAGATCCCATAAGCCAGACTTGTGGTATTTAAATGTTAATAGCTGAAAAAGAAAGGAAACTTCTCTCCTCTTCCCCTCCTCATCTGCACACGCACTCGTAGGACTATCAAGTGCTTTCTTGCAGACTGCTGGTGGGATTCACAAAACATACTCCACATGCTTCAGAATCTGGTAAGCTATTTTGATATTTTAATGATTTGCATCGGTTTTAACTTTTTACTGATGATAAGTGAGCAATGTCTCCACTAAGGGCCTTATTTGACTGTTTATTTTAAGTAATCAGAATGCAGACTACAGAACAGGTGAGTGGATTACAGCTGCCCGTATGTGTGTGTCCATCCATCTGTCTCAGATTTTCTTTCCAAAAGTTGCCCAGACAGGGTCCTATCTGTCACGTAAATACACAACAGGTCAAATCAGAAAGGCTGCACAGTTGTAATGGGGTCTTATCACATAATTTAGCCTGGATACTCAATAAACAGTATGCATAACTGGAATGTGCTGTTTGGAGATGCATGTTCCGAAGGGAGGGTAAAATTGGCAGCTTGATTTGACTTGATTGTTTTTTCTTCATTGTTGTTCATGAAGCTAGAAGCAACTACACGGTTAAAATCTGTTTTGTTGTGTTTGGTTAGCTGATTTTTATTTTGAGAAGGAAGAGGTAATTTTAGTTCTTCAGAACTAAATGTTAGATCAAAATCCTGGCAACTGTTCAGGATAAATGAATCCTTACAATAAAGGATTTTCTGTCATCTTGGAAACATAGTTTCAAAAAGCAAATTAGAGTAATTTTATTTTCAGCCTCAGCCCTTGTCCACCCCATGCCAATTCTGTTTTTACACTTAGTATATCCTGTTTAGCTGTGTTTCACTTCTGTATAAACAACAGGGGAAATTGCAAGACAAAACTGGGAGAACACCGAAAATGACCTTGCACATGGTGTTTCAGAGCATGAAACCTGTATTTGGAAACACACAAAGTTAAACTCATTCAAAAATATCTTGGAAAAATCTTTTATTTTAGAGAAAACTGTAAAAAGACCCCCCCAAAAAAGGAGAAGTTTAATTTTAAATATTTGCTTTTATGTACCGTCAAATCTTTTCATTATGGAGAAGAATGTGGCATTTAGGAAATGTATTTTAGCAATAAGGAAGTTTTGGGGAGAGGGGAAATTAAACAAGGAATAATCCAATTTGAAATATGGATGTAATCTGGTAAATACTCATGGTGCTTCAGAGTCCTCACGATTGTGATACCCTTCTGAAATGTGCTGTGTTGAAGTGTTGTGAGGCTTTGTTATGGGTGTTACACAGCTTATGCTGTGGCATGGCTGGAAACTCAAGTAATTAGGGAAGAGATTAGGATAAAGTAGTGCTTCTATCCACTAAAGAATGTAAATATTTTGAATATTTTCAGTAGCTTGCACATCTCAGTAAGAGATCTATCTGAAGAGTACCCTTACTGTGAGGACCCACTAGAGAAAGCACAGGAACCTTTGTAGGTTCTGTACTTGAAATTACCTGAGGTAGGTGGACTCCCCACAGAAAATAGTTGAAAGTGAAAAGTAACTTGATTTTAAATTATTTGAAAGAGTAAAATAAACTTGTTTAAGTATCTTTTTTTTTTTTTTTTTTTTTTTTGTCCAGGTAATACTGCTAGAAACCCAGAGGAACCCGTGCAGGACTGACAGACAGTGCCAGGGTCTCGCATCACCTTCCTGCTGGACTGCAGCAGCCTACGCTGCCTGTTGGGCTGCGTGGGGCTGGATGCCGCGTGGGACCGTGCTGATGTCTTAACAGCACAGCAGCAAAAAAAGCCAAAGGTGTATCTTTATGCAGCATATTTTATAGGTATATTATATAATTCAAAGTATATTACTGTGAAGAATGTCTAGTTTTGTGTTTAAAATTGTACCATAGATATTTGTGGCCTCAGCGAAGTGTGTAGAAGAGTTCTCTCTGCTGACTCCGTGGTGGCCCCACTAGCCAACAGTACCCCGCTGCTGGGCACCAAATAGCCCAACCCCGCCTCTGCTGTCCATCGCTGCTTGTTCACCTCTACTAGGCAGTGTCCACAGATGAGTAACTAGATACTTGCTAGTTAGCCTGGACTTAATGGTTGACTTATAATTTGTTAATACAACTTATTTAGTATATAATATATATTTTATTAATTTAATTATTTAATGCAGTTACTATATGCTATCTTCTCCTCAAATGCTATAAATAGCAAACTCATTGGCGTCTAGTTTTTCTGCCTGGTGGCTTTTGTTGTTGTTGTTCAGTAAAAATGTTGTGTTCTGTTCTAATCTTGCTCTTCAATCTAGCTGAGTTTGTTGTACATTTTATGCTATAACGTACTTCATGTCAACAAAGATAAGGTGGCATTTAAGATATGCTTAGAGGATTCGTGCCACAGTGGAGCAGGGGGAGTGTGGGTGACTGTCAGCACTCCTTCCATTCTAGGAGTGTTTCATTTTTTTAACAGTGACAGTGGATGAAGCTAAGAAGTCAAGTACTTAGCTGAAATTAGGCAGACTGCAGTGTCAATGTCTGCCTCCAGGCAGGAGGCTACAGCTTGTGATCCAGAGAGAAAGGTGACATTGAATTACTTGCTGCCTTGAGCCTTGCAGTGCACTTTGAGCCAGGCAAATGTTGCTCAGTTTAAAG
Organism: Rhea pennata; assembly: GCF_028389875.1. Classification (NCBI taxonomy): domain Eukaryota; kingdom Metazoa; phylum Chordata; class Aves; order Rheiformes; family Rheidae; genus Rhea; species Rhea pennata. Next base: position 16,735,459 of record NC_084670.1, on the reverse strand, counting down.
TGAAACAGAATTCAAGTCCAACAATAACCAAACAGACAAACCATACCAACACTGAGAAAGGACAGAGAGTTTTCTACAAGTGTGAACACTAAGCAAGCACAGGACACTAGTAGGTTTTTATCCAGATACATCTCAGAAGACATGACTAGACAGAATAGGTGACTACCATTTGGGTTATATTTTTATAAATACTCCCAAACCATATGATCAGTTGAACAGTTGAAATAGTAGTAGGACATATAACTTGAGATACTGAAAACTTAATTGGCCTAAATATGAGCAAACAAGATGTGTGGTTAAGGGAGCACAAATGAGATTATTACTATATTTTTCATCTTTGTTTTTCGGATGCTATCATGTCTTCCAATATCATCTTATAATAGAAATTACCAATTAAAAGAAACTTGACTATGCTACCTTCCCATCAGCTGCAGCACTTTCTGTCACTCCTTGTTATCACAGAAATGTGAATCTTAGGAGCAAGCTGTCAGCAGAGAGTAAGCAGCAACCCTGGCAGGTTTGCAAATGAGGGAATTTCCATTTCTGAACCAGTAGGATCAAGTACTACACTTCTCTTTGCTGGCTTGTTGCAGACTTTACAATGCAAGAAAGCCTGTCAGGTCAAAACATGTGCTCCGTAATTGCTGGCCTATACAGGAAAACTTTTTGCTCCTGTAGAATGCAGTTTTGCTTTGTTCTATATGATAGATACGCTCCAGGAGATGCAAAATTATCTGCAGGGTTCATCTGCATAGCTATACAAGAATGCTTTTCTAGTTTTCAGTCACTGTACAGAAGCAACCTGTTCAAATTCGAAAACAATTAAATATGAGCACACTAATGCATGCAAAGACTTAATTTTAATACTTTCTTAATATCACCTTCTGTTTGCTCCTTTTGACACACACACAATGGAGAGAAAGAAATGAGTATTTCAAATGTAGAAAAACATATTAAAATTCCATAGATATTTCTGCAGCCTGAGGTGGTATTCTGGGTTTCTCTGGCCTTTTTGTTTTGTTTTGTTTTTTGCCTCTGCAGTGTAAAGGATTAATGTCATGAAATGACCATATGCACATATGTAAAGTTATTCAGTAATAGTTATTTAGCTTATATAGAAGAGGAAAAAAAGACTAGGTGTTCAACATGTGAAAGTCATTGGCAGATTTTGCGTACAGGAACAACATCTATTGCTTAAAATTGAAGATTATAATTATATATCTTTGATGCATCCCAGTGATTATCTTAAGTAACATACTTTAAGTACAGCACAATATATACAGACCTTAAAAGGATCAGTGTTCCAATTTAAGGACCTTTCCACTTCCCCCTTTAAATGTTACTTTTCTTTCTACAGCATTTTAGAAGTCCTTCATACTTTGCTCTGACCTGAAACTAGAGTTTTGAGGTTGATGATTTAAAAAAAGAATTCTAAAGGTAGAAGCAGAAGAAAGGAACCTAAAGCAAGTGGATTCTCCTGAAAACACATTCATTAAAGCTCTTACTCCGTTCCTCCATTTTGTTAGCTGTTAAAAGATGATTGGAAACCATTCAAGATATTTTTCTTAAACATTTTTCTTAAAGTGGTTAAGTTCTGTGCGTTTTTTAAGAAATATACTTGCATATGCAGCAGTTCTCAGAACCATATGCCTAGCAGGATTTGTGGTCGGTGTCCCTTGCAACTTCTTGTGGGCTGCTGCGTAGATGGACCGAACGTTGGCTCTACCAAGGCTCCGAATGCAAGCTCGCACAGCGTTCCTGTGCCAGATGAACAGGGAGTGCTGCGGGACACAACTCAAACTTTACAGGTCCTGCTGTTTAGGAGGGATGAGATTCACAAATGTGACATTTAATTTAGTTTGGATTAATAGCTGAGTATCAGCAGAAACTGACTGATGGCAGCAACTTCGTGAAGTCACAAGGCTGAGGAGAACAGACAGCAAACAGAATTCTACTTATTCCTTCTCTTTCTACACCAGAAATATCAGGGGAAAAAAGCTGTGTTTGGGACTATCTAAGCCTCTTGGGTGCCTTTCCTGGTCAATTCAAAATATGTCTGGGGTAACAAAGGTATGGATAACTGCAGTGATGTCTGCATCTGAGCGAGATCAGATTTTCGGCAGGCTGGAGATAATACTGAAGGCTCTTTGCTGTGAGATATCTGGTAGAATTTCATAGGACTTTAATTTCAGTCCATTTTGATGACAAGAAGGCAGATATTTTCAGTAGAAAAAGTACTCATGGATTTTACTGGGCCATCCAAATGCCTCTAGCTCCCAGCTGTCATCAGCTCCACTTCAATCTAATAGTTCTCAATTTATCCCTCTGCCTGTGACAGATCTTGACAGAATAAAGATACCGATTTGTTAGGCTCTGATGAAAAGGAGACCCAGGGCCTCATTTACATTTCCAGACACTTTTAGTTTTACTTGCATCAATGAATCTCATTGAGGTAAATAGATTTTTGCATATTTACATCCTAAATTGATATTTAAATTAAAAATACATATTATAAGGTTTAATATGCTACAGAAGATAAATATTCCCAAATTACATTAAAGCTGTTCAAAAACAGTGAGTTTGTACAGGAATGAATGCCTGTGCATTCAAGAAAGCCCAGCTTGAACATATTTGCTGAGGCAGACCTGATCTCTGAAACTGTCAGCAAGGCTGTAAAAGGTAATTTGTCAGTCTTTTGTAAGGAGCTGTTTACTGGATAATTTCATTGTTCAGATGTATCGTTGCCGAAATATCGCTACCTATGTAACAGCTTCTTTGCCAGAGATATCCTCACCAAAGCTTTTTTTGCCTTTTTTTTTAAAAAAAAAAAAAAACAAAAAACTTTGACTTTTTTGCTTGTGGCAGTCATTTACAATTCTCATGTCATATTTGCAGAACTCATCAGCTCAGAAAAGGTTGAGTAAGAAGTTGGCAAAATCTCACTCAGTACCTTGTTAATGAAAATACAGTTTAAAACATTTCTTTTTGTGCCTACATAAAAATACTGCTTTATTTGTTTAAAGTCATCCTGTGCTTAATCTGTACTAAATATTTTCAGTCTCCTACTATGTTTCTTCAAGTTGATGCAAAGCTCTGTTCCCAGTCTGTTGAAGTAGCTTTTACTTCTTGTAGAAGGTCCAGGAAAAAGGATCACGTTCCGTACCGTGTGCTTGGCATCACCTGAACAAAACAGAGTGAGTGGAAAACAAAAGCTCAGCTTTGAATCTTACTCCACCAGCTCAAGTTAGTTCTAGCCAGATCCTTAGTGTTATTTTATATGCAGATTTTGTCTGTGTGTGTGTGATATCAGTGCCAATTCCATTGGGCAAATACAGGATGCATAGGGATTAAAAAAAAAATCTAGCTGCCAACAAGAAAAAGTGCTTTGTAACCACACTTTGGAATGGAAACAATTTTTAAGATATAGATCAAACTGCGTTTATAGACTCAACTATTGGCAGCTTTTCATTGAGCTATTTCCTGTGTGCCTATTGCATAGAGCAGTAATCTAAATGCTTAAACTAACATTTAAAAACCTACTGAACATGAATAAATGAATGAATAAAATACTGTGTGAAGCAGCATGGAAAAGAAAATGATGTTGAATTTTCTTTCATGCCCATATATAATTCTCATGGGAGAATCCTGAGGATGTGATCTGAATATAAATAGTCACTCTAGCTAGTACTTCCTAATAATAATGTTTTAATTGCTAAAAGAAAATATCCAAGTAACCACAACAACAAAAAAAAATCCAGAAATGACATCTAAAGAAGAGAAATTTGCTAAAAGCTAAGTACAGTCAACAGTAAAAAGTGATTATTTGTCTGAATTACTTATCTAATGCACAGGTCTGATATCCCGTAACATGCTGTAAATCTGCAAGTGTGAAGATCACAGTCAAGGTAAGTTTAGGCTTTCTTTGTTTGCTCAGTTTGAAATAGCTGTGTTAACTTTTTCTTTTAAAAGTACAGAGCTCGCCTATTGGCTATTCTGCATCTTTTCAGTGCTTTTTATGGGGCAGATCTTCTAGAATTTAAATGTTTGCCCTTTGCTTTAGACACACATTTGCTGGTGGTGCAGCTGACCTACTGATAGCATCTCAACAAGGTTGGTGTGGTTGGGATGTGGTGGCTATGTAGGATTTTACCAGAGAAATCATGGGCGTTCTGCTTGACTGGAGTTTGTTCTTTATATCCATGCCGCACCTCCTCTAGGAAGGATGGCAGCTCCAGTATGAGACAAGGTTTAAAGTCAGAGAGTGACTTAGGCTGGACCTCTGGAGGCACCTGACTTGAGGAGGAGCAGCTTACGTGGGGTTGCTCAGCCAATTTCTGAGGGGAGTCCGCAGCCCCTCTGGGCAGCCTGTCTGACTGTGACACCAAAAAAAAAACCCCACTCAGACATATTTCTATTTTTCTTTGACTATAACCTTGTAAATTAGGATCACAGTTACAAAAGGTGTAGTTATAAACTTAACTTTATATACTGTTCCCAGCCTGAAAGTCAAAGTAGAGGGTGAAGGATTAACCATTCAAACAGATGAGGCAGCACTGGAGTTTTCCTCTATTTGGGCCCTGAGCACTTGTAAGAACACAAAAATATAATTTTGAATCAACATGCTTGAGATAGAAGCGTTAATGTTATACAATAAATGCATTGTCAGCAAAGTACTGACAGTTTTGTTTTTATGCATTTCTTCTACACTGCTTTGGACCGGAGACAAGCTGGGACCGAGACGTTGTGGTTGCAGCTGGCCAGGGAGAAAGTCCCAGCTGCTGTGACGCGGTGGTCGCCGGCGGCAGGACCCCAGCACCTGCAGGGACGGCGCCTGGGCACCCCACGCGGGATTTTCAGCTCGTTAGCTGTACGGCAGTGAGCATCGCAGTCCTCAGCAGCTGCTGTCTCACCTTTCACTACCTCCCACCAAAAGCATCTGGGATGGTTTTGCATCCTGTTCCAAAGCTTGTACACAGATGATTTCCCAATATATATCCTTAAAGGAATGCAAATATTTTTAAAAGGCAGCATGGCAAAACGCCACGTCAAGCTGCAGAAATGTGACCTGGTAATTATTGTAGGGTGTGTTTTAGATGGAGAGAAAATGCATCAACTACTCTAATGGCTTTTTACATTGCGTATATGCAGACATCACTGCTGAAGATGTCACACCAAAACGTTTAATTTTTTTAATCTAATTTTGTTCTCTAGAAAGATTTAGTTTCAAATGATCCAATGATTAAATCCCCCTCCCCCCAAAAAAAAATTGGTGCGGAAATACGCGAACGTGCGCAGTGCTCGCGAGCCGCAGCCGTTTTCTCCCGCAGTCCCGGGAGCGCTCGCAGCCGCGTGGGGTCCTGCCGCGCGGGGCGGGCAGCGCGCGTGGAGGGGACCGCTCGCCGCGTCCCGCGGCCGGCGTCTGCCGCGAGGCCGCTTCGCACGGAGCCTCCGCGGAGCGGTCCGGCGGCTGTGCTCTGCGGGGCGCCCCGCAGCGACGCCCGCTGCCCCGCTGCCCGACAGACGCCGGGTGCGGAGAGAGTCGTTTGTAGCGAAGCGAAACGAAGGAGACGCAGCGCAGGCGCTAGGTAAGCGAAGACGCCTCGGCATCTTATCGTGCTGAGAAGTCCGCCACACGCCCTCCCCCGACGTCGGGTCTGAAGGATGCGAGCTCGCCGCGAAACCAGCGTGCGGCGGCTTCGAGCAACTCGCACCCGGGCCTTCGCCCGCCGCGGCGGCCTCAGCGCGCTCTCTGCGGTGCCCCGAGGCCGCCTGCGGCCCCGCCGAGCGGGCTTTCGGCCGGGGGAGCAGGGCCCGCAGCGCCGCGGCCAGCCCCGTCCCGCGCGGCCGCTTCGGCTCTGCGCGGAGCCGTGAGGGCCCTGGCGCGGCGCGGGGCCGCTGCCGCTCGCCGGGCGCCACCCTCGAGAAAACGCGCCGGGCAGCGGCAGCCTCCACCTGTGCGGCGCGGCGCGGCGCGAGGCGGGCAGTGAGCCGGGCGGGGGGTTGTTTGGGGGGAGAAGGAGAAGCAAAAACCCCCGCGGGCCCTGCGCGCCCGCCCGAGGGGGCTGCTCCGCGGGGGCGGGGCGGCGCGGCGCGGCGCGGCGCGGGGGTCGCGCGGGCGGCGGGGCGCGCGCGGCGGGGCATGCGCACTGCGGGGCGCCCTCTCACCCCGCGCAGCTATGCCAAGTATGCGCGCGGCGGCCGCGCGGCGGGAGCCGAGCGCGCGCCGAGGCACGGCGGCCATGGGGCAGCGCGGCCCGCCGCCGCCGCCGCCGCCGCCGCCGCGCAGGGGGGCGGCCCGCGCCCGCGCGCCGCGGGGCAGCGCCTGCTGAGGCGGGCGGGAGGACCCAGGCATGGCCGAGCCGCTCCGCAGGACTCTCTCCAAGCTCCGGGGCCGGCGGTCGCAGCGCGGGGCGGCGGCGGCCGCCGGGCACCGCCACGGCGGGAGCTGCGCCCCGCAGGGTAAGCGCGGCGCGGGCGCGGGCGGCCCCCGCCCTCCGCCCTCCGCGCGCGGGGCCGGTGACCGGCGGCCGCGGCACCCGACGGTTACCTCGGGGCTCCGCGGGAGCGCGGGCCGCGCGGCGCGGCCTCCCGCTGGTGCGGCGCCGCTTCCACCTGCGCGGGCCGCGGGGCGCGGGCAGGGTGGTGCCTCCGCGGGGAGGAAAGGTGCCGCCGCCGCGCGCTTTGAGTGAAATCTCCCTTTTCTTAACCCCTAAAAGTCGTCTGAATCTCAGCTACGAGCTCGTCAGGCTTGTCGCTGCAGCTTGCTTATGTTTTCGCATGTGCGTGCACTTGTATACATATGCATATATACGTGTGTGTGTATATATATATATCTATATGCACACACACAAAAGAATCGTGCGTATGCTGTAACTTGTTAAAGCCCAGCAGTTCTCCTGGTAAAGCCTTTAACACCACAGTTCTACTTACTTATGTTTTGTAGCAAGTCGGCAATGATGGGAGAAAGCACGAGATGGTGATTTTCCCCCTATGGAATATCTTAAGGAAATGGTTCATGTTTAAAAGCTGAATTTGTTTTCGTTGGTCAGTATGGGGTTATACAAACTTTAGGTAAACAAGAGCAGAGTCATAAAACTGATAGGATTTTAAAGAAAGCTGCTAGTGTTTTCATCAAACCAAACTATATTTATTCAGGTTTTAATTTTTTTCCAGTTCTTGTGTAAGTCCTGAATTTGTTGTGCACAGAAGTCACATACTGTGGCATATCTAAATTGGTCTCAAATCAGTCCCTGTCAGTAGCATCCTTATATCAGTAGCTTCCTTTCAGGAATAAAATTTTCTCCTGAAAGTAAGAAGTTGTCAAATTTAGACTGCTCTTTTGTATGCAGCTTTGCACATTTTCTTATACAGTTCTCTATCATTCTTTGGCTTGTATTTGTTTTCTACTCATTTTCAAATGGTGCCTTTGAAAGCTTACAAAACAGTTTTTAGTCTTGCTTTTGTTGCATTTAAATTATTAGAATGATTTAAATAGTTATTTTATGATTTTATTAGGAAACTTGGTGAAACCCAGTTTAAATAACCATTTTTATAACCAGAAGAAATACGGACTTTTTGATCTATAGATGGAGAGACTGGAAAAAGCCTTTCCCCTGTTCATTGTACTCTGACAAGCAGAGCTCAGTATCCCGTTGAAATATTTTGTATGCATACCTAAAAGGCCAAGTGTTAATCATGAACTTGATAAAGTAGAAACATTGAGGCTCTGATTCTGAAAAAGCATGTGTTGTTACCATGAGATTTTAACTTAAATGGTACTTACTGGTATTTATTTAATCTTTTTGTAGAGAGGGTGGAAGGTGAATTGGATACCTGGCTTTTTTTTTTTTTTGTTATTTTTTTTTTCCTTTCCCTTCTACTAAAACCGTATTGAAGCCTTTTTTGGGAAGGAACTGTTGCCCGGTGCTGTGTCTGTGCTGTGTCTGAGCAGTAAAGGCCTGGTCTATTTTGGGGAATTCCAGAATAAGTTGAAGTACAAATACTAGTGTAGCACAGACAGCATTCTTCTGAATAAAACTTCACTTTCGAACCAGAAGTAAGTGCGTGTGTATATCCCTGGAAGCTTTGTGTTTATTTAAATTCATCTCATTAGCATAGCTAACAGCACTGGAAACTTTCGAGTTACGTTACTCGGCCGCGGCAGCGTTGTGCCCCGGTGGTGCGCGGACAGACCCGGGAGCGCTTTGCTTCGCCGCCTGCCGAGCCGGCAGCAGCCGGAGCCCTGACCGCGGCACCCAGCGCGCCGTCCCGGAGCTCAGGGCAGAAGCCTGGGTAGCTATTTCTGAACTCCATGATCCCAAAGCAAACTGGTTTTTGGCAGCTGTTTTTAAGCTAACTCTGCAGATCTGCTTTTGCACCGCTACGCTGCGGTAAGGACACACCTGAGAGCTGCCCAGAAGGGCAGAGGCTCTGCGCTGGAGCTTCAGATGGCTGCATTTCACTGAGTGTTGTCTGCAGCTTTTCAGTAATGCCTAATAAAACACTGAATGCTTGTGAAGCTTGAATCTTGCTACAGAAGGAATAGTGGACTTTGTGAAGCACATCCACAAGCTCGGTACTTATTAATTAGCATCATGTTATTTAAGTGATGTTTAACGTAGCTTTTTTTTATGTAGTCAGAGACTGTGAGCCCGTATGCACAAGGATAGAACTCGTACGGCATTCTGGAAGGTTTATCTTTAGTTTCTCTGATCTTGGCCCCTTTTGCAATACGTTTGAGAACGCAAAATAAAGTGAACTGAACTGAACCACTGATTGTGTGGCTACTTGCTTGTGAAACTGTTTCTAAAATAAACACAGGCATGAGGGCTTTCAGGATCGGGGCCAAGTTTGAATAAAGGGGAAGCGGCACTTGGAAATATAGCTATCAATTGCAAAAGCTGCAACTGAAAGATTTAAAAATAAGTATATCAGATGAGATTCACTGAACATTTACAATCAGTGACTTTTGGCAGCATGTTGGCTAATTCACTGTTCAGAGATCTAGAATGGGCAGTTTTGAATGAGAATGTGATGCACAGCATATTCATGCAAGCATTAACATTATTTGAAGTTATTTAATTGTTAGTGTTTCTTTGGTAAGCTTTTACAAATTCTTATTGAGATGTCCAGATGCATGCTGAAAATAAAGTCATAGCAGAACATGTTGTCCAGCTTGCTTGGTGCATTTGCAGTTTTAGGAGCAAAGGGCAGCCTAAGGCTGAGATTCCAGATGTGTCATTGGCTTATATATTTAGGCATGTTTGTACTTCTGCTGTTTCTGAGAATTGTAAGCTTTTTTAACCAATGCTCAAGGGCCTGCATTTCTATGGTAAAGCAGGAAGTAACAGATATTTTTGTTTGTGGAAATATGATTCTGGTATGTTCCATCTATTTATATTATCAGAATAGGAACCATTCCTTAGGCTGTCTTTGGAAAAGTTGAGGGCTTTAAGGTAGTTATCAGAGGCAGGAAGAAGACTTCCAAATCTATATTATAGTCATGTTATTTCACTAGTTCTGTTTTTGTGTCATACTCAACTGTAACAGTCATGTAACACTAACTATAAATGTTAAAAGTGGTAGATGTATTTCTTTAGAGCAAAAATATGTGAAAGTTTGCTAAAATAATTGCCTTTTCATATTATATACAGAAATACAGGTATCTACAACAAAAGCATTACTAAGAATTCACTAATAAAAAAGTAAAAACAAAAGGCCGTATCTAAAATGGGTATTTTTTTATATCAGTGTGGGAATACAGATGTAAATGAATGGGAGCAGCACAATATCAGTAGAAGTTTGTACTGATCAAAACAAACCTACTATAGACAGATCTGATAATAAGGATGTATTATATACATTCGTAATATAATATAATCCTTGCCCTGTTTGTATTTCAATTAATAGTGCTTTTAATTCATATTCCATAAAATTGGAGTGACAAGGTTTACCCGTAGATAGGATGACATTTGTTTTCTTTGTCTCTGTGCTTTATACATTGACACCATGGCACACATTTGTCACTTGTAGTATAGGTTGAAGAAGAATATTGGTAAGCAATGCTCTGTTTTGCAATTTGTGATCTTAAAGTTTTGTCCTATCTAACATGCTCTAGGTGATCCTGCTGAGCAGGGAGGTTGGACTGGATGATCTCCAGAGGTCCCTTCCAACCTTACTGATTCTATGATTCTATGTTCAATTAAATATTTAATGGTTGTAAATCTCCAGATTCACTGCAAACCAATAGTCCTTAAAAACCATAGTGACATAATGATGGAGGTAGTTAGTAAAAAAATATTCTCAAAATCAGATGTGCATGTAACATTGTGCTCTTTATAGTCATTCTTGTATTTGTATTCAAAGGACATTAGAATGGCTGAAAGAAATTGTTAAATTGTACTGTACAGACAGTGCAAGTTACAATAAGAATAGACTGTTTTTCCCAAATATGTTTGTTGCTTCTGGTATTAAAAAATATTTCACATTTATATACAGAAGTACCAAGCTCAAATTTCAGATTGGATGTGAATTTTAGATTAAAGATAAATGTTGACTTCTGGATTGAAAAAGAGTGCAATAAACAGTGAAACAAATGCCATACCATACCATAAAGTTAATATGACTGGTGTCACTTGGAAGAACTTCAACCTATGTTCATCTAATTTAATAACATCTAATTTAATCAAACATTTCTTTACATAATGACTTGGCATCACAAAAAAGTTAATTTACAAATTATTTTCATTAGTTTGCTTCTCTTTCAGTTCAAGTCTTCTCTTGCTTCAGAATTGGCAACATCACTATTGCCAATGTTGGGATGTTAAAGAGTACATAAACGATAACTGAAAATAGGGTTTGCACTGGCCCTTTTCCAGGGCCTGTTTGATATTAAACTTCACTTTGGGAATAGAACATTGTTTTTCCAAATGCCTGTAATAGGATTACTTTATTAGTAGCTTCTGGCACCCTGTAATTTCGTCTTAAAGAGATTTGTAGATATTGTAAGCGTTTACTATCTCTTGGAAGACACTTAACATCCTCTAGAATGTGGACTGTAGTTGCAGACAGTCTAAATGGAGTGAGGTATTCATGGTAATACTCTGAAGTCACGAGGCAGACTTATCAACAGAAGTATTAGATTGCTCAAAAGTGGAGTGACAGTTGTGTTTTGTGATGTACATATTCTTGGAACGTGCCACAAGTATAAACATACTTCTCATACCACTTTCAGAACAATGTCAAAGGCTTCCTCAGTTCGGACTTCAACTGAAGTACCTACTCAAAATTGACTTCTCAAAATCATAAGCATAGCCTTTACCAATTGCACATTATGTGCCTCATCTTTTTGTTAGTTTGTTTCTTGAAATAGTAAAGAAATTTTGTACAGAACCTTTACCTTGGCACACTTTTTTTTCAGGCTGTGGATGGAGGAAAGAACAGAGTTGCTGCCAGATCACTGCAGCTTTTCTGCAGAACTGAGTCTTTGCAGCCCTGCTTTTACATTTTTCTAATATTCTGTTAATTGACCAACTTAGGCCCCATAATAACTGCAATTTATTGCAGTTACTGCAATAACTGTAATACAATAACTTCAACAGTTTTTCACAGACTTTAAAATTAATATGGTATTCTTTGAATCCAAAACAGTGGATTCAGTTACATATCACATGTAATACATATATAACATATCACAATTCATCTAAGCAAGGAACCCCTTTTTTAAAAAATAATCACCAAATGATGAATCAGGTCTTTGGGATCTTATCTCTCACAGGAATCTCCTCTGTCCATAGTGTGCAAATGTAAAAGGAGGGTAAAAGGGAAGGTGTTGAGAGAGGAAGTCTTTTTCCTGTCTCCCTGTGTGAAGTAAACTTAGCTTAATTTACAGAGCTACTCCTTGAGTCATTCAGAGAAGTGTCCGTATTTTAATGTATTGTTGATGAGTAAGTACTTTTTTGCTAGAAACAATGTTTAAGCAGTATGAGACAGCTGTTCCTGTTCGGAATCCCCATTTGCAGCGGATTTTGTGTTAAACCAAGTATCTGTTGTATGAAAACTTGGTTATCCGTGTCCAATCTTAGTGAATGGGAACCCGTTAACTGGGCTTACAGTGGAGGTTGTTATATGACTTCCAGTTTCCAATTTGGATGCTTTGCATTGAGTCCTAGCAGCAGGCCTGGTCTGACAAGTACTTGCTAGCACATTCCTTGTGTTGTCCCACTCTCAGGATGAGGCACTACTACAGGTACCTCCAGTACAGCCTCTGGCAGCCTACATCAAGTAGGGAACTTTTGCTAAACAGGATTCTTGAAAGTACTCGGACAAAATGACCAAAATCAAGGGACCATTTCAGTGTGTATTAAATGCTTAGCTATTGCTTTAATGAAATTCTCTGACAAATTTTGAAAGTAGCAGAAGAATTTGATTAGTTCCTATGTAAAAGTTTTACTGCAAAGTGAAATTTTAAAACTTGGCCCCAATTGTTCTTCCTCCTTCCCTCCTTATGATTGTGCCTTTGGTTTTGTTCTCAGGAAATCGGTATTTTAATGGGTAAAATGTTGTCACTATTTTTAAATTTAAAGGGAATGCTTCTGTCTTGATCATAGAATCAGGCTGTCCTTTCTGGGAGGATTCTACCCAAAAGACGTCCTTGCCTTTTTTTGGTATCTAAATCTAGAAGCAAATCTGCATGTTTATTTTAAGGTCATTTAAGTGATGTATCAAAGCTAGAGGCTATTTCTTCACTGGCGTAAGTAAACCGTAGAATTACTACCTAGCAACTTTTCAAACCAATTGTATGTGTACTTATCAGAACAGAAAGCAGTTATTTTCATCCAAGTATGTATGACCTTTCAGCAAGGCTATTTTACTGACATTTATCTAAATTACATGGTGTTAAAAAATACAGCCAAAGAAGTCTGAGTTTTTTCTTAATTATGTGCATGTTCTGCCTTGACAGGCTGAAATCTAATTTTATGATAGTATCAACTTGTCCTTCTAGATGAGGTCTAACATGAATGTGATTTGATGGCATATGTTTTTCTCTGTGTTATTAGAAGCAGAATGATATTCTGAGCATCTGTTTTCCCCCCTGTTTTTTATGCTTTTCTTTTTGGCAACAGATTTAATTGAAAATGTTTACATAGCTTCAAGAAGCAGGAGAGAACTTAAAACTCCTAAGACAAATGAAGTCCCTGAACACAGGCCACAGATGACCAGCATTACTGTTTCGAAGAAACGCAACTGGCTACACCAGAGCTCTCACAGGTCTCCTCATATGGAAGAGGAAAACACATGTAAGAAAATGCAAGGGGCTGTTATCCAGGTGCCTAAATCTCCCAGTCCATTACCTGAACCCAAAATGCAGAAGGTTCCTTCCAGATCACCCGTAGGGCCAGAATATACTGCAAGAGCCTACAGTTCTGCAGACGCCGTTCCAAACGCTACGAGCTCTTTCATACTGAGAAACTGTACTCTAGACTTCAGTGAGGATAACGATGCAGATGATGAAGGAGAAATATGGTACAATCCTATCCCTGAGGATGACGAGCCAGACTTCCCTAGAGTCCGCTCTTCTGTTGTGAATAGCTCTGGTATGGTGGACTCCCAAGCTGCCAGTTACAAAACCCTGCCTGGGAGTGACTTGGTTAAAGCTGAGGGGGCCCACGAAGGTCCGCCACGCTGCCCAGAGCACGCAGGGGACAGTCTCATAGCTCAGCCTGGTGAGCTGAATCCGTCTGGAGCCATGTGTCCCCCAGAGCATGCGCAGCTGTACAGGCAGAGGTTTGTGGGCAAGAGCCAGAGTGGGCCAGCCGCGGAAGACAGTTCGGCGTTTAAATGTTCTCCACCAGGTAAGAAGGTTCTGGAGTGTAAACATGTTGTCTTCTGTTTTCTTTTAAAGGAGTGATAAATCTTTCATATACCTCTCTTCTTTTTCCTCTCCTTTTATCTTTCTGAAGCAAATTTCCAATGGAAATACCTGAGAATTTCTTAAAAATTACTCTAATAATGATGTCAGTATCTACTAAATGTAGAACTGCATAGTGATTTCTCAGTCAGTTTGTTCATCTCACCTGTCCGGTATTACAGTTTTTCACTGCCTTAGTTGCCATCCTGCCATCCCTCTGGAATCAGCTCAGAACTTGAATTAGAGTGCTTCTCCCCCCCCCCCCACCTAGATGGAAACAAAAGTTTTGTATAAAAGTGAGTTTGCTGAATAGACTTGTTAATGTGAGGACACGCTTGGTATCTTTTCTGTTAGCTAGTGTTGAATTCTGCTCTTGAATTCTAGTCTTGAAACTACTTAATGTCTTCTGAATTTTCTTTTATTTGCTCCCTGTGATTTCTACAAAGACTTGGATGTTTGTATAAACCTATTAATTAAATCACTTCCAATACTTGCTGTCCTGTTGACTGTTTTTCACATATGGAAGCAACCTGTTTGTTCTTTACTATCTTATGCTGAATGATTGATAGTCCTATTTTAATGTTTCCGTTAGTGATTGAATTCAGCAACTTAGTAAAGATTCTTCTCAGTTTGTTCTAAAAACAAAAGAACTCAAAAATAAAACCACACCAAATAAAATGAGGCAAACCCTGTTTTCCAACGAAGTGTTATTTTTCCATTATTGTTGTGTATTATATTATCGTATCTTGACCTTAAGTCTAATATCCTACTAAGATTTATGATCTTAGCATGAAGTTCAGGAGGTGAGGAATTCCTGATTCTGCTTGACATCTGCTTGATTTGTTTCTGGATAGAATAATTAATATTCCAACATTATCACTGTTTCATTTACAAAATAGGCATATAATAATCCTCTGAATTGTTTGGATATGTAACATTTTTTATAATCAAAAGCCATGAAAGTTCATATTGCACAGTTTAGATATTTAACTGCCTGGGCTTTGAAGACCGTTCCCTTAGCCTTGCTGTGTAGGCGGTGGAGAGAGGTGGAGTGAGTGGCACAGCGTGCTTTCTGGTGAGCTCAGGCTCCAGCTAAGTGGAGGCACAGTGCACTGAAGTTGATGAGCCCATGTTTCTGCTGCCATCGTAAGGAGGGTCTGAAGCATCTGAGCCAGATCCCTGTCCTGCATTGCCCTCTGGAGGACTCGCCCTCTGTGCGTCCCGCCCGGTGCCTCCACCAAGTGCTGGCAGACTTCGGGGCCCACATTTGTGAATGCCCAAGTTATTTTGCCTAGATTACAAGTGCAGAAGTGACTGCTGGAAATGGGATCTATTCACAAAGGTGCAACACAGCTTCTGCAAACTGGGAGGAAAAAGGCTGTGTTGCTTCTAGGAGCTCATATTTTCTTTTTGTGGAAACACGATGGTACTTCTAGTCACAAAGTATATTAAGAACTAGACATCTCTTTAGAAGGTTTGCTCTATCAGCTGCATTAAATGCTTAGGCTGATTATATTTGCTTGCAAGATAGATGAGTACGGTGTTCTTAGATAGACTTTTTCATCAGTAGATCTCTTTAAGTGCTTCGGAAAGAACACTAAAACATGATTTTTTAGAAAAACCATGTGTGTTTTCTGCTAACTCTTTGACCCCCTTTTTAGGAGATGAATCTCTTGATACATAGGTGACTCCACCTCTTTTGAATGACTGTTTCTTTATATATGAAGAAAAATTATCTACATTTTTCACTCTGAAGAAGCATTTGTTCCTGAAAGGAAAATTGCCCATTGAATGTATCTCATGAAGTCAGGAAAAAAAAAAGAATTTCTTTTTATTAGTTTATTAGTATTAAGTATTATTCAATACTATATATTGAGTTAATTAAGCTATTTTAAATGCAGTTCTCCTTTTGTGTGCATTGAACAGTGATCACATTGACTAGATTGTCTGATGAAGTGGGTCCCTGCTGCTTGGTAATTGGCTTTATTACAGAGAGGTAGTTTAGTTCTTTTTAATCCTGTTAACTGAAAATAACTGTGGACACCTTAAATTTAAAATGACAGCTCATCCATAGAAAATTACTGTGTGAAGGGCAACATGGCCAATTTAACTTTATTTGTATTAGAACAGAGTTTGAATTACACACACAGTTGCTGTGAAATAGATGTCTGTATTCTTAGAGCTGTGTACATTAAGCAGTAACACCTGGCATACCTAATTAATGCTCAGAGAAAAGTCTGCTTCTCTGTCTTACTGATAAAAGTTTATGTATGTCAATGCTAGTTAGTACAAGAGTTTAAAGTAGTAGAGAGATCTTAGGAAGCAAAGATTTTTTTAAAAAAGTGGGGTGCTATTAAAGCCAACAAAATATATAGGGTTTTTTCATTTTGTTCTTTTACTACTTTGGACAGTGCAACTAGTTTAATGCTTTAAACTTTGAAATCAAATAAGGCAGCATTGTTTAAAGTTTGGAGAGAAGAAGTGGTCATGGATTTTCATGTTTTCTCTTCATTAATTTCTTGAAAGGTTGTTATTATTAAAGAGTAATATAAATTATTAATGATAAAATTCAGTTATTGGAAGCTTTCCCAAACAAAGCAGCAAATAGATATTTCCTGTAAATTTTGTTAGTAACGTGGGTCATAATTGCAGAGGTGCTGATTTGCCCTATAGTCTTAACTTACCTTGCTGGTTTCTGCTGTTAATCAGGTTACTTTCTCCAATAAATACCATTTATATTAATAAAATTTGTCAGGTAATTCCTCAGTAAATAATTCTAACCATGCTCGTTTTTAAACAGAAACTGTCTAAAAATAAAATACTGCTCTATCAGAGCTTGAAAAAATAATTCATGTATTTTGTTTATGACAAATACACAAAAGGCAATAGTAAGAATTATATAGTTTGATTCTGAATTAACAATGTAGAAACATAGAGTGTCAGCTCATGCTTTTAGATCCATTGGAGAAAAGTTAAGTTGGAAAAGACTGAGACAGATGTTTTTAGTTTTTATATGTATTTAAGGCAAAATGGTTACAACTGTAGAACTGTCACTTTTGTTACATATTGAGTTTTTCATATTGTACTTACAGTTCTTTGCATATATAAAATGCTAAAGAAAATTTGCAATGCAACTGTTTAAGATTGAATTCAAACTGTATGTTTTTATAGCTGCATGTCATCTGCAAAACAGTTGAGGAATGACAGCTCTTTATAACTCTGAATAGTTTCTTCTGAAGAATTTAATATTTTTGCTTTTGGGAAAAGGTTACTGTTGGGGTTGGTGCCTAGCTAATCAGTGGAATGAGTAGATGAGTGTCTCAAAGATATCGTATTAGGATATCTGAATAATAGCTGGCTAGGATCTTGACTGTGCTTTTACTACTAAAAACATGCATGTGTTAGCTGTCTGGATGTAGAATCATAGGAAATAATTTCTTTTCAGCATGGCAGCGAGTTAAGATTGAGTGAAGGTTGTGTTTCCACTCACCTGGGTATACGTGTATGTGCCAACTGGAGCATGCCAAAAATCAAATTAGAACCAAAGTGCTCTTTCTTCATTTGCAGCATGATGACTACCCTGATATACAGATAGATCTTGTGCTGATGTGGGTAAATACTTTGCTTGCTTAGATTTTGCAAATGAGCTTCTAATAGTACTAACAGAGCATACTGAGCAGCAGATCCTACCTCCCAACTTCCTTGAACATATATTGCAAATATTTTTTGCTTGTTTCTTTTCAGATGGAATATGCTTTGTGATTTAGCTATGCAAGGAGCTTTGCTTTCATGAGGCAAAAAAAAATTTATGTGAAATATTTGTGTAATGTCCAAATTATCAAGATGACTTGGCACGTGGTGGAGAGATCCATCCGCTGATCAGTGATAAAATGCCATTGAGACTCAAACGTGATGCAGTTGCCTCTGAACCCTGAAGAATAAGGGGATGTAGCTGTAGCAGTGTTTGTTTTGGTGGTGTGGGGACGAAAGGAAGGAAGCTGAGTCAAGGAGAGCGGCTGGGGAAAGCATCACGCCTCCTGCCGGTACACTGCCCACCCTGCCCACGGCGAAGGGCTTCCTCTGTCTTCTGTGGAGCTGGAACCAGCTTGTCAGTGGGCTTTTTTGGAGAGCGTGTGTATGCTTTGGAAGGTTGAGGGCCTATTCATGTGCGTGTCTTTGATCCACCAAGTGGCAATCCCTTAAAGACCTACTGATGAAAGGGGCAAAATTATGTAGCCCCGTGCAATTGAAGCGGCTAATTTAAAACAGTTACCACGTTTTTCAGTTTCTTATTTGTGCTGAGTAACTGCTTTTATCATCTTTCTTTGTAACTGGAGGCAAAGCTACTTTTTGTGCTACTTGCTGTGAAAGAAGCAGTGAAGGAAGGACAATTTCATGAGACTGGCCCAAATGAATGGTGCTTGGTTTTCAGCACTTAGTGCTACTGCTCATATCTTGGTACGATGCCAGTAACTCAATGAAGCCTAACGTGGTGTATGTGAACCAGGGAATCACTACCGTTTGAAATATTTGCAGCAAATTCATTCTTGTTAGTAGGTAGTGAACTCTCGAGTCTGGTCAGGGATTTAATTATAAATCTATTAAACATGTTTGTTCTTCTCGCTAGTGGAATAACGCTTTATAGACTGCTGTGGAAATCGCTGCCGCGGTGGAAGGGCCGGCAGTGTGCAGCTGGCTGAGCTCGTTATACACGTCTGGCCTCTGGAGGTTACTTTGGAGTTGCTTCCCATTTTAATTAATGCGCTATTTAAAGTAATTTATTTTCTACCTTTTGGGCCAGCAGATAAGTGATCCCTGAGTGGATAGGTTTGTCACAGCTTAATTACTATCAATATAGATAGTATTTTAAGAAAACAAGTTGCAATAATAAAGTTCTTAGAGAATTTTAACTGTTTTAGTAATTTCTCCATTCTTTTGCTTTTAAAAATATGTGGGATTGAACCCTGAATTTGAACTGGTCAAAATAGTAGTTTTCATAGAGGCCAAAAAATTAGGTCTTTTTTACAAGTTAAAAGAGGTGATTCTTGCATTTATTTAGATAATTTGTTGTTATGTAGAAATAAGTGGATGAAAGTGACACTTCTCTTGTATCTTAACTGAAGTTGATTAATTTTGGTGTAGTGTGAATTCTTCTCTTAGTGCTATTTATAGTTCTACTGCGAAGTTTATATCAGAGCAAGTCTGGAACTACCTGGGGGCAAGAAGACTTAATGGGCCAGATTCTGAGCCTAATTAAATTAACAGCCTTTGCTATGAGTTAGAATTACAGAGTTTGTGTCAGGTGAGGATCTATATCAATACCTTTGTATAATTGAGCATAGAGGAACAGTTGCTCTTTTTTTTGCTCACTCTTCAGTCAGATATGAGAACAGTTTTGAGGTATTTGAGCTTTTCTGTTTTCATTTGTGAATTATTTTTAATAATTTTTCACAAGTAAGAATTAGTTTGATTTAAAAATAGAAAAGGGAAAAAAGGCATGAAAAGTTAAGGTGTAAGGGAAACTTTGGTTTGGAATTTTTTTGATTTTCTTTTTAAACGAAATGGCTGTCTTAGCGCTTCAACAATAACACCATTATCTTCAAGATAAACTTTGAGTATTTGATGTGATGTACCCATTACATTTTCTGGAAAAAAATAGGAAAAAATAAATTACATATCAACTTTAGTTTGGTCTTAACTTAGCATTTCCATTAGTTAGCAAAGTGGCTTTTTTGATGTTGTAGTAGCTTAATAGAGTAAGGAACTGATGTCACTTCACTTATTCATCCACCTCAACTTGTTGTCCCAAAAATAAATTACAGATTTTCAGATGAATGTTAAAATAACTCAGAAATCCAACCTAAAGTGATGAGGAACGTTGCATGTAGAATAAGGCAGTCAAATCTGCCTGTAAAATAGCAGGCATTGTTGGCAGTCAGTGTGACAGTGATTTATATGCCCAAGTACACGTAAACAGTGTTAAGCAGGGTCAGACTGATTTTTTTTTCTTACTGTACTAAATCATTGTATATGTCTGGCAGGCACTGTGCTGAAGTGCTTAGGATATTTTAAGCCCATCTCTTCCCTTAGGGCAGAGTTACGTAGGTATAAATTTTGTCAGGGATAACCTGCTTGATTGAATGGACAATGTTTCTATATACAAGCCTGGGATATGATTGTGTGTGTGGGGGGGGTGTCTGAATTTGTGAAAAACTGTACTTCCAATGGGCTGTGTCTAATTGGTTAAGAAAAAAAGGCTTTAATGTTTTAGGCAGCCATATCAGTGAACGAAGTAAAAATTGGCTTTGCTAATAAAACTGAAAAAACAACTAATAGAAGTAATCGCTTATGATGTCAAGTCACTTCATTCCGTATAGTCCCATTTCAGGGTAATCGCTGACCTGTCCAGTGATTAACTGTCTGTCTTTGAGTTGGGTTATCCTATAGCTACTTTTTCTGTCTACTTGTACTGATAAAGCCTCCAGAAAGTGTAATATAAATGCAGGAAGTCAGCTGCATAATTTAGAACTGATTCTCCCCCTTGCTGCTTTGGGAGTTATTTAGCAGCAGGTGCCTCTTATGTTTCCTCTCCTCCTACCATCCTTCCGCTGGGATATTTTTAAAGTGTAGCTGTTGTTAAGGTAAGAGGTGGTGTGTGGTAGAGCAAGTCGGCGATGGGGTAGTTCAGGTTCTGCCTGCAGAACTGCCTTGGCACTTGACAAAAGTAACAAGAAGCAACTTAATTCCTCCAGCATCATCACAACAAAGCGGTGTAAAATGGGTAGGTTTGAAAGTAAAGTGTTATTTGACTGTGCTACAGTTATTTTTTGCAGATTGTGCAGTTGTCTAGTGTGTACACTCTTGAAAATTGTGTGCATACCTCAGCACATTTCTGGCCTTTGTGGAACAACATGTGGCTCAATACTGATGGGAATACCGTCCTGCACAGTACTTGACTGTTAAGTTTCTTCCAGCCACATACTTCATTTTAACTGTTTGGAGCTGAAAACAGCAGAAGTTGGACACATAAAAGTCAGAATGTTAGATTGACTCCTCAGTTTTAATGAGATGGAGGGAAGTTTAATATGCTGGCCTGCTTTTCTAAGCCTGTGCCAGACTTTGACAGAAAAGGAAGATTAATGTTAGCAGGCTGAAGTATGGCACTGATTACTATAGAATGCTCCAGGCCAACCCACCAGTGGGACCGTGCCGTGATCTGCAGTACAAGAGAAGGCTTTGTCCAGCTTTATCAGGCACCACATTTCTTACTAGCTGCTTGCCAAAGGAACACAGCAGGCATGCTAGAAATAGTGCTTTCCCTGTAAGGGAACTACTGCAACGAGATGCAGGACTAAATAGATTTTTCTCTGTTGCTCTGGAAAACAAGTTCTATGGGTTGTTCCTCAACACAAAACTTTCTTTTATGAAGATGCTATTTTAAACAGTTGTCTGCTAAAGTTATTAAAGCCAGACAGACATTGGGATTAAAACTAGTCTTTGGATTTGGAGGGGGGAAGAAAAAAGATAAATCATTTTCATCAAAGTTATGATAAAGACCAAGTTGCCTGATTTTACTGTTTAAGCTAAGTGAAGTATAAAAAGTAAAGTAATAGTTAAATGATGAAAAATTAATTTGGATGAACAGGGGAATTTTAAATAGCACTTTAGTTGTATGGTGATTTTGATTTAAAGTAGTAAATTTAGAGATAAAAACAGAAAACCTTTGAAAAATGTGTAAAAGAAACTGCTATGAAATACGATTTGCCAAGTATCTCGTAAAAGTAGCACTTCTTTCTTGCCTTTTACATGCTGAAAACAGATTCCCCCTTGTTAGCAATAAGGGATAACTGATGCGTATAGATGTTTTGAATCTCTATGAGCTGCTTGGGCTAATTGCAACAAACAAGGATCAGTGTGTTTAGGGGCTCTGTGGTACCTTAGTATGTATGTGCAAGGCTACACAAGTCCTGTTGAGAGCTGCTGAAGTTTGCAAAATGATGAATTAATGTGGTAGTGTTTCTATCAAGAAGCACCATCAGTTTCTCAAGGGACAGAAAAGTAACTGTAAATGAAAGTACTCATGTAATTTAATTCGTATCTATTACTCTGAGGCAAATTCCCCTCTTGCATGTTCTATTTACTTATGTAAATACATTGCCTTTCCTGCAGTCATTCCTGATTCATGCTGATGAAAGTGAGATGATTTGAGCTGTAACTTGAGATTTGGATTTCCTCGAGTTTTCCAACATGGGGGGAACCACAGGTCCAGACTTTGTGCATTAGGTGCAGAAATTTCTGCTGTACTGGGTTAATGCATGATTGTAATTGGTTATCTTTCACTGTTGAGGGATTCTTCTCTCTCTTTTCTCCCCCACCTTGGCATTAGTGTCTATTGATGGTTTGTACCTTCAAAAGTTAGCGATTTCCCATGTGGTTATCACCTGGGGTCTGGGTTACTTCAACTGACGTCACAAGATGGTTATGTCAGGAAAGACACACATATGAAGCACTGCAAGATGTGGCTTTTGGAAAGAGTGAATCTTTGTTGTATTCTTCCTCCTCCTCCTTCCTGCATCAGAAAAGATGTTTTGAGAGAAATGGAGTAAAAATGTGAGACACCTTGCCTGCATCTACATGAGTAAAATTTAGGGCTATTTTGGTAACAGAGACACGCTGAAGAACATAGCTGTCTTTTTCATTAGAGATGAGCATCTCTCCTTTAGGCTTCAAAGGAGTGGGCAGCACTGTTGTGTTATCAAGTAAGACAGCTTCTTAGACAGAAGTATATTTGTCATGGTCCAGTGTCTTCGCATTTAATATTAGTGTTATTACACCTGTGTCCCAGAAATGTTGTCATGTCTGCTTCTGTGAGGGATGTAACACAAATGGATAGCTGAATGCAATTAAGTGGAATAGGTCATTTGTTTGTATATAGTTTCTGGCCCTTTCATCTCCATAGAGCAGAACAAATCAGGCTTCTGACTGTGAACTGCCAAATTTGGCTGAACAAGTCAGCAGAGTACAGCTTACTTAATGCTCATGAACATCTGACTGATGAATGAAGGCTGTTTGAATGAATCACATTTATCGAGTTATGACAAATCAGCATGTTTTCCCCTAGCTTGAAAGGGTTTTGTATTACTTCAAACAGCAGATAATGAACTATTTAAAATTATTTATTCCTTCTCTTCTACAGGATCTGGAATCATACTTGCACCCAAGACTGACATACCACCAGCAGAAATTTCTCCTCCAAGTCCTAGTCCTTTGAAGAAAGGTGGATCAATCAATTGGCCTTTCCCAGATAGAATTAAATCTCCCAGAACTGTGAGGAAACTTTCCATGAAAATGAAAAAGCTGCCAGAGCTCAGCAGAAAGCTGAGCGTCAAGGGAACTTCAAGCCATAGTAGTAGTTCTGATAATCCTCCTTCTATGCTGAAAGGTAACTGTCGGGATACAAGCCATACCACATCTTTGCCGTCTTCTGGAAACTCAACAGCAGCTGCCAGCAGAAATGTTATAAGTCGTTACCATCTCGACAGCAGCGTGTCATCGCAACACACCTACAAAAAGAAAAGCACGAGGAGTTCCAAATCCTCCAGCAAAGGTGGTTACCTCAGTGATGGTGATTCTCCTGAACTTGTAACAAAATCGGGGAAACATGGACATGAAACCAAGTTTGGGAAAGGAAAGGAGACCCTTCCAAGCAACAGTAGCAAACCGGAAATAGATATTGATGCTTTTAGACACTACAACTTTTCTGATCAACCCAAATGTTCTCAGTACATCTCTGGACTCATGAGCATTCACTTCTATGGTGCTGAAGATTTGAAACCACCAAGAATAGACTCAAAAGATGTCTTTTGTGCAATACAAGTTGACTCAGTAAACAAAGCCAGAACAGCCCTGCTTACATGTAGGACAACATTTTTAGATATGGACCACACGTTCAACATAGAAATTGAAAATGCTCAGCACTTAAAACTAGTAGTGTTCAGTTGGGAACCCACCCCACGCAAAAACCGTGTTTGTTGTCATGGAACAGTGGTTCTTCCTACTCTCTTTCGAGTGACAAAGACACATCAACTGGCTGTCAAGCTGGAACCAAGAGGGCTTATTTATGTCAAACTGTCGCTCATGGAACAGTGGGAGAACTCTCTTGATGGTCTAGATGCAGATCGAGAGCCAGTGATGTTCGGGGTAGATGCTCGAAAAGTTGTTGAGAAGGAAAATGCAGGCTTGATGGTACCGCTTTTGATGCAAAAGTGTATTCTGGAGATAGAAAAGAGAGGCTGTCAGGTACTGTACATTATTCTGTTTTTTGTTAACATTTCTATGTCAGTATGTCTGTGGCTGCTTATCTTTGTACTGTTAACTTCAGGAGCGTGAAAGGGAAAGAGGAAACTAAAAACGTATTTCCACAGTGGATTTTTTTCACTTTGTTACTCCTTTTGCTTGATAAACACTAATCACTGCAATGTAAGAAGAGTAATAGGACTATGTGAAATCATGCTTCCAGGTTGGCCTTTGTAAAGATGATGTACACTTGTTCACAGTAGTGTTTTAAGACTAGGAATAGATAAATGAACCTGCAGGCTCCAGCAGTTATAATGACCCTTAAAATAAGGCAGAACTGAGATTAGAATTTGGAAACGTCTGATTCCTGAGATATGGTTCATTTGATTTCCCACCTATCCAAAACTGAGGCATCTTGCCATTGAAAGCAAAGTGGTCACAGCAGTTCTTCTGCTAACCTTTACTTACGTATGTGCATTCACATTCCCATATCACAAGACTTGACTCTGACGTCGCTTTTACTGTGCACAGCATTAAGGCGGGGAGTAGATTTTTGGAGTTTGAACAGAGCATCTTTCCTAATGCTGCTTTCCCTTGTCTGTCTTCAAGATTAGAGAAGATGGATGGTATAAGACAGTAATGGCTAGCGATGTGTTCTCTTCCTCTTGGTACTGTTCATTGGGCAATGTAATCTAATGGATAAAAATAGGTATGTGAAATGAGATCTGAAAGCCAATCCCTAGTTACAGAAACAAGGAATCTGATAGGAAGGAAGAGGCACAGTCCTGATGGCAAATGTTTCCCCTTGGTAATTCATTTGCAGTTGATGAGAGAACTTTCATATGCTGCTAGACAACGAGCATGAGCCCTTGGTTTCTCTGACACATGCACTTGCTCAAGTGAAGTTGAGAAGTAGTCACACCTACCTGTGTTACTGTTACATGATTACAAGATTTAATACTGCTACTTATCACCTTGGTCATAAAATAGAGATAGGAAATAGTATTTGTATGCAATTATTTTGCCAGAAGTCATTACTGATAATGCCTACTTGACTCATTCTTACTGTGAATGCTTTTCTAACATTTTGCAAATCAGTAGAAAAGCTGTTATAACAAGTATTCTTTCCAGTGTGTATGTCCCATGTCTTCAGCATTTTATTTTGGGCTTATTAGCACCTAGTCATGCAGATGATATTGGGTAATCAAGATATTACTGATAATCAAGCAATTCAGAGTGAATTGTCTGCATGTACTTCATGCTTTTGAGCATGAAATTTAATTTGTGCACTTGCACAGGGAGGACAAAAAGTGCAAAATACACTGTTAACTTCTCATTTTAACCATGTGCCTGTGAACTTGGCTGAGACTTGGCTTTCTTATAGACTGCAGATTACTGGCTGTTATGGTGTGCCACCTCCACCTGCAATTCAGATGTGGAATTAGAAAACTTCATGGTTAACAGTAATTGCATTAGGCAAATACAAGATCATGCCATCTTCAGGAAGAGGGAGTACAAATTCCATTAGATAACTTTATATTTAAAAATGAGTTATATTCACATTGTACAGTACTCATTAACATATAACTGGACAGGTACTCCTGTTTGCAAACCTAGATTCACATTTCTACCCTTTTTGACTCTCCAGTAATTTTGGACTAGGCATTTACTGCTCAGTACACTTGCCTGTAAAGATTATTAAAAATAATTAGTACACTTAGGACTTAGTTCCTTAAGATCTAAGAAGTGCTCTATGCAAATGGTGGTTAGGCAAATCAAATAATGGCAAATAATAGTGATAAAGGCAAATAATAATGATAAAACGTAACAAATTAGAGTGCATGGAAGCCCATGACCAAATTAGTAATTTGGTCCAAGAATGGTGTGGGTTTCATTCCTGTCATCTTGAGCATGTTGAATAACCTCTCCTTTGCATAAAGCTTTTCATATAGTACTAAACATGTACTTGACTGTGCCTTGTGATCTTTAAGGTATCTTGCAGATGTAATAATAGAGTATCCAGAATTCTCTTGAAACCCTGATAAGTGATACCAAATATAATATAAATTTTGTTTACTGTATAGTTTATTTTTGTAAAAATATGTTTATGGTTATTTTATTTTTTTTAATTGGTTTATAGCATTTTGTATTACCACTTACTAGGTAGTCACTTAGGTAGTGTGGCTGCTTTTTTCTGCTAATGATTAATGACTTGTACTTATTTTCATATACTATACTTATTACAGGTATAGTTACTGGTATACTTAAGCTCAAAATACTTTTTCTCCTCATTTATTTCTGCTCAAGTTCTAGTTTTATGTTGTAAAATTAAGCAATTATACTAAGAAAAATAATGGTAATTTGAGTATGTAGGATAAAATAGACTTCTCTCAGTAAAATACTGCCCAGAATGTTTGATATTACAGAAGACATTAATATCATTCACTTGCTCCTTACAGTCCCAACTACATTTCTTTTGTAGAGCTTAATATGCGCATTGTTAGTTGATGTTAAGAGTTGTCACTGCTTGCTTTCTTTAACTTAGGTTTCCTAATATTTGTTTGAATGCTAGTCACGCTTCCCAGAAGAGACAAAACAATGTGATTTGTTATCCTCTGTGCAGGAAAATAATTGATGTGTGGCCATTGTTTTTGCTTCTAGGTTGTGGGCCTGTATCGATTATGTGGCTCAGCAGCAGTTAAGAAAGAGCTTCGAGAGGCATTTGAGAGAGATAGCAAGGCTGTTTCTCTCTGTGAAAACCAGTACCCAGATATTAATGTGATAACAGGTAATAAATTTACTTGCTTTTCTTTTAATGTATAATTGTGACATATTTATAAAGTATTTTTTTAAAAGGTGACTTTTTAACTATTTTTCTGTTGTCATTTAACAAGCTAGTAGCTACTTTTTTATTGCCAAAGGTTAAATGAAAATGAGTACAGTAACCTTGGTGATGTATAGATAAGTGATTTAGAGGGAGGGTATGAAAAGAGCAGCTTTTAAAACCTACCTTATTAGTTACAGAGAAAAATGGGAGTTTGAAAGGAACGAAAGTTCCTGGAGCAGACTCTACCTCTGTTGTCAGTTTGTGCTGTAGTAAATCTTAAATTCAGTTGTGATTGGGAACTGTGTTGTGGTAGTTACTCTGCAGCACATGGGCCCATTTCAGATCCACCTTTTGTCATCCCTTTATGTCGAAGATTGTAGGATTTTTGAAAAAGCAGAGGGCACAAGTAAAGAGAAAAATGGTTTGCTGTTACGATGTTAGGCCACAGTCTAGCAAAGATGTCTGTGCTTGAGTCCACATGCTGTAATTTCAGTAACACTCGTAATTTAGTATAAAAACATCAGTGTGCACAGGGTTGAAGCTGTTCAGCAAATCTTGCTATCCTTAAGGTCAACGGATTTCCCATCATCTTACACAGCCTGGTTAGAACCGCAGGAAAGTACCCTCATTTGATCATCTTTTAAAGCATTATTAAATAGCCTAACCTGTGCAAACTGGAGTGGCCCTTTGCTTGCTGTCACACAGCAAGATTTCTGGCAAAGGTGAGAATGTCTTGGAGTGCAACAATAGAAGATCTTATGAAGCATGCCTTCATTTGCATCATCTTTCTCAGTGAGAGTGTTCGCAGCAGTTGCACTGCACAACTAAATTAAGGTGTTGAATTTTTTTCTTTGTTTGCTTAAAAGTGGAACAATTTCATAAGTATTGATAATATTTTTTTATGTAAATCAAAGTTGATATGATTTCAGGAGTCGCAGACTAAACTGATTACTTCAAGAAACTGGACAAGGAAATTTGTTTCATACCTGTCCAGAGATGGGAGACATAACAGTAGTAACCAGAGTATAAATTTCCTGTGCCAATGCACTTTCTGTAATGTTCAGATGAATTGGACAGTTCTACCCTGTTTGATTTATTTCATCTCAGTGTATTTGGAGTAAATTTTATATTAATATATTTTATAATTACAAGAAGTATTAACTGAAGATACTGCACGGTGACATTCACTTTGATAAGAACCTTGTGGTAAAGAGTTTTCAATTACCTCGTTCATCTTGCTTGATTTGGCTGGTTTCAGTGTTGGTCCTAACTTCCTCACAAGTACTGTCTTTCCCAGAAGCAGAATATTGGGCTTACGTTTCACTCTGATATGATGTATTCTCTATTAAGAGAAGGTGTATAGTAAATACTTCAAAAGATCTTTTAACTTCTTTTTTTTTTCTCTTTAAAAATAAATTTGTGAGAAAAGCGAAGATAACTTCTAAAATCAGATTGTTCCATGAAATAATTGAAGTTCTGTTTTCTTCCCAATTTTCATAAATCAGCTCCAAAAAAAGATGCTCTATTGCTTTGTGCCAAACAGCAGGAACGGTATGATGTTGATGTAAGTAGACAAATGTCAAACAGATACATTGCTGATGTGAGTTTTTGGCACAGAGAATAATAAAAATAGCATTGCACTCCCAAGCTATCTATGATGAAGCAGTATTTGCAGAACTGATGCAGTCTTATGGTGGGGAGGGTATAGGAACTTGTTACCAACATTAAAAAAAAAAGTGATATTTCATAAGTATTTTGAGCTTCTGAGTACATTGTAAGCTCAGAATCAACCATAATTGATTGAAACTGAAATCTGACCTCGGACAGTGCTCACTATAAATCAAAAACCCCAATAGGATTGGCTGCACTAGTCTGATTTCTTTCTATCATGAGTCTATGATGTAGTGACGAAATAGAAAAGTGCACTTTAATATTACGTTGTACATTGCTGTAGGCCTTATTGAAGGTGATGGCAGGAAGGTATTGGCGAATGTGTAAGATCTCCTGGACTCTTAGTCCCTTTTTGGTTTGTATTGGTGCCGTACAATTTTTTGCAACCAGATTGTTTTATAAGGGTCAAAAGCATACAGCTGTCATGTCTGATGTAAAGACTACTGGATATGCTTTTGTATGTTAAATTGCAAGAGTTTACTTACTTAGAGGGAAACGTTATTTTAAGGAACACATTTAAAAGTGCATATGTTTCCTCTACTACCACTGCAGCTCTGCTGTGTAACTTCCACTAGCCCCTGTGTTTGAATACCACGTTGCAAGACTTAATCCAAATGGTGTCGTGTATGTCAGAGGGAGCAGGGGGGAAACTCTGTTTGCACCAATAACTTCCACATACTGAAATATAATGAGTTCTCTGATTAATTGTAAATAGTGCGATCTCAATGTAAAGGCAAGCAGCAAGTTGTGCCCACAGACCTGAGATATCCACTGTGCTTAGTACCGAGAGTAAAAGCGCCCAAAGAATCTATTTCATGTATGTTTGGTAGATGCAGAATGTTTTCCCTAATATTTTACTGCTGTGTTTGCAATGCTAGGGCAGATGCACATGATTCATACTTCTATAAGCCAAAACACATGTTCCATAAAATATGAATCCTCAGCATAAATCTTCAGTGCTTTGAAGAGAAGTACCTTATTGTGTCGTTTTTGAAATTTGAATAGCTCTGCTTTTTTCTAAAGATTTGTTTTGACAGCTTTCCTAAGACTAAAGAATGAACATTTAGTGATTCTTCACTGAGAAATTTCTTGGGACTTGCACAGACTTACACACAATTGAGTGTGCTTGTGCATCAAAATAACATGTGCTGCCAGTTTTAGGAGCTAACCAGCAGTAATGTTGTTGCATCACATCTGTTCTCATCCATGTGAATTCATATCTCTGAATAAAGCATGTAATGCTCTTAAAGGTTCATTGGGTCAGAAAAATGAACAATTAATGAAGTGAAGTGAATTTTTGCTTGCTGTCCAAATTTGTTCTGTGTGGTGAGCGGTTGTGCCAAGGAGACTGTGATAGTGAGGTGGAGGGAGAAGCATAGTTTCATTAGAAAAAAAGTAACTGCAGCCTCTTGCAGGGGTAATTTAGAGTGAATAGCAAAAGGCTTTAGAAAGGTCAAAGGGCTCCTGAACTCTCCTGTTACACCAGGTTAAACAGGAGAGAGCCCTTTGGCAGGGAGAAGTCCTGTGCCTGTGGATGGTATTACATGGAGTCCTTCTAAGCAGTTATTGATAGCTGATTGCAAGTGTTGCAACAGTATAAACTTGATATGATTAAGACACGACCTTATCCTCATTTCCTGCTGCAAGCTAATTCTGATTTCAGACTTTCAGCTGTGCTTTTTTGAAAGAGAAACAAGCCCTGATAAAAGTGTATATATATATACTTATATATATATATATATATATATATATATATATATATATATATATATACACACACAAGGGGGAGGGGAGCAAGGAGAAAATGTGTGTTTTCAGAAAAATATACAGATGGTGTTCTCATTTTTCATGTTCCTGATGGAACGTTCCCATTTTAAACACAGCGCGCATTGTTACGTGCTGTATGGTGATCTGCAAAGTTATATTTTTTGTTTTGCTGCCCTTTTTCCTTAAACTGCGGGGAGAGATTGTCTGGCTGCTCCAGAGGGTGATCCTGCACTGTTCTTGGAATATTACTTGACTGTCTGCACTTGACACAGTTGTGTCACCCTTTTTTACAAATATGAACACGTGAACATGGCTATGAAGGGGAAAACGCGTGCTTTTTAGAAGTGACCTCGTAACAAAGCTCATTGCTGATGCAGTTCAGTTTACAGCTGGGTCATAAAGACTGAGCCAACAACAAGTGTCGTTTTCTTAAATAAGACGAAATCGATGGTATTTGCCGTGATTTGGAATTTTACAAGGCTATGTGGAGAGCATACCAAAAAATCTCCATCTTCCCCCTTTTCAACTTTCCATTATCAGAGGATGGGTGCCTGAGGACAGGGATTTCTAAGGGCTTTTGTAATCCACTGTTTCTTCTTAACCAAGTATTTAAATTTAGCTGTGGTATAGCTGAAATGATTAGCTGTTTGTGGTACAGAGTGCATTGTCTTGATTGTTTAAAAGGGAAAGAAAAGCTGCTGGGAGGCGGAGAAAAATTCTTCAATGATTTTTGTTAGTTTTACTGGATATCTTGCCTTGGATAGAGTTACGTTTGTATTCTTTCCAAGGGGCTCCTATTAGAGGTCCTGTAGGTTTTTTATTATTTTTATTATTGTTACAATCCCCACTCGAAGTATCAGCCAGCCTTTAAAACCGGTTTGTGGAGAATGCAAACACTCAACTCGGTTGCTTCTTGTTGGTTTATGTCTGCATTAGGAGCGTAGGTGTAGTGAAGTGCTTGCCCGGCTGTTGCATCCCATAGAAATGGCCTCTGCCCTAGCACTTCTTGGGACTTTTAGCACAGTGCAGTACTTTTTTGCAGGTGGGAAGAGTTCAGTGCTGAGACTGGCAATGACTCTGCACAAGTCACTTTTTCCAGGGAGCATATTTCCCTGCAGAAATAAGTCTGTTCCTGCAGACAGATCCCCACCATGCATGTCTCAAATCACTTAGCTGTAGATGGTAGGAACAACATGGCTCTGGTTCTCCCACACCTGAAGGCTCTTCTGCCCAGGATGAAGCTACGTGGAGCGGCTTGCTAGTGAATGGCTGCTTTAGCCAACGTGTCCTGTAGCTGCAGCTCTGTTTTATGGCTCCCACAGCAGATGTAAGTGGTGTATCTGGGAGGGGAAAGAGAAATGTGAGGCAGGGGTGAGTTGGTGTTTCCCTTCTCAAGGAAGATGTTTGGTTTCTGCTTTGTTAGATGAGAAAACCCTGTGTGGTTCACAGTGTGTAACACCAGCACTGAGACATTTGCACATAGTTTTATAATTAAAAATAAACAGAAAGCAATTAATTGCCAGGCATATCAAAAGCAGGATGTGTTGTCAGGCTTGAGGCTTTGGTGTTCATACCAGCTCCTTTCCTTGGACAATAGGTGGACTGCCAAGAGCCCTGTTTTGCCTTTCTCTTGCCCCAGTCAGGAGGAAGATCTGGAGAAATGCTCTCCCACCTGCCTGGAGAGAATGACAAGCAGGCTTATCTACCTCCACATGTGCAGCAGCCCCTACATGCACCCATCTTCTCTGGAAAGCACCTTAGTCACCATGAGCCTTTCTTTATGTGTGATCTTAGAGGAGCTGCTGAGGCTCACAGTGCTGCAGGATGCAGCTGGAAGGCAGACCTGCTGCTGCTTTTTGGCTTTGTGAGGGCATTGCAGTGGGACCTCACAGCTTTTAGGTTACTTTATGATAATCTCTCAATGCTTTACTGTATCCTTAAGGTTGTTTTCCCATCCCTCACTCCCAAGTGAGAGGTTTGTAGCTTACGTGGGTGATTCATCTGGTGAGATGAATGAAGTTTGTGCCTTATTACTCCCAGACAATTCTGAAAAGTAAGTCTGCAGCTTGTTTAAAGTTAACTATTTTGTGTCTTTTGTGAAGGTGTCCTAAAGGATTATCTGAGAGAGCTGCCCTCTCCCCTGATAACCAAACAGCTGTATGAAGCAGTGCTGGATGCAATGCTGAAAAATCCCTTGAAAATGACAGCAAGTGGTTGTGAAAATGACCCAAGTGATTCTGAGCTCACAGCAGCCCTCCTGGATTGCCTGCCAGATGTTGAGAAGGTGAGCAGTATTAGCACATTCAAGTGATAAATAACGAACTTCAGAAAATAAAGAAACACTTTTACACTGGACATAGAAAACAGACATACACATTTTGACTTAAAGATCTATATGGATTTTTGATGCCCTGCCTCTTTAGCTGAAAGTACTTCCATGCTCTTAATAATCTCAGGCTCTGTATTATAGATTTTTATATTGTCTCTATAAACTGAATGAAAAACTGTGAATGCCATTTTTTAAAATGTTAGATCACAGATGATTCCCGTGCAGGGTCATGCTACATTTCTGTGGAGCTCTTTGTTCTTTATGCCAAGACTAAATGAGGAAATGCATTCCTTTTCCTAAATATGTACAATAAACTCTTAGCTTCCCATATTATGCAATGTAATAATGCTGTGGACTGTTAGATAGTTGCCAAATCCAACTACAGAGAAAACCACAGTTAACCAGTTTTACTGTGAAGGAGAGAGTGAGAAGACTGCGCAGTAGCTTGAGATGCGTTCTGTATAAGTTTTGCATGCAGAGCCATTATTAAAAACTGTTGCGTACCAGACGCATAATGCTGGTTTGGGGATTTATTGTCTTTTGGCTTGCATGTTTGCAAGTATGCAAAGTCCTCCATGGACATGCTAAGAAAAAAAAGTGTGTGCACTGTGGAATGAATGCTCACCTTCCATTGGATGAAGTTGAACTTAAGCGGTGATAGAAGTCATTTCTTTTATATTTATAACAAATATCATGAGATATCGCTTTTCTCAGTTCTTCTAACATCTCACTTTATAGTGCTCTGGGTGCAACAGGTTCATTGAGCAGGATTTGCTGGGTTGTCTGAGGTGGTGTATTTCTTCTTAGTACCCTCTGATTTAGGACAGCTTGTAAATTTGGGGCAAACACTCAAACTTTCACTTGATAGGGATTTCCTCATTTAAGACCTACTGTAAATATTCCTAGAAATGTAAAGGATGGGATATACTGAAGGATGAGTAAATCAAGAATTTGCTTTACTTTTTGGTATTTGTATTAATGATGAATAATATCATACCCTTCATGTAATTTCTCTTCCCGAAGTACAGATATTTTTGTGCTATACAGCCAAGAGTAAAGGCAACATAATATATACATACATAAAATATAACTTTTATTTCTGTATTAATTAAAATAGAACGTACCTTCACAAATTATCTCTGCAAAAATTACACTATTTTTTTAAAGTTCATGTAAATCATTTCCACTTACAGCAGACTGGGTGACCAGACAACTAGCTAGAAGTCACTTTTGATAAAGCTAAACTGACTTCTGGAGGTTTGTTCTAGTGCTGAAGTCATATTGAGGGTTTCTTTATTTCTTAATGTAAATGGATCTTCTGTGCTGCCTCTGCAGCTTCTCTCCTTTCCCTGATGTCCCCTCTCCACTGAAAGAAAACTCATCCACATAAAACTGAGATCAGGTAAGAGACAAGCTAAGTTTTATTAGACAGTCTGTCTTAACTAGTTGGTACTGTGATGGAGTCTAGTCCATTTTTTTATTCAGGACTTAGATGTTGCATTGATGGGTGTTGGTAGAAAAACCTTAGCTATAATACTAGCAACCTTAATCTTGTCCCTCTAGACAAAGACATTAGGATGATAACACTGAATTAGTCTAATATCTTGCTTCCTCAAATGTATTTTTTTCTTGTAGGCTACCCTGAAGATGCTATTGGATCACCTGAAGTTGGTGGCTTCCTACCACGAAATAAATAAGATGACATGCCAGAATTTAGCTGTATGTTTTGGTCCTGTTTTACTGAGCCAGAGGCAGGAGACCAGCAGTCATAGTAACAGAGTCTTCACAGACTCGGAAGAACTTGCTAGTGCTCTGGACTTCAAAAAGCACATAGAAGTTCTTCATTACTTACTCCAGCTATGGCCAGGTAATGTTTCATGAATCTGATCAAGCTAAGTATCAAACTATTGCTGTGTGTTTTTGTGTGTGTGACAATGTAGACTAATTCACAGGATAACTGAGTAGTATCAGGATTCTTAAAATATGAGGTAATATAACTTCTTAATGTAAAGAAAACGTGATGATTATATAATTTCTTTTTGTATTCTGCCATTTTGTTTAATGGGAATTTTGCAGTGTTAATTACTTCCTTACCAAATGACAGAGTTTGAATATATAATATAAAAAGCCATGAAAGTGCTTTATGCAAGTAAAGCAACCAGAGAAGACAAACCCATAGACAGTATTTCCACATATTAATTAGAGTCAGGGTTTGGTTTTTTGTTCGTTTGTTTTAAAGCTGCTTTCCTGCTTTGACGATTCCAGAGACAGTGTGGGATTCATTAGTTTGGTGCCTGAGAGGCGCAAGGTGTTTTTCTTATTTTTGCATTTGTAATTTGGTAGAGTTGATGACATTCTTACGCAAGAAGCTGTGCAACTTCAAGTCATTTGTCCAGAGCTCTGCATAAAAAGTACTTAAGAAAAAAAGTAGCTTTTAGCTCCTACTTCTTAACCTGAGTAGTTCATGTGCTCTTGCACAATTTGGAATCAGTCCACAGTAAGAAAGGAGGTGAAATTCTGATTCTCTCAGTGACCAAAGTAGAAGTGAAGGTAACTATTTTTGTTAAGGTTTCGTTTTTGAATGGGAAATAATTCTCCAGTGTTCGTATTTCCCTTGGTATTCAGAGAGGCATAAGTCAGTGGAAATATTCATAGTGACATCAGTGAGCCTTGGATTTCAGCCCAGGGTGAGTTTCTCTACATTTCTTCCTCTGCTTGGGAATTAAGTATTG
Organism: Rhea pennata; assembly: GCF_028389875.1. Taxonomy (NCBI): domain Eukaryota; kingdom Metazoa; phylum Chordata; class Aves; order Rheiformes; family Rheidae; genus Rhea; species Rhea pennata. The sequence goes on along the minus strand of NC_084670.1, from coordinate 16,699,928 downwards.
AACTGTGGTGTCCTCTTACACAAGCCATGCATGAATTCACAAGACAGGCTAAGATATTGCTGCTTTTCAGTAGTAATATGGAGAGTTTGAGGATAATACAGTGAAACAATATTAGATTCAAAGCTGTTATTACTGTTTTGAGATATTCTTTGGCCGAGTAAATGTTGAAAGTTACCTAATCATACAGAAGATGGATCCATTGTTCCATGTTGTAATATCTTCCTTTTCACAGTGGTCTGATTAATGATGGTGTGGAGAACCAATTTGTTTTGTAACATTCATCTCTGCTGATTTTCTGCACCAGTTGAAACATGAAACAAAATTACAGTTAATCCAAATGAGTTACATCCAATTGGATTTGTTTATAGAATAAAAATAAAATTTAACAGGAGGCTGGCTTTTCCTACAAGACATAGGGGGTACCTGGGAGATGTGGAGGGCCAAGAAGGGCCAGACTTGGCAATACTGCATTACTTACAATGTGACTGCATTTGAGACAGTCAGAGGGACTCTGTGACACCCTATGCTCAGTACGTAAAATATTTCACAACTCATTTAAGGAGTATTTGGGTAAAGGCACTTACATTTGTTTGAGCCCCCCCTTTTTTTTTAAAAAAGAACAGAGAGAGAGGGAGATTTTTGATCCTAGGCATTTACATTCCAGACTAGAAAAGAGAAGTAAATGATAATTATTAAACATATAGCATACAAAAATGCATTTTTAATTCATTTGTGAATGCAGAGTAGATATTCCTGCCACAAACATAGAGATTCCCATTCCTAACCAGGCTGTACTTGAGCCATATTATTCTGAAGGGCTCCTGACTTATAAGCATGGATTGGCAAGGAATTATTTCTGGCAAATTAAATTAAAAAAAAAAAAGGGGGGGGGGGGTCCTGGGTCTGTTGTCACTTCCTGGATATGAGCTATAAATGATTAAGCTGTAGCAGATGAAAGTGCAGGCTAGACATGTGAACATGTGGTTTTCAGCATAGTATTTTTTATAATCTAACTATGCAAGATGCCCAATAAATATTACTATTAGAAGGGGTTGTGATTACAGAAAGGATTGAAATCTACACTGTATTTTTTGTCTTTCTGCCTGCTTTTTATGGCAGATCACCTTACATAATCTCAGATTTACTTAATTCTGGTTAAATCTGTATCTATAGACTTATTCTAAATCTAAGGATTTTTTAAAAATATCTAAAAAATATGGTTTTTATTTTTTAAGATAAAAGAATTGTTGGAGTGGGTTTAACCCTTTCTTGGGTAGAAATGTAAAGCATTAAGAAAGGTGAAGAAAATACAGAAGAAATTCACTTGAATCTCATTGAAACAGCACAACAAAATTGACAAGTTTGTGAATAATATACTGAAGTCATTTAAGTGCCCAAGGTTTCTGGTGGTGCACTGTGTGTCAAGAATGTGCTGGATGAGTCAGTGACTTCAGCTGTCACGGGTTGCTTCTTCGTTCCTGTTGCAAGCAATAGTTTCCACCCTGAGAGTATCGCTTGGCTTGTTGCTCCTGCCAAAAAGATCACTGGCAGCAAGCTGCTGTGAATCAGGCGGTGTTGCTGCGGCAGGGCCTAGAGCCGCTGCCGCAAGCAGCTGGCTGCGAGCACCTGCTTCTGTCTCTGTATCCTCACAACAGGAGAGGTGAGTTTGGCGAGAAAGTCCATGTAGAGAATTAATGTAGTGTAGAGAGGAGGAAAAAAAAAAAAAAAAAGGCTAAGGATAGTCTCAGCTGTGTTGTCTATTTTTTTCTGTAAGTTTGATTTATGATAGTTTGCTTCCAAATAGATGCCGTTAGCTACTCTGCTGCTATTCTCAGCTGAGTGAGTTACTTTCCACCAGTCTTGTAAATTCAGACCCAAGTGCTGAGAGGACATCACCATCAGAAAGCTCTGAGCAAGTTAAAACGTAAATGGCGGTGCTTTTTAATTTTGTTCGCGCTCTACTGATGCGGCAGTGACCGTGTCCTGGAAGCGCCTCCTGCCGCAATTGCACCCTGCCGGCTGTAAGGAGTGTGGGCTGGCCCTGACCGGGGGCTCCCTAGGACGCGACCGCAGTGGGCAAAACTCTGAAAATAAGAGCAAGAGGAAAGTTAATTTGACTTACGATGCAGCTTTGGGATTGAGTTGAGGCAAGCTGGGACGTTTCTTGCTGCCTCCCTCACCAGCTGTAGAGCTGGTGCAGCCCCAGAGCTGCTATCTAGCAGTTTTCAGTCAGATCAGTGAGCTGAGGGCGCTCGCTGGAGTCAGCTGTACCAGGCGGCTGCACAACCACTAGAGCCAGTGCAGGAGAGGTGGGAAATGTGGCTGTAAGAAGGGAAAGCAGGAGCTGTTTGGGCAGCAGATACAACACAGAAGCTAATCACAAAAGTTTGGGGTTAGTTACTATGACTGCTGTAAGAGACAAAAGCAACTAGATGTAGCTTTATACATAGGAGTTTACGTTTGTTGTCAATGATGCAAAAGTAAGTGGTGGAGTTTTCATTCACCCCGGAAGAAATGCTGAATAGTATCCCTTGGCTTGCAAGAACTGTGCAAGACAGATTGTGGTAAAATTGAAGTAAAATGTGAATGCAGAAGTGTAAACAAGTGAGCGCTTGTATAATGTAAACAGAAGGATTGGACCGGAAAAGATCACAGGCTCGTCTCTTAAATTTAATCTGCCTGTAGATTTATAGACAACTTGATAATAAACATGTTGTGCAATACTTCAATTTCCTTGTTTTTCCAGCTGAAAACAAATGGTCCTTGTTCAGTTAGAACATGTAATACTGGCAAGATATTGTTAACCCATGGCCCTTCATCTTAATAGAACATAGTCCAAACAGAAAGCCCTCTTTATATTTTAAAAGAAAGGGGAAAAAAACAGTGATAGTTATTTCATGTTACTGTGCAAAGTACAAAGACTAAAATTCTCTGGGGAGACCTGTAATGTGGACCCAGAGAGAGAAGCATTTGGCATATCAGGATTAAGCTTTATGCTTAAATGCAAGGAATCTAACAACAACAACAGCAAAGTGACATTCTGCTCTCTAAGTGTTTATGTATGCTATGTTTCCAGCAGTGAACTGGAATAGAAAGTCTCTGTATCTAATTACAAGAGGTTATGGCCCGCTCAAAACTGAAAGTTTTGCAGTTCGGACATTCAACAGGCACAGACCAGTAAAAGTATTTGTACTGTTTACCATAGGAAGCCGGTAACAGTGGAGGACACTATTAGTAACTTATGCTCTATAATCATGCGTTCAGGTAACATGACCATCAAACCTGTTTGAGTGTACTTTTGACACGGGGTTGTGGCTGCTTAGAAAAATTAATGCAAATGAGCTTCTATTAATAGTGCAGAACATTAGAACAAAAGAGAAACACAAGAGTTCAGCTCTGGTGTGTCTTTAGCTTCTCTAGGTGTTTTTCAGCATTGGTTTTTTTGTAGTGTTTTTAACCACTTTATGCTGTGCTTGCTTTCTGTTTTTCCTTTTAGCCTGGAAGAGGTGTGTGAGCTGAGCTGTTTGCTTCTCTTTGAACCAGAGCTAGATAGTGATTAACTCATGCAGTGAGTTTAATCAGTGCTCTGGAAGCTTCTACTTCTAGGTGGACTTTCCTCAGTTGCAGTTTGAATCTGGCATGAATCTTCAAAACTGAGCTTTTACAGTAGTTTTTCTAATTAAATATATCAAACAATAGCAGAAAACGTAATAGTGGAATGTGTTGGCTGTAATTTGCATGTATTCATGCATGTTCCTAGGGCGTAATGTAGAGGGAAGAAAATGGGCGTTCTTTCATGTTTCGCTTCTTGTTGCAATACGAATTCAGCTGACTCTGGTTTAACTTCTTTGTTCTAGTACATCGTTCAACTGCCAAAGACCCAATGCATCCGAATGCATTTTCAGAGCACCCATCGTCCCTGAATTACCTGAGACCTAAGAAGCAAAGACCTCAGATGCTGAATCTAAGTGGTACTGAAATGTCTGGGGTGCTTAGGCCAAGACCAGCAGGTCTAGACAGCCCTTCAAGTAACCGCTACGCGGGAGACTGGAGTAGTTGTGGGGAAAACTACTACTTAACCCCCAAAGAGAGCCCAAATGAAGCAGACTATGATGACGTCCCTTCGGAAGACACAGAAAGTGGGGATGATAGCAACAAAGTTGATGGGTCGGATAGCCTGATAAAGCATCCGCAGTCCATTCCCAAGGAACACACGTTTCAGAGCTATTTGACAATGCAAGAGATCGATTCGGCAGTGGACCGCAGAGCGAACCTCAAAGACCTGCAGGAAAGTATTGATACTCTGATAGGAAACCTGGAAAGGGAACTCAACAAAAACAAACTAAATATGAGTTACTGACTCCTGTTCTGTGTGATACCTCCTCGTAGTACTTCTCTGCCCTCACCTGGCTCCCCATTAAGGTGTGTGGAGTGCTGGTTTCCATGAACACACTGTCATAAGGCCCACCTTGAATTAACAAATCCACTTTAAGACATTCCATTATGTTTCATCATTTTTTTATTAGAAGAATGCGTTGGCCTGACCTTCTGGTGTTTGAGACAGAAACACAGAGAACGAAGTGATTCTAGAAAGTGGTGGCATTTTCTCCCTAAAAATACTATGCACTTAGGCAGTTTGGGCAATATCTGACAGAAGATAAAGCAACAACAATAATAATAGAACTTCTTGTTCCTGAGATTTTAATTCTGGTACAGATGCTCCCCTCAGAAGAGGATTAACGCTGCTTGGCCTGAGATTTGCAGCATGAACTTTAGATAGACTCATTTTACTATATATGCAATGGCTGCTATGAGAAATGCTTTATATATATATATATATATATATAAAAAAAATATTTATATATAAAGTTTTAATTGTACAAATATTAATGTATTCGTGTATTAACACTTTTCAGTAATTATTTAAACAAGCAAGAATTAAATATTTTTCTAACCTTGTTTGTATATATTTATGTATAAATGTGCATGTCTCTGTAGCCACCTTTTGCAAAGGAAAAGAATAAAAATTACGTAAGGGTACCGCTTCTAAGAAAACATGTTTAACGATGCCAAGATTAAGTTACCACTTCAGTAACATAGCATTTGATTTATACACAGAAATATGTCCAGAGAGAAGGCAAGGTGAATGATTAATGTAAATGACCTTGCGTGTTGCAGGTGCATCAGTTCACAGGTGTTGACTATTAACTATACTAAAAAAACCCCCAAAAAACACAGATTAATTTTAAGAATTTTCCAGGATTACTAGCAGTGAATTGTTCTGCTGTCTTTAAGGGGTAACAAAATATGCACAGTAAGGAGATGAAGGTACTGTTCATTATTTTTAAAGTTTTTTTTTCCCACGATTTTTGATACCTAAGGAAGGCATGGTAGGTGTTTACTTTTTAAAGACTTTTGGCTTTGTCCTTGTAACCTCTTACCTTATTCCTGATATTTTGATACTTGTTTTTTCTCCAGTTTCAGGTAGTTTTGCTGAGGTAACTTTGGTTGACTGCTGGTTGTTAAGTGTTTAAGCTCTCTTTGGAGGAGATGAAGGTCTCGGATCCTATACAAAAGCAATTATTTTTCCTCTGAATCTTTTAGTTAAATTAGTCTCTGAAAAATGGAAATCTGAGTTTTTACAGAGTCTGGGGCTTGTGGGTGGGATTGCAACCTGCTGTGACTTGGTTAGATTCAGCTATTGCCATACTCTCAGATCACCTTTTATCTTTAGTCATTTATGATGAATAATTAAACATTTCATGTTAACAAAACACATTCTTTGTTTAACCAAAAATAGATACCAAGTTGCTTACAGATTTTTGATAGTCACTCGTAACAAAGAAACAAACTCATCGCTTTTCCTTTGCAGGTCACCCTCAGTGAGGAACAGGGGATTTGGGAGGGTCAGGGCTAGATGGTCATTTTGTTTTGAGACTTCAAACACCAAATCTGTGTCAGCTGGCAGGATAGAATTTAATTTCTCCCCCCTTTTTGGTACAGTGTTGACATCCCACCGTGGCTTTCCATTTACCATGTGGGTAAGTGCTTTTTTTTGCTAATGCCATACTTCAATATATTACGTAATTGTAGAGTTATTTGTTTACGGTAGCAAGGGATTAAGAATTGCTATGACAAATGCCATCACTCATTTTTAAGGAATTATTTTAGCATGGTTTCAAATGGTTTATTCAATCTCATTAATTTATTTCTTATAAGTGTTAAAAGATGCAAAACAATTATTGCAATATAATGATAATGTATGAAAATGTAAATTTAACCTGAAGCATTTATTAGTAAATCAATGTATTTTTTTAAACTTTTATACCTACAGAGTGCGCATACTTTTTAAACTATAAATTTTAATTCTAAATAAAATTTGAATTAAGAACAAAATTTGATTAAGCGTAGTTAGTGATTATTTAAAGCCAGTCTTAGCTGGCAATATGCATTGGCAGCACGTGTGAATTAATTTTGTAGACGTTTGATTTTTCAGAAGATGTTTTGTGTGATGTTTTGTCTAGGTTTACCCACTATTTCTCTTACATAATTAAAATATAACTACTCAATTTTAACTCAAAAGCAGTAATATTTTAAGGAACTATTCAAACACTGTTTTGACAGCATTTCTTCACGTATTGCAGAGATTCTCATGCTTTTGTATATAGCCTGTCTCCTGTATTGAGCATGTAAATTCATTAAAATTAGTTAAAAGATGTTTGTATTTAAAGTTCTTTGATAAACAGTGTATGAAATTTTCATTGTGTGCAGTATTCTAAATCATGTAAATGAGCACCTTTGAATAATTTTTTATGCTTTTTTTGATGTAAGGTTTTCTGCAGGAAGCCTCAGTGCAGCAATATGTTGTTCTGTCAATTGTAAATTTTAACCTTACAACAGGAGAAATCAATGACCTGATAAACTATATTAATGTCAATCTAATGAGTTAAATCAGAATATAGTATAAGCAAAGCCAATTTAATATTCACATTATTCAAATGAAATGTTATCTGTTAAGCTAGTTGTGGCAACCTGTAGAGTACATTTTGTATCCTAGAGAGTCCTCTTCGAATGTGACATTTCTCAAGTAGTATTTTATGTTGTACCTTTTTTTTTCTTACATTACTATATTTCATATAAGATAGGTCATAATAACATCTGGTCAAGTTGCATCTTTGTTAGGATTGTAACAGTTTCTGAAGGAGGAGGATTACTGGAGGAATTACTCTAATCTAGAAACACTAAAGGCAGAGATAAGAATAGCCTGCTTCTACCAAAATAGAAGTGAGCATTTTTTATGCAAAAGGACAGCATAGGCTTTGCAGGTGTGGTTGGACCATGTGGTCTTCACAGGGCAGAGCTCCTCCTGAGCCCGGTGTGCAAGGCCAGACACTTTGGTTACTGTACTAATATTTGTTGTTGACTTTTTAGTGTAACTGAGTTGGACATTCAAGAGTAGCTTATATTCTGCTACTAGAAGGGGTTAAAAATAGAAGGTAGAGCATGCAGGTTAGTTCAGAGAGCTGCTGTCCTTGCGGTGTGCAGACTTCCTTCAGGTGTGGCCTCAATATTCCGAGGTAAAGTAAATTTCTGCAGCTGCTCTTACAGAAGCAGCTCCAAGACTTCCACCAAAATCTCATACCAACCAATCTGTTCTACCTAAGTATGGGCATTTGGGGTATTTTTAGGTCTGGCCAGCGATGTACACATGCTGGGCTGGGCAGCAGCCAGGATTCCTAATTTGTAGTCTATATGGGAGAGAAGAAATGCCTCCATAGGTTCATGCAGCTCTCCTTTATTCAGGATAAATTTGATACTGTTCCAAAACAGTTCAAAATGTCCATATTGTCCCAACATAGTGTAAATGGGGTCAGGAGTGAGTTAGGCCAATTCGTGGAGCTTTAATCCTTCGCTGTTTGTTCAAACAGGACTGTCCAAAAACTGTTGCCAGCCGTGGAAACCCTCGCGCCTGTGACTGGGGAGAGCTGAGAGGCCCTAACAGGAGAATAGCATACTGTGCCTGCTTTGTGCCTTTTATGGTTCCCCCAAGCACGGTTACTGGATGCTGCTGGAGAGGTGGTCGCAGTTAAGTGGACCTTAGTGACTGTGTTTGGCCATCAGTGCTGCTTCTAATGCCCCAAAACTGCTTCTGAGTACCCTGGCCTCAGTGGGTCTGTGAGGATCCACTCCGCAGAGGAATGATGTTTCCCAGAGCAGCGTGCCTGGGCTCTAGTGGGCCCAGCTGGGCTGGGTTGTTAATCCAGCTCGCATCGTATCCCTTCTTGTTTTTCAGCTTCCCAAACTGGCTTATTACAGGGTAGCACAGGAGACAGGTTGGAATTGAGTGGGGTGTGGAGCAGAGGGAACAGTAGCATGAGCTTGGGTTGGCTTAGGCTACTGGGGACCTCCATCCACAGCAGAAACATCAGGTCTTGCTCACGGTCAGGCAGCTGAGCACAGGATTCAAGGCTTTTCTCATCCCTGCTGGGCTGACTGATCGACTGCCTCCTGCTTCCCATTGTGTCAGGAAAATCCAGCTGAAATCTGCCTGTCTTCCAGCCAGCCAAACGGGGCTTATTTTGCAGTGTGCATTTGTCTCTAGGCGGGTTCCCAGCCCCACTGAAACGGCAGTGGCCAAGCTAATGCTTCAGGGCGTAGACAGGGAGCGCGGGAGCTGCTGGGCTGCGATCCGGCCCAGGGCACTGATGCTGGCAAAGCCAAAGCCACTGTCGGCTGTGCTGCAGAGCTGCTGCTGAGCACAGGCCCTGGGGCTCTACGTGTTTTTTAAGAACACTGCAAGATTTTTAACTGGCAGAAATAATTTTTACCCAAGTTCTGAAGAGTGCATCTGTGGTGGCTGTATTTCTGTTAACACGGTGATGCTTTGTTTAACAAAATTCCTCTTCTCAGGCATGTTGTTTCCTCCAGAACAGTGGAGACGGGCTGCTTCTGCCCAGCTCCCAAGTCGGAACTGTGCTCTCAGTGTTGTGGTCAGCAGGTTTAGGAATTTTCCTGTCTGGGAACGTTGGAGGATAAATGAATTAACCAAGCTCCAGGAGGGTCAGATGCAAGGTGCTGGTCCCAGCCAGCGCCGGGGCCAGGTGGGCAGCCTGGCTCCGCCAGGTCCCAGTGGCCTGGGCAGCGCAGCAGTGTGGTGCTGCTGCTCCTCCGTGTTGTAGCTGCAGAGCTACGAGGAAGGGAGGCGACTGGGGCTTCCCTGGTAAGTCACAACCATGGAGTTAACTTCAATGCATTTGTAGTTCTCAGCCCTGTTATTCAAAAATCCATGAAAGATGATGTGATGTGCTGTTCTAATGAAATCCAGGCCTGATAACTGAGAACTTGGCCTTCTAATTAATTGTTTGGGGATATTTACATATCCATATTAACCAGATTGTTAAATATTGGTTTAGCAGGAGAATTGTGTTTTCTTTTTGTTTGAGCTCTGATCGCAAACACCATATTGCAGGTATTAGGGATGTGGTTGTTAGATTTAACGTAGAGATAGCTTAATATGTAGAGGCAAGGAATATTATATTTAAACTTCAAATTAACACACGAAAAATATTTTTCAAACATGTTTGCTCCATTTTTATTTTTAATGTCTACCAGCAGACACAGAGTCCAATCCAGTGGCAATAAACCTACCTTAAATCTGACCAGTGTAGCCAACATGGTATATGTATGTGATAGCGGGAGCCTGGCCTTAGGAAACTGAAAGGATATATTGGTAACTGCACCTAAAAACCTATTTGCAATGTGTGTTGGACACAGGAGGCCTTACCAATCCTGGAACTGGCTATTGCTTGCCAGCAAAGTTCCTCCTGCAAATCCCCATGTGTCAGTTGTCTTTTGTGCTTTAGTTTCTCCTGTGACCATATGGACATTTGTTTGACAGGAGTCTGTGACCCTCAAGCAGTTTAATGAGTCACGGAAAGAGTGAATTCATCCGTATGGAGTTTAATCTCTTCTCCTCCGATACATTTAATTTCCACTTGGCTGGCTCTGCTCAGTTACATGATGTCTGACCTGACTATTGAAACCTAGCAACAGGCAGGGCACTGTATTTGGAAAGAGTCATCTCTGTGGGCAAAGGATGAACATTAATATTAATGAGCTGTTGTTCATTTACACTGGTAAATATTAAAAGCTATTTAACACAGTTGAGCATCTCTCAAGAATAATTCTTTTGACAGAAAGGCAAGTAATCAACAGCCACAGTATGCATAGTAAAAGCTGTTTTTTTAAACAACATTAATGTCTTTAAGAGAACAATATATTTTATGGGTTTGGCTTTCTGCTTGTTAAACATTTGCCAGGCTTAAGTAACAATCATTTTCTGATCTTGTGATGGCAAATACAACTGGTTCAGCCTCCAAAATTTGGAATGCTTAAAAAGTGTGTTGAGATCTGTGCTTTCCACTCAGCAACATCTGAAATTTGTTTAATAATGTACATGATCTTTCCCTAAATTTTCAATGTACGGATTCAGCAAAGGCAAGAGGTTCACCCTTCACTTCAAGTGTACTAAGTAATAAATAAAACACTTCAAGCAATAGTTTGTGAATATTTGAGCTTTAACGGCTCATTGATTTAGAAGAGTAATTTAGGATCTGGTTTTGATGTCTAAATCCTTTAGATGAGACTGGAGCCTTTATGGCAGGAAGCTATAGGGGTAGCTCTGAGCTAGGTACCTACCCACAAGTTCTCCCCTGTGCAGCAGCAGCTCAGGCACCCCAGTGCTATGAGTCTCCTGTGGGAGTTTGCACTCTGCAGCACGTTCTGTCACCACATCTCCAGACTGGACACCACAAAAACTACTGCTTGTCCCTGTTTTTTTTCAGGAGAAGTGACCACTTTCGGGATGATGAAGGAGATGCTTGCTGCAGCTAAGTAGCAAATTGGGCCAGTCTCTGTGAATATGACTACTGGAATAGAGTGCATTTCTCTCTGAAAATGCAGGTTGCAGGGGTGAACATGTATAAGCCGTGAAAATCTTAAACTCAACATGTCAAACAGGCTGCAGTGTTCACCCCTGGTGTTCACCCCCAATCTGCAGTTTAAGATTTTCACCGCTTATACAGTCCTGGACAGATACAGAGCAGCAGTTAATAGCCTATTTTAAAAACTTTAAAAGATACTTAATTTCTGAAACTAAAATGTTCTATTGAATCATATGTTGAACTACGTATATACAGATCTCATAAGAAAGCAAAATAAGAGGTCTGAAAAAAAGAACTGCCCACAGGTTTTAAGGTTGATAATGTTGTGCTCTATGCATCTGATGAGGAAAATACTTCTGATCCCTTTACTAGTCCTAGATCTGTTAGTACCTTCTTCTCTATTTCCAGAAATTCCATATAATCCATATTTTCTTGCTCTTCCATCTGTTCTCTGGATTTTTGTGGAGCAGTTGCTGTCTGAAGGAAAAATACGAATTAGCCAAAAATTCATTGTTAAGCTTTCAAACATGCATGTGACTCCATTGCTTTTCAGTGGATAGTATCAATGCTATCAGAAATGACTGGAAACGGTATCTTCTGGGGCTACATTAATTGAATTGCCATGTCCTTGGAAGCTGCTATTATTAAACAATTCATCAACAAATGGATAGGCAAAATCCTAATGTGAATAAAGAGTGAAAGGCTGGAATCTCTCCTATGCTTCAGGAGCAATGTTTTATAAGTAGGTTACCAGAAAGTTAAGTTTTGGAAAGAGCATTAAGTAAAAGGAAAAGTGAATTTGGAGTTGTTTAATGTCTATAGGCTCTAATGTTCTTGCAGGAGTTTTGTTTCACTAAGAGCTGAACTGGCATGAACCAGGACCATCTATTCTGTTCCTAAAAATGGTAAGTATGAAATAAGGCACTGCTAAGCTATTCTAAAGGTGCATATCCTGATTTTTTGAAAATAGCAAATGAAAGTCTGCATAGCAAAAATAGGTACATTTTAAAGATCCAAGTAAACAAAAAAAAAGTTTATCTAACTCCAAATATAACATACTGTTTTCCTTCTCTGTGCCTCCAGCTCCATTTCTATTCTTTCTTTGGCTCGAAACTCTTGTCGTTGTTCATAATATTTTAGGTACTTGACTTCTCTTTCAAAGTAATGAAGTACACTGGCATGCTATTAATACAAAGACAAACAAGGCTTGTTACAAGTACAAAAACTCAGAATTTTTCCTGATGATCCTTATGGTATTAAATGTTCATCTCTCTTGGGAATATAGATCTTTCTACAGATATTGCCAAATCATTCTCAGCAAAATAATAAAAAGGTGTGGATGGAAACCAACTGATTTTTGGATACAAATATACAAGTGGTTAAATCATTTTTATTACATTGACTCTGAGTAGATCACCCCTCAGGAACCTGCACTGAAATAATTAAGCCAGTTTTAGGATAGTGATTTAAGCAAATCAGGTCAAGAACAGGCTAAATCCTTCCTGATCCATCTTCAGGCATGCAGAAAACAAGGAAAAAAAAAATATGGTCCAGTATTAATTTGTGTATTTATCTGAGATTCTGCATATCACTTTCAGTTCATAATCTACTTACAGGAATAATTGGGAAAAATTTATAACTGGGATAGGATGGGAAGAAAATATTAGGATGTAAAAAGAACAGAATAGGTATCAGAAAAGACTGCTAGATTGGATGAGATGAAGACCCTAACTTGTCTTTGGGGAGAGGTGGTAGAGAATGACTAAAAGTGATGTGGAAATAGAGAAATGAAAAATGTTGTTTCCATTTTTTCACAGGTCCCTTCTCTACAAATAGTCCTTATTCAAAGAGAATGAACAAGTGGTAATGTTAGTAACAGTTTGCAGAATGTGCTTTAAATAAGTTAAGCCAGATCCTAAGATGTACAAATTGCATTGTGCCAAATTTATAGCAAAAATCAAGGAAACTCTGGGTCATTTTATTCACATGTCAAAAATGTTGACCTCTTTACTGTGGATTTCATGCAGCTTGGTAGCAGCAGTGGAATTCTGTCACCCCAGTCTCCTTCAGGTGCCTCCTATCTGAGCTCTGCACAGAGCCAGCTTTGCCACAGGTGGTCTCTGGGAAACATGGCCCTGGTTCATGTTGATCTCAGATTAATCATCACCCATTTTTCAGGCAGGCCTGTTTCTGTTTTGGAGGTTATAGGATACAGAGTCATGGAGATAAGTAGAAACTGTTACAAACCTCATTGCTAGAAGGGTGACTTAATGTCCAAGAGATTTCTAAAATATGCAGTACTCCAGAATCATCAGAAACAGCTAAAAAATGCTGCTTTGCTGGAAGATATTTAAGAACAAAAAACATATAAACAATCTAAATTCCAACAGTAATACATTCCCCACCTAAACATGACATGTCTGCATTTTGATAATATATAAGAACTAATCGTCTTTTAATGCAGACAGTGTAAAGGGCTACAAAGGATTCACTTTTGTTGTGGTGGTCTTTTTTTGGTTCTGTTCACTGCAGCAAAAATAAAGCCTTATTTTCTTAACAAAGGAAATTCACTTTAACTAAAAACTAAACTTTTTACTTTTTCAAGCTCAATTACTGTTTTTAAAAACAAAAATAAACATTTTGCCTTGCTTTTTCTCTTACTAATACATTCAGACTCTGATGTATGCATCTCAGTACACAGTGCAGTTACATTTGTGGAAGTAAAGTATTATATTATGTATTTATTACAGCACTTAGGTATTTTATAAGATTTAGAATGTTAATTAAGACTAAATTGTGCTTTGAAGGAATTGCATAGTATATTTTAAAAGAAATGGTATAGTATATTTTAAAAAGGTGGCATAGTAAAATGTGATCACCATCATCTTACCTGAGGCAATCCAGGGTCTGATGCAAGTGATCATTGAGATAGAGATGCTCTGGAATTGAGATGGCTCATGAGTTTTCTCCAGTAAGTCCCAAATATCTATATTTCCATCTTCTCTGCCAATGAAGAAAACTCCTGGTCTTGTTAAGGACCAGTGTCCCACAGTATATCTTACTGCTGAGCAGCTTGACTGAAGGATTGGTCCAACCTATTTTTTTTGTTTAAAAAAAAAAGACACAAAAATCAAAGAGTGTGCTCCATTCACTACTACTAACCTCCTGACATTTGACGACATTCACAATTTAAATGATCCTATTACAAAAATGATACTGGTCTCCAAATCAGTATCACCTTTTGCAGATTAAGAGGAGAAATGTGGGGGAGTAAAAAAAAAAAGCTGGTATCTAACTCCCACTCTAAGATAATCTGTCTGTTTGCTGTTAAAATCTGTGGTCTTAAGATTTTGCTAGGTGCAGCTAACCTGGATTCTTACATGACAAAACGAAAAAATATCTTTTTATTTCTTCAGCTGATGAAAAGACAGCATCCTAAATGAACAGTTCTTCAGACCTAGTTAGCATACACTGCCTTTATTCTTCGGCTTCTCTGGCACCAGAAATAATTTGTGGAGAAGCCATGGATTTACAAGGTTGGTATTAGAGAAGGCCACTTCCTTCTTTCTGTAAAAGGCAAGTTTACGAAATGCTGTTTAAAAATAGTTCTTCTGATGTGAAAAAAAGCTTTTCTTATCCAAGTTATTTCTAAATTTTTCAGGCTTTGGGATTTACCAACACTTCTGAAAATAAAGCCTCGGAGGCTCTTTTATCTCTACCAATTATGTTTTAAAGTAACTTACTGCAACACCTTCTTTCCAAATGGCAAAATTCCAGCCTCCAACACTTAGAACAATGTCTTTAAAAAATGGTGATTGCTGAACAGTATGTACGATTCCATCGTGGACAGGGTGTTTCTGAGAAGGCTTCTGACCTAACAGAATGGAAAAGACAGTTGCTTGTAATTAGTGCTTTCAGTGATAGTCTTTGTGCTGGGAGTTATGCAGGGGGATAAAAGGGGGTGCAGGATCCAGCACAGGATTTGAGGATCCTAGCCTCAACATTTTGCTTGTAATATACAGGCTTTGGAAATGCCTCAGGTGTTGTACAGGATTTAGTTACTATGAAGTGTGACTAGTGTCAATAGGCACGTAGCGATGCACCTGTGGTACTGGAGAGGGTTCTTTCTATTCTGTCATGGCAGTTAAACAGCAGGTTATTTTGAGGGCCTAATGCTGAATCCTGGTGTCATCACTGAAATAGAGTATTATATATAGAGTATTATAGCAGATGAGCAAGAGTATTAGAAAGGCAGAGTATCACTGTAAAGATTTTAAAGTTAGTAATATTTTAAGGTTTAAAAATGTATTAGGAAACTTGAACTTACTAATTAGTCTTCCTGAGTCACTATCTCTTTCCATTTTCCAGTCAGAATAAATAACTTCTCCATCCTGTGATGCCAGAAAATTCAAATAAATGCTAGTGTGAGAGCTTGGTGACGTATCTCAAACTTGCTCTTTTTAATCTGTGACTTTACTTAATTATAACCACTATTAAATATGCTCTGGGTAAATTAAAAGAAAAATTTGCAGCCAACATGACTGAAAAAGTAGTAAAATTTTTGGTCATTTTTTTCAGTTTTACATTGTCAAAACAGCTTTGCTTATTATGATATATTTAGGCAGAATTGGGTACTCTGTATTTACAGCACATACTTTGCCCTAGTATTTGCAGAAAAGGTGGCTGGAAACAAAAAGGTGGTTGAATGCAAAATGTTTCCATGTGAACTCAAAACTGGGAAAGATTTTTGAATTTTAGATCACATTTTTCATATATGCAGACAGAGGACTAGGTATAGGTAGGGCTTCCAAAACTAGAAACAAGTTACGAGGGAAATAGTAGTGAAATAACTTTTTCACCTGACATTTGAGGAAGCACAGAAAAAATACTACTAATCTTATAGGTTCTGGAAAGTACTGCTGGGTTTCCAATTCTGCTCTTGATATAAGCATTCAAGGTCTACCAAATATGAGGTTTTATTAGTGTTCTAAATAAGGAGTGAAATGCATTAAAACAGGAGTAAAAAAAAGGCATGTCCAGAGCAATTTTTTTGATTAACACCTGCAGAAAACATGCAAGTCCATACAGTTCTGAAAACTCTGCTATATAATTGTTTGGTCTTTCAAATATCTTTGATTAACATTTTGCAGTAATCTATTACTTTCACTTACTTCAGTTCCAACAAAAAAGTTGGTGGAGATATTCTCTAGCACTCTCAGAATTTTGCCTGAAGGAACACTTATCTCCATATATGGGCTTTCTTTGGAAAGTACTTCTAGTTTGTTCAGAGACTGCACTTTATTTTGGAAAAAGTATAGATACAGTTATTCATTATAAACTGAAAGTTACGTGATCAAACAATTATGGCTTAAAAAGTTCACAAATGAGAGGAATTTCAAGGAAATGAAGACAGACATGTATATACTGTGTGTGTGTGTGTATATATATATATATATGCACACACATTATATATATATATATGTGTGTGCGTGTATATATATATATATATATGTAGGTAGGTAGGTAGGTATACAGTACTGCCTTCAATGGAGCTTTGGGAAAGAGATTTTACAAGTACAAAGAGCTAATGGCAAGTGCCAAGTAAAGCAGCACTCCTGCAGGTTACCTGTTTCCCCATGAAATCTCCCTGTTAACGGAACGGCAGCAATGACAGCTATATTAGAAATGCTAGAACAGATCAATTCTCTCTGAGCTGCCAGAATGGCATTTGCTGGCATGATTTGCAACAACTCCCTCAGGCAGACAGACTCTTGTGCTATCTGTGTGTCAGCTTCCCAACTTTACAGAGGGATTAGCAATACGTCCATACCACTGAGGAACACAATGAGAACTGATCTATTATAAAGTGTGAAATACAAAATACCTCTATCCTGAGCATTACAGAAATACCTTCTATAAATACTGCTACTCTGGGAATCTTTTTCTGAAGAGATTATTTTATAGGGACTGAAAAGGAATTACTATTTCAGGAGTACAGACTAGGAGGCTTGCATGTACTATTAACTGAATCATAGCATGTTACTGTGCATACAGAACTGTTCAGTATATATATACACACACAAATATATATACATACACACACACACACAATACTTGGATAAATACCAGTACAAAATATTTTTCCCTAGACTCTTTTAGCTATTGAACATTTTGTCATGTAGCTTTCATTTTGTATATGCCAAAATATGAGATTATTAAAAACATTCTTTCCCAATAAACTGTAATAAAATATTACCTGGTGTTTTGTAATGGTAATGCTGTTCCCTTAGACTAATTTTGATAGGACTGTAGTCCACAGTGGTATCACTCTTGCACAGGTTTATCTGATCAGAACAAAAAGAGCACTTGATAACTCATTTTAACAGACCTCAAGGTACAAGACTAAATTTCTTCCTGCTGTAATTGAACAGCTGTGTTTGGTCTGCAGTGTATTCTTAATATTCCACAAATGGCTTTTGCAGCAGGCAGAGGAATGCAGATCTGCAGTATCTCTGTTTTTAACCTTTTCATTTTAGAATTTTCTCCTGTTGCTAACAGAAAACCAGTTCCAGTGAGTGATCATGCTTTTTCAAATTCTGTATCAGCTGAAGCGATGCTGAGTAGAACAGATCAGCAGCACCCTTTTTTTTTTTTAACCTAACATTATTTTTAGTATCTTTTTTTCCCCCACAAACAACCATGACCATTTTCATCAGACTTTGCTCTATTTTAGGTAATTACAGTTGACTGTGACCACACTTCACAGTTTTGAGACCCACTGGAATAGACATCACAGTGCTTGAAAAAGCTAACAGAAATATACACTATTATTGCAACTACTTTTGCACCTACTACAGTTTTTTAAGAGTGTTTATGTTAAAGGTCTTGTAAGTTAGCTTTGCAGAATATTTTTTTTGAAGCTGCAGAGGAACTTTGAAGTTCCTAATCAGAAGAAATTCACAGGAACATAGATTTTGGGGAAAAAATAAAGGGTTGGGAAGCAAACAAATAAAAATAAAATTTTATAGAGTTCTTGCCATACTTACAGTTTGGCTTGGTCCTTCTCTTCTATGTTCGTATACAGTACCTTTATGAGAGGTTTCCAGGTGAGATCTAGATGCTTAAAAGTGGCAGGAAAGTCAGGGAGCACATCAATAATTTTCTCCTCTTTAACCTTCTCAGACAAAGGTTGGACAGGAAGTTTGGTGCCTCGAACATCCCAGAATAATATTGAGCTGCATAATACCAAAGTAATTGTATAATATCATTCCCTGTTTGTTTCAAGGCCAGGTGCAATTTTCAGCATGTTTTAAAATGTTTTTTTAACATTTGTCTTCAAGTTTCATGTAGCAATAGAGAAAGACTTTGAAAAGCAAGGCAAACACTAAATACTAATTTTCTTCCTTTGCATATGATGGCTTGTATTCATTCATTTATCATTTCATTGTTTTTTAACTATACCAAAGCAGCTAAATAGCATTCGTTCAGCTTGCTTATGGAAAGTTGACAACTACCTAGATGAATTCCCTTGCCTGTGAACAGTACAATTACTTGGGTTCTCTGCAGTTGGTTATGGAGCTGTTATACAGCTGAAATCCACTCTCAGACCAGAGCCCAAGAGTGAGTGTTTTAAGACTCCACTGGGCCCAACTTACTGTAATAGCAGCCACAGCCTGAGGCAGCCTGGAAATGTAGGAAATGCCATCTTAAACTATTTAATTCAATATCCTGTCTCTGACTGTGCCAAGTACCAGGAGCTCAAAGAAATGGACTGAAACTGGTAGCATGTAATCTAGCCAGCCAAATTGATCTCATACCTAATTTTTGTATGTGCTAATTTATTTGCTTATATTTAAAGCAAACAGTCCCACTTGCTTAAATTTGTAATCTTACTGGAGCTTCCAGCCTCCTAATTGTTCATGTTGCTCTGCTCTGGACATTCATTCACACAGCTGATATAGACAATTATATATTTTCTTAATAGTTCATTGCTAACATTGCTTTTTCTTTTCTGTCAAGTGTTGCGCAGAGACCCATGCTCTTCATGAACCACATTACAGTGACTCCCCTGCCTTATTTGGAATTAATACTTTGGAGCCCTGCTGTGTGAGTAGTTTAACATAGTTTCTTCGTTTCTTTCATTCCATTGCAAATTTATTGACAATTGTATTTGCAATCATTCTTTTAACTTATTGAATTGTTTGAAGTTTTCTGTTTCTAATTAAGAAAAACAACTTTGCATCATCAAATTTTGCCTTTCCTATTCTGACTCTCCTCTTGATGCAATTGGTAGATATAGCTATGATTCAGACCAGCCATGCAGCTCTGAAGCCATAAGCCTTTTGTCATCATGAAAACTGAATATTTATTTTTACTTTTTGAATTATGACCCTTTACAAGTCTTTCACACAGGACATATTTGCTTGTTAGCTTCATAACTATTTAGTCTAGAAAAGAGAAGAATCATACAGAATAATGTCGCCAGCTAACTCTCCTAATCTGAAAAAAGTTTACAATATTTCTGTGGCCTTAGTCTTTAATAGCTTTTTGTGCAAGAGTCACATAATGAATATAAATGTGATGGTATGGCTGTCCAGGCCAGAATATGTGTGGTCAACATCCTTCCTAAGGTGCATCTAGAATACAAACTCAAACAAAATTGTTTGGCTAATGAACCGCTAATGTCATCACTGTAAGCAGCTTAAATGGCCAAGACCTTTGTGTGATTGTCTTCAGCATACATGATTTCTGCTGTTCAGGAATAGCTTGGCAGGAATCCAGAAATATGCTAGTTAAATCAGAATATGATAGAACAATAGGTGTACAGAAAGAATAAGTTGCATTTAAGAAGCTTTCCAAAGGAACTTGGAAGATGTCTTGTTGAATATGTAATGTATATACCAGTCAGGGGAGCAGGTTACAAGCTGCACACAAATTTCAGCTCTGTTTTCAAAAGTAGCACCCATTCTGTTGACCTAAAAGTAATAGTAATAATAGTTAAAGGGGAAAATGAAAATGAGAGCTGAAAACTATTGTCAGCTAAGCAACTACTTCAACATACATAAAATAGACTTTTAGAAATTAAGTCACTGTTTCTGCTTGTGTAAAGTTTGAAAATCTGAATTTACCAAATAGTAGATTTAAAAACCTAGTCAAGGTATTTTAAAATGTACTTCAAGTGAATTGATTTCCACTGTGCCTGCTAAACTCCTAAAATTCTAGATCAAGTTAGCAGGATAAGTACTTACTGGCACTCCTGAAAATCAGGCCCTTACTATGTTGCCAGATTTGTAACATTTTTTATCCTGCTTAAACTGCAAATCCTGGAGGAATTAATCTCAAGCAGTTAATAGTGAGAGTGATACACCTTTGCCAAGTTTACACAGTAGATCAGCTCTCAAAATTTATCATTTGGAATTCTATTCTCTAGGCTCTACTGTGGTGTTGTAGTAGTACCTTCAAAAAATATTATTAACAGTTTAGTTTGTGTACATAGGGTTCTCCAGGTTTTACAGTAACTATCATTCCTAAGCAGTCATTGTTTTAGACCAAATTTACTGTTTAATTTATTCAGGAAAATAAAAGGTACGTATATACCATGAATGTGGGAGAGAACAGCTAATGACGGGCTATGCCCTGATAAAACATAATCTCTATTTATGCAAAATATGTTTATTTTTGGTTAAAACTGTATTTATCAACCTTACAAAGTTTCAGCCACACTTTTTAGAGCAAATTCTACTCTAGTCTCACTAATGAGCACCCACCTGGAGTCAGTGTTATTCTCACAATCAGGCCAAGGTGGATTAGGATCTGCATATAATTTTGCTTACTTTTTAATGTTACGTAATAATAAACTACAGCTATTGGGAACTGTGTCATAAAAACTGCACTGCTATGAAAAGGCCAACACATATCCCAAATGTGTTTATATAACAAAAAATATCTCCTAATACACATTGCTAAATATGACAAAGTAATTCCTTTATCAGTGTTCTTTATCAAGTACAGTTTTTCTGTTTTTCTTTGGCAAAAAATAGTAATAATAATAAAAGAGCATTCTGCTGTCTAAGACTTTTCTTTGTTTTACAACATCTGGTACCAATTAGTGTCCATGGCTACCACTGCAACATAATTTAATAATGAACAGTTTTATCAGCTTTCTTTTTGTCATACATATGCACCCTTTCCCTCACTTTTCTGGTGATGTTGCTAAGGACTGTAATATCTATGAAGTCTTAAAAATTTGGTTCCAAAGGCATAAGCTTTCTATAGATGTCATTTTTCTTCTTCCTTTTTTTTTTTTTTTTTTTTGAGCTTAATCTGCTTTTCCATTGTCATTATTTTACCTATAATTATCTTTGCATTTTAAATTGATTTGGGCAAATTGCAGCAGTTTGGTTGCAAATGAGCAAAATCTTGGACCCTTTAACTGTATAGACCCTACATATCATGAAGCTTTAAAAATATGACAAAATATAATTTGGGGGTTCATAACATGTAGGTGAATTAAGGTAATTACTATAACACCATTCTTATTTGTCTCAATTCTTAGTGGCTGACTAGATTATCCACAGTAGAAATTCAACATATTTTAGATATAGAAGATTGACTGTAATAGTGAAATTATGAGTAAAGCTACAGAAATCTTCTACAGTACCATACAGCACAGTTGTAAAGCTCAGTAAACAGAACAAGTGGTCTGAAATTACTTAACATTTTAAAATGCAGTCAGAAATAATGAGGTCTATTACAAGGAATTTAATCTTTTATATTTTATCGTGATTTACAGTATGATTTCTGAAGTAGTAGATTAGGAAACAGTAAAAAAAAATTTTTAACTCACCTCAAAATAATCTGGCAGCCACTGTATATCTGTTATTATTGTTTTATGGCTATATTCTATGGAAGACACTGCACAGTATCTCACTAAAGGAGGCTCTGTACCACTCTGCTGAGCTTGTATAAATGATGGCTAGAAATGTTTTAAAAGAAGATATTTTAGTGTATTTTCAAAATGCAGTAGTAAACCTGTTGAGGAGGAAAGGTTACTTTTGCATACTGTTAATGCTTCCTCACGTATCTTAGATTAGTCTATAAAACTTTCTAGGGGTCTAATACAGAGCCCTTTGGAAAAATGGAAAGCTCCAAAATATGGATATGAAGCTCTAAAAATAATTCCAGCATGCCTCCACAAGTGCATATCCACTTAGGTTATTACTTCCTCCTTTGCTCTTAGGTCTCTCTTCTGCTTACCCACTTGGTATTCCCTTTCCACTGAAATCCTCTTCTCATCTTCCAAGCTGCCTTCTTTCTGTCCATACACTTCCATAATCATTTTCTGTATTACTTTTAACAATAAATGCTACATGTAAAGCTATTAAGCTGGACTGTTCAGGTAGAGATTATATTTCAATAATGTGTTTATTTCATTAACTCATCAGTCTGCATATAATCTTACCTATTCTCTCATTGCAAAGATTACCTATTCCTATATTTTGAGCTGGGATCTCTTCACCTATTTTTACACACTAATTTATATTCTAACTTTCCTTCCCACCCGTCGTATCAGACATATAGTTGTACAGCTATAGATTTAGAATAGAAGCATTCACCAAATTAACAGCGGTCTTTTTGATTGCACCAGCACTAGCTTTTGCATTTTGCAGCTTTTCTTCATATTGAGAAATATCCCACAGCACAACCTGGAATGAGAAATGAGTATCATTATCAATTATTTCATTCTTTGTATTTTCATTATAAATGTACTTTTCAAATATAATTAGTTTCTTGAGGGAAAAAAAAAGCTACTTCACTTTCTGTACCAGAATTTATAAGGTCTTTTAAGGTAGATTCTTCAGTCTGATGAAATCAGTTAAAATGTTACACCTAACCAAACAAAATCAGAATTTCTGTACCACTTAACCTATTTATCAGTAATACAGAGAATCACTTTACAGTAATGGCTCAACTATAGAGTAATCAAAGATAACTTATTAGCAGTACAAGATCACAGAATTTCCACAATTTATTTTACACTGAAAATACAAAGAAATATGCATTCTTCATCTTTTTCATAAATGGACCATTATCTGATAGAACTGGAAGGAACTAGAAAGAAAACCTCCCTATTCATTGAAATTTCTTAATCCTATTACCAGCGTTGTTCTGAATTCTTGGGTCTCTGAAATCTTGTGGCACGACGGCTTAGCTATTTGTTGAGTACCTTTACCCTTACCTTTGCTACTATGAGATAATACAGAAAGTTATATCTAATTTTATTCTTTAAGAGGGAATAAACACCTGGCCATTGATACAGCCACCAGCAATGATATTTGGATCACTTGGGCTGAACTGAAAGCAGTAAATGTCTTCAGGACACTCCAACATTAACTAGAAAGAAGAAAAACAAAATAGTTGAGAAAGTAGAATTCCACTGATTATTCTCTTGTTATTTGGCACTTGGAATATTAAAAAATCCTAATTAAATACCTGAGGGTGGAGAGGATCA
The DNA here is from genome assembly GCF_028389875.1 of Rhea pennata. Classification (NCBI taxonomy): domain Eukaryota; kingdom Metazoa; phylum Chordata; class Aves; order Rheiformes; family Rheidae; genus Rhea; species Rhea pennata. The sequence continues at coordinate 16,676,474 of NC_084670.1, read as the reverse complement.
GAGAAACTCCAGAAAAGAATTACTGATTTCTGCAACAATAATTTACCAGAAAGATCAACTCGTTCTTCATAAGAAAGCCTCTCTGTTGCTGACTCCGCTATAATCCCTGATTATGAGGAGAAAAAAAAAAAATTTCAAGAGAAAATTTAAGACACACACACACACACACACACACACACACAAAAGAAAGGCTAAGCTCAACTGTCAACCTACTATTATTTGTTCTAAGTGACTAAAGCTTTTCAATACAGTCCAAAGAACAAGAAAAAATATGTACTTATATATTTTTTTAAAAAAGATCAACTCTTAGGTCATCATTTTTATTAGTTAAGATTCAACTATTTATGAATGAATTGTGAAGAGAAGGATCAGTGCAGAATTGAATTCCTTAATGGTATAACACTGAACTTGAAATGATGTGACACAGAATATAGTCTTGGCTACCCATCATGAAATCAAATCTTTTTGTAGCTAGTTATATTTCCCCTGGAGGCTGCAACGTTGGCTATTAGTGTGCTGTGCAGCTATTTATCTAGAACTCAACTGTGCCTTTAAACATGGCTGCAGAGAGCAGTAATGCAGGATAGGGAGCAGGAGGAGACATTGTATATGCCTTTGGATGCTCCCTGGCCCCACTGTGTGGAGCCACATCCCATTGTGGCCTGCACTACTCCTCGCCAGCGTTAGGTGTGCTCCAAGGGCCAGCTGTGGGGAGAAGGAAGGTAAGCAGCACCACCAAACCGAAGCCTCTAGCACAGCTGCAGCCCCACTTAAACAGGCCTCATAAGGGAGACGTTTTCCTCTCTTAAAAAATCTCCAGCTATACACTATTTCGAGGTACCCGTGGCCCACATTGTTTGGCCTTTTTGAATTCTGCAAAGGATTGGTGTGTATCATTTTTTCCCTTCATCTCAAACCAACAATTTAAACATACTAACTCAGTTTTGATTGTTTTCTTTTCAATTTGAAGACTTAACTTCAAGAAGGATGCACATATTATAGCTGTAATGTAATACATGTATTTTAATTGCATTACCATAAATGGTTGGGTGCCAGCAAACACAGCTAATGGTTCTATCCTTGAGATAGTGCAGATCTGTAAACGATTGGTATTCTTTAAGATAAACATCTGACTTGCCACCATAGCTGCTTTCATCTTCTGCTAGGGCTTTCCAGTCATCAAAAAAAACATTCATAATTTCATTCTGCTGCAATGCAATCTCTGTTCTGTTTCGTGAAAAGAACAGTTAACACTTTCAAGAATTCAAATGTGACTACTCGGTTGTAGAATCATACATATTTCAATAGAGAGAACTTTTTTTTTTTACACAGAATTACTAACATACTATTAACAAAGGAAGTATGAATTCCTCAGTGACAGATCACAAACGTAAGGACAACCTTCTCTTTTAAAAAATAAATTTTGCTACACAATACGACTAATTGTATCAATAATTTGACTCCAGTTTGATTTGGATCAAGTAATTGAAGCTTACTATCCAGTTCTTGTATGAAAAGTGTCAGTAACTGGGACTCCTCCCATGACTAAAGGCTGCAGGACAGTACCTATGTTCCTCTGCATCAGCCTCTACTTGAGGGAGCAAAATGGCTGAAAAATCAGCTTGTTTGCAAAGATGCATCACTATTAAGTGTAGGGGCTCTATACCTATTTAAACCAACATGCACTTTAATATGGTATGAATTTCATGTTTTTATTTTAAAAAAGTGTTAAATTTTAGAATAATAAGCAAGGCAGATGGGACAAAAAATATATACATATATATATATAGAAACAAAAGATTTTCAATATTAGACCAGATCAGTGATTCACCCAGGCCAGCTTTCTGTCTCCAGCAGCTTGTATTTTATATCATTTTAGGTAGCCTTTAATATACATTGGTGCAGTAGTTTTACCTTAAAAGTACTGATGTAATAAATTCTCTCAGCTTTTTGGATGACAGGCTTTCTTCTTTCTCTTCCTCTGAGAACTCTCTAGGAAAATACTGCGTGGCTGCATTTTTTGGATAAGTCCTAACCAATCAGAATAAATTTGAACATGAGTAAATATATAAAATATTTTGAAGAAAAAAATAGCTTTTAATTTTAATTTCTTTCTTAAAAAATAAGTATATTCAGTTTTTCTAGAACCTGTCTACAGAAGAGCAAGAGAAGAAAGATGCAAAGTATCCAATTCTGCTCTCTTAATCAATTTGCAACTGAATAGCTCCAGAGGAGTTGGGTTAATTTACATAACTTTACATGAGATCAGATATAGCATATAGGTGAATAAATAAGATAAACTGGTAAATATTTCTGACACTTACCATTTTGTCTGAGTACTATTTTCTCTTACTTTTGGAACTATTTGTGCACCCACATCTTTTTCAAGCAATTTAATGCTGAAAGTTTTGTCTTGATAGGAAGTACATTCAATGTAACTGTCTTTTACACTTGAAGCATTCTTATCAGTAAATGTAACTGGTGCACCAAACTTTCTGCGTGCTCGAGAAATCAAATATTTAATCTGGAAAAATATACATATTTCTGAAATTAGCAGAGGAGAAAGGTTTTGGAAGGTCAATTCTATAAAATGGCAATATTCATATAATTGCAGAACCGGTTCTGTGGATGACTTTGTGCTGAGTTTAGTAATATTTCTACATTTTGGAATTTTGAAATTCTCTTATATGTTCAAATCACCTATATACAGAACAGAAGATATACTTGTATTTCCAAAACAAATAAGTTGCCTTTTGCAATTGCTGCTAGTGTGATAATTATAAATTCTAATTTATGCAATATCAAAACTGCTCCTTTGTCTAAAGGCTTGATTGACACAAGGATATATGTAACGCTGAGTTTGGCTCAGCCAGGGGCTGAGGGCTTCCAGGACCTATCTTTTCAGCACTTTCCTGCTTAGTACAATTCTCAACTTTGGATGAGGTACTTTGACTTCCCTTGCAGTGCCTAGGGAAAGGAAGGCATACAGAAAAAAGCCCACAAAAATTAGTATGTGAGAACTATAGTGAGAACTAGGAAAGGAGGAAGAATGTAACTTAAGTTCTGCCCTTAAAGAGAGGTAGTTTGATTCCAGGCTGTATGGAAGTATTTCTTTGCCTTGGCTTCATAGCCAGGTACTTTTTTTTGCAGAGCCACCCACAAAACTGGAGCAAAATATGGGCTTTTATGTGACAGTCCAGCTATTATAATGCTCCCAAATTTATACTTAATATAAAATACTTAAAATTCCCTAAGTTGAAGTAGGGAGCAAAATTTTGAGGCCTTAATGCTTTCCTCTCTGCCTCCAAACCAGCAGGCTACGTACTTACCTGCGTCCAGAAATGGGGGAAATTATGACAGGACAAGGATAAGGAGGTGAATCAAGACATGGATGAAGAAGATGAGAAGGTGGGAAAGGAGGGAAGAGGGCAATGGCAGATTTTAATTGCTGGATTTGTCATGTGAAAGAGTATCATTGCTGCCTCAAACTCCATTTCATACAAAGCCTGGTTAACAGGATTGCTCTGAGAATACAACTGAATGGACCTTGCCATCATGGCAGAACAGAGAATACTTGGACTGTGAACGTGACTTAAATTTAGTGTGTGTGAAAATTAGCCTCAGAACACTTGGACATGTTTTTAAGTATAAGCAATATGTCCAGATGCTGAGAACTATCAAAATTTTGGCCATGTTCCCTGAGCAGAGAGTAAGGTAATGAGTAAAATTTGCTCTTGTACAGTTAAATGCTCACAGACTCCAAATGCATCACAAGATAGATGACAGCTGTGAGTGGATCTACTTTTTTGACTAAAATTTTTTGAAGTATAATATTTAGATGTAGTTAATTATCTATGCCCTTTTGTAAAGTCAGCTTTTAATAGTGATAATTGGTATAATTTACTCTAAGGTTGAGAGCCCTTATAAGTTTTAAGTACTATTTAAATACAATCCATACAATGAAACAAATTTCATTGGGCTACATGGAAATAGAACTAGGTCTTCAGATTATAATCACAGTGATTCAATTTATAATCTGTCCAGATAGTAAACTGAGCAAAAGTGGCAGAGACAGTTAATGACCAAAGATCATCAGGACTCTTATCTTACAGCTTAAAAAGTAAATACATTCCACACAGTCTCACATGCTTTATTTACAAGATTGAAAGGGAACAGTCATAAAAAAAAAGAAAAAATGTTTCAAGCAAAACTACAGTGGCAACTTTCAATTTTCTGGCTTTTAAGGAAACTATTTTAAGATTGTTTTTATGATATACATTTAATTAGGTAGCATCCAATGATTCTGACCTTTGAAACAGTGTCTTTAACAGATTCTTCTTCAACTTCCTTTTCACTGCCAAGAGAAACCCAAGGTTTGCGGATAGGAGGCTTATAAACATACTCTTCTAGTGTTCCCTCTTTGTTTTCTTCATCGTCCTTTTCTTCTTCTTTTGCAGCTTCTGGAGGCTAAGACATCAAACAATGGAAAACACTGCTTGTTCAAAAATTTGTTATTGAAATGTAAGTATGAGTTAGAAGCTCAGCTTTCAATCATAATGCACATAGCCTTTACTGTGTGACAATGTAATAAACTCAGTTGTATCCAAGGGCACAGTTAGGTCCCATTCAGCCATCTGTGCCTTAGAATTTTCCAATAAATATTACACATTTAATTTCTAAATACTAGAGAGATACTATAGTCTTGAAATAAAATCACTATTATATTTTAAAAAATTATAGTGATTTCCAAATTAGGCTTTCCTATCTTGGAATTACAATTTGCTTTTCTATTAATTATTACATTATTACTTCCCCTGATACTCAGTGGCAGTCACGTTAAAAAATTCCCATAAACCCTCTTTTATGATACACTGAACAAGGGGAACCCTTTTTGTATCTGGAGTTATTTAGAATTCAAAAACATTTTTAAGTATGAGTTGAAGAACATACATGTACCTATTATGAAAAATACGTATACTGCTACTTTGAAGGTGCCCACTACATTGTAATCTCTTAATTGTATTTCTTGCTTGGAAACCTGGGTGCTGGCAGAAGGAATTATCCATTATGACAAAAATGCAACAAAGGGTTATAATGGTCCCTCTGAAGGAAAATACAAAAGTTCATTTTAGTTTTTCTCTGAAAAAAAGAGCATTTTTACTGTAATACATGTATTTTTCATGGTTGTATTAACTTCAGAGAAATATTCTGGCATGCCAAGCACATCAGATGCTTATGAATACAACACCAATTCTGAACAACATATCTGAGACAAGATTCTGAAATATTTTTAGAGAGAATAAGGCTTTGGATTTCCTTACCTTCAGAAGGTTTTCCTTGGCTTCCTCGGTAGCAACAAGATAAAAGTTCTGTCCATATTGCAATTCTGCATCAAAAACTACCAGAAGTTCTTCCCCTGGATATTCCTATTTCAGTTAAAACAATTAATGGAAAATTGAAAACAAGTAACATACAAAAAACACAAGCCTGTTACTAGCAAAGCTATCACTAACATCATTGCGTAAAATCAGCAGCAATGGTCTTCACTGAGAATTTGCCATGCTAATTTAAAAGGATAGATAGACTTTATTTTGTAATAAAAGTAACTGCATGATAAAATAGCAGTCATTTTTCATAAACAGACTTAAACAGAAAAGAAACTGTTTTTTACAGGTTCTCAATAAGTAGGCCACAAATCATGGAAAGCCCAAATATGTCAACCTCTGCAAGTTCACAGAATTAAAACTAGTAACATTTATGTTACTTTTAGCATATTTCAATCTAATGTTGGTAAAAAGGTGCATGATGAGCCATGAGAAACTTCTAGAGGTGACAATGGTGCATGACCTATTTCCTTTGGATATTGCAGCACTGGTGTTTACAAAGGGTCAAACAAGAACAGACCTTACCATTAAAAGTATGTATGCTCTTAAAGTAGGAATGAAATATACTACATACTAGGACAACTTTTTTGACAGGGTGGAAATCAGAAACTGCTGCTCTTGTTTTCAGGTCCTCAATGATGTCCTCTTTTTTAATAAGTTTGAAACGGTTTTCTTCTGTGACATCTTCATCAACTCGGCAATTAAAGATTTCTTGGGTCTGTGTAGTAAAAACTAGGGGAAAGATTTCTGGGTGGCCTATGAAAGAAAAGCACAATTGCATGACAAATGAATTCAGTGTGTTATTTAAATATAAACATGGAGTTTAATAATAATCTCTGAATTATTGTTTGAATTTCCTAGCAGAATGTCTTGGGATCTCTGGGCTCATAGTTTTTGGTATGTGGGGAGGCAGGGAGCACAAATTATACTAATTTTGTTTATCTTTGGAAAGATGCTACCTCACATCTTTCGCTTAATGAATTTATATTATTTCTAAAAAAAAGGCTTTCATTAAAAAAAAAAAGGAAAAAGAAATCTGAATTCTTAGGTAAAGGAAAATGAAAAGAAACCACACCAGCTCTGGCAAGAATGCCAGATTAGGTGCAGAGAGGGACTGTTTTTGTGATAATAGTTGTCTGCCATTATTTGTGATAATTTCTGTCTGTCTTGTTTTATTCTATTTGTGATAATTTCTGTCTTGTTTTATTCTATTTTCTTTGTTTACTTGATGCATTTAATGTGTTATCTGAATTCATAGCACCTGTAGCATTTCTCTTCTGTATCTTGAATTGAAGTGGATATATCTAAAATGATGATATTGACCAGCTGGCTATGCATGTTTTGAGAAGCCATCTCTAACCTAAGGCATCTAGAACTGACAAAACAATAAATCCTTCTTAATCTCTATCATCCAGGAAGCTAAATCTCTGCAAAAGCCTAATACATAATGTTCAATGAATCTGACATTTATCCTTTAAACCCTTTCAGTGCTGTTCCTCCACCGCATCCGCTCTGCCATAATCATCCACTAAAATTAATGAAATGCTAAGATACCGTGGGTGCACCCTGCAGTATTCCAAGTATGTTTACTTGGCATTCATTAGTTATTTTGTAGCATACAGAAAATAGGCATGTGCAGTTTATTAGTATTTTCCCTTTGCAAGTTGTAGTCAATATTGCACTGCTTTCTTTTTTGATGTCTCACAGATTGCCAGGATTTCTGTGATTTACAGGATGCTGGATGTTTCCAAGAATCACAGCATCACAGAAATGCTGGTTGGGAAGGACCTCTGAGGCCACTTGGTCCAACCTCACTATTGGTAAGACTAGACCAAGTCAGCTCTGGTTTGTCTTCTTGACATCTAATTCCTGTAGCTAATGAGTCCAAAACTTGGATCCTTCTTAAGTTTATCAATTTGGCTGTAAGACTACACTGAGAAAAAGTGTTTAATCTAGGGTGATTTAAAACACTCCTTTAAGAAACTAAAAAGTTGATCTGGTCCCAGGTCCCAGTAGCCAAGGGCATGACACATCCCTCATTAGGAAGTCATTAGAAAACAGACTGAAACTCTAATACAAGTCTCAACAATAGAGGTATGTTTTACATGTCAATATACTGGCACTGCAAATCACATTTACTTTTTAAAGTGCGTAAATATCCAGTACTGTGAGGTGAAGCAGTCCCCATTCCTTATAGTGGAGTACCTTCTATCCGAAGCATGACTAAGAAGGCATCCTCTTTGCCAACTATGCTCTTACAAGCCAAGAGAATAGAAACCTTAGAGCTGTGCCCCAAACATGACTTGTCATGACTTTCATCCTCTGCCATTCACAGATGGCCCACAGTTGGTTTATATGGTTAGTGCAACTGAGAGAGCCAGAACCAAAAGAAAATTTATAAACCTAACTTCCCAACTCTTACAACAGTTTTTGATGACCTTGTGTGAAATTTTTTCAAATATTCCTATGGCTAAAGTAAAACTGAAAAATCCGATTTTTTTTATTTGATACATCAAAGATTCTAACCAGGAGTAATTGCTTTTCAAGAAGCTTGTTTGATAGATTGCTTTTACTCAGATGAATATGGTTTTGTCCACAAATGTTGATGTTACAAAATTTTCTCAGATAGATGCAGTTTCCAATATTAAATGAAACAATTCAAGCATGCAATAAAGCTAAGGAAAATATAATAGCATTAGGGGAGAGGACAGAGTAGGACGCACGACCTAAATGATGTTTTCTTCACTGCTCAATTTTTGTAAATCCAATTTAAAAACAAAGTGAAAGCAGAATTGAAATGAGCATCTTTCAGTCTAAAAGGTTCTATATTATAACAAAAGGAACTGATACTGGAATTCTTATTAATATGAATATTTTTATTGAATGCTGCTTTTTCCAGTAAAAAGTGTAGCATCTAGTAAAAGGCTTCACTTTGTGTTATACTAGTAAATTGTATTTATATCATTTGTAACAGTCCACAGCTCTTACTTTGTACTATCATTCCTTCACAAAGGGACAAAAAGCTCTAAGACAACTTACGCTAAGGAGCCGACATGCATAAAGTTTAAATCCTGCACAAACAGTATCTGTATAGTAGGATTTTTTTTTTTTTTTTGCTGTTTCTAAAAATTATGCATTAATACAAATCTAACTTTTTTGCCACTAGGTGGAGGTAAAATTCTCTCTTAAAGCCAGTACTAATTATTTCTAGGATCATCATAAATATGATTTTAAAAGTAACACTTTTGTCATCTGAGGGATCACTTCTTGTCCATTTCCATTATTTGCAGCCTCCCCGTTTGGATTAACCTAATTAGAGAGTGCAATTTTCACTCAGGCAAGAGCGATTTGTGTTTTCTTTAAAAATTACCTGGTTTGTATATTCCTCGTTTGCCACATTATTGCTTTTAGCAACAAAAGCTACCCCATTAAAAGCTAGTTAAGAAGATAACACTTTGAGCTGTTTTTGTAAATTGTATATAAATTTTACATTGATGTCAATGTAAATTATATATTATACATAAGGATAAATTGCAAAAATCAGGTCAGACAAAAAGCCTAACTGGAAATGTGAAGAAACATTTTAAAAATGCTGTTTAAGGTAAAGCAATGTATTTCAATTCCGATAATTTCATATTTTATCTCAACTTTGGCCACACTTAAAATAAAACCACATTTTTCTTGCTGATAACGGGCAAGAAGCATTTGATATCTTGTGGCAGATGTTATTTTGTTCTACAAAGTGCCATCCCACTGAATCAATGTGTATTGGATATATACGATTAAAAAACAAATCATCTACGTTTTCTTATCAGCTTTAACAATGGTTTGACAAAGACCAAAGAAAAATTTTAAATGAGAGAAGTATTTCAAAGTTTTCTTTCAATTGTTTAACTATTACTAAATGCAAGCAATCCTATAATTCTGTTGTAATGATCTTTATTTCCCCTCATCCCAGTTCCTCTACAAAACTATTACTATAAACCCAAATCATCATAGCACTTACCTATACTAGCCATAGATAGATTAACTTCTTCATCTTTTTTATCTGAAATAAACAACATGATTTTAAATCAGTAATTTTTCTTCCTAACAAACTAACTGTCAATATACAATCCTTTCCTTGTCAGGAGAGTGTTTCAAATATTTATATATATTTAAAACTGATCTGTGAAGAGGAAAAAATATTCTGTTCAAGTTTAATGCAAGAAAAGAGTGAACCCTTGTAAAATAAAGCGTGTACGTTAAGAACGTGCTAGAATTTCTCTGAAACTACAGAGATTTAAAACTCATTTATGTTGTGAGCAGATGCTGAACATAAGAACTCTCATTTCGTGGAGCGCACTGCAGTTTCTGTGCTTTGAAGAGTGCAATTGACTGTTACCTAATAGCATCTGCCTGGGGCACTTACTTACCATGCAAAATGTGTCATGTGAAGAGGTGATAAATGGACAGGGCTCAGTAACATACAGTAGCAGAACTGACAGTTGTGCAGAAGGGAGCAGCTGTTACGCCTTTCTGACAGTGGCGGGCTTGGTCGGGATGGCAGGGAGCTGCAGGAGTCATGCATGCTCCAGCCCCTGAGAGAGGGTCTGCAAACTCCACAGTGAGGTAGGATAGGAGGAGATCAACACTGAGGTGTGGAGTGCTCTCTGCAGCACAACAGCTATTAATCAACTAGAACGAAAAGAGACACCAGGCTTCAGGGAAGTGGCTGCCACTGTAGGGGAAGGAGAGGGAACAGCAAGAGTATATTCTTGCCCTTTCTGTGAATGTGCATGAATAATTGGAAAAAATATATATAGCAAAGCTGCATTAGCTTACACTTCATTAACTATGATTTATAAATGGCACAACTGAGGCAGTATCTCATCATGTCTCATAAAAATGTAATAAAATGCACTGCAATTAAATTGTGAGGTTTGTTTTCAAAATCTGCCACTGACCTTCCTAGTGCGATCGTGATCACCTAAACTCCTGCTCCTGGGGATACCTCTCTGTGTCTGATGCTCAGCTCCCTTGACTAAGTTAATTTTTGAATCTCCTCACACTTACCAACTCCCCATTCATATTCTTTCCATATACCACAAACTATTAAATTTAAATTACCAAGAAAAAGTGTAAATATATAATGTAGCTTTGTTATGTTCCGTGTATTGGTTACAAAATCACAATCAGTAATCACAGATCTCTCAGTTTATATAAAGAAGCATATTCTAATTTTTCTTACATTTAATTAAATATTTGAGGCAAAAATATCACGGTATCTGTCATGTGAAACCAGATCACTGCTTCATTACTGCAATATTGTACATACCGATCTGTTTTCGTTTTCCTTTGGAGGATTCCTTAGCTTTGTTTTCATCTTTCTGTTTCTTTGCTGAGCCTTTTGGACTTTTTAAGGAGGGCTTGCTGGATATGAGATTTTTTGACATTTTTTCAGACTTCTTCCTAAAAATATAGATATCATCAATGAGTTGTAAACATAGTATAATGCACCTAGCATACATGAAAATTGGGCCCACAACTTTCTGTAGTTCATCATTAAAATATTATTTTCATCTAAAGCCAGAGGTATGCTGCAGAATTTTAACTCCCAAACTTAATCTAATTAGATAGGCTATGTAACATATGGAAGCACTCCTCATATCCAAGGTGATTAAGCATGATTTGATAATCCAAAACAGTGAAAGTTTTAAATAAGATAGATTACTTGAAAAAAAAAATCTAAGAACCTGAGCTACTGTATAAAGAGTAGATGTGAAAATTCTGTAGTTGTAAATATTTGCCGCATGCAAATACTCAATGCAGCCTGCCAGCTGTGCAGACTGGACAGGACCCCACCACAAAATACAGCTCCAGCACCATCATGTGGAAGATAAACGTGTAGCATCCAATGAAACAACTAAATAGGAATGGTCCAAATTTTGTTACGGAGAGTACTGAAATTCTTTTGGTATTATTGTAGAATACCTAGATGCATAACTAGGACACGAGATTCTTGGTCTCTGCCGCAAGCTTCTCTAGGGACATGACCCTTCCCTCCTCCTCTCCCATGTCCCCTACTCTTTTTGTGAAGACTATAAGCAGACTGGGAGAGGAGCCTCCCGTTTAAAATCTACAATGCACTTACAGTATTCCAAACACTATTAGAATTTTAACAGCAATAACAAGGCTGCACTTATAGCACAGAAACAGTCTGAAGTCATATAACAGCTATTTCTGATGAACTCCAACAGGAGCTACAGTTGGTCTTGGACATGTGGATAGTGCATTTACCATTAAAAGGCTTCAGGCAGAAGGGTGAGTTTATAGAAAGTGTTGTATCTTGAGAGACTTCGCATTGAAAAGGCTTAAAAGAAGTGTGAACGTTAAAGCAAATACAGCATGGTCTGTGCATCTGCAATTTCAATAGTCTTTCTGGCTCAGGTTGGTCTTTCATTCCCAGACTGAGAAACATGGCATTTCTATGTTTTATAACACATTTGTAAAATACTCAAGAAGTAAGCAGTATAATTTTAGCTCCCAGTCTAAATTTTAGTTTAGAGGTGGTCACTGATGACAAGATACTGGTTATGTAATAGCCTCAATCTGGGACCTAAATTAATAATAACTAATATTATAAAAATATTATTAATTTATATATTTAATAAATAATATTTATTATTAAAATAATAATAACTAATGAATTCAAGATAAGTTTTGCTATTGACTTTAATGAGAGCAGAATCAGACAGTCTTTTTCACTAGTGATTATGGCAAATATGATCCCCTTGATTATTCCATCTCATGAACTCTATCAACTTAGACTTCCTGTTTTTGCTAAAAAGGAAAACCCCAGCACAAAACAGATTAATGTTTCAACATTCTGAAACTTGCAAGAGATTTTGGAAGATTAATAAAAAATATTCAAGTAAATCATGTATAATGACTGTAAGGAGAAAGTTAGGAGGTCTTCCCCCTTGTTCTCAGCCTTTTTGAGAAGATGTGAGACTACAAACATTGACAATAAATTTATTATGTTTAACATTCACATTTAGTATTTGTCAAATTATAGTATTTAAAGGGAGCCTCTACACTGAACAATATGCTTATTTTAAAATTCTGACACACTAGTTTGGAATAAACTTAGGGCTCTCTAACTTAAAGACTGCATATCCCTTCAGATGGCTAAAAGAGGCTAATTTTTGTGTTCTCGCTTTTTTCTCTTCCCCTTGATGCTATTTCCTATCCACCTCATTGTATATTTCAAATAAAACCTCGTGGCCCATTTTATAAAGGAATTCTGTGACTACTCTACCTTGAAAGAAGACCTTGATGCTGCTAATTGATGCTGCTAGGATAGGAGAGATCCGCTATTCTAAAAATTAGTTGGAGGACAATATGAACCATCTCGTTATGTAAATTACAGTCATATTCCTACTTTACTATTTCCCTATTATATACCAAAGCAAAGCAAATTTGGAAATTCTGAGTTATTTTTACTGAGTAATATAAACCCAAAGTCATATGAATAGAGGAAACATTGAAAGGCCTGAGATAAATCACATAGCTATTTTTAGTAGAATAACAACTGGCAAGTAAAAACATCCCCTCTCTTTTGACTGACTTAAAAATATTTTACCTATAAAAACAGTTAAAGCTTTTTCCTTAAAAAAAAAATAGTGAAAATGGTTTCCAAGTAATTTCTTTAACTGAAAGAATCAGATGTAGAGGTATATATAGTAGTATATGGATAACAGGAGTGCTCATGAAGGCAGTGGGAGACTGTGGGTGTGTGTGCATATATTTATACAGAAAGTGTCCCTTTTTAAGCACTGTAAATTAATACAGTAGTCATTAAGGACTGTTTATGGTTCCATCTGTGAGCATAGAACCTAGCTAACTAGAAAACAGACAGCTATATCCAGAACGGTTAGAAAAGTACTTATTATCTCCTGCAATATTCCAAATAACATATCGGCTCTGCCCATTTGTCATCTTGTGGGCACACAATTGTCAGTGGTTAGAAGACAGTTAAGGCCTCCAAAGAAAGCAAGGGCAGAACTTCCAAATGTTCAGTGGAAGCACATTCAAGCCTATAGCATTTACTAAGTATATATGCAAAGCTGTTTGACTTGGTTGCTTTTTACACAGAATTACACTACTAACCTCCCTGTGCTTCTCTGTGGGAAACTGCCCTGAAACAAAAACTAAAATAGATACTAAACAGCAATCTTTTGTACCCCACCTCCTTCAAAAAGGAAATTAATAAAGAAAAACTCTAACAGTTCCTAATGTTTAAGATAAAAGCTAGTAGTTTCAGAAGTTACTTAAGTTATAACACACAGTACCAAATAATATCAGGAAGAACCATGGAAAACAAGGCTCCTAGATAAGAGGGCTCTCTGAAAATGTGGCCACTGCTAAATTATCTTAGGTTACAAAACTGAGCCCTTGGCAGAATAACAGCTAACAAAACTGAGCCTTTGGCAGAATAACAGCTAACTGAACTAACGGTTTGTCATTCCTAAACCAGACCAGTGGTCCCAACCTTCATTAGCTCCTGGGCAACATTAGTAAGCCAGTAACAGGCTGTGGGTAACATCATACTTTGCTGTCCCTACCAGTGGTGGGACAGAGCATGCAGACCCCAGTGCCTGTGGCTGACTACACTGACACAACACACTGTAAGCAAGAGCCATGGGCTAGGAGCCACCTCATTTTTAATAACGCCTCATATCATAATGCTAGGCACCGGCACCATCCTAATAAATATGCCCTCTTTTAGTTCAAAGAGAAAATTAATTATGCATAATGTTACGAGGTACCTTTTGTTAAGCTTTTAGACAATGATCAACAAGCGAGATGCAGGAAAATAAGTGGTTTCTTTTTGTGGCTTTTATAGAATAAAGTCTTAAATTTTAAGGGAAATTTTTCAGCTATGGTTTGTTCCAATCCTCAGGGATATTTCTACTTTGTTTATTTAGAAATGATTCTAATATGCACATTTGTTCATAAACATGCAAATTATTATTTTATTTCGATTAACATTTGTATAAATTCATGATTTTGTGATTGACAAATGAGGTTGAAAACAGCATTTAAATTAACACAATTAGGAGTGCAAAAATACAAAAAAGTCCTTGAAAATACATTGAAAGTCCTTGCCACACACACTGCCTTGTGTTTTATTAAAAAAAAAAGTAAATGTATTACATTAAAAATTTTCAATAAATATGTTGAGTCAAAATTTTCCTCATATTTTCAGAGAACGCAATGTTACATTCATTAACTGGTAAAGCCCAAGTAGATCTGCAAATGTTTGAAAACTTTGTTTGACTTTTTGTAGCTTCATTTATTTCATAGATGGGCCTTCAGCTAAAGGGAAAAGTGAACATCAGAGTGTTCTCCTAATTATTTAATGGACTGAAACATTTACATGAGTTATGAAATAAATCCACAAAGTTGCTAGGTACTGCAGAAGCAGAAAGTTAATTAGTTAACAGTAATGTAAAAGATGCTGTCTGAACTGAGGAGGCAGAAAGATTCATTAGTTGCCCACGTGAATAATTTAAGGTCAAGTTTGTATACATTACTAATTTAGGACTGTAATTTACTACAATTTAGAATAATTGAAAAATTGAGTGCACTTCCATTTAACAAAAACACTACAAGCAAATAATCAAAAACACGCTTTCCTTTTCTTTTTTTTTTTGGTTGCCATCAATCTAAAAGTCACATTTCTACCTATAAACATTGAGGTGCTCTTGTTAAAAGTATCATCCTCAAAATGACCTAATCTGTACATATATTAATATATAGTATTCACTTTAATTAAATATATCATACTTTGTTCTATACAAAGAGCAAATAATACAAAAAACTAAAGTTTGTATTTTTAATAATGCTTGTTCATATTTGAATACAGCTTCACTGTGTAAGTTGCAGGAAGTAAAGATGGATTTTTGGCAAATGCCAAATCAGTTTGACATATGGATAGTTCTGTTTGAATGTACCTGATTTCACACATACAAGTTTCCATGAAACTAGGCCTAAATAAACTAGCTGCAGATTTTGTTATTAAAAAACCAAAACCCAGAGATAGAAGACTCTGGGATAAATACAATATGGGGAAAATAGGTTTAGAATTACTGAGAAATACAGAAGAAAATGGAAACTTCCTTATAACATTGTATAATACTGTCTTCTGTTTCTCTCTTTTCTTCCATTCAAAAATAATATAATACTGGAAAAGGTACAAAATAGGACAACCTCGATGATCAAGTATATAGAACATCTTTTGTACCAGGAATGACTGAATAAACTAGGGCTCTTTCTGTAGCCTGGGAAAGACATGATTGAAGAGGATCTGATAGAAATCAGTAAAATCATGGGAGGGATGGGGAACATGAACAGGGAATGATTATTCATGGTCTTTCCCAATACAAGATCTAGCTGGCATCATATGTGATTATCAAGGCACAGTCCGAAAGCAAACAGAAGCAGTACAGAAGTACTTCATTGCACAATAGTCAGTCAAATTGTGGAGCAGACCATCACTGGGCATGGCAGTTGCCAAAAGTGCACAATTTCAAGCCGTAACAGGACAAATTAATAGAAGAGGGAAAAAAACAACTCAGGGCTTCTGAAAACAACCATGATGCATCTGGCTGTGGAAGTACCAAGCCATAAACCCAAGAAAGAGGGCGCACCAGTGTGGAAGAGCTTGGCACAGCTGTAACCTTGCTGCTGTCTGAGCTGATGACGCGGCGCTGGACTGGACAGACCTGCTGGTGTGATGCGGGACGGCTGGGCTGTGTTCCCCAAATTTGTTAACAGTTAATAAATGTGCTACTTAAATTGCCATAGCATGATCCTGGCAGGAAGCAAACAGTAGCTACGGTTACGGTTTTCTGAACCATCAACATGTCCAGAAACTTTAGAAGATTTACACCAGACAGGCTTTTTCCAGTTTTTGCAGTGAGCTGAGGTTAAAACACAAATCTCATCTTTTAAATGTGAAAGCTAAGCTTCTGCAACAAAATCATGTTAAAGGGGAAGGGGCAGGGGGGAGATTTGTGGGTTATTTTCAGAAGCGCAGGGGTCCGACTGCAGCCCTGGGAGCGCTTTGCTCTATCCTGAGCAGCCTCCCGAGTCTCTCCGCTCCTCACAAGCGCCCTCCCCACCCCGCCCGCTGCTGCCGGCGCCGGCCTTGTGTCCCCGGTGCAGCCTCCCGCCTCTGCTGCCTGCCCAAGCCCGCTCGGGTGGCGCCGCTCGCGCCCGCCATTTCGGCTGCCCCGTCAAGCCGCCCCTACCTGCCCGCCGCGTCGCCAGCAGGCGGCTGTTGCTATGGCGACGGGGCGGCCAGGATTGACGTTGCCGGCAGGCAATCAGCGCCCTGATTTTCAACCCCGCCTCTCCCTCTCCCCGCCAGGGCGGGAAGCGGCTATTGGACGTCTTCACGCGAGGACGTTGTCAGCAAAACTACACTTCCCAGCATGCCCTGCGCGGAGGGCGGCACGCTGGCAGGGAACGCGGGGAGCGGAGCATGGTGGGGCTTGTAGGCGGCCGCGCCCCAGGCCCGTCAGCGGGGACGGCGCGGGCTGGAGGAGTGGCGGAGCTATTGGCTGGGAGGGAGAGCGGGCGGTGGGTGAGGTGGTCCTGGTTCACCTTGTCCCGCTTCTCCGGGGCCCGCGGCCACTGGTGGCGTTGGCCCTCAGGGGGCTCTGCCCGCTGTAGCCCCGCGCCCAGTGCCCCCTGTGCCGCGCGGCCGGGGAACGCGGGGGCTGGCGCTGCGCTGCGGGCTGCCCGCCCGCCCGCGACGCGGTTTCGTGGGCGCCCTTTGCAGGTTAAGGCGATGAGTTCTGTTTGCCAAGGCTGACACCCTGCTTCAGCACACGAGCTCCTCGCGAGTCCACCTACCTCTGCCCCCGCGCCCGGAGATGCCTCGTGTTTTAGCATTCGAGATTTTTTATTACACATGTTCCATGTTATAGATGCTTAAAAGTAGTTTAATTTGCCTTACTTTATTGTAAAACATACAAGACCGCGTTTCTTCGTGTTTGTGTAGAGCTGCAGCACTGTTCCTCAGGAGTGCTCTGAGGAGGGACGTGCCAGTCCTGGTCCCCGGCACAGGGATCCTCGCTATCTTCCGTTTCCCTCCCTGCAGCCAGGAAGCTCCCACACTTCTTTCTTAAAAATCCTGCTACTCTCCCTATTTTTACCTTGTCCGTATTTTACCTTCTGTCTTTGTAGCCATTGCTGCTTGTACCACGAGTTAGACGGGCTAGCTGGAGCCTGGTGTGCAATTATATCCCTGAATTTATCCCAGCAGTAGCTCACGTGAGGCAGCAATACCTAAGCGGTATTTCTGCCGTGCAATGGAACTGGCAAAGACTCAGGAAAAGAGACCACTTCTTTGAAGTCCAGGTAATAACTTTAATAACTTAATTATATCTGACGATAATCACTACCCCACGCTGCCCTTCCTTACTTCAGTGCGAGCTGTTCCCTTAGTTCACTGCACTGTTGGCAGCCCTTCGTAATTATGATTTTGTGACCGGGGGGGGGGGGGGTTTGATAAAGATTGGAAACAGCTAGTTATATCAAATCAGTTTTTTTACCCTGCTAATGAAAAAGCCTAAATTAATCTGAAAACAGTATTACTGTAGTATAGATACAGCACAGAGGGATGTGTGACATGTATGACAGGAGAGATATGTAAAACAATTATATATGTGTGTGTGTATATGTAGACACACAGATGGTATGTAGGTAAGTGTGTGTGCATGCATGTGCGTGTGCGCGCACCGTGGCTGCTCGCGGGAGGCCCCGCAGCCCGCAGCTCTCGCAGCCTTTTGCTTGTGAGCGCTAAGCGGTGCTGCCGGGCCGGGCGGGCAGGGTGGTGGTGTGCCACCTCCAGCGAGGCTTGTGCGGGAGGCCAGGGGCAGCCTCGCAGACTCCCTGCCCGTTTCCCATCCCAGTCGGTTCCCAGCTCGGTGCCCCCCTCATGCTGATGCTGGAGGACAGTTGTTGAAGCAACAAGGGGAGCTCTGCGGGACCCAGTACCCAGCTGGGGCTGTGCCGGGTCAGCCCCGGGGGCTTGTGCTCCTCGGCGGGTCTGCAGCCACTTCCCGCTGCAGGTGGTGCCAGGTGCACGTACCGAGTGCAGCCCTTGCCCTCGGCTCAGGGGATCCTGCGGGCGCAGTTTGTATTCCGGTGTTCAGGGCCCAGTACTGGTCAGGTGGTCACCAGTTTTATTTAATAAAAATAGGTGCCTTTTTCCTAGAAGCCAACACTGTTGGCATATGACAGCAGAAGCAAGTCTCTGACATGTCTAGTCATTGACACTGTCTGCTTGTAACTCGAGACTGTAGGAGGCAACCAGGCGTGGGGCGTAGGGCCCCCCCCCCTTTTCCACCATTGTCTGTTTCCTGTGACCTGCATAGGCAGGTCTTAATGGACTAATGGGCAAGACTGCTTTTTAACTGCTTGTAACGCCTCAGAAGAGAGGAAGAAGGGACCACAGTGTTTGTGCTGTAAGAAGGTAACTGCCTGGTTCAGAGACTAGATACTGTGATATCATTGGTTTGGAGCTCATATATGAAGCTATTGTCTATGTGCAGGTTAACAAGAAAATACTTGCTGTGTTTCGGGTTTATCTTGAACCATTTCTGAAGCTGATACCACGAGATCAAGAAGTACATGTATGTATTTTAAATTAGGCGTAACATTACAGGAGTATTGCAATATCATAGCAGAACTGAGTAGTCTTAATTTAGAGATGATTGATCAACTGTAATGAAGAAGACTCAAAACCTTTGCATGTTAGGAAATGGAGATTTCATAAAATAGCATCTGAAGTGTTTGGGCTTTTTTTTTTTTTTTAACCTATATAGGGGCACATTCTTAGTGTTAAATTGGTGATGCCAAAATTTTCTTAGCATGTCTAGCACCTGGGAAATTAAAGGTCCATAACAGTACTTGAAAACAGACTGATGTTCTACTGCGTACAATGACAGCACTCAAGGAGAATAGATGTGAGCTGTACTATTCTTTTAAATCAAGCTTGGTGATTTTCTGTGTGAGTCATATAAGAAACTTCAGTCATGCATCTTAAAAATTAATTTGTCTAATATGGCACATATTCCAGTTTATTTAGGCTGTCTCCTCTGTTCCCAGTATCAGCAATTTTTTCTTTGAAATAATTGTTCTTGCTTTATAAAGCATTTGTAAAATAGCTGGGAATCAGTGAAGTTAGTAACAGATTAGTGCCTAAACATGTTGGATACTATGGAGAGAAATATCTCAAACTGTGTTTGTAAGATTATTTTACAATCTTTTCCTTCAGATTCACCTAAAATGTCAATCTCTTCTCCTAATCATGAGGCTTGAAAACAATTACCTTTTGTTTTTTTTCTGTCTGGTTCATGGTTGTCATTGATTTGTATTCAACTGTGTAGCTGTAGAAATAGACGTAATCTTGTTAGATGAAGGTTAATATGCTCAGGTAATCTATCTGATTTGCAGTTTGACATGCTAGACCTCCACTGCCAAGAGCTATCAATGCTAATACTAATGTCTAAGAAAAATGCTGTTTGACTTTAAAATTCCATCTCTTTCTATTATTAGATAGAAGTCTTGTAGATACAGGGGTAAACTACATAGAAGCCATAGAAGTAGTAAGTTTCCAGAAGAGTCAACACTAATAAGAGACTTTTGGTACTCTTCTAGACGCGAAAGGAAATGAGTCAGAATGTCTTACAAATATGATCTTGATGTTAGGAAGTGAGAGGAAGAGGTTTTCAGAGGTGAGTCTATAATTCCGAAGAGACAGAAATTCCACTATTAAATAAATGTCCTGACCTTCTCTCTGTAAATCTAAGGACTAGTCAAAATTACCTTTTACTGATAGGCATTTGGCAGAACATGTGCAATATGGGTCAAGTCTTGGTGTTACTTCAGTGTAACATTTAAGTTACTCCTCACAGAAGATAAACGTCCCTGGAGTCCAGGTAGTCAGTGCAGACTGATCTGATGTTGCTATATTAATGCTTGCATGGTTTTCCAACTGACATAGACTTTTTTCATTCCAGAAATGGAAAATCGTGAAGTGCTTGTGAGCAGCTGCAGTGCTCATGATAATGAAAACCTTTGCAGCTACAAACAAAATCCATCAGTATCACAGGAGCTGCTTTTGGAAGACCAACTTAGAAGGAAGTTAAAATTCTTCTTCATGAACCCATGCGAAAAATTCTGGGCCCGAGGCAGGAAACCTTGGAAACTTGGGATTCAGCTGCTCAAAATAGCAATGGTGACTATCCAGGTGAGTGACTCTGGAAGCAGGGACTGTTCTTAGTCTATGAGAATTCAAATAACGAATGCAAATGAAAAATGCTATTCTTGGTCTGCTGTGGAAAGAGGGAGAGGATAGACTGCAGAACTATCATCTTAGCTGCATATATGCAGTTTAGATGGTACAATGGATATGAGACGGTATAATTTTCTCCTAAAAATATTGACTGAAAAATGGCTTTCCTAAGAGTGGAGATTATGGTAACCATGTTTAAGGATTTTACCTTACTTTTTACTTTATTTTTTAAGGATGTCTTGCATGTCTATTCTCCCACAGCACCTTCTTTGTTCTGAGTGTGTGTGTTGGTGGGAAAGGAACAGTGGCTTGTATTACAATATCATGGTCATAAAAAAGAGAATTTGGTAGCTGTTTCATGATATTTGCTTGTGTCTTGCATATGATATATCAACTCTCTTGTTCTGAATAAACCTGCAATTCTGCCCCATTCTTCCTCTCACCCAGCCTTGTACCACGTATTTAAGCTAACAAATTAATCTGATGCTTAAAATGCAATTATTTGTCTCAAAGTTCTTGGCTAAGGAAGAAGAAATTTTTTCATATAATCTTTATAATGACTCAGATAACAGTCCTTCAGAACTGTCTGCATGTTATTTAGATTTATGGTGGTGTCAGTGCTGTGAAAGTATGAACATGAGGAACATGTATTTTCCATAGTTGCATGAATGATGTGAAGAATCACAGGTATACTAATTCTCTTGTGATACATCAGGCAGTATGTTTGTGTTCTCTACTTAACCACTGTTGTTTTAAATATATAGACATCCTCTGATCTTCATCTGTTCCTTTTTGTAACTAGAAATAAAATCTGATGGTAGAAGAATGTAAATAAGAAAGAAACTAATGTTGATTTATCTTTTTCAGAGAAAATTTGCCAGTAAGTAATGAAATCTTAGCACTATCGAATACTAGTGTAGTCTGGTGTCCCTACAACACTGAACTTGCCACAGAGCATTTCAGTATCTCTATAAGTGAGTTATCCTTATGAAAAACCAGTTTGCATCAAAGCCTTAAAACTAGTCTGTAGACTACTGGTTCAAACTTATCTCCTGATGCATTTTTTTTATAATACTTCTGATAATAGGTATGAAACAGTGGTCACTAAAGAGAATTGTGAGTCTCCACAAACAATACCTCACATTCTTCTAGAGACCTTTTCCGACTTGGATAATATTTAGCAGGGTTTTACGCTAACTTTTCATGAACAGCTGCAGTATATTTTTTTAACAGCTACAAAGGTTAGCCTGTTACAAGCACAGTGTTCATCAGTTCATCAGTCTCAAAGCACCTTTCACCCAAACTTGAGGGAGAGATGTTTGCTTTTCTGAGATGTTCTTAATTTTGTTTTTCTACACTGGAGTTAGGACTTCAAAGTGGGATCTGGTTATGTCCTGTTCTACCTTTTTGGCTGAGGAACACTGATACTCCCTGAGGCAAGTCATTTTAATGTCAGGCGGAACTAACAAACCATATGTAACAGTATTTGGGTAGCTTGGATTTGAGGTGGTATCCTTTTCTTTTTTAAAAGGTGAGTCTTTGGCTAAGCTACCGTTAAATGTGTTAAAGAAACATTCTTGACACTTGGTGTTTCCTTGAAGTTTTTTGACCTGCTGTGAAATGGAGTAGCATGCATGTAAGTAAGTGCTGTGTCTATTAGTGTGATGAAAGAGGGACTGTTTGTGGGACAGTATTTGAATTTTAATCCAGAAGCCAACTTTGTCTTCAAACAGGAAATATAAATGTCTTTTTCAGCTGGTGGTTTTTGGATTGAGCAATCAAATGGTGGTTGCTTTCAAGGAAGAGAACACTGTAGCATTCAAACATCTCTTCTTGAAAGGATACATGGACAGAATGGATGATACATATGCTGTATACACACAAATAGATGTTTATGACCAGATATTCTTTGCAATAAACCAGGTAAGAGTTGTCGCTACAATGTATGTAATACACATGCTCTTTACCCCTGAATGTTTTCTTCTTCCTCCTTCTCCGACTATGTCTCAAACTGAGCTTGTACCAGTCTCCTAAAACAAGAACGTTGACTTGTTCAGTTTTTTTTATAGAGGACTCCTCAAAGAAAAGTTTTAAATTCCAAATAAGCTAGGCTTTTCTGGAATAAAAACTAGAATAACTAACTAAAAAAAAATAAAGGGGGGGGGGGGGAAGAAACAAAGAAGAAAGTCAGAATGACTCCTTGCAGGAACTTTGAACTTTTCATGCCACATCTTTGCTCCAGAGCTGACTCTTCCTGGGCTTGAGCAGTCTTATCTTCCTTCTTTCCAAAGGGGGACCATCTAGAGACATTTGTCAAAGGAACCACACTCAAACTTGAACAAACAAATAAAATGGATACCAGATAACGAATAGCACCAGTTACACACAAAGATATGGCTCTGGATTGCTCCTTCTTTTTTTTGATGGTGCAAACGATTCAGTCTCTGTTGTCTTAGATACAAACAAATCAGTAATGCTTTTTCTCTTAAGCTATTTCACTGAGTTGTCTAGAAATTACTACTACAGGTCAGAGCATGTTATTACATAAGCAAAGATTCAGTAATACAGATCTTCCTACTTGGCCTACACACTACAGAGTTTTTGTGTGGTGTGTATCATTAGATAACCTGTTAACAGTCAATGCTTGTGGTACTTGTGTAAAGAAAAAATATAATCTGGTTCTATTTAGTGAACAAACCTGATTTATACTGTCAAATCTCTGTGCTTAATAAAGCATAAAACTCTTTGATGACTAATTTGTTGCTCAAGTGACTTCTAATCACAAATGCAAAAGGCTGGTCTGTAACAAGCAGACCTGCATCTTACCGTGACATTCATGTAAAGCACTCAGCTGCCAGAGAATGCTTCTCTAATCTCAGGCTTCCTGGCAGTTGTCAGATAGGTATCTAAACTGTGACTTTAATACCTTATAGAACATGTAATTTAGCTCATCTTCCTTAAATTTTGAAGTGGATATTGCTGGATTGAAAAAGAAGACAATCATCCCAGGTGCTACAGCACCAGAATATACCATCATATGGAGATGTGCTACTTCTGCACAGACCTCTCTTAAACCTAAATATTTATTTGTCTTAAAGTCCTAGGGAGGTAAATACAAAAATCTGTACATCAGTTCCTCATTTCACAGATAAGGATAACAATACTGTCTTACTTCAGGGAAAGAGAGGTGAGGATTTAATGCAAAGATCTGGATGTATGAAGAGCTTACATATACAGACTCCTGTGAGGACAGCAGAGTAAGATACAGTAAATTACTAAATTATTAAACACAAAAATATATTTCTTCCAGAGTTACAAAACACACAAATGGAAAAAATGGTATCTGACAGACAAAAATTTTTAAAGCCATTTGGAAGGAGAGGATACAAGCTACTACTTTATTCTTGATATTAAATAATACAAATTTTATTGTTTGGAGAAGTATTGACTTTCCAGCTATCACTGAATATGGGACAAACTCAAAAATTGTTAAAGAATAAATTAAACTTAGTAAAAATTTGGCTTTAGTCTGGGGAGAAGTATTGACTTTCCAGCTATCACTGAATATGGGACAAACTCAAAAATTGTTAAAGAATAAATTAAACTTAGTAAAAATTTGGCTTTAGTCTGGGAACATGCAATGCAGGTAGAATGGAATGTTTTTCTACTTTTCCTGTACTGTGTCTTTGATTGTTGTGCAGGGGACTGAAGCCTACAGACAGGGGCTAAACTAATAAGGTTTTAAATAGAGCGGAGAATTAATGGAAGACTAGGTAAACCCTGAAGAGACTTTGATCTTACTATTTTGCCTATACTAGAAGCAGGAAGGCAATTAAGTATGTACTACTATATGAGCTCTAATATACTGAGGGTCTGGTGTGTTAAGGAGATCCTTTGAACTGGATGTAATAACCCTGTGACCAGAGCTGTTACCCCCATTACATAAAAGCAGATATATGCTATCACATAGTTTTCTATGTCATTGTTCAATGTATTAGGCTTCTCATAAATAACGTATTGCTAAATTAGTTGCTGAAATAGTTGACTATGCTATATACCTAGAATAGAGCCATTTCTGAAAAGAACTGATGGACAAATCCACAAATCCATTGTTTTGTCAGAGAAAAGAAACAGAGTACATGTCATTGCCAGAGTATTAGATTTGTGGTGACATCCTTAAAGCTAGTTAGTATATTAATATTGCACTAAATGAAGTCCTTGTATCAGAGCCAGCATGCTTTGCAAATAGTGAATTAGGCTTTCTAGCAAGGATTGTAAACAAAGAAAAAATGGTAAGCAAAGAGTTATTTAGATGATAATTCTGCATTTCTTGCCTTTGCCAAGTACCTTAAAAGTATTTGAGGAGTATTTGTAGAGTGGTGTAGCGTAGATTTCCAAATTCTGTAGGTGAACTTTCAAATAAAAAGATGGGTTATAGCACAGATCCAAACACTTCCAGCTTTTTCAGAAACTAGCATTTCTGGTGTGTCTGACTTGCCTTGTCTATTTGTTCTGAACTTGAGTACTTACAGCTGCCCAACATCTCTGTTGGAAACCATGCTTACAAAAAGAGGGGAGCAGAAGAGACAGCTCTGGCCATATGTCAGCAGTTCTACAAGCAAGGAACCATCTGTCCTGGAAATGACACCTTTGATATAGACCCAGAGATTGTGACTGGTGATGAATCTAATGTATTGTATCAGTTCTTTGGGAGGAGGGACCTTGAAATTATGATGAATTCTTAACAAGTGTCTAGTATTTTATAGTCCTATCAAATGATCTGTATTAAACTTCTTACCAACTAAAACTGGTAAGAAAACTACTGTATAACTAACTCTACTCCTTACTTCCAACAAAACAGCTGTTTATTCCTACTGCCACAAAAACGTGATGGGCCATTAGCACCCGTGATTGTCTAATGGAAGTATTTCAGGCTAATTTCATAAATCTTCCCCTGTGAAGCAGGATTTAAAAACTTCATTAATGAGGAATAACTTGGGCGATGTTCATTTAAGCAAACTGGCCTCCAAAATGGCTCACCACTTATGCGTGTGATCTTGGCTATTCTAGTCAACAGCTCTTAGAGCCTTGAGAATGGGAAAGGCAGGTTACGGTTAAAAGGCACGTGATAACCTGTCTGATATTACTGTGTGTATTTATCCCTTACAGACTGCTTGTACATTGAACCAATGTTGCCTTTAAACAACAGAACTGTAGGAAAGCACAATTTGAATTTCAGTCTGGATTTCCACAGGTGAGGAAGAATATTTGCTGCCTGTATTGATGTATTCCTGCATTTTCCCCTGTGAAAACCTAATATGAAACTGTATTGCAGACTAGTGACAGTACAACTTGTGTTCAATCTGAAGGCAATCAACCTACAGACTGTTCGCCATCATGAACTCCCTGACTGTTATGATTTCACCCTGACAGTACGTAGAAGCCTGCCGTGTGTCTCTCTCTTCAAGATGAAAACTAACTCTTACTGATTTGGTCAGTGTAGAGGGGTTTTTTTTGAGAGTGTTGGGTATCACTAAGTGGTCCCCAGTGGTGTCTGGATTACTTTGTCATGACCTAGTATCCCATGAATTGTTAGTTGCAACTGTAGGAGGTTAAGCTTTAAGTACTCCTGATGATATACTTCTTAAGCACTTGTTTGGCTTATAGCCTCGTGTGCTCTATTCTGCTGGAAGTATTATAAAAGCATAAACCTCTTCTCTTTAGAGAGATGCTTCTAGGAATAGTTATTTTCAGCTCATGGAGGAATTTAAAATTTTTTCACTTGTATTTTGATATCTAGTTGATCAAGGAATTTTAGCAAATTGCAAATTTGTGGCAAACTTGTGGTCCAACGTCTTACGTCTTTGGGTTTAAAAAATGTTTATCTGAATAAACTGGAACTACCTTAAGCTTATGTAAGTTTTGTAACTTCTCCCCTAGGAGTCTTATTCTGAATCATTATGCAAGATTAGCAAT
This sequence comes from Rhea pennata, assembly GCF_028389875.1. Taxonomy (NCBI): domain Eukaryota; kingdom Metazoa; phylum Chordata; class Aves; order Rheiformes; family Rheidae; genus Rhea; species Rhea pennata. The sequence continues at coordinate 16,649,762 of NC_084670.1, read as the reverse complement.
GCAATATGCTAAATATAAAATGGTTTAAATGTAAAAAGGCATGCACTTTTTATTAATATTTTTTGTTGATACAGATAGTGTTTGATAATAAAGCACACAGTGGAAGAATTAAAATAAGTCTAGACAACGACATAGCTATCAGGGAATGTAAAGACTGGCATGTTTCTGGATCAAGTAAGTGATATAAATGTGTTCAAATTTTCATTTGTCACACTAGCACAATGTTTGTTAACCTTTTCTTTATTGAAAAATGAGGTACTATTGATATATATCATCTAATAGATACATTCTAAATCCCATTTTCTAAAGAATTGTTTTGCTTTTAAATTTTTGATTTGAAATCTTGGCAACCTAGCCATACCATTACTCTCATTAGCAGTTCTCAAACCTTGTACCATTGATACTTTCAACCATAATTTTTTCCACAAATGACTGTTTATCCTTCTAATTTTAGCTATTAACTTTATGTTCTTCATTGGTTAAGGTAGGGCTGTGAACTATTGTTACGGTGCTAAGCAGCAGGTCATATGGTAATGGTGGAAAGTTGAAACTAATTCACTCTTATTGCAGGACTTAACACAAGGGAAAATAAGAAAGCACTCTTGTTAAGTACTGCTGGACTGAAGTGGCTAGAAACACATCTAATTGCTCCTTAAATGTTTTGGGGCATGTAGTTGAGTGTAACTGAGATGCAAAGTATAGTTAGGTATCTTAAATCAGTTAGTAGCAAGAGCACCCTTTGTTAGCAGCTGTTGGATCTGGTCAAAGCTCGTATGAAATCTTTTATATTGGCAAAGCTAATCTGTTTGGAAGAAGTTTTCCAAGAGTCTAAATTCCATTTATTGTTTCTCACTTTTTTGCTGAAATAAGCAGTAAGATGAATAAGATCTGTTTTTCTATTTTGCTGCTTGCATCTTTGCTATGTCAACATGAGGAAATTCCCCCATAAAGAGCTCGTAGCAAAAAGGAGACTTCTTTGTAATGATCCAGATTGCAATTAATTTTGGGAACTTAATGAAATGCATTAGAGAAGACAAAACACACCACTTACGCAACTACATACTCCACTAACAGCCTTAATCAACTAGCATTGCTAGCTGCCGTGTTATGAATGCACACCAGATGACATGCTATCTAATAGATTGCTTGTGCAGCAGTATGATATGGTTTTGATACCAGGCTTCTGATTCACACTGGTTATCTATGTAGATTGCCTAGCATCCAGCTCTATTAAGAGTTTCAAAATCATCTGGAATACCCTGTACTGTATTTTAAACCGAAGGAAAAATAGACAGGCAATGATTTGCAAATGGATACCAATAAATTGTGTTTATTTTGTATTAAAGTGCAAAATCAACTTAAATGCCAACAGTACATGTGTTAGTCGCATTTGTATAAGCAAGTAGTAGGTAGGCTCTTCTTGGGTAGAATTTTGTGAAGGTAGGTATCTTTGTGAAGTCAAGTAGAAGTTCAGCATCCTGTTTTGGAGAATTGCTGCCTGTTCTTGCAATTTTAGTGTTAATTTGTTACAATTTTTTTTCAAACATAATACCTCTTTTAGTATTAAAAATCTAGTCCTTCTTATCGTGTCTCCATCTAGTTTCAGCTGTATGATAAGTATAACAAAAAGCAAGATGTCCAGCGGTAGTTTTGGTGCAAAATTTGACCTTAATTGATCAAGAATGTGACTTCTAGTAACATAAGTGATGGGGAATGCATGTCCAGCTGGTCTTGGCTATCTGAACAGCTATGCAAATTATCTGCATTGCTCTGGCAGAGAAAATTCATCTGTTAGTCAAATACTGGCCTGGAAGAGAAGATACATACTGTAAAATACCTGGGATTTTTTTTAGACAAGATCTGTGGTTCCAAAGGCCAGTCCAGCACTTGTAAGTTGGAGAACTCCACCTCTAATTCTGCAGGGTTTTAAGAAGCGCTCACCTTCTGACGTGTGATATTTTTGATGTAGTATCACCCCTCCTAAATTATTTGAAGGGGTATATCTAATGCAGGTATGTTTGTGTCTCATGAAAATATTAGACAAGCTTACAAGGGAGAAGTACCAAGATTTTTCTTAATTCAGTTGTATAAACATAATAAACAGCAAAAATTGATTCTTACTTGAATATTCAAGCTGTTCCACAAGATTAAATGCATCTCATTTTAAACATCTTCATTTTTGTTCTTTTAGTACAGAAGAATACTCATTACTTGATGATCTTTGATGCTTTTGTTATCCTGACTTGTCTGGCCTCATTGATCCTTTGCACACGATCAGTGGTTAAAGGAATTCGGCTCCAAAGGGTGGGTATAACTCTTTCTGTGGAATGTCTGTGTGTCTTTTGTTAGTCTGATTAACTTCTTTCTTGCCTTCTTCCCCCTAGGAATTTGTAAGTTTTTTCTTACATTATTATAAGAAAGAAGTATCTTTCAGTGATCAAATGGAATTTGTCAACGGATGGTACATCCTGATTATAGTTAGTGATGTCTTAACTATTGTTGGATCAACTTTAAAGATGGAGATACAAGCCAAGGTAAGATATTTACATTTTTAGGCAGAAGCAAAACTGGTTATGTTGGTCCCAGCTAGGTTTAAATTCTTCAGAGGACTCCAGGCTGGCGCAACTTGATTCTGACTGGTATGAAATTTTAAAACTCCTCTCTTCTCGAACTATAATTCAGGTGTTTTGTTTCCAGTTTTGAGATTTAAAAACTCCAAATATCACTAAATGTTATAATTCTGTTCCTCTTTGCTCTTTTCTGTGACTTCAAGAAATAAAATTAACTTTATCTCTGAAAGTTCAAGACTGTTGACTTCTTCTCCTTTCCCCATTTAGGACCACTTATCCTTGCTAATTTGTTGTGATTTTTCAGTTAGCCTTTAACTTTCTGTTTCACATTTAACACGTTTAATGTGTTCTCTGGCATAGAGAATCACTCCTTAAATGTCACTTTGCTGCTTTCCCAGCTCTGGTTTCCAGCATGTACATAAAAATCAGCCACAGTCTGGTTGTAGGCTGTCAATTTCTAATATAAACTTGTAGAAAAAAAATCTTCATTAGCATACTACATACAGCTAGAATTAGTGAACAAAAAAAAATTACAATTTGCTATCCTCAGGCATTCTAACATTCAGATAATGTCGTTCTTCACCAAAACTATAGCAGACTTTGAAGTGTGACATTGCAACACAATAGACTTTGGACTATAATGATGAAAGGATAATTCTGAAATCCATCTGGTGACAGCTTGACTGTCACAGATGCCCTGCACAAATTGCCTTATCTTATCTTAGGAGCTATAAACTCAATTCTGAGAAATAAAAAGAAGCTAAGAGGAAGTTAGCTTAGATAAGAGGTAACTCCATCCTGTTTTGGGATAATGTGAAGATGAGAACAAGACTGGAGTAAGATCTTGCATTTTGGATTCCTGTATCTTACATATCTAAATATATATGTTTAGATATGTGTTTTTCCTAAAATAGTATTTTACTAAAACTCTTCTCTACAGGTACATTTCATTCATTTTGCAAGCCTTGTGGATCATATAGTAAGATATTATTCCGTGTCACCACATGAAAGTTAACAGCTGAATAACTGTAAATGTTCATATTAAAGTGGCCTAAATTTGTTTTTTTATCAAGCTGCAAGTGATTTTTTTCTAATATACAAGATTAGCCAGCCCTTAGATGAATAAAAACAGAAGATAGTGAAGACTTTATTCAAGTAAGCTGTCCTAATCTAAGTAGAACATCCTATTTTGGAACCATTGCATTACAAAGTAGAGCTGCAATTCAAGCAACAGTGTATGTGCTAACTTGGATGAAAGTAGGCCAGTGTGTGTAGGTGGAAAAACAGTGACATGTCAATAAAATATTCTGCTTACAACTAATTAGAAACTAATTATTCTCCCTGATAACATTCTACAGCTGCTTGTTCCTTTCTACATAAAACAATCTTCCTTAATATTTATCTGAACCTTTTTCTTCTTTTCTTTTTTTTCTTTTTTCTTTTCTTTTTTCTTTTCTTTGCTTTTCTATGCTTTTCTTTTCTTTTCTATGCTTTCCTTACATACTGGAAGAACTTTTTTTACTCTTCAGTTCTAAAAGCACATACATTGGAATGTGGTAGAGAAATTCCCAAGCTGGTATTGGGAATCTATTGATGCAGTTGCTGGATTCTGGAAGCAACATAAAAATGTTTGCAGTGCTACTCTGCAGAATTTAGTGAGTCAAGTATAGAGCAGTGTGTCTGCAGCTGTGGTGCATATGTAATGCGTATGTATGCATAATGTCTATACATAAGGCATGTGAACTGAATTACACTTGCAAGTTCCTGTGCTCTTTGGTGGGACTTTTGGTCTCTATTATATATTGCCCCAAATAGTTTTTAACGGGAGAAATTTCCAAGGAAAACAAAATTTCTTAGCAGATCTATGTAGTAATTAGAGTTGTAGTTTAGAACCTGTCAGTTGTTTTAATACTTGATTTTATTTATTCTTTTTTTTTTTTAGAGTCTGACAAGTTATGATGTCTGTAGCATACTCCTAGGAACATCCACTATGCTTGTGTGGCTTGGAGTCATTCGCTACCTAGGTTTCTTTCAGAAGTATAATGTAAGGATCTCCTGGGATCTTCGTGCTGTTGGTATTTATTTTATTTGTTGCTATAAGACAACTGGAAAAAATTCCTGGTTGAATTCTAAGTGTTTGTTTTGGTTTCTGCAGCTTCTTATTTTAACACTGCGAGCAGCATTGCCTAATGTAATGAGGTTCTGTTGTTGTGCTGCTATGATCTATCTGGGCTATTGTTTCTGTGGATGGATTGTACTGGGACCTTACCATGTGAAGGTAATATGGCTTGACATGAAAAAGACAATTTGAATATTAGGATGGATTCCAAGTAAATGGAATTTACTTACTTTACTACTGTTCTTTTCTAGGTTTCAATGACAAGGCTTCCCTTAATATAAAAATAGTGTTTCTTCAACATGATGCTGCTCTGTTTGAGGAGTCAGACTTTCATGACTCAGTCAGATTTTCCTCTAGTTATGAAAGCTCTGAGTCAGAAGTGGAAGATGCTGTGACTCTCAATCACATGCGGGGAGTCTTATGTGGTATTTTGAGAAACAAAATTTCATTTTGCAGAACACTAGTATTAGACTATAGCTTTCAAGACTCTATCCTTGCCCATTATAAAACTGAAATTGGCTTATCCACTCTAGCAAGAGTTTACAGGTGAATGAATTGAGTGTGTTTAGGGGGCTGATGACCTTTGTTCATTCCCCAAATGTTTTCCTGTTAGCACTGCACTTTGTTGTACTCTAGAGATACAAAGGCTGAGATCCAAGGCAGCCAGTCAGCAGCTGTGCATCTTATTCATGTTATGTACAGTCTTTGAATTCAAATAAAGTAGCCATCAGCGTTCTTGTCTTTTTCCCCTTCCTCTAGTTCCGTTCTCTGAATGTGGTTTCTGAATGCCTTTTTTCATTGATAAATGGAGATGACATGTTTGCAACCTTTGCAAAAATGCAGCAGAAAAGTTACTTGGTGTGGTTATTCAGCAGGATCTACCTCTACTCCTTCATCAGTCTGTTCATCTATATGGTGCTAAGTCTCTTCATTGCACTCATTACAGATACATATGAAACCATCAAGGTAAACATGAACTCTTACTTTTTGTTTGGAGTAAAAAGGCAAGATTGATGTTACTGAGACTCATCTTGCTCAATATTTTGACTTGTTGCGTATGCCAATTTAAAGAATAAACATAATGATTACTTCTGAGGGTATATAGAGAAGTGACATGGAGAGATGTTTAATCTTTCCCCATTTCAGTTTTCTTACAAGCCTATCTGATTTCCTGTTCCAATGGAAACTAAATAGCTACTTAAAAATCAGTGATTTCATATTCAGCTGTTTGAATCTTCTAATTTCAGCCTTGGCCAGTGTCTGAAAAGTGGTCTTGGAAGGATTTGTATGTTTAGCCTTGTTAAAAATTCAATTAACTATTTTTTTTAAAGCACTACCAGCAAGATGGCTTTCCAGAGACAGAACTTCAGACATTTATATCGCAGTGCAAAGACTTACCAAACTCTGGAAAGTACAGGTTAGAAGAGGAGAGTTCTGTATCTCTTTTTTGTTGTTGTAATGGTAGGTACCTGAGTTGAAATTATACATTAATATATATTCAAAGCAGCACACCACAAACTGTTCATGGTCAAATGTTTATGAAGAATAAACAAGGAAGGGATGGGGAAAGGGGGGAAAAAAAAGCAACGAACATGAACTATTTCTAGTGCTCTAGAATGGAACACTTTATTGAAATGTCTCCAGCCAACAAACCTTTTGGTAGAGGTAAGGGAACCCTTACATTAGGAATTACTTAACATATCCAAAACAGTACAGAAAGTTAGAGAATGTATACAGTAACTTGGGAACTCTTTATGTGGAACATGCAGGCATTTACACTTCCTGTGCTAATTGCAATTGTCAGGGGTTACTGAATTTATTCAGTGTTGTCTTACCCCATCTTTAATAATATCTTATGCAGTAGGTTGTCTTAACTCAAATGGCAGCAGTTCTAAAACTTAGAGAGAAAAGCAACCTGTCAACATACTAAGATAGCATTCAATTCAAGATATTAGCACAGCATTTGGAAGAGCGTCGCCTAACTTCCGTTATGGAAAGCTTAATATACTTAAATTATCTGAAGTTTTGTTTCTTCAGGAATACTGATTACAGAACACATGGTTTATATTTAACCTGGCTCGCAGCAGCTCTGTGTCTCGCTTGCAGAAGGATCCCTTGGTGGGGGAGCCTTAAAACATTGCCAGCTTGATAAAAAGATCAAAGGAACTTGCAGCTTATTGATACTGGGCTTTTCTGGTGTGAATGATATATTGTTATATGTTGTATAGCATATACTTATGTGAGGAAGGAAATGGGGGCATATTTTGGAGCAGGGATAAAATAAAACTTGTAGTGAGACAGTCTAGAATTGAGAGCCATTATTCCGACTGATTGCTTTGAGAGGGAAGTGTGGGATGAAGCAGAGCAGGCCATTTTGCTTCTGGGTAAAGGGTACTGAAATGTTAATATTTCCTCTTCTACACACACCAGACACAAACCCTCATACAAGGTGGGACAGGGGGATGTAATCCTCTTGCCACTGACTTGGGTCAGATCAGGAGTTTAGAAGACCATTCAAAAATGAAAACTTGGTTACTCTCAAGCAAGTTGTTCTTCAAGAACATTGGGCAGTCAGCAGAGCTCTGGACTCAAAGGGGGCTGTTGGCAGCTAAATGCCTGATTTCAGAATCTTATTTTCTAAACTGATTGCCTACTCGTTAATCATTTTATCGTGGTGGCAAATATTTTGATCTACGTGAATTCCTCATAACATGCATGTTAGTGTTACAAACTGTTTTTATCTGAAAATAGTGTAGTTCTTTCTCTAGAAGGTAAACTAGAGGCTGGCTTTGCAGTTACCTATAAATACTGAACGTTGCTTCTTTAGCTAAGTAGTCAGTCCTTCTGGCTTTACTTTGAAATAAATGATATGTAGGAATAAATAAGTATTTCAGAGGGAAAGGTATGGATGTTTCATTATGGATTCTATGGCTTGTGCTCCTTAAATAGTCATATGGTCCTATAGTATACCAAAAATCTCTTAAATTCTTGTAAATATTCAAAATGTTTTCTGGTGGTTTGTAGCATTTTTCTTATCAGTATTTGTCAAATGATTTAATTAAATAGTTCAGGAAGATTTTTAAGGCTCCATGTTTAATGAAATTATTATTTTGATGTGTGTATCTGACTTTTCTCCTCCTTTCCTGTGCAGGTCCTAGTGAAGATATTTAATGGATTGTGTGAACATATTTTGGAGATTTTAAAGCACCACACATTTTAAGAACTGGATCATGGTCTTGGTGGAAAATCTTATACCTTAAGCCTAAATTTCCTTTTCTCTAAAAATAGTGCAAGCCTGTGGAAGAGCTTGTGATAAACATAGTCTTTCTGATTGGGCACTCTCACTTCTAGTTCAGGTTTGGGGTTTTTTTAAAGCTTTTTCCTACTCATTTCCTAAGTTAAATTGCACTAGAATACAAAGGACATTACAATGCTGTGTTCAGAGACTTGGCTAGATTATACAAGTAGACTAGAAATGCAGTAAATAAGTTTCAGCTATACATAGAAATAATATTGCACAACTGCAGCTTTGACTACCAAACTAGCCCTCAGTACTGCAGGCATTATTCACCTACAGCTGACGATTTAGTGAATGAATTAAAGCACACTCGAGTGCCTTCAGGCTTTTTGTTTTTCCACAGTTGTAGTAAAAATAACTAAAATTATGAAATTCAGTGTAACTTGCTTCTGGAGACAGTACAGTGAATTGATTCAAATAAGGCTCAGACTGTAAAATAAATATTTATGTCAATGTTAGTTTTGCCATTTGACATAACTGGCAGTCTCTTCTCAGAGAGGCCAGGTATATGGCAGCCCAAAACTAAGTTTGAGGGATGAGTTGAATGGAGAAATGTAGATGTTCTCCTTTATTTAAATTCTAGCTAGGATCAATTACAGTCTTCAGCTTTTTAGCAGTGTGCTGACCTTATGCTTTTAAAGAAAAAGATAAGAGCACTTTCAAAATATCTATTTTTTTAAATTTAAAACCTTCCTCTGGTACACTGGTTGGTAAAGCTGGAGACTAAATTAAGTTAAATATGTGGGACATAAGACTCAGAGTCATATCTCTCCACACTTTAGAAGCTGGATGTTTCAAACCAAGCTAATAATCTGGTCTGCTCTCTAAAACTTTAGATCATATTAAAAAAAAGGTTAAATTTTGATAGCTTAGTTTATATGCTTTTTTCATTGTGATACCATTTAAAGGATGCCTTATTTTCTGTAGTCTATTCACTCTAGGAGCAGAACAGAAAAACAAAGGGAAGCATGTTTTAGATAGCTTGCACTTGTAAGCAACAATCATGCAGGTATTTGTGAAAATGTATAATGAAGTGCTATATACTGTGCACAAACATGGAGGACACTAAACATACTCTGTCTGAATGTTTACATATTGTAGGAATGTGCTACAATAAACATTTGCAGTTGCAGTAAGTATTGGGTGCGTCTGTATTCATTTTAAGAGTAAATATGTTGCCAGGTTAATACAGGAGCTTTTTCATAGCAATATGTAATTTCTGGCATGAAACAGAGTGCTGAGTGTGCGAACTCACATAGCCTGTAGTCAAAATAGTTGGTGTGGACCTTGATCAGGGTCTGTTCCCAGTTAGGTCTTGTCTAAGCTTTTCAGAGTTTGTCATTGAATCAAATAAGCAAGTATTGAACCTGAAAATGCTTGTCCTATGTTATGTGATGTTCAAATTCAGTAAAGACAAACCAAATGCAAGGTATAGTCAAAACTATTAACAGTACCTAAAAGTTTCCTGTGTTGAGATACTTGTCTTCCAGCAGTCACCTGAGATTGCAGACTTAAATCTTTTCAAAGAGATTCAAAGCTACCTCGCCTTGAAAAGCAAATACTAAATGACTGTCTGTTCTGTTGACACTTTAAATTCCTTGCGGATCTTTGGCAACACACTATATATAATCACTATAGTATAAAACAATTTGTGCAAGGAATTCTAACAAGGATGGCAAGCATTTTAGAATCACTGAACTGCAGAAGCTTGACTTCTTCTTAGCAAGGTTAAGCTTCCTAAGAAGCTAGGAGAAAGTTAAGATTTTGGTAGAAAATATAAAGCTTCTATGGAAAACAACTGTTCATTCAAGGTTTTTACCCATAATAAATCTTTCCTGATTTCTTCCCCTCAGTGAGTAATTTGCTGAAAATGCAGGTGTATTTTGTAAACAGCTATAAAGTACTTTTCTTTTCCAACACATCCGTAAGGTAAGTATTAACCTGATTTCATTTAGGAATGGGGCAGAATATATGCAGTGTCACTATTAATTTCTGAAATTGATGACAAATTTCAACACAGTTTTTCAGAACTCTAAAATATAAAATTCTTATAAAGTTTTACAGAAGCAGGGAGAAATCATGTTAATAGAAATCTGCAGTATGAACACAAGGCATGAAAAATGACAATGGGTGATCCCCAAAGCAGGAAAAGGTATCATGTGTGAATTCTTTTAATTTCTAGTAGAAGTCTGCTGCTGCAGAATGATTTCTGCTGCCTAAAGAGCAAGCTTCACTCTGAAGTTTGTTGTGCAGTGAGATCCCAGTTAGACTCTTTGAGAAACAACCTGTGATTATGATAAAGCTAAAAAGTCAGTCAACTGAGACACAAAAATTAAGTGGAAAACCATGCTCTGTTAGTTCTGTTATACTATGCAACTTTTAATTTAGCACCACTGGCAGCTGTGTGCTTTGGGGGAGGAAAAGAGTTGATGAAAGGCAACTAATATTGAAACAATAACGGGCATGGTCCCCATGTGAAGCCATAGGGCAAGGACTAGCTTAGTTTAGGAGATGGTTTTGTAAAGCAAGGGATAGAATGGTGGGGTACGAAGAGGAACAACAAACCTGTTATAAAGCTACAGAGTAGCTACTGCATATTGTTTGTTATGGATGCTATGATGTGGGGAGAAGAAGAAACATACTCTGAAAGGTTAGCTTACACCTGCCCAGTTCTGAAAATAAAACGAAACATTGTTTGTACTACATATCTGATATCTATTTTGTTTTTTAAGAAAACCAGATACACCAGCATTTACTCTTCTGCTTGGTAATAACGTTGGCAATCTAAGTGCTTGCTATCCAGATTGCTGACCTTGCTTGATCCCTTGTGTTCAGGATCTCAATCCATGTTATTTGGCTCACGTGCGAAGCAGCTAGTCTGTCCTGTTTTCTAGTCTACTGGCTGTGTTGAAGAAAAAGTGCAGCTCTAGCAGGAAATCTGTGTTTACATCTGTGTGGTGTCTGCTCCTGTTGGATTTGTGGTGGGGCTTTTTACCCTTGTTTCTTGTCACAATACGGTGTGCCGGTTAAGGACTCACAGAATCAAAAACCACAACAATTAACTCTTCTTCTTTTTTTTTTTTTTTTTTTTTTTTTTTTTTTTTTTTTTTTTTTTTTTAAGGGAGGTCTTGACCTCTAATGTCAACTTTGGACAATGCTAGTAACAGATATAAAGCTGCACCCTGGAGAATGAGTATCTTTATGCTGATGCAATCAAGCAGACACAGATAGAACTGTAAAATGCAAGTGAGGAGAGCAAAGAAGCAGATAAAACATCAGATAAACTCATTACCTATCCAAATGCCAGCCTAAAGAATGCAGAGCTTGAATGCTGTCCAAAGAATGTGCGGAGTGCTGAGAGAGCGCCTTTGTTCTGATTCTGTGCCCTGCAAAACAGTTACTTGAAAAATCGTGAATGTATTACCTCCTCATGAAAATAACTTGCAGGGTGCCAAACTTACCTAACACAGGTGCTGATAACTGAAGCTCATCTCAGTGCCAATGCTTTGCATACCCCCTGGTAGTGAGAACCTCTTGTTTGCAGCAAAGTTCAGATCTATTAATAGAATAAAGCTAGACTGAGGAATAGACTGAGGGAGAGGTGAGGGCTATACACTTGTTTCTGGGTACTAGTTTCCATATTGGATAGAAGCAATCTCTCAAGGGAAGGTGAACAGTGTGCACGCAAAAAAAAAAAGGAAGAAAACAAAGCCAGATATGGTCATACCTTTCCAATAAAAAATGTGTACGGGTATAATTTATCTCTGGTAGATAGGGGAAAAAAACAGATGCTGCCATAAAACCTCAGACCAATGATCCGATCTGTATGAGACATCTTCCTGTCTGCGGCAGCAGCAGATACCAAATGCTTAAGAAAACTTTCATGCATGACCTGACTTAATGCTCTCACAGATAATTTTGAAAATTTTCAAATGATGTTTGTCTAGACTTCTGTTCCTTCTTCTCCCTTAAGTGAGGTGACTGTGACTAAGCAGAGCGTCTCCTGAGAGCGTGCCACCTTCTTATGCAACAGCACGCTCTGCCCTGCTATTCCTGCTGCTAATACGGTCTGTCCCCGTCTCACGGGCAGGCGGAGCGCGCACGGTCCTTGTAACGAAGCCGCCTCTTCCAAGTCTGCATCCCAGTTTGGAATGACCGCACCAGTCCGCACTGCGAGCGGAACTGCAGAACCCTGCCGGCGGCAGAGGGACCAGCCCCGCAGCGCAGCGGCTGGTCTCTCCGAGGCGCGTCCCGCCTGCTCCTGGCCAGAGCTCGGCCTCACCCACTCGCGAGCCCCACTTCGCCATACGAGAGCCCAAGCACTGGCGACTTTGCCTTAAGGAGATAAGCAGGCCTGGCAGAGAGCGGGGAGCTTAACCTGCTCTTCAGACTCGTGAAGAGGGGGGTTCTTGGGTTTGGCGTTTTCCCCCCTACAGGCTGGCTCCACACTTCAGTAGGGTTCTTGTAAAATACATTTCTCTGGGAAAAGCTCTAGCAAAAATTCAGATGATGGGGCTAAGAACACTGCCAGCTGTTCGCCACAGGGGCGGAGCTGGACGGGTCTGGAGCCAGCTCGCCCGCCCGCCCGCGACGGCCCTGCGCGCCCGCCCGCCCCTCGCCGGCCGCCGGCACGTGGCCGAGGCGGGCGCCCTCCCCCGGCCGCCCGCGCCCCCTTTAAAGCCGGCGCGGCGCGGCGCGGCGCGGCCCGCGGGGCTCCGCAGCCGAGGCCGTCCCGCCGCACGGGGATCGGGGCCGCCCGCCCCCGCCGCGGCCCCATGGAGATCTCCCTCAAGTACCTGCCCGGCGGCCGGGCCGCCCGCCGGTGAGCGCGGCGCGGCGGGGGGCGGGGGCTGCCGCGCCGTTCTGCCCCACAGGGCGGGTCGGGGCGGCGGCGGCCGGTCCGGGCCGGCCCAGCCCGGCAGCGGTCCCGGCCCTGCCCCGCCGCCGGGGCTAGGGGGTCGCGGCGCTTCTCCGCCGGGGCCGGGGGAGCCGCCTGGGGAGCGCTGTGGCCCGCGGTAGCGGCCGCGGAGGCTGCGAGGGCGGGCGGGCGGCCGCGGTGCTCGGGCGCAGGCCGCCCCGGTTTCAGTGCGGGCGCCTCCTCGAGAGCTGGCGCGCCAGGTACGCGCGGGGCCGGGGGCGGGCCGGGGCCGGGGCGGGCGGCCGGGCGGGGCTGCCTGGGCGGAGAGGGGCCGCTGAGCGTGGCCGGGGGCCCGCGGCGGTGCGGCCGCGTCCCGCGGGGGCCCGCGGCGCCAGGTGCGCCCGCGGCCGGCGGCTGCCGCTGAGGAAGGGCTAAGTGCGCCGCTGGGTTCAGCGGCCGCGTTGCGCGGGCCAAGAGCCCTGAGTTTAAAGCTTGTTTCACGTGTCGCTAAGCGCAGGTTGTAGTCGTGACTGCCGAGTCCTCTTTTTCTCGGATAAACTCCTGAGCTTTCAAGTGCCTCGCTACAAAATGCCTCCCAAAGAGCAGATGGTGCTTGAAGCTCTTCCTGAGACTTCTCAAATTTATGAACGCTTCTTGAAAAGTCAAAACCTCCTGTCCCCATTTTGGTGGCGAGGTAGAGCACATCCCCAGGTGTTCCTCTGCGTAGGCTGAGCGTGTGCGCTTCGTTAGAGTGCTGCGATGGCGTCTACGCCAACGGTGCTGCTGGAGCCGTAACAGCCAGGGCGCGCGATGCTGCTGCAGATGCCTCCAGACCACGAACGGAGCTTTAAAGCGTGGCTGCAGCTAAGCTCATCCTTAATGATACTTAAATGTGCACCTCAGAAAAGTGAGGCCATCATGTTAGGAGAGGTATTTTTTCTTCACAAAACCTTTGCTTGCGTCTGTTCTACAAAACATTCTGGAAACTGGTGAGTCTGAACTTAATATTCCATGACTCTGTCTCGGACTCAGGTGTTTTGGTTGGATTGGCTTTAGAACATTAGTTCTATTGGGTGTTCATTAGCCTAAATGCTTTGTTTAGTATGTGGTCACCCTTAATAGCACAGAGCTTTTTACTTATTTATTTTTAATCAAAGTTTTTAGTTCTGCAGAATTAATATAGTTTAGTTAGATGTTATTTTGAATCCATTCTAGTAACTGAGAGATTAGAAAATAATTACTGTATTTTTTTTATTGCTGAATGTATTGCTAAAAATCACTGTAGAGAACTTTTGCCTCTTCTTTATCAGGAGCAAAAATCTTGAAAGCCCAAAGTGATATAGGCATGAATCTCATCTTTTTCACTTTAAATTGAAAAAGTACCTTACCTTCGGAAGAATTTCCTACTACCAGTTTCTACAGAATTAATAAAAGAAGCTAAAAGCATCAGTAAAAGAAAACAAACTAGCCAATAGAGTTACATGATGGTTGTGTAGAAGTGAAAGTATTGTTATTAGTCAGCATGGAGTTTTTAGAATAGCTGTAAGGGCTTAAAAGACAGTTGGGAGGGGGGAAGACATGTTTTGCATGATATGTATATGAATTTCTAAGGAAGTACTGTTTCTTATAAAGCTTGCTGCTTGATTTAAGATGTGTTATTTCAGATGTACTGTTACTGAAAGTTTAGGGGAGATTTTTGCTTATGTCTTGGAGTGGTCCTTATGTCATACCTCATGCTTTGTATCTGGATCAGTTCCAGTGTAAACTTGTTCTATTTCCCTTTCCCCCTTTTTTTCTCCCTACTCTAATTATTTTTATTTCATATCACTTCTTACTCACTGTGTCCACAAAAATGCTTCTACCTGTTCAGGAGAAGCTGGTGTAAGAGCTACTATTTTTGGGGGGTATCTGTGCTGGATTGAACTGCATGTGTAACTGCTTCCTTGGACTACTCACAACTATAATAATTATATGCTTTTCTGTCAGGTATGTTTAAAGTTCCAAATTTATATCTCAAATGTCATTAAAACTAGCCCAGTGCAGTGGTTTTTGTTTTGTTTTAATCTGAAAAGGGGTACTGTATGGGTGGTCATTTTCTCTAAAACTCTTGTGACTTTTCTTTTTTCCTCTCATCTAAAAATCAGCTTTGCATTGTTGTTTTCATGAACGGTTGATATAATTCTATGTAATAAAGATAACCTTTGAGCTTTTCTGTGTTAAAATAGGTTTTCACTTTCTCTTATGGAAGAATGCTACTGTATACCTTTACTGTATTTTGTAAGTTATTTTCCTTGTTATGAGGTAGCTGGTTCTATCAAATCAAATGTGTTTTGCATTCTGGAGTTCAGACTCAGAAATAACTATACACTTTAGACAGATGAGGACAAAAGAAATCAGAATGCATCTGGAAACTTGGACTTGGTGTTTTTAGTTTTGACCTTGAGAGAAAATAGTATTTATAAAATTCAGAATATTGGGAATGTTTAATGGAACTGGTAGGAGATCAATTTTTGTAGCTATTTCCAGATATGCATGCTCTATCTTAACTGGGGGGGGAAGCTTGCTCCTGATCTTTTTCTGAAGTAGGGAAATTTTGACAATTACTGGAAAACAAGGTTAGTAAGACAGGGAGAAGGAAAGTTTTCAGTGCCCTGTTTAGTTGAGAGGCAGAAATATAGATTGAATATAAGGTGCCAACAACAACAGCCTGCTCTGCTTGTTCCTCTTATTTTTACATGCCTAAAATGTGTGGGGATGCTTTAGCCTTAACATTTGAGAGCAGCAAATGTTTAAAACTTCAGTCCTTGAAATAGCTCATTTGTAGCGTGTGTATGCTGTGAAGCCTGTTCAGGTTGCTCAGTCTTTGAGACACCTCTTCCCGGAGGCAGAATGTGGTGTGTTCTGAGAAGTGTGTTAGCAATGGCCTCTGTTTATTCAAGTTTTAGCTCTTTCTTAAAACTAAGCTTGTTATTACAATAACATATGCTATTATTTAAAGCATATATCCTGAGAAATAACTGTTTAAATGTTGTGTTATGATAATCTAATGTAATTATTTTTATCATGTGATCACAGGAAATTTTTTTTTGTTTTGTTATGAAAAACTTTACAGACCTTTTATGTTATATTGGAGAACTGAGGTGAAACTGTAATATGAGGAATCTGTCTGCCAAAACATTTTGTTGATTTCTAATTAACATATTATTTATGGCAGAAATATGATGGCCCAGCCAGATTTAGATCTAAAAGAAATGGCTCTAAAAGAAGATTTGAAATTTTACTTCATGAACCCGTGCGAAAAATACAGAGCAAGACATCAAATACCATGGAAACTGGCTTTGCAGATTTTAAAGATACTTATGGTTACCACACAGGTAATATTTTCTCTGTTTTTACTCTTAGAAAGTGTAGTAATGATACATGAGAGAAATAGTAGTTCTGTGCTCCCGCTACTTGCCATCTCTAGATGTTCTTTACTGCCTTCCCTCTTTAGTCTAGAAAGAAAGATCGCTGAAGAGGGGGAGAGTGTGGTGAAAGAATACAATGAACTAAATTATCTAGTCAAATATTGCCCCAAAATTTCCAGGAGGCTTTCATAATTTAATGTTTTTAAGATAACAGTTTAAAACATAATTCTGTTCCCTCCCACTATATCCATGCTATGCTGTGAAATGTTTAGGCTTGCTGTCTCAATACCGCTGTATATTCTGTTTTCTACTATATTTATGGCCCTTTAGGCTAATACATTACTGTTTCACTGAATTGTTTTGTGAAAGTGACAGCATTTGAAATGTAGCTATCAACTCTAAATGTGCAGGTTCAGGTGTGAAAATGCTGCAGTCTGTCTGGTGGCAATAGAGATGACTGGGCTACTTAAGTCAGATGTGCCCCTTGTTTGTATCAGTGATGTATTTCAAACTTTGCAGATATGCACATAAGTAGGGGCAAAGAAGAAGAGAATTTTAACTGTTTATTACAGTGCAGTTGATTGTTTAGCAATCCACTGAGAAATGCTGACAGAAGGAGGGGGGCAGGAAGATGGGACAAACATGTGCGTAGAGAAGGTTGGACCTTTGAAATACAGGATTGACATCTGGCACTTCGCAAGTACAGCTAAATATACAAGTCCTCAAAATGTGCTGAGTTGCAAGATTCAAGGTTTGTATTTGACTTACCTGCCAGAATGAAGTGTTGCATATCCATGTGTTACACTGAATGCTTTTGTTCTTCAGATCCCCCTAGAAAGACATGGCAAGCTCTTTGGTTTTGCTGGCAAAAAGTTCAACCTCTGTTGCTGCAGTAGTGGGGGTCCTAATGCAGCTCTGTGTGCAGGCAAAGGTTGGCATGTAGTGGTCATTCTGCATAGACAAGGGTAGCTTAAAATACGGTATTGAATCTAATGCTGGCAGAGTCGCTACCTATAGCACCTTTGCTGCTGAGAATAGGGAGCGTATTGAAGTGTGTGTGCAGGCGAACAGGACACTGCAAATGCAACATAACCCTAGTGGAACAGGTACCTTTACTTTCTGGGTACTGGCGTGAGCTAAGGGAAGGGTTGCAATGTCTTACGAGTAGATGTGCTTAAAATATGGATTATTGCACTTTCTTCTTAGAAAGGCTGACAAGGCAGTAACATTTTGTCTTATTATTCACATGTCTGTTAAAAGGTTCAGTAGTATTCAATATATCCTAGCTGACTGGCTTAACTCTTGGGAAAGTAAAGGAACTCACTCATAACTTTTCTATCTGCTATTGCAGTCTCTTTGCCCTTGTGTGCAGAGGGGGTGCTCTACTGCTCTGCTTTCTAAGGCCATGAGACTTGCTGGATCCCTTAGGATTTGTTGATGCACTGCAACATTCATCAGCCCTGGCCTTGCTTGGATGCCAGCCAGGTAGCCAGCAGGGAAAGAAAAACATTCTGAAGGAAGATGTGCTGCTGATCTGCCGGATAGAACTTGAACTTAATAGTAAATAGTCAGCTTCTAACAAGCATCTCTACGCTTTAGAATGAAGGCAAGATCATTGAAGGATGATTAGGAACAACTTAAGCTTTCTTCTGGCTGTTCTTGTCTGATAACAGCCTATTAAGCATGACCGTTGTTGCAGCTTCTTTGGTCTGGTGTAGCAGTTGGGGCATTTGTGTCTTACTGAAAAGCAGAAGAGGCTCCTGTCCTAGTATGGCGAATGTGTTTTACTCCCAAGCTGTACTGAAATCCCCTAGGGAGTTCCCTGAGAAAAACCGATAGAGCATGTCTTATTTTTCTGCATTGTAGTTTGAAGACCACTGATTTGTAGAGATGCTAATGCTTGCAGATTCATTTGTTGCACTCCTAGGAATTTTGTAGTCACCTGAGGGTATAAATAGTTGATTTAAAAGTTGTATGAAAGAGTGAAAAATCAGTTTTTACTATGAAGATTGTATAGAACCAGGCACACCTGAAATCACCTTCTCTCTGTCCTGACTGCAACCTTGCCATACAACCAAAAAGTCTTGCTATAAATAGTCCCATTTCGTGTATTCTTTCAGCCCAGCCCAGATCTAAGTAATTACTGTCTAGGACAAAAGATGAAGTATTGCAGTGAAAGGGACAAATAGGAACATGTTTCTGAATTTCCATTATTTTGAACAAAGGAATTTGAATGGTAGGGGAACCCACTTGTTTGCTTTGGGGGATTTCTGCGATCACAGTTCTCTTGCTGAGTTTCTTACTGTTATTTCTTCCCTGCTTCTGTGAGTTTCTTGTGGGTCTTGGAAACTCCATGCAGTAATGACAGTTTCACATTTGTTCTTAGTAAATAGTTTAAGCCTAGGAAGAAGAGTTAGCTGTTTGGAGTCTGGGATTTCCTTCTGCTACTATGTTTGTCAAGCAACTCGTTGCTTGATTTCCTCTTCTAGACCGTTTATATTCTCTTTGTGGAAAGAGACTGGGAACATCAACACAGGTCGGTTGTGTGCTGCTGCTTCTTATCGCCTCCTTAGCAAGCACTTGGGTCAAACAGATGACAGTTGCTTTGGGGTCCTGCATAGCCTTGCTCTAGCGCTGTGTCATGCTGCGCTGTTAGGTTAGCTCTTTTGCTGTTTGTGTCCTCCACAGTTTTTTGGTGAATTCTGGTTAGAGTTGTTGGTCTGGGATATATGAAAGATAGAAATGATCTAGCTGTCTTAGCAAAACTAAAGAGACAAGCACATTTCTATTTTCTGTTTATTATAGTTGAAAGAAGTGAAACTGTTTCCAAAATGCTGCTGCTTGAACACTTCATTTCTGTTTGTTTTTTTTTTCCCTTGTCAGCTTATCTTTTTTGGTTTGAGTAACCAGTTGGTGGTTTCATTCAAAGAGGAGAACACTGTTGCTTTTAAACACCTTTTCCTGAAAGGGTATTCTGGTGTTGATGAAGATGACTACAGCCGCAGTGTATATACACAGCAGGAAGCTTATGATAGCATTTTTTATGCTATTAATCAGGTAAGTGTGTTTTTTCTGTAATGAAGAACAGCATTAATGCTGAAGCTAAAACTAGTAGACTTCTCAGGTTCTATTTTTCTGTCTCCATTTGAATTTTAATCTTGATATTTCATTGAATCTGCTTAGGTGGAGTGTTCAAAAGTTTGTGTGGATGTCTATTTCTGTATCTTGGAGACAAATCTAACACGATTTTGTTCAATTAGTGCATAGTACTAAAGTCCCAAAAGTTTGCAATTTGGCCATCTTACATGAACTGGTATCTTTGTTTAGGTCTTTCTTCAGAGAGCTATGGTCTTGAATATACCTATGTGTGGTATTCAAAAAATCTGTGCTTACAGCTATACTGAATTGCAGCTTTGTAGTATGTGCCAGAGGCCTCAAAATGGGGAATACAGTACTTCCAGGAATGTAGGGGCACTGGCCCTGGTTATGGATGGTATTTTTAAGAACAGTCCCTTCACAATTGTGGGAGGAGGGGGAAAAATCTAGCATGAAAATTCAATAAATAGTTCTTATTTAATACTGCTACATTTGAAAATCATGAACTGAAAGTGTGAGTATTTAAAAAGAGAGAGAGAGAAATATGTCTTGAGAATGATGATTTCCCCCCCCCCCCCCCCCCCCGATACAGTTCAGGGGAAATGAACAGAAAGTGGCCTTAAGCCACCTTTCATTTTCTCTGACCTTGGGACATCAGCTTTGAGGCTTGGTTTAAAGCTGTTGTGCTAACCATCAACTCTACACATCTGGGAATTGCTAGGGTGTGAAGCCTAGGCCTCCTTTTCAGGCAGGCACTTGTACAGGGGCTCGTTGCTTCTTAGCCATTTCTTGTAAGCTACAGCAGAACCATCAACAGATCAAACGTGCTGTTTCTGCTGTGTTAGACAAGGCCCATAATCTGACTCCTGGTATGTTCAATGAGTACTGAAGTAATTTTCTTGGTCTTCCCTTGAACTCTCAATGTTGCTGCTTGTTCTGCTATAACTTTTTCTTCTCTTCCTTGCTTTACTTTCGTTCTTTTGTAGGCACTAAGACTGAGGTGAAGCCCAGATAGAAGACAGTAGAGAAATAATAGCTTTATATCCTCAAGAATGAGCCAATGTGTGATACAGGCATCAGAAAAAGGTCTCTTCATAAAATGTCTGTATTGTATAAATGTAGACATATACTCTGAGGATTGTAAAACTAGTGTAGTCTGGGTTCTTTGGTATCTTGTGGAGTTCCTGCAATTTTTAATCACATGTAAGCCTCTTAAACAGCAACAAATGAAAAATGGCTTTCAGTTGAACACTGAGGTGTGTGGGTTTTTAATCCTTCTAGGATGGTTTGAGCCTTTTTTTATTTCAAGATGGGCAGCTAGAATCTGTAGCGTGTTTTTTTTTTTTTTTTTAAACATGGTTGAAGGGTGCTATATGTAATGGATCACTGGAGTATTTTGATATTTTGCAGAAAAATGAACAGATTTCTCTACTTGAAGAGTACACAGCTTCTTCCTACTCTTCTCTCTGGTCTAATTTGGAAACTTCTGTTATGAAAAAAGCCATGCAGAGTTGTTATGCTTAAATCCCATTATCTGGCAGAGTATGGAATACCAAGATGTTGCAGAACTTACTCCTACTGGTTGCTCTGTCTTAGGCTGCTTGGAAGTATATAAATGGTGTTTTACTGTTGTATAGGGCGTTATTTGAAAGTGATGTGTGTGTAACTTCAGTCATGTGTTTCTGTCAGGAGGGCAAAGCCTCTAAGAGTAGATGGACAGAACAACAACTGTGAAATGCAGTGATCTGGTGATGGTCTTAGAGGGATATGTAACTGTGACTAATCATTGCTTCCACACACTTGATGTGCCTTAGTCAGACTTGGCTTCCTTAGTTTATTTTGATTTAAGATCATTTTTTTTTTGCAGGGTACTGAGACAATGATTTTTCTCTTTGACTATCTAAACTTTTTGCAAGCTCGGCTGTGAAGACTTGAAAGGCAGCATTGTGAGGCAGAGCTTTGGATGGGAATGTACAGGTTCCCATTACAGCCATTTCTAAACATGGAGTGCGTGGTAGTTAACAACTGATGGGTTTTTGTACCATTGTAGGGAGTCTTACGTGAGGGACTGTGGCTAATGTCTGTAGGGAAAAAATAAAGTAACAGTGGATGATCTTTAATAACCAAATTGATATTTAAGGGAAAGAAGGTCTAATCTGTATCAAAATCAGCTGAACAACAAGTTCAATCAGCTGAACAACAAGCTTGTCTGGCTACCCATGTTTATTAGCATTTCCCAGAACAATAAATACTTCCTGCAGAGATGACTGATGTGTGCTGCCCTGAGCTGGTTTGTCAGGTGAGGTAATGATAAAAATTAGTGAATTACCAGATGTTTATGCATTCTTCACTAAAGGACTATTAGTCTACCTGGTTCATCTTGGGCAGTGTTAGTTGGTGTTGAGCTGAGTTAGCAAATTACTGCTTTCATGGTTAGTCATAGATGTGCTTTACTGTTGAGGAGTCAGGAACCCTAAGAAGTCCCATGTCCCTAGCTGTTTGCCTCAGCTATGCAAGTCTGGGAGGTGTGACTCCAAAGAGATATGATACAGCTTGCTTCTACTTGTACTTAAAGTGAAGGCAGTGCTTTCTTCAAAAAAAGCTTTCGGTTGCCTCTCTGCCTGTGTAAAGCAGGTGGGTTAAATTGCTTTTGGAGGTTGCCCAAGCTCTGTGCATGTTCCATGGCTGCTACTTACAGAGTACATACATGGCTTTGCTGTTTGTAGCCACACAAGGAACAGTTTGCTTTTTGTTATTAGAGTGGCTTTTGGAGACAAACATTAAAACTGTGACTTAAATTGCTCCTACTTTCAATCCCAACCTTTTCACAGAGCCAGTAATAATTTAGGCAGATTTATCTCCTGCTGTCTGTAAGATGATTGCTTTAGGGGAGAGATTAGTAAGGAAAAGAAGGAGAAATATGAAAACCAATTACTAATCTCTTCAAGCCTTAATACTGAGTCTGAAAAGTTTTATATAAAACTTTTAAATTTCTTTAGTGTTGTACTTTTAACTGACCATCCTACTGACATCTGAGTTCAGGATAGAAAAGAGTCTTATGCTGCTTAGGATTTTTTTAAAATGTGCTGAATTTTAATTAGAGGATATTTAAGTTTCAAATAGTTAAATATGTATGTGTGTATATATATATACACACACACACACACACACACATATACACACACACACACACACACACATATATACACACACACACACACACACACATATACACACACACACACACACACATATATACACACACACACACACACACACACATATATACACACACACACACACACACATATACACACACACACACACACACACATATACACACACACACACACACACACACACACATATACACACACACACACACACACATATATATATATATATATATATAGAAGAGGTATCCATGGAGCGTGTGTGTGGTTGTGGCAATGCTACACTGAAGTCAATACCTGGCATCTAATTTATACTCTTGCTATATGGCACATGTAATTACTTGCAGGTACCCCAGTAGGTATGGGGCTCCTAGTCACTGTGTAACCAGGATGCCAAGAACTACTAATGCAAATGACCAGCAGCCACCTCAACTTCCCATGATATATCCATATTCAATATGCAGGCTTTATGGGAAAGTAAAGACTTGTTATTTTTGAGTTCTTATGTAAAAGCTACATTAATGTAAGTAAGTTTGTTGAGATTGAAAGTTATTATGTCATATGCAAAAAGACCTAAAATGTAGTAGGACAGGGAATAGGTAGAGAGATTCAGCTCCTCCCTCAAACAGGTATCTCTTTGTAACTTCTAGTTCTGTTTTGTTTTTAAACTAGTACAAACAATTAAAGAACATTTCCCTGGGGACCCTTGGTTATGAACAAGATGAAAATGAAGGATCAGGTTTAAAAATCTGTAAACAGCAGTACAAGAAAGGCACAGCGCTTCCTTCCAATGATACACTGAACATAGATGTTGCTACAGAAACAGGTATGGAACTGTTCTCTGAAAATTTCTTGCCGTGGAGTACTTACTTTGTAATGGTAGATCAGTGTTGTTTTATACTAATAACGTTTGCATGGGAATCACTGGAAAACTTAACATGCTTGTTGCTGTTTCCCCTCTTGATTTATAGTATTTACTTAGAAATTATGACTTTGCAGATGCAGCCTTACCAGCACTGAGAATTCTAACTTTAGTGGGTTTCCTTAGCACCTCTCTGAGCAGAGTCCCACCTTCAAACTTTTCAAAAGTTATTACATGCACCTGCTTCTAATCCTACTAGTTGGGCTCTGTGTGAATAGTTTTGTGCAAAAGTAACATTATGCCTTGCTATGAGTTGTACTTGAATCCGAGTATTTCAGTTTTATGATGTTTTCTGTGTGGAATTTTTAAAACTTCAACTTTTCCTCCTCTTGTTTTCTCCCCAGAATGTATCCTTTTAAAGTCACAGGAATTAGCCAATAAGAAGGCTGATCTGAAGTTGAACTCCTCATTTTTTAATCTTGAATTTTACAGGTAAATTGTTGGGGAGGGAAATACATTTTGTGATTTCTTTCTTTTTTTTTTAATCTTACTTTTTTATTGTCCTTTCATATGAATATGCTGAATTATGTTCTGTGTAGTTTCCTTGCCTTATGTATGTTTGTATTTTTGATTGTATATGTATTTATATGTTTCTTTTAAACATTCAGGCTTATACAAGTTGAAATCTCCTTCAAGCTAAAAGGCATTGCTCTACAAACAATCCATGCCCGCGAGTTACCTGACTGTTACGCATTTCAAAATACTGTAAGTGAATATTGGCTATGTTTTACATTAGGTTTCTAACACTGTATAGTAACAACGGTCCATAGAAGGTATCCTTATATCTAGACTGCATGGAAAAGCAGTTGGGTATGTCCTGGCCTAGGAGGAAGCTGCCTTATGCTTAATCCTCTTTTCCCAAAGGCTGCTGAAGCCTGTAAGAAATGATGTTGCCATGCAGCAGTGTTCTGTAACCTATTCTAGCTGGCAACTTGATAATCTGAGAAGGGTTTAAGTAATTGTTACTCATCTAACAAAGTTAAATTTGAAGTTTAACTTCTTGGAATGTTGCTTTTTAATGCTATACGTTATGTACACTCAAGTGTTCTGTATAGGCTGTTCTTCATGGTGACAGTTTTCTTAAAATCCTAATGTGTATTTATGACAAAGTACAGACTAAGATTTGTTTTATGGAATATATTTTGCTGGTCTTGTTTCTGATTTATCTTTATTTCCAGATTACTTTCAATAATAGAGCCCACAGTGGAAAAATCAAAATTTATTTTGATAGCGATACTGATATTCAAGAATGCAAAGACTGGCATGTATCTGGTTCTAGTAAGTACTGTGTGTGCACATGTTTGCATGATGGAAATACTACACATCTCCTTCTGTTTCTCCTGTTCGTAACAGTTGGACTAACAAGATATTGCTAGTCTGTCCTATACACCACCTTAAGGTGAAAGTCTTGACTAATGCGACTCATTACATCTATGTAATTAGGAATCAGGAATTACTTCCTTTTTGAAAGGATACTGATGATGTAAGCATCTCTGTACAACTGTATAAGTCATCCAGCTTTATCTGGAAGGAGGATGAATGTTTCTTCTATAGGTTTTAGTTCTGTTGCTCTGAGATTACTCAAATAATTCAATTTAATACACTAAGAATGATAAATCCCCAACTCAAGCCTCTACAGCCTTCAAAATTATTTCTCTTTGGCTAATTGAAGCCTATTTCTGAGATTAGAGGTTTAGAGATTTTTTTTTTTCTGCCACTAACTGTCATGTTGCATGGAAGCAAAGGGTGACCTCCATCTCAATCCTGTTGTTAAGGCTTTATCTGACAGCTAAGAAGTGGATACTAAAGACTCCTTCAGTGGAGCAGTCACTGTGACTGAGCACTATGCAACTACTTCTCCCACACACTCTAAAGGAGTGTGACAGAGTAATAGTTTCTTACGAGCTATGCAAGTTATCAGTTAAGAAAAGATGTCAAATGGCCTCCCCTTTGCTTGGCCAAAGCCAACTTTTGTCTAATAGCAGTGTGTTTTACTGGTGTTGAAGTGAATATCTTACAGTACAAATTAAGTAATCACAAAGTACTGTGGCTTGTGTGTATGTTCAGTAACTTCTTGCAGCTGCCTTTCAATTAACTATTCTTTAGTAGTTTACTTGCATATAATGAGCAGCTGTAAGGGAGAGAGCATGCAACTTCATTATGAAGTTGAGCTGAAGAGGTGTTGTATCAATTAAAAAAATTGGTGTTTGTCTATGTAGTTAAACTATGCTCTGAAACTCATAGGAACAATTGATAAGAGTAAGCCAAAGAAAATAACTGTTTTGAAAAGCTATAATCTTTGGGTTCACATGAGAACTTGTGTGTGAAAAGAGTATGGTACAATTTCTGGCTGCAGGTCAGGAAATAAGAAACGTGGTCTTGTGTGCGTGGAGAGTTGTGTAGTGGTTGTGTATATAATTTTCTGTGTGTGTAGTGGTTGTGTATATAGCTATCTGTGTGTGTGTTTAACTTATCTTGAGAAGAACCAAATCCTGCCTTTCTTTTCTTCCATGCAATTGTAACACTATTGGAGCACAGATGAACAGAGGAGCTTAGTGGAAAAATGAGAAGCTTGCATCAGTGTACTTTAATTTTGAAGAACTTGAAATGTGCATTTCATGTTTGTGGCCCGGTATATGTAGCTCTCCTGGGATATAGTTCTCTGTTCATTTGTGCTGGAGATATACTTGCAGAAAGGCCTATTTATTTATTTATTTTTAATAGCCCATCTGTTTATGGGATGAGGGGTTTAAGTGCAAAATGTATTTTGCACAGGTATCTATGATTATTATAAATCTGTTCCCGAAGAGATGTGAAAAGACTAACTCTTTCCTTTCTGTAATGTACAGTTCTCCAGAAAAACACTCAGTATGTTCTGATTTTTGATGGATTTGTCATTATAAGTTGCCTTGCTTCTCTTATCCTCTGCACACGATCCATTATTCTTGCCTTGAGACTGCAAAAAGTAAGTACAATATACATAGTCTCCATGCTTATTTTGTCTCTGCTATCATGTTTGATAGTAGTTTTGTGAGGTGTTACGTTATGAAGTATCAGTGTATCTGTTGCAGCATGTTGTGCTCTTAGTGTATCTGTGCCTCTGAAAAAGATGTGTAAATGATGTCTGTAAGAAACAGTCACCGATACAATGAATTTTATTTTGGGTCATGTAGTACTGTAATAAGTATTCTGTTGCATATGTCAGGGGCAAAAGTTGGGGGGGATTGACTTAATTTTGTAGGGTATCTTGTGCCCCCCCCCCAAAAAAAAAAAAAAAAAACCCTTCTGAATCTTTGTGCTGCTCTCAGCCAATGTGTTTTACACATTCTACACGTGAATTCTTTCTGCTTTGGCTTCAAAGTAGAACACCCATGCAGGTCATGTTGTGAATTAATGCTTTAATGAGTATTTTTCAAAGCCAACTATAACTTGCAAAACAGACTGTATACTGTGCCTTCTTAAGTCAGACTGTTTTCTTGGTCTTTCTGGAGTTGAAACCATCCTTTTCAGTTCTTTCCTTCTCCTTCCACAGTTCGTGACTACAAACCTCTGTCAGCTTCTCCACTTGTTCTCCTCTGTATACTCTGAGACTAACTCTGGTTTCATCTTGAGCTTGTGTAAGCAGACCCAACTCTTTCCATCCAAAGAAAGTGGTGCAGAAACATGAGCTGGCCCTGCACAGGAAGCTTCTGTTCACTTGAGTTGTGCACTGTAAAACTACTGTGCTGGAAGAGTTCCCAGATGTCCAGAGCCTGGCTGATATTTCACACTTTCTCACACCCCAGCCCAGAGTTGTTGCATAATTTAGTACCATTAATTGTGATATGCTTTCTGAGCATGTGGATTAAAGGAATTGGAAAAGAGGGGGCAGGATATGCAACATATGAAAGTGCAGATAGCTGCTTATCTAATCCAATATATCCTCTTTGGAACTTGTAAACAAGACAAAGGTGAATAGGACACAGATCAGCAAAGGTATTGCAAGTTGTTGTCAGGCACTGGGACAGCAGCATTTATTTGTGAGCAGAGAGAACAAGTGGAAGCAGATAGACAGTACTAGGTGTAGGAAGTGGAATTGCTGGCTTCATTGGAAATGAGCTGTTGACTGATAGTTGTATTTGAATTGAAGTTACTAATTTTCCTTGTTGTTTCACTCATTCAGCTGAGTGGCCGTGTTTTTTGGGGTGGGCAAAAACCTCTTGTGAAGGGGCTTGAAGAGGGGATAACAAGCCATCACGGAGTCACAGAATGGGTAAGGTTAGAAGGGACCTCTGGAGATCTAGTCCAACCTCCCTGCTCAGCAGGGTCACCTAGAGCATGTCAGACAGGGTTGTATCTAAGCGGACCTTGAAGATCTACAGAGGAGGAGACTCCACAACCTCTCTGGGCAACCTGGTCCAGTGCTCCGTCACTCTCACAGTGAAGAAATTCCCCCTCATGTCCAGGCAGAACTTCCTGTGCTTCAATTTCTGCCCATTGCCTCTTGTCCTGTCACATGGGGCAACTGAAAAGAGTTTGTCCCCGTCCCCTTGACACCCTCCCTTCAGGTACTTGTATACATTGATAAGATTCCCCCTCAGTCTTCTCTTCCCAGGCTGAACAGGCCCAGCTCTCGCAGCTGTTCCTCATAGGGCAGATGCTCCAGCCTTCTGATCATCCTCATAGCCCTGTGCTGGACTCTCTGCAGTAGCTCCATGTCTTTCTTGGACTGGGGAGCCCAGAACTGGATGCAGTACTTGAGATAAGGCCTGACCAGGGCTGAGTAGAGGGGCAGGATCACCTCCCTCCACCTGCTGGCAACACTCTTCCCAGTGCACCCCAGGATACCATTGGCCTTCTTGGCCACGAGGGCACATTGCCGGCTCATGGTCAACTTGTTGTACACCAGCACTCCAAGGTCCTTCTCTGATGCATGCTTAGGTTATTGGGGGTCAGTTATGAAGTCATTTATTTTGTGAAAAGTTAGTTTTTAATGACCTAAGCCTGTCTTAAAATCTCATATTTTTTTTCCCCTGTTGCTGTTAGTAACAACTTTTTAGGTAATTCCAGCGAATACTGTGGGAAAAGTGGGCAAGTGAAATTTGAGCATTGCTACAAGACTGGGGCATCTGTGCATATCTTTCATTTAAGGTAACCTGTAACTAAACATCTAAATGCTTCTCAATAGAGATTTGTGAATTTCTTCCTGGAGAAATATAAGCGTCATGTCTGTAATGCTGATCGCCTAGAGTTCATAAATGGATGGTATGTCCTGGTAATTATCAGCGATATGATGACAATAATTGGATCAATCTTAAAAATGGAAATAAAAGCCAAGGTGAGAGTTTAATGCTTCAGATAAAATACTAGTCTTGTTACAACCAGGTGTAACATGCCCTAACTAGAGAAAAGTGAGTGAGCTATATTAGTCACTAGTCACTTTTTTACTTTTGCTAATTCTTACTTCCTTCCCCTTGCATGTTGTCCACAATAGTGGAATATAGGCAGTTGGATGAGGTTTTGTGTTGTTTGTTCCTGCTTCAGATCTATTACATATGTTGAATAAAACTCTTGTGCTCAGAAAGAAAACAAACCTTAATGCCTCTTTTCTGAGTGTTGATGGATTCTTACAGGAACCAAGGAGGATACATGAGCATCATCCATTAAAACAAATGCTGTGGTGTGCAAGTTAGTCTAATTGGTTTTATTTTCCTTTTCCCCAAACTCTTTCAGTAGGACCTTGGAAGCCAATTAAGTATCTCATTTCTATAGTGTTAAGCTCCTTAATCTCTGTTTTAGGACTTATAATTAGATAGTGCTATAGATACTATAGAAAAGATTGTTTCTAATTAAAAGGTTATGTTAATTTATGTTATGTGTACTACTGCTTCTTAATTACTTATATATTGCACAAAGAAATCAAGAGTCGTTACCTTAGATAAAATGCGGTGGGGGGAGTGATCTCAGCATCTTATGAGACTGGAGACATTACTACCATGACTTGCTTTCCTGGCCTGTCCACACTAAAGGCACAGCAGTGTTAGCTGCTAGTCCTTGACCTTCTGGTCTGTACTTACTGAAATCAGTGTGTTTCATCCAGCTGGAAGCTCTCTCTCTCTGTGTGTGTGTGTGTGTGTGTTTAGCAATAGAGCTATGTGTAAATAGTTCATACATTCGAAAACCTTTGTATTCTGGGAAGAACGGGACAGCTAGTGTGTTGGTGCTGCTTCATGTGTACTAATGCTCAAAGGGCAAATGCCTGGAGTGGCCTTCAGATGAAACACTTGGGAATGTCCAGTTGTATGGTGAGGAGGAGGGAGGAAGAGAGCAGAAAATCTTGAACATATCTCATATTTATTGTGACATGCTCTAGCTTTCTGCTGAATCAAAATGTAGGCAGAATTGGTTATAAACTGCGCTGGCAGTGGATTGGTGTTCAGACTTCAAACAGCTGGCAACCTGTTCAGAACTGTTTGTACTGTAGAGAGGGCTGTAGTACTGTCTTTTTAAGTGATCAGTTGTTTTAACAGTGAATGAAAAGTTTGTGGTAGCAAATGTTAACCTTTCTAAATAGAAATTTGGAGATAGTCTAATTTTAAAAGTATATTGTAACCAAAGCAAAGGTTTTGATTCTTCTAAACTTTATAAAATGTTGTTCAAGAATATCAGCATAGCTGTGCTTCTATATGCAGCACTACTGCTTTTGAGTGATCTCTCTAATTGCAGTTTGTACTGGTCTGTTTTTTGTGATGTAGCAGTGTAGTTTCAATATTAGTCCAGTTCTGTCTGAACTGCTGATGCCTGTATAGCTCTCAAGCTGACATACTTATCACTGTAATTGACCACCTGCTCTTTTTGGATCCCTCAGAATCTCACAAGTTACGATGTCTGCAGCATTTTACTTGGAACATCAACTTTGTTTGTCTGGGTTGGAGTCATCCGATACTTGGGATATTTTCAAACCTACAATGTAAGGCTGGAACTAGATATTCAAGAGTTGCAACACATTTAGATCTGTCATTTGTTCAGTTCTGTTTTAACATACGTGACTTCTTTCCACCCTGACTTACAGGTACTCATCTTAACTATGCAGGCATCACTGCCCAAAGTTCTAAGGTTTTGTTGTTGTGCTGGGATGATTTATCTTGGCTATACTTTCTGTGGTTGGATTGTATTGGGACCTTATCATGAAAAGGTATGTCAGCAGTTATTGCTCCCTTTTTTTGTCTTAACTATGTGTAAATACCTATCTGTGTAAAGCTCCTAGTTATTTTAACAGATACAAGTCTTGAATTCATGCTTTTAAAAGCTTGAAAGAAATTGCTTAACTCCTGTCACCTGCTCCTTTTAACAAAGTAACTATATTCTTTCTTTCAATATGTGACTGAACTCCTTATTCTGCTAAGATGTAACTACAAACATGAGGTTATGTTTGTAATGAATGTGTGCATGCTTTATTCAGACAGTGTCCACTAGGGGACCAAAGGCACACGGGTGTGTTATCCCTTTCGCCCTCTTCTGGCAGTCCTGGTGCAATTGGGATGTTGATGCATTTGTTACTGTTTCAGGGTATCTCATTGACTTTGTTTTCCAAATGTTTCCTTTGTTATGCAACTATAACTATCACCTGTTGACCCAAATATGGGTGGATAGGTGACTTTATTAATCTCCAGAAGTATGCCAGCATGTCCTTTTTCCTGTCTGAAACCTGAGTGAAGTACTAAAGTTTTAAGTTCCCAAATGCAAGCTGTAACTCTCAAATTCAAAGCTGAAAATTTTATGTGGATATTTTATGTGGATGCTTTATATGACATTTTGGGGGAAAAGGCAGATTCCTGATCTGGTGAATTCTAGAATGTATTACTAGTAGAATGAATGTATTACTACTTGTTCTTGATTTCTGATTATACACAGTATATACTATAACAAAGATCCATGCTGCAGTGCTTGTTTCAGCTTTTTGTATGCCCAGAGTTAAGTTTCTGCTGACATAATGCAAGTCTGTCTTTCAAGAAACTTAGCATATATTTTAAGTTGATGACAGTAAGTTTCCCGAGGGGAGCCACTATATGTTGTGGGGTCCTCTGTGATACCAGAGTGTAAATTGCTTCTAACATTCACAGTGTGAATACTGTTCTTAGGACTTTCCAGCAGCAACTACAATAATTATCTGAGTAAATAAAAAATGTAGTCCATGATATCCCTGTCTATGAAAATGATAGCTCTTGCTAAATACCACAGGTCAATGTCAAGGAAAATAACTTAGGGTGTGTTGGGTATGTTTCCTCCCCCCCCCCCCCCAACACACACACTATGAACACTTTTCCTTCTTTCTGAACTATTCTCCTGTACCCCGCTGGAAGGCAGTGTGGTTCTGTCTGATGCTGAGCCCAGTGCAGAGTTTGCAGTGTGCTCTGCATGCAGAAGCTGCCCTTATAGCAAATGGTAAGAGCCTTCCCCTACTGCGCAGGTAGAGAGGAAGCTGGTCCATTTGCTCAAAAATTCTGAAAGTCTTAATTCAAAAATAGAGAAACATATGTTTTCCCTTCTACTACTACAGATCAGAGAGGGAATGGAAATCCTGCTTTCAGTTTTGTGGCAATAAGAGGATCCTATATATTTCTAATAACACTTTCCTTCTTCTCTTTAACCTGGATATGAGTGACCTTCATGTTCTAATAATTTATATTCAATGTTTTCTAGTTTGAAGATCTGAACACAGTGGCAGAATGTTTGTTTTCTTTGGTCAATGGTGATGATATGTTTGCAACATTTGCTCAAATCCAGCAGAAGAGCATGTTAGTGTGGCTGTTCAGTCGGTTATACCTGTACTCTTTCATCAGTCTGTTTATATACATGATCCTCAGCCTTTTCATTGCACTCATTACAGACTCCTATGACACCATAAAGGTAAATCATTAATCTTCCCATATACTTATTTCTTCTAATCAGTTCTGCATTCATTATTGTTAATTACTCAGCACCCTAATGTCTAGCACTAATTATGATGAATAGTGACACTATTAAAATCTTTCAGCTCAAAATCTGAGGAAGAAACTGGGTGCGGGAAAGGTCACTTGGTAGCCACCCAAGTAACTGTAGCCAATAATTACCTTGGAAAACCATACTTAGTCTGTGTCTCTGTTCTGTATTTCCTACCACTTGACCTGGCTTCAGAAAGGTAATAGCTAATGAAAACGTAACTACTAGGTAACTGGAGGGTAGGTAAAAGTCGTATTTTAGATACAGCTGCACAGAGATGGATACATCTTGTTTGGAGTCAATGTGTCTTCTCACAGCACTGGAAGCTGAGGCATGAAGGTTTGTCAGCATCTTGAAGGAGAAACACTTGGCAGGAACGCGGCTCAGGGCAAGCAGATAACTTGTCTTGTTTAACTGCCCAGATTTACTTAATGTACCACTGGGAAATGTGTGATTATTAAAGAATTTGTTCCAAAAAGCTACTGCTTTTCATTTTAAAGTAACATCATGCTGTCAGTTTCAAATATAAACTGGATGAAAGTAAAACTTTTCCCAGTTTCGGCAGCTCCCTCGGTTCTTGTCCTCCAGTGCTGTCGTCTTTGCGCTCTTGGTAGTGGCAGTATCAGTAGGAAGGTGATGTGGAATTAATGTTCTTTTTGTTCTTGTCCTTTTCTGTCTCTGTGTCAAGTAGACATGCCAGCAGGATAAGGCTGGGGTCTTACATGGACCACAACTTCCAAACCAAGCAAGAATTCTACTTTCTAAGTACCTCAAAATACAACTTACTGTCTGTACTTCTGAGCTTATTGGATGGTCTGAACTGAGGAATATTGTGTTTACCTGTTATTTTGTCCTTTGAAGACTGTGACTCGAAGGGGCACCATTTCAGTATGCTGAAATTCCTCAGCATGAAAATGCTAAATATCTGCATCAGGGCCTTTGGAACCTAGATTTGGGGTTTCTAGTGAAAGTGAACCCAGCTTGCTCACAACAATCACATCAGCTAACACAAATGAGGGAGAATTAACATGACTTGATCACTTGCCAGGTCTTAGCGACAGTAAACAAAACATAACAGAGAATCTGAACAGTATGAATTTTATATAAATTTCTAATTTATTCCATTCCCCCAACTATACATGTATATGGTGTTTCTAGGCTGAGATTATTGGGGGGAGAAGTGGGGATGTTTCTTTCTACAGCAATAGTGAACAAATGAATCAAGTAGTCACTTCAGTTTTGGCTATCGTAGTCTAGAGATATTTGATGGATGGATAGTTTCTTGTGTTGTAAATAAGATGCTTTATTTTTCAGAAATATCAACAAAGTGGATTTCCAGTAACAGATCTACATGAATTTCTAAAAGAGTGTGGCAGTGCTGGTTATAGAAAAGAACAAGCTTCCATGCCATTCATCTGCTGCTGTAGAAGGTTAGTATGGTAGGTTTGGTGAGCGTTATTCTCTGAAGTGCATCAGTTAGCTTCTTACTACAACATGCTGTTTCACAAATGTTGAAACACACAATTCTACCTCTGGAATATTTGCACTCTTATTCCTCTTGTGTTTTACTTTAATTAGATCTTTAATATGCTAATGGTGAAGGGGAAATGATTCTGAGTTTAAATGCACACTTCTGAGTGTTCTGCTTATACAAAAAACTACTGTGCAGAAACTGAAGCTGTGGAATATAACTTGAAACTGTCAGGGAGTCAGGAGCAAATTAAGCCTCTGCTGTTTAGGCTTTTATGAGTTTTCTCTTTCCAAATTACTCTTCTACCAGGCTATGGTACTAGCAGACAGCAAGAGAATGTGACTCAGCAAGGGATCTGTAGTTAATCTCAAAGCTATGTCATGTCTGTGAGGCAAACCAGCTCCAGAATAATCTGTCAAAATACTGAGAACACATTTTTAAATATCTGGTTGCCACCCACTTCAAACCTCTACAGATCCTAGCAATGTCCTGCATAAGCTGGTCTTGGTGAGGTGTGCAGACATCTCACCTGGTGCTTACTGGCTTGGAAGTCTATTTTTGTAATTCTGTTTCTGAGGAAACCTAGCCCACTTTTAAATTCCTGCTAGCATTGAAGATGGGGATCTTGTCACTGTCACTGGGCAGTCTAGTGATAGTCATGCTGAGGCAGAGTGACTGTGGATGCAGTGTAAAACAGCCAGCTAATGAGAGAAGGAGTAGAGATGAATGTGAACGCTTGTCATTTCTTAACTGGTATAACAAATCGTATTTTAGCAGTAGAAGACTTACCCTACTTGCATTGAGGCTTTTGTGAAATGCAGCTTTCTACTTTTGATGTATGCTGGAGACTGGAAACTTCTAGCCAGAAAGGAGTAAGTGAGATGATGTTGGGTGGATGTCATAGCAGTTGCTGTGGGTACTTGAAAGCTAACTAGTTCATGGGAACTCCAGCCAGGTACACCTTCAGGTTTCATATTCAAGTCAGCCTTGTAGCCAAAGAGATTCTTGTCCGAGTATAATAAATATGCTTGTGTAGCGTGCTGCGGTGTATATCAAGAGTAGAAGTCTGGTAGCTGTTGTGAAAATCTGTTTTTGCTACTGTAATGATTTATGTTCGATTGTCCTAGTGCAAGTGTTGGAAGCTATGTGTTGAAATAGGAAAATACAAAACAAGGATCAAAAAATCAGTGTTGTATAGACAAATATTTCCTATTGTATTTCCTACTGATTGAGAAATTCTGAAATTTTCTTTTACAGACAACAGAGTGATGACAACTTGATACTTATTAATTGATCATGTACTGAAATTCACTACTAAAATATGTAAAGAAAGCATATTTATATGGAGAAGAATAATTCTCCATATAACAATGAAACCAAGTACTGGATCTGCTTCCGTGTGAATAGACTAATCTTACTGAATTAAGGTGTTGGGGAAGAAAAGCTGCTAATGTGACATCAGCTGGCTGAACACAGTGAGAACCCAGAAGCTATCTTTGTTTGGAGGAAGGCTGTGAAGAACTTGGTATTCTTGCCCCAAGTTTGGTTACGTCAAAGAAGGCTGATTCTTGAGAAGTATCTGGTGGAGCTCTGGTATTCACCTCTAGGAAAAAGGAAAGTGGTCCTGAACTAACAGTTGTTAATAAGAGAAATATGTGAAAGGACATTTAAATGATTCCACATTTAAAAAAAAAATGAAGTCAAAAGTAGGCTCTTACAGCTCTTGGCAAGAAAGGAAGAGTGTTTCACTTCACTTATTGAAGTGATGCATTAGCATTGAGACACTAATTTCTACTTGGCACAATTCATTTCCTTGAAATAAATTTATGTAAAACTAGAGCCACACAAGTGCAAAATAATTGCTGTTCTCCCTTTTGTATATCAGTTTTAACACAAGCTGCTGATAGTTCACAATCTTTACTTTTAATAGCTTTACTAAAAACAAAAGCATTTTTTTTTAATTTTCTGTTATACATATAACATTCGATGTACAATGCACTCAGATTAAACTTAATACTTTAGCTCTAGGTAAATTTTTTTACTGTTTTGTTGGAAGCTTCCATGGCAGGTATCACATGAAGAATGAAACATGAAAAGATTATTGCTTTTTTAAGTGCCATAATCCCGAGGACAAATGTAGGTAAATCAACTGCACAGCCTTGTTTTTGCCTGATTATTTCTATTTCAAGTGCATGTCAAATGGAAGAACACTTTTCAACAGCCAAGTCAGGCGTTTGGCTTGTTCAGACTATTTTTGTTTGAATTTCTTGGTGTATTTACAAATTACTATCCTAAAGACATTTTTTTCTTCTCCTTTGACCTTCTTTTTTACAGAGCAAGATTCAGATTGCAAGTACAGTCTGAAATGTTTTCCTTTTATGAGTAGAGTGAGTGCAGCTCAATTTGAGGCAAAAAGGGAAAGATACAGGAAAGTCTTGAACAAGATCCTGGCTTACTGACAGCTGCTCTTACAGGAGGCTCATCCTCAGAATACTGCATACAATTTCCCCCCGCTACCTTTATTGCTTCCCTACAAAACAGAGTGTGGTGAATGTACACCCTTGTCCACTGAGTTTAGGTCATCCCTGCTCTGCCTGGGAGGATTCTCGCTGCATGCCTGGGAGGATTCTCGCTGCATGCCTGGGAACACCCTTGGCTGAGGAGGCAGCAGTAGCTAACCCAGCAGGAGCAGCACTCCTGGACATACCCACGGAGCTGCACTGTCATAGGTTGGTGTTGTGCTAGGTCCTTCAGGCTCTTAGGAGAAAAAGCATGTTGATGACTTGATGACATTAACGAAGACGATACAAATTCTGATGTCTGCTGTGCCTAAAAGGAGATCAGAACCATCTGAATGTACATGTTACTGAAGGCAGCTATTGCCACCTGAGCTGGACGAAAGTGATAGCAGAACAGGTCTGTCCTGGGATCTCAAAACACTTTAATTCTGCTGCTGTACTTCTGTGTGTGCTTTCTTTGCTATGTGTCACTATTTTTTGTACTTCATATGTCTTCTGCCTTGCCCTTACAGGCTTGTCCAGGTTGCCCATTGGTGTGTCATGGCTCCTTGTTCTCTTTAGATCTCTCTTGTTATCAATATAAAATGTGAGCATAAGTGATAGAATAAAATGTAGATCCCTAAAACACCGTGAGGGTGGAGGGAGACCCCTTCTATATTAACAACTATGGTTCTGCTTCAAAGGCATGAATTACCCAGGTTCAATTTTTATTTCTCTTGAAGAGTGCCTCAAAACTGATTGGGATGTTTGCTTGTTGTAAAGCGCATTTAGACTGAAAATGTGGGGTTGTTAAACCAATCTTTCTGCTTGTATTTTATACTAAAGCATGATTGACTTTTGCAAGGTAAAGTTTTGGAGGGTTGAGTTGTTTGTTTTTTAAATAAAGGAGGAGAGGTGATGGAGAGAAGGTGACAAATCCCCTTGCACTTCACTGGATGTTTTAACATCAGCGGCATGTGTTAGTTTTCTTGAAGTCTGGCAGGAAAAAGTCTCAGAACTCTCTGAAGATTTCTGATTTCAGAAATCTCTGAAAATGATAACATAACCATGATATAGAAAAATGCTAGTCAGAAACTAGTTACTGTTTTAAGAGCTGTAATTAGAACTTGAAAATTCCATGCTATGGTATTTCTGCAGAGCCAGGAGAACAAACTCATCTTTCAGAAGGGAAAGTCTTGCTAACAGTGTTGTCTAGAGTTTCTGTTCTTATTAATGCATGTTTACTTGTAGTAGGTCAAGGCCCTAGGTCTAAAAAGCCTGATTTGCTGCTCTTGAGCAGAATTATTAAAAGCTCATGCTAGTGTTTCACTAACACCTTTAGTAATGCTTCTTTGAAGCCTGTAATGGACATATGTTCTTGCTTTTAGAAACATCCAACCCAGCTGAAGTATTCTCACCACTAATAACCTCTGAGTTATGAAGATAAAACATTTGGTTGTAGTGTAGACCTGGCCTGACTTCTGTAT
Organism: Rhea pennata; assembly: GCF_028389875.1. Taxonomy (NCBI): domain Eukaryota; kingdom Metazoa; phylum Chordata; class Aves; order Rheiformes; family Rheidae; genus Rhea; species Rhea pennata. The sequence continues at coordinate 16,611,902 of NC_084670.1, read as the reverse complement.
GAAAGGCAAGAGGGAATTAATTATTGTTCTTAATCTTAATTTGAATAAATGCTTTTCCAAAGGACAGAAGCAAAATACTCCAGACTCTTTTCTTCTTCCTATCTGGGATGCTGGAGAGGGGATATATGGGCAAAAACAGTGCTGAATTCGCATGTTTTTTTGGTAGACTGAAAAAGTTTGTTTTATAGGTCTATCTTCATTCTCTGCCTCCTCTTGGGGATACTTAAAGAAGAGGTTAATAACTTGCAGTTTTTCCAGCAGTGTTTCTGGCTAGCGGATTAGAGCACTGGTAACTGAACTCCGGGAAGGTGCACTAACTGTAATTCAAATCCCTCCTCCCATATTTGCCTTCCTGACTGTGAATACTCTTCATGTTGTAATGAATGCCATTTTGTCTTGCTTGGGCTGCAGCTAGATAGCTGGAGGAAACAGTTTTCATATCAATATTTGCTTTCATCTGGTCTCTGTGAGTATCTACATTTCTACTGCTGAAATCTTTGGGACACGTAGCCTTCTCCTTGTCCCGGTTTGAGCAAAGTCTTGCTATGGCCTCAGCAGCTTCTACAGATTGTGAGTCTTGCTGCATTACAAATGAGGATGAAAGTTGCTAGTAATAATGAAAACTTTATGTTGTTAGCAAAGATCTTTAATTGTTATGTCTTTCAACAAACAAATTCTAGTTGCCTGATTCATAATAGAAGTTTACTGTCTTCCACTCTTTAAAAAGGAACAGAAAAATCCTTTTTTTCTTCTAAAGTTAATTTGTAGAATTTATTAGGGTCTTTTAATTGGTGCTTTGGGGCCCTGGAGAATCCAAGCACTCTTCTGCAAACTACAAGTGATGAGCATTAATTGATTACTAGCGGAGTTTCTTGGCCCACACAGTGTGAGATTGACTTTTCTCACTTACAAAATGCTGTTGTTTTCCATGTTTATTGCTATTTTATTAATACTTTTTGCAATGTCTCTTCCCTTCTCAGTTCAAATAATTTCCTGCTAAACAAGGCAACAATCCAGTGTGTCTAGAAATTGTATTATCCTCACTGAACTACCTTCTGTCAGAACTCACGGAAATTGTAGGTTGGAGAATTGAACCTAGAAAATGTAGATCCAGTTCACGTTAGAATATTTCGTATAATGTACCCCAGTATCTGCTGCTCTAAAGGGGCATACAGATACGTTGGGAAATACCACAAAGGCCTCTGGCTCAAGTGTGCAAGTCCTGCATCTCTTGTGATGTGTGATATGTCATTATTGCATGCGTCTTCTGAACTGCACATGCCCAACTGTAGCGTGGCAAGTTTTTAGGCTTGGATTATTTTTATTTTTGCGTGGTAACTTTTTGCACTGCTGTCTGAGATAAGCTGGCATGCTGTGCATGTATGAAAACAATAGAGGCTCCAAAGTGTTTGTGTGATGTGCGGAGAAAGATTAGAGGCTGATGAACGTTGTTGTGGTTAGAGCTCAGCAGGTAGCGTGGTGACACGGAGACTTGCTTTTCTGCACACTGGGGGTGTGTTACGGGCAGGTGTTGACACAAAGCCCTTCATCAGTGAATAGACTAGTTCCTTCCTTTATGGCCTGGAAATTTCATTTCTGCTGAGCACAAATGCACTTCATGTTTCCGAAAGCAAAATTTGACCTTCAGTGTTGTCGTAGGCCAGCTAGTCTTATAGTCTTTGAAGTGTCAGGTGGAGTTGGGAGGTCACCCACAGACTTGGGGCCTTAAGTCCCAGTGTGTTATCCAGGCTAGATGTATTTTTGGCTGGAGTCAAAACACCAGGGCAAAATATACCCTGTAGCTGTGCTGAAAGCGGGACTGCTGTTCCTCTCCCCTGTGGGAAGCAATTGCAGCTTTCAGGCTGAAGCAAAGTTCTCCTGTGTGCAACTGGCAGCTCAACCTTTAGTTGCTGGAGATCTCAACAAGAAATTTTGCAGAAAATGTACATATGTGTACATTCATCCTAGCACATGCTTAATACAAGAGAACACTTGTACAAAACAAGAACAGTAAGAGTTGCTTGTTTTCAGTGCAAAGCTGACAGAATGAGTATACTGTTAGTGTTGAAAAGCAGAAAATAGTTATAAAGGACTTTGTATCTTTCTATGCATCCCTTTTTGCACCCTTTAATCTGGGTTGCTACGTGCCTGTCTGAGATCTGGGTTGGTCAGCAAAATCCCCACTTAGGGCTACTGTGGATGTGCACAAGTATGTCAGACCTGCTGTATGTGTTTGGGTATTAGATTTCCTTCCACCTTGTAAGACTGTTACTTATCACCTCTGTTGTGCTACCCTGCTACAGTGTGTCCCTGGCAGAACAACCAAGGTTCTATAGATGTTTAGAAGGTCTTGTTGGGTTTGGACCCTGCTTGTCTCCAGGGTAAGAGCTGTCCCTGGTCTAGGTGAGCCCCAGTTCTCTACAAAGCCGTGACATACGTTCCATCTCTGGTCTTCTGGAGAACTCTAATGTAACAGCTACAACAGGAATGCTTAAAGGAGGTGGAATGGAATGTTTTCTGCATCAGAAATTACTTGTTAACTTTTTCACTGAAAAACAAAGATTTGGAAGGGACTCTTGAGCTTCACTTTGCTCTGTGCAGCCTTCAAAGGAAGAGATGATTTCTAACACACATTAACTGTAGGATCTTCCCCCTCCTTACAAGTTGTGAGTAAACACTCCATTTTTGCAAAGACTTTCTCTGCATTTTAGCAGCAACTTGCAACAGACTCATCACCTTCTGAGGTCTAGCAACTGTATTGACTGAAACACACGAAGAATGTCCTGTTCCCACCATGAGGAGCTCCAGGGCTCTGACTCAGGCTACTTCTTTCCTATTTAGTAGGATGTTGATTATAATCTGCCAGATCCACAGGTCAGATAAATATTTGTTTGTGAGAGAATCCTCAGGGAATGAAGGGAAACATCATCCTAAGGAAGGAACGAAGAAAATACTAATCATTCTTATTGCATTTTAGACTTAATTGCTGTAATGGAATCATAAAGTTTTTTTGGTCCGGTATTGATTTTTTTTATACATTATTATTATTGTATGAGCTATGTGCTAGCCAGATTACTGCTTGAGCCTTACCATATTAGAGCAGGTCACTAATGTATTATATTGAAACCAATTTGCGTCTTTGCCATCTATTTCTTTCTGTTGGAAGAAAAACAATTATTCTTAATTAATCCGGAGCTTGTTGCTGGAGCACCTCATTGGCTCTCTATTCCTTGGAGGTTAAACTTAACAGGAAAGCTGGCGTATGTTAACTCTTAATTTTGTGCATTAACCAGCTACTATACTGAAGTCTGCATTGATAGGTGATAATACTGAGTGCTAAGGAGAAGATGCATAGTAATGGAAACAGGACTGTAACAAAACCTTTTGCAGTATCCTGAAAATGGGCTCTTGCCTTCAGTTGTCTGTTTCCTGGGAATAAGCTCTTGCTCATTGCTTATAGGACTTAATAGAGGAGAGAAATAGAAGGAGGGGCAGTAGGAAGGTGGCCCGCCCTAGGAAGAAAGGGGCAGGAAGGAGAAGACTGCTTCTTGAGCCGTCTTTGGAGGTGAGCTTTGAAATGAGGTGAATGGAGTGGGTAAGAGCTGCCTGAAGACTTTAGGTTCTTGTTCTGGGACCCTCCATTTATGTGTAAGATGGGAAGAGGTTGCTGAAGTGGAAGACTGTGTGCTATTTCGTATGTAATGTTAGTAGTGTGCAGCACCCCACCCAATCTCTGTAATGTTCTCTAGGTTTTGTGCTGTGGTCATCACCAGGGCTTCTGAGAAGAGAGGCTTTCTGCTGAGATTTTCTTTTGTCAGTTGTACTCTAGCTCTGAAACTGCATGTGAGCAGTTTCTGAGTAAATTACTTGGGCAGTGGTGGGATGGATTCAGGGGATGTCATGATACTTGGATAAAGCTGATCCTGCGTCACCTCCTCCACTTGAGTTTGTCTTACCCTTCAGGGCACAGCCCTCCATCTGAGGTCCTGCAAACAGAGCTGACATGAACCTCTAGGTTTCTCTATCACAGGCTGGTTTCTACTGTGTTTAAACCAAGTTATGTGTGATGCTGGGAGAAGCAGCAAACAGCATGTTTTGTGCTGAATATGTTCACACTAAGTTGTTGCTGTTGTAGTTTATCTGAGTTTTGCTTTTGTTTCTCGCAAACCATGGATGTTACTTGTTTCCAGGGGTCATCTTAAGGGCTTTTCAGGAAGCATGGCACTTTTGGCTTCTGCTGCTCTGAAGGGTTTGCCTCGGCATTACCCGCATCTGGGGAGAGCCAGACCTTCGCGCCTGGAAGAAAACAAACTAATCAAAAAAAAAAAAAAAAAAAAAAACTTTTATTTCTTGATTATGCTAATCAATTTGTTTCTTATGCAGGCTGCAGCGCGGTGCTCGCGTCCCGGCTGGCCGGGCGGCGCGCTCGGGCGTGTGGCCGGGCCGGCTCCGCCACCTGCCCGCGGGTGAGGAAGAGCCGCGCCGGGCGGGGCCGCCGGGCGGCGCCGGAGGGGTTAAGGCGGCGGCGGGGCGGGGAGCGGCGCGGCGCGGCCGCGGCGGGCGGCGGCGGCGGGCGGCGCTGGGCGGGCGGCGGCGGCGGCGGCAGCGCGGGCCGGGGATGGGAGCACCTTCCGCGGCCCCCGAGCGCGCCGCCTCGGCCGGCTCCTCTTTCTTCCTTCCCCCCCGCTTTTTCAGTCGAGCGATTCGGAAGTCCGTGCGATTTTGTGCGGAGCTCTGCGCTTCGTGCCCGCACGCCCGTCGGGGGCTCGTGTGCCCTTGGCCGTGAGCGCACAGTCGAGCTGCGCTGCGCTGCGCGGCGTGTGCGCCTGCCCTGCTCCGGGCCGGGGCGCAACCCCAGGTCAGAGGGGTGCTGCAGCCCTGCACGCACGTCGGTCCCTCTGCGTGCGTGTGCGTGTGGGTGTACGTATAGGTAATATACACACTCGTGCATGGAGGAAGTATAGCTGTGTTTTGGGGGGTTTTGCACACTTACGAATTTGTATGTGTATTTACTACCAGTGCCTCAACAGGACTACGTGGTGGCTTGGCCCGGATGGATCCCTTGATCAAGTTATTCATGAGGTATGGTCTTAATCTGCGGAATACATTGAAAAATAGCAATGATTTTATTTTGCATGGTCTCTTCTGACAGTTCTTGGTTTTTGTTTCTTTAAGGAAAACAAAATGCAGATTTTTTCTTGCTTGAGATCACATAGATAAGTCCATTCTCCATACTGCTGTAATACAGATCTAGGAAAAGACACAAATTGTTAGATGGTTTGCTGTAGCTTGGTCCTTTAAGCCATGCGGAGTATGTGATTTCTGGTGTGTTCTTATGGTCTTCGAAGTAGTGTACCAGGAAGTACAACACAACAAATACAGTTATATGGTGAAAAATCTGATAATCACTAATTTTAGCAGTATAATGAGAGTGAGTTAAAAAAAAAAAAAAATCTTTGCACCATCAGAAAGGGTGCAGCTTTTATCACCTCTTGGAGCTGGAAGGTTGTTTCCCTGGTGCCTTGGTTCCCTCTTCCCCACGGCAGGGTGCCACACTACAGTTTCAGACCGACTGGACTGATTGTATCCTCCTGTGCTACTATGACTGTTAACCATTTCAGAACATCCTCCAACACAGTCTTTGCTGTCAGCTAATGAAATAAAGTTGCCAAGTATAAGGCTTGGCACCAAAGAGTAGGTATATTTCACAGAAGTCATTGCCGATGTATATGAGCTAAAAGACTGACATGATGGGAAGCATTCTGCTGTTATGGTGTTAATTCCGTTTCCATGTGTATAGCAAATACTTCTTGGAGCCCACTGTTTCTGCTACTTCACTGAAATGTATGCTTGCAAACCAGGGCTCTGGATTTGTTAACAAATCGCATAAACAGATACCCTTTTTAATCAGAAGAGACAGGATTTAGGCTTTCATCAGCTATATGCTGAAAATAAAAAATAAATAAAAATTTACTTGGTGGTCAATGTATAAGTTTTGTTTATATTCCATATATTTTGTAGAAAACTTGCTAATTTATCATACTATAAAAATGGATCTTCTAGTCATTCATGATTTGATTTGAAAGTTCTGAAGAAAAGGAAAAACTTAGTTCAGAAGCTGAACAGGTATTTTCTTCCAGACATGTTTTACAGTGTAAAGGCTGTGTGAATGGCTTTTAAATATTTTAAATACTGTGTCTGTTGCCACATTATAGGATGACCTGCCAGCTCCTTCCAGAACCACACTTAAAGGAGACTAAATGAAAGCTTTGCAGTGAAGGTTTTATTTTGGACTCCATATATAGGTTTAGTAAACCATAATTTCAGAAAGTCTTAAATTACCAAAGTCTGAAGTCTAAACTTGTGGTAACTAGTGAGTTACTTAGTATCTGCCCCTAACAACTTTTTTGTAGTGGACGAGAACTTTAAAAAGCAATTTGGTGTAATAGAGTAGCTTTGTACCGAAGGGATTTTTGGGAACTGGAGCTTGAGCTTTGTGATAACTTTGCCTAGGTGTCCCTGCATTTCCATGCCTTGTAGCCTGCCTGCCCGTGCCAGTCTGCAGTGACTCACAGCGGAACAGCACCGTCACATACGTGCACAGGGTGACACCTCTGCGTCCTGTTCGTGATTCGTGAGGCTCCTGTCGGCCTTTGTGCACCCAGTGCTGTGGCCTGCGGCTGGTGGTACTGTTTCCTGTCCTGGCAATTTAAATATTTAAGCTTGAGATTCTAAGTCCTTTGGTAGATTTTAATCCTTTTCTTAAGACCTTTCTTTGCACCATGTACCCTGGATGCAACCCGAGATTATCTGATAATAATAAAGAAACTATTTCTGCCAGTAATATATATGAATCACTGGAGGTACTAATTCAAGAACAAATTATATATGCTTCTCAGAAATATGACCCGCATATGAAATCATCTTGGTTTCCTTCACTTCCCCTTCCCTTCTTAGTCCAAACTGATACCATTAAAATGGACTATCAATGACTATGATCAGAACTGTAGTGGAAATTTGACTATGCTTACTATTAAGTTAATGTTATATAGATGAAGGAGGATTGAAGTGGAAATGGATGTGGCACTCTGCTCTGCTTTTTCTAAAGGGAGCTAAAAACTAAGGTAGTAAGATAATGCCATTTGTGCGTGTTTGATTTGTGTTCACAATCAATTCATCTGAAAAATGGAACAGTTAAATTACCCAAAAAAGCCAAACCCTGCTAGAACTGTTTCCCTTGTAATAAATAGATCTTCAGGACTCAGCAGTCTACTCGCTAAACCTTGAATATATATATTTCTTTTTTTTACAATTTTTTTTCCTAATTTGTACAGCTGAATTAAAAAGTGCTTTTAAAGTCTGTTCTTAATTTCTTGAAAAGTGGACTACGTCACGTGCTGTTCCGAGTACAGACAGTGCCTACAGAATTTCCGTAGGAAAGAAAACGCAAAACTGTTACTTCTGTGAGTTTTCTCTGTAAATCCTGCTCAACAAATGTTTTGTCAGCTTATATTATCCTCCAATGTTACTAGATAAAAAGGCTTTATTTTAGTTTCTGAGATATTCAGGGGTAACTTTTGTGTTCTTTATGCTTCAGAAACTAATCTAAGAATGAGAATTTGGTGAGAAACTTCCCTTCAGTTTATTTCTCTAAATTGTTTTTTTTTATTTGTTTGTTTAATATCAATTAACTGCTAAAGACAATTAAAAGTAAACCAGAGTGCTTACCTCAAAAATCCTTACAGCTGCATATTAACGTTTTTGGCTTCTGCTGTGTTACACACCCTTTTCTGCATTGGTGGTTTTTTCTTTTTTCTTTTCTTTTTCTTTTTTTTCTTTTCTTTTTTTTTTTTTCCCTTTAGCTGAGGTAACCAGAACGGGTTTCTTCAGTTACTGTGCAATCATTTGGCAGTGTTTTTCTCCATGGCCTTGCATGTATTCAGGGTGTGGAGGAGAACAAGCGACCAGTTCCCTTTCTGAACTGGTACTACTTGTACACACAGCTTGGCCGAGGGGCACCCTGCTTTCTTTTACCTCCCCAGGCTCCTCTCCTTGGAACGAGGTGCCAGAGAGCTTTTCAGTAACTTGAAAAGTAAAAGGACTTTGTCACTGGTCACCTATCCAGAACAAGGAGGCTGAAGGTGTTCCTGTCTTCCCCGAGACCATGGTGCAGGCAGGCGAGAGCACTCCTTCGGGGACCCCTTGCCAGGGGGTTGCTGAGGGCAGGGGGTGGAAACATTGACAGCCCTCTGGCAGTACTGTCTCAAGGGCTGTCTTTGCCTTTTTAAAAAAACTTATCCTACCCAGTGTTTGTAAATAGGCAATTGCTGCTGCTAAACACTTCTCTGCAGCAGCAGTTTGAATACAGGACCCAAAGATAGGTGATTTCAGATGAATTGCCTCCTTGCCCTGCCACTCATGCCTGGGGTAAGTCAGTGTGATAAACTGCTTTCTGAAGAGCATTTATTTATTTGTTTTAATAAGTCTCAAAGTACCTTACAGAGGTCTGTATCTAATACCTCTTCTTTGCTAATGGAAGGCGGGGGGGGGCAGGGAGGTTCAGTGCTCCGGTGTGGGCCGGCACCCCGCTCGCGTCCCGGTGGGGCGGGCAGACGGGCGAACCCCCCGCGCTTCCCGCTCCGCTGCGCCCTCTCCGCTGCCGGGCTGGGGCTCTCCGAGCTGCTGAAGTGTACCCGATTCCTGTGCCCGCAGTCCCTGGGCGGCTCTGGAGAAGCCAGCGGTGCAGCGGCCCGACGTCTGCCCGGGCTCCCTTCTGCCTCGTGCCGGGGCTGAACAAAGTTAGCGTGGGCGTCTCCGCGCCGTGGGGCGCTCCGCCTGGAGCCCCTCGCCGCCGCTCGGCGGGCAGCCTGCGCTCGGCCGTGCCCTCCCGGCAAGCCTGGGCGGCGGCGGCCACGAGCCGTTGCCCGTCGTAGAACTCGTGCCAGCTTTTCAACAGAGTTGTTGCAAATGCGTTGAAACAACTCGATTTTTAATGGACGGGAGATGGGCAGAAAACCACTGAGGTGTGCCATGCATCGCTTGGTGGTTTGCAGGCTAAATTTTTTAATGACCTTCTCTTTAAAATCTCTTACTGTAAAACGTATTTTGAGGTTTTGTTCTTCATAACTGTCTGCATTAGTAATGGAAGGGGTTGTAGGCTGAATTAATTTTGAATCAGTGATTTAAGATACTTTAATCACAATTTGAATCAGCAAAATCCTTGATTTTAAAAAAATGGATGTTAAATTATTGAAATTTGCATTTTGGGGGTCACTTTCTTAAAGCAAGCTAGATTCTGTTTGGATAACTACTACTAAAGCATGTTTACTGGCATATAGACAAAGCTTTTGTCCTAACTATGATAACTAGATGGCTTATTTTAGTAATCCTTTATTTAAGTAGCTAGTGTGATATGCTACTCTGTGCGCTCATGCAAATTCTTGACTGAGCCGTGTGTCTCTTGCCCCTTACAGAGACATTATAGACTGGTCTGACTAACATAGCCGTTCTGCTTCTTTAGTGTCTGTTTTTTAAATCTTTGTGAAACAGTATTGTACCTGGATTTTCAAAATTGTTTAGAAGTATTTAATAAATATTTGAAATATAATTTTAAGATTTATTTTCTTTTTTCTTTAAGTTTAAACCTGCTGTGATTCAGATAAACATCTCCGATTTGGCTGCAGAAAAGAAGACGTGGAAAATAAACTCAAGCAATGTGTTAAACTGTGCCATGTCAGGAAACATGGGATATCCTATTGCACATCTCTGCTGCCTGACGTGGACTGGTGCAAGGCTACTGAGAATACAGCTGCCTAGGTCTGCCACAGCTGCACAGCTCTGCTAAGGCCAGGCTGGTTCTTTTGGGAGGATGTAAAACAAAAAGGAAGCATGAAATAAACCACTTCCTGGAAGGACTGGGGAGTAACAAGTGCTTTTTCGTTCATAGTTGGGTGCAGATGACCAAGTGTCTGCTACATCTGTGCTCTGAAGTACTGGGGATGCAGCCTAGCTCCAGTTCAGTTACTGTTCTGGTGCAGCCTCCACTTCTGATGCAACATCTCCAGAGTCTGCCTCAGGACCTTGAGACATCAGCTGGATGCTTTTCTCCCTCCCACCTTATCTCAACATCTCAAGACATCTGATTCCACACTTGAGCATTGGGTTTTTTTTGAGCTCTACTGTGTGACAGTGAGGGTTTGTACCATGATTGTTTGTATTGTAATTGTTTTAGTGGAGATCTACTGATACGTGACTTTTTGGGGCATACTATTTCAGATAAGGATGGTATCTCAATAAGCAGAAATACTTAGAAAAGACTTCTAGTTTTGAATTTTTTAAGCTTCTTATCTAAGATGCAAAAGTGTCTGCAGATCTGACTCTCCTGTTAGAACAAGTAAGAGAGATTGATTTCTTGAGATGATTATGTAGTAACATGCAGCATGTTCAGAAAACCTGCCCTATAATTTTCAGACTTTTCTGCTATTTGTGCCCAAAACGTTACTTCTATATGCAGGCTTTTGGGCTGTTCTGTAAGAGTTTCCTGTCAAGCTCAGCAAGTCTTTACCCATCAAGGCAGTAAGACTGGAGCCATCTCGCCTGGGCAGGGTTCCCAGTGTTTGCCTGTTGATGAGTAACTCTTCTCTGCAGCTTCTTAGGGACTTCGGGTCACTTATAGCTCTAATGGCATCTTATTATTTTGAGTGCTCCCTGGATGAGATAACTGACTGCCCAGCTCTGCTATATTGCTCTGAATGGGGAAAAGTAGGCATGAAACTAGTTGACTCCTTACCATTGACCTGAATTGCCTGGGCTTTTTATTTTTAGCTGATGGGATACTCTGTAATATTTCAGTGCAAGGGATGATTTGCTTGTTTCCTTCCTCCTCGTATCCTTAAGTAATTGTTCTTCCTTCTGACTATGCACTTAAATTTAAGGTTTTTTAAAAAGGTATTCTTTTATAAAATAACTAGTTGCCTGGAATCTTGAGGGTAAGAAAAAGGACAGCAGTATCAAGTGGCTGGCCTTCATGTTGATTACTAGATGTAGGGCGGAAACTGAAAAAATGCAAGGAACTAGTACAGGAAAAAATGTTCAAAGCTTGCTTTTTTTTCTTTTTCTTTTCAATCCACTGAAAATACTAATCATGGAATAATGCAACTTTAATTAAAATCAGATAATATAAATATCACATGAAAGAAAGATACAGTAGAATATTTAAACATTAATATAAGATGAATTTTTAATATAAAAGATTGGGTTTTAAGAAAATAAATGTGGACTGTTAGCCAGCCTGCTGGGGATGTGCTTATTTTGCTTCCCAGTCCTTGGGGGGGAGCTAGAGCTAACTAGTAACCTGTCATTAATTCGGAGATCAGTTTTAGCTGCAGAGGTGAAAAGCTTATGCCTTGCTATAGTTTTTAACTTGTGACCATTTTTCCAGTTCTTTTTTTCCATATCTCTTTTCAGCCTTGCAGAGTCTATACCTCTGACACCTGTAGCACACTAAGACTTACAAGGAGATTTACTGAAGCTTTTATTAGCATTGCTGCTTCTCCAGTAGCATCATATGCAGATGCTTCCTCCTGTCTGTCCTCCAAGTTAGCTACAAGTTTGCTATTCTTTATAGTATCTAATGTGATTAAGATCTCATGCCGAAACTGGATTCCTAGGTTTTGCTCTAATTTTACAATAACTATTACTGATAATTGCAGTTCTGTGAGGCTGATGTTAAGACACATTTAGTCAAATAGTGACAGAGAATTCAAGGGTCAGTTATGATTGGACATAAACTTACTACCAGGCTGTGAGACCCTACACAGTATATGGCCAACACAAGTAATTACAGTCAGAGCTGCCGGTGTAAATTAGTTTGAAGTCCTTTTGATCCTAATAAATGCAGTAAAAGTGCCAGCATAACTGGCACTGATCTCACCAGAGAAATTGAAGTGTGATGTAATTGGGAAAACAGACTTCCCCTTCCATCATGTTTAATAGCCATCTGTCCAAAATACTGCTGAGTGGGTGTAAGAAAAATACCCTACAGTACTGCTATTGCTGGGGTTTTCTTTATCCTGTGGTCGAGTAAGGAACTGCATTTTGGTTTTTGAAGATAACTTTTGTGTGTGCTGCTCACAGGGCTCTGGGTTGACAGCCCAATAAAATAATCTGTGGCTTTAGTGTGGTTAAACATGTAGAATATATTTTTCCCTTTTTAGCATATTTACTTAAATTCTGTAGCAGTAAATAACAGGCATGTGTTTGTGTGCCTTAGGCATTATACGTACATGCGTTACTACATTCATTAATATGTAACTTTAAAAAACAAAACAGAAAAGGCTATTACTGAAAAAAACATTATTGCTTAGTTGGTAAAATGGAAGAGCTGTGATTTCACTGTCTTGACTGGATACATGGGGAAATGGAAAAAATAGTGGAGCTGTGGCTCAAACATGGGATTTCGGAGTAAGAATGGCCTGGCTGTTGTTCAGAATTTCCTTGTGACCTCTGGAAAGTTGCTCTTAACCTCTTAATTTCAACTTTGTTGCCTGTATAATACAACTGCTGGTACAAAGGGTTTGGGGGTTTTTAAGTGGGTAAGTCTTTTGAAAATTCTAAGTTCATCAAGGCATCATGTGTTGCAGTCCTTACAGAGGCAGAATACTTCCTTCTGCATTAACTCTGTACAATATGAACTTTTCTTTGAGGCTTCCAAATATATCCTTTCTCATGACCTTCCCCTACCTCCCCCCAAAAAGGTTGGGTGTAGTGATTCAAGCAAGGACCGTTAGTTAATTTTAATCCTTCTTTGTTCTTTCCTTTCCCTCTCCCTCCCCCTTTGCCCCTTCCTAGGATGCAGGGGCTTTAATCCAGGATGAACGAATGCTACTATGATAGACGCATGGACTTTTTCTATAACAAGACGAACACTGACACAGTAGATGAGTGGACAGGCCCAAAGCTTATTGTTGTTTTGTGTTTTGGGACATTTTTCTGCCTCTTCATTTTTGTTTCAAATTCATTGGTCATAGCAGCTGTGATCAAAAACAAGAGGTTTCATTTTCCTTTTTACTATCTCCTGGCCAATTTAGCTGCTGCAGACTTTTTTGCTGGAATTGCCTATGTCTTCTTGATGTTCAACACTGGCCCAGTGTCTAAGACGTTAACTGTTAACCGCTGGTTTTTGCGTCAGGGTCTTCTGGATACCAGCCTGACAGCTTCTCTGGTGAATCTCCTTGTCATAGCTGTGGAGCGGCACATGTCAATAATGCGGATGAAGATCCACAGTAATCTCACGAAGAAGAGAGTTACCTTTTTAATTATATCAATTTGGGCCCTTGCTATTTTTATGGGTGCTGTTCCTACCCTGGGTTGGAACTGCCTCTGTAACATTACAGCCTGCTCATCCCTGGCCCCTATTTACAGCAGAAGTTACTTGGTGTTCTGGAGTGTCTTAAACCTTGTAGTTTTCTTCATTATGGTGGTGGTTTACATAAGAATCTACATGTACGTCCAGAGGAAAACAAATGTCTTATCATCGCACACTAGTGGATCCATTAGCCGTAGGAGGACCCCAATGAAGCTTATGAAGACAGTCATGACTCTCTTAGGTAAGAGACTATGGACCATACTGTGGAAGACCAGCGGTGCCGATCAATGCTTTTTTTTTTTTTTTTTAAGATAACCCCAAACTACTTAGTACTGGAGTTGTTTAGCTTTCTATGTGATGTAGCTAGTGTTATGCCCCAAAGAAATACTAAGTAAAGTACTAGTTGACTAGTATTGACTAGTTGACTAAAGTAATACTCAGACTGCTTGGTTGTAGGATGTGCGTTACAAGACACAAGTTATCTGTAATTTGTGAGAGGGGAAAGAATTACAGAATCTTTGGAGGAAAAAGGCTTGTAAAGGCTCATAACTACTTAGCAGGACATGCTTAAACTAACATTTCTTTAATATCTGCACGAGGCCTCAGATTCTGTGGCTATCTGTGGATAGGTTTTACTCCTCCTTTTTGGCTGTTTCTACGTGTACTAACTTCTTCCTTTACAAACATGCCTCTTTTGGGAAAAGTGAGGGTGGTCTGGTGGATCTGTGACTTTGTCCTGACAGAGATTTGCTTTGCAGGGGGAGAATTCACCTTGATTTTTATGAAGATTGCACAGTGCAAAATGCTCTCAGATGCTGATGGAGTATCATCTTGGATCTCTAGATGATAAAATGAGACCTGACCTACATCCCATCCTAGATACACTCTTAATACTTGAGCACCTCTGATCATTTTTATCAACTAGTTGTGATTTGGCTGCTTATTAATGTAAGAAACTGGAGGTTAAAACAGGAGAAACTTCAGCTTGAAAATAGGGTGCATAGAGTGGATGATGGTCACTGGGAGGGAGGAGGGGGACGGTAATGGTGAATTCTTCCTCAGGAGGATTTGAAACTGAACAAGATGTGAGTGAAGCCCGTCTTCCAGAAAACGTGGCTAGTTCACCTTGCTGCAGGTGTAACTGGGTGGAGCTCTGGGACACTTGCAAAGCAGGGTTCAGATGGTGGAAAAGCCCTTTTGGACTTTCAAACCATGAATATAGCTTTCCCATTCTGAGAGAATTGCTCCAGTGACCTATGGGCCAGCATATGAGAGCTGATGTTCTTGGGAAGGGTGCGTGTGTGCATATGGGAGGTGGCTGTAGGGTCGTACAATGTGGAGATCTGACCTGCATCTTGTTTAGCCAGACTCCTGCAGAGACAAGAATGAAGGTGTTCCTGGGACTAAAAGTTTTGCAGCTTGGTTTTGCAATGCATTTTTTTGAAACACTGAGATCCTATTGCCCCAACTATCCAGCTTTAGCAGCTGATGGAGATTTCTCTGTGCCATAACTAAGACTTGCCTTTATAGCCACCCTTTCTTTCTGCTGGTATTTAACATTGTATTTCTGGGAGCTAATAAGAGAAGGAAGAGCTCTAGGGGAAAACTGTCATCTTTTTTTCTGGAGGCAGCAGTTGCCAGGGTAAGGAGATGAGACTGAGAGCATTTTCTTCTAGCAGAGTCTGTGTGGTGTTTGCACAGTCCAGGAGCTTTCTCTGTCTCCCTCCCTCCCAAGTCTCTGGGGTTTCTCACCCTCCCACAAGCAGGAGGCATGGTAGTGTTTGCAAATATGGTGATTTAGGCTTAAGTGGAATTAAACCTAGTTAGCACTGGCCTTTTGGTGATAGATCTGGGACTTCAGATATCTGGAGTGCAGTGCTTCTGCCTTATAAAATCCCTTGCTAGTCTATGTTAACAGTGAAGTGATTGTAATGGCAGCAGTATGTCGCAGGCACTCTTGCCTTCATGATGATATGCTGACAGGTTGGTTTGAGGTCTGGGAGAAAGGGGAGAAAACATCCCTCCGAGATAGCCCAGTGCTATGAGTGGCACGGTGACGAAGCTCTTTGTCATGTACAGATGATAACTCTACCGAGCAAGAGCCAAATCTTCAGCTCAAGCTCAGGGCTGCTTTTTAATCTATATGAAGAAAGTTTTTTCTTTACTTTTTCATCTGAGTAACATTATTTTTTTAAAAAGAGCCATTATTGTTTTTAAAAATATATTTAAGAACTGATCACTAACTTTAAAGGTGGTGGGGAGGGGGCTATATTAATGTCCAGAACTGTGTTCTCCTTCTCCAACAGGAGAGAGGAGCATTGGGCTTTTTGCTGTGCGCTGTGCTGCAGGCAGCTGACTGCTTTGCCGTCTTTTCTTTGGCTAGATAGAGAGTGGCATGACTGTAAGTTGCAAATACAACCTGCTCCCTTTTTGAGGGTAGATGGGTGGACAAGAAGCCTTTAAGACAAACGGAAAAAGAAAGCTTAGATATTTTTCTTTTAATTAATGTTTTTTTTTTCAGTCAGTCTGATCCGTGTGGTCTTTGGCACATATTTATGTTTAATCTTTGACCAGAAATCAGACCTCATTTAACTTCTAAAACAGAGCTAGAATTGAAAAGAAGTGTGAACTTAATAGTTTAGGTTTAAAAGTCTGACTATGTCAGACAATGATTTTCCTCTAACTCCCTTTAAATTTCTGAGTAATCAGAATTGTTCTCTGGATGTGTTTGGAGTCTGTAGTTAAAAAAAAAAAAAAAAAAAAAAAAAAAGTCATTCAGCTTCCAGGGAAACTTCAATTTTATTTGAAATACGAGCCCTCTTCTCAGTGATTGAGTTGTGCTCAAGGTGGATTTAGTTCTTGGCTTTTTTATTTTTATTTATTTATTTATTTATTTACAATCACCATGTAATCCTTGAAAAAAGGCACAGTGCTATAGTGTGCAGCAGCTTCTACCAAGAGATACTTGAAAATACTTTACAAGCTTAGACCAGTTAAACCTTGCAGTGCCTGACTTGGGAAAGGAGAGTGGACTTGATAGTTCAAGCAAGTTATAAGGTTCTCATTTACCCTCCTGTACCTCCTGAAGCAGCTTGTCCACTTGCTAGAGCCTTGCCCCTCCAAGTCTCTCCCCAGCTGCCCCACTTGCACAGCACAGCGGCAGTGCAGTGGTTGCTGTCCCTTCCTTGATCTGGAGGACCAGATTCAAACTTTTACTTCTCCTGAAGGTCTCATGCAAAAAAACCCATCCATTTGGAAGGAGAAAGTCCCTGCAATAAAACTCTTAAATTTCTCCAAATGTGATCCTGCCCTGATTTATTAACACCCAGTGGCCTGTAGTTAACTGCTGCATTGGGAAGAGACAAAAAGAAAAATGCTTTTAAAAAGCATTTCTATTCAAGGCAGAATCACAGGCTTTTGTCTGGGAAGAAACATGCAAATAAATCATAATTGTCTTAATTCTTTTGTGTGTGTGTGTATATATATATACATATATATATATATATACACACACACACACATATACATATAAAAATACAATAGAAAAAATAATATTTTTTAATGGTATGTAGACCAAAGTCAGAGTGTGTTCAGGCTTGGAATAACCCTTAGGTCTTGGTGCCACCCACTCATGCTCGCAGGTCAGAGCGGAGAGGTGGTCCGCACTTGAGTACAGTCCCAACCGGCTGATAGGGGGGTTGCTGGCACTGTCGCTGGCCCTCCAAGTGCCTAATCCCTCACAGTCCTTTAGCCTGTACCAGAAGTCCGTCAGTGCTCGCCATGGCCACATTGACCCACGGGTAGCTGGAAATCTTCCTTCAGAGGTATTAGGAGGGAAGATGTCTTTGAGGATGGTGGCTCAGTAGATGAGATGGGCATTTGACTTGTAGGTGATCTGTGCAAATCACCTCACTCTGGCTTCTGTTTTGCCTCAGTCGATAGCAAATAGTGATCCCCTGTGTCCAGATGTACCGAGAGGCTGTAAATCTGTTAATGACTGTATGTTTGAGTCTGCATAATCAGGGAGATTGGGATGTATTATGGGTGTCTGTAGGATTAAGTCCAAGAACTAGAACAAATCCTTCTAAGAATAATTAATTATACTTGTTTCTTGGAGCAGGCTGCACCCATTTTTGTTTTTTTTCCTTAGGCATTACAAAAACACAAAACACCCCCACCCCTCAGACACACAAATAAACACTACTTTTAGCTCTATGTCCATCCTTTTCAAATTCTTGTTTTTTTTACTGGGGAGAGGGGCTGTTCTTAAAGTGTTGGGAATGTGACTTGATTTAAAGATCAGTGTTAGCTTTTTCTTTCTTTTTTTCTTACACTGTTTTAAAGTGTAATTCAGGCAAAGTATCTGCTAATGTCGTGTGCTGGGCCAGGCAAATTTACTTAGGAAGCCTGAGTATTACTTTAGATATCATAACTTTTTACATTGATTTTTTTTTTTTTTTTTTTTTTTTTTTTGCCAGTTGGAAACAAAGCCAAAACAGATTGTTTCCATAGAAGGAGAGTTGGTGTGTGTATTACTGGATGTAAGACCTACCCCAAACTCTTGTCAGAGAAATTGCATCTTGGCATGTACCTTCGTATTCATTCTCCAAATTTTGATTCAAGCACACTTCTTATAAATGTTTATTTATAGGAATAGGAATTTATTTCTTAGAACAGTTTGAAACGTGCATTCCTAGCCAAGCTGTTCAAACACATTATGCAAAAAGTATTGAAACTTGATTAATAGCCATATTATCTAGGCTTTTTAATTACCAGAGGAGTTGCTAGGTGACCCAACTGATACTTTTAAAAGTGTTTGGAATAAGTATCTGATATGGTCTTAACTAAAAGTGACTTCCAGGAAGCTCTGTTGCTGGATGAAGCATCTGAGCACCAGAGTTTTCATGAACGTGCTGGTGCTGGATCATGGGAGGTTCAGGACTAAACCCTGTTGGCGCCTCTGGTGTGTGGAAGGGAGCTGGCTTGTAGTTGTGTGCTGTTGACACACTATTCTCTTCTGCTTCCACCTCCTGTCTTACCTTGGCCTGTGGCTGTCTGTCCCTCCAGTGAGACATTGCTGTCCTCTCATGGTGTTCTTTTGCCATCTTTCATTAGAGCTGGAGGAAGCGGGGTTTCTGTTTGACTGTACTATGAGTATTTTTCACCTCATTCACTGGAGAAGAAACCAGCATGGTGGAAGCTTATTGGCATGGGTCTGTGGAAATGGGAAGCACTGTGCAGCAGATGATGGCCACAGGCATGCTTGCAAGAAAAACCCTCTCTAAAGGGAGAATAAAGGTGTTTTGAATGATCTACAAAGACCTGTGTGAGGGACCTCTGGAAACCTTTGAAAGATGTAAAACCAAAAAGAGGAGAGAGATAGGAGCTTGTTATAACTGGCACCTCTTCTTTCTCTTTCTACCATAACCCGTAAGATGATCTATCACAGGAGAGTAGCAGCTGACACATTTTTTCCTTCTGGCATGCTAAATTATAGGAGATCTTCTGGTTGAAACGGGAAGATGGAAGCCTAACAAAATGGATTTAAACTTTCTTGGATTTATCTTGTGGCATAGTCCTAGCTAAGCATGTAACTAATTCTGAAGAAGCATGGTTGGCAGGTATGCAAGTACGTGACTTCAGGTGGAGTGCATGCTATAGCTCATCTGAACTTGGCAGTTAGATTCCTGCTGAAATAGCAGCTTTAAGGTGGATAATTTTTAGTTTAAGTGAATTTATAGCTTAATTGGTAACTTACTATTTTAATTCAGAGGTACATGTGGCAAAGGCAAGCAGAAGCTACCACACTTCCCTGCCCTTCTCCCCCTAGCCCTCCCCAAGCATTGGCATCCTGAGAGAGCTTCTTTGATTATGTGGATAGCTTTATGGCGTGATGGTGTTGAAGCATCAGTTGTGCTTCTGGGCACACTGGGATACGTTTTCAAGTAGAATTGATATAATCTACAAGAAAATTTCTGTTTAGATTTAGTGAAAAATCCTGAAACTGACCTTGAGGCATTTTGATTCCTGATCTCCTCTACTACTATGTACAAAATCAGAGCTGTTTTCTGGTTCATGTTGCAGCCAAGCTATATATATAGTCACTTACAAGAATTTTAAAACATTCCTTTAAAATTATTATTATTATTTTTTTTTTTTTTTGAAATGTGGTGCTTTGTCAGAGAGAGCAGCTTCTACAGGGTAGAAAGCCTGTAAACAAGAAAATCACTGAAGGACCAAGATGAAGGTTTATATTTGTTTTAACCATGGTTCCCTCTGGAAGTTCTGTGGTCAAAATAGTAAAATCCTAGAAAGGCTGCAAGTTTGAGGCATGCTTCTTTGATCTGTGCCATGTTAAGAGTAGGGGATGAATCACTTGCATTGTATCCGTACGCAATTAAATGTATTTTTGATGGAGTCAAATTAACAGCACTGTGCAGCCTTTGAACTGCCAACAGATGTACCCTGTAGTTGTCTTTAGCCATGGGCAGATGCCGCCTCTCTGAAGGGGAAGTTACAGGTCTGTGTGCACTTCTGTGGACCAGAGATCTGCAGATGTCCCTTGTCTCCCCCTGCTTTTGCTGTTGAAAGTTTCGCCTGTATGAGCAGATAAGATGACCACAATATATCCTGGGAGCTCACAGACCTGTCTTGCACAAAGTTTGTGAGGTTTTGTTGGGGTTTTGTTTGTCTGTTTTTTGTTAAAGGCAGTTTTGGGGCTTTTCCTTCTCCTTAAAGAAGGAGACTTGATTTCCATGAAAGCACTTTACATGCCTTGCTGCAGGGTAAAAGAAATACAACTGCTCAAAATGTTTTCTGTACTTGTTCTAGGGAGGGTTGATATGCCATACTAATTTTTGCAAGAAGCTGGCATGTTGGCTACTTTGCCAGTGATCCTTGGTGCCTAGTGAGAGCACTTTGAGTACTTAGTGTGATGTTCGGGTAGAAGTAGCCTTGTTGTCTGGTTGGTCTTGTATCCTGGTGCAATAAATCTGTACAGTGTTTTCTCCACTGTAGATGGTACAAGAGAGTTAGTGTCGCAACCGCTTACTCAGCACATGGTAGCAAAACTAGTGTGTAGTATAGAGACTGCCCATAGAAAATAGATGTCTTGAGCTCCAGTTGTGGTACTTACGGTCACAGGAATCTTGGTTACAGAAATGTAACCTCTGAAGAAGATGGTTCTTACATTTCCATTCTGTACAATGTTTCCTGGAAGTCTGTAAATCTATTAGTTGAACTTTATTTGATCTGCTTATGAAGCTTTCTGTAACAGAGGGATAACTAAGGAATATCATTTTGCAGCAAGATCCATTGTACTTTGCCTTGGGTACTTCCTCCCACTCCCCAATCAAAATACTCACTATGTCACTTGAATTCATTTTTATGTATTGCTATGGCCTGCTCATCAGATGGCCTGAGCAGTCACAGTTTCCATTAAAGCCCTGGAAAAGAGAAGTGTTCAGTGCTTTGGAAACCAAGGCAGACACAGCACAGCTGATGAGACTGTGTGAGGTGCTGCTGTGGTCTTGGCTCCTGCCTTGCCTGACATCATCCAGGCTATGACCCTACTGTACGATCAGATATTGGAAAACCAGTGGTATGAAAATGAGCAGAACTTGCTTTCCCTATCAAAGTTGTTGAAGGGATACCAAGACCCTCAGGAGAATTTTTTCAGTATGTAAAGCTTGATTATTTTTTAAGCTTGAAAAGGGGAAACTGTGCCTTTATAAATGACTGGAATTTCCTTGGTATGTCATTCACAACATAACTATTGTGCAGAGTTATAATTTTCTATTTCTGTATGTCAGACAGCAATTGTGGCTTGTGCTAAGTTAGTATTACCATGCATATGGCTACTTTTTCCTTAGGCTCAAGGGTGAAGAATGACAGCCTGGCGGTGCCGTGGGGAGGCCGAAGGGCAGATGGGGCTGGGCAAGGTCCCCTCCCAAGCTCGCGGCCGAGGGCTGCCTTCAGTCGGGACGTTCCCCTTCCCCGCCAGGCTTGCCCGTACATTTGCCTTTTGATGAGGAGGTGCCTGTAAAGATGCAAACGAGATTTTAATCTTCCTTCTTCTGAACTGTGATTTCTGTGCTTTCTTCCTGCTGTCTTCACACTGTCCTGAGGCAGGTGGTGGGAAAGGGGCATATTTGTCCTGTGTGGCCTCTTTTACCTTTTGCTCTCGCCGTGTGTCTCACTTCTTCCTCACAGGGGCTGTGTTGTTCCTGCCTTGCAGCTGAAATGTGAGGAGAACCCCATTGCTTCTGGTCTTGTTCTTCAGTTTCTTGCTTTTACATCTTTCAGTTAATCTTCACTAACTCATCTATTTTTCCTCTCTTTTCTCTTAATTTTTTTGTCCTCGATGCCTTTTCCAAATCTCTGATTTGGAGGCACTTTTTCTTTCCTTCCTGTAGCGGGGTGCATCTCCTTGTCTGATCCCAAAGCCAGGTGACCCTTTCCTGACAGTGGTGGCCCAACTTGTTGGGTCTCAAGTACCCAGAAGACCTGGCCCAAGAGTGTGCTGTGGAGGCAGGGCTGGGGAGCCGGGCCGCGGCTGGGCTGCTGACAGCGGCGTGCGTCCTGCGTTAGCTGTGCTGTTTTCAGCCGGGGCATATTTAAGTTACGTGACTCTCATTTTATGAATTTGGCAGTACGCCCAAATTCATAAAATTTGGCTTTGTGGAGTCAGCTGTAGTGCGACAAAAGACTTGTCTTGTCTGTCTTTGGTTCGTGCTGTGGCAGTGGTAAAGGTGGACCAGCACATATCTTCCCTTCAGCACGCACAAGAGAGGTGAAAGAGAGGAATTTTCTACTTTCAGTGTGGTAGTTCTGTTCTTATTTGTTTATCAGTGGTCAGATGACTGTTGTGATGACCTTTCCCCACTTCCATCTGAGCTGATGGCTGCTTGCAGCTGGATTCTTGCTCCCCCTGCGTTTCTGAAAGCTGGCCTGCTATGTGGTCAGAGAACCTGCTAATGGAATTAACTTCGCTACTGTGATTAGTATTTTTGTCCTCTCCTACTTCTGTTTTTTACGTAGATTCTTGATGAACTCAATATACCAGGCAGACAGACACACAAAATCCCCCTGCAGTTTGAAGTCTTTTTTCCTTCTTTCTTTCTAGGTGCCTTTGTTGTCTGCTGGACTCCTGGCCTGGTTGTTTTACTCCTTGACGGTCTGAATTGCACCCACTGTGGGATTCAGCACGTTAAAAGGTGGTTTCTTCTTCTGGCCTTGTTGAACTCTGTCATGAATCCAATAATTTATTCATACAAAGATGATGAGATGTGGGGCACCATGAGAAGAATGATTTGCTGCTCTTCTGACGATAAGGGTCAGGACAGACGCTCGTCATGGATTCCCTCCACAGTGCTCTGCAAGAGCACAGATACCACGGGGCAGTACGTTGAAGACGGCATTATTCAAGGGACTATCTGCGGAAAAGGAGATCTTGGTGACAAAGGAAACTCCTGAGCGACTCAAGGACTGACCTGGCTGAGAAAAGACGGGGGAAGGGAGAAGTTTCGTAAGAGGAGATTGACTGGCAAAGCTACTGAACAATGTATCCACTTTGTTCCCAGAGCCCAAACTCCAGTGTTAACAAAAGTTCTTATAAATAATAGCCTGATGGGAAAGCACATTGTATGGAAGAAAACTTTCTGTGCTGCCGTCTTTCTCTCGCTCTCTCTTTTTTTCTTCTTTCCTTCCTCTTAAGTACATGAAATTGTTCATGTCTGTGGAATAAATATGTTTGGGATACTTTTTGTGCACGGAAACAAAATGTAAACAGCCCAGTGAGACCCTGAGATCCTCCTTAAGCTCCTGCAGGAAAAACAAACCTGCCTTGCAGTGCAGTTTTGGCATTCATTGAGTATTTATGCATTGAACAGGTTTTGTGCATTTTGAGGAGAATTGTAGACTGGGTTGGACAGGACTGTGACCCATTTGCTTTCTCTGTTTATGAAGTTCATGAAATAGTCCATATTTACCTTTTCTCTTCCTCCTGCTTTCAAAATAAGTAGTTTGGCTTATTTAAACAATGCCAGAAGCTTGGCTGTGATGGGAAGCCCAGAATAGATATCAGTGTATGCGAGTGTGTCAAAACCTACCACAAATGGTCGGGATATGTGACAATACCAAAAGCACAAAAGGCATTTTTACTTTCATGGAGAGGGTGAAGTCACTGCAAGGAAATATATTGCACATTTTGCTGCTGTCTTGTAGGCAGGCACTGAGGGTAGATGGGTAGAAAACCAGTGGAACTGTGAGGGGAAATGGACTAGACTCATTTCTTACCTTGCCAAGTAATATAAAAAGGGTATGCTTACCCCTCTTAAACACTACTGTGAGAGTGAGAAATGATATCCAAATCCATGTTCTGAAAGATAAACTTCTAGAGGGTGTTTAAATACATTATGTATATTTTTATGTATATCAAATATACAGGTTCAATTAAGCTATTTAAAATAGAAATTAATTAAAAAAAAAAAAAAAACCTTCTAGGATATGGTCTGAGTAAGTTTTTCATCCTGCCATTGGATGCCACTGGACTACATTTAACCTGTCATTTGGAGGAAGATCTTACTAGAAGATACTTGAGGAATGGGCCATGAGACGGCAAGCAATGAAGGGCTTTCAGCATTGCAACTAATCAGGTTCAGTGTGGTATGCAGCCACAGCTGCAAAAAAAACCTAAAAGTTTGACCTATGAACTATGCTCTAATGGAGTATCTACCTATCTAAAGCTCTAGGGTAATGTTTTTGAATTTAAACTTTTAATCTAAAACTGGAAGACAGATGTATCGGTACTCTGAGAACCTAGCTTCTGTCTCTCTGACTGTAGAAGCAGCGAGCTCCCTACTACCCCCTTTCCGTTTCAACAGGAGTCACCTGTGTGTTCTAGAGAAAAATCTGATCCATGGTATTAAACCAGGTGACCAAAACCAGAGGTGACTTTGGAGAGCTTGGGAAGTTTGGAGCTTTTGGAATGGTCAGAGAACAGCATCAAGCGCGTGCTGCGTGAGGCTGAAAGGTAAGTTGTGGTTTGGCCAAACCACAGCCAACCATGTGGTTGGTTTGGTGCCCCCTGCATACGGGTGTGTGGATTACGTTGATTAAAAAGTGGAGCTAGCACTTGGCTTAAAGGCTGAGATGCAGTTTTTAGAAGGCATCT
Organism: Rhea pennata; assembly: GCF_028389875.1. Taxonomy (NCBI): domain Eukaryota; kingdom Metazoa; phylum Chordata; class Aves; order Rheiformes; family Rheidae; genus Rhea; species Rhea pennata. The sequence continues at coordinate 16,587,363 of NC_084670.1, read as the reverse complement.
GGGGATTTTGTAGCAGGGCCTTAGCCAACAAATATGGTAAACCCTTATTCAGAGCTCTTCTGTACTAGCAGTTTGCTTGCAGGGATGTGGCCTAACATTTGAACATAAACGCTGTGCTTATGAGTAATGCTGAAAAGGTTTACACGTGTTTTTTTGCTGTTACAATACAATGTTCTTGTGCAAATACTACTTTGTTAGTTTGATGTTTTGAAAGGTTTAAGTGGTGCTTTCTACAGCCAGTGTCATTACAAAGACATGTCATGCAAGCACTCATGTCCCTATAACTACTTGCAGTGCAGTTTGTGTTAACTAGGCTGAAACTCGATATACAAAGCTAACAAAATAAAATGCTCCTTCAAAATAAAATACTTGTTTTGTTTCCTGTTTGGATGGTGACTGAACGTTACCTGGCGCTACAGTCAGCAGTTAATCACTGCTGTTACTGTTCCAAAGATCTGTCAAAGCTGAGGCCAGTCAAACTGCAGATAAAAATGAAGATGAGGAAACTTTGTTTCAGCTTACCACAAAAGGATTCTTGTTTCAATAAAATTGGTCTGTTTATTAACAATAGTAGCCAGTGTGACTGTGGGTTGGATTAGGACCCCAGGAGGACTCAGATGAAGGTCTGGGACATCTGCAGCAATGGAGGAAACCCAAGAATTCCCCTGCAGAGCTTTCCTCTCAGAACTTGAGACTGCAAAACAACCATGTATGGATTTTTTTTTTCCAGGTAAGCAGGAAAAGGTGAACTCTGTAAAGACTGTAAAGGGCGGTATGATTTGTAGAGCACCTCATGTAGTGGACTCCTGGTCTGGATTGAGGTCTGAGAGCTATCACACACCAACAATAATTCTGGCACAAATAGGTGGAAGGAGTTGCCGAGCTCTGTTTTTTGTTTTCTGTTGCCTGAAAAACAGTAGCTTGCAAACTGGTGCTCTGTGAATGGCATGTTTCAGTGCGTCATGCCCTCTATTTTGGCATGATGCTTCTCTCCCAGAGCTACGACTTTATTCTCTGTTACTCAAAATTATTACATGACACACTTGATGCAAGGCCAGTTCTGTTTCAAACTTTCCTACAGACTTCTACAGCAGAGACTATGTAATGTTTCCTACATCAAACTATCCAAACATTCAGTTATTCAGCCAGCAGGGAATTTCTTTTTAATTCTACAAACTGTCAGAATAGTTTATTCCAAGAAAAGCATGTTGCAGTCCTGTTTGCATTGGAGTAAAACAGAGTAAGTTCATTTTGCAGGGTTTTCCTATTGTTTCCTCAGTGGTATTCCAACAGAGGTCTCAGTATCAGTTGACTTGGCATGTGTCCACTCCTATTTATGCATGCCAGCCATGTTCTGCTGCTGTATGAGATGAAATTCATCCTTCTGGGGAAAGCTTTAGGCCGAACATCCTTACTCCAGGAATTTCATTCTTGGGAGACAGAGGATGACAAGCGTAGAGTTACTGCTGTACTGGAGGGTTATAAGGTTATAAGGCCCAGTGTCTCCAGAGACCCTTCCTCATCTCGGGGAGCCTTAAGAGCTCCTGCGTGTTTCCATGCCAGAGGCGGAGGAGCAGAGGCCTTGCGTGGTAATGGCAGTACTACTTCAGGCCAAAGGTCCCTCTGCTTGGGGTCTTGTCTGCTGAGGCCCTCTTACTTAGCCCATGTGTCTTTGAAACATCCTGCAGTGGTGTGTTCCACAGCTTGTGTGAAGAAAAAATTTGGTTTTGTTTGATTTTTAAATTGGCTACCTAATAACTTTGGGTGTCTCCTACTTCATGTATGGTAGTAAACAGTGAACAAGTATTTCTAATTTAACATCTTTACAGCAATTGCAGCTTAAAGACCTTTGTCAAATTCCCCCTCCCTTTGCATGTGTTTGAACTGTAGTATTTACTGTACAGTTATGTGAAATCATGATGCCTTTCCCTGATCAGATATAATATATATTATATACATATATATCTATTACTATTTTTGTTAACTTAGAACTCTCTTCCTAGGAGCAGGTAGATGTAAGAGCAATACTTTTTATGATTATTTTACAGTTTCAGTGACCTCTGCGTGAAGTTTTCTAGACTGCTGATTATTTGAAGCTGATGGGTGAAGGGGCATTTCAAACTTGCCATGTTTCTTACTCTCCTTACCTATAGTTTTGGCTATATCCTCTCTATAATATGCTAGAGAGGATACAGTGTGGGGTGATCATTTTATCTGGACCAAAGCAATTGCTGCTTGCAGGATTAGACTCCAAAAGTGAAAATACCTGGAAATGCTGAAATGGAGAAGGCAGGCAAATTTCACTATTTATCCTTAGCCTGTAATTCAAACAGATGTTTTAAATCACTTGAAAAAAGTGATCCCACCTTCCCCCTTGCCACCCACTCCCTCCTTATTCTGGTACAGGTATTTGTGAGACCATAGGGTGAACTGTAGTGGGTGACCAACCTAACTGAAAAATAACTTTGGATGGAATATGCCATTACTGCCTAGAGAAGTGCTTGAACTTGCTGTGAACCAGCAGCTCAATTATTTCCTCAGTTTGCTATATAGAATCACACAGACGGTTTGGTTTCCACAATTCTTTGTAAAATACAGTCCTCCTTAAATGCTACACTTTGCAGGGAGTAGACACGCTTCTATCAACGAAAAAAGGTACAAAAAATCATTCTTGGAACAAGAAATTAAGTCATGCTAGGCTCTTTTCTTTTTTCTTCTTTTTTTCTCAAGGCCTTCTGAAAGATAAAGAATTTAGACACTTCCATGCTTTGAACCGTTCTTCAAAACACCCTGCTTATCTTTCATACAGTAATTGGTCCCTGAGTTCCTCTTACACCTCTTTTTATAGCGTTGAGGGTTTCTTTCTCTGAAGCAAGCATCTGTTTTTTCTAGAAAAAAGTTTACTCAGAAGTTCTATTTTGCAGCCCTTAAGTACACTATTTTTCATAGTCTCCTTATATGCATTTCAGTGGACTTCTCCCATATATATTGAAGTCAATTTTCAGACTGACCTCTGCCGTGTTTACCACAGGAACTGTTTTATTCAGAACTAGCCTCCACCAGTTTCCACAGTGGTGCACTCAGGGCTCTGATGTACAGCATTTTAAGAAAATCAGCACTCGCAGTAAGCTAAGTACAAATCACTCTACCTGTTCTCACTAATTGCTGTATTTTAATTCAAACGTTAATTTCCTTGAAACTATAGACGTGGTCTAATTCTTCTAAGAGACTACTCTGCACATCTGTAGGCCAGGGATAAGTGAGCATACTATCTTCCCTGACCTTTTTAGTTCACCTTGTTTTCTTTGATATATATGAAAATAAGGAAGTTATGATTCTGAGCACAAGTTAAAACATAATTGCTTGGAGTTTAGACAAAAGATCTCCTAGGGAAGTATTATTCATCTAGATACGTTCTTTTGCTTTCCTCATAAACTGAACTGGTAGCTGTAGGAGGCTATTGGCCTAGAAGAATTGTTCATCTTACCCAGTATTGCATTTCATATGTGTAACAGTGAAGAACACGTATCTATTTTTCTTGATGGTAAATGTTAAGATTCTCCCACGTATGCTAAACTCTTACGATACTGTAGAGCTGACTTTATATTCAGCTTCCACTTATATTTGTGCAAACATATGCTTGGTGTGTTGGCTTTAATTAGGTTTCTATTAGAAATATGTTCAGTTACTAATGGATGTCAAAGTGCATGGGAGTGAAAAGGCTTGACCTCTGGAGATGGGAATGTTATTAATGCTTAAATGATTCTATTCAAATTCTGGTTAACGCATCAGTTGTTATGAATGTCAGTGTATTTGTTTGTGCAGTGCACTTTGTGATACTAGGCTGTGATTTTCCCACAGGTATAAATGAGTTAATTTAGTTAGAAATGTACAGCTTTTGTGCCTGTAAGGACAGAGGGTATGTAGATCGTCAACTTGCTCATACACATGCTTTGCTTTAACTTTCTCTGTAGTTGTATTGCTTTTAGTAGAACTTTTTCTGTGAAAGGACTCAAGCGTGTGTCAGCATTTATGAGATTAAGACATTTAATGAATAGCTTCAGACTGTATATTTCAGCTGTATGAGAAACTTTCCCTTTAAATAGTTAGTAGCTGGAGCAGCAATAGAGTAGCAATGGACAGCTGGACTTTGTTCACACAGAAATTCCTAGCAGACACAATTGTTGATTTCAAAAAAGAAAACATTTGGGCCCACAAGCAGAAATTTGCAATGTTGGATTATGTACAAAATTTGACCTACTTTGTTTTGTTCTATTTTCTCCTTTATAATCTCTTTGCACAGTCCATGTATTTTTTTGTGTTCTGCTTTGTTCTTCAAAGCATAGATCAAGCCATACTTTTCTCTAAACAGATAAATTCCAGCAGTATAGGATTCTAGAGCAACCCTCCAATTTTACAGACCAGAGAGCCGCAAAAAGAAATAAAAATGGTTGAGCAAATATTTTAGTTTTGGGTTTTTGCAAGGTTAGAATACTGACAATTACAAAAAAAAACATATATACATATAATAATTAAAGATATTGGAAAAGAATACTTTGGTAAAATAAAAGTAGAGCCAAAATTTGACTGATTTATGCAATCAAATCAGAGGTCAGGAGTGCTAGATTGGTAACCGATGAGTTTTCTGAACATCAGAATTGAAGAAATCTATCTTCTGATCGATGACTCCTCTGAATTAAAGCAATGCTGCAGCACGAATTCAGCTTTTTTCAGCATCAGAGAATCTATAAAGGAAAGTGGTGTTCTGAGTGCCTTAACCCCAGAAAAGCTTCAGCCTGAGCTCCTGTCTCACCAGAAACCAAGAAACTTTGCTGAATCACAGAAATGAAACCATGCCCAAGGATGGAGTAACAAAGGCTTGAGCTCTGATTGAAGACTTTATGGCAATTAAGGTGTTCAGGTTTTCAATTAAGCTGTTCCCAGGTGACAGCTCAGGTTGCACGGCAGTCTTTCCTTCTGTAGAAGCATAAATAAATTCTTCTCTACCCAACTGCCTGTCTTCCCCAAACTTGTTAGAGAGTCAATGCCTTTAGATCTCTTCCTCCCAATCAAATTTTATTGGAAGACTCTGATTTTAGAAATTATGAGAAATCAATCAGGCAAAAATCAATACAACTGCATATGCGTCATTTTGTTAAAAAATCAAGTTAAAACTGTTTTTTGGTTCAACCTATGTAAGTCATGAATGCAATCCCAAGATCTGATTCCTAGGAAATCCCCAGCACGCTTGAACTTCTGCTCATCACATTCTCATCTGGTCACTGCCAGGAAAATACCAGAACTGGCTATCTTTATCCCATTTTGTAGCCAATAGAATTGTTAAGGAATTATTGATGCAAAGTAGCTTCAGCGTTTTTGCTTTGCATTAGCTTGAATGAGCCTTTACTTTTCCAAAAGGTAACAGCATAACTTGCAAAGAGCTGAAAGTCCAGTTCTAATCTCATTGTTATAATTGAGAGAAAATCAGACTCCCATGTTTGCTCAACTTGCGTGTGATCGTTTCCCTTCTTGATGGTTACATGTCAGAGGTTTTGCAAATCAGTTTGGGAATCTGCTTCTGTGTGCAAATCCTGAGACCTTTGTGTCTGGTAGGATGGCTTGAATGAGCCTGAGATTATGGCTTGACTGACGTGAGGGAGCCTCTTGGGGATTATAGTCAGTCGCAGGAAGTTCCCAGTGCACAGGACTACTGGTCTTGTTGGCTAACTCTAATGCTGTTGACTTTTTAGTGGGATCTGCTGTTAAGCTGCACAACTGGCAGCTACGTTTTAAAGCCCATTTACACTGCAGAGGAATTGGCCATCCCAGTGGCTCTGTGGGCTTTCACAACTTCAGACGAGACATTTAGGGGCAACAGGATCAGGTACTTGCATTTGGTTACCGTGCCCAGATATTAGAGCAATAGGCACGATAAAAATATGAATATTTCTATTTCTGGCCAAACAGAGGGCTGGCTATCTTAGGGATATCTGTGGTCATCTTCATTACTGAGTTATTAAAACATTTTATAATCCAGTCAATAACTGTCAGACATGAATTAATTTCAGCTCCACTTCTTTTTACATAGGAGGGAGATCGGAGGTTAATCTTGCTTGACCATGGTATTCAGGCAGCCATCTCCATCGATCCCAAGCTCAAGGAAGCAGTAGGAGACACCTCAGTGTCTCTGAGGCCTGCTGACGGTTGCCACATGAGAAGTTTCTGATAACTGAGAACTCCCTTCTCACTCAGTCCCCTTTTCTGTAGCACTCTCTCTCCAGCTTTGCAGCAGTAGTGTGAGCTTCAGATTTGAAGTGCAAATAGCTTTCAGTAAGTAAAGCCAAATGAAGATTAGAATAGGTGCCAGGGATGAGATAACACTTAGATTTGGTATCAGCAGTTCTTCCTCCTCTGCAGCATTCATATTTTAGCAAGTCAAAATATTCAATAATTTTTTGTGGGCTGATACTCACTGATCTGATACAAATGGTAGCAACAGGCTCCATCCGGAACTGCTTTGAAGGGTTGTTGATTCATTTAGTCCTGAGATGCTACTGTGGTCTGGGCCACCTGCACTAGAAGTTTCTTCAATGCTTACTATTTTTCAGAAGTGCCTGCAGACAGCCAGTGGGCAGCCTTGCTGGTGGAGCCTCAGTGGGCCCAGGCAGTCAGTGCGCAATAGCTGGTGTCCACCCGCGTGGAGCACCTTGTGAGCTCTGCACCGCTGCTTCTCGGGAGCATTTGCAGGCACTTGTGCATCCCTCCAAAGTGGGAGTTCCAGTTTTGTTCCAGCAGTTTTTCAGGGATGCTTCTGATGTTGCCAAAGTTGAGGCAACAGGAGCTTTCTTTGACCAGGGAGCTGAAGTTGAATCAACTCACCCATGTTCAGATTCGTTTAAAGGCTGTGACTGCCACTTCAGAAATGTTATTTGTGAATGCTGTATTATGGTGTTATCTGCTTTTCCAGCTGTTAAATGCCATGGTTCCAGGAGCAGAAATACCACTGCGTAACAGCAGCAGCTGCAAAGCGTCCCGTTTAGTCATTGTTTTGAAAATAAGTAGTAAAACTCGATACCAGTAAAGATAAGCCAAGTTTTGCTAGAATAAAACTTTCTTTGGATCTGGTTTTAGGAACATTACTATTTATAGCTGCTCAGGGTTTTTACCGCTATACATGTCTCTATTTGTAAACACAATTATTGGTTTATTCCTGGTTTAAACAAGGCTAAACTACTGTTTATAACCCAGACCCTAATGTATACCCCTCTGAGTAAATCTGGCCGCAGAGTCCGGCTCTCCGAGCTGGACCGAACGAGCCTCAGGGCCGAGCGGCAGCGCGTTGCTGTGGAAGGGCTCGCTGGGGCCTTTCTGTTTTTTTTTTTTTTTGTTTTGTTTTTTTGTTTTTTTTTTTTTAATTCATCTTTCCCCCCTGCCCAGCCAGGAGGCCGGTGGCCACCGTGGCATGTTCCTGCAGCAGCGCGCTGACACAAGCCTCCTCAGCTCCCACCACCACACCGAGCCCCGCCGGGGGCCGTGGGGATGGATGTTGAGGGGTGCTTGTGGACTGATCTCCCTTTTAAAGGCTTTTGCTTTGCATCTGAAGTTAAGGAGGGTTTGAAAAGAGCAGGTATGTTTAACTAAAATTAAATAGTGAAGAGCAGGGTGTTTTTATAATGTCAGCAAAGTGGTAGGTGAAAATAAAAGGGGTTGGTTTCTGATTAGAAAACTATAATCTAGATGATAAAAATCTCTTATCAGGATTACCTTATCTAATTTTATGTGCTGCAGTGCTCGTGAGGTGCCCCGTGTGCTGACAAGCTAACGTGCCCTTGAAATGCAGGAAAGGGTAGGGTAGTTACCGCGAAGGTCTCCAGCTGGGTGGGGATCCCGAGCCGCGGGCACAGACATGCAGACTCCTTTGGGACTGGGTGCTCTGAGCTGAGGGTGCCCAAGAGTCCAGCCGTCAGTCCACCAGCACTATCTCTTGGTACTGCTAATGTGGTCTCTCACAGCCTGAATCCCAGAAGCAGGAGGCTGAAACAGGGGCGAATGAAGCCACTAGTGCTTCCTAAATGCACCTTTCCTTGGACTGCTGAAGGTTGGTTAGTCCTTTAGTGCTGGAGTTGAAATGTCCACAGGCTCCTTTCATCCTGAGTGCAGTGCTGTGGCACCAAGCGCTGGTTTAGGAAAACTCATTCTTCTCTTCTGCCTTCCTTTTTTTCGTAAGTCCCCATTTTGCTGAGCAACCCTTTGCCAGCCCCCCTCACTGGCTGTGCTGCTGCTTTCAAAGCACCTTTGCTGCAAAGTGTGCAGAGGAGTCTCCCTGGTTGATCCCTTACAGCAAGAAGTGGTGGAGCTTCAGCAGAGGTAATCACAGTGCTGACATGAAGCTTGGGATGGTGAGCAAGGCAAAGATATGCTAAGCATGGGGAGAAAGTGCTGCCTAATGGAGTGCTAGCTACAAATCGAGGGTGAAAAGAGTCCATTAGAGCAGAGCTGGGGAAAGGCTGATGATTACCTGTTGCTTCCTCTATCTGCATGTGGGAGGAGACGTGAGGGGTGCATCAAGCAACAGGACCAGAGCAAGTCTAGCCAGTGCTTAGACAGACAGATGAATTACCTCCTGCCAACAGTGATTTGAGATCATCCTTTAGTGGGGATGTTTAATCTATGCTTGGAGGGACTGTCCAAAGCCAAAAATCAGCTTCAAAATGTCAAAATAAAGGCAAATCCCGAAGGTGTTTATTTGGGGTAAGGGATAGCATTCGCCTTTGCTCCATACAAAGCCTCAGAGAGGCACACTTCCAGGCTATTTTCTATCCCCTCTTTTGCAAGAATTAAAATAGTCTATGCTGAGCTCTGATTCACAATTAATTTCTCCAGTCTAAATTGTCTTCTGACGAGCAGGGTTGAAAAGTATTCAATATCTCTTACCGTTAGGGCTCTTTCTACTACCTAGGGCAGGTGATACCTAGCTAGCAGCTGTTTATGGGATATAAACACTCATTCAGCTTGGAACTGATTGAGGACAGCTTAAAATTAGACAAGTTTTTGTTTCTGTAAGACTTCATTTACGTTCTTCCCTGCACCTCACTCAAAGTTCCCTGTGTAACTTTTCTGCACTATTTTCAGTCTTTCTTTCTCTTAGCTCCTTTTCTTTTATTCATTTCCTTCTCCCATTTCTTTTCTTTCCCATAATGTTTTTCATCTCCTCTGTATGCTTTCTCTTGTCTTTTGTGGCATTTTTTCATCAAACTTACTTTTTTCTGTTCTTATCTTCCTTTTTTAACACAGCCCTTTTTCTCCCTAACAAATGTGTTCCTCTGCCTCAGACTCCTGCCCACTGAACAGCCATTGCCACGCTCAACTGCCCAAACGGCTTCAGGCATATTTGCTTTGTAGGTATTTTTAAGCTATTAATAGCGACTACCACACTGGTGAACCTGGGAGAGCAGGATGCCATCCAGAAGGGTTCCTGCTGCTTGAGCGCACAGCTCGGCTACCAACATGCCGAGTGGCAAAGAAAATCTCTGGAGGGGGAATGCTTCCTTGGGGCAGTTTGAAAACTGGGAGGACGCCTGCCCACTGCGTGGGTGGTATAAGCTTCTGGAGGCTTTTTTGGAAACTTTGGAGATTGCCGAGGCTGGACTTTCAGATGTCACCAGCAGCCTGTCATGCCTTCTGACAAAATTACTGATTAGAATTTGCAGTTTAATAATCATCTAATAATGACTACAAACAGGAAGACCAGAACTCTATGGCTGCCCCAAGAAAAAATAAGGGTTTCCCTCAGGTGCTGGGTGGACCAAAGTTGCTTCAAGTCCTGTAATATTTTGTGTGTGCTGTACAAGTGATCGTCCTGGGCTTATCTCCCATCGGTATTTTTGTTAATGTGTTAGCTGGAGTAGAAAACCCACTTACAGTTGTGAGTATCAGCTTGGAGAGGGGTAAAAGCATTTTGGAGGAAAGGATCAGAATTCAGCTCAATCTCATTGAACATGATGTGGTTTAGGTGAGCCCAGTGAAAAGATAAGAAAAGCTTTACCTTTGACAGCAGAATCAAATGCAAAAATAGAATCAGCTGTCAGAAAAAAAGAACCAATGTGAAATCCTGAGTCACAAACTCTGAGCTTCTAGCCAGTGTTAGGCCATTCATCAATTAAAAATCACTCCAGGAACATAAAGGAAGCTGTGCACTGCAAACTCTTGTTACAGGCAGTGCAATCATTATTTAAAAAAAACTTAAAATTTATTTTAAAAATAGGGGCTGTGTAGTTAACAACCATCAAACTTGGGCACACTAGAAAATAAGATGATTTCCTGTCTATCTGCACAGTTTTTTTAGCATAAAGAAGAGAGAGCGCTCATATGCCTGTTGTCTTTGGGGTTGACAGCACTGTTAGCGCAATGCTTTGCTAAAAAATCTGAAGATTCATGATTGCCAGTAGCAAATTCAGCATAAATGCAAAGGCAGAATTCTTAATGTTCATCTCTTCAGAACTTGATGCTTGATGAACACTTGATGGAGTGGTGAGTTTCATAGTTCTCCTGCTTTTTCAACAGTGCCTAACAGGGATGAGTGAGGTGGGAAGAAATCATAAGAAACATCATGGAAAGAGGGTGATAATGCAGGAAATCCCTCCTCTGGCGAGGCTGCCTTTGTCCTTTCCCAGGGCACTGTGTGGTCTGGCCCAGGGCAGGGCTTGGGGCGAACCATCCTCACCATCAAAAGTTTCAGCCTGGCACAATGCCAGCTCCCTGTCAATCCCCCTTCACTGACAGACCTGCAAATGAGATCCCAGTCCATCAAGGGTTGTGTAGCGTGTTATGAGTGGACACAACTTGTTCCATGTCCACTCAGGGTTTTACAGGTCATTCTGGCTTCTGCTGTGCAGATCTGTCTTGCTCATTTTCGTAGCCCTGACCCAAGCTCCTTCACCATCTCAGGTTTGTAACACAAGAGTTAGTGTGGTGTGGTGGAATGATGTGGAGCTGCTTTTGTCCACTAAGGGGGAATAAAAGAACACTTGGAAATTACAATTGGCGGTGAACTAATAGGTCCAATAGACTTCTTCCTCTGATGCAGAACTGCTCCCAGCAGTATATTCCCAAGCACTTTTGTTCAGTTTAATTTTAAATAACTCTGTCAGTGTGGCTTCCACTACTTCCCCTGGGAGGCTTGGTTCATTAGGTCCGTTAGTACAATTAGGGATTCAACACAGCAGGCCACTTGAAAAACATGAGTCCAAAGGGTGTTTAGCTGACAGCTGATGTGGCTTCTCTGTTACTTGCAAATTCCACTGGGAAAATGGTGTGAGCAAAATATGAATGCCTGAAAATGTAGTGGATCTTGAAGGTCTGACAACGAGAAATAGCTGATAAACAGAGCTGCAAAGGGCTGTGTTAGAGAGAAGTAGCACAGCAGAGCTTTGTGGGGCTCAGCAGAAGGTGTGCTGAAGCTCAGATGCTTGGGAAGCAAAGGAGGGGGGAGCCCCGAGGACAGAGCTGTGTCGCAGCCCTGCGGTGGGCATGGCTCGCGTGAGCTCCTTCCGTATGAACGCAGCAAGGAGAAGCGTGGCCTCGTGGAAACCCTCCCATCTTAGCAGCAGCTGCTAGGGTTGTGCTTCAGCTTTCAAACCAGAAAAGACTTTGATGCCAAGCCAAAAGGCCCCTGGGGAATGCCGTCACCCAGAAGTGGTAAGTGTGCGTGACGAGGTGGCCGCGAAAGCCCTGCACTGCTGCCAGCTGGGGCGGCCAAGCAGGGGTGTGATACATGTCTGCGAGCCGGGCTGCCCCCATCTGCACGCTGGACCGCCCCCCGGCAGCGGCTAAGGGAGTGCCACCTCCGCTACCGCATCGAGCGGGATGGAGGTGCACTGGTGGGGCTGCTGGGATGAGGGGGGGCCAAGGGTCTGTGCTGCTCATGTCCCCTCTATGTGCTTTTGATGGCTGGGAGTGAATTGGTGACTAGGGGGCCCTAGTGCCCACCTCTGGCAGAGTGAGACAGATTTTGTAGAAGACTATCACTGGCCAATGCTTTGCGCCTCTGCTGCATGGCCCTCCTTAGGGGCCACTGTTTCATCCGCCTGCAGCTGGAGGTAGCGAGAGCTTAGCCCTGTGCTTGGTCAGCAATGCCTGCCATGGCAGCATGACATTGTCACCTGTGTCTGTGGGGCCAGCAGCACAACATTGAGCTTGGAGCAAAATTAATGAACACTTGCAGGTTCAAGTCCTATGTAAACACTGTGCTTGGCTTAGGGAAGGCTCTGAGGTGGCAGAGATGCACTGAAGGAGTAAGTGGAAATAACCAGAGGAACAGGGGTATGGCCTGATGGAGCAAAGGTGTGATCTCCCTGTCACTAATGTGTGCCTGCGGGACCGGAGATGTCACATGCAGCTGTCTGCTGAAAACACGGAGATCTCTACCACAAGCTAGATCCTAACTGTGGCTGCCTTTGGAGAGCAAGATGCATGTGAGTGCTTTTCTTAGGGGAGAGGCTTCAGTCTTCGTTAAACATTAGTTCTCATTTTTCTTGCCTTGAGGGGAGCTGGTAACAGTTCGTAGAAGCTGTGGTGTAGCTGGAACCGTGCTGCAAGCCAGAGATGAGTTATTACTCGCTGCCTGGACTTGGAAGAGGTGAGTTCTCCACATTGTCCTGCTGATAACCTTCTGTTGAATCTGAGGACAGTCAGCGCTTTGAGAGGAAATTTGCTTTTCAGGGAAAAATTGATGGCATATGCTAATACCATTACAGGAATGTTGTCTGGCTTTGGACAACTAGTTTTTGCTTGATAATGTGCAAAACAGTCATGATCCCCTTCTGGATTTGAATAAGAGATAATAGAAGAGGCTATTTCTTGATGTCAGTGGAAAATGAGCCTACTTATTCCAGACAGAATTTGGGCACTGAAAATCAAAATATCCATACGCCACATGGTATTATGCCACGCTCCCCATGTACTTCTCTAGTTAGTTCTTTATAATTCAATATGCACAAAGTAGGGGCAGGCCGTGCCATGTTTCCGGCATTTGTGCAAGGAGGAAATCCTATTAGGAATATAAAACTGCCTGAAGCTGATTGCTTCTTGCACACTTGCCACGATCAGTCGCTCCCGTGTTGCTGCGGCGAGGGAATGTGCTCGGTGTGCCAAAAGCGTTCTGGCAATGAGCACTCCTGTGCGGGCTCACAGCCGCTGCTCAGGGTGGATTTTGCTGCAGCAGTTAAACAGGAGCCTTCGCCGGGAGACTGCCTTGCGCCCTGCCAGACATGAATGTCCCTGTGGGAGGAATGGCCAAGGGGGATGCACAGCTCCATCCCAACTGCCACGCTTTAATCTGGTGCATTAACCTAGATCTCAAAGGGTTTCCACCTGGGTTAATATGCAGGACCACGAGCTGTGGCTGCTGTTTGGTCGTCACCTCCCCAGGACTGTCAGTGCAGGGATGGGCCAGCTCCGAGGGGTGCAGTGATATCCCTGTGTGCCTGTGGGTCAGGGCTGCCGCGTGAGGGGCGAGGAGCCGCTCAGCAAGCCCTACGTGGCGCTTGCCTCCGACGAATCCGCCCGGCTCGGAACCGAAACCGGAGGGAGCTACGCGAATGCTGAACGATCTCAGCACCAAGAGCACCGTCCTTCGCGCCCCCAGGCCCGCGCGCCTCGTGCCGGTGCGCAGGCCGCTTCGTGGGCACCGCTGCTGCCGCTGCTTGGGGTGAGACCCCGCCACATCGCGCTGCTTTTGGCACCGACGCGAACGCTGGAACTGTTTTATGGGCCTGTTTGTGCAGGCAAGGAGGCCGACCCGGGTTACTGTTATATTAACTCAGCTGTCAGACTTGGGTTCCTCCGGTGTGGAGCTCCTGGGTTTGCAGGGCTGCTGTCACCCCCAGCTCTTGCCAATGCGTGCTGGAAGTTGGCCCTACTGGCCAGGTGCTGGGGGCTACAAGTCAGATTATTTACAAAATGGAAATGACTCTTGATCAATGGGATTTCGTGGGCTTTTTTGTTTAACTGCTGCTTTTAGCTAGCCAAAGCTGAGAAGGTAGCTGAAAATGTATTTCAATCACAACTCTAGAGCAAGAGATGAAAAAAGGTGGGTGCTGAAGCTAAATTTCTGACACCCAAAGGGCAATGATTTTCAGAAACTGTCATGTGCCCACAGAGCCTTGAGCATCCAGAAAGTCTTAAAATCACAGCTCCCTCCAAAGCTCTTATCTGTTTGTCCTGTGGCTAGTACATACGTAAGAGGGCTGCACTGACTGTTTGACTAGTTAAGTACTTACACATCTGGCAGAGATTTGAGTACATTTCTCAGAAAAACTTTATTAAATTGAACAAATTCTTCCTTATACCATCTGACCCACCTTGCCCTTAATTAATTCAAATTGCTCTCACAGTCACCACACCACAGTGTATAAACCTGGCCGAACAGCCACCCTTTGCACTGCGTGAGCACGTCGTCGCATGGACGGTTTCCCAAACAGAGGATGGGAACAAGTCATAGCTGAAGAGCCATTAGTGAGAAAGTACTTCATTTAAAACAAGAAAAAAGAGCTGGTGAAGTTCCTGATTGCAGAGGTTTGCACTATAATTAAACCGCAAATGTTGAGAATTCCTAGTCACAAATATTTCTTAAAAGGACCCTTCTTAGGAAATAATTTAAAAAAGAAAAGTCCCACAACAATAACAACAACAACAAAAAAAACCCACAGCCTATTAACTGCATATTTATTTGTGTTTCATTTAGAGTTCAGAAGAGTGCAGTAAAAATTAATTCCTAAAAAAATCTGTGAGATTGCTGCTGCTGGATTGCCTTCAGACAAGCTTGGCTGCAGAAGCCAAACAAACAAGGTGCCTTGAGAGCGCCGCGGATGCCTGAGCTTCCCGTTGCCATGGAAATGCACCTGGGAATGGTGAGAGTTGGATAATGGGCTCTAAAATCATCATGCTTTTTTTTTTTTTTTTTTTTTTTTTTTTTTTTTTTTAAAGCTGTTGGGGCTACCTTAGGCAAATATAGTAGTAATGATGATAATGTCAGCGCTCATGTGATACAGTTCTTGTTGGTTTTATTTTATAGTTGTGTTGTTTGGTATCCACATTTGTCTTTGAATTTTCTAGCCAAATGCCACTGCCACACTTGTACTGCACTTCTAACCACAGTGTTGCTGGGGAGGGCAGGGGGTGACACGACGCCCAAACCCAGCTATGCAGAGAGCATCACTAAAATAACAGGCTTGACTAAGAGGATTGTTTGCTGTAACTAACCAAGCACACGGACACATCTGACCATCTCTTTTATCTCAGCTGTTCTGTTGCACAACCACTTTCCATTACTCTAGAAGTTTTTCCTTAATCTAGTGCCATTACAATATACAGTAAAGTTAAATATAATTATGTTCCACATTAACGTCTTTTTGTTTTGCTGTGTTCAGCAATGCCCTGCTTTGCCCTAGTTTCAGAGGGTTCTAGAAATGTTTGCCTGTAGCAACACAGTAGCATCTTGGTAATAAAACAATACTGGCAAGGAGAATTTTGGTATGCAGATAAACTCGACCATGAGAATTAACTGCACAAAAATTAAAGCACTTAGGTACAAATTTTGGCTGCAGTCAAAGGGTGAAATACAGGGCTGCAAACAAGTAAAATAAGAGCTAGAAGCCATCTTCTCAGCTCATGGTTTTGTTGAAATATCTTCTAGACTTACACGGAGATTCCTGGGAAACGAAGTCTTCATATGCCAATCTTAACTTTGGGATATTTTAATAGGTTGCAGTTTAAATTTACCTTTATCAAACTAGCAGAAGAGCACTTTCAAACTCAGATCTTGATTTTACTCTAATCTCAGCTGTTGCTCAATAGTATTATACATCAGAAATGATCTTTTTATTACCACAACATATTAAATTATGATCTTGAAATCCTATGAAACTTGAGTAATGTATAGCTTGACATAGAGCAAAATGATATGTGTGCTTTAATTTCTGGAAAAATCTGTTCCTCTGAGAGGATCTGCAAACATCTTACAATGAAATAATGCTGAGATTAACAACGGATAGATACTTTCCCAGCTTCATTTTTGTACCCATTGAGAGCTCTCTTTTATTTGCTGATGAGCTGATTTGTGAGTAGATAAATGTTTTTTTTGAGGCTATTTACTTACAGCGCATCCTTCATGAATCCTCTATAGAGTTAATGACCAAATTCTGTAATCATTTTTATCTATTTCCCCAAGTCTGACTTGTCTCCTTATAGTGCCTAGCAGTATTATTCAGAATTATGCCCAAGTATCCACAAAGGGTTCATTTTATATTTGTTTAAAAAGCTGTCCAAACTTTATCCTTTTTACTTAGAAGGAGCTCTTTTGCAGAGGTTGAATTTTTGTATTCAGAGAAGATCCTGGGAATGAAGGAAGTTATAGCTTTTGTAGTGAAAGCATGTAGCCAAATTCAGATTTTGTAGTCTTCCTCCAGGCCATGCTTGTAAGACACAGGATTGATTTAATTACGTTGTTTTTTTCAAGTAGGTTTTTACAGGAGCAGGATTGCACTGTTTTCCTTCACTGGCTGCTTTTTCCATTCTTGGAGGCCAGGTAAAAGATCACTGATGGTTAACTAATTTCTGCAGAGGCTTCTTATACCGTTTTCCTATGGTTTTTTATGCACTTATTTTAGAGTCAAGATTGCAATTCCAAGAACTGAGCTAGCGCAGACTGTAGAATAGGGTTCAAGTTCTCCAAGCCACTATCAATCTAACAAAATCATTTTAGGTACTGTTTACAGGTACTGCCAAAATTATACATTTTTTGCTGTTCAAGAGAGACTTGGGACCAGAGTAGACAGGGTAAGAATGGTTTTCAGGGGTGAAAGTCGGTATTAGAGCTCTGGGAAGTCTTTCATAGCATTTGTATATGAAAGTCAGTAACAGAGCTCTAAGAAGTCTTTCATAACATTTGTCTATATTTGGAAGGATCTGAAACCTGCATTACCTGCTACATCCAGAAGTCCTAAATTAACTCCCTGTTCAGAGTCAGAATAAAGTCAATATTAAATCTTCCACTGACTTCAAAGAAACAAAATTTTGGCATTTAAAGGAAAAACACTGTTAAGAACAATGTTGCAATATAAACACTTCTGATATAAATGCAGAATATAAGTAACACTCTTCTACAGCATTTATTTAAATCCCCAGGCAATGGTGGAAAATAGGTCTCCAAATAATCTAAATAGTTTGGCACATTAAGCTTTCAGCCTTTACAAATATTGGTAGTGTTTCAAAGAATGCATTTTTAAGTGAGCAGTAAAAAGCAATTAGGCATGTAATTGTTGTTTTAGAGACTTAATTCATTTCCCACAGCAGTCAGTGGGAGTCTTTACATTTACTTCAATAGGGACTGACTTGGGACCTTACACATTTACAGCTCTATCTTTTGAAGAGAGGGAGGGGAAAAAGAAGGGAGGCAAATCTTTGCAAAATCAGATTTTTGTAAGTCCGCATAAAAATAGTGAAATCTTAGACCTTTATAAAATATACTCACAGCACTTGAGATAGCAGAAATCTTTTATTAGGCAGAAAGCATCTACTAACCACAGCAGAAGGAGATTTTCCCCACCCCATATTATGCCTATTTTGTCACTTGACAGCCATGTAATTAAATCCAGGGGCCGTAAACTCTTCTGAACTTCTGAGAAAAGTTCACTCAGTTTCCCTCTGCCAAATGTCATGAAACATCATTTTAATCCATTGTATACCTGTGGCTGACAAGTAGCACAAACTTTGTCTTTAAGGCAATGTATAAATCTTCAACTGGTTAAACTCTGCAGTGCTTGCATTAGATTCAGGCCAGAGAGGAAAGATAAAGCCATTCAGGGCATTCACAATTAATTGTGAGACTCACAGATGGTGTATCAAAATCTATACTGCAGAGATCTAGGTCCAGGATTGTATATATTTAGCTTTCCCTTTGGTTGACCTGCAAACATATAACGAATGTGAAGACGCACTATGCAAAACCAAGAGTCCTGCACGAATCTTTAAATTTTGAAGTGGATTTGGTAAGTATACCTGAGTGGAAAATAATTTATGCTCCATACTAGATTGACTTAGTGTAATTTTATTGCTTTTTTCTTAAGGTGTAGCATCATCTAGTTTATAGCATTTTGTTTCCTGCAGAAATGAGACTGTAGCAGAGGCCTTTGTCATTACCAAGACGAGGTTCGGTTCATCGCTTTAGGTGAAATCTAAATAGAATAGCAGAAGGTGAATTTAAATAAGCCCTTTGGAGGCCTGGTGGTGTAAACAACCCCCCCCTTTTTTTGCTTTTTTTTTTTTTTTTTTTTTACTGTGCCCTTCAGTTCGGTAGGGGTTGATCAGCCAGAAAAAGGAGGCAGTCCAGGATCATTCTTCATGGGAAATTCGTGCTGTCCTAGCAGTGTGGAAGGGCTGGGGATGGATGTGAAGCTGATCAGCCTGTTGTGAATAGAAGTCCTCTGTGCGCAATGTAAAGGTGAGACTCTAAAATTGGATGGGAAACACCACATTCTCCTCTTAAAAGTTGTTTAGACTAAGAAGAAATAGTATAAAGCTACATAATCAATGATGTGTCCGTAACACAAGTGCTGGATATTAAGGAGCCGGGATGCAATTCACTTCAGTGGCATGGCAAAAATAAGTTCCCACAGGTTTATAGCAGCCTAAGTAGTACTTTTGCAAAACAGCCCACAGATCCTTCTCCAGACAGGCAGAGATACAGACAGAACATTGCTGTAAAGATGTATTACAGTCTGTCTAACCTCATCACAAGAAGAGAGCCCTTAGATCAAATGTCTTTGCACCAGGGCTGACTCTGCCCTTCCTACAAATGCTTTTGGCCAGCTGAAATAAGGCCTCAGAGAATTAACCTTTTAGTTATTGGACTTTAGAAAATGTACTTTATTCTTTTCACTGAGCTACAATAAATGCCATTTTCAAGGACAAGGATTATTTCCTACCACCCAAAGTAAAGAAGAAAGTACAGAACCAACGTCATGACTATGAGGTGCAGAGCTGACCACAGTTTTTCTGTGAAACCCTGGGGAATGGGTGCTTTGAATTTTGCTAACTGACCACTGGATGCCACTATTGTTCCACTGAAATAAAGCTCTGTGTTGTCATCTTCTGACTGGCTTAGCTTTAAAGAGAGGAGTTTAAATAGCACCAGTATATGCAATTTTCTGCAGAAAGAGCTGAGATTGAAAATTATTTTTATGTGCTTAGACATTTGGGTTTCCTGCCTGCTCACAGCCCCTTCCCTCCAGGTATCACAGCACTAATCTCTCCCTTTGAAGCCCCTGGCAGGCTACCCCCTTCTTTTGGCTCAAGAGAAGCAGCTTCAAATCCACATTACGGTCATGCAGAATACTTTGGTGTTATTTAGGAAAAGAGAAAGCATGCTATTTGAAGAGATCAACAAACTAACATTAGCCCCCAACAAATCGGGGACCCAAGCTGGGAACAGAGGTCCCCAGCAGAGAGCTGATGAGAGGCCACAGCACCGTTCAGAGCCTCTTTTGGCAGTGGGCTTGGAGTTGTATGTAAGAGATATCTTAATTCTGGTATAAAACAATGTTGGAAAAAATGCAGAATTTTCTTTAAATGAATGTGTTTTTTTGCTCTCCTGCTTTTTAAAGCCTTTTGTTATTTTTAGCATTTAAAATGGGTATATGTGTTTGAAACCAGGTTAACTCTCCCTCTCTCTGCAGTCATTATATCACGGGACACGGATTGCCATGTTTCTTCCCGGCCAGAGGGCTGTGCGGCTCCTGAAGATCTATGACGTCTCCAAGGCTGCAGGAAAATACTGCAGCTTTCAGGCCATGGTATGGTGCTGAGGTGCTCCTAAGGCTGCACTGTGCCTCTGCAGCCTTCTGCCTGGAAGGGAAGGGCTTTTCTTTCATCCTGGTAAATCACAGGAGTGTAGCGCAGCCCAACAAGCTTCCGCTCGCTTGCTTTCTCTGACACTGGATTTGTGTAAATATAATTTCACATTTGTGCTTTCTGCAACCGAATTCCCACTCAGAGCTGGTGCAGTCTTGCTTAGCAGTAAAAAGCAGCAAAAAATACTGCTTCTGATGCCTCTCTGCTCCCAGGTATACTTCAGGAATGCTCCCGTGCCAGCTCTCTATGCAGCAGCACCTTTCATCCCTAGCTGCCTGCGCCGTGCTGCCATGCTGTTTTTTTTCCCTTTCCTTGAGACAGCTCTCCTAGCAGTGCTGTCAGAAAGGGATAGATGTTCCCCTCTTAGCTTCTCTAGCTGATATTACAAAGGCAGTCACCTCTGGCACGGGATGAAAATGACAACTGCAGGTCGTAATATCTTACATCTTCTTTGTGCAAAATCATGTAATTATATTACACACTGATACCAAACTGTAGCACTCAAAAAACAAAAATCCCTTTCCTATTGGGAGCATAAAAGGGAAATACAAGGTTTTATTCTTCTTATATGAACTACATACGTGTCTATTCCTTCTTCTATTGGTAATTTTTTTTAAAAAAAGTTGCTAGATGTTTGAAATTAAAATCAAGATTGCTTTATCCTAGCTGAGGTGTCTCGTTTTATTACTGCCTTTCAAAATTCTGTAATTCTAAGTGTACCTTAGTCACCAAGGAAAAGTGGCTGCATCATTTATGGGAATACATAATATTCCCATACATACAGAGACAAAAATAACAGCATAATTTCTGATAGAGGCTAAGAGAAATCTTCTCCAATGGCTTGTATTTTCCCTTTTGCTATTTTCAGTAGTTTCAGTGATTTCACTTTGACAACCTTTTCTACCATGTTTGCTGATATAATTTCTCTGAAAAAAACCCAACCTTTTCTTTTTTACTGCTCCTTTAATGCTCAACCAAAGACTTTTGAAAAGATTTGTTTGACTTCATTTTAAAACAAATCTCTTCGTCACCTTCTCCAACTTCTTGTAAATTAAAGCTTACAGTTTAGAATACCAGTCTTCATTTAAAATAGACCTGGTATTATAATCTAAGAGTCCCAGTAGCATGCTACAGCCTAGACAGCGACTAACAGGAGTGTGTGATGCACTTGTTACCATATCACGACCTACAACATCCAGACATGGCTGCTACAGGCACTCAAAGACTTACCTGTGTTTAGGGGGAGGCCATCCAGGTGTTTGCTAGAATGCATAACAACCGATAGCAAATTTATAAAAATGATTTTGCTTAAGGTTGTTTTTAGAGGTCTATTTGTTTGTCTCATTCTATTTTTAAAGCAGTTTAGTTTCAACCTTCAAAAAACAGAAAACATTTCTTAAATTGTTACCCAAGAGGCCAGTTAGAATATTACTCACAGTTGTCTTTCTAACTACAGACAGAGAGCTATTATCCTAGAAATATTTGTGATATTTAAAATGTGTGGGTATGAGTGACTGAGGAGTTTCTTTGAGCAGGTTTCACAACTAAGAATTGGAGAGGGAAAAACTCACATTACATAGATTTTGTCTGCTATCTTTAAACATTTAAGTTTTAAAACATTTTGCCTTTTTTTTTGGTTTTGTCATTGCTTCTCTATTGCAGGCACAGTGAGCAATGGGCGCACAATTTCCTTTCTGCAGAAAGTATATGTCTTGGCAGAGCTGAGAGCTCTGCCATATTGTTTCACTTAAAATGTTTTTTAAACAGTAATTTTTTTTTATTTTTAAGATATTAATTTGAATATGACTTTTTTTTCAGAATAGCCTCCATTCAGCTGGTGATCTGTTTTGACACTTATTTTTCTTCTAACAGGAAAGCAGTATGTGTGCATGTGTATGTAGATATTCATGTGCATCAACGCTCGCCAGACTGAGGGGTAATATAGAATCGTAGATGCAATTGTTTACTTATGTTCTTGCTGAGTTAACTCTAAAATGAAAAAAAGGATTCTTATTTAAGTGTCTTTAAGCAATAAACTCACGCTAGCTCAGGCTGTACTTGAGTGGTGTGACATTATGCATCTCTTGGGAGAGGCACCATTTGAAACTAGTTGCAACTGAGAATGGTTTAAAAAGAGAAGTATCAGCTGTGTTCACAGTGGATTACTGCAGTCTAATTGCTTTGCGAGCTAGTCACAGATCAGCAAAGCAGATGCTGGATTGAAATCCGTATGTTATGGTGTTTTTCTGACATTTAGTATTGCTTTGTGGGTCTCATGTTGAAAGGACTGTACTGTAGTAAAATATGTTTCTAGAAATTTTGTTTTCCTAAGTCTTTTTCCCTGTATGGTTAAGAGTGGCACTAGGTAAAACTTTTAATTCTTCTCTTCTGACAATTCTATAATTCTCTTTATACCCAAGAAATGATGCTGCAGTAAATTTTTTCGTGGAAACAGAACATTCATATTCATGTGCTGCTACTGGTGGCAGCTTCATTCCTGATAATTACTAGTCCTATGTTGCTCCATAGGAGTGAAAAATGGATGGTAAACTCATGTGAAAGAGTCAGGACATAATTCTATTGACTTTTTTTTTTTTTTTTTTAAGTATAGTCTTCATAATCTGAAATTAGAGCCAACAGAATAAATTTCCCCTTAATACTCCAGTGCCTCAGTTCCAATATGCTTAAAATTATTGTAGCCCTCTTACTCCCTCTTTGTTTGATAAACCTTCAGAGTTTGGGATTCTGGATGTTATTTTGGGAACTGGACAAGGAGGAGAAGGCAAATAATTAGTGAAAAAGTCAGGTATTTCTTTAACACAACTTGTTTATTTGCTGACAACACAGGAAGTCTTGTTCCCATGACCATGGGAAGGATCAGATAAACCAGGAGTTGTCTCTGCGGGTACCAGATCTATGCTGTTCATACATCACTTTTCCCTGAACTGCTACTTTGCTACTTTTCACAGTCTGCGTAGGAGCTTCTCTTCATTTCCTTGATGCTGCTTTTTGCTTTTCCTCTTTACAAACGCTTGCTTTCCCCAAACACTATTAGGTGGGGTTTTTTTGAGACAAGGATCCTCATCCCAAATTACAAATATTTCTGAGCAGCCTTAGTGTTTGGTAATGACATTTACTTAGCTATCTCAGCAGCTATCCTAATGAAGGAAAGCAGTTATGTGCCAGATTCAGTGACACTTAACCCAGCCTATAGCAGTATTTCATGAGTGTCAAGAGATTGAAAAAAATGTTTGTAAAGCTTTTTCAGATGGAGAATGAAGCAGAAATGCAAAATATTGCACATACTCTCTGAGGATGGGGTATGCGTAGGAGAGGAAAGGGTGGGAAAAAGAACAACTGTTTTATGGCACAAGTTGCTATAGCTACTAGGATCAAATTTTTCACGAAATATATCTGTATCATTGAAATCCTTCAATACATTTGAATTTAATGGCATTGTGCTGCTCCCTACCTCATGGTAGTCCCTTGAACTAGAAATAGTCTAGAAGATTTCAGAAGTGAGCCTGAATAGCTGCAGGTATTGTAGTCAGCTGATGTTTTATTTTCCTCCAAAGGACTTTGGGATAAATCCAATAAAAGGCTTTGATGACTGCAAGCAAGATGGTACCTCAGCTGATCTGATGCCTGCTTCCCAGAATGGAAAACAAAAGTCAGGTGCCCATGGTGCCCCTATACATGTATGAGGATAGCTGGATGAGGTGGATATCTGCTACATTTGTTCATAGATTTACCTGAAGTGTCACTGACTAGAAACTAGCAGTAATGCTGCAGAGACAGAAATTTGAGAAAGTAGCCACATGAGAGGGATGAGCAACTCAGCCACCAAAATTGGGAGGTCCCATTCTTCTCCCTACCTTTCTTTTCACTCTTTGTTCCCCCTGGATTATCTTGTACTGGCTCTAGCATATATTGGACCCTCTCTGAGCCAATTCACTTGCTAAGCTGTTGGAAAACTAGCTCCCATCCCCCCAAAATAGAATTTTTCTGTAGAATTAGTGAGCTGAACTGATTCAGCTTAGGATCCAGGATTACAGGTTGTAGTTCCTTTCCTGCAGAATTGCTCTCTCTCTTGTGTTTTGTCGTCTTGGATCCCTGATGCTTAGTTTGCTTTCTGTACTGTGGCCCTGCTTCTGCACAAGGCTTGGGAGGATGCTCGGATCAGGCAGCAATACCATCTCATCCTGTGGATATTTTTGTGAATGTGAGTGTGTTCTAAGTTGGTCACACCCCTGGATAGGGAGGCTGGCACCTTTTAAATCTACTTTTTATAATCTAACAGAGATTAGCTGAACTCTTGCAGTCCATGTGCAGGTGCAGAAGGAACTTTCAGACAAAATTTGAATGACCTTCAGATACTTGGCCAGGAGACTGTCACATAGTGGGGCAGGGGGGGAGAGGAGGGAGTGGATCACACTGATGGATGTAAGTGGGTAAAAGCCACCTAAATCCTGCTGTGAGTGCAGCCTTGGAGATGGCTGTGAGCATCAGCCTTCAGTGGGCTCTGCACAGGCAGATGCATCTGCTAAAGCTTGTTGCATGACTGGAGCTTTTAATATGCAAGATGGCACGAAGAACAGAACTTTATACGCTTACCGGTGCATAGCACAACACATGGGCTGGCTTATGAGGTTATTTCTATGCATCTTCATAAAAAAAGACATAAAAGCCCTTTGAGTTTAGCTTTGTTGAGATGTACAGTTCTTACATTAAGAGACAATAGAGGAGTTGCAGACTGCCACTAGCCTATTACATAACAGGATCAGACATTTTAATGAGCTTCTGCTAGTCAATGGTTCATCAGCTCTGCTGATTCATAATGAAGCAGGACACTGCTATAGAAACCACCTCAGCAAACAGCATTTTTGAATGTACTTAAGAAGATGAGTTTGAATTGAAATGCAAACAAACTGTGGTTCAGTCCCTCTCTTTGTGTATGGTAGGACCATCTTTGCCCCCTTGTCCATGTTACATTTTAATCCAGTTTGGATTTAAGTTTGTAGAGGTACTTTTGCATTCCACTTCCCAAAGCAACCACAGTTTTCCCGGCTATATTTTTCCCATTATAATTCTTAATTCCACTTTTTAGCACAGGATTGCAAAGAAGAAAAGAAAACACATTTTCTGAACTTCTCTAATAATTTATTTTATAAACTATGTTTATAAAAGAAATAGGACTAAAATGAATTTTAAGGATAATGGTCTGTATCACAGAGGAAAAGCTATGAGATAAAAAAGGCTTTTTTTAAACTGCTGTATTATGAAGTGAAAAAAGTGAGTCTTCAAATAATTCCATTTATTTGTGTTTGTTCATGCAATCACAAATAAATAAATTGCAAGTATAAAAAGAATAGCTGTTTGAAGAGTTGTACTCTTAAAACTTCAGTTACTGTCAAAAACCTGGCATCCATTATGGGATGCATGATAAAGTTACTCTAGAGAGCACAATAAATATTTGATGTTGCCCTCTACTGTATCCTGTGAAAACCACAGATTCCAACAGGAAAAGTTTTTCCCGTTCTTCTACTCTTTCTCCTCAGCAAACTCCTATGTATATCTTATCTTGGTATGAAGGAGTTTTTTAAAAAAAGTATTTTAATTGTTCTCACTGTGGACAGAATTAGTGCACCATACATGAATTAAGTGTGCTGGGCTACAATTTCTCATAGTGTAGACTTTGCTCTGACTCTCTTGCCTGAAAGCATCCCTCAAAGACTTCTTTTCTGGATGACCCTTTAAAAATAAAAAAAATAGCCTGTGATGCACAGCAAAGTGCTTGGGGAGTTCTCTTTTGAATAACATCAGTTTCAGGAACAGCTGCTAAGATCAAATGGAAAAGGAGAATTCAGCACCACCCACCCCATGTATTATCTTTTAAAGCTATAGGAGCTTAATCCTTCCCATGAATAAAGTCTGTTGTTCCACTTGCCATTGCCACTAATATACATACATTCTGGGCAAGTCTGCTTCATCATAAGCGGATGATCAAAGCTACTCTGCAGTATAAAAGTTCAAAGTCATAAAATATTTCTTTTGCATTGTTAAGAGTTATTTCCTATGGCCTAAATAACTCCAAAAATATGTGTTATTAAAAACTGCAAAGGTACTAAAAAGCCATAACAATAATCAGTATTTTTGCGAGCCTCAGGAATGTGCTACCCACACAGCAAGAACCAGCCAGATAACTAGCCCTATATAAATCTTTTTTCATCTCCCTGCAGGAAGTAGCCTTACTTTCAATCCTGATGACAAGGATATTTCATGCATAGTAGTTAAATTTTGGTGAAAATTTTATAAGGCTAATTTTGGCCTTTCTCAGTGTTTTTCCTTTCTCAAGATCATCTTTGAAAACTAAAAAATGCTGAATGAAAAAGAAGCCAGAGGGAGAACAAAGAGTGTAGCAGAGATGTGATGAGGTTTAATGCAGCTATGTTTGCGGCAGGAAAACGCGTTTGCTTTTGGGATTCCACCCCCTGTGCCATGTCACAGAGCATCGTTCTGTCCACTTCATGCACCTTCTCAATGAAAAGCGCATGCACAGCCAATATGCTCCATTTCCAATTCCAGTTCTTGCACTAAAAGCAGAAAAATAGTATTTGTGAAATTGAGTGAGACTGAATTTATAAAAATGTATAAAACTATATAATCAATTAAAAGGAGTCATTTATGTCCCAATTTGTGCTATTTGTCTTTGATGGTAGCTTTCCAGCCCTAACAGCCATTGTGTCCACTGTATATCAAGCTGCCTTTTTTGGGTCAATAATCAATCTGTATTTCTTGATCTAGGCTACAGTACCTTTGCTTTTCCACAAATTGATTTTTAAAAAAGTAATTCTCAGTCTCTTCACTTTGCTTTTTTTTAGAACTTTGCAGTTATTTGCACTGAGTTCTCTGATATAACAGCTAAATGTAAAGAGAATATTGAACTAATAAAGGTAAGTTTACAGAGAATGGAGCTATTCTTTGAAGACTCTGGAGTCACTAGAAATTAAAATGTTTGCTGTATTAAAATATTATTTTATTCAATTTAACCTGTTAACCTGATCACCTTATCTTTAAAACCAAAACCAGAATTAAGGTCATAAAAATAGAATTGAGGTCATAAGTTGGAAAGTTGTTGTTAATTAACCTGGAAAGAAATCAAGGTGAAAATTTCAAATAACGAAGGGCAGAAGAGAAACTGATTACGTCTCTCTGTACAAAAATACGAGAACAAAGCGACACGAGGTGAAATGAGGCAAGAGCAAACTTATACCAACACACAAAACGTGGAGTTAAATATTACAGGTATGCATACACACGACTTGCAGAATTTAATGTGCGTGGTTGGGAAAATGGTAGGAATCTGGAAAAATCGGTGACGATGTCAGCGGGTCAGTAAAGGCCGTAGTCTTGCAAGCGCAGCTAACGACGGCACCCGTGCCTTAGGCGGCACGGCTCTTCAGTGGACTTTACCGAGCTCGGCGGGGGTGATTTTATTAAGGGTTCCCAAGGAGCGGTGAGGCGTGCCGGACGCGGTGCCCGCTGCTCCCCGGGCAGGGAGCCGGCCCGGCGTGGCGGTGGGGCTGGCCGCCCTCGCGCGCCGGGAGGCCAGGCGCCTGTGGCACCTGCCCCACCGAGCGCCTTCGGCGGCGCCCGGACCGGCCTCGCTCCCGGCGGGCGCCAGGGATTCCTGGTGGAAGCGAGTGGCTGGAGCTGGGGGTGCCGCTGCTTCAGCCAGCACGAAACAACGGACAACGCCAACTACCAGGGTTCGTAACGTCTTCCGGAGTCATTACAGAAACGTGAGCTTGGACTAGCGGACTAACGGCGTGGTCTAGAGAAGCGCTTCCCAGCTGCTCGAATAGCCTGGATAGTATGAATAGCGCTGAATACTTTGGGGGAAAGAAGAGCAGCACCATACTGTTACGGTCAAAGACGGGGGTTAGTTTTTATGACGGATCCTCCATTAGGGGTGACTACTCAGTCCTCTGTCCCCCGCTGAAGCAAGGTTAGCGCGGGCCCCAGGCGGGCAGCGAGCCAAGGCCGGCGCCGGCCGGCTGCTCCCGGCCCGCCAACGGCCCTTCCCCTCCCTCGCGCGCCCGCCGCGCCCTGCCAACAGGTGCCGAGGGCGGCGCAGGCTGCGCGGGGCACGCCGCGCCCTCCCGCCGGGCCTCTGCTCCGCTCCGCTCCGCGGCCGCTCGCGCTGGGTCCCCTCCCTCCGCCCCCGCCATGTCGGCCCCGCGGTGGGAGGGGGAGCGGGCGGGTGGCGCGCGCAGCAGGAGCAGGTGTCCGCGCGGCCCCGGCCCGCCGGGGCGGTGCAGCGCTTGTTGAAG
The DNA here is from genome assembly GCF_028389875.1 of Rhea pennata. Taxonomy (NCBI): domain Eukaryota; kingdom Metazoa; phylum Chordata; class Aves; order Rheiformes; family Rheidae; genus Rhea; species Rhea pennata. The sequence continues at coordinate 16,559,122 of NC_084670.1, read as the reverse complement.
GTCTCCTAGCAACTGCTCGGCCAATGGGAGCGGCGCTGAGCCGGGGGGGGCGGGGGGGGTTAACCCTGCGGGGCCCGGCGGGGGCTCGGAGCGGCGGCGGCGGCGGCGTTGGTGTCGGCAGCGCCGGGGTGCGGAGCGGAGCTCGCTCGGGAGCCGGCTCCGTCCCCGCCCCGCTCCTCCCTTCCTCTCCTGGCCGCAGCAGGTGGTGCTACGCGGGGTGAGTGCGCGGGGCGGCTGCTGCTCCTCAGCGGCGAGGCTCCTGCGGAGGGCCCGCGGGGGAGGGGGGGTGCCCTCTCCTGTGAGCGCGGCGGCGGCGGCGGCGGCGGCGGGCGCCCTGCGGCCGTTGGTGCGGCGGCGCGCGGCGGGCGCCGCATCGCGGAGGCGGAGGCGGCGGCGCGTGCGGCGGGGAGGGAGCGCAGCGTGGGGCCGCCGCGGCCTGGGCGCGCCGCCGCGCTCTCGGGGGCCTCTGCGGCCGCGGGGCGCTGCGATGTGGCGGACCGTGGCATGCGCCCCTTCTCGTCAGGCTACAGCTAATCCGCAGGGACGGGGGAGGGCTGGATTAGCTAGTCCGCCTGCAGTTTGCGCCGGGCCGTTTAGCTCCCCCCCCGCCGCTGTCAGGCCCAGCATTGTGTTGGTCTCAGGAAGGCTACAACCAGCGTACACTCGAGGAGGTGAGAGCTGAAAAGCTTTCTACTGAGTCGGTGAATTTCTGACAGTTTTGGGGTTTAGCTGGTAGTTCTGTGTGATGTAATAAAAGAAGATCCATAAAAGAGATTCTGGCTGCATTACCTTGGCCTTATTTTGGTTTAAAAATAAGATCTGCTCCCTCCCCCTTATTTGCAGCAAAACCCAGTTCAATTTGAAGATCAAATAGTAATGTAAGATCATTTTATAGTATTACTGCATTACTTATTTATGTAGAGCGCTTTACTGCTCTTACAAAATAGTAGTTATGTGAGGCTCCATATGCTATGACAGTATGATAGGAATTTCTGGGGAATGACTTAGAATAGGAGGCATGTGAAGTAAAATCTAACATATGAAGTAAATTTTAATAGCAAACTTAGAAAAAAGATATAGAAAAGTAAGTTGATGTCATTGACAAATTCAGATGATAAGTAGTTGGAGAAAAAAGCATGATTTTCTGCTTTGGGGAAAAAAAACGCATAGTATTAAGTTGGCTGTCATGTGGACTACAGAGATCATAGGAGAGGATAATGCCAGGCCAGTTGGATTAATACTGTGTCTTAAAGGTGGCCAGTAGCAGATGCTAAGGGAAGGAATGTAAAACTATAGGCTGGTTGTACTGTGATGATTTTATCGATGTATCCTCCCAGTTTACTGCAGTCTGCAACTAAGGGATTTTTGAGCATAAGTTCTCTCTCTCTCTCTCTCTCTCTCTCTCTCTCTTCCCCCCCCCTCCAAACTTAATAGCAGTTGATGAATATTTTTCCATGAATTTATTTCTTTGTTTTTGGAGCCAACTTATATTTTTAGCATCCACAACATCTCTTGGGAATGTGAGTCCACAATTTATGCTTTCTGTAGGGAAAAAGAACGCTCTTACTTATTTTCCAAATTTTACCTTGATTCAGCATAGTTGTGTTAAGAGAAGCAATAAATACTTATGCTCTGTAAATGTTTTTCATACTTTTGCTGTTTCTGTAGTTGCTTCTTCTCCTAACTGAAAAGTCACAGTTTATTAACTTCTTAAATGGAGGGACTAGCTGTCCACCTTTGCACTATTTTCATAGGGGGAAATGTGTGACTACATGTGATATTTATGCTGGAAAAGCTTTATGTTTATACGGTGACATAATGGTATTTTCTGTCCTCTGCTCCATTATTCTGTTGACCGTGTGAGCTGTTACTTTTAAGAGGAGTAGCCATAGTGATCCTGAGATCTCATCCTGTGTGATATTACCTAATGTAGAGCCTGTTATTTTAAGTATGTGGTTGACTTTAGTCTTTTTATTATGAGTTGGTTTGCATTTATGAACATTGAATTTCAGTTGCCAATTTTTGTCGTCCGTTTGTATAGTATGAGAACAACCTTCTGCAGTTCTTCTCATTCAGCCTTAGTTTTTATTTTTCTGAGTAACTCTGTATTATGTTAGCTTTCTCACTTCCCTGCTCATCACCTTTCTAAGTTTACTGAAAACAGAGGTACCAGCACACAGTCCATTTGGGACTCTGATTTTCCTTTCTTTGGGACTCTCTTATTTCCACTTTCCTGCCCTCTCTTAATTTATTCCTACTGTTTCCCCTTCCCCATTTATATTTAGTGATTAATAAATCCCCTGACATTTCAGTTTAAGAGCTTTTGTGTAGAAATATTGTGAAAAGCTTTTTGGATATCCAGTTTTGCTGTCTTGCCCACATATAGTTGGCTCATTCCTTCTCTTGGAGCACTGTGGTGAACTTGTCAGTATTCCTTTCTTCTACAGAAGTTATATTGGCATTTCATCTGTCAGACTAATTTATTGGCATTTACCAGATCTGTCCTGTGACACTGTTCTACTATTTTGCTCAATACAAACCTCACATTTACAGGACATCCATTCCTTGAATCCCTGGCATACTTATTATTATTATTTTTTTTTTAAAAAGGTTAAGTTTAAAAATAAGTTATGTTTCTCCTATATGTTGACCAATTTAACTTATAACTTATGACAATTTAACTTACAACTTACGTGCTACTGTTAATAATTTGTGAGTTTCTTCATCCCTGAGAACCGAATGCTTTCTAGTTCTGTCTTTGCCCAATGAATATTAGGATCTAGATTTTTTTTTTTATAGCTTTTCTGTCTCTGCAAGTGGAAAACATTTAAAAAGTTTGCCTAAAGTTGAATTCAGGAAAAAGAGAAAAAAACTACAGAAGATAAATGTAGAGTTTCTGGGGTTTGCTGCTTGAGTATCGGTGATATGAGGAAGTTTGGTAGGAGAAGGATGTTGTGTTCCAGCTACATGCAGTAAATGTTTTTGAATGCAGGAATAAACTACCAAAGATCAGGAGAAATAGTGCCATTCTTTGCTAAGAAGAAGATGTTAATATGGAGATCTACAGTGTGAATTCAAGGTTGGCTAAGAATTTGGAAGCTGAATGAAACATGTCCATGCATCTCTATTCTTCCAGTGACTGCATTAATTAATGTCCTGTTAAGGACATTATCAGTCTTCTGTGTATATCAAAAATAGAGCTGACTTTTGAGGTAGTAGATCAGATTGTGTAAAATGAGATAGCTCGTGGAGGTGATTATGAGAGATAGTTTGACTTCTTCTGTGTTTAAGCCAGTATGATACTGTTCCTTGAAACCTGTGTGCTTGGGGCAAGGACTATGACAGACTATCATTGAACATTAGATTTTATCAGATGTAAGGGTATATTTTTGTATGGTTATACATGTTTAGCATATCAAATAAACATCTATTTTCTTAAAACTCTTTACACTTTGTAAGTAAAACGGAATTAAGAAATGTAGATGGGGTTTTCTGAAGAGTGTGGTCATAGTGAACTGAAGACTTAGCAGTACCTGTAGGCTGAACAGTTTGATTTGCCTTTTCAGATTATTATTGACAATATTGAGAAGTTTAGTTTGAAGTTTCATACCACTTAAAGAAAAATTCCCCTTGAATGTGGATAACTGAAGGGAAAAATTAATTTACCCTCCCTCCCCCCATTTTACAGTTAATAGAATAAAATGCCACCATCTTGCACTGGGGGAAAAGGTGTGGACTGTTTTGATTACAAGGCCTATTATTAAAACTATAGTATTAAAGTATTGTTACTAAAACTGTAATAGATTTTAGAAGGAGTTATTTTAAATACACAGTTTTCTCTAAATATAAGCTAGGTTTTAATGATAATTTTATATTGTGTTATTAAAACAGCTCTATATAGAGAATAATTACCAAAATTTCAGGGAGGAAATGCATGGATTTTCATGATGTTTGCATGAATAAAGCTGCTATGTTTTTTATGTTATCATCAAGGATATATTATTAAACCTACAACATGATGACTAGAACGTGTCTTAAATTTACATAGACTGTTGTGTCTTTGTTTTATCCGGATAAAAGCCATCTGCATGGCAACTGGGGATTACTTTGGGGGAAAAAAAAAAAGGCAAAAGCTTTAAGCAGGTTATTAATAATCTTAACAAAAGGATTCAGTTGCCCTTTAAGTAAATGTTAACTATGTTTTTTTTTATTTTCTTTTTCAATATTACAATTTGAAACTTAACTGAATATTGCACCTTGTAGTACTTAAAACATACAAAGAAAGGATATTTTTGATTGTCAGTGTCTGACTGATGTTGACTTTCTCTTTTTTCTTCCCACATTTTTCCTAAGACATTTGACATCAGGAAAAAATAAACTCTCCAAAATTCTCTTTTCCTACCCTTTCTACCTTGGAAAAAAGTTTTCTGAGTTACCCTATACTTCACTTCACTTCGGTGTCACACCCTGTGCAGGGCAGAAATGACCAGATGGCGTAATACAATCACAGTACAATGCTATGAAGAGGTATTATCTTCTGATGCAAGTTTTGTCTGAACTATTTTTATAAACTCCAGTTACAGCTCCTCATCCTCAAGTTTAAACTTCATATTTAGAATCTCTAATATGCTGTTATTTGTAAAGCTTGTAATCCTGCTGCTGCTCCTGGTTTTTGAATTGTGACAGTCTGAGCTCTAGACTTATTTAATCAGATTTCCATTGTAAATCCTGGCATTCTTATTATCGGTTCCTCTCCACCCCCAGAAACACAGAAGCAAAGTTATTTTAGAAACAGATCCTTTCGACTGTCTGGATTTGTGAAATTTTGAAACTTACTATGAGTTTGTTCTTGAAAAGAAAGACATATTTGTCAATTAATCACGTACGAGTTTGTGCGACTATTCCCATAAGTCCTCATAAGAAAGATAATTTCTCAGGTGCCTAAGAATCGAGTTCTGACATGTTATTTCCATAATGGCTTTTTAAGTTCTTGGGTTTTTGTGCTTCATTAGAATGAGCACTTGAATTCCTTGATTTGATCATCAGTCAAACCCTCTGTGATTTTAGCATAGGTAGTTTATTAGGATATTTCTTTTTTAGATTTTTATTTTTAGATTTTTAGTTGCAGTGGTGTAGCTCTGACATCAGGTTCATGCGTGTGATATTGGGCCCTAGAGGCTTGGGCTTTTTTTGTTGTTTGTTTGTTTGTTTTTTGACAGTCCACCTAGGTCTTGTTCACCCCAGGAGTCTTGATTGAAACAGGAAGTGACACTGCCAATTGGCAGAATTACATCTGGCAAGCACTGGGTCGCTACAGCTTTTTGGACAAGCCATCAAACCTGTTGGTGAAATAACTGCAGCAAATCCCTGTATACAGAGAGTGGACCCAGAAAGAAAATTATTGAGTAGTTACAGCAACTTTGGCTGTTCAGTGGCTTTTTTCCGTCTCCCCTCCCATCCCTGGTCTGCCAGATTTTTGTTATCAGATGCTGGGAAACAGCAAACTTTGATTAAGCTTTTTACTGCCAATTTTCCCAGAGTTTAAAAAAAATTTTATGGCACGTGTTTGTATACGTATGTGTACACACGTGCACACACACACAAACTCACACGTTAAAACCTTTCTGTGTTAGCTAGGATAGCTTAGTGGGATCTCTAAAGCACTTTAAAATGTTACATCATATCTTACTATTATTCTATAATAAGAAGAAATATTGCTTTAGTGGTCTGTGTTTTCCATCTCTTTTTTAGTATGTTCCTTCATATGTTATGGTGATCAAAAAGAAGAGTTTTGTAGCATACTAAAGCTGAAGAGTCCCTTCTAAATAGAGTGTCTAAATTAATTTTGCATCCCCGCTGCCTTGATCCGTAATACTTATCTTTAAGTCTCACATACTTCACTCAGGCTATTTTGAGCTGTGTTGTTCCAGAGGAACTGCATAGATCGTGAAGATTTATCTGATGGATCTTAATCAGTGGACAGCTTTAAAGGTCATGGCTAAAGTCCTGAACTGGCATAAGAATCCACATGAAACTAATGGGATGATTTTAGCATGGAATTGACAGACCTCTGGCATTCCATTTTGCAGCTAACATGGGCAATGTCTTGTTCCACATATCTGAGTTTAATTCTAAATACAATACATAAGGATGATTCAAGTACAAAATGCTGACCAATCTCTGAAATGATTACTGCTTCAAAGCTAATGGACTCTCCTGATGCCATGTAACAATTTAAGATACTTCTGGCCAGTGGTTAAGTTTCTGAGTTTAGCACTCACCAAATGTTGAAACAACTGGCAGTGTTTTTAATCTAGTATCTTAAGCAGCATGCAGTGTACTGCTGGTGGCCTTCTCAAGACAAAAGGATCTCAACCCTTCGAGGCTAATTGATGTGAGAAGAATATAGTTGCATTCTCTGGGCTTTACTGTACTGCCCATCTATTCTTGCCTCCTTGGACAGCCTTATGAACCTGAGGATCTTCATTAATTTTCTTTATACTCTCTTGTTAGTGTACCTGAAAACAATGTGTAACTGGAGAGTAGTCTTGACAAAAATATTAGCACTCAAAAACATAGTATGAAAGTTACAGAACTAAAACTTAAGAGAATCAGTGCATTCCCTATACCTGGGCTAGTCCTACTTCTGCTTCCAATCCAACATTGTGTAGCTTGATTATATGCAGTGTCATAATAGTATTGTCAGTGTAAAAAGACATATGGCTTGGTAAACTGGTGCTTTGAGGGAATTGGGGTGATAAGATCTCACAATGGGTATATGATCTCTTAAAGAATAAAAGTCAGCTTATTTGGGAGTAATTGGATATCTGAAACGTGAGTAGTATTTTGTGGAATTTCTAGCAGACCTTAATGGAATTTGTGTGTCTTGAGTTTCTTAAGAACCTTTTGAAATACTAATTAGAATGCAGGATTGCGGTGGCAGTAATGAGAATATATTTGCAGTTTAATTTGCACTTTTTTCCCTTTTGTTTGTAGGACTATATCTGATGGATCCAACAGAAGCCAAGCTAACATGTAAATAGTGTATTCTCTTCATCCTTGGTTTCAATTATTTTTAAAAGTTTCAGTAGCTTTTAAAAAGTTGTTTTGGATGGGGGAATGAAAGGAACAATGACCTTATGGATTCCTGCCATGATATCAGTAATTGTCCTTAGAGTCTCAGCCTTCACTTAGTTCATTTCTGGCCATCTGATTTTGCATTATAAAAAATAATAAATAAATTTAAAAAAAAAGTGAACAATAAGCAGAAAGAAAGCCAAAACCCCCTTATTACTTATTCAGAGGGCATTTATTGGAACATGTTGGTGGGAACATACTTGTACTCTAAAAACCTACAGAGCACATCTGAAACTGGCTTAAGAATTTGATCCAAACTGTTAGCTGAAAAAAGGGAGTCATCTTTCCTGTCGGGTGAAAAGTTTATCTGTTTCCCTGAAGCTTCATTGTTCATGTGATGGCTGAAGGGCTACGCTGTCCAGATTTTACAAATCCAGGCTGGATTTTAAGTTCACAGCAGTGTGGCAACTCTAATACCATTATGTTTCATTTTACTGGGAGGTGGAGGTGGGTGAGGGGACAGTTGGTTTATTCTCTCTAATGAGTGAGTTTTCTTTGGTTTCTAGAGGGCCAGTGCTGTACTGAGTGACTGTGCCAATGGGGTAAGGTTTCTCCTATTTACTTCTTTGAATCTCTGAAATTGCTGATGAAAACTAATAGTTTACCAAGGGCAGGCAGTGTGGCTAAATGTACAGGTTGAGTGAAATGTAAACAATTAATGTTTGTTATAAGGTCCTTTGCCCTTTATCTGCTAATAAATCTTTCCTAGAACCTGTATTATCCTTCCCTTTAGATAATAAACCTGCTAAGGCAGATATATAAAATTTCACTAAGGATTATTTCAATAATTCGATTCTGTGATTCTGTAATAATTCCTGGCTATATGGCAGAAAAATGTAGGCTATTTGGCTTGCTGTGTTTTCTGTAATGTACATCAACAGAAATGACCAGTCTAAATTGTCTACATTGTGAGTCTTTATTCCCTTCAAGTGTACATGGCATTTTAGCTTGAATTAATGGTTTACAAGACTTCTTTAAGTTTCAGGGTAATTAAATGTGGATAGACACATCATTTTTTACAACATAATATTTGTTGTGCTTACTGTGTTCTAAATGCTTTGTAAAGATTTGCATGAAGGAGGTAGCAAAAGTTCACATGGTTTAAATCCAGTAGTGTCTTCCTCAAGCCTGCTTTAACCTTCTAGCTGTATTAGATGCTATTGTTAATCTAAAATGCTCCTGCTATTTTAGGATATGCCTACGTAACACTTATTGCCAGCAATTGTACTAAATACTTCACTGCTGAACCAGTTGCTCAGGTACCCTGCCTGTCTTTGTTGCTATGGGAGATTGGAAGACTATTACTGTGCCAGTGTTGTCATCAGGTAAATTGCTAATATTTTGAATTTAAAGGATTTGATAACTTTACTAGTGGTGTTATAGCTGTTAAAGAGAGAGATTGGCTTTTCATGCAGGGCATAGTTAACTATTTAAGTAGAATGTTAAATAATGAAGGGTATGTACAGTACTTTTTGTATTGACTCCTTACAGAATTAAAATACTGTTAAATACTGTCCTTTCATATATGTAAAGATTCTAATAATTCATGCTTGTGAGGATATCTTGCATTTTTTCAGTGATTCTTATTTGTCTATATTAGCTTGCCTGGTAAATTGATTACAAAAGTATTAAGGAGTAAAATATTTTTTGGTTGCTTTTACCAAATAAAAGAGTATATTGTAGCACACTTAATATGAATAAGAATATGCATACATTCTATAAGAATTTTTACTAAATATACGACTTTTTCACCTATGTAGCAAGTTGTACTTTTAGTAAGTCAATTAGGAAGGAAGGTTGGAGCTTTTTCTAGGAGGAGAAATAAAATCTAAAAGATAAAATACCTTAAAATGATGTTAAAGTCTTTAATTTTTAGTGAAAGTTCAGCTATCTAGTTTAATTGCTTAATAACTGAATCCTTCTAGATGAAATTCTAAACTCTCAACTTGTAGATTCCTGCAAATAATAACTCTATTAGTTAGGAATTTGATTTGTGTGTGTGTGTGATGTCTTTAACTATTAACCCTGACTTGTTCCTTAATATTTTTAACTTTTAGATAGCAAAAATATTTTCCAGTATACCTCAGAGCAAAAGATGTCTCCTCCAAGCTTAAACACACAAGTGCTACGCTTGCCACTGCCTTCATCTAAAAGCATGCACACCTTTTTCAGTGCCTTCTGCACAGAAGAGAATATTGAACAGAGTATATCCTATCTCAATAGGGTAAGTCAGTGTTGGAGGCAATTGGAAAAATAACATTATATCAATCATGGCAGTGAATGTTCATTGGATTAGGAAGGCTTGTTTCTCAACGCTCAGAAGGCAAAGTTGGTGGGGGATAGTAGATTGTTGTGTGCCCTGCCCAGCATATAGGATTCCATCTGGTGTCTTGTTTCTGTCTTCTAGAGAAACATGAGGGATTGATCCATTTATTTATTCCCTTCCCTGCTTTGTCTTTTACCAGGAATTGACAACATTGGGCTTTCCTTCTATTTATGCGGAGTCCAAAGGAAAAGAATTAAATTTAATATCTGTCATAAATTGCATGAATGAATTGCTTGTACTGCAGCACAAGAACCTTCGAGCTCAGGAAGAAGTAGAAATGCAGCATCTGAAACTGGGCAGTGATATGGATCATTTACAGAACTGCTATGCTAAATTAAAGGTAGAAGACAAGCTATTTCTGCCAATATTTTGCAGCATGTATTTTTAGCTGATACTGTACATTCTTAATATGCTTATTTTCTTGTTTTTCGTCCCCAATGCTAATCTGAAATTGTATTTTTTTTTTATGTCTTATTTTGTTTTGAACATTTTCCAATTGGAAATTCCTTTAACCTAATGAAGTATGAATTAATGAGAGGATTTAACTTTTTTTGGAATTACAATCTCTTTGGTTAAGGAAGAGAGAACACCATTTAGACTGAAGGTGTTTCTGCATGCTAGAGGTGAAAATAGTAAACATATATCAGTGGTAATTATTGCTTCCATTATTTAGCAGAAACATTCCAGTAAAAGGTGTATACATAGTCCATATAATACAGATTGCTAACTTCCCCCTCACTTTCACAATATGGATGTGCTTACAGAATCCCAACTTATTAAAAATGCAGTAAATAATGAGATAATCTATGTTAAATATCAAACTAAATTTTGTTCCTTACAAGCAGAAATATTTCTCGTATCGAAGAGTCATATTTCTTGCTCCAGAAAATACAACTAACTTGCCATTTAGAGTGAAAGAAAAACATTGGAGGTCGAATCTATAGGCAGATTTGCCTTAAGTGAGATGTTGTAGGATTTTTTAAAAAAATCTTTTGGTATTAGTTTTATTGGTACTGAAATATCAACACTTTTTTCTAGGAACAGTTGGAATTATCTAAAAGGGAAATAGTTGGACTTCAGGAAAGAGACAGACAACTGCAAAGCAAGAACAGAAGTCTCCATCAATTACTTAAAAATGAAAAGGATGAAGTGAGTTACCTTGTACATCAACACAGATCATTAAATAGATTTTCAGTAGTAGAATGATTCTTGCAGGGCATCTCATAATAGTTCGCTTTGGATGCTTTTTTGTGTTTTGTTTTAATACAGACAGTTGGCAAATGTTGTCTTTCATCAAAGTGAAATTGGCATGTTGCACACTTAACTTGAATTAAATAGGTTCTATAAGAGATTGGTCCAAGTTACAGAAATGATAGGGAGTACTGGAGGAAAGCACATGTGCGATTTCCTCATGCTTTCTGTGCCCTTGAATGTAGTTTTATCTTAGAAGGTTTAAAATTATCAAAACGTGGAAGAGGGTAACAGAATTCTGTCATTTCCTCAGACCTACATATATTGGAGCACTTATTTTTGTTGTATGGTATAGGAGAACAAAGGACCCCCCCCAAATAAAATAAAAAGGGGAGGAGTTTTTTGTTCGTTTGTTTGTTTTTAGAAATACATGCATTTATGGTTTAGTTGAAGACAGATTTTTTTTTGGTGGGGTGGTTTTAGGTACAGAAGTTACAGAATATAATCTCAAGTAGAGCTACACAGTACAATCATGATATGAAGAGGAAAGAGAGAGAATATAACAAATTGAAGGAACGTTTACATCAGTTAGTCATGAACAAAAAGGACAAAAAGATAGGTAAGTAAACTGGTGAACTTTACTGCAACAAAATAGCATATTCCATATGTTAAAAATGTTCAGTTTTGTTTCTTGCTATCTTTAAATTGTATGCCAGCCCTCCTTTTGTAGGTTGTTATTTAGATGTTAAGAAGATGTAATATTTCATTTCAGCTGAGTATGTAAGGCTAAAACTTTTATGTTATGTTTCACGAGGTATTTGTTAAGCACAAACCAATGTAGAGATTTTTACAAAAACACATTTTGCTAGTGAAATTACTTGAAATCAATTCCTATACTACAGCTGTTTCTCCTCTGTTTTCTTGCTATTGCTACAATCACTGAACTTTGGATAGTATCCTGAATACTATATTATGCTCAGCAGTTATGATCAGGAAACAACACTGCGTGAGGTTGTTTTTCCTTGCAATTACTACAGCTCTACTAATGTTAATGATAGGAGAAATTTTAGAGAGGAAGAAAGATAATACAGACATAGCCTGTGAAATGAGGGGAAAAGAAATCTTGATCACGTTAGCACTCTTACCTTATGCTGCACCCCAAAAATTTTTTACAAGACTTTCACCATTGCTGTTTAGTGTGAATGTAGTTTTTTTTTTTTTTTTTTTTTTTTTTTTTTTTTTTTTTTTTTGTATTGTTTTGTTGAAAACGTACCACTAGTATGTAATTTTAAAAGCATTCTTACTCTTCTGGTATTTCTTGATTCATATATCTGGCTTTGGAGGATTTATACCATTATTCTCCGTTGTTTAAATAGTTATTATGGGTCAGTAAATGTGACATGAAATCTCATTGTCAGACAAAATGTGGAGATATGCTGCCATTGGAAGGGGAAGTCCTACTCTTCCTCCCTCCCCACTCCGCTCCAGCAACTCTGCAGCTGTTTGCTAACTGGCACACACAACATCTTAGTGAGCCAGTTTAGTTCACTAAACCAGAAGAATTCTGGTTGTTGCAGAAATGATTTTCTGCCAGTTTATTTTCCTGAAACCGCATGTGAAGAAGCTGAGGCAGTTGAGGACACTGAAGCAGGAACACCCATTTTGGCAATAGCAAATCATTAGATACCAGCTCAATTTCTGGAAGCCTTACCCTAAGTACAAATACATTTATTTGGGGCATATTCTTGACTCCAGTTGGCTAAAACTAGCTCAGGTATGAGAGAGGACAAAATAACTGGTTTTAAATCTAGCGTGTATTTTCTTGATAGCTAACTGGACTTTAATTTAGGCCACTAATCTGATGGGATTTTTGCAAATGGGTACAGAGAAATTCTTTTGTTTCAAGGAACAGCTTTTGAGGCATCAGGAGGTTGCTTATTCTTAACTGGAGATAAAAGCTGACATCACTGCCAGAAGAGCGGTCAGAGTTGATACACAATTGCTATATTCAGCTAAAATAGGAAAGATGATGTCATTAAGAAATATGTATTAAAAAAAAAAGGCAGGATGACTACTTTTTTTTTTTCCTCTCTCTTTTGGTTTCCAACCTGAAAAATTTTTATTCTTTTCTTATCTCACTCTAATTTTGTTAATCAGGGCAGTGTGGTCTCCTGTGGGTGTGAAGACTGAGGGGGATATTTGGAGAAAATGATCACTTGACAATAATTACATGTAAAGGCAAATAGGTAAATGCAGTAGCATCTGAATTTTTACATATTTTTCATGTTGATTCACACTTTGAAACATCCTTTTTGTTTGTAGCCATGGATGTTCTAAATTATGTTGGTAGAGCTGATGGGAAGAGAGGTGCGTGGAGGACTGATAAAACAGAAGCCAGGTGAGCTTGTAGTTGTTTCAAAGTAGTGTTGATTAAAGCATATGTGATGGCTGTCATGTTGTTACTGTAAGATTTCTGCTTCCAGAAATGAAGAAGAAATGTACAAAGCTCTGTTAAATGATTATGAACAACGCCAAAAACAGCTTTTAATGGAAAATGCTGAACTGAAAAAAGTTCTTCAGCAAATGAAGAAAGAGATTATTTCGCTTCTCCCACCACAGAAGCAGAAACCTAAAGAAAGGTCTGAAGATGGGCCAGTAAGTATTCTTCAGTTAAAATTAAATCGGTGTCCTAGCTTGGTAAAATGGTAGAGTCATTTGATCATAGACAAATGATAAACTCCCTGTTGCCAGAATTGCAGTAGATTGCACATTGTGTGTAGGGCTTGACATTCATGCATATTAAGATGTCCTGCCTCTGCCTTTGGACAATTTGCAGTCTATTCTGCCCTACAGAAAGTTTGTAAGTTTATTTTCAATGGATTTTAGATGTAGTAGTTACTTGCATTTAATTCTGTAATAACAGTGCATTTTGGATGTCTGCTTTCCATACTAAGGTGTTGAAATCTGCTTTCAAGGTGCTTATGGAAGGAAACCAGGCTTCCCATAGAAACTGTGGGGTTGGAAAGTATAATTAATGGGGGCTCTTACAGATTAGATGAGTTATTAGCCCTTTTAATGGAGGGGCTGATATGTTCTAGGAAAATGTTTGACTTCCCAAATAAAATGGCTTAGGTTTCTTGTTTTGTTTTCTGATTCTGAGCATTTCTTTGTTTATACAGGATGTTTCATTTATATGAAAACAGCACGTTCTTTGTTTAGCAAAGAGTTTATTTACTGCTTTTGCTAATTCCCTTCAAGAAGTCACAATTCTGTTTTGATGTCAGAGTTAAGTGGGGAATAATCTAAAGGGCTAACTGAGCTTCCTTTCAGAAATGAAAGGAAGAGGGTCCTTGAACATTAGCAAGAGTTGAAACACAGAAAACAAGTCCACGGGTTAGATTCTAGGAATCCTTCAAGACTGATGGTGTAGTAGTAGTATAATATTATGTAAGAGAATATGCATGCTGTGCAAAACAGGGTATGAAGCTATTTCTGTTACAGAAAATAGTGCATGTCAGTATGTAAGAACAGGTATGGATGCACCCTGACATAGAGTGCTGTTTCCATAGAGTTTAGTACTTACTATTTCAGAAGGCCTTCTGTCCAGATGTAGTTGCTGTACTACTACTTTCTTATTTCTGAGCTACCTGAGGGGAATCTGTAAGGGGAATCTGGAATCTCCAGAGTGTGCTGTTTAGAAATAACCAGTCTATTGTCTCTTTTTTTTTTTGGTAAGACATGAATAAACTCTTCTTAACTTCACTAGATGACTTGCATCTTAAACCACACAGTGACTCTTATGTGCATTGAGTGAAGCAGTTAGTAATGTACAGTGTACTAAATTTTTGCCTTAAAAGTTCATGTTGGAAATCAGTAGATTTAATCTATTACTACAACTCAGCAACATGGAGTGATCATCTGTAGCAGGTCTTGGGTGTAGCATGCAATATAAAACATACTCAGATTCTATTCTATGAATGTTCCTTTTGCTAGTTAGGACTACAGGGGAGGCAGCAGATTTTGGCATAAACATGAGTACACTTGTGAAAATGCAGTGATGGGAATGGGTCCTGTATGAACTTGCACACTGAGGCGAACTTGCACACTGAGGCAAACTTGTGGAAAAAATGGGACTTAGCACTGTGAAATACTTTGTTCTTGAGCGGTTAAGACAAGTGATTGTAAAATGTTAACTATTGCAGCATTAGTAGTCTTATTTAAAAAATAATAGTAAAAGCCTGCGTTGAAGCTCACTTCCAATTAGTCACCTTGTAGTAGTACTAATTAGCCACATCTATGAGAACTACTGACTAGACAACAGTAATTTCTAATAGTAGAATAATAAAAGAAGTAATTATTAGATACAAGTCTGAAGTGTAGTTATTTCAGCAGGATTATAAGGGCATTTGCTGTTTAGTCTGTTTCATACCTTCTCTAATTGAATATATTTAAAAACGGTAGTGTTTAATTAGAACTGAGTTTTATCATGACAAATTATTTGATTTTTTTTCTCTCACTTGTCAAAATTATATAAAGAGGGGAAAAATGCCAAAATGAAGGAGAAATGAATTTTAGATTAATTTTAGAAATTAACTAGATTTACAGTCTGTCCCATGATGTTCTTGCATTGATTAGTCTTTTGTTTAAAAGTACTGATATGCTTTGTGAATGTCTGAAAATAAGGTTCTATTTAAAATGTTACTCCCGATAGTTCATGCTTGTTTATGGCTTTTTTGACATTTTTGGTATGAAATCTGAACTTCTGTTCAACTTCTTGCACAAAAAAAAATCCATAATATTTTTATTTGGAAATGTTAAGTTCTTCTTAATGAGAAGGATATACCTTGGAGGGTGGCAGATGCTGGTATAGTCACATCAGTCATCATCTTGCTTCCCATCACAAAGTGACAACTGTGAAACCAATTAAACTGGTTCTTGCTGTGCAACTAGGAACCAAGTAGCCTTGGAAACTGTTTGACTAGAGTTAGGCAGCTCTTGCTTCCCAAAGATTAAGCTTTAAGAGTCTGTTTCTAGCTAAGTTGTTGGGCTGTTGTCTTTAAAATAGGAAGCCTGGGTACTGTGGGGGAAAAAAAAATCCCAGAACACCACAGACCCAGAAATCATGGCAGAAATCCTGGTTGTCAATGTGGCAGGACTTCCAACGTATTGTGTTCCTCAGAACCATCTGCATGGTGGGTCTGATGAAGAGGCTCAAGAAGGGAGGTTTAAGAACCTTCCTTCTATCCTGAGTTCTGTCAGAAGCAGCATGTTTGCATTAGAGCATTTGTTTTCGATGAGCTCCAATTTTTTTGATGGAAGCTGGAGTCTTATTTTGACTGATTTACAGTAATACAGTGATCATAGAAGCTTGCTTACATTAAAGGGAAGTAAAGTATATCAGGTTATGTGTAGGAGGATTTTTACCTGTGTGTTATTTTGCTATTTTTAAGTTAAAATGTGGATAATACAAGCCTTTGCCTGAATAACTTAATAGTGGTTTAAAACAAATGACCCTGGACATACTTTTGCAATCCTTGTTCATATCTGTGATTGGATCTTCGTTACTTATGCTGAGTAAAGATTATTGGAATGCAGAGTTTGTGACTAAGATATTTTAAGTTCACAATAAAAATGGTAATATTATCACGGTGCTATCCAGAGGCCTAGTCCAGATTGGGTTTTCATTGTATTAGCATATATATGTTTAAGTAAAGCACAAAAATGTTCCTTTATGCAGTGATACAAAATACTAAAAATACTGCTTTCTTTTTTAGCTATTGTTTTACTCCAAGAGATCTCCTAAACTCTGACTTTAAGAAAGTGTTACTGCATCTGTAGATGAATTATTATGGCCCTCCCTTTGAACTTACTATTTTTGTATTTCCCATCCCATTTTTCTTACCTACTTATGGACTAAAGGGCTTGTAGCTACTTGGGTGGAGTGGAGTATTTATTGCAGGTACTTAAGCAGCTTTTAAACTTGGATCTAAACTACTCTGAACTAGTCTTTTTGTCCTGACTATTTTGAGAGATTTTTTATATCTTAGTTCTTCTAGAATGTACTCAAGTTTAATGCTCAAACAATAAAATACTGTTCCTTCATTGTGAGGTGACTACTTTTTTTTTTTTTTTTTTTTTAATCTTGGAGAACAGCACAGTAAGAGATTACTTAATGCTCAACAGGAAAAAAAAGTTTTTACAGATAATGCAAGCATCATGTTTGTTGTTTTAAATTCTTTCTTTGCTGCATAGTGAGCCCAGACTTCCGGATCTGATTGTCTTATGGGCAGCAACCACATTAGTCTCACAGCAGAACTTCACAGTAGTTTGGATCTCTATGGCTTGAAGATGTGTTTGAGTGAGATGTATCTGAGTCTTGCTAGCTGATGCACTGCTTCTCTGTTGGAGGTCTGAGGACTGCCTGCTTCTGTCTCTTAAGCATTATGCAATCAGGGAACTAAGCTCCCTAACAGCCAAATTTCCCTGAATGGGATAAATCTCTTTTCTGTTTCTAAAGGTTCTCATTTTCTTCATTTAATTAAACTCACATACATAAACAAATAAGTAAATATTTAGAGTTGTAGAGTGGTTTACAGCAGACTTTCTGCTTTTGCAGGTACTGTCAGACTTGGAAGAGGATGTTGGAGAATTAAATAAAGAGAATATGTGGGAACTGTCTTGTGAGACTGTGCGAGAGCAGCTTACTAACAGCATTAGAAAACAATGGAGAATGTTGAAAAATCATGTTGAAAAGCTGGATAATCAAGGTGATGCTCAGCTGTATTGCACATGCATACAAACTGTTATTGATAATTCCATTTTGATTCCATTTTTTTAGGTTGAGGATACTCAACTGAGTATAAGTCTAAGCTAAAAAAGGAAGCTAAAATGGAAGGATTGTTTTCTAGTAGACTCTCCTAAAGGACTTCTGACTGATATTTTCTGTGTGAGCTTTAACTAAGAGAAGTTAGGGAAACAGTTGTATAGCATGCCTGTTACCCTGAGGAAGGAAAGTTATAGTTTGATGCAGGAAACAACAACTTTCTCAAGGAATAAAAATAATTATCTTTCTCTAGAAGAAGCATGTTCTGTAACAAATACAGTTCTTGCTTTACAGCGGCTCTTAGAGCTGTTCAAGTAACATGGATATAACAGTTATAAATAATTGGTAGCAAAATTAATCTAAATCCTTCTAAGAGTTCAGACATGTCACGACCATGCTGCGGAGGCTCATGCTGGCTGATGGTATGGTGCTGGACTCTCCTTATTTCCAGCTGTTGAACAGCATTAAAAGACAGCTAAAAATATATAAAATTCTTTCCTAGTATTATTTTTCTATGTAAGCATATACTGCTGCATAGGAATATTTGCAGTCAAGAATAAGACTGAGAAGGTCATGCATGCAATTACAAATGAAAGAGCAGATGGTCTATGAGAAAATTTCTTTCTTAAAATGTTTACGTTATGGAGAAGATTTTAAGAACATGAGTTCTGAGCAATACTTGATTTGGTTTAGCTAACTGAAACAGCTCTAAGTAGCAGGAGAAAACCGCTTCAAGTACTTGCAGTTGTTTTCTTGTGGTCACCTTTTGTTTTTTTTGAATTTGTGCAGATGACCAGTTTTGAATCCTATAGGATTCAGTTAATGTTCAAACATTGATATCAGAGGATCAAAATTTGACTTATATCGATAACCTTGATAGCAATGTATTGCAGTGTATAATTATTGAAAATATATCTATTTCTCTGATTCATTTGCTTGGTGGTGTAAAAATATGCATGATGCTCTGTTTTACTAGAGCATGAAGAATGCAAAGGCTTTTTTTATCTGCAAAAATACATGTATACATCTGTATATGTGTATGAGTGTGTGTATATGTATTTATATAGTTGATACCATATTTTTATGAACACACATAAAAATAGTGGGCTCAGAAGAATGGAGTTAATAGCATGTGAGTAGAAAGTCTTCAGTTATCTCAACTTCTTTTAAATAACTGATGAAATGAATGTTATTTTTAATATATATGATTCTTTATTGCAGTGTAGACTCATGATTACTCATGATACTTCAGGGAATGTACAACAGCTATAAGATGTTGTATTGACATTTTTCTAAACTGGGTTTTGTGCTTGATTTACATACATAGTACCAAACCTGGATCTCTGTCTCTGTTAGAAGTAATTTTGAATCCGCTCTATGTACACAGTGTCTTCTATGTTTCTAGGAAAACAAATATAACTTAATCTTTTTTACTATTGTTCCCAGCGATGTGAGGGTTTCTTGCTTGTTTGTAAGTAGCTTTTGTTTTTCCTCCATTAGTCTCACGTGTACATTCAGGGGCTTTGAATGACAAAGATGTAATTTCAAGAGAAGACCATGAACTGGAAACTGAAAAGCTAGAGTTAGAAATTCAGCAATGTAAGGAAATGATCAAAACTCAGCAACAACTCTTACAGGTAACAGGCTTTAATTTATGTTATCTAATATGAATCTAAGCCTTTCTTTAATGGGTCACTTTTTTCATCTCTAAACACTTCTCTATTCACTGATAATGCTTTTTAAATAACAAATTTTGGTGTTTGACCTGAGTTAGGGTCAAACACATGGATGTTAATAAGTTGGTTTCTGGTTTGTAACTTTGAGCTTGTGAGGATGGTAGGAAGAATCTGGGAGATAAACAAAGGTTAGGAAGGCTGATGCCTGAACAGAGTAATTATGCTTGCTCTCTGCAAACTCTGTCCTCCCTCGCAACTTGGTATTTATGGCATTGTTTCTGTGCTAAATTTAGCAATTTTTTTTTGGGGGGGGGGATAAAACTTTGAATAAAACTGAATGTATGGAAATACTGTGCATCCTAGTAGCAATTCCGAAATTAATGTTTCTTTCATTGCTCTGTATTTGCAGCAGCAGCTTATGTCTCCGTGTGATGATGATACCACTCTGTTGCTACAAGATTGTTATTTGTTGGAGGAAAGAGAGCGTCTTCAGGAAGAATGGAGACTATTTCGAGAACAAAAGAAGAACTTTGAGAAAGAACGAAGAAATTTTACAGAAGCTGCTATTAGATTAGGACTTGAGGTATTATAGAAGTGGAAAAGCATTAGAAAAGGGAACTCACAGAAAAGATGAGTTACTGTTGTAGAGCAAAACTACTTAACACATAGTTAAAGTACAGCCATTGAACAATATCTAGAATCTTTTTACGGAAAGCTCACTCTTCTCATTTTATTGTGCAGAATGTATCTTTGGACATTATAGCATATTGTTCTGTTGGCATTTTAAAAAATGAGTTTTTCAAACGTGGATTTGAAAATACAGTTACTTTAACTGGAATGACCCATTATTTTGTTACCATTTTTGGCTTTTGAAACATCCAAATATTTTCAAAAACCACTTCACTTATTTTTACTTGAAATGGGATGCTGTTCTAGTTTGATTTCTTAAGAAAGAAAAGCCTGTGCAAATTTCAGTCAGATTTGGCTGGGGGACTGAGTTCTCAAAGACATCTGATTACTAACCTTTTGTGAAAATTAGTGGCTGTGCAGAAGTCCAAATTAACTGCTGCCTTTTCCTAGCTAGGGACATTATCTGTCCTGTTCTTTTATTTAAGCTGCCAGTAAACACACACATGCTGGAAAGTGGTCAAGGTAGATATGTATCTAAATTAGCCATAGCATGTGTATCCTTTTGTCTAGCCAGGAGTTAGGGCCAAGATCATGAAGGGGATTACAAGTTTGGTGAGGAAGGGAGGTTATGGTGATGTGGTGGTCATGAAGCTCTGATGGTACAGATAGGACAGGACAGAGGTATATTGAAAAAAAAAGAGCTTCTTACAGATTTACTGCTTACAGAATTACTTGCTTTAACATGCAGACGAGAAGATTGAGGTGGCATGTGACTGAAATTTATAACACTGTGGATTCTGTTGGTCGGGTGAAAGCAGTACTGTTATTCACCAAATCCCTCAAGATTAGGACTAAAGGGCACTCATTGAAACTGGCTAGAAATCAGTCCAAAACATATACATGGGGGTACTTTTATTTTACTCATTGGTTAGTGGGCTTCTGGATTTTGCTGCCACAGGAGATTGTGAACAGTATCAGATTCAAAAAACAGTTGGCTAAACTCCTGAACAACACGTCCACAAATGGATACTAAAAGAAGGAGCCAGAGAGGTACCCTGTAACATCTATAATCAGGTGACTTTGGAGGAACTGTGAAGGGAATGAGCAGAAAGTGACCAGGCTTGTATGGTCTCCCTAAATGGCATCTCTTGCAGTTACTGTTTGAGACAGAATGCTGAGGGGGGTCGACAACTTGTCTGACTGAGAACAACATTTTTCTTTTCTTAAGTTCCTATGCTCTAAAATTTATTGTAGAAAACAAAATACTTCGGGTTTTACTTGAGGTACTGGTGCAATACTGGTTAACATAATGAAAAATATTGACAGTACATGTATAAGTACATACTCTCCAACTTTTCCATTTCACTTTCATTTGAATAAGTTTATAGATTTCATGGTAGACCTTGAATTCAGCTTTAAAACTCATGAGTAGTAATAAATGATAATAGTTTGTCCAGAAATGTTGAAGGCCGCATTGAAGCATAAGCGTAATTGCTTATGCTTCTACTTGTTAAAATACTCAAGTATAAAAGGAGAAGCAATATTATAAACTCTGAAATGTTTGTGGAAAACTTTCTGTTGGAGTTGAACTTCCTCTGTTTTCTACTGGTACAGAAGGAAGAATTACCCTAATGGGGACATCTTGTTTCACCGATGTTTTAGAGGAAGAATACTTGTCTCTTGTTTCTGTAGCCATTAGAAGGTTTTCTGCAGCCATTATTTTTCCTCTTCCCCACTCACAGAGCTATTGGAAAAGAAAACCTCCCCTTCTGCCCAGTTTTGGATGGAAGTAATCAGTGCTATTTTCAATGTTGTTGTCCCATGCAACAGGACAAGAGGCAATGGGCAGAAACTGAACCACAGGAAGTTCCACCTGAACGTGAGGGGGGAGTCTCTTCCCTGTGAGAGTGACAGAGCACTGGAACAGGTTGCCCAGAGAGGTTGTGGAGTCTCCTCTGGAGATCTTCAAGGCCCACCTGGATGCAACTCTGTCTAACATGCTCTAAGTGACCCTGTTGAGCAGGGAGGTTGGACTAGATGATCTCTAGAGGCCCCTTCCAACCTTACTGATTCTATGATTCTATGATTTATCTGTTCAAGAGAGAGCTCAGGGTTGAAGTAATCCTTATTGGCTGCTGTCCAGAAATGGGGAGTACATTGAAGAGGTAGTGCTACACTGAAGCGGGGGGGAGAAAAAAGTGCAGGAAGCAGTGATAGGAGATTTTGTGTCAGTGGCCTCAAGAATGGTAAAATGATAGGATAAATTAGTCAGACCCCTGTGAAATGCACCATGGGTTTGACCTGTAAGCACCTCTTTAGCTAATCCTTGTGGGATTTAAAAGCTTACTCACACAATTGTAATTCTTTGTTAAACTGCTGAATTGTCTTAATTATATGTACATGTTATGTTTTATTTTTTAGATAAAATAACATCAATTTAATGTGGATTAAGCTTGTTCCTGTTGTCATAAATTTAAGTGGCATTTCTTTTCCTAGAGAAAGGCTTTTGAAGAAGATAGAGGAGCATGGTTGAAACAACAGTTCTTAAGTATGACTACTGATTACAAGCACTCTGAAAATGTGACAACTCCAAGTGCCTTCTTAGGAAGCAAGTATTCAGTTATTATATTATGTTACTGTAATATCTTTTTTTTCCTCATAACTGGAAGCTAAAGAAACAAGAACAAAACTATTTGGGGAAGGGGGAAGGAAAAAAGAAAAAGGAAACACCTTCCCAAGACAAATTTTGTCATATACCTGTATGTTTATATCTGTCAGGGAAACTGATGGTTCAAAAGCTCCTAGAAAGGAGATCCCAGTAACTCATTCATAGCTATAAAATGGACTTATATTTGAGAAGGGATCTTATGAAAGTCAAGTACATGGCAACAGAACTGTTCACAACACAGAACACTTGGAATTACTGAATTAAACTGAGTGTGAGTGTATTAACTGTCAATGCAGTGATAAAAATGGTGACCTACAGGTATCTAAATAGATTAGAAGTAAGTTTTGGTAACAAAAACATTGTAATGAAAGGAAGAAGGCATTTACTATTTGAGTTAAGATAACACATGAACGCATGTGCACATACATATTTGGTAGAAAATAATGATTTGGAAAAAGGAGTAGTGAAAGAAGATAATCAAAAATGTGAGTGATAGACAATTGAATTTCAAGATTCAAATCTTAATATGGAAATAATTTCTTCTCAAAAAGTTATTGAAAATATGGCTATATGAGTGTTTCATAACACATTTATAGTTTGGGCTATAGTTCTTATTTTAAATATTTTAAACTTCTTTTTCATAACTTTTTTCTTTTGAACATATAAGTTGATTTTCCTTCCACCCCACCTCTAACCCTACAAATGCTTGAATAAGCATGTTTGATGTTTTAGTCTTCACCACTGAGCTTTGATTACTTTTAAGGAGGAAGAAAAAAAAAAGAAAAATTAACAACAGTCTTTGTTAAATGGAATCTTCTTTAGGTATTCAACATTTAAAGATAAATGTGTGAAACAGCTGTCAAGTAAACATAGATGTTTGAGTTTGTATTCTTGATAGATAAAGTAGCCTGCCTCTTGTCTTCTGGCTCCTCCATGTTTCTCACTCTAATCTGCAATTTCTGTAGCCCTTCTGTATGCTTTGTGTAAGTGTGAAATGATTTTCCATAGTAGGAAAATCCTTATATTTAGGAACAGAATTGAGATTGGGATATTGCTCATGAAGAATGACTTGATTCAATTGTCTGTAAGTAACTTCGGAGATATGTATAAGGTTGCATGCCAAAGCTTTTGATTTGTAATTTCCTTTTTGAATTTTTAGTGTTTCCAAATGCATTTAATGAGGTATTTTATTTTCTAAATTGCAGTTTTTTTGAATCTTATGAATCCCAATTTTTAAGCTGCTGAATAGTAACTAAAAAAATGCCACACAGACTCATACTACCATTTGGATATTACTTCACAAGTTATCATTAGAATTGTTTTAAAATTAAATTTTCATTTTGACATTTGTCTCAACTCTTTAGTTCTTTAGAGGTACAGTAAATACTTTATGATAACAGAACAATTGTATTTTCTTCCAATTTATATGAAGACTTTGAAATCTAAACGCGAAGAAAAGTTGGCAAGAATTGATCTGGTCATACCACATTTGGCCAAGTCTTTCTTTTAACTTTAGTGAAGGTTAATTAGGTCATATAAATGCTGAGGAATCTAATCTATTGGTGTTAATTTTTCTTCTCTGTTCAGGCAAGTTTTCTAAGTTCTCATGTTGATGTTAGTTTCTTTGCATACATACTGAATTTTTTTCTAAACTGAGTAAAAAGCTGTATAAGTTTTGAAGGAAGAAACTTCGTATTTGACTGACTTTAAGCTTGACTTCAATATGACTAGTTGCAGTAGTGTTTGTGTATGTAGATGTTTGTTTTTCAAATTTATAAAAACATTTTAATTTCAGCAGCAGTAAGTGTATTTACTGTTGCAGATACACTACAAAATTTTGTAAGATTTATCATTACAGATACATTGTAAGTTTTTTTTTTTTTTTTTTTTTTTTGGGGGGGGGTTATTTTTAACTTTTTTCCGGAAAATAATATAGCGGAAGTCATAAAGAATCTGGTCCCTCAGATATTTTCAACTGCACTGTAGTTTAGTGATATATATATACGTTCTAGGTTTTTTTTGACTGATGATACATATTCCTTTTAGGTTCTGACCAAGACAATCGGTTAGTGAACTCCACATCTCAACAAAGAAAACCTCACTGTATATTGAGTGTACCTATTCCAGCAGAACCTTGCCAGACATTTCAGTACATTTCACATAACAGGTATCTGAATTGACATTGCAGATCATTATTTTGATAAACTATACATGTAAAGTGTAGAGATTAACTGGTAATAACGTATAAAAAAAGTTTTATGACTGATACATAGCAAAGCGTGCTAAACATCATATTAATCATAAAACCTTAGTGTTGTGATTCTATTTGAACCTTAATTGTAAAGGATTATGTTGTTTACATTGTAACACTCTCTTTTTACCAGTTCCAATGCTGCATCAAAGAAACCTGCTGGAGATGATAAGCCAAATCAGTGGGAGGAAAGTGACAAAGAAGAAACTGAATAATGCACAAAGTCACAGGAAGACTTCTAGAGTTGGCACTCTTTGCTATGTAGAAACTTGCACATAGAACAACTGCCTTAGATTTCCTAGGGTTGCCTGTTGTTTTTTGTTAGAATAAGTAGATGAACACATCTCTAAAGTGAAATGGAATGCTGTGAGTTTGATTATCCTTCTAGGGGATTATGTGGTGATATGAATTGTGTTGTGTGTGTGTGTGTGTGTATGTGTGCACATGGCTTTTATTTTTTAGACCATTTCTTGCCTCTTTTTCTTGCAACTCTTGAAAATGTTTATTTAAAAATATATAAAAGCTTTGATATTTTTCTAGTAACAGAAGCTCTGATTCTGTGAATGAAGCAATGGTTTGAAACTTTAATGAAACACTCAATCCTAATGTTTCCTTTCTTCACAGACAGAGATAGCACTTTTAGGAATTGTTTAATTATTGGAAATGTTCATCTATGTCTCAAGTGTAACTGGCATTAAAAATTCTTTTGCCTCAACTTGAATGTACAGTATACTGTAGATTTTTAACAAAACAGGTTCTATATTTATTAAGTTGTGTGATTTGAAAATACCTCTTTGATATTTCAGATGACTTAAAGCGCAAGATCTTTATATATTTGTAAATAGACAAAGTGAATACGCTAAGATGCCATGAATGAAACACATGCGTCCATAATATTATTTTACATGATAATTTAAATTGTTTTATAGTGATACTCAGTTTACAGATGCATTAGGACTTTCAGTGTTTCAGTCGAGAAACAAATTATTCCAAATATAAATAAATATAATGAAAAATAAATGTGTAAATCTATTCTAAGAAACCCTGATTCTGTGTTTTATATGCATTAAATTTTTAAACTATCCTGGTTTTAGGGCCAAGGTTCACTACATCAACAAATCTATTTAATGCTATTTTTGTATTTTGTTTTTTCTTTTTAGTGGATTCCAGAATTTGTTTAGTATAGCCTTAGGGAAATTCACTTTGTTCGTAACCTAATAAAAGCAGCTAAGTAAAGATGAGATGTTTCAAAGTTGCTTTCACCTATGCACTTTTCCTGACCCATTACAAATCAATCTCTTCTCCTTTGGTTCTTCATGCCTTTGTGAACATGCAGGGCAGGCATATAGCACCTGCCCTAGTCTAACTGACTTTTTTGAAGGTGCTTAAGAAACTTTTTCCCTTCTCAGGGTAATAGAAAGGAAATTAACTCCAAAGCTTAGAGTCCTGTGTTGAAGATGCATTGCTGCTCTCCTCCTTATCTTCAGAATTGGATGTAACGTAGTAATTGGACTCTCTGAAAAATAGTGATAGAATAGCAGGGAAGTAAGGAAAATGGAGCTCTCCAAGAAGCTAAGACAGAAAACTTCAGAGTTTCTGCTGGTTATCTCAATACCTTAAATTACAGCTGGAGAAGAATTAGCAGCAGTGCAGACTTCTGAATACACTTCTAGTATGTTTCTTGACAGAGCTACTTTAAGGAAACAGTTGTGTGTATTAATCTTGTTGGTCAGCTTTTTCTGCTGCATAGGCAAGACTTATAGCCTTAAGACTTACAGCCTCTTGCTGCATAGGCAAGACTTACAACCCTTACTACAGATAGCAGCAGCATGATAGCTTTTCTGAAGCAGCCTGATTCCCCACACCCTCCAGTTCCCTCCCAGTGAATAGGTGATCATTAGCATTATCTACTGAAATGACTTAACAGTGTACAGGTATTGTTCAGCTTATATCTTCCCTACAATGCGTTGAACAGCTCTTGCCTGGTTTTTAGTTAGGGAAGAATAAAAATATATATTCTAAAACATATGGAGATGCAAAGTGAAAAATGGAATGTGTTGGCAATTTAGTGAGAGGACATGCATGTAGGACTCCTATTTTCAGACTAGTAGATTATTCCACCTAGTTGTGGTTGTATTAACATGCCAGTAGGGGCTGCTGCTGTTTTGAAGTAATTAAGTTGTTTTTTTCTGATAGTTTATTGGGCCAGTTAAACACATTCTTGATGAATAATTTAGTTGGACTTTTTTACTGGACAGCTTTTGTTCACTGCAGTAATTTTAGAGTAGTAATGTCTTTAAAGAGCAAAATAATCTGCTTATTCATTTAGTCCCTTGTGCTTAGTGATTAATTAGCAACTTTTTGCTTTAGGATTCTGTATCCCATGTTACAGAAATGATAATTCATTTGAATGCCTCCATCGAAGAACCAGCTGTGCCAGAAGTAGGTATGCAACTGAGTTCTGAGTTGACCTCGTAAAGCTCATGGAGGTTTTGAGTATAGATTGTCCTGTAACTCTGAAGAAAGAATGGGTGTAGAATTTCTGGATTACTGTGTGCAGTGGTCAGAAAACTTCTCAATCTGTAGCTACTGCTAATAATGAGTATTGCAAATGGTCTGGTTGGTAGTATAGTGATACTGTTTCAACACAGTGAAGTATTAGAACTTTATGGTTTTCTTCAGACTGTTGAAGAGCAAAGGGGAGACAGCTTGCAGGAACTTGGTAAAGGTGAGTCACTAGATACTGGTGCATACTTGAGATGATAGAAGTGGCCTGCTTTAGAAGGAACAAGTACTGACTACCAGCAACTGTGATTGGTATGCTGTTATTGTTACCTACATATGTATAATATTGAAAAGACTAGTGGTTCTCTTGCACCCTGTGGTGCTATATTTTGCAAAATCTTTTAACTATAGTTTGCATTGCTTGCTGCTACCTTTCTTTTTCAGTCTAAATGAAAAGAGATAATGCTTTTACCAAGCTTGTTAAGCAGATTAGGTGAGAACTTACTTTCCAGAATTCATTTACAGTTCTTAAGCTTTCTTTTTTTCTTTCAGTTGCAGTGGCTGAAGATGATACAGCCTGTTTTGCAAAAGCTGTACTGTATAGTTAAAAAAAAAAAAAAAAAAAAAAAAAAAGATAAAGATTTACTTAAGAAAAACCTTCTTGTTGAAAGTTACCATGGAATTTTGAAGGAAACAAATTTTGGCACATGTTTTTCTTTTTTGCCTCCCCTCAAAGCAACCCTTTGCCTAATTTGAAGGACTACTTCCAACAGCTTCTGCTGACCAGTTGCAGCAGGTCAGAAATAAAAATTTTTGTGTGTGTGAAAAAATACAAGACCATCTCCTAGCTCTTCTCAGGGGAATTGTGTGTACACTTCAACTGGGCCAAGGTAACTCTAACACATCAGCAGAAAATACCAATTTAAATGGATTATTCTTGAAAATAAAAAATATTTACAATATAATCAGAATGCTAAATAGGGTAAGGCTCAGATATTTTAAGGGTATCTGTGTGTGTAGAATTAACTACTACTTGTGCTTTAACTGTTCAGAATTTGCTACCAGCACAATTGTTTTAGGTGTGAAGACATGCAAGGTGTCTTGTTTTTCCCTTTGTCTTGTTTTTCCCTTCTTTCTCTTCCCCCCTCCATCTAATTTGGGAGAGAAATAAATAACATAAGTATGAAAGGGTGATATTATTGGATTCAAGAAATCATGCCCCCCAAAATACTCTAATTATATGATGATGGTTCATTATTTACTTTAAGACAGTACACCTGATCTCTGAAGTTCACTAGCTCCAGTGAAGTTACACTGTAATAAAAAATCGCATGGTATACACTGCATTTTAGTTTTTTCATTGAACTCATTGTTCAAGTCATTTTGGGGTTGTACAAGACACAACGTTTATGCAACTTAAGGAAAGGTTCCTCTATAAAAAATTACAGTTGTGTGGAAGAATTTGCCAGCTTCATTGTAAGAAGTTTATCACCTGAGGCACAAAATACGCTTGTTCTCCTTTGGCATAATAATAGACTGATAATTATGGA
Source organism: Rhea pennata (assembly GCF_028389875.1). Lineage (NCBI taxonomy): Eukaryota > Metazoa > Chordata > Aves > Rheiformes > Rheidae > Rhea > Rhea pennata. The sequence continues at coordinate 16,530,365 of NC_084670.1, read as the reverse complement.
GGAAAAATATTAAGTCTTTTAAAGTGAGCTGGATGGCTGTTCCCAAAAAAGAAATTGTACACTCCCAGGTCAACTTACAGTTCCAATGAAATGTATTTGAAAAAGCCAAGATTTCTTGGACTGACCAGCTAGGAAAAGTGGTAGTGCAAAACTGTAGAAACTGCTGAAATAGAAAGAAAGAATCTCTTTTGGTCATTAGGACGGTCTTTACCAGAGTTCATACTGGTGTGATTAATCTTCCTGTAAAACAGTAGGCATTGTGGGAACAGAAATAAAATGATTAAATAACTAATATGTCATAGATACCAAGTTAGAGTAGAAGTCACAATGTTGGTGGCTCAAACCCTGCAGTTTATTGCAGTTCTTGAAGTTACTCCTCTAGAAATAGCCTTTAACTCAGATGCCCCTGTGCATTTTTCTTGTATCTTCTTTTTGTTGATCCACAAGCCATCCAGCTCACTTCAGAAGATTGGAACTTTCTTTCCTGAGTTGATAAGAAATCATTCCTCCTTTTTCATGATTATCAATCTATTGCCATGCTCAAGCATGTTTTTGTGCTTCTCCAATTCAAGATGTCTGACCCACTGCCTCCGTACCCCAGTGTTTCCAGAACGTTGTGAATGTGTTCCTGTGATGTCAATATACATCAGTAGTCTTAATGAAGTTGGCTGCAAGCCAACTTCGGTTCAGGTGCTTGGCTGCATTTGGTATTTGCTCCCTAGGAAATACAAAACTTCTAGCTAACTTGCACTTCAGTTCTTCTCTCTGCTGCTAAATATCTCTCTGTTTAATTGTTCGCATTTGAACTGTCATTTACCTTGGAAGATGCAATATTTGCAGATGGCTTTTGAAATCTTTGTTCATTTAAAAAATATTCCTGGTCATTGTGACCTGAGCTGAAAGGACATGCTGGTCCTCTGATGAAAATAAATAAATTATATCTATCTATATATCAATAAGTCTATATAGATACAGTTGCTCAGTACGATGTTTAACGTGCTTTGATGCGTGTATCAGAATATTAGAATAGCAAAGGTCTATATCCTAGTCTTCTCTCTGCAGGGTTGACCATAATCCAGTGCGGAGGAAAGAGAAAGAAAACAGGAAGCGTATACACTACTGACCCTATTTTGTTAATTGGGCCACTATCAGTTAGATAACAGTTAGGATCAGATGCCAGGTCAACATAACCTAGGCAAAAACAACCTAATCTGTGGCAGAACTGAATACCAGCAGCCAGCCATGACTTAATCTAGGAAATAAAGTAATGTGTTTATTTTAAATCTATTGTAAACAGCCTGGTAAAAATGTTTTACTAGGAAAAGTGAAATTCTTAGACAATCCAGGAAAGCTTTTAAATAATAAAATCACTTAGATGCCAAGGTTTGACTTGATTTCCTTGTTCTATGTGAAGAGAATGTATGATTGCAAAAAAGGAGATGTTTACATAAACTGATAAAAAACTTGAGAATTCAGCAGAATACAGCCACGTGTTCCTGAGCATTCTTCCATAAAAGTCTCGCCATATCTAGCAGGTCCTCATTCACCTTCATTATGAGGGGAATCATATTCACCCTTGTGTTCACCCTTGTAGGTAAGCTTGCTTTCCCCTTTTTCACTTACCTTTCCTGGAATTTCATGGAGTTTGATGAAAACAATTAGATTAGGACTGAATGTTGCTCATGTGTCTTTCTCATCTTTTTCTGCAGGTAGCCAGAAGTTTGACATTGGTAAGTAAATGTACTTTTATAAGCTATGGCTATTTATTAGAATATGCTTACAACTATTGTGAAAACGGCTATTATTCCCCACAGACCCTGGATTTAGTAGCAGAAAGACTTACGTTTACAGCTATGAAGGCTTTATGTTGAATGGGCTTCAAGAAAGAAGTTTAGCCAGAGCTGGCTTGCGCTTGAGCAGCAAACTAGAGATCAGTGGGCTATCAGAGAATACCTATCTCCTCAAGGTACAGTGTCTTTTTCCAAAGATAACACACTGAACAATCCAGAGTTGTAAATCACCTCTAAATAACTAATCTGTATTGTAAGAAGGCTGTAGGAAACAATACTGAAGAGTTAAAGAAAAAGTTCTGTAAATTTTAGAACATGGTCTGCAAGCTGAGATTTCAAAAGTGAGTAGTGATATGGCATCCAGCCATGTACGGATGTTTGTTTTACAAATTGTTGGTAACGTGTGCTTCTCAAAACTTTGTATTAGAAATTGAGGTGCCAAAATCAGGAGTCATTTTAGAAAATTTTGATTTTCAACACAAGGGACTCAAGCCTGCTCTAATTTTAAGATTTAATTCTATTCTCATCACATGATTCCAACTCCTGTGGGAAGCCAAGACTTAGGTGTATAAAACCATTGTCATGCAGGCAATTAATAAATATAGGTTATATCTACATACTTGAAAAAAGGGAAAATAATCAAAAAGGTATGTGTAACAAAGTTTAATATTTGAGTAATGCAGTAGAAGGTCTGTATGTATGAAATCATACCTCCACTGACATCAGAAGGGGTAGAGCCTGAGCCATCCTAAATAAATACATTTTAGACAAATATTTTTATTGGTCTATGTAATTTATTTACAAATGAGACCTTTTTGTACCCTGAGTTCAGTGGCAGAGCTCTCAGTGATTTTAGTAGAACTGTAGATCTTCTTTCAGTGATGAAGGCAGGAATCCGAAGTTATGAGCTAGAGATTGTGATAATTTTCATCCGGAAATTATTTTATTATGTGTAATCCACCAGACTGTGCTTTCAGAGACACAAGTATAAACTAGCGGTTACTTCACCAGAGTAAAATTACTTCTGCTATACATTGTGCCTCTGCATGGGAAAATTTTTTTTATAAATACATTATTCACTACAAGAAATTAAAAAATAAAGTTGATGCAGGCAATTCACAACTATGCCTGAAATTTGGCAACTTTTTTTAGTCAAAACAATGCCAGTAAACATTTTTGGGGGGAGAAGAATTAAAATCCAATATTTTAAAATTTATTTTTTTGAAATTTAGAATGATACACACTTTTTAAATATTAACTTGCACCTAAAGCAGAATAATATTTAGTTGAAGGATAAAAATGTGAAGAATTTTATTCAAATCTTTGTTATTATTTTTTGAACCAGCCTTTCCCACCAAATATAGTTAATGGAAGTAAGATGTTTAAAATCTCACTACAAGATAATAATGATGTGTTAACTGTTTTGTAGCATAATACTACTGAGTCTACAGAGTTTATCCTGGTTTTAAAATAGTATAAGCAAGAAAGGAGAGAATGAATTGCTGTATGCATATCTAAGCCTATATTTGGAAGAAAGAGTATGTAACCAATGATTATGTTAATTTCTTGTTTTCTATTTGCATATTTAGTACCAAAGTTATGTTATTCGCAAGTAGAAATAAATATATTTTCTAACATTTTCTCTCAGATCCGCTCCCCACAACTGGAGGAGTACAATGGAATATGGCCCAAGGATCCATTCACTCGATCTTCAAAAATCACCCAGATGGTGTCTTCATGTTTTACCCGACCGTTCAAGTTTGAATACAGTAGTGGGCGGGTTGGAAACATTTATGCCCCAGAAGACTGCCCTGATCTGTGTATTAACATAGTGAGGGGAATGCTGAACATGATGCAGATAACTATTAAAAAATCACAGAATGTGTATGAATTGCAAGAGGTTTGTTTATTTCTTTTCTAAAACTACTTAATTGAAAGAATTTTTTTTTGATGCTCTTCATTCAAGTTCATGTTTGTTTGCATCTACTTTGAAACAGGCATCATCAAGCAAAGTCCATTTTCATTCACAGAAAAGAAAATGTAGGTGTTGAAGTAATTGCTTCCATTGGAAATTTTTTCAGATGTCTGTATAAGTGCTTTACTTAAAATGCAGTACTTTCAAGAAAAAAGGATGATTAGCTATTAATTATTTGTTACATAACTTCATTGGTACAGCCACTTCATCCATTTTGTCTGTTCACTGCTCATATTAATCAATTGATTACTTTTTCATTTGAAACTCAGTTGACTTTTGTTCATGTCTGTTTTTCAGTTCAATAGGATTAAGCATAAGTAATGGCAGAAGATTTCAATACATAATTAAGATAGCTTAGAATATCCTTACCATCATCCTGTGTGTCAGAATCTTCATTCAGTAAATCTACTCATGCAGTGAAATGCTGATGTAATTAGGAAGTCTAATTATCTCTATTGATCTGTGCAGGCTGGTATTGGAGGTGTTTGCCATACAAGGTATGTTATCCAGGAAGACAGGAAGAATAGCCGAGCGTCTGTTACCAAAACCATAGACCAAAACAATTGCCAGGAAAATGTGATGACGAGTATTGGAATGGCTTACATCCGTCCTTGTCCTGTGGACATGATGGTATGTAAGACCTGAACAGATCTTCCTAATATCAAGCACAGCTGTTATTCCCATTCATTTTGTGGATTTCTTTGTCTTTGTGTAGAAAAGAAGGCCCATAAAGGGGACTGCAGCTTTCTCATACAAACTAAAACACTCAGACAGTGGTACCCTTATAACAGAAGTTGCATCACAGCAGGTGTATCAGATCTCACCATTTAGTGAACCTACTGGTGTTGCTGTCATGGAAGCAAGGTAGGCCTGAAGTGAGATTGCATCAAAAAATGAGAATAATTATAAATTCTGACAATCTTTTTCACGCCCAGTTGAAATGAAGTGAGAAATAAGCTCAGTAATGGTTGAGTAAACCTGCATATACTCTATACCGGGTTTCCCCACCCTTAAAAATTGAGTAAACCATTCTTTATTTGTATTCCACTGAAATTTGCACTATAATTGCATGGAAGAAGAGAAGGGAAAACTCTTTTGCTCTATCAGAATGCAATTTTTCTACCATGGCTATTCTGAAAAAGGGCTAACTTACGCTGTCAGGAGGAAGATTGTGCCCATAGAAATTAGGTCATTGATTACACAGAATCAGTAGCTTGTCTTCAGGAGACAGCAGTTTAGCTCATCCTCCAAATTGATTTCACTGTGGATAAATCAAATATTGTTTTGGTCCAATAATAAGATTCTACCTATTCACAAACTACAATTTTACTGTGGTAAGAAAAATGAGTAAAGGCCAAAACCATTATCTTCACAGTATTACTGAATCAATAAATAGACAAGGCAGATGGAGAAAGATAACTATTTTATTCCTCACATAACACTTGCTGATTTCTCTCTGACCGCCGACAGACAACAGCTTATCTTGCTTGAAGTGAGAAGTGAACGAGGAAATGCCCCAGATATTCCCATGCAGAGCCACGGAAGCCTTCGTTACCATTTCCCATCAGTATTGCCACAGATGCCACTTCAGCTAATCAAGACAAAAAACCCTGAGCAACGGGTATAGAATTCTTAAGTCTTCAAATTGCTTTGCTAATCAAAAATTTAATGGAAAGCAATAATCATAAATACTGAATGATTTAATTATGGATTATCTCTCTCTTGGTGTTTTGTAACAGATAGCAGAAACACTGCAACACATAGTACTGAATAACCAGCAAGATTTCCATGATGATGTCCCGTACAGATTCTTAGAGCTTGTCCAGCTCTGCCGGATAGTGAACACTGATGCTCTTGAGTCTTTCTGGAAACAATTTTCAGATAAACCTCGTTACAGGTATTTGGTTGCACAGTCTTTGAAGAAACTTTTCATTTTTGGAGAAATGATAGCTAAAATAAAGATTTTTTTTTAACCTTGATTGCAGGCGGTGGCTACTGAGTGCAATTTCTGCAACAGGCACAACAGAAGCACTCAAATTCATCAAGAACAGAATTCGCAATGATGACCTAACCTATGTTCAGACTCTTCTGACAGTTTCTTTTGCTCTCCATTTAATGAAAGCTGATGAAGACACTCTTCCAATAGCAGCAGTGAGTAAATCCATGTGAATCTTTCCTATCAGATAGCAATAGAAGTGATAACTGATGATGTTTTTTGATTATAAAGTATTTTAGAGGATGGATTCTCCTCTCTTGTATACTAATTTTGTATAAATGGTACTCCATGAATTTCTTTTGGCATTACTTGTGTGAGAGAAGAATTCAGTCAAGTGTCTTCATTTTGCTATATTGATACAAAAAACCCTCTCCTATAACATCTTCCAGTAGTTATTCCCATTTTAGTTTGCTTGGGACTATGTGTCATGGCTTTCTGCACACAAATCCTGGTCCACTTTTGTATCTTACATCTGAAACATTAAGGGTGATTTTTGTGTTTTGTGATTTGAATAGTTCTTTTAATTGAAAAATATTCCTGTAAACTGGAATAAAGTGCTGCAAGTAGAAATATTAAACATCAACTCTTTTCACACTTACTGCAAACAGGATTTTTCCCATCTCTATTCAACTTTCCTCTTTTTAAATAGAAAAAAAATGATGTGAAACTGCATCATTAATATACATGCATTACACATTGTTCTAGGGATATTCTATTTATAGTTTGACATTTGCACATAAACTTTGTATTTTCAGCATGATAGCTGAGAAAAATCAGACCTGTGCTATGTAAACTAATTTAAATATGCTTCTTTAATGTTGTAACTAAGGGGAATGAGGCTCCTGAATGAAACTTGCATGTAAAATGTTCTACAAGGCAATCTAATTTGCTTGACTATGAAGAGTACTCAGTCTGAAATTGCTTCCCTTAGATGAACCCTAATAATTTTCCTGGTCCAGAAGCTATGTCAAGAATTGTATTAAATACCAATTTAAATATGTTTTTCCTCTTCTTTTGGCAGGATTTAGTGACCAGTTCTCGAATTCAGAAAAGTCCCATGCTTCAGCAGGTTGCTTACTTGGGATACAGTTCTGTCATTAGTAGATACTGTTCTTGGACCTCAGCTTGTCCTAAAGAAGTTCTTCAGGTTGGTGGCCTTTTCTCAGATTGTTCTTAATAAACTCATGTAGCAAATGTTAATAAGATGCAATGTAAAAATAGTAATTGGCATTACAAATACATATTTCATAGGCCTCCTTCAGAAGAAAGGGAATGAATCATTTTACTAATGTAGATAAAATAGTTGTATTCAAACCAGTTGCTTTATTGTGATAGAATTTTCAGTGGGCAAGGGAAGCACTTTGGACAACTTGTACATTAGATAGAAGAAACTGAACTGTGCTTTGTTTTATAGCCCCTCCACGACTTGGCAGATGAAGCAATCAGCAGGGGCCGTGAAGAAAAAATGAAGTTAGCACTGAAGTGCATTGGTAATGTGGGAGAACCAGCCAGCATAAAGCGCATCCTGAAGTTCCTTCCAGTTTTTTCATCAAGTGCTTCTGCTATCCCAATCCATATTCAGATTGATGCCATAATGGCGTTGAGAAAAATAGCTTGGAAGGACCCCAAAACAGTAAGTAGGAAATGCCAGGGACTTCTTTACTTAATGTATTAGAGATGAGCATATATGCTAATATGTAAGGCTAATGAATTTAAAGGCTCTATGTGGATTCAACGTGTGTTTATTTTTAAGATTGGCACAATACAAGCTTAGATTTCAGCTAAAATTTTCTGCTAAGCTCTAATAATTGTTAGTCAGTGGGAAGTTTTTGGAAGCGTGTGAACAGAGTTTCTTTAGTCACCTGGCACAATCAATTAGTTCCTGTGCTAGTTATATAGGGTGGAAATTTAGCTATCTAAAAGTCAGGCATATAATTTAAACTGCTTCTATAGTCAAGAGGAAAGAGGTATGTTCTATTGTTTTCCTAGGCAAAATCTCAACATTGTTCTGCCTTTTTCTTTTAGGCTCCTTCCTTAAGGTCAGATAAATCACCACTGACCTCCTGTTGACCACTATGGGTGCCAGTGTGGCAAGGGCAGTGCCAGTGTGGCAAGGGCAGTCACGACTTTTGCCTTTCAGATGATTCAGATATCTAAAAGTGCTCTGTGCAACAGCACCCACTCAGATTGTCTTTTGTGAGCTGAAGGTCCTCTTGCAAAAATGGTCTAAAATGGTAAACCACACTCACCAAGTTAGTGGGGTTATTTCAAGAATGAATCTTTCTTGTTAGCTACAGTTATTTCCTTGAAAATTATTCACTGATCTTTGAATGTCAGCTCCTGTAAGGCAAAAAACTATGCTATATGTTTGAAACATGGACATTTCTTCAATATTCAGTGCCAGCCCCTCTCAATGGCTGCTTGCTCCTGTTTTTGTATGGTCCTTCAGTTGTGTTAATAAAGATTATGGAACCATGCAGTAAGCGAGATCAGGGGACATTTTTTTCCCACAGGCATAATGACTCCCTCTCCCATTTTTCTTACAGGTTACATGTGGATCCAGTCTGCAAAACAGAAGCTCTGAATTATTCCATGTACTGTTTTCTCTCCACAGGTGCAGGGATATCTCATCCAGATCCTTGCAGACCAGTCACTTCCCCCTGAAGTACGAATGATGGCTTGTGCTGTTATCTTTGAGACGAGGCCTGCCCTTCCTTTAATAACAACCATAGCTAACGTGGCAATGAAAGAGAGCAATTTGCAAGTGGCCAGTTTTGTATATTCCCACATGAAGGCTTTGTCAAAGAGTAGATTACCATATATGTACAACATGTAAGTAGAAACAGGAGTCAAATGGGTTATTTTCTGCAAATAATAAATTTTATTACATTCTTGTTAATAAGGACTGCATATGCTGACAAAATGAGTCCAGTTTGTATTCTTGTGAAGTGCATCTTATATCTGGATACTGTTACCTATTCTTATTTTGTTTAGATCTTCTGCTTGCAATATTGCACTTAAGCTGCTGGCCCCCAAGTTGGACAGACTAAGCTATCGATATAGCAAGGTCATTCGTGTTGGTGGTTACTTTGGTGAGTAAATAGAATTCAGTGACTGGGAATTTTTATTCAGAAGTACATTCTAAAGAAATAACAAGTCCTTTGGAAAAATAATGTAAGACATTGTGAATCCCAGCCTGGATTATGTTTAGGAAGGTCATTTAGAAAAAAATGGCTGGTTGTAAAAAGAGATTCTTTTTAATGAGACAAGACATTTGCTAAGATTGATTTCTGTAATGTTTAGTTTATTTCTTCTTTCTGAAAAATGAATCTATTTTCTTTTATAAATTACTTGAGAAGCTTACTCACTTCTCCCAAGAGTCTTTTTGCTATAATAATGTGTATTTAGCATACTTCAGGTGAATGTTCTCTTTGTATTCATTGGTTTCTGATTTCATTTCCTTGCTGTCCCAACCTTCTGCAATCCTGTAGAAGATTCTGCATTTAAGTAACAAATTGAGTTAAATCATCTATAATGATGTAATGGTGATGGTAAAATGTAAAATGATGGTAAAAAGCTGCAGAAATAAACCTTGGATGATAAGTAGAGTGGTTAGAAGAAAATGTCTTTTGTTTATTTCAACCCTAGATAACTATAAAGTTGGTATTGCTGGAGATGTCTTTATTATGAACAGTCCAGGAACAATGTTCCCATCAGCAATAATTTCCAAGTTGATGGCAAACTATGCAGGTTCAGTGGCTGATTTGTTGGAGGTAAATATTTTACTTAAAGCAATAATAGAGCAAATTAAAACGAAGTTTGACTACTAAGCTTCCTTCCTGTAAGTGTGTTTCAGACTATTCTTTCTTATGCTGTTTTGGTAGGTTGGCGTTCGAGTGGAAGGCCTCACAGATGCCATAATGAAACGAAATATCCCATTTGCTGAATATCCCGCATACAAAAAGATAAAGGAGCTTGGAAAAACTGTAGGTGTTTTCAGTAATGTAACCTGTGGGTTATATGAAGCAGTATTTAGTGAGGCCTGTGGTATCAATTAAACCCTGTTCGGAAGGCAAATTACCCACCTGGTAGTCAGCCTGAATATCTCTGTGAAAAAGGGATTGATAGGGGGCTGTAGGAGACATTATTCATGTAACATCTGCAGTAACTCCTGCAAATTCTGACTCTGGCCCTTCTTCCTCACTGCCTTATATATGACTAAAGAAGCAGCAAGGGAAGAGACAGGGAAGCCAGACATTGCAGTGCAGGATGTGTGTTTCATGTCTGGCAAGTTTCCCCCTTCCTCCCTTCTATTCACCTAACTTAGTTTACAAGCAGATCTCTTTATCTTCAAGAGACCATGTGATTTGTTGGTGTGTTTCTAAACTGGATTTAATGGTACAAATAGTCCGTATCCTCTGTATTGGAATAAACAGTATTTTCTCAAAATACAAAACATCTGATAGGAGGCTGTTTGTGAAAATCTCAGTGACAGGGAGTTAGTCTGAAATGGCGACACTGTGTTATTAACAAAGCAGCAAAAAAAACCCAAGTGACAAAGCAAAATGACAGCTTGGTCAGCAACAGTCTTTGTTGCCACGTTAAGGAACTTTGCTTCTTTATCTGTTTCCTAGCTGCTAGGATGGAAAGAGCTGCCAGCAGAAACCCCCTTGATATCAGCTTACTTGAAAATATTTGGCCAAGAGTTGGCCTATGTCAACATCAACAAGGATGTCCTGCATCAGGCTGTGAAGGTACCAAGAACCCCTACTTCCCTTTGCAAGATTTGACACCAGTATCTAATCTAACATCCTAACCTTTTGGATCTTTATTTTACTGTAGACTATAGTAGAATCTGCTGATAGAAACACAGTAATGAAAAAAATCACCAGTCAAATACGTAATGGCATTGCAGGACAATGGACACAGCCAGTATGGCTTGGAGAACTTCGATATATTGTCCCTAGCTGCATTGGTCTGCCACTGGAATATGGATCATACACTACTGCTCTGGCACGTGCTGCAGTGAACGGTGAGTTGGGAAGTACACGATCTGTTGTACTAGCTCTGAGCAGCAGATGAAAAGGACAGATTAAAAGAGGCTGGAGAAAGAAGTGGGAAAACAAAAAGTCAGAAGATGAGCTATTTTTTGTGGTGCCTTAAAATACAGGAGGGAAGGTAGTAAAGATATTTAAAGAGAAGCTGAACACAGCTGGAATAGCAGATGTGTCAAATGATTTCTGCATCATATTTGAATGGATTGAAGACAGAGGACATGAGGTGAGAATCTGGGAAACCAAAGAGAGAAAGGTTACAGCATTCAATGCCAGAAATAATGAAAGCTGTATGGGGAGTTGGCTACAGAAAGAGGAAGGAGGTGGTGGCTCCCAAGCAAAATGTACACATAGACTAAGCATGATTCAGTGGTGACAAAGCAAATGCAAGACAATCTAGAACTATCAGTAACATTAGAGAAGGCAAGAAAAGGGCTTGTGGGAAGAGTCAGAGTTTTACTTTAGGTAGAATGAATATGCAAATATGCAAATAGCAAGAGGTTATTTCAGTGATTGTACAATTGTGCAGCAGACTGAATATTTCCTTGGGCAACATTCTTTGACTCTTCCTTATGCTGACACAATGAACTTCTCAGGCTGACTGTACTACAGGTGAGAAGGAATTTTCTTTTGCTTTCAGTTTGCTTCATGTTAGCTTCATTGAGCAGCCATTTTTATTCCAGATGGTGAAATTCCCTGACACAGGCAGTTGTGAATGTTAGAGTTTATATGAGTTAAAGAGGAGATTGAAAACTGTCATTACTAAACCAACTATATATGGCTCAGGAAAACTTGGAGCTGAAAAATGGTTGGACACTGGAAGAGTATGAGGATGAAGTATATATTCTTTCTCACTTTTTACAATTCTTCATGCATTCACTCTTAGCTACTCTTTTTTTGGTGTTGTTACTTTGTTTTGATAGCATATTTGTATCTGCCCTCCTCCCTCCTGCCCTCCTTTTTGTTTTAGAATAGTCTCCTTCTAGCTAAATTGGGGAGATAGAGACTAGGCAGACAGGCTATTAAGTAGATGAAAAGCTGGCTGGACTGCTGAACTCAAAGAGTAGTCAACAGTTAAGACTAATTAGTGGATTGTTGTGAGTGACATTACTCTGTTGTCAGCACTGTGCAGTATATTTGTTAATAATCCAAAATTTGGAAAAGAAGGCCCCCAGCAAATCTGTGGATAACACCAATTTGGTGGAAGTAGTCAGTATGTGGAGGGTCAGGCTGTCATTTTGGGAGACTTTGACGAGATGGAGAAATGGCCTGACAAAAGCATGATGAAATTAGACAAAGGCACATGCAAAGTCCTTTAGCTGAGATAGAATAACCCGTGCAACTATAGGCTGGGCATCACCTGGACATAAAGGAGCTTTGCAGAAAAGGCACCTTGGAGTCTTCCGGTGGATGTGAAGCAGCAGTGTGCCCTTGTGGTGATGAAGGCCAACTGCATCCTGGGCTGCAACAGGAAGACCAGAGCCAGCAAGGAAGTGATTATTCCCATCTATTTGACACATTTAAGGCTGCATCTGGAGTAATGTTTCTAGTTTGGGGCCTCCAATTCAAGAAGGGGACTTTGTCCAGTTTTGGCTTTCCAGTTTGAGAAAGATCTTGACAGACTGGAACAAGTCCAGCAGCAGATAACCAAAATGGTTGGGGGCTGAAGCACTTACTTAACGTATGAGGGAAGATTGAGAGAGCAGGGTTTGTTTAGCCTCAGAAAGAGAAGGCATGGGGAGATCTACTTGCTGTCTTTAACTGCCTAATGGGAGGCTACAGAGAAGATGGAGCCAGACTCTTCTTGGAGGTATGCAGTGAAAGGACAAGAGGCAATAGACACGAATTGCAACAAGGAAAATCCCAGCTAACATAAGGAAAAAAATGCCACAATGAGAGTGGCTAAGGACTGGGACAGGGACCCAGGCAGACTGTGAAATTTTCATCCTTGGAGATATTCAAAACAGAGCAATCTGATCAGTTTCAGAACTGATCAGATATCCATTGATATAGGTGTTTCAGTGCTGATTCCTTCCTTCCTCCATTAAAAGAAAGATAGTCTAGTCTGTGATATGACTTTGCAGAGGCACTGAAGTGAGCTTGCTCAGTCGCACCGGATTGGAGCACAGAACCTCCCACTCTTGCTCTTAAACAGAGAGATTCTTCCCATGGATGAAATCCTCTGATATTTTTCCAGCTCTCCAGGCCAGGCTTCTCATATCCATATTCCAATGACACTTTCATCTTTTGCATTTTCCAAAGTCAGATTAATCTTGCTGTCACGGCCACTATTGCAGATAAGACACTGGGAGAGAAGGACCATCCTAGATGGCAATTCTTATGTTCTTAGCAAGGACAGACCATATCCTTGAGTCACTGTAGATGTGCTGTTAAGTTCCCTGCTTTACGGGGCTGAAAATTGCTTTAGGTCTTCTGTCGTATGCAAGTCCTGCTATCCCATTAGCATCCTTCTTTGCCTTTTTCTGAGTATTTTCAGTCTCTTTCAATAAACTGTAAGAAAGGAATGTATAATCCCAAAAGACACTATACTGTTGTTCAGTAAAATGTCATACTGTTGCCTTCTGCAGTTGTCATCCTTTTTAGTATTACTACATATTCCTTTTGTTGTCTGTTTCTCTGACTGTTTCACTGATCTTCTTGTTTGCTGCCTTCTTCCCTTCTTTCACTCTGACAGTCTTGGATGTTCAGAGTTCATCAACGTATATAAGACCTTCAGACTCCAACTTTGATTCCAAGTCTGCTTCACTAGGCTGGCAAGTCCACTGGATGCGGCAGTTTTTCAGGTTCATGCCAGAATACTTTTTACCAGTATGCACTAACTCTGCTTTTTGAGTCTATTGCATGCCATTTGTTGGCACATTATTTCCACAGAAATCCTAGAAGATTTCCAGGCTTGTTGTAATTTTTTACGATCTATTATCACTTCTACAAAAGAAACTATTTATCCAATGCCAACAGCTTTTTAATCATTTTTCTTCCAAATCATAAGGAAAGATAATTATTATAGTTCTAGAATATAGTAGTGAGGTTGCTCACCATTCACTTCTGTCTTCTGGAGCTGAGTGTTTCTAAAATTTTTATGTTATACTAATTAACAAATTTTCAAATTGGGACAACACTTTTCTTACCATACTTTTGGTCCCATTTTCAATATGTTACACCAGAATCTTTACCTACAGGATATGTCTTCCATATATTATGTTCAGCATTTTTCGTACTTGAAGAAGAGCTCGTGTACCCACGTTTGCTTCATTTTTACAGCCTTATTTTGGCGGATCAATAAAAAATATAACTTCTTCCTGAAAACAGTGCTTTTCTTGTATTCAAGTCTTTGCTTTCACTTTTACTATTTTAAAATGTTATTCTATCTTTTGCAGTTGATGGAAAGATGACCCCTCCTTTAACTGGAGATTTTCGACCTTCCCAGTTACTTGAATCCACCATGCAGATTCGGTCTGACATAAGCCCAAGGTATGGCATGTTTCTAAGACTTTAGATATTGATGGAGGTCTTCCATGGAAAGAGAATACTCCGTGTTAAAAAATGTATATACATTATATATATATATACACAGACGTGTGTGTGTTGTGTATATATACACACACAAATGTATATACATATGTATATACACAATGTACACAAATACATATACATACAAAATACATATTCTTACATATGACCACTTCACTCTGTTTCAGCTTATATATACATACAGTTGCAACAATGGGTGTCAATACAGAATACTTTCAACATGCTGTTGAAATTCAAGGCAAGGTCCAGACAAGAGCTCCAATGAAGTTTGATGCCAAGATAGACATGAAATTGAAAAATGTTAAGATTGAAACAACACCATGCCGTGAGGAAACTGAGATAGTGATTGGAAGGTGCAGTAGTATTACTTCAGAATATTTCTGTTTCTCTTTTCTGTTTCTGAAGCCTTATGAAGTTCACTGTTCACTGATATCTTACAGAGGTTTCTAAATATGCAGTGTGACTTTTCCGGTATGTAGCATAACTTCTGGGTTAGTTAATTTTATTTTAATTTTGTTTTAAACAAATTCCTCTCAGATATTGGAAATTTGTTTGTTTACCTAGACTTTGAAAAATTCCTGTGATACAAGGAACTGATGTCTCTTATGACCTCTTATTTATCTTTCATAGGTATTTATAAATATAGTTATCTATGCATTTCCTATAATCAGACAACATGACTCTATGATGTGACAATCCACTGACAGGGACTTGACTCATTTAATCCAAAGACATACCATTTACCTTTCTTTTGTGCCTATCTCCACAGACATAAGGCTTTTGCTGTATCAAGAAATATAGGAGAACTAGGTGTAGAAAAGAGGACCTCAATTCTCCCAGTAGATGCTTCATCAAATATTGTGGAAGAACCTTTCAAACCGTCAGAGAGAACTTCCAGGGAAGGTGTCACAATGGTAACCATTTTTTTGCTTGTATAGTAGTATTTACCTCCTCCATGCTGCACACATCTGCAGTTTTACCTATGATATACTTCCAGTATTATTCACATGCTTATCTCTAATGCAGCAAGGGGCTGACAGCATGCCAAGGAAACATTCCTATAGCTCTCAAGAGGATCTTCTCCATGGCACAGGAAGAAAAACACATAAACGAGACATTTGTATCAAACTGCATAGTCTTGGTTGCCAGCTCTGCTTTTACAGAAGGTCACAAGATGCTAGTTTCATAAAAAATACCTATTTGCACAGATTAATCGGAGAACATGAAGCTAAAATAGTTTTGATGCCAGGTACGATACCGAGCACAAGCCTTTTTTGCTTATGTTTGTCAGTGCAGGTTGAAACAGTATAACCTTCTAATGCGTGTAATTGGTGTGTAGTTCAAACAGATGCTGATATTGACAAAATACAGCTGGAGATTCAGGCAGGATCCAGAGCAGCTTCCAAAATAATAGGCATGGTAAACTCAGGGTCTGAGGAAGAGGATGCATCATCTCCATATGAGGACATCCAAGCTAAACTAAAGAAAATCCTAGGCATTGAAAAAGTGTTCAAGGTAAGAGACTTTGAGCCTGGGGAAGGGGAATATTTTCCAACAAATGAAGCCAAGTGCTTGAGGCAGAGAACTGGCATGGGACAGCAAGGCCAGGCTGCCAGTGAAAGACCTTTCAAAAAAAAATGCTTTCACCTGCTAGTGAAAGACTCTGTGCTGGGGAGGCTTTTGGCTGGGAGGAGTGGGCCTTAATGAATTTTGGTGCAGCTTCTGCGGTGCGTAGGGCAAGGAAGTTATGTTTCCTTGCATGGCTGCACTGAGCAGCTTACCTGATGCCCAGAGATAGTGTACTTTGTAAATATAGAACCAGATGTATCCCCTCTCTTGCTCTTCCCTTTGAACTGTTTTGCAGGTTACAAATAAAACACGACACCAGAAGAAGCCTTCTAAGAAAGAAAACACCATGTTAACAGATCTCAGGACAGACCCCAGTGCAAAAACTCCCTCTGACTCATCTTCTGCCTCCTCTATTGTCTCCTCTTCTTCCTCATCATCTGCTTCCTCTCTCGATCATAAAAAGCCTGTGGATGGAGATGAGAATGGTGAAATAAAGCAACCTAGAAACAAAGATACAAGCAGCAAGAGCAGCAGTGGGAGCAAAAGCAGCAGTGACAGGAGTAGCAGTAGCAGCAAGAGCAGCAGCAGCAGCAGCAAAAGTAGTAGCAGTAGTAGGAGCAGCAGCAGCAAAAGTAGTAGCAGCAGTAGCAGCAGCAAGAGCAGCAAAAGTAGTAGCAGTGGTAGCAGTAGTAGGAGCAGTAGCAGCAAAAGTAGTAGCAGCAGTAGCAGCAGCAAGAGCAGCAAAAGTAGTAGCAGTGATAGCAGTAGTAGGAGCAGTAGCAGCAGTAGTAGGAGCAGCAGCAGCAAAAGTAGTAGCAGTAGTAGGAGCAGCAGCAGCAAAAGTAGTAGCAGTAGAAGGAGCAGCAGCAGCGGTAGCAGCAAAAGTAGTAGCAGTGGTAGCAGTAGTAAGAGCAGCAGCAGCAGCGGCAAAAGCAGTAGCAGTGGTAGCAGTAGTAGGAGCAGCAGCAGCAAGTCAATGAGCCACCATAGCCATGGGCATCACTCAGGACATCTGAATGGCAGCAGTAGCAGCAGCAGCAGTAGCAAGTCAGTGAGTCACCATAGCCATGGGCATCATTCAGGACATCTGAAAGACAGCAGCAGCAGCAGCAGCAGCAGCAGCAGCAGCAGCATGTATTCCAAAATATGGGTAACTCATATTTGTCAGTAAACTGATTGATGTTGGTAATGTTTGTGAATCTCATTCCTGATGGCAGCTGGCGTTGCATCATAAATCAGGAAGTCATGAGTCAACACAGTAAATTGTAGCAATACAAAATTGCAAAATTATTCTGCAAACACACCTGTAATCACTTGGCTCAGATGTCTACTTTAATACATCTCAAAAGTTTCCACAACTTTGCTGAAACTTTTGCTATAGACAAGCAGCCAATTTTTGCTGACTTAATACTTTCTCTATAAATGCTGCATGTTTCTATCTTAATTTTGAGGTAAGAACATTAATGTTTCTGTAGAATCTATTTCAAGACTTGCACTGTGTGTCTCTGAACATACAGGACTGTATGAGTGATAACTAGAGAAATCCCTGCTTAATTGCCAGTTCTCAGATTTCAGTGCATTTGTGGCATTTCTTCTGAGGCTTTTCCTCTTCTTGTTTTTATTATTTCCAAAGGGACATCATGAGATTTATCGGTACCGTTTTAGATCAGCACACAGGCAAGAGGTGAGTTTTCTTTCCTCAGTAGATAAAGTTTGGAGTCTACCATAAGTTAAAGACCCATTACTGTCTTTACTGAAGAAAATTACAATATTGATAGTATTTAGAACACCAATTTGATTGTGGCAGTTCTTCTGAGATGTGTAAAAACAGAGCAGTGTACTTTTTTGTGTTGTGCTTATGATGCCATCTGTGACTCTGAAAATTAGATATAAAGCTCTACCAAAGCAGCACAAGGAACTGGAGATGCACATTTTGAAGGAACAAAGGTCCTACTATCAAAAACTTGAGTCCTTTAGCATCTTCAGGTGGAAAGACAATTTTAGTTCAGCAGAAGATTCTTACTTGGTCTGATCTAGCCAGGAACAATGATCAGTAGTTGTGATCAGTGCGTAGAAAGTAAAACACTCAGCTGCGTGTGTCTGTCCATTCAGTTGGTCAGGCCCTTCTGGAAATAAAATGAATCAAATGTGGTCTTCTGTATTGAACCAGGAGACTGGTTCTGTTTGGCTTGCCCTGCTCCAGAGTTTTTGCAAAGAGGGAATTCTCATCTAGGTTTGTTTCTTAACTGTCTGTGCAGGGGAGTCAGATACATATGGGTAAATGAAATTTTATAGAAGCAGACTGCATGTAGTAAGCAGGACAAAGCATATCATACTGCAAATCATTGAGCAGCTCAGTGCAGGAATGCATATTTTTCATAAGTGCCATAACAAAAAATATTCTGCAGTGTGTCTAGAACAATTTCTTCAAACAAACTTTTAAGTAGTAACATAAAAGTCTTGAGCATAAAAATGTCTTGAGCATTATGTATTTTCTTCTTGCAGTTCCCAAAAAAGAAAGTCCCAGCTGACCAACTTACCAGCATGGACTCGTCCACAAGATCCAGTTATGCCACATCTCAAGCTGCTTCCCGGGTTAGTTGCATAATCTTTAGAGGTTTCTGTCAGCTTGGAAGAATGGCAGATTGGCTGTGCGTTTCCAGTAATTGTACAGCTAGGATAATGGGAAGAGAGCAAAACCAACCTGTCATGTCTTAGGTATTGAGAGTGAGACACTATGTGTCCCCAGTACACTTTCCCCTTCAATGAGGCAAGGATCCCTTTTACCTGGAGTTCAGCACAACAGCCGTTCCCTCACTGGGCCACCCTGCCTGACAGGTGCCTGTGAATACTCCTTTTGTGACCCCTGCAACCAGTGCAAGGGCCAAGGCTAAGAGTAGCCTCAGAGTCCATCTCCAAAGATGACATGTAGTGCCTTCCCCTCACGAGCACACACCCTGGTACATGAGGACTTGCTATCTGGGGAAAGGTGTAAAAATGAAGTGAAGGAATTGTGAATTATAGCACACTTGGGGCCCTGCTATCAAAGCGGGAAGTTCATATGAGGTGATGATCCTGGATTATATTTTGTGCTAGAGTGCCATACAGACATAACACAAAAGCTCGTGCTCGCTTCACAGAGCTTACAGCTGGAGTGTGAAATGACAGGTGATAGAGTAAGATAAAGACAGAAAAACAAAAGGACACTGGTTGGGGAATGATACTGTTGTGAGAATGAGTGATGAGTGTAATTGACAGCTTATGATATAAGTTAAATATAACTGCTTTCTTTCATTCCCAGGCAAATATGTTAATAATAATAATGTAACCTAAATCCTATAACCCTTACTCTATCCTAATATGAATATTCCCTTGGTATCAGCTGTAGCTGAATAAATGTCACAAATTTTTGCTCATATCAAACATGGTGATGGATGTATAAAATCCAAAAAATCCATCTGTGGGTGCACAAACTCATGCACGTAAGATGTGTGTGAGAGTTTGTGGGTATATATATTTCTGGTACACATGCTGGTATATATTTGCAGTGCAGTTGCTTATTTTTCAGTTATCTATCCAGATTTTGTATGTAAAATGTTCCATAGTAACTCCTTTATAATGACGTTCTTTGCATACTTTCCCTCCCCTTGTTCTTAGCCCAAGTTTTTGGGAGATGTGAAAACACCAGTATTAGCTGTTTTTCTTCATGGCATTCGGAGCAATAAGAAGATAGGGGGCCTCCAGCTTGTGGTATATGCTGATATCTACTCCATCAGGCCCCGGATGCAGGTATTTGTGTCAAACCTCACAGATTCAAGCAAGTGGAAGCTCTGTGCTGATGCTTCAGTCCTCAATGCTCACAAGGCAGCGGTAAGGCTCAAAAATAGTCATATACAACTATATGCATCACAGGAAACTCATGTTCTACAGGTTTAAAAATGGACCACTTCTCTCTCCGTTATAGGCTTATCTGAAATGGGGCCGGAATTGCCAGGACTACAAAATTTCTACTGAGCTGGTAACTGGACGGTTTGCTGCTCACCCTGCTGTACAAGTGAAATTAGAGTGGCCTAAAGTTCCTTCAAGTGTCAGATCAGTAGCAGAAGGGTGAGATTTTAGTCCTTAGGTTCACTCATTTTTGATGTTGGTCAACAGCAAAAATCCACATCCACCTATGAGATTCTAGTGATTAAACTACCAGTTATTTTTTATTCTGTGATCTATGTTTCAGTATTGTCTTTGGACATAAAAGCTGAGTAGGAGATCATAACCATCCTATTGTAATGTACAGTAATTGTTTATACTGGGCATAAATACTGAAAACCAAGGAACAGATTCTTCCTTTCACTGAACACTTGATCAGTGAAGCAAAGAGTATCCTAAATTTTTACTTGGTAACAGTGATCCTGAAGAAAACTGTGTGCTATGTAAGCATAGGTCTGAGACAGCCTGTTTTGGATGTATGCCTTTTTTTGCTTCTTTGTTTCACCAGATCCTTCTGTTGTGAATTTTTTAAGGTTTTACCAGTTTGTCCCTGGAGCTGCATTTATGCTGGGGTTCTCTGAAAGAATGGACAAGAACCCTTCTCGACAAGCCAGGGTGATCATGGCTCTAACTTCTCCAAGGACATGTGATGTTGTTGTCAAGCTTCCTGATGTAAGTATGAAATATTGTTACTCTCCTATTTTCTTCTGTTATAAAAATCAGACAGTTGCTTTTTAATTACACAGCATCAATTCTGAGAAAAAAAAATAAGTAAAAATCAATTTGGCTGCAAACAATGAAAACAATGTTTGTTCGTTTCAACCTTTTTATATTCCATCCAAGAATACTCATTGAATGATTTTCTTCATGGGAGAAGAGAGTGCCATGGATATTCACAATGACGTGTGTTTTCCTTTGTAGTTGCTTCGTAAGTGTTCACCTAGCCACCTTGGAAAGGGAATAATTTATTCTCTCCCAATAGCTGAATGATGACCCACATCATGAGAGTACACTGTAACCAAAAAGCTCATGGACAGTCAGATGAATTCTGTTCTGAATGGTATAAATTGTCAAACAAACATTTGATTGAAATCAATTTCCAAATAGGAGAAAAGGCTGATCTGAGCTGTCTGCTTAGAATATCTGGCTAAAGTGTGTTTTGAATATGCTTTTTAATTCCTTTTCAGATGATCCTCTATGAAAAAGCCATGAGGCTTCCCTTGTCACTCCCTGTAGGTCCAAGGATATCGGCTTCAGAGCTGCAGCCTCCAATCTGGAATGTCTTTGCTGAAGGCCCCTCTGCAGTACTAAATAATTTGAAAGGTCAGAATTTGATCTGGTTCAGAAGCTTGACATACTCACTGTTTGGAATTACTTGGGTATCTTCTGAATTTATCTGGGATTATCTCCAGTTAACAAAGAATTGTTCTGTAGTAATGCTAAGATGGTTCAAATGAGAGAGAATATTGAGTAGATAGTACAGAAATCATCAGTATTTCAGGGAAAGCAAGTCTCAACCAGTAACATTTAAACTTTCTGGTAATCATTTTTGGTTAGATAGAGGAGTATGTTTTTCATGCCTTTCCTATAAATCATGGGTGCTTGGTACTCAAAAGCCCTTGTAATCTTATACAAAAAAACATCACATAATGATAAGAATAGAGCGCTAAAAATAATGTAGCACTAAAAATAATGTATGTTATTTATGAATTTCTTCTATGGAGAGGCAAATACTCATTGCAATTCTATTTAACCAGCTCGCTGCTCAGTTTCCCTCAACAAGATCACAACCTTTAATGAAGTTCAGTTTAACTACACAATGCCTGCAAACTGCTACCATATCTTGGCCCAGGACTGTAGCTCGGATCTCAAGTTCCTGGTGATGATGAAGAATGCTGGAGAAACTCTAGACCTTAAAGCAATCAACATCAAACTTGGCAGTCAGTAAGTAATTCTTAGCCAGATGCTGGAATTGTGAGGGACTGCATCGTCCCAGTTTAACATGAGAGGAATTTAGATTTAAGCTTTATTAAAGTGGTTCAGCAACCGAAGTAATTTCAGCATTCCCCTTACTTACTTTCCATATGCATTGACTATGGTTCATATGATGTTATCCTGTGTCTTGGGTGACAGGAATACCCCAGACATACTCTAAGTAGCTAACACAAGCTTATGCTACAGCCAGTGATACTCCGTGAGCAGGACAATCATTTTGTCAGCATGTGCTCTTGACTGTGCTACAGCCTAGGTACAAATGAGCCCTCTTCTCCTTTAACAGTGAGATTGACATGTATCCTGCCAACGGGCTTGTGAAACTAGCTATAGATGGGGTCGAGAGCCTCAGGACAAATGTTTCATACTCATCTAATGCTGGTAAGTGATGCAGCATCTATTTTGTTCCATTTTCATATAAAGGTTAGGAGAAAGAAAGAGAGAAAAAAATACTGTCAAGGAGATTTCATCAGTTTGTATTCAATAAGTATTTTTACCTTTAGTTGGAAGGTTACTATTTAAGAAAATGTATTTTACTTATTTGCATATGAGACTAATTACAGCATGAAGCTCTTGAAATGGCCAAACTAGGCAAGATATAACTAACATAAAGTTCCCTTATTTTCATGGGTAATTGGTATTCTAAATTTGAGTTCCAAGTAAAACTTTTTTAAAATTCACCACACCTATATATCACAGTTTTCCCTGGTCAAAAATGGATCTGTAGGTTGAAATTCAGTTAGCATTCTGAAATCTACTAGGAATAAATAAGGAGAACTGGATGTATACAGGTAAAATCTGCCTGCTTTGTTCTCTCAAAGCAGGAATATTTTTTTCTGTAAAAGGGCACTGTCAGACTTTGTTTCATTCTGTGCTACCCAATCAAGGGCAATATATAATGCAGGTGTTTCCTGATTGTGTAGCTGTAGTATACAAGTCAGGCTAAATCTTACTGAAATTGGCTTAGTATCTGCCAGTGCTGAGCTTTGTCCTATTTATAATGTTAGTTTTTACTGTGCTAGAAATTACTCCAGTGACAATCATGTTGTTCTTTGTATTTTCTTACTACAATATAGTGTAATCAGGGCCTTGTATTTCTGCAAAACTGTAGAGATATTATAGGCAGCTTTGTAGTCATTTCTAGAGGTACAATCCAAAGAAATAAATAAAGCTGTGATCATTGAAATTTTGTTTTCCAAATTTGTAATTACAAACACCTATTTTCTATATATACACATTTTTACACGTTGTTTTGCAGCATGTTTTGCCTCTTCAGTAGAATAAATGAGGCATTTAAAGAAAAAGACATGAAAAAAAGACATGCAAGTTGCTTTTCTCTTTCTGAAGAATGCTAGCTTGTGTCTGTTTGGTTTTCCTTTTTTGTTTCCATTCTAGGTCCTTCTCTGGAGATCCACAGTGAAAAACAAGGACTTGTACTTGTTGCTCCAGCCTACGGCATTGATAAATTGTACTTTGATGGACACACGTTCCAGGTATAGTTCTTCCTGTACATAAGCTTGCACGTTGAGAAATTTCCGTAGGATTCCCTTAAATCCATCTGTGTGCAAGAGTATACAGTGGCAAAGACGAGTCTATCCTGGACCCAAAAACCAAAAAAGATGAAGACACTACAGCTAGGATTGCAGTCCTCTTTATTTCTGAATAGAAGATGTCAGAATCCATCGCAGACAATAATATCTGAACCTTACAGTATAGATGAGTAGCACACAGACTGAATCAGTGGCACATTTGCAAGTAGAACCAGAGTTCTCGGCTCCTCTCCCCTGCCTTTCTTTTCAGATGAGCAAATGTTTTAAAAGCTGTTGCTAGAAATGATGTACAATAGAAATGTAAGACATCAGGAAATCACGTTGTGTGATGAATTCTCCATCACCTGCTGTGAAAACATCAGCCAGACAAAAAAAGCTTCAGCATCAGTAACTTAATAGACTAGATAGACACAGTAGGTTTTAAAGGCCCTAACAAGTTAAACACACTGCAGCCCCATGGGAGTTTGGTATCTGACCCTTCTGAATTCTTAGCAAAGAAAGCAAACAAATCTAAATGTTTTTGCATTAACTTGTGTGTTACAGTAGAAGACTCCTGTACAGAAAAAGTGTGCTCCATAGGTCTTTTTTGTTTAACTTGAAATGACTTTGACTTTTTGTCTCAAAGATTCAAGTTGCTTTATGGATGGCAGGGAAAACATGCGGCATATGTGGAAAATATGATGCAGAATCTGAACAGGAATATCGGATGCCCAATGGATATCTAGCTAAAGATGCAGTCAGTTTTGTGCATTCTTGGATTTTGGAAGAAAAGCCTTGCACAGGAGGTATACAAGCTCTAATAAATTTAATATACTATTACTACAGTTGTTTAGAAAATGTAGAATATGCAAAGTTTTGGAAAAAAAATTAATGAAGCTTCAATAGGACAAGACAAGGACGAGAGGCAATGGGCAGAAACTGAACCACAGGAAGTTCCACCTGAATGTGAGGAGAAATTTCTTCACTGTGAGAGTGACAGAGCACTGGAACAGGTTGCCCAGAGAGGCTGTGGAGTCTCCTTCTCTGGAGATATTTAAAGCCTGCCTGGATGCAACCCTGTCTAACATGCTCTAGGTGACCCTGCTTGAGCAGAGGGGTTGGACTAGATGATCTCCAGAGGTCCCTTCCAACCTTACTAATTCTGTAATTCAATATTAAATTATATTAACTATTAAAATCATTTGTCGTTTTAGAAAGGAACGAG
This sequence comes from Rhea pennata, assembly GCF_028389875.1. Taxonomy (NCBI): domain Eukaryota; kingdom Metazoa; phylum Chordata; class Aves; order Rheiformes; family Rheidae; genus Rhea; species Rhea pennata. The sequence goes on along the minus strand of NC_084670.1, from coordinate 16,505,699 downwards.
AAGTTACAAATCAAACAAAATAAGCCAGAAAAAAAATCAGTTAAAATGAAATAAATAAGCTGAAACAAATCTTTGTTTCAGTTTTTAAGTGTTTCAGAAGGTCAGGAAAAAAAGTAAGTGAATAAATTCACATAGAATGTTATGATTTAAGCAAAGCAATGTTTTCCAGACAATATTTGATCCATCAAAAAATCAGACAGTGATAATTAATTAGTACCACAACTGTTATTACTATGACATGATTATTACCCGATTTTTGAACCAGTGCAGCCTGTCAAGCAAAGCATTCAAGCACATGAGCATTCCCACAGTTATTAGGGGAAATACTTATATAGTCAGAGTAAAAATGACATATTTTATGTGTTTCAGTAAATTGGGATCTTACAGTATACTCAATTCTGTCATCTGACATTATGATGCAACAGCATACCATACTGGAGGGAGGAGAACAAGCACATTGCTTTTGTAAAGACTTGTCCTGATGGGAAGGACATACTCATTACCTGGAGATAACTTTCACATGTTTAACTGTACATTAGCTTTAATTCTTTTATGTGTTATTGAAAAGAATACTTGGCATCAAACTTGCTATAGGTGGATATGTAGTACATGTACATGTGCACAAAAAAGTTCACGATTGACAGTAACCATACGTTGTATTTCCATTTAATACACCACGTTAAGGATTAAAGGTTACAGTCAGGAATGAATTGTGGTCGGTTTAACTTCTCACAGACCTGTAACTGGTAGTCCTGGCATCCAAAATGAGACCAATATTACTGGCTGGCACCAATGACTTTTATGTCTTCAGATCTGCAGCAATTTTGAGTCAGAATGACAGTGGTAATGGTAATTCGTTAGTGATTATTTTTATTTGTTCAGAACCATCCCCCCCAACTCCACTACTGCATATTTAAAGCTTTTAAATGTGATTTTGCAGCTATCGAGGCACTTTGCAAAATGTTTATTAGAAAGTATATCAGACTATGTCTCTACATATTCATCCAGAAATACCAGTTGCATTTGAAATGAACTTTATGTAGCTCCATATCTAATTAGCTTATTTGAAAAACTAATCAGTCAGTGATACTATTTTACTTATGATCACAGTATATTTTTTAGTAGAGACAAATTGTTTGCAAGTGCGAAACATCATTGGCAGAGGGAGTAGTCTGAGGAGATCCAAAGATTTTGTACAAAAGAATTTAAAATATCATCAATGGTTCTATTACAGCTTGTAAACTGCAACGCTCATTTGTGAAGCTTGAGAAGACAGTTCAGCTTGCAGGCGTAGAGTCAAAATGCTATTCTACCGAGCCTGTGCTACGCTGTATGAAAGGATGTTCAGCCACTAAGACTACTCCAGTAACTGTTGGTTTCCACTGTCTCCCAGCTGGTAAGTCAACAGAAATCTTATTGAACAGGAAGGAGCTGCATACTGGTAGGCCTGGATTCGCTATTGTATTGACTGAAGACCTTTCTATCTTCTCATTAATACATAAACCTTTTTTTTTTTTTAGTGGAAGAGAGATGTTTTCCTCGAAATTTTACTATGCTTTCATGATAGTGGCATTTAAAATCTAAACTGACCTCACCTTCGTGGTGCTTTGAACTAGCAGGATAAGGGCAGAGTAACAACTTTGTAATTCAGCTGAAAAACTATGTATTGTAGCATGTGGTGGTTCAGACACATTCAGTCATGGGCAGTACCAGAAATGGGGACCTCCATCATGTGTATTTTTGTATCTCAGTGCCTTTGGGCCTGAGCCTATTTCATTGAGCTGATTTAATCAACAGAAGGACAGGTGTGGACAGGATTCCTGGCCACCAGTGGGCAGTCCTTTTTATAGATACAATGTAGATTATAATAGATTAAATAGATTAGATAGAGATCATATAAATGATAGGTTCATGTCTGTTTTCAAAGTTTGTTTTTTCTTTAAAACCACCATATCCTTTTCAAAATGTATTATTAATAAAATTCTACATGGAAGTAGTGGTTTTCAATGTAGAACCGACTTTAATTAACAGGGTTTCCTGGAACATCTCTGTTTGACTTAGTCAGATATAAATATATATGATAATGAGGAGAAACCAAGCCTAGTATAATTAATGACTAGTGCATGATAAATGCTGTACCTTGCAAAACTACCTCTGAAATATACTGATTACCTTTCATTTTTTGTTCACCTTCAGACTCAGCTACCACTGTGACTGACAAACAGATGAAGTTTGACCAGAAGTCAGAGGATATGCAGGACACTGTTGATGCACACATAGCTTGTTCTTGTGAGGATGAAGACTGCAGTACATGAAGCTGTACCTTGCAGCACAGGAGAAAACAGAAACATTTTACTCTTTTTATTGTGTGGTATAAGACTCATCTTCATCAACGACAGCGATACTAAATTAGGTGCCAAAGTCCTGTTAAATCTTCCTAAGTAATTTAAAATATTAAACCTTATTATTGTAGAAACAGTTCTGCCCATCAGTATCTGATTTCATAATAAATCCATGCATGGAAAAACTGATGAAGGCTTCCTTATTTCAGTGGTTACAGAAAGGAGGAGGCCTGTGTTACTTCTCCTCACCCCCTATTTTGTAGACTTCCCAAGTCTATGGCAGCCTGCCATGAAGACATGTGCATCAGGCTGACAGGTGTCTGTGTCAGGCCCCACTGGGGATATGGGTTATGTAGTGTATGAGAGGCTGCATTGACAGGCTCCCACAAGTTTTTCCCAGAGCTTTTTTACCTCATATTGGGATCCTGTGTACTGGGAGTGGCAACTGATCACCTCTGTATGATGCAGCATGACATGCCAGTGCTGTCATAGGGAACAGTAAGGTCAAGGATATAAATCTGAATCTCATGCTTCCAACATGCTACTGGAAAAGATGCTGTGAGGGAGTCAAGATCATGTCTCACTCCCAATATACTGTAAACCAAAGTTAGTGCGCATCAGAGGTGTTTGAATAAAAGATAGTGGAGTTACCTAACTGTCTTAGGTATCTTCTGATCGATCTTAACCTATCAGAACAAGAGTCTAAAGCAGAGTCAAAGACTATCGTACTTCTAGTGATGCCCCAGCCTCCATGGCCCGAATGAGCCCTCTCCACAGCGTCCATAGGCAGGTAGGATCTGCCTTCTGCCAACCAACCACAGGTCTGCATGGACACGATGAGGGATCGCTAGTCTGTCATGGCTGCTGAAGTCCACAGGATTCCACCTGCTCTAGAAGATGCTTTCTGCATGCCCCTAAGGCCATGCTTTGCAGGCTAAGTATCCACGCCAAATGGGTTTGTTTTTAAGAGAACTGTCTTAGGAGACTGTGCAGACATAACCGTTGATGTCAATGTGATTGTTTCCATTAGGGTAGATTAAGTTGTAAGGAGTTTTACACACATTTCAATAAAAATAGCATTTTACCTTCATCTACCTTGATTCAGCAGCATTCTCCCAGGTAAAACAGGCGCATCCAGCCATTTTTATTACTAACCACACATTTTTATATTGAAATCTGCTAGTGCAAAGCAGAATGCTATCTTACTGAGTTGTTAAAAATGTAGGTCTTCAATAAATTACTTAAAGGATAAACAGCTAGTTGAGGTCTTAAAATCAATAGAGACTAGTGAAGCCAAAACAGGACTTAACTATGACCATGTGAAGTGGAGAGGTAATAGTTAATTTTTTGAAAACATTTGAGAAAGTTCTATAAAAATTGTGCCCTATTGCTTTCCCCACAGTTTTGGTACCTTAAATGTATGCATGCATCTGAGTTTCACAGTTTGGCAAGTTAACACCAATTAAAGTTAGTCCTTAGTGCTAAAAGCAATGTGAAAGAAAGACAAAAAAAAAAATGGATACAACTTCAATTAAGTCATGGTACCTTGCATTGCAAAGCAACATGTAATGAACAGTAGCTAGTATTTTAACACTATCTGGTGGTAAGAGTATGGTAGTGAGGTACCATCCATCTGAACTGGTGGGCTTGCTGTTGGTTTGGACATTGAATGGAGCAGTACAGGAAGCAGATACCTCCCAGGTAATTCCCAAGGCAGGACAAAGCAGAACCTGGGGCTTCGCAAGGATGCCAGACCCCTGAGTCCCACCTCAGAGCCCCCACTTCAGTGTAGCTGGGCCCTCAGAGCTGATGTCAGCTGTCCAGGCTGATGAGGCTGGAGCATAGCTTTTGGGAGACTTGTCTTCCAGCTTCTGTACAGGATTGATTAGCATGTTACTAATGCTCTAGAGGGGGTAGGGACAGGCGAGCTGAGCGAGAGATGTGTGGGTGAGTGTCACTTAGGGACTGTGGAAGCTGCACACCAGTTGGCCATGGCTTGAGCCTGCTTGCTGAAAGCACCCATGGGCTTGCAGAAAGGAAGAGGCTGCTGGTGTCCACCTCGCAACAGCGCTGTGAGGACGTCTCTCTCAGGTGCTCCTGTCCCTCCTCTGCCATTACAGAGAGAGGCTCCAACAGAAGCAAATAGTCCAGGGCCAGCCAGCGGCACAGATCTGGCCAAAGTTAGTCATTACCTCACAATTTTCTTAGGTTTTTCTTTCTCTTTTTAATACAGGCTACTTCCTCTGGAGAAATACTAGAGAATCACTGGAGAAATCTGGGAAGGGCTGCAAGTATATTGGGGAACAGGATGGGAGTTTAGCTTGTTCCTGAAGTATTGGAAAATGGTCTAGAAAAATAAAAGGCTTCATTTTGATCAAGAAAAATATGAAGATGTATACAGAGACAGATGTAATAGACTCCACAGCCTAGGAATAGCTACTGTATCTGGGTTACAAGCTAGATGCGCCTCAGCAACCTCTCACTGTTGAGCTAAAGGCTGATGCCATATTGGGGTTTTCTTATAGTCCGAGGTCAGACAGAATTGCCTGTAGGGTACCTGAAGTTATTGTTTGGCTCTATTCAGCCCTTGGCTGCAGCCTCGTGTCAGTGTGTAGGCATTGCAGCCTGGATGACCCTGAGAGAGCCCCAAAGAAAGCAGCATGGCTGCCCACGATCACCAAGGAAAAGCTGCAGGAGCTGGGTGAATCTAGAGGGTGAGAGACTGAAGGCAATGTGAAAATGTTCTTAAAGTGTCGACAAGAAGCTTTAAATAGAGGACTGGGATAAACCCTTCCCCCTACCTCTGTGTGTGTGGAAATCACAGTGCAATGGGCTTAAATTACAGCAAGAGACATGGAGATCTGGAACAGAACAACAGTAAGGTGAAGATGAAACTAAAGCAAAGATGCTATCAGAGCAGAAGGTGGAGCACTGGACTACCGTATGTGGCTGCCTGGGAAGGATGTGAAACAGGTGTGGAAACAGGTTTCACAGATGTGAAAACTTATGGACAGGGTTTGGAACTGCTTGCAACAGAAGCATAGATGATCTTTCCCTGTGGCAGCAGGATGGTCAGGGTGACAGGAGCACATACCCTTTGCTGCCCAAACCTGTGGCAGCAAAGGGTAGAATGGGGGAAAGATCCCCTGCGGCTGTGGCTGAAGGGCAGAGATCTGGGGGACTCTGCCCTTGCAGCCTGGGCACAGGGGGTACTGCGTGCCTGGCACATGGCATGGCTGCTGCCTGTGCTCAGCACAGCCCCTAGAGAGGAGCCCCTTATTTTGGGGGAAGTATTATAGTTCATAGCGTTATAGTACAGTGTTGTAGTGATGCAGTGTCATAGTCTACAGTTACAGACACTAAATGTGTTTAATCAGCCCATGGATGCTATCACAGTGGTGCTCTTCTGCTTTTACTGACTCTGAATCCTACCTGTCCTCAGCTCCTAAATGATGCATATACTGGGAGGTGTCTGGCAGCAAAAACACACTGCAGAGAGAGGGAGGGAGAGAGAGACAAAGAGTGAGCCCCACGTACACAGCAACACACCCGCCTCGTGTCTCCCCATCTCACTCACGTGCATAGAGGCTCTGTAAAACCCTACTAGGTGAGACTAGGCTATGAGCTCTTAGCTCCCTCTTTTGCCGTAATCAAACTCGTCAGCTAAAGCATGCTCCCATGCTTAGTGGTGAGGAGCAAGCCATGATGTCAGGAATTCATTGGCTGGCGGTTGGCCTGGCCGCAGCTTTTGAAGTTTCAAAGCCCGATAGCAGGAAAAGCCACCACACCAGATTATTTCAGATACAATCTTGCAGATCAAAGAGACCAGGAGTTTTATAGATGACTCCAGTGCACCCAAGGAAAGGCCCTTGGCTCTCCTAGGGCCAAGCCAATGCACCCTGCACTGGCACAAGCATTTCCAATGCCTCGAGCAGCTGTTTGACGGAGGCCACCCAGCATGGGCGGTGTTGCAGGTCAGTGCTGTGCATCACCACTCACCCCGTGGTCCTTCCAGTGCAGAGGGTGAGCAAGGCCACTGCCACAGGGTCTGGGTCACTGAGCACAGGGACAGCCATAAAGCTATGGCTTTGTAGGTTTTTTAAAAAAACTTGTGTGGTTGCATATAGGTATGGCATACTAGCTTTTGAACTTGAATTGCTGGTTGTCAGTAGTTATCTACTCAGAAAGTCTGTAGCTACATTTACCATTCATCAAATCAAGAGACATGATACAACACGTTAGTGTTCTATATAGAGTGAATGGTTTTGCTCTTCTATCACTTTTGATCAGTTTTACTGTGGAAGAGGTTAAAACAAGCAGGACCAGAATATAGTACCAGTAAAAATATGGTGACATATCTGTTATATGCCAAAATATTTTAAAGGTAAGAAACCAAATCTTTTACCCTATAGATGCAATCTGTGGTGTAGGAACAAAATCCACAGCTTGCCAGGCATTAAAAAATGTATCTATCATCTCAAGTGCTCAATTATAAAAAAACAAACAAAAAAAAAAAACCCCAAAAAACCCCAAAACAATAACTAAAGAACATCAAGAAAGCTAAACTGTCTTGGATAAGATTCACTGCTGTTCATGAGAAACTAAATGAATTTAGTCAGCAAACGGTCCGGTCCTTCCTGTGAAGCGGTTGCCTCAATTTCCCACTAATAGAATAGGATTAGTCTGGGGGCCAAGACACAGCGGCGCTGCGGGGAGCCGGGGAGGAAACGGGGCTGGACCTCAAGGTGAAGATGCTGCCCCGTATTGCTCGAAGTGAAGCGAGTTCGGGCAAACAGGACTTTGTTCATCTTTGTAAATAAACAGGACTGCAACCGTAACGCCTGGTAGCCTCACCCATCTCCATCTCGCAGGAGCAACCCTCACTAATTTCCACTTTGGGCTAATTTGGGCCAAAAGGGCTGATATTAGTTATCCCTGAAAGAAATGGCAGAAGAGTAAAATGAGGACGTCAGTGCTTTTTAGCCGTGGCCTTTGCAATGGCCGCGGAAGGTTTGTGTCGCTGGGGTAATGCAGCGCCTCCGCAGAGCGGTGCCAGGGGCGGCAGCATGAGGTACCGGGGGGCCACAAGCTGGTGTCATGAGAAGGCTATCGGCGGCTTTGCACAATCCCGCCGAGCCACTATCAGTTAGATAAGATCGGTGCCTTGCGGTCAGGTCAGAATAACCTGGGCAAAGTTAGCACAGGCCATAAGAGCACCAGCTGCTTCCAACGAATAAAGGTAATTAGCAGCTTTTCTTGCACAGTTAATATTTATATTTTCATACTTTCAGGCACCTCTGTTTCAGCAGTTCCTCTCAGCGCATTTAGGTGCTGAGGCGAGAAGGAAACCGCTGGTGGCGGCCCGGGGCCAGCAGCCACCGCCGGCGGCCCCGTCCCCAGCCCCCCCGCCGCCGAGGCTCCCCGGTGTTGATAAAAAATTGATAACTCAACAAAATTTGCCGGGCCCGTTAACAATTCTTCTATAAAAGCTGCACAGTCCCCGGCGGCGCTCAGTGCCCCGCAGCATGAAGGGGCTGGTGCTGGCGCTGCTGCTCGCCCTGGCGGGTAGGTTTGAGCGTCGCCGGCGGCCGAGATTTCCGCGCCGCGGGGCCTGGCAGGACCCCGGCCGCCGCACACGGCTCCGCCGCGCCGCCCGCCGTGGCGGGTAGCGGGCCGAGGGGCGCCGGGGGGTTCTCACGTGTCCCTCTCTTTCCTCCCACGCAGGCGGGCAGAAGCGGGACCTCGGTGAGTGCACCCTCCTCGCCCCCCGGCCACGGCGCCCCTCGCGCTCTTCGCACCCAGCAGACCGCCTCGCCCTTTGCTCTCCTGATTTTCCTTGTTCCCCCCCCCCTCCCCTTTCTTTCCGTTTCTGTCACGTAACGCCGCGGTCACGGAGCTGTTCCGCTTGTTCCCCCCCACAGAGCCCGTTTTCCGTGCCGGCTGGACCTACCGCTACGGCTACGAGGGCCTGGTGCTGCAGGGGCGGCGCGGCGGCGGGGCGGCGGCCGGCGCGCGGCTGAGCTGCCGGCTGGAGCTGGGCCGCCCGCCCGGCGCCGACCACGACGGCCACGTGCTGAGGGTAACCGCCGCCGCGGGGGGCGAGCGCCGCGGGCAAAAATACGGTTTGAAAAGAGGTCCCCCACCGTGGTTTTACCGAGGAAACGCGACTAGGCCCGAGGGAGGGGGCGGATGAGGATGCGAGCGTGAGCTGCCCGCGTTTGCCAGCCTGTCCGCGGGCTGGAGCCGACGCCTCCCCGGAGAAGTCCCCTTCCGTCCCCTCACCCGGCCTTCGGGGTTGCTCACAAAGGCACTGACTTCGAACATGAAGAAATAGCTGTAATGTTTGCGCCTGGTATAACGAGGGCAGATCTGGGAGGGCTGTTTCTGATGAAAAAAAATTGTAAGGAACATCTTAAAATACTGGCGTGGAACGGAAGGCCATAAAAAAAAGAGACTTAGAAGAAAACATGTGGGGAGAAAGCTGTAGAAGAACACTTAAAATTTATCCTAATAGTTTATTGAATCCCATGCATATATTACTCAAAGAGCAGGAGGAAATTCCTGTTATTGAATATAACACACTTCTGCAACTACAGGCTCTCTATAACTTAGTTATGGTTGCTATAGCTTTAGCAGTTACAGGCACAAGTGTTGAGTAGGATTTACTTTGAGGACTTAACGTGACAAAAGGGTAAGTAAGTCACACTTGCCAGCAGTAATTATAAATGCCTAGAAGAAAGTCGAGCACTTAAAACCACACCATTTCCCACTGACCAGGAATCTGTATTTTTATCTATGTGGGTGGGAGATGTATGTGTGTTTATGTGTACGTGCATGTGCATGTAGGCACACATTTCCCACTAGGTAGCAGCCAAGGGCTTGCAAGCAAGCTCGAAAGCTTCATAAGCTTGAATAGATCAAAACCACATCCAAATGAAAGGACATCAGCTGCCACTGGGCCATCTGCCTTCTAAGGACCTGTGGTCAGCTCAGCTTCCCCGTTAGAGATACTTTTGTTTTGCTGGTCTGGGACATGGTGTGCAGTGAGCAGCAGCCTATATAGTCACCGTGTGTTCAGGTAGGCAGCCTGAGTGATGGCTTGCCTGTGCTTTTTAGACTGAAATAAAAGCTCACTGAAAACCTGGGTAAAGCAGAGAATTTCTCTTCCATACAGATTGCTGACAGCCAATGTTTCACTCACTTGAATAGCCAGTAAGCTCTACCAGATCTGCAGAGCTTTTGAAGACAGATTGCATGTTCTTATTCTTCTAGCAGAAATCCTTTATGGAAATTGTATTTTCAAGACCTTTTCCTAGGACCAGCGCAAGGAGTTAAGAAGGAAAGCATTTCCTGCAGTGTTGGACAAGTGGCTTGTGCCTCACTATGGACTGAAGTGTTTGGTTTCTTTGTTATTGCATTGTTTTAAATTGATGGAAAAAATGATGATTATGTTCTCTTAATTTTATTTGCAGATTCGATCACCAAAGCTGGAAGAATACAATGGCTTCTGGCCCAGGGACCCATTCACCCCAGCTTCAAAGCTCACAGAGACCATTGCTTCGTGTTTCACCCAAGCCTTTAAGTTTGAATACAGTGAGGGAAGGGTTGGAAGTATTTATGCCCCTGAAGACTGTCCCATGATATGTATTAACATAGTGAGAGGAATTCTGAACATGATGCAGATAACCATCAAAAAGTCACAAAATGTGTATGAATTACAGGAGGTTTGTTTTTTTCCATTCCTTTACTGTTACTCTCATTTTACTGTTACATAGTAACATGCCTGCACATACACTTCCCAGGCAGTTTTCATTTATCTATTTGTGTCTGTAATGAAGGCCTGTTTCAAGTATTCGGCTTCACAAGTTCATTGCATTTATCAATACTCACAGGCTGGGATTGAAGGCATCTGCCAAACCAGATACGTTATCCAGGATGACAGCAAGAATAATCGTGCGACCATATCCAAAAGCAAGGATCTAACTGACTGCCGGGATAAAGCAGTGAAGAACATAGGAATGGCTTACATCCGCCCTTGTCCTACCTGCCCCTTGGTATGAACAGTGCAAGTATATGCTGCCAAACTCATTGTTGGCATAAGCAATTGTTTAATACACATCCATTGCACTGATGCTAATAAGGAATTTAGCTCATCTGTGATAAATTAACTACTGACTATTCCTATTCGTAAATGAGTTTCTCTGCACTTTTAGAAAGTCAGAAACATTAAAAGCACAATGATGTTCACTTACAAGATGAAGTATAATGACAGTGAGGCCTTGATGACATCTGCTGTGTCTGAACAAATGTATCAGATTGCTCCATTCAATGAACCTGATGGTGTTGCTGTCATGGAAGCAAGGTAGGAGTAGTTACAGTGTGTGCCTGTAAGTGCATCTATAATTATCAGAGCCAGGATGAGATGCTTAAAACATATTTACTCAGGATGAGTGAGTTAAACAAGTATCTTATTTCACTGCAACTGGAAGGCTTTTTAAGTCCTAGGTTCTTTGGGGTTGGTTTCTTGGGTCAGGCAAGTGATCTCTGCCCTACCTGTGAACAAGACTTTTTTTTTGTAATTAGCAGAGATGACGTTGCTGCACGATAGCAGCCAATTTTCCTGAAGCCAAGGCTCTCCAGGGAAAATTAGTAGTGTCTCATGGCAGGTTGGATCCAGCTGTTTGCATTTTCAGTCCCTTTAATTTAAATCTGGCAATATATGCAACCTCTCAGTGACTTTTGCAAACTTTGGTGAAAGTTCCCACCATGCCCATGCTATTTCCAAATAACCTGGATAATGAATGAACCTGAGAAGTGCCTGATCCATTTGCAGTCAATATAACTATCTTGTTGGGCACCACTCAATCTACTGCAACAATTTTATATATCCACTGCTTGCACAAGTCAATAAGGTGTTAGCTGTGCATTTCTTTCTTTCCCTTAAAGACAAGAATTGACTTTGGTTGACATTAAAAGCACTCCCATAAGTCCACCAGAAGCTGAAATGCACAACCATGGGAATCTCCATTACAATTTCTCAGGAGAACTATTCCAGATGCCATTCCATCTAATAAAGATCAAAAATCCAGAATTGCAGGTACTAGATACTTATTTTTCATACTCTTTCATTATTTGTAAGGTTAACAGATTATCAGAAAACAATTTTAGACATAGTCTTTTATACTTTCTGTTTTTTTCATAGTTACCAGAAATACTGCGACAATTAATTCAGTATAATGAAGAAGGATCCAGTAAAGAAGCTTCAGCCAAATTCTTACAGATGATCCAGCTTTTTCGCTTAGTGACCCTTGATCAAATTGAGTCATTGTGGGTGCAATTTGCAAGTGAACCTCCTTACAGGTAACTGCATTGCTTTCAGCCAGCATTTCTGATTGGAGAAATACTAGGTAATGGAGATAAGGAATCCTTCCCTTCTTGGCAGGCACTGGTTTCTGAGTGCAATCTGTGCTGCTGGAGCTACTGACACGTTCAAATTCCTTAAGCAAAAAATTCATCATGAGAAGCTGAACATCTGGGAAGCAGCTGTGACTCTCCCTCTTGCCTTCCATTTTGTTACACCCAATGAGCAAACCCTAGAAATCGCATCAGTGAGTACACATTATTCGTCATTCTATATCCCAGGCATTCATTTTTAATGGTGAATTTGCAGGATTATAAGTGTAACATGCAACACATTTCCTTCTAATACTGTAAAATGCAGCATATTCAGAAAAATCGAGACTGTGAGAATGTGTTTTAGAAAATGTTTCCAAATACCTGTATATACATTAAAATACATTAAAGTATTTTAATGATTTTGTTATTTAATGCTATTAAAACCCACAAATCCTAGGAAAATTGCCACTGATTTCCTTTTGCCAAAACATAAATATATATATATATATAAAAGAAACATTTAATATCACATAACCAAAGGTAAAAGTACATACTTTATAATTGGAGCAACAATATTGTTATTATATCTGAAAGATTGGCATTTGATTTAACTTTTAAAAAATCTAAGAAATATCCAAAATAATTGTATCTATTTATTTCTAAAATGCAAGGGAAATGTTCACTAAATTCCAGCTCTAGTAAATAGGAACACTAAGGAATGCTACTTCTTACTTCTGCAGACTTTTCTGACATGTCCCCAAATCCAGAAAGCACCAATGCTTCGAATACTTGTTTACCTGGCATATGGCTGCATGGTAAATAGATACAGTGCTCAGGCTTCATTTTTGCGTAATGAGCTTCTTCAGGTAGGTGGCTCTCATTTCATATTTTATAAGGAGTGAAGACATTTTAAAAATGCCTCTAATTTAGTTCTCACCACAATGTTGGTAATTAGGTAACTAGTTGTTTATGTGCCTCACTCCTAGCTGTGATTGCCTGCAAAATCGCAAAGATAGATAGAATGAAATGGTAACCTGATGTTTTCTAAAAATCTGGTCTTAACAGTTCAGCATTTCAAAGGTAGAAGCCCTTGGGGATAGTGGATTCTGTAAACAAACTGAAACTAAATTTATGTATAACATTTAGGATTAAAGCAGGGTAATTATGATTCTTCTTTTATAGTAAGTAGATTATACTAAAGATCTATTAAAAAGGCACTAAGTGTGAATATAAGCAAAGCTCTAGATGTATCATAGGTCAGGCCTTCTAAAGCTTCGTAACTGCATATCACCATCAGAAATGTTGCATCATTTTCCTTGGACTATGACACTCTAGTCCCTTAGACAGGCAGATCACAGCGCTGAGATGGCCTGCTGGCATTAGCATGTGATTAAAATCTTCCCCAAAAGATAGAAACAAAGCCAGTCCATGAGAAAAGTAATTAATCTTCTCAGAATAGCAAAAACTTTTAGGTAAATCAGCTATTGACATAAGAAGTGAAAACTATGCAAGTATAATTCTGAGACTGTGGCAGGCCTGGCAGGCATGCAGGCTGGCAGGGCTGACAGAGTGGTGCCAGGCCCACCAGTCCTTTAGAGACCCCTGCATCAGTCTGGTGCCGTTCTCAAACTTGCAAATACTACCTGGGTCAGACATCTAGCTAGGAACATCCCAAAACTCAAGCTCAGGTACGATTTAAAATCAGCTACAACATTGTTTAAGGAAAAACAAATTAAAATAAGAACAGCTTCCCTCAAGGTTTTGCACCAGTAGTTGTTGTGTTTGTTATGGCAATGCACATTTTTATGTATCATCATAAAATTATTACTTGAAGTGATTAACACATTACGCTCTGTTTTCAGCCACTCCATGATCTTGCTACTGATGCTGCCAGCAAAGGCCGTGCTGAAGATATGGCCTTGGCTCTGAAAGCTATAGGCAATGCAGGAGAGCCAGCCAGTATCAAACGCATCCTCAAGTTTTTGCCAACATTTTCACCTTCTGCAGCTGCATTACCAAATAGAATTCATGCTGATGCTGTGTTGGCCTTGAGAAAAATCGCCAGAAAAGACCCTGCAAAAGTAATTGAAATTATTATTTAAACAAATGTGTTAGAAGATGTGATTTGAGTTAACTTAGTGATGCAGCAATAATAAAAACATCAGGTAATGTTAGCAACCTGGGGCAGGTTCTTCAGTTAGTGACTTTCCACTTGCCCATACTGCAAAATTCCTGACATCACCTCTGTCCTTGCTGATGTCTCTGGGAACAAGGTTGCTCTAATCACTGTCATGTTGAGCCCATTACTAGTGACTGTTTCTTCCAGTCCTGTTCACTGTGCACCCAACAATATCTTTGTTTTCAGTGACAATTTCTATACTCAAGTCTCTGCACAGTGTTTTGTTCTCCATTCAGTGCAGATCAGACATGCTGTTTAGGAAGAATTTCTTAACAAGATATTCATAGGCTGTATCTTTCTCTAGGTAAGAGAAACCTTGCTCCAGATCTTTATGGACAATTCACTTGCTCCTACTGTCCGAATGGTGGCTTGTATTGTCCTCTTAGAAACTAAGCCTGCTCTTCCCACTGTAACTGCTATGGCCAGCTCGCTACTAAAGGAGACCAGCTTACAGGTAGCCAGTTTCACATATTCACACATGAAGGCTTTGGCAGTAGGCAGGATCCCACAGCTCTATAATTTGTAAGTAGAGGAAAAAGTGAACTTTTCAGTTGCAAATAGTGATTTTTCTTATATTTTTCTAAGAATTTGATTACAGACAACAACAATCTTATGCCTTTAACTCTTTATTACTTAGATCTGCTGCATGTAACATTGCCATTAAGCTACTAAGCCCCAGACTTGACAGGCTGAGCTATCGTTACAGCAAGGTCATTCATGTTGGTGGTTATTCCTGTGAGTATTACATACCCCAGTGAACTCCTCTGGCTTATGTAGAAATGCCTCTATCATGTTCCACAATTTTCATCCAAAATCCTACCATGGATGGTGGGTTTAGCGCCTCCTTCTTTAATCACTATGGTTCTGTTGACTCTGCCTAGAACTATGTTCTCTTCTTGGGGTTACGAATATGAAGACCTGTGTGTCTGAATACTGGCAGAATCATTTGTCATCTAATACAGCATGTACATAGCATCTGACACGAACTATATATCTTGGAGACCCAATTGCAAATCTCTGCTGCATTTTATTCCTATTATAGCTGAATATAAGGCTGGTGCAATTTGGAGAGTTTATCTAATGAACAATCCTGGCACTATATTTCCATCTGATATAATCACGAAAGTAAGAGGATATTATGCAAATACTGCAACGGATATTGTTGAGGTAAATAATTCATTACAACAACCATCCCAGCTACAGATATAATATTACTCGTTAAGCCATTTGGACTATGATGTAGCATTTAACTCCATCCTTAGCTGTGAGGACTGATGTGGAAGGGAAAATATGGATCATGGTTATGATTTCACATGTTTTTGGGCATCTTGACACATAGATTCAGCTACAAACATGTTAGGTATAAACATGAAAATATAGGAGAGCAAAGGAAAGCTTAGGCAGCTGAGCTTTCTTCTACCTTCCTAAAGTCCCGTGACATTTTGGGCATTTTGCATAAGTACAGGCAATAAGCAGCTGAAATTACATTTTGGCTAGCAGTGCAGCCAGGGTAGCATGAAGCTCCATGTAAGAGCATGCAGCCATTTACTCAGCTTCTTGAGCAGTCTTTGTAGCCTGCGCTGAGCTTTGCGCTACCCTAAAATTATCCCTACTGACTAATTCAAAGCCACCTCAGCATGTCCTCACCATCTGCAGTCATAGCCTGCAGTTGTCTGCCAAATAGACATACTCTTATAAGTGTAATAGCTTCATGAAGTATGCATTTAGAGTGGCCTCAGTGAGAGTATTACTACATACAAAAGTATTCCTGAACTCTCTTCTGCTGTGATGCCTAACTCTGTTTCCTACAGGTGGCTCTCCGATCACAAAGCCTAATCAGTATTATTAGGAAACATAATATTCCCTTTACTGAATATGATACATACAAGACAGTGAAAGAACTTGGTAAAATGGTATGTATATACTTATCCTTTTGATGTGTTTGAAATATGCAGTTTACACCAGTGCTGGTGTAGTATCACTTGCCTATCTAGCAGTTAGCAGTCCCTGTGATATTTCAGTGAGAAAGGAGAAAGTTGCCATGTTTAGTCGCAGGGAAGAGGTACTTGTATTGCACTTATAGCATCAGTGGATGACAGCTTTTCATTCAACGTGTCAGCACGCCACACAAGTATGCCCTCAGTGTACAGTACAAAGGATGATGATGATGGTAGCAAAAATTCATGTGTTATGCAGTAAGGATTGCACTTCTCTTTTACAATGATTATTGGATAAGAGTTTTGTTCATGAGCTTTTTCTTGGGGGTTGTCCACTACTTACTGCAGTAAAAAAAAAATATCCTCCTTTGGGGAAAGTTCCACTAAGGTCAGTTATGCAACATATGAAAGGCCATTTTAGTTCAGAGCTATGTGAATTCTATTGGTTTTCTGATTAAGGAACTGTAGTTAGCCTCCTTTTGATTTGATCCAGTCTCTGTTAATGCAACATTATGATGTTTTAAATAACATTATCTGCTTCTTCCCTTTCTCCCCCATCTCTCCTTAATACCACAGCTTTTGGGGTGGAAAGAATTGCCTCCTGAAGACCCTCTGGTATCTGCTTATGTGAAAGTACTTGGCCAGGAGATTGCCTTTGTTGACATTGGTAAAGATGTCATTCAACAGACTATGACGGTACTGACAACCACTATTGTCTTTTTTGTCTGAGGTGCTGGATAATTTCACCTCCTTCTCTCTCTCTCTCTCTCTCTCTTTTTAATCTACCTATTTACCCTATTTCTCTGTTTTCAGAGCCTAACTGGATTATCAACCTGGCAGCCAGTGGTGAAAAAAGTGATGGATGAGGCCCGACGAGGAATTTCCAGACAATGGATCCTCCCAGGGATGGTGGCCGAGCTGCGGCATGTTGTCCCCACAGCCGTGGGCCTGCCCTTGGAGTTCAGCCTGTGCAGTGTCGCCCTGGTCCAGACTGCGGCCACCGGTGAGCTTCCAACACCTCACGGAGCACGTTCCTCATAAGTTTACCTTGGAATAAGTGTGGCCCAATCCCTCCACTGAAATTAAATCCCTCTGTAATCCTGACAAATACTCTTGTAATGTGGAAATACTAGTGTTCACTACTTCCAAAGGGTTTGAGAAGTAATTAGCGTGTTTTGCGTGGAAAATATTTGTGTAATTCTGTTTCAGAGTAACAAGCTTTATATAATTGTGCAGAGTATTTCAAAATGTAAAAGCACTACCCAGGTGTTAACTACTATGTTTATTGAAAAAAATTTCATCACCAGCATTAATTACTAGTCTGTTCGTATAATTCCTTTCTGTCTCTTGCAGTTGATATACAGATGTCACCACAATTATCTGGCAATTTTAGACCTTCCCAGTTGCTGGAAGCCAATATGGAGGTTCATGCTAATATCAAGCCAAAGTAATGATGACATATATTTTCACATATACATATATAAATGTGCATGCACATTCATTTATATTTGAAATAGATATGTGATAGCTTGTTGTTATAAAAGGGCTTTATTTGTCACAGATTTGGGAATAGTGAAGCTATGAGGAAGCAACACAGTCATGTGTTACCTTACCTTACAATCTGGTAAGCCTGACAGTGGGCACTGTACCCTGCTGCAGAGCTCTGCCATAGCTAGAAAGGCTCCCATCTGTACTGGTTAGTGACTACAGCTGTGAAGATACCTTTGCTTGCATACGAAAAAGTTTTACAAGTTCAATGTCATTTTCTCATCAGAAGGGGGGAATTTCAGAGGGAAAAGGAAGTTGTGTTCTGGATTAGCAAGAACAACTGCAATAATAATATTAATAGTTAATAATAACAGTAATCTAGACACAGGCTGAAGCTGTTAGAAGATTCTGGTATTAGATGGTCCTCGGGCACTATATCAGTGATAAAATAGTGAAAAGATCCATGTTAGCCTTGTTTATCAGATAAATCCTTCATTTTTTTCAGTGACACTTCAGCTTTTTCTCCTTACATGATACATCTCTTTATCCATCAATAATAGTTCTTATGATAAAACGAACAGTGTGAAAATGCAATTTTGCATTTCCAGGTTAAATATGTGCATGTTAATATGTAATTATTTCCACTCTTTCAGAGTATATTTTCATGTGATTGCAATGATGGGGATTAATACACAATACTTTCAGAGTGGTCTTGAATTTCGTGCAGAATTCAGTGCCAATACTACAGTGAAATTTGATGCCAGGATAAACATGAAAAAGAAAAGTATTAAGCTTGAAACCTCTCCCTGCCAGCAGGAAGTTGAGCTGGCAGCTGCAAGGTAAAGAAGGATTTGTTGCATTTTTCTTGTTATGTATAACTGATTGTTAGTTCCTTGTTATAAAATCATAAACACGCAACTCTGTTAGGCCCAGCTGTATATTGGCAGCCATATAATGATATTCTCTCTTGTGCATCAGCAAAGATTTTTTAATACATATAACTATATTGGTAAGTAAGTTCTGTGTCACATGAGAAAGACATCAACTGACTGCATGTTGATGAGGTCAGTACTGCCTCGGTGGCTTAATGCTGATTAAAATATGGAAAAACACAGTATTGCCCATATCTCTTCAAAATTAAAGCCAGCAGGGGTGAGCAAAATCAGATGTTACTGGTGTGCCATTTAATACCATTTATTGTCTCAACAGGAGCGAAGTTTATGCTATTTCAAGAAACATAGAAGAAATAGATTCAGAAAAGAGATCCCATATTCTCCCTAGAGGAGAAGTACCGAGTATTCCTGAGCAGCGGTTTCAGTCATCAGAAATACCTTCAAGAGATGGAAATGAGAAGGTAATGATGCCTCTGACCACCACTATAGCAAGCAGGGAGAGAACAGACAACTTCTCAGAGGTTGAGCATCTACAACCCAGCAACTGCCTTGCAAAATCACAAACATTAAACTGTGAGATTCAACAGGTGCCTGGCATATTCAAAACCAGACCTAATATAAGTCCCAGTGGGTTCAAGTTCATTTTGTGCAAATAGTATTGCTTTGATAGCATGTCTTGCTGTTTCTTTGCAATCTAGGGGAGAGGGTGTGGAGGCCACATCCTTTGTACAATATCCCTGTTCTCAGGGATTGCCAGAGCAATGTGCAAACGATGAGTTTCTGGCAGGTTGTACATTTTTATTCCCAAGTCCAGAGGGAATCCCTGCAGTGGACTGCGGCAGCCCCTTCTCTTATGTGCTCTTTAGCTGCTGAGGTCTGCTGCTAACATGGGAATAATATATTGAATTGGAACAAGAGGGCTAGTAGCCCAAAACTGGAGCAGAGAAATAGCTTCTCCACAGAGCTCTTTCAGGTTCTTAATAAGAAGTTTGTGAGAAATTGCCTGGAAAACACTGGGAAGGAGAAATGTCTTCTTTCACAGAGCACTTCGGAGGAAATCCCGCTGCTTCCAGTGCTTGGCTCTCTATTTTTAGGCAGTGCTTCCTTATGTGGGCAAAACTGTTGTCATTCTTGTAATTAACAGAAATAAAAGAAAGAATTTAGGAGTTGCACCAAATTTTTTCTCTGAGCAAAATATTTTTATTTACTGTGTTTTTTGTTTAATGCAGCAAAGAAATATTCCTAATGTGATATCAAGGGGATACCAGCAAGGTTCAGAAGAGGAACATCACCACAGTGTAGGAGGAAGATCTCATGCACGCACTTTCTGTAGCAAATTAGCTAGTTTGGGATGTTACGCTTGTCTCAGCCTAAAATCACGAGATTCTGCTTTCTTAAGAAATACATACCTGCACAAATTAATTGGAGAACATGAAGCCAAAATAGTTTTGAAACCAGGTAATGAAAACAAGCTTGTCTGTTAATTTCTGTGAATGCTGCTCAAGTACTGTAACTCTGGAAAACAGGTATCTTTACTCTAGTTCATACAGATGCTGATATTGACAAAATACAGCTGGAGATTCAGGCAGGATCCAGAGCAGCTTCCGAAATAATTGACGTGGTAAGCTCAGGGTCTGAGGAAGAGGATGCATCATCTCCATATGAGAACATAAAAGCTAAACTAAAGAAGATTCTAGGCATTGAAAAAGTGTTCAAGGTAAGAGACTTCGAGACTGGAGGAGGGGAATATTTTCCAATAAATGAAGCCAAGCCCTTGAAGTCCAATGTAGAGAACTGGCAATGGACAGCAAGGACAAGCTTGTTAGAAACCTATCTGTGAAAGACCTGTTGGCCAGTCCCAGGCCTGAAGGGGACCCATGGGATGCATCCAGCAGAGGCTGGTCCTCTTTACTGAGGTGGCTTTTGGCCTGGAGGAGTTCCAGTGCAGCTTCTGCAGTGATTGGGGCAAGGAAGTTATGTTTCCTTGCACGGCTGCGCTGAGCAGCTTGTCTAGCACCCAGAGAAATTTTACAGAACAAGCTATTAGTCCATCACTCTTTGGACTGTTTTTGCAGGTCACAAATAAAACACAGCACCATAAGAAACGTATTCATAGTAAAAACAAGACTGCAGTTACAGATCTCTGGGTAGAGCCCAGTGCAGCCCCTTTCTCCAGTTCATCCGCTTCTTCCACTGCTTCCTCTGCTGATGGCAAAGAGCCCAGAAATGAACAGGAGAAAAAAGCAGGAAGACAGACTGGAAGGAAACATGGCAGCAGGAGCAGCAGCAAGGGCAATGGTAGCAGCAAGAGCACCGCCGACTCTTCTAGCAGTAAAATCTGCAGCAGCAGCAGCAGCAGCAGCAGCAGAGATGATCACTCTGGAGACAAGCACTGCAGCGGGAATAGTGCATATTCCAGCCAACAGGTAATTCACTCAGACTAGACTTCGGTTATTATATTTCTTGGAGTGAATGTTTTTGTATCAGAAATCAAGAAAGTGTGCTTTAATAATTAAAAGCACAGCAGTTCCAGAGAACTCAGTGGTGATGATATGGTTAGTATGCCCCTGCTGGTTGTGTAAAGACTCACAAAGAAGCATACGTGCGCGTAGGGCATGGACCAGAGAAGGAGGAAACAGACTGTTGAGGGTGGCTGTTTGCTACAGCATGGATGAGGTAACCTAGCAGAACTGTTTCCCATTTTTAACCATTCTAGTTCTCTGAAACATTTCAGTTCAGAAGTACCACATTTTTTCAGAAAGATTTCAGAAAGAAAATTTCCAAAAGCATGTCTTAAGATATGATCTTGTTTTGCCCTTTTCCATACTTGACACTGAACTTTTTACTGCAATTGTCAAAAGTTAGTTTTGTGTCTTCTCTTGATATTCTTCTTATGTACTGTTTATTTTCACAGGCAAATCTAGCTGTTTACCAGTTTCGGTTCAAGCCAACTGATGAAGAGGTACACTTTCTGTTTATATTGTGAGAAGGATCTACAACTGCTTTCACTAGCTTTACTGCAATTAAAACTTAAGATCACTGAGAATAAAATGTGAAAAATTATTTCTGCAACAACTTCCAATGGTAAACAACATGCTCCAGGGTGATTTTTTTCTGTTGATGCAGGATCCAGAAAGGAAAGTCCTGAACAGCAGCACCAGCTCCTCTTCTTCTTCAGCTAGTGATGAAGGCATCTCTAGGGCCATATCTCAGGTGAGCACCTTAATCTACAAGAAGTAAAAATATTTACTTTGGATTTCCAGTTAATATAAACTTAAAATAACAGAATAGAAATATGGTGATTTAGCATATTATTTATAATATATATGAAGAAAACTAAAAGCCTCTATGTAGAATTATTCCCTGCATTTATAAAGAAAGATGAGAACCTTCAATAACCACTGATTATTTTTTAGAATATGCTTAATGTGCACGCTGGAACATTAAGTAAACAATTCACTGTAAAAATGAGAACACACTTACAGAATACTAAAAGTTTTACTTTAATCAGGTATCCCCTCTGTACCACACCAGTAGCTCCCTGCTTTAAGTTTAAGCAGCTTGACGAAAAAAATCTCTGTTCTACCTTCTCCCCTCCCATTTCCATGTATCTTGAATTCATCTCCCTCATCCACCCTTTTACCACACTTACTGCTTCCCTGAGCTCCTCACAGTCCCGAGCCTCGACGTTCTTGCCATGTACACCTTCTTCCCCACCAGAGCCTCACTCTTTTCCCATTTCTGCCCAAGCCCTCACCGGCTCCATGTTGCCTAAATTACTTCTTTTGGTCTCCTGTCACTTGGACCTGAAAGTGCAGCTTCTAGCACTAGTTAGGACCTGTGTGGGAAACACTGCCGCACATGGTAGCAAATCTCCAGCAGTCACTGGGCCGGGAACATGCCCACTCCATCGACCTCCAGGTTGGCCACAGGCACAGCTGGCAGCAACTGCTGTCACCTGGCACAAGTCTCCAACTTTGAACTGCTTCACATACCACTAATGTGCAAGTACCACAGTCTGGGCTGCACTGAACAGATCCCTCTACCAACACAAATTATTACAGTTTTAAACAGTTGGCTAAGCATGTTTTATTCAAGAAGACTATTACCTAAACTACAAGTCAGTATGACAGTAATTTTAGAAGGAGTTTTGGCTGAGAAGAGAATGCAGGGGCAATCTTGCTTCTTCATACAGTAGGTTCCTATTCCATACTCCCTTTTGTTACACTGAAATTACTCTACCCTAAGATTCATGACATTACTGTTTTACTTGCATAGGTCTTGACAGCTCTCCTTTGAAAGACGGAGGCAAAACTACATTGGAATTGAATAGATCAAACAATGATATACAATGGTGTCTTAAAAGACTTTTTAAATGAAACTTTTCCTTTATGAATAGTTTTTATTTAAGATTTTAATATATCCATTTTAATGCTTTGATAACTTATGTGGTCTCTATTCCCTCTTTACTGATGTAAGCCTAAATTTTTGGGAGACATTAAACCACCAATACTGGCTGTAGTTCTTCATGCTATCCAAAAAAATGGGCACCAGACAGGATTCCAGCTTGTGCTATACACTGATATACAGCCCATGAGATCTAGGATACAGATGTTTGTTTCAAGCATCACAGGACCAAGCAGATGGAAACTCTGTGCTGATGCTTCAGTAATAAATCCCCATAAAGCGCTGGTAAGATTAAAATTTGATCAGCTCAAATGAAATAAAAAATAATGATCTTACTAGTTTTATACAAAAAAAATATATATTTACCTCTACTAGGGGTCTCTAAAATGGGGCCAAGATTGCCAGGAATATAAGATTGCTTCTAAGATTGCAGCAGGGCAATTTGCTTCTCATCCAGCTGTGCAGATGAAGCTAGAGTGGCCAAAAGTACCTTCAAGAATCCGAAGAGCTGCAAGATGGTGAGATTTTATTTTAGTTTTTGAAAAATCCACATATGACAATGCTCCACATAATTACAGATTTAATTCTACAATTTCTGAGCAGAAAAAAATTCTTAATATGATTTTGTAAGATCAGATTACATGTCTGTCTGTGTATTCATTCTCTCAAAACTTAGTGCATTTTTTTTTTTGCAGTAAAACCACTTGAAACAAGAGGATAAAGAGGATAATGGGCTTCATATAATCTATTGTAGCTTTTAATTTAAAGTGCCTGAATTAAGAACCTGGTCTCCTGATACTTCCTAATCAATGGAGCTTCAGAGGGCCACTCAGAGCAGAAACCTAACTCTGTTTTTTTGAGGGAGCCAGTCTCGACTGTAGAGGGCGCCTTAAGAGAGTGATTTCTTGACCTAGGCACCTCACAGCCAGTTTCTGAAGAATATGATATAAATACTTCCCATAAGGCTAATTGCACACTAAATAGCAAATGTTATGTGACACTGTGTGTAAGAAAACTATTCATTTATTTTATTCATACAGGCATTTCCTCCCAATAATATCATTGTTATAGATCCATATCCAAGCCCAATCTTTTTTTTAACAGTGCTGCCAAATATAGACACATATAAGAACTTCAGTTACATAAGCATACATGCAACATAAACTTGTAAGTTAAAAAGACAAAGGTGATTTAGTTAACAAATTTCTACTGAAGAGGATAATTTTTATATTAGAGGTTACCTTGATGAGCTGTTATCTGCTCTTACTATAGTGGATGAAACCATTCAGTTGAATATCCTGGAGCAAAACAACAGAACTCATCCTTGTTCTGCTTTGAGACTAAGCCTTTTTAAAGGTGTATTTTCTGTATTTGTTTGTTTGAGTCCCAAGCTTGTAAGGGAACATGATGATACAAATCCCTCTGTCTACTCATTGACAATCTTAGTAAGCATAGGATCCTCACTAAAAGATATTACCTAATCTAATTTTTAGCTATTTGAATGTATTTGGTGCCTATTTTTCAACACTGAATGTCTTTAAAACATTTAAAACAGGTTGGCTATTCTTTCCCCCTCATAGCATGCTGCCATCCAGTCTCTTCAAGACTATGCTACCCATTAACACTGTTCTAGTCTGCCTATCCCTCTTCGCATATACAACACCAAACCCTGCTATATGACATCTAACACAGAATGCACATTGCTTTAAGTGTTTCTAGTCTGAGTAAATATTAAGCAAAGTTTTCAAAGATAGATAAGTGAAATCACTCACATCCTTTTCTAGGTTCTACACATTTGTTCCAGGAGCTGCATATATGCTTGGGTACTCCCAAAGGCAACAGCGCAGTCCCTCTCGACAGGCAACCATGGTTATGGCTTTGACATCTCCAAGAACCTGTGATGTGATTCTCAAGCTGCCTGATGTAACTATTTCCACAATCTTTTATCTCTGAGAATTTAGTACTTATGAAATCAAAGGTTAATAGCTTTGGTTAAACACAGTTTTCTTTAAAATTTATTAAGCTATGAAGAAACTCCCCCATTACAATGGTATTACATTCATATAGTTGGTTCTGTTATGAAAGTATTTTATAACACTTCTCTTTCTCATGTAGCAAGCAAACACATCAAATTAGGAAGTCATTATAACACAATCATAATTGATAATAGATTAACAATAATTGATTAAAATACCACTCCTCCCCTAATTTTCAGGAAAATGCTAGATTTTGCTGTGTCTTGGAAAACAATAGAACAAAGCTCTAGAGAGTCACAATGGCCTCTCAAAGTATAGGTAAGGAGAGGCTGTGCATCTCAGGTAAGCAGACTGTTTAGACTGTGAAGAAGTTTGATATGCAACTTCTCGGAAGACTGTGCAGGTGAATATCAAAGTTCATTTACACAATTATTCTATAGATTTCAAACTGTAGAGCTAGTTTGAGCTGTAGAAAGAGGACCTGACTTATATTTAGCTCTGACCTAGATCTCGATTCTAATTTAGATTTCGGTTAGTACATAACACAGTTCTCTTTGAATATTATGGGAAAATGTTGTTTCATCACCATACTACATTTTACATCTACAGTAATGTTTGTTTTGTGATTGATTTACAGCTCACAATTTATGACAGAGCCATAAGGCTTCCCCTACCATTCCCTTCAAGTCCAAGTACACCAACTTCAACACTACCGTCCTCTGACTGGAACTTCTTTTCCAAAGCAGCATTTTCAATCATTGAAAGTCTTAAAGGTCAGCCATTAACTGTATGCACAAGCATTTACTTTGCAGACATTGTAAATACGATTCTGACCTTTTGACAAAATTTGAAATTATTTCACGCTTACTTAAAAAAACAGTTGGACTTGACAGAAATAACCATGTTTGTAATGAAAATCTGTGAGGTTACAAAGACGTAAAGAAAAGGAAAATTATATTAAAGATGAAATATTCAAATTGGGATTTCACTGATACTTGTTGATGACTTTAGTGAGCAAGAGGTGCATTGTCCCCAAATGTGTCTGAGCTTCACTGTGGAAATTGTTCCTGGGGAGAACATGCCATAAAATTTATGACAAGGACATTCAAGTGGTTTCAGGGGTGCTCCACTTGATTAGTGCTGTTACATAGAAGCCAAAACAACTGCAAAAAATTACCCCTTAATTTCACCTCCTGTACTTTATTTTGAAGGGATTAGCATTTCATTAATCCTCTATTAAGAGCTAATCATGTTACTCAGGTTAAATTTTAAATGAAAAGGCTTTGCATAATTCTGGAATAAGAGATCACAATTTGCTTGAAATCAGTGGGCTCATATCATACCTATATTTGGTAGATACCGAACTAGCCTGTGTTAATTGAAATTGCTGGAAAGTAATCAGAGCTGGTAAGATTTTCAGCAAAAGAGTACTGCAGTGAAAACGGGAGAATTTTACTATAGTGCAGGTTTTTTTCCTCACTATCTTCTATTTTTAATCCTAGTATCACTCAGTATAGCTAAGCCATTTCTCTGACAAATATGCTGCCAAATAGCAGCTCTTTTTAGTGAATTTCCTCTGGTGTTAGCAGTATATTAATTAAGAAATTCTGTTTACTGCAACAGTTACTACGGTCAAAAGGCCATATACAGAGAGCTGCACCAGCACAACTGAGAGCAGAATTTATATACACAATGACTGAACTGTGAATGGGTTGCTTTGTTTGTGGACTGGCAAAGTTTTACGTTTTTATTGCTGCAAATCCAGAATAATTTCATCTGAAGAAATTATTTGACTTTCATGTGGGAATAAGTAAGGCCAGAACATGGTCAAAAATCTGAAGTTAAATAATTGCTTTATATAAAGTATAAAAGGCTTACTTTTAATTAATTTTTTTTTCAGCTCGTTGTTCAGTTTCCCAAAATATGATCACAACCTTCAATGGAGTTGAATTTAACTATTCAATGCCTGCAAATTGCTACCATGTCTTGGCTCAGGATTGTAGTCCAGAACTAAAATTCCTGGTTATGATGAAGAGACCTGAAGAGTCTGCTGACATTATAGCAATAAATGTCAGACTTGCCAGTCAGTAAGTAATTGCAAACTTTATGATAAATAGTGTCAAGCTGATGATGCTAAAAATGTGAAGACCAGATTGTCAGAGCAGATTGGTACCAGCATAAGACTCATGCAGAAATTATTGATGTTAATGGAAAGTGCTCTAGTAATGTCAGTGGAGTTTAGGACTTTGCTTTGTCTTTGAAAAGTCCTTTATTTTTGAAATACATCTGAGGTTCATGGGAATCTGAAGTCTTTACCACCTGAAATTCTTGATTACTTTCTTAGCATTTAACCATCTCATTTTAGTTCTTAGTAATTAGTTAGACAAACAAAGCCAAAAGAGACTGTTATAACAATTCAGTCTGACCTCCTATACTAAACTAATAATTAGACTAATTAGCACATACAGTCATCTCAGCACACTAGGTGAGAAGTGGACATAGCTAAAAAGGGAATTACTTCTCCCATATTAGAGACAACTCTCTTAGGTTATCCCTTAGTTGTTGCATAATGTTCTAAATCTATTTGAAATTAATTTAAGACTCACATTGTTTCATCTTAGAATAATCACCTCCGCAATCATAGGCTCTACTATAAATGTATAGCCTGCTACTCTGAAGTGGTATGAGATTATGCATACCAGAATTATTGTTGGAAGTATTCTTCAAAGAGAATAAATAGGCTTTGATCTGCATGTTTTTATTACAAGTAATTATTTATTTTTTTGAAACATTGTGTGCCTAACTGTGCCATAATGTTAGAGAACTGAAAGAAACTAGTATTCCCTGGACCTGTTCTGCGGCTAAACAGAAGGATGCTCTTTTCAGAAAGAGTACCTTTTGTGATAAAGAGATTCCTTGCTATTGTATCATTTGTGATCATTTCATACAACTGTACTGTTTTTTATGTGCTTGTGCTTCGTGTTTCTTTACAAGAGCAATACTGCTCTCAAGAAGATGCACAGAATATTCAAGCTGTAAGAGATCATAACTGCAAGAGATCATAACTGCAGTAGGGAATCCAGTCTTTCTTTGAAATGTAAAGCATTTTCAACTTATACAAATGAAAGAGTAGTTATATTTTTTTGTGTGTCAAGGATCCAGCTAGCCTGGTACCTCCCCTCCCGAACTGTGGCCACAAGCAGAAGGTCTGAGTTGGGTAGAACTAGGAAAGTGTGTTTTGTGAGCACTCCTCTTGACACTTTTTCCTGGGCTCCCTCTATTTTCATCCTGAAGGGTAACAAGTATTCATGCCAGAATGATCTGAACATGTTGCAGTATTGGTTCTACCAGGATTAGAAATTGTGGGTTGAGTAGCACAAAGGAGAAGCATTTGTTTATACTCATTTCTTTTAATTAAAGTGAGGTTGACATGTATGTTTCCAATGGACTCATCCAGTTGAAGATAAATGGTGTTCAAGCTCCAACAGATGTTCCATACACATCTAATTCTGGTAGGAAAACAATTTGATTTTTCATTTAATCTTTTCTGCTTTCTCAAAGAAGGAAAGAATGTGATTCTGCAACACTCTCTCCAGATAAAGTTCACCTTAATATGAGAAAATTAGCTGTTTTTATCATAACTTAATGCTGGCTTTTATAGAGGGTGACAGGAAAGATAAGCAAAGAAAGAGAATGTCAATTTTTTGTACTTCTGCACAAATTAAATAAAGCAGTGCTCTGGTATCTTGGGCTAAGACTCCCACAGGACAGGCAACTAAGAGCTACTCCAGTCGCAGCTGACCTAGTCACTAAGCCTCTGTTTATTCCAGGGTAGAATGGGGAATACACCTTCTCATTTTCCCCCATCTCTTTCAAGATATATCAGAGCCTACATTAATTCCCTATAAAGTTAACAGGAAGTTCAGATCAGACTCCAAACAATAACTTTCTTTTCAAAGAAATCTCATTCTTGTTGCAGATGCAAGCATGCTGATCAGCAGTGAAAAAAAAGGCCTGTCATTAAAAGCTCCTGACTATGGCATAGATAACTTATACTATGATGGACGTATACTCGAGGTATTCTTTTGTTTTTCTCGGTGCTTTTATTTTCATAAAGGAAATATGCATTTAAATGTGTGTATTATTTTCACAAAGATTCAGGCTGCTTTCTGGATGGCTGGAAAAACATGTGGTATTTGTGGAAAATACGACGGTGAGAAGGAAAGGGAATTTCAAATGCCTAGTGGATATTTAGCTAAAGATGCAGTGAGTTTTGCTCAGTCTTGGATTGTGCCAGAAGACCCTTGTACTGGAGGTATTAACATTCAAACATATATTAATATCATTGCCTTTGACTATTAATTAATCACATGAAGAGCCATAAGATTTATATAGTCCATTTATATCAATTTTAACATGATTAGCTATTTTTCACTATCTTTGTGGTTAGTGTCTATGGGCTAAAAAGTCTCTCTTTCCTGAAGTTGGTAGTTCACTGCAAGGTCTGGTTTTGTTGCATTCTTGCATCAATTTATTTTGCATTATGTAACTACCTCAAGTATGTGTGTTCCAGATAAAATTGTAACTGTACAATTCCCTAAGCCATACCAGGCAGGTAAAAGCTGCTACATTATTATGAAAAGCAGGTAGTTCAATTGATGACAAAAGACATCATATCTAATTCTTTACAGTTTCATCCCTTATTTCCATTCTGTTATTTTCAGACTTTTACCTTCCTGGCAGAAAAAAAAAATATTCTAGACTTAGCTATCAAAATATAAGGAAACTCAGACAGGGAATAGCTATTATTTTGATTACCTCAAGCTGAAGATGAACCTAATCCAAAACCTTCAGCCCTAGAATGACTGTTCGTATGACTTAGCTGCTGTACAAAAACGACTACATGAACATAACTGACAGTGGTAGGGCGTACTGCACTTTGTGAGGAACCCAACCTTGTGGGCACACAGTGGCTTTTGTTGAATATACTCTTAGATCAAGATCCTTTGAGGAGATAGGTCTAAAAAAACTTGATCGTGGAGGCTTGAAGATGAAGCTGCTCAGCCCTGGCAGTGTGATGCTGGACGTACTGCAGAAATTGAAATATGGATGACTAAGCCACTACTGACAAAAATGAAATTCTGTCAGAGTTTATGTGAAGTTTCATATCAGTTGATCAGGGGTTTTCACAAGTATCTTTTCAAATTTGGACACCTATGTCTTACCTAATTCCTACTTTACGTCCTTGTGATTTTGCCCTGATTCTCTCACAGCCTAAGTCATTGATGGAAACTCTTACTTCAATGAGATCGGATTTCACATATCTTTTTTCACTTGATATATGCACTGTTCTTAGTTGTTGCTAATTTACAAATTGATTAAAGAAAATATTTAAATTCTATAGATACTTTAAAAGAATCCATGTTTTATAGCTTGCAAGCTGCAGCGCAAACCTGTAAGAATTGAGAAGCCTGTTGCATTTGAAAAAAAGGCCTCAAAATGCTACTCTGTTGAGCCAGTTTTACACTGTGTAGAAGGCTGTTCAGCAACCAAAACTGTTCCTGTGTCTGTTGGTTTCCACTGTGTAGCAGCTGGTAAGTCTGTAAAATGTGTATTTGCGCACTGTATGACTAGAATAGCTGAGTATGATTCTTACTCCCATACAGCTCTGTATTCCTCATCCTCTCGCTGGTGCCACAGAGAATTACAGTCCAACTCAGGGCTCATGTGACGGTCCTATATAAGTTACTCAGCCTGTTGGGAATTTTTAGCAGGGGAAAAAATGCCCTAATTCATGGCAGTATGCCACATCTCAGCCTTCCCTGTTCAAAAAAAAAAAGGGGGGGGGGGAGAAATATTTTAAAATTTTTGCACACTATAAAATGTCTCATTACCAACCATCATAACCAATATTAGCAGTCTAATCTGAATTTAATTTCATAGAAATGAGAAAATTTCAGCAGCTGCACACGCTAAAACTCTAAGTATGATCCTTGTACTCTTGCTTTCGAAGAATCTATTGTTTTCAGTGGGAAAGCATTTTATACAGCTTTGAGTAACACCACGGCACACAGATGCTGATGTGAAAAACTAAGACCACGAGGATGCTCATATTAACACGAGTCCCTCGGTGCCTAAAACCCGCCCCCCACGACTTCTTTTTTTTCTTCTTATTTACAGACTCCACTCTCAGCGTGGAAGCACAGACTAGGTTAGACCAGAAATCTGAGGACTTGGTGAGCGCAGCTCCTGCTCACACCGCGTGCTCCTGTGAGCGCCGGCCCTGCCCCGCGTGATGCTCCGCGGCGCTGGGCGCGGTTACCAGCGTCGCTTCCAGCACCGGCGCGTCCCTCCGGGAAACCGTCGGCGCGGGCGTTAACTGTTGCGGACCGCACGGGTAATGCCCCGTCCGCCCCGAGACTGCTTTTCTCTGCAGCTACTGAGATCTCCAGAATAATTCTGCCTGCCCCGAGCCCGACCCTCTAATAAAGCACTGCTCTCCACGCCCGCTCAGCCAGACCCGTCTTTGCGGCCGCGCCTCGGCCTAGGCCCCGGCCCCGGCCCCGGCCCCGGCCCGGCCCCGCGCCCCGACGAGGCCGCGGCGGCGGGGGCGGGGCTCGCCCCGAGGGGAGGGCGGCGCCGGGAGGGAGGGCCCGCGCCCGCGGAGGGGGCGCGGCTGCGGCGCGCGGCGGAAGAGGCGCGCGCGGCTGCGGAGCGGCGGCGGCCGTTGGGCGCCATGAGGTGGCCGTTGGGCGGCGGCGCGCGGCGCTGGCTGCTGCCGCTCGCGCTGCTACCGCTGCTGGGCGGCGGCGACGCCTGCCCGTGCCGGGACCCGCGGCTCTGCGACCCCGTCACGGGCACCACCGACTTCGAGGTGCGCGTCCGCCGGCCGCGACTCCCCGGCCGCCTTCGGGAGCCGCGGGCCGCGCCGCCCCGCCGCGGAGCGCTGTCCCCGGGCCGGGCCGGGCCGGGCCGAGGGAGGCGGGGTGCGGCCGGCGGAGCCGCGCCCCCGAGCACGGCGTGCTCCGGCACTTGGTCCCTTTGGGGCAGTTCCTGGTTTTCGTGCAGCCTCCGAGTCGGGGTGGCTCGCCGGGGCCGGGCCTCAGCGTCACTCGTGTCGGGGTTCCTGTGAGAAGAAGCCGAGGTGCCCAGTGAGCAGCGGCGGGTGTAAGTGCGCGCCCTGGTCTGCTCGGGACACGCCAAAGCGCGTCACCCCGTCGCGGCTTGTTTTAACTGTCTGCATTGCTGTTCAGCAAGTTTAAGAAGTAGGTGAACGTGATTTACTGGGAGATTCTGCGCTTTCAGTGCTCTCTGGTGGGTTTGGTTTTTCGGGGTAACCGGCTGCCCTGTGCGGCAGCGCTGCTGGGGCAGGATGCGCCGCTGGGCCGCGGCCTCGTGTTCGGGAAGGGCATTCGGGGTGGCAGAGGTGGAGGTGCGCAGGCGCAGACTGGTCTTCAGAAACATGAGTGACCTCTGTAACTTTCGGTGAAGAACGTGGAAGAAGAATGCTTCTTAGAAATTGCACCGTGGAGGCGTTTTTGTAACTAACAGATCTGCTTCTCATTGCCTTTCTAGGTGTTTGTGTTTGATGTGGGAAAGAAGGCCTGGAAATCCTATGATTGGTCAAAAGTTACCACTGTGGCAGCCTTTGGGCAGTACGATTCAGAGCTTATGTGCTACGCTCATTCGAAAGGCGCCAGGATAGTGCTAAAAGGTTGGCTATACCGGGGAAAAAGCGGGCATTTGTGTGAAAAAGAGCATGATCTAGACAGGGCTTTAATACCTTGACATTTTACGTTAAATGATATACAAAGTATTAAAAATCAGTAAGAGGGTTAATAACAGGACAATGTATATGTAATACCTTGGCATTTTATATATGCCACTGTGCAGGGTATTAAAAAGAATACCAACCGTGGCTTCTGCCACGGTAGTACCAAAACCTCTGGCACCTAAATAAAAGGCCTCCTCTAACAGCTTCTCCATATTCTCCCGCAGCTCCTCTAACAAACAGGAGAGGAAGTGAGGAGAGCAAAAGCCTGTAGAGGACATCTATTTGGGTCTGTGTTCTGGATGTTAGGCACAATACCCAAAAGACAGATACCAAGGAGATCATAAGCACTCTTGAGTATTTTTCACTTAAATCAATTCCTATACACTAGGATATGATTGAGTTTTAAACTATGAATACTGAGGTACTCTACGTACGTCCAGATAGTGGTTAAAAACACAAAGTCCATCGTGACTGCCTATGCTGTAATTGTATGTCTCTGTAATCATATGTCTATGCTGTTTTGAATTTGTTGAGGCAAAAAAGGGATAAAAGACCACAATGTGGAAAACAAAGGTTAAATGAAAAGGTATGTTATCAATCCCTGAGACTCCATGGAAATACTGGAGGTAAATTGTCTTCAAGAAAGGGAGTTTACAATGGCTAAAAGAGTATTCAGGAGAAACAGGGAAACAAAATTGTGGGAAAAACTTCCCAAAAGATTGTCATTTTAAACAGGACTGTCCCAGAGAAACTTAATATTCTGTTCTGATGTGGGTTCTCAAAATTATGTTGGGGAGAAGGAGACGATTTCTGTGTATTTTCCATGTAGGCACAAGGACGAAGTAGATGCCAGTATAGGTGTAGGGATTTTTTTTTTTCTCTTCTGGTTATATTGGTTTGTTTAATAAAGGCAAACTTTTCCTTGGTTTTACTACTGTGATGCAAATGCATTTTAACTCTTGAAGACTTTTTGTTTAGGTGATGTATCTCTTAAGGAAATTGTTGATCCTGCTAAAAGAGCAGCCTGGATATCTCAACAGGTGGATCTTGCCAAAAAACAATATATGGATGGAATTAATATAGACATAGAACAGGAAGTTAATGAAACTTCCCCTGAGTATTATGCATTAACAGAGCTTGTTAGAGAAACTACAGATGCTTTTCACAGAGAAATTCCAGGATCACAGGTACTCTATGCAAACATTAACTCTATGAAATGCAGTAAGTTTTGAGAATATCATTTAACATATGAATATGAACGTCTCTGTGCAGATCTAAAGTGTGATATTGTTATGAATGGTTAATTATGAATGTTAGTTATAATATTCTTCCATAAGAACCACTCTCCTAACCTGTATGAATTTAACTGGAAGTAGGGTTTCACTGAGACTAGTAGATACTGTATTATCCCCTTGCTGTGTGAGCTGCCAGTTGTTCATATGGCTTAATGAATCTTTGAAAATAAGGACCAAACCAGCATTCTGGTGAAAAAGCTTGATAAAATTTAGTGATCAGTTTACAAAATTATTAAAGATTTGCATCATCCTTCATATTTTTGGTAGTTTTCATCTCACATTTTAATTTCTCTGCTGTTTTAACAGTGCCTGTCACTGTTTATGATCTGGTGTTCATTTTATCTGCTGGTGAGGTTCTCTTAATGGGTATTGCAGTGCAAAACACTGTGTAGCATTTTGAAAATGATGTCCTTAAAAGTTAAAGCTTTTTTTTAAACAGAAGACAAAAGAATGCCTAAATACCGTATTCAGTATTAATTTGTGTACTTTCCCTTCAGGTAACATTTGACGTGGCTTGGTCTCCAGCATGCATTGATAGAAGGTGCTACAACTACACTGGGATTGCAGATGCCTGTGATTTCTTATTTGTGATGTCATATGATGAGCAGAGCCAGATCTGGACGGAATGTGTTGCAAAAGCCAACGCTCCTTACCTTCAGACATTAGTTGGTGAGGATGGACCTCCACGCCAAAAGCTGGAGCATTTCCATTTGTTCATACAAGTGGTTAGATTGCCTTTTCTTAAATACATTTTTGATTGTATTATTGTGTTTTCTAGGAGACTCAAATTGTTGTCCTAATGTGAAAATAAGTATCCCAAATCTGTAAGATGCTATGGATAGCCTGTAGCAGTTGTGTGTTGTTACTTGTAAAACAAGTGTCTAGCTCTCGCTATTGTGAAGAACACTTCTAGAATGACAAAAGGCACCCAAACAATGGTGCCTGCCTGGACTTGCAAGGAACCTGACATGTTTGTCTCTAAAACTTGTGAAATGTAATGATGGTTCCTTTAAACCAATTTAAACAATGTCCACACTCCTTTCTATATTCCCATCTTATTCTGCCCTGCTGCTACAACTGTTCATGCAGGTGTACTGTGAACTGGATTAGGGAACTGATACGGTTTAAAAATAATGTGACAAGAAAATGGTTATTTTAAATTAGAGCTAGTTCTCTGATCTGATTCCTCACACAGACACACAAGGGACTGTATTGGCACAGGTAGGTGACCTGAATGAGACAAATGAGAATGAAGACTGCTCAAACTAGCGCACGCAGAAAAAAAAAAGTTGCTGAGAAATACTCCTAATGGCAATTAAAACAATCAGAAATATGTTACAGCTTATCAGCACTGTTGAGAAAGCTGCTATGGGCAACTAATCTTAAGTGTGAGTAATTAGAACAATTACTACTGAAGAGAGCAAGCCCAGGGTGTACAGGTGGGAGGAAAGAGGAGATTATACCTTAGCCTTTCTCTGGGGATCATGTAATTCTTATGTGGGCTCTGGCTATAGACTAGTTGTAAGAATATAAAACATGGGAAAGGACAACAATAATGCATCTTAATTTTTATTTCCTTCAAAACTAGGATATGAAGAGTACATTACTATGGGCATTGATCTTAAGAAGCTTGTGATGGGTGTTCCCTGGTATGGCTATGATTATGTCTGTTTAGACTTATCTAAGGTAAGATTGTTCGTTTGCAATTGTTAATCTTTCTTCCCTTGGAAAGAGCCAGCTAGATTTTGGTGACCTTGTTTTTAGATTACAAAATCAAAAATCAGGAAATACAAAACCACAGCGGTTTGATGGGTAGTAACTGGGGCATAAGACAGACCTTGCTTGGCTGATAATTGATAGGAATATTTTACCAAACAGAGTGTTTTTTTTGTCTATTCTTAAGCAACCTGAAGTCTATAATACCCAAGAATTAATCAAATCAAGTGTTAATCTTAAGGAAATACAGATGTTATCTGTACGAAAAGACATGATGTCCAAGGGCAACTGTAATGCTTGTGTCTGTCTTACCAATATTAGGCTCCCTGCTTAAAGACTAGGTACAACAAATAGCAAACTCATAACTGTTAAAGTATTGTAGTTTATGGCTAAATCATGAGTCTCAAACATCATTATACTTATGAAAAATGTAGGGGTGAGTTAAAAGTGGAAGGGGAAAAGATAAGAGATCATGTAAGTTGAAGTCCATTGAATCCTCCAGTATTACAGAGTTTAAAAAAAAAAAAAAGTTCCATTCCCTAAATGCTGAAGCATTATCCAAAGGGCTGTTTTCCTTTTCTGTGAAGCCTGTCACATGCTTGCAGTGGGATAGGGTACTGCGGCAGATATGAGACTCAACTCGTTGTGTCAGGGAGCTGTGCTGGCTCTGCTGGGGTGTGGTGGTGCTCGGTATGGAAACTTGAGGGTCAGTCATTCCCTTGTGAATGAAAGAGGAGTTGCCCAACTCTTCCAAAGATGGGAGTCAAAATGGCCATTTCCCCTTTGGCTATTGTTTCTCTTACACCCAGCTCTGTGTCTCACTTGGTTTATTCCAAGCTCATTTCACATGCCTGAGCTATATGCAGGATACTGTGGCCTGCATGTAACTTGTTGCCCACACCTGGCAGCAGGGTTCCAGAAAAGCTTTCACAGATATTCTTCAAACCTTATTTTTTCAGTTTTACTTCAGTTCTAGTTCAACTTCAGTTTTAGTCTTTGCTGCATGTTACTGTGTGGTGGTTGAGTGTTTCTGTTAATTATATGATACTGATAACATATATTCAGTAGCAATGCCATTTGTTCCCAAAGTTAAATTAGTGTGAGGAACTAGAACTATTCACTTGAAGAAAACTTTAAAAGCCTGTTTTAATTTAGTTCAGTGTAGAAATAGCATGTCTGGCATGGATATTTGAAGATTTGGTGGTTTTGTGCCCTCTCCCACCTGTTGTGGCGTTCTGTGACTTTCTTCTTGGCTGTACTGCTGTTCTGCAGTTCAGTAAATACATGTAACGTGAAACTCATCTCCTACTTTTTGGGTTGTTGTGTTTTTCAGGATCATGTTTGTTCGCTTTCCAAAGTACCTTTCCGAGGGGCTCCATGCAGTGACGCTGCAGGGCGTCAGGTCCCCTATGGAGCAATAATGAAGAAGGTGAATAGTTCTATTTCAGGGATCCTGTGGGATGAGGTGCAGAAGTCTCCATTTTATGAATATAAGGTAAATGTCTCTTTATAACACACCACGCAGGCTGTGGACTAAATGTTCATGAACAATACAACATTAATAATAGTTCTTTGGTTATAAAGCTGTCAGGTTTAGATACTTCCATAGTGTTTTCTACTTAGGTTTCTCATGTAGTAAACATTGGTTGGACTGCACATCTTGAATTTTTAGTCTGAAAAGGGCATTCAGTGACTGAACACCGCTAGGAGTAACAAGAGTAAAATGTGAAAATGAAAAATATGAAAATAAATGTGAAAATAAAAAATAGGAAAATTAAAGGAGTGAAAATTAAAAATATAATCTTTTTTTAAAAAATAAGTGTAATACTAAGAATAATATTTTTTTTTCCGTTGCTCCTCAGTTTTGAGAGGAGATGCACCATGTCAAAAAGGATGTTTTTGTACAAAGAAATGCTAAAGTTATGTCCTTCACTATTATAGTTATTTTTATGATGTTGATAACTGGTTTAAACTGATTTGAAAGCGATTCTGAGTGGCTGTTAAGTTTTTCTGGAGGATAACAAATACAACAAAATTGTGACTAGTGGCTTACACGCATGTTCATAGTGAAAGAGTCCATAAATGATTATGCTTATACAAAAAACACAGTATATGCACTTTTTCTTGTTTCTTTAGATACTATTTTAAGTTCCACATGTAAATGATTAAAAACTTCAGTAAGCAAAGATCATCTCAAAGCAATAGAGCTTTGACAGAATTTCGCAACTCTCTCTGAAACTGTTTATTGCTGAAACTTTAACTAAATTTGCCAGTTGATTAGATAGCATGCCTGAGATCTAGGCTATGTTAAAATAATAATAATAATAAAAAAATACAAACTAGCTAAGTCTTCTACTTAACTTCAGTGGAAATGTTTCACTTTTTATAACTTAAAAACTGAGATTCTGAAAACAAAAAATTGCCAAGTATTTGGCTCTTAAAAATTTTTATTTGTGAGAAATAATTGTAAATCAGGAAAGTATTGTTATGTAAATTTATATAGCTTGTATATCTCACTTTTTAATTGTACTTTTCACTGCATTCAATAGAAAATGGAATCAAAACTTGATGAACTCTTAACGTATCATGTTTATTTGGATAGGCAGATGCTGACCCTAGTGTTTAATTTTTTTTTTCCAGGACTCTCTTGGTAACTTCCACCAGGTATGGTATGACGACCCTCGTAGCATCTCTTCAAAAGCAGCATATGCAAAGAATCGAGGTTTAAGGGGCATTGGCATGTGGAATGGAAATAGTCTTGACTACTCGAGGGAATCCGAAGCAGAACAACAAACTGAAGCAATGTGGAAAGCCTTGACACCGTAAGAACTATATGAAATTGTGAACCACTTGCTCTAGAATGATGAAAATTGATAGTTCTGGTGATATTACATTATCGTATGCTGTGATTGCAGTCAAAGCTTTGAGAACTAGCCAAAGTCATTTGTTATTTTGAATGCGAAGCATTGTTTTCCTACTTCAGAAAGTTGCAGTATTGTTTTATCACTGCTTTTTAAAAGACTGTTTTTCCTCTCATTTTTCACAACTGCTGTAAGTTCGGTCAGAGCGTGAACCCAGTGAGTATGTGGTAATAAGCAGGACGAGGTATGAATTTACAGGGGCACGCTGGTAACAGGAAGAGCTTCACTTGCACTGCCAGGTGCCAGAGGTATTCATTCTGGGGGTCACAGGATGCAGCATGAGCTGCAACATCTGCTTTCTGCCATTCCACCCCAGTCTACATTTTAGCTAAGTCAACCTGGAATAAGATTAAGCACAGAGTATTGTAGAAACGGATGACTGCTTATATGCAACTTGGTGAAACTTGAGCTTGATTACTGCTCTAGAAATTAAAATATTTTTATAGACTGATTAAATTATGTAACACTAAGTAGTTCCAATTAAGCTTTTTATCAGACTTTTTATTAGAAAAGAGTACGCAGGAAACTTCTGTTTTGTGGTGTTAATGCATCATATGTGAATTTCTCAGTTTCATATTCCAAAAATCTAGGAATTTATTCTTAGATGCATTTTTTTTTTCCATTTCCAACTTCTCTATTTACTGAAAACTAGAAGAATGGAGCCTACATAATGAACTGTGAATATATTTTTACCCATGTTCTGATTTTTCTTTCAGTAGCCTTTTATATATATTTTTTTAATCCAGTGTTGCTTCTAAGAGAATAAGGGATTATATATTCATTCTAGATAGTACTTTTCATAAGGTAATTGTATAACTTGTTAAAGTATCTCTAGCTATGGAGCGATTGACTGGTGTGTTCATGACTTTTTTGTTAAATAAAATGTTGTCTTCACTAAGGTTGATGAACAGTATTCTCAGTTTAGTCTTGCTCCACAATTTACAGCCCACACTTTTTCAAAACTGTTTCACTACTGGATTAAGCAGGGCCCAGTTGCAGTTTAAGTGACTCTTGCTTAAACAATTAAATTAGATAATGTGTAGTCAGCTGTGTGGGAGAGGAGGTTTGTGTGGGGGGTTGGTTGTTTTGGGGGGAAGGGGCAGGGAGGGCTAAATAATTAATGGGAAACCATCATAGACTAGCACAAAACCTAAAGCCCTATGGTTGTGGAAAATGATTTTGTTATATGAGCATCTGACTGCTGTGATTCTACAGGTAATGGAGTGCTGAAAGTGAAGCTTACTGCTCTCACATATAAAACTCTTCCCCTGGGTGGCAGATGGGAGGGCTCTTCAGTAGACCTCAGGTTCTTCTGGCTTTAAAAACAGAATGCAAGAACTTTGCACAAACTGATTAATTTATTGACATATAAATTCTTAAGTAAGTATTTTATGGTAATCATTTATGTTCCTATGCTACAATAATATGAGATATTTGTGATAAAATTAAGAGGTTCTCTGAAGTACAAGAACACAACTACGAAATGCTGACTGAAAGCAAGACGACTATTACAAAACTCTCCTTCCTGTAGCAGTCAAAGATCATGAGTTGATTTTTTGCAGGGTAGGGTGGAAGAGGTCAGATTTTCCAGTAGACTTGCCTGCTCTAAATCAAAAACCAGCCTCGATTTGTGGTTTCTAGCTCATAGCCCATGTCAAAATTCTATATCCATACCTTGATTGATTTTTTTTTTCTTTTCTGTTTAAAAAGTAGCAGCAGCACTGGAGAATGCTGGTGCAGGTGAGGACAGAGAAAACTTCTGAAGGTGCATTGGTCTGTTTTTGTCCTGTCATGTTCTCACAACTGAGACAGGATGATGTTGTAGAACCGTAAGTTCTAAGTTTTCAGCCCCCGGGGAGCTCTAGCAGGATTCTGTGCATTTCTAAACGCATACAGGACAATCTAAGTTGTAGTGACAGAGTTATATCACACAAAACTGGAACTACTGTGGATTTCATTTATTTAAACTTGGCAGAATTTCCTAATCCTTTGCTTTAAGATTGCTCTTACACTTTTTAGTTTATCATCAGCAGCATAACTAAACTAGTAATACTGGTTGCTGTAACTAGTTGCCTACTTCAAGAAGCAGAACTGAAATGGCGGAAGCTGTTTTTTCATACATAGAAACAAGAACATGAAGAACTGCCTGTTGTTTTTGAATTCAATCTTGAATTGCGCAAATGTGCTTGTTGTTTTAATACTTTAATACTTAAAGCTTTTTGTTAAATCTTTTCTTTAAATTGCAAAAAGGGTGGCTTGGCTCAAAACATGGCAAGTTCCTCCTTTTGAGAGTTGCGTAACTTTCTTATCCTATTACTGATTTCCTATTATGTTTCACTTGCAGTAATAAACAAACCTCTGTCAGCTTTTTAGCTGACATTAACTTCTAGCATGTTATTGTTCTGCTTAATGTAATAATATTACATTGAACTGCAAGGAAGCAAAGAGGACGGCTGGAAAAAATGACTAGCAAGAAGAGGTTTCTGATTAGTCTTTCAGAGTAATGTTCTTAAAGTACATGTATGAACTTGAAGGAAAATAGTACACACTGCTGTAATTAAATTGGATCAAGATCATTACAGTTGTCCAAGAGAAAGCTTGCATCATCCACCAGTTATAGAATTGACCATTCTCCATGCAGCTTTCCTATAAAAGGAACAAAAACTGCTAGATAAGAAAGAAGACTATCTGGGATTTTGTTCATACTGCACAACACATTGATAATATACAAATAGGCATACTTGTAGTGACAGAAAAATATTAGTCAATCAATAGCTAAATAAAAATTACTGTTGTTGTAATCCTACAGAAAATATATTTTATTCAAGATTTAAGCATGTATGCCCCAAAATCAGAATAGGAGACTTTTGCTTATAGGAATACTTGCTTAGCAGGTATTTTGTTTACAAAAGACTATCAACATACTCATAAGATGATATTACAAAATTCATTAATTTGCACATTTAAAATAATTTGGTTTTGTTTTAGGCACCTTACTATGTTAAACTGCATGGTTACATAGCTGAGTAGTGTTACAATAAGAGTGAGATTTAAAAAGAAGGGAGTTGTAGTACCCAGTATCTTGGTATACAAATTTCACAACATTTACATATTTGATTTCTTTTTACAACAGAACTTTAAGAATATAAAAACAAATGGCTTTGAAATTCTGAGCTGCTACATACACTACAGAGCTTCAGCAGAGCTTACAGGTGCAAAGTTATGTCATCCCCTTAAATTCCTGATTTTCCAGACTGGAGAATGAAAGCTGAATGAATCTTCTTCTGTGTCAGCTCTGCTCTCAGTGCTCGTAAATCAGATGCTGCCTGTTTTCTCATCTACAGAAGAACCAGTAATTTTAGGAATTGCCATTTACAGATATTTTTAGAATTGACATGCATAGATGTTTAAGATTAAATCAAAGATAAAAAGATACAGTGTCTATATGCAGCCAGCCCGCATGAAATTTGATTTTTTTTTCCATGTCTAACTAGATAGCCTAGTTCTAGCACTGCTTTCTTCTGTATTTTGCCTTGGTGTTTTCAAGAGTGAAGCCTGGAATTCAGCCTTCTCTTCCCTCCTCCTTATACCCAGCTTTAGGAGCTCTGGTGAGTACAGCCACCCTAGACTAAGAAATGTGCGTGGTTATTCTCTGCCACTCAAGACAGAT
Source organism: Rhea pennata (assembly GCF_028389875.1). NCBI lineage: Eukaryota > Metazoa > Chordata > Aves > Rheiformes > Rheidae > Rhea > Rhea pennata. The sequence goes on along the minus strand of NC_084670.1, from coordinate 16,463,705 downwards.
TTCATGAATTCTATTGCTAAGATAGCTAAACAGCAAGATAGCTGAAAAGCTGTCTAGTGTTAATACCCTACCACGCTCCACCTTCCTGAGGAATCCACAGGCAGACCCATGATGGAAGATGAAACACGTTGCGCTCAGGCTGGACCACCACTTCCATTTTGTTCCTTGTACTAGGATTTTTTTTTCCAACCATGATATGCTACTATGTTCTTTTACAGTTAAGCAGTTCTATGAGACTGTAAAGCTCAGCTTAGACAGTACCTTGAAATTTTAAGTGGTGCTTGAATGCAATGCATTTAAAATCATCTAATAACCTGATGTTAGGATGGCTTAAGTGATAAAGCAACAATGACAACCAATACCATAGAAATTCAAAATAAGAACTGTTCAGCTAATACTTATGTCTTCCAGTGTTTGTAGAGAATCAGCATTTTTATACAGAATAACATTTCCACTGTTTTGATTAAAAGGCTCGCTAGGATAAAAGGAGAGTACCTTAATTTCTATTACGAGTTTCATTTTTGTGTCATCCAGCTGCCTCCTCAGTTGATCAATATCGTGCTGTAGTGTAATAATCTGGATGACTGTATTATTCTGTGTGAAACAACAACATAAAAGCTTTAATATATTTCCACATTACTAGATAATATATCTCTTCAGTCAGAGGGTGTGAATTCCCCACTCAGAAATAATTCCCCTAAACTCTTTTTTTCCAAATTTTACCTCCTTCTAGTTTCTAATACATGCTTGGCAACCTTGTTTTGAGTACCTTAGTCTGTAAACACTTGCCTTTCCATAGAGGGCAGCTCTCTTCAACAATGAGTCCTTCAGCTAGGTGTGAAAAGTTCTTCCATTCCCTGTTGCTTTGGGAAGTTAAGATCCAGATCAGATCTCTTGAGTAATAGCACAGCATTTTGCCATTAGTTTTTATGGCTACTTCCCACATATAATAAAAAGTCACACTTCAGATAGTTCCCCCCCCCCCCTTTACAGGCTTACCATCACTCTATCCTATAGGCTGTGCATTTACTGATGGGACTGCTACATCATGTCAATGTCTAGTGCAGATAAACCCATCATTTCAGCAGTAGCTGTGGATGGTTCTAGTTTTGTTTGAGTGAGTTAACCTGTAAAACTAAAATTCTTATTTTCAGAATGGACATTCTGATACTCAGCCACTGTGAGTGAGTCACCCTTGGTCCCTCCAAGTCTGTAACTCTGAGGAACAGGTGCACATGTGGTAATTGTCTCTTGATGTTCCACGCCTTTAAAAATACTAAAGTGCCAGCTGAAGCAAATGATGTGATCAGGCTGCTCACACAAAGAGTCATTAGGTGGTAACTGTAGCTGTCTGTTAACTCCTGCAGTAAGCACTCCCCCCACCACCCCCAAGAGATTTAGCAGTCTGTGTCGGAGGGTCCAAGGGCCATCTCAACGCAGCTGTGTGACCTTGACTCAGAGGGCTGCAAATTACAGAGAACACCAGGGAGGGCAGTCAGCCTAGTCGGGGGCTGCTCAGGCATCACTGGATCCTGGATTGTTGGGTTGAATCATCACCATTACTGGTGCTGAAAGGGCCAGTGGAAGGTGCCAGCTCAGCAGCACCGTGGATCAGTTCCCTGGAGCCCAGAGGTTGTCCCTTCCCACTCTGACAGATGCCAGCCTCTCCAGCAGAGCCTCCTCCCGTGATGATCAAGGGTGGAGAGCAGACTAGTGCTTAATCTAACAGCTTGTTAAATCCTTGCTAGCGTCTGTGTGTGTTGGCCAATAAATAATTGCTTTATGCATTTAAGCTGTGCATAGCCTTGTATAGTCTCTTTATGCCTAGCTAAAGATGCCCCCCCAAAAACTAATACCCCCAAAAACCTGACTCCCCCCAATAAAGAGGCAATAACGTATCTGAACTCCCAACATAGCTAATAATATGTTGTATCAACCCTATTAATTCTTCCATAGTTTAGCTATTTATCTTAAGACAGTTCCAGTAATATGTATTTTAGATTGTATCCCAGCTTTTAGATGAAAGCATAAGACAGTACATATGCTTCTTACAGTTTATTTTTTCCTACTCTCGTTTCAGATTTGCTGGCAGACTTGCTTCTATGAAAGCATTTAGAAAAACTGGCAGATTTAAACTATTGGGAGGGGTATTTTCTCCATTTCTTTTATCTTTTTATTTATTCCTCTCTGAGCTTCCCATGATTTGACACCAACAATGTATTTCCATTAACATTCTCATAGTTGCACAACAGTTCAGGTACAACCACTCCAAATGCCTCTGGGATCTTCTTTTCTCCTCCAAACACAACTAGGATTCATTACCTCTGTACTTGAAATTGGGGGATAATGAGAACCACGTGGAACTGAAAAATTCATTAATCATACTGAACAACAAAGTTTTTGCCATCAGAGGCTATCATACAAACAAAAAGCAGGAAGACTCAACTTGTCAGACTCAAGCACTTCTTTAGTCTTATTAAGAACAGGATGCAGTAATTCTGTATTGGCCCCACCTCAGCTCACTGAAAGACATTTGGTTGTTAGAGCCAGTTTATACACTGGCTGATGATGAATTGGTTACTTGCATTTATATTAAAAAAAAAAACAGACTGTGTAAAAAAAATTAAATAACACGCACAAATACCTTGGAATTTGTTGTATTATTTGGTCGTTTTCGGGTATCTCTGGCTTCCAGCTGCAGAAGTAATTTCTGGTAGTAAAACTCTAAATCTTGTCGTAGTTTGTTTAAAATGTCCTCCAGTGAAATTGTAGCTTTCTTTGTTTCGAAGTACTTTTTTTTCCATTCCTCACGAACTACGTAGGAAAACCACAGTATTATTTAGTCTTGATCACCTTATCGTAGACAAGTAATAACCAACAGATCTTACAAGAGTCAGTTAGCCAATATGCCTATTAAAACATAGCAGTAGATTTCATTAATTAAAAGACTTTGCCAAAGTGACATTTGCTACAAATTGCAACAGAATTTTCTGAACAAGTAATCACCTAAACAAAAGGCTCTATCTGTCCTCTGAGACATGACAGCAGCTCCAGAACCTAAGTTCCCTTCAGCCTGGCAGTTCTGCATTTTTTTGGCTGAAAAAGAGCTCTAGACCTGGGAAGACAGGTATGCCCAACACCATCTGAAGTCCACAGCTTCACAGTAACAGAATTAGGAGCTTTATGTAGAATGAGCTTTGCAGGGCTACAGATTTTGAACAACTTAGTTTATGTAGAACTCTGAAGATTTATGGGAAACAGTTATTTACATTTAACTATGACTCCTTGGGCTACACTGTTAATATATTATCAGCAACTGGCACATCTGTACCCCCCATATTTGATGTGGCAGTCGCATGGCCAAGATACATCTGCCAGTCTGCACTGTGTCTTAAAAGCTTCTTTCTCTCAAGGCTTACCTTAGGAAAGCAGGAAACTACTACTCAGCTACTTACCAAAAGCATCCAGCTGTTGCAGGACTACAGAACATATAACTTAGAGTGACTGTCACTGTGACAATCATAGGAGGAAATTAAATATAGACTGTATTGCTGTTCCTACAGTATATGATGTGCCCGTCATACCTTATGAAGAAACATGTTTGTTTGTGAAAGCACTTTTATGAAACTCTTCAGGTCTGACTAAAATAATTGGGAGGTAGAGGCACTTCTGTAAGAACCTGCAAAAGCTGTTTGAATTCTTGTGAAATAATCTTTACCTCGCTGGATGACATAATTTAAGACAATGCATTTAGGAGTTATCTAAGCAGGGTAAATCAGCTTGTCTGCAGCACCATGCTACCACAAATTCTCTGCTTCTAGTACTCAAGCTTGCCTTTTTTTTAAAATGTGACTTCACCATGCTGCAGAGTACGATGTAGCCATGCCCTTAGAGAACAGCTGGAAGAAATGGCTTGTCCTTTCAATAAAGCTACAAACAATCTAGCTGAGACTCCCAGTGATTCAGCTGTACTTAAGTACAAAGACAGTGCTCTCAAAACATTGACGTACAACTGGAAGTGTAACTCCTTTCTGTATAACTGGAATGTGACTTAGGGAGGCAAGTTTAAGTGTTCACTTGAAAATTTTAACAACATTTGCAGAGGATTTCAATGAGATTCTACCCTTGTTAAAAATGCTGAATACCATTTGACAAGAGATATAAAAAGTATTATGCTGGTGGACTGAATGGAAGTCCTAATAGAACCTGAGTAAGCACCACGGTCAAAGGTGGTTTTAGAATAGGTGAATTGCCTTGGGCCTCAAACAATGAAGTCTGAAGTAGCTCTCTGGATACTCTATGTCTATATCTGACATAACTTCAATGCTTTATAAAAGTCAGGATTTTTTTTTTTTTTTTAGATTTAAAAGACTGCCACGAGGAAGTGGAAGCAGACATTTCTGCCTTGAATCTTTCTACCATACTGTTATACAAAGGAACCTTCTCAGAGCTTCTGCTTAGCCAACTGCTCTCTCTGTAATTAAGCTCACTGACAAAAAGACAAACATTTTCACATTGGTTTTCATGTCACTACTCAATCATTCCAAGTTCCAACAGAAATGACAAGTGTACCATGGTATCTCCTCAGCTTATTTTGTTCCAGTAGCCCTTTGGCTTTTTTGATCAGGTCTTCTCTAGTTCTTTCCATGCACCTTCTGTCTTTCTTCATCTGCTGCAGTTGTTCTGCCATCTTGTTTTCTAAAAACATAATTATATTTAGCAAGTGTTTGGATACTGTAAGGGGGAAAGATCAAATCAAGATTTTCATAATGCACCTTAAAAAAAAAAAAGAGAAATCCAGCATGCATCCAGCCATTCTTATGCACACGAACAAGTAAGTACCCCTTTAAATGCCTAGAATCACTAAAACTGCTGTTAGAACATTTTCAGCTATATATTGCATATGTTGGAAACTGCTGCCATAAGGCCAGAAAAAAAACCTCTAGAGGACTATTTCCTGCCTAAAATATTTTGTGACGTTAACTGTAGCAAAATGTTTCCTTAAACTCAGCTAGTATAGGCAGACTAACATATTTCAAGCTTTCCCTAGTCTGCAACAATGAGTCAATCACCTTCCCTCTCACTAAACATCCTTCTTCTGGATCATGGGTGACAATTCTTAGCCATACTAGTAGCAGTCATCTTAGCCACATTCTCACTTCAGCTGACAGTATTTTAGCCAGTTTTACTTATTACCTCCTATCCACAAGACCACAAGAGAGTTTTCAAACACTGGGAAACTCTGCCATGTTCTGTGAACAGCTATGTAATGATAACTGCTTGGAATTTTCCAACCACAAATTAACCTTTGTAACAAAATTGTGAACAAATGCATGTACATACATACAAGTTCTTCACTAAAATAAATATTTCTGTCTTCATTAACTAACTGTTCAGTTTTGATTTCGTTCAATCCCCTTTGATCTTCTGGATGCATGTACTTACTTTCTGCCTGACTTGCAGGAACTTGAGTTGGATTCACAGAAAGTGCCAGAAAAGGTGGGCTAGGAGGAGAGAGATAGTCTTTTGGACATGTAAGATGATTTTGGTTGTTCTCATCTGCCTAGAGAGTGAAAGGAAACAACAACAACATGATTTGTAATCCTAAATAGTTACATTGCATTCTGTGTTATTGATAGAGATGTTGACTACTAAATTCCAAACAGCTAGACCTCTGCAAACAAAATTGCAGAGGGAAACATGAGGGCAAAATCTGGCCCAAAGTAATTTACCATCCCCAAGGATTAAAGGAGAAAGAAAAAAACTTAGAAGAAAATACTTTTTTGAGATTCACATTGGCTTGTAGAGCTCACAGAAGAATATTTTACTTAGTAACTAATAAAAATCGATACAGAGTTAAACATAGTTAAATATGGATTTCCACACTGCCACATATCAGTTAAACAGAATGCCAGTATTTTATAACTAGAATGGGCTACTTCACACACACTTGAGAGAGATACTTTATTAAGTAAGTAAGTGGTGAATCTTTCAGTAGCCATGAACAATTACCAAATTCCAAGATTTTTTATAATCTCATATTGTGTAAGTTTCTTTTCACTGACAAATTAAGGCATTTATCTACAGCTAGCTTTTACACTCTACAGCAGTATATAAACTATACAGATACATGCATTAATACTTGCCATATCAAATTCTGTGATAAGGAAAGAATTCTTTTCAGAAACTATACTTTACAGAACTGGTATGAGGTTCCTTCTGAGCACAAACAATACCTTAAAAATATTTTTTCAATAACCAAAGCAAGGTGAAAATTGAAACAGTAATTAATTCCACAGGCAAATCCACAGATGAAAAACTTAGCAGTAGAACATATGCTTTTGGCAAAGGAAGTGATATTTTTATTAGACCAAATGGGAGTAGGCAAAATAGACAAGTTTGGCATCTCTGAAGAAAGGTCAGTGTCCCTGAAATCCCTCTTTGCTTAAAAGCTTCGCAGAACTATATGTGAAAATATTGAGAACTGTCCTTTCTTTTCAGACCTCTTTCAGAAAGGCAGCCTACAGGATGATTCCATCTGCTCTCTCTGTCTTCTCACCTTCAAAAAAATGTAGACTATCTCTAAATATTCCTGTGCATGTCCATAATCCCACAAGTTACTGACACCACCATGAAAGACTGGAAGTAACAGTCCTGAGAACTGATTGCTTAGCAAAGGCTAGACTACCCATTTCTAAAGTAAAATTTATAAAAGCAGATTTTCAGTTTCATTATTGTTTTCATAAGACTCTAACTTCTAACTACCAGACAAAAATCACTTCAGTACAAAAGCTCATGTGAGTTCTACCTATTCATTCCCTAATATCAGTGTTTAATGGTGTACATACGCTTGCATGTGGGTGCTTTGTATCTTCCTAAATTTGTTCCAATTATGCTGTCTTGTATATATTTTAAAGAATTGTAGAGGTCTTTTATTAGAAGTTTTGCTTGATTAAAGACTTGCTTTTAAGATTTATCCCACATGAATTTATAAAAATGTGGCTAATAAAACCAATATAACACTATGGTCAAACAACTAGAAGAAACATCCAGCTAACATTAGTAAGACTGGGATAATTACTCTATATCTACTTCCTATTAAATGATAGCCACTGCAATAACATCTTTCGAGGATTTCATTGTTTCATAAATAGTTTTTCATCAGCAAATCTGCAAAGTAGCAGAGTGTGAATTAAATTTTCTGAATTATTCTCAAGCCTATATTTGAATATTTCATTTTCTAAGGAGTTAGCTGTCTTATAAAATTAGACTATTTCTCTATGGAGGATTATGTTTATTGCTTCACACTACTAATACATGTTAGCTGGGAAAACGTACCTGATTATCCTGTTTTTCACCACGATCAGCTACAGACCTGACAACTCTGTACTGTTGCAAGCTAAAGATAAAACAAAGAAGCAAGTGAAAAATTATGTAATTAAATGCTTTTCTTTTGTATTTTCTTTTATTAGAAGATTTTAAATAAGTTTCTAGTCACAAATTATCCATTCTTTTATCAGAATCATTAATTACTAACCTTTGGTTACTATGTATATGATGTTCTATGGTTTGGTCTTCCCACATTTTAGGGATTCCAGAATCCCGTGTTCTATTCCTTCTTAGATTGGTATCTTCTTGATGGTTGTTATTTTCCATGTTGGTGACTAGCAATTTGGGGTTTAGTTCTGTGACAAGAAAATGATCAAAATGTTCAATTTTATTTTAAAAGACAAGCTTTTTTGAGTGCCAATGCCTTGACTTTCCAACCTGTCTTAGAAATTCAGTGAATCAATTCAATAAACTTTTCTCTGTGGTACAGCAATGTTGTATGAATAACAGAGGAAAGAAATAAAGGTGAAAAATGGCCTTCTGGTTTTGAGAATTTTATATAAAAGTAATTCTAGTAACTAGTACAGGGAATGATAACACAAATAAGGAAACCACTTAATTATTTCACCTTTCTTAAATTAATTTTGTATCTAACACTTCCTACCTTTAAATGACTGAAGATTCCCTATAAACTGGAGACAGCAAAGAAAGTGACAGCAAAATGTTTTGCATTTAATATGTTAACGAATAAATGTTATCTGCTTAAAAATATCTACAAAATAAAGACATATTTCAAAAGAAAGTTGCTGAATGACTTTACCTGTATCTGGCAAAATCCTACAGCCTTCATCATTCAAAACTACATTTCAGAAAACTTGTTTTATCTTTATTATAATATTTATATTATTATATTAGTAACACTTATCAATCATATATGTATACACACACATAAATGCACATGTGCACACGTGTTTGTGTATATTTACCTAACTCATATTTCAGTTAATATGGTGATAGAAAGACAGAGCTATTTTTGACAGATTATGACTGAAAACTGAAATTACTGAAAAGTCATACGAGAAAACCTTGTCTAACACACTCTTCATACAACTCTCAAAATTACAATACTGAAATTTTGTTTTCTAATTCAAAGTGCTGGATACCCAGAGGATTGTTTTAATTAAGCTCTACAAGGTGCCAATACCTATGAAATTTGAATATTGCTTCATTCAATAACTGCGCATTAGAAATTTATAATAGAAAAGGGCCACCTTTGTACATTAGCAGTAAAATTCTATTCTATTTAAATATTGAGACTTGTCTCTTAAAACTATTTCTTCAAAAACAACGTAGGCTGCAATTTTAATGCTAATATCAAAACAGTGGTCATTCAAATCCAATTTAAATATTTCCACAATTTCTTTCTTCACCATTACTAAAAATTTAGGAATAATTAGAATACTAGGTAAGTGTTCAGAGACTTAACGGCCTTTAGTATCCATAAGACATCCCAATTTAAAGGAAGTAGTAGCTCATAGATCCCTTAAAAAAAAACATTTCTGGTTTTGGCATAAAACTGCTGGCCTAGCTATTTCATCTGTGCTTCACACAGACATCTCTCCACGCTTTTGTACTATTTTCCACTGCAGTTGAGTCAAAGAGTCCTCTCACCTCAGTCTTAAGAATCACACTGTTCAATAGAATAAAAATAGATCAATGTTATATCAGAGAGAGAGGAGAAAACACTTTTCCTCTAGCAGTAATGTAGCTAAGGGTAAAATGGCAATGAAAGTAAGTGAGTAAATTGCTTTCCCTGATATATTGATAACACGATTTATTAATTTTTAACTCGTCTTGAATTATAATTATGGGATCATCTTCCTAGCTTTACAAATAACAAGTGGCAGCTTAGTAATTTGTTTTCATACAAAAAAGATTAGACAAACGCATCAATTATATTAAAGTGCTTCCTAAATCAGTAGCTAGTGATAAAGAATGGCTAATCAAAAGTAAAAACTATAGCTCTTCGAAAGATACTTTTCTAATAAAAAATTAGAATAATGTTCTGATAGCAATTTTCCAAATTATGCTATGACTAAAGATTCTTTGTAATCTTACATTTGCTGTGCCTACTTCCTAAAAAGCATGCTTTCAGAAAAAGATAACAAGGAACAGTACCCTTTTGATATTTAATGTAATTTGTAGGGGTTGGGTTATTCCGGCCTTGTTCATCACTGTGATTTACATGAAGAGTAAGAGCAGTTCCTTTGGCTTTGTCATTCCATTCAGGAGCATTATGCTCTTTTTGATCCTGTCTAGGATGGTTTTGCTGAGGGTTCTGTAATAACATACAGTTCTTCTGAGATTCCCCATCTGCAGTATTTGAATTACTTGGCACAAAGAGAGCTCCACTGGATCCATTTTGAGCTGCACAATAATTGACATTGAGAAAGAGAAATATTATTTTATTGCAGATGTTAACCATAGCAGCTATTCTTCTCCTCTTCTCCTTCACTACATTGGATAAACTTACCTTTCTCTCTAAACTGAACTGGTTTTTCTTGAATTCTGCTGTTCTGGCCTTGCTCATGATTTGCGTGAAAAACCAGAACAGACTGTTTCTCAGCCCATTCCACAGAACTGTGCACTTCCTGATTTTCTAGCAGATGACTGCTTTGTCTGCTTTCTAAAAATTGTTTACTTTTCTCATTTTTTGCCCGGGGATGACTGGATAATCTTGATCCATGACTAAACCTATTAGCTTCTGCATTAAAGTGATGTCTTTCTTGATGTGATGATGATAATGGATAAACATCTTCAAAGTATTCCACTCCAGGTAATAAATATAATTCAGGATAAAGTGCCTAAAATAAGCAGTATGTTAATCAGACATAAAAGAAGCAATATGTGTAGTGTAAGAAGTTTTTGAAAACGATAGTTTAAAAGCCATATAATACATACATAAGGAGGAGCAAATGACTTCAGTTCTAGTTCTGCTTCTTGCTTTGCTTTCACCTTGGAAGATGAAGAATGAAAGTGTAACCAATAAAATACGTTTTTAACAGTAATGTTGAATATTACTATTTATATATTCCATCATCATCTTTACATGTTACATTTTTCTTAATCAATATTGTCTTCTGGAATGACCTGATGGGGGAGAAACAACACAGAATACTATTTTGTTTTCTGACATGGCACTGAAACATTTTGTCTAGTTTTCAAACTCTAAATCATATCCACAAGAGTACCTGGAAATCTGAATAAACATTTTTATCTTTTGCACTTTCGTTCAAAGGACTTGATTCAAATATCAAAGCAAAACAAAGTATTCGACTGTTTTCACCAGAAGTTGCTTCAAGTTGAATCTGAATAGAAGTGACAAGTTTGTATGCTCTATTCACCTTATACAATGTTGCAAAATATTTGATGTATATAAAAAAAAAAAATTACAACTCTCCTGAACACTTCTATATGTTTCTTGAATGTATTGTTTATCTTAATTTCCATTGTGTGATACAATTTCTGATTTCAACATAGTTCTCCTAAAAAACAAAATTTATGATAATCAATGTATGTACTCCAGTAGAGAAAAATAAATCTGAGCTTACATTTAAATAACGAAATAATTAAATTGAACTTAGTTTGGGGCCATGTTCTGTTCTCAGTTATGGCCAGGCAATGCCATTGATTCACTGTTACATTCATACACTATATGAAAGAAAATGAAGAGAAAACGAGCAAGTTTTTGGTTTATTTTTTCATTTAAAGGCCCTAACTCTGCAAGTAGGCTACAGCTTTTAGTATTGCTTACATTGTTACTATTGTGAAACAGAAGGCTGGGGGGTGTGTGGGGGGGGGAAAACACAACAAATATTTGATCATGGAGATATAATTGCATGAGGTTACCATGCCCCTAAACAACAAATAAACCACTTTGTTGGTTTACTGCTTTACCCTTCCTTACAAAGTTAAATACCAAGCAATAGAAAATCCCCCAAATTAAAACTCTAATTTGTTGCTAAAAGTCTTCATTTGTTTCTACTAATATCTTTAATTCCCTGATTAATACAGAAAAATTTTATTATATTCCTGACATTCTCAACAAAGCTGCAAAATTTCTCCATTTACATCAACTATCAGTGGGGGCATAAATATACAATCTTACTTAATACCACCCAGTTAAAAACACTTGAATTATTTGAAAACATTTATATTTTTCTAGATTTATATTCTGTCACAGTCTTTCAGTTTGTCTTCATGTATTTCTAATGGCACATTATTAATAATTATTCTAGTCTTCTACAGGGGTAATGTTCCCGATGACAACAAATGAGATAAAGATCAGCACCAAATATACAGCTTGTAATTAATTCCCAACCTGTGAGAAGTGAATCAGAAGTGAAAAAAATGTTCTGTACTTACACAAAGATTTAAGTGACGTATTATATAATAAACATTTAGACTGATTTTCAATTTTATTTAATCTTTGGCTTATAACTAGCTATGCATAGAATCAATGTGAGGAACAGTTAACATTTAGATAGCCAGCTTTTTGATGGCCTAAATCTCAGCCTGTATTACTGGACTAAATAGAAATGTACAGACAGAGGAGTGTCCCACCACAGACTGATCTTAGAGGCCACTGTGAAGATCATAGCAGGAACCTTTAGAGGAATTCTGACATATTCAATTTTCACTGAAAACTCTTCAAGTACCATATTCCTGACCATGTACTGCTAATAATGACCACAGTGGAGAATTTCTTGTTTACAACTAAATTTGCCATATTTAATCAACAATCAATCTACTGATTTATCAAAACTAGTATCTTCCACTGGATGGCAAAAAAATTATGTCTGATGCTTTAAAAGATGTTTCTAATATACCTGGCCAGCGCTGCCTGTATTTGGGGTAGTAGTTCTGATAAGAGCTTATGCTCCAACACGTGTAAGAACAAATGCTAGCAGTGCTCCCAATGTTATCTCTGTTTTTTAAATACTATTCCTGATAGTGTCTAATCTGCAAGAACTAAATCATTTGTTTACATTAAAAAGCAGAATAGCACTAGAAGGAGGAAAAAAGTATTAACTTACCACTGCTAGTTTTTTCCCAATGCATTTTAAAAATATAAATTTATCTGCAACTGCAGCTCCACCCAGGTACTCTCCAAGCTTCTCCCGCAGCACTCTTAGTGTGATGTGAGGAGACACCCTAGAATGTTGTTATTCATTAATACGTCTGTAAGATCAAATAACGATGGCTAGTTAGTAAGAGAGGGAAGGTAATGCTACATACACATTGGCTTGCATGAAGAGAATGACCAAAAATGGGAATCATGTTCCTGGAATTGAATCTAATTACATACAGTCTGGGTGTGGTAGAGTCAGGATATTACATCAAATTATGGTAGTCTGTATTACAAAGACTGTCCTAATATTAGCTGACAATATTCATGTTTTAGGAACCCATACAAAAAGAGAATATTGAAAGACCAGAACCTTGAAAAAGACCCCCTTTATAATGCTTTTGCTCATCTGCACATGAATAACAAAAATAATGAAAACTGAAGTAAAGCAGTTTGCCAGGTGGCAAAATTAAAGAGGGCTAGTCAAAGACTGCAGAACATACTCTTTCAGGCACTACGCACTAGAAGAGACTTCGTGACTGTCCACTTTAAATGCCAAACACATCCCTCTGATTTTATCTTCTCCAACATAAATTCACAACAGGGTGTGTGCATGTATGTACACATGCAAATGTATTTTAAATCAAAACCAAACACTTCAGTGCAAACCTTTCTACTATAGCTACAGGATGAGAGAGAGACGATGCAAATACAAATTACATCATTTAATGTACTACTGGAAACCCTGCAAATATTGAAGTATGAGCTCAGTATGGAAACAACCACAGAATGAAAAGCATCTCCACAGAATAAATCAAAATGTGCAAGAAGAATGCACAAGTTCTTCAGTAGAACATAAGCACTTTTGATTACTTCTATGCTACAACATAAAATAAACCAGGAAGCAAATTCAGGCAGCCTAGGACTTTTCATTATCCATGCTGCTTAACTGTTAGTACACTGTCTAGCATGGTTTCGGCCCAGGTCAGCTATTACTCTTCAAGCAATACATAGACATAGTCTGGGGGATAGCACATCATTCTCAGTACAGACAAGAATGCAACAGGTTCAGCTTCTTCCGCTTGGACAGGCCTTCAGTATTACCCAGCAGGGTTTGTACTTTCAAACAGTCCTATATGCCTTCATTTCACAGCCAAGGTGTGCAAAAAATACTCTCAGTTTCAGCCTATAAAAGTTTTACCCAGTACTTCAGTGGGCTACAATGCTACCTTTACATTATTTGAAACACCTTGGACTTAAGAGGACTCTCCTCAAGATCATAATTCTGCCCCGGAGCACAGGACACGACAAAGGAGATCTAAGGTCAAGTATTCTGCACACTGGACACATGTAGGCCTCACTGCTTGGTCCTATACACTTAGTACCATACATTTAGCCTCTGTTTACTGCTTCCACTTCCTCTTTTTTTTGCCCATATCTGCTGCAGATATTAGCCCTAATTTATTCATATATTTCAAATGTATAAAGAAATATGTGAAGGAGGGATATATAATTCAATATGCATCCTTCCACGTCCCGATATGAGAAGACAGATGATCTATAATTCAAACATCTCTCATTCACCATCATTTTTTCAAGTTCAGAGAAGATATGCCCCTTGAACTGTCCAGTGAAACCCAATAAATGCAAGCTCTTTCACAGGGAATTTTAGAACCGAATATCCTTCACTGATAACATCCTCACAATCCAGCATGGAAATCTAATAACTATATGAACAGCAGGGAATACATCAGATTTAAGGAACTATGATGTATCATAGGAGAAAATTACTTAGGTTATACAGCTCCTGAAACGTACAGCAGAAATGTATCTGAAAGTAGTCAGCTTGCCAGTGCAGCTGCTAAGAACTAGGTATAATGCTCTTCCCTTTTGTTGCCACTGGCTAACAGAAGAATAGTCATATCCGCATCACTTGCTTCAGGGTGTTCCTCTAAAAGTAATGCTAACCATAGTTCACTGCAGCAACCTCATCTAAAAATGACAGAACTATCAGTTCTGTGGTAAGGAATAAGAAATAAATAAAAAGATCACAGAGCCTGAGAAATCAAGTTCATGGGAGTGAGTACTTCGGGCCATTGATGATTACACACTTAATATTTTCCTCTGATTTTATCATTAATGGAAGTGGCCTATACTGAGACCTAGGAATCCTTTGTTCAGCTGATTCACAGAACAATAGGCTCATAAAGCTCATCACTGGACAGTGCTATCAACAATGATCAAACACTGTTAGTATCTGCAAGATTGTAATTCCCTCCCCTAGATTATAATAAGAAAATATTAAAAAAAAATTTTAAGACAGTGATATACCAGCATTGTGCTAGTTATTGCTAATACTAGTTTACTGCAGCATTGCATAGCACACTAGAGAATTATTATTTAGCAAGTCCTCCCAAAGGGCTATCTGAGAGCATACATAGCATATGCAGTTGCAGGCAACTGTTCAAAAATATTACTGAAGAAGAAAGAAGCTATACACTTGTGGCTGCATGGGCTGTAATGCTTCCCTCTTAGAAATATGAGTTAAGTTCTTTCTTCAGACTTCAAAACTTCATATACCTATTCCTGGAAAGTTACTGGCTCTTCTGAGATAGTGAGTCTTTTCCATCTCTCCTCTTGAAGCTGGCCCACTGCAGAAATGAATTCAAGATTCTGATAATCAGGCTCCAGAAAAGAAAAAGAACATAAGACTGTGATTTTACAAGGTAAATTATTCTTCAGCAATCCCATTTCAGTGGTCTAGACCATGGGCTGCAATGGGGCTAAGCCTGAAGTGGTTCAGATAGGCGTAATGCTAGTCATGGGTGCCACTTACCCTGCTGGAAATGATCAGAGAACAAGTCTCTTCTGACAGATGTAATTTTATCTGTAGAGCAATG
Organism: Rhea pennata; assembly: GCF_028389875.1. Taxonomy (NCBI): domain Eukaryota; kingdom Metazoa; phylum Chordata; class Aves; order Rheiformes; family Rheidae; genus Rhea; species Rhea pennata. The sequence continues at coordinate 16,448,348 of NC_084670.1, read as the reverse complement.
TTGGTAGTAAATGACTGAAGGACAGTGTAGAGGAACTCCTATGCATGTGAAGTCAAAAGTTTTATAGGTGCTGTCAGATTCTTGCCTGAGATGAAACTCACCTTATAAATCCAGCTGAGATGAATTTATTAGAAAGAGCTGCAGAAACTGTATTCAGCTTGAAGTTCCACACTTCTTCCGGGACATAAAAAACATGAAGTTCCACCAACTAAATCAAGTAAGAAGATTTGTAACTGTAGATATATTATTAAATACTTTTCCTTTGTGCTTTGTTTTCCGTAGTTGGACTTTCAATTTATGGAGGCAGGAATTGTTTCTTTGCTGTTAGTACGTAGACTAGAATCTGCAATGATGTTCTAGATGAAAGCCATGACCAGAACAAATTTTGATCGAATTCCAGCTAATAATAGGCTCAACATCAAAATAATTCACATTAGAACAAGCTCAACAATGAGAGAAAAGACAGTCTATGCTCCTGTTGCATGTCACTGTGACGTCAATGGATAGAGATTACCAAAAATAGTCGATCCTTTGAAGTGTATGTCATGGATACTTGAATACTTCAGCTAAAATTTCAACTTTGTTCAACTCACAAAAACTGCAAGGCCCTGTAAGCCTGATTCAAATGCAGTACAAAGCCCCATAATGAGACCTTGCTAGTTAAAAAAAAAAAATAATAATTCTTCTCACAATTGTTAACAATATTAGCCATTCTGGAAGCACAGAAGTGCTCTTGGTAATGTCTGTGACAAAAGTAACTCAGCTGGCTCTGAGAAAGTTTACTTAGATTGTGCCCAAACCTGTGATAGTCATTGGACAACTAATAGCTGAGTCTTGATATTTTAGTGAAACTAAAATTGTATTAGCAAGGATGACAAATTTCTGAAAAGGTTTCCATGTAATCAGAAGTTATGCAAAAAGCTATATTAAATATTTCTGCAGCTGTTGAATTATGAAATATAAACAGGAAAAGAATGATTTTTATGTTTACTATGTTAAAAGAAATTTTTTTCTCTCAAGTCTTCTAGAAATGTTGCGAAGTGGCTTATTTTGGGTTTCTTTTTTAATTTAGAAAAACAAAAAAAATTATAGAAAAAGTATAAGAACTCTCACCTGTGATGTTGGAGGTCTCATTCGACCGAACAACATATTGATCCCCGTACTTGACCACAGTGAATGCCAGACGGGCCTTTTACTTTTCTTTTTGATCTATGCATTCTTTAAGAACGAGTTCCATAATAAATCTGTTATGGGAGAGGTTATTCCATTAATTTCCTTTATTTTCATTTACTTTTACTTGATCACAGAGAATGCCAGACAGGCCTTTTACTTTTCTTTTTGATCTATGCATTCTTTAAGAACGAGTTCCATAATAAATCTGTTATGGGAGAGGTTATTCCATTAATTTCCTTTATTTTCATTTACTTTTCTTCTTTTCTGCTTACAAGAATAAAAAAAAAAAAGCTGTTTCTGGACTGAGGCCAAAAGCTTCTAGCTAACTGTAGACAAATGGGCTCACCACACCTCCTACAGAAGCGAGGATCACCTAAGTAACTCGGTGAATAACATGATCACAGCCATGCAGCTCTGCTGGGATCTACCCTGCAGTACTTCCTCTAATGTTATCTGTCCTCTTCTAAAAATACTTGAGCTGTGTATAATTTTCTATACAACTGCATCACGTATCTAAAGGCACAAAACAGGATTCTTTCAAGTCTAGACTTATCTTTAATAACAGGACAATTGCCGTGAACCGAAGCCAAGTCACACATATACCTCACATTTCACATTACACTGGCTGAGTACGGTATTCCAAAGAAGCTTCACTCTATCAGGCAACGACGTTGGAAAAAATCCTTTTGTAAGCTACCCTGGCCCAACCTTAGCGTTTTTAGGGTTTTTCTTAGCACTCTCATTTGAAGGCTGTTCCAGGACTCACTATTCTATCACTTACAAACCTGCAGAGTTTCAGCCTAGCTAGATGTCCTCCACAGGCATAAACCCACCCGCGGCGCATGTGCCAGCGCTGTCCTTTCACACAAGCCGCTCTTCTTCCCTGGGTTTATCGCACTTGCATTTGGAGAGCGTCGTGCCTCCTCTCCCCTTTCATTTGGCTACTTTAAACATGCCATGAGCTCTGTTAAACAAGCTCTCTACTCTCCTTACCATCTTAACCGCTTCCTTGCACCCCTTCCTGTTCTAATTCAGATTTTCTTGAACATGAGTGAGCAGCCCTGCAAGAAGAGGTCTCGCCCCAGCTATGTACAGCAGAATTAAGATTTCTTCACGTTCATAGGAGAAAAATCTACTTAAAAGAGTCTATGCCGTGGCTATAGTGCCCCTCGGTTAGCAGCATCCAAACACATTCCAGGCTGTAGAGGAGATTCTTCATCTACGTTCTTGGATACTTTCTGCAACAAATATTAACCACCTTCTAAGCTGCAGTCAAGTAAGGTTAATAATTTCATCCACTGTATCTCAAAATAACCTTCTAACCCGCAACTCAGCTCAGAATATCAAAAAGATTTGCTAGCTTGAGCTGAATATTGCTTTCTCATCCGATCTGCCATAGAGATAATGAAAAAAATCACGTTTTTGTGCCCCCTCGATGTGAGGGGCCTTCCCCAGGAAGCACGCGGGAACTTACCACACAAGCGCAAGCGCAAGCTCCCGCCGCCGGGCACACGGCGGGAGCACCGCGCCCCTCCGCGCCCCTCCGCGCGCCCGCGGCCCACGCCCAGCGCGGCGCCGGCTGCCGCCGAGGCTCCCGGCAGCGCCCCCCGCGGCGGCCGTTGGCGGCGGCCGTTGGCGACGGGCGCGCGCGCGGGCGGCGGCTGCGCAGGCGCCGCCGGGCGGGAGAGTTCGGGACGCGCCGGAAAGTTGGGGCTGGGTGTGCCCGGTGCCCGCCGCCGCCGCTCCTGCCCGCGACCACCATGTCGGGCTCCTCCAACGTGGCGGCCATGAAGAAGGTGGTGCAGCAGCTGCGCCTGGAGGCCAGCGTGAGCCGCGTGAAGGTGAGCCGCGGAGCCGGGACGGCGCGGCCGCGCCGCCATTACCGCCCGGGCTCCCCGTCGGCGGCCGCGGAGCAGGGGAGCAGCCCGGCCCGAGCGGGGCGGCCAGGCCGGCTCCCCGTGCCCCGCCGAGCCTCCCGGGCCGCCGCGGGGCCCCCACGCCGCCGGGCGCGGCCGGGGCCGCCGCCCCCTCGGCCCCCTGCGGCCTTCGGGTGCCCCGCGGCGGGCGGGGCCGTTCCCCGGCCGAAGCACTCCCCTAGCCGGGACGGACCCGCCGCACCCTGCCCGCTCGTCCCCTTACCGTGGGGAGCGCCAGAGCGCCGCCGAGAAGGGCTGCCTGAGTCGGGCTGACAACAGGTTGCCTCGCCTGGCCCGAACATCGCACTGTAAAATGGAGACTTAGCTGCCAGACATATTAAATCCATTTGACGAGGGCGTTTTCTGTGTGCAGTATGCCCTGTGTTGTATTAGACAAACTACGAGGAAACTGCAAGTACAAAATGCCAATAAAGATGCTAGTTTCCTAAAGTTGATAATTCTTTTTTTATGAACAGTTCAGTGATACAGCCAGGAAGAGAAAGACAAAGAATTTATTTCACTGTTCTTAGGTAGGTACAGCCTACCAAAAAGTTAAAATTCATATGCTATTCCATTGTAAGGCCAGTTTTCCAAGGGAAAATAAAATACCAGTTGATCGGGGTAGAGAGTTTTAAACTATAGGCTGTAATTTTTAAAGAGAAATGATCTTTATGTGTGTAACAAAGCAACCTTCAAGATGTAGCTCATCTATCATATAGTTTCATGCTTGGAAGTTTTTGGTGCGAAAGTTTTTTCCAAAAGAATTCTTGCTCCAATAGTGTACAATTTCTTGTCAATCAGAAACCAAAAATTGAGATGAAATTGCTATATATATTATTTACTTAGCTATAATGCAGAATCATTCAGCATTCTTTATCCTTTGCGATGTAGGTTATATCCTCTGTAAAGAATATGCTTGGTGAATACTAATGCGGGCTTTATTATGACTAGGTTTCTCAGGCTGCAGCAGATTTGAAGCAGTTCTGCCTGCAAAATGCACAACATGATCCCCTACTGACAGGAGTATCTTCAAGTACAAATCCATTCAGACCCCAGAAAGTTTGTTCATTTTTGTAATTACGTGAACTACCTTGGTATCTTTCGGTGGTAAGTTCTGAATTACAATTCATAAGCTTGCTTGTTCTGTCATTAAAAATAGGTAGCTTTAAATGAGGCTGTATTAAAAGCATTGAGAAGAGACGTCTTGACTTCTGCAGCTGTTGTTGGTCTAGATCCCCATTTTGGGCTCCTCTTCCTGCACTGTGGTGGTAGCTCTGCAGTGGCCTGTACAGATGCTGTTCATAAGCATTGTGAGTGGTTTAGCAGTTGCAGACCATCAGCCACTTTCTGCTGCTGCTGCTGCAGCAGTAGCAGAAGCAGGGCCAGCTACTAGTGAGCTGTTTTGACTAACCAGGCTTGACATTAATTGTGCAGCAGATACTTAAAATGGATTCTCTTAGGATTTTCTTCTAGTTTCTTGAACTAGTTTCTACCTAAACTACAACTTTTAAAGTAAACTTCAAAGGGTAGGCTAGTGGTGGCCTTAAAGTAAGAGCACTGCCCCCTGCTACATGATAGACAGTATAAACTAGAAACAGCTCTCTGAATTTTGATTTACATTCCAAAACTTTTGTAGTTTGATTAACACTGCTGCTATCACTATGAAACTAGTCTAGTATTGCATGAAGATTCTGGTAATTACGTTTTAGACTAACCTTTATAGAAAGCTGAATGGGGTCTAGATCCACAGTATTCTAATCAAGAATGCTTGAATCTCAGTAATTTGCTGTTTTGCACGCAAAAAATGCATAAAAATTTCACCATCTCCCTCACCTTGCATCTGTTGGGGCTAACAGCATATATAACATTATTTCAAATCACCTGCTATGCTTTAATAGTTCATAACCCTTAAAAACCTGATAGTGAGTCTTGAAGTATTCTGTTTTTGTAGATCTGTATCACCTAAAGAATTGTAGTTTGCTGAATGTATTATTTATACAGCTTTAAAGAAAGATGTCCACAACCAGATTTGTTAAAAACGTTCTCTCATTTAAGAACTTAACCATTCACTGCTTTCAAGCAGATTGCAGAAAGTTTCCAGAAAGTTTGTAATACAAGCAGTTCATGCTAATAAAAGCCAGAGTACTAGTAGTACAGAGGTTGATGCTTAATTGTATTAAAAAACCCCACCCATACACACTGAATTAGACTGTCTTGCACAATGAATTATGGTAGTGTAACCAAAATGTGTTTTAGAGTTCCTGTAGTTTTTAAAGTTATTTCTACTGTGAGCTTTGTTAACTATTCTTATTTCAAAGATAAACATTTTGGACACAGACTTACGTTCTCACTCTTGTGGCTTCAGCTGGGACCAATAGTTCAAGAGAGAGGAAATCATATAATTTGTCAGCATTATAGACTGATGACCTAAATATTTGTAAAAAGTTAAACTGACAATAGTTGAATTAGTGCCACATGTGATTCTCCACTAAGCTTTGCCAAAAACTACTAATTCCTGGGTGTGGATGTCAGGAAGTATGTTTGTTCTGTCTCAATTGTGTGCACATACAGCACTTAAGCTTTGCATTTTATTTCTCAGTTACAGCTCTTCTCTTCCGATTTTGTAATCAAGCAGTTGCTTCTGCTGATTTTGCAGGCAAAAGTAATTGGAATAACAATTTTAATCATACTACCTATGTGGATAACTTCTTTTCGTTTTGTCTCTTGCTCAAAATAAGCAATTTCTTATCTGTAATCCTGGTGTTCTGACCCAGAGAGTTCATGTTTGTACAGTGAGCACTACCTCTGTAAAGTGAAAAGAAAGTATGTCTGTCTACTGGGCTCATTGAAAAGTAGGGGGAGTCTGGGTAGCTAACAAAGGCAGAATAGAGGCCTGATAATTCAAGTGACTGTGAACAGGTTTTTCTGAAGATCTGGCTTCCAGCAAAGTGCTTCAGTTATAACAGCTTTGATTATTTTCCTGTACCCTTGGGGATAGCTTCATGGTATAAAAAAGTTATTTAATAGCTCTGTAAAACAGCTGTGAAAAAAAGATGCTTAACTAGCTCTCCATGGCACACTGGTGCACATTTTTAGACATGCATGGGTTACTTCATTTAGGATTGGTACTTTTCTAATGAACTACCTTCTTCTGTTTTTGTCTTTCAGATCTTTTAGCATCTTTTCGTAGCTGCTGATGTGTGCAGGGAAAGAGTGCCTCAAGGAGTGGCTTGGTTTGAAGTCTGTACAAAAGCTTAGCTTTAATGTGCCAAATCTATCTGTAAAATTGCTATTGTCAAACCTCTTACCATCTACCTCTCCAAATGAACTGTATGCTAATTAATACTTCTGTTTCATGAGGGAATCAGTTTTATATACCAAGCAAAAAATAAAAGTGTTTTGACTTAGTCTGGTTTTGGAATTACTGGAACAACTGGATTCATTTTTGGAAGTGTTGATACCTCACCAGTTATTGTATCACTCTGCAACCACAGGAGAACATGTATCAGTCTGTCTCTTTAAATGCTCTATGTTGTTGATATTGTTACAGAACAATGAGGTTTTATGAGGACTATACTTAGGAACACAAAAGAAACAGAATAGGAAGAAAAAAATAATTTTTCTCTTAGCTTACAACTCATCTTTTATAACTGTCCCATATCAAAGTTATTTAATAAGACAAAAGCAGTAAAAGTGTAATTTTTCCTAAAAGAGCAATTCTGTAAGAGAAGGTGGTTTATTCTATAAGCTCTTTACATAAATAGTAAAAAGCACTTATGATGGCTGCACTTAAAAAGAAAGTGGTTCAAAGAACACTCAGCTTTTTAGGTGCCAGTGAATGTGTAGACTTACTTAAGGCAGAACAGTAGTTCATTCTGCACACAGTATTAAATCATGTAAGCCAAAAGGCTAAAGAAGTATTTCTAAGTTTTAACAGGAAAAATCCTGCTCAAAGACCTTACCTGTTCATTTCAGTAGGTATTTTAGATGAGGTAGCTTTTTCTTCCTGTAAGGATATAATGAATTCTTTCCAGTTGGTTTTATTTCTTGTTATATACAGGAGTATTGACTCTTTCAGGCACCTATCTCTCTTAATTACATCATTTAGGGAAAAGATACAAAAATAATATGCTAAACTTCAGGAACAGACATTTTATGAAACTAGAAGAAATACCATAGACTTCCTAAATTGCATATGGCCTTCTTAATGTTCTCTAGAAGAGAGACAGTTTTTGGAAAACTGGCACCATTCTTCTCAGAGGACAGCATCATGAAAGTTATAGAGGTTTAAAATATTTATTACCTTACCTGATTAATGGAAGATAGCTGAGTTGAGCTGCTTTACAGAAGGAAAAAAAATGTATAATTGCAAAATACTTTATTTGTGAATACCTTTAACCAAAATTTTTAGTCTTTGGTGTTGCAAACTGAAATTTCTCTCCAGAGCACAGAAGCAGTCACAGTGAAGCTTCAGTGATTAGCTAACTTATAGGCTGCTCTCACATTGCCATAGTTTTTTTTCCTGCTAAACTGGAACAAGAGTTACTGTCTTAGTCACATCTGGTTTAGCTGCAAACATAGGAAAGGAGATGCAATTTTAATTGATCTGTTCCCATAGAACATGTTGGCAGTTTGTCTTTCTGCAGAAAAGTAGTTGTTTGTTAACACTGTCCCTGCTTAGAGGTCTGTGGTGACACAATCCATATCATTATCAGCAGTTAGCAGAGAGATGTCACTACAAGTGAAATTTTCTTCTACTTGTGTCCATTTCTCGGCGCTGAAATTCAAAAAGAAAGTTATTAATGAGTAAATTCACGTAAGAGGATACAAACAAGAGGGACTGCTCCAGTGTATCATAGGGTAGGCAGTGAAGTGACTACTAAGTCACTAAAGTCAGTCTTTAGAGTTAACTTTTCAAGATTAACAATAAATTGGAGATTAGTGGTTCAGAATTAAGTAGTGTTTACAAACAGTAGTCAGAGTATATCTTTAAACAAGATTATCCACCTCACGGACTACATCAGGAGTATTAGGATTTTTTTTGTGGTATAGCTTTGGATATTCATCTAAGTTTTGCCAATCAACTAAAGCAATTTCATGGTAAGGTGACTGGAAAAGTCATTTATCATTGCCTATATTAATACTTCTATTTCGCTTGTACTTGTGCATAAGTCACTGCTACCTACCATTCACTATTAAGAAGTGACATTTATGCAAATAATTTAACTATTTTTACATTATGATTCTTGCAGTCACTTTGCACAAAAATAGCTCTAGTCAAGCTTACTAGGCAGTCAATAATACCTTATACTAGGGGAGCTTTCTTCACACTTTCTTATAACTGTATATGCTAAGTTACGTTCTGCAAACAAGTAGCCATGGTATATTGATACCCATCATCCTTGGTATTTTAATTTTTCATTTGCAATATAGCAGAATGATTCTACTTTATATATTTCTATAAAAGCACCTCTAAATGGTGTTCCAGTTGAACACTTCCTATTGAGAACTTTAATATTAATGTTTAGGCTGAGATTTGTGGTCAAGTTTCATAATGTCAGATTTATTCTCCATTCCCAAACAGAACTTGTATCATTACTTTAAAACATACCTTATGAATCCATTCATATTCTCCAAATTTGGAATCAAAGGTTCCTTTTTGAAGGGACCTCAGCTTTAAGGTAAAACGTGGCCCAAGTTCTTGAATTCCTACTTTCTTTTCACTCTTGAAGATATACCTTCAAAGGAAAAAAAAAAACAGGAAAGCAGTTACAAGAATTTTATCTCTTATTTACAGGTTGGGAGGGGTGGGGGGGACAGAATTTACCTGTGGAATCTGAAAAAGATGTAGTCTCGCTGATTGTGAAATGTAGCTACTTGTCTTCCAATGAACTGAGGATCATGTGGGAAGAGAGAAGCAAACATACGACCGATAGAATGGCCAAGTCGTGTTGTAAAATTATTCAAGATTACTTCAGGTACATGTTCTGTGGGCTCTTTACCTTTTCGCTGGAATGAAAGTCATTAATGGATAATGAAATGAATACAGACTGATTTTAGTGTTATAAAAGAGAAGTCTGAAGTAGAATAAGAGCAAAAACAACCAGGGCCAACTTATTTTGACAAATCTGATAACAAGCCTTAATCATTTTTTAAAATATAGCTTAAGACGGTATTCAGCTAAAGCAGCAGGGTAATATGTTTGGTTCAAGAACATAAATTCAAAGAAAAAGTGCAAATGATTACTTCTACATTGCCTGTCTCCTGCACCCATTTCCAGGTGTAGCAGCACCCATTACAACAAAGAATCAGTCTAGCTATCACAGAAGTCGGAAAATCTCTGTGGATTATTTCCAGCTAAGAGTATTTGGGCTAACCTTTAATGAAAACAGATGAAATTTAAGAATTACTTAATTCAGAAGGCGGGAGGGAGGAGGCATTTTACTGCAAGTTATTTCAGGCTAAGCAAATAATACTTACTATACTGCTTTAAGAGTAAGTAAAGTTGGTTTTATTCAAGGCCCGAAACTGTATCCACTGAAATCTTGTATACCAGACTTAATACATACAGCCTATGTATAGTATATACTGCGTATACGTATTCTCTAGTGTTCTGAGGTATCAGTTGGCATTTATTGGTATGACTACAACCTTGGCAGACAATTAAAGAAATTCAGCAAGAACTACGAAATTGAAAATATGCTGCTTAGGGAACTGGAACATATTGGTTCTTGGCCTTTTTCTTTTCTGTGTGTGTATGTATGTTTATACATACACACATATATGCACATACACAGTTTATAAATACAAAAAATGCCTTTACAAAATCAGTCTCACAGAACTGCAACCAGTTTTAACAGTTAGAATATATTTATCATTAAACAACAGACTGCACATTTTATAATTGTGTTGGTGGAGTCTCACCTTTATTTCTTTACGCAAACGGACACTGCTCATTCTAAAGTGAGCAGTTGGGCCATCAGGCAAATGACTTAAAACAAGACCATCTGTTCACTGAGTTAAAGAAAAGCTGATGAAATTCGACGTGATTTACAGAGGACAGGTTCTGTGAAATGTAATGTTGAATTAGAATATTATATCCATGATCTATGCCTGATTTATGAGGTTTTATTATTTTTCCTCAAATACATTCATAAACTAATTAACTAGTATTCTGAAGCACGTTCATTAAACGTTTGTTTTAATAGCTGAGCAGAAGAATATTCTGGCACTTGCCATCTTACTAATTAGTTTTGCTGACTATATGAACCATTACTAAATGAAACTCTCTCGTCAGAAAAACATGTTTATTAATCCAACTGTAAAGTTCAGTGAAACAGTAACACTATCTATCTATGTCCTGCAAATAAAGAAAACCACAGTTTCTTTAATAATTTCAAGTCCCATTAGCCATCAGGTACTTACGTTGGCACAGCGATTTTTTTTAAAAACTTTGCAACTGCAACCTAAGCTGCATAGTGAAGGGGAAAAAATCCAAAACAACATCCTTGCTGCCTACTAAACTCAAAATACTTTTTCCCCCAATAGGCCTAGAGATAGTACATCTATTTTAAGAAATACGTAAAGGATACTTGGTATTTTGCGATCTTCGTTAATGACGATTAAATCTGTGAAGTCTCTTGCAATACACTGTGGAATAATTCTTTTCAAAGCCAATCCTCTTCGATAGTAGACATGTGAGTTAGGTATAACAGTAGACAACTGTTCACAGAACCTCACTGTTCTCTGTAAAACAGGTGGGCTAAGTTGCAATTTCTTAAATACACAGACAAATTCAAACAGGGATGGATGACTGTTCATTCCGACTGCTCTTCTTCGTGTTTTTTTCAGAGATGTTAGGAGTAATAATATTGTTTGAAGACAAGCTTCCAAATTTCTTTATTCAGTCACTAGAAAATTTCTCTTGATTTCTACTGCACTACATGTTAGAACTGTATTTTTCATTTTTGCTTAGGACATATTTGCAGTAAAGACTGCAGCTCATTCCAAGCATCGGGGACTTTTTTTTCTTTTTTTTAGAAGTAATATTTTCTTTAGTATTTTGTTCTCAAACATAGTCAAGTAGAAAAATTCCCAAAAGCAATCCCCAACCCACATATTTATTAAGGACATCAATTTACAAAATGTTGTTACCATTTCAAAATACAATACAGATATTGCTTCAGAAACTCTACCTACACCAGTTTTCAGATGGTTTGCAGTTTACATTTTCCTATATTTAAAACCACTTCTATAGTTTTCACAAAGTGTCACAAATTTCTCTAGTTAGGTAACGCATAAAAGAACATGTCCGTGATTTTTTTTTTATTATTTATTTTTTAAATGAAAGAATGGAGCTAAAGAAAGTAACAGGTTATATACACATAAGGTTATCAACAGTCACTAAATAAGCAGGGAAAAAATCCATATGGGAGCTATTATTTCCAATTTGCTAGTTTTTCAATTTTAAGATTGCATATAGTGATTATTGGCTTTTAAGTCAAATTACATTTGAAAGGTAAGAAGTTTAATCCCCTCAGAGAAATTAAGACCATCTTGAGTGTTGCTAAAACCCAAAGTATGTTTGTCATGACCAAAAAGAACCTAACAATTTAGCATTAAGGTATCTCTTCCAACCAGTTGACTTCACCTCTGCATAGAGGTTACCACAAGTTGTATTTTTAAACCCATTCCTACAGCAAAATTGAATTTACTAATTACAATTTGAATCATAGCTATCCTGTAACACTCCCTAAGCAAAGCATACATACCCCACGAGGTCTGTCTGATGTTGTAATAAGAATCTTGGGAATCGTCTGTCTGTTGAAATATGGTGCAAATTCATCAGTTGCTTCATCAAAAGCAACCTGGAAGAACAGAAATCTTGTTATTCCACCACATATTAATACTGAATAATTAAGGAACAATTGTTCAGTCTGATCTAAATTCTGATGAAATTAATAGCAAAAATTTAAATTCACAAGATCTATGCTATAATTAATCATCCCAAGGCATTCATTTTTAAAATACTTTCACAAAAATGAAAAATGGTGAGCAAGTTTTCCTAACAATAATGCAAAGGGCAATTATTTAAGGTAGACAATAAAGAATGACATCACCCATTAGTGAATTCATCACATGTAAAAAATAATCCATTAACACTTTAATAAGGGAGTAAAGAACATTAAGTTTCATCAATCCATTTTAAATCACTTCTTGTGGAAAAAAATGCTGAAATTAAGGTTACCTCTTCATCATTGGGATCTACAGTTGTTTCATCATATACTCTCTGATTTTCAATTGTCTTCGGTACAGCTTTTGGAGGTGCCTAGAATAACATATATAAGCTTTTTAACACAACACATTTATGTTATTTTAAAGCATATTGTGAAAAAGGCTCATACTATCAAAATATTGTGTTTATTTCTACATGTAATTAAAGGTATTGTTTATTCTATGACAGCTTTTGAAAAGGAAGGGATAAAGGGAGTGAGGAATCACACTCCCTATCACACCATAATTTAACCCAGAACAAGCACCATTTACAAGCTTAGCTGCTTGACACATCCTGCAGAGGCACAGCGTCCCTAAAGACTGCCACGCGCAGGGAGCACTGCGATCGATCGCTGCTCGCTCCTCACTGAAGTGCCAGCGGGGAAATCCTCTCACTCACGGAGCTGGAGAAGGCCCAGTGCAGCGCCCAGCAGAAGAAATACCACCGGAGCAGCGCCGCCGTCACCGTGCAACGGAGGTACAGGCGCCCCGAGGCGGGGCCGCCCCGAGGCACGCCGCGGCCTCAGCTCTTACTTGGTCTCCGAGGGCCTCTCGCTCCTTTCGCCGCTTCTTCCTGCTGGCCAGCTTCTCCTAGCGGGGACAACGAGAGGCGCCGTTAGCCGTTAGCCCGGGCCGCCGCCCTCGCCCGCCGCCGCGCTGTGCCTCACCTTCCGCTGCTGCTGTTTCCAGCGGAGGAACATAAAGTGCCGCCGCTGCTTGTTCTTGATCTCGGACACGCTGAAGGTGGGCGGGAAGAGCACCCGCTCGGGGCCCGCCGGGGCCGGGGCCGGGGCCGGGGCCGGGGCCGCGCCGCCCGCCATGCCGCCGCCCGCCATGCCGCCGCGCCGCAGGAACTCACCCCTCACCCCTGACCTCTAACCCCGCCGGCACCGCCCGTCGGCCGGGCGGCCGCGCCCCGCGCCTGCGCCCTGACCAGCCGGAAGGCGGCAGCGGGGGGTGGGGGAAGCGCCCCGGCGCCGAGGCAGCGCGGCGCGCGCATGCGCAGAGGGCGCTTTCGCGAGGACGTTGGTGGTGGGGGCGGTGCCTCGCGCTGCGGCAGCGCCCTGGGCCAACGGCCACCCGTTGTCAGGGCAACGGCCGCGGCACCTCGCGGCGGAGGGGGGCGGCGGGCCCCGGCGGCAGCCGCCGCCCTGCGAGTCGCAGATGCGCTCAGGCGGCGCCCGCTCGGGCCCGGCTCCGAGCTGTTGCGGCGGCTGCGAAACGGGTAAAACAGCCGCTCAGCACGCAAGGAGCCTTGAGGTAAAATGAGAGGTCTTTGAGGCAAAGTATTACTGCAGTGTAGCTTATGACTGAGCCTAACGATATCAAAACAGAAAGCTTTGAGCGAACGTGGCACGCTGATTAATACATACAAATTTTGTTAACGTCACGACCACCTAGTTTTTCCCTGTACGCACACGTTTCACATGTAGGTATTTACTCACACAGCACCAGTGATTTAGGTTTGGAGGAGTGTCTCTTTAAATAAAGGAATCAGGATTTTTTTAAAGTGACTTCCTTGAAAATTATTTTTATTCTTCTAAAAATTGTTACTATTAAAATGAAATCGAAAACCCCTAGAACTAATTATAGAGTTTTAATTTGTGTACAACAGGAAATAGGGATTTATTTCCTGAGCTGGCTTTCCATCTCAAAGATGTACAAGTGTTGCCGCACAGTAAATAGCATACTCAGGACTTGAATACTGAGGATATTGGAGGCTTGGGATGAATTAGAGGTCTTTTTAAATCTCAAATTGCAAAGTTCTGAGCCTCAGTGGCACTGATAAGTTCTGTTTCTAAAGATGTGCCTCAAAACTGGAATATGCCTGCTAATTTTATTACACAATTAATATTTTGTGTTACTAGGCTTCTCTTTCTAGAAAAAGGGAAAAATAAATGTGTTAATATAAACACATGAAGATTATGGAAATAGACATAGAAACACCCTGAATTAAACAGCATCTCAAACCCATTTTTCCCATCTTGTAAGCTAATTTAACTCTGTAACTCACTTGCTTCATTGAGATTATTTCTGATTAATGGAGATGTAGATGAAAGATCATAGTCCCCATTATGCACAGTCCCATAATTTATGGCTCCGCTCCCATTTTTGTCAAGAGAAAATATTTCAACAATTTGGTGCCTTAAGGATAAGCAGTTTCCATGGTAATTGAGATTTGAGGGAATTTAGTTTGGAATATGTTGACTGAAGACTTTCTGTAACTTTACTTATCTTAGCGCTTGCTTTTTTCCCACCTCCGCTAGACTGGATCTTAGACTAACACAGCATTAATTAATTCAGATCCTAATTCAAGCCTCAAGATTTTGTTTCTATTTCTAAATTTTGCTACCAAAAGAGGAAATGTGACAGTCTGTTAAGGATGATAGAAGAACAAATTCAGCCTTATAGGTTGTCACCTGATCATTAGTGGGAGGGTACCTTTTTCCTTTGTAACATAAAATTGTTACAAAGGGGTGAAGTACACACTGTATTACTACTTTCGCTTATACTGAGTAAGTAGCTGACTCAAATGTTATAGATTGCAAGTGTATCTCTAAAAGTCATTAGCAGAGCTTCTGATCAGTGCTATTAGTAGAAATTCAGGGTTTCTGAGCTATTTTTACTTTCAGTTTGCAATAGTGTTTTTGTTGTCGTTGCAAACCGATGTGCAGCATGATTTTGTGAAGCTCAGCGCTTACATACGGAAAAAAACCCACATTCTCTCTCCTAGCAAAGGGGAAGATGACCTCCTAATGTTATGTCTAGGGAGTCACAAGAACAAAATAATGATACACAGTAATACAAAAACTTCCTAGGGCACAGGAGGGACAATAAAAGGACACCAGAAACACATTGTGGATCCGGTAAAAACAGGATCACTAGAAGGCAAAATTATAAAATAATTTTAATAGAAGATCCAACTAATAAATGTGTGCTTAGTATTAATTTAATGTCTTAATAGAAATGCTGTGAGTCCCAGAGTCTTTTGTTTACCTTAGCTATGAACACTGTATAAATAATAACACTTTAACCAGGATGTTTCTTTTTTACAACTCTTTTACAACTAATGTAGTATTGCCAGAAAACTGACTTTGTCTTTTAGAAGAAACTGCCCTGGTCAAAAAAAACAAAAAAAAAAACAAAAAAACAAAACAAAACAAAACAAAACAAAACAAAACAAAACCAAAACAAACAAACAAAAAACCCCCCCACAAACATTGTTTTGTTCAAAGTTATCCCAGTAACTTTGATTTGTGTAAACTTGCAAGTTCTCCACTAGAGAGTCAGTAATGAATGAAAACATTTATTCCATGTCAGCACTAAAGAATTTTGGAGGAAACCTTCCTGTTAGCTACTACTGACTTGAGCTGCAATAATGGAAACATCATTTGGAGTTGTGGTACGGTAGTGCTCTGGGATCTTTGCTGTTGTATCATTTTAAACAATTGAAAACTATTTCTTGATTAGGTTGAAAGGACAACAACTCATCTGGGGAAAGGAACTGAAGTTAGAAAATATTTATGGAAGAAGAAGAAAAAAAATATTTTTAGAAGATAGGGTGTATCTGGTCCCAAGAATTTACTGGAAAGAGAACTTTTTTTAAAATTGTAATAAAGAATCAATATTTTACTTTTTTTTTTTATTTTTCTCAGTTTCATTGTGTGAAGGTAGACAGTATTTACTGCACGTCTTCAAGATTCACATTGAACAAAGTGCCCCAGAAAACCTGGTACTCCAAATCAAACAAACCAGTGGCTATATGGGAAGAGAGATAAGATCTACAGACTTCTTTGTTTCTTCTTACCGTACAATGATTTTTACCTGGAAAATAAAGCAGAAAGCTCTTGTATATGTTTTTAAAAATGACTTACTTTGACTGTAGTTACATTGCCTCATTAATATGGTAAAGCAATTCCCAATTAGATTCAAGTAACCAAACTTATGGGTGCTTATTCTTAAAACAGATGACCACTAATTGGTAATAGTATTTTGAACGTCGTAAGATTCAGTGAACACAATTTCAGTAAAGTAATGTCTCAGTTCTAAGAAGTCTTGACATGTGTTAGTAGAGGAGAGGATAAGAAAGAAGTAATTGATTTTTCTCTAGGACAAAATCCCCTAAGGTAATGTAGTTAGAAACACAGTATTGATCTAAAACTGGTTCTGAAAGGGGAAACAGTAAGGTCACAACAAAACATCAAAAAGCGGGGTGGCTTAAGGTTCCTTCAGAGCTAACTTTTCAGAGGTCCACAGTTACAGCCCTCAAAACCCCTGCACTTCTTCAAAACCCTTAGGCCCAGCATAAGTTCTTCACCAGTAAGGAAATGCTATCTGAATTGTTGAAGTGGTAGCCAAGCTAGGTCAAAGAGGCTAATGCATTTAAACAGCACAAAGTAACGCTGAGTGGAAATAATACTAATTCAAGTCTCAGACAGTGTGGTTGCATTATAGCTGCAGACATATTTTGTTCAGCTACTCAGGAAGTAGGTTTTTTTCGCTTTTGGCCTGATATTATGTTGGGCTTTTGCACAGTGAAAAATGCATAATGTGATCTGACTCAACATAGAATATTTAGAGTGGTATGAGACACTGTCTGTGGCAGGGGAATCTGGGTTTGAACCCACATCTCCTTAATTAAGAAAGGAGTTGAACATGAGCATAGCACAATATGCTACCATATGAAAGACTCACATAGGTACCATCACATTTTAGAGAAAGCCTGTTGCTATATTTTGTGGAAAGCCTTGGTCTTTGATGTTTGTTATGCATGTTCTAAGAATACCTTTTGTACCAGGCTGTCCAAGACCTCTGCTACAGGATTGCCTTTTGTTCATCTAGCTAGGTGTAAGCATGAAGTAAATGCTAAGCTATTTCACTCCTTCCAAACTGTACCCAGACCTGGGCATACACAGAGCTGATTTTTTAGGGAAGCACCTAAAGTAAATTTACAAAATGCCAATGCAAGAACAGCATGGGTAATTTTCAGGATCATTCCTTAGTGGATCTTGTTTATAGTTGTTACTTTCCATGTTTTCTGTTGCCTAGGGTGATCGCTTTAATGGATAAAGTGGGGATCATACTGAATGAAGTTGGGTATTAATTAACATTTCAGGATGAACACTACATCTTATTATGTACTCCCAATGATTGTACTATCTCACAACTCAGTGGACAGTAATTTTCATGGGCTTTTTATGGATTACTGTTCTTTACAGAATCTGAGAGGTAAACAAACACTAAAGTACTTACTAGAAAGAAGGTACTAACTCCATTATACAGGTGGGAAAATGAAAAAAGTTTGCCAAAGCAAAATTTATTAAATAGATCTATGAATTTAGAATGTTCCATGTAAGACACCCAAAGCCGCATATTTTGAGGATGCTCAATATCATATGTTCAGACTTAACTATGTTCAGTTAGGTTCACGATTAACTTCCCCATGCTCAATATCATTCTAGATACCAGATTCCAGATATATTAAGTTGAGCACCCAGCAAATGAGGAATGCAGACTTACTGTGTCTCTCTCTGAGAAGCTTGAGTGACATATTCAGCATCTGTGGCAGAGAACTCCAGGGATAACTTAGAACTATTCTCACTGTGAAACTAATCTGCTTCCATTCTAACATCTTCAAATTCCCCCCCAAAAGAAAGGATATTATTGACATGCACTGGGTACACACATCAGTCCTATTTTTTTTCCAAGAGGACAGGACCTAGAAAAAATGAAATTAAAGTCTATGTTATACTGCAGATACGTAAGAAGACCAAATGAAATTTTCATTCTGTAATGCTCTAGCTTTTGAGTTTCTTTACAAGCTTCATTTGGTTCTTTCATGTAAAAAGTCCTTAGTTTAAGAAATAAAACAAGGGGAAAAAGAAACAATTCTCATGTGAAAACATACCAGCCTCCCAATGGGCTGTCCCAGGATGAATCTCCTTTACAGCCTCTGCAATTGATATTAATAGAGCTATTAATATTTCTAATGCCATGTTACTACATCTAGACACAAGCTCCTTCTCATGACACTGTACTGCACTAATTTGTGAAGACTTACTAGCTAAGGGATCTCTGCTTCATCCTCAATTTTGCAGTGCAGACAGGCTCCCCCCCCCCAAAAAAAAGAGTACTTCTTAATGAGGGCCAACTGTTGAAAGCTGACCTACTTTGTCAGTGTATTTTGGATATTTAGGCTCATGGGCTCCATTCAAAAGAAGCCTCTGCAGAGCAGGATTTCAGGACAGTGCAGAGCTGTACCTACTGCTTTTCCTGTAGAAGAAAAGTTATGGAAGCTTACCTTTAGGAGTCATTGCCAGCCCCATGTAACATTTCATTTACAGTCTTTCCATATACATGTTGGAAGGAAAAGAAAACAAGCATCTTTAAAATTCCTAGGGTCAGAACGATTTAGTTTGGAAGAGATCTCTAGAGACTGTCTAGTCCAAACAGCTGTTCAAAGTAAGTCCAACTACATTATGTTGCTTAGGGTCTTGTTCAGCTGAGTTTTGAATATCACCAAGGAGAGAAATTCTCCAGCTGCTCTGGGCAACTTGCTCCCATGTTTGTCCACTCTCATAGTGAAACAATGTCCTTCTAACTAATTAGAATTTCTTGTCTTTCAATGAGTCCGTTGTCTCTTGTCTGTTACCATGTGCACCTCTGAGAAGCGTCTCTGTACCCTCTCATTAGGTAACTGAAGATATCAGTGAGCTCTCCCTTTAGCCTCTCTTAAGGCTGAACATGGTTCTCTCAGCTGCTCTACATGTGTCATGTGCTTAATCATCTTGGTGGCCCTCTGCCGGACTCAGTCCAATATGTCAATGTGTTGTACTAAGGAGCTCAAATTGGACACAGCATCCAGATGTGGTCTTACAGGTGCTGAACAGAGGGAAATAATCACTTCCTTCAACCTGTTGGCTACGCTCTTGCTAATATAGCTCCTATGAGATTGGCCTCCTTCACGGCAAAGGTGCACAGCTAACTTAAGGTCAACTTGTTGTCTGCCAGCATCCCTTTTCTGTAAAGGTGCTTTCTCTCCGCTTTCTGCCCAACCTGTGATGTTGCATGAGCTTATTCCAGCTCAGATGCAAAGCCTCTGCATTTCCTTTGTTGAACTTCATGAGCCCTTTCTCCAGCTGTCAAGATCTCTCTGAACAGCAGTTTTACCTTGCAGAATACTGAACACTCTCCCACCCCCTGCCAAATGATATGTGACAACAGCTTGCTGAGAGCACACACTGTCCCCTTCTCTTGGTCATTAATAAACATATTAACAGTTTTGGCCTCTGTATCATCCCTGAGGAATGCCATTAGTAACCACCTACCAGCTGGTCTTTGCAGGGCTGATCACCATCCTTTGTGCTCACCAGCCCAGTCAATTATCCACTCACCTTGTGGGCCATTTATCCACTCTATATTTCACCAATTTGTCTTTAAGGGTATTGTGGGAGATGTTGTCGAAGACCTTGCTAAAATCAAAGTAAACAACATCCATTGTTGTCCCCTCATTCGCTGAGCTAGTCTTCGCATCAAAGCTTTGCCCTTGGTAAAGCCACACTGGCTGTTCTCAAGCACTTGTGTCCCTCAGGAGCTTGGAATTGGCTTCTAGGAGTATTTGCTCCAAAAAATCCAGCCTCAGGTTGACACCCTTAGGCTGACAGACCTGTAGTTCCCTGGATTTTCATTCTTGCCCTTGTTGAAGTTGTAGCAATTAAATTTAGTGCAACTTTCTTGCTATACTGTGGAAAGAGAAATGGTTACTTACACATTTAAGTGGTCTGTTTCTAGCATCTCAGAAAGGGTATGTATGTGTGCAGGAGAAAGAAATCAAACGTTTGGAAGACTGAAATTGCAAAACTTAAATTATTTAAGGAAAAATGAGGCAAACAAGCCTCAAAAGTAAGGCATTCTAACTGGCATTCTTGCAAAAACTTGCAAATGTATTATTTAAAATTTAATGGAAATTTCATTGCCTGCTATATGTGGTAGTGTCCAATGTTAAAGCTCCTTAGAGTTTTTCAAAAAAACTTTAAAGCTGCTTTGTGTATGGATTTCAACACAACCTTAAACATTTAGTTACAACTGATATTACACTGATACTACAGTAACACCTTCCCATAAGACTATCAAGATGGCAGAGCTTGCCATTATCTTAATCTGGGCAGATCAGCCTGATGAATAGTGGGCGTTTAATTTCCTACAAGTCTGCCAGCACTTCTGCTTAGTAGATTAAAATCACTAGATAGCACTTTAACTTTATGTAAACTAAAAAAAGATAAAGGAGGAGCTTGCTGATGCTTCAAATGCCCAGTGCAGAAAATAGAAATACTTCCCCAATAGAAATTGTATAAGCTAGAAAACTGTATTTTGATACATTTAGACTTCACACTTTTTGAGAAGTTTTATCTACCTATGACAAAGTATTGAAGAAGCATCTGTTTTCTCCAACCTGGCATTTTGCTGAAATCATTTTGCTTTTTCTGGAGATTACTGTCCTTTTCTAAGGAATTGTTGTGTAAGCCAAAAAGTAGTCCTTGGCAACACTTCATCAACACTGTGGGTGTGCAGAAATGGGTGTGTTTCTTGTGGGGGGTGTGGTCCTCTCTGAAGGAAGTAATATTAATATCTTTTTGTTAATGGTTATTACACATAGCTTGGGCTCCCTTAATAAAACATTCCTTCATATATTGAAGAGGAAAGAGTTTATCCAACATTAGAGAGCAAGGCTCATTTCTAGCCAAATATTTTTCAGAAAGTGACTATTTTGTTGCAAGGTAAGATATTCTCCAGTCAAACTGTTTTTTCCCCTTGCAGAACACTCTGAACTCCAGGGTGTCAACACACGTTACCACAATAAAAAATGTTTGCATGGATTTAAATGCAAGGAAGCCCTGATGCTTTGTAAAATAACGAAGAATCTTGCTTAAATATTCTTCTGTATTCTATTTTACTACATTTCAGTGTCTGGCAATATTATTCTTTAGCTCTGGGTAGATACTTTATGTTTTAAATTGGAAAAAAAAAGATTCAGGACTATTGTTTACTAGTCTTAATTAATATATAAGAGGTATTTCTGCATAGCCAGTAACTTGCATTAGTTAGTTTCAAAGTTTGTAAGAGCCTAAGAACTCTTATAGTATCTGCATAAGAAATAGCAATTGTTGAAATGATACATACTAAGGATTGATAAACGACAGTATTACCAGGATCTTAGGTGAGATGAGCTAGCCTGAACAAAGTGCACTTTAATATAGTTAAGTGCAAGCTAATATTTATAGGAAATTTTGAAAAGTAGTGACAGGGAGAAAGAACTAAGAGCACAAATAGTACCCTTGGGTGTATAAATGGCGGGGAGCACACTCTCAAGGTGGGGATTCCCTTGGTGGGAATATGTCTTGCTCTGATACCTGCACAAGAAAACAGACATTGACAAGCTGACTGTGGTTAAATAGCACTGCATGGTTGGTATGGGATCTGGAAACCCTCCTTACCAAAGAGGTTTTAAAAGCTTTCTCTCTTTCATCCATTAAAGAATTTCACACTTACGTGAAAGTATATAAGTAAAAAGAATGGTTGTGATCATAGAAATCTTCATCTTAGCAGACTTTTTTTTAATGTAGTGTTTGAAAGCTGAAGATATGGGACATTTTTGAAATTTAAAAAGTACAAAATTTACAGTTAGAAAAATTAAACCTTGGAACAACCACAGGCTTGTGAGGCATTCATTGTCACCTGATGTCTTTAAATCAAGAAGATGGTTGTTTTTCTTCTGAAAGAAGTCTTCTAGCTCCACCAGAAATTATGTAGGAATCATTGCAGGTAATTCTATCACCTGTAGTGTGTAAAACGTCAGGCTGGAAAGTCACAATGATATCTGCTATGAAACATCAAAAGGGAGAAAAAGCCCTTTAAGATGTTTTATAGGAATTTTAGAATACCTGCTATACAAATATATATATATATGCTATCTAAATAATTCAAGTTAGCAGTCATTTTTAACCATTTTTTCTGTTTTTATTACTTGATTTTCATGAATGTTAGCTAGAATTGCAGCATATATTTTATCAAGGTTGTCCAACTCCTTTCCCTTTTCTTATCAATTTATCTATAATAGCCATCAAAACCAAAATGATTAACGCTAATAAAAACAAATGAGAATGCAAAGAGAAGTAGTTGCAAAATATTAGCAAACTTGGCAAACTAATTTGCAGATTTACCATGAGATTTCTTTCTCTTTTGGATTGTAAACTCTCAGCGGCAGGAACTTTTTTTCATACGTGTTGGTAAATAATGAATATAAAATGTGAACATGCTTTTGGACATTTACAGGTGCTAATCTCAAAATAGTAAAGGTAATAAACACTGTAAGACATTAAGCTGGCAACGTGTAATAATCCCAGTGTCAGATAAACTCTCTTTTTTCCAGTATGCATAAGCAGTTCTTATTAATGAAATTTAAGCTGCATCTAATTACTACTAACAGAAAATCACTGGTGTTTACTTCCCATGTACAGAACCACACCTTGCCCTCCAGGAAATCCAGATAGCTCCCCAAGAACTATCCCTAGCTCTGGCCTAGATTTCAGCCTGTTAGTATTTTACAGTAGAAGCCTGTCAGAGCTAGTGCTATCTGATGCACTGGATTAACTGGATGCACTGAATGAAGAAATGAATCTTACCATGTTATATAGTCTTAGGTTAGATCTTCTATTACAATTGTTCTTTTGCTTGGTTCAGCAAGTGGGGCACTCAACCCAACACTCGCAGAGTGATTCAGAAGAACATGGCTATTCCCTACAGTAAGAGACAGAGGAGAGACTCAAAAGCACTATTTCAATAAAAATCATTGTATAAAATGACAGGAATTAGCCAAGATAGTATTTTCCTTTGTCTGTATTTCCAATTTTATTGTATTTTCCTCAACTCTTGCTTGGAGAAATTGGAAGCCTGTAGTTTTATTTCCTAAGTTAATGTGTGATTATTTAAGAAAGAGAAGATATGATGTAGTTTCCTTTGACAGGAGAAGGTTAGGCTAAATGGTTCATCCTTATTCTTTTACTTCACTAACAGAATGATATTAATTTTAAATGCATCTGAAAAGAAATGACAGCATTCAGTCTGATACCAAGGTTATATCCATCAACTAGTAATGCGTCAGGGCATGGCTTCTGCTGTTTGACTTCAAATGTGTACGTGCATTACCAGTGTCAGAACAGGATTCAGGAGTTCTGTCCTGCCCTCAGTTCCTTCCTCATAAATACTTCATGAGTTACCTCTGATACACCCCGTTTTGCCTTATTCTTCTACAAAATGAGTGTGAATGCCTCATAGAGATTAATAAGCATAACACATGTTCTAGAAAGAGGAACATGTGTCCACCAAATCTGATGGAGAGTGCTCTTCTGGAAAGCAGTCACTGAAAAGGAGTTGGGCACTGTAATGGATCACAGAAGCTACTTGTCTGACACAGCCACTAAAATAAGGGAATTTTATTACCCCTTTTTAGTGTAACCCTTGTTTGCCCAAGCAGGAAAATACTGAGATGGAATAGAGAGGCTTATATTTCTTCTGTATCTGGCACTGATGGCAAACTGAAATGTTGTACGCGGGTGTTGTCTTCTAAATTCAGAAGGAATGATGAAAATTATAGTGGTTTAATAGAAGAGTCATGAGAGGATTAAAGGATTAGGATATTCTTCTTCTAATATGGAGTTCTAGGAGTTCAATCTATTTAGCTTATCAAAGAGAAAGATAATGAGCAACTTTTAAGTATCTTTCTATGCAGGGAACATCCATTTAAAAACAGATGACTTAATTCTATCATCAGGCTAAGATCCAAGAGCTGAAATCTTAAGACAGATAAATTCATAGTTAACCCTAACTAAGGATTAAGAGTGTTACCGAGAATTATGGTAGCTTTCTGATGAAGATATATATCTCAAGATGAGATGTTTCCCCCTTAAAATGATACAATCTAGGTCAAACAGGAACTAATTCAAGGAAATCTGCTCTCCATTATACACAAAATCAGACTGGAAGATCACAGAGGTCATGTTAGGCCTCCTAATCTGTTAATTAAATAGTTTATGTAGATTTAGTTTAATTGATTCTGTTGATTGTTAATAAACAGTATTTTTAATTTTCTGTGCTTGAGTACAGCCTCACCTATTCCTAATTATTTCTTACCTGTATGTGGGTGGTGGGACTTTGTCATCCTACCAGTACCTCCACCTTCAACCCTAAGGGTTGCATCGTTACGTTGTTACACAACCTCAGGGCTGATACTCAGGGCTGATATTGCTGATATGATGCCAACCAAAGAGGTGTTGAAAGATGGAGTGATGATGTTGCCGGAGGTCCTAACAAAGCAGCTTTTGATCCTGCATGCAAGTCATTCATCAAGACCAGATTCTGTTTCCCCCCCCCCTTTTTTTTTAATTACCTAGAGTATACCACTCAGTTGATTGTAGTCTCTTTGCAGATCTCTCTTGAGGATTTTTATCACATCATTCTCCTAGAAGCTTTTACAATTTAATACATAATTTTCCAGTCTGCGCTTTTACCCAGGCTGAGGCTGATTTTTACAGTTCTGTTCTCTCTTCTTTGTTTGCTTGGTACTCCTGGGAGCAGACTTCCACCTGACAAGGACGAATGTTACTGCATCCACTGGCCATTCTGTTGTTTCTTGAGCACTCCTCCAGGTCCATATGGAGAGCAGCCAGTCCATACACCACCTCATGAGGAAGCAGTCCATCTTTTTTTAGAGACAATGATTTACTCCACTTTGGGCCCAGGAGCTTACGTTCCACTCTACCTGTTGGCAGAGGTCAAACAAGATAATTGTGTTGTTCTGGGTGAAATGTCATTCTGCTACCCTTCCCCTTCCCCACTAGCTGTTTCTCTAGGTATGATCCTGCCTTAGGAAGAGGTAGGCACTCCACAACACTGCAGTTCAAAACTCTGCAGAACCTGCTATGTCCTTCATGTCTGCATTCATTAATCATTTCCATTTGTCTCCATCTTCAAAAAGCAAGCTGCAGCAGGCAACCTCTCCCTTTGCTCTTTTTGTTGTCCTACATTGTGGTGCCTGTCAATCTCCTGTTAGCTTCCTGACCATCTGACCTTCAAATGCTTTTTATATTCACTTTTCCAAATTTCTTTAACAGTTGCTACCTAATGCTTAAATGCTACAAGATGTCCCAGCATGTTCTCAAACAAAGCTTACACCTATTCTGGTTTGGAAAAGACATTGCATAAATATATGCACTAGCTCAGTACTATATGGGAGAAACCAAACTATGTACATAGGGTGAAAAGCATCTCAGCAAGGTTTAAGCAAAGCTGTGTTAGTAGATGAAGATTTATCACAATGCCAGGATAATTCTGTGAATAATAATATATTAAGCTAAGAAAAACTGTTTAGAAACAGAATGTGAATTGGTATACCAGATGTGAACCCACGAAAGGAAGGAAATGAAAAGCTGGAGTTTGTTAATAGTAAATACTTCTTATCCCTCCACCCATAGGTGTACATCTTACTTGTAGCACTACTGCGTATCATAGAGCAAATGTGAGCACCACAATACTTTAGGGAGCTAAACTTGTAAAACTCCATGACAAAGTTACGTTCTGGGAAGGAACTGGCTAATGGGCAATAAATAACACCAGGAGACTGTACACTTAATAAAGAAGATATTAAAAACAAATAAAAAGCTACCCATTCTTTGAGCAGGCTGTAGATTTTTGTGCACTAAATGAAACAGGGTCTGGCGGGATTAAAGATTTTTGTGAAAGATAGTCATATCTAGGCCAAATCAAAGTTGCACAGGCAAATTTAATTCTTCATTACCTAACTTTTGAGTGCCTTATTTTACAGTATTAAAGCTCTTCAGATGTAAGGTTCTTTTTTATATATGATATGTTCTTACATCCATATTTAGGACTTAGAATGCTCTTCAGTATTGAGACGTCTGGGATGTGGTACTATGGGTGTTCAGAGTGAAAGGAATCCAATTATCTGTTCCAATATAAGTGCTTTTCTTCTAGTCCAAAAGCTGTTTTTAGTAAGCCTAAAGAGGAAAAAAAAAAAAAAAAAAAACAAAACCAAAAACATTGGAGTTCAAATAAGGTAAGCAGAGGCATCTAACATGCAGTGGAGGCAAATGGCTGAACTGTATAGGAAGTTAATCCTTTGGCAGAGTCTGGGGCATGTGCAGGCTCTGTGAAGTGACCAGCCAGCTTCTGAGAATATTCAAAACAGAAAATTCAAAACAGTAGCAGATACAAAACTGCTACTGCTGTTAATGATGAAAGAAACCTCGTGGGTTTTTTAAAAACAAAAAAGAGCTCTAATAGAGGGTATCAGCAAGAAATGTCTGTATGGGGAATGTGTAAAAGGCTTATGCCTGTATTTTCACTTTGAATGCACTGGGTCCAATTTCCAAGGCTGTTGAGCATTTGCCAATTGCATCATTTTCAAATGCAATTAGGAACATCTGAGTTGGCAAAATTCTAGCCTTTACAATAAGAGAAAGGCTGACTGTCATTTTTGAAGCCCAGTCCTGAGAAGATACTGGAAAACCAGTATCTTCTGGTTCTTCTAGTGAACTCGCCTCAGTATTTCTGATTATCCTTTAACAGTTTCTTCTGCTGGAATAATACTTGTAATATAATAGATTTGCTGGAAAGGTTTTGAAAACTGGTCTCTCAAGACAGAAAATCTGTGTGAAGAAAGTAATAGTTATTATTCGAACTTGACACCAGACTAATTATTACTTCAAACACAACAACTGAACAGCATCAACAGTTTTTTTTTCCTAATTTCTTTAGTATATAGAAGTAGCCACACCTATATTCTCTTACAAGAAACATTTTTCTCTTCCTGTGAATGAATTGCACAAATGCATGCTGATTTATGCAGTGCATTTGTAAATTTGTGAAGAGTTAGCTCTTTCTTTTAGTTTTTTACTCAGATGATCTTTGTTAAGTTTCATTAAATGGTACATTTAAGCAACACTGGATTTACTTCAAATGCTGTTAGTCCTAACACACTTGAAATTCTCCTTAGGGAAGATTAAGTGCTTATGTTATATCTGGTAAGGGCCATGAAGCAGATCGGTTTCACTTTGCCTTCACCACATTGGTTTAACGAATCTGCTCAAATTGGTTGTGCTCAGTTGCATTATGTTTGAGTGTCACTTGATTCTGCAAAGTGCTGGGCTCATATATCTGTAACCCAGACAAGACTAGGACCATGAAATAAAGATTAGTCTCCTATCAGCGCCACTGTGTGTTTCGCCTTTACTACGGTTTCTATCTAGATGACAGCCATTTTAGTTGGAATATCAAACTAATCCCACAAACTCAAACAGCATTATTATATGCCGTTCAGAGCAGCCAAAGCCACATGCTTTCTTCTTCATTTAGAATGATTTTATACATTCTAATCATTGAAAATGAGGGCACTGGAAACCAACAGCATTTAACGTTAAAGAAATACTATACTCTCTTGGAAACAAATACTTGAACAAGATCTCTGTTCCTTCTGGATTTTTAGCAGTGCTCTCTCTCAGAGGAAAAAAAAGCAATGGATATTTTGACATAGAATATAGGTCTAACTTGCAGCAAGCACAGGTTTTGAAATTCACAGCTCCCTATAATTTTCCAGTAGATGTACAGAATTCCTTTAGATATTTCATATCTAGAAAATAGGCATAATCTTGCAATTTGTAGTCATATTTGTGGATTTTAAGGTCCATAGACTTCTCTGCCCCTATGGGCTGAAAATCCTGGCCATATAGATGATATCCAGAGGTTTGGCATTTAATAACCTTATCTCTTTTAAAGGGGTCTTTTCTGAAAATGTAACTTTGCTTTGATGTGCCTGGCAATGGACTGCTAGTGAAGATAATGTATGAAACACAATTTGAACATAGTGATGAGGACTTACTTAGGGTACATATATACTCTTCTGGAACATTTCTCTGAAGTATCTGCCATTCTGTGGGGTTTGATTTATTTGAAAGGGATATGGCTATGTTGTCAGGCATATTTCACTGCCCAGCAGTGAAGGACAGAGCAGGACTTTTCTTCGAGTTAAAATTGGACTAGATGGGGCTGTGTGTTTGTGAGGTGGGGAGAAACTCACCCATCAAGAGTGCAACAACCTCTCAAGGCTGTACGTTTTGCACATTGTCATACAATGAAGTGAGGCTGTGTCTTCTTACGCAATACAGGGAAAAGAAGAATAAGGAGTAGTCCAAAGGGAGGAGGTGGAAACTTTAATTCTGCTTTTAGCAGAAGAATGAGACCTCTATTTTTTGATATCTACATTACTGTTTAATGCCAGTAGCACAACAGTACCTACAGAGATGCTTAGGAACACGCATTCCCTCATCTTGGGGGCAGCATGGTGGTTTTCACCATACGTAGCATGCAGAGTGCATCCAAGACATTCTTAGGTCTTTGGGGGAGATTTTCAATCACCCTGGAGAAGAAAAGATATCTTCTCTTTATCCATATGCTCCTCTTCCTCAGTGCTAACAACAGAATAGGATTGAGGCTTGGGTCCTCATTCTGCCACACAGACTTTGAATGAGGTCCTTAAATTAAAAAGAGTATCTCTAAAAATGAGGTATTACCCCTTCCAGGTTGGGGAACTGCAGTTCGATCCGTCACAGATAAGTACCAAGATATACACTCCACCGACAGGAGCTGCATCACCGCCAAGCTCCTGCGTGGCCCACTGATTTCTCTGCCCAAGAAACTGCCCGTGCATGTGGCCCCTCTGATGTCATTCCTAGCAGCCACCTTAGCAGCGCTGAGGACAAGGCTGTGGTCAAGCCATGATGGGAAACTACTCATGGGGTCACTTCCACCATGTTGGGACTGTACTACCATTCACTGACCACAGTTTGTGTCATAGACCACGGAAGGTCCAGATTTTATCCTTGAGATTTTATGAGTGATTCCTGTGTCTTTGAAGTTCTCTTTCCACTGAAGATGAAGGTAAACTCCCACTGACATTAATAGGGTTATGATGTGTCCTTCTTTCGATTTTTGCTGCTGTTTCCTTTGTTGCAGTAGAGCTATTCCTTTATTAAAGCGAAAGCCTAAGGCAAAAAAAGAAAAAAAAAAAAAAAGGCAATGCTATTGTATAAATTGTGAAATATTTACATTTGTGAAGCCAACCACTTATGCTTAGCTCCTCCTCTGAAATTAAGGTGACACTTTTTATAGAGCCACAGTTTCTACACTGCCACTATTCCTCTGTGGGATCCAAGACTGGGAGGTTACAAAACCACAGGCCACCATGAGCCAAGAGACAGTAAGTAACATCCAGGAATGCTTGTAGATTTTGATTCAGTGAAGTGAGAAACAACTGTATCAGACTAATGGTGATTTATTTAGTCCCTGAGAGTAAAGTGGAATATAGAAGGAGATAAAAGTAAAGAAAATTGACAAGTTTTCTGAACTAACTTTGATTTTTTTCAAGAATAAGAGTCTGTATATTGTAGAGATATCTTTAATAATAATGCCAAGAGCAAGACAGCAAAGGCATTTTGCTTAATACTATTTGCATACTTTTATATTTGTAATTTATATTTCTCTTTTTTTCAGTTCTCTTAATGCCACAAAAATGAATGAAGCTAGTTTTAGTGTAACGATCCATATTGGAATCATCTGCAGTTACTCTTGTAAAAGTTTATTTCAGATGTCTTTTCATTGTATTTTTGTACTGGCTTTTAGTCTTAATAGTAGTTTCTTTTTTTTTTTTTTTTTTTTTTTTTTTCCTTTTTTGATAGAAATTTAGCTTGTAAGTTTAAGTTCAAATATATATGGTACAAACCGTTTAGTTTACTTTAGAAATTTCTCCCTTATTTTAAAATTTCTCTCTTCTAACTTTTCCATATTTAATACTTTTGATTTTGGTTTGCCCCACCTCTTGTAGATTTGGTGACAGGTAGGGACTTTCTGGGGAGGAGGGAGAGGTTGTCTAAATCACTTCAGCTTATGCCTCCCATTTTTATTTCTCTGTGGCATAGCCTCTATATCTGTAAAATGGATAAACGTTAATTAACCATCATAGTCAATGAAACAGCCTATTAACTGATTTTCTGCACAGTTAACTTGGAACGGTTCACGGTCATTGACCTCACCTACTGTCTTCCATCCTCGCGTTCATTCTGCTTTTCCTTTGCTTTTTCTCTTCTGCTCATCTCTAGTTCTCTTTTTCCCTTTTCTGGGTTTTCTTCCTTGTTTCTCCTACCAGCCCTCTTTGCTCCTGTTTCTCAGGTCCTTCATTTCTTTTGACAGGGAAGAGGAAGGCAGGCTGGTGGCAGCTAGGAGCACAACTGCAGTGATTGTCTCTGCTTGCTGTGCAGCGTTTCTTCCATCTTTGTTCTCTGCAAAATTGTTGGTTCCCTCGTTTTTACCTTGCAAATCTTATTTTCACAAGACAAATATTTGGAGTAGTTAGAGAGTGAGAGAGTCACCTGAGATTCACAAGGTTAGTATGACAAATGAAACAGGTTCCAGAGAGAGAAAGGAAGCAGTTCTTGAAATATGTACTAAGCTAGACATTTTTAATCGTCAACATGAAGTAGAGATCAGTGATGCTAAGCACAACCAGAACAGTGCAAAAACACATTTCTAACACTGATTTCTGGCTGACAGAACCTTAGTCCAAAAAGGAATCCTAAAAAGAGATAGACACAAAACATCTCAAACTTTGAAGATTCAGGAATATAAGAACTAATTTTATAACTTGATCATAAGGCTTTTAGTGAGCTTTTGGCAGTTTTTCGAATGTAATGGGTAAAACCTGTATTGCTGTAATATGACATGCTTATTTGAGAGCATTACTACATGTAAAGACAAATTTGGGGTTAATGTATTATGATGCAGAATTGTATGACTAATTTGCATGCCCAATTTCTATGGTTAATAAATTGAGCAATGCTAGTACCAGTGTACTGCAGTGAACCACTTGCAGCGACAGCCAGGACTCTAGCAGGCAATGTTAAATACTGTGCTCTGCTCTGGTAAAGCTGACCGTTTTGAATACTTGAATACTAGTTTGCAGTTCCCAAGCTGCAAAGTGATTAATAGAATGGAAGAGCAGTCTCTGCTTTTAGCCACCTTAAAGCAGACTCAGAACACTCACCAGACACCTTCTGTAGAAATCTAAAATGAACTCAACTGAAAAAAAAAAATAAAATCAAGAGGATTTACTAACATCACTTGAGTAAAAATTTAACATAGCTGTCTTAAGAGGCAAAATGCATATTTCTAATCCTTATGCTTTGTATTTAATAGTTGGAGTAAATTACTAATATCAAATACACATAAAAATTAGTTATAAGATAGCATACACTTTATATTGAGATAAATCAATTAAAAACACAAAGATAAGAATATGATGAACCTCCCTTAAAAAAAAAAAGTTATATAAAGAAGTATATACACAAGGTAGCTCCTGTCTGAAACCAAAATCTGAAATAGCTACAGCTGATTTCTGAGTTGATACGTAGCATGTTCTAATAACGTATTCATGCCAATTTCTGAAGGATTCTGAGAAAATTCAGCAGAATAGGCCTTTAATCTGGTATCACCAATCTAAACAGAGAAGTGTCAGCTATAGCTAATTTACTCAGGGTATCAGAGTATCTATAAAACACTAATATTGATATCCTAGCTTGAAATAATGGATCAGCTGTTAGTGCTTTGTACCATGAAGAATTTATTCCCTGCTACCTGCTGCTATTTTTTTCCATCTTTTGCCTAACATTTGTTATTTCTTTTTCTCTTCATTCCCCCCCCCTTTTTTCCTTTTCTGTCTATCAAATTGAATATCCGTGTCTTTTTCAGAAATCTCTTGGGAAATAAGAGGTGCATCATATTCTTGCATCATATTCTGAGCACAGTTAGGCTTTGGCTTACACTGAGCTTTTCAAAGAGGCTGCCAGCAATACTCTCTCCTGGACATTTTACCCAGGGCATAGGCAGCTTACGTGTTTTAAGACAATTACTATACTAAGTACCCAGTGATGTATCTTTCCCAGAAGCTGAAAATAAAGGTTTAAGAGAGAGCCACACAATAATTTATGGGTGTTAACCTATGGGTGTAAGTGTCTCTGGAGATAATTATGTGCCTATGCTAATAACTCAAAGGATGCCTTGCTGCATTAAAAAAAAGTCTTTTACAAAGTTGTTCTTTAGCTTTTCATTACTGTCAGGAGCCAGGGTGTATACATTTAAATAGAGGAGAGAGACAAAAGAGGCCCATATGTCTTCTCAAAAATAACCCTCTCTCTTCACACCGCAGGCAAGCTGAGGAAGTACTGTTTGACAGACAAACTTACATTAGATGTACTTACTGGTAATTTCTCATTTTGGTGGCTGAAAACTACACGAAGAGTGCTGATAGTAGAGCAGCTTATGTGAATTGAGTAGGGGAAGAGAAAGAGGAGCAAAGGTTTGCAAGGACGGTTGGAAGAATGGGCATCACTGACAGCTAAACATCAAGATCTCCCAGGTTTCTCAGGATTTTTGTGCAATATAGCACACTTTAAAACTCACTTTTCTGTGCCTCAAAAATACTTCTATGAACCTCAGTGACAAGTCTAAGTGGCAGGCTAAGTTAGCATATCTTGAAGAAGGGAAGCTTCCCAGCTAAAGCAAAGAAATTTCTCCCAAAGCTCCCCTTCACTTGTTAGCAGACTGCTAGCATGGAGTCTCAGGTGTCCTTGAGAAATTCTCCAATACATTGCTCATCACTTTCATACTTAAATGTCAGTATATTTTCAGTCACTGTGGAGACACCTCAAGCAATCCCACCATAAAGGCTACATTATAAAATGGACTCAGACTGGAATGTGTGTGCGTGTTCTCCATAATAGCAGATGATTAACTGGAGTGAAATCTCACAGTTTAAATTTTCATGTCTTCAAATATTTTGCAATTTTTCTCCTAAGGATGGTAATGTCTAATCCTTTAAATGGCCTCTTGCATGTAAGTGTGTGTAAAACGGCCTCTTTGAACATAGTACACCACTACTCCAAACATCCACAATTACCAGTGTTACGGAAAAACCATCAGGAATGAAGTTTCTCTTTGACAGGTCAAAAGGAGATGGAGTTAGGCTGCTTGCTCTGGGATGGCATTAGGAGCTGTTCTGATGGGTGAACGAGTGGCGAGTAGCTGCTCTGAGAGGCTCACATTTGCATTTCCCGTCATTTGTAAGTTTGTTAGACATGCTGGGACACATTGTCATCTTGTGGAATTATCACAAGGTAATTTATACCAAACAGCAACCTCTCCTGTTGTGTTTGCTGCAAACTTGGCTGCATTACAATAATGTTTAGTGGATTAATACTGTGTACTTTTGGCCTCTCCTGCTCCCTCAGCAAACAATTTTCATTTATTATAATGTTCTCATTTTATTTAACTGGAACAGGGCCCAAGGGTCAGAATAGCCGTACCTGCACGCTGAGGAGCAAAGACTCTCGAGTTTCCCAAAAGAGAACAGTTTTTTCCCCTTGCCATGCATGGTTCAAGACTCCTGTCCTTTCGCAGTATCGGTTTTGTTCGCCCCCGGATCGCAGAGAGGGGCGGCTACTGGACGTCCATTTCAGCAAGAGAAACTCTGTCTGGTCAAAAGGGTTGCAGTGGGCAGCAAAGAGAGCGCAGAGAGTCACTGGTACATTCTGCTAAGTGCCTGACATTTTGACAAAAGAACAGCACATTGTAAAAATTAAAATTCTGTGAGTATGTATGTGTAAAAATTAATATTTCACACTGACGACTGATCACAGTGCATGGTATGAAGGCATACGTCCAAGTGAGTAAGTGATGTATGGTCTTGACATTACACAGATAGCCTGACAGTTACAAACTGTTTAAAAATCCAGAAGCTTATCTTGCTGATCTTCAGTCTCCTTTGGGAAACAGAGACTGCCCATGTGTCATAGTGTTCATAACAGAAATATTGGGATATGCAAATATGGAGGTTACACAATGAAAGCAAAACTGAATTAAAACTGTTTACAGTCAAAAACGAAAAAAAAAGGAGAAAACCAGAACTGCAGCCTTTTTATTGCTACATCACTGAAATGAGCGTGTGCACAACTTGACTCTTTAGGTGACTGTACTGCTGCAAATGCAGCTGCGTCTCTCCATCTTCTCAGTACTGTTTATGCCTCTCCAGTCACAGCTAAAATGGAGGCTACCTATCTTCGATTTAATGGAAGAGGAATGTTGTAAATTTTCTTATGAAGATTTATGACAACTGTCTAATGATCGAATAATTAAGAATAACAGTTAGCACTTGAAAGTCAAGTGACAGACAACTGACTTTTAGCTTGGGGCGCAGGACTGCCTGACAACACTGCTGTGATGAACTGCGGATAGAGACTTTCTTTGCTATTGAATTCTGTGACCCAAATGCCATGTATGAGCATCTAAAGCACAGAATACAGGTTGTGCAGGTAGGTCCACAAGCCCGGAGCTGTGATATACCAACAGGACCTTCAGCAAGGCTGTCTCTGAGAACGGATTTCCTATACAGTAAAGTCGTGCATGTGTGAAGTTGTGGGCAAGACATAGAATCTAGACAGGTTAGGCTGCTGTCTGCCTTGCAAAGTTGGACAAGAGAAATGAATTTTATTTTGGCTTATCTGAGCCATGTCATACCATCCCACTACTCATCAGTCTGTACAGCTGGCAGTTTTCACTATCACAAATAGTAGTTGCTTGACCATGCTAGTAAGACAACAGAAAGTATATATGTAAAATAATTTGACACGCATCAGAGGAAAAGCATTATCAACCAAATTATTTGTCAAGTGTTATTCAGTCATGTGTAGGGCCAAAAAAGGGTCTATTTCATGCAGAATATCTAAACTATCTATATTATTTGCACGGAGTTAGTTTTGCCTAAGGTTTACCTATGATCCAGATGAATTTACTAAATAGAAAACCAATTCCTTCACAATTCCCCTCATTAAGCAGGCTAGGTACATTAGTTTTATTTCTTCAAGAACAAGTACGCACAAATGTTTTTTCTGAAATTGATTTGTTTGATACTTCACACGCTTTGTTGTTTGGTTGATTTTTGAGGAGGAAAAGGGAAGGAAATCTTTGACAACTTCCTGTGGTTGGAGGGGGGCATTTCTTTGTATGTAACTTCCTTTTCAGACATTCTGGTAGAGAATCAATTGTATGGAGTACAAACATAGCAAAACAGAAATATTAGCAGAAGCAGCAGACCATTCAGATAGGACTTTACAATAGCAACATAGGAAAAAAAATATATAGGGACATATTTAAGCATATATACATTTTTGAAATCTGAACTCAAAAGTATATCAGCATTTTGCAGCTTTATCTTTATAGAAAGTCCATCCAAAAATCCTGAGATCCAAAAAAGCCTGAGAGTGGAAGTACTGAAAATTAATAGTCTATTTCTTTTACTATGAAATTGTAGGTGAAATAACATCTTCCTTAAAATATTTTGTTCTTTTTAATTTTTATTTTTTTTTCTAATTTTCTCCTTTTTTCCCTTTGGCAACTATAAGATATTTTAACCAACCATAAATAATTATAGATAGAAAAGAGAGACTGTAAACAGACCATTTCCCTCTTAATTTATTTTGAACATTCATATTTTGAACATACTTATTTATTGATATGATTAGTATCCATGAATAAAAGC
Source organism: Rhea pennata (assembly GCF_028389875.1). Classification (NCBI taxonomy): domain Eukaryota; kingdom Metazoa; phylum Chordata; class Aves; order Rheiformes; family Rheidae; genus Rhea; species Rhea pennata. The sequence goes on along the minus strand of NC_084670.1, from coordinate 16,412,270 downwards.
ACTAGAAATACACCAAGCTATCGGTTACACATGATTTAAATCTCACTTCTTTCCTAAAAAATCATGTAAAAATTAAGCCTTTCTGTCCACAGACCTGCTCGTCTTCCTGTCAATATTCAGTTACTTCTGTTCTTTAAGAAATTCAGTCCAATTTTCCCCAAACTCAGTAGAAATGCAATGACTGATCTCAGTAGCACCTGGGCCATGTAGCAATTTTGAAGGTATTTTTCTCCTGTTAACAGCATGCTCCAAACAACCTATCTTAACAAGATAGATTTTTGTTCGTCCTCACATCTCATGTCCAGCATCATTTACCAAGTTCCACTTGAGGACATCTGTGCACAATCAAAGCAACGTGCTTTGTCACAGTGTCACTAAGGACCCAATCTGTGCAGCACAATCTCAGTTACTGAGGGTGAGAGGAGACAAGGAAAGAACAGAGTATGACTTAGAGCTCAGGCAGGGTTTGCTGATCTGGCAATGAGGGAAAAACAATATTTTACCTGTAAAGCATCTGTTTTTGTAGCTAAGAAGGTAAAGGCCTAATTCATCTGGTAACCCACTGGGCCATTTTTCAGAGTGAAAATTTAGTTTAAAGCAGACATTTCTGCACTCTTTATGTAATGGAGGGCTATGCATTTTGGGAGGAATGGTTCATTCATGTCTCTGTAGGAAAATCATTACAACTTTCATAGTGGATTACCAAGTGTCTGAAAGCTTTGTAAATGTATTGGTTCTGCGTACAAATGAACCCACCACTTCTCCAAGCTTGTTCTGCAGCGCGATTAAGGTCTCCAATGCAGGTCCACTGATCTTCATAGGTCCTTGAAACACACCATTTGGAATGATCATTACTGGAATAAAATGTTGAATTAAATGGTGTCCCTATTAGGTGTATGTTGTAGACATGGTACTGGAGAGAGCAGTTTGAGGGAAGTCTGTGACCAGAATGCTGCCAGGATTCAGCCAACAAATCTGTTTTCAGTTCTTGAGCTACCCATGCCACATAGATATCTATGGAACAACAAGATGTGAGAATTAATCTCTTATTTTACTTCATTTAAGAGAGGACTGAAAAGCATTACATAAACCAGGTTTGCTTCACCTCAATGCATCAGAGAGGCCAGAACTGTTTGAAAAGGGGATTTCTCTCCTTATTTTGACTTTTATTTTGGAAGTGCATTTCTACTTTTCCTTATCTTCCTGAAAAGCCTGTTACAAATAATCAGTAGGAAAAAAAAGGAAAGAAAAATAATTCAAGGCTTCTTCATAACAAAAGGCTTCATAAAAAAAAGGCTTCTTCATCATTCCATGTTGTCATTTTTGAATAACAGGAAAGAAATTGCCTGAAAACCTCATTACCATACAGCTTAGGACATCTGAAGGATCAGACATGTGAGCTGAGAGAGTGTTATAATGGAATACCATTCCATGCCCTGTTATTTTTTTTTTCTAGGGCTGAACTTTCTATTTTCTATTTCTATTTTCTATTTTCTTTCTAGCAAAGAAAATATTCATTGCTTAATAATATATTACATGCCTATTAATTGCTTGTTGATAGGTAACAACAGTTTTTCTTACCATCCACAAACAAGTGTGACTTAGCAAAGTGAAGAAAGATTTCCCCATGAGCTGACTGGAGTTTGGAGAGGTGACGCTGGGGGACTGAGGGCAGCTTAGACCCTGCACAGAGCTTTTGCAGATTTGGGAGGTCACCTTGGAAGATGTTAGGGATGGAACAGTTGTAGATGCTTGGATTATAACTCAGCAACTGTTGGTCTGAACAAAATCAAAGAAATAAACACATGCAAAATTAAAATGAATTAAGTAAGGCAATTAAGAGGATTAAGCATAGTTCTGTCTTGGAAAGGAAATCTGAATCTTTTTTTAATCTTCACATTTTGTCTCCTGTAGGGGTTCAGTGTCAAAGTAGCTTATTTTAGCAACCAAAAATATGTTTAATTGCTTTGTATTTTGATTGGCCCTGCATCATATAGACTAGCTGGGAGAGTATGCTAGATTTATGCCTTATTATTATTAGCAGAACTGTTAATCCATGGTCTCCGTCCACTGTCATTTACATCCATGCTCATCTTCAAGCCTCTGAACAACCACATGTCACTCAGGTATCATATATAAATTCAAGCCTGTCCATAACCAGCTGGTTACACTTGTCAATAAATGGGTTCCAAAAGTGATTAAACGAATTCATGAAAGACGAGTCTATCAGGAACTTTCCAGTCTTTCCAGCTGAGGAAATCCCTAAACCACAGATTACCAGAAGCTGGGAGGAGAGAGCACGAAGTATTACTGTATGCTTCTCATTTTTTTGTCCTCTTTCCCCAAGCATCTGCTAGGATGTATTTCCATAAACAAGAAACTTGTTTAGATAGCTTTGTGGTATGATTAACATGGCCATTTTCATAGTCTTACATAGTTCATTAGTATAATTATGGGCTTGTAACTGAGCAAATACAGCATGAAAATTTTAAACAAATTTATCAGTATGACTTGTTACAATGCCTTTTGACAGTCCCTTTCCAGGATTACTATATCAGACAGTTGAATCTTATGACTACAGTTTTACTTTTTTTAATTTTTAGTATAGCTATTTTATGAGGCAAAAAGTAGCTGGGAAAATTCTGGAGAATACTTATTCCGTATTTCACAGTTTTGATGTATCAGATCAAGCAGTGATTGCATTACATTTTTAGAGCTGTAGACTACTGCAGCTGAATGAGCTATTACTGTTAAAAATGATTAATCATCCTACTTTATATTTCCAAAGGTCTCTCTATGCATGGACTGACTCTACCCTCAAAATTCACTTGTGACTCTTATTATCTCAATAGACCTCATGGGGAGAGGGAGACAGAGTGGGAGAGTGAGTTTCCCATATTCACAGAGGAAATCATTGTATAAACATAACTGAAAGCCAAGAATGCTGTTTCCAGGCCCCATTTGGTTTACTAATCTGACAATGAAACTTAAGGACAAGGACAAGTCATTTCAAAGACTTTCTTAGGAAAAAGATTTTCATACCTATTTCTATAAACTGGTCATACTTGAAGGTTATGCAGATGGCTGTCTGTCCATATGGCTTCCCAGTAGGTGGATATGCATAACCGTCCTCAAGAAAGGGAGGGAACAGAGGCACACTGTGAATTCCCCAGAAACCTTGTGATTTGTCCAAGAGCAGAAATCCTGTCAAAGGAAAGTTACTGTAGATGAATTAAGGAGGAAAAAAGCTATGAGACAATACAGCAGTGTTTCACTTTGTTTTTAATACTGCAGATGCCACACTTCAATGCATTAATTTCTACAGTAAACTGGCTCTAGACCATGTTAATGGATTATATTAAACAGTAATATTTTATTCAAATTGCATTAATTGTCCTGCATAACGTAACTAAAACTGTCAACTCTATTCTTTTAAAAAATTCCTTTCCAAAGCTTTCTTTTTTTCTTTTTTCCTGCACTCAAATGTCTTTGAAAAATCTGATGATTTAATGGTTGTAACCCTCTCTCTGCTGCTCTTTTTCCTTCTTCCTCCTAGATTAACTGCATAAGAGGAAATGGGCTCTGCCAACATTGTGTCTTTTTTCCCAGAGAAAATTCTTCTCCAGGAGAAAGCAGCAGAGAGACAGAATATGCCTCCCACTGCAGCTAAGTGCTCCTGGAAGGAGCACAGCTCCTGAGCTGTGCCCATTTCCGCAGCCTGAAAATACAGGCCTCCAAAATATGTAGATTCCTGAGTCAGGCTGGGCAAACCGAACTCGCTTCCTCAAGGGCATGTGATCTTGGCAGCAGTTTCTTACCAGAGAGAGACAGAGAGAGTTTGGAGATTAATGCTTAATTCTGTCATTTAGAACGCCTTTCCTTCCTCATTTGATACTGCTGTTGCCATTAAGCTCAGGACAGTGTGGTCTGTACTTGCAAAAGGATGTGTGAGTTCCAGCTGATACAAGTCCATAAACTCTTACAGTTCTTAACACAATACAGGCATAATAAAACCAAAACAGAAGCTACAGCATGCATAACTATATCAAAACTTATATCATGCAAACCATCCTCCAGTTTAGCTTTGGGCGGGAATTTTAGATAGACAGACTGACAAACAGACATATAGATGTTATCTACAAATTTAAAAGGGAGAAAACAATAACTCAGGACTCTCCCTATACCTTTGGTATGTCCTTTTTTCCAGTTGTAGAACGTTGAATGAGGGACCTCATCATTATATATTGCATAGGCAATGCTGTGGTTCTGCACAAGAAAACACATAATTATGAGACATTACATTCAATAAGAGAAGAGCATTTAAAAAATCCTCTTTTATTGAGAGCAGAAGAAAGAATTCAGAACTTAAGCATATGACTATCACGAGCCTAATACTTCTCCCACATCATCTGACACAATCTCTGTGAAAGTTACAGTAAAATAAACCTGAATAGAACTTAGCACAAAGATCCCAGTTAATATAAAGTGGAACTTCTCTCGAGCATTTCAAGAGTCCTTCCCTAACGTGGTCAAATACGCTTACTAAGACTGTTTTTTTGAACAATCACTTGCAAAGAAATTTGTGTTTTTTGGTGCCTGCTTCTGATTTAGTGACCAGATCCTGTGAAAATGTTTGTTCAGAAAATGTAGACATTATGAAGGATGAGCAATTAATACTTTTTTGCAAAATATTTGCATACAGTCACATCTTATTCTCCCTGAGAATCTTAATCTCTTCAAAAGAGTTGGGACATATTTCCTCTCCAGATACAGAGTTTGCAAATGCTAGCAATGTAAGAAGACTGGCACCATGGTGGGCTCAACAATATGAGTTTGTAAACTCCTTATTACAATTACAGTGTGCCAGGGAATAGGAGAGTTGACTGGATTGCCAGCATTTGACTGACTTTTGAAAATCTTTCCCACATATAAACTTAATGACAACCTACCACTAACCTATGGCAAAAATGCAAAGGCACACCCAGACTCCTAAGAATATTATGTAGATGGTAAAAAAACAAAACAAAACAAAACTATAGGCAGATCTTGTGGTATTTTATAATCACTTTGCACAAATATAAATTAGGTGCCGGATAGTTGGGGGATGGGAGGAAAATAGGCCTAACAAGCAGTGCATTATTGCCGAAAAGTCGGTGATTTCAAGGGGAACAGTGAAATCCAAAGTTGATGTGATATGGTGCTTGAAACACATGCACATGAGAGGAATTGGGACAAATTTCTGTAATAGTGCCCATGGTCACTATTACTGGTCCGAGGGCCTAGTCAGTTCATAGCTACAAATGTTGCTCAGCATTAATGACAGGAAAGGAGCCATAGGGACTATGTATTGATGTTAATTCTTTTAATGGGCAACACCTTAAGTGTGCAAAGAGCTTGACTAGAAATCAGAAGTTTTAGGATAATTTCTAATTCAAGCCAAAATGAAAATAAATAATAAAAACCCCACAATATTATTATCAATAATAAATACAATTGTAAATAAATAATAAAACAAAATGAATAATCTGCCCATTTGTCAATACATTCCCCTTGGCACATTTTAGCAGATCTAGTTAGTCAGGTCTGGCTATGCTTCCACATGCTAATTTTGGCTGATTTCATCTCTTTTGCATGTAGCATCAAGTAAAGATACTAACAAAATGATAATTAATTGTCACTTGCCTTGGATTCATAAGTTTCATAAAGTTGTTTCAGTGTTTGGCCCAGGGCACCTTGTGTCATATTGACTAGGTATTTACTGAGTTGCCACGCGTGAGTCAGGGAATCCATGTACACATATTCCAGTCCCAAACCAGCACTCTCTCCTTCTGTATGTTTTGGTAACTTATAAAGAAGAAACCTGGAAAGGCAAAAGGTATTTTTTTTTACAAGCCATCCTGTTTCAATGCATGAATCAGTACGTCTTTCCCACTTGAGAATTTAAAGACAAAGATGACTCCAAGGACATCTGTGTTGGAGGAGTACCAGTGTCAGCACCATGTGGCATCATGCACCTTTGAGCAGATGACCCAGCAGTTTAGTGGCATGATACTTGCTGCAGCCAAATTTGTTCTGCTTATCAGCAGGCAAGGGAGGCTGATCCTGCACCAAACTCCTGTTGCGGCAGCCAGGCTGCTGTCAGTACCTAAAAAGAGCTTGTTTTGAACTAGTCCTGGTTTGTCGCACTGTATTGAAACCCTTGCTGAGGTTAAAATGTGGATAAGTGCCTTTTTCCCATAGACCTTTATGCTGCATGATTATGTTTTTCAAACCTTTGAAACCAATATTGCTGAAAGAACAAGGTTCAATCTATTCTGCTTTGTACTGCAGCACTCTAATTGCCAGCTAAGCTTCAGAGAGTTACACCCATAGAAACCTGCCCAGGGACAGAGATTGCAGGGAAGACCTTTGGAATCACATTTAATTACCAAATCACTATTGCTCCTGCTTCTGGAAGAGAATGAAAGATTGAGCCTGAACCTGAGGTCCCAAACTAAGTTTGAGATTCTTACTGTCAACAAGGACATCTTTTACCAATAAATTTATATATGTATATGTATACATACATATATATGTGTGTGTATAAGTAACAATGAAGCTACATGATGTTATTACATTCTTCATAACAAACTTACACTCTGCTGAACTCTTGTAAGCTTCATATTTACAAGCCATTAGCCAGAAACAGGTATTTTTTTTCAAAATTTTAGAGTATTCAGTATTGTCAGTTAATGGTTTGTTTCACATGTATGTGATGAAGTAAACAGGTTTTGCCAGTACACAAGTCCATGGGATTAATTGCACCATAACTAACTGAGTCACTTTCTTTGAGCGTTCATTTAAGCACCTATTTATGACTTACTTATGTCAATATAAGAATTAGAGTACCTAACAAAAATTCATCCTCGCTGTGCTTGATGCTTAAGTATATCAGGAGGAGTAAGCCTTGCCCAGTTAATATACAGTCTAAAGTTGGAATAAAATACATCTTAGAGAAACAGAAAAGCAGATGAAAAAGTGATGGGAAAATATTTCTTTGAGGAACATTTAATACATGGGAAGGGTATATGTACAGGCAGAAGAAAAATAAAAACCGTGTCAGTGATCTTGATAATCCACCTGTGTTGCCACTGAGTGATGTTCTTTATATATCTCAGGAGAAATTGTTGATGATGACAGATAACAAGGAAGAACAAGGAAGTGATTTGTATAATAAGCTTGATGAGAGCATTAGATGCATGAGGAGTCAAGAAAATCTCTTTATTTGAAATTAAGATTTGGAAAGGTGATGAGTAGTAATACTTATAATAGTAAGAGTTAATCCATTAATTAGTATATGAAGCCCTTCCAAGTTGCTTTGGAATATATTGGAGGGTTTATGTTCTGGTATTTACAGCCTTGCACCAAGCAAGCATGGCAATGTTTGTACACAGGCTTCTGGAAATGTCAATAGTGAGCTATCAAAAAGTTGCTTGCCAATTCCCAGGTGATACATGTTTTGGCCCTTTACAGAAAGTCAGTTGAGTGCATGAAAAATTTAAGTTGCATAAATATCTTCACTGCTATTTGTGCCCAGGAAGTTTCTCAAGAGCTTAAGTATTTGCAGGAGCAGAGTAGCAGTTATCCTGAGAACTAAGGAAAAGCAAAGGCATAAATGGCAAGGAATCTGCTTATGCCTGATTAGACTTGTCACATGTATTGCTTGTGACTGAACACTAAGTTGCTAGAACTAATCACCTCTTTGCTTTTTTTCACTAAAAAACAATAACTCATGAAGTGAAGATGAAATGCAGACAGTGGCTCAATTGCGAAATTATCATGTAGTTATCTAATTTTGCTCCCAGACCGCAAAATGCTGTGCATTAAGGACACAACTTCATTTGCCCTAAATTGAATTAAAATGTATCCCCGGTTTTATTCATGGACTCAGCACTTCTCAGAAAGCAGATTTTAAGCTTATACTTGTGTGATAAGATTTCTATTGAACACAGTGACTTTTGGATAAATAAATACATTCTGTCCTCCTTTGACAGAGCTGATTCTATGAGCATTTGCACTGACAATACCTGTATGAGTTGTGAGACGAGCTCCTAAATGACATGAAAACACCAGGATGATTTTGATAGCCCTTACACTTCATTAGGTAGAAATTTCAAACAAATCTGGGGAACACAGATGTTATCATAAGGCAAGTGATTCCTTCAGTTCAGTGCCAAATGCAAGAGCGCGTGAATACTAATAATGAGCAATTATGGAATATCGCAAGGACTCATGTAAATCTCCTGCTAATTGAATGTAATAACTGCAATGCTATATTTGTTTGAAAGGGCATCAGCATCTGGGTAAGAGGAAGCTTTCTCTGCAGTTTCACTTCTGCTTCTTGTATCAGCTTCGAACAACTGAATCCAGGATCCAGCAAAAGTTTACTATTTCATAATAATTGGCTTTGAAATAGATAAGTTTCTCTTTCATTTGCTCATGGCACATTTAAAAGACAATTTCTCCCTTTCCCCTCACACTTGTTAGATGGGAGCACTGTTTCACACACACAGCCCTGTGCACAAGAACCCTATTTCCCATCCGGAACTGGCCTGACATCAGTGCTGTTCACACAGAGGCAAAAGGTCAATCACTCCTAGCTACAGCTTTCAAATAATTTCTCAGAGAATTTGGATATAAAAACTGTGTTTTAAGAAACGGATGGTATTTTCTTTTGGCTTGAGCCTAAAGCGCACACAGATTCATTCTGCAATAAGTAATAACAATTGCAGTTTGTAGGGAAAGGAACTTAGTCTTACCTTAAGTTCTTGGCTGGCTAAGTACCCAAGAGTCTGATCCTGAAAATTTCATTATCCAAATGTGCCTGGGCATGGGTGACAAGTCACAGGGATGGACCAGACCCTCATAACATTTGATGTTAAGCCAGTTAGCATCATTATGTTTGATCTACCATGCTACCTACAGTGTGCTAGCTCTTTGTCTTCCTTGGGATTAGGTCTATATATAAAGAAAGGGAACGTTTAAGTATTACTGGAACAGTGTCTACTTCTTTATCTCTTGTATCCAAATGAATCATTGTTCTGTGAGAGAAACTCTTTCCATTTTAAATTAGTCGATGCTTATCTTTGGGAGGCTGCACTTGTTTTTTAAGAGCACTCATCGCACTTTTCAAACCTGGGTTGGATATTATGAATAGTAATTATACTTTGCATCTGTCATCTTCAAAGTGCAGTAATCTAATTAATCATTTAATGCCCAAATTCATGCTCACTGCTGCCGGTGTGACTGCTAGCAGTTCTAAAGTGCTGGTTGCTCTGGAGGCTGGAGAATGACATCTCCTTAGTCACAACCCACAAAGAGTGTTTTCCCACGCTGCCAGGTCTGTCTGCATTCCTTGTGCCTCACCCTGATCCATCCTGGAGATGGTTCAGCTTCATTTTTCCAACAGCTCTTGGCCTCTGCAACAACTGCAGGAAGGAGACAAATCACGGACAAGCTGCTGCTTGGATATGAGAATGAAGTTATTGCCAAGACAGTGACAATTTTCCTCAGATCAGTTTGTTTAGCCAGACAAGCCACATGCTGTTGTCTTTACCATAACTTGGGTGCAGAGAGAACTACTACAGGAGATCTGGAGCTTAGGCATGTGCATGTCACACTCATTTGATCATGAAAAATGAACACTTTGTAAACCAGTGATTATTTTGCAGCTAATCATGATGCAGTAGTGTGGTTAGTTGTTCAGCTTTCAATAATTTATCCTAGATTTTCCAAATGCAAAATTCAAATACCACACTTCAGGCAGACAGGATTAAAACAGTGATTATTACGCGTTACTTCTCAGTGATCCACCAACTTCACACAGTTTAATCTTACGCATTTTTTAATCTTCCAATATATCTTTTATTTACTTACCAGTCAACTGGCTCTCCATCTTCATTTCTGCAGGAAATTTCAGCTGCCCACAGGGATGTGGTGGAAAGAAGTAATAGCAATACAAAGCGACACCACACAGATTCCGCAGTCATTTTGGTTTGACAGCTGCACAGAGAGAGAAAAGGGCAGATCGTAAAAGGAGAAGTTGATTCGTGTTTCATTTACCGTCAGCTCTGGCCACAATGTAGTAAACATACCACAGTCAGCTGCCTGAGACTGCAGAACACATCTGAGAAAACACACTCTTGTTAGCATGACATCACCCAGCGAAGGGGCTGAGGTACTCTGCAGAAGGGCTGGAAATGTCGCATGTACTTTTATATTTTAGAAGTTATTTTGAATACTTAAAATACTTAATGCATTCCATTTTCAAAGAAGCTGTAGATACTGAAATTCCCATTTTTCTTTTTACTGCCACGTGAATGAAGCATGAATTTTTTACAACTATGTGAAAAACTTTAGTTTTCAGAAGCTTTAGTTTTCAGACAAGCAAAAGAAAATCAGTTTGTTTTGATCTCATTGCTTTTCCATCCAGGCCTTGTCGTGAGTACAGTGTTTGCGCCATTTCTGTAAAGAGAACAGGATTTCTTGCAAAATGTTGAACTCTCCCAGATCCTGACTTTGTCAGTGAGGCAATCCTTAATTTGCCTGTAGGAACCGAACCTACAGACAGTAAGAGAAAACTCTCTGAATACAGTAATTTACTTACAGTTAGTTAATTATTTCTAAAAATTCTCTTTTAAAGGCAGAAGCATTTCTCTTCAGAATGAACACATCTGAATTGAGCAATTTTACATCTAATGGTTTCAGCAGCATACGAATAAAAAGCTTCAATTTATTTTTTAGTGCTGAAAAATTCTTTCTTCCTCTCCATTATGCTTAAATTAAAAGACGTTGCTATCAAGTATGGGCTGTTTCAACTTCAGGGAAAGTTTACTGCGATAGGCTCTGAATGTTTTAGTATATTACAAATCCTCACAACTTTCATGGTATTTTTATCTCCTTTGCCAGTGCTGTAAGAGATGTATAAACGGGGCTGTGTTTGACTAAAGCAGGATAGAACTGAACAGAGTTTAACATAAACCAGACCAGCGATCCCAGAAAAAACAGAATTTTGGAGATGTAGATCCTGATCTGATTTTTTTTCTGCTCAAACCCACCTTTGATTCCCTTTGAGAGAGATCAGCACTATAAAAAAATTGTGACAAAACATTTTCAAGCAGTCCAGCTTGGTCTTTTAATTTCTCCCCTCTCCTGGGAAACACAACACGCATAAGCGGGGTAATAAAATACCAAATCTGCGAAGAACCCCCCAGCCATTTTCATTTTCTGTTGGAAAGCTCTGCCCACTTACAAAGCAACCTTCCCGCCCCTTTCCGAAGCACCGCTTCGATACTCACGGCTCGCGCTCGCCGACTCCGCGCAGCGGGTCCGCGCCGCGCACGGAGAGGCAGCCCGGGGCCCGCGGCTCGCCCCGCTCCGCTCCGCGCGCTGCCGCTCCTCTCCCCCAAGACGCACGCGCTCTTTGCCAGCTTCGGAGGGGGCACGGAGAGCGCTCGGCGCCGTGCATGTGCAAAACTTTACAGCAGTGGTGGAAGCCAAGAGCCAGGAGAGTAGGAAGTGGTGAAACTCTGTTCTTGTTGCAAAGGAAAATCAGAAATTGCACCGAGAGAAGCCCGGCCCAGCCAGGCACAGTTAGCGCGGGTGCAACGACTGCAGGGCGCGCTGGGATAAGTACCGGCCACCCTCTGCAAGGCTGTAACTGGGGTGACTGCCTGGGCTGGGACCCTCCGCCTTCAAAAAGAAATGGTAGAGGAAGACTTAAAGGTATATACAGTCAGGATTAATCCAAAGAAGATAAATCAGAGATGGCTGTTCACTACTACTCAAGTTCTAAATTCTATCACAGCTGTTACCAAAGTAATAACATCTTCTTAAAGCATTTTTTCTTCCCATCAGGACTTTGCAATTTATAATGGAAATATTCCCATTATCACAGGTAACCATAGAAATAAAACGCTAAACATCAATTATGTTTGATTGATTCAGGATAGCTCATCCTTCCATCCAGTTCATCCATCACCATCATGTGCTTTCATTGCAGATTAAAGATATAGAAGTCCTCAACTGTGAATATGGCAAGAACACCATTAAGTTCCTTCGTGTTAAAAGAGAAGGGAAGAAGCACTTCATTAAAGAAGTGGAAGTGTGCACGCATATCCGGCTGACTTCTGCCCAGGAGTACCTGGAGGGAGATAATTCTGCTGTGATACCCACAGACACCATAAAGAATATTGTCCTTGTGTTGGCCAAAAAAAATGGGGTATTTTAAATTTTTTTAAAATAGCCTCGCTGTTACTTATGACTTTATTTGGAAGTATTTGTTATATATATATATTTTTTTTTCCAAAATGCATCAAAAGAATCTTCTCTTCTCCACATATGCTAGATTGGCACTGTCACCTTCAAAGATTTAGAAGAGATTTTTCTTCCCCCAGTAATTATCCTCAGTACAGAGGATAACTGAAGCACTCTGACCTGTTCTGACAATTTGAATGTTGGTTAACTTGCCCTCTCATAATTTATTTTTCACTGAACAGACAAACCTTTCAAACCTGAGTAACCTCAAATTTGAAAACGTTATGTGCCCATCTCTGCATTTGACCACAGAAACATGGACACCTCCTTAGTTTTCCACAGCCTTTTTTCTCACAAAACTAGAAGTATTTTGGGGTAGCTTTCTAGTATATATACTTTTTCTTTTTTTAATGTAATAGCACATAATACTGCATTATAAGACTTCTCTTAGTTCTATGCACGGTGTTAACTCCCCCAGTTCCATCTATCATAATGACAACTTGTGGATCAAATCCTCAGTCTCATTAATGGAATCCCATCTTTAGCCTGTACAGCTGAACCAGAGTATCACTATGATTTTTTAACATTATATCCTCAAAGGATCAGGCTTGCATAGCAGTTTCTCTCAGTCCAAAAACTTCAGCTCACTACAGCACGGAATAGGAGATTTTTGATGTGAATCTGTAGCTGCTAGCTGATCAAATGACTAGGCATACAGTGTGCAAAACCAGAATTGAAAGAAAAAAAAAAAAAGTATTTGAACCAAACTGATCCTTCCCAAACATTTAGAACAATTAGAACAATCTACTCCTGCAGACGAAGTAATTGCTGAGTTCTAACTGTATTTTGTTGCCTTAGATCCAAACTTTAGAACAATTTGCTGTTGATATCTGCAAACACTTCATGACAACATTTGGCCAAGTGATGTATGTCAAAGCCTACGTTCAAGAAGTACCATGGCAACGTCTACATGAGGTATCTAAAATGCTAATATGCTGATTTTGTTTATGCTCGAGCCATTTGTTGCTTTTTTTAGTTCCTCTTTTCAAGTTTGGATACAATTCACTGCACTTTTACTTACATGTCTGCTCCATATTTGTAGAATGGCGTTCCTCATATCCATTCATTTATATATGTTCCTGATGGGATTCGCTTTTGTGAAGCTGAGCAGTGTCGAAATGGTGAGAATTTTTATTTTTCCCTACTTTTCTATAAATATTTCCACTGATGATAGATGAAGATGGCTTTAGAGATAGTTAAAGGTGTTAAAGGGCTTCTCCAGAGGTCTAAAACACAGAAAACATTTATGATTGAATTTTATAGTCCTTGATCCCTTAGACATAGCTGAAGAAGAAATCTAGTCTTATGTTTATACATGTAGCTGAAACACATACTAGTTATAATTATACATACAACAAAACTCTTATATATTGTCACAGGATTTAATAGCCTGCTGTAAGCAGTTTGCTTACATTTTTGCATTACGCTATAGCCTACATTTTCACTATTAACATTACCCTACCAGAATATACCACAAAACCTTACTGCTATAGGCCAGTTGCTTAGTTTGCAGTTACCTGTCATCATGCCTTGGTTTTATTTTTAAGAAAGATGTAATTTCATTGCTGCAAATCAAGCTAACTTGAACACAAGCACTGAAGTCTATATGCAAATCATTTTTCACATATAAGTATTTCAGAACATGCTTACTATTTTTGCACGCCATGCATAAACAAAGTTCCATTTGACTTCACTAAGAGTTTCATGATCCTGAAGAGACAGACTTTAAAGCTAAAATTCCTGTCTCATTTCTCACCTTCCTACTAACATTAGTCCAGAAAATAATTTTTAAAAGTAACGAGGCTTGCACCAGAAGCACAACCGTATCTCAGAGAGAATCCTTAACGGTTCTGGAGCTGCTGTTGCAAACGTACACATCCAGACAGTTCCCTTCACTTTGACTAAAAAGGAGCTCATACTGTCTCGTATTTTTGAATCGCAGGTCCTCTGATTGTTTTTGCTGGAATTAAAGATCTGAAAGTTATGAAGACAACACAGTCTGGATTTGAAGGCTTCTATAAGAACGAACATACCACACTTCCTGAAAGGAAGGACAGGATTTTATGCGGAGAGCTCTTCTGCAAATGGTCATACGGCGAATGCAGAGATTTTGACTTTGATTGCATATGGTATATGTCAAATTGAATATATTTATCACCTAATTTATGAACCCAAAGTTCCTCTAAACAACACAGCAGGCATAAGGACCAGATCTGCTGACCACCAACCACTCTCATGAATCTCAGAAGAAGTTCTACCTACTTGATACCCGTGGGTGTAAGGCAATCTTCTGCTCAAAGTAAACCTCTAGGGATACATTAGCTTCTCTCTCTGATGGTGCACCAATGGACAATATTTAAATGGGTAGCTTGTAGTTCAATACACAATACTTTAGGAGAATGCGCTTACACCTACTTTGTTAAATACTTTAAGCAAAACACTTATTTGCAAATTATAGAGTTGGTTGGTAAGTTGGGGTCACTTGACAGAACAAAGAAATTATTCTTTCATGAAATCTCGTATGCTATGTGTTGGTAAGAAAAGACACAGAAAATTTTTTAAAATAAAAAAACACAGTAAAATATTATGAGTATAGACACAGACACCTAATACAAGATTTTGTAATGGCCTATGTTACCTCTAGGAACAAAGTCCGCGAGTGCATCCTTGAGGCATTCTCTGGGCCACCTGACTCTGGGCAGTATTCGCCCTCTTACCAGAAGACTGTCAACTGTATCCAGATGCTCATCCTTTCTAAAGTGTCACAGGTATCTTCATTCCTCCTGTCAACACTTTACTTAAATGATATTGAATACTAATCGGACTCAGAAGACCAGAACAAGCCTATTTTGACGGCAGTTCTCAGATTGGAAACCTTTTGGTGGTACAACTAGATGGTCTGAACAAATGTGAATGCACCCAGAAGTTCAGACCTGAGAGCTGTTAACACTAGCTGTGAAAAAAAATGGGAAAAAAGTCAATGCTTGGCAGGGCCAGGCTAAAAGTGAAAGAGGTGGTATAAAAAAATTATTCACATGTTCAATAGATTGGATTTTATCAACGTCACAGATTTTCTTTGAGGATTTCAATTGTTTTTCTTTCCAACATGTGCAAATATTGCCAGGGCATTGGCTAAGAAGGTGCACTAATTCATTGTCCTACCTATTTGCATGGTTTCAGGTACAGATCATTGAAGTCATCTTGAACAACATTTTTTACAATGTTGTAGACATGAAGAATCTAGGCTTGACCAATGACAAAGAAGTAAGTAAATGCTCAAAACACAACTTGCTAGGACTCTAGAAAAAAATACTCGCCTTTCAACCACGGCAGCAGTTCTACATAGAGCAGAGTTAAAGGAGCAATCTTCCCACCCTGACCAAAGAGAATACTAACTTTATACGAAATTTACACTGATTACAAGAGAAAGCAAATGGCTTTCTTGTGTTATTGATAAAAGCTCAAGGAGCAGGGTAGAATTCTTGGGAGGTTGAAAGAGTCTGTAACTACACTCACAGAAGCCATCTGAGAAATCGTTCCTGTTTTCTCTGCCGAATTTGACTTTTAGTGATAACGTCAACCTCTGCACTTGCAATCAGCAGAACACATCAGATTGTCCATTCACATAGCCAGTCTGAAATGCTAGCCCAATATGGCTATCTTTCCTAACATAATTCTTCTTTGGCAGTAGCATCGAGGCCAGTGATGGTCATTTCCCCTTGCTGCAGCAGTGTAACAGTTAGGTTAACTAAATCCATGGGCTTAAATCTCTAGGTGGACAGAAGATCAGCATGGTCCTAGAGTGCTGAAGGGACAGACTGTTCCTGTAGCTGATAGGAGCCAAGGCAGACTGGCCCAGCAGTGGACAAGGAATTAGCCTTGGATTGAAGATTAGGGGACATGAAGATTTACTCCCTCCTCCACAGCTGTTCCAGCTGATGGCTAAGTTCAGCTGAAAATCTGTCTAAATGTTATCCTCATGTGAATATCTCAGAGTAACTGGGTTACTCATTTTTGCAACAGTGATTTTGATTGATCAATAGTCTATGGTCTGTTCATTCTCTAGTCTCCCTCCCTAATGCTTGTGATTCTCCTGCAATGTTCCTTGTTCTCTTTTGGGTGAACACTTCAAATGTGCTTTCACTTGAGATAAAAGCAAAACCTACCATTAATATTCATAAGGAAAGGAAAGGGGAATGATTTTCAGAGGAAGTGAATAGCTGCAGTTTCTGCTGGCCAGCTACTGTAGTACCATGCTCCTCTGATGGCGCTGGCACATCCTTGCCTCAGGAATGACCTCCATGATTCTGCTTGTTCTTCTCAGGTTCTCGTTCCAGTGGAAACGCCCTATGGTTCCTGCACTTGCACACTTGGCAGAAAGAAGTTCTTGGAAGCACAAGGCCAAGTGTTAAAAGATGAGAAGTAAAGTCATTTTGGATTGGCAGCTGCCCAGAAAACAAACTACACCTCTTTGCTCCACTTATAAATTCCTGAAAAACTTAATGTAGTTTTCCTATCAATGTATACCGATTATTGGCCCCTTCCATTCCTGACTGCTTTTGCCTCTGTGAATTCTTGAGTCTAGGATTTCCAAAGAAGTCTCAGAAATTCGAATATCAAAGTATCTCCCTGAATGTCAGTGTGATTTGCAGATTGAATTTCCTTAGGCTTTCTTGAAAATCCCAGCTGGAAACATTCTAGTGAATTTTTAAGCCAGTTATTCCCCTATTAATGAAACAGTCAATTAATTTCATAACATCTATAGCATGCTTTTGATATGCAAAATGATCAATTCTGAATATTCTATTTATTAATCTTCCTCCACTAAAATTAATATACAGGCATAAGACCAGACATTTCATTAATGCAAGCTGTAGTGACACCTTGATGCCAAGTTCTACAGAGCTGAATGGAGACTCAGACATTTATTGCTTTGTGAAGTATACGAATAAAAAGTACGTACTGTATTTCCTTTGCAGCGTGAATAGACACTGCTGTTGACTAATTTTTCTGCAAGAGTTCTGATTATATGTCTGCTGCTGTGGTTCATCAGACTATACAGTTACTATAAAACTATTCTTATATTAACCACTGAGGTGTTTGAGGTTTTGGGCTATCTCTCTAGCTTAATGAAATAGTTTTCTTTAGTCTAATAGTCATGACTTCTGCACAGGCACGAATCAGCCTAAGTAATCCTACTACTTTTGGGAGGGGCAAGAAGATAGACAGTTGATGTCTATCTTATTTTCAGTGAGTTTAGTTACCCCAGGTGAGAGCTTTCAGCAGAGATATCAAATTATACAACAAGCAATTCTCTTGTCTCACAAACTGCAACTACTACATTTGCCACAGAAATCCTGCTCAACTTCTGACTGCTACTTTCAGTTTCCCAGCATGTCATTTTCAGAGAACTTTGTGTGACACAAGAGTGTAAATCCAATGGGAAGTGCTCAAAGTTACTTCTGAAATCAACAATTCAGTTTCCTTTGCAACTTCTCAGTCTAGGCAGGCCTACAAAACTCCTCTGGGTATGATCATTAAATTCACAGGCACTGAAAAAGAGCAACATGTCTTGTACTTGGCAGGACAGGAATTCTTCTTGCCTTGGTCAGCAGGACATAAAAAACCATGAAGACAGGATGTTTTTGTTCATGAGCCTGAAGCATCTCCCTAAAAACAACAGGACAAATGTCCCAGATATATTGTTCCTTGGTTACCTGTTGATTCAAAAAGCTTGATTTATAGCACTTTCCGCTTTGTCTGGGAACACTGTTTCTTACCTTGTTAGAATTGTGTTGTATTGTATGCGTGGCTTTGTGTCTTACTATTTCTGCTATTTCTAGTGGCTTGTAATTTATTAACGTATCTTTTATGGCAAATAAAGAGCAATATCAAAAAACAAACAGACTAGTTTATGACTACTTGCCAAATAAGAAATGAAACCATTTACTTTTTATATGTGAATGCAAACATTGTAAGTAAATTTTAGTTCCGAAAATTTTACCTTAAAAGGTAACCGATCTTGTTCCAAAAGATGGATCTCTACCAGTTATTAAAAAAAGGAGCAAGAAAGATATTATTAAACATTTCAATATTTCTAAACAAAGTAGATCATTTGTTCTGCTCTTCCTATCTTATGAAAAAATGCACTACCGTGGACGGAAGGTTTCTTATCATTACTATTTGTGTGTCATTTGTGGGCTTGCAAAGTAGTAATGGATTAACGTTCATGGTAGAATGAGGAGAAATTCAGAGCTTCCTGTGGCTACAAGCACACATGTACACTCATGCAATGTGGTTTCTCTAGATCTCCACAGGCGTGTGGACTTTTGGCAGCTCTTTAAAGGCATCTCAGCATAGCTCTACCTAGCACCGCAAGGCCTGAGTTACTACTAACATGAGCAGATTCCCTCCAAGAAAAGGACTAAGGCACTTGGAATAAGCCTACATCTCTCAAAAGGCGATTAGATGCAGACAGGGACGGCATAAATCATTCTTGAAAATAGGACTTAGCCACATAATTTACTTGGCCTCAGCCCTGACCAAATTCACATTGGCTTCGTTAGATTCTGCCTCCACAATAGACTTTGCACTGTTTTAATTGGGAGAATTTTTTTTTAATTCCTGCCCTAAGGGGCTACTGAAGTTGCCTACTGTGTTTCACTCAGAGGTGGCTGTAATGCTTTGCTGAAGTCACACATAAGGAAAACAAACAGCAGCTACTAGATTGTTTGTAAAATTGCTCTTCAAAATAGATTTTCCTGATGATAACATGGACCTTGCTAATCTTGGACTATATCCTAGCAATTTTTTCTAGGATGCCTGGAACCTCCTTCAGAGAAAAAGAAACAAATATTTAATGTGCACAAACATCTTATGACCCTTTTAGTGTCTGATTCTTTCATATCCTGTTTCCATTCAGTTCTGATAGCTTCCCAGGACAATGCAGCCAGACTCCTCCTCTGCTGCTGATCACGTTCCATGTGTAACCAACATCATGTAAAGACAAAATGCGCTAGCCAAATTCATTAGCCAATATCTAACACAGAAATAAAAAGTCACTGTCAGAGTCAGTACAAGTGATTTGTTTTCACTGGCCACATTATTCTACATATATTCAGTTTACCTGCTTCCTAACACACATTTAGACCTGTTAGCTTTTAATAGCTATTTCAGCTACTTTGTTTTCTTCTTATTTAAAGGCCCTTTTTAAAATCTTGCATTTATCAGGAGTGCAGAATCCTGATTCTAAGCTTAACTGACCTGACCTAAGGTGAGAAAAAAAAAAACACTTAGTGGCTACATATCTCAACATAAATGCTTTTGAATTTAGAATTTTGCTATTTTAGCACATATAACAGCTGACCATCTTTTCCCTAGAAAGCTGTATCCTGAAAGGAAAACTATTAACTATTTCTAGCTCAAAAATGTCACTCATGTCTCAGCTGTAATCAGAATATAAACTGTTCTGAGAGTTCAAGATAGAACATAACCATTCATCAAAGATGGCCTAGAAAGGACACATGCATGTTCATGAGTGTGCATATACACCTGCTCCCATATGTATATGCATACATACATATGTATGCACACATATGTATGACATATATGTACACATATATGCATGGCACTGACTGAGTTGGCTGTCCCATGACTGAACTACAGCAATCAGGTAAGAATCAGAATGTTGATTGTGATGGAGGGGTTAGCTGTGATCTAGATTTACTGCAGACTTGCAAAATTTTTTTTTTCAAGTTACCCACTTTTCATTTACCCTTTTTTGACTGGCAAGCTAGGACTCCATTGCTCTTTAACACCAGTTATCAAAGCAAAAGGTTAAGCCTGTAGTTTGTAGCTGCGCTACATTGCTAAGACAGGCTGAATTTGAATCTGACGAGACTGTGGTTTGCTTTACTGTGGTTGCTTTTTGTTGCAGCTAAAAAGCACAGGTTTCTTTCACCTCCCTGCTGGGTGACTGCCATCTCTGGGATCACAGCAAGGACAGCATGATCACTTCTCACTGTGACGCTGCAGGTGGGTGGAGGGTAAGATGTTTACTCCTGCGTACCTCGAAGGCATAGGCTGAAGCAGAAATGGGCATTATCTCATAGTGCACAGGCAGGGGAGGCAGCCCAGTTTTGTAACGAATTCACCACATATCCCACAAGAGCACTACGCATGTTTTTAGGGGGACAGAAAAAAAATCTAAAAGCTTATATGCATCTCAGCAAGGAGCAATAACAATTCTGTTACTGGCTTTGCCTACCCTGCAAACTGCTCTCAAGGTAAAAGCATATCTCAGCTCCGAGCACTGGTGTTGCCCACCGCATTCCCTCTGCTAGGATAAGAATAAGTTTTTCTGGATCTTCCAGTTAACATTTGCTTGCTTTCTCTGAGCTGCAGCCTGACATGTCTCCATGTAGCTCTAGCCCAAACTACAGATCAAGACAGCAGTTTTCCTGCAAGTAAATGCTTGTCTGAGGGACAAGCATTTACAGCCCAGGCCTTGGTGGATGGAGGCACACGGTGCTGCCAGCCTAGAATGGGAACATAAGATGAGAGACAAGAGAGACTAGACGATAAGGAGGAAACAAGGTAACTGGTAGGGAGTGGAAGAAATACAGCGATAGAAAAAAAATATCAGGCAAATCAAGTAAGGGAAAGAACAGAAAACTACAAATCAGTGAATACAAGTATCTAGGCACTTCAGAACTGAAAACACAAACTCAAAACAGTACTTGAGGGACTCAAAACTAGAAAAAGAGGGTGATACACAAATTTTTGGTGCAGAGAGAAACTGAACAGCAGAGCCCAGGGTGACAAAGTACCGAGGGCTTCTGCCACCTAACGTAACAGTGGCATTAGGCATGAATTCCCACGCTTAGGATCATGTCCAATTGGAAAAAGACAAGAACTCAACTTTTAATGAGCTTGTGCTCTTGCAAATTTCGAAATCTTCTAGATTACAGACATTTCCAGCATAGAGAAGCCTAGGCAAGCTGACACATAGCATTTATGCACAAGGGAGGAGGGAGCTGAAGAGATGTATCCTTACAAAACAGCATTGCATTGCTACACCTAGGTACACACCTCCTTCCACATTTCTCCCTGTTGTTTGGCCACCCACCAGTTGGGATGCAAATTCAGCTACACATTCCCTCACCTTTACTTCCTTCCTCCTGCTGCAGTCCACTAGCAGAAGATGATACAGCACTGCACTTGATTCATCAGTTTTCCCTGACTCTTCTGATATACTTTAACCATCGCAAAGTCAGGGGTGCCTTCAACATACAAAGTATTGTAGAGGGTTTGTAGAGAGGAAGCTGGTTTATAGTAATCATCTGTAAGGGGGAAGAAAATGCCTTCAGGTCAGTGCAAGTCTGCCACGACCAAGAAATCAGCTGACCTGATGATAAAGCAGTTATAACTGCTGATTTTTCCTTTAGCAATTACTCTCAGTGCAGCAGGATGTAAATACAACCTCAGTCCCCACACTCACCAGCAGCCTTCAGTAGTGACGAAACCCTCACACAGAGAGAGGTGAGAGGCCATTTACAGTCTTCATGATGCCCTCATTGGGCTCTCCAGGTATTTGATGTTATGGTCGTGTTCCTCAAGTTTACAGCATCTACCAGCTAATGTTATTGTGGGGCTAAGTTGAACACACAGCTGGGATCCAAAGGAACATCACTAGGTCCAGCATTTTCCTAATTACAGAGGATAAGCAAAAAAAAAAAAAAAAAAAAAAAAAGATCTTTTCATATTAGCATATTAAACAAAACACAGCTTTTCCCAACAGAAAGAAAAACTACTTACTAAAGCAGTCTGCCAGTTGTTCCAATGGTGACTGCTCTTGCGGGCTACCAGTGGGTTAAATCAGCCGTTGCTCTCTGAAACCCTTGAGGGAAGCTGCTCTTGCAACTCAACAACTGCAGGCTGGACACAGATGGGAAATTGTGTGGAGGCCTTCAGTGCAATGGAGTAAGAAATAGACAGACTCTCCTGGCTGACATCTCCAAGTCTGAGTCCATTAGTTCTCTGCTAGATGAAGCAATGCCAATCCATTGCCCAGATAATTGCCTCTGAGCTGGACGAGAGAGGGCAGAGCAGACTCTTCCTATTGAGCCCGTGACAGCTACAATTTTCACTTACATGGTGAGAGTCACTGTACTTTCCACACATCTTTTGGGCCCAAACCCCATTACTGGAAGGGAAGGAACTACTGCTCTGACTTGGAAGCCAAGAGCCAGAACGGACACAAAATGAAATGTTTTTCTGTTCCTGCTCAATCGCTGCTT
The DNA here is from genome assembly GCF_028389875.1 of Rhea pennata. Lineage (NCBI taxonomy): Eukaryota > Metazoa > Chordata > Aves > Rheiformes > Rheidae > Rhea > Rhea pennata. The sequence continues at coordinate 16,389,618 of NC_084670.1, read as the reverse complement.
TCACATTTTTGATCACTTAGGGCTATGTAAGACAATATTGTCATAAAAATGGAAAACATTAACCAGCTTTGTAGCTTCTCCCGTGCTCATATAAAAAAGGGCCCTCTGCTTTTTCTGCTAATTGCAGTTATTTAACTACAACTGTAATTTCAGTGTGTCAGGAGAAAGGGAAAGAGTGTTGAAAACCCAGTTAAATGCTGATTTTTAAGAGGAGGAGGAGGTGAGGGACTTGGTAGAAGCTGAAAATATTGAAAAAAGCAGCAAAAGAAGAGTTAATTCAGCAAGCAATTGCTGGCAGTGAGGGCCTAATGTGACATTTTCCTGGGCCCTTCCTAACCAGGTGGGTGATACTCCCTTCACTACAGCTGCCGAGTCTTGTCCTGTTATTAACAATGTGCAGCACATTAAGGTAAACTGTTCTAAAGAGAACAACTATAAATACAGGCATGAGAAAGATCAACAAGCAGAGAACAATTTTTTCTGGGTTGAGAGAGTGACCTTGCTGGCACAACCACAGCCTTCATACCTTGCTGCTAGTTGCCTTATAAATGCTTAATTTATGGTACTTAGCACTATATTTGGACACAAAGAGAACATGCTATGCCTTATGCATTCACAATTGGAGAGGACAGTGAACTACTTCCTTACATCAAAACTAATGCATACCAATACATATTTCACATCTATTGTACCAAAAAAGAAATACTGTAGTGCTTTTGAATCATTTTGAAAAACATTATACAGATTCGGATAGACAAGCACTAGCAGTATTAGGAGAGGGGCAAGGCAGGAAGAGGGAACAGGAACTTGGCTGCATCTCTGCTCTTGTGCTGACCTACAGCAGGTCAGGGAAGCTGACTGCTGCTTTGCTCCATAAAGCTGCCTCCAAATATTGCTCCAGGAGAGGGGAGGCCCCTCTCTGAAGTGCTCATTCAGAGTAAAAACAAGGAGGCCAACAGTACTGAGACTGTCCTCACTCTCATACCCCAAATATGCTGGGCAGTTGGACAGCTGGCAGCTTAAACATCACCTAAAGCACAGGGATGGCTTTTAAGGAAAAGGCAATCTCCCAACTGCAGTGTTAAGGACACATTTTAAATTGGAGTCCTGAATGGCTCTGCGCATATCAGAACTGCAGCATTGACACAGTATCCAGTAATGCCCACTAGCTTCCTCATGCTTCCTCATCTCAACAGCAGCTGTGTTTTCTGCAAGAGGAATGGTAGCTAAAAATAACCTGGTTTTGACTTCCTCTTTCAAAACATTCAATCTGTTTTTAAAAGACTCTTTTTTTTTTTTTTTTCTTCCCAGAAGCAGCAAGGAGACTGTAACAGACAAAACCAGGCTGGTCACCTGCACAAAGAGAATGGCAGCATTAGAAAGCTCATGTAACAGTAGGAAACCACAAAGAAGATCAGAGACAGCAGAAAAAAAAATTACTTCTGTCTGTATAACATCCTCCAAATTCCCTTTCAGGCTTACACTGAGCTTTCTGTTATGCCTCTACTTGTATGAACTACTTAGTGGTGTTGATCAAAAGAGGAATACAATCTGGATGTTTTTAAATTCAATTCATTTGCTTACTAAAACATGGTAAAAAGAAAGTGCAGTGCTCAGTAATTACCAGATGAGTCCTTACAGCTATACAGTGGAGGTTTTTACTTCTGATGGAATATTTTACTTATACTTTTGTATCATTCATAGATTTACAAAATGTGTCTCTATCACTCCAAACGCAAATGGAGAAAAAGAGACTATTCAATTCATCTTTCAGTAATGCAGTCCTAAGCAATCTACTCCAGCAATGCCAGGAATACAGGGCTGGTAGGGAGCTACTGACTACTGCAGGCAGCTGCTTCACATAATCCTTTTCATAAACAGAACTAGTTCTATATTAAAATATTTAGTAGTTTAATGTACAATTTTTCAATTGCAGCCTGTAACTAGTCAGATACAGATTGTACCTGAAAACTCTCCAGACAAAGATGACAGTCTCTGTTTGAATCAAGCTTTCCAGAAGATCCCTGCTCCCAGCAGGTATCCCTGGATGCTACAAAGCTATAAATAAAAAAGCTGTAAGAAGAATAGACTATGAAATACAAACCTGCTGCTAATAGATTGATACCTAAAAATGAATACAGTACAAGGCACAGTGAAAAAAGCAGTGAATACATCCCTGCCTTCTACCATGTGTCTCAAATTCCAAATAGTGTACAATACAGTGTAAAGTTTAGAATCTACACGAGAAAACAGCATATAGTACAGTGTAAAGTTTAGCAATTATACAAGAAAGCACACTGATGTACAGTTTACGTATTATGCAGCTCACTGTGAGCTTTACCCACAGTCCAGCTATGCTATTAATGTGGTTTCACCTCCTCTCAAATCTCAACACAAGAAATAAGCAATTCCCCTAGCATTGTAGCATCCACAGCCTCCTTGCACTTGGCCAAGCCAGCAGTGAAGGCACCATCCAGACAGGATCACAGAAGCTTCTGCTTCTTCTCACTGAATCCTATCGCTTTGCCCCCATCCGGCTGACAGTGCTGCACTCTCTTCTCCCTTCTTAGCTAAATCCCCTCACCATCTCCTCCCATCCCATTTCCACATTCACCACACTTCTGCTTGTTTGCTACTTCCCAGTTCCTCTGCTCAGCTTCACTGACGTAACCCCATGCTGCAGTTTCAGGGGTCATCACAAAGCTCCCTGGGTCAGAGATGATGGTGAGTCTGGAGAGTGCTTAGCACTATCTGTGGGATACTTCCCAGCCGCTTTGGGGTAATTCACCCTGCTATACCAGGGCCAGCACAGGACCTCTCCACCACTGGGAGCTCTAGAGGGGGTAAGAGAAGCACAGGTGTTACTGGCGAACTGTGACCAGAGCTTCAGATTCTCACCTTCAGCACTGCCTAAGCAAAAGCAAAAGGAAAAAACAATTGAATCTTTAAATTCTTGGCAAAGGGTGTTAGAAGTAACCACAAGAACATAGGATATTAAGTAAGTTTTGGTACCTTTTTAATAGGAAAATGGAGGAGAAAAAGAAAAGAAAAGAAAGAGGGGGAGCCTCTGATACTCTGCAATAAAGAAACAGAGAAAGTAAAAAAAAAAGCTGTAAAGTAAACTGAATCCAAACATAAGCAATGTTTTATTGGGATATAGCAAGCAACCTATCAAATAGGGAACTGGTACAAACAGACTGAACAAGACTCTCTTTTAACAGAGATGTATGATGACAAGACAGCTTCTTTCAGTTTTTTAAAACAAGTATTCAAATTGTAAGTAAAGCATCAAAAAAAAGATCAGTTGTTACAACACTATGACAGACAATAATATTAAAAATGTGCAGAATTTTACTCTTTTTACAAATTTCTGCATGTTAGAAAACAGTTATTATAAATTAAAAAAAGAATAAAATGAAGTTTTTTGTTTTGCTAAGCAACACAAACTTTTAAAAACCAACTATACTTTACATAGAACTACTATTAAAAACAGGTGGAAACAAGCTGAAAATTTAAGGGACAGCAAAAAATACACAATCCAGTTTCACCTGTCAGCAACGCCTTCTGCTATCGAAGGGGTTATGTTAGTTTATGTACAGCTTTAAACATTGCAGCATACCACAAGTAAACCTTAATAAGGTCAAAAATAGGACCCTCTGCAAAAAAGGGTGAGTTGGCAAGTCTCAGTCTCATCCCAAAATTATAAGCAGTAATAATTTCGGTAGGTCTTTGATGTACACCAGAACATACTTTTATTTATTTCTTTCTCCCAAAGATGCATGTAAACTTTATCTTTGTTCTCTTTTTGGTATTTTAACTCATGAAAAAAGAATATATCTGGCTCAAAAATGAGAATGACCATACTTCCCTTTTGTTCTGGATACAGTGATGTAGCTATCTCAATACACTTACTGACAAATCCTAAAAGAGAAAATTGTTATGCACCATGAAAAAATACACACCACCTCTCTCAGTTCAGACTTAGTATATATTATATTGCCAGCTCTATCCAATAGGATATATATCATTGTAATTTGGTTTAAATTCTTAATAGATATATTCTCTCTTTACAAAGTTCCATTACATGAAACCAAATTGCTTATTTATTGTTTGAGGCACAACATGACCCCAATTAGACAATTCGCTATAAAGAGTTGTTCTTTAGATGTTGTGTCTGTAGAGGTTTTACGTGATATTCATAGATTTTCAGCGCAGGCCCCAGTTTTAATGAAAGTCCAGTCAGTACATCATTTCTTGTCATCAACAGCAATGATTTGCCATCAATCTCCTATAAGAAGAATTAAAGAATTGATGAAGACAATGCAGAAATTAACAGGTGAGAACAGTAATGCAACAAATGGAAGATTATTACAGAGGATCAATGAAAAAATAAATAGTAGCATTTATTTTTCTGAAACTATGTTTTAATTGTTAAATTCTTCTAGTAGTCTGATTTTCAAGTGCTTATCTGTGCTAAGGCACAAATACTACTTAGTCAAGCACAAAACCCGAAGCTACCTCACTTCAAAATTCTTTCCTTTTAAATCTGTTACAAATTAATAGGTACATGTGTGCAGATTGTCTACTTTTCCATCATAAAAGGAAAGATGTTCATGGGAAGAAGGCAGTGAACTGCATATCAGAAGTACTATTGACAGCAATGTGCAAGTTTGGACTAGTCTTGTCATGATTTGCTAACAACTTCAGGTGCCTTACTTTAAAAGGCTACCCTTCACATGTCTCTGTGGGAAAAAAAAAAAAAAAAGGATTTCTACAATCAGAAATTTTAAAAGAAATCTGACTGGAACTTAACCCTCTGGAGGAACTTTTCCTCCTCCACTGACAATGAAAGAGGCTAAGAGGAGCGACTTTCCAGTGCGATTCTCAACACCCCCTACCTGTTTGTGCTTAAAATTCCACCTTTAAATCATTGATAATACACTTTTTCTCTCAGACTCTGGCTTTCTGATCTACTTAGATTAGAAATCCTGTCAGCTTTGGGGAGTTTTCCACCTTAAAACCTTGTCATACTGTTGCAAATCAACTGTAAGTGATTTTTTCAAGGTCAAAAAGCAAGAGAAAAAATATGCATTTCTCAGCTTCTACCTAATTTTAAGACATGGGACTGTCCTTGTCTTTACACAGCTCTGCAGCTCAATCATACTATACTATCACAAAAACATGAGCTACACCTACAGAACAGTGCATCACTAGTGTGTCACAGCTCCCAAGGTCACCACACCCCAAGAAAGTACATGGTCTTATGGTATTCTCCTGCACTGGGCTTCATCTTGTTCCTTTTTCTTTAATTTTTTTTTTTAAAGTTTTTTAATAAAACATGCAAACACAATTTTGAGTTTGGTAGCAATAGCCAACAACTGATTCAGCTGCTTGCATATATGGTTGTTGTCCATCACAATATAGTTAACTATCAAACTGTAATTTGTATTTTTATAAGCATTATAATATTATTATAAATATATTTTTTAAAGCATTATATATAAACATCCCACATCAATTTATTCCACTGCAGTATCTTCTTTACAACTATTAAATGTTGTCTTGCAAATGTCCCAGATCACCCTAATACAAGGGAGACTTATTACAGTTTAGCATTAATTTGCCCAAAGTGAGTTCTATCATTTGATATGATTTATAAATACAAACTGTATGAAAAAAACATAATATCATCAAAGATCAACTGAGAGTTGAATTGCTTTAAAGTCTTATCAGATATGACTGTTAATCTCTCACATGAAGCAGAACATAACTTAGCATTTCTAAAAAAAATATTTTCAGTAATGTTTTACCCGGTTATAGCAGATGCCTCCTTCCAGTTACTGTTGAGAATGTTAATAATTAGAAACAGTTTATATTCTCTCTCTTCCACTTGTCACAATTCTTTTTGTGGGAATTCTGACACCATTGACTATTTTGCTCATTCTTATGACTGATCTAAAGTTGCCTTTTCCAATGCTGTTCAGTGATGGAATGAAGGATGAAGAACAGCTTCAACTTGGTGGGAACCAAAGTAAATCCAGTGCCTGGAATGGGAGAAACTCCAAAACCAGGAAAAGAGTATCTATTCCTTTCCTTTCTCCTTCCTCCACAGGATTCCCCATGTATTCTAGAAGAGTTAGGAACTAGGTGATATAAGGCTTTCAATGAATAGAGATTCTCTCTAAACACGTATGGGTGCAGATGACTGAATATGAATTCAGAATTCAAGTGTGTTACATCTTTGTGTCTATCATAAGCTCTATCTCTTTTTTCCACCTTTACTTCTAGATCTTTTTGCTTTTCCATGTAAACCTGCTTCCATAGATTTGTCAGTCATTTCATATTTCTGGCATCAGACAAGGCTTCATATGCTTTAGTGACTTCTGTGAATTTCTTCTCTGCTACTTGTTTTCTGGATTATTTGTGAGGATGGAACTTCAATGACAGCTTTCAGTATGCCTGTTTTGTATCATCTGCAAAGGCACTCCTAGAGCCTTACACTAATTCCTCATAGTCCCAGAAGGGTCTCAGTGCCTGCACTCCACTATGCTGCAGCTCTGCTAGAAGGTGGCAGCAGACACCAGCTGGTGTCCAACCCCAGCTTTCCTGCTCACTGAGGACAACCATTTGCAGGGAGCTTTTGTGACACAACAGTGAGGCCACTGAACCACTAACAGGTTCCTTTGACTCACTGAGGTACTGCAACACTACTGGTTAAGAAGCTGTGCCAGTAGTAATGCTAGCATGTCTTGAGGCAAAGCAAATGGCTTCAGTCTTAGAGTGAGCCGTGACCTTGCATGCTACCAAGGCTAGTACAAAAACCTCAGCAATGTACTTGGCAGACAACAGTTCTTTGAAGACGCTCACACCCTCATCTCTCATCTGTTCTGCCTCTCTCTTCAGTTGTCCTGTATCCTCAACTCCTTGGATCAGCTGGAAAGAGTTGCTTGATGAAATTTTGGTTTTCATAATTGGGCGATACCTTCTTTTAGTTGAATCTGCTTTCATCAGAAAGATCTTTGGTCTTGCTGACATCATTGGAACTCCAAGAAGGAAATACAATCATCATCATCACCTACCAGCATTTATAATACAGTTTTAAAAAACATTCTATAGTCCTTAAAATGTTTCCTCTAAGTAAGAAATATTCAAGTCTTACAAGATTATTGAGCTATTTGCTTTGGGAAAAAGAGTATCCATTTATTCAGAATTTATTTAAAGAATGCGTGGATTGAGTTACTGTTACGTAAATGTAACAATAGATCTCATGACTGCATTCTGGACGACAGGGAAACCATTCTGCTACCTCTGCTGAAGCTGTTCAGTGGAAAACAATTTCCCACAACATTGTAGATGAAATGGGATACTTTCCCTTGGTATTTACAAACCCATTCACCTTCCAGTCCGCTTTGGGGGAGCAGCAAACCAAACGAATTTAAGTTTCTGATGCCTGAGCAAGCTGCTGAAGAAAGAGTAGGGAAATTCACAGACAGCCACAGCTTCAGTTGTGTGCTCTGTGACTCCACACACAGGGGGTGGCTAACAGTTCAAAGTGAACCAGGCAGCATTGCCACATCCAGAGACTTTCTGAGATCCTGGTAATATTTATCTGAAGTACAGAGTTAAAACTAGTGGCTTCTAAGCAGCGTAGAGGAAATGGAGAAAATGACTGGTAAGAGGTCAGGACAGGGTTTCAGTTTGGGCTCTTTCCTGGTGCAGACTTTGGGCAGAGTTAGGATGGAGAACCAAACAGTAGCTGCTCTCAATGCTACTGAGGGAATTGAGGGGGAAAAAAGTGGCAATAACTTCCGCTGTAAGGAGTGTCTGCCCCATGTCTCCTGGCCATATCTTGGCGGCAATTGTCAGCCTCTCTCTCATTAAAGATCGCGTATCAAGTGACATTGGCAGTGAAAGCTCAGCCACATTTCTGCCCATGGCAGCTTACTGCCTACCCTCCTAGCAGAGACCAGGCAGTAGATTGCTGAAAAGAACCTTACTTCAGCTTCCCCCCAAAGCCACTAGCCCTCATTGCAAAATACTAATAAAATCTGTACACTCCACTTCTATGCTGTCTTCCATTAGGCTGCTGCAAATTGCTTTGTCAAAACTCATGTATTAGCCTCACCTTTCTGCTACAGTATCAGTAGTAATTATTGCAGTATTATTGACAAGCCAGCTGAGGTGCAGAGATTAAGATATTTGATGAAAGTCAGAGGTATCTATCAGCGTATAGAAAAAAAAGCCCAGAATCCTCAATTTTTTTTGGCCTGTGTTTTTCTTAAGACACTCTTCCGGTGTTGTTGAAGAGACATGAATGCTGATATTAAGGAATGAAGATGAGTAAACAACAAAAAACAGTCTAGAGTGTATTCAAATTCTGAAAAATTAGCAGCAGCTGCAGGAAGAGCTTCTCCCTGCACCCATCCAGAGAATTACCCATAACAGGCTTTTTATCCACTAGGACAAAGAGCTAAATTTAGATACTGTCTTACACTCATCAGTTACAATTAGATCTAGTTTCACTGTCCAGGTGCTGAGGGTCAGCAAGATTAACCTGACCAAGAGGCTGACTTTATTTCACTTTAGATGCACTGTTTTCCTGCAGAGCTGCCAATAACTTGCACTGACTCAGCACCTTGAAAGGTCAGGTCACCTATTTTGGTTACAAAATACAAGTGTTGGTAACGAATTTCCTTGTTCTCACATGCAAACTTATGGACTTATCAGAGAAGATGCTGGAGTGAAAGATCTGGAGACATAAGCTCCTTCTCTGTGGAAGAGCACGGTAGGCCAAGTAAGCAAAACCACCCTATCCTGTCCCACTAACACACTTCACCCATGGGCTGGTAATCCAGTCACAAGGAGCCATACAATTGTTAAAGCTCCTTGCTGACTGAAACTGCCAGAAAAATCTATCCATTAGCATCAGATATAATGGAAACCACACTTGTTACACTGAGATAAACAGAGACCGCACTCGTGCACATGGGCTGTTAAAACTATCCCTGATGTCTGCACCACAAAGGCTACATTTGAAGCAGCAACTTGTGAAAAAAGGTGTGTTTCAGCCATCATTTTCTCTGGAAGGCAATTTATAGCAGCCCCTTTAATTGACTTTTCTCTGGTAACATTACTTTGTCAAGCAAAGGCAGATAGGAGAAATTTTTCACAGAAAACAGGGCTGCTTTCTCCAGTTCACGATTTCTCCTCAGCTCACAGATATGCTGCAGGAAACAGACTCTCCAGATCTTATTCAGGCTTAAAAGCACCAACACAATCTTTTGCCTTCCTCCCACAAGACCCAAAAAGGAACGCCTGACCTTTCTTCTCAGAGTCCTGCAAACACGTTGCTCCTGTGCAAGAAAAGATATTTTCCCCCTTATCATCAACTTCCCCTCTTCCTGTTTGCTTGCACTGTCAAGCCAATGGGACACAGCAGCCTTTTTTCATCCTAGGTCTTCGAAAGTAAATTGCTTCTTAGGATCCCAGGATTTTATAAACTCATGAGCGTATTTGCATAGTGCACTTAAGAAGAGAACTACCATCCTCATCTTAAACAACAAAACAGTGGAACTGAATGGCTTGTATAGTCTGAGACTAAGCCAGAAAATCTGTTTAGACTCCTCAGCTTTCAGATGAGTGCTTTAAACACATACTCCATTTTCATCCCACTATCCACATCTTGTGGAGCAAGGTTGTTACTAAAAGATCAAAACAGTCTCATGGATTTTCACCCCCCTAACAGTAATTTTCAAGGATCCTTCACAACACTTTACTACCTACTAACTGAATAATCAGATCCATTGCAAAAATGTGCAGTGTGAGAAGGTGGTGGCAGTCAAAGGGTGAATGCATGTTTCCTAACAGATTTACCTGTTCTTGAAAAGCATTGGCTTGTTCTTCAAATCCCGCTGTTCTGAAGTAATTCACAACATCAATAACAGCCCAGTCAGCAGGGTCTGGAGGTCTCCCGTTCTCTACTGAACTGCAAAATGCAAATACAGATGAATAATCACTAAGTATGTGCAGACTATGTGCAGTTGCTTCTTTGTGCACAACCCACGTACATCCTTTCCCTTTCCATTTCTCCAGGGAAAGTATCCTTCGAGATCTCCAAGACAGAACAGTCACTCCTGTTTCTTCCATTTCAAAGACCTGACATGGGGACCACTGAGATACCTCTCTTCAGAAAAGAGGAAAATATAGGAATCTTCACATCAGTCAAATGTAATCAGTCACGACCTTCACCTGTGGAGTGGCTGCCTTTGCCATGTCTGAGATACCAAAACCCAGACTTGAGACCTCTGTTTTCAACCACCAAATACTTATAAAGAATAGCAGTGTGTGGCTTAGTCTTTTCCAAGATGACATAATACTTCTTTGTAACATTGGTAGGAACTATTGGAAACCACTTTTACCTTGTAAAACAGAAAAACAAAACCACCATTGACTGCACCAATAGCTCTAAATAAAACCTATTCCAAAATTGCTTTTGGACTCATCTTTGGACAAATCTATGGACTTTTTAAAAAGCTATTAATCCTGGAAAGCAGCTGTTAAACACAATCAGAATAAATTCCTTCTGATTGACCTCAGGCAATTGCTTTCCACAGTAACAGAAACAACTAAACATCCATATTGGTATCCTTATGCTCAACCTTCCATTTTGCTATCTCAGATAACCTTTGCGTATCTGCAAATTCTTGGTGAAAAATACATACAGTGAAACTTGACTGCCTTTCCTGCAGCAATTTAGAGGCATGAAGAGCAAGATACATTTCAAAATATACAACTTTTAGAACATGCTTCTCCAACTAGAGGTCTCATTTCACCTTCAAGTTCATCCTGAATATTTTCCACTGTCATGCATGCTTAACTGTAACACTAATGATGAAATAACAAATGTGTACATAGCAGGGCAGATGCCAGAGTCCTACCCATTTCAGGCCCTGAAGTTTAAACATATGATCTTGATTTTCAGTAGCAATAGCTGGAGAACAAACACACGTAATATTCTCCTGACAGCATCTTTCTTCCTGCTCTTCAAATTTTTCTTTTCTAACTACCATCACCTTAACATGTGTTGGCTTGGCTTAGTAAATGGCTGCCCTAAAGCAACAATGGCAGGTCACTAGGATTCAGAAAAACGTTATTAAGTATGTCTTCAGCAAAACATCTGAGTGAATCAAGGGCCCACCACTTTTAACCAGCCCATGATGAGAAGGGGGCAGAATCACAGATAGTACCTCAAGTCACTTCATTTCAACAACATCCCAACTACTATGAGTAAGCTGATCCTGTGATGGAGGACTCACGAACACAGTGATTTTCACTTCTCCCCTGACTCTTAGGATGTACCTTTGAATATGGCAAGAAAATTATTGCTCTACAGACTCATATGGCAACCCAGATTTCACACTTTATGCTGCAATTACCCTTCTAAAAGCTGTTATTTTCATTTATCTCTAAAATATAAACATATTCGAGAGCAATGAGCTAGGGACTAGAGTTTCTTACTCATCAAGTAATACCTTACTTTATGAACTGCTTCACTGACTGCAATTACAGAAATAGGTAACACTCTACAGAACTGAATATCTGACTCTCTCGCCTTATCAGAACTGCACTTATTTTTTAAATCAAAAATATGCCTTTCAATTTTTGGTGTTGCGTATATTCTGAGGCTTAAAAAGTAAAATGTGCTATGAACCACAAAAAACCTATACATACTTATTGAAGTAGCGTTTGAAGAATCACGTTTAAATCTTTGCATAAGATATGCATTCCTAAGACATACACTATCATTTTGAATGTCTCATCTCCTACTTAAAAACAAAAAACCCAACAACTCAGCATTAAAAAAAACACAATAAATCTTAAAGATGTTGAACTTTATTTAATTTATCCTAAACAGCAAATAAAAGATTCAATCTGTAAATATATATATATATATATATAATATATATATATATATATATATTTTTTTTTTGCTTACTTTCCAAAGCGTTTTAATCTCAAGCTAATTATGGTCCCAAACCCGCCCTTTCACAATTTTGTATTTTACTTCAAGTTTATTGGTTCTTCACGTAGCTCTTGTAGTACAAGGAAATACAATGACTGGTCCAGCCCCATCCCAGGCCCAACTGCAATGACTTCACAGGTTCTGCTATAGATTAATCCCAGGAAATAACTAAAAGTTCCTGCCTCAAGCAATAGCATCATGCTCAACCTCAAGTGGAGTCAATTTCCACAGCTACAGCTGCAAGGGCAGACTCAAGGACATGTGACAGACTTTCGGAAACTGGCTGGATTTTAACCCATCTATGCACACAGATGGTGTTTGGACTTCTAGACTTTGACAGTCTCCTTGCCTTGCTGCTGCATACAGCTACTCTTCAGACAAGGAAACTGAATTTAGAAGAGCCATGGCTTAACCATGCACCAGACATCCTGAATGTTGTAAAACCTTAAGAGGGCTGGCATCTTAGGCTGTACAACCGGATACCAGATGCCCTGATTATGAACAGATTTGGCTTGTCTACTTTTCACCACTGTCCCTGTGCCTTTATTGCCATCATGTGGTAGGATATAGCTGTGAACAAACAGATCTTATCCAAGCTATTTATAACCACTTCAAGAAAGTGCCAAATACTTGCTTTGCAGACATGTACGCTTACATATTGCATGCATTCATTTTGAAACCACAGCTTCAGTTCAGTTTAATTACAGTCCCCATCAGCCTTAAAAGGCCACCTTCACAATTAGTAGTTGAGCCTTTATCACCTAAGCCTCAGGGGAAAATAATTAAATATAAGCTGCGAGTTTTTCCCTGTTTCCCTCCCATGGAGTCTCCATTGTAGAAGAAAGACTGCTAATTGAGGGTGGCTTCTGAGGGACATATATGGTATAATTTATGTGTATTCACTGACTAGGCAAATGCGTTTTATATTAGTGTGGTGTAACCAATGACTCAAGTGGAGGGGGAACATACTGATTTTAATGGCTGTCATCAGATCTTTTGATCCTGTGTCATAATCAGGTGCTTCATCACCATCCTAAAGCAACTATAATTTTTATTATTGTTTATATTACTCTACCACCCAGGGTTCTAGGCATTACCAAGTTTTCTTGTAAAGCTCATGGCAAAGAAATCTGAAGGAGAAGCACAAGATGCAGTTTTGCAGAAGCGTTGCAGTCCAAGAGGAGATACTAGGAACTCTCCAGCTCCTCTCTTTGTGTTATATATCAGCACAGCATCTATAACCCTTAGAGATGTAATGCTCATTTTTTTCACATCAGAGCCCTGCTTCTTGGGTCTCAGGATTACTTAGGATTGCTGCTCCTAATCTAAGCACTGCTGATCTTCAGGGATACAGAAACTTCTCCAAAAACAGTTTCTCCCCCTTAGCAAGCAGTTCATCACACTGAGGAGTATCGTAGGGCAATGCATACCATGTGGAGCTTTGTCTTATTTCCACTCCAGCAGTTTAGGGCTTCTTCAGCAAACAGTTTAGAATACCTGTTTCAGAGAAGAACTGTCACGAAAGACGTACACTGCTGCTACTACTTCTTAGCTCTGGATGGCAGGGCAGTCACCAGGGAAAGATACCTGTCTTTCTTTAAAAAAAGACAGAGAGAGGGGAGACTTCGACACAGGACATTTCCTCCCACTTGGAACTGCTTCTGCAAAAAGCACTAGCTGGAAGTACAAAGACCCTTAAACTCCTCAAGCACCACTTGCTTTCTTGCTTCCACTTTGCAAGCCCTTCCTGAGGAGTTTCATCTCTTCAGTCCAACTGAATGGTGAAAGGAACTTCCCTCACATCAGCAGGCAGCTGAGTGGAGGTGGACTATTGCTTACAATACTACTTACTTTACTCTCCGGTTGAAAGGCTAAGTCAAAGGAGACACTCCAACTTAGGCTTCAAGCTTCTGCATCTCTCAATTACTATACAGCCCTCCCACATACCCCTCTTTAATCAATTCGGTGCCCAAGACTCTTCTATTTTGAAGCTGAAATATAATAAAGGGAATTGAGAAGAGAGAAACTTTGAAACAAGCCAAGATGGAGGCACCAACCCTTGCCAGCTACATAAAGTCAGTCAAAGAAAAACTAAAATCCAATTCCATGTTCCGTTCACAAAAACTAAACACTATGGATTCACTTACTTTTTGACATCCAGAGAGCCATTTTCCTTGTTTTCCATGTCAACAGTTAGCATGGGGAGGACAGAGGTTTCTTTTACTTCAACAACTAATCAATAAGGAGGAAAAAAAAAAGCTGCGTTTAATTATCAGCAGTATGAAAACAGCAACATAATACAATAGAAACAGGCATTCTACAGAGACACAAGCATATTTCCACCTGAGAGCAAAAGTGCAATTACGGACTGATTTATTCAGAAGCCTGGCAAGGCTGATAATAGCTGATAATAGCTAATAAAACAGGAAAAGCTGAACTGCGTTTCAAACACAAGAAATGCTTCATGCCTGAAAATCAAGGATGGTAAAGTTAATTTTGATCCTTTGGTAAACTAAAAACTTTAACCTAAACTGTATATTCACACTCACACAGGGAGAGAAAAGGAAAGAAAGACTGACATACTATACATATATAGTCACATACCAAGTGGGCTCATTGTACCTCCAGTCACCCTATTATACTAAGGATCCCAAATAGATGTACGATCTTATCCCTGGTGAGATTCTGAAAACTGTATTCCTGTTTTATAAATTGGGAAGCTGAGGTACAGATGAGCAAAATGATTTATACACAAGTCACAAAAAGCCGGTAAGCAGAGTTACAAATTGAGCCCCAAACTCCTGAGGCCTAAATCAGTACTTTATCCATAAGGTCATCCTTCCTGCACTATACCTCTTCTATAGGTATACTGAATTCAGCAGAGGAAAGGCATCAATGAGCATGGGGGAAAAAAAATCCAATTTGTTTCCCTACTCGTAGTGTGCTGGACTATTTCTACTACACAGTTTTTTCTACCGCTTCATGGAATATGCAGAAATGATCCAGGCCTTTTTGTTGCTGTTGCTCTTAAATAAGTCATTCCTACTTCACAGAACACTAAGCAACTGACCAAGGACTCAGGATGTTTTTGCTGTAGCATTAATGGATGCCAGAAATGTCATACAGCTCTGGGAAGTCCAGAATAGGGAAATCATGCTCTTCAGCTAAAGTTTGCAGAAATAGATGATGACAATAATAATATATAATACTGCTGTTTTTTTTTTTTTTAAGGGGACCATTCATTATACAGTTATCAGCATGTAAAACACCAAAACCAACAGCTACAAACTAATCAAAAGGGCATTTCTTCAGTACTGTTCACCAAATAACTCAATGCATTCTTCCAAACCACTTCTTAGTTCACCTGAGGTGGCTGCAAAATGACAACTGCCACAACCTATTTGCAAAGCGTTCTCCTCGATACCGCGAAACCAAACGCAAAGGCGACACCGAGCTCTCGTGCGGGGTATTGTCGGCGAAGCCCGCAGCCCCACACCGCCACCCCAACTTGGGGGGCAGCGCCGGCGCCCAGCGCTCCCCCTCTCCCCCAGCGGGCGAGGAAACGGCTCCCTCGGGGACTGTGTGACACACGTTCACCATTTTACAAGCATCTCAGAAACCATTCGCCAGGCAGCATTACACCACACTGTCATTTTTTTGGCTGGGGGTGGGGGGAAAGTAAGACAGAAAAACCTACCTACGAGCAACTAAACCAAAGCATTGCTACCCGCGGCTCCGGAGCGGCGGAGCCCCCGGCCCCCGCCCCCCCGCCGGCAGCGGGGCGCTCCGAGGCGGCTCAGTTTGACACCGGGCAGCAGCCCCGCCTGGCTCCCGGCCCGCGTGACGCGGGCGCCACACACGGCCCGCACCAACCGCCGCCCGCGTCATGGCGGCCGTTTTAAAGGCGCAGCGCGGCGCCGCCTCGCCGCCGCCGGGTGCCCGCGCCTGCCGCGCGGGAGCCATTTGCCACCGGCCCGCTGACAGGGCCCGGCGCGGGGGGTCCCCCCATGCCCCTACAGCAGCAGCCGTTAGGAAGGGCACCGGGCAAGTTTGCTCGGGCTGGGCATGGCGGCGGGGGAGCGGGCTCGAACAGCTGCGGAGGATCGGGCTCCTTGCGGCAGTATTTACCTGTGGGAAGAGCTCCCGAGGGCACAGTTTTCGCCGTTTCTTTGTTGGAAAGGCTGCCCGCCAGGAGAGCTGCAAATCCTCCTGTACCGCGCTGCAAGAGAGTAGCGCTCAATGCAAGATTCATGACCTGAGTTTCTTGGGACCTCCTTGTAAACATTTCTACTCCTCCTACCAAATGGGATGTATTTAGTAAGAGTGAGTTTTTTTTTTTTTTTTTTTTTTTTTTTTTTTTTTTTTAAGGGCAAAAAAAAAAAAAAAAAGGCAACCACTTTCAAAGTATAAAGTAACTTATAGCAGGAAATCTTTAAAGCAAAGTGAGAAATAGAAACAACCAGATCTGGAAGAACTGATAAAAGTATAAAAGTCACATAAAATTAATTTCTGAAATGAGCTCATCAACTTACAAGTGACACTTGGCTTTCTTCGAAATGACCCTTTTGGGTTCAGGATGGCAGAAAGGAGGATTGAGTAAGGGCACCACAGCTGTGCCACTGCAGGGACCACACAAAGAGGAGATGGAGACAGCAATTCCCTGGGACGGATTATGGCTCTTATTCACGTAAGCGTCATATCTTATTTCACAAATAGACTCCCAGATATCCATGGGTTGTCTTTTACACTGAGGTACAACTCACAGCACCCGTGAAGTCTGGCCCACCCAGAAAAAAAATGTAGTCATTGCGGATTAAAACAAATTTTGGCAGTTTTCTCCAGCAATTTCTCCTCTCTCCTCCCCCCTTTCTGTATTAAACTTTTTTAAATTACTACTTCCAATTTTACATTGATTTAAGACATTTTCTAATTGTACAAAACCATTATGTAGGTAATATGCCATTAGCAGTAGGAAAATTAAACAGTAACAAATAACACATCCTGTTCTCTCTGCACAAATGCTTTGCAAACTTCCCTTCTGTGTCTTAGTCACAGTTCAGAGGGACTGTAATGCTCCTTTTAGGCATCCTTAATAGCCTGAATTAGTACAGATTGGTGGAATGTGTAACTTACAGAAGTATTTCTAAGACAAACCACTCAAAATTACACCCTTCTAGTTCAATGTGAGACCAGGTTAGCCATCTCAGGGAGGCATAACTACCTACTTGGGGATTCATACCAAATGAGCTAGTGACCTCAGCCTCATTTCTGCAGAAAAGTCATGACTTCAGGAAACAGCTCCCACAGCTGGCACTGGCAGGAGGAGTATGCGGTGCAGGGCTGTCCCAGGCACTGCATAGCTGTCTCACACTACAAGCAGCTTACACATCCTGGCTGCACAATGATAGAAACATTTACAGGACTGCTACCTGTCTTGAGAACAGAGGTTGAAGTGACCAAGCTCCTAACTCAAACTCTTAAGTTACAAACACTAAAATTGCAGGAAAAAGTGTAGTTTTGTGCAAAGGGGACTGTTGACAAGGCTTCACTGATAATTTCATTTTGCCTAACTTACATGCTGGTAAATGAATAACCAAAGCTCACAGAAAAATGCAAATAATACAATTTGAACATGCATTAAATATGAGTGCTGATAACTGATGGCAGTGGGAGTCTTCACTGCTTTGGATTTTAAATAAATGCAGATAAACAAATGCAGATGCACACTAAAGAAAATCCTCTTAACATCCCAAAACGTGCTGTAAAATAAGCTGCACAAGGAAATTCTTTTTTGTTTCTCCAGAAATAAATAGCCTAAATGAGGACATACTGAATTTTCTGCATCAGCTGGTTTCTAACTTTGGTAATGAACTGACATTTGAGGATACAAATATAAGCCAGCTATTTTACTCACACTCGCTCATTCCTTCCATCATGTTCTCCAATTAATCCTTAGAGTATTTAAAATAAGGCTCACACAGTATGTGCATTCTTTCTAAAAGATCTTGGAACAGTAGAGATAGAAATTTTAAGAAAATGAGCTGTGGAAAACTTCAATGTGGAGTATGATCTATGGCTTGTATTTTCATTCAGTTTTGCAATAAGGTCATTCAATTAGAATGAGATTATGTCTGCAGAGAGATAAAGCAGGAAAGTGACATAGACTTCTGACTATTTGCATCCTGCTTCTGGCAAAAAGGATTTCTCAGGTTGTGCAAGGAACAAACTGAAACCCAAGCTCGGAAATCCAGTTTGAGGGATCAACCCCGGATGTTCCTAAATTTCTTCTATTACTAAAGATGAAACATGTAGAAATCAGTGCAGATTCTGGACACTAATGGATCATTTCTGAGTATTAGAAAATGCCAATTTTCTACTGACAAGTTTTCTTTGTCCCTAAAGTAACAGCAGTATGTGAAGATGAAACACACTGCACAAGGCAAAGGGAGGCGTAGCATCCTGCCAGCTGAACAGCAAGACACTAGAATTCAGCTCTCTGTGAGCAAGATAAAGGCAAACACCTTTCTTCTTCCCACGTCCTGGGTAAAAACATGGATAAATACACTTTGACATGGAAAGTCAAGCAACAGCACAATATAGCACTTTTTCCTCTGTAATTTTGTTTTCCTACCTAAGCTCCTCTGCCTAAAGAAACAAGCTTTATATAGTAGAACGGGTTATATTGATTTATAAAAATATATTCTATTTTTTTGTCAGTAACGAACAAATGTTTTAGAGTCATGCTGGAGGCAAAAGCAAGTCCTAGATCCTCACATGGCGGGCGCCGGAGGCTGAGAGGACGCCGCTGAGAAGAGGACGCCGCTGAGAAGAGGTCGCGCGCCCGCGGGGCGCCGCTCTGCGCGGGCGGCGGCGGTAACGGCCGGCCGCAGGGGGCGGGGCGCCCCGCCCGCGCGCGGCCCCGCCAATGGCAGCCGGCGTGGCAGCCGCGGGGCGTGCTGGGAGCTGTAGTGCGGGGGCGGCAGGGCCGTGCCCAGGGCAGCTCGCCTCGTCTCAAGGGCGCTGGTTGTGAGGAGCCCCCGACGGGACTTTTAAAACGAGCTAGTCGCTCCTGCCCACTGAAATAGTTAGGAGCGTGGAATAAACGCTGGGAGGCGCTTTGGCTCTAGGAGCGCGGGATTGTGCTGAGGTGTCTGTCCAGGGAGACATTTCAGCTGCTCGCGCTGGTTCTCCTCATGGGCCCCGTTCACTCCTGAGGACTGGTAGCCAAAGAGGGCGGAAAGATTTCACCTGAGCGCCATTAGAAGACAAAAATTCCCAGCTCCTCTTCAAGTGCAGCACCACAGGGGAGTCAGAGCCACTGGGCGCTGAAGAAATCACTGGGGATTCAGTGGTTTGGGGAGGGAGGATTATGTCTTTTTAAGTCACTCCTATCACAGGATGTTGACTGGAGCTTGACGCTGACACTGGTTCATGATGAGAGTTTGCCACCCAAATTGAATTAATTTATAGCTATTTCCAAACTATTAGTAACAACATTTACCTAAAAAGTTCTTCGCATCATTTCCTTCCTATGAGTACAGGACTAAAAAGGGACCTTCCGGGCTACGGAGTTTGATCTCCTGCTGTCACAGACAAACGTGTCATGCAGTTGCTGTTGAATCGTTATCTAGAGCTGATCTTGAGCCTGCAAGAATTCTTACCCCACTTCTCCAGTCAGAAAGGCCAAATCAAGTCCCCTTTACTGGTGGTCAAGAACTTCTACTTTACAACTGGAAAATATAAAGACTGTTTATACCTGTTTGTTCTTGTAGTAATATTGTAATAATTGTTTCCTCTCCATTTGTCTAGTATTTACATGCTTTTATAGACTGAGTTATTTGAATGATCTTAGCCCTTTTACATTCTCTTTGTGATATAAGCTCTCCACTCCCTGAACTCATTCCCCATTCCTCTTTCCTGTAAATTGACCTTTCAGGAGCAGATGTTTGGAGCTGCACCCTAGGGTCTTACAAGTACCACGTGCCCTCCTGCACTCTCAGCTCTAAATACCCCTTGGGTCCAGACTGCCCTTGTCTTTTATCACACCCATATTGCACTGGAAGCATTTAGTCATCCTGAGATCAGTGAATAGCCCAGGGTCATCTTCTTTCACAGTCACTGCCAACTTCTGAACACCCAGAAAGATGAGAAATCCCTGCTACTGGCCCCGATCATGCCTTTCCAACACCCTTCTCTGTTCCCGGCAAACTCTCCTTCCTCAGCTAGGGACAAAGCTCCAGTTCCTACTTTCTTTCCAGTTCGTTTGAAAGGAATTTTGCCACTTACCTTGATCTGTAGCATCAACAGCTAAATATTGATTGTCCTGTTGCTCTTTCTTCCCTCCCTGGGCTTTCTTGGAGGGTGTTCCCAGCAAGATACTCCAGTCCTCTGACTGAATCCAGCAACAAAGCTTATCACTCAGATTCCTCTGTTGGCAAGAAAGATCACCTGAAAGCTGTGCTGCATCTTCTTCACGGTCCCTTTCTAACCTGCCAGGGTTTTCTGCATGACTGAGCACTGTGACATTGCTCTGAAATTCTGCATAAAGCCTAGCCAAAAGGCCAAAGCCAGCAATGGTGTAAAGGAGGTGTGGGGGGAAGGTAGGCAGAAAACCTGTGCAAGAAAACAGTAGAGTGACTTGTTTCATTTCTAAAGCACTTAATTAAATGCATGTTTAAGTACTAAGTCATAGCACAAGGGCCAGTCAGCCTCAATTTATATTCCATGCAGTGAATTGGGTAGATTCTTACAATGTGTGTTTTTTTTTTTTTTTTTTTTTTTTTTTTTTTTTTGATAATAATAATAATAAAAAGATCCCATAGGGGTGCAGGAAGTCTTGCAAGAGCTCTGTCGTTTAGAATCAGAGGGTTAAAAGCTCTGCAGGTGCAGAGTGCTGAATCAGCAACACAGCTCCCCTTGCTGCAAGGCTGGTGGGGAGGAGCATCACTGGGGCTGACTGACAGGACAGTAATTGACAGGAGGGCACAGCCCCCGTTTTGGCTTGGTGGAGGGTCCCTCAGAACTTGTTGATTGTTTTTATTCACATCGCATGAATTTCAATGGAAACAAAGTTGAGCAGGCATCAGTAAGAACCTCCTTTTTACAGGTCTTTAAATTGTAAAAGAAAAATAATGGGTAGGAGGAGGTTGAAATAGACAATTGTGTTAAGTTACATAGTCTGCTTTTCCTGTTTTGTACTGGTTTTGTTACTATATTGAACTGGAGCATTCTTAGAGATGGACAAGGAGTATTGGCTTTTGGGTGCTTTCTAATAAAGGTCTCGCACTTCCACTAGCTGCGCCTTGGGGGATTTACAACTGGCTTCTCTTTCGGAAACTGTGCTCCCGCTGGCTGCTGTGTGATGCAGCATTATAAAAGGCTTGTCCTTTCACTGAGTTAGAGCTTTTTAACTCTGTCCTCGCAGTTTATGAGCCCATTCTTCAAATGCCTGTCTTTAGTATGTTAAGATCCTTTTCAAACAACAAGCAATATTTAGTCTCTTTGAGAACATATGAATCTCCAATAAAATGACCAGAATTGCACCTTCTTCATATCAGGCTAAAAATGAATGTGTACAGAAACTTACTACAATGCAAGGGCAGCGATAGGTTTCTGCTCTTTTTTCCTGTGGTTTCCCAGACTGAACTACTTAAGCAAATCTTCCTTGCATTTGAATTATATCCACTTCACTTAGAATTTCCTGCCCTACTTATTTTGCTCTGCTCGTTGTTATTATGGTAATTTGTCCCATATTTAATAAAGCTACTGTCCAGATTTAAACCCTAGTTATCTTAAACTTATATTTCAAAAAATTGTATTTGTACAATTCATAAATTGTACAATTTATTCTGCCCATACTACCAGTAAGAACTGCTATTTGCCTAGCTAGTGATAATGTAGCAAGAAGTTTTTTAAAATATTCGTATGAGAGACCAACAGTGTAAAACAGAATACAGCTTAATAAAATCTTTTATATAAATATAGGTCAGAGATAACCCAGTGAAATAGCTGTTAAATTTGTGGGAAATCTGAAAAGGTAGCAGCTTGACTATATGAAATGAAGCGAATGAAAATGTTCAACATGCTTGTACACACAAAACCACAAAACTAGTGATAGGCAGGAGGAGAAACAGTCAATAAAAGCAATCAGAAATTTCATCTGTATTTTAAAGACTCCATCAACATATTGGTGCTAGGTTTTTCCTTCACTTTGCTGGTAAGTTGTGTGTTCTAAGAGGAATGATCCCAGCCGAGACTGATCTTACAGACTCCTCCTTCTGGCTATCAACAATGCTTTGGTGGCTTTTTGAGCAGCAACACCATAATCAATAATGAATAATCACCGGAAAGCCATTAAAATCCTAATTCTGAAACAAAGGAGACCGAATAATTCACTTGGTGACTAGTACTGACAATGTAAGTTACAAATCCATTAGCTGCAACGGAAGCAGAAACATAAGATTCCTACTGGACAGTTTTCCCCTGCAGTGGTCTTAGTCAGCTCCACGCACTTCTGTTGATCCTTCTCATTCTCAAGATAATGTTTGCAGTGGCAAGGCTGTCATCCCTTTAATAACAAGACAAGCCTGACTGCAAAATTTACTGCAGGTATCTGGCCAGTCTTGCATATGAGCTTTTACTTCCCTGGACACTGTACTTCAGAACTGAGCCAGTAAAATACCCTGTGAAAGCACATACACCTACAAGTCTGCACAGTAGTCATGGAGCATCTTTCCACGAAGCAGAAGAGACCCCACTTGGGTAGAGAGAACACCTGCCACAGGTACTCGATTCACAAGCTGGAAAATACTTCCTGTAGGGACAACCCAAAATAATTCATGATAGAAAGAGGTCTTATTCCTAAAGATTCTAATTTATACCCAATTTTTGCCATAGGTAGGACAGACATTTATTTTCCTCAGTAGCCATCTTTCAGCAGCAAAATGCTCCAGACCATTTGGGTTTAGCTCTTCTTTTTTTTCAACCTGGAGACATTCATTAAGAGCCTTTTCCTTATGTGCTTGCTAAAATTTCTCTTGGATCCTAACACAGGCTTTCCAAGTGCTGTAGATTTTCCCTTAAAAGCATTATTGAAACATTCTTGTATCACTTTCCCATCAAGATGCTTTGACTTAGAAGTCGAAATCAGTAAGATACAGGACCTTGTGTAGTTTCAGTAAGGAAAAGAGGCACTGAGGCTCATCCTGGTAGCAGAAGTCCATCTGAAACAGTCAATCCCTTTATGGTTTTCTTCTAAAGAAATATTCTGAGTATGCACAGAGCTTTGCACAACACTTGGACAGATGCAAGCCCTTAAAAGATCTGCAGCTTTGTTAGCTTTTGCCATATATGAGGGTGAACAGCTAAAGCAATCATATTTCATTGATATTCAGGTGGATCATTCAGTGATTTCCTAGGGTGATTAAGTTTTTCCACCAAATGTCCAGTACACTGCAGGCAGCATTAGCCTGCTTCAGAAACATCCTGATTTGCAAGATTTGTAAAGCATGTCCTAGTACCCCCTGGCATCTTCTTAATAGATTACAGTTTTGATATAACCTGATACAGCCAGAGCCAATACTGAGTGTGGAAGACCAGAATAATGTGTTTATCCTATTGATCAGCTAGAGAGGATGCTACTCCTCAGCGCATAGAAAGCAACGTTGAAAGGTATTTTCTGCAATTCTGAGACACTGGTGTCAGGGACGTCTATGGACTCTCTCTTCTCTCTCACCTAGCTCCATAGACATTGGACTATGAGGAAACAAAAAGAAAACATGACAACCCTACACGTTAGGTGGAGATACGGAAGATCAAAGGATGCATGTGTGGCTTGGCAAACAGTGATTGCAAAAAAGCAGCACCTTGATTTCAAGAAAGGAACCATTCTCACAGCTGGGTAAATGTTCCAGTTACACATTAGAAGGCAACCTTGTTTCCTCTCTTGTCTGTCCTTTGATATAAAACAAAAAACCAAACACATGTTCAAACGTGAGCATGATCAGACGTGACATTCAAAAGTTATGCAGTAAGTTTATAAATGTCATGAACTTTTAAAAATGTATACATTCGTCCTGTCCTAATGTGAAAAGGAAATCAAAAATGAAAAATGCTCAGCTGTGAATTGGCTGATATGGCTTTGATCAGAGATGCTCTCAATAACACATTTACTCTAACATTTTACCTTCTTTACAGTTGCTCTTGTGGTCACATCATTCAGAAAAATACTGGACAACAAATTTTGCCTGTAAACACTATTGCTATAGTTATATAACCAGATAGAGCTGCACCTAAATTTGATCAGCATCCAACTCTCTAGAAGATATATATCCTCTCAATTATAAATACTATCTATTTAATCGTCCACCTTAGAGGCACTTTTCAATGAATTTTTCACAAGAAGTCTTTGGTTTTGGTTAAACTCCCTAGTTTTCTGAACTTTCAAGTACACATAGTACAGAAATGGATAGTGTGTTATTAAAACAGAAGAAAATTGATCCTAGCCTCTAATTAAAACAGGATTTATCAGTTAGGGACTTTTTAGTGCAACTTCTGTACATAGTATGAAAAATACTTCTGTTCAAATTAGTGTCAAGCATTTCTTTTATAGTTGTATTAAAAACTGATACAAAAACAGTAAAAAAAAGAACTACAAGAATTAATTAACAGTTAATTATAAAAGTATTTAAAGGCAAAAGCTACAGAGTACTACACAGCATACAAGCTCTACAGTACTGTAG
The DNA here is from genome assembly GCF_028389875.1 of Rhea pennata. Lineage (NCBI taxonomy): Eukaryota > Metazoa > Chordata > Aves > Rheiformes > Rheidae > Rhea > Rhea pennata. The sequence continues at coordinate 16,364,856 of NC_084670.1, read as the reverse complement.
CTGTTTCTTGTGTATACTGATCCACACCATACAAATATGCCATCTACTGGCAAACGAGTGCAATTGCGGCATTTTGTTACAGAGAGACCAGTGTAAGGTGGACCCATGATTCATTTTAGTTTACAGGTTTTTGAAGTAATTTAGAGCATAATAACAAAGCTCAAGAGAAGTCAGAGTTGAGTTTTGCTAGTTAATAAGCAGTGGCAGAAGTAAGACCAGTTTAATAACTTTGGACATAATACTACCAAAGCCCCAAAACATAAATTTGGGTAGCAGTACTTGCTCAAGAAGAGCTACTGAACTTGTTTGGTGTAGAAAGAGTAGAAAGGCATTCGTTTTGATATTTCAAATGATGTTTCCTTGTGTGGTTTATACGAAAAAAAAAGACTAACTAATTTATATTACCACTAGGAGTTATTTTTCCCCCCAGTATTTTCTACAATTCTCTTAGCAGGTAATGTACTTTGCACCTGACAGCCAGGCTATGAAATACCTTTCTCAAATGAAGAAGGTATGGGTGGATTTGGCCTTATGGAGTACCTCTCTGCTCCTGCTAACAGAGTTAGCACTATGACAGCTTCAAAAAAGTCCCAGTCCAGAAATATAAGACACAGGAAACAACGCTCAAACAGTTTGAAACAGACAGAGATTGATCTGGAATTGCCCTCTGCCAAAGCCCGGGCAGGACAGCGAGTAGACTGCTTGATGCAAATAAAGTTTTCCCAAAGAGTTCAAAACTATATGCTGTGCACAGAGAAGAGAATTCCAGCCCTTAGTTACTAAATGGTGATATAACATTCCTTGCCTATTTTACATTTCACATATATGAATAATTAACTAGTCACACTTGATAGCTTCCTGCTAAAAGCAGCTTCTTAAACTTAAGATTTCATTTGCTCAGAATAGATACAACAGAATAAATAAGGAAGGAAATGAGGGGCTTTCCTGAGACATATTATATATACAAAATATTATTATATATAGTATATACTATATATATAATACGTACTATATATGGTATATATTATACTACATACGTGCTATGTGTGTGTGTGTGTGTATGTAGATATGTGTGTGTGTGTATATATGTATATATAAACTGAAATTGTTGTCCAGATTTCCATTTCTACATTCATACTGTCTGTTCCCCAACGCTCTATCCATTAGCCCACAGCAAATGTTAGCTGTTCACTTCCGTATAGTCTCCTGTTACAGAACCAAATCATTTCTTTCATGCTCAAATTTCTTCCTGTGTGACATTTTCATTTGTTTAAATAAAAGCCATCTGCACAGTTTTGATGTCTGCAATCTGGCCTGATGGAAATACACACTCTCTGGTAAAGTCTCCATAAACCCGTTTTTCTGTTGATAGCAAGGAGTGAACATACTTGAATTTTCACTCAAGACCTCAAGAAGGAAATGCATTTCCTTGACCAATGTGTGAGAGCACGTAATCAGAAAAACTGAACTGACTTGTTCACTTAAGTTCAACAAATTCCTACCTCTTATGATGGCAACTGCAAGTTTACTTCTGTTGATTCAAAAAGTTAGGGAGGAATGTGCAATGATGGACTTACCAGAGCAGAAAGGTGAAGGCATCTGACTGTATTATATTCCATCTCATCTGAAATGGTTCACACTGTATTGTAAATGAGCGATGTCTTGCTTGAGATATTCATCATCTGTAAATAGGACTTCACGATCTTCACTGTAAATCAATGAGACAACTCTCCTTTGGGCTGTAAGGACTGAAAGTGGCACAAATGAAATAGTGTTCCTCTCCGTCACACTGTGGTGAACAATCCCATAAAGAAGGGCTGAGCCACACACTGTTACTAAGATAGGTTTTTTTTGTTGTTGTTGTTGTATTACCTGAAGATGGATTTCATGTAATCACTAGCTGCATTTAGGAAAGCTCCAGTTCTTCAAACTTGGCTAATCCAATAAGAGCTCATTCTTACAGAGTATTTCGTGATAACAGACAGGCTCTTCCAACTATGAACAGCGAGGTCCTATGGCACTGAACATGGCCTTGCCTATGGAGCTGGCAGACCTCCCCATGGCTGCTGCCACCCCGACATATTCACCACTGTGCCATCTATAGCTGCCTCCTCAGGCACCTTACGTGTGCTGGACTGCAGAATCTGGCAGGCAGCAGTCTCAAATGCACCATGCATTTTCTGGCTAGGTGTACCTGGGGTGTTACAGAGCTCTGCGACACAGCACTGAGGTATTCTAAGGCATTAAAGGCTGTGAGAAACCTTTCCACAGTGTCATCCTGATCTTGGAAGCAGGAAGAGCATTCATATCTTGTGTAAATTGCCTTTGTGGTGGGTACATCAAATGTACCAATGACAGCACGATAGGATTTCATTTCTTCAGTTACCAGGATAAAAAGCAGCAAAATATATTTGGGTTATGGCCCCATTAAATATAAGAGGGTGTAACTGCTCCTCCCTCTCTCTCTCTCTCTCCCCCTCTCCCTCTCCTCCTCTCTCTCTCTCCCCCTCTCCCTCTCCTTCTCTCTCTCTTCCCCTCTCCCTCTCTCTTTTCTTAAAGAAAAGCTTGCTGGGGCAAGCAGAGCTGTGCAGCTATGTCTCCATTAGCAAGCAGTATAGCCTCACAGGAGTGGAATTATAAAGCAAAACAGTATCACTGACCCAATATCCACATACATTACATCTTTCAGGGTGTTTATCGTGCATTAGCCCTAGTCTGACCCAATGGACAGACTGCCCGGTAGCATTTGAAGTACCTTAGATGCCCTTCTGGAGCACAACCTCCAGTTTAATTTCATCCAAAAGAAATCTGGTTCATAAATTCCAAGACCAGTCAGTTACATTCACAGTAACTGGTAATGACTGCGAATTTTACCTCAGAAGTGCACTCCTGATGCGAACTAACGTACTGACATTAACCAACCATATTCTTACGATATACACATGTTCCCCTTATATCATATAGACACTGATTCTTCCATCAGTATCTGATGCAACATAATATTTTTATTAAGGTGACCATTCAGCTCGCCCCTTAGTTTTTTACCCACCAGTAAGCAACACTGCCAGATGTAAACTTCTTAATACATCCTGAGATAGATGGGGAATGAAGGGAACATACTTACTGGGGACACATGCTAAACTATGGTGACAGGAAAAAAAAAAAGAGGGGAGATATTTTACATTTGAGAAATGACTGAATATTGATTACAGTGTCACATCTTGCACAACTAATTCCTATGAACTGACAACTTTAACATATTTAATATCATCAGTTAATGTGCCTGTCAGATAGGTAACCCCTTGGCTAAGTAAAGCATCTCCTCCTGTCATTAGAGTCCTGACTCTCAGATTGCTGCTTTACACAACACATCAAGTAGAAACTGTAAAGAAAGAAACTGAAAGGATTTTCTAATCAAGCATTCATTTTGCTGAACTGACAATTACCTACATAACTATATACAGATCCTAGGTATCAATATAGATACACAACAAGGAAAATTCAATAGAAAATAGTTCTTGCAATACAGCTCTGCAAACCTGATACACTGCTAACTGTAAAAGAAAAGTTATTTTTTTTAATTATATTATCACGATGGCAGAAGAATTTCAAAAGGTTAATGATAACCAGAGAGCAGTGGTAAAGAAAAGGAATAAATTTCTAGAGTGACACAAGGAAAGTGAAAAGCACACACAAAATCGTGATAGCATCTTTCTAAAGAGGTGGTTAAGATAGGAGTAGGATTATTGAATGCATTTAAGTTATACAAGATTCCTTTCCACAAAGGTTTATCAACATATTTAGAAAGGATATATACACTATAGGATGCAGTTACTTTGTAAGTCATTTAAAATATTCTCTATTTACAAGATGTTTACATAATACAAATGCTTTAATTTCACCACTTTTTAATATTTAAAATCTTACAGCAAAGAAAGCAATTGAAAAAAGCCTCTAGTTTTGGATATAAAGTTAACTTTTTCTGAGAAAGGAGAAAGATCCAGCCTCTCAGGTGCTTTTTGTGTACATGAACAAAAGACATCTAAAAATCAAAGACCCGTGATTCAAACCAGGCTACCACAAGTAGATTTTACAGAAGGCTCTCCGTGTTTCTGACAAGGTACAAAGGTGGTGGAAATAGCTCTGTCTCTGAATCCATCAATATTTTAAAGGATACTATCTGAGCCCAAGTTTTTAGTAAGGTAAATTGCTTTATTTTAAATTCTTATCACCAACATTTCGATAGCCACCACACTGGCATAGGCAGGAGGGTCTTGAAGAAAGCATGGAGAAATCACAGGTATCCTGCTCGCCACTCACCTAAAAACCTGCTGCTCCTTTCACCTAAACATTTCTCTACATGTAGCATTAAGTGGGAATGATTTCCATTAAATGAAAAAGTACTGACTTGGCAAAGCTAAATGGCCTCACTGGAAACCAGTATGGCAAAAAAACAGTACAGCATCAGTCCTCAACCTCACCTTTACTTAAAAATTCTTGATTTTAAGTGACCTATTGCAGACACTCAAGTCTGTGAAAGTATCCAACATGCTCCTACGTTGCATTGCTGACTCTTCAATCAACAGGCTTATGTTACGTGTGTCAGCTGGAACGAGCATTAAATGACCTGCTGAGTTACTGCTGATGCAGTAAAACTTCTTTACCTCCTGCATCAAATGTTGGGAAGGGTGGGGGGTGAGGAGAAGGAATACACCAAGCTTTTCCATCGTTCCTGTTTTCTCTTTATTGCTATAATCAACAGTATTCTTAATTTTTTTTTTAAATTGACTGGACACTGTCATAGAAAGTCATATTGCACCACACACCAAGCGTTAAAATTTTGTTCCATTGGAGTAAACGTACCTGAGACTGTGTCCTGTTGAATCTTCCACAGAATCTTGGAAGCGAAGGCAAAGGAGGAAAAGCATCTGACCTTTGTCTCCCAGCAAAGGAGAACATCTGCTACTGTGGCCGTTTATGTTTGGGAGCAGATCGCTGGCCTCTCGGCTTCTTCCAAACAGAACGTTACGTCCTAAAGAAAGCTTTTGTGCAGCAACCGTGTCCGTGTGTTAGACCGTTTTCTCTGTTTTGTCCTTAGACATTCTCAGGCTGTTTCTCAACGCAAAGAGCAGAATTTGAAATTAGATGCTTGATTGCTAGTACCTAGTTACTGTGTTATCTATCAAAATCTTACTGCTGTGCACTAATAAGGGATGTGCAAGTTTTTTCTGACATGCTTCACCAACCACGAGCTAATGCAAATGTACATCACAAATACGTTGCCTTTGAAATTTAAAGAGCCAAGTGAACACAATTTTTAGAAATTATTTTTGCAAATAATTTGTATTTGACTCTGACAGAGGGAACAGGACATCCAGATTGTAAGTTTTTAAAAATAATTTTACTAGCTTAGAAATAATGTTTTGGGAACTCATCCAAATGATTTCACAGCATCCTTAGGTTCCTGTTAAGGCCACTTCGGTAGGAGCTTTCTGGAGCAGTAAATCATAAGAATATACTGCATTTTGAAGATACGCAAGTTTCTTTCAGGCAGACGTACCTTTTTTGGAGTCCAGAAAAGAAGAAAGAAAAAACCCCAGCAAAGGGTAGAAATGTTAACAGCCCTCAAGTTTAATTCAGCCCTTTATTCATTCACTCTCAACCTCTAAAATGGGAAAGGGAAGCGATCTTCAGAGAGCGTTATCTCACCCTGAGATGGCTATCTTGTCCTCATTAAAACCAAACCCCCCCCCCCTCACCTTTCACCTAACTCTCATATATGAAAAGAAGTGTTTACTATCTACAGGCATTTACACATCCTTGTGGAACTGCCAGCCCTCCTGCTGGAAGCAACCATTGCCCAGCCTGACATTGGACCCTTATATTTTACCCCTTATGTCAGAAACCTTAAATCAGCTGATTGCTCAAGCTGTCAAATCAAAACATTTTTAGAATGTCATGCAAGACTCCCTTGTATAGCAATGCTGGCAATTGATTTTTTTTTCCCCTTTTCCCTTTGATCAAACATCCAGATCAGCTATCCACATCCCAGTTTGAGAATGGAATCATCATTTTACCAGTTTCTCCTCTGTAAGTGTGGCAAGACATAAGAACAACAGATCTGAATGACAGCTTCATATCTGCTGCTTGACATGCTGTGTTTGCACAGGAATTGTGGTCAAAACTGGAGAAAAATTCTTTGCAGTTGCTTAGATCATCTTTAGAAAAAGTACAAAAGTCTTTAAATATAATATAGCATTTATACTATGAAACCAAGTAAAACACAAAACGACAGTCAGTAGGCATACAACAGCGTAAGCAAAGAGGCTGAAGCCCTGATCGCATGGCAGGAAAAGGAGGAGCTGCGTTACAGACAGCAGATATCAAAGCCTCTCCGAACACCACTTGCAGAAAAAGCCTCAAGACAGACAATGCCAAGACTATTAACAGTCTTTACTTCTATCAGTTGTTTCACAGCACAATGAGACACAGCACAAGGTTTGTACAGCAGGGATCTGCAGACAATTTAAAAACAGGCAATTATCTTTAATAAAAAACAGTAAGTCTGAATGTGAAAATATGAAGACAAATGTTATTGCAGATAATGATCATCTTATTTTCTCTTGATTGTCTAAGTCCAACTTACAGACTTCTCACAGTGCCTTTAATCTATACCACGTTCTTCAAACACCCTAGTTAGTGTGAAGCTTAATGGGTCCCAACTATTATGTGCAGTACAGATTTCATCTTTTCATCTTGCTTTCAAACTCTATTTGCAGTGTATGGTGGAATGCAACAAATTATCATACAACATTCTGATTCACAAAGAAGCAGCACAATATTTCATGCAGTGTTGTACATAATTTAATTTGCACTTCTGTATATAAATGTTTACTATATTGCACACTATTGCAGCACTTAAAAACATCTAATTATTTGCAAAAATTAGTAAAATACTTTAAAGGATTTAAAAATAAGGGTTTTAATGCAACTGACAAGATAATAAAAAAGCAATTTACTTAATGAGATACAATCCTTTATGTTGGAAATGAAAGTTACATACAACTAGAGTACAATTAAAATATACCATATAGTTCAACACTGAATTCCTCAAATGTGTAAAATTAACAAGCCTCTACTGTCATAGATATACAATTTTCCATATTGTGAAAAGGATTTTTGAAATTAAATACAAGTAACATAATATTCTGTAGTTATATTTTTATGATTGTGTTTAAATGAGAGGGTTGAATAATACTCACATTATCAAATGTACTCACTAATGCCTTGGAAACTGCACACTTCCTCTCCTTTTCCAAAATACAATCTCATTTCCATACTGAAGTCTATTATGCCATATTGGAAAAGAATTTTACTTTCTAACAGGATTTCATAAAATTAAAAAATTGCATAATATCATGGAATTAAGATGACTTTTCCACTTATGCCCATGTAAAATTTAATCTGGATAACAGACACACACATCAGAACCAATTTCCTAGACTTTTGTCTTATTGTACACACAAGATGAATGATTACAGTATTTTACAAAACAGAAAATCTCTGAATATTATAAATGTAATGATTGAAAATTAAAATCATAACAGAATCAAATTGTGATCTCCAGCATTTATTAAAATCTTTTAAAGTTCATAAACGACAACAAAGTTACTGTAGAATTTATCGCATACAGCTAGCATACAACAGCATGTCCTTGGTCTAAATGAAATACAAAAGATTTTAACATTTTCATACAAAGGATTTCTTTAAATTTATTAATGTGACGATATATCTTTGTTACATAAAATTTGCTACAGCAAAGTATCTTATACTTTTCTCGCACATATGTAAATATGGGTGGACAAAGACTGCATTCAGTGTCAGCCTCCTAATGACGTTGTGCAAAAATGCTCAACAACCTAAACATACAGAATGTTGGATGTTACACTTCATATTGTTTTGTAAAATGTCTACAAAGGCTTTTCTTAAAGGAGTGTCATACAGACTAAAAGGAAGTAATGTCAGCAGTTTATTTTCACTGACATTCAAACAGATACAGTGGCTATGTATCAATATAGCTCAGTTTTATTAAAAACAATTCATCCTTGTATGCATGTAAGTTGATCATAAAATACGAGTCGAGTTTAAACTGTTTAGATGTGCTGTTTTAAGACAGGTCACTGAGATAGCCAGAATCAAGTGTACAAATAAAACTACTATGAGTAAGTTTAAAAGCAACTCCCAAAAAAGTGCTGAGCCACTGATTATTAACGTTGAAATAAATGTGTAAAAGTGCCCAAAGCTAGCACATGGTAGCAGTATCTTTTAAGTCAGTTGGTGAGAGTATACAAAATGTTAATTAAGCCCAAATACTTATACCTGCGTGACCAATACATTCTGTTCGACTGAAAAAAGTAGGTTAGAAATAAAGACACAATGCAACTAAAATAAACCCAGCTGTGGCAGTTTTTAAACTTTGTCTCTTTTCCTTGTGAATGAAGTGCTGTAATTAAACAGAAAATGATTGTAGCAGTACTCCATCTTCGGTTTACTAATATAGTATACCAGAATAAAAACTTGGCAATAACCTCTTTTAAACAGCTAACAAAAAATAACTGTGTTCATCCAGCAATGCATCCATAACATGAGTTTGCATTTGCTAAACCGTTTGTTTTTTCATCGCTAATGGCAGAGCACATTTTGATTTTTATTTTTTTGAAACAGATGCCTTTTTATTTATTATTTTTATTTATTATTAAAAAGGCTTGAAACAAGGAATACTTTGGGAGCCCCAACATTGGCATTAAAAAAAAAAAAAAGCGAATCAAAATGATTAATTCTCTACAATACTGACCAAAACTTCCTTTAAGAGTTTAAGGTTCTCGTTTTTAAAAAAGCCATTTAATACCTGCCAACTGAGATGCTGGTAAGTTGACTTGGTTAAACGTGGTCCAAAGTCCAGACCAGGTGGAATTATTCCCTCTCATGAGACTGTAAGCTCTCCATGGTACAGTCTGGCTACGGTAATTTACCTACTGCCTAGGTGGGGAATACAAAGGAAGGAGGCAGTGACAAAAACTGCAGGGATTTAGAAAACCAAGGCACGGGGTCTAGCTACTGTCCCCTACTTAAGCCGTCCAATTGATTCTACTGATTTTGGTCAGTCTCCAGGAAGAAATGTTTTAAAGTTAATTTAGCAGACATTTATATGGCGATAAATACTACCTTCAAAAATGCTAAAAATGTTGGCTAGATTTAGTCTGAGCTACTAAAAAAATTATTATAAATTGTAGCATCAGACACAAGACAGACAAGAATTATTGGCTGGCACAGACTAGAAGCAACAATTATCTTTCACTTCAGTCTAAATCACACTAGCCGCAACACCTTCCATTTCACTCGCACAAAAAATACATTATTCAAAATAAAATGGAGCATTCTTGGGTAAAAAACTACTTCATTTTAAAGGGGGAAAATGAACAATACACAGAAACAAAGGAACGACAGAAACCAAAGTTAAGTAGGAAAGTGGTCTAGCATTCTGTGTTACTGCACAAACAGTGCTTGCTTAATTGTGCCTAGTTAGAAGGGTTGGTGCAAACCGCACACATGGAAGATGGCAATAAAGACCTCAGTCAGCTTTGTGGAATGAAGTAACTAGGTAACTGTTTTGACATATGACGGTCTCAGCTCCACCTCATCTGTTAACAGAGTGCAAAGATCCCAATGTGAGCCCTGATGTCATCTTGTCCTCTTACTCCTTACTAAAAATCAGCAAATTCTTTTGCACATTTTTCTGTTAGAGACACACGAATATCTTCTTCTTCATAGTCATCAAAGTTGCTGGTATCTCCAGGGCCTCTGCACTTTGGTATGAATGGAGCTTCTACCTGTATTTGGAAGAAGAAGCAATGAAATGTTATCAGTCTAATACCTTCAGATTTAGTGTGAAAATGAGCATAACAAAATCCCTACTATGTCTCAAATCCCACCAAAAAAGCTTACTCTTGAAATTAAAGTAAATTGGCTTACAGTTTTGGCACATAATTAAAACCAGCCTAGAAGATGCAGGCCTAAGTGTGTGCATATAAGTTAAAAAAGACTAATATCTCACTAATGAATAAGAAATAAAAAATTACTTGCACTTTGGAACACAGCTGAGTTCTCTCCCTCCCAGTTCCTAGTTCCCAGCACCTGTAATTTAATCCTGTTCTCTCACTGGATGATAAAAATCCTTTCAGACTGAAAAAAAAAAAACCAAAAAGAAAAAAAACCAAATGACTCCATGAAAAGATCCTCCTCTCTCAGCTCATCAGCTGTGTGCTGAGGCCTGCCTGTAACAGAATCGATCGCACAGGAGCCATCATGTATGCAGAGAAGTGGATTTGTTATGACCAACACTAACCAAAATCTCAGGGCACTTTGGAACCCACATCCCCCCTCCTCATATGTAACGATTCTCCTCTATTTGCAAATATTAACTGATCTAACACAAATTAAAAACATAATTTGTTCTGCATCTCCTACAAAGCTCCTCCTAGGACTTAACTGTTTAAGTGAGAGAGAAAAGACTCCTCGAAACCAGTCCACAAAGGGGGAGAGATGACTTGAAGGGGGTGGCTAAATGACTGCCATGGAAAACCAGGGCAGCTATAATTAATGGTGGGGAAACCCTTCAAACCCCTCCTGGTAAGAGCTGACTGCATATCCTTTAAAATCCACAAATCTACTCAATTAGCCTTGAGATTCAGTCCATTTTTGTGAACTGTACGGTTGTAGGAAATGCCCATTTAGGTATCAGAGCCAGGAATTTTCCAAGATTCTGTTTAGTGCTGCTTCTTAAAGGTGATGGAACTTGCTGACCTTAAAAAAAAAAATAAAATAAAATCCATAGATCTAGCTGTGACTTAAGTTTCAATCCTTCTGACCCAATTAGTGCATGCCCACTTCTATTCATTTTGGAAGTTCAACTGAAGATGACATGAAGTTACAGGTCTGCATAGAAGCATACCTAAACGTTTACAGGTTGACAGCTTATGGCGTCGCTATACAGTCAGGAAAAAACCTCCAAAAAAACACCCTATCAACATGTGAACACCGGAAAGCCATCCTAGAAAACAGGTTGTGACTATTAAATTTCACTTTCAGCTAATATCAAATAAAATTTTAACCCATCCAATCCACCAGCACCGCATAAAGCTCCAAGGGGCTTGCTGGAAGAGGGGCTGAGCAGGCTCGGGCCGATGGGAGGGGATACGCCACACGGATGGCGAGGAAGGGACCGAGAGCCTGGAGCGCACGAGATGGGGAGATGCTGCGCTGCGGACCAAGGCAGGACGCGCATCCCGTGTTCTTCCCTCCCAGAGCCCCATTACCTGCCTTTAGGGCATGCAAAATTCAAGATCCTTTGAGGCAATGCAAATTTAACCCTGCAAAAACTGGGAAATGTGAAGTAATCACACAGCAATCTTTCTGTGGGACTCCCCGAGGAGCGTCTGCGCCAGGCGCCCGTGGGGCAGACAGAAGCGGGGCTGCTGGGGCCCCGGCCGGCCGGCGCCCGGGGCCCCCGTCCCACCGCGCAATGGCACGGTGCTCCCGGTACACTACTGAGTGGAGGTTGTGGGGGAAAAAAATAAATAAATAGAATCAGTAAAATAAAACAGGTACAGCACACACTAACATGGCTCAAACTCTGCTGAATCTGGGCGGTAACATTATACAGGCACAAGAAACATTAACTTTCTGTATTTACAGACTGTGTTACAATTGTATATTCTTTTGATCCAGAAATAAAATTTGCATTTAGGTGAACTATATTTACTGTATACACAGACTATGTACAAATCTAGCATACAAAACCAAACATTTTTATTTACAATTATCTAAATTCTATTTTTATGTTTTCTGAAATTAATTTTCAATTACTCTCTATCAACAAAGCTCAGAGCACAGGAAATAGCTTATTCAGAGCCCAAATTTTAAAACCAGTTCAAATGAGGCACCTCGACAGTTATTTTTTTCGACATTTCACAAACTTTTTCCTGTTATCTTCACTGAGGAAATCACTAAAGGTGATGATAGGAGATAATACTGGTTTCTAAGGGAAGTATCTGCCTGGCCTGAAGTACAACCACATTATCAGGCCATATTTAAATAAAGAGCTACCACAAACACACAAAGAAAATAATCATCTGAATTTTTCTTATCTGAAATATGAAGTAACTGACTATCACTTATGACTGTAGCGTAACAGTACTATTCATGTTACCTGCCAAGGAACTGCTTTTACTTTACAAACTAGACTTTTTCAGGAAAATAAGAAAATGTCATAGTAAAAGCTGGAATAAAACATAAGCTTATTGCTGTCTTTCTACAATCTCTTATATTATAATAGACACTGTTGTTTTAGATCCCTTGTAAGACAGTATTTGTTCCTTTTAATTAATAGTTTAAAAATAACTCGGCATTAGCTCTCATAATCCTTTAAAACTAGTAATAGCTATTCTGACTGTACTACTGGTTTACATTTTAAAATATTTCTTCTTTCTATAAAAATAATTCTTAGCACTGCTAGTGCATTGCTGTAGAAAATACTTAATGCAGAATTAAAACATATGATTTGATATTATGGGGCCAGGTTACCACAAAAAGGCATACTAGGGAATAAAACTCATTGCACAGAAAAATGTCTTGTAAACAGGCATTAAGAAAGAACAGATAATTACACTTCTGCAATGGAGAATCTTTTCTTAACATGTCTGTACTTATTACAAAGAATACAAGATGTGTTAATAGTACCCTGTCTTCTAGTAATTAATACATTAGTGAATACTGCAACTGTACTGTGAATTTGTGTAGCCAAACAACCAGTTTCTTTTTATAAACTATTGTTAGTGTTTAGGTTTGGCCTTTAAAATGCTTCCATTACAGCAGCAAGTTCATGCCTCTATAGTCAAGACTGCTAGCATTTCAACAATGTAAATCAGTTCCTTAAAATATTATCACTTGACTAACATCTTTACCAATACCTAGGTAAAAAAAAAATATTTATCCACCTGAACTTTCTGGGATAGCACCACTAAAGTTATTTTAGTCTTTTATTGCTGTCTATTTAAAAACAAAACCAATGTTTAGAGGTTGCACTTAAGAGAACAAATAATTTCCTTAGTATCCATCTCTGGCAACTCATAATCTACAGTTATTTAACTATGGCTCTACCTTCAGAGGGAGAGGAAGCTCAAGAGCTGCTGGAGGACAGACCTAGACAGAATTGTAATCATCCTCATCTCTTCCCCTAGCCTCTCCTCTCATCTCTGCTTCACTTGTCCTGGCAGATGCTAATGTGCTTCTCTCTAATTTCTTAGTGGCTGCTCATGCTCTCAGAATACTCCCAATTCTCCCTGTTGCTTTCATTCCTACGCACGTCTAAAGTTCAATGCAGAGAGCAGGCACAGACTTCTTTTTTTAAAAACAAAACAAACAAAAAAAATCCACTACAATTCGGGCTGGTCAAGCAGGTCTAGAAAATCATTCTCCAAAACCAGCATTCAGCAGGGCTCTTGGTGTTTCCACAGCTTATGGAGCTGCACTCAAAGCGTAGTTGAGGACCTCTACATCTAGAGTGCTGTCCCAGTCCCAGACAAAGCAAGAGCAACAGTGAAAGTGCACACCTCTCCAGCAGAAAAGGAAAAGCTCTAGCTTTGGCTAGAAGGTCTCCTCACTGAAGCAGTCTGACTCTAGCTGGAAGGGTAAACAGATTCCTCTCTGCTGCGGAGGAGTATTCATGATCCCATTATAGCAGGGATTAAACAGAAAGCAAGGAGGCAAAAGATGGCTCATTCTGAGATAGTTGGGAAACAGACCACAGCAGAACATGTGTTAACTGAACAGGAAAGTACACAAATGTTGAATAAGTTTGTTGTTGGTATTAAGTCAATCAATATATATTCTTCAGAGTCTCCAATTTAAGGTACTTTCATGTATTTAGTTAAGGTGCTTATTAGTTTAAAATTAAGTTTATTAGTTTAATTAAGGTGACAGATTTAGGAAAGGAAAAATAAGCAAAATAATTAGAAAAACAGGTTTGACTTCTTCTCCAGAAATCTGTAACAGTTTTGATACAAAGATGTCTTACCTTTCTCTGATAAATGGCAATCCAATCTGTAGTTGCAAACCACTTGTGGTTCTTTATATCATTTACACCATTCTTGAGATTTCCGTATCGTTTGGTCAAATCTACCTGGAGTAAATTTCTTAGAAGATCCTTCAGGTCTGAACTGAAGTGTGATGGGAACCGTACCTGAAAACACATATCCACAACATTAAAACAATATATAAATCTGATTCTTCTGTGAGGTAGAACGTTCATCCCACAGGAAACATTGGGGCCATCTTCTGTTCTTCTTCTAAGTACACATCAGGTAGGAATGCAGAAAAAGAGATATGATTATAACGCATAGGCATTTCTGTTCCACACATCCTTTAATCAATGCTACCACCTTGTCTGTCTTTCATTTCTTGAAGTGAAAGTTTCTAAATCTGATTGAATAGTGGGAAAAGTATTACTATAATGTAATCATAGAATCAGTAAGGTTGGAAGGGACCTCTAGAGATCATCTAGTCCAGCCCCCCTGCTCAGCAGGGTCACCTAGAGCATGTTAGACAGGACTGCACCCAGGCAGGCCTTGAAGATCTCCAGAGAAGGAGACTCCACAACCTCTCTGGGCAACCTGTGCCAGTGCTCTGTCACTCTCACAGTGAAGAAATTCCTCCTCACATTCAGGCAGAACTTCCTGTGCTTCAACTTCTGCCCATTGCCTCTTGTCCGGTCACATGGGACATCTGAAAAGAGTTTGTCTCTGTCCCCCGACACCCTCACTTCAGGTACTTTAATGATGTAAAGGACAAATTTAATTTTGACAAAATTGTATCTCACCAACAAATCTCAAGTCATTCTCAACTAAGATCAAATTTTAAGATTTTGTATATATGTATGCATACATATGTACATGTGTATTTATACGCATATATGTACACACACACACAGAGCAGTATAGTGCGTATACACACATGCACACACTGAAGTAAGTCTACATTCTGCAATCATACATGAAAATTCAATCTGGAACTTTATGCTATACTGTAATCTGTTTCTGATAAATGAATACACCAATGTCAAGACTCTTTAGATAAATAACACAACACTTTGAACACAGCATGCAAACAAATTTTATTTGCCAACAGAATTCATTCTAAACTGTCTAAGAAATAGTTGAAGATGATCCATGTGATATAATTACTTAGCAAAAGATCTGCCGACAGCATTTGAAAATGGAGAATGCAGAAAGGGGAAGAAAGCAGCCCAAAAGTTTTATTTGACATGTGCATAGTTCTCAGTATTTGATACTTGCTATGTTCAGCTGGTCAGTTGTGAAATAAAAGCAGAATATAAAATTATTTAAAATAAAAATATAATGTGAAATAAACAAAAAAACTGATAATCAAGGACACTGCTTAAATTTATCTGTCAAGGTTATATATGCCTTTATAGTTGTTGTAATACATGAGAAACAGTGTTCAGTGAATATTATACCTAGACAGCTGAGTGGTAAGGAAACAGTAATTATGTTTTTTAAGTAGGAAACTAAGTGCATGAAGTAGATTAAATGACTGACTTAGGTTATAAAGGAAATAAACTGCTAGCTGAGAACCGAATGTAAGATTTTCCAGAAATTGAGTTTAATGCTGTTTCTACAACCCTCCATCTTCGGACTTGGTGAAAAAAGATTAGATGATCAATAGTAAGAACACAAATCAAATTAGATACCACTGCAAAAAAAGTCAACTTTTTTTTTCTTTAGATGAGAAATAATTTTTTAGAAGATAAAATTTGAGTTCATTTAAAAAACAAATTGTTACTTTAGTTAAAAATGCATCTCAGCAAATGAATTACCATACATTCATGGAGACAGATGAAGGATCATAGTCTTACAAGTTCCTTCTAAAAACATCTAAAGCAACTTAACCTCCCTCATGCTCCCCCGCAGCCCCTAACAACCAACCCTGGGACAGTCATTCCATGCTCAATAACAAGAGCATGGCTTGAAACTCCACCACTTCCGAAATATACTTGTCTTCCAGTTTCATTATGAGATGAATGAACTGGACACAGTTGGCTAGGAACTGGCTTAGCTTAACAGATAAGATCACTGAGTGAAACCTATTCATAGTTTAATACTGTATTTACCACTTCTTTTTTTCTCCTCTTATCTATTTCTGTTCTGTTACTGCTCATATTTTGCTGCTTCTTGCATTTTCCTGAGAATATCCGTTGTTTCTTTCTCCCTGACTAAGGAAGTAGGCTGTAAAGTAAAATTATCTAAATCTCTTATAATTATTGCACTGCTTTTACTTTTTTGCTACAGATAGACCAGAAGAAAAACTGTTAATAAGGTATATTGATGTACACTAACTGAATACTGAAATGTAACTCTCCAAAGATACATTTACAACTTTTTAAAGATTATTATTATTTTTACATTGTTCCTGTTTTCCTTTCAGCATTATTTCATTGCATTCTGCAAGAAACATTTAGATTGCTGTGACTAGATAGTTGTAAGTAGTTTATTTACAGCACAGATAAGCAAATGGAAAATGTTAATATAGGTCAGCTGTTCATGTGATCATACAATCAACACAGTATCACATATATTAACTACCTTTCTTCCAAATTTCATATTAATTTCCTATTTATTCCATATAAAAGATCATTAATGTTCCTTAAATGTACAACCAGATACTTCATTAATTGAATCATTTTGCCTCGGCAACAACAAAGCCCAAGTCAGAAACAAACTGGAGGCAAATACGACATCTCCTAGTACTCTGCTCCTCAATTCATTAAAAAAGAATACAAACACTGCACTGTACACGATGCACAGTCTCATTTCATGAACACTTCAGTTACAGCTGAATGTACTAGAATGAAATATGTTGCTTTTGGGCAGAAACAATGATGGCAAAGAAAATAAATTTGTATTTAATGACCTAGCAAAATTTTATGTAGACTGAGAAAAGAAAACTAAACATGCTTTCAGGCCTCTTTAAAATCAATACTCCAGCTATTTCTTCCCCTCTACTAATGATAACTTTCCTAATTTACTGAAGGACATAACTAGCTGGCTATACAGTTCCCACAAACAGAAAATACTACCTGACCTGTCAAGGACTATACAAAAAGTTTATGTGCTTTTGCACATCTATTTTCCAGTTTAAATTTGATCATCGGTTTTATAATTCTAATCCAATTATTTTGATTTAGTGTTTACAGCAATGAGTCATTAGATGAATTTCAATGAAACAATCACACCGAACTGCAAGACAGTTAGGTTCTGCCAAATCACAGAGCCCTTACTCAATGTAACTTCATTAGATATTGTATTCATAGCTACTCTAAAATAAAAAAGTTTAACATTTAGCATAGTCTTAGCCACTGACACCAACAAGACACGAACAAGGTGTCATTTGCCAAGGAACAGCAGACTGGTCTTATTTCCTGCTTTTCCCAGCCTTTTTCTGACCGATTCCAGAGGTAGCCTTCCTACCCTGTCCCTCGAAGCTGTCCCTCTACACCTTAGAGCTTCAGTTCAAGCCTTCCTTTTCTTGATGTCATTCCTTGCTTTTTTTCACATTTCTCCCACAAAGCTGTTGATGTAGGAAGATACTGCACAGTTGATTAGGTATTTACAGCACAGAAGCTATATGAATAAAGTGTCCATGAGCTTCCTAAGAGAAACTATTCTACCTCTTTTGAGAAGAGTGTTTGACAAGAGGAATTCCCATAAAGCACTTTGTGTGTTGTAAACTCACATTCCAACCTAACTGAATAGTAACTCCTTATGTAGCTAAAGCCTAATTTTTCTTCTAATTTTATCAGGCTTGCATAACAAGTTCATTTCTGGTATTCTGTGTAATTTCAAAAAAAAAAAAAAAAAAAGTTCCTCATGAATTAACCCATTTTTAGCTTCCTCCTTTTTACATCTCAAAATAACTCTCACTTAAGAAAACACATATCAGAAATGCATACATTCCCCTCCCCTCCTCCTTTTTTTTTTTTTTTTTTCCCTGTCATAGTTCTGTTTTGCCACATCACTACTGGTTTAAGCTTATAGAAAAAAGCTTCGCTCGTTCAAGGAACTGAAGCAACCATGCCTCCTCTATGAAAGGGGATTTACGAGCATCCACACGAAGGCCTTCTTCACTTAAATAAGGTCTTATAAAGGAATCGCATTGCATTCTACCACAGTGCCCACTACAACACTTCCCTCCATCAGGGCTACAAAAGCACTGTGGTGAGGCGCAGGCCTATGCAGGAGCAAGGAAGAGAACTGCAACAAATCAACTGAGCAAAAAGACACAAGAGACAGCGGTTAGCAGGAGACACAACAGAATCACCACACTACCATGCTTTAGCACATTAAGAGATTGTCTGAAGAATAAAAGGGAAAAACTGCAAAAAAAAAAAAAAACATTTTAAACAATTTTATATAACAGCAAAAGTTGGATAGAACATTAGAAATGTCTTGAACTACAGTACTTTGTTTTTGCAGAGTTACAGAAATCTGCTATGAATCACAGAAATTTTTCAGAGCTTCTCAAAAGTTGCAAAAATGTTTCAATAAAGAAAATAGCCAGGTAAATTAAATATGTACATAAATAGTTGTTGGAACAGTAAAAGCAGTAAGCGTCCAGATTTTTAGAACATCAAGTTTATTATTACAGTAACAATGTCTATACTCAAATAATATATGTTAGTAACTTTTCTCAAACTTTGTCCAAATTGCTCAGTACCTAGCAACCAGTGAATTATGCATCTGCATCAACTCCACGCACAAATATAAACAAAACAAAATAAACCAGGCTCTGCAAAGACAATGAGAAATAAAATAATTGCATTTTCAGAAACATATGGAGACTTCACTCACCTTGCCAGACACAATCTTCTCATAAATCTGAATGGGCTGATCTGCAAAGAACGGGGGATATCCAGCTGCCATTTCATAAATTAACACTCCTAATGCCCACCAATCCACTGCCTTGTTGTAACCCTGGGATAAAAATGAGAAATACTACTATTAGTATCATCATTTTTAACTTAGTTTAATATTTCCAATATATTTGTAAAATAGAAGAAATGTAAATATATTCTTGCCTGTTTAATACAGAACTTACCGTCTAGCTCAAAACAAATTGAAGCTCTCAAATGCCAGCAGCTTATATACTTAAAACTTAACTCACTAGTAATCCTAAAAGATTTTGTGCATATTGCTGTGCTGAATTTCAGCAATGTCTTCACACAGGTGTGACAAGGCACACTATGTCACAGAGATGAGCACAATTCTTTCTTCAAATAGTCTTGTTACAGAACTATTAAAACTTTTTCCAAAGCTTAAAGAAACATCATTAAACATAAGAATACTTCCTATACTGCATACTATCATCTTTTTAATTGATTATTCATGTATCGGTACACTGAAGTTTTCATTTTTGGTAAATTAGTCATCTATGTGAGCTTAAAAATCTAGTTAATTAGCTGTTGTTGATCCATTTATGACCTGATCTTAAAAAGCCTGAGCATAAAGTCATTGAGTAAATCCTATTTAACAGTAAAAAGGGGAAAAAAACAACAGCAACAACAAAAAAATCCAACCCCAGCAATTACACATGTGAAAGCACAGCTTCCTTCCCTAAGATCTTTTATCAAACTCAGCGTAAAAACAACAACAAACAAACAACCCCCCCCCAGCCTTTTCTGAAGAATGTACTTCAGAAAAATGGTAGTAGGAACACTACAGTTTTTTCTTCTGCTTTAGTTCAATAAGGTCAAAGGTAATTCAACTCCAAAAGCTGCAAATAATCAACATTTTCTCCTCAAGTAAAAGTACTTTCTATTTACTTCTAAGGAATTGCAAAGGGCATTTAATTCAACCATATATTAAATGCACAAATTAACATAATATCAGAAGTAATTCCATAATCTGTAAAGATGTTTCTCCTTTGCAAATCATGAAGAGTTGCAACTCAAGAGCTATATTACAATAAGATTTTTTTGTTCAAACATCTTAGTGCAAGTATTATATACAAACAGATGTAAGCTTAGACTGCATGTACTTTATGCTCAAAACCGTACTTTTTCATATTCAATTTCATGCACAGTGCTTTAAAACACTTGCAATTAATTACCTAATTATTTCTGATTCATCCAATATGCAGTTCTTGTTATCTCTGGAGCTCTGTTCTATCTGTTACAACTTCAAAATATGACCATTCTGACCTGTTGTTATGATTAGGATGCTAATTAAATAATCTAACTGCAGTTTCTTTAAAGCCTGTTTTCCTTCACAAGTTATTGGCAAGCATACAGAGTTCTGTATTGTTGTATAAAACCCCCTGCTGTGGGGTTATTTTTAGTATACTAGAAAATACTTGCATCAATTCTATTTGGTATACTTCAGTAAGAGCTGATTAGTTAAGATTTGATTTTCAGAAGTATCAGCAATTGTTTATCCCTCAGAGTTTAATAGTTTGCTGATAACTGTCAGCTGTATAAGAATGCATGGCCTGAACAAGACAATTACCACTCACAAAACTGAGGGAGTACCTTGCTGAGAATTATTTCAGGTGCCAGGTATTCTGGAGTTCCACATAACGTCCAAGTTCTTCCTTTTACTCTTTTTGCAAAGCCGAAGTCTGTGACCTGGCATCAGAAAAAAAAGGAAATGACTGTAGTTATGTTTTTACTGAGAAACTAAAAAATGAAATATAATAATTCAGAAAGCAAATTTATACAGAGAAATAACCTGTCTCTCAGATTGTATGGTATCATACAGTTAGATGCATCTTATGTAGCCAATTTTCTGATATTTGAATTCAGATGAAATTTGTTAAAGGTTTCTCATGATAAAACAAATAAACAAATAATGCAAACCAGGTATTCCCTAGGTCACATAAGCTGCTATTTATAATTCAAAAAAAAAAAAAAAAAAAAAAAAAAAAAAAAATCAGTGGGAACTATGTCTTATTTGTCTATGTACTGTAGTTATATTAATTTTTTTTCTTATGCTTTTCAATGTTTATATTGCTAAAAGCTTGAAGAATGTGAACAAGATATTTATCTTCTCCTTTAACTGACAAACAAATGGATCATAAAGAGGGTCAAGATACCAGTGCGTCTTGTAAATTTGGAAAATTTTATTGCGTAAGTGTATAAAGTTTACATGGAAAATTACTGTGGGAATTAGACAACAGAATAGAGGTCTTCCAGGAACTTCTGGTTCTGAGTATCTTTGACAGCATCGCCAGAGTCCAGCTTGTTTATCTGAAAAGTGGGGATATCTTCCAGGGAAGTGTTATGAAGTAAAGTAATGCTTCCTGGCAAATTAAGAAGTAATTGTATTCACAAGTAGCAAGTTCTTGTCCATTATAAATTCTTCATTCCAACCATGATGTTTTCTGGAAAAAGTTCTCAGTACTTTCCATACTATCTCATCATCCTCTGTAGAATTTTTCATGTACCATACTGCATAATACATATGAAAACCAGCAGAATATAAGTGAAATCTGGGACTGAGTTCAAGCTATAAAGTCTATGCTTGTTTCAGGATCCATTTCTTTTGTTCTTGGTATCATTTTCAAACCATTCGCTAGGAAAACGCACTGTACCACAACAACAACCATTGCTAATTATGCAATAACCTGGGCTGATGTCTCTGACACACTTATGTCACATAATCACAGTTAAACAAGCCAAATTCAGAACAAGCCGGCTTTCATTGAAGTTTTTGCAGAAACAGCAGCAATCAAGCCTGCGACTAAATGGAGAGGGTGACAAGCTCACAATATAGACCTGCTTCAGTCAACACTGAATCATTTCTGCGTTTATGATTATCTCACATATGTCTATGTGAGAAGAACACACTGCACACATGGGATAGACAGAAATGGCTTCAAAATTCAAAGAGAAAAATATGGAGCTTCTACAAAAATCAAATTGGAGCTTCCGTATCAATATACGAATACAAAAGCCCGTCTTTGGTCAGTAGTGGCAAATAGCTAACCTCATGTGGGAAGACCACCTGTCGGATGTATTGTCAGTAGTAGTTTGCCCATCCTCACAAAGATGTATCGCTGCATGCTGAAGAGTCAGCAATCCTGCAGGAAGTTATGAATAACTACACATTCACAGTACTCCCCAACTGCATTAACAAAATTATTTCTATTCCTCCTATACTTTTATTTTGTTCTGAATGTAATTTTATTTTACAGTTAGGAATTAAAAAATTAATGCTTCCCACTTCTCTCAATAAAAATGTTTATTATGAATTATTCTGTTTGACTTTGGCAAGGAAAAAGGCAGGGCACAATGAAGGAAGAAGGGCTTCCACTGTATAAAGACCGCAAGACATTTCAGAGTGCTTGTTGTTGTATAGCACCTTTCTGTTTGTCATTTTGAGAACATAGGAACTAAAAGGAAGATCAGGAGGTGTCATGTGAAGATGCTGTAAACCAGAAGTCATTCATAGCACTGCAATTTTGAGATGCTCTCTCTTATAATTGAGATTTTGAGCATATTCAGAGAGGTGCAGGATTCAAATAGACTACCAAGCAGAATCCAGTATGAACCTGGGGGGGGGAAAAATAATAAAAATAAATAGCCAGTCTTTATCATACTGTTAATATCAACTACATACATAAATGCCAAAAGATGCTTACCAACATCCTCCATAGCACTCAGCTAGTGCTACTAGCTGACTGAATATAGGATTTAAAAGATGCAAGTCCAATCATAAGGCAGGAGCACTGTGTTTCCAGGTCCATCGTAAGGAGTTCTTGGTCCTCCCTTACTTGCCGAGTTGTCTTGCGTAATGAAGACACCTAATCTGCAGACATACTTTCACTCTCGGATTTACAGTTAATCTTAAATCCTCTACATTGTCTTCTGAGTCCTTCAAAATGTCCTTCACGATCCTGAGACAGAATCCTGTCCAGCATCTCATAATATGGGCAGGTCTCGTGCACATGTGACTATTGAAAGTCCAGTCTTGGTACTCTGCTTTCTTGTAAACAACTCCCATATATTTCATTTTAGCTTAGGAAACATTCAACTTGATCAGCCAGTTTAGTGATGATGACAGAAGTGTTTCATCAGCAACATTTCACCTTTAAGGTCTCCTTACTTTCACTTCTATCCAGAAGACGAGGAAAAGGAGACCACTGCACACATCTGGTATGGAGCACATAAGGCATGGTACCCAGTGCACAACACAAGCTACCTGCTGCCTTCAGGTGCAAGTAAATGCAAAGAGAGTGAACAAGGCTGCAAACTAGAATATTTAAAAGGGGGAAAATCATCCTATCACCAAGAGTTGAATTGATTTCCCTTGATTTGACATATCCATATTGTGAATGTCTACATTTCTAATCATAATCCAGACTCTCCTAGTCAACGGAAAGAATCAGAAGCTTCTAGAATGTGATTCATCTGATCTTAGCTATTCATACTAGGAAAAATGAATCATGCCCTGGAGTTACATGTTTCTTTCCACTAGTAATACAGAGAATTTAGATAAATAATTATAATACAGGTAATACAGACACTACTTTGAAGACATCTGAATTTGGACAGGTAGATTTCATCTCCCGAGTCTTGAACAGCAGTGTAGACAAACTAGCACCAGGTACAGTGCAAATCAGTGTAAAAACAGCAACCAGAGAACGATCAGAACATTACTGAACATAGGTGTCTACATAGACATTAATATTTACTAAGTCTTTCAGAACAAGTTTTCTAGTTTTCAGCATGAGTACAAAATACGCAGTACCTTGCCAATTACTACATTCAGAGAATGTATCACGTGAACAAACAAAAAAACAAACAACCCCCCCTACTTTTAACTATTCCATAACCGAGCTCCACATGAAGTCACTTGCTCACCACACATACAAGTTCCTCAAGCATTACTCAGTAAAAACTATTTCAAAAAGCAAAAAGCTGCAAAAGGAAAGATACACGCTTAACTGTACCACAAAGGCATTTTGTCATGTGGAAGATGACTGGGAATTTCAAGTAAGTAAACATGCCACAACTTCAACTGTTCTCACCATCCCCCCAAGATGGGATGTGTTGCCAGTTAAAAGATCACACACGTTAATCTAGAAGCTATTTTTTCCATTTCAAGATCATCAGCATGAGATTATTAATACATAACCTTCTTGCAAATCTGTCACATGGAAAACTCACTGAAAGCATACTAGTTGCAAATAATCCTTTTTCTTATTCCAATAGAAAACTACCCTTAATCATTTGTAGTTCTAGTTGTACTTTCAGGTCATGAGTGGATAAAAAGCATCGAGATTTTTTGTTTTAAAAATTTCAGTCACAGGGCTGATGTCTCAAAGTTGCCGAAATAGTAATTTTCCTTTCCATTGTTTGAAGGACTGCAGAGCTAACATACCAAAGGCATATGCAAATGATGCCTTAGGGGAGTTTTCTTGAAATTATGTCTTGCAATTTGATTCTGATAGTTGTACTGTATGAGGTTAATACATCTATCTATATTTGAGGATTTGCAGGTTGTTTCTTTCAAAGAAAATTGATCAGAAACAGGTTTTTCTTTATTATGCTCCTGTGCATCTATTAAGAATGCATACAAACCTTTGTTTCCCCAAACAAAATATTTTTAAAATTTTTAATTTATTAAGTTAAAAAAAAAAGTATCATATGAAGGCAGAGAGCCCTTTGCTCAGAGATCCAGTACCTTGCTCCAAAAGCCTCCCTCCTTAGCTTTTTCTCAAAGTCATGTGGCAGTGCTTGCCTGTGCTTTTCGCTGCCTGGCTTCTCTACTTGTGACTATCATCTGGAGTGATTCTGCTCATGTAATACTCGGGCTCCTTGCACAGGGAAATTTCCTTTTTCTGCTCAACTCAGCTCTTACTCCAGACTTCCTGAGAAGGTTAAGACCTTCCGAGGATGAGAGTCATTTGACTGAAATTAGGTACTACACTGTAGATGTCAGCATCTAAGCTGGTCATCCCAGGCTACCCAGGACACTCTTCACCTCTTTCCAAAGCTGATGTGTAAAATAGGTCAGATGAACAGAGCTACACAGATGCGTGCTTCTCTCCACAAACCATGAGGGAAATCCTGACAACCTGCTCAAATGTAGACATCTTCACCAAACATGCTTCATTTTAGTCAGAGAAAGTTCAATCCAAGAATTTCAACGGTTATTAAGCCATGGGGCATTTTAATGTTCCCTGAATATAAGCTAACATGCCAACCAGCTTCAACAGACCTTTATTTTAAACAGATTTGCTAGAATTACCTAGTGTACAACAAAAGACAAGGCTTCTCTCTCTAAATATATGAAGAATATCATACCTGGATGTATCCTTGCTGATCAATTAAAAGATTCTCAGGCTTTAGATCTCTGTAGATGAGGTCTAATGAATGGAGGTACTCAAATGTTAGCACTATCTGAGCTGCATAAAATCGTGCATGTGGTTCACTGCAAAGAAGTAAAACAATATTAAGTATCCCCACACTATACTCAGGTACTGAGTTAACCACACAATTGTCAGGGACGGAATATCTAAGTATTTTTTAACCGTTTCCTTTACTGTGTAACATACACACACACACACAAAGCATATAGTGAGCATTTTATAGTTAAAATATTTATTTTCTAAATCTAGTTTCTTAAGTTTTTCTTTTTTATCCCTTGTGCAAATCAAGGTGAGTGTATTCCACAACATAAAACTTACCAAATCAAATTTTTAATTTTAGAAACTGTAATCAATTTCAGCGACCATGAATATGAATTCCATGATTATATCTTGCATAGGTCATGAAAGATCACCATTAACTAACTGAAGAGTAATAAAAGTAATTACAAGTTTTCCACTGCCTGATTATTTTAGTCCATTCAGAAAGGGCAAAATTAAAAGCACTTACCCCTTAAATTTTTTTTCAGTTTCATTACTTCAGTTTTATGAAACCCTCTTTCCCCTCAGAAATTAGCAATGTAAATCCTTTTTAAAGGAATAATATCATTAAGACTCTTACCTGAACCTTCCGATTCTTCTTAGATGTGAAAACATTTCACCACCAGGGACATACTCCATTACCATGTATAAATTAGAATTATCCTAAGGAAGCAAGTAAATACATATGATATATTGGATATTCTATAATCTCTTTGAAACAGTGTTGAAGCCCAGTATGTTTTATTAAAGAATGAAAGATTTTAGGCATTTAACTACCTTAACAAATATAAAGTAACACAGGTAGAAATTCTTGAAAAAGTGTAGGCACACTTGACTTGATAAAAGGAATAATCTAATCTTAACAAATCCATATTTTTATGTAAATTTGGAGGACACATATCACTGTTAATTGGCAAAATACTCAAGTTCTTTACAGATTAATTAGTGCACACTGTCTTGAAAATAGAAGCTAATCTCAAAGTTCTTTCCTTCCTGGTTAAGATGGTCATTAAGATTGTCAAATGTCTCATGTGTCATGTGAGATATTTATCTCACAAACCATAAAGTATATTCTTCAGTTTCTCTCAAAGCTAGAATACTGCCTAAAAGCTCTCTGCTGTACAACAACCAATTTCCTCCAAAACATGGAAAATCTTTGAGTGTTTAGGTTCTGTTTTGAAGATATCCTGATTAGCATCTGGTGAGATGGTGTGTGCATCTGGTGTGCATGCAGGAACTTTGAAAGATTCATGACAATTGGTGCATCTCAACTAGTTCCCCAAAAAGTTTTGGCGCACAGATCTTGGCAGTCATTCTAGGATACAGCAGAGACGCCAGCTATTCCAGAGATTCTGACCCATAACTGATCCAAATATGTGAGCGCATACTCATACCCACACATATGCATGTACATCCATGCAGGCACATCCACTCAAGTGCATACAATTTAAACTGCTAAGAAGCCTCAGTAGTTAAATAACTTGAAGAGAAATAATTTATGATATCATCAAATCATCAAGATAGTAAAATTTATTTCTCAGATGTTCCCTTTAGTCTTTCAAATCTCTGCAGTATATTTCAAAATTGAACCGTATGTGTCAGAAATGCACTTTGGGTTTTGTTTTTTCCCCTCAGATAAAGCCAATGATGACAACATTCATGCAGTCACATAAGGGTATGCTGTCTAAAATAAGGCATCTAACCTAAATTGCACGGGGGCAGCGACCTGCGAGTTCTGAAGACAAAATAAGATGTTGTGGCAATATAAAATGTTACCAAACTCCAGCGGAATTTCAGCCCTCTGAAGTTACCAGCATAATCAGTGTAGGAGAATACATGCCAGCCCCTCAGCTGTTTCAGCACAAACTCCTGTATCTTAATCTAACACTGTCTTTACCAGTATCTTAAGCTAACACACGAGTTTTCATTAAACCAGAGAGAGTGTGAACACGTGTTCCACTCTGCCAGCTTTTGTGTGGAGACTGTAACCTCCAACAGAGAAAGAAAACTGGTATTGGTAACTTCCTGCACAAGATTTGTCAGGGCTCATCCACCACTGCTCCAGGTGAGGCCTCCTGAAGTGCAGCCAGAGCAGATGCAATCCTCCATAAAGCTATGAGGAATAACTGACTCATGAACTCCAGATTTAGTTATGGCAGATTAGGATGTTATTTTCCTCAGTAGTTATAAATTCACAGCGCTCTTCAAGAGAGGGTTTGAAGAAGCTCAAGAGAGGGTTTGAAGAAGCAGCATCCCAAAGCATGAATTTTTAGAGACATGTCATAATGTTTTCCAGATGAGACACAAAGGATAAAGTATTTTTATATAACCTATAATGGATAGGAAAATTAATTTTGCATTAACCATTTCTAAAGGATGTTAAATAAATTATTGATTGAATTCTTGCTCATTTTCTGTGAAATTGTTGTATCGTCCAGTTAACGTATTATGCCAAAGTTTGAGCATGCATCTCCCTGAAACTCAAACAACTACTTTCAAAATAATGATTACCTTAAAAGAATACTCCAGTCTTACAAGGAAAGGAAAGTTCACTGCTTGTAATATTCTCTTTTCATTCAGCGTGTGTTCTATTTGTTTCAGTTTTACAACCTAGAAAAGGAAAACACAATCTTCACTTTAACCGTGGCATTTTATAATTTTTTATTAAATTTTCAGTGTAATTCAATTACTTGAAGGTAAGCTCTTAACTCTACAGAGAGCTAAAAAACTTTAGGTTTATCACTTTAATAACAACACTAAGAAAATATTAAAAAGTCTAAGAACATTCTCAAGAGTTGTACTCCTGGAATGTGGTTTGCACGTGACTCTAGGAATAGTCTTTTTCACCATACAGAGTAAAAGAATCAGTTAGGAAAATATTTCTTTACGTACTCTTAAGAACTACTTGCTTTCCTTATGGAAATGCTTCTACAGCAAGATGATAGTGCAATAAAATTGATTTGATCTTTGGACCTTTTGCTAAGAACACAGAAAACCATGCCAGACATTTAATTAGGAATTCTCTATGTGGGAGGAAAAAAAAAAGGAAAGAAATGATATACTACTTTTTCCTAGGTATTCATTACAATGCTAAGCTACCATGGGCAAGTAGCAGAATTCTGATCACTGCTCTTCCTCAGCAATTAAGAATTTAGTTTCTTGTCATAATCAGTTGCGTAATTTCTTTTTTTTCCTCCATTTTACTTAATCTCTATCACCCATTTTATCTATATCTTATTTTGAGAGTGGCAGGAGACCCAAGGTGGTTTTGTTATTTTTTTTTAAAAAAATACTTTGAATAGAAGAGACAAGAAAATCTACGAGGCTGATCAAAACAAGTCATTGGTTTTTGGTATCTGGAAATCAAATCTAACAGCTATAAATGACAGATTAGCAAGATATACCAACCCTGACTGAAACTGTGTTTAAAATTAACTCTCTTTTAGGGACAAAAGGTAGTACCTATATATGTCTGAGCTTTGGTTAACCAAGTTTTCTTTCCAAAAGCAATTCCGTAACGAAACTCACTAAGCAGCACTACCTTACAGACAGGCTAAACAAAGGCAGGCAAAGGAAGGAGTAACAACCCTACACACAGCGCTGCCGGCTACATCGACATACGCTGCATTTCTTTTTATTTTTTTATATCCTGATGAACCGAGGGTAAGATCGGATAAGAAAGGGACGCAGAACTGGCCCATCCATTTTGCATTCAGGCTTAACATCTTATTTTAATGTGATTCTAGACAGACCCTTCCTTTACGATCACCAACTAGTGAATCCTCCAGAGAATGTAGCTGCTGAAACTGGTGGACTCTTTTGAAAGAGAAATATAGCCGTGTATTTTTTCAGGGAATGACTGACAGGAAATAAAGGCCAAAGAACAGTTCTCACAATTAAAAAGAGAAAGTAAACTTTCCTCCAATAAAACAGCACTAAGATTTTTTTCCTGTTTGTAATACAGCAGCTGGACCTTCTCTATAGTCTCCTAAGATAAACTAGAACAGCAACACAGCAACTCCAAAAACAGGGAGGAAGGGAAGAATGAATGCTCAAGCAAATCTGGGCTATTTCCAAGAATCCCAAGGATGTGCTAGCTAGGCTAAAGAGACATTTCTTTCCCCCATGCCAGGCTCTTAGTTGAACCTCACTGAGAGCCAGCAGACAGGCAAACCCTGCGATGAGGCTCGTTGGCAAGGGCACGTCCCGCTTCCTCAGCGGCTGCGTGAGGGCCGGCCGTGGCTTTGGGGACGGAGGCGCCCTCGGCCCCCCGCGCTGGTCCCTGCGGCCGCGCTGCAGCGCGGGGCCCGCGGCCAGGGCTGCCGCAGCACAGGGCCTGCGGGCGCCTAAGAGCCGAGTCCCAACCCCAGCACTGCAGCAAAGCCAGCCTCGTAACTGGCATGCACGGACATCTTCCCTAAACTAAACAGACAGGCAAATATGTTACTGTTTACGTGGTTTTAAAGCTTGACACACTGTCTCTTGTTTCTAGTAGAATGTGAATGAAAAAGTTATAGGCAGTTCCTCACGTTGTCTTAATTTCAAACATCTCCATATTTTCTGTCATATCCAAATTGTAGAAATTGTGATAACCATTTACTAATAAATTAACTGAAGTTAATACATGCATACATTTATAATATACACACCTATAGATATGAATATATGTCAGCCAAAGTGAGTTGAAAAAGTGTTTGCAATGCATTATTTAAACAAACACTTCAGACATCTGCTCAGCATGAAAATGCATCTCATTTTCTAATAGAAGACTGTGAGTTTTGTTTTTACCAGATATTATAGCTATAGCGTTCCAATTTATTTTAGACTGAGCAATGAGTTTAATTAACATCATAAAACATATAGCCCATATTTTAAATCTATTTTTATGACAGTTTTCTGAAGAATAACACCATCTCCTAAATTGTTCCACTGAAAGACTCAGCCACTCCTGAAAAACAGTTCAAAGAAAAAAGGTTTAAAAATGCAATTTGGCAGTGAGCTCTCCCTGCAGCAGTGGGACGTTCATCACTCCTTGCTTTTGACCCAGCTTCTGTCAGGATTCGATCAGCCACACCGCGAAAAGTGCAGGCGACATGGCCTAAATGGCCTGGACTGTCAGTCTTGCAGCTGTAGTATGCTGGCATTCCTTTTAAAGCTAATTTGGTATTTTCTGCCTTTTAAAATAGGAGTTAGAAAATATTGCCACAGGAGAAAGCTAAAGTTGCAAAAAATAAGATTTGCAAAGTCAAAAAACACCAGAATAGATGTTGAATAGACAAATTTATTTTGGCTTTTTGTCTTACGCTTTTAAAGGAGTCTGTAATCACACAGCACGTTATTCCAGGTCCAGGACACCAGACCACTCCTTGTACAGAAGGACAGCAAGTGAGACAAAGCTGCTGAAGAATCACATTTAAGGAATACTGGAACGGCCACTCAGGGAAACTGCTTTGATTAAGCTGCTGCCACGGCTCCGTTATATAACATTACTCAGGAAGGTCAAAATGCATGAGTGCAAGAGTTCAAATCAATGCAGTGCTGTTAATTTCATTTTAACCTTTTCTGATTATTAAAGCCCACTTTGCCAGATCAGTATTTTCGTAATATGATTTTTAACTTAACTTGTTATATAAAAGAAAAAGCATATAGTGCCCTATAAAGTAAGAAAAGTTATGTTGAGGACCTAAGAAACTGAGTTAATAATGCACTTCTGAAAAACTTGTCAAAACTATTAAAAACTAAATAAATTTCTTAACTGTGTACTTATTCCAAAATTCTATTCTATTTAAAATTTAAACTTCTAATGACACTGCTTACTTAACTAAAAGAGTAATACACTTTCAGGAAAAAAAATGGAGTGGAGTAACAATACAGATTCAGACTGCAGCATTTCAATCTTCAACATAGCTAATATCTACCGTGTGATAGCTGTTTGCTCTGAGGCCTCCCAAGATATGTGCATTGCTGTGGTGACATGATTCTGTGATTCTTTTCTCTTTCTAAACAGCCATTAATGCACATTGAGGGAAAGAGAAGAACAATTCTAAAAAGAAATTGAGGATCTTTTGCTATCTAAGCAATCACTATAGATGCAACAGGAATATTAAGTACTTGTGCATACAAAAAATTAATACCCTATTGGATAGAGAATGGAAAAGCAATGATTCAAGCAACCAGTATTTGTTAAATTACAGTTCACAAATGAAAATTTTTAGAACTCCAGATTCAAAGAGTCTTCCAAAATTCTTGAGTCATGTGCTAACAGTGTAAAAAAAAAAAAACAAAACAAACAAAAAAACCCAACACTTTCTGCTAAAGAATATGCAGGCCAGCTTACAAAACCTAAACAAAGAATTTAACTGATATTTTATTAATGCCTAGGACACTACTCACCATAGCCTCTTACCTGTCATTAATGCTACTAGCTGTGGTAAAAATTGTATACAACTCAAATTACTGAATATGCTGGCTAAAAAAGAAAGTCAACTGTTTAAAAGATAATGCTTTCTCTATTTTATTTGCTTTGGTCTTATGTTCCTATATGTATCCATTCTACTGTGCTGCAAGTGCAGCAAAGTAACAATGGCAGGAAAATTCATCCTAGCTCATTCAACAAATTCTAATAGTGCTTTCTTGTGGCCTCAATAATCCAAAATAGCAGTAAACACATATACATGGACCCATAAAGCCTTTTTCCTAAGTTCATCAGCTCCCACAGAAGCAGTCAGTTCATTTGTTGAATAAAAACAAAGAAAATGAATTAAAATTCCCAGCAGCGAGGAAAAAAAATACAACACATTACAAAATCAAAGAAACTCAAAGGCCAAACAAAAAGCACCACAAAAGCAGGAAAGGTTCACTGTGGCAGCACAGAAAAAAAGAACGATATAACATTTTTTGTCAGATCAGATGCACATTTGCAAACTCTACACATTCTGCTTCTAAAACTACCACTTGCACCAGAAAAAACGCTATAAATTACACCAACCTTCTGTTTGTCCAGTATCTTCATAGCATAATACTGTTCTGTGGATTTATGTTTCACCAACATAACTCTCCCGAATGATCCTGTTCCAAGAGTTTTTTGCCTCTCAAAATCATCTAGGCCAGCAGTGTTCTATATGTAGAAGGATATAATGATATTATTTATAAACTAGTACCCCAAAGACAATTTTAACTACATGCAATGTTATCATTTATGAAAGAGGGTTGGGTAAAATTGCATTTATCACAGATGAGAACCTAGAGCCAACTGCAATGTTACTAAAATTTTATAGGCATGAAATTACATTAAGAGATTTGATACTATACTGATTAAAACAGAAAAGGTAATTCTGCAATACTGTAATTCATCAACAAAGATGATACATGCTTCATAAGAATTTAGCTGTAAATAGCTCAAGAATTTAACATACAGATAAATAATCACAAATAAGCATTTCAGAGCCTGCAACATCCTTAAACCAAGTTCTAGAGAGACATACATACAAGTTGTTTACACATCACATCATTAAGTAAATTTTCCCAACTACTCATTACTATAGCATTTCAAGCACTGATTTAAAAAAAAAGTTCAGATTTTTAAATATTTCCCTCTCACAAGTTCCTTAACCTGCCCTCGCACCCCATGTGGTAGACTCCTCCTTAATACTATCAGGCAATTATTAGCAAGGTAAATTACAGATTTGCCAAAGCTTAGTATTATAGACTCAGCTGAAACATATCAATAAATTTTGAGCCTTGTCAGGCTGACTGTAAACATCGTTCTGGGTACAGGCAAGTTGTTGTTCAGTATGACTATTTCACCAGCTCCTGGTTCAAATCAAGATAAGAAATATGAATCTTTGCTGATCATAACTTCGGTGACAACACAGACATTCAAAATGGAAACTCTCTTGAAAATTGAATGAAACTTAACTCAGCTTTCTGTCTTGTTCATCACAGACTGATAATACATTATTTTAAAAAAAATTGCAACAGAGGAAATTACTGAATGCTTAAATGTTTTATACCTGAGGGGGACTCTCCCATTTTCTTAAAAAATCTTCTTTGGCTTTGGCTAGGAACTCTTTCACTGAAAATACACAAAAAATTACATTCTTATTAATGTACTTCATGGATATGATGGAGTTGCTTCTTTAACAAATTATATAAACTTCATCAACTTCATTCTTCATGAAGGTGAGCATCAATGTCTCTAAAACGTCTACAATGTCTCAAGGTAATGTCTAAGCTTTTTGGACTAACTATGTCACTCTACACAAATTAAACTACTTCAACTCTAATAACTCACAAAACTGTACATGCAAGCAGGCTTTAAGGTGATATAACTTTCTTAAAAGGATAAATGACATTTATAAATCACCATGGCACAAAGAGAGACTTTTTTTTTTCATTAGGAGTTACTTTTTCTTATAACAGATTGATCATTATGTTGTTCTCATTGCTTTTTCCAACCATCACCTTTATTTAAAGGCTGTTTGCAAGCTCAGGTACCATACGCACAGCATTACTGCA
Organism: Rhea pennata; assembly: GCF_028389875.1. Taxonomy (NCBI): domain Eukaryota; kingdom Metazoa; phylum Chordata; class Aves; order Rheiformes; family Rheidae; genus Rhea; species Rhea pennata. Next base: position 16,330,797 of record NC_084670.1, on the reverse strand, counting down.
AGCAAAGACAAAACAAAGGGCTACAACAACACTGAACATTAGATATGCCCACAGTCAAAGAACAAATACTTTTAATATTAATTTTGCATTGAGATTATAGCAATGAAATAATAGCAATGGCTGTTTAAAATGTGCACAATATATTTTATTCAGATAATCTTTCAATAGTTCTTTTTTTTTGAATACCAATTATCAAGCAGGTCAGTGTAGATTACTTAATGCACAGTCATAAACAAAAGGGTTTCAGGCATTGCTGTGATTTCGAAAGAGTCACAAAATTGAGAATAAAACATCATACCAGTTGTGCATTCTCTGAATCATTTCACATAATATAACATTAATAATGTTGGATTTTCTGGACTATATTTCACCATAAGCAATTTCTAAAAATATTCAGAAACGTGCTAAGATTATTCCAGGCAAAGTCTAGAAATAAATGTTTTAGTAACTGCGTTTTAGCTTCTGATGCTCACGAAATTTAGCTTTATGACTGGTTGTAAACAATTATCTGATGAATTGGAGTATTTTAGTGCTTCTCTTCTCAGAGAAGACTTCTGTCTACAGAGAAGACTTCTGAAAAATTCCTGGGTCACTGCCTTAGTAGTGGTACAGCTTCAGTAGCGCTGAAAACAACAGAAGCCCAGGAGCAGGCTCCAGTCATGAATTTTTTTGCTTTGCTTTTCTGACTGTGCTAGGGGACGAGGCACTCAACTGTAGCAAAATACTCAAGGGAGTTTTATGGCTCCGACTGTCATGGGCTCTGATGGAGAAGTATCAGTACAAGGGCAATTTCAGAAAAACTGTCAGAAGTTATGGTAGAATTGTTTAAAATATATTTATTTATGTTTAAAATATAATACCCAATCAGCAATTTTAGTTATAGAGAAAGAAGCAATATCAGAGATAAGGAACATATTTATTACCTCTAACTTAGGGATACATGGGCTAAGAAAACACAGTTTACATCAAAGGAATTATTTTAAATTGATATGAAAATGCACTGAGAGTTATCAGGATTGATATGAAAATGCACTGAGAGTTATCAGGATTTAGGCAATAATCAGTATAAAGTTTGATACATTTATCCCAAGTGGGAAAAATATTTATATTGTTTTTAAATTGCAGAGGTTACTCATTTAATGACTTTTAGCGATTCCCATTTTAGAAAAGAGTAGGATTTCCTATGGCATGAAATAATTTCCTACTACAAAAAGAGAACCTAAGAGTGGCCAAAGTAATGACTGATGGTCCCTCTTCCACTAGGACAAGAGAGATCATGACTTTGCTATGGCTTTTTAAAATTTAGTTTCTGTCAAAGTAACATGAACATTATCTAAATGACATGATAAAAATTAAGATGATCATTAAGACTCACAAAAAGCTGAGCCTTCAAACTTAAGCAGCTGTAGCTTAGATAAGAGCATTAACTTTGCTTTAACACTGTAGAAACACAACAAAAACATGAAATAGTTTTGTTTCATTTTTTTCCCCGAGTATACAAAGAATAATCATGTTATTCCAGTACATTTTCAGTCTTAAATATCCCTCATGCAACTTCCATTGTTCAAATGAAAAAAATATTTTAAATTTCCACATCTTTTACACTGAAATCTAATTGCAAATATACTACACCATTTACATGTAATCATCTCCGTCTCTGTTCTGATTAAGGGATAAAGAATGCTGTTTATGAAAAAAAATATGGAATCCAGCTGGAAATACTCAAATTGTTGAAGAGAAAAAAAACCTTTTATAACATCAAGAAGAACACAGATCTTCTACCTTGCTCTACTTTTGTCCATTTTCTTCCAAAGCAGCTCTGAACATGTATTTTCAAAATAAATCTACCTCAAGGCATATTTTTTTTATTGCTAAAATCTACATCTTAAAAAACACTTCACATTGTGTGATGTATGTTAGAGTAATTACATTCTCTCCTCAATGAAAAGGGGCTCAAAGTTTTAAAGAAACCTGTAAGCGTCCTGGAAGCCTAGCTCTCATTTTCAGAAGTCCCCTTGGCTCCTAAAGCCTGGTACCAGCCAATTTAGGCAACTGTGCACTGAAGTCCCATTCTGAAAATGGGACTTCGAATCTGAAAAAGGATAGATGCTTTTGAAAATTACATCTGAATCTCCAAACATCCGCTCTTGCTACAAGATAACATTTTATACCTACTTTTTGGGTATAGATAAAAAATTTATGCTAACTGGTTGGTAGTGGTTGCTAGCATCACTGTGATGACCCAAAGAAGCATTAAATGATGACTTAGAAGTTTTCCGCAAGTGCACATTTTTTAGCCATTATGTTAAGATGTGACTTCTGTTGGCTCTTCTGGTCTTTAAACTGTTGCTAGTATCTGTGACTTTGGGCTCTAATGAAAGAATGAGCATACCAAAGGTCTCTATAGGTTCCCCAAAGGTTTGCAGGAACATTCACCCACACAGATGAGATGATGAAGAGAAGAAAAGAAAGAGAAAAAAAAAAGTTTTATGCATTTCCACAACAAACACATAGAAAACACAAATATATTCCCCCCTCTTTCCCCTCCCCACTCAGAAGCCAACTCCAGAGTAAAGCAGACCTTTCCCACACAGACAGAATGACTCATGCTAAATAATCACAGAACAGTTGAGCAGAAAGTACCAAATGAAAAAAGGAAAAAAAAAAAAAAAAAAAAAAGCAGCTAAATTCAGTATGAAAAAGGATGATGTATCACAGAAATAAACATAGTTTACAAAACCTCAAGAGAGATTAAGCTGTCCTCTTTAATAATGCGTCTATTCCAAGGAACAAATATCCGTGGAATTGCTGTTAACAAAACTATAGCTATCTTCATCGCACCATGCTGGATCACAATAAAACCTGTAACCAGGTGATTTTCCAACTGCTTATCACTTTGTTCCAAAGACAGCATGTGACAGATTGCATAGCATGTGGTGGCTAGCTCGGAAATGGTAAGCAATCTTCAAAATAATTCACAATCAAATTCTAGACCCGTTAGGCAACAGAGCAAAGTCCCTTGGGAAAGACTAACCCTCCCCAGCGAAGTTACTGTATGCAAGCTGGAATACATTCTTGAAAACTTTATGTTTGTCGTAAACGAATGATTTAATTTAGTGAGACTTTAAAAAAAGAACCCAGGAAACAGATCTTGGTATACAGATTCCCATAAGCACTGAAGAACGAAGAATCACTCGTATGGCTGAGCAGCATGAAGATGATGATGATGCGAGGAGTGCATGCGGAGATCAGCAAACAGAAGCTCTCCAGCCTGGTTTCCACGATACGGTAGAGTTGGAGTGAAGAAGGTTGAAACTAAAGGAGGAAAAGTTGTTGCCCAAGAAAGCAAGCTGTTGACAGCGGAGGGCAGAGCAGCAATAGCACCCCTGGCACAAGGAGGGCCACTGGAGGGGTCAGCAAGCACCCAGCTGCCGCAGCTGAGGCCGCATGAAGGTGCCAGGACTGGCAACGCACAAACACACACCACTGACCTCTCTTCTCATGGCCAGCAAGAAGAATCACCAGCAGCAGAAGCAAGTTTATGAAATGCAAACACCCAAAGCACGTAGTGGGAAATCTGGGGAGATTCAGGAAAAGGTCTTAAGAAAACAGGTTGGGAGTTAAAAGTGAAAGTCTTAAAATAACTTTTTTTTTTTTTTTTAATACCACTGCCTGTTTCAGGTAAAAGTTTAGTAAAAAGAAATCTACAGGTGCACATGCAGCTGGGCAAGGAGTATGTGAGATGCTCCCTTGGGTATCACGGACGATGCGAGACTTGGCCTAAGGAGAGCTGCACTCAAAGGGGAAAATGGTGATAAGCAAGAAAGCATACCAACAGAGATTTTTAAGGGCAGTAAAGAGCAGGATAGAAATATGTAAAATATGTAATAAAATCTTGCCACTTGAATTACTCAGCCCACCCACTAAGTCAGGACAGTCCTGGAAACACCCACTGCAACTCCATTACACAGAATTTGTTACCTATCTTGACTGTTACTGGCCAAAAGCTCCTGTTCAGACAAACCTGATTTTGCACGCAACTAAACCCATGTAGTCACAGTGTAATGAAAATGAGCTCAAAAGAGCACCCTGGGAGGGAAAGGGTGAACCCTCCCCCTGCCAAAAAAACCCTGGAACTCAAGGCTAGCACTTCCAGGTTGGAGGGATCACTGCTCCTCACTTCCTCTCTGACAGGTGGAAGCCCACAGCTTAAATCTCAACTCCAGATCCTGCGGTTCCTCAGTAAAGCTAGCATACAAAGAGGTATTAAAAAAAAAAAAATTACATCCTTGTTGATTACACCTGTTGCTCTGCTCTGAAAAAGAGATGTGTGGCAAACAAGAGCTTTGTTATTAATATAACCATACAATAGTTTTGTTTTATTGTTATATGGGTTAGCATTTACACGAAAAGTTAGCAAGATTATAAAAACAAGTTAACAAAAATAGCGTATGTGATTATTACAGAGAGTACTCCAGCCTAACACACTTTCAGAGCGAGTGAATCCCAGCATAGCTGCAGGGTTCAGGCCTTGCTGCAGTGGAGGCGCACTTAACATGGGAAAGGTCTTGCAGAGGGAGCAGCCCTGCACAGGTAACATGAATTACTTTGCTTTTCTCCCACCTCACATGCACACTGTATTTGTTATTCCCAAGCACATCTCCCACAAGAGCCAGAAATCCAGGTTTTTTGCGTGTGTGTGTGTGTATTTTTTGGAGCGGGGGGGGGGAAGTATTTGGACAGCACTCATGGCAAAAAAGCAAGAACTAAACTGATTAAGACTAAACACTGGGCACCACTACAAACCCCCATCTGCCTTGCTAAATGCCAGTCTCTGCTTGGTATTTAAAATGCCCTTTATCAAAATACAGTTCAGTTTCAGTTCCAAAACTGTAATATAATCACTTGAAATCTGGAATTAAATGGACTATTTAATTAAATCTCCAAATTTAATTTAATGGAAAAAAAGGAGGATGTACAAAGAGATTCTGGTAAATATATTTGTGTATTTCATTTTTATAAAAACATGTACTATTTACAGCCTTAAGGTGTATTTAGCTGTCTCAGTGAATACTGCAGTTACTCCACCGTGTGTCAGAAGCGAGGGAGAACGTGGCTCTAAGCTCCAAGGCTCATTCTTATATTGTTCACCTGTTCTCTTAAATGTATTTAAGTTTCTCTTTTGCACGTTTCTTATCTTGTGACTTACACTGACATTTCTCAATCCGGTTCAGCATTTAAAAATGAAGAGGGCTGAGAATGAAACATTACTGTATACTCAAGGAAGTAGCTTGAGTTCCAGTTAACATTGTTAGCTAGAAAACATTTTTAAACCGAAACAAAAATAGTATCATTGCAGCAGACCATCGAAAAGAGCGAACTGCTGCGTTTCCCACAAAACAAACAAGGAGACGGGGGAGGCTAATGCAGTTTGAAGCCTGGTTCCTGCCCAGGTGACGCTTTTTTTTTAACACGGCAGTGAAACACACTGGCTCTGCGGTGAAAAACTGACCTCTGATAATTTTATCTTATTTCTGTTCTAACAGCAGGAGAGTCAGATAGGCAAAATCGATAGACTCTGCCGCAATCTAGAATCTGATCTATTATTACTATATTTTTTTTTTACTTTAAGAGCGAGGTTTTGATCTTGTATTTCTGTTTAAATGTTAATGACTACAAAAACTGATGATGTAGTAGTAGAGCAAACTCCTAACCAGCTGCAGTGGGTAAGAATCTTCCTTGAGCTTTAAAAATAAAACAAAAAAGCAAAAATCAAAAAACCTAGGAATTAACTTTCAATGTGCGATGATAATGGATGAGAAGACTTCTATTTTAGAACTCAAGATCTAGAAGGTAGGTAAAATTTTATTTTAATCTTGTCCACAATTTTGAACTTTTGAGCTAGACAGTATTTTGTCCATCCTACAAGGGCATATTTGCAGCAGTTAAGAATTCTCTGTGGAGAATTCTTTTTTATTATTATTTTTATTTTTCAGCATTACAGGCTATTACTTCTAAGGTGCAAATTAAGAAAAGCTGAAGTATTTCTTAACATGGATCTGTTTACTGTGCGTGTTTAAAGTGTGAATCCCTGAAATCTCACTAAAATATATTCAATGTAGTACATTAATAATTACTCAGTCATAAACACAATCAAGTCTTCCTAGCTCTGCTCAATGGTACCTGCTCATACTCACATACTTGCATATATGCTTCAACCATTATCCACCATTAAGAATTCAAATTAAAAATAGATGATTATAAAAAGAATATACAGGTGAGATTTTAAAAAACCCCCAAACTTCTCATTTTAAAAAAGAATCTAGAATCAAGCCTCATCAAAATTTACAGATGAATATACTTCATAAAAAGAGAAAAGTGACCCCTTCCCCCCAAGAAACACACAGATAAATGCTACATTTTTCTGTTATATACTCTCTTCTTCTCTGCTAAAAAAAGAAAAAGGTATGAACCGATTGAGGTTTATTATTCAAATCCTAATTTACTGATAATATACAAGACTTTATTGCAGACAAAGCGAATAGCTGCACGTGTTCGCACGGTCCTTCACGGTGGCATGTCTCTCTTTCCTGCCTAAACCTCCCTTCCAAATGAGGGGATCATTAGCACTCTCTCTCTCTGTGGTTACCGTAGATATTTTTTCTTCCAGTTCTCTAGTAACACAGCTGGCATCCAGTTAGTTCTGGAATATGTTAACTAAGCTTTGCCTTAAGGAAAGGGGTCTCTGCAGTACCTTTCTCCTGTCCTTGAAGTGTGCTTTGAAGGGAATTACTCCGGACTGCTAGACACTACGCATTCATAAATCTGCTTCCTTTCTTGCAACAGTCAACATGCTTTGAGGCTTAAAAGTCCACGAAGTAGCAATTTGATTTGTTAGGCTGCAGTTCCATGTTCAATATGGGCTAGTACAAATAACTGCTCCCCAAAAAAGCAATCCTGTCCTTCCAGTCGTCTGTTCCTGTCTCTGTATCGTGACCTTCCTTGAAAGAGCAAAAGCGCCTTTGTGGCTGATTGCCAAAGCAGGTCAGGGAATTGAGCCAGATTAAAACCTAATGCAGAGAAGCAAGAAAGGAAAAAGAAAACTAGTCTTAATCCAAACCAATTCCCAGTTCATTTCATCACATGAATGCTGCTGCTGGGGTGAGGGAGAGGACAACGTGAGGTGGAAACAGGCAAACGCATGGGGCCAGGCAGAACTGCTCCTTTTCTGAAGCAGTGCCAGCTTAGCCTTGTATAACACGGCCATGAAAGTACTGCACTGGGCTACTGAAAATACTGCTATACGATAATTCTTATTTTAAGTTATTATTCTTCAATTCAGAACAGTTCATTCTATCAGCTTAAAATTAATACAGTAAGTTTAATACAATTACTTACAAATGTAATACTTAATGCTCCCTATATAGAAAGTTGCATCATACATAAAAGGTTATGTGAAGAAATGTTAACATATAGAATTCTCAATTATCATATGTTGATGGGTTTTGTGGGTAATTAGGAATTAAGCTTCATCTGTGCAGTAACAGCCTCCACAGCTCTAGCTGAATTTCACGCAGCAAGTAATCTAAAACGTCTCAACTGCCACAGATTCTCATGTTGAAGACTTCCTGTGTGAAATATAACAAGTATTAGTTTTCACAATTCTCCCACAGTTTTAAATTTTCTTTTGTAATTTTAAACACCTCTGTTTCTGCAGTGCATGTATTTCCATGGCAACCATGTGAAAAAAGGAATAAATTTTAAGAATGAGTTCCAAGAACAAAATTTTCTAGGGCATTACTATAAGATTCCTTGTAACTATAGCTACACTCCTGCGTGAAGGCTGTTAGCAAATTCTATCAGCTAAATATAAGAACAAATCAGATTTTTTTTTTCTCTTACAGTCAATAGCACATAGCAAAAGCAAAACGTTCACCGAACCTTCTACAAGGTTTCCTCTAGCGAGGCCGTCCATCCCTCTGCGCTATGAGACACTGGTTAACAAGCCAGCAGTAACTTTCTCCCCTGTATTACTGCCCCCACCTTGCCTCTTAAAAGTTCGGTGACAAAACAGGATAGCATATTACTGGCCTACTATCACTGAGGGTATGTTTTAGGGTTAGATTATTAGAAACTGTAAGCAAGAATCTGCAGGGCATTGATCTGCATATTCACCAATAGATTTCCTGCAAGCATGCAATGGCTCTCACAGTACTACATAGACTCATGCATAAATACTCTTTTCTTGAGAAGCAACCCAAGTTTTATTAAACTGTTTTCCTTCCTATACTCCACACTAAGCATCTTCAGGGATTGCTGACCACATGGATGCAATTTAAGGAAGACTAGAAATGAGCAACTCGTGTTGCTTTTTCTTTTTTCATGCATTTCCTACAAGGAGTCTGAATAATACTAGGTAAGTCCCTGTATATATCCTTCTTGGATTTTATTTACAGTAAACAACGTGTAAAAACAATCTTGCTTTAACTGCATCCATTTCTAAGACGGCTTCCTACAGAACTCCTTGGCCCGAGCCCCGACGTTATCACAACTGCACAATTCCCACATGCTTGTGCTGGAACCAGTAAGCTGCCTCCTCACAGCTGGCCTAGGGCAGCAACACAGCTTCTCATCTCATTGTAAGAGTCGAATCTGACACGTCACAACACTGAAATATCTCACACAGAGCACACTATCAATATTTACAGGAATGGGTTGCCTACAGTAACTAGCCAAGTTGTAGAAGTTCATTTATAACCTTAAATAGCAGAGAGACTGACTTCCTGAAGGAGGAAGTCTGATGTAAATAAGTGTTTCACAATTCAATACATCAAGTGAACAAAAAGCTTTGGTTTGCCACAGGCCTAGGGCAAGCAAAAAATAGGTAAGAATATTTACTATCCATTTTGATAACAAATGGCCCTTTAGAGAAAGGCAGGTTAAAGCCGGTGCTTATTTTGGTAACAGGTGGACACAGAACTTGAACAGAATTGAGTTATAAACCCTGAAAAGAAATTAAAAAACAAAAACCAAACAAAAACAAAAAAGCAAGCACAAGTTCTTAATGAGCTATTGCATCTGTTAGAGATGAGGATAGAGAAGAACTCCAAAAACAGGATTCAGGTTACAAAATTGCCCTGAAGAACATCCGTAATTAAAGATGTGAAACCCATGTTGTGAACTTTGGCCTGCAATAGTAATACTAGCAGTGATTTTAACTCTTAAAGGAACTAAGCAACAAATAACTACGTAAACAATTTGGCACATTAAAAAAAAAAAAAAAAAAAATCAATCTTTCTGGTAAAAGCCACTTTTGAAATGCAGCAGACTAGACTATGTCACAGTTGAACACAGGTGAACAATTACAACACACTACATAGATGCCCTTTCCATCAGAAGTAACCCAAATCTCTTTAACTTGTTCTTTGCTTATACTCCAAACTGTACATCTTCATGGCTCTTCACTATGTATGTGCATTTTAAGTAGAACATCAAAGCAGACCAACTCTTGCTGCCTTTACTTTTTTCAAATGTTACATTTCAAATGAGGAAACAGAACAAAAGATGACCCAGCTCAACACCTAAAAAATGATCTTAATCATTGTCAGAAGCTAACTGGTAATGCTATCGGGGAATTTTTCAGAGGAAAAAGCCTTTAATCCCATGAGCACTATTTAGGAAGACGTCTAGTTGAGGCATCTGGACATGCCATGCCATCCTTCCACTTTCTACAGTCCTCTCAGCAGTGGAAATAAGATGCTTCTTGAAGTCCTTCACAGCAACTGAGTATATCACAAGGAAAATAAATACCACTCTTACTACCAGTGTTGACAAGCAATACTTCTAAAGTTCTTGTCCAACTTATCATTTACCTCAAATGCTGCAAATCATTTTTTTTTCCTCATGAGACATGCAATCTTGTTCCATTCTCTACATTTTCATCTTCCAGCTTCACTCAGAAAAACACTAGGTCTTCAACTTCGAGACACCTTCATATTTAAGTCCTGTCGTTCCTCTGTTATGTCTTATGCAGAACTGCAAGCTTGACTCTCCCCTCAGTTTTGCTATGATGTCTCTTTATTACTCACTTTATTACTCACAATAATTCAGCTGAGTCTATTAGCATTACTCCTTGCTTTCCTCATGCAGCTCCAGTTATCCACACGCATTTGGCAACTGCTACCTTGTACTCAGAGTGGGAACTTCCAGATTACTCCACAATTTTTTTTTTTGATTTGAAAGCACTAGCCCAAATAATAATCTGATGTTACTAGGAATTACTAGTGAATAGAAGATCTACCAGAACCAAACCATTTAAAACTGAAAGTTGTGAATGTTAGCAAGCTATGTGGCCTTCCAGTTTTATCTGTTAAAGAATATTCTGTTTAAAACAAAACAACACAACTAAAACCACATGGAAACCCCCAAAACTGAGTCTGTGAGAAGCAAACAGCTTTTTATTATGTCTTTAAAGAAACGCTTACACATCTGGAGCCTTCCTGAAAAAATGCTGGCAAAACAATCGTATTTCCAATTGAAAACAATGTATGACTTCTAAGGTTTCACCTGCACCTTGACAACCTTTCACAAGGACAGCACCTGACTTTGTCCCCTAAAGGGTACAATACCGCTGCTGTGAAGACAACCACAAAGAGGCACTGAAAAGCAAAAGTTCTTTTCAATTTTTAGGGTGGTAAGATAGTCTAATTCTCATTAATAGAGCAGTAGAGATTCACCTTTCCTTTGTAAAAAATACTCTTTTGATTTGTGAATTATTCTGCTTGGGAATGGACACTTGGCAGAAGCTGCAGCTACTACTACTATTATTATTATTTATTTTAATGAAGCTGCAAGCCTGGAGGTCAAGATAAAAAAAAAAAAAAAGAAAAAAGAAAAGAAAAGAAAAGAAAAACTACACTCATATTGTTGAATAAAGCCCCAGGGAGAAAAAGAAAGGAGAACAACCTGCATTTTTTTTCACTTAGTTTTTGTGAGAAATTTATTTGCTTAAAATGACTCAATCATAACAGAATACAAGAAAAATAAACTATCCAGGCAGCAAAATTTGAAACTGATAGAGCCAACTCCCACCATCCAATTTCTGCAGAAGCTGCAATCTAGCTATAAAAGAACAGAGAGAAAGGCAAGGCAAAATCCAAGAGGGCGACTGGTGAGAAACAGAGAGACTTTGGGGCTGAACTCTGGCCCTCGTCACGCGCAGAGCGGCGGGAGCACGTGATGCTGAGGAAGCACAGCGAGGCTGTAGTGTCACGCTCACTTTAAAGGCAGAGGCTGCTGTGAGCAGGGGAGGTCCAGCTCCCGCCTCTCCCCTTCTGCGCGCTCCGACCGGCACCTGGGAGCCCCCGCGATGCCAGACCAACGCCAGACCGGTCCCCGACCAGCTCGCCGTGCGGCTGCCTAAGCTTTGGCATCCACGCGGGACCAAGGTGACGATACACAAAGAGGACAGCTGGACCGGCGCTTCCAAGGACTGCATGCGTTTAGGTTTGTTTTAAGCAGTCATGACACTGTAAAATAAACCTTCATATTTGCACACAAAGTTCTGAAATCATGTCTTTTGATTGATACGATTGACCAGTTTCGATATTTGTATGTTATCGTACTTTCAATCACCAAAGAAGTGACAGCAACATACTTCATTTCAGTGAACATGACCTCAAAACACTTCTATTAGATAAGCACATTATAAACTGATATTAGATAAGGTGGTGGGATGACTTCTCTCACTTATGTCATGCACAGAAGTGAAATGTTAGTAAAAATAGTCCTTGTAGGATAAAACAAAATCTTATATACACACCCAACATACACACACACAAAACCCCCTGCATAAATTAACTGTGTATTTTTTTCTTCATCTAAAGCAACCTCAAATCCTCTTCTGTCATTTTACAAAGCTCCAGACTACCTGCTTGAAACAAAAAGGCATCATTTCAAAACTGATATGGGCTTTTGGCAAATGATTTTCAAAGGACATCTGTTACTAAAAAAAAAAAAAAAAAAAAAAAAAAAAAAAAAAAAAGTATATTGTTTATATATTTAGATATGACTTTCAAGGATATTCCAAATTAGAAAAACTATTTCATTATTCCATTAGATTCAAAGTGGACATGGTTTTTTGGAAAGCAAATACCTGCCTGATAAGTTTACTGGTTCTATTATAATACCTCATTTTAAAAGAGATTTCCCACCACCCTTCCATGAATGACCTCAATTATTCTGCTATCTCACCATTTAGAAGGAATTAAAAAAAAAAGCATAGAAAAAGAAATCAAATCAGATGAATAATAATAAAAGCCAACTCAGAATATGTAGGTAATTATTAAAATAATTCGAGAAGGCCTGTTTGATTTGTGTCAATTCACAAAAAATACCTATAATGGGTGCCAAAGGAAATTTTTAAAGTAAACTGATACAGTACAGTAATACAGTATTCAATTGTAAAATTTTTCTGTCTCAGATTTTGTGCCTTATTTAATGACTTGGAAGAGTTATTTCCAAAATAAAGCTTTAAAATACAATTTTAAATACTAAACACCCATTATGCAAAGGAAACAATGATTAATACAAAACTGTGCATCTTTCAGACTAGTAATTTTTAATAGAAATCCATACTAAGTCAATTACAAAAACAAAGAGATCAGCTATCAACAAATGCATTTGTCTACTATGCAGAGAAGAGGGGGAAACTAGGTTTATTTTTTCTGATTGAAGACGAAACAAAAAATAGTGTCAAAGGTAATAGAAAAGACTTACCATTCATGTTGAAAAGCTAATTTTCAGAAACATATTGTTTCTAATATTAATCCAAGAGTTGATGAAGTATATTCATCTCTACAAAATCAGTGCTTCTATCTTTAAATACCCTTATACACCCTAACTGGAAGCAGAGAGCACACAGAATCCAAAGAGCTTCTCTTCCTTAAGAACTCACTGTGGCACAAAAAAAACTATGAAATACAAGATACGAGTAGTAAACCAGAATCAATATTCAGGACACGGATATCTGGCTTTGCTCGTTAACTACTTCTGTTCTGACCAACATTACCTATTCATGTCTAAAGCAACTCAAAATGGCAGGGGGAAAAAAGCATGCAAACACCAGGAGGTTTTAAGATGTTCTCAATTATATCAAGCACTGGTTGTTTCCATGGCAACCCTAGACCAGAATTATCTGTTGACTTGTACCCAACTAGTAGTTATTCTAAAGCTTTAATGAATTCACACAACGTATTCTGTATATTATTTGATATTTCAGATATATTTTTCTCCATACATACATATATCTAGTAATTATTCAGCTAAATCTCCACAAGACATTCCACAATATTTGAAAGTATATTTAGTATTATGTTCAATCACTCAGAGACCAAATAACATTCCTCTGACTATTCATCATCCATCGATTTGCAATTCAGAGACTACGAGTACTTAAATAAATGCAATAGTGGTCTCCCGATCATTTCGGTTATCCAAGTTGTTAGCATGTTTTTGTATTTTCCAAAGACTTGGAAAACATAAGCATCAGTTTAAGAATAAAGGAAAGGAAGATCCATGCTGATCTTACTGTCGCTCCATTGAAAACCAAGCAGCCTCATTCCCCTTTCCTTTTCCTCCTCAATCCTCCAAATAACAAGCAACTAATAAAATAATAATAAAAAAATCCCACCCACACAGGCTTCATATATTTGCAGCTGATCATATTCAAGACATGCAAAACTAAGAAGGAAACGTACAGTTCTGATGACTAACACCATATATCCCTTTCTTCCTTTGGCTGTGCAGCACAATTGACCTGATTACCAGTTTAAGCTGTTCAATTACATATGCACTCAGTCAACTTTTTAGAATAAATTCAAAGGCCTGGGGTATCCTGAGCCACTTCTGACCCATTAGATTGTAAAATTTTTTCAGAATAAATTCATTTGGTTTCACACATTACCAGGAATCCACTGCATGTTAGAAACGATCTGTTTTATGTATCAAAATAAGGAAGCAAAGATGTGAAATAAATTTCAAAATCAACCACTGAAAAACCCCACAGCCTTGGAACACATAACAAACTAAGCTAACCCACAACACGAGATGACAGACAACATTGAAAGCAAACCAGAAAAAGTCCACCCAACATGAAGCAGCTCCTTCCACTTCAACAAAGCTGTGGCTTCAGCAGTAACTGCTCTGGATGGGACATACATAGTCACAGACCTATTACAACATTTCATTATAGTCAAAGGTGTTAATATATTGACTTTCTTCCCAAATGAATTCCACTTCAAAAAAAAAAAAAAAAAAAAAAAAAAAAAAAAAAAAAGAATCTGAGAAGTCATTTCCCAAACTTCTTTGGGGAATTAAAGAGTACTTTTGCTTCAGATAAACTTCTGCTATTTAGCCTCACCTAAAACTTAACAAGAACATTTTAAAAGTTGCAGTTATATAGGCAGAAGAGCTGTGATATAGTCAGATATCCTTGCAAGACAACAGCATGTTTTTAAAACACTGCTTATTCATTAAGCTTCCTATGTATTTAATCTGTGGCCTGAATTCTATGACCTGATGCAAATTCCGTAACATTTAACTGTTAGGTAAGAAAATAACTATTTCTCTTTCATTTCTGCTTTCTGAAAACAAAATTTCCACGGATGCTGTGTTTTGCTAAATATGAGTCAGTAGTAGACAAAAATGTTACCATCGCTATACTCCCTATCTTCTCTACCACTCCTTGAGCTCAAGTGGTAGTGAAATGAGAATCTTGAAATGTAGACTTAGTCCACGGGTACCTACATTACTTCTTTTTCTTTGAATAAATATTATCATTGAGATGACTAGGAGCAAAGTATTGTGAGCAAAGATTCAGGGTAAGTATTCAGATTTTCATCCTAAACCCAAACTCACACAATCAACCAAAATTCAGCTATCATCTCACTAACTTTTGCTCAGAAAAATATTATATGCAAACACTGTGCTTAGTAACTACTTAAAATAGCATTCATAGAACGAGCATTTTCACCATGTTTATCAACAAAAGATATGACATTCCATTTCCTCACCAAAACACGTCATACAAGGAAGCTTGCTTTAAATAAAGGGGAAAAAAAATAGAGACTTGTAAACAAAGAGGTCACAATTTGTGCATGTCAGTAGGTCAACACCATCTTTTCTTTGTATTAAATAAATGAAAATGCTTCAGTGTTGCTGTTTTTTTCAGATAGCTACTTACATAAAAAGAGCTTCTAAATAAACAAGCCTATGTCTGTTTTTACTGACTCGAAAATATTTTGGAGAAGAGGAGGCTCACAATTCATGCACTTTCGTTATTTCTCTCCCCAACAAGTCTAGTCTATCCTTTTCCACCTCATTTGGGAGACCTAGATTTAATCTATTTTAGGTCAACGCATTAACATTTTGCTTCCATGTTTACTGGCATCTCCTCTGAGAACAGATTCAGTTCCCACTCAGATAATATTTTAAATTGAAAGTAGCAAGACAGATTAACATTGTCTTCCTTCATGGTAACACTGCTGTTACCATTACAGGCCTATTTCCAACAGAAATAATTATGTTATTCCAAGCCCATCAATGAATCTGAAATTCAGCACAAAATTATCATCAATTATCATATTGTAACATTTTAAAATGAATATTTAACCACAGAGACAATAACTGACTTGCAAAATAATGCACCGTTTAAAAAGAAGAAAAAGATCAAACGACAATTTACTTACGTGGTGGTATTTTTGAAACCTATCACTTCTATTACCCAAAATGCAACCATGAAAGGTTTTAAGTCATACATATCGTAAATGGTTGGCAAATTAAGAAATCAAAACTAATGATAATCAGCATTCCCATCCTAAATTAATACGTAATAGTTAAAATCGAACACAATTTTATGCAGTTTACCACAATATAGCACATTTTGAAGTATCACTCAAAAGAAAATGACAAACCATGAAGAGTCCTATAATTGGAAGTCTAATCCGTGCAGCAATGTCTGCTCATTTCAAAGTTAAAACACTACAACTTTTAAAGCGTTTTCTGTTTCTGCTGAATGAGCAGATTTAATTTGAAAAGAAAGAAAATAACTTATAAGGAAAAAATTATGTGGGGGTGAGGGGAAACCTTGTCTAAACAAGCCAACGGTGCTTTAACAGAAAAGAAGGGACCAGGACTAAATTCTCCTGCCAGCCACCTAGTCCTCTGCAAGAGCACCACTCTCCCCCCTACATGATGCAGTATGTTTTTCTTCAAATTAACACCTTTAGGTATTAAATTGTAAAATTGCCTCTGGAACGTATCACAGCTCAGTATTTGTATCCAAGTATAAATATACAAGATCTTCACTTGCTATGCAAACTGAAGAGAAAATATCTAGAAAACAAAAAAACCTACTTACTTGATTTGTCCCATATGACAGCAAGTTCAGAGAAATGATGGCTCTCATTTTCTAGAGCCGCTCTCTGTTCATGGGCACCACCCTTCGAATGCCTATGGAAAAGCCGATTAGCAAAACCTTCCAGTCTCTGTAGTGCCGTAGCTGTCCCTATGCACTGGTTGCACGGGATCTCCTTCGGAGCTGCCATCTATACACACAGCCACTTGGAAAAGCAAAGAGAAGATATCCTAAAGGAGCTGAACTCAGAGACACTAGAAGCGATGCATGTGTCAAACTTCCTGTCTGCAGTGTTTTCTAACCACTACTCTCTTCTACTTCCTGTTAAGAAAAGCTCTATAATATACTGTTTTATACTGTCAAAAGTCTCTCCATGTCAACTGAAAATAGTTATTTACAAAGCTGCAAAATTTGCTTTAGTGCATGCTTTTACAGCTTTTTAACATTTACTTCACATTTTAAATTAAAAATACATTTTACATTAAAAAATAAGCAACTTGGTCAGAAATAAAGATCAGAAGCCAGATTCTTTTCTAGTTTACCACAACCGCACATGAAAAAAGGAAAGTAACTTTTCTGTAGTTCTCCTTGTTAAGATAGACTACTACCATAATGACAAAAAAAAAAAAAAACTTAACCAGCTGCAATATAATCATTAGTAACCTTGTGTTTTCAGTAGAGCAACTTTCCAAGCAAAGAAGTTACTCACAAAAATCTACTGAAGAAACTATTAGTATCACAAAAAAACTCTATTTTCCTCCTTTACATTGAGAAAAACAAGATTAAAAGCAGCTGAATAATTCTAATGTACACAAACAAGATTACATTATACTTATTTTACTGACTTCTAACTCCAGCGATGCACCAAAAGAATTCAGTTTTTTCAGTGATGAACTACCAGAATGAACAGCATCGGCAGATCCTCCTCTAATAGTATATTCATTCTCCCAGCTCCAAAGACAGCTGGAAGGAGAGTCACAATCATGGTCTCCAGCTCATGACATAGCTTACGTAAAAGCTCTGACTGCAAAATTTGTGGAATTGTGTACGAACCTTTTTTTTATTTTTTTTTTCTCAAGAAGTTTGGATCTTTCTAAACTGCAAAAAGAATCTAGAAAGCATTATTCTTCATGGCTTAGAATATAGTGGAAATAAACTGAAAGCAGTGTTTAGCGTTAAATTCTATTTTTAAATTATACAATTGTGCAAGCTTAAGATGGGCAGTACAAGAAATTAATTTCTGTAAAAATGGAAACATACACATTGGGCAAGTTTCCTAACATATCTAGCTTTTATATATATAAAGATGTTGTTTCTTACTTAAGAATAATCCTAAATCTTTAATATTTAAATAACTTGTCCCAATCCATCTCTTATTTTACAGTCAACATGTATTAAAGATATCTCTTATTTTTCCCCATCACACTTCTCACTGAGTAGTTTTCAAATGTCATCTGATAGCCTTCCTTGGACATTACATAACTATTTCGTAACAGCTCAGCATTTTCAGAACCCCCCCAAAAGGATGACAAAAATGCCTACGCTTGCAACAGAGCAACAGAAAAGCTGAGGGCCAGGCTGCACAGACCGCACCAGGTTCCCGACCACAGCGGCTTGCAGAGCTGCTGCCAGCAGCCTCAGCACAGCTGCAGTCCCCAGAACCCGGAGCGAGCCCTGTGCCCTCTGGCTCTTGATGTGCTCTGGAGATGCAATTCTTCCTCCAGCACCTGTCCAAAAGGTTGGGACCAACCAACTGAACGCTTACATTTTTTTACTGCATTTTGCTAATCTGGTTGAGCACTCTTGCTACTTGGTGACCGGGCTACTCTGCAGAAGCAGGCTCAAGGTGCCACAGCCTTCCCTGTGTCTCAGCCCATTACAGCTCTTTTTCTACTTTCAGCCTCCCTCGTTTTTACCTACTTTGTCGCAGGATCAATGCGGACTTCCAGGAAACCTCAGCAAGCTGGGTGCTCCTGTTACTACAAATACAGGACTAGGGAATGCTCTGGGGATCAGCTTGCCTTATGAAGAGCACAAACAGGCCCCGTGGATATATTATGCATCACATACAACCACAGACTTTATGCTAGTGTAATGCTGTGCCACTCTATATATAGCAACATAAGAAATAGCTAGACAAAAACAGTATGCCTATTTCCCTGCCTGTTGCCTCATCTTTCTGAAACGCTCAGGGTGAGAAGAGCCCCTCTGGATTCTCTGGTCCGGCCCTGCAGCACTCAGCAAGTCGCTGTGCATCCAGGGAAGCTTGCCAAGAGACTTCAACATCTTCTCTGACCTTGGCTGTTGCCCCCAGTAAACAAAGCCCCGTGCCATGAAGGTATGCTCAGCTTCGCTCTCTCCTGCCCCACCATCCTGAGCCTTTCCTTTACAGTTCAGCAGTCTTGTCTTTCACTAGGCTTCAACTGAGCTATTTCATCTCCCTGTTCTCAGCGATGTAATTTACAAAAGTTACCTCATGTTGTGTAAGTTGAAGTCTACATGCCCTCTATGGTCAATAGAGGGATGTGGGTACTCCTCGGTGGGCAAGACTGCACTCTGAAGAGTTGTGAATGCACCCAAGTGCCTAACTGTGACCCTTCAATTAGGTGCCAAAAACAGAAAGCAGAAATATCCATCCCCAGAGATCAAAGAATTGAACTGGTCCAGGTGAAAATCTGCATCAAAAAGGGGATTATCAAACATATGCAAAGAGAAAACCCGAATTTATTTTTAATTGCCAAAGTTTTACAAATTACTGCCAGTGAACACTGTTACAGGAAAAGTTCTCCTCCACACATGCAAAACACAGAAAGTAAGTACTGGTCACACCCATAGTTTATTATTCAAGTATCGATATACAGTACCACACTTTCCTAGACAAGCAGATCAGTATTGCCCAACATCACCACAAAATATTACCACACTGATTTGCTGTGAAGTAATCCATCTCCCTTATTTCTCTGATACTTACAGGCAAAGCCTCCTGCTTGCTTTCACCTGATTGTTCATGTTACTGAGATAATAATCTTCCAAATCAGTGTAACATTCATATATTGACATAGTATTTTTCTGTTATACACATGTCCATATACACAGTTGTGTAGTCCTACACAACTCCACATAGGCAGTATGTTACCCAAAAAAGCTCAGTGATCGACAACGGATCACGCTCCATCAGTGGCAAAGTTCTGGGGCTCAGCTTGTGTTCGGATTTCCATTTGCCAGCCAGCAGCGCTTTCCCCTCAGAACAGTGTGCAAAACTTTAACCACAATTAAACATTTACATAGATTCACACAAGGAGACTTGAGCTCATCTTACTCATACTCCAAGCTGAAAGAAGATACTGAGCCACCTTTGATGGAAAGCTGCATAGTGTGACCATTTTAATACTGTAGTTAACCCAGTATGTTCTCCTAAAAGAGCAAAACACAGCTGTACTTCATCCACACCAGAAACAGTCCATGCCCTACTAACTCAGTGCTACAAAAGCTGGATCAGGTACATGTGGGCATATCTATGCAGGCAGGCTGACATCGTATCAGGCCCGATCAGAATACATTTACTTTCACAGATTTTCTTTTTTTTAAACTCTAGAGAGAGTCTCTGTGACCTAAGAAACTTTACTTTGTCACATGAAAATACCTCATTTCAGAGCAGCTTTAAGGGAAAGGAAAAACTCTATTGTATTATCTAAAACGCTTTGTGCTTGAAGACACTAGAGCCAGCCAGTTGCCTTAGACAGGGGCAGTCCAGGTCCGCCCTGGCTCTCGGCAGCCGGGCAGTGCCGAGAACGGCCCCGCTGCGTGCCCTGCGCGGCCCCAGCTGCCCGGGGAGCTCCCCAGGCCGGCGCGCGATGCAGCACCCGTCGCGAAGCCCAAGCAGCGGTTCGGCGGGCGCGCTGCGCCTCTCCCAGCCGCTCCCAAGCGCGGCCGATCCAAACTAGCCGGGCAGTCGCCTTAAGGAGCTGTTCGCTTGCACTGCAAAAGTGAACTGTTTCAATGTTCCTAACTGATTTCCAAGATTTCTGTTCTACCCGAGACAATGAAATTCAACTTCATTTTCCAGACAAATTTTATTTTCACTTAACACTAAACCCTAAGTCTTGGCAATATTTTAAAGCACATTAAAAAACCAGGGATGTGGGAGACAGATTAAGCTCTGAATATGCATTTCATGTGTAAGATTATGTTTGAGTGAATAATATTTCAATAAAAGTTAATAAGAAAACTACAACAAGGTAACTTAAAACAGTAACATAATATGATAGCAACAGAAAAAGGCTAACACTGGGTCACCTTTAACCTGAAGAATGCGACAAAACTGTTCACACTCTTCTGACTGTTAACTCGCAACCTTGGGTGCAGGTAACAAAACGCTGCTCTACAACCACGGCAGGGATTTTGCAAATCAGCTTCTTGCTGAGACAAGGTCAGGAACAACATAGCTATGTGGGCAATTCCTTTTCAGTTATCTCTACTGTAACAACATTTCTTGATTTCTAGGAAGCAACTCCACCACACCAATCAAGCTGTAAGATGAACTTCTAAGAAAGGGAGTACACTTCTCTCAAATAATATAGACAGTCAGGACAACAAAGCAGCATTTCTCTAAAACATTTCTTTAAAATACAGACTCCATGTGGATGCACGTAACTATGAGTAACAGCAGGATTTGTACATTTCTGCTTCAACCCTGTATCAAAGAATGCAAACATTATCATGACTTTAATGTGATATCTAACATTTTCTTCAAATAAAGTTACAAAAAAATCCCTGAATTTGAATGAAGTACAAAAATAGATATATACTAAATATGACAGTACACCTATATACCCTTGAAATGTTTTTATTTTACTACTAGGAGCTAATGCCATACTTCTGAGTTTCATACACAGAAACAAAGCCCTCAGAACCCATGTCAGAACCGGGCACATCCTCCCGTGCACTGAGCAAAGGTTAATCATGAATATCCTACAGTCAAAAATATGCAGGAGTTTTTAAAGGCAATGCATTGTATTCCTTGACAGGATCTCGGGAAAAAAAAAATGGATCCATGCTGTAAAATAAGTTCCAGATCACCTATAGCTAACAAATATTCAGTTCTTAATTCTGATCTTGAAATTCAGCATTTTCCTGCATACTTACAGAACTAAATTTCAGCCTACCTCTTTAAGCATACGCTTTTCAAGAGTTAAATAAGAATTCTTCATCTTTTGTAGCCTTTAAAAAGAAAAAAAAGTCCCATTTTTCAGCACTGGCCTTTGGCCAAAAGCAAGAAAGACACACCAAGATATCTTCTGCATATTTATTTTTCCATAGATTATGAACAAAATAATTTAAAGAAGCCTGATAAGGGGATACTAAAATAATCTTTTTTAGAATTCAAAGGAAAAATTTGTTTGCTTTAAAAATATATAGCTTGATAAACCACATCCTTCCCTTTATGCTTCAGTTATTTCACCAATGAAATTCCAACTTTATTAAAATAGGAGTGAGGAATGACTTGATACAAAATAATACGTTAGTGAAGGTTCCTCCATTTTTAAAACCTTGCGAATCTGACTGAATTTAATAAATCTACTATTGACCAGTAAAATATTTATAAGTTGAAAGACGCTGTCAAACCATTTCAGAGAGTTATAGGACAAAGATACGGCATTTGCAAATACGAGGAAAAAATAATTTCATTGGACAATATTTTGAATTCAAAAATGCCACAATTTATAAGCATTTAATAGTTTACAGTTTTACAACTTGTTAAAAATATACACCGAAGAACCTAGTTTCTGTGCTATAAGCACAAGCAAATATATACACTCTTTTAATAACTGTAATAGAAAGCTGAAAGAAAAAGACAAAGTATATAGGCATCTGTTTAATACCTAAAATCGATTATTTTAATAGAAATTATGTGACCAAACATAATTCTTATTAGGTTTTGCCAGACATACATATTTCAGAAGGAACTATGGGTAGAAATAAGGCAGAAAAAGACTTCTTGAAAAAGCAGATGTACTTTTGATTTTTTATATGCTTTGCATACAGTACTAGGTCACCAGTTTGCATTTTTTTTCTTAAACACACAAAAGGAAAAGCAGTATTTGTTAATATCTTACAGATTTTATGTCTGTCCTGAAATTTTGAAAGATAGATTCTTTTCATAATGTATACAAGAAAATAAAGACAACAAATAATTTCACTGTTTAATAAAATGGGAGAGAGTAAAACCATAGAGTTTTCCTGTACTTTTACATATACAGTTTTTCTAAAAAGGTTAACCCTTATTAGCGAGTGCCTCCGAGAGCAGTGTGAAAGCTGGGACTGCAGTACTTCTAAAAATAGTACTGCCAAGAGGAAGTTGTTGCTATGGAAATACTGCTCATGCTTCTATTTGGGTTCAGTAGACCTCTACTGTCATCTACTGTACACAAGCTTAACTGCAGCAGACATCGAAACCGGTTCATAAAGGCATAAACACTTGCATAAAGGGGAACATATGCAAAAAGAAACCAGAGTATAGAGAAACAAAGAAAACCAAGAAATAGCAAATCTTTCTTGCATTCAGCATCTCATTGTTAATATGCAAGCTAAAAATGCTCACTTTTCCTGTCAGTTCTCTTATCAAAATTTGCTAAATTCATCATCCAAGACAATTTAATTTTGCATTCACATGTACCATGGCAGCAATCAAGTTTTCATTTCTATCAACACATCTCTGTGCAGTTTTGAGATCAAATAGCTTATAGGTGTAATTCCAAATCCAGTCCTGAGAAGCAAGAGGACACAGACCCCTTTCATCGCAAGTGAGGTCTTCCACCACCAACTGCTTGTTAGAAGACAGCCCTTCGCACCCAGAGAAAGGTATTCCTCTCCTTTCTAATGGGGCGCCTCCCGCTTGCTTTTCTTTGGGTTCCTTCAGGATGGTGCTCAAAGTCCATCCTCAACATTGTTCTTAGGCACCCGAGCTATCTTCTCCACAGGACAAGAGAGAAAGAAGTAAGTTGCCACCAAAAGCACACCTTGTGCTTGACAGCTTGTTCAAA
The DNA here is from genome assembly GCF_028389875.1 of Rhea pennata. Lineage (NCBI taxonomy): Eukaryota > Metazoa > Chordata > Aves > Rheiformes > Rheidae > Rhea > Rhea pennata. Next base: position 16,307,340 of record NC_084670.1, on the reverse strand, counting down.
TCTAAGTCATTTATGACTTTCTCTCCTGTAGCCCTGGATCCTCAAATAATTCCTCAACCGCAAGCACGGAAATGTTGCACTTCTGGACTAAGCAATAGTGGCCACACTGCAAGGCAGAGATTTCCAGAATGTGAATAAAGATTACACAACAGCTCCAGAATAAAACAAAAGTTTAGCAAAGATATAACTTTGAAACAGCTGCTTTGTGCATAAACAAATACAAGAAATCTTCAGAAAGAATCTGAAGAATCTGCTTAGCTCATACTCTTTGAGATCAAAAGCTAATTCTACACAGTTATTTTATAGCAAAGTTTAATATAGTTTGAAACGAAATCAGAAATTACTTTGTACAAATCCTCTTACTTCTGAGCAGAAGAAAAGCAGTCTAAGATTCATGTGTGTGTGTTTTGCTATATATGTATAAGAATAGTTGTCTTACAAGGTTTTAACAAAGATGCTCTTGCTTTTGGGCAAATGAGGTCTGGAAGAAACAGGCAGATGTATGGACTTATTTAAAATAAAATCCAAGATTAAATTTTGGAGAAACATAGAATACGACCTCAGTAACTGACAATCTGTAACACAGCAGAGCAAAGCTTTAGTTCACTTACTTTGTGCAACAAAATAACTTGGATCTAAAATGAGCATTAATGGGTTATCCATCACAATAAGTACTAGGAAGTTCCTGAAGTAGAAGAAATGCACACTTACAATAAAGGATATTCAACAAAAAAGCAAGGAAAAAAAAGTTTGCACTTGAGTAAGCAGTTATGCAAAACAGTTGTTAAACAGACATATAATCAAATTTGTTCACAAGTTTTAAGACCTTAAAAATATGGGAAATCAATTCTCTCTATTTATCAACTGGGCTTAGGAAATATTTCCATTTACCAGTATGCATACAGCTACTGGATTATTTTCTTTCTGAAGATTCACATATAAGTGGAAGACTTTTTGCCTTCAGACCTATTAACTATGATGATTAAGTTGCAGCAATAGCATGTCTAGATGAACCCAAGTGCTGTCTTCAGGTACTGCCTGGGCCCATATAAAACGACAAAAACACTGCAACCAGAAGGGTGCCTTGCCTGATCGTAGTGGGATGGCAAGCGCAAATCCCACCATCAGGCCATGGAACTAACAAAGCAATACCTGACACTGAGGGGTTTTACTTAACTAAAACTATTTTGTTCAGTTATACATATTTATTTCACATAAATGGATACATAATTCAAAGGGCTTCCCCAATTTCTTCTGAAGGTCTAGCAAATGCACCACAGGAACTGCTGTATGGTATCAAGTACATCTGCACCACTGCGTAATTGCTTCCCTGCATAACAATACAATACATAGCCCCACACGCACTTCGGTCAATACACTATTAAAATACTGACTAGCTTGAGCTTTGGGATACACTACCAGCAAGATCTCACAGGTAGCCTCCTAATACTGAGGTGTCAGTTACCACGGCCTGTATGAGAAAATCCTCTCTTGTGAGCACTCACCTGTTAAAGACCCTTTTGCCCACTTGAATTAAACTCTTCAGGAACCTGTATCCTTATGCTGTGGCTTCAGGCACCAACACAGGAAAAACAGAAGCAATATGGCAAAAACAAAAGCAAGCAACAGACCAGGCAAGGTCCTAAATATGCCCTCAAGATGTGCCCTTACTGTCTCCAAATTTTCCTGAAATGACTCATATTGTTGCACATGGTTGGCTATGGTTACAGTAGACCTGAAATGGAAATCTCTTCACAGCTTCTCTGAGAGGTTATGAAGAAATTTGCTAAATATCTGAATGGGTTGAAGGCAAAACAATTTGTTTCATTTTGGATCATTTCACATCAGAACAATGACGTTAAAAATTTGTCTCTCAAAGAAACAGCACAGGCCCCAGCAGCTAAGCAGCTGCTGCAGAGGCAGTCTTAGCTAGAGAAGGCTGGGGTAGCTGAGCCCCAAGACCAAAACTGAAGTCTGTAAGAGAGAAATTACCAACTATAAGAGAGAAATTCCTGACTATAAATATTAGCTACACTTGACTATCATATCCTATATTATGCAGTAAGAGACAAAAACAGGAAGATAAATACTGTTCCAGTCTAACTAGAATTACTCTAACATCTCTTTCAGGAACTTTGTCAGCATTTTAAATCACTGGCTTATTCTCTGGAGGAAAAAGAAAAGCCACCTGCTTCACACTTTGAACCAAATATTTTAAATTAATACTTTTGTTTTCCTCCACAGTGGAGTGTTCCTGATTAATGACATTAAGGTTCAACTGTGGAATATAGCCACAAAGGCACAACCAAAGCTATTCTTTTGGAAGGGATAATGCTTTCTCATAAAGGATAAAATGAAAGACGACAGAGGGCAAATCTGAGGAGAGCAGTAGCTCTCACAGAGTGTGCGCTGAAGTACGAAACATTTAGTCACGCGATGCAGAGAAGCAAGCTCCTCTGCCTGTATCGCGAGCCGAACCAGCGTTCCTCTCCCGCAACGCTCGGCTACGGGCTACCAGCTGTTCTCACCCCTCTGCTCCCAGCGACCGCTCAGTTTTAGATAGTCTAAAGAACAGGGGAAAGATGGAATCAGTAAATATCTATGTCCTCCACATGAGCCAGAATGGAAAACTGGTACTAAATTCCTTAAAAATAGAGGGGCTACTACAGGCCCCAAGATAAGAAGTTGTGAAAAGCGTAAGAAGATATTTCAAAAGTTTGTTACGTGCTCCAAATAAGTCACTGTGCTAAGTAAGCCCTGCTCCAAATACAGGTAAATGTATTAATATACAGGCATCACAAACATAGCACAGACAGAATTTCTATATCATTACAAAAATTGAATATACAAAATTTACATTAGTCTGCACTTAAATAGAACACCAAATGCCCTCTGCTGGTTTAAGATCAAATAAACTATAAGTTTCCAAAACTATGATAGAAAACCATAACTTTTAAAAGTACTCGAAATCTTTCATCTCTAGTATGTTGTACAAACACAGCTAAGTACCTCAGATTTTTCAGAGGGAAAACAAGCCACATCACATAAACCTCCTAACTAAAGCCCAAGTGATATGCTTGACACTATTGGTAGTGAACTGGCAGCCAAGCGCTCAGGTCTTTTATTTGCCTCTTTGACAGGCTTTAATTTGTAAATTATAATTTATATCCAGTTTGTTTAATGTAAGGTGAATTTATTTATTAGTAGTTTAACTGGCATTTGTATTTGGACAACAAATTATTTACTTTTCTCTCTAAAAATCAATTAAAATGAAACATTGCCATTCTGCTATTTATGAGGTACATCTTCTGGATGTTGTTTCACTTGGTATTTATCCATACAAGCACAGAAGCAAAAGATCATTTTAAGAAAAATATTTAAGAGTTATAAAATAAGATTCCAAATGTTCTATAAAAATCTCCTGATTCTATAAAGAAAACACCACAGAACTTGGAGTAAAGCTTTAGAAGTGAGCATGAATATAATACACCATTACTTGTAAAAACCTGAACAAAATCATGCAGCTTGCACTATGTCAGTATCGCATACAGTGTGAGTGACAACGGAGAAGTGGTGTAATTCCCTAATACTGTATCCACACAAGGCCATAACCTTGCAATTGTATTTTTATTCTCAAAGAGAAATGATCAAAGATTTTTCACAAGATCAAAAGAAAATACTGATGTTCTTTACCAGCACAGAAAATAAGTTACAAACTGTGCTGAAGATACAAATTTTGCTTTTTTTCACATAAAGTAGATGCTTGAAAATAGAAAATATCTTCATTCTGAGAAGTTTGAATTTTAAATAAAATGCAGAATTGTCAAATATTTCCTTTCTAATAATGCTAGCTAGAATAATGCTAGAATGCTAGCTCTACTGTACTGCACCAAGGCCAAATTTTCCACAGTCCAACAATATTTTAAAAATATTTCATTCCCAAAGTGTAACAAACACTTTCATCTGACAGGCAGACCATTGCAAATGTCCTTAACTCAACTTAAGGTTGTTTCTTTTATTAGAGACAAGAACATCCAGTAATTGTAAACGTATTTATCTCTGATTTGCTTTTAAAGGATAGCAAACAACAATTAAAAATTAATGCTTCAAGTCACTGTATTTCATGCTGTGAAACGCCACTAAAAGCAGCTTGTCATGACAGGTCACCTTAGAGTGTTGACATTTAACCCCCCACTCTCCTAAATAAATATATAGTTTAGACTTCTCTATGCCACCGTTCTTCAAAGAATTCCCCAAAGCTGTACTCACGGAGATCTGACCCTGCAGTTTTTCTTCCCTTTTGCCTACTGTAACTAATAAACACATAAAACATAAGCACAGAAATGTTTGTGGCATAGATCCAAAGAATACAATGCATTTGGTACTGAACAATATTACCATCAAAATTGACTCTCCAGTACAAATTTTCTTCCCACTGACCTTTATTTCTGGTATTTTAGAGATAAAAGGTTCACAGCAATGGAAGCCTTCTCAACACTTACATACCTTGAACTTCAATTCCCCCTTAGTCTCAATAGCCAGAAGACCTGGTAAGAAACCACTCTAGCTGATTCCAAATCAAACAGTGGCAAGCACGAGAGCTTTGAGAGTCTTGGTCTGACCTTCTACAGATTAATTACAATTTTCTTTTTTACCCTGCTTAGGCTTATTAAGAGATCACTGATGAGAACTCATATCATCTACTAGTAAGTTTCTATGTATGAAGGCAAACCAAGAAAAACAAGTAACTGGAGAAAGAACGATTTTTGAGATACCACTACTACTACTTTTGATTAGAACCTATCAAGTTCCTCTTGCCAGAAGAGGAACTTATCTTCCTCCTTAACTCTTATCTCTGCCAAAAAGTATGGAATCACAGAAGCATGCGTGGCTGCAAAATAATCAACAACTTCACTGCATACCTTTCCCTCAGACTGCATATGATCACAGGGAAGACAGAATCTGATTAAGTGAGCCTTGTTACATTCAGAGGGAATTCCCACTAAGTAACTGGTCAGCCTATCAATGAATAAATACCAATAAAGTGCCAATAAATATTAATAAATATAATTATAGAGCAAGATTTTGGACATTCCTATTTTCAGTAGTTAAAAGCCTTACAATAACATCCTGTGGATTATTCTAATTTCTGAAAAGCAAAAATCTCTCTAACTTGGCAGAGCTAAAGACACAGTATTTTTATTTATTATCTTAATTTACTCAAAACATTTTGAGAAAAATGGGTAAAATTGTATAACTAGTCAGAGCCTTCTTTTCTTCCTCCTGGAAAAACAAAAATGGTTCACTTAGAAAAAGTTATGAGCATCTGAGACTAAAGCTAGCAACCTCAATAGAGTTGTTATTTATGGGAGTCACATGGAGTGTGGGAAGATTCTGGTTTTCTTCCAGTGCCACTCAAGTTAAGCCCTACCTAAAAAACTGCCAAAATGGAAGGACCATCTGCAATTGATTGTATAAATTTTCAAACATACCACTATAAGGTCCCCCCTCTTTTTCTTTTGGGGGGGGGGGGAGGAAGGGAGGAAATACAAGTAAGCACATGGCACCCTTTGCAAGTGAAATATCAAAACAAGAAGTTACTTGCAGTAATTGCAACGAACATTATCTATCAGCACTCTCTTCACATTACTTACATGATAAAAAACAACACTGATACTTAATTAAACATAAATGAAAACCTTCTGTCAAGTGAATAGAGCTGCTTATGCATTAAAACATAACCAATCTACTTTCACATTTCTATTCTTTTGCTTCTGTAAAGGAGACACCAGATACCATCTGATTTATCAGCCAAATAAGGCAAACTATGTGTTACTGCAACTTTGGAAACTATTGCTGATACCTACTTTTTCAGGAAAGTTGTGAAACATTAACAATGCTACCATGCTGTCTAATGAAGCTGTGGATAATTCCTGGTGGGTTCGTTGGGCATTCAGGATGTCAATCATGACAAGTTCTTAAGATGGAATGACTTTTGGGACTCTAAACTGAATAAGCTTATAAGAGCTACTCAGTTTGAAATCCAGATTTGGGCAAGTCTTCAACATATGCATCCCCTACTAAATCTGAAGTAAAATAGTACTTCAGCATACTGAATAAAGTTTCATACAGATCTTTTTAGAGGGCAATAGAGAGGTACCAGCAAAAATAACATCAAAAGGAAACATATTACCTTAGTCTTTAACAATCCAGTTCTGAACCTGTTGAGGTACTAAGGATGTTGCAGAGTAAAATGCAGGGATGAAAAGACTAGTAGAAACAAAAGGATGAAATGGGACAGGAGGTAGTCAGAGAAGTGATTTGCAGTAACGCAAATTATGTTGCTCTTTCCTTAGTTAAAACTAAAGGAAACAAAACAAACCTGAACAATCATCTGGATTCTGCAAACAGTTTATAAACTGATCACTTTTTTTTTTTTTTTTTGAGATTCACTTGTCACAGTTACTGGATTAGCTACATCTCTGCACCCTCCTTGTCTTCAGGTACACATTCATTAAGACCTCTATCCATGGGTTGATTAAAAGCAGATTAAATACAACTGCAGTCTGTATTACATAAACCATGACCACTTCAGCGACTCTAAATTACGTCCAACACCAGCAATTTGACTAGTTTGTGTGTGGCACCAGCCCCTTTAGGGTAGGGCATTCAACAAAAATAAAAACATATCACACAGATTCCATGCTCCAAACAAAGATCTTTCTTACCAGCTTTGGGTAGGATAACCCACCTTATGAACTCCAGGAACTGAGCAGCATATTTCACTCACATCACTGACAAGTTATATCAGTAGCTTCAGTTTCAAGAGCAGTCTTTACTAAAAGGACATCAATAATTTTCATAACCATCTTTCCCAGAGACTGTAGCTTTTATAACTGTAGCTTTTAAAACTGTGTATAGTTCACTGATCTGTTATTTCCCAGAACTAACAAAGCAGACTTGGCAAATCGTTCAAGACAGAACACAGGACCTCAAAATTGGTTTCCACCTCCTCTTACACTTGTTCCATTAGCATTTATCCAGATGTAGCTTATTAAGCTCCTTCATAACACTCTACTCAGCCTACACAAGAGGCTTATAAATTTAATCTAAAATAAGTTATCTTACTTTCTGATTACAATAGCTTAGACTAGAAGTTTACAACTTTATACTTTGGTGGAAAACTTGGAGCCTCATGGCCATTCACCTTGAAACACAAACTTTCTCTTTTTCCTTCCTCCATGGAAAAATGGATAGGAAGTGTGCACATTCTTTTGAAGGAAATGAAAAGCACAACTGATATCCTAGGAACAAATTTTCTTGTAATTAAAGCAACCAACTCAAACATAAATAAGGGAAGTATACTTTAAATAGGATCTCAAACAAAATCATTGCAAAACCATAACTAATAGCACTAGTGGCAGAATGCTGACAGTCACCTAAATTTATGAAAATATCAAGGCAACAAATTCAGAACAAACCACCAAATTTTATGTTCTTTAAAAGATGAACTCCTCTCAATGCTATCAGACAACATAACTTATATTTCTTGATTATTATTTTAAGTACAAGAGTCTGAACATGAAATTGTGAACATTATATGAATATATATCTTATGTAATATTTTTGAAAACTGGAATGTAGATAATATCATTTGAACAGCTTTGTTAAAATAACTTAAGTTTCACTCTATTAAAGGAGTAAATTCATATCTAGAGATATAAATATACAGACACATAACTGGGAAAACAGCTACATGGGAAATCAAGAGACCACATAAGTAAGCATCATATCCTATACTATATGCAATGGGGGCGAGCTCAGAGGGTCTCTCTGCCTTTTTTTTAAAGCAGTATTTTGCATAAAACTTTGGCGATCAAATAGCTCTATGATGCAATTTTGTCCAACATACACATTCAAATATTTTGTATTTCAGCCTGATTACTCACTATGCCAAAATTCCAGTCATATAAACTTCAAGGGCAACACTTCATATCTACATATAACTCCACTCTTATTGTTGTATTCATTCAAAGGGTTATAGCCCAAAACTGGTTCAATTTAATCTCATTATCTCAACTCATTACAGTTCAAGAACTGAAATGACTTCCGTTATTGACTGCTGATTGTGCATAAATGGAAGATGAAACCTTAAGATTCTTCAGTATTTTAGCAACTTCTAATATAGCTGACTCAGCACATGGATACCAAACTAAAGATACCCTTTGGACATGCTGAAAAAAGAATGAGTCAAACACTACCCTTTCTTGAATCCATTTTGCTACTTGCCTCAATTTGTATCCGATGTTGCTAAGAATACTGGTTAAGATACTCTAAGTTATAAAACTCAGCATGAAGAGGAGTGACTTCAGTCAGGGAAAAAAAAAAAAGCCAAATAAACCCCAAAAACACAACCCACAGAGAGCATTAATGCTATCTGGCGCACAGGCTGTGATGAAATATCTGCACTCTATTTTGGTTTGTGTTCATCATTGTGTTTGGTTTGTCTGCTAAGGGCACTCTCTTGGATCCCAAATTACGGTGCAGTTCAGACTGCTAAGGTAATTAATGCTCCTTTTATTGTGTTTTGTTAAGATGCTGATATCACCTCTGTGGTAGTACTTGTCACGGGTATTTTTGTCTTTGCAACTCTCAGACTGAATTACTACAAATAGCAATTACACAGATTTACCCTGGAAAGCCACTCGAACTACAATTAGGGTACAACACAACTGCATACTTAGATGCAACCATGGCACCAGCCATTCCAGTAACATTTCATTTGTTCTCCTTAGATTCATCTGTCTTCTTATTTTAGAGCTGCCTTTAACCTATCAAGTACTACAAATTCTTGACTGCCTTGGAGATTCTCTTTTACTTATTCACTTTCATGACTATGATAATTTGGTGAGGTAAGATTCTGCTACGAAAATCTTAACACTTAACTTGGATCACAGAATATGGAAACAAAGAGATCAAAACTGACTATCACAAAACTAAATAAATACTAACTTTCATATAACTTTCGAGTTGTTTTTAACCTGACTCCCTGATTACAGAATAGGAAGGCTACAGACCATGTTCTTTCCATCAGTCAATTTATATTTTTAATGAGCACCATCTGAAACATTCAATACATTTTGAAAAGGCTTGTAACAGACACAAAGGGAAATGATAATCATTTCTTTGGTATTCAGTAAGTTCATAGAGAAAATGCTTACAAAACCAATACCATAAATACAATTCTGAGCTCATGACTTACAGTATACACTTTTCCTTTGCAGTATTAAAACATTCTCAGAACTGAATGTAGAAAAGGGAGTCTCCACGGTTTGCTTGTTTGGGGGGGGGGGGGGGGGAAGGATTTACACTATTCACTTCACTTGTTTCGGCTTTTTGTAATTAATAACATAAAAGCCTTGAGACTTCGCCAGAAAAACCAACGGATAATACATGACCCTATTAGGAGGCACTTTACCCAGAAATACATAGGAAACCTGTTCCATGACAGAAGCCAAAAGTTTGCAAAGTACTTTCCCAGAGTCCATTTAGATTTAAAAATAGATAAGTAGTATTATGATACAGCAGTCACATGTGGTACATTTGATCTATTTTGAGCTAAAATTAATAAGCTCTTTGAGAACGTGAAGTAAATTGATATGCTAATTGCCATAAAATAAGCTATAGTTTTCTGTCTGTAACAGATTTGCCAATTTAAAGTATGACTAGCAAAAAAACCCAAAATATACATTTTATTTAAAGTTATCAGATGTTTTACTACAAACCTCTGGTGCTTTTAATAAGTCACTTCACTGTATTTCTATATACAGTCTCCTAACATGTTAATTGTTTATTTGCATTTAGCTGCCAGTTTTCAGATGAAAGGTGCTTGATACTGCTAACTAATTTTAAAAAGCTAAGAAACTTCTAAAGAGATATTTTTTCCTAACAGAAATTCAGAAACAGTTAAAAGCAGTAGGACTGTTAAGCCTGATTGCATGGCCCCTGCCTTGTTTTTCTGGAAGATCTCAATTGAGAAGTAGGATTTAGGCAATCACATGACTCCCAAGTTTTACAGCCTCGATTTTCAGTGCATCAAGCCTAGGGAAGAAGGTCAGCAAATACTGTAGTTTGACTGCAGATAAGAGCCAAATCATATTTACAGGCAATCTTGATACTACAACACCATAGTCTGACATATTTCTGTTATTCTTACAGAGCACAGAAAGGGATTTTTCCTTCTTTTTAAAATAAATACGTCCGAGTTTAACAAAAGTGCATTCTAACAGTCTTGGCATGCAAAGGCTTATCACCAGTGTCTACTACTTCCTAATTATCTAAACCTTCTTTTTTAACTTGTGGTAGTAGCTATACAAATTAATGTCAGCTTCTCAAAATGTCTAATAAATTTCTTCAATTTTAGCATAAAAACACAAGCCACAAACTTTGCCAACACAAGAGACACCTTACTATCTCTTAGTTTCACAGTGCTTTTCCTAAACAATATCCAAAGTCTGTAGAATTTCTGCTTAAAGTGAACTAATTGGCTATCAAGTTAGTTGTCATACTTACACATTCAATATTTATGAATACAGACATTAGTAGGCAAGTAAAAAAAGTTACTGTAATTTTCATATGAATATACATATACAAAGTTATCTAAACTACTACTTGTCTATGTATTTCAAATGGAAAACTGTAAAGGGCACTATCCAAACTGCAAATGTAAGTCCCCAAAGTTTAAAAAAAAAAAAAGTTTTTTTTGTAATCTCAATATGATCCTCTTTTACACATGCATCATAGCAATCTAACAATCCATATGATTACATATGCATTTTTGCACAGAGCCATACTTCACGCAGTATATTGTACTGAACTCTGCTGGCAATCATTCGGAATTACGCACTGAAGGAAAGTTATCTGCAGGACTCCTCTGTACAAAGTGGAAGGAGGCCTGAAGTCTAGGAAGCAGCAGGACAGTCTAATGCTTAAGGCAACCGAACGCTATCCCTGAGAAGCAGGCACTATCCCTGCTCTGGGAGCAACATCATCTTTTTTTTTTTCAGCTGCACATACTACTATTCTTCCTTTTCTCCCATAAGGTGACCATAAGATGGTAACTGAGTATTTATTTATTTCACAAGGAACAACAAAGCATTTCTAACTTCCACAGAAATTAATACAAACAGCATCCTGAATAATCTGTAGGGTTTCATATATCCTTCATAACATTTACAATGTTCTCTTTTGAGTATAGAAACTTAAAGGCTTTTAAATAAAAATTCTAAAAAAACAAGTCTCACCTTGTGGCACCATCTGGATTTAGAGGTGTTTCATCAGCAAATTCCTCCCATAAAGCTCTGTCACATCAGCTATGAAACAAACCCACTCTCTGTGCACTAGCACTACAGGGAAGCGACATACACATTTCATAAAGTTTTTTTAAACATGAATATCAAGTTTCAAAAATACTGAGTTCATATTTGTGACCACAAACAATTCTATCCATCTTTTATCTACCTTTCAGATTTCTTTCTAATCTGTACTTATTTTTATTTTGCTTGCCCTGTGATTCTGAATGCTACCTTACACACCTACAGCCACAGATACAGTACTTGTGATTTCCTAAATCAAAACAAGCAGGAGAATAAAATGAAGCTGTAGTATACCACCTTGAGAACTCTGTAATATCAAAATAACTAACTACTTGAACATTTCACTTTATAATACAATGGAGAAAGTTGGCCCAATAATGCATTAAGAAATTATTTTTTACTCTACTACATGATGAGAGCCATAAAAACCATAAGAAATGGAGGAAAAAACTACTTAAATTCTCTATCCATACTATTCCTAAACTTGAATACTTTTCACATAGAACTTAAATTGAAAATTGTTTGAGATATAAAATATAAAATCCTTTATTTTTATCGTATAAATTAAAATCTGAGCAAGCTTAAAACTTCATGTGATCAAAACAACCAGAATGAAAGGCGGCTTTACGGAAAAGGTGTAGCCTAAAAGAGTATATGACAATCACAGCCAAAAGAAGTTCAAGAACACCACCACAAAGGAATAAGAAATAAGTTCAATTCCTTAATAGAGTCCTCCTTTTTTCAAGGCCCTGATTAATTTAAGTTTCCCTAGCAAAGAAACCCATTAGTATTACCAAGGGCATCAGAACTCTTGAGGCCATCAAAATTCGTTTTTACCCATCTTTTTACTTATGGACAATAAAAAGAGTAAGAAGAGCAAAACAGTTGTACCAGAGCTTAAAAAAAAACAAAAAAAAAAAAAAAAAAAAAACAAAAAAAAAAAAAAACAAAAAAAAAACAAACTTTTCAAAAAGCTTTTTATAAAAAAATCCTTATCAATTTATATAAAAACTGCAAACTATATCAAAGTAAGAAAGAAAGTACCAATTTTGGAAAATAAACTGACACAGTGTGTATCTGATGGTACAACAAGTCCTTACAAGCCATTTCTAGAGAGAAAGCATATATTGGCATTGAACTACCCCTGCAAAGAAAACTGATGTATCAATCAAAAACGCACGTGTTAGCTTGCTGGCATAAATAACAAACCATTCAGTTAAAAGCAGAAAAGTATGACTAGGTGGTAGAGTAAAATAATCTTCAGGCCACTACCTACTATTACAGCTGTTAGTCAGTCAAAAAAGGAAAAGACTGAGCTGCTTATACAAGCACACACTGCTGCCTGTTTGCCCTGAGCTGTTTACCCATTTCCGTCATCCACTCCACCTCTGGAGCAGAAACAGCTGAGGTGCCAGGGGAGATGCTATGCCCTGCAGACTATCGTGATTCAGTCTTGTGGACTTGCCAAGACTATACAAAAATCTTACCTACCTCTATAAAAAGGAAATGAACCTGGAATTTCCACGCACAAGCCCTCCTCAGCCAGAGCTAGGCCAAAAAATAGCTTGCTAAGTTTTGCAAGGGCCATATTCCACTGCCTGCCTGCTCTTCTGCAGGCTCTCTGCCTTCCCTGCCCCAACACGCACAGCTTTCCCCAACGATAACCAGGTGCACTCCTTCCTGAAACACTTCACCTGTGTGCTTGTGGTTTGGTTTGAGAACTGATTTGATTGGTTTGAGTTTTGGTTGTACTATCTACCAAGAAGGGGACGGCTGCGCTGCCATCCTTTGCTTTCACAACATATTTATCCAACCTGTTAAAATGCAAATATGATAGCAGGAAGGGGCAGCAAAAGAAACTGATCTCTGAAAGGTTTGAATAATACTTATTCTTATCAGACAAAATAAGGTACTGAAAACTACACAGAAATAATGTAATATTGATTCTAAACAGAGAAGGTTGCACCTAATATACATTATTCATCAATTAAAAGTACTAAAAATGCAAACAGGTATTTTATCCGAAATAGGCAACAAAGTTTGTTTATTTTTTAATAATTATCCTGAAAAACAAGGAAGTAGAAACACCTTCCTGAAATACAGGGAGATAAAAATTATCTTAAAATACTGAAACAACTTGCACATCTTATTTTAAAGCGGAGATGTCTTCCTGTTAATCTGAGTAGGTTGAGTATTTGAGGGACAAAGTTCAGCAAGAATGACATTCTTGGCTAATTCTGTAGTAATTTCTATACCAGATTTTAGAAGATGAGAGACAAAGCACAGAAAGAGACAGCTACAGTGTGCAAACACCTGTTGGCAGGAAGGACACGTCTCCGATTCAACGGCTTCCTTTTAGTGAGAACGCTAATAGTGCACTAGCTTGTTCCTATTATCTCTTTGTTAACAATTAACCAATACTGTACCTTATAACTTAAAATACTGAAAGTTTTTTTTACTTAGTTTAATACAACACCAGAATATCTGACTTAATGGGAAAGAGCTTTTCAGTGAGCAGTACTTTTTAAACAATGCCTTTTATAAAAGGCTAAAAAAATTAAAACTGAACAAAATTAATTGTCCCATATTAGGATGAATGAATGCCAAAGCAAGGAAAGCAGAACACTTACCAGTTAATCAGTTTCAAAAAGTTGACTTGGTACATACATATGCAATTTTTTTCTACTCTTAGTCAGACTCCCAAATTAGAGAGTGTAACTACCTCCCCAATGATTTATGGCCTGTTTACAGGAAGCTTACATATATAAAATTATCTTCTGATCAAAATTACCAATATTTGGTACTGATATTTATTATTATTATTGGTATTATCTCTATCTCAGAACTTCTCTAGAAGCATGTAATTATTTCAAATACATTTTTTTATTTCCTTTTATGTAAATGAATAAAACATCAATACCTGACAGACAGGCATATTAAAAGACCTCCCATTGAAGCAGCCTTAGTATTTTTTTAGTTGGTTTGACAAAAATGATAACTTCTGAGGTAAGGATGGAACAATCTCTGATTTCTTGCACACACACTACAAAAAGAAAAAAAAAAATCCAAATCTCTGATTTCTTGTACTATCTTGCATAACTTTACAGAATATTTATCTGTATTACACAATTTTAGGTTACTAATGCAAGCTACAACCTGTAACTGTTGAAATATCAACCATTTTTCTAACTTCAAATGTATCACTCCTTAACAATATTATTTGTCAAAATACAAATAAAATATTTATGAACAGAATTATCTTACTTCGGGCATAACTACAATAATATTATAATTGTTGGCATAAAGGTTATGTTACCCTTATCCTCACTTTCACCAACCTAAAGAAAAAAAAATGCTCTTCCACTTGTTCACATAGAGAATTTCTATCAATTAAGTGAGTTCAATCCGTACACAAGGTATACGCATATTCAGACTATAAAGAAACTATAAATATTTAGCATACTGTTATCACTACGTATCTGCTAAGTTGTAGCAACTTGAAGGATCCTATTTATATCTGCCTGTAGATCTTTCAAAACAGTTTTAATATTGCTGTCCCATCTTAAATACAATCACCACTGAAGAAGTACTTGAGAAGAACTATTAGCTAGAAGTACTTTTTAACAGCAACAATGTCTAATTCTAAACACAGTATTTTGGTACTTCACATAGCAGTCCTCTAAGTTAAGCTCTAAATTATCCAATGCTGTGACAATAAAGCTGTGTTTAGACCACAAAACCACACCAGCAAGAAGAGATGGCCATAAAAATGAAGTATTGTATTCGTTCGTGGTTCCAGACTGTCTCCTATCAAAGGACACTGCAAAGTTCCTGCTGCAGCAGACTATTAACGATGATTCGGAACAACCCTCCCCCCAACACACAAAGCAACAGGAACCACCCAGAGCCAGATCTCAGCAGCATCTGCAGTTTAATCATTTGAGAGATGTTCTGCCGTTTCTGAAGGATCAGGAAAAAAGTTAGCACAACCTTTTATTCAACAGTTCTTGATGCAGCCACAAAGGGAGATTTCCTATTTGCTCATACTCCTTGATCCTAAGGAAGCCCACTGGCATCTTGTCAGGGAGGATGCAGTATCCCAAAGACAAGTGACATCAGGAAATCTGTGTAACAGACCTTTTTTCCACCAGTGTGAAAAGTTAGTGTTCATTCTGACCAATAAAGAAAACCTGAACTTCTAAGCATGCTGTTGGTTCTGTATTTTTGTAAAACTCCAGAGTATTTTTGTATTTTAGAAGAAAAAAAAAATCTTCATGGTATAATGTTAGTGCCATCTCCTATATCATCAGTAAATGCTTAATATGGACTAATATCCCTGTTTCTTTTTCTTCTTGCAGGCTTCTTACTTCTTCAGTATTTACTACTACAATTTTCTGAAAACTGTCAAGTGTCTTACATCTACAATACTGAATGCACTCCCTCTTTCACAACTACTGCATACATTTTCCAAAACCCACTATATGTTGTTTCTTCATGATTAAATGTACATTCAACAGAAAATCAAAACTGTTTTTCACATAACTTTTTTTTCTCTGCAGGCTATTCAAATAATAGACAATTTGAGTGAAATCCATATTCTATGCACTGCTATATTTCCTATAAATGTACCCAATCTCTTCTTTCATCTCAAAATTTGTAGTCAACTTCTATAAATCTCTCTCCAGTGCTGCAGAAGTAACAAACAAGCAATCTCAAAAATCAACAGACTTATTTTGCTACTACTGCACTCAGGAAGCAGTAGACGTGCACATTAATGAACTGCATTTCATATTTTGTATTTTGTATTTCAGTGTCACCCTTCACAGATTTCCAACCATTTCAGAGCATTAGTACCACGTATGCAGTCGTCACTGCTTGCTGAATTCTTAATGCAATTAAAGGGGGGAGGGGAAATCCTTTTTATTCTTCCCTCTTTCCACTTGATAACAGCAACAGTCCAATTAAACTCGAACGTCAGTGGTGAACTAACGGATAATCTCTGTCAGAGATGTACCTGGTCTGGGAAGGAAAACACAAGTTCATGAATTTTGTCTCTCACAAAGTAAAGCACTCCTATGATGAAACATGGCTCTCTTACTCTGCAAGATTAAAAAACTCTAATCTTACAGGGGAAATGAATGGGAAAGCGGAGACAAATACACTGGCTTTACCAGCAGCAAGCCAAACACAGAGAATAAGTTGTGCTTTCTTGGTAGCACGTGTGAAGGGACTGCGTGGGAAAGGCTCGTGCACATATGCTTTCCACACTGAACATCTACTACTGTGCTTTCCCAGTTTCTCTATTTGGGCTTGTCCTCTTAACTAAAAGATTGTCAGTGGAACAAACAGGTTCAGGATTTTCTCCTCCAACTAAACTAACAGATTCATTTCCACTAATACAGTGTTCTGAATGTAACTGTAGAAAACCAGCAACGGCTATTTTCTATTTGGGATAACTTTCAGACGAGGAAAGGCAGAAAAACATCAAGTCATCTTCTGACGAGAAAGCCCCGTATGGCTGGAGACCTCATTTTTTATTTAGATGAGAAATACAACATTTTCTGCAGGATATCTAGAGCAACAGTATCTTCACCAGTAAGTGAAAAATTCACTTCAACTGCAGAAAAGGTAAATCCAAGAGATGCCCTCATTTTTCTTGTCAAAAATCATACCAAATTTACAGTAGTTATACCTTACACCCTAACTACATCACTTAGCCTAGGCTGCATCTGGTTCTTTCACATTTCTCACTGAGCTACAGCACAGATCTGCACGTTTCATTTCTTTCTCCTGTTACTCCCTACTCATTGCTCTACTCCTGATCCCGCTGTATCTAAAATGAGCGTGTATGTATTAGTCATCTTCCAGTTTTATTTATACTGAAAACTATTTTAGTACATTCTGGAGTAATTAAAAATAAGGAGGAACACTGGTGATCCTTTCTCTAACTTTGCCAAAATAAATTTTGCTGTAATGATCATGAAGGCAACCACACTTAACTGAACTAAAATGTCAGAAATACTATTTTAATCTCTGTAGTAAGCAAACAAAACAAAACAAAAACTTTGCTGACAGTATTTGAAAATGGCATGTTGGTGCACACTAAAAAAGTCAGTTAGCAACCTTTCTGCTTGAAGGGAACACTCTATAGAGTCCCCTAAATTAACACCAGTTTTTGAGTTACTATTTCAGAGCTGACAAAGTGTGGCCACTTGCACCTTCTCCTCCCCTTCTGTGAAAAACTTAAGTGTGTTTTCTTTAGTAGCAAAATCAACTTAAGACAACGTTCCTCCCCTTCTTCCACATTCCCTGTTTGTGTCAATCCAAGGCAAAATTTTGAAACAAGTCCATGAAAGGACTGGGTTGCACAGGATAGCTGGAGGAAGCAAGGGATTTAACCCAGATCACTCCAGCAACTCTTCAGAGCAGTCCCCAAAACACCCATATCAACACAAGAGGAGCGGCAAACCATAGCACAGAGAGCAAGGAAGAACAACAAGAGTGATCAGGGCAGAAATTCTTCAAGTCAGCTTTGCTGCCAAAGCAAACTGGTCACGTAACTACACCGTAAGCAGTAGGTAAAGGAAACTGCACAATCACAATCTCAAACCTCAAGCTGAAGACAATATAACCATGTTTTGTTAAAGAAAATCATCATACCAGCAAAAAAATCAGGAGCTGCTCTGAAAGCATAGCTCTTATCCAGCTGAAACTAACTAAGCCAATGCTCCACAAGACTTTCTGAGAAAACATTATACGGTGTACCAACAAGTAATTCTGGCTATAACTGATTTCAAAATTCAACCAGATCATCTCACAACTCATCCTCAGGTTGAAAAACCTAACTTTTTTGGTCAATTTGTAATCTCTACTCTTTCTTTAAATTACTTAGCAAATGCTTTTCTTTGACAAATAGCATTGTTTCAAGCATCTGCTAAAAGCTCCAATTCTTGAGAAAGAGACAACTTTAGAATACCAGTATAGCTCCTGAAAATAGCAAACCAGCTTCTCCAGAAGCTCATATTAAGGTTCTCCTCCCTCACCTTTTTATTTAAACCATTCTCCTCTACAGCTCCACCTGATGCAGGATCTCCTCTTCAGCTCCTGCTAACCTTGACCAAGCTGCCCATTCATGGAATTAGGAGGAAGAAGCTTGCCAGGATGCCCCTGGTAGCTGTGGCATCCATTTCCATTTCCTCATCCTGCCACATCTCCAGGCAGCCCACCTCCAGCCTGCATCCATCAGCTCTCCACACGCCTTCAGGGAAGGGTGAACATGGACAAGGCCCAGACCACACTCTGCTTAGTGTTTCTCTATTTTTACACTTCTTGAGCCTCACTCCTCTTTCTTTTAGCAGCAGTTGCCCCTCATGTTGCATCATGTTTTCTCTCCATTCTCCTTTTCTTTACCTTCTCTTTCTCAATTTATCCCTTAAAACACTAGAGCCTTCCCTGATATCTATTAATACACAAAAGACCAATGGCTAGAAGTAGCTGCTTAAAGAAAAGCCGGAACAGGATGAGCATAGGGCCTCTCTCCCTTCCTGTGCCATATGTAACTTTACAGGTAATATTCTCTCTCACTTGTTCCTTTTCTAGATAGCACAGTTCTCACTTACATAGCCATGCCTCACATGGAAGCCATTCAACACCTTTTATCATCCTTGTCACCTTTCTCTGAACCTTTTCCTGCAAGTTCAGCTTAGATGCAATGTGTTCAATACGATCAACTGAAAATTCAATACATTCCTTATGCCAGAAGGAAGCCTACAAATAGTAACAAGTGTCAATCAACAATGAAAGCAGAAAGAGGAAAAAAAAAAGAAAGAAATGAAAAATGAAAAGAAATTCATTTAAAATGCAAGGTTGTCTACCTCAGTAGAGTTCAATACAAAAAAAAAATCCTAAGTTAATATGTAAATGAACTTCTGTATTTGAATACTAAATGCATAATTGCATAACAATGTAAGTAGAGTGGAAAGAGCAATCATTTGGCAGAATACATGTCAGTAACAATATGGAAAATTAGAAGTTAAACTTCTTTCTCAGGAATTAGAGCAGTTCACACGAAAAACTGAAGTTAATTTTGTTTTCCTATCACTTTTGCAGTTTATCAGTTAGTCCCCCAAGAAATTCAGAGAAAAACTTTTTAATTTGTAAATGAGTCACCAAGCACCAGACACTGTAAGAACCATGAACAGGCACTATACACTTTCAGCCTTTCAGTCTCTCCCACATGATACGAAGTTGTTGTAAACTCGCACAAGTTGCAGAACATTTTGCAATTCGATATTCACATAGGCCATTAAATTAAACTATGATTTAGCAGCTTATTTCACTTTGAAGCTCAGTTCACATAAACTAGAACCCTTAAAACATGCACTTCAAGCCAATGCAGAGAAATCAGCTTGACCACAGGATGCACTGTGGCAGTCTCTTGCTTGAAACAATTTAATCTGGAATTCACAAAGCACAGTACTGGTCCTGAGACCTTTAGTGTGTGCACGGTCCTTGATTTTGTGACATTCCCATCACTAAAGTCCCTTCATAAAATCTAAATGTATGACTGGAGCCTTGAATTAAAAAAAAAAAAAAAATACAAAACAGTCCTCTACAAATCAACAAAAATACATCTCTCCTCATCATAATGGCATAATGGTACATGCTAGAAAAAACATTTTGATCTTTCAAATTGGTATATCATGATTTTTAGCTACATAGCACTTTCTCTCTCACCTCCTACCCCGTTTTTCAATGAGAACTTCCTGATTAAAACCTCCAAGCACCATAATAATCCATGCATCAGTTAATAATAAAGTGCTTGAATACAGGTAATTTGCATTAGAAACTTTATCTTAATGATAGACTTTGATGCAGTTAAGTCATTTTTCCATGTGCAAAGAAGGGTAAATTATCATATACTTAACAACTAGAACTTAAATATACAATAAACTTATCACTGTTACCTGCAATAAGACAAACAAAGAATTTCATACTGTCTAATACTACATGAATCAAAATTAACCTGAATTAAGTAACCTTAATTACTATTACAGTGTACCTGCTGATTTATCTGAGCACATACACCCTTAATTATCTTATTTCATGAGAGGGAAGAGCAAATGGATTCTGGGTACAGAAAAAATAATTATCTTTTCCATCTTTAAAGTTTCCTTCTTTATACTAGAAACACAGTTTCCTTGGTTTTAACTTCTTGAACCACACTGCAGCAGTGGAATTCTGCGGATGAGTGCTAACAGCAAGTGCAGTAGGTTAACAAGGGTGTACTTACTGGAAGCAGCTTAAATTGAATGAAATAAAACAAACAAGTTCCTGATGTCCTCTGTTTAAACATTTCAGTATTTTAACAAAGAGATAAAAGTTAACAAGAGGCAGATGGATAACAAAACTGATGCTTGTCCTTACAAATCACCTAGCAGACTAGATACTCAGTTACTGACAATGTGTTGAAGGAGGATTTTCTAGGCTTCTTAGTCTATCAAGTAGATTTCATGTCTCAGAAGAATCAGGCAGTGAAAGGTAGAATACTAGTTCTCTACCATTCTGATGCAGAGAAGTTGTCTCAAAATACTCAGCAGGTTTCTCTGGTACAGGTCATAGAAAAGATTTTTGTTTTCTCAGAGTCTGGAGACTCAACTGCTTCTAGCATACAGGGCATATTTATATAATGCCACGATTCTCTGCAAGGTTTTCTAAGAACCTCAAAGCTACAGATGGATGACATCCCAAGGGAAAGAGACACATTCACAACATAGCAGTTTTGTTTAGTCCTGAGCTGGAAGAAATGCAGTGGCTTTACAGTGTGTTTTATACCTTCACTACATACTAAAACGGTAAGCAACCACTCAGCGAGCCCACGAGAAGCTAACCCTTCCTATGACCACATATGCACGGTTGTTATTCCTGTTCCACACAATCCATATCCACACAATCTGAGAACGTACACCAGAACTCATTATGCCACAAGTTATCAAGTTCCCTATGATTATAGAGGAACTTCTCTGGGTAGAGGATTGTAGAAAACAGTTTAATGAATAAAGGAATGAATGAAATAAAAACTTTGGTACATTTCTTGGTTTGAGTATCAAATTGGCAAGATAACTGAATTTAAATACAAAAGGAAATTAAACAACTCTAAAATACTAGTCTTAAAGGTCTGCAGGATAAGAAAAGCACAGAGATGGAAGCGAGCAATGTTCTACTGTATCTTCTGTATCTTCATACAGCTATAAATGCTTGAATAAAGCATTTTTTAGCAAACTCTGATAGCTAGGGTGCTAACAGCTCTCACTAAAAACTGAGCTCTAAGCCTTGAGGTAATTCATTATATGAATAAAGGCAGAAGGAAAAGGGGGTGGTTTAGAGTAATCACTGTTTCAAGAAGTTAGCAGGATGAAGTGTTAGGAGACAGAGTTAACTGAAGAGCTAAATGCTAAGAGAAGAGAGTCCTTTTTCTTTCCACCTCATCATTTCATTGCCAACACTGCTTTCACTGCTTC
Organism: Rhea pennata; assembly: GCF_028389875.1. Taxonomy (NCBI): domain Eukaryota; kingdom Metazoa; phylum Chordata; class Aves; order Rheiformes; family Rheidae; genus Rhea; species Rhea pennata. Next base: position 16,285,445 of record NC_084670.1, on the reverse strand, counting down.
CTTTAAATGTGTCTCCTGCCAACTGACACCTCAGTGAATTGATTCAGCTTGCAAAACTGATAAAAGATAACCCAAAAAGGTAAAAAAACACGTGTAGCTTTCTGCCTATGTAAAACAACTCAGCAATGGATTACAGAAGCACCAGAATTGTGACAAGCAAGAGGACCAGGAACAAAAACGTGCTTTTCAACAGTATAATCCACCATATGGGCTCAGCTGTTTTGTGAAACCTTACTCTTGGTGGACATTATTCTGCTGTTAGGCTGAAGAGAGAGCAAACAGGATGTCAAATGAAGACAGACTGAGTAGGGCACTGAATGGACCGTCCTCTGCCTGTGCTGATCTCTGATGTGATAGGCCGAACTACCTCGGTATCTTCCCTTTAGCTCCCTGTACAAAAATACACTCACATGAACACACCCTCAGATTGCTTTGTCCTGATTCTCCAGTTACAGAGACTAATAGCATTACTTTTATCTTGTATTTTCTATTCGTCTGTATCCGCCTTATTGCCCAAAACACAGATTGTAAGCGTTCTGGAGCAAAATTGTCTGTTTCGTGTCTGTACAAAGCAGGATCTTGATTCACCACTTCCCCCCTCCTGAACACTACAGTAACACAAATAAATAACATTACACACAGCAGTGTGCATAATCCTTTCCCAACCATACCAGGAAAAAAATGGAGGGTCACTATCTTCAGTTTCACAGCTCCTGAGACAACCTATTTCTCACCTCAGTTACCTCTTGATGGCTCCACTGCTACTTTGTCCTGTTCCTCATTTCCTTGGAAATATTTCTACCTCACACCATAAAAACAGTGTTTATCAAGGGAAAAGACTTTCAGCAAGCCTGAGAGCCTAACAGCAAAGTCCTCCTTCCAGCACCAGTAGTAAGTTACGCAGCCCCCGTACCCTGCCTGCTATCCACCTCACCTCAGTGCCATCTCAGTGGCCTGAGCACAACTGCTTGCACAGCTGCAACAACCTGGGCCAGAAAGCTGATCCAGGTTAAACAAAGTCTCTTCTGCCTCCCCCTTTTTTTGGGGGTGAGGCAAGTTTTTTTTGTTTGTTTGTTTAAATCTAGTTCAACTCTTAAATTCAGTCCACCTTGTTGTCTCATGAATAGTTAGTCCAGCATGCACAGAGCAGAGCAGCAGAAAAAAGTGGCGGGGGAAAGAAAAGCAAAACTGCAACTGAAAGAAGTGCATGAAACAACATCTTATACCTGCACCAAAGACAATCCTTGAGAGCAGCTACAGAGCAGATTCTTCTCCAAGTTTGAGCCCTAACAGTTTCACAAGTTTATACAAAACAAAGTGCTGACTTAAGTTTTCCATCAAGCAAAACTTTGCAAGCTTAGCTGACCAAAAGTGCAGATTAAGAAAATGGACTCTAGCTGATCTAGAACTCACCTACTTTGTAGCACAGTCAAAAGGCTTGCAGAGCTAATATCTTTTATTAAACTAACCAGTGTAGTTAAGGGCTCAGAAAGAAAAAAAGTTTGGGGCAAACAAGCCCTTCATCAGGTCTACAATAAGGATGCAGGCAAAACACACAAAATCTGACAGTCCTCCAAAGCCCTTTCCACAGCTCTCTCCAAGGGAGAGACGTGTCAGAGATGAAGAACTTAACCAACCGGAAAAGAATCCTAGGTAATCTCACGGCTGGCTGTGAAGGACGCCCCTCCGCACAGGCAGGGGAGCCTGCAACAAACTTCAACCTGCATTGCTGCGCCCTTACAGTTTTTCACTTACCCCTGTCTACACCTTGTTCCCTATACCACTCAGATGGGTAAGGTGGCAGCCCAGACATTGCCTTAGTCATACTAAGGAAAAAGGTAATAGCTGCCAAAAATTTAAGGATTTTGAGTATTTTTTTTAGACTCTAATGTTTCTGTAAATGTGGATATATGGGTAAATGAAAGAGCACTGAAGAAATCTATTAACAAGGCCTTTCAAGTAATTTAAAATATTCTGTCTTTAAAATAGCCCAAGCCTGCAACAAAAGGCTAACTACAACAGCTAAATACACAAACTAATTTATCACCTGAGGGTCCTTCTGACCTTCTGTTAAACTATGAGGTGGTTACCATTTTTTTGAACGATAGCCTCTCTCTTTGTTAGTCCAAGCTGTGAATAACTGTTTTAACCATAGCAAAATTGTAAAATAATAGCATACTTCTCTTCTGATGGTGTATACTGGTAGTCTTACAGTGGTTTAGAACAGTCACAAGTTTGGTGATTCCATCCAAGGAATTTTTGTACATTACTTCAGCAAGTAATTATAACTATTTTTTTCTTGATCAAAAAGTAAGACAATACAAGCCCTAAAATACAAAGAAATAAGCTTTAAAAACGTTGTTTTAGAGATGTTATCCACACAGTCAGCATCAATGGAATATATGTTTTTTATTTAGTCTTTATAAAATTCATAGTATAGCTAATGCTTTAAAATGGGTAAATAAGACATCAAAAGCTATCCATTTCAAAATCAGAAAGCATAAACACAATATACAAAAGAAGAAAAATGCTGTTGAACAAAGCTACAGTCAAGTCAAAAACACTGAAATAAGGATCCCTGGAAAAGTGACAGGGAACTGGCAGGCTTGGAATAGTAATGGGACACACAGCTTTTCACCTCTAGTCCACTGATTTTAATCTAATCAAGGTCAACAGTGACAGAGCTTTGTCTCATCTAGTCCTTAGATGAAACCTGTGGTCTGAACACAATGAATAGACATGAAAAATAAGAAAAAAAAAAAAAAACTCAAAAGAAACACTGCCTTGCTGCCTGAAGAGGTTAAGATCTACCGGGAAAGGAACATTAAGAAGGCTGCATCTTCCTGTCAAGCACGTTTTAAAGAAACACTACTTACAGAATAATTATGAGTTAAAAAAGGGAAGAATTGTCTATAATAGGAACTCTGACATACAGAAGATATTGTAGTGGGAACACTTTGAGGAGTAGGAGGACTGAATGAACACAAAATTCACACACAGAATACACATCAAATACTCTACTTGGCTATATAAAGACCACAGAAGTTCAATCTAGTAAAGACATGTTAGATTAATAAATTCTTTATGCAATGGAAGCTAAAGATACACCTATCAGATAAAAGGAATGTACACAAAAATATATTTTGAAAATCATATATGGTTTATTTTTAAACACTAATTTTAAAAGCAATTTACTATCACATACTGCTGCAGCAATAATGGCAAAGATGAACAGAATCCTGACCAACGCAGCTCCGTCACCAAAACCACATACCTTCAAGATCTATTTGAAGGAAGAGAAAGTACATAAATCTTTCAGTCACCAAAGAGTGTATTCTAATCACTTGGTCTCCAACCCAGCTTGGTGATTACCACAGAAAAAAAAATGACAATATCAAAGCCAATTATTATTGAATCTAAAAAACTCCCCCCCCCCCCACCCCCCCCCCGGTCAGGATGGTAAAAGTAATTTCTAAACAAGTTCACTTGCTACCATGTCTCAGTGACCCGCTACACATTTAAAAGGGCAAATAATTCAGAGCCATATATGGTAATTACTTCAAAAATTTGTGTCATTGCTTATCTGAAGAAAAAAAAGTATTTTCTAAAAACTTCACAGTTTGCAGGGCTGACATTCATTCCTGTTTAGAAAAAATCCTAGTAAAAGTCATGTAAAATTAATAATGATCTTTAAAGTAACAGATCTTCTTATTGAATTAAGAAAAACTAGATGGCCTTTTTTGAACTCAGGGATCTGTTACAGTCACATTTCTTTTGTGTGCTACTTTAACAAAAGAAAAAGAATATTAATAAAGCTAATATTTTACTACAATAATTGCTACAAGTTAAGGTGAATATCCCAAGGACACTCTCTTTTTTTTTTTTAAATGTGATTTACCATATGTTGACATTTTAACCCAAGTTAACTTCATAGATAGCAAGAGAAATTTTCTCAGATAAGTAAACCGAGCAGCTGGAAAAAAAGCCAATAAAATGAGTAATTAAATGAGTTTTATGGTGAAGGACTGAACTTAGAAACTTTAAGAAAACTGTTATCTCCTCAGACTGCAAATGAATATACTTAGTATACTATTATTCTAAAAGACCCTGAAAATTGCAGCTGCTGCTCCCTGTGAAGACCCAGGAAAGCCAAAGAACCCATCTAAAAATGCCTGTTTTAAAGCAAGGTATATAGTCAGAGGCTTAAGTGTCTCTTCAGTTAAAAAGCATACATACATATACATATTTATTTATTTATATATATATAGGTCCTCCAGTCTAAATCTCCTGTATGTTAGAAGAGCCTGGAAAAAAATAATAGCACGGAAAGAAAACAAACTAACAGACTATACCGGGATATTCCATCTTCTGTATGTACATACACATATCTTGCCCTCTCTGCTATGTAAGCCTGACTCACTTTTTGGTAGTTAAGTTTAAAAAACTTAGCTGTTAAAAGCTTATACTGTTAAAATGCTTAGAAAATTAGCATCCAGTTTTAATCCACCTTCACCTTCTACCTAGTAATACTGTAAAAGATTTGTTCTACTACTGACATTCACATACAACTATTTTTATTCCTCTAGATAGCCTGACTGAAGCAACAAATAACTGAAGATATGATACAATGTGAGAAGCTAAAATAAACAAAAAGAATGCAAGAGCCCCAGTTAGGTGCACAGCATTTTACCACCGTGCTGACCACAGACAGTGAAAGAACTCTCAAATTACACACCACGAACAACTGGAGTTATCAGTGGGAGCTGAGTTACCCTTCGTTGTCGTTTCAGGGACCTTAGCATGCCCTTGATCCACACACCACCAAGCTCCACGCTTGCATCAAGGGCACAACATCACTGTTACAAGCCACAGCTGGGTATTTTTCGGCTACCATTTCACCCAATCTTAAGTATCCTGAAGTTTGGAATACATGCTATTAGTGACACACGACTAACACAAAACAGCAGGGAAATTCACTAGTCAATGCAAATATACATCAGAAATATTAAAGCTCAGCCATGTTTCATGTTTCTTTAACTTTTATGTGCAAGGCACTGTATGAGTAGCTTACATATCAATTTTCACTGCCAGTAAACCTATTGCTTCTAGTACTTTATTATGTGTATAGAATTCATATACTATTGATCTTACATAGTAAATGAATCCGGTCTCTCCCAGTGGAGTGTCAAATGAGAATCAATTTCTCCGCCTAGTTACAAAAGTTGTATCACTAGAGTTTCTTACTGCTAAATACACGGAGTAATTAAACATCTGAGCATAAGCAGCTCATGCTCTAAATGCTGCTCTAGCAGCATTTTCAGTTTTAAATGTAAGCTTTTTAACAAAGGAAGAGAGAAGAGTTCTGAAGCCAACTACTTCTGCAACTTTAAATATCACTGTGTTTGGTAACATGAAAAAAAGAATTAAATTAAATGGAAGTAAAAATTATGCCTGATTTAATGTTATTTAGTCACCTAAAGTAATAGCAATACAGATGCTATGAAGTACCAAAAGTAATGTTTTGTCATCTGAATTACTTCAGGCTATCTATTCTATCTGTGTGTATGTGTATATACACATACACATATATTTATAGGCAGATTAAAATACTTCTCATCTAAGATACGCTATTTGAATTACACAGCTGAAAACAAAAATGAAAACATTAAAAATAATACTCAAATACTCATAAAACATTTGAATTGTGAAATCTATAATAATGAGATAATATATGAGAGCTGAAAGGAAAGAAAACACACAGTAAAACTGGACTGGTCAAGCACGGTCCCTAGCCCCACACCAGAATACTCCCATATAGACCCCACATCTGGATACTCTCATACAGATCCTGTAAGTGCCAGGAATGCGGCGCGCGCGGGCAGCAACCGACCTATGCAAATCTGCTTCCATGGTCCTACCCCAGCCCTGAGTAGTGAGCATACCAAAAGTAGACAAACTGCAAAAAATAACAGAAAGCAACCTAAATGTTTAAACTTCTTTCCGTGTTACGGCCGCCCATGGGATTCTCAGTAACAAAGGCTATTGTTGCAGGAACACTGAGCTTGCACAGCTGGCTGCTCTCTCCTTCTTGCCTCTCATCTGCCACAAACATACCTAAAGTTCTCAACTGAAAATGAGGTAAGAAAGTTAACTTTCTAAAAATTAAGCCTGCCCCCCCCCAACAACAACTGAATCAACTCTGTATCGTTAGGTAAATAATTATCATTATGCTGAAACACTGGGACAGTGAAAGACAGGAGAAAAACAAGCCCGGCCCGGCCCGGCCCGCGGCGCCGGGTTTCGGCCGAGGCCTTTGTCTCCCGTTCCACGCGGGCACCACGCGGCCCCGCGGCGCGGCGGGGGCGGCGGGGGGAGGCGGCGGCGGCGGCGGCGGGGCCCCCCGGGCCGCCGGGCCCCCCGCCCCGCGGCGGCGACGCCGCCTCCCGCCGGGCAGGGTGTGTTCAGGGGTGGGGAAGCGGCGGGCGGCCGGGAGGGAGGGTGCGAGGCGGGCGGCTGGCAGCGGCGCCGACACCTGCCCGCGGCCCCCGCGGCTCCTCCTCCGCCGCCGCCGGGCCGCAGGTCGGCGGGTGACGGGCACCTGCCGCGGGGGGCGGCGGCGGCGGCGCGGGCGCAGGGCGGCCGCAGCCTGGCCCGCGGCCGGCGTTAACCCGCTTACTTCCTGCGGCGCTAAACCGCGGGGCGGGGGGGGGCGCGGCGCGGAGCAGGGCGGCGGGGGCTGCGCGGGGCGGGCGGCTGCGCGGGGCCGCCCGCTAGGCCGCGGGGCCGGCGGGGCGGCGGCAGCTCGCGCTCACTCACCGCTCTCGATCTCGTTGCCCTTCTTGGCGGTGGCGGCGTTCCCCATGGCCGGGCCGGGGCGGCGGGGGGCGGGGGCAGGGCCGGGCGGCGGGGCGCTGCGGCGGGCGGGGCAGGGCCGGGCCGGGCCGGGCCGGGCAGGGCCGGTGTAGCGGCGCGGCCCGCGGGCGCGGCGGGCTGGCTGCGCTCGCCCCGCGCTGGGTCTCTTGTGTCTCCGGCCGCCGCGGAGGAGGAGGCGAGCGCTCTGCCTCTGCCCCCCTCCCCCACCGCGACACCCGGCGGAAATGACGGCCGCGGAGGCGCCTCCTCCGTGCTACGCCGCCCGCCCGCCCGCCGAGCCGCGCCGCGCCGAGCCGAGCCGAGCCGCGCCGGGGCTGCGCGGGCCGCCGCCGCCGCCGCCGCCGCTCACGGCCGGGCCGCCCCGAGCGCGGCCCCCGCCTCGCGCAGCGCCGGCGTGAGGGCGGCGAGCGGCCGCGCCGCGCCCAAGGTGACCCCGGAGCCGGGGCGGCCGCGCGGCCTCCCCCGCGCCGGGCCGCGGCCCGCCCCGCCTGTGGGACGCGGCGTTTGCCCGGCTGCGCGCAGCGCGGAAAGACTGAGAAAGGAAGCGGGCTGCCAGGAAAGATTTTTATTGTGTTCCCCCCGCCCCCCTTTTGCTGCCAGTCGTGTTATAAATAGCTACAGCTACACATTCGCAGGCGGCATTGTGGTTTTTTCGAGTTGATGGTTCTTTAAATACATGTATTTACCATGTGAGATGCCTGGAGTGTTTTCGCTGTGGAAGGAAGTGCTTATCAAAAAGAAGCTCTATTTTGTGCGCTTTAAAGTGGTGAGGCGGGGGAGCAGAAGCGCTAATCTTGGGGACGACAAGCCCCAGCTCTCCTGCCAAGAAAGCGTGCGGTGCCCAGCCGCTTCTGGCAGCGCTCGGTCCCCGAGGCTGGCGGCTGCAGCCCTGGCCACCATCTTCCACGGGGGCAGGCGAAGTGCCCTGCGCCCGCCGCGCTGCACGATCTCGCAGCCCCGCACTGAATTACCTTACCCTTTTTAAGGCAGGGGCTTGCATACGTACACTTACGCACACTAAACTAGATACCTCAGGCCGTTCACAGCTCCTGAGCCTGCCCAGCGGGGTACGGTACCAACGTACAGCGCGTCTCACCAATGTACAAATCTGCTTTCACAAAAGCTGGACCAAACTGCGTGGCTTATTCAGCTGCAAAGCTTTGGAAACACTTGCCTGAATTATCTTCAAGTTGGAGTGTAGGTTGCAGTCCTACCTATAAACGCTTAAGGAGCTTTCAGATTTTCACCTTTTCACTTGTATTAGCCTCAGCTGAGGGAGATTGCTTCATTATTCATAAAAGCAAAGGTAATCCTCTGAAATAAGCAGTCACTGGGGAAGGCAAGTCTCTGCTGCTTTGGAGAGCAGAGATGAGACTTGCATCTAGGGAGGAAATAAACTGCAAACCATTGGGGCAGTGAAGCTGTTACTATTGAAGACGGCTGATATATTTTGCCAAAGCTTACGACTCTGCATCTTTACACACTTAACACGCTTACTAGAGGTTTGGTGAGTTACCAGTAATTCACTCTGGCAGCAAAGAGCATGTAGACTGCAACGGCCAGATCTGCCCCAGGAGGACAAGTTAAGCCAGCAACAGAGGAAGGAACTTTTGCCATCAACCATCACTTGATCACTGTCATTGACATTGAGAAAAAACAGAAACTCAAGGCAGTGTAGTATTTTGATAAAAGTGCAAAGATGGTACCAAAGATAGGTAAAGATATTACCCCTGGTTCAAACATTTCCCTATTCCAGTCATCATCATTTTCATTTTGGTCAGATTGAATCTGAGTCAGCTGATTTTCATCTAGGTGCTGACAGGCGCTTTGATATCCTTGAGAAGACAGCAGCAGCATCGCTAACAAGTGAGACATGCTGCAGCATCTTTAGCATATTCTTGGCATTAGAGCTCATTCCTCCACTAGCAGATTATGCTGCATAGGCTTCATAAGTGAGGACTTAGCAATTAGCTAAGCTAATAGCTATTACTACGCTTGGGGGTTTGCCAGATGTGGGTTGCCTGGTCATTGCACATACTCCATACACATGTAGCATATACACATATGTATGCACAGCAGTGCATGACACTAGTTCTGAAGTAAGTATATACTCTGTATATATGTAGACTGCTGATGCATTTACATCAGCCAAACACTCTCATAATCATACACATAACATATTTATAAAGTAAGATAATTCACAATGCTGCAAAACATATACAACTTCCATGATCCTAATATTACATATCTAAGTGAAGATTACAGAAGCAAGGACCCAGAGCTGGACCTTCATAATCTTCATACTAAATATACAGCTTAAGACATATTGACAAGTTAATATTCATGAATCAGTTGCAGAACATTTCAGCATTACAGTAGACTGATTTCATTAGCATTCAGAGCATCATCTTTTATTCTAGCCCAATACTTACTTATCAGTCTGCCTGAACTTTCTTATATAAATTTCTTTGGCACTGAAATGCCTCATGTCACTGCTCATTCAAAAGTACTTTGTTTCTTTTAAGTTTCTTTCAGCTTAACTGATTAAACAATCAAATCATGCAAATATGAAAAATGTTCTATTTGGATATGTTAGAATAACTCAGTAATGGTGCAACTTAAACACTTAAATTTCATTTGTTTTGCTGCTCTCTATAAAATTCTGTTTAAAAAGCTGTATTCTAAGAAAGTCGGTTCAGCATTTTTAGAGCATTTTGTCATTTCAATGATGCATAGTGTGTTTTAATTCATTTTTTCTACATATTTGTTGGGTACTATCAATTAGGGATATCCAAGTAAGACCATTGTTCTGTGATAAAAGTTGGAGCTCTCTGGGAGCCCTTGGATGGAACTGGTGTGTTCCACTCTACCTAGACCCAGAACTAGAAATGAGAAGGTCAGTTCAGGACAGGAAAGAGAGAGAAACTGTTAGATCAAAGGCTCTCACCTGTGCTTTTAATGGAAGTCACTGTGTAATGTAGTAATTACTTCTGGAACCACATATCCTTTCATTCACTAATCATGCCAATTTCTAGATGAGATAGCAACATTTCTCTAGGAACTACAACAGTTGTTTTCAATATAGATTTGAAACAAGTCATGAAATTTAAATCATTATGCATTTGAATTTTCTTTCCTCACATTTAAGGTATGCCTGCTCTGAAAGGGATTGGTATATATACACTCATGATTTTGCCCTTATGGAATTACAATTCACATTGATATTTCTTATCCTGGGGATGTTGGTACTGCTCAGGTTATGGATATGTACCTGCATCTGTTGCTGTTCTCTTTACATGGCCAGTTTGCCTTAGGATTGCAGCAGAGCCTCTAAATTGCAGGGTGAATGACAAGCATGCTGTCTTTGATGGTCATTTCCTAAATCCCACACTCCTGTATCTTTTTATGCCTCTACCAGCTTCCTTCTCCACTCCTAAATAAGGTGGTCTCTTTTGACATTTAACCCTTTGTTTTTCCTTTCAGCTTGTTCTAGACTACCAGTGCATTTCGTGCTGCCAGCTAACCTCTGCTCTGCTGGTCTGGCATGTTTTTCCAATGTGGTGCTAACCAGTCAAGAAGCCTGGGTGTCTTTTGGTGATTATAGAGGGAATCTTCCTAATCCTCAGCTTCTGACCCAGAAATAGGAATATTCATCGATGCAGCATAATTTAAGACCTGCCAAGAATATTCTGAGCATGTCAGGTAGATGTGCTGAGGGAAGGGATGAAAAGCTGAGTATGCCGATGTCCCACTCCATGCATTGGCTGTACAAAGTAATGAAGTGCATCTTTGTGCAGATAAGATCAAATCTGCTGACCCAACTCATTCCTGTTGAGGACCCTTCCTTAAGAAAGCAGCAAATAAAGGTCTTACGTAGGTTTTCTGCAATGTTGGAGATTACAACACCTTGATCCACAGTGAAACTAGAGCAACCTGGTCATTACCTGTACTGTAAGCTCTCCTGAAAAATATTCTCTGCTCTACTCTGACTGTGAATCCAGGGGCTCTGGAGCCTCAGAAAAAAGAGTGCTGCCCACTAAACTGTTACAGTTTTGAGGGACCTTTTGGTCCAAAGGGGGAGAAATTTGCAGTTAAGTGTAATGTGAAGTTTCTTCAGTGTGATTAGATGCACTCCAAGGAAGAAGCTCTGTAGTAAGTTTACCCCAGCAGCTGCCACTTCACCATTGCCACCCTCCCTCGCTGGCATTATGTGTTCCCCAAGAGAGCCAGTGGTCAGAAAAAACATTAAAACACAGAAACAAAGAGTTTATATGTTGCCTTATTGGTTTTTTTTTTATGTATTTCACCACACCTCTCAAGAATCAATTTTTTTCTGATGTTGTAGACATAGTTCAAATTTACCTGTTTCTTTAGACTATGCATTTGCCTGCTATCTTGACAGATAGTAATTTGTCAAATGTTCTTTGGATAGTAGCTATATTCTCCTGGGAGGTGATAGGTTCTGTCTTGTGATCAATATCCCACTGAGTAGACATATTTTTTGCAGACATAAATTACAGACTGCTTTAATGGCAAAGTCCGGCTGCTCAGTTTTTGTCCTTTGTCTCATATGACCATCTCATCATGGGAGAAGGGCTGTGATCTCTGGCTACCAGTCAGACCGCACTTTCTTCAGTTGCTCATTATTGTTCTTTGAATTCTTCCATGCTCATAGAAGATAATGCCTGCAAATTTGTGATTCAGAAGGAATAGCTAATAGTATTAAGGAAAATTCTTACTGACCTGCCTCTGTAACTGACTTTGTAATCCATTTGCTGGTATCATGCTGCCATCCAGCTCATCTTAAAATTTTCCTCATGCAGGTTGAGAGAAGTCCTTTCCTTTTCTACTCAGGGTTTCCAAAATTGTTTTACCTGTGGTTGCCCAGCCTAGGAAAAGCAAAGTATTTTATACTATATTGATTTGCTTTTCTTCACAATAGCTGATGGCATACAAAAATCAAAAGTAGAGAAAAACACACAACTTTTAATTGCACATTTTTATTCTCATATTGTTAGCAGTTCAGCATCATATCTGAATTGTTGCACATGAACTACAAAAAGAATGAAAGTTAGAGCAAAATTGATGGTACAGCTGTCTGACATCAGCTTCTGATCCTGCAAACATACTTTTCTGAATCCTGCTCATAGTCACAGATTTGAATGTAAATACTACTTGTTTAGTCAAAGTTATTCATATATACCTGTTTACAAAAATATATATTAGAACACTTTCAGGATAGCTAACTTTATTGTTTGCATGCTTAGTGTAATTTGGATGCTATTAATATTATACTAATGCTTGCTCTAAGTATATATTGAGACTCTGGATCACTTACAGAATAAAGATTACAAAAAAATAGTGACTTTTTTAGTTTCTCTTTTTAGGGCTTTTCTACAGAGATCTCCATGTTAATTACAGCTCTAAATTTAAAGTAGACTATACTGTATTAAATCCCTCTCTATATATTTTTATTCAGAATTAAAAATGACCTTAAGTCAATTTAGTATAACTCACATTGGAAATGAAATAGACTATGTTATATGAAGGCCACTTTAATGCTAACTAAGGGAGTCCATACAATAAGTTTACCAGGCTTAATTACTACATTTGAAAAAATAAACATAGATTATTTTACAGTATCACCATGCAGAGAATTTCTTATTCTAGTTTATAAGCTTTTAAAAGATACTATTATTAGATTGTTTTAATAACAAAAGGACAAATTAATTAGAAACATGATCTATTAGAATAGATGGTAACAAAAAGCAGTATTATATGTATTACCAAATAGTAATGAGACACCAAACAGCTAAGTGAATTTGTTTAAGTGAGAGTTGTGGAATGAGGGAAATGGGGGAAACTGTTAAATTAATATCTTTAACACATTTATCCTTCATATGAAATTTAAAAATAACAATGTAATTATCTCACATATGAGTTACACTTGTGGCTTGAAAATATTACAGCAAACCCTCAAACAGTCATCTACTAAGAAAAGAGAAGTAAAGATGTGGAAAGTTTGGCATAAAAAGTGAGGAGAATATTGCCTAACAGTCTGTGAGCTAGGTTTTGTTGCTTAGCTTCATCTAGGATAGTCCTTGGCATTTCACAGATTCATGTTGTACAGTAGCATTCAGAATTTGAAAGCTATTGTTATCTAAATCCCTCTTCCGAATTTCAAAAATAGAAACAGGTGCAGGTACTTTAACAAAAACCACATTTGTCCCTGACAGTGGCACTGGAGGACTCAGCACTTTATCTGTCCCCTCCACCATGAGAGAAGTGTAGCTTCCCACTCTCTCAACTGTTTTATGGTTTAGTAGCAAACTACACAGATAATCCCCCTGAATTATTCTCTTCCAGTAATTTATAACCACACACTTCATAAGAAAACAATATCTTTATTCAGAGACATTAACTTTTTAGAGACCTCTTTTACCTGATTTGCCTTCCTCTTCCTGGATATCTCCTGTCTCCACGCATGATGTCATGCTGTGTCACCTCTTGCCATGAAGACTTTTGAGAAAAAGCACCAAATGTTTAAGCTTATCATACATTGATCTCTTTTAACTGCTAGAATGAACAAAAAAGAAATAAATTCTAGACAGACGTCTATGCTGCAGGTATCTTTGTGCACTGTTTCAAAGACCTTGACTTTAGTCTGGTCATAGTTACGTGTTCTGCAAAGACTCAGAATCTCTTTGAACCAGTATCACAAAAGCTCACTTAAAAATTTCTCTGTACTCATCTCATAAACAGTGGCAGCTAATTGATATGAAAAACATTATATAGCATGGTTTTCAAGATATGCTTTTACATCCTTTTTTTTTTTTTTTTTTTTTTTTTTTTTTAATCTCAAACCCTCCTATAATGTAGAGGTTCACACGCTGCACTGTGCGGTGCACTGCCTGCCTCACCTGGGAGTGCAATGAAAGGCAGACTCCGCAGGACAGGTATCTGTTACACAATGACAAACCCAAATGGAAGCCAAATGGATTATGATGGGAATAAAAATTAGCATATTACTTTCCTTATGTATATGTTTTATTTCTTTACTGGATGGCATTCATTAGTCTGTGTGTTATTCCAAAGTTATACCTATGAATTCTACCACTCCCTCCTCATAGTTGCTTTTTAAGATACAACTTACAGTCCTTAAAGTATATAGGCAAGTAGATATTTGAATGCAGTCACTGTACACAGTGGCATTAATAGAATGAAACTCCCAAAATAATGTCCTCTGTGTTGTTCGGTGATTACTCTGGAGGCCTGTTCTCTAAAAGGCTACTTTTTTACCTCAAGATACAATTTCAGATGCATCTGTTTAACATAGCATATGTCATCTGCAGAGCTTCTCTCTAAGACTAGGAAAGCAGGCCTCTTAAAAAACAATTCCCAGTATCACAGATACTTTTTCCAACCAGGTTAATAGTGAAACTTAAACGATTTGAATATAACACAGAATTTCTTATGTTTATAGCCATATTATTAACTACATTATTAATAATGTTTGATTACTCTCAGATATATGCACAGATCTGCTTGAACCATCAGTGATACTCTTGCTGGGAGGCAAAAAATTCACTTTTTCATAAAGTGTTATGTCCCAAAGTTTGATCTTTTTAATGTTTATGCTTCCTTCTAAATGAAAAATTTTCAAGAAAAACACTAGAGCTCTTGTCCCTCTCTTCCTCCCTTTTGGAATTTTAAAATGGAAAATTTATTCTCACAAATATTTTTAGAAAAAGCAAATACATAAAATGTATTGCTCCTCAGCAAATGTTAGTCTGACTTCAGAGCATCGCTAAAATTTGTGTCAATTCTCATATTTTCACCCTGTATCACATTTGCTCCCAGCTGACAACAGCTTCTAGGATCCAAATCATATTAAGGAAAGGGGGAAGGAAGAGTTAGCTATATCTGCACTTGGAAGTTTTTCACACCCACGTTTTTCTCAGTTTCTATTGTTACCAGCTTTCTAGTTAAGAGTTTTTTATCACTGTTGTTCAGTGAGACAACTGGAAGTAGAAAGCTCCATTTCTTATGTACAGACTCTACAGATGTTTTCTCAGATCTGTTTTAGTACTGTGACATTGCTTCAAACAACAATTAGGACTGATGACAACTAATAGGGACATCTCTAAATCTAATCTTCATTGTAATTTGCTCAAATGTAGGTCCTGTAAATTGTGCCCCGTCACATATTACTATATTTGTTAAAGAAGTGAAGCTAATAAGCTTTTTAATGCACCATCAGCTCTTCAGCTGTAGCATCTTTAGCAGTGCCATCTAAAAACAGAAAAACAGTCTAGGATGTTTTCCCTGGTTTATTATTTATGTCTAGAAGCTAGCTGTTAACAGAAACAAAATCACTTTTCTAAGTCATGAATTTTACCCATTTACCTTTCTATAACTTGTGGATTTTCTCTCAGGGTCAGAGCACAGTTCCTGGGAACGACAGGAGTCGTGCACATATGCCTCACTGAAGGTAATACAAGTCCCATTTGCTCTTGTGGTTACAGCGTACTGTTGTTTTTTCTGCATACATGATCTTCTTTTGCAAGTATCCTTTGTTCTTACGAAAACATTCATCTAAACCAGAGGTGTTATCAATATGCAGTTTGTTCATCGCGTTCAGACTCCTTGTGCTTGCAGTGTCTCTCAAATTAATATAAGCTTTTGCTTAAATCTCAGCTTTTCCCATCTGCAGTATTTGTGTTGTTATTGCTTGTTTCTGATTTCAAGCTCTGTAAGCTTTTCGGCCTCTAATATCTTTGCCATATGATATTTTCAGCTCTTGGTCATATCTAAGGTATCACAGACCCCTCTGATCCAACACTTTATTGACGTACTTGTTAAAGGAAATTCTATGTTGCATCATCTGGAGTGAACTTCTAGGAGTCCAATTTCTTATTATTTGTTCTCTGTTCCAGGGAAAACCAGGAGCTAAGTTAGCTTTCAAAATGGCAAGATTTTTTAAAATCTAAAAATATTAACTAGCTCATGCCCTAGAACAGGGAAATTCCATGATTTATTGTAATATATATTTTGGGTAGAAATATGCTGAGCTGTAATTGACTGTCCAACTTTATAAGCTGCAAAATACTTTTGAACCCTCATGTTTACTGTTTATAACTTTCATATGCTTTGTTTTTATCTAGAGCGCAGTTCTCATTTTTTTTGTAACAGTTTCATGGCTATCCTCTGCTTGAATTGCTGAATTCTATTAAATATGCCAAATGCATCTGAACTTGCTATTTTCAGAAAGAAAACCTCCTTTTGGTTAGCTGGTTTTAAATAACAGCTACTGCTTCCAGATGTACATTCAAATGTTCTTTCCTTCTTTCCAGTAGTTTCTGGTACTTCAGTGTTTCAGCCTTTAAATGCTCCGATTTCTCCCAGAGTTTCTTTCATTTCTTTTTGTTGCTAGTACCATGAATCAGGAATCATTCTAGGATCAGAAAATTAAGATAGATGTTCTTTAATAATGTGTCTGCAGTGCCTTTTCCTCACACTTTAAAGGCAGAAAGTCAAACCTCTTAAAGGTACATTTACACCAGTAACCTTCCATTGTAAGAAATTGCAAGCAAAGAAAATTATAGTATCATATTTATAGATGTGCATCTGTTGAATAAAATTTTATTCTTGAAAGCAACAATCAGTAAGAAGCCACTTTGCATCTGAAAAATGCAGCTAATAAACAGACTTGAAAATTTGTTTAATTTTTGTAGATCTATTTTTGGTTTGTGTTTGAAGAGGCTAGAAGGAGAAATGTCTATGGTACTAGCCAATAAGAATGTATTAAACCCCAGCAACATAAAGAAGTGGCTATTTCAAGTGGTTGTAATGCAAATTTCACTGTAAAAGCTTTTTTCTCTCAGCTCCAAAATCTGAGATTGTGCTACGGTATCTTAATGGTAGTATTATTATATGTTCTGCATATTTGATATATGCACGATTGATCCACCAGAGAGAGAAATTGAGTGTTCTCAAGCATTTTTTGTCTCATGAAACAGAGATCTTTGACTTCTATCTGAGTTTAGACTAAGGCAGATTCTCTTTAAACTCAGTTTCATATCTGAAATGTTGAACTGACTTTCCAATATTTGAAATAAATATCTTGCTTCTCTTGAAACTTTTATTTTTTTTATTTACACTGAAAGATGGTAACTATGTGAAATACTGTTTTTTTTCCACAGGAATATGAAAGAAGATTTTTAAAATTGGCATAGGATACTACCTCTTAGTCATCAAATTTACATGAAAGAACTCCATTCAGTCCATTTGTGCAAAGAGCAGTTCTAGTCCCAAGTAGTATCTGAACCAGTAAGTGTCTACATACAAGAATTACCCTCCATCATATTTCTTCTGCTTCCAATACTATAGTTCCTTTCAAAAATTTGTTGCTAAAGACAATCAACCAAGGTCTGTAATAGAGAATGTATAATCATGCAGATGCCTGACCATGTTAGGGATAATGTCTGCACTTATTCATTCATGTTATGTCCAGGTACAACATTTTAAATCTGGAGTGGTGGCATCTAATGTGTAGGTCATTTAAGACAGTTGCTCTTTTCCTTCTCTGATAGCTCTCTTCAGAAATCTTCCTTTCTGATATTTTTTGTCACAATAAAAAATATCCGCTCATTTAAACATAACTTTCTTTTGCTCCCTCTATTATTTTACATTACTAAAATAAAAAAAAATCCATTCCTCTCCAAGAAATTCCCTTTTCTTAACCCTAAAGACTTAATATTCCTTATTGCTCTCCTTTTCCTCCTTTTTTATTTCCTCTCATCTCCCTCCATCTCTTCTCCCACCCTAGTATGTTTTTTTGATCTTTTCCTTTACTGTACTACAGATTTACTATCAGAATCATTACTTTGTAAGAGTTAGCAAAGCTAATGAAATTCAGCAGCACACTTTGGTGATGTTTATCATCCCTTGCTTCATCCAAATAATTGGAGAACTAGATTTTATTTTCCCTAATCAGGTTGGGCATAGAGTAGTGGGCATGTCTATTCAGCTGGGTCATTAATGAAAAGGCAAACCACAAGTCAACCCTCATGGGCAAGGGTCATAAAAATTCTTGCCAAGGAGAAAAGTATTTTTGTGAATTCACAAATTCCTGCTTTCTTCATACTGAAAAGAAGCTTTGCCATCAGTGACATCAGGATTTTATCTGCAAAACCTGGCCTGGATTGTTTTCCCGTTTTTGAGTCTATTACTTCTTACAAACTTTAAAAAAACAACCTGTCTTAAAGCAAATACTTTGCTTACACTCTCTATTTTCTGCTATAGCATTCTACCAATTTATTGCAGAGAAAGGAGTATAATTAGCCATATCCATTCCCTGAAGGTTAGTATAGGACAGTATACTGAATGGGCACAAAAGACATGTCAGTAATGGTTCTCCTGGGAAAGTAATTTATTCCTATAATTTCTTAGGAATGATAAATGTGGTTACATTGTTCTCCTTTAGTTAGAAGCACTTAATCTATGCAGTATATCGGAGCGATATTTCTTCTCTGTCCTCTATCAGTTTGAAGGGGGAGTTAAATGCTTTGTATAATGATCCTTTATATGCAAATATTAATAATACAACCAATGCCAATACTTATCAGTTATGTAGTGATTTTTCATCCATCCCGCTGTGAGACACACAGCCGAAGGCAGAAGATTTTGAAAGTTTCATTGGCATTTGTGACAGTCCATGGTTGCTGGGGCTGCAGGGAGGAAAGAAGAGGAAGAGGCAAGAGGAGAACGGCAGGAGGAGGTACAAGGAGCGCAGCGGAACACATAGTGGAGGGCAGTGTCTCCCTGCCACAGATAGGCAGCACGAGAACTGCAAGAAAGGAATAAAATAGTGCAAAGAGAAGAGGGTTTGAGAATGGGAGTGGGACAGATCAAAGAAGTCAGAAGAACTGAAGTGCATCTGTGCGGAGAAAGTGTCAGAGAAAGGAGAACAGATAAACTTATGGGAAAGAATGTGCAGGGATCCTCCTCACCTGCCCTGCCCTCCTGGAGTCTCATCTCTCCACCTCGGAGGGGACCTCACTCTACAGGGAAATATATGGCATGATCTTTTAAGAGAGAAAATAGTGTGGGAAGCAACCTGTTTAGCCTGGAGACAAAAAGGGTGCTATGACTAGGAGAATCTGTGATTTTGCTGCACGCTCAGGAATGTGTGAGCAGTCTGAGTTCATGTGCCTGTGTCTCTGCGCTGTGTGTGAGATCTCTGGTCACTTCTCCACAGTTTTCAGTGGAGTCATTTGGAGATCTTTGGTCTGAAGATGGTCTTTTTAGTATATGTTTGGGCAGCTGCATCATAGTGGGGTCCTAATTTTGAATAAGGCCTCTGTTTTCTGCCGTAATTGAAATAATAAATCATAATCTACTCAATAATGGAGCGACTATTGCTTCTCAGACATAAAAACCCCATGAGATTAAAAGGAAATTTAAATTATATTAACATTATCTATTGTATTCACCAAAAATGTTCTCCGTAGTTTGAACCAATACTCCAAATCATCATATTTGTAGCAGTCATTTATTTCTTTGTTACCAAAAGCAGTAGCAAAGAGTTTCAAGGATTTTCCTACATCATGCTATGCATTCCTCCACAAGTAGGGCAATCTGGAAAGTTAATCTTTTTTGTGTGTGATTTTGGAGACTACACAGTAAGGCCCCTTTAAATCTCTCTAGTTTATTTGGTTGCTTAGCACAACCCCAGTAAACATCAGTGGGACAACATGCAGTCTTCCCAAGGCTGGGAACCTTCAGGGAAAAGTGAGGTCACTCTTGAACAGACTGATTCAGCCTGCCTATACCTGTATGAAGAGATATATGCTTTCACAGGGACTATTTTGCACATTTTTTCTGGAATGCTTTATGCTTTTATGCTCTATAATTGTTTTAATTTGTGATATATGGCAAAAATAAACACTTTCTGGCAACGGCTTTTTTCTTGTTTTTTACACTGCTTTCCTATTGTGACATAAATATTTTTATTTATTGATAAAGTGTTTATATATAATGAAAGAAAATTATGAGAAAGAAAACTTTGGCTATACAGAAAGGACTACTCTGCTTCTCATTTTGACAATGTGCTTTTATTGTGCCTTTTGAGACAGTAGCTTTAAAAAGCTGAAAAGCCTATTGGAAAGCTAAGTTAAAATGGGGGAATCCAAATAAGAGTAAAAATGTTACTCTTTGCAATATTAGTTGTCAATCAGATATGATGAATAGAGGGGTTAAGTATTAGCTGATAAATATTTCAAAGCTTATTCTTAATGAAACAAAACAGCAGATTCTTTCTCATACACAATTATGCAGAGTTATAAAACCAGCAACCTGCACTTGTGTCATTCTGCTAAAGTACTAAAATGTTTTACCATTTCCCTGATATTTTAGGACTAAAGTTTTTTTCAGGTTATGCTTCAGAAATTAGATTAAAAGTTTATTTAGTTTGTATCCTCTCCTGGTAGTGTTTCATTACTAAGAGTTGCTTCAGAAAAGTATTAGTATTACTGCTATACACGTTAGTACATAACTACTTCTCTAGATTTAAAACATGATACTCCTTCTATATGTGTACCTCTTTCATTGATCTTTACGAAATAATTGCTATTGGGGGCTATATAGTGTGAACTTGGTCATACAGGAATATTAAGTTAACTTTGAACTCCATTTTCTGCCTGTACTATTTAAGAAAAAAAAATTTAATTCTTGTTAACATTAAATTTTTTCAAGCTGTACTCAGTATAAAAATACACTGCTTTAATTTAAGCTATGAAAAAGTTATTACGTAATGTTATGTCATCCCATGTATGAAACTTGTGGTTTTGTGATTAAATGATGAAAACAGTCTGAAAGAATAACTTTATTATGTTGATTAAGATTCAGGAATGAAATTCTAAGTTATCTGGAACTTTTGGTTGAATCCTGTAAACATCATTTGTCCTTTTATTTTCCTGAGACAGAAAAAAGCATTTAAAACATTTCCTTGATTATGTAATCCAAATTCATATCCTCTTAAGCCGTATGTAGTCTCTTAAATGAGAGCAAAGTGACCAAAAAGTACTACCAAGTCAAAAAGGAAAAAATGCAGGGTGGTAGTGAATTTAAATCTTTCATAACTGCAGACGGAACTTTGGAAGGTGAAGTCTTGTCCAGTCTTCATGGACCTGCTAATTCTAGGCCATTTTTTATAAAAGTTGAAGTTTCCCTGATGTACTTGGTCAAAATTTCTCTTCTACCAATTTTGGTGCAATAGATTGTCAGTCCAATTTGCGAGTGGGACGGGACTTGAAGAGTAGCAAACTCAAAATCTGCCACTATCTGCTCTGAATCATCAACTGAAGAACTTTCTTTTCTTTTTAACGTAAGTATGGTCATTTAAAGAAAATGAGGTTATTATCATACTATCCTTTCTACATTTGCACTCTAGTCCTTACCCTAAAGATGGACAGAAAACCTTTCATGATAAAGGCACATTAACTGTTTTCTGCATGGAAAAGCACATTAAACCGAGGCAGATCATTTCACAATGTGCTGTTCCAGGGTCCTCATGCTGCACATCTGACTGAGTTGAATGTGGGGCCACTGGAAGTTGTGACATAAAGCCAGCTACTGCTCATTTTCTACATACAGGGAACCTCTTCTGCAATTTTTTGCATTTTTACAGTAAATGTTAGAGACTACTATGTGTCCCACTGTTTCAAATCTCCTCCAGAGGTTATAATTTGACCTACATATTTGTATTTTTCATTGGCATGTTTTACTCTATTAGCTGGCTTTTGTACATATACTCATAGATAGTATACATATATTTTTATCATAAAAATAATCACTATGAGCTGGTGATATATTTCAACCTTCTCATTAACACATTAAACAACAGGTTTATTGTCTTTCAAATAAAATTGTGAAGAATAAGCCCATTACAGCTATTATGCAACTGTTCCATCCCTTCTTCAGTGTACCACATGGTAGAGATACACCTAGTGAACACTTTTGTAAAGAAGGGTGTAGGTATTGTCATTTCTATTTTATAAGTGAAGAAACTGAAGAAGAGATGTGCAATGAGAAAAACATCTACAGAGATTCTATAGTCCCATTACAGTCTTTGAAGGTATTTGTCCCCATTACAAAATCACTGCACAGTTCTATAAAAGCAAAATGCTTTCCCCAACAAACCAAAGACTAAGTTATCCATGCAGCTAGAAACTGCTTTGAGGTGAAATGGCAGATCTGAGTAAAGGACTTCTTACGGCATCTAGGATTTTCATAATCTCTATTATTTTTAAAGTAAAAATTTTTGTGTAGAAACAGTGAGGAGCTAACATTTATTTCAACATTTTAACAGCGCATATTAATGAAATCCAAATTTCAGTACACATTTTTATTCCATTTAAGCAAATACTGACTTTTCAATTGTCTTTTTTACAAGAAAAATAATACATGTATTTCTGCAATTCACTAAATTATTTGTAGTTCAGATAATGTTAATATTTATATCTGGAATTGAGCTTTTCCAGAAACAGACTTGCTAGTTAACTCCACTGCAGGAATACTTTGTGCAGAATATAAATTCTGAAAGTATTATAGAAAGTAAAATCATCTCCTTTTTAATCTATATTTATTAAGAAACATGACAAAGTTATAAATCAAACAATAAATTTTAAGTGTATGTTAAGCTTTTTAAGACCGAGTCTATGACATTTAATCTAGGGAGCACAGGAATGGAAGGACCCAAGCACTTAGTTCTGCCACTGACTCCAAAGGCCGTGTTCCAAGTGGTGTGCAAAGTGTGAAGTAAATTAGACGAATGCTGAAAATAGATTTTCTCAACCTTGTACATATTCCAGACCATTATCTCCTGTGTGGCTTTTGACAATGTACTCACCTGTTTGGCACAAACGCATTGCTGATGTGACATTGAAGCAACAGCTGGGATAAATTTGAATCTCTGTATCGTTTTCTTAAACGAGATAAGTAATATTTACCTGATAGGAATGTTGTGAGAGTAATGCCTGTACAGTGGTCAATACAAGATTGTTTAGTGCTTATGATGAAGGTATACCAGTTATTTCTTGAATAATTATTTTAAACAAATTTTAACGTTATATGTAAAAGAGTTTAATTCCATTTTTCTTTCAGCCCAAACTAACAATGCATCAAGAGACTTTAATAATGAAAATAAGTGCCCAGTTTTCTTTGTCAGTTGAACCAATACAATCTGTGAGAGAAGATCTACAGCTTCTCTTTAGGGTATAAAGCCTAGATACTAGTTATCTTCACTTAAAATGGTTAAGATGACAGTAGTACAATATCATACAAAATAGTTATCACATTGCACTATGTCAAACTAATGAACTGACAACTTCAGATTCATGTCCATGAACCTACATGAAACAATTTTCAGTTTTACCTAATAAGATGCTGATCTAACAGATGTTGAGAACTTTTCCATTATTTTGCAGAAGGACACATTAACTACATGAGAAACACCCCAACGCTACCAGGACAGAAAGCTCTCTTCATTCCCATTTTTCTTCTCAGTGAATCCTGACCAGAATTCTTAAATTCTGTTTTATTTCCTGTGTCCAACATCTGCAAGGAATGAGACACACACACACCTCTACTTGAGCCTGCAGGCCAGCAATAGCACAAGCAGCTGTTGATAACACTACGATCTTACTCCAATTGGTGAATGCTTATGTGCAGTAAGAAAGCTGTTTCTTCCTTTTTGGATGACCCCAGAAACTTAATTTATCAGCAGATATAAATTTCCCTTTCCTGTATCTGACTTGATCCTACAAACTTCACAAAATGGGAAAATGCCACAAATGGCACATTACTGGTTTGATGGCTGTTTATCCAAAGGAAATACATCTCTAAACTGCTGAAGTTCTGGGACTCCCTTTTTGCTCTTAATCAGGAGCAGAGAACAGATGGGAACTTGACAGGATTACTTGAGAAAAGAACGTCCCAAGCCTTGATTACTGAAAAGATAAAGACACTCTGAAATGATATTTTGTGTGGTTATAAATAGAATTATTCTCTTGTCTTAAAGCTGTTCAAAGACATGCCTAAACCAAAGGGGCCCCACTGAGCTCCAGTGCTACTGAGTGCAGTCTATTGATACCCTTAGAATTATGGTAGCTGCTTACATCGGTACTGAATTTCACCCAGAGAGTGTTTGGAGTGATGAGGATTATAAAAAATTATTGTATATGTTATGGCAACATCATACTGTCACAGCTTGTAAAATCATATTGCTCTGTATAATAAAAGATGTTTACACCAGCAATGAACTCAAATCAAGCACATAGCACATGTTTGGTGATATACAAAAACTAACAAGCCATCTTGCTGGGCATTTGATTTTCAGGGGATAATCCCAGACAGTACTCTGAAGATTAGAGAGATAGGAGATAAGAAGCTGTGACAGGCTGGCAGTATCTGCCTGAAACACTATAGTCTCTATTAGCAGGTGTTGGTGCTGCTGGGAAAATGTTGCATGGATTTTGCTAACACACTGAGCAGATGGCTTATTATAAAAGAAATGAGTGTTGATCTTTGAAGCGAAAAACATATATGGGCTGAGAAGTCTTGTACAGAGAATCCTGGGGGAATATAAAGCGTAGAGAGAGAACTTGAACTGAACCTTGTTATTTCATTGGCAATGCTTTTATTTTTAGAGTCAGACTCTAGGAAATGGCTGATTTTTGACTGCACAGACTATGTTTAGACATAGTTATATAGAAAGCTGAAAAACGCACCTGTCAGAAAAGCATAATTAACTAATTAGCAAATATATTGCAAATGGACTGTTGTGCAAACAGAAGAAAATATATTTGGAATAGCTAGGTTTCATACGATAGAGCTTCATGCTGATTCTGCTTCAAAGCTTTTGAACCTCATGATTGTTATTTTAAACATTTTGAACCTTACTGTGGCTTTTTGGCACCCTCAGCACTAAGAGTTACATGAAGTTACCACCCAGTTCAACAGCAGAGGCAATGCAACTTGAGGCTTTCTGGACCGTAGGAGATTATATATCCTATTGCACCTTTGTAAACCGATAGTTGAACGGCAGTGGATTAGGGGACAGAAAAAATATGTTTTCACTTCAAAGCCTATTTTGCGACTTTGAACAATAGAATATTTTGAATATTTAATTTGAAAATTGTAATTTGGAAAAATTATAGTTACTGACTTTGATTTGGATTATATATATTCAGCATTAGAGTGTTCATAATTATTCAGGGCGTACATTATTAACAACAGGAAAGGTAAAGTAGAAATTATGCTCAAATAAATAATCAACCTTTCTCTGAAGGACAGGATTGATCCAATTGCCATCACCATTCTTTTGTATAGTACTACGTAGTATATAGTAGTACTATGACTACTTAAGGTCATAAAAGTACACAGGATACCTTGATGGAATAATTGTAAGAAAAAAAACACAGAACTTTCATAGAAAAATGTGGATTTACGTGAAATGGTAATTCATTCCCGATCTCTACATTTTTGTTTTGCCTATGTTTCTTTATTTGTGAAATTCATAAGATGATCTTCATGCCATAAAAGGTATCTTTTATTGCTAGTTTTATTTACAGTAGCAATTATCTGGACACATCTGTTGTCTCAAAGGCACCAATGTTCAATATTTAAACTAGCTCAATATTCAAACTAAAACTCCTCTATTTAATTCTCCTTATCAAGCACCTGGGTATTTAATACCCTGTGTTAGTTTCTTGCTACATTTTGTTAATGCTTACACTTCAACTTAGAGGTAGTGAGTTCAATTCACTTTAAGAGTGATTCAGAATGCAGATTACATTAGAAAAGTAAATGTGATCTACTTCTGGCAAACAACAACTAAACGCACATTCTGGGAGAGATTAATGCCTGCTGCCTCCCAGGAATGGAGTAAAAACATTTGTGTTGTTAAGATTCTAGCCCTCACTGGGAGGTCGGGCCACAGATTGCGATTTCCCAGTTAAGGCCAGTATCCGTTTGCACCTGTGCTCCCCGGGAAGGGGAAGGCACCGGCTGCACCTCAGAAGTGAGGCTGTCAGACAGCGTCTCCCAGAAGCAGAGCAGGGTGGGCACAGATATGTTGCAAGGAACCAGGTTTGGCTGGAAAGAATAACCCCAAAGCTGGGGACAAGCCTTTGTCCTAAACTCTTGTGATTTGCCACTCTCCTGCTATAGAGCAGAGTTCAGCACTGCACAAAGGCGCACCTCGGACTGTGGGCTTCAGAGACCAGGCCCAGGGACCCAGAAGGTGACCACAGAGCAAAAACAAAGCAGACAGGGTCTGACATAGGCACAAATCAAGCTTTGACCCAGAGATAACATGCAATGTAGATACACCTTTCCAATTATATCACCTGCAGTCAATGGCAAAATTCCAAGTGACTTTAATGGAAGCAAAATCAAACTTTTCCCTGCAAGGATCCTCTAACACATCTGTAAGAAGAATGAAAAATGTTTGGTTGGTGACAAGCTTCGATCACATTGCCTTTGTTTTAGTGAATAATTTATTTCATTAAAATTTAGGTCTGTTCCTACAAATGCTAACCTACACAAATAAGCATATGAATTTCAATGAGATCAAACTTGTGGGTAGAAATTATACCTGTATTTTTTTTTGACAAGCCTAACAAAGCTTTGAGCAGTGAAAAAATAATAATTCCTGCATATCAGTAAAAACCACAATATAAGCTATAATCAAAATAAATTAAAAATATTGTGTCTGTAACAGTCAAGAAATTCTTCAGCTTTACAAATTACACATTCTGTACTGCATGTGAGAAAACACTTTCACATCTCCTTAGGATGCTCTGAAAGATTTTTTATCTGGTTTTCTTTCCTTATCAGTGTAGTATTTGTAAAAGAAGCCCACAATCTGTTCCTATTAAAATGGCAGCTTATCTCTGCAGAAGTTCAAGAAAGTAGAAGAAACAATACAATACCGATCTACTCTTGGTCAAAATTTCAGCCAACTTAACTTGCTCCATGTCATTTAACAAACTTCAAGTTACTGTCATCCTTCTTCATTCATTTTTTTTCCTGAAGATGGGAGATTTTAAACCTACTGAATAACTGAATTTTAAACACACTGAATGTATTTATTTCTAACCACCCTTGAAAAGTTGTAGAGATTGTCATAAAATGCCTATTTTAGCCAAGAGACTATTCAGAAAAAGGTGAGACCAAACTGATTTTAAAAGTATAAAGTACTGAGCAATGTATCACGTAAGAAAGTCAAGTTATAATATGGAGAGGCTTGATTAATTGATAAAACAGAGAAAACCCCTCCAAATACCAGCAACAAGAGTAACTCAACAGAACACCAAGGCTAGTTCCATGGCAAGTATAAATCAGTGTAAATCCAGTGGCATGGCAATCTGCACTGCTGGCGGACCTGACTCAGCCTCATAAATAAGTACATGGGAAACTACACAGTCTGTGAGGGTAATAGACCCAATTTAAGCTGGCCTTTGGTTTTATTTACTTTTTTCAAAAAAAAGAGGGTTTTTTGAAAGTTGTTTATTCTTTTAAAGATATGCATTTTTAAATCCTTGTCTGAAAATTCTTGCTCCATTGTTAATTTTTTAAAAGATATTAAGAGTTACCTGGTCAGGCCACGTGCATTGCGCTAGGCTCCAAAATACTTCAGAAGACCGTGACAGCACCTTCAAAGCGGCATACAGCAATTACGCACAAAGAACGAAAGATCTTGATGATAAGGCCAAGCAGGAAGGAACAAAAAACAACCAAAAGCAACAGAACCTCGGTTTGAAAACCAGTATAAACCAACATAGACCCGTCAGTGTCAACAGACGTTGACTAAACCCACCGAAGCGGCGCTGCGTCCGGAAACAGCTCCTGGCCGCGCTAGCTGCCGGGCGCTCCCAGCACTGCGAGTATCCCAGCGGGCGGGACGGCGCTGCCACAGCCCGGCACGAGGAGGCCGCGCCGCCGCCGCCGCCGCCCGCCGCCCGCCGCCCGCGCCGCCGCGGCCGTTGCTAGGTGCTCTGCGTCCCCGCGCACGGGCAGCGCGGGCCGCTCCCACTGCGAGCGGGAGGGGGGCACCGACCGCGGCGGGCGGTGACGCGACCACTCGGCGCCGCCGGCCCCGCTCCGCGGGCATCGTCCGCCTTTCCGCAGGCGGCCTCCGCGCACACACATGCGGGCGGGTGGGGTAGGGGGGCTCGCGGCCCCCTCGCCCCGCCCGCGGGTGCCCGGCGGCCCCCCCCCTCTCGGGGAGTGGTTCCTTCCCGCTTCCTAGCCGCCCCCGGCCCGCCCCCGCCCCCGCCCCCGCCGGTAGTGCCCGGCGCGGCAGGCGGCGGAGCGGGTGCTGCCGCCCGGCGGGGCTGCGCCGCGCTGCCCGAGACGGCCCCGCCCCGCCCCGCCTCGCCCCGCCTCGCCCCGCCTCGCCCGGCGCGGCCCGCACCAGCCCTGCGGCGCCCGGGGGCCTCCCAGCAAGGTAACGGCGGGGGAGCCGCGGGGCGCTCGCTCTCCCCGCCCGCGCTTCGCCCCGCTCCAGGCGCGGCGGCCGTTAAACCGCCGCCCCTCGGCCCGCCACTGCCCGAGCCCGGCGGCGGCGGCGGCCGCTCTCCCCGGCGCGGCGGGCGCCGTCCCGCCGGCGAAGCGCTGCCCGTGGTGATTCAGCATCGCCGCCCGCGGAGAGGGCCGGAAGGAGCGGCGATCCCGGCGGCGACGGGCCCCGGGGGGCGGCAGGGCGCGCGGCGGGGCGCGGGGCCTGGCTGGGGCCGCCGGAGCGGCGGCTCGCGGGGACGCTGCGGTGGGAGCGCGGGGACGCGCCCGCTTGGCCCGGCTCTGCGCGGCTCGGGCGGGCGCCGGGCGGTGCTGGCGGCGCGGAGCCCCCGGCGGGGCGCGCGGGGCTGGCCGCAGCCGCGGGCGGGGGGCGGCGCGGCGGGAAGCTCCCTCGGTGCAGCCGGGAGTGCTCGGTGGAGCACGGAGGGGCTCTTCGAGTGCGCGTTGTGGTTTGAAGGATTAGGAACAAGTAGACACTAACGGAAATGCGGCAGGCTTGCGTAAAAACTTAGGTGCGTGTTTTTTCTTTTCCTCAGAATTTCGAATATTATTCCCCCTCTCCGAAGTTAGCATAGAAAGCCCGTTGTTTGTCCCCATCATACCGATTGTATGGGCAGGTCCCTTCAAAGACAGGTAAGGTTAAATCTGGATCCTTGTTGGCAATGGTATCCAGCTGGGGGCTAAGATCTAGAACAAGTTCAATCCCTGGAGATCTAAAAGAAGCATCTTTGCTTACTGCTCATAGTTCCAAGCCTATAATCCACAGGACTTTTTTTTTCTTACTATTGAAACAGCACATTATATTAAGCAAACGGCAAAAGCATTTGATGCTAGAATTTGAATATGCTGCTGAACTCTGTGAAACTGCTGTGAAGTCTCAATTTTGATTTAATTCCTCCCTTTCTTACTCTTTTAAATGTTCGCATTTTGAGTACCAAAATTAGATTGCTTATCAACACCTTCCTCCTCCCCCCTCAACCCCCCTCCCCACAGCCTGATACTGTGTTCTGTGCCCAAATCTTTGTTGATTTTATGTACCTAGACATTAATACCTATCTGGAAAAAACAGCACTTTTACTGATTGTTTTCACAACTTAAAGATTGGAAGCATTTTTCCATATGGAATCTTCTGTCCCCAAATTCTACAGTGTTTTTCAAAAATATACAATGTGGCTGTGCATCAATAGAAGCTTGTGCTTCTGGTTTAACTATTAGGATGTAGGTTTTCATAGAAATCCAATATACCACCATGTCACTCTGAACAAAAAATGACAGAAGCAGTTAAACCTCCATGCCATGGGATTTCCGATATAGTCAATAAATATACTGAACTACTTCATACGAAATTTTTTTCTAAAGAAATGTATTTTTGCCTGTAATTATTAGTGATATCCATGTTATAAAAGCAAATCTGGAGCAATAGTTCATTTTTTAAGAAGAAAACCCTCTGTTATAGTTTGTATCTATATCACATCCAAAGAGACCAACCCACCAGTATGGGACTGTTAGAAGAGGCCAGGAAATCAGACCTGTGAACAGTTGCATGGCAATTATTCTAGTGGTCTGTGAATAGTTTTAATAATGTTAGGCTGAAGTTTGCAGTCAGCTAATGGTTTGTTCCTCCTCTCTTGCAAAGCTGCTAGTGTTAAGTTGGCAGTGCAGATTAAGCTGTGGACAAGTCTGAAGTAGTGGGAGATGAATTAGGCAACAAGCAATTAACCAATAAACTGCCTTGTAATCTGTTATGTTGTTAGGATTTTTTCTAAGATTTTTATAGTAGTCTTTGCAATGAAAGATATATAAATATATTTTAAAGATGAAGTGTGGTTGACTAATGCTGACTGCTGAATGTGTTTGCTCTACATTGTCAGTGTCATCTAATACTGAAACATGATTTCTTGATTTCAATCTCAGTCCATGAATATTTAATATATATTAACAAATGTCTGTAGGATGCATTTGGCAGGTGAGTCATCTCTTCCACTTCCACACTTTCTAACGTTTTGGTTTTTTTATTTAATTATTGATTGATTTATTTATTTTAATTTATACTTTCTAAACAATAGAGTCATGAAATTGTATAAATAGGCTTTGTATCCATGAAGGAAAAAATGAGCGCTTGTCAGTATTTTACTTTTTAGATGAGGTATTTCCATCATCAGAGTTGACACAATGAGTCTGTAATGGCCTCGGGAGGAAGAGAACTTGAAAGGTATCTAGAGTCTGTATGAAGATGGTGGGAGTTCATATCATGTAGAAAAATACATACAAGCTGTCAAAGTAAAGGAAACTCATTCCAAGTACCATAGCTAAAGTATCACAAGATATTGGCTGGTTTTTGGTCTTTCACTGCCAACTTTAGAATAGAGCCTCATGTTGCCTTTTGTTTTTTACACATTAGGAAGTTAGTTGGGACTGTTGAACTTCAAGCAGTGAGATTCAAAGGAGCGCTATTAAGCACAAGGAAGCTCTTCAAACTCTGTTAATGCCTTGCCCAGGATGGAACTTCCCAAATATTCCTCTGCAGACATTAGGAGACTCTTTAAAAGTTTACTGGAGCCCATAACGCTTTTCTACATTAATATTTAAAATGTTAATACATTTTAAATTTAGAACTGAATACATTCCCCTTGACTGCACTGGTGGGTAAAAGAATGACGTGTAGTTGAGAACTAGTATGGGAGGGGGAAAAAAAAACCTGTGATATATTGAAATGGTCAGCCTGCTGAATCTATTGGACATTTTGAGCAAGTTGTCTTGTTCCAGAGCAGCATTCCTCTTAGATGTGGAAACATTTGCAGACCAGGAGGCTTCATACTGCCTAGTTCTATTGGACACCGTTCTTTGTGGTGGTGGATGTAGGAACCCACAGGTTTTGCAGGGGTTTTGAGGTCTTAGCCTTTTGCTTGTTCCACATTTTCCTTGCAATACAGAGCAAATCACAGAAACTGTGCTCAGCTTGATACATGAGCTTGTTGCCGTTGCTCTCTGTCTTAGATGTTTATACACCTATACAAAATAGTTTTAGAATGATAGCAGACTAACTTATACTCATTTAGACAAGTTCTAACATTTATGAAATGTTTTTCCTTTTGCTTTTAATTCATTGTAGAATATTTTTTGGTTTTATGTTTTAAAGGATTAGCTAAAGCAGACGTAATGGTTCTTGTCTTTAGTATCAGTTTTAAATGAAATATAGGATGTCCAAAATACTGAAGTTACATTACCATTAATTGATTAAAAAAAAAAAAAAAGGAGGGAGGTGGGGGGGAAAACTGCCTGAAAGAATGGAAGCATTTTACTTTGCAGTTCAAAAGGCACTTCTGGTCAGCTGAAGGAGATACTGACTGTCACTTTTGAGAAGAAAGAAAAGTTAAATCCATCTTTTATATCAATAAATGTCACAGAAAGAATTGAGAGGAGAGGTGTGCTCCACAGTTAGATGCAGCTATGTGTTGACAAGTTTATTTTCATCCTCTCTTAGTAGCAAAATGCTAAATATATTCTTCTTTGGTTACATTAAAGCGTGTTTCCTTCCAGCTTTGTCCTTGGGTTGACATGTGTTTGTTTTATTTTTAGCCCTTGAAAACCAGCACAGTAATATTCCTATAGGGTGCAGAGAAAGCATTGGAGTATAGCATAAGAAAATGAAATCAGATGCTTAATATTCAATTTGTGCAGATGAAGAGACAAAGATCTGGATACTGATTGTAAACAAAAAAGAGGTGGATTGATGGGGCAGAGGGTTATGAGACTTGATGGGGAAATTTCTGCTATATACTTGCTCACAATGGACTTTTCTTGAAAAATATGCAGTAGAGCTATCTTTTGGCATTTTCCTTAATTTTGTGGGTGATTGTAATGTATTTAATACTCACTGAATGTGAATTTTCTGTGAATTTGTTACATTAAGGAAAGCTAAAAACAATACATCTTGTGTGTGTGTTGTGGGGAGGCAGTTCTAAAACACGATAAGAATTATTAGTGGAAGAGACCTGAAAAGTGTGTAATTTTTCCACCCAGGAAAAAAAATTCCAGACCTTTTTATAACACTTTATTTCCTACTTTTTTTTTTTTCTTTGGGATATAATACTATTTTAACTTTCTGTCTTCATATAAATCTGAAGTCTTTGACTATAAAAATACTGGGAAGCTTTAACAATTAGGCATTAATTTGAATAATATTTTTCTCCTTGTACAGTGAAAAAGAGTGATGTAAGAATGTCACTTATTTTGGTTCATATTGTACTATTTTAAAACTGGAAGCACACACTGAAAAGAATGTTTCTGCTGTATAAGATATGTTCAGTAAGTAAAGCAAAGTGTTATTGCATGAAGAGAGAGAAATCCATACAATTTTGTATTGTTGCAAGGTCTTTGCTAGAATCATGATTCTTGTGGATGCTGCTTTAGGGCAATATCCTGCAAATGAAGAAATAGAAGAAAAATTAGAGACTGCAGAGAGAGATGTAGAGAAGTACAGTGTAGGAGTACTGGTCTCCAGCTCAGTCATAGCCATGTCTGTGGATCCCTTGATCTGGACCCTGATCCACAGACTGACTTCCCAGCTTGACCTCAGTCCTGTCTTGTCTCTGTGGACCTGCCTGGTGGTCACTGGGCTGTGTGTGACCCTGGTTACTGTTGCTGGACCTGATCCTGACATGTGAATTGCCTTCTTGGTTTGACCTTGGACCTAATTCATCACTACCAACTTGCCTAACAATTTGGACTCTTGGTTAAGCTAGGCTACCATCCCTGGGTTGGCCATGCTGGCCTTGCTTGGGTACCATGAGCTGTCCTTGTTGTCGCGCTAGGCTCCCGGCTCCTCCTCATTAAGGGAATAGTTCCTCCCTGAAATGAGCAAGAGACGTTTTTAAAGACAGAGAGAGGAAAAGTAAGGAATCTTAGTGTACAAGATCCCTGGAGACTGGGTTCCCTGCCAACTTCCAGTAAGAGCTTGTAAAGTCTGAGGTCATTGGGAGCATTCCCAAGGACAAAAGACTGCTCAAAAGACAGAACTGGAAAGCTGAGTAGCAGTGATCTTACCAAATGGAGAATATTCATCAGAGATGTGTGGAAAGGGAGATGGAGGTTGGTTCATATTAGCACCACGCAAATCTGTGAAGAGCAAAAGCAGTAAGCAAAGACAAGGCTTGAACAAAGCCCTAAACTACACTGAAAACTTTAAAGTAATTTACGTAGCTGCAGTTAGCTTCACAATTAGTGGGCTGCAAAAAGAGTTTATATCTTATGGAACACAGAAGATGATGATGTGTGTGACTGTTACTAAAAATACATTGTATTTGTACAAAGCATCAAGCTTTGAACAGAATGTAGAGCACTTTACCCAAGAAGGAGTTCTGCACTAAAGTACTTGACTAAACCACTGAGGAAAAATTGAAAGTTATATTCATTTTTTTGGGGAATATGAGTTGATCTAGTCAACTGGAAAGAACTGGAAACACATTAATTACTACCAATCAAAATATGATTAAAAGGATTTGTAGATTCATCAACATTAGATAAGCACTTTGGCCCTCAGTGGAGGGGAAAGGAAAAAAAAATAGACTGATCCAGGAAGAGAAGGCCAGTTGTATCTGATGTCAAGTAAAGTCATTTGTAAAGTATCTTTTTCTTTCCAGCATTTACTCTGTCTAGATTTTGCTGTCAATTCCATGCCCCCACAGGAAACAGTATCACTGTTGGTTGCATTTAAACGATGGGAAATTATAGGAGGAAACTCAAGTCCTTGAGTTTACCACTTTGTCGTTTTGGAAGTTCTATCTGTCCAGTTATGGCCCCTCTAGATGCCTTAATTGTTGTTTATTTCAAATAGAGCAAGATTTTCATGATGAACAACTTGGATGGTATTCATCTCATCAATACTTATACGTCTACAGTCCAGATACCTACAACTGTCTACACTGACAGTATAGAGGCTGATGGTGAAGGCAGCTCAGATATAATCTGCTGCACTGTAGGAATCTTCATTTATTCAGATGATTCTACCATTATGTCTTTATATTTGAGGAATAAATGCACTTGCAATGTCATCTGTCCAGAAAGGATTATTTCAGGAAATGAGGTAACATTTCTCTTTCCATTGCTTTACTGAAGTTCGTTTCATGTTTGGGTTAAAAATTGCACTCCATGGTTTCATTTTTTGCCTCATTGATTGCCTCAATCAAGCCAACCAGGTTTGATTTCAAAAAAATAATCCCATCTGTCCAAAGCCGGAAGAGAATCATAATCCAGTTTTTCGTATCAGTGCATGAACTCTATCTTCCGTATTCATTTTATGTACCTTAGTTCTCTGCTACAATTTTACGTTATTGTGGTCTTGACCTCTTAATTCTACATTTGAAGAAATTGTTGTTCTGGTTATAATACCTCATCTCTTTGGTGTAACTCCTTCGCAATCACTGGGTCATTTTCTCTTTTTAGATTTCATTTCACTTTAGCTTATTATTATGACTAAATCCCACTGACTTTCTTCCCACTGTTCTTGCCATACTCTAAGTAAAGTGGGAAAATGTTGTTGTTTTTTTATTGCATATATCATGTATTTCCATTTTCACTCAAAATACAAAAATAAAATATTTAGAAAGGGTAAGAAAGAGATGTAAAAAATGCTAAGGATAGAAAAATTTGTTTTCAGAGGTGACTCTCCAGGTAGTTTCAGCAGTACAACGCTTACAGGTAAGTGATTTCATTCAGCTAGTTCTACAACAGAGTTATTTTAAACCCTTTTTCATATCAGTGAATGGTCCTGGTATGAATGTTTATTTTGCAGTGTGTAAACTTGTCAGTCAAATCCATGATAGATAAATATTTTGCACTCTTATCAGTAGTTTTTATGAGGAAATTGATAGATCATAGTGCTGCATGCATCTACCAAAGCTTTATTTTTTGCTGTTGCTCTCTATTGTAGCCTGTTAACTGAAATACATTAACTTTAATTTGACTTAATTTGTGTATACCACATACATTTTGGAGTGAGTTCTTTTTCCAGTGTTCTTGCTCCCTTTTTCTCAGTTTTTATGCTCTTTCTCATGTGTTGTTGAGTTCATAGTTTATCTTTCTGTTTGATAAAGAAACTGGATTCAGGAACATCTGTATGAATGTGGTCAAACTTGATGGACTAGCTGGTCAAAGGATGCGTCTGCACAGCAGCATAAGACATTTCATTGTTCTGAGTAGCTGTATATTGCCTGCACAGTAATCCCTGTTTCTGAATGAGGAGTGAATCCTATTTGAACTATGGAACATGAGGCACTGTCGGTAGACCTAAAAGCAATGCTTGATACTTATAGTCTTTGTCAAAAGGGGAGAGAGATTCAGATGCAACTCTGTTTTTAGCTGTAATTGCTACTGTGCCAAAGATTTGATTTAAATGGAGTATAGTTTTGACCTGGATGAAACATGGATTGGCTTTATTAGTGCATGTTTTAATTATATTCCTGAATTGTGCCATCTCCAGGGCTATTCTGGAACTTACACTCTATTATTTAAAGTACTCAAAAGTCAATAGATATGTCTACATTTACTTCAGTGGGCTGTGGAGGAGATCCTATGATCTCGTTTACACTGCAAACTTGAGACCATTTCTGTACTTTGTGTATGTATCTATTCCTTCCAAAAGAGGAACTGTGGAAATTTTCCAGAGGTTTTCCAAAAGTTCTTGTTTTTATGCTCCTTTGATTGCCAGAAGAAAAATTGGGAAGGAGTTTCATATTTGTGAAATAGTAGTCAAGTCCTGGGCCAATAGCCAACTGTGAATCTCAGTTTCTTCTCCATTTGTTTTGTCTGGATTTTCACAGGTCCTCTCCTTCCCTCTCATATGTATTAATACTTTGTATTAAGCACTTACTGAAAGATTTATTCTTCTGGTTAATAGGTGTGTTGAACTGTTCCATACATTTGTATTTAGAAGAGCATTTGTCTGGGTTTGGAGCATTTATAGCTAAACGTTCTTTTTTCCTATCTCTCATCATCAAGTAAATGAATAAAGGATTTGCTCACTGGCAACCAAAATTATTCTGTAAAATGAAAGGTGTGATATGTTTGAGAGTGAGAAACACAAAAGGATATACACTGTAATTTTTAGTCTCAAATAATATGATGAATACAGAAGTGTGTGGACTATTTCTCAGCAATGTTTTATTTTATGAGAGTTTATTATAACATAATAAATGAATGTAATTCTCTTTAATATTAAAAAGTGAGTAACTTTTCAGCCAGTATTTATTTGCTTGGGTAAGTTCATGCCCTTCAGTTTTGTTAAGAATGTCCCTTAAAAGATTACCTGAAGAATGTATCTTGCATCATACATCTTAAAATAAAGAGAAATCAAATTTCTCTTTATTTCTCAATAAAGAGGAATAAATACCCCTTCTGACTGAGGATTTGTATTTCAGTGCACTTCTGAAGTCTGGTTCTAGATGAACCCACAAAGACTTTTTAAACAGGGAAAACAAACACTCCAGAGCCAATTGCTTTTAAGTCTTTCTTTTGGGGAGCTGATCATGGGATGGATGAGGACAGCACTGGCTCTGATATTTTTCCAAACATGGAACTGTGCTACGGCTGTGATTAAAGACTTGAAGGGAAATAGGCATGCTTAGGTCAGTTATCGCCTCAGATTTTTTTCCATTATTTTAAACTACAGTAAAACCTCCAATGTCATTGTCAGTATATTCTGTAGCTCAGAGACAGCGTATGATTAGTCACTAAATAGAACTGTTCAGTACTACAGGGTTGCAGCAGTAATGCTGTTGTGATTCAGGAGGTATGTTACTCTGATCTTCTGAGTATCATCTGGGAATACTTTTTGGTAGAATATTCACATGCTGCTTTGTTCTTAGCAAAAAGTAAAACTAGTGTTTGCAGAGTCTAATGTACTTCCTTTTTCTTTCTTGCTTTAGATATTCCACTATTTAGTTTATGGTCAATATTTAAGGCACAGTGTATTTCTAGGCTTTTTGACTGGCAGGAAATACATGCTGTATTTCTCTGTATGGGTGACACATGCACAAAATATTCCTATAACAGGATACTGGAATCACATCTCATTACTCTTTCATTAGATCCCCTACAATGGATAAAAATAGCATGACGCAGGGGAATTGGAAGTAATTCAGCCTTTAAAAGGAGTTTTTATGAATTGGGTCAATTCCATCTAGAGAGGCTTCTCTGGAATTGCATTCTTCTGAAATTGCTGATTTTTCTACTGTTTTTATTTGCAGAACTATTTTCAAAATTAGTGGTCCCATTAAGTCAGAAATATTAAACTTTGGGGAGAAAAACTTGCTTTTGCTCGGATGTCATGTTTCTGGGCAGCTTTATCAGGTAAACTATGGAGAGTGGTTGCAGTGGCCTTAGTGATAGAGTAGGCCAACTGAAAGATTTTTTTAGCTATCATTTATTCTTTACAGAGTAGAATTATTTGGCGTAGTAATCAAAATACTGGAGGCCAGTAAGCAACCCTATAAAAATGTGCAGATATTGCCAGTGGGGCTGAGCAGATCATTATAATAAAAGAAAGTGTCAGTATAATACGATAAAACAATTTAGTGATGACGACAGAGCACCTTTTCTTTGTACTTCTGCTGCCAAGAGAACTTTGGATGTTTCTCATGAGCACACCTGGTAGCTTATCCACGTTCTGAGTTTTGCTTAGCATTTTCAAATCAGGTGCTGAAACTGGAGGCTAATGTCAGTCAGTATAGATTTCAGGCTGCTGTACCATCCTTTCTGCTAAACTAGAACACGTTCTACTGTGGCAGCATGTGAATTTGGATGATGTAATTCCCTGCTAGAGTCTTTGTGAGCAGTGTTTGATGGTTGCGAGCGGTTTTTGATGGTTGCAGTCTGTATTCAGTAATGCTGAAGTAGATCTGTCAAGTGTAGGCCAGGAAAATACCAGATGTAAGGGGAGAGATAATGTAGTTGGGGTGTGATTCTTACAACATGTGAATGTCTGTAGAACTGGCATTAACCATATTTGTGTTGCTTGGAACTTGAGGCCATTCTCACATGGAGCTAATGCCATCAAGTTAAAGCAAGAAGGGAGAGTTACATGCTTGAAGGGGAGCCTTCTAATGACATTCTTTATTCACGATCATTAGTACATCTCCCCACAGGGGCAATTTATAATATAAGGAGTCATTGCAATTGTAGCAGTATCATTAAAGGGTTTAGTGTTTTTTTTTTTCCTATTACACTATGTAAAGACAAATATTCTGATTCATATAAAATGTTAAGATATCTTACCTTGTAGATGCTTATGTAATGCTGTTGCTAGAGAAATTAATCTATTGAGAAGGATAGAAACAGTAAGAAATAGTTAATTTCAGTGATGATTAGTGTGTGTTGGACATAATCAAAAGCACCTAGTAATACAGATTGGTCTATTTTGGCATGCTATAGTGAAGAGCAGGTGTGGTGCACTGCAAAAATAAAAGCCAAACAGATGTTTGCACAAGTGCCATGGCTCTGTTCCTCTTCTAACTCTCTCTTTACCCTTTCCCCCATCAAAAACACATTTTCAATGCCAGATGTTAATGTTACTTTACTCAAGTATTACAATTATTTTTGCACATTATTATTACAGAGTTCTGTTTCTTTCATTAGCCACAAAGAGCATTAGCCCTTAATGGCTGGCAGTCCAATAGTTGACAGTTTCTCATACTTATGGTCCCTAATGTCCTTTAAAGGGAACATTTCATGTAGAGTGGTAGGGTAGGTGTCAGTCAGCTGTCCTTTGCAGACCAGAT
The DNA here is from genome assembly GCF_028389875.1 of Rhea pennata. Classification (NCBI taxonomy): domain Eukaryota; kingdom Metazoa; phylum Chordata; class Aves; order Rheiformes; family Rheidae; genus Rhea; species Rhea pennata. Next base: position 16,246,215 of record NC_084670.1, on the reverse strand, counting down.
GTGGCCAATGTGCTCTAGTCTAGGATATGAATTGCTGAAAATGCTTATAGCACTCTGATACTATTCTAAACAGAGGTAGAAGAGTTGGTGATATTACAAAGTAGGTAGTTACAATAGAGATGTTATTTCATTCAGCAGTGTTCAGTGGACCTTATTGTGACCATGGGCTAAGGAACATTGTTTTAGATTTAGTAAAATGCTCTATTTCAAAGTTAGGAAAATCCTAACCTGCTAGCAGTTTTTTAGTGTTACCAACACTTACTGAAGTGGTGAGCAGTAGTACGACAACTATGCATTGTCCATGCTTTGTGCTGACAGAGTTCAAGAAAGTGATTATGAAAGGTGTTATTTTTTAGTAGCAAATGATGCAGAGCTATATTTTCTAAAATTCAGATTTTACAGTGTAAAAACATGGTTGCTCTTTGGTATATTTGAGCTATTTTGCCAATGTTTTTCCTTGCCATTATGAATGCTAAGTGAAGTTGGTTTTTATCAAAAATTCCTTGCATTTTCCTTATAAATTATTGATTTGTTATCATCATACACTAACTGATAAGGCAAGTGAAAGTGTGTTTCCTGTATCTTACTGAACAAGAAATAGGTACAAACATTGACATTTTTATTGCAGTTCTAGTTCTAGCTTGATTTTTTTAATTGACCTTTTCCTTTCAATATTCAGAATATAAATATGTAGCTCTATACTAATTTTGCTAACAGCCTGAAATATGTTATCACTTTCCTCAAGGCTTTTGGAAGGGTGAGAACAAACTAACAGTCACATTGTGTACTCTGCTATGAAACACACTTTGGAGGTCTTGGTGGTCCTTTTTTTTTTAAAAAAAGTTCCTCAACTTTGAAAGCTTTGAAATTAATTTAAATTTGGATAAGAGTTGGAAGATCCCTTTTGGAAAATGAACAGGAGAGCAAAAAGAAGCAACGTTCCTCCACTGCAGCACTGAAAAGATGAAACAAAATGCTTTTATGCCCAATTGTGATCTTTAAATTGTGAGTAAGGAACAAGTATTTTGTGTGAAACTCTACCTTGTGAGATTTCAGCCATGTCAGAGTTTCTAATAAATTTCCCATATTTCCGATCAAGGATCTATACTTAGAGTCACAAAATATGAAATATTAAACAAGTTTAGAAACCTAATGCAGAACTATTAGGTGCAAAGTTGGGCAATACCAAAGGCAAGTCTTTCATGAAACTCACACTGTACATATCTGGGTGTTCTGCATAGACATGTATAACTGATGTAATAACCAAATGTAGTGACATGGGTAACTGAATGATGTAACTGGCAGTAGAAAGTAACCTTCTCTCTAAAGATAATGCATCTTTATTTTTCTAGCAAAAGATAATTTTGTAACTGTGACACAAACTCTGTTTTATATAATGTTTTGAAAGTAGGCTGGAAGGGTCTAGCCTACCCTCGACTATCCAGTATAACTTATGCTTTCAGTATTACGAAATAGGTGCTGTGCTGTTGTATTTGTTATACCAGCTATGCTGCAAAAAAGCTAAGACTGATTTTAGAGCCCTTGATGAATCTGATCTCAAAAGTGAAATGGCAGTTGTAAGGTTATGCTCCTGTTCATGTAACAGTGACGCGTGGATTCAGAGGTAGAGTGCTGTCACCATAGTTATAATGCTTAGTAGTTTAAACAAATTTTGTAAAACTTTAAAAGTGCTGACCACTTTGATAAAATATTTGAGAGGGATCAGATTGAGAGAATTGTCTTACAGTACTGCATGTGATTCAAAAAAATTTAAGTTGTCATGCCGTTTTTATTCTTGTATAGCTTATAGCTGTCTATTTAGCAACTCAAACATCTGAAAACTGTACGTTAACTTTATCTGAAAGAGCTGCTGAATAAACATCTCATTTCATTTATTGAAAACAAATGCTGCTGAAGTTAATAGATTTCCTTCAACTTCAAAATGTTTTGAACCAAGCTCTAATGTTTATTCATTTAAAGCTATTTGACAGATAGCCTTTTAAAAACAAATTTATCATTTTGATGACACATTGAGCCTTAAAATGAGAATTGCTTTTTGCATGCAGAATTCTATGTAGGAATGAGAATTTGCCATTGAGTTGTTCTTTTAGCATGTTAAAACCAAACTGCTAAGCTATGCTAGGATGTAGTAGGAACCTTTAAGTTCAGCATACGTTTTGTCGAGACACTTACTAAAATCATGAAAGGATATGATGCTTTTAATTCTGTAGTTCAGTACCTGCAAATTGTTGCCTTGCTATTTGATGATAGTAGTAAAGATTTTTCTCTATTATCATTTGTTAATGTCATAATCTCATTTTGAATCTGCATTTTATAGTTCAATTCCAGATCAAGAGTAGATTATAGTTTTGTGTAATTGAGCAAGATCTCACGTGGCATGTTTAAAAATAAGTTAGATTTTTTTCTTATTTGGGGGAATTTTTCTTTATCTCAAGAATTAAATATGCAAAGAACAGACTTTGTATGTATTTCAGATGTATCACTATTATTTATTACTTTGAGAAGTTCTGATTAGTGCTTACTTGTTGGTTGAAAATATGGTATCTTTGTAATAAATAGCAAACCACTAGAGTGGATCCTGGACCTTGTCCCCTGAGATCTAAAGGAAGCGCAAAATTTATTATTTAGGTCAGACTGTAAAAAAGATGTTTTGCTGGGTCTGTGCTCTGAAGACTATTTTCACTTTGTTGCTTTTTGTTATTTCTGTGAAATTTTCCAACTAATTGTAGGCTGGGGGTGCAACACTGTGCTGTTGCCCTTCATCGTTATGGTCATGTGCCAAGTTATATAACTATATCTAAAGTCTGTCTCCATTTCAGAGTGAAAGCTTCTTATGTCAGGAGCTGTGTGGATTCCTTCCTAGCTACTGAGCGTTTACAGACACTTTGGCAGACTGAGTAAATTACACTAATGGACTTGGATGAAAGCAGTCTGCTAGCTTGAATATCTATACTAAAATATTCCACTGTTGGTGAGTGATTACTTGTCTGTATGCAAAGAATCCTGGTAATTCAAATACAACTGACAATCCAATTTCACTGTAGATATGGAAACAGTCTAAAATAGGAAGAAATTTAAAAGCTAATAGTCTTTCAGAGGTATTGTCATATGTGCCACGACTCTGAAGTCGTTTTCAATATATGTATAGCCTGTGTAGTTTTTCAAACTGTACTGTATTGTCAAATGATATCTAAAAAGAAAGGGTTCACATTAAAAACATGACCTTGATTGATAGAGTATTATCTCTGCTTTAGACCTTGGAGTGTTTTGGTAAAGGATAATTTTATCATTATTAATTTTCTAAATCTATTTTAAGTATACATATGTGAACTAGTCTCTTTTTGTTAGAGTGCATAGTTGTAGTTCTGTAGTTAATGGTTTGATTCATCTTTTGTTGAAGAATCTCATTGGCCTGATTCTTTGGAATATATTCACAAGTTGCATTGTTTTATTTTAAGTTTTAATTTGACTACCCTCTCTATTTTGATGCTTTTACTGGGATGCTTACCCTTGTAGCAGGGGAAGGGCTTGATGGCACGTATGTTTCTATTTAGAGATAAAAATAATAATTTCAGCTCCACACTGCATAAGGACCTAATAGTGAAGGAACATGAAAGGCAGAAGTCAGTTGCAAGCAATATAGAATAAAGTAAGAAAGAAATGGAAGGGTGATTTGTGTAAAAATATTTTCATATAATTTAGACCAGAGAATTTTTTTCAAGTGGTTTTAGAACTTCATGATGCACTTTATTTTTGTGATAGTAAAAAATACCATTTTTTGCTATAATGTTACAATTTTTTATCATAGTTTTGTATATAGGATGTGTTTAGAAATTGGTGTCTTAGCATAGAAGCTTCTTTTTCTATGAACATGACCACTTTTTTTTACTTTAGAAGACCATAGAATAATATATTAGTGACAGCAAAATGGGGAGAGCAAAAATGTAAATTCTACGAATTCCAGTATTCTTACTGACAGACATTTTGCATACTTCGATGCTCCTCCAAATACCATAACTCTTCCTTTATGAACAGTAAAAGAAAAGTGGAAACTGGACTGAGATCTCCTACTTTGTTAGAGTTTTGTGTTATTTTGAACTTACTATTCTTTGAGCTATTCTTTGAACTTATTATTGAATTATTTTGATCAAGAGCTGATCTAGCTGCTTAGCACAAATGATTTTCTTTACTCCTCTAAGTCATTGAGTTCCTAAGTAGAATTCAGTTAAAAATTCTATCGACATTTTGGATGCAACATTTTCCTACATTTAAACAGGAGAAATGACTATTTTTTTTTTCCTTTGGAAAACTATCTGTGTGAAAATCTTACTTAGTATGTTTTGCAATGGCTCTTCCAGACTGCCATAAACTAATAAAATTAGAAAACCACACACTAGCATGTGCAGAGGTAGCAGATTATATTAGACCCAAAAAACCTGAAAGCAGAAAGTGTACCTGCATGTTTACGCAGTAACTTCTTTACCACACAGAAATGATGTTGACTAAGTGGAAGAGAGTGTAGCAGAAGTGCCCAGTCTTTTTTGCCTGAATGGACGATACAGCTTATTAGGTAGCCACTGAAAAGCTGACAGTAATACCAGTCCTCATTATCACCTTGCACTTCAAGTGCTTCCAATACATAGTACTAGCTTCTCTAGGGGAAATAAAAATTGAACCTGAATAAGCATGCTATCTGTGGAACGTTTCTGGGCACTGCTGATGGATATTGTAACAATTTATTGCAATACTGCCTTTGATTTATGTTTGGTTCTTATTTTCTGGGGAAGTCTGGATGTGAGGGAATATGTATTTTGTATTGTTTAATGACTGGGACAAGTGACCTGTCATAACAGGCCACAACCTGATGCAAGTAATAATTAGCTGACGGGCAGAGTAGTGCTACAAAGGTGTACTTAGGTCTCCTGTGGCAGCAAGAAGTAGCAACAGCTCTAAGCAGAACTTCCTAGAACTGGTAAGATAGTTGACAAAGAACTGGTTCAAAATCATAAATTGCTTTATTTATTTTTTTTTTTCGAAGATCTGTTTTCTGTTTTGAAGGAGTGTCTCTTCAGTGTTTCCTTTTTAGCATGAATTGTACAAAATATGCACCAATAGGTGAAAATTTCTTCTTAACATCAGATCCGGCTGTTCTTGCCACCATCCCCTGCCTTTAACTCAGATGCCCTTGCAGCCTCCAGCACGCTTTGGTACTACTTTTGCCCGCTTGCTTTTGCTGTACCTTGCTCAGCTTATTCCTTTAGATGGACACAAGCATCTACCTCTGTACCTGTCTGTGTACAATGATGTTCCCTCTCCAGGAAGACTACCCTACCTGTATTTTTTTTTCTTCTGCATGAAAAGAGGCATTGTGTCCAGTGTAACTCTCCTGCTGCTGCGCTCTCGCTTTTGCCAGGTGACTGTATGATAACATCTCGTCTTTCATTCTCCCTAGAACACTTCTACTCAAAGAGCTTATTTGTATAAAACTGTGTTAGTCTAAATAGACACACTCTTTTCTCCTTCATAAACATCTCTTCATTTATAGATTAACCATTTTCTTTCTACTGTCCTTGATTCAATACAGATGAGCAACAAACCTGAACTAAATTGTGTGTATCCTGATTTCAGGAGGGAAATGGTATACAGTAAAAATCACAATCGTTTTTTTGACTCTGTGTGTTCAGAGATTCCTGATAGCAGATTTGCCAAGGTTAAGCAAGCTCTGTCGCTCCCAGTTTGGAAATACAGTATTTTCATCCGTGCTATTTGAAGCCTTCCCTTAAAAACAGGTCTTCCGGGTAGGTTACTAGAGAGAGTAGTCTCGATGCTGTTGTAGCCAAGCACAGCTAATAGAGGTAATAATCTGAGATGATTCCTGCTGTAGAGAAGTTGAAAAGAGGAAATACACACGGAGGCTGATGGCTGCCAGGGTTTATAGAACTGCACTGTGGTGTCGCGGTGCCCTGTCTGTATGCAGCCATCTCCTTCCAGCTGCATCTCCCTCTGCACCCCCGCAAGAGCTCGTCTTTTACCCTCCGCAGAGATGCCCTCCTATCTCCCGCAGGGGATTTGCTCTCCCAGTTAGAGAACTGCTGACCTAAGCTCTAGGCTGAGAAACAGTTGCAGATTTACTGCAAGGACTGATCCTATGAAACATCTTCATTGGTAAAGTCTTCCCATGCATTTCCATAGCTCTCTAGTCCATCCAAATATCGTAATATATTATTTGTACTGCTGATAGTCTGCCCATCTGAAGGATCATTAACTGATCCAAAGTCATGGACATTTTATATATTGAGGAAAAACTGCAAGTCAGCAGCATAGTGTGGTTTTGAGGTGTGTGATCCAACTCGAAAATACAATGCATTGACTAATTTCTGGCAGATATTTTTCTACAAGCTGAATGAAAGCTCTGAGCTGCTTGGTTTTACTACCATTTTGTAGCATGTAAATCATGATGTATTAGTAAAGACTGGCATTTCTCATAAGGAAGCATTAATCTCCCTGACATTTTTCCAGATTGGTTAAAAGCTTTTAGCCAGCACAGCTAAAGAACAACTGCTAGGAATTTGGATATGTGCACATGAATCCTTAATTGGCCAACAGAAGTATTTAAGTATTATTTCCAGAAGCTAAAGATGTCTTATATGTGGGTGATACTCTTAGCTTGAGAAACAGGTAAGATACACTGTTCACTGAGACATTGTGTCCAGTATTGCTTTTCCTTAATAGTGCTTTTTTTAGGAGGGTGAATGCTTTACTTTCATATCTTTGTGTCTAATTTTAGTAGTGCAGAGGACAGTAGGATTTTCAGGCCACCTTCTCAAAGGGTGACATCCAGAGAATTCGAACTTCAGAATGATCGCCCAGTTTTAGTTTGATTTGGGGGATATTCTCTGGGAGTTCTGATACAGCAAAATGTTGTAAATAGGTTAAATAGGTGAAGGTGAGAGTTACTATTATTGTGTCAAATGTTTTATCTATGTATAGAAAAAATCTCCTATTCTTACTCCCTAAATAAATACACGGGATTGTGTTTCAGTGTGTATTTGTGTAACTCCGTTGAGTGGATGTGAGGGGAGTTGCTTTGTTTTAGTTCAAAGCAGAATTTGTACATTAACTACAGTCATAAAAGAATCACAATCTGTTATTTTTATCCTTTTGCATTAATTGACTTAAGGAAAAGTATGACCTTGTCCAGAATATGAGTAAAATATACTGTAATTTTTTCTCTCACAAGCACTCACATATATATGCACACACGATTTACAACTAGTGTTTTGGTAATTTTGCTAATTTGCATCTTGTTCAATCTTGTGACAAGCTGATTTTAGATCAGAGGTCATGCTATCACATGCAATTTACTTTGATTTGAGGAAAGAACTGTTACATATGACTAAAAACTGAAATGACAAATCAGAGGCTTTATATTGTTTAAATGTACTTTATTGTGTATTTTACAGTAATTTAATGGTGTATTTGTATATTTGATATTCAGGATTTACAATCCACATGCTAATTCAACTTTAGAACTCTGTATTTTGTCGTCATGCTTATTGTAGATTGAAGACAACTACAGCAAAAAAAAAAAAAAAAAAAAAACACCTCATCGTGCTGTATATAAAGTTATTTAAAATAATTTTTGGAAACACCATGAACAATAATGTAAACTAACCTAAAGCTGATGTAAAGAACTTTAGCCACACTTACAATATCAGAAAAGAAGTCAAAGCATTTTAAAATCTAAGTGACTTATACTGCATATAAGTTTCATAAGAAAATCCTAGGTTAGTTTGAGGCAGCCTGCCAAAAATTACCCCCTTTTTTTTTTCCCTGCAAGCTTGTTAATAACAGAATGCTGCATGTCTGAATCCAGTCTAGTGTTATATTTAGAACAGTGTTTTACTCCTGAGGGTTTCTTTAATCTTTTAGCCAGTTGTTCTTACGGGGTTAAGTGGGATTTTAAAAACATTTTAGCATGTGGGATTTCGCATCTTGCATTATATTTCTATATAGGAAAAAAAGTTGGAATTTTGTACCAGTAATATGGGCATGAAAAATAACATTTTATGTGAATACTTGCTTTAAAAGCTGACAATTCTAGATACTTGACAGCCTAATACATCTTTGAAATTATGTCAGTGGTGTCATGAAGTGATTCTTGAAAAATCAATTAAAAAACCCTCCAAAAATGAAAAAGTGAAAAAATGATCATTAAGGTAATTTCAATTGTTTCCCTTTTGATACCTTAGAATGTATACTATGCATGCATGTATGATTTTAAATTTTTATTTATGATTTAAAGTTACCATAAATTCAATGAGATTTTTGGAGAAAGTTTGAGACAATGATCTAATTCAATGTTAGATCTTTTCATCTCCAAATCTCCCACATGCAAATTAAAATAAGAAAGTGAGATAATATATTCTTATTCTGAAAATGTGTACTGCAAAGTGATTTTTCCTGGAAACAACATGATTGAATTGTAACAAACAAAGTTTCATATTTTCAATAACTTGATTAATCCTTTAAAAGAAGCATGACTTTTAACTTGCTAATAAAAATAGTTTCATATTTGCTTTTCTGCTGTTTAAATTTCTTCATAATCTCTCTGTAACAGTCTCTCTCTTATTTTTAATGCTGATATTTGTCTATTTCAGAATTAATATTTGCTACAACCAGAGATTAAAATGGTATGACTAGACCTTTAAATAATTTGGCTTCGATAGCCCCATCGTTTTCTGAGAACTTGGAACGGAATTTGGACTCTGCTTCCGTACCTTCCTAGATTATAATGCCATCCTTGCCTAATGAGGGAGGTATGAGAGTTATGTATTTTTAATATATCCTATTAATTATTTTAGTATACTTGTACCTCTAAATGTTTTTAACAGATTAGCTCAGATGTTGCTTTGTATTGTGGTGCTTTTTGTTCATTATTGTACATTATTTGAAGTATAATCATGTTGATTTTTACAACATTATATTTCAAAGATAACCATGGAACCAGTCGTCTGACTTTGAGTTCAGAACAACCTTATCAAAGCACAATTAAAAGAAAAGTCAGAAAGAAGAAGAAGAATGGAGTCATCACCGCAAATGTTGCGGGCACAAAATATGAAATTGGTAGGAAACTACATATTTTGGTTTTTATCATAATAGCCATTGACGTGAATGAATTACTAATTAATGGGGTGAATTAATGGATTCTGCAACAAGCTGACAATGAGTCATTTCCAAAGGATTTTCTTTTCTAAGAAGCCTTTGTTCTTTTTTGTAACATTTAGTTGATAGTTTTGCACACTGTGCATCTATTACTATCCATTTGTTACTCAAGAAAGGGCCATGAAATGCAAAAACTGAATCAAAGAAGCTTAAAAAAAAAGTCTTAAGGGTTGCATATGTTGAGGAGTATACCTAAAGATTTAGAAGATGAAAAATTTAAGTTAAATGTTAACTATAGGGATCCCTTATAGAGATTTTTCTTGATAAAATCTGCTTGTGTTTTTAAGTTGATGCTTAGGGCTACTATCACACTAAATTTGTAGTTTGTCTTTCTGTTGTAGAATAAAAAGCATACAAAACTAGAATAATATAATTTGGCTTCAGCGTTTTAAATAGCAGGCTTGTCGGAACAACATTATAATTCAAGCTTTTGGTGGAATATGGGAAGAGAATTTGGGAGGTGGGATCATTGCTGACTCTTGTTTAACAGTACACAATGACACTGAATATATGTTTCTGTGTTTCTATTCAGCCTGTAATTTGCATGATGAGTTTGTTCTGATAACTCCAAAAAAAAAAAAAAAAAAAAAAAAAAAAAAAAACCACAGCCAACTGTCTCAGTGTTAATGCTTTTCCTTCTCACTGGAATACTTATTCATGCCTGAAGAATAACACCTCCTTCAGCCTTATCTCCTTCCAACTCTGGAAATGGTTCAAGGATTTTTTCAGAGAAGTCAGAGCTAAGAATTATTTCTGAGACTTGCAATGGCATCTGTTCTGTATGGATTGATTAGATGGGAAGCAGTTCTAGGATTTCTCTCTGGCTCAAGTTTTGAGCCAGAAGTAGTGACAAATTTTCAAACTCTAAACATAGTATACTGAAATGGACCTTACTGACTTTACCAGGTGGGGAATATGTGAAAAGCCAGAGATACGGCCTCTCTGGGGAAAGGTATCAAACAAATTCACTATGCAAATAGCAGAAGGGATAGTTTAAGGTAGAAGAATAAATACTAGTTTTGTGAGTTCTTCAGAAAAGTCTTTTCTCCTTGAGCAGTGCCTCAACTTTTTCCAAACTTTTCTATTTCTTTTTCCGATTCTTCTCTTTTTGATGTTCACATAATGCGTGCACTTGCTCTTGCAACTACTGTACCTTAACTTGAGAAGGCTTCTTGTTTCCTGTCTGTAGTGAAACTTATATTCACCACATTTTTAAAATTAACTTCTATGATAGCTAAGATTAAATTGTAAAGCCATTGAGGTGCAAGTGGACTTTGACTAAATCATTGTGGAATGCCTAGATTCTCTTTACAGTTCGTATAAGTGGTTGCTCTGTGCTTCCAGCCTCAGTAAAAGGTCCTATAGTGACAGATCTGCAATAAGCCGATGGAAATACTACAAGAATAACAACTTTTTTACTAATGCTATTTTCTGACAAAGGCTTGAATATTGAAAATGTTCAAAATATATTCAATTTTTTAAAAAATAATAAATATCTTTTAAATATTTGGAATATTTCTAAACTATATAATTTTTTTGTAGTACGTGTAGTAATACGAGAAATGGGATTTGTGAAAACAGCTGATGAGGATGAAACAGCAAATCTTATTTGGAGTGATTGTGCTGTGCAACAAGAAAAGATTGCTGAGCTTCGGAACTACCAGGTAGAGTGGGAGATAGCATTCTGAATAGTCAGTAAACTGTTTCATGCTGAAACGTATGTCAGTCTTGGTCAGTTACATCTGTGTGGAAAGAAAGCACAAAACAAAGCAAAAACAACCTGACTGCAACAAAGCCAACTACGTGTTTTTAAATCCTATTTTCTTTTCCAGAGTTATTTGTTCATACTATTTGGAATCTGGTGTTTAAATATTTGAGGCTGTTCTCTCATGCTTTTGTCTGCTAGTTGGGTGTTGTGAATGCTCAGAGTTTGAAAGAAGATGCAAAATATCATTTTATAAGCTGCTCGTAAACTTTTAAGCAGTGAGTTAAGCAAAGCCTCTCTCCCTAGTCTTTGTGAATAAATAATTCCTTTTTTATCATTACTTTTTGACAGCATTCTTTGTTCCTAAATAACTTTTTGAATAAAAGAATGATAGATCCTCCTTTCATATAAAGTGAAATCAGTGGAGGTATTCAGGTGAAAATCTGTTGTAGAACACAATTTATAGTATCTTTAGAGGATACCCAGCTTAACATAAGATATTCTCTTGGATGATTTATATATAGTATTAACTATGTGTGTATATGTAGTTGAATGTTTTAAGGGATTGCTTGTAATAGCTGTGACAGGAATACTAAAAAGTTCAACTTCCTTTCATTTTTCTCTCCTACTTCAGAGAATCAACCATTTTCCAGGAATGGGAGAGATCTGCAGAAAGGATTTCCTGGCAAGAAACATGACTAAGTAATCTTTTTCTTTTACTATTAAGAAGTTCTTCAGGAATGTTATTTAATGCAATACTACTTTACCATTTGTGCAGTTTGTTTATTTTTACTGAGAGGCTGTAATAAAACCAAGGATAATTTCCAAGGTTCCTTAATAACTGGCTTTGGTCTTGGATCTGTAGCATTTGAATGGACTATTGTATCTCTTCTGTTGACTTCAGTGGAAAATAATTTGAGTTCAATTCTCTTTCTACATACTGCAGTAATTCCAAATAGGACCTTAAATTATTAGATAATACACATAATACATTATACACCCAGGCATATATCCTGTAATGATGGAACAGGAGAAATGACTAATACCTGAGTGGATATTACCTGTTTAAAGTAATTAGTGAGTATATTTTTGTATATATCAAATGCAAAAGTGTGAAATGTCTTACTGTTTATAGAAGAGTCAGACTCATTTGTCTCAGTAAATTCTCCTGACTCCAGTGAAATAACTGGGTTCTGAGGAACTATATTACCAACAATCTGTGAGTAAGACCTGTAAGAAAACAATGCTAAATAGTGATTCACCTGCCTAGTAATAAGTAAGAGTTTAGGGAGAAATCTATGTGAATATTTTGATTCTTCCAACCTAAGTTGCTCCAAATAGCAATTAAAAATAAGTTAATGTTTTGGCCTAAATCTAACTTATACTACAGCATTACCAAAACAATTTTTTTTTCATATAGTTAGTGTGATATCTCTTCTCTCTCTCGTTCTCCCTTTTGTAAATGCTAAATATACTATGTAGAATGTATACAGATATTCTGATGCAAATATTATTTGCATTGCTATGTTGCTCATATGTCCTACTTGTGGTCCAAAACCCCATTGCATCAATAAATACTATACAGGCACTTCTCACTGCCCCTTCCAGAACAAAACTAAGTAAAAACATAGAGATAATACCTGGATGCAAACAGCTATTTGGAGATATCCTGGAAACAATGGAACAATATTGGTCAGCATGGTAAGCAATGGTATCATTGTATATTGCTACAGTTCTATAATGGTTAAGCTTTTTGCCTATTTTCTTTTTTTGAAATGTTATCATGCTCACATTATATTCAAATATAGTCTGATATCTCTCCTTCAACCTGCTGAATTCTTAGTTTGGGACACATTCTGAAGGTACTGAATATGGGAATTGCACGTATTATGCATAAACTGGAATGATTTCTCTGATACAATAACTATGGGTCAAATATGTGTTATGAGCTCACTTTATCAGTAAATACACTGAAGTTTTATCAGTCTGTTTTTTCATAATATTGGTCTCACAATTCAATACTTGATATTTGTAATTTTTTAAAAAAGTGATATACTTCAAGACAGCTTGTGGAATAGATATGTATGTAAAAAGTCAGTTATATGTAGTTGGAAAGACGTGGACTAGAGGATTTTGTTCTGCATAGCTGCTGTTCTGGCTTAATATTTATTTGAACAGGATAGCTTAGAAACTAATCCTGTTCTCCTGCTTTGCTGCGTACAGTCTTTTCTATTTACTTTTTTCCTTATTTACAGCGTATACTGCTCTTTTTGGATCAACCCACATTTGAACTATGCTAGTTTTCCTTGAGAGAGTGCTGGATTGTTTGTGACTTTTTTTTTAAAAAAAATCTTTTTTATTTCTCTTAGCTCCTTTAGAAACGATTGCATTTTCAGTATTATCAAGTACAGCTCTTGGGTTTTGATGAAGCAATGAAACATCAGGACAACCAAGAACAGAGTTCTTCATTTTTTTCAAAGAGAGGCTGCAAATGTCCAGAAGTTACTTATTTATCTCTACATTCATTCATTTGGAGAAGTAGACAAACAACATAAAGTGGCAAGGAAAGGATTTAGAATAAAATTTTATTCATAGAATGATATATAATTTAAGACTGAAAGAGCTGCATGTAGGAGACATTTGCATATTTAGCACTGTTGTGCACGGTAGCATATTGTGCCAGTTGCATTGGTTATAAACAGAGAGAAGGAGATGACTAGAAATCAAGATGCAGAGGTGCACAAGGAATTTGTTAAGAGATTTCTTTACAAAGGTCTCACAGATGTGATGATAAAGGTATGAACAATTATACTCCTTGGGCCATTCTGAGGAGATATTCCTGTGCAGGATCTGCTGTAAATTCCTATTTCAAAGTTTGAAACTGAACATCAGCACTTAATACCTTCAGTTTGTCTGTCAATAAAGAGTATAGTGCTAAATAACATTCGCCACACAGCAGTCATCATGAGATCTAATTAATGAGCCTTATTAGCCGAGTGCCCCAGGAAGATTTGATGTGCTGAGATAAAATGCCCTCTCAGTAAACAAAAAATTTAATAATGACTTTTGTAATAGAAAACTAGAGCTTATTGACCTTTATTGGCAAGTTTCAAAGCGTTATTTTAATCACGTACTGTATTCAAGTAACTGTGATCAGTTTACTTCAACAGTTATAGGATTGTGATTAAAATAAGTGCAGTCTACAGTATAGTTCTGTACGTTCAGTTAAAAATTATTTTTAACATGTATAAATTAAATCATTGCTCTAATGACAGGAAAATAATAAGAGTAGACTGCTGATATTGACTCTTACAGAAGGCTGTGGTTTGTGGATCATTGAGAGTTTAAATGTTCATGAAACAACTACTGAAAATTGATGGAGTGGACCAATGTATATTCTTCATTTTCTTTTACTTCTTCCCTGTCATCATACTGGTCCCACTTTTTTTATTTTGTGCAAGCTGTTGAGAATGGGGTGGAAGAGTGAAACCCCCTGCATCTGAGAGGTAAATGCTATTCAGGAGGAACTGCTCTTCAGGAGAAAGTGGAAGTGCTGTTACAGGCCAACATTCAGGCCTTTCCCAGTTGGAGGACTCTATGGCCCTTACATGCAGAAGGGTGGAAAGGAGCAGTATAACATATAGCATGTGAGAAGAGAACCAAACAGAAAATGTAGGGACACAGAGTAACTGAACAGAGAGAAGCAGGAATGTAGCTGGGAACAAAAGGAGGCATGAGCATCACTTCTGAAAGGGAATAGTCAACATACTGAGAAAAACAAAATTAAGTGGTAGTGTAGGGTTAACTGGATTTTGATTTCTAGTGAGTGGTCTCTTAGAGATCCTCCTAATGTGAGCGAAAGTTGTGGATGCAGTTAGTGGGTGAGAAGGCATACAGGATGAATGGGAAAGAGAACATGAACATGGATAGTCTTTTATGCATGACCTTTATTGCTTATATTTAAAAGCTTTGTGGACTGATCATGGTTCAAGAATTGTTCTCTTCTACACCTCCCCACTAACCTCCTTTCATACCTGAAAAGTCAGAAGAACTTGAAACATAGGCAGTGAACCCATGTTATTAGATTGACAAGTTTGTCTTCAGTAATTCATGTTTTGTTCAAAACATTTGATTCTTTTGCACAGAAAGTACTCAGACAAGTGTGCTTATCAGAGACAAGAGCACAGTCTGACTGCATTCTTGAGTTAGAATAGCACTCAAAGGAACAATAACTCCTTGTTTAATTCTCAGACCTCTTGGTAAGGACTGCAGAGGCAACAGGATATAGCAGCACAGTAAAGAAGTGGTTAAACATAGTAGTGGGTAACAGATGTGTTGGAAAATAAGGTTTTTGTAATGGAATAGGTCTTGATTCAGCAAGCTGCTTGATGATCCTAAACCATTTTCTGAAGAGGGCCAGACAGGGAAAGAACAACACTGAATTCTTTTAATAAAAGTTTTAGTGAGTATCAGAATTTGTAAACGATAAGAAGTGTTCAGCTTCATACTATTAAGTGTTCATAGTTTATTCAGTTATGTGTAAGATACAAAAAAACATATAGTATTGATGTATTTAGAATTTTAAAATAACATTAATATATGTATAATACCATGAAATTATTCATTGAGTAGGGAATATAAGTACTGAAATCTGTAAATGAGGTAAATGTCAAGTTGCTGTCATGTATCACACTTCAGGATGTATATACAAGTAATTTGGATAGGGATGTAAACTCTAACACAATCTCTTATTGTGTAAAAATAGAGCAAGTTCTGGCTAAATACGCTATTCAATTAGCAAGGTAGTAATATATAGTGGGTAGAGGATGGTTTAGAAATATGCATGAATGATGAATTATAATACCTATTTTTTTTTAACTTATGTGAATATTTAATTGTTTGCATCAAACCATATCTCAGTGAAGCTGTAGAAGCGCTGAACCTCATGCAGTTCTTCAAAACTACTGTAGCTATTGTAGTTTATGACAGAGTGTTTGCTAGATAGTTAGCTAAACGGTTTGGTAACAGTATATCTATTATACCACTAATCTTGGCTACATTCCTAGTCCTACCAGATGTGGTTGGCAGTTCTGTAATTTCTGTTAGCATCTAAGCCACTTAAAGAAAAACTAGCTTATTGCTGCATGAGGAGTTTGTATAGGCTCACAGTAGAAATAAAATTTAAAATAAAATTGTCTCTTTTGAATTTAAGTTACCCTGATACTATTAGTTTCCATTAGAAGACTAGAAGTGTACCTAAATCTGCAATGAAATAAAAGCTGTTAAAATTCATCAGAGTGGTATTTTTTTAAATCAAAGTTTGGGCACCTTGCTATGTCAGATCCTTTCTTTTTTTTAAAAAAAAAAGAAAAATACTTTCGTTCATGTTCTGTTGGCCTGTGGATATTTGTATTTTAGATGTGTCCATGCTGTGTGTTAGAGTAGTATCAAGTTACTGAAACTAACTTTATAGAAGCTACTCTGAGTTCTCTGAGAATCAGGCTAAATGCATTAGTGTTGAATTTAATGAGGAGTCATTTATTGTGCTGTGATCTATGGGATACTAGTCCACACTGTAGCAGCAAATCAACATTGCCTCTGTAGCTTGGCTCTTACTCAAGCTATCTTATTTAAAACTAACTTGAGTGTACCCAGCCAGAAATGCTTGCTATCTGCCAGAGGTACAGCTTGCTGCTGCTTTGAGTAATGGAAACTTCTGCTAACAGTGGTCATTGGATTCTGTGGTGTTCTGCCTCTTTTATTCCTCTTTGCTGTATTCAGGCCACAAGCTTGTTGCTTGGTATGCTTGCCACCTCAGCTCCCCCACCTATTAAAGCTGGGAGATCAGGACCTTGTTGTGTCATAGAATCCTAGAATCAGTCAGGTTGGAAGGGACCTCTGGAGATCATCTAGTCCAGCCCCCCTGCTCAGCAGGGTCACCTAGGGTGAGCATGTTAGACAGCGTTGCATCCAGGCTGGCCTTGAATATCTCCAGAGAAGGAGACTCCACGACCTCTCTGGGCAGCCTGTGCCAGTGCTCCATCACTCTCACAGTGAAGAAATTACTCCTTCAATGAAGTTTAGTTTAAGATGTCTTAACCTTATTTTTGTTTCAGTTAGTATTTCTATTTTTTTTGTTGTATTGTCTTGCATTTCTTTACATTCTTTTGACTGAATAAGGTGTTCAGGGAATCTTAGTCACAATATGTTGGTACCAAGCATCAGTCCAAACTAGCATGCATTGCTCTAGTTTGGAGAGGTGCCTGTGCATTTGCTTGGCCTATGTCAAGGTCAATTTGCAACATTTCTGTACTTTTGAAATATCTTCAAAGACCAGAAATGAACAAAAAATCTTTCTTGAATTACTTCCACTTTCTTTTAAGATCAGTCTTTGTTACTAGTATTTTTTATACCCACGAAGAAACCCTACATCCTCTTTTTAGGTTGGTCCCTATTTACATTTAATCTTTGTTTGCCAGAGACTTTAATTTGGCTTTTGGGCCTTTCCAACCCAAAAGGGGCATGTTTTTTTCTTTTTTTTTTAACTAATATTAGAGATTCGTTTTGTGATCTGGAACAAAATTAGCTTTCTCCCTTCCTCTTCAGTTTGACCCGTGAAGTGAGATGCTTTTTTTTCTTTAATTTTTGAAGTATTCTGGCATTATATTCAGGATCTCCCTCCAAACAAAAATAGCTCTGCTGAGGATCCAAAAAAACGTGCAACTCCTAAAATCTATACCAATACAAAAATTAAAACATGTGCCAAAATACTACTTAAAAAAAAAAAAATACAGAGAACGAGCTTCTGTTAGGAAGGGAAAGATTTGCAAACACATGGTCTGTTTCTTATTTCTAAGAATAGGAATATCATTAAATCATCTGACTAACTGAACAAAAGTTGTAACAGAATTGAGATGGATGTGAATAAAATAGAAAGATAATAAGATACGATAATAAGTGATAATGCATTAAATAGCTTTTGTTGTTCTTCAAGTAGGCATATGAGTACATTGTAGAGAACTAACTATTCTTAACTAATCATAGATGTTTGCTTTCCTGTTACACTACTTTGCTAGTAAAATCTCCTTGTCAGATTTTATAAATGCTGTTTAATCTTGAGGACTAATACGTGAAAATAGCTTAAAGATTTCAACTCTATTACACTTTCTTGCAGAATGATCAAATGTCAGCCTCAGGAGTACAGTTTTATTCCTCGAACATGGATCTTCCCTGCAGAATATACACAGTTTCAGAACTATGTAAAAGAACTGAAGAAGAAACGTAGACAGAAAACTTTCATAGTCAAACCAGCTAATGGTGCAATGGGGCATGGGTAAGTTGCATATTAACTTCAGTCTTCCTACCTGCAAATGGTGAAATCTTAAAACCCCCCAAAAGGAAATAAAGAAAACCAAACAAATGATTACAGATTTTGAGATTAAAACAGCCTTTTTTTTTTTTTTTTTTTTTTTTTTTTTTTTTTTTTAAATCCAGTGCTATTTACAATACTGTGAGGAAGGGAACAGTGTGTTAGTAAGAAGTTTGTAGCTGTAGAAGTTAAAAGTTATATGATCAGTATAAGAAAGCTTATGTATTGGACAAATGCTGAAATATAAAGTTAAATAGAAGTGGTAATTTAGTGTTCTAAATGTGGCATAATTAGAGGGCACTTTTACTTACAAGACTCAAATAAGTTTTAAGATCAGGTTTATTTTTATTTCAAAACTATCTAAACGATGTATGTATTAATCTGTTGTGCTTAGACTTATGAGGTGAGATTGTTTAGGCATAAATGGCAGGGTTTTGGTAGCTATGGGCTGTGGGGGTGCCCTGCATGGGAAGGAGCTCAGGAACTGTCCTGTGCTTGTTCCAGCCAGCTCAGAAACCAATCCAAACATGCCATTGCATGCCAAAACTGCAGATCACACATTTAAGAAAGAGCAAGGGCTGTGAAATGGAGTAAAAAAAAAAAAAAAAGAGGAGGCAAATGACAAGGAGATGCTGTTGGGGACATGGCTGGAGATGTGCTTTTGGAAGGAGGTGACCTATGCTGGAGCAGGGATGGTCCCTTAGGAACTGCATCCTGCAGCTGAATTGAGACTATTTTGCCCAAGACAGAGATACATGGGGAATTGCATTGCAATTTCATTCTTAGCTCTCTATTCTCTTAGACTTAGGTTTTTAAGTTTTGCTATTTTTATTGCTTTTCACATCGATTTGGATTATACATTATAGTCAAGCTCTATCTTGGTTATGAAAAACATACCAGAATTACACTAAAAGTATTTCTTCATTTTATTGTCCTGTTGATAAAAACATAGATAAGCTGAAAAGATAGCAGTATATTTCAGAGAAATGTCTCAGAAGTACTTCAGAATACAGGTATTCAGCACCAGAACATTAAAATGTATTGTAAAAGAGTAAAAGATAGAATTAAGGTAACAAAGCTATGAGAATTCAAGATTTGAGTTACTATTGATACACTGAAAAATATTAGCTATTGCAATTATTTGAAAGCCTCTGTATTTTAGGACTGCCAGTTTACACTCTCCATATAAATGATTTTTCATTCTGATGTGGGTAAACTGGAATACAGAAATACTGAGCCTAATCCTACCATCCATATTCATGCCAATTGATATCTTGCTCTGCAAATGGTATCACTATGTCAGGTTACTCCTAAAATTCTTTGAAATCTGTACCTCAGGCAGAAGTTATGACAGAGGGAGCAGAAGCCTATTTTTAGAGCTGCCCGGGAAAGACTAATGGCAGAAGCTAGAGACTGATCATTCTGCCAAGTGACTTCTAACTGCAGAAGGAATGCATTATTACAAATTGTTGAATCAGGGGAAGTAGGAAGTTATTTTCAAATGGCTCATTGCTTTCACTCATCCAGTGAAGTATCATGAAGGACAGGAAAATAAAAGCCACATAAGTGAATGGTACTTTTTTCTCAACCCTGCA
The DNA here is from genome assembly GCF_028389875.1 of Rhea pennata. Lineage (NCBI taxonomy): Eukaryota > Metazoa > Chordata > Aves > Rheiformes > Rheidae > Rhea > Rhea pennata. The sequence goes on along the minus strand of NC_084670.1, from coordinate 16,226,300 downwards.
AATCAGATACATGTTTCTTTCTTGCCATAGACTTTTGCCTACCTGGTTGTGTGACCATGAAAATGTACTTCAGAGTTATGTCTAAGTTTCCTGTTTTTAAATTAACCTTTGTTTTTAACCAGAATCTCTTTAATAAGAAATGGAGAAAAATTACAAGCCCAGGATCACTTGATTGTCCAGGAATATCTTGACAAGCCCTTTCTTATGGAAGGCTACAAGTTTGATTTACGCATATATATTCTTGTAACCTCCTGTGATCCATTAAAAATATTTTTATATCATGATGGACTTGTGAGAATGGGCACAGAGAAGTATCATCCACCCAGTGATTCAAATTTGGTAAGTTGATGTTCGTTCTGATTTATGCTTGTGTGTGTAGAATTTTACCAGAGTAGTATTTGGAGGAGGAAAAAAAAGATAAGTATGTGACATGAAATTTAATTTGATATTTGTATGGCAGAACTTTTTCATTGTTACTAAAGAGGAAAAAATCAAAATGACAGATGTTGCACTCTTTTTTTCCTGTCAAAATTGCAATTGTAGCCTCATTTATGTGTTCAAATTTTATGACTTTTATATATGTATGCTAAAGAGTTTAAAAATTCCCTAAAAGCAAGCAAAAGAAATCAATTTTTAATATTCAAAACCTGAACAAAGAAAAAGAGAATTGCTTCAAGAACAATTATATTGCTTTCATAGTTATTTAAGACTGAAATTTTTTGGAGAAGGAAAAAAAGTGAGCTTTTCTCCTGCAAGATCATTATTTAACATCCCTGAAGTTTAGGGCTTCTACTGAGGGACTTGCAGTGTGTCTGCCATTGTGTTGGAAACCTATGCAGAAAACAAAGATACAAGAGCTAGTATCTGAGCGATCACCACAATCCTTGAAAGTGAAGGAATCTACTGTAGGTGGTGTTTGTCAGTGACTGCTTCAGTGTGGAAAGGAGTATGGAATTACATCATCTATTCATGATGTATTCTCAACTATTTAAAATTTTAGCATTTATAAAGCAGGCAGCCTGTGGACTTGCAGAGAACCAGCAAATGGTAAGGGGCATGCTAATGTTTTTGCACTTTTTAATCCTTCTGTTTACTGTACAGTATCCTTCTGGACTGAGAAGTGTAATCACTCTTGTTCTGACCCAGAACAAAATAAGAATGGTTATTAATAAAGAAGTAAATGTGAAGCATCCAAACACCAGTAGATTTGAGTTTCTTGTATCTCACTCTTGTACGCTGTTGCTACTGTATCTTTCTTTATGCAACTGCATATATTTTTAGAGCTACTTCAGCATAATTGTACAATAGGCAATGCAGAGACATTTTTCCCTACTTATCATTTAACATTGTGTGTGTCTCTTACTGCTCTTTTGAAGAATGCAGGTGTAATTTTGAAGCCAGAGGAAATTGTCCTTTGCAGTATAGGATTGCAGTGAGACAAGCATAAGCCACAACTGTATTTACAATATTTGTTTCCAGCCTTTAAGACTTTCCACAGGCATCCTCTATTCAATCAACCACAGCTCTTGCAGAGTATAGAATTTTGCTTGGGGATTTAATGAAAATGTTTGTTTTCAATATTAGCTATTTATCTTCTGATATTCCCTCTTGAGACTATCACTTGCGTGTTACTGTTTTCAGACATTTAGGTATTGGTTGCGTGCTTCCTTATTTACTATTGCATAAGGATATTTGGCCCTTGCTATGATTAGTATTCATTAGTAAGTATAGCTGCCTTATCTTTTCAGTATGATTATCAAAGTTGTATTTGGAATAGTTTGCTATTAATATTTTTTATTGTTAGTACTAACAGTATTAGCAGCACTGAAATATGCTGTGAGTGGATAAACAGTACAGCAGACCTGGCAGTTTTCTTTATGTTCTCATAACTGTTCATGTAGTAATTAATCTGTAGAAGTAAATAATCTGGTTTATCATTGATGACATTGTTCCATGCTGACATTGTTCCAAGTAACTTGGAACAAAAGATTAGTTCATATGTTTAACAAATGTCCAAAAACACATTTGTTTTTTGTAGTTTGAAAAATAATTACCTTTATCTGAGAACCTGAATTTCATGGAAAGATGATATTTATAACTACTCAAAACTATAAAAGCAGTAATCAGAAGCCATGGAAGAAATTCATTACTTGTAGCACTAATACAATATATTGTTAACTAGCCTGTGATTAAGTTGTTCAGTTCTGTTAATTTCAATAAGTTTTTTTTTTAAACAAAAGTAAGTGTAGTGAGATCAGTGGCAGCAGAAGGCTTGTGTTATCTATTGGCTATCTCATCAAAAAGGAACTAGAATAGAAAATGTGTGGTTTTATCAACTAGCACTGAAGTAAGGAGTGAAGTATGGCAAATAACTGTCACTATGATAAGGAGAATCATTTTGGCAGTGTAGATGGAAAGCTGGATTAACACCTGCACTGGAAGCTATGTAAATTTGTAAATGCATTGGCCTTGGAAAGGCCCTTTATTTTAATCTGTTGTACATAGTATACTAGATGAGTTAAAATGCAGCTGATAACATGAATCAATTGCTGCTTATGTTTTGTTTTGTAAAGGAACCATAGCACGCACTCATTTATGTAATGAATAAGATGTATGGCTATCAGCCATTCAAAAATGTGCAATTCTGGCAGATATGAATATGGTGGAAAAATTCGTAAGTAAAAGATATTTTAAAGTTCACTATTGGGAGAACATTTCTCATAAGTAAACTACAGGAAAAACTGAAATTGGAGATTTTCTTTGAAATGGATGCCAGAGATTTTAAAGTATTTTTAAAGTAGCACTTTAATCTACAGTTCTACAAGCATCTTCATTGTTTTCTTCTAGTGAAATGTAACCGTTCTGTAGGTTATGATAGTTATTCTTCACATTGTTGTTGTTTGTGTATAGACATGTAAAAAATGGCAAATGTATTCTAATGCTTAAACAGATGTTGAGTAGTAGATCCATTGACTACAACTGGCTTAAACATGAGCACAAGTCTTATGCTCTATCAAGGCCAGAATATTCAGTGCATAAAATCTCAAAGAAGCAGAAGTACTAAGTCTGTGCATAATTTATTTGCAAAATGTGGACTGTTTGACTAAGTAATCAATGATCTAGTGTGTGTTTTTCCTGAACTGACCATTCTTGAACTGTATTTAAGTTTTTTTTTTTTTTAATGTCTTTTCTGCCTGTTTTTAGAGCCAGTTGTATATGCATCTGACTAACTACTCTGTCAATAAACATAACGAACATTTTGAACGGGATGAAACAGAAGACAAAGGAAGTAAACGATCCATAAAATGGTTTACTGAGTTTCTTGAAACAAATAACCTTGATGTCTCCAAATTCTGGAATGATATTTCAGTAAGATAAAACTAATACACATTTCTTTATATTGTGTGTATATGTTTAGGAAACTAAGAGCTTCTGCCATCCATTTTGCTTGGAATCTAGTAAAATTTTTGAAACTTTATTAATCTAAAATTCTTAGCAATGTGCACCACAAAGCGGGTAATGTAAAAGATGAGGATGATGATTATACAAATGGTGATTATATTTTTTAAAAGGATAGATTCTGAGTTTGATTATAAAGCTAGTTATTAAACTATTTCTGTCTGAGACACAAAAGGCCTTTCGGTTATTCACTTTAATATTATGCAAGGAAACAGTTCTATTTAAATTAGTAGAGACTTTTCTAGGGCTTAAAGTGAATTTTGTATCTGAGTATAACTATATACTGTAGCTATATATAAAATATATCTATCTGTTATGCAATAGGAATAGTTTGTTTATTATAAACCATCTATTTATTTATTTATTTTTGCATTTAATTAAAGTAATAAAATTATTTTAATATATCCTGGTATTGTCTGTCCTGATAACATTTTCTGAAAAATCCCTACAGGAGTTAGTAGTGAAGACTCTCATAGTTGCAGAGCCACATGTTCTTCATGCTTATCGCATGTGCAGGCCTGGGCAAGCACCAGGAAGTGAAAGTGTCTGCTTTGAAGTCCTTGGATTTGATATTCTGCTGGACAGAAAACTAAAACCATGGCTTTTGGAGGTAAACAGCTTTCAAAGAATGTAGATTAAGTTTTAATGGTTAAGTTAAACAAGCCTTAGCTGAATCTGTATCTAAATTAGAAAACTGCTAAAGAAAATCTGCCTTGCAGGAAGTACTGCTGTTAATTAGATAGAAGGCACTTTTTCTTAAGTATATGGAAACTTGGCCTTGCAGTGACTTTTGAGATTGGGGTAAAGGTAGTTATTTTCCTGGAGAGACATTGCATTTCACGTTTTGTGAAATTGAGGTTTTGTCCAATTTAAGTTTAAAGCAACACTTTTAATGAGAAATACGATGTTATTCTGGGTGTTCCAAATGCATTCTCACTGAAGGACGTTTTTTACAGAAATTGGATATTATTTAACTTTACTCCTTCAGTATGGTTCTGTGTATGACTCTGGCAACTTTTGTTAATTTATTGTCCGTATTTCGTGTTTTAAATATATGTTCTGTGGCTTTTAAAAACAGTCATATAAACAGGAAACTAACTTGGTATATGTGAAGTGCTGTCAAACAATCAGCATGAATGGATTTAAAGAAATGTTTCTCTTCTGGTATGTTAATGGACTAGTAGCTTAAGTGGTACTTGTACAGCTTTTCACTGAGGGATGTTTGAGGTCTGTTTACTGTGTGTCTTTAATTACACTATTAATATATAGGTGGATCTCACTTGTCTCTTTTAGATGGTCTTATCATTTTGTTAACTGTACAGCTGAAGAAAAAATGCAAAGTATATTAAAAATCTAGTTATTGACAATAAATCATGAATATGATTTGGCTATTGATGAGCAAGATGTACACAATTAATTTACTGAATTACAACCTTGTTCTCAGGCTGTTTATACTGTCAACAGTCGTTTTGTCCCTCTTATTTCTCTCGGGGATTCAGTATAATTTTAATTAGAAAGCTATTAAGTTCCCTCACTGTCTGCCATGCAGACTTAAGCGTATTTGCTAGCTTTTATATACAAGCCAAAAACAACACGTGGCATGAACTTAATCTGCACTTTACAAAAGCAACGTCTGTTTATCATCACTGGACTTAACTACATCTACATTTCCTCCCTTTGTCAAGCAAAGCCTAATATCTCTTTGATTTAGCTTTCAGATTAAGATTTATAGGATCGGGGGCAGGTTTAGCTGAGATGTTTAGAGCATGGTGCTGCTAATGCCAAGGTCATGGGTTCAGTCCCCGTATGGGCTATGCTAAGGGTTGGACTAGATGATCTCCAGAGGCCCCTTCCAACCTTACCATTCTGTGATACCCTATGGTATCTTTAGCTTGCTTGTAGGTGTCTGTAGTTTAAGTAGCCTGAGGTTGGTCTGTCTGCACATTTCATCTGGTCTTGTGGCAAATGACATCAAGGTGGTGTTTGTCATTCGCAAGAGTGCGGTCAAATCCAGTTTAGAGTGTCAGTGCAGGATTATCAGGGAAAACTGTGGTGAATTATTTATGAAGAACACTCATCTACCTTCTCAGATGTTTGCATGTAATACAGAAATTTTAGCATTTTTAGTTTACCGTTTATGATAAAGGGTCTCAGACTACAATTGTACTCTTCCCAGGTTCCATGTCTGTGTGGGAGGGATCTGGTAACAATATAGTAAATGCTGCTGTGGTACTTCGGGTTGTTGAAGAATATTACTTTAGGCCTTGAAGAGCTGTGTAGTTTATTTTTTATTATTTTCTCTTCTGCTTTCAGTGATAGAGGTACTTTTGAACTTAATTTGTCATACATTGGACTCAATTAATAGAAAATTCCAACTTTGAAACTTACTTCCTACTCTTATCCACAACTGTTTATTGTGCTTTTTTATCTCTTTGCAGCACTCTTAGAACGAACATACAAACATGCTCTATACACACACTTTATATATGTGTGTGTATTTATATTAAAAATAAAAGATTATGTGTGTGTGTGTGTGTGTGTATATATATATATATATATATGTACATGTATATACATTTTCCTGAAACAGTTCTGGCTCCTTCCCAGCTTCCCACTGTCACCTCTTCCCCCATGTCCTCTTGGCAAAGCCCCACCTCGCAGAGGTAATGAGTACTGATCACGAGGCCCTGACTGTTCTCAGTGTTATGGGAATATTGCCAAAATTGGATTAGGGTGGTAAATTTAGTTTTATAGTTCCATAGCTCACTGAGCTTTTCTGTTATAAAAATAGTTTGATCAAATATTATAGGAAATAAATTGTGCCATGTTATAATGACTGTTGTTTCCTGAGATGCCTTTTCCTTATATTCCCTGTTATGTGATGTAGCTCTCCTGCTCCTTGGTGCTGCCAAACTTCCCGAACCTTCTAGCAAGGCACTGGCTCTGGGAAAGGCGCGATTGCCACCTTGTGGCACCAAATGTGGCGGCAAGCGTCTGTGCTGTCCCGGCAACCTTGATCCTTTCTGAGTAGCAACTGGTACATAGATCTTTGTTCTGTTCCTAGGAAATCCAGTTCTTATTTTTTGACCCAAACCTCCAAGCTGGCTATTTTACATAAATAGTGGAGTCATTCAGTTGAAATTCTTGGATTGACTCCAGCCTTATTCAGCCTCATTGTATCCAGTTGAGATCACAAAGTCCTTGAGAAAAAGGTCATCTTTTAATAATGTAGCCGTTGTTCTTCCTCCTCCTAAACTAAGCTCACACTGCCTGTTTCTGGGAGTTGGATTCACAAAGCCGCAAGCGTAGGGTACCAGACCATGCTTCCCTTGTGATTTATGTGGGTGAGAGAAACCCACAAAATTATTATGATTCAGTCTAATTAAAGTATTAGCAAAATCTAATCAAAAAAATTATTTTAATTCTAGTTACAGTGATGATAACACCTATAGTTCAAAGTATGCAATTACTGCTAATTCCTATTACTAAAGTCGTTAAAAGTTGTACGCACAAGCTTTCTGGTACCTGTCCCATTTTCTCGTGTCCTGCTTGTCCATCTTCTGTCCCTGGGATCCAAAGGCCAGCAAGGGGGAGCAGAGAGCTACCTCTTGTTGAAAACAAGTGAGAGTTCATGGCAAGTGGTCATCTTCACTGGGAAGGATACTGTGCTGCTGCTTTCTTCCTTTTTGTTCTTGCTTCCGCTTAATATCATTTTTATATATTTACTAACACAAGCTTACTGGCTCCACTGACACTACTGGCTTTTTCTTTACCTACTAACAATTCTACATTGGCTTTAAGTATTACTATAGATGGTATATTTTACATTTGCAGCATTCTGGTTTGTGTTTTCTTTTTTTATCCCTAAAACTAGTTTTACCCAGTACCCTACTCCTGTACTGAGCTGTAGTTGGTCGCTGTGATTTGTGTTTAGATCTTGAAGTCTTATCCTTATTCTTAGGTCACTGAATTCTTACAAAAAAAAAATGGTTAGGAGCTGTCTCCTAACAGATACAATGCTTTGGTAACTAATTGTTATTAATATCTATTATGACAGTATTGCTGCTGTGCTATCAAGATTGCTTTACAGTGCTCATGTCTTAGAGTAGTGAGCAATCATATTTCTTGTTTGCAAATAAGGGATAGCCACATTAAAAAAAAAAAAAAAAAAAAAGGGACAGCATCTTCTCTTAAAGGATATTTTAGGGAAAACAACTTTCTTAACATAATGTCTTCTCTGAGAATTATTGAGATTTCTCACTCATGGTCACATTTCACAAAAGAAGGCACTTTGTTCCCTATATCCAGTATTTAACCCATTTTATGGGTAAAATGATGTGCAGATACCGAAAGGCAGATATCTGCACAGATATATGCTGATATTCATATGGGTTATTATATTTACATCTCTCGTACTAGTCTACTTAGACTAGAGCCTTGCGGAAATACTTTTCAACTGTATCTTGCTGCATTTCACTGGCATTTGAAGTATTTCTGTGATACTGTTGTTCATAAAGCTGTTGCATAAATGTGATCTTGTTTGGGATCAAGTTTTTCAGCTCTATCAGCAACATGTTTTGTGGAAAGTGAACAACCTTCAGCAAAATAAACCACATTCAGCCACTCATGTGTGTCTTGAGGTATGAGTACTCATAATAATTGAAAATGAGTTGTCAATATGCACTTGCAGTGATGAAGTGCATGCTGGGCTATGTTAGCCTTCATCTGGAGGTTGAAGGCAGTGATCTACTTGACACCTGTGAGGCCACTTCTGGAATACTGTGTCCAGTTTTATCAATGTTTAGAAACATTGACAAGTTATAGTGAATTCAGCAGAAAGCCACTAATGTGCTCAAGGGATTGGAGCACAGGATGCATGATGAAAAGCTGAGAGAAAAGGGTTTGCTTAGCTTGGAGGTGAGAAGACTTTGAGGAGAATCTAACTGCAACCTGAAAGTGGACTTGAAGAGAAGACAAAGACAGTTTATCCTCAGAGATGCATAGTGGAGTGACAAGAGGCAACAATTACAAGTTGGAACAGGGGAAATTCCAGTGTCTGAGAAAATTCAGGAACAGTGCGTATGGCATGATGTAGAAAGGTTGCCTGAAAGAAGAAAAAGAAAAGTAAATATCTGTATATGTTTTCTGCATGGCATGTTGGGATTTCTGTTAGTAGGGAAATACTTTCCTTGCTGTTTCTCTGGAAAATGCAAATAGATGGCAATGCAAAGTAAATATGCAGCAAGCTACTTGGCAAGGGTAAAAAGCTTTAATATTTCCTCAAACAGAGAACTTCAGGTGAGATTCTTTTCTGAAAACTGACTAGACTGGCATTGTGGATGTCCAAGTTTGTTATGCCTCTGTGGTTTCGATAAGAGTGTAAATGTATTTGGGCTTTACTATGAGATGTGGCCATTGTTCTTTGGGCTTGAAATGTCAGGCAGGTTATTTATGCACTTACTGTTGTGGTCGATCAGTTTGTTGTGATCTTGCCAGTTTAATACCTGGTTGCCCTGAAATGAATTCTCCCTTGTGATGGGTGGCTGCTTTGCAGCTCTCTGTTTCCAGAGGAATCACATTTTCCTCTGTGTGCTGCCAGGAGCATAAATGACTGCATCACAGTGACTTTTGGATTGCTCTGATGGCAAGGGTTGTCAAGACAGCACTGACCTGTGGGTGAGCCTAGGCCCCTCAGTTCGTCTCCCCTGTGTTTTTGCACAATGTGAACATTGGAATCAGATGCATGCCCCTCATCTTCAAGATATCCTCACAACAAGAGGAGACTGAGTGAATTTTGAGAAGACAGCAAATACAAAATGAAAAAAATGGAACCAATATTATATAACAGTGTGTTTGGCACAGTTGTTATTATGAGTTAGTTTTATTATTAAATTGTATTTATGAACCTGAAAAGTCTTACTGTATCAGGCACTCCTGTAACTATAGCTGGCCGATCATAAGTTAAGTAGTGGATAAATGAAAGGGAAACAGGGTTGTGCAGTCAGTGGTAGAGCTGGAATCCAAATTTTCTGAGTCCGTCAAGTACGTTTTCTAGTAGATAAAGTATCTGACTGATTCTTTATAATTGTCTTATTCATGTCCATGAAAATAGACAAATATCAAATTAATTGGTGAGACTGGATGCAGACAGTCAGACTGTCATAAGAATTACTGTGCTAAACTTTACAAGTGATGTTTAAATGTGTAGGATTTAGGAAATTGAACACAAATATTGCTGTCATCACTCTGGTCCCTATAAATATTCTTGAGAATATGTCTACTTGTGAACTTCCTCCTAACACTTTTCTCCTTAAAAAGGAAGAAATCAACCTTTGAGTTGACTAATTACACTTTTGCAACAGAAAAAGGTTGTGTGTGGAAGAGCGCTAACTCTTCCTCAGATATCTATCTTTATGTTTAAAAAAAAAAAAAAATCCCACACAACTTTGAAGGGAAATCATGACTGTTGCTTTCAAATTCTGAGCTGAATGTCCAAACTGAACTGTATTTTGTAAAGAAGGATTAATATTGCTATATAATTAGAAATATATTGATTGCTGCAAATGTAATTTAGAAATCTTAAAGGGGAAAAAAAAACTGTCAGGTCTAACCATTGTGTCAGCTTTCCATAGAGCACATGAGTTATATTCTAATTATTGACAGAGAACATCTTGCGAGTCCTGACAATCTCCTGCAATATGCATATTGCTCTCAATAGTCACAAAAATTAAGAGGATTTAAAAGCATTCTATTTCAGGGAAGTGCTCATCACGTCATAAAATTGGGAACAGCTCTTGGACTACGTTTGTAAGAGTAGGTGTCTTTATGAAATGAATATCTAACTGGGAACCATGATGTTTCCTGTGCTCCAAACAGAAGCTCAATGTTAAATTTTCTGCTGCATTTCAAACTATGTGTATTAAAACTTTTGCAAATCCATATTTCAACTTATTTAAAAAACATAAACAGGGTTCAAGAAAGTTTGTTTCTTACAGAAGCACAGGCCAGCAATCTTTCTGTTATTTTGGGGCGAGCAGCCTGCACTGTTACCCTGCTGAGAAGGGCAGACCAGTGTCTTGCTTACGTTGTATGAAGTTCAAATAAGTATAGTATGAAAAATAATATTAAAATAATTATTGTGTAAAATATAATTAACTATGTGTTTCTGCAGACAATGTTAATAACTCTAACAAAGGAAATCCTGAACTGTGTAAATAAATATTAAGCTTGAGAAACTTCTATTTTTCAGCTCTCAAAAATATGTAAAAACAGAATGAAACCTGAAAATACATCTTTATAAAAGCATCTAATTTTTCAAATATTCATTGATCATTTTCTTAAAATCTCTTCTGGAGCTTATTGCAAGTTAGTCTGAAAAGAAATATTTGGATTTTTTTGTAGCTTTACAGCAGAAAGCACCAATTTTACTCATTCTTCAGTAAAAACTGTACTGAAGATGTTTCACAAAGTGCTTCCGTAACAGTTGGTGAGGCAATGCTAGCAAAGAAGCAGAGCACAGGCATTAATGTTCAGTTAGGGGAGCACGGAGAGCCATAAACTCAGCCCTCACGTCCTCAGCAAGGTCAACATTTCAAGTATACGATGGATATATATTTAAAGAAAAAAAGTTTTAAAAGCTCACTTGCCCTTTGGCCGAAGAGATCAGCAATATTTAGAACCTTCCTGGTTTCCGTTCCGAAGGGCAACCAATGAGACTGCGGTCTCAGAGGAGAGGCAGCCTCTCCCTCGCTTCCACGGAGGGGTATTCTCAGCTCTGTTTCCCTTGCTGTCTGCTGGCTTTCTCGTCCCTTATACTTACGTGCTGGTTCTCTTTGCTGTTGCAGGCATTACCAATGAATCCATTCAGTCCATATGCTCCAGCTGGCTGAAGATTTGCCTTTAGTGGTAACTCTTAGTCTTAATAACTTTTTAAAGTGCATGAAGAGAGAAAAAGTGCAGTTTGCTACATGTAGTATGGTGTTAACTGTGGACTCTTGGCCAAAGAGCTGGTCTAACCAATTACATCTACTTGACAGTCATGTGTCTGTTGGGTGAAGTGTTTCAGGATGCTCTTTGAATGAAAATCTGATTCGCCTTCCAAAGGAAATATAATTTTCCACTAAATCTACCTGCTAAACTTATTCAGTCTTGGATTTCACAACCGCTTGGTTTTGTGCAAGGAAGGGGAAAGGGACATGAATGCATGATAAAGAAGAGCAGCACCAGTCCTCCATGGCAGGCTGCAGCCACACTAGATTAGGTAAAATGTGAACCAGGTTAGGTAAAATGTGAAACTGCACCTGTAGGATGCAGTGCTGTGGCTGCCTGACCTGATCTAAGTGCAGGCTACAGGATCTTTGCTCACCCTCTCTTCAATGTGAATGTGTTTTCCTTGTCCCCTTCCTTGTGATGGCCCTGATACTCTTCTGATTCTTTCCTGAGATGAAAAATCATCATTTTCCAGTGAAAAATAATTAATTTCCATATGGATCAATTACATCACTGGGATAACTTCTTGACCTTGTGAACTCCTGAGTGCCAGTGCCCAAGACAAAATAGGTGCAGTAGGACAGTTTGGATTTGTATTAGTTTGATATGCCATGGAAATACCGCCTGCTTACACTAAGAAGGTGGATAGCATTTTTAATTCTCACAAATTGCAATGAATGATTAGAATGAATTTCATGATTGTCTCTAGTCAAAGATATACTTGATAACGGCCATTAACAGCATCCTGCATAATAGTGTTTTTTATGGCTTACCATTTTCTTTTGGTTTTTAAATGATAGTTAGCCGAAAGCTCCATCAGCTTCGGATTCCTTTCAAAACATTCATGCTATCCTACAGATTGAACAGAGATTAAATCCCTGATTTTGAAAGGATACTTTATTTGGTTGATTTTAGTTTTATACAGTCATTCCTGTAATCTCTCTTTATATTTGAAAGTTCTTTTCAGTAGATACGTGTTACAGCATTGTGATTGTGAAATATTTCTTATCCAAACCATGCTAATAGGCTGCAGTAGTGGGAGGTGAGAATATATTCTCTGACTGTTGTGGTAAAGAAATGAAATGCTAGGCTGAAGTTTATCCTGTATGTCATTGAAAATGTGAGTTACAGTTTTATAATTTCATTCTAGAGGATATTTTATGCATTTGGAGAGCTTCATTTTGTAAAACCAGATTCCTTTGCAAATCTAGCTGTGGGTGGGAGCCTTAGCTACTTTAGTTTACACTACTTTAAGTATCACAGATATGACAGTAAGAGTCTTTCACTACCAACTATGTAATTATGAAATACATTGAGCTGCACAACTGTAGTGCTCACAAGCAATTCAGTTGTGCTATACTCAGAAATTTTAATTGTGGAAATTGAAGGCTTTATGTGAACAATCCTATCCTGTAGCTACTGAAAAAAATCATAGAAACCAAAGAAACTAAAAAATCATCACCAGCAAAAGCAGATATTTGGGAGGTAAAACTGTGACATTTTAAAAATAATAGATATAAGAATGGATTTTTTTTTGTCCAAGAGCCTATCTTTGCTGTTTTTATGTATAAAGCAGTTTTTCTGTGCATTGTTTGGAAATTTTGAAGATAGTTTACTCAAAGAAACCTAATGTGTGACACTGCCAGAATTCTACGGTTTGTTTTGTAAAATCTATCATGAGTAGATTCAACCAGTCAGGTGCTAATCAAGGACGATATCCAGCTAGATCAAGCATGTGGGAAAGAGGTGAAGGTGAAAGATTGTGAAAGTTCTAACTCACACACCTTGCTCAAGGTGGACAAAAGGGCCTTCTGAAGTCAGGTACTGTACTCAGTGAAAAGTCCCTAGTGTACTTTTTTCCGTAGATGTGTGTTGATCAACAATATATTTTATTTGAACTTTCTCTTATTTTACTCTTGAGTAAAATCTCTGTTAATCTCTAATATGAAGACACTCTCAAAGGAAAAGGCATTAGTTACCACTGAGAAAAACTGGATGGAACTTTGAAAAGGTATTTAAAGGATAGTAAAACGATATGGCAGCTTTAGTTAGCTGATTTTGGCTGTAAGGACTGCCTTTTGAAATTTTCTGTTGTGACGAAGGAGTTTTGGGGGAGGGATGAGAAAGGTTAAAGAGAGTGGGTTGATAGTGAAGCTTCCTTGCACAAAGTTACACTAAATTGAGAAGCAATTTAAATATCCACGTACAGAGTTGTTATGGAATAACTAATGCCCTTATCGTTCACACTTGTGTTCTATATATTAACTTTCTAATGTACCCAGTCACTCATTGTATTCTATTAGACTTGCATCTAGTGCTACCAGAAATATATTCTAGCACCCTGAATTTGCAATAGCTATCCAGAAGTGGACTATGATTTTTACTGGTTCTCTGGTTACTCTTCAGGACTGTGATTACAGTAGGACTGGGATTTCAGACTCCTGTCATAAATGACATCCAAAAATTAGAGAACACAAGTGATAAAGCAGGCTTCCGTTTTGAACTGTAAATGCTTTTCAGTCTCTTAAATGAATGCATGAAAGTGGCAGTGAGAGAAGCCGTAGTGGAGTGGTTGTACGATGTCTCATAACAGCACTTGGTTTCATAACAGCATTTCACATGCCACCTTACAATTTTCTTTCTCCTTTCCCCACTTGAACTTTCTCCATAATAAGTGCAGTCAGCATGGATTTGTTTCCTCAGAAGTGTAATAGATAGTTTTCTTGCCAAAATTCACATTATAGAAGAGAAACAGTTATTTAAATTATTTTGTACTTTTCAGAGAGTTAATTCCCACAACTGCTCATAAGTAGCATATATTATTTTATAACATTCTTTATTAATGCAAAATTTATGACCAAGATTTTACTGTAAATTTAAGTACCACCTGAAACAGATGTAAATATAGCAGTATGTAGTTTTGTATGGCCCCAAGTTGGATGCTTCAGTGCTCTGTAAGTGTGTGTGTGTGTGTGTGCGCGCGTGCATGCATGTATTTCTAGGAGTTCTATGCCTTTAAAAAATTGGACCAAGATAACATTTTACAAAGGTGCAAATAAATGGCCATATCTAACTCAATAGATTTATTTTTGTGAAAGTTTTGATAAATATATTTGTCTGCTCAGCTATTTTTAGTGCATGCAAAATGTTAGAAACATTATTTCGAAGAATAACGTTGACTTTTACTTAGATCATAAGGTTTTGTTGCTGAGATTTGTCAGTTATTTTATGTTTTTATACTATGTACTGATCTAACAACTTACACCTCTGGGTGTTCCTGTAAAGCATATCTGAATCGTTATTTAAATATACTTCAGAAGACCTTGAATTAGAACTTTCTGTTCTTGCATAGTTACTACTTTTCAGAGAAGAACCATATTCAAAGTTGCTTTCAGACTGGAGAGAGTTAGAGAACAGTTTTAACTCTTTCCTGTAGCATGACAAATAGTCTGTTATAATGTGTTTAGCAGCACTTTGCATGGTAAACTTCCTGGTAGCAGAAATCAAGGAAAGATTAGGAGCTCCTGGCTCCTAATACTTGTGATTTTTTGATGCTCTAATTTTTGAAAATAAAAAACATGACATGAGCTTCTCAACATATATTCTCCAAATCTCTGCTATATTTGATAGAATGAATTCTCCAAAGCCTGTTACAGTATAGGTATATCTATTGAATTTAAAATTCCTGAGTCTTCTGTATCTCATTTTTTTCAGATTAATCGTGCCCCAAGCTTTGGAACTGATCAAAAAATAGACTATGATGTAAAAAAAGGTGTTCTGCTAAATGCATTAAAGCTTCTCAACATACGGTAAACTAGTCCTCTAATCCTCACTCTGATTCTCTTTCTGTTAGCTTGAATGTGGGAGGAGGGTTTTGTATTTGAATTGGACTAGTAGAAAATGGCAACCTTTTTTCTACCTTCATATTTTCAGAATGTTAATGTTTCCCTTGTTGTCAGCTTTGCTATTGAAATTAACCCAAATTTAATTTTATTACTTGTTCACATGCCTGCCAAAAACAAAGTGACAGAAGTAATTTTAGTACTTGTTTTAATGAGTTTTTAAACAGGTCTCAAACTGGGGATATGAGCAATGGCATTGGCTTGTGGCCACACAGGAAATTTGCTTTGGCAATAGTAGCACGCACAGTCAAAAGCCATAGACCTTTATAGGAAAACATGGAGTTGGGATATGTTGGAGAAAATCCAAACTTTGAGAAAACAGATTCAGTCATATTTGTACACTATATGTGCATATATGTATATGTATGTAAATTATAGTGCAGAGTAGTTACAGTACATCTTAAAATGTAAAGATTTACAGCCATAAAAGTTTAACATTAAAATAGATTTTCTCAATGAGTGTTTGAATTTTATTTGTATGTCCTGAACTACACGAATGATAGAAAAATGCAGATGGTTTCCTTGAAGTGAAAGGCTATCTCAGTCGTGTTATAAGTGACAATTTAACATGCAAGATTTAACATAAAGATTTAATACAATAAGTCTTTAGTTCCAAAAAATGACTCCTGGATTCCTACTGCTACAATATTAGCAAAACCTGCTTTGCATGGAGTTCCATGGAAATGAATGTTCTAGATATATTTTGCAATGTATATAGTTATAAAAGGTCTTGAACTGTAACATATTCTGCTGTGTGTAAAAGCTTTTTTGTAACTCTAGTGGAAAAAATACTTTTCTTTGGATTGTGTTACATCTTAATATCCTCTGTGTTTCAGAACAAGCGATAAAAGGAGAAACTTAGCCCAACAGAAAGCCGAAGCTCAAAAAAGACTGTATGGTCAAGGCTCTATGAAAAGACTGTTGCCAGGTTCCTCAGACTGGGAAAAACAGCGCCACACACTGGAAAGGAGAAAAGAAGAACTGGTATAAAGGAAATTTACTGTACTGTGTTTTTCTTGCTGTGGTTTCTACTCTCTTAGTTATAACTAGCTTATTTTCCTGATTTCTAGAAAGAAAGACTTGCACAAGTGCGTAAACAGATTTCTAAAGAGGAGCATGAAAATAGACACATGGGGAACTACAGGTAATTGTATTTCACTGTAGTAGTAGGAAGTATTCATGGCTTTCATTAGGAAAAACGGAAGCAAGTGTTTGTGGGTAGATGGTAATTTTCTGCCAGAAATGTGTAGGCATTTATAGTAAATACAAATATGTACACCAGGTAGTAAAATTTTCTTCAGGTAATTTTTTCTGATTCATAATTTCTGTATATACTTATATGGCATCAGTCACTTGTATTTGTGCAATGTATTTACTTGAAAGACATGATTTTTCACATTCAATGTACCCAGAACCATGACTGTCATTTTGGACCAGTCTTGGTGTTGGTGTTTTTTATATCCATAGGGGACCATTTTGGGGTGGGAGTATTCTTGCATTCATCTACAGAAGATGAAAAATTAGATCTGAATGTTAAGTTTAATCTTGACTAAAACTTCAGAAACCTTATTGGCTCCTCCATCACTTCTGAAAGAGTGACATTTGAAATACTTTGTTCGTATTTCTGCATTTTCATTTTGGATCTTAGCAGGCTTAAACCTAAGCATCTCCAGATTCTGTGGTGAAATACATTCAGAAGGAAGCTTTAACTCGTTGATTGTAATTGATGTTGGCCAGAAAACAAGAATTTTGTTTTATGATGTTTTTCTAATTATTTTTATTGACATTTGCTTCAATGAGAAGTGAAAACAAGGCCTATGAACATTTGGTAAAGCAGAGGGGGGAACAGCTGGAAAGAACTGATGCCCAATCATTATAGCATTCATCTAGGATGTAGGAGGTCTGGGGTTTACATACTTTATTCTGAATTAGTCAGAACGCCTTTACTGCTGTTCTTTGTCTCTGCTTTTTAAACAGATGTTCTGTATTTCCCAATAAAGTTCTCAGTAAGAATTTCATTGAAACGTGTATCTGAGAAAAAATTTGATTTTGATGAATTAACATTTTGTTTACAAAAATTATTTCTTTGTAACATTCCCAGTTTTAATTGTATCCTTTCTTGATCTATATGAAGCTGAAGGATTACATCAAAAACCTGCACAATGAAGCAGATGTTTTCATATTACTTAGGCTGTAAGAAAGAGAAATGTCATGATGTTTTAATACACTTAGACTTCAATGTAATTGAAAAACTAACTTTTTAACTGATTCCATTTGAAGTTGCTAATTCTATTCTGGGTTGAAACTGAGCCAGAGTTTCCTTTATTTTTTGATTTTTGGTAAATCTAAATTGAGACAAATACAAAACGTTTTTATTTTTTTTCTCAGGAAAAAATGTGAAATATTTTTTCATGAGAAATGTGCACATGTAAAAGGGAAGAACAACTGTGTGTTTTCTTGTGACTATGCATGTGCAAAAAGGCTGAAGGATCAGCATGGCCTGAGAAGTCAAGGAATCTTAGCTAGAGAGGCAGAGAAATTTTATGTAAGCATTGTGCAATATTTTCCCTGTGTAATTGTCCTCCTGCAAGCAGGACTGGCATCTCTCAGGCATTGTCATAGAATCATGGAAATATTGGGCGTTATTATTGCTTCATGGGTTAATACTGTTTTCTGAATAAAAATCCAGAGAAAGTCATCTGTCTGCACAACCTTTAAATACTTTTTAAACTTTATTTTTATTTAACTTTTTAAATACCAGTCCTTTGAACAGCTTCTTTCTGTACCTCAATAGGTTTTGCTTTAGACATTATATCTATGAATACCAGTTCAGCAAGTGGCTTAACCAAGTATTTCTCTTAAAGCACAACTAATCTGTTGAATTCTGTAGGACTGCTTGAGTATTCAAAGTAGGAACCATGTGTTTAAGTATTTGTGAATTTCTGAGAAACTGAAAATAATGTATATGACTTTGCAATTGCATTTAGCTGCAGTGTTTTTCTACATATGTTAAAATGAATATTCTATCTTTAAAATAATTATTCTATGTCTCTCTTCTAGCAGTAGAATCAACACCATTAAAACTATGCAACTAGATTAAAGCTGGTATGGACAATCTGTGCAAAGTAGAGTCATCTTTTAGTTTTTTGTGGACTTGCCCATAGTCTAATGGGAGCACATCCACCTTTTCTCCCTTGCACTGCGAAAGAAGTTTTTTGAGAAGGAAAACAGTGAAAAGGAAGAGAACCTTGTTAATGTTCACAAAAAGTGAGCAAAAACATACAAGCCACATTATGCCAGTTGATATAAAGCTGACTCCTAGGCCTTGCACAGTGCAGGCAGAATTAGCTTATGGATTACTCCTTACAGTAAGTGAGGAGTAATTCCTTCCACCTTCATCATTTTATGCCATGCTTTAAGTATTCATGACAAATGAATTGGAGTGGTTTTCTTCAAAGCGTATTGTTCATTGATGAGCATGAATAAATCATGAAGTCCTGTTTTTCAGATTGTCATAATCTCTTTACATGCAATTTTAGAGAATAATGGCATAGCTACTGTAATGAAAAAAGTGTTGGTCTGTGCATCCATGAACCGCATAAAAATTTCCTTATAGTGACTCTTTCCTTCTGTCCATTATATTGGAAGATGTAGCCTTCAAGTATAGTGCATATTCAATCTTTAATTTATGTCTTACCCATTAAATCAAATCAACTGTTCAGATTTTTGTGTCATTTTATTACTAAACCAAATTGTTTTATGCCACTGAATTTGAAATACACTGTTTTGTTAGTATTTCTTACATCATTCAGACCTGCTGTTGAAATTTCAGGGAGTATTGCAAAATTCAATTTTGATATTTTTGTAGAATAAACTGCATGGGGTTTTTATTTTTTTTTCTTTTCTTTTTCTTTTGACTAGCTAATTGCAAGTTTAAGTAAGTATGTGTTCACAGAGTTAAAATTAGATTAAAGAGCATTGCTCAGAGTATGTGCTTTATAATAATTACAGACAGGGTAAATATGCATCATGGAAAAGTCTGTGGTGCATCATGGAAAACTTTGTGAATTAACTGCATTAGTTTTGTGTTCCCAGTGTGATAAGTAGTTCTGCTTCTATGCTTTGTATAATCTCAGTTTCATTTTTTTTTTCCCGATTGTAGGCGAATTTACCCTCCTGATGATAAGACTTTACTTGAAAAGTATGAGAGTTTGTTAGCCACTGCTTTCCAGACATTCCTTGCCGGGAGAGCAGCTTCCCTTCAGCGGGAAATGAATAACCCTTTAAAAAGAATGAAGGTACTGAAGCGTAGAAGTGTTGGGTTTGGAGTTGGTTATCTTGGAATTCTAATGTAACCTTGTGGATTAGTTTCACCATAATCATGTGTGGTGGCTAATAAATAGTATTTGATAATATTTCCATCGTTTTATTATTACTCTTTGTGCAGCTTGTGGGCCAGATTTTGAATCTTGTTAAATTACAGTGGCTCCAGGGTGGAGACAGGCTAGATGCCTTTAAGCTTCTTTTCCATTTCCCCGATCCTCAGCCTTATCCATGGCCAAATCGAACGCAGTCAGAAACTGCTTATAGGCTGGTAATTGCCTCCTCCTTCGCCCAGTAATGTCCTCCAGTTTTTTATCCACTTATATGGATTAGAAGATTTTAACTGTATAGCCTCAGAGATGTCTTACCTTAAACTAGTGAAGATGATTTTATCTGAAGACTTTATTGCCTACTTAAGTAGTCAAAAATAAATGGTAGGACAACCAGCTGTACTTTAAATAACCAAGTAATGTGATTTAATTTAAAATCTGAGAAATTATTTCCTATCTTTCTAGTTGGCATCATCCAGCAGTTTTACAGGAATCTTTAGCCCTTTGTTCAGACTTTTATCTTTAGTAATCTTAAAGCTTGAATTCACCTTTCAATATCATGTTGATTGCAAACAGAGATACATGCGTCAGAGGAAATACTTCTACATTCTTCTGTAGAGGCATTCATAGTCTTATTTCAGGAGTTAGTAATGGGAATAATTTTCAATTCTTACAAGTTGCCCCTTCACCTTTGGAGGGATAGAATATGTCCTACTTTGAATTAATCATAGTGACATTTGCATTTCTAGGAAGAGGATATTTTGGATCTTCTGGAGCAATGTGAAATAGATGATGACAAACTAATGGGAAAACCCACAAGACAGCGAGGACCTAAGGTATTTGACTGTTTTAAATAACACATTTTTATGCCACTCTATAAAGAGGTACAGTCTGTACACCCACTCATCACTCTGGGGAGTTTAGCTGGCTGGTCCTGAAAGAAACTTTCTTTTTCAGGCTTCCATTAGCCATTTTTTTTTTTTTTTTGAAATTTGAAAAGAAGGATAATTCAGGCCCCAGGAATTACTTTTTGTCCAACTAAATACCATTATAGTTTCAACTGGATGTAGGATTCTTTTTCCAGTCTAAACTACTTTGAAGCATTGTTGTGCATGGTAGCAACTGTCGTGTAAGAGATTACTTGATTTCAATGGGTGAAATGATCTTTTATGTTCATAGCCTATCTCAGAAGAGTACTTTGAATTTTAATTGATTAGTGCCTTTAAAGAGTGTTGAGATCCTGGGATAAAAGGCACTATGGAAGCTCAAAGAATTAATTCTGATTGTGATGTATCTGCAATTTATTTAGTGGCTGAAAGGGTTGCATAATATCTTTTGAAGCCTGTTTCATATCCAGAATCAGAATTTATTTGAATGTGTATTGCTTCTAGCTTAATACCTTATGGTTACACACGTAGTTCACTCAGGCCTTTGCTTTACACACAGTCTGTATCTCTACAAGCTAGTAAATAATTTAGGAAACAGTAGTATGTTTCTACATTCTACGAACTTCTTAGGTCAAATCTGTTTGAAAAAGCCCACATTTAGGTTTCTGAGGCCTGATGAATTCATTTTAAAAAACAAGTAAAAGTTTCATCAGCATTTTATGTTTGAGAACATGATCTACAACCTGGAAACATGTGAATTTCCTTACCAAATGAATGCTGACAATTGTCCTGAGCTTGCAGTGGTGCTCTATACATATGCAAGAATCCGCAGAGCTATATGTTTTTACAATTGTGCATTTTGGAGTTAGAGCTATACATTCAAACATCTATCTGTACATCTATTAAGACAGATTTTTGCACTAATGTTATTAAAAATAAAGGGATTTTGTGAGGCAGTGCTTTAACAGCAATGGACTCCTTTAAAGCAAAGAACCCATTCAGACTACTCTGGAAACACATACAACCCACATTCTTTAGCGAGTCTTCTTGAAGCTTTGTTTTCAATTTTTTAAAATAAGATTACTTAATTCAAGTTTAACATCTCAATTACATTTTTCCTTTTTCCAGAACCCTCTCTTCTCCCAAAGAGCATCATCTGGTTGACTGCATGCACTCAGACTTGATTTATACTAGCTCTTTACTGGTTGCACACAAGCCATTTCTAAGCTGGAGGCCATAAACATTTAATAGGGTAGTGAGTGCAAACTGAGCAACTTCTCTTAACTAGCCTTTAGATGAAGTTTGATCAATTTATGGGTGAGATCATGTAACATGGTCTTCTCGTATAGCAAACAAATGAATACTGCAGCTCATAAGCTGCTCTACCAGTACAATATTTGCATTTGTAAGAGAAATAAAAAATTACATATGACCAAAATTCCTTTTGTGCCCATAAAAATGGGAGATTGGAAGAGAGGACAATGAAACTAGCTTACCCAAGCAGATTGTTTACCCAGTTCTTTTACTTGAAGTGTTCAGATGCCATGTTCTACGACATCTCTATTCCTGCATTCTTTTAGAGTCCTGATATGCCTCTCAGTCCTTTAAAGCGTACCTACTGTGACAGCAGAGTACTGGGACTTCCGTGGTTGCATAACATCCTGTGCGTTACCTTTAAAACAGAGGTGTCATTGTGGATGGTCCTTGTACTGAAAGAACATCACCACTTTCTGTTATGGGGTGAGGTGCATGTAGATAATGATGTGTGTTTCATGGGACACTTCTTTTTAAAAGGTCTACTGTGAGATCTCGTATATGAATCTGGTGAGTGTGGTAGGGGGTAGAACTGCCAGTCAGTCTATCAGATATGAAAATAATCTAACTGTAAAAACCCATTTTATGGTATTCAAAAAGTCCTGCAAAGTAAAGATCCACTACGGTATCCAACAAGTTAACGTATACAACGCCTAATAGGCCTGACAGACAAAACAGATCTGAAGCTGTAGGAACAGTACTTCTCACCTCGCGTTTTGCTACATGAAAGTTTTTTTTCAGAAGGTCATCAAGTCCTGTCCTCTCTTAAACTTTATTAGTTGGTCTGCTGACGAAAGCTACTGTCTAGGGAGTTAGACACTCTGCCTTGGACACGCTGCCTTCATAAGGGAACCTGATGACAGTGCATGCTTGGAAAATGTTATATATATGAGTTGGAAGAATTAACAGAGAAGTGTTTTCTTTCTCCTCCATACCTATACCTATATGCGTGTGTTTGTAATAGGCTTTGCATATAATGACTGTACTATGTTTACTAGGAATTTCAACCTTGTTTTTATTTTAATGTAATTAGGATCTCAGGCTAGAAAATGAGTTGAGAATTTTTCAAGATAAAGGCATTTTTATGTGCAATTAAAATATTACTGAATTCAATTTAGATTGAGAAATACATTCTGGAATTCTGCCTGGTTTATTTGTAGCCTGTAGAGGGCCGCTCATACTTGCACACTGTAAGGTTTACTCTCGTGTTTATTGTGTTGAACCTGTTCTTTGTGCAGGAAAAAAAGAACAAAGGAAATAAAATAGCACAGATATTTTAAAGGAAATGAGCAATTATTTTTATGTTTTATTCTTCTGATGTAAAACCAGATAGGTTTAATTAAAGAAAAACTAGGTTAATGTAAGGAGAAAATTAAGCTGATTAGAAGCAGTTGAACATTTCCTATTTTAAAAGGTCAGTTTAAACTCAGATCAAACTTATTTGTCATCATTGCTTTTAGTAATTTTTTGACTTTTTTATTCTTGTTGGTTAGTTGACATGAAGTCTTGGTCAGGATGTTCTTACTGTTTATGGTGAAAAGTGTCAGGAATATATGTACAAGTAAGTGGTTACAGAAACGGGATCTACTTTAAAGCCCTTCTGAATTTTGATCAGAAATGTGTATTAATCCTTGTACAACTCATTAGCAACGTCTAATCAACATATTCCCATGTTACACTGCATTTTATGATGAGGACAGCTATTTTTGAGAAAGCAGTAAGTGTTGGGGCACCTTAATTTGCCCCTTGAGGGTAGATAGACATAGAAATATTCTTTGTGTAATCTGAACATTTGCCGGGGTCTTCACAATGGCATATACTTCTTTAACTCTGTCTTACCTGATTTAAAAGATTGGGCCACGTAAACGTGCTGTCACTGCTATGTTAGTGTCAGAAATCTCATTTCCCTCCTTGGCTAGAATAGAAGTTTATGTAGAACATGTTCAGTTATAAAGTGCATCTTGCAGGAATAGTACTTTTGGGGCTTTGTTCTACTACCCTTCAGAATAAGTCCTGGTGAATTACATTGCACTAAAATAATAGGACACTTTAAATTCATTCTAAGAGGTCTCCATTCCACTCTAATCCAAAATATGTTCAGGAATTACAATATTAATTTTTGTAGTTCAAATTTTAGTTGCATCCATTAGAGGAATAGGAAGATGAGGCCATCAACATAGCTCCTTATAGCTGAGAGTTACTGGGTAGGAAACATAGAAAAAAGAAATGACCACAGAAGACTACTTAGGATAATAGATATAATGGAGGATATTATTAGCATTGCGTTTTTCTTATATGGCTGATGGTTGATAGAAGAAGAGGAACTTTCAGTTGTACTTTCTGTTCTTGTGTTTGTGGTGTTCTGTCTCCTACTTTTTGCTTTTTATCTCACAGTACCCTTGATAATAGCACAAGATTAATTACCTAATGGCACTGAATCCCACGCGCACACAGAACACTAAGACACCTAGGAAAGCTTGCTATATTCTTCCAGTTTTTGCTTTCCATGCGATGTGAATTAATTACTTTCTCTTTCAGAAGTGTAGCAGCCAAAGTTCCCAAATGTACTTATTTACTTCAAACCGATCATTGTTAAACCACAGCTTCAGTTATTAAATTATCAACTAGGGATTTAAACTGATGGAAAATGGCATTCTATATCACTTGGTTTATGATTTCAAACTAAGATGCAGAATGCCAGGTAACGTAAGCCATACTTGAAATAAAATCACAATTTTTTTCCCCTCATTATATAAAGTACTTTGCTCTCAGCTAGGGTGAGAAAGATTAGGATTATTATGTCATCAGGTTAATAAAATACTTAAGCGTTTCTTGGAAAATTAAGCACAAACTTCCAGTTTAATTTGAGAGGTCTTAAATATGTACCAATGAACATCCCTGAATCAGGAACCTAGTCTGATAATAAAGTGTTCTTTTGGGATTATGTGTTTTTTTTTTTTTTTTTTTTTTTTTTTTTTTCCCTCTTTAGCCCTTGTTTTCTATGCCAGAAAGTGCACAGACCTTAAGAAAACTTAGGAACTACGATAGTGACAGTAGCTGTGATAGCAGTAGTGGTGTGTCAGAATCAGAGGAAGATACTGAAAAGGAAGATCACAATGAAAAAGAGGAGAAAAAAGTATCATATGATGTTGAAGAAAATAAATATAGAACTTTGGAACGATCAGGTAAGTTAAATTCCAGTAATTCCAATTAAGACTGGCACACAATGAATTATATAAAAAGCTTCAGTATTTCAGAGTGTAGCTGCTATCAACATTTGTAACTCAGATTTAAACAGTGGTGTGGTTTGTTTCATCTTCTTTAAAATCTTTTCTAAATTAATGAGAACTAATTTAAAAAAAGGAAAAAGTGAATGATTTTTTTGCACACATGGGCTACACTGTGAAATATTGTGAATATTCCTCTTTGTTGTTAGCTGTTTTGAGAAGACTGTTCTTTCCCTAGAAAAGAAATTCTTTATTAAGTCTGAGTTTGCTGGAATATAGTAAGGATAAAGAAATGTATCAGGAGGAGTAGTATATATTAGAAGATAATATATTTCAGATGAAATCCCTGCACACTTTTTTTTTCATTAGGTTGCTGATGGTTTTGTTGCTTGTTGCAGATCATTAGTGTGACCACGATCTGTTGAACGTGATTTATACTGTACGTTATTTTTTTGTTTTAGTAGTGTATTATCTAGAAGAATTTCATCATGTAACTGCTTACACAGAATACTTCTAAAAAATTAGTTTTCATAGCAGTGTCCTTTATTTAGCAGGAGATTGAATTAAAAAACTGTACAGTTGTGCAGGAGCAGACTTGGGGGCTGGTATACAAATGAATCCATCAACAGATTTTCTCTCCATATTCTTCCAGTTAAGAAGCCACACGTAGCAGCCACACACTGTCTTTCTAACCTATAAGGAATATGTGCTCTATCATAAATCTGATGTATATTATAGAACCTACTAGATTAAAGCTGACTTTGAGGAAGAAATAGGTGTTTTATGGAGTGTATAAAATATATATTAGGGATACTGACATGACTGACTATTGCATATCCAGTCATTAGTCAAAATACATTATGGTACCACATATGTATACATATGTTATGTATGTTAGTCACAAAGACTGAAAAATGAGTGTTAAAAGAATAATAAATGGTTGCTTCATCCATTTAATTTGTCTGCAGGTAGAATGAACTGGAAACCTTCAATTAAAAATATAAAAGCTCCATCACATTCATCCTCCACATCATCCTCAGGTCCAATAAGACGTTCTGTAAGTTGTCCTCGTTCAATATCAATATTGACTACACAGTCGCAAGCAGCTGAGCAACGTCCCCTTTCAGCCAAGGCATCTCTGCAAATCCAGCGTGCATCCTCTGTGAGCAGGTCCCATTCTTTAAATCGCAGCCCATGTTCAGCCAGAGCCTCTCAGACACCCAGCTTGGGAACTATGAACTCTTCAGGGGTGAGTTAACGTAGCAGTTGCATTCAAAATTTGTTCCGTTTCTCTAAAACTAGATACGTACATCACCAATTTTTATAGTGTCAGAAATGCTGATGTACTATAGTCAAATCTATTTCAACAGATACTCAAGACTGTAAGATGTCCAGACCTTTACACTAAACATTTACTGCTAGCTGTGATCTGTCTTTCTGGTGCAGCCATACAGATGTCACATTTTATGAAAACGGAAACAATAGAGTTTTTTGACTGAAAAACTTAATCTCCAAAATAGTTTCTTGAAGGTAGAGAGTGTTTTTATCCTTCATGAAAAGGTTGTGTGACTTATCTGGAGACATCTGATTCTTAAATTAAGGATTTGCCTACCTTCCAAAAATTTTACACTAACAAAAATGTATTGATATTTCAAAATCAGTATATTCTTCTTGGGTCAGTATATTGTGCCAGAATAAAGCACTACCTGCCACTGTTAAGACTTTGTCTGGGTCTTTGTTGTAGAACATTTTCAGGTTAGTGAAGCTATTTCAAATAAACCCTATACCACTGCAATAAGACTCCACTTTCAAATAGTTAACAACAATTTAGAAACTATAGATAAGTAAGTATCTGAGCAGGCTTTTTAAGTAAGGTTGAAAACTTCCATTTTGAAGCTTGTCCCTGGAGTGGATGAGAGTAACAGCTCAAGTAGCCTAACTAAAGAATTAATAAGTAGATGAGATTAAAGATTTAATTGTTTGTTAGTTATAAGTTCCCAGTGTGTTTCTGAACCATACATTTTTTTTTTCCTTTTGTGACCAGAGTGTCATTCTTTTTGATATCTTAACAACTAAGCCATGTCTCCTGTGTTTCTATGGCAGAGCATGTGTTTGCTTAGGCAGTGTGTGTTGAGTGCTAGTGGTGGTGTGTTTCAGTTCATGTTTGTGTGGCTGATCTTTATATTATATCATGCAAATAATTCTCCTGAAGATGGGAGCAGGGAGGAAGGGCAAGAGAATTGACACTTTTAACCCACATTTGCACCCTTTCTGTATTGCAGTGAGATCTGAATATGAGAAATCCTTTTGTAATCCTAATTAATTTGCTTCAGAGTGTTGAGGTATTTTTTGTCACATTAACTATCTCAAGATTAAAAGGTATCCTTTTATTATCAAAATGTATTCTGAGAGTTTAATGAGACAGGACTAATATAAATTTTTCTCTTCACATTAAGTCTGTAGCAAATACAAATTACTGAAAGATTAAAACTAGTCTCTCACAATGTGACATTAAAAATGGGGTACTCAAATGAACATTAGTAAGAAACTATACTTACTTTCGCATTGAGAATACTTTGCAACAGAAATGATCTTGATGTACAGAACAGTTATATTGGGTGATAGTAGGTCATGTTTCTTAAAATAATGTGAGTAAAATTACTTACAGAATAGATTAATAAAAAATCTGCCCATAATTCAGCACTGTATTGGGAATGGAATTCTGTTCATAATTATTTTTGTAACTAAGAATAATGTAATATATATTACTGCTAGGATAAAATCAAAATTGTTAAAGTATAACTATGACTATACTCAGAAATCGTGTATATATATATATATATGTATATATATGATAGTGTATCAATCTTTTTGGCAAGGAGAAAGCAATATGTTGCCATTTTTGAGGTTGGTAAAAGCCAAATGCACTAAAGGTATGGATAACTAAGCTTAAAAGTGGCATCTACATTTGGAAATTACATACAATTATTATGGCAGTAATAAGCAACAATGAATTTAGAAATATCTGCTACCTCATTATTTCAGCCACATTATTATATATTATGTAGCAAAATATTTTGGTACGCTTGACAATATTTATCACTATCTTAAGACAAAAATGACCTCAGGTAAGTGTTTTAGTTCTCGCAAAATATGAATATAGAAATGTCTAATAATTCTGAAATAACCTTCCAGTTTTGAAAAAAACATAAAACTAAGCCAAACACAATGACATGCAAAAACAAAAACGATCAGAAATACCCTTAACTAATGGTTAAGATTAAAAAAAAAATAAATAAATAAAAGCAAAAACAAACCCAAAACACCCCTTTCAGAGAGTCTTATCCAGACATTGTAGAGATTCAAATTGCTGTTGATTAAAAAAAAAAAAAAAAAAAAAAAAAAAAAAAAAACAAAAGAAAGAAAAAAAAAAAACACTGAAACTATAAACAAAATATTTACTCTTGATGACAATGGCAGGATCTCCACTGACCAGAGAAGAGGGGCATCCTTTACTTTTTAGTGTTTCTGTGAAAGCTAGACACAATGTTGTATGATAGACAGTTTCCATTAACTTCTAACTTGAGTTTGTTGCAGAACGGAAATGAAGTTTATCATGACTACTAATTTCCCTTTTGCTTTATTATATTGAGTTTAAATTCAAAATGTGTTATTTAAATTTCAAGTTTATATTTTAAATGTCAGGCGTCATAAATATCTAATATATTTTTTTCTTAATTTGTTTCAAACAAACTTATTTTCAAACTCTGTTTTCTTGTGTTTCTTGAAAACCATAAATACTTCTGATAGATTGGTGTATGTGAGATGTAGACGTGTATTTTAAATGTGTTTTAGATGATTATGTCTATGCCTGTTAAAAATATTTTATGTCACCCTGTTTAGAAAAAAATATTTTTATCAAGGAAACATCTTTGCAATGATAATCTAATAACGCAGCTGAAATCTTACATCTGTTTCGTATTGGTTTTAGACTGAATCTTTGCTGCAACAGAAAACAAAAGAGCAAGAAGATGCTTTGACAAAAGAGGCTCTTCTCATTTTCAATGACATGAGAATGAAGTTCCCAGGAAAAACAGATGAAGAGACAGAATTAATTATAGAAGATGTAAGTATCAATAAGAAAGAAGAATTACATACAGGCTAGATAATCATTACTTAGGCCACTAAAATGTAGGAAAGTAGGAAGTTCAGTTTATGCCTCATAACTTCCATAATTCAGGATAATGCAAAAGATTTCAAAATCTTGGAGAGCTATATACTTGCTGGCCTTAAGGGAGCAATAGTGAAAATATTCTCATGTCCTCATTGAATACACGAGAAACAATCAGGAAGGTTAGGAAACTTCAGGTTTTTTTTGTGTAGGAAGTTCAAACTTCTGAGTGAGCTAAGAAGAATGTTACAGTTAAGTTTGTTTCATGTGATATTGTTAATACTGATCTTGAGATGTTTAATTTGCTCTGAAATAAGCATATGGGAAAATTCAGAATGGTATGTAAGGCAAAATGGAGGTTTGTTAGCGTCAAAGAGTACTACTCATACTCTTTTTGGCTTTTTAGTTTGCCAGTTTTTCCTCACATCCAACATTGTTGTGAGCCTCATCACTTGGTATCAAAGAAATGTGAAACTATGCTTGATGTAAAGAGGAATTAAAAAGCAAGCCCTAATATTCATATATATAAACAGAAAATACACAGTATCTAGATCCCTTTTAAATATCTAACTGCTAAGAAAGTAACATCAGCTTGGAAAATAAAAAATAAAATAGAAGTTTTCTTCTCAGCTTGGTAGAACAAGCCATTTAAATGAACACGTGTATTCTAATGTAGTAAGCACAGCCTGTAGTGAGCTGAACAAATGTTTTGAGAGTGGAAACAGGTGCTTCATTCTCATGGATAAATTCTGCATTCATTCGCATGAGGACATTATCTCTTCATTCTTCAACTGAGAATATTATCCAGTTGAAAATATCCATTGTCTCATGAGCTTTCAAAATTTTGGAAACATGTTGATTATGTCTCTAGTAGTCTGTGCTATTTGTGGCTGCCTTATTCTGATGGTTGATTTCAGTGATTCTAGAAGACAGTGTTCATAACTAGCATACTGAATTCCTCATCTTAGAAGTAGAATAAAATGCCTCATTAGATTTTCTCCTTCAGAAATGTATGTGCTTATATACATATGCCTGTGTATTTGTGTATGCATATGTCCGTATGTATGTCTGTGTGTATGCACTCCATCTAGTGGTGCTTTCTAATACAGCATTACTGTGATTATAAATGCATTTCTGTATTGCAGAACACCAATTTCTGTTGGAAAATAGTATTTCATTGTGGAAGAAAATAAGAAATGGTGTATTAGTTGTCAGTAAGGCAGAACTTTCAGCAGGTACTGAACTGGAATAGAATAGAAAGATAAAGCGAAAATAAAAATTTATGTTCAGACATCAAGCTGTTTTGGGAGCATTTAGACATCACTGAAGGAAAATGTTGCAGTTCTCATGATTGTTTATAGAAGGGATGTTTTCAATGTATATTTAGTGTCTTCTGTGAAGCAAAAAGCTTACTATTTAAATAGATTAACAGTTCTGCATTATCAAACTATTGCTGTGTTGAAGGAATCTCGACTATGTCAGCCAAGACAAGTTTCTACCTGCTTTGTAGTGTACAGTTGCAGAATCAAGTGGAAAAGAGGGTAGGATTAGACTGAAAGACTGCGTACTTCTTTGCAAATGCTCCCACACATACATTTTCAAATATTTTTCTATTTCTTTTTGAGAATAAGCTCTCGTAGAGATCTGGTTTGCTTTGATACTCACACTGTTTGACATGAGGAATGTCTGTGAATGAACGATCAGATTTCTGTTGCTTATTATGTATTTATCTTATG
Source organism: Rhea pennata (assembly GCF_028389875.1). Lineage (NCBI taxonomy): Eukaryota > Metazoa > Chordata > Aves > Rheiformes > Rheidae > Rhea > Rhea pennata. The sequence goes on along the minus strand of NC_084670.1, from coordinate 16,195,242 downwards.
TTCTGCAATTACTACAGATTATGGATAATTGGAAACACCACAAAACAAAAGTGGCATCATATTGGTTGGTAAAACTGGATTCTGTAAAGCAACGAAAAGTAAGTGACATGTATTTCATCCTCTGAAAATATTTTTAAATAGACATATGGCGCTGTGTTTAGTAGTTGCTAATATTGAATATTGGCTGGTAATACTAGATGCTAGAATATTGGCTGGTAATACTAGCAATATGTATGAGTTAATTCTATTGAAGGAAATGATGCTCCATATTTAGTTGAGCATAATTTTCATAGAATATAATTTCAAAAACAGTTTCTTAAAAATTAAGCTGCCAAAAGAAAATCAGATGAATAAATGATTAGCCCTCAGATCTTTTATTTTTAGCGAACATTCTGAGTGTATTGATTCAACAGATTTAACTAATATGGATTATTAGTTAATAGTTAATTAGTTAATCCTAATTCATTAGGATGAATCAGTCAGCAATTTCAGATTAGACATATTAAACACCATTGTAGTTAGTGATGTTACACTTGCTTATTTGAATCTATGACCTACAGTAATGCCACTGATCATACTGAATAAAAAGTACACCTGCAAAGCAAAGTTTAGTTGCATTGTTTTACTGTTCACCTGAATGGTTTGGTCTTACAAAGGACTAATTAGATTTATTATCATGCTGTCTTCAGTTCACTTCCTATCTAGGAGCTACTCTTGTGCGTAGCATCTAAAAAGTTTTTAATCTGTTTAAAAACTGACATACTGTAGTATGTCAGTCATCTGTGTGTCACAGCATATAGTCAATATGTCATATCAGTCAAAATCACCTTTCCAATGTAACATTTATTTTCCTTTATGTGCCAGAAGTTTTATTTGTGATTTTTGGTAATACTTTGGTGGCCTGAAAGCAGTATTTTGGATCTTTCTCTACCCCAGCCACTGACTAATTATGTCAAACATTTCTGTTTGAGATGCTTAAACTCTGTATGTCTTAGCTTCACAGTCTATTTTTATAGACCATAAAAGAAAGCAACTTAATCAAAGTGCTGCATACATGATAAATTAGAAAAGGTTGGTAGATTGTTATAGAAGATTGCCCTGCCTTAGCTTCTGCTACTGGAGAGTCGTGCTTTTGGCTGTCTGGATAATTTTACCTTTGTCTGTTTTCTATTTTTTTTTTGTTTTGTTTTCTTTTTCTTTCAACCCAGTCATTTTCTCCTGTAAAATTGTTTTAGAAAGCCTACAGTAAAGGTTGAGTCTGTACTTTCTGTAATTGTCAGTCGTGTAGAACCAAGGGCATATTCTCTAAGTCAGGATGATACAGATTGATATACCAGGTCATTATTAATACCAACTGCGTAAGTAGAAATATAGATTTCTTCTTATTCTTGTGAAGACACCTCTTACAATTTAGCAGACTAACACTTCCTGAAGCACTAGTGGGCACATCATCTTTGCTTGCACTAGAAATGATTTGTATTTTTTTTTCCTTTTCCCCTTACTGCTTTTAACCTCAATCCCTTCAAGCAATCAGCTAGTTATGCTTAGAAAGGTAGTTTATACAAAGGGATTAATTTTGACAATGACATTGGGACTGCCAAACGTGTATGCTTTTGTGGATCTGAAAGGAGTGTGTTTTATATTATAGCAGAGTGAGGTGAGGTAAAGCAGAAGCAGCTCAAGGTGGAGAGTATTTTTGCAAGTAAAGAATCTATCCCAAAGGTATCTTCTGCAACTGTGTGAAATATAAAACAGAAACTTAGTCCTCCTTGCTATACTTCATAGTTACAAGGAAGTTCTAAAATATGAGATGAAAATACCTGGGCAGTGTGCTAAGCAGTGTACTAGATTTCAAGTGTTCATCCCTGACAGATAAGTTTTCTGAAGAATTATTCAACATACTGTAGAAAAATTAAACTCTTGCTCATATTAATAATGTCTACCATTACAGCACTGCAGCAGAGTTACAGGAGGTATTTAGGAACAAGTTAAGAATAAACTATTGGAATTAAAATATGATTTAGTCTCCTGAGACTTTTAGGGGAAAAAGAGACTGTTATATGGGGGGAGCTGTGATTGCTATATTATCTCACTTTACATAATTTTTTGAAATCTGTTATGATGATTACCAGAAGATCCATACATCTTGTTTTGAATACATACTTTATATAACATTTTGTTCTGATATACCTAGATAATTGGTTATGTTGAAGAAGTAAAGCAAACAAAGATGAAGGCAATTTAGAGAAATTAATTTTTTTAAAAAAAAAAAAGCGGATGAAGGTTTCATGAAGATCTGGGCCCTTGTGCAATGCCTTGTCTCTTTTCTTAAAGGAAAGATTGATGTCATGTTTGCAAACTAAGATCTGTTAATACAGACATTTTCTCCTCTGTCATATTGGTGATGTCAACACAATAAAACAGTAAGATTTTTTTTTCCAGAGTATCTAGCAGTCTGTGGCTTGTTCTAAGATGCAAGGTTCAGACTTTAGGTTTCTTCAAATCTAAGTGCTAAAGGAAAAGCAAATATTGCACACTGGCAGCACAATTCTTAGTATGTGCTTTTTGGATTAGTATGAGAATCTGTCCATGATAAAATTATTCTATTTTATGTATTTAGACAAATTGCTACTAGTTAGTGTAACATTGTAAAGAAATGTATGGTTGATCCTTTATGTAATTTAGGGTCTCAGCTGGTTGAGAAGGGTGTACGCAGTGATTGCTGTGGTGGCCATTTTTGTGGGAAAACCTTAGGTAGGGAAGGCAAGGGGCAAGGAAAAGGCTACTTGAGCAGGATCAAGGCACAAAGCTAATGCTGCTTGGATTCATCCTGCAGGTGTAGGGCAGTTCAAAACCTGGGATTAGCTCCTGCAGTCACTAAACAGGCCATTATGGTTAGTTTATGATTTACTATGGTTTATATCTCACTAATCACATGTATGTTTTTAGTGTACACTTGAATTCACAAAGATTCCCAACAGAGGACAGCATATTCACGTTAGGTGGATTTAGCGTGCGTGGAGTTAGCACAAGACCTATGCACATAGGTCCTAAGACTTCAAAAAATAGCTTATGTAACATGTAAATGACATTTCATCCAGGCTGTTAGTGTTAGGCATCTACAGATTTTCTTCCTACTAAGCATTTTTCTTTACAAAGCTTCATTTTGTTATTGCAAGCGTTTTATTTATTTTTGCTTTGTTACATCCATTAGGTCTAATCAGACTATTTATGAACAACAATTTATTATGTGGGACCAAAAAAATGAAGTTCTACACCATGTTTCTATATTTTAGTAACTTTAGTTACTTCTAAATCTCTTCCAGCTTTTGAGAGCCAAATGTTTAGCCATAAGAATCAGTTTGTTATACACGTAAAAATTTCCTGGGAAAGTATTGCATTTTCTGAATTTTTGAAATTTCAACATCTCATACAAAAACAATGAATATGTTCATCAATTCACCACCCACTTAAGTCTGACGACAGTGTCTTTTGAAGATACCATTTTGCTAAAGAGGCCATAAAGGTGTCTCCTTTACAGGAAATCATGTTGATTGACTGACTTTTTTGTTAGCAGGCTACATGAACCACAGGCTTATTTTAGAATGGAATTTACTCTCTTCAGAGTGCCAGTGAGAGGCCTAGTACTGCCTTAGAGAACTTACAGCTGACACCTTATGCCAAATGCAATGCCAGTTCTGTTTTGCAAATAATGAGTTTAAATTTTTGATTGAAGGCATTCACTGTTTGCCACAGCAATGGGCATTTAAGTATATGCAAAAAAAAGTGTCCAAACTGAAGTAAAAACAAACAAGCAAACTTTTGTTTTGGGTTGCAAATAAAAGTTTCTTGAGGAGGAAAAAAATTAGGCTATATTTTAAAGGTTCAGTATCCTACTCTACGAAATCTGCGTTTTTGAGATGGAAAGCATTCATGTAAGGATAGGTTTGGAGGATCACATCATAGGTATAAAATAATTCTTTGCCCTAAACGTCTTCATAACGTAAAAACACAAATGTACACATATATGTCCTTTTGCATGCAAAATGCTACTTTTTCTCTGTAAGTATATGCAACGTATAAACAATGTGAAGATTTTAAATTTAGGATGTTTAAAATTGGGCAAGATGAATTCCGCCTTCTACATCCCAATTCAGTGGGGTTTGCAAAGGCTTGTCAAAGAGGAGCAATGTGAGCATTGCTTCCTGAGGAGCTGGATATGCTACTATCTGTGAGTGTATGTATGAGTCTCTGAATAGTTAAGACTTTCTGGATAGAAATTCACAGTCTGTACTGAATACAACTTAGAATTGTTGTCTTTTCCTTGTCCACATGTTTACCGATTTGTATACAATTTGCGTAAAATAAATCTGTTGCATTTCTCTAAAGGTTGCTGTTTCAAGTTGCTATTTCTTGTTACTGTTTATTTTATTTTGTTTTTATTTCACTGCACTGTTTCTTGCAAGAACGATAAACTAAAATAGTCTGATCTAGGGTAATGTTGAGCTCAACAAACATTAAATGAAAAGCAGCTTATAGCTTTTGAGACTATTTCAATTCTCTATAAAAGGTTTTGTTTTAAGGGAGGGTAAAAAGAAGACATAAGGTATGTAATATTTGGGTCCATAATTATGTTGCTGGTTGCCTGTAATGGTATCAATATTGTTTCTTTTTAAACTCTTTCTATCATTTTAACTAGCTAGTACTGAATAGATTGGGAAAAAATAGAAGTTAACTCTTCTGTAATAAAATATTTTGATTTGGTTTTGCAAAATGTTACTGATGGAAAAAGCATATCATGAAAGTTTGCTGATGAACGCACAGAAGTGAAATGTAGACAGCTGTGGGAATTTATAACTATGCAGTCATCTGTGTATGTATTTGTGTGTGTATATATGCAGTGAATCAGAGAACAGTTGGTTTTAGGTTTTGCCTTTGCTTTGATTTGCTTGGAATATTCTATTCTAGGTTTTAGATATAGTCAAGACAAGTGTTCGTGCAGTTCTGCAGCATGTCTGGAAGGCTCCAGACATTGAAAATTTACATTTGTACCGTCTTTTTAACCGAGTATTTAATCGCTTACTTTGGAGCCATGGCCAAGGCCTGTGGAACTGTTTCTGTAATTCAGGGTAAGCCTATTACATTTATTATCTTAATCTGCCTTCATAACTTCGCAGTTACAGTCTGGGCTGGCATACTTTACTCCTCATTTTCATTCAAGAAAATTTTGTATTACATTGAACTAGTTTAAAAAAATCTAAAGTATAATTAGAAATCTAATAATCTAGGCAAATCATTTCAGTAATGGGAAAAAAAAACATTTAGGAGTCTGTTTCCAAATCTAATAATCTAAGGAAACAATCTAATTTTCAAAATAGCTGAGCTCTAGTTCAACTCCTTCAATTGGATGCTCTGCAGTTTTGAAGCCAGGCCACTGTAAATGTCTAACTTGGACTTACCATCAACAATCATCATTGCCATATCCATTTGATCCCAAGATTTACAAGGGAAGAATTCAGGGACAGGTCCAGCTGACATCTTATGCCAAATGCAATGTCAGTTCTGTGTTCTGCAAATACTAAGTTCAATTTTTTTCTTTGAAGACATTCACTGTTTGTCACAGAAGTGGGGAAGATACATGCAAAGAAGGAAGTGTCCACACTGAAGCAAGAAAAAGGTTTTGGTTTGGGTTGCAAATAAAAGTTTTTTAAAGGGGGGTAGAGAAGTCATATTTAAAAGTTCAGTATCCTACTCCACAAAATCTACATTCATGAAATGGAATGCATTTATGTAAGAATAGGTTTGGAGGAGTAGGTTATAGGTATAAAATCTTCTCTTGCCTTAAACTACTTCACAAAACAAAAATACAAATGTAAAATACATCTTTTTGTGTGCAATATGTTTCATTTTCTCTGTAGACCTATTCACCCAATAAATAATGGCAAGGTTTTTGATTAGCTACCATAAGGTGATTTAGGAAATTTATTAAGAACGAACTACAACAAAAACACATGATATGATGATGGATATTGTATGTGAAGAACATAGAGAGCCAATTCCCTTGTTCATGCATTTGTCACATGTAAAGAATGCATGTAAAGAACTAATTGTTTCACAACAAAATAGACTCACATGTTAAAAATAATAAGAGACTCGGATCTGAGAGTATCTTATATTGTAGTCAGTTACTTTATTTTAGGATTATCTTATCATTACTGAAGGTTTGTTGTTGTTAACTATTGTTTTAACTCAAGCCACTTAAGAGTCTTCATGTTTTTTCGCAGAGATGGGCTTTGCAAGTTCCCACTTAGGAGATCGTGTCAGCCTTAAGGTGTGCTAGAGATAGCTATTGGGAGTGTAGCACAATCCCTAACTATCCAAAAGTTAAAACTAGGGTGAGAAAAAGGTCTCCGTGCTTCCAATCTGAAGCATTTTCTTTGCCTAATCCTCAACAGCTGCAGGGTGGCAATATTCAGACAAGATTCATATACCTCTACTGGCACGAAGAGTCTTCATGCAAGTAGAGGTATATGAAGTAATGAGTCAAACTTGAATTTCTCTTGTCGTAAAATACTATAATTAGCTTCTCTTTTAATAACACTAATTATTTTGAATCTTACTTCTAGTGTCTCCTTTTTGCAAATCTTTCAATATGCATGAAAATTTTCCTTTCAGATTTTGTTTTTTCTTTTTTTTTTTTTTTTTTCCTCTGTAAAGAATGTTGTTTGCTCAAAATCTCTGAACAACTCTGCTGTTCAGCTGGCTCAGGAGAACAGCTTGAGCCAGCAGAAGAGCTTAATGAAGAGCAGGATTTCCCATGTAGCAGTAATTTCATTCATGCGGAACAAGACTCAGCTAACTCCAGAGTGGAGCTAAATTATCTGACAAAGAGCCAGTTCCTTCTAAGAGGGGGTTGCTATGTGAGAGAGTCTAAAAATACTGTGAAAATAATATAAAAATATCCATAATATACCTAATACAGAACACGCAGAAGCAAGAAAACAGAAGGCCTTTTTGTACCTATCCTGTATTCTGTTTGTTCAGTTACAAACGTCATTCTTGCCATTCTTGTTCATGTCCACAGCAGAGAACTCATGACAACACCTCTGCAGCAGAAAGGCAAAGCTCTCATCACTCTTCTTTAGTGCTAATTGTGCCATTTTAAAAACAGATTGGAAGAAACAGTGGGAATTTGTAGAATTTGGGAGACATGTTGGGAAGGAGTGTTGATGTGCTAATTAAGAAACAACATGAACATATGAAAATATATTGAGGAGTATCATACTTCATCTGTTAATTAGATACATACCTTGGGAGAAGAGCAGACTTAAGGTTTCCTCTTACCACTTCAGAGTTCTGCTAGGTGTATGCTATTTTATCAAAAAAAAAACCCCAAAGAAATAAACCCCCCAAAATCAGTGAAATAATCTTGATGTATATGCTTACATAAAGCTACATTTGTTTTACTATATGGTAAACAATTAATAATGGGAAATGGGTAAACCCAGCTGACTTCAAAAGATTTTAAAAAAGAATAGTGCATAATTTATGATATTATGTAGTTAAGCATGATACTCTCTTCTGAATCTTGTGGGAACTCAAAAATTTCTTATTAACATATGGAAAATAAAGTTATAGCCTAACAAACTAAGTTTTCTTAGGTAACAGTACTTTGATTCCTGCTGAATGCAGTATTATAGAGTATGGATTGAATTTGTGTAGCATGGAGAGGAGATTGCACAGGCACATTTATATGAAACCTCATTAAAATTCACATGCATATTTCCAGATCTCAATCTTTATTATTGTGGTGTTAGTAGTATATTCTAACAGGGTAATCATATACCACTGTGCTCATAATCAGCCATAAGCATAGTGAGCTACATACTCTTCTTCAGTGATAAAATCCCTCATAACTATGGGAAGATGACCACAGACCTCAAAGCCCAAAACTTAAGGAATTTATTAGGAAAGTTTCTATCAAGGGATGTTGGTGATTTATAGGTTGAATTAGAATATAATTGTGTAGCGCTGTAAACCTGGTGAAGAAATACTTTGAACTTTATTCTGCTGCTTTCTTCTGGATATCACGTCATAGAGGACAGAATGAAGACAGGAGATTAATTTTGGTGTTAAAATAAATTTGGAGGTTCCCATACAACAATTAATGGGAAACATACGTTAAAGAAAATAGTTCTTCAAGTAGTAGAATTAGTCTACTATTAGATAAAACAGTTTTGATGCATTATAGTCTGTATTTTAAACAATTCATTACATGGATAATAAGTAATGAGTGAATGCTTCTATCACTTGAAAATTATTTGGGCAGTGGAAATTAGGTAGAACTGAACAGTTTCAGCTGGAACACGTTATCTAGACTGGAAAGCAGGCTGAAAAATCAATTAGATATACATGTAGCTCAAGTATGCATGAGCATATTTTACTCATCGGTGTTCGTATTTGTATCCTAATGCAGCATGATTTCTTAAATCTCGCTTGGCCTGAAATAGACATACTAGTTCTTTATTGTGTACTAAAATTCTTTGACTTAAGGATAAAATCCTAACCCTAGTGATATGAAATCTACTATTGATCTCAGTGGGACAAGGCTAAATATCCTGAATGCCATGCTGAACCCGGACAATGGGTACAATGAATTTTCCTTACTGTGTGAAGTGATTCTTTCATAAACAGAATGAAAACTCATGCTTACAAATCATCTGTGGTACTCAGTAATGTTTTGACCAAGAAAGGTTTTCACAGGGGCCATGCTGCCTTTGAAACACATGCAATGATCTGTAATCTTATCAGAATATTGTGCCAAACATAACATAAATGTTCAAAAACAAGTGTTAAGGTCTATGCAAAGGGCTATTGTCATCTTCTGTAATAAAACATAGTTTTACATCAATGTGGTAAGATTTGGAGGGATTTTTTGGAAAGGGAGATGGCTTTTTAGAAGGCCAAAGCACGCTTTTCTACTTTGCAAAAAGGAAAGCTTCTGTAGATACACCTTGGAATTTGCATTTATTTGAAAAAGACCAACTCCATTTCTTCATCTAAATGATCAGCCCCATAAGACCAGATGGAATACTAAGTAGTATTTTAATGACTAAAATGAAGAACTCTCTTCTTTTCACTGTTTGATAGCTCATATGGAGAACAGGAATGTGATATGTTTCTATTCCTCTTTTGGCTGAATGCATGAAACTAAGCAGTCATTTTGAACACTGTTTAACATATACTTTGCATTTAGTATTCTCTTATTATTATGATGGACTTGCATTAAAATTAAAATATTATGCTGTACAGGCACTTAGAAATTTTTTACTTTTATTAATTTCTTTAGTATCACACCATATTCACATGCAGGAGGTAGCATGTTAAAAATAATCAGTGTTTTCTGTTATTCCTGTTGGAAGGCACCAAAACCAAATTTCTAACGGTAAATCTTTGTGTTAAACCTAAACAATGGCCCTATAAATGCTTTAGGGGACAGACCAAATGAAAAAAAATACTTTGTGGACATTCAAATATGAAGATTAACCTTTTAATTTGTGTTTTGTACCCTGAGCATCTGCCAGTGTTTGTGTTAAATAGTATAGGCCTTTCCTGTAAACAGGCAAGGTCGTGCTTTTTCTCTTGTTTCTCCATTGTTAAATCTGATAAAAGCTGTAAAGCTCTTAGATTGCCATCTGTGACAGAAGCATAAAGTCATGTCTGTTTCCATGTCAACAGGAGCTCTTGGGAAACCATATTCAGTAAAAGCACAGAGGTGGTGACTCCTGAGCAACTCCAGTGTTGCCAACGAGTAGTACAGCTTTGCAAACACTGCCTGCTAGTGGTGTACAAATACTCAACAGATTCAAGAGGTTCCCTGACTGGAATTAGCCCCAACTGGGATGATACAAGGTACACATTTCAACATTCTCTATTCCCTTCCTTAAATTATAGCTATAAAGGATAATAATGGGACTGATTTCAGGCTCTACTGCTACAACCCAGAGAAAAGCCATTGGAGTAGTTGACTGTATGTTCCAAAAAAAACTCTCCCCAAAACAAAAAAAACCCACCCAATGTTTCCCTTAATTCTCAGTTTCTGCCATTCTAATATCTCTTGCTCATTCATGAAGTACTACTAACAGGAGACTTGTTATACGTATTTTGTGTAAAACTACGCTTATTAAAGTCTTGCTTGGCAATTGCCCAAGTAGTCACAGCAAAAAGGACATAAGGTATTTAAGTGAACTGAAAATTTCCTTTCTTCCCCTTCTCAGATCCCTCAAAGTCACTGATTCCTGATTTGCATTCCTAGAGGTATCCTAACGTGTATTATACTTCGGGCTTCACATTCGCAATTGGATCCTATAGGGGTACAGCTCCAGCAAGGGTCAGGTAAGTGCCATCTGATTTACTGTATTGCACAGTTTTGCAAAGTTGATTTCCAAAACCTGCAGATTTAAAAGGTTTTATTATTTCATCTTACAGAGCACAAAATATATTAAACCTTGCAAAACAGCATTATATAGTAAAAAAAATTATTTGGCACTTACCCGATTCTCCATTGGCTGGTTTAGTTTTCCAACTGAATGCAATAAGGATTATCATGTTGTCAGTACAGGGATTACTGAAAGTGCTCCAAATGCAGGAGTTGGTGGTCTGCAATTTAACAGTCTTAGATGGAGAATTAAATATAAGTTTCAAATCACTTAGGTTCCAGATTCTATTCATAATGGCAATTTGGATTATTTATATATATAAACTTACACGTGTTTATACGAAACATCTTACAAACATCATTTCATAGAAGGACTTTGAATTAAGAATATCATATGAGAAGCAAACCTTTGATATATTATCCGTTAAATGTACATGACTTAATTGCTTACTTGCTGTATCTCAGACTAGTTACTTGATATACTAAACTCATTTGTTACTATCATATGAATATTAAGGTGCTCAAACATGATTTACAACCAACTAGAAACTGAATGTTTTTGGCCACAGCAGAAGTATAAGCATCTTAACCACAAGACAAGTCATATTCAATATTAATCTATATTGAACTATAGCAAAAGTTTGATAAAATCATTTGGTTATGACTAGAAAATCTTCAAGCTTGAAGTCTTTATTGCTTCTACTGTTAATACTGCAGAAAATTTTTCATCACAGACAACCACAAACTCTTCAAACTGATCAAATTACTCTAATGTCCTGCAGCTAGCAGTGTTGCATTTGCAAGGTGGTGAAATGGGTGATCCAATGGTACTTTTTCATCTCCAGTTTGTGTTCTGATGCCGAACAGAAGTTTATTCATAAATTTGAAAGGCTAGAAGGATCTATGCACTAAATATCTGTATTTTTTGTCAATGCAGTTGTCATGACAACTATGATTGATTAAAAGTTATAGTCTTCATATTAATCTCCATGAATGTTACAGCTATCCTGTGGATACAGCACTATGGTAGTTAACCATGACACTCTGAATTTATAAAACTGAATATGTGTGTGGAAATAAATGCTGTTGCCCATTATGCCCCACAATATGTAAGATAATGAACTATTTTTCTAGAAATGGGCAAATTACAGTACCATTTCGCTTTTCATGGAAGTTTGTTTTTAATTTTTCAAGGAAATTTTATATAAGGATCTCAACTACTACTGATAGTTTTCTTGTCTGAAAGTAAAATTGTGTAAAGCGCAAGAAGAGAGCAGAGTATAATTTAACAAATGTACAAGATTTTTCAAGACTTCTAAAAATCTAATTTGTAGAACTTTTGTAGATTTTTTTGAGCAGAAAACTATTTTTAAGCTTTATTTTTATGACTAAAATTTTCAAAAATTGCAAATTGATAGCTCTTTAGATGGGAAAATCTATTTGTATAGGGAGAGAGAAAAACAGGTATAATGAAAATAGAGACACAAACTTCTTTCTTTGTTACTTTTCAAATTCTCAATCTCAACTCCTAATGGTAAATCCAATGGATGTGATGGAGAGAATGAATAGGAATGTTAATGTACATGATTAATTCTTTTCTTAAAAAAATTAAGATGTAAATAAAAAATGAGAACTCCCAAACTATACCAAAATCTCTTAAAAATAATAGCAAAAAACAAGATTGAGCTTTCACATTATGATAAATTCACCTGTATTACAAAATATAAGATACATGGAAACTGCCATCTACTCTGAGATTCTTACAGCTTGCTAAATAATGTTATGCATAGCATACTCTCTAAGAAGCATTAGAATTTTTTACTTGTATTGTCAAGCAAATGTAGGACTCAGTTTTGTGGGGTACTGAATTGTCAAGCCTCAGCTCTCCACCAGACTTTCTTGGTAGAGTTTTTTGATAAATTGATTTGAAAAAAAGAAAGATAAAGTTGAATTGGTGACTAGCATTTGATAATAAATGCTTTTCTCGAGAGGTAAACAAACCAAATATGTACACTTTCAGTGTATACATTGTTTCCTATTAAGAGTTGTGACATTGCTCCTATCCATGTATTTAGTAGAATTACTCCTTTAACTTATTCATGATTAATTTATAATTGCATTATTAATAGAATGATGCAACAATTTTTAAGCAATAATTTATACAATGTGTTGTGTTCCATTCTAACACTGCACATCATTCCTTATGAAATTCTGATTTAGTACGGATGTTATTTTTGCACGCTTACTGGGCTCATCTAATGACTTCTGTAATTAACTGTTAGGAAATGATAATACAAAATAGAATTAAGAATGAATATTAGACATACAATAAATTAATTTTTGTAGTGTTATACAAAATATAGGCTACATTGCTGCCTGATTTTGAAAAGTAAATAGTCACTGATGTGACTTACTAGGTTGTAGCATCCTTGTTTCCTGTTTAACTAGAGTGGTGATGATGGGATGTCTCTTTTTAGGGAATCAGAGCTGGAAAGTGAAGGGTTTTTTTTCTTTTTTTTCTTCCCCTTAAATGACTTTTTTTTTTTTTTGCAATTTAATTTTTTATAAGCTAGTTAACATAAATTGCAGTTTTTGCACAGTTTAAATTGAACAAATATTACTCTAATAGTGTTTTCATTCAGTGAGTGAAATCTAGCTTTTGACTGCAGTGTTACCAGGATACTACTGTTTTGTTTACTGGCTTGTTTTAAAAATAAAGGACTGGGAAGATGTTTGATTGTCTTACAGCATTCTGTAATTTTGCCTGAGCTAAGTATCTGTTTCCTAAATTAGCTAATGCCTAATGTCCTGTACGTTACAGAAATGATATTTATTGTGCATAATTTCTTGCATACAACAATTAAAAGGTATAACACATGAACAACTAATTCTTTTGCTCTTGAATGTTACTTTGCATATAAATTCTGCTCTATTTTTCATATCATTTCTAGGTATTTATTGCCAGGATCTTCTCAATTCTTCGTGAAATCATCTTCATCCAACCTTAGCTGCAGTTCGTCTGGAATGCCTCGTCCTAACATTTTGTTTACACACAGATATAGCCACTTGTGAAACAAAAGGAGAATTGCTGTTCCTTGTAAATAATGGCATTCCATTTTTTTTTTTTTCAAATTAAAATGTGTGATGGAGCGGAACATAAGTATTGTTATATTTACTACCATATTATGATAACATTTAGCTGAAAACCTGTTGCAAAAGCATAGCCTTTCCTGAAACATGATAAACTTTAAGTTGTTTACACACATATGTGAATGTGTAGCTCTTAGTAGGTTTATAAGGAATTCCTTCCTATTAGAAATGTTATTTTTGCTGAAGAATATATAAAATGGAATTGACCTTAAGATCTTATTACAGTATTACAATATTTTATAAGTAGAATACTTTGACTTAAATATCTATTGTAAAATACACTATTTATTGTCTCATATGTAATTGATCCTTTAACAAGATGGATGATTAAAAAACTGTAGTAGAACAGTAGAACAGTAATAGTCATTGAATGTAGTCTGCTCATTTCTAGGACACGCAAAAATCCCTCAAACTCTACAAGCTAAATCAAAGCAGACAATTGTCTTATTTCTCCTCTGAAACTACAATAGATATTTATTCACGTTATCTTTCTTTAAGGAGATGGTATAGTATCTTTTAGTCAAAGTCAAGCCAATCCAATAGGCAAATATTAAAAATATTAGTTCTGGCATTCAGTTTCTAATTGGATTCTTGTAATAAACCGGAAGCCAATGTTTGTTACCAGACTTTCATTCACATTACCTATGTCTTGTGCCTTTAAGTTTCCTTTGGGAGCAAGCAGCCATCTGCAGCTCATACAAGCATGCATAGTGCATAGTTTTTCTGTTTTACTGCACAAATGGTAAAGCAGATATTTTTAGAAATTACTGCAGTTATAATACATTATTGAACCTTAAACTAATTGGTTTGATGTAATTTTTAGCATACAATTCGGTATGTGCTGTGGAATGTGTCCTGGAAAGGACAATATTTTCTAGCCTTGCTGACTCCTCTAAATGCTGGAAATATGATTCATTGGAAAGCTCTTTTTCAAATTCAGCTTACTGGGCTTGGCTGAAGGGTGCAATAAGAAAATGACATAAATCAAAGCCAGAGCAGGAACCCAGTATTAACAGGATTTGTAACTGCAAAACCTCATTCAGGTATTGCTACATACACCCATTCATCCCGTTCAGCATTGTACCATGTGGGCATTACTCATTATATATATAACTATTAAAAATTAAGTTAATTTAGATTTAAAAATGAATTAGATTCTCTAATAGAGTAAAGAAGAGGGTAGTTATTACTTACCAAAGACCTGTTTACTTTTCAATAATGTAACCTTGAAATTTTGTTTGGAAGTTGTCAATGTATTTCAGGTAATTAAAAAATAATAATTTAGGAGATAATTGTCCTCAGGAGTGAGTACGTTAGGTTTTTGATATCCAGAGATTTAAGACAAATTGAGACTGAAGTTGTCCAGAATTTAATTTTTTTAAATCGTAGTCAGAGCATGCGTCAAACTGGGAATTTTGGTGAGATTTTGATGCTTGTGTTGTAGTGCCCCAGCTCTTGAATTGCAGGATACATCATAGTAAGACTATTTGTAAACAATTAAAAAAACTCTGAGGTTAATCAGGTATCAGCAATCCTCTGTTCCTGTTAAGTCTTTTCCATTTTCAAGGTAACAGTAGTTTTGTAATATAGTATGTTCACATCAATTCACTTTGTATGTCTCTTTTGGCCCATACACTGACTACTGATAAAGCATATTGTGATTATCTGTAAGATCTAATAAAATCTAAAAATTCTATCTTCTTGGGAGTGGCTTCCACTGTATACTACTTTTGGCCATAGGGAGAAAAACAGCTTCCAGCTTAGTCTGCCAAACTAAAATGGAGCCTTAGGATAGTACGTTCATATGCCTTTTTAACTATGTTTGCATCAGTATTCTCAGAATCAAGTGCTGTACAGAATATTTTGCCAGCAGAAAGTGTGCTGCTAAGTATAGCTGTACAGTATGGCTAGATCTAGGAAAAAAGTCTCATATATATCTAGCATGTACAAAAGTTTACCAGGTGGTTGGTTTGAGTTTTCAAAAATCAGGTAGTTTATGTCTGATATTAGTATGTTCATACTTCTGATAGCTCTTCCTGGCTATAGTACCACTGTACTATGCTCTAATAATGTGTAAATCACTGTTTAAAATAGGTGTAGTCCTACGTTGTGCCCCGCTCCCCTGAACGCTTGGGTATGTTCTGCAGGTGAACTGCAGGCTGCCCCTGCAGGCTCGCTCTCTGCAGTACCGCCGGTGCAGGCATTTACCCCCCTCACTCCACCAAACAGCTGCATTTTAGTCCTGTCCTTCAGAGATCGCACAGATCAGCTGGGCCTGCTGACTGCGCTTGATGAGCTCTGGTCTTGGGTCTCTCGCAAGCTCCTCGGTGGCTGAAGCCCTTCTGCCTGATGCCCAGCTGGTCCCCCGGCCAGTCGTCTTCGCCCTGCCATCACGCCATGGCTTGGCAAGCAGCGAGTTGGTCAGAGCCGGAGGTAAGGCCAACCTCTTAAATGCCTTTCGTGATACAACAGGGTCTCGTCTGTGTTTCTAAGTTAAACTGGTATCGTAATGAGAAGGAAAAGAACACAGATAAAATTGTACTGGAGATCAGTCTGCACGCGGTGCCTGAAGTAGGGTTAGCGTGTTGTGACAGCACACGATGGACTGAGGAGGGAGCCCCCCCACCGTGGAGGTAGGGCGCGCAGTGCCCGCGCCGCAGGAGCTGGGCGCTTTCAGGCGTGCCGGCGCGGGGAGGCCCCGGGGACGGGGCGCGCAGCCACCGGGGAGCGGCGTCCCCGCGGCGCGCCGCTGGGCGCGGGCCTCGCCGGCCCGCGGCGGGGGGCAGGCGCTCCCTAGGCTCCCTCGCGAGGCTTTATTGATTGATAACCTAAATCTCCAGAATCCTGCCGACAGTATTACCTTTACTGGAGAGTCTTCCCTTCCGCGACGTTAATGCCCCGTTACGGGAGGGCGGCGGCGACGCCGTGCCCCCGGCCGCGAGCCTCGCAGCCTGGCGGTGGCGGGAGCTGATCGTGGTGGGCAGGGGGCGGTGGGGGAGCCCGGGTAGCCCGGCCGGGCAGGCGCCGGGGGAAGCGGCCTCCAGGGCCTCCCTGCGCAGCGGCGGCGGTGGCGGGGCCTGCCGAGGGGCCTGCTCTCTGCGGTGCTTCGAGACGGCAGGGTCACCTTCCCAGAGGTAATTTAGTCACTTTTCCTCACAATTTTTAGTCAGGCTTTCCCAGAATTGATTTTGTGGTAATTTCTTGCAAAACCTCTTTAAGTACCGCCAAAACACAAGAAGCGGGACAGCGGGTAATCCTGGTTAGCACTGAGGTGGCTATGTGGAGAGAAAACCCGGGATGATAACGGCAAAGACAGTGACAGCAAACTAGCGTGTTGAGCGGGTGTCCAAAAGGAGCCAGAAACTCACTGGGCTGATGTAAAATAACATCCCAGCAACTGCGTTTTTCTCACGGAAGTGGTGCGCCGCGCGGGCTTCTGGCCGGTCGCCGGCGGCGCAGTGCACGCCTCGGCACCCCCGAATTACCGCCCGCCCCGAGCGTTGCCCCAAGAAGCCGATTCACGGCCTCGTTCGATGGGCGCTCGCACTGTGTGAAAGATATTTTCACTTTAGAGCGGGACGAACAGCAGTGGGGTTGGACTCAGAAATACCAATTACAACACCTTAAAAAGAATTCGCGCTTTGTTTGTGGTGAGAAGCAGTTCTTGCCCTGCGAGAGAGCGGCCTGGTGGCATCTGCGCTGTTGGTCTTCAGCAGAGGCAAATCCCCGCGGAGGTCCGCAGCGGTTCTGCTTGTGAGGGCTGCAGAACGGCTTCCAGGCCCGTCCAAGGGGTGCTGCTCTCTGTAACGAAAAGCCACTGGTGTTATTTGGTGTGGTGAATACCCCTGTATCTGATCTGTGCCCAGGAATATTTAGTTTTCTGTTGAAAGAAAGAGCATATAAAACTGCTTCAATTCTTGGTAACAAACTTGGGAGTCGAAGTACAAAGTCAGAAAATACATTTTTGAAAGCAATGCTTTGCCTAAGTAATATTAAAGGAAACATCACTTAAAGCACGTAATAAAGGCACCCATTGGTAGATGTCAGCCTTGGAATAACGGTCCATCTAGCAGGGAATGTCTTGCCTCATTATAGAAAAATTATAGTCTTCAGTTGTTCCTCCACTGTATAGGAAAATAAACTTGTACATGGGGCTCTAAAAGTTCATTTGAGTGATTTCTTCGTTGGGCTAGGAGACCTGGAATAAATTCACTCTTAAATATAAAAAACACAGTTTACAACTTGCTCCATATCTTTAAGGATAAGGATTGAATTATATTGACAGTTGCATAATGTCTAATTTAGATGTTAGTGAATGTGAATATTTGCATGCTAGTGGTGTTAAAATAAAAATATGAGCAAGCATATGATGTTAAAACAGTTAACTTGAAGGTGTTGCAATTATTGCCATTTTCAGAAGAAGATAATTTGCTGCTAAATTACACTTCAGCATTTACTAAGAACATTTGTAATTTTTTCTGTATGTGGTAAAATTCCTATGCATTAGTTGCTATTTGGCTTCAGTGCT
This sequence comes from Rhea pennata, assembly GCF_028389875.1. Taxonomy (NCBI): domain Eukaryota; kingdom Metazoa; phylum Chordata; class Aves; order Rheiformes; family Rheidae; genus Rhea; species Rhea pennata. The sequence goes on along the minus strand of NC_084670.1, from coordinate 16,177,126 downwards.
CTTTGTTCTGTATCAGCCACCTCTGTGCAGTTTCCTGTATCGCTCAAGTCTTGTGTTAACTCAGAAGAGCCTTTGCTGAGATGTAAATACTGCGCTTAGGACACTTAAGAAATTCATAGAGAATTCAGTGGTAATTTTATGGTTGATCTCACTGTGGACGGGGCAGATTTGGCTTGTAAGGATCCAAGACTTGATACATTCTTTTATATATTTTTATATATATATATATATAAAAAATTGTTTTTTTCCTTTAAAACAAATAGCATTTACTTAGTGAGGAGAACTCTTATACTTACTAACCTTAAAATTCCCCTCCTTTCACAAAACATGGTAAAACTTGTAAAATAGTACCGTTAAAAGTGCTGTGTGTGGCCTTTAAATGCCCTCTGGATGGCTTCATCTGTTCTTAGTGGAAAAGAGCAAAACGGAGCCTGGCCTTGACTGAAATGGTGTCTGATGCTGATCCCTGGGCGTCTACTTTGTATTCCGTGTTGGCTCCAGCACAGCACTCTGTCACCCTTTGCAGCTGCTCCTGTCAAAAGTTAGCAGACACATCACGAAGGGTGGGAGAGCGTTAGGAAGTGACCCATAGCTGCCTTTCCTGCTGCGCTCTGATCAAGCGACTGGTCACTGCTAGTGCAGTGCAGTTTCTGCTGAGCTCTGTTGGGCACCTTGCTGCAGCGGGGCTTGATGCCGTACGCAGTGCTGTTGCCATGAAGGACTGACACTGAAAGCTGAGGAGGTGCTTGTCATGAAGTAAGGTCAAGTCCAAAACAGCTGAGAGAAGTCAGGATGTCTGGTGGGAAAATGCATCCTTCTGCATTATAGATTTTTCTTGGGCCCATTCTTGGGGAAATAATTTGCTCAGTCATAGCAGAACAAAAGACTATTTCATTTAATGCTATATATGACTTTTAATGGAACAGCATTATGTCATCTGGGTGTCTGTAATATTATACTTATTCAGTTGTTTCTGCCACAATTCTCCACAAGTTGCTGTCTCTCTTAGAAAAAGTTTCTAACCTGGGTGTAGAGGAGCCTGTATATCCTAAATCTGAGCTTTCCTAAGCAATGTGAAGGGGGGTGGAGGGAAGGAGGGGGAAAAAAAAAGAAGAAGAAAAAAAAAGAAGAAAAGTCAGGTTATATCTGTATTGCAAACTGCTATGTATTGCATAGATTCTTGATCTGACTGCAGGAATTGGAAGTGGTCTGACTGTCATAGCAGAAGAGATCTCCATGAGATTAATTTGTTTTGCTAAGAGAAATGCAAGTCTGAGTGGTACACATCTGTACTCAGTAGTATACTGAATAACATATGTGACACAGGAGTAAATGGAGGTGAAAATTCAGTACATGTTTGCAGGGATATGCACCTGCACTCCAAGCAGCCTTTGCTCATAGACCCATTTCTACTGAGTGTTGGATGTTCTCAGCTTTCACTGAGGTCAGTTCCTTACACCTCTGAAGCTGCTTGCTGTTAGAGATTTCTTGTGTGCCACATACAGCCACAGGTTTCGTTAGTACAAGCTTTTCATCGTTTATTTATTTATTTATCTAACTAGTATGCAGTATTCCTTACAAATGCAGCAAACTGGTCGAACAACTAAGAGTTTATAAGAAGTGGGAGAGATTGTCCTGTGCAGAGAGCTGTGCTTTTTCTGGTACCTGAATTAGTAGCTGTCAGTGTGCGATGCAGACTCCTTTTCAGTAACGGGCCATGCTGATAAATGGTCAGCAATCTTAGAAACACGTCGTGTTTGTGAGAGCTGGCTTTCTTCCAGCACCAGTTACCCTTTCCCATTCAACTCTGTTTGTTAGGCGTTTGGAGGCATTCTGTTAACTAAAATAATTGGGAATACAGTGTTTTATTTCCTCTTGTAGGGTTTGTGTTGTTAATGGGAGTGAACTCCTCTTTTGCACAATTGTTTAGGGTTCAAGCCATTTTTTTTTTTAATTTCTGATTCAGAGGATGAATAAAGTACTTGCATTAAAATGACATAGTATTAGACAGATATGCTATAAGGGCAGTTTAAGTTTAGTCACATTACTGTCACTTATTTTAGTGTTTAATACATTATGCAACTCAGGACAATTGAGAAAGTTTACTGGCATATTTTTAGATTTGGAAAATAAGATCTTCTGACACTTAATTTCTATCAGCATTGATAAGCTAGATCTGACAGCATCTTTTCGATCATTGTGTTAACTTAAATTTAATTTGCAGGAACGTTTGTAAGAAAAATCAGCATAATTTCCTAAAACTATGTTGTTGTGTTATACCCAGTGTGTCTGTGAACTAAACTTCACTATATCATGTGCCAAATGTGGCATCAGTGTATACCTTTGCCCACAGTTGTTTCAGAATGTGTTCCTCTCCTGTCACTGTATCCTTTTTTTTAACATATAACATGAGCCAGAGATGACTCACTTCTCCTGCCTGTGACATGCCTTTTGCTCCACAGATAGACCACTGAGTTTAATGATAGTTTGATCTTAATTCCTGAATATTAGAAACCTAGATAATAAGTGATTTTTTTTGAGAAAGTAGAGTGTAGTGCAGTATTCTATACTTACCAGCTTGCTAAGTGTTGGCATCTTGTTTGCTCACATTGTAACAGTTTTCACAATAGCCAGGCTGAGTGTTCTCTTAGAGGTGCAACAGTTCGGAGGACTTTCTCCTGCCAGTTCCACCTGCCGAGTGATCAGGTGCTGGAAACAGTAGATGTTGTATGTCTTATAGCTTCAAAATATTAACAAATCTGTTCTGAGGAAAAGATTTAATAGCAATGGAAATTAATAGTTCATGTGAAACAGTGTTCAGACTGTCACAGTATGTTTTCTTATTTGTATTTGAATACAAATGTTTTTACAGAAAATACATTTGAATTGTCCAAAAAATATGCAATTAACATACTTTGTAACATCACCACGTGATATATATGCATAGAAATCTTCTTTCAAATGCACAGATACATGTGTTACTAATGATAGTGGAAAACCTATTTAGCATTACAGAGCTGAAGTAATCAAATAGTTACTCTTATTTTAGAAACACCCACATGTGGAAGAAGCTAGGCTCCAAATTAAGCTTTTGGAATGAGGGTGTACATTTCATGGTAATTTTCTTTTTCTGTATAGACTGCAACAATGCTATGGGGATAACTTTACTGGCTATTAAAGTCAAGTCAAGTAAATGAAATAGGTATACACTTTTGGTTTAGTTGACTGCCGTATAACCTGTTATAAAATTCTAGAAGGATAATTGTGTTTTTCATTTTGTATCAATGATAACACCCAGTACTGCTAATATACATATTGATGTGTCAACAGTTTTGTTATTTAGGAGTTTGTATCTCACCTGAGTTGAAGTTTAGCTTGCAGAGCCTCAGCAAGAAGCATAACACTGTATTGTAATAACATAAACAACAATAAACTGTAGTTTCCTGTGTTGTGCCATTGTGATTTTTGTGTGTGTGTGTGTATGTTTGTATTTTAATGGGTTTTTGTTTTTCCTTTTTAGTTTTTTTTTCTTTGCTTTTAGAAAATAGTGTGTCATTCAAAAGCAACTTTGATTTCATTGTATGTCTACTGGTAAGGCATCGCTCTTCAGTATAGTCTAGAAATTGGAGTTCGGCTGTGCTCCCTTCTTGCATCCATGCCACCATAAAATTTGGTATCCAGTTTTGTTATTCTGTGACTTTACAGGTAGGTTGGGCTGATCTTAGACTATTCAGGTTTGAGTATAGTTTCAGTCCTAGAAATCTGACAGCAACTGAGCCAGATGACAGAGAATGAATATATTGGAGATAGCCTGTTAATGCATAGGATTCTGGATCATCACAGTTTCTCGACGGGTTTAAGTGATGTCACCGGTGAGAATGCATTCAGCATTACACTAGCAAATACTGGTATCAAGATCTGTGTCAGACAGAAATTTCAACTTTTTGGTGTTAAACAAATGAGAACAAATTATTCTAACCAGTCTTTGAAACCAGTAGTGACTTGGAATCTGTACAGACTTTCCATGCTGCAATTACCCAACTGTCTTCCCTATGAGAGGTTAATACAGATTTACCGTTACCCCATTAGCATCACTGATGATTCTGCCTGCTCGTTTTTCCATTTTGAGGAAAATTTATACTAATGATTTGTAAAACAAGTCATAAACTAGTCTTATTAGGAAAGATATGGACAATTTTCATAAAAATTTAGGCCTAGCACTTCTGGGCCCTGTAACTACTAGCTGTTATCAGCCAAGAAGGTCATGTTCTTTTACTGTGATTTATAGAAAAAGATTGTTTGACTCTTTCCAGTAGAGAGCACCATTTGGGAAGGTGGAGGCAATGTAACATTTGTGTCTTTAAGGTACTATCCTGTTTCCCTCAAACCAGCTTAGTCAAAATCTGAGTTTTCTCAGAAAAAAAGTGACACTGTGCCTCTCAATGGAGCATGGTCCACCCAGCAGACAGGTGCAGGGCTAGCCAAAATCTTCTGCTCAAAACAAATCCACCAACAGAAAAATCTGTGAAAGTCATGATGAAGGCGTAACTACTCTTTCTTTCCAGCCACAGCATAAATTTGAGGCTCTTTTTTTTTCCTTCCTTATAATCAATGAACTTTTAGAAGACCAGAGTTCAATTTTCTGTAAGCCCTGTCTCCTTCCTAAGACCCCTCTGATTCTGCTTGTATTCTGTAAATCTGTATAGGCAGACTTATCACGAATGATTCTCCTGCGTGACAAGGGAGGTATATCTCAACCTTCAGGATATGACTAGTTCAAAACACAGGTGAAATAATCAATTTCCAATCTCAAGTCCTTCATTTTAAAGGACTGAGACTTTTGTGGTACCATGGCCATAAAGGAATCATTTCAGAAAAATCATCACCAGTAGTGCTGCACTATTGCTACTGTTTTCTACAAAATCGCTGGAGGGAGGGAGGGAGGAAAAGAGACTTTTTCACATCTTAACTTTGTCATCTTGTGGTCAAGGTCAAGTGAGAAAGCAGCATAGAAACAATTACCCCAGTGTCTCTGTACTGGTAATTATCAGTTAGTGGAAGAATTTATTTTGGAAGCTTTAATGCCTATGGACATTCTTTGCTTTTATGCAAATAGTGCAAACTACCACGCTTAACAACTGAGTAGCAATTGTTAAGATAACAGTTGTTTTCTTTCCTAGAAATTAATATCACATTATTATCTGTATTTTTATTTATGTCATTTTAGTAGGTGAAATATAAGCAACAAAACTGTTTATTCAATTCGATTTTGTGGGACAGTAGTTTGAGAAGCACTTTTCTACAGGAAACAGAAGACAAGGAGGCATTTGACAAACCCTTTGGTTTGATATTCTCTTCCCTCACAGGTAAACAAAGACAACCCCAACCCTGCTGTTACACTGTCACAATGTTGCTTCCCATCAGCTTCGTGAAGCTGCGGAGAAGACCGGTTTCAGCAGTAGGTGTGAATGGGTTTAAGCCATCAGTATTAGGCTGGCAGGATGCAATGAAAACTGACATGATGGTTACTGGAAAAAATGTATGCTTTGACCCAAGTTTAGTCAGGCTCTGCTGGATTGCAGTGCTGCTGAGGCTGAGAAGTTGCTAATACTAGTTCATTCTTATTAACTGCAATGGACTGCGCTTAGTAGAAAATATTTTCAAGATCAAGCCTAAAATTGTCATATATAGAAAATAAAAATCAAAGACAGAAACACAAGTTACTTATTTTTAACAGTGGTTTGCTTTTACTGCATATTTTGAGCTGTGTGGTACCACATGGAAATTATGCTTTCAGAGTCTTTTTATAAGACAACATAAAATATCAGTGTTATACTGAAGCCTGAAGTGTCAGTAATGTGGGAGAAGGTTGTATGAACTACATGTATCAGATAATTCTGAGATGAATGTGCATGTATAATTCATATAATTCTAAAGATATGGGAAATTTGCAATTGTTTGGAAGAGACAAGGGCAGATTATCGGGTGTATAGAAAACCAAGGTATTTTCTAATTACTACTACTAATTATTGTGATATACAGTGCCATATATAGTGACAAACCCAAATCCTTCTTAAGCTCTCCCCAAAGGGGACTCTAGTTTAAATCAGTAATTGCAACTAAGAACATCAGGTAAAAGACAAATCTAATGCAGCACCATTTTACTACTAAAAGATTAAATTTATTCTCTGTTAAAACTGAAAGCGGAAAAAATCCTGAAAGGATCTAATTTACTAGTAAATCGAGTGTTTATCAACTACAAAAAAAATTGATTTCTTTAACAATATGATAGAAATCAGCTAAAGATCAGAGTTAAAATAATTATAAGAACAGTGATTGGGTATATATTTATTTATATTTTTAATTAAAAATTTTAAGCTCTATTTCAGGATTTCCCCCCCACTTACTGTGGGTTATTGGGATTTAGTATTTAACCTTGCATTTTTTTCTGTAAGCTGTAAATTAAAAGGCTACATAGTCTCTGTAACCTTTAATAAAACCTTAGTGGTATAAAGTTGCTCTCAGATATATTGAATGTATCCAGGAATTGCAAGTAGTGAGTTTCTACCTTCAGTGTGGGGCAGCAGAGCACATGCCATCATGACTTTTCACATCTTAGCAAGCATTAGACTTATGGCAAGTGTTTGAAAGATCCAGGTCTTACATATTGCAGTGCATTTTTAAAAGATGCTTGCTTGTGTTGTAGTTGATTTCACAAGTGACACAGTGATTTGTCTAAGTATTTGAGGGTAGCAGAAAGGCGAAAGGTCTGTTCTGCCATCAGTTTGTGGGAATTTATGTACTTTACGGCAGTCTCTGTCTTCTGCCTGATTCACAAAGTCTTTGCATAACCCCAACCAAGCCGTCGGCAGGCGGTATTCAAGCGAGAAGCACAGCGAGTTACGGTTCTGTAGTGGACTGCAGGATACCTAGTGAAAGCAAATGAATAGTGTGTGTAAATAAATACTTAAGTTGTGATCCACAGGGCTTGTCCTTGCACTGAGTTGTAGCTGTGTACCTGTGTTTTGCCCTGCTGCCCTGTAGTACTCAGTGTGAGGTATTAGTGAACTGATACATGAGGTCCTACAGTTGCAAGATGGTGGACAGATTTATTCCCCAGTACAAATGTTCTGCAACAGAGACAATTTAGAAACAGAGTAGAGGTGAAAAGAGCCACAACAGACGTATTTTCAAGGTTTTATTTAGCTCATGTTTCTAATAAAGATTATTGTTTTGGGGACACTTTAAAGTTTCGTGTTAGAGATGCTTGTTAGATATCTGACTTGGACTTGAATTATCAGTAATTAATTTTGTTTTTATTTAATGAAGGTTATGTTTTTAAATACATAGTAGTTAGCTCTTATATTTAAATTAATTGCTTCTCATGTGTCTTCTGTTCTTATGACATTTTTATCACATAGAGATTATACTCCCATTGATTTTTTTTTTAGTGTGATAATTTCTTATTCTGTGTTGCTGATATGATTATCCTCCCTATTTTCTTCAGTAATTTTATAACCTTAATCTTTTACACCATCAGATTTTCATTCTGGTACTCTTGATAATGAACAGCCAGCTACAGCTGTTTCCATTATTACAGTTTATCTGATATCCTTCTGTCTGCAGTACGCTTTCTTTTTGTTGCATATTGTAAAGATATACATGGTGCAGTTATCTAAAATAACTAAATTTCTGCCTAAGAGTTCTGGTGCTCTTATAAGTTACTCAGTTTGTATTGATACCATTTATGACTTTGACAGAATCATTTGAAGTAAAGCTCCATTAATCTCTCCCTTCATTATTTATATGAAATAATTACTTTTAAAATTCCACTCATCAGGACTGCTACACTGAATATAACATCATCTGGTTAGTCCTGGGGCACCAGCTCTAGTGGGAATGTTAATCAAATGACATGGTCACAATAATTCTCTTCCTAATATTCCGTACTGTCTATAGATACAGCAATTTAGGTGTACAAGATCCCTCATAGAATTTTTAGGGGAGTTTTAGAGATGTTCAGAAATTCTCATCTGATTTAACTCCCTTGCCTACTGATGTGATTTCCATTGAGTTACAGATTGGGCAGGTACCTCAATATCATAAAAGATAAGCAGCTTCCTCGAAGATATTAAAAGATGATGATTTTGCAGATTATCAGTAAGTCTTAAGCTGAGTCAATAGCTACTTATTATATAGTTATGCAAAATTTGTGTTGTTATTTATTTGTTTTTCAGGGGAAAAAGAAGGTCAAACAGTGTTGACAAAAAGCATATGCCAAAATCCATGTTAATACATCTCAGTAAAAAAGAAAGGATTTCTTAAAAGTGCTAAGCATTTTGGAAGTGCCACTGAAGTCCAAGAGAACTGTAACTGTTCTCCTGTGCTAACAAGAAATAAGTCACGTAGTCTATTTGTAGGTTTGAAATTGTTTATTTTAGATGCCTTTATTTTAGGAGGTTATTTTAAGAAGGTTGTCCTTTGTCTGTTAAGATGACTCATAAAATTAAAGGAAACAAAGTGTTTGCCCTCCTTTAGTACCTGTAAGTGCATGTATACCCTAAGGATTAATCTCTTTAATTTAGATTATTTGCCCCAAGTGAAAAATAGCCTGAAGGTTATCTGGCCTGTATAACTACCACATGGATTTGCTTATAAACATTATTACTGCAGTTCTGCACAGCCCAGGTGGAAAGGACAGGGATTATTATTAAACACTTTTATAGCACAACAGATGTACATGCAAATAGTCTAACACAGAGGACACAAAATGGAACAACAATTGAGGAAAACAAGGGTATAACACTGGTGAGAGTGTCAGGAAGAATTAACACTAGGGGGTTTGGGAGAGCAGGAAGGACCACTGAGGATAAGATGTGAGATATTCGACAGAGTGGGTGGAACTGTCTTAAGAAGCCGTGTTTGATCTCTTCTGCATGAATAGAAATGGAGTTCGCTCCATGAGCTATAGGATGAAGAAAATGGATCAGTTTGTTTCAATTGTCATATCCTGATTATTCTACCACTACACATAAATAATTGTATTTATACTGAGTACTTCTGTTCGCTGGTTTTTGATTTTCCTGCCTTAACCTTGAGCGGCAAAGTATGACTGCCATTGCCCTTATAAAAGAACCAAAGCAGCTAACCATAATCTCTTTCTAAAAGTCATTCATTGCTTTCTACATACATACTTTCTAATTAAGATTTTTGTGCATTGGTCACTTTGATAAAATACCCTGTAATCTGCGAGACTTACGTCTGATGAAGGATCTTGGGACAAGAGCAGCTAGCTTGCTGCATTACCAGCCATTTCTAGCTAAGATGTATGTGTAAATAAGTATGTCTAATGAAATAGTAAAAATAGTCATCCTTTCAGAAGCTAAGGGTTATTTGTAACAAAGATTAGTTTTGGAATTAGCATTGAATAAATACATATTTTTTTAAGGACTGGAATTGTAGCATGGAAATTTTTGTCAGTACTGCATGTTCACCAAAAGAGAGCAACATAGGCACACCGTACAAACCTAAAGCAAGTGGCCATTTTAAACCGTAAGCAGGAACATGTTGGCCTCTGTTTTAGAATCTATATTTTACCTGCCTCTGAATGTGATGGATGTGGTGCAATTATTAGTTAGATTTATGGCTATTGACAATATGTTTTATGAATCATATTTTTGTCTATCAGATGTTTATGTACAATAGTTTTCCTCATTCATTATGATTTCATTTAGGATAAAGTTTATATGTTTGCTGAAGCATTGCTGCTGTTCTTCCTATCAGAAACTTTTTCAACAGTAGTCCTTGCATTTGTGAGTTTTCTTTGGCTAAAGTAATTAAAATGAACTTAATATTTCAGTTTTCTTAGATGTTTTGGAATGATAAGTTACTTTTTTTTTGGTTGACTTGGAAAAAATCTCATAAGCCCAGAAATATGTATACTTTTTTTAGTATTAATGATTGTAGCTGTCCTGAGTACGTAGAGACTGTTTTGTTTTATTTTATTTTACATTCAATTTTATTCTGTTGAATAATCCTACTAGACCCAAGATAATAAACACACTCAGATATGTAAAGAAACTTATTTAGCTAAGCATGTTGCAGTTCCTTAAAGTCTATTTGCTTAAGTATTATATTCAGCTTAAGTTAGTAAATGTTAATTTTTTAAACAAAACTTGAGATAAGTGATCCTCACAACAAAAAAAGTAAAGACTTGTAGTGCACAAGGTCATTTTCAAACAACAAATATTTATCTACAATATCCAAAACATTTCTAAAACATTTCTAAAAACTTGATTTTGGAATCGTTTATTAACAAGTTAATTGTTTTCATTGTGGAATTTATTACTACACCCTGCAGTCCTTCCCTGGCATAAAGCTGTTGGGGGTCATGGTCTTGTGGCCTAATTTAAGCAGCTGCAGGTCCTGTTCTAGGAGCTACATAAATTGAAACGAAGCCCTTACTACAACAGGGAAGGAGAAGAGGAAAGGAAAGACAAAATCTGTCTTGTGCCAGACTGAGAAGAGTAATTTTCTTCTCTCCCTTTTGAGTAAGGGAAATGGTTTTGACTCCTCTTCTTGTTCTAATTCTTGTCTAGCCCAGAAGTTGGGACGGAGCAGATCCAGGTTCTTTGCAGTTCTTTTTCTGCCAGGCCAGTAGAACTAAGTGCTGTAAATTTTCCAGTTGCTCAGTTCCAATGTCCCATTAAAGAGACACTTCAATAACAGTGATTGAATCCCTGTAGATCTGTGTTTCAGAGGACATACTGTGGACAGGGGCCCTCAAGCTGCTACAGTGCCAAAGGTCCAGTCCACAGTCTGTGCTAGTGTCCACAGCTCAGCAGCATGGATGCCTTCAGGCAAGTCCTGAACTTTGGAAAAACTCTTAAAAAGATTCCTGTGGTCTAAATGGTTTTGCTAGGATTCACTTAAGAGACTTCAACAAAAAGTTGAAGCCTGCTGAAGGATGGAGAACACATGCTCGTGTGAGGTTGTGTGCTGTCGGCCTTTGTCGGTCGGGCCCAGCCTACGGCAGAGTGTAGGAAGATGGGAAAATGGGAATTCTAAAGAATTTCAGTAGCAAAAGTATCATCCCATCAGGTTTATTAGTCACTTTTCCTAATGTGAATGATTCACAGTAACAGAAATGAAATATGAGATGTATATAAAATAGGAATGAGTTTGAATCTAAACATGGCCAGAAGCAACGCAAATTACAATGTTTTTTTTAGCAGTTAGAATCTTCACTTTAAAGGCTTGCTGGACTCAGGAATTGCTAGTTTTGTGGGTTACTGGAAAGAAAATTGTGTTCTTTAATACTCTGTAATTTTGAATGTTTGTGCCTCTATTTACTTTTTATTTAAAAATAATAAAAAAAAAGTTGATTCAGATTTCAGAGTTTGGTATTCTGTGAAAGATCTTTGCAAAGAACAAAAGGGGTAGCTCTGTTAGATGCTTATTGTGGGAATGAGAGTAGGTTTGGACTCTGGAGAGCTAAGGAAAGATACAGCAAGTAAATTTGGCTATGCCTGAGGCTTTGAGCTTATGTTTGTTTGTTGCTGCATGTCTGTTAGAAAAAACAGCTCTTCACCTCCGTACATGGGGAATGACCCTATGTGTGCTAGGTGGACAGCGCTCCAGAAGAGCCCCTCTCACATCTCCTTCCACAGCTGTGTACAAGCATTAGACTGAACCTACTTTTTTACTCCTATTAGAAGAGAAGCCTGTATAAGCAACTCAAAGCTTAAAATGTAAGGACTGCATGCAAAGAAAAGGCAAACAAATATATATAAGAAATGTGTATTTATAAATGTATGCACATACCCATGCCCCCCCCCCCAATGAATTTTGCTTGGAATTCTTTAAACCCAGAATTCTGACAGATGTGAATATTCATTGCAAATGTATTTTCAGACTGTGAGCCAAGACACTCTCCCTTTTCCAAATATTTTAAGGCTAAGTGAATATTTGAAAGGAGCATGGAGTAGTAATTTTGAAGCTGCCTAAGCTTTCAAGATTTAAGACTCTGGAAGCTTCACATCCGAAATTAAAGTAGAACTACTTGAAACTCCCATTTCAAAAGTATGGGCCCTTGCAAAAGAATCTTGGTTAGTTTTCAGCGGAGTGGGAGGTATGGTGATTCTATCCAAAAGGGAGTTGGTCTGCTAAAATGTAAGTTTTGCGATCTCCGTCAAGGTTATTAATGATGGGGTGTTTTCACAAGTACATGCATGCACACACACAAATATATATTTCATAGCCACTTTTCACTTTCCTTTATAAATTTTAAAATTAAAACTTTTGGCTAGAAGTTGCCAGTTAAAACTGTTTAATTCAGAAAGAATACTATAGGGCCTTATTCAAGTTACCTCATAGAAGGAACTCCTTTTTTAGACACCAACTCAATATTTATCAGTGTTCTGTCTTACTGAGTTACTGAAATATGTCTTGGTTTGTGTAGTCAGGCTATGAAGAGAGGAGAATTTGGACACTGGCATCTGAATGTGATACCTTAATGGATCTTTGTACACAGTATTTAACAAAAAATATTGATTTTACTAGAAAAATAGTTTTTAATGGCATGTGTTAATGTCAGGAATCACATACTGCTTTTCTGACTCACTGTAATTGTTGTCTGTGCATATATATGTATAATCAGGAACTGTATTTTAACTATTAAGTTGTGTAAATTTATCAATGTTGTTAAACTGACTTCAATGTGAAATTCAGTCATATGCACAGAGGTAAAATGTGGCTTTTAATGTTACTAGTCAAAGTTTGTAAAACTCCTGTGAATAAAAGGTGCTTATCTTTTACTAGCAAGTTATATATTGATCAGTGTAATATCCACAATGATGTTACCAAACCTTTCTCGTTCAGGGCGAAGTCTGTAATTTTCCCGCGATTGTTACTGCCCCGTCAGTTCTTGTTCTCCTGCAGAAAGGCTCCAGTCATGATGCTCTGGATTGCAGGAACGTAACAGTGATGCTACTGGTCACAGATCAAAAGTTCTGTGAGGTTTTGGTCAGATGACTTTGTGCTGGCAAGAACATACTTTAGGTTCCCATTGGCTGAAAATAAGGGAAATGGCTTTTTAAAACGGGGCTACTGTGTATGTGGGAGATATTTCCAAAGTGTTAAGCGACTGACACTGCACTGACAGCTTTGTGTGCTCAGGAACTCAAGAAGGACCCTAATATTCATAGACTGTACAGAGGTTTCTTGCTTTGGATCAAGTCCTCTGGGAGTAATGGGCCAGTGCTCTACACTAGAGCCCTGATGCTCCAAACTGTGGTAAGTCAGCATAAAAAATAACTAGAATTGAAACCTTAAGCAAGGAACATCTTTTCTGGGTTGTACTGTGTGCGTGTGAAGGTCGGGTCTAGGACACAAATTTTACATAAAAAGGACTGTCCTGGCATCTCTTCTCCCATATCTTGACCATACTTATTAGTGGTCCAAAACTGTAGAGGTGTTCCAGGGCTTTGCTGTTTTTTGCCTGCCTCTCTCATTTCCATCAAATATTTTCTCCTCATCGGTCTAGGCAAAGTGGAAGCTAAAATGCTTTGGGTAACTGTTAGTGTAATCTCTGGAAGAGGTAAAGCATGATTGCTAGGACAGAGAAATTACTGGAACAGCAGTGTCCTTCCATGGGTTGTTTGTGTTACGCCGTGCTGTAGCTCTTACCACCTAAGCAGCTCTGCATCACCAGGTCCCCAGCTGTAAGGTCTGACAGAGCTCAGCGGGAGCTCGAAGATTACAGAACTTGAAGATCGGAATTGGCCAACACTGAATTTACAGCAGTTGCTTAAATCTGCAGTATCCAACTGCTGGTAGATGATGGCTTCACACTTCTGCTTCTCATAGTTATTTTAATGAAGTTACAGCTTTTCAGCCATGTTTGATGTGAATTTGGAGACTGGTCGTGGCTCTGCAGTGCCCCTTGCAGCAAGACGTGCTCGCCACTGCCACACTGCTGAGTTAACCTACGCCTTTTACCCTAAGTGTAAAGATGTTACTCTGTTACCAAAACAAAGCACGTGAGCCATAGAAGGACATCAGATATTTTTTCCGAGATTATTTTTGGCTTCTGCTTTATACATAAAGGCTTCCTAGGATTAGCAGTCATGTGAAATGTTTTAAGCATATAATTGAAATATAACACGAATTACTACTTCATATTTCATTACTATTCTTTACATCCTGTCAGTGATTCCTAGCTCTGTAAATTATAGCTGAATTAGTCTAACCTACAAATCCTGTTGTTTTTGCACAATCTCTTATTTTGAACAGAAAGAGCACATGTATTCTGCTAATCCATGTTCTGATGCAACCTGCAGTCAGGCACTAAACATAACTTGTTTTCAGGCTAGGAAAAGTAACTTTTTTTTTTTTTTTTTTTTTTTTTTTTTTTCCCTCATGAAAGCATGCCTTGAGGCAACTGAAATATTGCCTGTTTGGTATGTTTTTGTTTTTTAAACTATTTTTAAATATTCCACAGCAGGCATTCTACCAACAGAAAACAGCAGGAGAGTTTTCTTACATAATAATCTGACAGATGTGTCATGGTATCTAATCCCTTAAACCTCCAAAGCTCTCTGATAGTGGATGTTTTAAAAGGCTAGATTGAAAAGCATGCTGCTCTTTTATTGAGTCTTTGCCTTCAATTCCCATTCCACACTCGATCGCCTTATTTTGCTAACGCAGTGGACATGATGACTTGAAGGCAAGAGGAAAAAAAAAGTTGCATCTTAAACAGAGAATAAAAAAAAAAAAACATTAAAAAGAGTTAATGTCAAGTGAAAACATTTAGATCTGGATCTTCTCATTTGAATCTTTCTTCTGTGCTTCCTCTGTGATTCTATCAAAATATAAATCAATAATAATTAAACACACAAAATGACCAGCAGACTTACAACTGAATCATCAAGATTTTCACATTCCTTAACTGTGCAACCATGCAATCATATTACTGTAACTCTTGTACTTTTTCACCTTGCACCTTTCTGTTCCCTTAGTGCACCATAGCTGAGTATCTTATAGGCCATTCAAAACTGGAATCTCTGTTTTATGCTTGTCTAGGTAAGCACCTGGCGTACTTTTAAAAATAACATCATCATCAGACTATTCTTTGCCTCTTAGCTCATTTTAGCCTTTTCTTTTTCAGAACAGTTTTAGCTTTAATAATCCAAATGTCACAGGGAACAGGAATTCAGAGGATCAGGGTTTCAGTTAATCATATTAAATAAATTCCCTTGATAGTTAGATACCACAAAACACAACCTTATTTCAGCTAGTAGGAATTTTGGATAGCTGAGGTTTGGATAATTAATATCACGGTGCTGCTTCATTTGTCATAGATTTGTTTTTCTGCATAATTTAAAAAATCATGCTAGGCACTCCTATGTGGGGCTTGAATCTGAACTTGTATCCAAACTTAAACAAAGGATTAGAAAAAATCTGATTTGTCTGAGATTCATGACATTTGCAAAAGTACAGTATCTTGTTAACGCGTAGATGGAAAAAGACTGTTTATAATATATAAGAGCATCTAGTTCTGTAATTTCTTTCAAAAATGTTGCTAATGTTTATTTTGATAATATTATAGCTTTCTAGTTCTTACTATCTTTATTGCTTTTGGTAAGGCTATTATTTAGGGCTTGTTCTATTAAATGAGAACTGACTTGAGATATCTCACCTGATGAGGTAGGTTATCAAAGATCTGTGAAATGACACTCTGAGACTGAGAAACTAATAATCTCTTCTCTGATGACACAAAGCATTCTTTCTTTTTCTCATGAATTCAGCAACTGACCTTGACTTTACACTTGGTCAGTTGCTAAATTTTTCACAGCTCTAAGAAAAAGTATTTTTCAACAGACTAATCCTATAATGCAGTGATTTCTTTCTCATTGAGGATTTCTCAGTGATCTTCAGTTCTTTTAGGCTAAGGTTCCAGCTGTCTATACGTAAAATGCAAGATAAAAAACCAGAAGAGGACAGACAAGAAATGAAGATAATACAGAAAGACTTCTAAGTTAAATCGATTCCACTGGTCTAGCAAATATGAAATATAAGGTTTAAAAAAAGTAAAGCAAGACTTCGTTATTTAAATACCACTTGTGCATTATAGACAAGAGTTTTTCTTTGTGTAGGTCACAGTATTATCTAAGGATGGTCTATCTGTGTGTTGTGCATCCCTTCTTGTGAAGTCAGGCTTAATCTGTACTTTGTGTCTTTGTGCAGAATGCACTGATTTTCAAATCACCGTGTTTCCCTCTTGTGCATGCGCTCTCTCTCTTTTTTTAATGTCGATGCCTGCAGTTAACATTTAGGCTTACTACTACAGCAGCCTACAGTTTGTATTTCTCCTACACTGCTGAGAATGAATAGTGGATTTCATTTCATCGTCAACACTTAAAACATAATTTGAGAGGAAAATACAGAATAAATGTTGCAGTCCAGGTAAATTTCATGGAGCCTTACTGAATAGACTGTTCAGGTACATTAAAGAAGGAGTAATATAGAACATAGTAGAAAAAAATGTTCTATTCCTTTCAGATCAGTTAAAGGAAGGAAAACATCGGTTGTTTTGATGTTATTTTTTTTTGTCTGTTGAATAATAATTCCTAAGGAAAAAGATTTTAAAAAATAAGAGTTATTTTCTCATGGAACCATTTCATTCCAGAATTAGTGAGTTTATTTTGTTATACCTGTGCTTTTGATACTACTTTTTCCTAATTATTCTGAAACAAAATATCTGTTACTCTGCAGTAGAGTTCCCGTATGGGGGATTGTTGCAGAATATCTATTGTATGTTCTGCAGCAGCTATTTTGGTCAATTTAACTTCCTTGATGTGCCCTGAAGCCTAGCACTTTCTCCATAGCTGGGAGCACTCTTTACCAGGTAAGGGAACACTGTAGGGTTCCACCCTGCAGTATACAGCAGGGTGTGCGGTCTGCCAAGTTCTGCAGTCATTCTAAAATGTTATTTATGCCTTCTGCTCGTGTATGATATGCTAAGGAAAGGAAAAGGTGATTAAGGTGCTTTGGTTTTTGGAGTTTCAGGCTTTCTTCATGGCTTTTGAATGATAACTTAAGCTCAAATTCTCAAATGTGCTTGAGCAACTCTCTAGCTCTTTAGGCATTTGTTTTGCCTTTTTAGGTGACAATATCATTCGGTAAATCATGCCATCCTTGCTACCTCTACCAGTTATAAATACATTATGTATACCTCACAGCCAAACAGTTGTTTGAAACCTTAACTTGAAGCCAGAGCTCTGTAAGATGATCAGCAAAGCTGAATCTCAGAAGTATGTTCTGAAGTCACTACAGCAAAAAGCTGCTCACATAAAAAGCAGCTAAAGCTGAGAGTAAAGGTACTATGTCCGGCTGAAATTTGTTTCTGATTAGAGCTAGAATTAAGAAAAATTCTGGATTCAGATTCTTGCTTTGGAGTAGGAACTTGAATTTGGGTCTCACATATCTTAGGATACTGAGATGTACCTAGAATCTCCTTTCTTGTTATGGATATGATCAAGTAGATGATTTTCAACAAGAAAAAAAAATCCTGTCTCAGAATATCTGATAGGTTGGAGGAGCAGGATTTTGATTCACGCTTCACCCCCATGGTTTGAATGGTTGTCTCACTCATTCTGGGCTCCTGACCAGCTGTTGTGACACATCCTTTTCTAAGGAGTGGGTTTGTTGTGTAAAGCTATGGTGGGGTTTTGCAGGTGGAGAAATGGAGCTTAGCTCTCTAGTTCTAGCAAGTGGTTAACAGGTAACTGAATGGTCTGGTCTGCAGGGCCTTAGGTAAGTAATTTCTGCTGACCTGTCATGCTTCATCACCCGAAACTGGGCCCTTTACCATGCGTCTCACTTTTTGCTACTCAGAACTTATTGATCAGTGTTAGCATTGCCACTGGTGGCCAATGCATAGTGGCTGGGAGGAGTATAACTCAACATTAGATATATAAGCTTTACTTGTGGATCTAGCCCCTCATTTATCTGCACCTCTCTTCTCCACTTGTAAAAGAGAGATGATAGCAGCAACCTTTGTCACGTAAGCATTGTACATTAAAGACTGAGGTGTTCAGATACTGTAATATATTAATAGTAGTAGTAGGGTGTGTTAGTAGTAATGCCATCCAGGCATTCCTGCTAAGGGTGAAACGGATTCCCAAAGCCAACTGCAAAGCAGCATTAAACTGGCAGAATTCCACACAACTTAGTTTTGATTTGTTTTATTTCTCTTCGTTTTGACATACATTTTATGAAGTGGTTTATATAACATACGAGACCATACCTCCATGATTAAGCATTTCAACTGGGAAAAAGAACTGGTCTGTGGGTCCTGTGGACTCTGTGGGTCCTATATTTTTTCAGTCTGTTAGTGATATTTACATCAAAGATATTGAGTTTGCAGGTATGAACAATATGAGAGAGATGTGTTATTGTAATTGAATATTATATTTATGCTTTTGTGGACTGTTTGCTACATTGTTGAAGTAAAGTCCTGTTGGAGCACCACATTTAAAAATAAAATAAGATTCCTTGATCCTAGAATCCTGTTACAAGTACTTTCAGATGTTAGCACATGTACTGTTTTACAACCAGCTGAGCTAACCCTCGTGTCTCATGACTTGGGATCATGAGGGGGCCTTCAGCAAGCAAACGCAAACAAAGAATTCTAGGACAGATAAAAACTGGACCTGAGGATGAGGAGGCAGGGCCTTTGGACAGCATGTTGCCTTGTTCCCCTGAAAATGGGACACAAAATACATTGTATCCACCTAAACTTTGAGGGTTATGGTAGTATTTAAATAAAGAAAGATGTACGTCGGCTGTGCCAATGTCTTAGGTCTGTATTCCACTGGATATATAAAACTTTAAAGAGCTTTCCTCATTTACTGCATTTATTTATTCATTACAGAGGTACAATCACTGAGAAACTGTTGAAATGTGCCATGGCCCACCTGTCCACAATTAGATTCCTTGCTATCTTTCTAAATCCAAAACCTAGATACATGAAAATTATGGAATCAACCGGCTGGCTGTAAATTGTTGTGGGAGAACATATGTACACATTTTTTATGTTGAAACTCCTTGATTTTGAACAAATGAACTCATTGTTCCTAGGGCCAAAAAAGGAGACTCAACACCAGACATTGGAGCAGCTACTTAGAAGAGAAAGACTTACATTCCTCCTCTTAAAAACAAAACAAAACAAAAAAAAAAAAAAAACCCCATATATTTGAGAAACATTCTATCTACCCTGACCAAAAAAATAATTAAAAAAAAAGATTCTCAATCTAGAGCTGTGGATTCCTCCAGATATCAAAACTGAGATGATCTGTGGCATGAAAACTATGTAGCAGGAAAAGCCTGCCTCCAGAGGAGGCAAGGTGCAACAACCGGGCATCTCCTTCTAACCTGGCAATTCTGCAAACTTTCTTTGTGATATTCTTTATGTATGATCACCAGTGTTAAAAATTTATCAGGCCAAATTCTGATATTGTATGCATCTATGAAGAGTCTGTGGATCTGTACAGGAACCATCTGTAATGGATTGGAAATTAGTAAAATAGTCAATAATTCTGCTAGTGATTCAGAAGAAGGAATAAAATTTACAAATCATTCACAGCTGGCTGAACTGATTATCTGCACAGGGCTAATAGGAGTAAGACTAGGAAAAACTTTTACCTCTGTAGTCACTTTTGCAAATTAAGCTATTGGTTAAAACTGATATTTTCTCAAGACTACTTATAGTGAAATATTAATCAGTAAAGCCACAAATATTAGATTTTTCTTTGTTACCTAATTGCCATATAATTAGCCTGCTGTTTATTAGGAAGCCACACAATATGACAGTTATCAGTGGTATCTGTTTGTAGGAAAAAATACCAAATCTTGTGTTGAATGTGTGACTGTGACACTTTGTGGGGGTTTGATGATGGTAGCTTGAAATCAGAAAGGATAAGAAATATTGGAAGTTGCACAGTACAGAGTCTTCCCAAGAATCAGCTAGCAGAGGCTTTTGGCTTTGGGGAAAGCAGGCTTTATGTTACACTTGTTTTGTGATGATGCACGTTCCCAGAGACTAGAAGCAGTGGGTGACATTATTTAACTGCTGTCATTGAATCAGAGAACTGCTGAGGCTGGAAGGCTTCTCTGGAGATCGTCTCATCCCATCTGCCTGCTCCAAGCAGGGTCAGCTCGAGCAAATTGGGCTGCATTTGGTTGGGTTTTGAATATTTCCAAGAAGGGAGACTCCACAACCTTTGGGCAACTTGTTCAAGTGTTCAATTGTCCTTACACTTTAAAACAAAAAAAGTTTTCTTTCTTATGGTTAAATGGAATTTCTTTTATTTGTTATACCCAAATCTTGTTCAGTCTGGGTAAGTTAACATCATGGTTAAAGCACTGGCAGTCTGAAACAACCTCCCTTGCTCCCACACACTCCTAGCGTCTTAGTCAGTAGCCATAATAGCAAGTAGCACAACACAGGAAGATTTGAAGAAAATAGTTTGTTATGGAAAAGGCCTCGCTAAGAAGAACTGAACTGGAGTTTTAATATTGAAAACCAATATTGACAGGTGTGTACTAAGCAAGCCTGACTACTGAGGCAGCTCTCTAATGGCAGGCTCCTGTGCAGTGAATTCTGAATAAACTGGCTCAAGACTGTCATTAATTTAATTACATAAGGATAAAGTAGTTCCCATTTTGGGGTAGTTAATGTAATAGATGTAAATCACTTCAGCATAATAGTTCAGTTGAAGTGACTGGAATAATTATGGCTTATAAAATCAGATGTTTTCCTTTCTTAATATCAGCATTCAGTCATGTTTGATCTCATATTTCAGATTAAAGTAAATCTACTTCCAACGTTTGGATGTTCAGATGCTGTTAAATTTTTTTGAAGGTCACTAACGGTATCTCTACTTATGTCTTCCACTGTGGTTCAGCTGGCATACTATTGCAGCTGCTCCTTTATTCCTAAGAAAGTCATTAATTTTCTCTTCTTCTGAAATTCTTTTCTGACAGTGCTCCATCTGTCACAATTCACATAGAAAAAACTCGTTGCAGGATCAGGATCTGAAAAGGGACCAGTGGTCTCTGCTTATCAACAGAAACGTTTTGGAAGTGCAGATAGGTTAATTGAAGTCAGTTGTGTGTGACCAGGTTGGTTTGTCTTTAATCTCTTATGTTGAAATTTTATATGCATGAAGACAATTAATCCTCTTAGCTGCTGTAGACTTTGAATACTTAGTAAATAAGTAGCCTCTTTAATTGATGCTGTGGTGTTTGCCTGTTTAAGGTGAAATAAAAGGAGAGAGCTTCACTGGGCCTTGAGGGAATCTTCCTCAGTGGTAGTAGGAGGTTCTGTTATGTAAAAGGCTTAAGGATCTTCCCAGCTCATTATTTTTATGGTCCTGTCTGCTTTGTTCTTTTAAGACAATGTTCTTTTTCTTAGCATCAACAGTCTGAGATCAGAGATCACTTCCCGAGTCAAGGCAATTTGAGCAAGATATTTCAGCACTTGACAATCAAAGATGCACTTCTCATGCATGCAGGTTAACGCTACTTTCTTTTTTTACTGAAACCCAAAACGGTGTTTCTCTCAAGTGAAGGACTTGTTATCTTTGCAGTGTGTGCAACAAAATAATAGTGCAGAGCACATTTCATCACAGAGGATCATAAAGTGCTTTACAGCATGTATATCTAGGAATTACTCACTGGCCAACCATCCAAAATGCAGGCACTCTGTACCAGCAATCTGTGTAATACACTTCATGAGATATGAACAATATCTTCTCTACTTTTGATATTTGATTCTCCTCATAATTTGATATGTAATTACATATCAAATTTTAGGCTAGCAATGTAACCTTGAATTTTTTTTGATTAGCATATTAACACTCCACTGAATGCCCTATAATTGAAAATTAACACATTCATTTTCATTTATACCTGGATTTCTTCAGATTGTACACATATTTCATACTTTTTTTGTTCAAATGATGTTTTATCTTGGCCCAAGTGGTGAATACTTTGGGAGTAATAAGAGGGAGGGCAAGAATGTGGCATTTAGAGAATTTTTCACACATGAGATATGATGGAGAAAGGAATTGTTTTCTAATTTATAATGAAATCTAAATTCAAATGAGTTTCCTAATAAATATTTTGCCTAGCTGAAAATGTTGTCAGTATTATGCCAGACACGAGCTGAGCGAAGATTAGCGTTGTTACTGCCTCGGCGGTTAAGCGAGTGTCACAGCTGCTCGACTGCCTACCTTGATGCTGCATAACTACACTCTGAAGTTCGCAGATCTTGTCACACATACTTACATGTGTAATTGAGATCATACATCATTTGTTATTAACTTCAGTCATATTTGATGATTCAGGGAAACTAATAATCTATTTTGAGGACAATCTGTATTTTTGAATAACTTTCCTTTGAGGCTCTTAATTTTTTAACACAACTTTTAAGGTCAGTGGTCCAACTGTGTAAATTACTTCTGAATTTTTCATAACTTTCCCCAGCAATGCAGACTGGATTTTCCCTTCTGCTCACAGTTCATGGATGTGCAGTATAGAGAGTGATCTTTTGCATCCTTTGTTTTTTAATTCAGATCATAGGCATTAATGTGAATTCAAAACTCTCATTCTACTCTTTGTAGCTGTAATGTAGAGGATCTGCTGCTGCTTCCCAGGGAACGTTGACTTGCTTCTTTAATTCTTATGAGATTGAACAGCAAGCATCAAGTTCGTGCTTTGATTTGGGCCTCCCAGGTAACCAAACTGCCATACAGCTTCGGGTAGTTTCTCCCAGCGAAGGCTAGCGCTAGCCCCAGAACAGCAGCATTTTTCCAGTCAGCATTTCTGCCAACTCAAACCTAGAAATCCTGTTTTAGGACAGGCTTTTGTCCTCTTACCTTGTGGACCAACAAGGTGTAGCTTGTTTAAGCAGAACTACATTGGAGGAGGAAAATTGGGCAGGAAGAAGTCAATATGACTGCTTGAACTGGCTGGGGAGCTAATCCAAAGAAAAATGCAGCTGTATGGAGATGTCCTTGCCAGTGAGTAGAGAGATGCGTTTTAGGGCACCTCGCAGACTGCTTTAGATCTTTGTAGCAATCACTTGTTCAGTTTTGTCTGTCGGAAGGAGGTTCCCGGTTGGAGTTTCTTATCTTCTGTACATGACCCTTACTGTCACTTTATTTTTGCGCTTGCGCAACTGAAAATACGACCGCACTGTGGTAACCCAGTGGAATGAATGCCTTCCGTGTGCTCCTTCTCTCTAGACAAGGATCAACTTTTATCAAACATTTGGCAACCAGTGAGGAGAAATCTTATGACTGAGGCTGTATTTTTATAAAGTATCTATGTAATACAGAGAATGAAAAGCTGCCAGATGCTCCGGGATTGTGAATTGCCTGGAGAACTTGCCCCCCCCCACCCTGACCCCTGCCCAGGAGTCCCATAAAGATTGTTAACAAATCCCACCACAGCCACGCGAGGGACATGGAGTGCAGCTGAAGTGAGCGTCCCAGGCTGGGTCTATATCACTTCACAGTCTATGTTACTTTTCCCTTCATAGTTCTTGAGAAGATGAGATTAACAGCTATGGACACTGGCAGCTTCTTTCTTTTTATTTACTAGAGCAAGTGCAAACAGTGTTTCTCATCCTTCCTTTACTTTCACAGACAGTAAAAGATTTTACCTGTTAACAGCATCCTTTGATGATGGTGTCATGGGATGTTGATTATTTGTGGATGGTATAAACCTACTGCCAATCACTTACTGTAGCAATGGAACTTGAGGTAAAACTTTGCTTGTGCAAAATTTTGAACCAGACTTTAGTTTTGTGCTTATTAAGACAATTGAGAACTGTACTTCTGTTTCCTTAGTGTTTGTTTACTTCCACAGAGTTAGGAAAAGTTAGATTTGGAAATGTTTGCCTTTAAGGCAATAAATCTCCTAGATAAACTGTAGCTCATTTCGGTAAGAGTTGTGTGAAATCTGAGGCTTATCTCATTTTCCCACAGTAAATGTCTGGAATAGCTCAAATGGTTGTTAACTGGAGACCACTGTTAAAAGATCTGGTGCTCCCCCCGCCCCAAGCTCTGAATCTGGCTCTATTTTAACGTTGTTTCTACATCAGCTTGTAGCCAAAAAATAAATATGCATAGAGAAACCACAAGCATTTAAAAATTCAAATGTGAATGTTACATCATTTTGTCTGGGCCAGCCTTTGGATGCTTGTACTCTGAATCAATAAAAATCAGTGCAAGGTCTTCTGGACAGGGAGAGTCAGGTCAGCTGCACAACTAGCAGCTGTATAGAAAGCTATAAAGCAAAAATAATATTCACTAGGCTTTCAAAACAACCCTCTTCCCCACTCCCACCCGTACAAAACATGGTGTCCGGACTAGGCATGTTTTTTTCTCGCTTCCCTAAATAGAGCAGTACTAGAAATCTTGATTTTACTGCCTATGCTGTGGCACCTTTATCAGTAAGGGGAATGTGACCTTTTTTGTTCTGGCCATTTTAGTTGTCTTGACACCTTGTTTGCACTTTGCCTGGCCAAAAAGAAAAGAAAGAATGTGTATTTTTTTAATGCCTGCAACACCTTGAAGTAAGAGATTCTTGTTTCTGTAGTCTTTTAGTTCTGGCTTTATCAAGGCATTATGTAAGTCAATCTAAATTTCTTGAATTTCATCCTTGCTATATGGAATACTTTAAAGTAGTGCATAGATGTGCTTATGACTGCAAAATTACAATTCTATACATAAGAAATTTTAGAAAAAGATAGAAATTAAAAGGAATTTGAAATTTAGAGGAAGTACCTAGATGAATACGAATGTGCACGGGATGCTGCTCCTGCTTAGCTCTACAGCACGTACATAGCAACAGATTCTGTGATCTTCAAAACAGCAGTTCAAATACGCAACGGGGATTTCATTTTCATTTCATGTGTCTTTTAACAAGAATCTTGCTTTTATGTTGATGGAATCAGCTAAAGTGTAATGTTTTCTGATGCTGCTGGGCACATGTGCAGACTGAAGGGAGCACCCATTATGTGTCTTGTAATGCCTTATCTACTGAAGCTCCTCTGACCTGCTTTTCAGACTGTGTTACCTTCTCCTGTTGCTGATGTCAATGAGAGCTATGAATGTTCAGCATTTCTGGAAATCAGATGCAGATTGTCTCAAGTTGGATGCCCCAGATCTGCAGAAAATGCTACTAATTAGGTTTTGCTGGAGGGTGCTCTCTGAAACCACCATGAGATAGGGTTACTGTGATTGAAGTCTCTTCCACTCTGGCATCTAATTTCAAAATGAGTGACAATAAACACAGTGCCTGATCAAAAGACATGCAAAGCATGGGGTCCCCTCCTGCTGCATATTTATATGTTGCAATGTGTTATAAATACATTAAACTCAGTAGAAACCATTGTAGTTTATATAAATCAGCTGTTGTTGAAGAGCTAGCCAGTTCATTAGTGTATATGCTTCTGCATATGAATGCAGTTTACTGGGCTGCTGAGTGAGACAGTTCTCAGAGTGTCAGACCTACGATGGTCCCCTTGCCTCCTTTTCCACTCAGAAGGTATCAGCAGTTAGTTCTCAGAAGCAACATAGTAGATTTTGCAAATAAAATACCTGCACTTACATATTTTTAAACTACCTTTAGATCAGCTACTACACAAGGCAAAGCAACAGACATGAAATGTGGGTGACTAGGGGAAAACTTCTCCACCTTTCAGAAGTAGATAGTTCTCCCCTTCAATATCCTTTTGGAATATTTTGCATTGATGTTGAAGAAGGAAGCTTTGTCTCTCTGGCTTTATCAAAATCAACATCTCTATGTCAGGAGCAAATAGAGTCCAGTGATTGTAATGCATTTTCTCCTAATACTTATTATTGCATTGTGAGAGGAGAGAGAGAAAGACCACGAAGCTTTATTTGACCTCCTTGACATTAAGACCATTGCCATGAGGTATAACAGAGGAAATTCTCCATTACCTCCTTATATAGTGCAGTTTTATTTGAGTATTATGTAAGAGTCAGAATGGTAATGTTGGAACTAGATATGAGTTTTTATTCCCTCATATTCTTGTGTGTCTAAGAATAGAATGGGGAGAATCTGGACCGTATCTGTCAACTCTATATTAAAGATAATTTCGTCTACTGTACAGTAATAAATATACTGTAGTCCTATGAAAGCACTGACCAGATATGGCTCTAACAGTTGGTAGACTTCCCAGAAGGAAAAAAAGAAGCAAGGCCAAGCATATAATGTGCCAAACCCAGAAGTTTCTCCTTTCACTTTCAACGTGTTGATCCCTCCTGAGTATATGTATTTATTTGTTCGAACTACTTCAACGCTTTTTTCTTTTTGTGAAGTTAAATATTAATGGAGGGAAACAGCTGTCAGAGTGGAGAAATAACTTCTTTTGGTGATAAGGGGAAGGGATTTTCTTTCTCGCATCTGCTTTCCCTGGAAGGTGACCCATGTGGAAAATTACATGTATAACTGTAAAGTCAACAGCTAATGAGTGACTGAAGGTGATCTTGGAATGAGAATGGTAAGTCTTATCAGTCTTTTGCTCATTGTGCTTTATGGACATTAATGTTTACATATTCTGTGAGCTAGTGAAATGCTGTGAGGTAAGTATTAGTCTCTCATTATATATGGGCAAGAGACTAGACACAAAATGATTTGCTCACAGTTATGGAGAAAATCACTGCTGAAACTTGAAGTGATTCTTAGGGGTTCCTGCTTCCCTATCCTGCATTCACAGATGTGTTAAGATGAACTTTCCCAGTTTTAATTTCTCAAAATATCTGTGCAGCATGACACCAACGTATTATATGTTCACCATACTGCACCACGTTGTACTTTATAAGTAGTCTGGGTTCTCGGCTCTGGCCAGTCTGACTAGTGGAGACCAGTCTGGAGAGCTATGAAAAGAAGCAACAGCTGAGCAAGTTTCTGAAGAACATACTGAACTTCAGCGCACAACCTTTGATTTTGGTGGGACTATTTCCCTGTTTAAAATTGCTTACAAAGCTAAGCACCTTTTTGAAGCAAGCAATAGTCATAGGCAAGACATTCTAAAAATCCAGCTTTAACAAAACTGCTGTAAAGAGATTTGCACCTCTACACAGGTACTGAGCCAGAGGGCAGCTGCTACCTCTGTGCCTCATTATCAAGAGTCTGTACTGGCTCAGGAGGTGGTACAGATCCGCTAAACTAGAGAACCTGCAGACTTACACAATTACTGTCTTCCAGGGAGCCCTGATTTGGCCACCTGGTTCCCTTTCTAGCTGGAGAACTAGCATGTCAGTAATAGCTGCCAGTTTTACAGAAGAGGTGAAGCCTGAAGGAGAAAAAATAGTTCATAGTGGTAGTGTTTGTGGAAAAAGTGGTGGAATGCAGTTGAGAGTTGTCTCAGCCACAGTCAGCTTGGTAGAATATTATTTGTGAGAAAATGCGAATAGCTCAGCTTGTTTACTGATTCGGACAAATTAGATTAGGCTGATGGAATAGATAAATTAGTGCAGCTCTAAGTATTTAAGCTTATGAAAGTATTTACTCCCTGCTCACTTTGTTTAGTTGCACTCTTTAGAAGACGCCCAGATTAACCTAAACTGCAGTATATCTAGTAATTTTCAACCGATTTGACCCATAGGCCTTTATTATTTTCCATCTCTGCTGCACTGTTCCTAATAATGTTATGTATGCCAGGATCTCAGAAAAAGTTTAGTGTACTCTTTGTTGGGTATGATAAAGAGGATATTTTTTGTTCAGAAGTGTGTGATGAGAAGCATTGTATAGAGAATATTTTCTCACGTTAGGCAGCTATCTAGTGGATTAAACTCTCTTGCACAGAGCCTTGATCAGGTGGTGGTGGTGTCAAGCTCAGGCTGGTGACATGACTGCTCAGTAAATAAGTAAATCCTGAAGTGCTTAATGCAACCCTGAAAATAACAGTTTGGGATGGTGAGAGTTTAAAGGTAGATAGGATGGGGAAAAGGACCCTGAGCAGGAAGAATTTTTGACAGCAAAGGCTGTGCCAAGGAACAGTGTGCTTTGTTTATATATTCCCTCTTTGTTATAGATTTCTCTTCACAGATGAAAGGAGGTTGTGTTTTCTCTCTGATTTAAATTTAGTGATACTACATGAAGAAACTTCTTACCCACACACTGATTTAATGAATTTGTAATTTTAGGCTTGTCTATTTGGAGAGAAGGGATTTTCCAACATTTCCTGAGGAGAGTTTCTGAAAAGCAATAACTATAATATTAAAAACCTCTAAGTCACCTTTTCTCCTCATAGGAAATAACACAGCCTTCCTTGCATCTCTAGCAGTGTTTAATTATACCCAAATTCTTACAGAATGACAAACGGCAGGTTGTCTCTATTGTAGAAGATTTGAATTTTTAGATGTGAAATGCAGATTATGTGGGTCCTGGATTATCTGGGCTTTGCCTGTGCATTGCAGCTCTGTCAGATTTTTCCATTCTCCTTTTATACTGTAGAAGACAGTAAAAGAAATGCTGCAAAGAGACTTTTTTTTTTTTTAATATTACATTTTATGTTTGTTACATGCTCCTGACTGTGACACCTTAGCCTGATTTATTTTCTTGCAATGGACAACGGCTGTCCTCCACTGGGGGAGCGTACTGGGTGGAAAATGTTGTTTGATGCATGTTTGTTTACAGAAAGCTGCCTTCTTCCTTCCGTTCCTTTCTCTGTCGTGACAAATGCATGCAGAACCTTCTCCATAAAGGAGGCATCTTTGTGTGTCGTTGGTCTGGACCCCTCAGCCTAGGGTCCCTTTTAATAATAGCTGCCAAAGGAAGGAGGATTTCTGACCAAAGTCGTCTTTGGCAGAGAGTTAGAGAGAGCCGAAGTACAAGGTTCTCTGACTTGGGAGCCCAGTTCTGAGCTTTGCTGGTGCATTCTCAGTATGGCACAGAAAAATTGCAAGGCAAATAGTCAGCGTCACCCCTTGAGAGGGTAAGTGGTTTGGATATGATAATCTACTTTATCCTTCACAACTAGCCATTTCCAGCAGTGTTAGAGCTCATGTCTTTTTGTGCAGCAACCCACAAAAAGAAGTTTTGATAGCTCAGAGCAGTCCTACTGCAGAGTTTTCAAACTGCACGTTATAGATGTTACCATGTAGCGTATCTCATCACGGTATTGACTCATCCTGCACAGTGAGGGGGAAAAAAAGTGGGGGGCTGTTCTGCTATCCTGCGTCCATAGAGAGGGCTATTTCTTTTCTTTTTATTCCATATTTGAGACACTGAGTTGATTTGCATTAAGGGACTGTGTGTGTAGAAATGAAGCCTAGACATGAAACGAGGTCTCAACATCAGATTTTAGCTTTTGCCTCTCTACTCACAGTAACGCGACAGTTTGAGGCGAGTAACGCGGTTCGTGCCTTCCCGTGGAGGCTGTGGAGCCGGCGGCCGCGGGCGGCCGAGCAGCGCGGCGGGGGAGCCCCGGGCAGCGGCGCGGGACCGCGGGACCGCGCACCGGAGCCCCGGGCGGGCACCGGAGCCCCGGGCGGGCACCGGAGCCCCGGGCGCGCACCGGGAGCCCCGGGTGGGCACCGGGAGCCCCGGGCGGGCACCGGAGCCCCGGGCGCGCACCGGAGCCCCGGGCGGGCACCGGGAGCCCCAGGCGGGCACCGGAGCCCCGGGCGGGCACCGGGAGCCCCAGGCGGGCACCGGAGCCCCGGGCGGGCACCGGGAGCCCCGGGCGGGCACCGGAGCCCCAGGCGGGCACCGGGAGCCCCGGGCGGGCACCGGGAGCCCCGGGCGGGCACCGGAGCCCCGGGCGGGCACCGGAGCCCCGGGTGGGCTGCCGGCGGCACGGCGGCGGGTAGCGGCAGGTGGCGCTGCGAAACTGCCTAAATTTATTTATTTTTTTTAATTTATTATTTTTTTAATTTTCTCTATTTGATTATCTGTTTCGCTTAGAGGGCAAAATTAAACACCCTGTTTCAAACTAAAAGAATCCCGAGACTGTCTAACATCTCAGCTGCAGCTCACTGCGCACTGGCCACTTGGCAGACACCAAAAACATCTCAGTGGGGGCTTTTTACAGTCATAATTAAAAAAAAAAAAAAAAAAAAAAAAAAAAAAAAAAAAAAAAAGCAAAAAGCCTCACCATCCCATTAACGCACCTTTCTTTTTGTGTGACTGCTGGGAAGTTTGAATGTCTGGGCAGACGGGGGCTGACTGAAACTCTAATCATTATGTTGCAAGATTATTTTTGATATATTTTAAATAGCTCCAGAGCTTCTGTCTGCATTACTGTGTGGCTTTTTAAAGTTCTTTAATAGGTCCCAGAACCCATGAAAACATTCAGGTCAGTTTAGTACCAGAATTTTCCCAAGTAATTAGCAGGTAGATTACCTGGTAGCAGTGTTTTTCCCTATAATCCATCAGCAGAAGCTGCAGCAGAGTAATTGGTATCTCTGGCAGTCCTGCAAACATGTCTAATTTAATGTGTCAATAGGGATTTTCTTTTTTCTTTTTTTTTTTTTTTTTTCATTCCTGATGCCAGGTAGTGAATTTTCCTTTCAGAAGGCCAGACTCAAAGTGAGATGGATATATTGAACATGTGGATTTCAAGGAAATGTTTTCCCCAGCAACTGTAAATGTGTAAAAGCATTCAGAACTCATTCTCCTCTCCACACGACTTTTCAACAGGTTAAATAAATGTATGTAGCAGAGATACACTCAACTATATGATCCACATTTATTAGAGTAGATAAATGCTAAACTGACCATGGTGCTTCCTAGCCAGCAATGCACCATTTCAATAATTCTGGATTCTTTGGGGATGTTCTGGTGTTCTCTGATGCTGACTTGGTTATTTTAACTACTGGTGAGAAACATGTAGCTTTTTAGTCTCCCTTTGCTCAACATTTGCCAGCAGTGAATGAGCAGATGTGCTCAGATGTGGAGTGCACATATTTACAAGATACTCCACAGACAATTTTTGCATCTGTAAGTTCTGCATCATGGCTGGCTCTGTGGGGACTTCTGCAACTGTGTGCATCAGAGGGCTGTAGAGTTTCCTTAACTGCTTTAGTTTCATAAATAACACTTTCTTGTCTGTTACATTGTGAGAGGGAAAACTTTTTGTTATGTATTAGGAAACAAAATCCGATTCTATATGAGGGAAAGAGTATGTTCTAATGATGAAAGGGGTCATTCCCAAAGGACAGACAGATATATGTATTATATATTCTCTATAGATCTGTAAACTGAAAGTAAAAGAAAAGGTCTCTGAGAATCAGAGTCCTGTTGTGTCCAGGACTGCTAGCAGAGGATCCAGCATAGGCGCAGACCCACATTATCTTAGCCTCTTGCTTGTGTGATCGTCTCTTCCTTTTCTTTTAAAAAATACCCTTTTGAAATAACAATTAGAGTAGATGTTAGAGGATTGTGTTTTGCAGTCTTACTATTTTCCTTTTCGTAACTTAAATTTCCCAACTTAAAAATGAACCTTTGAAATCTACACTGCTGCTTCTGGTGGCTAGCTTTCACATATGAATAGGTATTTAATAAATGCATATCAAGATTAAATAATAGTGGAAGAATCTATAGTGAACATGAGCAGCACACTTATATTAATGAATTTAGACTAGTTTTGTACAAAAGAAAAAAGATCTTTTGTCAGCTTAAAAGATTCTGTTTGTTTAAATAAAAACAGAACTGGATGTCATCAGTAAACTACATCTTTAATATTAATAATTAGTTGAGTCTTCTATTTTGTATTTTTGGGACCTTAAATTATGCAATATAGAAACATTTCAAGGTGGTTCTTGTTAGAAGGAAGGCATAAAAGCTTTATGGAGAACTCAATCCAAACAGCCTCTCTCTTACGGCAGATTAAAAATTGCGGTCCTCCCATAGTTTAAATGGCAGTCAGCAAATCCTCAGGTAATCCCTGTAAATTTTCATATAAATTCGATAACGAAAGAAAGTATGCTACCAGCATCTCTATAACATAACTAAGCTACATTGCATAACTCTACCCATGATGGAGATTTTGACATACTCAGTGGCAACCTGACAGATGTGTCATAGTGTCTAATCCCCCAAAGCCCCAAAGCTCTTTGAAAATGGGTGTTTCTGAAAGACCAGATTGGAAAACATGCTGCTTTTTTATTAAGCTTTTTCCCTCAGTGATTCAGAAGTAATACAAAGGCTGTGTTTCTTCCAGTGCCATATCTTTGCCAAGTTTACCAAACGGGTGTGCATTAACTAGTCCGACAGCTTAGTTTTGTTAGCAAAGAGGTAAAATGTATATTTTAAATCACATATATTATATATATATTATGTAAATTATATAAACATGTAATTGCTTTTGCTTACAGTTTTAAATAATGAAGTTGTGAATTTAGGGCTATTTTATGCTGTATTCTCCTTTTCCTTACAGAAAAGGAGAATACAACTCTGATACAACTCTGGTATTTTGGTGTCTCTCAACCTCAAAAATTCTGGCATTAGAGAAAACAGGTAACGTTAGTATGGATTTGTGATAAGTTCAGAAAGTATTTTAAAGTAATATTTGGAATACCAGTTGTAGGAAGGAAAATAAATCACCTACCTGAAAGTAATTTTGACAAAATGAACCCCAAATTTAAACGCAGACAGGATCTCTAGTTCTGAGATCTGCCAGCATATATCTATGCCAGACTTGAGGGAGACTGAAAGGAAATTTCACTGAAACATCACTATGTCTTATATATTGTGCTCAGTGGCATCTCAGTTATTTGGATGACATCCACAGTTGGTAAAAAGAGAAAATTGGGCCAGTTTACATTCTGTTACAGAGCAGCTTCCTGGATGACAGAATAATTTCCAATCAAAGTGCCATGGATTACTCCCTGCTGGGAGCTAATAGGGTGCTAATTAGCATATTTCATTTATTTACTTAAGTGGGATAAAAACAATTGGGCACAGGTCCCGTTTACAATGGTTTCCTGGGGAAGCTGCAAACTGCTGTAAGTGTAGCCATGCTGCATTAAAAAGATATAAGCTCACATAAACATAATGTGCAGACTGAACACAAACCGGCATGGCTGTCCAATCTCCTCATACCTTGAGAGTGCTTTAGAACATTAAATAAAGCTGTATTTC
Source organism: Rhea pennata (assembly GCF_028389875.1). Lineage (NCBI taxonomy): Eukaryota > Metazoa > Chordata > Aves > Rheiformes > Rheidae > Rhea > Rhea pennata. The sequence goes on along the minus strand of NC_084670.1, from coordinate 16,143,943 downwards.
TGTTTCCTTTAAGTCTTTAAGTGGGATAAATGAATTTATAGCAGTATTTTCCCTATCTCTGCAGATCCACTGGTGACAGTACTGAACAAGAGTTGTGCTACAGATGGCATTATGCTTTGCTTTACTTTCTCTTTTGTTCTCAGTATTACCTTAGTTTCTTGTGGCTACTAACAGTGCTGAAGGTTCTTGAAGGTATTTGGTTACCCATGGGCGTTGTCGTCTTACAACTTCTTTCCTCTGTTAGGTTGAAAGAAAAAGCAAATAGTTACTGTGGTGAAAATATGTAGTTCAAGTTCTGGGCTGATCTGAGGATCCTTGAGGATTGTATGATCCTGAAGGTTCTTTCAAGTAGGCTGGATTTGCTCAAAATTGCAATGTAGTCCCAGGATGGTGCCTACCTGCCCTGTAAATTGTGTGGTTATTGAAGATCCTTTTAGTTACATAAATGTTTTAAAGATAAGTGCCCCTTTTCCATTCCCTGTCCTCCCACGCTTCCAGTTTCCTGTGCTGTTGGATATTATAAGGCTTATAATGTTCCAAGCATTAGAACATTATAAACCTAGTAGCAGATCTGTGGAAGTCTTGAATATCCGTTCCATGAGTTTGTAGAGGGTGATGCTGGAAGGCAAACCCTTCCCCATTATAATTGAACAAAGGTCTCTTTCAAAACTCTGATGTCTTAAAATGTATCTTTGCATTTTTATATCTTGAGCAAGACTTTCATTTGTGATAAATTTCCTTATTCACTTTGATTCACATTCAGCTTAGTTATAAAAATCTGCTTTGCATCTGGAAGGCAAGTTCATTACATGAAATGGAGAGATTTTGAGATGAGGAGACCTCGGGCCTATTTCTACTCTTCTTCCATTTTACTATGTGACACCGAGTGATCCACCTGGTGAGAATAATGCTTTATTCTTTCCTTTTTAACATGCATTGATATTCTTGTTTGCAAGATGCTTTGTGGCAGAGATGCATTAATGCCCAGCCCTCTCTCCTTTCTACCCCATCCCAAACCTGAAAAAACCCAAACTTAGTTCACCATTGCAGTACGCAGTAACCACCTTCTTCCTGCTGGAGTACTTGTACCATGATTTACTTCTTTATTATTTGTCTTATTTCCAGACCAAACTGTTACTACAGTTATCTGTGTCTCGTTGTCAGTCACAGCTCTGCTTTGTACAGTCAGCCTTCCCTCCTCTCTGAGGGAAGCTCTTCCCTGACCTGGGAAGCTCTCATACTCCTTCCTGTGGGGGAATTTTGCTTTTGTTTTCCTGTGCCCCCCCCCAGCGTGTTGGAAAACAACAAATTTAGAGCCTATGCCTCGTGTGCTGTACTGAATGAATTGACATTCTGGAAGAATATTGCCCCTTTTTCATATTATGTGGTTATAAAAAAGATTTAAAGCATCCAAGGATAACAATTTATAAACCAATTAGAGTAAATAAAGATCTGAGCATTGGGAGACACTGCAACTTATTTCGACCTAATAAGACTTGTTCCCCAGGAGGCATTTTTTTGTGGTGTTCACGTGGAAGTTATCATATATCCTAGAAAAGCATCCTCTCCACCGTTTAGTACCTATCCTCCCCTCGGATATAGAAATACTATTCATCCCTTCTGATGCAGCGGTATCACTGCTCTGCACAAGTTAAGATGGTCTGTTTTTAGGTTCTACGGGTAGTAGATCTAATCACTGAGCTGTGTGCTTAATAGAATTCAAACGTGATAAAATATTCTTTGTTTCATTTTCCTCAAATCTGCTTGAATGTTGTGAAGTGAATGAAGCTGCTCATAAGGGGCTAGCCCCACAATTTAGGAGTGTTTATTAGCCAATTTCATGGCTATGATATACTGGCACAAATTCAGGAAAAAGTAAATCTAAAACGATTTCCACAAGACTTGTGAATTCATGACCACAGGCCTGAAAATATGACTGTTGACCTGTGTGCACAAAAAACTGCTGGTCATGTTTTCAGGGCCATTTGGATTCCATCAGGAGCCAAAATTCTGGATGATAGTTCTGTATAATTTTAGTGTACACCATGTTGGAGAGCTCATCAGTGGTGGGTGAACCAATCTGTCAGTAATCTTTGTCACAGCAGGCAAGATAGAAATCGGTCTGTAATTTGTAATCATTACTTCTCTGCCTGAGATTAATCCTGGATCACCCACAGTGAAAAAAGATGCCGCCTAACCTCGGGAAGGACCGTTCTCCACTCAGAAGGCCACTGAAACTTTCTGTTCACAAAGCACACTGTCTTGACCATCCTTCTTTTTCATGTCAGATCAATTTTTCTCTACAAGACTGAATACTCCAGGCTTTTTACATAAAGCAACTTTCTTAAGCCTCCGATATGCAAAACAATTTCTTGACTTCTTCAAGGTATTCTCAAGGCTTCTTATGCAATGTTGCTTTTTGTTTAGTAACAAGCCACCTTTATCATTGGTTGCTGGTTTATTTATCATTGACCAGTTTATTACTGGTCATTGTCGCCCCTCGCGCCTTGTCTCAGGGTGCCCTCATATAGTCTAAAGGGCACTCTAGCCCTGGCCCAGAGTTTGGTGTTCTAAGACCAGTTTTTCCAATGTAAAACACTTTTCAGTCAAAATCGGAATCTCTGTTCTAAGAAGGATATATTTCCTTCAATAAGAGAAAATAACAGAGAAAGAAAAAAGAATGATATAAGCAAATAGCAAACAGCAAGGATAGCTGTGAGATACCGGTATTGAAAGCAATAGATGTGATCATAGTATTCATCAAACATAGCATTTCCAGTAAAGGTAGGGAAGTATTAAAACCATTTTACATTTCCTATCATCCCTTGATTCTGACCAAGAATGATAAATTCAGACGAGGAGGAGCGAGAGAAGCTTTCTGGGATGTTTAGGGCAGCAGAAAGCCTATTTTATGACAAACAGGAAGGAAAAAGAGGTGAAAGACAATGTTGGGACACCATTAAATAGAAATAAAAGGCCTGCAATTAAGTTGTAAATGAAAAGATTTTTAATCATCATATTGGTGACTGGACTGAATAATCTAGGAGATCCTTTCCATTGTATTTCCTGTGTGATGATTTCCTAAAATAAATATGTTCCTGCAAACAGTTAATTTTTTTGGTTTTGGATAAAAAGTTAGGGTAATGTATTGAGATGTCAGTTTTCAAATAGTATGCATGTGAATTAAAATATGTATGTAATTTAGAACCAACTTTAGGATTGAGAAACTTTTTCAAATTGCTAAACAAAAATCAGAATACTTTTTCAACAGTTTTCTTCATCTTTTTTTTTTTTTTTTTAAACTGTTCTCTTGATCTGTAAACACCAAAGTTATTGAGCCTACTATAAAAAGAACAGTCTGAAATACCTGGAAAATGTCTTATGTAAATTAATAATCATGTCATTGACCACTTTTTTATTTAATTAATAGAGAAATCCAACGGGTCTGTCATGTGCTTCAGTTCCAAGATAACTCCCCTTCCCGCCCCCCCCCCCCCCCCCCCCCCCAAAAAAAGGCATGGCAAATTACAATTTTTCTAATACATTCAGTGATCTCATTAATTTAAAATGAAGCCTGCTGGGGTTGCACTGGAAGGCCGTAGGTTGATTTTTAATTTTCATTGGTGCTTGTGTTTCATGTGGGATGTCTACACTTAGCTGAACTCAGTTCAAGGAAGGATGTCTCTAACTGGGTCATCTCTGGTTTGGAGGCTTTCCTCAGAACTAGAAGACCTTTGTTTAAATGATATTTTATTCTATGGTGGGTTTCTCTCAATCCTTCCTCATAGATCAGTTTTATTTGCTTACACAGTGGAGAGAAAAGGAGAGAATGGAGAGAAAATGCCTTTCTAGCTTGGTGTCTCAGGATATGTGGATTCCTTCTCCACTGAATATTTCCTTCTCCATACGAATAAATGAAGTGTCAATGAAAAGGGTGAAGCTATGTGCGTTTGTGTGTATGATATCCTACAGTGTACTCTGCTTAGAATATTACCCTGTGTGCATTCAGATGCTCTCAGACACAGGAGAGAACTTTTCTCTTCTGGATGAGTGTTGTAGACATGAGCTACTGGATGAAAGAAGGATGTTGGCTTACAGATTGCTCCCCACTTTCCAGCCAAGATTATTTAGTAAGTCTCAAGTAATGACAAATTTTTGGGCAGGATTAAAATGAGATTTTTTTGGTGGTGTTAGATGTTTTTCTGCTTTTTGTTTGTTTGTTTTCTTCTCAATGAGGAAAAAATATTTTTGTAAGTATGGTTGGGAAAAAGGAGATTGTGCACAGAAGTGAGATTTTAATCCTTGAATAGTAGATCTGTTCTAGCTTAGTCAAAAAATTGAACGATGCCCGCTCTTTGGTTGGATGTAGAGACGTTCGGATTTTTCTGCACCAGGAAGGAAACGTAGGGCAAGTTCATGGTTATCAAGGAACGGCTCTTTGGTGTATCTGATTAAACACCCATACCCATAGAAGATGCAGTTTTCATGTACCTCAGTAATAGGTATTTAAGGCTTCAGCGCTGTTCGTGGTCACGTTTATCGGCCATTGTGGCCAGTACTTGTGGCCAGAACTTGCAAACAGCAGAAGTCAGATCAGATTGCCTCCTGGAGTCTGAGATAAAGAAGGGAGAAGCAGGAACGGTTTGGATCTTCAGGAGGAAGGTATGTGTCCCTGACGGGACCGAAACACTGACCGTCTCTGTGTCCTGTTCCAGCCTCCGTTTGAAGCGGTGTCCTTGCTGAGGGCCAACGTAGGAGGGGCCTGAGAGAATTAAAGCTGGCAGATAGCTGGTGCACTGACTGACGGTGTAAACACCCTCTGCCTCTGCTTTTTCGCTCTTTATGTTTCAGAATCACACTGGATGTCCAGCAAAAATGAAAGGAAATCGAGCAAAGAGAGTTTCAATTTCTGTCCCATATCTCAAACGTTTCTAAGGTGCAGTGGTTTGCACGCCAGTCCTTGCTGCCCATTATGTCGACAAATCATAACTCAGGGGTCTGTAGTTGAGAGAAATTGAAATGCTCCTCCTGGCTCTAGTAATTTATAATCTGAATATTTATACAGAAAAATTGCAGGGGGGTGGGGGGATGGCACTGTAACAGCAAGATGATTGCTCAGAGGAGACAACTGGACGTTCAGGAACTAATGAAGTTTGTCTTTTTCTGCTTTGTGCACACAAGAGAGGTACTCAGAGAAATTTACTTAATTAATTTTTTGCTATTGTCTCATTTTCTCTGTTCCTTTGTTGTCTGATCAATCTTCTTGTTATTTGAGCTGCTTTTTTTCTTCTGAAACTGATATGTGCATAAGCTGTAGCAAAGATATCCGAATATTTGAGATTTTGCATCTGTGACTCATTCTACTGTGAACTGAATATATTATTTTCTTGGCCTCTTTACTCTTTAGAAGAGAATAGATTTTTTTTTCTTAAATGAACAAAGCCCATCTCTAAGTTGAAGTATGTAAAAAACAAAACAAAACAAAACTGTGACTTATTTTTATTTTTCAAACTTTAGTTATTTCAGACAGTGAATTAGCAGCAGATGTTTGTATGCATGTATCCTTGAAAAAGATAAATTCAGAACCCCATTTATTCAACTGTGTAGCAAGTTAGCTGTTAAATTAAAAAAAAAAAAGGAAAAAAACAACAAAGCAAGAAACAGTACAGGTATAAATCTGTGAACTTTATGGTTGGTTTTGGAAAAGTATTCCCAATCCGTATATGTTTGAATTTTGCAGTGCCCGCAGGGCTGTTTCTTTTTCTCCATCAGAGAAGCGAGAGAAGCGCTGCTTCCCTGTCACCGGCCTTGGACGAATCTCAGTCTCCGCACCTCGGCTTCCCCTCGCACGCTCTGGGCTGCCGATTAGCTGGCAAAGTGCTCGGGACGGGGACTAGCTCTTCACAGCCCTTTACCTTTTCCTCCCCCAAGAGGATCTTGTGCTGTAAGAGAACTCCAAGTTGCTACTGCAATATAATCTATAACATTTGCTTTGCTCGCGGATATTATTAATTAAGAATGCTTCAGTAATGAACTGTAATGTCAGTACGGACAGCATATGAATTGTGTAGTAGATACTATTTGTAGGTAGTTAACATGAGAGACTCATCCAGCTTTCCGGACACCAGCTTTTACTTTTGCGTTGTCCATTGAAGAGGTAAATGCTTGCTTTCTTAATGCAAAATGAAGTTTCTGTTTTGCCTCAGCACAGTAAATGACCGTGACTTATAAAATGCTAGCAGCTGACGTTATCGTGACTTTGATATGTAGAGAGATTTTTATAACTCTTACCTTTTATTAATACTGTTTTCTTCATAAGGTGATGATTCTCCATTGTATACAAGAATGTATAGTAACGGCTATTTTTTGATATTGTATCAGAAATCTTCATGCATCTATCCTTTTGTAAATACGTGAAGCGGTAGAGAGAAAAGTGAAGGCACAAAGAGAATTGTTAAATCAGGCCTGATGTGCTTTGCCAAACAAAGGAGTTCAAACTGCATCGTAGATAGAGCGCAAAAGGATTTCTTTGCAGCCATAGACACTCGTCCATGGTCTAATAAAGACCATTCTAATTGTTTCCCTTCTCCAGGACTTTACAGCCCTATCTTTGTGCCTGGGAATCCTTATCCTTATCTGTGTGAGAACACAGATAGCCCTGGGAATTGATCAGGATCTGAACAGAGCCCCAAAAGAGTGCTAATCACAGGCCATTTGAAATAGCCTGCCAAAATATGTACTGGATGAAAGAATAGTATTTTAAATAAGAACTCAAACATTCCTCTTTATGTGAACTCTCCTTTTGAAAATCATCAAGTAATTCAGACAGTTACAATATATTTGAAAGTGTTGGGGGAGGAAAAAAGCCAGTAATTGAAGCATAGCGATAGGTATCTTCCTTTATGTTCTATTTATTATTTTTCACCACTTGCTTTATTAACATGCATCTAGCGTTACATGTTGCTTTAATCTCCTTGATTAAGAGTTGCTGAAAGGTTCTGTCATTATTTATTGTCTCAGTGCCTCAGGTCTCACTTTTTGTTTTATGCTAGCTGTGCCAGCTACTACTTTTGACTTGAAAATGAAATATTGTTCTTTTAGTAAAGTTTGGTAGGACTAATTCCCCTGTTTAAACAAACAAACAAACGAAGAGATGTAGCATCCTGACAACTGTTCGTGATCTTTTTCTTTCATAAAATAAATAAAACTGCATCAGAAGACATTCTGCTTCTCGACAAGTAGAAAATTAAAGATAGTGCTCCCCTACCCAGACCCCAGAAACAAAGTTACAAGAGTTTACTATGATTTCATCCCAAGAAGGGAAATATATTTTTAGTCTACGATTTTTTTCCCCCAGTCAGTGAGTTCAGGAAGACACTAAAAGTAGAAAGAAATAAAGGTCCGTTGTAAAGGTAACTAACTCATCACTGCCACATGCATCCTGTTCACAAAACACATGCTACAGTATCTGCTGTACTGTTGTTTTGATATTATAAACTTGATTTTGTTTTTTTTCTAAGCTGTTTTTTATATTCTGGACTATACTTGGAACTGTATAATTTAAAAAGTATTTTTAATGTATGGTAGAAGTAATTATATGCATGCAAATATCACCCTAGATCCCATATCTGGCCATTAGGTAATGTGCTTTGATTCATGTGTGTGTGCATGTGTGTGTTGGAGAGAGAGATTAAGAAAAAGACTCCATTGACAATACCTCTCAGTTAGAAAATATAAGATCTGTTTGGAGAATCAGTAGCTAAAAATGGCCTTTAAATATTTTGCTCTGTTAATGCTTCAAGGTTAATAAAAACTGCTGTAAGAAAATATTTTAAGATATAGATATTTAGAGCAGTTGGATTACTTTTGACAACAGTGCAAGGAATCTATTCAAAGCTGATTTCCCCCCTTTTGTTCACTGAGGACCTGCAGAATCTAAGATAAAAATGGCAGTTGTCCTGAGGGCACCCTGAGGCATGTCATTAAAATTGGAATTTGATCCTCTTTTCATGGTTACTTGGGACAATAAACCACAGCAAACCTGAAAACTCATCAGTTTTCAAAAATACGACTTGCCCTTGACTTTGTCAGTTTGGATTCAGTGTGCCAGATTTGAGTATTTCAAAATCCCTTTAGATGTCACTCTGTCTTCAAGAATACAAACATTGGACCTGGTATTGGTACAGTACCTTTAAATATTTCTGAGCAGTTACCGTATTTATGACAAGGAACAAATTAAGTTGTAGTCATCAAAATAAAATGCTTTATTTGAGAATTTTGAACACTGCTAATTGTAATAAATAGAAATGTACAAAGTCCAGTTCTTTTAACCATTAAAATACTTCTTTTCAGTGGAAAATTGTTAGCTGCTGTAATTTACTTTGTAGATTGTCTGAAGTAATTTGGAGCTTTCCAAAGCTGTGTGAAACTATCCATTCTACTATGCTGTGTATTTCTATCTGATAACTGCAATTTTCACAAATATCTGGAAAATGGATGCAGCACAAAATTTTGCTATTTTTTTCTCTGAATCTGGCTTACTACTTTGAAACACCTCCCCTTGCCCTTCACCTACTTATGAGGGTGGCAGAGCATTGGAACGGGCTGCCCAGAGAGGTTGTGGAGTCTCCTTCTCTAGAGCTATTGAAAACTCACCTGGGCGCAATCCTGTGCAGCGTGGTCTAGGTGACCCTGCTTGAGCAGGGGACTTGGACTAGGTGATCTCCAGACGTCCCTTCCAACCTCAATCATTCTGTGGTTCTGTGACTCAGGCCCAGTCATTTTAAGATTTTGCACACATTTTTATATGTATTTTTAAAAAGAGCAGAAGAATCACTTTTCTGCTTCCTACAACTGGGCTGCCAGAAAATTGTGTTTTGTCTACATGGAAGAGAAACCATGAGCTGGCCATTTTGCCATCACTGCGGCTTGCCATCAGGAGCCTACTGATGCTTGTTGTGTTGGAAGCCATATGGCTTCTTCTCTCTGCTCTGCCTTTTTCTGTTCCCCTGGAAATGGTGAGTGGAGAAGGACCCACTGCTGATGTCGAAGACGAAGAGAGGTTTTGTTCAAGAGAGAGACAATGATGGTGAGAGTCCTTCGAATACACCTTAGTTCCCCTTTCCCCAGCAAGACACTTTCCGTCCGGCCACCTCATATCCTTAGCCTTTCTGTCAAGCGCACATGCTCACTCCTGGTTTTTGTACATCTCCTTCTAGTCTGTGAACTACAGTCCTTATTTAATATGCAGATTATTTGCAACTGCAAATCAGTTCATTTAATAATTGGCATGAGAGTGTTACACATGGAGCAGCATAAGACTTGGCAGCACCAGGCAGGAGGAGGTTTCTGTTGTTAATCCCCACAAGGCGCACTGGTTAAGGTGTTTACTTGCACTGTTTGTGTGGGAAGGAGAGACCTTGTCTGTTCATGTGGAAATTCCTAATTGCTTTCTTCATTTTGACAGATTTATGGATTATAGTGAAATATGATTATGCAGAAAAAGTAACGCTTGAAAACCTATAGTGTTGCTGTTATAAATAGCACTACTGACATCTAGTATTGATTACGGTAAAAATATATCTATCTGAAGTTCTCAAATGTTTGCTCTCTGGTTTTCTGCCTTTTGTCTTCTACTTCTGTCTGCAGCAGACTCTTTCAGGCATCGGCCCATTCCGGGAGGGCAGCACCCGTTGCCTCACTGTTCTGGTTTGTTGTTCAGCGCTCAAATGGTTAACAGACTGTGCTAGAGGCAAATGAATACCAGGTATCTTGTTACTTGTCCTAAATTTCTAGTTTTGCCACTTGAAGTAATCTTTGGATTTTTATAAAATGCTCTGTTTTTTCCAAGCCTTTTTCTGTAGAAGCATTGAACTTTGTAAGACAGAACAAATACGTAAAATAGAATTGCATATTTGGCAGCTGAGGAGGTCACACATCTGTCCAGTCTGCCACATTCTGGAAGAAGAGGTCCTTGGAGTACCTTCACTGACGGGGCTGGGGAAAGGGCTTCAGTTGGATAAACAAGAGAAGGAACCATGATCTAAAGCCAGAGGAGGTCGTGGAGGTTCGTTTTTAGGATGCATCTGCTGCGTGCCCAATTCTCATACTCTCTTTTCTTTTGTGACTGTTGACAAATTATCCTGTTTCTCTGAGCCACAGCGTATTGATATCAGTTTTACCAAAATGTGTGTCTAGAGTTTGCACTCTCCTTTAGCCAGTTTGGGTGACAGGAAAGTCAGAACTGTGGACTTCAGTTTTCAAAATTCTTCATCAAAATCTGCCAGCAGACTGGCCCTGACTTACTCCTTGTTTGTCTGTGCTGAATTAGAAAAACTTTCTACTTGAGGAGATAGTAAGTAATGCAGGTGCAATGATACAAGTTGAAGATAGATTTATAGATGGACACTTACAGGTTTGTAAATCATTTTTTCTGGACTGTTGACAAATTAATTATCCTATTTCTCTGAGCTTTAGTGCTCTCCTGTTTCCAGATTTGTAAAAAGTGAGCGTTATGATTGTGGATGAGGTTTGAGTGGAAGGTGATGTGTCCTGTTGTGATATAGCAAAATCTCTGGTGTAATTTGCAACACTACTTCTTACAGTGGAGGTTAAACTTGTTTTATTGTACAAATTCAAGTTTCATTCACCAAGCATTTGATATTATTCATTTAAATAATCCTAGCATTTAATTACAAAATCTGTAAAATGGTGGAAGTATCATAAACCATCATCAAAAAACATATGATAACTATATAAGTAAGAAGAAAGCATGCATCTCGTAAAGGAATTAACACATTATACACTGTCTTATACAGCAGCACAGTGGCAACCCCGGGGAACAAAAAAGCAAATTGGCTGTCAAAGATGACTGAAATGGAGAAAGAAAAATAAAGGCCAATAACAATAATTGCTTTTTAAATTAAAGGGTGAATTTTGAACAGAAAATATATTTTACATTCTGCTTCAGAAGAATTCAAAGCAGATTGTTGATGTTGCATGCTTGTTTGCCACAAGCATTTTTTTTTAACTTTACCTTTTGCGGTTTTATTATTTTATTATTAGAAAATTTGAAATTACACTATTTTTAAACAAAATTTCTAGCCTTCAAGATTTAAAAGGAAAGCTTGAAAAATGACACTGAAAAATGGAAATTGAAACTAATTAAAAACAAAAAGACACAAAACAAACTATATAGATTATTTTTAAGTACAAATTTTTAAAGTCAGTTTGTTCTTAACTTTTCATCATCATTTTTTTTTATTTATGCATCTTTTGGTTTGCTCATGCTAACATTTAAACATATTAATCCTGAAAGCATTTGAATTTGTTGTTACAATTTTCCTTACACTAATGTAGATCTGTAATAACTCCGTTGACCTTGAATAAGGGAATAGCAAGCAGACTCCAACTCATTCTGCTTGCTATTCCTTTTTCCTCGTAACACTTTTTCAATTTCATTTTTTTTTAGCGTGTAGATTTTTCATTCTAATACCACTGTATCACTGTGCTAAATACTCTGTCAGAGGTAGCAAAGGTATATGGGTGTCAGTATCCTGAAAATACAATACAGTCTCTCTGAAGAAATTCTGCTGTTTTCACATGTATTTGGATTGCAGTTGCTGTGAGACAGATTCTTAAATTTTTCACAGGATAATTTTAAAGCTTCACTCAACCTAGGATTCTAGCTTAAGTCTGTTAAACAGAAAGGTCTTAAGAGCATCTCTCAGAACTTTCTGTAGACAGTAACATAAATACTGGGCTTACTCAAACGGACGCTAGCCTCATTGGAAACCGAGTGCCTTGAGACAGGTGCTTAAAATCAAGGTCTGAATCTAATATTAAAGGTAAAGTATCGACAGTTTAGATTTCTTGCTGAGTAAACCCATTAGCATTTTAATACCAGTGCAGGTGTATTTTTATATGACATCTTTTCAATTGATGTTTGGCCAACATGAAAAAGGCCTTCTTCTGAACCTCAGAAATTGCTATCCATAATTTTAGAGAGACATAGTTTTGGTTCTGCGACCTTTATCATAGAAACAGTGAAGAGTAAATCTCATTTAAAGTATTTAAATGAGATCAAACATAACCTGCAGAGTAGATAGGATGGAGACTCTGCTCTTGCTGTAATGGTTCCACTATCAAAAATTTGCCTTATCCCTTGCTATTAAAGTGGAATGTAAATGTGTTCAGATACCAAACTAATCAGGATTAATGCAAGTGGTCATCCTCTGAAATCACTATAAATGAAATTCAAATCAGATGCATAAGAACTGGCACTCCCTTTAAATTCCAGTGGAACCCTTTTCTTTGAATCCTAATGACAGAAGCACTTTGCTGTTGGCGTGACAATAGCATGCAGCAGAGAGATGCTCATACATGGTAACGCTAGTTACACGTAGAATTTTTCAGCCCCTTTTTATTGTGCTAAGCCTTGCTGTGATGAATCTCAACAAATAGCACAGAGTAATCATCACTGGAATTTCAGTTTTGGTCCGTTTACCTTTCTGATACCAAAAATGGAAACCTGGAGACATTTAAGTAAGAATACGTTCTGAGGGATATTCATTATCGAGACTGAAAAGACCTTTCTCTACAATAGACCATTTGTGAACTCAGAAGTCTTGGAGGGTGTTTGTTGTGTCTACGGTGTATTTCTGTCTTAGTTAAGGATTTCAGGACAGAAGGAACTCGGTGTCTTAGCTGCAAATTGTGTTGTAGAGCACATTATATGAATGTGGTAATTGGGTAATGAGGGGTTTGTAAACTTAGTAAAGTATGCAATTCTCCTCCTAGGGTCCTATCTACACAGATTTTTATGTCTCTAAGTACTTCATGATCAGTAAATAATAAATTCAACTTACTGAATAGAAGTTTTGTCACATAGAAATACTCACTTGGAATATATATATTTTTAATTGGCATCAATGGCACATTTCCCAGGGAGCATAACAAAATGGATCATTTAATAGATGCCCAATCTCTCCATCCATCTATCTATCAGCACAGCACATGATGTTTTGACTTTAATATGGTAATTATCTCAGGCTGACTTCAGAGGAGGAAGCTGCCACCCACACAGCAGTGCTTAATTACTTTAGACTTCAGTTTGCCAAGAGAAAAATTGACTTTTTTTTGCACATTGCATGGAATTGAAATGATTTCATTGTCATTTTATTTGAAATGCAGCCTGACATCGCCATGGCATCATGGGAAAGAAAATGCAAAATTTCTCTGAAATTCTTAAAATAGGCTGAAAGCTGCCTTATATTTTAATGGTTTTCTATGAAGCTTGTGTTCACATTCCTTGAATGCTAATGATGAGCTGCTTCAGTTTATGGGAGGAATTTTCTTCTGTGACTACATTTCATTTGCAAGCCAATGAATGCATTTTTTTTTTTTTTTAATTTTGCTAGCCTGATACAAACTTTGGCATTTTAAGGGCAGGTGACTGTCTGAGTTGGTGTTTGCATAGTATGTAGTGTGTGAACATAACTGGTAAGAGGAAAGAGACAGTGAGCTAATGGTAGTGTACAGGCAGATTAGGAACCATAGGTAGTTTTTTTGTCTTTGGCAAAGTCACAGCTATTATCTTGAAGTTAAGAAAGTTGTATATGTGTGTTTTGAGCTAGTGAAAGCTAAGTTCAGAAGTTATGAAAATCAGTACATGGTTTTATACTGTATGTTATTAAACATGCTGCTAATTGGTTTACCACACAAATATTAGAAGTAACCTGCTTGAATTAAGCACTGTAGACAGTTCTTTGCACTCAGAAGAGGAGCACTTTATTCGTAGGCATCTTATCCTGCGTCTGCCAAAGACAAAGGGCCGTTTTGTGATTGACTTCAAAGGCTTTTCTGGGTCTCTTGCAATCACTAATGCTGTGATGTCAAATTCATATAAGCCCAGAGGAAAGCATAAGAAATTCAGCAGACAAATAGCAAGGACCCCATGGGGAAAAAAGCTCTTTGTTGTCAGGCTGGAGAGTAAAAGCTTGGGTGATGGTCTTAGGACATTTCTACCCTTTAGCTCTAATGCCTGCTAGTGTTTTCTGTGCATGGACAGCTATTTGCTGGAGTGAGAGTCATGCAAATGAGTTTTGGAAAAAAAAAATTGCAGAAGTCCCTATAACCATAACAGCACTCCATTGGCTGTAAGCAGCTGTAGATTTTGGCCGGTGTCTGGGCAGGATATTTCACACACATTTCACCTGGTCGGGCATGCACAAATGAAGTACAAAAAGGCATGAGTGTTTATCTGTATCAAAATCATAATAAATCTTCTCATGGTGAATGCTGCCAGTCTTGCTGTTAAAATTTTGCCCTCAACAAGAAAATTCAATATACTGCCTTCCCAAATGGCAGATAAATAATATCAATACTTTCCTCTTTAAGGTAAGATATATCTTCTTTTTCAGTTTAGACAGCTATATAGCAAAGACCTCCTGAAATTATTATTTCATTGTCACATAAACTTTTCACAAAAGAAAAATGCAGAGAAGCCTTTTGAAATAAATCTGGTGACACTAGAGAGTTTACAAATACTAGCATATTAATATACAGCTAAAATAATAATAAAAAACACCATGCTGCTAAAGATGTTTAGTATTATCCGCTCGCTGCGGGAGTTTATTAGAAACTCCAGCTTTCTTTTATTAAAATTTCAATTGGCTTGGTGAATGAGAGCCTATGTTAGTGTCATAAAGTGAGAAGCCAGAAGGAGAGGATATTGGCATTTAAGTGCAGATTTCATTTTGAAATACTGAATGTTATACCGGAATATTACATATCACAAATATTACATATTAGTGGTGTTAGGAAAAGGTGCATTGATTTCTATGTTCATCAAACTGTCATTGTTTTTTATGCCTTCTGGTAGTTTACATATGTCATTTTTTAAATATATCGTAAGAGTTTTTAATATAACTATAAATAGAAAGCAAATACTATGTAGTTTTGCAAGAATTTTAAAAGGTGGTTGGCACAGATGATCTTGTAAAAGTGCCTTTGGTGTCAGTAGGCGAACTTTGAACCAAAGGATGAGGCTTTTGTGAATTGTTATAAGAAGGGCATGGAATTAAATTTGAGAATTATATTTATACCTTCTTAGGTATGTAATTTAACAGTGATTTTTATTTAAGCTTGCTTACATTTTCAACTATGTTTTCACTCATGTAAAATAGCATGAATGACTGCATGCAGGTATGACTGCAATGGTTTACTTCAAATGAAAATGGAATTTTTTGTTTTTGTTTTTTTCTTTTTTGTTTTTGTTTTTAACCAGTCGTCGTGTTCTCCCTTCCCACGTCACTGAGGACTGGACTCTGGATGCATAGGTTCATATGATGATGCCGTCAACATCAACAAAGGTTGTTGCTGCATTTCAGTCCCTGTATTTCTTGATGTCTTCAAAAAATGTGAGCTGAAAAGGGACAGTTAAGCAGGCAGTATGCAGGAAAAAGGTGGAGTGCTCGTCGTTTCTCTTTGGGTGTGTAGGAATTATTCTCCTGCATACACCTGTGATATTTTCTGCACTGATCCTTTCAAACATGCCAGGGGTAGCAGAAGTTGAATAGAGGTACAGAGCTAAGCACCTGGGGGCAGGGGGTTGGTAAGGGAGGAACATGACACTGCTCTCCCACTTTTCCACGTTGATGAAGGGACTTGGGTGAAGTGATGTTCAAAGATTTCTTCCCCAGAGATTCCGCAGAAGGTGTCTCAGGTGAGGGTGATTTTGAGACTCTCTGTGTGTGTATAGACAAAAAATATGTATTTCAAAATTCAGTTTCATACCTTTGCTTTTCAGGAGCATGTCTGGACTGTAGTTTAAGTCAGAATTTATTTTTTTCCTTTTTTTCTTTGTTTTTGCATAATATAACTTTGGTGGTCTCAGCCCAGTGACATCTGGGCACATTGCAAAATGGTCATAAGTTGTCCCACAGTCTGTATGAAACGCTAATGCAATTAAGCCAAGTATTTTTTTAATTTTATTTTTAAAGCGATTCTTCTGTTCTGTGCTCGTGATTGAATAATCAGTGTTTCACGGCTAGGTGAAGTGTTACTTTAAAATTTGGTGGCACCAACAACTCAGTCCAGCTGGAATTCTCCATGACGGAAAAAACAGTCTTACATCCCCCATCTGGATTCTTCACGACATAGTGAGAAGTTTGCACTTTTGCAGCTGCACTTCTTTCATGACAGGTTCTGTAAATTTTACGCATGGCTGCCTGCTTGGAAAATATTTTCCAGATTTAGATGTTTACAGCATTGACATGTGACGCTGAAGAGCCTTCCTTCTCAATTATGGCACAAGTGCTCACAGATTGCACACTGACTTTATAAAATCTGGAAATGGGTCATTTACAGCTTTCAAACATATCAAAGTGCCCTTTGATCTTGACTCCAAATTTCCTTAAGAGCAACAAATAAAAATAACTTTTTGGTGTTATTCTCTAAATATGGTCACTATTAATATACCTATTGTATCTCTCTGGAAACTCAAACAACACATTTCATCCTTTTTTTTTGTTCCAAAATGTATGTCTTTGGGAGAGAAATACTAATTCAGTAAATGTAGGCACCAAAGAAAACAGTGTATGACTGTTAAGGGCATCTTTGGAGGTTCTATAGACTCAGGAAGAGAGATTCTAGGCTTTCCTTTGTTCTCTCCTGCTTGCATAGTTTTATTTATCACAAATTTGGAATAGCTTTGTTGAGACGGAGAGAGACAACAAACTGATAACTCCATGGAAATCTGTAGTTACTTTAATGCAAATGAATTTATCCCATAAGCTTCAATTACATTCTTCTGATTCCTGTATAACCACTGAACATTTTTAGTGGTTATAAACATTTTTAAACCAAGCATTAAAAATGTAGGCCTTTGGAAGTGTGAAAAATCTGCAACAATTACAGAACACTCGAATTTTAAAATATTGCATTCATCCATGATGAGCTTCAAATAATCACATTGCCTGTATTCACCATTTTCCTTTGCCCATCATTTTATTATAACTTGAGGTAAGTTTTAAGATATCTTTCTGAACACCATAACAGTTTAAAAGGAAAAAAATATAGCTGGCTGAGAAAAGAAATGTACATTTATTAACACTGTGGAAAAGATATTTTTATAGTACTTAAACATGTACTTCTGTTGCTTTAAAGCTAGTCTGACTGGAATCCATCGTGCAGCATCCTCAGTATTTTCTTAACACTAGTCACAGTGATGACTGGAATATTTTACCTTTATATGAGATAAACTGTGACACAAAGGACCTTAAAAAGCCATTTTCTGTATTAAAGATAGATTTTAGGAGGAAAGGCTGGATATTTCAAAACCAAAAACTGTTCTCCAGAAACGTGAAGTCATGTGAGTCAGCAGAGCAGGTGTCAAGTATCTCATTTACAACGGAGGAATGCAATATGTGGGGGCAATATGTGGAACATTTTTATGACCTGCTTTCAAAGAGCTGAGATCAGATACAGTTTTAGTTGAGCCCCGCGTGGTCTGAGGCAGCTTTTTATTCAGTAATGGTTATGAAGATGGACAGGGGCTTCAAAAGGTTTTGTCTTGTTTGATTTGGAAAGTTCTGAGGAGGAAAATTGTTGTTGGGAAAGGGCCTGGCTACCTGAGAAATCAGTCTGGACTCTCCAGCTCTGCTCCCTCTCGACTTCCATGCTCCAGGGGGCCTGGAAAGCAGTACCAGTCTCTGGTGAATACGGGTGGCAGAGCTCCAGGGAGCAAGTTTCAGATGTAAATGCAACCTCTATTGTTTGAGATCAGCTCCCTTTTGCTGGTTTTGTCACATATGCACGTACAACTTACAAACAAGCAGGATACCTCAAAATAGTTGATGCTTCCTTACAGGCTAATGACAATTAATGAAGGATTTAAGGAAAATCAGAAAAGAGTTCTCTGCTGTTTCAAGTACATATCTGTGAAAACATTTTAAAGTACGATAAAAATACGCTTTTCACACTGTTAATATCCACTGTCCTCCTCCTCCTCTTCCCCCCGTGAATAGTCAAAGTTCCCTCCCGTGCTTTGTGCTGGAAGCTGTGCAAGAACGAGAAGATGGCAAAGCCGATCAGTTTTGGATTAATTTGCACTTGTAATTCCAGGTGATGAATGGCTGGGATAACTTACAAGAGCAAGATGAGCAAAAGAAAAAACAATATAAAATACAAGTCAACTGTTTTCTGAAAAGTGACATCCCCACTGTAAGCAAGAGAAATTTTGTATTTAGTTATACAGTACTAGCAAATTACTGCAAAGCTGTTCAAAAAATGAACAAGGCAACAGTCTCAGAAGGAAAATGTATGTTGTATTTTTTTCAGAAAAGATCTGATTTTTGACAGAGCTATGATGCACTTTTTAACAATGATCTCTAAGTAGAAAAAGCCGTACTGAATACATGCACTATCCTAAGCTGTATAAAGGCAAAATGATGTTTCTGTAACTTGCTTCTAGTTCAAATTTCTCCCAGTACTATTTCATAATTTTATTTGAAAATGAGCTTTACTGTCTTGCGTATTCTGAAATAAACAGCCCTAACTGTAATGCTTTAATCCTAAAGATTAAAGTATAGAGTTCGTAAAGATTTGTGTTACTTTATCAGGCTAAAATCAGAATCTATAGTATAATTGCAAATGATTGTTATTTGAAACAGCTGCTCTATAGCTTCCAAATCCTTTCTCCTGCTGCTTTAACATAGGATTTCTATACCATTTTCCCACAAAACAGTTTCTATACAGCTCTTTACTTTTATGATAAAAAAAGTAGTATTATACTCTTGCCCTGTTAATGCTTAGAAAAATAGCTGTTAATAACACTCATAGTCTATGGGTTTGTTTATTGTTAATTGATTTTGGAGGAAAGAGAATGGGCTCCATTAAGCTAATATGCATGAATATGTTAAAGTTGCTTTTTGAGATTATAACTGCTTGTTTGCTCATAATTAGGATTAAGCCTGAATGTAGCGAGTACTGATTATGTGAAAGAAAGTGTTGAGTGGATAGAAAAGGAGTATATTCTTTTTATCTCTATATTCCATGTTCTAACAATCATGGTGAGAGGATGTTTGAAGTCCAGGTACTCAGGGTTATCCCTGAGTTATGGCGTGTGGGGGATGTTTGCAGCATTGCATCTGCACAATTATCCTGCTGCTCCTCTTAGAGCAAGGTCTGAAAAGGGAAGTTATTTGCTGAAATCTGAGATTCAGAATATATGCTGCATTTCTGCATATATTCCTGACTCAGTTGGGCTCCATCAGAGGGAAGTGAGGAAAAGACATAAATAAGTAATGAATTATTTTACACTGAAAATTATCTTAGTGTCATGGTGACCACAACTGACCTCTCTTTTTGCCTTCTCCTTCTCTCCCTGATCCTTGGGAACCAGTTCTCCAAAGATGTCAAGAACTGTGACAGAAATGAGGCATCAGATGTAGAATTTGGCATTCCTGTTTTGTCACCAGGGCTGCAAGCTTCTAATTAGTATACATATGTTAATATATATAGTAGTAATTAGTGTATATATGTTTTTTTCTTTCTTTCACTTGCTGAAGCAGAGTAGTGTTTGGTCTAGTGAAAAGTTGTAACGCTACATATGTGCTTTTCTAAATTTCCTTGCCTGATACGAAATTATTTTGTTAAATCTGTTTGATCTAATAATTACATATATGATGCATTTTATCCAGCAGAAGTTGAAACTCTTTATGTAATATATATTTAAAATCCTTAATAGATGAAACTAATCCATCAAAAGAATGTGTTCTCTGAGAACTGCATCTTCAGATGTTAGAAAGAGCCCCAAAGTCATTTTGTAGTTTACTAAGATAATGACAAGGGGAGAAATCTTATTTCTTTATGTATAACTTAGACCGTTGCTTAGCTTTTTGCACGTAGGTAGTTCCTTTTATATGAAAGTATTAGTGTGTGCCATTATGCACAGGCTGTTGCAGGTGTGAAGGTATAAAAGGCATAACAACTTTCTTTTTGCGAGTACTTGTAAAAAAAAAAAAAATGTATCACTGGGTGGCAGAGGGGAACTGGGGTATTAGCTGTGCCTGTTCCGTGAGCTGATGGTGATGGATGAAGGCCGGAGCTAACACCTCCACGACACCCTTGCCTTTGGGTAACGGTGATGGCAGAGGCTCGTTTACTTACTCTTTTTTTTTCTGTACTCCCTTTTTTGTAGTTTGATGAGGACAATTTTAAATATCTTTTTGTTTCGTTCAGAAAATGCTGAATGTTGTGAGAGACTGGGGAACAGAAGCTGTTGATTTCATTCTGCTTGTTTTGTTTTCTTGGCATGTTTTTATTTATGTATTTATTCTCTTGGTGACTTCAGATATAGAGAAAATCTCTCTGCATGCCAGTTTGCCTCTTAGCGAGACAACTGTTATGATACTTACTGTCCAGGAATGAAATTCATAACAGATTTCAAAGGCCTTGAGATTAATGGATGGAAGGCAGTTTATAAATTAAATTGCCATACAGGTGTCTTCCCTTTTTGCTATTTTATCATGCTATAAATGTTTTTAATCCAATGTTTAATTCAGCTAGCTGTTGTTTTTGTTGTTTCTTCATTCAGTGATTTTTTTTGGTGTTCTTGCTTAATGTCTTGCTTCAGAGTAGTGAAAGATGTAGCTAAATAATCTGGTAAAAATTAGATATTTGAGTTTTCAGTAAACTGCTTGTGAAATATAGCAATATCTTGAATTCCGAGGAACTTTGTTAGTGAGACATTAACTTAGAAGGTGTTTTAAAGTTCCTTCCACATAGCATTGGGATGCGGAATGTTATTAATTTAATGATGACGTGAACCAAAGTGGTGCTTTAGCCTTGTCATGAGGAACGTCTTCTCCTCATGCCCAGATGGTCTTGTAGCAGGGACTTTCGGCTTCCCGCTCGCTCTTTGAGCAGCCCCGAAGGCAGCGAAAGGCGGTGGCCAAACACTAACCACGAACGCAGGAGGAAAGGGAGCGTGCTAAGCAAACGGCGACTCTCTCACCAGAACGCGTTACCCTTCCATTTCGCTGCTGTCGACCTAAGTTTCTGCAAAAGAGTTTTATTTGTCATGTAGCAGTTGGTGGCTCTGGCTGAAATTTTGACTTCTGCTTTGTTTAATTTCTACTCCTTCCCTTTCATCTCTTCACAGCTGGCTGGACCCTGGCTTCCTGAATTAAACTTTCACCAAGGTGTTGGTGAGAGGCAGTGAATCCAGATAAAAATCTGGAGTCTTGGATCTCCTGGACTTACACCTTGTTACCATATTTTCTGAATATTAGGATGTTAAAATTAACATAAATGTCATTCTTAGTTAGATATGAGAATAGGCTTTTTTCATGAATTTTCATTTTTTCTATGTTGTGCAACAATGAGAGATTTTTTCCAAACACTTCTTAGAAGGTTTCAACTGATTTGATTTTGTTGAGGATTAATTCTTTATGTGCTTTCAGAGGGAAGGGGGGAAAATATTTGGAGAGAAACAGGGGAAATAGAGATCCAGTGAGCAGCTATGTCATAGAAAGCTGAGGCTTCTGAGTGTTAAATCTCATAAAGTGTGGTATCCCTTTAGTACCCTTTTGACCAATAAAAAAGCAGCCATTTGAAATTTTGGCCTGCCCTTCTATTTTTCTCCATATAGGAATATCTTTAGCATAGGAAACACTCTGAATTTCCACAGATAACACTAAGCAAAGAGTTAACCAATAGATTCAACTTCTACTGACTATTGTGCATGAAGATAACCCAGCTTGATTCTCAGATTTAAAACCATATTTGCAGGTTGGCAAGCAGAAAAGTAAACAACATTTGACTTTTAAACTTAGAACTTAATTAATGATATTAAAGTAATTGAGAAAATATGAACGAAAAATGCCAAGATGTTGTTTTTACAGCACCCTGTACAGAGCAGAACTGCAGTGAAAGTAAGTCATTCTGCGGCATATAGGAGTATGTGTTATTAGTATATTAATATTTGTGTTTATGGGGAATTTAATGGTTTATGTGGGAACTGAAATATGAAAAAAAAAAATCCTGGAGGCTGCCAAGAATCACAAAGGGCAACAAATATGTTGGGGCATAACTGTTATCCAAAGCATTTCTAGAACGTCCTGTAAAACAGATATACTGGTATGGATGTGACACTCTGCCAGTGTTGCTTGTGTGATGCACATGGTTTCTTAAAAAGACGGAGAGGCAGATTTGGCCCACAGCTCTCTCTGTGTAAGGTTTTACTGGTGTAGAGCCTGGTCTTTTGATGGTGGATGCCAGGCACGTTGTCCTCTGGCAGACAACTAGAACAGTTCTCAAAGGCGTTGCTGCAGGTGCCTCGCTCAGACCTGCACGTAACACACGGTGGAGACGTCGCTTGTCCCAGCTGAGAGGGCATTTCTGGGAGAGATCAGGCTCGGCTGGGTTCAAGGAGGTGTAATTTCAGTTGCACCAACATTAGTGATCAAGAGTCAGAGAAAAGAGAGAATTCAGCCATTTATGTTTACCAGGAATATCATCAGGAAGACCATTTGGTTAAAAATAAGTGCTTAATATAGTGTAATCCTCTATGTTTATTTTCTGTAAGCATGAGGGCACACAGGAATATCATTTTGATAAAAATGAGTGGTAAATACAGTGTAATTAAATAACCTCTGACATTTTCCACTATAACACTTCTGACAGTGGTAAAGTAATGTCAGTGCTATTATACTAAGCAGCTAAACAAAAAAATATAGAGAGATTATCCTGAAAGGTGACTGAGGCAGGTGAAGATGAAATGAGAAATTTCAGTGTCAACATGAAGAGATGGAAAAAAAGGAAAAAAAATAAACCATCTACAATAAAGACATATAATAATCAGTCACATAGTGATATTAATTAGAGATGTACTAAATGAATTTGTCTGTGCGCAGCTATTACATGTCCCAGATTGAGCTGTAAACTGCAAGTCAACCCTCACTACCAGAAAAACACGTTGGTTGATTGATTGATTGGAAAAATCTCTTGCTTGGTACTGAATTCTGTAAGTAGTCTACTAAAGCCACATCAAACAGATTAAAATTTACAGTGTGGTCTGTAGAATGTGGTTTTTTAATTACTATTAGCTTCCTTAAGCTTTTCCTAAGACCTTTATAAAGATACTATGAAACTTAACAAGGAGAAATCACTCCAGTTCTATAGAAATTGAATTGAATTGTTTCTGTAGAAAAAAATATATACTTTCAAAGCAATTTTAAAAACTAACCTATAGAATTTTGTGAAGAATGTATCTCAAGGAAATATTCCTTAGTATCAATAATCCAACAAATATTTATATGTACATGTGTGCACATGACCAAAAAGATGATCATTCTCTATTAAATTCTGTGTTTTCCAGAAGGAATTGAAAACTTTGTGACCACGGATATAGTATTATTCACTATAAATAAAGCTAAATCCAGTGGGGAGCTTTCCTGACATCTAGGTTTTAAAAATAGATATTTTCAGTATTTTATAATTATGGAGAAGCATCTTGTGGAAAAAGGATTTAAGGTTTTTGTTTTTATTTAGTGATGTAAGTAGGATATCTTACTGAAATTAAACTATATCTAACCTTCTAACATACTCTTTTCTTTTTGAGGTGTACAACAGCATTTGACCCAAGCTAATATTTTTCTTATCCTTCAGTGTCTGAGAGTGAATATATTTGCTAGTTTTGTACCCTAACTAAATTAATAGACTCTGGGACCAATTCATTAAAAATTTATATCTGATTTGTTCAGACCATAGCTTTATTATAACTCACTATAAATATCTTATATTCCTTAATATTGCATACTCTATTAACATAACAGACATTAACAGCAATAGCCTGTTTGGTGCCAGAGGGGAAAAAGCTATAATCATTTACCTTGCATGTTGAAAAAGGACGTAAAATCTTACGTGTTACAAAAGTGATCTGACCCCTCCCACATGTAATCAAGGAAACCCTAAATAATTATATCCCCTAATTATATTATATTGGGAGGATCAGAAGACACTGTCCATATAGCCTCCCTCCACTGCCCCCAAAGATCTGGTCCTTTTATTTATCCGTTGAGGAATTTACTGAATAGTAGATTTGGTTAAGGTCCTCTTCTTTTCAGACACTACCTTAGGAGGTATTGAACAATCCTCGGTGCTTTATGATAAGATTAAAGTAACACTGATTCCCTGGCTTTTCCGTTTAAATGACTTCATGCATCGTTCAATTAGAAGTATTGACTTGGGCTCAGAACCTCTGAAAAGCTTTCATTATGCAAGTTAAACCAAGGGAATGCTATGCTCTATTCCCTCCGTTCTGCTTTTTTTTCTGGGACACACACCTGACAAGACACGACACACCTAAGCCTCATTTAATTTCTCTAGCTGATTGCTATACCTCTTGCTTTTTTCTGATATTTTCTTTCATTTATTCCATGCAAACATTTGTTAGAGAGAGGAGAAGCAATCACTCTAGGAATAGAAAGGCAGTGTTTGCATAAAGCAAAAAAGTCCTCGTGGAAAAAAGGATCAGAAATGCATTGACCTTATTAGAAAACCAGTTGAACATTGATTTTGAAGACAACTCCGTACAGACCCTGATAGCCATATTAAAGAAGAACTGCAAATGGATTCCCTAAACTAGACAGGACCATTTGTAGAAAAGGTTTGTAAAAATGCAGGGATGTAAAGGGAGAAGTCTTGTCCAACAAGCAGTTCCTCATGGTAGTCTGAACTGCTAAGTTTTAAATCTGAAAGCTAAATGACATTAAGGGAAGACACTGGTTATTTCTTTCTGCTAACGTAGAAGAGACATCACCCGGTGTCCCTCCTACCTGCTCAAAACCAGCTCCTCTATAACTGCTTTATGCACAAGTCTTTCTCTACCAGACTGACAGATCCAGATATGCCTTTCTTCATATGCTTGAGCAGTCCATGAAAATTGTTTTACTTCCAGAGTAGTATTTACATAGAGAGCAAAGTCAAAAAGGCTCATTAGCTTCCTTAAGTACTCATCTGATTTGAGGATTGGGCAGGCGAAAAAAATTAAAATAAAGGCCTGCGAGAAGCAGTGACAGTGATGCTAGTACTGCCTGTGATGCAGCATCAGCAAAATCTCTGTAAAAGAACTTGGCTTGAACTAAGTTAGTAATTAATAGTCTTGTTACTATCTAATACAGCACTAACAGCCTAACAACTGGTTATTCTCTCTTGATCTTTCTGCTCTGACCACAGTACCTCTGCTAGCAAAGCTGGCATCACAGCTGAGTTTCTCTGGCTGTGAAAAGACAAAGCAAGGACTTGTGTTTACCACTTTGGAGGTCTTTACTGTTCAGAGCTGTGACTGCTTAGTACTTGGCACCGTTCCCTGAAGAAGAGGGACGGTTACCACAGTCTTACTTCTTCTTGTTGCATCAAATACAGAGCCCTCTTTCCTGCCTTTGGAGTATGACCCCATGGAAGCATGTTGGGAAGCCCCTGTTCTGATTCCACCCGACTGCAGCAACGATACTCTCCAAGTTAGTACCAGCTTGGCATGCTGTTTTGGCCATGTTAATTGAACTGGGATCCATTCTCTCCATTACCGGGGAGCAGGTTACCTTCCCTACGTGCCAAAGAGAGCTCGCTCACTGTCAGCTTTGGAAGGTCACCTCCCCTGCACCTAGCTGTACATCTACAGAGCAGGAAATGGCACAGGCCAACAAAAAGGATCTTTGCAGATAATCATGGACTCGTAGCCCCAGTGCTTGGAGAAGTATACTAAAGCTTCCTGCCCTGATTTGCAGACCTTGTCTATTTTTTAACCATAATTCACACCAAAAGTCTGATATGCTGTTTAATATTGTGTGTGCAGTAACACTGACTGGAGTCATCCTATTTCAAATCCAAAGGCTTTTGGCAGATTTTAGCAAGTCTTTTCTCCTTTCTTCAAGCATGGGGGAGGAAAAATAAATGAAAAGCATTTGAATATCCATCTAAATCTAGTTGTTTTTTTTCTGAAAGTACTGTTTACAGACCAATGACACCCCCCCAAATTAGATTAGATACACAACGTATGTATTAGTAGGGTTTTTTATATATATAATTTCAGGTGATGGGGTACCAGACATTGTGTAAAAGAATCATTCCCATACTTAGAAAGTGTTTCAGGATGGGACAGGTGGTGTAGTATGTGATAATATCTGTAACCTTCTCACCTGTTCTTTAAAACTCAACAGTACAATTACCTATGGACAATATTTCCATGACCTATTGCATAAAGCAAAAGAGGAAGTGTTAAGCTCTCCTTTTCTCTTCCTCGAAATCATAAAACTGTTAACTTTGTTTATTGCTCTTTCAGCGCAGGGTAACCCTGATACAGCCCTCATCCTCCTAAATTTCCCATGTGAACTTTCATAAATGGCTGCTCTGAAAGACCATGATGTATCAAAATTCACATACTTACAGCCTACGTCAGCATAGGTGCCCTTACACTACTCAGACCACATATCACACCAGCACAGCTGGAAGCTTGTGGTGGTAAACTGTGGTTACTTGAAACTTTGTAGCATGTAAATTATTGCTCATGCCATAACTCATGGGTAACTGCTGGAATGGGTGAGAAATGACACAAACACTCTCCTGTCCTCTGAATCCACTCAGGTTCCTTGCGGCAGAAACAGAAGTGGGATGTATGTGGTTGTGACCCACAGTGCGTGTGTGTGTTTACAAAAAAGAGGGCTGCTTTTGATCTTCATGTTTGCATACTGAACTAGGAGCACTGTAACTCTGGACTTTGATCAGGAAGCCAAACCTAGAAAACCTGAATAAAATCAAAGAACAAAGACTCTCTAAGGTTGCCAAAAATACCATTTCACTCATCTGCTAATACACATTTGATATGGTTTTTGAGTTCTTCTTGACGGTGGTGAAAGAGATACTTGATAGCATTGTGCTCATCTCAGGCAGGTCCCAGTTAATAGGGGACTGTCAATAATTGCCCAAATGTCAAAAATGCATTTAAAGATCTATGGCTTCATAGGGAAAAAAACCAAGATAACTGCTCTTTTTGCTCCTTTAGTAAATTGAGAAAACTGGGGGGAAGAGAAGCTGTCTGTATTAACTAGATTAAGTGTTAGTTCAGAGTCCACGAGTCCAGGTTTTCTTTGACTGCATAAAACGACAATCTCTCACCAGATACTTATGACATTTAAAGAATGGCAGAGTGACAGAGTACTACTTTCATTAACTTTTTTTTATGTCAGCACTGTGCAAACGCTAAACCTGACTTAAGTGATCGAACTGCACTAAATCGAATTGTTGCATAGAAGAATTTTAAGACAAATCATTACTAGTAGTACCATCAGGGAAATACAAGACCCTTTTGAATATATATTAGTAAATTCATGTCATCAGACTTTGAGTAGATTAACTGAGTGAAATCATAGATGAATGTTGTTTTTACTTTGCAGGGAATTGGAGGAAAGAGCCCTGTTTAATTTATTTGTTTATAGGTGGATAGTTGGGAGGCAAAGAACCTTCAGTTCTTCCACCAAACATGTTGTTTAACGTTTCTTTCCTCTAAAGTTAAGGTGAAATTAATCAGTCAGGCAAAATGGGGAATAACCTTCATTTTTACCAGTGCATTGTAGTGTTAAATATGTGAAGTGGAAAACCTCTTAAAGGAGAAGCATAGCTCTTATACACCATTATAATGCAATAAAAAGATTGCAAATACTTCCATGTAATACAATAATTTTAAGGTGGAGTTTCTTCATATTTCTCATGTCCTTGTGTAATGCATTTAAAAACTAGCAAAATATTTCTATAAAATAATGTTTCTTTAGTTGTGATTACAAAATGTTTTCCATTTTTGTCATTAATCACAGTGACAATGTTTCCCCTTTAGGACAAGGGCAAAAGTTCCCTGCTGTTTTTCTATTCAGAAAGTACTCTAAAGTTTGCAGTGGCATGTCATTAATATTTTTTCTGCACAGGTAATAGGGTAAATATTAAAGCTATGAATTATTGAAAGTAAAAGAAAAGTGGTGAAATAGTGTTTGTTAGTTTAGTTGTTCTGTATTTCTGTACATTTAGGAGAAATAAGGGGCTCCTGAAAGAGAGCATCACTTTAATTATTGCTTATGATTTCTATATTAATGGGAATTTTCATTGTCAAACAATATGAATGTTTTAAAATAATTTAAATTCAGTTCTTATGATGAATTGTAGAACAAGAAAGCATCACAATAATTTAATACAGCTAACTTAGAGAGGATGCAAGAGTGCCCTTTATGAACGATTACTCTCTCAAGAAAGAGTCGTTTCCTGAGTACTGTCCATTTCTACGCTGCTATCTTACATTACGTAAGGCAAGTGTTGCGATGACACTGAGGCTTTACTTTCCCCTTCTGTTAAAAGATCAACAATGACATATTTGCAAAGTACTTTTCAGATCATGATTCATGATCTGAAAATCATGAAAGTCATGATCTGAAAGTCATTCAAGGGGCTTGGTCTGTAGACCTAAAATGCTGATAGAGTTACAATAAGCGTCTCTCTTAACTTTAGGGGAAGACTGTAAGGAAATGATGTAAATAGAAAATGAGGCAGGAGTGCAGATGTAATTCACATCTGCTAGAGTGTAAAACAGGGAAATAAATAAGAGGTTTCTGTCTTTTTGTTTGGGTTCTGTAGTTAGTTTACAGCAGTTTACAGCTAGTCGTATACGTGATAGAGCAAACAAAGAAGGTCAGCAAGGTGTACGTATGAGTAGAAAGGGAATGGGAAAGAAGTTTGAGATAGCTCTTGCACTTCTGACTCATACATGCAACAACAAAGTAACAGGAATTATAAATTAAGAGATGAAGGAATACAAGGCTGTCTGATGCTCATGCCAGAGAGGATCTTGTAGTCTTTGATCACCCGAGGAGAGGTGAGGCATCCAGCCGATGGTACTGTTGTTTGAGTTGGCTGACAGTGAACTGGGTTTGCAGATCCAATACTTGTTCTGTAACAAACATAGGTTCAAAGCTTCTTGGTATTGCACATCACACTACATCCTCTCTAAAAAGGAGTGAGGTCCTTTCTCTGGTAGTGGGTAATCACCTCATGTCTAGCCATGGTCTGTGCATTTTATGCTGTTCTGTCTTTTTCTTTTCCCCTTTACTCTAGTAGCTCTGTGAGACTAGCCTAAGAAAGCTGTTTTTTGAATTAATGCTGAAAGCTTGTAAACAGCAGAGGTGTGAAGAGATCGTGTACACTTAAAATACCACTGGAAGTCAGCACCAGAGAAAACGTAGTCTAAAGAACTGAATCCTGTCGCGACCTCAGTAGGGGTAATCATGCTTCTGGGGTAGACCAGGCTGATGACAAAGTAGAAAATCAGTGCTGGGCTTGTAATTAATAATCAAAAAAGTCAAGACCCAGAGGGCTTAAAAAAAATGCATCAATTCAGGGTTGATAGAATAGCGCAGGTCAGAGAGAGACTTCCAAGGAATCCAAAAGGCAAGGCAGAAGGCAGCAGACAGCGCAGGAGCCGATCAAGCAGGCTGGCCAGGGACAAGTCATAACGCAGAGACGCAGAGGATAGGATTAAGATAATACAAGAGGAGTTACAGACTAGGGCTGAGCAGATGGGAGGCAGGATCAAAGACCAGAGACAGGAATCAAGGTGTAAAGCATGATATTCAGGTACTTCGCAGGTTCCCAGAAGGCTCCTTGTGCTGTCAGCTGCTTGATGTCTGCCTGCTTGTTAAACAGATGAATTGAGCACGGCCTTCGCTGCCTGTTACCTCCATAGCTACTGACCAGCGAGCCGAGGGAAGACACTCCAGCTGGTCAGCGAGTTCATTACTTACTTAAGTTGCTGCCAGCGGCTTTAGTGCGGCAGGCTCCGCAGTCCCTCTTCTCCAGGTGCCAGGTTTGCACTGTACCCTGAGCTGGGACTTCTTTATCAGACTGCCAGTGAAAATGGTTACCAGAAGTTTACATTCTGACAAAGCCGGCTGGTTGGCTGGGGCTGCGAGAACCGCAGGCGTATTCCTCCTTGGCCTATTAGGCTGGTGTCTCTCTCACCTTTGCACCAAGTCTGTCTGATTGCTTGAGGATGGAGAGGCAGTGATTTTGCTGACTATGCTGCTTTGGTTCAGCTGTGAAGCAGTTACTTATAATTGGTGCCAGGGAGTAGCAATCAACTGGAAAAAAGCACTGGGAAAAGTTAGACTTTTTTTTTCTGCAAAATGTTTCTGTGAGCTGAAGCTTGAAATGAAAATGTGGGTGGAAGAAAAGACGATATTGTGGAAGCTGGTTTTCTGTGGTTTGTATTCAAAATCTGCTTCGAGAATGGAAAAGAAAACAGGACGATTAGCATATATGCTGCTCATGCCCAGTTCTCAATGCTACTTTCTATGATTCTCCTGAGGGCATAGCATATGCAAAGAAACAAAATTCCCAGGTTCAGAGAAATGAGACAAGCAGTGACTCAGGCTATAGGAAGATTTTATTATTTATTTATTTTTTTAAAAAAGCAAAGAACTGGTGACAATGATCAGAAATAAAGGTATTTCAGTCTCTCAGATGTCTGTGGGGAAAAGGTGGTTCTGAATGCCAATAATGATGAGATGGGATAATTATGTATTCCTCACTGGTGGACCTCGGGGTGATTTTCAGAGTGGATTTCGCATTACAGTGAGCTTTTTTTTTGTCAGAAACTGTTTACTAGTGCAGTTTTGTGCTCTTAAATGGATGTGGAATGTTCTACCCTTGAAATAAGCAAAGTAAATTCTGATGTCAACTACTTTCCAGATATTCAGGCATTAAGACAGATTACTCTGTATGTATGTCTAGAGCATAGTTAAAAAGAGAATTATTTTGATTTTGCCAGTATGTTCACCTCTTTCTTTACATTTACACTGACCCATGACTTTTAGGGAAGTATGTGACACTTCAGTCTTGCAGTGCAGCATGCTTGCTTAACTTTACAGTGGGTCATCTTGCTGGTGATGGTCATTCTTCATTTTTTTTTTTTGAGTTTTTACCTTAATACTAAAGTCCTACTAGTCAATTTTATCTCTCTTCTGCTGCTTGAGTTCTTAAGGTCATCCAGTTCTTATTATCCACCTCTGTGTTATTTTCTTTCTTCATGTCTTGCATCTTTTTGCTCTGATTGCCCTCATCAAATTCAACAGTATCTTTTTTTGTAAAAGATGCAATACTTCCACTAAAATCAATAGTAGCATTTTCATCTCCTTGATCCTATTTTGTCTTAAAAGCTCAATTATTATCAGAACTTTTAGTTCAATTTGCATTTAAATACAGTAAGTCTCTAGCAATTTGAGTTAAAACTACTTACATAAAAATTACAGTGATGAAAATGCTATGCCAAGCGCATCCCCTAACTTTTTACCTTATCTGGTCCCAGCTAGTGTTTCTTGAAATTTCTTCCCTTCCCAAGGAGTTCTTTGCAGCGTGTGTGTGTGCTTCTTTTTATATATAAGGAATTGCTTCTGCTAGTATTGTTGATTTTACTTGTGTATTCAAGCAGTTGCTATGAAAACTGGACTTACCTGAGCTGAAGACTTGTGGAGTTGCAGTTCTCCCCTATATGTAGGTGTATCAAAAATTTTTTTTATAAATGTATGTGAGTCTGGAATTCTTATGCATACTTGTAAACAGCTTTTTGACTATTAAAATGCTGCTTCTGCAGGTGTAATCACGAGAGTGAAGTGCATATGTTACACTGGCATATTTTTATGTGAATTTTTAATAAGAAAGTCAGTGAGGAAACAAACGTTTTTTAGCTTTCCACTGCTGTTTTTGTTGCAGGCTTGAATCCTGAAAGGAGTAGTGGGAAGCAGGCTAGCATAATCATCGAAGTAACACTTCTCCAATTTGAATTACCTTTGCGAGATTTTTGAGAGCGCCATATATAGATGGCTCTCGTGTGTAAAGGGTTAACATCAATTCACTTCTTTCCCCTCTGGGTGCACAAATAGGTAGTGAAACTTTGTGTGGAATCGGAGAGATTTGTAACAACGTAATTGCTTTGTCAGGGGGAATGAACCTCAGACCTCTCCCTCCAAAACCCAGAGCTGCCGTGCTGCGCTCGGGGCCGGGGTCTGCTGCTCTCTTTGGGTCGGCCGCAGCAGGAGGCCGGAGCACAGCGCGCGTTAGTGCTAGACGAGTTTCTTTTTGAATTTTTACTTTTGGAAATTGGAATTACGTAAGTCGGCTACAGAGAGTCTCTCCGCTTAGCTGCAGCTGGTGTCACGCTGGTCACGCTGAGCCAATTAGGCATCCGGAAGGCTAACCCTGAAACTTAAACCAAGCGGCTTTGCCCAACAGCCACAGCGTTCAACCTGGAACGGGGAGAGGGGCGAAAAAAAGTGAAATAATTAGCATCTAGAAATGTGTACAATTCCAGATTGTGCTAAAAATTACATTTCTGATTTTAATGAAAGGTACTCTGGCTCAATAAAATTCAGAGCAAAGCCCTGCTGGTTCAGATTATTAGTGCACACCTTAGACCTGGTGAGTTTTATGTGGTTTCGTGTGGCTCTTTGAACATTTTGCACAGCTTTAGTTCAACTCTATTGACCTCCATGTAAGAACCCTTTTATAGACTTAGGTAGAGATGAAATTAACTCCTAAGGAAAACTATTAATGGATTGGGATTTCTCAATCATCCTTACAGATCGGGATGTTTTCCAAAACAGCAGTATGCTTTTGTGCGGAAGAAAAATCATACATGTGGGGTCCTCCTGGTCTAATTTAAAAAACAGTAATACCCTAAGAAAATGAAATGTGACCAGGTCAATACTGTAATTGTTTTGTGCCAGTTACAGTGGGGTGTATTGAGAAAGGTGGTTTCAGCTGCACTGGCAGCAGTTTGCCCCCAGTTATGTTCATTCGCTCTCTGCCTCTCACCCCACTTCTCTCTGATGAGGTTTCACTCAGTGTCGCTGTTGTCTCAGTGCTATTTTCCATCAGTCTGCGTCCCAGGACTGCATCCTGAACACAGTCGCAGTGATCATTAGGAACAGGTTGAGCTGGCAGGTGTTGGTGCAGGTGGCTCTTTCAGTTATAACTCGTTGGATTCAACGGGTGGGAGGAGGAAGGGCTGCAGGATTACAGTTCATTTAACCCACTCATTTTAAAGCCTGCTCAGGACTGCTTTGATGACACATCAGAAGGGAGACTTTCAGAGCAGTGCTGGAGAGGGATGAGTTTTTTTCATTCCTATCATTAGAGAAGATAGAAGACTTATTATCTGCAAGCTTAATGGCAATAAGTTAGGTAACCGCAAATGAAGAAGAAAACCTCCATTGCTTCCATAAAGAAAAAAGCATCATTTCTTCATAATTTTCTGCTGACAACTGCAATGAAGTACATTAGACAACCTCTGTATTTATTTCCAGCATAAAATCTAACCATGGCTATCAAGGGAAGACAACTCTTTTTTTTTTTTTTTTTTTTTTTTTTAACAGTAAAATTATTTTAGCTTTTTTATTAACCCTTCTGTATCACTAATTTCTAAATATGAAATAAGAACTGCCGTTCAGCTATTACAACTCTGATGAGCAAGGCAAAAATATTATAAGAGATGACTACTGTTTGCAGCATTTTATAGGCAAAGCTATTCTACAATATTAGTACCATCCATAGTTTCCAGAGAGCAAGAAAGTGCTTTTTGAATGCACTGTTTGCTTTGACATGATTGCATGAACAGTACATAATTTCATCAGGTCGTTAATACATGGTTGTTCTGCGTAATATATGTAAATGACCTATGCGAAGAGGAGAGACACTAGTTCTCCTAGAGACTTTGGTCATGGAATAGTTTAGTATGATCAAAGTCCTGGACAGGTAGGAGATTTAGGAGATTTAGGAATTTGAACATGTAATGCACATTTTAGATCACTGTCTCCAGTGACATTGATACTTTCTGCATACTGATAGACATATCATCACTAGCATAAGCCAGCTATCCCTTTCCAAGGGAGGAGGAGCGTGAATAAAAAGCTTCTAGAAAGGGCCAAGACCTCCATTAGAATAATGTCTCTCATCTTGAGCTAGTCATTAGCTACCATTTATATTGTCTTGCATTTCATAGAACATTCACAGCTACTTGTATGTTGGTAATAGTAACTTAGAAAATGCACATAAATACAAGATAAATACATCAAATTGATAAGATTCAGTTCACAGAGTGCACGTCACACTTCCTCCTCCTAATTCTACCAGCTGGCTGGTCTTGAGCCACCTTAACCCCTAATGGTCACGGTGGTGACATTACGAAGCGATTCCAACTGGTGCCACATGCTCGCTTTGTACTTTGTTGTCTCTCTGCATCAGCTTGAAATGTGGCATGTTGCTGGTGGCTTGAAGAAACAAGGAAGCACGGTCTAGTGGCCTGAGCTGCTCTTCGCTCTGGCAAAAAAATGGCAAAATGGACCAGTGAAAATGTAGGTGTCTTACAGCTGAAAATGACAAAAATCACTTTTCTGGTTGAGTTTCCATATATTGAACATGCTTGTGTTCTGTTAGTCAGAAGCCTCTTCATTATGCACTGGTCAGTGGAGACAGTGTATAAATACAATTCAGAAGACAGAAGGATAATTTATATTTTCAGTATTTTTCCTGTATGAATGTGACATAGAACTCCTGGCTGACAGTAGTTCTGGAACGTTATGAAATACGCAATCATTTCTATGTCCATCTGACTGATGGCACTATTAAAATTGTAAACGGATGTTGATTGAGAAATGTGACTTCTGAAAAGTTATTCTTTTGTTCATATCTGGCTGTAATGGGGCACTGCATAATGATGTCATTTCAAAAAGAAACACATCTGACAATAATTCTGGAGACATTTCATTATTGCAGCAGTAGTGCTAGGGTGGGTAAGAAACAAAAATCATTCCCTGTCTAGAAGTGGACAGAGATTGTTATGTTTTCCAAATAAATTAGGTATTGATGAAAATGTAATAACAATTATATGTCTGTGAAACTGAAGTAAGGTGACAGAAGGTTAAGTTGAATGTGGTCGGCACATGGATGCAGTGATGGAAAAAAGTGCCGCAGAAAATTAGCACCATTATAGATCTTGTGAAAGAGAGGTTTGCGTTTACTTTTATATGTGTATACTCTTTTCTTTCTGAAAGAAAGACCCGTTATTTCAATACAGAGAACCTAGCATGAAGTTCCAGTTTGTAGAAC
Organism: Rhea pennata; assembly: GCF_028389875.1. Classification (NCBI taxonomy): domain Eukaryota; kingdom Metazoa; phylum Chordata; class Aves; order Rheiformes; family Rheidae; genus Rhea; species Rhea pennata. The sequence goes on along the minus strand of NC_084670.1, from coordinate 16,108,741 downwards.
TGATGAAGAGGTGAATGCGAGATGATTTGTAAAATTATTATTTCCATCTCTGGCATTGTTCCTGCCAGCACTCTGCATTTATATTGAATTCTGGTTATCACGCTTATCCTCTTTGAAGAGTGTCTGCAGTGAGTGTCACTGCTTCTCTCTGTTCTACAAAAGACAAGTGCCAGTGAAACAGAAAACAGGGAAAATGGCCCCATGTTTCTAAGGGAAAATGAGGCTCATGAGAGATTAAATGATTTTTCCTAAATTTTGGTGACACCAGAGCTGCAGATTATAACCAGTTGGCTTGAAAGTATCTTAACTCTAAGACTGTTCTTCCTCTCTTAATCCCTTTGCCTCATACAGGCTTCTAAATCTCAGAGTGCTCAAATGTGAATATCTTACTGTTTTTCAAGAGAAACTGATATAATCAGAGAAGTGAAATCACATCATCAAGCTCTCAGGGAGCAAAGGGACAAGAACTCAGTGCCAGTCATGACGAAGTTGTCGACATTGTAAAGTTGCATATTGCTGGGCTCATATTTAATGTAATAGTCCATTTCATACTACACTTGAAAGAAGAAATCTTGGGCAAGCTTTATCAGCTTAAAGAATGAGTTACACAGAAGCAGGAATTGCAGCCTACTATATTTGCAGAGAAACATCCAGGTACCTCTATAAGAAGAAAAAGTAGTGAAGCAGTAGCACTCAGATGCCTCATTTATTAATAACTTAGACGAAACATAGTTGACTCTGTACATGAAGATCAGCATGATCTCTGAGTTAACGGTTTTTACAGAAAAATAGCAGGATGAGAGAAGAACAAAGAGGCAGCAGAAAAATATAGAGGTGGCAGATTAGCAACAGGCATAGTCTCCATAGTTGTGGTGCTTCATTGCAAAGAAATTAGATGAAGAAAGTAGCCTTTTGAAAAATAAGTGTAGTGGGAGTTTATACTTGATTTATAAAATGAGATGGTTTGTGTGATGCTTGAAATTTCTATGAGGTCTCCATGGATCTAGAAAATGACATGAAAAAATCCTGTCTCACTACAGTTTATTTAATGCAACAAACTTTTTATGGCTGTTCATTAGAATCTGTCAAAATAAATTGTAAATGCATGGTGGTGTCTCAGGTTCCGGTTCCATGAAAGAGTTAAATATCTAAATTTTGTTCATGTGAAGAGAACACAAAGTTCATGATATGTGATGTGTGCTGTTATTAGACCCAAGTGGTGCCCAACTTTAATGTTGGCTTATTTGTATATGTCATTTGTACAAGTCATTTTTCCACAGTTTAGAGGGTCCTTTAGGTTGAGCAGAAGTTTTCAACTTTTGCACACTTTTCCTTAACTCATCTGAATGTTCTTTTCCCTTCTCATCTGTTCTTGTCTGGCATCTGCATCTTTCCCTGTGGATTCCTTCCTCTCTGATCAGAGATGCCACATTGTAATAGACTGCTATTTTGCTAACCTGTGCAGTCCAAATCAGGTTCCTCGGTTCTTCTGAAGATCCTATCATGGGACTCGGCGGTTTGGAAATTGCTTTCCATTTAAAAATATAATCATCCTGTCACTTATGATGGCCTCATGTTCTAGTTTGGGTTCAGACCCTGTGACAGATTCAAAGATATCAGATGCAGACACTTCCTATTTTGTATTGAGCTTCTGTATTTGCTTTAATTTGCTTAAGGCAAAATATTTTTACAGTATGATTTGGAAACAGAATTTAATAATGATAAAGCTCTGGTGCATGTTGCCGTCAGCCATAGAGTTTAGGAGAGTGGATGGCAACTGGCATGTATATGGGCACCCATGCATAAAGTCACCCATGTGCATGTTTACACACATGCATGCATATATACATTTAACACTCACTATCCATGCATATTGCTTGAGTATATACCCCACTATTCACACAAAACCTGGTCTCTTGCATAGTAAGACAGAGACACACTAAAAAATAAAGCATGGAAGTGGCTGGGTGGGGAGGGGTTGGCAGTGGTATGTCTAAGCAGAAAATGATGATAAAAGAGTGGAGCAGAGAATGAAAACAAAATAAAAGTGAATGATTGGAGAGGAAAAGCAGCACTATGCATCATATTAAAGGTTGGGCAGTTTTGGTTTTATTGTATTGTATTAACTGTATTTCCTAGCCTGAAAGAAGAAGCTGACAGAGAACAAGTTAAGACAAATTAAGGAAGTGGAGAACTTAAGGAAAGAAGGGTTCTGGAGCTGGCTGAAATCCAGGGGACCCCTCCAGCTCACTCGCCTCTGCAGACAGATGGTTAAATGCAAGAGACTCTAAAATCCCAGGTGCATCAATGTATTTCATGTTTAGCAGAGATTTCGTTCTTCTTTGGGGAAAAAAGAGTAAGAAAAGAGTATGAATAACAGCCTGTTGTTCGATTTACATCTTCTGTGAAATGGCTTTGTCCTTTTCACGTTTGTTGGAAAATTTCCGTACAAATTATTTACAAATAGTAAGACAATACTACTTATTTTCATAAGCGTCTGTACTAATAACATTCTTACTTAGTAAAATGAATTAAACATGACCTGCATAATAGCTAAAATATTTGTCATAGTAATGTTTTTGTGGGAGACGAATTATTCTGAAGCACCCAAATCCTCCAGAATAAATCCCAGATTGTGCTGTTAGAAGATAAAAAGAAAAAAATGGATAGCACTGTTATTTTTATGTGACAGCACCACAACAAAGACAGAATGTTTCCCATTCAAATCAAACACAGTCTAATTTTTTTTTTCAAAATATTTGTACATAACTATACATAATTTGCAAACAAAAAAACTTATGCAATGTAGGAGGAGGCTTACATTAGATGAGCACTCATCAGAATTGACCAGGAAAATCGGATATGTCGGTGTGTAAACTATCGGCTAGGTGATACAATTCGTTTCTACATATGTGCTGAATATTGTGTTCAACTCTATTAATAAATATGTACAGATTTTGAAAACTAGGTCATCAGTAGGACAGCATTGTTTTATTATGATTTATAGTCTGAATATGTGAACAACCAAAATAAATTTCGTGCATACTGTGAATTATATCCCTACTTTATTCATATTTTTCACTTTCTCCTTATATAAGCAGACTCCTATTGACTTCAAGAAGATTTTACTTGAATGAGGACTGAGGAGGGAGTGCAGTATTTGGCCCTAAGGAGCTGATAAGCTAGTATGAATCATAAGAATTTGGAGACAATATATTTTAAAATGATTTACTCTCAAGCACATTACTACATATTGTGCATTATTAGGAGCCATGTGAATGTTGTTACCATATGGATAAACATACTCTTTCTCCCATTCCCAGTTCTGTCATCCTTCAGAGCCTCCCTAGTTTTCTTGGCAGGTTGTTGTTGCGGAAATGCTATTGATGGGACTCTTCAGCCTATGCAACTTGAATCTAATGCTCTATGTGAGGAGTTTGGTATGTAGCTTTTGGTTTATCTAGAGACTTATTTTGAAGACAGCTCCTCTTGGTATAAATCCTGACAGTCTACCTAAAGGCCTCAATCTTCTTTCTTTTTGCTATGGAGTTTATGATCAACTGTCTCCTGTACGTCTCTAGAGTTTTTAGAGCTTTGAAAATACAAAGAACACGAATATGATTTTTTTTCCCCCGAGAAAGAGAGGAACTTGTCAGTGAGTCTTTTTAAAAGCAAATTCCGACAGGGTCCTTACAGTCTGCAGCTATCACTGGGCTATAAATGTGGCCCAAATGTGAGGCATGATGTAAAGCAGGGCTCAAATTAATTCAAGAAGGTCAAAATGTTTCTGACCTTGTATGGTAGCTTCTGGGAATCAGGATGTGTGCTTACCGTCGGCTGTGATGCGCTTGCCACAAACCATTCCAGCAGAGACTGTACGCCTTGGGATTTTTGGCGACTTGTGCGACCATGGAGTTACGTGTGGCGAAACAGATGTTTTTGTCTCTGAACCAGTGCTTGAGGTGTTGGAGCAGTTTTGCACTGATTTAAGGAGAAAGCCAAATGAGAAAAGAAACTGCATTTAAACTTAGCAGATACATAAAGATGCTTCTGAAATTTATATTTTCACTTTTTTCGAACTGATTTAAATATTGATTCAGGCTTGTTCCAAAAATTCCTCTAAGAGTTGTTGTTTGCGTGTGGTTTTTTTAATGTACATGGAAGAATTCTTTGATAGGATTTTTTTGAACTCAAATAAATTATAGAGATAGATTTGTGGGTCCAAATGGATTCTTTTAAATTCCAATAGAGTTTTGTCACACATTAATTGGAAATACATGTTTTACTGCTCATTAAGAAGTGATTGAGAAGCAAAGTAAACAAAAGCAATGAATGAAGATTCATTCTTTATTGTCATGACTTGGAGATCAGTGTAAGAAGAGTGAGTGTTTGTACATTGCAAATACAGGTAGGGAAAAATGTTACTGGTAAATTAAGTGTTTTAAAGAAAATAATTTTCATTCAAGAAATGAGAAGGGAATATAGTATATTGTTAACTAATCAAATGCTGTGTATTTGTGTATCTCATTAGTTTCTTTAATGGCTGCACTGTATTTCAGTAAAATGTATGTGCTCAGACATGTAGAGCAATGTATAAAAAAATCCTCAGATATTTTGCATAGTTATTTCTGATAGTAGATTTAGGTACCGTATCTGCATAAATTATTGTATTTTGTATATATGAATGCTGCTGCTCTTTAAGATATATATTTAAAGTTATGTTGGTCAAGGGCAATATTAGAAGTTGTTTGGCTGCTATTTCCATTGGGCAGGGGCATTTTTAGAGATACATATTTTTGATACAGCTAAACTGTTTTCTAAGTGCCTGTTTTTCAGACATAATCAATCCTTTACCTAATAGCTGTTCTATTAAAAATTCCGTAACTAATGAAATAAACTGATAAAATCTCATTGGAACCGCATTTAATTTATTAGCTTTAAAATTTGAATGGAAATACCTATAGATGTGCAAAGATTTTGGGGGTCAATAAGTATTGCACCCATTTTACAGATGACTAAACTGAGGCAGCGGGAGGTTAAATAATAAATGTTGTAAAATGTGACAGAAAGAAATTGAAGACAAAGTTTCACTCATGCAGTTGCATTATACAGAAAAACAATGGATTTTCATTGTTTTCTATGCATCAGAATTTATTTCTGCTTGAGGTTTCAAGATTTGTTAGAAGTTCAGTGGTTATGCCTTTAATTGCAAATTGGCTGTATCCCTTTAAAAAGCATAGACATTGCATTGAGCTGTCCATTTCCCATCCTTGTGTGACATATTTTGGAGTAGATGTATTTCTTTCTTCAGAAAAACTGAAAGTATTAGTTCAATCTATAACTACAGAGATGGAAAAGAGTTAACAGAAAACATTAATAAGTACAATCTTAATAGGATTTGAACTCACAACCTTTGAAATATGAATTAGAAATTTATCTGGTAGTCTACACAATTTTTCATTAGCAGCTGTGGGAATTTACAGGTGTTAAATTAGTTAGAGAAGCGCTCTACTGTTCTGTGAATGCAATAAAAACATAATGAGAATTACAAGGAAATAAATTAATTCTGAAAAAAAATCTAATACAACGGCAACAAAGTTCAAATAAAGCCTGCTCCCTAGTTTCTAACAAGGTCTGTGAAATGTCACCAATATTAGGTTTAATATTGTATTATTTTGCTTCACTTGTTGAAATATTTTGATTAAATACAAACTTTTCTGAATTTTCATCCTCTCTCTCCATAAGAAAAAGTATTCTCCTACATTTTAAGTATTTCTGTGAGATAGTTTGCCTGCTGAAATGCTATTATGTTGTTGTCGGATAGACTTATAAGCCCTGGCCTGAAGTTACAGGAAGCTCACTGTTTACAGGTGACGATGAGCTGGGAGAGGAACAGAGCACAGCTGCTGGAGACGGATGAGGGTTAAAGTGCTGCAGCTGCGTCGGCCTGGGGAGGAAGGAGAAGGGGAAATGCCTGATCGACTGTGCCTCGTTTATGCTTCAGGTATGTGACAGCTTTAGACATCTTGAGTAAAAAATATATTTTTACTTCAAAGATATTAAAATATGCTGTTACCCTAGTTGGCTAATACAAGCATAAAAATACATTACCAAATGTACAAGCATTTAGACATCATGGTGTGTCCACATTGCACAATAGGTCTGGAGTGTGTGTTAGTGGGTTTACTTTCATTAGAGCACTTACAGCTCCCCCATTCCTCTTTCTGGTTTTGAAAAGAAAAAACTCCTGTGTAAAGTATTTTTGGTCAACAAATACAACAGTTAATATTTCAATGAAGGGCAAATGAATAAACTTGTTACAGGGATTTATAGATGATAGTTCAGAGAAAGGTCTCTTGGGTCAGCAGATCCCATTCCTCTGTACTATACAGGCTGTTTTGCTATGTTACTCCCAGAAGTGTCTTCTCTAGTGTGTTGCCACTGAGGGGTACCACTAAACACAGACTTAATGAACAAAACAAATTATACTTCTTACTAATGGAGAGCGTCATTGGCACACAGGATTGCAGAACGGTCAATACTGAGGGATCAGCATAGATTGCCAAAAATCAGTTCAATATATATGTGCTAGCAATTACTATGGTCTCTGTATCCTTCAATACAGAAACAAAAGGAGAAAAATGAGGTGGAATATAGTACAATGTTCAGCTTTAGTTATTGGCAGTGGAGAGATGTGGAAAAGAGGCACTGCACGTGTAATAGAGCTCACGTTTAATACTACTTTTGCCTGCGTCAGGCTCTTGACACTAGTATATTGTCTGCAGAAATAGAGGTACCCAACTCTTGACTCAAGAGCTTTTGAATCATAAGCTGTGCTCTCTCTTCCTCAGCTTCACACAATCTCTCAGGACATAAATATTATGAAAATCTTCAAAAGAAAAAACAAACTTGAAACTATTCCCTATCAGCTACTAATAGGAAGAGAGCGATAAAATGACACCTGGCTTTGTCTTTCCATCTTTTCTTGATTAAGAGAGGTGGAGAAAACTTCTGGGTTGTGGTAACCTCTTTTTTTTTTTTTTTTCTTCTTCTTCCTGATCTGAATTACTTTTGAAGCAGCTTTTGAACAGGAAATTGATAAAAATTTCAGAATTGTATGCCATGAATATTTAATGCATTGAATATTTAATCAACTAGAAATCAGACACGTCTGGCTTCTCTAAACTTACCTTGTGAGTTTCCTCTCTCTGCGAAGTCCTGATCACCAATTACAGCACTGGGCTGAGCAAAGTGAGGGTCTCTAACCCTGGAGGAGATGTTGCTGTCACGTTGCTTATTCTTTTCTCCTAGTAAGTCAAAGTAGCCTCTGCTGCCAGGAAGCTCTGCTTGTTGTGAGTGAGCAGCATATTTTGGTGGTAATACTCCCTAGACCCTCTTCTCACCGCTTTTGCTTAAACCGGTGAATCGTAATGGATTAATTATGGGACATTTAGGCTGAGGGGGGTTGAACTCCTTTTCAGGCTACCGTCTGTTGTTGTGCATTGCTTTTCTTGCATTTTATGTTATTTGCCTAGTTTTTTAGCTTCTATTTGTTACCGTATATTTTACATTGCAATATATCGTCATTGTGGCATCTTATGGTAAATACAGTGAAGTTAGAACATGTTCACTCAGAACACTACTTAAGGTAATGTTGCTGTTAGCCTTGACTTCATTTGTATTGAATAACTTGGATTACAAGTTTTTTGTCATCCTTTAGAAGTGTGTTATTTATATGAAAGTGTGTTATTTATTTAAATATAAATAAATATATAATTTATATTGAACATACATAAAGTATTTTCAGCAGCTTATGAATTTTGAGGAAATACTTAGGGAAAAAATGACATGTGAGTTCTCAAAATTAAGGAGGAAATACAAACAATTATGGTTGCCCTGTTGTTCAGTAAAATACACTGTTTCATTTTTTATACCAATGAGATGGTGGCATTCAAATAATTCAGAGTTCATTGACTTTTCATGTAGAGTATTTTTAACTAGGTGACTTAAGACATAGTTTCATTAATTTAAAGGGGAACTACATGCACACACATTACTATGTCACTTTGTGTAAAAATAGATTAGGAATACGTCTCAATATTTTAATTTTTAGGAAAAAAATGACCATACAAAACAGAGTAATTAGAAAAATCCTAGAAGTCCTGTCAGATTATTTACTAGTAAAACTTATTTTCTCTAAAGCACTTAATAGTTGCTTGAAACCTTTAGGATTATTCACATTTTGTAAAATTAAAAAAGTAGCTTGTGAGGTCAACCAAAATGATACTTAATTTGAAACACTTCAGATCTTTCCTGCATTTCTTGAATGTGTCTTACACTCTAAACTTCCAGTTAGACCGTACTGCTCCGCTGCATTGCATTTCATCTTTTCGAGAGGTATCTTTAACTTTCTCCTGTAAAATAATTTCCTAGCTTCTTACGCAGTTTGGGGGGGCTGGAGAGCTCTCTGCGGGGGGGAGGAGGTGCCGCGAGGGGCAGCCGTGCCCGGAGGAGCCGCCTCGCTCCGCCGGGCCGGGCCGGGCCGGGCCGCCCGCCCGCCTTGGGAGCGCAGAGCGCGGCCCGCGCGCTTCCTTCTGCCCCCGTCGCCTGCTGGAGGGTTTTCCGGTTTTCCACAGGCTTGTACCGAACCATAGAAACAGCTTCCAGTGACCTTTCTCCACTGTAATATTTTGCTTGACAGAGTGTTTCTCAGTAGTCTGCAAAATAATCTGTAAAATCTAGCAACCTTAAATCCAAGCCATCCCCTTGGTTACAGCAGTGCGGACCCGCTGACTTCTGCTCTTTCTCGCGCTTAATGGGTTGGGGCAAATAACTCTTCACCAGACTGCTCTTTCCTGCTGATCTTTAACGGAGCTGGTCCTTTCTCCCACAGACTCTGCCCTACAGACCCATTAATTGAGTTCATATAGAATGAATTTCTTCCCCCTCTCCTCAAAACAAACACATCTTTGCCTTCTGAACTCAACATATTATTCAGCCTGTGCCTTGCTACTTGGAAAATCTCAGGTTTTAGTGATTGCTGTCATAACCTGCTTTCTGTCTCGTGCATTCGTTTTACTGTTCTCTTTCTTGATTTTATTTTTATATAGTGTTATTTTATAGCTAATGTTCTTGCCCTTCACATACACAACTTTATTTGATTGATTTTTTTAAAAAATGTTGTTCTCTTCTGACATTTTTATACCTCTCTGTCTTTGTTTCAAGGTCCTCTCAGCTGTTTATATGAGAGAACATTAATTCACTTTTTCCTTGTAATATTTTCTGACTTGTATTTGCTTTGTTCCAGTTTTGTAACATGACCATGCTTTGATCCGTGGGTAACTTTGTATATTTTATTTTGTGTTCCTGAGCAGAACAAAATTTCACTGGGATAGTAATATTTTGAAAGAGAAGTGCAGTCATTAACCACCTGTTCTATGATTTTTCACATAATATCATTTTTAGTCTCCCATTTAATGCATTAGAAAATATTAGTATGACATAAAAATATAGCGTAGCAGGCCAGAGGTATCTGCCCAAATAACTTCAACGTAAGTAGTACAGCTACAAACTACTTGTTATGCAAAGCAGTTGCATGAAGAACTCCTGTAAGGAATAATACTTTTCTTTCCCTCATATTTGCCCCCACCAAACAACAAACAAACAACACAAAAACAAGCTAGAGGAGAATATGTTTCTAGGTATCGTGGAGTAGCAGCCTAAAACTGAGTTTAGAGATGGAGGTGTGTGTCCTTATTTAAATGGCTGAACTTCAACAGTGCTGTTGATAGGCTTTTCTGTAGTATTTATCATGATGGATTTACCTGTGAAAGATGATAGAGAAGTAGTAAAATCACCTAGTACATAAAGGGGAATGGAAACAGAAGGCTAAAATGGTTTGTTCGGTGTCCTATAGGGTTCATAGGAGAGCTGGTAGGTCCAGATTATGCCTAAACTTTGAGACTTCCCTTCCCATCTAGTAATTCCAGACAGCATGTTTAGTCTTGATAATGCATTTTAAATATGAGCATGGAAGCCTGCAGAGAACTCTTGATACAGCTGAATTGTAAATTTAAATCATAGTCTATTATAGGAAACATTGGAAAGGCCTTACCCAAACAAATTTCATTGAGATACTCTCTCAGCTAAGTGTTTCTGAGGGCAAATTTGACTGTAATTCAAAATCCTTTCTCCCCCTCACCCCCCAAAAGAACTGTCCAAGTTCACCTTGCCTCCTGTCTCCCAGCTCTGCTCAGAAAGAATGGGCTTCAGAGGCACGAACCTTTCCTCTCTAACAAATCTGGAGATGTTCGCTACTGACAGCATTAGTAGAGACCTAGACTCTTACTTTCAGAAAAAAATAGAAACTCATAGCTCTGTGTTTTAGCTCTCAAATATTTTTAGAAAGTTAGAGTTCTAGAAAGACTCACAGTGCAGAATAGCTCTGTATTTCTAATAACATTGCAGCAAGGGCCCCAAAAATCCAAAATATTATTCATTACTTGTTTTGCAGGCATAACTTGCACAGCAATACAGAGAGTTCTTTCTACTAGGGTGAGAACAATAGATTTTTGACTCGTGTTTGGATGACTTTAGCTTACATCTTAAAAGGTGATTTTAGTCTTTAACTTAGCAGTCCCTTACAACATTCTGTAATTATTGTGCTGATTTGGAAGTAAATGAGTAAAGGGAAAGAAAACAATAAAGCAGATCCCAATTTCCTTCCTCAATGTGCAAAGTCTAGAGTAAATTAAAGAGTATATGAGATTGTGAAAGAAATACAGGCCAGAGTAGGTCATGGAAAACTCTGTGTGCTTTTTGACTGGAACTTGTATGCATTGAAAACATCCCCTGATGGAATTTCAACTTTAAGATAGTCATCTGTCATGCATCTTTGTTCAGTGATTTCAGAATGACAACTCATGGTTCCAGTGGTGGCATGGTGCTTACCATACCTTGGGCTAGTTTAAGGATCTCATTTAAATACAGCAACTCTTTCCATGCAAAAAGTGAATGTCTTAGTATGACATGCAGAACTGATGAATGGCAGTCCAAAGTCCAATACTGCTTTTTCCTGGCAGATATGCTCTTCTTTTTGCAAAGGCCAAGAAATTAATGAATGATTTTATTCTTCCCCCCTTGCAGCCTGCACAGGGTAATTATGTATTATTAATAATGCAGCAGTACAAATGATATTAAATGAACTACATTTGTTAATGTAGATCTTATCCAACTGCTTTTTCCATCGGTGGACTGTTTCTCATCAGGGGGTACTAATTAGCTGTAATATGTAGAAAGATGGAACAGAAATCCAGTCAGATAAATAGGATAGATTTGGAAAAATCCATGAAGGAAGAAAACCATTTAAGACTGTGAATGTATTATTAAGAGCAGAGATGAGAATTTATGCTTTTTCTTTCTTTTTTCTTTTTTAACATTTCATGGTCATTTGAAAGCTAGAAAGCAGCAACCTCTGTTGTATGAGGGTTATAAAGACGCACAGAATGTTTCATTTGTCAAAGCTGTAATGCTACTTTCTTTGCAGTAATAAAGTGCATAGAAAAGCTATCAAAATCTTTGCTTTGCTTGTTCTTGCAAGTATTTAAACTAATGGGTTAATGAAAAATAGTGATCATCTGCTGCTGTTAGAAATATTTGAAAATAAAATAATTCAGTTGCCTCCTGATAAAGTTTACCTCTGTTTGAATAATGATTTCTTGCTTTCTACAGTTATATTGCCATACGTTTAAAATGTGGTTACACAGTAGATACGCATGCGTAATGCATGAAGGTAAAGGCTGCTTTCCACTAAAGTCAATGGAAAAATTCTTGGGGACTTCAGTATAGACTTCAGAGAGCACAGTATTAGACCGAGTTATTGTTCTTGTAGCTGTATATAGTTACGGCCCAGTCCATTTCAGCATGAAACCAGCATAATTCCATTTAAAAGTAGCATGATTGCACCTGTGTTCATAAGAGGGAAATTAAATTTATCTCATTTGTTAGTATATTTACTACACATTCGTGTTGTTTCTTATGACCAGAGTCCGGTGGATCTTGCGTGCTGTGGGACCGTTATCGTCGACCATGGTTTTCTTTCCCTGTTCTTTGTACAGGTATACTGCATTTCTAGAAAACTTAACAAAAATAACCTGCCTATCTAGAGTGTCCTGAAACTAGAAACTTATCTAAAAACTTGTAGTAACAAACTTGACCCAGTGACAGGCAGAGATTTGTAAGCCACGACCGGTATTGTCTAAAATCTAGCAAGCCCGTTGCACGTTTTTTAAGACGATGAACGGCAGAGCTTTATTCCCCTCTGCAGTGCTGGAACTCGTTCCTTTCCCCCTCGCTTCGCTGACGGCGTTTCCGGCCGGCGGCGGTGCGGTGCCAGCGCTCGCCCGTGGCACCGTCGCGAGCCGGTCCCGAGCGAGCGGGGTCGGCTGCGCGCGGCGGGGGCGGCCGCCCGCCTCGGGCGTGTTACTGCAGCGCGCCGCCGACCAGCCTGGAAACTCCACCTTTTAAAACTCTTCGCAGAACTATGCAGATTAAGAACTATTTACATTTTAATACAACTATTTCATGCAATTAAAGTAAACAGAAAAACAGATCAATGTGTTGAAACAGATGTATAAATCTATAGATAGACATATTGCATGGAAACCTTGGTATTTCATCCAAATGAAACACTCCATTCCAAATATGCCCCCTAGGAGTTTTGCTCAAGGCTATGCTTAGGTGTACTCAAAAATTCCCAATAGCTAGTCACGAGGGAAAATATGTTCTCTTACAGATAATTGCTACTGGCAGCTAGAGACCTAGAGAATTTGATGTGCAATAATGTGACCTGACTATGTATTAAACTGTTTTGAAGGACATGTGTAAAATAATTTTGTATGCTTCTCGCGCACCTATAGGTTTTTTTTGTGCGTGTTTCACTTTTGTTTGCACATTTTTAACAAGTTCCCAATGTTTAATATCTGTTAGGTTTCATCCTTCCTATTATTCTAATAGTTTGCAGGCATAAAAAATGTATTGTCTTTCATGTATAGTTTTTTCAAAACAAATGGGATTTAGAAAGGTAGGATGGAAAGGAGAATGGAAGAAGAGTAAAGCCCAAGTAACTTGTAAGGAAAATGTAAACGAAGCAGAACTGTATTATTGGTGAAAAAATGAGACTAACAATAGTTTGTCTTTAAAAATATGTGATATTAACCATTGTGCTGCTGCTTGCTTGCTTGCATTTAGTTTGAATGTTATCTTGTAGATATCTACTTTATATCTTTGTATGTTATGTATGTATACCTAAATATTAACGTATCTGTTACCTCTTAGGAATATATTCCAATGGTAGCTGTTCTATGCCACCTTTATTTCCTATTGAAAAGTGTATAATAATTATACAAAAAATCAGTTAAAAGCAGATATCAGAACTCTGTTATTACACTTATTTTTTTTTTTGTGTTGTTTTATAGCATTTGCTTCAGTATCCAATATTACCAGTAAGCAGTGATGGATAGTTTGAATTGTCATAAACTGCCAGAAATGGAAAACGAAATTCCAAAACATACAGGATCATGCAAAGACTTCAGTAAATATCTTTATATAGTTTATAAAAATTTTTGATATCATCTTGCTGTTGTTTGTAGATGTTAATAGGCACAAGTTGTTGAGCAAATGAAGATAAAAGACCAATTATTTACCTATATTATACTCTTTTGATTCCTCTTATTTATTTCAACCCCCCCAACAAAACCCAATCCCAAATTTAGATCCAGAGTCAATAATTATTCATTGACATATTCATTTTGTCTTTATAATTTCTATTAATTTTATTTTTACTTTTAATTTTACATGCAAATATAGATATATATGCAATACTGTGTTCTTTTCAATAACTTGTGATAGTAATATTTGGATATAACGTGGAAGTTTAATGTGAAGCAAGAACACTTGACATTGTTAATATAAAGTAATCATGACTTATTCTTGTAAAATTATCATGGCTTTGCAGATAATCTAGAATTTACTAGGTGGTATTTGTGGAAAATAGTAGAATATAGAATATTACAGATATCAGAAAAAATTAATTCTGCTGTTGTTCCTTGAAACTCTCTGATACGCCTGCTGGGCAGCCCTGCCACCTTTGGTACGTCACAGTTTTAGGCAGGTATGGTCAGTACGGATAATTTTATTGGGATTGTTCAGTACCTTACTTAAGTCCGTATTTTATCTCGATGATCTTTTTGTGTCATTGCCAAGTAATAAATACAACATTTGATAAATACAATATGATAAATACCATGAGATAGTTATAAAATTGCCTCACCAAGTTTATCAGCAAGGAAATTCTATGGCTTGATTGTCAGTGGGGTGCATATGGCTTAGCTTTCCGACTCCTAATATGCTGCCAAAGTGATCTTTTAACCTTTCCAAAGATACTCGAGCTAAGAGTTACGTCCCATTCGAGCTCCGACACGTGCCTTTGAGTGCTCATTTAATTCTGTAAGAAAATGCCTTACTTTATAGCAGCGGAGCTGTAAGCACACTGTGAAGGAAACTTATTTCCAACTTTGTGTGGTGGAGACAGTATGGTCCCAACTGCTGTATCATGTGAGGTAGACAGGTGGCATCAGGCAGTTAGCAAATAGAAGTTGAAGGCAACAGCAGCAGGTTACAGCCTCAGGCTCAGCAAATACTTGATTCAGCTGCAGCAGGTTCAGGTCTGTGGCAGGACAGCCTAGCTGACTATTGCAGAAACAAAGTCAGACCTGTCACCAGTGCCGTCTGTCCGTGGATATGTGCCTCTCAGTTACAGGTCAGCTGGGCAATTTGCATCTTGCTCCCTCCTTAACTCAGAATTCCCCCGATAACATGAATCAGGTAATACCTGCTGCAAAGATTATTCATTGAAAGATGTATTACAAAACGAAGCATTTTGTTACTTAGAGAGTTTTAAAATTGTTTTTGTGGCGTGTGAAAAGAGAGTCAGCTGAAATCAAAAGAAGAATAAATGCTAGTATACTAGATATCCCAATCTGGGAAGAGCTGCGGAGTGGTGAATGGCTCCCATTGGGTCAGTGGCAGAAACCGAGGGCCACGGGAGATGAGAATGCTCAGCGCTTCACAGAATTAGTAGGACTGGTTGCCCACGCTAGAAAGCATTTGTCTTTTAGGGAATTTATATTCAAGCAAATATATGTTAGCTTCTCCTGGGCATATATCCTTGATGAAAGGTTGCGAGCCCAAGACCCTGTCCATTTTTCCAGTGTTGGTTTAAGAAATTCTCTTTCTCTCCATAAACCTTGCTTCTCTTGAATCTTTAAAACCAACTACTACCAAGATTAGCAGAGTAGTACAATCAATAGTACAACAGTCTTTTAAACTGTTTTTCAGACTACTAATTGACTTCAACAACTTTGATACTACCCTGTAAACCACACAAAAAATAGCACTTTTTTCAAAAAACCAACAAAAAAACTAGTGAGATGAACAAAAGTTTTTCACCTTCTAAAATTCCAAATTCCTCATGTAAATTCCAATGAAAACAAGAAAAAAAATCCAAGGTCTTTATGAAAAGATAATGTAAGTTGTTGGCACTGGGGAACAGTGTCAAGGGAACTAACACCCAAATAAATCATTTATATACAGAGGAAAAAGTGATGTAATTGACATGGAGGAATAAGCAGTTATCTGTAAGATAACGATCTGTATAGTGTATGGATAGGCAGAAACCAGCCCTAGCTGGCTTTTGGGGCATACTGCTCTCCCTCCATGAAAAGTGAGAGGGACTTTCCTCCGGCCTGGCCTTTCACAGCTGAGCTAACCTTGGTGCATCTGGGAGAAAAAAGCAATTGAGTAAACCAAACAACAGAACAGTTCACCACAAACTCACCGAGCTCAGTGGTGAGAAACTTTGTCCTTCAGAGAAATGCAAAAGAGACTATAACCTACCCAACAACAAATAGCAGACGGCCTCTAACCAGATTAATGTGTGACTTCATTGATGCTGTGCTGAGTCCAAGCTAATATCTGAAATATTAGCTCGAGCTTGGTGGTATTTTAACTGCGACAATGAAGCTTTTAATCACTTTAGTGTGCAGGCAGAGCAAGCTCTTATCTAGCTGTGGTTAAACTATGTAGTCACAAACATTCGGGTTTGTTATTTCTAGCCCTGAGAGCTTGAAGTCAATGGGAATCTTTAGATTAATATAAAGAGGCAGATCAATCCTAGGAGCACAAGTACTGTTCATTGGAAGGCTAGACCTCAAAGAATAAAAGTGAAATATAATTCATAGAAATCAATTGATATAATGATCTCCATACATTTATGGCAAAACCCAAGATTGTGCTGTTTTTAATGGTATCCCACTCTACAGTCTTAAAGTGGATCAAGAATCAAAATAAAAGGTCTGGCTCTCCAAAACATTATCCCGTCTTTATACATGAAGCTCTTTTGAAATCAGTGACAATACAACTTGTAAAACTGCTAAATTAAGAACCGTGTCGAGAGAATCACGAAGAAATTTTCTCTTTTGCAAAGTGTACTTGCCTTGGTTTGAAACGGAATAGCTTTGCCTAGTTGAAAATGAGATAGTCCATTTTATAGAAGAGGAATGAGAAATTATTGGTCTCATCAGTGACCTCAAAATACTTGGACAAGTAAAATGGATAAACTTACTATATAATTTTATAATGATTTACATCTATGTCTGAACTCATCCACAGTTATGCTTTTCTGTGATTTCTAAAGCAAATGCTGAGGTGTAAGAATATAGGGTGGCAGTTTTGAAATATTAAAACAAACCTACAGGGGATAAAAAAGTCTTTACTACTAAGGACCACTTAGAAACTACGAAATTACTGAATAATCATCTTTTTCCAGTGAATAGTATCTTAAATTTTTGAAATAATGCACACTTAACATAGATTGGTAGCTCTGAAGCAGATGTCTCCTTGACATGTGCATTCAAGCTGTTAGTGGTGACCTTGTAGGGCGAAGCGGTTTTGAAAATTAGTTTTTGCCTCCCAGTCTGTGAAAATAATGCTGTAGTGAACATTTAATAAAAGTCATAGCTTCTGATAGAAGCTTATTTCAGCAAAGTAAACTATTAATTAAAATAACAAATGTCAGCTATTTCTCAGCTTGACAGTTAACACAACACAGCTTTTGCTTAGCATGATGTACAGAATGTATGGGAGGTATACCTATAATTCATTTTATCTGTGTATGGTTCACTTCTTATATTTTAATACAGTGATAAATTAACAAAAAATGCTGCAGTTTTATTAGTGGTGTGAGAGCTTGGGGAAAACCCATCTGGCGCATAAATAGCGTATGCTAGAATGGGGAGAAAAAAAATGGAATGAGAGAATTTCTGAAAGATTTTAAGCTTTGCATAGCCAAGGAGAAAATCTATTAGCCTGTTGCTTTCCCTTTCCGTGCAGGTGCCCCCTGCGGTGGAGCGGAGGCAAAGGGCTGCGCCGGGAAGCACCCGTGTCTCCTGCTTAAAATGGTGGAGGGGGGGAGGCAAGACACTGGCGTTAGGACTTTGCATTGCGTGCTGCTGGGAAGCTAAATGCCACTCAGGGACCGAGAAAGAAGGCGCTGCATTTTATACTTTGTGAAGCCTTGGTCTGGCAAACGGTCTTGCTGGATCTTATAACAAGCCAAGGCAACCTGTAGGAGGTTTGAACAGTTTGGCCCCCTCTCCTCAGGTGATACAACCAAACATCACAGGAAGAAGCAATGTGACCGTTCGTGTCTCACCTTGCCTGTATACAGTGGTTTTGCAAAGGAACCAAAATAGATTCTTTACATAAGTTTTCCAGCATGCTGTGGGCACTTCTGTAGATGCTATCTGCCCTTGTTGTGCCGGTGGATGCGTATAAAAGCACAGATAATGTTCATCTGAGGTTCTGGTTTTCACTCCTGACTTGCATCTGAGCAGCGTTGGTGAGTCTCTGAGAGAAACGAGTCATAAGTAATCTCTCATTTTGCAGGTCTGTGTTTTCGTGAGCTCAGCTTGAGGCCCACTTGTAATTCCAACTAGAGTAATTTCAACTCATTCGTACGCTCAGAACCTCCCTTACTCCCTTCTGTAGGAATCCCAGAACTAGAGAATGCTCTTTGAAACTTGTCCTTAACCTCTCTGCCACAGGTTTCTTACCAACAAGGTGTTTATAATGCTTTTTTCTTTCTGACTGGTTCGTGAAACAGAGATAACTGATCATTTGATATTCTTATAGTGTTAACTGCCCTCATAGCTGAGAAAGCAAATCGTGGAGACAGGTGAAAGGCCAATAGCCAATGTAAATAAGGTGAAGTGTAAGCACAGGTCCAAAAGGAGTCAAAAAGTTTATGAAACCCCCTGTCAAAAGGCAGCATTTTAGAAAGTTTGATGGTCAATGAGTTGAAAGTTTAGAAATCAACAGGAATGTACTCTTAAATTTTTTTCAGGAGCAGAGAGTACTAATTCTCAGAAAAGAGCAACTTAGTGTAAATTTGACTGGGGGGTTATTTTCCTTTTGGGACATGCTTATGAAAAAGCAGTTTTATTTAAAGAGTAAAACAAATGAATAGCTGCTTCTGTGCCTGATTTTTTATTAATCCTATACTTTGTGATATAATGCCTGTCATAGTCAGGGGGGAGGACATCTCATAGGAGCCCATAGCTGAAATACTGGTAGCATAGCTCTGAAATGTTGCTAATGCAGTAGCCATGAAGGGAACAAACTGTTCCTCACTGCTTTTATCTCTTTTCATGGAGTGAAGCTGAACCTATACAGAAACCCTGAATGATTTGCTATAGTACTTAAGCCACATCAAACTCAAAACCACCCAGCTAAAGCATATATACTATATATATATGCTTTATTTATTTTATATATATATAATTTAATGTGATTCCATGATTAAATTCTTTCCTGTTTCTAAGTCAGTGGATCAGTGAATCAGCAGGAAAAAAGATCAGAATTTAGATGTTAATTATAAGGCTATCCATGCAAACAAACCTCATCCAGCATTCAGAATGGCTTAGGTTCAACAAAAATTTGTTGTCTTGAACTCACTGAGTGTTAAAGACACTGAATGAATTGCAACTTTTATAATACAGTATAGTTGACACAGATCTGATAGTATTATTTAGTATTTAAATTTTGGCAGGCTCTTGCCTTGATGCCGTGCTTTACATGGCGTGAAGTGGAGCTGTTGGCAAGGAGTAATGATACAGCTCTTTTGCTTTTACATTCTTCCTCTCCTCCTTGAGCCTGAGATCTTAAGTACTGGATACTTGGCATTTATTTAAAAAAAATAGTGCAGTAAGTAAAAACAAATCTTTTAGTCATTCAAAATGACTTTTATTGCTCTAAAAGCTTGCTTATACTCATTAGTGAGCTTGAGTAAAGAAATAAATCTTTTCTCTCTGTAATCAATGTAGCTGTAACCTACACACTTTATACTGCATACTGCAGCATTGGCTGCGATGAAGCAATGGGAAGAAATCTTTGTGTCATCTGGAAGACTGTGGAGCAATTCAGCAAGACGAAGCCAGGAGTCGTATACAGTAGATATAAGGTTTGTTGGATAAAAGGTTTGTTGAAGTTTTCACCGGGACTTTGTCTTGTGGGTGTGCAGTCTGTCAGCCTCTAGGAATGGAACTACGCAAAGCACTGAAGATAATGAATACAGACAGTATAGGCCAACCTGTGAACTCAGTACCAAGGGATGTATCTGTTGAGACAGCTGCATCCTGATACTTGTATTCATCTGGATAGAAATTACTGTCATTTCAGTAATTTAATTTCTCTAGGGAAGCCCTTCTTTAGGTGAATATTTTGTCTTCCAGGGTAGACTTTTTGGATTTGAGTGGGGAGCATTTCTTACAAGCTAAACAGCCTGTGCAACTTATGCTTAGTGAGTAATTCACTATTTAAAAAGAAGAATTTATTTCATTTTCATTTTATTTTATTTATTTTTAGCTGATAAGTGCATTTACAGAGAAAAGATAGAGTATGGATGGATGATTCCAAGATACCTTGTCCTTACAAATTGCTGTGTGTCAGTCAAGCAGCAGGAACTGACCGTGTATGTCTTCCTAATCATTGCGTGATAAAACATGTTGGTCTGCTTAAAGGTCATTGAGAAACTCCTGGAAAGTAGGAGAAGACAGCACATTTTATTTCATGTTTGCAAATTGCTTACACAAGGTTAGCTATGTTTTGCAGAAGGTCACAATAAATGGAATAGGTATGGGCCCTGTACGGTAGGCATTGCATTAAAATCGTACTATTAGGCAAGAAAAACTGTTGCAAGAGGATGGGAATGGAATGTGTTTATGTGCATATTATCTTAAAGCACTACAGCTCAGTGAATTATCACGCAAAGCTTGTCTGTAATAACTGATTGTGTGGACTCTTGTACTGCAAGCACCCAACATCAGTAATGGTAACAAGCCCGTATGTAGAATACTTAGAAAATGTGTTGCCTGAGGCTTTTCTCTCAGAATTTCTACAATTATCACCAATATGACTTTGGTGAAAATATTACATGTTACTATAGAATATAAGACTATTCTTATTCAACAGTGAATATAATCAAAATCAATACCCAGGGAAGGCCTGGAACAGAAACACTCTTGGAGCCAGTCTTGTAGTATAGGAGTTGGCTGTTGTAGTTCTCTGTGTCCTCACAACTCAGCTTTGGCCCTGTGATTCATTGCTGGGCACTAAACCAGCTACCAGACTTCAGTGTTGCATGACCTCCTGCATTTTGTTTGTATTAGCCAGCACCAGCGCCATGAGACACTTCAACAGGTTTTGCTCAGTGTAGTTTAAAAGTGCAAGTTGGAATTTTTCAAACATTAATTCTTATAAAATCTCATATTTGAAATATACGTACAATTTGTACTTCAAATGTACATTGCACTTTATGACACTCGTGGCATTATCTGTATTTATTGAGTGATGATTTAATTGAGAAAATATAATACTCTTACTTTGAAATTCATTGGACAATGCTGTCTTTTGCTGATCAGAATTCTCTGTTAAAGAATCTCTTAACAACTGCGTAACGCTTTTTGAAAAGAGAAATCTCTGGCCATATCAAAGCATCAGGGCGATTAGCAGCAAGAAGGTAAATGTAGTACAGACGTGCCTAAAACTACTTTTGCTATGCCTCCATAGCAATATATGCATGTCAGAGTGGGTCAAATCTGTATATGAATATGTTTGTGAATCTTTTTAATTCACCTATTGTAGTGTAGTGCCTAGTTCCAGTTGTGAAGAGAAGACTCTCTCCTTAGAAACTAGTATCAGAGGTTCCTTTATGCAGGATATTAACCCCTTATTTCCTATGATTCTTTCTAGAAATTAGTAGTACTGTTCATTGAGTGAAAAAGATGCTCAGATGTGATGAAGGAGTGCTCTGGGCAGAACTGTTTAAAGTACAATGAAATATTTTTTTTTTTCTGGGAAGATGAAATAATAAACTTAGTGGTTAATTTAAAAGACTCAACTTTTCAGAAGTGGTCACTGATTCTGGAATACAATATGAAATATCTGTAGTCTTACCTTTGAAAATTTTAGCTGAGCATTCCAGATGTGGATACTAACCATTTGCTCAGTATCTCTGCAAATTATGGCGTGACTCAATTCAGTGCACACTGCATCTGTAGGTGCTTCTAAAGGAGCAACAGGATGTGTCTTTCTCTACTTCCAGCCCAGGGTTTTATGGTTTCTTAAGGGTATTCATGCTAAAAAGCATAGGACCAGCAAGTACTCTGCACTTGTTAAAAGCAGGGTAGGTCTTGATTTTTCCAGGGTCCAAAGCACCCTTTGCTCACGTGAATCCATGGCAGCTTTGGTTGCTCAGCAGCTTGCAGATCTGACTCCTTACTGCAGATAGGTGCAATTGGAAATACTGTCTCTTTATCCAGAATGAATTAGGTTTAAAGTCTGAAGAAGAGGAGAGTTTGTCTTACTCACCCTTTGTCCTCACGCTCACAGACAACTTTTACTTACTGGAAATTGGTGGTACAAAATAACTCGGTTAGATGCAAGAGCCCAGTATTCGTGCTTCAGTCATTCTGAAGGCTTCCCTAGCAAGCATTATTGTAGGTTTTTTGTAGTGAAGAGAGCCATAAAAACTGTTTAAAGCTATGAGCCTCTATTAAGTGTCTTTTTTTTTGAGAACCACCTCTTATAAAGCAGGATAAGGGCTGCTCAGTAGCATTTGAGGAAATAGTATCAGTAGCAGCTGACAGCTGATTAATTTTAGAAACTAGAATAGAAATCTCATTCCTCTCTCTCTCTTTGATGTTGGTAAAACAAACATGCATACAAACAAAGGCAAACAAAACCCAAACTCCACTTGTAATGCAGCTCCACTGAACTAGAGAAATGAGGAAAGCCCTAATGCAGATGGCCTTCTGTAATGGCCGGTGGTTTTAGCGAGAGAGTGACCTGCAGCTTTGCCTCATGTTGTCTCCCCTACTATCACCAGCACTATTATCACCAGCTGAAGACTTTTGTCATAAAACCTTAGAAAAGCAAACCTTATTATCTAAAATTAGAGCACTCTGCCTCTCCCAAGAAATTTAAGCACCGAGTTGGCCATGATAAAATTAGGGATCACTAGTTTTTGCAACCAGTTACTTTCTCTCCTGTTTAGAACATATTTTATGGACATCATAAACATCTCAAATTCAAATTAATTAATTTATTTATAAAGTGAACTGAGATGCTTATATAGAGGCTGCTTAGTTTGTGGAATAGCTGTCTCCCTAAAAAACAATGAATTTCTGTGGTCAGCATACACTGCCGACTTCACAGCTTCTCATAGATTTCCCATGTTCTAAAGATTAAATCTTTTCAGCTACTGGATGAGTCAGTAATTCATTTAATGGATAGCTTATCTTGACAATGACTATTTCCACTCCATGGATATAAAAAAAAAACCCAAAAAACTGATAATTGGCTCTATTTACTGGCATTTTTCTAGTAAAGTTTAATATATCTTTAGATATTGATTTCAAATGGTGCACACTGATATAAACATTCTCTGTACTCTGTAGTCATGGCTCTGCCTACTAGAAATAATGATAGTGAATCTAGGCAAAATACACTATTTGAAATGAAGCTGACATTACTTGGTTTCAGACAAATGTACTTGCAACTTCACTTACCACATGTGGTATTTGTAGACAGACTGTCTGAAAAGAGACATGCAACGTTCTCCTGTGAGGGTAATATCAGGATGATTTTGTTCATCTTCCTGTAAATGCACCAAAGTCAGCAATTAATGGACTTAATTATAAAAGGCACTGGTGGTTTGTATTTCTCATTATGTAGTAGCAGAAGGAATACTGTATTTTGATCATCCAGAACCAATTTAGAGCCTGGGTAATGCCATAGCAAAATGATGAATCAAAACTCAGCTTCCTTTTCCTGTTTAAATAAAACTATCTCCTGAATGTACCTTGGAAACATTGTTAATATTTATCATAATCTCTATGAAGAAATGCTGAATGATTAAGCACAAAACATCCTTTTTTTTATATATATATATATTTATTATATCAGGCCTGAGAGAATCTCTGGGTCTAGTTTTATTGCCTGGTAGAAGGGCAGAGTTCAATGGCAGTGTGACTGTGGTTTATGAGCTGTTAGAATGAACCAGAATAGTCTGTAATTTGTCTCTCCTTATATGTGTGATCTTATGCTCTGTTTAAATTTGCAAGAAAGCCAAATGTAATTGCCTCCATTGGACCGATCCACAATTTTGAGTGCTCCTCTTGGTTCTTTGAAAATTACTAAACATTATTCTGTGTCAAGCTTGAGCTATGGGGTATAGCCCGATGAGCCTGCTCATCAGCTCTCTTTCATGCCTCTGTCCAGGCACAGGTTTCGTGGGAAGGCTGTTGCTAATGTCCTCACTGCCTCTCTCAAACAGAGCGTTCCCCCCTTCCATTAAATGCGAGAGGGAAAGTGAGACCTCAAGGCCCTCTGGTCTCAGCTGAAAAGTGGCAGTTTTGGGGTAACCCTTTGGAGGGGTCAAAATTAGCTTCTTCAGTGTGCCCTCTCTCCATGCTTCCTGGGACCTGGCAGGTATTCTTATCAGCTGCAAATAACTGCTATTAGTTGTCACCATCTGGGAACAGGGAGGAGGAGGAGACGTATGCCAACAGCTCCTTCTTGTCTCAGCAGAGATTTATGTGGCAATTGGTATCTGAGAGGCACTACGAAGCAGCTCTGTAAATTGCTTCAGAGCTTTGGTTTGACTTCCATTTAAACAGTGTTAGAGATCTTGATGAGTAGACTGTTTCGTCTCTGCTTTGAAAGGATACTGAGGATTTTAAGAGTGAACAGACTGAAAGGCTTAATATAACATATAGAATATAATTTTTACCATTAAAATGTTAGTGAGTGTTAAAATAAAGATGTCTTTGAGGGTCTCTCTCTCTCTTTTTTTCTTTAGGGTTTTGTTTGGATACTAGGTCATTACTGAAAGCCTCTAGTCACTGAAGAGCAGGCTCCATTTACTGCACTAACTTGAATTCACCCTAACACAAAACCTTGATGTTGAATATTCTGATAATTGGCATTTGAGTTGGTTGACCAGGAAGGAGTAAACACTGCAGCTACAGTTAGTAGAATTTGGCAGCTCAAAACAATTCTTTTTGCTGATACATTAATTCCTCCAATAACTGAACAATCTAATTGGATTCTGCAGCCTGTTATTAAGGTTTAGTTTTAATAACTATTTTTAACTATTTTAACTATTTTTGGCAGTGTTGTCTATCGTGAGTAAGACTAATTAGTTTAAGAAGAGTTGGCTCTTGCCTGGTTAGCTTACAGTGAAGGCCCAAGCGAACTGGAAGCAAGGTGCTCTATAATGGATCGCGCTACCACAACCCTTCTGCAGCCCTCGCATTCTTCCGGAGGTGTTTGATTCAGATGGTGACCTGAGCTGACCCAGCGTAGCTTGTGTGAGCTGATGGGATCATAGCTGGAGATGCTATGGCCGCAGGCGTATCGAACATTATTACTTCACTATCAGAGCGCTTCACTTAATATTTTGTGCACCAGCTTATAAATGAAGCATTTATCATGGGGAGGCTGTTGTGCTTCAAAAGATTATGGAGCCTAGTTTTGTCCTACCTCAGGCAAAAATCCTATTTGTTGCAATGTAGTTTTACCAAAGGACCTTGAGTCTGGACTTTTATTTCATGTCTGCTGAATAACTATTTGATCCATAGATCGTAAAAACTTCAGAAGTGTCAGCCACTTTCCTTTCTTGCATGTCCCACTTGTTCAATTATACCTTGACTACAGGATTTTTACTATGTGTTTAGAAAACTGATGGCCTGATTTTCTGTTGCAGTACAATCCCTTACATGATGATGATGTTTATTACAAGAATTTCCCCTAAAGCATGTCAATATTCACCCTGTTGTTGAGGGTAGTATTGTTATTTTTTACTATTTACGGGGCATATATCTTTCCCACAATCTGGGGGCTGGATGACTATAATACCTTTGTCTTCCCTCAATTCTTGGAGAGGGACAAGACATCATCTGAAGTCAATAGGTATTGAACTAATAGGAAAAGAGTCTAGGGATAGTAGCTAAAGAAACATTGATTTTATGTTCAAAATATTTGCATACAGGATGGATTTCCACATTTGTCCTTTACACTTGCATTGACAAAAACAAAACAAAACAAAAAAACAACAGACAAAACCCCAAATATCTACACCTGTTTGTTTTTCATCATGCAGAATTGTGTATCACTCTCAAATATTTGCCACCTGTTTTACCTGACCTTGTCCCAAGATATTTACATTTTGGAACCTATTAAAATTTCCTTGTTGTGTTGGAGTTTGAAGCGTTTGGCAATGAAAGAGGTTTTGTTGACATACCAAATATTGCTTTTAGTTTTAACTTGCTTATCATAGTATATGCTGCATGGAAATGAGAAACATTTCAAAAAGTTAACTTCATCTCTTGCTTATTTCAAAGTAGAAGTGTATTTATATAAGGAAAGGAATAAGCTGCCAAGGTTCAAAACTTACCTTTTTCTAGGTAGTTTTGAAAGACATCTATGTTTCTTTTGCAACCCTCCTCACCATAAGAAAATAAAATAAAAACCCGACAGACCAAAGTGTAAGGCAAGGCAAGGCATGAATATTCTGAATGATGAGGACATGTTGATACTGCCGGTCCTGCCTCCTGCCAGCCACAACAAGCATCACAAGCACTCGGGTGTAAAATTTCAGAACTGACCTCTGCTCTTTTAAAGCAGTACAGTCCATTAGCAAAGGAGTTGTGGAGTCAGTAATGGAACCACAAAGGTCAGGTACAGTGCAAGGCATCCAGCTTCAAAGGATCTCTGTGTGATCAGTGTTGGGGTAAGAGCATGAATAGAGCTGCATACTGCGATGGCCTCGTCCTTTACACGGCTCTCACAGGACACCTCAAAGGCCAGGGAACTTTGCGTCAGGGAGGCTGGTATGGCTATTACAGGAGCTCTTTGGAGCTCAGTGGCAATAGATGAGGACACAGAACTGTTAAATAGCTCATTAATGGATTTCTTGTACTGCACTGGAATTGAAAGCTGATGCTCTCCAGCCTTGCTTGTATGTCAGTCCAGGATTTATCCAATATGATGTTGATGCCTTCCTTTTGCTTGCCTTCCCTCTTTCTTAAATGTAATCAGTAGGGAATTAGTAAAAATATCCATGCCCAGGAAATAAGAATTACTTATCTGCTTTACTAAAAGATAAAACTTTCAATAAAACAAACTAGCACACTGCAGATTCAACATAATGCTGTTTTGTTTTAGTGAGTTAAATGGGAACATCATGAGTTCTCTTTGGAAGTTGATCCAAGTCACTTGGTGTTTTGATAGTTGTTTTCACACATTGTTGTGTTATTTATATGGTAAATCATTACTATATTGCATTGTGTGTGATTTAACCTTGGCAGCAGACTTGGTTTATTGAAAAACCTAATAGCCCCTGCTTTGAGATACTACAAAAGCCATCTACTAGTGCTTATGTCCAGAATGTCCTTATATTGACTTTAGTCCCCAAAATATAACTGATGTGCTGCAACCATCCAAATGATAATGAGGAGTTACTTTTTTCGCTTTCTTTCTTACTAATAAGAATTTTTAAAATAATTAAATAAAAATATGCTGAAGAGCCAATATGGGCACTGTTTCGCAGTCAGGAAGAGGAGTATCTTCTGAGGTTAGGGAGTGCAGTATCATGTTTAGGTTTTAAACTCCTTTGCAGTAACTTAGCTTGGGAACCAAAAAAGAAAAAAAAGAATTGATATTCGTGAAAACTCCTTCATAATTGCAAATGTCCTCCCTCTCTGGTACTAATTAGTTGGTATGTGGTATTTGCTGCTTCTAAATTAAAGACAAAACCCCACCAATTAAACAAAAAACAGTTGCCTATTTATACATGCAAAATAAGATACCAGATGATTATGGGCACATACATGCAAGTAAGAGTTTTATGTAGGTTAGGCATGAGTGTTTTGTGATGGGGCAGCTATGTTGACCTGTCTAGTAAACTGAACAGAATTAGTAAATGCTTTGTAGGAAGTGGAAATCATGTACTCGCACTATATTGATGGGAACATGTGGGTACAAATTTGCAATAAAAATTTGAAAAGTTAGCCAGTTGAATTCATTGCTGTTGAATTGATCTAGGGAAGGCAAATAGCCTGTTAAAGATATTTGCTGATGATACTAAACAAGTGATAGTTGTAAACAGCACTTTGAGTTGAAGAATGGTATGAATCTCCCTAACAAATGCAGAACTATGGGGAGCAGGGAGAAGAGAGGCAGAGAGAGAGAGATAGATAGATAGATACCTGGGGAAGAGGGAGGGAAAACAAGCTAGGGCAGAAGGCAGGAAAAGAATCTGGACAAAGATGGGAAGGAAAAACCCTAATACAAAGGAGGCAAGATGACTTTTGAACTGGATTGAACCAATAAAAATAGAAATCATCTACAATGGCAGAAATGGTGAAAATACTAGCAAATGGGGTTTAGTGTCTAGAAAAATTTAAGATATCTGAATTCCAAGAAGTTATTTTTATCTGCTATTTCTGATTCTAGAAAAGCCTTTGAAAGAAAAGGTGAAAGTACCATTGCTTGAGACTTTTTTAAAAGTAATTTGAAGAAGCGATAGAAGACTGTAGGGAGCAATCTTGCCTTGGTAAAGGAATATACCGTAATAGATGACCTAATAGGTCTTTGTCATCTCCAACCTTGGCTATATATTACATAATTTGATTCATAACAGTCTGGGAAGGAGACATTTATTTGTCATACAAAAAATAACCTTTAAGCGTCAAGTGAGAAGTTTATTACTGGAAGTCTATAATAGCTCCTTTGAAAGAGGACATAGAAGTGCATTCTGTGGTGCTGACATCATATTTATCGACAGAAAGGGTAGATGCCCCTTCTTCTCTGCATCCCACCATTTCCTCATGTATGTTAATCTCATCTGCACAGTTGTAGTAAAGGTCTTGTCCCTGTATGTTGAAAGTGCATGCCAAGTTTAAATCAGCCCTTAGCAGGTTGGATTTAGGGAGAGCTGCAGTTCCTTATCGACATCTGCACACCACTGAGTTTGAAATCATGGACTGTGTAGTTCAGTGCAGTTCTGGTTCAGCGCAGCCAGGCAGCCTTCATGGGTGAGGCACCACAACGTCGTATTTTAAAGATAACTGAGTAAGGTCTCAAATTACAGGTGACAGCTACATCTTGGACTCTTCTGCTATAGGTCTTCAGATGGGGCAGATAAAGAGTTGCCCCCCTTCCTCAGTTCTTTTTTTCCCATTATTGTATTGTAGAATTTAATCAAGAAGAAACAGACTTTCCCCCAGTATTTTTAAGGTCATGGCCAAACACAAAGTAAGTCATGCTAGCTGTGGTTTAAAAGTCCAGGGATCTTTCTGTATGAGCATGCAGTTATACTAGGATGGAAAATTTAGCAGAGAAAAATATTAAAGACTGAATTAATCATTTAGACAGCTGCGTAGGCATTTGTTACCTTTTATTTCAATTTTTAATTATTAGCTTTTATAGTTCAAGAAAAAAAAAAGGATAAAAGTTCCATCTGCAGAAATGTTGGACTCTATAAATATCATTTAAGTTGGAGGACATGGATAACTATTGTTTCAGTCAAGCAATAAAATTTACATCAAGGAACTACGATATGACACTTTGTTACAATAATATTAGAAAAATATTTACTCTTTGTTTGAAAAACAGTAAGTAGAGCTTCCAAATAATTGGATTTAGTCTTTCGTACTTTGATTTAGTCTCTTCTCAAGCAGAGTTGGAAAAATGCTAAGCTATTTGTGTTTAAATTCCTCCAGAGGAATTCAAAAAGTCAGTCTCTTTAGATTGGGTGCAAGGGGAAATAATATGTTTTTCTTCACGTAAAATAGAAAATAAATGCAGTATGCCTGTTAGTAAGCTTATATAAGCACTTTATTTATACCACTGTGAATTTTACAAATATATTACTGTGCATGTGTAATGTGCATACCTGTGTTGCATACATCTATTTGAGTCAATCTGATGAATCCTGTAGTTTGTTTTGGAGCAGAAGGATAGCCTTAAAAAGTCCTAACCTCCTGTCAATTTTTTTCCTATTTTTCTGTTTCAGAATGAACTGAGCCATAAGTAGTGATCAGAAATGGTCCACACATTTCCTCCAATATAGGAATTTGTTTTGTGGCTAGTCCTCAAAAGCAATATAAGCTAAGTTTACATTCAATGTCTTTACAAGGCTTTTCCTTGTAGTTTTAATGCATTCTAGTAAGCATTATATGCAGTTTAGTATGTTTTTCTGACCATAAACATTCTTGCAAGTTTATTCGTTCTGCTACGCTTAAAAATTTCTTCCCAAATGTATCTTTAATCATGAGATCCTTGACTACTCAGCCTAAAGCTGTTCGCTTTATGCTCCTTGCGAAGAGCAGGATCAATGTGGGGACAGATGACAGTGCTATTCAGAGGTTTCAAACCACGTGTAGCTTTGCAGCTTTTCCAGCCCCGCTGTATCTCCAAGCACTATTGAAGCTAATGTACACCAGCTGGATTTTGAATTCTCTGGCGTCTTTTACTGGTGTAGGTCTGCTGAGAACCTTATGTGACGACACTTAAGGAGGGAAATAAAGGACCTCTGAGTTCAGGAGGGCCCAAAGTGGACTGGGCACAGGGATGATGGCTGATTAAACTGAGGGCAAACGAGAGGCTCTGGGGGCAAATCGGTTTTGCTAACGAGGTCTTTATTTTCACAGCTGTTTTTAAAACATGTTTTAAATATAAATAATAGTAGATTTCTTAGTGGAGAGCTAAACACCTGCTACCTAAAAATATTTAAGGAAGAAAGATACTTGAAACATTTCCACTGAGTGACTTTAGTGATCAACCATATTTATATATCTGAAGTAGGTAATATGCCATATTGTCAGACAGCTCTCTGTAGATGGACATAAAACCATACAGAGTTTTATGTCCAATTTTTGTCTTCAATTTGGTTGCGATATTTTAAACTGTCTGATCAATGAGGCATATCTGTGCTGTGCTTTAATGTTCCTGAAAGTGATACCCCAGGCTTTCAATGATAATTTTTCTTTCTTATTTACATAATTTTATTTGTTGCTGAAATCAGCAGCTTTAAATGAGCACTGGAGTACCTTTAGCTTTATTTATATTAAATGTAAATATGCTTGTTTTTATATTCATATACATTTATTTAGGTGTTTAATGTATTTCCCTTATGAAGCTATGACCCATATTTGCTTCCTTCAGCATGCACTGTTACTCTTCTGAGTACTAATCAGGCAACTCACTCAGGGGTGAGTTCATGCAGCTCTGCAGTCTATAGATGTACAAAGTATCATATTTTTTCCCACTTCTGGGGTTTTTGGAGGTGCTAGTGTGTGTGTACGAAGCAAGAGGGTGAGAGAGAGCATCTGTGCTTCCAGATTACAGCTGAAATTAAAAGAGAAACTGGAGCAGTTTAAGATTCCCAGTACAATTTCTTTTGTTTAGTAAATCTTGATAGGTTCTCGTCAGGTCTCTGCTGGGCTGGCTCTTACTGTTTTGATCCATCTGTTGGCCTCCTGCCTCATGTGATGCTCTATGCATGTACCATGTTAATAATTTTGTAAAATACGTCCTGGTATTTTACCCATACTAGAGGATTCTAAACAGCTGTAAGGATTATCTGGTGATGGATGAACATGTACATCAGATTTTTCCAATCTGAAATTGGAGATCCAGAAGCATTGATACTTGCAGCATATAGCATTTCTTAATAATTATACCGTAATATCAAAATATGAAACCTATGTCATGCCAGTAAATAGTGTTGTCTAACAAGACAAATTGATCATTTTAGAAGTCTGTGGAAACAAATCCATGAACCTCCCTAGGCTTTATGATGCTTTAAAAGTCCAGCAGCAGAGATTTGTACATTAGCCTGTTGATGTGAGCAAGTCCTTGAATTTAGGGCATCAGAGAAATACCTGCAGAATTGAGTATTGCTTTATGTGAGCAAAGGTGCTAGAATCTGGCGCTAAGGAAGCTGAATTGTATTCAGCGTCTTATCAAGTATTGTGTCTCTATTTCTCCAAGGATTTGAGTCAAGCATAGTGTCTAAATGACACTGTAGCTATGTGTGTTTCACCAAATAACTCAAAATTAGC
Organism: Rhea pennata; assembly: GCF_028389875.1. Taxonomy (NCBI): domain Eukaryota; kingdom Metazoa; phylum Chordata; class Aves; order Rheiformes; family Rheidae; genus Rhea; species Rhea pennata. The sequence continues at coordinate 16,076,999 of NC_084670.1, read as the reverse complement.
ATGACTAGAATATAGAAATGGAGATCTCTCCTGAAAATGCATTGTGCATGCCTTTATTATTTAAAGAAATGTTTGCAAGTTTCTTTTTTAAATGTCTCTATATAAGTTGTTCTTCATCACCTGAATTGCTGCTTATTCTCTGCCTTTGAAATGTATTCAGATAGTCTTAGTTGTATATATTATTTGAGTGATCTACTTCAATAGTGCTTGCTGCCTGCTTTGTAATTCTTTGCTGTAGGTAGCTTGGACTTCAAATTGCATTAGCCTTTTTATTTGAAGATAATCTTTTTGAGCAATCAGAAACAGCACTCACTCATTCCAAGTACGCCCATGTATTTAAACCAAGAGATTCCTCAGCTGCTTTTTCTGTACTCCAGTGTAAGCCTCATCACATGAGTTTCTTTATATTGTGGCTCCTATAGTTGCTTTGGCGTTGTGTATGTTGACTGCATGCAGCTGATCCACACAATTCTAGCTATTGTTTTAAGTATGTAATGCATTTATGTTAAGAATACCAGAATATTACTTGATGCAAGTTAGTATAGTTCTCCTGAAATCAATACTGCTGTGCCAGTTTCCACCATTTGATGATCTGGCCATAATAATGTAATATTACTAAGGAGATAACATAGTGAAAAGGAAGCATAATACTGATTCAGCTGTGGCAGCTATTAGATTGGAGTACTGCTGAGCACATATTGTCTAATATTCACCTAGTGGTTGATATCCATTTCATGAGACCCAATTTTTAAATCTCTGGTAAGCAGAATTGATGAAGTTAGTTTTCCAGTATAATAGGATTTTTTTTTTTTAATTCAAAATCTTTACCAAAACACATGATCTTCTTCTGGAGTAAGATTAGCTCCCTCAGTAGCACAGATGAGCTTTGCGCACTTGTCTGCTGAGGATCTGGCACCAAGGCTCTGGGGTTTGTGTGCGACTGAAAATGAAAAGCTAATTTTGTGAGTGCTCTTTGAAAAATCCCCAAATGTCTGAATTGCGATTTTTTTTTTTTTGAGTGAATAGCCTCTCTCAGGGTGTAAGAATAGCATCTGTTTTACATTGTGGAGAAAATGTATATTGTTCCTTGACTGGTCTGTAAAATAGCTTACCTTTTGCTTCCATTTATAATTGCAAAGATGCTTTCTTGCACCCATAGTGTAAATCATAGTTGCTTTAATGAAAATGTAGTTATTAGGAACAAAATGGATATGAAAGTGGAATAACAAGTTTCACATATGAGTCTACAAAGAGTCATAATACATTGTTCTAGTTGTACTACATTCATATTTCTCCCCTGTTCTGTAGAGAAAATTAACTAAAGTGGACTTTTTCTTTTTTCAGGTAGCTTCTTACAGCATTGTGATATCAAATGCAGATAATATTATTGTCTCTTCCTTAGTAAGATTTTAAATCATTTAAAAAATTTTTCATTTGTACATCCAAATTAAAGAAGTCAAATTATTAATAGAGCTCAAAATTTTTGCTCATATTCACTCCTAATTTAATATCAGTCGAAAAGAAGATTTAATTTTCTTGTTTTTGTTCTCCAGCACATACTTATACTAGAGCCAGTGGTTTTATTTTATGATCTAGTGTCTTGACTACAATATATGCATATTGCTATGCATAAGCACTTAGGCAAATTGCTGCCAGCAGGAGCATACATACTGTCTGGGCTTGCATGTAGGGAGCTGGATGAAAGTCTTAGGAATACCATATATGATTGCTCAGATACATCTTATTTTCAGAATTTATTCATAAGTCCTTTTCTAAAGTTATAGTAAAAAGTGAAGTATCAGTTTTGAGTTTACTGGATGCCACTGCTCCAATATTTTCCACTCTTTATACTAAGAAAAAGCAGTATGTAAAATTGAACTTTTGGAAATAAAATGTGACTCTGATTAATTTTTATTTTTCCTTTTTGAAACTGACTTCAGAATTAAAGATATGCATTTTTTTGATTGCAACATTGTCTTTTCTGTTCAGAGAGACTTGCAGTATATTCACTTTGTTAAGGAAAGCATACGTGGATGAATTGGCACCTTGCAGTATTCTCTTTTTAAGGGATGGCATGCAGTTGTACAACTTGTAGAGCAGAGAGCTACATTTCACACATATTTCCTCTTGCTCTATGAAGAAATAAGCTGGACTAGCTTTCTCCTGTCTCAGCTAACTTCCTGTTTCTAATTCTGCCTTCCTCCACTCACGTACAACGAGAACAGCCAGTAATTCACCCTTCTTACTGCTCCTCTGATCAGAAGGCTTGAGTAGTAATGGAACCTGCCCTTCGCTTTCCATATCCAGTAATGTAAATCCAACTGGAGTAACTTTTTGGAAGATGTTTCATGCCTAACTACTTTTGGTAGGCTTATAGACTGTATCACAGTTGAGACCCAAGATCAAAAGCTGTTTTGTGTGCTTTCTTTACCTGCTGAGGTCGTTGTTTGTTTCATGTAAAGACAGATAGCTAATAGCTTAACTTTTGTTCATTACCCTTGATAGTTATTTCCATATTTAGCATGTCTATCTCCATAGTTAAACTAGTAATAATGAAGCTTGGATGAACATATGGATGGAATCACAGTGGAACGGGCAAGAAAACTCAGTGGCATGCTGGCATGCTTTACTGGCCCTTGGCACTCACTTTTATATCGTGTGCATGTGTGCTTGTGCGTATGACCATGAAATTTCACCTTCTACTGACTAACTTGAACATAAACTTGTCTAGTTGCTGGGCTTTCATCTACTGGAAGCTATTCAGATGCACTTTTTTTGTGTATCTCAGAAATAGAAGAGTGTAAGAATTAACTACACAATCAAAAACAAGCACAGGCATTTGCATATATTGTATAAAATGGATTTTATAAATACTAACTGTTAACATATTCTACCTTGACAAAAAGAGGATGATTTTATTTTCTTTTCTAACACCCTAAGTAGTAGAACAAAAATAGTAACTACAAAAGCATCTTCACACTTTAAATACTTCCAAATAATTTTGTATAACAACTGGTACTACGGCTTATCAAACCAAGATGGGGTGATCCCCTTCCGTTAGTTTGATATACTTACAGCTACTTTAAAGGCTCTTGAGATCAGGACCCCTGTAGAGTTTTTGAAGCTTGTATTTTTCTTTCACTAGAAAGTGAAGTCTTGGCTTTTAATGGCAGCTCAGCAAATTTCTCATCAATATTTAAAGTGTCAAGTGTACCTCTGTTAGAAGTACCAATCGCAGATCAAAGATTCTAGCATTGAGGTGCTGCATTTCCTTCCAAGGTCTTCACAGATGAGCTCTTCCTTTTGCTGGAAGAGAACTTTTCTTTTTAGCGTTCTTTGCTTGCAAGAGACTTAAACATATTGTTTGACAGCTGTGGGGAATTAAATGTTTCATTAGCAGAGCCAGTGCTATAGTTCTGAAGAGTCCCTCATGCTTGTTTAAGAAAGGAGATTATCTGGAAAAGGATTTTGCTTACTGTTTCTACCTTTTGTCAGTTGACCAAAATCCATTACATTTAGTGGTAGCAATGCATACGTTTCAAGGAGGTCAAGAAGAATTCAAGCAGGTGAAAATTTAGTGGCATGTACAAATAAGCTGTAGTAGGATGGTTCTCTTTTGGCCTTCCCTCAGTGAAGATTTAGGACATGTCTTCTCTCCTTTTATAACTTTCTTCCATTTCCTTCCTTCTGCTCATTATGTAAGGTGTATGAATATGGCTGTAAAATCAAATCAAATTCCCTTATTCCAGCTCTTACTATTTTTTTCTTTTTTTAACGTCTGTTTAAAAAATTACAATAACTACAGAAATAGGGATTTGAATATTTTGCACTTGTGGTTCATCTATTCCTATGTTGTAATTTTGTTTGGCACATACCCATGGGCACAGTGTAATATCAAGGTATTAAACAGAGTTTGAATGTTGAATGGCTGAAGTGATGGCTCTCTAAAAAAGAAATTTGGATTAGACATGCTTTATGATTATGTGAAAAAAGAGAAAATTAGAAATAAGAAGCTTATCGGATGACTCTCTTAAAACGTAGACTATCTTGACTTCATGAGCTGCCACCTGATTCTCTTCAGAGTGCCCTGAGAGGGATAGTGATGTTTAAAAAGTATGTCACTAGAGAGGGGTTTTTTTTCACCTGGAGGGCTTAATTTTACTGTGTAATGTTTATGTCCTTGAAAAAACAACAACAAAAAAATCCTTTCCTCGATCATCAGCTTATAAGTTTCCCAGCTCCGTGCCTCAGAATACTTGTACGCAGTGCAGTGGGTTAGGTGTCAATTCAGAGTTTTCAAAGCTGGTAGGAGAGTGAAGAGTCTGACACCGCTATTGTATGGTGGAAGCTTAATACCATGGAGAAAAGCAGTCTGACGGCCCTACCGTGTACAAGGCTGTTTGTTTGTCATTCCTCACTGATGAATGCATCATGTTTCAGATCTTGAATATTTAGATGTTTTCTGTTCATTGGCTATAAATCATGTGAATTTCAGACAGCAAGAGATATTAGCAAGTAATCAATTTGCTTTGAAAAAAGCCCAGTCTGCATTAAAGTAATAGAGTATTTTGAAATTCTTGTTCTCACGCATTGGTCCTGAATCTGCAACCATCCCTTTTCATATCTGTCTGCCCTGCTGTTGCACTGCTGGGGCTTGTGTCAGTTTGTGCTCTGGGTGACTGCACATGAACTAGTAATTTTCATTTTTCTTCTTTTTAAAAAGATTTTATCTGGGATCTGTGTCTCAGTGAAGAACAAGTAAAAAGGGCAGAATTTTGCTCTTGATCGAGCAATACCATACGCAGTGTTGCCATACTTTGAAAATAAGCTTTCAAAGTGTGTGATATTGGCTAATGGTTAGTTCTTCTGTTCCTTTTTGTTTGTGCTAGCGATGTTCACTGACTTTGCTTAATGAACGTGGCAAAGCTATAAATAAAGTTGGCAGTGGAAATGCTGGCCCAGTGCTTTGGGCTGCACACCATTTATATTCTATCAAAACTGTAGTATTGGCTGTATGCCCAGCAGTAGCAAGAAGTGATTCTGCTCGTGACCACACCTTGCACTTAGAAGAGGATTATACGTGAGTTAACAGCGCAGCATAAAAGTTCCCTAAATTAATTTTCATTGTGAATAGGCTCTACTTTCTAACGAAAAATGTCCCTCTGTGATTTGAGTAGTTCTAGCAATGGAGAAACCAACACCACTGGTGGAAAACTGCTACTTTATTTTTTCTGATAGTTGAAATCTGTACTTTAAAAAAATGTGTCTATCTTTCAGCTTCCAGCTATCGGACTGTGTTATACCTCTGCCTGCTAGACTGAAGCAGACAGGGGTGTCTTATGATTGTTTGCTCCTGGAGTTTCTGCTCTACATTTGGCTACGTTTAAAGGAATGTAAATACTTTGTGCCCTGTTCACCACTACTCTGTACCTGTGAGCTATTCTCTTCATTATTTATGTATTCCCAAATCCTTTCTGCATATCAGATTTATCTGTAAAGTTTTGTGTTTTCTTCCAGGGGATTGATAAAATACTAAATAACGATATGACCAAAATTTGATCGCTGTGGGGATTGCCAGTGGGAGCACACAATGAGGATTCTCCATTTTTGATTATATTTTGAGATTTGACAATTAGTAAATCTTGAATCTTCCATTGAATTCTTCTAAATCCTTATTAAGTGACAAGTGTCAAGTAATTTTATTAAGCTTTAGCGTTATTTGTGCCTTTGACTGAGGTCAGAGCTGCTTACCCACTTAGGTCATACCACTTATTGAGATTCAGGTACTATATTAGTTTTCATGACTCTCTGTGAGGTTCTGTAAGTTTTGTGATATGTCGTCAGTAAAGGAAGCTCTTTGCAAGCTCTCAGATTTGAGTTTTCTCTCTGTGCTGATTAAAAATAAAAACCATCTCAGTATAGTCGCTGCCTCGTATTACTTCCTTAAATCGCTTTTGGAATGCAGCGTTTTTTCTTGAAACTATCAACTCATATCGTAATTCTCCCCAGTTCAGAATGGAAATATTTTTTTGGGCCTCTTCATGTTGCTTGGATTTGTACTGACCATTCTACTATCTTAATCTATTACTGTGCTAACAGTGTTGTTGGAATGCATTTTGTTGCTAATGTATTTTAAAAAATTCTTATTGTCTCTAATTGTGCTGGCCATTGATTTCTCATTGGTGTTAGCCTCTAGCATTGTTGTGGTCAACTGGCTCCTAATTAATATTAATTACTATCAATGTTCCTTTTGTAGTTCCTTTTTTTATATGTGTGTGTATATATATATACATATATATATATACACACTTGCTTTTAGTTTTCCTCTAAGTCCTCTGAGGGTTTTGTGGCATTTAGTACTACATTCTTAAATTCATAGCAGTTATCATAGATCTTATTTCACAGATCTTCAGGTTTGAAAAGTGGTTTCATTTGCAATATATTCCACTTTCATTAGTATTTTCAGTCTGAAGATGATTTCATACTTAAACATTTAAACGATTGTTCTTGCAAAAACCTGAACTAATTTACATTTTAAACCCTTCTAATTGGTTAGGAACCTCTGTCCAGCGTGGTGGGCTGTGGTGCAGATATACCATAAAAATATTGTTTCTGAGAGGTACAGTTCTTTTCTTTCAGATAAGTGCAGTTTTTGATGAGTGTGTCATTAACTAAAACAAAATCTTTAGTATTGCTGCTAAATTGGGGTAAAAGCAATACATCCTACAAATTGGTATAAATGTGCAGAAAATTTTTTATCTGTAAGAACTGACATATTCTAATCGTGGACTGTGGTGGAAAAAAAAGACTGAGCATTGTCTCGAACATGTATGATCTTACCATGGTCAAAGATGCTAAGTAAAGCATGTCTGTCATACTTGAACAAAAACAAAATTTTGTTTCAAGAAAAGTCTTTTTGTTTGTGTAACTCCCAAAGGAGTGATGGCTTTTAATCCAGAGCCGGTAAGAATTCTGCCACAGAAGACTCTGCTCTTGTTTATCTAAAAGGTTTCTTCTCTTAAGAGTAAATTTGGCTAAAACTGACTTTTACTCCGGTAAGGACTGGTCAGTTTGCCAAAGGTAGTGTCAAAGACAGGATCAAATTCACCTAGTGGTTGTAGCCAGTGTAGCTACAAATGAATTCCAGGTCTGAATTTGGTTCAGCATATAAATTTTTAAGACAGTCTTATGTAGGATCAAATTAGATGTAAGCTTGAACAGGCCTCTGATTCCTTTGAAGAGAATCTTCTTGCTTGACAGAGAGTGCACTGTTGAAAAAGAAACGAGGAAATAGAATGGAAATTTGAACGTAAAGCATAAATGTTGTGAGTAAAGTTGCTACTTTAATATATCGTTGTGGTTGATCCAGAAGCCCCAAGTGTGTGGCTATGTGACCCTTGGCAATGTAATGTAATGTAAACCCAAATAATGATATTAAAAGTGAGATGCGCAAGGAATGGTAATCTCATCCTGGGGCACTATATCAGGCTAGAAGTTGAAATGACAAACAATTTGTAAATCCAGAACATGTAATAAATAAAAACCTTGGTTTATGTCAATTGAAATATTTGTTTCCCTTTTGGATTTTTTTATTTTTGCTTTCTAAAACTTTTTACATATAATTCTTTTTAAATTAAAACTTGCATGTTTCTAAAGACAAAGATATTTTGAATTTTTTAAAAAAACCCTTTTCATTGAAAAAATGTTGAAATTGGACAGCTTTTTCCAAAAAAAAAATGTAAGCATTAAGTTTCTTAAACTCTTGCTGCAGTTGCTTTCAGCTTCAAATTAATTGAGATTCCTTGATGGGGGAAAAAAACGTTTCATTAGAAAAATCTCAGCCAACTTGGTTATAAAGTTTCTTGAATAAGAGGATTTTTGCTGTATTACCAAAGATTTATCTTTGGTCTGTCTCCAGTAATTTATTGACAAAACTCAATTTTCTATATGCCATTTTTATGCATTTATGTTATGTGGGCTTTTGTAGAGTGAAGTCAGAAATGCTCTACAGTACTAACCTTGAGATGTTTTTTGTGTCTACCTAATAAAGCGCCCTTATCTTCTGGTTCCTTTTGTTCTTCACTCTACCTATCAAATATCCGTAAGTAGAACTTTTTATTACCAACAAGGTCATTACTTATTTCAGCTTAAAAAAAGGGATAACATAGAACTATTGAGAAATCTTTGCAGTGGTTTCTTCTTAGTAGCTATTGAGCTGTAGAAATATGTCTTTTTCTTAGAAAACTAAAAAAAAACCCAAGTTTGTTTCTGCCCCTATCGTTTTGCTTTAATAGTTTTTTTTTTAAAAAAAAAAAGAAAGAAAAAAGAAAGAAAAAATCTTGCACAAAGAAGTGCAAGACTTTAACAGATTTCTTTTCTTAATTAAGAGGAAGCTAAAGAACAAGAAGTATGAGAACTGTTATTAAAGATGATACTTCTGAGGGTGGAAAGTCTTCTGTCCTTGTAAGTTCATTATTTTATTTCTGTGTTATCACGGAATCACAGAGAGGTTGAGGTTGGAAGGGAGCTCTGAAGATCACCTAGTCCAATCCCCCTGTTCGAGCAGGGTCCCCTAGAGCACATTGCGCAGGATTGTGCCCAAGCAGGTTTTGAATATCTCCAGAGAGCAAGACTCTACATTGATACAGGTCCCCTCTCAGTTTTCTCCAGGCTGAAGAGGCCCAGCTCTCGCAGCCATTCCTCATAGGGCAGATGCTCCAGCCATCTGATCATCCTCGTAGCCCTACGCTGGACTCTCTCCAGCAGCTCTATGTCTCTCTTGTCCTGGGGAGCCCAGAGCTGGATGCAGTACTCCAGATGTGGCCTCACCAGAGCTGAGTAGAGGGGCAGGATCACCTCCCTCGACCTGCTGGCAACACTCTTCCCAGTGCACCCCAGGATACCATCGGCTTTCTTAGCCGCAAGGGCACATTACTGGCTCGTGGTCAACTTGTCATCCACCAGCACTCCCAGGTCCTTCTCTGCAGGGCTGCTTTCCAGCAGGTTAGTTCCCAGCACAGGGGACTGTGATGGTGCATAGCGTTATTTTTCCCTAGGTGCAGGACTCTGCGCTTGCTTTTATTGAACCTCATGAGGTTCCTCTCTGCCCAGGTCTCTCTGAACAGCAGCACAGCCCTCAGGTGTTATCAGCCACTCCTCCCAGTGGACTCCTCCCATCAAGCTTGCTGAGGAGTCTCTCTGCTCCTTCATTCAGGTCATTGATGTTGAACAAGATCAGACCGTTAAGTTGAACAAGATTGGACCTAGTACTAACCACAGGAGGACATTACTAGCTACAGGCCTCCAACTAGACTCTGTGCTGCTGATCACAACATTCAAATATTTCTATATTGGAATAAAGTTACATTATCTTAATAATCAATAACTCAGCAGGACGTTCTAAAGGATAGAAGTCACTTGAAGCTGATCTCCAGCTGAAGTGGCAGAAGACCACCATAGGCCTGCAGATATAATAAATTAACATAAAACTGGACAGTAAAGGGTGGCAAAATGTATTAGCAGTAAAATGCTAACTTGTAAGTAATAAGTCTGGAGTCTTTTATTTCTCCATGAGTATGTCTCATTCAAGAACAAGTAGAACCTTACATTAAAGTATAAATTTATATTTAGAATCTCTAGATCATAAAGAGTGGTGAAAGGTAGCAGGGTGATGAAAAAACAAATGCATTCAAATCTTCACAGCTTAAAAATACCTTTCTATTCCTTCTCCCTCCTCTTTTTTCAGTCCGTCCTTTCTCCTGTCTGCTGTGGGAGAAAAACATCACAGAATTTAAGCACGGGAAACTAGTATAAAAATCCTTTCATGCAAAGAAACAGTGCATCTGTCTTTACATTGTTTCTGTTCATGGCTGGCTAGTTTTACATCTTCTGATCAGTGACTGGCACTGCGTCCAGTAAACCAGTTACTTCTGAGAGCAGCAGAGGAGTGTCTGGAGGTCCTGCATTATTGATTTTCTGCTTGTACGTTCTCGTTGCTCTGTCAATCACTGGGTTGAAATGCAAGATGGCAGTCAATAAGCAAAAGGACTGAGCTCCCACAGATACAGCAAAATAATTCAGAAGCTTCAGACGCACACAGAAAACACCAAAATTCGTAAGAAGCAAATCTGATAACTGTTCTCAAAGAACAGTGGCACAAACTATGTTTTATTTTTTTTTTTTAACTCTCTTTTTTGGTTAAAGTTGATTGAGTCTGTTGGTTACAAGATGCATATGAAAATCTGCCAAATCCCATGTGCAAAGCACACTGGCTTGAACAGAAAGCTCAAGCATTATCTGGAAAATGATTCTTCTGTCAGGGCACGTTGTCAAAAACAGGATGCATATAAAATGGTTGAATTTTTCCTTCTCATTCCCATCACTACAGTCATGCATTCAAGTTAGACTAATGCAAGGTATTTTTTCTTATGTTTTATCATCTCCTTCCGCAGGTAACAAGATACAATGGTGATGATATCTGCTATCTGTGGATTCCATTAACAGAAATAAAAATTACTTCTTAGCATTAAAAAATGAAAATAAAAAACTGTAAACAGTATTAATTAGGTTACTGAGAACCAGTGATGTAACAGTCAAATCTCCCATTGCATCAAGAAGTTGAGCTATGAAATTATCTGTTCATCTTGCCACAAAGCACAGTCAAGTATAGAGATATCTGAGCTAATTTTAGACAAGCCAGACTGAATAGCAGAAGCAGTCTATCTGTGATAGTGCTAAGCTTAGCATAGTCTAATCGATTTTTCTAAGAAATAGCATACATTAGCCTATATGGAACTTACCATGTCATGTTTAGACTACTTTTGATGCCCAAGTTAATTCCCAGAGATATCGGATACCAGGTCAGGTGTCCCTCTATAATGCTGAAGTATATCGTGCCTGTAACCCCTGTTGGGTAATCTCATTCCTGCATCATTAGAATATAGGTGAGGATTACTCAGAGAAAATTGAGATGAAATAGTAGTAATGTTAGAAATTTGGTACCTTCTACTTTTTTTCCCTGTGTCAGTAACTAATCCTGTGCTTGGTTAAAAGCTACTTGCAGAGGGTATGGAGTTTCCCGTTGATATTTGTTAATAAGAATCCCCGCTTGACGTGCGTAAGGGTGTTCTTCAACAAACTCTCAACTCATTTTTTAAAATTTGTGAAAAATAACAGGGAAGCTTCACCAGGAAGGACTTGAACTGACTCTTGGTGTACAGGTGGAGGAGCTGCCCTAAGGGTGGAAATGACAGTTGCTGTCTCATAACTTTATGACCACTGATAACATTTATATGTTGCAAGCTAAATGCAAGGGCAATCAAATAACTTGCTTTAGGACGCGTGCATATCACCCTACGGATTAAGAGGACGTTATTTTCACCTACTGTAAACACTGTACATTTCGGATATCTTTCTTCTTTCGTCTAATCAACTCCATGTCATTTGGTGGTGGCAAGCGGTTCTGGGGTACACTGGAGAGTAGAAGAATCCAGAGTAGCGGCACAGGAAAGTAAATCCTAAGAGGGTTTATTTGAACCAAGTCACCTTCCAGGATGCCTGTCTCTAAATTTGGTTTGATATCTACAGAGCCATTCAGAAACTTATTCTAAAGGATTTAATAACAGGATCTAAGCCAAGCTTGTGCTGACTCTGCGTCTGGGCTGCTAATTGCCCCTGAACAGGGGCTGCTGCCAGTTTCTGAATGGCCCCACTTAAGTCACATCGGGTTGGGGCTGTTCAGCTGCAGCTCAGTTCTGGTTCGTATATGAACCATTGCTGTGTACACGGTGCTGTGTACGCAGAAATTTCTATCAACTTTGGTGGCAAGAAGACAAAGGTTAAGCTATACATAAGAAATTAAATTTGGCAGAAGAATATCTGTTAATTAATTAGCAAAGATTTTCAACACTGAACTACTTTATGAAACAGACTCTTAGAGAGGGAAGCATAATTCTAATATCACCCTTCCCTAGCCTTTTTTGTTTGCAACTTGTTTTTCATCACTTATTTTAAATGTAGAGAGAATTGAACTGAATCTGGAGTGCCGGAAGTTCAGGAGTTTGTATTTCAGTTCAGTCCACTGAAAAGTGAATATGAAGTACAGGGTTCTGGTTCAAACTGCCAAAACTCTGGACCTTTTTTTCCAGTTTAATTCTTAACTTAAAACAGTAAAGATTTTCATTTTTTTTTGTTGAGGCAGAACTCATTATTGAGGTCGGAACGGAGTTTGCTACCATGAGAAATATTTTCTTTGGGTTATTTGAATTTTCCTATTAAAATCATAGAAACTGAATTTCATTTGCTCCATTGCCATAACTTTGACTCTCTATGTGAGTAAAATGAGCGTGTTCTGGACCTGGAGAATCACAGTTAAATCCAGTATGCAATAAATCTTGGTTTTCAGCAACTTCTCTGTGGTCACAGAAGGTGCAACGTAGTTTGTAGACTTCTATTGTTATATACACTATTGCTTCTAGATTTTTTACAGTAAAGCTTAGCATCTGTTTTGTGATTTGATGAATGGCTTTGATCTGTTATTTTAATTGCTTCCTAGTAAGACACTAATGACCTTTTTGTTCTACTAAACATTGTTTTGCTTAGTTGTAAATTAAATTTAACTACACTTGGAGCTCTATTACTTGTTTCTCTTTGATGACTGGTCATGCAATGTGTTAACTCCATATGCGAACACTTCTGGAATCATCATATCTTTGGCTGTATTAGGGGAAAAAGTCCTGTTAATGTCCTAAATAAATAAATAATGCACCATATGGATAGACTTCACTTTCAAATAATTAAGAGGTACGTGACTGGGATCCAGCTACTGGATAAAAGAGATATATCCTTGTCCTATCATTTATTAGTTCCATTAAAAATAGACTAAGTGTTTCTTACCTTTTAGTAAACTTATTGAATAAGGAGGAGCTAATCTGAAAGCTTTCACATGGAATGAAGGTTTTTTTTTTTTTTTTTTTTTTTTCCCTATGTTGACTTTGTTTCATCGCATAATAAGGAAAAAACATGAATGACATGAGGTAAAAGGAGGAGGGCATGTCCAAATGAATAAAGAAACGTACAAAAAGATTTTGAACAGACGAACTAGTGAACCATTTGTCATGACCTGTAGTGTGATTGTGCAGTGTGGGCAAAGATTCTCTTAGCGCTATCACAGAAGAGAGATTCTTAAAATGTTTTGTATAGTGACCTAAGAAAGCATCTAATGGAACGTACTTCTGTGCTGTCATCTTGCAATACTACTGTTTTGCAACTGCTCAAAGCAGCAGTGAAATTGTTGAGAATTTTTCAGGGATGGAGACTCACAGATTTTACTGTTTATGATATGTTTTGTTCTAGCTCATATTAATAATCCACCCAGATGTCCAGTTTAGGGTGCTGTTTGATGATAAGTTTAAACAGATCCAAGTCTGGGCAGCATATGCTGCTGCCATTGCCAGCTGTATTTTTGTCTCTTCTCTACTGCCATTCTGCTTGTCATGCAGTAACAAGTGAGGTGGACTGGTGAACTATCTGACTAAAATCTCTGCATCCAAGAGAGATTCAGTTATACAGATTTGTAGATCTTACTTGTTTCATATCTGATAGGCACTGAAGTGGGATTATCCATTTAGCAGTGGTCCATTGCTAGATCAATTTAAATTGATTGTCAGACCACACCCTGAGAATCTGAAAAGCCAAAAGTAACATGAGCTGCTCAGGGATCTGCTATAGGTCTCTTGAAAGAGTTTATTAACAGAGTTTATTACCCTTCAGGTACAAGTACTGACTGCAGTTTTGCTCAAAGAAGATTAATCAGAGGTTTGGAAACATTAGCAACATCTAAGACAGGCAATTCATCCAATAACTATTTAGCTTTGTTTTTGGACTACCAGGTTCTTGTAGAAGGAAATAGGATTCCCACCAGTGCATTGGGGAGAATAAAATTCCTTGCTTGTGGAAAAAAATGGAGTAAGTTGCAAGACTACAGAAGTTGCTATGTTAGCATAAGGATATCCTGTGGTTTCCTCAGTGCTGGTGGGTAAAAAGAGATCTTGAGCAATAACATCAACATTCACCTGTTATGACTGCTTTTCATGATTAGTCTTGTGTAAAACTGCCTAGTTTCAAAATTTTCATTATTCTCAAGGGGAGGAGACTTTTTGAGTAGATTACCTACTGTTGCAGCTTTTATCTGACAGAACTGGCTGTATTGTACCTTGCTTAATTTAAAATTCTTGTCTATTATAAGCTCTTCTACCAGTTTGTTCTCCCTCTTGAATCTCTGCTTTTACCTTTCATTTACTGCCTTGCTTCCCAAGAATGGCTCCTTTTATTGAAAAAAAATGGTTGACATTTCTCCTTCTTACAAAACGAGTCGTATTTATTTTCATCAGCTTTTATTTTGGTGCAGAATGTATACTATTCCCAATGTCTGTCTATGATAGTTTCTGCAATACTCATAGAAGACTATGAACTCACCCCAAATTCTCATCTTATTTTTCAGCTATATTAAACAAATAAGCTAAACTATGTATTTCTATATGTATTTCAAAAGCTGCCTTTCACTCTGGGCTGCTTATTTTGCAGACTTCTTAAGAGAAGTTGTCATACGGACTAAAAGGTGAATAGCGGCCTCAAAGGGACCTGCAGGGCCACCCATTCAGCGAGTTTGCCAAAGGAGGTGTTAATTATGAAACTCAGGAAGCTGTTCACAAAGCAAATATCTGAATCAGCGTTCTGCTGAGAACTCCAAAGTTTCTTTTGCCAAACAGCAAAAATAGGTTAACGCTGTAGTGTTACAAAAGGTGTAGTGTGAGAAGGAGGTGGTGAGAATTCAGCAGCTGGCTGGTTGGTAAATGCAGACAATGCTAATGTTGCTTCAGGGAGAAAATAAGATTTAAGTACAAACCTGTACAAGCTGAAAGTGAGAAAACATTCAGCTCCATTCAGTAGCTGCATTTTATAGACGTTCTGATCATGTTGCAGCTTAGGGGAGGGGATTATTTAAAGGGAAAAAGGGAGGGCTAAAAGGCTAAATATTTGGCTAAATATTGCGGCTATAATGATCTATTTCAAGATCTTTGCCAGTTTATAATGATGATTTGGAAGAGTAAAGGCTCAAACACAGTAAAGATCTACTGATACGCAAGCAGGTTATTTTCACGTGACTGGTAAAGTTTGAAGAACCAGTTATTAGTGACACTATAAATTAGTTCAAAAGAAATTTCTTCCTTTTTGCTGTTTTTCAGATTTACTTTCCCTTTGTCTATTGCTACCTTTGATGCCATTCAATTACAGTTGACACAATGCATACTTGTCTGTGTATGTTTATGTTTAAGGCAGATGTAAAGCATTTCTCCAGGGTTTTTTCTTCCACTTTACCACTAATTTTGCATTTTCTCTGTATTTTTAATTTATTCATTCATATTCATAGTTTCTATTCCAATCAGGGATTGCATTCCTGCTTTCCTTCTAATCTTGCCTCAATCTTGCTCTGTCATCTTTGTCCTTAACCTTTGCTTTATTTTGGATTACTCCCCATCAAAAAGCAGGTATAGGCTATTCTCCTACGTTCTTAAAATCAACCCCCTTCTGTCTTCCCAATTACCACTCTAGTTCTCTCTTACTTTACAAATCCAAACCCACTGAGCATGATGTTTGTAACTATTTCCTCAAGCTGCTCTCTGGTAATCCAGCCTGGATTCATCCCCAATCACCTCCGGTTTGGCTTCTAGCACATTTGCTTCACTGAAATTTCATGTGCTAAAATCTCAAATGACTTTAGTGGTATCTCAGGGGGTTTTACTCACATCTTGGTCTTAGCTGCTTAGGAAATCTAGAGTCATTCATCTTAAAATCTTGTGTCAAATTTGCTTGCAGACTATCTCCTCCCTGGCCAATCCTTCAGTGTAACTGCAGGCAGGCTCTTTTCCTCAACAACATGGGATTATCATCGGTTACGTTTACTCCGTGGGATTATCATCAATTATTCTGACAACTGAAGTTGTGCACAGAGTGCAGAATGAGAGCAGTCTTGGGATCTGCTGTGTTGTGCAGTATAGCATTACTCACTAAATTCTGTCCTGATTCACATCTCTTTCCTTTTCTTCCAGATCTTATAGATCTGATCTGTCATCTAGACATCAGTAACATTCAGATTTAGTACTCTATTCCTGATCAATGTCCTTTCATGTTCTCCCAGCTCTGCATTTCAGCTTGTTCCTCTGACACTTCTGCCTAGTCTTGCATGCGGTGTTGTTTTTCTTAAATGTTATATTGAATACTCAAAGTACAAATTACATTGTTGGCAAGGGAGAAGCACAATAGGAGCCTGATTAGAGTGCCAGAGTACTCCTGTAATATAAAAGTGAAATAGGTATTACAAAAAGAGAATGAAGTATTACCTAGATGGAGCTGATTCACCAGGTATTGTTATTTGAAACGGCTTTTTTTCTCACTCATTTTGTTTTCAGAGAGATATATTTGTGTTGCTGGCAACTGACCACTCAGCAACTGAGATAAGTCTAGTTCATCTTCTCTTAGATGAGCTTTCCTGGGTACATATGCAGCTAGGCAGTTCCCTGAGGCTGGCAATGCCTCCCCTCAGAACAGCAAATGCTTTTTCTTCCCATGTTGCTACATACTTCTCCATCCCTTTCCAAGGACAGTTCCCCTGGCTTTTGTTAGCTTTTTCTTTCTGGTCAGTAAATCTGAAACCTCGAGTAAAAGCTACTCTTTCTCTCAGGTTCAAGGGGAGGGAGGGTTAATAATCATGGTAGCTCATGCTAACTCTTGCTGATACCCACCATGCTGCTGGGCCAGTGCGTTGATTTGAGCAGAGCCGTAGGCAGGCTACCTTGCAGCAGGGCAGGCACCTGCCCAGCCCATGCAGTGTTACTGTAAGTCTATGGCGATGGGGCCAGCCCAAGCAGGGAAGTCAATCTGCAGGTCAGGGTCAGGATCGGGATCAGGTCTGGTGAGGGTGAGCAGAGTCGGTCACAGCCCAGTGACTCTGGGCCAGGTCCGCAGTGGTGGGATGGGTCCAAGGTCAAGCCAGGAGACAGTGTGCAGGTGAGGCTTGGTGGGGACCGTGGCCAGGCACAGGCACGGTGCAGCTGAGCTGGTACCAGCATCCTACAGCGTGGCTCAGCCACAAGGCGACCTGAAGTGGGGCCCTGGGCAGGGCTGGGGGAAGGCTGGCTGGTCAGGGACAGTAAGGCCAGTTAGTGCCCTGGGCTTGGGCAGCTGAAGAGAGGAGTGTAGAGGCTGACTGTGTGTGGAAGATCAGCTGTTTCAATCCCCGTTTAAAGTAGGACTGTTTTCTCTTGGGGGCACTGTTCGGGTTGGCTGGAGGAAGAATACCACCAAAGTAGAGCAATTGGATTAATTTGCCTCCCCTCTGCTTATTCTTAAGCAGATGGGAACCATGCTGGCCAATAAAATTAATGAATGAGATGAGAAGTTGGCACATATCTCTGCAAAGAGAGGAACGGTTTGGGGAATTTTTTCAAGTCTTTGAAAAAAAAAAAAAGAGTAATTCATCATGTAGCTGCTTGGAAAATCAGACTCTGTGCCCCTCATTCCTCTCTAATACTTTAGCCTAAATTATGTAATGTAACGAGTACTGTTTTCTGTACTGCTATGAATTACATGACTTTTTTTAAGCCCACACAGTTGCTTAATGTTTGAGGAGTGGGGAAGGGAAATGTCTTTGATCACATATTGCATAAATGACAAAAGGATTACAAGTAAAATCCCAGCTTAAAATTTCTTAATGTTCATTTTAGAAAGTTTGAAAGTTCTACTTTTAACTTGTCAGCTTCTACTACAAACGTATTCCACTATTTTGTAAATAAAATAAGATGAAACTATTTGTAAGTATTGGGCTACAAGTGTTTTAGTCTTGTCTTGCTTTCATGTAACTATACAGGATTACAAAGCATATAAAACCACTTTTTTTCTGAGATCCTGAGCAGTGGTTATAGAGCCCCAAGGTCATTGATGCTTTGACTTAAGAGAAAATGCATGTTGATATTTATTTAGATGCCAGTGGATGATTTTTTTTTTCTGGGTTAGAAGTCCTTCACTCATCTTGCTTTCATGCTAGAGGAAAACTTCTTCACTCTGTGCTCTTAGTGTCCTTATTTCTGGCAACATTATCTGGCAGAAAAGCTCACTGTTGGCCAAAGCAAATTGCTGTAGTATGGAAGGGATGTAGTAGTAAAGTATTTAAAGAAATAATGAGGGAAATTCTTAGTTGTTGACAAGTTTCCATTGAAAACTTTCTGTTTTCTTATAGTACCATAGAATAGCATGTGCCTTTCCAGCCTTTGGGCTGTGTGAAGGAAGTTGGTTGAACTTATTCATATAGGGCAATTGAATGCCGGTATGCTTCTCAGCTGCCTTCATACTATTTTCCTTAGTAGTCTCAGCGGATGGCAGCGAACCTGATATACCTCACAAACTATGCTCCAGCCATGGGATGAATCATAATAAAGCAGCATACAAACGACCATTGCATTCACTATATTTTTCACGTCCTTGTTTTGTCCTGTTTTATTCAAGCAAATGGTTAGCCTAAGCATGCAGAATAGTGTTTACTGAGCATCAGCCCTACAGACGTCAATAGCCAGGTGAGTTACCCCAGCAGGATGAGCGGGACGTTCTCAAAAACAGAGCTGAGGGAAGCTGTTTCCATTGTTGTACAGCGTAAGGGAAAAATCCCGTTATCGTACAGCTTCCAGATCCCTATGTACTGAATATTACTTTTTTGAATCATCCTCTTTAGCTGGTCAGCGGTGGAATCAGCTGTACTATAATGGCCCAGTGTTAAAGAAGCATGTGATTTTTTAACAGAAAGGAGAACTGATTTGCAATGCCTTTTAGCAGTTGCAGTAGTAAGTGGTGAGCAGGGTAGCAGTGGGATGAGTGAGGTCATGAGTAACTTAAAGGGGCAAGAGAACTAAAATTCTAAGTTCCAGAATTGTAGATTCTGATTTTCGTTTTGTTGTTAAATGTGAAAAATTATAGGGATCTGGATTACACGGTTACTAGGGTATAATCTTAACTATGTTTAAAAGCAGCGTTGATCAGTTGTCAAGTCAAATCCTCCTTTCTTGGTATGGATCTTATTACACTATGGTTATTACATTGACATGGTACTGATTTCTCAAGAAGAACAAAAGAACTACAGAAACCACCAAAAATCTGTTTTTGTTTGTCTTCCTTAGCCAAACCCTCTGACTCTCCAAAAAGACAGCTGAACTGATTTTTCTCTAATTAAAATATAAATCCCTTCTGGAATGAGCTCTTATTTGCTAAGTTTTAGTCAGGAAGACATATTTATAATGAAGTTTTAATTGTAAACCTCTTGAAAACAGGACTGTATAATATGGTTGCTGACAGCACTCTCACAACAGAGTAGCCAACGTGGTACCGTAATAAATGCCGTACGACTCAGTCTTCTCTCCCTCTGCCTTCTCCCTCAAGTCTGGAAGGCCGAAACAGAAATAGCCCTTCTTTGCATTTTGCTGTAGGGCTCAGTATATTAACAAAACTATCTTATGTAAAGACTTGAGACTTTGCAGAGCAATTGAAATAAAGCAAGGGATATTGTTTTAAAAAATGGATTTACTGTGTCTGAATGCTAAACTAATCAATCCAGTATGGCTGTTTCATATGGTTAAGCCCATTACAACTTTGTTTGACCTCTTTCATCTTTGTTGAGGATATAGGGTATCATTAATGTTACCAGCTGCACTGTTTTCTTCTAATATCAACAGCAGAAAAAAAAATTGCTTCTCTTGTTTTCCACTTAGATGGCTCTAATATTGCCAAACAAATGTGAAGCAGGCTTTTAAAACAATAGTATTTTCCCAAATGCCCTGTTAATTTTCAGTAAACCAAAATAAAATGTGTTATTGTTTATTAAGACAGTGTGACCCATATGGATTCCAGATGATAAGAGTTTCAATAAAATGCTGCAATTAGATACAAGCTGAGTTTTCTTTCAATGTTTATATGTCGCTCAGGATAAGAACAGCCACTGGAGTTGTGTCAGCGATTGGATTTTACTTTCCATGATGATAGTTCTTTTCATTTGCGTGTCATTTTTCACTTAAAACTGTCCATGGAGTCTTGAGCCGCCTGAGAATAACTTTAATATTAGTGCTGTAGGCATGTTGCTCTGACTACATGCTCCAACCTATGCATTCAGATTTTGTATGAGAATCCAGGGGTTTTACAGGCTACGAGTTCTGGAGAAGTTCAACTGAAAAATGGCTCCTAAGAACGACCTTACGGTTGCCTAATGTCTATTTTGTATAGGCTATATCGTAACTTATTGATGGTTTGGACCTTAGTAACTAGATTTTCCTGTAAACTGAATACAGACTTTCTGCTAAGAACTTTCCTCTTACTGTATTTCTTATGTTATATCACCATTTGTCTTTTTTGCAAGAATTGTTTTCAGGATGGTGAAAATGATTCAGATGTTTTACATATAAAGGAGGACATCTCGGAGACATAATCACATGCTACACGTGTTTTCATACAACAGTACACTATAACCATAAGATGGTCTGTATTCTGCCTTCATCTTAACTGTCTGAAACAAATGCATATCCTTAACAATGTGAAAAAATACTAAATTAGGGACAACAAAGTAATGTTATTTTCATTTTCCCTGAAAATGTTTTTACTCACGGTAGTTAATATCCGTATGATTTTTATAATTCACATACAAACCAGGAAGGTTATTCCTGAATACTTATACATCTGCACAGCAACTGTAAAGATAACGTAACTAACTAACTAAATATTTGACTTACAATGCAGTGAAAGAAAGTATATTTGCACTGAGCTATATGGTCTCCATCAAGCAAATTTTATAGAATTAATATAAAAAAAGTAATGTGAAGGATAAATTTGGTATGGGAGTATACCATCTCATGGTTTCTCAGCATAAGTAATGAGTATTCTGCTTTTCTGGGCAGTTTATATCTGAAGACTTTGTCACAGAAAAATTCTTTCTGGTTTTCTGATGGTAGCTGGGGAAAATTTTACATCAGCTCGTGTTATATTCTATACAAACCTCCAGATATGTTCTCTATCGCATACTACTCTTAAAGATCTTTCTTACATGCCAAAAATATTATAGCGTCTTATTTGCACTAACTGTTATGCTCTGTGCAAACCTTTTTTTATATCTTTCTGTGTTTCCTTTAGTACAGTGAAAATTTGAGTAATTTTGAAATTGATAACTTAGTTGTAGATTGCTACCTTCCACTCATTGTTAGCTGTTTCCATTTTCCATGTCACCAAGGCCATGTAACGCCAGTAAGGCATTCTGAATATCATTATATATTTTTGGAGTCTTATCTGCAAAGCCAAAGAGGAATTGTATGGTCAATATCCAGCTTGAATTAATCAGGACCTTGTTTGTCACTTATATGACAGTATTATCTCCTGAATATTATTTAATGCTATCTGATATTCATGAATGATATCTTTCATGTTCAGTGACTTCCAGAAATTAACTATATGTTCTCTCACATTTCTATAGCAGTGTTTCCTGTAATCCTTTAATGCAGCTGAATGAGATATTTGATAGAACAGTTAAATTTGATGAAAACATAACTAAAACATCAAAACTGTTGACAGAAGGTCAACAGGTTTCTTTTTAGATTCATTTTGAATTTAAAAAATAGTGCTGAACATTGCCTTCCTTATACATCTTAAATAAAACCTTCTTCCTCAATTAGCTTAATTTCATCAGCTTACAAAGACTAGAGGTAGAAAAGTTAATTTATGTAACTAATATTTTACCTATTTCAAAAACTAATGTTGAATTATATATTGCTTTCAAGATTAATTAAATAATTTCTTACAAACATAAGAGAGAGCCTCACATTGTGCCATACCTTCTGCTGCAATTTTAATGCTTAGATCCTTGGTTGCGTATTTAACCTTAACAAAATCAATAAGTATGTAGTATTTAAAAAGATATATTTCCCATTAGTGCCTTTGCATGAAATCTCTCTATTGCCTAAATGTGTTGCTGGTATAAAGCTATGTATTTCATAGAAATTTTTTTCAAACACCTGTTCCTTTTTCTTATACCAAAAATTATCTTCATTTCAAGACTTTTTTATTTCTTTTATTTATCAGTTTCCTCGTACAATCTGGAGGGAAATGTTCTGCTCTGCTTTTTGTATCCAGATGTAGTTTAATTGTATAAGTATAAAGGCATATGCTGAGATTTAGGAATAACTCCCTTCAGAACCTGGTATTATTGTTATGTGCCAATTTAAAGGTATCAATGATCAGCTAGATCTTTATTGCCCTTCAGTTAAGATGTGCTAGATGATCAGAATACAGTAAACCAGATATAATAATTAGGAGAATAATTTAACTGTATATGTTACATGCTATTTGCCATGACATGGTCATTGAACAAAAAGGGAAGCCAGCTAGGATTGTATGGTCTCATAAAAATTCTATTTGGCTTAAAAATACCGAACCGTTCACGTTAATGTTAAACACTTCAGTGACATAATTGCATAGGCATGAATAAACTGTGTCAACAATTAAACAGAGGAAGCAGAGTCAAACAATTAAACAGAGGAAATGGAACACCAGCAAAGAAAAGCAAAGATTTTTCACTGTAATGACGAAGGAAAGGAAAACACACTCTCCACCCTAAATAATTTTACTTGGAAGCTTTGATTACTAGGAGTTACGGTAAAGATGAGAAGAAAAAGATTTGTAGTGAGTTAAATGTACAATTGCAAGAGAAAAAGCCTTTGAAAGATAAAATATTTGATATATAGACTGGTTTAACGGTAATGTTAAATCAATTACCATATTTTATCATATTCTCAGATATCACATCACAACGTTTCCTGCATTTGAAGACACCTGCCACTGAGATTTCAGTGGCCTGATCTGGGTTCTAGCTGAGCTGGACCAGGGGACCTGGGAATGCATATGGCTCTTTCTGCTCATGTTTGGCAAAGCTCTTGTTCTGGATTAGGAAGAAAAGCAGGGCAGCAAAACGGCCTTTGGTCAAAGCCCAGAAATCAGCCTGGGATTGGTGAACACAGCTGTTCCTTTCCTGCCTTTCTGTATGTCCTCTGTAGGGTTTCCAACACAGCAAACGTGTGAAGGGCCTCTGGAACTGCGTGACTGGAGAGTGTTCCATCTTATTGCTGGTTATTCTTGACTGGGTTATATTCTGCCATGACTTCTGGAGAGTAGGTGGAGTATGAATAAGGAAGGACTTATGAGAAGCTTTAGTAGTGCAGCTTCCCTCCATTGATGCTTACAGAGCATTCCTCTCCGGACTAGCTATCCCATTTCTAGAGCCAACAGTGGCAGTATGCTGTCTGACTGTAATCACTTCCCTGTCATTAACAGCAGAGAATTTTTTTTGTCATGAGTCTTCAGGCTAAAAGGGTACATGTGCAGCTAAGAGAATAATAGGATGCCCTGAGATTGTAGCTTTGTCAGTGAATAGTAATTTTTTTCATATAATCTTTGCAAAGATTGCATTTGCAGGTTGCAAGGTTACTCTTCCTCTGCAGCCCCCTTTTATACTACGGTGTTTTGCTTTAAGATACATCAGCTTTAAGATACAGGCTCATACCTTGAAATAATTTCTATTTACTTTCCTGTTTTTATATCAGATACCTTTCTTTTTTGCTTTCTGCTATTCTCTACCCACTTCATATTTTGAACTTCCTAATTTCTGGCATGTGTTGTAACTGTACAAGACCAGTGGTGCTTGGCTAGATTTAAAATCTAGTTCTCCATTTTGCATTCAGATTGATGTATGCCCTTCAGTGTAAGTGCCGGTTGTTGTAGGCACACAGGATGGCAGTCAGAGGTGAAGTGTAAGCCCAGAGCTTTGCAATTAGCCATTAGTGTTTACCATAGCTATCTTGCAAGCACTAAGTAAGAGCTTGAGTTGAGGTCACATAAGTTGCTTGATTAATCTTGTATTTTTAGACTTCTTTTGTATGAGTTTTAAGCATAAAGGCCCAGGTTCCCCAGAAAATAATTCTCTGATCACTTCTGTGCTAAGTCAAACTCCATAATGATTATTGAAGGTGTTAGTGACTCTAAGATTGTGATTCATGAAATGATTGTGGGTGATTTCTTGGAAGCTTAATGTTGATAGGACATTGCTATGTTTTGAGTGCTGCTTCAAAGCAATAGAAAAGAATGTTTTTAATATTACTTTTCTTCAAACACATTTCGTCTAATATAGAAGGAGAGGACAATGTTTTTGTGAATGGAGCGGAAAAGAGGCGAACGCAAAACACTCCTTTGAAAATGGTAAACATATGCAAGAGTTTGAGAATACTTTGTCGGGGTATATAAAACACAGGTGGCTGACCAAAAAGCTGTTGCTGGCCTCAAGGGTTAGAACAAGCAATAATTTAGAGCCATTGCAATCCTAGATGAGTTTTCTGTAGTCAACTTTTGAGTAGATGATTTCTGGGAACTCTTTCTTCTCCAGGCTGATCTGACTCTGCCCAGCAATCTTTGCAAAGTATTTCTTCAAGACAGGTGGCCTCCATTCCCTTATTGAATCAATTAAGTGAACCTCTAAAATAGGCCTGTTTGGTCTTTTAAAAAGTGATTATGGCAAAGAAAGGAAGTATTAAAGTCTGTTAGAGCTGAGTCTGTTTTTCTAAAAGCCTGGATAGGGGAGTTTTGGCCTGAATCAATTTTATTTTGTTGTTGTTTTTGTTGCCGTCACAGATAATTATTTTTGTTCAGGTTTTGTTCCAAAGCAACTCAGTATTAAAAAGAAAATTAATATCAAGGGTTTATCAAAAACATTCTGTTGTAGCAGTGCGAAGTGTGTGTGCTCATATGCATACATGTACCTCATGTCCTGTGTGGGTAGATGGGCAGAGAGTCTGTCCTTAAGCAGAGGACTCTACCTGTGGATGCAGGCAAATATTTGGAAGATAAATTTTTTGTAAAAGCAGAACTTTTAGTGGGTCTCCTGCACATTGTGTTGTTTCTTTTCATCCTGTTCAGATATATTATTTCCTGACTTTCTGCCAGAGCCCAGCATAAAGTCTCTGGCTACAAAGTGTGAGAGATTAAAAGAAAATGACTTCTGAATAAGGGGGCTACTTTAAATTATTCAGAGATCCTCCCTCTTCCTCTGTTCTTTTTCTTGAGGTTTGGGTCAGCAGCACATTTCTAGCTGTAAATGTCTTTAGCAAATATGTTTTAAAGGAACAACTTCAATTTGTAGGAGACTTTGAAATTAAAACATGAAGGAGTAATATTTGCTTCACTGAATGTAGTATAATATACAACTGTCTCTGTTTCTCTTATTTGGAAATAAAATAAAAATCACTAAACACACAAGTTATGCATAATCTCCTAAATTCTTTTTTCAGGAACAAGCATGCAAGTGAGCCTTGACGCAGTAAGTGGTTTAACTTCAAACCTTAGGCATCAGGGTCCATTTGCTGATCCTTTTGTCAGTGAAAAAATATGCTTTCTAAGAGATCTCTGGGAAAATAATACTCCCTGAGGGTGCTCAGGCATTTTGAAGAAAATAAAAACTGAGTTAAGCCTTCACCCAAAACTTGAACTGGACCCAAAGTTAACATTTCTTGAGGCTTGACAAGTTTGGAATGTTTCCTTCCTCTCCACCCTCACTACTTTTCCTCTTCACGCTCTTCTGCGTTTGCTGGGTCTGGCCAAGATGTGAGCTGAGTGTTGCTGGTATACTGCACCAAGAGAAGGAGGCAATATTTCTGTGGTATATTTTGGCCTGCTTTTTAAAAAAATATTTCCCACAGAGCACAAGGGGGAACCTGTCCTTGTCAGAATGCCAGGCAGTTTTTGCAAAAATCAAAAAGTTTAGGTAATAGTTTAGTAGTAACAGTAATTGTTTATAATTTAAAAAATAGTCCACAATAATTACCCATCCTTTCCCATGCCAGCTCTAATGCTGTTAATGTAATTACCTAAATATAATGGTAGTGTTATAATATATAAGTAACTGAAATGAACTACAACAAGAAAAGACGACTTAAATCAAGATGAGAAAAAAAACATAGTGGTAGTATTAAAGAAGAAAATAGAAGCTTTCTCAAAGCTTATACATTTGATCACCATGAATACTTGCCTGAATTGGAAGTTGAGTTCTGCCTACTTGACTGAGGTGTCTAAGTACCATTCTTGTAACCTTAAATGAACTGAGAATCTGACAACACCCTCTCCTCTTTTCTCTTGCACATTTTTCTCAGTATGTGCTCTGTCAGTTTTTAAATGCAATAAAATCTTCAATGTGTTAGACACTAAATGTAAACCTAAATGGATCTGGCTTGTACATATCAAACTGGCGAACTGAACTCTTCAGAAATCCACCTTATAAAACTTGTCTTGATGCCTGGAGATTTTGGCTTGAGTTCACTAATAAGGTTTATCACTGAGCTTCTACTGTTATGTTCTGAGAGGACGTTGCTATTCTAATGAAAGACAAATAATAATAGCACAAAAGGACTTCTTTCTCAGATTTGAATAATTTTGGAAACACGGCTTCCTTAGGGACCAGCACTCTTCACAGCCAGAAGGTACATTTACTTTCTGACAGCTTGTCTGACACTCTGACAGCAGCTACCCTGAAATCGCTGTAAGCCTTTGGAAAAATTAACTGGTTTTGTTTTTAAATAGTAATTCAAACTATTAACCCCCCCTTTTTTTCCATCCTGATTAGGGATGGATGCCAGCACTGCTGTTGCTTATATGCAACATACCTCCAAGAGTTATTTGTCATTAGGAACAGAAATATACTTGAAAAAGGCAATAATTTTACAAAAAATAATGACAGAAATTAGAGGTGGAAAATAACCTTCCAGGTTATTTAGTTGGATTCTTTCCATTACATTATTAGAGTGGAGGAGGAAATTCTTGTGTGGTAACTAATAATACCTGACTAATAGATTTTACTCACTGAGATCCTTTCATCCTCTGATGAAGCTTGCTTGGGCCACCCTGTACAGGAAATTTGCATCGTTTTATTGTCGGGTGCACTTACTTACACAAGGCCTGCAAAAATAAAGGTATGGATGCATTCTTATTTTGCTCATTTTCTGGCTCTGATGTTTTGCTGCTTTCCTATGCATCAGATTGAACACACAAGAAATTTTTCTTCTGTAGCTTTATTTGCTTAGGAGTAGATGCAGAATGGCAGCATGTGAACTCTAACAGCCAAATGTCCTTCTTGTAGCTGAACATGTTCAGTTAATAAATCTAGAAAATCTGCAGAATTTTATATAGAGAGGGGAAATTCAAATAATCCAGTGTGAGCCATCTAGTTAAGCTGGCTAACCTGTCTGGGCATTTGCTCTAGGTTCCCTTTACAATCAGTCGAGAGAGATGGGCTGTCACCAAGGAGCTGGTCAGGGGCAC
This sequence comes from Rhea pennata, assembly GCF_028389875.1. Classification (NCBI taxonomy): domain Eukaryota; kingdom Metazoa; phylum Chordata; class Aves; order Rheiformes; family Rheidae; genus Rhea; species Rhea pennata. Next base: position 16,049,558 of record NC_084670.1, on the reverse strand, counting down.
AGAAAACCAAGGAGTCTTATTGGCTAAATTAGGTGCTTAATCCTTAGTGATGTGCAGTAACTCTGACTGTCATCGTTCTGGTTTATGTTATGATGCTTCTGTCACTGGTATTTAACAAATTTCACTTGATTTGAGGATTTATACTTAATGATCTCAGACCCCTTAAATTAAGTCCCTAAGCCTTTTGGATCTGTATAGGTTTGACTAAAGATGCCTCAAAGGAAAGTATTTCCAGGCCTCTTCTTTAATGAATGACAGCTTGGACTTGCTGGTTTATGAATAGATAGATGACCTGAGGGATTTTTGTTTATTTTTGTGGTGTATTGTTATCATGGCATGTTGATCTGGCACCCTTTGGCTGCCTAGATCTCTACCACACCCAGGTTTATTATTACCTGGGCCAGGTCCTGTACTGCAAGAAGTGCAGAGTTCTGGCAGGGAACCCATCCCAGACCAGAGCTTGCTGGTGAATCTTGTAAATGCCATCCATTCGGACAGATACGGAGTCATTTTTTCTGTATGTTGGTGTATTTGTAAGGATTGGAAATTAAAATTATTATATTGTCAGTTATAAAATTTAATAAGGAGTTAAGATTGTATAACACACTATTTTTAATAGTTCACAGCTGCAGTTACTGCAAGTTACTCTGACTGATATACCTGGCCATTTTGCTGAATCAGCATATATAGAACACCTGCTTGCTGTTTAGTGTTGTTATGGATCAGGCTGATCTGTATGTCCTATACCATTTAATGAATGATAATAAACTATTTATAAATAGAAGAATAATATAAAATGTTAGTGTATGTTCAAAATAATGATCCAGCGTTTACCCTCACTTGTGAGAAAATGTTTTGCATCTAGAATTCTTGTACTGTACAGACATGGATGAGAAAATAAAATAATTGTGTTTCATAGGACTGTAGTTTTTCACTTCATTACGAACAAGGAAAAAAGAAAAATTAACCAAATAATCAAATTTCTTAAAAATCTTTCCTAAACTGAAAAGCCTCATTGCATTTACTACAATGTGAATTTGCACCTCGAACACAGGTACCTTACCAGTGATATATCTCAGGTGCAGTTACTGTTAAATATGCAATAACTATGCTTTATAACATGCTTTTAAAGTTATTCAGAAGGAAGACTTTGGTTTTCTTTTAGGCTGCATCATTTAGGGAGAGAAAATTCACAATTTATTCCTTTCTAATTTTATAATAAAAGTTTAAGGTCCAAATTCTCAGCCAGTGTGGAAACTGGCAGAACTCCACTGGAGTCAGTAGAGCTCTGCCAGTTCACACCATCTGAGGTGTCACTGTTTATTTTATTTGTTGCTAATAATGTTGCATAAAAAGGTCTTGATTGAATGCAGATAAATTATTTGTAATGTAATCCCAAAGTTTAGTTCAGAAAGTGTTTCTTTTATATTGCAGAAAGTCTTAAATTGCACAAGTTAAGCTTGGAAAAAAAAAAAAAAAAGAAAGAAATGGAAAGCCCTAGAATTACTCTGTTTTATTATCCGAGTGCTTAGCACTTTGCCTGAATGATAATGTTTTTCTTAATATATAAGGCATAGTTTCTGCATGATTTCAGTTGTCTTTTTCTTCTTAAAAGAGAAATGAATATTTGGATAAGTTAGTGAAGTGATAAGGGGAACAAAAGTGATATTTTTTTCTTCTCCTGAGATAATGAGGGAAAGCAAGTGCCCAGAACCAAGTTTCTCTGTCAAGCAGTCAGTCTTTTAGGGTCCCAGGAAATAATAAAAGGGGAAAAATAAACAAAAGAGCTGAATGAAACAAAACCAACCGCCAACCTTGCCTGTCTAATATAATAAAATACACTTAAAGCATAGACAGCAGTATATTCAGTTTGAATGAGAGTGAAGTATTAAGGCACTGATAAAATTCAAATACATGATTTTTGGAAAACATAGCAGAGGCAGGCAGCAGCACGGGCCAATTAGGAAGATCCATTTGACATATATGCAGTGTCCTTTTTCAAAGATGCATTAATGGAAGTTTTCGGGAGTCTCTCTGTCTATCCTGTGTCTCAGTGATTAGGGCTGAGTTCAACAAATCCTAAGCAATGTGTATAAATTTGTCTGCCCTGAAACTGGAAAGTGCTGGCAGCACTAACACTGGTCCCACAGAGCGGAATCCGAAGGCCGGCAATGCCCTTCGGTGTGTAAGCCGGCTGGTGGAGTAGGGGCATCGTTATACCGGGGCTTGACGTTTCAGTTGAACAAAACCTTGTACAACCGGGATTTCCTTATGAATTTGGTGGGTATTAGGATAGCCACTCCCTGAACTGGGAACTACTGAGCACTGTAAATGTATGTATTCTTTTATACATACAGGCACTCATTCTTCCCACCTTGCCACGTGTTGAAGTGTCACGTGTGTTTTCTCTGCAGTGGATAGTGCAGCCACCACTCATTTCCCCTCACGCCTGCCTGCAAATTCCATGCCTTATCCATGTGCGTTTTTGATCTAGCAAGAAAAATTAGTCTTATCCTTACGCTTTAAGGTTTTGTCTTCTCCAGGAAGTGTGGTCTATTCTTGGTTTAGCCAACCTGTGTTAGTTAACTTGAGATACAGTTTCAGTCAAGATGAAGCAGTTTGTGGCTTTCTTATCAGCTAGCTGGTCAAATCTACGTTAGGACCTCAGAGTTTTGCAGTAAACTGCAAAACTCATCTAGGAAGATGGTAGTTACCTGATCTGTGATGCCACATCTGTCTTGTCAGCAGCTCCTGAGCTAAGTAGTTTAAACCTTGCTCAAGTATGCTTATGCCGTGCTACAGACTCACGGCATATTCATACACACGTGAATAAAATATAGGCACACCTTTAATTCAGACTTGTGAGTTATATTTTCAAATATAATTCAATAAAAGGCATGCCTCTCATGAAGGCACTTGGGAGCGAATTCCTGCGTCTGGGCAGCGTGGCTCACCAGCACGCCCGGAGAGCCCAGGCTTCCACCCTTGGAGCCGGGAACGTGAGAACTCGGAGAGCAGCAAGGCAGCAGCGCGTTGCTTTACGTATCAGAGCTGTGTCAGTGCTGGAGCTGGTGTTTCCCAGGCTCGCGGCTCCCCGGGACCGAGTCTGCAGTCTCTGAGCTCTTCGCTCTAGCTCCAGTCTCAGGTTTTGGCGCTTTCCCATGGGAAGCGCTCTTGCGGCACAGGCTCCGAGGGCTTTCAGGCTCCTGGCGTGTAGAAACCGCAGCGTGGGGCGGGCGGCTGGCTGGCACGGCAGGCTGCAGAGCCCTGGGCCCTCGCCAGAAAAGCAGCCGGCTCCTGCTGGGTGCTCTGCTGGGGCGCTGGTGAAAGTTTGCTCAGTTAGTGACGTTTCTGCAAAACATTTCGTCTTTGACAAATTGTCACTCTGAATTTAGTCAGAAAATTCTTGAGCAGTTCTGCGAATGCCTTGTGAGTGTATTTAGCTTTCTTTTGGTATATAATTCAAATGACGGTCTTTGTTGAATAATTTTACCTATTGGAAGGAAAGATAAGTAAAATACTTTTGACTTTTGCTTCATTACCATAGCCCTGAATGCCCGCATCTGTTGAACGAATGCCAGACAGCTGAATTTTCAGCTTCCTTTATTAATACCACGTTGGATCAATCGTTGTCTTAACACTAATGTTTACTTAATACATTGGAAAAAATCAAATTGCTGATTCTTTCTGATTGAAATAACCTTATTTGATTTTTTTTTAAACCTTGCTTTAGATATTCACTAAAAAAATGAAGGTATGCAAAAGAAAGAGCAGAATAACCAAGGATGTTTTTAATCCAAGAGATATCAAACTTATAATTTTTGCTTACTCAGAAATACACAGAAAATAAATCCAGATAAGATTAAGGAAGCCTCAGAGGATGCAAGAGAAAATTGTCTGCACCGTTATGTTGGCCAAGTAATCAATAATGTTAGTTTTGGAATCACCATTAACGTACTTTTAAACTTCAAGATTTTGAAATCTTAGTTGCCATAGTCTTTCCTCTGCTGTGGTCATTGCAACCGTATTCTTGCGAGTAGCTCACTAAACAGGTGTGCAATCTGTAAACCACTCTCAAGTATTCTCTGTGTAAGTTTGTACTCTTCTACTTTATTTTCTAAATATATATTCTATATAGAGAATGTACAGAACATAGAGTTCTACATTCTAAATCGAAAAACTTTATTTTAACATTCATATGTCAGTACCCATTTTTAAATTAATTTAAAATAAATTTAGATTTAGTCTGATACCTGTATTGTATTTCAAAGCTGATCAGATGTAGCTGTACCTGCATCTTATTCTCTCTTAACAGCAGTTTCCTAGTTTTTGATGCACCTCATTAGTACTTTCTTGGATACTTTAAAACTGTGTAGATTCTGTTCCAAGGTCACTATTTTAGCTTTTTAATATGGTTATTCTTAACAGATTTTTTCAGAATATCTTTTCTTCATTACGGTTTGTTTATTTTGTTTTTGAATACTATTGAAAGTATATATTCCAATAGTTTAATTGCTTGTTGCAGGCAAAACTCCCCAAATTCTGTTATTTATTGTAACTTCAATTGAACTTGGTGTGAATGCACTTTTTTCTGAAACCATCCATCCATCCATGTCTGTCTCTTATCAGTTGAAAACTCCCATTTCAGCTTTGTAATGAACGTTCCTTCCCTGTTATCATATTACTCAGGTAATGCAGTCATTAGGGAACCAAAAGCGTGATGAGATGAACATTACCTTGCTATGTAGGTATGCTGCCTTTCCCCTTCCCATCCATATTGCATTTTTATCTGTTTCTGAAAAGCTGAGATGATGTAAATCTGGTGGAAGATCCACTGGGGAGGACACAGGTACCAGCATCTGTCCTTTCTGTGGCTGCAGGGAGCTGTGTTGTTTTAGAGAAATAAATTGTGCAAACCATCACCTTCTTTTTTCCTTTATAGGTTACTGTGACGTATTCATTTTCATATGGTTTCATGCCACTGATATTTCTTTTGTTAGGTCTGAATTTGGCTTTGCATTTTAATTCACGTTCTGTGTTCTTGTATGGAAAGGTTTTTCTGCAAAAAGAAGCCTGGCTATTTTGTGACTCATTCCTTCAAGAATACTGTAATTTATAGAAGACCAGTGCTAGGTACTCTTATCCCACCTCAATTAAAATTATTGTGAAAGATAGAGTAAGTGAAATTTTGTCCCAGTTTAATAATTTCCATGCTGTTTTCTATCTCTAAATCCTCAGCTAGGAAAGACCCCCAAAATATAGATCAAAGGTTTAGAGTTCTGTTTCATTTAAAGAATCTCTGAACAGTTGAGGATTTCAGTTTTTAAAGAAAGTATGTGTCTGTGTATTTCTGACATGAACTTTGCTTTTTAAGAGCAACACAGGAGCATGCTATGCAAATGCAGGCAGACATGTGCGTACCAAATGGTTAAGGATTTGCATCGTATACTATACCACAAAGGTTTGTTCTGGGGTCTTTGAGGTAAATTCCACATGTTCACGTCCATGGAAGTGATGAAAGAGTTCACATATTTTATTAAATTTCATTTTATATGTTTGCTTGAAAAAGAACACTCTCACCTTTGCTTTTGCCCATTGCGACGTCTCTTTTAAGAGCAGCACTAGTAGTAGTGCCCGTACAGGCATGGCCTCGTGGGTAGAATGTAACACAAGCCATCAAAGAACCCAGAAGCAGTTAAAAACGAGGAAGAAATTATCCTAGCTCCCTCGTCTTCTCCACCGGTAACTGTTGCCAGTTTATGCTGATCTGAAGGATGGCACTGTTGTCAGGTCTCTCCTTATCTTATACATGATCTTATATCTGTAGGTTGCTTTTGTTTCTTTAACTCTCTTGTCTGTGTGATACTGGCCCCGAAGGAAGGTATGCTCTCATGGAAAGGTGGTAGATACCAGGCACTTAGACCTGAGAATTAGTATTTACATTCAGTGTTAAACTGTGTTCTCTTTCAGACATCTCGCAGCTTTCGGGATCAGGAATGAGCCCGTGAACCATGCTATATTTGCATTTACTTTCCTAGAAAGTAAATTTTGGACTTGTAGCCAAAATTTATCAAATTACAGAAGAATCTTCACATTTCCTTATTTCTGAGTTTTTAACTATGGTCCTTTAATCCAGTTCTAGTATATTTTAGCATTGAATTAATCATACCTATAGATACTATCATTTTGCTTTTAAGTAAGTCCTATTTCCCTTAGGTATGTCTGTGTAGATGTCAAAAAGTGAATTCTGTGGGTGTTGATAGCTGTGAAGAGATTATTACTATGATTTTGAAAATCCTTCCTCATGCTAAACACGCTATCCTGGCAACTGGAGCTATTAGATCTGCTAGGAGACACAGAAACGGTCACTTCCAGCACAGGAACAATTTGGATTGTTTTGCAGAGATTTGGTCCTCTTTTTGAAACTGTGATTCATTTGTATCCTTCTTGACGTATATTTACAACATACATTTCAGTGTGTTTCTCTTCTGATATAGATTGCTTGTCACCATTAGTTTTGTGTTTTTGACAGCAGAGATTATACATCTCCTGACCAAACTCTCTGTCTAGGTTTCAATTTTGATACAAATGTTGTTTTTGTCTTACTGTATATACATATATATCTGCACCATGAATTCTGTAGGTTTTAGACTCTTTTTCTGAATCTTAAAATCAATTTTGATATTAAGTTTAGTATTTCTTAATCCCTATTATTCTGGGTTTTGTCTGTAATTTCCATTTTGTATTGGTAGTAGCACGTATTCCATGATAGTACAGTGTATAAAGTATACCAAAATAGAACGGGATTTAAATCCATTAAAATTCTTTAATATTTTTAATACAATGTTTAAAGAACCTCAGCTGCAATCCTTATTTTACTGTAATATAAATATCAGTCCCATAGGCCCACTTGTTGACCTTTTAAAACCATTGACAATACTGAAGTCCAAATGAAGATTTCTTGTATTTCCATGTAATTATATGCAATTTAGATTTTATTTTCCCTCTTTATCTCCTATAATATTTAGTGAACACTCAGGAGGTAGCAGTGTACTGTAATGTAATGGTATCGTGGTGGTCCAGAGTCAGTGCTCTGTGTTCTGCTCGGTGCTCTGTCAAGGTAGGCTTTTTTTTTTTTTTTCCAGTCCCACTATATAAAGCTGGATCTTTTCAGTCGAGCTTTAGAGCCTGCTGCTTTTAGCACTGTAAGGCTCTATTTAAATCATTTATGTGTCACTAAAGATGGTAACTATTACCAAAAAAAAAAAAAAAAAAAAAAAAAATAGCATTTATTAGCTTCATGATTTGCCAGCTCAGAATGAGACTTTTGTGGCCCTGAAAAATACATTGCTTGCAGTGGTAAGGCTCAGAGACTTAACACAGCTGTTAAAGCAGTCATTTTCATATTAGCACCATGCCATTATTATGGACACTTCCATCTATAAAGACTTATATCTCCTGCTTCTCAAAGCTGCTGCTTTATCTATGAGTAACTAAAGATCCGTTCTTCTCTGAGAGCTATCAGCATAAAAGTTCAAGAAGCCGGAAGCCTGAAGATGCCTTTGTACATGTCACACCCAAGGCCTGAAGAAGCAGCACCCTTCTGACATCCACGCATAGTTAACACTTTTAAGAAAAACAGTTGCGTTTGATAGGATTAGTGCCCTTTTGAAAATTCATGTTAAGTAACAAACATATGGACAAATAAGACCAATCAACAAGGAAATGTTAAATTTTTCATAGGCTCTAGGTGACCGTTGCTGTAATATTCATTAGAAAATATATCAGCCCATTAAAGTCAGTGTTATTATCCAAGTGGATTTACAAACATTAAATATGTCTTCCCATAAAACATAAATAGTGTAGCCCCTTTTTGACCTTTTTGAAAGTCCCCATGAAACTGAAGAATGTTCATTAATAGTGTTTTTGGCCACCTTCCACGTGTAGGCTGAAGGATTATAAATAAGATTAACTTCTATTTGTAAAGATTATGAATTCCCAGCAAACCCTGTTGCGTTGCCATTGTGTGAGTTGCTACATTTAGGACTTCCATGACGAGGAGAGGGTGAAGCTTACCTGCCAGCCCAAAGCACAGGCAAAGTCTCCTATTCCGCTGGGTTAAGCGTCAGAGTGAAGGTGTGGGGCATGGTGCTCAGGACGCCAGCCTGAAAGGTGGTGGTGGTGGTGGTGGTGCTGATCTGAGAGAAGCTGTGTAAATATTTCAGTCTAAAGAATGGCAGAGCTTCTACTTTCAGTCAAAGTTTAAAATAATAATCTGGTGGACAGACTGTGGAAATACCCTGTGTCTTGTCTTCAACGTAAGAAGTGAACTATTACCTGCCAAAGCATTTCTAGTTCCTCAGAAAGTGCTTCCAGCATCTCTATGTGAATTAATCTCACACAGAAAGAAAACTGAGAAGAAAAAAAAATTTTGAAAGATTGTTACACTTATGAAAATGAATATAAAGGAAACATTCTGACTATACACTTCTTTACAGAGCAGAAAATAAAAAGGCAAAATACTAATGTTCAGCCAAGGATGAAAAGATGAGGCGGGGTTATTAGGGTTGTGTTAGGGGTGGGAAACGTCGCAGCTGCTGAATGTAACAGCCACCTTCTGTTCAGGTTAGGTGGGGGAACAACTACACGCATCTGTGTTTAGATATAGCTGAAAATATTGAAAACACCCCCTAAAAATTCAATCCAGGTATAACGATGAACGTTATCTTGTTGGAGCAGTTTCTTGGTGGGCTGGGAGTTAAACGCAGGGGTGAGGGAATGGCTTTGACTGCGGCTGGTGTCAGCACGTGTGAGGGAAAGGGCAGCCGTGCTGCAGGGCACGCAGCGAGGAACAGGGAAGCGCCAAGTGCAGCCAAAGAAGCAGTTACACCGTGATGTTAGGAAAGAGCTAAAAGCGTTTTACACGAAGTACTTGCTAAAAAGGAGCATGAAGCTGTGAGCAAGGAAACTGTCTCCTGCTGCTTGATTCCTGTTGTGTTCAAGGAAATTGGGCTTTAGCGTACAGTTCTCTGTAGATTGCAGTGAAGAAATTCTGGCCTCCATCACCAGTTCCTCCTTTTGAGTGAAACCAGACTTTAGAGCTGGAATTCTGCATAGAAGCTGAGGTCAAAAGGGGTGACGACATTATGTTTTAATAATGATGTTTGTTTATTATGATACTGATAAAGGGAGGAGCAGGAAGGGGATCTCATTTTCTTGGTCACAGTAACAATGGAGAGATGGGCCCTGTTCCAGGGCCCTGCGGGGGCCAGGCAAGCAAAGGAGATGAGGAGCTAACGACACGACAGGCCGGCTGCCGGAGGACTGCGGGGTGAGGGAGGTTTGCCCAAAGGCCGAGTTCTTTGCTTCAGGGTTTTTGCAGTGCTTCTGACTACCCTTATTTTCGTCACACCCTCCCTTGCGCCTTCCACCACTTTTCTCAGAGTTTCCCATTTTTCTCATTTTTCTTTTTCCTGGCTTCTGATGTCCAGATAATTGTCATCAACAGTGCAACTTGCTATATTTCCAGTCTGAATTTATGCAAATAATTAAACTAGTAATATTAATTGATGCAGTGCAATATTCTTCTACTAATATCACACTTTATGTAATATATTCCAAATGGAATTATTAGCTATGCTGAGGATAATTAAAAACAAACAAAGAAGCCCCTTTTTAATAACAGTATATTTTAGGCCCTGGGAAAACTGTAAACTCCTAGGTGGTGGGGTTCAGCCCATGCAACCAGGTGAGCCTGGGTGCACAGAGATGTGCAGTTTGCTCGCTGCCAGTGTGCGGAGTGAGCCTATTTACGCCTTCGCAGCTGCTTCTCTTAGAGAAAACAAGCAACAAGACACACTTTTTATTGCAACTAGAAAGGAATATGCTCAAAGGGAATATATTTATGCCAGAAAGAAGAAGCCACGAGCAAGGTAATATTGTCCTATCAAACTCATGCCAAGCACATTCAAAACTATGGTATAAGACTGTAAAAATTAAAAACCACATCCTTGGCATTCATTACCAATTTTGACTAAGAAAGAAAGAAAACAGTGGAAGGATTTTGGGCCATGACAAGTCAGAGTAAGCGTTTGGGTGCCTGGGGTAGGTATAATACTGTCTTCCGTACTTTATTAGACCAGAATGAGAATGCTCACTTCAAACAAGCAAAACAAAAAGAATAACCCCCAAACTCCAAAATGTCTCTCCACTCATTGAAGAGCTCAGCTTTTGTTTAAACTCAGCATTTTATCGTCATTCAGTCTTCTTTTGTCCTCTGTTGTTACTTACTTTTATTATCCAACCTCTGACTCATTAGGAATACATGTTCACTTGATTATTTCTCAAAGAAAATTTCTTGGAAGGGAAATTAATACCTGCCTGAGAGAGACCTGTCATTGTGCTGTTTTCTTATGTGCCTATGTGATGTAAAGCAGTAAAATATTGGTATAGCAGTAAAATATTGATATTGCAGGAAAAATATTTGGGGCAAACACTAAACCACAGCGTAGTTTGTGCTGAGAATCATGGAAAGGCTCCTCTGCTGAATAAGGGCTTGCAGGGTTGGTTTCAGATGACCCGGGTTAATCTCTAGATCAGTATAAGTGCCTGTCTTGATTTGAAGTATGCAGTGTACATAAATTCTTTACTCTTTCTTTTTATATGCTAGATTTTCAGCACAATTGCACTAAAAATACCAGGTCAGCTTGTATATAATTTGATGTCAAGAGGTACAGAAGTGAGAAAAAATATGAAGAATATTAATCTGCACGACTCATTCATAAAATAATTTTATTATGTTTGAAGTGAAGCTTTTACCTGAGAAGTGGTAGGGACAAATATTTATGTCTCCTGATGAAGATCTTTTTTTTCCTTATATTATAGTCACCTGCAGTTCATACATTGTTATCAGTAAGTACCCAGAAACAAAACATGTACAGTACAATAACAATTCATTCTTTATTTGTAAAATGAGTCACATTTCTTCTATCCTGCTTCCCACAGACGAGAACTTTAATAGGGGTATAAATAAGAAACTTAACATATGTGACCTTCTGACCAAGGAGTGTTAAATTCCAGGGACTATATTGCTCTACAAATTTTTTCTTTCATTTGAATGTGTATTCATCGTAGTTCTGTCGGAAATTGCGTGATTTATTGTCAATAGTAGGTTATGATATGAATTACATTCAGATACACAGAGAGGAAAATTGTGGGGAAGCTTCTTGCTAAGGATGTTGAAAACAGTTTCCACTTAACCTTCAAATGTAGTGGAAATGACACAGTTGTATTTAGGTTCAGTTTTATCTTTGGGAAACATCTGTACATAAAATTACATCTTTTTCTGTCCAAAACAATAGTTCATGTTAGCATTTGAATCTTGATATACTACAATGCGTGACCATTGTGACTCGATTAATGAAGTCTGGCAATGCAAGTTGTGTTCATTCTGGGCAAAGAGTCTTGAAATAAATTAAAAAAAACAAGAAAGATTCTACTGCAATACGAATCCTTTTTTTATTTTATTTATTTTGTGGCCTGGGAATGTTTAGATATTTACGTAAAAAACCCTACTATTAGTTTGATAATATCTGCACTTCAAACATAGGCAAGTTCTGTCAAGAGTATAGTTTGCAATCCTTGACTATTTGTAAAATAGTGATTTTATCTCATTTTTAATAAGGCATGTTTTAAAAAATGAACAACTAGAATGAATTTCTGTTTCTAGCCTAAAATAAAGATGTACTAAAAATCCCTTATGAGAAACAATCATCTGAGTTCCCAGTTCAACCCTGAAACCCTGCGAGTCCCAACTATTCAGACAGAAGTTTTCAATATTATGAGCGACTTCTTGGCACCATCTTCAGTTCAATCTATACATTTTCGGTATTTCATCCAGAGTTTCTCCAGACACAAAAAGCCTCTTCTGAATTTCCCAAGCTTCTCCTGTTTTGGCAAACTGCTCTGGTCATCACAAAAATGCCACTCGCTGCAAGTAAAATACAACAACATTATTCATAATTATTACCAAATAAAACCTTAGACCAATAGAAAAACAGATTTAACCTAGGAGATGTCCTTCAATCAGATTACTTTGTCTTCTTAGGGTAGTTATGAGATTGCATTTGGGATGCATTTGTTTGCCCAATTTAGAGCACCTATTCTTTTGAGGACAATCATGGTGCTTTTTGAGCTCCATTCAGCGCAGTGTACTTACTAATCACTGCTTAAAATAAGTCTGATGACGAGAACCAGAACGATGAGTCTTATAACTAGGTTCTGTTTGTGTGTGGGGGAGAAAGAAGAGCTAAGGACAGGTAACAAAGAAGTATAAATTGACTGAGAGAGAGCATAAGGAACTGCTGTCAGCTAGCAGAGATTTCAAGTGCAGAGGATAAAGGATTTAATATTATGTCTGCTTGCAAAATGAAAGCTCACGTTAGGTTACATTTTGGAATCAAAATAATGAGGTCCAAAGTCTGCTTGCCAGATGACTTTTAAGTCCTCTAATAATTGTGTTTGTGGTCTATAAAATGCGTGCAGGGAGAGAAGACTACAAGAAGAGTTAGCATTAAGTAAATCAACAGATATCTAAATGTTTACAGAAATGTTGGGAAAGGAGGAGTTCAAGGTGTTTTGACCTCTGAAGGCCCTGTTGGACAGACTCTATAGTGGCTCTGTCTGTGAAAACGTGCAGCAAGAGACAGCACTTTTTATAACATTGAATATAGTGGTGAGGAAGAAATCCTAACTGATAGTAACATGGCCTACAGAATTTGGGAATGAGTGCTTCAGAATGCCTACTAGTTAAGAAATGTTATCCATCTCTATTTTGGACGAGCATTTCACTTTTTTTCTGCCATATGCAGAGCAAGAAGGTAGGGTTTCTGTTTGTTTGTTTGTTTGTTTTAATATTCTGCTATTAGGCTAACTGAATTTTGCATTAAGAATACTCACAGAAGGCCACATAATATCACTAGAGAATTCTATTGCCATGATTATACTTAGCATTTAAAAGAGGGGAGAAGTACTTACAGGATTTCATTCATGCCTAAATTTACTTTTTACTGAAACTAAAATTACAGTGTTCTGCTGTTGCATTATAAGGTGGCTCAAGAGCACTCCTGGTTTCTAGTGTGTTAAAAGAGCAGTACAATTAAAAAGTGGACTAAAGCTGTGCCTGTCTCTGATCTCCTATAAAGCAGAATGATGGTACAGCTGTGATATACCATGGTCATTAGAAAGTGGTACCCAGGGAGGGAGAAAGAAATATGTATTTGACAATGCCCCTCTGGGCTCAACTTTCGGAGTCAGAGGGACTGACTCAGTCTTACCTTCTTAACTTATCCATAATATTTCTGTCCTGTGGAGATCCCAAAGGTTTATTAGGGAGTCTCTGGTTCAATCCATAATCTTAAAACTGCCTTTTGCGCCTGACCTATCCCAACCTCAATTTGAAGAACCATCGAGTAACTCCCTTGACACTGCTTAAAACAACATAATAATGCTTTCATCTAAGCAGAGAAAGGTCTTTGACATTATTCAGGAGTATCTTCCTCTGGGACATTACATAGGCATATTCCTCCCTGCAGTAACACCATACTCTTAGGTCCCAGTGTCTAAATACAAAGATTAATAGCTGTCTTTTCTTCCTGAAGAGTAAGAACCTGCCTGTCACTGTTGCCACCAATGTTTGCATGTGCCCTTTGGATTCACTGGAGGCTGGGTTTGTATTCCTGTTGCACGAGTTGCTATTGCTAGGTTGGTCTGAGACCTCCCAGTTTTGGGGACCGAGCCTATCCAATTGAGATCAGCAGGTCAGAAACAGCTCCATCTAACTCGCAGCGTAAGGCAGCAATTCCTGCTCTTTGTATACAGCCTAAATTCCTCAAGCTGGTGCAACACATTCTTCAGTCTTTCTGCAGGATACCTGACTAGCCCAGTATCATCTAGATGATGCCCTCATACAAGCTCTTCTCCAAATATTGGCATGGTATTGAAGCTTAAATCACCACTGGTAACACATTTTATTTTCTTGAGATTGACATTCCTTCATGAAATGTCACTGCTTTTAGTCCCTCCTAGTCTATCCTATCACATACAGAGAGAGAGAGTGTGTGTGTGTGTAGTGGGTTGCTTTCTCCTACTCTAATCAATCATTTTTTTGAGGTAAGAAGATGGGAAAAGAGACTAAAGTTTATCTTCATATCAGTTAAAATGTGGAAGACTGAAAAGTGGGCAGAAAAAGGAGGTCTTTACAAATTAGATGGGAGACGGCTGAATTTTAGAAAAAGAAATTTTCCTATTATCAGGTACTGGTAAACTCAGCAGATTAAAATTTATTCCTTTAAAAATACTTGGTTACTCCAAAGTAATATAATTATTTTTAAACAGATTATTTAACTTTGGCCTTATTCTGCTAAACATCCATTGGTCATCTCTCATGTTGGTATCTGTCAGTTAATGGTGTCTGTATCTGCCTTTTTTGAGAAAGGTGATCAGACTCTTACCTGATGCAGACATTGCCACTGATCTTTCTCTTGATTGTCTTGACTTCTCTGTTATCCATGCTTGTCTCCATTCCAATTTTCTTAAGCTCTTTATCCTATCTTTTTCCTATGTGTTGAAGATCTGCTGTGTAAATAAATTACAAAAGCTCTTTAACATCTTTGAGGATACATTCAATTATATATGAATAAACCAAATGTTACTACATTTAAGTAAAGGTAAATTAATGATTTTATATAGATATATTTATATCAGTATGCCAGTATTTTATGGGTTTTTGTCACTAGCCTTTAATCAGATTTGAAAAGACCTTTACAAAAGAAAATTGTTCTTTGCAGCATTATTTTATAAAATTATTATATAAATCCTTCTAAGGTATATCAATCTGTGTCCATTTTGATTGTTTTACAGATGCTTTGGCTCTTATCAGCTATGAGATATTTTTCCCAATTTCTGAGCTGTTGACATTGGAAAAATGAGTAGGTAAACTTGAGTGGTTTTAAGTCCTCCCCTTTTAAGAGATTATAAGAGGTTATTAAAGGTGATTTCTTGTTTACCTTGGAGATTCTCCAGTGGATAATTTTGGAAATCTCTAACCTGTTGTTCTAGAGAGAAAGGCATGTAACTAGGCTTCTGGGTATATAAGAAATGCAAGGGCTGGTGTTACCCTTTCTAGTCTCTCCTCTTAGTAGAAAGTTTGGGACATTTTTGTTTGGATTTCACTTTACTAATAAATACTTGTATTTTGGTCACCTGAAAGCTGGACATTAGCAACACATGATGTCTGAAGGCTGATTGAGAGCTTCAGTTAGCACCTAACTGTGTGTGTGCAATTGTGAGATTGCACAGTGCGATCACACAGTGCAGCATGGAAGGGCTGTGCAAGGCTCTCTCGCTGCTAGCAAGGAGTCTACACTGCAAGGAAGGGTTTATGAAGGGCTAAAGAGAGTATCTGCCTGAAACCTCTCTTTTCCCAGCAAGTTCTGTCCTTATATCAACGTGGAGGTTGTGCAGTTAGTGGTGTTGCTTAGCACGGGTGTATTACAGCTACATGCAGTGACACTTCCTCAGGTCAAGGGAGGTGATCCTCCACTTCTACTCAGCCCTAGTGAGGCCACATCTGGAGTACTGTGTCCAATTCTGGGCTCCCTAGTATCAGACATGGAGCTGCTGGAGAGAGTCTAGCGTAGGGCTATGAAGATTAGAGGACTGGATCATCTCTCTTATGAGGAAAGACTGCAAGAGCTGGGACAGTCTAGCCAGGAGAAGGGAAGACTGAGAGGGGATCTTATCAATATCTACAAATATCTTGAGGGAGGGTGTTAAGAGGATGGGGCCAGACTCCTTTCAGTGGTGCCCAGCGACAGGACAAGAGGCAATGGGCACAAATGGAAACACAGAAAGCTCCACCTGAATATGAGGAAAAACCTCTTTACTGTGAGGGTGACAGAGCACTGCAACAGGTTCCTCAGAGAGGTTGTGGAGTCTCCTTCTCTGGAAATATTCAAAACCCATCTGGGCACAATCCTGTGCAATGTACTCTAGGGGATCCTGCTTGAGCAGAAGGGCTGGACTAGATGGTCTCCAGAGGTCCCTTCCAACTTCAACCATTCTGTGATTCTGTGATCTTAATAGGTTTCTGATATTTACTGGAATATGGTACTACAGGTGGTAATTTTGATACAGAAACTCTAATCTCTGGAGCAAGGAGTAATTTAGCAGGAACTACTGCCTTGCTGGAACCCAAAGCTGTTGTGTTTCCATGCTGTGCTAGTGGTAGATGCAAGGAGGCTGAAGATTCAGAACCAGAGGTGGAAATTATGAGCTTTGACACAGTAGGGTGAGGGAAAGTCATAATTACTATGCAGCTGTTAAACGCTGTTTTTTTAAAATTTTGCATTCCTGCAGTGGACAACTGAAGATAGACACAACTGTAAATAAATTAAATAACGTAAACAATAATGGAGCATTTCCATCAGGTTTAAGGATAGCAAATGTTTTCTGAAAGAGAGGAGCTGTGATGTGTAAATGGCATCCAGTGCATATTCAAGGAGGGGCAGAGTTATGCTGTGAGGAGGCACCGAAATGGGCAGGCGAGGTGGCACTTGACCCTAGCTCGTTTGGGACTCACAGCAATGTGCAGGGACTTAGCCATCATGATAAACGATTTAAGTTTCCCTAAGTGAGCGTCTGAGAATTGTTTATGCTGACTCCCTGATATTTCACTGGCAAGAGGTCAGCTGCTGTATTTGAGCACAGATGAGAGTCACTGGAAGATGAATCCAGGTCTGGACACCTTGCAGAGAGCAGCACTTAAGGACTGTGTTAGTAGCAGAACTGGGTGTTTTTTGCTTGATATGAGATGGATGCCTGTGATTGAAACTGCCACAGAATTGGACATCATTGATGTCTGAGTAGAACCAATCCTGCCTGAAAATCAGAGCATGATTCAGTGATTTCTTGGTTTTCAACAAAGGATGTGATAATGACCTGACTGGATAACAAGCACCGGCTTTGGACTTGTTCAGATTCCAGTCCACAAATGTTACCTAGGGCTGATGACTGAATGAAAAAAAAAAATACTTTTATGACGAGGAGGGGCTGGAATTAAGCAATGACTGGTGCTGTGAAGGTGCAGTCTTGAAAACCCAACAAACTGTTTGTTCAGTCATCTGCGAACAAAATCACGATCTTCCGTAATGCAGAGGGTATTATAATTGACTATAAACAACTTAAATCTCTAATACTGGGGATTATGGCAACAAATTAATTCACTATAAAAGACTGCGGAGAGCACCGGCAAACCTCAGCGTTGTGAGCTGTTTCTTAACCCAGTAACACAGAATGCCGTAAAGTGTATGAATCCCAAGAGTTCCCAGAATCTGTGCATATCTTGTTTTAACCAGCCACCATCCTATTTTTTTTTCATTGAAATTGGAAATGAAAGCAAACCCTTGAGTTTCATTGCAAAATTAGATCACATTCTCAGTAATTCATAGATGTTTTGGCCATGCCTACAAGCCTGGGCCAAATTTAAATGGGAGAATAAATTTGAGATTAATCAATGCAGTGGGATTTAAGGTTTAGTTCTGTCTCTGTGCATTTAAATTGTTACTAAGATCTCTAAAACTTTCTGCATCCCAGTTTCCCAAATGAAAAATGGACACGATAATACAGTATTTCCCCCCCCCCTTTTTAAATGTATTTATTTTGCTCAGAACAGATCTAAGCAGTAAAGCAGTAAAGAACAAAGTACATGCTACTGAAAACTGAAAAGCTGGCATGAACTGAGAACTGAAACTGCTAAAATGTTCCTTGACTTTCCTTTTTGTTTCTATCGCAAGGAGATTTCACAGGCAAGCGTCAGCTTCCTACACATAATAATTAAGATTCATACGACTAACTTAACTTAAAATTCAGTAGAATTCTCATATAACCCTCTAGCGGTCCCCAAATCCTGGGTTATTAGTCTGAAACTGGCAAGTATAGAATAGTAGAGAGAAAACTGGGACAGATATATTCAATATTAATGCAAAAAGATACAGAAGAACTATAGCAAAAAATAAAAATAAACTTTCTTTTCCTATACAGTGGAAGTACCTCAGGCAAAAAAGTTATTATAATACACATTGAACTTAACTGAAATATAGATCTAAACCTTTAAACTTATTCCCCTGTTTTTAGTGGTATAAAATATTCACTGTAAATTAGGCAATGATTTAGGAAGCAGTGGGCTATGAAATTTATTTTGTAGTATTTCTACATAAGCACAGGAAAAGAGCATAGTGTCTTTTTATCTCTTTTACCAGGTGAGTGTATTTAATACATGTTCTCTAAGAATAATTTGTATTTGCAATTTAAAGATAGACACCTTCAGCGAAAGAACTTTTAATATAATTATTGCTAATATTTTCAATTATCTTCTTTTCTTTCCTGTTACTTCTGGACAGAAAAAATGTAAGAAAAAGATTTCATTGCTTTCATTCTAAAATCAGCTATCAAACTTTGAGCATTATATCTGACTTAATTCCTTGCTTACAGATATTATGCACCCAAAGTAATGCATTTATATGGATTTTAATTGTGTTTACATTTGAAGGTAATTGTTGTCATTGCCAGAATTGGAATCCTTTTGGTGTAACTTCCATTGTTCAGACCTTTGTGAGCAGATTTGTTATGTTACTTACCACTCCGCTCATTTATGGATATGTATAAAATTATTTGCTGTATTTTTTTCCCCTTATTATTTTGTAGTGTTGACTTACACATGTGGAAAGAAACATATCAGTAACTTTGATGAGAATAAATACATTTGTCAGAAAACAAATTTCAGTGCTTTTACCACCTGAGTAGTTCTTTTATTTTTTGCTGGTTTCTTTTTCTTCTCTTGGATCTCCTAACTTTTTGAAACATTTTCCACTTCTCATATTTTCCTGTAAGGAATGCAACCTTTTATATTTTAAAAATATGGGCTGTTCAGTGATTACAAATTCAGGCAAAAGAGAAAAATATTTGGAGAGAAAAAGAATTTGGTTAAAGTTGTGTTATATTTTCATGTTTATTTCCAAATATTCTCTGAGTTCAATTTATGATTTTCAAATTTATAAATTACAAATTGAAAAAAATCTAAGAAAGGATTCCCTCTGCTGTTTTACTTTTGATACTGAGACAGGAATCAGAACACCTTCGTACTGCCCATACAATTTTGCCTAGTAATATTTCTAAATGCTGTCTTGGGGTTTTCATTTTGTGTTGTTCTCCCCCGCCCAGGTTGTATATAGATCAAAGACAGCTGAAAAACGCAGATGAACATTTCACCTCCATTTTGATGGCTCAAACTGTGAACCGTTTGGTAGAATGCTCAGAGTAGTTGAATGTTCTTTGAATCTGTTATATTGCAATGTTTTCTCTTTGGTTACAGCTTCTCACTGGATAATAGCCAGCTCTCCCCTTTGTTAATCTAAAGTATTTAAAATATTCTGTCTTAGGGTATCCAGAATAAAAAAATACTATAAACTAAACAATTCTGAGCATGAGTCTCTAATAAATGCAAGTTAGAGGACTGTATGTTCTGTGCTGCATAGATGCATATGGTAAGTGCTTTGAACCAAGTTAGGACTAAAAGGAAATGATCTGTAGTTCTCTGCTTGAGCACATGTTTAGATGAGATAAAAAAAAAAAAAAAACAGATTTAAAGGCTTTATTAGACCTCAAAGCTGGAAGCAGATGTAAAGTTTAAGGGTAGTAACGCTTAAATTCTTGTGTAACTGCTGAGAAACAGACATGTAATGTAAGACAAACAGGCATCTTTGAAATTAAAAGCCATTATGATTTCAATTTTGCCACAAAATCAATATTTTAGCCTAATTCACAAAAGCCATGGTAAAGAAAATAGAAAGAAATGACTAAAATCTCTCCATGAGGTCAACCTGTCAAAGCAACTTATAGTACAATATCAGTTTAGGTTGTTTGGTGGCTTACTGAACAATAGTTTCTTTTATCTTTTGAAGTCTAAAATAGGTCCCAAGAAATGAAGCTCTGAAAGCCCCTGTATCAGCATGTGTCACTAAAGAAAAGTAAAATGAACTCATAACAATAGGTTAAGCTTTTTTTTCTTGAGTAAATTCTCCATATTCAAATTAAAACCATGAAACTATAGTAACCTCTTAAATGGTGTTCTGTCTTTTTGAAGAAGGAGAAATTTTGATTTCAAATACATCAACATCTTGTCTTCTTTTAGAAGAGAGACACTTCTAAAAAAATGGTGTCTCCTTTGTCTTGTCTCGTACACATTAGGGGAAAAATATTCTTTATAAAAAGTGCAATTATGAGCATATATCTGTATTGTGTAAAGTCATTTGCCAGTCAGAGATTCATGATGACATGACTACAGAAGATAATCACTCCTGCCATTAGTGATGTTAAGATTTTATTTACAAGAAAGGTGGTTTGCCTGGGCAAATGCATATGTACTGGGTTGCAGAAAATCTATAACAATCTGTTTAATACAGGCTTTAAATATTCACCTTAGCGAAAATAGTTTTATAGCTGTTAATGCTGGCCAAATCTGAATAGTAATTTTCGGACTTATTTAGCTATTCAGAATTGATTGCTCTTAATTACTTCATAACTTAGGCTCCCAGAGCCTTAGGAATTATAATATTGCCACTGTGTACCTTTCTCAAAATGGGGGATTCTATTACTAAGTTCTGCTGTCATTTGCACTAGTGAAATAGTTTGATTCAAAACTCTGAAACTGATAAATTCATTAGCACAGCACCTCCTTACTGACTCTCAGCAGATCAGTTGCCCCTTAAAATATGTCTCCACAGAGCAGTAAAGTATTATTTAGAGATTGCAGTTATCTTTTTTTTTTTTTTTCAGTTAGCTAAATTAGCTTCATTGGAACAACACACTAATGTAGACATATTGCTTATAAAAAATCTAGTTTGAGCATCTTTACATGGCGGTGCATTGTGCTTACAGTTGTCTGTTGTCAGGAATTCAATTTGTCAAATGTTTTCAGCCAAGTAATGCTGCTTTTACTCCTCTGCAATTCTGTGCTGGATATGGAGCCTGATAATGAAAGCTGATAAGTTAATTCTTTAGTATCCCTGCAAGACTGCCATCAGCTATTGCGTAAAAGTACAATATTGATAGTCCTGACTATGGCTGATTAAAAGGTAGGGCATTTTCTTCCATTACACGTTCATAAATAGAAAAGAAAGTTATGGCCCTTTATACTTAAAGGCTTCTCTCAAAGTTGCTAATGTCAGTAAAGGTTCTTCTGTTGAGTTCAGTGATAGGTAGGTGGCTGGATTGTGTTTCGTGGGCAGTTCTGACTGAAGAAAAGATGTTGCAAGATTTAGCAACCATTAGAAAAATGCAGTCTGATTAGAAATCAGATGTGTCTAGGACATAGTACAGGATGGAAAAGGAAAGAAGTCCACGTTTGGGTAATCATGATGAGGGCTTTGCCTCATGGAAGAGGTTGCCCATAAATTCATTCAGTTGGCAGGGAGACATTCATAGCTGATTTGTGGCATGCAATACATTTGTACAAGACAGGGAAGAATAGAAAAGAAACCAACTTTAGAGAAAGAACAGAAATTCCCATGTGCGACCACTTCCTGGAAACACTATTTTCTAAGTAAATGTAACGTACGGAGGAGTACGTCTTCTTGTATTATTTATTCTTGACTGGGGGTATGACTTGGGGTGGAGAAGTAGCTGGTGTTGGCGAACATACGTGATTAAGTTAGATTCAGATATGGGTATTCTGTTTGCTGCTTCTGAGCGAATGGCTGAGGATACAGGCATTAGGATGTTACAGGAACAGCTCCATGCAACCCTTGACTAAAGGGACACGTGGCCAGTCTCTTTTCAAGAACTAAAAGCAACAGAGAGAGTTTTAAAGCTGAACCATAATAGAAAGGTGATTTGACAAGTCACAGTTAGAACCACAAAGATCGTTCTCATAACATTTGAGAAAATGAAACCTACTTGGTGCTCCTTCATCACTGTGTATACTCCCTCAAGTAAAGCAATGCCCCTGATAGCAGGCAGTATAATCTGCATTTTATTTCACTCACGAGCAAAATAACAAGTTACTCAGGCCTGCGGCACTCATGAGTGATATGGGCCGTGTAATATCCTCTCCATTGAGTTTCCTATTATTAAGCTTGAAATAAGGAGTTCAAAATTAACTGTGACAATGATTTTATCTAGTGTTGGCATCACCATTAGCTTTTGCAGTTTACTGCTAATAAAACTTTAAATTTGCTATTACTTGTGATAACCTTTTTGCCACCTTAGCTGTAGAAATTAGACAAAGAACCCTGCCAAAATGTATCTAATGACCTCTTCTAGATGCATGAAAGAATTGGCTAGAAATAGTGGCTGTTATTTATAAAGTGTTAATACTATGAAGTGCAATATTCAAGATTTCAGGTGATTAATTTGAAGCACATGCTTCTTTTAACAGGGATCAGTGTTTCATGGTTCACACATTTACCTGACCAGTGTTACATGCACGGTCAAATGGATAAGCATTCTCTCTGCAGCTGTCAATCCATTTCAAAAAACAGACACACAAATGAGTACAAGTAATCTTATATTTCTGAAGCACTGTCGAGATCTTGTATTGGAGTTGATGTTAATACGGAGAAATCCTGAAAAAGTTTCAGGTCTTAAAAGTATCACTCCAGAAGAATTTTATAAGGTACTTATAAAATCATGCCTATCTAAGATCATGCCTATGCTGATATAAATCAAGAAAAACTGTGTTCAAGTCAGTTGGATTGTATGCAGTATAACCTGTGGAACTAAAATTTTCAACTGAAAATATACTTTATTATCCATAGACTCTTGTTTATCCTTTTGATATCTTTTCTCAGCTATAGGTTTTCAAGTTTCCTAGGTGCTATTTACATTGATTTCATTGAGACAAGGATTTCATCTTACATCTTTCTCCTGACATAATGCCAACCAGAAGTATACATTGTTAAATATCAATGAAAATCACAAAAGAATTAAGGATAGGCATAATAATGAAGAGGCAAAAAAATGCACTCATGGAAAAAAGCATTTAATTCCCCTTTGCCAGAACTGTCTATGTAGATGTGCAAATTCTGTACAACGACTAGAGGGTGAAACAGATCCTAATATGATGCTCAAATCCCACGAAGTCAGGTAAAGCAACCCATAGGGGTATGCTTGTATGTATCAAATACCAGAACCTCTCTCCTCAGATTTTACAGCTTGGAAAACTGTAAAGATACATGCCTATGCTTTTATTTTAAGGTGTCTTTTCCTTTTTAAAAGTGGATGGTCACTCACTCCTTTTCATGTAATATGTCATCGGCTAAAGCACTTACGCTGGACATGAGTCTGAATTCACATCTGCATCTTTCCACATGCCCAGAACTTGCCTTATCTTTTAGGCTATACGCTGTTCTAGGGATGGATATGTAGTAAAGCTGTTAAAGTAAGTTAAAGGAAAAAAAAAAAGAAAAGAATGATTGAGAAGGAGGGAGCCTAAAAGATCTTTAGCCTAGGGATTCAGGTGTTACCAGGAGGAAGGGAAGCTCTTGGTTTCAGTCACTGCTCCAAGGCCTGTTCATATCTTCTGTGCGGCAATTACTAAACATATATAACTTCTGGAACGTAGGCTGCGAACTCAGTCCCCAGACAAATATTGTAATCACAAGAAGTCCATGCCCTTTTTTGTGGCCTTGCCCTGGCATAGCTGATCTTAGAGTGGAAGAGCTTTTGCAGCAGAGGTGGAGGTTGTTTTCCCCTGTCTTCTCCCCATTCCCCCACTCTGACATTATGTGAAGATAGGGAAACTCTGCAGTGAGAAGCATGAAATAAATTTGAATTCTGTGAGCTTTTAAAATTAAGAGAATCAGGGTTTTTCAGGGTTACTGGACCTCAGTGCTAACTGGACGTTTATCTTTTCATTCATCCTGTGGCATTAAACCACAGGAAGGTAACAGCAGAGCATTGCCAGGAGAGCAAGAGGAAGAAGGGGGATCTAGTCGATGCTCATCACGTGCCTGCAGTTCTCATTTTGCTTGCTTATTTTCTCTTTCCCCACTGTCTCATCATTACTTCATAGGAACCAGGCAAAAAGTAATGGACCATGTGAATAGCAAAAAGAAGTTAATTTAGTGGAGGCTAGGACTGAAGCATGGTCACGTGAGTCAGGCAGGAGAATTCAGGTGGCTGCACGACAGCTAGCACAGAGGTAGGAAACGAAGGAACTGAGAAAGGGAGAGAGAGTGCAGGGCTGAGATGTTCTTTCTCTGTTCATTTATTACATTATCCTGCAACCTATAATTTAGGCTTTGGCTACCAGGGCAATTCAGGAGAAAAAAAAAAGTATTTAAATGATCTAAATAAGTTTTATTTTGAAGAAAAAAATAGAGAATTTTTGAGTAGTATTTTTTTGTTTTTTCTTTCCTGCTTTTCTCTCTCTCTCTCTCTCTCTCTCTCTGTCTGTCTGTCTGTCTGTCTTTCCTCTCCCTCCCCTCCAGGCTTCCAGCTGGGATTTTGTATCTCATGTAAATCTCCTTTCATTAATAGCAGTTCGAATTACCCTGATATAGTACCACCTTTATAGAGTGCTTGGCCAGCAAGCATATTCTTTTAATAATGTTGCATTACACATTGTACAAATATGCAGCTTCAGATCTTTGAGCAGCAGCCGTACTTCTTAGTCTGTTTCATTCTCCTACATTAAAAAAATTTTTTTTTGTTTTAAATAATTTAACTAACTTGCTCAAAAACGTGGCTGCGTGGAGACATAGGCTCGTTACCTTGATGCATCATCTCAGAGAAACCCCAGCGGTGCGGTTGACGATGAAGGGTGTAGTATATTATCATACAAAGGTCATTCTGATGATGGTGCTCCACATAGCGCTGCTGCAAGAAGTCAGCGCTCCCGGCAATGTGCATATAGCCTGTGGGTGCAGGTGTCAACGGGGAGGCTTCGGGGCTGCTGGGGAGCTCCGGAGCCCTGCAGAAATGTTTGTGACTGGAGGGGCACCAGCTGCAGCCTTGGAGCTCTGTTAACATTAATTCTCATAATAATAGAATGGTGTAATATGTTGTGAACTGTTTCTAATTGGCACAAGGCAATGCACTTCCCAAGCTTTCAAGTTCAAGGGACAGCTCTGAACTTCTGCTGAAAATGCTGCAAGGATGCTTGCATGTGATACCTGCAAAGTGCCAAAGAGAGAATAAAATGCTCCATCCCTGAATGGTTTTAACACACAAAATATGTTTTTCTCTGTGTCCTCTGCTTTCTCCCAAAAGGAGAAGAATGCTGGTAGGGAGAGGTAGGGACTTTTACAATATTTTATTAGCAAAATAATGAATTTCCAATAATTTGGCTTTGTATATATTTTGCTACATTAGTACTCTGTTCTTTTTTCTTTAACTATATCAAAACCAAGTAAATGTTTAGCCCTCATTCCTGAAAAGATTGTTCTCAGCTCTTCTGTTATTTCTGTCTACTTCTGTCATGAATGAAATACTTGAAATGTTTGCCTGATTATTTGGAGAATTAGGGGTAGGCAGCACCAATACTTTCCTCAGTTGTTCCACAACCACAGTGAAGCCAGTGTATATCAGGCAGATATTTTCTTTTAATGGAGAGAAATTTTTTTAGCACTAATGAAGTATTGAAAATTTTATCTGTGTTACTTTTGCTCTCTCAGAATATACTAGATGTTGCCCAGGAATTTTTCAAAATACATTTTGAATTTTACAGGCTTTATCTGCATGATACTATGCATATAGTGGCCCTACTTATGTGACTAAATATATATGTTGCAAATATACTATTCATTTGGCTTATCTGACATGCTTTAGCCATGTTTTCATCTTCATGAGCAGCACCTTCAGACAATCACCTTTTAATTAAAAAAAAAAAAAGTTTTTCTTCTTTCCCTTCCCAAACGTGATTTTTTTTTCCCTAAAATTGCATTCATATAGCACAGATGATAGTCAGTCCTGCTCCTTCCACCTCTTAACACCTGCCTCCCCTGTTTTGGTGTTCTTTTCAACCAGATCAACATGATATATTAGGAAGAATGAATGTACTTAGAGACTAAAAGTTGTTTATGTGGTACAACTATTAAAAAAAGGTTCAGGGTTTTTAGTTTGAAGACCATGGCCAGCTTAGATTGATGGCAAATGGACTAGAGGGTTAATGTCAAAATTAGGAAACTTTTTATTGAGATGCACTCTAAGAAGAGAATTAGAGATAGAAAAGTTTGAAATTCAGACTGAGTGGATATGCAAAACAAACTTTGATCAGCAATTTCAAAACCCTCCCGTTTAGAGAGAAGTCACTCTGAGTGTCCAAGGCTGTCAGAGAGTCCTTCACGGCAGGTCCTTCTGGCGTTCAGGTCTGGGTCAGTTCCGGGTGGAAAGTGGCCGGGAAGGAGTGAAGGTTGCTTTTGCTGATGCTTTCAGCACACCGGGTAATGCTGTGCAGCAGGCACACTGCAGGCCGTGTTGGCCACAGTGGCTTTGGCGTTGAATTTTGCTTCTTTTTGGCAGCTCAGGAAGTTCTCTAGCTGGCCTGACCAGCTGGCTGGCTTCCCCATGTCTTTCTCAGGTCAGAGCACACTATTTTGCTTGTCTCCTTTCTTGTGTAGCTTTAACCCAGAGTAATGCAATTCCGTGGTGTGAGTCAAAAGGTAAGAGATTGAACAGGAGGAGGAGAAAAAATGTGAAAAAGCTCTTTTCAGTGAAGTACTCATTTTGGTTAAATTAAAGTAGCCATGGAAGTATGGTTGCAGAAGCAATGAACTTCAAGCTAATGACAGAAACAGCAACAATTGTTTTTATAGTAACTTAATTATGCTAATTGATCTGACAACTTGAGAGAAAGGGGGTTTTTGTGTATGGTTTGTATACGGAGGGGAGTTAGCTGGAGGTAAGTCCAGTGAAATGGAGAGAGAAGCTGCTATTTAGCCCCAAAGAGTGCAGAGAGATCTGTAGGAGGTATAGGAGGAAGATTGTAATGGGCCATAAAACTAATGTCTTTATTGAGTCCATGATTTTTATTATCCATTAGTTATTAAGTTGAGTTCCTGGAATAGCTCTGGAAGGCATTTTAAAGCCTTGCCTAGGGATGAAGGCTGAAAGGTCATAAGGGAGGGGCCATTTTGTGATTTTTTTTTTTGTTAATAGCTGTATTCTTTCTTTTTATTGATTATTTGAGTTCAATTTGGCACAAAATATGTTGACTGTTTTTGCATAAGTGGTTTCCACGAGGACACCATCCTCCTCAGCAGTGAGTTCACTAGATGGTAGAATAGTCTCCCTTACCATAACAGCAGCACAGCTTGCCTTAGAAATACACAAACAAAAAAACAACCCTAAGAGGCTCTTGGCGTGGACATGTACTTCCTGCTCCTACTGTCAGATGCTAAATTTGTTCTACTAGCTGAAGTCTCCCAGAGGTCCAGTGGAGGCACGCTTAACTGTGAGGAAAGGAGATGGCTTTTAGCACAGTCCAGAGAAATAACTGTTCCAAGGGAAGTTAATAGTTTTTATTTGGGCCTTTTATCGGGTCTGAAAAAGAAGAAATGAACTCCCAGGTAAGCGGTACTCGCAGCGATTGTTCTGATGGGGAGCATCCGTGCAACAGCTCCACCACTGACAGGTCCTGCTCTGCCTTGCTGCCTCCCCAGCTCTACCTGAGGAAGAGTCTTCCTCTGCCAGAGGAAGACTGTGGTGGGCCATAACCAGCTCTGTTGGGTCTGTGATTATTTCTTGTAATTCAATAGAGCATAAATTTCTAGAAATGTCTTCTGAAGGTATTTTGTAAATCTCCTTGGTGAATGGAAATGAGAGTAAAGCATAGCTTTGAATGCTTGTGAATGCTGAAGACTGATAAAGCCATCAGAAAAATAAGAGCTAAGATAACGTTAGGCTGTGAAGAATACGACGAGCTTAACAGATCGTCCTCTGCCATTGCTAGCAGGAATTGAGGGAAGGCCCCACACTTATTACCTTGGAACACATTTTTTTTTTTAAACCTCTTACTTAACAGCTTCAAGAGAAATTGCATACTCTCTCTCACTCTCCAGGAGCTTTTATTTTACTCTTTAAGATCCACAAGGCAAAAAATCCTGGCAGATCTACCCTACTGAACACTCCTTCAAGAAGTACCAGGAGAAATTGTCCTCAACCATTTCATCTTTCAAAAAGCCAGCTCTCCTCTCAGAGAAGACAGGCATTTTATTAGCTATAAAATATAACTGCTCACTTATTGCAACAAATCATGTGTGTGGTAGCAGGCGCAAGAAATGCAAGCCTGTACTTACAGTCTCAGCTCTTGGCGTAATTTTTGTTCTTGTAAGTGTTTAAGGCAGGTTGGAGTGCTGTCATGGCATGAGCTGTTATTCTGCTGGCTAGTGACACTTACAGTGCTTTTTATCGTCTAACAAAAATGTACAAGTTGGAAAAAAATCCTTAAGTATATCCATACAAATAAAGTAAGTATCATAAGACTGAAGGAATGCTTGAAACTATAAAGTAGCCGTAACAAATTAGGTTATAGTTTCCTGAGTCTGCAGATAGTCTGAAATAGTAATCCTTTATTACTATCGTACCAGGCAGCTCAGAATTAATTCCAAAATTCTGTTTTTTAAGAGCCTCTGTCCAACATAGAACTTCAGAAACTTTAATGCAGAGAGGCAGAGAGAGAGAGACAGACAGGGACTTTTGACACATTTAGGCATTTCCAGTAAGCAGGGTAACTAGTGGGCCCCTTCTGTTAACATCATTTTCATTTTTAAGGAGAGAAAGAAAACTAACTGTTCAAAATCAATATATGGTTCGGGAAAGCATAATGCCACAAGAGAAGAGTGTCTGCTTTTATGTCACTTAACCAAGGCCCTTGGTCATAACCCTGGAAAACCGTAAAATCATGGTTTTATTATGCAGGGAAAAACTATTTTAGCTAAGTTTCAGAAACTTGTTTGTTACTGGGAGCATAGACTGTAAGAAGCCAACTATTATCATGTTCAGAATAAGATGATATTCGTAACATATTTTCTTCTTCATATTGCTGCTAGATTTATAATACTGTAAGCTACCAGAACGACCAGCGTTTCTGTGTTTAAAATGCAAACTTTGCTATATAATCACCTACCTATAATCCTAATGTATTTTTTGTTTTGTTTTGTTTCATTTCATTTTGTGGCTCATTTCTTGCTTCATACTCCCAAAGATCTTCAACTCTCTGCTCTCTGAGTCACAAATGAATTTTTAAAATAAGCACTTGTACTGTGAACCATAAAGCAAAATACAGAGATGGAATCAGAAGAAGAAGGTAAATTACTTTTAGTGTTCTGCAAAGAAACTTTCACTTGGCTTTTCCTGTTGTTTTGAAACTCTGAAAATCAATATAGAAACATATATTCTGAAGGCAGGTCATTTGTGCACTGGGTGTTTGTAACAGTCAGCTTTGAAGGGGATACTTATGCCTTGCCTGACACGAATCTACAGTTCTTTGCACTAAGTGTCCCGATGAAACTACAGTTTAGCTGTGGCTATCCATCTCAATGGCTATTACTTTTTACTGTTCCAGACTCCCATCTTTTATTATGGATTCACTGATAGATCAATATGACAGAAGCAAGATAAAAGTCAGTTAGCTGTACATGTCTATTATAAGCTTGAAACCTCAGAAAGCATTTTTTTCAGGACAGAAGAGATACGCTGTTCACCAGAAGCCCCATATGTGCTACTTTCCTGTTATGTATACCAATAGTTTTCTTTTACTTTCCTTTCAATCGATCCATGTGTGAACATCATCTTTATTTTGAGGTCCTCTTGGCCATTGAACAACACTGAATTGAGTAAAACTGATCTGAAAAGTGAGAATGGAACCGTTAAGAAGAAGCAGAAGAAAAGGAGTGCAGACATGCTCCACACGTAACAAGAGAAAAGTGCCATATGCATGCTGTATTATAAGTTGTATTGTAAGTCAGGGTGAAACTTGCCACATTTAAACTGACAGCATGAAAATAAAGAAGAGAAACATGTGTTTTGTGATGGGGTCAAGACCTCGAAACTTCTGAGGATGGATGAGAATTACCATCGTATCTCTCTCTCTCTGTTATGAGGCTGCCAGGCAGAACAAAGAAAAGACCTGAGGCCATTTGGGTCCTGTCTGGTGGTGACAGCTGAGGGAGTTGGTAGGTTTGGGAGGCTTGGTGCTGGCAGGGATGCTCCCTGGGGAGGCCCATTGCCCAGGACACCATGGCCTGCACCTGCCTGGGACTGCAAGCCCATGAGCTGTTACTGCACATTTTGATTGTCCTCATAATCAAAGAAATTACAGGCCCAGGTTTTTCCTGGAATTATGGTGTATATGAAGGTTTTCTGTAATGTCAGTTCTTTCGCAGGACTACTTTTCTTGCTTAACAACCTGTTTCATATGTAGAAAGACATCTCAGAGACTGCTCTCTGTCAGATTTCTTGGAATTGGCAACAGTTAGAGAAATGATTAGCAGGGAGCACAGATAAACACCTACTATCATAAAACTGTTGTGCTAATATGCATGATATGGGCTCTCATTGATCAAAGTTTCCAGATTTTCACAGACTAGTCAGCAGTTTTTAACTAGGATGTTTTTTCCCCACATATTGAGTTTTGATTTGTGATGAACCCCATTTACTGTATGTGAACTCTCAGCTGAACAAAGGGTAAGGAACTGGATTTTTATGTATTCTTTTCATTTATCATCTGTGTTTTCCTGTAATTGTAACCATGGAAAAAGGCATCAGTAATAGAGCAATAAATGTCTGCTGAATGTACTTGCAGAAAAAAAAACTTGTATTTTGCTCTGGAAAAATACACTTAATAGATTGTTGGATAAAGCAGCGCAGAGCTCATTCTGAGTGATTTAAAAGGAGGATTGTACATGAAAAGAGATTAAAATCCTTTTTGGTTTTCTGAGGTGTCCTCCTTTCACACAATTTTTTTCTTAAATGTGTGTCATCAAATGCAGTCTAATTCCAAAGCAAAGATACAGTATTTTTAAAAGTCAAAGTGTAACTTGTCATCTTTATGTTTTAAGCAGTGTCTCAGAAGGAACCAAACTCTATCAGCAGGGAAGTACCCCAATCTTCTGTCACTTGACAAACTTAAAAATTGATGTCTTACAGGCTCTTCATTGCCCCCAAAGGCAGCTACGCTGAGATGTTCCTACCTTCTCGCTTCAGCTCTACTTGCCCTGTGCTTCCTTTCAACAGTGATGCCTTTCGAGAGGCGTGTATGAAAGGAAGGGTCGCTTGTGCTTTTGAGTGTAGTGGAGGAGAGCATGCCCTGGAACGGCATGCAGCTGCAAGGCGGCAGGGGCAGCACGCTGAATGGTTTAGTGTGTGTAGGTGGTGCTTACTGTGTCCGACGTGGTGCCAGATCATGGACCACTTCTAGAGTTCACTGTGTTTGTTTTTAATATTTCTTTTCTAAACAGTGTTTTGGAAGAAAATAGCTGAGGTTGTGAAATAATGTGGGAGAGATTCCTTTATCTCTGTTAAACCTTTTTTCAATTAGTGCTGCTGTGAATGCAACACTAGCGCTGATAGCAATGCAGAAGACTTCCCCAGTAAGACTTTCAGAAGTGTTTCAGCTGTCAGTTCCTGTTGGTGCTGTTAATTGTGCTGTCCCAGAGCCTGTGTGTATTCAGGGTGGTTTGGGGTGATTTCTAGGAGTCTTACAGTTCATAGAGCTTGCTCTTGTACAATTCAGCCTACTTTAGTTGATGTTAGTTGACGTTGTTGCTTTAGAAAATGCCTATTTTTCTTTCTTTCTTTCTTTCTTTTCTTTTTTTTTTTTTTTTTTTTTAAGGCAAATGAAGGATCTTCCAATATATCTTAGTGGGACACAGTCATATTTCTGAAGTGATCTTTGATGCAGAGTTTTGCTGGAGGCACCAGTTCCTGAACTGGAACTGCACTGGGTGGTCTGGAAAGTTGGTATTAATTTCAAACTGTGAGCTGAATGTCCTTTGATATTTCTGCGTTGCATGCTATCATGTATATGAGGGTGTACAACAGTATAATTAAATATACAAATGAGGGTAATCAGTAGTTATTACTTGTCTGAGTAAGGAGGATGAGAAATTGAAATGATAAAGCAGAGCACTAGGCTGTTCTTCTGTGATTCACAGTACTCATGCTTTACCTGTTTGGGGGTTAGCAAAATGCGAAGTGGAGCTATCAACACCTTTTTTCTATTCAGTTTCTCATATTAATGGTAATTGCTCCTGCTTTTTTTTTTTAAGGAAAAATAAAATGATGATTTGTCTGAATATTTTTAAGATGGCAAAAGAAAAGTGGCATTGTTTGAAAATCCCAGTGGTATCATAATGAGACTTCACATAAACATTAGATCAAGCAACCAAAAGCAGCATGAATTATTCTGAGAAGTTTTTAAATGTGGGATATATGACATTATTTAAGTATTTATAAATGCCATATCATCTGTTATAAGGAAAGCTAATAGACTGTTCTGCAGACATTTCAGCTCCAAAAAGAAATTGCTTCTGTAATCTATTTCTATAAAATCGGCAAAAGTAGAAGCAGACATACTATGGGTCAATACCAGTGAAAGGCCTCTCCGCAGACAAAAGATTCACAGTCCATTAAGTTTCAGGTCTGCCCTGATATGGATTCCTCTGATGTATTACTATTATATCCTATTTTTGTTGACTCAGTCCCTATGTCAGCAAAACCAAACATTCTGGCTTGTGTCCCAGCATCAAGCTGTCTGTGGAGGATATGTGTTTGCCTCCACCACCATGACAGTAATGAGAAACTGGCATTATTTTGATTTGCATAATTGTACGCTTCTAACTTAGACTCTGTGTCAGTAGGAGACAACTTATTGTAATGATACTCACTGCACATTATTCGTTCTGTGCGATCAGCATTTATTTATGCAAATTTTGTCATTACAAGAGGTCATTGTCCAACCTTCTACCATGAAATCACTTTCTCTGCCAATAAACAGTGAGAAAACACAATAGGAGAACTGCCAGGTATATTTGTCATTCACACTCATTGGCCAAGACACTGCAAAGGGTTTATTGTATGTGTGCATATGTTTTTAAAATTGTGTTTTATGAAAGACTGACAGCTATGATGACAAAACTAAAAGTTGATAGACCACATGTGATTATTTTAGACAAATGCTGTCAAAAAGGCACACACGAAACCCAAAACAAAACCAGCCCACTGTCTCACTAGTTCTGAGAGTTTCTTTTAAGAATAATTTATAGACTGAAAAAAATATTTTGTGTTCCCCAGATGATCAGTGGAATGTTTTCTGTGATAAGAAACAGAACCCTGTAATTTATTCATGTAAAAGATAAAAAAGACAGAATAACAAACTAGGATGTCCCACTTGTAACAGCAACCTGAAATACCAATAAATGTTGAAGAAATTCGTCAGAATCATTTGGATCTTGAGGATTCATGAACTGACCTTTAAGGCTCTCTTGACAGAGATATTACCAAGGTCACATTATTTGTCTTATCGTTAGTGGAAGACGAGCCTCTTAAGGTTTACTTTGCAAGTAACTGAAATGACGCCAGTAATTATGGTTTACCCTAAACAATCACGTCTAAGTTGAAAAAGAGTTAGAATATGTCAACGCTTAAAAGGTAGGAAGAAAACACACCGAGCAGGTAGGTAATTTAGGGGCTAGCTGACTCTGACAAAGTGATGAGAGTCAATAGATTTTGTCTTGATCAGAGGCCCATCAAAGTTCCCCGGACTTGCTACTATCCAAAATATTGCTGAAAGTACACGAGAGAGACCCCAGATATGGCTTCCCAGATATGGAATTGTGAGCAGAGAAGATTGCTGTACTGTAGCAGCTTTAAGACTAAAATCGTATTGTAGGTAAATACAAAACAGAACCCACAGGTAGGTCACGTTTACAAGGAATGATTGACTTTCTAGTGGTCTTTTGTATGCCAAACAAATCTATAAATCAGATGTTCTACCACCCAAAGAAAAAAAAATACACTTTGAAAGAATGTTGTTTAAGTTTGTTTACATGCCTGTGAAGAAAGAAGCATGCTAATTGACAAGCACTTATATCTGGGAGAGAAATTTCTATCCACAGGTGTGTCAGATAATTAGTTCCTATGTAATTTTGCAGTCCTTGCTTAAAGTGGAAATATAATCGTGTGTCCCAGTATACGCTGTTTCGAACTTCTCAAATGAAAAGTTTTTTGAAGAAAACTCAGCTGTGCAGCCAATGCTGTATGACCCTCAAGTGGCAAATGAAGCTATGTGAACAGAGAGTTTAATAAGAATATACTGTTCTTTGTGTCATTTAGCCACAGTTAGTCTGACATGCTGAATTAAGAGTAGAAACTGTATAGTTAGGACTTTCTGCTATTTCTCTGTTTTTTGTGGTTATGAGCTAATTGAGAAAGAAGTAAGGGGAGCTAAATTGAAAGGACCGTAATAAAACTAAGTTCAAGAATGGAATGAGAAAGGAAAGAAGTCCCAAAAGTAAAAAAAAAAATACTGTGGAAGAAATGTGAAGAAAAAGGCTAGAAAAAAGTGCTGCAAGATACAGAAGAGTCTCAGTGAGGTACAAGAGTAAAAATTGAATTTCACAATAAGAGCCAGTGGACATAGAAGAAACTACCAAAATCCCAAATTATCCAAAGTAAAAGCAGCCCAAATGAAATGGACCTTGGAGATGTTGGCAGGTAAAAGAAAGAAATACTCAAAGTAGGAGTAAAGCAGATACTCAACTTACATATAGATTCAGTCAGTAGAAGAGGCAAAATACATATCTGGCTGAGGAGGTAAGTTGTACTGCAACATGTGAAATAAAATATTTGCAGAAACTTTATGTTAGCTGAAACATAGAAGACGGAGCCTTTGACTAGCAACAAGGTGAACGCCGAGTCAGTACATGAATGGATGTTTTAAGAATGAGCAGGACAGATGTAAGACACCCTCTATGATAGTGGAAAGATAATTATTTGGATGATTTGGGGACTGAGAAACATACAGTGTATTGAAAAGTTGAACATACAGTGAATTGAAAAGTATTTGTTGAACCTGAAGCAGGGAATGAAATATTCAAAGAGGTGTGATTGGAGAATCTGAGAGACCCAAAGTGGGCAGCTGAAAGGCAGAGGCAGCAAAAACTGACAGCAGGAGTCCAAGGAGCAAACAGTTGCATCTGGAAGAAATGAGGGGCAGATTTTTCTCTAAATTTTCACTTTGAAAATAACTTTCAAACAGAACAAAAACCCTAACAACAGTATCCTTTCTAATTTCACTTTTATGTTTCAAAACTGTCTTGAATAAGAAAACAAGAACTTCCTCCCTTTGTTAATTAGATGGATTCATCATATACAAAAACATTCCTTGTGGATACTTTGATTTCTGGAGGTCTTCACTTACGAGCAGCCCCGGGCATGGCAGTGGTAGCTAATGAGTGCTTTTCCTGCTTCCCCTCTGAGTGACTGTTTTGTCTCTTTACTCTTCTAGGACAGATGGAATTGTAATGGAAAGAACAGGAAAAACTTAAGTGTTCCCTTTTAGTTGATGACAAAGAATTTTTGGCGTTTATTGTGAAGCTAATAAATACTTCCCAAACACTCATATTTTAATCTGACGTCGCACTACAGCAAGTAGGTCAGTTATGTAACCTACCTTCCAGCCGGCATGCCTCTAACCCAGTTAAAACAGTCAGCCTGGGGGTTCCTCAGCATGGGTCTTCTCCGGCAGACATGGTACCGGGCCTTCTTGTTGTTTCTGCAGAAGCGTTGAAACACCTGAGTTAAAATTCCCGAAGGCTAGGCTGCTTTATTCCGACCAGGTCTTTCCACTCCCTTTCAGAGTGCCTGAATTTGGGGAGCTTAGCTGGCTCACAGAACAATTTCTCTTATAAGTATTCTAATACTTTCTGGCTGTGGTTAATCCAAAATAGAGTAAAAAATAGTTTGCCTAGAAAATTGAGAAATTAAGAACTGGGAGAATCACAGAGCACAAATTTGTTTAGATGTGCTGTTCGCTGACAGGTATGAAAATATGTATGAAATCCTGCAGCATTATTTACTCCATAAGTCCTTGCACTTACTGCTTAGATTCCCTTATAACTGGGTATGGGTTGCAGAGCAAATAGGTGTTTGTAGCGCTGGAGAAGACTGGGAGTCCTGAAGCCGAGACTTAAGTTTGAAGCTGAGTCTCTAGCCAATCTGTCTCTAATTTTGTACCTGCTTTGTATGTATGTAGTATGGAGAACTCTTTTTATTAAAAGGCATCACGTGAGGTACATATTGCTTAGCAGTCATCCAAGTTGTGCCAGTGGGTTTCTTTTATCTAAATCAATAGCATGTGTGGATGCTTGTTGCAGATTTCAAGTACACCGTGCCAATGATTCACACAAGGCAAGGGCCTGCTTGTTGAAAAGAAACCTATGGCCATGGCAATTACAATGTAGCTGAATTGTTCTAATGGTGAAGTGTCTTTGATTCTATATAATAAAAACCATGCAGCCTTGGAAGTATTATTAAAATGTTTTAAAATGTATTATAACCTCTGAATTGTGGATGGACAGAGTGAAAAAAGCAGAAACATTATACAAGGGTCGGGAGAATGCCAGCTGCTTTGAACTCACGTTTTTAACTTCTACAGTTACCTTTCCAGCCTCCACTGCCATCTTCAGTGGACTTGATTCCGTTGTTCAGGGTTGGATTCACCTTACTTGCTGTTAGTCTTCTAAATACTAGCACTGAATCAAACCTAGTCACCTGGGCGCCTTCTATGGTCAGTGGAGAGAAGAAGATGCTTTCAGAGAACGATTTTGCCAGTCTTTTGTAATTACCTACCTTTGACTGACCCTCCAGAGATGTGTGCTTTTTCTTTTTCCGTCTGTTCACAGAGGACACCTCGGTGACTACCTTACAGTAGGTGCTTCACTTCCATATGACTGATGTTAGTCATGGTAAACCTGTGCCAAGGGAGGCTCACCAATACACACAAGGTGTCATCGTTGTTACCTTTGCAGAAAAGGTTTAAAAAAACATTGATAGTTTCTCAAAATGCTAAGAATGCACCTCAAATTTACTCTGATGGGTGAGGTAATTTAAAGGCCATGTGTTTTGTACTTGTATTGTTTATAAGATTTCTTAAAAAATAATATATATCTGTATAGTGAATGATTGTAGACCTTTGTGTGGGTAAGTAAACTGGAGTAAAAAGGTTCATCCAGAAAATCCCTGGCATAGGCTGGAACTAGATCTTGAACACTAAATTTTGCTCTTTTGTCCTGTCTCAGTTTGACTGACTCTGATAGAACACCATTAGATAAGAGAAAATACTATTTTCGGTCACTCCAGAACTACTTTAGGGAAACCTACAGGAATATAAAAATAGTTAATATCAGTAACTAGGCCTTCCAATTAGAGCAATACAAAAAAATAATTTTTATAAAGGAATTAAGACCTTGAAAACAGTTTGCTTATGGTCACCTTAAAAGTCATTGGTTTTTCTCATCAATATAGAAACCCTAGAGTTTCATTTTCATTCAAATGAAATTTCTCTTTTGCTTTTTTCCTCCTACTTACATATGTATACTCAGATTTAATTAACATTAGGTAAATATTTCCAATTTTCATTCTGGAAATAAAATACTTTACCTTGAAAAGAGCAAAAATGAAGATGTTTTTATCTGGGGAGGGTTCAATCAAAACGTTTGCTGAGTTCAGCTTTGGCCACAAGCAGTTTCAATTACGCAAATTAGATTCTGAGGGAAAATACTTTTCAGAAAGTGAAGTTCAGATCTAAAGAAATATTCCAATGACATGGAATTATCATCCTTTAAAAGGAAAGGGGAGTTAAGAAAAAAAAGTGCAACTGACTTTATGAAGAATTTACAGGAAGTTTATGATGAAGTATAATCCTGATTTTATAAGAGTCATATCCTTGCCCAAAATGAATGTAATGAGAACTTCCAGCAACAAACGTCAAAAATGTACATTCATCCTTTGCCAGAGGAATGTCTGAAAAGATTATTTCTTCAGTGTCTCTACAGAGCCAGTTTAGTGCACCTCTAAATATGAGAAGCTGTTATTTTAAAAACCTGATGCAATTTTTTCTGTATGGCAAAATGGAATCTTCAGTAACACATAGTTTTAATGAATGAAGTGTAAAATATCTGGCTGTAATGCTTGTTTTCCTTTTAGTTTATTGGAAATTACCATTATTTAAAATAGTTTTTATAATAATTTTGATGTTTATTTTTAATTTGGTTTAATTTTTATTTGGAATGAATGCATTGATTAATTCTAGCTAGAAACCTTAGTCTATAGCAACTACATAAAACTTACAACTTAATTTCACAGTGTGAAAGTTTTTATAGGTCTAGAATTCTGAAAACCAAATTAATTTAATGTCATTAAATATTGCTTACATCCCTCATGATTCTTATTTCCTATTATATATGGTGTGTGTGTGTGTATGTGTATATGTATATATATATATATATATAAAAGTATATATATTTACACCTTGTAAGTAGCTTGCAGTACAGGATTAAGCATTAAACCAAACATAATTTAAATGGAAATAAGTTTTAAGCCTCTATATTTCAAAATGTGTAGATTATTGGTTATAAACTCAAATACTGTAAGTTATTTTATCTTTCATCAGGATTTGTGATAAAAAGCAGCTTTAGTTTTTTCAGAGCAGAACACCACATATGTGTTGAGAGCAGAACTTTAAAGTATAACATTAGTAGAAAGGATATCATTTGATACATTACACCCTAACATTATTTTACATTATTATCATACACTAAAATTGTACTAAAGAAGAGCAGGCGAGATGTATTAAAAATCAGTTAACTTGTGCTTATTCTCTATTTTTTTTAACTGAAGTGGTTCAGCCTGACAAAGCTCAGGTTAATGGGGTAGGAGAAACAAAAATCAAGGAGATTTTAGTGCTTTATCATCTCTTCTTTCACTACCTTTCCCCCATGTGGTTAAATGGGAGTCTCATCTGAACTGATACTTTTGGCATGTTTCCTTCCTCTCTGCATCAGGGCCTGAGATGTAACTGAAGCAGGAATATGAGATGGTAATGAAAGTCTCTGAAACATTACTGCTATTATAGTTTTCTTTATTTCAAGGTAATCGTCCAGTGCTGAACAGCATCAAGGATATGTGCAAAAAAAAAAAAAAAATAGCTGGAGCATGTCAGTTGCTTAGCAGTTGCAAGCTTGCATATGATGTTAGAAAAATAAATATAGAAGTAATTATTTTTACAAGGAATCTATTTATATTGTTTACAGTGATAAATACACCTACTCTAATCTGGACATACACAATGTTGGAATTTTAAGTAGAAATTAAATAGTCTTCATGACGAGGGAGGAAAGTAAGCTTCAATAAAACCCTCTGTTTTTTGCAGAATAATCCCTGTAACGGTCATATATATCCACATGATTACAGAGTTAATTTGCATTATCATTTAACTTCTGTCATTTAATACATAAAGGCAGCAAAACACGGTGATCCTAGCTATAGGATGAGGGCTCACCACAAGCCCTGACAGATTGAGTGCCCACATTATAGCCAGTATCTTCACCGGATCATGACAGATCGCCGTGCTTTGGAAGCGCTTGTTTAATGACATGATTTACAGCCCGCTGAGGGGAGCAGAGGCAAAGACGAAGGGCTGTTACGGAGCAAGCTGCTGCGAGTGAGTAATGCGGGGCGAGCGCGGGCTCGTACGAAACTACATCATCACGGGCGTTTGTAAAATTGTCGATATCCATCAGTTAACAAACCAACGTTTCTGGTTCACCGAACAGTAGTAAATGAGATGCCTTACAAGTCGATTCTGTATCCTCACAGAAAGGTATGTTTGTATTCAGTGTCACTGAACAGAGCAGTATCCTGTATGTCTGCTGATCTTTTAATTAGTACAAAACATTTAGTCATGGTAAGGCAGAAAAACAAGGTTTTTCGATGGATCAAATTCAGGTGAAGCACTCAAGCATTATTTCCAAGTAATGGCATGTTTTAATCACTCAAAATATGCACAGACTGCACAATATGGAATTTTACAAGAATAGGACTTCTAAGAAACAGGTTAAAATTGCATTCCTAAACTTTCAGGGAATTAAAACCCATTATTGAGAAAATACTCTTGAATTCTGTTACTTTCACTGTATGTTTGGTCTTGATCAGTCTCTTTTTTTACAATAAATGTGACGACTTTATTCATGAATTATTATAGGTAATACAGGCTTCTACCTTTGATCCTTTTGTGGTCCTGCAGGTGTCCAGCAGTATACCTGACTTATGTAGTTATTTACAGAAAATTACTGTCATAGGCCATTCCTTGTGATCTTCAACTCTTTTTTGCCTTCAACCTGAAGAACCCCAGAGAAAAGTCCCTGTATGAAAGGAAGACAGCCAACAGAACTCATGGAAAAAGTGGGAGGTTCTGCAGCACTTCACACTGCATTGTAGGATGTCTTTTTCCATGTGTATTTACCACTTTGAATTTTGCTTCAAATTCCAGAAGCATTCTCTCTTCACTGGTCCTTAGCTCTGCTACTTACTGATATCAACTCCTCCTATTTCCAGGTTAGTGAGAAATACCAGACAAGATGTTACCAAGGTTATTATGATAGCTTCTGCCAGTCCAAAACAGTTTCAGTACTTGGACCTAATGCTCTTAATGATTTACCTTTCCAGGACCATGACTGCTAGCGGATATCTTAGGACAAGGGGATCATCTTACATCCAAAGGCAGCTTTCTGTCCTCTCGTGTTCCAGATGGATATCAGAAGAGATCGTATTTTTCAAGCGTTCAGAACACTTAGTACAGATATAAACCTGCATTGCTAAGTGGAAAAGATTATAACTTTGTAACAGCAACATCATTTCCATCCTACTACTGCAAACAGCCTGGTTTTGTTTGGCTGTTTTCTCTTTTTTTAAAGTGTTTTCATTCAATCTGTAGCAATTACTGCTACATATTCCTTCCCCAATGAAGGCTAATTGATACCTTTGGAACTCTTTTGCCTTGAAAAGGTTCTTAGTAGAGTTTTTCCACCTCTCATATAGCTACCTCTTCATTTGCATTTGCTTCTTGCTATATTGAACCATCTGAACTGCCAGTAATGTGTTCTCTGGCATAATTTTGTATGACAACATATGAGTTAGTTAGCAGTTTTAAAACCTACCATAATCAAAGAGATCTCATGAAATGACCCCCTCTGAAGGGACTCTAAAAGACTAAAATCTTTTTTACCTATATAAATTCATTTCACTTAAATTATATGAAGCAGTTCCAGAAATTTATGTGAAGCTACTTTCTAACCAGGATAAGGTTCTGTTGTACAACTAGGATATCCGTCATTTATTTGGAGAGTATTATTTCACCTTCCACAATTTTCTTGAAATGAGATTTACTGATCCTGGAAGAATAAAAAAATCAGCCTAGTTCAGTGAAAAGACTGCTTAGTCAGGTGCCAGTTTGTGTTAGAGCTTGCGATAACTTAATAGTTTAGGATTCTCAGTATTTACATTTATTATAATTAATATCTATTCTTCTTTAGCATATCTTGCTATTACTATTTTCTTCTCATACTAGTTTCTTCAAGGAAGTTACCTGATGATCAGATCATACTTT
Organism: Rhea pennata; assembly: GCF_028389875.1. Taxonomy (NCBI): domain Eukaryota; kingdom Metazoa; phylum Chordata; class Aves; order Rheiformes; family Rheidae; genus Rhea; species Rhea pennata. The sequence continues at coordinate 16,007,836 of NC_084670.1, read as the reverse complement.
ATCGTTATGCTGTAGTAAAAGCACTGGTGTCTGAAGCTTCATTCAGCAGTAGTACAATGCAAGTTTTCTCGGATTAGACTGCCAGCCATTGCAATGACCAGTGTGTCAGGCCACTACTTGGGAGTCACAGAGTGGCTTTAATTATTTTGCCACCTATCACTTTCCTGGCATTATGGAGTTCTAATAAACGTGAGCCTGTGGGAGCAAAAAGAATAAATAACAGTCTCCTCTGCCTTTTTGTCTATGGAATAGGACCATAGTGATTTGTAGTTATGCCTCTGAAACACATAGGCAGCCTGTTTAGAGCCCGTGTAAGGTTCTTACCTGCCAAACATAGTCCCTTTTCAGGCTTATGGAGTTTTGCCAAAGGAAAAAAATTCCTTAAAGTTGAGAGTGTGCAAGTGCTGAATTTCCTCATTCTCATGAGCATTTCACATGTAAGAGCAGCTTAGTTATTCCAAAGTGGAAGCATGAAAAGCTACTGTAATTAGTTGTGGATAAAAAAACTCAGCCTCCTCCCCATGTAGGAGAAACTAAATTGCTGTGATCTGAGGGTCTGTGCAGAAGTCAGCAGAACAGTTTGGTTTTATTGTTCTTGTACACAAGTTTTATCTTCTTTTGTTTCAGAAACACAATTTTAAAGGATTCTTAACAGACTGAAAACCCGTGATTTTACTTACTTGTCCCAATCCCCTTTCCATGCTCCCTTGACCCTTAGCTGGTAACAAACCATGGCTTGAGAAACGATTGTGGTTGATTCTGTAATCTGTGAGAAATCATCAATATACATCTCATTCAACGAGGAAGAAAATCTTATCTGCTTCATAGTGTGATCTAGGAACAATTATTTGTGTCAAAGATTTTGGAAATTTCCTTCTTAAGAAGACGTTGTATTTCTCTGTAATGACCAAAATATTTATTGCACAAAAAGTGTTCTGCACTGATCCCATGAATAATAGACAACTTTTTCTGCAAAACATGGTGAAGACATACAGCATCTCACAGGAGGTACAACGTCTCATAGGAGCATAGCACAGACCAAGTCTGTTATAGGGCATGGCTAACTTAGGCTTTCCACACAGTACTTTGAGAAATACTGTGGATGTAACTTCACTTGCTGGAATATCAATATGAAAATTTGAGTGACCTCTTCTGATTTAAGCATACAAGTTCAAACAGGTATCAAACTGGTTGCAGGAAAGCTGATGGGCAGATCTGATGCGGTAAGAATGAACCAGAATAATGGAAATTTGAGCCTCAGATTCAGCAGGAAGCTCAAACTTTCTGAGACCAGAGCTGTGAAGGAAAATGTGCACTGAGAACAAAATCACAGAGCAAACTCCTGAAAAGGACTGTTATGTATACTGACATAGTAATTATAGTCTAATTACAGTAATTAGTAAATACAGCAGTATTACTTAATAGTAATTAATAAATACATTAGTAAATCATACTAATATTGTAGTTGATTAAATAGACAGTTGGTTTAAGTATTTTGACCTCACACTGGTTGTCTTTGACCACAAAAGAAACTTGAGAATTCTCTGAAATATAAAGTATTTCCATTTAATTTGCATTCTATTCAACCTAGGACAAAGCTGAATATCAAGTAAAGTATTCTTACAGCTCCCTGAAGAGGCCTGGTAGTTCTTCATCTACCTACTGAGTATCCTGGGGAAAGGTTCCTCAGCCTGAAGATGCTTCGGGCTCAGTACTCTTGTCCTCTCCTAATGACTGCAAGGTGTTTAGAACACATTTTGTTGAAATTAATTGAATACACAAAATCAAGAAGAGATGAAAAAATGTTAAAAGATTTATGAATGCTGGTGAATAAGCATACAAAAGCTTAGAACCCTTCCATCTTCTCTTACGTATGAGCCTCCTTTGACCTTCTTCCTCTCAATCTTTTACACATTTTTTTATGCTATTACAATTGTTCTACTAAAATTGCAGTGGAATGAAAGGATCAGTCAAAACGTGGCAAGTTGCAAAAATTTGAACACCTGTTTAATTTTATATATACACAAAATTTTATTTAAGTCTGTATAGCAATTCATGCACATTAAGTTAAAGAATTGGTATGACTTAAGAGAATCAAGCCTTACATAGCTTTTGTATAAAGAACAGTCAATTATAACTATCTCTGTAGACATTTCTTTTTATGATTAAATGAAAAGTTGAAGATAAAAAGTACATCCAATTTAAGAAAGAGATTGCTATCCAGTCCAAGAAAGTAGCTGGTAAATGTAACATCATATATCATTTGGTTAATTAAGAAGTAGCCTGAAAATCACTTGTTAGTAAAATATTGTATATGAATGTAGTAATTTTATCACTGTTTTTTAAAAAATGTAGGCCTGAATCTTATTTGTATAGAACGAAGCAATGAGTATAAGAATTGAAAGAATGAGCCTCCCTTGCCTCATTTCTTCCTGTACTTCGACCTAAGACAAAATTATATCATCTTCTTTCAGGATTTTTGGAAACATGCTAGGCTTTAGTGAGAGGTATTAGTTTTAGAAAAAAATGACCTTAACATAAAAATAAACTGGAAAAGATCATGACCTTGGATGAGAAATGTGTGGCTGATCCTAGTAATCCTTTTAACGCACCCTGGAAGTGAGGCTTATTAACACCTTACAGAACGTTTAGAGTGACCCTAAGGGAGTATGGGATGATACCTTTCAAAGCAATAGTGTTTCCTCTTATTTCTGTTCAGGGCATTAGAGACTGCTCAGAACAAGGCTGCATGATGGTTTCCATTCTGTGTCCATTTTCACTTGTGTATGAAATGTTTAAATTTTCACTTTAAAATTTCGAGTGTGTTCATAAACACAATTAACACGTATGTTAGATCTTAAGCAATATAGGGAAAAATTCTTAAAATTATAAAAAAATTCCTATTGCAGAAGTTGAAGACTACAATTTTTAATAAGCTGTACTCATCACTGATTGGGAAACTGCCTGCCTTTATCCTGCAGTTGATCTGTTCCTCTTACAAATATTTTATTACTTGTATTATTGTAGTCTGTAAAAGAAGTACGCTGTGCTAAACACTGTGTAGACATAAGACCTCAAACTGGCCACAGGCAGCTTAGCATCTAAATGAGTGCATCTACATTAGCATTTCAGTTTGGATTAGAGTTGTGTTTTTATAGGGAGTTTCCTGATTATCCCGATATGCTGTGCTTTGGTCCACATTACAGAGCTGTTGCAGAGTGTGTGATTCAGATTCCTTTTCAATGAAAGTAAACTTAGAGAGATGCTCCAGAAATGAGCCTCATGCTCTTTAGTGCTAATGGGCATTCAGCCCACAGCACAAGCATGCAGCCTCTCTCTACTTATATACAATATTGAGACTGCGTCTTCAGCACCAACTTGTTCACTCTGCAAATTAATAGCATTTGCCCTGAAGTACCTGTAGACTTTCAGGACCAAAGAATGAAAAGGGACACCTGAGAACTGTGGAAAACTGTAGTGGACTTCACAGGGAAGAAGAAGTTGATGATACTGCTCCTTTGTTCAGCCGTGGAGTTGCTAAGTCACAGAAGCAGAGTCTTCTGAATGCTTAGGAGATGAGCATCACTGGTATTGGAGGAGGACTGTAGGGAATACATGCTTAGGTGCTTTGAGTGAGTGTGATTTATACTCCTTAGTGTTTGACTGAGATTAAATGCTTGCTCAGCCCCTAAAGATCTTCATAAGAAGAGAAAAGTTCTCTGAGTTGTGCAACAGAGAGGCTGGACAAAGTCTTCCAATATATTTTGGAAACTCAGCAACTGGGAAGCAAGCTGAAGAAGTTACATTTTTGCAGAAAAGTTGTTAATTAATTACATGATCACAGTATTGTCATGAAACAACTAACAGTTCCCTGAGCCCTTGCTAGGTTTTCAAAGAACTGGTGTGAGAAGCAGTTTCTGTTAAATACCATAGGAAATGCTGTGATAATAGAAAGTTCAGATTTCACCTTAAAGCACAGGAGATGTCATAATCTGCAGGTTTACTGCCACCTACTTGTACGTATGCACTGTCAAATGTAGTCTTTATGTATATAGTGTTGTGCAGTTTATAATGTGTGGGTGTGTTTGCATGTGCATGCGTATACCTAAAGAGATCATCCATTTTTTTTCTACAAACTTAGATACACATTTAGCATCTCGTAAAGGACCTATGCATAATGTGATTATGTGGCCACGTGAATTGCTATATAATTATAGTTCGTTTTGAATTTGCCACATAACCACATAATAGTGCTTCAGAATCTAAGCTTTCATTGAAAAAGTAATTAAGCCTCTAGCCCTTATGGTTACAAAGATAACCTTCAAAATGTCAAATGAATGTAAGCAGATGCGTTGATGTCTGTCTGCATCTGCAGAAAGCTTGAAACAGTAGCTTGAAGAAAATGATACTGTGCACTGCCCCATTCGCCTTACTGGGAGCTATCTCTGAAGAAAGCCCAACACAAGCAATACTGTTAACTATTTAACAACTGATAGGCTGAGCAGAAACAGCCAGCTTAAGAACTTCTCTGTGACTTTTAGATGTATTGAAGAACATGAAATACAGATTCCATTGGTACCACTAAATTTTGTTAAGATTTTCTATGGTAGGGAAGAAGTAATGAATTAATTACCTTGCTACAAATTTAAAATCAGTTTTCTCATGCTCAAAATATTGAAGAAAGGAGCTGATAAAACCTTCCCCATCCCCCCTCCCCCGACAAAAATGTCAAGTATCAAATGTGCTGAAAAATAACAAAATGATCAGTACCTTCCCTGGTGCTTACCAGCTTCACTATTTCACATTCAGCTGCCAAAATTCCTTCTTTCTCATCAGCATCTTCTGTCTTGATATAATTGATTTCAGTTTCTCTGGAATAGGGGTTCTTCTGTCATTTTTTGCCATCCAGTTGAGTTATATATCCAGTAGTAAAACACTTGCAATAGGTGGATATTAAAAAAAGTGGCAAAAATATATATGTTAAAGAAAGAGGAGCGAATATATCCAGTAAAAGTGTGAATCTAAAAAAATATTTTGGAAATTATTACAATGGAACTGGAGTAAATTTACTGTATTACAATATATTTGGATAGTATTTGTAACCAGGTTTATATTTCTTTAAAAATGAAAGATATTACTGTTGCTTGACAGTAATGCATATAGAAAAAGGACCAGATTAAGATTCTGTTTTCAACTTGTACTTTAGTTTGTACGGAATCTTGAATCGCAACAGTATAGCATTTGCTATGAAATTTAATAGAATCACTGAAGATACGAAAGCTTCTGTTTGACATTGCTGCTTTGGAAGCCTAGTGAGGACTCACGAGAACAATTCATCTGTTTCATGACAATACTTTAATCTTGCTATTAATTAAAATCTTTTCCCAGTATACAAGCCTTCCTTCATAGGCCTGACATGCCATGCATGGAAAAGAACAAGAATTGGCAAAGAATCTTGCAAATTTGTGACAGAATGACAAACAATGCAACACTGATTATTTATCAGCGTAGGGTTAAGCTTTCAGGTAATGTAGTGCTTAAATGAAAAGGGGGATCCAGACTTTGGAAATCCCCAGAACAGGATTCTAAGTCTTCTTTTTTTATCCTGACATTTTTAGGACAGGCAATTGTACCAGTTGCATGATAACTTATGGGACAGATTAAAAAAACCACCATAATAATAGAAAGATTCCCACCGGCTTTTACATAAGATTGTGTACTCATTCAACTTCGCAGCGTGTTCCCTTCTGTGCCATGTACCCAGTTCAGTTGAGCTAAGCTTGAAATTTTCCTTCAGTAGAAAGAAATAGCTGATATGATAGCTTAGCATCAGTGTTTGCTATATCCTACTTTAGACTGTTTTTCTCATTTTAATTTGAGAAAAGTAGCTTCTTAATCTTTTGCTATTTTGCTGTAGATGTTTTCAGTAGAAATAAAGCTGCTCAGATATTCAAAACTCCTTTCTCCTGTCTGTCAGCAGTTTAGTTCTCTGTAATTCCACTTTTAGCATTATTGCTACCAGTATTTCTAATATCTGAAAAAGAGGCATTCCCTAACATAATGTGTTTCATGAAATCACCAAAAGAATGTAAATCACTTTGGAAAGAGGACTGAGAGATGTAACAGATAAAATCCCAAAGCACTAAATTATAATAAGATATAATTTCAGGAGTTCCTTCTAGTGCTGGTAAAACTTCTTCTTCAAAAGGATGTAGAGTCTAGGGGAACCTTTAAAACATATTCCACAATGTAGTATCACTCAATGAAAATCCCAAGTTAACAAATAACTTTTAGTCAGTCTGTGTTGAGCGGTAGTTGTATTTTCTATGGGAAGTATGCAAACTTGGAAGCATTTTGACAAATACTGTCTGTACTAGTTAGACACTAAGAATGACTAGCACTGGCTTTGCAAAGCTTAAGACAGTCCAGTGGAAGCTGTGGAAGTGCAGAGCTGCTCTAGTGTCCCATCATTGTGGGTAGGCATGGTGTCTGGCTGCCTTATTGGTGGGAATGTTATGTACAATGTACAATGCAGAAATGAGACTGCATAAATGATCAAGAAAAGTGCAATGGATGACACTGTCTTAGGTGATACAATGCTGTCACTCTGTTCCTGGTAATGAAATTTGCTGGCTGGGTGGCTTTGACTTAATCAGTTAACTTTGCTTGCTTCATTTTCCCTCCTCAGTGTGGCCAAAAAACCATAGAATGGTAAGGTTGGAAGGGACCTCTGGAGGTCATCTAGTCCAACCCTCAGCATAGCCCTATAGGGGGATTGAACCCACAGCCTTGGCATTAGCAGCACCATGCTCTAACCAACTGAGCTAACAATATTGGTTTTCTTTCCTAAAGTGCTTTGACATTTGTGGCCATAAAGCTCTTCACAAATACTTTCGCTAAAGTTGAACATCATTTCAGCAAAAAACCCTATATTTGGAAAGCATTTAGGGAATGCTATGAGGATGAAGTAGAGAGATGAAAGAAATACGACGAAAAAGAAAGCAAAGAGTGAGAAGGGTAGAACTGGTTAAGGTACTTCCAGACTTTTTTAGATTGTCTTTGAGCCGCACAGAACATTCAGTGCTCTGCAGTTTGCTACATCAGACTTCACTGTGCAACATGTTCTTCTGATGCTCTGATACGTTTTGCATTGGTGAATCAACTCCAGCAGTTCTCACTTCTTTCCTCTTATCTCTCTCTGAAGTATGATAAATTTTACTTTCCAGCAAGAAGGAGTAAATGTTTTGGAAAGAGAAAAGTATGTAAAATAAACTTTCCTATGCCAGATAGATAACACTTTGTTATCTCTTATGCTATATTTTAAAATATATTATACTGTTACTTTATAAATGCTGAAACAACAGAAGAGGCAAAACCCAGAAATTTTCAGACTGGAAAATTGGGTGGGATTAAGTGATTTGCCAAAAGGCTCTGTTCCTCACTTTTTTTCTATATATCAGACACTTTATCCCTTCCTTTATCCCTTCCTAGACTTCCCTAGCAGTCTAAGTGTTCTTTTATAATGCACATCATCAAAGCATCAAATTGCTCCTCAGAGTGAATATGAATGGTGAAGTCCACAATGATTAGTGATTAATGAAAACTTTGCTAAAGAAAATGATGGAATTTGAGTCATTATAGTAGCTATTGGGGTTTCTTCATTTGTTAAAAAGGAGGCATTTGAAGCATTTTACAAAGACCATCAGCCTCTGATTATCAGTATTTTATTTTCTACAATTTAAATTCAAACAGCAAATAAGTCTTGGGCTTTTTGTAACATCACTGTAGTTCTTTGGGCAAATATTTTTTCCTATGGACATTTAGCTTGGAGCATCACTTTTCTCAGTCATTTCAACAATAGAAATATAAGAAGAGTATGAAAAATCTTGTAGAAGCACATTTGCCAATAAATTCTAGTGTACTGTACTGTGAACATACGTGCTTTCCTATAAGCATATAAAATAACTAAGTTTTGTAATATGAAAGTATGTTAATGGGGGTATATATTCTGGGTATTATCCATTTTTCCAACAAAAAGCTTTTACTTTCTGTTGCTCATTATCATCTGTTTGTGAACTTAATTACGTAAGTCTTATTTTCATGTAAATAGCCAAAAAGGCTTGCATGATGTGTTTTTTTTCAGTAACTGACATAAACGCCTTAGAGTCATCTTTGAAAATTTCTTGCTGTGCTAATAGACATTGCCATGATTTGTATTTGATAGGAGATTATGTTGTAAGAGAAAAAACAAGAAAACATTGGCACAAAAACAACTGCTTACCCATATTAATCCAAGGAAAGCTTAGAAAACAACCCCTCCCCCCAAAATAAACTAACTTCTGTTTTATAGATTCATTCTGTGTTACTTGCACAGCAGATCGCTAAATATCTTACTGACCTTCCAGCAGCATTGACAATAACGTTATGATACGTTAAGATGACGCCACTGAAACGCAGTGGTGTTGTGAGGATGAGTTTTCTTGTGAGGATCATCACATGAGGAAACTGTGTTCTTTGCAAAAGCATAAAATATTGAGCAGGAGTTTGAAATACGGTTTGCTAACGTCCTGCAAGGTGCTAGTGATTCCATGTTCTGGCTCAGACAGTCTTTAAAACAGGGAAGGTGAAGACATGGAAAATATATAAATAAGTATAGAATGTTATTCATGTTGTGGATGTTTGAAGTTATAAAAAGATAATAGATAAAATCCTAAGAAAGGAAGATCTCCTAGCGTAATTTTTGTGCCTCCAAGTACACCATATGCAACACTCTGATAGTATCTGAGATGCACAGTGATAAGAAGTCCTAGAAAAAGGTATATTCAATGCTTACCTTTTTTGAGGGCATGGAGAAAAGTAGCGTGAGTATGAGAACTCTGAATGTGCAGAGGCTTCATGAGGAGGAAATTTACTGGCATATACAGTAAAGGGGAGGAGGGAAAAAGAGTGGCTCAGACTTTATTTACCTATGTGAGAGTTTGAATCATAGAATCAGTCAGGTTGGAAGGGGCCTCTGGAGATCATCTGGTCCAACCCCCCTGCTCAGCAGGGTCACCTAGAGCATGGTAGACAGGGCTGCATCCAGGCAGGCCTTGAAGATCTCCAGAGAAGGAGACTCCACCACCTCTCTGGGCGACCTGTTCTAGTGCTCCGTCACTCTCACAGTGAAGAGACTCCCCCTCATTAGGACATGGCTTTTATGCCTGTCAGGCAACAAATGTAAAATTTCAACAAATTACAAATGGGGAAATGGCAAAAGTTTTGTCTTAATATTTTTCAAATTAAATATATGGATTTTTCTTTCAAAAATATTTTTTCAAGATTAACATAAATTAAAAAAGGAAAACACCAGCAATTTAAATAATCTGATTTCTGATACGAAACATCAGTGCTAATCTCCAGTTGTTTCAAGTCAGATAGAAAGTTGGACTGATTCAAAACTCTTTGTTTGGTAAAAAGTTCAATTTCATGTTGATCCGAAAAAAATCCTCTTTTCTCCTTCTCCTTCGACTGCTCATAAGTAAAAAAGACCCACTTACTGTCCTTTCATGAATTGTTTCCTAATACTTCTTCCCTCATCTGCATCATAACTTCTTTCATATCACTTTTCTTTATACTGACATTTTCTACTATTTGTCTCTTTGACAATGGTGTATGTGAGAGATTATGACATTATTATGGTACTTACAGTTGTTTATTATCATCATCATGTTGCTTTGTGTGGCTTGGAGCTGGGACACTTTCTCAGTAAAGTTTGATTATTCACAAGTGACTTATGAAGGCTGTAGCATGAGCTCTGCAAGAACAAAGTAGTGTGCCCGAGGGCTGACTTTCAGATGCATTATTTGTTGGGATTTTGTTTTCTTCCTTTAAAGAGAGACAGAAACCATCTTTGTTCTCTGCTTTTTTCCTTTCCTCAAAAACATAATTAAATTAATGATCCAAAAGACTACTTTAAACTATTGTCTGCAGTGAGAGTGTACTGTAATAAAATAATATTGTAGCATAGAAATGACAAAACATCATACCTAGGTATTGCAGATTATAAAGTCATTACTAAGGAATCTCAGAAACCAGACTTATTTGTCATGGGGCAGATCCTGTCACTTTCCACAATTTGAACACAAATTGTCCTTTTGAAATAAGCAGAAAGTTGTGTTTAAAACACACAGTAAAATACCTCTCCATATAAGCACCAGAGACTAAGACACATAACGATGGAATTTTACTTTTACCTCTGGATTTCCTGGCTTCCTTCATTGAGCAGAATACCCTTAAAATAAGGAGTTGTAGCTCTTTGTGTCAGAAAGCTTCCTCCATTTACATGAGCTTCTATTGCAAATATGTATTCTAGTAATATATAAACTCTAAGTATCCACATGTGGAACATTATACTGTTTGCTCTTCCTCACAAATGTCATAAATGGGCATATACTTTGATAAGTTTAAGTGACAAAAAATATTTTTATATGGTATAATATAGCAATATCATTGTAATTAAACTTGTTTGAGATTAGGCCAAAGGCATCAGAGGATTTACGTCCTGTGTTTTGCATTCTCTTTTCAAGTTATTTTATTAACATAGGATGTCTTTAATTATGCAGAACTGCGAACTGCATTATTGATATTCTATAAACATTAACTACCAGTGTCTCTAATGAAGCAGGAAGAAAACATGCTTTCTTGTTATTTGTCAGGGCTTGCAAAGCACTAAGTATTTCAGTTGCTATCATTATGTTGCGTAAAGTACAGGGGATTTGAGACTTACAACCTACTGGCTTAGTATTTATACTTGGCAATATGCATTTGTGCGTGTGTGCATGCGCACATGCATGTATTTGTGTGCATACACCCCCATACACACATATATTCATATATAAAATGAATTGTTTATATATCTATTCTATCTATACATTATATCTATTACCTGTATTATAGAATATGCATTTGTGTGTGTGTGTGTGTGTATACACACATACACACTTAATATAGTGATTTCTAAGACTGATTTCGTTCCCAGCAGTTGATGTTACACATTTTAACTTAAACATAAGTTATGAAGTGGATGAAATTTATAAGGAATTTGACTAATGAGAAGCAAATTATCTGTTGTCAGTTCATCTTCTTTCATTTCCAACTGATGCTAAAGGACAAGGACAATATGTATGATGGGATAAAAAAAGGTATTATTGGGATCATTGGATCCTACTTTTGTGGTTCATTTATGGCACTATGAGTGAAATAGATCTGGTTCTTTTTTTGCCTGTGTTGTAGCTTCTTATCTTTTCATTTACAGTCCTCAGTGTAATCCATTGGTTCAGTAGTTGATGAACTCACTGACAGCCAAACAGCAAGTTGTCAGCATAAGCTGCATGTTGATCATCAGCCAGAAGTAGAAATGGAGATAAGGAATATTTTTACATGGAAAGACCTAGGGAGCTCTAGAGGGAAAGAGGTATTTAAGCTGAAGTACAGAATGAATGAACACAAACAAGCCAAGAGTAGGCTGGAAGTTAGAGACTTTTAACAATCAGGTGTGTAAGAAATAGGGCACATTATAGCCATGGGAGTAAAAAATCTATCTGCCTTCAAAAAAGGAGCAAAAGAGGGATTTCATGGAAGAGATTAGATGATATGACAGCAGGGAAATAGACCTAGGAGTTCCCTTTGTTGTCTGCCTGCATATGTTACTGCAACTTTTGAAGCAAGGATAATGAAAAAGAAAAGTGTGGTTAGGAGGAGAGCCAGCAGACCATGTTGGTTGCACAAGGGTACTAAAGACACTGGACAGGACAAACATCCCAGTGCTATAAAACCTATCATTAACAAAAGAGATTTATATACACATTTGACTTAAAAAAAATATAGCCATTGAATTCAACGAGAACAGCAGTCATATAATAGCTGAATGACATGGCTCAGCTGAGCGACATTTTTTCAAGGGGAGGGACTGAGGTTATAAGGCTCATTTTAATAATTTCCTGATAGTGATGAATTTAATTCAGTTATGGTTGCTGTTCCTTTGTTTCCCATGATTATTACATGATTTCACCTCTAGTCCATTTTCAGCTTGAGGAAAAAAGAAAATCATGCCTACTTTCCTCTCAAAAGATCTGTAGCCTTTAAAACTTTGTGACTCGGAGTTGAGGGTGACAGGTTTGTTTACTTTGAAATCAAATAAATTAAAGTCAGTAAAAATAGTTTTATATAGGTTTAAAATTCCACACACGAAAAATAGATTTTCTTTCAACTACAGAAAAACTGGTTGATCACATTGGCTGTAGGAGAACAAGGGAACTGTGAAAGTTTCCTTTAAACATTTTAAAAGATTTAATTTAAACTTAATTTTGGCAAAATTGTTTTTGAAAAGACAAATGGCTTTATTAGCAAGCACAAGACTTACACTATCCCCTCCTTTTTACACTTTTACATGAGTGTAAAAGCTCCCATTAGTGTGACAAGATTGTTTAGACCTCTGCGCCGGTTGCAGGGGCTTAATAGTTGTCTTCATACTCTTAGATTAAACCTCAGGCACAGTAGAAAAGCGAAAAGTGCCTTTGAAGAGAAATCTCCCCAGGAACTGTTGCTAATCAACAGAGGAAGTTTGGATGAGGACCCAACGCTTATTAACGGCTACAAAATCTAAGGAAAAGCTACAGAGGTTTGCCTCTTTTGTTGCTGTAGTTGTGAGTGAACTATCATAGGGAGGTATATAGCTCATTTTCCTGGGGAATGAGCTTGGAAGTAATCTAGAGGTAGTTGCATCAGCTGTATCCTCCAGAAAAAAGGAAACATATGGAATATATCAATCCTTGATTTGTTCTGAATGACTACTGAGACATTAGCTCAGGATACATTGTGTCTTAATAACGTAGTAGGTTTGTTTTTGCACCTGGCTATGGCAGTTTTACCTGCACACATGGTCACAGTACATGATTGGGGGTGTCTCAGGAGAGTGTGGATGCTCACAGTGGTCTCTACTGGATTCAGAAGAAGGTATGTGAAAATGAGGGGCCAGGAAGCTGACTGGAACTTCAGAAGTATTTAAAGCAGGCTACATGGGCATAGTGAAGGGCTGATTTCTATAGACATTATTTTAAGCCTGAATTAGAGTAAACTTTAAATAGAATTAAAAAAACTTTATTTAAGGAACTTCTTATACCATTGGTACAAGTGAGATATGAAGGTTCACCTTCAACATTTCATAATTTCAGACTTTGCATGTCCAGAATTGATGTAATCAGATATTGGCAGAACTGAATAATGCAGGTATTGTGTGGCCCTGATGGGCTGGCTCTTCATGTCCAGTGTCTTCCACAACCAGGGTCCACAAGGCAGTGAAGCAGTGGAGCGCTTATTCGCATGAAAATACTGTCAGCATCCACAGTTGTTTGGCCCTAGAGCTTACAAAGAGGAACCTACGAAGAAGCACGAAAGCTGGATCAAGGGCCTGCAGTCTGTCAAGGAACTGCTGGGGGATGTAACATGACAACATAATCAAATGTGATCTGTCTTTGCAATGACATATCAAGCCTGCAGAATTCAAAAAGGCTGAGCTTGCTGAAAGCCATGGCTAAAAGATGTTTTCTCTTAGCTACAGATAACTGAAAAGATTCTGAAGACTAATTCTTTTAAATGAAATTCTGCTATCCAGAAAAAAAGATTGTTGTGACCAAAATATTTTCAGTGGTACAGAGCTTGAACTGAAAAAATCCAACTAAACCAGATGTGTTCTTGAACTTCCTTCCAGTGCCTGATGCTATGAGAAAGATATGTCACCTCTGCTGTCCTAATTAAAATCCAATTCCGGTTTCCAGTACTGATTTTCTAAGAAACTTCCAAGCAGTCCATTAAAAGGATTCTGAATAATGCATACTTCCAGTGTGGTTTCACACTCTGAACATGGTAGAGAAAGGACAGTTTGGCTAGCAAATTAGAGGTAATAACAGCAAATCACAAATACACTAGTTATTATGTTTATTATATCATCAGATTATTTATACTAGTTCCTGGTTTTCTTCATCTTTGGTCTGTTCAGTGTGCTGTCTTAAATGTACAATGTTTGATTTTACATTTCTGGTGTATATTTTGCTCTCTGTAGGTGTATATATTAAAATGTTTCTCTCTCATATACTTTCTAGCACTGCATTTTCATTTGATTTTATCCCTCTACATACCTTTTACTAAGTACTTCTTCTGTAATTGCTATATCACAGTGCCTGCTTTTATGTAGAGTGACTAATCGGTAAATGCTAGCTTTTTAGTCTGCTGTGTTCTCTGTAGTGTCATTCATGCCATTCAGTATTCTGCTGTATATGGTATTAGCAGTACTTTCTGGAGATTTAAAAGTAATGACTTGCTGATTGTCCTTCAAAAAGCAGCCTCCAAAGCAGTACTTTCTTCTTCAGTCTTAAGTTACTGTATTAATTCATAAAGTGAAGGGTTTTCTTTTGTATCAAAAGTATGCATATTTATTGAGCTTTCACTAGTATTTTGTTGCATTCCTTTAATGCAGAATAAAAATATATGTAAGGAACCATACTAAAAGGTTTTTTATTTTTGGTTAAGATGTTCTCTCTGTGTATAATCTTATGCAGATGTGCTCATGGCAAATACCAATGCTAACAGTGTTTGAAAATGGCCAGAACTGCATTTAGATCGACACCAGACAGATTTAAATTACAGAATGGTATTTTTCAAAACTTTTCCTGCTTTTGCTGCTTCTTCTGCATACACTAAGTGAAGTTTTCATTTTTGAGACAGCAATGTCTGATTTCTGCTGATCCCACAACTTTACCATATTCCGAGCCTCCAGCAGAACCACAAACAAGGATTCAGTCACAGTTTGGAGGAGAGGCCCCAAGCAAGTTTACTCTCTTTTTCAGTTTTTCCTTTGCATTCCCAGGGAAATGTCATGCAAGCTGTCTGGAATTGGTTACTGAGGGAGATGGTCTTTTAAGTAATTTCTCATCAGTCTTTCTGTTCTATAGGGAAATAAGATGGAATTTTGCTAAATAGGGAGTCATAATTCAAGGCAGATATTGACATGGTTCTTAATAACAAACAAATACCAAATGATCATGAAAATCGTTATTAGCTCTATATGCTTGCAGCTTTAACAGTAAGGGTTTTTTTTCCTTCAAATTCTTATATATAAAATGCAAGCACTTTTGTAAGTGTTTACAGGATTGAGACTGAGTATGGCTGCTCTTATTTAACACATGGGTATAGTCTGCTGTGACATGTGCTTTTCTCAGTGTAATCTGCCTGTTTTATTTAAATCAAATCCTTAAACAAGAATTTATTAGGGACTAGAGTGCCTTTTTTTGAATTTCCCTTAACTCAAAAAGCCAAAAGGAAAAAAAATCTGATAATTTACTGATTATTGTACAGTGTGACAGCTATTGATGTGTTCTGCAAAGCTTTATAAGAAATATCTGCCACAGATTAACGGGTGCAGCGGCTGTTATTTGTTACCTAAAGCAGTGGTGGATAAGTGCTGGCCCATGGCCCTGATTCAGGCTGTGAGAAAGTTTAATCTAGCTTGGTGCATGCCCAGGCGCAGAATTGGAAAACATGAGCTCTCCATAGCACAGTGCCGGTGCTAGGCTGGGAAGCGAAGGAAGGAGAGGTGGGAACAAGGAGAGGCCGAATGAGGCAAAGCCGGCTGGCCGGACAGCACGGGTTCCCTTCGGGTTCGCTCTCCCTTCGGTCCTTGCAGGCGGCTGAAGGCAGCACTGCGACCTGGCTGGGGGCAGGACTGAACTCGGAGAGAGCACAGGAGAGGGCCAAAGGCAGGGCTGCCGCGGAGGAGCGGAGAGGAGGATGGAGGAGAGCGGAGAGGCGGGGAGCCGGGCTGCGGGAGAGCACCGGGGAGCTCAAGCTCAGCGTGGAGCTGGGGAAGAGGTTGGCTTGAGGCTTCCCTGGTTTGGAGGTCATCTCAGGTGGAGGATTTGGTGGCTTTAGGACCGGGTAAAGATGTTGAGCACCGTGATGAGGTTATCTGCACACAGTGGGGTGCTAGCGAGGTGCTTGGGTGCATGATTTGGTGTGTCTTGATGTGCGTGATTTTTCTGTTATTCAACAGCTAGTTTTCAGCATCTTAGTAAAGTATTTAGTTTAATAAGATTTCATTATTATTATAAAATGATCTGTAAGGCCTTGCTTACATAAACTCATTGTATTGTTAAAATGGTCCAGCTGTGTGAGTAATCGACCACTTTCATGAGGACATTTACGTGGCAGTAGTTCATTTTCACAAAGGGAAGGGTAAAAAGGCATAGGACAGACTGACTTACGTCAGACAGACTCACTTGACTGCAAATGCAAACACGAGTGCCAGTTATCTCCATGCCGCAGGCCACGTGTTGGCAAGCAGCAGCCCAAGCCCAGCCCACGTGTCCGGGGAAGCGGGAGGGGAGCGTTTGGGTGCCCGGCGGTGGTAGGGGCAATGAGGCTCGGCCCCGGTGCCGGGAGGCCCTGGAGCCTCGCGAGCGCCCTGCCGGGCGCCAGCGGCCTCCGCAGGGCCGCTCTCCGTGCCAGCCGTTTCCCTGGCGCGTCCCGTGGCGCCCGCGCGGGCCGCGGGTCTTCGCGGGGCTGCAGGGGGAGCCTGCGGCTCGGGCGCTGGTGCAGCTAGCGCAGCGCTGGCTGCAGGGGGAGGGAGCGTGCGCATCGGGGTCGGCTGTCCCGAGTCTCAAATAGCCTGAAACTTAATCGGTGTCAAAATTAGTAGTTCTATAACCTCATATTTAGAGAAATATCTTTTCTGTGTTTTTTTTATAACTTAAAAAAAAGGAAAATAAAGATTATGCGTTTGGCACATTTTGAAATGCGCGTTTGCCTGAGCGCACGAACGGGCTCTTTCGGCTGTTTGCTTCGCCCGACCCCTTGTGAAGAGAGCCTTCGTCTGCGACAGAGCAGCCTGCGGTTCGCCCGCGCCCCTCGGCTCTGTGCGGCGCGGGGCGGCAGGCAGCGTGCCGGGCGGGCGGGCCGCGCCCGCGGGAGGCGCCTCGCGCCTGGGCCCGGGCGCACGCGGCCCTGTCGCCACCGGGGCCGGCCTGGGCCCGCGGGCGTCTGCGGACGTGGCCTGGGCGGGCCTGGACGCGGCGCCGGGATCCCAGCAAGTGCTGGTCTTGCCTTTTTCCTCACGCTTTCACAGGACAGGCGTCACGCAAGGGATTACAGAGTCAAGACTGGCTCCTGTTTAAATACCAAACGCATTTCGCGTGAGTCCCGCAATGATGGGGCTCGATCATCCGCTAATGCTCTAACCCGCTCTGCCACCGTGTAGTAGTAGTGTAGTAGTATCTACTCTCATAAAAGCATTGCGTAAAATAAAATGAAGTTGGCATTTTAAGGAAATGTCACATAAACGTGAGAGGCAAAGAAAAATGAAAATGAAAATCTTTTGGAAAACGAAATCTTTCAGAAAATGAAAGATTTTGATAGCTATGGTACAGGCTAGGGACAATTTCTTGAATGATCAAAAGCTTTAAGGAGTTAGATACTACTTTTTTTTAGGGACCGTGTATGAAGGCTCTGGATCGTAAAGCTACTTCATGTTGTCCTCACATTAAGTGATTTGCCAGTGAGAAACTGGCAGCTGATGCCATTTCATTTTTGTTAGATTTGATCAAACACTCAGATATTCATTAAAGGTTTTTTTGATTATATTTTAATTGTATTCTGATTCAGATTGCTTTTTACTCACATAAACAGCAATGCCATAAAGCTGTTTATATCTGCAGCCTTCCAGTCTCACTAAAATGTTGTTCTCTAAGGGCTTAAGTGTGGTCTTCTGCTACAGCTATATTTTACTTCATTTGAATTTTAACTTTCATACAACACAGTGGGTATTTGTGCACCTAATAGGTAGAAAATTTTCTGTTGATTATCCCTTGTGTAACATTTCTTATTCTCCAGGTTGGCTTCTGAGCAAAGTGAAGCTACCACACATCCAGGTTTTTCAGGATCTGTCTTTGTTTCCAGCTTGGAAAGTTTGTCCAGGTAGACAGGAATAGCAAGGAATCGAAGTACTGAAGCAAAACTTTGCCAGTATAGTGAGAGATGTGTTTTATTCAGCAAGTGTTTGTAAATAATTAATTTTTTTTGAAACCAAAGCCTTGCTCACTAGTGTTTTGCAAGAAAGACAAGAGAGGTAACCATGATACTTATCTGCAATGAATATTTCTCACAAAGGGCTAGACTTAGTGGCCCTGGGTGGTCCTTTCCAAGAGCGAGTTCCAGTCGTTCTTAAATCTCTCAATACATTGGTATACATGCATAAAATTTAAGCAATTTTCTTCTGTGAAAAGCATCTCAATTTATATATAAAAAAATATAGCCTACAAATTTACTATGAAAAAAATGATGTGGTAAATTTTATATTTCCTCAGGCATATTTTGAAATTTATAGGGCTTGGAAGCTTAAGAAAATACTTAACATATGTTTCAGAATGAGCTGGTTTTGTTCTTGTATATCATTTTGTTTATTTGTCTGATAGTAAGAAAATTCTTTTACTCAACAGTATTACAATTAGGTCACATTGTATTTCAAATCCAGTATATCTCTTTATCAGGAGTCTGTTCTTAAATCTATATTTTATACTTTGCTGTGCTTCAGTTGCTGAAACCATGATGAGTAAATGCTGCAGCTTTCAGTTCTTACTTCTGGGATGAATAATAAGAAAACTCTCAAACAGATGGAATGGGCTCTTTCATACATGCTATCCATTAATGTCAAAAAACAAGCTTAGAAAATGTTTCTAGTATGCAGGTGAAAAGAAGATAATAACATGACCTGTTTTAAATAGTCTCTACATTCACACAGTTTAAATTTCACTTATGTCCCTGTGCCTTAAGTTACCTACTGGCTGTTATCTAGACCTTTAAAGGTGCTGAGCCCATAGGAAATTGTAGCCACAATGACTTAAAAGGAACGTAGGCCATGGGAACACGTAGGCATAAGTATATTATACACATAATGGAGACCCAATATTTCTCTTCAGGACAATTCCGAGGAGGCATTTTTTTTTTTTTTTTCCCTGTGAGATAGAGTTACCAATTTACAGTATTAGGAGCTTATTCCCGCTTAGCCAGCAGTATAACCTCAGTGATGTTGCAGAGTTTATGTCAGTCAAAGCTTTTCAGTGCAGCTGGCCTACTGTTGCACAAAGCAATATTATGTTGGCTTACACAATACTACTGTTCCTACTTTTGATATTGTGTGTGGAGTTGCAACCTATGTTTTCTGATATTCAGTGAGTAGCTGAACAGTGAAGCAGTTTATTTTACACGTATATCAGTGTGAATTCAAAGTATTTTTGTTTCAATACTTATATAGAATTTAATGACAGACACTTTTACTTAGCAGTTAAAGGAATAGTTCAGCCTCTGCATATCTGAATGTTCTTTCGTTGCGTTTATTTTAGAAATGCGGATTTGGAAGGTGAAAATATTCTGAACTGCCCCGTAGTTAAATTAATTGTCAAATATACTGCCCCTTCACAAGCTTTCCAACTTAGATAAAACGTTATCTAGGTTCATTAAACAAGGTTTCTTTGTGTTACCAAATGTGTTGAGATTCAGTAATTCTGATGATTAGATAAAGTAGGAATAGCTGGTAGCAAGTAAAGTGTATATTTAAAAGCAGTTTAGAACAAACGTACTACTTGCAGGCGTACTTCTCGTTTTGTACTTTGGAACACTTTGTGATATAAAAGAACTTCTTAATCTAAAGGAATTGTGAGCCTTGTTTTAAACATATCATCATTTTGATGGATAGTCTTTAACCACACTATATATTACTGCAATGGGTAAATTTGCAAGAGCCAGGCTTAATGAAACTGCATGGGTTTCAAATCTGTCAAAATGGGCTTCTTCAGAGCCTGGCGTGTGCCTTTGTTCTTAATGAATGCCACAACAAAAAGCATTCCTGTGGGCCTTTTTTTTTTTTTTTTTTCCCTTTTTTTTTGACTAAACATGCTTAACAGTTAGTTAACATGAAAAAAATGTCTTGCTTTCTTGTGGTATTTCCTGGTAGGGGTCTTATCCACACTATATGCTTATTCATGAAACTTTACACTGAAAATACTGAAGAAAAAGATACTGAAAAAAAACATATAGATATAAATAATGTATGTCTTTGTTTTCCATAACATGGAACTTTCCTTGTGGTGATACAAATTGGGATGTGAGACTCAGATACAGAGTACATTAGAACGGGAAGGCAAAGTAAAAAAGCCTTTTCCAGGACATCTTTTCACCAATTTTCTTGCTACTTTTTAAATTATTTAATATAGCCACCATATAAATTAAAGATATACAGAGAAAGTGTTCTGAACTTAGGGAAAGAGTCTTTTTTGTGATCATGCTCTGAGCTTCCTAATTTCTTTTTTTTTTTTTTTTTTTCTTTCTTTTTTTTACTGTAGTTTGTTTCTTCCTTATGTTGATCTTAAACCTTATGATCAGGTAGATTTTTACTCATATCACACATTCTTTTAAAGAGCTGTCTGTCTGTTTGTTTGTTTATTTATCATTAGGTAACTTGTGATCATACTTATACTCTTGGGAAGCTGCTGTATACAACACTGCCTGTTACAGTACCCTCAAAAGAATTCTGTTCTGGTATGGCAGGGTACTGAAGATTTTGAGGAAATTGTCTCCGAACCTGCAAAACTCATAAACTGCTGATATGTTCTGCCCCACAGAAAATAAACTAGGATCTCTGGAGGACTGTTGCCAACATTTCTACTTTTCAATTGATATTGGTTTCTAATAGTTTTTTTCTAAGATGCAATAAAAAGATAAAACTTTGGAAAAGTACAAATGAAGCCTGATCCCCAGGAAAATGTTGACTGTCTGAGATAATTTTATCATTGATAAGTTCCCAGAACATCTCAGGAAAGAAGGGGATTGGTGCAAGTTATTAGAATAATGAAAAACTGTCTGTCTGGTCAAAGTACCAAAGAAAAGTTGATCCAAATTGTTGGAACAGTTGCTAAGGTCTTGCAGTTCTTTCTGTTATAATTATTCCTTTGCAATATCATCTTGAACTAAATAAGACAAGCCACCCAAATGACATTAATGGAAGATAGATTGGACTTCAGACCAGAAAAGCGTATGTTAATCCAGTTTTCACTCTAAGAATAATATTGAAAAGAGCCTTGAAAGACAAAATCTATCCATAAATTTTATGGATCTAAAGAAAATAGTTCACAGGTATCATCATAATTGAACTGCTTAAAATATTGTGGTATATAAAAGACATGAAGAGGACTTACAGGAGCCCACGTTTCAGGATCATGGTAGTGTCAAATGGGAATGCATTGTCACCTGTGCTCTTTGGCATGGCCCTCAATTTTATTACAAGAGAAGTGGCAAATAAGTAAATAAAAAGCAGACATGGCATGTCTTGGCAAAAGTGCAATGAAAGATCTAGATTTTGCTGATAGTTGATGGCTGAGACAGCTGATTCCTGTAGTTGACAGCTCAGCAAGCATACACACAAATAAAACCAATAGATTTCCCAGTATCACAAATGCTATTAGGTTAATAATCAATTATGCAAAAACAAAATTATAGCAATTTTTGATGAATTACTTCAGAAGAACTATAAATTTTCATGAATCAGTTGCTACTTTTTTACTAGTGTATTTATAAGAAGGAAGGTCCTGAAAGGGGTAACATCTGAAAATAGCAAAGTAGAAGGTACATCGAGCTGTTTGAATGAGATTTGTCAGCTGAAAACTGAAATATAAAGACAGAGCAATGAATGAAGGTTCAAATGATTTCACCCTCTGAAAACAAATGTGTAAATTGGAAGGCTACTGATGGTACAGATAGGTTGATGTCTAATCACTAATATCTAACATCCAATTGACTTCAAATGTCTTAGAAAAATATTGGAGATTAAATATCTTCAATATATAATACAGGTCAAGCTTCATCAGAAATCAGCAAACTTTTTTCTCTAAAGCAATAGTGTTTTAGTAGTAGTTTAATAGAATCTTTGTGTCTTACCCACCATTTCATTGAAGCTTTCAGTTTGTTTCTGCACAGGGAAGGAGTCACTTAGCTGACCTGTTGCTAGTCACTACTAGTTAAAGTCTCCTAAAGCAAATTCCTGTCAGAGATGGGAAGGCTTAGAAGCTGGCCAGGAGCGGTGAATGAAGGCTGTACCTGAATGCCACATCTCTAACACAGAACAGGCGAACAGGGAGTATGCTGTTGTGTGTTTGAGCCCTGTTGATTTCACTCATTTCAATGTCAAAGATTTTGCTTTCTTCATTTTCTTTTCCTCTCACGCTTCTACTGTTTTTAATTTAGGGCTAATCCTCCTTATGTGTGTTACTTTCCTGATCCAAATTAGTTTCCTAAAATGAAGAAGCAAACAAAGGGCTCTTATTTTTCTGCAAGTTTAAGCCTGTGATTTCAATAAATACATGGCAAAACTATGTTTTTTACCCCCGTTTTACCCCCTTGTCCAATCGATGTTTCTCTGGATATTCAGAGGTTCTCATCTCGTGCAGGAAACACTTGCCACATGCTGCTGGCAGCTCCAGAACCTGCAGCCCTTCAGTCTTACTGAAGCAGCAGCAGCAACTTCTAGATAAAGGTCCTTACTAGTCACCAGAAAGAATGTCAATTACTTTATAATTTCAGGTTTCAAATGGGTTCTGGGTAAGCAAAGATGTGCCTGCTGCACTGATAGTATAATATGAGTAACTGAGAAGGGTGATCATAGTTTTTATTTAAAAAAAAATCTTGCTTGTATTTTACGCACAGGTTAGCAAGACTTTCCTGATCAGCTGGCAGAATTCTTTTAGCATAAGAATCAAATTTGGTCTCTAAACTTTCAAAAACCCACAGCAATTTTGTTATCCCTCTGCTTGGACATTGGAAGAAATCCAGCTGTGTTAGTAATGGACTGCTGTCGGATACTGAAGAAGAAGAAACACTTTTGGCCTCCTTAACTGAGGAAGTTAGCTGTGCGCAACAGCAGTTCCTGTGAGCTGGCCTTCTGGAAGGATAAGGGGAGGTTAGCAGCACTCTCTCAAAAGCGGGTCAAATGAGGAGGCCCAGATTACAACACCACGGTATTGAACTTTTCATGCTATCACCACACTTTCTGCATAAAACATCCAGCAGTGTATATTGAAGATGTAGCTGTTGTGATCTCTAACATTTCTGCTGTTTTCTGGTGCTAGTAAGAAAGCAATTGCAAAGCTTTGACACCAGACTGCTTTTCAAAAAGTATAAATCATTTCTGTCTTCCTCTAAGGGATATAAAAAATCTGAAACTCTTCCAGTAAGATCCAGTTCTGATTAGTGGAGCAAAGTTAGTCCTGGGGATCCTCCTTCTTCCCCACCCAGTGAAAATATGAGTAACGGCCTGCTGCCATATCCGTATAACAGAACAGTATGTTCTAAGGCTTTCTTCTGCCTGCATATGTACAACAGGAGCTGCCACCACGGTGCTATTGCTACATTGCCACAGTGAATGTAAAGGACTCAAGCCTAGGATGCAGTTAAAGCAACTGCCAAGACTGGATCCCTATAAACTCTCCCAGAAGATCTGTTTTTAAAAGCTAGCACACACTGATTTCTCTGGCTATTGTGAGTGCTTCTAAGTGTATGCAGTTTTCTGCTGCTTCACATGCCTTTTCTAAATGTCTAAAAGAGTAGTGTTCCATTGAGTTCACATTTCTTCTTTTAATTTATGTGTGTATATGTACATTGCTTTTCTCCTGCAGTTCTCTAAGAGTTTTATGGTCCATTACTGAGTGACTAAAACGTGTGCAGATTTTGCAAGCCTCTGCCAGAAGATGTTTATTACACTCATCATTCTTACGAAAATCATGTTCCAGCAGGTTCAGGCAATGTACAAAACATAACATATGTGTGAATTGGCTATTTCACTCCACACTTACAATATTAGCAGCAATAATAAAGCCAGGGAAAAGGCCTTTGGGAAGGGGATAGACCTCACGTTAATTTGGTCATGAAGCTCTGATATGTGATCTGTTAAACCCAAAGGTGTAAAGAACAGTTAGCTTGTTTTTAAAAGTTACTACCAATTGCTGAGGCAAGCCAAAATATTGGTGCTGACAACAGTTTGACCATTTGTCCACGTATTGCCTATGATGGGAGTGTGGTCTTACTCTGTCTCAAGGGTTGGCTTACTGAGTGAGGGACAGTGCTTTAAAGTAATATTTGATGCTGCAAGGACAGTGATGCAAAATATACTCTAGACTATTTTAAACTTCTGTTGTATGGCAAAGAGGATTGCTGGTAAATGCAATGAAGTTATTTGGCTGGTGTGAATATTTCAGGCGTGCTGATAGAGTACTTTCATGTAGAAAGATCCAGGATAGAGCTCCTCTTCTCGGTGTGCTAATGGTAACTGTACTGAAGACAACCCTGTCGTTTTTCTCTTTCATTCAGTTCATAGTTACTTCCACTTACTCTTCTGGGAGAACAGTTTTACAGTTCATCTGTCTTTGTGGTTGCTTTGCAGCTCTCTTTGTCCCCTAACATGTCTGTTTAGTAAGTATATTTTCTGTGTGCTCTACTTGAGACACAGAGGACTCAGTTACAAAGTTTATGATTTCTTACATTTCAGTATGATTTTCTTGGATTTTTTTTTTATCTTTTAGGAAATTTATGTTTCTGCTGTTTTTATAAATGAATTCATAAATGGTAAACCTGAAGAGACCACTGTTATTAGTCTAAATGACTTAAGGTAATGTTGCAGACCATAGTACTGGCACTCAGGTTTTTGTCACTCCATCATCCTAGTTCATATTCAAAAATGGGAAAGATTTCTGCAGCAAGGAGAGCATGTTTCTATTTCTGCAGTTTCCTCGTAGAAATATCCATCTTCAAGAAGTCCTTTGGCCAATATGTGTTCAAGGCAGACATCTTCAATATTTTGGCCAAAGTCACTTTATGAAGAAGAAAGTCACAAAATCACAAAAAAATGTTTCAAACAAATTCTCATGTCTCTAGTATTGCTGTTACCTAGGTACTTGTTTTCCTCCTATGGTTCAAGACTTAGAATTGTCGTGAAAACCTCTGTTCTAATGGTCTCTGGGTTTATGACTGACAGTGCTCCTTACATTTTCCTTCTTCAGCTCTTCCCACATACTTACCTTTAAAAGGTGTCATGACAGTACCTACAGAAAGAAAGTGGCTTTCATGGCTAAAAGAGATATCTTCCTCTCAACAACAACAACAACAAAAAAAAAAAAAAATCCACAAACTAGAAAATCTTAGGTTAAATCTGAATGTATGGAAAGTCTAGTCAAGAGTGAGTTTCCCTTGCAGTACCTGTTAGTCAGGTACTTTAAAAATTATTCTTAATTCTAAGAATTTACAAGATAAATTAAGAAAATTGTAAATAAGTAATTGTGTGGGGAAAATAGAAGATAGGGGTAATAGTGACAGTTACATGCTGTAGCCAGAGTAACTAGTAGATTTCAAGTCCATACAGTTGCTGGATTGAAAACTGTTCTTTTATGGCTACTTTCTTGTCTCCACGTCTGTATCTGATCTATGACATTGCTTGACCTCAAGATCTACTTTCTTTTTTTCAGACGCTTTAGAATCCCATGTTGTATTTGCTGCTTCTTCCTCGTTCATTTTTGTTTACAATCCTCAAAGTGCTAAATAGAGGATAGTGACTTATCTTACATTGTAGGACCTGTGCTCATTTGGCCCGAAGTGTAATTTATTCTGTTTGCGGTTGTTTCAGCTCATTTTTCTGGAAAACCTTATTGGTCTGTGGTTTCCAGTATCACTCCTATACTATTCTGATGGATAAACACAAATTAACAATACCCTCTAGTCTCCAGCAGCAGTAGATAATTTTAGGATGATGATTTTTTTTGTATTCAGCTCAGCCATTTCATCCTGAGGTTCCCTTAGGATATCTGTATAGAAATTAGCCTGTGTCATATGATATTGCATTTAATATATATTTCCTCCTGTTACCAACCACAGACATGCCTAATTCTGAACTTTCCCACTCCCAGATGCAGAAGTCCAACTCACTGTAGTGGTAATGTCCTAGCTACATATCTGCTACAGACATGCATCATCCCAAGCCCTATAACAAGAAAACCTAGGAGGAATACACAGACCAAAACTGTGGGACTTGCGTTAGTCTCACAGTCTAGAAATAACTTGTGTTATGAATGTCTTGTATGCTTCTATAGAAAGCTGGTGAAAGTTATGAACCAAAGTATATATAACCAGTCTCATGATACTTGGCGTGAATGAATCAGTAACCCATGTATAATGAACAGACTAGACTGTAGATAAACAACCAATTGGCAGGTTTAAATGGGTAATAGCTCTTTCACACCTAAAATGCTTAGGAAGAAGCCATTAACAGGATTTTCAGAGCCCCTTTATCTGTTGCCTGATACCAGGGTGGACAAGGCACCCAGGACAGCTCACTGGCAAAGCCAGTAAGAGTGTTAATGTTTGCATCTCAGACTAGAGTACAAAATGAACATAAGCATGAGTAAGGTAAGATAAAATTATTCGTTCCTGGCAATGCATTAGGTGGGCAGGTTGTGTTTGTGAATCTTGAACTTTTGTCTCCCACATGTTGAATACGTCTTGAAATCCCATGTAAGAGAGCAAGCAATTAGAAAAGTATTCCACTGGTAAATAGAAAACTTCAATCCAAACAAGATTAGGCTAAAATTGGGTTTTACTTGTGACCTTTTATATTCAATGCTACAGCTAAAAGTTTGGTCTTGAGACTAGCTAATAAATTTCTTTGTTTTTACTACAAAGCTTGCTTTATTTTTTGATAAGTTAATCAGAGTGAAAGTTGCAAACTTGGAGTGTTCTTATTTCTAGGGAGGGAGAAAGTCCAAACTGGTGCACACAGGCACTGGGTACTCTTTCCTGTCACGGTGCGAAGGAGCAGTGCAAGGGCTTATGTTGCCAAATGCTTGCTCTCGACAGCAGGAGAAAAGGGGAGTGAGAGACAGCTCACAACCCAGATACACCTTTTCCTTTGACAGTCTCACATTGGGTAGCACCCTACTTTAGGTACTTTAGAGAGTTGGGCCAGATATTGCCTCAATACAGAGTCTTTCTGTCAAAAATAATTCAGTTGTTTTGGATTTAGCTTATGTTCCTTTCTTGCGCTCTTTATTTCTATTATAGGTCATCCTTGTTTTATTGTTTCTTAGAATATTCTGGGGTTTGAGATTTTTTTACGTCTTTATTCAATTTATTGCATATTGAACATCCAAATTTTCTTAGTTTTCTCTGAGTTCTTAGTAGGCAGTTCAAACTCCCCTTTTCTAAACTTTCCTACATCTCCTGGAGCATTCAGTTGGATTTGTCCAACTTTGTTAGCCAAAGAGGCTACACCCTGGTAGGTCTCCCCGGCAGGCATCGCTAAAGTAGCAGTGGGAGCTCCCTGCTGGCCCCATGCCAGTCCCCTCCTGCCTGCTGCAGGAAGGCAACAAATAGGGACTCAGGCTTTCAGCCCCTGGTCACACAGAAATGCAGAAAGCCGTGTACGGAGAGAGCTCTGTTCATCTTCAGGCTGTAACAGCATTAAGCTATCTAATTTATGTACACAGAAGTGAAGTTGCCTGTTACTGCTATTTTATTAGACTTAGTTTTCTCAGTGGGATCCTGCCCCATGACTAGGGATTGTAGATGTTGTTAGAACTGTGCTCTGAATAAATAATGTGTAGAAAAAATATTCAGACTACAGTAACACACAGCAACTTATTTGCAGACCATGCTGTCATTGTACTAGTCACCGCTTAAACACACGAGGAAAAAGACTTTAGATAAAATTCCTTGTGCAGCAGAGTGCATTCCCTGATCAAGAGGTGATTAACATGATGATGCTTCTAACATCTTTGTATTCTGTCATTTGGGGTTGTATCTTTATGGGTGCAATAGGTCTATATAGATCTTACAGTGTAGTCTTCTCTGCCTGTTACATTTTATGTTTAAAAATAGTGTCACTCCCTGGAATGTGCCTGTGCTCCCAGCTGTATGTTTAGGATAGCCAGCTCTGATGTAGGACTGCTTTGCCATTTTTGTAGAGACATCTGTATTTCCCTGCTCCTTCAGTTCATCAACTCTGCCCTCAAGGTGCTATACCAGTGCTCTGAGGGCCATTAACTGCTTGCACCACATTTGGATCAGACATATATATCTAACCTTATCTTTGAGAGGTCTGGAGAAAATAACATTGGAAAAGAGATCTTTTGTTCAAGTTCATGCCCTCTTGACTAATTTGAATTAACGCCTACTTAGAGGGGTAAGAAGTCAAAAATGTGCCTGGAAGGTTAAACATTAAGTATGTAAAGCTATACTTCCAAACTTCCATAATGCATGAAAATGTATATGTAAAAAATGTCTGAACAAAACCAAAGTTTAAGAGCTAATACATTTTAAAGTGTGTGGATTTCAAGCCTTTTTTTGAGGTTATCTTTTGCTGATTGCCTTCAGGGGAGGTGAGACAAGTTTCTAACCTTTGCAGCCAGCTCAATGGAAGAGAGGGAAGGAAGAACACAGAGGCAGAAAGAGATCTCAAATTTCAACTTGCTGTGTGATCTTTGAAGGGCTTCAAGAAGGGCTTCTCTTTAAAGAGAACCCCATAGGTGCTACATGATCTGCATTTTGTCGGTCAGCCTCCCAGTCATTACAGGAGACAGAAATCACACATTTGCTGCAAGGACAGCCTCCTCTCTTTTTCAACTGCTGTGCTTTTCCATTCCCTACTGTTGTACCACAAGTTCATGATGGACGACTCTTCCAAACTGCTGTTTTGTTTATGCATCCTTTTTGAATTCTTTTGATGACAGAATGAGGTCCAAAGATACTCTTCATTATCTTCTGCAGGGTCATCTACTTTGACATGGTAAAAGGCTCTCGTGTGTCTGGCTAACCAGAAATACTCATTTCCCCTCTTTGCCCCTGTTTTCTTTTGTAGGCAGAGTTTGTTAAAGTCAGGTCAAATTTCTAATTCAGATCTCAGCATGGCTGTGTTTCAGTTGTCTTGATAAAACTGAGAAAACAGTGAACTACGGCATGACACCAAACGATGGAGTGTGGGGTTACCAGGAACTGCAAAAGCCAGTGTAATGTTAAGCCCTGATCTCAAACCTAGCAGTTAACACAAATATCTCCAATGCACCTACAGTCTGCTGCAGGAATGCAAAATGTTTTTCACTTGTGCTAAAATCAGATGTATTGTACAGCTGTATAGATGTAGACCATAGGACGGTGCCTTTTACTCTGGCCGTTGTCAACGATGTTCAAAGAACCCTCCTGATACAGTGTACCCAAATAACACGGCAGAGGTTCACATATATTGAACAGTGTCTACAAATCATTCTAGAATGGTCAAACTTTCTGTTGTTTAATAGTTTTTCCATAGTTCTAGCCCTTCTTTGTGTCACTTTGTAAGATTCAAGAGTTTAAATCATTAGTAAGATAGCAGCAGTTGAACATTAGATGCTGAAGTAAATATAAAAACAACTGAAGTTGTTTTAGATTTGTGATCTTTGTCATTTTTTCTAAGCTTACCATACTGGCTAGCACTTAGTCATTTGCTTCTGAAGGAGGCTGAAAAATGATACATGCAACTTGCTGCCCAGTGTCAGCACTAGCAAGCTTGTGTGATTGTATTTGAGTTGAATATTTCTGCAAATAGCATAGCACAGCAGCAATTGCTGAGCCCTGTCTGTATTCTCTCTTTACAGTGAGCTGGGATTTTTCATTTCATACATCATTTACAGCTTGCCACAGTGATTCCAGTCAGCCAGGGTGTATTTTCCACACGAAGAGAAGAAAGAGAAATATATATCATTTGCTGTAGAAGCTGGGCACATTGGGCTCAAATTTAATTACACTATAACATCAGAAGCTAAACTAATAGAGAGAGAAAAGTCAGCTGTCCTTAACTCATAGCGAAAGATGATAAATTCTTTTGTTGTCCAAGAGTTCTGTGTGGGCCTACGGGGCAGTAATTTTGCTGCTTTGGTACATCATGGAGTATATCCGTAGCAGTCAGCACAGACGTTTAATGTAGATACAATGCATATATCATCTGTCCAAGTATTTTACAAAACAGCAAAGGCCTTCTACCTTCTTGGCAGAGTTGCTTTGTTAACTACACTTCTTACTGCTAAAGAAGTGCAGCTGCCATTGCTTTATCTCCTGTAGCCGCCGCGGGCTCCTGCTGGGCGAGACAGTCGATTGGAAAGGGGGGTCGCCGCAGGGACCCACACCGGGCCGGGCCCGCGTGACCTTACAGCTCTGGAGTAGCTAAGGTTGACAGGACTGATTTTGTTGCTAAGTTGAGCTGATTTTAAAAACAAAACAAAACAGCCTTTTCATGTGCGAGACGCTGGAAATCTTCGCAGCTTCTGTGAAACTGAAGGGCTCCCTGGCACTACCCTTGAGATCAGATCCAAAAGTAAGACATATAGGAAATGCAGTCCTGTGCTTTGATACTTTATTCTCCTTTCTCATTAGAGTTTCTCAAGAATTTCTCATTGGATTAGAAACCAGAATGATGCTTTCCATTGCTGAAAGGCTCAGAATCACAGAGCTCTATAAGCCAGCATCCCTTCACCTCCTGGATGTTAGGAAAGCTTCATTTATTGAGCTGCCTTGATTGCTGAAGACAACAAAACTATGAATTTGTAAAAGACTGAATGTGTGAAAAGTTGAAAGTGTGAAAGATACACAAAATCTGTAAAAGTAGTGGTATTAAATGATGTTGTAAACTGGGATGCATCATGTTGATAACAGCGTATCTAGGTTACTAAGCAGAGCAGTAGTCAGAGTCGTTAGGATCTGGGGATGCTGATCTTGTATTTACACTGGTACTCATTGGCAGTTTTAGGATTGAGAAGTAACTTCAGATAGGAGAGGATTCTGCCATATTTTCCCTTCACTGAATTTGTTATACTTTCTTCCATGCTGTTTTCCATAGTTTTCAGGGACAGATAAATTTGCTGTAATTCCCTTATCACTATTGAAGTAGGTGCAACAGTACAGAGGTAGGAGGGTGATTACTGATCTAAACAAAAGTAAACATCATTTAAGGAAAAAATCCATTCTTAACAAGTGTTGGTATTAGGTTTTGGAAGTAGCTAACCTGCTTTCAAGGTACTCCAGAAAGAGAGCTCACTAACAGCAAGGCAGGGAGCAATACACTTTCCATTAGCAAATGGCAGAGTCTTGGTGTGACAACGCATGACATGTCAGAATTTTATTTCCATTCTTCGAGTGACAATAAGTAAAAAAAAGGAGGCAAAGGCCTTACATCTTTCCTGGGATCATCCATGCTTGTCAGACTAGATGAGGGCTTTGTCAATGTGCTTTTGACACCTTCTTTAAAGACAGAAAAACAGGGAAAACTATACGCCTAGAGCCTTGAGCTTGTTTCCTTGTTAAGGAAACTGGTCTGATGAGCTATGTTTGTTCTTTCAAGTTTCATTTGTCAAAATATATAAGGTTATCACAGTAGTATGTATTTGACTTTAGGAGATAACTGCTATAATTAGTAACAAAACACTTACTTTATTACTCTTGCTTTGATAGAAGCCATGGGTGATTAAAAAAAAATCTCAATTTCAGAGTGAATTATATTAGTTTTTTGTTGTTGCCTGTTTGTGTTAAACTTTTTTTGTGTAATTAGTAAGTAGTAAATTACTTTATTTCTCTTGTTTAATTGAGTTAATGAGGTCTGCAAAGAAACATGATACCAAGTTTTTTTTTTTTTTGATGATCTCAAAGGGCCCTTGAGAGTTTCAGATTTTTAGACTTTAAGCTGCAAGGAGTGCACCAAGAGTTATCTTACCATATTCGCTTCATTGCTGTGTAAAGGTAGTATGGAAGACAGCAGAGGAAGTCTGCCTTGCAGGCTGACCCCTCTGGGTAAGTGAGCGTGCGTTTTTTTGTTGCTGAGAGGGCAGGATTCAGACATTAATGAGCTGTTGGCCTTGCTGGGTCATAGTTTTGAAGATAACATGCCTTCCTGTCCTTGTCATACTCTGCCCTCTAGAAAACATAGCTCTGTCATTACTTATGACAGGAGACTCTGTCATGTCAAAGGATAAAGAAATCAGTGATGAAGAGAGAATTAGGGAAATGAGAGGAGTTATAGGACAGAGAGCTTCATTAAAAGGGTAAAGAAAAGGGAAGAGGAAGATTTAATGAGGCCCTTGTTTATCACTTTTGCTAATTTAGCAAGTCGTGCTGCTAGCTGTGGCACTGGAAGGCTGAATTGTACAGATATTTCCAAAGTGAGTATTGTGGTGGGCCAGAATACAAAACTTTTAGTTATTCACTTGCATTAAGTGGTTAAATCTCAGTCTCAGACTGTGGTTGTCCTGAGTTTCAAAAGCTGCAGCTCCATCAGGGTAAATTGTATTTTGCCCTTTATGCCACAGGCTGGGCTAGACTAAGGCTATTCTGTTTTGAGCACCCTCATTTGCAGGTTGTCACAGAATATTTTTCCTCTTTTTTTTCCCCCATTTCCCCATGAATCGCATTTATACTTGGACAATATCTAATTCTGAACCTCACTGTTGTTCATCTGCTGTTTGACAAATCGTCAGAGGTCTATAAAAGTACTGAAAGAAAGCAAAGTCTCTTTAGTGTTAAAAATCAAGTCCTACCCTGTTTCTGAAAATTTGCAATAGCATGCGTATCTGTGCCTGCGAGAATCCAAAGTGATATCTTATTCATTGCAAAGAAAGGCTGGCTGCAAATTTGGCTAGTGCCTTTCTCAGGCGTTCCTCCTGGCCATCGTGCGTAATCGCTGACTGTTCACACTGGATCATTGCTCTGTCGACACAGCAGAAAGTGCTAAGGCCAGTTCCCTTCCAAAAGAACTGCCTTAACTACATTTATTGGGTAGGTAAAAATTCTTGGCAGTAGCCATGCAGTATTTGTCGCCTGTAACTGCTCTGCATACAGACAGCTCTAGCTGTAAATGCAGCTTTGGACACAAGCTGTCACTTCTGCAAGTTGGGGTCAGCAGCGCCTGTTGCGGGCCATGCAGGCAGGAGGGACGTGTTGGTATCTGGGACGCTGTGACACTTGTTCTGCCTCGGAAGAGAAGAAATTATACTTCCAAAGAATGCGCTATTTGTTAACCTTGTGTAGCTTCTTTCTTCCCCCCCCCCTTTTTTTTTCCTTTTCCTTTTCATTTATGGAGTTTGTCTGTAAGTAAATTAACACTTTTAGTGATCCAACCAACATCATAATACTATATTTTGACCAGGTGATGCTTCCTTTTCTGTTACAGGCTCACATTAAAAATGTACAGTTTTATGAAGAGTCCATCAGGGATAGTCTAATGTCATTTTATTTTCCTTCCTTGTCTGGTTTTTAGCATATCCATTTTTCAGCTGGAAAATAGGGATTACATAATACCTAACTTGACCTCTCTGGGATACATAAAGATGAGTCAATTAATAGTTATCAGCAAATTAGAGATGAAAAGCCTGATACTTAGCATTATTTTAAAGCCAATATTAGATATTTTTGTCTGTTAAACAGATGTGGCCTTTTAAGACAAATTCTTTCAGTTCCTGTGATACATACTACTTTTTCTGTGAGTAGCTCCACTAGTTAGGGATTCTTAGTGGTAATCTCTGTTTTCAGGACTTGACTTGGCAAGATTTTGGATTACCAGAGAGTATAGCTATTTCAGTTGTGGTAGTGGTTTTTAAGCTGAAGTTTCCCTGGTACAATCCCTAATGTGGAATCTGGTTTACTATTATACAGGTAGTTTATATCAATATACTGCATTTATTTTATTTTCCATTAAAACTTGGTGTCAATGATACCAGGTCAGTCCAGTCCCACTCATGATATGTGGCCCAGCGGCACGATTGCCCTGTGTGATCCCTTGACTACTGGTGTGGGGCGGATGGGTATTGGTGGAGTTCAGGGGAGACAATTTCAGTTATTGGACAGTTATTAACTGAAAGCTAAGGTTTTCTTTTTCAATACAGACTGTCCTTGCTTGTATTTGTTGTTATTGATGCAGTAGATGGTATTTTGTGGTAACAGTATCATCAGGGAGAGCTGTAGTGTATCAAGAAAGATTTTTAATATGATCTCTCACAAGAGCAATAACAGAAGCACAGAAATACGGAAACAGCAGTGTCATTTCAACAGAAAGGTAACTTTTGCAGAGTTACAGCCATTCTTAACATCTAGTGCAAGTTATTGCCCCCGCTTCCCAGCCAATTAGGTGGAAGTGTGACATCATGCTTCTCAGCAGACATTATTAACTCAATTAAACTAAGGAGATATAAAGTAAATTACTACATGCTAATTATGCAAAAAATCGATAAACAGGCTACAAAAACAATTATATAATTCACTCAGAAATTAAGATGTTTAAACCACTAACAACTGAAGTCAAAGAAACAGTAATAAAATAAGTGTAATGTTACTAATTGCAACATTTCATCTTCTGAAGTCAAATACAAACGTTTGTGTTGGCTTGGTGCGTTTTGGCATTTGTAAGTATAGAAATGAAGTCTGAGTTGCTTCAACACACACAGCAGGACAAGGAGAGCATCCTTCACAGAGTGAGAAGCTGAGCCTACAGAG
The DNA here is from genome assembly GCF_028389875.1 of Rhea pennata. Classification (NCBI taxonomy): domain Eukaryota; kingdom Metazoa; phylum Chordata; class Aves; order Rheiformes; family Rheidae; genus Rhea; species Rhea pennata. Next base: position 15,973,207 of record NC_084670.1, on the reverse strand, counting down.
ATGGGGAAAATATATGTGCTTGTAGGCAAGCTTCATGCAGGCCAGTAGGCAGTTCAGGAGTCTGGCACTCAGCATCCTTTGCCTGCAACCTGTTTCTCCTTCCTAAACTCTCTTGCAGTGGATTGAATAAAACTCCTAGTTGATATACTCAGACTGTTTTTGATAATTGCTAGTGTTCCTACGCCAACAAGACTGACAACAACAGAATTCAAGCTCGATGATGCTAAATCCTGTCTGGCAACTTTGGTTTCACAAGTATTTCTTTAGACAAATTGTAGAAGGAGTTTTTTTTTTTTTTTTTTTTTTTTTTTTTTTTTTTTTTTAATGAAAACCTGAGATTGTACAACCAATGGAGGTTTCAGGGCATAAATTTGATTAGTGAGAGCCATACGTCACTCAAACAAAAAAGAACAATTCTGATACTGGGGACAAAAAGAGGCCAGAAAATACAAGAAGTTGTTGCCTTAAGAATACGATTGCTTTGCTGGAGTTTTTGACGTCATCCTTTTGACACAGGAGCATCTGTGGTGCATTCAAATGGCATAGGAGGGCTGACCCCTACTGCTGTTGACTATTTCCATTGAATTCACTGGTGGCTGAATTTGGACCAAACAGAGTAAGATGATCAAAAGTTGAAACAGTAGGTGTTTCATTCTAATGCACCAAATGTACTGTTTCAGAGCAGTATGAAGCAAAGTTATATTCTAAGCAAGACTGATTATAATGCCTTGTATGGAAGAATCTTTATATAGACCTTAGAAAGAAAATAGGTTATGTGGATCCTTTATAGAGGAAGAAGCTGAGCTTGCATGGAAAAAGTGCTAGGGTGAGTAATAAGCAATGCTCAAAATAACCCCAGGTTTTCTAACAAAATCAGCTGTCAAAAGATCTGACCCATCCAAATACAAGCTGTGGAAATGCACTCTTCTACACCATTGCCTCCTACCAATCAATAACAATTCAATCCTGGCAGAATTCTGGCAGAGCCTATTACAAGCCATCTAAAACTGAATTGCTGTCAAAGAATTAGATATCAAGGGGACTGCCATGCTAGTATCTGATGTGAAAAATACTGCCATAGTTCAGTACAGTGGGACAGTTTCAAATACTGCTCAGTGCCAGCTGCTTGAAAAAACAGAATGATACTGCAAATATTTGGAATATCTAAAAATAAATGAAGACTGACGTCCTTGGCCTTGATCCTACCAGGAACTGAGGCAAGTGAAAATGTGGTTGTAGTTATTATCTCCTATTGGTTAGAAATGGGCTTGACCCATGTCTTGATCCAAAACAGAAGCTAGATTTCAGTACTGAGCATTTAATTTGAACAGAGATCCAACTACTCCTTTTGTATGAAAGTAAATTGAATTGCATTTCCTTTTTGAAGGAACGCGGAAGAGGAAGATGTTGCAATATCGGAGAAATGTTTTTCTTCTTATTTTGCCTTTGCAGACCTCAAAAGGTGACAAGCTTCATTTTTGAACAAACACCTATAGTAAAAGAATTTTGGACCAAATGGTGATACTGTCTTTTATGTTCTAATCAGTGTGCAAAAATAGGGATTATAAAGTTTTTTTTGCCTCTAATTGGGTACCTCCTGTAATATAATATGGAAGAGCAAAGAATGAAGATTCTCGTTTGCTTCTGGTTCCCCATTGTAACAGTATTACTGTGAATAGACTTCGATTATTAGCTGTCTGCCCACGCAAAAAAGAGTGAAATAGTTTTTTTTTGGCTGAACAGTAAAAATTTCATTTTTATATACTGTACAAGAACTACCCTAACAATATGAGTACTCCTTTGCTACTTGGAAATTTAGTTAGAAGGAGATACCTTGAAAAATATTGCTGCTGCTTTCAGGGCAGGGTTGGGAGGAAGATGCAGATGGGGTTATTCAGTTCCCCTGCTGCTTGGTTAAGTGCACTGTTACTGATTGCTTGCACGGATGTGCTGTGAAGCTGCTCTTCGTACCCAGGGAGATGAAACGGGGTACATTAGGGAAAACGAGAAAATGTGAGGTAATGATTGGTAATGCCCTTGGGTACAGGGGGAGAAGGTGTTTGCTCTAGAATCACGTCTGCCAGTGAGTGAAGAGTAATTCCAGTGCTCTGTCGATCTTCGACTGGTGTCCAAGGAAACCTTTTAGGATTGATAGGGGTAATCAAGTGTTATGTTAATTTGTGTGCTGTTTGCACATTTGTAAGTCACTGGCCATCTTGCCCATGTTGTGTTTCTCCCAAGACACCCATGTCCACAGAGTGGCTCACTACTTTCTCCTCCTGCCTGCATTTTTCTTTACCTCCTGCGGTTGACATCTTTCCTGCCAGCTGTGGCTTTTCCGCAAGGTAATTCTCTTCACTGCTGACTGTAATCCTGGGGGACTCTAGGGCTGTCAGCCACACTTTTACTTTCTGCAGCTCTTTCTCCTTTCCTCGCGTGTTTTCCTTCCTTCATTTCTTTCTTGCATTCTTCTTTCTCTGTTTCTCTCACTTTTCTGATTTGGACTTCACCACTCCTTGTAAAACACAGAGGAAGGCTCAGCCCCAGATAAGAGTCATAGAAGGAGATTGTAGCTGTTAAAAATTGTTCTGTGAAGAATGTCTTCTGAACCAGAAAGCCAGAGATTAAGCTTTTATCTAGTCAAAGAGGACAAAATTGCTTTTGTGGCTATAAGTAGCCTTCAAAAGGAAATATTAAGATGTATTTTTGAATGAAAGTATAAAACACTTGAGTTTTCCAATGTATTGAAAAGCTACATATTTCTTGATTCTTGAGCTTGCATTTTTGCTTACTAGTAACAGTACCTAACAGTCTGTAGATGCCTTTGACAGATGGTATAGTATGAAGCACTATTCACCCCATATGTTATCTCAGTTCAACATATAGGAAAAAGAACCACAAAAAGTATCACAAATAATTAGACACCGTTACAGACTTACTGAGGCAAAAGATAGCATAAAATAGCTGTACTATCAATTTTCTTTTCTTAGGTTCCATTCTTGCTACTACCTTGGCATATAACTCAAGTAGGTATCTTGATTTTGTACTACCATCTCCCTCTGCTTTTTACATATTGATAAAACCTGCAAAGAAGGACGTTTAAAAGCCCTGTTGAGAGCCCATGGAAGGCTGTTTTCGTATTGTTATCCAACAGCACAGTGAAGTAAAAAACTTTCTAATTATATTGTCTAGTTTCTTTAATTATATCTATGTAGTTGTGTAAATATCCATTCTGCAGCACAAGAAAATCTCCTGAAGACAATAAAAGGATGTGACAAAGAATATTTATGGTAATGTATATCCTTTTTCATTGTGCACTTCTATGACCAGAACATCAAACAGCTTCATTTCAAACACGTTGGGTCTGTCATAGATATAGAATGGCTTTTACACATTGTTTTTTATTTACCCATCTACTAACTGTATTATCTTCCTGCTAGAGCTATTTATCAGGGTGATAGTTAACTTACATTATGTCTTTTATCTACATTACATTATGTCTTTCAAAATTAGGACAATCAACAAATTATGGGTACTTGCATTGCTTCTGTTTGTGCTCCATGGGCAGCAATTTACCCTGTGTTTTTCCAATTCAAGCAAACGTGAGAGAGCTGAGGGTTAACAAGACTCATCAAATCATAGATACTTTAAACAGCTGGCAATAAACTGTTATTTATATCTATAAAGTGAAAATGTTTACTCAGAAGAAGTACCTTTAGAATATGCTTGAAAGCTGCATCCAAGCTGACATGAAGGAAAGCTTTGTATCTCATTGCCATAGGCTAGAGCTTTAATTTATACTTAATTTATATGCTGTTCCTCTGAAATGCTGTAACTTTTATTATTAATCAATTTAAATTGAAAGAAGTTGCAGTTCTCAGAATTAAAAACAGACTTCCTTCAGTAATTTAATTCATCAGACCGGTTTCATAAGGAGTAAATGCAAGTGAACTTTGTACAATGGCAGCATCAGTGGAGCAGAATTCATGTACATCATTTGCTTCACAAAGTCAGTATTTCACTTACAGTCTTTTCTAGACTGTTGTCAATGGTGTTCTGTAAAGGGCTGAACAAATGACTTTTTCCAGTACACTGACAGTTATGATTCTTCTTAAAAATCTCAGCATAGCTTTTTTCCACACCAGGGTCTTTTATGATTGTTGAAAGTTTTAACTACATTGCCTTTTTAAACCTCTTTCATATGATTCTCTCCAAAAGCTGAAAATATATTCTGCTAAAACACACACATAGTGTTGCAAGACTTCCAAACCACTGTCTCTATTTCCGTTATTCACAAATTTTTGGAATATGTTGTTGTATCTCCATTAAACTCTGTGGGCCAACATAGTTGGCCCTAATTTGATGATTTGGCAGTAGGGTCGATGAGATACATACAGTAGCGGATGTGTTAAGTGGTCAGAACATCAGAAGGCTCATGTGGCTCAATGCCATTGAATAAAATCAAAGTGATACTGTTTTTTTTGGAAACAAGCTGTGCATGTAAGAAGGTGAATGGGTTGCAATGGAGAGCTAGGAAATTTGAGCAGCCTGCAGGTAAAAAGAGATTAAAGTGTAGTAACTCAGAGTAACCCAAAGCAGAAAATGTGGTCCAAAGAGGTAATATCATTATTTGTCTTCACATATGTGGCTAATGGCATATTTCTCTCGTGCTTTCGGCAGTGTTGTAGCTACTTTAGCAATATGAGAATGTTTGTTCCAATGTGCTAACATTTGTTCAGATGAGATGGGATCCTCTCAGTAAAGTTCAGTTCTTTGTAACAGCAGTGTCATATTCACCAAATAAGCTGAGCCTCCATGGGAGCTATAGCAAGTGATAGTTCATTTGTAAAGGCACATCTACCTGTGAGTATATCTGTGATGACCTGAGGACCTGTACGGTGGAAAGAGTGTGGCAGAGACTAGAAATCAGTAAGTAGAAAGCGTCTGGTGTGTTGTTTTGGGCACTTGCCCTGCAGTATGATGTTCTGGAGCTCTGCGATGCAGCCTTAGCCAGCTTTAGTAGTGCTTTTGAGCTAGCCTGTTCTTCAGATTAATTGAACTGCTCTTTTTCACTTTTGAGTTACTTTGAATGGTTGTGCCCATGACTTGTTTCACTATTAAATTCACTTAAAATTTAAGCTTTAACTCTTAGTTGCTAATTCCTAACGTAAATTTAGAAGATGGTGTTAGATGCATGCATGCAGGCGCTTTGGTGAGACTGAAGCTCCTGTGACTGTTGCTTGTGTTACATTGCAAGCCTTGACGTGTGGGGAGCCTTCTCTTCTGTATATATTTGCACATGATTACCAGAGTGTAGATCTGGCATATATAACTTTCTAAAATTTCAAAAAAAAAAAAAAAATGCTTTTTATTCCTATTGATTTACATTTGTTCAAACCTAAGTGCACTGAACTCTTTGTTCATAGTCAGCATTTACCTAGGTATGAGTTGGCAGAAATATCATGTTTAGCCTAGATAAGTAAGGCTTTCTGTTGAGAATAGTTCAGTGCAATACCTAAATACCCTTCTGATGTATTTAACTGTTTTTCTTGTAATAGAAATGATACAAAAGGTATAAATACTAACAATACTACTAATAATACCTTTTACATTGTCTTTCCTCTGATGCACTGTCTAAACTTGTGAGGTGTTTAAAAAAGCAGATTTAGGTGGAAACTTTCTGATTAAACTTTTTTTTTTCCCTAAAAATAACGATTTATCAAAACTCTATTTTATCATTGTAAAATATCCTTGTTTACTTGAAGTTTCCATTAAGAGAGTTTCTCTGGTCCAGAAAAGAAGAAAGAGGAAACAGTAGCCTGTTCCCCAGCAGCCCAGGGATTAGCTGCCTTACTGAATCCAACAAAATGTTGAGTGATGCAGCTTGTTCCCTCCCTCTGGATTTTGATACTTGATGACGCTTTGTTCTCAAATGTTGCCAAATCTCAACATTTTGAAAGAAGCAGAGGTCTTGGTTTTTGGCAAGCCCTAGTTGTTTTAGAGCTCCGTGGCACATGTTTTATTACAAAGTCTAGAAACACTTTACTGAAGCTGTGTAAGGGCTGAAGTGTGTAGTTCCAAAGGGAAAACAAACACACGGGACCATGGATACTAGTTTTCTGAGAAGGTGATGCATGACTCAGTAATGTTTGGGAGCTTCTGTATTTCCCATCTGGTTATACATCCTAGGATTGCGTTTGCTGCGCTTTAGCGAAAGCGTTATTGCAGTCTCTTGGTTCTCTTCCATGACCCCGCAGCCCTCCTCCTCCGTGTCCCTGCTTTTCAAGGTACAGGATCCCCCTCTACAAGCTGTGGCATCCGTTCTTGGTTCGTTTTCCTCTCTCCATATATTCTGCTAACGTTGCTACCTGGCAAAGCGCACAGTGGCAGCCAGCCCTGCCTGGGCAGAATACCGCGGCTAAGCTCCCGCCTGTGGAGCGACGAGGGTGGTACCAACACTGCAGCTGCAATGGGGACTGCAGTCTGAGACTTACTCGTGCAAATTATTTGCAAAATTCCCTTATTTCAGACACTAAGTGTAAGCTCCATGTTACAATCTCTGACCATTTCCTTTGTGATGTGTTTTTGGTAATGTGCATGCTGACAACAGGTGTATATACACATGGGTAAAGGAATAAATGTTGCATACTAAAATTCTTAGAAAATTGATGCATAATACCAGCATATTGCAGTGTAAACAACACTGCCAGAATGATAGAAAATGATATCTTGGTTTTAAATTTTTCTGACTCTTTTAAACTTTAACTGTGACCTCTTTGTTTTTATTCTATGCCTACAGAACTCAAATGTAATAAACCTTGTAATCATTGTTGGAGATTAATTTAGGATTGTGGTACCATAAAATATTTACTTTAAGAAACAGAGATGCACCAGCTCTTTCACAGTAAGAGTGATGTGAATCAATTAATGAAAGAAAGGAGCATATTATGGCTGCTGTTTATGTGGTTAGACCTGCAGACTTGAAAAGCAAGTGTTAATAGCATCTTTTGTATTAGTTATGCTTAGAAAACAATACTTTCAACTGTGCCTTTAACCTTTAATTGCTGTTATCAGTATGCTAAATTTTACCAGTTTCTAATCTTTATTTTATTCATAAATTTTCAAAAGTGACCAACTGTGGCATTGTGAATTATAGATAAAGAAAAGGCCAAATGTGATGTCATCCATCAATGTCCATATTAGAAGCACATAAAAGCAAACTTGTGCAAAACAGCCCCAAGGTATTTCTGCTTCCTACAGGTGGCTACTGAAAAACAGAAGTCTCCTTTTTTTTTTTTTGATTTTTTTATCCCTGTTGAATCAAGCATTGCCTGTTTTTTTATTGCACTTCTGTCCATAACAATATTGCTGCCTCTTTGGATGATTTAAGCCCTTGAAAGGACAGAGGTGAAAGACTCCATGTTGTGATGCGAGGAAAAGGATAAAAGTGACTAAAATGTCCAAGTGTAAAACGAGCAAGAGAGATGATGTTAAAATGCTCTTAAGTGTACTGTCCTGTGCTAAAGCTTAAGTGCACTCTTCTATTAGCCAGGAAGAGACTAAATGAAATATATGTACTATTATTTTATTTTCCTTGGACTGGCACTTCTGGAATAGTAATAGAAAGAATTTCCAGTAGAACTAGTGAGATTGTAAACCAGAGATTACTTTCCTAAGAGGGAAGGGGAGGGACGAGTTCAATTTTTAGATCTATGCCAAGAAGACACTGTAGCTAACTGTAATTAACTGTAGTTTACTTATCATAGAATCATAGATCATAGAATCGGTAAGGTTGGAAGGGACCTCTGGAGATCATCTAGTGCAACCGCCCTGCTCAGCAGGGTCACCTAGAGCATGTTAAGGTTGCATCCAGGTGGGCTACTTACGTTAACTTCTTCTGAGCTATTTGACCATTTTGTGTCCAGACTGCAATATTTCAGTACCTTCTTAACATTTTCCATAAAAAGAGTGATAAAATCATAGTTCTAATCCCCCCCCCCTTTTTTTCTGTACTTTTAGGGATAAAATCTTTCTCTTTATTTCACAAACTGTAAATGCTATTCTGTAAGCATACCCAAGAGGCAACAAAGTGCTGCTGATCCAGCCATGAAGTGCTACACTGAGGACGGCTACTCTCTCTCCCTGCTTCTGATTACCTGGGCTGAGCATTGGGAATACCATATGGCCCTGATGGCTGAGCACAGGGGTTTTACATTAAAAAAAAGTTTGCTCATTCTTTTTGAAGGATTTCTTCCACCCCATTGATTTTTTTAAAAAAAAATTAAATCCCTAGTCAAAGCATTTTGTAAATTTTTCCAAGGTAAAGATATCTAAAAAAAGTTTTGATTCCGATAATATTTTCCCATGTTGCCAACATCTTGATAAGTCTCTGATTTTGCCACAGCTTTTTCAATCCTTTTTTCTCAATAGAAAGAAGAAGAAGCACTTATTAAATGCATCTCCTATTAGTGAATTTTGTGTAGTCTTATGGATCACACTCTCCATTTCAGTCTTTAAATTTCACTATTGGTTGTTCATACCTGCTAGCTAATATAAAAATATGGGAGTGGAGAATTAAAACATTCAGGCTGTTTATAAACAATTCCCTTTAGCTGTGGGTTCTAGAGAAAGTTAGGCTGACTGACATCTCCTTTACCGCTTCCCTTGTGAATCAAATGTGCAAAGAAATGTTCTTACATGTCTTCTGCTGAAGCAAATATGCAGCTTCAGAAATGAAGGGATCCATGGGGTAATTCGGTTTTAATTTGTAACATTTGTTTCTTAAAACTCTATGATCATTGGAGATAGCATCTCAGCTTTTAAGTTTCTGTTTTCTATTTTCAGGAAGCTTTCAGTTCTCAGAACTGTCTGTTCTCAGATCCCTTTTCAAGGAGTTACTCTTTTCCTTGTCTTGTATTGTTGTATGTTTTGGTAAAAAAAAAAATTTCCTTGTTTTTTTAGCGCTCCCATTATTTGCACAAATAATTTCTGTCTTTTTCAAATTTTTCTAAAAAATGGAGATGTGGCCATTATACGCACGATTTTTGAAACTATAACAATCTTTTGCTTACTAGTTGACAACAAAGCACTGTCCTATAATACAACAGTGTTTGTTATATTCATAGTATATACATGCAAAAAATTCCCAAGGTTCAGATGTTACACTTTGGGGTACTTATAAATAAAAATGTTTCATTTTTTCCACTCGAACCGCTCCCTAATCTTAGTTTGAAGGAATATCGGCCCAAATTTAACTCCTATAGTAATGGCTTTGGTTGTGCTGAGTTGTTCCAAAGCATTACGCTCGCAGAAGGCAGCATCCTTTCCACGTCGCCGGTCCCTCCTGTCGCAAGGTCGTGGATGCCGTGCGGTTGCAGATGGTGCAAACAGAGAGGAAGCGCGAGCCCAGCGCGGGACTCCGGAGAAAGATACTCAGACTACGGAACAGGTACCAAACTGCTGTTCACTAAGATCTTTTGTCACAGGAACAGCTATAAATAGTTTTATGTAAAGAAAAAAAGCAAAAAAATAATTAGTAGGGGACAGATTTGGACATCAGTTTGCAGTGTTGCTTCTCCAATTGTCGTAACAGCAAGAAAAGAACCAAGTTTTGCCTCTCTCTGCCTGCAGTGAAACCCCACTTTGCTTTAGCTCTTTGGTTTATCTTTCCGTTCCCGCCCGGCGGCAGTGGGGAGGGGAGAGCGGCGGCGGTGCCCCGTCTCGCCCAGGAGACTGCCCTGCCTAAGCTGCAGCAGCTTACAGGTGTCACACTGTGCGACGTGGGACATACCAGCCCTGCCACACACTAAGGGGCACGACAGCGGAAAAGCAGCTTCCCTGTGCGTCCTTCCCGCTCGCGCCGGGCCGGGGCCCCGCTCCGCGCGGGCGCTGCGACGTGAATGCGAGTGTTCCTATTTAACTTTGCAATTTCTTCCTCTTGAGTACTGAAGGCAGCGTTGTGTGGTTGTGTCAAGGCAGGTATTTAAAATTTTTGGTGGCTTAATGTAAACAGAAGCTTGAGATAGTCGGCTCCGAGCGAGGAAGCTCCTTCCCCCGCCACCCAGTACCGCGCTTGGCTGCGCGAGCCCGCCGGCCTGGTGTGTCTTAAGCTGCCGAAGTGCTGTAACAATCATTATTCTGTGTCAGGACAAAATTACCTTGTAGGAGCATTGCATAATGTCTGGTATATTAATCATTAGAGATATTTTTGCAGCACTCAATTATATTATGAAGGCTGGGTTATGTTCTGATCTTTCTAATGGTCACATGTGAAGTACTGAAACCTCTATTATTTTATAATAAGTAATGCATATCCGACAGAATAATGCATTATGCACATCCTCTCCTATATAACTCTAAAGGTCAGCTAGTAACTTGAATATTTTTGTCCTCCAGAACATTTCACTTTAAGGGTTCATTAGAAAGAACGTCTTTTTCTTTTCAATATGTTCTAACAGCAGGCTATCACTTACACTACCAAGTTTTGGCTATTTCATTTTGTACAAAGTAAAATTGCATGAGCATGGCCATTGCGCACATTCACTTAGAGATATCAATTTGAAAGCATTTCAGAATCAAACTAAGCCAGCTTTTACTGTAAGGTATGACAAAGAAAGCAGTCCAAAAGCTGCAATTTACTATGGGTAGATGTTTCAAATTCAAATGTAATAACTGAGACACCAACAGATACTGCCCTAATTTATAGATTCTGGCATTGCCAACAGGTGCTCAGTTCATAGTCTGATTGCTGTTTCTTGCAAAAATGTACGTGCAGACCTTTATTTTTCAAGACTGGAACCCTGCAGTAAGCTTTAGTGATTGTCAAAAGCTGTATCTCATTTCAAACACATCAAACTATGTTTAGCAGTGAAAAATATTCTTTCCAAAGGTATTTATTTAAAGTTTAAATTTCTTATCCTATTTGAGTTCCCATGAACATTTGCTCACTTTCACAAATAAAAAACTTACAGTTTAATTTCTGTTTTTTTTTATTGCTGTCCAATTCAGTAAAACACATGCAGAAAAGAGGGAAATAAGCACGTTTTGGTTGTGTGAGTGATAGCATGTGCATTGCATTTATGAATCGCGGAAGACATGCCCAAAACTGATTTGTCTGCTAACAACTGATGGGAACCATGCATATGAGGTCCAGCTATGCATAAAGCTCCAGCCTACCTTTGAACACACAGATGCTACTCTCATACACCAAAGATAAGCTCATTGTGAAAGCTTTGCTCCGGAAGGGTTTATATCAGCAAACTGAAGGAGAAAATAAAACCACCATCTTAGCAGGCTAGCCTAGTAAGATGAATAAAAATACAGGATTGGTCCAATATAGTTTTCTCTTGGTAAGAAGTATTTCTCTGACCTTTTTTTTTCTTCTCAAATATTTAATATTTAGATCTGAAGGGACTGTTTCAAATGCTTTGCACTCTCCCAGTTGTTGTGGGGAAGCTCCTACGCGATCGAGCTGGATCGCTGTGATGGGTTAGGCTGGCAGAAAGCTGGCTGCAGGGCTTCGTGATAGCTTTGGGGCCAGACCCCAATCAACAAGCCATATGTTTAGATCTTTCTCCATAACAGATGATTGTGCATACATGCTCCCAGGTGCAATGTCACTGGGATTGTATTTGCAAACATAAACTAGTGACATTCAATTATGTTCATAGGCAATGTTGTAAAAACCACAAAGGAAGTAATTTACAACACTAGCACAGTATGCAATTCTTTGTGTATAATCAATTTTTCATTATATAGGAATATAGTATATTGTGTTCATATTTGTTTCTCTAATTTGATGAAAGTGCTGGTAGTATGAAAAATTTGTCCCTTTCAAATCACTGACATTTGAGAAAATGTTGAGACTAAAGAAATTTCCAATAAAACAATATCCATATATTTTTGTGAAGATTTTAATTGGAAACAAAAGCCTGAAGCCTCACTCTGTTTTCCCCATGGAGCCTGAGCAGTATTGCCCAAATTCAGTGGAGCCTTTGCAGTGCATGGCTCATTGCAGGTTTGCTCTCTTCTTAGTGGCAGTGATTGTGTAAGGGATTTAATGATCAAGTCTTGAAATGAAACATAAAACTTATTATTCATTTCCTTATACACTTTTTGAGATACCACAGGTTGTTTTCTACTATAAGTATATAAGAGCTAAATTTGTGTCTTATGAGAACAAACACTGAGAAATACTTTTTTAAAGTAGTAACTACTCTATTGTGAAAATAGCCGTGTATATACTATAGGTGGTGTGCATTTTATAACTGGAAGTGAAATTACTGTCAATGATTTGACAATACCATAGCTTAACAAGTGTCTAGAAGGTAAAAGGCACTTGGTTGCCTAGTGATTGCAAACTTCGTTTTTAACTGATTGGCTTGTTTTCCTAAGATAAAGAGTTAGGAGTTAATTTGTGGTGATGATTATTCTGCTGAAATTAGCAGACAACGTTTTGTGGCTTAGTGAACGATCTCTGGGTGGTATTATTTTGGTGCATGTTCAGATTATAATCTATTTCTGGAGTTTACAACTTGGTGAGCGCTCCAGTCCTGTCTTAGCTTGTATTGCAACTCAAGCATAATTTCTCCTTTAAATTTGCAGGAAAGTCTTAGGTATGGAATTTCTCCATCATAGGTATCTGGTGATGAGATTAATATGTATGCCAAATCAAAAATAGGCTTTTAACAATATTTTTTGTCATTATGCAGTTCATATTTTATAACAAAATTAATGGAACAATAGTATTACTAATAAAACTATTAATTTAGTGGATAGTAAATTTATTCCACAATTCCGGCTTTGTTTAACAGATGGATTTTATCTCTCTGCTTTTTTTAACATGGACAACTCATGAAACCTCTTAGAAGATAATGTTGTTCAAGCGTACTTTATATATCTTTAAAGAACACGTTGGTAGGAGAGTTCATTTATAAGCATTGAAGCTGCATTAGAAACCATATCCTGAAAATGACTTTAGCTGAAAGTTTGGAAGTGATATTATGAGACAAGGACGTGTTCTAAGGCAGAAATGTTGCATATTGCATTCCAGCTTGAGGGTAACAAATGGTTAGCATGATCTTGAAGAGCAGATACGCTCATTCAGACAGTAGAGTTCGCTCTCCATCAGTTTTCCGCTATTACAGGGTGACTAGTAAACCCAACTAAATCTAAATGTTATGAAGAAAAATTATTCAAGTAATTACTCACAACTAATAAGACATTTCATATTCTGGTGACAAACTCCTATTAAATGTGCTCCTTCTTCTTTGCACTCCTAATACATTTTTCAGAAGACTTGCATATTAAAAACAGTACATTTTACTAGGTATTTGGAGGGTTGGATCTAATCAGATAAATGATCTCATTTCATCCCTCCAGATTTTATTTTTCCCTGTCAAATGTAACAACACTTAACCTAATTTTCACTAACAGCAAAATGTATTGTTTTCTTTTCTGTCTTTTTATGATGAAATGACAGAATTCAGGATTTATTAGAATAGGTATAGTACTCAGACCTGCTTTACATCATGAAAATTGGGATAGTATGATATAGGGTAACAGCATAACGTAAAAACGTAAAACAAGAGCCTAACTTATTCATAGAAAATAATAGGGAATGATATCTAGCCCTCCAATTTTGGACTGTGCATGCTACTAGTCATCATCTTTAGCCTTTCCTTTTCTATACTTTCTCTTTATTCTTTAGATTATTTTAGAGTATTTAAACACAAGGGTGAAGTTTGCCTTTCAGAAACCAGCATATGATTCATCTATCAATTCATAAGTTCAACCACTACATGTCCTGAGAGGATGATCATTTCTATATATCCATGTTGGAAAGTTTCTGTTTCCAGTGGAATAATCTTATATTAAATGATATAAGTACAATTTACTTCTTAGAAAAAAATAGGTTATTTCACACCTTGCTGATATGACTTCATAGACTCCAATTGAAAGCAATGGACATAAGCATTTTTTGTCCTCAAAAGACTAAGCTTAATGTACCAGCATTGATTGTATTGCACTGTGTTGATCCTGTGAGATGACAGTTGAAATAGCCTCCACATGGAGCTCAGAGATGTAATGGCAACTAGACAGTAGTGACTAAATCAAGTGTAGACATGAACTGGACATAAACCATCAAAGCTTTATTTCTGTTATATTTGTTTTCAATAACAAACACAGCTCTTCTCATCAAAAAAGAACAGCTAAAAACAAAACAGCAGATATTTTTTCTGGAATAGACATAAATATATAATAACTGTAGCTTCATTATATTTATAAGTTGAAATAAATCCTCTGTCAGTTTTAAGAAAATGGCTGTAAGATTCAGAGTTACTGGAATAAAGCATCATTTCTTGAGAAAACATTTTTTTTTTACCCTGTAGATTCCCAGTGAACATACAAGAACTGTGTTTAGTGAAGTTGAGCCTTTATTTCCCAGATTTAGTCAAGAAATTGGACAGGACCAGGCAAACATCGGTTGAAAGCTAAGAATAATTCAGTCCTTACTTGTGTTAGTGAAGTCTTGCTAGGCTTTGATTGTCATTTTACAGTATTTGAACTGCTCACTGAGGAAATTAGTCGTAGTAAAGCAAATTGAAGGCAGGTGCAGTTACTTATCTTGTACAGGTGCGGGTACCTCTTTGCTGAAAACAAGCAAATCAAATTTGGAAGGAATAGTAATGACTGTGCAACCCGTGGGATCAGTTAGATCCCTGTGTGACAGGGAGGAATATTTGTTTGCAGCTCTGCTTGACCCATGTTTCAAAGGCAGCACTGAAACCATAATTCTCCTTGGTGGATGTCTCCTAAAGAAATTGTGTCAGGCAAGGTCATCCTCCTCTTGTCCAACTTCCTGGCCAAATAAAAATAAAACTCATAAAACGTTCTCTGTAGGTGTTCTTTAAATGCCTCTTCATGCAAAAGACACTGATAACTGAAAAATTAATCGCGGCAGTGTGCTGTGACTGCCCACTGTCACAGATGCCGAATAGACCTTTCCACTCATAGGATGTCCATGAACAGACAGCCAAGTCTTTAAGTTAGTCTTTTTGAAAAATATTTTATGAGTAATTTTAAGAATAGTGAGACTATTTTTTTTCTCACCATTTCATATTCCACATTGAAGTTGTGCTGGAGATTAGTTGCAGGCAGAAATTGGTTCCCTTGGAGGTGAAGTGTAGCATTTAGAGACAGATGGGATCATCGGACCGCGGTGCTGCGGTAGATCTGCTGTTTGCAGCATCTCTCGCGCTGCTACGGTAGCTAAACCTGGCTGCTTGGCAGGGCTTGTCCAGCAGGAAAAGATGCAGCACGCCCGGGCTTTCGAGAGCCTCTCCTGCGGAGGGGCCGGCTGCTGCGCGGCGGGGACCCCGGCCTCCTGCTCGGCGGCGGCCCCGCGCGCGCGGGGCTCCGCGGGGGCTGCGGGGTCCAGCCTCGCGGGGCGGCCGGGTGCCCGCCGGCGCCGGGGCAGCCCACACCCGTCCCCGGCTGCGCTCAGGCCCCCGGGCGCGCGGGGAGCAGCCCGGGGGCTGCAGCCGCTGGCGGTGCTGGCGGGGCTCGTCCGCCGGGCGCGCGGGAGCAAAGCGCCTGGGGGACAGCGGAGAGCGGAGAGCGGGCGTTGCGCATCTCTGTCTTGGCTTGTGCAGCTTGGAAACGCCTTCCTAGAAAAGGTGGCGTTATAAGGCAGCACAGGAAAGTTTAGAGTGAATCTTCTCTGTTGCTGAACCCTCTTCAGACTGTGTGCTGCTATTGGCCTGCCGTGTCTGATTTTCTTTTATGTCAGTTCTAGCCAGCAAATTTGAAATTTCTGTCCATCAAATGTATTTGGTTTCCTCTAAAACGCAGCTGTGTTTCACTGGACAATGATCTATGCAGCTATAAAATCAATTTTAATTCCATACATTTAGACTTGATAGCACGAAGGGTAGCCCAGCGGCTGCGGTGAGAAGGAGCTGCTGCTCGAGCCTGCAGGCGAGAGCGGTGGCGGGGCGGCTGAGGCGCCGTCCGGGGCCGGGCCCCACGCCTGCCGAGGACCGAGGGATTTTTCCTTTCCTGTGGTTCAGCCTTCAGTACAGAAGCACCTGACTCAATCTGGTGCGACTGAAAAAAGTTTAATTCTAATTGAATAAAAGGCATAATAATACTGCCAAACATTTCGTTGTGCTAATGAAATCACCCACATGTTTTCTATCCATTAAGATATGATAAACTCAAAAAAAAAAAAAAAAACCTCTTCAGATTTTTTCACAGAGTTAGAAGGGCTACTTCAGCACCCGTCTTTACATTTTTGTTGTAGAGTAGGTCTCAGAGTCTCCAATAGGTAAATAATACATGATAAAATCTACTGAAGTTATGGAACCCTTGACTAGTACTTTTCTTTAAATATTAAACATTATTTTTGAAGTTGTTTGAACTATGTACAGTTTCACACAACAATTTTCCTGTTAGAAGGGAAATATGCCATCCTCAGCCAGTTTTTTTGTTTGATGTCCATGAATACTAATGTCATGTAGAATCTCTTATTAGTAGTTCAGAATAATCTATATACAATTTCTGTAATGAAGGATGAGGAAAAACTTTTGAGCCTGACTTGCAAACTCCACATTTGTTACTCTCAAAATCATCCTTTTCTTTTTTTTTTCCCCCCCCACATTGCAAAACAGCTTAGGCAACTCCAAATTTAAGCATTTTAAATAAGCCTTCTGTAAATAGGTTTGCTTCTGCGCGTTTTCATTAAATGTTGAAAAAAATTCCAACTACAAAAGCTTCATTTGATTTTGGTAAAGGGACATGTAGTGCTTTCTCTACCTAGTATTTTATCTCAGCCTCTGAAATTTGAGCATATGTTCTTCTGGAAAACTGAGTTAGGACAAAGCAAAAATAATTGCTATAAAGAAACTTTCCATAAGATATGTGACTTAATAAATACATTTCAGCAGAGTACTGCAGCAAGCATATGCTGGGCCTCCAACCATCCCATGTCTCTGAGTACTTCACTGACACAGTTGTTTAACTTGTTTTTTTGTGCATCCAGTAGAGGCTATTATATTGATTTTAGAAGTTTCTTATTATGATATTAATTTTCTATTGTGTCAGATGAAAATTGTTGGTTCTTCAGCCATTTCTCGGACAAAATTCTTATTCTTTGGGAACTTTGGAAGAACTCTAGAGCTTAGTTTATTCATAGTTTGGAGCTGGATTCATTATTAGTTATATTTATAATGAACTTACATTATTTATGCAATAAGATTTATGGAAAACAGATTAATGAATGAATGGGTGTGGGGGAGGCTTGCCATCCCAAATGTAGCCCCAAGGCCTTGGTTGAATGCAGTACATAGTGAGAATTAAGTTATTTGATATGTCAGATTTACATAAAATTAGGCTTAGTGCCAACTACAGGGAATATGGAGTACTTTGTTTTAGCAAAAGGGCAAAGACATTGATTAAACTGATACAAAGAAAGATAGCTATTTAATAAGTCTGTAGGTACACAATAATGGGATATTTGTATGCATACTGATAGATTTGACAACTATTAATGCGTGCTCTGTGGGATAGGCTTTACAGTTATGCTCCAGAATGCATTTATTTTTCTGTGGTGATTGCTACTCTAGTATTTTACAAAAAGATTTTTTCCATATGCCAGTTTTGTGGTGCTCAGGCGCTGCGGTGCCCATGCATTATAAATACTTACAGTATGCAGAAGAAAGAAAGTGGAGTCTGGGTCAGGGGATCTAGTATTAATGATACTTGGTTTGATATTCTAAAATCCCAAAGAGAAGTGGAACGTAAGCAAGTCCCAGCTTGCTCCAGCGAGTGTTGTATATACCCCATACAACAACATTTTCAACACAATGTCTAAGATACAGGTGAGCAAAACGAAAGATCGTGAGACATGGGCAAGGGCCTCCCTCCCTCTCATTGTTTTGGCAGGTAGAGAGCTGATGCAAAAATATTCCTGAAATCTGGGACTTAGCCGGCCTGCTGCAAGTGCCCTCATTGCTAAGCAGAGTGTGAGCAGCACAAAGTGCGTATGGACTCACTAGGAATGGAATTAAAACCTGGGGAAGAACATGTGTTGGGATTTTTATTACAGAAAATTAATGACTTGATTAAATGTATTCTTGCCGTTTAAGCCAACCACAGTGAATAGCAAATAGATGATGCAAAGGAAAAAGTGAACAAAATACTCAGCTGGGGAGGACTGAACCCCAAAAGACTTGTGCTCTGCAACAGTGTTACTCTAGGGCGAGCCAAGAGGTTGGCAGAGGCACATGTTCCCTACCCAGCTTTAGCTAGCACTGTGACATCCATCCAAGAGAAGAGAGGCTCTTTTGATGTCTAACACAATAATTAATGATAACAAGGTTGGGGGAGCACAGAGAAACCAGATACATGTGTTTTTAATAACTGAAAGCACCAGATCCCAAGCTGTTGGGACAACTGCCAGAACGCTCTATCAGTAAAAGCAGTGAGGATGTGACCTCTATAATTTGAGTTACGGGAGGAAGTGAAATCTATGTGACAGGAATGCCATCACCTACCCCTGATTTGTGCATTGACGTACTTTTTCTCTGCCTATTTAGATTGATTATTATTATTTTTTTTAAACAGGCAGATTAACAGCAAAAGGAATTGGATCATTCTTCTTCGAAGCTCCATTATCCTCTTCCCTGAATAATCAGAGGGCTCCAGTGAGTTACATAGGAGCAAAGGAAAGTAAAACTGTGACTACAAGGAATGGATACAGGTAAATACCTAATATGAATTTTTGCAGTAAGAGAAAATTTCTAGAGTAAATGGAAAATTTTATAAAAATGACATGCCATTTGAAATTAAAGTTTAATTAATTTGCTTTATTTTAACACTAAATTAACTGAAACACGTGTAACTTTATTATAAGTGTTTAAAATTGATCTTTGGGAAAGCACTTTTAATTTTCTTTTGTTCTCATTATTTGGCCTGCTATCCCCCTCAGTGCCTTGTTGGCCTAGAAATGGTTTGTGGTGTCTATTCCTCTTGCTGCTGCTGTTCTGTTGAGCAGTTCCTTCGCTGCCTGTCTTGTGTAGTCTCTTCACAGCCCTTTTCATAACCAGTTCAATTATAGCATGCAGAGAATTTTTTTTTCCTTGAGTAGCTTTTCTAATTTTGGAACTTTCAATCCCCAGTTGGTAGGGTAATGAAGACTGCTTGGTCTTGGAACTGATATTCAAAGTAAAAGAGTTTGCTAGTTATTTTATGTATTCACTGTGGGCAAAAACTCATCCCAAGCCAAAAAGCCTGCAAAAAGCCCTATCATTCCTTCAGCCCTCAGGGCCTAATTCGTCACTTCATTTTATATCAGTGTAACTCACACTGGAGAAACAGTGTGGAGAAACAGTGGATCAGTGAATTTAATTCAAATACATAAATCTTTACTGAGCGGGCTTTATGTGGGTCAAGCACAAGGAAAATGGGGAAACAAATTCTACCCTGTGAACCTAGGTCCAAAGAGCGGGACTTCTTCATAGCTTGCTAGTCTGGAATAACAGGAACTCTTACACTGTGCCAATTGTGTAGAAATTTGGGTCATTACATATTTAATGAAGAATCCGTGACCTATTTCTAGCCTTTTACACCACCTGTGCAGGGCCACCGTGAAGACCTGAGGATGAAATACATCCTCTGTGGTGCACAAAGGTGGAGAAGGCAGGCTCTGTTATTAGCCCTCCGTAAGTGTGCATTGGCTTTCTGTATCAAGCTAAACTGTACAATTACACACATAAATATATCTTATGTATACACTTAATTGATGCCATCATGCAATCAGACTCTCAAAGTGAGAAGTGAGTTTTTTCTGAACCAGTCCCTGGACCACTTTAGCTGTGGGTAGCATTATTTTTAAACTTCTTAGCACTGACCTCAGCAGTCCAGATTTTGGTCATATGAAAAGTTACAGTATTGCTATAGCAACATCATTTACTGAATGTTCTGATTAAGGGAAATGAATAGCAGAATAATGTAACAGAACTATGGATGAGCACTTTAGTATAAATCAAAATAAAGTAATAAGCAGCAACGCAAAATTGATATAGATAAAAAACATTTTCAATACCTCTAAGGTAATTCAGAGTGAACTGGTCTTTCAAGGATCAGAATACCTTAATTTGGGATTTTGACATGTAAGCAAGAAATGCATAATCAAAATTTATTGCTGTCAAGGCTTTACAACAAGTCCATTGTAGTTCTGAGTAGAGCTTGCAATGTTTTATAAGCTATGTGGAAAGATGTGACTTTTCTGTTTCCTAAACATTTTTCATAACTGTTGCAGAATATGTTGACAATTTGCATTAAATCTATTGCTGCAGTGGAGAGTGAGCTTTCTAATGCAGTTTTAGTTTATAAAACTGCTTCTGAGAAATCAGAACTGAACTATCTGCAGAAGACAGAACTACATGAATAACCAAATTGCATGTCCTGGAAGGATGCTTTTTACAGCAGCCTGGGGCAATAAGTCAAGACAAGTTATCAGACAGCTACCAGCTTTGAAGGGAAATAGGGGGGGAATTAATAAAGTATATTAAAAAAAACTAAAATAGAAAATCTAGAAATAGTGGTACGCCAAGAAAAACATAAATCTATGTAGCCAAACAGGTATATCAAGACTTCCAACATAATGGACACAGCAGATTGCTGACAATAGCATTTATCAGCTGGTCCTAGGGTAAAGAGTGTTACAGCAACCATTAAACACATACAGAAACAAGTGAGCAGTCATGAAGTTCCCATGAACTGAATGAACTAGAATTTAGCAGCCATACAGGATGTTAGCTTCCCATTTACTCTCCATATGGAGACCTGGAGGAAGGCATCATCTACTGAAAAGAGAGAACAGGAAACTTAGGAAAGAGGAGCTGCCAAAGTAACGTCAGGTTCTTCGGATTTCCCAAGAGTCAAGAAGACTCAAACTCTATGGGGTAGTTTGGAGAATGTATCCCAGCTGAGCTTTCAAATTACACTCAGTCTCTCCTCTAATTGAGAAAGCTAAGTGTAACACAACAATAGATAAATTTAGGGCAGATGTTAAAAGGTAGGGAAAACTATCATTAATTTGGTATGGAAATGAATGACCATCTGTACACTAGCAACAACATATTTCACTCATTTCAAGACCTGCAAAGTAATCACAGCATGCAGAACTTAGGTCCTGTTTTTATAGACTTGAAAATATGCAGCATGATACTCGTATTTGATATCAAAATCAGAGAATACTTTCCCAATTAGCACCCTCCTACTTAATGCAAGACAAACATCTGAACATTCTTTATCCCGATCTGTCCTGCCTAACACCGTGCTGAGAATGCATCAAATAGACAAAAGGCTAATTGCAGCATCCAGTTTGGGTGAGAGTTAACAATTAAAGTTGCCGAATAATGCAAAAGACACGTACACAGTCTGAAATATCCACTAATTTCTGTGAATTTCCTCATATATTGGATTTTGCATCAAAAACAACACTGCACAAGATAGCATTAACTTTCAGGGCTAATACTTCTATAAATGGTTATGACGATGTCACTGGAGCAGAAATAAGATAGGCTGAACATTTTAGGTCCTTAGCCTGTTAGTTCCTGAGCATCAAACTCCTGCCTGTCATCTTGGCAGAAATTTCAAGCTATTTATATGAGAAATTTGTGCATATTCAAAACTATCTATTCCAATTCATTTTCACCAATCTGTCTGTATTCATACGTCTTACAACTCTCTTTTATTGAGTAATATCTCAAGCACTTTGTGCTAGGAAGATGGAGTAGTTTCAACATACTGATCCATGAACCAGCCAGTGTAAAGGGCTGCCAGATCTTACCTAGAAAAACAAAAGAACACTGTAACCTTGGCATCTTCAGGAAGAAAAAAAAAAGAAGAAAAGAAAAGAAAAAAGAAAAAAGAAGAAGAAAAAAAAAAAAAGAAAGCCTTTTCTAGCTTCACAGATGAGGGGGATTGGAGAAAAGAAAATCTCCCTCAAGTGGACAACATCGATTTTGTGTTTAAAACCACATGGACTGAGGAAATGAGAATTCACAGAGAGAGGCTGTGGATAGCAAAGGAAGGAGCACGTTTTTGTAGCAGGAGTGCCCAGAAGAAGCAAGCTTGGGTAGAGAAAGAGGAGAAATCCGATGATTAGGGATGTCATGAGCTACAGAAAGAAGATTTAGATTCCTTAGAGGACACTGAACTACAGTCAGAGATCTTTTCAAGAAAATGGGCAAAATAGGCAGAGATATAGTAGAGGGGAATTCACTTGTTCTGACTAGATCTGTGCCCTCATTTGCGATCTAAAGAAAAAAAAAAAAAAAGTGTATTGCAATGAAAAACCTTTGCAAAGCATATGCATGTCTATACTTTATTAAGCTGTGAGGGAGTGAATACAAGCTATACTTGCTTTGGGACTAATGTTCCAAGAAAGGATTAGCTTAAGCTTGTTCGACACCTTGGAGAGCAGTACTGACCGCGTGAGCCTAGAAGCGATGAGAATCGCAGCAGTGGAGAAGCTGTGCTCTGGCACATTGGTTCTAGAGAGACTGGGGTCAGACACAGTGGCTGGAGGCAAGAGAATTTGAAAGAGCACCAGATTGCTGTGCCAGGCCCCAAAACCTGGACACCTGGAGTGTGTTTAGGAAGGTAGGGGCTCTGCAAGCCCAAGCATGATCGTTCTTCCTGGGCCAATGCTGACCTTGTTTACTTAGTCTCAGGTATCAGAGAAATCTTGTATCATTTTTGCAACTTCTTAATCCTGGAGCCATCTAGATGCTATTTTACCTCTGGAATCAATAACCCAGTGGGGTCTTTCCAACATCTGAATCCTGTTATTATCAATGTGATGCTCCAACCTTACTACTTGCCTCATTATGAAAGCATCAGAGGCTTTCTGCTGTTGCCACTGCATTTTTGTTGGCTATGAACTGAGCTCTTACTTAAGGGAGGGTCCTGCAGAACTGAGCATCTACATGGACTGGCATTTATGGGGAATGGATGGGTAACAATTCCCTTAAATTGCTATCCCTCTAGTAAGTCCATGCTTGTTCAGGTGGCCAGAGGTGTGACATAAAGCTGATTTTGCAACACTTATGGGCTGTTGATCCTGGGGAAAAAATGCTGGAGGAATGATTACCAGTAATCACCAGCAAAAGACACAGGGTGTGAGCAGGAATGTAGTCTCCAGCAGGGCTCCAAGGGAGGAGGGTTATATGTGGCGCTCAGCTCCGTAATGTGCACATGAGCTTTGCTCATGCTGCGGAGGCTTCCATTGCTTTAGGAATCTTTTAATATTTCAGCCACTATGTTTGCTGGGATGATAAAAGACTCCTTGCTTTCCCTGTAGTCTTTTTTGGTTATCCTGTTCAGAACAAACCTTTGTATTTATCAGGAGGAGAGTATTACCAATATGGTGAGAATTATCTTAAATCCCAGATTTTAGCATTTCTCAGTCTTTGGGTTTATAGCACATTTTTGTTTGTCCACATAAATGATGAAGTGGAACTGCTATTTAAAACTAAGAAGAAAAATCTTATTTCTTAGGGCAGTTAGAGGCTAAGTCTCAATGAATCAAAAAAAAAAGTAGAAATCTTATTTTTCATTCCATTCTCTCGCTTGCTTTTCCTGCTGCTCTTCATTATCCAGATTCCTGAACTATTATTTGATGATGGAAAGATCTGTGACCTCACCAAAACAAGTTTTGTTAAATCATTTTCTTGTGACACAAAGGACTGAGACACATCTGTCATTGCTCATATTTTGGGTCGCCCTGCAAACATCTGATTCTGATTTGATAAACAAAACCATACCTCCAGTGATTTTTTTGAGTACTCTCTGGGGGAGAAGTGACAGAGAGGCCTTGAAAAAAAGCTGGACAAAACAACGTGACTTAACTGCTCTGTAGCCCCCTTTTTTTGCTGTATTATGGTACTAAACAAGGGCCAAGCACTTATAAACTGGAATGAGAAACAAACAATTTAAAGAGAGAATCTCCTTTCTGGTGGTAAAAATAATCTGTCAGAATGTCTGTAAAGGTATTCTGCAATTAGTTTTCCCTCTGGCAAAGAAGTGATTTAATATACTGACTGTTCTCATGTGAGTGAATAGCATGATGTGGGTATTTCTTGATCCTCTTTAACATCAAGATGATTCCTTTGATTTAGATGTATTTTTATATATATCAGGCTTTTAAAAAATTCCAATATAACCTATATATGCATTGCTAGAAAGTTGCTGTATTCTGAAGTAGAATTTTATTCCATTTATTGTTCCTAAGATTCAGTCTCCTCAGACTTTATATTTTTTGCTTATTTTGCTTCTGATGCCTCTCTATTTCACTCATAAATGTGAACCTTGTTGTTAATTTTATCTCTTCATTTACCTATTTCCTTCATTTACCTTTGTAATACCATTTTTGTTAGGGTTACAGGAATAGGAACATTAACAGATGAGGAGGCTTCTGTCTCATGTTTTGCGTGCCTCTCACTTGTGAGCAGTGCATGGAAAGCACACATTCTACTGAATGAGCTTGTACGTTGCAAATTATAAGCAAAGGTTTGCGTATGACATGTTCTTTATTGTGAAAACTTGCAGTCTTCTCTCTACTGCGGTCTGCAGCATTTTTGTGCAGAAAATCCGCACTCAGATGTGTGATCCGTAATTTGCCAAAGGGGGCAGATACCTAGCATGCATGGAAAATACATATAGATCTTTCTGTTTATTGACAAGAGTTGTAGATTTACTTGCTGCAAATAATGTGGTTACTTAGCCTAGTGCTTTGTGACTTGAGTGACTATTTCCCTTAGCATGTTAATGTGCACAGGGGAGGTAGCCCCATGGACAAAAGCAGAGCAGAATTACCTGCGCTCTGAGTGCAGAACCTGCAGAAGTGTTTATGCTGTTTGTGCTGTCTTCAGCCTCTCCTGGTTTGATAGGGTGGTATCTGCAAGCAGTTAGTACTTGCAAAATGACTCAAATGGCAGTTTTTCCGTATGACATGCTACCTCTTTGCAGCTCTGTAGAATACTTTACACCAGTCAGCATGCCGGTGCTATAGGCAGTTTTATAGGTTTTCTGTAGACTTTTATTACAGCTGTGACACTAGATTGATGGACTATTTCCATCTTGTTCTCTGTCAATTGTATGCTGAAAGGAGATGTGACAATGTGATGGATGCACGACGGTGCCACTGTAGGGAGAGAGCTACTGCAATAACAGTAGTTTAAACCTTAAAGTGCCTTTAACCTCATGCAGTTGCCTTTAATTTATTTTAATCTAAAACCTAACAAAATCTAACACCAAAGAGTAGAGAGGTGGGGAGGATAGTTGGTTTGTAAAGTAATGTGAAAAAAGATGACAGTCATTCTTGGAGGTCCAATTAGGGCAATTCTCTGCTTTAAAGGAAGAAGTCCTCCAGGAAGCCTTCAAAGGAGAGAATATTGTTATGCTCTAGACAAAGTCAAAGGTCAGCACGGCTAAAAAGAAGATGTACTTTCCACTGCAGGAGGAGGGGAAGAAGGGCTTGCTCTTTCACAGCAGGGAATACCCAGGTCTTGCCTGAGGAACAGGATGAACTTGCCAGGGAGCAGGCTTTTGGAGGCTGTGTCAAAAAGAATGCTCTCTGAGACAAGCCAGCATTTCCTTTGAACATGGAAAGGTTTAAGGTTTATTTACTGTTTCAAAGAACTAGTGGTGTCTTCTCTGGAGAGATGAGAGAAAGTAAGAGGAAATATTTGCAGTCCTGTTTTAACCTTTGAAATGCCATCAATGATTTCATTATGTTGGTGGCTTATTTATTGGCGTAGAGGGAGAGATCCACGGCCCAGGACAGATGCCCAAACTGTGTGTGCTTAGTGCTTCCACTGTAACGTGATCCCCATGGCGGCAGAGGGGAGAGACCAGAGCAGCAGTGAGGAGGGAGAGGCTGGCTGCAGAGACAGACAGACAGACATCTCTAGTGTCGACTTGATGTGTTGCCCTCAGCCCAACCTGACCAGGTAGCATCGAGGTGGGAAAGCCCATGACCAGGTCAATGGCAGATGAAGGCTGTTAAATTAACAACAGCCTGATGGGAAGATCCTAAGGGCTCATTCCCATCTGACCAATTGCATTATTAAATGCCTCCGTCTGTTATAGTTTCAGAGCATGTTGTTCTCAGGTGTGACTCTGAGCATTGCTGAATTGGGCAAATGCTACAAGACACTGAGAGGACTCATCTCACAAAACTAAAATCTTGTGTGAGTGGTACCTCTAGCCAAAACCACCCTGGCAGCTTCTCCTTTTGCCTCTCAAACACAGTGCAAGCATATAGCCATAACACAAAGAAGCATTTGAAACTAGTGAATAATGTACGTCAGTGGATATTTTTGCTTTATTTGTGATCAGTTTGTCAATAAAAAAGGACATAAATTAATTGGGTAACCAGTCATTGCCGATTACTTACTTAAATTATTAAGTAATGTTTTCGGATGAGGTTCTCTAATTTATTAGCAGCATAAAGAGATTTTTCTAACAAGGTGTTTCTGGACATATTATGGAGGGAAGACAGTGGAGTAAACCTGGATTTTGCCCAAGTTGATCAAGTTCAGTAGGTTCAGCTCAGCTGAAGTTAGTAGAGTATACCTACTTTTATGAGACCTGCACGGTATGACTTAAATGCATAGCAGCCTTAAATAAAAGATGAGATGCACATCCAGAGTCTTTGAATAATATTGACAAAAGGAGAATCGATCTTGAACCAAGTTGGTGTTGAAGTGAGATCTTGAAGTCATGCAGGGATCATAAGCCTTTGATAGCACAGTTAATAAAGGAACAGAGGGTAATGGATCTTAGCCTCTCAGAGCTGATGACATGGAAAACAAAGCTAAGGTGTACAGCTGGTAAAGCAGTGCGAATCCTCAAAGTCTTTTTTCTTTCTAGATCATAGTTCTATGACATAAATTGGCTGGAAGGCCTGTTTTGACCCAGAGGACTACCAGAAATCATTTCAGTTGTGGATTACTAAAAGAGACCTTATCACAGACTCTAGGATTTTACTTGATAATGAAGATTTTCAAATATATGCCGTTGCAGGATTAGAATAAAGCTATTCCCCTGAGCAAGTATTTTCATTTGTCTGGACGGTTTCCCTTATTTCTACTTCTTTAATTTAAGTGTAATGCCTCTGATATTGTAACAGGATACAATAGGATGCTGTGATCCATTTTAAATGAGATTCCATAAAGGAGTCATAGTCTTTTACTTTCCCAGAAGTTATTTGTACTGATTTTTCTAAATGCATTGCTATGGTATTTATTGAACAATTATAAACATATTCTGTGTCAATATTCACAATAAAATGGTAATGGAAAAGGAATGAAAGAGGTGCTGAATCATTAGTTGAGAGAGAAGCAGATAATAAAAATTATCTCAATTAACAAATGAAGAGGAAATATGGGGAAACCTCTAAACTTATAAAGTATTAAAAAGCAATAGTGTTTTAATACTTATATAGCCAGCCTGAGCTAATGTGAATTAATTTAGCACCACTGAAGTTGGTGGCAATGTTATGGTGTACACTAGCCATGGAACCGAACCAGCATCCATGAGTTTAAGGAAGGATTTGGTATAATCTTACTTCACCGTAATCTGAGCTCAGTGAGACAGAATTTTAACAGCTCAAAAGCAGCACTACACGAAATACTGTCTCACTGAGAAACTCCACTTTCGTTTCATCCATTCTTATTCTGCTCCTGAGGGCTGCCTTGCAGCTTGTAACTGCCATAATAACGCCAGCAATAATGAATGCAGTTCCTCTGTTGATTTAATTCTTCTCACTCCTTTTGGTTTTATCTTCTGGAAAATGCTCTGTAGTCTAAGATTTGTTTTTAACATTTTAATTGCAAGTATGTGACAAAGACAAACAATGCTCAGGTGATAGGAATATTGATACAGGTTAAGTTTAACTCTGCATTTTTTTGGTTTACAAGATTTTCTTTAGGTTTAACTGTTCCTTCTTTAAATTACTGATAAACAATTTTGACTTTCCTCAGGATTTCTTTATGCTCTGTAGAGGGGGATATACCTGCATCTCACTGTGTTCTTGCTTGTGTAAAACTCTGGCTTTCCTTGCACATTGTGGATGTGTGACATTTGTGCGAAGGAGCCTATACCCCAGCGTAATTAGGCTGAAGAGGGTTAAAAGGCATCCAGCAAAACTGAGAAGTCCAGGTGCCTGTGGGGATTTAAAAAGCAGCCAGCGAATGGTGGTTTAGCTGTTTAAAAGAAAGAGTTAAGGAATTCTGTTCACCTTTGCCACGTGGTTTTGGTTATGGCTAACAGGACCCTACAAGTACTAGGAAAACAAGACTAGCCACCAAATAGTGTTTTTATCTGAATTTATATTTAATGATTCTGGAGTCAGAGCTCTGCAAAGCAGTATGTTATTAAGGTGAGTTTTTATAGAAATTGATTGGGTTGCTGTTTCTTTAATAAGAATCCAGTTAATAAAAATTGAAAATTACGTGGAGGCTATCTAAGAGATTGAGATGCCTGAGTTTTCAAAGGAATACAGATTTCTGTACTAGAATGCTAGACCCTAGAGAAGAATCTTTTTTGAATAGAAAATTGGGTCTTCTGATACTAACGAGTCTCGTGCAGTTTCTAGGACAGCAGAGTCAAATCTGCCAAGGGAAGAGATGTTTACTATATATGTAAATGGAGTAGTTTAGCTTTGTTCAAATAGTAAGCAGATCATTAATGATATATCAAGGACTATCTAGAGTCATTTACAGTGTAAATTCGTTGGCACTTCTTTTCTTGTTCCTGTGCCAAATGAGGTGGCTTCCACCCTTGTGAGCTTCTGTCCCAACACACAAGCTTGATCCACTGTCTTGCAGTTTGCGCTTGTAAAAGCAGCTGGGTGGATAAACTTGAGGTAAACTTTCTTTCCTTTGTACAGGGAGAATTTGAGTGTGTCTTTAAAAGCTTCTTTCGAAGAAGATTCCTGTTAAAGCCTTGTCGTGTAATGTTTTCCCCTTGATATTCCTCACTTTAAGCCCACAGAGCAAAAATAAAGAATCCTTACCACTTATCATAGAATCATAGAATCGGTAAGGTTGGAAGGGACCTCTGGAGATCATCTAGTGCAATCCTCCTGCTCAGCAGGGTCACCTAGAGCATGTCAGACAGGGTTGTATCCAGGCAGGCCTTGGATATCTCCAGAGAAGGAGACTCCACAACCTCTCTGGGCAACCTGGTCCAGTGCCCCGTCACTCTCCCAGTGAAGAAATCCCCCCCTCACGGTCAGACAGAACTGCCTGTGCTTCAATTTCTGCCCATTGCCTCTTGTCCTGTCACATGGGACAACTGAAAAGAGTTTGTCCCCGTCCCCTTGACACCCTCCCTTCAGGTACTTGTATACATTGATAAGATTCCCCCTCAGTCTTCTCTTCCCAGGCTGAACAGGCCCTGCTCTCGCAGCTGTTCCTCATAGGGCAGATGCTCCAGCCCTCTGATCATCCTCATAGCCCTACGCTGGACTCTCTCCAGTAGCTCCAGTAGCTCCATGTCTCTCTTGTACTGGGGAGCCCAGAACTGGATGCAGTACTCGAGATGAGGCCTTGCCAGGGCTGAGTTGAGGGGCAGGCTCACCTCCCTCGACCTGCTGGCAACAGTCTTCCTAATGCAGTCCACGATACCATTGGCTTTCTTGGCCACAAGGGCACATTGCTAGCTCATGGTCAACCACCAGCACTCCCAGGTCCTTCTCTGCAGAGCTGCTCTCCAACAGGTCAGCCCCCAGCTTGCCTGGTGCCAGGGGTTATTTTTCCCTAGGTGCAGGACTCTGCACTTGCCCTTGTTGAACCTCATGAGGTTCCTCTTTGCCCAGCTCTCCAGCCTGTCCAGGTCTCTCTGAATGGCAGCCAGTCATTCCATCATAGAAGGCTACCAGATTGGTTAAGCAGGATTTCCCCTTGGTGAATCATCCAGTACGGACTGGTGAAATATCTGAAGTAAAAATGTTACGATCAACTCAAACTATTGCTCCACATATAAATCTGAATCTTTATTGAAAAGATTCTATTTAAAAAATACATTCCATTTAGACCCCAAGTTTGGGCTAGGAAAAGATTAACGAAAAGGAATGGTTACAAAAATCTCTGGCGATCTGGAAGTCAGAAGAGGAATCAGACAGGGTTGGACAGGAATCGGACACTTTGAAAGCCAAAGCAAAGGAGATGTGTCCTGTACTTCCATGGAGTCTCCCGTAGAATTGACCTGTAGAAATGTCAACAATAGCAGCCTCTTGAACCAGGATGAATTTGCAGATTTGACATGCAGAAAACGAGCAATCTTTTAACTTTGAAAAACACATTTGATACCAAAATCGCTAAGAAACAATACACACAAAACAATCCTATCTCTTGAAGTCCCTTTTCAGAGTAGTGGCATTTTAAGAGAACACTGTAGAACCTCTAACATTCAAATATGCTTTAGAGTAAGCAAATACACAGAAAATGTCACCCAAATACTAAAGTACTGGAGCATCTCCAGACCATACAGACACTTAGTGTTCATGTTATTTATTTTTGAATTGAAAGGATTTTTTGAAAGTGAACTATATTTTTTCCTTGTAAATACAAGGTTACCATAGTCATAACAAACTTGCTTTATAGGTAAGCATTTGCAAGATGTACTTCCTCAACAAATGTTTGTCATACATCCTACAAAGCTAAAAATCCTGTTTGGTGTTCGTAGGTAAAATCCTTTCAGAAATGTGAGAAGTCAAATGCTACGGTTCTAATTTTAAACTTTCTCACTCCAGTATACTTTCACTTGACTTCACTGGAAGTTTTACAGAAAGGTTTTAGCACAGGCTGTGATGTGTTAAATTTCATATGTGTTGATTTCGTTTTGCTCAAATGTGTGAAAAGTGGAATTAGCATTAGGAATTATTCAAAAGATAGCAATGAAGAGACTCAATTAAAGAACTGCTCGCCATCTCCCACAGGCCTTGAGAGGAGTGTGTTAAATTTTATACCACCTGTTAACTATACAGCAAACTCATTACTGCATTATACGTATCTTATTACACTACTGCAATCAAGACTATTTGGGAGCATGAGAGATGTCAAAGACTGTACAGTTTAATTTATAGAATCTTAATATATTGCAATCCTGGTATAATTTTTCTCTAGCAAAGCATAATGCACTTTTATGACATCCATTAAATTCTACTAGCATTCATCTGGCCCAAATGCCATATCACTCTAAAGGAACCCTTTTTCTGGTTTAGGCTCCATTCATTGGATATATATGAAAATGTATTGAATTGGCTTTTAATCCACATGATCATATGGGATAAATTTGAGAGAATGGCGCTGCCTGTGCATTGAGGCAGGCATGAACACTAGTTTCCTGGGTTCCCTTGGATGCCGTGAGCAAAGACGCAATGAATGCCTACTGCTAATAGCTATCAAGTGAGTATTTGGTAGAAGGCCCTTAAAAGGAGAGGGCAGTTGTTTACTCAGCCAGCCAATTAGCCATATGCTATTTTTTCTTTTAGCGTTTATGCTGCTGTAATTTATGTTCTAGGCAGAAAAAAAATCTCTGATGAAAATTAAATCATAATCTGGGTTCCAAATACTGTCAGCAAATAATGCATGCTGCTCTGGTTCAAATGTGTAATAGTGTGATAAGGATCATTAATTCAAATGGGTCAGTGCTTTAAAGCCATCATTCCTAGCACGCTGACTGTAGTACAAAAATGCAGTACTATGACTCTGATATATTCTGGGGGAAAGGAGATGGGCAATTTGTTTCATACGTGCATCACAAATACCATGAGATTCATATCATCTATACATTTACTGCAGTCTAATCGTTTGACTTTTCTAGAACCATTATTTGCCATTAATCTAATTCGTCCATCAGCAAATATACCTGCTTTGAAAGAGCTTTTCTCACTATACTAGGAACAGAGTAGGACAAAATTTTTCACTTCTAGCATTTTCAGTAAGAAATACAATTTTGGCTACACCAAAATATATCATAAAATCATGTTGGTTTTCACAAAATTGCTCATTTGAAATCTATTAAAGAGGTTATATGATGTTTTTAATTGAAATTTGTCTTTCATCTGAAAAGACTCTTTTCAACATTTACTTCACTTTAATAAAATAGTAACAAATTCTGAACACTGAAATAAAACACTACTGAACCTGAAACAATTTTGATTTTTCAGAATTTCCAGGGATTCCTACCACTGCTATATTTTATCATCACTCTAATAAGGATAATAAGACTGTCATTCCTGGCAGAAGTGAGGAATTAATTTTGTCATGGGTATGAGCTGATAATGACAGTAGGAGAGTAGAGTCTGGGAGGTCTCCTTCCTATCATAACCTATTCCTCTCCCTCTTTTTTTATTAATTGTGTGTTTCAGAAGGAAATCTTAAAGCAGAACTCTATTTTTAAGTTTACTGTATAATTGTATATAATTTGTAAAGTTTTTATTTAGGAATGCAGATCCTACCATGAAACATTAACAATTAAATGAATGCATTTGAGATTACAGTTTCTTTGAAAGGATGTGAATATCTAATGGATTACATTTTAAAAATGTTTTCCAATATTACTATAAACTATATTCATAGCTGTCATGCTCCCAACATACATGTTAAGTCTGTGTACAGTACATTACTCCAGAGCAATTTCACTGTGTTTTTACAGGGAAGAGAACTGCCATGTTTTAGAAGGAATTTATAGCTGTGCTAGTTAAGTGTTTGCAAACAACATTTCTCTACAGGAGTTGCTCTTCCATATCTTTTCTTCTTTTTTTTTAAATCCTAAATATATATAAATTCCTGCCTCTTCTACTAAGTTATTATTAAGAAAAATAGTATTATGGTGAAGGATTCAACCAAATGGTTAAACATATCCTGTGATCCTGAAGCACCCAATCAATTGTCAGTAAAATGCCTCAAAAATATCCCAATAGTAGAAAAAATTTGCTCATTCAAACATCTTTTTTGCCTGAAACACTTCATTATTCATAGTGGTGTATTGACTGCATGTAGAACTCAGCTTAGACGTGCTCCTTCCACACTTAGGTCTCTAGTGAGCTGTTAAAATGGTCTTAGCACATTCGCAAGACTTTTCATTAAAGTCTAGTCCGGTAATAGAAATGATCAATCAATATCACGATCAAATGACAGGGCATGTACAGCCTGCCTGTGTTTAACCAGTCTGTGTCATGTATAGAGCTTTATCTGCTCACTACATCTTGAATAAGTTTGTGTTGGGGCACACTGCATTCTTCTTGGAAGTTTTTCAGAAGTTCTTTTGCTTTTACAAGGCTATG
The DNA here is from genome assembly GCF_028389875.1 of Rhea pennata. Lineage (NCBI taxonomy): Eukaryota > Metazoa > Chordata > Aves > Rheiformes > Rheidae > Rhea > Rhea pennata. The sequence continues at coordinate 15,939,840 of NC_084670.1, read as the reverse complement.
AAAAGAGGAACAGATTTTTTTACTTCCCTTTGAAATGATATGGGGCACATTTTCCTTTTTTCCTATTGGATATTAAGCCCATGGAGAGTGAATGTGTATCTGAAGCTGGAGATATTTACAAAGCTATCGTTTACCATATTAAATTGATTGTCTAGGTCAGTCATGCCTATACTCTGTTTGTTGACATGCACTTAATTATTTGTATTGACATTTATGGTCTGCATTGTATTAATGGGTTTTGATTACTTTCTAAGATTGTGACATGTAATTGGTTTTGTCCTCCAAAGATGGTATTTCTATGACTATGTTGGTTTTACAGATTCCTGTGCTTGCTGAGGAAGACATGACTAGTGATTGAGAATTATATATAACCTGGTAAGCTGTCAGTGACAGATACGCATTACATGAGCTAGCAGTAGTCCAGATGTCAGTGTTATAGGATACCATTCTCTCTTCAGCAGTCTTTAATGGAGATTCATCTTTCTTTTTTGGATTCTTTGAAAGTCTTCAAAGTCACTGGAACAGAGTTATCTGAGATAGGAGACTGGATTTTTGATGTTGTACATGCTCTTTTTAACTTGTTTTACTTATGTAGTTCTGTAAAATAATGTAAGTGACTTTTAGTTCTTCACCATCAAGATAAGTATGTTCTGATAGCCCAGTGAAAGTGGTCTAGCTTATTGAGATACGATGGTGATGATAATTTTTATTTTTTAAAAATTTACTCTGAAAAAGATATAAGATACATGAAGAGAGAGTTAAATCAACAGTCCCTCAAAATTAGCTTACTTAATATTTTGACTGAAGCAACTCTGAACTCTGCTTGCTCTTTATCCTTCCTGTTTATCTCATCTATAAATGATAATGAAGGTGCCTAAAGTTGGGAGAGGTGTTTTGTGATTGAAGGCACTGTCCTGGAGCTCAAGGAGACTTCCTTCCCTACCCAGTTCTGCCAGTGGCTTTGAAGATGATTGGGGAGTATCGGTTAATTTAGGGCTTGTACATAAGCAATCAGTAAGCACTGGCTGACTTCCATATCCAAGGATGAAATTTATGATGCAAATGCCCTTTTACAAATTATGGCCAAAGTATCATTTGCTAACAAGAGGGCATTATCTGAGTTAAAAGAGCTGGATGATAATCTTATAATGTGATTTCTCTGTCACAAAGTTGAACATGTGTAGTTGGTTCTACCATTTCCTATTAAGTGAGTCTCTTTTCTGACAGTACCAATAACAAGAGACTTTACAGTCACGAAGAAAGTGAATTGGTTCTGATTTGTATGAGAATTCATTGCCTTTTCACTGCAAAAAAGATCTCATAATGATGTGATTCCAAGATGGTACATCCATATACCTACTGTTCAGTACAGTAGTAGTTTATTCTGTATTCAGTAAAACTTTAATTTATTCATTTGAATTGATTTAATTTTTCTCATTTGTATAAAAATGTTTCTAATAACCATCACAGCTTTTTTTGTACTCAAATGGAGAAAAAACTTTCTCTTAAATAATTTGAGAAGTGTTTTTGGAAAGACAATTTACTGTATATTTATATGAATATATCACAGTCTTAATGAGAACTGTCTTCAGGAAAGAGCTTTCAAATGCATTCACTGAAACTGCTATTCACTTTCCTATATTACTGGCTGCTGCTCGAGTTGTAGTTATCACTGCAAATTTGGGTGCTTGTAGGTGCTTAAATGGGGTTTAACTTGAGGTACAAAAATTAAAGTATTTAGTTGTCATAATAGTATGGTGCAACTCAGAGGAAAAGGCAGCTTTGAGTTGAAGAAAGCCATAGTCTTTTATAGAACATCTGTACAACGTCAAAGTGTACCCTATCTACCATAAGACTTATTACAGCAGCAGCCAGTGTGGGAATCAAGTTGGCACCTGTTTTCTGCTGGTGAAGGAACTCTCAGTCTTGAGTAGAAAGATAGCCATTGCTCTACAGCATCTGAACCCAGCTGGTAGTTGGAGAGTTGGTCCCCTTCTCTTCTTCCTAGATAGAGAACTTGTGGAGGAGGGTGGAGCTGCCCTGGAGACAGCCCACTGACAGGCACCCTGCCGGCAAACACCAATTTTAATTTTTTCTTGTCTAACATTTCTCTGGAAAGACAAAACTCAGTTGATGTTTTAGATCACTAAAGCTAATACTTATTTTCCATAGTAAAAGGGGACAACAATAGCAATCTAAACTAAATAAGAGCTGATCAGTTCGTCTTGAAAAGTATCATGAATTTATTCTAGGTATTCATCCTTGGTGTAATGAGTACCTCTTTCGCTAGAAGGGAAAGAATCCTGCCAGGCTGGGGGAAAAAAAGAGTCTGGTTTATCTTTCCTACACTGTGCCCATCATCAGGATATCTAGTCTTCTTTGCAGGCTAAAGGCAAGGAAAGAACTTAGTCTTCTCTTTGCCACCTTTGCCACGAGTTAGATCACGAAGATAATAAGGAAACATTTCAGAATGCAATCCTTATGCCTGAAGTGAAGAGTTGATGGTCTGCAATTTGAGTAAAAGCAATAAAGAAATTGGAGGGGGGGGGCAGTGTGGTGGAAGCAAGTATACTGTGCTCTCCATAAATAGTCGAAGTTTCCCATGGAACAAAAAGGAGGAGGATTGGGACTAGATGTTAAAAAAAAAAAAAAAAAAAAAGAAAAGAAAAGAAAAGTGAAAATGCTCAAGGGGATAGACCTACCTCAGTGTGATTCGTTGGTTTAGATACAGCTATGTATGTTGGGTAATGATGAAATGTTGAGACAGCTGAGATTGTTCACTTAGCGTAGTCAATCCCTTAGTAAGTGTTAGTGGTATTGAAATAAAGTGTTAAAGAATTAGTTAGCTGACTGTGAAAAAAATGAATAGGTCTTTCAAATTACCTAATGGAAAGCTAAAGGCATTAGCTTCCAACCAGGGAGTATTAAAGGCCTTGTGCTACATTCATTGACATGAATGGAATGACTATGAATCAAACCCTACTACAGAAGATAAACAGCTTTCTGATAAATACATTTGGAGGGAATCCACTGTTATGCATTTCAGGCTTCCCTAAGGCAGAAGGAGGTCATGTGCCCTTAGTCAGGCAGGCACATTGCTACTTTTATTAATCACTACACTGTAATAATTAAAGATCATCGGTAGTATGCATAGAATTTTAAGAGTAAAACCATTTTTGTGCTCCTGAAAAATTTGGAGCTTAAGTGAATATTAAATCTCTGCAACACATTGTAGCAATTAGACTTCTGATGCTTTCATATTTTTATGAGATCTGTTTACTGGAAGTGGGGGGTTGTATCTAAACAATAATTCTTAACTTACAGAGGTTTCCATCACACCGAAACAGGCTTTTTTTCTCCTTTCTTTCTCTCTGTGAAAAAGGATGTCGGCTGGGGGCTGAAACGGAAATGTTGCTTTTGAGTTACAGAACAAGTAGATTAGGGCCTTTTATTAATGAATGGGTTCACTGCTTTCAATTGATAAAATTAGGAACTTGGCTCTGCTGGCTGAAAAGTCAGGAAGAATAAAATAATGTCTGGAGTCATGGAAACTAATAAGTTCTCCCATGACAATATTTAACAGGTTGGCAGAGGGGATAAAATTACCTTTCATAAAAATGCTGTGCAGATGGTAAAGCTATGGGAATTAAGACTGGATCAAAATTCTCTGAAAACATCAAATAATGGAAATCGTAGTGGGGATTGATTAAATTGGTGCTTAATTGCTTTTGCCTTAAGATTCTCCAAGGAGTTGTTCAGATATTTTGGTTAGTTGCTAAATCACCTAGTGATTTTCAGCATGTGATAGATGCGTTTTGATACTTTGACTGAAAAGCACACATTTTAAGAGTTAGCTCTTCAGAATGCGCATTGCCTAATTTTGCAACCACTCTATATGCAGTATTTATAGCGCACCAGGCATGTAGGTGATTTCTGAGATTGTCCCCTTTTAAGTGATCGGATATGTATCCTAGGTTCTGCGTTGGTATTTGGTCAATTTACATGGAAGAGCTCTTGGGACAGAGGCCCTGATCTGGGCAGGAGCGCTTTCTTAATCCTGGTGGAGGTGGCATGCAGAATCTCCCTTGGTTTCATGCTACAGGAAGGAGGCTTTGCCTTGTACCAAAGATATTTCTGCCACTTGACTGTAAATCCTTGGCAAACCTAGTTCATGCTAATTGTCATGCTGTGGTCAACTTTACTGTAACTGTATGGATAGAATTCTCATTTAAACATAAATAGGATCTCTGGTTTATTAGTACTTCTAGGGATTGTGACACTCCATGTGATAGCGGTGCAGAGGAAAATGATTTAAAGAAACAAGGGGCTTTACATTAAAATTGTAACACAGGGGACCTTGCCATTGTGACAGATACCCTAAAATTTTATCAGTTACTCTCTCAGTGGCAACTTTTCACCTTAGACTTGTTCAATTTTCTGTTGAGTTCAAAAAAAATGTAACAACTGAGGAAAGTCGGTATCTGACTTTACAAGACAAATTAAGTACAACTGCAGACCAAAACCATGTTCTTTTGATTCTGCTTGCCTGTTCTTCTCTTGGTTCAATACCTCTCTGGACGTACTTCAGAAAGAATGCTGTGCCTTTTCAAAAGACCAAATATATATTGACATTTGATTTGGGATGAAGGCAGTTTGGAATATAAACAGTTCGGAACTGTTAAGATACTTGGAGGCATTTTCCTTACATTGCACTAAAATTTGGGCCATATAAAGGTCAGCAGAGAAAAATAATAGCTGGGAAACAAAGGAGCAAAAATTTATTTCAAGGAAAGCAAAAGAAAAAGAATAATTTTCTGTAAAATGTAGACTTGCAGAGAGGCTGATTAAAATAAATATATATTTTTTAAACAGCATTGCCTATTCTACCAAAATGTTGTATAGTATTGTCAGGAAATATCTGTACAAAGCAAAGTTTTCATGATTTATGGTGTTTACTTTTTGCATATCTCAGCCTCAACAATGAAAGGAGTCTAGTCCCTTACTCCTGGGGTTAAAGTCAGCTCTTATTTAGTATCAACATTCTATCAGCTAGCAAAAACTACAGTGTTTGATTTACAAACCCTCCAGGAGAAAAATTTTGTTTGTTAAAAAGGACCTTTTCCAGTACCATTAAAAAAAATCACAGAAATATTTGCTGTTTGTTTTAGGTTTATACATCTGGCCTCAGTTTCCTATCAAATATTTGCTCTTTTGAGATAAAAATTGCTGGTTTCTGTCAGCAGTGCACATATCAACAAAGGAAAACAAGAACAGTAGTGGGAGTGGAAGACTTTGATCTTTCACATTTTTCTCTCCAACTGCTGATGGTGATTTTTGACCCTGATGTGTTGAAAAGGTCAAAAAATCCGCTGCTAAGTTCATTCCAGGTGTCCTCAGATTGACAACAGATTTGTTTTATGGGGCACTGGAAATGAAGAGGCAAAAATGTCTGGTCTGGGGTAATGCAAGACAGGGAGAGGGAGATAAAAATACTTGTGTGGGCAGCACAATTAAAGGAGCACTAAACTCTTGTGGATCAGGTAATAACAGCATTGATGACCAGTTGTAGAATTCCTGTGGGAAGTCAAGTCTTGTGAAAAAATGCTATTTAATAAGTACCAAATACTGTTTGTAATGATATGCAGTTTATTTACAAACTAAGAATATTATAACAAAGAAAAGGAAAAAAATAAAGTAATGTATATTCTGGATCAGAAATTACCTAGCGGCTAGAGACATGCTGTCGTACTCATTTCTGTTAGTCTGTTAGTTCCCTACTGCAGGAGGTGATGATTCTTTCAACATACTATTTTTTACTGCATTAAATTAGCCATATCAGTACAATGAAATAATAATATTTCAGTAATGATAATTAAAATCTTACACCGTAGGAATAGTCTTTTTCGCTACTCAAAAACAGTAGTCTGACACAATGTTGACAGTATGCTGCCTGTAAACCTTCCTTTCATTTCTTGCTTTGCAAGAAACAGTTGTCAGTGCAAGACAAATTTTAGACCTGTTGAGCTAATTATTTTGGATCACTAAGACATTTAGTACTTTTAACTATTAAAGCCTTGCTACTGCAGATGTAGAACTCGTGTAACTTTACTACACCATGTGAAGCCAATGAAATACTCATAATCAGCCTAAGTGTACTTTTAAAATATCATAGAATTGCTCAATTGTATTCCTAGGGTGCTTTTTTTGTTATACAGAAATATCATTTCCATAAATGTTTTAAATAAGTTTTTATAAAACATAAGTCTGGGATAACCATGAGGTGTATTTATAAGTGTCTATTATTTATGTGTCACAGTATTTTTGATGCTTCATTGTGGTAGGTGCTTCTCCCAGTGCAATAGGTCCCCTTAAATGTGTGCGATAGTAAGTACATGGATAATTCCGTGAAAGCGTGTGCACTTTTGCAGGACTGAAGTCAAAGTAAAAAACATGCCTTGCTAGAGAATACCCAAAGGCAAGGCAGACAAAAAATAAAGGAAAAAAAAGTTAATATACTCATTTTAGTCATAGCAAGCAGATACACAGAGGTTAAACTACTTGCCTCAGGCCATAGTAGAAGACTGAAATAGTCAGGAACTCAACCAGATCTCTTTTATCAATCCAGTCTTAAGCATGAGATAACCTTTCTTTTGGAATCGAACTGTCATATGTCATTTTTGACAATGTCAGAGTAGGGTATTTGCCTGCTATAGAGCCTCACGAGCTACATTTTATTCTGCTGGAAATTTGTAGGAACTCGCTGCTACTCAGAAATTATGGACAAGTTGAATATTTAGTGTAGCTAAGTAATTAGGCAAGAACCATTACCATGAAGTAATGACTCAAAGCTATTAAGAAACTGTGGGTGTGTGTTGAGGTGTGCATGTATATATGCATAAAGGAGGGACGTATTTTTTCAGTTTTACTTAGTAAAGTAAGTAATTTCTTTAGATATGTTTATTTCAAATGCTTATGTATCAGTCTAACTTGTGTAATGTGACTATAAAAATGCAAATGATACATCTCATGATCTGTCTTTGGTTGCCTAATATTTGTGAATAAGACATAAAATTGTCTAATAGTTACTAAAAAGCAGAAAAGGGCAAAAAAGAACAAACTCAGAAATCACTTCAAATTTAAAAATAAGTGGGACAAGCAGGGTGAGAAGGAAGAGATTTTGCTGCTTGTTAGTAAGAGCACTGTACCCCCTTGCCTCTGCTTCGGAGCTTCGTGCCGATGTTCCAGCTCACTCTTTCCCTGCCTGTGTCCTGGGAAAACGCTTGCTTTCTCTGCGGCCGGTTGAGCCTGTGTCCACACTGTGATGATTCTTGCTGGCCATCTATTCATACAGTCAGTGGGGCATTCCTTTTTCTTTTTTTCTCTAGAGAAACCAGAGAAATTGTGCCTTTTCTGGTGAGCCAAGCAGTTAATAACTTCTCCTTAAAATTCCACCCTGTATAATTACTGTGTATGACTATTTTATGAGCAACATACAGAGAAAGAAAATGAAAGATAAACGGTGACCTATCCATAAAAAAATGTTAAATTGTCACTAAACTCTTGTTTGAGTTCCTTATGTCTAATCACCTTGCTTTCTTAATATGGTCCAAAGATGCTTTTCTTTTTCTCCCTGAGCTCAGCGCTAACAGAATATATATATGCTCTTTGCTTGTATATATGCTCTTTACTTTTGAAAACTAAAGATCAAATTAGCTACATTAAGAGATACTCACCAATCCAGTGATTTAAAGCAAAGGGCTTGATTTATCACTAATTGTCCCACTTTAATTACATTTAAAATTAAGGCTATTAATTGAAGAATCTGTAAATATAAAGACTGCAAACAATGTAAAGAATGTAAAAATGAAAAAATGTTAAAAAGAATGTAAAAAACATCTCCATCTATACTTGCTTTGACATTTGGTCAATATACACATACCATGGATTTTCCTTTAAAGCAAACAAAACCAACATTTTAGACAAAACTTCTCTTTCAATATAAATGAGTGAAAGGCCTTTGAAGTCAATGACACCATATGTAGTTTCTGCTTGGCTATTAAAAACTTGTGCTAAGTACTTGGTCATGTGAACAGAGACATGTTGCCTCTCGAGAAATCTGCTAAGTTTTGGTGCCCAAGTGGCTCAAGCTGGAATATTTATATTTAATTATATCTTTATTTATATTTAATTATATCTTTTTTTCTTAAAATGAATATGAACTAGTTACATTTGTGAGCCTTAAGAATTCCTATTGAATGCATTAATGAAGTGGTCCTTGGCAATCTCCCCAGCCTTTTGACAGTGAAAGGTTGTTTAGATAAAGGGAGCATCAGTGAGAGAAAATCAATAGGAATTTAATATGGAATTATGAATTAAGCCTGCTGAACTTGCCTGTCAGGTTAACTTTTCACATTTAAACTGCTTCAAATCTTGTCTCCAGAAAAATACAAGTCTATCTTCTTAATAGTTTTACCAAACTGCAGGCATGCGGCATGCTTTTTCTTCTTCTTTTTTTTTTCTTCCATTATCTCCCAGGTATTAGCCCTGGTAGAGTTCTTAGGGCTTAGGAGACCCTAAAATATATCTCCATCTCTCTCAGAGCAAAAGGTACTTGAGAGAAATACAGAGATTAATTACAACTGCCTGTAAATAATGGAGCATGGAGCTTCTGTCTTTCTCTTTTTCCCTAATTTTTTGTTGCCAAACTGTACTTGTTTAGACTAGTTTCCTGCATGACAGCCCTCACAAAGTTGGAGGATTTTTTGACTCCTACAGAGAACAAAGTTGAGCAACTGACTCTCTCAGCTGAGGTTTGTATTCAGCTCACATTTGAAATCATTTCTAGAAATATTCTTACTTGCTTCAAATGGAAGCTGAGGTTGACACCCTTATTTGGCTGTAGCAGCAACAGGGGTCTTCTTGTGCTTGTTGTGCCTTTGCCTTAACCTACCATGAGTAGAAATATTCCAGCTGACTTTAATGGAGGTAGTTTTGATTAGATCAGACCATCCTAATTTTGCAGATGCTTTCAGAAAGGAGAATGTTTTCCCGTAATAGCTGTATACTCGGCAGTTATAAAAATGTTCATAAAATAACTTAGACTGATGGGAGTTGATGAGATTCTGAGCGAAGGAATTATATATTTTGGCCACAACAACAACAAAAAATGGTTACCCAGGTTTTTCCTTTTCTGTATTAATATGGTGTAGAAGTAAATAAAAATCCCTGCAGCAGTGGAAAGCATAGTCACCATGACTGTTTATTCCTAAACTCCCATTCATTTAAATGGCAGGCAGTCTTGAGTAGCAACACGGAACAGATGCTTTTGTTGTAACAGGGAGAGAGGAATTTAGACCGTAAAAATTGTATTTTTAATAGATGCAGCAATTTTGGATAACAAACTTCATATTGCTTTCCATTCATGTGTATTCTTGGACAGCTCATGGTATAATATTTTAAGGTACTGTTTTACAGTGATCTAGGTGATGTCTGGACATAATAACACTTCTGAGCGTTATGTGCAACCGTATGCCCCCGCCCCATTTTACAGTTGCTGGCGTAATTGCTTTGACTGCTCCTATCAAGCGTAACACGTACTGGTATTAATCATCATTCTTTTGCCGTTCTCCCTCTGAGGCTACTCCTCTGCATCTGAGACTGCTTACTTATTAATTGTATTTTGGGGTTTAGATTTTTCTTGCATTTTTCAGTTTTCGGCGTTGGATCATTACCTCTTTGCAGATACACTCAGCCTGCATTACCTTGGCTGGCTTTTGGCCAGAAGCCTATTCTCACTGTTTAATAATGTTCCCGTAACCTGTACTAAACCACGCTATTGCCAGAGCTTGCTCTAAAAGCAGTTTTACAAACTCACTCAAAATGTCTGGCAAGTTTAATAGTAAAAAAATTCACTAAATCACCACCTTCTATAAATAACAGTCATTTGAAATTCACTGACAAATGTGGCAACAAGTAGAAGTGATCTAAAGCCAGAAAAACTCCCTGAATGACTGCCAGGTTTACAGTAATGCAGACATCAGAATAAACTTACTAATCTAAATCTTTCTAATGTAACTCCATACCCAGGACTCCTTGCCGAGGTGTGCCAAAGCACCTAGCTAGAAGAGGGGAAAAATACAAGTCCAAGGAACATTTACCTCTAAACTTTTTGTGTGAGAGCCAAAAGACGTTTTCTCTTCTGGCTGAGATTTGTCTTTGTTAGTATCCATGGCAAAAAAGAGCTGTGTTCCCCATGACAGCAAATGAAGAGCCTTCAGAAGGGAAGTTTGCCCAGCCAGCCTTGTTGATGGTCCACGGGGCCAGAGTTGGCTCTGCCTGGCAGAGGACAGCTGCAGCCCTCCCTCCTTCCTCTTCTGCCACTGCAGACTGCTGCTTTCCCAAGGAATCCTGCCCTGCATCCCAGCATCTATGGATCATATCAGGTAATAGAAACTATTTATGCCTGGATTACTTATTGAACCAGCTTATAAAGCTGCCACGTTGTTGCCAATGTGCTTGATTTTCTCATACTAACTTAATTTATAGCAAACAACTATAACATAAGGAAGGCTTTAATGAAGTCAAACACTAATAGCAAACAAGTTTTCAAGTATATCATAGAATCACAGAATGGTAAGGTTGGAAGGGACCTCTGGAGATCATCTAGTCCAATCCTCAGCATAGCCTGTACGGGGATTGAACCCATGACCTAGGCATTAGCAGCAGCACGCTCTAACCAACTGAGCTAAAGTATATGCATTTGCACCTCAGGTAAACTGCACAGAGACTGCAATAGCGAGACTACTGAGGGAGTGGGAGCAGTTTATAGCACAGGAGAGGTTGCTAGATGGTAAGAATAAATTTTGTGTAATTCACATCGTTTTTCTGCTGAGGTTCCTGGCATTCGGGATGCGACAACATCCTTTTGCCTGTTCTTCATGCCTCAGCGTTGAATTCTCATCTACCTCGTCTTCCACAGTGACTCCCTCACCACTTCTGCTCTCGATCTCCTAAGACGTTCTGCTCACTCAGAGTTACCAGGAAAAGATTCTGTACAGATTATTAAATCCATTTGGATTATTGGATGAAAACAAAAATAACAGATAGAGATGATTTTCAAACTAGACCACTTCCCTCTACCCTTAAAAAGATAGTTTCATAATAATCATGTTCAAACCTCCTCCTGATCTCTTGGCTTTTATTTAGTGAAAGAACCAAGCTCTGAATATGCAGATCTGGTTTCCTGAAGCTCAGCTCCTCAATTCATATTTGACTAAAAATGAACAGACTTTCAGAGGTGTTGAGCACCTGCAGCTCCCACTAGCTTCACTGGGAGCCGTTTGTACACATCATTGGGGATAATTGGGCCCTCTGATGTTCTGGCATCATGTCAGAGCATCTTTTTCTTCCAGGTGGAAGGCACAGTAAAACACTATTTACAGGCATGACCAGCAGGTGTCCCCATCTATGACACAGTGGTCTCAGCCTACGCTTTCAAGGGTTCTTGCTATGCCCAATAAACTCTAATGATGAATCAAGGGAGGAAAATTGTACCCCCAAAGGGTTTTTTTTTTCTTTTGTTCTGCTTTCAGTTTCCAGTCAGGCACACATTTTTATGCAGCTCTTTTCTCAAAGCATCCTCCCACCTTATGGAATCTGGTGTTGTAGAAGCGCTTCCAAACTTTTGTACTGGAGGAAAGAAAACCTGCAATCCTGCAGGTTACAGCAATTGCAGGCTGCTTCATTCTATAACAAGCAAATTACATTCCCTGCTTATCTCACTTTCACTTAATGCCAAATTTTTAGGTGTTTTCCCAGTGCAAGCCCTTAGATAACTTGTTTATATTGTTATAAACTTTTCTGTGGTTCATTTCTAATTTACTGATAATATTCATTCCATTTTGTGGTCTCTTCTCTCTGAATTTGGAAAATTAAACAGACTTTCTATCACAGATCGATTAGGATTGGCAGTAAACCTGGACATACAACTAAAGAGAAAATTATTCAATTAACAATGGCTAATGGTTATTTTCACATCTGGGAGAGATTTTAAGTCTTTTAGCAGGACTCTTTAGTAGTGTAAGGTTGTCTGCTCTCAACTGTCAGGGTATTTAAAAGGAGATTTACCAGTATTTATTACCTGTATTTATTTTTACTGAATTTAACAGATGAATGAAGGGCTGCAAGCAGAAAGAAAAGAGGATATTTAATGTCATGGCTAAACAGCCAGCAAAAGATAATAGATTCGTGGGCCCTCATATGTGCCAAAAAGGGGAAAATACATACCCTCGGAAAGATAGCTCTCATCCTGAGCTCTCTGAGTGAGGCCTCATTTCAAATGCTCATTAAACACAATTTTGAGCAACAGTGCCATCACCCTTAACTTAATTTGTCAGACAGTTAAGACTGAGAATCTCATACTCCATGTAAGAAAAGGGAATTTCCTGTTTTGTATTGTCATGGCAGAGGATTTTGAGGATTGAGCTGCATTGCTCAATATATTTTTTTCTGTATAGAGTCCTCAGACTCAAAGGCTGGATGTAGTCTGTGAATTAATTTCCTGTGATTTTGGGAGAGGACAAGGGAGAATTTTTGCTAGATAAGAGAAGGAGGGAACAGTCGATGTGTTATGAGAATTAAAGGACGAGAGCTCTGTGCTGAAGACGGCTGCTATAGTCAGAGAAACTGTTGGAGGCTTGTGGAGCAGAGGGTCTTGCCTGGGCTCTGCTGAAGTCCATGCAGACACCAGCCTGATAAGAAACTTTAGGCAAATTTTCAGAGGAGAGACAGAACGTGTACCACCCTTCCTCTTTCCTTACGGGGAATTAGATTATTATTCCAGTACATTTTTGAAATGGTACATTTATAATGCAGGTCAGCGCAGTAGTTTCGTACTGTGTAGGATCAATTGTTAGAAATAGTGTGCTGATTTTTCTGAGAATCCAGAGCACTGGCTGACACGAAAGGATCAATATCAGATGGGTGAATGATGAGGTTTTGACAATTGTTTTTATAGCAACACTTTCCCTAAAGCGAGGGAGGGAAATTTTTTTCCCTTGCCAACATCTGAATAAGCCACCAGACACTTTGGTCAGATTGCATATTGATCCATGCTTTAAGGTTATCCAGTTGTTGAATCTTTGACGTGAGGGAAGATCCATCTGTACCTCTTCATCTTTTCTTCTGCTGCTGCAACGTGAACAGCTCTCGGCACGTCAGCCCAGCACCGCAGCTTCTCCTTCACCTCACAACAAAACGTACGGGCCGCGAGCAGCCGGGCAGAAGCTGCCACGAGGGGAAGCCAGGGCTCGAGTGCTACGGCCTCTGCCGGAGGAGGGCCCCCAGCCAAGCCCTGCCCGCCGTGCAAGCTCCTGTGGGAAGCATGTCGCATCGGGCTCTGTGTCCGGGGGACACCCAGAAATTCCCAAACAAATCGCGTCGCTGTGGGCCTTAGGCCTCAGGAAAACGGCACCACAGGCCCACCCTTTCCCAGCGCAGTACAGAGTGCTACACAAAACACACGCACGGGGCTGAGCAACGGCTCCCGGCCACTGCTGGACTTCTGCGCCTCAGATCACGGTGTAATGACTACGTTTGCTGTCTTTGGGGGGAAAAATGGTAGTAGCTTCATCCCCGATATAGAAGATGGCAACCCGCAGTATCATTTCCACCTCGATCTTCCTTGCCCTGCCTTTAGTCTATGTTAGTGAGAGGCCTCATTTTCATAAAAGAAGCAGAAAGCAGCCTAATAGCTCGGGGAGTTCAGTGAGGCTGTACGGGATGCTTCGCGGTGCTAGGCCGAGGCAGAAAGCTTAGAGACTGAATAACAAATAGCTCGAACAAAAATGAAAGCTACTGCTGCAGAGCAGGGAAATGATACCCTCTCCCCAGGAAATCTCAGGTAAGGCATAACACCATGAAAGTGAACTTTGGAAAGCGCGTGACAGACAGAAATCGTTGGAAAATGTGACTGCTTAGTAGCTAGATGAATCAGATCAAGATTGCAGTAGCCGTTGGTTTGAAAGCTGGTGATACCAGAAATATGTTGGTGGGGTCTAAAATTAGATGTCTTTCTAATTTCAACAGTTTATTTAAGACTGAGAAACAAATTAATGGAAAGAGAAAAGAAACTGAAAAGTTATTGTAGTCAGTGATGTTCAACTTTAGAACTTAAGTAAAGCTGAAAAGGTTACATTAAAAAAGTTAAAGTTTTAAAAGGAATGGGGCAAGAAAGGCATTTTCGATCACTCGGAGCCAGTCTAAACAGTGAAAAAACAGACTGACAGCCATAGAAAAATATATCTTTAATTTTTAATAGAAGATTTGAGTTGAAGAGAGAGCTTCTGCAAAGGGAGAAAAAAGTCAGAAATCCATCAGAGCCAGGCAGCTGCAGCAACCAGTGGAGATCAACAGATCTTCCATCTTCTACAGCTATATGTTACATTGTAATGCCTGCCAAAAATGCGATGATCTGGCTGAAGACTAGACTTCCATGCCTCAAAAAATATAGAATGAACACTGTGTCATTAAAACCAGAACTGGGCACTAAAAATTAGAAAATCTTTCTGTGTAACAGCATGATAACAGCATGATAGAAATCTAAAAGGTGTTTCCCTTAAGATGAAAATGATATTCAAGTTCTTACCTACTTGACTAATTTTCACATAAACATTAGTGTAAAGTAGAAAGTCTAGAAACTTAAAATCTTACAGAAATAAAGTTTAGAATTTGATATGATATTAATAAGTCTGTGGGACTATGTAGATACACAGAGAACATCATATGTATGAGCTGTGTACTATAAGGGCTTTGGATCTAAATATATATTTTTTTTTATCCAAGACAAAATACATACTGAAAATTGAATTTTAAGTTTTTAGGAAAAAGTCACTACATGATCCATATTTTAAATAAAACTGTGGCTGAAATGATGATGATGATCAAAAAAACAAGTCTGACAAATTTCTAAAATTTTTCCAAACTCCAACATCCTTACTATAAGGGGAGAAGTTGACAGGGAGAAACAGATTTACAATTGCACATGAAGCAACAGAGAAACTACCAACTCACCATTATAAACTATCATTAATAACATAACTTTTCAAAAAATCCAGCTCCTTGTGAGAAGGTAGCTAAGTATATGTGAATTCATGACCAGCATAATTTACAGATCTATGTGCACAGCATATTTTCCAGTTTAGCAACCAAACCAGAAAACAGTTAAGAAAGCAGACAAAACAAATAGATTTTTGAGGTGATGAACTTTTGTGCTGATATTTCTGTACCACCTCAGCACTCAGCACAATGTGAGAGAGAGACTCTCTCTCTTTCCCTTCCCCTTTGAGCAGAGGAGGGAATTGAATTTCTTCTGTCCTAGATGACGGGACTAAGCCTAGATAATGGATGAGAAGGGATGATATGTAGCTCTGGATTTCCCAGAGAAAATTGGGTCAAACTTGTCATCTTCAATGCAACTAAAATCTCATTTTTAATTAAATAATTATTTTGGACAGTTGCTATCTCCAGAAAAGCTGGACCCATACCTACTAATTTTTCCTTAAAAAGGTCAAGGACAAAAATGAGACCAGCCCAATCAGTATTTTCTAAAACTCCAGGCTATTTTTAGACTTACAGTGGCCAGCTACTGTTAGCTTCACTTTGACAGACCAGGATTTGTAATGTTCTGTGCAGTGTCAGTTTGTCATATATTATGTTTAAAACAAATTTGAGGGGAGTGGGAGAGAAAGGCAAAACCAGCTACTTTTAAGAGCTGCTGTTTATCATATTTTTTGCCAGGCTGAATATTTTTAGAGTGGAGATGAACCTGAGCTCTCACACCATTTGATTTCAGGGTGTTCATTTTTCATGCTCTCCAACACAATTGTGGAAATACATTGATCATCCAACTGAAACACCTACACCAGTCAGCAAGAGAAAACTTATGAATAGGTATCTCTGCCTCCTCTGTGAGCAAGCGTGTAAATCTGCAAGGAGCAAATTGTGTCTCAGATAACACTCCTAAGGATATACTGTTTTCCCAGAGGTGGGACGCAAGGATTTATGGTTGGGGAAGCCGGTGTACTCCAGTTTTGTACAGAAGATAGGTGTTAGAGAGCTCTTTCACTCTACTTTTCATATATACAGAATCAGCAAAGAATGACCAATTGCAGGAATGAAGAACTGGAAAGGAAAGGCAAAAGTCATCTATTCTAGTTCATCCTCCTGCTTGAATGCAAGCATCTCTTGGGAGATGGTTGTCATACTGCTTCTGAAAAACCTGCCAGTTGCGAGAGTTTCACTGCTTTCACGGATAAGCTGTGCCAGTGCTTAACTGTCCAGGGCTTGACTATTGAGAAAGATTTTAAATATATTAAGTCTCCACTGCTGTCAGTGAGTATTCATAATTCCTCTGGAAAATGTGGACAAAAATGATCATTATTCTCCTCATTGTAATATTTTATGTAATTGAAAAATTTATAGTGCGCTCTTCAGATTTTTACTTTCTAAATGGAACAATTCAATCCTTTCAATTCTTCCTTAAAGCGTACAATTTCCAAACCTCTTTGCATTTCTGTTGTTCTGTTCTGGATTCTTACTAATTTTTCTAGTACTTTCATAATGTAGCACTTCAGTTCTAAAATAACAGAGGCGGTGAAATTTTGCTTTTCTTGCAGCACCTGCATGTTATTAATTTGACTTATTTTGGTGTTCTGCTGTAAGTTCCAAATCTTTTTTTCATTGCTGTTGCCAACCAGTTACTCTCTCATTTGTATTTGTGTATTTGATATTTTTTTGGCTTTCTAAAGGAAATACTTTTTGCTTGTTTGATGATGTTACTGTACAAACATATAGGCTTACTAAAGTTATTTCTTGCTCATGTGAATTTCCCATACAACCTAACCTAATACTTAGCTTTAAAGATCATTAATGTTTATTTACCAATACCTTGTTATTTTATTTATTAAATTTGTCACTAAGCTCTGCTTTGCATACTCTCATGCTTGCTCATGCATGCTTTATGAATATAGAAATTAGTATCTCATTAACTTGGTAATTAGACCAATGATAAACAGCTGTTTATTTACCATATAGGGCAACTTCAGATTTCTACTGAAGTTCCTTCACTTCCATGCACAGTTCTTGTTTGGAATCTCTATCATGGAAAGCAAAGTCTATGGATTTGTAATATCTACTCTTAATAGTTACTGCAAGCTCAATGCAATCTCAATTTTGAAGAAAGATGGGAAAAAAGAGTTGAATTGTAGCATGCCTTAGATAGCCAAGAAGCTGTATCAATATTATTTGTTTTAATAAAACACCTAGATGTTCCAGCCACAACGAGGATCCCACTGTGCTATTATATGCTGTACAAACATAGCACAAAAAGAGCTTATAAAAGACAGCAAATGGATACAAAGAAAGGAATACAAAGTAATGGAGCTATATTATTTACAAAATATTTTCATGGTTTAAAAGTGTAACTTTGTATTACAAGTTCTTTCTGCAAGTTGAGTTAGGCTGCATTATAAAAGCATTTAGAAAATTACCATAATTGGGATTTTCAGAACTTCCACTTACGGATTTACTTGCCCCTACATTTCAAGCTGCTTGATTTTCTTGCAGAAAATCAGTATATACTTGTATATCAGCTATATATTACGTTGGAAAGAGAGCAGAATTGAGTCTAAAAGTTGACTTCATTATTTTGATCAACATGGAGCTGTTCTGGACTGCTGGACTGCTGCTATGCTGGGCTGAAATCCTGCCCGCCCAGTTAAACCAGAAACAGCATTTGGACAGGTTCTTTGCATCTGAGCCAGTGACTAAACAATCCACATTAAAGAGCAGTTATTCCAGAATGGACTTCATGCCTTTGGAAGGGGCAGTTAATGTGTGTGGTGACAAGTATTTTGAAAGATCAGAATAATATATAGAAACGAAGGTAGTATACCTGTGCTGATATTCAAAATCCTCCAGTGAGGTGGAACTGTTTCTACGTATCCAAGTTCGTGGACCCAGAACAGGGCACTGAGACCCACGAAAGGATGGTCTTACCTTATGGTAGCCTCTCTGGAACAGCACGGGTTGGTTGAGTTAACCTCCCCTTCATTCTGTGGTATTTGCTAATTATCAGATTGAAGGGAGTCCTTGGATGTGGAGGGGCATTGCTATCTGGGAGCAGGGGGAAATACAAAGAGGTTCTTCCCTTTTCTGCATCCCAAGGGAGTTTGGAACAGGATGCAGAACTCTCAAAACAGGGCAGTTTGGGAATTCTTTACAGAAAAGGCTTTATAAATCAGATTGGCTTCTTGTGTAAGGGAATATAGGGAAAAGTTCATCCTAGTTCCAAGCAAACCACTTCTTTCAGCTTCTTTATCCAGCGATAGTCTGCTGAACTAGTTGAGTTTTCAAACTGTAAACAGCATACAACCAAAATGTTGCCACGATAGTAAGGGATTTTATAATATATTACACCTTATGTTTTTTTATTATGAAAACTGGTGGTGGTAGAAAGGAAGCAAACATTACCCAGAAGATTATTATTTGCTAAAATTTTTATCAGAATCAAGTAATTAGTTGGTTACTCATTAGTCATATTACTGAAATACAGTTACTATTCTATGTTTCACGCTGTCTTAACAATGATTTTTTTCATTGATTTCTCTGGCCTTTTAGTTTATTTTTAGAACTAGAAAATGTGTCATTCTGGCAGCTTTTCTCATTCCTGAGAAAATAGAATGTCCCACAGTGGGAGAGTTTTCAGGTATTCATCAGCTATTCTTGAAAAAAACATATGATCACACCATGGCTGCTCTGAATATCACTAGATGAAAGTGGGGAAATAAATTGCAGAATGCTTTAAGATGTGAGGAGTTGAGAAGAATACATATAGTTTAGTCCATTTTTAAAAAATGATAGGTGTCCTTTCTGAAGAAGAAACTATCGATAGTACAGGAGAAATACTTGCTGAGTGATGTAGAATATTTTTATTCAAAATAGAAATTGACTGAAAACAGTAGTGTTTCTAAATCTCTCAAAATGCTGCTAAGTATTCTCAAATGTAAACAGAACATGAACATTTTCAGTATTGATATTTTTATTTAAATCTTGGAACAAGTCAAATACTTAGCAAAGCGGGATACGACTGCAAGACTTACCATTTCTAAAGTGCTTGTGCTCTGGCATAACTGACTGCTGTATATTTGACATTTTCTTTGAAATGAGTTGAAGTCTGAGGTATTAGATTTCCCTCCCTCAGTTTTTCCCATCTGCAAGTCAAGGGGGTGCCTTTCGGGGGAGTGTGCTCATCTCCACATACCTCAGATCTTGAACTCCAAATATGAAGAAGAAGCAGGCATGCACGTTCTGTAATGATAAAGAGGTCTGCTAGGAGATTTAATGCAACATAAGGGTATAATGGATTTCCAAGTCCTGCCTGAAATTGCTTCTGTGGTTTAGGCCTGATTAAACAGCAATGTTCAGCTCAGTTACAAAATCTATAGTGTGAATCTCATGGAAATATGTTGTCAATTAACAAATGATGGTGACCAAGAAGTGGCCTGGAGATAAAGGACTTTTTTGCAGTTGCCTCTGGCTTCCGGTGACCTTTAGGATTCACTGGCAATATTTGAGAAGTTGTGAGAGAACACCTTTCACTCCTCAGTAAAACAATTGAGAAAGGCTATTGTGCAGGTATTTCCTTCATTCGATAGTTTAATTTTTATTCATCAGAGGGTGCTGGACTTGGTACTCATAAATGCAATCAAAACCTACTCAAAATGTTCTACAGCATTTTAGTGCATTGTTTTTGGTCATATTATTCTATTCTTCATCCTCATCATTCTCCACAGTTAGTCAAAATATATATTTGCAGATGTTCACAGAATGTTCATTTAAATCTTGAAAGCTCATTTAGAACTTGCTTTCTATGAGAGTTGTTTATAACATACAAAGCAAGATTAAAAGAGGAGATGATATTAAATGATCTCTGTGACGATCCACAACTAATTAAGTAACAATTCCAACAGTAGTTAGCTGGTAAGAAAGCAAATATTCTGTAAAATAATGGAAAATAATAAATTTGGGAGAGCAGTGACATTTGCAAAATATGTGGAACTCATCAGATGAATTCTTTGTTAAGAACTACTTTCTCAGTTCTAATTAATATTGATATTGGCTGGCTATGTTTTAACCAGAGAGTTGCTACATATCTAACAGTTGATTACATGCTGTAGGAGATGGAGGGCTCATTTTCTGGAAAGCACAATTGTGTGGTAACTATCATTGATTTTGCTGTATTAGAATCTCTCATTTGTTATTTCCAGGGTATGCTCTTATTTCCAAAGTAATATTTAATCTGAAACTCACCGACTTAAATTCATAAGTAGCTTGGGAGGAAGTTTAACTTGTGTTCCTGACTGCATGTAAATTAGATAAGTCCCTTAGTTTTACTGTCTGATATATCTCATTGTTATAAATGATGTAGTCCTGGATAATGAGATTGGACAGCTTCCCTCCCTTTGTGGTACTGATCTGTGTATAGTGGATCTGTTGGCCCTGCAGTAGAGGATGCTCTGAGAAAGTCGTATTTCAGTGAGGTTGCTGTAGGTAATACAGAAGCAATGTAATGTCCATCTGCCCAGAAGGAGGGAATCCTGGGAAATACTAAACCAGGACTGACAGTGCTGTCACAGCCTTGGCTATCTTGGAAGAAGGAACTCCAAATTTAAACCAGGAAAGAACGAATGGAGTTCTCTCTGCCTGCTATTGCTCTTAAGAAAGAAACCCTGAGAGACAGATCTTAGGGAAAAGCAGCTGTGATACCAATCCTTGAAACAAAGGTTGGAGAAAGACATTGGCAGCACTTTCTTGTATGTCAAAAGCAAGGTCAGATGAAGTCAAGCTTTAGTATGAAATGGTGCCTGCTGCAACTGCTTTCAGCTAGACTTCAGTCATTACGGTCTTTGCACCATGTCTGCTGCACATGTGCACATCTTCAAAATAATTTATTTAGATTTCTGTTTTCTTGTATCTCTTATAAAAATAGTAAGAGGCAGATTTGTGAAGTCAGGATTCTTGCTATTACTTGGCTGTTGGTAGAACCTGGGTATTAAACTATGACCATTTGCCATTAATTCAAGATATATAATGTAGAAGAAATCTAGTTGTCAGAAGCGTAGATTGAATCAAACAACAACAACAACAAAAAACTAAAGAAGGAACATTGTATAGTCATGACATTAGGAGGTGAATGGTGGTCCAAAGAAGAGCATAGCAGGTGAAATAAGAGAAGTGTTGAAGAGATGAACTGTTAATGTGGTCTTTTGGACAGCTTGACTTTGAAGGAAGTACATAATTTATATGCAATTATGAGGAAAGCTGTGAAAAGTCTCTGCTGGAAAGAAAGGGAAATTGGGACATTTTCACTGCCAATCAATCTGCTACTTTAAAAAGCATCAGGCCACATTCCAGTGGGAGCATTCTGAGTTTGCTGTAACGTCTATAAAACCTCCCCCAAAAGGCTTAAGGCCAAAGACCTACTGAAAGAACTTTGAAATTTCCCTCTGGTCTCTCATTGCAAACTTACTGCCTGAGGAGAGATCCTGTGTAGTGTTGTGGGCAAGAGGAGTTTTAAAGGCTTACTGCGAGGCAGAAAGACTTCCTTTGTTTCTCTGGATTGTGATTCCTTCAGGTAATGATTCTCCATTCAAGTCTGACCCCCCAAAATTAGGTAAGATTTGTCTTTCAATCCTTCCATTTTGGGTAATTATTCTGTATATTTTATATTCTGCACTACTGTCTGCCCAGTGAGATTTGATGATGCTCTCAAATTTTGTGACAGGAATGAACGATTAGGAGGTGTGGCCCCATGTATGATGCTCTTCCTCCATGTCATTCTTTTCTTTATTGATATGCATTTGACTGGTGATGGAGCACCCTTTGGTGAGTTGAAGGACTCTATGGTCCCTTCTGTGGTCTGCGTGGTTAAAGTACTTGAAAAGGAGATGTAAGTTTGAAAAACAGCAGGTGACGAATTTCTAGTTGTGAAGCAACATCTATTTCGGAAAGAGTTGGGTGGCTTTAGAGAAAACCCAGGTTAGTGCCTTTGGTAGGCTCTGCTTTTGTGAAGGTGCCCTGAAAAAAGAGAAACTCCTTAAAAAAGTAATTGCCTAATACATATTTCTAGCAAGGATTGTCTTTTTATTTGGGGACTGGGCAGAATGGGGACCTGATTTTGACTGAATGTGAAAGCAGTAGAAAAATACAGGTAGTGCAGTAATAGTTTTGTGTGAAGGGAATGTCAGTATTATTTCAGACCTTGTGCAAAATAATTTGTTCAGTAAATTAACCCTTCTTCTTTTTCACAAATGACTGAATGACAGGAATATCTTTGTATGAATAAATACATTGATGTGGTCTAATACTACATAGAGATAAACTTTAGCTTGGTGTTAGTTCCTGCGTATTATTAATCTGATATTTTTGTAGTTGTTAGGTTTGCACCCCATCTCACTGCCTGTTTGAACGAATGCTTAGAATCCCCAGATGCAGAATGAGTCATGCCCTGAAAAACTTTCGAGTTAGACCTTACTAATAAAAGTGTATGTAGACTGCAGGACGTACAGGGGGGCTCCAAGGACGCCAACATGCTTCAGGCTGCCTGGGGAGTCTGCCACTGCAGGTGCCTCTGTGGAGGCTGAGGGTAAGAGATTATGTGGCTGCACAGTGCGAGTTGTTTCAGCACAGTGACGGTAACACAGGTACGGCGAGGGAAAAGTGATTTTATTTTCTTGCTAGCCATAAATGACTCGGATGGTCAAACACTTCAAGAACGTTGAAAGGTCTTGAGAGTGGATTTTAGAGGAGAAGGGAATATATTGAAATATATTTCACAAAAGATGTTCTTTATAGGATAGGTGAGGGGGAGGGAAAAAGGATAGTTGCAATGAAAGAAAACAGCAAGTCCTTTCTTCTCTGCAGATAGCTGTGTTCCTTCTCAGATACCACTCCTTTTCAGCAGCTGTTAAAGCTACACCTGTATACGTAATTTTCAAAGAGCTTTAGAAAATTTCAAGGTGAAAGCTGTTACAAAGGAAAGAAGATTATTATTACTATCATTGTGTCCTTATGTACCTTGTTTGGAATTATCTTCTTGAGTTTTTCCTTCCTTTTCACAGTAATTTTTAGTCCAAAACAGACCCCTGCCTTTTCTGCTTAGATTGAGACAGGACTGTGGGCTATTCTGGTTTAGGAAATGCTTGCAGGCTCAATATGAGAATTGCTATAGGACTGGAATGTGCTATAATCAGTGGGGAAAGTCAACAAATTAAGGATTACTTGATTTCTCTTGTGAATTCTACTATCATTTATGTGAGATGTAATTAATGCATTGTTGAAAATCTACGCAGTGGAACAAGTAACACCTGTATTACACTGTGCTTTCCATAGGATAAGGGACTCTAAGCTTGATGCAGGGATTGATTTTTTTTTTCTTTTGCTTTGTTTTGTGTTTTTTTTTGAGAATCAAAGTGTACCCCTGAATTTATTAAGCATTCTTCATACAGTGAAACTAACCTTCATAGCAGCAACAATAATCAATAGTTTATGTATGAATATATTTATCGCCATTCTTCCCAGAATACCTAAAACAACTTTCTAAACAGATGGGCGTATTTAGATCCTACATTTCTCGGTAGACTGCTCTTCTCCTGAGACACGTTATCCCTGTGTTTGCTCTACAGCTGGACAAACATACCAGTGTCCTGATGGAGGCTGGAGAAAGGATACTTGTAGCTAATCGGCCTGGCTTGTACCATCTATATATGGCTCATTTGGCATATGGTTGTCTTCCTACTTGAGATAGGAGATAGTCGTGCTGTGCAGCTAGAAAGGGTAGAAAGGCAAGGGCTCCTGATCTTGCTTACACAGTGAGACTGGAGACGTCTCCCTCCCTGCACTGGGGACTTTCTCTTGCTTGCCAGGAGGCTGAGCAGGCAGCTTCACCTGTACATGTGAGGGGGGAGTTTTCTGTCTGTGTGAGAGACAAGAATATTTCTAGGGTTGTGAGAGCTGGCAAAAGGGTGAGTAAAAAGAGGATCTGTGTCCATATGCACACAGACATGCCCACCTAGGCAATAAGAAATACTATGAACCTCATTTATTCAGAAATTGTTCTTCAGATGATGATATTGTGGCACTAGTGGGTTGTGGTTCTTCTCCTTTGCCCTTTTTTCCAGGCTTTTCTCTCTAACCACAAAAGCTGAAAAGTTATACACATGGAATAATAATAATAAGGTTCCTAAGGTTTAAGTTTCCTCAAATTTGTGGCTTCATAAAAAAAGGTTCAAATTATTGCCCTCACTGAGAGGGAAACTATGAATTCACCTGGGTAGCAGCTGTTTAACTAATTATTACTTACATATATTCAAACTAGTCTCAGTACTGCTTTTTCTTCTCCAGGTATTTTTTTTTAGGCTTAAGGAGGAACCTGAGGTTGTTCTAGGTCTTTCTGTTTTAATGTAGAAATTAGACAAAGGATTCAAACATGTAGGAAATCAGTTTTGTTTATAGTAAATGAAAACGGAGATTATCCCATGGTCACTCAATTCCAGATGCTGAGGCATTAATTAAAATAGCTCATATCATGATATTAATAGTACAATAGCAATGAAAGTCAGAAGATGGGAAAGAGAAACAGAAAGAAGCAAAGTAATACAGGCAAAAGGAAAAAGAAAACTGAGAAAAAGAAAGGAAAGAAGGAGGAAAGTAATCCTAGAAAGAAAAAGCTGTCCTATAAAAGCCAAATTAAAAAAATGTAACCGAATATTTTCAATCAAGTAAATATTTTTTTTTTCAGTACTACAACTACACAGTGGGGGTGGAGTAGAAGAGAACTTCTTGCTGCTGTTACAATTTTTATCTTCTGCTATGGATACAGAGAGAAATCCCTTCAAAGGATTACTTTAATTCATAGATGGCACATGTGTATTTTGCTGCTGTATGCTCCAGACTGTATCAGTAACTGTGTATTTCAATAAAAATATGTCTTCAGAGAACTACTCAGTCACCTGCATCTCCTTCCTCAGAGGGCTTTATTTCCTTTCTAGATCTCCTCCTATTTTATTTGGCAGTTTATGGACTGCTAGAGAGATGCTGCCTGGGCTGTTTCCTCCTTGTGGTTCAGCCTTCCTAATTGAAACTGCATGGACAAATGCAGGTGAGCAGAATGGAGTCATCTGCATTTTTATTAGACTGCACTTATATCAAGACTTAAAACTGCTCCAGTCAAAACCAGTGGAGGTTTTGGTACTGAAATTCACAGGGGAAAAATTGAGTCCTTTACAGTGCTTTAGAAATCCTGTCTAAGAGCTCAAGTTTGCAACAGGACAAAACACCAGCCTGTCATGTAGTTTTTTTTCTAGTCATTCCTAAAGCAGAGTCATCAGGTAAACTTCTTTATCCCTGTAGCAGTCTGGATTTTCACTAGAATTCTGTGTTAATTTTCACAGGTCAAATGAACCTTAAGAACCAAAGCCAATAATATTATCCATTAAATATTAAAATAAGATTGAGGGATTCTCAAGCAGCAATGCTTGAGAATACCTATTTAGTTCCATGGTAACTAATCATCATTAAAAGTCTTTACACCTTTTATAAAAACTGTAGAGAGGAAGACAGAAAGGCCATTAAAAATGCTTGAAACCTGTTTCAGGCACAGGTGTTAGACATTCTTGAAATATTCACTTAATTAACTTAGATAAGTTTAATTCAGAACAGTTGTTCCTAATGTGGACATTAACTTGAAGTTCACTGCTTATATTTGGAGGATGAAGAGGGTCTTCTGTTTTCCTGTCTCTGTTGGTGGGAAGATCCTGCTTGTCTCACCAGTGTTGTTTATATCCTTGGTCCATCATGGGAACAGCATCACCACTACTTGAAAGGTGAGTAGTAAATTCCTTTCCTTTAGAAGTTATCTTTCTTTTTCCTTCAGCAGAAGAGGTTTTTGACAGCCTTTTAGATATTATTAAGGCTGATAATAGTTTGTCCTTTTTGATGAGAAATATAAATTTAACTGAGAAGGGCTGAAGCTGCTTTGCTGCCCTTGCTAGTGTCTAATTCTCTTGCTTTGAAGACGAGCAAGTACAAACAGACAGAAGTGTAAACGAAGGAGCAGCATGGGTAGAAAATAGGAAATGCATTTTTCAGCTTCTAATTGCAGCCTTGTTCTTGGTAAAGGGCAGCAGTGCATATAACCTTTTGTCTGCTGAAAATGTGACAAACATGCTAGCGTGAGGTTTAGCTGCCTCTCTGCTCACAGTGCTGTTTTGCATTGGTGATAATGCAAAGGAGCAATCAGTGTGATATGAGGATCTCTGATGGCTAAGCCAGGCTCTTCCTTTGGCAATGAAGCCAATGGTGATGGAAAGAAGTGCAATAAGGAATAGAAAAGAGAGGCTGAATGCTGAAACCTAGGCTGAGACTGGTAGGGTTGACTATGCCCTCTCGGTTATCTCTGACTTGATTTAGAGCATCTCCTGGGGCAGGACAGTGAGAGACCAGCTTTGTTACTGTGTATCTGAGGGGGTCAGCTGGGGTGGGCTGCAGAACATGATGGTAAAACTGAGGCTAAATGAGAGAGAAAAGTAGCTTTCAGATGGATTTGGTGGAAAGTGATATAACAGTATGTGTGTAAGATAATTTTCAATGAATGGAACAGTGAAACGAAGACTGTAAGTAGGGGTAGCTGTGAGGAATCGGTAAACCTGAGAGGGAGAGATGCTGTGTGCATAAATAAGATGCAGAGTAAAAATGTAAAAACTATGGTGGAGACTAGCACAAAGCTGCAAGGAGTGTTGGAATTAGAGGTTGATGCAGTCCTGCTCTTTGAACCCTAGAAACCTGTACGTCAAAGAGAAAAGTCTGAAAGTCATAAGGTGTCTTGGTTGTATTTTATGAATGTTGTTACTGATCCAGACTTCTGAAATTTGGGAACTGGAGTTGATTGTGGTGGGTGAGGATTATCTGTAAACATTCCTGCTGAACACTTTGTATATGTTAAATGCTGGTAAAACAGAGCTGTAGCTGTGTTTTGAGGCTCTGATACCATAGTTTGTTATAGACTGTATTCCAGATGTGTGAGTGACTATAAATGTGATGTAGCAGGAAGAAGATGCCAGCAAGCTTAGCTACTTAATAAAACAGTTAAGGTTAATCAATTTCTTTTTTGTTCTTCCTCTCTCTTTGTTTTTAAATAATGTCGCTTCTTATAAATCATTTGTCATTTTAATTATCATGTAGGATACCTTTATGGTTATGGTGCTAGATATTTGGAGTGTGTGGTTGTTAAGATTAATTCATACTGACACTGGTTACTGCAGGCTCCTGTGTTTTTCCTCCCAGCTAATGGAAAAATAAGAAAACTAGAAATCCTTTTTGTTTAGTTTGTAGATGCACAGCATTAATCCATTTGACTTGAAAGTATTAGAGTTACAGAAGAGATCTTTCACACTGGAGAACAATTCTCTACCCTCTTAGGAATACTTCTCCACTGGACACTTCGAGGAGATGATGCGACTATTTTTGGGGGATGTTTCTAGTTGCCAACCATGTTTTCACATGTAGTTGTCACATTTCAGAACAGCAGATTTTAGAGCACATAGATAGTCAACCTTTAAAGAGAATGAGGTCTTCTGGCTGACTATATTAGAGCCATGACTAGGTAAAAGAGTAATCTAGTTACTGTTTTGAGTTTCATTTTGCATCCAATACTCTCGTGTCTTCTGAAAATTATTTTGGAGCAAGTTTAGGCTAACTTTTCTGTCAAAAAGGGCTGTATATAGTTCAGTTTAGAAACCAATGAGCTTTCTATTGAGAGAAATGGTAAGGCTGTGTGTTTGGTGGTTTCCCCCACCCCACCCAGAAAAACATGGCTAAAAGATCTATTTTTGGAAGTTATACTTCTGCCAGAAACTATTCATGTATTCAAGATTTCTGCCAGAAACTATTCATGTATTCAAGATTTCTGTCTTGTTGGAATATGTGGTATTAGCAGTAATACAGGTATGATTTAGTCAATAGTGCAGCATTTCCATTGTCTGTGTGAGATTCTATAGCAGACCAAAGAGTAAAATTTTTCTTCTCAGTAGTACTGGTAGGAAACATGGGAATGTTTTTTACCAATATGAGAAGAAAACTAAGGGGTATAATAAAAACTGAGTGGGGAAAGAATAATGTTGGGGAGGATTTAAGGAATTATATGAAGGAAGAAAACCTTAGTCTTTCTTGCACAGCTTCTCCTGAGCTCTGTAAAGTCGTGCTGCAGCCCTCAGGTCATGCAAAGGTCTTTTGCATGCCTTTGGCTGAAAACAAGCCAAAGTCCAAAGCTTCAGCTGAGTTTCACAAAGCATCTTTAAATCTATGCAGATTAAAAAAAACTAAAGGGGGATGAAAGTGCACTATAAAAAAAAAAAAAAAAAACTCAAAGGAGAGCAGAACCTGCAGAGGTCTGCAGCACTCTGTCTGGGCAGTGTGACGTCTCTAAGCTGTACTTGCAAAGTGAGTGGTGGGTGCTCAGCTCCTGTGAAAAGCAGGTGTAAGTGTTGGTTACTCTGTTGGTCTCCTGACAGGACGTGACTCTTTAGCTTGCCAGGGCTCAGCATGAGCCCTGAGATGTAGTAATACTCTCCTTCTTAATAATGTATCTGCCTCTCATGCTTCTCCTCAATGAGTCTTTCTCCGTCATGTGTGTGTGTCTGCACTCCTTGCAGACTAGGATCCTATTCCACATCAAAGGGGTCTCTTATGATGCTACATAATTACATGAATGACTATGATTTATATTAAAAAAAATACAACCTTCCTTATGAAAGTAACTCATTTTAAAACAAAGAACTTTTGTTTGTCATCTAGCACCATAGCTGAGAATAACACAAATGCTGGAAATCAGCAAAATACAATGGAAAAGAGATGCTGACAAATGACAAAGCTTCATTCAATTACAAACAGGAAAAAGCAACAGCCTGCTGAAACAAGGCCCCCAAATGGGTCCTCCCTTAGTACCAAAGGCAGATCTGAACACAGAGATCTTCCATCTGAATGTAGCGGTAGATGGGTTATACATAAATGCCCCTGGCAGTAGAGATGGCAATAGAAGCAATATTTGGGAAACAAAGCAAACTGGGGACATAAAGTGAATGTGGGTTTTTTCATATTTTCATGGGAAGATTCCGGTATGTTCAGTGAGTATGTTGGTGTTTGTGTCAGTCATTTTGTGCAGAGAGGACAGTGGCTGCCAGGACATGCCAGTGTCTTTCCCTGCTGTCCTTGTTAGCACCTATGTGTGCTAGGAGGTGAGGGAAGCAGCTGGTAGATTTGTAACTTCTCCCATAGGAGCTCCAGTAAACTACCTGGAACACTTAATGGAAAGATGACTGAACAGAGCTGCAGATAGACCTAGCAAGGTGAAGCATAGCAAGGCCAAGCTGGAAATATATGAATTGTAACTGAGTGAGCCATCCAAAGCTGGTCTGCTCTTTCCCCTGAGAAGAGGCATCTCTTGCCAGCCAGACACAGTGCCAGGGGGTCTCACAGGGCTCCTCCACCACCCTGTATGTCCCCATGGCACTGGCACAGTGCAAGGGCTCTCACCTCGTTTGTACTAATACCATTCAGGGCAATGCATTTCTCTGATTTCTGGATCTGTCTCCTCTTGAATGAGGCCTGTGTCCGCCTCAGTCTGGGCAGCTTCTACTAGCAGCTGCTGCGGTGTCGTTTGGCCTCCCCAAAATAATTTGTCTCTTGGTGACATATGACCCCTCGATAGCCGGATAGAAGCAGCAGCTTCATTCCTCTCGCTCTCCCTGGTGACCTATGACTGCTCTGCTGATTCATCACAATATATAATATGAGACAATTGTTTCCATGCTTAAGCTAGCAATTAGCTTTTTTGCCGTAAATCTGAGTTTGATCTTTTTTTTTTTTTTTCAGTTTAAACTTCACTGTTCAGCCAAGACATTTCTCATGTACTGTCCTCTGCTGCAGGATAACTTGTATTTATTTTTTTAAAGAGTGGATGGTGAGAGAAATTAATTGGACAAGGTGTTTGTGAGGCATGTCAGTCTAGAGAAATGCAGTGTTTTACATTGTTTGAATATTATTTGATTTACTACTTTATTTACAGCATAACAGTTGAAAAACAACCTGACCCAGTAGCCCTGAGATTATTTTTCATATAGCTGTGAAAGGATGGATGCCTTTTGGTGTATCTGGAAAGACTATCTGGCTGTTTCCCAAGTTGTTCAGTATAAAGTTGATAACGAGAAGAGAGTTTGTAGAGTAAGTAGCCAGTTATTACTGGGACTAGGAAGAAAGTAGAGTTGCAGGAAGGTGGGAAAGAAAGGGAGGACCAAAGATGGTATTTGCAGAATCCTTATTTAAAAGTCCCTCAGAAGTCTGAGCTAGGTGGTTCTCAGATTAGTGGCTGCTAGTCTCTACCACACTGCTTTACCAGGACTAGAACTTTTATTAGTGTTTTATTAGTATTATGTATTATCAGTCAAATACAATGGTTCAAAGTTACTTACCTAAATTTTTATGTAGCTAATGATCCAGTTATAAAGATCTCATGTTAACCAGGTAAGTCATCTCTGATGGGCCTCCCACATCTTTGGGAGTTTCAGATGATACTGTGCGACTTGGTGGTGAGCTGTGGGAATGGATTTGGGTGGAAACCTTCAAAGTAGACAGCTGACTGGACCTGCTTACTAGGTGACATGACTGCACAGAGCTATTTATCATCTTCAAAACATTTTGTTGGTTTATAGCCTCACACTGCTTCAGAGAGGCCTTGTGAGGTGCTGGGATGTCAGTCAGCCTCACCCTGCTCAGAGGGTGAGAAGGGGAGAATCCAGCTCACTTGTATGCTACCTAGACTGTGATTTAGCTAGTGCTAGCAGCAATTTCAACTACCTATTATTTCCCTGTGCCCCCTTGACTGAGCTACACAGATTCTGAGTGTTATGGGGCAGAACTGGGAGCTTGGTCCCAGCTGCTGCCAGCTCCTGTGCGTGGGCAGATAGAAGGTAGGAGCTGTGTCTTGCCTCTCTCTTCCTGCGTACAGTGACAAGAGCTGGTGCAAAGGCTTGTGGCCTTGCTGACCTGCAGGCAGCAGTACACCTGGAAAGTGTGTGAGCACTTGCAGGCAAGGGATGCTCTGGTGCTGAGGGGTTTGGCTACAATTCTGGATAGCGGGGGGAAGGAGGACAGAGGTAAGCTTTCTCTGATGAGAGAGATCTCTCTGAGAGTGCTGAACTGAGTTGGGACCTGCAAAAACCACTAGGATCATCAAAACTGGTTAATAAGCAAATTGTTTAGGAGTCAAGGTTGCATACTTGAAGGAGATTGACCCGAGGTAGAATTTCTTTTTTGGAAACATCTAGGATCAGTGACATCTAGAGAGCTAGAAGCATTTATAAACTGATTCCATTAGTATTTTATCAGGCCAGGGGGGTTGGTGACTTTTTCAGAAAAAGAGGAGGGGAAAAAAGGTGAATTTGATGGACCCATCATGAAGATTATCATTAAATTATTTTTCTGGTATGTATTTTCTTGAGAACTGATCGATGTTAATAGAACCTCTATGGGAACTTTTCTTCCTTCCTTAGTGCTGGAGAAAGCCATGTTAATGCTTCTGGGAGCAAATGTGAAGGATAAAGCAGAAAATACTCAGCTGCAAAAAGTGTTGCAAAGCACAGCATGGCACTCCATATCATACATCCAGATTTGCAGCTGATGTATATAGAGAAGGTGATGACACTTGCTCTTTGAAGAGAAACCAGGTATTTTTCAGGCTGGTGAAAGAATAAGAAAAGCCTGAGGAAAGGCATAAATACCAGTGGCTGTGAATGCCACATTTTAAGATGGTATCTAAATCTTTCCTTCTGTTTGCTTTACTCATGCTGCTGGAGAGAAGAATTAGGTTGTCACAGATCTCTGGTATTATTTATTGTCCATTTCCAGCGGAGGTGTGGTTGGTGGGCTGCAGTGTAAGGGATATAGAGATTAGTACATATTGCTTCTGATTCTAGCATACCTCTTTAACCCCCAGTTAACGGTCACATGGGTAGTTTTATTAGTTTTAGTTGCATGCTATGGCAATGGCTAGCATAGGCTTCAGTCCATTTAAATTCTATTTTCTTTTTCCTCTAAGGCAGAGCAGAGTAAAACTTGCAGGTTTCTTCCCAACTTATCTTTTAAACTGGCTGTTTCTGGCTCTTGCAGTTGATTCTACTTCTGGTCTCAAAATCCAGTATTTTCTTATAACCCATTCTTTACTAGTTGA
Organism: Rhea pennata; assembly: GCF_028389875.1. NCBI lineage: Eukaryota > Metazoa > Chordata > Aves > Rheiformes > Rheidae > Rhea > Rhea pennata. The sequence continues at coordinate 15,907,502 of NC_084670.1, read as the reverse complement.
GTTTCTGTTAGGGTTGCTGCCTTTTGTTCAAGAATCCATTTTGTAGAAAAACAGTGAGGATTTTTCCATGGATAATTCTGCCACGGCAAGCTTATTTCACCTTTCAGCTACCAGAATTAGGTTCTCATTACCTTCACCTATGATGTAAATATAGTTATTTTATATTTTGTGACTTGCAGTAAGGTAAACTTCTCTGTTACTTTATCAGGCTACTTCAGTAAAATGAATATTTAAAATAGTTTTCACTATATACTTTTCTTTTTTGAATGTAGGTGAACTTGATTGTGAAGGTAATAACACCAAGTTCATCATTAAGTAAATAAACTTAGTTGATGCTTTGCAGTCTTCTGCTGGTAATGCATATATATGGTAGTTGGATCTTCTATTCTCTCTATCTAGGCTATTTCTGTCTGAAAATGACAAGTCTGGTCAAGCAATTTGGTTCTCTGAAACATGAAGTAGTTGTCCCAGGCTGCAAGCTTGCTACCTATAGCCGGATATCCACATAAATTTCAGTTTGTCAAGGACAGGCGGGACAATGGAATGAGACGTTTCTGTTTGCAAATGCTTCTGCATGACCACAGTTTGACTTCGACACTTGCCAAATACTTCCTTTGCAGCAACATCTCATTTTTCGGTAACATTTTATTTTGGGTAGCTGTGCTGATCAGTATCTGGGCTCTCTTGTTTCATGTAATAAGCCTTAGTACAAGTAACAGCTACTTAATAGAGAGAAAGGAAGGAGAATAACTTCTGTTCACATGAATTGGGCAGTTTTCTGTTTAACAAAATTTAATGTTCAGTTTTAAAAACATGATAATTACAATCATGAAATGGATTTGAAATGCTTACTGAGTATTAGATGGCCTCATATTCATTGCTGCTATTCTTCTGCCTGGCCTGTGAATCAAAGTATGCTTTCAGATGTCTTTTCTGCCTGGTTTGTTATTTACAGACTGTGGCATATCAAGAAAATATGCTTACGCTCATGCAGAGTATTAAGAAATCTAAACTTCAAGCTGTTTCCATTTGAGGATTTAAAAATAGGATCCAGTTTAATTTTTCTGTTTTTGCAATGTATGTTACAACATTAAATAAGGATTTCTGATAAACAAAGCTGCTGATGCTGCTAGAAACAGTTGATGAAAAGCATCACTCAGTTCTTCATTAGATTTACTTTTGATTATATCTTGTGTGTGACAAATTTGTTTATGGAAGGACCAATTTTTGACATAAGGCACTTGTCAGGAAATAGTTTGGTGTGCATGATCAAATTTGTCCTCTCAGAGGCTGTGGTGGTGTACCATCAAGGAAAGAGTTAACCTACATCTGAAATACAGCACATGTTTTCTTTAATGGAGATAAAAGTATATATTGGTGGTGTCTGCTGCATTCTTTCACTCTTGCTGCAGAAATCTCAAAGAATCCCAGCAAGTTAGCAAGCCATGAACCCCTGTCTCCCTCCTGTCTCCATACTGATACTGTCAATCCTTAATCAAGCTGTACTTCAAGTGTTTTCCCATTGGATATTCTAGGACTTTCTCCTGACTTTATATCAAGCTAACTGGTCTATGGTTTCCTGTCATGTCTCCAGGCACTTTTAAAATAACTTTGTTAGCCACTTTCGTGTCCCCAAGGGTCTCTTCTAAACTAAATGAACTTGTGAATGTGCCTGCTAATTCCTTAGTTTCTGCCTCCACTTCCTTAGCACATTTGTATCTGGCCCCGTTTAAGGCCTTCTAACCATTTTAATAATTCTGCTATTGGAGACTTAAAAATGAAGCGAGTACTGGACTTGCCTTTGTTGTGAAGAGGTCAGAAGTTTGCTTCTGAAAGTTTTGAATTTTGTTTATATATCTTACTAAAAAAGGACTTGGACTCTCATACAGTCTGTCCCTTGCCTCATGCATAGTAAATCTGTTGTGTGCAAGGATGGATTGGGTATTATAGGATACATTTCATAGCTTTCTTTGTACCTGAGGTTGTTTCATTCCGTTTTTCTCCTTGCGGTGGAGGCAGGGCTCTGAGGCACTGATGCTTGGGAACATCTTCCATCACACCGGTCACGTCCCAGCCGCAGGCACCGCGGCAGCCTGAGTCGCCAGTGTCCCCAAGGCTCCCTGCCTCTCTCCCTGCAGCCCAGGGCGGTGGCAGGGCAGCCGCGATCCCCTCGCTATTAGCTGGGGCAGCCAGGGGCCACCACGGGAGGTGAGGCTGAAGGCAGGGCACCCCACAGTGCCTTCAAATCCCCCAGCCCAGGCTTTTCTCTTAGTTCTGTCTATTCTTTTTTCTTTTTCCTTTAAACTGAGGCCTCAGCAGTTAGTGACTTGGATCCTATTTAGGTGGCCTGTCTTTTTATGAACACCATATTCCTTTTCCAAATTGTGTGAGGAGTGGTGCATCTTGATTAATGTAAATATCAAAATTATAGTGCAAAAATCAATTATAATTGCCTGTGAAAAGTGTACTTAAGAGTCACTGTCAGAAGCTCTTGTGGTAAACAGCTGGGCTTTTTTGGATAAAACATGGGGATAGAACACTTTCTTAACTGGTATGAAGGTAAATACAATTTGACTAATTCAGGAGAAATCTGGTATCTCCTACTGAATGCTGTGTAGACATAAAGGAAAATACATCCTCTCATGTGGCTATGGTCAAGATATTCTTAACTATGGTTTGTTTTCTATAAGTTATTTCTCATATCTGTTAAGTTAATCCTTCTGTTTTCTTTTTACTGATACTCATGTGACTACTTTTGTAATATGGTGACATTCATTGTGGCAAGAACATGTTCTGCATCTTTATTCATCAAAGAGATGAGGGAATAAATCTACATATTTCTTATCCTGTTTGAAGAGGATGCTAAAACGGAAAGAAGCAACAAATGCCAGAAAGACAAGGAAATAATGAAATAGCATCTACAAAGAGTAAAAGCACGCCCAGTAAATACCCAAATGAGTTTCAGCTTGAAAGTATGCAAGCAGTGTGTTTGGAGGAGAAGATATTTTGAAAATTAGGAATTTTGCCACAATCCCAGAAGAAAAAAATGTGGTGCAATAATGAACAGAAGATCTCATGTGTGTATATATGTTTGGTGGTTGATGGGAGCAGTCACTTGAGTTTTGGTCAATGTATCTCAAAATGCTGCACCCGAGAGAGCAGGTTGTTCTTGCCTGTGGTGCAGCTACACCTGGAGAAAGGATTTTTTTTTTTTTTCCTGAGGAACAAAGTGAACAGAAACTGCTGAAAGATGTGAGCCTGCATGTGCCCCTCACAATACCATACTGTAACGAGGTCAGAGGAGGCTTCTGGGAGTGTCTGGGAACCCAGCTGTGAGTGCTCAGCACTGTAGTCTGGGCCTTGAAAAACCTGAGCTTGTTTTAATTGATTTTAGCTGTGACAAGTGTGAAGACCTCATTGACCTTAAAAGGGCTGAATATCTCATAAGTTCTCAGGTTTTTACTGTCTTGCTCTGCACATCTGTAAGTATGCTTGGCCTCTCTCTCCCAGTTGGATGCTGCTCCAGCTCCAGGTGCCTCTGTGCTGGCTTGTGTCTCTCCACGCACTGTGACTGCCATGGCCCAGGGCATCTTTTTGCTGTGATTGCAGGACGGTTTGGCACCCCTCACCTTCGCCTTGTCACAAGGTGTCCTATGCTACCATCACAGCGGTGTCACTGCGATTGCAGCCAGTGGCACTGCTGGCCCCTGCGTGGGCAGGGTGCTGCTGTAGCCCTGGCAAGGAGCCCAGGGTGGGTGCCAGCTGGGTTAAATTTTTTTAAAAATAATTTCACTGACTGTCTGTGCATTACCTAACTGTCCCTTGCAGCAGGAATGTGGCCCCTGAGCTTCCAAGTGAAAAGCCCTGATGTTCCCATTTAAGCACACTTTATAGGGTTTCAGGCAAAGGGGGTTTGAGTCCTGGTGGCTGTAAATTACAAGATAAGGTTTTCCAGTAACAGCAAATGCATCACCACAACCCAAGAGAAGATAATTCATCACTTTACCAAAACAAGTAAGGAATTTACCTTGAACTTTGAAAGAAAAATAACACTTAGAAAAAAAAAATGTTGATTCAAATCAATGTAGAATTAACCTCTACTTCTTGCACCTGAATTCTTTCTCTACTACTTATGCCTGGATTCTTTGCTTATTTGTTTTATTTTTTCCTCTCATTTTTCCCCCCTCTTTTCCTGATACAAAAATCAGGTGTGCAGGCCTGGAGCTGATGCAGTGCTCTCCCTGTAATAGCCAGGTGTCTATTGGAACTTAAAATGAAACTTGGTGCCTCAGTTAATGCTCTTGGAATGAGTCATGAAATGCAGAACTCTGCCAGAGATGAAGAACCAGGGCACCAGCCTGAGAAAATATTATTTAATAGTTCTTCCTCTTTTCATTTCTGCTTGTCTTTTGCCTTCGGTTTTCTTTGTCTGTGCCAGCTCACCTAGTAAGCAGCAAATGCCACAGTAAACAGGTTGTCTCCTGACGAAGATTTAGAAAGAAAAAAATATGTACAATTTAAGTAAGCAGGGAATAAGAAATACAATTTGTATCTATTTAATTTGAAGTTAAATTTAAAACATGAACATTTGAAGTGTTACTTGAGGAAATAGTAAGAGTGTAAGAAAGTAACTGAGGTTGAAAATTAGGGAAAACTTGCCAGTTGTGAACCAGAATAGTTTTCAGTGGAAATATTGCATGTTTGATTTGTGTCCAAGTGTAGTATCATTTTGGAAAGCTTGAATAAGACTGGTTATTCAGGATGAAAATGGGCAAAGAAAAAAATGTTTTGGGGGGAGGCAAGAGCATAAGTAAACCATGGACTATGTGTGTGTATGGGTGAACATCTTGGGGATGGGGGTGCATTGAGTTTTAGAAGCATCCCTCAAAGCGTAGCCAAAGTTGTGAATCTGGACTAGAGCAGCTGAAAGAAATCATTGCTCCTTCCCTGTAATATACTACCCCTCAGTTCAGGTACTGCACTGTGTGAATGCTCCCTTTTAAAATCGGTGTGAAATCAGCTCAATTCAACATGGAGCATGTCCTTTAGCTAAGATGCTAACTTCTTGTTCTAGACTATAGTACTGTAAAGATTGGTGCTCTCAGTAGTCCCCTGGAATTGGATAGACCGCATGAAGTTAAGCACTTAAGCCTCTAAAGCACTGAGACCTTAGAGCTACACTCGATTCCATTCAATTATTTTACCATTGAATGACTGCAAGCACAGCTTTAGTGCTGCTGAAGAATGTAAGGTGTTCACAGGCTTTTCAAAGACAGCGAGTTGTTTTTGATTAAATTTAAGCAAATGCTGTATCATGGATGAGTACCAAAGAAAGAAAAGATGTAATTGAAATGCACTCAGTTTAACTGATCCTGAGAGTAAACTTGATATCTAGATTGTTTTAATGTTCTTAATCTGCACAAATATTGCCTATATCTTTATCTTTTAAAATCTTGCATACTGTTAAGGTAGACTTTTTTGCCATGTGTTTCAAACTTTATCAACACTAAACTGTAGATGTTTACCCATATTCATTTCAGTTGGTTTAATTCTTTAAACTAACTCCAGAATGGCTCTTGAAACCTGTTGACTCTGTACCAGCTCCAGGAAAATGAATGCTTTCTTTGTAATCTTCCAGTCTCAGAAGTAATTGGAGCCTCTCATGGGCAATAGGCTGGTCGTTTTGCATACCTCCCTTATCTGTGTAAACATTTCCTGATCTGCTTTCTTCTCCATCCCATGAGGTCATACCAGTTTCCTATGATCTCTTTATTTTAAAATAGTCTGTTCCCCTCCCTTCCAAAACTGAGTAGAATTAATGAATATTTTCTTTACTGTTCATTTTTCATAATGTGTCACTCCCTTCTTTCATTGTAGCCCACTCTCCCACTCATATCACTGCTGTTTTTCTCTGAGAGTTGGACAGCTGTTACCTTATTACTTAACCAATATTCCTTCCCCTCCCGTAATGAATTTGCTATTGCTGTTTGTCATGTTATTTTTTTCTGACTTTTAAATGTTTTAGAAAATTAACTTAAAGTGGAAGATAGTCACAGAAACTATGAAGTTAGTTTGTTCTCAACAGGCATTTACAATGGTCTGGGACTTGTTCTTCCGATTCCCAGTATAGGCAAGCACTGTGTGACTTTAATTTGGGTATTGGCTTCTGGTGTTTGTTGCTTATGAGCAAGCTATAGGTGACATTAATCTGACAGCAGTAATGAATAAAACAGTTAACGTACTGAGCTGTGTGTGAAAAATTTCTGAATTGATGGAGATAAATATTTTGACAAAAACAAATTTATGAGTTGTTGGCTCAGCCCGAGGCTCATTTAGAGTTTGTCATTCTTTTTGAAGCTATAATCAGTTTAAGTTCAAATGGTTTGTGCGACTCGGCTGTGGGCTCCTCTGTGCTCATGCACAAATCCAAGTCTCTGGCTCCTATGCTGATAGTCACTGGTGGCTTTCCAGAGAGCTTCGCTGCTTTGCCACCTCCTTCCTCCTCTCCTTGCTGCCTGCTTTCCGTCAGTGTCATGGGGATGCTGAGGGGAGGGATGGGGTGTGCGGTACCCAGGCGCCTACCACCAGCTTCCCCCGCTGTGGTGGTAGCGGCAGGAGCGTGCTGCTAGCTCTGCCGTCCACCCCGGGGCTCCGCGAGCAGCCGGGGCAGAGCCTCCGTTCAGAGCACGAACAGCCCTGTCCTCTGCTGCTGCTGTTGCCCCTTGCAGTCTTGCTATCGTTCAGAGTATTAATGCACTAGATTAAAATGAACTAGAGTTTACCTGTGTTGCTAGTACAATAAGCGTGACTTGTAAATCTCTTAAGAGCTATTTTACTGTTTTAACCATTCTACTTCCCAAATTTTCTCCATTTAGAACTCCATTTAGAACAGTAAGGCCACAAGTTATTAATCTGGAATACAAATTGGATGAACCTCAAGTGCTTTTCCCAAGAATAAAATTAACAGGGTGTTTAGATATATTGATCAGGTCATGTTTCATTTACAACATCAAAACATTTAGTGATTCTCATTTGGTTAATTATAAACTTTGATTAAAACAATTGTAAATTCATTCAAGGATATTTTGAACTTTATGTATGTTCAGTTTTAAAGCAATATGGTTGCAGCTTTTCAGTCTTAACATAGCATGGTGAACTGAAAATGAGCTGAGCTAAGACAGTGCTTTGAGCTGTGGCCTGATTGCTGTCAATATTCGCTGCCGTGCTCTGGATGTTAGCATAGGCAGATCCGAACACTTGATCTGCACCTTCTTTTAACGGGTGTGAGCAACTGCAAAAGATATCGGGGCTGAATGTTGTGCTCCAACCTCCAGAGTGCAGACACTTGTTAGATATTTTGCATACATTGCATTAGCCATCTGAAGAGGTTTTTTTTTTTTGTTGTTGTTGTTCTCAAAGTTTAAGCAACTACTTAATTACTTCTTCTAATCCTTGTATATGTAACATTTTTATTAGACACAGCATTCAATTGCCAGTTCAGTTGACAGCAGGCCTACTGAGCCACAGGCATTAAAACATTGTTTTCAATGTTTTTAGGCAGGTAGAAAATGATATAAGACTGAAGATGTGAAGAGAACTGGAAGAGATTCACTTGCTAGTCATGAGTGTTAAAATTAACACTATTTTTATTAATATACAGTTTTTCATAAACTCAGCGAGGCAGCTGTTGGTAAGAGGCACTGCATTTTTAAGCTCTGCTCCAAATCCATAAGAACTGGGAAAAGACTTTGCGTTTCTTATTGCAGAAAGATTGTGGGAATCTGTCCGGTATATAAAGACCATAGGAAACCTAATGGCACAACCACATGGTATTGAGACCCCCTATTTTGGGGTGGGAAAGAGGTTGGGGTACTCCAGCCCCAAGTGATACTGAAAAGCTTTTATGCCAAAAGCTTCCACAATCCAGTCTGTAAGTCTTTATTTCCATTTTGTAAAATTTAGCCTTATTTCACCATAATAAAACTGAGAGTTGTTTCACTATAAACTGCTTAAATTTGTAGACTCTACATCTTATTGTAGAGTGAGTTATTTCTTCAGCTGCCATTCATTTCTGCATCACACACAGAATAACTAGGAGAAGATGTTGTGAATATAAAGCTGAAATTCTGATTTATTCAGTCATTAACAAAAAAAAGTCCCATGCTGTTTCAATGATAATAGAATGAAAATCCAACTGGTGTTTTCTTTCTCAAACTTGTTTTCCGCAGAGATTGCAGCTCTTAGGCAAACACCTATTTAAACCTTTGAAATGTATAATCTTAACTCCATACAGCTCTAGTAGCCTGGATTTGTTAATGTTTCATCCCTACTTGCAACAGTATTACAATTTAAGTTTCAGTAATATAAAAAGCATTTGTGGAGCAAACACTAGGAAAATATCTTTTGGGGAAAGATGTTACAGGTATGAAATAAGGTTTAGGATTTTATTATTATTATTATTATTATCAAAGCTTTTCTTTGCTGCTGCTTTTCAGCCTGTTAATAAAAGTACTGGATATAAATCTTAGGAGCTACAACAGTAGGTGGTCAAAAATCATTTCAGTGTGCTGCTTCTACATGCAATTAAGAAAAAAGGAAATCAAACACTCAAACTGCAGCCGTGGACTAGTTAACCTCAAAAAACGGCTCCTATTATTGAAAGCAAAAATAATCAACACTTTAATCTTAGTGTAATAATGAATGCTAATAACAGTGAAGTATTACTAATCTCAGAGCTATGTGGAGAGTTGTTCCTTGAGGGTAGTCTGGCTAGAACTGTCTTGGGTACAGTGTGACATGTAACAGCACACTTCACTTTTTGTTTCATGTGGGACAAGCCTGCGTTGTCTTCTTGTCTGCCCTCCACCCCCCAGATTTCTCTTAGACCTGGTGGCTTTATTAGAGCTTATATGCATTTAATTAGGCCAGAATGGCCTAACAATGACTTGCAAAAGATGTTGGACGGGGTGGAAAAACCCTTCCCTGAGGAGCAGATGCAGACCCCTTTCCAGGGCAGCAGCATGAGCCTGTGCTCTGGGGTCTCTTCATGGGTGGTGGAAGTCCAGACCATGTCAGAATGGCTCCCTGCTCTGCTGCCATGGTGAAAGGCTCTTGCCAGCAGCCGAGTTCTTTGCTCCAGGGTAAATGGGCTGTTAAAACTTCATTTTGCGTAAGCTGAGATCTTTCAGGTCTTGCTCTACGCAGGACACTTGCTCTGCTAGCTTTGCCAGTTGCTCCTGGCGTGCCTCAGCCCACAGCTGGCCAACCTGCCCCTGGCCACGGGGGTGTGAGGAGGCACCGAGCCACGTGAGCCACGGTGCCACGCAGGGGCAGCGAGGCCAGCAGCCTCCCCCCAACCCCGGCCTGGAGCCCCCAGCCACCCTGGTAGCACCCCACGGTGGCACTAGCCCCAGGCACCATGCTTGGGAGCCCTCCGAAAGAGCAGCACAGGGCACCAAACGGAGAGAACCGGCCGCACGCAAGAGCGAGCACCCGAAAGCTAAGGCGCGTGAGAAGGCCCTCGGCATCGAGAGCTGCAGGTGAATCTCGGGTGGCCATACGTTCTCTTTAGGACGGAATGAATATAACTACTTAAAGCAAAACAAAGCAAATCCCTTTCTTAAACTCGATCCATAGCTGGGCTTGTTTATTTTATTTTCTTATGGCTGCATTTGTACTGTGATGTTTTTACTCTAGCAGTATATTATTATAAAAGTCCTATATTCTAAATAAACCCCTGCCTAAAATAATACTAGAATTTTGATTTATTCCTGTGTGATTCTTTTCAAGTGCTGTAAATCACGTTTTGGTGTTCATTTACCTTTGCATTCTGTTTGGAGCCACTGGCGCTGCAGCTGACGAATGGGAATCGGATGAAGTGTGCTAAGTGGTGCTGCTGCAGGCTTTTGTCTCCCTGCCTTCTGTGGGATGATTTATCTTGGTAATACATCACCTGCCTCATTTTCTTTTGCTTATTTTATTTAGCGTTGTCACAAATAATATCATTTGACCATTTACCACTAGTACTAAGCAGCTGTAAATTAATGAAATAAACTGAATCTATGGAACTCATCTGTCCCAAATTTGATTAGAGACGCCAGTGTTGTACCAAGCCATTTACTACAGATGAAGTTCATCTATTAAAAACACAGCTTTATAGGCTCTTACCTAACTACAGTAAATTGTTGTGCATGGTATTTGCAATGATTTTAATGAAACATTTAAAAGTGTTTTTTTTTTTTTAAGTCTTAATCATAATTGGTGTTTCATGTGTCTGAAATGGGCTGTTGCTTTTTTTTCCTCTGTTGCTAGCATACATCTGTTTAAGTGCTACTCCTCCATCTCCGCTGATCTTGGGGCACCTGGTGAATGGCAGGCACTGAAGTCTTCAACTGACTTAACTACGATTCAGTGCTGTCCATCTGTGGTTTCAGAGATTCACTTAAATTTTAAAAGCCTTATATACAACAGTGGAGTAGTAAATGTGTGTGGTGTGGTTTTTTTTTCTCAGTATGGCACCTGCATTACAATATAATGTGATAACACAGTATTGAAATACATAGTTGAGCCAAACCCCATGATGGGAATATTGCGGAATAGTGGGGGAAATTCAGGGGAAAAAAAAAAGGTGCACTCAGAGGAAGTTATTAGGATAGTACTGTATTTTAATAGTACATAAAACATCTGATATGTATTGCAACTTATGTCCTAGCAGTAAAAGCTGAACAAAGGTTAAAAATGACTCAGATTTTGAAATGTGTATGTTAGGAACTCATTGAGTTAGATATAAAGCACATGTTCTGGACTAGCAGCTAAAATTAAGGGTAGTAGAAAGAATAGATTGCTGGAATGCCCAGGACAAAGCAGGGAAAGACTGGGGAAACTGGTAACAGAAATGATGGTAATGCAGAGGAAGGAAGAAGATTAGTTAGGTAGGTATAATGTTCCTTGGAAATCCAAATGGCATGAACGCACAAAGCACTGAGAGCATCTGAAGTAAACTTGTTTGTGGTGTGGATTGACAAAGGGTGGTGATGCAAATCCAGTTAGTAGTCGGTACCAGTGGTTCATAAGGACACCTCGTGATTTCTGTGTGGTCAGAGGGCTAAAATGAAGGCCTGCTAAGATAATGGTAAGACATGACAGAAAAGAGCCTATCAAAGGCAAAAGGAACATGCAATACTAGCTGAACAAACATACCCAAGGTCTAAAACAACTTTTTTTGAGTACGTTTTTCAAAAATTCTCAGTTTTTCTGTAGGACAGGAATAGATTTTGATACTAGCTCTGGGCTGGTAGGTTGGTTATGTCCTCCAAATACACCATTTTGTTTTCATGGTCGTGTTTTTTCTCTTATTTAAATGTGTGTTAAATGAGCTGGAGACTACATTGGTACATGTAGGTTGTAAATAACATATGCAAATAAAACTGCACTCAACACTTAATATTCCTAATGGAATATTAAGAGGAATTATATGTTCAACTCATTTTAATAATGTTTAATAATCTAAACATAATATTTTACTTAATGTATGAATGGCAGACAATTTGAATTTAGCTTCTAAAAGAACTATAGTCTTTTTTCTTCCTTTGTTTTTTGTCAACTAGCTCAATGTTATAGTCTTTAAGCCAGAAGCAAGAACAAAATTGTTTCTCTCATGGTTGGGTAAGGTCAACGTTATCCTAAACAAGCTGAGTTCTTCACATGTTTGCCTTTTGCTATAAAAGTTTGGGACTCGGAGGCAGCTGAAGAGTGTATGCATGCGGTAGCAAGCAGAGTAGAGGTGCTTGCTCTTTGCCAGAGCTCTAATGGGTGCTGTTCATTGAACTTTAATCTTTATCAGTATATTAAGAGATGAGAACAAAAAAAATGCTAAGAGATGCTTTTTTCCTTAATTGTAGTTTTTTGGTGAATTAAGTCCTACTACTGATAGTTCAAAGTAAATCATTATTTTACAATTTTTGGATTATTGTTCAGTGGGATCCCTGTTTTGTGGTGCACTTAGTCTCATATAAATGCATGTGTATATATTCATATATGCCCCTATAATATATGCAAGCAGCTCAAATGTATAAAGATATATCTAGATACATACACGTTTATATAATGCCTATATTATTGTATTACAACATCAAAACCAATTTTGGCATGTAGAGTGGATTGCATGATACTGAGCTCGGACTGGTACAGCCTGGGATGCAATCTCTGGCCCACAGACCTCCCACTTTAGTTTGAGGTGTAATAACAGATTTAAGTAAACTAACTTTGAAGCAAAGGGTAGGCTTTTTATCCCTCTGTAAGATGAAAACATGGAGTTATGAGGAAGTAACATTGGGCATGATGAATTCTGACTTGAGATAAGTTTCAGCTCTCAACAATGTTTTCTCTTTTATGAAGAATGATTCCAGCCCCTCAGACCATTATGTTAAAATTAGGTCTTCAATTCCTATATAAGGGTCTGGAACAATACCACAAAGGCTGATCTTTTGTAGAGCAGAAATGGTTATAGCAGATATTACTGTTTTTATGCAGTCTGTATGGTTACAAAAAGCAATATGATATTTTTTCTCAGCATGTCTGTTTTGAATTGGACTATTTAGACTATCTTTTTTTAAAAAAAAGAGGAGAATTTAGTTTCAGGGTCTGAGATTTAGACTTTGTCAGCCACTTCTGTATATAAAGTACATTAAAAATCTTAATTTTAACATGTGAAGCTGGCTAATGAGCCTTATATGAAAAATGTAATGCCATCTCCTTTCAAATATACAGCATCTGAAAGCACTGAGTCCCAGAAAAAAACATTGCTGAAAAACTTTAGGGAATTATAATGCATACTCAGCAGGCTATCACTAAAGCACAATTTTCTTTACTATGTAAGCATTGAAGTCTTTTGCATAACACCCCAGAGACAACTCTAATACAGTCTCTGCCACCTAAGGCTCACATCAAGATGGAGGTGAAAGTGTAGAGCCATTTAACTTAAATCCCTATGCAAAGTTATTAACTAAGAAAAGATGAAGATGTGTTCTTCATGACCAACATTTTTTTTTTAAAAAGCCTTCTTTTCTTAAGAAATGTTGATAGATAAAACAGAAAATGGTAACATCTTAGCCACTAGAATGTTTCAGTAGAACTTCATCTCTCTTCTGTATACCATGGAGGACGAGGAGGAAAAAAAAATACAGATGTTGCAAGATGGGATATGTGTGGAAAGACAGTATATTGGTAACTACAGATAAGGGTCTGCTAAAGTTCTTATAATAAACTTCTAATTTCAGAGCTTTGTGTGTGAATATTAAATTTCCTATTGTGAGTTTTAGTGCAGTGTAGTGGTACAATACCTGTCCCCTTAAACTGCTTTCGTTTTCTTACTACCTAACTTGCTATTTTACTTGTGTGTTATATAAATTTGATTTATTTCTCTCTTTAACTAATAATAAGTAGAAATTAAAACTGTAGGATGGATAATAGAGGGTTATGATGTAGCAAGAGGAAACAGAAGCAATTTTCCTTTTCTTGAGCACTTATAAATCAAGCAGTTGTAAGATATTTCCAACTAACAAAAATTTACTTGCAGAGGCTAAGCATCAAAAACTTTATCCCTATTTTTCCTTCCTCCGTTATCTTCAGCAAATTATAATGAGTGAAAACTGAACTTTCTAGTGGAACTCTATATATGACCATAATGATAGCAGTGCCTACCAGGAAAGCTAGAATAATGCTTCCAATTTAGCTACACTGCTGTACACCAGTAAGGAATGGGACATGACAAGCGGCCCAGCTGCAACTTAAGTACCACTGCTAGGCAATTTCCATTTCAAGTGTAGCATATTTTCGAAAAGTTCAGTGCCTCTAAAGAATCAGTTAAAAAGATCTTGTATGCATCAGTCTGCCTGTACATCAACCTTTGGTGAATCGTTTGATTAGCCGCATATTCTTCTATATGCAGCTGTGATGTTATATTTGAGTTCTTGCAATGGCAAATGCACTGAACAAACACAATTCCCAGTGTAACAGTTGGACAGTGAGTTGAGTGACACCTATACTTGGAGCAGAAGTCGGCTGCTGATTTGAAGGTGTCAAGTTTTCTTAGGAGAAAACTCATCCTGGGATTGCTTTGTTTCCTCCAGAGTACACAGTATTGGAATACAAGTATCTCAGCTCTTCAGACCTAGTAAGAAAGCTCCTAAAACCTATCATGAGGAAATGGGACTTCATCTTTAGGATGGAGTAACTTGCCTTCACATGAAGGCTAAAGCACAGGCAGGGTGCTTGTGCAAATATATAGCATGCATGCAAAGAAAGGCTGTCTAAGCAGAAGCTCAGCAGTGAGAATCAAAGCAATTGGTAGGATGATTTGATTTTCTGAAATGTGAGTTCCCCTCCCCCCCATCTTTTAGAAGTGTCACCAGTATCAGGTACTGCACTGCACTGCAATTTCTCACTTCTTTCAAGAATACTTTAGTATTAGACATTTTGATGCCAAAGTCTTTACTCTCTGTACTGTACTTGAGACCCTTCTGGATACTTTCTGCTGCCTCTTTCCTATAAAGGAGAAAGAGGGAGAAAAGGCAGATCTGGGATGTAAAACTTAGCATGAAAGAGGAGCACTGAAGAGAGACTTGGTACAGCTCCTGTTGCATATATGTAGGAGTTGATGCCAGTAGTTATCCCAGACCCATGAATCTTACCGCTTCCCCTAGTGGCGCAGCAGCTGCAGCAGTAGACCGAGTTTTGGAAGGTTCTGGCACAGGCAAAGTAGACAGTAAAACTGTAGCCAATTTGATGCCCTGGTAAACTTCTATCCTAAAAATCTCTGTGTTTTTTTTGAAAGATGTAATATTTTGCACCACTGGTGTAGTGCTCTCATCCAGCAAATCTGAGCAAGAATAATTAATGCTATGTAAATGAAAATGTCATCTCCTTTTACGCAGCCTGCTTTGACATTCCTTCTGTCATTCAGTACAGGTAAAATAGACTAGTCTCTTCTAGTTCATCACTGCATGCTCTTCAGTCGGAGCTCCAATATGAGCCCCTCAAACCAGCTGACCACATCAAACCTCAGTGCCTGTAAATACAGTGCAGCATGCCTTTCTCCAGCCATCTGCACCCATATGAACATGCCCTAATGATCTTTCTTTCAAGTGTCATTCTGGGCTAGAATTATCGTTGGACCAAGAACGGTAAGAGATTCATAGCATTAGTCTCTGCCAGGAGTGACAATTTTCTCATTTTAACTGGAATGATAAAATTTTATCAAGCTTGGTAAGTTTACAGTTAAATGACTGAAATAAAATTCCAACTTACACCCCAATTCTGCAAGGATATATGCATGTGTTTGTGCACACTGCGAGCAGCAGTTTGAGATGAATGGGTTTTCTCACAGTGCAGAAAACTAAGCCCATGTCTAAGTCTTTGCAGAATCAAGAATCTAGTATCTTTCTACTAAGACATAATTACAACCTTGCACTGTTGTTGAAAGCTTGCTTACTGAAATCAAACTAAATGAAGGCATGCTGCTAGTGCCTAAAGGAGCCTGGCTGTCTAGTTAGAGATGCTCTTGTCTGTCCTTAAGCAGCAACAGTCATAGGTATGACTGAGCACGCCACTGACTTCACAGCTCAACTTGGTAAGCAGATGTGCAAAAAGATGAACGATTTGCAGTCTTATGGAGGACGCTACAAATATCACTGTATTTTGTTCAAGATACCTCTGTGTGTGTGTGTGTATATATATATATATGATGCACATTGCATAATTTGCCTGCAAAAAAACTGACTAAAATCGTAGCTTATGGCTAAAAATGTTAAATGACTAGGATTTTTTTTCAGGATGTGATTTACTGAATATGATGGGTTTCCTTTAAAATATTTTTAAATAGGTCAGTTGTCTTGATTATATCATGAATCATGATTGATACTCTGATAAGATGTGTTACTGTTATTAGTGTTATAAATACCAATGTATTTCATTTAATAAAATTTTAACATCATTCTATATTTGTATTGCTTAAAAATAAGTGTGGTGGAACACTATCAAAGCTTTTTTGTTCAATTCTCCCTTTCATTCTGCCTTCAGTCTCTTACAGACCTGTGCTCTAGTCAGTAGTGTGCCAGGCAGATACCACCTCAAAGATCCAAACAAATACTATTTTTTTTTAATTTGGAAAAAGTAGTTTTTAAAAACATGTGATATTTCATGTTACCTGTATAAATACCTAGCTTTTCTGCGAAGAAAAAAATAAACACTCCCATCATGCAATCGGTATATGATTGCAAATTATTTAGAAAACAATAGAAACATATAAAGGAGGTAAAAATGGATGAGCTGCATTCCATCTGTTTGTCCTTTTGCGACATGTGGTAATGGTCACTTATATGACTACCTGTGGATATGAAAATGTATTTGAAATGATGAAGTAGTCTCTGGTAATGGTAATGACAACAACCCGTGACATTTCTGACCTTACCAGCAGGTTAGAAACTATTTGTGTTCTCTTCCATTAAGAATTTTACACCTTCTGACACATCTATTTAGTTCTGTTTGAAAGAGAAAATCACATTAGTATGACCTAAAACCACAAATGAAGACTCTCTTCTCCCAAATAATCTGCATATGTTTAAGTATTTATGAGCTACCTGCTAGGGATATGAGTTGCTTATCAATCCAGTAATACCCCAATGTTCCTTGGGGCTCTCTTGGTAAGCACTAAAGCATACATGCTTTAACACTAAAAGAAACCAGGAGTCTGATAGGAAAATATTGAATACCCACTGTTTGTGTCTCTATCTTGTTCTTTTAATTTGTGTTCTCAAAAGTAGCTGAAAAGGGTAAGGAATAAAGGATCTTTATGGAGCTCCAGCACAGAACAAGCATATAACGTATTTTACTCAGCAAGGGCTAGTCTTTGCATCAGAAGTATCATTTTTCCCTTATAAATAGTGCTACGGTCTGGTTGCCTTTTTAAGGGTTGTAAGTGTCTTTCATTTAAGCATTTCAATAGACTCGCAAACACTTATCCATATGCTCTAGATCTACAGAGTTAATTTTGGTCATGTTTGTTCTTTATTTTTGTGCCTTTGTTTTCAATTTTAAAGAGCGAGAGGTATTTCTTGATAGCAAAAGCAGAAGTTAATACTGTTGTATTTAATATCCCTTCAGTGCCTACAATGTAAAGACTGCAATCTAGATGAAATTACTGTTGATGCTAGTGAATAAGTTATTCATAGTTTTGCAGAAGGAGTTGTGCTTCCAACTTGAATGCCTCATGCTTTGTTTATTTTACATTTTTGGATGTAAATTACCAGCTATTTTAATCTAGGAATACATCAGAAACAGAGCTATAGAGCAGTCTGTTTTACTGCAGCTTTGTCAAGCTTACCAGTGCTCAACCTATTTTCTAAAATTACATGGGTCAAATAGCAAGAAGATTGTTTAGAATATACACAGAAAAATATATTGGGAGATCTAATTTAGTTTCTGACCACTAATGACAAGCAGGGTGTGTAGTTCACCAAAATACTGTTACAGTTGTCCTTAGCAATCAGCCTTTACTTTTCTGTAGGAAAAATATAATGGATTTAGGGCTTTATTTCAGAATCCTATAAATTCTCTTGTATCCAGAAAGGCATTGATCGTGGTAACTATAAGGCATTTTTCAGTGCATCATTCAAGTTGTATTTACATTACCGTGCATCACTTTCTTGCACTCTATACTTAGTAATAAACAACATGGGATTTAAACAGGAGAAGGATAAAAATAGAATTCAAACTGGTTTTCAGAGCTTCTTATTGTAGTGGTGGTGGTCTTTTGTTCATTTGTTTTTTTAAATATTTTTTCAATGCTGCAGTCATGAAATGAGGGTGCCCAAATAAGTTACCTCATAAGCTATCCGTGGACTAGATTCTGTTCTTCCTTATTTCTGGATTTGCATGCAAATAACTGTAGGTGGCAAATAACTGAGAAATTTATATTGAAATAACTGCTTATTTTTGCTGCTTTGACCCATCATCCTACAACAGATAAAAACATCCAGGAACAAAATTCAAGGTTGAAGACAGATTTTAAAACCTAAAGGAACAGATATACATGTGTGGTTCTGATCACATCACTTACAGCTTTGCAAGTCTTGCTAGCAGAATGGTGTTATCTAATTTCTGAAAGAAACGTCTGTCTTAAAACCTGCACAAACGTGACTTAAAAGATGATAAATTTTCTTTTCTTTTTATATTTAGCATAAGTCTGGCAAAAGCCAACTACTTCCTTGATAAAATCATTCTTTACGATTTAAAACCAGTAGTAACCTACTAGGAGAACTTTCCATCCCGCACAGAAGCCTGCAGAAAGTCTCCTGGTGCTTTGACATGCAGCACTACCCTGAAGCCTAGATAATATTTACAATGTTTAGAATATCATTCTTAAAAGGTGGAATAATTCTTATTAAATAAAATGGATTATTTTGTTAGTGTATTTCTGTATTTAGAGATTTTTCTATGGTCTTTATAAATTGTGTTTAAAAAAGTGAATGAACACACACTTTTGGTTTTGTTATGAATATATAGCTATAGAGCCTGTGCAGTAAGAATGGTAAAGGGCCAAAGCAAGACAAACTGTGCCTGGACACAAAACATTGTCTCTAGTACTCTGAAATAGTTCTCTCTTGAAATGTAGCTGGTAAATTTTCCAAGGACCTTTTGCTGTTGGATCAAATTCACGACTTTTATATAAGAGCAGGAAACTTAAGGTCCAGTTGTTCAGACAAAGGTCCATCTTATAAAAGAAGGTCTGCCTTATAAAAGGTTTGATGTGTTTTAATATTAATTCTTAAATGTTTGTGTTTTCCTATATGCATTTATATATTTCTATATACACATAGAGTTATTGTGTGGTACAAAATATTTACTTTGGCCTTTCAGATACGAAGTGTGGCAAATTGGAAATTTAGATTTTCAAATTCCTGATGTTTATCTAGTTATCCCTCAGTTCAGCAATGAATTTATACAAGTACTGTACTTCACTGATTGCAGCAGAGCCAAATTTAATATCTAAGTACTTGGCTGAATTGAGCTGCAGTTCCTTTAAATGCCAACATTCCAGACAAATGTCACCCAAAATGTGATTAGGGGAAGGAAGCTATCGTAACAACAAACAATGAACAGTGGATAAATCAATTGTTTTTTTTCCTGATTTAAAAAAAAAAGGTGTGTGGAGTATTACATTGGAAAAGAGAGGAATAATGATTATTGCAATACTTAAATGGGAAGGATGTCAAGAAGGTTAAGATGCTATTTAGTTATCAAACTGGTTACACTCAAAACTGTGGGTCCTATAAACTGAAGTGCTTTGCAGGTCTTGTACTAGCCCCCTACGAAAGGAACTAGCCTTAACCGTAAACAACCAGCCCTGCGTTGGGGGCTGCCGCCCGCCGGCGATAAGCGGGAGGCTTTGCGGTGCCTTGAGCTGCTGCAGCTGCTTCCGAGCCCAGGCACGTCGCTGAGATGCAGTGGGCAACCGAGGAGTCGTCGACAGTCTGCCAGCTGCTCTGACCTCCGTGCAGGAGCTCGGCAAATCTTGTCCACCTATACTTGCAAGGTGGCTCCTTCCCCTTTCGTTGGGGGGGAAGCATGCTCACCTCAAGTTTGCTGAGGGGTAACAGCAAGTACCTAGGCAAAGCAGCTCTGAGAGCTACTAGTGCAGGCTGTAATTTGCTCATATTGACGCTTTTGTGTATCCATCATCTGGAGTCACCTGCTGTTTTGTTTCCTTTTATGACAAGCGATAAATTGTTTGGTATTTTGTTCTGTTTAATTAAAAGATCATTGTTAATACATGCATTTATGTGTTTAGAGGTGCTTTTATATAGCAGAAAGTATATATGGTTAGTGAAAACTGACTACCTTCCTACCACGCTGCTTTGTAGACTATGGGACTGACTGTGGAGATGTAAATAAAATGAATATTTGTAAGCAATAAATATTAATTAGGCAGTGCTTATGTTCCAATGTGCTGTTGCTCCTAACAGGTTCCACCTGCATGGCAGACTGCACTTGTTAAATGAGCATTGCTATTGGAAAAACACCTAGTGGGATTTCACTAGAGAAACTGCTTTCATCTGCAGTATATGTGTACAGCTTTCTGGCTCCAACTTAAACCAAACAGAATTTTTAAGTTTGAGCTTCTTCCTCAGTCTGGTATAACTTGACCGGTCTCTTTGATTCAAGCTATTCAGCATGCAAGTATATGAACAAATTACCTGTTGCTTAGTATTTAAACCACACTCATAAAAGAAAGTTAACGCTGGAAAAGGTCATCCTTTAATAGGTGCTTTTGTATTCACACGTATCTATAGCTAGATCTTGCATTTTGCTACTGTGGCTTTAACAACTGTTTTGCTCTGGGATAACTGGGATCATAGACTGTGTTTGGGTTTATGGGAAGAGGTGAGAGGTCTAAAAGTGCTATAGTTCCTGCGTAGCATGTTCCTGGTCGCCAGGGCTAGATCTAGGTCATGTGTGGATACACTCCATCATAAATCTCTTTGTCTCAGGGCTTGTACTGTATTACAGAAAATACTACTTTAGGAACTAAAAAGAGCAATTCTTAAAAAGAAAGAAAAGATGTTAAACTGCCTGAGACTTCTGGAGCTGTGGTATAGTAAGAGATTCAAACTCTTCTATACTCTTTGGTTTACCAGATTATCAGCCAGGCTCACAACCCCTCCTCGGTAGGGTTCACACTGCAGCCTGTTTCTGGAGCTGCACTGAACTCGTGCAGGTGTGCTGCGGTCGGGTATCCGCTCCACCCTGTAGCGCAGCAAATGGGGCTCTACTCTGAGAAAGAGCAGTGCTGAGCTTGTCTTTTGGCCAAAGCAAATTGCAGAAGCATGAGATTACGATGACAAAAACTATCAATACCGCAAGAAGAGGCAGTAAGGTTAAAACCAAAACAAGGGGCCCAAGGGCATCTATGTACAATTGGAAAAGTTTGGTTGACTAAATAAAATAAATATAAAGAAACTATGCTTTCACCCAGGAAGGAGTCATGTTAGGACCTAGACATGGTATAGAACAAAGTACAGAATATGTTGAAAGTTGTATAGGGTGCCTGAAAAATGCCTTATCCAACCCTGCTTGGTACCTGGCAAGTTTTCTAAGTTCTGTAATGTTTCTATATTCTATTTTTTTTTCTTGAAAATGAGAGCATGCTGGCCAAACTGTTTTCTTCCCAAAATTCTTGTGTGTCTACCTCTCTCAAAGCTTTGTACTTTGATTAATACTTGCTTATTTCTGGTAAAGTACTAAGGATCATAATTCAATAAAGATGGCATTTACTGCCATCTGTCTTGACAGTCTTTGAATAGAAAATGTGAAAGGTGAAAGGTTTACTGGTAGGGCTTATTGCCTCAAGCATCCAGATGGAATAAGAAGCATTAGATATGGTACACAGTAATCCTAGAAAAAAATGATCTTATATTCCCCATCTTCTCCATCCCAGACATACCTTTTCTAGGAAGTTCTTTTTAGTAAAATAACTTTGTCTGGAAAGCAAAACACAGTAACTTCAGACCTCTAACTATCATAGTAACGGGCTGTCAAAATAAGTGTAGTAATTAGTAAGTTCATAGTGCTGAGTCCACCATGAGTCCTAACTGCTGGACTTCTGTTATGCGTTAGAAGAAGAACAAGAGAATAGTCTATATTGCTTTAATGGTTATTTTGAGAGGCAGGCAGTTTTAACTGAACATCTCACTGTCTCATAGAATTGTTCTTTTCTGGCAATTAATTGCAAAATTCTTTTTAATGATAGTATAGTAAGTGTTTATGTTTTTATCTAAAATACACTTAAGACAGCTTCTTTATTTATTGGTAGAATTCGTATGAACTGAATCTTAGGGTTCTTACTCTAATGGAGTGGCATCATGGATCATTCAGTCATGGATCCCACTCCATTACCCTGATAATCCTTATGTTATACTGTATATGGAAATAGCATTATATTTTTAAAGGGACAACAGATTTCTTTTTTTCTGGTAGCTTTAAAACTGAAAAATATACAACTGAGACTTGATTTTTCCCCACTTTTTTTTCCCACTGATACCAGGTGTTTTAAGTATTACTGTAGTATGAGGTAAGTCTGTTTTTAAACTACCTGGACTTTTTTTCCTAAAAACTTGACACACTGTTCTCAAAAGATGCTATATAAAAAGCTAATATCATTACCACATTGAAAATAAAGAAATCAGAAAAATTACATGATTGTCTCTTACTTCTAAAAGTTAATTTGCAAAACAAGCTTTGATATTTTTACCACACTCTTAACAGAGATGTTATCAAGCCTCTTGTTTTTTAATTGACTGTTACTGGACATGGTTTATAGCAGCTGGAAAAATAAGACTCTCCCCTTTATAGTGGCCTTCTATTCCTCACAATGGGGAAAATACTGATTTATTTTTTTTCTCATGTTTTTCCTACAGCTCAAGTTAGCAAAAGTATGATTTGCTGGTCAGAATCACTGATGTTATCAGCGATATCAGCATAACTCTAGCAATAAGGCCTTTACTTTCTTGAATACTATACAATAGAAAATCAAAGGTCAGGTATAACTAGTGAATTTTAAAACAAAGATTCTCTTTTTTAACTATCTATGAAAAGACTCCAAATATCCTTCATTTTACTGTTGCTTTTAAAAATGCATGATATCAAACTATCTGAGAACCTTCTTTTTTGTTAATGTAAATTGGTGCTTTTCCTAAGCCTCAGCATTACAGGAATCCCTAGAAAATCTTACTCTGAACTCAGATGCCTTTTGTTGGGCATGTTTACCCCGTGGACATTGAGAAGGAGATGCACCAACTCAGTGATCCAGCTGTGCAATTCACCACTTTATGCAATTTAATCTCCTGCAGAGATACTGCTGAGGTATTTGCAGGTCATTGGATAACAAAGACTATTTATTATACTACATGCTACCTCTCAGTCCTACAGCCTACAGCTAGTTAAAAGGGGCTTATGCAAAGGATGGGAAAACATATGCAGTGCAGAAGCTCTGATGTAGTATGTTGTGCTGTAGGCAAGTACAGACCGCTTAAAGCAATTTATCTGTGCTCCTTAATACCTAGCTGTTTTATTGCTTTGAGATCTTTGAATGTTCAGCTTTTAAGGCTCCAACCCAAGGTGCTTCAGGAGATGGTGAAGCTTAGGGTAAAGCAAAGACAAAAGTTTGCTTTCCATTAGTTTTTGCATCTTCTTTTCCAAGCACCTTGTTGGGCATATTGAGCTCTAGATCAGATCTAGACAAGTGTTATTAAATTACAAAGCCTTTCCTGGTAAGAATGAGCACTGTGCAAACTGTATGAGGTCCTGTTGAGACCTGATGTAAGTAAGTGCAGCTCTGTTGATGTCAGTGGAGCTGCAGCTGCTTGCCTTAGGTCTTAATATAGTCTTCAGACTGCAGGAAGCCTTATGGGTGTACTGAGTGCTGGATGGTAACAATAAATAATGGAATTCGCTCATATAAAGTGTACGCCATCTGAGGATCCCAAAGCAGTTGGCAAACCTGATTTTGCTATTGTGGGAGGAGAAATAATCTAAATGGCTACCCAAATATGTCTCCCTTACATTATCCTTTCTCTTCCCAAATGGGTATTGGGGGGGGGGTGTCTCAAAAAATAATAAAAAAGGGTATATTTAGATATTGATGGTATAATTTCATATCATCAAGAGCTGGAAATTTTCTGTCCTGCCGAAACATATTTTGGAAAGATGATCTGTGGTATACATCAGTTTGCAAACAGCATGAATATGTTAGCCTTTGCTGCTTTATCCTCTGCCAAAAATTTAGAGACGATAGCATCTGTTTCCACTACCCACGCTATCCAAATCATTAAAATCTCACAAGAGTTGGAAAAGAAGTTCTGAAAGCTTTCGCATGTCTGTCTTTGCTAGGAAAATCACCCTCTTGTAACCATGTGTTCAGATGTTCTTCCTTGCTTTTGTTCCTGATAATGAGTAATACTCCTGGAAAAGTAGAATTTAAATTTAGGAAATGACAGATTTCAAATACAAATAAGTCCTGAGTGCATAATTTAATAAGTGCTGCTTCAGCAAGCTTTGACATCATAACTATATGCACCTCTTGTTGGTGCAATGAGCTATGGATAAGGCTACAAGAACATGGATATCTAAAGATGGATAACAGTATTCACGCTTAAGTCTTGAAACTCTGTATCTTGACTCCCTAAATGAATGACTAGTTCTCTATAGTGCTGAGAATCTTCTATTACAAGTTGACTGGAGAAAATATTAAGGTTTGGAACTGTTTCACTTTATTTTCCAGATAGTTTGTAAGCAGCTATTAGGAGTCTTCTAAAATAACCAGAGTACATTTCCCTTTCCCATCTCTTTCCCACACTCCCTTTATTTTTCCCATATGCCACTGGTGGGTTCAAGGTAGAAAGAACTCTATGTACAGAACTGACCAAACTACAGGAAAAAGTGGTCTCTTACTTGCCTTTTTTTTAATTGTTTTTGAATCATATTACTCTTGCACCATGCAGAACAAATTGAAAATGTGAAGAAACCAAATCTGAAGTAATGTGCAGTTGTTTCACTTTCTTCCATCTCTGGCACATAAATTTTCTGTTCTGCTATTGCAAAGAGTCTGATTTGTTGGTTGCTAGTACCAATAACAGGGTAGATGATTTCTGCACAAGCATAATTGGCTCCTTTGTGCTTTGTCTAAAGCCTACAATTTAAAGATATTAAAGAACTAAGGAACACACCATTGGTGCTTGTGCAATAGATTTACAATAAGCATTTGTAAATTAATCTCAGTTGTTCAGCAGAAAGGGAGTTGGGAGGTTAGTGTAAAAGTATGAAGTGGACCAAAATGTAAGGCTATTTAAGATTTTGAGGAGCACAGTCAAATCGAAAGTAATATGACATTAAGGAAGAGCTTGAAACTGTCAGACAAACTTGGGGAGGTCAGGGTACTATAAAACTTTAAAATTCTACTAATGTGGTATCTGCATTTTTTTAAATGTCAAAGACTTCTCATTCTGCTCAACTTCTAGGCTCAGGCTTAGGTTAGAACCCCTTTACAATCCTTAATGGCATTTCAACCTGTCCTTTTCCAAAAATGGCAAAATTTGCAGTTACATATAAACATTTTACTTTTTAACTTTTCACAGCTCTCTTGTGTCTGAAACATGATAATAAAAATGTTATATGGGCATATTAAGTTTGTTATGTTTAGCTATTCTATGATGGCCTATATATTTTGATTGAATAACAGGCCATCAAGTGACTTTCTGCGATAATTAGCAAGAGGTTCCTTCCAAACTGAACAGAAAAATTAATGTCAAAAAACTTTTTGCACAGCAGCATGGTCTAGAATGTGCAAACATGCTGTCTCCTGCCACTAGAGTCTGTGCTTAATTCTATAAACAAGTATATTTTGTCAGGTCTGAAATAACTTCTGGGGGTGAGTTTTTAAAGCTCCCAGTATCTGTCTTGGGGCTGAGCTCATTTCCGTGCAGTGTGAGAAATTCATTGTTTTCTCAGTTCCAATTTCATGAGTAAGAGGAAAATACTGCAGGAAAGCTCGTGATTCTTAGTGGGAAAGCAGGAACAGTATGTTGTGCAATGTGCATATGTGGCCTCAGGGCTTCCAGACTTTCTAGTCAATTAAAAAGTTTTAAGTTGGGTAAGTTCTGTCCCTATCGGTGACAGTGCAGGATATCCCTGAATATTCAAAGGAAAACTCCCTCCAGATGAGTCATGTTTGTAATATAGTAGCTAGGTATGTATTCTATAAGTTAGGGGAAAACACTGTTTGCCTGTGTGATTATAAGCCACGTGGCCAAAAATGTTTTCTCCTGCTTCCTGGCTCTACACTGTGAGGCAGAGCCCCAAGGAGGATGTGGCAGCAACCCAGCAGTGGTCCCCCACCAGGGAACTTCTCCTCACTAGTGACCTCCATGTCATTCCTGTCCTATATAGCAACTCTCCTGACTTTCAACTAGCTCAAAATTAGGAGCCCCCTGGGGCTTTTTACATTGGGGAGTGTCAGGAAACTGGCTTGAATTTTGGCATCCTTGTCTTGTAAGGATTAGTGCACTGAAAAATGATTGTAGCTCTTTATCTCCCGCGTGTCGCCTAGCAGAGCAGAAGCCTTACGTCTGGCAGCGAGGGTTTGTATTCTTCGTTGCACTCTCAAGAAAGCTTTAAGCAGTGTCCTGCTGCAGGGCCTGCTACTCTGTGTGACAACATTGTGATGGCATAAGTTTTTGTCATGGTGTTTCTGCTAATTGTATCATAAATACAGCCAACAATATTGATATTTTAATTGCCGCAGGTATGCACCAGGGTTAATTTTCCCTTGATTCAAAAAGAGTAATTATGTGATTGTAGGTTGAAGATGAATAAAATTGCCTGGTCAGTGTGCATAAAAAATCTGAAGATGTTCCACTGATCAAATGAGAAACCGCAGACTGTTTACCTGTTTTCTCTTCAAGTGTACCACTGCCTGGATGTTGACTCACCAATTTCGGAACAAGGTTATCACATGCAGCGTGCTGACATTCTTGCATAGTTTATTCTGAATGTCTACCTGTGGAGATTATGTATAGACAGCCCACATTTCCTTGGGTTCATGGCAAAGCATGTCTTATTGTGCACATTCCCAATGGGAAAATTCACTCCCACTTTTTGTGAAGTTTTAAATCTTTGTGAAAGTTATGACTGAGAGAAAACATGGTGCCAGACAGAAGTATGGAAGCAATAGGAGTCATTGACAATACTTGTTTGATGGTTCAGGTAAACAGTCAGACATCTTACAATATAATAGGCAGTGGAGTGATGGATGGAGAGAGACCCATCCACACTGCACGCTTCTTGCCTGTGGACTGTACCAGCGGGTTTGTTGCAAAAAAGCATGTCTCCCCACAAACTATCCCGAAAAATTTGTTTCAGGAAGGCCAAAATGGCATATGTGACACTTCCAAGAATACTTTTCAGATGAAACTATTCAGCAAATTCTCCTTCAAATTGTAAGGAGCTTGTGGGTGTTAGAGAAGGTAAAATAATACTTGAAAAATAATTTTTTTCTGCTATTGTGAGCTGACATTATGAGCACATGTTGCTATTTGCCAAAGCAACAAGGAAAAGAACAAAACCAGATTTTTTCCTTTCATACTGAGAAATTAACATCAATGCCGTGCACACAGAACAATGGGTTAAGGAAGAGAAAATATGTGCACATTGTTCTTTCATAAAATACCAGACGTGCCCATGACTTATTGGTGTGAGCCTCTGTGTGTGTCTACTATGATGATGTAGCAGTCCAGAGATAGCATGCAATGTGGCAGTTACTATGGTAACAAGATGTTTTTCATTGAACAGCCATTAAAATGGTGGCATATAAATAACATATGTACGGTGTGTTGTCTTTGTGAGAGAGCAGCTCTTGTCCAGGGATTGTGAGAACATGCTTCCTTCCCCCCCCCCTTTTTTTGCCTCTTCTCACCATAAAATCTTTTATATTTTTGATGTCATACGATCAGCCTGCCTCATTTTTCAGCACTGTCTGCATCTTTGAAGCTGTGCTGCTTGCAGACCTGCTATGGGGAAATGAGAGTTGACTGAATAATTGTATATGTAGTTAAGGCAAAGAATTGACAGATCGAAGACAAAAGGAATGAAAGCTGGTGAGACTCTCGTTCCACAATTCATAAGCACGATGTTCAGTTAAGACTCATTCAATTAAGAGTTTGAGCTTTAAAAGCGCAGAACAGTTTGCCCCAGTATGTGCTTAAATGCTTTGTTATGCTTAACTCTGGCACCAGAGTAGTTCCATGGACTTCAAGTAGGTAATTTATTGGATTAAAGCTAAGCGAGTTTTTAAATACTTTCCTGAACTGGGCTAGAACTGTGTAAGATCAAGTCAGTACAGACTTGCGGAGACACTTTGTTCCGATGTTGCCTATTTGGAGAAGTCAACAGAGCTAGGACACTAGCTCTGGGAGCCAGCTAATTCTGTTACGGTGCAGTTGGCAGTGAAGACAAAAGTCTGTATTTTCCAACTCATGTAACATAGGAGATTCAATTTGTATACAGGACACTAAAGAATTCTAATTTGTGTGAGACGTTTGTAAAACTGCATGATTCAAATGAATTCTTGAGATTAGCGTGAAGTGTTAACTTAAAGCAGTAGCTGTTCACGTGAGGGCAGTAGCTGGCAGTGAGAAAGAGGAGTTTTAGGTCATTCGATGTTGTTCACTACCCTGAAACAGGAATGAAGTATATGGAGAGGGGAGGAGTGTTTCAGGCTTAAAACACAAGTACAAAGGAAATGGTCCTAAACCTCTGACTTACGAAGCTGAAGTGTTTCAACAAGAATGATACCCTAATTCTTCATCCAGTCATTCCTACACAACAGAAAGAGTAGAGAAATTGAAGGGTATGTTTGCTGGGACTGGCATCCCATGGATTAAAAGGCCAGTAGCAGGATTTTTTTGCCATGCTATGAAATAAGTTTAGCTAAGCACCTTAGACCATGGAGATATATTCATAGAGGTAGATGCAGTGAACCTACTTGTTGAACCCATACACCTGACCAACTGCTTTAACATCTAGTGGCAAATCCACCCATTCTTTCCACAACAGGAAAAAGAGAGCAGTGGAAATCATCTGGGGATGTTCAGGAAAATGTCAGCAGAAACTGAAACTTAATACAGAGTAACAGCACAGTCCCTGAACTCAGTGGTGCACGTAGCCAAATACCAACCTACTGCTTCCTCTGCTTTTCATGCTCCCACAAAAATACTTGTGTTTTCTATTTATTGTTTTTTTTTCTTTTGCTTTGTCCTTTTTTTCCCAAATACTCATTTTCAGAGAAAAACCCTTCATAGCATATCTGAAGAATAAACACTTGCACTAGCAATCACCAGTTTGCAAAAAGGCCATTCACTAATCTAAAGCAATTCTGTGTGAATGTTCAAACTAGCAAAACTCCACTGTAAATGTTCCCAAATCACTTTAGTGCAGCAGACAGCGTATGTGAACGAATTGAGGGAGCTGTGGCCGAATCTTGAACAGGCGAGCTGTGGTGTCGCAGAAGATGGCAGATGGATTGCCTGCTGATCTTCTGCAGCAAAGCACTGAGAAATAAATGGTTGTCTGGAGCTGCAGAGAGGAGTTAGCTGCTGCTAGTGAGAAGTGCGTAATTCCCAGAGGACAGGCCTCACTGGAGACAGGAACCTGCTGCTGTGTTTTGCTCTCCTGCGTTAAAAATTAAAGTCAAACTGAATAATAATCAGATACGGAGCTGATTTGAAATGGCTGCTCATATTCGTTGATTCAAGGGTAGAAATGTCAGTGTTTACTCCAAGGAATGATCAGTCTTAGTATTTGTTTAGAAAGTAGTTTCTATTTAAAATGATATTCTTAGGAATACATTTATTTTAAATTCTAAGAACTGAAGACTGAAAAAGTTCTGTGACAGTGTGTGATAAATATGGGCAAAGGCTGAATTTCTGTGACTGTTCTATGCATAAGTAGTCACAACAAAGCTATACATTAAAATTCTTGGGCACTGTTAAGGTTGTAAATTCAAGAACTTAAGAGCTAGAATCCAAGGTTTTGAAGAGAATCTTGTTTTGGTGCCTGTCCATCCAAGTACTACAGTACTGTCTTTACTAATGCAGTGACACTGTTTTTCCCAAGATTCCTCCTTTGGAAGCTTCTATAAATTTATCCCTGCTAATATTGCCTTCTTGGTCGATCGTGAGATGCTAAACAACCCTCCGTTCATCTCTTCACGGGGAGATGTGTTATCATCGTTGACCTCGGTCTCAGAAAATCTGGATGTACTCGCCCTTGTATAAGGTATGCCTCCGTGCCGCGCAGATGAGCGAACGTATGCCAGCTTCTGTGACGGAAGAGTCTGTCAGTAGGATCCAAGTGAACTGGGTGACTCTTGAACCTGCCCCGGCTTCACTCTGTCATGATGGGTAAGTCAGTCACCTCAGTTCTCTGTCCGTCAGTCAGGAATATGAATTTGTTAGTTTAGTGAAATACTGGGGAAAAAGTCTCATAAGTCAATAGGTGCTTCAGGAAAGCAGAAATCATTAAATGGTGTAGTTGTACTGTGCCAATATTGTTTTTCTGTAATGACATAGAAAAAAATGTTCATTAGGCTAATTAAGGGCAGGTCTTCATAACCCCCTATGAAATCTAGTGTTGGTTTAAAAAAAAAAAAAACAAATTTCAAAACAAATTGTAAATACTCAGGAATATTTTTCCAAAGATAATTTTTCACAGATGTGTCTTTGTTACGTTTATGTAAATCAGTGCCAGCTAACCCAACCCATAGCTGAGATTGAGCAGCTATGAGATCCCAACCTACTCATCACCACATACCATGTTTTTGAAGTCAAAAGAAACAACTAATGTGAAACAAGTAGTTTTGTTTATCTGAATCTTTTCCATCTACCAAAATTAGTAACTAGCAATGAGTCAGTTACCTAGGGCAACACAGGGTGGATGGATATTGTGCTGCTACAGGGAACTTTCGTTCCTGTGCTGAACAAATCCTGTGTGAGAACCTGCTAGCCTAGGCCCTCGATCCTGTGCTGGCAATTGAAGCCTGGAGACTTGGCGGGGATGCCTCAGGTATGCGTGAGCGGGCCCTAATGTGGGCTCAGTACAGAAATTATCAGCGCTGTCAGAGGACTAGCGTAAGCCAATCCTGAGAAGGTAACGAAGTGATGGAGTTCAACGAGGATGCCACCAAGGCTTACCTGTGCAGTACCTGGGGAAGATCTTTCTATTGCCACCGCTGTGGTGCTTTATTGATGCTTCTTAAGGCAGGCATTAGGTGTTAAACAAGCAGGGGCTGCGGGAGCCCTAGTGACCCCCATGCGAACTGGCTGGTGTGTGCTTCTCTCCTCTGTTACGTGACGTGGTTGTGGCTGAGCTGCTCACCGTCTTTAAAGAGGGTCTCAGTCTGTCCCTGTGCACTCTACACTAGATTTTCTTTTGCTGTTGTGGATGCCTTTCATTGATTTCAACAGCAGCAGCATATGCATATTTGACGTTATGATCTGGAGCTTGATATCAGCCTTTCTCAATTGCACCCCTGTTGCTTTATAGCTATGTTTGCAACCATTACTCTGGCTAATGGCAAAACTATCCCAGGATTCAACTGCTGATTTTACATTTCTGCTCTGAGGCTTTCTCTTTCTAAACTTGTATTTTTATTGATCCGTCCAACTTTTTTAAAAGAATACTGTATAAATAATTTTCCTTCCTTCCACAAGCTTTTTCTTGTAATCAACTTCAAGAGAAAATCTGAGAAAGCAGTATTGTATTCCTCAGACGAGGGAAACCTGTCAGTTATTTTATTTGCGTACATTGTATTTTCCATGCTCCTCCAATAACTAGCATTAAAACTATCATCTTGAAGGAGACTCTAGACCTCCCAGAAAACATGTAGACTTTGTAGAAGCTGTTTGTCATTGGAGCTGACACAGTCTGTGAGAGGAGAACTTTCGTTTGCCTATTGTATAAATGTATTATGTCCAGTTTCAGTTGCATAAAGTAATGAAGAAAGGGAATGATATGTTTTCATCTCTAATATGTTAGATTCAATTTTAGCACATATGACTTATTTTGTGTGCCTAACAGTCACTTTCCCAGCTTATGATAAAGGCAGCTAATTAAACGGTGTACATGCTAACACACCTATGCTTTAAATGTCTACGATGACTAAAGAAAAGGAATGGCAATCTTGGAGGAAGGACAAGTAATTACATATACATGTATATACACACACGTATATACGCATAAATATTTACACTGGAAAAGTCCACTATGTACACTTTGTCATCCTATAAACAAGAAAGTACAATTAGGATGTTTTTGTGGGGTACAGTGCTCAAACTTGAGATATGTGGAAAAAAGAATTGCAAGTTACCTCTTTAGAGCAAGGTGGAATGGGTGTTTTTCTGTGATGTAGCTCTGCTTGATGAAGTAACTTTAATTAAACTTCAGCTTTGTATGTGCTACTTATTCCAGAAACTGATGAGAGAAATTCATCTTTTATATAAGTTTGCTGCTCCTAGTTATGGAAAAAAACCTGATATGTCGTTTATATAAATAAATAGTAGTTAATTTTATTTTCTTCAATCCTTTTAGTTCTTTCTTGCCAACAGAACTATATGGTGTACTAGGTTTTTTGGGGGGTCTAAACTGAACTTTTTTCTTTAGCTGCATGCTCCTTGTAATGCAAAACAGTAGGCAGTGATCCATGCAGGCTTCCATTTATAATATTAATACAAGCCATGTTCCGTGCTAATACATCTCATTAATATTAAAGCAAGAAGTGTAAGACTGGTGAGTGCTTAATCATTTGCAATTAGCACCTAACAGCTAATTCAGTGGAGGGCTTTTAGGAGGAAAGAAGTGTGTATATGGAAGGGGGAAGAAGGGGGAGCAGCAGTTTGCTAAATGTTGGTTGATTTAACTTAAAATATTTAATACTACAAAAACTTAGTAATTAGAATTCTTGTCACTAGACAGCTATTCCTTAACTGATCATTTAAAAATAAAATAAAAACTTATTCTTCTTTAAAAAAGAGAACAATACTATTTTGGTATCTCAGCAGCTCAAGATCACATGGGAATTAGGGTTTATCTACTTGGAAAATTTGCACAGGTACAAAAGAAGGCAAAGATATCAGTGGGGTTTTTGTACTTTAATTTGTACAGGTACAATTTTCTATGAATATGCAGTATTCTTTTTGTGACTGAGAATGACTTTGGTGGTTAGTATGTCATTTTGGAAAAAAAAAGGTTATATATATACATATATATATATATAGAATTGAAAGAAAGCTGCTCTCATGTACCTAAAAAGTAGATCTAAAGGTAAATCTTTCCCAGACAGACAACCACACAGTAAAGATTCAGAGTGCATATAATTTTAATATGGAGAAAAACTGCATCTAGTAATTATCAAGTAAATATCAGCGAAGTATCTCTTTGTCTGGTTTCTGATCCCTGTTGCATTTGGTACCTCTCTGATTCTGCTTGTCCAGTTGCATTAGTGTCTGCTGCAACTTGAATCTTTTCTTCCAAATATGCCTTTTGTGAGAAGAGGGAACAGTGCTCAGAGCAAGGCTTTGAGCTGAGAACACCCCTGAATAAAATTAGAGGAAAAAAAATGAATTACCTCTAATGAAGAGCTGAGCGTTTATTCTTAGGAAATGCTTATGGATTTTTGAAGGAGGTTCCCAATTATATTACTCTATACTTTTTATGAATCATAGACAAAAACTATTGCTACACACTGGTAAGGAGCTAACCACAACAGGCTGGAGGTAGAAGTGTCTTTACTCTCAACAGCTTTGCAAAGAATTGTGTAATATGAGTAATCTGAGGAGATTTATACTGTGGATATGAGGGAGCTAGAATGTCTCGCCTCCCACCTCTCTCTCTCTCTCCTTTTTTTTCTTTTTTTTTTTTTTTTCCCTGTGTCCCTTGTGATTGCCTGGCCATGCACTCTGCATGTTGTTCTTACTTTTATATTTTCTATTCTTATCCTTTTGTCATGACAGTTTGCATTTCTTTCCTTTTCCCAACTGCTTATGCCTCATCTGTAAAAATAACCTTGGGACTCTATATTAATATTTCTTCATGCACTGCTCCCCATGTGCCCCAGTCTTTCTGATCTGAGAAGAACCAGCCTGTTGCAGCTCAAAGTTCATTGATTCTTCCAGGTAAAAGCAGAGGCTGAATGAGAACAAACTTTGCTTTGCAGGATGGAAACGGTTCCCTCACCAGCCCTCCTTACACTGATCATTTCCAAATAGCTTTAAATATTGGCTGCTTTTGACCTGTTGTCGTGACTGAAGAGCCCCGGTGGCTCTGTTATGTGCACTGCTCCCTTTGGACAGGAGCGCTGTTGGGGGCCCTGTACTTCCTATGCTCACACAGGTCTTCCAATATAGAGATGCTGAGCAGTGTTTTTCAAATACAGTGTCCCAAGCCTTGACAGTTAAAAAGTTAACTAACTGCTAAAAAACTGAAAAGGGTGAGGAGAAGGAAACTTATAAATAAAATTGGGCAGAATATACTTCCAAGTTATCACTGTAAAGAAATGGGGAGTGATGGAGAGCAATGAAAGGCTGTGCTCTTTGGGGCTTTTAAGGGCTTTAAAGGAAAAGGCTCTTGTAACTGCAGCAACACTCGAATGGGAAGCAGATATAAAAGTTAGCAAATGATTCCAACATGCAACATGAGAACTTTAGCAGAGCATGCTTGTGACACCTTTCCTTTCCCTCTGACCTACTGTGGCCTGACCAGCAAAAGCCATCTATCCTTGCTTGAAGAAAGGCAGGAGGATGGATGAGAAAGGAACAGAGCTGAAAAGGTGTTAGGTTAAATTAACAAGGTGCTGTAATTTGCTTGTATCACTTGGCTTCAGAGAAGGGTTGGAAAGGCTTTTAGAGGAAAAAATTGAGAGGAGAAGAGGTTTTCCAGGAATGATTTCAGGATTCGGGAAGGAGGAAGTTGTTAACACACACAAGAATAGCACCTGCATAGAGGGAAAAGATGAAACAAATAATAGAAGACCTGACTAGAGAGAGAATGAAACAAAAGAAAGCAAAGGAGAATCGAGCAGGGCAAAGTATAGACAAGAAATGTGTACGGGGAAAAGATTCAGAGGGGCTCTTGGGAGAATGGCTGTATCAGGGTGAGAAGTGTGAACATGGGGTTTGGCTGGAGGGGAAAGGAAGATGAGAAGGAGAGAGGATATCTGAGTATAAAGAAATGATCAATAGTAAAACTCCTGAGTATGTAATCTCTAGGCATCTCTGCAAACCTTTGCTTAGGCACTCTGCCATTCCCAGGCCTTTCTTTCGGAGAGAAGGAAGTAATC
This sequence comes from Rhea pennata, assembly GCF_028389875.1. Lineage (NCBI taxonomy): Eukaryota > Metazoa > Chordata > Aves > Rheiformes > Rheidae > Rhea > Rhea pennata. Next base: position 15,872,563 of record NC_084670.1, on the reverse strand, counting down.
ACATCTAAAGAGAAAGAAGTCACATCCACGGTGCCTTGGCCAGGCTGATGTGCAAGGTGAAAAAAAGTCTTTGGAAAGGAAAGGACAGAGCTCTCAAAACGAAGTCATTCACTTGTCAAATTAGTGGCTTTAATAAAAGTGGATAGAGACTAATGAAAGGTTAAACCTGTAAATTACAATCTAACAAATAGGTTCACAGAAGACAAATCTCTTTTTATAGTGAGAAAAGAAATAATACTGACAAAATATTATTACCTTGGAGAGCCTGACCAAGTTCGACTTCCCTCAGACAGCAGCGGGCTCTCCTGCTGTTTTGCTGAGCCGGGCGCTCCGGCCTCTCCTGATGGATTGACAGACAAACAGCTCTTCATTGATCGCTGTACTCCGAGAGTGCTTTGATCATTACACCGAGTCTTCAGGAATATATACTATAATGATATCTCTGCCAGAATTCAGGCAGTTCAAAATAGAATCATTAAGTTCAGTCAAAAGTCTTATGTTTATATATTGAGAAGGATCTTTGAATTATAGAGGAGGTAAACTTATACAGCAGAGTGCTTATGTGACAGAATTAGAGAAAAATCATAAATAAAAATAAGATTGAGATTTGTGTTCTTTCTCATCTTTTCTGTCCTGTTCTGACCTTTTGGGCATTTTTTTTTCTTTTTCTTACTGAATCTATGCTTGAGAGGTGTGAGTATGTAAATAGAAGAGCAAGATGGGTGCCATATTCCAATTTAGCTTAATTTTTTTTCCTTTGCAATTTACCTTTCTCTTTAGAGACTTTTGTGTGTTTTGTTTTTCCTTTGGTCTTCCAGATTTAATTCCTGCAAATTCTTCCTGTTTTGCATCTTGCCTATCACTAGGACTAGCTCCACTGGCATTTGTCTTATCTCAAGGAGGATATAATAAGTTTTTCGCTTGCAAGTTCTTTGGGGCAGGAAACTTTTGCTCTTACTTAAGGTTGATAAAAGGCACTCTAAATAATTAGGAATAATAAAAATCAAGTGCTTCCTTTTTCAGAAGGGAAAGAGTGGCCTCAAGATGTTACTCTAAGTAAATAATACATTCTACCACGCACCACCAACTGCTTGCACATGATGCGTCTTCCTTAAGGTTTGCTGTTGCTGTTCAAAATTTCAGGCAAATCAAGAAACTTCCTTTTCAATCTGTAGGAGAGATCATGAATATTCTTTTCTTTCAAATAAGATGCAGTTTTAAGTAGGACATGAATATAATATGTTGTGCGATGCTTATACTTCTAATTTTTCAGTAGTTCAGAATATTTAGTAATTTGGTGTCACATCAGGAAGTTTTAATTTGAGTGCTTTATTGTGCCATGCATTTAGCAGCAATCTGACACTGGAGAGAGGAAATTGCTGTTGTCCCTATTTTTTGTGGTTTATTTTAATGAATAATTAACTATGACACATGATTAATTTAAATTAAACAAAACATTTCAGTAAACCTCATGTGACATCCTGTATCCCTTTCATAGTGTGTGACATATATAGGAGTAAAAAGAGGTTGTAGAATAGTAAAAGTACTAGACTGTGGAAGACACTGAGGACTGAATAATACCCTCTTTAGACCTAGTGGAAGGACAGCTAGATGAAGTGGTGGGAATGGGATAACAACAGATTCCAACTGTGGAAAAAAATCTTTAGAAAGTAAGGAAGACATACGGCAATTTTTAACTGAACCAGAAAGAATGGACTTGCTAATCAAAAATTTCCAGGAAGAAAAGATTGATCCAGTTACTTTAGGCATGTCGAACGATCTGGTGAATTGGGCAGTGGATTGCCATTTGGGTGACCAGCGTTCAGCTACGTCACTCACTGGGTGTATTCTGAAGCTATTTCATGTGCTTGTGCCCTAGGTTTTCTTTTTGTGGTAAGAATAATGATATTTTTAAGTGTCTTCATATCACAGAAAAAAAACACTAAAAGCTTGTACTTGTGTATTTGGTCGTATTAACCATTTGTACCTGTGAGGTTGCAGCTTTGCAGAATTCTGCACGGTTCAGGAAATGGGGTCCGAGGCTGGTGTCAAACACAGAGCAGCAGCAGGAGGGCTGGAGCGTGGGGTAGCAGACGTGTAAGAAAGATGTGGCGTTCTCCTGCTTTTGGAGGAGCAGTGACACAGGCCGAGCATCCTGTCTTAAGAGGGAAATCTTACACTGAACTTTGAAAACAAAAAGGAGAAAGTCATGGAGAAGGGGAAGAAGGCTAAGAAGAAGTAGAGAGGAAGATGAAAAGAGGAAGAAGAAATACACTTCCTCTGCAGGAAGTGCGAGGGAGGTTCAGCTTTCCGGGGTGTGTGTGGAGCGGGGAGGTGGCAGGTGCCCAGCTGGGCTGTCCCCCTGCGAGCTGCCTGCTTTCTGGAGCCAGGTGATTTTTCACCTAAAACTTTTCTTAAAAGCTCAGAGGTATGCCATGTCCTTCAATGAGCGATAAGTTCTGCCTGAAAACTTACTGAGGATTCAGGTTCATCACAATTTCTGGGCCAGAAAACTGACCTTTCAGACATGAACTAAATTGATATCCAAAAGCCTGATGCTGTAGCAGTCTGAGTCACCAAACTCCCACAGGTTTCTGTGTTTTGCAAGAAGTGCACAGCAGCTTGCAGCCCTGAGCTGAAGTGGTGCTGTGTTGTAGTTCTGAGTCCTGCAGGGAATACGTCGTCTTGGCATTTGGGGCAGGCTGCTGCATGACTTTTAAGCAGATATGGAAAAGTACCAGTCACAGTTTTCTTTTCTCAGTATATTTTTTCTCATTAAACCTTTTCCTCTTTGTATTGCTGGAATTTGGTTTTAATTGGTCATCTTAAGTCTGCCATTAAATTCAGACTTCTTCATAGAAGAGGATTCTGTGATTTAGCTGGTCTGATTTCTTCCAACCCCTTCCTTGTTTCTGGCTTGTAAGCAGAAAGTTAATATATCCAGAAAAGCTTATTCCATTGTTTTGGCTAGTTTTTGAATAAGCGTGTTATTTTAAATATCTTTAGCATTCCTAATAGGCCAACAAGAAGTATAACCAGAGTTAGCCAAGGTAGAGGCATTTATTCCATGCAGTTTGTCTGTTTTTTTTCTGCTGAACTGAACATTTGAAACTCCCCACTCAGTGTGGGCAGGACAGAGTCCAATGTTGAGACTAGTCTGTAAATGATCTTTGCTTTACAAGAAGATCATGCAAAATGTAAGGCTGATCCAAAGCCTCTGAGGTCTTAGGGAGTCTTTCCATGAACTTCAGTCAACTTAGGAGCCAGCACTGTGTGGAAGAGGGAGGATATATTTGAGCTCTTTCTGGTGGAAAGTCCCTCTAGGATAAGTAGTCTGTAAAAGCTAAGCTTTGCTATCAGGCAGGCAGAGTGTGGCCAAGATTTCTGGGAAATTTGCTGAACAAATTCGAGGTGGCCTCTGTTAATTGAGTCTCCTTAGATTTCTGCTCAAATTTGGAAGTTTTCTTTGGTGCCTTGTAAACACAAACTGTCCACCCTTAACTCTCTGCTAATGTAATAAATACAATTGCCATTTTCCATAAAGAAAGCTAGATTGAAATAATTGCAAAAAGATTTCATGATGCTCAGATATGATAATGATAGATGCGAGGTCAGAAAGAAGAGTTTTTGCCATTAATATTAGCAAGAGCAAGAACACATCCCAAACAGAACATCAGCTTGTTAAGAAAATTCCACATCAGGCAAAGTTAATATACATTCTATTGTAATTAATGTGCAATTTTTCTTTTCTGGCAAGCGTTCTGTTTTTAGTGTATGTTAAAAATAACTTGTCATATTATTATAAAACTGTGATAACATTTAAAGGGGGTTACAGTGCACCTTACTCCCTGGAGTTTGGTTTGTTTCTGTAATGTGTAGCAAAGACCTGATGATTCTCCGGAAAGAACATCTCTAAGTGGTGAAATGTGGTTTCAGTTATAGTGCTTGTCTTCTTCCTATGTCATCTGTTTATACGGTGTGTGGAATTTTTAAAAATAAATTACATAAATATTTATGCAAATGTTGATTTATTATTCAGTAATCAATCTTTGGATACATTATAGCACAATCAGTTGTATGTTAAAAAGCATTTAATTTCATGCCTAATTAACATATTATAAATTGAGGAGGGAAATTAAATTATTATGGACAGTTTGCAAATGTAGTACATACAGTGTTCTTCCATAATTGTATGAATATTGGATGTAATGTGATGTGTTACTTCCACTCTCTTCTGTGCTCACTCTTTGCTGATCGAGTGGAATGAATGGGCTCTAGGGGACGTGTACTGTACTGCCCTTAAGCGGCTTCAGATTCCCATTAACATCAAAGCGAACTGCGCAGAGAACAGTGTATGGCCCAATGTGTGTAAATTAGATCAGCTCCATGCAGGCATCTGGAATCTTGAAACACGTCTACCTTTTGAGGAGCAATTTCCTGTAACTTGATTATTTTGGCAAATGACTGCATAGTTTGGGTCCAATCCTGCTCTTTGTTTAGTCAGTGGCAAAATTCCCACACTGCAATGAGAAATGAACAAGATGCCAAAAAAATGTGCATGTAGCTTGTGGACTTTGGCTATGCCGAATTTCACAGCACTGAATTTTGCAGAACGTTCTGCCACAGAGTACTGTTGCCTTGTGTTGTGTTATCTCTGCACTTCACAAACTTTGGCTTTCTGTAAAGAGAGTAATGATTTCTAAAGTAACTGTAGAGCCAGTGTTGGTACGCATTATTATTGGTTCATAATATTTTCTTCAGGATCCCTGGCTCCTTGGGAATATGAAGCCAGCTGATTGCATGTGCATTTACAGAGCTTTGGATCTAGGATTTCTGAAGATGGTAGAAGCTTGACTTTTGTCTAATTAAATATAGTTTGTAATGGAAAATGTGATACAACATACAGAGCTAGGGTCAAAAATGAACGGCAGAATGGAACTGCTTAATTTTATTCAGCTGAACTGTATAAATTGGTTCCCAACTGAATTATTACTGTTAGCTGAATAACTGAGTAATCTTTGTTGTTTAGAGACAAATAATAATGCATGTTGCTGAAGTTCACTGACAAATGAATCATTTAATGATTGAGATTATATAAACATACATATCGAGGGAAAAAAACCCTGCAAAGTAAAGCTCCCTTCAGTTGATAACAGGACAGTTTTGTAAACCACTTAAAGCTGTGATAAAATCCTACTTGACTGGCCCACGAGCAGATGTGACAAGTTGAATTTATTTCCTCTCTTACCAGGAAGCTTTGCAGGAAACTCTTAACATATGGTGCTTTTCACTTCCATCTAGAGCTATAAATGTTATTGGAAAAGGATGTTCCCAGGAGCAGCAAGTTTCTGACGTTTCTGCCAAACGGACTCCAAATGATCCTTCTGTGGTTCTGAATTCCCAGAGTTCTTAGGAACTGGCAGCCAAGAATCTCTGATCTAAACACAACTCATTAATTTAATTATTTTATTATAGATTTGTGGAAGGCTCTTGCAGAGCAGTGACTTTGCATCTGCATTATATCTAGCTATACAGGAAGCTCAGGTTAGTAAAAGAGTATAAATATTTCGTTTCTTAACTGCTTTTTGCTTGAAAACTTGGAAATCATTTCACATGAAAACCAGTCACACAAGTGTGAAGGCAAATGAATGAGAAATGAAGATAAGTTGCATAAACTTGTGTTTGTCTTATTCTGCATATCTGTATTTCCTAGGGAGACTGAATAGTGTGGGTCTAGTTGGTGGTAGTAGTAGTAACGCAAATTACAGCACAGCATTTTACAACTTCATTTGAGCATTCTCCCCTCCTCCCAAAACAAAAGGTAAATGATTTACAGAGGGTAGATCATTGAAGCTCTTGCATCTGGCATTCAAAAGCACAAGAAGTTCAGAAAAAGCACCAAAGTGTGCATTTTTATTTCATGGGGATCTAGAACATTTCATTTTAATAAATCAAATGGCTAAATTTTGCATTTTGTCTGTTGGAAGATTACTTACTGGCTACAGAACAATCCTGTGCTATTTGTTCCAAGATTATGAACTTCTGTCTCTGCCGTGCTCGTCACAGAGGTGTTCCACTTGCACGTGTAGTGTGAGGACTGAGGCAGAGGGAGAGTCAGGTTTCATGCAGGACTTCCTTTCGAATGAAATCAAAAAGACAAGTTGGACCCGACTCAGCAAACCATAAGGGAACCCTCCCAGAGGCTGGCCATGCCTGTGTGCACTGTTCGGTAGCCCCTGGAGTAAGTCATCAGGTTGGAGGGTGAGGCAAAGGGATTAAGGTAAGGGCGGATTTTTTTTGTCACTCAGCTCAGCTGTGGGTAAAAATTCAGGTAGAGCCTGATGCTGACAGGAAGTTTTGAATTCCCTGGACATGGGCACTTTTCCATGAAGGAGAAACATTGGTCTGTCTGACAGAGGTACAGAGTTTGATGGAAGAAAGAATACGGACTTAAAATCCTGCTTTGGTCCTGGTGTAATGATGTAGTGTTTTTTTTTTTGTTTGTTTTATTTTTTGTTTTTTTTCCTCTCCCCAGGAGAGTAGTCTATACTGGATGAGCTTGGTGTGAGGAGGGCTAGGTGACAGCTGTGTGTCCCTTCCAGCCTCAATTATTTTATGACTCTACTGTCATTGAGCTTAAGTTTATGTGAGCATGCAGAAGAGTAGACTTGTGAAAAATGAGACAGGAAGCAGTGGAGGTAGATGCCAAATACCTTTTTTCAGACCACTACAATTCCGTAAAAATTAAGAAATAAGAGTCCTGGTAGCAAACAAAATGGCAACTTATGTGACCTCATGAAGACTGCAGATAAATGAAAGGGTCGGAAGTGCAACTTCTGGAGGAATATTTCCCATGCGTAAAAGGGTGGAAAGTGAAATGGCAATGCAGAGTGTTGGTGAAATTTGTGCTGATGCTGACTAAGGGGAGCTGGGACTAAGTCAGTGGGACTTAAAACAGGGATGCTAGAAACTTTGAAATCAGGAATAAAAACTAAGTGTCACTGTTTGTCATAATGTGTAAAAAAAAAAACCCAAAAAAACAAGATAATGAGAAAAGAATTTTACCCACATGCACCCTGGAAAAGTCTTTTTTTTTGGGGGGGGTTGTTTTTTTATTTTATTTCAAGAGAAGAACTATTTTAGGAGGGAAGAACCAGAGGAAAATCTAAGAGTGGATGAAAGTGATGATAAATCACAGTTTTGCTCTTTCTGTGTGGCTAGATATGGCTTCAAAATGTTTGTTTTTCCCTTCCCCGAAGGTGCCAACATCTGAAACAGCAAGGAGAAAAACACAAAAAAACCCCTACTCTTACAGGGTTAGGACACTATTAATACAATTTGGCAAAGATCCCCTTTGATTATGTTAATTTCTAGTGACATTTTCTACAAGCAAATTACAGCATCCCTGAGCTTTGGTGGCCTCAGCTGTGGGGACTGTACAGCAGGGAGGAACCCAGGCTATGCTCACGAACTTCCTGAGCCCACCTTTTTGCACTAAAGAGGAGGAAAGGTGATCACAGCACGTAGCAGTGTGGAAGAGCTTGTCTCGCCACGCTTGCTGATGGGTAACTGAGTCCAGGTCAGTCCTAGCTTTCCAATACAGATTTCCCAATTCAGATCACTGTTATCATAGTTGTATCATGGCCATAAGAGTCGGAGTTGCTATTTATCATGTTAATTTATGCCTTATATCTCTAGTGCCAGACTTCTGTACACAGATATCAACAGCCTTCAATATCTTTCTGAGCTAAAGATTATTTTGGCAATTAATAAATGCTGTTAGACATTTATTAGTGTGTTTTACAGCTTCAAAACATATGGCATAATCAATAATACTCCTTAACACTTTAATTATTCTAAATATCTTTAACTAAGCACTTTGTTTAGACTCACTGAGTTACCGTATGTTAAATAAACACTAACTCAAGAGAGGACAATGGTTAGTCAAATTTTGTTTTCATTTGCCTCTGTGCAACTTCAGTGAATCCACCGCAGTACGTCTGAAGACACTATTTGGACTGTAATTCAGCAAATCATCTTATATAGTGGAGCTGTTAAACCTCAGGAAAAATATTTTAATAATCAATTGCTATTTAATTAACATGCAATTGCTGTCTCGGTAAATCTAAATTAAATCCCCATTTTAGCCACTTAATTCAAAGTATGAATTAACATTCTCTATTGATAAGTAGTGTTATAATAGGCTTTCAACCATGAGTTGAAGAAAAAAAATCAATCGTAACATTAAGCTGGATTTGGTCTAAAATTCCTCACATATTTCTAGTGCAATGTAAATTCCTTCTTGCCTTTCTCTTGTTATTATGTCTGCTCTTGGTCAGCACATCACCATAAGGGGACAGACTGTACTTCCTCTGCCCAGCTTTCCCAGTGAGGAGTGCAATGCCTCTTAATTTCCTTTATGATTCAAGCATACTATAGAAAAGCTTGAGTATAGTTGAGTAAATAGATTATTCTGGCAGAGCCTGAACTTGGGGCTGCTTTGGGCTGCCATCCTGGAAGAGCTCCCTGACCCCGGCCTGCTTTCTGTCACACAGCAGTCTGGTAGAAAGGACTGAGCCTGCTCTTGGGGCTTGGGATCATTTCTGAGCCACGTCTGCTTTTGTAGCAGCTCTGACTTGTGGCTGTTTTGCAAGAGCTGTATCCAAAGGATCTAGCTCTCTGAGAATGACACTCGTGGAAACTCAGGAGTCAAGTGCTATACCCAGAGGTGACAGGACCAGGAGCAGCTCTGAGAGTTAATTTAGGAGTAAAGGAGATGTGATGAGGACTGGCAGAGGGAAGAGGAGATAAGATGTCTGGGAAGTGAGGGACTTCATGGGATGAGAGAGAAAATGAGGTGAATTTCCGTAGACAGAAAAGGAAGATATGCAAAAGGAAGAGCAGTAATTGAGGAGGAGGGAGGATTTTGGAGAATAAAGAGCTGGGATAAATTTGCACAGAGGGATACTTGAGGTTGGTTTGTGCAGTGGGAAGGCAAAAGCTTTACAATACCGATGGAGATCACAACGTGCAGCAGTTGACGGCGCTAAGGAGTGCATTGACCACGTTTACTGTGTCCTATCCACCCCTATGGATTTCAACCAAAGCCTGAGTAACGTAAAGAGCCATGTATTTTGGCTGTAGCCAAAACTTACTGCTAAATCTGTCTCTCATACTGATGTCTCAGCTGGACCGCGCCTCGTTCTTCTGCCACTGATCGGAGCAAATCCAATCGAAGTAAATTAGAACCAATTGGTGTTTCCATTATACAGCGGCAGGAGAATTGAACTCATCGTCACTAAAGATATATCAGTACTTGCTATTAATGTCAGTTTTCAGTTTTATAACATTTTGTTAAAAGTTCCCTTGGGCTGTATTTGCTACAGATTTTCAGAGAGGGAAGACTTTTTATATGGCGAGCTCATTGGGTTTATTGGTAGGGATGTTTGTGTTCAGAACTTAAATGAATATTAATTTCAACAAGTGGAGACGTGTCCTTTATTGTAGCTACTGGTCTGCAAACGGATATTTAACCCAAATTTTCATTGGATGACTTTATCAGTTTTAGGACCAATTTAAGCAAAATCAATATTTCTTTGCTAAGCTCAATATTTGGCAATATAAATGTGTCTTAGATTTTATAATAGATGAATTTTAAAATTTTAGATATTCTGTATTAGCACCAAAGTTCTATTTTTTGCTAGAAAAGGATTATATTTTGCCATCAGGTATGAACATGTGACTTTTGCTAATTTAAATAAAGGTTAAAAGGACCATTTAAAATGCTATAATAGATCTTAGATTGCCATTTCTCTTTATTATTCTAAATGATTCTTTAATAGTTTTAATTAGTTTTATTTGTGTAAGTTTGAAGCTGTACTACCTTTCCACAGTGCTACTTTGGTTTTGTTTTCTTATATCTGTCTTGATTGCTGTTGTTATTACTATTTCTTGCACTGTTTATTCATGATGTCATTTTAGCTCAAGGCTAGAATAGTGTAATCATTCTGCCTTAAGCATCATTTTTCCCTGTGGCATGAAGATGTACATAGTGAACAGTACAAATTACAGATTGGAAATGTTGTTGCTGACATTCAATTTAGCAACAATAAAAATAAGCTTATGGCTGCTCTCATGGTGAGCTCTTCCAGGTGTTATTCTCCTCTCAGATTCAGTGATGTAAAGCAGGAGTAATACTACTTAATCCAATTAAATATGGTAATTTTCAGTGAGGAAAATCTGCTGTCTAAAACTCCAGTCTGTCCAGTCCTTGGCAGGGCTTGTGCCATAGCATTAATCACGTATGACTGCTGGAAGTGCTCCCCACTGCCTATATATCTCAGAGTCCTTTTGTTATCAGCAAAACAGGAGCCTAGCCAAGAATGCAGAAGACAAGTAAAACAAAGCACCGTTGTTTATTGTCTTTGCAAACTTTTCTTGTGTGCCCTTTAAGGCTGAAACCATAAGCCATAATGTCTTTGCTATTAAAATAGGAAAGGAATTTGAGTCTGTTTAATGTGTTTAGACAGGAAAAAGCCATCAGCTCAGCTGTGTAGTTGTAAGTACCCGCATAGTTCTTATTTTTTCTGCTTGCTGCAAAAGTCACTCAGCTTTCAGAAACTGATTCTCTCTTTTTTATGATCAGTTTCAGTCTAGTTTGATTGAATTTATTTGGAAATTGGGGGATCTGCTGCAGAGAATATGAAATTGCATTGCAGACAGTACGAAACAGGGAGGAGCGGCTGGTAGAGCTGATGGGCGTGCTGCTGTTCAGAGGGACCGTGGTAGGCTGGAGAAGGCGCCGACAGGACTCGCAGGAAATTCAGCAAAGGGAAATGCCCAAAGCCAAGGGCAGGAAAGATGCAAACACCCTGGAGAGAGTCCAGTGAAGGGCCATGAAGACGATTAAGGGTCTGGAGCATCTATTAAATGAGGAGAGATTGAGAGCTGAGACTGTACAGCCTCAAGAAGAGAGGGCTCAGGGGGCTGCTCTTAATCTGTGCAGAAACCTGATGGAGGGTGGGTGGGGGGAGTGAAGGAGAGAGAGACAGACTCTTCTCAGTGGCGCCCAGTGACAGGACGAAAGGCAATGGGCATAAGCTGAAATACAGGAAATTCCACTTAAGCATCAGAATAAACTTTATTGTAAGGGTGATTGAACACTGGAACAAGCTGCCCAGAGAGGCTGTGTCCTGCTAAGAATTTTGTAGCTTTGCAGATTTGGTAGATCAGCCTTCTGCCAAAATATTTCTATATTTATCCTGTACAGTATGTTCCTATACTCATCTCACTGGTGTATATACCAGATACATTCTGTTTAAGCTGAAAAGTTCCTGGAGATTTATGTACCGATAATATTTTTGTTCATTTGGAGTTCAGCAGACACACTGAAAATGTGAAGCTGTTTGTATGAGAGTAGGTACCTTTGCAGCAGAGCTGCATCCGTTTGAACAGCCTCTTTCAAGGGCGTGTGCAGAGTAAATGCTCCTACTAGACTTGTGGATTCATATACGCTAACCTATGTGATTTTTATCCCCTGGCCAGAATTATTTCACCCACTATTTTTTGTTGCACAACTGCAAAGTCTTAAACTCCACATTCTCCCTTCCACCAGGCCCCAGTTTACACAAAATATTAAGTTAATGAGGCATCACATATTTTTATGGAGTTTGTTTTTCTGATTAGCTTGTAGGGTAGTTTTTCTTTACTGAATGTTATATTGTGGTTCTGCAGCTTTGTTGAAAATACTTGAAAATACTACAGTTCTCATTATCTGATTCACAAAGTATAAACTGTATTTGTTAGTTTTGACCAGACACAGGGAGTGCACAGAACATACTTCAATGCATTTCATTGAATGAGCAGAATTCTAAAATTTAGATCTTTTTTCCAGTGCAAATACTTGTCTTTGTAAATATAGGATTTGCTTTCCATGAGTATTTGCTGCTCCTTCTAGACTTGTTTGTTAAAATATTAAGAAGGTAGTAAACACAAAGAAGTTCAAGCATACAAGTTTAAAATTACAAGGTCATTCTTGCAGAAACATTTCTTCAGTATTTACTCTGTTCTAATTTGGACTCTTTACCACGAAGGAGTGAGTTAGACCCCTAACTCATTTTAAATAAATTACTGAATAAATGATAATGACTTTTGGTCATTATCAGCATGGGCTAAATTCATGCTGGTTTTCATCAGATGAAAGACTGTGTCACACTATGATTCCCTTGAGCCATCCAGTCCCTCAGCTATCAGCAGCACTTTAATTTTCTCTTAGAGACGGTATAATGTGAGCACTCAGCCTGGTTCACTCAGAAAATGTGGTAATTTTTCATACTTTCAAACACAGATGTTCTACCAAGTTTCATCCAGAGAGGGTAAATCTACATTTTAAAGCAAGGACATCCTAGATGTTACTTTTGAAATAACATACAACATGGCACAAAGAAATAAATGAATATAATTGTGTAACAAAAGTTATAAATCAGACCCAAGAGACAAGAATAACAAAATAAAAGTGAAAAATTCACCTTTTAATTACAGTGGTGAAGCCTCTGAGATTGTGAAAACAAATATTCATTTGTATAATTCTGGTTTATACAATTATTACAGGAGAATTTTCCAACTATCTCTCTCGAATATAATCTTCCAGATGAGAGGATTTTTTTTATTCTCACAAATTAGATAATGTAATTCTAAGAAAATGCTTACTGTCATGAACATATTTCACTTGCAGAAGTCATGACACCAGACCTTTAAGGAAAAGCATTTAGCAAGAAATATTTTCTTTTAAAGGTCAGTCTGAAATCTTTCTATTTTCTTTTTCTTTGTCACAACACCATCCTTATCTTCCTTTTCTAAATTCAGCTTATTATCAGTATATTGTAAACCTTCAAAATATGTTTGTATCATAATTTCTTTTCAAAGGTAGCCGTTAAGACTACATTTCTAATCTTCCAGGAAAAAGCTGAAAATTTCCTGAAGATTTGTGTACTGTTAATATTTTTGTTTACTTGGATTTCAGCAGACGAATGCTGAAAATTTGAAGCTGTTTGTATAACAGCTGCCAACAACTAGCAGTGAAATGTTCCTAGGGCCCGTTTCAGCATTGCCCTACAGCCTATAGGGCAAGCAGCAGGCACAGCAGTTACAGAGAGCGAGCTGTATATTTTTTTCATGAAAGAATAAAGAATTAAGTAAAATCATGGAAGACTCGAGCCTGAACTAAAAATATCTGTGTCTCCTGCTGCAGAGCTCCAGGAACAGGCTTGCAGATAATGAATGCACCTACCGGGTTAGGGGGCTGTGTTTAAATATCATGCATTTTACAGATTGATATAGAAAGAGACTTAATGGGGCAGTTGGGCTCTTTAAGTTCATATTCAGTCTCCTCACTGCTCTATGCAATGTCGCTGCTAAACTTGTCACAGTTCTTTGTAGATGCAGCTCTGAAATGTTGCCAGCACTTACAAAAAGATTAATCTCTTCTTCCTCTCTGCATGGCTTTTCTTGAGTAAAACAGTTAACATATTTGCTCTTCTTTCAAGTAGATTTTATCTTGCCCTACATAGAAATAACATAAGACATCAACAAAGGATATCTATATAGTATATAACAAACACGTATCAGTTTAATATTGTGCCTGTGGATATATGACGCTTCAGTACTAGTAAAATTGTGATTCAGTTTCTCAAAAGAAAATGATTCAAGGTAGCAGGCCATAATATATTCTTCTGTGGAGAGAAAACCTACAGGCGAGGCACCTATATGGATTCCCCCAAAATGCTGAGCCCCTCAGCTCAGTGAGTTTTCTCTGGGGACTGGGGCAGAAGGCAGTGGGACTGGGGCAGAAGGCAGTGGGACTGGGGCAGAAGGCAGTGGGACTGGGGCAGAAGGCAGTGGGACTGGGGCAGAAGGCAGTGGGACTGGGACTGTAGCCCTGCTGCTCCTGCCCTTCTCCGCCTCCTCCGTCAGAAACAAGGCACCCAGCTCTGGCAAAGCTGGCTACCTCCTTTAGGCTATCCCTCGGGCTCTGGCCTAAACCAGAGACTGGCCAGAAGACATCCCTTCGTAACACCAAAGAGGCGGTGTTCGAAGCCTGCTCTGAGTAGTGCTCCGCAAGTAGAGAGGATACAGCTAGCGTCTGGCCCGATGCGTAGGGAAGCGTCTCGTGCAACAGGATTGCTGAGCGGTGTTTTAGAGTCGCTTACAGGTTCCGGCACTACTGTGGTGCTAAAAAGCCCATAGGGAAGCTTCTGTGCATTTTTTGGAGGGTGTGAGGGGATGGAAGGATCTTCAAATTAAGAGAAATCTAGAGGTCAAAATTACTCATGATGGATACCGTGCCAGACCAGCGTATAAAAAAAGTCAGTTTACTCTTCTGTTTGTCTATATATAATTTTACTTTTTGTGCTGAACTTTACTAAAGACTGTTATTTCAGTTGAAAATCTCTCTTATCTCTTTTGAAAAACTGAGATACTGGAATGTAAACGTGTTTTACTGACCATAGCAACAATTGTTGCTAGTGCTTTTTCAAATTCTTTTAGACTATTTAGCTGTAGGTAGAAGTAGCAACTGAGGAAAAATTATCAGAGTGTTCAGTTAGTCAAACTATATACATTTTTTTTTCATTTAACATAAATTGGGAAGAAAAAGAAATCTAACATCTTCGGTAAGATTCTGGCTTGATCAAAGTCACTACTGCAACTTCCGTGGCTTTACCAAAACAGTCCCCTGCATCTATCAGAAGCGCCTGTTTGACTACGCAAAGTTCATCAGACAGAGAAGATAGGTGGCTAGTTAGAAAGCATACTGGGTTTTAGAACCCCCCCATTAAGGGAGGGGGGGAGTTACAGCTGAATCTTGTAGAAGAACCATCATTTTCACTTTTAGCTTTATATTTTTCAGCTTGCTTTCAAAAATGTGAAGAAAAATATATATCTTCTTGTAATTACTTTAGTGTTTCATTCATAGTTAAAGCTATTGAGCTACCTGACAATGTACTTTTAATTATAGGAAGTAAGATTATGTTATTTAATATAATTGTTTTATTATCAGTATTCTTTCCTTGTCTGAAAATGCAGAAAATTCTCAGGTTTTTAAAAAAGTAAACTACATTATTTAAATGCATAAATTTGCTTAAGCCTCAATGGGTTACTCTGACTTGTAAGACTATTACTTTTCCAGTTGCAAGCAATAATGATGCTGCAAAGATATTCCATTTCAGAAAATATTTAAATAAACTTTCTTCATCCAAAAATGAGATGCAGCATATTTACATTTTTATTTGATGAAGCCTGTTCCTGCTATCTTTGTTCTTAATTTGGTCTCAAAAGAATTAGTAGTAAGAGGAAAAAGAGTCTGTAAATATGTATGAAATCAAATTTAGAGGGTAGGCTAAAATGTATTGACTGCCAGCAGTGCTAAACGGCAGGAGGCAAAATTTCCTCCGTAGTTTTCTTCTTTGCTGGAAACACATTGCCTTCCATCTAGATTATTTAATCCTCAAAATGCACATCAAAGCTTCTCGTTGGGTGGTATATGTCTTTATAGGCAGTTGAATGTCAAAGATCTAGCTTAAAGATTTTTGAAAAATGTAAAACATAATAGATCCCAGATAATAACGCAGCAGTGAAGCTCCTGTACTATTCCTTCCAGCAAAGTACTAGTATCCCAGGTTGCAGCTAATCTTTGTGGCAAAAGGAAGAGCATATTTCCTACAAGAGAATTTGTGACATCCATCCAACTGATAGAAACAAACTGGTCGAGTTGTGTTACTGGACTAATATTAGCCTGTTAACAATTCCCTTCCCTCTTTACACTGGTGGATTGCACGAACAATAGGCTACAAGTTATCTCACTGCTCCAGGCCAATTAGCCAGCAGAAAAATACATGCAAAATGTGTGTGAAACATTTTCCTCCTGTATATTCTTAACAGAATGCAGGTTTCAGTACTATCTCTCTTTACAGAACTAATTTAATTCAGTCTTTGGTAAGAAGTGATTGCTTGTGATGATTGCATCAATTCTCATGAGTGATTATCTCATTCTTAGGGAGTATCTTTAAAATCTTTTAAACATTTTGTTTTGTGGTTCTCGGCTTGAATTTTGTTCTG
This sequence comes from Rhea pennata, assembly GCF_028389875.1. Lineage (NCBI taxonomy): Eukaryota > Metazoa > Chordata > Aves > Rheiformes > Rheidae > Rhea > Rhea pennata. The sequence continues at coordinate 15,856,450 of NC_084670.1, read as the reverse complement.
ACCTGAGTACATAAAGTGACCAAGCATTTGTAAGGAGCCCTGGAAGGAGACTAAAGAAATGTTGTAGGTGAAGAAGCTGTTCTTTCCTTTTGGCGTTTCCCTGTTGCAGGAGCAGGGCTTGCACCATAGCTGCTGCAGAAATAGAAGGGGAAGAAGCAAAGAGTGAGAATTCAAAAAAAAGGGTCTTCATTCTGCAATGGAGATTTCCTGTCCTTTCTTTGTATGTTAGGCTCTCCTTCCTTTTTGTTTGTTTAAATACCAGTGATACGATTTTTCCTATAGATGGCTCAACTGTGACACAGAAGTAAGGTAGCTGTGCTGAATACTTAGGGATTTCGTTTCACATCTGTTTAAGACAGCTTTACTTTTTTAAATCCTCAGTAGTCTTGTTCCCATCTCTATCACTGACCTTCCCTTTCTTTTTTCTAGTTATCTTCTTGTACCTTTTATTTTCCAACAATCTTGTCTTTACCGGTGGAAAAGCTCTCTCCATTTCTGCTACCTGCAATTTCTATCATATCTGTCTGTCTGCTCAGATCTCACTGTTCTTTCACATAACTTTTAATTTCCAGGCATGCTTTATGGCACCCAATAGATTATCATCTTTGATGATTCTTGTCCCTTCACCATGCTCTTAGTTACTACTGCCTCCTCCTGTTGTGTTCTCAGAGTCTCTTGTTAATCACCCTACTGCCGCAGTTTCTGTTAAAGCAATAAAGACCTTGTGTGGCTTTATCTTATCAGAATTTGGTGACTATAGTTTCTAGTGTTATTCATGATGGAAAGTTAAAACCCATCTCAGGGAAGAACTTGACAGAGTAAGAACTGAATGTTCCCTTCCTTGCCCCAATCTTGATTGCTCCCACTGGGATATGAGATTGGGGAGCAGCTGTATAGCCTTCCCACCCGTAGCATGGCTGCCTCTTCCCTTATCTTGGTTTTTAGTCTCACTTTTCCATGCAGTAAATAGTAATGCAGGAGTTTAAGAGCACTTCCAAAGACATCCTGCCTGTGTTTCACCTTTGCATTTCTCTTCATTTTCACCTGTGGTCTTGAGCAACTCCATCAGCATAACATGTAACTTTGAAGAATATCCAGATGAGCCTGAAGTGTTAGCAGTTGCCATGCCAGGCTTGTGGAGGCAGCTGGCAGCCAGGTGGCATGGGGGGCTCCGTGGCTGGGGCAGTCTTTGCAGATCACTGCCCAATTGGTTGTAACGTTGTTCAGGGGTGACTTTGCTACTGCTTCTCTCTTTGCTTCTGATTTGATAAGCAAATGAATCAACACTCGCGCTGCGCTCAGAGCACAGACTAGTCAAACATCATTCTCTCTGCACAACCTTTGACTTGAATGCGAAAGACGCTCATTAAAGTCAAAGAATGATTTAGCGTAGTATGTGGCCTTTCACTCTTAATTGAAAACTGATCCTATGAGATGCAAAGAAGCCACAAGTTCCGTTTAACTCACTGGCTGATTTAAGGTCTCACTGCGTCTTAAGAGGTCCTCAGTACTGCTCTGGGTTAGACTGTAATAGGGATATTACTTTATTGTCAAGCTAGTGCAATAAGTGTATAAAATCAACAGCAGAGCTGAATGAATTCAACACTCATGAAATAGTAATCCATCTTGCAAGTAATCCTATCCTAAGTATTTACAATAGAAGGAAGACATAACATCGAAGAAATGCATCACAGAGGGCATTAGGTAATTAACTAAAGATGTACTTGTATTGCATCCAGACAATGAGGAACATGCATTTATCACCTTGAAGCAACAGTTTCCTTTCTTTCAGTGTTCTTTTAAATATTTTTTTGTGGTTTCAACATCTTTTTTTTATTTATAGCTCATTTGACTTATAAACCCCGTCACTTCTTTTTTTTTGGATGTGTGATTTTATGAAAGTCAGCAAGGCTTCTGAACAAAAATATAACTGACTGACTATAATTTTGATATATAAATTTACATTTTTTTTTTATTTCTGCACACTTAAAAAATACCTCTATAGTGCACAAACATTTGTTTGGTGCTCTCAAGGTTATCTTTATGTGAATTATGTTTTTACTAAATAATGTTGTGCCTCACATTTTATTCTAAATACGATATCTCAGTTTGGTTTTAGAGACTAATAACTTGAGAAGAGATGAATCTTTTTAATTCTTCAGTAATTTTAACATGTAAAAATCAAATAGCCCACTCACTTTTTAATAGTAATAACACATATATGCTCTACTGAAAAAGTGTTACAGCAAGCAAGCTGATATGTACTTACTGTTTTCCTTCATATGCCCAGGACTTCTCCAGCACTGACTTTAAGTGTGAGTCTCTTGTTTCTGCACTATTGTATTTTGCCTGAGGGCTATATTACCATACTTATTTTATATTCTAGTGAAGTTGGGGATAAAGAATTCATTTTGATGTGTATCAAGTTAAATGTTCTTAAAGGCGCTGTTATGTATATAGATCTCTTTGGCACAAGCAGTTTTTATTCTAGACTAGTGGCATTTCTCCCCCAGTGTGGTATTTAAAAGTGACTGTTTTGGCATGGAAGTTCTTTAGTCTCGGGATTTTTCACCGAGTTTCCTATAGGCCTCTCTGGACACTCACAAAAAGCATGTTTGGTCAACAAAGAAACAAGCTGAAAAGCCCCACAGCTATGTATGTTTTAGGGTCTTTAGCATTTCTTCCAGTCAACTTGCGTGTTTGGGAAATAAAGGGAAGCAATAGGCATAAGATTTGATATTCAAGTCATTATCATGGAAATCTTCCCTGTCTCAAAGTCTGGAGAAGGGAGTCAGCTCTATGGGGATACAGACCAGGCACCAAATCCCAGGATGAGGTTTAGACCTGCCACCCTCGTTAGGCTAATTAAGACATACCCCAATGCCTCCATGGAGCCTTCTTTCCCCCCCATTCTCCCTATTCCCTTTGCCCACTTACAAACTGTGGATATGACCTGGACGTACTTGAAGGATGAAGCATGTGTGCAAAGAAAGCAAAGAAGGGCTCGATGAAACTAGATCACTGGTTTGTGGGAGGCACTTTTTTGTTGCTTCGTGCAGTTAATGTTAAATAAGCCTCTTTCCGTGTCAGATTGGTGGCTATAGTATTTCACATGTGTCAGGTCCCATGAGAAGAAGCTACTGCTTGGCTCCTAATTGCCAACCCTACTTTACAGATCCGCTGCTGTAAAACCACCGTGCTGTTTGGATCAAAGGGCAGTTTTTGCTCATGAGATTGCACAGGTTATAATCAGTACAGAGGCTTAATTACTTTCTTCCATCAATTGAAGGGGATATTCCAGGTCAGGCTGAAGGCATACTGATGGAACAAGAAACCTTACAGAGAATTGGCTGGCAAGCTATTCATTTCACCTCTTAGGTCTATAATTTTATACTTTTCAGGAGCAATGATTTCATCAGGCTTGCTGATTTGAAAGCATGAGGGTAGGGGAATGGAGATTAAAGGAGAATTGTAGAAGAAAAGAGACTGGCTAACATTTTGCTGAAATAATTTTCTGGAAAAAAAATCTGATGTAAATCAATGACTGTACCTGCCAAGGTTAGAATATTACTTAATTAAATGTGTTTTATTGTGGAAGGCTGCATTTGCAAGTATCTGCCCACAATTCAGAACAGAAATCTTGCCTCTTACATTCACATTCTGTGTTGCTTTGGATAAGTGTGACTGCTTAGTCATAAAAGTGATTTGTTTAGAAGAAGCTCTTTTTTTATCCTGTTTGCTGTGTCCTATTTCACTAGATACAGAATACATTTAGGGCTTGCTGAAGTTAGTGGAAGAATTCTTTTCTGTGGAAAAATAATTACAAAGTTAAAAGCATAAACCCCTATATAATGGAAAGGAAATGGGTTTTCTACTAGATGACAAATTGTTGTTGATTTTAGTGGGAAAATATCGCACCCAAATCTTTTTTGTTGCATCTGGTGTGGACAGAGTTTATAACAATTCTGTATTTTCTGCAGACAAAAGCTTGATGTCAGGGCCTTGTCATCTCTGGTCAGCGGAGTAGTTCGTCAGGAGAGTCTTCAACTATAAAAGCATCAGTAACTCATCAGAATATTTTTTTGAGCTTTTCTGACAAAAGAGGCAAGTTTCTGTCAAGAAAAATCTGGAGTTTTCCTTGACTTCCCCTAGGAACGTGTAGCCTAGCTCCTCCACGCTAGTTCCCCAAACCGTCTGTGCACAAGGCGTAGAGTTTCCTCTCGACTACGGCGATTTGTAGCACTCAGCAACGTGATTTAGCCTGTTTCTTCCCATGTGTGAAGCAGTGAGTGACATTCATTAGTGAAGCATGTACTGAGGCTTGAACAAGCATCTCGTCGAGTGTCGCAAACAGAATTCTAAATAAAAATTTGCCAGAGGTACCCCAGGTTTTGAATCTAGCCTTATAAGCAGTTAAATGGCAATAGATTGTGAACCTGTACAGGGAGACGAGGAGTAACACCTAGACACCTGGTAAATCATAACCATATGTATAAATAAACAATCCAGTTGCTTAAGGGTTATAGAAATTTAAATGCAAATAGCAATTTGTAATGATACCCTGGTGACTGACATTGTAGTCTATTTCTTGAGGATGCAGCATCATAAACTTAGTTTTTGCTACTGGTTTCCTTAGAAACTGGAACAAGGTATTGTTCAGGACAAAAAATAATATCCTGTTTCAGTGACTGAGGATCTTGAACTAAAAAATAATTGATTTTACATGAGACACTGGATTATCATGTACTCCTTTTAGGAAGTATTACAGCACAAAAAGTATATACGTTGAAATAGTTTCAAATCTGCCATTTTAGTTCTAACAATCTAACTATAAGATCCTAAAACTGTTGAAAAATTAGCTTTTAAAGCATTAGAGAGTCAATCCATAAATTCAAGTTATACAGTGCCTATGTGTTTTAAGTAGTTTACTACTAAAAAATAGTATTTTACTCCATATCAAGAAAGGAATCTTACTGTGTACCTTGACCATGAAAGGATGTAATGCCTGGCAAGTGCATGTGTATAAAAGTAGACCATAGACCAATGAATTAAATACCATGGTAATATATGAGAGATGCGGAGTAAGAGCTACGCAAAATTGTGAATAACTATGCGTACAAGGAGGACATTATGATCATCGCAGGATTTTGTCCATGAGAAGTTGCAGCATTCTCGAATGAAACCTTTCTTAAGACTATATTGCCAAATTGCGTTAGTAGCAGATACTTTTGCCCTCATATATATGTGCGTTTGAATATTCACTGCTTAGAACACATCCCGGATTGAATGCCCAGATCTGGTGCGTAGGGGCTGTGTTCGCATGGCCTTCATGCGAGCAAGCGAGAGAGACTGGGTTTTCTCGCAGACCACCAGAGCGGCACCTAGTTGAGGCTCCTCATGAGGGCAGCTTGGAGCATCTGTACAGATGTCACGGAGATTACGCTTAACTTTTGTCTCAGTTAAAGGCGTGTGTTGCTTGCCCTGGGTTCCTGCCGTTGATGCGCCAGAACGTCAGCCGAGGCTGGGCCTGGGCTGTGTCTTGTAGGACTGTACATCTGGTTTCCTGATCAGCTGGTGCTTTTTTGTCACATGTAAAAACATGTTTCAGGTTGCATCTTAGCTACTCACTGATGCCTATTTAATGTAGCTATGACCAAGGAAGGCAAAGGCTTAAATCTCGCTGGCTGGAAAATGCCACATTCGCTCCTAAGAAACCGTCAGGCAAACAGGTTGCTCCAAGGCTGTGTATGAGAGAAGTTTAAATAGCCAAAGCTAATATTAGTGGTATAATATCCTACTCTCTCCAGAAGGTAGGATGGGGAAACGATTGCAACAGAACTGTTGCTAGCTGTAGTATTACTACAATAGATGCTATTGTCAGTCTCCCAATATCTGATATTTTTGATAGGGGTCACAGTTTTGATGTAATGTAAGTGATAATTTCATCTCTTACTTGAGAAGAAAAGATTTCCTCGTGGTTGTATAAGATAGGAAGAGACTAAAAAGGCCCAAGGTCAAAGAAAAGGGAGGAGGGGAAATTAGTCTGAAAGTTATCCTTTTATCTCACGTATTTCTGAGTTGAAATGGTGATTTTTTTTTAATGCTTGAAGTCCGTCCAACTCTGTTTGTGTTCTTTAGTGAGAAAGATTCTATTTTTGGACCCAGTTCAGTTCTTTCTCTTACCTCCACAAAGAGTATCATTTTCATCAAAATCAAGCTATTCTTTGCCACTGTTCTGTGAAAAGACTAGTATTTTGCAGTGCTGTAGTTTCTGATTTCTAAATGAACTTAGTTTTTTTCAGCACTCACTTTCTGAAAATTAAGTCCATGGCTCCCTAGACTGGGCATCCAGAAAATAAGCCTTTTTTTTTTTTTTTCCCCCTTTATAATAATGACCTCCTTTATAAAAACAGATTTTAAGGAATATTATTTTCTATTTTCCCATTTCAAATTTTTAAAAAACCTTTTTCATTCTACCATTTTAGAAGTCCTACCACTGATATTGCTAGTGAGCATTCATCATTTGCTAATCAATCTTCTAAAGTTAGTTTGTTAAATTAGGAGAGTTTCTTTTTTAAATTCTCAAAATATGTGATACATTTCTGTTTTGTCTCTTCTTGATAAAAACAGACACAAAACAGTTATTGTTGGCAAAATGAAACTGTGCTTCATATAAATCTTTTTATCAATGTGTTTTTGTGGAAATCATTATTTCATGGATGTTAAATAGAGATGAAAGATTATTCACAGTTCATTCTACAAAATATGATTTATAAAAGGCACTTTCACAAATTTTCTTTTAATATCTTCCAGTTTATCTTTTGTTCCTGTGAAAGTACCTTCATGTCAGCTTGGAACAGTCTATCTTTCCCCTTTCTCCCCCCTACCGTATGTCACTTTCATCAAAGAATATTCCTTTTTTAATCTCAAATGTTCTCTACACCCGGGAGTTTATTGTCCAATGGTTTTCTTACAAGGACACTGCAGAAGAATCAATAAGCTACAAATACCCTATTATACATTCAGACACTATTCAGGTATTAATGTTATGGCAAAGAAAAGTTGGAGCATTCATGAATTTAAATATTTTTCATATAAACTATGTAAATATAATGATTAACAATCAGCTACATTCACTATTCAGGACATGCAATGTAGCATTTTCCTAATTACACTTACCAGTGTGGGAGGATATGACTGCAGAGGAAGATTAAACTATTTGTATTTATTCAGTGTTGCTTTATAGCATTAACTAGGAAACTCAGTTCTGCTGTACTGAATGCAAGAATCTAGAATAACCTGAAGAATTTGATTAGGGCAGCAGCCGCCTCTGCCAGTCTTGGATAGGGATGGCAGACAACTTTTTCTGCATCAGCAGTCATTTTAGCTACCTCTCTCATCTGCAATTTCACTGTTGATAGCATGATTTAAAACACAGGGAAAATTACTGCTTAATATTATGGCTTTATCTAAAGCTCTGCAAGTAAACAAAACAAACCCTCACCTGGCAGGCAAGCTCCTGTTTTCTGTTATTCATGTTTTATTAAAATAAACAAGTAGTTTGTGAGCAGTGGAACTAATGAAACCTGGTGCGCTATGGCTCTGTGTCTAGTGATGGGATTCTGGGAAGACTAATAAGGTGCAAACTCCAACCAAAAATTTCCCTGAAATTAGGACATGTGTAACGTCCCTCTTGTCCTGTGCAGTCTCTGTTGCATATGGAAGGATGAGCTCAAATTGCAGTCCTTCCCAGAGCAGATGCCCTAGTAAGTTGTTTTCTTTTCCCCCCCTTTACCTGCAGCCTGTTCACATGACACTTAAAGACACTTAGTATCTATATTACTACACCAAATTTTGTGAAAATAGGAAAATAGATTCAAAATAGGGGACAGGAAAAGGATGTGGCCAGAGAGGCACTCTTGTACCTTGCCAGTTCAGGAAACAAGGCTACAGAGCTCCTAATACGTCTATACTGATATCCTAGAAAAAAATGATCTCAACGTAGCAGGTCTTTATAGGGGCCCTCTTCCCGTTGCATCAGTTGGAATTGTCCTCTGGTGGCTTCTGGTCTGACACCACTGAGGTTCTGGAGTTGAATGGAAGATTTATGACGTCTAACAGGGTTGCCAGTTCACTTTGAAGGTTGCTCCACCTCATCATCCCCATCGCTCAGTGCTTGGATGTCAGCCGTACTGGAGGCTGGCACCGTTTGCAGTCTCCCATACTATTTAGGATAAAGCTTTGAGAAATTTGGTGCTCAATATCAATTATGGTCTTGAGAATCCTAGCTAAAATATTTTTTTTTAGCTTCAGTAACTGGCTGAGATGTTTCATTTTTTCAGAACTAAGTTTTGGAATTTGGACACAGGGGTATAATGACTTGCTTTTATATGAGAAAAGGCATGCACTTTCTGTTAGTGGAGTAAAAAGAACAATAAACCTTGTAATTTATTAATTTATTAACTTGTAATGTATGTAAACATAGTAACAAGGACACTTTAGTAACAAGGATGCTTTAGCATCTAATATCCAGATAAATGGTTAGTGTAGTCAGACTGTGTTTGTTAAAATACTTCCAAAGTTAATGTTTGATGATGTTGACACTTCAGTGATGCTGCATGAAAAAGTGAGGCAAACATGACTTTAATCAACTGAGTGCAGTACTTCAAGCATATTATATTGAATCAGGCTAGAGAGAGAGCACTGAGGGATGGGAATCCCCGATACCTGCCATTTACTGCGTCGTGGCTGTAGGACTTGGGTAGAATGCTTGTGTGATTTAGTTATAAAAATTACTACATCTTTATCTAGCTGTTTATTCTAATTTATGACATCTACTATACAGACACAATGCTCACTATAAAAATTGAAACAGCTTGTATATGACTTTTTAGAAGGAGAGTTAAAGGCCGTGTACTTAACTACCTGGCTGTTCTTAGCAGTTAAAAATAGATTCAAATGGGGAGAAAATTGTGATTGAGATGGAAGACAGAAAAAAGAGTGAGTGTGTGTAATAGCTCTCTGGGCCCCGCTATCTGATGCAATTCCACTTCTGTTGTGGTGTTGGGTTTTTATTTTTTTTTATTTATTTTTTTTTTAGAAGTCCATTACTTTCATTAAAAAAGCTGCCAAAGCCTGCCTGCCTTATCTGTTTGGAGCTTGACCTTATTCTAAAAGCTGCCTCAATGTTTTGGCATCACAAATTCACCAGATGAATTCTCAGAGACACTAATGCAAAGACAGAGAAGAGAGGAAAACAAAGCCAGAATAAGAACAATACTTAGAAATTATATAAAAAATTATAGCAAGACCATCAAAGCACTTAAAGCCTATACAAAAGTAAAAAGTTTGCACATTTACATGTGATCCTTCTGTTTGATGTATAGACAATACAAAACACTTCAGGCATAACCTGCCCTTACTGGGACTGGTTTTGCCAGTCACCAGTGCAATACGGGAAATGTGGCTGTGGCAGTGTGCCAGGGTTCCCCTAAGTGAAGGCAGCCTCTTTGGGCAGATGGGCGCCATCCAAGAGGGTTTAACAGCTGTGTTAATGAGCTGGGTGGTGGGACAGAGGGCACTTTGCAAACAGCGCAACAAGGGAGGAGTGGCTGGTGTAGTCAACAGGTGTGCTGTCGAGCAGAAGGACTGCGCAGGCTGGAGAAAGGGGCCAACGGGGCTTGTAGGAAGCTCAGCGAAGGGAAATGCTGAGTCCTGTGCCAGGTGAGGAATAACCCTAGACCCCAGTCCAGGCTGGGGGCTGAAGAGCTGGCAGGCAGCTTGCTGTGAAGGACCTGAGTGTCCAGGTGCCAGGTGGACACTGAGTTGAAGATGAGCCAGCAATGTGTCCTTGCAGCAAAGGAGGCCAGCAGCCCCCAGGGCTCCATGTATCAGAGCCTCACTGGCAGGCTGAGGGAGGGGCCCTTCCCCTCTGCACAGCACTGGTGGCCACAGCAGGAGTGCTGTGTCCAGTGCTGGGATCCCTGCGACATAAAAGATGTGGACGCACCGGAGCTAGTCCAGCACAGGGTCATGCAGATTACCGAGGGTCTGGAGCATCTGTCAGACAAGGAGAGGCTGAGAGGGCCGGAGCTGTTTAGCTCAGCAGGCATCTTCTCAATATATGTAAATCCCGTAAGCTCCCCTCCACAGTGTAGCTTTGCAGGCAGGTAAAGGGCATCTATTAGTCTCTGGAAGTCAGAAGGGGAATAAGGAATATAGGAATAGGGCCAGTAGGGAACAATAAGATGCAAGTGCTGTAACTAGCACCAAGAGTCAGTTTTTCTTCCAGAAATGCAAATTAATGGGCAAAAAATGCCCAGTTTGAGTTCTTTGCAGACAGGTGCTCATCTGGACTAGAGGGCTTAGCCCTTCTGACTGCATGTAAGAGCAAATGTTTTGATTCTTGTGGTAGTGTTTTTTTTTCTTTTCTTTTTTTTTTTTTTTTTTAATCTATAACAGTATTTAGGATCTGAGAGAGTCTTCCTTAGATTATAAAAATTTAAAGAGGTCATACTATAGGTCTCTGTCAGCCTATCAAATGAGATAGCCAAAATGAAATTGGAAGATATTTCTATGCTGGGAATTCACAGCTCCTTGTTAAATTCAATGTCAATCATTCACCCAGTTCTGAACAGATCTTTCTAAAAAGCCTATGGTAAGATTTTTATGCAATTCTACAACATTTGACAAAAATGCTTTTGCAGTGCTCTGGTTAGATCAGCTCCTCTCTCCAGTGACCATGTATTTCTTCCACTGTGTGGCCCTGGACATCTTTCTACTGTATCTATGTCCTGTATTCTTATAACTGAGAAAATCAAGTTACATCAGACTGATGATATTGCCTGTAATTTGGAGATGGGCAAACTAAAGGGTGCTCTTCGAACTTTGTGGAATGTCTAAATGGGTACAAATTTTATGAGCCTCGGCCTGAAAATCTTCATCGATGTCAATTATTGAAAAGAACAGAGTACTTAAAGTTTCAAATCATACAACACATAGGTTGCTTTTAACAACCCATCTTGTATTGTTCCCTATCTCCATTCCCTGCTTTGACAAATCCAGAAGACCTCAGCAGGTGCTAACTTGGGAAGTAATGATATGATTGGTTTCCCGTCAGCTTCTCAATATTACATTGTAACATGAAAAATTATCTATTTGTGTGACTATATTGTATTGAAAATAAAGAAAGTTAGTAAAAGCTGCTGAAAGAAGAATCTTGGTAATAAGAAAAATATTAATTGTGAGAGTTGCATAGGATAATATCTTCTATGGAGCAATGAAGTTTATTGCTGTGATTCACAAGTTTATATTCATGGTAAAGGAAGGAGAAAGCCCTAGAAAAGCTGATTTTTGTCTTTCACAGAGAAGATAGTTTCAGAAATGAATTGCAGGGTATCTTCTACTTTTTGTGACTATTTTAATAGTGTTTTTAAAGGTGGGTCTCAGTGAAGCATGTATTTCCATTTGTATAAAGCAATTATGAAGTGAAACACTGAAAGGTTTCAGGGAAGAGGAAAGGGTGAAGAAGGGTTTTTCACTTTTTAACTATAGCATATGTGCAGAACAAAGGTCAGATTGCCTCTGGCCATGAACAGAAGTTTGTTTTGGATTTTATTTGTTAATTCAAACCTTCTTGTAGGGCACATGCCAGAGAGCTAGTATATCAAAGCCTTAACTGCAGCTCTAAAAACATTTTTTGTCTGTTAATTTTGATTAGTTGTGAGATGGATTGGAGAGAAGAGGAAGAAGGGTATCTCTTATATTTTCTTTTTTTAGTATTCTGTTTCGCTTCCAGTCATGTTCAACAAGGAGAAAACCATCCGGCTCTGTGACTTGTTCTCACAACTTCTTTCTGTAGCTCATCAGACATCAGCCAGTGTTTCATCACATGAAGCTGGACAAAGAAGGCGTCACAGCAGAATTAATGTTTTCTGGCCTAAATGAATTTTAACTCCATGGCTGTGCCAGGTCACACTGAGCCTGTCTAGGTCTAGCACATCAATTCTTTACTTTCAAGAGTGTCATCTTGCAAAATTCTGGCAGTCTGTTAAGAAAAAACTGATTTTACATCTTCATCTGAAGTTTCAAAGCAGAAGGGCTGCTACAGATTGAACAGTACCTCCAAAGATATTTCTTTTTCTTTTCTCTTTCCAGTCTGGTGAACTACTATTCCCCACCCCCCCCACCCCAAGAGGCTGGGATCCTGTGCAGATGAGTTACAGAAGGTATGAAAAGTTACTGCAAGAAAAGAGCTTGTAGTGAGCTCTTTTCCCCAGAAATACTTACAGATACCTGTCAAAGTCTGGATTGTTGGGGCAACGGGGAAGGGGAGCTACCCGTCCCCGTCTCGCTGCTGCAGTTCACTTTGTGACTCGACAGCTCCCGTGCAACGCGCTGTCTCTCTGCCTGCTGGGCTGGTCTTGCTGTGTGCCATGGCTCAGCACGTCAAACGGACAGCACGTTTAAAAATATTCCTTGCCAGTCTTACCTTGAGGAGTATGAAACCCAAATTTCTTGCCAAGACGGAGCATTGTAATAACAGGCGCACAGCCTGACTGCTCACAGAGTGCAGTTACAGGATGGAGTAGCCAGTGCTAACTGTGCTAAGCCCTCTGCGTTAAGTACTAAGACAAGAGTTTCATCACACTGTTCGACTGAGGCTACAGTAAATCATCTTTCTTTGCTGTGTCCTGGGATATTATTCCATTTAAGCCTGCAGGGCTCTTTTCCTGGAGGAGGGGAAGGAGGATGTTGAGGGAGTTTGTAAACATATGGCATCTTTAATTCTGAATTTCCTGTTGCTTTAGGTCTTTTTACACCCTCTGTAATATTTTAATATAGGCTGTTTTCCCCTGAAGTCATATGCTTTTTTCAATATGGCTCTTTATAGATTTCATAGATCTTTTCTGCACAAATAAAAAGAGAAAAAACCTTCAAGTATATCTCTAACTGAACATCTCCTGATGTAGTGATAGTGTGATGATTTCCTTTCTCTCATTTGGCCTGAGGGTTCTGTTACTCTTCTTAACTCCAGGATTTTCCCAGTCATTGCTGCACAATACTATGCTTTGCAAGTCTGTTATCTACTAACCCTTTGCTGTGTAGCAAGTCCGCTATCTACTAACCCTTTGCTATATAGCCTGCATCTACCTCCACTGAAGTTTAATGCTCAGTCTGCTGATCTTGTTCATTCATCTGTTGCATGCCTTGAGCCCTCCCATACCTTTCAAAGTTATTCACCTTCATAACTCCCTTGGGCACAAATTCATCCCTGTTACCCTGAAGGACTTCCCTAGCTCTCTGATAGCCACTGACTTTAAAAGATTGTTCTCCCCAATTTCACTTCATTTCTTTGGTTTCAGCCCTTGCTTTTAGTGCTGCTCCACATCCCTTCCATCCTTGTTTTGCCTTAACGTCTGCTGCTCCAGTTTCCTGGAAAAAGTCTCCCTCTCATTGCTATTTGATAAATGCGCTCGCTCTCTCGCTCTCCCTCTTTTTTTTTTTTTTTTTTTTTCTTGTTCTTTACCGGACAATAAGCCCCAATGTAGTAGGGTTTTCTGTCCCTATTTTTTCCTAGTTCAAGACTCTTGTTGGAGCAAATCCTTCCAGATCAAATTAAATCATCTTCCACAGACTCTTTAGATATAGTTAATGCGCATTGCTTGGGTGCTCTCAGACCACGTGGGGTTTTCAGACATCAAAGTGAAATCCTCCATGTCCTCTGTAATAAAGCAAGCCAATTTAACACCTCCAACCTACAAAATCTGGATCTCCTGCTCCAATTCCAGGAGAAAAAAGTCTCCTGAGAGTAGATTCAGTAGTCTTGCTAGCACAAAAGCCAGTGCAGCCCCAAACCTAGCAGATACCAGGACTGCACGGCAGAGCCAAGCCAAGGCTCCTGTTTGATCCCTGCCAAGTGGATTCCCATGAGTGGGCGACAGCAGGGCCCTTCACATTGCAGCTGCAAGTGCTATACCTTTGCCATTTTTGGAGGCTACCTTCTTTTTTTCAAACCAGTCTCCAAATTTGTAGCTAATTTTCAAAATGAATTTTCTGTTTGTTTATTTTTAAAGATGAGTTAGGGAAAAACACTTGAGTTTTTGGTCACAGTGGTTACTTACGGTTTACCTCTTTCTAAAGCAGCCAATTCATTTGTGTGTAGCACCCAACATTAAATCCCTTGGGCATTTTAGATTTCCAGTCACATACAATATTTTTTTATTTAAAATTAATACTAAAAATAATTGCCATTTCCCTTGTCCCTTTTAATTCTGTACAACTAAAATTTACAGAGATGTGGCTGTCTAGGAAAGCTGACATAAAAGGTTGAAGTTTCAATGAGGTGAACAGGGAATTACATGAATAACTCCTATTAGCAATAACGGGAGTTGTGCTCCTTTTCCCTATGTACTCTGTTGAAAGTTGTATCCCTAAAGAAGTTGACAACAAATATGCTTTTCCTGTTTAAGTTGCAAAGCACACTAACATCAAGGTCACTTGCTCCATTTGACGGAAGGAAAAAAGCACTATATAAAATATGGATAGAGTGTCAATCAAAATTGGTTTTACAGTATACGCTATGGTAATGTGAGTCATATTGCTTTTTATTTTTAAACACAACTAGATCTGGTAGTTTGGCAGCAGTGTTTTTACAAAGACAGCACCTTCAAACTCTTTCATAGCAAGACTAGAAATCCTGCCAGGTAGAGAAAAAAAAAAGAAAAAAAAAAAAAGAAAAAAATGTTATTGAAAACCTTTCTTCCCTTATAGGCCCATTTTGACAGGAAATCTTTGCAAGGCAGCAGCAATGAAGTGCCCAGAGATTTCATCTGTCTTCTTTTGCTTCAGGAAATGCTGAGCGCAGGCTCCCCTATTAGGCAAAATACACGAAATACCAAATCCCCTTAACAATCATCTTCGGTCTACTCTTAGGCTGACAGCTTTCTGTGTCCTAGCCTGTCAAACAGAGTCTGTAACTGAGACTTGCATTACTGGGACCAGTGTGAAAGTTTTTTGACAGTACTTTGAGGAAAGAAACATATTGTCAGTGTTTACAATTTATCTGGTCCAATCAATTTAGCATGGACTTAATCGGAATAAATATATCATGTGAGAAAGACGTTAATTTACAACAATTTTTTCTTTTCCTCCATAGTCCTGACATAAAGTTCCAGTTGGAAGGCATTGTCTATCATTCTGTGTGATTGGGTAAAATATGGCAATTATTAACTTCTGCATTATAATATCTAGTAATATTTTTTGTTTGTTTTTGACAGATGCCAAATCTAAAATTTAAATAATGTTTCAGGAATGAAAATGACAGCTTGCAGTAATTCTGCAGGTGTCTAAGCAGATGTACTTCCAAAAATAATTATACAAAATGTGTACAGATTGCAGGAAATATGAAAAAATTGACATCAATTTTTCATGAGTAGACATGCTGTGCGTATATGTTTGAGCATTTTAGCTACTTTAAAACTATTAGTAATGAAAAAACTTTCATATGCTTACAGAGCAATGAATGCATATAAAATTTAAACCTATTTAAATCTTGTCTTTGAACGTGGATTAGGAAATTAAAAAAAGGAAATACAAATGTCTTAAGCAAGTATAGTCTTATCAAATTTTCTGTAAGAATTTTGATGACTACATAAGAAACATGATGGAAGAGGCCTGTGTAAGAAACAGTCCGCACTATTGACTCTATCTTCAAACTATTATTTAGCACAATGATTTCATTGACTTTGCAAGGTGTATTCATGATTTATACTAGTGGAAATGAAAGCAGAATGGGATATAGAATACATATATTTATTTCCAATCAACTATATACACTTCTTTGAGTGCAGAGATAAAGAAAGAGAAAGCAGATTTTTGAAGTTTTTGTTGATGAAAATGGGGGCAATATGTCTATTCCCACCCCCACAAAAATTCATTCAAAAACTAATCTTGGATATTAAACATCCTGCACCTATTTTCATCTAATACTTCACCTCGGAGGGCAATACAACAACAGCTGATTGGCACAGGTAGTGGAGAACTGGCAAGCGAACTGAGTGAGCAACAGCAAGTTGGCAAAGACCAAAGAATGCTAAAATCAGACTAGAATAAAACAGCTCTTTCACTAAATTCTCTTTCCTTAGCTCAGTAATATTATATCTGACATTCCTTTCCAATCATTGTACCTATTTATTTAGATATGAGGATCTGAGTTTTATCTGTGCATTAGAAATACATCTTTTTCACATTAAATGGTTATTGAAAAAAATAAAAAGCACAGAGTATAAGGAAAATCACCACTTGCCTTAACCTCTTTGAATTAAAATCCTGGTCTTCCAGCTCTGTGTCTATGGCTCAAATAATCTCAATTTTTTCCCCAGCACAGCGATGCAGGTTTAGCGAAAGATGTAGTTGATACCTGACCTTGGCATTGTTGTTGGCAATGTCTCGTGGGAAATAGAAGATGTGGTTTTGAATATCCTAAAGCAGAAGAAGGGATTTAAACTGGATTTCCCACTTCCTGGGCAAGATGTCTAATTTCCAGGCTATCATATTGAGGAGTAGGAAGACCCTTTTTCCTGTGGTGGTAACCTAATAAGAAAACTGTCTTCCCTTTCCTTTTCTCCTCTAGGGAGTTTTATAAAGAATTTTAAATAATAAAAAAGCACAGTATGTAAAAAAAAAAAAAAAAAAAAAAAAAAAAAAAACAGTCCAGAGCATGAATTTGTCTCCTGCCTCTGCTCCTCCTCCCACTCCATCACTTGTTTAAAAGCAAAATTGCTCTGGAGAGAGAGCTGCTGTACTGTAAGTGACTAAAGACATGTACTTGCAGTAAGATACCTGGAGGGATGAGTTTTGTTCTTAAACTCTTTCCCTTAGGCTGAATCTCATTCAGCTGAAGTCAATGAGAAGTTTTCTATGGCCTGTGCGGTCACTGGAGTGGAGCTGGAGCCAGCAGGTCCCTGGCCGGGTGGGATGCGGAGGTAGCAGCAGCGCGGGAGAAGGCTGCTAGCTCGTCAGGTGAGGGAGGGGAGTGAGTGCACGGTTTATTCTCCTTCATCTTTCTTTTGCTTCCTTACTTGGATTATAGGGAGCAAAGATTTGTTAGTCATTTTGGTCAGCCTCCAGGACATTTTCTACAACACGCCCATGGGATTTTTTTCAAGTCTCTGTTATCTTAAGCCATGGGACATCTAACGTACGGCTTGGCAAACGATTCCACAGTTTAATCAGCACTGGCTCTGGCACTTTTGTGTGCATGTGTGTGTTTTAATTATTTAACCTCTCAAATCAGAAACATTTTCTCTTCCTATATTTGGTAGTGGTAGTATGGGAACACCCTGATAATCTTCTAGGCATCTTTTTAATAACCTCATTCATACGTACACCTCTGATTTGTTTGATTTCTCCTTGGTAACTGCTCTGTGTAAAACTGTAACTATGGCAGTATTTATGTTTGTATTTCTTCCTGCCTCTTAGTGGAGCAAACTGCCATCCAGATTGTTTTGTGCACAGGAAGTTTCCCATTTCCACATTGTTTAAATATACAATATCATGTTGTATAGAAGACTTCAAATGTAAAACTTCTTATTGTCTTCTTTCATGGTATATTTTGTTTGCTTAAATGCCTTGGATTGAGTGTTTTAGTTTTTACTCTCTGTTCTTTTTATCTCTTTCTGTATGCAAGATGGTTCCTTTTTTTCCAGTCTATTCATTTTTAAGGAAGCCGTTTAATGTGATGTGTTTATATGTGTTTCCATTATAGCTTCTATTTTATTGGCACATTTTAAATCACATTTTAAGTAACTTAAAACAATAGTAATATAACTATACCATACGGATTGCACATATGAAAAATATTTGTGTTTCCTTTTTTATTGTGTCCTGTAATGGGATGGGTAATTAATTATTTTTTAAAATTAATACCATAAAAACTGAGTAAGGTTTAAAACAGTAGAAAAGCTAAACAAAGATTTTAGAGCATTTTCATGTTTTCCTTCTCCCTATATAGTTCCCAGAGATCTATCTGTGATGCTTGTGAAACTCTAAAGACATGAAACAAATCTTATGGCAGATGTTATCATTCCTAGTTGAGCTGAGTCATTTTCAACCCACTAACTTAAATGGTTTTTGGATTAGGCCCTAAAGAAAAGGATGTCATCTCTGAGATGTGAAATGGTTCTTCACAACATCGAAGGATAAGTATTGCAAACAGAATTGATTTCATACAGAATCTCTCTTTTCTCATTACAATGGATTTAGCTAAACTGACAGAAAATGTCAGATCTTCTATTTGTGCCCCACAGGACTTTCTTTTGCAGTATCTTATTCCTTTTACTACAATCCTTCCTTGCTGCAGCACCTAGCTTTTTGCTAAAATTTTAGGTACTTTCACTAATATCTTTGACCTCTGCAGACAACAACTACTTTCTCATTATTTCCAAGTAACACGCTACTTACAGAAACCTCCTTTCTGTGTTCTGAAATAGACTTTTGCAAGAGCATCTGAAAGGGGTAGCGTTGCTGTAATCCTCAGCAATTCCAAAAAACGATGTATTCCATCAATTTGATCTGGTTTCCAGGTAAACAAAATTTACAGATGCCAACTGTTCCTTACGGATGTTAAAACGAACGTAGTGCCTCCAGAGGACTTGGAGGGCTGCTGTTTCACATTCAGCAGCAGACTTCTCTGCAAACAAGGGGGGAACCTTTGTCACTGCTCCCCCTGCACCAGTTGACTATTCATTCCTTCTTCCCTCTATCCTACTATCCTGCTTGTTGCAGAAGCCTGAATAATGAAATGCTTTTTGAAACCCATACTAAAATAATGCTGATGGAGTAGTATTAACTTTGAGGCGAGCGAGCTTGTTTGAAAAAACGAGAGACCTCAGTCAGGGGTGTGCATATATAGCAGTGTGTTTTCTGTGCAGTAGCAGCTGACAGCAGGATAATCCAGGAGGATAATGCAGGTGCAGAAATAGGAAAGAGAATTAGTCCAGACAGAATCTCTCTTTACTTCTCAGTATCATAAAAAATGATGCAGATTCTCTGGGGTTTTGGAGACCAAAATGTTGCTTCGTTTACTAAGGAATGATGAGATTTTCCGCAGGTGATTAAAAACTAGAAAAAAGAATATGAAATGAATGCATATGTGCAAAATGAATGAATCCGTTTTTTGGTTCTATGTCAATGATTGGGAAAGAAAAGTGAAACTATGTTGCAAAATGATAATACTTTAACTCAAATAATTTTATATTCTTTCTAAAGTGACAAATTCTGCCAGGAAATTGTGAATTTTTCTTTCTGAGATTCATAGAAAATGTAATCATTTGCGTGAAAGGAGATGGAGTCTTGTGTGGTGAAAAGTACAGCATCCACTGAATTTTTGATATTTTTTATTTTCTATATTAAATTGGTGTTCAAAAAGAATGTCTTAAAGAAATACTAGCAATTCTGCCTCCTGTTGGGTTCTTTTGTCCAGCTGCAGACTTTACTCTTTGTTTTTGTTTTTCTTTTTTTCCATAGCATCAGCCTCTTTCAGTTCTCTTAGTAAAAGATCTAGTTACCCACTCCCAAGAGTTTTGCCTCTGATTTCAGTGAGCCAGAATTTAATCCATATTTCTGTTCTTCAGTTTGTGGATCTCTCTACCTTGATTTCTGCTTTTCTGGGTTACAGGCCCACGCTGATCTATAATCATTAGGCTCTTTTTCCTCCTGGTACATTTTGTAGATGATTGTTTGTATCTTGTTGGTGTTAAAGCTGAGGTTTTACTGACACTTTTATTTGTAACCTTCCATTATTATTCTTCAGTATTTCATCTGTGGGAGACAGATTTGAACTGAAACTTGCTAGAAGTGTCAGCTGCTTCTTAATTAAAATAGGTGTTCAAAGCCATCAGGTAACATAAAATATCAGGAAAAGATATTTCCGTACATTGAAATATTAAGACTGTTAGTTCAGCACTGAAGGAAAGAATGACAAGATTTCTTATGCTCATGGGACAGCTTCCAGATGGGATACATCACCCATAAGAAACGAAACAACTACGCTAAAGAAATACTCATTAGTTGCATATCAGTCTGGAATATAACTAGCTTGGGGCACTGCTGTATGTGTTGCAGAAAGGCTGCATTCCTGTACTGTGTTTAGTACCATTCTCAAGTTTTTATAAATGTTAATCTTGTGCTTCATGACAGGGGAAACTTGTAACCTAGAGAGAAACAAGCTCTAAGTCTCGCTTCAATAGAAGCTTTTAGGATGAGATATTGCCTCACTAGGAACTTGCCCTCAGCAACTTTTTTTTTCTCATTTTCCTACCAAAAAACTGTTAAAATAAAAATTTGTATCTGATGTAAGAGTAAATCTTCGTACAACTCTGAAACGCTGACCTATTGCTTAAAGGTACAGGAGTCTGAAAGAGGAGAATGGGAGCAAGCAGTGCAGCGTACATGGGTCGCCAGCGTGAGGGAGCTCCCACGAAAGCCCGGAGTTTGCTTGAACCTACAAGAGGCTGTGCTCACCCGCAATCCTTTTGAGTAGGAGGTAACCTCGGGAATGTGGAATATTTGCCAGTCAGCTACATAAGGAAACTTAATCACATTTTTCACATTCTTTTTATTTGTAGTTCTTTCCAAATTCCCCAAGAAGAAACAGAATTAACCCAGATGTGAATATTTTTGTTCATTATCTTTTGTTTGTGTCTTCATGCCAGATTTCACCACCACTATGCGATAAACACTTTCTTTGGGGTGTTTAGAGATGCAGCCTCTTCTCAGGTTCTCTTGGAGGCAAGATTCCCCCTTAACAAGCCTCAACCTCAGGCCTTGGATGCAGGAAAGAGGACACTGACTTCAAATGCCAATAACTATAGATTAGATATTTTCTTTGCAAATCTATAAGAAAAAGAGGAAATGAATTAATCAAAAGCCCCCGTTTTTGTCCGGTGGCCAAAATGTTCTTGCTCTTTCCCTGGTTTAAAAAAAAAAAAAAAAAAAAAAAAATGAAGCCTGCTGCTTTAATTAGACTTAGTTTACCAAAAAAAAAAAAAGCAATCTGCCATTGAGACAGATACTTGCCAGTATTATTAAAGTATTATTAAAAAAAGGTATGATAGCTTATAAAAATTGAGAAATGATCAAAATACATAAAGGTGTAAGGTCCTTTGAGTAAATATAAATAAAGATTTTTGGTTTGGATATAAAGGTGAAAACCAGCACAGGCAGTCAGAGGTTTCTGCTTTTAAATGACTTGAAAAATTACCAGGGTCATAATCAGTACAGATAGTCCCATGGAGAGATGCAGCTGATGTCACCGCAAAAATCAGATCTTTATTACAAACCCTTACAAAAAATAACAAAATAGTTTCATGAAAAGCTTTGATAGAATATTATGGAGGAAACTCAAAGATAATTTAAAAACTCATTTAGATATGTCTTAGCAGTTCTAACTTTACTATCGTAAGTTTATTTCCTTTTTACGAGTGAATTAAGAATATAATTTTAAAATGTCCTAGATGACTATAGGAATTCAAGATAGCCTGTTATTTGAAATGCAGTATGGCCTCCCTCAGAACTGTATATATTTTAAAAGGTACACAAAGTACACTGTATTTGTGTTCAAATTATTAGACTTTAAAAGCTATTTTGAAGTTATTGATTTTTTTTCATTTCTATATATTGATTTCTAGAAATTGTGACTGGAGTTTGGGACTCTCAGCTGTGAACCTTTATAACTAATCTCTAAATCTTATAAATACCACTACTGTCTTTACTAGGGGCTAAATCCCAAAGAAATTCAGACATTTCAGAATTATTTAAATTCCTCCTGTTGGTAACACTGACACTCTGAAGGCTCTTGGTTAGCCACGGCTCCCCAAGGTACCTGAGCCTCTGCTGGTGGGCACAAGATCATGAGTCTTGATGATATTAAGCTGTTTATCACTTGTTCCCCAGTAGACGGACGGATTATACATTCCCTTGTCTGTTTTACCTATAGAGTTTGGTTCATTACAAGATCTTAGAGCACAAAATTCACTAGCTTCCTCCCTTCCTCTCCTGTACCCTTTGAAAGATGTAGTTGCCCCTCATCTGTAGGTCTGCAGGACTTCAGGACACATGTTCAAATCTCTGGTTTGCCAGAGCTGAAGAAGGACTTTAAGGGATATGTCTGATCTGCTAGGTTCGGGTTTGGGTACCTCTTCAAAATTTACATGAAGGCACTGCTGATGGGATTCAACAAAAAGTTTTGGAAACATATGTCCTAGGATCTATACTTAGTCCTGAATTAAGTTATTCTACTTTGTTAAAAGTCAAAAAAAAAAAAAAAAAAAAAAAAAAAAAAAAAAAGTTAAGGTGAGGAAGATGTGTGGAAATAATTCTGTAGCTAGTAGTTAGAGTAGATACTTATTTATTTAAAGCTGTTCAGTATTAATTATTAAGAATCATTTATGGTGAAGAGAGCAGATGAGAAAAACTCAATAGCTTGATAATTTAAAGACTTAGCCTTATCAAGATCTGGATTTCAGTCCCTGCAACAATGAATATTTAGTTATTTGGAAGTGTTCCAGTCTCTTAAAAAACTCAGGGCAGAGAGAGAATGAGAATGATTTTAAGCTTGATAGTTAGACATTTCCCTGAGAAACCTGTGTTTCAGTCATTATTCTAATCATTAATTATTTTACATGAAGAGGAATAGTTTCAATAGCACAGAATAACAATCTACCAGAAAGTCCTTTATATTCAGCTGTTGAGAATGCTCATTTGGAAGCTGTGGTCCTAAATTCAAGTATCTACTTCACATCTGGCATGAAAGGGATTTTAATCTAGGCGTCCTAGGGTAATGTTCTACCTGTTAGATTTCAGTGCATGAAAGGAGGAAGAGCGGATTTTTTTCCTTTTGTTCCCTTCTCTCCTGCATGTCTGTGAGAAAATAAATCCTAGCTGCAACCTATATTTTGTTGAAGCATTCATGACTGTGACTGCTGAGCAGAGATGGTCATCTCTTGCTAATCTGGAGTTAATGGCTTTATTCCTTGAGTAAATCCATGCTCTTCCATATTTGCTATCTCACGGTTTAAGTGGCTTCTTTGTCAGGTCTTTCCCTTTCCTCCTCCTCATTTTCTGAGAACGTATCATGGTCCTGAGTCTGTTTTTAATGTTTGGTTGTCTAGTTATCAACAATGGTCAGTGTGGTCAGTTCTGTGAGTCCTAAATCTCTTCGTGGATTGAATCCCTATGTCCCTGAGGTCTGTTTCTCTAGACCTCTTGCCTTCTCGAGGATTAGGTCAAATACTCTGAAGTTGGTATAGGCCTGGCAAATGTCTGACAGAGCTTATTTGCATGGGCTGCTCATCTCACCTGTAGAGTGCTTTCATATGTATGGTAAGGCTTTTGGGGGGTTACCACTGCCCTTCAGAATTATCACAGCTTGTCACATAGGTCAAATATGTCATATATGAAGAACAAAGTTGAAAAATATAGTTAAGCCAATCTTAAAAGAATCTCTGATGCAAATAAGCAGTTTCTCTGTTGGGGTCTCTGAGAATAAGAACCTGAAATATTTAACCACCTAAAAGGACGTAAGAATTGAGTCAAACCTTATTTTTGATGGTGCTCAAGTCTCCAAGTAAATCTAAAAGAACATTGTCCGTATCATCTTTTTTTCATCACCAAAGGAAAGACATTTTTCAATGAAAATAATCCTTTTGCTATAATATTTGCATATGGAATGCCTAATTAGCAAAGAAGACTCTGGAATCAGCATTTCAAAAACTTTTCCACACATTGAAAGATTAGAGATGGGGCAACTTCTGTGCCCAAAAGTCACCTGGAACTGCAGGTTATGTGTAATCTTTAAGTCTGCAATTTCAACATAAAGAAATAGTTTCTTGTGAATAAACACAGTGCCTATGATTTTGTGGTACTTTGACTGCTTCTTTAATATCTTAATGAACTGCTTTCTCATAAGCAGATATTAAGTGTCCCTGTTTGGCATTATAAATAGTATCGGGTCAGCATGTAGATATTGGAATAGCATGTTAAAGGCTAAGGATTAAGCATTCATTAAAGGATGAATCATATGCATTGTGGTCTATCTAAGTAGAACAGCCCTGTCTACTATAAGCTCAAAAAATCTTTGATGAATAAGACAGAAAATGTCTTACAAAAGTAATATTTTACTGGGTTATTTCTGTAGGAGTTAATTTGCTTTATTGTTCTATGTGCTCCTCCCAGCCAGATCTTGTCTTGCAATATTCCTTTTCCTGCAGTAACATTTCTTACTCTGTGTGATGCTTCCACAGCCTTCCCTCTCTCTCCTTCTCAGACTATGTACAATCCTCTTCCATATACTACTTTTCTCAGTCAATTTCTATTCCTGTGCTTATTGCCTCTCACTTTTCTTAGCTTGCATTTGATACACCAAGTGTCAAAATTCATGAGATGTGATTGCAGTGTAAAAGCGTTCAAGTTATCTCGATCTCTGTGCTCATTTTGCTCATTTCTTCTTTCACGTTCTGACTGGCAGTCTTATTAGATACACCCTATTTGAAAGTTTTGGCTTACGCATTTGCCAGTAGTGTGCACAGAACACCTGGAATAGTTCTCTTTCCGGAGGCTCTACAAGGTAGAATGGTTTCAGACCATAATCCTATAGAACTTAAAAACATCAAACAATTTTTGTATTTGCCTTTTCTCTTGCAAAACCCAAATTAAGTATTAGTATCAGATGAAATTTTCAAATTGAAAAGTGTAAATCCAGCCCCTTCAGTGCTGCTTTCTCTCCCCCCCCCCCCTTTTTATACTGCCACTTTAAAAACAAAAGGGTTTTTATTTATTAGTTTAACAGATTGACTGAGAGATGTGCTGAGGCCTTGGCATGGCTGAAACTTTTGATCTATCATAAACTCTTGTTTCCCAGTAATAAATTCTTTGATACAGAGCTCGTAATAGAAACACTAATAGATATTTATAGATTGAAGGACTGGCTAGTATTTCAAATGTTGCCCTGTAAATAAAATACTATATTTTATTGTTGACCACAGAGGATGACACAGTAAGTATTGCTATTGAGACATAGACTTGAGGTTCCAAAATGGACAGTCAGGAGAAAGTGCATAAATCCTTGTCTAGTTTCTGCATTTAATAGAAATGGGTCAGAAAACAAACCATTAGTAAAGTAGCTGCCTTAGGCAACCAGAGCTATATATACTGTCATTTAGAATAAGTCTCTTCTACTATAGATAAAATGTCTCAAGGACCTACTGGATAATACACACTATTCTATCAAAAGTATTGTTTGCATTTAAGAATTCTATCAAATCCTTTAGCTTTCTTCCAGTGTAACAGACAATACACGGTTATGAATACAGCAGTTGGAAGCAAAGTTCTTCCAAAAGTAAAAAGCTTGATTATATAAAATTATTAAGTGGTCATGGTAGAAACAGAACTTCAGATTTTAGCATATTCAGAGTATGAAATGGAGTTGATTGCTGAAAAGATTTACATGAAAAAAACTGAATAGAATGTTTAAAAGTGAAAAAAAAATGAATATTTGGTTTAGAATCAGATTTGTTTGGTTGTAACGTGCCTAAAAATGAAAATTGACTGCAGTTTCATGGGAAAAAAGTCCCGTAGAAGCATAAATGTGCATATCCTACAGTAGGAGACACAGAGAGGCAGAAGGTGCCAAAATTTTTCTGGTTTTGGCACTTCAGAATGTATTGAAACATAAATGTGTATGTTGACCGTGGACAGTGTGAAATAATTCACAAATTTCGAACACCTCTCAGCTGTGGCCATACTACCTACACTGATTTAAGCACCATTGTGTTTTTTGAAGCATTAATAAATTAAAGATTAGCATCACACGCTAACTTCGTTTCCCTTCAGTGGGTTTCGCAGCTGTGAGGTAGCCCTGCAGAGTGAAAGGAAGGGCATCGTTGCAGAGCCGTGCTACTGCAAGCAGTACAACTGTGTTGAGATACAAGAATCTGCTTTGGGCCTGACTCTAGTCAGCCAGTGGTAGTAACAGAAGAGGAAAAAAAAAAAAAAAAAAAAAAAAAAAAGGCAAGAAGCTGCCGCTTCATCATTAGCACTTAACGTTATTCCTTTCCTGAGCTCCCCATCTCCCGTTCCTTCCATATCTGAGATCCTATGGAGCCCTACTCTATGCATGTATTTACATCACCATCACAACAGCATATGACTGCCTTGGTGTTTTCCCTCCAGCCAAGAGAGTGAACAAATGTTTTGTTCATTTCTGCTGTGGTGCTTGGCAGGAGATGCTGCCAGGGTAACAAGGTGTGCAGTTTGTGATAGAAATGGGTGAGGAGATGAAATCAGTTGAGCAGTCATCTGTCACGCACCCAGTAGACAGACCATTAATACCCTGTGTTTTGTCTGCCTGTGAAAATGGTGGGCACCTATACCTTGATTTTATTAATTTCTTTTACTAACATGACTAATTTTTTAAGGTGTAGCATACTTGGGGTGAGATAGGAGCACCATCTCATGACAGTAGTAAAATTGGCAGCTGGCAGCAGGCCTCGTGGTTGCCCTAAGATTTGCAGTTCTGCTCTTACGGGGACTGATTCCTTCCTCCCATTGAAACAAGTGCTGTAGCAATTTCACAGTTTTTTCTGAGGGCAGTTAATGTTTCCATTTGATTTGCTCTTCGTTCTCTTCTTAATAAGGTTTGTCTTTTCCCTCTTATTTTGGTTTTATTATGAGAGCGGCTGCCATTGTCCCTAGCTAAGGATGCCTAATAGATTCCATTATGAGAACTTGTTTTCAGTTGCATGTAAATTTGCTAACGTTTAAGAGTTCAGACAGAAACCTTTTGCTCTGCCTCTGAGTGCTGGTGATTGAAAGCTATAGCTAACACAATTCCAGCCCCAGTGTTAGGGCAAGGGTCTTTTAAAATGCTGCTAAAATTCACCTGGGAAGATATGTTATCTCCATACTTTGAAGCACGCATGCAAAGGTTGTGCTGCCTTGGTGTCAAGGAGAACCCGACAGATGAGTTCAAAGTATTTGCTAAAAATTTCCTTTACAGTGGTAATTTTGTAGAGAGTTGTATTTGTTTGCTGCCAAACACTGGAACTTACTTTCTTTGGAGAAAGATGTGTGTGCTCAGAAGGACACCGTTTTCTTTTACTTGAAATGTTCCATTTCTTGTTTTAAGTGGTTTCAAATGGTGAAAAAATGCTGTTTCCTCCATAATGGCTGATCTTAGTTTTGCTTATTCATTTAGCATCTATATTTTAAAAAGGTACCAATACTTGAGGAGGGTGGGAGACCCCATTTGCTTTCCTATAGTTTCTCAAACAGATCAATTATTTAATTTTGTTATAATAGACTTTGTTTTGTTGCCTGCACTGCCAAAGCAGACTGAGGAGGGCCAATATCCTTTATCTCATTCTGAGACAAAACTGTCAGTGATTTAGTTGTGAATGCACGGAGCACATGTTTACTTTAACATAATATATAATTCCAGGGACTTTACCGAAGATTTGCATCAGACCCTTACTCTATCCAGTCTCTTACTGCGATTTATATTATTTGCATTACAATACAGTAAAATATTTAGCTGTTCGTTGGAGTCTAATCCAAATCAATGGATTAGATTCAATGTTAGTGCAAAGATTCCTATTGACTTCGGTGGGCCATTAAACATTTTTATGTTGCAACAATATGCTGCAGCCTGAAAGACATTTCTCACTCTAGTGAGTCTTGATAAAAATATTAAATCAGAGTTGTGCTCTGGGAGGGACTGCATTTGGACCTCTAATAAGGCAGTCATTAACCATCTTGTTCACTTAAAGATATCACTCTAACTTGTCTACTCTTTTCTTAAGTCTAATTATAGTTAAAATAATTTACTTTACAAAGTCTTGTACAAAACTATGGTTTTGAAATATGCCTTCTGAATACTGTAAGGTATTTTAACTGCTAAAGCTGCCAGATAGATTCTGTTTCATGATTTTATTGCATATATCATAAATGATCTACCATTGCTCATGCTTATATACAAGTATGGCCACTAACCTTGCCCTACTTTCATAGATTTGTTCATCTCATGAGACAGTTTGCATGCTGTAAACTGAAAAAAGATACACAATTAAAACTTGTTAAAGATAATTAAACTGAAGTGGAGAGAAAAAAAACTGCCTCACTGCTTTGTTCGTAATAGTAGTCTCTGAACTATAATTAAATTCTTCCTTCCAATAATTGTATACATACAAAGGAATTTTCCAGATAGCAAAACAATACAGTGATTAAAAATGATTAAGAAGCTGATTCCAAAAGCAAAGATGAGCCAGGGAAGATTGGAAAGATTTTAGGTTCCTCTAAATATACTGTACCAGCTGGGTACCAGATGGTGTTTGGCTACTTGCACCCACTAACTGAAAATATCAGAGGAGCAACTATGCGATTGCCAGAATCAGTTCCTCTCCCTTAAATAAAAGTGGCACTCTTGGGAATGACTTGGCAACACAGAAAAATTTCCTGACAGTGAGATCTATTAGATTGTGGAGTAGTCTCCCAGAGGTAGAAGTAGAAGCCAAATTGCTTGGCGTGTTACAGAGACTGGACAAAACCCTAGAAAACACACTACGGAGACATGCTGCTCCAGTGAGGTGGTGACTTATTCTGTTATAAATACGGGAATTGGATGAGAATGTCACTGCTTTCTTGAGAGCAACTTTAGAATACTTAACAGTAGTGGTCACATGTTATACTCATTTGTATGGAGCATCAAGGGAAGATTAGAGAATCGATGTTCGCTGAAGATAATTTTTGTCCAACTTGTCTCTAATCAAAAAATCAATCAGTCATTTCATGGCTATAGCCTGCTTCATGATCTTGCTAGCTGTGTGCTTTTAAAAAAGATATTTTGTATGAGGGTAATGTATATGCTTTCCTTCCAAAATGTTGTCAATGCATCCTGCTAAAACAATAAGCATCACCAATATGTTATATAAGACGTGCAGACATCAGCTTCTGTGGATAATGAAAAAAAACACTTGTAATTTGTTCCTCTTATCTGTGATCAAAAGATAATTAGAAAGAAAGGAAAGATAATTAAAAAGAAATTAACTTAACTTCAAACTCCCATTCCTGTTGGCTGTTGAGAGTCAAGCCAGAAATAGGAAGCACAACGCTGTATGCAACAGTTTGCTAGCAAGAAGTCATCACCAAATAGTTAGAAGTGTGATTACACTGTGTCCAAAATGAAGGTGAAAGAAATCAGTAGAAGCGCTGTATTATTGAATACAAAAAAGGGAATGATCTGATGAACTAATAAGGTTCCAGCCTGTACTGATGTTGTGGGAACTTTTTGCCATTTCAGACTAGCTGAATCATTATGTCTGAGGAAAGAGTCACAGGAAGAAAGAGCAAAATATTTTTCTTTCCTGTTTTGCTGCTGTTTGTTTATTCTTTTGAATGAAGAAAAACCTTGGGGACCTAAAACATTCAGTGTCATTTGAAAGTAGCATTTTCAATTTGAGCCCCAGCTGTGGACTCTTTTGTCTTTGAACTAAATGCAGCTGGGGCTGAAGGCACCCTTGGCAGAGAAAATGCAGTTGTTTTCAGAGGCTAGGCTTTAATTCCACTTACTTCCTCACTGCCACTACAGACTAATTTTTGCCTGTAACTAGAGTTTAAGTCTAGTGTTTAGAAATGTGGATCTGCCTGTGCTGAGAGGTATCCTAGCAGGCTGCTTGGAGAGTATATAGCCTTCTCCACAGTCTCCTATCTTTTGAAAACTTTGAAGTATCCCCACAGGAGCTCCTCTCAGTATCAGAAAACCTGGGGTTTTAAAAACTAGGCTCTGAGTCAACTCACAGTCCAGTGCTAGTTCCTAGTGATGGACAGAAGTAAGTGGAATTGGATGGAGCTCTTTGCAAGTGTGTTACTGCTCCGTCTCGCTCGGAGGCCCACTCCTCTCCCAGTTAGTTCAAAGACAGCAGGACAAAATCACGAGACAGCTAAATCTGCTTTGAAATTCACTTCTTTCAGAAATCTAGCTTTGTGGAAAGATTATTTAAATTCCAGTAGCACACTGCTGCTTTGCTGTTTTTGTTGGTTATTTGCCAATCAGCACATACTAGAAAAGCACTGCTCGGTACAGTTTGCACATGCTGTAAAGGTCTGCTCTGCTTCGGTTGTTGCTATGCCCAGATTTAAGCTCTGTGGCCGTGAGAGAGGGAACGGTGACAATCAGAAAAACTCTTAATTCAGGGTCCATATCTCATCAATTTTTCCCAAAGCCAGGGAGGGGTATCAGAAACTAAGTGTATATCACCTAGTTTTTCTTAGTCTGGAAAATTCAAAAATTAACTCCTGTCCCAGCAGCAGCAGAAGTTAACTGTATTCTGCTACCAGTGTCCCACTGTTGTTACCTCACTGAAAATATTAAATGAAGCTTTGGTGAGAGGTTGTGAAGCCACAGCAGTAGAAAGAATAAACACAGCCAGAATCAGAACGTGGCCCCTCTTTAATCTTATGGAGCAGCAGAGGGGACACAAGCCAAAGGTGAACTCTGGCCAGCTGAGATTCCTTTTCCTCTTGGAGGAGAACGCCAGGGTAATATCAAGCTGACTCAGGGCTAGCTGTTTGCAAAATGCCTTCTCTGCAGCCTCTGTGTGCAGGGTAGGTGGGAAAAAGCCAGAACCGTAAAAATGATGCTCTTATTCTACAAGTCCCAGCCTTGGAAATGTCCTGAGGCTCTCTGGAAAACAAAGAACTTAATTTAGGGCATCCTTTAAGCTGCTCTGAATAAAGACAGCAGCCAAAAATGCTCCTTCCATTCCCACGATTGGGAAATTGAGAAAACAACATCTAAAATCATTTTCTAGATTCCTGTATGTTTCCTATAAAATACATACAAACATTGAAGTGTGTAAAAACAGACCCTATAAAACAGAGCCTCGGAACCTGGAGACATGTACCTCTAAATCATCACGTATTTGAAAATGTGCGTGCCTTTGCCGCTTGTTCATTGAAGCGGGCCCGTCCTCTCCTGTTACCCAGATCAGTGGGAGAAAAGTCTGCCGACTTCTGTAAACATTGAACTTGGCATTTGACTTTGGTGAAGTTACAGCGGGGAAGAGCCTGTCCTTCGCTATTCCACCTTACAGACTTCTAAGAGATTTGTTATTTCAAAAGAGTATACTGCGTCCATGTGTCCCAGTTGGCTGCCTGAAGAACTGTAGTTAAACAGAACATTCTCAGTTTATTTTTTTCTTTCTACTTATCCATAAGAAAGCAACAATGCACAAATTAAGATGATTTTTATTAGCTTTTTACATGTAGTTTTGATCAGCCCCTTTTGGAAATCAAGTAACAGTGCAGTATTTGCCATATATTCATAAGATTGAAATAATTTTACTATTTGTTCAAAATAGGCTTCAGTTTTCTCTATAACCCAAGCCTAGGTGAGAACTGACTGTCAAATAAACTGCTAGATATGCAGCAATTTCAATTTGGCAGCAATATTATTAATTATTATTATATTTATTTATTTATTTATCACATACATGTGTGAATCGACAGGGAATATCTCAGGAGCTCCTGAAACAGGGCTGACCCGTCGCACTGAGCAGCTTCTCTTTTGTGCTGGTGCGTACTGCACATCCTTTCGGAACGCAGTCCCCAGCCGTAATGATGTCCCAAATCACAGGATTAATGTGTCTATGAACAGACCTCTTATGCCTCCAGAATGAAGTACTCCTTGCTAATTTCTCTTCAAGACACCAGCTTAATTGCATTTTAAACAAATGGGCTGCTTTGCTGGCCAACTTTTAAATGAGATAACAGCAATGTTCACTCTCCAGCAGTGATGAGTGCCTTGCAGTAGATTCAAAACTCTGTTCAATAACAGGTTTAATCTCACACCAGCAGATTTACTGCAGAATAAACTGCCACTGAGCTCATAATTAGTAAAACAAAAAAACCCAACCTACTAAATATTATTTTCCAAAGCAGCAGGCTATGTTTTAGTGGAAATTTTTAGTCCTGTTCTTTGTGTGTTTTATTGATTTTATGTATGATATTGGGAATTCATGCTATGATTTAAGATAATGGTCTTTATCGATCACTTAAGCAGTTGTTTAGCTACATAGTAACAAAATGATGCTCCTATTCACGGAATATGTGATACTGACAGCAGGGAGACCACAGTGCTTCCCTTCTTAATGTTTATTTCTTTTTTCCAAAAGCATATTCGCTGCTGGAAAACAGTAACAGCAAACATTTGTGCTTTAGAAACAATCTTCCCATAATTTTCTTTGTTGCAGCTATTAGTGGCCAATTGTGATTCAGTGATACCCAGTTCAACAAACAGATGTTCCGAAGTATATTCTCTGTAGCATGAAAACAAATATTAATGAGGTAATTGGAACTATTGAAGAAAGGAAAATAGGGAGTGTGTAGTTTCTAATGTTTGAAGTCATGCCCTTCAGTGTTTTCTTGTGTATAGTGACAATGTTAAGTTTCAGTTTCTAGCTGTGTTTAAACACCAGAGGGCAAATTTTCAAAAGGGCTTCATCCCAGGTTCGGGTCTGTGTGCACACACTGAATTATTTGTTCTCTGGAAGGAGAAAGTTGGAGGTTGTAATTGAAAAATTTGGTCTCGGATGATCTAAAAGCTTAAAGAAAACTGTAAAACAGTCATGAGGAGAGGGAATGAAATCTAGCCCACAGTCTCCTTTCTTCTTTTCAATTTGTTCTATGTAGTATGTCTTCAAAAGAGATTTTTTTTTATGAATCTAAGTATAATGCATTTGTCCACAATCTGAACTGCAGAGTAACAATGCCTGTTTCATACCTACAGTCCATGTGAACCATTACATTAGATATAAGTAATTAAAGCACATCCTATAAAGCCTTCTCTTCTATAGATCATTTTCTCCTTGTTACATACTAGAGTATCAAAAAACTAAGTTTGCTACACTGTTTTTCCACCTTAGTTCAATAGTATCTTAACACTACAATCATTGTGATGTGCGGGTTACATGTACAGCAATTATGCTATGGAATAGGGCACTTTTGGCTATTCTTAAACAAGCATATAACAATTTCATTTGGTTCTTTTCACGTCTTGAGACAGATGTGCCCCAGTGGAGCCACTGCTGTCCTGGTGCTCTAGTTGCCCACACTAAGGGGACCCAGGTTTCCCTCCAAAGGAGACTAGAGTGCACAAGAGTGTGGGCACAAGTGCGCCTTGGTACTCAGCCAGCTGGCTGGGCGCCAGGGGACCAGGACTCCCTCCAGAACGGATGTGTCCCACAGCTTAGATATGGGCTCACCCCCGGGCCGTCCGGTGTGCCAAATAGCATTCCTTAACTTACTTTTCAAGTTTTATAAAATTCTACTATGTCCTTGGTAACTTAGGGTAGATATTGTACAAGGCTGCAAAAACTCCTGCCATCTTATTCTCTCCCCAATACTTTTCCTCTTTCTATACGTGGAAGTTTTTATAACCACATATGAAGGTACCAAGGGGTGCTGTAATTTTAGCAAAATCCTTCACAAAGATCTGATCTTTGTCTCCTTATTTGCTGAACTCTATAAAAAATGATGATTAAAGACAGCAGAAAGTTGTCACAGCATCAGTGCTTCTTGCTATAAAAAATATAAACAGACTTTTCAGAGGAAATCTTAGTTGTTTTCAAAAGCAGGTATCTACTCAAGCTGTATTTTGAAGTACTGACTATATGTATGCAAATGCAAAAGCCCACCTCAAGGCTGCTGCAAACACTTGGACCTTGATGCTATAGCTGAAAAAGCAGGGAGGGATTTTGGGCTTCTATTCTCATAGTACTCTATGGTCAATGACTCACTGACTATTCAAAGTGCCTAAGGAAATGACCTTCTTCACTTAGGTATACCCAATTGTTTGGATGTTGGTACTGACTTCTTCAGCTTAACAAAACAGGAAAAAAATTTGGTTTCATTTTTTGTTTCACTCTCTTGGCCAGCTATGAGACCTTTTGTATCAGGAAACATTTGTAACTCAGAAAACAGAGTAATAGAGATGATGTTAATTTTAGGGAAGAGGGGGTTATTAAGAGAATGGAGAATATTTGGTGGTCCACTTCAGAATAGCACTCCAAATTCTCATACTATATCAATTGCTATCAGGATTTATTTTTATTTTTATTTATTTATTTATTTATTTATGTATAAAGTTCAAAGCATAGCCAATAGATCATCATCTGGAAGAATACCAAGTAGAATACTTGGCTGTAGAACACTACTGCTCATCAGTAGTTCATCAAAGTATCAGAGGTCCATCAAAAAAGTATAATGGAAAATGAATACATTTAACCTAATGAAAAGCCTGGATTTTTCTCTCTTACATCTATACCTCAAGAAAGAAAGGCTGCTTCACCTTGCATTGCAGTCATAGCTATACTGTTCATGATTCAATTCTGAATCTTCTGTGCTCTTCTGATAATAGCTGCTATACTAGCAGACTGATTTATACCAATCTTTCTTGTAATTTGGATACTGAGGAAGGACTCAGGAATTCTGGCTTTTATTTCTTGGCTCCAGCATAGGCCTTCTAGACGTCTATAAATTTTTTATGAAACTGTAAAATAAAATTAATAATTTGATTTCCTGCCTGTGGATTATGAGGATATATTTACCATTGATTGAGACTCACAAAAATTCTGTGGGGGTCAGAAGTATCTGGATAACATCACTGATTATATAAAACATCATTTTTTTTATAGTAGTTGGAAGTGCTAATCTTTTATATCAGATGTAGCACATAGTAGTACCTGAGTAGTATTTAAAAGTCCTTCATTCTCCAAATAGGAAACATCATCTATTTTAAACTGGTAGTATTTAAAAGTCCTTCATTCTCCAAATAGGAAACATCATCTATTTTAAACTGATTGCTCAGTGCTCTTGTCAATGGAGTCTATTTTTCTGACCAAATTAATACTCTATAGGTATAGTCCCAAATATAAAAATGTTTTTAATATCTATTTGTGCATTCTCAGTGTTATTACTGTGTCTGGGCATTCTGTGCCCATTGCAAAGAACTTTATAGTCTAGAAGAACAACATAAGAACAAACTTAAGAGGGAATGAAAGCAAATGATTAGTGCTATTTAGTGTATTTATAGGTGGTTCCACCTTTTTATGTAAAAAAGTCAAGATTATGGATGCTATAGGAAGAGACCTTTGAAAGATGTGATACTTAAAGAAAGGAAGGTGGAAGAATAGTGGTAAGAAACTTGGAAAAAGATATGGGCAGTTTATATAAAACAAGATGACTAACTAAAGGAGATTTAAGAAGTATGAGTGGGAATAATAGGGAAGATAAATGACTTTTGTCAATGATTTGAAACAGAAATGTTGAGCTGAATCTAGAGGAGTGTGAAGGACTGATAAAAGCTAAATTGAACTGTAACATAAAGCATCACATTCCACCATAATATACCCAGCAATACAAAGCATGAACTACAGTTTGGAATACAAAATATGACACCACTTCAATCTTTTGCAAGAAATTGCTGCATAGGATATGAATGAACTTTAAAAGGACTATGTATTTCACTTTCACTAACATCTTTTAGTCATTTCTTTCTTCTTGCTTGTAGCTGTAGCATGTTTGGAATTCTGAAAGATAAGATCAATTAAGTTCTTCTCATTTGCCTCTGAGCGCCTTTGATTTAATCTCCATGCTAGTTATTAACTTGGCCACTGCTCCAGTTTGGCCTTGCAGATCAGAAACCTTTACATTCCTGCTGTAGCTATGGAGAAGGGTATCACAAATATATATTCTATTCACTCCAAGAAAACCTCAAAGAAAACCTGCATCATCACTGGCATATTTTCTCTGTACAGGTTACCGAGGGTGCCATTTCATTAGACGTGGTGTTGTAAGCATGTGCAAAAGCCCATTTAGAAGAGGCTGGATGTTGTGAGCGAATTAATTGGTGGAAGAGATTAATATTTACTGTGCTTTCCTGGCACAGCACAAACGTTAAATATATTGTTTAAAATCCATTAACAAGTACTTTAAGTTACAACTAACTTACTTTTAATATGATGTTTTAAATGTGTTACAAAAAAAGAAAGATATTATTTTGTGTATTTTAAAAATAAATACATTTGATTCAGCCTTAGAGAGAGAAAAAAATTAAACATAGTCTCAAAATACTTCTTTCTGTGGTAGAAGAAATATTTTTACACAGCAAAAGTTAATTTTATTGCTATATTTTGCTATATCACTTTATTTGCAGAAAAAAAAGCAAAAAAAGCAACCGCAGAGCTTCATGCTGTCATTTGAAATTTTTTGATAGTTTTCTGATGATGATATTTGTGAAGGACTTGCAATGGGTATTCTCCCTGTTCTGTTACATGATTCTGCAGATTGAAGCCTCCACAGAGCTCATTTTGCTTTAACCAAGAAATGTTTCTTACATATGAAATTTTCAGTAGCTGAACAGAAAATAGAGTAAAAAAAAAAAGGCATAGCAGATGGAATATTGAGAGATAGGCATCAGCAGCAGGAGATATATTAATGGCTGGTGGATAATTAGCCACAGCTTCATGTCTCAGTGTCAGTTTTGCCACGGGATTGATGCAATGAGCCTGCTAATACTTGTTCACAGTTGGATTTTAGTAGGTATTTTGCTCCAGCTGCAGCTGCAACTGCTGCAGAGTGTGTGTGCGTGCAATGCCATATACGCAGAGTCTGTCTGGATTTGGCTGAAATGTTTTGGCTCTGTATGAATTCTGTGTTTCTCTCATTCATTGTTATTTGCCATCATGTAGTTGGTTTATTCCCACCTTTTCTATTCCTTCTTCAATTTGCTTGGAACAACCTTGGCTAGGAAGTTTCTAATTGTAGGGGAAGAGAGCCAGTTTCCCTGTAAACTGAATGAAGAGCTAGTGAATATGAATAATAAGCCTTTTGAGTCTTTGCTATTACGCTCTTCTTTCTCCGGTATTTCTTCTATTAAAAAGATGTTTAGAAGAAGATAAAGTGTGACTGACAAGACAAAAAAAGAGGCATTGATAAATATAAGAAAAAACATTTATAGACACACTAGGAATTCTAAAAGATTGCAATAGGATGGATGAATTACTTTAGCTGTATGTAATAATGTAGCAAGTTTTCCCACCATAAGGTCAGTGGTTCAAATTCTGCTAAAGTTGATAGTAACTGGAAGCTATTACCAGTGTTAGGTGGTCTTTGTGAAATTTGTTTTTGGTTCCAAGCTATACTGGAGAGTTGCCTACAGTTGGCACTCCCAGCAGAGAGACTAAATACTCCTCAGGAATGGAAATCCTTGCCTGGTCCTGTTAAAGAACTTAGCTACACTCTGGGGTGCATTGAAGCAGCCCATACTTCAACTTCTTAAATAGCAGAATCTGAGTAAGAGTAGTGTGTTTTACTATTCAGGGACATTCACTTATTTGGAAAGAAAGAATAGGTTAAAAAGCAAAATTAAGTACACTCTTTTTCCCAAAAGAAAGCAGAAAAGAACAGAACCCCATAAAACTGAGAAAAAGAAAGATAATTGATCAAATGACATAATAGAATTGATATTTAGGATACTTAAGAAAGATACAGCAATGGGACTTTCTCTGAGTGAAACTCTGAAGAATAAAGTTTTAGTCTGCAAAGTATTGTGCATCTGCATGTTCTCCAACTTCAGTTTGTTCTGTAAATGTAAAGCCAATAATATAGCAAGAATTCTTTCTTTCTTTGGTTTTAAAAAACTCAAAAATCTTATGAAGGGCTAGAGAAGCAGACATTACAAATTTAATTTAAAAACAGGGTTAAAAAGACAAGAAGTGGTATACTAAGCTTCGACTAGCCTGGCTGCTGATAGTATTGCGTATCAGCTGCTTATGGTGAATGTTGGCTGTTGTCAATTAACTGGAATATGTTTAATCTGTCTATCATTAAAAACTTATGTTTTTATAGGTGGTACAGAGAGTTAGCTAGAGAATAATTTTGCAAGAGGTACCACTGTGCAGCAGCATTTTTGCATTAGTGCCTACATGTAAATATTTTTTATTTTCCCAAAGATTTTTAAAATGAACTTAAAAGAAATCCATTGGGATGAAATTTGGGGGGAATGTAAAAATTCTGCATTTATTGCCCAATTAATCCTAACCATTTAAAAATGTGCAAAGCTTTTTAAAAGATATTTAAAGCTATCTTGAAGTGTTGGGAGATTTGTCTTGGGTTTCCAATTTTTAATACATTTATTGGATACCAGACTTGTTTCCTTAATAAAAATTTCCTAAACCAAGCTGGACTGAGACAACATTTTAATATATTAATTATCTTTTTAGATTGTAGGAAATGCTTTTCACGTATGTAAGAACACCTCTTTAGTCAAAAATTCATAGAAATGTTTAGTATGTAAAATTATTGAGCATGCCAGGCTCTGTGGATGAAGAGCTCCCCAAGTATGCACTGATAAGAGGACTGGAGCTGTTTGTGTCAATGTTTTGCAAATAATGGGTCTGTGGGAGAATTTAAAATTGCAGTTTTCTCTCCAGACTGTGGTGCTTTTTAGGATGAGCTGAGTTACTATGAGGCTTGGCACTCTTCAGTGCATCTTAGGCAGCAGTTCTTATACTTCCATTGAGATTGTAACAGCTGGCCATTACAATCAATCAACTGACATTTTAGGGTTATTTTTCTTTAATATTAAGGAAAAAAAGAGAAATAAAAGATATCACAATTGAAATTTCCCAAGAAGATCAAGGAATTTATATATCTACCTTTGACTATAAAAAGCATGCACTTGCATGTAAATCACAAATGGATTATGCACTTTATACTTGGGACACTGTGGTATGATTGTAGTTTTCTATCAAATATAATCACTCTCTCTCAATATATGTGTATTATTAATTCCCTGTAGGGGTTGGCTATATGTCACACCAGTCTTCTGTACATGAGCACAGAGCACTCAACTATAGAGTATGTGTAAACATGTGGAGTATGTCTGAACTTCATAGCTAAATCAGTATATACAATTTTTGTGGTTGTGTAGATTTTCCTTGCTCTAAAGCAAATGTTAGAAGCAAAATTAAGGTCTTGGAGAAGCAAGTGAAGAGGTGGAGACTCTAAAGAGTAGATGGGATAGGCAGTGGCCTTCAATGGTGGCCAAAATGTCTTAGAAAAGTCTGGGCCAGCAGTATCATCTAAATTTAAGTTTTTGAATTCTTGAAATGGGACTGAAAGCAAGAGAGAGAGGATTCACTCCCATGTACAGTCAGAGACATTTGCATAGATTGTATCTGCTTTTCCTAAAGTACAGTTTGAGTTAAATTATTATATTTCCATAGCATCCAAAACTTAGTGCGTTAGTGCTGTATACTGACTGGAGAACCCAATTCTGTATGAACATAATCATATGTTCATCACATGAGCATATGATTGCTCTGTATGTAATTATAGAAAGTTGTTAAAGAAGCATTCGTGTTGTGTTTTGGCAATTTGCTCATCCGCAACAAAGGAGAGAATTATGAATCATGAATGTAGAGGCTGTAATCATTGTTCACAGCACAATGCACATCCTTCCTGGGGCCACTGAGGTAAGTGTTTATCTACTTAGATATTTTGCTACTAATGTCTTTAGGGACACTTAACAACTAGACACTTTGTACCTAAAAGACCATAACAGGGAAAATAGTAGAGGTGCTATAGTATGAGGTAACAGCAGTTGTAGTAGCATGCTTCCATAGATAGGTGGTAATTTCAGTCAGCTGAGTGCATATTTTACAGGATACTAAATTACTTGATTCCATTTGTTCCTTAAGGTAAAGCAAGTGAAAGCAATTAAAATAAGAATTACAGGAGTGATAGGTTCAGAAAGTAACGTTAACTGCTTTAAGGTCCCACCAAGAGCTACTGCCACTTTTTTGGGTCAATTTTCCTTTCAGTATATAAGCATGTTGGTAGCCTGAGGTGATAAGAGAACCTCCTCTGAGCTGCATGATCAGTGAAGGTCGTTGTCAAAGCAGAGTGGATCAAAACATTTTAGGAGGGCTGCAGGGAAGAATTTGTCAGACCATTGCGCTTGGGTAGCGCTACCTCCACTACTTTTGGTAGCACTATTTTTCGTAGCACTTTCTTCCATTATTAGTGACATAAGATTAAATTTCCTTCTTAAAGAATTTGTTCATGATGACCATGTCCTCTTTACAGATCTAGGTATCAGACTAAACTCTTCATCCCATTTTCCCACCTTCCTAAAGCCTCTTAGCTTCCATTCTCTGCTATCCTGTCCCTTATGCAGACTCAAATGCATTATCGTCACCTCAGACTTCCTCCTAAGTTTGGTCTTAGTCTTGTAGTTTTTTCTGAAACAACATTTCACAGATATCTGAATGGATAGGAAAACATTAAAAACTCTTGTCCAAGCTCTTAACATCTTATATCTCAATTGCCATAAGTCTTTTCTTCTGGCCTTGACAAAATCATCTTGCAGCAAAGTCTGTTTCTCTATTGCATATGAGCAGGTTACAGTCTGTCCTCCCCTTGCATTGAGATGTTGGCTGCTGCCTTCCATTATACCCTCATTGCCCACTTGTTAGAATTTCAAATGAGCACTTCTGTGCAATCTTCTCTGTTGACTCCTTACTTGAAATTCTCCATAAGCATTTAAAACACGACCTCATTAAATTCAAATCCTTTAAACTCTTGCTTGTTATAATGTGCATAAAAAGCAGAGGGAAGAAACATTAGGCTGGGGCTGTTGTGTGAATGCTGCCTTTCCTGCTCTCCTGGTTCCCTTGTTTACCTGTCTCCACTCACACCTCTTTGTTCTCTCCCATCTTACCCTTCCTTCTGCAGTTCCTGGGGAGTGATTCTTACTGCTTAGTACAACAGGCCTGCTCTGTGATTTGGGGTCTTGCAATGTGATTAAATAAAGAGTGCTTTTAATAAGTAATTCTGTTAGGAATTGAATTCTGAAAGTTCCACCATACCATTGGTGGTCATTTTTAGATGCTTATCAGTTTTCCACAAAACAGACGTCTGATACAGCATTTGATTTTTTGAACTTATCACCGTCACCTTTTAAAACATTTTACTTGTGTCAAACACACAACTTGTCAATACAAGTCAGACTTATCAGGCTAGAAACAGGAAGACCTTAAGTCTGTTGGCTATGAGATTCATATGGCATAAAGGTACCTGATTTGTGATTTCTAATCTGACGCACATAGCAGAACCAGACATTAGCTGAAGTAAAGAGTGTCTTCAGAGCAGGGACCAGACCTAAGCTTCTTCCTCTGGTGCCTTTCTGTGTGTGCAGAGCTCCAGAGACATTCCCCTTGCCTGTTTATTCTTTATCAGCCAAAGTGGAGCTCTCTGAGGTGCCTTGCTGTCACTCCACCTTGTGTTGCCACCTTCAAGCCTGCGCTCTGCTCTGCACGCCAGACGTGTAAAAGCGAAAACCTTTCCCTTTCTGGAGAAAACCATCTTCAGGAACACACAGCCTCCCAGACAGCTGGCAGTGAAGTTACCACTGTACGAAGTCCAGGGGAGTCTTAGGTACAAGGTTACTGCTGTGCAGGAATATTTATTTTTCACTAATATGAAAACTGATGAATGTCTGTGTATAAGGCACGAGTCAAATAGTATTCCCTCAAACCTATGGATAACTAATACATATACATTCCTAAAATTTTTGCTAGCAAGCAGTGTACAGCTCTCATGTATTAAGTCTCTGTCTCTCCAGCCTGATCTGCTGTTTGCTATCCTTTTCATTTTGACAATAATTTGAGAGCTTTCTCTTAACTCTGCTGTAATTTGCAGGGAATCAAGGCATGCTTGAAATTACTTACCTGACTGCACTTTGTGTGAAGAACTCCATCCACTCAGCTGTTTTAGATTAGCAGTGAATTACAGTTCACTTCAGTGCAATTAGACCTAATGAGGTGCACATGGAGACTATTGGGCCACTGTGTAACCACGTTATATGGACTTGCTAGTTGCCGTTTTAATCAATTGGTTTGACCTTTGGATGCAAACTACCACAAAGCACAAAGAAGTTTGTTGCCCAGATACCTACTTACCTGAATGTAGGGAGAGATGATAAAAATTAGTCTCCTATTGATCTGGAAAAGCTGTTTCTCTGGAAAACCTTCACAGAATAACCCTCTTTGCAGGAGAAAGGTTAAAGTGATTGGTCAGATCACTAGCACAGTTAAAATATTAGCATAAATATTTCTCTTTCTCTTCTGGTATGACTTGACTTGAAGGTTATATTTCACATCCTGGGCTATTTAGCAACCAAAGGTTAAATTTCATAAGCAATAATTTCATTTTATCAGATTATGTTTTGGTAATGAAATCAAGCACAGCTTCATGTAACATTTTTGAAATTGGGCAGACTTCCTACAAGGCAGTTAACTTTCTGCAACCCGAGTCAATAATTTTTTGTTGTGTAATGGAGGGAATATTTTTGCTTTTAAAAGTTAAAGAAAAGCAAAGAAAAAAGACATAAGATTCTAATTTAAAGAATTGAACTTACCAACAAATGAACTAGGAGAACGATGCAGGGAGACATCAATAAAAATTGGATCTTCGTGGAGGGAGTTGAATACGGGGTGAAGCTGTGAGGAATGAGTGCTCTGTCTCCTGCAGAAACCTTCTGAACATAGCAAAACCAAAAATTATTAGTACTATTATCATAGACTTCGTATAGATGTAAATCTGTTACTCCCTAGGCAATCACTGCTCTTTCTTTAGT
Source organism: Rhea pennata (assembly GCF_028389875.1). Classification (NCBI taxonomy): domain Eukaryota; kingdom Metazoa; phylum Chordata; class Aves; order Rheiformes; family Rheidae; genus Rhea; species Rhea pennata. The sequence continues at coordinate 15,813,699 of NC_084670.1, read as the reverse complement.
TTGTTCCCTATCTCTCGGATAAGGTAGCCCCCTAAAAACAACTGTTCACTTAGTATATAAGGGAAAAAGAATGAGGATTTTCAGAGCCCTTTCAGAGTAGATAGTGTTTATAATTCACTTTTTTTCACGTATGAGACGTGCACTCAAGGTTTTAGCCTGATTCATCCGATTCTCCATCTGCTATTGCTGTTGGCCTACCATCTTCATCCCCATGTCTTGCCTGTATCTATATGCTAAAAAGGTATTCCTTGCATATGGTACACAAGGCGTTCCCAGCTTCAGGCTGGGAATATCCTTTTCCCTTCCAGAGGTGTTCAGCATACAGCTCAGTGCAAGCCTGATGGATGCCTGGGACTTCAAGCTCTCTCCTCATTTTGAGATCCGCTGAGAAACAGTCTCCATATCAGACAGGCAGCATGTGAGACCAAAATTGCCTCCTTTACCTGGTTACTTGAAACATATAAAAATGAATGAGACGTAGAAAAAGGAAGAAAGGATTGCCAGGCGTGGATTTGACTGACATGCCATGATAAGCTGTCCTGCCCACGGCCACGTATGTATGCAGGCTAGAAAGCATGAGAAGGGGTTTATGTTTTACCTTCTAGAGCAGCTTTTGTGTTTGTCTTAATGAAGAATATAAGAAATATTTCAGTTTGGTGTGTCTTAGAAGTTCCAAGTGTTTTTAAGTTAATTAAATATATGTTAAGTACATATGTAAATATGTATAAACTTAAGTTGCAGCAGTGGCTCGTCTTGTCTTTATACCACATAATACAGGTTAGTCCCAAATGTTTGGGAAGTATACCTACCCAGTATTTCTACTGTTAAAACCTTTGTAATTGTGGCCCTCTGCCTTTGAGAGGAAATATTTGCATGTAATGACTGAAACAGTTCTCATGAGTCATTTCCATGAGACTGAAATGGCTCATTTTTATGAGTCTGCTTGGTTTATTTGTATTTTACTGTCTTAAAACTTTCAGAATAGCTTCTGCTGCGCACCTTGTGAGAAGACATGAGTCACATGTGCAACCTGACAGGATCTAGATATGAATTCCTGGTTATGAGTCACACTGAAGAACAATATCTTGTTCCTCACTTGAGATCACAAGTGTGTAAACTTCCTTCTTCCTCTTGGGCTTAGCTTCCAAATGAGAAATGTCTTTTTGTACTTTAAGTAACATCATAGGAAATCATGCTTTATTCTAACTACATCGAATCTAACAACGAAACAGCCAAGTTTTCTGGTAATAAAGTGAAATAACAAGCATTTTATAGATGGCACCAAATTATAAAAAAGTCTCTGTTTCTCTTTATCTCCTTATATATATAAAATTTATGTTAAAACCTGTTTCTGTCACTAATAGGTACTCATTTAAATGCATTTAAACTCCTCTCCTGTCTCTAATATATGTTAATGACTTTGCATTTTCAAAATAAATACCTGGCTACACAGAAAATATGTGTAGAAATCCTATCAGTGGATAACAGATGTAATTATCAATGTGCTGTACGAGTCACTGATAATTGCTTAATACGTGAAGCATGCTGGCTTGCTTATATATATTTTATACAAGTATTTCATGTCATATAAACTGCCCACTATTGTATATAGCTACTAAAACATGCATTATATTTTAAACATTTGCCTATATCTAATGAAGTCTGTCGTATGTTTACGTGAAAATGAGAACATCCTGAATTGTATTAAGTTGGCAAAAGGTACTGGTAGCCCAAGGAATAAACATCCTCAGGATCAATGCCAGCCACTATGCATTAAGTTGAAATGCTGTTCCTATGAGATATAATTTAGATTACAAATGTTTGCAATTATCTGTTCCATGGATTCTTTAATTGTACTATGAAATAAGTGATATGGGTGGCAGCACCAAAATTGGTCTCATCTAACATATCCTTTTCTGTATAAATCAAGTACATTTCTATTTATATAACAAGAGCTTGAATTTCTTGCATTATTTTGCTACTAAAAATTAATATGCAAGTGAATGTAGAGGAGATACTCCTTCTATACAGACTGGATTGAAACATTAAGTGTAAGATTTACATGTAAATGGGCACACAGAAGTCCACATTTACTTGACTTGTGTTTGAACTCCCTATAGTAGCTTTCCTTTTTCTTTCCAGAGGTTAGTTGATGTCAAAGGCCATCTGTTTCCTGTACTACAGAGACACGTAGATGTTGAAAGAGCAGAATATAATCTGTTCAGTAAACTACAAATTAAAGATCTGTTTCAAGAATCTGAATAGTCTCAACACTGGAGTTTTGAGTACAGTAATTTTTCTACATGTTTGTATATTTAAAGTCTGAGTTTTATGGTATAAACTACTGTAATGAAACCCAGAATAGTCTCTCTCTTTGTCTGCACTGGCACTGTTTCAGACATTTTGAGGATACCCAAATCTCAGTTAGTGTTTGGGTCTCTGAGTTGGATCTGACGTGAACTATATTTCACCTGCTATGGGTGGAGGACCTTTTTAGTAGAAGGTAAGGACTGACCAACTGAAGATCCTCATAGAGTTTTGATTGAGAGATGCTATATAAAGCCTTTGTGCCTGGCACAGTCTCAGGTTAAAAAGTACATGATACCTGGACCATCTTGAGAATCCAGGTTCTTAACTCGCCATTTCTCACCTCAGGTGGGCTTACCCCTTCAATATGAAAACAACTGTTCTTATATTCAAATATGCTTTGTTAAACTTTGAACTCATGAAAAACAAACTTTATGAAAAACATTTGTTGTCATATCAAGTACAAACTCTAGCTGAGAAATAATTTAATATGAATATGATATTAAACTTGATGTTTGAATATATACATATTAGCTTGCTATTGTTTGATTTAGCTATTTAGGGTGGTCTGGGACACTAGGAAATCAAAGAGGTTAATTTGAAACTAAATGATGATGAAAGTGGTTCCATAATTTTACACTGGTTGTATTCAAACAAATCTAAGAGTCAAATCATGTTTATGTAAGTCATAAAGGACCCCTGGGACTTTCTACTGACTTAAGGTGAACAGGAACAGATCCTTCTTTCTTCTTCAGAAAACTACATTGAGCTACTAGGTGTGTATAATGTGTATATTTATTTAACAAGCAGTTTCTTTACTAACTTTTACATCGCAGAAGACTGAGGCCTTTTTTAATATAGATGGTGTTACCTTAACAAAAGGCAGACTTCGGGATGTTTTGGTGAATGGCTGCCATTAGCTGCCTAAGTTTCATTTCCATATATGCAGTATATGTTAAAAGGAAATCAAGCATTGCTTTAGAAAGGCAATTTGTTAACAAAGTAATTAACTGGTCATCTTTCTATCTCAAAAGATGAAATACGACAGATGAAGATGTTTGTTTTATTACAGAAATCTGTTACACAATACCTTATTACTCATGTAGTGTCACTTTATAGATTGTGCAGCAACCTCATACTCTGTTACATCAGAAATTCTACATTTATAAAACTACATTTATATTTTAATCTAATATACCTGTAGGTTCCATGCAGGGGAAAAAATGAATTTAACTATAGTCTATATCAAAGACAATTTAAGTGTCCACAAAGGAAGTATCAGGTCTTGAGAAATTTCTATGACTGAAGAAACAGTGCACTTAGGCTTTTGCTGTCTTGGCTATTTTCATTGCTTAGATTAGCATTATATATGAGTGTGTGATTTTTTTTGAAGTGAAAAGTAGTGGCACAAATTCGCTGATGATTATATATCTTTCATTGGAAGATATGATTTTCTTATTCATTTTCCTTATCTAATTCTTGACGCTAAGCTAAAATTTTGAAAATAAAATATAGTCCTCTTAGACATTCAGTGTAACTAATTTTACTTCATTTGTAAGAAATTTACTTAGAGATGAACTCACTTATAATTTATTTCATGGATGGGATCCTGGGCAACGTGTTTTAGGTGACCCTGTTTGAGCAGTGGGGTTGGACTAGATCTCCAGAGGTCCCTTTCCACCTCAACTGTTCCGTGATTTGGTATAAAATTTAACCTGTAACTATGCTTTATCATAAACATGAAAACTTCTTATTCACATGTGACCTAAAACTGTCTTATTAAATAATATGGACAATGGATTGAAAACTTACCAGAATCACTTTTGTTCTGGTGCTATTATTTGTTATGCTGTTTGTTTGTTTGCCTTTGTCTCTGGAAATAATAATAACAGCAAAATACTTCAGGAACATTTACAAAACAACAGCATTTGGGCTTCCAACCCAATTAGAACAAAAAGCACAATAACACATTATAATATAAATCTGACATGTAGTTTTCCTCCAGGAGATATTCAGTTTTTAGTTTTAAACAAGTCCCTTAGAAGCTTTAGGGTTCTTAGGATGCCTGGAGTCAAATTTGAACAATTTTTCAACTTACTACAGGGAATCTTAATTCAAATTCAACAAAACGCTGAAAGAGGTAGTGCTTCGGGGTACTTAGCTTCCTCAAAGGACCGTCAGTGTGAAACCTCAGATGGGAAGAACCAACATGTAAATAAAATATCTGTCAACCTAAAAACATGGTAAATAGGAAGAATAGCGCTCTTTCAGATGCAGAAAAGGAAAAAAGTTGTGTCTTTTCACATTATGAGGACATACAAGAAATTCAATGTGATAGAAAGCTAAATTACTAAAACACATATTGTTTCACTATTAGAGAGAAAAAATTATGCTCTATCAGACAGGTTGAATTGTTAGTGACAAATACAGGATTGAATTCTGTTATTCTCATTTGAGGGAAATTCTGCTAAACTTGGCCTTGAAGTCTTCCTTCCCCACTAACTATGCCAAAGGATGTACTAAATAATATGGGCACATAATTTTCGTTTTGCGGGCTGTTTTTAGTATTGCATGCTAATGCTTACATGTGACTCATTGCTCATGTTACAGTGTGGTGTTTCTGATCTGCGATGAACCATATGACAGTTCTTAAACTAGAAAACCACAAATGATGAATTGAGTGCTCTTATGGTGATTTTGGGCAGGAAAAGAAATTAAAAATAAATTCCTGTCACTTGCACAGTCTGTCAGTACTACTGAGTGTTTGGCTGCATGCTCATGATTAACAAATTATTTCACACTAAATTAACAGTAGAACAGCCTCAATATATGTATCTAGAAAACTGAGCACCATATTTTTATTAATATTCAGCACCTCTTCTCTTCTGTGAATGCTGGTCTTTCAATATCGTTCTTCACATGATACGTAAATATCACAGTATTTTCTTTTTCTTCTGTTAGCAGATTAGGGCTTCAGAACCTGTCACATGTATTGCAGTGATATAAGTTACATAATTGAATAAAAATTGTTATAGGAAGAGTTTTGAAAATATTTTGTCAGGAGCTACAAAAGAAAAAAATCAGTTCCAAACTTCATAAAATACAAATTTTTATGACTGGCTGTGCCCCCATACAATCATATGCTGTAAGACAAAGAGACACCATACATCCATGTAAGTATTTGGAATAGGCTAACTTTTTTTTTAATAGTTTATAGCGGTGTGTACCAGTTACTGTTATGCGTATTATAGTATCTTTGTATATTAATCCTAATTACAAAGCTTTTGACACTATTGCAGTGATTCCGGAAGCCCTTTTCTCATTGTTGAATGTATTGATATGCCTAGACATGGACAAAGGCATTAGAATATAACCTACAAATTCTGTTCTGAATCTTTTCCCTGCAAGATTCTGAAGGCACATATAGTCATATGCCCAGTGTTTTTAATTGGTCTGCCTCGTGGAGCTGATGTAATGGAACTTTTCCTCCTGTTTTACTTAATCTGTTGGTATGAAAATTGCAATGAAGATGGATACTCAGGATTTTGACTTCCTTTGCTCTGGAAGAGTAGAGACATATAAGTTCTTTCTTTTTTTTTTGACAAAGGTTTTGTATTATTCACATACAGTATTTCTCTAAGCTTGTATTTGAGTGTACAGCAGGCCTGTATAATTACTAACAATGCGAGAACAATGAAAATCACTTAAAAAGCATGAACCTACTACCTGATCCTTGAAGATGTGTATTATCATGTGTATTGTCAGATAGGTTTGTATCGTGTATTGTTACAGAAAACTGTGTTAGGATTTTTGAGAACAGACACTGGGGTTATTTCTCCTTGGCAATTATTATATCTCAAGGCCCTTGCCAAATGATTGTTTGACTATTTTCTCCCTCTATACCCCCCCCCAAAAAAAAAAAAAAAATAAAGAAGAAAAAGAAAAGAGAAAAAAAAGGAACAGAAGCATTTTTTTTAATCTCAATTAAAAGGGAAATTTTTAGAGTAATTGCTATTAATTAAATAATCCGTACGTTTCTGCAAAGATGACGCTGAAATTTTGCAACCAGTTAGTATTAACAGCTTTCTCTGTCAATATATAACAAACTATACATAAACAGGGGCCAGTTATACTGCAGAAGGTATTGCTCCTGGCAAGTGTGAGCAGGGAAAATGATAACACTCGTAGTATCTCATCACTGTGGCTCAGCGTTGTAAGGTCAAAACACTTGTCCCATGTTACTTCTCCTATCTTCTTCTGCTTGACACAGTGCACTAAAAAGATATAGACCTGCTGTCACAATCCCCGTAGATCAAGTTGTTGTTGTCAGACATTCCCAGCCCCTTTAGGGCAGAAGCACTGTGCTGGCAGCCTCGCCAGTGAGCCAGGCGAGCCTCAGCACATCGTAGAGTCACTTTATCACCTCTGTCGAGGGCTGACTGAATATGCTCAAGAGCCGAAAAGCTGGTTGTGGATGCTCCCTTCGCTGTCTTCCTTCCCTGAGGTAGGATGGTGCAGTGGATAGGGTTTTGTACTGACGCTAGTCACCAACCTGGTTTGCCAGCGGTTTACTATCCTGCTTTAAAAAGTGACTTTTTATCCTTTGCCTTCACTTTCCTTCTCTAAACACCTACAAAATTAGCAATTTCCGTGTTGCCTCCCCCCTGCTTTTTTCAGGATCCATTGATAAATAATGTCCCATGCTAAATACCATGAATGAAAATAATAAACAAATTTTGTTGAGTATTTTCATGTAGCTGCAGTTTAATGCTAGGATTTCTTACTGTGACAACTGATGCCAGGGAGTGTGAGCTCTCGCCTTTTATCTCCTGCCTGTTTTCCTGGGAAGGATCTCAGTCCTTCTGGTTGTGCAGGGTGTTTGAGGATATCTCTGCTGTCATTTGCCTTCTCGTGGGCAGCAGTTATCCCCCGAGAGGTTTCTCCACCACTCTGTTCTTTTATAATGTACAATCTCAGAGATCAAATCACCTTTCATCTCAAATCTAACTTTAATTGCTCTGGAAATAAATACTTCTTCATTAACTGCGACATCTCTCAGAGTGAGAAAAACAGTGCTCCATCGTAGAAGAAAATTTAAACAGCACAACCCATGACTATCTACAACAGGTTAGGCAGAGCTTAAATATCTCACTTAAGAAAAGTAAATTAAAAAAAAATCAATGGCTAGCATTAATGTGAAATACATACACCAGTCTGGCTCATACTCACCAAGGCATAAGCTTCAGTTTGAATTTTGAGCTTTGTTCTAAGGTAACATAATTATTTAAAACAATACATTTTTTTTAATCTGATTTAATACTAATAATCTTTTTTTTTTTTTTTTAAATTAAAAAAAAAGCAGGACCTAACCAAATACATATAGTTTAGTTTCAATAGTTGGTAAATGATGGCATCACAGTGAGGAGTTTATGGAGACAAGACACTCTTGATAGAGTATTAACTTTGGTTAAGTACAAAAGTTTTTAATGGCCATCTGCTTGTAGTATTTAGTAAAATGCTCAAACTGACCAGAGTGCATACTTAGAATTTGACATACTTTTATCCCTTGAGAGCGGAGAAGAAAGGCTTGATGCATACTCTTTAAATAGTTAAGCAGTTATTAAAAAAATAAACAACTCTCTTTACCCTCTTGATAATACTAATATAAACTGGATGTGAACTAGCTGCTCAAGGACATAGCAGAGGTGTCTTAGTACTGTGGTAGTGGAACAGTAAGTGCCAGGGAGAACGGTGCAGATGCACTGAAGTTGATTGTAAAACATGCGGTCCAGTCAAGAAAGTGTTAATTAGGTATCTCTGATACATTTCTTCTTTTGCTCCTATTGTTCTTTGTAACCCAACCATTCATTATTCTGGATAACGGAGAGTCGATGGGATTTACTTTATAGTGACAGTCTTGTAAAAACACACGTAAATATGCATCTTCCAAAGCCAAAGAGAAAATAGCTTTTCTGGACTAAATCAACACTTCATCCTCTTACCAGAATGGTGGGGGAAGGGAGATTTGTTTTGTGTTTTTTCTGAAAGGGAAGCAATGCCATTTATTAAAAAATAAAAAATAAAGAAGCCCGTTATTTTCCTTGTTTTAACAACTTATCTATTAAGCCCTCATCTGCCGTATGAACATAGCTTAGGAGAAAGAATTCCAGGATTTGTTGATAAATATTTTCTTATTAGGATTGGTTTTCTTTTAAAGCTATTGACCTTTTCACTTGGAATTTTGGTATCCAAGAAAACCACTTCATTAAAAAAGGTGGTAAGGATGTGGAAACCCCTGGTACTGGTGACCAGTAAAGACTGGGCAGTTTAGTTTAATATAGTTGTACAAAGCAATGCACTGAGTTGAAAATAACCTGTTCTGTAGGGTTTGCTTACTAGAGGACCCCGATACAATCCCAGCACGTTAAACACACAGTAGGGCTTCTAAATATTTGGCCTCTGCTTTCACTAGAATTGACTGTTATCGATAACCTAGTTGACAAATTGTGTACTTTACTGTCAAGGCTTTAGCTTTTACAAAGTTACTCTTAATAAAGAACCCGGTAAATACCTGAGGTGTGAGGCTGCAGAATCAGACTGCTTGATGGTCTCCCTCTCTTTCTGGGCCTTCATCTATGGAGAATATTCTCTTGAAGTAGCTCATTGTTTAGAGGATTTGGAAAATATTTTGGGAAAGAGAGGAAATCCATTTGAGCCCTTCCCGTTTGATGAAGGAATTGGATCCATCAATGAAGCTGCAGTTAGGTGGCTAACTAGTTCAGTAACAAGATTGTCATATAAAGGATGATCATCACGTTAAAAGGAAATGTTGCTGACTCAGTTTCTGAAGGGCAGATACAGATCTGAATTAGACAGAGATACTTTTCTGGATACTACACTGTAGAAAAGGATGGAATTTCAGATGGAGGGTTCTGGGCTATGCTTTGCGGATCAGGTATCTAAAAGATAGATGCTAAATTTTAGGTCTCTAAAGTCCTTACTGGATCTAATTTTCACATATGGCACAGATATTTAAAATACATATTTCTGATCCCTGAATGGCACAATGGAAGGAGAGGGCAGACATAAGAGATTATAGGATGGCCATAGAAATAATTTCAGCTTTTAAATTTAATGCTGGTAGATTAAAAATTTGACAGGACTGTTGCTTTACCTGAACATTCTGGAAAACAAAATATTGTTCCTGTAGTCTTTATTCAAAAAGAAAAAATAGAGCCATGATCACCATGAAATGAAGAGTGATGGACAAAAGTTTTAGCTTTAAAAAATGGGGAGACACAGGAAGGGGCTACCACTGAATAACAGGGCCAAGATAAGCAAGAAGGGCAGTTCTCTTATCTTCATATCCCACGGAGCTCTGGGGTACAACAAATCTTGGTATTGTTTCTGCACCCCCATCGAATGGCAAGGCACCATATTTTTTAAACTATCCTCCTGGTTCCAGTCATATTCAGCTGCTAAGAAATCTTAAAAGCTGCTTTGCAGTAAATATCAGCAAGACAATTCTCCCGAAGGCGCAAGTAGAGGTGTACGAACGATTGTCTAGAACAAAATATTTACCTTTTCATTAATTAGATGCTATGAATTAGGGGACACATTTCTTTGGTCACTGAGGTTTCTTAATATCCTCTGTAAGTACGTCGTTATCTCCGGTGTAATATCCACCCTGGTGGAGTTGTTGGATGTAGCTTAATCAAATACAAGTGGATAAGAGAACAGTGAAAGGGTTAAGATACATACAAATTTATGCTGTTTTAATCTTTGAGGGACCAGCCTGTATAGAATAAGCATGGTCAATTTATAGAAGGTAAGGTAGTGTAGAAAAATGAGCTTTTCCCCCCCCCCCCCGAAAAGCAACTACAAATAAATGATATAACTTAAAAGAAAAATAACAACATTACCTCTGCAGTCTAATTTGGTCTGAAAGCAACATAGTATGTGGAACACTTAATTTGTCAAGACATTCTGGCAACTCTCATCAAAAGGCCAGTATAAGCTTTACTAGTTTGGCTCATTAAATTGAAAATGGGCTCAGAAAAGGTCACAGGGAATTAGAGGTTACAGAACCAATAATCAAAGCAATTAGCTATAACTTGAGTCTTCTGAGCTGCCTAAAAGAGAAAGCAGACCTGACCTTGTCAAAGCAGAGAAGGATATTAAAATTGCATACCATGAAGTAATCCAGAAAGGCTATTACAACTACATAGAGAATTTCAGAAGTTAAAAAAGAAAAGAAAACCTTAAAATGCCCAAACTCAAAAAGAGTTTTAACATCTTGGTATTCCTGGACTAAGCTCCCTATCTGTTTTAAAAGTTTCTGATTCGTAGGTAAGATTCATATTCTTATTTATATTATGAAGATACATTAAAGTTTCAGGGTCTGATCCTTCTCAGATATTATATTGTAAATCAGAAATAACTCCATTGAACTTAATTGAGTTATGTCAGTGTAAAAGTGCTGTGAGAGTAGAAACAGGCCATTAATGTCCAGATGAATTTTGATTAAAATAATCCATTCCGTGAAACTTGAATATATATATGAAGTTTTTAGATGCTTTTTCTCTTAATGTATGTGAATATAAAATTCATCTTTGTTCCTTTAGCAGTTAGCTATGTCTCTGGGTTTTATAACACGTTATATGGCAAAACAAAATTGTCTTCAAGAAACTTGTAAGCTACAATTAGGAGCTTGGAAGCTATCCACATTGCATCATTTTTTTTTCCTCTGAGAAAAAGGCTCTCTATTAAGAATTTCCTAAGAGATTTTGGAGTTTATTCAATTTTTTAAGTTGAAGGCACATATTAGATAAAAGTCTGTTCAAGATCTAAAGTAGAGTCAGACTAAGAAAATGAGTGTAGGTTGTATTTCTTTTTTAATTCATTAAAGGATTGTCAGAGGAACATTTGGTTCACATAAACATCCTGAAGATTATTGCTGGAGCTCCAAGTTAGCCCACATGACACAATATCCACCACCCTCTGACTTCTCTCCATCCCACATTGGCTGATATTTTCAGAGATGATCTATGGTTTCTTCTGTAACTTTTAAAAAAGTTACATTTCAGGACCACTCTGCTAATCACAGGGACTACAATTTACATTTTTGCATGTGGGCGCACTTTAAATCATGGTTTACATTTCAAAATGATTTCTTAAGTCTGGGCAAGAAGGATACTGAAAAGTTAAACTAAGCTCTCAGCTAAGGTTATTAGTCTCTACTGGCTTCACTACAGAGCAAAGAGGCTTTGTAATTCATACCAGCTCAGGATTTGGCCCCCTTTCCTTATAATTATTGTAAAACTAGAATATAGTGTGTGAAAGTGTTTAGCTATTGAGAAAAGGTTTCTACTGGACTAGAATGCAAAGAAGAGTCAAAATTGGAAGCTTTCCTAAAGATCCAAGAACGAAAACTTAAAAGAAAACCACAGATAAAATATTTAAGAAATGTAATATCTCTATCAGCACAAAATTGGAGAAATAGCAGAAGCTAGCAACTGGAGTGATTGTAAAGCTGTTCAGAGTAAATGCAATGCAGCAGTCACAGATGGAAACCTCGGTTTGAAAGTGGCCGCCACGTTTCGAAAGGGTAGTGAACTGATGAGCTAGGTAGGGAAATGGACGGCAAAGGCTGCACTGCCCATGTCCAGTACTCGTATAGCGTTAGACTTTACTGGATTGAGCTGCTCAGAAAGCTGCAAAGAAAACTGAATAACGGCATTCCAAGACAAAAGGACTGCCGCGAGGCAACGTTTGCGATACGTGCTCTCAAAGTGCCAAACTGTCTTTCTGGATGTCATAGAAGAGAGCAGCTGATGAGTTGAAGGTGACAAGGGGTCACCTCTACAGGGCCAGAAAGGACTTGGAAAATGAAGAAGTTTCAGAATCAGCAATCTAGCAAAGTCGTAACACAACTGTGTACTGTACTGAGCGGTCATGAAAAAATCAGATTGTACCAGTAGAGTATGTTTAATAGCAGTGTTACACTTATAAAGCTCCTAAAGCCTGCTAAATTATGTCACTTCAGAATCTGTTCTGCTTGTGGTCTTACCATGCTGCTCATGTCAAAAGGAAAAGGATATCTCAGTGGCTTACTGAGTTACTGAGTTTCCCTTACACTCCAAATGCTTTCTGTGTTTGTGGGAGATCGGAATGGAACGACCGAATGGGATTAAGCAGGAAATTGGTTATTACATTGAAAGCTGTGATTGCATCATGCTGAGCAATGTAGCTGGACCTGTGGGGGAGGGATCCTTGACTGAAATTTCTACTCCATTTTAAAAAGAAGGTACAAGATACAATTTCAATATTTTTAATTCAGGCTGTATTGTTTTTCTTAAGAGAAAAAAATGGTTTTATAGTTGTATATAATTATTTTTCCTTACAGCATCATCCAGATATGGAATATTTGGCTTTCTAATCATTCAAGAATTTATTTTTGAGGTTTCTTCTCTTCTGATAAGTATTAAAGAAAAGGTATAGTAAATTGATAACTTCACATCCAGCAATAGGGGCTCCTGTTCTAGGTCAGTTAGTTTAAGAAAAACACATGGATTATCTAATTGTGTTCATTTGATTGTGCTTTGATGCTTTTTAATAAAAGATTTGCCCTCTATTTGACATATTGCAATAAAACTTTAGAGGTTAGATGTTCTTCATTTCCAGCTCTCTCTTTTTCTGCATAGTTATAGTAAAATATGGGAGACTGGAATATTCTGCATGATTAACTAGTAATGCATATAAACTTATGAAACAGCAACAGATTACATTAGGCCACAGTAGCTGACTTAAGAACAAAATGTCATTGCATATACCTTTTACTCACTTCCAGTAGTTTTTTTTAATCTAGTAGGATAGATGAAAATTGGTGATATTTAGGTTCTTATGCCAACTTTTCCCTGTGGACTATATGAACTATGTAGCCCATACCCTAAAAGCTTTACACTCTAAATGGAAATAAATGAATCTACAAGAAACCCTTAATGTTTTCACTCTGAGTATTTTGGATTTAGAATTTAGAACTGATTTTCATATCTAACTGTTTTCTTGTAAATCCCTGAACTTGCACCATAGGTATGAATGCAAGGCTGAAAATTGTGAGCAAAAATTGTGTTTCATAGGACCACATCTGATTGGAGTCAAATACAGCTATTGCACAAAATATTGCCAAACGTTTAATCTTGAAATGTAGCAAGGAATAGTCTTAATTTATATATTATAATTTTCTATCTTCTTTTGAGCAAACTGTGAGCAGATGTCTTAGCAGAAGGCAGATATTCTAAGGAGAGATTTATAGTGAAAGAAAAGGTATTTTGGAAAAAAAACATGACGGAATTAATTAAGAGAAGGAATGAAATGTATGAACAAAGGTAAGAGACAATGTTAACATGTATTGTAAGCTTGCTAATATTTGGAGGACTGCTTTGTATAGACAAAATTTCCAGGAAAGAACCACAATTTTGGCATGTGCTAAGAGCTGAAATACGAGGAATGATGATTTTTCAGTGAAAATTCTGTCTGGTTTAGGAGTCTGTAGAAGCCATATGAATGAGGATAATGCACCAGCTACATCCAGTGCTAGAGTGTCTTTATGTGCAGTGTTTTTTTAAAGAGATAAGTAGTGTTTTAAAATCATTCTCATCGTGGTATAATCTGGGGAGACTCTCTGTGCCCTGTAGTTTCAGCTACATGTCTACAAAGGGACAAGATGAGGTCAAATGTTTTGCCCAAGGTCACATGCAGTTCGTTTACTGAATCTGAATGGAACCCAAAATCTTGGTTTCCAGCAGCTTTTGTGAATGTAATGTTTTTTTTTTTTTTTTTTTTTTTTTTCAGTAAGAAACAATATAGTTTTCCTAGGGAAATCTCTCATGAACCACTGCTCAACTGATGACTCAGGTAAAGCACAGGCTAGTTTAGCAATAATGTTTGCTGAAAACCCTACTGGTAGGACATTGATCATCTCCCAGATTTAGGCAGAATCTCATTACAGCTGTGTAGGAAGAGTTGGCTTCCCCTTAGAGGTATTGCAAATGTGCTTTGTTATAGTTGTGAAGAAAATTAGGCTTCTGGATTTTCCCCATTTTTTTCGGATGTCTGGAGGAATCACATTTCATATTTGCTGATGTTGGTCTTGAGATGAACCCATATCCAAGATGATTTAATAAATCATAAAGTTTTATTTAGAAAGCTGGTAAAGCAAAGGTGAAGATATTTTTCTGTTTGGTTTGGGTTATGTCCTTCTCTTCCCCTCCCACCCAAATGTGGTGAAGAATCTTCTGCTTTGTATAAAATATCAGTGTAGCTATAAAGTGTCTTGTACTGTTGCTAGTAGAAACTTAAACTTTCAAATAACAGAACCAGGCAAATTTTAGAAAACCAAACTATATTATGCCTAATAAAAGGAAGTGCAATGAAATCTTAAGGTTTACAAACTTACACATGAATCTTTTCCTTTTCTGTGATTATGTTCTATGCAGTGAAGCAAAATTCTCAAAGTTGGAAGGAGGAGTTATTAGGAAGTCACAGCCGTTACTATACTAATGGATTGCATGAAAATACATATGTTGTCTATTTTCCTTTAAGAGCGATTGCCAGTCTACTGGCTTTGACATTTTAATCACCTTTGTGTTCTGGATGTATCCAACTCATTGTTATGCTAGCAATATGAATAGTCCCCATTTCTTCTCTGAATGAGAGGTAACAGAGTACTGTGATGTTTGTTTAATGTATGTATTTTCAGAGGCGATCAAAATAAGTGCTTAAGATTATAAAATATGAAATAAGAAAAACTCATTTGAATATTATGCTGACTAATAGCACACAACTCCATTGTTCTAACAGAAAGTTATCTCAAAATTTAATTAATATTTAAAAGAAGTATCATATCTTTTTAACAATTCTGAAAAGCTGCAGCCGTATGATCTTGTTCTAAATTGGAATGTAGTAAATGTCAGTGTTAGGTCCTACCTGAATGGTTGAAAAATCACTGAACAATTTCTAGGACAAAAATTAGATCTTGACAATCCAACAGAATTACGATGTGAGACAGTTACAGAATCTGCCCAGGTCTAGCAAAGGAAAAGAATTGGAAGAAAACTTGCTAGGGATACTGTTTGCTGAGCAAGATGGGCTCTGGCCTTCTGAAGTTAAGAGGTACGCTGGTGCCGTGAGACGTTGTGTGATATTGCCAGAGAAACACTGTTAGGGATAGCTTTATTCTGAAGCAACATAAGGAGAGGAAGAAGTGTTAAAACCATTCACTGGAATAGGGGCCATACTGGTCATTGCTGGTGATCAAAATTATATACAGCTGCAAAGGATACATGTAAAAATGACTGAATCTTGAGGAAGTGGCAAATGCAGCCAGGGAGGCAGGCGTCAGATTTAATGAAAACAAAATGAAGTTCAAAGTATAAATGTGATGCAGTGTTGAATGCTTGAGTTTAATTGGCTCCAAAAATGGATTAAAGACAGATGAAGAGAGAACACGGGATAATAAATAGAATGCCAAAACTGCAAACCTGACACAACATAAAATATTTATTAAGAATAAAAGATTTCCTGTTACAGTTAATATAATGTCTAATGTGCTCAGCTTTGTGCAGGGCACTGTGGTGGAGAGGGTTTTGATGAGAAATGCTGGTCGAGCTGCAAGTACATGCACTGGAATGGAAACTAAGAATTTACCTCCCTTACGAGAAATGTCTTACTATATATTTTTATCTCTAATCTCTGAGTAACTTTATGTAATTAGAAATAATTAATTGGTAAGTGTATTTGCTGCCAAAGCTGGAAATAGGGTATCAAAATTAGAGACGTGGAGGCTAAACTTCAAGGAGTCATCTGGCAAAAATTGCATCTTGCTGAAGCTGCAAAACTACTGAGCATTAGTAATGTTCAGTTTTATGCTGATGCAAGATTATTTAAGTGAAAAAAATCAAAGCATTTTAAAATTGGGGTAACTCTGTGGTAAATTAGACCAATTCACACTTTATGAGATTTCATGTATGTGGTAATTAATTTGTTCATAACATACTCCACTGAAATTATTCTAGCAAAAAGTCAAAACAAGGTCAAAAAGCAAGTTCACTCATGGATTTAGCCTGCTTAGCTTAATTTAAAGGAACCCACAAGTTCCAAAGAAAGGAAGAGCAAATTTTATCCAAATCTATCAGTAATGAATTGTGACAGATACAGTTTATGAAATATCATGAGTTGGTCTTTATTGATCACAAACTGATCATAACAAGTGAATTAATAAAAATACAGTAAAAGCCATGCACAAATGATGCTTGGACATAAATGAGAGGAAGCTTTATTGATCTATAGTGTCAGCTGTTTTTGAGAGACATACGCATATGTTCAACATATGAAAACGGCAGAAGCAAAATCAAAAGAAATCTTTCCTACCCTATCAGCCAATAAAGTTTTAAATGTGTAAAGAATTGAGTGGGCTCAGTGCAGCACATCCATGTGTGTGTCATAATAGCCTGTTGTACAAATGAATAGCACAAATAATCAGTTAGAAACTATTGAGTATGTCTTTGGTGAAGAACAACTTGTTTAAAACACAGTGTTTTTTTCATTTCACTGGTATTTTTCTGGCTGCTGAGTTATTTTAAGTACATTTTCAATAGGAAAAAGTAATAACAAATATTTTTCTGTCTATGCCTCTCCTATGAAATATACCTGCTGTGGACACATAACATTCTCCTGGGAAAAAAATTATAACCAGATTTGGTATGCCTTCATCTTCCAAGGGTGTTCTCTAAGCATTTTATATGGTTCTTGCAACTCTTCTGTATCTTATCATGTCAAATTCTGATCACAGGCCCAGGAACCATTGGTTTCTTACACTGCTTCAAGGTAGAAAGCCAAAAGTACATATCTGAGAAATCACAGAAACATTGCAGTGCAGATATACAGTGTGGAAAGTAAGACTTGATGTTGTTACACAGGATTTTTCATATGAACCTGCAGTCATTAGGAGGGTATTATATGAAAAAGATGTTTATGTTTATTTAATACCTAATCCTCAAGAATTGGAAGAATATGGACATTGTTTCATTGATTACAGGGTTAGGAGTACTTGGCCCCTATAGTACTTGTTAACTCATATGCCCCACTGCCATTAGGTGAAATGCCTTTTGCCATTACTTACTCACATGTGGAAGTTCACAAATCTCTTATTCAGACCTTTTGCCTACTATCTGCATATATGTAGATCATAATTATTCCTCTGGCTAATTCAATCTAAGCTTTGAGAAGCTGTAAATAGTGCTTAATAGAGACAGAGAATTTTCTGAATCAAAAACTGTTTAATCTTAATAGCAGTGATACAACTTAATGTAAGGAAAAGGACAAATGATGCCTCTATTCTTGACTGTGTTACCTAAAACATACCATCTCTTACTATCTGTTTATTTAAAAAGCCTTCCACTGGAACTTGTCTCCATGCCAGTCTACTATTAGACACAAATATCTACCTCTTCCTTGTTAGAGATTAAACGTCTGAGACTCAGTCCCTATTCTTTCCCAGTCAGTTATGTAGCTTTGGATAAGAGCCAAAGAAATGGACTTCTTGCAATGTAGGGGTTGTTTATTAACCTGTTATATCCTTCAGCAAGATTTGTTTTAGGCTGAACCTTTTCTTAATTTTCAGGTAAGAGTCTGCAGTTACTCTCAACTTCCATTCTGTAACTGCTTTGCATCATTTTGCCACCAACATGAATTAATACCGATCAGTCTTCCTGAATTATTAATATTGACCAAATATTCTTCACAAAGATCAGCAAAACGGTGCATTGCAAAGAACTTGGTATGAACTCATTTCATGTAACTTCTACTGGATTAAGTTGCATAGTTTAGACAAAAACAAAGCTCAGGATGCCAGAGCAAGAGGAAAGTATTCAGTATGCTTACCAACAGATCTTGTATATTTTCTTCTCCCTCCATGTTAACAAGATTCATGTATCACATGGCCAATTAAAAAAAGGAAGCATAAATTTAAGAATACCTTTAATTTAGGAAATAATATATTTAGTTGCTAACAAATATAACAGTCTTGAAATGCAAAATGCAATGAGATAGGACAGGCTTTCTGCACTGGCTTTTAATAACTTTTTTGTTCATCCTGAAAGTTTTAAAGTTTTTTGTAGATTACAAAAAACAAAAAAAATGAAGTTTTTTGTAGACTTACCTCTTTATTGCTAGTGTTAAATGTATAAGTATTGTGATATTGTCATCCTAGTCAAAATCGGTCAAATTTGAAGAATCACAATTGAGTAATTTTTATTTATTTTTAGAACACAATTAAAATACAAATTCTTTGTCCCCAGAGAAAATAATCTACCCTTTCAGTACATTTTATCAGTTTCTAAAACAGACAAATTTCTGCACTAAAACTAAAAAACATAATTGCTCAAAAATTTTTCAGAATCTCAGTTGATTATAGACTAAAATTTTGAGTGGAAATCAGCTAACTTGAAACATATTGTAGTTGTCAACTTAAACCAAAACAATGTCATCATAAATTCCAAGCACTCTGCAGAAAAGCATATGGTTCAGTAAATACAATAAACCTTCACTGCAGAAATCGTACACGTAAACCAGATCTCCCATCTGAAGTAGTAACAAAGATTATAAAGGCAGCCCTTGGATAGTCATCCCCCACTTTAATGAAACAAGTTTTGGTTGAAAACTGAAAGATTAAAGAACCACAACAAAATATTTTCCCAAAGTCATATCATTTATAACTACAGCCAGTTCCCAGATGCAAAAATGCTCAGCTGTTTCCACTATACACTCTATATGCTCCCAGTTCAAGCTGTGCCTGCTGCTGATGTGCAGAACCCCTCCAGTGGGACTCTGTGTGCAGCTCTGCCTAGGTGCCAGAGCCCAGGCTTCTCCAGCGGGACTGCTCATGCGTAGAGGAAGTCAGTATACAGCAGTTTACAGCATCAAGACCTTATCTTTCTCTTGCGTTTATACTTTTCTCATCCTTTGTGCCTCCTATGCACAAAGATTAATAAAATACAGAAGACAATGGGGTAACAAACTCAGATAGCATTGTGATAGTAAAATAAAACACTTGACATGCATTTGAAATTCTGCCAGCAGGAAAAAACTGGCTCAACAGAGACTTCTATATTGTTCGGCAATCAAAGGAAACTTGATGCTTACCACGAGAGTCTCATTATTATTATTAATATCTGGAAGTTATGGGGGGAAAAAAAGGAACTTAGGTTGAGCTGTGTAGAGTAAATAAATTGGTCCTTTGTGGACACAAGGGAGTTCCAAAGTTGAGGACTAGCCTTGCCAAACAAGCTCTTCTCTCGTGACTTCAACTTGAGAACACTTGGTTACAATTGCAGCACTATAGTACTGGGAGAAAATGGGGGTGGAAGTGTGTAATGATCCAAACTGACCTGTAATGAAGCCTCATTACCCTATAACTGACCCCCCTGAAAAATGCAATTATATAAATTATTACTTTTTAAAATTTTAATTTCCTTCTCAGTGCATCCTATCCAATCCTTGCCTGTCCTCTTTAAAGTCATATGCTACTTGGATTAGGAAATGCAAAGGAAAGGAAAACAGGAGAAAGGCGTGAGAAGAAGAGAGCAGGAAAAGGAAATAAACTTCTAAGCTATAGCTGAGTGTTGATACAGATAAGTAAGACGTTGTCAAGAATAAATTTAGCTTGAAAATTTGAAGAACTATCAGAGTAGTGAGACAGCCTTCTAGAAAGAGTAGTAATGTTAAAAATGTCCGGAGAGATTTTACTGTAGAGTAATTGCAGTGATTAAGACTACACTACGAAGACCCAGTCAGACCATTTAATTTTCTGCTTTGCTGTTATTACAGTATATGATATCAAGAGTATCATTGTTCAACATCAGTCATAATACAAGGAAATAGCCAGTTTGTTGTATTTAGTGGTTTCATGCTACTAAAGGTATGTGGTACAAGATACGAAACAGGCTTTTATAAAGACATAGCTAAAGATGCAGATTTAATTTAAAATTATTAGTCTTTGACCTTAAGGACAAATGGCCCTACTTAAAACATACACGTGTGTGACTATGCATGTGTATGAATGAATATCTATACGTATGTCACTACTTCAGCAAACTGGTACTGTTTACTTTGGTAAAGATGGCTATCTTCTGAAATATTTTTTGGTTTAGGTCTACTTTGCTTTCATAAAGCATTATCCAATAGATTACTTCTAGACTCTAAAATGTTGGTATTTCTACTACAAATTTTACAATTTCCTTGCCAACCTTCCAAAATAAAGTATAGAATTCGTATAATAATTCAGTAGTCATGTTAACCCAGCTTGACAAATCTTCATGTCAGCCTCAACTGTGACTGGCTAAAAGCCAAATGTTTGTCAGATGGATTTTGGAAGCAGATTAAAAATTAAATCTATTTCTATATCTCTTTTTTATAGCAGGCATACATTTTTCACTACTTTGTGGTGCGTATTGAACTGCTAAGTGGCATTTCGTAGGACTACAGAATTCTATGAAAGTTATCTCTTGTTGAAAGAAAGTTTTAGCAACCATAAAAAATTAAAAAATCTTGCTGAATGGCAAATATAATGTTGAGTTTAATTGTTAGTTTTTATTTTGCAGCCCATCGTAGTGTTAGTAAATGGCTAAATTTCTTTTCTGTTTGGATTTTAGGCACTCCTCAATGATCTTGCAGATTTATAAAAGGCGTGGAGTTTTCCGGGATTAATACGGGGGAAAAAAAGACATTTGCTGTCGTTTCATGATATTTCATGATATTCTTACTTTGCTGCAAACTCTTTGATGATTCAGAAAGGAAGCATGCTGCCCAGTCAGAGGAGATTGTTCCTTTTGGTCAATACCTATATCAGATGATGGAGGAAATGTTTTATATTATAAGCTTCACAAATACATCATTTTACTACTTGATGACAGGGAAGGAAAAGGAGGTTGACTGTCAGGAACGTTACCTGTTCTAAAGAAAATAGCCAGCTGATAACTACCTAAAAATTGGTCAATTAAAGTTGAAGGGCCAATGAATTATTATGCTGGAATGTGTCTCATTTTAGGACAAAGTATAGACATACATGAATATTGTCAGCTGAGAGATTTATTTACTATTGCAGTAGAGATAACTGGAAATTAAATCTGTCACTGAAGTTGCCAAGCTATACAATACAAAAGCTGTTCTCACCTAATAAATTGTACAAAATGGGACTAGAAAGAAGTTTGACTCTCAGAAGGGTTATTTCCTTTAACACAACGACATGATGGTTGTGCAGTAGCTAGTTGGCCAATATCCACTCAAAGTGTAAAGGCCGTAAGCCACCAGTATTAAAAGCTATCCTACTTCCTGTAGTATCTATTCAACTCCATGCTCCTAGCAATGAAGCCAAGCTTATGATTTACACTGGGCACGCTAAACTCCTTGACTGAATGGCTATAGACGTTAATTATTTTTTGTAAATTTGGAGAAAATGCAAATGAAGAACAAACATTTCTGGGAAGGTAATGTGACCTATTTTAAAAATTATAGTAATTTCCTGAAGTTGCACACTTTCAATTACTTTATGAAATTATTGTACAGAATTTCATTTCCATGACAAATGCTAAGGATTGTGAAATGCCATTCCTTTTAAACCTTTTCTAGTTTCTCCTGAAATTCTTGTCAAATTAATTCTATTCCTAAAGAACATTTTGATTGTAATCAAATAGTTTTTTTTCTCATGGAGAGATGGTTATTTGTTAATTTTCTTTCCAGATCTACCTTTTGCTTACTATACAATGATTAATTCAACAGTGGAGGACAGAACCACGTTTATCTTTCTAGACAGTTCTTAAGTTTTAATATTTTCTTGGTGTGTTTAAAGGCCCATTGAGGTCTATTGGGAATCCCTCCCTTTGTGATTAGATCAGACACTTAACTTTTCCTCATTGTCAATTCTTTCTGGAAGGTATTTTAAAGAGGTTGGTCAAAGGTGATGAAGACATACTATGAAATTCATAAGATAATTCTTTACTATACAATTTCCAGTCATTTTTTTTTTTTAACTCACCAGGGTTTAGATATTTGTGTCAGCTGTCAGGTTATGTATCAAGAAACCACTTTGGATATAACTGTATGTTTGGAATGTTTGAAGTCTATTGGGAAGAAAAAGTAACTTTTATTACTTAAGGCATGTGAAGTAAGCGGTAATTTAAAATTTTGCTTGAATTCAAAGTAATAATACAATTTTTTGGATCTTGGTTTTCATTCTGTCATACAGTCTCTGCAGCCAAAAGATTTATATTAGTGCTACTTACAGAGTAGTAGCTCATTCTTGGCCTAGGCTTTTGGAGTGGAGGGATTTCATTGAAAGAAACTGATTAGAGAGCCCCCTCCCTGTTAAGTTCCTTCCTAAAAATACAAACATTTAATTCAGAGCACTAGAATTCCTTAAACTGTCATTTAAAAAGTATTCTTATTTCTGCACTGTTTCTAGGCAGCTCTGGAGAGGGAGCCTCTCAGAGAAGCATCAAAGTAGAAGCAGCCAAGCAAACAAATTTTGAAATGACAGGTCTGCACAGAGTGTCTGTGGTCTAAAGAAAATCTGTATGTTGAGATATTCTACTTCATCCAGTCTTCTTCAATAAAAATCTCTCCAAATCAGCTTTCAGTTAATATACATATGTCTCAAGGGAGCTTATATATGGGAGTATCAGCTGGATTCAGCAGTAGAGCACAAACAGGCATTTGTAAACAAAGTGTAGTATTAACCAGAACCTTTAACTAACCTCCTTTCAGCTGGAATGTTTGGAGAAATCATTTTCTTTAATTTAAATTAAAAAGAGAGAAAAAGAGCTGACTTGCCAAATGAGATTCTCCTGACTCCCATAGCTCTAACTATTACTAAAGCACAAATAATACGTAACATGGCCTTGCTAAAAGTCCGTCACAGCACCCAGCGGATATTTGTTCACATCACACAGTTTGGTGCAGTTAAACATACTTGGCAGTCTCTCCAGACAAGAGAGGTCAAGAACTGGAAGAGCAGAAGGGTGGCAAATCAAGACCGTTGCTTGCTGGCAAAGTTATGCAAGGACGCTTGTGCAGTGGCTGTCTGCATTATGCTTGGCTCTAACTAGTATTGTCAGTCCTTTATATTCATGAGCACAAAACTCATCCCAAATGTAAAAATGTGTGTGTGTGTATGTATATATATATATAAAAATTACATGTAATTCTTTATATTATATTTGATGGACACTTTCTACTAGAGAGCCAGATCCTGAACTTCTGATGTAGCCCCAGAGAGAGAATCACTCATGATGGAAGGTGCTGATTTTTACAGCTATTTTTCATGGCATTTTGTGGGATTTTGTTTTTGTTGATGTAGATGAAGTAGCTTATGTAGTCTTTTACATCTCCATGTGGAGCTACAGAAATTTGTATTAGAATTTGATACAATTCCGTACATAAATGCTTCATGAATTCATATTTTATTGATATCTGTTGTACCTGAATGCAGTTGTCTTACCTTAGTGCTTAAAAAGAGTGCTTTAAAAAGAGTTGCACTAAAAGCATATGTCTAGCATTGCATGATATTTTTTGAAGACTTTCTGGAAAATTAAGAATTTTTCAAGCTGAATACTAGCATGTTAGTGTAACTGGCTACAAAGGTGTCCTGCTAGATACATGTGCCATCAGATATAATGGTACTGCAATTACAGTAGCCTGAAGAAGTAACAATTCCTTTTGCTAAATATACAAAACTAAGTAGACAGTACAAAACTTACCATGCAAAACTGGTTGATCCTCATTGTTTAAAATAATTATCCTATGTCTGTTTGAAAATAGAATTTGGGGTTTTGTGTGTTTATCAGTAAGAGACAGTATTTACGTTGACACTGACTGGCAATATTTCTATTTAGAGTGAAATGTCTTATTGAGCTTTACTGAGAAGTTCACTGTGGCATTTATTCACACCTAATTAGCACCTCTTGGGATTAATTCTTCATTTTATCAGATTAATGTAACCTTAGTATGAAAAGATGTAAATTCAATATGATAACAATGTGTTCCTGGCTATTTTAATTAATCTGTCTAAAGTGAACATGCCACTCCAAATTTATCATGATCAAGCTTTAAATCACCACGGAATTCTTGCCATATTAATTGGCTGTTGTGCTAGTGGATGCTCTCTTTGTTGTTCAGGATAGATAATACTTCCTAGAATACCTGCTCACACTGCTGGCAGATATTGTAAGGGAATAATCTGTATTTTAACACACTAATGGAGTAAGTATTAACCAGAGTAAAGTACAGGTAATAATTTAACTGAACTTATGTAAGTTCAAGCAGGAGTGACTAAATGCTTCTGGTAATTTTGTCATTTTAAAGGTATTTCTTACTTTATTATGGAAATCCTTATATAGGTGAGAAAACTGCAAAGAATATTGCTAATAGTTGTGTCACAGGAATTTAGAGTTTTCAGAAGAATTGGAGACACGCTTCAAGTATCTCTCCAAAGAGCTTTTCAAACTTGCCCTATTGTAGCTTTACATCTTGTACGAAGTACTCTCTGTTTAAAAAGATTCTTCTAACTATCCACTCCATTATTGCCCAGTCCTTTTTTTTGCTTGCTTATGCATTGCTTCCTGTTCAAATAATATCAACAGATTGAAAAATTTTCTATGCATTCTCTTTATTCTTCACAAATATGTTGTTTCTGTACATCACTTTTCCCCTTTTCTACAGAATTTAGGCTTAATTTCATATCTATTTTCAAATAACTCAAATCCTTGAGTCCTACTACAAGCCTAAATGTCCTCACACACATCTTGTCTATTTTTTAGAACTGCTTTTTGTCACTAACTGGCAAATAAGATTCACATAAGCTACAATTCACAATAACTACATGTTCCGTGAGCTTTATAAAATACAAAGTAAAAAAAGGTCTGAGTTGTATTGTAGATACAGTGCTGCTGGAATCAAACCAAGACATTTTGACTCCTGTGTCTCCTGGGTCAGCTGGTGCTGTGCTCTCTTTCATCATAGGCTATGTCTACATTAACAAGTAGCATAACACAGTAGTTGCAGATCTTACAGCTTTGGAAGGTTAAGATAACTTTTATCCTTTAATCTTCCTTTGCTGAATGTCCATTGTCTGTCTATGATCTTGATTCAACAAACTCTGTCTGGATTATACTGGTCCCCTGCAGTTTTGTATCATTAGTAAGCTAAATTACTGTATTTCATTTTCATTCTAATAGCTGACTGGTTGTCCCAGCACTGATTTTCATAGCATTAGGTTAATCATTTCCCTCTGTTTTTAAACTGGTAACTTGTAAGTTGTATGGTACTCTTTCTAGTCCTTTCTCCATAGTTGTAATAGTATGTCATTGAGTCATGGAATAGTTGAGATTGGAAGTGTCCTGTTCTCTCTAGGACCATTCCCCGAAGGATTCTTCCAAGCAGATTAATGAACAAGCCAAAGTGTGCTCTCCTGAAGTCCAGGACTGTGATTCTGCTGCTTGTCTTGTTCCCTCGTCTTAGGATCCTGAACACCATCATCTCATGGTCACTGCAATCAAGGCTGCCCCTAGCCTTTGCATCCTCAACCAAATCTTACTTGTTTGTAGATATCAGATCCAGCAGAGGTCTCATTAGCTCTTTTATATTCTGTGTCAGGAAGTTATCACCAATGTGTTCCAGGAACCTCCTGGATTGCTTGCGACCTGCTGTGTTGTCCTTCCAGAAAATATTGTGGTGGTTAAAGTCTGCCATGAAGACTAGGGCTCTGTGAACATGGGACTGCTTCTGGTTGACTGAGGAAGGGTTCATCTATTTCTCATTCCTGATCAGGTGGTCTGTAGCAGAAGCCCACTGCAGTGTTGCCCACATTAGTCTGCCCTCTAATCCTAACCCATAAATTCTCAGGTTGCTCATCATCCCTCCCAAGGCAGAGCTCCATGCAACCTCACTACTCTCTCAAGGGCAACTCCCCCTCCTCATCTTCCTCGCCTGTCATTGTTAAAGGACATCCACTGAGCACTCATTGCAGTCATGAGAGCTATCCCACCACACTGTCATGATCCCAGAAGGATCATAGCCCTGCAGCTGCACATAACTTTTCAGTTCCTCTGGTTTGTTCCCCCTGCTATGCGTGCTGGTGTACAGGCACTCGAGAGTGTCACCTAGTTGTGCTGATAACCCAGAAAATGTATGAGAGCCTTTCCCATAATGCTGTCTTGTAGGCACTTCCTTATTGGTGTGTATGTGCTTCATATGGGCCCCCTTTAGCCCTGTTTTCTTGATCATGGGGTTTCTCTAATTATAAATGTCTGGTAATCATTAATTTTGGTAGATCTACATTGTATCAGAATTTTAAGTTCTAAGTAAAATAGTATTCATCTGTCTTTGGGTACCAAAATTACTCTAGTTCCAACAGAACTTAGTTCTAATTTTGAGTTAGTTTATCTGATTTAGAAACAGTAGTGGTATGGCCTAGAGAGAACTGGGCATGTTAATGTTCTCCCTCACCAGAAAGATCAGTGTGGGTTACTAGAAGGAATCAGTGACAAATATAGCACACTCTTAAGCAAAAAATACCAAATTTGATGTACAATAAAACACAAAATGAATTTTCAATATTTGAACCTGACATCTCAAAAATGGGCTTAAGAATGCCTGGGAAATAACAGTGGCTTATTTTCAAAGATGCTTCTTCAGTGCAATGGGGAAGGGGGAAAGAAATAAGAGAAATGGGCTTTTCTCTTTTGGCATCTTCAATTCCCGTAATAAAAGGCATTATCATTTGTAAGAGACTGTTTCTTGGAGGATGAGGCACCCAGAACATACGTACATTTTGGAGGACAGTGACTTATTGGATAAGATATTCTGTGGGCTTCTTTACTTTGTGCCCTTCTGCTTGATAAGGTGGAGGTGAAAATTATATGGCATTTGAGAAGTATCAAGCTGCACAAGGGATATTTGTTAATGTACATTAAAGGTAAACTTGTCCCCTCAGCAGTATTGCTTTGCTAATATATTCCAGGGTCTTTGGAATATAATATCTTACTAATGTCCTGAATACTACCCGAAACATTTTTAACAATTAACCTACAATATACTAGCATTCAACTTACGAAAACAACAAGAATACGGAGATATAGTTTACCTTTTATTCTAGACAGCTGCTTCTTGGTGCACTTATCAGCTCTCATTAGCAAAGGATGTCACCTTTATTCTCCAGTCTGAAAGTTCAACCTTCAGTGTTCCCTTATATATTTTATTGTACGAATGTACATCTTGCTTCTTATTCATGTGCTATCACTTATTGTTAATGTAAGAGATCTGAATGCTAGGAAAAGTAATTATTCTAATTGCTCACTCTATGTGAAAAAAAAAAAAAAAAAAAAAGAGCAGAGAGATCTTTAACACCATTCAGCTATCATTTTAGCCACCTTTTCTGTAATTTAACCAGATCTGATTTCATCTGAGTTTTCTGGAGGGTATATAAACCAGAGATTTGTGGTATTAGTATGTTAGGAAAAGTATATCATAAAGTCCATTCATTTAGCTTATTTATTGTTGAATATCAGATGACAGGTCTATTGCAATAGAAAAGATTTTTCCTGGACACAGTTTGCATTTTGTTTAATGAAAAATCTGTAGCAGTAGCAAAATATGAAACAAACGTTGATAGAAAAGAGAAGGTCGGGATCAACTTTTGGTCTCATTTTTACAGTAAGTTCATTTTAAAGCTTTTCATTTCAATAGACTTGCTCTGAATTTGCAAAAATGTAATCAAAAACAGAATTTATCCCTAGAAATCTGTCTATTCTCCAGTACTTTAAGTTGTGGTCTAGAGATGTTCGTCTTTTTAACTGAAACACAAGCAGCACAATTTAATTGTGATTTTATGCACAAAGAGCAATAATTTTCTTCCTGACTGACAGGCTCTAAATGGTTGTCACTTATAAAGTACGTAACTATCACTTTCAGGTAGTTTTGTTTGAGCTATGTGAGCATTGCAATTTCTGGTGAAAGTTGCACAAAAAATTATTTCCCTTAAAAAAAGATATAAAATGTAGCTCTATCATGGGGGGAAGAAGAACAGCAAACAATGTGAGTTAAGGCCAATTTGTTAAGCATACCGCATGAGCGATAGGCCATGTCAGGGCTTTTCACTTGCACGCACAAGCGTGCACACACATACCATCACACAAGACTCACCCAAGTACTACTCCCGTGAGTGGCACTGGTCAAGCCTAGGGGTGGGCGATGCTCCTTCCGATGATTCCCAGCGTTGGGCTCTGGATTGGTGGCTCAGCACTGACACATAGCGCTTGCACCTTGGGCAGAGCACCCTGCTTCTGCATGGTGTCGAACATCCATGTAATATCAACTTCTCACCACCCACCTCCCCCTCATCACCGCCTCTTTACAGCCGCATGTCAGTACAGTCCACCAGTTAGATCCATCCATGGCAATGTATCACCGCATACCTTCCATCTGCTTCTGGTGTTGTTCTCCTGTTAGTTGTTGATCCATAACCTGGGCCAAGGCCTGTTACAGTCAGTTCTCATTTGCATCAATGTAAGGGGGGATCTTATCAACGTGTATAAGCACCTGAAGGGAGGGTGTCAAGGGGATAGGCACAAACTCTTTTCAGTTGTCCCATGTGACAGGACAAGAGGCAATGGGCAGAAACAGAAGCACAAGAAGTTCCGCCTGAACGTGAGGGGGAATTTCTTCCCTGTGAGAGTGACGGAGCACTGGCACAGGTTGCCCAGAGAGGTTGTGGAGTCTCCTTCTCTGGAGATATTCAAGGCCAGCCTGGATGCAGCCCTGTCTACCATGCTCTAGGTGACCCTGCTGAGCAGGGAGGTTGGACTAGATGATCTCCAGAGGTCCCTTCCAACCTTACTGATTCTAGGATTCTGTGTGTTGGCTATGGTTCACCATGCTCAGACCTTGTTTACAGTGTAACTGCTCTCAGTCAAGCCAAGAGAGCAACTGCTCTCTTGTGTTAAAGTCAAGTATTAATGAGTTCAGAAGTCACAAGACTGAGCATTCCAAAAACAAGTATGAATCAAGCCCAACATGTGAGCACTGGGTGAAGTTATTATCTTATATGTGCTACCTTTTGCATCAGGGAAGATAAGATGGTGGTCAAAACTTGATTTCTCTTTGGCAAGTATAGATAAGAAACATCAACAGGGATACTGATGACAATGAGGAATGATGAACATCCTATCTTATACCTCCAAACCAAATGGCTAAAAATTTACTTATAGCTGGATTTCTTGGGGATGGTCTCTGAGCATGCCTCTAGATCATGTCTGCAGTTGTCATGAGACACCACAATTGTTCTGCCATTAAGCATCTGTCTTGTAGTTGTTTAACTAAATGAATTAAAGTATGTAATTATGACACAAATTCACCTTTGATAATCTATGCTGGAATAATTCCTCAGTTTCTTATTGGCAACTGCAAGCATGATGTCTAACTTTCCTAGTAAAACTTCAAGAATGGTGGAAAAGATGATGATATCTTGATTAACTTATCTGTAAGAAGGTTTATTCTTGAAAACGATTTTGAAAAAGTGATGTCACCCAGTTAATTATATAATGCAGTGATAAAGCAAACTCTCCCTTGGATTTCCTGTACAGTATCTGGAGATACTAGTATATCCTTGTGTTTTTATGAATGATGTGTAATCACTCTCCAAGATGCTTAGGTGTGAAAAACACAAATTATAGTGTATTCTTCAATTTTTTTCTGGGCCCAGTAGTCCTACCTGTCTGCAAACAACATTTTTAGCCTTAATAGGAGAGCCAACCAAACATGTTAGCCAAATATAGCCAGCACATCTTAATAACAGAAAGTATTTGAAGAAAAATATTGTCTAATGCTATTTCTTTGGTAAACATACTGTACTTTCAAATATTCTAAAACAAAATGTTTCACAATATTTAGAATAATGAAGCATCATAATAGTTTATCATTTTTTCCTCCTTTTCCTTTATTGTATGATTTCCTTTTGTGTATGTTACCATTATGTATGGTACTGACTGCAGTATAACTTATTTATAAATACTTATATTTTCCATGACAGAAAGCATCTTTGATCTGTATGTGTAATATATTTCAGAATAATGAATGAGAAATAGAAATGTGAAGTTCTAGTACAAAGACTAAAAAGGGGGTCTGTTATTGTTAACGAGGCTCATTTCTGGTTTGTTTTTGGAATTATTACTCACAAATTTTGTGTCAAAATTTGTTCCCTGGTATGTAGATTGAACTTTAGTTGGAATGTATGGGAGCTGTAAAGGCATGTCTGAGGGTAAACTTTGATCCTCCAATATATAGTTTTACTCTCTACGCTTATGAATTCAGTCTGAAACTTTACGAAGTACTTCGGTCATTGAAAAAGCATAAGATACCAAGTAATATATTCAAAAGATCTACTAGCTTCTTGTAGCTTTTCTGTCAAATGGTAGAATTGTGTTTGCAGGAAAAAGGAAAGGAGGTTACTGAAGTAAATATTCAGTACATTGGATAACAAGTGGTTCAGGCAAAGTTCAGAAAAGTAACTTCATATTTTCCAGATGATATTGGTGCCAATTAATCTGTTCTCATTCTTGGGAAATAATAATTAATGTAAAAAATTGAGAGTGATAAGTTCCTCACTGTAGAGAACCTGATGTTACTTGGTGGTATTCTCAAATAAACAAATGGTCAAATATACAACGACAGAATTTCAAATTAATTCTTTCTGCTGCCTTCAGAGTGGTACTAAAGACAGATTGTGCTAGCATATTTTATTGAAGCCTATGTTACACAACATCAATCAGATACATTGTTTGAAATACAACTTTGATCATAACCACCCTATACTGTAATTCTGTAAACCCAAAGTTTAGTAAAACTTTATTATGAGATATGGTTATTTTTAAGAATGAAAGCAGTGAAAGTCTGGGCTTGGTATTTGTGTAGAAAATCATAATTAGAGCCTTCTGCTCCTTTCTAGTGTTGCTGCAAAAAAAGGAGGAATGCAGGAAATTTCTCAGTGCTTTCCATTTTCAAATTAGAACATGGACAGTGATTTTTCTTCTTTATGTTTGAAGATTCTGAAAGAAACATACAAAGAGACTCATTTGAAAGTAGACGTTGTGTGGGGATTATAGGAAATTAAAAATAGTGGAAGACAACTTGTAAGATTTTGTGCCCATTTCTTTATTCTTTGTTCAGGGTGTTTGAACACAGTTATGAAATGGCAAGATAAATTAAGGCCCTGGCACAGTGGATTAAACCTTGTGCATGCAAGCAGTTCTCCTGACATGAACAATCTCTTTGACTTTATTCAGTCAAATAATGAGCCTGTTTTAAAATTCACTGAAGCAAATGGGAGTCGTACAGCTTCCAGCATCAAGCTATAAAATAATTGTTGGTATGAAAAAGAAAGTCGAGCAAAATTGCATGTATGTATTACGAATATAAGAAATTTTTGGAAGTTTGTAGTAGATTGTTGTACTTCACAGTGTGTGATACACTGAATGTTTTAGTCCTCTGTGATGATGTGTCTACCAGGATGTGATCTCGTTTTATTATTGCTTATTTTATCATGTAGGTCATCTCTAGATAACCCAGAAAGAAGAAACTCACTAGGTGAGGTGTTGTACAAGTATATTAGACACAACCACTGTTTTCAAAAGGCCACTAACAAGATAAGACAAACAAAATAGTGTTATCTCCATTTGATATGTGAAGAATTGAGGCACAGAAAAAGAGAGCTGAAGCTAGAATTGCAACCATGATGCCAAATTGATACATTTTCTAATTTCTCAGTGGCATTTTGTATAATAATGTTTATAATATAGTGACTGACTCTCCTAAACCTGTTTTCACTTGACATTTCATTTCTTCTCTCAGGGAAAATGCATTTTTCCAAAAATAATTTTATAATGTAAATTAAGGAAAATTTTTAGGAAAATCTTTGGTAAATTTGAACTCTGTTTATGAAGAATTTATAATTAGATTCAATATCAATGTTCAGGTTATTTTGCTTTTAGATGTAACAGTATTTTTTAATTGTCATCCAGACCTGTCTTCTACTTAAATGAAAAATAATGTACATTTTTTATTGAGTTCTGCTATTTCTAAGATTAAAATCCC
Source organism: Rhea pennata (assembly GCF_028389875.1). Taxonomy (NCBI): domain Eukaryota; kingdom Metazoa; phylum Chordata; class Aves; order Rheiformes; family Rheidae; genus Rhea; species Rhea pennata. The sequence continues at coordinate 15,781,194 of NC_084670.1, read as the reverse complement.
CTTCTGAATATTCACTTTTCAAAGCAGCTAATTTGAACAGATCTGTCATTCCCAAGTCCAAGGATTTTGGGGATACTGACTTTCTATTGAATTTTTAAAGGAGATTAATAATGTTTCATGAACGAGATGATTATCTGCACAACTGGCATCTCTCTTATGTCTAGCTTCAGTAGTCAAAGTATCAGAGTCCAAGTTTATCATTTCATTTATCTGTGAAACTTTTTTTTTTTTTTTTTTTTTTTTTTTTTAAGGAGTGAAGCTCTATAGCTAGTCTGTTTGGTTCAAAATGATTTGAATAAAAATCTGCCTGCATATATGTTGAAAAACTTGAACTAAATTTACCCAAATGACCCAAGTTTTCTCAAGTCTAAGGAAGGAAATGTGTTGTGCAGAATAGTGCAAGCTTGAGAATGCTGCTGTGGTAAGAAAAAATATCTGCATTTTACTTTTAAATTTCCTAATTGGTAAGTTTTTCATTGTCTTCTAGCCATGTATCTCCCACTGTGGATGCATTTTGTTCATTTTAGACTCTTGTCTCTGGTAACATGTGAGAACAGATGCCCTCTACCCTAACGGGTCAGGGAGGAGGTTTGAGTTTTTTCACCTACGAATGAGCAAATTACTGCCCTGAAATTTGAAGAAGATGACTTGAATAAAGAACCTAATTTTTCAGTGTCAGTACTGACACACTGTTCTTGCCTAGTATAGCAAATTTAACCTTTTAATTGTTTTTCCTCAGAACTTGGTTATGAGATGTATTGTATTAATTATTATGCATTTGTTTTTTATGGAGTTCTGAGAAAGATGATGTAATACTGTGCAGTCAGTATACTCAGAAAGTTTTTTTTTAATATTTAAAAGAGATTCAAAATATCTGCAGCCAAAGTTAACTATTACACATATGATACAATATAAAATGATTAGTCAAGGTCTAGTCAAAGATTAACTGAAGCTGAATAAATATTAAAAATCCAGACTGTTTCCTCAGGCTGAGTAATCTGCTACAAATAACTATAACATTAAGATAACATCAGAGGTAGTTTATATGTGCTTTGTTTTTCTTTGCATTTTTACCCCAAATTTAGAAGAAAGATAAGATAAATAGGAAGGGGACAGGAAGTTTATATCTTTAACTGTACCTGTTAAAAACGCTTCAGGCAATGACGGTTAATGACAAAATTTTAAGAACTATTTATCTCCCAGCTAATGTAACAGTAGGAAATAGAACATAAGAATATGCACCAAGAATGCTCCATAATGAAACAGTTAAAGAAAAATGTAGACAGAATATAATCCAAGTTTTCATATTCATCACAATAGTTACTGGTCATTTCAACATTAAACATGTTAACAGCATTGACATGTCTCAACATGTTATATATAAGCTGTTTTGCTATTTTTGGCCCTCTGTCTTTTTAATTAATATGTAATAATGTATGTGTACATTTCTCTAGCAGACAGTGAGTTGACTTTTTTGACATAATGTGTATATTATACACATATCTGTGTTTGCTTGAAATGATGAATGTCCTTAAAGTTGCACAAAGTGAAAATAAAAATCTTGATCTTGTAATTTTAACTATTAAACTTTTAGAGGGAACTGGTATTCTTTCATTGAGACTGTTGGTTCCTGTTACTAATCACTGGAAGAACTCCAAGATCCTGGGACAGTCTTAGCCAACACACTTGGATCTTTTTTTATTCAGGAGAAGTATATGTTTTAAAACCAACTGGCTCTGAACTTGCTCCCTCCTCCTGACAATCCAGCCAGGATTATAACAACATGCAATGTATAGCCTCTTGGTGACTGAATCCATAAAAGCACCCTAAAAGATTGTTTATCTGATAAGCATGCAAAATTCATTCTATCTCTGTAAGGAAAACATAACCCTCCTGTTTTTAGGATTATTGCAGAGGTACTGTCTTTGTAGCTTCCTGTTTGAGAAGGCATCAAAAGAAAAAGAAGCAATTATTATAATGCACAATACAATCTAGCATCAAAATCTGTAGCCAATATTCAGTTGTCTTCTACTAAGGACACAGAGATGTTACTGACATTATATCTAAGTACAGAACAAGCTTGAACATAGGAAAACTTAAATAGCTTCCTTAAAAATGAATCTGAAACAGTTTATTCTTCAAAAACCTTATCTCCTGCTGACGCTTTTGGTAGAAATCTCTGAAGTGACACACAATAGTAATATAGACACTCAGAAGATATCTCTGTGAAAGAAAAAGAAGTAAAAGGCAACTTTCCTCATATGTCAGGCCAGTAGACAATAATCTGTTGATGTATGTGAGTTTTAAAAGCTCTGTTCTTGTCTTGCTTGCAAGGAAACTTCTCATAAGTTGACATTTTATGTTTTGCTTTTACATCAAGTCAATAACGTACGCTATCTGTCTTTGATAAGCAGAGAAACTTGAGTTATTCCTCAACTTGAAGGCTTCATATTTGCTGTATAAACTTAGATGACACAAGTTTCACCCTCATTGTATTTTTCCCACTGTCAGCAGGCCTGGTTAGAACAAGTGGTTTTCTAATACACTGAAAACAAGCAAGTCCTGCAGTGCCACATAGAATGGAACAATATTTCCCTCAAAAAAAAATGCAAATGTGACTGTGTTGTTGCATCTCTTTTCTTCTCTTTTCACAGTATGTCCTGAGAATGACTGCATGATATTTACCTAACAGACACAGAATTCGGCATTCAGCAACAGCGTATTGTGGAACAGCTTGTTGATCCCAAAGCTGCTTTCTTGCCCTTTCGTAGTGCTTGTTTTGGATAGGGGTCTTTGCTTCCTTCCTGGGATGGGATAAATCTTCTGCTTGTGTTGACTGTGAATGAGACACACTCATGTTCATGCGAGACTTAATTAATGGTTTAGGTTTGTATGAAGTACAAGGAAAGGAGCACTTGGAAAAGACCCTCCTCTTCTGCTGCAGAATTCCAGGATGACACCGGGCTAAGGCAGTAAAGTGCCACACCATGTTCCCTGAGAAAGAATTTCAGTGTCTGCCCTTCACTTTCTTTTCTAGTGCCCCTTTGAACTCAAAACAAACAAAAAACTCCCAGACAGGTAACAGGAATAGCTCCGAATCAGTAGGCCTGCTAAACTTCTACTTTACTGCAGCTATCTTCTTTTGAAATAGAAAAAGACAAGAAGATGCTTCATGAAAGGCTACATTCTTTCAGTCATTCTAGTCAGAGAATAAAAGAAACCTACTTTTAGTCTAATACAGACTGAAGGAGAGAAAGAGACAATGTCAGTCATAGTAAAAGAAAAAAAGAAGAAAACTCACAAAGCTAATGAGGAGATGGAGAAATATTTTACAATCATACTGAAGAAATCTGGCCATCCGACATCTCCCAGTGACTCCCACATTACAAGGGGAGTCAAGAGAGACAGTTTCCTGGAATGAAAACTCTTCTGTAATTGTATTTATTGAAAAAATAAATGCATTTCTGCACAGCAGAGGCTGTTAGAAAGGACAACATTTATCATGCCATGATACTTTGTGTTTCCTACTGTAATTTTAGCTCCCTCCTTATATTTGGAGGGGAAAATTCCACCAACATTACAATATATTACAACTTCTACTATTCTTGCAGTGGTGCTTGCTGAATGCACTGGAAGAGAATTTCTGAATAAATGAGAATTCCTAAACGAGTTATATCAACATTTTGCTTTGGGGAAACGAATATAATAAGAGCAATAAAATAAACTCAGATACATGTTGGGAGTCCTATATCAGCTGTATTCAGTTTTTATACAGCAGGCAAAAACAATCTTCTGGCCAACAACTTCCCCTATTGTCAGGCTGCAGTGATGGCAACTACTGCCAGCTGAAATCTTTTCTCTTCTCCGACCTGGCCTGGCCTGGCTGTGGTTCCACTCCAGCCAGTTTCTGCCGGCTTCTTGATTTGTGTAGGCTTCCAAATTAAGGGAAAAAAAGAAGAAGAAAAAGAAGAAGAAAGGAATATAGACAGGAATTTCATCAATCTCCTGATTCCCCTTGAACATAGTGGAGGTCATGCAGACTATCAGGCAAGAGCTGGCAAGGGCAGCTTTTACAGAGCGAGTATGAGCAAAGAGCTCTCCAGGCCTGCATCATGAAAGACCATGTCATTACCAAATCAAGGAGTCAAAATTTGTTTATTTAAAATATCCAGCGCTTTTAAGGTTTGATCAAAACTCTTCCTTATGTTGCAGCCTTTTGATCTTGCTTCTCTAGGGAAATACTGTCTTCTGCATTCAACATTTTAACTAATTGCACATAGCCTTTTTACTTTAACACCAATAAACATACCATCTTCAGAACTGCAAACTGGTTTCTCAGCAGCTGTGTAACACATTACCAGACTGATGTAGAGGAAAAACCTTGTTATGTTACTGGATATAAAAATCTATAGGTTAGCCCTGTAACTTCAAGTCCTTTGTGGCATCCAAAATACAGTCTGTACAGAGATGCAAAATCAGTGGAAAATTGATTAGTGAGCCAGAAAGATCAACATTTGCCTTTTCTTGACTTTCTGAAATTCCAGCCTGTTATAAATGGGTGAAATTTTTGTCTGTGTTATTATAAAATACCTACTTTTACCATGGTGATTAGAGTTGTTAAGGTTTCATATCTGACTCTTACTGCTTGACAAAGCCAAAGTGAATAAATAGTTCACTGCACTTTATTCTGCATGCCTTAAAACCTGTTAAACAATTTTTAATTATATACACTAAGTTTGATCTTCACAATTTATCACTGATTTTAGCAACTGCAGCACTGGGCCACAGCATATGTGACTGTGGGCGTTATATATACACAAGCACGTATTGGTGGTGATAAACGTGATGAAACAGAAAGCTATGAGATAAATTGTGCAACTGTGCGATATGCTAATTTATTATGCACCTTTGACTGCTTCACCTGCCCTCTGCCCGTTAATCCTTCTCTCCCAGGGCTTCCTCTGACATTCCAAACCTCTGAGCAGATTCACACAGCTGCCATTAAAATAAAATAAAAAAACCCTAAACTTCTTTCAAAGTGCTCCTTTCTTCTCTTACGGGAGTAGGACTTCATCCAGCACCCCCACTCCGCCCAGTGTAGAAAAGGGAAGAACCTGTCCAGTGACAGCTTTCTTAGACGCAAAAATGTCCTTTCTCTGAACGCGGATATCACGCGAGTCCACAAGGTTACACACTGAGGCTTTCGGCCACTAGAAGGGGACAGTTCCCATCTTCCTCATGTACCCAGGAACCTTCTAACTGCATTACTAAGTTGTTTTTCAATCATACTGTGCTTATAGCTAGAAAATAATTTAAAGGTTATTTAAATGGGCTCGTAGAATAATCAGCATTCTACAGACAGGGCAACCCAAACTATAATGTCGATATATTTTGAAAATTCTTTCGGTTAATTTTTTGAAGGTTTATTTTTGGTAATATGCCACAATTTTGTGCGTTCTGCAGCTGTTACGTATAAAGATTTTATTGGCAATTAAAGAATGATCTTTGTAAATGGATTTCTGATTTTGCAGTGAGGTGGCTATCTTGAGCTTGGGTATGTGTTACTACCACAGAAATCTATATGTGTTTCTCACAGGAAATACAAAATTTTTAATAATAACTGAGTGTAAATTACCAGATGAAATATTATAGTAATTAAGAGAGCATAACAATTAATTTGTTTCTATAGAAGTAAATGTGCCAGTGATTGTGCTTTTTACCTTTCCATGTATGAGCAGCTTAAGATAGAGAATAAGCCTTTCTCTCCATAGCTGCAACCTCTTTTCTTGATGTAATTCACTATATTTACTATTTTCTCAAGGTGCCTTTATACTTCATGTCATCAAAGGTAACAATATCAGATTTTTTTATATATGATATTTTCAAAACATTTTCTCTTCCACCAACAAAACCTGTTTTGGAGTGGACGCTATTATGTCATTATTATATTTTTAAAAATATAATAAAGCGAATTTGAGATATTTCTAAAACTACTTGCACATCTTGTTCATCTGAAATTTGTTCCATTTAAAATCATCATACTCAAAACTCCTGGCTTTATGGCTAGGGAGAGGGGAAAAAAATAGCAAATTTCAGTAAACGCTAAGGTACATGCACTTTACATGATAATACATTGATTTGTATAGATAAAACTCTGTAAAAGCTTTTTATAATGCATTTGGCATAAGCCTATTAAAATACCTTTTCCTTACCCTAACTGTAAACATTCTTCCAAAATTTAAATTTTGAGCTACTGGATGGTCACTAATCTTCCTAGAAAATGTGACCACTAAACGTGTGTTTCCTATTCTCATGTCCGTGTCTTTAGCTATATCCCCCAAATAGATAGCATATAAAAATAGGCCAAATTTATAATACTAATAGAAACTTAATTTTTGCTTTGCCTAACTTTTTCTGATTTTAATTGCTAAGTATTAATTTATCTTAACATAGTATTTTATATTTAGCACATACACACAGACACACACTACAGCAGATGTCCACAGAGCAAGAGTTACTTCAAACTCCTTGTACAGGAATTCCATACATAAAAAAAAATATGTAATTTTGTGGCTTTCCTTCTAGTATCAAGGACCCTTTGTTGCGCTCCATGGCCAGTCCCACATAACTAAGGAAAAAATAGCAACTGCAGCTGGACTGAACATCCAGATGAATAGCTCAGCCAGCTGCAAATTCATGACTTCATCTGGTTTCCAAGATCTTTGTTTATAATCATTTAAATCATTAAAAAAAAAAAAATAACCACCAGTATATCAACACTGGATGGAAAACTTGTTTATTATGTAGAATAGTTGTTTTGCAGAATGTCTTTAATAAAAAGAAAATTCTTTTTGACATGAATAGGATGCTTGCAGACTTGACATAAAAACAACTTGTGGCAATAACAGTGTTAAGCATGCCATGAGCAGACAGAAATGCGGTGGCTGAATCAGCTACAGAATTCTAATCTGTCCTGTTTGTCTGGTAAATTATTAAAAAAGAAAAGGGATAGTGACAATAAGCTGAAATATCAGAAAGTTATCATCTCTAGCTCCATGAACCAGACTGTCTGGTGACTTTCATGATTTCAACTGAAAGCAAAATGTCTTTTTTGGAATGTTTTATTCATGTGCAATGACTTTTGTAATAATATTGTAGACACTTTTGTATGTTCTAAATAAAGAAGTGTGTGAAGAATATAATTAGTTGACTTTGCCCAGGAAAATCAGAGTTCGGGATGCTAGTAAATGTTTAAGTCGTGACATTATGTTTGTTATACTCTTGATTAAATAGGACATAGTCATGAAACTTATGAACTGCAGGATAGGACCCATCATCTAAGGCTGCCTATTTCAGGAGAGTTGGCAAATGAGAATGTTGGAATTGTAAAAGCAAAGGAAGGTCAGTTGTGGTTTTGATTTTTTGAGCTTTGAATTAGACTTACAACTCCCATTACTAGCAGCAGATCTGTGAAGCTGGATCCCATCTCCTCTCATTTACTGTGCACAGTACTGGAAAAATGCTCTGTCACCCTTGCTTCTTTATTCTCTACTTTGTTATTTTTATTTTAATCTGTAAAAGTAGAAAGAAATCAGGACAAGTGAGGTAAGTACACTTTCCTACTAATGTTGATCTTATTTTTAAAGTATTACAGTGAGATATTATGCTACAGACATATTTGCTGTCCCAAGCATTTCAGGAATAGTGGAGAAAAATGCAAATTATGTTTAGTAAAGATTAATGCAAAGTTATGTATCCTTGTGCTAAAATATTAAATACAGCAAAACTGAAGGGCACAACACCTAGTGAATGGACTATGAATTGCATGTTAAGTTAATGATAGTTCTTATCTCAAAAGCACTTTGCAGTATAAAACAGCAATGATGGTACATTAACTTTGAAGGTAGTATGATAAAGATCCTGAAACTGTGTGAAATGTTTAATTGCACATGTATCTAAAGCAAATTTAACCATGATTTCATGGGCCCTGCAGTAATGATTGAGAATTTGAACTGTCGTTTCTCAGAATCCTTGTCAGAGGACTACCCATACGTGCTCAGGGCAAGAAACAGAGGTTAAGCTGTGCTTTAAATGAAAAAGAACCTGTGAAAAGAAAGGAGAGTTTTACTACTGGAAGCAGAAGTAAATTTTAATTGCTCTTTTTCTTATATTTACTTGTCCAAAAGGAAAAAAGAAACTCTTACATGTAAATGCAGATAAAATTTCTATTGAAATAACTTGAAAACTGACCTAGTCAAATCTCTCAAAGAAATTTAAAACTGCATGATACAATGAAAACAAGCCAAAGACCAATTTTATAAAGGTAACAGCCTATTCTTTACAACAGAATAAAAGTTTAGAATAGGCCTCACATCAGCCTCAAAAACTGTTGGTACTGCTTTTATACACAGGCTGACTTGTGCCTGAAAAATTCATCATCCTGAATGCAGGAAGTTGAACTTTTAACTGCATACTTTTGTATACACTTTAGGGGTGTGGATTGGTGCTTTTGAAAACTTAACATGCTGAAAAGGTGGCAAGCATAGATTGAAAAATAATTTTTAAAAAATGTTGCTGTCTTTTATTGTATTTCAAATTTCTAAGAGACTTAGCGGCACAGATAAAATGTTCCCAGTATGTAACGCAAAACTACTGAAGAAGCTTGGAGCACCAGGCTGTGCCGCGAGGTCTTCCTTGCAACCTGCTCGAACCAACTCATAGTCAGACTTGCCTTGCTGCAGACGTAAGCAACTTGAAAAGCTAAAGGTTGGCAATCAGTGGTGAGGCAACTGGATGATGAAGAAGGAACAGTCTTCAGTGTGAAATTCCTAAAACTAGTAATGTCTCCCAATGACATGTAGAATTCCATTGCCCTGGACAACCTACACTTCAAACTCTTTCTGAACAGGTCTTTCATAGTGAAAAGACTTGTAATTTTTGATGTCATTTATACATATTTAATTAGGGATTAGGGTGTCATAGCAGTAAGAACTAGGAAGTAATGTAAAGTCATTTTTCAGTGTTTATGAATTGTAAAATCTAAACAATTTTTTAAGAGAATTATTTTTCCTTTTATTTTTAATCTTTGTGAGACATACAAATTATTTTTAAGGATGAAGACTTATCCTTAGGGCAAAGAGATGTAGAAATGTCCATGTTAAAACTGCAAGTTTTTAAGAAGTGAATGAAGTTCTCTAAGAATGTTTTTGCACTGCTGAATGGAGTCCTGTTACTTTGCTGTTTTAGACAATGCTGTGCATCAGATATAGCAACCCATTTTCCTAAATTATCTTAATAATGATACTCTGAATCTATATATGACAAATGTAAGCAATGACTAGATCATTGGCAAAAACATCTGGATTCAGGATACTTTGGAAAAAAAAAGTGTGCAGCTGAGGTAACCATCACTTTGCTTTCCATGCTAAATGCATGCCAAATGGAAAATTGGTAATCTGAAAAAAAAAAAAAAAACAATGCTGGCAGTATTTTTTGCGCATCTTAAAGACTGTTGGCATTTAAGGGTCCTATGGAATGGATATTTGATCTTATAAAAAATGTGTTGTATCTACAAACACTCCTTTCTATTTTTTTTAAGCCACTGTTTGACTGACACTGTGTATACTCTGTTGTGGCTTTAGCCTTGTATCACTCATTTCCCAGTCACAGTGTGCACTGTGTATTTATACCTCGGTGCTGTATATGACAACAGGAAAATTAACAGTATTCTTTTCTTGTGTACCTGCTCCAAAAATGGAGTAACCGACACAGTAAGCAGCGGTAGCTCTTGCTAATAGGCTAGCTGGATCACAGCTACAGTTAGATTCATACTAATGTCTGGCTGCCTAATTAACCTCCCTTCACCATCCAAATATGAAGCCAAAGGTAAAATTAACAAATGATTTAGGTCAGGTCTGCCTTATTAGTCTGTCTCAGTATAGGTCAGGTATGACTGGATAATTGTAAAAAATGCCCTTTAATTGCTGTCCATCTAGTTAAATAGATTTGGGTAAGTCAACTTTTTTTGTTAGACTTCCATGTTCTAATACAAGCTATTCTTCCATCAGCGCCCATCGTTGGTCCTTGTAATCAGGTATTTCTGTATCTGGATGAATTTAGGATTTAGAAATGAAGAACAGCAGTGGTAACTGTCATGATGTTATTGAACAAATTATATTTCTGGTCAATAAGGTAAAACTATTCTGCAGGAAAAATGTGCTTCCTCCTTTTCTGTAAAGGTTATTTCTGACCTCTTCCAAGTGTCTGAGAAGAACAGGAAGAACAAGGCCAAATCAGACTCTCTTCTCTCACTGCTACTGGAAGTGGTAGGTGTCTTCATAAGGTCCCAGGAGAGAAAACATAAAGCCCACATTTTTGTCCTCTGGAAAACTGTACCGCAGAGTGCAGAAGAAGAGCAAAGGAAAGTGTGCAAGGGCTATCCCTGTACAGAAATGGAGAGACATCATCTAATCAAGGAGAAATATGGCCCATGGGGAACCTCCTCTTTTGCTTAGAAGGCGCCATAACTAGTCCTTGGCTTTGCTCCCGGCACCGTGGCCGTTGCTCCGTGCCCCGTACTCCGTGGAGTTTTGCACAGCTGGTACAGGGAAGAGTTTCCCTCGTGCCAATCCTTCACGTTTAACTTTCGCCCCGCGTGCCTGGGGGAGGCAGGGCCTGGAGGGCTGCTCCAGCCTCCAGCGCGCGGGGCCGGCTGCTGGTTTGGCCAGGGAAGCCACGGGCAGCTCTGTGCCTCGGCCGGGAGGCAGCGAGCTGACCCACGTACTGCCCGCTACCTTCATCCGGCCTCTGTTTGGGGATGGAAAAGTGTAATGGAGAGGCGGGTAGATAGGGAAGGGCTCAGCAGGCGCGGCGGGGCGGACGTTGACGCCGCCCCTCTTTGAGAGGAGCCCGGCCGCATCGGTTAGTGCCCTCGGGGCGAGCGGTGCTGTCGGCGCCCCCCGCGCGCCCGGGTGATGCAGCAGCATCGCTGACGGCAGCAGCGCTCGGCGGTTCGTGTGAAACGCGTCGCTGATCCCGCGGCCCGGGTGCAAGTGGGTCGATGCCTCCGCGCCCGCGTTTCCTCCGGCGGCGGGGGCCCCGCGCCGTCCCGCAGCGCGCGTGCAGCCTGCCGCCCGAGCTGCGGCCCGCCGCCCGGCCCGCGCGCCGCTCCGCGCGCAGACCTCGGCCTACGCCCTTTCCTCTGCGCAGGGCCAACATAACGCTCTGCTTGTTTAGCAGTTCTGCCTTTGCTTTACTGCTGATAAAAGGGCCTTTATACTTCTGTGGATGGTAATATGCCGAACCTGAGCACAGAGCTGTCCCCCCCTCCCCCGCCCTGATATGCTCTGCTTAGAAAACTCCTCTGGAATTGATAAACCTTCTTTGGTGCTATTTTGAATACTCTATATGTAAGAATTCCCTACAGCAAATGAGCTGAGTTATAGTTTGTCCCCAAGATACAGAACAAAACTCTGCTTGTTATTTGGGGGAAAACTTCTGTTGTTTAAAATCAATAAAAAAAGTATCTTATGGTCTTTACCTTCCTTATGAGTAAATTTTATATATTTGAAATTTGCATCATCAGGTTTTGACATTAACCAGCACTGTTACTACTCCTTTATACAGAAATCTTTGAGCTGCCCAAAGCGCTTTAACAACAGTCCAAAATCTGTTAAACAGAGCATGCTTGTGTTCACCCAAGTAAACCTGGGCCTGTGCTGTGTGGGGCTATGGTTTATATCACTACGTGGTTTATATATGGGTTTTTATACATGCCTTGTTTCACCTCAACAGGCAAAGGTATGAAGTGAAGAGAGACCTGAAACGTTAAGACACCATTCAGATACTGCACTCTTATCCCAGCATCGTCCCAGTAAGGATGTTCTTTGCAAATACTTCAAAGTGAATCTTAAACTTGTTACAAGGAAGACAAGTTTTCTGTTACAAACTACATTTTTTTAAGTCAGTGCTTTAAAGCGTATTTAAGCTTGTTAAGTGTATTAGAGAGGAACGATAAAAGTTCTGATACTAGTATTTTGTCCCTTATTACCTATAGTATCACATGACTCTGTGTGTGTATATTGTGTATATTTTTTAAAGACATGTTAGATACAAGCCAGTTTTTTATTTACTTATAATTCCATTCCTCCCAAGTGAGTTTAATACTCTGCAGGACTGGGTTTATTGTCGCTTTTGGCATCTAATGTAATCATATAAGAACTCTAGGGATAAATTAATTTATTAAAATAGAACAGATTTGGAAAAACATTTTTGCCTTGAATATTCTGTCTAGCAGAGATAGATATTAAACTTGTCTCCTGGCTTTATTCCTTAAAAATGCCTTTCAAGCAGGCAGTTGAAAATGAACCTATCAATTTTATTTTTATTTAGAATTAAAAGTATGTAATCTGTCTCTGAGTGAAGCCTAACTTCACTCATGTAGCTCATGGAGACACACTAATACTCTGGAACAGGTCATACACTCAGAAGAAAAATCAAGAGAAAGTGAGGGGTGAAGCTCCAAAGGGAGAAAGTTGACCAGAGGTGCAATGAAGGGTCTCCTACTCTACAGTTTCTTCTGCAGCAAGCAGACCTGAGCTAGGAGAATTGTGCTGCTCCCAAGAGTCTGTTCTGTGTCACTTGGGTGCCATTCATCAAAAATAAACCTCCAGATAAACCGCATAATGTCGGTTCTTTTTGCCAGGCTAAGATAACAGTTTTTTATTACTGGAACTCTGCTGGAATGCTTTTCCTTCCTTCTTCTTTAATAGTCTGAAATGTTAGAGGATATAGTCTAAAAATTATTAAAGTTTTACAGCAGGGGATACCGCCTGTGTATCCCCTCTTCTTCTGGCAAAGCCTGTCTCATTCAGCTCTTCAAAAGGTTCAAAAATACACATTTTTCCCTCTCGTTGCTTGTCAGTCAGAGAGGAAAGGGATTAGTATGCAGTAACTCCTGCCATCAAAATTGGAATTTAAATCTCATTTTTGGTTGCTAAAGCAAGTTCTCAAATTTGTATTTTGGGGAAGTAGCAGTGAGTTTTTGAGAAGTAAACCTGCAGTAATGTATGTAAATATTTCTACTACCTATGTTCAGAACTCAGCTAATCTTGTAGTAAACTGCTTCATTATCTGGAATTAGCTATAAGAATACCAGATTCTGCCTTACGGTAAATAGCTATTTCTTTGATCCAACTCACTCTATTGTGTGTGAAAGGTTAGTTTGCTAGACAGTTTGAGCACTGGGAAGCCTTGGGGAAGCTGTACTTTCTTGTGTGCGTGACTGTATTTTTGTAATAGTATACTGTGCCATATCTTGTTTGCCTTTGAAACAAAATCACTGTTTTTTGGAAAGGAAATATAAGAAGTGGACATTTATGAAGGCCAAACCCATTTATAAACTAAATGTGTGCTTAATACAGGTTACAAGGTCTAAAATCTTGGCTGCAACATGACACTTCAGCTTTATATCTCTTGAGGACAGATAGTCAGTGAACTGACCTGCTTTGAAACTACAGTTTTGGGGACAAACAGGAAGAAAGTTAGTCACTGACAGTTGTTTTGGAGAATCAATTTGATTAGTAAAATCAAAAGACTAAGTAAAAACTGACATTATAGGGATATCTTATTTATCTATTAAAATATCAAAATACAGAAGTGTTTAGGTACCATGCAAGACTTTTTCCCTCATTTTTTTACTAGTACAGCTGTCTGAATACTATTAGTCCAATACTGCTTTAATAATACAATTTCCTACACTCTTCATATAGCATGTAAAGCAAATGTTATAAAGTGAAAACAATATTTGAAAAATAATACTTTATCAGTTTACTGTTTATAAGTTTAATTTATATGACCTCTTTTGAACATTATGCTTTACTTTCAACAATCTTAGATACTTATAATGAGAAGTCTTTTAGTTTCTTTTAAAGCCTAACTTCTAAGACTTTTTTTTTTTTTAAACTAATTTATTAGACTTATTTTCAACACAGAGAGAAAGCAAATGTATAGTTGGTTTAGGTCATGTATTTTGTTAGTATGGGCCTGATCTGGCCAGTGTTTGAGCTGTATTCAGAAAACTGAAGTTAAATTCCAGTCTGTAGAAGGATTTCAGTTTCAAATGATGTTCTTGTTTGTTTTTTAATGGGAAGCAATTGAATTAAACTGAAGACTTGCTAGGAGCTGCCAGTCTATGACAGTAGTTAAACTTTTTTTAGCAGGAAACTAGTTGGATAACCTTGTCTATGTCAAGGAACTGCATGCATACTTGAAATATAAAACTCTGTGTAGATACAAGAATTCGTGGCAATTAGCAATTCTTGCATGCACATGTGGTCTCGGTATGTGTGGTGGTGTAGACAGAGTCCTCTCGGAGCAGCATGGAAAGGACTGCTCAGCAGATCATCACCTTCATGTCATTTTTTTTATGATGAAGCAAATGGTTCCTGCATAGTACCTGGCAGGTAACATTCAGTAGGTTAAGTGATTCTATCACATTAGGGAAACAAGATGCTTTTAGGGATTTTACAGTATGTGCACATAACCTGATTTTCTGTTAATTGGGGACAGGAAAGGTAATCAAATTCAAATTTGCCAAAACTCACAATTGGGACTTGCACTTAAAAGCCCTAAAACTTCCATACACATATCCTGTTCTGCCTTTAAAATGGTTCGTAAGTTTAATCACCAACTAAAATTGGTGTTGCAGCTCAAATGGGACCAACACGAGTAGAACTTCTTGTCAGACCTGTCTGTGAATAGAGCTGCTGGAGCTGTGAGTTTTAATGGAGGGTGGAAAATCCCCAAACGTGTCTGAAGTAAGTCTCCAAGCTGTGTTTCTGTCCTGAGGCCATGGAATTTTTCCTAAGTGCACATAATTCAAAATTGTTTAATTGAAAAGAAACGCACGTGCTTCGCTCAGTTTCTCAGTCTTTGTGTTACGTGGCAATAACAAAATGGTCAGATGTGCAGATCTGATTATAAGAGCAAATTAGATTTCCAGCAACATCTTGTCTTCTTACGATGCTGTTTGTTTATTATACTTTTCATTTTTAAGAGGATGGACTTGATTTTCAGGAAAGTACATCTTACTTGAGATACAATAAGCTTCGCTGGTTTAGGCCAGTGAGCCCTCGTTCATTTTAGGTTGTTATTAATTGTTCCTTGGATAGTTCTCAGAAACAGTTGGATGCATAAACAGCATCATTTATCAGTAACCTAGTTAGCATTTGGCTCATCTGACGTTCGTACGTTTTTCATCCTTTTCTCCCAAAAGGACAAAGGAGAATACGATTTGGTCAAGCCCAGATAAATCAATAACTTAATGCAGTTAGTTACACTTACTTAGTGCAGTTAATATTAAGAGCTTGTAGGAGTTTCTTTGTATTTACTTCTTTATTCCCTCGTCAGCCATTAAAGAACATTCTCATTTTCCACATGAAAGCCTCAGGAGCCATTTCACAGCACAGACCCAACAAACTGAACACCGGAAGATTAACTGGCTATGGTACCTAGCGCTGCTTGTTTAGCTCTGCCTGTAGGATTTAAGTGTGCACTACCCTTCTGAACAACGAAACCCAATTTAACTGCATCCCAAATGCTGCATAGAGAAAGCCTGTTCAATTTCTTTCTCTCTTAGATTGCGCGTTCAGAGTAATTTCTCCTAAATTAAATGTTATTTGGTTTGTATTAGAATGATCAGGCAACTTCACATTTTAATAAACAAAGTTATTTTAGACTAAATCTATAGAGATGAGTTTGAAAAATAAATAAATAAAGCTCCTAAGTCCCAAGACACATGGAATGGAAATAATTGCATTACAAACACCTATTCAGATCCAAGCAACCTCAGATTTTGGGGCCCACTAAAATATAGCCTGGGTTGGAAATACAAAGCATGTATTTTTAACAAAGTTTACATTTATAGTGCCTGATTATATTAAAATCCTTTGCTGCTTCCATGCATTGCTTGCGATGGGTGGGCTTTGTATGTTATTGAACATGCTGCAATTTTCATCAGACTATCCATACAATCGTAAAATGTTTCTTTCGCTGGAGCATCTTTTTATATTTAGTGCAACTGATGAAAGGCAAAACAGTTAAACCTCGCTAACTTCACTTGATAAAATAACAGTCTGACTCATAATTACCTTTTTAAAGCTCTTGTCCTCATGTTGCCATTTCTTAGTCCTGCTCTCGATGTGGAAGACATGGTTTTAAATAATGAGTATAATATTTTTGTATTTAAAACCACATTCTGCTCTCTGAGTAGGGCTGAAAACCTAAAGAGCTACATTCTCTGATGGCAGAGTCGTTTGTTCCCTGCCCTTCCCTGGGTTTATCGATCTCCCTGCGCTGCGTGTTGTTCCAACCTGCACACCACGGTTTCTTTTCAAACCTGACAGCCGTGACTTCTAACACCACAGCAGTGGTTTTGTCTCTGCTGCGCTGCTTTGATACTGGCGGGACTCGGTTCAAAGAGCGCGATGAAGCCTTCGCCTTCGTTAGGGGACTGCGATCCTCCGACGCTGGGAATTCAGCCGGGGCTGTCAGCCGGCGAGGCGCACCGCCTCGCTCCTGCTTGGGCGCGCGGCGTGCTCCGCAGCCTTTGCGGCTCTGTCCAAGGAGTCCTCTAGCTCCAATATCCTTGGGACTTGAGCGCCCCGACGTGTTGTGGCTTCAAGCCAAGGCTTTCAACGTGCTGTTGCGCGTTCCCGTGGGTGGCCTGGTGGCAGCAGCACCCGGGTGAGGCCAGGGAGCAGCCAAGATGCGTGTGACATGGCGTGATGTGACGTGACATGATGTGACGTGACATGACGTGGCGTGGCGTGGTGTGACGAGACGTGTCTAACCTGTGGGTGCTTCAGCTGCCCCGGCCTGTAGGAGCCCTCTGCACTGAACAAGTGTTTCCAGGGCATTGCTTAATACGAAGAATTGTAAGAAATATTGAAAGACCACTTCTTTATAGAGCATGTTGCCAGGAACTTAATATTTATCCTATATAATCCGGGATCCACGTTTTGATGAATTATGGCCAGATGATGTCTTAGAAATGATGAATCAGAGGATCAAGTAGTAATAATCCTACGGCAATATTTTAGCTGACTTAATAGCTGCTGTAGCTAAACTTATTAGTAACCTGATAAGCACACAGGTATCTAATTGGAGGTACTTAATTATGAAATGTAAACATTTGAATTTTTGTCAGAGTTATCTTTTAAACTGACTGGATTTCTCTCATCAACCTGGGACTAAGTGGAGGGAAAAAAACCCTCTCTAATTCACTATCTGTATTTGCTTGGAATTTTATCTGATTTATCTTGTACGAAACTGTGGTTGAGACCTAGTTACTTGGAAACACTTTCTTCAACAGCTATAGTAAATACATAACAAATTTGCACACTTTCCCTAGATGCTTTTCTGTCTGTGTTTGCAGATCTGTTTCTCCTCTGTTTAAAATGGGAAATAGCCATAGTTAGTGCCAGGCTGAGAAAAACATGTTATATGTTGTATATACTATCAGTTTGATTCCATTAAATGTGACTGCACCTGAAACATCAATTCCCACTGTTTGCCATTTTCCACAGCACATAATGTGTCCAAATGTCTCCAAGTGCATATCCACACGCATTCTAGATCTTGCAGGTTTGGATTAAGTATAAAAATATCAAAATAGATAATCAGCAAGCCCTGAAAGAAACAAGTGGCTTGACTCATACTTTCTCCTTACATGTTCTCTCTCTGCTCCTGTTGACTTTTACTAGATGTTAAATAATCCTATTTCTGTTTTATGTGAGATTGTGTTAGTCAACCCTTTAAATAAAGCCCTATCTGATATTGCAGTTGGATGATTAAGCATTTCTGTATTTCTAAGATACTTCTTGTTTTGTCTTTTTTTTTTTTTTTTAATCTAGCTGATCAATCTGTCAATTTGATCTCTTTATTATCATTGTTCTCCTGTTTTCTTCATGTTTTTTGCTGGATTATTTTTAGGTTTTCTAATTAACATAATAGCCTACAAGGCTATTACAGGCAAAAAAGTTCTTAGGACTTTCAGGGTTATTATTTTGAATGTTATTCACAAATTAATTCACTTCTTCTAGAGCTTTCAGTATAAACAGAGATTTTGAACTTTCTTCAGAGGATTAATTCTTCAAGGAAGACTGAATGCAGCTAGTGTGCTCTGCAGCTCACCTTTAAGAACTGGATTTGTTTGGTGTTTTTTTTTTTTTTTTTTTTTTTTTTTTTTGTGTGTGTGTGTGGCAGTATGTTTTCTTGTCTGGATAGATTAGCCGTTGCACATCTTAGTCAATGACTTGCACTTTATCTTGAGAACAAGCACAACACAGTCTTAAGTGATCTAATTGTTCATGATCGTTATATTCCTTTGCTTTATTCTTTTAATTCATTGACTAAGCAATGTAATAAGCACTGTACCTGAGTAATACAAAAGTCAGCATGGTAAGTCATTTTGCAGCAGTGTATCTGAAGAGCAAGCCAGTGGAGAATTTGCTTTTAGGAGTGAATTACGCTATTTGTTTTATTTTCCACAGGGGCTTCTTTGTGGTTCAAGGGTAGTTAGGCGGCTTCCATTTCATTTAACTAATACAGAGGGCTGAAGATGGTCATTAGAGTTCTCATCCGAAGTTCCATAAAATATTATAATGCTTTGAATGATATATAAATAGAGCATTCCATCACATGTGCGGTTTCCATATCTAGAATATCTACATATTTATTTGTCCACACATTTTTT
This sequence comes from Rhea pennata, assembly GCF_028389875.1. Classification (NCBI taxonomy): domain Eukaryota; kingdom Metazoa; phylum Chordata; class Aves; order Rheiformes; family Rheidae; genus Rhea; species Rhea pennata. The sequence continues at coordinate 15,762,440 of NC_084670.1, read as the reverse complement.
TAAAAATAAATTACAGGTAACTTTACTGTGTCATTTTCTGTGCAAAAATTCCAAGTTTAAGTCACATTTAGATGTCCATTTATACTGTGTAACCTCTTGATTTCTTTTATTGTGTTTCCTCACTTCTGAGGCATGTTTATTTGGAAATGGTTTTACATTTTGCAGAAGAAAATTTAGCAGTCATGAACAAATATATCTATAAAAAATAATAAGTGATAATCAGTGACCAACATCAACCATTCATTTTTTACTTGAGTCCAGCTCTACAACAGACCTCTCATGAAATTTCACTTTTGAACTTGATCTCTCAATTTTTGATTTGTATTAAGAATATATTTTTAATAATTCACCAACATTGCTGGGCTTGCCCATCATCCTTCTGATGATGCCCACACAAAGCTCTTGGGTTTCTCTATCATATATTTCCCAATAAATATCTAGGTGGCTTTTCAGAAATGTTGTTAGGAGGGAAAAAGACAGTCTTCAAAAGAGAGAAAAAATCTTTCAAATATTAAATATTTATTTTTAGGGTAAATTTTATATTACGAATGAGAACATATGATGTCTGTCAGTAGGTGAGTGAAGCAGAACCCAAGGAATTTCCTCCACTACATCCTTGTGTGAGTGTCAGATATATTTGGGAAGCCGCGAGTCTAGAGCCTCACCTTGAATGAGGAAATCTCACTGCTGCTTTGTTTGCATGAGTCGATGCTGGTGGTATAGATCTTCTTTCTGAACTTGCTCTAGCTGTCTTTAATGAAAACACCTATGTGTAATACACAAGCTATAAATAGAAATACAATATATGAGTATTGTATATAGTCTGTGTACTCTACAAATTTTCTATGTTTGTGTACAGACTTTCTGTAAAATTACTCTTGAGCTCTCGTAGAAAAATGTGAATATTTATATTGGCAAAAGGCATTGTTCAGTAATATTGTCTTCTCCCTGCAACTCAAGGCCTAGCAAAAAGTTACCGTATGACATTTGGCAACCAGCAATAGTTGTTAGATATGGAACAGGTAAATTATTTGTTTTTTCCTCAGACTTCTGCAAATCCAAAGTTCTGAAGTATTTTTCTGCTTGTTTTGTTAAAAAATAAGGTGGAGGGGGGGGTGCTTAACTTAGAAACTCTTTATTCAGGCAGGATATTTTGCTGAGATTTTTCTTTTCTGCACAGTATTATAATCAACTCTTATTACCCAAACATTGTTTATGGATATTGTTTGCCTCTGTACTAACACCAGCCTTAGCAGCAACAACATTACTTGGCCAAATGTTCACCTTGCCTCAGGGTCTCCAATTCTGGCAGTTCATATTAATTTGGTGCTTGCCTTTAAATAGTGTGTAATGACATTACTGGTTGGGATATGGAGGAATTCTGCTTGGATTATACAGCCAGACTGCTAAAGAATGATTTCTTAATTCTTTCTTGATTTATTTACATCAAGTTTTCAGAGAATCTTGGGTTCTTGCAATTAGAATTAGAAGAAGATCACCTCTTTATTACCTGCCAATGAGGAAGAGGAAACTTCCCCTCTAAAACAAATTTTTTTGTTATGGAGGTTGTTGTACTGTATCCTGAAGCATTTAGTCACTATTTCTGTCCAGCAAGGCAGAAATATTTACACATATATTATGTATAAAGAAGTATATTATCTATGACATAAATATATACTCTTATTATAGTTACATGGTGACCCCTCCTCCCTTTTTCTTTCTCTCCCCCCTCCTTTTCAGACAGCAACAGTGCAGGTGTGGGAGAGCTTTTTAGGGGAGTGGGTATAATTTAGAAAATAATAGTGGGTTGTTTTGTTTTTCCCTGAATGAGGTGGCAAGGGAAAGGGACCAAGAAATAAATAAACAAAAATCAACATGTTTTACATAGATCAAACTAAATATTTCTGTTCATTTGAAATAAAGTTCCTATTTTTATCTTATTTTTTTCATTATGATCACTCAACTCAATAACCCATCATTCTTGCATCTTTAATCACTGTTATAGTGGAAACTTGTTTGATGCTAAATCAATAAGTCTATTGTCATTTCTTCCCCGTGGAAGACTTAATTTTCAGTAGTCAGCATATTAAAGAACAACATTTGTCCACTCTTTAAAAGGGAAAAATACCCCTTTTAGTACTCACTGCATCTCAGAGTGTCATACTAGACTTTTCTAATTATTGTTGGTATTGTTGGAGAGCATGATGTCCTGATAATGTGGGATGTTTTCTGTTTGTTTATTTTTCTTGCCAAGAATGGCCATTTCAGATAATATTTTGAGAGATCTATAAGCAAAATATATCTAGAGACTATACGCAGCTGAAGAGAAAACCATTACTGCTGTTTTGAAAATCACTGAAAGAAACTTCTCAGTAGGATCTGGCTTTTTGTAAACTGTGAATCCTGTGCCGTGTTCACTAACTTGCTTGTGGGAAGTAATAAGTAGTATCCATGACTTAAATTTGGATAAGTTTATTCTCTTTAACTTTGTAGGTTTAGAGATATTAACATTATTCACAATCTCTATTACTTTTCATAAGTTGATGTGTTCAGGTAATTGTACTGTGAGGTTTGATGGGCTGATCTACTATAACCACTTTGTAAGTCTGTTATCTTGAGTAGTTTAGTAATTGTTGCAAACTGCCAATTCTTTAGTGGCTTAAATCAAAACCTAATGAAAGATTACAAAGGCTTATTCTCTGAGCTTTTTATCTAGTTTATATATTTTCTATGGTTAGTGCTATGGCATATATGTATAATTCTCTGTTGCAGTGAATTTTGAGAGTGCCAAGTTCAGAGCAGGAGGGAAGTGAATGTAACTGATAGTTGAATCACGCTCATAGTTTTTGTTTTGAGAAACCATGGATACTGTTCCTGAAGTGTCTGTAAGTTTTCGTAGTGTTACTCACCCAGTGTGAAATATGTAATGTCCCACTCCACCTACTGCAAATTAATCAGATCTTTAATGGAAGTAAGAGATTTTATGATTTCTTTTAAATGCTGATGTTATAAGTGATTTTGACTCAAAGCTTACAGTCTTCTTATCTGATTTCATGTAAATTGCGTAAGGCTTGTCTATACTGACCTGTTTTTCCCCAGGACAGACTCAGGGTCTGTGTATCTTCAGATTGCCTGTATTCTATATCATGTTTTGAGGAGCTCATCTACTACAGCCATTTTTAGACCATATGAATAGATGCAGCAGTATTTGAGTACCAGTGATGCATCAGTTAGCAGGGAAGCTAATCTACTTTCCAAGGAGACACAGCAACATGTGAATGTTCAATTCTGCTATTGCTTGCCAAGAATGTAAATATTTTTATGTGGTGATATACAATATTAGATCACTCTCTGGATTCTTCCCCTGTGCATTTCACACAAAAAATGTGCAGTTTTCAAACACTCATACCACATACCTTAGTTTTCATGTTTCAAGTACTGACACTGAAGTGAGATGTAACCAAATATTTTACAGTGAGAAGTGTCATATACAAGTGTTGAAGATTAGACCACTGACATGTGAGACATACCCAATTCCTTTATTTTTTATCCTAAAACATTATACCTATGCATTCTCTTTTGCTGAGAAGTGTTCAAATTCTGATGCATTGACACTCTTCAACAAGAGCTTTATGATTTTCAAATATGGATTTTAAAGCATTGAAACAAGGGCATACCATCTGCATCTCTGGGGGAAAAGAAACTAATGTTGTTACTATACTTACACCATTGTAACTGTGCTGTAAGAAAAGCTTTCTTAGTGGGGAGGTAAAGGCAACTAAACATAAAGGAAAGATAAACATATAATCAGCTTCAAGCAATATATCAGGAAATGCAATGATTTATTATGATAATGCAAAATAATCATATCATTCAAAGAGTCATAGCCTCTTTAAAAAATGTTGGTATATTGACTTCTGCAAATGGATTGCCTATATATGGAGCATCATGAATCTATGGAAACTGTACAAAAGCAAAGCAGCAAAAAAAATCTGGGCCTCTGTGTGAATACGGAGGCAGAGCTAGCAAGTGCTTGCTTGATGCAGAAGACCCAGGAAGTGCTGGAATGGGCAGTGGAATTGGGCTGGACTGGCCAAAGGTGCACTGGCTGGAGAGGGGGGATGCTTCACAATTGCACAGCAGAAGTCTCCAGACTTCTGCAGCTACCTGGAAGTCCTTCGCAATGTTAGTATCTCCATATAATTCTGAAATGTTATAATAAGACAATTTTAAATAGTGCACACTTGCCTTCTCTTTTTTGCCTGTTCCTGAAAAGGTTGGGAATGAGAGGGGAGGAGAATGCTGTATGTTTAGTATAGACATACAGCTTCTGTCCTTGAAGAAATAGCCTGTAGCTACCCAAGATGCTTCTTTTATGGAACGCCTACTGGAGGTCTGTGGATGGTGAGTTGGTTATGTGGTGCAATCTCTTCTTCATCATTTGTTGGTACTCGTTCAGATGCATTAGAAGCAGCTAAAAAGCGATATTGAATGAAATAGATATTCCATGTGAGCAACTGCTGTGCTTGCCCCAGGGACACTGAAGGATTGTGAATAGAAAAGATCACGTCTCTGATACAGGTGAGAGGAGAGACGTGCATCTCTTTATTAAAATGTCATGCAGGCTGTGCAAAAAGTTTCAGGACTACTGCACTATGGTGAACTTGCTTTCAGAAATTTACTGAAAGCATCTATTTACTTGAGGATATCAGTTGCAGCCTTCTGAAATTGAGAGTCAGATAAAGCTGATTATTGGCAGCCCAAAATAAGGATTCTCAATAACTTTGCAGCAGTGCTGAGCACCTATTATTTAACCCTAAATGACATTTATTAAGTTTGTGCAGCCAGTGGACTGATGGAGTCGCTTCCTCATTATTAAATGTGCGTTTTTCTAATCTTGCATCATCTCAGTACTTTATTTAAAACTAAAATCAATATTCATTGTGCAGAGGGCTTTTTTTCCACCAGTTCTTTCATAAATCTCTTGAGTACTTCTCAATTTTCAAGCATCTTCAGTGCAAACAGGGAGTGTAATACATCTATGGCAAAGTAATCTCAAGTTTGTAAAATTTAAGAAAGAGCCAAGATAGTTGTCATACTGTTGTTTCATCTTCCCAGCAAAGGATTTCTCTCTCGTATCTGAAAATAAAAAGTTCCCGAAAAAAGTTACTATGCTACAACGTTGATGTAATATTAAAGGAATAAATAAGCAATGCTTATTTTTGATTGCTAATATAACAACCTACTAGTCATTGTAGAATTTTACTACTAAGTAATTACACCAGTAATTAAATCAGAAATATCTCAAAAACAATATAATGGGGATTTCAGAAGTTAAAAAAAGAGAATAAATAAAAGATTAAGCACAGTATTTCAGTGCAAGTTATGACAATCATGTTTATTGCCCACATAATTTGACATATTAAGTGTGTCAGTTTAAATCCACATGAAAGGGTAGTAACATCCTTTGTACGAAGCCTGCTAAGACAGTGAAATATTCTATACTATTTTCTCCTTTGATATTATCTTAAAATTGTCATGTAAAAGAATGCTGTTTTAGCCACCACGTGTGTGTGTGTGTGTGTGTGCGCGTGCATGTTTTAAACCAGAAGTATGGGAAACAATAAGATAAAACCACCTAGGAGCTCTGTATGAGTGTGTCTAAAAGTTGGAGGAGGAATCTGAAATAGGTAGTATTTGATACTCTATATATTCAGATTAATCATTAAAAATAAAATGAGAAAGAAATAATAGCCTTTCACATACAGAAAACGAAGAGGGCCTAGAAGCCTCTGTAACGAATCCATCAAAATGGAGTTAGTAGATAGAAGGATTAAAGGACTGTAATAAAACCATGCTACAGATATCCGCAACAGGAAGGGCTGGGGAAAGAAGAAATACTATATGATGAGATAAGAAAGGTATGTATGGATAATAACACTGTGATGATGGCTGATAACACCTCCACAATACTAATTTGAAAACCTTTGAGACATGATAGAAATAATAGCTGTTACAAATTACTGCTTCCTGAATCATATCAGCAACAGCTCAAGCACAAATCTGCCTGTAGCAAAGCTAATGCAAATACCAACCTGTGTAAATAAGAAATAGTTGGTACACAAACGTTTCCCTAATCTGGGAATTGAACCAATCACTACCAAAAAGAAACACATGGTTTCAACAGCTTTTATTTTAAAACGAAACTGATTGACATGGGGAAATGGATTGGGTAAACCTTAGCCCAGAAAATTAAACACTAAGGCAAAGATGCTCATAAAATTAGGCAAGGATATTGATTTTTTTTGAGCTTATTAAATTTCCACAAATTGGGGCAAGGGTAGCAGCTTTTAAGAAGCATCAAGTTATAAATGATTGTTGTGGCATAATAGTTCTACAGTTACCGTGACTAAGAAATGCAATCCAATATCTGGGCTGTACCCAGGTGAAGAGTCCCTGCATGCCCGTTCCCTCGCAGTGATGCAGCTGCTCAGTCAGCAGCATCTCCCGCCTAGGCAAAGAATAGTGTAGGCGCTGCAAGACAACTAGTAAAGTCTAAGTATACTATAGAAACTGGTGTGCAATGTTAAAGATATGGTGAAGTACATGAAAGAGAGCCAAAGGGATCAGAAGGTGGAGAAAAACTTGCTGCAGCTCCAGAGAAGTGGAGAGAGAAAGCAAGGGAGATAGGAAATAGAAATGAATAGTTGCAAGCACTTGCCAAAGTGGTTTGGGGACCTTGGACTGTAATACAGAGTATTTATAAAAGAGCAGTTGCAGAGGAGAGAAGAAGCAAGTCCTTATCAGGTCCTCTAGGTTTTGCTGTTGAATAAATTTTCAAAAGTTTATTGGCAGAAAGTTGGAGAAAGAGGAAAGAAAGAAGTAACTAATGAGAAGGGCAAAAAGCTTTTCCTAATGTAAACAAACAGGGCAGCTCACACTTTCTAGCGGTCTTCTCTAGACATCTGTTATTGGACGTCATTGAAAGCAGCATGTGGGTTCTGGTCTGATAGAGCAGGCTTCTGATTTTACTGAAATGCTTGTCATAAAATGAGTTGTCAGGAAGAAGGACGTGCCATGTTAACCCCGACTCTTAATGCACTACAAGAAAACATTGGAAGAGTGGTGGTAAGTTTTTAGAAAAGTACTTGAGGAGCACCATGTACTCCAAAATGTTATCAAATAATGTAAAATACTGTCAGTATCTCCCTAGTATGTCTTGTCATGCAACTTTTTCTTTTTACTGCAGTAATTTACAGGTAAGCAGGCAGGTCTCTAGCCACGATCTTTCTCCCAATTAGTCACAAAACTATTTCTTTTTCCGAATCTTTTGGCTTTATTTCAGCTTTCATGTGAAGAAAACCCTTTGCAAAAGCAAATGGCCATTTTTAATCCCATCATGCAGTTGGGAGAAAGTGAATCATGAATTAATTTGGTGAACTACGGAGTGTTCCTCACAGTGAGGCGCGGGTAAAGTCAAGGACACAACACAAATCTCCAAGTGCCTTGTTCCCCTTCCTCTTGTCTCCTTCATAACATTATTTTGCAGCTGAGTTTGTGAGCATAGCTTGTAACAGACACATTTGGAATATAATGAAGATTTGCTTAGGATATTTAATGATGCAACACGACCTGGAAAGGATGCTCTTCAAAATATACATATATATACATATATATACACATATATACATATATATATATGTGTGTATATATACATATATATATATATATATATGGCAGAACGGTGCCCTGGGGAGGGCTCTGCTTCCCCAGCGCTTTTTTTGTCTCCTTACAATAGGATATTCCTTTCCACCTCTAAAATGAGGAAAGAGACAGGGGTAATAGCAAAATACTACAAGTGAGGAAAAGGCTGTGAAGCTTTTTTTTTCCCTCTTTTTTTTCTTATGTAATCAATTGAAATGCTGACTTCAGGACACGGTATTGTGGAAGTAACAGCAGCCCATTTCCACCTGCTTTATGTAGCTGGAATTCTTTAGGGGACTAAATTGAGCTTGGCTTTAAGTAAAGCTGGGGGATTTGATTCAAAGCTTTTCAATAGGTGATAGTCAATTATAATATAAAGAAATCTCCTCTTCCTTCCAGTCCTGTTTACTGAGGTTTAGGGAAGGGGAACTTCATTTTGTCGCTGTGACACAAACAGCAGCCATGGGTATGTGCAGTAAGTGATAGCAATTCTGTCTGACTGTGATTTGGGGGGGGGGGATTTAATAGTCCAACAGTTTGGCATTGAGATTTCTATATCACAGGTTGTCTTGTAATAGAGGTTAGAAAATTCTGGGAAGCAGGATAGCTGTTTCAGTGTGTAGAGCACAGAGCCTAAAGGCACCTCTGCGAAGGAGAAGTGATTTTTGCCTCTTTCTTGAATTTTCAGATTCCTTCCAGAAGGAATGGCATTTGAAAAGAAACTGGGTCTAAGTTTCAGGCATGCTGAATCTCTGCTGCCTGTTAACCTCAGTTATCCTGGTGCTGTCCAAACTGCAGAGTATTGGTACCAACGATGTGTAGGGTGTTTCTTTTCGGTAGTAGCTGAGACAGGCTGTCTTTAAATTGTGATGTTGTCTTTGCCTCTGTGCTCTACAGTTTGTGAATTCAATATTTCAATACACTAATTATGTGTACTAGTACTGTGTTTCAGTACTTATAAAATATTTATTTCCTTCATTGAGTTATTATCAGATGACCAGGCTATTCTTAAGTTCAGTTCACCTGTGGATGGCACAAGTAAACTCCTTTATAACTTCAGAATGAGTGGCAGCATTTGTACTTGCTCTATAAGCTATATAACTAGTATCCTTGTCTGCTAGCTCTAATAGTAACTGTACAGACTGTAGATGTATATATGCAAAGTAAATAAAATCCATATAATAAAAGGAAATATGCAGAGCCTTTTGTATTCTGCATTTCATGCTCATTGAATTTAGTGCAGAATTATCCTCTTTGGAATTCAGCTGTAGAATTTAACTTGCTGTTTTAAGAAAAATGCTTCTAACATTTCTGGCTATGAACAACCTGAAGTGTTAACTTGTCAAGCAAAATGAAGTGATAGCTGATGTATAGTTGTCTGAGTCTGCAATAGTTGTCTGAGCTGAAAGCAACGGTTCTGCAAGAAGTGTGAAAAATGCTTTTTATCACAATGTTCTCTCTTAGTCTTAAGGTACAGATGCTAAGTCTGAGCATCTGTACTAATTTTTGTTGCTGATTCGATATTCACAACTCTTTCAACTCTGTCTTCAAGAACAATTACAGGAATTGTCTTTTTTTTTTTTGTTCTCAGTATGTTGATATACTTCTTAATAATATTAGTGCAAATAAAATGTGGAGCTGGAGTTTAATATGACTGCCGTCTTCCTGTTTTCAAAAAGTTTGAATATTCCGTCAGGAAGAAAAAACACCCCAGTATTAGCAATCACACATCATAAACTCTGTGTATAGACATTACAAGAAATTTTTAAGGAAGAAGGATTTGAAACCAACTTAAAATGTATTTAGACAAAATATTAACTTAGCAGGTTGGAATGATGAGCTGATGTGTGACCTTCTTAAAGAGTGCTCGGGTATAAGCTCTTTGCCTCACTTAGCTTGTAGTTAGTAGCCATGTGTCACTTTGTTCTTTTATTTCTTCACTTTCAAATGCAAGTAATCACACCCAGATCTCTACAGCTGTTTATCTTTTATCTTTTTTTCTTTTTCTTTATCTTTATCTTTATCTTTTTCCCGTAACTATTCAATATTATTGACATCTGTGCCAGTGAAAAATAAAAAGCTATGTATGATACATCAACCAGTGTGATAGAAAAGGGAGATCAAAGTTTAAGGCAAAAATGTGTTCTCTGCAAACTCGTGTATCTTATGGCAAAAGTTACTTAAATTTATATAATAACTATAGCCATCGCTTTTTGATAAACAGATATTGCATACCTAGAAACCTGCTTTTTACTCTTACTGCAAAATTTTATGATTCACAGACTTGAAAATAGAATGTGCATATCCAAACATGTCCAGGTGGTGCTACCCAATTTTTGCTACTTGTTTTACTCATTTTTATATTGCATCCAAATAGTTGCTAGAAGTAATTTTACCCAGAAATATGACTTCAGAATTAGAATTTAGATGGCTGTGGAATTAAAAGAGAGGATACACCCCTTCAGTGTAAATCAATTTAATAAACATCTAACCCTACTATTAGAATTGATTTGACAATAAATGCTGTATCTGAGCCTAGAAATAAAACACTGTGTGTACCTGACCTGTTTGTGTTAGCTTCTGCCAATTCAAAGGCACATCTTCCTTTTGGACACATACTGCATCCTGAGACAGGAACCCTGACTGAAGTCCTATATTTCTCTGATAACAGAAAGGAACACACAATAAAAATGTAGCTAGAGAAAACAAGAGTAGCAAGAAACCTTAACACAAGCATTTAGTCTACTTAAGATCACCTACTTAAATGCATACTGGAAACCCTTGAAAAAGACCTCTACCTTCCATTAAAATGAAATATTGTTTAAGTAGAAATAGATTTGCCTCTAGATAGGGCAGAATAAAAGGGGGGAAGAGGGAGAAAAAGAAAATAAAAGTTTAGTTCAGGAAGCAAACGGATCAGAAGATAGGTGACATAGGTTTGTGCAAACTAATAGTATAGCTCTGGATTAGGTACATTAGGCACTCATGTTTGCGCTTGCACATATTAAAAGAATATCCTTTGAAAATAAAATACATTAAAAATTCACACTTCTTTTTGACCTTGTGTGGTAAATAATGAAGTCATGAAACTTGCTGCCACAAGATATGATTAAATTCAAGAGTATATTGCATTTGGGTTTTGGTTTGTTTATCTACACTTTTATGAAATGATGTTGTTAATGTAGATTTTCACATTAGCATATATGTGGGGGGAGGACAGAGGGGAGAAATAGAAGGGGTGTAGAATCTGGTCCATCCTGTAGCTTAGGTACTTGGTAAAGTCCTTCAGAAATGTTGCAGCTTACACTAAGTTAGGTCCAGTCACTTTGAAAACAATGTACTTTTCTGATCAATATATGGAATAACGAGGAATATCATACACCAGCGGAAGGGCTAGGAACTCCTGTGCTAAGGTAGAAGGTAGTGCAGTAGCAGACATGTTAATATACCCTTTTGTCCTTGACCCTTGTAGTTACCCTTGGTTTTTCCACATTAAGGAACCAGAGCAAGAAAGGCCTCGCATCAGCTTAGTGTCTGAGAGACACTAAACAGTCGGCACCTGGCGCTTGACCAGAATTTCCTTTATTTCTGGTCTAACATCTGTAACGTTCGTTGCAGTCTTCTCTCCTCTCTGATTAGTTTTGCAGTCACTCTGCTAGTGGTCTTAACAGCTCATCCAGTGCAGAAAGGGGCAGTCTTGTTTAGCGGTGTAACAGCCCAAGCTGGATCACAGTGCTGTCTTGGTTGGAAACTACTTGCCTGTGATACTGAATGTTCTGTTTTATTGCAAGATTGCAAGAGCAGCATATACACCCTTTCTTTTTTTTAAAAAAAAAAAAAAAAAAAAACAGCACCTGATATAACTTTGCAGTTAGCTGCAAAATAGGTTACACCTGCACTAGCAACATGGCAATCCTTAGGTAGGAAAAGAGGAACTTTAATTCTTATACGTACATACGCACAGTGACTTTAACCCTGGAAGCTAGTGTTTTGTTTTGTTTTTTTGGTGGTGGTGGGAGCTGCAATCTAGCAGTGAGCTAGTGTGGTTTTCTTTTTTTTTGGGGGGGGGGGAAGGGAGAGTGCAATCGAGCAGTGCAGGACATAATATATATAGAAAGTTAGAAAGTATGTCTGATATGTGAATTTGATGCCCTATTATCTTTAAACATAGAAAAAGCAATTTTATGGCCTTTTTGTCATGCATTTTATCTCATGTAAAGTTACTGTTGCACGATTTGCAGAGTGACAATTTCAATTGCATTAGACCAAGTGAACAAAATTCTCCCTTTGCATTGGTCCTGTTTGAATCATGAATGAAAGTGTCAATCCAAGGGAGCTGGAGAAAAAAGAAGGGAATTAGAAGAAAGACAGAATTGGTAAGTGGAAATTTTTTATATAGATCAGATCTGTGGTATGATTACTATTACTTCTTCCTTGCAGTGTTGTGATGCTAGTTGCTACTGGCTGTTTTGTTCCAGTAGATTCAAGCAGATTATTTACATGCTTTCAGTTCATGTCATATTTCTGGGTGAGGTATAAGCAGAGTGGCTTTGCATATTCAGTTGTGCATTTACAAGTATAAGAAAACTTGGGACTGGAGAAAGTAAGGTTGTTTATGGATTTTGTCTATGTTTTGGGCTATGGCAAAACAGGTTGAATTGGACTATATAGTTTTTATGCCAATACAGATATTTTGAAATATTCAACTTCTTTGAGCTCAGTATGATTTTGAAGTGGCTTAGGTATTAAATTAAACATATGAGTTAGTAATAAATTCTTTACACATCACTTTCTAAATGATGCTAAAACACATTTTTGCAAGTAAAGAATCATCAGCATATAGAATTGCTCATTATAATCCTGTTTATGTTTATTAAAGACCATGAGGAATGCACACAAATATGTTCACTAAATAGTGGAAATGTTGTTTACAACAGTCTTTTTCTGGGAGCTAAATCTCATAAACTTTATATTATTAGTATTGACCATTAATTTGTGCTGCATCAATTGAATTTTCAGTGATTTGGAGATGGTATTAAACTTCCCTAGGCAGGACCAGGGAGCAGAAAATTCTGCCCACTTCAGATGCATAATTGATGTGACGTATGTGATAGAAAGTATGAAATTATAGGCATAGATTGCAAACAGTGCTAGAGCAGAAGTAGTTTTCTCTGTGTTACACCTGTTAATAACTACTGTGAAGGCACAGTTGAGCGCAATTAGGCACTATGAGAATTCGTGACCAACGTATGAGGCTAAATGTACCCGTTTTGCCCTCTGAGTCCTCAGAGTGTTCTGCAATGAGCTGAGGCTCCTCCCTCGGGATCAGTCTTTCCCTCTTGGGGATGGACAGAAAAGCTAATTAATTCCAGCATTTCCAGGGACAAGACCTGCTGAAGGCATAGTCCAGCTTGTGGTCCAGGACACCAGATGGGATGCAGCTGAACAGCCGCTTTGTCGTGCTGCAGCTGGGCTGATGGCCCCTGCAGGGGAAGGGTGGCAGGAGAGGAGCTTCTCCTTCCCCGCTGCTCCTCGCTGCACCTGCTGCAGTGGCAGGAAGAGCTCCCACGTGGCCCCCTCTCCATCCCATCCCTTTGCATGCAGCAGTGGTCCACCCTCGCTTGCTGTGTGGGGAAGCCTGAAGCCAGCTCTGTTCTGGGAGATTTCCAGCTGTGGCTTTAGACCTTGGGTTGTCCTTCACTCCGCAGCAGCTCTGAGTAGGCTTTGGGAATTGGGGCAAGCAGAGCTTGGGATCTGGGGTGAGCAGAGGGACACCAGCACTGCAGTGTTGGTGCCAGTGCCATACCAACGCAAGCCTCTTTCCAAAATGAAGAGACTCTATTGGCAAGGCAGAAATTCAGCTTGTTAAGCTTTCATTCTTCTGCTCGTCTGGACAGTAAATTGATGCCTGGGTGCATGTTAATAAACGGCTGTCATAGCTCAGAAGAGGTACCTTATTTCAGCACCAGCTTGTTTAATTGCCAGCCCCAAAGTCTAGGGTTGGTAATACAGGTAAATACTCCGCCGTACTCTATGGTCAGCTGTGCCCATCTTTTCCAGTATGCCGTGGAGACTGGTTTCTTGAGCTGGTCATACTGACTGAATGTTTTCCTGAGTTTGGTCAGTTTGTTCTGCTCAGGCAGTCATTGGGAGGAGCAACAGAGTAGCATTAAATTAAAAATGCAGTCAGCTCAGTTCTGTGTCAACAATGAGAAAAGGGAAAGGCAAACAAGGGCTAGCTCCCCACTCTCGGTTACTTCTGTGTTGTGCTGCCCAAGGGACTTCGACTACTTGGACTCAAACCAGGCTTGTCAGACAAGCGTCTTATTTTCTCTCTATTTTGATATAGCTAAGATTATTTTTTATTTTGGCCATATTTGCCTCAATAATGTATGAGGAGCTTTTTTCTGAAATAATCTGTGCCTGGAAGTCAGACAGTCTCACTTTGCCCTGTGCTCTGCTCTGTGGTAGGATTTCTCTTCCTTTTCCACCTACAACAGAGGTGGCACCAGCAAGGTGAAGTGACGGGGATTCGGGGGTGATATTTGTAACCAACAGACGGATTAGCTCTTTACAAGAATGAGTGGCGATCACTCTCACCTTGTCAGCACCTGTACAAATATTCTCTTCTGGCTTTCATCTTTGCTTCCCTCTGTGAACCCTCAGTCGCATTGATTTTAACTTTGCTTGAGTTTCAGTTTTACCCTTTCGATTCGTCAGTAACTTGCACTGTCTCCCTGTTGGCACCATGTTTGTTTTAAGATTACTGCTTTGTGGTGGCATTCAAGAGCACCCTCCTCTTCCTAATCCAAACTGGTACCATTTATTTGCTGTTGAAAACGAGGAGTGGGAACTCTCCCACGGACAGAAGTTATGTGGCTGCCAGAGATGCTTTTCTCTTCCTGAGAGCTGTTCAGCTCTGTTTTCTCGCTTGAAACACAACCCCAAATTGTACTTGTCTTGTGGTGGAACTGGTAAAGTTTTCCCCAGTGATAAGAGTTTAACAGAGGATATCCCTCTCTTTCTCCCACTGTGGTTACGGCTACGCACTTGCAAATTTGTCTTACAGTTTTTGGACCCTATTGGGATGGCACAATATGACCAACTTATGCTTTTATGTAATGCAGTGATATGTGGAAATTTCTTCTGGAGCAGATAGCTGCTTGCCTGGCAGATAGTCACCACCCAGTTCAAATTTGAGCACATATTTTAAGCAGAGACAGCACCTGGTAGCCCAAACAGAATGGAGATTTTAATAGTATATTTAGTGAAAGCCACGAGGGAATGTTTTAGCAGAGATTATTGCTAACAAAATTAAGAATCAAGGATTTAATTTTTCTTCCAAAGAGAGATGATGAAAGAATTGCATCCTTCATCTATGGCATTGGTTAGGAAAGATGCTCTTTTTATAAATTATATTCTGGCACAGGATAAATGTGTCCCACAGTATTCCTTTCATTTTGTTGATTAGGCAACACCAGTGCAGAGAAGTGACAGCTATACCATTAGGGCATGTTCAGGACTAAGATAAATGGATCTTCATGTTAACATTACATCTTCCTGTAATTTAACATCTTAACATAAAGAATGCACTTGACAAAATGTCTTATATCTCTTAACTACACAATGTATGTCAGCAGGGGCCTCAGAAT
Source organism: Rhea pennata (assembly GCF_028389875.1). Lineage (NCBI taxonomy): Eukaryota > Metazoa > Chordata > Aves > Rheiformes > Rheidae > Rhea > Rhea pennata. Next base: position 15,747,084 of record NC_084670.1, on the reverse strand, counting down.
AGTAGGATCTCAGGACTTTGTTACTGCTGCAAGATTACAAAGAGGCATTTTTAAAAGCAGGTGTCCATGTGATGTGTGTGCCTGTAATGATTTACTGTAGATAGTTCTGTGGCATTTATCACCTCATAAACTAACCTGCTGGCGTACTGAATGTCATCATCCCCATTTCACAGATAAGGAATTTGGACTTGGATATGTAACAGTTTAGCTTGGGAGATAATAAGGGGCTGATCACAGTCACCCAGCAGGTTTATAGAGGAGCTGGAAGAGACTAATGCCAAGATGATTGTTCCTTCCAAAAATGAGAGCTTTGTAAACAGCATTTCTTAATAAGTTATCATTAAGGTAGAAATTTTCCAGTTTGGCAAAAAACCCTAGCGCTACCACATGGCAGGCCAAAAATGAAATTATTAACATTTTTTTTTTGCCTTGTTAGAAATAACATAGGATCCTTCTTGATGTTGCAGTAACAAGTATAACAGGTAAACATCAAAGAGAGGCATTGGATCCCATACTCCCCAATTTAGAAAATGTTTCTAAAACTCACGGTTTACTGTGACTCATGCATTTTTAGTAAAACACAGTTCTCTGAGATGTCTGTGAAAATTTAAGGTGTTTCAATTCATTTTCTATTTTGTGGTTGTAGAGGGAAGCTAGAAAACTTGAACTGCGAAGGCTACAGGAAAATAATGAAATTTAGCTGGTGTTTTAAAAGAAACCTTGCAATTTGCTTTGCGGCTCATATATTTGAGTGCTTGCAGTTAGCAAAAGTCTTGAATCTTACTTGCAAGATACATGGTGCTAGGAAGAGTTTTAGATATGGGTTGTTTACCAAGATACAGTCACCTAATCGCATTCAGCAAGAACATGCCTGACTGATTCTGGTGGGAGGACAAACAGGGCAGTCCTTCCTTCTCCCATATCCTACGCAACTTACAGCTTTGTGTGTCAACCGAGCAAAACCTTGCAGCTCATTCTCTGATCTGTAGGCAGTTGCATCAAATCACAGTGTGGATGTCATTGAAGAGCCTGGACAGAAGCCCTTGATCAGCTATACTGCTTGTTCTACAGTAATTGCAGTGTCTTGAGTGTTTTTCAGGGGTATACACAAATAAAGCACACTAGCGTAATCCACAGATAGCATAGCCATTGTCACAGTGTGAACACTTAAACTCCTCATTTAAAGAGCATGCAATTTATAATGCTCGTTATTTTAACCCTTTAAAAAAAGCCTTCCTTTCTAATAACATCAGTAAATCTGGATTCAACAAATTTAAAGGATCAAAGTTTACAGAACAGAATCAGAAATGCAGACATATCAATTATAGAAATCTATGTGACACATTGAAGAATATGATCAAATAAAGCAGCTATTCAGTACATATTCTTTAAAATACACATGAAGGGAACAGCATCTCTGTTGCATGTGTGTCTGGCTGCCCATGAGAAACTTTCTGAAAATTATACTCAAGAATGAAGATACAACACAAAGGAGAATTGGGAGCAAAAGAAGTTATATTGTTGGGGCAGGAGGCAATGAAGGAGAAAGCCTTGCTGTGCCTCCTCTTCTTTCCCAGACCACTAGATAAAGGAGATAGTTTGTAATCATGGGGGATGGACAGTCTGATTTTTTTAGGTGATTAAAAGGCAGAGAGTAAGAGTACAAAAAGTCATGTATTGGCAGAGAGTCAAAGTAGATTACAAAGGACAGTGTACACAGAAGAAAAAAGCAGCCAAAAAAGATATTGGTTGACTCTCTCTCTCTCTCTCTCTTTTTTTTTTTTTTTTTTTTTTCCCTTCACTAAAGAGCTTAAGAGGGAGAGGAAAAGTTCCTTTCTCTAAAAAGAAAAGAAACTAAGACGTTAGCAGTTTCTAGGTCAGCACAAAGGCTCAGCCGATCGTTGCATGCTCTCTTTTGCAGGAGATCAAGTTTGGGAGTGACCTTAAGAATTTTCTTTCCTTGACCCTCCAGGCCGAGATAATGCAAAATGCCTTCTTCCAGGCTGCAGTATGCAGTCCCACATAACTGCTGTGGGAATCCCACAGGTTTTGAGGAAAAAGTGGAAGCCCGTTAAGGAAACTGGTTGCCTTGCCATTTGCAGATAACCCATGCAAGGCTGCTAATGGTTTTGGAATGACGGTATTGACTTTAAAACACAGGAAGGCCAGCAATTATTTGGGTCCTTGAGTAACTGTAGCAGTAGGATCAGAGTGGGAGACAGCTCACAGCATTCCATCAAATAAATAAAAATTTATATTTTTTCCCCCAACTAGCATTGGTGGAATTGGTTAATTAGCATAACAGAAAATGCTCTGCCGGCAGCGTCCACTGTTGAAGTGCAAACCTTTCCAGCAATCCTCACTGTAGCCGTAAGTCAGTGGAAAGACAAGTAATCTATCCTAGATTCAAGATCCCATTACTTTAGGGAAGTTGTCACCTGTTCTGCTATTTTCAACTCAGCAGATTAAAAGGCTACATTTGGGGCACAGGGAGGTCAGTAAAACAAGCTGCCATCCTTAAATTTAAACTGGATACTAAAATATTGTATTCTGAAATCAAATGAATATATACTGAGCAAACTAAAACCCTACTAATATAGTCACCTCTGAGAAACTTCACCTTTATAGCTTTTCTTCCCAGACTTCTCAGACCCTGATGCTGCAGGAGTTGAGTGAAATGAGTATGGCACCTACTGGGACTAGAAAACTAGCTTTAACAGACTATTTCTTTTAGCTTACTAGGTTTAAGATGGGCTATATCTTTCACAGCCAGAAAGGCATACTAACCTCTGTTTCATGGGGAGGTTTGTGAAAATAAAACATAAAAAGACCAATCCCTGTAAGTTCAGTAAATTCTTATGTAAGGCAGAAAATGGCCCCAAACATCAGCAGGGGAGTTATTCTTCATGTTGCCCCCACAGACCCAACAGAGTCTATGATTCTGTATGTGAAACAAGAAGGGTTAATACCTCCTGTTGTGCCAAATATCAGCCAGGTTATGTTTTGACACAGTTTGTGCTCCGTGTCAGACTTGAAGCCTTTTTCCACGCGGGCTTGCTGATCAGGGTCCTGACTGAAGAGCACCTCTTCCCTGAGGACAGATTGGTTTCAAATGCTAACTTACTGACCGTCCTCATATAAATTCAATGCCAAAAAGTAAGATTTTGGACAACTGTCGAGTTTTGTTCTATTGCACCAACAGGAAAACAAACACTTCAGACTTCTTTGCTGTCTTTGGGACTATATTTAAAAGCCAAACTATTTCATCATAAATATTCTTGAAGTGGATTACATAGTGTATCTCCAGCTGCTTGGCTGTTAATTTTTTTCTTTTTTTTTTCCTTCCTCTAAATGTCGAGAGTGTATTTGTCTGAGGAGGCAGTCTTTGCGTGCCACAATGTATACCAGTCAAAGAGAGCTACCAGGTAATGACAAGGAATGCTCCACTAGGTTTACATCTTGGGCACTGGTATCTGACGGGGCAGCTATATTAAGTTGATTTTTCTCACAAAACAGAACTATCGATGACAATTGTAGTTGCTGTCAATGAAGACTTTTTAGTCTGGTTTCCGTCCAGACTCTTTGGAGTTTTCAGCAGTGTAGGCTTAGCACTGCAAGGATAATTGAGCGTGGTTATCCACCTTTTGTGTCCTCTTGTATGGGAACTTAAGGGCCAGAATGTAGGAGCTCAGCGTTGCTGATACTGCCAGGAATACATGTGCTGCGTGCATGTGCCTCACAGACTCATGCAATGGGCTACGCATGTCATGCAGCATCTTGATGCATCAGCAGTACTGTAGGATAAGCAATTACTTCATCTTAAGCTACATCCAGCTGCGCAGCCCACAGTCTTGGCCAAGAGTTCACTCTTTCACCAGAGCCTGGTGAGAAGAATAAAATCTTTGCAGTAGAAATGTTGCCACATTTAGCCACATCTTTCTCACTTAAAACAAGATTTCTGTGTTCTGTTCTTCATGGGGCTACAGCCTGAGATCATTTAGAAGTGGAAACTGGTACAGAATGTCCCAGATCGCTTATGTCATTCCGCAGAGAGATCTCATTACCCTGCTGCTCAAGAGCCTGCTCTGGTTGCCTGTGAGGCTGTGAGTTAAAGTTGGTGGTTTCAGCTTCCCCACACCATGCTGCTGCTGTTAGGATTAGTGGGTGTTGGAGCTCAGAGGTACAGCCCAGGAAAGAACTGCAGCTCTGAAGCATGGCTTCTTCCTTTGGGAAGGAGAAGGGAGAGAGGAAAAGCTCCAAGCTGGCTGTCATAACCATATTGACAGGCCTGCTTACTCCTATTTGTTCAGGGCTATTCCTCGTGGCCTTCTATGAGGTATCGTAATACTCTGTTTTGTACTATCCTGACAGGGTGGTTGTTACCTAATATGATCAGTGATGACAGTAAAATTATGTGTACTACTTCCCTTTTGAGTTGTCTTCTCCCAGGGGTGTGTTCTGTCACTTTGCCTTCTGACATGTCCTTTCCCCTCTTCCCTCTGTCTGCAGGATTTCCAGGATCAGCTGCATTTAACTAGCTCTTTTTCTCAAACTACAAAATAGGTCCAACTTTGGCCAAAACACAGCCTAGTGATTAAAAAAAAAAAAAAAAAAAGAAAAAGAGTGGGGAAGTTATGAAAACTGCTCAGAAGCGCTGTAAGAAAGCGTTGTGCATTTTTCTTCTCTTCTGAGACAAATACCAGCCTGTCAGAGTACATAGGTAGCATGTGTTTAGGTAGGCTCTGCTCAAAGGCAAAAGAAATCTTGTATTCTGGTGTCTAAAGAATGGGAATATAGTCTCACAGAGGAAGAATTTAGCTTTGTAATATATTCAGTGCCATTCAACTGAGATTAGACAGTTTCCTTATATTCATTATCCTCTCACAAATAAATTCACCTTCAAACTTTTGACGAATGCAATGACTTGCCTGCCTATAGGAACTCCAAAACATGCAAAGAACAGTAGAAATGTCTCTCTTCAGGGCACTGCAGACACTCTGATATGCATTCTTTTGAATCTCTGTCAGGTCAACAGGATTTTTTTGATTTGTGTGTTAGGTTACACTCATCATCATCATCATCAATTTTCATATCCGATCCATGTGCCCATCTGTACACATTCAGTGCCTCGTCACACTTCACTTTCTGCAGTTTAATTTGAATATAAGTCTATAACAAAGCACAAGATGCATGCCAACATGTTTACTGGAAACCTGCTGCTTTATTGATATTTATTTTTCCATAATGGGGTCAATGCATCTTGTCCTCCTGTTGGAGAATTAGGTGGTATTTAATTACCATTCACCTGAAACATTGTTTTGACATAAATTATATTTAATGTTAATTAAATTATAAAATTTGAGCTTACCATATTGAACATTTATGATCTGTGATACATATCATGTTTCTACAGAATTAAGGAGAGGCTATTAAATGCTTGGTCACCTTTGATAAGTGTTATTATCAATTATATCCTTAATTATTATTATCTGTCAAGATGGGCTTTATGAATGAGTACAAGGTAGAGTTGAGAGGTTATGTTTCTGAATCATTAATTCAAACTTGTATGTACTCAGCAGAGTTTGGAAAATTGGTCTGTAATTCTGAATTTTTCATAAAGCGATTTATCCAAACAGATTAAGGAGAGAGAATTGAGTTAGTTTAATAATAAAAGATGGTCTCTTTTTAAAATCCTTTAACTTATAATAAGCATTTCTAGAGTATTTACTGTGAAAATAGTGAATATAAATGAGGCATCATATGTACACCTAAAGGTATAACTTCACATCTATGAACCTGAGGGAAACATGAAGAACATATTCAGATCAAAAGCAATGGGCAGAAGCACAGGTTTTTGACTTCCATTTTTTCAAAAGATATGCAACTGGCAATGTTTGTGTGTGCTGTCTGATTATTTATGCTAGTAGAGACTGGCAAGATCAAAAGCTGGAAAGTAATGTCCACCTAAGCTCTGTTAAGACCACCTGTCTGAGAGCTATGGTCATTGAGGACTGAAAAATAAAGACAGAAAGGTGAAATTGCTTATCTGAGGAAATTTCCTCAGGAAGTTCAAATGACTTTTCATTGTGAAATTGTCCCCTTTTTAATGAAAAGAAAATTCTTATTAAAAATTGTCCGCAATGAAATTAAGAGATGACTAATGTCCACTGCTGTATACTGTTCTAATCACAGAAAATAGGGAGATCTCATTTCATTTTACCAGGAGGTAAGATGTGTTCATTTGAATTTTTACCCTATGGCAAAGGCTCAGAAGGCAGATGAGTTCCTGCATAGCTACTAAAGTGCTGCTGCTCTTCAGTATGATGCTCTTGGCTAGGGGTAGGTGTTCAGCACAAGCCACTGCCTCAGCTCTGTGCTGGTGAAGCAACAGCCTTCCATGGGGAATATTCACCCCTCCATTTCTGAATTTGCCCCGTTATTTACACTGTACAAATATCTATAGTCATACTTTGGAATAAAAATACTGAATAAACCGTGAATGTATTTGATTTGCAGCTCCTCTACAGCTGTTGCAAAATGTTAGCTTTGAAGCCATTGCAGGACTTTGTCAATCCAGACAATTCATGCATATGGAGTATACTGACGTTATTAAATGGTTCACTCTTGACACTGTAAGGCATGGCAACACTATTGTTTCAGTCTGTGCATAATGATAATTGAATTATTAATCTTGAACTTACCATACTGAACATTTTAAATCATCATGTTTCTCTAGAATTAATGCAAGTGAAAAAGAGAGAAACTATTAAATGCTTGGTCACTTTCAATAAGTACTGTTATCAATTATATTCAACAATTATTTTATCTGTCAAGATCAGCTTTATGAATATGGAGCCTTCATGGTATTAATACGCATATGCATATTAAAATATATGAAAAGTTGATATGCATGAACAGTAGCTGATTTTCAATATTTATAATTCAAATATTTCCATTAAAAATCCCAACTATGTGGTTCATACTAAGAGTTAATTGTCAGAAGGAAAATAATGTTTTGAAACCAGCAGGCCTTCAAAAGAAACTACAGCTAATAAAGTAGTGCTTTAAAGTAGCCAAATGGACTCCTATAAGAATGTGCAAATTAAAACATTCAGTTCTTGCTGAAACATAATTTCTTCTGCCAGATGGCATTAGCAAGGCCCAGCTAAGATGGTGATGAACACGATCTGTTTAAAATATCTAAAGTGATTGGTTGCAGCCCAGCTGCCTGATCATCTCCAAATTGTTTTTGTCCATGTTCTGTAGAATTCAGGTGACCTTGGCCATATGAAACCAAAATAGTCCTTATCTGAGGAAACACAATATAATTGCATCAATAAAATTGAATGAATAGGGAATATAAACAATGATTCTGATAACTTTGTTTCCTTCTAACCTGAACCATATTTCACTTCTCTAGGAATATATTCCAGATATGTTTTTTGAGACAGTCTCTGTAAACATTAAGTTCATTAAAAAAAAAAAAAAAAAAAAAAGGAAGAAAACTACAAGAACTTTGTCATTGTGGTTTGTCTACATCTGATTCAAAGGTTCTTTTCCAGCAGTCTCTTACGGAGGTGTGTGCCTAATTAACATTGCCATTTTACTCCGGTTTTGTTAGAACAAAGACATCTAAAGCAAGTCTCTGTGGCTTTTATTTAGCCTTATAGATAATTGTTTAGTCATCAATAAATTTCCTATCTCTTGAGAAATAGCTCCAAAGAGGAGTAAAAGGAACACTCATAGAACTATGTATAATTTGTTCAAGTGTATTGAACCCAAATCCCTCAGCTAAAATATAGTTATCAGATATTAGTAGCTTCCACAGAGTTCAAGTGCTGTATCCCATCTTTTAGGTCTACAGTTTTGTTGGGCTGGAAATACTATGAAGATGATCTGTGAAGATACTTAAAGAAGGCAATAATTTGCTGACACTACTTATGCTTTATATCCACGTTCTTTTAGAGAATGAATAAAAGGATTAAATATCCATGGCACTTTCCCTCCTGAATGATCTGATGTGGCTTATTGAGGGGCCTCTACATAGTCATTTGGATGTGAACTGAGTAAAAATGAAATATTTAATAGAAAATAATGGAAAGGGATAAATGACATCTCCCAAACAAATTTTCTTGATCCATTCATTATTATTTCTTCACCAGTTAAATATTTTTTGCTGTTTATTTTGATGATTCTGCCCATCTTTTTCTTTGCATAGAATACAAATGTCAATGACAGCAGGAAATCCAAGGACGACTGAAATCACAAAAGGTTTAGTACTCCTTTATTTTCAGAGGGGTCGAGTTTTCCAGGCTATCCTTTCATTGTGTGTGAAAGATTACTCAAGTGATAGTCAAGGAAAACACACCTTTCTTCGCTACAGTCACTAGGTGCAACTTTTACAGATAATTGAACTTTCCACTCAAGGAGAAAAAGTATAAGAAAGCAAATCATACTTGTGGCTTTCCTTCACATTTCACTTGGTCTGTGTCACTTTGGCTGAAATGAAACCACAAGTGGCAGAGACTAATTTCAGCTGTAGTGCTGAAGTAGCTGAATTATAAGCATAAGCTCTCTCTCTCTCTCTGTGTGTGTGTGTGTGTGTGTGTGTTCAAAATGTGTTGTTTGGTTATGTCAGTACGAGAGCCTCAGTACCCCAGGATGCTTTGAATTTCTGCCTCTGATGTGCTGTGCCAGTTAAAGTACTACACTATATCGAGAAAGAGCTTTTAAGAAGTTAGCAATCATTTTTGTCCGATTTTTGACAGGCTGTCAATGGTGCAAGAGCTCCTAAGAGCTAAATGGCACCTCCATAATTGAAAGATATGCAACCCATTTTTCTTCTATTGGCCTACGAATCTGCCTTTGGGTGTCCTTTTTTGTTTTGTTTTGTTTTGTTTTGTTTTGTTTCCTGTGTATACTAAGGCAAGGAGTTCTTTTAACAGATTGAACCGTAGGATTGAATTGTCAGATAGCCTTAGTATTTCAGTAGCTTTCAATTTTTTATTTACATTTTTCCAAGGATGTTTTCAACTGCTGTCTTTCCTTTTCTTGGCTATATGTTGGTTACCAAAGAAATGAAGACAAGTCAAAACTGTTCTCTGTCCCCTCCTTTTTATCCCCACTGGTAGCAAATTTGTCTTTGATACCTTTCTTATCTTGAGGAAAAACAAATCTTGTTAAGTGTGTATTTCACATGGCCCCTTCTTGGTTTCTAAACTGATCTCCTGCTGGTTTTACAAGCAGAGCTGATACTTCAGAAGTAGCAGCCTTATTTGGAGATGCATTAAGTTCTTACATTCTGCCGTACTCAAACTGGTCTAGTCTTGGTAACTGCGCTTTATGATTACCTCATCTACCTCATGACAGTTCATGTCAGACCTGAAAGCGCAGCTATTGTGAGCTTCTTGCTCACTAGCATTAACCTTAGAACTGAGGATGACAGATTATGTAACCTCTTACGTACTTCAGAGCCCTCGTTGCACCAGTTTTCCATCCGTGAACAGAAGCAGTTCATTTTCTTTAGCAGCACAAAATACAACTTTAATATTCTTGAGTGATTACAGCTAGTGAGATAAGACACAAAAGATTTTTAAAGTGACATTGTCAAGTGCATTTTAGTACTTTAAAAATATGCTCAGAGAAGGACACATACATAAAAGAATGAAAAGACGAAGTCAGAAGCAATCAATTATAAAGATTGTGAAAAATCTCAAACACATGTATTTCAAATAACCTATCAAGTATCTGAAAACTTAATTTCATAGTCAACAATAATAGACTATGATGTGTAGAATATACAAAAAATATGCATATTATAGAGGTAATTCATTTTTTTTTTTTTTGACAGTTACTGTAAAGGAAAACAGTGGTAGGTATTTGCTGTGAAGGCCCCTAAAAAGGGTTCACTCCAGTTGGAAAATGGAGAAGTTTTTTTAAAAAATTATATTAAAAGAGATTGTGCCGTAGTATAATCCTATTAAAATATTGCCAGAATAATCTGCACATTTAAATATCTTTACCATGAGGAGTGCTTTGAAATTTGCTTAACCTGTGATCCGTTTTAAAGTTCAGTGCTCCAAAGACAAAAGCATTTGCTATTATGTTTGAGGAATTTATACTACTCATTAGAAAGAGAGCTTTTTCTAACTATAGATATGAATTTGTTTGCTATTTGTTTAAAACCGTTTTGTGAACACCGGATTTTAGGCAATGCTTATAAATTGCTTGCAGCAAATAGATTATTGATTATTGTGCACTCTGAACCTGCTTTTGAAGTGTTTGATAGCTCAGCCAAGAAGGTGGAATGTGTTGTTTTCTCTAATAACGTTAGAGGAGTACTTCTTCAGAAAATAAGTTGGTTGTGCTTGTATGCCTGTTAACAAATGCTCATAGAGTCACTATTGATTTATGCAACTTCCTGGAAAAATTAATGAAAGCTTATATTAATGTGGCTGAAATATATGATGATGTGTATTTTTAAGCATGTAGGTAAATACTATTATTTCTACTACAGATCAGTTCCAAAACTGTGTGAAGTCAGTAGGAAGACTCCAATGGACAAGGGCCTATTTGTCCAGATATATCATGTTAGCCTTCATAAAAGCTAAATCTAAAGACAGAAATCAAACAATATTTTAATATCTGGTCAATGTTATTATTGATTCCTTTCATTTTTTTTCAATACTGATTACTCTCCTTCACCTTTGCAAGAGCTAAAGAGAAGTATCCAATTCTTTTAATCTACAGGCAGGGTTTAAAATCTCTGGTGGACTTTTTGATTTACTGTCACTATCTTTGTCCACTGGTGTAGTCAAGATCTTGTCTTGATAAACTTCCTGCTAATTTCTAAATGATTTAAACAGATTTAAGCATCATCCAGGTATAAATATACATCTGCATGAAAAAAAAGCTGATTTTAGAAACTAATACAGTAAATGGAGAAGCCTGTAAAGGTGTGTTAATTAATCAGTTTAGACAAAGATGTTCTCAATTTATTATAGCAATCAGTATGGTTATGTATGTCCTGAAACTGTGTAAAACAGCTTTAAAATGTCATTTTCACATAATCCCCAATCTAAAACATAAGCCTCTGTCTTGATTTTTCCAGCGGCTTTTTGAAAGATTCTCAATCAATTTGCACACTCAGGCCCATTTTAATCTAAGGACTGGAGAGCTCTCGAGTTTAAAACAAAAAAAATAAAAAAAAAGGAAAGAAAGAAAAAAAAGAGAGAAAAAGAGAGAGAGAGAGAGAGAGGGAGAGGGAGAGAGAGAGAGAGAGAGAGGTTTCTTGCCCTGTGTTGGTTACTGGGTGTATTGTATTGTTGTTTTTCTCTTTGGCTGTATGGAAACTGGAATGTGAAAAGGTCAATGATAACATCTTTTTGTTTTTTTTAATTGAATTGGACACTCTATGGAATTAATCATCCTTGAGTCTTCTCACAAGCTCTCTGGCACTGTCTTTGGGTCATGCTCAGTGCAGATCACAGGTCCTAAGTATACGGCAGGTGAAATCTCTCCAAGAAGCGAGCTGAGAAGCACCTCAGTCTGACAAAAGCAAAGCAGCACCATCATAAAGCAACACAGTAATCAAACGTTGGCGTATGTGACTTACAAGTAATTAACATTACCATAAAATCTCTACTCTGCATAATAAAGGAAATTTTAAATATTTTAAAGATGACTAATGTAGCACAGCAAACTTGTGCAGGACTGCCAGCTGCTGTAGAATCTGGCAAGAGCTGTGAGGACTGCCACAATCCACTAACACTTGATATTTCGTCTCATCCGATTACGCAAATTCTTGCAGCTTTGTTTCAGTACAGTAAAATAGAAATTTTCTTCAATAAACTGGGCTAGCTTTTCTGATAACATCACAGACCATAACACATTCTCATCAGCTGTTCCTCTGATTGTTATTCTTCTGCTGCTCTTATTCAGCCAAATTAGTGGGAGCATTAACAGCAGCCAACGCGAACGTTCGGCATCTCCTTCTCGCAATGGCAGAATGTTATATTAGAGAAGGCACCTTAGTCCAGAATGGTGGGAATCAGGCCTTAATCACCAGCCTCTTCTGCACGCTGTCATACAGAAGAAGGAAAAGGACTTCTAGAGGGCACCTCTGTCTAACATACAAAGGTACAACAGTACCTAGTAGTTAAGAGAAATGAAGCAAGCAAATTCATGTTGAAAATGCAGCGCACTCATAGCAGTACCAAGATGTGGTGGGTTGTCCTCATTGCCATTAAAAATAGGTCTTTTCCTGCAGAGACTGTGGCTCAGAAAGTAGCCTTCAGAAAGTAGCTCACTGAACTAAATGGTCCAAATGTACTGACTCTGAGGTAAGTTCCTGAGGAAGAAGCCCAAACCACCTCCTAAAAAGTCATTTTTCTTTCTCACATATATGCATACGCCCTAGACAACATGCTTCCAATTATACACATTGAGAAGAGTACTTTATTACAGTTAAAAAAGTACATTTCCAGAAAATGGACTGAATTTGATACAAGTCATTCTCCTAATACTGCTGTCTTACCCCTTCCCTTCCCTTCCCTTCCATCTCAACTTCTTTGCCAGTGGTTGTGAGAGCATGTTTCTGTGCAGCTGCTCTGTCTTTCCTAGTCCTTTGCCTCACAGGACACGGGATTTCAGCACAGGCTACGTGGGTCACTGAATTGTTGTAGGGAGCCCTGGTACCAAGCTTAGTTGTAGTTTCACTGAGAGGGAGGTTCCTGAATTCAGAGCCTTTCAATTAGTGGACTGCAGACAATGCAAAAATATTTTATACTTTCCTTTCCGTAGAAATATAGAGCATCTTTATCGTGTTGAAACATTGCCAGAGAAAGGAACCGTGTGGGATTTATTCTCATCAATTGCATAGCAACATCCCCTTCTTTATTTTAAGGTCTATGCATATGATAATAGTACCTTGATGCAAAGAAAACTACATGCCACCTACTTGCTTTGTAGCTGTCATCTATTTTCATGATTCCATTTACAAAACTCAGTTCTTTCTATCATATGCGGGGTGAAAAGTCACCCTCTTTGAAGCAATCTTTATATATGCTTGTATTTCACTTTGTTGTCTTGGAATCTGTGTGAAGCTCGTGATGAAACCTTGAATAGACTCTTGGCATTGGAGTGAATGCTACTCTTGCTTTCATAGCTTTGACTGTTATATTCAGTGCATGGCTTACATGCCTCTAGTGCTTGAAAGCTGTGTGAAAACACAAGCTGCTTGTTAACAAAGGAGATATTAATCCTTCCAGAGAGGTCGTGGTATTATATGCTTGGAAGAGAGAAAAATGTTGGCCCTCACAAAAACAAAAAAATCTCACAAAATCTCTGTGTGGAAATGACCAAATAACTGTATTCTTCATTTTGGAAAATATGAACAAATATAAAAAAAGCTGATGTTTAAGTCAGAAATGCCTCCAGGCAGATCTAACTTGCAAACTGAGCCTGTACTATTATCACAAACACCACGACGCAGGAAACTACTAACATGAATGCTGACCAAAACAGTTGTATCTTTCCAATGTTTTCAATATAATTGCTCTAGTGAACTCGTGCAGTATTAGAAAAATTTCCAGTACACAGTAATTCACTATTAAAATAATTTGATCCATACAATAGGGTTCTCTGTCTATTCACATGTTACTCGAAGGCCTTTGCATAACTGTTGGGATAGTAACTCTGCCTGTGGTAAGTGGAGGTGCTTTCCAGGAGCAAGTTTTCTGTAGTTAACTGTAAAATATGGCATACCATTTGTTACGAGATATTAAGACTAAACGAGCCTGAAGGAGTCAAAATTTCAGACCATTTTGAAAGCTTCCTCTCCCTCCCCGTTGCCTGACAGAGAACTCACCACAGCTGAACCCATTTTCTAGCGTGCTATGAAGTTCTGCTAGAGGGTCTCATGACCTCGCTGCGGTATCATCACGAGATGCTGCCCGAGGAGCAGGCGCTGCGTCCGAGGTACTGCTGGCAGTTCCTGTTTCTGACTGCGTGACTCCACAAACAATATTCTTCTAACACATGGTGTTTGCTAATACTGCATATAGAGGAGAAGTGCGTGTACTGAAACATGCAGAAGTATGGACTCCTTCAGGATTTCCAGGAACGGCGTTTGTTTTGCCACTACAGTTTTTAATTTATTGCAAAAAGTACCCAGAGTTAAAGCCTTTCTGGGTGACCTTGATGCTGTGCTGCACCTTTTGAGCCACAAAGTATAAATTAAAGATGTGCAGGTGCTAGGTCAAAAGATCGCAATATAAAATAATGTAATACTGAGTTTTACAGAGTGTGTTTTATACCACAGCAACTTAGGTAGGAGAAGAAACATTTTAAAGAAGCAGTGACCTTATGTTTGTATCTAACTCATTCTAATAGCAAGCCATTTGTCAGGCTTTTGTACTTTTGTCATGAACATTACAAGAATCATCTGAAAATAAAACACTATCTACTCTTATTTTAAAATTTAAAATATTGGTTTAATGTGATCCAGTTCCCTCTAAAATGACCACGGAGGATTTCTCCTTTAGATAAATGGCTATCATCAATTTATGCAGCGTGGGGCCCATTTGTTCCTTGAGGCAACACTAAATCGTGCTCTTGTTCTGCGTGCATGCTAAACCCTATTTATATCATTACTCTTTTCTTTCCTGTTATAGAAGGGCTCTCCAATGAAAGGCAGAGATAAATTCCAGCCGAAAGGCAGCTTCCTTGCATTATCAAGAAGGTAGATTTGACAAGCTGTGAGTTCTTTTCACATTTTATTTAATTTAATGAATTTATACTATTATCATTGCAGAGGTAATACACACGGGACCATTAATATACAGACAAATTATAATCCCTGGTGCATACTTTTACTCCAGTTACGTGTCACTGGAATTAAATAGCAAATTTGCTACATATCAGTTATCACCAAATTGTATTTTGTAAGTGGTCTTCAGTTCAGAACTATTGATTTTCTTTCTAAATTGTGCTTTTTTTTTTTTTTTAGTAATTCATCCATAGAGCTCTATTCAGAGAAAAATAAATGATAAAATTATACATATTGAAAGAAGCATTATTTTAAGACTACTGAAAGTGGATTAAAATATTTATCTTGGGATTAGCAGTATAGCGCACAGAACTCTTGTGAGTTTAGTTAAATACTTGATATAACTCATCCGTAAATTTAAATTCCCTACTGGTTCTAATAAATCGTGACCATAAAAATAGACTTTTGAAAATAGTAACATATTTAAGGTTAATTAAAAAAATAACCTTTTGTTTTAAAATTTAAAATAGGAAAAAAATAAAATCTAATCTTAATTAATGTTGACAATAAATTGGTAATACTCAATATTCATCTGAACTCAAAAGTGAAGTTTGAACAACCATTATATCAATGCCTAATATTATAGTAAGTTTCACTACATATTAGTCATGTAACACCAAAAGGAAAGATTGAAGGCCTTGGGCAATATATTTGCATAATTTTACTGAAGTCAGTAAAACTGCATACAGACAATTAAGATCAGACTTTCTACCTAGGTTTTGACTTATCCAGTATGATCACTATTCTCATTTTTGTATATGTTAAGAATCTGAAGTAGTCACTAACTTTACAACTTTCATGGACTCTGTAATTCTATAAACTCCTCTCGTGCTCCTGAATCACAGTGTCTGCAGTAATTTGACTAAAAAGGAAATAGAGTTTAGAAAAACCCAGATAAAGTATTGTAAACCTACTGTGTTTCCCCCCCCCCCCCCCCCCACTTTTCCTAGTGATCATTACCCTTTTGTGAGTCTGTGTCTCCTATTATGGAAACTGATATATGTCTAGATGCTTATGCAGGTAGCTTTAAAACAAGACACATACTTGAAAATCAGCTTGTGTATATTTACTCAATTTATTAACTGATGCATTTTTTTCTCTGAGCTCTATTTTTTTCTGAGCTCCTGTTTTGTTCACACTCTGAAGACAATTAAACAACTCCATTTTTTTGGTGCTGATGTTTAAATGAAAACAAATTTCAAAGTTATGTATAAGGGTATTGCAAAAGGCACATCTAAATTCACTTATGGACTGTTAGGGCTAGAAATAATCTGGCAGGTCACAGGCTCAGTAAGAGTATTGTGATTTAGGTGATCAGCCATAATTAATGAAAACAGTCTGTGGAGACTCAGTATGCAGAACGCATATATGAGATGCTGTGTACTGTGGCTCAGGCCCCTAATTGGACTTTCCCAAGTATCCATGTAATTCCTGATCAGTTTTGGGTGTTGCGCTGCATGAAGAGTTGGTTTTGGCTGACGATATATTTTAAACCTTTTAAGATAAGCCTTATAAGAAAAACTATTTTGAGTAGTTCTAAGTAATATGTTTGAAGAACTAAATCTGCTTATTGATGTTCTGCAATCAGAATTGTCTGCTAGTCAAATGATTTAGCTGAAGTTGTTAGTAGAGATGAGCCAAATGACCACATCCACATAAGGCTCCTGCAAATGCTGATGCACGTGCCTAACAATACAAATGCTAAATAGCCCCACTGGTTTTGGTAGTTTTCATATCTTCACAGTTAAACATGCATGTAACTACTGGAAAGACTATGACCAAATTGTTGTTAGGCAAGGGGAGCAAGGTTCAGATTCAGTAACAACAAAATACTGAAATCAGTGCTGCAAGATGTGGCTCTTCGTATGGTAGAAGTTACGTAGGAAGAGAGCTCAGATTTTCCGGCTTGGGTTCCGTTGAAGCTGGAAAGCAGGCTCTCCTATCTTTCTTGCCACCCCAGAATAAAACTACAGGAGATGGGATGGCAGAGAATTAAGAACTTCAAACCTGAGCCAAAAAATTAGACATTAAGGACTTTCTTGTGTACCTATCTTAATTAATTTAGTACAGAAATACATTTGAATGTGTAATGCATGAATGTATCCTGCATGTGGAGTCATTATTGGATAACATAATTGTAGTTACCTCCACAGTGCAGTTTCATATCATGTCAAGATATGTAGATGTGATTTTTTAAAGGGATAGAGGCTTCTCTAAAGGTTTGTGGTTGAATGATGTCAATTATCTGTGGGACTGGTAAATCCTGTGAGACTGGACTCATGGGCCTATAGAGAGAACATAGTCTGTAGCACTGCTGCAGTAATTAGAAACAGCTGACAAGGTTAGACTTGCAGGCAGTCTGTCATTGCTGTGCAAGCACCAACAGAATAACTAACTAGGCTGGGGGACAAAGCATTCCTGAAGGGTATTTAAGGGACTGGTAGAGGAGGAACAACTGCAACATCTATTTGCTCCTTGTCTATTCAAAACAATACTGAAATCAGCGTTTGAAGAAGGCTGCAAGCTTTTTCCTGTTAGGCCACTAGTCACTGCAAGAGAAACACATTAGAAGTGGAGGTGGTAAAGACGACAACAGAAAAAAAAAATATTGATCTTGCATAAAGTAAAAACAGCCCATTCTCAATGTAGCAGCAAAGAGTATGAACATATTGCAAAAATATAAAGCTATTCCAGACCTTGCCTGGAATTCTTGACATTCGTATTTACTTATGCAAACTACATTAATTTAAATTCTTTGCAGACAGGGCACATGAAAATTTTGGAATTAAGTTTACTTTTGCAGGTGAATGAATTTACTGTTCGGTATTAACATATAAATCTACTGGCCTTCATTGATAGCTAGGAGAGTGGGAGCGTCATATTATTGAGAAGGATTCGCTATGTGCAGCGAACTTGTGTTAAAGTTGTTTAGTAACTAAAGATAGTTACATGCTTTATTTTGCATATGAGTATGCTATTGATGTCTGAAACTGCTGTTGTGTATGTTAAATTTTCTATTTCTCCTTTTCTTCCTATAACCAAAGGTATAAAATATGCCACCTTTGACATGCTTTAAATCTAAATTCAGTGGATAGAAACATGTAGACATATGATGAGTGGATCTGAATTAAAACAATGCTAACTCAGACTTTGAGCATAGATGTTTCCCTTCCCCCAAGCACAGCTAGGATTTAATTTCTTGTTCACCTAGGATGTCAGAAAACCTGCAAGATGGATTTCCTTTGCTTTCGTGCTTCCTCCCTGTGTTGCAAGTCAAGTCCTTGCTACTAGAAGTAATTGGAGGAATCAAGGACCTTCCACCTCCATCATGTCTTTAATTATTTAATTTGAATGGATTTGAGGACTTTAAAGGGAATGGAGCTGTATTAGGTGAAGAGAAATTAGGTGAAGAATGACCTAGACAAATCTAAGGCAGGTGTTCAGAGTGAGATGTTAAGCCTGCTCCTGGCTGGTTGTGCTGAGAGTGGTGAAAGTTACATTGTTAGTTTGGGAGGCCTTCTGAGGAAGAAATTGCTTGTATGGAAACTGATGTCCTATGTGGGATATATTGGGATCACAGCACAAGACTGACAACAAATGAAGTTCAGTGAAACTTCCAGGTTCTTGGTTGGCATATGAAGTGCCTCTCCTCCCTCAGTCAGGCAGTGCGGCCTCAAGCGGCTCCTCAGAGGCCCGTTGCGCTTCGGTGGAGGTCAACATTGGAGCACTGGTGTAAGTGTGTATTGTCAAGCCTGTCACAATCAGCCGGATAGTGCTGAAAGAGGAGACGACTTCCTTCTCTCAGTGCTGGTGGTCCTTCTGTCCCCTACTTGCTTCAGCAGACCTTATGGTAGGGGATCATGTTGCACCATTCTGAACACCATGATCTGTGGGGAAAAATGGACAAAGTCTTTGTACATGAACTAGAAAAGCAATATCAGCATTTTCCTAGCATGAATGTAGTCATACGTGGATTCCTACAAAGATGCTAACATACATTAAAAGGGCAAGCCTAGGAGTGAATTTTCTTGGTCATTTTTTGTCTATTGCTATAAAAATTCTTTGGAAGTCCTTTGTGCTGAGTAAATCGTATGGATACTAAAACATGCATTCCCAATTGTTTGCTGCTGCTCAGTTGTATTTTGACAAATGGGGAGAAGTGGCTTGTGTCATGGATATTGACAGTATCAATCACAGGGATGTTGTGAAATGAGGAAAGGCCATCATGAGGAGAAGGATCCATGAGTGTTTATATTCATTGTGCTTCTCCATATTTCACTGTCAAGAAGTCTTTGGCTGCTCAAAAGAAAACCCTTGAAATTATCCCTTTTGCTTTGATTATGAGCAGAGAAAGTGACAGGAATGCTTTCTGCTACAGATATTGATCAGAGTGGACATTAGTGCTCATTAGAGGGAACCGTTCTGTGTGAAGAGCAGAGCCTGGAAAAAAAATTGCCTAGGGTAATTCCTTAATGGACTAATTCCCATAGATTGTCGTGCCCAGGCACTGCCTGTGTCGTACTGCTTGTCCTGCTTTATTGCTGCGCAAAAAGCCCACAGCAAGGATGAGACAAATCCTCTCTTGCCTGTAGCTTTACAGAAAGAAAGACACCATTTGAGAGAGCGATATGCGTTAAGTGCACCCTGCTAATGACTATTGAGCATAGGTAGACAATCATGGGCTCCCCAGCAATGACTATTTAATGTAAAAATGGTGATCACTGGATTCAATCCATGTGTTGAATGTGACCTTACGCATTGATGCATGAAATAGCATTATGTGTATCTCCAGCATGATTTGCAATTTGTGTTAACCTGAAAATCCTCATGTATGTGAAGTTGTGCATTAGGTATATTCATGCATACATGTGCAGTTACCTCTGCAAATGTGATAAAGTGAAAATTAAGCCTAAACAGCTGGCAAAATTGATTTAATCTTTGTTCCCATAGTCAAGAAGAAGCCTGTTTAAGTCTAGAATTTCAAATACATCATTAAATTTGATCCATCCAGAGAAAAGAATTATTAAAAACTAGAAATTCCTAGGCCTGCCATCTTTTCATCCCTAAAATGCTTTTCCATCTGTTGTTGGCACACAGAGAGATTAAAAGGTGTTTAAATACATCTTTTCTCATTCTTCTTGTTTACAAGTATTAGGATACATAACAGGGAACCCCAAATCCTCCAGTTCAGTTAGTAAATGTAGGCAAAACGTAAACAAGGGCACTGGGATTTTTTTTGATTTTGTTTCTTACATTTTTCAATTGCACTCATTACCATAGTGTTTATATACCTCATATATACTCACTGAATCCTCTAAACATGTCTGCAAAGAAAGGGAATACTCCTATCAAAGCTTCATAGAGAAATAAAATGTATATATCCCCAATAATACAGAACACCTACTTACGTTAAACCCAGGGAAACTTCCCCTGCCTAGCTCCTCTGAGAACTATCCTTTAGTCATATGTATAGCTCTGTTTTTCCTTTCCACAGTGTGTAGGTGTAAACTTAAGGGAGCTTGATGCTGAATCTGGTTCAGACATTGTGTCAAATCATAATTACGTTTTTGACCACCCCATCTGCTTTAAGTTATCATAATTCTAAACCATTACTTAAATTCATTGCAGATATACGTCCCTTTGTTTCTAATGGTCTCAATCCACTGTCTCCTTGTCATTCACTCACCCAACATTAGCACTGTCCCTCTCTGGTTATGTAAAGGATACATCACTTTTTTCAAACTCAGATTTGTAGAGCTATTCTGACTTTTGTCACTTTTAACAACTCTAGAGGGGCATAAAATATTTTAAAAGGTATAATTCTGGTGGTGGTGCAGTACAGCACAAGTCTGTAAGATGGCTCTTGAAAACCAAGGTATTGTTATAATATATCATTATCCGGACATTTGTCATAGAACAGGTTTTCATAATAAGCTTCAAAGAAGGTGGAAGCCCAGATCTAAGCTTCAGGTTTCTCAGAAATACATCTATAACAGGAGCTTTATATTCTCTGCACTTTGACCAGTAATCTCCACATGACCATTAAGGCTGAAATAAAGCTGGTTTTTCTATCTGACAATATAAGGTAAAACTGAAAAGACTGATTTTTAAATCTTTTATTCTGTTTTATGTCATTTAAATCCCTATTGCTTCCCTGAATTTCCCTTAATCTATCTCTTACAACATACTGAAATTAGAGGTGGGGCATAATTATCTCTGAAACACCAAACCCCTTTCAGTAGGTTTATTAAAGATAAAAGAATACCAAACCTGAAACAGGTTAAGGAGCTCATGGAGAATGTTGGACCTGCAAACCACTTTTGTAGTCCAGATTCCAATGAAATGTTATTAAGATACCCTTTTTCACAGCGTTGCAACAGGAGCAAGGGCCATGGTTGCTCCCCAAATGCAGGCTGAAAGAAGAGCCAGCCTGTTTGTAATACAGTTGACTCAGATGTTTTCTGGGTTGCACATTTTTGAGATTCACCCATCATGCCTCTAGGAAATTTAACTCCAATTCTTAGAGTACCTCATATCTTCAGACAGTCTGAGTAAGTAACGAACAGACAGTACTTTTCACTTAATTGTCTTAAATTTCTATATACATATTGACACATTTTTAAAGCAGTAAACAAGCAAGAAGCAAGCTTTTTGTGTCTCACTCGATTTTTATGACTCACTCAATTTTTCTAGAGATAACTAGAAAGATCATCAGAAAGATTTGTACAAGTTTTATCTAAAGTGTAGTTCTGTGGTCAAACTCTTTTTTTGGTAGTAGCTGATGCAAGAAGGAGGGTAGCTAAGACCAGATGAATACCTTTCCATTAATTTCTTGTCTAGCTGTACTGGAGAAAACACCTACAGTAGGATAAAATTCCTCATTATTTCAAGTAAAAATACCTTTCTATAGTTACTGTATATCTGCTGAAAAGTGACTCTGGAACACAGAGAAATCATATTACAGGTTCAAGTTCTCTCATTCTTCCTTTTTTCTTTGCAGAATATTCCTGTTAGTTCTAAAAATCTTTACCAAAAGTTATGGCAAAGCTGCCATTATTGAACGTTTCTACAGTTAGATACTTCGTCTTTTTCTTTCATGTTTATTTGCAATCTTGGTTTTGCCTTTTTTTTTTTTTTTTTTTTTTTTTTTAGTGAGAATACTTAAGTAGTTTTAGATATATGCAACTACAGTACCAGGTGGTCTTGCAACCTAGAGGTCAGACAAGGGAACTGAAATAGCGTTTTTAAATATGCTGCTTTGTCAAGACGATTGACAGTTCTCCTGTTATGTACATAAAATCACATATTGTGATGAATGCTAACTTGGTTGTCAGGAGCAGTTTCACCATTCTTTTTAGCCTGTGTCACGTAAGATTCCTTTAAGCAACTAAAAAACCAGCCATAATCCATTTGATTTTCTGTCTTCCCATGAGGAAAACTTTTGACAGATGATAAATAGCAACTGCTGACAATCATCAATGTGAAGCTATCATGCTTTTACATTAAATACAAAAACAGAGTTGTAAAGTCACTAGGGATAAGACTTTTGACACATAAGAGACAAATATATAATCCTCAGAACTAAATCACTATTGGGATCTAAGGAAGTGCAACAAAGCACAGCTGCTTTTAGAATCTCACAAAGTCAAGCTAAAGCTAACTTTGATATCTGGAATTGTATGCATGTTCCAGTCCAGAGTGTCTTGCTGTTGAGCCATAACCTACTGTTCTACATGCAAACATCAGTGGATGTGTGTGCACAAAGTAGAAAGACACTTTGCAGCCTTGTCTTGTTTAATTAAGGCCAAAAAGGGACCAGCATCAGAATAAAGAACAATGTTTCCTGAGCGAATACAAAGTGTCACCTCTTTAGACAGTAAAAAGCAAGTCATACTAGTCATATCTAAGTATTCTGTTCTATGTATCTTATTTCATGCCAGTGTTTTATCTACTTACTCATAAAAGATGATTAAAAAAAAAAAAATATACTGTACATTGTCCTGGCTGGAAATTTTAGCAACAACAACAACAAAGCATCTGAATTGTAGTTCTCTCTGAGTGTTTTTAAAATTTTTCTTTCTGAATGGTAAAGTACTGTCAAAGTAGTAGTACTTTTAGCATTTTAGCATTTCTAGCATTCTAGCTGGGATCATCACAATTCTCTTGAGGTAGAGGTCAGCTCCTTGGGGCATATTTAGCAGATAAGCTCTGTGGGTGAGCTGGTGTGACCTAGCGTCCTCACTTGGAGATTAGAGTGTTCTTTCACCAATGTGAAATGCCTCAAAACTTCATAAGCCTCACTCACCTAGAAGGGCACCTTTTTATAGCAGCCATAAGGAAATCCATATTTTCTTCCCATCCAGGAGGCTCTAAGGCATGACTCCTCTGGTATGCTGTGACAACATTCATCATAACATGAGTTTTCTCACTTAACCTTTTTTACTAGCTGGTCTACTTCTGTTTACTGAGAATCTTAGTTGTCCCACATTATCTCTAAAATGATTCCTGTTTCACATTCAGTGCAGAATTTTCTACATTAAATTCAGTGACTTATTTCATGTAGATATTAATATTAGGAGATTGCTATATCCTTTTTGCTTTTAAAATCTGTGGATGTAAATGGTCTGTATATTCACTTCAAAAATGTATTTTATATCTATGACTTTCTAGATGTTTTAACTGGAAATGTTTACATTAAGCCAATAGAAAAGGAAGTTTAGGGAGATAGCAGTCAATACCGTTTGTATCTGTTAGATAAAAATTACTTGCATTAGTGTTCCATCATGTCTTAACATGACAAGCTTGAAGTTAAGACAAGAAGGAATCTATAGAATAGATAATTTAAGCAGAAGTATCCAAGTGTAACAGACTGCAGAGAAACTGCATTTCCAGCTTGTGGAGTCTCAGAGGAGGAGGAGTTTTTCCATATAATAAGCAGAGCATCTACCATCAAACATATTCCTTCATGCTCCAGGACACTGACCGTTCACATTTACAGCTGGAATAGGCTCCTCCTTTGTGCTGCTAGTTTTGGCTCAGTTTTCTCCCAGGAGCAGGCCTATTAATAAAGGCATTTTTGGCTTCAGAAGAACTAGAAGGAAAGCAAACTAGAGTAATTTTTATGGTCTGTATATTATTTCATCCCATTTTAATATATGTGCTGAACACATTGATACCTCGTTTAAGGTTATGAGAGAAAAGATTTAAATTCTGATCAGCTCTAGTAGATTCATGAGTTCCAGGTTTTCCATAGCTGTTTGTGTTTTTCTGGTTATACAGCCTGCCCAGCATTTTCTTCATTTCAGCCTCCTAAATAAGCCTGAACAAACCAGATGAGGGACCTCTGACGAGGGACTCTGGTCCCTCTATTATAGAGAGTTTTGCTTCCTGCCATATAAACACCATGACTCCACTTGGCTGGTATCAGACAACTTAGTTGTGATATTGTTAGAGGAATTACCGCTTCTCTTAGAGGTAAAGTCAATTAAGATGGCATCATATGTATCAGTAACGATGTACCAGACTTATTAGGAACTAGGAGCTAGTTAGTATGATGTAATGCCCTTAGAGCGTACCTGGGACATGTATATGATGTTCGTGGGCATGTTGGCCTTTTATCTGCTCACCATTTCCAGTGCTTTGAGATGTCCATGAGCTGGTGGATGTTGAACTGAATTACCATTTCTTTATATCTAAGATAGTCATTCTTCTAATCTACATGTATGTTTTGATTGATTTTTACCATTAGTGTGTGCACACCTGCTGAAATACTTAGGAGGTGCTGAGCTAGCCTTACACTCCCCAGTGAGCACAAAGACCTGAGAACTACCCAAGATCATAAAGAAGAACTTATTTTGGACTTATAGGTACAATATGTTTTTACTAGAAAATATTGGCTTACTAAACATGGAGTTTCTGTGTGTCCATTTGCTTGGCTGAACTTTTGTTGAAGTCTTTTAGCTAGCAGCCAAAACAGAAAGAGCACTCCAGACTGCAGAGTAGTTTAGAAGTTAAAATGTTTTCTGGGATGTAGGTAATCTGGTATGAGGTCTTGGTCAGAAACAGAACAGAGCAGTATCCAAACCACTGTGCTCGTCTCTGTTACAACAGTCTCCCATGAATTTTCATGGAATACTTTGGGAAGTCTTTGTGGTGAAAGAACAAATTCCTGGTGAACACTAATGAGCATGACTTAAAACTAATCTTTACACATCTGGGATTGCCTATTCAAAGATAGAGATAGAGACTGTCTCAAGACATTCAAAGAGAATTCAGAGAGACTGTTTTCTCTAATTTGGTTTCTTTACATTAGCATTCCTACACTATTGCATACATAAGACTTACAGCGCTTGAAAGTCCAAACTGGTCAGGAAGGAAAAATGGGAAAAACTAATTTACTCTTCACAATATTTTTAATGTCTTAAGAGCAGTCAGTGAAGTGTGCCTTTCTGGGTAGGAGAGAGGAGAAACAATTTCATTTATGAAAACGTGCTTCAGAAAAATAAGATAGTATTTTCTTCACTTGCAAAACTATCCCTCATGTTTTTTTCTTCAATCCAGTCTTTATTGACACAGGTTTTTTATGTGCCCTGACTGAGCAGGAACTATTTATGAACCCTCAAAATACGTTTATTTGTATCTATTGGTTGCTTGCAGCATCTAAAAATTAGCATGTGAAGAGAAAAAAAAATCTGCTCTATGTACACTGTTTGCTTTATTAGCACTTTCCAATGCAGTGAATGTCAGAAAAACAGCTTCACTTTTATCTGTATTTTTTTAATTTTGTTTCTCTAACAATGTTAATAAATAGAGCATTGATTTAGTAATAGGAATATGCAGTAATTTAATAGAAAAGCATGGGCGATGTTATCTTTTCCTTTAACTCATGTTCTCCTTTCCCTGAAAAAAGTATCTGACAATATTTTAATTTCTAAAGACTGAATGGGAAGAGGAAGAAGTGGTCTAAGTCATTTTGGCAACTTCTGCATATAGCTAGAATCAGTATTAGGATATTGAATGTTATAGGTAGCATTTTTTCATATAAACACTGGTATGTTTTCTACAATGTCTCACAACCTTGTTGTTCTTTCAGCTTCCAGAATTTTTGAATGATTTTAATATGTAGTGTCTAAAGGTTAAAAGATACCTAAGGATATAATGTAAGTGAAATTGAATTAATTCTTAAAAGGTATATAAATGGTTGAAATTTTAGATAACAGTTGTTTTCCATGGTCAATCCATATCAGACACCTCTTGGAATATTTTAAATGCTTAAAAATCTTTCTTTAAAGACCTAATCAAGCGCTCATGCAAATTTTGGCACATTTTTAGCTTTAAATGGAATTATTTGCATATATAAACATGAATATATATATTTCTGTATTTGGGCCTGTATGTTTTGTAGAATAGATTAGAATAGAAGCTGTGGAATGAAAACAAAACAAAAGCCCTGACAAATAGTTACAGCTCTTATACATTTACCCCTGGTCTATCACATCACCAAAGCACATGCTTAAGTGTAATTAAATGAGGGTTTCATTGAGCATGTCACTGAGTCTACTGATGATCTGCCAAATTAAGCATGTACTTAAATGCTTCACTCATTGGAGCCACAGCCTCTTATAGCTGTATTTCTAATAATTTCTGCAGAGATTTCAGCTACACAGTAGCTGTTGATGTCAGTATGAACTGTATCTCTTGACTTTGTTCAACTTCTTACAAATCTAAGGGGTTATGAGTTCAATTCTAAATATTTTTCATGGGGAACTCTTGCTAAGTTAATAGGATATTTGCCTGTTGAAGGTTCAGAATCAGGCTCTAAATTAATCCAGACTGTTTTTGAGTACCTAAAATAAACAGAGCTGCAGCAGTCTGTTTTGGCAAAGTATTTTATTGTCTAGCTGGATGACTTTTTGTACTTTCTAATATCTAATTTAAGTTTCTGCTTTAATTCAGTATCAGCCTGTCATCAATCCATGTCCTTCCTCTTAGGATAAAGTACAACACTGTGCTGATTTGTAAATCATCTTTCTGAAAAACTGCTAATGCCAAAGCTGCCTAGTCATTCTTCAGGATGAATAACCTGTCCTCCCAGAATGGAAGACATTTTGATGTCCGTCTATTGCTTTATTTCATCCTAGCGAAGTCCTTTCTACAGTGTACTGTGGTGATCAGAACTGCACACAATATCCTACATATGGCCTTAGTATTCTTTTATGTAGTGCCAGAATGCCTTCCATTGATGAATTATAATTCCTTCTTTATTCTTTCCTCTCTACCTTATCCAATTTCCTGCACTGAACTTTTGTTTGCCTTTTTATTGCTGCCAAATTTTGTACATGACTGTGGAAAACAGTTTAAACTATCTTATTCCCACTTCCTTTTCCAGGTCTGTATTCTGTGTTGTGCTTTAATTTAGACTTCAGTCTCTGTGATTATTTTTGGTCCCTAGTCTCATTACCTTTTACTTCTTTACATGGAACTGCATAAACTACTTAGCATCCCATAAGCCTAATTCTATCCAAATCATTATGACTTTGTTTGCTCTGTTCCTCTGTATTTACTGCTTCTCAGCTCTGTGTTATCAGCAGATTTAGCCACTTTTGAAAGGATGTCCTCCCACAAGGTCATTTTGCCATTAGCCCAATAAAAGTGATCCATCTGTGATCACTTGCTACATTTTCTTGCTTTGTGGAGTCCTTTCCTGGGACAGCCAAATGCCTGAGGGGTGGGAGTAAGGTTTCTCTCTAAAATATATGCGGTACAGATGTCCTAGTCCCAGGTACTCAGCTTATACATCTCCATGGTCAAGTGGCATGGGAGAGTCACACTTGCAGTAGGGTGGAGGGATTAGGCACAGAATTCAGTATGGGGATACAACCTGAAACTTGGCCAATAAGGACCAAATACTTTTTTATTAATAAAATGAGCAATAAACTAATGCCCAGAAGGAAGAATCTGACAATCAGTGATTATAGTGTTTTGGAATTACAGCATATCTGTTGTCCAAATTGCAAGGCACATAAGCTGCCTTAAAAGTGATTTAGCCTGAGCTTTGGAAGCAATCCAGCTGTTACAAGTTTATTCCATTGAGATGATCAGTAAAATAACTGGTAGTTTTTCCATGCAGGGCTCTGTGCTGCTGTAGCTATACTGTTCTCTCTGCCATGTAAAGCTTTCTGTTGTGGATTTTAGTGAAAATGGAGAGGGGGACAAAAACATTATTTTTAAAGGAAGAAGTAAATATAAACAAATAGATTGTGTTACCGAGCATGTGGGAAGCAAAACAGAGTTAGGGAGCAAGTGATTTACAAGAAGGAATGAATCTAGTGAAGGAATAGCAAGAACTGTAACTGAAAACATTTCTTTGTGTTTACAGCAGAAATCCCAAGTTCTATAACTCAGGCTCCAAAGTGCCTCAGTTTTCCAACACATGCAGATGAAGTGATTTTGTGTGACCTATTGTAGAGAAAGAAATGATGTTTAGACATGGATTCTGATTTGCATTCAAGCTTTCACAGTGTTGGGCAGTAAAACTGAAGGAATAATAATGTAAAAAAAATGTGAAACAGAATAATAATAATAATAATAATATTAAAAGGGAAATCATGGTTTTCAAAACATAAGTCTAACTGTCAGTACTTCTGATTTTAGGTTTGTTATTACGCCATTATGGTAGCCGATGACCCTAACTTGAATCTCTTTTATATAAAGTTTGCAGTGTGTCAGAAAGAGAAGTTGTTCTTTCTCAGAAGAACTCAGTATTTCATTTGCACCTGCCCAGTATGCTACTCTTATCAACACCATTTCTACCTAGGATCTCTCACTTTGCTTTGATGTAGGTGACTTCATAGGAGCAAGACTGGGGAGAATCTAGCCTGAAGGTGTAAGGACAGTGCTTGGTTCACATAAAAGGTGACATCTCCTTGGTGATTGAGACTGGAAGTTACCTACTGATACAGTTTAGAGCCATTACAGGGCTCCTCTAAATTAAGTAGCCTTGAGCAGCCTTAGCGTGTCTCGGGGTGAGTTGGGGGAATTTAGAGTATCATAACATGGCACAGCTGACGTAATTCTGATTAACTCAGCAAAGTGACTTATATTGTGCCTTACATTGCTGTAAGTGAGAAGGGAATGTAGCAAATAGAACATGCTAGTGAATTTACTATAGATCTCAATATGGATAAATATACTTCACATAAACAGACAGGCAAAGAGACACTCTGGCTACAGAGGGAGAGCCTAAGGTTCATTTAGCTGAGAGCAAAATGAATTCTTTGCATAAGTATTCCCAAAAGAAGGGTAAGACAACATTCCAGAAATTGCAATACACTCTCCTTGGGGAAAAGTGAAATGTTAAAAGGTTTTACCATCATACTAGAGCAGATAATTAGGCAATTATGGCTATTAACTTTGACAGAGCACCAGGCTTAAATGCATTATATTCCCAAATTTTGAAGCAGATAGCTAGGAAAATAGTAGGGTCTTTGGTGAATGTTTCTGAGAGCTCACTTAAGACAAGTTAGCACAAAAGACCTAGAGGATGTGAAAATAATTCCTGCATCGGTGTAAGAAACAAAGATCCTGGAAAAGATACTAAGTAGTAAATCTATCTTCAGCAAGAATATGGACATTATTAGAAGCACTGATAAGAACTGCCTCACAAATCCGCTTAGCAATGTATAATTTTAGGAAGGCAGAATCAAGATGGGCTCTAGAAACCATTGTTAGGTTTGTTAATTAATCTGATTTCCTCATGTTACTGTGAGATTTCAGGAGCTTTTGGTACTGTCAAACAAGAACAGAGTCTCTGGATCTGAAGTCCATCTTAGCAGCTGATTGCTGCACAGATGTGTAAGGGGTAGGTTTCCTAATTTCCCCTAGGGCATACTAGATCAGGAGTATGGATGATGTGAAAAAGAACAGCTTCAGCCAAACTACTACAAACATAAACAAGCAGTAGCTTGATGAAGGAAGGAGAAAGAGAGACAGCTCCATCCAACCCTTGTGCTAGCCACAGAATGATATGTGTGGGGGCAGACTATTCTCTCCCAGCAAAAGGCAGATACTTTATGCCACATGGTTCAACACAGTTGTTTAAGAAGTGCTGTGGGTGAAGAGATGCATCTGTTGTGCTCAGTCTCCGATAAAAAATTAGAGGTGCAAAACCTCAAAATTTTTGATTTTGCAGCCAAAGCCAAGACTCATGTTCAGTTTACTCACTCTTAGATCCTGTTCTTTGAATATGTACATTGATTTGAATAACTATAATTTGCAGTTGCCTGTAGCTGTGACTTTGCCAAAATTAAAGGAGGAAATTTATTTAGGTAAAGAAAATATAAAGTAATAGCAAATTGATGAGATATGGAGCCAAAGCAAAACTCCACTCCAGTTCCCAGGATTAGCTAACAATACTTGACATTTCTGATAGCTCCTTTCAACTGTTTGTACATAAGGCTGTTTTCCAGCTTTAGTGTCTTCATAGTAATTCGAATCAGTTATGAACTGATCTCATTGCTTCTTCCTGTATCTTGTCTCTGTGCGTACTCTTGAGGGAAACTAGGTCAAATTCTACTTCTAGATGGCACCTATTTAAAACAAGCAAGAATTATGCACAATCCAAATACAAAATTTGGCTCATAGTTATTCAAATGAGCAGTGTGACAGCTGAACAGAAATGTTTTCTCAGTTACATAAGGAAATCCTATTTTTTACAGTTTTGTGAGAAAGCAAAATATTTTTCTTTTCGCCTTGGGTTTTTAAAGAAAACTCAGAACAGTTTTCACAGGTGGGAAAGAATTATTTTTACATGGAAGTATTTGCGAGGTGAAAAATAGTTTCGTACGTACATTCACAGTGCACTCTACAGCCTGCAGCTGCATGATGTGTGCTCACTTGAGGTGAGACCACATCATATAACAAGTTTTCCAACCTAGGCTCTCAGGAGTTGCAAGTGCCTCAGAGGTGCCCAGTATGGGGAATTAGTGCACTTATAAAAGGTATGTTTGCAACTTTCAGCTGTGTCATTGTACACGTGCATTTGAGTTACAGATCTAAAAGTTTACAAAGCAGGCAAGCAAATGAAAAGAGACATGGATGCACTGGGACAGGACTGAAAGGATGTGCCTTGCTAATAACCTACGTGCAGAATCATCAAATTTACTCTGTGTAAACTGAACTAACTTTGATCTTTTACCTTGGCTGAGTCCTGCACCAGAGTTGTGCCTAGTTGTTAGTGAAAATGTAGTCACAGGACATATGTGCTCTTAGAAGCAGAAGACCTAATTCTGGTCTTGGGTTACCTACAGACCTGCTATGTTGCCTTACCACGTAACTTTTTCCTTTCTAGATATTGTTTTTCCCAGTGGCAGATTGGTTTTTTTTCTGTTGAAACTATATTAAGATTCATGGATAAAAACATGCCAATGCTAAGCATTTTTGCTATTGTATTGTAACTAAGGCAACTAAATCAGAAAATCCAACATATAAAGTACAGAGATTTATTAAGGGGCTTTACTACACAACAGACTTTGTAACTGTCAACATTGCAATCAATTTTAAATGTAAGGACAGTATACAAAAAAAGAAAACTTAACAACCAGCTTAATTTCAGCATTTAAATAGCTAATAATGAGAGTTCTTGATTTCACTGACACCTGTTCATTTTTTTGAGAAGTTATACTCTTAGAGCCCAGCTCTAGCTTTTGTAGATATGTCTAGATGGACAAACGTAAATGGGCACAGGCTTCTTTGCCTGGGCTCTTGCGTGATGAGGCAGAAGCCTGCCCCAGTCCTAAACTGACATGCTTAAACAGAGTATCATGCCAAGTAGAATGAGAAAGTTGGTGCTCTCTTGGTTATTTGCCTTTTGAAACAGGGGTTGGCTTATGTTACTTTGAGCTAATGCAGAATACATGTTGATCTCTCCTGTATGAAGAAATCTCCCTTGCCAACTTATTTCTGGGGACGTAATTTTTAGCACTTAAAAAACAAAATCAGGTAGAAACAGGAAAAGCTACACCAAGAGAAATTTTCTTAAAGTTAAAGCCAGAGAATTGATTTCCTCCCACAGATTCCGGACAATAGATCAATATCTCATTTATGGATTCCATGCCATCTCAGTCTAGATTCTAGTTCCGAATGCTTCTCATGAAAATCATGAAGTAATCTTTGATTTACATTCCCCCTTCTGGTAAATCTATTCATATCATGGTCATTATTAATCAAGAACAATTTCTAAGCTTTGTCCTGTGTTAATGCAATCAGAAATTCATTCATACTTCACTGGGACTGAATTCCGAATTCACTTACTGCTTTTATGTATTCTCTTGCATTCCCTGTCCCATGTCTGATTAAACTGAAGACAAAAGCTTGTACAAGCTGTTCTGTTGCAGTAAATCACCAGAAAAGGGAGACTGAGTATAAATCCAGGGATCTGCCAGTGCAGAACCGCATGCAGGACTAATTCTTGAACCCAACACGGGCTAGGCCTTCCCATCTCCTGTCTTGAACTGACTATTTGTTTTCCTGTTGATCGAGATTGTTAATTTTATCTCCACGTAACACAAGTGAATTCTGTGGTTTTGCTGACTCACCTTTCACCAGCCCCGCTGCTGCTCTTTCTCCCCCCGTGCAGACTGCTCTGACACGAGCCATACTCAAGGCACACTTCTGAACACTTTACCTTCGTCAGCATCATGAGGACCTGCCAGTTCTTCCCTCTAACATAGTCGTCTCTCTTAGTTCAGTTCTTCGTGTCCTTTTGTACCCTCGTATCACTGTACAGGCGCTTTATGCACATTTTTCAGGTAATCATAGGTCAGCCTCACAAATCTGACTCGCCTATTTTTCCAAAAGAAACTATTAAAACTTTTGCAGTGTATTTGTTTCCTTCTTGTGTTTTGATTTTTTGTAATTATTTGGAACATTTTCAATTAAAGTACTGTATGTTTGTAAAAATGCGATAATCAAGATAAAAACTCAAATTTTAATTTTGGAGGGGAAAAAGAGGGAAATTTGAAATCTTCATCTTCATTAGAAATGTATATACACTGTAAGGAATGTGCTTTTAAAAATACTTAAGATTTTGTTTCAGTCTTAAAAGAGAAAATATGTCTTGGTTGAAATCACTGGCTGGCAGTCATGCTTTTCACCATTTTACCTGAAATATTATTTTGAAGACAGTTGCAAGGTCTCACTTATGAAGGGGTAAATGCATGCAGTGATGATGACAAGCAAAAATCCCCAAAGGGGAAGATGAAAAATGAGTGTGCCTAGTTTACATTGTTTCTTCTATTGCAAAATCCTAGCTGAGAGACCATTATTGGTTGTTGGATGAGATAAAGAGTGCTGAAAACTTTAGTTGATTATGTCTGCCTCCACCATCAGTTGTCTTTGTGACACTGGATCTATAATAATAGATGTTTGAAAGGAGACAGTATCAGTCCGAGAAACTATGTTGCTTAAAAAGCACATTTCCACCTAACATTGTTATACTTCTACATTAAAATATGTAAGTTGATTATGACTGTGTGGGTGTTGTAAAATAAGCCTTTCTAAACACCTACAGGTGGTAATATATCACCCATGTCTCCAGGTCTCTCAAGAATTTTACTAATTACTTTTCCAGAAATATATAAGAGGTCAGTTGTCTGCTACCTTTTATTACTACTTACTCCAGCAACAGCTTTGAATAGTTGTCTGGAAAAAGAGAGGAAAAAATGAGTAAAGAACTTTAAAACCTGGAGGGAAATATGCTTTTTAAGTATTTGATCCACGGTTGAAAATGTAAGCCATAAATGCTGCAGGAAACAATATGGAAAATATGGTAATTGAGAGAAAATGAGAAAAGACAGGCTAGGGGATGAAGGGGGAAGAAAATTCAGTTTTGCCTCCAGTCATCCTACATGTAATAACTTGTTTGTATAGTGGATAGGCAAATCTAGCAATAAAGTGTTGCTATTTGTGGTTATATACAGTACTCGTGGCAAAAGATACGAAATTTCTATTGTTACAGAAATTCCGTTTCCGATTGCTTTAGTTATTTCTAGATTTATCTTTGCTGGTTCAAGGCAAACCCAGATACTGATCCACCTGTTTTATTTATTTATTTTTTAATAGCAGAGTATGCAAAGCTAATTCACACATAGGAATGGGGCACCGTGAGCGTTACAGTAGGAGACATCCCTGCAGCCCTGCATCTGCATGCAGTGGTAAACACTTTCCTCTTTTGAACAACAAGGTCTGCGAAGAAAAAGTGCCTGCAGTGCCTCTTGTTCCAGAAAGCCACATGATGCTTGTGTGCTATCCTGACAAGTTGCTGACTGCACACCACAGCTGCTGAGTGAATCCTGGAGGTGTCGAGCGTCCTGGATGGCAGCTGAAGGATTACTGCGCTGCCTGGGAAGTGCAGTGGGTAATACCGTAGGTCGTAGCTTTATGGCCTAGCGTGTGCATTGCTGATTACTCCCCAGGACTATTTGTATAACCAACGGTTTGCAGGCTGATGTTGTAACTTCTCAGATGGTTTCTATTTAAGTATCTGGGATACTACATTGATCTGAAACCTCTGTATAAGACATCATAAGAAAATCTTTATTATTTGTTAAACACTTTAAGGCTCTGCACTACACAAAGCTCAGGTAGAAGAATGATTCTGCAAACATCGTCAACATGTAGATTGGATTAACCAACCTATGGATAGTTATCACTAGAGTAAATCTTATCCATATGAATGGATCTCTAATGTAATAAACATAACATGCTGGAGCCTTAGCTGATATAAACGAGACTGGTGGTTCTGCTGATTTACACCAGCTGAACACTCACCCATATGTTCAGTAGTAAATATTTGCAAGATCAGCCCATAAATAATATTTTATTTGCAAGTGAACATGGACACAACTATCCAGACTCTAAATGAAGCTTAACACATGAATACAGAAAAGGTTTCTCCTGCAGAGGCAAATATGGAAATGTATTTTTGAAAACAAGTTAATGTTATTGCCAGCTCCCTTTCTCTATCTTTTCCTGTCATGCTGCTCCAGCAGCGTATCTTCAGTATAAAAAGAAACTCCTGTAAGTTTAGTCTGCCTCCTTTGACTTCTTCAAGTAATCTAATGCTTGTGACTGTTTAACTCAGTATCACTAAGTGTGAATGTAGTTTCCAAAGAACCGATGCTGGATTGCGACGTGGGCACTGACTTATCCATGTCATCTGTCAGATGGTGTTGCAGCTCCTGTCTTCTTCTCCCCCAAACCGTGGTACAGCTGGATGTGAAAGCAGTGAACAAGTGTGTAGGAGCAGCATCCCTGTGGGTGGGAGATGCTCTCACCCACATGAGGGTGGGAAGTGTGGCACGGACCGGTGCATGCGCTTAGCACCGCTGCTTGCTTGGGTCTCAGGAGCAGTGTAAGCCTGGTAACTCTGCCTTCTTCGAGCAAACTGGACCTGCATCCCAGAGCGGTTGTGGATCTCAGCAGGAGTTTTCAGGGCAGCCTGTCTGGCCTCTGTAGGCGCCTCTCTGAAATAGCTAGGCTCGCTCTGGCAGCGGAGCTCGCTTCTCTGGGCTAAGGTCGGGTTTCCGTAAGGCACATGTTCCTCACGTTACGTCCGGCATCGCACAAGCTCTGGTCACGGGGAGGGCAGCTGACGTGGGGACCGTCCATCGAGCCTTAACGCTAGAACAGTCAAGATAGCAGCTATGGCAGACTGCAGATGGTTTGATTAGTTCACTTAATTAGCTTACTCTCTTATTCTCAATTTGCTTCCAGTCTTTATGCTTGCAAAGGACACAATTATGAATGTGACCAGTTCAGTACAGTTTTTTTTTTTTTTTTTAGAATTTTCAGTAGAAATTCTAAATGGAGTAAAATTAACATTGAGGAAGAAAATAAAGATCCAAGAGACTTCCTGATAAAGGAGGAGATAGTGCCAAGCAAGATGGTTGAAGGCACATAGGGTATGCCCTCAGGCAAGGCAGG
This sequence comes from Rhea pennata, assembly GCF_028389875.1. Lineage (NCBI taxonomy): Eukaryota > Metazoa > Chordata > Aves > Rheiformes > Rheidae > Rhea > Rhea pennata. The sequence continues at coordinate 15,711,275 of NC_084670.1, read as the reverse complement.
TTATGGGAGCTGAAGCTTCTTCTTTCTTCTTTTCCACAATTAAGTTCTTTAAATATACAACATTCATTGCACCTCTTGGGATTTAAATTGAGATTGGATACAAAATTACAAGATACCATATTGATCTTAATCTCCTTTGTTCAGGAACTTTTGATTTCTGTATTCTGGCCTCAAATGCTTCTTATTCTTGAATATATATTTAGTATTTATTTCCTTTTTGGTTTATGTTTCAGAGGTCTGCTTTACTATTCTCTTGTCCCTTGTGTAGGCTTTTGCATGTGCGCAGAGGAGGAGGGAAATAGATGGGTATAAAGTATTTCTATGCCAATCTGACTGCGTTGCAGTCTATACTCTTTCTGTATAAATGTAAATTGACTCCATGATTTTGAAGATAATACAAAATTCAAGGGCAGTGGCCCAGTTCTCATTTAAATTTTGGCTACTTTATATTACTTGACAGTAAAGGGGCTTTAAATTGGGTGCAAATAATTTCTTCTCTTTAAGCCATATTGGCATAAAATATGTAAAAGAATGTAAATAACAATCCATCCAGAGGTCATAAAAGATTAATAATATTGATGAATTTTAAGAATTTTTATTAAATATAATAGCATAGAATGAGAACAATATATATTTTTTCCTCTCTTTACCTACACTTACAATGCACCTTTTCTAAATCTTGTAACACTAGTGATAGAAGAGGGAGATTCTCTACTACATAGGCCAATGAATACCAGTGGTGAAACACCTACAGTAGCTTTATTTCTAATGTTGTTTCATTTGCTAAGGAAATTTATTTTGGTGTGCTTTTTCTGTGGTGTCATGCGGGCAGATACTAACTGGTGCGTTGTGTTCTTATTTGGTCTGCAGGTAGGAAGTTTATAGTTTTCATCATGATACTGAGGAACAACTTAAAAATATGTGGGCAAGGATATGTGCAAATAAGATGAAGTTCTGTTTGCATAATCTAGGTTATGCTAATAAATGTAGAAAGCTTGTACATATGCCTAATATGGGAACCAAATATTTCCAGAAACCTGAGCCCACTTCAGGTTAAGATGCATACTCCTGCGGTCAATAAAAAGTGTTGTGTTTTTTCTGCTAACTAATGTGACTCCTGAGTACTAGCTAAATGTTAGAAACTGAAGCTGATTTTGTTCCCCATGATTCACTGAGCAGCCATCAGATGGTTATCTGTGCTGTAGTTAAAATTTGTAAGTGAACTATTTTCAAAGTGAAAATATCAAAGGGTTTTCACAGCCTTCAGAGAGATCTAAACTTCAAGTATTATTTTTTTTTCTAGCCTTGAAGTGGATCCAGAACCTCAGTTGTTAACTTGAAACTGGTTTCTATAGTTCAGAAATATTTCTGAAACTTTACATGGTAATAAAAATGTCTTACAACCTCAAATATTAAATAAAACACTTTTTTTTTTTTCCTGTTGGTCTGGACCAAATACAAAACCCTATGCCATATGCTGAAAATGGTTTTTTCAATTTGAAGTGTTATAGTATGCTATTACATGTAGCATTTAATTAAAATGATTGCATTCATTAGAATCAAAGCAGTTACAGATGGAAAAACTTATATCACTGAGCACATCTCCCTGTCAAAACTGTGGCGTGTTATGTAACAACAAGGTGGTCCATATAATTTTACACTACCTCTAAGATTAAAAGAAAAAATATATTGTAATATTTTATATGTTAATAAGGTTGCTGCACTTTGGTTACCATGTCTATTAACATGTATGTGTTGATTTTGTTTTGTTTTCTTTCATTTTAACAAACTGCCAGGGTAAAAAAATATTGTTCAGCAACACAAAATACATTTCATCATGTTCATTGTGCAAGTGTTTGGCTCCAAATAGCATTTCAACAGATATCATCAGAGAACTTTATATTCAGTTACATACCTCAAAGATGGTCCCAGGCTACAATATCAATATCAAAAATCAGTCTCTTTTGAAGTACATGGATTTTTAGATCTTTCGCTTTGGTTAGGGCCTCATCAAAGAGTAAAAATGTTTAAGCATATTTATAGCCTATATATTTATTACTTGATATTCTGTTATCAAATTAATATATTTTAAGTAGAAAGACGTATAACATAAAGTGCATCGTAAGTAAAAGGTTAATGTTACGGTATACTTTTTTTTACCATAGATATTTCTAGAGGTATGCAGATCATTTATGACAAATCCTTCTCTCTGGCATGTAAACACCAAAGCAACTTCACTCACTCAGTTCAGTTGCTTCATATTTACCTGTATGGACCTGAGAAGAGAATGTGGACCTTTTGCACTTTGTATCACGTCTGCAATTGCATTTGTAACACAATATTTTGAATTACATAAATATTTTCCAGGAACAAACATTTCTTTATACAGACAAAAGATTTCCCACATTAAATTAAACCAGGTAAGAAAAGTCCAGGATGTCTCGCGGTAAGAACGTGCTTACCAGGGCTAGTGTTGCCCCAGCGTGGGCTGGTTCGGCCCCTCACGGCAGGTCTCATATGTGGTGTCCAGCTAATGGCCGTTATAAGTGGAAGGAAGAAACAGTCACGTCTGGACGCGTCTCCTCCGTCCACGCGCTCCTCTCGCTATCTTGCCTCGTGAGTGCCCAGAAACTAGCGCCCTTGCGCGTGGCCTGCCCCTCTCCCGAAGCGTTCGCCGCCGTGGGGCGCGTGGGGGACGGGCCATGGCAGCGCCCCGTGGGGCGCGTGGGGCACGGGCCGTGCCGGCGGGGTGCATGGGGGACGGGCCGTGGGGCACGGGGCGTGCCGGCGCGCCGCAGCGTGCCGGCGGGGCGCATGGGGGACGGGCCGTGGGGCACGGGCCGTGCCGGTGCGCCGCAGGGTGCGTGGGGCACGGGCCGTGCCGGCGCGCCGCGGGCGGCCGGGTGGTGGCTGAGCTCGCCTCGCCGCCGCTGTGAAATTTACCCACGGCCCGCTGGAGAGCCCTGCGCGAGGGAGACCTTCCACACACTGTTTGAAGAAAAGAAAAGGCAATACGTTTCGCAAATAACACCTCTCTGTGGGGGGGTTTAGCTGCATCCTACATACTGGTTAGATAATACAACGAAAAGTAACTTATCTTTGTGGGCAACGTAAAAGTGAGCTGAGGAGACTGTGGAAGAAAAATGTACGAAGGGAATAAGCATTTTCTGTGAAATTAAACCCAATACAGTTGAAGCTGCGGGGAAAATCACCAGTTGAAATATAATAAACAGTCTTGAAGTCTTTAAATTCCCACAGGAAGGAATTGTTCTGTTACAGGAATTCAGTATTATTAAGTGGAATTCACCCGACAGGGCAGGAAATCCCCTGCCGGACAAGCAGAAGTTTAAAGCTCGGGGCTGTGTACTGAGCTTCCAGCACGGGTTTTTCTGTTGGCGTTAGAGTCGGGGGAAGAAAAGGCAAGGACACCTCCCTCGTTGCCCGAGCGCGCCGTGCATGCTGCTCCTGCCCTCGTTAGTGCACTTGCCGCCTGCTCAACCTCGGTGGAAGTATTTCCTTCTCGCTGGACAAGAGGAGGAAAGAGAAAGAAAAGCCCCTGTCCTGAAAATATAGTAGCAGTGGCTGAGGCATACAGCAGGGCCGCAGGACGGGATGGTTTCTGTGCGGAAGCTGTGGTGCAAAGCCAGCGTTCAGCCTCGCCGGGAGCGAGACCAAGCTCCCTTGCCTCTGCCCAGGGAGGGTCATAAACATTTCGTGTGACGATAGCAGCTAGGACATGTATCGTACATACCTGTACATGCATGGTGCGCATTTATTAGCACGCGTAATGACGTCGATATAGGTAGAAAAAGCTGTCAGAGATGTAGAAATGACAGGGTAAAAATGTCCCAGTGGAAGCAAGGGGATCTGCGACAGGAAGAAGCAAAAGCCAGAGAAAACATCTGTTACAAACAGTAATACAGGGGATGGAGAAAACTGTGTGGGAGGCAGATGCACATATGCTTTGCTGCCAAGCAGGCTGAAAAGCAGCTTACACGTTGGATTTCACCCCCGCCCCTCAGATAGGAAGGATAAAGCAATGCAATCTGCCCCAGCTGTGCAAAGTATCAGCAGAAAGAGAGCAGGTAGAGGAATGGTGCTTCAAATAGCGGGCCTACAAACGCCTGAGACAGATGCCTTCAGAGGAAGGAAGGGTAGAGTTGGAAAAACACAAATTAAGTCCATGTCTGTAGAAGGACTTAGGAAGGTTAAGGCAAATCAACTGAAATTGATTCAGCCGTGTGGATTATCTCATTCTGGAGTAAAGCAGCCATAAAGCTTAGCTGCGTTTCACACAAGAGTGGGAAAACTGTACCTTATGCATACCAACTTCGTAGTTTCGGCTGAGCTGCCTTTCCTGAGTGTCCTGTAGTCAGAAATTACAATGCGAGTGTAACTTGTGCTTTCAAGTCACTCCTGGAGGAAGTGTCACAGGTAGCAATGTGACAGGCATAAAGTGTATGCAAATTGCCCAATTAGATGTAACCTGCTACTGAAGAAACAGTTGTAACAGCAACAAAATGCAGTGCAAGCCATCGTGCAATATAAGGATGCCAATTCAAAATCTGTCCCAAATATATATACATACATATATGTGTGTATATATATAAAATATACTTGACTTTTCTGTTTATTTATTGGAGCACTGAAATTCTTCAGGATCTCATGAAACATGCAGCTCTGAAACATAAAGTACCCTCTCTAATAAGGTGTGATGGATAGGAATGTAGATAGGATGTGTGTCTTTATTTCCTAGCCCCAGTCACATAGAGCGAAGAGGGATTAGTTATAGATTTTCACCTTGCACTGAGGCTCAGGTCAGTGTCAATTTAGTGAAGACTTATACTGTGTGTTGTCTGCTTTTTCATCAGTGTGGTTCTGAAAGCCATATCTAACCATGTGAGTGTGTTTAAAAATTAAAATCACTGATCTCTAAATAATGAGTGTAAGTGCGTTAGATTACAAGCCCTGTTTTCTCCCCTAGATTTCCTTTGGATATCCAGAGGGAAATGACAATGCTCAGCATATTTCTAAAGGTGTGGAGCATCATTCAATTTCAGGGTGAGTATCTTTATTTTACTCTATCTAGCAAGTTGCTGCAAGATTTATCTTCTGTGCTCTGGCCATCAGGAGGAGTGCGTGCATGTGCTCCTGCTCTGCTCTCTGAAAAATCTCACCCACTCACTAGTGAAGAAGTAAATTGTTCTTTCTCTTGGAAGCATCTCTCCTAGTTCTTATATCATATTCACCACTGTGGCAGCTGGCCAATTTCCAGAAGTGAATTAAGTGTTGCAACTGAAATCTGTCATGTGTGGTTCTCCTTTTATTTTTTCCTTTTCACTAATATCTCTTTAAGAAACAAGTATGGGGCTTATCTTCAGTATTTTCCTGTGCTGATATGCCATTAGAAAAGAGATTCATGTAGAAGATGGATGAGGTGCACTGGCATTTCTTCTAGTGTTCAGAAATCTCACTGATGTATCTCGTTCACATAGTTAGGGTTAAACTGGTCCTTACATCTGGAGCAAGATGAGGCTGCTCAGGACAGATGTGGGGTTTTTAACGTGCTTGTCTTGCTGAACAGGAGGTGAGGCCCACTTCCTAAAATCACCCACTAGCTTCACCATGTGGATTCCTTTCTGTCCTGGGATTATAGGATACCTGTTCTCTGCATCTCCTTTCCTTTAGCACATAGTAGATTACGCCTTTTCGGCGTCTAAACTACCAATCTTGAATTTGTCGCAGGGTGTGGGGAAGACGTCAGTGGTGCGCGGATGTGGAGCGCTTCTTCCGGGGATCCTTTCCAGACTAAACGTCTCATGATTGTCTGAGGTTTGGGGGGGCTATCTGATGATCTGTGTGACCTCTTCTGCTCTTATTGTAATGGTTGTTTCTGTCGGCTTTTCCATACTTCCTGATGGTTGCTACGGAGACGTCGTACCCTCACTTCACTGCTAAACGGGAGGGAGCGGGCCAAGGCAGCGTCTCCAGACCCCCTGCCCTTCTCACCTTCCTCCCGCTCTCTCGCTCCGTGGTTGTCACTAGGAAGCACGTGAGCTCCTTCTCCTCCTCTCCAAAAGAGGCGCCGGTGTCCTCTTCGCACCTGCGTGCTCGCGGCTCCTGGGGAGCGGGCGCGCGGGAGCGGGCGCGCGGGGCCCCGCGAGGCCGGGCTGCCCCGCTCGGACTCGCCCGGTACCGGAGCCGTGCAGGTGCAGCGCGCCGGCGGGAGGCACGGTCCGCACGCCGGGCTCTTCCTCTGCGTCTGCTCCCGTGGAGAACCCCTTGCTGGCGGTTCGGCGCTGTGGAGCCTGTGCACCGTATTCTGCTTCCCATACCGGTAATAAGTGACTGACAAGCAGAATAATATTAGAATTTTTATGGTTAATTCAGAATGAGAAAATCAGATGCTTTTAAACATTGCAGATTAAGTGAGACTTGTTTCCAGGGGATGTGTATGGAGTGCATTCGAGTTTGTTTTTATTGTCTGTTTCATAAATTATATTTCTTTACAGGATAAATTGAGAGGATTAGGTGTGGAATCATCTGTAATTAACTGGGTGCTAGCTACTTAGGCGGGCACATACAGCTTGCGTTATTAAATAGCATCGTGTCAGATTTAATGGATGTCATTACAGAAGTACCTCAGGGATCTATCCTTGGACCGCTGTTATTTATGATCTCTATAAACGAACTGACAAGTCAGTGCACTGAGTGCAATGTTCATTTTTATTTTGATGACACAGTCACGTCCTGAGCTCTGAGTTGCTAACTGAACTTGAAATTGCCCCGTACATATTTCTGAGACCTCGGCAATGGTTAATTCTCAGTGAAGCTGTTCTCAGCGCGCTCTGACTAGAGTAATGCCGTGTGGCACAGACCGACTGGTAGTATTAAGCAGCTCCAAAACCTCCCACTAAAAAACAAAAAAAAGAAGTGTACTAACCCCCTGTTCTGCTGAAAAGTAACAACTTCCGCGTTTCACATAGTACTTTTCTATAGTAAACATATAGGAAATTCTAGTTTTCTGTAGCATCTGATCTATTTTATTGATTGTATGAAGTAGATATAATTGCTAAATATAGATGTGCAAAAGAATTCATAAATCAGTTAATGAAAACATGATTGTATTTGCATTGTGCTGGTTTGTGAATTTCTGTTCACTCAGTGCTTTGGGGATTTTTTGTGTTTGGTTTTTCTCTTTTTTGTAAGAAAGAAAAACAATGTGCTCTCTTTTCAGATATCTTTGCAAATCTCTCCATGCTGGAAACCTCCTTTTGATAGTGCAAATTGCTTTTTATTCAGTGACAGAGATATGACTTGTATGGATCATCTGCTAATATATCAACTCTTGGGAGAAAAAAAACGTGAGGTTAGGCCCAGATTCTGCCCTTGGGTTTGGATTAAGATTACCCTTGGGGGAAGGAGGCAGGTTCCAACAAGTCTTTATTTCCGCCTATAAATTGAACTACAAGGCACCAGAGACAAAAATGAGGAAGCTGAGCTAATGCTGCTGCGCTGGGAAATTGTGTTAGTGGCTCTGATAAAATCGAGGGTCTGACATGGCAAACGGAATTTAGTGTACAATGAAAATGACTGAGGAGACTGGGTCAGCAGGTGATTCATTCAATAGAAAGTAATCATCAGAGTATCATCATAAGTTGCCTGTCCATAAACAAATGAAAAACGACTGCTTGGGTTTTTTTATTGGCTCTCCTCCGCCCGGCTGTCTGCTAGTCGCTGTCCTGAGCGCAGGGGTGGAGGCGGGAAGGGTGGGTGGCGAGCGCCCGCGTCCCCGCGCCAGCCCTGCTCGGCGTGCGCGCTGGGGCCCGGGGCGGCTCCCGCCTGGCTCCTCTCCTCCAGGCGCGCACGCCCGTCCCTGAGCGCTTCGGAAGAGGCTTCGTACCGGTCCCCACGTGACGGGGTGATCTTCTCACCTACGACTTTCACATGTCTCAGAAATAGAATATTCCTGTTAGTTTTCAGTGCTGGTGGATTTCAGCACTAAGCATGAAATGACAGTGCTAAATTAGCAGACGTACCTGCCCTGCGACGAAGCAAGGGCCTCCCCTTCAGTTTCTGCTCAGAGAAAAATGTTCTCGACATTCAGGTGCGAGTAGTCTAACTTTCACGCAGACAACCCCCTTCTCCAGATTTTAAGTTTCCACAGCCCTAAATGATGTCACTGTTTAAAAGATATATTATCTTGATTCATTTTCCTATGGCTGCTTCACCTCAGTGTAAGCCTGACTTTTTAAGTCACCAGTGCAGTCAAGAGGTCCAGTTCCCTGAAAGAATGTGATTTGCTGTTGAGAACACTATATATCCACTGTGTGCTTTTGCTGCATGCAACACATCATTGTACACCTTTGGAAAAGCCAAAAAGGATATGTAAACAGGATGTTTTAAAATTTATTTTAAATTCAAAGAATTATTGAGTTCCTTAGCTGGTTCTACTGGACTTCTGTCCAGTAGCTGGCCTCCCAGTACCTACAGTAAAGACTGAAACTGGAATCAATTCCTTCTTTTGAGTGCCAAAAGGCTGCAATAGACTTTTCCATAAGCTTAATCAGTAAATACTATAATATTCTCCGAACGTGGCTCATATGGTTATTTAAAGCAGAACTATGGTTGTTTTAATATGGTTATTGTAGCCATACATTTTGTTTTTATGAGTTTTTATATAGCACTATTACTTATATGCTAATCTTAAGGATATTGTTATAATTTGTTTTATGTGTTAAGTATTATGGAGGCAGTTGCTAGCATCACTATAGTTAAGGGTCTTATGAGCATCACATCTGACAAACAGTTCCTTGCTGCTAGGAGCCCAGTGAAATGGTTATACACAGGCATACAAATCACCAGACAGTTTACATACATTTTCTTCAAGCAGGGAAAACTATGTAAGGGCATTATGCCGGAAGATTTGCGGTTCTCTACATACATATACTTACGTGCCTGCAAAATTCCCAGGCTACTGGACAAAAATATGCCTATCAGGATGGTCATGGGCAGATTCTTTATAGTTGCTTTGTCTTGCCTTTTATCAAACATGTCATTTGATTCTTTTTTGCCTAAGTCCCATGGAAGGGCCATGAAACTCTTTGCAGGTTTTAAGGTTCCTTGTTTTCTTTCTGGGCCATGCTCCCTGCTTTATTTTATTTGTCTCATGTTCTAAAAGCAAAGTGACACATTTCCTTTGAGAGGGACACTCAGAGGCAGCAGTGACAACTTGCTTTTCTAGACAAACTCCTACAGGGGCATTAATGCCAGCAAGTCCAGCAACAGGAATACATTCCTTATCCTGGACATTAATAACATATGCGCTTTGTCAAGTGTTGTCATCAGGCTCACCAGGGACCCATATGACAATGACTTCTTAATTTTTTCTTGTGTTCCTGGAAGTGCCAAAGTGGATTTCTCTTTCCCTTTGCCACTTGGAGTTCTATGAGGCAATTTGTTGCTTATACTGACTAGCTGGGAAATTTTTGTTGTAAGGATTGCTGTTGCTAGGTATTTATTTAAAAAGACGGCAGATCTCAAGTAGTTGCGTGGAAAAAAAAAAAAAAAAAAAGGAAAAGCTCATTTATTGCAACCATACATTGCAGCCAGGCAGCAGATTAAGAACATCTTCAATAGAAAACAGAGCACCTTACCGCCAGTGTTCTAGTATTAAATCTAATATTAAACTATGGAGTTTTATCTTGCTGAATGAATATTTAAGTCTATATGTAAAGGATGCAGAATTCTTGAGTGCAATGACCACTCAAGAATGACCACTAAGACTGGGGCACTCCTTTGGACAAATGATTCAAATTCCTGTAGGCAGGAGGACATCGAATCATGCTGCCTCATGCTAATGTCCTAATCGCAGAGCTAACAGTTAAAAGGCACAAGGGGAACAGCATGAACTGCGCTGATTTGACCTGGGGTCGTGTTTTGAAGGCTGTCTGACCTTGGAAACATTTGCAAGAACAAGGAGGAGAATTGAGATAGGTATAAAATCGTCTGACAGGTTTTAGACATGAGACAGTCAACAGGACAGATCTAGTTGCCAGACCTGTTAGTGCTAGCATGCCTGTTAAGTGGTTGTGGAACTTTAATTTTGAAAACTTAAGCACCAAAATAAATGAATGACTTCCAATGTGAGGCACCAGCGGAGAGGAGACTTGAGAATTACAATTTCTTTCTAAGAAATCATCATCTGCAGAAAGTGGCAGCTTTGCATTCATATCCTGCCCGAGTCCCCTAAGGACATAGTGTTTAGTTTTTAGGTACAAGGCTCTATACAGTGTGTGGTCCTGATAGTTTCAGTGATATCAAAACAGCTGTGTGTGAATCTCTGAAAGTAAATTAAATTGAATTATAATTATCACAGTCATTTATGCCCTAAATCAGTTATCTAGCTATTTTGCAGAGAGGTCAACAAGCCATTGGACTGTATAGTAACTAGCAGTAAGTGCCTTACTGTAAATGATAATTACTGGCAATGTTGTGGAGCCTGCAGACAAGGGGACGGGGATATTGCATAGCTGGAATTGCTTTTGCTGAGGAAAGGCGCCGTAGAGATGGTGGTAGTAGGTGATCTCTAGCAGGAAAGTGACAGAGCAGAACAGACCCATCAGGATACATTTAGAGTTTGAGACAGAGCACAGATTCCACTTGCTTTTTAAAGATAAATAAATGGATATGGTTTTGTTAGAAATTTTGCTGATCTTCTCTGAAGTACTGTCTCACTGACCCAGACACAAGAGCAAGATGAGCTTTGTAAACGAGTACAGGTACCAAGGGAATTGTTTCCCTAGTGATGTATGTGTTGCACCCAGCCCAAATTTATTGTACAAGCTAGATAAAGACTGCATGCTGAAGTACCTAGATTACTACTTTTGGACAGTTTGTAACTTTTTTACATCTCTCTGATGAAACTACTTGACAAAAGACAGTTCTTCTTTGGAAGAACTATGCTATCACTAAGTGGAATATCTGCCTGTTGTAGCTTGGGAAGGCATGAATCTAAAATACTGATACTATGTAAAACAGCCCTGTCACCCATATGACATGGATGCCACTACATGTTCTCCACTGATGATTGATGTGACAAACTCCATATGTTAAAAGAAGGCTGAGGAAAATCTTTTTTTTTCCCCAGATGGAAAAAATATGTAACTGTGGTATACAAACACTGTTTGCAGAGTTTCTCTATTTCCTCAGCAGTAATAACGTATCTAAAAATAAGACTTGGATTTGGAGCAAGAAAAATATCATAGCCTACTGCCACCCTAGTTTTCTACGCAAAAGAAATGTAAACATTTATAAGTGTCAAGGGAAAGTAGATTTTTATTTACAGTGCCCATGCTTATTATTATTCAATACAATTATCTGGAGAGAGAATAAAGAAGAGTACTTAAGGTGTTGCTTTCCAAGTAATTAACAAAAATATTTCAAATGTATGCAAGGAATGGCAGATCATTCATCAGTGCTTATTTAGGGAAGCAGCTCTCAGTAGTTTAGCCACATGGGTTTGTGACTGTACCTTAAGAGAGCCTCATAATTAAAGACAAGCAAAATAATTACAATTGTTAGCTATGAATACTTTATTATTACTGAAAGAAATAATACAACACAAGATAGATAAAACATGTTGTTAAGCAATCAACAGTGATTTCTTCAGTTACCATGTCTTACAAATGGTTTTTGGTTTTTGGATTTTTTTTAAGATTTCCAAAGATATTATAGTTGGTGAGGGCACTGTTTCTAGACAAAGCTATGTTGCTGCCAAACTCACAGATTTCTAAAACAGCTTATATATGGGCAAAGAAATGCCATTCCGAAGGTGAAGAACAGTAAATTATCAACTTCTATGCTATCAATTTGTAAGATATCAATTTATAAGTGGGCAGAAATATATGATAACTGAGCTTTTAAAGCTGAAAAATATTCAACTCCATTCAAAGAAAAAGAATTGTTCTTCATTTGAAGAACAATTTTGAAATAGGTGAATTGATAAACATTAAGGCATTGTATATTTCAGTTAAACCCCAATGTTTCCGTCTGTGCAGCAAGATGAGCTGATCAACGTTCATTTGGTTCCATTTGATTCATTGAATAGAGCCATCTCACAGTTCACACAATAGTATTATTGTGCAGCTATATTTTCAAGTAATGTCATAAAGAAAGCTTTCATTTTTTTAAGCATTCAGGAAACAGCAAAGGGTTTTATCTTCTCAGAAGAAATGTAGTTCTGGAAACATTTTTCAGCTATAAACATTCTCCATAGTATTTGAGAATGTAGAACGTTTATAATAAGTTTCAAGAATTATTTTTCTCAAGTTTAGAGCTAAAGGTTTATAAGAAGAGAAGTACTGCTGGTTTAAAATACTGATAACACAAATTCATTGAGAGTCATCTTTGGAATAGCTTAAATATAAATAACAATTATGCTGTTTTACATACCTATGTTTTCTTCTAAAGCAGAAATGATTTAAAATTTTGTTTTCTGCAAATAAAAATCATGATCACAACTGCTGCTCCATGTAGAAGATAATCTTTTTGATCTTTCAGAAGGTACCTTTGTTGTTTGTTTGCCTGTAGCCAAACTTTTCCTGTTTCACAATTCATAAAATGTTTATAGTTTGGAGTGAAAGACTACTGTTAAGTAGTCTGCACAGTGCATGAGTGTTGGTAACACTTACTTATATATATTCTCTCAAAAGAAAATAGTTCAGAAAATTAGCATATTGGGCAAGTTAGAAAGCTGTTCAATAGATTATAAGCACAGCTGGCAGTTATAAGTTTGCATTTTATTGATATGTTTATTTAATACTTCTGGTGCTTGTCATTTCTTAGCAAACAGTGAAACTTCTCTGGGAATTTCCTTCACTCTGGGAATTTCCAAACCTTCATTAATTTAAATAAGTAAGCATTTACTATAAACATATAAAATCTATTATCTTCGAATGATGACAAGAATGAAAACGATTGCATCTGTTACCTTAAATTAAGGGTAGGTACCTCAGAGCAGAATAAGAACTGAGAAGGTACCACCTATATCAAGAGGTTGTGTGATTTGGTGTGAAAATGATTGTTAGATACTAACTATGAATTACCCATGCCTTCTCCCATTTCATTTTAGAAATAGTACTGTGCTTTTGTTCCTTTGTCACTGTGCTCATTTGCATTGGTTTCACTCTCTTTCACTCCCTTCCTGACTTATTTTACAGTTTATGCACTTCTCACAGCTGGATAACAAGCAGGAATCCCAATGCACAACATATAGCCCATGCTGATGAACACTAATTCTATGCATGGATCATGCAGTGAAGCATACAAGAAGAAAATTTCAATGACATTCTAGTTTTTCAAGTAACCAGCACACATAGCTGGGATAGATTTTCAACGGATACAGATCCCATTTTAGCACTTTAAAAGAGATTTTTAAAGTGGTCCAGTCCCAACACATTTCTCTCTGTAATTAAAACATTTATGGCCATAGTTTGAAAATAGTTCATCCTCCAATATGCTCATAAAGTTCCAAGATCATATTTTAAATCTGTTTTGTCTATAAATAAAAATATATTTAAATCTGAAATTCTGAAGGTAGAATTACTGTCTTGTTACAGAACATGAAACTCAAATTTCCTAGGATTTAATACATTAAGTGCAAATACTATACAGCTAAAATATTTGGGCCCTGATTTTGCCATCCAGTTTTCACTTGTATCTTTATGGACATTTATGTAACTTGTAATATACAACTCATGCCTATCACGAATGTGCTTATCTGTATGAAAAAAACCAGACACACGTCACGATGTGTGAGTAAGTCTGGGATTTATGAACTTCTCACTGGTCAACACAGAGAAGGGCAACTGCTCCCTGCCACACCTGCGTAAGACGGCAAACTTGGTTGAATACAAGGACCCTAGTACTTCTGGAAATCAAGCAGTGAACAGAAAAGCCGTTTGCTTTCAGCCATCCAAAAACTGGTAATTGAAGCAGGGGAAGGCCAACGCCGCCCCGATGCTGTGGCGCTGCTAGCACAGCTTTGCGTTGGAGCCTTGCTGGAGTTCTTCCCCTGGGCTTTTTGAACAGTAGTTCTTCGGTACTGTGGTGTTTGCTGGTGTTTGGTTTTCTTTTAATAATCCTAGATCAACTGGGATTCAGGAGGCATACATGAGGCTGATTTCCCCATCATCAGATTTCTGAGACCAAAGCAACACAAACAAGAGTCGGTATGACTGTCTGTTGCCATTTTTCCCTTAGGAAGTGGCCTACAAGTAGGTCATTAAGGCACATGTTCACCTTCTATCCACGGCACATACACGGGATGGGACTGTAAGATGCAAAGGTTTGACTCACCAAGTTATGTTGTTCTCCTCTCCTTTCTGAAAAGCTATATTTTGAAAATATAATTTCTTTAACCTGATAATAGTTGGATTAATGCTACACCCGTTCCGACTGTCAACTTGCATCAGGATACCTGGATAAGAATCTGACTCCAGAGCGTCACTGCTGAAGAAATCTTTAGAGGGTCAGTAAAGCCGAGTTTGCAGTTGTTCAGCACTATCAAGTTGTAAAATATATCAGTCTGTACACTTGAAATTGTTTTTCTCAGTATATTAATGTTCATTATCATGGGTATATATCCTTTTGAGTGGTCTGCTGTACAAGATACAGTAGGGTACTACTGTTTTCCAGATGAGCAGAAAAATCCAAGAAAAGACTACCATTATTTGTGTCTGTGGGGAATTTTTGGAATCCTTAGAAAAGTCTAAGGAAAATCATTACTTAGTCTGGATATATTGGTATCATCAGTATGCGCTTTGAATTTAACTGTGTCTAAGTACATGACTTAGTCATCCATGGGTAGTTCAAAAGAGAACATATGCCATTTCTTGTAACTGGTTAGTTAATCCGTTGTAGTCCTTCTAAATACAATTCACTGACTGAGGAATTACAGCAGGTTATGTCAAGGTCATGTTTTACCTGCGGTGATGGTGAAGTCAGTTGCTAATGACTCTAACGTCTAAATGAGGAGTGAAGTGCAAATCAGTTTCAATACTTTAAGAACTACTTAAAGTCTTTCCTCAAAGCTTAGCTCACAAATGACCTGAAAAAGTTTAATGAAGATGTATAAGATCATTTGTAATGTTATATATCTTGCCTTCATCTAGAAAGTCCTTTAAAGGCTTGATCTGGAAGAGTTCAGCCCGATTTTTGGACTGGAGAGGTTCTGATAAGCATCACTTAAAACAAAATACACTCCAACCAGATTTTGACGCTTCAAGTAACTAGGGTGCTGACAAAAATACCAGTTGGAAAACGAGGTCCCTCTCATTTCCACAAGGCCATGCCTGCTCCCTGTGATGCCCCAGCCTCCTTTAATGCAGTCGGGGAAAGGAGCTCTTCTACAGCAAGGGGCTGGTTCATTTCCCACGACTACTCAAAGCAGAAAATGCTCAGACCAGACACTTGCCTTGGGCAATAGTCACAGGCAGGCAGGGTGGGAGGATGAGAAAAAGGGGCCTGTTCCGTCAGGCCGAGGAACGGGGCCGCTGCTGCTGCGTGCCGAGCGCAGGTGGGGGCAGAGGCCGCTGGTGCGTTTGCTTCCCCAGGTGCTGCTCCGCGGCAGCAGGAGTGGCAGCACTGCCTCACGGACTCCCAGCTTCCAGGATTGTCTTGACTGTGCCATGCTGATGGTCTTGGCTGATGTGAGAGTGATTAAATCATCTTCGACTTTGATTTGTTGAGCATGGCATGCAATTTTTTTTCTCCCAGTGTGACACATTACTAAGAAAGCAAATCAAATAATGTGAAATTTACAGTTAGTCTGCTGTTGCGTGCAAGTAGAATTAAAAGGAAAATGGTTTAGAAATTGCACAGTACTTTAATCAAAAAAAAAAAATTAGTTGTTCAGAGTCCGCTATACTCCATGTTGAGACTCATTTAGATTTGATCTTCCCAGAGTTTCTTAGGGTTGGACCCCATGCCATTCGGGGTCCAATTGGACAACTTAGTAGGGAGACATAGATCAGGCAAAAAAAAAAAGTTAGATGGACTATGTCAAAGTTTGTGGTGCTTCAGGAAGTTCAATTTAGCACAATATATGTGATAAAATGCCATTTTGCACACAAAAAGTAAATACCTTATAGATAGTTCCTATCCTAGGAGACTTTGTTTTATAAGTCTTGTTGGAGAAGTAGTCTAACACATCTGACTATAGGTGGAGTTTGCTGGGAATAACAGCATTGAAATTTTCTCTATTAGGGCCAACTGTGAAGACTTCAAAGATAGTGAGAGAGTCATATGGAGAAAGCAAGGGAATGTTTTATGAAGAATGGTTAAAGGGGCTTAGACAGGATCTAAATATTATTATCGACTGTAGGTTTGTAATATCTAATGTTGAAAGACATAATTTTTCTCAAGCCATTTATTTCTGGTTTCCTGGAGTGCAACAAAACTCATTAAAATTACAGTGAAGAGAAGGACTGAGGCAGACAGTGAATGATTAATGAAATACTCTAATTTGGCATTTCTAGCAAAAGGAAACAGAAGACAGAAGAAAAATCACTCAGAATTTCAGGTGAGTTTGGATATCAGTCATAGCAGCAAATTATTTTGAAATTTGTCTGTAAGTAAGGTGTATGATGAAAATCCGCTAATTATACAGCCTTTTTTGCAAAATATTTATTTCTAAGAAGCCGTAAAAAACTTGTCTCTGATGCTTACAGTATTATGTTTTTTTAACCTGTAAAATAATTACATAGACTTTAAAGACAACCCACAGCAATAGAAACAGAATCTCAATATCTAGAGTGTGACAGGACTTTTTCTGTCAATGTTATGATTAAGTTCTACCTGATTTACACACATCTCTTAGAAAAGCAATAAAATTATACTTATCTCTGTTAAAAGGTCTCTTCATATGTTTGGCTTCCTGTCCTTAACGCCAACACAGAGGCAAGTTGCTGTTGATCTGACTGCTTAGCCATGCCTAAATTTATCTTTAGAGAGTCATTTGTGTGTGTTGGGGGGGGGGGTGTTCGTGTTAACTCGTGTGAATATCAACATTAGCCTAACTGCTGCAGGGCTCGACTACAAAAGCTCTAGCACTTAATCTTCTGAAAAATTAAAGAAGGTAGCAAAAGCTAAATGTTCAGAGCTGTAATTCCATTTACGAAATGACCTTGATTTATCTCCAGAGCCCAGATCAGAAGACATCATTGCATTTAATAGGTGGCAGTGCTGTGAGGCGTTATTGTTACTAAGACTTGTGCTTTAGGAACCTCTAGATGATTATAGTTAAAGTGGGCCTGAAGATAAGATAAAAAAGAAAAAGGAAATACTGAACATTAAAAGATCTGGGCAGTGTCAGTGCCAGCAGAGGCGCTGCGTTACCTCCTCGAATTTTTCTATAATTTTTACTGAGAGTGTAAATGAGAAAAAATGTCATTATGATGCAAAAAAGTCCTATCAGTATCTTGGCTATATCTGATAAGCCATTGATCAACTGTCTTTTGACATGAATTTCTTGTTGTTCATTCTTTCTCTAGACACTAGAGTATGCACAGATGATCTGATGGTGAAACACTGTGTTCAGGAATTTCAATTCAAAAAGAACTGTATTCCAATAAAATGCAGACTTCTTCTCTGCGTATAGTGAGCTTTAATCATATTACATCCTTGTACCTATCCCGTCTGCAAAAATATTTGAATATTATATGTTAATACATGAAACTGTTTTCATCAGTTACTGGTAGTTTTCTGCTTTTGGTGCTTAGTTCTCATGATGTGTTAGTTAATTACGATTGGTCTGGAAACTTTCAAATTTTATTTCTATTCATTGGTTGGCTAAGTGAGACTTATTCGATTTGTGCAACTATAAACTCACTTACACACTTCAGTACCTTTTAAAAGCCTCTTTCTGACACTTTTACCTCTGCCTAGATTTTTGGAATTCACTTTAGTAAACACTCAAGCTAGGAAAACCCCAAAGAATTCTTTTTCAGAAAGCAAACAAACAAATGACGTTAATGTGGCTTAAGCAAATCCATTTATAAATGTGAGCAAATATTCATGGAAAATTTAACCCCATTACCAGTCCCCAGAGCTTGTCAGTCTTAGCTGTGGTCAAGGACAGGAGGATGTAATGGTGTCAAAGAAAAGAATAGGTGCAGGCAGATAACTGTTGTGTGATTCACAGATATAATTCACCTGAAATAAGAAATGGGATCTAAAATTCAGCCCCACTGTCTTAAATAGAAGGCACTCAAGCTTGTTTTTGTAGCAGGTTGCAATTTTCTTAAATAGTCTGTTTGACGTGTTCTTTTCCAGCCAAAATATATTATATGTCTCTGTACTTTTTGAAGCAGGTAGTGCAGAGTGGTGTGATTACAGCTTTTAGCGGGCACTTTTTGGCTGTCTGGATGTCCTTTGGTAATTGAAAGCTTGTTTATTGGCATCATCTGTTGGACTGCATTTAATCACTGTTTCCCCTGCCGAGGGCTGCCTCTCCGCACAGGCCCGGCACCGGCTCGGCTCGGCTCGGCTCAGCTCAGCTCCGAGCAGCGGGTTGGTAAGGGAGGTGCCGGGAGAGCGGGTCCCGGGGCGCTGGGCGGCAGCCAGCCGCCGCGACGGCCGCCCGCCTCCCCCCGAGCGCAGCAGCAGCAGGCAGCCTGGCCGTGTTTTTAATTGGGAAGAGTTTGCTTAACGTCTCTCTGTTTATCAAAGTGGACCCTTGTTAACACTGATCGCTTAGATTTCTGTTTAATCAAATTACATATAGTGTATACAAGGTTTTGCTCTAATTTAAATATTGCCTTTTCATCCGTGGCAGCAGAATACTTCGGTTTCGTTTCCTGTTAATCCTGAAAGGCGAGAAGAGGTATTTATCTCGATTACTGTTTCTTTATGGGGCCTGGCAGAGGGTGTTGCTTGCTGACAGGATGAGAAGGATGCTGCTGAAAATGACCAAAGAGCCTCTTCACTGATGTGAGGAAGGTTCAGGGACTGGGTTTGCCCCAGTATAATTACACTGAATTTCTTTTTGGCCCCTTAAGAAAAGCCACAGGCAAGATTCTCCTGATGGGAGAGTGGTAGGAAGGAGGATGAGACACCTGGTCTAGAGGCCCAGGTGTCCACTGATGCTGAACCTTCAGCTCATCACTAGGAGAGAAGGGGCTTTGGATCAGTACTGGCTTGCTGCTTTTCCTACGTCTCTGGCAAGTGTAGAAGAAGAGGTACTGAATTATTTTGTTTAATAGCTTTGTTTGATGAGTGCTTTAATGCAGAGGACTATCATTCTTGTACTGGCACCCATACATAAAGGTGTGTCTTCTAATATAAATGCAGAGAGCATATATATATATTTTGTCAGTCAAAGTCACAGGTCAAAAAGCATGAAACCTGTTCCCTGAGTTGCAGTAAAGTGGACAGAGAGTAACTAGCAGCCAGGTGTACCAGAAAAATGGGAAACCAGTGAAGGCAATGCATACAGTTCACGTTCCTGTGAGCAGAATAGAGGCTGTAAGTGCCACTGCTCTTGTGTCATTTGCACATTGCCAAAAATTAATTGTTGGAAACGCTCAGGAGTGAATTTTAAATGTACTTGTTTATTTGCACTAGAAAATGAGATACATGGAGACATGCCCATACATATACATACATGCCTATTTATAGATGTGTGACACAGGATAGACATCGTTTTTCCTGTTCGATGACAGATTCTTCAGAGCTCTGGCACGGACCCAGGTAAGCAAGCCAGACAGGGGGATAACTGCCTTCCTCTGCGCCTACACCAAACCCACCTACTCAATTAGTTTGTGTTGGTGACAGAAAATTAGAATACATGCAGACTTAGTGGTAATTTATTTATTTTAACAAATTAGATCATTTTCAATGCAGCAGGAGTGTTGGCTCTTCGTGCTTCTCCCCACCAAATCGTGCTGATCTGGGAAGGGACCCGTCTGGGCTGTTCAGAATGTTACCCTCTGCATTTGCTTCTTACCAGTTTGCTCTAAGGTGACTCTTAGAATAATCAGATAACTGATTCTGTCCTCAGTCAGTAAATTTTAAGGTAGTGTGCAACATTTTTGTATAATACTGCAGATAGAATTTGCCTGTTCCTCTATGGCAAGGTTTAGGATGAAGAAAATCTTGATCCTGTTTACTAGCTAGATGTCCCTCAGCTCTATCCCTCCCTGAGAGACTTAAATCCATGGTTCTAAAAACACCTCTCAAAGTTATAAAAACTAGACTCATTGTTTATGAAGAGAAGTGTCACTGCTTACCTCTTGGTCATTCAGACTTTTTTATGTCAAGTATTAAGATTTTTTTTTTAAATAAAAATAATTAAAATAGAGATTTCATTGAGGAAAATATGAATATATTTGTGAAAACATGATTTGCCAGCAGAGTCTGTAGAAGCACAAAAAAACCTAAATTTATTGAGCATATTGCTGACTAGAGTTTTTTTCTTTGCTCTGTTCTGACATTTAATTTTAATAAAGCTTCATGACTTGCTAGCAATTGTATTCTTAAATTCTGCTGTTATGTAACATTTGTTTTTATCAGCGAGTTGCTAGGTTTCCTTTGCATAATACTTACACTAAACTTTTTCAGCTTGAAATACATATCACCTTCTATTTATTGGAAAAATATTTTTGAAGAGGTTATGAATGCTGGTAAAATAAAGTGGAATGAGGCTGAATTACAGAATGACCCAAATGCACAGTTGTAAAGGTTAGTAGCTTTTATGGTAGCTGGTACCTGTTGTAAAGCTGTTAGAATAATTAAAGTTTCCAGAGCATCATGAGGATGGATGAGAAGTGGATTGAGCAGATAGATTTTAGTTCTTCATCTCATCCTCCCCCCTCCTTTCCTGTAAGGAATAGCTGCTATTTGTTTCTCCTCTTGTGCGTAATACAGCTAAACTCTGATACCAGTTCCACTGAAGTCAATGGGAATTTTGACAACCCCTTTCATCTTTTCAAGGAGTGCTTCGTACACAGATCCATATGTATGTGTGTGTGCATAGGTATATGTATAAAACCTGTAGTGCATATGTGAATACAG
Source organism: Rhea pennata (assembly GCF_028389875.1). Classification (NCBI taxonomy): domain Eukaryota; kingdom Metazoa; phylum Chordata; class Aves; order Rheiformes; family Rheidae; genus Rhea; species Rhea pennata. Next base: position 15,690,203 of record NC_084670.1, on the reverse strand, counting down.
TATACTCCTGAGAGCTCATGGTGTTTCTCCTTCCTGCTCTGTTTCTTTTATTCTCTTGGAAAAGATAACAGTGGCTACTTTTGACAGTGGTCTGCTGTATTTTAGATAAGATCTTTGATACCTTGGAAAGAGAACTCCCTTATGTGTCTTTCTTATGTCTCCAGAATATATCTGAAAAGCTGCTTTGCCAGATGGCACTGTAGATATGTAACATTTAAACGTATCTTTGGCAGCCCTGTGCATGCATAATATCCTGGGTGAAATATTTTTGCTTGCCAGGCTAAAAAAGTATGTAAACTTCAAAATTACATTGAATGACACCTGAATATCGTTCTATCTTGTCTTGGCCAAGTACCTACAGTGGGCTGTAGGGCTTAATCAGTAATAAGCAGATTAAACAGAAGTATCATTCTTTACTACAGCTGTTGTCTGACTCTTACCAAAAATGTGACAAAAAAGATGACTTTTGAAAGTTCTTCTAATGTCCTGGATTTTCTCCAGGACTGCAGAGCAAAACTTATCTATGTGTCAATACTTGTTTATACTTATGTCAGTACGCTAGACAATTTTCAAGCTACTGTAGGTTAGATGATGGTCTTAACTTTCTGTTGCTCATATATCTGTTTACCCCATAGTCGTAGCACAGGCTACTGCTCCCTGTTACAGGCGATAATTTAAGACTCATGTAAATAATCTGACCTCTTTGTTTACCTGGAGCACACAATTAACATTATTTACCACATAGTTGATGTTTGGTGACGTACACCAAATAGTTGGCATTCAACAAAAAGAATACTATTATTAACCTAGTGGAAATTCACAAAACATTTGGAATACAAGAAGCACTCATAGAAAAAAATGGAAAATGCTGACCGAAATGTCAAAGTCCAGCTAGTTCCGGATGTGTGGTCGTACCTAGTATTCATTTGGCTAATCAGTAATGTAGGACAGCTTGCAGAACAAAGACCTGAGGTTGAATTTGATGCCTCTTGCTTTTCAGTGATATCGAGATCTACAGGCAATCCTTTCAGATGATTTTACGAATTGGAATTCCAGTCACAACCTTATGCAAGTGTATATGAGTTTGGAGTAATTCCCACCTCCACCTTTGAATTTACTCATGTATAAGCGTACTCATCTCTAGGGTTAGCCAAATTTGGGCAGGAGGTAATGTTGTTCAATTTACAATGAGTGCTGAGGCATGGACTGTCAAAGGTTAAATTCTTTGAGAGACATGTGTGGTAATGTCTCATTTCCATCCATTAGATCTGTTAGTTCAGCAGTACAAGTTGGGTGGCAAGGCTCCCAGCGTAGTGCATGGAGGAGTTAAAAACCTCAGAATGGGATTGAAAGCTGCTATCGTGACTTAGCTCATAGGAGACTAAGGAACACTGAGGGCCTCAGAGTCATTTTTCTCCCCTCAGGCTGGTGCCTATTCCATCATCGCTCCTCTGCTTACAACTTTCAAGGATAGCAATGCTTGAAATGCTTAAATTCTTAAAATACACACAAAAGGGGAAGAACTCTTCTGTATAATAGTCTAATACTTAGTATGCAGGCATGTGCTCAATTCTGAGCTTCTTCACAGACTTTCTAGTGCTTCAATTTGTTTTTTCTAGTGCAGCAGATTTAAGTAGGTATTTCTACCTCTTGGGACTATGCCTATCTTGGCAGTGGCACACATTCTTCTCCTCCTGTTACAGCTGCACCATTATGAAGAAAGTGGGTGAGCAGAGAAACATAAATCTCTAGTTTAGTGATCAGGATGCTTGCCAGGGGGAATGGAGTTTGGGTTCTGGTCCCTCTGAATCTAGTTAGATTTCTGCTTCTGTGTGTTATGTTAAGCCGCTGAATTTCTGGATCCCCATTATGGTGTTCTGCTAATAGTAAAGCTGTTGAGCCTTGCCAAGACTAAAATACTCTTTTGATTCCTAAATTTTCAGTGGTAAATGATCTTGGGAAAATTGAACTGGAGCCAGTGATGCTAAAGCACCTCCAGGATTAAACAGAAGCTGAATGGACATATTAGGTATCTAAATGCCTTATCTACAACTACATGATTAAAAAATCTCCTAGCCAGTGACCATTTCTGCTTTTCAGAGCTACTTTTTCCTCCAAAAGCTCCTTGATCCTGGTATTTTCTCTGCAACACTTCCATAAACTCCACTTCAACCAATTCATTTCAGGCTTGAAATCAAATGAAAAGACATGGTTAAGAAAGATAAGTAAATCTTAAGCAAAAGCTAGGGAAAAAAAAGGAATCGTGAAAAAGAAAAAAAAAAAAAAAACCAAAGTGTAAAACTCTCCAGGGAGGAGAAAAGAGAAAAAAACAGCTATAGCAAAGATATGAAAGAATTCTCAAGGTATTGGTTGAAATACAGTTAATTCATAGAGAGGATGAAGCTTAAAAGAATTAAAGTACTATAGATAAAAAGATTCAGGAAGGACAAGATGATCAGTCATTCAGTGTTTTTTTTTTTTTTTCCCCTTTTTCTTTACTGTTTGAATCTTGGTTGATTTCTTATTACAAAGACCTGAATAGCAGCTCGTGTTTTATTCTGTGGTTATTTCCAAGTCCGTTGAGATTTTACAACTTCAGAAGTGTATTCATTGAAAAAAAGCTTTTCTTAGGGGAGTGTGAGCAAATTTAAATCATTCTGGATCAAAAAGAGGTGAAACATCCGATAGGTTAAAATCTGACTCATAACAGGTGGCAGACCTAAATCAAGAATACTAAAAGGATTTGGGACATTTCAGTGAAGGATCTGGAACTTGCTTACTTGAAGAAGTAATGTTTTGCTCAGTGACATTTTTCATATAATACCTCATATTTGGCAAACTTAGCACTTACTGTTGGATATTGGAGGCTCTTTCACACTGAGTATCTAAGACTTAGAACATTCAGACTTTTGCCTTAAAGTAGATGTTGAACAGCAATGTTTTTCAGCTACCACGAAGCTCAAAACTCAATAGGAATTAAAAGCTCTCTGCCCCTAGTTTTCATGGAAACAAGAACTATATGCTTAATATGAATAATTGTGCATTCTCTGCTTAACTCAGACTTCAGCGGAAACGGAGGGGCAGGAGTACAGGGTTTCAGGAGATGATCTTGCTTCTTTTCTCTTGAGCATACCGCAGTTTCTGTTCCTGTTTCAAGCATTTGGAGGCAATGAGGATGTGCATGGTAAATAGGGTCTTTCTCTTCGTGTCTTTCGCAGAACTGAATCTGGGCTACGCTCAGTGAGAACGACTCTCCCTCTTGCTCCATGGTTTAGAACCGAGGTGGATAACCATAAATAGAGGAGTGGAGGAAAGCCAGTTTTGAGGGAAGCAAAACATTGTTGTCTGCCATGTGGAAATGGAGAGATTAGAGAAGTTGGTGAACCAAAGTCTTTGAGAACATTTCTCCCTCGCACGTCTCATTTTGTGACCTCAGGAGCCTTACTCTTATTTTGGGAGTCCCTAATAATATATGCTTATATTGTGTGTTTGCATAGATTTTTATATGTATATTTTACTTATGTAGCTATCATGGCTTCAAAATTTCTATTTCAGTTTGGGGCGTATTACTCCACAAATTCTAATTCAATCTCCTGGACACAGATGTTGCAATGATGATTTCTGACCTCCATATGTGGTTATTATAATCCACTCTTTACAAAGAAACAGCAAATAACAATGGAAGTTCAAAGTGGTAGAAATTGCTAGCAACTGAAAACATCACTCTTCTGTTCTGCATTCCTTGCAGTCTCTCTAGTAAATATATGTTGTGGATTGTTTTATTCCCCAATATTCAGAACCCTATATATTTTAAATATACTCCTTGCTATAAGCTCTGACAGGTACATTCCACTGGAGTCGTGAAGCTGTGACCAGGAGAGGAAATCTCACTAGCGCAGAGAGGCAAACTAAGCTTATGAAACTTACCACAGGAATAAATAAAAATGACTCTCAACCTCAGTGCATTCAGCAAAGCTCAGCGCTTTGAATTGGCTTTTCCTCATTAAATTTCTCATGCAAAGACAAACACACACATGCACACTTTTCTATCTGATTGTTCTGATCTCTGGAGTAGAGACTTAATAGTATTTATTTTTACATTCTTAATTGTTTAAATTCTTTATTTTAAATTCCAGAGGTATCTGGATATTGTGGTAGTAATCAACTTGTCAGAAAACAGAAATATAACTGCTAGCCAATGCCATCTTATTGCTAAACCTAGAGAAAAAAAATATATGTATAGTTGTTTTTTCATAGTAGAAGAGAATATGAGCTTATGAGGCCCTTTTGCTTGGTGCTGTATCTGAAAGTCCATAAATGTCTGGATATGATATGAAAAACGATATTTTTTTAATTCGTGATAAAAACAGACATTGTTTTAATTGTGTTTGAATGCCATTGGATCAATATTTTTGACCTCTAGAAAGAGTCACATCCATTTCTTTTCAAAGAACATGACAGATTAAACCTCTGATCATTGTTGGGAAAAATTCTAGAGATTCTTCCTCCTCTCTTTGGAAAATTGTACATGGAATGAATATTGATTCTCTGACTTCCGTGGGCAAAAGAACTTATCTCAATTTTCTAGGGAGAATTTGACTCAAAATCAGACGTTGTCACAGTGAACCAAGATTGATGTAGCCTGGGACTGTAATATTAAGCCTCTAATTTTTTATTACAATTCCTGATGTATCACTCAACTAAGATTTCCTTTTTGAAGCAGGGCTATGGAGCACTGTCAGAAGTTGTTTCTGCTTGTAGTTTTAAATTCTACACTTTTGTGAACTTAATGGTTTTATTGGTGGCTAGCTATAATGAGATACCAGCTGTTATTTCACATGCATCACTCTTCTTTTTCACAATATCTGAAAAACCATCATTTGTGGAAGGATGTAATCACACAATGCCCTGAATATTTGCCTTTAGAAGACTTCTAACTGTTGGAATCCTTGCAACTGCAGTGACTTTAAATCTTTTGAAAAGGTTGTAAATAGAGCATGGTAGACTCACTTATCTATTTCTATATGCAGAAGCCTAGTACTTATTTCTCTATATAGACTTAAAGAATCATTTATATAGAGAATGCATTTAGTTTGTATAGAATGTTTCTGGTTTAAAACTAATTGGACGTGTTTTAAAAGGTCATACATTCTTACTTGGCTGCAACTATGACAGCTGATGATTTGCTTATGAAGTACCTCATTCCGGAGTTAGAGGTAGCTTGGTGGTCTTAATAATTCAGCTGTTTTTATATATTTCATTGATTTACTTATTCTGTAATTGTGGCTTAAATCCCACTTTTATATCATTTCTTAGGCTTACAGGCCTTTTCAGAATTTTACTGCTTTCCTGTCTGATAGCGTAAAGTACAAGATTCGCTTCAGTCCTCCTTGCAAAGCTATAGGGAACAAGAATAAGAATTACATAAGGAATGAATTTCTCCCATTATATCTATATGTGTTAGGCACATATTCACATACGGGTGTTACTAGTTTTATATTTGAAATAGATCTAGAGGTGAATCACTTAGGGTTATGTATACATAACTGTCAAAAGTGAGAAGTGTTTCTCTTTTCTCATACCTCTGATGCTCACCTGAAGGATTCTTCAGCTGATCATGTTTATAAGTATCTTTTTTGTTTGGTGTGCTGTTATTCCAATGACGAAATCAAGGAGTTCATACTTGTCTCCCTGAAATAGTTCAGAATAAAGCCAGGAAAAGATAACTTCTTATCAGTTAGATAAGCCTTCATTCACACTGCTGCAAAGAGCTGTTCTGTTTCTGTTCATTCACAACACCTTTCCTATGCCAAATAGTATTAGTTATTGAAGATTGGCATTTGAATGAATTTGCTCGTTCATTTTTTTTTTAATACAAACTTTCCAGTTTTTATACAAGATTTTGTTAAGTACTGGTGACAAAATTTTAGGTTTCAGAATCAAGTCAGATCAGCATCCAAAAAATTGAAATCTTGGTCCATTTGTCAAGCTATTACATTACATCTGTAATATACTAGCTACATTTCACTAGTTACTTTCTGTCTCAAGCACTAGATATTTGCCTATATAAAATTAGCCAATAAAAGTCTTACTTTGGGGAAATGCAGAAGATTCACATTTTTAGCATTTGAAAACCCACATTCAATACTTGTAGAAGAATGTGTATTTATCACCAGAATATACTCAGCTAGCTTCTGTTATATGAATTTATATTTGTGAAGATGGAGCAAAAACCTTAGAATTGTATTGGAACTTGTATTAGTAAGGTGTGGGCTGTGGAAGGAGCATCTCATATAACTCTAGCTTAAATAAACAAAACTTCAATCACTTACATCCCAGCAAAACCAAAAAGACCCTGGTCACAAAGACAAAAGATAATGCACTTTGGTAGATTTGTCAAAGACAAAATTTTGGAACAAAAAGTCACAATAAGCAGAAAAGCATTTAAATGTCTCGCTAGAATTCGCACATCAGTTAAAAGTCTTCAATTGTAGATCTGAATAATACCAAATAAATCAAATCTGACAGTCATTTCTACTAAATACCTTCTGCTGTGATCTGAATACCAGCTGTCTGATGCTCTCAAATATGAAGCAGGTTATGGAGCTGGATTAACTTCATCCCACCTAGAAAGGTGAATATGGTGTTCTCACTTTCAATTCTGTTTAGGTGATAATTAACTAGAAATAAAGAAGTAAAGATGATACAGCCATTTTATGAAATTACGATCCTGCTATTAGTCTACATGTTGCATTGAAATCAATGTAATTTAAAGTAAATAGGATCTATGAGATGAAGAGAATTTTGTTCTTCCTGGACATTTTGTTTTGCTCTTAATCCTCAAGCATTTTCCACAAAGAAATGTCTGATGAATTAGACCGTGAATTATTTAGGGGAACAAAATAGAGCAAATATAACCTCTGGAATAGCTCTTGAGCAAGAATATGGGCCTTTTCTTTCTAAGGCAGAGAAAAGATTCAGAAAGCCTCCTAGACTATCCACTGTGTCTTTAAGACTGTCAAGGGGGCTATAAATTGCCATACTTCAGCCTCTTGACTGGAGCTTCTACAGCTGATTTGTTGTTGGGGAGCACTGGGCTCTCCAACATACGGGTTCCTCTCAGAGGAACCTCCAAAAAAAATGTCCTGATATAATGCAGGTTTTAAAAACTACTTATAATTTTTTTCCCAGCCTACCTTTCCGTCTTCTATGAATCACTGATACAAAAGCAATTTGAGTAATATTTCACCCTAGTCAGTAAGATAGGACAAATGCACAAAATTTTGGGGAAGCCAAATGACATTAGTGTATTTTTCTTCAAATAGCTGATTATGTTAATAAGTAAAGATGTCAGTTATGAAAGCCAGGCTTCATTAAATATTGATCTTTAACTTGCAAAGCTTGTCCATATCTTATTACACAAATAAATGAAAAATTTGAAAAGCTGTTAGCCTGTAAGAACCACTCATGATTTTGCTAATAATTTTCAGGAACACTGCTGATGACATGCCACCTTGGGGGCAGCCTCAGTCATTTATTTACTTTTTGATGTTTTTGATATAGCATTGTCAGAACAGGAAAGATGCAAATCAATTAAAAATCCTCGCTTTGCCCAACCAGAATAATCTACCCACACAGAGGGCCTTTGATACATTCAGTTTTATTATGAAATAAAACACTGCACATATCTTACAGCTTTTTGACGAGATTCATTTTCAATCTTTGTGTCGGGAGATGGACAAGTGTTATCTGTAAATGAGAAATGTATGAAAGGTACTCAGCTAGTGCTGAATTTCAATGAACTCTGTGGTTCTAATGTCATGAAGCTCTGTCAAGTGTTAACAGAAATTAAAGCTAAAATTCATATGGAGCTTTCACAAATCACAGCCTTATCTGTCAACATTTTATAATAACCTAACAGTTATGATCTATCAAGGTATTAAAGTGCAATTCTGATACCCAGAGGAAAAATCATGACATTCTCCGACCAGTAAAATAACAATAAATATTTGCATTGAACAGCATTGTCAAGCTTTCCTTTCAAATTTCTCTCACTAATTGCATTTCAAAAAAGTTCTATTACAATTGCTGAAAATAGACAGGAAAAAAAGCACTGAAACTGTTATAAATTTACAATACTTTAGATAACACTAGTTTATGTTTATTTAACATTTCTTTTTTCTTACGTTTTTAAAAATAAAGCCAATTTTGAATTTTTGAAAAGTTAGTTAGAGCTTGCTAGCTTCTGGCCTGCATTACAGCTTGGTTTTGCCACTCCAGGGTTCAAGGGCCAGGAAGTGTATCCTAACAGTCAGTGAAGGGTTAGATCAGCTTTATCTGACTCCTTCCTATGCAAGAGTCATGGAGAAAATTAACTATGCTGTGTTAGGACATCTAGTTAGAAATACTACATTTAAAAAATTATCTATGAAGATGCATCTTAATTGTCAGTTTGATGCTGCGTTTTCTGTGAATGGTTCAGCAGTTGTGTATTTGTTCAGAGTGTGGAAAACTGAAGTTCACTTTTAGTATATACTATACATATATACCAAGGACACCTACGTCTCAAATGGGTATCCTAATACTGGAAGCAGAAGTGTATTTGGAAAGGTATCTCTTTCTCGAGCGTAACAGCAGATACATATAAGATTTGTAGTAGCTGTATACAGTGAGCATCTAGGGTCAAGGCTTACCCTCTAGCCTGCTAAGTGTCTAAAGACACGTGCTTTGGAAACCTAGGTTCAGCTCTCTCTAGCTAGAGGTAGATGCTGAAACTGTATTTCCCATGTGTCCAGTGGAAGTTGTTACCAGCTGGTCTATTTATTAAAAAGGGGAAATTCTTTGCTTACAGGAATCTGTACTTTCATTTCCTTTGCACTTCTTACAAATGAAAAGGGGAGCTTTATGGATTTTTCATTTCTGCAACAAAAATCCTAATCATTTTAAATTTTGTTTGCTCTGAAGCATTTTTTTAAGTAACCTTTTTTTTTTCTACCAAACCATAAATATTCTCTCTCTCCTTAAGTTATAAAAGCCTAGTCTTAGTGTTGTGGACATATTGTATTAGCTATAATAATTGAAGAGCCTTTGAAGAGCTGCCTTTTTACCACTTTTTCTCTGTGCATATACCAAGTGATTTTTTCACACCATGACCCATTTAGAATAAGTTTTATTTAACTGTAGATTTTCACAAGGATACTGTCTGCACCCTGTACATAAGTTTGGATATGTTTAATGTGAATCACTGCTTCAAGAATTTTCATATTTAATCTATTTGCTGCTGTCATCAATCCATGAGAGGTTTTGACTTGTGGTCAAACATGCTGTTTAGGAGAAAGGCACTAAATGCTCTGCCTCTCTAGGAAAGAAACTGTTCCAGACCTGCTTTGGACCTAGAAAGGCGCGTGGCTGGGCCATCCCTTCTTTACCCTGGTGCAGCAAAGCCGTTGTGTAGAGGTCGTCTTGCATGGGACCGCTTCGAGTTTTACAGAAACTGTTCTCCATGTGCTGGGATAATTTCACTAAGACCAAAGCTGAACTGAAGGAATATCGAGGGGAAGATTTCTTACCTTCACTATAATCCTTATAAGCAAACCTCAAGATGCTTGCTACAGTAGCCAACAGGTCTCTCATCCCCGAACCTTACCAGGTCTGCACTATTGCACTGAGGATTTGCTCAAAATATGCTTGTTTTGTTAGATCCTGGTATTTTGTATTTCTGACTGGTCTTCAACTCTCTTGTGGTTTTTTCCAGTATTTTATGAATCTCCTTCCATTTCTGATGTAGCGATACAAAAATAAGCAGGGAAAATTGCAGTCAAATTGATTGCCTTAGTAATTTTAAGGAGAGTTATTAATGTTTATTTGTAGGGAACAATGGCCTACAATCTCTTCGCTATATAATCTTTAAAATGATTTAATGCAAAGCTTATCCCTCTCTTGTGCCAAAGAAGTACTTTTGATTTACATGCATATATGAAAGCAAAACTAGAATGCCTGAGGAAAAACCCCAAAGTTATCACTTCAGGTTTATTTTTCAGAATGAGCTATAGGTTATGGCTGTTACTTCATCCAGCTTCTAGGCAGGAACATAAGGGTAGGTAAAACTGCAATTAGATAAATGCTTGGACTCTCTTTCTTTGCTAAAGAGCTCTTGGTCAAGGAGAGTTGGTAGAAGGAAGGAAATTGCTTTCGTGCTGTGATCTCTTTTTTTGTCTAAGAACTGCCTAAGTACTACCGAAGTACTAAGAACTACAAAAATAACACTGTAAATGTATTCCAAAGCCTGTTATTTCAGATGACTTTTCGTACCATAGCATACTAGATTTACAGTAACCTAAATGTATTATAAAACTGGTGAGTTTTGGAGATACATCCCAAATTATTCCCCTCTGGAGTGTCTTCACTCTGAGATTATCTTTGAAAGAGAAAAAGATTCTGCTTGGAAGGGTAAAGATTAGAAATTAATAGTGGCCAGAGTCCAGGAAAGGCTACAAAAACACCTTCCTTTCACATGCAAACATTCAGTAATTGAGAAAATAATGTTGTTCAACAGAAACATTAAATCCCAGTTTAAAAACCCTCCTTGGCTTTTATAGAATAAGTATTTCAAATATGATTAGGATCTCTCAAGTTATTTTTTTGTCATATTTGAAATAGTGTATTATGCTAGGATTTCAGGCTAACTTTTCAATTTGATGTGCTTTATGTAATATTGTGCATAACATATGCTCAGTTTTTCAGTATATCTATTTTGTTTTGGTAGATAGTGGACATCATAAATTGTAGGATACCAGAAGCTAATATTCTGTGGCATATTTCTTCTGCAGTTAATGTCTCTCTCCTTTATGGTATTAGTGAAGATAAAAGTGCTTGTAAATACCTAAGGGTGTATGCTGTTTTTACTCACAAGAAATATGCTTGACTGTAGCAGCACAGAAGAGGAATTTGTGAATAGCAAGCACTGGAGCTCAGAGTCTTTGAGTTTACTGGATTCCAGAACGTGAAATATTTTTCACTTTGGATTGCCCCTGTATGCACAGATAATTAAGATGCTTGCCAAAGGGCATTGCAGGGCACCTCCCATATGGTCTAGCGGTTAGGATTCCTGGTTTTCACCCAGGCGGCCCGGGTTCGACTCCCGGTATGGGAAGTGTCACTTCTTTAGCCCCACGTGCAGTGGGACTCCCGCTCCTCGGGCCTCTCCACCCAGTGCAGCAGGAGCACGAGGAGAGACAAATATAGTGACTTTATTGGGGCAGAGGGATAGTATAGTGGTTATCACATCTGCTTTACATGCTGAAGGTCCTGGGGTCAAGCCCCAGTGGAACCAGCACCAGGAAATCTTTGGGAGGTTGGACTAGATGGTCTCCAGAGCCTTCAACCTTACTGATTCTGTGTCTTTCTTTCTACACTGTCTTGTCTCACTTGCTTGGGATTTGGGTCTGGGGCTCTCTTTGATCTGTTGGACTTGGATGAGTCAAAAAGCAGAGGAGCATCTTCTGGAAGAGGGGCCAGAAATGCAGCTGGAGGCTGTGTAATGTAGTGAGCCTTTAGGCTACAGGAAGCTGGAAAGAGCCTTTGTAACTACAAAACCAGGTGGATTTCAGATGTTCCAGCGATTTGCGATTTGCACAATTCTTCCTATTCCCTCTAAACCCTCACAAGTTTGCTACTTTGACTAAAAGTTTATCCTGTAACTAGATGCCTGGACTTAGAATCTACATAACAAAAACTAGGAAATCAAATTTAGTACCCACGTTGTACCAAGACCACTTCACTTTTTGATTTTACTTAAGTACTGACTTTTGAAAGTTAGTTTATAGGACCAGTTTCATTTTAATTTCATGATTCATATCATTGCATTCTATTGAGGTTTCAATGAGCTTGAACAGAAAAGACAAAAAAGATAAAAAAAGAAAAAAGCATTTCTTTGTCATCAAGCAGCTTTTGAGGCTTGTATGGTAGTACCAGTCCTTGCTTTCGGTGAGATGGCCACTGTGTCTGCTAAAGCCCTGAGGAAAAATTAAGGTTAAAAAAACACAGATGACATGAAAACTACATTAAAGAGAAATATTTCTGTGTCCAAAATCACCTAGTAGTGTCAAGGATACATGATGAGGAGACGATAAAGAAGAACTTGAAGGAATGGAGGACCAGATAGTATCTTTTGAACAGATGGGATGTAAATAGTCAATTATATATCAAAACTGCTAGTATGTTTAAGAATTTTACTTTACTATGTTTGTAAAAGCAGTTGCTTAATTTTACACACACACACACACACACACACACACACACACACACACACAAAGTTTTCAGGAAAAACATAATCGGCGTTTTACTCCTCTAGATAAACCGGAAAAGTAACCCCAACGATTTTGATGCCCAAACACTCCCCACACACAAACACTTCGACGTCTCAGGCTTGCAGCAGGTCAGTGGTCGCTGCAGCGCGGTGGCCCTGGAGCCGTTCTCGCGCCCGGCCATTCCCTGCAGCCCTTGTGCCCTCCGATGCTGATGGCTTTCTCCATTGCAGCCCAAGTCTCTCCTTGGAGCGGGGAAACCTCCACCCTCTGCAACATCATCCTGTCACTATGGAAACGAATGCACTGCTACAATTTCTGCACTGGGGGTAAACAGGTAAGCTGCTAATCCAGCAATGTGACTGGAATAATTCTATCAATTCCAGGGCTAAACCTGAAATCCTTTAATTCACTGCAGGATGGAGAAGAAAGATGGAATGTAAAACAGGAAAGCCTATGTTTAAACATAAATGTCTTCAATACTTAGTAAACATCGTTCAGGGAACCGCACAGGGAGGTAAACGCTTGGTTTGTCTTCCTTCCTACGAGTTCATTGTGAGGGTGGCTGTGAATGGAGCTGTAGCTCATGCCTGCTGCGGTTCTGTATTTTTGATTTTTACTTTTGAATCTCTAAGTCAGCCTAGACCCATTGCTCAGTCTATGTTACCTGTTTCACTGAAAAAAGTACAAGGTGAACTTTTGACATGTGTCACTGAAAAAATGTTTTGTATAAGTCTAGTCTGAATTCCAGGTTGACGATAGAAGCTGGAATCACGTAAAAACTCACCTGGTTCTGCTGATTTTTTTTTTTTTTTTTTCAGTTTGCATATAGTCCTCTTGCAAACCATTGGCAACAGTGTCAACCTTAGCACTGTCAGAGATTTGGACTGTCACAAAAGACCAATGCAGCATGGACCTGTCAGGAACAAACGTGACCGCAGACACCAAGTCTGCTCATCGTCACTGTTCTCCAATCTCCTCCTGCACCTTTTGAGGTTTTCCATGTGAGGAACATTTTCTATTTCTCTGCGCTCCATCTGAGATGCAAACAGGGAGGAGGCATTCAACAGCTTCTGTGCTTTCTATTTGAAAGAAGGTCTGTTATATTTTTCTGTAGTGCTTGCTTCGTACTAACTTCTTTAAAGAACTCTAAAAAGCAGTTTTCACTGTGCTTTGCTTTCTAACACTTACATTCCATTATTTCATTTCTAATATTTTTCTCTGCTTCCTCTTACAGTCTTCATCCTCTTTTGCTATTCCTTTTAGTTCTTTTTGAAGGGAATATATAAAAGTATAGTTCTGTTATTTCTTTATAGCTATTCATAGAACATTCAAAAAAAGTAACAACATGGGAAGTAACTAGCCTACATGGGAACTGTCCCTCCGTCTCCTCCTGACCTTCCACTGGAGGGACACTGGTTGGTAGGCAGCAGACAGATTTCTTCTTTTACCCTGGTACTTGATGACATCCACCTTCAAATTGACTCTTCCAGCTGATGGGAAAAAATCCTGTCTCCTGAGATGCCCTTGTGTTAGAGGCACCCACAGGGTTTTGTCTGCACAAACAGACCTGTATTTGGGGAGGGGTTGCCTCTAAAAGGTGTTTTGGGCATATTCCGCCTATCATTCTTCAACCAATCTGATGTTAAGAATCCTAAAACCTAAAGATTCATCCTAAAGATGAATCCTAATGATGAACACAAACTTATTCTAGCAAACCATTAAATTCTTGTTAACATATTTGGAAACAGAGCTACGAAAGAGAGAAGTATGTCAAGGAAATCGAATTCTAGATTGTATTTAAGAGCAGATTGCTTTCCAGCTGCTCTTCTGCCACCCCTTATTTGAGGGGCTGGCAACGCAGCCACTAGCGCTCTGCAACTCCAATTTGATGCTTTTCATCACAGCAAAATGCCCTCCATACTAAAAACAGGCTTTACACTCTATTGGCATTACTGACCTCAGTCCTTTGCTAAGCCAGTTTGTCTCTGGTCCTTCTGTCTCATTTTATTTCTCCAGGCCTGGGCTCAGGATTATTTACCTTTCCTTCAGTCAGTCAGTCCTTGTATAGGCTGGTGTAAATGTTTGCACTATGAATGGTATTAGGAAATGGCAAATCCCAGTTGTCCTGGCCAAAATTCCTAGAGCAAACAATGTTTATAGTTCAACATATGTTTTTTTGTAGTGAGAAAAATAACCAATCCAAACCTCCTATACTCCTAACAGGCTTGCCTAAATAATGTGCTTTGTGGCCCTGCTGGATATTCTAGGGAACCTGACATTGCCTGAATATTTCTCTTTTACTGCTATTGTTACTTTGACAGCTTTGATTTTATAGCAACTTTAATCATGTGTATCCTGTTCCTTCACCTCTGGCATTTTGCAAATATTCCATTTCTCAGTTCCTGCTACCATAACTACCTTCATCAAATTATGATTCATCAATCTCCTTCTCCCACATTCATAGGGGGAGACTCTGAAAGGAGACCATGTCAGCTAAACAAGAAAATGTTAAATGCTTACATATTACAAAATCTATTAATTTTTCTTCTTTTTATTTTTTTAATTAGATATATAAGTTAATGTGGCCCCAAAGCAACGCTGGCAGTAACTTATGCACTGACAGTTTAAGCAAGCTTTATGAGCTTGTTTATTACATATTCAACTATACATGAAACAAAAAGGGAGACATCAAGTAGAACAACACAATGGACTTTGTTATCTTAAACATACAGAGTAGGAATAGATCATATGAGGAACATTAACATTTTATTTACATTTTTCCCTAAAAAGGAGTTTCTATTTTATAGGCTTTTATTTTTCTTTTATATAACATTTGATTAGCTCCCTATTCCAGGCAAAACTGTAGGAGTTACTGTCTGGATTGGAAGAGTATATAGAGTTGTAAACACTATCAGAATCTAAGGAGAATGGTAACTGCAGAGCTCCTTGCAGTTCCTATTTCTTGGCTAGTATAATATGTATTCTTCTTCATCACTAGTCAGCTTTTAAGTGAGGTGTAGGGCCACAAAAATACTACTACCTTGAGTTATTCTGCAACATACAAAGGAGTATTTTCTGCTGACCTTAATCTCTGAGCTGGAGAGGATGTGGAGACGGGCAGATTTCTTATAGCTTTTGTCCCCTTGATGCTTTTTTAAAAATCTGTGTTTCTAAATTAGAATGAAAAGCTCAATAGAACAAAACCAAGTTTGAGTGTTTTTCTGCAACACCACCAAAGTTACTGTCCTAGGTGATATCTGATAGTAAATGTCATTATGGAAGACAGTGCTGCCAACCTCTAAAGTGCGGGAGGTTACAGCCAGAGACAGGCTCGTGGGGTGCAGAATATGGCCATCCCCGAGGCTGTCAAAGCCAAGAAGCAGAAGCACACCTTGCACCACAAAAGATTCCAGAAGAAAGTGAGAATAGGGACTGTGAGAAGCTGCCATGTCATTTGCCTGCAGAAATAGATTAATTTCTCAGGGAAATAGTTCCAAAGTTGAATCCTCTGATGCACCAGATTCCCAGGTGACTCTATCATCACTGGTAATGTAAGCATTCAAAACTCGTGAGTTAGCATGGAAAAATAAGAGATTAGCTGGATTAATTAAATTCATCTTCTGACTTCTGACCCAAGGTAATACTACCAGTTCTCTTTTTATATTCTTTTTCACAATCTGATCCTTCTCGAGTCAAAAGAGATTCTCTTTTTGCCCAAGTCAGTTCTTTTGATGCCTTTTGAATGCAGCAATTCGTCCAATATGGTAAAAAAAATGGGAATATATTTTTATGTAAATGTAAAGTCATTACATTTACTTAAGTTCTGTCCAAAAGTGCAGATCAATAGGTCTAAATTCTAAACAACTGAGTATTGTGGTGCCTGACCCATCAAAAGAATAATCTATACAAATTATTGCTCAGATAGTAGCATTTTCAGCAGATGCACAATTTCCAAAGAAAGGAGGAAGAAAAGAAAGAGGAAAAGAACAACTGCCATTTGAAAGGATAACTTCAATCTGTAATGTAAAATTAACAAGTATTTTTGTAGCAATGGCTGAGTTACAAATCTGAAATACATGCAAGACAGCGTGCTGTTAAGTTTTTCTCATTAGTAAATTATTAATGACTGAAAGCTGTTGAGCAACACACCTTCTGCGGAGAATCTCCTACATCTTACCTCAAACATAATCAACAGAGAGAAGAGGATCCATTAAATCCTTAATAATAGATGAAAGCATCAATTGATCTAAGTAGCAATTTAAAATGTGCAAAAATATTCAATATGTGGAGAAAGAGCTTGACTGCTTGTCTCTGCCCTAGTCTTTCCCTTAGAAGTGATATTGTCCCTATATGAGATCTAGCAGAGTGAATTGCAATTAGTAAGAGACCCTAAGCAGCTCAACATGCGATGATGACATTCAAGAGAGCTTAGAGTTGCATGGTGTATTTAGTAGAACAAAATGATGATAAGGGATTTTTGCTATGTAGTAGCTTGTCAATACTCTTTTTTTGTGCTTGGCCATCTATCTTTGGTGCCATCATGTACCAAAACAAGAACTGACAACTGAATTTTTGTTTTGGTATCTCATCAAACAACTTAAAAGGACTTTTTTAATAGAGAGACTGTATAGAGTATGCATTTATTCCCTCCCCCCCTCAAATTTTTCATCTCCCCTCAGGGTGCTGGTCTCTATCACTAGATATCTATTGCTAGGCATCTCTGTGCCACCGCACAGTGTTATGCAGCAATACCTCAGCAGGGCAGGATGGTGTAGTATTCCTGATAAGCTAAGAGGATTACCTGAGACACAGGATATATTATCACAACAGGAATGTTGCGCTGTTGAAGGCGTAGAGTTTGTTTATTCACTAGTACAGGAATTGTAGTGTATCTCTTACTGGACTGATTGCTGTAGATGAGACAAACTTCTCTGGTCTTTTTCAGGGATGGTCTGTGCATCACCTGGATCTGGAGATGAAATCAATTGGCTTGATGTAGCAGGGCAAATGTTATACAAGTTTCGAGCAATGGCGCATGAAAGGAAGAGATGAATACAAAGTTAAATACAATTTCAAATGCTGTTTTCTGTATTGTCCCTGTACTGCTAAAAGAAGTTTGTAAAAAAAGCAGTATAAAACTTACTTTTCCTTCTCAAGTAAGCAACTATTTCTCTGAAATATGTGGTTGATTAATTTTATGAACAAAAAGGCTTCATTATAAATGGGAATTTTGTAATCATTAAGTTAGCAGTTTGGTCCTAAAGACTGTTATAATAATTACATGGCTACAGGTGACTCCTTGCATTTAATTCCATGTGAATGCCACAGACCCATGTTGAACAGGATTCCTTTTAGAGATAGCTCGTTCCTTTGCTTGTCAATTTTAATTTGTAATGTTGTGTGTTGACTAACATGCTCTTTTTTTTTTTAGGACAACAGTCCAGACTCTGAAAGGGCATCTTTGCAGACTTCACTGCTCTTTTGTTCTCTTCTGTATTAGAAAATCTATTTTTTATTTACCAGAGCAGCTGAGCATAAGCACAGGTAAATTCATTTTCCACTATGTGCAATATAGCATATCCACTCACTGTCCTGTCCAGAACATCAATCAGAATTCTCTACAATTTTTGCTTGCATTTCTAAACTGAGCAGCGGTCTCCTATTAGGCAGAATATTTTATTAAAAACTAAAATATTTAAGCAGCAGATACCTATTAGTAGCTTTTCTTGAGAGATCTCCATGGTTATGAATGTGTGTCCTGTTTTTTTTAATAATCCTTCTCTCAACTATGGTTGAAAAAAGAGAAGCAAAAAAATGAATAACTGTTTTATCTATTTGGTCTATAATCTTCTCCTGCTCTCTGCTGCTTTTAAATACTGGCAAGCATTGCCTCCAACCTGAGCTGTGCACTGCCCAGGGTGAGGGACTGCATTTCTTTTGCCTCCCACTTCCCAATCCTGCCCTGCAGCATTCCCCTCTTTCTCCCAGTGATCCAGCCAAATTAAATTCCTAATGCCAGTGAGCCCTCTTGAGCTGTGAAGAATTAGATTTCCCCTAGTCTTTTCATTATTCTCTGAAATATCATGTATTAGGATACAATAAGTTCCAGTATGCAGCATATGGTGATAGGATTCAGCAATAAATTCATGCTAAGTGAGACCTGTTATACAATTCACTGATCTCATATATTCACTTACAATACATCTTGCGTCTCATCTCAGATCTATCAATAGAGAGAAGATCCATTTTTAATAAGATATTTTAGAATTTATTTCTCCATGTTGGGCCAGAAAATGTGCAAAATACAGACTGCTTATCTATACACTGCAATTTAAACTGTCATAGAAGTTCTAGATTCTTACAGGAAGTTACAGAAGGCATGGAGACAAAGACGGCAGTATTAATAACTTCGTTGAGTGTATAAGTTCTCTTCTAATAGGAACTTAGGACTGAAGAGTCTATAGAGACCACTGAATTCTGCCCCTTACCTTTCTAACCACAGGCTTCATTTGAGATATAGAGCCAAGGAATTGAATTAAAGTTACTTTTAACTTCTTTTATGCCATCCTTATGTTCCTTTTTTACTATGTTTGAATTAGCAATGACTATTTTTTCAATTAAATTCTTCCAAAACCAAAAAGTCATTCAAGGGGTACCCGCAGTCATCAGTTTGACTGTTTTGTTTTGTGAAAGTTTGTATCTGCAAAGAAATGACTGGATAATGAAAGAAACTGATGTGGACACCAGAAGGCAAGCAATAGCCATAGCAACCAGGATGCTTTTAGCTTGGCCCTAAACATATAAATGAATGAACAAAACAGCTGAAGAGGGTTGTTGGCATGAAAACTATGGGAGAAGCAGGTTAAGAAACCTGTTGCCTGTGCAGAGAGGAGCAGGATTTTGCACATTTCTTTCAAGAGAGAAACATTGCTGCCATTTCTACTCCTAACAGAGGAGAATTTCTTCTCCTGACAGAGCACTAAGCAATAACTAAATGCTTACATCAAGTAGGGGTAGTAATTTAAAAAGCTTATCCTTAGTCAATATCTTTCTGGTGATTAAAGCAATTGACCTCATATATTTAAATATTATCAGTGGGTGCTGAAATGCAGACCTTTTGGAGCACGTGTTTCAAGTAGTGTTGCATTTCCTAGACCAACTGTACTAAGTAGTGATGTTCTCACAATTTTCCTCCAATCTCTTTTTGTTGGAAGGAAGAAGTCTGAGCCTTCAGTTCCAGATCCTGATTTCAAACCTTCCTGTATTCAGAAATATTCAGAGCTGAGTGTTTTGTTTTGGCTCATTTCTCATCATAAGTAAATATATTAAACAATATCGGCCTTACTGTTGGTCCCTAGAGTATCCCACTCTTTATCTTTTCTATTCTGGGAGCGGGCTATTTATTCCTACTCCTTGCTTCCTGCCTACTAACCAGCTTTTAATCATTGACAAGAATTTGCCTCTATGTTGCCTCTGTGGTTACTAAATTTCCTTAATAGTCTCTTGTGAGGGACTTTATCAAAAGCCTTTTGAAAGTCGTAAGCATATCATATCCATTGCTGCTTCTTTATTCACTGTTTTGTTTACAATTTCAAATAATCGTAGTGGTTTTGAGAAGTGTAATTCATCCTAGTCAAAGCCAGGTTTGCTTTCTTTATCACATTATACTATATAATAGTCTTCTTTCTTCTAAATTATTGCTTTAATTTTATTATGGGGCTACAGTGTGTTCATAAACAAATAAGAAAGCTTGTATGCTGTATCTTCTTCAGTGATATGGCTTTATTCCTCTAGTACTCAAGAAAGCTGTTCCACCTACGTTTCTTTTCAAGTGACCATTCTCCCATAATTCACCCTAAAATAAAACATGTTTTTATTTGCATATTGGCTTCAGAAATGAAATCCAACACACACCTGTTTGTTGGGTTGATGGGAAACATGACATATTCTGAATCTGAAAAAATATAAATCTTCTTTTCCTAAAGAATATGATAACATAAAACAGTCACATATGATTCAGTATAGCATTGTTTTAGCTTGGAACAAAAGCTCTGTAAAATGTAAATTATTCTTCATCTCCGCTATTAATTCTCAAGATAATTTAAGATTGGGATTTCAAGTAATTCAGGCAAATAGCTGTGTGTCCCAATTATGTGTATGCTCTGTCAGGTATCTGTCAGCATTAGCAGGCAAATAACCAAAAGGAAGGAAGATGGGTGTCCCTTAAAAAGGGGGGAGGGGACATTAATTATTTTTTCAGGTGATTTACTGACCCCTGTCTGAAATTTTCATTCCCTTCACCAGGAAAACTGCTCTTGTTAGTGTCCTGCTCAGCAGATGCCAGGGTATCCAAGTGTGGTGCGAACACGGGCGTCCTTGGGCAGGCTGCTCCCCATCAGCTCGAGGAGACAGCTTTCAGTGTGTGCTTGGGGTCTAACAGGCCCGGATTCTGAGCAGTGGCTGTAATTAAAAATGTAATTTGTGCCTCTTCTCATTATGTTTTGATGGCCTTAGGCTGTAATTACAAAGTTAATTAATTAATTAAACAAAACTCTAACTACTATTACATGTTATCCTAAAATACCAAAGAGAGAAAATACAATATAACACTTCTGTACTTTTCTGGTAGAGGATTTGGGCACTGAAGTGTGTTGGGCATGGCATGGAGAACACACCAAATGAAACTGCGTGGTGGCAATACCTCCACAAAACTGTTTCCAGAGAGCCTATCACAACGGGACATTGATCCCCGATTATAGTACCTAGGTGCTGCTAGGGTATGAATAAATGATGAGAGAATAAAACTTTCCACTGCTGACTACAGTGCTTCTTAGGCTCTTTCAGCTTTCTTGGCATCCCCTCTCCCCCCACCCCGCTCCTCCTTACCGCTTCCCTGGTGCTTTTCTCTTCCCTCAGTCAATACCAATGGCTCAAGTGACAAATAAAATTTCCGTCTCTCAGTACTTTTCTAGACTGCAGGTTGGAACAAGTGAACCATTAGTCACTTCATGAAATCCTCCTTTGTGCGACCAGGCTGAGAGCAGTTGCACCTTTATGCATATTTTATGCACATTTATGGGCTGCATTTCACAGTGCTGTATTTAGTTCCATTACACTTTTCCATCATATTGCTTTTTTATTATGGCATTAATTATGTATTGTTTTTACTTTATCTTACAGTATTTTTTACATTATTTTCTTAGTTGTGCTTTATAATGTTTATAAAGTTAATCTGTAACAATATGGCTAATGTTATGCTGGCACTTTGCATTAGCCAAGTTGTTAATTTCTGAGCACTTTTGGGTACCTCTTACCGCCTTTAGAAAAGATCAACATTAAAAAGCCTGAGACACTAAATAATTGATAAGCAAAGAAATTTTTTTAATAAAAATACAGGGCCTTTTGTAGCAGGATGCATTTCCACCGTTGCCATTCCAGGTCGTACGAAGCAGCCGTGTTGAAAGTGGGCCGCAGTCAACCTCAGAGCTGGAGCGAAGCGGTACCTAACGACAGCAACTTCATGAACATAAATAGCCCATCCTCGATTTACCCATGTTTTCCTGCACGTGGATTTTTATTATTAAGGAGTTCGCTGTATAGCTGTTCTGCCGCTCGGCCGCCCGAGGCACTCGGGCAGCTCCGGGGCAGAGCTCCCCGCCGGCAGCAGCCTTCCCGTCGCTCGGCGAGTCTGCCTCGCCTCCGCCCCGGGGTTCGGTTCCCCGGACGTGCGGCGATCGCGGGGAGCCTCTGCACTCGCAGGAACCACCTTGTGCGGAGAGTAGGTCGGTATCGTGATTGGGTGGGTTTTTTGGGAGATTATTCAGGGCATGGAGAAGCAAATCCTATCGCCTTTGGATGCAAACCTGTAACACGAGATACACTGCTTTTTTTCCAAAAGAGCTAATATAAGGGTGACTTGTGCCGAATGCCGGAAGCGCAGATAAGAGCAGAACATTATTGTCCTGAGTTATGGTGACGCACTGAAGCTTGTTGTGAAAATAATAAAATTGATGAGCTTATATAGGAGATAAACTTGTACCCAATATTTTCATTAGACTTGCCTGGAGCCTTGAGTCATTGTTTATCAATTTCCTGTGGAGTCGCATACAAGTTGCCCTTAGATTTTGTTGCAAAGATTTACTTAAATCAACCTTGATTAATAAGATATTCAAAATTTGGCCAAGTCTGTATTAAGAAAGGGTGAAAAATTCTTCAGCATCGATAGAACTAGAAGAAAAGTTGTTGGTGTGATTGACAAAAGATTTGTTTGTCTTTCCACCTTATTTCAATAACTTTCAACTCTTTGCAGTTACTACTGTACAGGTTCTTTTTAAAAATATAATGAATAAGATAACAAAGCTGAGTGAGGTTTTATACTTAGCTGCTAAACACCTGCAGACTTCAGAAACAGTGGGTGCTGACTGCTTTTGAAAATCAGAGCATGTTACATTTCGTATTGAGCTTTTCCACATATTTTCTTCAGAGCAGAGAATAAATCCTGTGAGTCTGGTAATTGTTTGAGAACAGTCATTTTGAAGTGATTTGTCCATTTGAAACAAAGATTGAAAATGGAAGGCAAGGCAAAAGGTTGTTTTCTCCTTTGTTGCCGTTTTGCCTTTTTCATATGTTTTTTCTAAGATGCAAGTGCAGCCGGAGTTCTAGCTTCCTTTCCTACCCAGTGCCATCTCCTTCCTATCCAATTTGTGGAAAAATGAGGAAAAAGAGAAAGCAAATATTTAAAAAATAACATGCAAAGTGATCGTGAATACGCTTTCTCCCTCACTAGATTTGCCATTTACCTCCTTTACTTAATTATAAGGGTCATGTTGCACATCTATGCTGTTGTTCCTGCTTCAGTGACATTATTTATTTCTGGTATTTCTACGGTAAAAAAAAAATCATAAATCTTTCCGACAGAAAAGCTCCGGTGATTTGTTCTCGGCTGCACTTCCTCCCTTACGCGCAGGTGCCCGCGCCCGTCGCTCCCGCAGCCAGGAGCGGCCCGGCGGCAGCGCGCCCCGGCCGGGGCTGAGGTGCCGCCGATGCCGCTAGGCGCGTTCGGTACCTGCGGTGAACGGCGCAACGGAATCGAGTTGGATACAGGTAAAGCGCTGTTTCCACGCGCAGTGCCTCAACCATGCTGTTCGCCCTCGCACCCACGCCGCTGGTGCAGCAGGAATCACCAGTCATTCCGTGACTTCACTGAAAGCAATGGATGTAGGTGCTGCGGCAATAACACGCGAAGCTGGAAGAGGTGCGCTCAACAGACGTGCTTAAAGAGGGATCAAAAAACCAGCATTAAACTCACTTATAATGAGGTAATTACTTATACCCCATGTGCCTTTTAGCATAACTAATTACATTCAACATAGTAGTTTGTAAGGCATCATTTTAAATTACACTTATGAGTTTATATATATCATTAGAATGAAAATATAAGACTGTTAATTTAATAGTGGCAAACGAAACCTTGTTTATATATTTGTGCCTTGTGAATATAATACAAAACATAGGAAAATAATTCCGTACTAAAATGTAGGTAACTGCAGGGCATTTACTAAAACTAGTATTAATATTATCTTAGTTAACTTTCAAATATAAATAAGGGCTGGGTAAATAACTGTATGAAATTTGAAGGATAATTTGTAATGAATTTGTACTAATGATATCTAATGTGCCTAGTTAAAATGAAAGCTTTATTGAGAATAAATGTTACTCATTTACTTCAAAGGGAGTTACCAGACATATGTAATTTGATGGTAATTTAAAAAATAGAACAATATTGGCTAATAAATGCATGATTTACAGATTTCCCATATGAAAATGAGATACAGAGAGTATAAAATTTTATTTAATTGTGTAATATTAAAAAACTCCTCCTGAGAATATTTTAGCTGCAAAACATCTAAAAGAAAGAAATTCCTGAAAAGCTCTCCTTATGATGAATACTTAAATAGTGAGAACTGTTAGTTAAATCAACAGATGAATAATCTTTTAATGAAATGTTAAGTTAGCTCTTATACTGGTATTAAGAGGTATAGTTTTGTAGAAATTCCAAGAATTAATATTTTAAATTCAGTTAATTTGTATGGCCAAAGCATACATGGGTCCTTATACTGTACAGTCACTGGCAAATAATTTAAGTAAGAGCAGGCTTGTGCCCCATACATATTTTATTCCTGATTCTTATATATAAAACATTAATGTTAGCATTAGATCTGTTTGGATTCATTAAGAGAAAAATGCAGCAGGAAGGATCACATGTTTTATAAAACAGTCATTGTTTTTAGTGAACATATAATTAGTTCTACTGTAATAAAGTGAAAATATATCCTGTAGATAGACCTTTCCTCAGATTTTCTTCACAGGCATGAAACTTCTAATTTAGTATGGCATCTTCTAAAATATTTTTCCCCATATATCTTTTCACATTTTACAGAGAAACTATTCAATCATCCTTATGGCTTGCAGTATAAAGATTTTCTCCATCATTAAAGGACATTTAGAGACCTTTGCTCATGTTACTTGTGCCATGGGGAATCTTGGCTTTTTGACTTCGTTTAAAGTGAAGCAATATTTGGTGCATTGTTCCCGTTTAGAATTCACAGAGCGAGGAGTCTTCTGTTCTCACACAGTCTCACGTTATCACATCCTGCTTAAAGAAGCCTTTACCAAACAAAAATAAACCAAGAACCTCAAACTTACCTAAACCAGTATGTTTTAGATGTTTTATAGCAAAGCCTCCAATATATTTTAGATGTAGATATGACTGTTGTAACTTAGCTTCCTTTGATATTGTAGGAAATGCAAGAGCCTTGTCTATAAAGTGTACTAAAGTTTTTGGCTTTTGCACATGGCAAAAGGACATTGTGGTGTTTGTGTGATTGTGGGATTTTTGTTTGAAGTTGTCAGGCTTGATAGGAATCATATTACATCAGATGTTTTCTGCAGGGACACATGGAGAAACTCTTATAAATAACTTTACTGCACTGAAATTAAAATTTAAAACCTGTTTTATAATCTCTTGCTGTAGCTGATATTCTAGGACAGTATCTTGATTTGATTGCACTTTGGATCATTGCAAACTGATTCAGGATTGCAGTGGGTCGAGTCCCTCTTCCAGTGCACTGAAGCCCTTCATGATCCACAAAGAATGAGCAGAGGCTTTTCCCCAGGGAGAACTTCGCTTCCTGAACATCACAAGAGAGTTATCTCACTGGCAATGCCAGCAAAGGCGAGGCAGCAGTAGTGTCTCATCTAGCTCACTGGCACATTCTAGGTATAATTTGGTAAAAAATAAGTTATTCTTTCACGAGGAAGACTATTCACTGAAGCTATATGCTTTTGAGGGCAAGAGACATACTTTGCTTTCTGCCTGAGCAATGACACTGGTAACAGTGTGGCTGGCCTGGACTGTTGTACTAAAAGTTTGTTGTTCCCTGTTTACCTGGCTGCCACTCTTCTACCTGCTTTTGCATCTTTTTGCACCTTGGCAGAGGCACCCTTCAGCTGCTTGGTCCCAGAGCATTTGACTAGCTCCTTCATAAAAGTCACAGCAATGGCTAGAGAAGAGTGTGATTATTCTGACATTATTGGTGTGCCTAAGCCTGGCAGGTAACAGCATTTCCTTTTTCACAATGACAGCCTTTCTTCCACACGTGCTACTACCAAAGATTTTGATTGCAGCAGTTTAGTGGCATCTCTAGTTAGTTATATGCTGGGTTGGTCTGTCACAGCAATGTCATTTGCCTGGTTCGTGTCGTACCTGTGTGATGCACTGATGAACTCCGACAAGGGGAAAGTAGAACACCTCAACATTTTGTTAGATGAGTCCCACTTGTTAGGTCAGTATCATTTGCATGGACAAAACTCTCTAATTCCTTCATGTATATGCAATCATTCCAAAGGACAGAGATCCCTGGTAAAGACAGAAGCCTCTGGTTTATCTACATATCAGCAAAACTGACTTTTCAGGAATGGTACTGTAATGTTGTGGCTTTAACAGCAGCCCACAGCTAACCAAATTTGAGAGGTGTTTTCTTACCCTCCACATCTTGTGACGCATGGAGACTGCTCTACCACTGTCTGTGGTCCTGTGTTTCTCTCCCTCATGAAAGAAAGATCTGTGAGATGGTGAGACAAGAGTTCATAAAAATCTCCAGATTAGCTAATTCACCAATATCTTCTGAATGAGCCTGGAGGGTAGATTTGGGGATTCTGGAGAGCAGAAAAGGTAGGCAGCAGAGATCTTTAACAGGGAAGCCTAATATGGGCTCACTCTATTTTGCTGCATGTTCCCATTGCCCCTGAAAACTAAAATCCCCAAATGCCAGGCAGAGTCTGAGAATACATATCCTGCTTCCCCGGGCTATGGAGCTGTCAGAGGTCTGTCTGCCTTTTTTTACTTCTCCTTCAGATTTTGGACAGTTTGTTCCTCAATTTATACTTCTTCACTTATTTCCATGCTTCAAGCTAGAGGGGAAGCATGATTAGTACCTGTGCTGGGTTCTGTACTGTCAGCTTAGGAAGGCTGCAGACCTTTTCATCTAATCAGCGCTCATGTGTCAACTAATGCAAGTGTAACACTAAACATGTTCTGATCATCCCCCAGAGAAATGGCATTTCATCTCTAAATGTACATTGTGAGAAACCCAAAATGTTCTTTCTCATTGGGCTGAACACTGGGTGAATATCAAGAAAACCAGCTAACTTCGAAAGGTCAAATTAGACAATTCTGAGGTGAACAGATGTGACTGTATAAGGTTACTGCTAGGAACTTCATGTGCACTTTTTTTAAAACTTGTGTTGGGAATTGCATTTCTGAAACGGTCTCATAGGTGCTATTATGCAAATTCAAGTGTAAATCACCAGGAGACCAAAAACCAAGCAAATCTAAACCTTCAGTAATACATTTATTGCACATTAAATGAGTCAAAGCAAACCCCCAAGACATGCCCTTTTGTAGAGCGAAACCTTAATTAGATGAGAAATGTAGAGTGCTGTGGCCTGATGAGTAATCTTGAGATTTTTTTGAATGACGTTTTTTTCAGTTAATAGCAAATTATCTGAGGAAAAATACTCGTAGACGGCATGTTCTCCTGAGTGAAATAGAAGCCTGTTTCTCTCAGAAATGTACAGTTCTCATAGCCATTAACCGGAGGTGTCAGTGTACTGCCAAGCCACGTGCAGACCTTTATGTGTTGGAATAAACAGAATTGTGTTGCAGTAAACAATGTTTAAGGCAAAGTAATATATTTTTATTGTGGGATTAGAAAGGGATTAGTGTAATTTGATACAGATATTGTATGAGGAGGTGAGAATGTTGTCTAAGTGAAAAATCCCCAAAGAAGAATTGCATTCTCAGCTGAACACTTGGAACGTCTTAAATACACTATATTTTCCCTAATGGGGAAGCTATAAAAAGTGCTGAGTGTCCATGCTGACTGTACTGATAACAAATGAAATGAACCTTTGCAAGGGTCCATTGGATTATTAGAAGCCAGAGGATCATTGTACAAATTTCCAAACTGTTGGTTTCTGCAGCAGTTTGCAAGCCGGAAGGTTGGGGCCTTGCTCCCTGCTGCGCTGCGCGGGGTCGACCGGTTCGCAGGCTCTATAAAAGTGATCAGAGATCCCCACGAGAAAAAGGTTTTTAGATTCAATGTGTTTAACTTCATAGCTCTTGCAAGCTCAATATGTAAAGATAAAATGTAGCGAACAAAAATTTGTGTAAGTAGAAAACTAAAAATAGCAAATGGTCCCATATTTATATCTCAGTAGTCAGAATACAAATAAACATCCTTGGTGAAAACACATCAGTGCTTCCAATTAAGGCAATATAATTGCATGCTTTGAAGTGGAACAATGGAAAAAATCTGACAATCTTTTGTACTAATATGAGGCACAGACTTCAGAGACATAAAAAAAATAACATTTAATCTTTATAAAGCATATGCTACTATATACTTTTTTCATAACATTTACATGTTTTGTGTAAACATACACCTTAGATCTATAAATAGATACTTAAACATATATTACAGAGCTAAATGAATCTGGTGAAATCTTTCAATGTTTTCCAGAGACCATGGCTTAAAAAAATCTGAATTCTTTACATAATCAATTTAAGTGCATTTTTAGTGGACAAAATGTTTCCAAATAATGGAAACATGTGAGGCTAATAGCTTTATCAGAGAAGGATTCATTGCCCTCATGGCTTTTGCTGGTAGGAAATTTTTACAAAGTGAAAAGTCATTCTTTATGTACATCTAGTCCTTGTAAATTCTTTCTGGACTACTAGAAGGGTGAAAATTGTATTAGTGCGTATTATGACAATGACATTTTTTGTTTGGAGTACAATGTGTCCTGCAGCTTATTATAGAAATGTACAGCTATATTACCTGTTTGCTTTTGATATGATTTTCTATGAAACTGTTAAAGATACAAAGTGAAAGTCTCTAAGATACTAATGTAGTATTGCAACTCTGTTTTGTGGTCACAAAGTGTTGCTATCCCTAGTTTCTCAGAAAGGGAGAGAAAATTATATTTATATATTGCCATAATGCTTAGGATCTAATCAGGATTAAGACCTTGACTGGACTAGATTTTTTAGATCTATAGATCATGACCCAAAGGTCATCTCTGGATTCAGTAGCAGAGAAGGAAAAGGAAATTAGAATTTTTCAGTGCTAGCCTCTTGCCAAGATCCTTCTCAGCAGCACCAAACAGGCATTCCTTGGCAAGGAATCACATTTGAACATCACATTTGAACAAGCAGCTTATTTGTGAAGGTGTCTACACGTGTGGATCCCACACGAAGGCTGAGGTGGGAGATCTCGGGCGCTCAGCTGGTCAGTCGGCTCATGCCGCAGGACGGTGGTGAGGAAGCACAGCTGCTCTGGGATACAGCTGGCCTCGAACAGCCCGCTGGTGGGAGCACTCAGCCATGGGTGGTTGAGTAAATAAGAGACATGTGTCTTTGCTGCACTGGCATTCCCCCTTAGCGGTGTGGTTATTGGTAAGTAAAGATTATTGATGTTTGATCAATTATACCAACGGTTGGACAACATAAATTAATTATTCATGCTTTTTTCTCATCATATCACTTACTCTTTTCTTCCTATTTGGGCATTTCTGCTAGAGCATTCTTCAGTCAGAATCGCCAAAATGCATATTCATACTTCGGCCTGGGCTCCCGGGACTTGTTTGCCTTGATTATAGAACTGAGATCCTTTAAGTTAAATAACTCCACCTAAAAACAGCTGTTCTGTCAGAAGTATTTATTTATGGACAGAGGTTTACATTAGTCATTTTTAAACTATATAAGCTACAGTCATCTTCTTTGGATGCATTCCCACAATAAAGTGTTCTGTATGACTGGTATTGATTTGCTCACAGTGTGATGCAGTATCTTTCCATGAAAAAGGAAGGCAGCTTCCTAACAAAAATGGGTAATTATTGTTTACACTGCCTCTTTAACAGTCTGACCATAGAAGCAGTTTGTCAAAAATACTCTTCAGTTATCA
Source organism: Rhea pennata (assembly GCF_028389875.1). Classification (NCBI taxonomy): domain Eukaryota; kingdom Metazoa; phylum Chordata; class Aves; order Rheiformes; family Rheidae; genus Rhea; species Rhea pennata. The sequence continues at coordinate 15,660,370 of NC_084670.1, read as the reverse complement.
GTGGGAATGTGGGCTGAGATGCTACTCCAGGCATGCTAGTATTGACTGCAGAGTTCACAGCAGGAAGGCTGAGGGAGATAAAGTGGGTTCATCCCCCAAAAAGGTTATTGAAATCGTCGATAGTGCTTATAAAGGGCATGGCACAGATTCTTTTTGTCAGTTCAGAGCAAAGGGGAAAGGGCATGTAAAATACTAGCTCCCTGGTTTGGCAGCATCTTAGACCCTCTTTGCACTTCACGGCAGGTTATAAAAACGACAGGACAGGGAATCAGGCCAACGGGCAGGCGTTAACATCAGGTACCTGCAATTGCCTCAGTTTGCAGTTCCAGTCATTTGGGAGTTGGCCATCCACCAGAGCTCTCTGAATGGCTAAGCTGGTCCTGAGGGTGTGGGGGGAAAGGGAGATGTGCTGGCCTCACCATGTCCCCTCCCACCATCTTCCTCTGGGCTCTCCACAGAGAGCGTTGGCACTGTTGGCTTCCTGGCTGACAGCCTGGAGCCAGGTTCAAAGCTGGGTTGTTAAAGCCCTTGGGCAGTTTCCGTGCTTCTTCTTTGAAAAAAAAAAAAAAAAAAATCAGAAACAAAGTAGTTGAGTGACTCAAGTGTTTTGTGAGTGGGGATGGATGAAATAAGAATATGCTAGTTGAGACAAGGATAAATGGTAACTTGTTTGGAGATACACAGCAAAAGATGACAACACTGGTGACTGTTATTGCTGGCTTGAAGGCTGCAGAGTCTGCTTCTGTCCTCAATGCCATCTCTGCCTCTGCTTTAGCCCTTATCACAATTACAATGAATTGCCACAACTATAAGAGCTGCCCTTGCTTTTCATTCTGTCTTTATTAATGCAATGTGATTTTTATTGAAGCTAGGGTGAAATTTGTTGCAGTTGTGTATGCCAGATGTATTTTAAAGCATATAATCTCTTGCAACACCTGAACTGTCCTGGCCTGAAGCTACAAAACAAAGATATTGTAATAATACATTTTCAGCATCTCTCTCTCTTCTGTACAGATTTCAGTTGGCAACCCGTTGTCCTTGGGGTAGGCTGGCATTCATTTATTCCAGTTTCTTTGCACATGATCTAATATCACTGTAGTGAGAGAAGAGAAAACAGCATAGTTTGCCTGCAGTGGATGCAGTGTGCCTTTCTGGCTTCATGGAATCACAGAATAATTCAGGGTGGAAGGGACCTCAGGAGGTTTCTTACCCAAACTCCAGCTCAGAGCAGAGTCAGTTGTGAGACTGGGTTGCTCAGGGTTTTATCCAGTTGGGTCTGGAAAACGTCCAAGGATGGGGGCTGCGCAAGCTGCCTGGGCCCCTGTTTTGCTTCTTGGCTGTCCTCATGGTGCCACCAGCAAGCAACAAACCTCCCTGCACATCAAGTCAGGCAATAGACGGGTGCCACTTTCCCCCACCATTCCTAGTGTTTGCTGCTTCCTCTTGGTGCAAGGTGCCACGGTTCAGGCCCAGCTGGCTCTGGTGCTTCCCCAGATGGAGCTTCCTCCCCCTTGTCTGCTAGAGGGGCATTAAACCTGTTCTGCAGCTGAAGATCTGCAGGTGGGGAAGGAGTCTTCTGCCTGCTGACAGAAGTTGCAAGCCTCCAGCCTTCCCTATCTTGGGATCTTAGGAGTCAGAACTCCTTTGTTCTGATGTATTCTATGTATTTTTAAGGAATTTTTAGTTTTTGTGCAAAGGATACGATTGAATAAGCCAGGAATGAAATCCTAGGGTACTAGTGTCTTTGCCTTTCCCTGTTGATTCTGTATGTCAGTCCTGAGCTTCAAAAATCTTACCTTGCGGGTTAAGGCAGTAGTTCAGAGTCTATGGCCCTAGGATAGCACCATCATGACAGACGCTTATCACATAGTGTGTGTGTGTCAGACTTTCAGAATGTGTTTAAACACGGACTCCTAGTACATTACATAGAGAATGCCTGGAGGTGATGGTGATTGTTCACTACTCAATATTACAATATGGGCTTTTTCAGTAGCTGCTGTCTGAAGAAAAAGAGAATACAGAATTTTAAATAGAAAGTGCTTATAAAGAATTTATTCCCTGCAATACTTTGTCAGTGCAACACTGCAGTACCAGCATACTCTGAATTTAAGAAAATGAGAAACATGCTTTTTTTTTTTCTGTTCTGTGTGCTGCTCATGTGCTTAGTAACAACTCTGAGAGTAAAAATCCAAGTACAGAAGTATAGTTATGCTTTAACTTTGGAGTGTCATCCCTAAAGTAAATGGAGTAACTCCACATATACTGTATTTTGAATGAAATTATAATCTTATCAGAAGTAATTCTATGGTAATAAGCCTGTAGTTTAACAAGGAGAATGAACCTGTGAATAGCTGGCAAAATATTTGAAATATTGAAAATATATCATTAGGGATAAAGTAATTTTAAGTGCAAAGAGTCTACTAAGAAATGTTTTTACAGTCAGAAAAAAGGAATGAATACAAGCATGTAGGTGTCTTATTTATCAGCTATTTCCTATGAACACAAGGCAATGATCTGAACATAAGCAATGATTCTGAAGGACCTTTGTGATACCACTTGACAAATTCTAATAAAAGCTTACAACACCAATATTACTTTGCTGTTTACGGAGGCCATTCAAAAAGTATATAAAGAAAGAAGTGTTAGGAATAGTAACTATAGCTGGTCATATTATTGTGTAAAAAGCCCTACATGTTGCATTGCTGTTGAATTAAAGTCATCAGGCATCTTAATATTGTTATGGAGACAAAAATATTCTGTATTCAAATGTTTGCATTCACACATTTCTCAGTTTTGATTTACCCAAAGGCATCTTACAGCTTTTGAGCCAAGAAACTTAATAGATTTTTGTGTTCTCTGTTAAAAAACATGGATTTCAATTAACTTTAGTTGTATTTACCTGAAAACTTCATGAAATTCTGCTAACTAAGCTGCTGTCCTTCAAACGAAAGGGCACCTCTATTTTTGACTGTCAGCTGATCCATTAGTGAGAGTGAACACAAATCCTGTTTCTCAGTTCAGCTGCACAACAAGCTTTCCTCTTTTCACAAATCAGTCATCTTGCTAGAAAAACTAGCCTTTAAAAATACTTAGGAAAATAAATGTGTGAGGGAAATGGCCTGTGTTTAAAGGGGACTATGGAAGAAAGTTATAAGTTATTAGATATTAGTTAAAAACAAGATGATGGAGCGTCCAAAAATAATTTCTGAAATACTTGACTTTTTATTACTTTATTTCTTCCCCTGAGGTATTTTTATACCATTTCCTTTCCTACTTGAATAATAAAATCTTTGTTTCCTTTACAAAATACTTTAATTGTTTTCAACTATACCTAACTTTTAGAATGGAAACATGACCTAAGAAGAGTATTGTTGTCTCTCAAGATAAAGTACAATGCATTCCTGTGCTATCTTTCTCTTGTTCTGGCCCCGTTTCCAGGCAATTATTTGTGGCCCCTTTTCAGCCCTAGTAAAGCATTGGAGCTCAGTGAGGAGGAACCAAAAAAGGGGGATTTTTAGTTGTAAAAAATAAATATCTTGAATGTGGTCACAAGTGGGATCAAAGATGGCAACACTTTCACTATCCATAGTTAAAAATAAAAATAGAAATACACAAAATGAACAGGCTGGACCAGAAAATAGATAGGGAAAACTCCCAACTATTTCACTCTCTGCTATCAAGGCCAAGCAGATAACTTGTGTCTCAATATTCCTTTTTCTCCTAGTCAGAGCTTGCTCTACTTACTACTGCGAGGCACCAGGTAAAATTAAATTCAATTCTATAAACTCATCTTTATGATAAACTGCTAAACTTGATTCCCAGTGAAGTTTTCTATGAACCCTGACAAATTTCAGGGCCTGAAGTCAAAGTTACTGTCTCCTGTTCCTTTCCATGGAATATTCCTACACATTGCAGGGTGCACTTAGGGGAAGTCTGTCAGCAGTAATCTCATATTACCCCCTCTAGATTTGCTTCATTTCCTTGCTGTCTTTGCTTTCCTTTGTGGTCAGTCTACACGTGTCTCTAGCAGTGCTTGTCAGAACCTGCAAAGTGGGTGACGGGGCCAGTTGCATCCTAATAAACGTGCAGAGAGTACGCAGAGGTCAGCCGCAGGCACGTTTTGCCGTGTAAGCAGCACAGGGTGTACAGCAGGCCAGACTGCTGTATGGGCAGAGGATTAACCATGTGAAAATACGATTCAGACAAGACCCTTGACAAATTTTATGAAAATGATCTGCAATGAGGAATTTGAGGAGGCACTCAGTGCTGCAGTCAGCACTAAATCCCTTGTATTTTACAACCCAATAATCAACCTGCTGCTGTGATTATCAGAGTGGAAGGGGATGAGTGGCTAGAGTAAGTGGCTGTTGGTGTGGTGCCCAGACTTACCAGTGCCCTGAAGCAGCTCCAGCAGGAAGCCATCCCCGTTTGACATCCTTGCAGTCTAAGCAATGAAGATTTGGGGAAGGAGAGATACATGTGTTAGGTCTTAATTCAGTTGTCTTTGTCCTATATTTATTCCTATAAGAATCCCTTTTTCACTTCTTTTCTTTCTTCCCTAAGCCAATGAAAAGATAATAATGCCAGGAGACATAGTAGAATGTTGTCTCCTGAGAAAAATGTCATCTAACAGTCTGCAGCTTTACCAGCATTGATTTATTCTCACAGACACAATTGTCACCAACCATGAGGGCTGCCAAGAGTTGCAGTAAAATCTCTTTAAAAAAGTGTCTTCAGCTCCTGAGGTTTTTCTTTTTCCTTTTCTTCTTTCTCTTTCTTTCTCTTTTTTTCTTTCTTTCTTTTTGTTAAATGTCCCATTTCTTCCAGCAAGAGACAAAATTTACTGGCAGATTAAAAGGGGTGCGTCTTTAAAACCAGCAATGATAGCAATATTGGGTGAAAATATTACATCAAATTTAGTTAAAGAAATTTTTCCAGTTTGTTTTCAGTTTGTGGGCACTTTTTGACATTTTTAAATAAGCCAGATATTCCGAGGAAGATGTGAAATCCTCTGGATGGGAATTCATTCAATGCGACATGCCCAGATAATCACCAACACCAGAGATTCAAGACACATCCAGACTTCTTCATGCTCCTGGCTATATCTTACTGGGATTGCTGTGGTGTCACGAGCATCAGGCCACTCCAAACACACAGGAAAAGGAGCAGACGGTGCCTTGGAAAACTGGTCATTACCTAACAGTGACACAAGCAGTTTCCAAGGCAAACAGAGTGTTAAATAATACAGATATTTGATATATTCACTGACTGCAAAAAGAGAGACGAAGATTGGATATGCCCCTTGTCCTACAGCAGCTGTTGCCCTATCCTCCCAAATTGGCAGCATGTGATAAAGAGGTATGGCCAAGGTTTTTAAGCTCTTAAGTGACCGTTTTGCTAATGTGAAACTGAAGCTAGCAGTCTAAGACTATCCTCAACTCTGTCTTCAGCTTGAGGTCTTGCAAAAAGTGCAGCTAGAACTGGAGGGTCCAGCTCGAGAAGCATCACTTTTGTTGACACATGCTGCCTTTGTCCTTATCTGCGGAGCTCTTTGCTCCACAGATTATTGAATCTCACAAATTATTGAATAAGAGCACCCAGATCATCACATTTCATATGGATAAGGAAAGTACAGGTGACCACTGTAGGTGACTTTCAAGGTTATAAAGGTTGGATGTGCTCTTTCATCAGCATAGAAGTTGAGGAGTCAAAAGAACAGGTTATTCTATACGCAATGTGAAATTCTCATGTTTTCTTTCGAATTGTCTCATATTAGCCTCTCTAGGACAGGAGATTGGTTTGCTCATAATGAAGTGCAGCTTCTCAGATGCTAGGAAAAGGTGAACTCTGGCTGTTCAATGGCTTTGGACAGGGAAGGATCACTGATCAATTGCCTGGCTGTCTTTTACATGACGGAGGAGGTACCTGATTAATAACCTATGACACAGTCTTCATACGTCCAAGAAAAACTATATACCAGCTGAATATTAAGATAACAAATTAACAAAGCATTTTTATGGCCTTTACTGAAAAAGTGCATATGATCTGGAGGTCGGTATAGCATGTGCAAATGTATGATGGTTCTTATTAATTGCGACTTTTTCTATCCTCTAGAGTAGCACAGAGGATTGGGAGGGAGTTTTGCAATCATGTTTGGAGCATGGACACACTTGTTTCTTTTATTGGTTTGGAGATTTTCTCAATGTTAATCTTTTTAGAACTCAGCTGTACTGCTTTTTTTTCTTCTTCTTTTTAATGAATATGCTACAACTGACTCCTTGTTTATAAGCCTGAATCTAGTCTTTTGTTTAGTGAGGATAGACAGATTAGACACACATCTGAATGACCTATTATGCATTGTAAGGGTTGTGTTTAATTGGAAAAAAAATAACAGCTGCTTAATTTATGGATATGCACAACAGGACAAACAATTTCAACATGGCAAGCAGAACACTCATCATTCATATAGTTGGCATCGGTTCCTCATGCATTGCAGTTGCAACAGGAGTCTCTTTCTTTGGGAGTTAATTTAGTGCTTTTGAAAGGTGCCGGATGGTAACCCTGGAGACTGGAGCCTATGTTTAGCTGGGGAACAGGTGCAGTGCAGGCAGAGCCAGCAGCTCCAGGGCAAGCTTTCCTCCAGCTCTCCCTCTACTTGCTCACCCATTTAGGAGGGAAAATCATTGAGGGACAGAAAAGGACAGTTTCAATGGCCCTTGGCCTTTATTCTGAGATACTTAGCCATGGTGTGGGTTTGGAGATGGGCAGCTGTCTACCAGGAACTGGGCAGAGATCACCAGCTTTTCTTGGAAAGATGATAGTGAGCACCAAGTAGATAGTAACGAGGCTTTTGTCACTACACAGCAACCTTCCCTTTTATGAGGAATTTGCTCATTACAGCAGTAAGGCCCTTTTTAAACCACAGATTTGATATGTGTGGAAAAAAAACAGCTGGATGTCTAGAAACACAACTGCTCAGTCAGGTAGTCCATACCCTCCATTCTATTCAGCTATTATGCTGCACTCATTAATCTTTAGTGAGTGCCTTTCAGTAGCTTATTAGGAAACATCTGTTTAATTTTTCTTATTTTATTTCCTTATTGCATTTTCTTGTTTGTTTTCAAAGTATTCTCCCTAGGGGGAATAAAGCATGTGTAGTGGAGAGTATGAGTTTATGAGTTTGGCAGTATTGATTATTTTCTCTTTTTTTCTTTTTTTTTCTTTTCTTTTTTTTTCCTAGCAATATATACATTTGGTACAGAATGTAGGATCATAGAAATGGACTTTGAATTCATTTCTCTCTTCAGCATTTGGGAATGTTCTGTTTCTATTACAGTCTACCTAATGCAGACACATTGTAATGTTGCCTTACATGTTACCAGAAAGGTAAAGTTGTATATTACAATTGCAGACACTAGAGCTTTATTCAGTCTTCCAAAAATCTCAGGTCCAGGCTATTGTTTATCTTAAAAGGAGTAATTGAGAGTTTCCCTTGATCTAAGAGTCAATAAGAAGCCAATGTAGGAAAGAAAGGATAGATTTGTTCAGGGCAGCTCATGTATTATAGCATTTTGTACTAATTGGAGTTTCCTAAGGTGTGATGGCTTCATGCCCAGGAACCACATGGCTGTGATCCAGCTGAGAGGTGACACATGTAAATAACCAAAGGCTGAGCTTCATCTGCCAAGAGGTGATGGAGTCTTGAAGCACTCGGTGACAACAGAAACTATTGCTTATAAATACTACTATGGATAACTTAGATGCATCAAGGAATCCAAATACCCTTAAGCTGAGGATTGAACTGGCAAACGTGGGACCAATATGTTCAGTCAAAGAATCATCATCTTCCTGCAAATTCTTCAAAATGCCTTTCTCTGCCCTCAGCATTCTGGTTTTTTTTAGATTGAAGTGCAGCCAGGTGTTTCTGTTAATGAGCTCATATTATGTTAGCTCTTTGTATGGTGGTGATGTGGTAAAACATAGGAAGAGCCGACTTTTGTCTTTGTTTTATTGTCACATAAGGCTAGATAATATGACAAATTCACCTAAGTGACTACAAAAAATACAAAAGTGAACTGCAGAGAGAACTGATTCGTGTGGGACACCACAAATGAATGAGCTAACTGAGGAAGTACAATTTCTCATTGTGACTTTTTGAGAAGGACTAGAGTCCGTGTATCTTTCAAAAGATATATAATCATTTTCTCACAAATTGTTGAATATATAACAATATATTGAATATATTGAATATATGTTGAATATATGAACAATAAGGGTGGATGTCTTCCACATACTTATGATCAACCATCCATCAAGTGTTTCTGTGCAGTTACAGTCTCATAGTCCAGTATGACTCTAGCTTGCAGCAGGTCTAGAATATTGGCATCAGTTCCATTAAGTGAAGCTAATTTCTGTCTATCTCTCTTCTGAATTTTTTCAAGTACACGTAGATTACCACTAGACAGTATAGAACTGGGTAGCCAGAGTGGTCTTATCATTGAGAGCTGGGAAATTTTGCTGTGTTTGAAGAAGAAAGATAAGATTCCCAGTTTATATAGCTGATTGGCATGAGCCAGGAGCAAAATGGTTTTGTGTCCACCCGCATCCCTGCCGCTCCCCAGTGTGTAGTCTGGTTCCTTAGTCCCTCCGGCCCATCAACCATGCTACAGTAGTGCTGCCTGAATTCTTCATAGCTAGACTACTTACATTAATCCTTCTTATAATGATGTATCAATTACTCCAGTCAGCAATGTCATATAGTTGGGAGCTTTTCTGATTTTCTTAAGCTAGGAAGATATAGACTGAATTCAGATGTGCCAGGATGCAGGATGTGATGAATGTGAAACAATGGCAGGAGTGAAGGCAGCTCAAGGTAGAGCAGCCCGTGGGATCTGGGGAGGCTTCCCGGTGGCTGTCATCTTTAGGTGTAACAAAGTGATAAGTGTGACTCAAGCCCCTGCCGTTCCTGAGTTGTCAGTTTCAAAAAAAATCTTGCTTATAATCAATAACGTCTGAATAACAGCAGCTAGTATTGCAGAATTTCAACAGCATCTTGCAGGTTTAGAAAATGAGAATCAACCATGGATCTAATGTTCTCTTGGTATATCTCATCTGTATAGAAGTAGGCAATAATGGATATTTTCTAAAAGCTGTCTCACAAGATTTCTAGCTTGACTGGGGAGGTCCATTAAGTCTTTTAAAGTTATGGAAGCTACTGAACCTCTCAGCCCTCTGAGACTAACTCTTCACCAACTGCAGACTGTTAAATATCTATATCATGTGTTGCATTTTATGAGAAAATAACTAAAACATTTTTGTAGTGTAATACTTACCCTCCGGGCGGGATAACCTAGGCTCTGAATTAGTCTGCCGTGGCAGTATACCCTTTCTTTTCTGTTCTTTAATTGTCAAGCAAATCTATGTATCCACTACTCCTAATTGGTGGTTATATTGTTTTCACAAAATTAAATTGTGCAAGGCTTAGTGAACACATTGAAGTGAACTGCCAAACTCCCTTTGATTTCAGTGGCAGATTCTGCTTGTATTTGGAGACAATAGGGCTAAAACCCTCAAACAGATTTAATCAAATTTCCTCCGTTGTTAATAATATCCTAAATTATTAAATTGATGGAATTTTCTAAATGTAATTTACTTTTCACCACCTATTGCTGCTAGTCCAATTCCTGTTCTATTCAGATAAAGAGAAAAGACTGTTCCTTTCATTTTCTCGGCTACATGTTACTATACTGTTTGGGGTCACACGAAATGCAAAGGAATGTTAAAAACCTAACAAACATTGTTTTGACTGGTAATATTACCTGTGATCCTATATTTTTGGAAAGCCTATTAGCATGAAAACAAAAAACAAGGTTGACCTCAACACATTGCTTTCTGTGTGAAAGTCCCTATTACGTAGAGGTCTGCACCACCTATTATCATGCAAGGATTCTGCCTGCCCTACTGTCAGAAGTGAATTTCATACTGTTGAGAAGGAATAGTGCCATGAAATATGCTCTCTAACTTCAACAGAAGGCGAGAATGGTAAAAAGAAATCTCACCCAGATACAGACCCTGATTATGATCTTTGGACATAATCCATTGGAGTTTTTCATTATTATTTTTTATTTCAATGTTAAAAAAAAATGTACTCCATATGGTTTGAAAAAGATTGAAAAGGGTATATACTTATAAAGTACTGCATTGTAGAAAAAAATGAGGAGAATGAAAGTCTTCAGCATAATAACATCTGATAAACTAGCAAAACTGCATATATCAACCAAACTGCAGTTTGCAAAAGACAGACTTCTTTTTATGCATGTGCATAAAGAACTAAGGACAGACTCATGCTTGAACATAAATGAGAAGTTAGTAGACAACTCCCACAATTATCTGGGTAACAATACAGTCATGTAATTAGTATTAAAAAAAAAGTGCAAGCCAAAGATTATTAAGGAAAACACAGTTTTACTGCAGCAAAGACTAGTGGCAAAGAGATATTAACTACAAAACTATGCTTACTCTGCTCTTTAATCATTCTCAGAAGACAGGCTTTTTACTTATAGTGTAATCCAAGATGTTTCAGCAGTGTTAGTGTGAGAAAAGCAATAGCTGAAGGGCACTTCTTGAAAATGGTCGCTAGTATGAGAATAATTGTGCAAGCAACCAAATGTTTCATCTTAGCATAGAGTAGATGGATGCGGAAGCTTTTCCAAAGATAGCACCTTTCTGAACTTTGGCTGTAGTCGTATCTCAGACAGCAGTCTGCCAATGTAACCAGAATAATTGGCAGCCAAACTCACCCATACATATAAGGCTCTTCTGTTTCCCAGTTCTTTCCTTTCTACCCCTGTGAGATAGACTAATGCTGGTGGAAATGACTATTTCCACTGCCAGTCTAATCCAGGGGGAACTTCTTTGCTTAATTATGTAAATATCTAACATCTTAAAAGGGAAGAGCCTGTTATTTTAAGATCAGTCTAGAGATTGTCATCTTACTAATTTCTACTCCTCACCCCAAGTTATGGGGCCTTGCAATGATCCTGAAGCTATTGTCCATTGCTAAGGTAGAAGTTATTCATGTAATATGCTGTCTTCATTTTGCATTTACAACAATTGAATATCACTATATCTTTTAGGGCTTTTTCTTGATAATATTTTCAATGTCAGCAGAACTTCTCCATTACTAGATTTTTTGATTAAAATAAGAATGCATATTTGGACAGGAAGTGCATCTAAAATATTCTGATATAGAATTGGAAACCCTTGCTCCTATCCCTAAGAAAAAGGATGTCCTCTCAAAAAAGACATTAGCATGCTTAGCATTTAAGAGAATTCTTAAAAATCTCCCAATATTGGCATTCATGCTTAATTTATGTTCTCTTTACAAAACGTGTTTCATTTCCAGATCTCCAACTTCTGAGAATTAAAAATAAAGAGAAGTTAAAGTTTTAGAGGAGATAAGAATGAATCTATAAAATCTATAAAAATGTGGTATGTCTTTCTAACATGAGTACATTGAAATGTTCACTCGTCTAAACTCACAGCTTTTATCACTCTATCATTTTTTTCCCTAATACCTATACTACCTAAGGCTGCAAAATTTAAGCTGCCACCTGCTATTTGCCATCCTCAAGCAGAATCAGTGGAGGACAGCATCTCAGAGAATGTCAGTCACTAAAAAAACTATGTGCAAAATATTTGGGATTTCATAAAGATGCCACTTTTTACTGTTTCTGTGATTTATGCTTTTGCTTATCATGTTCACACTCATTTATTTCCTGTTCTTTTGTTTTGTTTTCAGTGTATACCATTATGTTCTTCAGTTATTGGGGTAAGACTTTTGTATCAAGATCTGCCAGTGCGATCTGTCAGAAAATGCAAGAAAAAGGTAAGATGAGACTTCTGAACTATGAAGTCCAATGTAGTAATAATTCCACATTAAATGTTCAGATTTTACCCACAATTTTTTTTCTAAATATTGAATCAAAAATACTGTATTTTTCAGAGGAAAAGATTTTCTTCTACTTACTCCTACTCCCAGCAAAGCTGCCATAGAATTGAAATTAAGAGAAATTAATTGGAAAACTGCACACACATTTTCAATTTTGAAGGACATTTTGGAGACAAACACTAGAATTTAAAGTTTCAGTGTGCATTGGAAGTGTTCCTCTGCTTCATCTAAATTCCTCTGTAAACCTCTAGACTTTTTGCTGATGTTCTGACAAGTGCATATTTGGGTTTTTTTGTTTTTTATTTTTTGCGGGATCTGGAGCAGACAACTGATTTGGTTCCTGTCTTGAAGCCCCATGCACGCTGGGGACACCTTGTTGGCTGTCATCAGTGGCGAAGTATGTTCTGAGTTGCCACTTACCTTCAGTAACCCTGGAGATGAGATGTGTGGGAGGAGGAGGAGGATAGCTGGCCAGGGAGGCTGCTCCACTTAGAGACTTGGAAAACCCTCACAGAGGCCGGTAGAAGAGGCAGAGAGTTTTTTTCATCAAAGGAAAGTGGAAATCCCTTGTTCCAGCCAGGAGATCTGGTAAAGATATTTGTTTTATACTGTATATAATTTTTCACCTGGTGATGTCGCTTTAACAATTTTTGCTCAAACAGGAAGGTTTCTTTGAAGTAAGGCAGTTTTTTTTTAACATCTATAGCCAGAAGAAACCTTCCTGCTAAAACAAACAACACACTGTACTATTTTGAAAGCCTTTGCTAATTGTATTACTATTTAATTTGTTTCTGTATTTCCTTTTTCTCTTTTGTTTTACTTTAGCAATTGATCTTTATGCTAAAGAAAAAGAAACCCTTGGAAAATAAAAGGCAACTGCTGCTTTCTGTAAGTGGTGTTAATTCATCAGATTTCTTTATCGCTCACTCACTCCCTCCTTCCCCTATTACAAAGCTTCTATCTTATGCCACAAGCAAATATAATTTCTGTTGTTGCTTCTTTGCAATATCCAGTTTGTTATGATGTATTATGCATGCCAGTGTAATTGCAGAGGAGGGGTTAAGCTGAATGACAGTTTAAAGAGGTGCATTCCTTTGGCTGTGTCACTCATCAAAGAGCAGCAAAAAGAAAAGTGGGACAAATTGATGCTCTGATGAAAGTATTAATCTGCTAAGATTTCAGATGAAACAATGGGACCGTCCTAATCAAGCCATATCTTCTAGGGAACAAAATGACAGCATGGACTTCTGATAAAGAGAAGATTACTATAGTCTCTGTAGCATTATCAGTTATAATATCTACTGTATTGTTTGTATCTACATTACTAACAATCGAAAAAGGTGCTTGTCAGTACCACTCTTAGCATAAATCATATTTTCCAAAAAGTTATGAGGTCCTGTATAATGAGCTAGTCTTTTGCCATCTATTTTCTTATAAAGAATAGAATAAAATATGCAGTAATAATAATAAGTAAAAGCAAAATAGGAAGGCTGGTAAGCATTCCAACTGAAATCTCCTTAAAGAAAATGTGTAAGCTTTTCAGTGCAAATGAGGATAGATATTATAAATGCAACAAATTACACTTTTGTAATTCTGATGCTGGGGAACATGATGCATCCATTAAACTAATGATAAAGTGTTTTATTCTTATTTTCTTCAACAAATTGCAGTGTTAGAAAAACAGTTTTTAAAATCAACTTTTTTTTTTTTTTCCTTTTGTGCTCTTTTACACCACTGAGCTACAATTCCTTTGTAACATTTAGCAACATCTTTTCTGAATATGTTTCTATCATTGCTTATGCACTATGTCCTGACTCTGATGGCTGTTCCAAGCAGCCAGATGAGATGGTAAGAGATGTGTGGGGCAAGAAGATTTAACCAGTAACCTTTGATGTGCTGGACACTACCTCATGCTTGAAACTTTCTATCTACTGTGGAAAAGGATCCCCTGCAATCCAGTGTGATTCTCCTCCCCCTGCTTTACATTATCCTCCCCCAGCTCTTCAAAAACTTTCAGAAAACATTCAGAAAACTCACAGTCCTTGAACAGATGAATGAATTTACTGAATTAGTCTGAATTGGTTACGTTGATCTCTGTAATACAGGTCAAGTTCAGTTTTTGCATGCAACAAGGAAGTAAAATGGATCTTTCATAATCTTAAACCCTGCAGGAATCAGATTAGATATATTAACTCCTCAAGCAAATGAACAGAAAAACCATTTTGATGGTTTAGTCAGGTGGGAATGAGACAGTAGAGGCAAAGTGGCCAGCTGTAGTATCATCCTGATATCAGCTATCTCTACCTCTGCAGTACTGCATTTCAGAAGAGCAAGTTCTGTCCATTTCTACTGAATGTCATGAAGTAGGTGCTGGAAACTTGATTATTACTCCTAGAGCCTCTGCTTATTAAATGGCTAAATATTTGTATGTGCAAGTAACCAATTAGCTCACCCAATCATGCTAAGCTATTATTTGTGGATGCTTGAGCTTCTCATAATTGTGAAAATCAACCCCCTGAAGTTTTCACCTCTCAGAGTACAAATTCCACAATGCTTATTAAGGACAGCATGAAATCAAGAAAACTACCAGATCCTTGTTCCTTAGTAAACTGGTTAGGAATGCATATTGCCAGGTGAGAAACCATTCTGGTACTGCAGGTGCAATACTGTGAGATCTCTCCAAGAATCCTGAAATGGAGGAAACGGCAATCCTTTTGGGGGTTTCCGTGTTTGTTTTTTAATGCAAATGTCAGTATGCTGATATTGCCTACTGTTCCAAGCATTTCTCTGCTTAGATCTGATGTCCATACCAGATCAAGTCCCTGAATTCTTATGGACTAAACAGGATCCTCTGATAACAGTTTCATCCCAGTGAAGACCAGCTCAAAGAAAGGAACCTCATCCATAACTGCCTGTTAGTAAGTCCCTTGTAAATAAAATCTGTTATTATTTCCTCAGAATTGTCTTATCAAATCCTCATAGAAATTAGATTTATCTAAAAGCTTCTTAGAAATTGCAAACAGACATGCAAATTGAAGCAAAGTGTTGCTGTTCATGAAAGTAATCTTTTTACAGGATAGTTTTGTACAAGGAGAAACACTATGTTTGGTAATTTCTTTTCAAAGAGACAGTTTAGATTTCAGTAATAAATCTGCTATCTGCTACAATAAATGTACTGTTATCATCACATGTGCAAAAGTCAAGTGACTACAAATTCATATAGGAATGTCATGTACTTCAGCAACAAATATTTCTCTCAGTTGTATGGTTCTTACATAGACTAGAAGTCATCAGAAAAAAAAACAAACAAAAGAATCTTCCAAATTGTAAGCCTTTCTGTGCTGACTACTTCAGCTCCTGAAAAAGTAATATATCAATATAAGTATTGCACATTTTCAAGCCCAGTGTCCTGAATTTTCAAAACACTTGGATTTGCTGCAGCCTTTGGTGGCAATGTGGGTGCCTGGTGCTTGGAACAGTCAAGTCACAAGCTCAAGACGGAGTAGTTAAGCCCAGACAGCCTCATAAAAAGTATTATTCCCCCCCCCCCCCCAAAAAAAAAGATGAAACCATCAGTATGACAAAGGATTTCAGAAATATTCAGCTACTGAAAGGACTCCATAAGCCTGCTCAGGTGGTCAAGATAGTCCTAGTATCTATCTGGCCACCAGTTCCAGGATCATGGATCCACAGAAGAGTGATTCCCAAGACACAGCATTTCACAGCTTAGAGAAGCAATGCAGAGCTCAAGTTTGGAAACTAAGTGTAAAGTTGGGAAGTTGGGGGAGGGAAAAAAAAAAAAAAAAAAAAAAAAAAAAAAAAGCTTGGCTTAGCTGCTGCTTTCTGCTCCAGAGCAGATGGGAGACCCTTCTCATGGAAATCAGCACTGACTTCTGACATGGAAATCCTAGTATGTGTACGTCCTAGATAAAGGACCTAGTTTACTTAGCACACAACACTTAATTGATTTTAGAAATCAGTCGATGCAGTGACCATTTAGTCCTGGTTTAACTACAGCTTTATTTCTGTTATTTTTTTCCTCTACTCCTGTATTAGAGTGTTGGACAGTGTGAGTAATGATTACAGACTTCTCTCTGAAGGTCACACATTTCCCTAACTGTGGGTGAAATACTTTTGGTCAGACAGTTCAAATAGATGGGAATGAATTTCATGAAACCATTAAACAAGTCTTGCAAAGTCGGGGTCAGGCAAGCTTTTCTGCGATGAAGATTAACCCTATTCTTACAGCCCACTTCAGAGGACAAAGTCCCATTTCGTGATGACTTCTGTAACTAGAGTCAAAATACTTTCAGTGCTGCTGAGGAGGTTGGTGGTGCTCCTACACTTCCACACTTCCCAACCCACGCGTTGTTTTAGGCTCTGGAGTGGCTTCAGGCTGCTCTAAATTATTTCTGGCAACCAATAATCTCAAGCTATACAGGATAACTGGGGTCATGAGTGCATCAATGTACTGAACTTAGATGTGTTTTGCCCTAGGAGGATTCCCATTGTAGAAGATGGAAGAGAGGAAAAGATAGAGCAGCCTTGCAGTAGGCTGTCCATAGGATAATCCATACGATTCAGTGAAGTCACTCAAAAGGTGTTTTCTGCTATCTTGTAAGTATGGAGTAACTACAACAAACCCCATGTGTTATTATAGGAAAGCGAATCATTCATTGTAAGACAGCTTTTCCTCATTGCTCTACGCGTTATAGCTCAAATAACAAAATAGCAATAACAATAGCAAAAAGCATGTATACTTTTTATAATTATTGCATTCAAGTGTGTACTTAGGGTAGGTCATCTGAAAATAGCCACTGGCATGGATTGTTTTTTCATCTGCTACTTGAATGGATAGATCAGTCTGAAAAAGCTTCTTCTCTTGACTTTTAAATGTAAGACATAGATATCAATTCTACTTTTGCAGACCTTTTATCCACATTGTATGATGATATATTTAGGCAGTGATTTACAAGGAGTATATTAGTGATAATATCCAATGTGAGAGGACATGTTGTATAACTAAACATGATTACAAATAAGGTTTTAAGATATTTTAATTGCAGATAAAAAAATTCAGTGTCAAATAAAAATTACTGAATTTCTTTTGAAGTATTTAACATAGAAAAATCTCTCATTCTCCATATTAGAAGCAGTTGGCAAAGTTCTTTACATTTTAAGTGACAGGGATTCTCAAACAAGTTCAGTTTTTATTGTTTTGTACTGCAGACTATAAATGGCTATGGATATAGCGTGATTACTGTTACTAAAGATTAAAAAAGACCTCTTTAATCGAGTCTATCTCTTTTCAACCAAAACAGTGTTGCTCTCTATTAAAGATTTACTAATGTTCTTATCAATGGTGGGCTTCTCAGCATAAAAGAGTTTTCACAGCAAAGACTTTCAGAACTCACGTGTGTGTTTCAGTGAATCAGAGCTTCTCACTTAACCACTGACCAGGAGTCAATCACCTCCTGCATAGCCAAGAGCGGACAAGATCGAACATTCCCCTTCCGTTCCCTTGCAGGTGTGCTGTGCAACTCATGCAACCTGGAATAATTGAGCCTGTGCCACGAATTTTATGCAGGCCTTAAGTCACTTTAGGCCTACGTAATTCTGGGCGAGGTGCAAGCGCTGAGCGTGGCCAGCCCCGGGTAGCAGGCGGTTCGAATGGCTCCTGCAGGGTTTGCTCATGTTCGTGCTCTGGTCTGGTGCTTACACTTGGGGCAATACGTGGCAGAAGTATATGAGAACTTCTTTGAGGCTAAGGTTCAGTAAGGAGATTAAACACAGCTCTAACTTGAAATTCTGTCATGAGTCATGCACAACTGGGGCCAGATTCAAGACTTTTGCCAATTTCCTATGCGCTTATGATTCATCTAAGTTTATTTCTTTGTTCCAAAATGTATTAAAAGAAAAGGTGCATATCAAAAGGGAAATAGGTTTCACAATGTTAGCTTTGAAGCTTGTAATCTCCCACACAAAACTGACTGAAATTTCCAGCATGGTTTGCCCCACAGAGAGCATGTGAAAACGTGATTCGGACAGCGTGACAGTGGCTCGCCACTCCAAATGAATCAATTAAAAGAAAATCCTTCTGCCCACAAATTCTGTGTTCAATTAGAATCAAAATGTAACAGAAAACTAGATGGATTAAAGAGTACTTGTTTTTCTTTCTCTCCAGTAGCTTAACATTGAATACAACGCACCTTTGTTGCTTTGTTTGCACAGCTCTGTTTGCTTGCTTGGTCAGGCATTTCACCCCCAGCCTTCGCTACGAAGGCTGCTTGTGCCGCTTGCATTCTTTTCATACTGTGCATATAGTGAATTTATATTATCTATTGTTTGTTCTAAACTTCTGACTTTATTTTTCCAATGCTATCTGTTTTTAAATTAGTAATTTCCACTCCCACATACAATTCTTCTAAAGTACTTTGTGGAGTACTGGCTATTAATATTTTAGGTAGCTTTGATATTTTACTTTATAGTCTTCAATTTTATTTTACATTTCACAGGTTCCTAGTTGCAAATAATCCTACAGTCAATTTTCTCACATTTCAACTATTCCTTGAAAGATATGCTAATGTAGTGAAGCACTTGCAGTACTGGGGGTTAAGTTAATCACCCAAAATGAGTTGTATTACTGTCAGTGGTATATAAAGACATCCCATAGTGGATTACGAGGCAGACTAGCGTTACAGCTTCTTTATAAAATACCAGAAGCTGAGAATATGCAGAAATAAGCATTCATTTCAGAATACAATGAGCTAAGGAAACTGATTTTTTGTTATTTCTGGACTTGAAGGAATCAAACAAATATAGTGATTGTTTTTGTTTTTTAAAAAAAAAAGTACAATATTTTTTGGAAAGTCTTTGTAAATCAAAAAAATAGAAATTAATGTCTTTATATTATTTTATTTAAACAGGAAAAGGAGTTGTCTGCTCTCTGTTCAAGCTAAGCAATAAGAAATTCAGGGCCCCTAAATAGATGGATGGATTAGATTAGAATATTTAAAATGCAACTTGGAACTATTCTCAGCCTTACACTTATTTACAAGTAGTCAGAAGATATGTGCAGCAGACATATACGTTAATTTATTCTTTTTACTCTGATTCTCTCAATCAGAGACCACGTTTTAGGTGCCTACACAGTAAATGTATGCTAGCTGTTTGGATGTGTCTCTATAATTCCAGCCAAAGTGAACTTCCGCTGGGATCCGCTGGGACTTGAACGAGGGACCCTTTTGCCCGGCGAAGTCGAGCGCCGTGCTGAAAACGTGCCCCTGCGTCAGAGGCGGGCAGGCACCGCGCGGGGCGAAGCGCCCTGCCCGCGGAGCGCAGAGGGGCGCGGGGCGCTGCGAGCGGAGCGCTGCGAGCGGAGCGCGTCGGCAGCGCCTTCCGCCGGCCCGGCCTTCTCCGGGCTGCGGCGCGGTGCGGTGCGGCGCGGCGCGGCGCGGCGCGGCGCGGTGCGGTGCGGTGCCGCGGCGCGCGGCGGGCGGGCAGCGGGTTAAGGAGTTTGCGGTAGCCCTAGCCTGCCCTGTCGGCAGGGCGCGTGCTCCGCGCGCTGGCTGTTGGAGACAGGCGGAGGGGCCGCTCGGGCTGCGTTCTAAGACAGAAGCACGGCAGCACCAGATTTCTGTTTCTTGTCTGGAAAAAGGAAATGAAATAAGATTTAGTTACATTGCAGTGATATGCATTTTTATGAGGGCAAATACATTTCAAAGCAGAAAAGATAGGGAGTATGTGGGAAGGGTTTATGCGGAACGTAGTATTTATTTGCCATGCATATTTGATATGCGTTCATTAAATACGCAATAGAAATGTCAACATAAAGTGCTGTTTAGATCCTCCTATAAAAACAAACTGCGTTTGTGTTAAAATCGGAATGCATTAATCTTTGGTTAAATACAAGCCTTATTTGCTATCCAGCAAAGAAATGTTTGGTTGACTGTTGTTAAGTAACCATATATTTAACCTAATTTAATTTGCCCTTCATTTATAAAGTCCAATAGAGTGATATTGTGTCAGCGTAACCAGTGCTTTCACATACCATCGTTTGCCATTACATGGATGTTTTTTCGCTCTCACCCATTGACATTCAATCAGTAGCAATTATCACCAGCCCATACCTAATTTGAAAGTATTTTCATGGTCTCACTGAAACATTGCCAATCCTTCTTATAAAGAGAAAAAAGCATGCATCATTTCAAACAATACTTTTATATAGCATATTTTCATCTTACATAGCCATAATAGATAAATCTATCCAGTGGTAAAGTAAGATTTGAGATAGAGGACAGTGTTTGTTAGTTGGCGTTTAGGATTGAATATTCAACATTTCTAAGTTTTTGGTATTTTGCTTGGGAGATTTTTTTACAGTTATATCCATGCTGATTTAAATACTTATTCCTTTCACCAGATGCGACTCAGGCTTTTAAACAGTGTTTATAATGATGGTATATACAGCAGAAGAGATTCTTCTACTATAATCCTTGGAAAGGTAATTTTATCAGGATATCCAATTAGGAATATAAAATATACCATACTAGATGGCCATCCAAGTTCCAAAAGTACTAGAGCTTTAAAGGGAATTTAGAGGTTTCCCTGTAAATTGGGTTTTATGCCCTGAAGCATAATAATATGTCCTGCTTGTAACC
Organism: Rhea pennata; assembly: GCF_028389875.1. Taxonomy (NCBI): domain Eukaryota; kingdom Metazoa; phylum Chordata; class Aves; order Rheiformes; family Rheidae; genus Rhea; species Rhea pennata. Next base: position 15,639,763 of record NC_084670.1, on the reverse strand, counting down.
TTTATAAGTATTTCAGTCTGTGTACTGTAAGCTTGGATGTTCCTGCTGCCTGTGTATCTAGTATTTTGGGAGGAGTCTTGCTACACTCCACTATTAACCTAATAATATTTTTGTGAAGAGCTCCAAAGGTGTGCAGTTTATCTAACCACCGTCCTGCAGGTCTGTCGGTGGGTTTACCCGGCAGTCATTCAAATGCCTGCGGTGTAGTGCAGAGAAACCTGAGTGAGATTTAGATTCAGACCCTGGTAACGATCTAAGCACGGCAGCGTGGAGCTCAGCACAGCCAATTTACTTTGCTGAGGAGCTGGGTAAATTAGCTCACGCTGCGATCTGTGCTGCCGTAGCTGACTGCTGGCGGTGCCCGGGCTCGCCAGGCTGGAGCCAGCGTGGGTGTCTCGCCGGCAAACTGCGGGCTCTGCTGAGCTACTCTGGCAGCCGAGCACATACGCACACTTAAATTGTTGCTTTTCTGTTTCAACGGGTGGCCTTTTGTCGGGTATGTTCCATGTAAGAATTTCTCAATTTTCTTGTGCTATCTTTATTTTTATATTTTTTTATTCTATCCCCTTTTTTGTCTCTCTTTCACAAAGCAATAGTAGTTCAACCTCTTTTTTTATCTCTGGCCTCTTTTCAATCCTGGTCCATGTTTTGATTTGGGAGTGACCACAGTAAGAAGGATGTCATCTCCCTCCATGTGCTTAATACTGCTGTCAATATCTGCCACATCTGAATGCATTCTGGCTAAAATAAACAGCAATGTAGTGTCCCTCGGAGACACACTTAGCATAACACCATTACAATGTCCTGACGAACACGCACACTAGGTTTATGTGTCCTCAAGGATGCACATACCAAACACGTTCCAAAAATAGAGGAGGGTTTTATTAAATAGGCTATCAAAAATTAAAATGAAATATTATTGCAAAATTATTTTTATAAGTAAGGATAGTGATAAATTATGAAAAACTGAAAAATATCAAAAATAACTGTTGATCAAACATCTTATATTTTCCTTTTCTGAATGTTGATATGTTTTTCTCTACTCTTTGTTGTCCTTTTCTACTTCATCCACCCTTTAAAAATATGCTTTGATTGATACAGCATGCTCTCAGCTCATTAAAAGCCCGGAAAGATTACACATTCCTTGTGATAAAATAATTCAGCACAGATCTGTGAAGTGTAACGGAAAAGTAACACAAAATTTGTGTTTTACTTCATAAAACAAGCCTCATTCTACAGGTTGTTGCAGCTATTTCTTTTTTTAAATATCTGCTGAAATAGATACTACCGTGAAGGGAGCCAGGCAGGTAGACAGACCAGCAAGTAAGCCCCTATATGTTACTATTTTGGAGGATCTGTGAAAAATTATCATCCCTGGCAAACACACAAATACAAAGACAGGAAAGAATAGAAATAAATTTTAAATTTTATGAGGGAAGATGACAGCTTAAAAAAGCTGTACTGTATTTAGGGATTTCATTACATCCTTCATTAAAGATCAGAATGAAAAACAGGAATTTAATAATGAGGTATAATTCAAAATAAGTAGATGTTTCGAATAAATGCCTCGTTAAAACAGGGAGATTTGCGCGCTATATAGCAATGATTGTTTTTTTCTCGTTCCAGAATGTATGTATTTGGCAAACGTGCTTAGCTCCCCAGAAATGGTGCCCTGCCAGTGGAGGGTCTTGGTGCCAGCCCCGAGGACGGGGTGGCCCGGGCTGCGGGCGCTGGGGCGCGTTGGAAGCTGTGACCGCTCCGAGGGCCGCGGTGTCCTTCAGAGAGAGCCGGTGGGAGCCGTACCCCTCAGCCGTCCTGAATGCTGCTTGGGAAGCGTCGTGTGAATTTCGTCACCTTAAAACGTCGTTCGGCGGGCGGGAGGAAAGCAGCAGTGAAGTGGGTGTTTGCATGAGAAGAACATCCTGCCTCCAAGCTCCTTCCTGGAGCAAAAGTATTTCAGTGCCATTTGAAACGACCGGAAACATACATTTGTTTGCCTTCTTATACTGCGAACACCTAATCAAAACGGTATGAAGAGACAGGAAAAGCTGTTACCAAGCTGAGCCCAAACATGCCAAGTTTTAGCCTGAGGGAAGTTTGTGGCCCGAAGCTATAAGCCACTGAAAATAGGTGTTGATAATGGAAGTGCCATCTTAACCTTATCTACAGCGGCACTACTGCTTTGCTCTAATATCTCCTTTCCTAGCATCTGTGAAATTGTAATCTGTCTATGGCTGGTAACTGAGGAGATGATGAAAACAAGGGATATGCTCTGAACTACCTTAATTTATCTGTACTAGGTTTTTGCTGGCACATTACAGGGGAAGGTGAGCAGGGGGTGAGGGGCTGCTATCAGACAGCTGAGTGCTCAGACATGCTTGGGAGAAAGGGAAACAGGCACGAGATGGCTGTGTGCATCAGTCACCAGATTATCTTTTTATACCCTGATATGTTTTTCTTTCTGTGCAGCAAACGCGGAACAAAATTGTTCATGATGTTTGAACATTTCATCTGTAATATTTGTTTTTCAGCCTCATGGGCTTAAAAGCCTGCCAGTGTAGGACATCTTAGCCCTGATACTGAAGACGTTATCTCCAGAAGCTCTCTGCATTACTCAGCATTAGTGCCATCCACCTACCAAAATAGTGATATGTGCTACATCGCTTCTTTATCAGTTGTACAGCTCTTCACTTTCTTCCTCTGCCTTGTAGACAGGCTGAGAGAGACAGGTAATACTATCTAAAAAAAAGTCACAGTAAATTTGTTGTAGACCGCTTAGTTATTGTTGGCCTGAATCATCTGTTGCTTTACCTGACTTCTTTATATTTACTTTAAATTTAGTCAATTATATCTTTACTCACATATATTGTTTTTAATGGTCCAACAAATTAACACATTTTGGGGGACTGTTCTGTTCCTACCCATTAGCTTGCACTGACATTCAGGGTTTTCCAGTTTCATTCAGTCAGGTTTTGACTCCTTAGAAACCTCTTTGCAGCACTGCCTCATTCCCATCTGAACCAGAGCTCTTAAGCAAGAGTTTTGGGGGCACAGGTGGTGCCCTGAAAGAGGTCTGAATTAAAATTACTTTGACAAAGAAAACTTTGCTTACAACCTAGGTCATGTCGCTCTTCTTCCCCTGGGCTGAGGACCGAACAAGGCAAACGTCCAGGTTAGAATGAACTTCAGTTCTGCAGAGTTGTTCAGGCAAAACACCTCAGGCGAAGCTATGGGCTTTAGTCCGAACTGAAGAAAGGCTTTGGCACAAGTTCCTGGTCTCCAGACTCGGGGAGTCTGAATCGCTCCACTTAACGTATCGTTCCGTAGCCGGTTCCCGTTCATTTCACAGGCGCGACACTGAACCGCGAGAGCGCAGGGCAGCGCGGGTCCGGGCACGGCGCAGTCCCGCACGGGCCCTCGGGCCCCGCTCTCCCAGAAACTGCCCACCCTTGTTATCCCCTGCCCCGTCCCTGCGTCACCCTCCGACGCGCTTGCGGCTGCGCCAGCGCCCTCGTCCTGGCTCGCGCTCCAACGCAAGTCGTCGTCGTTTCTCAGCGCTTCCCGTTACTCGGACTCCGCTGATCTGGGAGCTGTTTGACCCCGAGGTGGGAGAAGACTTGCCGGCGGGTGCGTGCTCTGCCGGGGACCGCGGGCAGAGCCGGAGAGGTAACGCCTGCGCGCGCCTGCGCGGAGCGCTTGCATTCCCCGTACGTGAACGGCAGTTAAAATGCTGCTTTTTGCAAACACTACGCCCACATTTTTTCTATGAAATAAGAGCACAGAAGCCATATGCAAATCCACATGAAATAGTAGGTATTTTGGAAAACAGAGGAAATCCTAGAACAGAGAGGGACGTAGATAGAAGAAGTTTTCAGCATTTGGCCAAACTGAATGGTCAGGACCATTCAACACCGGGGCTGCAGTTCCTGAGGCTGGAGGCTGTACACCGACTTTTCCATACTGTATCTCGTAACAGTGTTTGGCTAACTACCGGAAGATTGTTTCAAACTATTTTGATTTCTTCTTAGTAGTAAAGAAATTGTAATTTCTTTTAGTGTAGTCTTTACTACTGAGTAGTAAAGAAATTGTATTTTTTGAGATTTAGTATTTTAATTTCAGATGTGTATGTGGCAATTGCCATGTAAATAATGTTTAGGTAAAGAGATTCTTTAGCTGAAATGTTTGGTTTTTAATACTTGCTAGGACTCTTTAGAGCGGTTGTGATCCAAATCTGCCATAGCTTTTTTTCCCATCCGGTTTTCTATATGTACTGATGCTCTTCTTTTGTCATTTATCCAGATGTCCTTCATTACCTAGATAATTCTCTGAACAGGTGCAACAGTGCCTGGAAATGCCACCTGAAATTGGAAGAAGAGATCAAGTTTTGGGAAGAGATAATTTTTATTTTATTAGATCATAATGATCTGTAACCTCTCGGTAACACATAAACAAATGCAGATGCTTTATCAGTTGTTTGGCTAGCATATGTTTGCAAGCCTGGTTCTGAAATTAGGGTCATGCTTCCTAAGAGGTAGATACAGAACAGCAAACAAACAGAAAAAGTTGCTCCAGGGAGCACTTTTAAACACACATACTGCCTTTAGATACATTGGACTTTCAAGGTATAATAAAACAAAGAATTTTTTCAGTACCAGTATAAAGCAGAAATGGAGATTTTAATGGTGCTAATTATGAGTACACAAGCTGACAAAATAGCCTGCTAAATGAACAGGTAGGGCTTCACCTCCGTGGCTGAGCAGTTAATTGCCTTCCTCACACATATATTTGTGTAGGGATGTGGGAGTCTGTTTCACGAATACTAAGTGGGACTAAACCTCTGCCTTTTCTGCTTCCAGCGGTTTTGGTACAGATTGCAGCAACATCCAGCCTGTGCTTGGTAAGTCCTCTAGCTTCAACCTCTCTCTCTCTCTCTCCCTTCCTTCTTAGACTGTCCTCATGGAAATGTTCATTTAAGAGGTTCAGGGTGGCCACTGCTTGTCGGACGCTCTGAGTCTACTGTAACACAATAGTGAACTATTAGTTAAGAGGATGCCAAAACTGGAAAGATCCTTCACAGCAAAACCGTAACCAAGTTCGCCTCATTTGATTTCCATCTGAAACAAAAAAAAATAAACCAGCAGAGATTCAAGAGGACAACCGTAAAAGCCTTTGAAGGGAAACTTCTTGCCATGGATAGCCACAAAAATTCCTGAGACAGTGATTCTTTGCTTCTGATTAAATTCTACAGCATGTGGTCAAGGAGAAGTAACCTTTACAAGTTACATACACAAAATTATGTATAAATCAGTTTTGCCTTAGTGAAGCTAGGTTAAAAAATTCTCAAAAAGCATAAACTACAGGAACAGAAGCTGAAAAAAGCATTAATTTAAATTCATGCCTGTGGAACTTCCATAGTTTTACAAAGAGCACGTTGTGCACTTTCAAAAGGGTGAACTAAAGTCTTTACTTTCCAAGGATGATCCGCTGCCTTTTTTCCTCCCATACTTACAACCCTTAGTTGGAAATAAAAGCCATCTGCTTCTTTCTAGTAGCTACTTTTTGAATTATCTTGAGTCTCCTAATTCACTTGTTTAAAAAGTTCTGGGCTTCCAAGTCCACTCGTGTACAGAAAAATTGCTAGTTTGCTACCTAGAGCTGAAGTCAGAGCTCAGGTATTGATCTCAGGGGAAAAAAAAATACTGAGGATTGTGGGGGATTTAGCTCTGGCAAGAAAGAACGACTTTGAAGGCCTCCAAAGATGCAAAATTCTTTCAGCGGCATGCATTAGTGATAATCAGTGTGTGTTGCTATGGTTCAGTAGAAGTCAGCACTGAACTTCACAAAAGTCTTTCAACCTTTCCTCCCTAACTGTATAAATGTGAGAGCAACAATAAATCTTGTTGACAATTACTTCCACCTCTATTGGCAGTCAGTCAGCTGCAATGGGAACAGCATTGTGCACAATATGTGCAGCACAGCCAACACCCATTAACTATCTCCCTAGTTTCTCCTGTGACTTAGAGAACATGTTATTTTTCCCCAGTGAGCAGCCCTTTCAAATGCTGAATTAGTAATATTAGCACCAAATACTACTAATTTGCCAGCCAGGCTGTGTTTTTCCAAAGTGTTCACAATGGGCTCTGATAACTGCTTTGCAGTTCAGCAGAGCAAAGATGAAAATTGAAAAACTTCTGTAGATCATTTGTGTAAGACCTAAAGGAGTAGTGTAAAATTCATTCTTTTACTAAAAAAATGCATAATCTCAGCCCTATTCAGCAAGAAACTTAAATGCATGCTTAAATGCAAACATATACGTAAGTGCTTTGGAGAATCAGTGGTAGAAACATTTTTAATAACATGAAATATTTGCTCAGAGCAGGGAGAGGTATTGTCAGAACCAGCTCTGTATTTTCAGATTTTAGTGGCTACCTTACATAATATTTATTAAGAAGTAAATGAAGCCCTCCATGATACATAAAAAATTTCTATTGTATATCGCACACTCATTGCTTGCATACAGCTTTCATTGATATCAGTGTTAAATCTGTGAAAAGAATTGCACAGCATATGAAACTGAAAAGCACAGATGGATCAGCATGGATAATCTTACTTTTCTAATCAGTTTTCTTATGCAATTCTTACAGGCAAATGCATATACACTCTTGCATATGAAAACATACAGACATATACAGAAAAAAAATGTATATATAAGTCTACGTATAAAAACTACCTACCCACAGTGAAAGCATGACATTCAATAGAGATTTGCTGTGCACGTCTGAGAAGTTAATTCAGCTCCTTTCCTTTCATTACAGTTTTTTCTTTTCAATTCATGCTTTGTCAAAATTGTATATGAATGACATGTGAGTAGGGATTGTAACAGATAAAACTATCCATAGTTCTCCCAACTGCAAGATTCGCAAGAGGACAGCACTAAGCTGGCTGATTTAGCAGAGGAGGGAAAGGGAACCACTTTTGTAGCTAGGGAAGATGTATAGAAGTCTTTGCCAGAATAATCTAAATGTTCAAAGGAAGTTTTTGAATTATCTATGATTATCCAAGGAATTTTATCTACATCTACATAGTACTATTTTTTAAAGAGAAAGGATGCAATCTAACTAAACACTGAATGGCTTTATACGGCTAATACTGACTGGAGGGAGAGCCTGTTACCAAGTGTCTGTCTTATGGAAATCCAGAGTCTCTCTGGTTTGCAACTCGAATGTCCTTGCTGGGTTGTCAGTAGAGTCGTTTGCAGATTATGATACAATTTTAGGACATTTTTATGTGTTGCTTTTCCATCTACTCTAAAAATTATATTGTAGGAAAATTCATAATGTGGGATAAACTGCATTTAGTTCCTGAGGTATCAATGTTGAATAAGAAATTGAAAATGAAATGATAAATTGGGAATTAGGGCTCCAGGGTAGGTTCTGCTTTTGGAGTTATCACTGATATATTTGATTCTGGGCAAGTCACTGGCAAACAGTTTCAGTACTATAATGAACAGGATATATAAATCCATTTTAGACAATTGCCCTGATTAACACTCACAGTTCGCCCTAAAACCAGCGACTCAGGCTGCTCCTTACGGATCTGATAATTTTGAGAGAATATTGTTGCTCAGGGGTTCTGGAAATAAAATAAATTTTGTTACTCGCTTAAATGTGTTCTGAGGTGCTTAATGCCTGTATCCCAGCTTTGTCATTAACCTCCCCGGACCCACTGTGTGCATTGTGGAACTAAAACAATTTTTACTTTTACCTCTGGCATGACTGGTCAATATTTCTGAAACTCTGCAAGATCATTCCATGGAAATCACCTCATAAAAGAAATATACTTCGTTTTATAGAATGTATTAGCTACTACCTATTTCTTTTAGTTTACTGGAATTTGGATAAAAAGAGTTAGTGCTATTATTCATTACAAGCAGAACTGAAGAAATGAGATTGGTTGTAAAAACTGTTCCCATGCAAGAATTCTATTTTTTATTGAAGTGAGCCTCCTATTTATGCTCAGCAATTACCCTGTATTTTAATTCCCTCACAAGAACAAAAAAAAAGGGGGGGGGGAGGAAAGGTAAATATAAAAGCATACGCCATAAATGTAATGTTCCTATAACTTTTCCCCAACAAAGAAAAGGAAAGTGCTAGAAATGTTGATTTCTTTTAAACATTTCAACAATTGGAGATTATTGAAATACTAAATTACTGGTACACAAGAGAACTAGATGATTGTTGTTCCACTTTTACAACACAAACCAAATGACGGCTTAGAAAAAAAACACAAGAGCAGCAAATATTTTGAGTTTTAATTATCAGCCTGAAAAGCCTGATGAACAAAAGGGGGGGGGTACTAAACAGAAGGACAAACGCGTTAAAAAATTTTTTTAAAGCCTTTGTCAGCCTCAAAAAGAGAAACAGACTTAATTATTATTTTCTCTCCATTCCATTTTGGGAGCTTTATCTGAAACTATAACTTACAAAGAGCAATTATAAACAAATGGCACCCAGCATGAATACTTCTCTGAGGTCTGATCGTCTCATCCCTGGCTCTTACATCAGCGCAATGATGTGTTGCCCGTTGGAAACCAGCGTGACTAGGAATGTAGAAGACAAGCCGTGCAGTGATTTAAACATACAGCTTCCTTTATCTGCTCCATATGGAATTGCAACCTGGACAATAGTATCACTCCATTAACATGAAGGGCTGATTCCAGTGGACCCTGGCTGGATTAGTTAAAGTATTCTGCAATTCATGGTGAACAGTGGAGAATATGGAAATAATTTCCTAGAATAATCCAGAGAATTGCTTTATGCTTCTGATATAGATCGCTGGGGAAATAATTTAAAAGCATTTTAAAATATCTTCCATTTTCTGTTATGAGCCTTTGGATTTCCACAGTTTGAGAGAAGTGAGGCATTGTGGCTTAGAAAACTAATTACAAAACATAAAAATGCTCAAGTCTAATGGAACAAATCAGACAGAAAAAAGATTTCCATTCAGAAAGATCAATGTTGGAATGGAAACTACAGCTTTTACCTAAGTGTCTTCCTCTCAACATCTTTGTTATACATTCTCTATGTTCCTGTTAGCTGACTAATTAGCTGTGATTTTTTTTAATGCCCCTTACACTGGGTTAATTTTGTCTAACTCAACAGCAGGGGTTTGTGCAATAATAATTCACATAGCAATGTCAATGATTAAAATCCTTTCATTAACATGGTACCTTAAAGATAATGAATGTGAAGCTTTCAGCTAACCCAGTCTCTTGGCTCAGAAAGGCAGTTTTTGCAGAAAATAATAATAATAAAAAATCCTTGTACAGATTAGCTTTTGCCAGCAGGACAAATGAGACCTTTGTTTGGGTGTATTACAAACACAAAGTCATACAAATCAAAGAGCATTTATTATGAATACAATGATGTAGCATGCTACTTTTGACAAAAGAATTCTAATAATGTACTTGAAGAATGCAAAACAGGCATTCAGAAGTGCTAATTTTCTGGCATTTTTTGTAGACAGCACAGTCAAGTCACAGATAATCAACAGAAGGGTCAGAGTGTCTTGAGCTGAACGCTGTCAGAGATGTGGCAGAAGGTGCTTTGGGTTGGATACGTCATTTCTCTTCAGCCTCCTCAAGAATTTTAAACAGGTTTATCTGTCAGGATACAAGTGTGGTTCAGTAATTAGGGACACGAGATGAAATACCTTTTTGGAAAGTTTTAATAAGTGCTAGAACAACTGCTTCGCCGAACTTGCTGTCTCTTCTAAAAAAATACCTTTCCATTTACATTCTAACAGTTCTTACATTTCATTTTTACTAAGTGCAAAAGATGTTTGCTGGATGAATTCATCCACATACAAATAGCATAACTAATAAAGAAATGTGCCTTAGCAACAGCAGCGAGGTAACAACGCTGAGTAGGCCAGTAGCTCTCATTCAAATCACTGCCAGCATAACGTACTCTGCTTTCAGTTCTGTTAGTCAAATGCTGTTTTCAGAAGCTGATATACAGTATATATGCATCATCTACCATGCCATTATATGTACATATCTGCATTCTTTTTATTTCAAATAACATTTGTACAACTAATCGAAGTGAATAAGTCCTGGCTTTAACAGTTTTATTTAAAAATTAGGAGAAGACTATTCTTGACACCCTCTTTCCTAGTGAAGACTATTTTTTTTAACCTTTTCAAAATGATTTCCCCCACCATAATAGAAACCACTAAATCTCAAGTAAAGGGATCATGTTGCAAAGACTCAAGGAAATTGGTACCCTTATTTATGTAGATAGTCTCATTGAAGTCAGCTGTGTGCTTGCTAAGCCTTTACTGTAGCAAGGCTTCAGCAATTGATCAACACGAACACAACTCCTCAGCAAATGAGCTCAGCTGACATTTTCAGTGGGGTGGTATCCAAATGGGCCTTTCAGATTGTCTCTCTTCTGTGTCATTCACTCAAGTAATTCAAGAAGGAGGTCAGTGAATGGGTAGTTAGTGGGAACACTTACTGCAGCTGTAGCTTCTCTGTAATTTTCCTGTGGATAATTTCATATATTTTTGTCTTTAGTGCATTACTGTTCCCATTGCTCTCATAAGCACAAATAATTACTTCCATTTTTTAAAGGAAAGAAAGCAGAAGATAGCCCCCTAGAAAGCTGAGTCACTAAGCTGGCTGCTAAAATTAATATAAATATGACTAAGTAAAAGTTGTGTCTGATGAAGTTGTTAATAGGAAAGCTGAAATAAATGGTTTTATATAAGAAGCTGTCAAGACAAAGCTTTGGGGTTTGATCTGCTCAGACAGAATGCAGAATCTGGGAAAAGTCTTGATCTCATACATGTATACTGAAATGCACTGTATTTTGTTATTTTTCTCATATTCTGGTTTACAGGCAATATAACTTGGTTATATTATATAAAAAAAAAAAAAGAGAGAGAAAAATATCTGAACTTGATCAGATGGATTCCCAGAATGTCTCACAGGCTGAGAAAGTGAAGAAGAAAACCTTGTCTCCAGGAAAACCCATGTGGAAGAGTACGGTAAGTGCCCAGCTTCCTTTGGGCTCTGCTGAGTGAGCTCTGCTGCTGCCTGAACACTTGCAGCACTTGGCTGCTTCCAGGCCTAAGGCAAAATAGGGGATGGCTCTGGGATTTGCGCGGTGATCCGGCACTGTATGGGAGCCAGGAAAAATGGAGTTGAAGGTCAGAGGATGTAGATCTGCATTGCATAGGCACTTGAGGGTGGGAAGGTGATGTGGTGCATGTGGCACTGACTGTTGCAGGTTTTATGCTGTTATACCAAAGAAGCCCTGGTATTTTGAAAAAAAAAACACCCATGTTCCTATTTAGATTCTAGAAAGTGCAAAGGTGACGTGAGACTGGCTTTCCTTTGTGCCGTGTGTTAGCATCCGCTCTTCATGTATCTCTCTTCTGTACTGGAACATACTGATCCCCTGTGACCCAATCCAAACCACAATTCTGTACTATTCTTTGGATTTTATTGGGAGAGCTTGAGTTTTTCTTCCTAAAAAAGTAGGATCATGAGCTCGTCACTATAGTTATGTATTCTTTTACAGCAAAAGCTTCCTAGACTCCTATTAAGAACATTAACTATCACAAAAAGAATTCATCAGCCCTGATACAGTCACTTCAGTATTTCTTTTCTGGCAAAGATGGAGGAGGCCAACCCAAGGCCCTCAGAAGTTGTCATCGGAGTGAACTTTTAAAATGCTAGTTTTTACAGTTTCTGCTTAGTACTGAAGTAATATTTTCTAAGTTTGTTTCTGTTTAGCGATATTTTCTTGACATCTTGAGTAGTTGTGAAGAAGGAAATGCCTGACAAACTCCTCAACTCTTTTCACTGATGTGTGTTTCATCTGTGTGTTTCATTAATTTCCTCTCTCTTTTTTCCGTTCTGATATCCTCACTCTTTTGGACAGTAATAAAGTATTTCTTATCAATAAACCTCATCCTAAAAACAGAGCACAAGTTGCTCGAACCCCTAACCACTGCCTTTGCTCTGGGTGAGCTGTGCTCAATTAAGATGTGGATACACCAGGAGACACCCACTTCAATATTGTTTGTACAGCTTGCTAAGACTAATCATGTCTTATTGAACTGAAAAATGGATGTCTCATAGGAAGTATCATTTTCTCCATCTGCAGATGTATGGGACTGTATCTTCAGTGAAGCCTAATAATAAAAGAACTCTTGTATATATTTTGCCATATTCTGATTGACTTTTCAACTTCCACGGGTTCTGTGGTAGATGGGTATAGCATGTGTGATTAAAGAGAGCAAGTGAATTTGAATACATACAATCTCAGGAGAGCATGTTGGGGTGGAGGAAGGAAATATTTTTCCCAAAAAATGTTTTGAAGGCACTTTTATTATTCCTTAGATAATTGTACCAATCCTCTAGTATAAAAAAAGTGTGAGAACTTTTGTTGTTGGTTTTTTGTTTGGTTGGTTGTTTTTTTTTTTTTTTAGTGATTATCTCACCAAAGGAAAATATAGTGAAATAAGTAAATAAAAGTAGCTGTAGAGATTGGAAAAAAATCACAAGTAATTTTTTTCTGAAATATCTGTTCTTCTTGTAAGGGCTTCTGGGTGTAGTGGACTTTTGTGGCTGTCTTATTGTTTATAAGAGGCCTTATTGCAGCTAGCATAGTGTTGTCGCTGTCCTTATTGTCTGGGCTGAGATTTAATTTCAGAACATCACTAGCAACCAAGACAACCTTGGCATTGCAGTTTGTCGCACTTTTTTATGAGTCCTGTGTCACTGCAGTGCATTTTCCTGGCCTACAGCCACAGCCTACTAGTCTGTGGAACAAAGCTCTTGAATGTAATGAGAAAGATAATATCATACTAGAGAAAATTAATGCCCAACGCTATATATCAGTCCTTTCTACGGGCTTTGTGAAGATGATAACATCAGCAAAGCTGAGTCAGTGTTCATACTATGTATTCCTGGAGCTGTGCAAAATTGGGCACTGTTATAAATCTGGTCCAGGGGAAACATATATTTAGGCAGCCATAAGCCATTAGACTTGTAGAGCTGTAGGTACACACACAAATGTATTGTTAGCCTGTATATGATATAAGTGGGTGTTCACATAGAATCACGGAATGGATTCTGGTGTTCTGCCAACTACAGTTTGCATTTTATCCTTGTAGTAGACCTTATCACAGAGAATCCTGTTGACCTCTTTCACTGTGGTATAATAGTGATGTCTGGACTTGTCATCTGGATGCACCATAAGTCCCAACAGAGATTATTTCTCCCTTTTGATAGGCTTTGAAACAGCTAAAGACAAATGCTGAGAGAGCAAAGAGCAGCGATGTATAATCTAGAGACTGGCAAAGCTAAGAATAAAACAGTTATCTTGATATCTAGCTGAAAATTTGGAAGGCCATCTCCTTTGTGGAACAGCAGTGCAGGACAGAACTATGTGTCCTTAGAGTAACCATTCTGCAGCGTAGCTCTTTCACAAATATAACCCTGAAACAACACTCTGGTGTCTACAGAATACAATAGAAAACTAAAACCGAAACAGAAAACAACTTGTCTCCAAATAAGAAAACTCCAAAAATGTTTTGGAATATATTTTGGATTGTTTGATTACTGTGATTTTGGTTTATTCTTTAAAAAAATTCCTCTCACAAAAGACTTTCTATTGCAAATGCTAACTGTCAGTTTAAGGATTCCTTGAAAATGGCATTGTCTTACTCGTTTTGAAGGGAGTTCAAATGTTGTGTTTGTGACCTATCAGTAGATAGATATAGGCATTGTTTTTCGATTTCCAATTTTTATTTAGAAAATTGTAAAGAAAATAGAAGCAGGGTTGACTGACAAAGGTTAAAAAACGGTCAATATGCTCCTGCATATTGTGTACATTTCCTGACTATTCCTGAAATAATGAGATACTTTAAGTATGTCTGGGTACTACAGTATGATTCAGATCACAACAACATGCTCCTCTGCTCAGATGATGATTTTATGACTCAGTCTTGAACTAGAAATTAAACAGAAGACCGTAATTAACTGATCATTGCAGAATTAGATGGCATTAAACCGAATTTATTTTAATAAGCTATACTACCTGCCCAAATAAAAGGCTCAGTGCTCTGAAAAAGCTCCTGAAAAGAATAGATGATAAGCTCCACGCAACCAATATCTTTTCTCTCAATATAAGTTATTGATGTAATTATCTATGGTTAAAGGATGGGGGAAATGCATCTTGAAAATATACAGCCATGGTAATTGCTGCAAATCCTTATATCAGAATAGAAAATAGGAGAGGGAAAGATGAAAATATGCTATAGGAAATAAGTTAAATTTTAAAGAGAGTGTAAGCAGAGTTGGTAGAATGTCTCAGGTCCAAAAGGCAAAATTCACTCTTGGCTGTTACAAAGACTAGAAATGCACCTGCTAATATGAAAGAATCTTGTTAAGAGAAGACTGGTGAGCAAGGATTGCAGCCTGAGAGCTCTTTTGAACTACCATACTCTTTTTCCACTTAATCTCTTGGAGTCAAGTGTGTCATGATTTCATGTGGGTAGAACCCACAAAGCGATGTGGACAATTTGTATCTGCAGTTTCAGCACTTCCAGCTCTTCCTCGTCCCATATGATGATCAACCCAAAGTTAACCTAAAGACTCTCCTAAAAAACGTTGCAGAAATCTCATCCACCATAACTCAGAAACCATTACGTGAAAAGAAACAAATTCTGAGGCAGTAAATTACGCTACTTGAACTCAGAATTACATAGATTACTCATACTGACACTCATGAGTACAAAATAGGCACATACATTTGTGCAAGTGAGATGGAATAAGGCACTGGAAAGATATAAATAGGATATGATATGCTTTTAGCATGCATCCTGTTAGTAACTGCTTTATTAGTTTTACTTCTCTCAGTAATTTTCAACATCGGTAAGTCAAATTCAGTAGCAACACTCTGTGATAATTCTTAGGGACTCTCCTGAAAGAAAGTTAAAAATTATATCAATGAGGAGTTCTTTCTAAATATTTTTAGATGCATTCCTGAACTTGAAGTTATCTATGTTCCTGTCAATACAGATTACAATAGATAATTTTACTGCAGAATACATTACTCTGAAGCAAAACTGTCTCTTATTCGCTAGGAGGTATCAGAATGGTCTTTGCGGCAATTAGATGGTCATAGTGTGATGATGGACATAAACACAGGGATAGAGAAAAGAGACACATAAGTCACCCTGAGTGTAATAAATGCTTGAGAATCTGACAATAACAATATGAGAGTCAACAGGGAAGCTTGGCACAGTGAAGTGCAGTGAATCAGGATGATCAAATGATTTTATTAGTTTGCTTTTATTAGCCAGATCTATTTCCATTTTTTTTAATATGACCCAGGAAAAAAGAAATAATTGTAATCGGTTTATCAAATACGACCCTGGCAGAGAGTCTGCCACTGGTAACTTGATTTTGTTCTCACTGAACACACACTATGTTTTGACTAATCTCTAGCATCCAAGATTGTTCTTCTTAAACTGGTAGGAGGATGAGTCAGAGTAACAGTTTTTGTTTTGTTCTGGTGTTTTATTTAAAAACTTAGAAGTGAGGTTCAGAGGTGTTTTTGATGTTTCTGTTAAAAACATGGGACAATAAAAATTGAGGAAAAATCTTAATTTTTTTATCAAACCACAGACTGAAAGTCTACCACAGGCAGTCATAGTAAAAGCTTTGCCAATGCCCCTGCCCAATCCACCTGTTGCATGAACTTCACCTAAACTAATCACGTACTCAGTGGGAGAGAAGCGATTCTGTAACGATGATAGCTAACTCCCAAGTCTCCCCTAAGCAATGATGAAGAATCATTATAAACTGTTCCAAATTATAGACTGTAGGCTCTGTGATGGAGACTTTTGTAGACTGGACTGAGACAATTACCAAATGAAGGAAAATATTATTATTTTAGGAAATGTAACATTTTAATACAATGTGAAAAATGATGAGGGAATAATAAATCGAGGGCATAAAAAGAGCTAATAATAAAAAGGAGCTTGGTGAGAAATCCCGCTGTCATATTTGCATTTACCCTGAAACTAATGCCGTGCACATTTTTGAATGCAAATAATTCACAAGAGGAAGCAAAATGAGGATGTTAATAATCATTTTTCCCTTAATGAGAAGCTGTACTTTGATTGAAAGGAGCTTTAAGGTGGCCTAAACTAGGGCTAACAAAGGAGCTTTTTTTTTGGAGACTATTTAAAGGAACATGTTAGAATAATATTCTGTCACTTAAAATCCCCAGCATTAGCATTCTTATCACAAATCTTATTTCAAATTAAAAAAAGACTTGTTAGGAAAATTATTCATTCCTTATGGGATTTTTTTTTTCATTTTGGCTATTAACTTAAAATGCTTTTTCTTGTGGGAACAGCTTAATCCTTTAGTTTTTTTTTTTTTTAACATCCTATTTTAAAAAGTCGATTGCTGTATCAGATCCTTATCTCCTGCACCTAGGCTGCAGGGTGCCTTCCTCGTTTTAGGGGTGTCAGTCCCAGGGTGTCGAGATGACAGCTGGCCTCCTGAATCAGTTGGGAAGTCTATCTGCTTAGCGCTACTTAGACACACCCAGGTGCATCCTATGAAATGTTTTCATGAATTAAAGCTAGGTAAATTCAGGTTTGAAAACACCCTTTCTCCAGCTGGATGCACAATTCCAAACATAGGAATATGGAAATTATTCTGCATTAAACTGGAGATTCTTCTACTCCAGTAATATGTTGCCAAAGTTACTGAGTACCTTAGCAGTATTAACTTTATATCCACCCAAGGCAATTCCTAAGTGGGTATAATTCTGTTAAAAGGGTTGCAATCAGATTGATTTGTCCACATATGGATTTAACAGACTAAAATAGTGTAGTGTTCTGTTCCATGAGTCATCATCAATATGCAGAGGGCTAACCAAATATTGTGAATGAATCAGCTTGTATATCCTGGAAGACACTGGTCATGCTTTCTGAGAGAAATTAGAGAAAATGGGGTTTGATTTCTTTTAATGTATTTTTTCCACTAAAAAGCTTGAGAACAAGCAGTCTATGGGTTATATGTGCTTTACACTATGTGGTTTGGGACTGATCACTGAAGTCTGTCATGTGATGCTTCTTGATTGTAACCATATTAAATATGAAAATGAAAAATGAATATGATGTAGCAAATAAGCGTATGAATGGTCTTATGCTCAGTTTTCAAACATATACCTTTCAAAATAGAATATTCCTTGCACAGCTCTGTAAACTAAACCCATTCATTTGAACGTTTACATGGAATCTAAGAGGACAAATACAGCTAAATTGAACTGTGGTTCACAAAGTCAGAATAAATGGCCACTAATCATTGTTTTGGCAATGGTTATTTAGCTGTAGTGTGCACTATCAGGGCATATTGAAAATATATTTCCTGTAGTTAGGATGCACTGTCTTTCTTGTATTGCCCTTAATTAGTTTGATTTGTTGCTCCCCATTACTCATCAACTGATAATGGCGAGGTAGGATAGATGTGGTTTTAGAAGTAAATAGTGACTTAGCAATCTTTCCTGACGTTTTATAGGAGAATTAGCATGTCTGGGAACTGAGCTAGGTAATTCTTTTGGCCCCAGCAAGACTGAAATTAAGCACAAACAAGGTTCAGTTAGTAAGTTTAATTTTATTCTGTATGCTAAGTTTACACACTTAAGTAATTTTCTGTTCCATGTTTATAGCTTTTTAAGACATTATTCTATGATACCTTCAAGCTTGGCTTGGTTAATTCTCCCAAACAATGCATGTAAATAATTTGATGATAATAATGACTAAAGATTTTAACATATTTTTTAATTAAAGAAACATTTCTTCGATTCTTTTCCCCTGAGGTTTTTCAGGCTTCTTGTTAATGTTGCAGCATGATTATACCTTCAGGTTGATCAGCCAAAAATTGTCATCTCTAATGGTGCAATACTACCATTTTTTCTTGTGTTGTGTAGCATTAACTCCACAAGTAATCAAATTCAGATGCACTCAGTTGGATTACTCAATTAAATCTTAGACAACATTTGGGATGGTGAAGTATCAATCTCAGGAATAGCTTCCCAATCATCTGAGCAAATACTTATTTAGGATCTGATCCTGTAATAGCTAATCTGTCTTGAACTATATGTGTTAGATTTATCCATGAGATTGTTTGCGTGCATAAAGACATGTATAAATCTTAGCTTGATGAAGGTCTTACACAGTCTAACTAATGAAAAGGAATGATTTGTGCTTTTTTAGGGTCATGAGTATTCATTTCTCTTAACAAGTATGTGTGATCTTTACGAGCTAGTTTCCGATTATGTGTTAGACTTAGAAAAATATTATGTCATGTGGCTATGAAGCTGTGCTCAGTAACTCTTTGCCGTTTTATTTTCTTAATGCTAGTACAAGAGGTTTTTATATCTATGGAATGGCTTTACCCAGCATTTCACAACTTCTAATTCAATATTTAATCTGTCCACAGGCTTAATGGTTTAATTAAATTTTCTAATGTATGTTCATTGTGCTGCTTACATATACTGAGATACATCCATGCAAAACTCTGTGTAAGCAGTCATAGCATGGAGTATTCTTTAAGTATGTATATACACAGATCAAATGGGAAACTATTCTGCCTGAAAGGACTACCAGATGCAATTCCTAGCTTCCATATATCTGGACAGTATTTGCCTTTTTCAGACTTAATTAATTGTAGCAGATATGCTTTAATGAGGTCAAGAATAGAAATTTAGATCTAGCTACCTATCTATATGTATATATTTATATATTTTTATATATGGAATGTTTAATTTATTGAAACCTTGATGTTATAAAATGTACACAGCACTCTATATTAATGTTATTTAAAAAAGAAAGTTGAGAAGAAACTAAAAAATTGTTAGATTCTTACTAAACAAAAATTGAAATGAAATTGAACCTCAAAAATTACAATCAAAAGAACTACTAAGTTGTAGGCATGCACTGTGTGTGTTTTCAGTGTTTTGTTATCAGTGTTGATTTGCTGTCTTGTATTTTATGGTGATTGTGTTTCTTTTCACACTAATTTATTGTCTTGTGTGTTTCTGTGTATACACATGTATGCTTACTTTCAAAAGTTTATTACCTGTGATAATTTCAGTGGAAATATCCCTAGAAATCTCTCAAACATAGCACTTGTGTTTGGATTCTACTTTCTGCCCTTTACCACAACTTGTGACCTTTTATTCAGGCTATTTTTCTCTCTCTCTCCCCTTGAGCTTTGCCCCCACAAGATTTTTGAGGTTTTATACCTTCAGATCTCCAGCAAAGAAAAACACAGGAGACAGAAGCAATTCTTGGATGAAATGTCACGGATATAATCTAGTTCCACAGCAGAGCTTTAATTTCTGTTTCCTTAGTCCCTAGTTTTCAAGTCTATATGTATCTTTATATATCTTCCACTGCCTTCAGCAAACCCTGAATCAATCTGCATCACACTTGCTAATTACAAGCGCTGTTGCAGGTTCTGCCATCTGATAACTGATGGGTGCTCTGCACGCTCAGCCAAAAGCGAGGGTACCTGACAACCGCAGGAGCGTCTGGTGCTGCTGTAAAGCAGTATTTATGGTCGCGCGCTGTTGTTCCTCTGACAGTGGCGGAAGAGCAGTTATACTGCATTCTCTCACATTACTATGTATTTATTCATGTATGTGTAGCATGTGGCAGTACTTTTCCCTGGAAATCTGGTTTTGCAAGCCCAGAGGGCAATGAAGAGGTTAATGAATCATTCTTTTAACTGTGCTGTCTGTCTTTGTATATAAATTTTTCTGGTTTTTGTTCAAAGAATGTATAACTAGATTTTTAACTAATGTTAGAGCTAAAATTGTTTCAGGCTCAAAATGCTGAGAATCCAAACTGGGCTCTGGGCTTTGGGGAAAAAAATGTAAACTTAATAATGAGTTTTCCTAAGGCAGCCTCCTGGCTCACAGTAATTTTTTTATGGCTGTAAAAGCAAAAAAACCCAAAAAACAAACCAAAAAAACCTGCCTTCCTTCCCTGACTAAAACTTTAATCTTAGGGTTGTCAAAACTTCTAATGTATTAAAAAGGCTAATGTATTTCATTCTGCCACATAAAGTTCTAATGCTTTAGCATATACTGTACTACACTTTTGTTCTTGAAATATGGTTTCCCAGCTAGACAACTTTTATCACACTTTATTAGGATTTTTGTTTTCCCTTTGACAGCTGTCAGTAGCAGGGAAGTCAATGGCCTCATCAACAAGATAACAGAAGGAAAGGCGATAGCTACTATTTAACTCCAGAACAGGAATTGGAATCATATTAACTGTGTTGAAAATGTTTTTCTTCTAGCATTGGAGGTAGAGACTGAATTTAGATATGTGGTGATGGAGTTTCTAGATCTTCATTTCCGCGTGCGAGACATCATGCTGAATCCTTTGCACTGGATCCCTATTGGGAGTGGTAGAAATCAGCCCTTTCATGCTACTCATGGTAGCTGCAAGATAATGACTCAGGAAGAGTCACTGATGGGGAGCTGTGGCGATTTTCTTCTTGTTCTCCGCACTGCAGGCATTAGGGCAAATGTTTATCAGGGAAAAAAAAAAAAAAAAAAAAGGGTTAAACAGAACTAAAGAGAACCTCAAACATGTTTAAATAGTTTTCTCCTGGGCATTGTTCCAGTTTTTGATTTGCATACCTCTACAAAAATTAAAAGGTGTTTTAAACTTAGCAATATTTTTGTGTCCCTTATTTAATCCTTAACTCCTGGCTTGAGAATCATTAATAACATTAAATATTAGTCTTACAGTGTTAGCTGACTAGTAAATGCAAGAGATGTCCAAGAAGTCTTATTATGACCCTTATTGGAATCATTTCTCATAATAGATAGTTAAAATTTACAAAAGACATAATAGAATGCTGCCAGAAGAGCTACCCAGTGAAGAAGAATATTCAGTGTAACACCAATTAAAATGAGATATAAAAAGGGATCTAGTGCTAATTGTTTTATCTCTAAATTACTAAAAATATATAGCCTAACGAAACAAGAATCCTATTATTCCTGTTTTATTCTACAATAGATAACTAAAATGTTTTAGAGATGGACAGTGGAATTTAGTGTTAGGACTGGTAAATCCTTGCTGGCAATTTGGATTAGCTGAATAGTTAGTAAATTCAGATATGCGAGAGACTTCACCTAACTGATTTAAAGGCATTTAACACGCTTAATGGAGTGAATATCAGTGATTTTTACTTGTTAAACCTCTCTAAACAGTGATTTTGGAACAGGTAAATTAATGAATGTTGGAGATGTAAAATTACAAATAATCTCTATCTTTCTCTGTTCCTGCAAAGTTATATTCTTTCTAGAACTGCACAATAGGCAAAATAGTATTTAACAGGAGAAATCTGTTGATTATAAGAATTGATTAAATTGAATTCTCTTGGCAGATCTTTTGAAAACATTAACTCACCAGTGATGCTGAAACTACATTGCAGAAATAATGTTTGCTTCTTCGTGGCACTATAAAGTAATTTCCTTTTTATCTTCAGCACTTTACTAGTTTAGGAGGAATAAGGTGAAAGTGTTGATACAAATGCAGAATTAGCATCACAATTCAGAGAGAGGTATATTCATTACTTGTTGATTGCCTTGATCTCATTTTCATTTCTGTCACAATAAAGTACCTTTTTTCAGGAATTCAGGAAGTTTCACTTATTTGGCGTGTTATTCCTTCATGAGTCTGGTATGTTGGTAACATCTCATTTTATGAACATACAGACTGCTAATGTATGTGCAACAGTGCTGTAGTTCTTCAGCCTGAAAACTTTTGCATTTCATTGACCTGTTTCTCTTAATCTTATTCTCCTCTTTATTTAATTAAATTTATGAAGTATGCTTTTTGTTCAATCAGGAGTTAAACATCTCTTTCAAATTAGTCTAAACCACACCTAATGTCTTTGCCCAACTTTTTCAGCTTTTAAAATAGCCTCAGGAAAGTCTTTACTTGTAAATGACCATCGAACACCAGGTTGTCTCTTAACTCTTTCTGAAATTGATTCTTAACTTTCTGGGTTCATCAAGGACTGATTAAGGAGTTCCTTAAATTACTTAAAGAGCATAAATATTTTATATTCAAAATGGTTTGTTTACCAGTAACAAGTTAGATTATGGTCATTTGATTCTCTGCTTGTGGAAAGAGTATCAGTCTATTTATACAGTAATACATTGCGTCAGAGCAGATCGGAGACCACTTAAAAGCAGCAGCCAATGCACCAGCGTCATGAATTCCCAAGGGACGTACGAGGGCTCTGGAGGGTGAGCCACGAGCACTGTGTTCTAGTGCAGGCATAAGCCACAGAGATCACTAAGTTTTTTCCTGATTATTTAAAAAATGTGCCAGCCAATCTTTTCCTACAATGAAAGGACAAGCAGTTCCATAAGCTCCAGAATAAATTAACTATAGCTTTTGATGGATTTGTGTCTTGGTTGTCTGACTTTAGTGTTTACCAAAAATACAAGATAGAGCTGACATCATTCTCACTCTTGAGCATTTTTAAAGCTTTCTTCCATCTGGTATCATTTGTGACCATGCAGTAACTTTTATAGGTGCTCCTCTACTACCTGGTCTTGCAGTTTTCATAAAACCTGAGACCAGTTATTGATCTTTAGCAACCCCATCCTTCTGTCAGATCTGGTTAGCAAATTCAGAAAGTTTTGGTGGATGCATGTAGAAGCAGGCGGCGTTTCTGTGAAAGTTTATTTGCATAAGAGATTTTTTTAAAAAGGACTATTTTTGCCCAATTCTATCTTTGTCTCCACTCCCCCCTTCACGAAGGAAAGGAAATCTTTTGTCTTCTTAGTTTAAAAAAATTGTATTGTCTCTAACCATGCACCAATTCAAATTTATTGCTCTGTATTTTTACAGTTCTGGGTTTCTTTGAACTAGAGACAACATGGAAAAAGATGATTTGTTTTACAAGCTTGTATTCTCAGTCCTTCAGTCCTACTGAGAAGTGGACATGTATTCCAGCTTTCAACATATTAGCTTTCAATTTGACAGCCATGAGCTTTGTTCCAGCTCAGCTCTTAATTAAGTGCACGTTCTGAGGTTAGCTGTTTCAAATTTCATTCATAATTTCTTAATAATTCAATAGATGGATGTTCTTGATATCACTAAAGTTTGAGTTATATCCCTTACTGTTCTATTACTAAACTCTGCCTGAATACAAAGTAGGATTTTTTTTTATTGTAAATGATGTTTATATAAAGTTGTGATCTTCATATGAAGAATCTTTTAACTGCTAAGGTTATATAAAAACTAACTCGTTTAGAAGGCTGGAAAGGTGCTGTTTGTTTTGTGAACTGGAATTCAGTCAGGTCTTGAGTTTAGTACAAGGGATATATTTGATGTCTATAAACCTGCATGTGTCCTCACTGAAGAAGTCAAGGTTTGACCTGTAGAGGTCCATTGACAGGAATTCAGCAGGAGTTTTGGATATGTCCATCTGTTCCTGCACAGACTAAAATCATTCCATTAGTCTTTCACACATATAAGCAATTCATTCACAGATCTATGAAACAATGTTAATGTTTTAAAGAAAAAATATGTTTGTACCTGATATATAAAGAAAGAATTCTAAGACAAAAGTAACTAGAAAATATTCTCCCAGAGGTGTGCAAGGCAACCTTGCCTATTGTGTAAGGGATGGATTTTATGAATTGTAACTTGTAAATTGAAGTGCTTCAATTTACACAGTTCCTCTCTCAGATATATTCCTAAATTAAAATGAACCTGAAGTAACTCAAAGTAAGTTTTTTGGATCACTGAGGTGGACTGAGAGCTGGCTGAAAGGCAGAGCTCAGAGGGTAGATATCAGTGGCATGGAGTCTAGTTGGAGGCCTGTGGCTAGTGGAGTTCCCCAGGGCTCAGTACTGGGTCCCATCCTGTTCAACTTCTTCACCAGTGACCTGGATAAGGGGACAGAGTGCCTCCTCAGCAAGTTTGCTGATGCTACCACGCTGGGAGGAGTGGCTGACACACCTGAGGGCTGTGCTGCCATTCAGAGAGACCTGGACAGGCTGGAGAGCTGGGCAGAGAGGAATCTCATGAGGTTCAACAAGGGCAAGTGCAGAGTCCTGCACCTAGGGAAAAATAACCCCAGGCACCAGTACAAGCTGGGGGCTGACCTGCTGGAGAGCAGCTCTGCCGAGAAGGACCTGGGAGTGCTGGTGGATGACAAGCTGACTATGAGACAGTAACATGCCCTTGTGGCCAAGGCGGCCAATGGTCCCCTGGGCTGCATAAGGAATAGTGTTGCCAGCAGGTGGAGGGAGGTGAGCCTGCTCCTCTGCTCAGCCCTGGGGAGGCCTCATCTCGAGTACTGCATCCAGTTCTGGGCTCCCCAGTCCAAGAGAGACATGGAGCTACTGGAGAGAGTCCAGCGTAGGGCTATGAAGATGATCAGAGGGCTGGAGCACCTGCCCCATGAGGAACAGCTGCGAGAGCAGGGCCTGTTCAGCCTGGGAAGAGAAGACTGAGGGGGAATCTTATCAATGTGTACAAGTACCTGAAGGGAGGGTGTCAAGGGGTTGGGGACAAACTCTTTTCAGTTGTCCCATGTGACAGGACAAGAGGCAATGGGCAGAAATCGAAGCACAGGCAGTTCCGCCTGACCGTGAGGGGGAATTTCTTCCCTGTGAGAGTGACGGAGCACTGGACCAGGTTGCCCAGAGAGGTTGTGGAGTCTCCTCCTCTGGAGATATCCAAGGCCTGCCTGGATGCAGCCCTGTCTAACATGCTCTAGGTGACCCTGCTTGAGCAGGGGGGTTGGACTAGATGATCTCCAGAGGTCCCTTCCAACCTTACCGGTTCTATGAT
The DNA here is from genome assembly GCF_028389875.1 of Rhea pennata. NCBI lineage: Eukaryota > Metazoa > Chordata > Aves > Rheiformes > Rheidae > Rhea > Rhea pennata. Next base: position 15,614,833 of record NC_084670.1, on the reverse strand, counting down.
TCCATGATTCTATGATCATTTTATACTTTTTTTTGCTGAAATAGTTCAACATTTAGAAGTTTTTCTTTTAAAATTTAGTCTTTTGGAATTGTGCCCATTTACCGAGTCTATTCTGAGCAGTTATAATTGGTTCAAGATCATATAGCTTTTCGCTTTGTGCCTTTGGGTTTCTTATGACCTTTTGCATTTCCATTAAATGATCCTATATTTTCTTCAGTAAATGCTATTTAACTCTTCCAGTAATTAATGAAAAAAAGAATGTTTCCTAATGTGAGTCTTGCCAATCTACTTTTAATTTCGTGTATCATAAGTGAGGATATGCTTATAAAATCTGACATTTATTTAAGTTGTTTTGATCTTTTGTTCTCCTGCTTATATATATTAATTGTTATGCCTATGAAGTCTAATTCAATGTGTTGATATTTTTATAGTATAACAAAGCTTCATGTCTTGTGTACTAAAGTTATTGTGTAACTGGTCACAAGATACCCAGAGCTTTGTTATATACAACAAAATTATGTTAATGACACAAGTTTAAAATACTGATTATTTTCCTTGTGTGGCAAACATCATTAATTTGATGTTGTGGATTGTTGTTGTTTTTAATGGCTACACTTGATATAATGAGACTTAGCTCAAACTTTAGAGAAAGAAACACTTTCAAAAGCAACAGAGAGGTGAGTCCTAGTTTTTAATGTATGTGACTGTACGAATTTGCATAGTCCCTTTTAGCAAGATTCAGTGGAGTTGGATGGATATGGTCATTTGAAATAAGCACCTATATTCTTCTATAGAAAAATCTGCATTTGAAACATCTTTCCTGCAAAGAGATTTCCCACACTGAGTACAGTTCTAAATGGAATTTTCTGGTAGATCTTGAATTTTTTCCCCACTTCTTTAGACTGCACTTGATCCATCCCTGCCAGCTGTTAGAGAACTGTTCTGCTGTCATTCCCTCCAAATAATATAAAGATTTTATTCAGACAGATGTCTCTGATAGGGACTACAGAAAGGAACTTTTATGAAGTAGGAAACTTTTATCCAGTTTGTTGGAAGAAAATTGCTGTTGCGTTAAGGAGTGCTTCCACTGAGCTTAAAAATGAGTTTTCAGCTCAGTAAATTAGCCTTTATTCAAAATCTTAGGGAGTTTTACTGAATGCTTTGTAGGACAGAACCTTCTTTTGATTGGCTTGTTGGCCTTGGACAAAGCGTATAGTATGAGCTAACTAGGAAAGTACAGTAACAGCTCATCATTCATGCTGTTGGGATATAAATGAATATGAAATGAGTAAACGGCTTGAGATTTTCCATATACTTTGATCCAGATTAACTCTTTAATATCTTGTAGGTCCACATTTGTGAGTGTATAACACATTTTCTTATCTGTACATGCACAGTTCTGACAATATTTCCCAAAGTTAAAGGGGGTGAGACAGGAGGGTACGTATCTGGTTTGAAACGTCTATAACCCTGAAGTCCAAAGTTTCAAGCTCTCGGTAACCTTCATGGAGCCCAATCCATTTCTTTCACAATGTCTTGCCTCTGAAATCAAAGAATTTGCTCTTGTCTTCCTCCACTGTAGCAATTAGCTTTTGAAGTCACTCCATATGAGAGTAACCTTTTACCAGTGCTTTATGTACATTACTTGGTGACGCATTTGGAATGAAAGTCATAGTATAATGTATATAATTATTATTTTAGATAGAATCTCTGGTTAAACTCCTCCTGATCCAAATGCTTGAGAGATGTGTTTAGAAAAGTCTGAATTTTTTCAATACTCTAGTAAGCCTTACATGGTAAGAGCTTCTCTACTGTTTTGGTTATTTGTTTCACTGTGTAATCTGAGGAATGAAGAATTTTGATGCTCTAAAATTTTGGTTCTTGAGTTCCTTTGCTCTGTTGTTTAAAATTGAGTTTTGTCTAGCTGAAGTAGTCAGTTACACTGCTGATTTCCCACCACAAGTATTTCAGAATTTTACAAGGCATCTATTATTCAGAAAATTCTTTTTAAAAATGGTCCTTGCAAACTGTTTCCTTGCAGACTTTAAGATGTTAAAGATTATAAACTTGATTAGAGTTTTCTCCCTCAAGACAAAGGCTACCCAAGAGATCTCTTGAGTTTCGTGGTACCCTAGGAAATTCTCAAAGATAAGAATTCTGAGAGTGAATATCTCTGGGTTTTCTGACAGTGTGCCCTGAATATATGCGGGTTGATGATAATTTCCTTACGCACATGGTGTCCTCCATCCTTCAGAGAAGTTCCACAGGGCTAAGGGAGCTGGTTTTCTTTGTTATTTAGGTAATACTCAGTTAATGCTAACAAGGATTATTATCTTATTTTCTAACTTCACTAGAGTTTCAGAGGATAGTTTAGTCCTAAATGGCCTTAACCCCTTTTATTCTATTGAAATATTTTCTGCTATTGTTTGTCAGGAATGCCTGAAATCAAAACTCTTTTGGAAAGCATTGTGCATAGCTTTATATGTTGCCTTTATACATTATATATTGCTCCTTCCTGTGTGCACAGGCAGTAAAGACATTGTAGAAGCTCAATGGAAAACCTTCCTGGGAGGCAGAAATGGGGAATACAGTTCAGCAGAGGCAGATGTCTGTTCCTAATGTCTTCATCTACCATGCCTGAAATGTAGAATAGCTAAAGAAATAACGCCTTTGATTAGAAGTAAATTTGCCTTTGTTGTTTCTATTAATTTTAACCCACTTGCCCTGTAAACAATTATGACCTTCTGAGTATTGGGAAAGTAAGTAATCATCTAGACAAGCAATATTATTATTCTTATCTAGAAAAAAAAGTGAAAGAATACCACAAGACTTGTCACCCAAAACACAATCACAACATAATCTCTTAATATTGAAAATATGATCTAATCCAAGTCACAAAAGCTAAGTTCCATGGCCATGAGAGAGGATTAAATTGGTAATTTTTCATAATGGAGAAAAAAGTTGTTGCTGTATAGCTAAAAATAAAGACAGAAACGACTTGCAAATTGATTCTGTATGCATAAATCAATCGTGTAAATGTTCAAAAACTTGAAACCTTAGTTATAGGGAAATAAAGATTACTTATTCAGCTACATAAAACTGAATTGGAAGTCATCCTTTGCATATGCAAAGCTGCTTCATTAACATTTAAAATCTACATGGTTAAATATTTATATCCTGGACAATCTTCAGATCTTGATACCCTGTCTTAAAACTATGTCTCACCTGTCTAAGAGTCCTTGCTAACACAATCCAGTGGATTTTCATGCCACCTAGACTGTTTAATTTTAAAATTTGTGATTCCACTTATTACAATTTACATTTACTAATACTTACATAATTATTATTACAATAATACAACTTATTACTTACTCCTTTTCACATAATAGCTAAGGAAGAAAGTCTTTAAATGGAAGAAAATCATTGCAAAGTTTAAAGATGGGACATGAAAACATTTGATAATTTAATGGCTTTTGTAACTTTTTAAAATACAAAAGTATCCTCCAATTCTGTATAAATTTAGGCAGAGATTATCCGCAAGTCTTTTATGCCTCTCAGTCATCAGCACAAGGGAGCAAGGTGCACTCTTCCACATGACCGCATGTTTCACGTGCAAACTTTACAATTTTAAATGCCTGTGTAGTTGCTTTGTCCCCATCTATTTCAGCCAGAAATGTGCTCTGGAGCCAACCATGGTGTTTCTGCACAGTCTGCAGCAGCCGTGTCTGACACCCATCGCAGTAGCTCTTTACCTGAGCTCAGTGATGCCCCTGACAAATCTGTTTCTCTCAAATTGGCTTTAGCCACTCTGTTTCCACATGCTGGCAGACTTTTTTCAGTATAAACAGCAGGGGTGTGGGGAGGAAGAGGAGAGAGAAGAAACAAATTGATTGATATGAGTGATTTGAGGAGGGAGACAAATTCTGCACAGCAGAGCATTTTTAAACTTACGTTATTGCAAACTTGTGCTCCCTTTTTAACAAGAGGGAAGTGTCAAGGTTTTAATAACAACACATGACAGGTTTAGGAGAAGGGGAGACAGGATTTTCTTGCCTTCTCCCCAGCAGTTGTAAGCAGCTATTTGGCCATAGTGTCCAGTCCCTACCTGAGCAATGTATGTGTGATAGATGAGAAAAGAACCAGGCCATGGAATTAACTGAAGATTTGAAAGTGACTCAGCCCATTTAAATAAATGATACCTGTCAAGGCCATTATCAAAACTTCCTAATAACAAGAAAAAGCTGCATATGGAGATGTTTCAGGAAAAAAATCTACTAATATTGAATATGTTCTTTTTGGACAAAGACATAGAGAAGGTAATTATGAATTAAATCCAGCTGCACAGAGAAGGTAAATGAGAATCAACTCCAGCTGTCCCTGATTTTCATAAGTATCCAGGATTGCAGTTTAGGCTGCAGGCCTAGATATAACTCAGTTTACTGGATGCTTCTTATTGCCCTTGACAAAAAAAAAAAAAAAAAAAAAAGCATCATTTGTGCTGATATGTTATAACAATATGTTATTGGCCTTCTAAAACAGTGTGAAAGAGCTTACCTAATCACATGCAAAATATTAAGATAGATACTGAACAAATTCTAGATGCTGAACAAATACGTTTGCCTCCCAAAATATAACAACTGTATGATGTTTTAAGTGGGTCTGATTATGTTGCCATTAAGGTTGCTTAACATTTTCCACTAAAGTACTGCATTCTGTTGTCACATCCATGCCAAACTATAACTTGTTCATTTATTAGCACAAATACACTGATCGGATACATCGTCCAACCAACTGCATGTTATTTCCATTGTAAGAGTGTGTGTGTACGCATAGCTCTGTACTGCCATAATCACTCCATCAGTGTCTTTATGCATTTGCAATTTTAAGTGTTATGAGTGTCTTGTTAATATATTGTCATTTACATATCCCCTCCTACTCATTAGTGGTATTTATATACTCAATTAATGCATTTCTTATAAGGAAAAGAATACTGTATGACTAAAGCTGCTAGAAAAAATTATGAGTGGGACAAAATGAGACCGTTTATGAGGAAAGAGCCTTGGAACGCAAGAGGATCCAGAATGCCTATTGTCTGGGGGAGAAAGTGATTTATAATGTATGCCGAATGATTCAGGGTTTGGAAACGAGGAAAGCGATGAGGTTGTGCTCCAGGACCGCTTCTATTAACAAATCTGGCATTGTGCTACACATAAGGTACACGCCTTTAAATGGTCCCTGTTCTTTATGTGACTGGCACAGTCGCACAGTGCCAGAGGGTTTTGATGCAGCAGTGGCACATGATGAGAAGCACGCAGATAGTCATCGTCTAGGTCGATCGTTCCACGGTGGAATTTTGTTTGTGTTTAACCACACTTGGAAAAGATAGTTTTGCTAGTGGGATTAGGTTAACGGGCTAGTATAAAATATAAATAAGAGTTTACATTTTTTGTCTTTAAAAAAGAAAAATAAAGAAAAATAAAAATCTCCATTGTAATTTATTTCTAGGGAATGAAAAAAAATGAGATTACAGCCAATCAGTCCTTGAGCTGAAACCATTTCTTGCATGACGAGGACTAAATCTCTCCTCTTGTAGATAAGCTAAATATATAAAACCATAGTCATTCAAAAGCGATTTTGCTTCAGGAGTTAAATTTTAAGTGTCTAATCTCAGAATAAAATCCAGGACTTCACCCTAGGTATCTGCATTACCCGAGCAGAGCACGGGCAGCAATCTGCATCCCACGAAAAGTTGTCCGAAGCCCTGGCTGCTGAGTAAGGAGGCGTGTGAGGGTAGCCAGCACGGTGCATTTCAGGAAACGTGCTCTGAACCCCTCCTCTCTCCAGAGCCGCGTCGCCTGCCCTGGGGCCTTGAGGCTGGGCTCTGCCTGCTTGGGGCCTGCAGGCCCAGAGCTCCCACGGTTTCCCAGCCAGAGCTCGTCTGCCGAGCCCAGGACAGCGTTTGCTGTTTTCTTCTCAAATACGCCTGTGGAGAAAAAAAATATCTAGCAGAGAAGGTTTTTCTCCTGTGGGATACAGGTTGAAATACTTTCAGGGTGAAGAAGGAATTGGACGTGCTTGCCGTGAGAGCGCTGCCTCCTGGGCAATTTTACCCTCCTTCCCTTCCCTGGCATTTACTCTAAAAAAAAAAAAAAAGTTTCTACCTCTGTATTTTCACTGAGTAAATTCCGTTTCCCTATTATGTATGTTTTCCAGCCCCCGGATGAGCTCCTTCAGGATTTAAAGAATCCTCTGCCCAACGCCTGTGTTCCGGTCCTCGGGACGCACCGAACGACGCGCTGCTAAACCCGGAGGAGCTGCCAACGCGCTCGAGACAGGCTCGAGCCCCGCGGGGAGTTCGGCTGAGTTCACCGCAGAGGGGCCTCCGTGCCCGGGCCCTGCTGGGGCCGGAGCGCTCTCCATCGCGGTTTTAGCCTTTTCCTCAACGCCAGTTCAGGTCTGGGGTGGGCAGCGGTGTGGTTTGCTTTTAAGACAACAACAGAAAACCCTCTAAGCCTGAGCGTTTTCAGAGCGGCACGGGAAAGCCGGGGGACGCAGCATCCTGCGCCTCGGCAGAGCTGGGCGGAGGCAGGACGCCGACGGCAAAGGCAGCGGTTTTAGGAAAGGTGGATCAAGAACCTGAAACAAATTGCGTTCATCCAGAAAGGAAATAAAAACCACATTGCATTTTTTCTCTCTGAGACTGCCTCCACCACGCTCCTGAAAAAATAACCAATTTTAGCCGTTTCTGTTCTCCTATTTATCACGAAGGTATTAGAAGGAGAATGACAGAATACATCTTCTTTTGTTAAGGAAATTACAGATAACAGTTTCAGTCTTGGAGTAATCTTTTAAAATTGTTCATGGCCAAATTCAACAACGCAACCCAGCCTGGCCAAGTACTTCAGAATGCACATAATTTTATTCACTTACTTAAATCCCTCTGACTTCAAGAGGATTTAAGCAGATGCTTAAGCGTTTTGCTCCGCCAGGGCCTTCAGTGCTAGATGGTGAATTTCAGACAAAGAAAGAAGGGCCACAGTTTTTTAATCCCTGCTAGTAGGTGCCTACAAAAATTGGTCTGATTTTTCAGAGATGATCTTGTAATTCCTACTGCCTTCAATTTTATTTTACTCTTTTTTTTTTCTTAATTTTTAAGTACATTTTTGTCCTTTTTTAGGATCTTCAGTTACCGACCACTCCCAAACTCATCCCAGACCTAAAGGAAGGGATGTTCTGGTCTGGCTTGGACAATCCGTGTTTTAGCAATTGCAAATGATAGACATAATTTCAAGGCAGATCAGGCATATCCTAAATTGAAATGGATGGATCTTGCAAGAAAATACTTCTAACACTTAACACAGTAAATAAGAACAATTTCTAATGGGCTATTTTCAAAACCAGGTAGGTACTAGCCCCTAGTAAAAGTCTTTTATGCTTTTCAAAGTGTCACCTTTTAAACCTGCTTTTTTATTTCAGTGTACACAGACATTATCTTCTTAATATGATCAATTGTCATTCCATTTACTTTACTGGCAAAAAGATTGCAAAGTGTTAGGATGATAAATGTAACTGTCAGGTGAAATATTCATAAATTTAATTGAGCTACCTCACATAAAAAGAGCGAACATATATCAGAATTTATGTGCTTTATTCGCTTTACATAACACAACCTCTGACTTAAGTAAATGTGTGCTAAGTTGTAAACAGGAGGAGAAAAGAAAAAAAAAAACAGGCCGTTTTTAACTTCTATTTCAAATCAGTATTTGGAAGCAGATCACTCTTTGATATGTTTACACAAGATATAGCCCTCATCCTGACTGGAACTTTTGGACTACACAAAAGTTAATAATTAATATAAAAGCCTCTGTGAAAAGAAAATCCACGGATCAAAAGAGAGAGAGGTAATACTGCAATGCACGGTAAGCAAACTCAAGCTTTGCGCCTTTCCTCTTTTCCCCACTGAAGAGAAAAAACTTGCAGCACAAGCCGCAGATCTATTGCCCAGCTAAATGCTGCAGAGCTGGTCGCAGGCAGCTGGGGTGGATTCACCATTGGCCAGACCATGCGTGTTCAAACCCTGTCATCAGCAGTTTCTTCTGGGAGAGCAAGATTTCCTTGAATAAAAGCTCGCTCTCCTGTGCATTAAGCAATTGGAGGACTCACTGACTAGCTAAATCAAGGAAATAGACAATGCATTTCCTTTTTTCTTCTCCCTTAGGTGTTTCCAGGATCCAATATTTTAAATATTTTCTCTCCTCACTTCTCGATCTAGGATGAATCTTTTTCCCAGCGGCTGCGGAACCTGAGCGCAAGCACATGCTCCTCCTGGTCCTTCCAGTTAGGAGCACGTGTGAGAAGGCCTTTAGGTACAGTCCCATGGGGTATGCCCCCTGCTCTCCGTCTTGCCCTGAACCCTGCGAGTTCAGCCTGTACAACAAACCAGCCTACGTATACTTGAGCCCCTTCTAGAAAACTTAGCATAGAGAAGGTGGTAGTTGTGACACTTTGTGAGATTATGGTGCCTTTTTTGTGTTTCCTCTCACTTTCCTCTCAAATATTGCTGGTTTATGTACCCAGTCATTGCAGCTGGTTGCTCAGCAGCTGAATTGAGAGCAACTCCAGTTGTGTATTTAATACCATTGTAATTGCTTTAGATAGCCGGCCACATGGATGCATAAAAAACTCTAAAGTTATTCAGAGAGGATTTAGGACACTTTTTTTTTTCTTTTCATTTCTTCTTTTCATATTACTTTAGACTTCATTGCTGAAATATTGAACGGAGAGCTCTTCATTTTTAAAAAAATCTATAAAAATTGCAAGATCTTTAAAATCATATTGATGTATAACTTATAGCTCCTTCCATTTAAAAAGACCCCCACATCCCTACTTACTAGCAGTTCTCCTTGTAAGCTAAAATATAGTTAAATATTTTAATTCAAAAAATTGTCTGAGAGTCAGGTGGAGCTGTAGAAAACTCAGAAATGCTTAAAAAGGAATTCCAGTATCAAACTTGTGAGGCAACCTAAAGACAAGGTACCCTTTGAATGTTATTAACAATCTGGAACATTTCTGAGCACTTGTTTAAGTGCTCTGCTAGAGCTTTGTGTTTCCAGCATAAACTGATGGAGATCAACACTTTTTTTGACACTCCTACTACCAAGTGCTTATAAAGTGTTTATATCTATAATTGTATCAAATTATGTTAATTAAGCACTGAAAGACACTAGTATGTTGAAGTGCTCAAAAAGTGCATTACTCTGAGTGTCACCCAGGGGCTCTTCACAGCAGGCACTTGGGGGACAATTTTTTTTCCTTCCAAGCACCTTTAGAGCACTATGTCTTAAAGTGTCTTTCTGGTTTTAATTAAATTTAAAAAAGCAAGTGCTAGTTGAGTGCACATGATTTACTCTAATCTTTTGAAATGCAAATGCATTTTAGACTAAAATACCCTTTCCTTTTTTCACAGTCCTCCACTTTGCTCCTCAACTGTCTCTCATACCTTTCTTATTACTCACATCTTTTATTATTGTGTATTCAACTGCTAAAAACAGTCATGGTAAAGGCTGGGAATTAACTCCATTATGAGTGATTAGGCGGAAGATAGAACTAGTCAAAGGACAGAATACCCTTACTGGGGTATCTAATAGCGTTACAAAGAAAAATCCTGCTAGCTTAGGGGAAATACTGTGTTGACCTGGACTACTCAGCGTTTGTTCTTCTTATGCCCCTGCCTGCCTACAAAATCTGTGCTGCAGATTTCTAGAGCAGCTACAGCAAATGAGGTTAACAGTTTCCTTCCAACAAACCTAAATCATTTTGTGAAGGAGGTGTAGGTCATTAGCGACACGTTACAGTTGCGCACATGAGCTCCCAAAAGACTAAATGCTTTAGCCAAGATGACCTGCTAAACCAGAAGTTTATGTCCACATTCGATGTTTAGTTCCACTGATGTTATAAGATGGAGGAATTTTGCATAGCACTACAGAAATCTAGTATGAGGACACAGGAAAAAAATCCCATTTCTGAAGAACAGTTTAAAGATAGGAGCAGCAGCACAAGGACAAAAAAAAATTATGTGTCTCCCTGAAGAGTCAAAAAAAATCATTCTTAAATCTGATCAAAAATAAACAGGCGCTTTTAGGAATGTTATTATAGTATGTCCTACTTCAAGGGCTATTCTGTTTCATGATAGAATATTTTTCTTTTAGGTGTACAGATAACAATTCTTACGTTACCTAATTCTGACTAGACTCTATTAAAATGATTTTTTTGCTTTTCTGAGAAACTATATTTAATCCCTATGTCAATGTGCTGAGAAAGATAGTAAAGATATATCTGAACTTTAAACTTCTTTAATCTTTTTCTTTAGCTTTCATTCTTGTTGCACAGCCTCAGCAATCAGATTTCAACACTCCATTCCTCAGAAAAACTTACAGATCTAGAAACCATAGTGAGATAAGATTCTCCTTTGACCCAAAGACACATTCTTCCATGTTACATCTTTGGAAGGTCTTTTAAATGAAGATGTCTATTGAAATCTTCCAGATAGATAGAATTTAATTTGATAATGACTAGATAGCACTAGATAGGTGGCTGGAAGCCACCAGGGTATAGAGCTGAGTTGTGTACCACTAGTTAAAGAGGTATCCCAGTCAGTCCTTGCTGGAAGTATTATTTGAGAGGTCCTTCTTAGCCTAGCACACATGGACTGAATTGTTCTGAACTTAGTTCTCTGGGGAGAACTAAGACACCTGTTTCACAAGTTGTCACTCTCACTGCAGCAGGAGGGAATAAGCCAAGAACTGGTGAGCACTGAGCTTGTTCTTTCCAGTTCAAGGTAAAGCACATTGTCAGGGCATTTGAAGTCTTTCTCAACAATTACTTACACTATATATGAATGTAAGCCAAGGGATTCGTGCTCTACAGATCCCAGTCCAGCTCCTATCTGCAGGTTGATCCAGCTGTCAGTTACGAAGGGACTGATTTAGAGTGAGTTGAATAAACTCTCTCGAGTATCAATTATATATAGGAAAGAACAACTGAATGGTGATTAGATTGAACTGTTATCATCTGCTGTTTGGAAGGAAAGGAATCAATGCTCTGATTGTCTTCTGTAACATCACCTATTATAATCATATCTCTCTTTTCTGTCTTTCTAGCTACTTGATTATTTATTTATTTGCAATAATCTTAGGAGGTAATGAACAAATTAAATTTAGATAGAAGGCTCAGATTCACTGTTGGCACTGCTTTACTGAAATAAGTAGAGTTAGCCAGGAGATTCAAAATACTTTGTATTCAGCAACCATAAGCTATCTGGCCTGTTGATGGCTTCTAAAATCCCTTCAGTGCCTGCCAGTGTGTGATTACACAGTGTCATTTTATTGCCTTTTAAAGGACAATATATACAAGTCTGAAAACCAGAAGGTATTGAAATACAGAATGTATTATGTTACCTAGATGAAATAATTTTCAGAATGAGTAAAACTAAGCATTTGGAGGAGGGAAGAGTGAGAGAATTATTTTTGCATTTGGGAAGTGTCTCTATTGATTAGGTCTTTATGTTTCTTTTTCTTATTATTTTGAGTGACAGAAAGCTGGAGTGATTTGAATCTAGTTCCTCTTAATACGAGGTACGTACCATCCACAGAACATTGTGTGTCGTTAGACAAATGGTATTGGTTGCTGTTGTATAAATGACTTTGTAATCAGGCATGAGCCAACAACTTCCAGCATTGTTATTGTAGTACATGCTGCCAGTGTTTGCTAATTCCAAGGTACTACAGGTCTTGAAAATCTCAGATCATCTGGCAGACCTTAGGACATCTGCTGCTTGTCTGACTAGGAACAGAAAGGCTGATGAGCATACAAAATAAGAGGATCATTAAGGTCCAGCTTGTGGTTTTTAAAGCCACAGCCCTGTAAAGAGCAGGACAAAGGGATGTTAACGCAGTCAAGTTAAAAAGAGAGACTTCTGTCTGTGAAGGACACATAAACAGGAAAATCCATGAGCACGAATGAATAAAAAATTGGAAATACATGCCATGATATAGTGGCAGGATATATTACTTTTTAGTGTGGGCCATGTCTACCCATGCAGCAGGGTAAGGTTATAGGCCACACTTGTACAAATCTGTGGTGTAGCTAGTGCCAGAAGCGGCACTCCTCCTGTTGCACCTCCAACTCTTGGTTAGCAGCAATGAAGAGTCTCTACTTTTTGCTTTCCAAAGTCCTATCTACATAAAGGAGACAGAATGTAGCTCTGAGTAACAACGTTTTATTTGATGAATAGCTTGTTCTATTGAAATTTTTAAATAAAATGCTCATATATGACATACCTGGCAATTATTTCCCATTGCTCTACACTTGTATATATCTTTCTTATGCAGTTATTTACTACATAACTCTAATGAAGTGTTTTCCCCTCTATACCTACAGCGACTTAGTTTTTGTAAGGATGAGAAAGTGCCTCCAGAGACAACACATTGCTGAGAAGAATTAGAAGACCAAAGGTAATAGATATTTTAATTTAAGATAGAGCCACTTGCCATTTGTGTACCTTTAAAAAGCAGTCAATTCTAATTATAGAGATTTATCTTGGATTAAGGAAGAAAAATGCTAAAGTAAGCACTGCTTCTAATATAACTCTAGGGTTAAGGCTTTTCTAAATGCGAATTATGCATACTGAGTACAGTAAAGTGACTGCCATCAAATTCTGAGTTAACTGTTCATATGATGGTGGTTTTGTTATTCTGAGAATATTTTCCCTCTTTACATAATTACATTTACAAAGCAAAAAATAATAGGCATTGCTTCGCTTATCATTAATGCTGGGGAGGGGAAAGAAGTGTGGGAGAGGCTTTTTGAAAAGAGGAAAGCATTTTTATTAGTTCTTGTAGAGCTATCTTGAATTTCATCTGCAGAATATTAGAACTCCAATGGAAGAACACGCTTGTGATCCATCCTAACTGGATGGATTGTCAGAGTCTGCAGCAGATAGCAAGGATTTCAGTGAAAGGTACAGACCAAAGGTTGAAAAATATTAGCATGGAAAGAATCACTTTCAGTGCAGTTTCAAAGACAATTGTTGCATTTCCTCATCTATCCATTTTGCCTCCCTCATGTCCCTGAAATGTTTTTGATTTTATCATGTCTTTTTTTTTTTTCTGATAACATTTGTTCTCCACATGGAAATTGTTTAGTACTCATCAAGATATTTGGTATCCTTCCCTGGGATATCATTTATCATGGCACTGTTTATCACTTTCCTTATCTGAATCACAGATGTGCTGGCCTGGATTTGGAGACTTCATTCTTTTTTAAGCTATCAAAAAAAATGCAGAAATGAGTAGAACAACAAAAATTAAACCACCTCCAACAAACAAAGTTTCACAGTCTTTGGAACTCACCTCTTCTTTTGTCTTTGTCATCCTCTTGCTGTAGGAAATGTGATTTGACTTTATTTATATAGTAAAGGAGCAGCTCTTTTTGGTGTGTCGTTTTTGTCTACACAGCGCGAGTGATGGAAATGCTGCACTACCACTCTCAAAACTCTTGGTTTTAATATTGCATAGCAACATTTAACCCTCAAGCTTTTTCTCAGGCAGAACTAAGGAATCCAAGGATATTTTTAGTCTATTACATTGTAGATATCTATGATCTTATTCTGAAAACTACAAGCCTCTCTTAAAGCATATATTGATAAAATATGAAGTGAGAGAAGACTGTTATGACCATCTATTGTTCATAGCACAACCATGTATATACACCTCCTAGCATAATATTTTCTGTAAACAACTCTGGTTGAGAGTTAATGCTTGGATAATAGAAGAATATGGAATCAAAATATCGAGAACTGAACAAAGTCTGTTTTATGTTTTGTGCTTTATTACCTCAATGTTCTCACACTGGTATACTGCTGGATGTTTAGCGGTTGTATTCTTTCAACTGCGCTACACTTTTTTCCTCATCATCCTATTCTAGTGTTTTTTAGCACACGTATGCCTCGAGTTATATTAGTTTTCTTAAGAAGACAGCCATATGATGAGAAGTCACCAAGGAGTAACTCTAGGCATCTATGTGCAAAAAAATAAAGTAATAAATGTATAAAAAATAAGCATAAAGTTATGAGAAGTATATCAAAGTTGTCATAAAGCACTTTAAGTCAACTTCAAAGAAAAATGTGGCTAAGCTTAATTGAAGTGATTATTAATGTAGTTGGTTGGATATAGATGACAGCTGAAAAAATTGTTTGTATTCTGAACTGGAAGAGGAGGCAGAGTAAATGATTTTAAACAAGTAACAAACCCTGTAGTGGGCAAACATCCTTCTCATTCATTTGAATTTTTGACTGTTGGGCTAATGTTATAAAATTATTCTGTGGAATAAATGGAATTGTGAGCCCTGCTCCAGCACATTGGTGATGCACAGCCCAGAAGGTGCACTAGGGCATAAAGAAGGCAGCAGAGCCTCTGCCTTATTTCAGAAAGGGATCCTCAGTAGACTGGACTGTGCTATTCTATTAAGCGTAAGGACTGGGATAAAATCAGTGACTTGCCATCACGGTGTGAGGTAGTGAGAGGTTTGCAGAAAGCTTCAGGATCTGAATGAACTGTCCTGGACTCTCCCCTTTGCCCAGCTCCAACAGACCTGGGCAGTGCATGAACTTATTTTTGCAGCACAGGAGAGACCGCTGCTTTGTGACGCTCCAGGAGGCAGTGGCAGCAAAGCTCGTACTCTGTCCAGCACTGCAAAAGTCACTCACGGCACATGTGGATGTGCAGAGGCCAAACTGGCCCCGTGCAGCGATGACAGCTTAGCTAGTGATAGATACGAGCAGGTAGCACAGGTGACGAGAAGTGAGGGGGTTATTTCACCTGAAGACTGGAGTGGAGCCTGTCCAAATGTGTTTCGGGGCACTGAGAAACTGCAGCAAAAATCAGTTGTTCTAGATACTGTTTGGGGGTATGTTTTACTTAACTTAATTTTTAAACTGTTCTACACTCTTTTGCCATGTTTTCCCAAACTAATGCTGTTTTCCAGTTCCATTTAAAGAAGCTACTTTTATTTTATACAGACTTTTGGTTGCAAGTGGAGATGTATTGGCCACTGTGATCTGGAGAAAATGTCTGGTTTTCCTATTTTGTTTGTGGGGGTATTGATCTGATTTTCATTTCATTTTGTTAAGAACTCTGAGTACTGAACTTGGCACTTGCTGCTATTGAAACCTCCTGACAGAGTATTCAACATACTGTATATGTTTGGAAAAAAATACGTCTCCAGTAAGTTAAGTGGAAGTAACTCAATATTGTGGTCATTAGTAATCTAATTAGAAATCATTAGAAATCTAAAAGAGTAAGTTTTTCAGCAAACCTGAAGAAGGCTACCAGAATTAATGAATTATTCAATCTATACCTGGCCTGGAAGAAGAGTACTGAATACATTTGCTTAAATATGAGTACCAAGCTCCAGCCAGGAGAAAAATCTAATAGACGTTTGGAATTTAACTCTTACCTGTCACTGGATATAAGTCTGCAAGGACCGGTAACACTTCTGTGACCCCTACTTTCCTTTTACAACTGAATCCTGCTTTTACAGATGGCTAAAATTCTGTGGTTTGGGGGATGTGTGCAGAATGTTTCTCTCACAGAAGTAATTAACTCTTTTAAGTGTGAAATGCAATTCAGATTTAAATTTAACACAAAGATGATTGATCAAAGACAGGCTTATTAGTTGCTTCTTATGGAGTATAAATAAGAAACTTTCACAGTTCCAGTTTAAAAATGAAAACAAAACCAGGCCAGATTCATTGGTTTATCTGACTATTAAAATGAAACTTCAATAGTGGTGTGTTTTCTGCTGGAATTAGGACATGCTTCTTTAAAAGAGTTCCATTTTTCTCTGCAAATGGAACAGTCCAAAGGTCTCTAGCAGCCTCCAATATTCTGTTATTCATCTGTAGCAATGCCAGGAGTAAGAGGGGAGGGAACTGTGATTTAAAAATCTGTTGAGATAGTACTTGACTATTTTCTTTAACTCAATGATGAATCTGCTTTTAATATATGGGGTGAGCAAAGCAGTTCAGATGATTACATTTTCTAAACAGAATATGTGAAGAAAGGCTATTCCTCATGTACTTGAATGAGATGGTTGTAGCCAATACTTGTTGTCTAGCACTCCATCTCTTTTTCCACTTGCCATCTCAGCACTGTAAAAGGCTCCAGATATTCTGCATATTGCAGAACGGTTCCCCTGTCAGTGAGGGGATGACAGCATATACTCTTTATTTTCCATTTAAGTGAGTTTGTTAATCAAATCCTGGATGCATGCTACATGTAGGATGTAGCAGGCTAATCATAATGGAAAACATGCAAGGTTAAGGAAGAGACCCAAAAGCTCCTCAGCGTGTATTGTTGTAACTCTGGGCTGTTTAAAACCATCATCAGTAGGTCTCGAGCAGACTTACCGGGGTGAGCCTGGATGTTGTGATTCCCCCTTCTCTGCATTCTGGGTGGCATGGTCACTCTTTGAAAAATACTCTTCAAAAAGCAAAGGGTGATGGTCCTTCAACAGCGAATTTGGCTGCAGTGTTTGACAACCTGTCTCCACTGCAGATTTCAGTGAATATATTTTGAAATAGATTGACATGTTGCGGAGGCACCAATCTGTGTGAGCCCACGGCTAAGGTATCTCCATGCTGTACAGTTACATTCAGTAGTTCAGATGTGTCTTTAAATAATATTTATCCTAATTTTAAAAGTCTGTGAACCAAAAGACTCCTGGAGAAGGACAGCTGGTAACAGAAGAATAAAGCTAGAGTTGCAAAGGGATAGACAAACTGAAAAATTCTTGCTTGTCATTGATGACACATAAAATTCTAGTATCACCTCAACTTTTGCTATTGAAATCTGCTCAAAGTGGAAGATCTACATATCCCAAAGTCTTTTTATTTCCCCTCCACTCACGCCTAACCTGTAGGTAGGTGCACTATCTAGATATTTTGTCCCCCGTCTTCCCTGAAGGGTCCAAGATATTTGGCAGTCCCAAGCTGGGCGCCCTCAGGGGGTGTCCACCCCTGGCTGGGGGGGCTGGTTTTATCTGACAGCACCAAGGTACTGGGAGAGCCCATCCAGGCTGTGGGAGTCCTGGCTGCAATTCCCGCCTCTGCTAGAGGGCCTGACTCCACATCCCCAGGTGGCTAGGAGGTATTTAGGATGGAGACAATCCAAATATTAATTGGATGCAGAAACTGGAAGCCAGGCTTCCCTTCTCCCAGATGCATGCTGAAAAAAAATAGGTTATGGAGTGATATTTGTTCTTACTTTCTGTTTGTTTTTTTTTTTTTTTTTTTTTTTTTTTTTTTGTGTGTGTGTGCCTATAGCTGTACAGTTAGCACACATGATCTGTCCATTATTCAGAGAAATGAATAGATTCACTTCAGTGGCAACTTTTTGTGCCAGTTTTCAATGATTCACCCAGTGCTGCTTTTTTTTTTTGTACAAGAATTATTGGGTTGTCCTTTATCTGCAAACATGTTACCAACTTCCATCACAAGCCAAGAGCATTGCAATATTTCTCATCTTTATGATTTGACAGTGTACATTAAGAAAGAAAAGGTTCTACCTTATGTTTTGTTTTTCTTTTCCTTACACAAAATGTAGTATGCAAAATACTACTAAAGTTAGAGCTATATTCTAAAGAGATTACGTCAGTGGCTAAGATGGTAAATTTTAAAATTAAACACACAAACCACTTTCATGGAATGTTTCTTTTTCTTTAATTTTCTTTTCTGTAACAAGCAAATTCCTATTTGTACTTATTATTTCATAAAGCCTAAACTGATAGAAACATGCATATCTGGTCTTTTTTGGAATTCTCCAGTATCGCTTTTTGCTTTGAATTCTTTTTCCAGTTTACTATTTAATATTCAATATTGATCATTATATATATTTACCATTTAGTGCTTGATATATGCATATGGTGAATAAATTCTTTCACAAATTTAATGGTGTTTGTTGATTTCTGCAAATTACTAACTAAAAAACTATTTGGATGAATAATACTTACCATATGAAATATTATTAACAAAATATTCTTTTCATTAGTCGCATAAATTGCATGATTACTTCCCTATGAAATATATATATAGGATAACTCCAGAGATGAATAGTGATTAAAAGTGTCAAATTAGGCTATTTTTATGCATGAATATTTATCTTTTATATGAAAATGCAAGAAGAATTATTCCTTAATATTTAGGTAGTGAACAACAAACAAGAATGTTTGTCAGTAACATTAGAAATAATATAACCACAAGTAAACCTGATTTACTTGTTTTATTGCAATTAATGTAAGTGGATCAGCCATTAGTATGATCCACTTTGTTCAGGAGATTGGAGTCACTTCCCAAGTCCTAGCAAAATGTTCTTAAAATTAACTTTAAATAACATTTTTTTATTTATCACCAAAATGCAGTCATATCTGTAGTGAAATGAAATGAGATACTCGTACTTCAATAATTTAGAAAGAAATAGAGAGAAAGTAAAATGGTATTTTATAGAGTTGAAATTGGAGGACATTTTTAGCAGTTAGACTGCAATTATTCAAGTTGTAATTTGGTGTTAGCCTCTGTGTTGTGTTTTATGTTTATTTTCAACTTCCTAACATGAATTTTGCCTTGACTAAATGCAGTTCAAATAAAAAATCTCTGCTACAGTTATCAAAGTAAATAGGCATAATCCAAAACCTCAGCATCTCAGCAGTCATCCCATTCGTATTTGACACAGGATAATTAGCAACCAGCCTTGCAATGCGCAGCCCTTCCTACCGTCTGCACAACCAACGTTAGAACTAGGGACAACTTCCTAGGGATAGCCACGTAGTTTCTGAGCAGCTCTCGGTGTAGTAAAGGGGCTGTAATGATCACGCAAAGTGTTAAACTTGCAGCCTTCTCTTGTGGTTATGTTTAGCCTCATCAGGTGTGATGCTAACATCTGTCCGGCAGCAGGGAGGCCACCTGCTCCTCTCCGGTAAGTTCTCATAATCATCCATTGCTCCAGACCCATCTACTCAGCGCACTGAGCAGTGCCAGGGATAAAAAAGAAAGGGTTTGTGGTGCCTTACCTGACTCGCCATTTTATTTTATTTTGTTTGCTGTTACTGTGCTACGACTTTATATAATCCTTTAAAAGCAGACTAGAGTAACAGGTCTTTGTCCTTTCAAGCCTGCAATTTAAATCTCCCTAAGACACCCGCCTGAGATGGCAGTGCTAGCTTCGCTGGCTGATGAAGACTAGAGAGTGCACAAGCTGTGAATGATCAGATTTGTAACTGGTTTGTAAACACTGAAGAAATAGGGCATTCTCCAGCATGGCCTGTCTGTAGTAGCAGGTAACACTAATATGAATTTAAAATAAATAACTATAAAAATAAATCTATTTTTCAGTGGCAGATAAAAATGATACCTCATTCCCTCTTTCCCTTAAAAATAAAAAATATTGTCTAACTTTCATCATATTTCATTACATATTAGAATGGTATTTTTAGAATAGAATTTATTTCTTTTTAACATACCAAGTAAGACTCTTTTGCTTTCTGCTAAGGCTGTTTGTAGTATGATGAATAAAAGGAGAGAGGTAAATGATGTTAAAGCTCTGCCAACCACAACTAAACAAGTACCTTTATCAAAAAGACAAAAGCCTTCCTGAAATCTTAAAGGGGTATTTTTCTTCACAAGGTAACTCTAACAAAGTCTTAAAAAATTCTCCTACTATTAAATTAGTACGTCCGTTGAGCATGTATGCATATCAAATGGGAATTAACACTGTGTTAGGCAATAATACACTTAGACAAATGTTAGCATAATAGAAACAATAATTTTCATAACGATATTAAGCTGGAAGATGCTATCTGCTGATGTGACATTTTATTTTGCTACTAACAAACTAAATTACATGCTAAAAGTTTACTTTCAAATTGAAACCTACTCAGTCCATAAAAATGATTACCAACAAGTTCCTACAGCACACCACTCCTGCATCTTCCTGCAAAATACTGCAGTTTTAAAATTGATTTTTTTTCTCATTCATGAAAACGTTTCTCTCTCTTCTGCATGATATGAAAAGTGCCATGGGGTACAAATGTGTGGGAAAAATGGTGAAACATGCCATGGCAATGTGAAAGGTGGTCATATTAAAGTCAATAGGAAAATCCCAGTGAACAGGAATTCAGATAAAGTATGGACACGTACAAAATAAAAAGACACCGAAAGAAACCAATAACATTATTACTACCACACAGAACCTGAAACTGAAGAAATTAAGCATTTCCAGAGGGAGACAAAAGTTTTTTAAATAGATGGTTTTCCTTTGATTATTAAAAACCCCCGATGGTTTATAGTCAGTTAAAATTTGTTGAAGCAAATGGGACAGTTTACTACAGAGAAGCTATTGAAAAAAAAAGATTACTTTTTTTTTCTTAGAGGATTCTCTATTGCTGTAATGCGTAGGCTTTTCCCTTTTATTTAATCATTGTGTGTTGTATGATTCCTACTCTACCTTTCCTACTCTAGACAAAATAAAATCTTGGAACCCAGCTCCATAATTTCAATATGCATATAATTTTACGTCGTTGATGAATCCAACATGCAATGGTAAACAGCAGGGAGGGGCTCAATGGAAACTCATTTGTTAGTTTTCCCACTTGGAAGCTGTTATTTTTATAAATTACTGATATTGGACACTGTAGGAGTGCCCTTTTTCATATACACTGAAGTACTTCACTGGCCCCAGGAGTCACTAAGACTAGCAGATTTTAATAGTTATAGATCTTAAATGGAGGGTTAGAAATTGTTTCTTTTCATTACAATTACAACAAGGAATTAACCCCAAGGGTATCCACTTAATTTCATAATATATAGACTGGAACGCTAATAATGTGGCTCTTCTAAAATGTAATAAAGAAGCAACTGCCCCTTGGCTCCCTGGGGTAGGTTTCTGTAAAATGTATTGCAAAAAATGTAACACAAAGAAGATTTTGCGTTAACAAGCTTTGTAATGTCACTAGCTCCAGTGCTCAAAGTGCTCTGAAGCTCGCAGACGCCAAGTACTGGCACTGGTTTTACAGCAGGAATTTAGTACCAGCGCTTTCTTTCGTAGCGCTTCACTGATACAAGGAAAAACTAAAACAGTGATAGCAGGAGTGGAGGGTAATATACAATTAAGCTCATAAAGAAGTGAAAGAGCAGAGGGAGGAGGAGGGAGAGCAGTAGTACAAAGTAACTGCTTCCCTCAAGACCCGGTTGGACCGATCCTGCAGCCGAGTTTCCTGTGTTGTTTTAATCTTCCAGGCCCTATTGCAAAACAACGCTTGGCCTTACAATTGGGAGCAAGCGAACTCCAGTCCGTTTGGACTCGTGCGTAGCAGAGCAGCCTCTGACCTCTCAGCCGTTACGGACTGCGGCTGTGGAACGAGTTCCTGGCCGTGATCTGAAATCCTGGATCAGGCTGTGGTTTTAAATCTGGGTTAAAGACATTTCTGTTTGCTGGTGATTTTAATGGGCTCTGACTACATACAGCATCCTGGGAAAGCTTTGCAGTAAAGACAGCAAGAAAAGATGCAAGGTAGCTGTGCTTTTTTTATAGTGCAAAAAAATAAAATGCAGTTAGGAGAAAAATCCATTTTGGATTGGTTTGGTTTGTTTTTTAATGGTAATGCTTCCAGGCATTTCTAACAGAGGGTCTAACATAGTTGCGTCTTACAAAAAATTCATCAGGGAAGAAGCCTTTGGCCAGTGTTTTTTAATTACACATGATATGCCCAGAATTCCATACACCTACTTATATTGCAAATATTCTGTTTGTAGCAGCAAATTTAAATAATCTGCCTGACTAATCGTGGTATGTGCAGATGCTCAGTTGATGTGTTTGCACCTATCCAGTAAAATCTGATTCCCCTGAAGTTACTACAATGAGAATTACCTGTAACTTGTAGTTTGCACACATCCGTGGGACTTTTAGTCCTAAATGCTCTTAATCCAAAATGATGATCTCTTAACTTTTTCACATAAAATGATATATCAAATATGACACTTGATACTTTAATGTATTACATAATTTAATGTATTTTTTCTATAAAGATACAGAAGCACCTATCTTCAACAAAAATTACTTTTCCCAACTGCCAGAGATGTGCCAAAGCAACACAGAATAGTTGTCAAGGGGGATGTCAAGAATGGAAAAGGAAGGAGCAAGGTAGCACTTCGTTTACCAGCATGTTACGTGACAACACCTCCAGTAACATGTTGCAGAAGGTAAGCAGAGATGGGAAAGCTGAGGCCCATGCGTGGCTGGGAGTGCCACAGTCTGGGCCCCTAGCAGAAGTACAGTGGGGACTACTGGAAAGTCAGGAGATCAGATGAGAAAGATAGAGGGCATAACTGAATAGGAAGTAGCAATGGTGCAAGTGTTTATAAGAAATGATGGGCAAAAAAAAAAGAATCACAGTAAGCTGAGAGTGTATCAGGATGACCAGAAAGCATTTGAGCTGTAGAATTAAATATTTCTGGCACAAAAAGATTCTGATACAGCATTGCCTGCTATCGTCCTTTTAAAACTTCACTGCATCATTGCATTTGTCTACTCAAGTCTCATCTTTTCACTAGTTATACACTTTACCTGCAAGTGCCTGTGCTGCTACTCCTCAGAGGAGGAGATGGTCCTTGCATACCTCCCTCTGTATCTACCCTTTTACCTGGTGCCCTGTTACATCCACCAGCACTGACTGTTCTTGGAAGCGTCAACATATTCTCTGCTTTCATTGTTGAACACTTAAATGGCTACTTTCAATTTATTGTATTATCAGTCCTCTGAATTGTCATCATAAGTGTTTCATTAATTCTTCTAGCTCAAGACTTCTATGCAAGTTGAAGAATTAAAAAACACACCAAAGGAGTTGGCCTTTGCAGCTGGCATTTTCAGCTCAGTGAAGTACAGTGGCTTGCTTTCTATTGAGGTGTCTTTGTTCCTTTTCAAGCTTTCTCTCACATTTTTTTTTTTTTTTTTGCTTTTCTTTTTCCATTCCTATGTTCTCCTTGGATAGTCACCTCCTAATTTTGACTCATAAACTCAGTCTTTAGAAAAAAACACAAAATAAATGAGAGATAATCTAAATTCATCAGTCTTGCCAGTTGGTTTCAGTTAATTTTCTTTTACTGCTATAAAATTTGGCATTTCTGGGGCTTTTTTCTTTTATTGGCCTTAAACTGAAATGGGAAAAAAAGATTTACATAACAGAATTTACATTTTAACAACTTTCATCACCTACTCCAGGTTGTAATGTTAATGTTCTTAAATGTATCCTGAAGCCAGTTTACTCAATAAACAAAACAACAAGAGTAAAAATGTCAAGGAAGAACGGGAGAGGCAGAATAGAAGTTCAGCATGTAACTGAGTTTGAAGCCAAAGGCTGAAACAGTCTCTGAAGAGAAAAGTTTCAGGGTTAAAGGAAATGCTTGCAGCCACTTCTCCCACTCATGAGCAATTACTCATATTCAATTGAATAATAATGGCAAAAGAAATTACATGAGTGATTTCAGCACTCAGCATTATGGTCATAGATCATAATCTGGATTTTAATCAGGGACAAATTAAAAAAAAAAGAAAATACTATAGATGCTTTCAAGAACTACTTTGGTAATTGATAAGTCAGATTTGTTTTACCAGCTAAAGTCAAGCTGAAATTGTATGTGTGTTAGGAACTAAATTGGGGATGTTAGCATAAGGACATCCATTTTGTTTCTTGGCATGAAAGCAGCTGTGATAAGTTTCTTCCATTTATTCACAAGTGATACGAGAGCAAGTCCTTGCAATGGCAATCTATGTTACAGCGAGATAACAAATGTGATGTGCTTCACAAACAGCGTTATCTCCTTCAACCAGATACAAATGTAGATACTATAGCTTAGGTGCCAATTTGTTTCACACAAATGACATGTTGTAAATCACTTCTGCTGTGTTGCCATGTATCTAGTCATATTGTAGCCCAGCTTCTGTGACCCTAAATAGATCTATTCATAATGTAAGAAACCCATGTGGCAAAACATATAGTATAAAAATAGAAGTACCATACTTGGGAGTCGGAAGAGCTTTACCACTAAAATCTGAACCACTAACTATTCCTTTTTCACAGGTGTTGTAGTTTTTCCCCTTTTTATACTGCTCTCATTGAAAAGTATGTCAAGTGTGTGCTTTGTTTTCAAGTAAGCGTAATGTTTGTGGTAACAGTCAGGTGCTCTGTAGCTTTTATTTTTAAAAATCCATTCTTTTTAAATAAAATTGAGGTGCATACTCTTCACTGTAGTGTAAAAATATGTTGCTTGTCCTCTTGACTGGTTTTGTAAAAGGTCTAGAAAATGAAAGCTATCACAAGTACCAAGGTCATATTTATGGAAAGAATTGTTTTTGAGAAACTGGCTGCAAAGTGTTTTATTTTTTGAATGACTAATACCAGTTGTGCACAATCCAAATTGTAGTGGACCTCTCTGTGTGTTGGGGAGAATGCAGAGATACCTGCAGACTCCTGGCTGCAGACAGACCTATATAGAGCTCATGAGAATCGGAACTGATGAAGACTGTTAAGGGAAGAGAGGAAAACTTGTTTAGAATACTAGATCAGTGTGATGCTCTCCAGCAGGTTAAGTCTTGAAAATACCTCATCATAAACTCCTATAGGGAGCCTATGTCAAAGTAATAGGATTTTTGATGGCGTGCCTAGTGCCCTGACTGCATGTCAGTCTAAAATTTCTGTGCTACTGAGAATCCTCAGCAGAGAAATTAAGGTCCCACAAACTCACCTGCTGTGGACCAAACACAGACCTGTTTGTAGCTCTTATTGGCTCCAGTCATAGGTATGAACATTCAATATTTCTGATAATTCAGACTTAGAATGTGCAAGCAAGGATGTCAGTAGTACTTTTGCAGCAAGTACAACTGAGAAAACTCAAATGAGACAATAAAAGTTTTTTTTTTCTGAAATGGTTATTAGTGATAAAGAGAAAATGCATTTTTTCTAGTCACAAGTGACCAACTTCAGACACATAAATCATAATATTCCAGCTATAAAGCG
The DNA here is from genome assembly GCF_028389875.1 of Rhea pennata. Lineage (NCBI taxonomy): Eukaryota > Metazoa > Chordata > Aves > Rheiformes > Rheidae > Rhea > Rhea pennata. The sequence goes on along the minus strand of NC_084670.1, from coordinate 15,589,711 downwards.
ACACGGTGTTTATTGTCAACATAAAGGTAACACTGAATGCACAGTTGGGATTGTGGTCCTCTTGGCTGAAGGGACGGGTGTGTGAAGCACATGTTGCTGATGTTATCCTGCCCTGTGACTGTGAGGAGAGGCCAGGCAAACTGTCATTAGTAATTTAGCAAGGTTTTCCAAGACTCTCTTGCCCCACTTTTCTTCCTTTTTTTTGGCAATATAGGAACAGTGCTAGCTAGAAACCCAGCATCTTCATCTTCAAGGTCTTGTGCATCTAGCCAATCACTTTGGGAGGATTAGAAGAGAAAGGTGTTTTTTGCATTTTACCTGTGCAATACAGTTAAAGAAGTAAGATCCAGCAAGCTTAATATTAGAAAACATGAGTGTGTTACTTCATAGTAACTTGTAGCTGATATTTGCTGTAGATAAAGGCTGAAAAGATCAGCTTCAAGACAGCGAGTGAGAACAGGGATTCTGCTAATGGACTTTGTATTTTCGGGAGAAGAGGAATTTCGGAGTTGCTTCAGCTGAGGCCTTTGAAGGTATCTATTGTCCTGATCAAAAGGATAGCAGACAAAGGAAATTTAGAAGTGGACAGAGTCATAGAGGTAAGCCTTGCAAATTCTCTCCTAGGTTACTGGTACTATGAGCCACAGAGCACTTTGCACTTTCACTGGGTTCAGTTAAAAGCCTGAAGCATGAACACCAGATAAATGTCTGATCTGTATACAAATAACTAAGTAAACAAACACATATATGTATATGTGTAGCACACCCTTCCAGTGAATAAAATTGTGTGGCCTTATGCTTAAATCATTTACTTGCCTGCTTGTCCAGATCAAAGCTGAAGCAGAATACAACATCACAAATAATCAAAGAACTGAGATCACTTTTTAGCGCTATATGATCTTAGAGGAAGTTTCTACTTAACTTGCTTTCAGTAATATACTCCATCAAATTGCAGTTAAAAATGAATAGTACTTCACTTAGTACTGAAAAATGTAACAAGATATTTGAGCATCACTGGAAATTACTGAATCCTTATACAGTAACTCACTAGCTGCAACTGTAGCTCATAGGTGATATTTCAGCTACAGGTACACCTGAAATTTCACATAAGCTGCCATAAAGACAGTAACGGCCAATCCTTCTTTTCATATCCAGTATTACAAACAGATTGGTTAAGAAATATATACTTTTCTAGAAAGAAATCTTCTAGCTCTTATCCTAATAACAGATGTACTAGTACAATCCTTGTCTGTCATTGCACTGGAAGGCAGCAGAATTCACAGGATAATATCTGGGCATTCAACAAATTTCTGAATAAGAAAAAATTCACAGGTCCTTTGATTATTTGTCTGAAAGCAAGAATGCCCCTTTATCTGCCTTTAAGAGTTGTGAAAGGAGTTCTCAGGCTAAACCATGTATTTGAGACCATCTGAAAAACAACGGAAGGTAATTGGTGAGCTAAAGCCCTTTCAGAGGATGCCTCATCGACGCCTCCTGGTGGAGATGTGCGTGTGGGTCCGGGGTGACCGGCTGCTTTTCCGGACTGCTGGCCAGTAAGAGAGGTGCTACCCGCACCTGCTAGTAGAGGGCCAAGCTAGTGGCTGGGGAGGATATTGCAGCCTGTGGTTCTCAACATGCCACTTGCCCCTACAAACCAAGCAGTTGCAGACGTGGTAGAAGAAAGTGAAGCAAGAAAGTCTGGTCTAGCCAGGCTTTCACTGCTGAACAGACAGGGATGAGAAACTGGCACGGAGGAGAAAATTAAACTCCTGTTCAGGTAAGGATGACTTTAAACAAGTGAACAATTTTTATCCTTGATGTAGAAGGTTTTATGCAGCATATGGATGAACAGGGACATAAATTGGACTCTATTCAGGGAGGTTTTATATCAGATATGATACTTGTTATTCAGCAGGTCTGCAAAAAAAAAGAGAACTGTGGAAATACTCAAAGTGATCTTTTTGTAAAATTTTTTTAAAACATTCATTTGGTTTCTGAATCTGAAAAATTCTTCTACTTCCTCTGGTTCAAAATGTCAAGGAACAAACAAAATATAGTGCACTTTGTAAGCAAACTTTTAGCTGCACCAAAACATGATTATAGTGGAGAGGCGTATGTGGAGAATGGGAGCTGCTTTTGAGAAGTGAGGGAAGTATTTCTATTTTTAAAATGGGTCACGCTCACTTGTTCATCTCTGACCGTCTGAAATATGTTATGTGCTTTTATTAAATCATACTGCTTTTGTTAAGAAAATCCAAGTGGCTACTTCTTGCTTTCACAGTTCTGCAGAGTACACTGAAGTTAACTTGAAGAAAAAATATTCTGCTTTCTTCCCAAAGTACATCTTACTGGGAGTCGTAAATAGACTGCCCTCCTAGACTTGCAAAGCAAGGTCTATTCCACTTCTCTCACTAAAAGGCAGTGTGGCAGGGTGAAGGTACATTGAGGTATACACTATAAATATACACAGAATTCATTCCCATCATAGTAATTTAATAATGACTAGATTTTGATGGAGCCAGAAAAATGTGTTCAGAGGAGTCATTTTCATTATCAGGAGAGAAATGGTCTGATCACAGCCAAGACATTTTTCATACTCTTTCTTAGTTGCTTTGAGCAAAGACTGATGAGCAGAGGCAGCTGTACTTACAAGTCAGAGTTTGTGGCTCTTAGTCTTAGTTTGTGACTGTAGAAAATACAGCTTACTGCTCAAAATTTTCAGCCAAACTCTTTCTCTTTGCTATGTCTGCTAGACAGTGGTGTCAAGCTTATTCTTCTGCACCGCAGAAGCCTTTTATACTTGGGGAAATTTATCTCAGAAAGTGGTAATGCCATGTCTAATAAGCTTGTACATAGTCCTTTTCCATACAAGCATCGCGATACTAGCTTAAAAGACTCTTTCAGGGGGTCTTGTATCCATTCTGTTTTCTTATGTTGTTGTTCAAGACCCTAGAGAAACTATTTAATAGGTGTAGCTATACTAGTGTCAGTAATAATCCTAACGTTAGTTACGTGAGAGCAGATGATACTTAAAAGTTGCAGAACTGGTATGAAGAGTATAGGTGAAACCCAGAAAAGAAGCTTTGAAGAGTTGTAGTCCAAAGTTTCCTTTCAGGACAGTAGAATGGAGGATGTGATAGTGAAACCACGGGGTACCGTACAGGTTTTCTGTAGCCAGATGAGTCAGCTCATGCATGGCAAACTGGGTGCAGGTCCTTCCCGTTCTTCTGGGGATTTCAGTCTTTCTCTTACTTCTCCACAGTGTCCTAGCCACCAGATGAGGTGATGAAGATGTGGCTGTAACAAACTTCCAAGTGGCAAAGCTCAGATGTGTTGTGGCTACTGTTCATATCATTGCCTGTGCTCTTTTTATTTATATTTACTAAAGCAAAACAAGACATAGATTTCTCTTTCTATCCACCTCATGGCTTTATAAATAGAGAGATGTGAGTTTAAGTCCTTCTGAGGCAAAGAATTTTATCCAGGGTTTATATGTGTATCTCTTATTCTGTGAGAAGATATGTTTGATTATATTTAATAAACTGGTCTAGAAGACAAGAAGAGTGGACAATTTTCTAACTTACAGTTCCTGACACAACTTAGATAGGGGCTTGGCACCTGCTTCATTCAGACTTATTTGGCTGTCTGAGATGTGAACAAATACAATTAGTGAGTCAACTGCCGTTTCCTACTTACTGTAAATGCAAGGTATCTTACCCCCCCCCTTCACTCTTGGAGAAGTTATGGTTGATTACATCATGCTCCCAATAATGAAAGCAGGTATGAAGTTACTTATTTGTGCGTTCTGGACATAGAGGCAGTGGGAACCTTTCTGGTAAAAAAATGAAATGTGTGTGGCACCCAACTGCTTTCAAGGCTGGAGAGCTGTCGATTAGGGTAGTGAAATCACAGTTTTACATATGGGGTCCATGGGAGTTGAGCAGGTCATGATTGTGGTGCCATGAATTCATAATCAGAGAGTTGTGCAATGAAATTATCCTGCTTTCAGTAGCAAAAGTAGCTACCATACTCCATTGCAATACATAATGCAGATGCACTTGAATATCTTTTTGTGTCTAGTTCTCAGTATCTACCTCTTGCTAATTTCCCACTGGGTATTTATGTTCAAAGCTTAGGCATTTAAGACATTTAAATTATCTGGTGATCAGTGAATCAAAAAAAGATGTAATAGAAGAAGCAAAGTTACACAGGAGATATGTTTACCACAAACAAGCTAATATTTCTGTTGTGTGCAAACGTGGAACTAACATCATAACGTATTGACTGTGACACTAAATGTGCTACACAACCTCTTTGTGCTTGTGTTCACTAGTCTGCAAAATGATGATGTTGATACTTATTATGCCCAAGCGTTGAAAGAATTAATTCATTGCTGTTTGCAAAGATCTTTGAGATCCTCTAGCAGAAAGTACTACACAATTGCTAAGTGTTAATTTATTTTTCTTTTAATATCCAATTCAATACGACATGTAATATAAACTTTTAAAAAGAAAACAAAAAACTAATCAGGAGTCCCTTATGCACCCTGTCAAATGTCAGTAATGACCAAATAGTCTCATTTGTGGAGGTACAAAAAAAAAATAAATAAAATAACCCATGCTACTTGGTATGTTCAAGCAGCAATTAGCACGCATTGTAGGGAGAAGAAGTGGAGCTAGACCAGAAATGAGCCTTGATGATCCTAATTGCCTTTAATTATCCCTAAACATTTTCTTGTTGTCTGTCTTATGGAGGCAGAAGAAACCCTGTAGCTCTAAAAGGAAATAAGGCTTGGTTTTGTTTTCCTCTTTTAAAGAGGGACATAATAGCCACCATGGAAATATGTTCTTAATCAACGACATTAAACTCCTGGCTGCTCTGCTTCTCTTGAAATTGCCTAGCTTCATTATTATCAGGGGAAAGAAGGAGGGGAAGGGGCTTAATCGCTATTTAGCTTTTCTTAGCAAATTAAAATATTAATTACAATACACATTATTTTATCTTTGCTTAAGCTATTTGTAAGCATTGGTGAATGAGAGCTCACTTTATGCTGGAGTAATTTATTCTCAAACTATTCAGACTTACTTTTTCAATTTCTTCAAAAAATCATCAGGGCATGAAATGCTGTCTTCTGAGAGCCAAGAAAAACTGTATCTTTTTTTGGTCTTGAGGAGTACTGAATAATTAAGGTACTTTTTTCTTTAAACTAATTTGTGATTACCTCAGAACAGCCAAATGCTATCGGAAGCTGAGCAATGAAAGGCCAGGCACCTCCAGATTAGAGGAAGGATGTTTTTCTTTTGTTTGTATTTACATGGCACCATGCAGTAACTATTTTTTTTTAATTCAAGTGCAGAATGACAAAGAAAAAAGCAGGCTTTCAGTAAAAGGAACTGTGATAGGAAACCCACAGCCTCTACAAATCTCCCCCTCCCAAAGTTTAAGTAATATTACTGATGTTATTCAATCTAATGGAAGCAAGGAAAGTATGGTGGGATGAGAAAAGTGACTTATAAAGTGAGTAGGATAAGCACTGTTATGTACCTTTGGTGAGTATTTCGTGGTGTCTCCTTGCCACTCTTAATTCTTCACTGTGAATGTTCTGCTGTTGCATTCCACAGGGAGGAAAATCTGGAGAAAGGGAACAAATGATTAAACAATGTCTCTGCATCATATTGTGGTTCAGTAAACCTTTTTTTAATTAAAACATATGCTAGCATAAATCAGTATAGTTCTATTAACTGTAATGAAGCTATGTTGATTTATACCAACTGCAGAAATAATTAATTCATCTATTGAAGTAGCTTGTGTAGAATTATATGGAAATCTGTAGGAAACACATGGCAGTATGTCAAACAGATGCAAACCTATGCACACTGCTGGCAAACCTTTAGGTCGCTGGACAATGGGTAGAGAAAACAAAAAGTCTATTACTGTTTTTGAGTAAACAATGATCTCAGTCTTGTGCTGTCTGTCTGACTGTCTTGCAAAGTTTGTGGATATTTCAGGAAAAAGCAGTAACTGAGAGAGTGCTGAGCCTCTATACATAGATCAGTTTTAGTCATTGGATGTATATCTGCATTCTGAACAGTCCAGGTTGTTTATGCTTAACAGACATGTATATTGATTTATTTAAATCAAATTATCAAAATGGAATTTGTTGATGAGAAATTAGAAAAGACGATATGAATCTGGCCTTGAAAGTAATTGTTTTAGCAGTCAAGGTAGTAATTAGAAAAAAAGTAAAATAAAATTTGCCAAAGGCAGTTTCCATTTCAACCTCAGTTCTAGACACAACGCCTTTTACTATCATGATCTCTTCCATTCGCCTTAGAGAATAAATACTTTCAAAGCTCAGAGTATGTGTGCAGAGAGGGTGATCCAACCCAAACAATATTTTTAATTGTAGCCACGGGATATTAGTCTCAGAAGATATGGCACAGGGTCAAAGGTTTTTCTTTCCTTAATTGCAAAAAACTTATTTGGGATTACTCCTAGACATCTCTGCTGACCTGCATTATTGATGTGGTCTGATTCACTTGTCCTTATTTGTTTTGTACGGCTCCTCACCTCCCGCCCCGCTGCCATGATTTCTGTGTCGTTTCTAATTGTTCTTGTTACTGTTGCTTTTTTTCTTACTTTAAAAGTAAAGCTGAGAAAACTACACTCTGAAGCCTGGCTACAACTTCTCCTGAAACAATGGAAATAAAGAAAATGACCATTTCCCATTGCTCTTGTCCCACCTAAGCAAGGAAAAGTACAGCATTTCTGCATGCCTGTATTATATTAGCTCTCACCAAATATAAGTATTATTTCCAAATGCCGGTGCTCTTGACACCTGACAAGAGAAAGTTTTTCCCAAGAACCAATACGTTGCAATACTATCCTTTGCTTGCAACTTGGCCACTAAATTTGGGGTCTATGAGATGTAATTGGGCCCGTAGTCAAAAGAAGTGATTCGTCAGAATAATGGAATGCTATATAGTGCCCCATCTTGGAGACTTCAAGGGTTTGGCCTGCTCTGGTAGGTCCATAGAGCAACTTTCTTGATGTATTCTAATGACTTTTCTGTATTTGTATAAAAATAAGAAATATTCACTAGAGTTGCACCTTGTCAAACTTGGTTTAATTTTAGTTCTCCAGAGGGAGCATCTATTATCAGTACTGTGATGTGGCTCTGTCTAAGCTATGCTTTCCCCTTACTTGGGCTGTCACTTTTAAGGGTTCATTGCATTACAGCAACTCATAGAAGACCAGATGCTCTTTATTGTTGTTTCTTTCCCCTAGCAATACGTATAGATTGGTATGGAGATTCACAGAAGTGATTTCAAGGTACACAACTTCTGCTGTTGCCTTTATAATTCTCTCCTCCCCCAGGTTTCCTGGACTAACTCGTGTAAATTCCTAGCTGAACTAAGAAATTAAATCCATAATAATTCCTCAGTAAAAATATCTGTATTATCTACTTGAAGACGATGGATTGGTGCTTTTGTGTATGATTGTGTACATCTTGCACACAGATGTTTGACCTGTCCTTTAGACATGAGTTACTTATGTATTTAGTGAGGGAGTGCGGTTGGCTCTTCAGCAAGAGGTTGGATTAGGCCCTTTAAAAGCTTTGTTTATGCTTCTCTGTGGCTGAATCAATGCAAGAGAGCAAATGCTTGCTATCATTTGCCCCTTTACCTGTGTCAGCACAATCTGCTACAAGCTGAAAATAATCCAGGAATTACAAGGCTTTTTGTGGGGAGAAGGGAAAGAAGTTAACAAGAACCATAGTACTGCAGCTGCTAGTTGCGTAACATTTTATTTGCTCTGTGATCTTTGCTTGCTGTATATGAGGCTGCAATTGAAAGGAAAGTTTAGTCCTGAAATCAGGTTTAGAAACTGGGTTGCCATTCAGTTCAGTTTGAATTGGAAGCCAGAAGCAGCTGGTCTTACAAATGCAAAACCATGCCACAATCTCTCACTGGTCCAGTTGATTTCAGAACCTCTGTAGAGCTCTCAGCTCCTGTTATTCAAAAGGGCAAAACTTTTATCTTCCTGAGGATCCTGGTCTTGAAGACTAGGAGGGCTGCTGTGATCCAGAAGCCACTGGAGGTCAGGGGAGAGTAGATTTCCTAGCTCCTGGTGACCTTATAGAGAGATGGGACCAGCATCCTGTTTGAAACTGGTGCTTGTAGAAATGCCAAGAGAGCAGCAGCTTTTGCTGAGTACCTGGTGATCGCCATTTAGATGTTCTTTTTTTTCCAGAAACAGCAGTAAGGGCTATATTCAAAATCTTATACCTGTGTCTAAAATGATGTCCACCTTATTTTGAACAATGATCCTAGAAAAGTATGAAGAGCAGAGCTTGCTATTGCTGTTCCAGACCTAATCAGCCTTCCTCTGCTGCCATTCAGCACTTCAATGCACTCTTTTATAATAGTTATTTCACTAGACTGTAACTTTATTACTTCAAAAATTGCGCTTTTTCCCTGCTGTGAGGGGAAACATACTGAAGACAAGGCAGTTTCATAGACCAACCATGTAAGGTCAACCACAGTGGGGTCTAGCACTGACCTCTAAATTACATCAGAGACATGCATTTGACTTTTTTTTTTTTTTTTTTTTTTTTTTTTTTTTTGAGCAAGCTTCTCTCTTTGCTTTTTGGAAAGCTCATGTCCAGCAGGTACCTGAAAGTAAAGTCAGGAAATATACTTCTCTTATTCAAGACAAAGAGAAGACAAGGATCTGATAGTTTCCAAGTGACTTTAAGTGAATGCAATGTAACAACATTTAGTGCTGCCAGAACAGTTCTTTAAGTTGACACTTGTGGATAATAGACTAAACCTCACAAAGTTTGAAGAATCTAAGGAAAGGCTGTGTTACAATGGTTTAAGGGGTGCTTTTGCTTAATCACTTTCTCTTTGGTCCGAACAATAAATCTTTTTTCCATGGGGTAGGGGAGATGACAAAGAGTGAGAATACTTTTTTTTAAAGGATAAGTTTATTAATATTTTTAATTTATCAATTAATGGCAGTGAGTGGAGGAAAAACAAGAGATCTATTCCTGTCTACTCTTTGATAACATATCTTTTTGTCTTTTAGTGGGCTCAGAACTTTTATAATATAAAATCATATCATTTCTCCTGAGAGTATTTTCATAGTGAATTGGCAGTTCTGGAGAACAGTTTTAAAAATCAATTTACGCTTGATAGCAATAAATTTCAGATAAACATTATGACATTTTGAAAGTAATTCTACTCTTTGCCATTTTGTAATCTGTGAAACAATTTGTGTTGCAGTGTGATGCTGTACAAAGATGACTAAGACAGCATCAGTATCAGAAATAGGATAGGGTTTGTAGAGTGGTCCTTTGCCAGAATAAATGCGTTCCTCATCAGAGTTGTTTACTCCATAGAGGTGCCATGCAATATGAGTATCTAGCTCCTAGTAGTAATAATCTATTATTTAATTCAGAAGTAATAATTATTCATGGAAATATAGTATACCAGATATTTATATCCAGGGAACATATTCCTCATATTGCATAGTTCTGTTAATCATCTTAGTTCCTCCAAAGTCAACAATAATGGAGATCCTGAATCAGTGCCTCTTAAGAATAAAAGCTGAATATCATTTAGGATGTAAATAGTTAAATCAAAAGTATTCAAGGAAACTTGACCTGAAGAAAACAAAGCTGTGGTATGCAAGAGTGAATGTTTTCTGCTAATAAAATTTTTCAAAGTTTAATTTGTGTTTTCAGTGCTACCAGCCGTGGAAGCTTCTGTTTCAGGCAGGATCAAATTGGAAATGGTAACGCTCAGCCAAACAACAGCTCAGCAGTGAAAGCAGAAGCCTTGACTCTGGAGACTATTGAGCTGATGGCTTAAAGTGTAAAATCATTTTTCTGAAACTGCTAATAAACCACCACCTACAGTCTCCAAAGGGTGTTTTTTTTTTTCTTGTATGTTATGTTACACTTCTGTGTATATTAATTAGAGCTGTCCTCATATCTGATCTTTGCTGTATTTTTCTCCTTCACCTCCTTCATCACTCAGCAGAAAGCTTGTGTTTTATGTGTAGAATAAATATTAGGCCTGTGTAAACAGCCTATATAGGGTTTATGTACCACTGAATCTCACTTAAACGTATTGTACTGAAGGGGACTTGAAAGCTGCTTAGACTTATATCAGCTATCTGCATGGGATGAACATCACCTCTTAGGCAATGCCGTATGGCCTGCTGTGGCTAAGAATTATAGAGCACCACTCTTCTAAAATAGATTCTCAGACCATCGCAATTTTCTGCCGTGGCAGCTGTTGACAAGTGGATGCCACCAGAGTCATTTGGAAACTTGTCCGTTTCAGAGCTGAAAGTTACCTTCTGCTCTTTGAGGAGATTTACTTTTTTTTCCTGGCAACAGAGCTAATACCACAGGGTGATATATACAGTGGCTTAGGTACTTCTGATAATTGCACAAAGTCAGTAAGACATAAACCAGGCATATTACAACATATTTATTCAGGCATCATGAGTCACTAACAGTTCCTATCGCAGTAGGATTGTAGTGTGAATGGGCATATTCCTTTGGAAGTGGGGTAGCCCTATTGAAAACCCTCTTAAGGCCTTATGCATCTTGCTGTCTTCTCATTGGCAATGATTTTTTTAATTCCTACCAGCTGTAAAATTGAAGGATCAGTTTTTAACCTGGCTGCACAGTTAATTGGGGGAAGGAAATTTTCAATTACATCTGACAACAGGTTTAATTTTTGCATTTGACACACATTCAAAAGCTCCAACAGTAATGCAATGTGAAATATAGTCCAGCCATTCTCTTCTAGCTGTGTTTGGCATCGCAGAGTTAAGAGAAGTAAGAATGATAGAAACTTAATTGACTCATTTGAGTTACCAAATTTGAACTGGACTCTGCACGAAGTTTAAATATCCCGACATTTGAATAACTGACCTCTTTGGAATATCTTAGCTGCCTAGACACTCATTTTAAATCACAGAAGCATTTGTTGTTCCTTTGTCTCATTTTATTTTATTTTTAATAGCCTTGCTTACAATGCAAGATTATAGGTTTTTGTCTTCCTCACCTATTTGACACTGTCAGCAGTGAATGCCAAGTAATCACTAGGCCTGACCTAGGATTTATTTTGCAGTCCAAGATTGGCTTTACAATTTATCAGGTCACATTTTCCAACTTCTTTTCCCCACAACTGTAAAGGCCAAAATTATAGGGTAGAAGGGGAAGGTGAGGACAAGAATTGAGACTGTCAAGAAATGTGTAGAATTAAAGTCCATCTTCTTCCATCTCATTCCTAAATATAGTGAAAGTGGCAATAGGACACCTTGCTAATCTTTTCCAGAGGAAAAGCTTCCTTATGGTGGGAAACAAAACTGGGGGCCAGCTTTCAGCTCCTTCTCCTAGCAGCAAGAGAAGTAGAACAGTGTATGTTTTCCTCCACAGCTGCTCCTGAACTCCAGCTTGTTTAGACAAGCATATTCACAGAGCAATATTTTTCATCCTTAAATTTTATAAACAAATAGTTTATTACCAGATAGGGATGATCTGTGTGCGAGTTTTGAGCAGGTAAAAGGTAAAACTTGTTGTTCAAAGCAAGTGAGTTGTTCAAAAGTACTCATTCTCCGTTTCCACTAAAACTTCAGAAAGTACTTATTCTTTTTGTGCCACTGATAATTCATTTTTTCTTCTGAATGGCAGAGTACACTTGGAAAATTTTTGGTCATATTTTTATTTTTATATATGTTTTAATATTTTTATGTTTATATTTTATTTTTTTAATGTCTCTATTATCCACTGCCCCTCTTTAAGTTCCTTCTTCTGTGTGTAACCCCTGTTGATGACAATGACTTTTCCTATTTTGTGCATGGACGTTTAAACAGCTGCTGATGTTTTGAGAATAAGACTGGAAATTTGAAAGGCGTATGATGTATTTATACATCCTATTGCTATTGAACTGTAATATGTTTTTAACAAATGGATAGCATGTATTCAAAGTACAGTAACTATTTCATGCCTTGAAAAATAAATGTGTAGTTAAACAAATCTTAAGACTCATAATTTACAAGATATTGCCATTTTGAACTACAGAATTAAATACAAACATAAAAGAAATTGTCTGATTATCTCCTTACTCGCTAGTTAGCTAAACAGACTGATAATGTATGTGAATATAAAATAGCAAAGGATGTAATATTTCATTTTTATCTGCTAAATTTCTCTATTAGGTTAGTGTATTTCTAACAGTTAAATGGTTGAGAGACAAGAAGCTCTAAGATAAGGTTAAGTAAATGAAAATCTTATGGGCATTCTGAGTGGTGTACATTTTATAAACACCGTACCTTATCTTACCAATGCCTTCAAATCAGCAGACAGTTCTCATCTTTGTGTATAACCTTGTGATTAATATTAAATATTGTGTAATATTTTAAGGGTCATGGCCTCAATTCACATCTATGAAATATCATAAATTTGTGTTTTCTCTTTTAAAGAAATTAGATACTTTATGACAAGTGCATTTCAGAATGGTCCCTGGAAGTCTCCTCTGGGATGCTCTCTGGGCAAATATCTTAGCTTACAGTGTCTAAAATAACATTAGAATCCGATGTAAAAACACAGAATTGTTCCCGTTGTTTGTTGCTGGGCTGCTTCTTATGACTTACTGCGATAGAAAAACAACAAATATAATTAGACAGTGCTGGAGATTTGTCCTGTGAGTGCAGATCTAAGATGTGGCTTCTTCCCAGCTGCTCTTGAAGTGGAAGCTTGAAAAGGATCTAACGGAAAGTAGCTGTTTTAAAAATCTTGTTTTAAGAGGAACCTGTACCAGAGGAATGGTCTCCTGATTTAGGATAGGCGCTTTTGTCTTTGCATCCTCTTCATGTGGGAGAACTCAGCCCCTGCAGCCTCTGATCTAGAACATGTTGCAACAGGTTTATCACCTTGAGGGGGCTCTTCCCTTGGACAGATGATTGCTCCAGTGAAGAAAGCAAGCACAATTAAACAAGATAAGCATTAGCAAAAGTTTCTGGCTTATAATTTCTGAAAAAGTAGTTTAAAAAAAATCTTGAGGGAGACTTTTCTGAAGTATGATCATTGTGCTCTCCCAAAGGTCTAAGTAACTTCTGGGTTACATCATCAAGTGCACATTAAATCTAGCTCTATTTTATGGACTAATATAGTGGAATAATTGTGATTTTGAACTTACTTATACACTAGTTTGAACAAGTATATGAGAAAAGAGTCTGAATAGTATCTCAATAAAGATGATGATATAATTAAAATAAGAATTCAAAATCAGCATCAGAAGTGAAAAAGCAAGTGCAGCTTATCTGTATTCACTCTATTTTGTACAGAAATTCCAGAGTTTAGACCTTTTCTCAACAGAGAAAACACTGTGGAACTTAACATGCTCTAGTGGAATATATATATATATATTATGCATTAAAATCAGTTGCTTCAGTTTTTGTTTATTTATCTGTATTGCAATAATCATTAGAAAGCTCTGCAAGGCTGAATGCTAGTTGGGTGCTTGACTCTCTTTCCAAAACTGAGCCCAGCTTTTTCTAACTTCTGATTACCAATGCCACAAAATCTTAGCAGTAACCACTCAGAGAGGAATCTGACCAACAGCTTTTCATTGCTGTAAATGTTGTGTGCTAATTAGGTATCTAAAGGCACCTTTTAAAATGTTCCCTTTGGCATTCTTCCCAAAACAGAGTCAAACAGATGCCTTCTGCAGCCTGACAGAAGGGCACCAAAATCAGTTTATTACAGAACAAAGGACAGCTAGACAAGCTTTGGAATATTTTTCTGGTATATGATGACAATTCGGGGAAGACTTTCTATCAGATTTCCAGGGAAAGACATGGTTTATAATCACCTCTGCCAGGACTCTAGTTCTAACACATTAGATCTGTGTATATTAATCTCACAACTTCCTCATGCATGTGTAACTCCAGAAGTGGAGATGGATATTAGTTTCACGTAGGCTATGGTCAAACCTATTCTTAACAACACCAGTATAACAAGAAGTGTTTCTAGGCAGCTCCTTTCAGACTTATCATAGAATTAAGATTTTACAAAAGTAAATAGGATCTTATTGCTAACTCTAATGGACTATTTTATTAGAAGTTTGACAGGCTTGGATTATCTTAAAATTATCTGCTATAAAGATTTCTTTCCTCTGTGATTCTTGGCATCATAGAAAGAGGTTTGTTTGATTGTTTTTGAACCCCTGCTTCAGTGCCATTACTTCTTCTGGCTTAAATCTCTCATTGGAAGCATACTAATGCTTGTTTTTATTAATCATTAAAATTCTAACCCTTGGTAACCAAAATGGCTTAGTTCTTTTTTTTAGGCTTTTTTAGACTCCTTGTTTCTCTTTCTTCTTTTGCAGTTTTTGTTTCTCTCTTGTCATCCTGCTTCCTCTTGTTCAATTTTTATCTTTCAGGGGTTCTTGTTATGCTTCCGTGTGTTGCCTTTCCTTATGTACAGGTTCAGTGACACTGAATAACCTTAAAGGATGGACCTCTGAGATTCCTGTCCTTTCCTCAGTTTAATTTTAAGCTACTCTGAGAGAAGAATGATGTCTGTTGGTTTTATTTTTTGTTTTCTCCTGAATACAGATGATGCTCTGTAAGGGAAAGCAATGAGCCATGCCCTGTTACTGAGCGCTGCAAAAGTCACTGTGTGAAAATGAACAAACTGATTCTCTGTCCTTTGCTCTGATTTGTAGTATCCCACTCTATTGAATTAGATGTGTTAGTAAAGGACTTATGTAGTGACTAAGAAGGAGTTGGCTGCCATTTATCAATTAATTACCCATGAAAACTGAAGTTACATGGTAGTAGTAATTGTACCCATGGTGTTAGGCATATGCTACACAAAAACGCAGTCACCTTGAAATAATATGGACAAACCAGCTTGTAACCTACTGAATACTATTAACAATGTAGTGTTAATAATGTACTGCAAGACTGAAATTCATCCCTGCGTGGTCTATAGATAGACTGTGTAATCTTTTACATATGGTTCAAATTTTGAGTCACAGGTGATCAAGCTGGCTGAGCTATGATTAATTCTGAAATTAGGGACGTCTCTCTTACCAGCTCTTAACATGCATGGAGTAAGTTTAATATTTCTTTTTTCTTTTTTCCCACAGTTTATGGAAAAACAGGTTGTAAGGCAACCCCACAGGATAAATGCCATTTAGCCTTCTTGCTGTACTGTAGGAAACCAGCCTTGTTCATTGTGTTTTGGCCAGTTCATTGAATCAGTGCAAGGTTCTGACTAGAGCAGGCAGGGAGCTTGCTCGGCCTTTGCTGCCAGAGTGCCAGACAATGAATGCAGACAATGATAGCATGTTGTTGTTCGTGTTTATATTTGATTTCCGACATGCTAATTGAGATGTCGGCGTCTATTGCCCTTCCTACGGAGAAAGCTGCAGTCACTTCCCAAGAAAGCTCGCAGTCAGCTCTAGTAGATGAGGTATAACAAATGAGTGACAAACAGTAACATGAAGAGATTGAAGGAAAAACTACAAAAAGAAGGAAAACTGCCTATTTAAATCAATAGCAATATGTTCATTAACTGCTGTTGTCTTCGGCTTCTAGACGTATGACATAAAAAGAGAACCCAGGCCACTACAGCTTTTATGCGTCCACTTAGAGTGAGTGCCTTGCGAAGGAAATTGACTTTTGTTTTGGTTTAGTTACATTTTTATGTGGCTATGTATCATGGTATTTGACATGTGTAGAGAAAAGTTTTTCATTATCTCCCACCCTGCCTGCAGTGAAAATATACCTTAATATGAATGCAATAGTATGAACCACAATATACTGGTAGTTTAAATGTTCCTCTCTATATATTACCTATGACTTAATAAATCAAAAATAATATGTACAAAATTACAAAAGTTATGCACAGGCAATCATTTCAGAGTCAGAGCTATTTGCTACAGCTATGAATGTATCAGTTGTACCAACAACTAAATAATACATTTATCTGAGGTTTATTCTTGGAGGATTTTAAACTTCAAGTGTATTATATACTTCTGATCATACATTGTGCACCATGCACTCTTTGTAATTATGGCAATATCTGACTAGTTGCTAAGGTTGAATCTGCCACTAGATATCTGCAAAAGTGAGTTAATTAATGCATTTCATTATGTAGGAGAGCACTGTCAAAGTTCCCATTTTATGAGAACCAAGTATGCTAAGGTGCTACCCTTTTTTAAAAAAACATTACTCTTAATATTTCAGTTACAATGACAAAGATTCATAGAATTCTAGAGTCAGTAAGGTTGGAAGGGGCCTCTGGAGATCATCTAGTCCAACCTCCCTGCTCAGCAGGGTCACCTAGAGCATGTTAGACAGGGTTGCATCCAGGCAGGCCTTGAAGATCTCCAGAGAAGGAGACTCCACAACCTCTCTGGGCAACCTGTGCCAGTGCTCCGTCACTCTCCCAGTGAAGAAATTCCCCCTCACGGTCAGGCGGAACTTCCTGTGGTTCAGTTTTTGCCCATTGCCTCTTGTCCTGTCACACGGGACAACTGAAGAGTTCAGCCCTGTCCCCTTGACACCTTCCCTTCAGATACTTATATTCACTTCAGATTTGATTCCAAAGTCATGTTCCATATCAAAATTCAAACTGAAAATGATGCTGCCTCTCTGCAAAGGTGGAGTATAGTAGAGGGTAATAGCCTCTGAAAGCAAATCTGCTTAAGAAAAAACGAGATTGGAGTGCAGGTAAGGATTCCAGGATCGGCAATTTGAAACGTGACACTACTGCTCTTTCTGAGAATACTGCAGCAGATAAATTCTCATATAGGATGGATGCTGCATAAAACTTCAAGCACTTGGGCACTAGCTCAAGGAAACATCTCTGAAGAAGAAAGTGTTTGGGATAAAGTTACATGTCTAGTTCAGTTGTGGAGTATATATCTATCCAGCATTTTAGATGTTCCCTTAGATATGCTAGATATCCTATTTTTAGATATCACCTTAGATATGAAAGTAAGTAGATGCTCTTATGTACCATACTTGCCTACATTTTCTTAGTGAAGTCCTTGCACCACAGAGATTTTTGGCAGTTGGCTCGTGCTTGACCTCCTTGGTTTTGAAACTCGTTCTCAAACCAGGCAATCTGGTTGTCTTTTTGGTTCAGGGCCCAGTATGGCAGGCATGCTCAGTGTTTGCGGTTCCCGTACTGCTGCAATTAAGTTACTAATTCTCAAGCTGAGGGAGCCATTGTCAAATCAATTCTAGATAATTCAAAGCAGGGACTTCAACCCAGAGGAGCCTAAAGGGTTATTTTTCCTGTTGCATCTCTAGCTCTGTAACAAGCTACTCATTGCACTGCAGAAGGAGAACAACTAGGCTTTTGCTCTGGATGCTGCTTTCAGAATACAGGTTTTAAAAGTCCCTTCTGACAGTGAACATGGTTTGTCTTTTCTCCGACAGCTAAACAGAAGCACAAACTCCTCTAAAGACAAATGCAGTGTCAGTGGCCGACTGCAGAAAAGATGAAGGATTCCAAAAGCTGTAAATATTGCAGACAGCTATCCAGAGCTTATTCAATATGCTGTTATTCCAGCGTTTTTCATCACTTTAGTCCTTGTGATCAGCATATAAGTTGTTTAGTTGAACATATTCACAGAAATAAGATACAGTAACTTCTACCATACTCCAAGACAGACTGGATTATCTATATGTATTACCTGTCCTCTACTCCTCTTCTGTTTCTATAGAACAGCCTCCCAGTCAGCTTTTCCCATTCTCTATTTTGGTCATCATCTTCATGTCTCTTTTAAGCTACTATGAACAAAAATTGAAGATAAAATGTTTGTTTGTTATAGACAACATTTTAAAACAGCTGCAATTTCAGGGCTGGACCAACCCTCTGATTAGAGAAGTGAAAAAGCTGTGATGTGTACTCTATAATAAAGATCAGAGCAAAGGAAAAATTCAGTCCTATTAGAGACAAGCAATAGGAAGGAAATAAAAGAAGAACCTGTGGCAAAAAGAAAAAAAAAAAAAAGAGAGAGAGAGCGAGCAGAACAGAAGTTCAAATGAGACAAAGAGAGGGATCACGGCCCTTTTGGTGAGTAAATACCTTTAGACAGGTATTGATCCGGTGGGGAGAAAGCTGCATACACTCTCCTTTGTGAAACAGCACTTACTGTGGGGGTGATACACGCAGGAACAAGGTTACAGGTAGTGAAGAGAAACAAAGCATTTGTTCATGGCACGAAAGCATGCTGAAAAACGGAAGTTTGTTCTGTCTCTATTTTTAACATTCCATACCCAAGTCAAAGAATCAACAAACTGATTCATACAGGCAGATCCTCATTATGGTTTGGGAGAGAAATCATAACCTCCCTGAGCTCAGCGAAAACTTGTGCCCCTGGTTTAACTGGAGCCAGGGCCTCACCTCAGGCTTTACTGTTATGAACTGCAGCCTGGTGCTGACTACAGAATAAAATATGACAGCAAGAAATACTTTGTAAAAATTCCTATCTCCTTGTATTCTCTTCACTCTCTTGAAGACATTACTGTGGTCTAGTGCTGAAACTGGACTGTACAGTACCTGCTGTTTTCTACCAGCTGGACTAGTTAAACTGGATTCCTTTATTCTTAAGGTCATTCCACTATGGGAAGAAGTTGAATATGCATAAAAATATAAATGGTTGAGTCATCTTGTTTCCTAAGAGAAAATAATGCACTAAATCTTGTCATTTTTTCCCTGTTTTATTATTCCTCACCTGTTGAGAGAAAAGTGATTAAGCAGTGAGCATTCAGTTTACTAGGGATGCTACAAGAAGAAGAGCATGGATGTGGAACAGCATTGGCTCTGCAATAAGGTAATGAAACAGAGGGGGTGAGCAATAGAGATTAAGTGGCAGGAAGTAGTCGGTACCGCACAGCAGCCCTTGTTCTGCTCTCCTTAATTGGTGCAGGTCTGGACCACCTCCACAGACCTTCATCAAATTATGCTGATTTCGGATAGGTGTAAGTGGAGTCAAAAACTTACTCAGATTCTGCATGCTCTGCTGCTACCAGTGTATTGCCTTGTTACTACAATAAAATGATTGTGAAAAGCATTCAGTATTTCAGCAAAACTACTGAGAGAGAGAGCTTCATCAGCAGGGATTTTTTTTTTTTTAATTCACCAAAGTCAACCAAATATCTTCATAATAGCTCAAATGACAGAGTCACAGAATTAGATTTCATTCCTAATACGTTTTTTTGACTAGATGCTTTCAGTAAATTTTACTAATTCAGAGAGCCTAGAAAGCACCCAGGGTTCATAAATTTCAATACAGTAAGTGGACTGGGAGCCATAGTAAAACACTGTCAAGCCTTTGGTTGTTTGGAGCTACCAATATTTTCTTGCTAAGAGTGTGTTGTACTTTTTTCTCTGCAATACGTGGGAGACAACTGCATACTGAGCCATCATTTCATATGGAGACATTGCACATCATCAGGCAAGCCAAATGCTAAGTATTTGATGTGCAGCAACCCTTTCCCTTGTCTCTAAGAACAGCACTTACTTGAGCATCATCACCATTCATGCAGGAGAAATGTAGCTCTCCTCTAAGCAAGCAGTGCTGTGGTTTGAAGGCATCTATACTTGCTAGGCTGAATGCAACTTCATACCGTTCACGGAGTACATCGGTCAATGAAAAAAAGGTCCTCTTCACTTCAGTGTTTGCTGATGGATGCCTTCTTAACCCTGCTCCCTGCTGGGGTTGCCGGCTCCTGCACAGCCGAAGCATGCTGGCTGGTATGCAGCCCGCATCAAAAGCAGCCTGTATGTATCTCTGCAGTGATTAGAGCCCCTGAAAGCTATTCTGCTTCTGATACATTCAACCAGAAAAAATGTGAAATAGATCCAATTTTGCATAGCACATGCTGAAAAAGGACATAGTATCTATTGGAAGGAAAACTTTATCGAAAGTTGGCAAGCTTTTAAAACCTCACTGATATTGCAAGTAGTGACCAGAAGACTCCCTTTAAACTCCTGAAACATGTAAATTAGTGAGCAAACAAACAGAACACGTAAGTCCAGTCTTATCAAAACATTTACTTTCTTCATGTTTTTTTCTCTGTCAAATATGCTTTGTTTGTCCGATTTAGGAAGACTTTGCATAAAACTATTTCTGCAAAAACGCTGCAGTGCTGTAGAATGGACCTTTGTCACAACCTGAGCAAGCCAGCCTCGGGGAGGAGGAGAGGAATACGTTATGTGTAAGTAACAAGACAGTTTACAGCATCCTGTTTTACATTAAGAAAAAAAATGGAAACAAAGCCATTCAACCTTATATCAGCTATGTGAATTAAAAAAAACCAAAACAAAACAGTCTTTTATTTAGTTTTATAATGCTTCCTAAGATATTGTCATGGTATTAAAATATGCATCTAGAATTCAGATTATTCTGAATTTTCACCTCTCTGCCATGAAAATATTTTGAATAAAAAGTTTCACCTACTCCCTCCAAGTTATTGCAGTTTTTCCACCATATAAAGGAATAGACTAAATTGAATGCTTGAGTGAACCATAAGTATGTTATACTTTAGAACTAAAGGTCTGATCAAATGTAAAGAAAAGTAATAGGAATTTTCCAAATAAGCAGGAGTGGATTTGAAATGAACCAATGCAATATCGAATTTTTGAACAAATTTCTAGATCCTGTTTAATTCTTCTGCTCCATTCAGAATATAATCTGAGTTTCTTTTTCCTGGCAAATGCAAATCAAATATTAAATGATTAAATTTCAACGTAACAATCATATACCAGGGAAGAGTTGAGGAATGAAGAGCAGGGAGGAGCTGTTTGTTTTTGCCAGGGAAACCAAGAGCTTTTCTGTGTGTATGTTTAATGAGTCCACTTTAGCACACAATTGCTTAGATTGATAATTATTCAAGAAACAATACTGCCTTGGGAAAATCTATAGTAATAAAAGAGAAACCTGGATAGGCTGAATAACCTTTTCAGGCGGATATTTATCTCCAAATGAAGCTTCTTTTTGGAGGGGAGGTAAAGCTTCTATTCTTTAGAAAATGCATTATTGGATGGTTAAAAAAATATCACATTGTCAATGTTCAGAGTCTGGAGTTCAGGGTGGCAGTGAAATAAAGCATTAATGGACGATATTCTCAGACGTATAGCTGGGAAGATTGTTAGGTTTTAAGTATAAAGTCAAAGTGGCAATATGAGCGGAATCTGTGCATCTCTTGCGACAACTGTTACCATTACCAATGCGAACGGATAGCAGGTTCTAATTAAAGTTACAAGCCAGAGGGAACAGGCATTAAGAAAAAAATAATAATAATTCCATGAATAAATTGAACTTGATTTACTACTTCACAAAAAAAGGTCTAAAAATTAGTATTTGAAATTACTTTAAAGGCAGCAGCTATCAAACCGCAGAGCAATAATCCCGTCGCCCTAACTGGCGCACTCGTAACTGCGAGCAGCGCGCGGCACGTCCCTGCCTCGGCGTGGGGGGACCAAGCGGGCCCCAGGCCCGGCTCGTCGCCAGCAAACGCCGGCTGCGGCCCGGAAGAGGCCCCGGGCGCGCGGCCTGCCCCGCGCAGGGAGGGCGTCTTCTTCCCTCGGGGGGGACGCGGGACGCGGGGCGCGGGCAGGGCAGGGCAGGGCAGGGCAGGGCGGCGGCCTCGCTGGCGCCCGCCGCGGCGCTGGGGCCGGCGCGGTGAGGCCTCGCGCGCGGCGGCAGCTCGGCCCGCTGAAAGGAGTCGTTTCGGTCAAACCCGATTTTGAAAATTTCGGGCCTTATGCTTGGAACAGCAAATATCCAGACTGCTCTCTGTGAGCATGTTGCGAGCTGACTATCCTGCTGGATTAAATATTTAGGTTGTAAATACGAGCTAACAGGTTTGGAGAGTCAGAAATGTTTCACTGAAGTGTTTTGTCAAATTACCCAGGAAGATGGACCCCGGTGAGATTTTTCCTGTGTCTTGCCTGCAGGGGCTGCAACAAGTGATGTCGGAAGCGAGACAAGCAGTAGAAGGCAAAATTAGTTCTGTGCCTGGTTGGATCGTACCGGTCCTTTATTTCCTTCCCCACCTCCATCGCTCGGTATTCCCTCCCCTCCCGCCTCACTTTTTAAAGGCAGGAAAAAAAAAAAGAAAAACAGTGTTCGGGCTCTTCAGGCCGTGCTCAACGCGCCAGAAGCCGTCGCTGCGTCCCACAGCCCTGCGCGGGCGCCGCGGGTGGCCGTCTTGGCGGCGGCGAGGAGGCTCTGCCCCGCCGGGCCGCCGCGGCCTGGTTGCTCTTCCTCGACGCTGAGTTTCTCGGCTGGAGCCGGCTCCGTCCGTCCGTCCCTCCCGCCAACGCGCCTGGGGCGCGGAGAGGGGCTGGCGCGGGGCGCGAGCTCCCGCGCGAACCGGTCGCTCGCTGGGTTAGCAAGGGCCCTCGGAGCCGGGACCCGCCGTCGGGCTCAGAGGCACCGGGCAAAGAAATAAATGGCGGGTGCCTACACGCGTGGGACTACTTCTGCCCCAGAAGCGATGCCCCGTGTACCCGTGAGCGGCGCTCGGGGGGTGGGGGGTTTACTGCCTGCCTCCCACCTAGGTTTCACTCTGAAAACTTAAGTGCTTTTTCAGGTCTGACGTCTAGCAGCTCAGTAGTTATGCAAGTATGTGCGGAGGAAACATTGCTGAGAGAGACGTAAAATGCTCAGGGCAAGAAAATTGTGCCTCTCTAATACACTAAAATTAAAAGTCAATTGTGCAGCTGTGGGGAGGGGGAGTGGGAGGAATAGTTGATGTAATTTATTTGGACTTTTTTTAAAAAAAGAAAGAAAATCCTTGGAAAAATATCGCTGCGAGGAAAGCATTAGAGAAAGCCAGTATTCAGGAAGTGAGAGCTAAAGTAGTCATGTATTAGAAACTAAGAGGCAGAGTGGTCAATTCTTCTTCTTCTTCTTCTTCTTCTTCTTTTTTTTTTTTTTTTTTTTTTTTTTTTTCCTGGCATGGCAAAAGGTTAACAGTATGGTGCCCTAACCCTCTGTATTAAAACTGGTGTTATCTGAGAAAGGGGCTGAAAGGTGGCAACATTTGCGGTTAGCAGAGCGTTATTTCAGTTAATCAGAACTAGGGAAGATTGTGAATGACCTGGGTTAACAAAGTGAATAAATGGGCAGCGTGAAGGCAAATGAACCGCAATGCTGACAAATACAAGGCTGGGAGCACGTTCGGGGAGCGGGCGGGGGGGGGATTGGAAGTACCTGTGGGCTTTGCTGGTTCTAAATTAACCATAACTATTTAGGTCATTACTTGCTATGATCAGCTTTGTGGAAACACCGGTGAGGAGCACGGAGAGTATGAAGACAAAAGACAAAGTAAGCTTGTGTTAAAAAAGAAAAGAAAGGAATAGAAAATACAACTCCATGGATAAATCAGCAATGGGAGCTGTGCTTGCCCTGTCTCTTAAAGCATTCTGACAACAAGCAATTGTGCAGACGAGCAACTAAGTGGAGGAGTCTGAAAACATGGTTTTGTTTAGAAAGGAGTCAAGTAATAGGAGGCAAACTGGAAGTATTTAAAACAATGGGTGGTATAAAGAATGTAAGCTAAGCAATTTCTATTTATCCTGCTAATGCAAAAAAAAAAGAGAGCAAAGTGGTCTATTTAAAGTGAATGAAAATGAATTATTTTCATAGAAACCTCGTTAACCTTTGGGATTCGTTCTCCTAAGCAATCACCGAGGCTGAGAGTTCAGCAGCATTAAGCTATTTTAAAGCTATTTTTATGCTACAAGAGAACTGGAACAGTCATTTTAGATCCTCAGTGCTGCTTGTTCAGAAAGCCAGATTCTCCTTTAAAAATGCCTGTACAGATACTAACCTGGCTCCTGCTGCTCCCAGACCTTTCAATGGAGGCAGAAGTTTCTGTGCTGAGCTTTGCTGTAGCTAAACTTTAAGCTGGTTTGCAGCACAGAGTCGGCACTGGTGCTGGAGCTCCTACTCCAGTGCACAGAAAGAGCTGTGCACGGGAGGACAAAATGGTTAAGAATTACATGATCTTTAGAAGACTTTCCTTGATAAAAACTACCTATTTTAAATGTTATTTCTGCAACTGTGACTCCACCGGCCTGGGAGCTGCTGCTGACGACTTGAGTAGCTGGTGCATTATGTGGCATGATGCTTTAAAATCTCCTGGCTGCTGAGCTGGGGCGGGTTTGATTTTCTGGAGTGTTTGTGACTGCTCTGGCTGCATCGTGGTGTGATCTGTTTCACATGCCAGGAACTCTGATGGGCAGAGGCTGAGATTAATGATGACATAATACAGTAAGAAGAAATATTAATGCTCTTAGGCATGAATTAATGAAATACCATTGAGAATTTATCCTGCATGAATAAAGGGATTTGGACGTTCTTGTTCTAAAAGCCGCATGAAGTATTTTACTGGAAAAAAAAATCAAATACTCTGCTGAGATAGCCAGGGTCTTAATGAACCTGTACTCTGGATCTTGTTGGAGCTGGATCGTTGAGCAGGTTTGCTTAGTTGAATTACTACTAATTGCCAAAGTGTTTATATAAACAGGAGGCACAAATCTCTTGCTCCAGAGGTGTGGTGGCAGGAGTTTTTTCCTCTAATACAGAGACGGATTCCAACCTGTGATCGGTTCCTGGATGGAGGCGCAGTGTGCCAGCAGGGACCAGCTCAAGCCTGCGCAGTAAGTGCGGGATGCTTACTGCAGCTGCAGCAGTACCCCTCATAAATGTGGCAGGTGACTGCCACCATCTACTTAAAATAGTCTTGAGGTTTGCGCCACCACAGTCTCGCCAGCATGAGTGTCATTGCAGGGCTGCTGTAGTAGAGCTAGAACTGCAGAACCTGACTGCTACATCCCATCGCTTTTCCTTCTGCAGTATTCCTGAGAATTAGTTATTGAAAACCTCAGTGAAATGTTTCTATACATATCTATATTCACGTGTGTGTGTGTGTGTGTGTGTGTGTGTATAAATGTCTACCTGCAGTTTCTCTTGCTTGGAAAAGTGATTTTATTTTGGGATGAAATTTAACACTAGCACATGATGCTAGTGCTCATATAAGCTTTCCTAGAGAATGAGGTCAGTTTTGAGGTAAAGTGAGATGAAAACAACACACAGGGAGTTGTCCCTTTTGTCTTTGTTCTGCTAATATCTGAGTAGTTCAGAAAGAAAAGTGCCTTAAAAATTAGAACATAAAATATGACGCATATTTTATCCATAACTTATGTCAATTTGAAACACCTTTTATTACCTACGTGATTATATGTAAACTTTATTAATAATTTCATTTCCAATTTAAAAGAAGCAAAGGTGTACTGTAGAATTCACAGATAAAGGTTAATTTAACTATAAAGGTATTACCAGTGTTGCATTTCTTCATGTTATGGTTCACTTATGTAGAATTGAGATGTATCTTATATTAAACAATGCATAGCACCATTATACAACAGTTCACTAAATGCACATCCCATTTAATCTTTTGTAGGAATTATATAACTGGACTGAAGTTACAAGGAAGAATTGTGAGCCAGTAGGGTTCACACCAACAGGAGATTACTAGCCATAAGAAAATTACAGCTCATCTGAAAGACAGTGCCTAAAATAGCAGCATATCCTTGGCACCATCATAGGAATTGGTTAACTGATGACCCTGAAGAAACACTTGTTTCCATTAATTCTGCTGTCATTATTTTGCTAGCCTTGAACTCTTCCTCTGAATTCTTCTGTCCTTCTCATCCCAAGACATGATGGCAGAACATGAGAGAAAACATAAAGAAATTACAGTAAGCTGTCAGCTATATAATTATATTGTAAACTATTTCACTGAGAAGTTACACCAACAGAAATTTGGCAAAGTATTGGCTGCTAGCTGCTAGCTAAACACAGGACACTCACTAGTATAGCATTAAAAAAAAAAAAAAAAAAACAGGCTCACTAAAAAGCAACATCTACATTACAAAGAAGCTAACAAAAGAATTCCCTTATGATACTTAAGTTCATCTGCTTCATCTTAGGTTCATCAGCTACATATTCTTCTGAGTACTCGTTACATTTGCAACTGAATATATATTTAAGGTCACAATGCTACAAACCTTTTTCCAGCATGTAGTTTCGCCACCTTTAGTTAGACAACACGGGACACAAAGGAGCACTTGCTCGAATTAGGGTTGAAGATTCTGCTGGAAGTTGGTGACTTTATTAGGTCACGTGTACTATAATGACTTGTGCACCACATTTTTTAAATCCCTAAAACATGATTTCCTAGGTGGAAGGCAGCACGCGTGCTTTTAAATTGCCAGACAGACCAAGGGAAACTTTTTGTTCCAAACAATCAGCTGTAAATCCTGAATCAGAGCAAATTCGTATTTCGTAGAGTTCAGACTTCAAAGCACCTCTGTCAAACAGAAGTAAACAGTCTCTGATTGGATTCCAAATGCTCCAAGGATCCTACCATAAACATAATAACTTTTAGTGCTAAGGAACTTACTGGCAAGAGTTATCAGTAGGGCCCTGTGGTGAAGATGCCTTTGTCTTCACGAAGAATAGCTCCCGTGCACAGGGCATCCCAAATACAGGTACATCATGGTTATCTGAACCCTGGGATTACAGCTGAACCTCCCCCTATCCTTATTTATTTATTTACTTATTTTACAGAGCTTGCACAGTGCCAACATTAGGAAATCTTGCCCCAAATATTTTTCTGAAATCTTATTTTTTTTTTCAAAATGCACCTATGCCAAACTGTTCAGATAACCAGAGCTTATCAATGTATATTCCAAATGAACAGAAAGTAAGTATCTCTGGACTTTTTATATTCCAACTCCATTAGAAGCTAACAGAATTTATGAGGCTTTCAAATGAAATTTTGCTCTTGTCATTCAGGTAGTCACACACGCCATCATGGCCGCTGTGATGACTGGATGTTTAATTTAATAGTTATTTGGACAAACACGATTTTGGAAGTTGCAGCAAATGTCCTTGATGTTACATTTGACAGGCCCTGGTTGAGAGGAACAAAAGAGGTTTGGACATCAAGATAATGAAGACTTCAGAATTCCAAGTCTGCCACTGATTTGTTGATCACATCTTGGGCATCAAGCTGCCTTCTGTAGTTGTCTAGTCTGGTAAAAATGGAGACTGTCATGCTTATTTCTCTAGCTCAAAAAACTGTCGTGATAGACTAATTATTTGTATAGCACACAGAAAATAAAAGTGCTATCCAAATGCTGCTTATTCATGTTTTCCCCATTGTAAGACTATATCTTCATCACTAATAATTAACTAATTACTGTTGCTGAGAATATGATGGTGGTGTTCACCACCTTATTTTTAATTTCAATATAGATGCTTACTTAAAAGTTATGTAAATATATGAAATCACAGTACATTTTCCTAATGGCCCTGCTACATCTGAGTTTGATCCTATTCAATTGTGACTACGAATTGAATAGCAGTGATGACCTCTATTCAGTAGAACTACATAGACAGTTTCTACTGTATTCGCAACACTTAAACCATGAAATGTAAGGAAGCCATTCTAAGCAGAATACAGCTGGGTCAAAGGCCTACTGATGCCAATTATGCTTTGTACATAATAATGCGCATTTTACCTATTTGGAAAAAAATTCACATTTATTTACTGTCAAACAGGTGTTAAACTTTACACTGGATATTAGTGATGGGCTCATTATTAACAGGTTTACACAAAGGGATGAAAAAAGCAGAATTTTGTTGAAACAATTTACATTTCATTAGATTTTTATCAGAAAATAAATTAATTACTAAATATAGGCAGAAGGAATGTGGAAGAGTAATAGTTATGTTTTATTTATTTTTTTTAAAGGACAGGCACCTTTTATTCACGAGAAAGCTTGTGAGAAGTGTCCAGTGTCCCCTTTAACCCTTACCACCCAACCCTGATTAAAGAATGAACAGGGAATTGAGTTACAATCTTTGTTAGCTATACCAAATTTGTGCAAGGCTTGGCATAATTGGCTTCTGAAACAAATTTCTCCCCAAATTGTTTTTTTTTGGCAATAAAAATTCAAAACGTAAGAAAAAAAACTAACTTGTCAAAGCAGAACACTGTTTACAGTGAAAAATAAGTGAAAATGGGTAGAATTTGCATTTTAAACATACTACCGTACTATGAACAGAGTGTAAGAAAAACAGCTTATAACATATGTGCAACCAAGAGCTTTTCACAATATTTTCTTCAAACTCTTTAAAATTATTTTTCATGACAATTATATTTCAGTTGGACACAAATGTATTTATTTTACCCTAGCAATAGAACAAAATATAATTTCTTTAGCCATTTTTTCATGAGAACGGTTCATTGTACAGTTGAGGAAATATATGAAATAAGGCCTGTGGCTTGATTGCTAGTGGTTAGACATGTATTCAATCTTTGCCTTAATGGAAAAGATTTGCAGTGAACTGCAAACTGATGCAGAATATCTCTCCTGCTTTTGCAAGTCTTGTCAGGAATAGTAAGGTACAGTAAATTTGTCCCACAGGATTTTAAAGCCTACGCCTTGTATATAATACAATGTAGGCCTAGAAAAAAAAATGGTGCAGCCATATTTACAAATTTAGTTCACAAACTGCTGCAGTAAAATGGCTGGAACGTGTTTATTTTTCTTTTTTTTTCACAATTTTGTTAAATTCAGCAGCAGAAGATATCTTAAAATACCTTGTTGGTATTTCTTTTCTTTGTAACAAATAATTCATTTTAGTATACTCTGTGTATATACAAAGTTTTTGTTTTATAAAAATTCACAGAACTGCAAGGTCCAGTCATCCCTGTTACACTGGAGAACCACAGGGTCAACAGAATTGTCTCTTCAAGCAGA
The DNA here is from genome assembly GCF_028389875.1 of Rhea pennata. Lineage (NCBI taxonomy): Eukaryota > Metazoa > Chordata > Aves > Rheiformes > Rheidae > Rhea > Rhea pennata. Next base: position 15,560,820 of record NC_084670.1, on the reverse strand, counting down.
TATGAGGGAGCCTGCATGGGGCCAATTAAGTCTTTTTAATACTTGTACGTGGCCTTTAATATTTCTTTGCTACACTATTAAAGGCTTGTCACTAGTTGCATTTGTCCTTCTCTAACATCCCCTTCCGGAACACATCCTTCCTTGTTAATGGGAATTATATAGCCGTCGCTATTACCCCTGCTGATTTGATAGTACATCTGAAGCTGATGGCCAGCTCCGAGATTTGGCATGCTCTTGTAGTAAATGTCCTCATTTTCGCTCCTCCTGGAGGGAGAGAGATCTTCTTCAACGTCAGGGCTGCTCTCTGGGAAAGGAGAGTCTCTGAGGTTGGGCATGCTCGTGTAAAGAGAGTCTCTGTTGGGGGACTGGAGGTGGTCGTCAGCCTCAGCCGTCAGCTGGGAGACATAGCTGTCGGTTCCTTCAGTCTTCACTTTCTTCTGGGGCTGGTACAGAAGGGAGTGAGTCCGCTGCGGAATAAGAGGGGCCTCCAGCTCCTTGTGGTGGAGCTCCAGTCCGGGGGTGTCGCTGTGCATCAAAGACGACGCATCTGCCACGATGGCATCATCTTCACTACTGCTCCCGCCGATCACAGCCTTGGCTGGCAGCGTGTGCTCCAGGTTGTGGGTTTTGCTGCTGCCCCGCAGGTTGTTGTGCACTAATTCTGAAATGATCATTTTCTCAAAAGCAGTATCATTCAGGCTTAGTCCACAGTCTACAACTTGCACACTGTCGTTATAGTCTCCGTTGCGCAATGAGTAGCTGTTGTTGAAATTACCATTTAGCGGTAGAGTATCCATGGCACTTGTATCCCTGGCATTGTTCAGTGAATGTCCTGAAATGGAAAAGGAGGGTTCCGGTTATCGCCTGACGTGCTTTTTAGCACCTTTTTTCTTTCTTTCTTTCTTTCTTTCTCTTTTTTTTTTTTTTTTTTTTTTAACAAAATTCTTTAATGTAGTTCAGGACAAAGTTGTACTTGGAAGTAAGACTCGAGAAAAGTTAGGTTATTGCACATTCCCAAATGTAAACAGTTGCACACCTTATAGGAAAGATGTATTTAAAAGATAGTAACATGTATTTCCTGTGGGGAATAGTAGCATTTTAATTTCTTAATTTAGTGTCAATTCTGTGACTCTTCCACAAGAAACTGTTCACTCCATGCCCTTGCATATGTAATGCAAAGCAATTGATTTGGAAACATCTACATTTTGAAGTACAACACCATGATTTAGGAAAATAAAACTAACAGAATTTGTCCTAAACGACACTAAATTAAAAAGGAATTAGATCACAGACATAACTGAAGGTAAATGTACAACATAAACCCACATAACTGGCAGGCAACTACTTTACTTTAACAACATTTCTAAAATTGTTTCCCTTTTTTGAGATGAAGTAAAGAAAAGAATGAAAAAAATGGATAAATACAAGGAATTTATGTTAAACAAGGACAGCCATCTTTCACACTACAGGGACCAGGGCCCACAAGCACCATCCAACAACACGATAGACAGCAGGTGGAATGACTCACTTTGGACAACTCACATCATGTCTGTCTGCTCAGGCTATCTGGCCTAAGAGTAGCTGATATATAAAAGAAAGTAAAATGATTTATTGTAACATGATGAAGAATTACTGAGCTTCTCAGCAACTTAGTCAGAGCAAGGGTTCAGCAAATTAGATTACTAAGCAATAACAGCTTTTCTTTTCCCACTTAATGCAATTTTTTGCACTAATATTCTGTCTGCCAACAACAGCCCCAGGCTTCTAAAGGTCAAAGTTTGCCTGCAGTCTGCATCAGTCACAGTGACAGCGCTGAATGAACCAGAATAGTTAATTAAGAGTTCGGCCCACGGTTACCATGGGCATGGAAGTCAAATGCAGAAATGTCAGGAATTTCTGTTAAGTATGGGTCACAGAAATTAAACCAAAGAATAAATATTAGTTGTGGAATGGGAAGAGGAAATCAGCCATAGCTGATATCTTATAGCTGCTGGAGGAATGACAGATTGGGTAAGTCTGCTGGAAACATGAAAAGAAGTTCTGGGGGAGGAAGGGGAATGAAGTCTTATGATGATTAAGGTCTTTATGTTTTTGGTTTTGTTTTTTTTCCGGTAACACAATAAAGGAATGTTTTTCTATAGACACAAAGACATGTAAACTACGACATCACAGCGCTTCCCAAGCAAAGAAAAAAGAAAAAACTTTGAAAGCAAGCAAACAGCCTGAACCATGGAAAGTTAGATTGTTAGAGAATTCCTAGAAAATCACTGTATCTACAGATATGACTGGAAGTAAAGAAAGAATGGAGTGATGTTACTGAAATGAGACTGACCACTGTGAGGCTGCTGCATTATATGCAAGGCTTGGAGGAGTATAAGAAAAGAGTTGTTTTGAAAGAGATTATACATTTTCCTGTTTTAGATTTGTTTCATAATTAAAGCTGCAGCTTATCCTAGAAAATTCAATCTTCTCTAGAACATATTGTTTTCAATTAAAAAGTAATTGCATTTTCTCATGAAACGATTTTTGTCTTTGACTTTTAAAACATAGAATAATAATTTCTAAATAATTCTGTTTGAGTAATTTGCAAATCATTTTGTATTTGTGTTACTGTAACTCTTCTCCATGTGTACTGATTTAAACAGTGATGAGGGTTGTTTGAAAGGTCTCTTTAAGCTTTGATTAAACAACTTTGTAGTTCTGCAATTTCATATATGTTCCAAGATTTCCTTGCAATGGATTTAGCTGTGCAGAACATATGGCATTTATAAAAGTAGACAACACATGGACCACATGCTGGCATTCATTTCCCTCATGAAAGTGATTTAATTCTATAATTTTCATTTTTTTTTCTTCTCCTAAACAGATACCAAAACATATCTGATAATCTAAAATGAGTTTTCTATGATATACTGCAGAGTTAAGCATGCTACAATATATTCAAATTGGTTTGATGAGGAAAATTTTGTTGCCCATGATCAGGTAATTCATTTGAAATCTTTCCATAGCCTGTAGCAAGATTACTGTGGGAATGTAAAAAAATAAGTAAATTGTTAAGCATTTCTGCTTGACACTGCTTTGTTTTTAAACAGCAAATTATTTCAGCATTGTATAACTTCTGTTACCAATAGGATTTGCTACAGACCTCATGTTGTTTTCCAAAAAGCAGTATGCAAGTACTTTTTGAATGTGGAAACATTTCATTTGCAAATTGTGAACCACTTGCCCGCTGAGTGTACTTCATGACCGCTAGTTATGTTTTAATTGTGCCCATTAAAAATCATGCTGAAAAAATTTACATTTGATAGGCAAAGTTAAGTTTTACTCCCATACTTGTCTCTCTGTAGGTTGCTAGAGGAAAGCATAAGGAAAGTAAGAAAACAAGAGAATGAAAATAGAAACTGCAGTTCATTTAAAAAGGAAACTTGAAATAAAAACTGGAAGCAAGGTTTTATGAGCTCTTAATCAAAGATTTAACATAGTTTCAGTTATACTGTAAGTTATCATCAAATTGTAATTACTAGGTATTTACTGATGATTGCTCTGTAGTTAAAAAAGCAACTAGATAACGTAACAGCAAAATGTTAGGTAAGCGATGACACCCTTTATTCCTACAGAACTAAACTATTCTAGCTGCTGATCTCAAGATTTTCCTACAGGAAATAATCTACCATAAAGCTGCACTATACTATAGTTTAGATCTATTTGACGCTGGATACAATTTTCTACACTGCAGTATCCAAAGGTGTCAAGATGCCTTGCGCTGTTTTATTATCTAATCCGCTCCATAAGCAGGTTTTTCTCAGCAAGAAACCTTATATTGCATAGACATGATACCTCTAAGTGATATATATCTTGAAGATGGGCTCTCGGACCATGTGGTGTCAGTCCTGTAATAGTATATTAAGATTTATGCCACCTGTGTTAAAAACATGGATAATTACTGGCAAATACTGTTATGGCAAAGGCATTACTATAATATAGTGCAGTTTTACAAGCTAACATTGGCAATACTGTATTTCTCGAATTGACAGAAATTCAGAATGTATGGCTAGGACATTGCAACTTAAGTTTCTATCTAGGGAAAGGAAGGGATTTGGAGCAAGCCAAGAAAAGCAGTTTTATTCAGGAAGTATAAGCACACCTGGTGAGTTAAACACAGGAGCTGAAGGGGCATTACATACAACTGTTTCAGCGAGCAATGTGTTATAGGGGTTGTTAGTGCCGTGTGGTCGAAGAAGAGGATTTGTTAGTAGGTAATTGCCAGTCATTCCTAAAGCAAAAGAAATAGAAAAAAAAAGTCAGTTCTTTAATTTTATTCTGACAGTTTCAATGAAGAATATTTTTGTTCATCATGAATCATGTAGAAGTTGTCAAATGTAATTCAGCTGAAAATTTCTGAATGTATTTGAGCTATGTATTTGAAATGAGAGTTGGAAAATACAGTTAAATTTCAGTAATTCACAGGTGCTGTCCAAATCCCAAAAGTATCTGTTAAGACTGACATTTACTAATGTATATAAAATCGCTGTTACACAAGAATAGCAATTAAATATGTAGAGATCAAGGTGCTAAATAAAGCTATTTGAACTTAAAAATTATAGTATGGCACACTTCTGTCCAGAATTGTGAGAACTGATTTTCTTAAATTTAAGGGTACTGAAAATTCCCTAATGATAGTATCAGAGTTGTTATTCACTTTACTAAACAAACACAGGTAGTGGAAAGGAATCGCTGTTTTCAAACAGACAGTGGATGACAAACTGCAAGAAGAATATCTTAGTATATGCAAAAGTATGCATGCTGGAGGGAAAGCAAAATATTTGCTCTAAGAAATCAGAGCATTCATATTTTCTCTTGGGACATTCATGCTACAAATCTATCTGCCAAATTTTAAAAAAGAATTCCTTGAATGACAAATTTTCTAACAATCAGTTTACAAACAGTGTAAGATGAAGCAAAATACTACATGAATGAACAGATTTTTAAAAAACAATTTTACATATTAGTGCAAAATTTACATGACAGAGTAATTATTAACACTGTATTTTGGAAAATTGTTAAAAATCAGTTAATCTGTGATTTCTAGTTACCAAAATAAAAATGAGCTGAAATAATAACAGAAAAACCACACAAAACATTGTAATTTAAAACATACTTGTTAAACATCTCCTTAAGGTAAAACTCTACTCCCTCTTCTATCGCACTGCACAGCAGTGCATCAGGATCAGTGTATCACAGGCCCAAGGACAACTAAAGAGTCAGCAATGTTTTTATATTGTGGTTACATTTATAAGGATTATGAAGCAATAGTAAAGGTAACGTATTCTAAATATTAATACTTTTGTACTACCACAGATATTTGCAAGTGGCAAGCAGCAATAAAATGCTGAAATTCAGAGAATTATTTTATTGCCTGATTATGCTAATCTTATTTGACAGTTTAATTCAGTCAACAATTAAAGGCTTTATCATAGCCTTTTCCAATTACAATCTACTTATTACTAGAAATACTAACTGAAATATATGTTGCTTCTTTTTGTGTACTATGTTTTATTTTTGTTTGAATTATTACCTCTAATTTATGGCAAGAGGATTATTTTAATTCTATCCAATACTTTTTGCCACCTTTAAAAGCTTGAATTTTATTTAAAAGGAAAAATGACGTTTGCTCTTAATTGCTAAATTACCCTCAAAGGTATGTTTCACTGAGATAGTGATAATATAGTGGTGAACAGTAACACCACTAATTTTTCTAGTCCTCTCCAGTGACTTCAGACTGGAGCTCTGAAGCAAGAAGAAGCTCTGTCCAATAGAAATCAAACCAGGGTGCAACCCCAGATTGTTACCTATGGCTTTTTCAGTGAATTTTTGTAAGGCACTGGAAGAAAAAGTACTTCTTGTTTGGCCATGAAAAAAATGTATTTTTTACTAAAGAGAAATTAGTTGATTTTGATAGAGGATCACAAAGATTGAGATGGGAGAGCAGTGGGACATACAGGTCTCATCCACTTTCTATATGTCAAATAGCAAAAGCAGAGTCTTGCTTTTTGAGTTTTTTTCTTTTGCAAAGAACTATACTCCCATAATAAAGGTGAGTCAAATACACATCCTTACCACCGAATTTTATAACATGGAATGAAAGTTTGCCACTTATGGTTCATGAAGGTTCTACAGCAGCCCTGACAGTGGTGAATTTGCTGTTACAAACTTCTTCAGTTGGAGAGGAACTGCCTGGAATGAGATCAAGCCTGTATGTTCTTCTCTAAGGGACGTGGTTGTGCACATAGTGTGGCTCGCGCACAGCAGTCTTCCCTCTATTACTAGCTCAAACTGCCTTAGGAAAAAAAAAAAGGGAAGGGAAAAAGGGACATTCTGACTCAGTCTCTGTCTCTGTCTTTGTCTTCTAACTGGACATGAGAATGAGGTTAGGGATTTCAGAAGTGTGTTTCAATTAAAAAATTTGGAGCTTTGGCTTTGCTGGGCCTGAAAATCTGAATTCTATCCCATGTGACAGATACGATGCTCTTTGTGATAAAAAGATAAATGCTTTACAGACATCTTTTGCATAGAAATGATATCAATTAGATTTCACTGGGAAAATTTCTGCACCTAGGAATCATACTCAAATATGCATTAAAATGTTCCTGCATTCATATTTCTGTTTCAGATTTAACCTATAAAGATTAGTAAAGATTTAAAATTATGATTTTGCTTTTAACTTAAATTATTGATGAAGCTTATTTAAGTACATTCCCACGAATGGAGAAATTCATCTTGTAGCAGAGGGCCAGTTGAGGGAGCAAGGTTTTAAAATATGCTGCTGGGTGACTTTAAAACTCTGCTTTCAGAGATCATTTGTTCCAGAATTTTTTTCAACACTCTCTTTTCAATTCTTCTGCGTTAAATGGTATAAAATCTATATAAATTCTAAGTCTTCTAAAACTGAAATGTTCCCAGTGACTGACCTTGATTAAGTGTTGAAGTGCTGTTGATGTCACCTGAGATAAAAGAAGATTCAGATTGTTTTCTCACAGTGTCATTCCACATCCTCCTTATACGACTCTGTTAACATAAACCAATAAGACAAAAGCATAAGTTAAAAAAAGATTTTTTTCTGCTTATGTGCTGTTATGTAAAATATTCATATTTATTTTGGCCTAAAATAAGCCGTTTTCTGGCACTATAGTAGAACTCTCTCTTCTATTATTAAAAATCTAATTTATTAAATTTCATTTATATGAAACATGATGGTATAAACCTTCCTAATAAACCAGCCCCCAATTACAAGAAAAATAAGGTGTTTGTATTAGAAAAAACTGAAAGGAGATGTTTAAAAAGGAATCCACTCTAGCATGCAGAACTAGGTATTTACCATCTAGATGATTATAATGAGAAGACAATTAGTGCATCTGATTGGAACACATCTCAGTAGGCTTTTTATAAAGATAACTAAAAGATGCTGACAAAATCTTTGTTACCTGAGTGCCAGAGGAATAGCGGGCACTAGTTCTTGTTGTTGATGCCTTCACTGAACTGTGGGGACTCTCCGTTGGTAGCCCACCACAGCAGTAGGAATGTCGGAAGCATTTGCCATATTCCTTACGTACCTACAGAAAAGAAATAGAAACACTTAGTACAAAAAAACAGTATCAAATATCTTCACTGGCAAAAAGAAATGAACTTTGAATTCAAACAGTTCAAATATTTTTCAAGCACATAAGTCATACTCTTCTACTGAAATGCTGACTATTAACAGAATCAGGTACTTCTCCCTAGTTAGCGGCACTGTTACAATGGGCTAGCCAGGATTTTTGAACAAATTATTTCCAAAGGATACACACATTTCCACACATTTCATTTAGATATGTCTAAATAATTGCCACTGTGTTATGTAGGAGATTATTTTTGTTGTGCCTTCATATTGGTATAGTTAGATCAAATACTATTTGAGAATAGTTCTTTTCGTTTTAGCTTTTGGTGCAGCAGTCACAAGAGGCCTATCTTCCTGTCCTTGCATGTAAGAAAGGCTGATGTAATTCGCATTTGCACTCGTTGTTACTGCCAGTTTCAGTTATCACCTTCCAAGAAAGCATGCCAGTGAATGGACACTCTCAGCTATAAACACATTTTTACATAAAGCTACTCTGTGTCGCTCAAACTTCAGCTAGTTCCTGTAGTCACACCTGCTTCAGCTTTGCACAAAACCCCCAAATAAAATTGCCCATCGCTACCCAGAGCACCAGCTACACTGGTAGAGGCATTGGCAATGCTACAGAGTCAAAATCTGAACTGTAACATCTGGGTAATGACGTATCTTTCACTTTTAAGGCCAAAAAACAAAAACCTCGTTATTGTCTGTGCTCGCTGAATTTAGAAACTTGAACACACTTACATATGTGAGATTTCTGTTCAACAAAAGAGCAACAAAACAAAATTAAGCAATAATTTTAAGATTTGGCCTACATTTATTCAGCTTTTATTTCCAGCAAACTACTAGAAACTTTAGCTTCATTAACTATATGTGTCAACACTTGTCATAAAAGTCATCAGGATTAGTATACAGAGCATTAAGTTCCTTCAAATTTGATGACTGCTACACTGACTATTTTCAGATAACATAAGAGTGCATACACATCCTGGCAGCATGACAGGATCGCTGAAAAGAAACAACGGATAAAATTTGCAAAGATGCCTAAGTCTAAATTCATAAATCTTTTAGGTGCCTTTTCTGGAGATTTCTGAATTTCTATGAAAAAATCAGAATTAGGCTAATGGTAAATTTCGCCTGCCTATGAATACAGGGGACAAAAGAAAGTTATATGTTAAACAAGGAGAAAAGAGAAAAATCAAAATAGTGTGGATTTTCATGTTATGTGCTGCTTTCAATATTCCAAGAATTTTAATCACAGAATATACAGGATGATGTTTTTATAAATTACAAGGTAGATGAAAATTTGAATAGCGCCTTAACTTCAATCTAGAGATAGTGATTTATCATTTTATAAATACATACTATACGTACTTTAAGTACATATCTTTAATCTATACCAACATCAAATACACATAAAAAATGAAAACAGAAATGCATACATATAGAATTATAATCTTTGACTTTGTATTCTGAAGAATATAAATCCATGTATATCATCACTAGATGGTATAACCTAAGAAAATATATTCTTGAACATTAATAGATATTAAATGCTCTGAAATGCTATATAATAGAGACAATAGCAATCAAAACTGTATTTTTACCCAAATACCACCCTCCAGGGCTGGTTTGGCTTAATGCCTCTATTGCTGTGAATGTACATTATCTGTCAGTACCGCGCATTCCACTGTCATTATTTCTAAATTACAGCTTGTTGGAAACTGATGGAAGCAACAGCACTATCATCTTGTCGGAACAGGAAACATAATAGTTTTCACTTTCGCAAATCTATTTCTCTGTTCAATTTAGTGACCAACTAGTAATAACAGAATAAAAAGACTACATTAGCTATGCAGACAGAGGATACGATAGCTAGTGAAAGGCACTGAAACTTAGAAATCTTAAATGGCAGCTTTAACATTCTTTCAGGTATAAATCTTATTGCTGTAGGTTATGCTTTTCACACTTGACTGGTATTTTAATATTTTTTTTGCTGACTTCACTTAATATGTGAAAACAATGCACCATTGCAAAAGGAAATAAAAAAAAGAAATTGTTTTTGTTTTTGAAGCCCAATACTAAAAAGGGTAACATTATAAGAAACCCTAATCTAGAAATTATTTGCATTTTGAGAATGTTTGCATTTTCTTCCTCCTCCTCTTTTCTTACACTCAGTCTCCTATCTAAGTGTGCTTTTGTTCTCTAAAAATGAAAGGGCTGCCATACTCAGCCTGATAAAATTCTATCTTCCAGATCTTTTCCTAAAATATGTATGAATGCCATTGTCTATGCCAAATTTATAGACACTGATACTGTTAGAGCTGTTACAGTTCAGAACATGCAAGAATGTGATCTTGCACTTACATAGCAACCCTTTATCCAGTGGTCTCAAACCATGTTCAAAATATCAGTTAATTATATCTCTAGTGAGCAAACTATAATGGGAGTTAATAATTGCTAGGTCTTCAGTCTAAAACTGGTAAAAATGTTCAGAAAATAAATATCGCAAATTGGATATTTCCAAATTGTGGATTTTCTGCATTTTTCTCTTAAGGTTTTCTGTGGACTTTTTTGACATTTACCACTCCTCTCCCCTCTCAATTCTTGTTTGCTTTCATTTGCCGTGCCTTCTAAGGCAGATTACGAGCTTTTTTTTTCTTTTATCCTTCACTAAAACCCCCCTGATATATTCATGGAAGCCTCTATTCTCAGTCTGTAAAAGAGAAGGGTGCAAGAAATCCTGAGAGAATTTCCTCCTGCTGTGATTTTCACCTCCTTCTTCTGTTTGTCCCTCTTTCCCCTACAAAACCTCCTTCTCTGCAGTAGATCTGCTCCTTCTGGACCCCGTTGCTCCCATCAGGTGAAGGGGAGCCGACCTATCTTCAGTGCATCCCCTGAGCTGGGGCGCCTAACCAGCACTGTGGGCAAGCCTGAATTTCCTCCTTCCAGGGGCTCCCAGTTTCTCTGATTAAAAGAAGACAGTTGTGGGATTGCTGGGGGAAACCTGAAAAAAGCAGAAACACTGGCATCTTGGGAAAACTCTCCCAGTAGCAGCTGCTTAGCACTAATGACTTCTTTTTTCTAAGGTGTGTTGAAGTTCATAATGAAATTAATTTTTAGATCTCTCTTAATTTTGTAATGAACAAGCACTCATATCACCATCACTGCCTATCACCCTTAGGTGATGTGGCAGCTTAATAGGTTCTCAAGAGAGGCCCTCTACCGTGATCTGAACAGATAGAGAGTTTCTAGGCTGAGATGCAGTGTTGTTGTAAATGATGCTTTGTTTGCAGTGCTGCAGTGCAGGCAGGATTTGTTTTGTGAGCGCAAAAATGACTTTTGGCTGTAAATCTCGAATCATATATACTGCATTGCCTGTGTTAAGCAGTACATTTACTATAGTTGTTTCTTCCTCAAACTGCAAAACTTTTAAGCAAATGTCAAGCCCAGGTAGGAAATGCTACATTCAATCTGAACCTGCCTAGGCCACAGAGCAGTTCAATGACTTCCACAAGCACACAGTAAAAACTGTTTTAGAATCCTAGTCTCTTCCTCAAACTACTTTAAAATACTCCTGTTCTTAAAAATGGCATTTTTTTCCTTATTTTTTAAGAAAGGTATTTGGGCAACCCTATTTTGATGGTTAGGGAGCATGTGTAAATGTTTTCAGTAACTTACTTTCTTTTGTAGGGCACAATGAAAGATGAAAATAAACATTCCTTGGAAAGCATTAAATACTGTGAAGAGATATGTCATCACAACAGTCCCCTCATTGATAAACAGCAGGCCAAATGACCATGTTAGGCCAAGAAGACACAGGAGAGCAAATGCACCCAGGACCCAGGATCTGTAAAAGAAAATTGATTTTAGCAACACTACTTACAAAAACGCAGGTCACCAAATCCAATATTAACATTTCAGTTCCCGCAGTTGACTTTTACTAGGTTCACATTCAAATATAAAAATTCCTTGGGTTTAACCTTTTAGCTATTAAAGAAAGAACAATTCCATTTGGTACTTTTTAGTCTCCAGTGAAAACAGCAAGAGTAGATATGACCTTTTTCTTTCTCAAGAACTGCACGGGATGTCAAAACTATTTTGAAATGCAAAACTTTAGCACAAGCCCCAGCTACTCCACTGCTTTATCTGCTTTCATAAAAGAGATTGATAAATCTGGCTTAGCCACTAATCACACCATAGATTTTAAACAGTGGTGCTGCCATATGACGCTAAATAATGTAACACAAATGCACAAAGGTTAAACAGCAGATTAAAAGCCTAGAGCCCAAATCTTTAATGCTCTGATAAACTCAGCTAAACTGAAGCTAGATGATCTAACTTCCGCATGAAGAAACCCTGCTGAAATGTGACAAAAATATGGATATTGCTCTACAGAATAAAGTCTAAAAAAGATTCCATCATGAATAGTTTAAGGTAAAGGAATTGTAGAGAACGGCACAGGATGAAAGGGAAAGGGAATTTAGTCAGTGAATTCCACATCTAACTAATGATCTTACTTGATAAATGGCTTATTATCTTCATAGCTAGAAAGCATTATAAGCAGAAAAGAGAAACAAAATTATTAGACAGAATTGAAACAGAAATTAATAAGAGCATTTTAATTGTCTATAAAAATTAGTCAAAATTAGGAAATTCAAATGGCAGAGGCAAGCAATTTAAAATTATAAAGGCATATAATATTTAAAAATACTTTAGCAAATCAGGTATCTCAAAACTAGTTAATTAAAATTAAGGGTAATCCACAATATTGACCGAGTTTGTAAAGTTAAAAATCATGCTAGAAGTTTGTTAATGTAGGGTTCTATCTTACCCAGGTAAGTCCGTATTATAGTAGCCATCACAAACACGGTAATTACTGGTGTGGATGAGAAGACAGAAAGAGGAAAAGGAAGAAAAGAGAGAGATGCTAAAGATTAGCTCTCTCTCTCATCATGCAACATGCAATGATGCTGATACTGGCCTATCTATAACATCTAATTCACAATGCTAGCCTTACTGAAAGTCTCCCTTTGCCTTTTCAGCATTCAAAGTATATCTGTAAGACCCTTTCACATCCAACCCGTAGAGATCTAAAGTTGCACCATCCCTTCAGTGTTGATAACAAAAACCTTCAGTACAACATAAAGCTAAATACTATATACTAAAAGACTATCTAAAGAAGCAAGAGCTGTCAAAGTCTTTTTAATTATATAACACTTGTATTATTCTGCAAAAGGGATACCGCAGTACAGCACCAAGACAAAGTAAACATTTGTTAAATTAACATGAAAACAGCAGATAATCTTCAAGTTAACAATAATAATAGAGTCAATTCTCTTGGGAGAACAGGATTACGAGTAGAAACTGCTCAGAATCCCTAAATCAAAAAGTCATTTAACAAAACAAACTTAATGTAATCATCTCAGCCATGCAAACAGGAACATCATTTTTGAACTGCATTTTAAATGCAAATGAAATTACTACAGTGCAGTGGTATTTCCGTGAAACAGTTTCTTGGCACTAGTTCCAGGCTGAAATTATCTAATTTCGACCAATGTTTGTGACATTGTGGCAACAATGTGACGAAAGCAGGATTGGTTCTGTTTGCTTCTAATTGACATCTGCAGTTGCTGGGAGACAAAAGCATGTGTTCCTAATGGAGAGTAGCTTTCAATCAGTTCAGCAATCAGAAAATAATCATAGTTCTCATACTTGAACACAAAGCACTTACTTAATGTTTTCCAACCTGCTAGAGTCTGGTTTCAAAGTGTTTGAGTGCTTCACCATTTTGCACAATGTGATCACCAAGAAGATAAGATTCAGCTGTCAAAACAGATAACAACAAAATTAAACTACTTCAAGTAATAGGTTGAATAATAATGATGCTACAGACTAAACAAAAACCCTGCAGTTTATTTTCAAATATGTAGTTAAACTGGGTAACTTTTATCAGTCAGTTTATAGGTGGTGATTGCAAATACAGGTGAGGGGCAAAAATGTTAAAAATCCTTGTTTTACTTAATTTTCCCAAATTAACTATATCATTCTGAAGCAGTCATATTTTGCATGTGTCCAACACTTGCCACCACCAGTCGGGCTCTGTCTTCCGCATGTTGCTCTCAGTTGCTCTCACCTCCTGTTTACCTCTGCCTATCCGCTCTGCTCCTGTTCCTCATCTCACTGGCTTTCTCGGAGGGCTACAGTTACCCTCAACAATACTAGTTAGCTGCTTTTGTACCATCCCGTGATTCTGAAATGTTTTCTCCTTTGCTTGCTTTTTTTTATTCCCCTCGTTTCCCACAAATTCTGTCTTGAAACATCTGAAAAATCTTGAAAATCTGGTCTTTAAAACAGCTCAAACGTAACCACAGAAAAATAAAATAAAAGAGAAAGAAAAGAAACACAAAGATGTAGCAAATGCATCAAACTTAGCAGTGGCATACATATATGCTCTGGGTGTGCCCTCTTACTGCCTCCATTCCTTTTGTAGTCTGGATTTTATTGAAGTGAGACTGCATGCTATTTGAAGGAACAGGCTATGCCACCTCATTCTTGTTGTATCATTCATATAGATAACCCAGGAGAAGATACTGAAAGGTAATTTTGTATAGTTTTCATATGGTGAAACAGAATCACAGACAGCAATGGTATTAGGTGCCTTTCTCCCATTGATTTCAAAGCACGTGAAGACCATAGGTAAGCTAAATGCAAAGATGCCTGCACAATATGGCTTGAGAAGATGTGTATAGTTCACTGGAATAATTAGTGTGTGCTGTCCTATATCATGCAAATAACTCAAATACAATTATATGGTTGAAAACGCTAACAGCTATGAGAGCTGTGTCCATTCATGGAGAAGATATCCGATCTTATCCACTGGTACAGTGGTCCACAAGAAAACCTTAAACTAATAGCTAACAGAAGCTGGGAGAATATACTGGGAGAATATACTTATAACATACATATTCAACAGATAAAGATTATAATCCATTCTTATAATCTTCCCTATATATCTGAAATCAATTACTAAAGATTGATCAAGCCCATCTCCTATTTTGGGGAGCCTTTGGTTCAAGACAGCATCAAAGTCCTTGGATCCTCTCTAACATTGGGGATACTGGTTCATACTGGAAGTATTCCTCCAGCTGCACCACAGTGGTCAGAAATGTCACTCAAAACCTAATAAAGATAAGGTCTTAGCAATTTAGAAAAGATGAGTGCTTTAAAGGCTCTGATCAGAGACTATTAATAAAGACATATACTAGAGAAATAATTCCCACAGCTAAACACAATCAAATTATCACTGCTGCTGCTGTCTCAAAATTGGAATGGATATTATGTACCACAATGCAGTTCTTAATACCACATCAGAGTTGGTCAGCTTTTTGAGCTCACCAGTGAAATATTTTTACAATTGTACTTCGTGATTAACGTAAAAGGCATGTATGATAAAAATAAGCTTTCATAATTTTCCTCTGTGTGTGTTTCAAGAACTGACAGAAAATAATTCACATTCGAGTGCAAAAATAAGCATGGCACAGGTAAGCAACATTGCTGCAGAATGTGACAGATGTGTCATATCTTGTGACTCTGTTGATTAGCTCTTATGATCCTTATGGGTAATGACTAAGCAGCTGAGAAACATTTCATTCTATCATTGTGATCCTTTTGTTCCTCTCCTTGAGGTTTCCACTGTGTAAGGCACATAGGTCAGAAAACAAGTTGTTTCTCTCTGCCCTTTGCATCAGAAACAGGTCTTGGGTTCTGCATATGATCTGGCTCCCAGTTCTATGCCTTTTCACGAAAAGACTTGGTTCTTCTACGCTTACAAATGTTTCTTGTGTGTTGTGATAGCTGACATAATATGAACAACTCCAGCTCACCTCAAAAATGTAGCTTGGATTTACTTTTTGTTGAAACAGACTTGCCCCATGCCAATCTCAACATGTAAATTAACTTTGGCTGCAACCTATGTAACCAGGAGTGCACAATCCAGATCAGAATACTATTTACAGCACAGCTGGAAGCTAATCCTTGCCTAAGTAGCTACCCTGGAGTATCCTGTATTGTACCAGCAACATCATTCTTGGATCAAAAACTAACAGGCATGGCTTAGCCCATAAAGGACTGCCTTACAAAAGGAAAGGGTTTTATCCTCTGATTTCTTTGTACACTTGGAGCGTTGGCTTGATATATAAAAAACAAGCGCTTGTATTTATATATTGAGGTTCCTTCAGTGACATGCAAGGAGACGTGGCCCTGCCTTAGAGCCTGAGCCAAGCTCCAGCATGCTAAGAAGGTTTTATGTAGATACTCTGCTCTCTCTGCATGTATGTCCTTGTTGGATTAGGGAATAGCTGTATGTAACAGATTCATAATAAACACTTTAATTCTAATTTAGGAAACAAAACACCGAAGTAGGCCACTGAAATAATAATGCTGTATCATGGTAGCTGAAAAAGACACTTTACGAAAAGAAAGAAAAAAACAAAAGCAAATTATTGTACTTTGAAAGCAAAGTAACTATGACAGCAGAGCATATGATGCTTATTCCCCCATCACTGTGAAATATTATATAGTTTTCAGTTTCAGCAAAGACCATCATTTGCCACTTGTTCAAATACACTGGCATCTCTGTTAAACACTGTGTCATTATCAAAAGCCTATTCTGCCTGCTTACAAAAACGGTAACCAAATTTTTCTGTAGATGTATACACTTTTGGCTCCCTCACTGTTCTTGCGATAGAAATTGATTGTTTTGAAGGAACTCATGAGTTGAAGACTTTTGGGCATCCTGCCATTTTATTACACAAGACACTAAGCAGTAAGGGAAAGGAACTTGTTGGAGAATAATTACTTTTAGAAGAAATGGCTAAATTATTTTCTTGGTGAGAAATATGTGTAGGGTGAAGTTTGTACAGGAATGAAATATCCTTAGTATTTTTTGCATTCATCTGCATTAACTCTGTAAATGGAAAAACTTTTTCACCACAAGGACTGCCAAACCGTGGAACAGTTTGCCTAGAGAGGCTGTGCAGTCTCCATCCTTGGAGATTTCCAAGACCCAGCTGGATAAAGTCCTGAGCAACCTGGTCTGTGCAGGAGGTTCAACTAGAGACCTACTGCAATCCCTTCCAGCATGAATTATTTCGTGATTCTGCAATGACTGAATTCTTACTAATCTAAGGAAATGAATTTGCAGGTGTTTGCTAACATTGATGCACCTCCTGAATGGGACACCTTTCTTCATTCAGCACAAACGCACAGAGTCAATAGCACCAACGTCACATAAAGGCCCATGAGAACGGCAAGATGGGCTTCCAGGAGCAACCTGGGAGGAAATAAGTGGGCCTCTGACAATGAGCTAGTCTAACCAAACGCAGTGCCTTCTGCTTCCCCAGGAGCATCACAAGGCCCAGAGCTTTTCACATGCCCGAAGAAGGCCCAGTGGCATGAGCAATACAGCTAACAGGGTGACTCAAAGAGCTGTGCTGGATTTCAGCAGTCTTGTTTTCAACTTAAACTACAACTTTTGAGTTTTGATTTCCTGCTGCTGTGAAAGGACTCTCGAAGGAAGTCCACTTGCTGCCCAAACAATTTTTTATCTTTTTTTGTAAGAAATAGTAAATATCATAATCTAATCTCAAATGTGAATCTTGTTTCTCTCCTTCCCCACCACTATGAGTGGCTCTTAGCGCTCAGATATGGTGCTGGAAGCTTATGCGCTGCCTACAGCTCCCCCCACTCTACTTGCTGTATGTTGGCTGCTGGAAGGGCCCTGTTAGATGGGCACGACTGCACAGGGCATACTTCTCCTTCTCAGAGGTCTTATGATTTTTTCTTCCCATCATACAAGATAACAGACTAGTGACAGGCTAGTCCTCATCCTGACCACTGGGCTGCATCTGTCTCAAATGAACCAAAGTCTACATTTGAACATCACTGGCTACTTCAGTGCTAAAAAATACATGAATACACCTTGTAAGCACATGTAACGGCCGGGCATATACATCGCAAGCAGTCCTGGAGTCCTAATTTTAGTAAAGTCAGTAAAACCTTATTCATGTTGCCTTTCTGAAAATCAAGCCAGTCCTCTTCAGAAGTCTGAAAATAGTAATTTAGGAGTCAGGCAGGCACCAGATTAGGATTTGTCCGTTCTGCTGTGATGCTGAGAGTGACAGAACTCATAGCTACAGCAAGTGGAGCTGTAACGTGCAAGCACTTCAAAACACGAGCTGGTAAGAATAAGCAAAAGAATTGGATGGTAGTATTTCATAAATGTCTATACTAGTTTCTTGCTCTAATTTCTGAAATACATTAACCACTATGAGAGGATACTGGATTACATAGAGAACTGGTTTAATCTACGCTCTAATTTTAGAAATTTATGTAAAAGTAAAAAAAAAAGAATAGCACTTTCAAAAATATCAGTTCCTACATATCTCTTCAAATGACAAGTATAATTGGATAGAACTGAGGGGAAGAAAGACAACTAGGAACATATTAAAAGAATTAAAATGTCATTATTTTGAATACGAAATTTGAAGAACTTTTATGATAATAATTGAGTTCACCACACTGGAAACTGATGCTTATTTCCTATCTAGCACACACAGTGCCATTTCTAGTCTGGAAAAGCAGCAGATACTGGACATGAAACATGGTATAGGATGGAATTTTGCCCCTATGGCAGCTGAAGCCAATATAATTTTTGGTGGAGGGAATGTCTTCAAGTCAAATTAACTTTTAAAAAATGTGGAAGTAATAACCTGCACAGAAGACTAACGGACTGGAATTAGTCCCACGTAAAATGGAGTAGTGGCCAGATAAAGCTAGGTTTTGCAAAAACGATGACAAGTTTTCCCCCGCAGGCAATAGATAAATACAATTTATCAGGTGTCTACCATAAAAAGATACTTTTATGTTATTTATATGCATAAGCTTATAGTCTGTTTTTATTTGTGAAGCTAGATGTATGTGTGCATCTGTAGGTACTTTGCTCAAGTAACACCTCAGTCTGTGTGAAAAAGGAAACTACCTTTTCCATGTCAATGAAACAGAACATCCCAGGAATTTTCGTTTGAACAACCTTTGCTAGCCTAACACATTGGTTCCTCCATCTGTGAGGAATCAACTCCAGTGGTTTTGGCTGAACAAAATGCAAACAAACTTCCCCCACTTCTTGGATATGAATGAACATGGATCTACATAGAAGTCAAAGTATTCAGACTTTTCTAACCACAGATTACGGGAGTTTGTTTTATAGCCATCAACCTGCTCAATTGAATCACGTCCACCTGAGCTTAGCAGCTTAAAATTCATTGCACACAGCCTGCAGTGCTGACATGGATATGATAAGACAGAAGAACAGAAACACCACTCTGAAGTAACCTAGCTGAACTGCACATGTTCTGACCCTTTCTGAGCTCCCCAGAGCTTTTGTTACCTGGCAAATGCAGCTCTAAAACTGCTCTTGTATCTCCAGATCTTTGCTCTTAGCCATGCAGAAGCCTATTTCTCGCTGGGACTGGCAGCAAGAGAGGTGCTCTCTGAAGAAGGCTTCTAAATGAGAGCGCAAGCTGAACTCTTACTGAACTGAATTAATTATTAAAGATGCAGATGGAGCTGTCCAAATGATAAGAACAGCTCCTGACGTGTCATGATCCAAGCTTTCATTAAACCATTTCAGGCATACTAATGGTTTCCCACCGCTCATTACTTACATGCTCTTTTCTCATAGATATAATAACCCTGGTGCCCAAAGGCATGACAGGCTATAGAAATAGTGAAGTTGAAGGTTCCTCAGAAGACAGTCTTCCTTCATGCCTTCCCCTCCTCACCTCCCACCCTCATCTTGTGCAAGACTGTACACAGACATGAGTGCAGACAGCTATAAACTCAGAAAAAAATTTGTAAATTAAAGTAGTAAGTAATATTGTTGAAAAAGAGTTTGCATATTTTTTAACAGTGCAGTCAAAATGAGAAGCAGAAAAATGATTTGATTAAGATGTTAAAAGGTTTACTAACGTGAAATTCTTATATGCTACTGATGCGAAGGATGCTGCACTACAAACATGGCTCTCCTCCGGTTACACTGCACACGACATATTATTTTTCAGTCATTACACTTCTCGCACTTCTTCCTGCACTCTCTCTTCTGCTTTCTCAGTTGGGACGATTAGAGGGCAAAGCAATTGCTAGAGAAGAATTACTCCCAGGAACTGTGCTGTGATTGCTACCTGCTGTTTCATATTTTTGAAGTTGGGAATACTGCTCCCATAGGCCTTTCGCCTCTCAGCCTAAATGATTTGCTGGAGGATAATAATGTCATGGCCAGTAAATAACAGTGAACTATGTCTGTACATGGTCAATATGATTAAATGTCCTTCACCTCTACTCTCACTCTGACCTGGTTGTGAGGAAGTGAAAAAGCCATCAGCAATGCTCAAAGCTTCCTGTATTAAATGTTATTTTAAAGTAAGAGAGAGAAATAGAGGTGACTTAGCAAAATAATCGCAGTAACAATAAAATAAAAAGCTAGACACAAAAAGCAAAATTCTCACCACACAAGCAGACTTGAGGTGAGTAACGCAACTACTGTGACCTCAAACTTGGAACAATTTTCCAGTAAAAATTACAACTGCAAGAAACAGCTTTATGTGCTGAAAAATATCACCTATCATATTGAAAATAGTATATCTTTTGATTGACTGATCTTAGACTTGAATTAATTGTAAATATATTTAGAATAATTTAGGATAAACTCTGGTGGTCTAGACATGTATCTTACAAAGACTATAGTCTTTCTAATTCAATAGATACACACATAAACACCTAAACCTATTTCTTTGAAAACATGCCTATAAACCAAAACAATTGCTACACTGTACAACTGTTTTTTCTTAAGTAACTACTTAAGGTTTAAAAACAGTTCTTCATATAAACAGAGTAAAATTAACGCTGATAAACTTATTTTAAATAAACACACAGATAAGCTTATTTCAATATCTGAAGATGCCAGAAGGGAATAAATTACCTATGAAAGATTGGTCGCATACTTCTTTTACAGAAATTTCCAAAATTGTATAGTATCAGTTTATTTTTATACGGAGAACTGATGTAAGTTATAAGGTACAAAAGATGCATTTAAATAGCAAGTCTGGCATGTACATCTATAAAAGTCAGAAATTTTAAAATTACGCCTGACAGTTGCTCTTAAGGCTGAAAAAATAATAATGACAAAATACAATTCCTGAATTTGGAGAAAGAGGATTAAGCTTAACTTCTGTCACTTTTCATAACCATACTGTTGTGTAAAGGCAAGGTTTCGGGTAGTTACTTAAACTTTCAAAACCATGAAAACAAACGCATCCTTCCAAATTATCAGAAGTTAGAAAAAAGATCTCTGTGTATCCAGTTATGTCCCTAGCATGAGCCTTCTCCAATACTTCTTAATCACAGACAGGCTCTAAAGATCTTGAAGTAGCAGAGAAAGCTAAGTTGAACCAAAAAGCACACTTTGCATTCAGTTTCCTTGCAAATTACTTTGTTGTAGGGTGTCAGTATTATCAGTCCGAATTAACAGGGATGTGTTTTTTCCCTGGACTGACTGCACCAATGCCAGGAAAATGGATAATACAACATAAAATGTATGAATACAACATTCAATCTCAAACGGACAATGCGGCACAGACTTTTGGGTGTACATATGGGTGCGTATGTTCACAACAAATTTACTCAACAGATTGGAAGAACGTGTCTAAGCTATTTACTGATTGCACAATACTCTATTATTTATGCTAGAACAAATGAACTTGTATGTCTAACATACAAGTAGCATAAATACATATAGAATTAGTCATGGAAAAATGTGCATATGCAAATACACGTACAAATACTGCATAAGAACACTGAAATATAAAATTTACTTAATTATTGAATGCCTTTAAACATTCTTTTGAGAAGTTCCAATATGTTAGATAATTAGCAGTTAAATGTGTGCAATAGTGGCTCCTTTAAAAAAAACCTGTGTTTAGTACTTTATTGATTTTTCATATGACTACACATGTCAATATGACCTTCAGAGTTCAAAGCATTAGGAAAAAAATGACTACGCTGAAGCACCACCACAGCTTTAACAATCAATCATTGAGTCAGTACACTTTTGAGATTTCTAAACATTTTTATGATCATTGCTCACACTACAGATTGTATATAAGCATTTTCATGAAATGTCCTGCAAATAACGATTTAATCTTTTTAACTCTGCTGTAAGACAACCTAGAATGAAAGGAAAAAAAATGAAGTCCTTACCAGAATAATAAAGGTAACAGGCCCAATGAAACTCCAGATAAAATAGTTATCTACATGGAGCCAGCAACTAATGAAAAAAAAAAGGAAAAAAGAGAATGAAAGGTGAATAACTGCATTAGCTCCTTAGTCCAATAAATGGAAAGTGCAAAAATGCTTCCAAAACCAATATTTCTTTAGTAAACCATGATAAACAGCACACAGTACGACTTAATCATGGACAGTTTTTCCTAGCCTGCAACTCTTCCACTAAGTCCTGTTTAGTAACACTATGAATCTTGAAAATGCATCATTAGGAATAGCTAACGGAAATAAAAATAAAAACAAAATAAAAATAAATAAAAAAAGGAAATAAAAACAAAACAAGCTCTTTCCCCTTTCATTAAAAGGCTCAGTCACAGCTATTGCCATGGACTAATGAACCTAAAATCAATAAATATATTATTTTTCATAGGTTTTCCAGGCAATCTTCAGAATCTGCTTTTAACTTTATATCATATGCAAAGTGCTTATCCCTGAGGAACACAGTACAGAAAATGTTCAGATGCAATGTTTTGCAGAAAAACAATATGGTTTAAATAAAATTCCCCAACTGGACCAAATGATGCGTAAACTTATTAGGGCTGATTTCACTTAGTGATTCATTTTTCGTACACCCCAGTTCCCTGATGAATCACTTTTATTTGTCTTTCATCAGTAGCAAAATCAAGCTGCTTTCTTGTAGTCAACAGTATCTTCCCATTCTGTAACTAATTTCATCAGAGGACAAAGCAAACAATACTGGAAGGCAAATTCATGCTTCCAGCAACTTGAATTCTCAGAAATGTCCTCTGCCTACCTTATGTCACTTTCTATATACATATCTGTATTTTTATAAATAAAAGACAGGGGCTAATTTTAACCCTGCTCTACTCGCCTCATAAAATATTATCAAAGTGAAACATATGGGTTAGAATATTGTACTGTCATAACTCAGGATAAGAGTTAGCTAGAGGGCCAGCTGAACAAAGAGATCTAATGAAGCATTAGCTTAAAACTGCGTAGTTAAGCCTGTCTGATACTTTAAGTTGAGAAGAATTTTTACTTAATATCCATTTGAGGCTAAAAAAGTTATTTACTTTTTCAATTTGTTTCAGGTCAATCTTTTGTGTTAAAAGAAAGACCATAATTTAGAACTGGTCTCTCTAGAGTACCAATCCTCTGAACCTACAGAATCACAAAAGACTTGATTGTAATTTGTGCACAGCATCACTATTCTCTTACCAATAAAGCTTTCAGATGGTATTTTAGTCTGTCAGGGACCCTCTGACAGCTAACAGGCTTTAAAAAATTATTCACTTGAAAAACACTCAGGTCACTTGCAATTACTTACGCTTTCTCTGTTCCATAGCTCTTATAGTCAATAGCTGCTGAGACACCAACTACTGTAGCAGGGAAGAGGTAGCCAGCAACATAATAGTATTTCTTCCTAGAATATTCACTTTCAAAAACTTCTACTAACATAAGGTAAAGCTGCACTCCTTCTAGACACATCCAGGCAAAAGCTGCCAGGAAGAAGAAGTGCAAGAGGCCTGCAAATATCGGACATGCAATCTGCAAGGAAACATACGAGGAAAATATAAAGCACAAAATCTTCACATCATTGTATCTCAAATTAAACAGCATACAATAGAACAGCATGTATTTCTTTCTGATAATCTTTCACAAGTCCAGGAACATTTTCACTATCTTAAAATAGGTACTGAATATTTGCAAGTACTAATGTTTTGACAGGAGCTGCAGAAAATATATTCAGCTAACAGGCACAGGTAAAAATATGGAAACTTATTTATACCTTTATTTTTAGAGTAGATTATTCAATTTTACAAGTAATCTTTTAATTTTGAAACTGATACGGTATAAGACTTACAGTTTAGATAATCTGAATCGTTGGTTTTAGATGCATAATGTAATACTGCTTCTTTAAAATTATCAAACAGTCAGCGAAAATTTTTTCTGCTGTAATATCAAATTCTTTATTTTGGAAGTTTATAATGTCATACCAGAAGCCAATACATATTTTCTCCTCTTTGGCTGAGTACTAGATGAAGCTGTACCAAATTATTAAATTTCAAGTCAATAACTTCTGAATGACACAATTAATTTCAACAACACTGCTAAAAAAGTATGTGAATGTGCAGTGTAAAAAATGGGTAAATATACAAATAAGGCTCTGTGTGTACATTTGTGTGCGCATGTATGTGTGTATATACATATAAAAAGAATGGCAATAGACATACATGACTATACAGAGAGAATATATATATATATATATATATATATAGTGTATCTTTCTAGTATGTCAACACTTAATTTCAGCTCCTCTTTCAGAAGTTTAAACCACCTGCTTCATTAATAGTTGATGTTTCTCAGTTGAAAAAGAAACACTAGCGTTACTGGGAAATTAGGCCACAGTAATATTTTTGATGACTGTAAATACTATTTATGAGCGTGTCTCTCCTATTTTCTCATGGCGCTAAATATCATGAGATACTTTCTCATTTTATTTCAGCCTTGCTGTGTCAGAACACTGAAAACTTGGCAGTTTGTCATGTTTTAATTCATTTATTTCAAACAGTCAGTTCAGAGAACAAGATCAGTACACACACAGAAGACTTACCTTGTACTCTGTCTTATCGATGCCTATTAGGAAAATGAACTCAGCAATGAATAAGTTGATACAAAGGTTCTTGTGAATAGTATTACGATCACTTTGTAGGCCACGGAAAAAACAGAATGTGAAGATGCAGATGGCCAGGCAAACAAGAGAGATGACAATTCCCACCCAGGTGATGACAGTGAGGAGCAATTCGTGTACTCCATCTTTGTACTAGAAATAATCAAGAATGGGGAAAATTAATATGACTCTTTATGAGTATAAACGAAAATCTATTTTCACAGGTAGCATCCAGAAAAGTTACTTGCTATTATATGAGATGGGGAAAACGTACTCTGCAATTTATCAGCCTCAAGTCAGCTTCTCAGAAGAGCAAAATTAGGTTAAGTAGAAGAACAGCAGGTTGAAATGCAAAAGGTGACTATTTTTGCCAATCAGATAGCATTTTGACTTTTCCTATGACTGACTGAAAACTTGTTGGACAAGAACAAGTAGAGAGATAAAACATTTTGAAAGCACCACTAGTCTCTAATGCAAGTGGAGAGCTTTCCCTGGGCCTTCTTCTAAGAGTACATGTTCTTTCGTACAGGCCTGCAACTCCACATTGGAAAAGATGGCTAAGATTAACAATGGACACATCAATTAGGACAAAATGCAGCATATTTTATACCTAGAATTCCAGTTCTAAGACGGGTCCTTGCTTCACTTGCAGCAAACTCACTCTTGTCATCTCAGTTGTTTTTTTAACGACCTTTCAGAATACAATAGGTTTATGAAAAGCCTTATAACCTTGCGAACAGTGCACACTCTGGGCCTCTTGACATCTGGTAAGTACTTTAGCTAGACAACAAAATTTTAGAGTACAAACAGGCACTCAAAAACCCAGTAAGGTAGCTCTTCGACCTTCCTATTGTAAGAAGAGCTGGCACTTACGCTTCCAGAGAATAGGCTGCACAGCTGCCCCTACAGATAGTCTCCACCTGTAAGTCCATAAAATTTTTATAAGGCTGGTCAGTAACTTTACAATATGACTTCAAGAAATCTCTTATCCTTTTTTTGACCATCTTTAATGGACAGTTATTTTGGAAATAGTGGGTAGAAGTTAAAAATACTGGAGAAAAATCAGAAGTTTTGGATTTTTCTAAAAATTTAAAGTTAAATCTTAAAAGGTTTGTTTCCTGCTCATGGCTAGAAACATTACTACTTACCACAATTTCCCGATGAGCCATAAGAATTGCAAAGTTGGTTAGGTGACTGCAAGCACAGGTTGTATGAGTTCTGTTTGTGTCAACCAGTTTGCAGCCTTGAGTTGACCAATATCCCATCATAGTCCTCTCTGAGTAGTTCCAGAAGGAACAATTTGCATTGAAGTAATTGTCAGGCTGGGAAATAAAAGGATAAAATAAAACGAGGATTTTACATACTAAAATGGCAATAACAATTGTTTAATACGTGGAAAGGCTAATTTAGATTAAACTTTGCATGTTTCGGACAATAAAGTTTTTCATCAGCAAAATTGTGGACTATGTTATACATGGAAGGCATCTAGTTTAAAAGGGACTTTATAGTCCGAAACACTCTAAAGTGCAGTCTCAACTACTGTAGACCCATTTTTAAACAATTACAATTTCCATCTTACAATTTTATGCACTGATGGTACATTATAGCCATTTTTGCTTTCTGCAAAATTAGGGCTGTGAATTTATTCTGAAGAGATTTCTCCTACAACTGAGTATTTAAAAATATGTTCTCTTCCCTATGATTCTCACCTTTGGTCAGGCCAATGTCATGCGAATAGAGATCAGAAAGAAGTTAAATCCTCAATGTCTATCTATTTTGATGAAAAAAACATCTAAACAGATTTAAAAAACCATGGAAAATGGGTGGAAAATCCAATCATCTTTTCTTCATGCCTATACTGCTCATTTAGTTTTCCCATGTGAAACATGAAACAGAAAGGACCAATTTAAAGAGCAAAGAAATAAGTAAAATAAATTATCATGAAGAAGATATATACAAATTTGAAGCATAAACACGACAAAGATACTCTGTTTTTCACTGAATAAATGTATTTAAACAATTTGTATAGTTTCCAGAACCTGTCTGAAATCAATGTAAAAAGTTCAAGTGTCATTTAAACTTCCTACCTCAAACAAACAAGAATCTTAATGGTTGATATTTTCTATCCTGCTACCAAGGTTAGAGTTAATTTTCAGTTAGAAATAAATTAGTCATTTACATTTTCATGTTGATTACTGCATTAGCTTTCATTAAGAATACACTTAAGTTCTAATAATCACTGAACTAGGCTCATTTAATTTTATGTTCACAGACTTAACTAAATCTGTGTCTTTGACCTAGTCCAACTTTTAAAATTGAAATGGAAAAAAGGTTATTTTTCTGCATTGCTTTTTTGTTGTGCTGATTTTATGACCTTCCCATTAATTCATGAGCGTAACTCACATCAATGTGTTCCAGAGTGAAATGCACAGGATCTGTCAGGTACACCCGGCTCGACTCCTTGTTGATGGAGGCTGCAATGACGTGGGAGTTCACTGCAATGGTACTATTCCGCCCAGCAAAGTCGCTGCCCAGCTTTATGGTTGCATTTTCCGTACTGAGAAAACGTCCCAAACTTTTGTAAATGATGAAAACCAGTTTTGCTAATCCTACAAAAGAAAAGCTCCCATTATCACACCATAAAATTCGTATTCATTGGAGAGCCCAATCTGCAATCTAATGAATGGAAAACAAAGTATCGGCAAACAGAAGGGCATTTTCAGGCTACGGATTTAAAGAAAAATGCCCAGATCTGCGCTACCTTTAAGAAAACTCACTAAACAGTCTTGTTTTGTTTTCATTTTTGAACTAGGGGAGATAATGCAGGTTTTACAAAATTTAATGCACATGCCCAAGACTCACCATTCCTGCTGTTCTGCTTCACAGTGCTTGCAGAGAGCTGAATCGAATTGCCGCCTTTACCGCCCTGAGGAAACTTCAAGTCCTGCACCTGGCCCTCAGTAATGAGCACTGCAACATCCAGAACTAGGCAGGCCAGAGAAAAAACAAGTATTAAAAGAAGGAAGCAGAAAAGGTCTTTGGCCAGACTGCAATATGCCCAGAGATGGTATTTTCCTCCTGCTCTTTCTTTAATTTCCTCACACTGCTGTCCTTATTTGCCTCCACAAGACAGATCTGCACTGGCATATTTCAACTACACAGGCTTAGTTTTTTAAATTTTAATTAAATCTAGTGCACACTACTGAAATGACAGCTCTATAATAGTGAAAACATGACATCAAACCTTTCTTAATGTGTGCTCAAAAAACCCTTCTTAAAAATACCACAAATGCAAGTGTTGCAGAGAAATGTTTATTTTGAAGCTCCATAAACCTGTACAATATCCACTGCTAGCAGATCCAGATCTCTGAGTATTGATTTAGATATAATAAGGTTTTGAAACAGTCAGCAAATGAATAGGTGAATACACTCAAGCAGCGTATTTAGTGAAATCAGTACTCATATCTAAAGAAGATCGTAATTTTTTTTCTAATTCTATATAAAGGTCTATAGTAAGACAATTTCTTTGCTAAAAAAAGTATTTTAAAGTAAAATCTCAGATGCAACTCATCCTTACTTAAGTTCTAATTTTATACCACACGGTATATAAAGGAGATTTCACAGGATTATCACTGAAGGCCGGATTCTTTTGGATCTGGAAAATGACATAGGTCAGGACAGTCAATTTCTTATCAAGTCTGTATGTGATGTTAAATTGCGTACACAGACCTACAAAAGGTATGGAGTTCGTGAATGATTTCTGATCCTCTAAAACCCCTATGTGGCTGTGTGTTTGGAATTTAGCGCAGGCCTATTCAGTTTTGCATGAGACCAGTACTGCACTACTGGTCTCATGAAGAGACAGCTTGTGGTAAGCAGCGGTGGTCCAACAGTCTGCTGAATTCAGCGGAACCGCTTATTTACATCCCAACTGAAATGTCTAACTATACGGTCTGCATTAAAGGTGAAACTGCCTTAAAAATAAAATATATGACAGTTGGGGAAAGGCTCTTTGCTTTTCTAAGTAAAGAACTTACTTACCAAGGTAAGTACATTATTTAAGGCCTTTAAAAGTGAGAAGAAAAACTAATGGTTAATTCCAGCCCAGACTCCCAGAGGATTTTCTGCAATTCTACCCACATTCCTTCAGAAACAACTGGTGCAGTTACTTCAATAACAGATTGTAACACTCTTCCTGACCCTTTCCCAGGATCTTCCTCCTCAAACAAAAGCTAAGCAGAATCATCTTCTACAGTTACAAATACGCAGACATCGAAACACGAATTTAAAGTCTAATTTCTACAGTCTATTCCAAGCCTCTATCTTGGTACCCCTTCAAATTAGCAGACTTTCAGCTTTCTTGTACCTCACTGAGACTTCATTCATTGCTGTAATAAGATGAAGGAATTTTAATTTTATGCATAGCAATGATTTTTGCCATAACATAGCCCATCTTCCAGTATTTGCACATCTCTAATACAGAACTCCCTCATTTCTCTGTCATCACTTAAATTTTAAATTATTCTCCAACTATCTTCAGCTATTCTGCAGTCTCTGGAGCATAACTATCCTGCATTATGGGAGATGTAGTCCACTGAACACATTTTTACCTGAAGGCAGTCATGTTTAATATAAACATTTGGTTGATGTTCTGAGTGCCTAAAATACTTAACCAGCAAAGTGCAATGCAAAAAGTAATTTAAATTCATTAGGAATAGATTATATATAATAGGAAAGCATTTTTGCTGCTCTACAGAAAGCAGTTACCTCAAAAAAATCCATACTCTGCCATTTAAGCACTCTTCGTAGCCGTATGTTTTGCTAATGATTTTTCAGTGGTAAATCAACTTTGCAACATCAACTACTTTACATTTTACAGTGTATTAATAATACTAAAGAAGAACACTAATTTTGTAGAACTATACATGAAAAGCACTTCTCCCCAGCTTATAAGCACTTCCTACATGGGCAGGTATAGTTTTCTAGCAAACTCTGCATAGCTTAGCTTTCAAAGAGTACGTGGCTACTGAGAATATTTTTGTTGTTCTTGCGTAACGCAATGCAGAGTACTTGAAATTATGCTTGAAAAGAAATGCACTTACCAATATTTTCTGTGGGCATTGAGACTCTTGTTGGTTCTAAGAGATTATCAGCCAAGACAAAAGCCCCTTCTTCTAAAGTATCAAGTAACATGGTTGCTGCATGGGCTTGTTCAGAAGAATTCATATCTTTCCAGGACTCTAGAGCTTCAGGCCTGAGCAGGTTGTCCACTGTATCAACAATTGCCTGCATTCATTAGAAAACTATCATTAGGTCTGACTGCCCCAGGCAGCTGGGGAAAATTTCCAACATTATCTGGTGACAATTATAATACTTAACTGTCAGAATGATTTACTGTGATTTAATGGCACTAGAAAATTATTGCCAACATAAAAATATTTTCCATCCCCTTGCTGAATTAGCATTAACAGAAGCACAGCCACTAGCACTGTGTTGTCCCTAAGTAGTAAACATGAATATTTGACTCGTCTCATGTCAGATATAAAGACAGTCTCATTAATGTGCTTAAAATTTTAAAAATAAATGCTGAAGTTTTGCCCGAAGCTTTCATCTTAATGTCAAAATTTATAACTTCTATTTAAAAATACTAATGCCAAAAATGGCATTCTGTAGTTTCAGCTAAAATGACAATAATACTGTTCGGGAAACTTAAGACAACTCATGCAGCTAGAGCACCATAAACTACTCGTCTATGACAAACTGCCTTCTTTATTACAGGAGGCATGAAATGAAGCTGACTCAGTGGATATAAATTAGCCTGGGCCACTTTCACTCCCCCTTCTGTTCCTGTACCTGTTCACAGATATTTAAAAAGATTACTAACTCCCATTCCTGCACGAAGGTCAGTTAAAAAAGAAAATCAATAGAGCAAACAAGATGTCCACTGACTGTCCCTGCTAACTGTGAAGGCAAAACTGCAAAACTGAGTAAAGCTGCCATTTAAAAAAGTCTGCCTTGCAACAACTCTATCATCGTGTTTTAAGGTTCATTAAGCTGCATATAAAGTAACAGTAAATAAGGAGGAAAAAAGAATTTCAGAGACATCATTACATTATTTTTACAAAATAATCCAATCAATCACAGTAATCAGTTAATCAATTGAAGGCAAGCTCTTACATTAATGCATAATGTAGCTGTGCATTGAGTATGCCATGCATTGCTGAAACACCATGTTTACTCTGTCCCATCTACCTAGTCATAATGTGTCATTAAGCATATATATAATTTGTTTGATCAATTTAAAAGCCTTGGGAATGGAAACAGAACACGCTGTACAAACAAAAATATGTTGGTCTGGAATACTGTATTGCGCAAATAAATGGGTAGAAAAAGTTGGTCGAGCCTATTGTCAGAGCAAGATTAATTAGCCTAATCCATTTTAATATCCTCTTTCTGTCTGCATTGTGAGCCACCACGACCTTCCTGGCAGGTGGAAGATACTTCGAAGTGGCATTAAAGCCTTTTTTCTTCCTCTAATGGGAGACAGAATAGTCAAAATGCTCACACTGATACTGCTGCAGCCATTAACTAGAGTGGAACAGAAATTGGTCTGCAGAGGCCAGATTCATTAGTCACCAAGAAATACAGATTGGAGCCTCTAATCTGAGGTACAAATGAATCCTCTGTCACAAAGTGGGAACTTGCTTCATTTGCATAGTGTAAGCCAGCTTTTGACTTGTAATTTTGAGAGGTTTATTAGTCTTATCTGAGCAGGGAAGCCTGTTCGAGATCTACAGAAAATCACAGTGGCCTGACAGGAAGGTTGTGCCAAATTCTTTTGTGTATCTCTGTATAGTGCCAATGGTATGCACTAATTAATATGAAATGCTTTTTATTTATTATGGAATAATCTAACTCTGGATTTTTCAGAATGATCAGCTAGGCAATGACACTTCTGAGACATTCTCTCCTCTAAGACGAAAGAAACAGGGAAGGTAGAAAGACCACACTGCCCCTGCAACACCTGAAATCTAAGAAACTCAATTCCTGTTCTTTGTACAGTACTATTTATTATTGAAAATTAAAGTATGAAAATTCAGTTTACTCCAACAATAGCTCCTGGATTACCCTTTAGAGTCAAAAATAATGTTTTCTAATAAAAACCTACTAAAATCATTATTTGTGAAGTGAATTTCTCTCCTAATTTTTGTTTCTTTTTGTCAATTTTTTGCTGTATGTGGTCATCTCCCATCCATTTTCTAGGCTGCAGGATGAAAGAGAGAAGCACTACACAGAGAGCTGTCTGTTCAGTAACTCTGCATTATTTTATTATGTTGCAAAGTATTTCAAAGTTCTTTTTAAAATCATTCTTGCATTTAATCTCAGAGGGTACAAGTAAAACCCAGTATTTTAAAAGAAACTTTGAAAGCACATGCAGTAAAATTTTGAAGAGCCTCAGACTTGATCTATTTTAAGTCTTTTTCTCTCTTGTTAAGAGGACTGGGGTGGCATTATTGACATTGTATCACGGAGGAGGAGCTGACAACTACGGACAATCATCCTGCAGGAGATGAAAGAAATTGAAAATCAGGCAACATATAGCCTGGTTAGTGGCATATATTTTGCTAGCGAAGTTGGAAAAATGTGTTTCTTTACATTTTACCCTGAAATTGCTGAATCTGGCCATTGTTAAAAAAATAAAACAAAAAACAAAAAAACCCTAAAAACTGTAAGAAAGAATGATTTTACTAGATATAAAAATGCACAAGGAACAATGCAGACTATATAAATTTTTCATGCAAGTCAGTTCAGTCTAACCAGTCTTTGATATAAAAAACTACCAAGGTAAAGTAATTTCTGACCAGTTGCCAGTTTTTTTTCCTCTATCCAAAGCCATATCATAAGGCAAGGAATGTTACTTCCAATTCAGATAATAACCATTTCTGTTCTTATACTTTTGAGTAAGTTGAGGTAAAAGAGGTATAAACTTTGATCTTTTTCTTTTCTGAGAGTTTTATACCTGTGCAAAGCCAACATTTGTACAGTTGATATGGGGCACAATACACATTTATCAAAGACTGAAATACATAGGATCATGCAGCAAGATGATAAAGCGTGGCAGGTTGCTGAAGCAGGGAGAAAGCAGGGTGACAGCACAGGAGAGATACCTTAAGGTAAGCCCTGCATGTCTTCTCTCGTTTTTGGAGCTTTTTAGTAAGAAAAAAGAAAATCAGAAGTTAGACACATTCTGGAAAGCTTCAGAAATACCCCAAAATTAGTCTGGTGTTTCAAATCCCAAATCTGAACTATAAAGAGTCTGGACATTAATATAGTTTCTGTCCAGTGATGACTATAAAAAATCATTATACAGGAAACTTTTCTTCCAAACCTTAATACAGACACCTAGATATATTTGCCCAAACAGTGGGATTTCTGTGAAAAGGCTGAAGGAGAAAAATCCTGTGTGAGCACCTCACCTGTCTCTGGGAAAACTCTTTTAAGGGTAGCTAGGGATTTTAAATAAAATTATTGTCAAAATATTGAAGGAGAAGCAGGATCTCTCTAAAGAAGCCTGAAAAACGTTTCATTCATAGCCTGTTGACTAAACTGAGGCAAGGAAGAGATCATGAAGTAAAGCACTTCTGAAAAAAACAGGAATGACAGTATTTATGTGATTTGCATCTAAAACACTAAGACATAAGTTTTCTCTAAAATAAGATTTCCTTATTCCAAACATGGGGTATATTTTTAATATATCAATAATAACTAATATTGTGTCTTCAAAAGGCTAAGAAAGTGCTATTATTCTGCAGGAAGTCAGATCAAAACAAAATCTTGCACCTATGCAGAATCCCACTGATTTTATTATATATTTAGGCTGATCATTAAAATGCTCACTGGACAAAAAAAAGGACAAAAATACTGATTTGTTATGGAATTTCTGAGAGCTACTGCCCGTTTTCCTCACACTAGTTATAATGTACTTTGTATTTTGATAAGGGACACACAGCTATTCTGTTTTTAGGATGAGTCAGCTATGATGAATTATCGCACATCACCTACAGAAAGGAATTTAAACATTCTTCTCTGTATTTACTACTGTTTTCTCTCACATGTTTATTCCAGAATTATAAGCACGCAGGAGCAAAGTATGGATTTGGCAGTACTATTTCTGAAAGGAAAAAAACCCAAGGGCAATGGTTATCCCAGCAGGAGGTACTGAATGGAGGTGCATACCTTGTTATAACTCCTTCCTGCAGAGTCTTTCTCACTGGGCCTCAGTTCCTGCAGCTGAGCATCAAGAATGTCCACGAGCTGCTCCATCAGCCTCACTGACGAGCTGACATCCCCGGCAAACACTGGTCCTTTGGTGTGTTTAGCCAGTTCATTGGCCAGACTAGCAGCATTTTCTCCACTTCTGATCTGAAATGACAATTTATATTATCTCAGCAGGATCCCTTGTTCTGCTTGCGGCTCCTAATTCCAATTCCCCGTATACCTTTGTTGTGGTGAAATAACCATTTGCACATACATTCAAATCTGCAACTAATTGAGACCAATAATGTTCTCTTTATCTCAGAAGATTAAAGGTTCTTAGATCCGTGACACACAAAAGCAGTTCTTAACAGCTATCAAAACCAGAAATCAGACTGGGACTTTTGGGCTAGATCTTCTGTTTCATCCTCACTTTTATTTTACTGCCATTATCAGACACTATGAAACGTATTTGTTCATACCAGTGCTTGAAGCATTTGAAAGTCAAGTAGCTTGGTACTGACAACAAATTATCCAGTTTTCATAAACTTAGTAAATCTCAGTAGGGAGGGAAAACAGAGAAAATGGCTCTGTGCTCTAATCATACTGTTACTAATGCACTCATATAAAAATATACTTACTACAGTATAATTTTCCCTAACTAAAAAGTGCTCGTATACCACACATCTTGCTGTGTGATTTATAATGTTTGATTCATTAAGCAAATATAGCTTTTGTTTTCTGAAGACAAGGCAAGCTATTTTACTTTAAACAGCAATGAAATTCCATAAGTAGATAAGGCACAAGAACTCAGAGCACATGTGAGCTGAACTTTTGATAAAGGCTTTACGCACCAAGCCCGAGTAACTCCTCCTATTCTAAATGAGCACAGAGTAGTAACGATGGTTTCAACAAACAAACTGAATTATTGATGCTCAGAGTTAAAAATCCTTAATCAGTTGTATTAAAAGGTTCCAACCAACCTTCTGCGCCAACTGGTTCACCCAGTGCGAGGTGCAGTTGCTGAGATCAGGGCCTTTGGGGTTCCACGTTCCAGTTAAAATCACGCACAGATACGAGGCAGTTCCTACAACAGATGTAGAAACCTACAGTGAAACTGAAACAATTTTTCTGCATGCATTTAGGAAATCAGCTAGAACATACTCTTAAAACATGCTCAATGCTGAATACCACTAATGGGAGTAGCTGACAATAATTAACAAAAACTTTAAGAAAATAATGTAATTACAAACAGCAATACAAAAAGTCACTGAAAAGTACCAGGCATTTTCTGCAAACAAACAAAAAGCTCTTGATTTTTCCTGGAGCTCATCCAGAGGGGAGTTCATAATGAGAAGGGCAGCTGTAAGCATATTTCACAACCATCCTCAAGCAAAGACCTAAAATTTGACCTGGATTCTCAAAGAGCATGTGCAAGGCAATTCTGCACCCATGCTCAAATGCCTTTTACAGACTACAACTTGACCACTGCCTGTAGATACTGCATTCTCCAAGTAACAAAAAAATTAGTAGGAAAGACAGCTTCAGATTAAAAAATATCACCATGAGAGAGCTGCACATTGCTTTCTGAATCAGGATATATTTTTAAAGACAATACCTCGTGTTCCTTTGGGGCAAGGGCGTTCAACCATCATTCCTCTTTGTGTCTGAGGCCAGCTAATCCCTCTAGCCTCAGACGGTTCACAGAATCTCTCTGGCAAAGGGAAAAAACTTGTCACAGGAGGAATTTTGGTTGTGGAAACTGGTGGTGGTGGCTTGGGTCCTCTGCTTCCTTCTTTCGTTCCTCCGGCTAATGTTGTGCTTATGGGACCTTTCTGTGATGTAGTGCTAGTGGTGGACACTGTGGTTTTGTATAGCTCTGCTGAAGAAGTTATTGTCACTGCTGTGGTAGGCACTGCACAGAGAAAATTAGAGTAATAATAAAGTAAGTGATTTCAGAATTATCAAAAAAATTTTTTTAAATGTTATTTATGTAGTTTTAAAGGATTCTCCTGTGTCTCCTTTGATTTATCACAATATCACTCTTTTCTTATTGCTATACTGGATGCTTAAGATATAAAATTGAATGAGTTTCAATTTCTTTTTTTAATCCCAGCTCACACCAGTATGCTGTTTCAACATGTTCTCTGAATAGTTTTTCCGTAATAAAAATTGATAGTTACATTTCTGAAGGCTGAAAGGCAATACTAGTGAGTTATCAGTACATAACAAACATAAAGCAATTAAAGATTTCGTAATCATTTCTGGAGAAGGAATAACTCAACAGACAGACTCATTTGAATCAGCGTGCCATAAGCAATACAGTTCAGCTTTAACAGCAGAAGTAGTGGGCTGTAACTAACTAGACCATTTTAAAAAGCAGACCCCCAAACTTCAAGTCACCCACTACACACCTTCCAGGAAAATAATTACTGTAACATCTTCCTACCCGGTAGTCATTCTGCTTGACAGACTCGTAGCATGCCTGATTAGCTCCAAACAGAAGAAAGACATAGCAGGTACATGCTGGTTTAGTGCTGGAATAGTTGAGGCTTTAATATCCCTTTTTGAAAAAGCAGGTATGAAGATACAACTCATTCATGCCAACGGCAAGTACATAGTTTAATTTTTGATTAAACACTAGGCTTGGTTTAGGCCCCATCTTTTCTCATTGAGACTCATCATGGGTCTTTTCACTGACCAACGGAGGAGAACTGTTGGAACTGGTCAGATTCCCCCAGAGCTATTTAATTTTGGGGTGCATTTGTTAATACTAGTGGAGATAATACTCTGTAATTTCCGTTCATCACCTTGAAATGTATATTGAGCAACAATATACATATTATACATATTGAGCTGAAACAATGCAAATGAGTAATGCAATTGAAATAGTTATCATTAATTATTTCCAAATCTTCATTAGCATTCACAGTGTTTTATATGCATAAAAGCACAGATCCTTGTACTGAGGAATAAACAAGCTCATATCAAATCTGCTTTTTATATCCTTCCTGATATAGAAATAAATGAAGCTAATTTTAGGATTAACTTTAGTGCATAAAGTAAAGTTTGGTTTTTTGTTCTCTGTGGCCCTTGAACTCTGACTTACTGAACAATGTATGTTCTTAAATTAAACCACAAACAAAAACAAAAGAAGAGGTGCCTAGCTTTCATCCAGCGGATGTTTTTTAGGTTTGTGTTTTGAATAAGATTAACTTTTAGTAGTCTGGAAAATAAACAACTATTATTTCAAAATCCTCTTTTAATTATATCCCAGTTATAACAACTTCTTATGAGTTTCATTAATTTATGTTGTTGTTTCTGTACGAATTTAGAGTGGAGTTTTTGAACATCAGAATCTATTTCTAAAGAGCACATGCAAAGACATTCTTTTTAACCTCTTCTTGCTCACAGAGGAGAAACTTCTTCAGAGAGTGTCTTCTGCCCAGTCTAATTCTTGTTTGTTTGAAAAGGGCCCGTGTAATTGTGACGAACCTCTTGTGCAGCCAGCTACTGCAAAAACCTGTTCAAACCTTTGTGTGTGCTGCAAGCGCTTGCCCAACATCTTCGGCAACTGCTGTAATTTCCTTTTGATTACAACACATCTGGCTTGCTAGCACTTTCCCAACTCACGTTTGTCCAAAGCATCCCAGTTGCTTGCAGCCGCATCAGGCGACTGCTGCTCAGCCGGGTCCTGGGCAAGAAGGAGCTGCCAGAGGAAGGGGAACGAGGCAGGCAAAAACCAGTTATTCCCATCAACCCCTAACGTAGTGCTGGTTAATACATTTTAATCACTAAAATTAGCTTTAGCAATATCGCTAACAGTACTCAGCCCTACAGCACTTAGGCTGTCTTTGCCTCAGGAGTGAAGTAGCCCTGTAGGAACTCGCACCAAGTGACAGAGCTTTAACAGTGAGGTGATGATTTTCAGGACATATTTTGTGCTGAACCCTGAGCTAAGATATTCTGCTGTCATTATGGTAGTCTTTAATGCTAGCCATTAAAACGAATTCTAAAGCATATCACCTATGATGTAAATATGACCCACGTAGCTTAGCAGTAATATATACTTCTGAAACTTATTTAAGAAGACTTTTTAGGAAAAAAGACTTTAAACCACCTCTGTCACAAAACTAAAACGAATACAGAACATTTCTAAGAGATTTCCTCTTGATTTACATTTAAAAAATGGAGTACTCCATATATTTAAGAATGCACCATGAAACTTCAGGCAGAGCGGGAAGTCTTAGAAGGGAGGAAGTTGAAAAACAAGACCCAACTGAACCCATTGCTTTAGGAATACATCTAGCATTTAGAAGGCAGACCATTTTGTTTTTGTTGACCTATTGGAGAACTTAATCTGGAAGGTCATTGTCCTGAGCTTTAAGCAGACACATGATAGCTGCCACCACCTGATGTTTCTCGGTCTGGAGGCCCTGGGTGATGGCATCTGCAGGCTCCTATGCACCGTCTTTCACAGTGCTTTACAGATATAAGATAATGGCAGTGACTATTAATAAACTGCAACTAAGAAGAGGAAAAATCTCCGTTTTTGGGTTATTAACATTATCACCCCAAGCAGCATGGATGAGACTGTAAAAGGCTGAAGATTTGTAATTTTTGTCCAATTCAAAAAAAGCAGGTTTTACAGTGTGAGATTCTATTTTGGACTTTTTGATTAGGCTTGACATGCCAAGGAGAAAAACAAAACCTCTACTTCCTTCTTTTTTTTTTTTTCTTCTTCGTTTTTTTTAAAAGTAGGTGTGTTTCATTGTCAGCTGCAGACAGTCTTTGTAAAATAAAAAATAAGAATAATAGGAAGAAAATTCAAAGACAGAAGTAGAGGATAACTAATTTACATTTGTTTCATGCATTACCTAACAGCTGATTTAAATAGTTATACGTACTATCTGTTTCCAAAAACGGAGATGCCACTGGAGTAAAACTAACACCTGTTTAACAGTGTGATGTCTATAAAAAAACATAACACAATTGCCTAGGACAGCAGGGAATAGTAACTTTGTTTCCCCAACTGACAGAAAAGAGTAGATTTAGAGAAGGCATTAATTTTGAAGCTATTTGGTATTGATTGCCAACAGGTTTCAACCCTAAGTAGGCATTAAATACTTAAGAAAAAATCTGACATTAGATACTAAAATCTTATTGAAATGCCTAGATGATGCATCACTTCTGAATTTCTAATGGTTCCATTTCCATCTCCCTTTTCATCCATTTCATCTCTAGATGATTTTAGAAATTGGCTGCATTGATTTTTCAGTTAAACGTATGTTTTTATAGGTCAGACATTTAAATGTATTTGAACATCTGAAAATACAGACGCCCGCTTTCCTTCTCAAAACGTGTCACACACTGAGCTGGCACGCAAAGCAACGGGGATCAGAGACCTATAGCAGTCAGGATCTCCCTGTCTTCTGCTGACTCCTGCTATGTGCCTAACTGTTTTTATGCTTCAGTGCATAAGGGGGAAGCCACTAAGACTTTCTTAATTACCTGCAGTTTCCAGCTATTACACTGGCCAGCATTCTATTGACCCTGCCAAATCCCATTTAGTTGAAAGCAAAACGTTTACACAGCCATTTCTAAATTTATACCTGTAAATGATAATAAATACGCTATAAAATTAGCAAAATAGCTATGATTAAGAAATGTACTATCTGGTCCCCATTATGCTGTCTTTATTTGTACAGCCGCTCTTTAATCAATCTGCAGTGTAGCAGATTCAAAATAATAGTAAAGAGCTGATTTACTTAACAATTTGCTGCATGACTTCATCATAGATTCTTGGGAGCTGCAAAGATTTATCTGCACCAGCTTTCTACTATTTTAAGCCACTGGTGATGGTACTCTCAGAGGTTTTGCTCTGTCCATACCCACAACATCCATATTTTCCTGCAGTGATCCAATAAAATTTAATGATGGGTATCATGGTACAAAAGGGGAGACTGAATTCCAGTCTGAACAGCTTTGCTCAGTTAGCACAAATTGGGATAAGTATAGATGAAATCTTTCCCTAACGCACTAAAACAAAACAAAAGGGTTTATCTTCTTTTTTGTTACCAAGGAAACCTTACAATGTAATAACTCATTCACTTTTTAGAGAGAAAATTCCCTTCATTCTTCCTGAGTCTTTTCATTTAAAATTCCTTTAAAAAGACCTTTTGCCAACTAGGATTCTTTTGGTCTTCTGAATACCTCCTTTAGAAATAATGGAAGGGAACATATCCATTGAACTTACCAAGAATATTTAAAAAAAAAATGTTTTGAATTTTAATAGCTGTTATTTTCAGGACCCAATACATTCTATTTTATTTTTAATTTAATGTTTATAATTTTACATATAATTTTCTCACTTAACCTTATAAAAGGTGCTGTTCTGTAATATTCGAGCAGTATTTGTCAGCCATATCTCAGAATACCATTTACAGATCTACAGTCTATAATTTCCCTGAGAACAGAGAAGAAAAAACAACAGATGAAGAATGAAGTCAAGGGGCAATGTTCTTGAGGGCAGAAAGAGCTGGTAAACTCAATTTCTAAGGTAAAAGAGTAGCTTGGCTGCAATATCCTTAGTTGTAGAAATCTGAAGCATTTTTCTGAAGATTAAGAATGTAAGGACATGAGGAGCCTGTAACATGCAGCGCTGCAATATGGGGAGATAGCTTAGGTTTGCAGCAAACACAAGGTCAGTATTAGGTTTGTTAGAGTAATATATCAATAGGCTTATTTAAAACTGGAAAAAATAAAAGAGAGGGAAAAAAGGCAGGTTTGGAGTTACAAATGAATCCAGTATTTTGGCCTTGGGAGCAATGCAAAGGTTTGCGTTCAGGAGGGTGACTCCAAGGTGACACAGAAGGCTTTCTATGAAGGAAGACGACTTCTTTTTGAATCGCTCGATAGTAAGAAGTTACGGCGTAGTCAAGCACTGACAGCCAAGACAGACAGATGGGTAAAAAAAAATCAGCAAGTGTCTACGTGTCATTATTGCTCCCACGGCAACAGAAGGAACACAGACTGCTGAGCTTTCCACCAGGGCCCCAAGTTAACCGTTCGAACAGAAAAGGCCAGGACTTCCAATTTGGAGGCACTGACCTTGCGACATCATTAAATACTGGATATTAAAGCACCATCGCAGAAGACAGTAAAAAAGAAGATTCTCGTGCTAGCAGACATAAAAAATGTTATCCTAACACCTCTGTCTTTCAGTAGACGGTTAAGAAATCTGTGTTGACCTGAAAGATCAGAACAAAAGAAACCCCCAAATACCCTTCATCAAATATACGTATAAGCAGAGAATTTGATCTAACTCCACGAGACAAAAAAGAAATCAAAATGTGCACTTCATATACAGAACCTTATACTGCACAACAATGAAAGGACTGATCTTCAATTTACATAGATTTTACTTTGAAACAAAGAGGATCTGAGAATATAATACAAATAAAAAACAGAGTTAGAAACTGTATAGAATCTTTGTATGATTTTACAGTATTACATCTTCAGGACAGTCATATTAAATAACTTTTCCTTTAGTATGTATTTAACTACAGGCAGTTCGCTTAGGCAGAAGAGAAAATGAATAAAAACATATTCTTAGATCTGCCATTTACAAATCCACACAAAATTAAACTATTGGGCATTGGCTTTATGAAGGAAAAAATACTTCTTGTGAATATATGCATCACACACACATTGAAATAAATATAAAGCCTATCGGCTCTACAGCTAAAAAGGATCAGGAATAAAATGTATTTATTGAGCCTATAATGCATGCAGAACTAGAAGCCGCAAAGCACTCAACAAAATATCGCACTGCACCTTCATGGGTGAGTGGGCGAAGTGCTCAGACGAGAGGCGAGCACCCTGCAGCGTGCCCCAGGCCCGGCTCGTCCAGCCGCGGCCGCAGCCCGCGGCTCGCACGCCGGCTCCTGCGCGTGGGAGCCCGGGAGCAGCGAGGGGGCTGGGGGCCGCCCAGATCTCCTTCTGGCCCCAGACAGGATGCGGCCAGGACGCGTCCTGCAACCTTACAGCACCTTACAGACGCCCTTATAATAAAAACATTAGGAAAGGTCTTGTGGTCTATTAAAGACAAGGAAGGACTCCACAAAGCCCTTTCTTATCTTGTTTAGCAATTTTTGCCCCAGTGCAGTGACTGAAAGATTAGCTTTTGCCACATTTATGATGTATGCTTTTCTTAATATGATACCAACCCAAAACGAACTCTGTTGTTTGAATGGCAACAGCTGCTTAGAACCTGCACCTCCACCTTCTCCTCCTACTTCTAAAGCTTTGGAGAATTTGCATCATCACCACTGCTAAACCAGACGAAAAGTGACAGACATGAGTATGTATGAAAATGAAAACAATACAGTTGTTCTCTAATTACATAGGTGGGTACATCTACACTAAGAGCAGCCCCAAAGCCTCCCTCGGGAAGGGGCCTGCTTCCTAAGCAAGCAGCTGGCCAGGTGGCTCTCAAGGCCACGCTTGGACCTGCAGCACTGCAAGCTGAGAGCACTAACATATTAGTTTAAAACTGTCTTGCTCTGGTATAACCTACAGACTCGCATGTCTAGCAACAGCTATATCAGAATATATTGATATAACTGTGTATATACTACACAGTTTTGTACTGCTGTACATGAGCCAGCTTAGCTGAAGCAGGAGAGCTACCTTTCATGTTAAGAAGCCATTATTACTACCTTTTTGAAGTAGAGAAAGGTCTGTTAAACATGTATACCAATTAGATGAGAGAAGTGAAATATTACCTTCATTACTAAAGCAGCTCATCAAAATTCTGTTCTTTTTTGCATGCATCTTCTGTCGCAGAGTACTTCTCTCAAATTTTACTTTCTCCCTTAGGTGCTAATATCTGGCTGTGCCTATTCATGTCACTCTTTTAGGGATATCTGGGTCCTAAAGGCCTGTTTTTTTCTGTTCGCTTTTGGCAGTTAATGTCTTGCCTTTTAAGTAGTTGTTCTGACATCAAATGAACTGAATTGCAACTGCACTGGACTTACCAACAAAATTGCTACAGAGATGCCAAATAATCTTGTCTAACTAGACATTAGAAATTGTGAAAATAAGGCTGTAGAAAAATATTTATGCTCGGTATTGCACTCTAACCCCTTACACCTCCTCTGGGACTTCCCAGCACACATCACTCTCCACTGCTGGTGCCAAAAAGTTAAAAAGTCTGCACGTACGTCGTGATCAATCCCAAAGGCAGGTAACACACAACAAACACAAACATGTTTCCGGCTCTGTGTGAATGAACTCAAGCTTACTTTAGCTATAGAAAATTGAACTGTCTAGTTTA
This sequence comes from Rhea pennata, assembly GCF_028389875.1. Lineage (NCBI taxonomy): Eukaryota > Metazoa > Chordata > Aves > Rheiformes > Rheidae > Rhea > Rhea pennata. The sequence goes on along the minus strand of NC_084670.1, from coordinate 15,517,548 downwards.
GTGTAAAGTAAATAATGCCCCAACTCATTCTCAAACACAGAACCATTATATTCCTGTATAAGGAAAGAAAAAAATACAAGCCTGTAAAACAAATAATTATCTCTTTCTTCACAGATTCTGTAAATAGAATGCCTTGCACCAGCCTAACTTTGTGTAGCCCAGTATCATGCTGAGAAACGCTCCCAGCCCTTCTGCCAAAAGTGAAGTCTAAGACCAGAGACGTCTTGGCATAGCTGCCTGAGCAGAGGTCCAAGGGGATCACAAATGAGAAAACCCAACTTCTTACCTTGGGCAGGATCAGGTGGGCCAAACTCCAAAGAGTACCGTAGAATGAAGTTGTTATTCCACACGTACAGCTGGTTATCTCGGGGGTTGTAATCCACTGCGGCAATGTACTGGTACTGGTTGGGGAAGGGAACGTCGACGTGCTCGCCCCTGCTCAGCCTGGTGTTGTAGATGTAGTCGATGGCGTTCCTGCCCGTTTCGCTTTCGTTGTCTTGGTACACCGACCGGACGACGTAGAGGACTCCGCATATCATAAAAGCATTCGATGCTGCCCGTTTGTCGTACGTGGTTTCCCACGTGGCTTCAAAGCGAAGGGTGTAGGGATTCAGTTGGCTAATAACGATCATCCCGTTGTTTTGCTCCGTGGCATAAATCACCCATAAGCCATTTTCATCAACGGCCAGGTCAATGTCAGTCTTCCCTCCCCACCGGTACGGAGAGGTGTCGTGGTAATTAGCGTAATTGATAATGGCCTCTCCGCTCTTAATTCTAGTCCTCAAGTCAAATTTTACTATGTTCCTAGTTCTTTCTTTGTTAAAAAAGACAGCACCATCATACACCACAAATCCAGTACCATCCACTCGATTGGGAAGTTTGTACGTTGTCTGCTGGCGTCCGTTTTGGAAGTCCTCTAAGGAAGCATATTCTATCAAAGTATCGGTGCGGTATGGAGTCCACGGCATGAAGTATATTTTATCTGCAGCCTGGAGAGGATCTTTGCACCAAGCACCTGCTTTTTGTTCAGCTTCATATAAATACGGTGAGTCCACAATTGCTTTCAACGTCCCCGGGCAAACAAAAACTAACAGTCACAGAGAGAAGTAAGACAAGAATTACGTCAAATTACAACCGTCTCATAATCAAAAAAAAAAAGAAAAAGAAAAAAAAAAGCTAGGTAAATCATAATGACTGTGTCAGGAAGAAAAAAAATCAATTTAATTGGCACTGGATTATACCTTATTTTAGAATTAATGCAGTTATCACCCTTTATCATCCACTTTTCTTAAAGTTACCATGTTCTTGCTGTACCAGTATGGGAAGTGGACGGGAACTGTTTTCACTAGTACAGACCAAGGCTCAATGGCATACACAGACAGCTGAAAATGTAGAGCTACTCTTGCATTTTCATCTTAAGACTTTTAATGAGTACGCATTAACGCTCCAGAGCTTTTAACTGGTGTGCAGCAGTGCGCTAGGTCATTTCAGTCCGAAAAAAAAATCACTTCAACTTGTTTAGAACTTTAAGAAGTGGGGAGGCTGAAAAAGGAGGTGCCTCGCTTAAAAATAAAGAAACAAAACAAATCATCAGGTATATAGAGAAAGCAATTAGGAGCCGAGAAAACAAAACACAACCAAAGCAATGAATGAAACAGACCAGGAAACCCTGTAACCATGGCATGCTATGGAGAGGGTTCTGGAAGCCAGGCAAGATGACACTTTATTAACAAGAATTTACCCAAGGGTGAGAGAAAGAGAGGGAAAGAAAGACAAAGAGAGAGGGAGAGAGAAAAAAGCAAGGGAGTCATCCCTCCAGCCCAAGTATTTCAGACACTATCCCCCGCCACCTACTTTAAGCAGCCAAGTCACTTTATTGCAAACAGTCGACTTCTGTATGAGGTGTACTTATGAGATCCTGCTGATTATCATAATATAAGAGTGTTGTGGGGAGGGGAAGGGAAGAGGTTAACATCCATAAGGCACATAACAAGGAGCTGGGGTTTGGACTGTATACGTTATTTACCTTTTTGCTCCACTTCTATTTTAAGCATCGGAAGAAAAATAAAAAAGTGCAAGGAAAAAAGAAAGAAGATTAACATAAATTGACTATTAATCTAAAGATTAAATTAGTAACAGACGCTAAATATAGGGAGAATAAGAACTGCACTATATTGGGTAAAGAGAAACAGACAACAGGAAAACCTAGCAGGAGAGAGATTCTCAGGTTACATAAGTGAACATGGATCAATCATCTTAGTAGATTAAGGAGGCAATACAGATAAGTTGGCATGTAGTTTCACTTAGTGAACCTGAATAAATAATGAATGACTTCACTAATGCATGGTATACATACTCTTCTTCTTCTCAAACCCAAAGCATTATGCTATCAGGTTGATTTTTAAGAGAATGGCACATTAATATAGTATATATGTGTTAATGCACATATACATAGTATATTAATTAGATAATTTTAAATCCAAAATACAGTATATTAATTATACAGGCATGTATATGTGCTTTGGAAACCTTCCCCCCATCTTTTCCCCAGTCATTCCTCTGCTCTTCTTTCTTGAAAAGAAAGTAGCTTGCATTCTTTAGTTCTCTTTAGGTTTTATTTATTTTCCTGAGTGTTAATCTTGAGAATTTTGTCACTTCTTAGTCTATAACTGCAAAATCTGACTAGAAGAAACAAGCAAAAACATCTAGAAAGAGGAAGCAAAAGCACAGTAAGCAAGAAGAAAAGAGAAGAAAAAATTAACATTTAGCTCATTTAGATATTCTCCAGCATCACCGATTAAGCCCGAAACGGCAAGCTAGTATGCAAGGACAGTCATACTAAATGTTCAAAACAAATACCCATCCCACCACCATGCACGGAAAATCATGAAACAAACCTGATTAACAAAATTATATTATTATTACTATAGCAATTTTTCCCCAAGGAAATTTTAAGGAACAAATTTTAGGAAGAGTTATAGCTGAAGTCCAGCTAGTAAATAGCTTTCCAATAATTATTTGCAATAAAACCTATTTCACATACTCAGTAGCCTTTGAAGTAGGTTCCCTTAGTTTCATAAAATGACCTGGAAAATGACAGTTATAGCAATCTTTATAATAGTATCTGCTGATACCAAGGAAGTGTATCAAAACTATCTGCACAGCTATTACATCTTCAGTATTATGGTATTATCCAGAAAAATGTATTTCTATGTTCCATAAGAAGTTTTGGATTTTCAGTTTCATTTAACAAAATTACATATGATTTTGTGAGAACAGTATTGGCTGAGCTATTCTAGTGTTTCTTTAGGAAACAACTGAAAAACTTTTATGGGGGGGGGAGGTGGAAGAAAGATGCTTAATATTGTCAAAATGAGCAGTAGTTCTCCTAGCCTTTGTACATTTATGTATCCAGGAAACATTCTTGTTTTTTTGCAATTTGTAATTCTTGAGTTATCTGAGCAAACAGAAGATGCCGTCTTAGGTGGACTCCTAGGTTTCACGATTCAGTGTTAATGACTTTCAGATGATTCTGTCTGTGAACGATTATGCATGAGTTCTTCCTCGCCAAAGAGCAATATTGCAATCATATCTGCTTTGAATCAGTAATAGGACAGTGGGAAAAAGACAGGGACAGCAAAAATCATCAGAGGCATGTCTGCTCTGAGTGCATTTGTGTAAAGCTGCACATTTTTCAGGGACAGATGGGCTTATTGAAATAAATAAATGCTGCAAAGTCAATCAATACAGAGAGAGAGAGAACGAAACACTTTAAAATGTTTTCTATTGGATTCATGAGTCCAGAAAGGGCTTAAAATAAAAATGCACCGATGTATAAAATGGTACTTTTGATGTGCTTATTAATAAAAGGGCTGACTTCTCTTATTCAGTCGAAGTGTCAATGTACATTGTGCAGCATAATTGAGAGAAATGTCAAGTATGGTACTCTCAATTTCTTTGTAATTTAATCAATAACATTCTAATTTTAGGACAAAGCAATACCTATTAAATTTGTTTAGAACTGTAGTTTTGTTGGAGATCCAACTGAGTATCTCAACAGATTTTTTTTCAACTAAAGAAGACTAGAAAAACATCAGCAATAGACCTATACTCTAAGATGCAAACAAAGGAAGCTTTTTATTAAGTATTTTGTTATGAGGGCAATGAATACAGAATCCAGAGGAAGCTCAATCGATACGCGTGACCAGCAAGGCAGCTACGCATTTCTGGAGGCCAGCAAGACATAGAGAAGCTCATAAACTGCATTTTGTACAAGGGTGACACACCAGTTCCAACGCATAAAAACTCCCAATTTTTATCACAAAATCTGGTACTAGAGCTTTCTGTAATCTCTCGTGGACTGAAAGGTGTCACAGCAAGACACAGTGAATTCTGCAGTCCTGCAATAATGAAAGATGAAGTTCAGAAAAATAGGAACTGTAACTGAACTTTGGTTTCTAATTTTAAAGTCTCATGAGCACTAAACACCCTCCTCCCTAGACCCACGAAAGCCTATCCTGCCTTCCTGACCAGTCTCTTATGCTGCAACAGCTGCTGTTTGCAACACTAGTGATTTTGGCCCTTCTGTACGCCTGGAAACAGAGCACTGGAACATGGACGAGAGAAAACATTAAGACTTGTAACTGGCACTCATCAGGCAGCAAAAAAGAGACTTGGAAAAATGCAATGATAGGCTTTGGGGGACAGGGAAAAAAGAGAGCCAACAAGCAAAGGGCCGCTGAGGCACAATGTGGTTTGAAATTAAACTTCAAAGCTGATCTTTTATAACTGGCAACTTTCTTGATGATTGCCGGCAACAACAGAAGACTCCTCTTAAAATTTTCGAATTAGACTCATCAAATCATTAAGGTTGGAAGGGACCTCTGGAGATCATCTAGTCCAACCTCCCTGCTCAGCAGGGTCACCTAAAGCATGTTAGAATTAGGCATAGTGTCATCACTGTACATGCTGCAGTTAACAAACTCCCAAACTTAGACTTTCAAAGACAAAAGGTATCCAGAATTGTGAGTTATGACAGACACAGAATTATATAATAAAAGGGGCATGCCAATACAATTGTCAGTAAATAAAAATAAACATTTTAAAGGTAGAGTAACTATATGTTAGAATACAGGGTAGACCGCGCTGTGGCATTATACTTCTGAAAACTGGAAAAGAAAAGATGCCTGTAGATAGGAATACCCAATTGGTAGAATATATCCACATTTGTCTTCCTAAAACAACATAAAAAATTATGTTTGAACATTATTTGCATTACACTTTCTCTCTATGGACTAGCCTACTGGAAGTGGAAACGTAACTTCTCGTCATTTGACTGACCTCATGGTTTGGAATCAGATGCACCCTCTTTCTGGGAATTTGAAAACAAAAATAACGCTAAAGTAAAAGTCATCTTTGTGGAACAAAATAATTTTGGTTAGATTGGGGTAAGACATCACTCCTCAAAAGTGGCATAAGAAGAATGGTTATAACAAGCCACCGATACTACACACAGGAGGAATGGCACTAGGAATCACTGTATGCAGTAGGCTTCCAATCCTACAAATGGTACAGAAAAAAAAAATCAGAAAGCATCCGTTTCACAATGACACAGCAGAAATGAAGAAAAAAAGATGATCTGTGTTTGGCCTTTAACAACAGTGAATGTTCAATGTGGTGAAACAGTACAGAATAGCATTCTGATTTAAGAAGCTTGAATCTTAAAATCATGTGCAGTAACCAGTAAGGACAGTTTTGACATGGCTTTGCTTATGCCAGAACTCATTTCCCTCCTCTCTGGACATAGACTGTCACCACAGAGTTTTTGCATCTCAGAGTTGATGTGCTTCCTGTACCAACAGAAAATGCGACTTTGGTTAAGCATTACTGTAGATTAAGAAATTCACGCTTAATAGTAACTAAAGGAAACAATCAGGCACTGCTCAAACTCCACTGCAAACACAGCTATTTCTCTGTTGAATTACAGAATGGGAAGTTACAGAAGGGAGAAGTCACTGCAAAAGATGACCTTACAAGGAAGCAAAACCAGTTAAAAATGTTGAATCTGCAGAACGTTTACAAACATGCACACATGTCAGTGAGAAGAATATTAATTACTGCAAGGAAATAAGAAGTATGCCTAAAACTAGTGAATTCTGGCTTTAGAAAGAATATTGCACAAAACTGCTGAAATAGCACAACTTCTGATTTTTTTTTTTTTTTTGCTCTCAATATTTATTCCAGTATTTACTCTGTTTTTTTTTTTTTTAAAAAAAAATGACTGTTTTGGCAGTTGATTTCAAGGCACAATTCGCATTTTCTGTTCACAGTAAAAGTGAACATTTCTTTCATGCTTTTTTCCCCGTTATTTTCAAGAAACAGATTTTAGTAACGTACTGATGAATTATTCGCTCTGAATCAGGGCTCACTTGGGAACGTGCCCCGGAAGCACAGAGTCGTCTTACAAAGTCTCCCAGCGGAGGCATTTGCCTCAGCGTGTCAGCGGTGGGTTTTGCTGTGCACCCAAAGCAACCACAACAGCAGGTAGCCTTTCAAGCAGATCATGATTAAAATTGGAGTCAATTCCTTCTTTAGAAATCTGCGAGCCAAACCAATTTGTCAGCAACTGGTACTGGGCAAAAGTACAAATTTCTAGCTGGCCTACTGAATAGCTAATTCGAGTTTGTTTTCTGGAAGAACAGTAGCCTTAAAAGCCAAACACTTAAGAACGCAGACAGACGCCTGGCCAGCATCGCCCCATGGCTTCCTTCCACACGTGGTGACGCTAATCGGAGGCCCTAGTCGGCAAGTGCTCTGCATGCATAACGGTTCGGTGGGCCGCAGGCATACGCTCCTTTTCCATGGAATAATAGCGCTCCCGCTCTAATTGCGAAGGCCGGAGGAAGTGAACGAGAATAAAAAGATTATACTTACTGTAAGGAACACATTCATACTGAACTTCTAGGTATTTGTATGTCCCTGGACAAGGATCAGGAAACACATCTGACCCAGTAACTACTATACATTGTGTTCGGTTGTTGCACCTGAAATGGGAGAAGAAAGCAGGCTAATTAATTTAAAATTACATTTTCATTTGCAAGTTAATACTAAAGTGGTAAATACAGTGCTAACTCTTTTCACGCTTGGACAGTACAGTCCATAAGAAAATAAATTTAATTAATATTTTATCAGTCAAAGTCCATAAATAAGGCTTAGTTCAAGCGATGCTCCCAAATATGGGAATCGCTGTTACCTCAAATGTTACTCATTCCTGAAAGAGATAGTGGTTCCCAAATATATACTACCTGTATACAGCTATACAACAGAATCAAAGCAAAAGGCAAAGATGATACACGATATAAAAAAGCACCAGGTCTCAGTTTGGAATAACGTACAATAACGTAAGTGAGCAACTACTTAGTTCTTTAGAGACAATACATTCTGCTGAATAGTTTTACATCTCAGACAGCTTTTTGCTGTGACTCAAGCTATGATTTTGTTTGAAAGAGTTACTGTAGACAAAGAGCATTAATATTTCCATTTTAACTATTTTAGGAGCAATTGGTGGACTCTAAGCTTCCTCTGTTAGGTTACAGGAAGAGGAAAGGAATGATCTGAGGAAATAAGAAAAAGAGTTAAAATGAATAACTGCAAAAATATTAATTAAAATACATTCTGCACTAAATACGGAAACATTTAACAACAGAAACAGAAATGCATTTGAGAAAAAAGAACTTTGTATATAAATATCTCTAGCCATTAGGGTCTACTGAATTTAACAGTTTTTAAGTTTTTTTAATAGAATCAGATATTTTAGACTACCATTCTGTTCTCTAGAATAGAAAAGAAGTATTACATTGGAATTTTAAGGGAAAAAACTATCACATAACTGTAAAGAGACAGTCAAAATGTAATACAGAAAAAACAGTTATAAAGAAGTGGGGGGAAAAAAAAGGTCAGGAAGTTTGGTGACTAAAGGAAAGGAGCTTGGCTGATCTTCCCGGGTGAGTTTTGTTTGTCAGCAAACTGAGTAACAGAGGTCTAAAGATAAGTAATAGCCTAGCCTTTGACTCCCACGGTACATCAGCTTCTCTACTGCCCTACAACTTCCCACACTCTGAATACCACATTGCAAGCTAAAATAATTTATCTTGTGTCAATGAGTTCCCACAGTTGTACACTGCAAACAGGTATGAGAATAATTTAATTCACGCTACCTCATAAAAGGTAGAGTAAGGACAATTGAAACAAATCACTTTCCTTTGAATATTCTAATTGAACTAGCACAGAACTGGATGGGACACTTTTGCTAAGTAAATCCAGGAACAAAAACTCTTCTGACTTTTTCTAGTTGATTTTTTTTTTTTAAGGTTAGTTACTTCACTTTTAGTCTGGAGATAGGCAGGAGGTTCTGTACATGCCAAAGGGATGGAGAGCTCCCTTGGTGCTGCTGTGGAGGGGGCACAGACTGGTCCCTTGTGCAGCTCACACAGGCACCACTGGGTGACTCAGGATACTATATATATAATATATGTATAATAATGTATGTTATATACAAAAATATACGTATTAACATAGTATTTACATGTATTATACTAGCACGTGCATATGCTAGTTTCTTTAATTTTTTTTGTTTCTTTAGTATAAATTTTATTTTGAGGCAAAAATCATTCCTACAGGCTTTGCATAGCGCATCATTCAATATAATGGTTCATACAGCTTTGAACTGTATGAAAATTTCATTTTACACTTGAATGAGTGGCAATTAAGAGAGAAATATTGATTTGTTACAAAATAAAATGGATATGTATTGGGAGGAATTGCTTGAGAATGAAACTGATGAAGGTCATATTCAGCTGTGAAAAACTTTACCAACAGTATTTGTAAGCCTTATGGAAAAGACAAACTCTTGTTCCCTCCCTGTGAGACACCGCTGTTCTCTTTTCTCACGCATTTTCCCCCAGTGAAAAACTCATAACGTTGCCATCGATCAGGGAACTAGGAAGAGCTTCACCCAACTTACATGGAACGGATGGATAATAATATTTCTGAAAAATGCAGTACTTTCTTTCTTTGTACAGTAAGGACTAGTATCAAACTTACAGCACTGTCATTTACATTTAGCAATTTGAAAAATTGGACTAGACATCATCAGAGAAAAAAAAATAGCTGGCAATTAGCTTGAAACCCCCCAGTCATTTTAACCAATATCACTATTTCTACACAACATACTGTTAGCTTGGTACGTCTATCCAAAATTGTTCCAATTGAAGGCACAATATAACCAGCTTTAATTTCCAGGAAATTGTTAGAAATTGTAGTACATGAATTAAATTTGAAACTTCAGTTAGGAAAAGACTAACTGCAGCACTGAATAGTGATACCTCAGGTTGCTGGGCTAATAACTGCCAGTTTTTTGCAAAGGGGAGCGGAGGAAGCACCACTATAACTCACAGACTGCAAGGACTAGTTGTCTGCTCTCAACACTCATTTCTTCAGCAGTTTAGTTTGAACGAGGAAGGGTTACATTTTCATAATGCAAAAGCATCACTCCGAATCTAGTAATCTAAAAATCAAAAGGAGTATTTAATTAACAGTTACAGCACAATGTCTGAACTCCTTTCACCTCAGGAAGAAGACTGTGCAAATGAGGAATGGCCCTTTCACACACCAAATTAACACAGAAAAAAAGGGAAGTGAAGCAACCCGCCGTTGAGCTGTAAGCAAGTACACGCCGCTCCCGGCGCATCCATCGCCCTGTGCACAACCCCTCTCCTGTGCTCCGCATTAAGGACAGCTGTACTTTCCACGATAACTTGTTTGCATTCCAGCTCTAATCTTAACTTGTACAATTCCCAACAAATTGCTTTAGCTCTTTTTTTTATTATTGTTATCTTATGCTCATTACTGCACTTTCCCACGTGCAACGTATGGAGATGAGATTCCACGGGCAATCTATTGTGTGAGGTGTTTTAATCAATAATCTCGTTCTGCTGATTAAGCAGAGGCTTCTGTTTTGGCAAGATAACATTAGTTTCTTCTGTCATGCTCCAAAAGCTATTGGGAATCTTTGGCAGATCATTAGATATGCTACAATAAAGCTTCGGTACATTCCCTTTTCTTTCTTAAATTACTTCTTCACTGTCCTATCATTCCCCGTCACCGCTGGCACTGCATTATTATTACAGCTCCCCTGAAACTTGCACTAGAGCTATGTCTCCAGGCCATAAGATGCCATTTTCAATTGAAGCTTCTGCTTGAAAATATAAATTAAGAAAATTTCATTATCTCCTGCCAAGGGCCATTATTCACCACTGTTCTAAGGAAGATTAAAAATGCAAAATCTACGGACTTGAACAAATAATCCAGCAGTGAAATGAAATGCTCAGTGTATCATGACTGGACTAGAAAGCTGAAGTATTGAAATCCAGAAAGCAAATCCTGGAACGATTTTAGTGTTAGGTGGGTCAAACAGACTGACTGAGGGAAGAGGTCATCTTTATGGGTAAGTTATGTAAGGTACATAAAGATACATACAGTTCCTTTGCAAAGGTTTCTTGCAGTTTTGCCCAGTTAAGATACATTAACAATGTCCACTACACAGTTTATCCTTCTAATGCCTTGGTTTCGCACGGGTAGCTTTTGACAAATATAGTAACATAACGGAAACATCAGTGTCATTTTGAGAGGAATATGGGTTAAGGCCTGGCAAGAAACAGCTATCAAAATAACTCTGGGTATTCCCAATGCTGTGGTTTTCTGTGAATGTAGTGTTTCATTAAGCAAAGTAAAATTGGCAGGGACTATCAAGACGCAAAAAAACATCTGTATCTACTTCAATTTTTAAAAAAGCAAAAAAAAAAAAAAAGATAATATAGTAAAGCCATGTTTAATAATTTTTTTCATAAAAATGTTAATATGTTTTTAAAATCTATTTTGAAATGTTTTGAAACTTTCAGGTCAGTTTTGACAATATTTCTCTTTCAGCATATTGATTAAATACTTAAAAGCTAGCATGATGACATGCTCCTGCATATTGCCTGCAGCAACCTGCCTAAACACCACTTGCAGCATGTAAACTATGAGTCGTAGCACCACATACTCCATATGGTCGTCTTGTTCCTTATTTCACCCTCTGTGAGTTGCAACCTGAGCAGAGGGATGGGAATGTGGAATGACTACGCTCCGTGCACTTTTAACAACAGCTTATTTCAAATTGAAAAATTCCTGAACCTCTTTACCAGAATAAACAATTATTTCTACATATGTATTCCTGACAGCCTAAAACCACCATGTGCGATGCGCTTCTCCTTTTGAATGCATATTCACTAGACTTCCACTCCTGTTAATAAGCTCAAAGTTAATACGTATGAAATTGTCAAATTTACTTAAATACAATGATTTATTAATTTAGTCCGCAGAAAATATATACAAAAAACAGATATAAAATAGCCAGAGAACAGGGATGTTATTTTATGGGTATATAAATACACCTGCATGCACACACACATACTAGAGCTGGCAACATATTTAAAGGAATGTATTTAACATCTGAGTTTCAGTTAGCATCACCTTCCCAAGCCTTCACTCTGCAGCCCAGACTTGAAGCAGCATTGCCAGCCATCACTGCAACACCCATCTTGCTCCAGCAGCAGCAGCACAGCCATACAGCCGCACACACTCAGGAAGAGTACGTACATCCATACTGAGCCTTGCTTTCTCAAACATGGACAAGTAGCGCTGTAGCGCTTTTTAAAAAGTCAGGATGCCATACCAGGAATTTTGCTTATTTGTGTATAAGATTAAAATTTTTAAAAATTATTCTCAAGTTAGAACCCTAATTATTCCCAATTATTTTGAGGAATGAGAAAAAAAACAAAAAGAAAAGAAGAAAAAAAAGTAAAAAAGAAAATATGGAAAAAACAGAAAAGAGACAAAAATACAGAAAACAGTAATAATTTTACTTAGGCAAAACAGATTTAGTGTGCTTAGATGCTGATTTTAATAAACTAAGGAAAAATGGGAGATATGTACATATAAGAGCAGAATTTGGCCATAAGAATTTTATTTTAATAGTAGAGATTTTCCTGTGACTCTTAATGTATTAAGGCCTTATACAAATTAGAAATGTGAAAACTCATGCTCCAGCCTCAGCTCTTCCTATACATTTGGCAAAACAAGCACTACAGCAATAACCCGGGCGGCCTCCGAATAAAGCTAGTTGGGGAAAAAAAATCTGAGAAAAATGTTCTCCTTTTGTTTTCAAATATAATATTGATTGATTTGTTGAACCTTCCTAATTACTGAGTAAACATGACATTAGAAAACTAAACAGTGTGTAATTAATATTATAGAAGAAGGTAGCATCATAGCTTTGTTTCTGTTTGCCCAATAAATATGTAATAATACGTAATTACGATTTTTTTTTAATGCTACAATCTTGTGGAAACCTAAGGGCAGACAACTTTAAAGATGAAAATCCAAAATATACCGTAAAACATAACAGAAAATGTACAATTCCCAAAGGCCTTTCCTTGGCATTATCCAATCTGATTCAGTATCAATGAATATATATCAGACTTGTATGGCAAAATAATTTAACAGAGAATTTTTTGCTTTCAACCTCTTCTTACAATTTTAATGCATTTAGTTATGACCCATTTGCCTTTTAGCATTCATGTTCTATAAGTTCAAAGCAGTCACCATTAAAATGAGGGATCTCCCCACTTGCTCACATCCTCGCTATCAGAGACATTTTTCTTCTTGTTACAGTTCATTCCTGTTTCAGTACTTTGCTGGAGTAAACGCTGTTACTACGGGGTTATCAACAACCTGAAACTGCATCAGATAAAATAGAAAAAGGAAAAAGAGAAAGAAAATGAAAAAGGAAAAGGTAGAGGTAAAATGCATGCAGATTCCAGGAGAACTGGTAACTCCTGCCTTCCCTAGGTAACTCTTACAGTACTTTTATAGTCCCATCTTTCTATCCCCTCTGCTTTCTGCCTGTATATGTGAAAGGCCCATTACAACTAGCAGAGCCTTTGAGGAGCTGATTATGAAGCATACACAGGAAAACTATATATCGAAAAAAACGCAATCAGGTGTGCAAAGTAAGCAGCCTAACCTTCTAACGAGATTAACTCGTGTCAGGAATGCACAGGTGCACGCGAAACCGGACACTTGTACCAGCATGCAGCAGAAGAAACCCGTTTTTGAAAGAAATTGTTTCTAATGCAACCCTGCCTGAGGAAGAAGAGAAGGAAAACAAAGCCATATTCATAATCTTGTCATACGGTTTGCGTGTGTACGTACTTGCAAGCGCAGTGCGGCACAGGAGCGAAGACAATCCATGTCGTAGCACGCGCACTACGCTGAACAGAGCCGCACTACCAAAAAGCAATCAGCTCAAAAGACTCAGTTACACGTTTCACCACCTAGACAAAACAAACAGCCTAAAGCTACGCTCCTTTACCAAGGAGGACTTCGGTGGTGCAGCGTGGCAGCACCCGAGCAGCTGACCCGGACGGCTGCCACGGCCCGGACGGGACAGCAGCAGCGCGGCGCCCGCACGGCGCGAGGGTCGGATCACCAACCCGCGACAGGACGCGAATGCTCACGAGCCAGCGCTCACACAGGCACCACCGGTGAAGGTCCTGAAGCCCAGTATCTAGCGCCTAGGCACGACGCCGCAGCAGGCTCGCAGGCGGGGAGCACAGCACCCGCGCAAAAACCCCCTTCTACTCAGTTTTGTAACACTGCATCTTCCTCATCCCCGGCTTGCCATTTAAGCACCTTCAAATGTACTTAGAAATTGTGTAACTTAATAGTGCTTCTGAGTCACGATTCTACGAGGAGTAAGTTAAACCATAAACTACAATATTGAAAACATGCGCAGTTTTATCCTTCACATTAATTTGCATAGATCTTTAATACATTTGAAAAATCACCCACTTAAATTACTAAAATAAGGTATTGCAAAAGATAGCGGTGATGTTACAGCACCTTCTGGTATTTTTAGAAGCCTCAATACACTTTTACTGCTCACACTTTTACTGGACCTTCAGGTCAGTTTAATGCAAATTAGGCTTGACGCACTATGGGTCTTACTAATTTAACACAGCTCTGCTGTTTGCAGAAATGCACATTCAACATAAACGTAACTTAGCTTTAATAGGAAAGCAAGACATTAATTTACAGAATTGGCTGAAATTACATGATTTCATGGGGTCCTTTGGTTTCCCTCTACAATGGAGAAGATGAGCATTAAGTTCAAATGGGGGAGAGCTCCTAACTGACCTTTAACATAGGCATTCCTCTTGCGTAATTAAAAAAAATACTATGGACTGTAACAATGAGGAACAATTATTTATAAAAATGTTCACCTACTGCAATGTGCCTATAGAGAAACAATCACATTTTTAACAAGGGAAATGGGAAATCGCTACGGGATGCCCTACTTAGATTACATTAGTAAGAAACTTGTTATCAGACCATATAAAAGATATGCCATAATAAGACATGACCTTGCAGAACCCTGGAGCCAATCTGTGATTTTCCCCCCCTGTAACCCTTCCTAATTATCTACAAAGCTACAGCCCCTTTTGTGGCAGGTTATTTTTCTGCGAATAGCGAGGGGTTTGGGGGTTTTGAATATTTAATTAGTCTTCTGATAAGAGAATTGCTGCACATGCCAAGTGTTTCGATTTTCAGACTGTGTTCATCCTAATTATGTTCAGATTTAGATTGGTCATCCCCAAACCTCTCACTCTTGTAATTATTTACTCCTTAAAGATCATTCAGCGAGGAAATATTTTTCACCCTTATGGCTCTTTCTTTCCACAAATGGCTTTTCTGGTCCGTTAATTACCCACTCGGAGGATTAGAGCTTGCAATAATGCAAGATATCCTGCATGTAAGATGAGTTTTACAGGGTAAAAAAGAATAAATTGTTTTCGCTGTAAACACGCCTCAGGGAATATCCTCTTTAGGGTTATGCTCTTCCTCACCGGGGCACATCTGCCAGCCCCAGCAGCAGAGTGGGGACCCGGCCCGGCTGCGCGACTCGACGCAACGCAGGTCTCAGCTCAGCAGGTCTGCGAAGGCGCAAACTGCTAGAGCAGGATGGCAGGATCCTCCCTCTCGTCGCTTTTTATGAGGATCTCGTGGCTTTAAGGTTATATATATTGAGCAGATAGCTAATAGCAAAATTACAACTTTTCTTATTTCATCTGCAGAATTTTTCCAGAAGTGCTGTCCCTTGGTAGGTCTTTAATCAACACAGTAACAGTGGTGTCATTTCCTATTAAAATGTGTCTGAGAGTCCTCGCTACAAGTACTTTCTTTTCTTCTGAGAGGAATGCTTGTCACAAGAGCACTGTTATTCATTAACCACAGTGATGTCTGGATCTAATTATCATCTGGAAAGCCTGCAAGGCTTCTAGGTATAGTACTTCCCCTGCAAAAACTGCTTTCTACCCTAACTTGGAAAGCACAATCCTACTTTCTTCATTGTGATTTGAAGTTAAGAGATTACATTACTTACTTGAGATGTGTGCTGATTCCTGAAACTTTCAGTTTTAAGCCCAGTAAAGTTCAGGGGACTGCTTTAGTTTGCTCGCTTTTACACTTGCGGACATTGTGTGTATTCTGTGATTGCTTTTTAAATAAGTCAAGCGGACTCACCTCTATAAGAAATGCAGTAGAAAACTTACTGGCTTGACTCTGTCAATGCATGGATAATCTTTAATTGTATCAAAAATATTCATAATCTAATCCTTTTATCAAACTGTCTGCCACTGAAGGAGTCTCATGTGCTTGCACAATTAAAAACCCCATGTTACCCATACATAATATTGTATTACATTTGATGCAAATCCTTTTCTATTGAAATAAGCACCAGGCTGACAGTAGGAAGTGTCTGATAAGAGAGCAACAAGGCATTGCTGATGGCATTCGTGATAACTGAGCATTAACTCATACGGGTTCCGTCTACAGCATATTACCGAAGTCCTCCTGATTTAAATACAACTCTAGGAGGTGTCCTTTTGCTATATCTCAGTCACAAAGGCAGCAAAATTATCTAATAAAGCTAAGTATACAACGTCAGTGATGTTTTTCAAACTCATCAGTAATGCTGGTACTAGAATAATATACTGAAGGCAATATCGGGGCTGCTACATCCCAGCTGAGAGAACACCTATCGCTTCACGAAGGTAGTAATGGAGCTCAGTTCAACGCTCCTCAGAAATTCAGTTAACGTTGGAAAAGTTATGGGTTCAGAACCAGTTATTATTACACTGAAATAAATGAGCCTAAATTCACTTGTTTAAGTCACAGGTAAAGAGCACAATTTGAGTTATGTTGAAACAACAGCTTTTCAGCACTGGTAAAATGCTTGTATTAAACACATTTTCAAAATTGTTCCCTCATCATATATATTTATCACAGGGGAGCAAGATATTCTGGAAGCAACGAACAGTAAGGTTAAAGATCACAGTTGCACAGATTGCCAGTAAGAATGGAATATAGAAACTTCTGCGCATACAGGGACAAAACACATATCTTGCCAGATGCAACATTACACAGCTCTGTGTCACTAAGCAGCAGCAAGACTTCTGCCTGCAAAGTGTTCACCGTCTGTGACTTTGGTCAGAGCACAGCTTTCGTCCTTCACCGAGCAGATATCTACGATTGTAGCATCTTTGGCAGCTTGCTCAAGGAAATGCTTCTGCTACCTAATTTCTTTTTAAAATGTTATAGGATCTGTTTTATGTGAAGAAATCAAAATTCAAAGGTTCCTATAACTATCGTATTTTAGTGAAAACCTGAAAAAATATGACTTTCAACAGTAAATGCATAGTAAAGATTCTCTACTGTAAGTGTATTATAAAAGAGGTTTGACATGGAAAATTTATATGTGATAAGAATCTTTCCTCCCCATTGATGTATCTGTAGCAGGCTAAAAATATACCAAGTACTGAGTATTCAGTCTATGTAACACTCTTAAGACTGCATTAACTTCATTGCAGTAACTTGTTTTATAGGCTCCGTTCATCATGACCTATAAAATGTTAGACTGAAGTGCTTTAAATATCTGCTAACACCATGTGCAAGCCTGGGAGTACAAGGCACTGTGCTGTGAAGCGGCAACGACAGTACTCTGCTGAGAAAGTAGCACGCACTCTTATGTCACTGATATAAACAGGGTAAGCATGCTAAATAATGTATGAAACAGGCAGCCAATCTTTATATGAAACAGGAATTCTAGTTGAATTATTTGTTTGACTTTATTTTAACAGTAGGACACTTCTTTTTAAGGTCTCATTATGTCTTAAATAAAAGTTGAATACCATTCCTACAAACTCATTTAGGCTTATCATCTGAAAGGAAGACTAAAGACCTCTTGCATATGGGGTCATAGCATTTTTTCTCATTATTGTTCTAAAATGTAAAAAATAAAGTGTAAAGAGGGGAATTAGCTATGTCTTCCAGTAATCATGGACTATTTATTAAGCAATTAGATTGCAACTTTATTATTACAGGAAAAAAAAAAGAGATGCTGTAAAATAGTGTTATTGTATCTATTTTTGATCCTTAGAATTTTGTCATTTCGGTAACCTCAAAAAGGTCAAAATGCCATTAATATATCTACCCACTTTTTGACAACATAACTTGGGCAAACATAAAATCTATGGGATTTGGTAAAAAAAAAAAATGTTGAATTCAAATAAAAAGCTTAATTTAGCCACAAAGGTCAGAAGGTTCTTTTTATTAGAAGTAAGAAATTATTCTGCGGCAGAAGGAAATTTCCAGAATATGTGATCTGCTGCTTTCTACATTACTCTGTAGGTACTTTTTAATTTTTAAACCCTAGTTACTCTTCTCTTCCTTTCCTCTGAATTAAAGTTTCAGTGTAATAATTTTAAAATTCTATTTCCGTTGTGTTACTAATGAAAACTTTTTACTTTCATTGAGAGCACTGACTTTGTAACACTAGAAAGTACTCATAATTTACCTACCCATATTTAATTCATACTAATCTGTCTTAATTTAAGATCTATACCCTGTTCTGCCCATCTTCGTGTACCTTTTCCATGTCAGTTGTGTTTACTAAGTGATATTCAATGGATTTCCTATAGTGCAATGAACCTTAACAGGCAGCTTTTAATTGCCTCGCATAGGAAACCACATCACTATTAATTCCACAGTAACAGTATAAAATAAAACTATTGCCTCTCAGACTCCAGAGCAATTAGACCTCTCGGCTATTTGGCTAACTCTGCTTCATGATACCCAGTGCAGTTAATTATATTTTTTGATGTTAATAGTCTCTGTCAGTTTCAAGCATAACTCCTCTTTGATGAATATTTAAATTATATTTGAATAAAAAAATAATCTTGGTTACATTTCATATTCAGCAGTCATCACAGCTTAATAAAGGTCTCCTCAGCAAGGGTTGAGATAAATGGCTATACGAACACATGTATAAAGTCCTAAATCAACTTATCAGACAACGTAGCTGTTTTGACAAAGATTGTAGAGGGTATATTGGGGTGGGAGGAAATAATAGGCTTCAATTATTACAGTATTATTCAAGAAGAACTAAATTTGCCTCAGTAATACATAAGTAAATCAGAATTTTTAAATACTAAAGTTACAAGCATGACTAAAACAGGAATTTCTGAACTTCTGAAAACAGGAACTTAGGCCAGAAAGTTGAAGACTATATAAAAATCATAAAAACTTGTCCAAGGTAATAAAAAGCTCAACTGAAATGCGTTGAAAGTAATGCTGTCTCAAGTACCACTGACAGCTAGTTCAACTTACCTGATTGTTCAGAAGCTTATAATTTGAGGATTTATATTTAATCCACTAAATACTATCATGACTGAACAACTCCCTTAATAAAAAATACTTTAGTGAATAAACTAGACCTATCAGTTTCATATTAAGAACTAATGATAGAGAAAATGAACATTGCCAAAAAAAGTTTTGCCATTCACAGGTGTTACTGCTTTTTCTGAGATAAAGCAACGACATATAGTGAGCTTCATGGATATCCTAGGTTCTGCGATTATGCCCAGTTCATGAAAAAAAGTGCTACATGTTTTGGTTTTCCATTCTACCTGAGTCACGTTTAAGTTATCAGACTAATACATAGAAGAAAACAAAACAGAACAAAGCAAAATCAAAGCAAAGCAAAGCAAAACGCAACAGAGTCACCTGGGTCTCAGCACGGTATCAGGAAAAGCACAGTTCAAAAAGGAAGAACACCTTAAGCTTTTCCTATCTGAAAAATAGCTGCAGCCTTGACTGCAGTAGCGAGATCGATGTCTGTTACAGATAAGTAGAAACTGCCATTTTAAAGGTTGTTTAAAGAAGGATATCTAATTTTGATGATCTTGTACAGAAAAGGTTTGATGAAGCAGTTGTCAGCAGGCTGCAGTGGAAACCAATGGCACGCCAAAGCGAAGCAAGAACCTTATACATGAGATCAATAGGATACTACATTACTACACTGCTATATACTACAGCAACTTCAATGTGCATAAATTCAGAGAATTTACCGATTCAAATCAGTGTGAGATAACTGAGATCAATATTGTTATTTTTTTGACATGAAAAGGGCCTTAAAAATACAAGTTCTTAATGAAATGAAAGTAGAAGAAGCGAGGTATATCCTGTGACACTTTTCACTCTGTAACACCTTCAGTAAAAAGGGAGGCCACTTTCGTGCACAGAAGCAAAAGCGAAGGGAAAAGGAGGAACAGCAGCAGGGGTCAGCAGAGCCCGTGCCTGAGCCTGGCAGACCCCCAAAGCACAGCGTGCCACGATCACCGTCATTTCTCCGCGGCAGAGGATCGGAAAATCCCGCCTGTAGAACTGTTTCCAGCCACGTTAAGAAATACAAGCCTGAAGCGTGGCACAGCTTAAACCAAGCCTCGTGTGAGCCCTGCCTGAGGCAGCTGATTCGGAGGCGCTCTGAACGGCTTCTTTGCAAAGGCTGGCAAACGCACCGCTTCACCTCCGCAGCGGTGCTACGCTGCGTTCTGCCCTCTACCCGCGACGAAGCACTTCAAGAGACTCTTTTTTTTTTTTTTTTTTTTTTTGGGCTAGAAGGCTTCACTCTGATGAGTGAGATTAATCACAGCTACAGGTGATTCACCTACAATCTATCCAAGTCAGGAGTCCAGCGGAAGTTTCTTTATTCATTTGCATTATGGTACACACCAAATTTTCTGCTTGAAAGAGAACAAATATGGTACAACAATGTTTCCTCTGTAAACTTGACAAGCAGCGAAAAGATGTAGCCCTTGCAGGATGTCTCCTCCGAAGAAGAGGACTTACTTTGTTTTCTTTCAAAACTGTGTCACTCTCATTTATATACAGAATTTTAAAAAATGACATATGCTAGATATGTGACGAGAAATATGAACATCTTCACTCCCCCATCCTTCCTTTGGGGAGGATTGAAAGGAAAAAAAAAAAACTCAGGAAAAAGAACTAGGGATATGCTGCTTTTCAATCTTCCTCCTGATCACTTGGTGGGGCAGGAGGCACTTTGCCTACATTTTGAAGACTCTTCATTTAAGCACAGCTGTCTTGCACACAGATGATGGACGTAACAGGTTAAGAGTATTACCATGAGAGAAAAGTTCATGATGAAAAAAAGGAGGCATGAACTCTTCACGGGTGTCATGATGGACATGGTAATTGAAGTTACATATGTTGCATGTGCTATAGATAGGACAGGATACGTGCAACAGACAAAACGTGACTGCTGAAACAGATTTATTTCTGTGTTTTAATCCTCAGCCTTTTTTAGTAGCAACATTTTAAGAGAGGAGGGTATTTCAAAGAGTTATAGGTGCTTACTTTCATCTACTATACCCAATATATTGTAACAGTTATATAATACTTGTGTGCTATAAATAGGTTTGCTTTGTTTGTACATATTTAAAAAATAAAATAGAATTAACTAAATATATTTGGTAAGGATCATATAGTAACTATGACAGTTAAATTGTAGATGAAAATAGAACTTCATGGCCATTCCACAATGCAGGACTGATGTAACCTTCTTTCTGTTGTAGATTTAAAAACATCTGAATATCCTGTGAGACCGTATTTTTTAATTTGGATGTTTGCAGGGTCTGTAAAGTTTCCAAACATTCTGAATTTTTCCTCTTTTCAATTACTAAAACTACACTCGTACTACAGCTCATAAACTCCTCTTTGAAAATCTTTAAAAATATTTTAGCCTTTAAGAGGGAAACAATGCTTGCTTTGTGAAATTAGCATTAACTTGGTTGTCAACATCAAATGTTTGAATTTGGCCCCTAAGTAAATTATTCCATAATTCAGAGTTAAAAGGACAGATTTTCTTTAATTACAAAAAGTTAATTTCCTACATGTCTGCTATAATGGTTAAAGGATTCCAAAAAAAAAAAAAAAAAAAAAAAAAGGTACTGGAACATACAGACTGGAACGGATCTGAAAAGTTTCTAAATTAGAAAAGTTTCTAATATTGGACTTCTCAAAATTCAAAATTATGCTATCTGCTAGACCAGCCAAGTATTTCTTTAAATACATATGCAAAGAAAGTCATTTACTTGCACTGTACTGGAATCACAAAGATAGTTACGGGAATCTAATTTTAAAGTAATTGTGAATGAAAAGTTTATGATTAGGAAAAATAGCTTGTACTACAAAATAGCATTTTTTTTTGAATTCAGAGGCTAAAGGTCCTAGCATGCAAAAGAGCTTCTTAGCAGCTCAATGTTACATTACAAAAATAGCATTCTTGATATGCCTTACCATTTTAAACGGATGTTTATGTGTGTATTTACAAGTACTATTAAATACTTGTTATTATTTCAAGCTAATGAAACAGAAACCCAAGCAGTGTGTGGCATCCCCGAGACCCTCGGTGCCTGTCTTAGCAAAAAATTATGAATCATTTTCAGTTTTTCTGAGTCTGCAGATCTGAGCTTTGAAGTTGACATTGGAAGCAGAAAGTCTTCATAAATGCACAGGCGATTTGAAAATAACTCAGGCAACCCACCTTCAATCTACTTAGAGTGGAAGCAGACCAAAGACTGGGTTGTAAGTATATTTTTTCGTGTTAGTTTTCAAATCCCCACTGTGTCTATAAAGAGCAGTATTAGTTACCCATATCAGCTTCAAAGTCTCGTGACAGTTTCTGGCTGCAGCCACACATATGACACTTCATGAGCAAGAAACCAGAGTCACCTCCTCAGGCCCCTTAGCATCTTGTGCTTCCCTGTTCATTTAATTTCTTTTTAAAATGGCCAAAAAATGACTAGAGGAAACAAGAGTAGACTTCTCCCCATAAAGGATAGCAGAGTACCAAGGAGTCAGGCTACTTCAAGCCATTCTCGCTGCAGGGAACGTGGATCCTCTGCCAGTCACACTACTGCCTCACCAACAAGTATTTGAGAAACAAATAATCTTACTTTCTACACCCTACCGTAGCTCATGGCAGTATTTCTCAAAGTTGACTATATGCAAATACCAGGGTGAGTTACTGGATAAGTGTGAAAGGAGAGAGGGATTTTTTCTAAAGGTCTACCCTCTTCCTTCAAACCTTTAATTTTAACTTCACCATCCTGAAGTTTACACGGAATCCAAATCCATGTGAAAGACTTTAGTCTAGA
Source organism: Rhea pennata (assembly GCF_028389875.1). Classification (NCBI taxonomy): domain Eukaryota; kingdom Metazoa; phylum Chordata; class Aves; order Rheiformes; family Rheidae; genus Rhea; species Rhea pennata. The sequence goes on along the minus strand of NC_084670.1, from coordinate 15,494,872 downwards.
ATAATTGGGACGCAATTTCAATCAGGGACTAAAGAACTAATAACTACTTTAGAAAGGGGAAAGCAAAGCAATGAAGTTGTTAGCGTTCACGTCAGGCTTCCTAGGATAACATGAAGTCAAAAATCTTTTGAGAACTGTAGAGAAGACAGAAAAAGAGAGGGAGGGAGGGCAGGGAGACTGCGTGGCCGGTGCTTCTGCCCAGGGCAGCTGCGGCACCGGTGGACACGCGCAAAGTTTGTTTGCTTGACTCTAAAATTATCTCGAAGGGAGCAGGCCACGTGGTTACATGGTTCGGGTAAACTGCAAAATTTACCTTATTTTTCAATCTTCAGGTTTCAGTGTTGTTTTTACACTCTAACTACAGTAAACGTAGTTGCTGTAATAGAGCCGTGGAGTAATGCAGCAAATGACTGATGAGTATTTAATAATTATGATGTAACTACATTTATCTATCCACCTGAAACTGAAATGAGTGTGCAAAAACAGTCGTGAAAACTCTGCTAGCTGGAGTGATAAAAGCAGGTCATTACTCCTTAAAAATAAACGCCGTACGATGTTAAGTAGCAATGCAGACACGACGGCTGCTTATTTCAAAAAGCAGAGAAGTAAGTTTTTCTTGTGATCAAACATTCTAACAGATGAATTATTGTTTTCTCGTCAGTGAAAAAAAACAGAAAACCAATGAATCTGCTAGTCCTTCAGGTAAGATATTTCCTATGCAATTGCTACCACCAAAATACAGCTGATACAATGCTTTTAAATAACAGATCAAGGACGTGCGCTGAGTATCAAGCAAGAGTTTGCCTTTGACAACAAAAATTTTGAAGACCAATGCAGTTATAAATAAATGAAACATAAGGACATTTAATATTTCATAAGAAATTTGCAACATTCTTCTACTCTTGCCATACAGCACAAATTGAGCAACTCTCAGAAAAGATTAAATGAGGCAGAGGAAACAGCATTTCCATTTAATTACAAGGCCTGAAAAAGAAAACTACAAAACTAAACTTCCAAAATATTACAAACACGAGGCAAAAATACAAAGCAACATGTCAAAAGATCTTTGCCATTTGTTCAGACAGAATGAAAATGATAAGCTCTCCCTGAGCATAAGTATTCTGAAAGAACAACGTACAAACGATCACACCATCATTTTAATCTACTGAAAAAAGGTAAGATTGGAAGATCAGGGATGTTCAAAAATACCCTCTGCCAGCATAAACTTACAGTCGATTAATTGAAAGGGGAGGATTGAAATTTCAGCTTTCCAGTAACAGTCTGATGTCACTTTAAGCAAGATTGTGCCTCTATATTTGTCTCTGACTACCTTAATCTGTGTATTTGCAGTGAACATAAGGAGGACTTTGATCAAAACACAACATGCATTTTACACAACAAGGAAGTCTACAGAGAGGCACTACATTTACAAAAGCAATTGAAGGTGGTTTCAAAGGGAGTTGACAGATTAGAGGATGATGACACTGCTGCTGCAGTCTCAATGGAAATCTGGCTTGATCTAATTAACAACAACAAACTAGAACCACAAAAAGATAATTCAAACATGATTTAAAGAAAGTATATAACCTTTTCACTACCTCAGCAATGGAGCCGTTCCATTACTGATCAGAGAACAGTCACAGGTTGAACACAGAACAAGAAAAAGAGGCCTCATGTCCTTAATTTTTCTCTTGCATTACAAATTGAAGCCAGATTTCTATCTGAAATATTTGTTTATAGAACTAGAGGATTTTCCACGTACTGACACAAAAATTATAAAAAATTGTAACAGTCACACTGATGACAACTGATTCCTGTATCATGACAACTTGAAGTGAACCAAGAAATCAAAAGGGAAGATTATTTTTAAAACATAGTTACTTGCTACCGTATTCTACTATGTTTAAAAAAAGACAGTAAGTGGAAGAAAGCTTGTTTGCTTCATTCTATAAATGCATGCATCGGAGAGTTCCCAGGTTATTCCTTTGCCTTCACTACCCCATCCCCCAATTTCTCAGTCTGTGAAATCTGAAATTAGAAGAAAAACTTTCACTAGTCCTGAATTTTTTTGTTCATTATTTTGGCTGAACTTACGTGCAGTGAGGGAAGAAATGTCTCAGGTTTTTGAGGTTTACAGAAGGAAAAAAGCTAGAACTGTATGTTTCCTAAAGAAATTGTTAGTTTTTTTCAGATACTCAATCCAGTCTTTGAGCAGGCTTGTATGTTATGCCAGTAAAAATGCCAATGATTGATCTGTGCTGACATTTCCACAACTGCTAGCGCTAGCTGGCTGTTACCAGTATTAGGCCTATCGTGCAGGAACGTTTATGAGTCTCAGTTCTGCTGGAGCTTTGGCTGTATATAGTTTATGGTGTATATAGTTTACTGGTTTACTTTGTTTAATACATTTTGCTGATGGGAAGGCATTCATTAACTGCATTCATAGAAAACATCTAACTTTGCCAGGGCATGTGGAAACCACTAAAAAATGCAGCAGCCACATGAATACTTTGAGTGCTGTTTGACCTCCTAAAAGGCAGGGATGCAGGGACTCTCCAGGCAGGTGAGCTCTTCCATTCTCTTTGCAGTTATCTTCCTTCTTCTTTTCTTTTGCACTGAGAATTTTTTATAAAAACCCTCTACAACTGGTGGCTCTCACTTCCTTCTAATATTACTACATAAAAATGTAACACTACCTGAATAGCTATATTTAGTAGGACAAAATTCAAATTGGCAATTACATCCATTTTCTAATCTATACATCTCTTACTGTATCAATTCAGACATTTTTTCCTCTTTAATCCTCAAAATGGCATATATATCTTTACCTCTGTGTCATAATTTTGTAGGCATCTGGAAGGAAGCATTCTGTGTTCTCCATCTGGAAAGGGTCAGCATCACAAATCTTGTCGTCTGTCCGCCCATAGTTAGCACTTTCTATCATGATAACATCGCTTCCCGGGCACCGCAGGTCGATGGAGTAGCCTTCGCAGGACAGCTCCCTCCTCACCAACCCAAATGGCAGCGCTGCTCGGCTGAAACCTACAAACAGAAAAAAAAGTTGGGATTGAGCCTAAAAGGTATGTATTGCAGTGGGATTGTTTTTTTCTCTCACATAGTCCCCGGCTCACAATGGTGAGCTTGTGCTTGGACAGCTTGCTGTTGCATTATGTTGAGTAAAGCTGGGCACACTCAGACAGGTAGCGTATGAGACTGGGAAGCACCAGAGCAGGGAGCGGTTGCAAGTGCAGAAGTGATTAAAAAAACCAAAAACCCAACGGTTTCAACTTCAGTAGTATTTCTTCAGTTGTATTTCCTCTTTTCTCTGTGAAAAGGTAGCAGTTTTCTGTTGCTTACTTACATCCCCAGCATGGACGTGGCTCTGCTGCCAGATACAAAGTGCACACTGATACTGTAGGCAGTTGTGCAAGGGAACATCAGCACCCCTAGCTCAGCCTTTTACATAAATTAAACCATAGATAGAAGCAAGAAGGTTTTGAACAAATATATATATGACCAGTAGAGCAAACTGCAGATGTGTATATCTGTATAAAATCTCCCCGCTCTTCACAGAAATGACAGACGCATTTCATTTTTAACACTTTTCTCCGCACGTGCGAATTCCTAAAAATAAGCAACCTCTCTAAGAGTAATGAAGCAGCATCACAAGCTTTAGTTCCAAAACAATGTTCTGGATATCCACTGGGACATTTTAGTCTTTTATAATCAGTTCTTTATGTAAAAAAATACATTGTGTCAAGAAACTGTAGCTGCATACTACGTTTTCTTGTACACAGCCCCTATGGAAGAGTCTTACAAAATGCACGCACTATTATCTTTTGGAGACAAGTTGGGTAGTATGATAGTATTAAATTCCTGCTTCTTTGTAATAGTAAAGCCTTTATAAATTTTTAACTAAATCATAGATATTTTTTTCTTTTTTTAATAGTTATCCTAATATTGTAGCATGAGGCCATTAATATTTCAGTGCAGGCTGCTGGGGACAGGTTGTGACAGCAGAAAGAAACAGCCCATAAGTATGGGAAGTTGTAGTTCTACAGTCTTTTGAAGGCAAAGAAAATAAACTTTCTTTTAAAAATATGATGCGTTAGAATAAGCAAGGAAGCAAGGATCTAAAAACATCCAGGACAGCTTGAAATAACCCCTTGATAATAAATTTTCATATGAACCAGAAGCTGTCACTTGTTCTACTGAATTAATGATCTGTGGATTAAAACCCCCTAGTGCACGAGGAGGAGGATCTGTTCGGGCTGCAGAGTGGAGCAGTTGGCAACGATCAGGCCGGCGTGAGGCTGGGGCTCCACGGCAGCACGTCCCACCACCGCCGCCGTCCCCCCTCCCGCCGGCCACGGCACCGGCTTCCGTCCGACGTGCACTGCAAGCTACGGCTGACCTGATCCCGAACTACCTCTGCTGCAGAAAGAAAAAAAGCAATTAGTTCCCAGGGAAGTGGCTCCGCGAACTGCTCCCTGGGCGAGGAGTTGTTCCGGCACGAGGGACAGGGGAGGCCAGAACCTGGCCTCCGACTGCCTCAAATTTCATGCACCCATATCCTACGTGAAGGCAGCGCTGTCACCCTGCCGATACGTCTTAACATCTGCTATTAAGCAGCAAGCACCGGCAAGCGCCTCGCATCCCAGCGCGAGCCCGCCGCGCTTCTACCCGGATCAGCTGCCTGCGAATCTGGTTTCGTCGTCTCCCGCAACTGGCAACTGCTGTAAGCGCTACGAATGTGCTTTATCCGACAATTTTCCCCCCTCCAGGCATCCACGTGAAGTTCTGCATTAGAACGAACATTAAAAACAGGAGCGCGAGGTGAGGTCGCTTCGCAGGGAGGAGAGGACACACCTGAGATCACAACGCAGGCGCCGCGCTGCAAAGCTGAGAGCAGCAAAGCAAAACAGGGCAGCGGGCAGGCAGACAGCTCCGAGGAATTTCTGTGGCGCGGAATATTTTAACTAAATAAAATAAACAAATTAAAAGGCCACTAACAAAGCTGCCGTGATCTTTATTCTGAGGCTTTATTTGTAATCTTTTCCTATCAACCAAAGAAAAGAAATAAGCATATCAACAAGCAGAGTGTAATTCAATCCATCTTGCAACCCTGACAATCGAAGAAAGAACTAGTGGGAGGCCCTGTGAGCAAAAAATCAATATTGCAGCTTTGTGCCGTGCAAATGCGAATACTGCCAAATAGCAGTGCTTAGGGTAAAATGAACTGTTTTGCTCCATTTTCTCCACTCTGAACAAACGATTTTGAAAAGACAGCTTTTTCTGGAGCTACAAAATGTCAAGCAATAACTCCCTGTGTTTTAGGCAAGTGGTTGGAATAAATACCTCTTGGCAACAGGTGCAATGACTTAGGGCTGAAATTCATTTACATTCAGGAGATAATTCCTGATAAACAGATGCACTGCCACAGGACGGAAGCGTGAAAGACCAGCATCTGAATGTGACTGCCTGGTTTTGCATCATCCCGAAGCTTTTCCGACGCAAGCAGGCAGTTCCGTCAATAATTACTGCTGTCACCAGTAACTCCGCGTCTTTGATGCAGTTCTGAGTCATTAATATTTTGAATATCCCATTTTCTAACAAAATCGTTCTCAGCCTGCTGCTTGCCTTACCGCACGGTGCATAAACTGATTTTGTTAGGCTGCATTTGTAAAGTTGAAGTCAACATTCCTCGTCCTTCTGCTAATTGCTTCCAGGCAAACTCCATCAGGGACGACGCGGCGCGTGCTGTCGAACGCCGAAGCTTCCCCCCACTGCCCACCAGCTTTCCGGGAGCGGGGCTGTGACTTCCAGCACGAGCCAAACATTAACTCAAGCAAGAGCCCATTAGCAAAGACAGCATATGCTGTCTCTGATTCATGTGTGTTTATATATATTCATCAGGTTTGCTTTTTTTAAAATGGAAGAAGAAAAATACTTAATGAGAAAAAGAACGTGGTTTCTGTCATGCTGACCATTTTGCTTATAAACAAGCTTCCTGGCAAACATATGTTTCTGGCAAATTATATATGCTAACAAATTAGTTGAGTGCAGGCTCTTTACTGAAACAACAAAATAACCTACTTTGATAAAATTACAATTTTAAGAAATACTGCAACTTTTCCAGGAAAGGAAAGTAAAGGGAATTTTCAGTGGTAACATGCACCCTTTAATGCTTTATTGATCAATCCACGTACAAAAACATGCTTAGAAAAAAATCAAAATAAAACATCACTAACAAAAATCTTTCCTCTTATAGTTTAGTCTATGAAATGAAAAAATGAAAGTCCTATGAAAGGATTGTACCTTATAGCTCTGTTTCTCAAATACATTAAATCCACAGTAGGCTAAAAATTATTTTATGTAAGTTTGCAATGCCTTATTTACCATCCTTCTGCCCTGGTTCCTTATTAAAGAGTAACTTGTCTTTAAAAAGATAACCTAAATTTGCCAAAGTGTAAAGAAAAGTTAATAATTAACAGCATTCTGCCCACTAGCATACCATGCTTTTGAGCTGTCAATAATAAGAGAGTGTGCTATGTTTGGTAGCTAAGAGCAAAAAGGAACCACTACTTTTGAATGTTCACCCCACACAGAGGAAAAATAGTGGAATGTAAACAGGCTAACATCAGTACATCTTGACATCAGAAGCAAGGAGCCTTTGATTAAAACTTAAAGCATAGGGAAAGTCAACAAGGAAATACAAAATTATTTCAAAGAATGCAGATGGGGAAGAACTGAGACTCCAAAACAAATCTTTGCAGAAATAAATATATATGTCTCCGTGAGCAGAGGAATATTGCTTTTTGTGTTATTTGGCTCTAGCAGAAAGGTCTCTTGAAAAGAGCACATCTTTTCAAACAGAATGTTTACAGTTTTCTGTTACACAATCTCTTTTATTTTACCAAATCATGAAACACGATGATTCAAGTTCTGCACAAGATGAAGTGATGCAGCTTGGGCAGCATTTCAATAATATACATTTGACAAATGCAGAGCCCGATGAAAAGCGCGTTTAGACCCTCTCCGTGCCTCCGCGAAGGGCGGATGTGCACGCAGAGAGGGGTACCAAGACAGCTGAATGTACTTTGTCATCTGAAAATCATACAAATTCTCCACGCGGGTTCTGCAAAGCATTTATAATTTTGTACAAAAGCTTGGCATCCTGCAGTTTCTAAAGAATCCCCACAAACTACACCAAGGGAGACTTTTTTCCCCATTTCAGCATTGTCTGTGTCACACAGACTAGCATGCTATTTTGTTAAACAGCTTTTAAATTATCCAATACTGGTCAACGGATCACCACAGACTACTACAAAGATAGAGGCAATTTAAATGACAACTGGGCTTGCTCATTCTATCTTTGAAGGAAAAAAGCCATTCTGGCAAGCACGTCTATTAAAAGATTACATTGGCACCGTGGGAGCCTCTGATGCGGTGCAGAGGTGGGGAGTTCACAGCACTCGGCTCCGCTTTCCCTGCAACCCGCTAGTTAGCACGCAGACAGGCAGCACAGGCTGCACTGCAGACAAAACCCCACTGCTCCACGCTGGATAAAATTAAGCACGAAGTGACCGGTTCAAAAATATTCCCCAACAGCTGTATTCTTTGCCATTTTAAGTATATACTGATTATTTTCTTTAAGATGATGGAAGCAAGGAACATGACGATAACAAGCATCTAGTAAGAATATATTATTTATGGAAATCTAGTTTTGGAAGTACGAGACATGTATTTTCATTGTTTTATCTCATTCATAGAAACGGGATTAACTCAAAACAATGTACATGACAGCGACAGTATATTCATTATTGGAACTTCAACGGAGAGGTTCAAAGTCCGAACAAACAGACTGGATCCTTTAAATGTGCATATAAAATTACACTGAATCAATGCAATTATTTCACTGAATAAATTAGCTGCGAGAGGTGATTTTTAACACTGGTTTGGATAAATCAGATTTTTGAAAATACTACTTCAGATTTTAATTGCTTTGTCAAAATCTAGAAGCTTGTCTCTTATAAAACAGAAATATGATTTGCTAGCAATGAGAGCTTTCTAGAAATATTAAGAATCTAGTGATAGCTTTTTTCAATATTTTTCCAATTCGAGAGATTGCGATATAAAGTCTAAAAAATAAATTAAATTTTTAAAAATTTATGCCAGATTTTAGATTTTTTCAATGTTTAGTGTGATTAGTACAATTACAACAGTAAGTAATTTTCTGTAATTGTATGCAGCGTACATAAACATAAAGCACAGTACATCTGATTAAATAAACTCAGGACAGAAGCCTGAGTTACACCCTCTGACTCACATCATGATGAATTTTGCCTTCCAGGTTTAGTGAAACTTATTAGAATTTTCCTTTCACATTTTCCAGTCTCCATGCAATACTCAAAAATATCCCTGTGAGGCTCTCTCAAGCAAAGAAAGAGTCAGGGCTTACCTGGTTTCTGCACCTTGTTGAATGATTCAGCAAAACCTAAAGTTAGCAGCAGAATCTTATTCTTTTAATGTAACAGCGTCAATCCTTTCTGTGTACGATTCACAAGGACCTCGTTTAAATTCTCCTAGACAGCCTTCTCCCCTGTTCTAGGAGGGCTAGAATATATCTAAGATAGCAAAACAGAGGTCTTCCTGTTTTGGGGGGTTTTTGTTTGTTTATTTGTTTCAGGTTTTTTTAATAGCAAGAGAGAAAAGACCACCACACTGACAGACGTGTAACCAGAGTACTTCAATCAGCCAAAAGAAGCACAGCACAGACAGCAGCAGCGGAAGCTTTCCCACGTTAGTTCATCATGTCTCTACCCTATTTTGAAGGAATCACCACTATGGGAAAAGAGATAGTTTGGTCTTCATGCCCACTTAATCCTTCACCTCCCTGCTGAGGCTGCCACAAGAGTGCTAATTAATGTTAAATCGTGAAAATGGGCTTCTGCACTTTGAATTCAGCCACACTGAAACTGGATAGAAACCACTAATTCCTTTAATCAAAGTCACCAAACCAAAGACTGGTTCCTGGCAGCATTTTAGCAATGCCTACACATGGCAACTGGAAAGCATGTGATCTACACATGAAAGTCTAAATATCTAATGTAGAAATATGCAAGTTGTTCAGTTCTCACTTAGAAGCAAATTTTATCCTCATCAGCATGCACCTTTCCCATCCCCCTTCATGGGAGCTGCTTGCACAAGAGCAAAACTTTGCCCTCTTGATCTAAAATTATCCCAGTTTGAAACAGTATTCATCTGTCAATGGTATTTCTTTTCTTTTGCCAGCCAGATGTCAGTTCTCAGGCAGCAAGAATCTCCTTCCTTTTTCCTTCACATCATACACACTTGATCCTTTGCCAGCTCGTAGAAAGCACTCTACCCTTTGCTTTCTTGCAGTTAAATACATTGTAGCTTCAAAATTTCTCAAGGCAAGTAAGTCCCATGGTCTTTGTAAATCCCCCTCCTGGAGGTTATCTCTAGTTTACCAACTGTGAACTGGCTGAGCACAGCACCTGTCAGGAAGGAGAAGCTTCTGAATTGGAAACAATCTCTGAAACAGGGAGGTAAGAGACACAAAGGGTTGTGTGTCATCAATTCTGTGTCAACAGGATTTCCCGTTGAATTATGTCCTCAGCACAGGATGTTGGTAGCAGAATAAAAATAAATATTCTTTTATTCTCTTTAAAAATGTATTTTCACAACTATTTATATTTCCATTTCTCTCCATCAATTATTTTTGATTGGAAACCATACGTTGATGGAAGGAGGAAGGAAAAAGAGAAAGAAAGGGTATATCATTTCCATCAGCCATATTCAGAGTGAGCAGCTGACAAAAGAAAATTGCTTTAGTTCCCCTCTTTAAGAAACCCAAAGCCTTGTCACCCCAGAGGCTGACAGAAACCGTGCAGAGTAGTACCAGCTCCCTGGGTCTACACGCATCGGCCGAAGTTAAATCATTCCAGCAGAAGACGTGTTGATTGCCAACAATAACCCTTTGCATGCTGCCCTCTTAAAGGGTTATAGCCTAACCTCCTTAAGAGAGTAGAGCATTTTAATTGCAGTCAAGTGTAGAAATTGAACTTTCATATCTTGTTCACTTTAAAGAAACATTATGTTGCAAGTGACAGAATTTAAAAAGCCAAATCCAGGCATACTCCTAAGCAACTATCACAGGTTTTATCAAAAATATTGGATGATCTCAACCACATGATAACATTTGAGATCACAGCAGTAAACTTATGAAGGGGGAGTTTTCACATTTACATACAGAATTACATATAGATTGGAAAAAGAATCAAGCAAAAATGCAAGAGTATATGCTTCCTTTTGTTTCAAGGAAAAGATGAGGTGGAGTCAATTGTCACAGTACACAGTGAAAAACTACATGGTTTATTTTAATGACAGCTAGCCACTTCATACCTGAAGAGTGCTTATGAGTAGGCAAATAGCACAGCAATACCTCCTTGCACGCAATATAGCTTCCAAATCATTTCTAAGGACTCGGCAGCAGAAAAACGCACCCTTGTAAATATCAGAAGTCAAGATCCCCCACACGAAACTGAGAACCCAAAATACACCGGCACACCTCTCGAAAACAAGTAGGCACTTGGGAAGTGTACTTTAAGGAAAATGTGCCATCACTTCAAATATTCCTAAGAATAGATACGAGGCAAGAGTAGCAAGCTATCTCAGAAAATACTACTGTCAGACTGAAAGGCTTTCTTCCCGACCTTACCTTCTAAGAAATATCTGCGGACTTCTAAAAGAATACTGTAAAGAGGAGAGAGAAATCATGTATCATACATAGTTTCCATAATGTATTTAATGATCTGGTAAATTCCAAGAATCATGGTATAATCCCCATAGATACTTGAGTGCATCCTCTAAATAATAAATTGCATGAGGAAAACAAAACTATTTGATTGTTTACAAATAAAAAGGCAATGTAAAAAAGTATATGGAATATACATGGTTCTAAGCATCCTCCTTAGGCAGCAGTGACAAAGAACTGTTATCAAGGTACCATTTCCATTATAAATAAAGAAAATAGGCACCGCTGCTACCTTGTCAAACTGCTGTTAATCACCTATAAAGGAATTTTATTTCCATAGGCCTCTTTGCAAATACGTTCAAAACACAAGAGAGATTAAGTGACAAGATCACTAAACTCAGCTTACGACTTAAATTCAGGACTTCTGAATTTGGGTTCTGTTTTTTAATCCTGGATTTTGTCCCCTAACTCTACTATTACAATGTGCATTCAAGAAATACTCCCAGCTTTTAGAGAACTGGCTAATGCATGACCAAGTGAAACAGATGAAAACACAGGATCCCAGAAATCTATCTCAGAGCATTAAGGCTGAGAGTAAATAATTTTCCTTAATTATGTGATAGAACTTCCATAATTAGTGCTATTTACATTAGAAAGTAACAAAAGAGATGAATACACGCTCTAACACATGAGAGAAAGGAAAGGTTTGCATTTGCTAATTACTTCTATTAAGAAACACACATCTAATAGCTGAAAGACTGTTTCCAAAGTTGCCCATTGATCTTAATACTACTACTAATAAAAGAAAGGACTAGGAAAGTGCTATATCAGACTAGGAAAGAAAACATAGTTATGCGTGCAAATATAAGCACAATATCAAGCAAGATAGAAGTACTGCACCGTTATTACAGATGTGGAAAGTAATTTCCTCACTGATTAATGCATTTTACATAGTGTTTCACCATACCAGCTCACAGCTTTGTTTGAGAAAAAATCTCTCCCAAAGTGTCTAAAGCAAGTATTTCCGGAGGAGGCAGCTGCGAAGTATAAAAGATCTGATTGCTCCACTTCTTTCCACACCAACTAAAACGATACTTTCCCACCGAAACTGCATTCTCCTGATGCATTATTTAGGCCTACCAGCCATAGATGGCTGGTGCAAGTCCGAGGGGATGCCTTGGACGTAATGGCCAGGCGCGGAGCGTCTCGCCCAGCCCGCGTCGGCGAGTCCCAGCCCAGCTCCCTCCTCCTCTCCTGCCACGATCAGAGCCAGCTTCGGTCAGTGTGCTGCTAGGGTCTGGTTACGCGGACACTCTCCACCACGGGCGATCCATCTACATTGTCATTCCTCTCCAGTAGCAGGTCTGATCAGTCAAGATAATATCTGGACCAAATTTAGAGTGTGATCAAAGCAGCAGCTATGGCAGCATTACTGGGGAGAGAGCTGCTGCTGCTCTTCTGGGGACATGAAGGGGGGAAGGAGAAGGTTAGGGATGCCTGAAGAAGGCAAGAGTGACCAGGGAGAGTGTAACTACTTAAATCGTGCATATTGACATAATCTTTTAAAACTGAGGCTTTAGACTTCCCTAGAAGATGCTGAAGTTGGACATCCTATCTATTCTATTTACTAAAAAAGCTACAATTCTTTTGGTACAAATAGGGATTTCACTAAGTCTGTATATATGACCGCGAAGCAAGTTTTATTTAATGAAACTGTTCTTTGCAACAGTCCACATCCTTATTGGATTACAGCAACATATGGCCCGTGTTATCTTTAACGGCATAGAGAAACTGGAATTCCCAAAACAAAAATAATCTTAATTTCAGTGATGCTTTACACATACACAAGCCTCTAGAAGATTACAAGGGTACTTTATGAATCAAATACAAAATACAATAATAATATTACCTACCACTGACATGCAGTCACCTCTGAAAGACGTGCTGAGATCCAACATTACACAACTCTTCATAATAGTAATTTTATAACATTACATCTACTTGACAATAATAGGGGAATTTTAGGTAAGCAGAATCTTAATTACCCCAATTAAGTTCTCATCCTGCATCACTAATGTCACTGGGAGCTTTGTCATTAACCTCAACGAGCACAGGATAGATTCCTTAGAATTTAACCTGGACACTCAATATTCTTGTTCTAATGAAAAATACATTAATGAGCTTCATTATAGCACTCTATTTTAAAGAAGCATCTTCAGCCATCAGTTTTCCTCAACAACCTGCTGGGGTGCTGGTACATTAGTCAGTGAGGACTTGCCACAAGGACGCTTAGGTCAACGTGAGGCTTTTCATCCATTCAGTGAGCTCCACGTTCAACCCACCAAGGGAAGAGCATCACCTACAGACTCACCTCAGGAACTCACCCACACGAAAGCAGAGACGACGTGTATACTCTTGAAATTGTAACTGAGGTGGTACAGCTGAAAGAATATATATAATGAAATAAACCCAGTTAAAACTAAACTGTAAAATTCCTTCAGTTTGAGAAAGGGCATAGATTTTCTCTGTAGTCTGCATAGAGGATCCTCAACCTATTTCAATCACTACCTTTTCCCAGTCATCTCCTGGGACGCATTATGGGAAAAGTAGTGATCTTCTGTGACCTTCATTTTATTTTATTAAATGCAGCAGACATCTCATGCTGAATATGAAATAAAAAATATGAAACCTAGGGAAGTACTTTTAAAAAAATGCCCTTTGGAGGACCCAATTTCAGTCCTGATATATAGTGATACAGACTTGCCAATGACATTTGAATAAAAATCTCTATTATGTAAATTATTGTGTTCAAAATTCTCTTCCAAATTCCTAAATTCAGAACAGGGCCTGTAAATCACGATTTAGTCAATGCTTTATAAACGTGGGAAATACATGTTTGAAATACAGGTGAAGTAAGATATCAGACTTCCTGCACTTGCTATATCTAACCACATTTTAGGAGAGTATTTCTGTTTCGGATGCCTATCCTACAGATGGTGAAGAAACCCCTTCCCCAGCATCGAAATGCACTCTTTGCATAAGTAGTAGAGGCTGGTGCATTGCCAGCAGAGCCTACAAGCTGGCAGCAACGCGAAGTGCAAACCGAGGGAAACCGCTGCTGCAGAGACTCTTCTGCTTTCTCCCGTGAATCTACGGAGAGCTGAGGAGTCTCGCGTGCTGCGGTCCCCTGGCTCTGAAAAACTGGAGGGTGCTGGGGAGGGGTGGTGAGCGCAGAGGCCTAGTACCCTGTCAGCAAGTGCAGATTAACAGGTCCCCACCCAGGGCAACACCCACTGCGCTTCCCTTAACCGCTGTCTGGGCGCCTGCCGCAAACTCCAAACGCTGACGGCGGAGCCTAATTTGTAGCTGTTTTAGAGCAACATCAACCCGGGACAGTTGTAGCTAGTCACAACAACGGCGCGGGGGGATTCAAATTTGGATGGGAGGGGACTCGTGGAAATCCCTTTCCCTAATTAAATCAGAGAACGAGAGTTTGAAGTGGTAAATAATAAATCACAGAGAAGCCTCAATCTGGTTGTCACGGAAACCGGCATGCCTCTGCCGTAATCGCCGCGAGCCCCATCTCGCCCCTCCCGGCTCCCGGCCTCACCGCGCACTCGGGGCAGAGGCGGAGGAAGCGGCTTCTGCCCCGCTCGCCGCCCGCCGCGCCGCTCGCCGGCCCCTCCTGCCCAGACGGCCCCCCGCTCCGCTCCGCTCCGCTCCGCTCCCACCGGCTCGCGCGTGACGGACCGGACGGGGCTGACCGACTTGGCGGCGGCACTGGAAGATCCTAGCAGCCGAGATTACTACAAAGGCCTTCTTAATTTGCTGCTGCTAAAGTCTCCAGCCTGGTTATCTCGGCCTGTCGCGAGTCCGCGGAGCATCTAGTGCCTCCATGCTCCTGCTCCTCCGAGCACATTCCCCTGGCAGCAGGAATCATTCATTGATTTCACTATTGGACATGTAAGATGATCATGAAAGAGATGAACAGGGGGAACGCAGGCAAAATAAACGCTTTAAAAAGCGGGCCAAAAAAGATAAAAAAATTGAGTCTAAGCCAAACGGCTGATTGCAGCATTCTCTTTTTTCCCTTGCAATGATAATTACCTTTTATAAACATATCTAAACTTGTTTTTTCCTTCTCTTTTAGTGGAATCACACATCATCACTGGACAGACAACAAATTTGGAGCACAAGCAGTTCCCAATACTTCAACAGCAGGAAGGCCAAAAAGGGGAAAAAGCTATATTAGTGTCTCTATCTCATCCCTCAAGAAATCCTGAAGCAGCTTTTAAAGGAAATATCTTCAAAGTAAGGAAATAGGAGGAACTACAGGAGAGTACATTACGCTACCAGCTGACTGCAAGTGATAGAAAATCCAGGGAGACAGGGAATGACTGTGGGGAGGAAACAAAAAAAAAAAACAACAACAAAAAAACTCCCTTAAAGAACAAGAGAGAGAAAAAGACTATGGAAAAGATTTCTACAAAGAACAGTTGCAAACTGATTCTTGTTTAGTATGTTTTAACTAGCTGATCATCCCCTTACCACTGAATAAATCCTATCTTAAACCCCAGAATTCTCAATTCTATTCAAGTAACAAACAGCAAAACCAAACATTTTAAATATTTTTATAATTTTAATATTAGCAAAATACATTAAAATTAACAAGACTGTGATAACCATAGCCATTTTAATTCCTTGCTGTATGCCATTCCACTGTTCTGTGTTTCTTTCTATACTTAAAGAATGCAAAAGATTTAGTTTCTGTATCCCAATCCAAGTTTCAATGGCACAATCTGGATACTCCCTATATAATTCCTAAATTTCATTACGACATCACATTTGGGTAAGTGTCATTTATTTTTATCCACTGTTCAAAGGGGTATAATATAACCACATGCTAGGAGCTGCTTTCTTCTGTTTATTCATTTACTACTTGAAGAAAGTCATTTATTTATTTTTATTGACTCTACCAACTGTCATATCTTTGTTTTGGTTGTAGGATAAACCAAGTGTCTCAAGAAAGCATATGGTGTGACAGTTTTTCTGCTATAATGTTCAAGTATTTCAACATAAACTAAGGACATTGATAAAAACCTCTGTTCAACGCATCTGTAGACATCAATGCATAAAAAGCAATGAATGCTTGTTCCAAAGCAGGCTCAACCAGAACAAAACAAACCCTCCTCCAAAACCCAGCCCAAATCCCATTCATATTCCTCTTCCTAGGAAACAAAATGTAGGTGTTTGGTAGCTAAGAGAACTTGGACAAATTTACCTCTGAACTTTGTCTCGAAAGTTCAGAGGATCAGAGGCTAACTCAGCCTGGGACTGACTTCTTTTCTCCTACTTCTTCCAACCCACTGCAAATATTCTTCAATCCAAACGCTTCTTCCAACTACAACAGCTAAATCACAAATAGGAAGACTTATTCCCGTATCATTTAAAAACTGAAGTCCCTATCGTTGTAATCCCAGTTAAAAGATGTCGTTATGGATTAAAGTTAATTACTATAATGCACATTAATATCTGTATCACTATATATACACCTCTAAAATTCAAAAACTTCTAGGAATAAAAATGAGAAAAAAAAAGACAAGTAAAGGTTTACATTAGAAAAGATAACACATAAGCAAACCAAGGTGCCGTTTGAGCATAAACATTTTCATTTGCAATATATGCATGCAGCATCCATCAGAAAAAATAAAAGGCTTTTAGCTGATATACAGCTAATTTACTATGGCACATTGTTACTACTATTTTACTCTTATTTGAAAAACTAGTCTGGATTCCTGAACACAATGACAGCAACCTGTTTATTTTTGTCTTTTGCTAGATTTTAGTTATCGTGAACCTTTAGGGCTAAACATTTCTTTTACAATCTATTTCTTTCATCAGAGTTTCACATTCTTTAAGCCTACTCCTAAAGCTATCTGGCTGGCTTTTCCAGTGACACAACATGTTGGAGAAGGAGTTCGATATTACCCATACCCTGCTCCATCATAATCCACTGTGAAAAAAATACTTTAGTCTCTCCTGTTGGTAGGAAGCCATAACAACCTGATATTTCTCTTCTGAACTGTTTTCCAGGTGGTCCATTTGATTTGTCAATTCTTTAGAATTTTTATAGCCTCTGAACAGTCTCTATCCATCATCTTTTGTCTTCAACTTTTGTTCTTAGATTCCTGCAATCTCACACAAAAGCCTCCAAACTTCTTGTTCCTCACAACACTAATTTCCTGGATTTCTTTTTTTTTTTTTTTTTTTTTTTTTTTTTTGTGTGTGTGTGTGTGTTACAATGCTGTGAGTTTTTTGTAAGGCATTATTTGTCCTTTTTTGAAAAAGGACTTGCTACTCAAGTAATTAAAGGAAGGAGGACTCCATCTGAGTCCTGAGCCCAGATGAAGTCTTAGTATGTCAGTGCAAAACATCACACAGAAATACCCACAATCTCTCCTACAGTCGTTCTGAGAAACGGTTATTAATTTTAATTAGTTTAAGTCACCTAGCTTTTAGTGAAATTACATCTTCAGGCTTGATCACCAATTTGAATAGCCTCTTTTTCCAGTTATCGCTGCTATTCTGCTACCAAGAAATGCAGGCAATATGTTCCCTGTTTCCTTCTAGATTACTAACTATGTTAAGCAAAAGATGACTGGAAGCAAAACAGAAATAAGAAAGTGGAGGCACTTTGAAACAAACTGGCTGTGATGCTCATTTATAGGCCACTTATCCATAGGCCTCTTCTGGGAGAGTAGGAAGAGATGATCACTCATTGAAAACAAATCCCAAAATAGCATACCACAGCTCTCCTCGTCGGGAAAATTACACACGCTTTACACTGAGGAAAAAGCTCTGCGTGCCAAAGAAGGTTTGAGTGCCCTTTTTTATTTTTCAAGCTCTACTTCCAGATTCCTGATGCAATTGGGTGTCATTCATAATTCCCCATTCAAAACAAAGTTTTGATATCAAATTCAACATAAAAACATAGTAGCTGCATATGACTGGCAATTTTAAAGGTTACTGCTGCAAATGATTTAGGAAGACCAAAGATTTTGCATTGTCAGGACAATTTTACATACATACAAATCAAACTGATACCCTTTTGAATTTTACACCTCAATTTTCAACATTTTCTCTATACCGAAGTGCTGGCTGCCCCAGCCTCCTTACAATGCACAAAATGCTAACAGAAGATACATCAAATAACAAGCTATACCAGCTCAGTCCTGGTTGCCTGGGCTTTGGTGATACAGCAGCATCAATCAAAGAATACAGATTTCGCATCCATCGAGCAGGCACAGTCACGTGCTGCTCTGCGGGGCGGACTGGCCCAAGGACCATCTCTCATTTAGGACAGTGGATCCCAACTCTACAACCACCATGGAATTTCCCAGCCCTGTAGCCAAAGAAAATACTAGGGTTATCTGATGCAGGTGGCTGCTGGTCACCTGTACTTGGGCCTTCCATCATCTCTTTCTTCACCTGCATAGCAGAGACTAGCCAGCAGGACAGACACAGTCACTAAGGAATTTGTTCAAGCCTCGCTCAGCTCAGCTGGGTTGCTAAAACTAAGGCCAGCAGAGAACATCACAGTGGAGTCAGTTTTACCATGAAAAGTAAATTTGGCACTAATAGGAAAAACCTGACAGTTTGGAGCTCAAAAGCTTAAATGGTTCTGAAGGGCTGTGCTTTACAAGAAGTAAGCACTAAGACACCAGAGGAGTAATTCAATAAACTGGAATCCTTGATTTCAATTTTCTCTGAAAATATTGCATTTTCTCTTTGACATGCAAACAGTTTGAACAAGTGGCCTTTGCAAAGTGTAATTTAGTAAACAAAAAATGGTACCTTGTGAATTAAAGCTACTTTAAATAGAATCTATTGTGACCACAATTCATATTAACATGGCAAGCACTTACAGAACGTCTTTTCAAGGGAAGAAATATATTACTTGTGTGTTCAAGTATAGAGCCATAAACCATATGAGACCCTATTTATTTCAAATTTCCCATGATGCCATTTACTTCAGCTTTTAACCTTTTATGTGACATTGAGCTATTTTACAATCATAAAATAGTAGAAAAAACGACCTGTTAATTTGAAAGGGACACATTACAACATCTCTCCCTGGCACGATAATATTTTAATTTCTTTTTTCAAGGCAAACCAGTTGGAAAGTGACCATCTGCTAGTCTGTTAGTATTATTCAAGCAAAGTAATGTACAAAATGTCCTCCTTTCCCAGCAAGAGTAGGACCATTAACTGAAAGGAATTTAGGATATCATCATGCTAGTTTAACAGATTGATTCACCACAAAATAAAATCTCCATTTCTTTAATTACTGTTAAATATACTAACTAAAGATAATGATACAAAACTGATGTATGTTATGTGACATCTAGAGCAACACAGCAAACCTGAGCCTTTCAAAGAAAGTAGTAGTAGTAAGTTTCCTATGAAACTTGTTTTTTTCTCTTTTTGAGTGTTAAGCCATATGCAAACATGTTTTTATATAAACAAAAACAGTTTGGTTTCATACTTCAAAATGCACAATGTGCTTCGGGCACTGTGTGAGTTTTCAGTACCACTTATGGCTTTGAATATTTCAAAACAGTTGGTAACAGCAGAGAAAGAGAAAACTCAACAAAACCTCCATAAAGGTAACAGAGATGATAAACAGAACTTTCTGGATGAGTAGAGCTCAAAGGAGTTGTAATCTTCACTGGCACCTGTAGATGATACTATAACATGTATAGTTAGAATAGCACGCTTGTATGAATAAATTAAATTCACCTCACATTCACACTAGCGCTTTAAAAGGTGGTGTCAGTACAACTTCACATGCATGCGAGCTACTGCACTTTCGAAAGTTTGACCCTAAGAGGTATGGAGTTAAAGCGTGCTGTTTCTAAAGGTTAGGAGATACATTGTTCATATCTTAATCATCCTTTATTCACATTTTTCATCTCCATACCCTCTCTGTGTAGCTCGATTTAGCTGAAAAATAGAAACATAGAATCAGTAAGGTTGGAAGGGACCTCTGGAGATCATCTAGTCTGCAAATAAAATAATTGTACTTTAAAGCGTTAAACTCTTAACTAACCATATCTTTTATTTTAAAATATAGGAGATGTCAAAGATATTCTACAGTTGCCTTAGATCTGCAGCATATTTTACTTCAAAAGCATTTTTCTCTTCTTTTTTTTCCTGGTCTCCCTCTCTCTATCAAAAATAGTCAAGTAGTTCAGGAATTTACACAAGCAGTAAAATACTTGGTAAATACAAATGATTATTTCTCTGCTGTTTTTTGGAACAAATAGATCTTTTTGAGCAGGTAGCAAGGATGCAGTAGTCATACTATTTTGCCAAATAAAACACGTAAGTGTTACTACTTTCCTTATTTCTATTTATAAATTTCATAATGGCAGTAAGGTCTTTTATATCATGCATTTCTAGGGGAATATTGCACTTCAGGGACTGTTAAAGTCACTCTGCCTTCAGCCTTTATCACACTACACGAGGTGCAATAAACACTGCGAATGGCGCTGCCTATTGTGTGCCTTGTTATAAAGTTCACGTCCAGCAATTCTCCTGTCCTTTCTGCTTGAATCTCCTTTCTTCCCAAGCCTTTTTCAGACCTGCTCTCAATAAGTCTAACTGATTCAGAGTGATTTCAGTCAACAGACTGGTGTTGAGCACTACAGGCTCAGCTTATGCAACAGTCTCATTCACAAGGCTAAAACCCAACCCAGTGCAATACTAGATTAAGCCATGATCAGGGTGTGTTTTCTGTCATACACTGCATTCTGGCCATTTTTGCCTAAAAACTTACACTATTCTACAAGAAACCTCCTTTGCTCTTTATTGGCGCTGAGTTTTCCAAATAAATAAATATATATAGGGTGTGTGTGTGTGTGTGTGTGTATATATTTTACTATACTTCAAGTAAGCAAGCGGTACACCTCTACTCATGATCTGCTCTGAATTCTGAGCACACCTTTAATAAAAATTCAAGGAAGGTTGTATATCGTTTATATTGCTTCTTTACCAAAATGTCAGATAACTTGACGCTGTTACAGAGAAAAGTTAAAACAGCAAACCAGAAAAACGATGCAGAAGACTCTGCCCCCGCAAACATTCTTACATGTCACTTAGGAATTTAGACGCGACATAATGAGAATTACTTTTGTTCTTGGACCGGATCAATCAGGCACGAGGGGAAGGCCAGATTACACTGGAAACTTATCTTGCCGTGAAGACGTACTTGTTAATTCTCTATGGGGCTCTAATTCCCATCCAAAAAGCTGCACGCACACATAAATATGTATTCATCTGCTGGTATGCAAATTTTGCTAAAAAAACATCAATAGCTGATCAACTGAAAAATGTGTGCAGTTTTGAAAAGCTTTTGGAAACATACATGTCTGACGTGACCTTCTGACCACTTTCTCCTTCAGGCAAACCCGTATTATAAGCAGAACAACACGAGAGGATGAACATTGTTGGGGAGTTGCTCACTGTGCCTGTCATACCCCGTTAATGCAACTTTGATTTGCCTTTGTTCTGACAGTAGCAAACAGCTGCTTGTAAATGAGCCGCAGTCCCTGGGCTGCCTCCCATTATTCCACACTTTTGTTTGACAAGGTCACTTGCTGTGGGGATTTTGGGGAGAAAGAGTGTGCAGCCTATAGAATTAGAGTTAAACCACAGGCAACCCAGCTTGAATGCTCTTATTTTTTTCTTTTTTCATAGCACCAGCAAAGCAAGAATAACAAAGGGAAAATCTTTTGCTTTGTGAGCAAAGTCAAACTTTTCTTTTTCCCAGTGTTGGTTTCATAATCCTAAAACTATCTTATAAAAAGCAAGTCATGTTTCTGTAAATCCCCTTTCATTCAAATCTGTACAGAATTTATATAAAAGATGGATTTAATTACAAAACGGGACTAACAAACACAGATTAATATTGTTTTGTTCATCCACTGCTACAATTCATTGTGAGACAATACAAAACCAGCTAATAGCAACTATGACGAACACTACAATAATACTGAGAAACAATCCAAAAGATTTATGCTGGTTTCCACTGGAAATTGATTTATTTTTGAGACGAAACAAGACAGACTAGCCTGCCAGAAAGAAAAGCATCTCATAAGCAAATTATTAGTATGCTAGCTGCCCATGTAAGGGCTAGCAGACACTTCTTGGACTTGGAAGTTTTACAGCATTGAATTAAAATGTAAAGCATATGAAGACATTAGGATGGTATCTAGTGCTATCAAATCATCCCCAAAACTTCATTTTCCCGAAGACAGTGAAAGCTGCCATTTAGGATCACCTCTTCCCTTGTGCCATTTGTTGCATTTGAAGCCACGCATGAACAAGGAATAAGGGGCAAATATTCAAAGCAGTGGCTGATACTATGGGAGGAGACAGCCAGTGGCAGTTTCCAACCACAGATGAATCATAGTGGAAAGCTTTCAAAAGGCGTAAGTGGAGAGAAAGGAGGTGCTTACTTTAAAAATGTCTTCCTGACTCTTCAAGGAGGGACACTGGAAACAATGAATGGAAATCACTCCTTCAGCCTCCCTCGGCAGCCCACCGTCCTGTTCCGAAGGGACGGCCCCGACTGTTCGCCTTTTTATCTCCTCGGCCCAAAAAGTAACTAAGCTCTTCCTGCTCTTAATCACTTGTTTCCTATTTTTCTGTCAGGCCACTGAAGAAATAATGTATTTATCACAAAGGCTTCTGCATCTTCATTATAAGAAAAAATTACAGGGATTTCTGCAATGTTTGATTTAATTTCCAAGTATCAGGGTTCTCAAGAGAAAAGCAAGCAGAGTGCTAGGTAAGTTCACACGGCTTCCCGGGATGGACTCTCAAAAGTCTGAAAGAACTTGGGAGATGTCATTACAGCTTCAGGACAGTCAACTTTTGAGTTTCTTTCCTCCTTCTCTTAATTCAGTTCAAACCTCACTCTTCACTACATATCCTTTGATAGTCACCTATGTGCAGATAAAATAGTCTAGGTTTCAGCTGGAAGTAGTTCCTTACTGTCAAGTAGCAGTTACAAAATATCTAGTTAGTGATATAT
Source organism: Rhea pennata (assembly GCF_028389875.1). NCBI lineage: Eukaryota > Metazoa > Chordata > Aves > Rheiformes > Rheidae > Rhea > Rhea pennata. The sequence goes on along the minus strand of NC_084670.1, from coordinate 15,471,995 downwards.
GTTAAATATTCCGACTGAATTACACATGAATCATCCATTGCTAACAAGTAGTCAAAAACAAAGTCTAATGATATTTCATAATGCCAGCGCTCACTTTCCAAGAAAGCAAGCTGCAAACACTGTGGCACATCACCGCGAGAGTGCAGGACGCGAGGCTGTTAGCCTCATTTGTATTCAAAGGGAAGCAAATCACTAAAACTCGTTTACATCCTTCCATCCTTCTCAGTGCATGTCAACAGCAGGTGGTCTATCAACACTACCTTTGAAATAAGTAGGTGGCTTAAATTGACTTCAAATTTCAGTAAAAACCCTGAATTATAGAATAGACCTTGAGTCTTAACTTTCCTGTTTTCTTCGTGTGGGCTGCAACAGAACACGAATAAGTACAGCACTTACTTTGTTTATATTTTAATCTACATTAAAAAGTAAGTTTTACACATAAATCTGGTCACCTTAATCTTGAATGTTGGTAAAGACAGTTGCAGATACTACCATCTCAGCAAAATGAGTTACAGAAGTTTATTTGCAACAGTTTGAGTGAAACCTGTAATAGATTATAAAGGACTTACATGGATGGTTTTCAAAAATATATACTTTTTAGGATAAGCACATGAAGATCAACTCCTTTTGTGCTTGTGCACAAATTTCCCAATTGCTAGCCCATTAGAAACTACTGCCCTGAAGGATTACAGTCTTTGTACACTCCCAAGGACATAGTGTCTCCTATTTATCTCTGCGGCACTGTGACTATTCGTAACATCCAGTCTAAAAACCCAAATGCCTGTTGTCTATCAGGACCAATTTCTGATGAAGTGAGAACAAACACGGCCTGAGACAGGAATCGAGGATCCTGCCCAAAAGAATACACAGCCAACAGCAAGCAACACTACAGATGTGTTTACACAAAACCAGAATAGTTTAAAGTATCTAAAGCCAACATTCAGTTGCTTTTCCTGTGTGATGTTTGCTTTGAACTTTTGACTACTCCCTCAGAAATTCTATGAAACTGAGTGTCCACCAAAATTAATACTTTGATGTCTGGCTTTAAACTTCTATAAAAATGCTGTCTTTTGAAATCAAACACAGAGGTCAGTAGTAACTTGTCAGACCATAGAGATTACACTAATTCAGCTCCCACATTTTGGAGAGTGGGTAGGGGAAGTGCAATACACTGTCACAGTAGCCTTGAAAGATGAAGTTAGTCACCACAAATTCTTAACGTATGTGTTTACTATGGTGTCTAGCCTCAGTAAAGGGCTAGAAAAAAACTGAGTTTCATTTACATATTTGAAAGAACTTTGATTGTTTATAAATATACATATTTGTTTTAAGGTGGATGTTTTTCTATGTAAAAAGAGGTCACTTTGCTGAAGGCACCCCTTACCCTGCTAAGTACAAGGGAGCATGCACTTCACAATGAGTTAAAGATTGTGTTTAAGTCATTAAGCTGTATTTACTGTCTAGACAGGAATAGCTCCACCTAACCATTCCCAAAGGTTGTTAGCATTTCTAAAAATTAAGCAGCAGTAGGAAAAGGTTAACATCAACTAACTAATTAAGTTATGTTCATAGAAATCTAGAGCAGGGAGGGGAACATAAATTCCAAAGAAATCCCCCAGTCTGCGTACCAATCTCAAATATGGATCTTTTCCCATGAAGGGGAACGGGATTGAGTGTCAGCATGAAAGGCTGATCCCCAGTTGCAGGGCTGCACAAAAATCCTATCAGCTTGACACAGATAAAAGAGAAAGACAAACCTCGTGGAGTTCATCTGCACTACAAGTAGACACAAGCAGTGTTTTAATTTTATTTCTGTACTGTAACTCTGCTGTCTGCCTTTGAAAGGGTAAATACATACTCTGGTCATTTTTACCACTCAGGGTTTGGTGTTAAAAGGTGAACTCAAGATAACTGCCAAACAATGAGGCATGTTCCATTCCTAATGTTATGATGTTAATTTTGCGATAAAAGCGGGGATTTGGGTCACTTGCACTGTGCTTAGCAAATTTCCCAAGGGTACTTGACAGGAAAACAGAAAACCTCTCCATTAAGCTCCACAGGCAGTAATCTAAGACAAAAGAGATCCCTTCTGGTGACAAGCATTACTCAGAAATTCCTTAGCAAGGGGTGAGACAGCGTTGTCTGCAAGACCCTTCAGGCTCCCAGAAAGGGCAGGACGGACAGAAGCTCCCTTACCAGGTTCTCCTGGAAATCTTGACAATAGCACAGGGAGGGCTTTAGTTGCCTTTGCCATTCACTGCTCTTACACATGACAGATGTCACTTGTGCTGGTTTACACACTGGGCATCACTAGACGAGAAGGGCCTGTTGATGCAATAACTACCAAATCCTAAGCCAAGGAGTAACTGCATGAGCAAGGAACGGATGCTATGTAGAGCCATCACCATACACACCTCTGGAAACAGACCGGATTCACTTAAATCGAAGTGTTCTGAATCACTTAAATATAAACTGCTGTTTAATTCAAATTCAATTATTTAGATCATCAGAAAGAAACCTATATTTAGAGAACCGATTTATTCTTATTTACAGCTCTGTTCTTACTGATTTTCCATAAGGAAAGGATAGCTCAGTTACAGATAGTCAAACATATTGATAAATATAATTTTACATTGAATCTGTACTTCCATTTGCTAATTTAGAGATATATCTAACTCAAAGATATTTTAATTCAGACGTCTAAATTTTTTCTTTTCTATTATACTAGACAGGGTGAACAAGTTTGGGTTATTTTTTGTTTTGTTTTGCTTTTTTAATTAAGTGAATATCAAATTCTTACTCATGATGTGTGTTGGACCTGTTTGGAAAAAAATATATATAATCAGCCAATTCAGCTAAACATGCACCAGTTCAAATCTTGTGGATTACTGCCATTTAAATTAAACTCAGTAGTATTTCAAACAAAAGTATTAAAAAAGCACAGAATTTTTTTGGAATGAAAAAAAATTGAACTGCTTGGTTTTGACAAGCAGCTCATCCCAGATTCGCGCTGGCCGCGTCACCACCGTGAAATCCCTGTAAGGGAACTGCAAGATTTCTGAGCTGCACCGTGGGGCGTCCGTCTGCCCCGACTCTCCAGCTCTCTGTTCCTACCCTTTGGTTGTTTTCCTTCCTTCCTTCCCTCCCCTACACCAGGGAATTAATACATCCAGCATTGACTCCTGACATCGCTATTGCTAAGCAGACTAATGACTTTTTTTTTTCTCCTGCTTCCCTGTGGGTAGTGGCTGATAATAAACTCTGTATCTGGCACTTCCACTCTTACTGGGGAGTAATAAAAAACCCTGCAATTCCACCACTTCTCTGCCCATCTCTCCGGGATGGTAGATTAACAGTGAGGCCTACATTTCCTCTCCACCTCTCTCAGCTAAAAGGTTAATAAACTATTCAGCATTTGCATTTTGTGGAAATGATATGTGTGGATTAATTAGCATTTCCTAGGTAACACACTAATACCATTGTGAGTTCTCAATACCAGGTTGTTTCAAAGCCCTATTATAAAATTTTAACCCAAGGGCAGCTGAGGATTTGCTCATTTTAGGACTGAACAAATAATTTTGGCTATGACTACAGATCTAACTTGGCCTAGAATTTAGCACACAGAGACTACTGCTTTTCCATCAGAAGCATGACCAGGAGCTGGGTGACCTAGTTAGAGGCTTCTTCTCTCTTTGAGACCACTGGCGGCAGGTCTTTAAGCTTTGAGACAATTTCTACTTGATCAGGCTTGGAGGATACGTTTCTAACATCAGCATCAGGCCACTCTATAACTGCATCTTGCAGGGTTTCCTGTACCTTCCTCAAGTAGCTTAGGCACCAGCTACTGCTAGGAAACAGTGTCGAATACCATGCTGAGCCTTACAGTTGGTTAAATTACATTAGTAAAATAAATCAGAAGTGTTATATGTTACAAAGTCTTTGAAATCTGCAAGATTAGAGGATTTTATTTTTTCCTGTGTCTGTTATTAATTATAGTTATGTTGTTGAAATTATAATTACAGTAACAACCCAGATGCCTAATATTAAGTAGGACAAAAAATTGGATGTCTAATCTCCAGAACTTTCAGATCAATGCTGGAAATGTCTAAAAGTTAGTGTTTGCAAAGTTCAGTGATTACTTACTGATTAAAACTAGTATTAAAAAAAGCCAAATATCATCAATATATATGTGCATACACACACATGTGTGTACATATTCATATACATGTATGTATACATACACGTGTATGTATATATATATATATATATATATACACACACACACATATACACATACACATATTACGTTAAAGAAAAAAGATCCAAAACAAAAATATACTGAATATATCTCAAATGCTCTGTATGGTCATTTTTGTGCAACTCAATTATATTTCCTGGCATCACATGGCCTCAGAGTAAGGCATTTGCCAAATTAATGAGAGCCCAAGATTTAAAATAAAAGCATCAAAAGTATTAAAAAAACCTAAAGCCCCCAAACCATAGACTCTGCTAAAACTGCAGATGTTTAAATTATTTCTTAACTGTAACATAAACATTTATGAAAGAAGTCTTATTCTTCATCTGGTATTAATCAGAAACTTTTCCTCAAGTCTCAAAGCAGCAGCATACAATTTTTGCATCTTCCAGCACAAGAAACAAAGGGGATGTCACTAGGGACGGGAAAAAGAAAACCTCGACGAGCTGGCTCTGAGTGACGAAATACTTCCAATCTAAATTCGAGTTGCTTTGACAGGTTTGGGAGCGCTGTAGCTTGGCGGAGAGCCGTGCTCACACCACCAAGCAAGCGCGCCTCCTCGGCTGGCGCGCAGGCGCCCGGGGTCCCAGCCGGCAGCGCGCTGCGTTGCATGCCCGTGCAAAACTCTGTTTTTCAGTTCTGGTTTCAAAATCAGCTGGTATTTATATTTGACTGTTTTACAGTTCAGCAAGATCAAGAGCAGATTAGCTCATAAAATATTACACTGCATTTCTCCAAGGTTCACAGAGGATAAGAAAGCACAGCCTAACAGTAGGTAGTTACACAGTGCTGGGCACACTTGGATTTTATGCTACAGGATATTCTCACAGCTGTTTGACTTCCAATGCAAAGCAAGACAAATAAAATTGCATGGCTGCTGCCAAAGTGAACCTTGTGCGGACCTGCCGGACGAGGGGAGCCCTGGCCTCAGCCACGCTCTGCGCCGACGAGCGGGCTCGGGTCTGCGCGGTGCACCGGGCACCAGGCACCTCCCCTGCGGGAGGGCTCCCCGGGCAAGCAGCCAGCCTTTTTTCTTAAATAATATAAAAAATAATATTAAAATATTTTATACTAGTATAAGAATACTTTATCTTCTATTACACATTACAAACGTTGAGAAGTGAATCGTGCTCATGTGAGCACACATACCCGTCCTGGAGCCCGACCAATTCCGATTCACGCAGTAAGTGCCGCTGGCTGCAAAATACGGCCCGAAGGCAGCAACCGGATCAGCGGCGAGCCGCCCCGGGAAGCCCCAGCCGGGGCCTTCGCAGCGGGGCTCCGCACACGCGGGGTGTCAGCGGGCCCCGACGCACGGCCACTGCGGGCGGACCTGGCCACGGCCACAAAAACTGGCGGAGCGATAACGAGGAGGGTGCAAGGCAGATAGATATAAGGAGAACAAGATAGAAAGCTTCCCCTAGGACATTTTTGGTTTTAATCAGAAAGTGCTATTTCATCAAAACTGAAACTTACTGTAAATTTTACTAGGATGGATTAAACTTTTTTTAAGAAGCTTTCTCGGATCCATAGTTGAAGCTTCTGATCAGAGGAAGCCAAGAGATTAAGCCAGGACTTCGGTTGAGAACAAGGGAGGACAAAGCGCTAAAACTCTCGGCTATATTCCAGGCAGATAATCTAATCCTCAAACTCGATATCAGGTTCACTCTTTCTGGCTGGATGCAAATAATTCAGTATTCAGCATACTGAATTGCTTCAGCAAGAGAGACCAAAAACCCCACAGAATAACCACATGAACATGTTCATGTGAAGTCTGCATTTTAAAATCTTACTAGGATCTCCATAAAGGAAGCTGCTGCATCCCTACTTCAGACCTAGTGCTTAGGGCCAGTTTGGAGGGTGTTAGTTCAACATGGCACGGATTGATCCTGCCAACTGCTTCACCACTTCATACGCTTTGAAACACTTAGGACTTGTCTCTGTCACCTTAGCCTTCATGCAATACACGTACAAAGCTGGTCGAGAATTATCCACCAGAAAAAAAAAAAAAAAAAAAAACTGGAAGACAACGTGCAGTTTGGAGGGAAGCACTCCTCCTCTCTGTCACGCCCTCAGGGTAACCCTCTATAGTAACGGGGCATTTTCACTTAATTTATCCCCTGCCGCAGCAGCGAGAAGCCGGGCCGGCCCGCAGTCGGCCGCCGCGGCACGCTGCGGGCTCTGAGGCCGCTCGTCGTTTGGTACCGGAGCCCCAAAGTCGCTCGGGGCTGCCGGGGAGCCTGCTGGCTCCCGAGGTGGAGAGGCTTGTAGCGGAAGCTCTGTAGCTCCTCTCAGGCTAAAAACATTTATTATAAAATTACAGCAATGGCTCAGAATCTATAAACTCCCACTACATGGGATAATAAATCAATCCAAGAGGGTTAAAGGATGATTTGATGTTTAAGTACTTACGGGGGGAGAGGCTCAATGTAAACTGTCTTGAACACAGCAAGAAAGGCAAAGGCAAGCAAAGCACATACTAGAAATAAATAGCGTATGATTTTAGACAGTGAGGAACACTGTCCTTTGGAACAGAGAACGGAGTTATCCGATCATTTTTGAATTTCAAAGTCTACCTGGGCAATATGCTATGACATATGCAAGTGCCCAAATATTCAGCTTTATTCAGAATTTGAGAAGGTTCCACTCTTTAGAGCATGAGCTCTAGATAGTTCAGAAGCTTTTCTGGTAAAATTAGTGGATTAAGCATCTTTCAAGTGAATGGCACCACTGGTTTTTAAGATCCTAGTTTATTCTCTAGCAGCTACAGCATTTTCTCACTACTTACAGTGATGTGTTACCAGATTGCCCATTCCAATTGCTTATTAAAACACAAACAAGATATCTTAAGTCTACAGTAGTCAGAATCCTGGGGTGCCGCTTTTGGTCTCTGGGTGACACCACAGACATCCCAAAACATCAACGCTTCATCTCCCTTTTGGTTGCATAACGTACCCTCTAGTTAATAGTCCAATTAATCACGAAGATGTACTCGAAAAGGAAGTTGAAATCTTGTCTGGATAATGAAGCAGAGATTACAGGATACCTACGAAGAAATTATGCTATACAAGCACAAATTGAACATGTTCATTATAGTGGTACAACAAACTTATCATTAAAACTTAAAAAAAATCATTAATTGACAAAATCTTAATTATCATTTTACAGATGAACAACTTCAGGTAAAAATGGATAGGGACAGTTGAGGGAGTCTGTGTAATCTAATAGGGTCAAATTGTATGGTATTGAGAATCCACATAAATTATTTTTTTACTTATAGGTACCAGTGCTACAGAAATGTTCAAAAAAATGGCATTTTCTTTTACACAGGGATTGGATTTAAGGGGTTAGCAATTAAGAGGAAAGTGCTTTTTTAACTGAAGATAGGACACACCTTAATTCTACTGACCTATAAATGCTGAGCCTAAAATTCATCTTATTGTGTCTCTTCAGAGCCTCATTGCAGATTAAGGGAAGTTTGGGTCTAGCCTGGCGAGGGCTGGACTCCCGCAAAGCTGGAGAGGGGACGAGCTCACGGGCGCAGCCGCATGGCTTTCTCCCACAAAAGGTGTTACATCTGCATCGCCTCTTCCATGCTGCTGCGGTCTTCATAATGCAAATATAACCTAGAGCGACGCTTGCAGTCTGTGCTTACTTCTAGCCAAAGGGTAATTCTTCGCTTCTTCTTATTCTTACCTATTTTAATAAATTTTTTAAACTGCTGATTTGATCCAAAATAGACTAAGCTCAGTATTTAGTTTCTCTGAAGCTACCTACACACAGAATAGAGCTGTCCAGTTATTCCTGGAAACTGGTAAGATAATTATTAAAATGGAAAAAAATGGAAGACCTGGCATTCTTTTGTCCTCAATAACCGTTCATTTCCGAGACCCTCCCTTGGCAGTGAGTAGCAACACCCAGTAGTAGCACAGTGAGCAGTAACACTCATACCGTGTTGCTACCACACCAATACTCTGTTTTACAAGCCTGATTTGCACTTCCAAAACTGCTGTGAGGCTGAAAAACAGGAAGTTTAAATACCTTTTTGAAATGACCAGATGCAAATTTACCGTAACTTTTGCTGAAGACACTGTCCTATTGAGTAATCAAAAGACAACAGCGCAGCTCCTTCCATGCTGTTACCCAACTCTCAAATAAAGAGCAGAGAGGAGAGCTTCAGCGTAGCCAGCATTATACCTGCTTGTGCTTCTGTTAGCTCCAAACTTGTACACAGAGACAGGAATCAGTGCAGCCACTGAACTGTCATTTCTAGGATTTAGACGTAGATTTCATGACTCCCAGAAAAAACAGCAACACTTGCACAGTCAGAAAAACTCAAGAGAAAGGAAGCACTGACTGCGGAGGTCACAGTAATTTAACACGTTCTCATTTCGTGAGGAGCTGGCCCAAGATCTCTCACCTGCAGGAACAAAACAACTACCATGACTTCTAACTTTCATTATTTTACCTTAATTTCATTTCAAATTTGTTTTAAGGAAATAAAACCATACCAAATGAAATCTGTAAATCTAACAAAAGGCCAGATCCTGGAACTGCTTAAACGAGTACCGAATTCTGTGCTCACGCACAGCCTCACAACGGCTTCGTGGGGTCTACTTTCATGGATAAGCACATTACAGCATCTTAGGCAAAAGGCTATAGAGTTACAACGTGGATTATGTTACAAAATTTGGTAAATCCATAGTATCTTATATCAGCACTTCCACCAGTTTAGTCCAGGAGCTAAATTACTAGAACTATGCAAGAAATTGAATATGCTCTTATGCCAGTATGATGCATTAATGATTTTTTCCTCCATTTTTATTTGCAAAGTATATTTCATTCCCTTCAATTCAGGTAAACCACAGACTTTTTTGGTTGCTGAACTTCTTTGTCCGGAACGTATTTAAGTAACTGAGTAATAAAATACTGTCATAACAGTGCTTCTTCCTTCTAATTATTGGCAATTATTCTCCCATCCCACAGACAGAGTTACAGCCAACCTACTTTTCATATACCAAGACCAAAGAAAAATATTTTAAAGGGAACAGACAATAATCAGTGCTTCAAAATCCCAGTTTACTACTCATTCAAAGGAATAATTATCCCTTGATTCAGTTTACCAGAAAGTCACCTATTTATAACTTTTGCCATTTTGTTTTAACAAAGCTTTCATAATACAATTTTTCCCTTTTCATTTCAGTTGTTTACAAAAGAAATTTTAGTACTAAAATAAAATAACCTATATTAAATTGGCCAGAAAGCTCATTATTTAAACTTCTGGCAAGCAAAGAAAAGAAGGTAACCCTTTTAAGCACTCACTCCTGCTAACTGTTAGTAAAAAAAATAATACTTCTAGGATATTTGTACACTACAGGGTAATATGAAACAAGCCAAACTATAATCATGAAGAATAACCAATTTAAGTATTTACAAAAATATGTCTCTTTATGGGAACTGCTCAAATATAACTGAAGAAAGAAACAACTTTATTCAGCCTCTGGGAACGTTTCCTAGACACATTGTTTTACATTTATATTAGATCATAAAACATAATTGATATTTTTAGGAAAATTGTTTAAATTAGATAAGAAAAAGCTGCTTCAGTAGTAACTTCATGTTGGTTGAACAAAATGCAATACTGTCAATTACATATATATTTCACATTTAGAAAAAGCTGGAGTATTTCACAGAAACAAAAGCGCACTACTAGAAACAGTAAAAGTAGTGCAATTAGCACAGTAAAAATTTACCTGCAATTCCATAAAGTTGTAAATGTATTTTAAGACAGACAAAAAGAAATCTGTCAGAAGCTCGGTATCATTTTTAGACAGCTAAGAGATCATTTGGCAAAACAAATTTTACCCGTCAATGCGGCCTCGGGTGTTACAGAGATTGCTCCACGATCAGGCCTAACGGTATAATAGCACAGAAAAATTTGGAATCCAAAGATTTCCTTTTACCTATAATAAACTATTGTTCAGTTCATTCCATAATGGCATATTCTGCTGGGGTCAATGATGGCAGCTCAGGCAAACAAAAGAAGCCTTTATGCTCCATCTAGACATCGCAAGGTGCTTATTCAATTTCTTCTGCATCAGGGGCAGTGTTCCTTACCTAATATGTATACATTCGCCGAGTGTTATTCAGCCTTTGTTGCTTCTGACCCTCACTTGGCATTTAATTCCCAGTCCACCAGGGTATTCATGCTTGATGGCACTGATGCACACACTGAATGCTTTATTTATTTAATGGCACAGGGAATGAAGCTATAAAATGTATTAGACAATATCCTGTTTAAAGATGCCAATGGCTGGTGTCACAGCATTACTGACCCACATCAGCAGCACTGAATATGTCATTGGAATTTAGAGGACAGTATATAATGATTACAGATCAACACTGCAATAAGGAAAGAATAAGGTTTCAATTCAAAATCCCATTTAACATTTTTCACGAATATCATTATAATCCTGAATACGTTACACACATGTTTTTATGTTCTCTATTTTTCAAAGATACACATTAATCTTCCACATTAGTTGTGAGAATTTTTCCTCCAAATACTGCAGTCCCTAGTAAAAAATGCTGATACTACAATGAAATTTAAGATATATCCCAGTGCAGCTGTGCAGAAATATTTTAAAGCACAGTGTTCTGTGTATAAAGTAGGGGAGAGCTGATTGTAAACAACTGACACACGATTTGGTAACTAGTGAAGAAGAATGCTCACATTCTAGTCATTTGAACAACTTTGTCATTTATACCAATATAAATAACTTCAGCTGCATTGGCAAGGTCTTTTTGCTAGTTAAGGTAAGGCTTCCACAACAGCAAAACATGAGCAAAACTCACGACTGTTATTCAAATATTTTCCCCAAAGGTCTTTTATCTGAAACCAACCAAACAATATTTGACCAAAAAGTTATGAAAATGGCCAACACAGCCAGGACATACCGAAATCTCCCTGTCTGAATATACTGACTAAAGGGAAATAGCACACAAATGCTAATAGGCAACAACAGCAAGAGGTATTTTAGAGGAACTTAAATTATTCTGGAAGCCTGGGACCTAAGATCCATAACAGCCTATATCATCCGTTGTTTTTAATTACGTCTTTTAAAAAAGGTCCCCTGCTGTGTTTCTGAAAAACTAAATGGCCTCCACAGCTACATGGCATATTTCATTCTAATTCATGATTACAAGATGGTATTTTCAGACTATTCCCTCTTCCCCAACAACTATTTAAAACGGGGAAAAAAATCATTTTATCTTAATTCCTATTTAAGCCATCCATTTGGGGCACAAATTTTGAAAGGCAATAAATGCCAAATCACAGCACATAACATTTACATTATGTTTTTTTACAGATTCTTATTTAATAGAAATTTTAAAAGCTATACATGCTGCTTTTTAATATTTGTTCTCAGAATACAAATTCAAATTTTTAAATTTGTACTTTTATGCAGAATGGAGTTTTAGCAAGATTTGCTTTGACTTCTATTTTTCTGTATATGGCATGGAATTTTAAGATTATATGCAGTAAATTAAAAAAAAATCTACTCAGTACAATGGATATGTACTTTTACCTTCAAATTCTAGAAGCTAATACATACATTCATCCTTTAAGCTGAGATTTTAACTGTTATTTTTAAGTGGACTATGTTTTCCTACTGTTGTAAAACCTACTGAAAGAAGCACTAAAAGAAAATACAAACACCACTTTGTATCATCTGTCCATTGCAGGATCACTCCCATATACTCCAATAGCCTTTTTCTTTCTTTACTTTCTTCTTATTCCTAAGATACTAATGATGTTTTTAAGAATCCTGCCATTAAGAGTTATACCATTTGCCTAGCAGAATTGCCAGTTATCTTACTGAGGAAAGCAGAGCACCAAGGTAATGCAAAGCCAAAGGGAATAATAATGCTCAGGGTTATGATGACTGAGCCTGAGACCGAGAGAGAACGCGGAGGATTCATGAATTTGCAACTAGCCCACATGTGCCAAGTACTGTGTTTCCCTTCTGTAAGCTCTTCTGTGGCACATGTAAGCAAAAGTCAAGCTCACCCTGAAAGAAGCAGTATCTGATTTTCTGGACAGTTTCTCTGATACGATGTAGCCTGGGCTCTGTTTATCCAGAATAATACTTGACAGCTGCATCCCCCAAGCACATGCTCTGATACAACATCCCAAGATGGGTGAAGCATGTATAACAAAATGAAACTTTAAGCAAGACAGCCAAGTCAGGCTAAATCCCCATTTCATGGAGTCCCTTCCTGAGTGAAAGACATGAGGACAGTCTCTTGGTTACTTACAGAAAAACCAGCAGGTCTACAGGGGAATTTGGTGTCATTTTTAGCCTTTCTCTTTTCTTGTCTTTTTTTTTTTTTTTTAACCATTGATTTTGAACAACTCATTAGAAAGTGGGATGACAGAATCAATAGAATTTAAGATGCTCTTGTAATCTAGGTTTAACACCACAGTAACACCTCGAAACAAAGACGTGGAACCCTTTGTGGCATTTTGACATCTACATCTATCATGCGGATATGGTTTTTACTGAGCTGAATTAACAACTTTAGTCAAATAATTAAAATCCAGCTGCCCAAAATGTCAGAGTAAAAGTAGTTTAACACTTTATCATTCTCGTAAAAGTATAGTTTTAATCTGCACATTATACCAGCTGTTTCGTGGGTCTACAATAAAAGCAAGCAAGTAGTGGAACAGCAAAAGAAATAGTACACAGCAGAAGAAATAAAATTACAGTAGCCTGGCACATGTTGAAATTAGCACTGATTTTACTCCATGGAAATTAAATCCACCTATAAAAACTGATAATACCTTGAAACTATAAGCAGGGGTATACTTATAAAATCAAATCCAACCTGGGCTCTATTTTTCTCCTTAAATAAAAAGGGTTATAAAAATCTCTCATTTCCTCCCAAAAGTGGGAGCAAAAATATCATGGGCTCTATCCTTCAATTCATCTTTGCTTATCCTGTTGCACTGGGAAAATCTGATTCTCTAACTACAATCTGGGTTTTAAAAGACTGAGGCTGTATTTCCAAATAGCATAAATAAGTATCACCACAAAAGAAAGGAAGAAAAAAAACCCCAACAACAACAAAAGAACAACTACAGTTCATCTTCCACCTTTGCAGCTCCTCCCTTGTTTTGGCTAGGTGTTTTTTGCACTGCAGTGGATCAGCCATACTGCATAACCGATCAAGGTTCGGACCACACTCCTGCAAGGAAACAGGTCTCAGGGTGCAGGAGAGAAGTAGGACTGTTTTTCTAAGTGGCCATGCTGGCTTATTTTAATTGCAACTCAGTATAACTTAATTTTCCATTACTCTCAGTGGTAGAAGGATTTGTTAATTTAATTAATAATTTAAATATAGGTAAAGCAACAGGTATCGATAATTCCCCACAACAAGCATTCATTGCCTTTTCCTTCTAATATTATTGGTACTGGTGTGCAAGACCATTTACACTAGCAGATATGACCTTTTCAAACAAAGGGGTAAGCGTGAGACAGAGAAGGGAAAGCAGATGAAAGATGATGCCAGCACTGCAGTCATTTTATGTTAAAGGCTCTGCTTATATGCGTAATTCATACTGCTGAAGTCAGAATAATTTGAGAGCTTAGTTTTCAACAGCCTGTATAAATGGTGTGTTTTGTTTCAGGAAATGTCTCCTTCACTGAAGTGCTGGTAACATGTATATAATTATGCCAAAATAAAAATGACAATTTTTAAAAAACTTTGATGTCTTGATTTTAAGATTATGTATACCTTGGTGACTATTTTCTTTTACTACCTTGATGTCAATTATTTTGAGTTTTACTGATAAGTATCTTTGTTTCATTCAGATTCTTTCCTAACTAATTGCTCAAACAATGTTAACGAGAGAAACTCACTTTGCATAGAGATGAAAAAAGAACTCCATAGTCATCTCCAAGATTTTTTTTTCTTTTGTCACTTCTTTTATAGTTTGAAATACACAGTAGGTATTTCCCATTATAAGGTATGTAGCACAGCACTAGGGACCTTGCAGCAAAACACTTCCAACGGGCCAAGTACAGTCCAAGATGCACAACACAGCATGGCACTTGTTTCAGTGAGGGTCTTAAAGAGGTAAACAAGAGAAAAAACAGAAAAAGCACCAAGGGAAGACACCGAGTTGAAGTGATAAGAAAAAAAAAAAAACCCAATCTTAAATACTTGTCCTGTATGTAGAAAGGCGCTGACACACTTCTCACCTCTGCAAAATGAAGAGTCATGAGAAAACTTAATTCTTTCATATTTCAACACTAGCTATGCTTAAGAGACTGCAGTTAAAACTTCTTGTCAGAAATTTCATTCCTGTGACTCAGATCCAAGTTCCAACAAGCACCTAGGCTGATAGATCTGAGATAACCTAGAAACTTGATCTGTGAGTTAAATTAACACATCCCTCTACTACTCACTTTAGGCTGAGTAAGGTGAACTGAATGAATTTCATTAAGAAAATCTGGAAAATGCTGTTCAATTGGCAAGGAAATAGAGGAGCAAAGTTGGAAGGGAGAGAATTCCAGCTGAACAAATCTGCAGTCTCAATTCCAAACTTTTCTGGAAATCCACAATCCTACTGGAGGAAGGGAGAAAAGGACACAAGCACATACATTAAAGAATGCTCTCCTATCTTGACTGGCCACTTAACCAACATTATCTTGAATGTCTTGATACTTCTGGAAGATTAAAAACGACCCCAAAGAGAAACACCGCAGAAGAAAGAGATTAACAAAAAGTAACTTCTAAAAACTTTTTTTCTCTTGTGAACAAGCCAGAAATAAAGAACAACAGCTTAAGGGGAAATCAGAAAGAAAATGAAACTCCTTAAGATAATAAGGAGTTGAGAGGGTTCAGATCTCTCATGAGATTACAGTGGCTAACAACCCAATAGCTATCCAGAGAGATGCAAGATATCTGCTCCCATTTTTAACTCCTTACAGAATCAGCAATTCTGATTCTGACTAGATACAATGTAGAAAACAAACAGATTCCAGGCAACATTTTATTTGTAGTGCTAATTTGGTTGTTTTCACTCTTTCTTTAAAAGCATTCTGTATTCACAATGCAGTGATTTTTTTTGCACTGATCCTGCTCAAGCACATCACTGTGGGATCAGAAACCAGGAGTGGGCAACTAGAGGGTTTTTTTCACATCTTCCAAATAGTCTCAATTTCACAAAAAAGTAACTAGAAAATGTACACCATGCTTTTTTTGCTCATTCTTACAGCAGCCCATGTGAGGAAATACATATTACTCATTAGAAAGGTCTCTCTTGGGCACAATTATTTGGACTGAAAGGTTGCTGCCTTTCCTGCCTAAGGAGCGTTTTCTCCCCCCCGACTCGGCAGGCATGCTGTGCCTTGCTGCTACCTGCCTCTCGCCAAGGGGACACCTCTCGCCACGGGGACACCTCAGCGCCAAGGGCCACCAGCCCAGGACACCACCTTTCCTTTCTCCTGACACTTCACGGTGCTGCTCTCCAAGCCAGTTGAGCAACCCAGTAGGAAAGACTTTTGCTTGTCAGATGTCTCGGACTCTCCCTCTGAATGTTAGCTAACAATAAATTTTTAAAAAGCGAGAAGGGTAAAAGGGTCATGTTCTTGATTACAACACTGGGAACAGTTAAGAAGGAAAAATGAAAAGTAAACAAAACCTTAAGAGCATGCTTCACAAGGAAATCCGCCCTAGCCCTTCCACTATCTTGGATCACTTGGCAGGTTTTCAAGTTCTTCCTCTCCAGAGTCAACTTGCTTCTGAGGGCTACTTGAAGCTACATTTCTCCAGTTCTTTGTGAAAGATGGAGTCCCCCCTAGGGCTGCTCAGAGCACTTGCTCAGGGCTCGCTCGCTCTCCCTTCCAGCAAAGTGGCATTTCTTAGTCTCCAATCAGGCATCTCTTCCCTTTTTTTTTTTTTTTTTTTTTTTTACTTCCAGTAGTATACCTACCAAGTCTGTTTGTCAAAATTCATAATTTTCCCATTCTACTTGCTGGAGTAAAAATTATGTATAAAAAAAGGGGGGGGGAGAAAAGAGAGAGAGAGAAAATGTAAGTAAGCAGGACAACACTCTCCTTGCAGTAGGGAATTAGGCTTTTCACAACTGAGATTCAAGCTTTACTAAAACGTACAATTCCAGATTACATCTTGTAAGTATTCAGCATATACACAGCTTGCTTATTACGCAGTGCCTATTGTTTAGTCTTTTATGGAGGCCACATGCAACATAAAATACAGCTAGCATCTAGAATGCCTTTTCCAAATTACTGCTGTTATTACTTTGTATCAGTTTAGGAGTTTAGTCAACACAAAATGCAGTTCCTTCCAAATGAATCTTTAGCAAAAATATCAAACTTGCCAGCTCTATATGTTTGATGTCACTGGAGCAATTCAAATTCTTTGTTCAGATTCAGATCCATTAAGCTCCAATAATAGAAAATATGCCATAGCGAAACACGAAAGAACACAACCCATGTTTCTTAAAATGATCATTTTTAAAAAAACTATTTAAAATATATCCTGTACCCTGCCCCTCAAAGGAATCTACCGCCCTGTGTGTAAATCCATCTTCTACAGGGTACAGGATTACGTGTACACAAAAAATGACATGTCTTGGCACTAACAGCTTGGCATATGAATAACCAAATCAAAAGATACTTGTGAATAATGATAACTACACTTAGACTTCAAAATGAAACTGAATTGCGCATTAATGCGTTTACATATTTTTTGGCTATTGGCAAGCCTTTAAAATAACAGAAAACTTAAATGCTGACAACAGGAAATATGATGAAAACAATAATAGAATCATTTCTTTCTGCAGCTCAACCATCTCTCATATATATATCTGAATATATTCTTCAAAACATGTGTGTGAATACAATCTTAATGTTAAAAAACTGGTCCAAAAGAAACCCACATTCTATTAAAAAAGCTGCAAAATAAACAAATCTGTCCTGAAAGTAATCATTATATTGTAGTTATACAACATTGCTCACAGAGTACTCTAAATGTGAATTAAAGGCTACAGAAATTGCATTTGCTTTGTAAGATAGGTTTTGAAACTTTATTTGAACATTTTTTCATCATTTTTTAAGGATTACCTTTCAGTGTAATATTATCATAAATTTAACTCTTAAAATTACTTAAGTTTTTTCCCAGGGAAACTATTGCATAAGGATATTTTCCATTTGCCTCTTTTAAAGGCACATTTTTCTATTGCAAGTTTGAAAAAGGAGTGAAAACAGGGTTTTGTGAGTCTCCAGCTTCCTAAGAATTCTGTTTGGTTCTGCATGATCAGTCCCTGTAGAGCTCATAAATCTTACAGTAAAACTTATGAAACAGCTACAACAAATATCAGAAAGGCAAGAACTGGCTGATCTGACTTCTCGCCCAGGCTATTAGAGGATGAAAAGATCAGTTTCCCAGATGTCTATTCATGCCTGGACTGGGGAGCCCATTATAATGAAAATCAGAGTTAAAAGGTCTGGAGTCTTATTTGGCCTGAAGGCATTCTCTGAAAATCCTGTTTTTCCTGGTCTAGGAGTCACCTGAAGAAGTGACCCCTTCAACAAGGTAAATGAGTTCTTCAAAGGTCTCAACAAAATTCCTGGCTGTGAGATGCTATTTGGTCTATGCTGTTTATCCACCTCCCTTGGTTTAACAAACTTCAAGCAGAAGTAACAGCTAAAAAAATGCTACTGTCTTCCACAACTAGATTTTAGGTACTTATCATGCAGATAAACTGCCTAATGGCATGTATATATTTTTGATAACCTCTATGAACCTAAAGCAAATACTTAGGAGGAAGCTGTTGCCTTCATCTCTAAGTACTCTTAAACCTGCTTTTCTTGGGACAGAAAACTGAAGACCTCACAGAAACCAGGCCATCATAGGCAGATTAAGAAAACAGTTCCAAAATTAATTTAATCCATCATGAAACTGCACGGAGAAAGGTGTAAATCCTCAGGAGAGACAGACCTGGCCATGGGGCAGGGGCAGCAGCACCAGCACCACCACCACAGCCCGCTCTGCCCCATACCCACGGATGCTAGATCAAGTTGCCCGAGGAACTTGGATACCCAATATTACCGCCTCAAAACCTGTGGAGCAAACTGACCGGTGCTGCTGTCATACTCCCAACGAACTCCTGCCCTCAGGAATTAGCCAGGTGATTTTTATGTCCAAAATCTGATGAAAATTTAAATTAGAGTGAAATGACTGAGAAAATTCTTTAGAAAGTTACTGGTTCTCAGAGCATGCTAAGTTGCTACCTGTAAGCTCAGAGACAGAAAGAAATATAGATTAAGTGCACAGAAAAAGTTCAAATTAATTTTAGGGAGCTTGATCCAATTATCACGAATATTTATTTTACTTTAGGTTGCCACTACCAGAAACATATCTTGCAAATAGGTTAGCTACACAAACTAGCCTATTCCATTCAATCTAGATCTAACCTATTAGATCAAAACCTGTACACTGATTTTTAAGGCAGTGTAATTTGTACTGGTAACTGCACGTTCGAGTATTACTCAAGACTCGATCCCCTTAAGAATACCGATCCAACTTTCCTACTTCTTGGATATAGAAAGGGAAGAATTTTTTTTTCTTACCATCCTTTTGGTAGCTGCTGAGGTTTTAGTAAGAATTGTTCACTTACCAACATATATTTTATGCAACAGACGCCAGAGGAAATGACTTGACAGAAAGTGAATTAGTTTATTTTTAAAATAAAGTTTCTTTTAGCATCCTTAGTTTGAGAGGAAAAGACCTCTGAATCCTCATCGGGGTTCCAGCATTTGCTCCCTCTATAATTTAGGGCAAGTAACTTGACCTTTCAGCCCATGATTTATTCATCTCTAAAATGAAAAAAAATGTTAACACAACAGCACTAGAATTTAACTGTTTGTAAAGTGTCCTCAAGACCTAAGTGCTATGGAAAGTTATGCTGTGCTTTACTTTATTGCAAACTTTTTATAAACCTTCATGCTAACAACTTTTTTTTTCTTTTTAATTTTTCTAGAATATTTACATTTCTTTTCCTAATTTCCTAAATTTCCTAAGTAAATTTACTTACAACCAGTTTCCTAATACAACACCAGGCATTTGTAGGCACTTCTCCTTCAAGAGAGAATTCTTATCAAGCACTGTATTTTCTAAAGGTTTTTAAAGCATCTAATTCTCACTGACTGAAATGGAATTTAGGTACCTAGCACATTCAGAAACTACCCATAATGTCAAACCTGTCAAATCATGTGTTACCTGGAGTTATTCATTAGCTTGATGAATTTTACTCCTGTTCAAAGTGATAAGGAAATGACAATTTTTTCTAGTTGTTGAAACACATCTTCCTTGTTTTCTCTCAAAAAAGTTCCAAAATATATAGGTTACAGAAGAAATGAGAGAGAGAAAGATAGATATGGGTGTGTTTTCATAGAACCACACGAGAATTTACCTTGGAAACAGGCTTGAGGACTGAAACTCATGTTTTCCAAATACATTTAAGATGAACTTATTTTTTTAAATATATAAATTATCGTAGATATGTTACAGACATAATAGTCTGAACATGAGCACATCAAGAAATATTAAAAGTCTTTTCCAGTCTAGTTAAAAAAATTTTTTTTTGGGGGGGGGGGGGGATTCTGTAATTATTACTACATATGAAAATATTCACCAACTCTTTCTAACCTGTTTTAAAACATCTGTCATTAGTGCACATTTTTTTGTCAAGAATCCAAATTCTGGTCTGAGTTTATCATTTCAATGGAAAGGTACTGTCATATCAGGTTTGTTTTTTTGGTTTTTTTGGGTTTTTTTTTCCTTCTTTCCTAGTAAGTTACTATCTGCTCCTGAATGCCAGGAAAAAATTAACTTGCAAACTGGAGGCAAGAAAAAAAGGAACTATAGAGGTGTACCTCCTAATAAATTACATATAACTGAAATGCTCAAGTGAATGTCATAGATTTTAGACTACACAGAATACCTGAGAAAGAAAACTAACTCTTAGGAGAAGTGCAGAAAAATACATGGAGAAATCAGAGAAACAGATGTCACAGCTACTCACAGTAAGCGACATATCTATTCTGTAAATGGAATTAAAGGAATCTAAATGGGTGATCAGGTGACATCAACATTTCTGAAGTTTCTTTAGATGCATTTTAATAAATAACAGGCACAGAGAGGGAAAATTTAGCTGTCAGTATTACTGGATTATGAATTACAGAGTTCCTTTCAACAATCTATACTCAAAGCACAGCTTAATAGTCACATTAAGCGTAAGATTGTAATATGAATTCTTAAAGAATGAAAAAAAAAAATCAATTCTTAGTGATTAAGTCTAGTCCAAAAAGAGCATGTAAGGCAAATGCTTCAGAAAGCCTGCCTTTTTCTACAAATGACAGATCAAAGTGGCATTACTAAAATTATATAATCCTGTTAAACTGGCTCCTGGCAAAGGAGTACCGAAAGGCAATTCAGAAAGTACCCCTTCCTTAAGGCCTCACACACTATTTCAGCTTGGAGTTCTTTGCAAAACTCTTGCTGATAGGTACCTACTTTCCTTTCTCCTGAAATCACAAGTCAGGGCAATTACATCTGTTAAAAAAAACAAAAAAAGACCCAAAACAAATAACATACACACACACACACACACTTTGTACTGAGGCTTTACTTTTAATAGTAGACTTGTACAAATGTTACAAAGATGGAAAACTTATCAGTTCTTCACTGAAGGAAAAAAAAAACAGGTAAATGGAGATTTCTTACATGTTCTGCACACTATCCTGTCACCATCAGACCACCTGCAATCCTGCATGGCCCAGAAAGGTGTTCAAAAACACCTGGGTAAGCTGTTTGCCCAAGGACTATGTACTAGAGATAAGAGATAATTAGCAAATGAAACTCCTCCTAGCACTCCTCCTTCAACATTAAGCACAGAGCTGCAGCAGCAAACTGGCACCTGGTAAGGGAAACACTAGATGTGATCATTTCAATTTACACATTCAGCACAACAGCCCATATGCTTGTCAATGTGAAAGTGTCAGTGATAGCAGAGCTACCCTAAGAAGATGCTCTGCTAAAATGCTGACATGAAAGTTTTATGCATGAAGCAGACCCTCTCCTCTGGACCATCTGTAACTTCCTCTGTTTAGCATGGGGCACGCATTAGCCATAAATTTCTTTTTCGCTTAAAAAAAAATTGAATCTGACATTAAAGAGAAAATGGTAAGCCCTTGAATATCCATAAACAGAGAATATATACCCAAGTATCATTCATGTGAACATACTATTTGCTCAGCAAGAAGAAAAATCTGCTGATCAGAAGTTTGCTGCAATAGGATATAACAAAATTTATAACTGTACCATAAAATTAAAGAAAAGTATCTGGCACTATGATTTTTATGACTATATAAAGTTAACCAAAATGCTGCAGAATAGGAATGTATCTTTGACTTTGTGGTATGTTTTCCATGCCAAATTTCTGTGTGCATCTTTTTGGGGGTATTTTTCCAATGGTTTTCCTATGATTTCATAATGAGAAAAACTTTAAGTATAACAAAAGTAGGAAGTCTGTGAGAGAAATGATGGGTTTGCTGAATTACAGGGGACTAATTAAAGATAAGGAAGACAATGCAGAGAAGAAAAGTATTTCCTCTGCACAGCTGATGTTTGGAAGACAGCAAATAACTTAAAGGATCAGAAAAGGACGATGGTGAGTATACAGGGAGAGAAACGGGATGACAAACTTTACAAGGCAATGGTGTTATTCACAACACTCCACAATGATCTGGAAGTGAGCTGAAAAGACAGCGATGGGTAAGTCTGCTGACACAGAAATGTATTTAAAAAGTCAAGCCTACAAAGAGACAAAAAGGAGTTTTACTGTCACAGTAATGCATATATAGTGATATAACTTAGGATATAAAAAAGTATTTAACTGAGCAAGGAAGCTAGAAGAACCAAGATATAATGAGGCAATTTCCAGTTCCTTTAAAAGTGCACACAATCTTAAAACTGTTGCCTGGAAATTCAAATCCCTAAAACGTTTTTAAAAGAACTGGCTTAACTGGGAACAGAGACATTTGGAAAAATCCTATTTTCTTCTTAAGGGCAGAAATTAAATGCAGCTCTCCTGGAATCCACCTAACTGCACAGAGAGAGTCTTCAGACTCAGGACTTCTTTAAACACCTGCAGCTAAGCCAGAACACCGTGTGTCACCTTCTTCACAATTAAATCAAGGACGCAGACTCTGGACACTGCCTTTAGGTCAGACTCCCACAGACTAACACTGGCCGTGTTACCTCAACAGAGACTAGATCATAATGAAGAACAACATATTTTGGTCATGAAAATAAGGGGCACGTCTGGAGCAACGCTTTCCCAACTCCCAGCGAAGTCACAGATCTTGCTGAGAACAGGAGAGACTAGGACCCAGCGGCACCCACCACCATCGGCTGAGAACACCGCGGACCAGCCGTACCCCGCAGGCGCAGGCAGGACCGCAGGGGCGGACAGGCGCTTCCTCCTGCGCCGGCGCGGCGACGGGCCCCCGCCGCTCGCCTTGGAGGGTCTGTGAAGGCGCGCTGCCTACTGCAAACATCCCAGCGCAATTAAATTGTCATACTTCCACTTCGGAAAAAGCAAACACCTGACACGGAGAAGCTGTGCACACCGCCACATGCTCCAGAGACTTTCCTGAATAACTTGTCAGCAGCGCTAATTGAAAGTCTGTAGTGTTAATATGTTAACACCGGACATACGAGCAAAATTTTCTGTAGAAAACTGAAATTGGGGGAGATGCATGTGGATCTATTACTGTTTCACCTTTTTACAAAAAGTATTTATTTGGGATCCTGCTTGGAAATTACTGTTACAGCAACAAGATGCGTTCTGACCATATGCTTCATATGCCTTTTTTTCTTTTAAACGTTATCAAAGCCTTATTTTGACCTTATTAGAGGTTTCAAGCTCTCAAACACAACAGACACAGAAAGCAACTGCAGGGCTTCTCTAAAAGCCTCTGAAAATAAAGTCTAGGCATATTCAAATGGCCTGGGCAAATCTGACAGCTCTAAAAACAGACTCATCAGTCTAGGTTGCAGAAATGCCACTGTGCTGTCTGGTCTCCTGAGTCAGCAGGATAACCACTCCTGTAACCTTCAGTGCTCTGGTTGTTGATGCCAAAAATGGGAGTGTGAAAAGCCCAGAGAAAAACAAAAATAAGCATCCAAGGCCCAGGGACGTTAGGCTGTCATCATCCAAAGCAGGCATCTAACTATGCCACAGATCTAATTTAGGAGGCTGGACTTTCTTTACAAATATTTAGAGAATAACATTTCAGCTGAGCATATATGGAAATATTGTTAAGAAAAGATTTTCTATTTTTAAATACTTTGTTTTCAGTTTAAAATATGCAGGTAATTTGTTCAAAAAATAACTCTCAATGAGGAGTATACATTTGTGCGATAATACAGATGGAAATTGATTCCAGAGTCTCTTCTTTCCAATATCTACTTTATCTCCAGTTCCCCCAGGTTATCTAAAGATATGGCATAACTGAAGACTATTTTCACGGAACAGTAATTTTAAACATACGGAGTATTCAAGAGGAGAGTTATGAATTTAAAAATACCTTCATGTCTAAAATATAAATACCATACAGTAAACATCATGCATGTGATTCACTTATTTAAATGGTTAACTGGTCTATAGATATAATATATATATTGTTAACCTTTTCAATTATTAAACTGTCAGAAAACAAATTTCTGGGAAAAGTCACCTCATGAAGACTAATCTAAGGTACCACAAAAATGTGAATTGCCTCTTTCTTAATAGACCTGCTGTTAATACTCATGATAATCACTTGCTTGTAAGTGGTTCACTACTACAGTTGAAATAATAAAAAACACATTACCAAGATATAAACATGTTGCATAAAATTTCTTCTCTGATGATGCAAAAACTTCAGTAACGAACTTCCCTGATGTTATTTCTTCATAGTGTCATTGGAAACAATTCATTGGGCCTTATCAGACAAGAGTTTCAATTTTCTATCATTCCATTTTAACCTGCCTAATCAGTTGAACAAAAGTACTTTATGCAAAATGATTCCTTTAGTTGCCTTAGCTACAAATCCCTGCAGTATTGTATAATTGAAATCTACTCACGTAAGTTAGGAACAATTAGGACCCCAAATTAAGCCAAACACAAAGTTAATTCAAATAGTCAGCTGCTGTCATTTAAGTGGTTACAGAGTTTTATTGTTGCTTAACATCTTTGAATGCTTTTAAATGCACTTTTTTTTCCATTACTATCTGACCCTTTACTCCAAAAGGAAATAGGATCAAAAAAAGCATAAATTTTAGCCAATCATGATCAGTTGCACCTTGACCAAAGTCTTTTCTCAGTAAAGTTTTTCCTCTATTACTGTATTTTTTAAAAAAATCAGCCAATTAAAAAAAAATGTAATGAAGAATGGGAACAGTGTAGGCTTTGTGGTAGAGAGAGTCCAGCGTAGGGCTATGAAGATGATCAGAGGGCTGGAGCACCTGCCCTGTGAGGAACGGCTGCGAGAGCAGGGCCTCTTCAGCCTGGGAAGAGAAGCCTGAGGGGGGATCTGATCAATGTGTACAAGTACCTGAAGGGAGGGTGTCAAGGGGACGGGGACAAACTCTTTTCAGTTGTCCCATGTGACAGGACAAGAGGCAATGGGCAGAAATTGAAGCACAGGTGGACATGAGGGGGAATTTCTTCACTGTGAGAGTGACGGAGCACTGGCACAGGTTGCCCAGAGAGGTTGTGGAGTCTCCTTCTCTGGAGATATTCAAGGCCTGCCTGGATGCAGCCCTGTCTACCATGCTCTAGGTGACCCTGCTGAGCAGGGAGGTTGGACTAGATGATCTCCAGAGGTCCCTTCCAACCTTACTGATTCTATGATTCTAAGTTAGTATCATTGAAGACATTACAAATGCCATTAATACAATAACAGTAACAAACTTTCAAAAGTAAATATTCAGAAAGTTTCTCTTCATGCTATAACAAAAACTTGTAAATAGAAAGCAACACAGAAATGCTGTTGAAATGGACACGTAACAAATGCAAGAGCTAGAAAATAATGCATCAAATGAATTAGGTTACCTGTTATAACTGCAATTGTTGCCAGGAGTAAATAAGAACTCTGTCAATTTAACAGAGCAAAATTCAAAATAATTTATATAGTAAATCAATTGTTACATTGTTATATATAACAAATATAACAATAATTGTATATTAGTATATTAAAACACTAATGATCAATAAAAACACTGTTGGTTAGATGCATTTCTTGACAGCTTCTCTGTCAGCACTTAAGTTTACACTGCAGAGCAAAACACTCTACATTATAAATTCTTCAAGAGAGTTAACATATGGATAACTTTCAGAATCTTGCACCCTGAATTTTTAAAAATATATTTGTACTTCGTGTTTTATAAACATAAGTGCACGCATGTACACACACAGAAACACACACATTTGAGTCTTAAAGCATACAGACCAACAACCATGCAAGATACAAAATTATTGTGAAGCCCTAAAACAACAACTTATGCACGATACACCATGCTGATAGTATTTTTTTTTTTCCAGTTGCCACATTAACACATAAAATGGTGTTTTGTGGACTCTATGCATCTTTATGGATAATAATCAACATTGCAAACCACCCACTTGCCCTCTGGTACTTTCCATGCTTCATCTGTTGCATGCATGCCAGCTTCATCTGTTGCAAATTAAATGAAGCAAAAGTGTAAGCAGTAAACTGGCCCTTTTTGTTTACTAAAAACATATTTATATTGTAGCCACCAAAAATTATGATCAGTTCTAAATGGCCACAAAACCACATTTTTCCAACAGACTTACAATGGTGAATGTTAAAAACAATGCAGAATAAACCCTATTTTTATTCTTAAAGTAACATTTTATAACATGTATTTTTTCATTATTATTTTTTTTTTATTTTTATTTTTTTAAAAAGGCAATCTGCAAGCCTAAATTAGAGAAAAGAGCCGGGACAGTTCAGTGGGAAGAAAGGGGAGACGATAACGTGAAACATTAGGAAGGAAGGTCAAGTTGCATGGCCGGAACAGCGCCTGGCAGACAAAAAGACTGAAGCTCGCTAGGACGACGCTTAGAGCAGAAGTGACACGAATTAAGGCAGAAGCCTTTAAAAAGGCACTTTTCTCTTTGTGCTTCCAAGTAAAAACACAGCAGAAGAGCAGACTCTGGTTGGAGTGTCCACTTCCTATTAGGTTTCCTAAGTAAGTTACTTAAATGAAACAGGAAAATTCCTAAAAGAGCACCCCTGCAATAATTAAGCTTTCTGCCGGGATAGAATAAAACCACCCAGCTCCTGAGAGAGCCATCAAACCCCCTGGCGAGGGAGAAGGCAAAAGCAAGCTCGCCCTCGGTCGTCAAGATCCTCCACAAAACTCTCTAGTGCTGTAACCAACAACTGAAGTTACGTGGTCTCTCTGGGCGTCTCATGTTATGTGTTGCTCAGGCAACGGATGACAAAAATCCAGTTTGCTTCCCTACCAGCCTCCCCCACACACATTTTATTCACTGAGAAAACATCAATAATTACCATACCCATATAATTCCAGAGAAGAAAAAGGAGGAAATATTCCCAGCCACCTGAACTGGTCTGAGCTCCCAGGAAACGAACGGGGACTCTCCCCGCCACCGCGAAGACCCTCAGGTACACTCAACCGGTCGTCTCGGTGCCACCAGGACGCCGAGGAATTCACCCCCGCGGCTGGGAGAAGGATCCACCAGCCGCGCGAACACGTGCACGGGACCGCTCCTCTGGAGGGCCAGCGGAAGCCCGGAGGCAGAGCCGGGCGCTGCTTCGGCACCGCGGGGCCTGGGCAGGCAGCGGAGCCGGGACCGATTCCGTCGCGAAGGGCAGGGATTTGGGACGCCCTGAAGCACAAGGATTTCTTGAGCTCCGATCTATTGTGCACTATTCGATTCACCACGAACTACCTTTTGGGTTTAAAGTGTGACTTTTTCACAGAACCACACATTCAAAATTTATCTCGAGTCACATATAAAAAAATTAAATATTGCCAAAAGAGAAGTAGCTCTATGAATGAAGTTTTATTAACTTAGAAGTGATTAAAATAAAAACCTGCACTGTGATTTTACCAGCATAAGTAGTACTGTGTGAAATTTAAAGCACAAGAAAATTATTCAAGGAACTTTACTATATGTATGTATGTACATTTCTTTTCCCCCTACTCCTTCTTCTCCTTTCTTTTATGTATTTGGACAGCTCATAATATGATAAAATGTTACTCCAAAAGCATATTATCAAAGTACAAAGTCATATAACAATGATAAAAAGGAGAAAAAGCAACAATAAATATTTGTCTAACAAAGTAGCATTAGTGAGTAAATACGATGCTAATTAGCTACTGTAAAAAGCCAATTTTTAAGTGTCTCTACCATGAAGGTTGCTTTATAGGTATGTACAACTGCATAACAGCACAGTGGGAGCTCCTAGACTGTTAAGTTTATTTACGAAGACAGTTGGATGGGTAACAAGCCAGGAACTCCTCACTGTGCAAGGTTTACCTTCTTGTTCCTTGTGCAACACAACACGGAACTCAATCAAAAATATGGAAGTGGGTACATGTGTGAAATCTGCATTTTGCGTAAGTTCACGGTGGTAATGTATTTATCCTAAATGCACTTGCTGCTATTAAGATACCTATGTTTTAAGGCACACAAACAGCATACAATATATTACTTTTTTGTACAGTTTACTCACATAGGTACACCAGGAACATCAACGGATCTACTTGCAAGTATAAAATCTACTATATATTTGCAGAACTTGGTAAAGCATATTAAATCTAAAATTATTATACTTTATTATATTTTTATAATCTGATTCTTAATGGTAACCAGTGTATTAAGAAATCTGCTGCTGAGGAATCCACTGATATCAGATGCTTCATGCACTTGTATTTCCATTTTGTACTAAGACTTGGAAGTATAATATAAGAAAGTCCACATTGTTAAAACTACATAAAATACCTTAGTACTAAGAAAAATAGTATGCTCCTACTTGACAGAAAATAGAAATCAAAATAATTAAACTTAATAAAAATAAATAATACAGTTCCTATATTTAGTAACAGAGCACTAATGAAGCTTTTTAAAGGCCACCTATGGCCAAATTCTGCCATGTCTTCCTGGAAAGATACCTTACAGTAATAAACTAATCTAAAATATATCCAGATTTGTATTTAATAAAAGAAAAGAAATGTCCCTTAGGCAACTGTGTCAGCTCAGGTTAGTTTAAAGTTAATTCAATTCAATCTCATTCCAGTGGTGAGCTCTGCGGCTTGCCCACCGACACTGATCGGGGCTGTCGCAACGAAAGACGGGAAACAGTAGTAGTAGCTTAGAGGGCTCTGAAAATACAACATCTGCCTTCGCAGCAGCACACGGCTTTTCTGTTCACACGTTATAGGGTCCTTTTCTTCTTCTGAATAGAGCTTCAGAGATTGCCAGATCTCCCTTTCACAGGGAAGAACATTTTTAAATAAATGAGGAAGACAACAGCATATCAAAATTGTAATGCTATTATTCACCTCTGAGTAATTATTTAAAAACTTTTTTTAAAAAACATATTTACATATTCACGCTCACTCAAATTTTGAGATTCTTACACTAACCTTTCCTAGAGAATTCTCACTGTAATTTTGTACAGTATTTTAAATGGCTCTTCACATGTCTGCATCACAAGACTCCTCCTTCCCCTTGCTGTTTCTCCTACATTTTGAAACAGCAATTTCTTTTTGTTTTCAGAAAATACAATCTTATAGTACAGAACCCTGCAGATCTTACTGCTCAGTGAATACACAAAAGGATACTCACTACCAGCATGTTAAAAAAAATCTGGCTTTCCAGACAGTCTGTCACTCCCTATTATCTGGAAATGCACTTGAAAAGTTTAACAGATATTTTTCCTTAAGAAGAAATTTAATGTCACTGTTTAGATCAATTTCCTTTTTAAAAGATATGTTGGGCCTACAGCTCTCTCAGAAAAAGCAACAGAGATGTCCTAGATACACATCAGCATATTCCAGTGAAAAATTGCACAACATTCCAGGAAAAAATAGGACTCAGACAACAATTGCTTGCTATAGAAACCCAATTTCTTTCACATAGGTATTTTTGTCTATCTACATAATCTGAGTTAATCATTTAAGAAAAACATTTGGTAAGGAAATCATAAAAATATATTAGAAATACATTATAGAATTGAAGGTAATATTAGAGCGAGCATCCCAAGAGCAGGCAGTGCCTGGCTCACTTTATTGTACTGATTATGCTCATGGATGGTGTGCGACCTCCGTTAAACCAAGAAGTTGCCTACCAAGTGCAGCATTTCATACAGCTTTCACTGTGATAAATTCCCCAGCTAGAAATTAAATTAGCATTCCTATTTGCTCTTGCATGACTCTGTAATGGGTTTTACCCCTTGCAGAACTTAAATCCGCTAATTAACAGAAGTTGATTTCTTCTCAAGTCCAACAGACAAGATTTTTTGAATTTTTACAGTGGGTGAAGTCCTACTAATGCATCCTCATAAATGTGCATGAAAACTGACTTGCTTTGATAGGTTGTTGACTGCCTTTGACATGCACCTAGCCACTCAAGCTCTGAGTGGCTTTACAGACGTCTAAAGATTTGAATATCCTAGAAACACTCAATGCTTCTGTAGTGGCCTGACGCGTATGTTACCTGCATTTAGGAAATATTTCCTTCAGTAAATGCACTACCTTTGGATCTATATTTAAAAGCATTTCCAGTGTAACACTCAGCTCCTCAACTAGAGTCTAAGTGGAATTTATACTTCTCCGGATAGTGTTAACTAAAATGTAGATTCAGAGGCAAAGATGGGCTGGGTTTTTTTAAACAACACTAATGAAGTTCAGAAAAACACAATTAAAAATGTAACAAAAGCAAGATGTTTCTTCTGATGGACAAGGTGTAGATAATGTTTCATAATAAAAATCAATTAAAATTATATTTAACCTGGATTAAATAAAATGTAAGAATGTATTTCCAGGGCTTCTCAAGCACTTGAACCTCTCAAGAACATAACAGAATAAAAAACAAAACAAGTCTGAAGTTAGAGAAAAGGTGGACTTTGTATGGAAGATAAAGAATATCAAAATTCATACACTTGTACAGAACATCTTAATCACTGTTTAGCTCAGATTTTTTTTTCATATGCATATGAGTGTATCTGTCTTAACTTGTTTAAAGAGAAAGCAATAGTATGCACAGTAAGCTTTTTATTCTGCTTTGCTATGGAAACAAGGCATGTGTGATCCCACTTGCTCACTTTCTCCATTTTCTCAAATAATTTTTAACTTGTTGGATGATTTCACCTAATCAAAGATGGAGGGTGGGAGGAGAAAGATAGACATAGTATCAAAAGCAATTCTCTTCCCATGGATTCTAGGAAATACCTAAGAGGAGGGACTCAGCAAGTGCCCCGAATGGGACAATGCAGAGAGCCAGGAGGAGGGGCTGGGGCAGACGTGACTTCCTGGCCATCATCCCTGTCCTGCTCCACAAGGTAGAAACTGCAGGTAGTAGTAGTGCTTTTTCAAGCCTCAACATAACCATATTGACCTGCTGTTGCACTGTACCAGCTGGACAGACTAACTCAGTGCAGTTTTCCTTCCAGCCACCGCATGCGTCCTTCCAGGTTCCCCCAGCTTGAGGGAAGATACTGCTTCAAAAGCAGCTGCACTTGGGCTTCTCCATCCAGAAAGGGAAACGCTTCCTAACTGAAGATACGACTCCTGTCCAGACAGGTGACACCACAGTAAGATTATAGCCTTCCCAAAACTATCTCTGCTTGCAAATCCCCTGGTGAGTGAAGCCACTGTGATAGTAATGAAGTCTTTATCTTGATTAGAAAATGTTTCATTATTTGGACTAATGAACCACTCTTCCACACCTGTTTGTTTTCTAACTGCACAGAAAAGGCATTTAGCCAGGCTTCATCTTCTCAACTGCAACAACCTGCACATGCACATAACGTTGCCATAACAAATCTAAGCTCCAAGTAAGAGAATTAAGGATTTTCTTATTTCTAGCAAAAGTTGGATGCTCTTATTCTAACCTTTGTTCATGTTCATACTTCCAGGCATGAAGTGCTACTAAAGCACGTTACACTTGGCATCTCTTATTACTGAAGCAGAAGGCAATGTAATCTTGTGAGAAGGTGTAATAATGCGGTATTCATTTTGCTTCTGTGGCTGGAAGCCAACTCTATATTAATATTCATTTCCAGTACACAGAGCCACAATATTTCATTTATTTTAAGAATTTACAATTAATTTGGTATGATTCTGTTATCTGCTCCCAATTTCCTTCCCTGTTTCTTTTAGCTGAAAAAGCAACTCCTGTACAGACTTAAAAAAAGTAAATTCACAACTGAAGCATCAAAAGATTGCTACTGGCTACTAAAAGCAAGAAAAATAGGGACAGAACAAAATGAACTTGAAATATTACAGATGACAATGAAAATTAGCTTTCTGCAAATGGCAAAAACTCAATCTGCAGAAGTTCTCAGCTGACTTCTGCCTTTCCAAACTCAGCAGATAAAATAGTCTTTGCAACCTGCGGTTTGCTACAGCAACATAAACAGAGAAAATAACAGTTTTTCACCTGCTTCATCTGTTTTCAACCACTGCATACTACTAAGCTGCAAGTACTCTGGTGAATCCTTGCAAAATCTACTAGCTATAGGGATTTTAAACAATAACATAGAAAATCCTTTATTATCTCAAAGCTTCAGAAAATCCATAAATGGAAAAGTCCATTTCCTGCACCTCTGGTTTACTCTAGTGCAATCACTTTTCCAGCATAACTTTATTTATACATAATTTGTTAATTGTGTAAAATGTAAATGTCCAGTAAATACGCATTTACCTTCCTTATCTAGAGAAGAGGCTGAAATCATTTTTACCTCCAGCTGTTGTGACTTACTTTCATGTAAAAATGAGATTCAACTCACAGACCATAGACATGACAGACACCAAGGGAGCGACCACTACAGCATATAACAAATCAGAAATCACCATTTAACGAAACCACACAGGATCTGTAGTTTTCCTTGGGAAGCTAGTTTTCTAAAACTATCCTTGCAAACAGCTTTGAAGAAGAAGGGGGAGGGGAAAAAACTGTGAAAGCTATTTAAGTGAAACTAGGCTTCCCAATGTTCAGAAACCTTCAAGAAAGGTTCCTAGTATGCATGCCCCCATGTATACAAATTAGTAACATTTCAGTAGAGCCTGTCTGCGGGACAACACAAGACCTGTGTTTTATTCTAGAACAGACACTTAGAGAATTACTCTGCGAATGTGGAGCACCTTACGCAATATTTAAATCTTTAAATTTTGGTCAGAAATTTTGCCTTTTGGAGGGACTAGATATTTTTTATTTGTATAGATGTGGGGAACAAGGAGGGGAGGAAATGCAGTATCTTTCCTGAATTATCTCTAAAGATTTAACCTTAAAATCCAAAGAATTTCTACAGTGTAAGGTAGGCATCCACTTTAAAAGATGGTGAGATAGCATTATAAATGCACTAAAGAAGCATATATACCACAAACCAATTACTGAATAATGTAAGAAGTCATGGAGGTGCTAGTTTATTGCCAAACCAATCATTTCACCTGAAATCTAGTCAACTAAAATGACTGCACCCAGAAATAGCCTCAAGTTCCCTATAAATATTTGTAATTAAAAATTAATAAACCATGTCCTGATCATTCCTTCGTGCTTTTGTCTCATATTATGAACCAGAAGGGCCGCAAGAACAGCTAGGGAGACAAGTAACTAAATAAAATACTATTCACAGAGAGAAACAAATAAAGAAGACACAAAGTTATTTTTAAAAGTTTTTTTTCCTTCTTCATCTCCATAATTTAAGAAGTATTTTAAACATTTGATGAGTGAATTATTTTTGCTTTTTTTTATATAAAGCAAAAGGTTTTTTTTGAAGTAGATGCTATTCCTGTACGCATACTGAGTTTTATTTCCTGAAATTTAACATGTACTGTTCTGATCTTAATGAAGTGTTTGCAGTTCTATTTTCAGCCAGCCAAATGAGAAATGCAAAATGGATATTTCAATTACACTTTTCAGTTATTTTATATTACATTTAACACAGCTATATGTTCCTTATGAATGACTGCACATTGAAAGTAAAAGAAAGAGAAATAAACAAGAGTCCAAAAATAAACTACCTACCACTAAAGGATATCAGTACTGTTATTCATTTGTCTGAATTGCATTTCAGTTTCATCATAACACTTTAATATCAAATATATTTTCTTTTTATAAAAAAGAGAAGAATTGGAAGCCTAAAAATTAAAATCTAGAATGACAGAGATGCTCCTAGTTTGACATCCTAAAACCTCAAATCATTGAATAGAAATTGTTCTAAATTAATTGTGCAGACTGTGCATTTCATCTCTGCAAGCTGAAGGAAAATCAAAAAAAAAATAATAAAAAAACCACCTTACCTTCTGTACACTGCAGGAAGCCGACAGTGAGCAGAAACCAAAAACTTTGCATTCTGCAACCAGAAGACACCATTATTGATCCCTGTAAGAGTTTTCTTTGTATTCCTTAACGAATCCAGTTATAAAAGCCCAGCATCATCGAAACCAGTGGTCTGCATTACTCATCTTCATACCTGGAGAATCAGAGGATTTGGGGGAAAAAAAAAAGGGTGGGGGGAGGGGAAACAATGTCAATGTCCATCAATAGCTGAACACCAATAATTTGAAATATCAAGTTTAATTTGACAAGACAGGAAATTTTAATAAAAACTGACAGTACACCTGTATTACAGCTAGGAATTTGGCAGGTACGTAGGTTTCAATCTCTCATGGTCAGTGACCATTAAACAGAATGTCAAATAATGATACAAGTCAAAGTTGAAAGTATGAATGCAATTAAAGTACACGCACCAAGACACAGAAAAACATACGAGAATGTTTTCCCTGAGCTTAAGAAAATGGATTTGCAAATGATGAGGTTTTAGGTTAGCTTTTCCCACTCCCCAAAGTCTGCATTACAGTAAAATTAAACGTAGGACACCACGATGTGTCTTAGCAGCTGAACCCAGGCAGAGGCGGAGAAGAGCTGAGCAGCGGAGCCCAGCGGCAGCAGCTTGCAGGGAAGCCGGGCAGGTCCCTGCCCCACTGCCTCCCCTCCACCGCCCGCCGACCCTCCTCTCACCACCTCCGTCCCTCTCCTCAGACAAGCAGCACTAACAGCAACTTGGCCAACCAAATAACCGTTTTGTTGAGGAAGCCCTGTCCGTATGACACCGCAGTTTGGAGTGTTTCTCCACAACAAACCCCTTCTGAGGGATGGAGATAAGCGTACCAAATGATACCCTGCCGTCCTTGGCTCCTGACAAGATTTGTCTGACTGCAAGAGAAGTATTAACTCAACTGCTCCTGCAAACTATGTACCGCAGGAAGACTTATTAAGGCTATCATTTGCATAAGGAAAATAAAATTATGGAGATAGAGAGCAGTTATTGAAGGTTTGACAGCAGAGCGCTCCCTGCAGCAGGTGACTCCATGCTCTCCCCAGCCAACTGAAAACCTGCCTGCACCCTCCTCCACAGCTCCTGCGCAGGCAGGGTCACGTCTCATCTCCGACTACTAGAGCTTGAGAAGTTAGAGAAAAACGAACATCAGGATAAGCGAGTTTTAAGCATGCAGATGGCTCCACGAATTGCAGCAATGCGAAGCGACTTGAGAAGAACGGCTCCGTGAACGTAGCTCTTTTGGTGTCTCACTGCAGCTATGTTCTGTGCCACATCTGCTTGGTCTTCCCAAGACGCACAAAGGGGACTGTATTTTCACATGTGAATGAATTTGAGATATTTTAAGTTAACATTATTTTATAAATATATAACAATAATTATGCTGTGTTTAGTGATAGACTAGACTATCAAAATATATATAGAATATAGAACATTCTATATTCTATATATAGATCTTGCCAGTTATATTCTATATCAAATATATAGAATACATAGAATATAACTGGCAAGATCTAAGGGTCATTTACGTGTCTTATGAGTATCTTACGAGTGTTAGCATATTTAGGGCTTGAAAAAAATGTATTTATCCTTTTGCCAAAGAGAATTGGAAACAATGAAAAACAAAGAATCACAGCCAAAGAAATTCTACAAAATACGGATTTTTTTCAAAAAGTAGAAAACAATTCCATTTATATTAATCAGTGTTAACATAAATCAATGGTAAGTTTGTTCCCTGAGCAGGTGGACCGCAACAAGAATGACACGTACCTTTTTCACTGAGGAAAGAAAGACTGGAATTAACAAAACAGATTATAGAATTATCTGTTTGGCTCTGAACGAGGGCAAGATGACTGCAGCAGAATAGCAGGTTATGAAATACTCAAGCAGGCAGCTTCATCTGGCTCCCCTTTAACAGGGGCGATGCCTCCTCACTACAGGCATCTCTCCCGCAGAACACAAACTTCCTCGCAATTTCACTTACAGGAAAATGAGAGAGCCCTGACAACCGAGGCCAACTGATTTTGTTTGTTTATACATTAAAAACAACCCGTTTTTCCAATTTGCAACTGCAGGCAGGTGCTGTTCAGTCACGGGCGCTTTTATCCCCACGTATTTCCGACCAGAGCTCACAACGGCAGCGCAGCGCCCCGGCGCAGGGCAGCCGGAGAGGCTCTCCCTGGCACACACCCAGCTGCCCAGGGGTAAAGGATCTGCCCTCAGTTTAGCCGGTAGCACACCGGCTGCTGTAGGGCTACCGAGAAGCAGTCATGAGGAGACAGTTGTTTTATATCTCTACATCTTTATCAATGCGCTGAGAGTGTTTTGCAACTGGAAAAAAAAAAGTCTAAAAATCCACAAAGGAGGCACTGCATGCAGCAGAAATTACAATTGCTAAGAAGCTCCTGCTGAGTAAAGAAACAAAAATTGCCACCATGATATCTAAAAAGAAACCCCTAGAGATAGTTCTGCTAAAAGCTTGGGGAGGGCTTGGATTAATTTTCCACCTGTAGCACCCAAAGGGAAAATCATAAAACCATTTCACAGACACTACAGACTAATCAGTATATTTTCAGTAAGCAATCAGAATAATCCAAGAAAATAGGTGAGGAACAATAATGGCTAAAAGTAAAATTAAGTCAGCCTTCTGATTGCTCCCAGTCTGTCCAGAGGATTTTGACTTTGTAAGACTCGTATTTTCTGACTGTTTATTTCCATAACATATGCTGCATGGCTGCACACCCAGATTTTTAAACATCTTGTTTCACTTTCAAGTGGATAGTAACCTACCTTTATCATCCTTAATCTCATTGCTTTCTTGTTTTTTGGGAGAGGGAGGAGCTTTAGAAAAAACTAAAATAAATAAATAAATAAATAAATAAATAAGAGCACCTCTTGTGATAGCTAACATCTCTCTAGGAAAAAAATGCCAAACTTAAATCATTCCCCCCCCCCTTAATAAAGTAAAAGTTCCTAACCTTGTAAACTGTCTTATTTTAACTGTTCTAATGAGAAACCACAGTTTCTGAAAGGGCATTGATGTTTTTGTGATACCACAGCTGGCAAAAACTATTTAGATAAGGATAAATGCAAGATGTGTTTAGGTCAAATATAACTACTTTGTGTAATACATTGTTTTCTCTATATTGCTGTAGTCTACAGACATACAGAATTCAACGCAATCTGTTAAAAATATATTTATATATTCAAAATAACCTAACTAGCCTCTGCTGGTTATCAGTAACACATGGTTTTTAAATAGCCATAAAAAGTATGCAATGTTTGAAAACAGATGCAGTAAGTTTTGAGTTTGATTTCCACACCCTTCCCATTAAAAACTAACAGCTTTACAGCAAACAATTATTAATGCAACCTCTGACAAACTATATGTGTCTCCAAATAAAAGAACACTATAGTTCCAAACCAACTGCTTATTAGCATAACAAAATTAATCCTGAAAA
The DNA here is from genome assembly GCF_028389875.1 of Rhea pennata. Taxonomy (NCBI): domain Eukaryota; kingdom Metazoa; phylum Chordata; class Aves; order Rheiformes; family Rheidae; genus Rhea; species Rhea pennata. The sequence goes on along the minus strand of NC_084670.1, from coordinate 15,434,583 downwards.
CGTTATCCAGACCTGGGCTGGAGCCAAAAACACTTTGACTGTAGACATGAGACGTTGCCATCAGCCTTGTCTTTCTGACCATGCAGTTATCAGAGATACGGACATAGTCAGTGCAATCTCAAAACAACAACAAAATCCCAAACCAAACAGTAGGACCAGCTAAAGCCATATTAAGTTACTTCTCTGTAAACAGAAAAGGTAGATCATGGCAAGTGGCTACCCTGCACAAATAACTTACTTCCCCTCAGACCTTAATAAACCTTTTCTCTGGATCACTGAGTGCTTGGGCTCGTGGGTAGGGCAGACAGAAACTCCCTAGAGCAAAGAAAGGCTGCTTGAATTTCAGAGTGCAATAAAAGCTGCCCAGAAAACTTCAGTTGTAACTTAAATCCCTACCTCTGGGCCATACTGCAGTCTCTCACAGAAAAAAACTCTGCTGGAAACTAAGCGGTTCACCTTGCTAGGTCTCTGTGCGTATGCGCTGTTAAAGGAGACTAGATCAGTTAATGGGAACATTAGTGTCCAACCCTGCACAGTGCAGAGTTACTGGATGTCTCTTCATGCTGTATTCATGAGCTGTGCTCAAAGCCCCAGATATCTTAGTATCTCCGCTCTGTTTCCTCATGCCTGTGCGCTTCTGAAACCTCGCACACGAGCTGCACAGCTCCTGCAGAACATGTGCCACGGATGGCCACCTCTTCCCCAGCACTGCTCCTCAGTGCCCCAGGGATGGAGGAAGTGGCTCTAACTATGCTCCTGGAAACACTTTTCTCTTTGAAGAGAAGGACCTCTGCAGAACTGCTGCTTCTCGACATCACCGTTTACCCTTCCCAAGGTTTTATTTTCAAAAGCCTTCAAAAGAGGGCCTTAAAAGCTTCACAGCACCTAAAGCAGCATGCTCAAGAGCCATCTCTTCCCTCATAGTTCATCCAGCTTTCCAGCCAACTAAAACAGAGCAGAAAATGCGGTTCTTTTCAGCTAGGTGAGAACACATGCCTTTTGCTGGAAGTCTTTTAGACTAAGGCTGATATATTTTACAATGTAACACTTGTTTTCCAGATCATCCCAGAACCGCAGAAAGCACTTGCAATCTTAGTTAGGCTTTAACATCTCTACTACATAAATACAAGTAACACTAGCTTCACAGACCAGAGTGGTGCTGCACACAGATGTAAAGAATACTAGCCGTAACTGCATACCAAGTATGCTCTGACAGAGCTAGCAGAACCCTGGCAGTCTTTCTTATAAATCCTACACGACCTGCCTTGCCATACATGCAGCACCCCCACTGCCTTTCATAACCCAGTTTATGAAACTAATTCTGTAATATATCTGAGATGCTCTGCAGAGGAAAGGAGGGGGAAGAGGCAGCAAGGATGAGAAGATACATATTCATACAGTATAAGAGGCTACTTAGTCTCCTGAGAAATCATGTATCCATGTGCCTTCCCATCATGAGGCTTTCCCAGTTAAAAAAAAAAAAAAAAAAAAAAGACAGTTACACTTCCTATAATAAGTAACATATGAATTCAATTAATGTAGCATGATTAGTAAAACCTTCTAAGCCACACTAGTAAAATAGCAGAATGAGACTTAGTATCATTTATGATCTGAGAGCCAGTTTTACATGTCTGCAATGTGAGAGCCAGGTCTAGTCCTCAACATTTTACTTTTATCTTTAGACGCATTCAATGAGTTATTTCTAAATTCTCAATCTGGTTATTCACAAATTAATTTACATCAACAACTTTGCATTAGTGCTATAGCACCAGCTTGTATGAAATCCTCAAAGTTATAAGATCTTACTGAAAAACTGAAGACACGCAAAACAGGTGTCGTTTAGCTGGCATCTCTCAGCTACTTATGGTAAACAATCAATGCCTAATCTGTCTCAATTAAACAAGTTGCTTATTGCAAGAAGAAATAAAAGGCTAAATCTGCTCAATCTAAAATTGGTTAACGAAGACTTGTGTTCCATTAAAAGCAATCCAATACTAAAAACATACCCCAGAGTATCATCTTCAATTCTGCATTTGACAGTCCCCATTAACTAAAACCTTCAACATCGGATTACTAACCCAAAACATCTCTTTCCAACTTGTACAGAAGGAATGGAGTAGCAGGGAAGGGAATAACACAGTAAGAACAAGACTTGACCAAGGTCATCCAATCTTGCTGTCCAATAAAAAAGTGATTTCTATGCATTCAGCTGCCTTGTGCTCTGAAGAGATGTATCAATGCTTTAGCAAAGCCTGAAACAGTGTGTAGTAAGTATACGTGTACCCTAAATCCAGAATAATCACAAAAATGTGTCCCACTGGTGTGGGTTCCTGCTCATCAGCAGGGCAGATTACTCAAAACGCAAGGTCTACCAATGGAAGACGTGACATGAAACAGCACAGCGACACTGTTTCGGCTCTGTAACATCACGATTTAGTCCCGGAGCACACAGCAGCTCAGTGGTCTACCTCAATCATTCGCAGAGAAAATAAATAGGATATAACAGAAAAAAGATGGAGATTTTTGTTTCTCAGGCGCGCTGCGATTCGGCTCGGCCTCCTGCCACGCTTTCTGCCCGCGTTACGCGGCGCTCCGCGCCCAGCAAGCCCGCTCTGCCCCTTCTCGCTAGCGGGGGACAAAGCTGGGACATGCGAGGCAGTTGTCATCCGATACGCCAGCCCAGTAAACCTTTGCTAGCGCTAATAAAGACGGCTCTTTTAGGGCTCCAGGCAGTCTCCTTTCACCAAGGCTGAACTTCTCTTTTTTGCTAAATACTCCTTCCTCTTCACATATTTCCTCTTTTTCATATGAATTGTCGTTGTACCACCAAATGGGACCACCTCAACTCAAAGAGTCAAGGTAAAACCTGTCTAATACTTCTGCCCCCGTCTCACTAACCCTGCTTGGCATCTTAACGACACATCCCCGGCATCCAGCGACGCTCGAGGTCGACCACAGCCGCTACCGGCCGCAAACCCCAGCGACGCGGCGGGCGCGTTACGTGTGCCGAGCGCGCTGGGCACCACAGGCACCGGGGAAGCACGCTGGAAACAAAATGAATGGAGAGAAAAGTCCTCGGGCATGCCCAGGCCCCCGGATCGGCGGCCGCGCGCTGTTTCCGCTCACCAGCGGCGAGGATTTCAACGCGCCCGACCGGCTTTCCGGCCTTTCGCCACGCAGCGCGATTCACGAGGGGGCTGCGACAGCCCGCGTTCGAAATCGTCGCCTTTTCTATCGCTATTTCCTATCAGTCTAGGCAGTCTGTATTCTGCACAAATGACCCTGATCAAGGTTTGAGAATAAGCTTGTATGGGCAGTAAAGTCAATTTTGATTATTTGGGGGAAAAAAAAAAAAAGAAAAAAAATCTATCGAAAACCACTGAAGTTACCAGACAAATTTAAACTCCTTAAAAAAAGACTGAAAAGTACTTTCAAAAATCCAAAGAAGCATGCACACACCTATACACATGAAGCACTGGGCGAGAGGAACATGGTTCTCATGTTAACATCTGTGAGATCCTGGCCTGATCATTGCACAGTGAAATATGAAACAAAATCAATGGTGGCACAGCAGATGTAATCTCTGCTGTGTTTGGCTCACTGCACTGCATCCTTTGACTCATAAATCATTGTTACTAGCCATCCAGTGAATCAATATTCAGATTCCCTCTTGGTCTGTACATATGACCACGAAATGAAATAATAATGACCAAAATCTGTCATAGATTAGGTTATCAGTATTACCAAAAGGGATTTCTTGGGAGCAATGAAGTAATCTAGGATAAAATATATCAGACGAGCTTACAAAGAAATGTGAAAAGGCTGTGACTAAATATAGAGACAGTAGGAGAAAATAATTTTTAAATTCAGCTTCCTCCATTGTACCCTCAAGCACTAGAATTTACTATAGCATCACAATAATCCACATTTTATGACAGACCATTTTAATAACATATATTTTTAATCACATTTTGGTATACTTTGACATTTTTCTTTTCCTTATTTCAAATAAGCCCTCTGTAACTTACTACCGGTTTTCTTTTTCCCCTGAAGCATGATTAATATTATTAATAGGTCCTACAGAGAGCAGGACCAGAGAGTCCCATTTCCCCACTGGTGGCAAGGCATTATCAGTAGCTTCTCCTACAGGCCTGATTCTGCCACGAAAGCAGAATCCATTTCCATTACCAGACACGGGCTCTGCAAAGACTTCTACGTTGCCTACACATCTCATGGCACAGCCATAGTTGAGAGTATTTCTTTGTAAAATTTAATGAGAAATACACATTCAGGTAACTTTTCTTAAGTGTGCAAGGCATAACTACCAGTCGCTCATCCCATTTGTACCACTCTTTTAGTCAGGGTAAACTATGCATTTTTTAAAAAAACAGTAACAATAAAAATAATCCAACCTGCAAGAGCTCAAACTTCAATGTTTCCAAGTACAGCTGATTTAGACAAAGAGGTAACGAAGGCTAACTTGTAGGTAATTTTTAGTTCATCTCCTGTGACAATAGCTGACAAAAATACTTCAGTTCACTTTTAAAATTATTGTTGTAGAAAAGCTTAGAAAACTATAATGCTTAATTTCTGAGATGTTATGAGCAAAAAGAGCTCTAAATTACAATTCAGCAAGAAAGCTCCTACTACTTGAACACAGCACTGTTTAAAACTGGCACCTCTCTCTTCTCCCTAGCATCCTGCATAGTATTTTCTCTTCCCAGAGGGAGAAACAAGACAAATATTTTGGAAGGACTAAAGGCCTTTCCCCAGCACCATGAAAAGGGAATGTGAAGCAGTATCTTCTGACTAGTGAACAAAATGGAAGAGGAAAATCTTGAGCACTGCCACATCAACCACTATGAGTACCTGAAAACGGATCTCTGAATCACTTTCACTCAAAGATTAAAAAAATAAAATAAAATAAAAAAGGAAACAGAAAACGATCTCTCATCAATGGAGCGACTGAAGACATGACGTTCTGCATATGTTTTAATTTTTTGTAATCTACATAGAGTAATAATTGAATTCTTGCAATGTTAATTTTCATCTATACATCTCAGGTGAAACAGGTTATACTATCAGCTCAACACATTTATAATTCAAACACATTTGTTAGCAATAACAATCTCTGTTGCTCTGTGGTTTCATCCAGCAGAGCAAGAACTCTGTACCATGCATTTAAAATTTAAGTAATATAAGTTTTAGTAGCTCAATGCAACTATGATACCACTACTTTGGAAAAAAAAAGAAATTTTTCATTTACTTTTTATTTAGATACTTTAGCTTTTCCTCCATAATTATCAATACTTAATGGCTTTTATTCATATTTTTAAAGAAAAAATAAAGAGAATTCTTCTTATAAAAAATAACTACTCTTCATATTTTCAGCTGCAGTTCAGGATCCACATGAGCACCAAGAAAGAAGAAGAAAGTCTAGATTTGTCTATCAACACTATTTATAAGCGAACAAGTGGAAAGATTACAAAATTTTAATAAGAACACGATATTATGGTAGCAATAATCTAGGTGTTTTACTGGGAAGTGAAGTGGATTACCGTAAATGAAATTTTAAATGTCCTTTCCATTTTATAGATAACACAAAATGACTCTTTTCATGTCTCCAGCGATAAGGATACATGTGCCACACATTTAAATAGTGCCCTCACCCTATCCAACCCTGCTCATGAATTAATAATTCAGTGACATTAATACAAGGAGATAAATGATAAAGAGGTTATAGCACAAGGGCCAACAGTACACATATACTTCTTTTAGAACAGCTAATACCTCTCTGCCAATTACAGTTAGAACTTTTTAACAGTTTTCAATGGCATTTTTACAATCTAAATAGCAGCTTATGCACACACAATTTCACACAACTCAAGCTTAATAAATCTCCTGCTGCTACCAAACAATCATTCTAGGGGATTAAACTGCAACATCTGCTAACATTAATAAGCATTTTACATAGCAATATGTATAAAAGCAGTTGCTATTGGTCTTCTGAAAAAGCTTCTAGGCTGGCTTGGCACAAATTATACCTTCATGCAATTGATAACTTTAGCTTATGGCAACAATATGGTAGCTATAGTGCTATATGATGGGGGGAACAACAATATTATATACTAACTGAAATTATCATTTGTAGTAGAACAATTTTCAAAACACTTGAAAAAATAAACAAAATGTATGTACATAAAGAATTTCAGGTAAGAACCTCATAAAATCCCACCATTTAAATACTTATTAAAAAACTGAAGATGCCAATCAGTTTCCAAGAGTGCATTTTTCTGCTAATACCAGCTATAACTTTTTAATCTATGTTGGGCCTTTTTATTCTCGTATTTATATCAATGTAGAAACTACTGTGAAAGAATGTGTGCCTTGCTAAGGCCAAAAAAAAAAAAAAAAAAAAAGAGAGAGAGAGAGAGAACCAAAGGTGATATTTAATTCAGAATTCCAGAATATATTTTGAGGCCAAATTTGGCAAATAACTGCGCTTTCGAATCGGGAGACGCAACATCGGCCTGAGCCAAGAACACAGTTGGCAAACGCGGCACAAACTTCTTCGCGCAGCCCTGCCAGCGAAACTCACCCCCTGCGCTCGGCCGGGGACAGGCGAGCCCCGGAGCCTGCCAGTCACGCGTCACTGCGGAGACGACAAAACCAGCAGAGCCACGTCCTGGCTGGCATGATCCTTTTATAGTAGAACACTTCCCAAAATGCTTCAAAAATAAAGGACATGCAAAAGATTTCAAGTTCTTACCTCATAAGCCCTACAGCCTGCAGTTTTTCAGAAACTGAAAAGAATCGAAAATCAAGTTTGCAAGAGCAGATATTATAACACTTACGAAACCTTTGTATAACCACTCCAACGTAATTTTGTTGGGTGGATAAATATGGGCCAGTATCAGCAAGCTCACTTGTTTCTTTTACGCAAAATTAAATTTTTATCAAAAATACCCAGTGATAAGAGAGAACAGGATCAAATAACTACGTAGGAAATAACGAAGCTGCTTTTTTGCTTAATTAGGAATGAATCTCTCCAGATTTTTTCAGGATTAATTGCTTAAACATGATTGTTTTAACATTACTTTCTAAGTCAAAACATTGCTTTAAAAATAAGTATTATTGTACTCTCCTGATGTTGCCTACATTTCTATTTGACATGTTACAAAAGAGATGAAGAAAATGAAAGAAGATAATACGATTCCCACAATGCCTATGTTTGACAACTAACGCTCAGGTCAAACCTTTTGATGCTTCCAGGTTTTAAGCTACCTGTAACCGGGGCTGAAGCCACCCTTAGCCAAGAAAAACGGTTGTTTAGGGACTGAAGACAAAAAACGAAAAGCATAATTTAAATAGATTTAGTATCTACTTTTGTCTCAAACTCATGACGGTTTCTTTAGGTCAAAGTCTGCACCTACACTTCCCATCCATATTTTACAGACCAGAAGTCATTGCTGCTTGAGGAATCACATGGGGATCAAGAACTAAAATGTCTCGGTATCACAGTTTGGTTTGGGGGAGGGTTTTGGGCTGTCCTCTAATAGAGTTTGAATTTTAAATTATCATTTTAAAATAAAAAGTTATTGCGTACGCTGCCTACAAAAACACAATGAAAAGCTGTGACAAATTCTTACTCATCTCTCTCAAGGAGTAGTAAAACATGATATTGGCCCACGACTCGCTTTTGAGGCGATTCCTCCGCAACTTGCGTTCGAGTCTCTCACATCGCGCGCACACGCTCGGCCACGTGCCAGCCCTACACGCTAGCGAAGATTTACTGCCGTGGCAGTAGTCCCGTGGCTATTTCAAATCCAGGTCACAACTTCACGCAGTTACTCAGATTAACGTTTACAATTTAATCTGTTTTAACACAGGAATCAGTCATTGCTGAGAGGAAATCTAGGTGACGCTTCTGCTCAAAGAGGACTGAGTATTAAATATGAAATTTAACAGGTTTTTAATCATAACCATTTGTAAACAGTATAATATACGCCTGCCCTAATTTAGTAAGATAGAATTCTCACATAACACTCATCAAACCGAGCACAAAAAACCCTCTTCTGACATTTCACTAAATTAAAATCTCTAGGCCCCGCAGCAAGAATGCACAAATTTAGATTTTATTAATACCTTAAATCAAACTCAGTTTTATGTAAGGCAATTTACAAGTCATCTTCTCTTGCGATAGCGAAGAACACAACAGGAACTTCATCACGTTTTTACAGTCACTTCGAATGGGAGACTGTCTCACCTTTCAGTCTGACCTGCCATCGTTACAAAAATAACATTTTCTTTGAAATCCAGCAAACTTATTTTCACGAAGGCAGGTCTGAGCCTTCGGCCAGCACGCTAACGACGACGGGGCGGCTGACAGCTCCGCCGACAGCGACGGAGTTTAAGAGACGCTCCTCCCGCTCTGGAAGAGGCGCGCTGTTTCACCAACCTCCCGTTCGGCGATCCGAAGAGCTCTGCATTTTATCTAAACGCCCCGATTTCACACCGCGCCCGCGCGGGGAACGCGGCGGCGGCGGCGGCTCCCGCGCCGGCCTCCCGCCCCGGCGCGGCTCGGCTCGGCCCGGCCCCCGGCGGGCAGGCGACGCCGCGGGGCCGGCGCACACAGCCCTCGCGAGCCGCCAGGGCGGCGGCAGCAGGCTCAGCCGCAACGACGAGCTTTTTAACCCGCGTGAGAACTCCACCAGCGCACGCCGGGAGTCACGCGTCCGTCTGAAGAAAAATTCAGAGCGTAGAAGAAGTGCGGAAAAGAGAAAGATCGTGTTGGCGCTACACGTTACGGGAGAGACCAACACAAACACGCAGCGAGATGCGCGTGCCTCTGCCCCAGCACAGTTACTCAGAAAACTTGGCTGTTCTGCAAACAATCATATTCCATAGATGACTGATGATTTCAGAGTGCCAAAACACATCTATGGCAGATTCTGCGTAATTTTATCATTATTATTTAAGAATAAAGTCCAGACAAGGTCACAACAGCAATCAACGCACAGTTTATTTATGGGTCACTACTGGGTGGAACTGAGACCTTACTCCCGGAGGAACAGAGAAAGGAGGACAGCGGGAGGAATAGCACAGAAGGAAACTGAAAAAGAAACCTAAAGGCCCATCCCTTCTAGGATGCAAAAAGCAACAGACCCACATATGACAAACCACTTCACCTGACATCGCTGATGTTAACGAATTCACTAGAAGGTCCTCAGTTTTTTCCAGTCAAAATGAGATTTGATGGTTTTGACCTAAAAAAGGCAGTTTTACAGATCACCTAAAAATAAAAATATCTAGAACTAGATTAATATGTGTACGTACAAGAGCAACTTTCAGCAAGCACAGCATAACATTCAAGCACAGCCAGACATTTCACCACAATAATTTCTGGCAATCAAAATCAACAGTGATTTCATTTTTACAGTACTGTTTTAGGATGTTAATGCATATTAACTTTTTTCCTAGGGTGTTTTTTTTTTTTTTTTTTTTTTTTTAGTTTTTTCAGTTTTTACACAGTATTTTTATTTACTAACTGGAGTATTTATGTTTAATCTAACCAGGAACAAAGTACTAGTGCAGCAGGTTCCCTTTCTGGCTGACAGCATGACTCTAGTGACATCTGTGACTCTGGACAAGCATCTCCTCTCCTGACCTACCTCACAATGTCTTCACATGAAAAACTGGACACCTAATATTTTTAAATGAAAAAGCAGTGCAGTAATAGCAACTGTATATTTGTATACAAGCATACACACACCTTCATGAGTAGATAAGCCGTGTGCTATTGTTCAGCTTTGGTTAATGTTTCACTCATTTTCAAAAAATATTTACAAAAATAAGTCTGGCTTAGCACAGCAAAGAATAAAAATATAGCTAAATATATTTTTGCAAATACTGAAATAAACCACTTTCTTTCAATAAACCACTAAATTTTGCATTTCTCTCTAGAAAGTTATTTGTCTTGCAATGACCATTAGAAGTTCTAACTTCTAAACAGCAGGTACTGTAATTATTTTAATATCCATAAAGCACTAATTTCTTGAAGCCTGGCCTTACACAAAACGCATGTACTACCCTCCATTTAAAACCTCGTTCAATAAGCCAGTATTACAAAAATTTTTACGTTGCTCTGTGTTTACTGGGACATAACTCATTAGAATGGTGTAGAACAAGCTGTGGTAGGGCAGGGAAGTGCCATCGTACTTTTACTAAGGATCAAAACATCAATAAATCAAGTTGATTGGGAAACGCTATTCAAAGAGACAATTAATTTTTAAGAACACAGAGTGGAACGTAACAAGCACTGCAGAACAAAGTAAGTGCCAACTGTCAACGAGCCTGTCTGAGAATATATTAATTAAAAAAAAAAAAAAAAAAGAAAAGAAAAGAAAAGAAAAGAAAAAAGAAAACACGAAACTCCTAGCAAGCAAAAATTAAAGATGCAAAACACCCAGTAAGGTGGCTCTGATTCCTACACATTTGTGAAACTGTACTGCTGAAATGGGGGGAAACTCCACTACTTGGAGACACTTGGACAAGCTCACCAGAGTTTCCGTGCACCCCTGCCCAGCAAGCTTGGTCACGGGCAAGACGCGTGCCCCGTTTCCCAAAGATGGATAAGCAAATCGGAATTTCCCATGAAGCCGAGGATAAACCTTTCTGTTCATTAGTCCTCTTACAGTTTCCAGAGGACTACACTTATATCAAGTCATTATGAAGGTTCCCACATGAAAATGCATCTCTGACATAATTATATTCTTTCAAGTTACTTTTCCTCCCACTTGCTCTACGTCTTAGATGAAAGGGAAATACTGACAAAAACAAAACTTGACAGGGACATAAGATAACAACAGATTGAAAAAACATAAAACCACCAAGTCATTTACACCTCCTCCTCTTTCAAAAAAGAAAAAAAAATAACAAAAAAAACAAACCCTCTTCATTTCTACTGGACAGACTGAGATGAACTACATGAGCTAAAATACTCTTTTAATTTATAGCCTAAGGGTTCTTCCATGTTTGAAAGGAAGCATGTAAGGAAATACAATGTCTTTCTCAACGTGTCTGTTCTTTGAAATGTCTTCATTAAAATGGAGATTTTGACTTTTTGACTGTGAACAATAGAAAAAGGACAAACTTCAATTGCAAGTATCTTCATCTGCAGACAGTTCACACAAGACTCCACTGTTTCTTCTCACACTGATCTTGTTTTCATATTGCAGACAACTTTTTGAGGGGGAAGGGCAGATGGGATGACCTCCAGATCATGCCCATTAGCTAAATTAGAACTAATTACATCTTTGTTTCATTATGAAGCAACTGAAAGAATCTAGCCATGAATTCAGATCTGCAGCATAAAAGGAATCGTACTTTCCCCAGACATGAGTGGCTGCCATGATGGTGACTACCACTTAATAGAAGACGCTAATATATAAATACAGACGATGGCTCTAGAAGGTTCAAGATCACAAACCTACCGTAAAAAGGGCTGCCTGCATTTTTTTCCCTTTGGATCAAAACACCTTGTACATGCCTGCATTGAGCATTTTTCTGCTAAACTGCAGTAATAAGACAATTTGCTCAACGTTTGGGCAGATGGCTGGGACGGAGCAGACGGGTATTGCGGAGCACAGCCCAGGGGAACAACCTCTTTACGCGACGTGGGAACCATAGCAAAATTCCAAAGAGCATATTGGCTTAGCTTGCAGCAGCTACTAGTACTTTGGAGAAGACTTGAAAAGTTGTCCTACAGGTAATTTACACTACGATTGTGCCTAAATGTTTAAGTGGACATTAATGTCATCTCTCAACTGTGCAAAAGCTGCGTGCAACCTTCTTAACAATAGCACTGAAAGCTTCATTTTTGTCCTTAAGGCAAACAGCAACAAAACTTCCCAATGCTCCATTTTTTTTCTCACAAATTCTTACAGATTAGTTTTAGTGATTTGTTAATCACTGTTGATAGTTGTGTAATCACACATTGTTTTAAGAGGTTTATTGGTTACATTTCTAAATATATACATAAATGATTTATTGTCTATATACATTCCAGCTGCCCTACTATAAATTTTATTTCTGACATTCCTTCAATTAACATATAGGACTTTGATAAAGATCTTTTTTTATATATATATAAAACTATATTGAACAAAAGATATTCTTTAGATAGATATTTTCCATTTCATACATTCAGTGAAAAATGTACTTGTGAAAAATATGCAGGAACTAAAAAATTTATTGTTTTCCCAATCTTGGCAATCTAACAACATCCAGAAACTAATCAAAGCTGCACAAAAAAAAAAAAAAAAAAAAAAAAAAAAAAAATCTAAATTTAATTAAAACATACTGAACTTTTGAACTGACTATTCGTTAGATAAGGTAATATAAAAAAAGTTGTTTTCACTGTAAGTCACGGTATTATCTAAAAACTCTAAGTGTCTATAGATTCACAAACTATTTGAAAGCAGTATTTTCTAAACAATGCTACCAGCAAAATACTGCTCTATCATTCTAATCAGAAATAACAACAATAGCCATAATGATCTTTAAATACCTTGACACGTAGTAGAGGTATGTGAATTCTGTACAGGTGACAGAATTATACTGCCCAGTTTCATTCCCAGATACATTTCAAAGGCTATATTGTTTTTCTGCACTCTGTTTAGCAGATTTTCTCACTCACAAGCCAAGAACTGATAATTAGTTGCATACCATTTGCCAAACACAAAAGCTTTATTTGTCATAACAACACTGCTCTTCCAAACAGAGAAAGAGATGGAAATAATAATAATAATAAAAAAAGACAGAGGAGGAAAAAAAAAAAGACAGACTTATCCCCTCTTCAGGCTTAGTTCGCCACGTGCAGTTAGTACAACCTAGCACGACTTCACTTTTAACACTATAGTCATTTTACTTGTAGTGTGCATGAATCTGTGTTTTGATTTATTGTCTTGCAAACAGAATACTAATTTTAAGAAGTCATTCATTTTCAGAATTGTATAAAAAAGAAAAATAGTCCATCTTTTCTACTTTTATATAAATATTTCAAAATGTTCAGGACAGCAGGTAAGGATGACAATTTAATCAGAGTATTTCTGCATATATTTCTCTTTTTCAAACACCTATAGTTTGTCTAAAACAAATATATAATTAAAAATAATTTTCTAATGAGAACAAATTGACTGCAATTTACTTATTTTTAAAACTTATTTTTAAGAAATTAAAAATAAGTGTAATACTTAAAGAGTTGAAAAACTGGCTTTATTTTTTTAATAGAAGAAAATGAAAAACGCATAAAAATTCAAAGTACTTGCTTCTTCGTAGTGTATATTGGCCAAGAACTGCCCTGAACAATGCAGTCACAGTTCATGCTCTTAAATCGGTTGGATATCCACATTCATGGGGGGAGTGGGGGTGTACTATTCATCCTTTTGTGTTTTTGTGTTTTCTTTTTACTTACAAACAGAAGACACAATCGTTTTCCACATTTCAAAATGAAATGTGAAGCCAACCTAAGAACCTACTGGAGTTTTTCTAAAATACAAAATGTTATTCTTCAGGTCATAATTCTTGTTCTGAGTACAAGATCAAAAAAGACAAAAGCTCCACAGCTTTCTCTAGTTGTGCAAAAACAAGATGTATGAAGTACTGCTAAAGGAAAAAAAAGGAAAACAAGTCACACCTTACTTTATTACTACAAAAATGACATTTTGAACTCAGTTTCACACATTTGTGAGCACTCACTTATTTTCCAAAATTCCACAGGAAAACATTTAGGACAACATGCAATATTGCTTTCAATCAACATATATATATATTTTTTTTTAAAGTGGAATATTCCATGTCAAAAGAAACAGGTGCATCTTTCCTCTGGTTTCTTGTAATCAATAAGAATTTAAAACAGATGGATCTGATTCTATACATAGAACTAATCCCAAACATTTAGGAAATGTTGTGTCTTACAATTTTAAGAAACACTATGCCTATGTGCGTAGGATACGTGAAACATATTAGAAGGCTCTTCCACAAAGACAACTGCCATCTATACATTTTCCTAATTTGGAAAGACCTAATTACTACATCATTTTGTTACAGGACATCAGGGAAAGAAAGGTATTTTGGTTATTTAATCACTCATTATTCCAATATTTATTGAATTACCCCCAAGGTACCATCTTAAAATGTGTGGATATTTAGTCACCCTTAGCCTTTTAGACTGCTGATATAGTTAATGCAGTTTTTCATAAGTAACTATATAACCTAGTATATTTTGTTCAGTCATTCCCCATAACTGTCTTTTATTGATAAAACATAATTAGTTTTATTAAGTGCGACTGGTACATTGTTTATTTCAAGTGAGTGAGTATTAACTTTTCACTTTTTTGTTTTTAAAAAAACAGATGGAAATTTTGAAGAATTAAGGAACAGCTTGAATGTCACTTATGTGAAAACTGTACAAGTATGACATTGTCACTTTTGTTTCTTGGATTCATTTTAAGAAGTATGTAAATTACTTATCACAATAAGTTTAAAAGTGCTAGTCCTAATGAAACAGAGAATGTGTATTACACTACAGCTAAAACAAAGTAACGATTTAATTCAGGTAGGCTCTTCCAACAAAGCAAATAAATTATCATTGTCCTACCTTCAAAACATAAGGCTGCAAAAAAAAAAATCTACCTTAATCCCAGCTGTATTATACTCACAACAGAGTTAGAGATATGTCTTGATTTTCATATTATAGAGAAATCTCCACTAAATGGAATTTCTGAATAATCCTTACCTCACTGCAGGGGGAACCCACACACTATAAAGAAAGATTATGTTCATTGCCTCCTCGTAATTCCTCAACAGGATTAGATTAAGAAAACTCTCTTTCTTCATCATACCTAATACACCAGTATTCTCCCACGCAAAAAAAAGATGATGCAACTTTTCAACTCACAATACCTATCAAAATCTCTATAAAAGACATCATTTACGTATCTTCTGTAAGTCTCACCATTATAATCCTATTGGAGTGTAATTGCTGTGGCTAATATCCTTACCCTGTTATGAAAATGCTCAACATAAATGTGGCACTGAGTTGTTAAGATAATGCATGATCATGCTGTGAGAGGGTAATACCTATACAATAGCCCTTGCCAATACCATAAATCTCTTTATTAGACAACAACCTATTACAGGAGATCTACTTAGCTGTTTCCCTACTTAGAGGGCCATTTGGTGTTACAATAACAAGCTGACTTTTCACATTAGTAAGGATTAGCCAGTATAAATAATAAATCGGCACCGAGTTAGTGCTCTTTTAGATAAGGTAAATCTTTCCTAGTGTTTAAAAAGAGAATCCAAACTAAAACTTTAACAACGTGTTAGGCTGAACTTGTATGTTAATTTTAAAGCTCTATACTAAACTAACAGAAAATCAGATCTCAAACTGACTTCTGTAGTGGATTTATTACAAGAGAACACATTATGGAGACCTGTTACTATTTTTTGAAATGTGCATGCATAATACTCTATTTCACAACAGTATCACAGCAAATTACCTCTAAACTCACTGAAATAGTCTAAAACAAAACTACTGTCACCACTTTTCATAGTTGAATAGTCAAGAATTCATTTAAATACCTTCTCTTACCCTTCTTGCTCAGGAAGTAAACTATAAATGAATTATATCTAAACTGAAAAGGTCCTAACTTGCATCATACACTTCCACCATCTAGAAAACTATAATACAAATGATAAAATGTGCTGTACACCAGATCATTTCATTCCAGGTGCCAGATTAAAGAAAAATCTCTATTTGAAATAAGTATTTTGTATGCTTCAAGCTAGTATTTAAATTAATATTTAAAAATAAACTTCCTTCTGATATTCTTGGTTCATTCTTTGTCAGTATTTCCTTAAAAGGTTAAGGCAGCAATCCTTACCACTCTTTGTCTGCTTAAGTACTGGTTTATAAATTCATAAGTTATATTAGGATGAAACCATCTTTTTACATCTTATAACACCAAAAAAAAAAAAAAAGGCAAAATTAACAGTTAACATTGCATCTGCAATCAACTTGAATGTGAATCATAATACTGCTAGCAGAAAGAGAAAGGACTTACCGATCGCTTTTTGGCTAGCACACTACACTGCACGAGATGCATGGAAGACCTTCCAGTCTTGTGTTGTCTCTCTCGTGCTGACAGGACATTTTTAGAATGAGAGAAGACAGTTGATGCAACTAAAATCTGCTTCTCGTTATACAAAGTACCAAAACTGTTCTCTTGTATCTCTACAGCCGTTTTTTTTTCTCAGTTCTTTTAAAACTTTCAATAAAAAGGCACTTCCTGAAGGAAAAGCTTTTATAATACCAGTTTTTGTTTAATGGCATTTTCTTTCTTTTTTTTTTTTTTTTTGGTCCACTGTTATTTACTGTTTCTGATGGACAATCTTTTAAAAAGCTTTCCTACCGAGCCTTTCTCCTCTGCATGGGTATAACAGAGAATACACAACGAAATGAAATTGTACTTACTGGAAACAATTCCGCCCTGAATGCCTTGATTATTCTGATTATCTCATATACAAGCTCCCTCTGCAGGTAAGAAGAAGAGTTAGCAAAAACGTGGGAAATGTGGGTAACAGCCGGCATAGGACCCCAAATAATTGGTCCCCATTTTAAAGAAATTCCCCAGGAAATGCTTCTGAAATGTTACCTGATGCAAAGAGTTAACATAGAAAACCGCACCCTTTTTTTTTCCAGCTCTACATGTCTATTCTTGCCCCTCAGAAAAGGTAAATATTCAGCTTAAGTCTTTCCTATGTCAAAATACACTGATTTCTTTTCAAAGTCACCTAAATGCTTTTAGGAAAGAAAAAAAACATTGCTCTGCTTACCCAGAACCAAACAGAAATGAAAGACCACCCCAAACAAGAAAACAAATTCATCTTATCTGACGCATCTCCCTAACCCCAAAATAAACAAACGACAGCGTTCCTCATTCTATTTACTGCGGGGAGATAAAACTCAACGCTGCTTTGGATACGGTTACACATGCATTCCACCAAAATTTAAAAATCAGCTGAACTGAGTGGTATGCCTACCTCCAATATTAAAAATGTCTCTTACAACTTCTATTAAATTATGAAGAAACAATGTAGTTTTCATTCAAGTGGAGGTAAATTGCTCTTCTTCCAGAAGGCATTATCCTTACTTCGAAATACCTTATTTTTCACAATGCATATAACATGAACTTTCTAGATAAATATCCCTTCAATGAATGAAGCTATAAACAGTAAGCAGACCAAAATTAGGTCTTCCTCCTATCTAACCTCGAGCACACAATCTCCAAAAACTGGGATGACATTAGTCAATGTTAATCTCTCTTCTAACATAGAAATACTGAGAGAAAGCCTTTTGGGTTGTTTTCTTATAGCACCAAACCCCACTTTCTGCAGGTATTCTATTTATACCAGACAGTCATAAAATAAAGCATTATGCGCTAAGTGACTTTACTTTTCACTGGAAAAATAAACTCTGCAATATAACCTTTTAAGTTTTCATGAGCAACTTTAAAAACAAATTACTCAAATGATATTCTAGGTAAGGTTAAAGCCACTACATGGGACAAATATAGGGCAAATTTGAGGTATTCACCTGAAGATGACAACTGCTGCATACAGAGCTCTTCCTCCCTGTTGGAGCACATTTAACACTGGGATCCACAAGCGGGTATTATCTGCTCTTACCAAAAACCCCCCCAAAGTAGGGAAAGAATGAGAAAGCAGAAAAAGCTGGCAAATGTGAGCAATTTGGAGAGATCCCTTCAAGCACTGGTTAAGATTATTGCCTGAAGGACAGGAGGATTTCTTCTCACTTTCAAACTGTGTCCCCAAGACTGCAGAGGCACCTTCTCTCCTTTAAGCAGTTTATACAGATTTACACAAGGATCAGCCTCACCCGCTGCCGATCTGCATTTAAGAAATACCTCTTCTACTGAAGCGAGTCAAAGCTGCGTAAGACGCCGAGCCCTTCAGTATTTCAATGCCCAATTTACCAACAAAATAATTATGAACTGATCTTCTGGAGAACACTCATTTTGTTCAACCCAAAGATGCATCGTTATTCATGCCGTGAAACTAAAGTTTCCCAAGTCAGTCACTTCAAGGAAAAAAGTCCAAATTAAAATTTCAAAGAATGAACAACTGAATGACTGGATTAGATTAAAGGAATTATGCGTACCACAAAAACCGGAATCAGGAATTTGTCAGAGAAATGCAGAGTCAAAAGCAGAATTTGTTCTTAGAATCCTTTCTTAAAAGGCCACATAGTTTATAACCGACACTGGCTATGGCTATGTGACTGTTTCTGAACGCTGCTCATACTGCTGTCGACTGTTATGCCACAAAAAAAAAAATGACAAATACGATAATGTCAGGAAAAGAAAAAAAAAAAAAGAGAGAGAGAAAGGTGAAATAAAATCTCCTTCCGGCATTTGGTCTCTCTCCACCACTGCAACACCTTACTTCAGAGCACGGCTCTCTATTTACACCAGATCCCATCAACAGCAAAGCAAGTATTACAGTCAGAAACAAGGTCGGTCATCCCCTCCCCAGCTGCCAGAAACAATTTTGAACAGTAATCGGTGTTAGATTATTCTGTCATCTAGATTCAGAGCAATAATCGGTTTGAGGTGTTGACTGATACGAAAATACCAACAGAGGGCACAAAGAAAAGCAGCAGCATATCTAAACGAGGTATTTGGGATTTTATTACATCCAGAAGCAACTAAACGAACAGAAATTGCACATTTTTTAAAGTGCAATTCTCCAGTGATAGATTGCTCTGATGCTGCCTTACTGACACTATCCATTTTTTATAGCTGCAAACATAAATGTAATTATACATTAAAAAGGTGAAGTTCTCTTAAAAAATGTGCATTTTGAATAATTAAGTTGTTCTCTATAGTGCCCCACTTAAAAAAAAAAGAAAAAAGCTAAGAAACTTAAAAGATATGATAATTCCCTTCTTCATAGATCTTCTTTGCCATAAAAGATAGGAGCACGCCCAACACCTAATTTATGTATTGAAGTACGCCTAATTTAAGAATTGACATTTGAAAGGCACTTTTGTTTGTACAGTCTCAGAAATCAGGATCTGAATAACAGCCTTCATTCCTTTTATTTTAGTCAAGCATTTGTAGCTCATTATGGCCAAGTAACACATCATTAAAATATAAAGGTGGTATAAAAAGCTCTCCTACATTGATCAGTGTCAAGTCAACCCACATTATATCTTAAGAGCTATTCCACTTCTTCCCTCACTTCACCACTTGGGCGAAACAAAGCATCTTCCGAGGCACTGTAAAATGCTGTTAAAGTGAGAAGACAGTATTTTCAAAGATACTTAGTACTTCAAGGGACAAAAAAAAAAAAACAAACAAACAAAAAAAAAAGACAGTCCTACACTCTGTTGTATTTGCATGCATGATGAAAACGGAACAAGATAGATTTCTTAGGACAAAAAATGCATTACTTTAAAAAGAAAATATTCGTAATATTGCAGCTACCTATGAGGCCTAAGTAGCTTCTTAGCTCTAGCTAGATTTTCTCTGACGAGAAAAATCTACTTTTACTACTGAAATACAGACATTGATACTTATATCTTGTGTTAGTATTTATAATGTGCTCCTAAGAGATTAAGATTAGGGGAAAAAAAAAAAAATCACACAACCAAGGCAGGTCCTATTTTTCTCAGCCCATGATCACTTGTCAAGCCATGATTAATGCTGTGCTCTGTAGAGGGAGACATTACATCTAGGCTACAACAGACCTGAATTTTACCCTAAGGCAGAAGTCTGATTTAAACATCTCTATTTAAAGTGACATTTGTCCTCTCTTTTCAACCAGTTTCCTCTGAAATTCCAGTAAACTGACTTTGTGACCTACAAATGGTCCATTGATTCTAACTTGCCGCGTGGCCTGTCCTTGTAGCAAAGTTAGTTTTGGTGCCTGAATGAAGCAAGATGTTATGCATTCAAGAAAAATACAACAGCAGAGTCCACTAGGTGCTCTACTAAATGCTCTTGGTTGGGCAACAGCTACTAGAATTTACTGATACAAAGACTCCAGGTTACACATAAGAGCTAAAGAGAGTAAGATCAATATTGAAAAAAAAAAAATATATATATATATATAGAAGAAGCAATAGCCTTAATGTTCTGAGGTGATGAGCAAAAAAGGGATTTTTTTATTTTTTTTTAATTTTTTATTACAGCCAAGAACACAGACATCATCAGGGCAACCCTGAAAAGTAATTACATTTTATCTCTTGCCTTTCACTCTGCGGTGTCCGCTAAGGTATTTACATTTGTCTGTTACAAGAACAACAAGCAAGTCAGGAGAAAAAAATAGTTGTGATCACTTATCTCAAGTAAATATTATTTCTCCAGTGAATGGTATTATTCCACCTATTTTATAAAGTTATTGTTAGATACTTTATCTGTAACTGCTGTAGCAGGAATAGACATGCTCACACCTTATAAAGAAGCAGCCAAATAGTAGACCTGGACATGTAGAACAGTCAATATTCTTCTTACTGTATATGAAATACATCAACTTTTGATAATATTAAGCAATTTAGACACTGCTGGCAAGTTCCTAAGATAATCTTATATCTGGTGCTTTTCAGGGTAAATTGATTTTTTCCCCCGTTCTCATAGCTGTTCTGGTAATTGAACAAATTTATAGAGGTGTGATGGGACCTTCCTTACAAGCAGATGACACAGAATAGTCCACAAATACGAAGTACAGTACTTCATAAAATCAAATTTTTATTGTGATTAACTGTATTTAAGCTTGCTTTATGCTAGAATAACAATCAATAGAGTTTTGCTGGAGACTGCACTCTGTCTGCAGGTGTTAAGCATTGTGTTTGCTTCAGTCTGCAATGCTTTGATTACTACACCTTTCTAAATAATTTTGGTAAATAACAGACTAGCGTAAGTTGAATCATTGTAACAATACCTTATGAAAAAATCGAAGGAGAAAATCGTGACATATGCAGATTGTATTTTTTTCTAAAACCCATAAAATACTCACTTCATATAGTTATTCATAACCTGGTGATGCTACAATTCCCAATTTGAATGAGAACTTTATTCCTTTTTTTTTTAAAAAAAAAAAAAAGAATAAATTTCTGATATTAAGCTACCAGTTTGTATCTAAAAAATGTTATAAGAGCTTAATATTCATTATATAAGTGTATCTCTATAATTAAATCGCTCGTAGTAAACAAGCCTAAGCTGTATAAACATATCTCTTACATTACTGGTCGAAAAAATAGGAACTCAAAAAAATTCAACTTTTGAAAGGGGCTTTAAGCCTGTCATCTTTCATCTTTTAAAAGGAAGAACAGGTAAAAGAATGGTATCATAGTTATAGAATAAAAATGAAAGTTTTTTTAAAAAATGTATATATTCATATTACATCACAAGTTACAAAATATTCATTCCAACAGAGCCACCTACTACTTTTATTTTAAGAACTGTTGGAAACTACAAGCATCTAAGTTTGAAAACTATTTAAATATTAAACATGATTGCTACAAAAATTAAGAATGGCCTTAAAATAGCTTTTTGTTTTTCCGGTTTCCCTGACATCAAATTACAACTGTGAACATTTAAATCTTACTTGCTTAAATTTGAAGGTTTTTTAAAAAAAAGAAAAAGAAAAAATATAGCTTTTAAGTTTTAAAGCTGCACATAAATACTTAAAAAGCTGAATTTCTTGCAATTTCAAACCACTTTTGTACATCACAAACATAGCATCACTAGTACAAAATGCTTCAGAAGAGTTCTGTTTAACATGACATCTCTAAGCAGCATGCCTGATGATAAATTTTACTAACCTGTGCTCTAAAGTATGTTGCTTTATAACTGACTGCTTGTCTACCTAGGCAAGAATATGATTTCAATTATACACCAGACGTGGTTTAACTTCTTATTTTGCACTTCACCTGGTAAAATCATAAATCGCTTCTCCAAGTTCTTGTATTAGCACTCCTTCAAATATATTCCTCAAAGGAAATGCAGAGAGGACATAAGCAATTTTTAACATAAAAATATCTTCGTGTGATTATTTGTAAAGTTGTTTTTTTATTAGGTATGGTGCTATTCTCAACAAAAACTGTACTAAAATATATATTCATATATGCACATCAACATCTTCAGTGGACATAGCATGAGCAAGGGCTTGGAACTATATTAATTTTTTAGGCCAGATTTCAGAAAAACTTTATTTTTTTACTCTTTTCTAAATATCATATAACAATATCCCTCCAATATAAAGAGCTATCTGTATGAATTCATGATACATTATATAATAATATATTGACAATACAACTTTGACAAGTATTTTGCCTAACTGCAGACTTACCTTTCTAACACATGAGAAAGCTACATAGCTTTAAAAAAAAAAACTGTAATTCATGACTGTACTATTCTTTATCTGAAAATAAGATTTTAAAAGTTTAATATTAATCACTTCTACATTTTATATTTTCAGTAATAATAATAATCATTTAATACCTAATACTAACCATAAAAACTACACACTTCTAAGACTATACTACCTTGTTTATTTAAATTTTAATAAGACGCTTCCTTACTAGAGACTAGAATTCCTCCCAGAGTAACCCCCTTTCCTGACTTTAAGCATTAAAAGCAGTGAGATAAATAAAACATGGAGAAAGCTTCTGAAGTGATCAAATAAGGACTAACCAAGCAAACTTTTTTTTTTTTTTTTTTTTTTTAAGCTCTCCTCTTGCTCACTTTAAGGAGGGAAACACCCAGAAGCCTGGTGTTAATGTCTCTGCTGATTGTGAAAATTGCAGCAATAAAAACTCCAACTGCTTGTCTTAAATTAAGACTTGCAAGACTACATGTGAGATCTGTATCTTTACATTAGTTTTTATAACATTTGGAAGTTTGGTTGCCTGCTTTGATGTTGGTCTATTAATGAGCAGGGGAGCCAAAAGCCAGAAAAAACGTTTACTGGAAATTCTCAAGTCAAAACCTGAAGTAATTGGTTTGTTCTACCCCACATGATTCAGTATCCTGATTCCCCCAACCACCAGCTCCCAAAGCTATCCGAGTGTCTACATTTTTTTGCTGTTGCCAACACATAGTAACCCACAGTGATTGAAAATGGCAGCTGAAGTGCTGCTGCAGCACATTAATTTTTCTCTAAGTGGTCCAATTTTATCATCTGAATGTTGAAAATCTCCTTTCGCTTTTTTTTTTTTTTTTTTTTTTTTTTTTTTTTTTACCTTTAGAGATTTGTCGAATTTGGGGCTGCCGTCATAAACTAAAGTGCAACATTTTCAAGACAATTTTTAGATTATCCGTAATAGCTCCAAAGGATAATGCGCTTTCTTTATAGCGCTGTGCATTCAAAGCAGACTAGTTAACAGCAACTTAAGTGTGATAATGGCAATTACATCAATGCTCCTTTTAC
The DNA here is from genome assembly GCF_028389875.1 of Rhea pennata. Taxonomy (NCBI): domain Eukaryota; kingdom Metazoa; phylum Chordata; class Aves; order Rheiformes; family Rheidae; genus Rhea; species Rhea pennata. Next base: position 15,411,066 of record NC_084670.1, on the reverse strand, counting down.
ACCACCAAAAGGTACTGCTTCAGACAGCTGAAGGCATTAGGTAAACAAACTGCTCAAAATTACTTCAAAGTAATGACACAGAATTCTAGGACCACTAAATACATCTATCTACAAAATACCCAATTATTCATATCCATTTATCAGAAATTTGTATTAATTACTTAATTAACTGCGGGGGGGGGGCGTTACTCCATATATACTCAGTTTCTTTACTAAACGGAAGCAATAGTGCAGTGTGAGTGAAGACATCCAACAATAAAAGCGTTTCATCCCCATGTTAAAACAAAACAAAAAACGACAAAAACTATCAAATGGAGAACCAAAAAGACCAAAAAAACCACACGCCTACGCATCGTGTACTTAAATGCACTTTTTCAAAACACAAAATACACATTTCAATATTTATATAATTCGACTAAAAGGTTTGGGGTATAGGAAGTTTTTCTTTTTGCCAGAGACAGCAACTAGAATACAGTCCCTAAGAAGCATCTTGTCCCTGGAAAAGGTCCCAACTTATTGACAGATAACTGGGTTTTGCTTGGCTTTTGGTTTGCTAGACTATGAATATTGATTTGCGAAGATAATAAAGGGTAGGCCGAGCCACATCTTTCAGATGCAAGGAAACAGTAACAAATGAATAAAAAGACTGTGCAAGTATTTACAGTTATGTAAAAGAACTTAAAACGTGACCAATATTTTGCACTAACAACAGACCAGCAGACATGCCACATTTATTTCTAAATTATTCATTATAGGGCAATAGTAATTGCAAGTGAAGTTATCCTAGTAAATTCCATACAGCTAAATAAATGAAATTACAAGGAATATACATTTTCACCTTTTTTTAGGATAAAAGGTAAAGAGGGAAACATATGGCTGGTGGTCATCAAACTTCTTTTAAAACTCTCCATAAAAACATCTATTATCCTAGTCTACCCATTAAGGAGAAAAGCATGTTTGTTTCAAATGGAAACAATGTGTGCTGGAATGGAGAGCTTTTTATTACAAGATTTCCATTTGTTTTCTGAAGTAATTAGAAGGTCTTTTCTATTCAGGCCCCTAGTGCAATATTGTGTAGGCCATATCCAAAGCATGAGTCCAGCAGAAAAGGTTTTCTAAGCCCCACTAGCAGAGAGGAGACATCAGAAACCATGCAATAGTGGCTGTCATAAAAGGTCACTTTTTTGCTTGGAACAAACCATTAATCAATAGAATATAATTGTCTGAGCGCTTGCAAGGGCTCTGCAGTGAGCGGACCTTGCTTTTCACTCACATAATTGCAAAACAGCGAAAGTTCAGAAACATAACCCAAATCCACCTCCCCATTTTACCCCTTTACAATTCCCACTGCCCTTTGGGCCTCTGCTTGGAAGCAAATGGAAGGCAAGCTGAAGTTTTCTCAATTGAGCTGGGGCTAAGAAACCTTTGATATGCTAATCCCCTCCTTCAAACGCTAAGAATTCACACTTGCATTAATTCCAACAATTTGGGCAGAATGATGCGAAATGGCACCTCTTTCAGCGGCAAGCAACAAAAGGAGGGGCCGAGCGCGGCGGCGGCGAGCAAGCACGAGCGCGCCGGTTCCGCGGGGCGCCTCCCGCCGCGCGCAGCCTGCGCACCTGAGCGCCAGCCGCGCTCCGCGCTCCGGCCGAGCCCGGCGGCGCTCGCCAGGCTACCGGCACGATGTTATTTTTAGAGCCAGGCGCAGCAGCGGTGCCTCCTGCCACACTCTGTTTTCTGTCTCCAGATGGCCCCAGTTTTCTACATGTGAAAATAAACATAAATAATAATAAAAGAGATGGGTTTTCTCGCTCCGCGACCGACAAAGGGCAATTTATTCCCCGCCGAAAGCCTCCTGCCCTGCGCACGCCCGCGCTGGGCGCTCGGCCGACTCACAGAAATAAGCCCGCAACAGGTAATTATTTACTAAACGGCGGCAACTTTCCCCGTTGTGCAGCGCGCCGAGCGCCGCCGGGGCCGCGGCCGCCTCCGCGGGCCCCCGCGGCAGCCTCCGCCGCTGCGGCCGCGCCGGGGGGAGGCAGGCGAGGGCTCCGCGCCCGGCCGCCCTCCTCCTCCTCCTCCTCCTCCTCACCCCCTCCCTTTCCTCCTGCTGCTGCTCCGGCCCGAGCGGCGGGTCCTTGCCGCCCCCCCCACCCCCCACACACACACCCGGCGCGCCGCTGCGCGGGCTGTGCGCGCCCCGCGCAGGGTCCCGCGCCCTGCGGGGGCAGCGGCATGCAGGGCAGAGCCCCAAGTCAGTGCTTCCCGCGGGGAGGAACCGGCGGCGCGTAGCTGCGCCGAGCGGGGCTTACCTCGATGCCGGGGTCCGTGCGGCGGGCGGCGCGGCCGCGCCCGCGGAGAGCGCGCCGGCGGCGGGAGCGGGAGCGCGGGGCGGCCGGCGCTGCGGCTCGGCGCGCTGCGGCTCGGCGGACGGCGGCTTCTCCTCCGCGCAGCCAGCCGGCAGGCTTTTTCTAGGGTTAAGTCAACATTTTCCTGCAGTTTCCAGCACTCCGCTCCGCACGAAATGTATGATATCGCCAGGCTCCCCTCTCGCACGCCAGAATATCAAATTAAATTAAAAAAAATAAAAATAAAACACAAATCGGAGGGACGAGGGGTGCAGCGCGCAGTGTATGTGTCCAGCCTCTGGAGTCCTTTTTATGCAACGATCACGAGAAGGGAAATCAAGGCGATGCCAGCAGCAGGAGTAGCGGGGAACAACTCAAAATTTTTACAATGAAAGCCCCCCTCCTCTGTGTCTCTGTCGTTCGCATCGACCTAATTTACATCTCCCTGGATGACATTCTGGCCTCTGGCATGATACTGGTACAGCCCCTCCTCAAATTTCTCCTCTTCCTCTCGATGCTGCTGCCCCGTGATCGACTGGAGATCTGGAACCAGGCGCTGAGCTAGTAACGCACACAGCAATGGAAAAAACGCAATACATACACACGAGAAAAAAAAATCCCAATGAATTGTATTGCAACCTCCTCCTTGCTCATGCACCTCTCCGTGTGTGACTGGGGATTGCGAAGTCCTGACACAGACTCTCCGCTGGCTCTGAACTGGAGTCACCTCCACCCGCCTCCTCCTCCAATCTCCACCCCCTCTGTCGCCGCTCCCCACCCCTGGGCTCAGCTAATCATATAAACATATTATCGCGTAGCGCAGCACCAGCGAAGGACAAAAATCTCTCCCTTCCTGCTTTTCCCTTTTCCCCTCTCCCCCCGCCCTTTCTTCCAGCCCCAGCATGGGGGGAGGAGGGGAGATTTAAGGCAAATAATAAAAAAAAAAAAAAAAAAAAAAAAAAGAGCGGCCGCGCACCACAAAACGTGAAGCTGCAGCAGCAGCGTCTCCGCGCCGCCGCCACCGCCTGCCTCGCTCCGCCCGCGCGGCTCCCCGCGGCCGCTGCTGCCGGGGGAGGGGGGCGCGCAGCGCCGCGGCCGCCCGCGGAGCCGCCGCGGCCCTGCTCGGCTGGGGCCTCCCGGCCGCGCCGGCCCCGCCGCCCCCCGCGCGGCCTCCCGCGCCCCGAAACTTGCGCGGCGCGGCCTGCGCTGCTGCGGGGGGCTGCGCCGCCGGCGCCGGGCCGCCTCCCTCCCCCGCACCTGGCTGCACCGAAAAACAACGCGCCGGCCCGAGCGGGGCGGCGAGGCGCGGGTCTGGCGGCCCCCCGGGCTCTTTCGGCCCGTCCCCTTCCTTCCCTCGCGGTGGAACTGCGCTGCTCCTGCGCGACGAGCGCATCTCCTCGCGTTACCGGCCGCAGCCGTCAGAGACAGCACGCCAAAGCACAGCGATACATTGGGGAAAACATGTCAGGACAGGGTAAACAACACTTGGAAGCGATTTAAAGGATACTAAGTTGACTCATTCATGTTCTCAGATACAAAATGCAGTCTAGTAGCGCTGTTGCATTCCTTCCAAAAGTCCTATCTTAAAAACGAGTTTTTTTTTCCCCCTCTCTCTCTCCTGATGCAAAATGCTGAGGCTCTGTTCTGACCTTTCCGGATGTGCAACATGAAAAATTTCTGGCTCTCAAGGTCAGGGAGAAGCAGCTGGGCGTTAGCAAGTGCTTGTTTGTGCAAGAGCACGGCATGGACAGGCCCTGGGAGGGACCCCAGGCCCGAGGGCTGCGGGGGAAGGCAACCCCGAGCTCCCGCGCACCTTCCCCTCCGGACCTTCCCATCCGGTCACTTCTCCGCAAGGGCTGCTCTAAATTAGTGCAAGGCTGCGATGGCCATAGGGGGAAACAGAGGTACAGCCAAAGATCAAAGCAGCACAAACCTGGCCCAGTAATTTCTCCCTTACTTTTGGCCCTCCCTCCCTCTTCTGGCTGCAACAGTGGAATAAAAGTCCTCTCAATTGAATCTACCCACAGAATCACTGGCACATGGCAGGACCACTCAGGGCTTGTAAAACTCTTTTAGGTCCAAAGCCTATTGACAGTTCAGCTTAAAACACCCACACCACACCAAGAAATCAGGATCATTACCTTTGTTAATGGTAATGATTTATTTTTAACTTAATTATTTCAACTTCTCTGCATACCTATGCAATTAGTGTTACTGTTTAGAAAAAAATGACACATATATGTGAAGCATGACGCATTTAAAAGGAAACCAAATCATTAAAACCTTGCCACATGAAGTAGTAAGAATGATAGAACTGGCAAATGGCTCAAAACAATTTCAAACCTTCAACAATGCTAGCAGCAATCGCAGGGATCAGTATCTAAAACATGGCCCTCACCATGCTGACCTTCCTCAGCACCTGCAGAGAAAGCACCAAGAACAGCCCCAAGTTCTCTGGGCTAAAGGAGGCATCTTCTTATACTCAGGAGTCGGCCTTCCTGAGGCCACTACCAGCTGTGCTAAATCTGCAAACCACCTCGAAACCAAACTCAGCAGGGGAGGGCAGAAGATCATGTGGTTTTGTGATAGTTTTGTCCTTACTGTATAGTTAAAACTAAAAAGTATGAGTTGCCGTGAGTGGCAAATGTAGCAAAAAAAGCAGGTTCCCAATTTTTATTTCATATTTTTAAGTACGTTGTGTATTCCCAGTATAGCTGATTGCCCTTTTCTGCTGAAAATTCACTTATAAATATCATTATAGAACCTTAAATAACCCTTATGTATTCTAATGGAAATAGATCATAAAGTCATTTTAATGTATTTTATTAGAAACTGATTTTCACTGGGAGGATTGGATGCATCTGTTATGGAGACATTCTTACAAAGAGGGTCATAGAAATGTAAAGTATAAATAATCATTTAGATAAAATTTTACCATAGTTTTACTACGTATCTTTAACACTCATATTCAACTTTTTGCCAAATAAGTGTAACTGCAGATAAACAGTGGTAGCCCTGAACTAGCAGCCTTTTCCTCAGTTGCTGAGAGCAGGATTTAGCCAGAAAACAGTCAAGAGTATAACAAGAATTATGTGGACTTGGCAGTTTTCCTCTGAGAGGAAGTGAGAGAGAGGAATTCTTCTATTTGGAGCATACCTTATACAGGTTTCAGTAAGATTTTTACCCCCTTCCCCCAGAAAAGAAAAGAACTGCAGAATAGGCCTTTTCCTCAATGAGTGCAGAAGTGGAAGGAGATTCACTCACACGGATTCAACTGCAGGATTGCAGTCTGTTTTCCCCCTTTTCATCAAGAGCTTCAGGAATCATATTTCTCTCTACATGCAGAGATAAGAGTTTTACAACTCTGAGCTGTAAAACTGAGTTTTAACAATTGGTAAAAATGCACATAGAGACCTTTCAGCTTTTGTTTTGAAACCACACCCCTCCATTAATTCTCATTAAATCCTGATTAAAATATAACAATACCTTGCAGAAGAGTATATTGTTTTGGCAAGTAAAATATTATTATTCAAGCAATTCATTTTACTGCATATGAATCGTCATCTGTCTCTTTAAAACAGAAAACTTGCACACACAGACCCATAGCATACTTGAATTCAATTCTTCATATCTTACTCAAATTTTTTGCCAGATTTGAATATTAAGATACACAGGAATTGTGACAAATCAAATTTCTTTCACCATAAAGACTGCTTACTATTTGCTTTTTGTTGTAGTCCTCCAAAAATATGTACCTCACTCCACATGGACTCCACAAGTAAATATAGACAAGTAGGTTTTCTTTAAATCTTGTTTCATTACAACATTGCAAAATAGCTACCTTGATAAGAGATTTTATAATCCTAGCAAAATCATTTGTTAATATGTTTATCTATTTCACTAACGTCAGGCTTTGTAATGTTTCATGTTAAGCTATATGCTCTTTGTGTCTTTCTCTCTGATTACTTTGACAACCCCACTGGATCATTTCCATGAAAAACTAAAAGCAAATTCAGAGTGATTTTTGAAATAATCAGAAGAACTGTGTATCAGTTAGTGTTTCTAGGGGCTACATGTATGACAGTAACAACTGGAAAAGATTTAACTGTCAGCTGTGCACTTGGAGAAGGTGCATCTGAAAAAGATGATTTAACTTATGGCAAAAATTAGCCAAATTATGATGTCTGCAATACAATCATGTCGACCCCACTAGAGCTTTTTTGCTGTAGAACTGCAGCTTACATTTGCCTATTCTTGAAAAAGATTAATTTAAAATGTTTTAATATCTTGATAAATAATTTTTATATTGCCCTGAGCGTCAGTTCCCCCATGAGAAAAGGTTTACATGGATTTTATGCAACCTACTTTTTTACTATGGGAGTTTTATGAAATGATTGAACTTTAAATATTAGCAAGTGACATTTCCCCCTATATGTACACACTCCTGTGAATAATGTATCAATGAACATATAATTAGATGCAATATAAGCAAAGACTGACAGGAGAGATTAAATATGTGCAGTACAGTAGCATCAACCTAAAACTGGCATAATGTAAAGACATGGTCTAATTTGGCACATGGAAAAATAACAAACCATTACATGATTTCACCATTTCAACAGAAAACTGAACAGGCCAGATTTTGATTGTTTCAGTCAGGGAAAGCTCCAATTAATTTTGCAAACAAATTAATATAAATAAAGTATGTATGATATAACCCATAATAGGAAATATCTAATGTATTGTCTTAAGACTTTGGAAATATATCTTGACTATTACTAGTGTTTTAAACTAAGTAATTGATTTTACTGTCACCTGGGAAATAATGAAGCCCATCAATAAAATAAGAGAATTCTGCAGCTGTTCCTAACAAATAAATGTAATATGAATTTGCATTATACATAGTTTACTTCACTAATCAATTTTAATGACTCGTAATCTATATTATTATTTAAGAAATAGCAAAATCATTGACTCACTCCTAACACTTGCTAATTGTTTTTTAAAATAAATTCTATACATAACTAAAGAAACACCCATTTCCATTTGTTTTATGTTAAATCAACATCTAACCACTCATGGTGATTTCATTCAAAGAAAACAGAAGGAACACATTAGCTGTGTGGTTAAAGAGATTGATGGGCTTCAAACATTTTAACCATGGATTTTTTTTCCAACTGTAGAAACTCATGTTTCTAATTTAAATAGCTTCAAGAAAATGAAGATCATTTTATTCAACAAGGCTGTTGTTTCTTGCTTCTAAGACAAAAATTAATTTAATTTTGTTTAATTAAGTAATATTAGAAACAACTTTGTTCAGAGAGAATGCAGCTATGAAACAAAAGCATGCCTATTCTATACTAACTATGTATTTTGATACAGGATTTTTGTATCACATTAATCCCTTATAAAAGATCAGTAAGATTTTTACCAGTGAATTTAGATGCAGGTTGTTTTATGTTCATGCTAAGACACTGTAGTTGTTTCTCCACTCTCTGAAAAGCAAATTTGGGGGAGCAATGGAGCTCTGTGCTATTGTGGAAGGATGTTCCTTGCTGTGGGTGTTTATGGGTGTTTGTTGGTGGAAAAAAATTGTAGTCTAAATCCACAGGCATTTATGAAGGCCAAAGAGTTTTCAAGATTGAGCTGTTAGGATTCATGTAGCAGAACACATTTAAAAAAATGACGAGTACAATTCCCTGTTATCACATGAACAGCTCAGTACAGAAGCTGAAATGATGATACCAGGAAAAGAGCTACAGTGCTGAGTTTTTGGGGGAAGAGAGATGGCTATGCGATCCCAATTCTCCAAATAGTTTTGCACATTTCTAGGTTCCCTTTTCTCCAACTGTTATATCTGCGTAGGCATTACTTCTGCATTTGGGCTGCAAATAATGTTTTTTTTTTTTTTAAGCAAAGAAGCAAGGCCCAAGAGAATAGTAAGAAATTAAATAGATTTTTCTATTTAAAATAAATGTAGTTTTGCCTGGCAGGTAGGGAGCTTCTTCTCCTCCCCCCCTCACATAGCTCTCTATGTAGAATTTGCTGTGACTTTGCTAAATCTCAGTATCTCTTTCTGTCACGACTTTGCAGGCAGAGGGGTGCCCCTGCTCTCAGACTGGCATGTCTGGAGATCGCCGCATATTCTCACACCTTCCTCACCTCCTGTTACCCGACTGTTTCATATAACAGCGTGGGAACATGTGGAACTGAGTGGGAGAAGGCCTGGACGCCTGTGCTGAATGCCCCTACTTTCTATGAGCTGTATAACAAACTTCAGGTGCAGATCTAGAACTTACATCCACCAGAGAGTGCTTTTAACTAGAGCAGCTGGCTGCTCTGTCACGTTGAGAGTCTGCCACAAAATGAAAGGTGATGAAAAAAAGATGAACAAGGCATGGAGCATTCAAAAGAGAACTATTCCACTTCCAAGTATGAATACATGAAGCCTTTTCTCTCTTTACCTAAGAGTCTAATATAAGCATACTACATACTATTAAAATCCATGTTCTTGACTGTATAATCAAAACATAAGCAAGACTTTTGGAGGTATTCACATTTATCTGCACTGCTCTGCAAACCCATAAAGATTTAGATGCCTGAGTAAGGGGTAAGGTTGAATGTACTTTCCTCAAAATAGTCACAGGATAAAATACATCAAGATCTTGGACCACCAACCAGAACTCAGGCCTCCCCATTCCAGCTGACTGCTCGAATCATTAAGCTACAGAGTCATGTTCCCTCTGGTGCTCTCACTTTCTGGCCCAGTGAATCCTGAATTATTTTCTGCCTGGTGCGCAGCTTTAACAGGAGAAGGGGAGAATATCTCCATCTCCGATCAGGCTGTGGGTTAGAGAACTCCGTAGCTGGGGAGAGACATGAGTTTGAATCCCTTCAGGCAGAGGGGAGAACTGATCCTGTTTCACATTCTTCAGACAAGTCTCTATCTACTGGTTACAGAATAAAGCTACACTTGTAAGAGAGTGGTGGTTACCACTGGGTTTAGTGAGTGTGTAGCTTTGTTGGTGTATGTCAGGTATTCTTAGAGCATGACTATCACCATTAAGTGCTCAGTTTTCTTTTATAGACAGTCTTAGCAATGACGCAAGCACAAAGCGCCCTAATCTGCTTTCTCTTGACTGAGCAATGCTTGGCACGATGAAAGCTAGAGCTGTAGGAAAATTTAATATAAAAACATGGAAGTGCCTACTGAACACAGACATCCTCCCCAGGTAGGCAGCACTGAAGCGTATAAATGATTATTTATACTTTACATTTCTGAATTTAGGGGCTTAAATCCCGTCTACATTTCTCTTTAGGAGCCTAGCTGCTAGATTCTAAATGATGCCTACATAAAAGTCTACTACATAGTCACAATAATCGAATTCAGAGATACGGTAATAGATTAAGAACATGAAATAACAGAGTGATCATGATCAATCACGAATGGAAAAGAACCTCCCACAGGGTCTTCCTCACCTTGTGACTGCAACCTTCCCATTCCCTTATCAAAAGGCAGGGTCTAAGAGCTGTATTTGCTCCCAAGCTTGTGTAATCCAGTTCACATTTACTGTGTTTCCCATATGCCACCACATGTTATTCTGTAAGAACAAGTGCTTTTTTATTTAAAATTTTCAATCGGTAGCTTTAATCAAGACAATGTATCCATGGTGCTTTATGTACATGTCATCTGGTTCTGCTTCTCCATTTCCCATGCCACTCTGGAAGTACTCATAACCTCAGTTGATTGGTTATACTTGCTTTGATTTTGTTTTGTGATTTAAGCCAAAGAATTGGTCCCTTCTATTCCTTTATAAGAATACATTTTTTCCTCTTGGTGCTGATTGCCATTGAAATGCTGACAGTTATGCGATTGGCTCCCTCTGGAGCAGACACCAGAGATGCATCATGGATCACTGGTCAGAAAGCCTCGAAACAGCAGCAAATTCCGTCTCTCCCCCCCCCCCCCCATCCACTCTGTACATCGGTACTGCTTTGCCATCCATCCCAGCTGGCATGGACAGAGGATGGAGAGGGAGACCCAGATTTGTTTCCAAGCTTACATCTTCTAGTTCACAGTCTGTCATGCTTGTGTTACACTGCCAGGTGTAACTCTGGCAGCTGTAAGAACAGTCATTTTCCTTCACCGAAACTGCCTATAAAAGCCTGCGTTTCAGTAATGATTTGTTATACATTACAAACACCTGCAGCACATAGGAATTAATATCACTAAAGTATAGGGATCAAAGATATTCCACCTTTTTTTTTCTTTAATTAAATGATCATTTACTTCTGACAGACCTCAGTATTTTTGACAAATAGTATTTGAATCTGATTGAAGGTATGGTTACGCCTTTCTAAAAACACTGCAGTCAAAGAATGATGTTACTACCATGCTACTGTCGTAAGGAACATCGATTGACTGCTTAGTACGACTGCTAATTATAAATATTAAAATATATTCAATAATTAATTAAGATGCTATTCCTCATCTCACTAAGAGCCCTAGCTGCTGTCTGTTGAATAATCAACACCAAAATGTGATCTTTTTAGATTGTATCTGATATATCTGGTAATCATAGTACTACATTAAACATATCAGTAAGACAACATACTTAAGCTTTTATTGCATGCTTGGAAAGCAGTGTGAGAATTCTGCATGCTAGAGTTAGTTTTTGTAGTCACCATTTCCACAGGAATGGGAGAATTTCCTGTGTATGCAATCACTGAATCATACTGAAAAACAAACCACAAATTTGCACTCTATCATTTAGGTGCCCAGTTTTGCCTTTCTCTTGCCTCTCACTGTCCCCTCTCCATATGGCTACCCAGCTTTAATTTGCTTTCTTTAGAAATTTTGCTGGTAGTAAAATAAATGTGCCAATTCCCTATCAGTTGTGTATATTAATATAATTACCTCTCAAATAGAGCTCAATGAAATTAGCCCTAGTAAGAGGTTTCTCTACATATTCATATAGCTATCTACATAAATCCCATTCACCTTTATGCAGACCAAATTTTAATGTAAAGTATCTAGTACAGCAGGCAATTTTAGCACAAGCAAAACAGTACATAAGCTACATCTAACTTCCCAAAGTCTGTATCTTTTCTAACGAATAGACTATCTGAAAACCTTCTATAAGAAATATTATTTTTGGCATTGTATTTTTTGTTAATAAAATTTTAATTTAACTTAGTGTTCTGCATATTTTAACTTGGCCTTTTAGTGCAACCCAGTTTTGAGTTTCCAATGAAATTATTGGTCAAAATTGGTCACCTTAGAATCCGGTATCATAGTAAGCCTTACCAAACAGATCTTTTATTGCAATGCTAAAGCTAGCAGGCCAGTTCTATTCTGACTTGCAACTCAATTAATTCATTTTCCAAAGGGTTAGTACATACATGTTTACCTGTCTGTTTCCTTTGGGAAAATCAGTGTCTTTATAACCAAAAGTTGAAAACAGTGATGCCTTTCTGCCACAAATCCCATACAACTGGTTCTTTGCAAATTACATACATTATATCAAACACCTATTTTAATATACTTTCGAGGATAGTGTATTAATTTGTGAACAAAATAAACTTCTCAGTAAGAATAATATGAAGTAACTGATAAGATAGTGTAGAGACTAGACCACAAAACAAGTTTTTAAAAATAAATGTATGTCAGAAATCAATCTTTTATGGCAGCACAAGATTTCTGTCTGTCTTAGTAACAAAGTTATCTTTCGAATCAGTTGCAATACGCATAATAATCTGCAGATTATTACAGCGCTAAGTGTAAAAAAGAAAACTGTTTAATGCATTAGGTTATTATTATACAGGTTTAAGGAATTTAGGCATCATCCAGTCCCTGTTGTAAAAGACCTTTGCTGCTAAAAATATAACGTAAAATGTACTCTGTGCAGGTGCAGTTTCTACTCAGCAATGCGGCTCTGCTTGTATAAGTGATGTTTTTCTAAGTAAACAGAAAGAGGAGATGCAAGGTCATGGAACAGACAATGGCACATATCTCTCAGAAAAATTATGTTTTACTGTACGGATTTGCAATTTTTGTATATTCTCTGGCATAATGCAACAACACACTGTGACTTAAGAGCAGTCTCTATTTTTCACATTTTCCAGTTAATGAAAGTAATGTTTAAATACTCTGAAGTTAGATTATTAACTTCTACAAAATAGAAACAGATGTGTGTCTTAGTATGCCATTAAATTTATGATTTACATAGTACTCTTGAATACAGCTGAGCGGAGGCCAATGATTCTAATTTGCTCTAGATTTACAATAACCTGATCTGGTTTTTGTAAGTACTGAAACACTTTAAACAAAATTAGAAAGCCGTTGCGCTTTGCGTGATTAAAGATGCAATTCCCTTTGGGGTAATGAGAAGAGTTAGAACATGTTTCTTTCTTTATGGATGTTTCTATTATAAACACAAGTACCGTATATTATATATTTTTGTTACTATTTCCTTGATTTTAATTACAAAATAAACTGATTGAGTTGTACTGGAGTTACACTAAACCTTTGCCAAAATCTAGCTGAAGAATGCATATAGAGGTTTATAAAAATCCTTAAAATTCTTCTGAGGGTCTTAAGGTCTTGTTAGACAAATACTAGTGTCTTATAATTTGCAGAGACCAAAACATCTCTCTGATTTAGAACTATGCAATTTAAAAATTTATTTAAAAAGCTATTGCATTTCTCATCTTATTAAACTATGCTAATACGCAAAATTTTACAGCATAAACAGTTGGAGGATTCTTAGCAATTTAGATCTGGAGATAGAGATTTTCTGCATCTAATGGCAGAAATGACAACCAGAAAGAGTGTTACAATTTAAAACATTGTGTGTCTATGGGTAGAGATCAAGTTGTGCTTCCTCACTAAATATAAAGAATTTGTAAAGAGGCCAAATGAGATTAGATATCTTGGATGTAAGTAAACGGCATGCAAGAGCAATACCCTCTAAATGAATATTTAAGACCCGATTCAAAGATTTTGAAAATCAGTGGAAGGCAGACCTATAGAAATATGTGGACTCAGGGCTGAAGTAAAAACAAGGCATTTCCAAATTCTAATCCATGACTCTAAAAAGGATTTCTTTTGTAGTCAAAGTATACATCATTTAAAATTGTAATTCAGTCTTCAAATGAAGAGCTGATGTAAGAAAAAAGTGTAAGCATCTGTTTCATAGGAATATTTTTATAATTATTTTTAAGACTATTTCAACTATTTTTTGCAAATTCCCCCAGTCAAGTACATTTTATGAATGTATAAGTTCTGAACCGGGCCTTTAGTTTACATAATTTATGGAATATAATATTATTTCATCTATTATATTCTTATTAATATAGATTTGACATTATGCTTTGAAGCTAATATTATATATATTCATATTTAATCATACTACAATATATGTATTTATATTTATCTTTACCCAATGAAAAGTTTAATATTATTAATCCTTTCATTTTAATTATATGTAATTAACTATCATTAAAACCAGAGCATTACCTTTTAATAAAAATTTAATCATACATTTACTGAAGCACAGGATCAAAATGCTACACATGGATGAGATGTCTTAAAAGTCACTGAATGCATTCAATTTAGTTGGTCACTCTTCCAGCGCACTTAGAGATGGCCATTTGTGCTCACTCAGGGAATCTCTAGGGTAAGATCCTACACTCCTACCTTGTTCTTTGAGTTGGGATTCTGGAGTTAGACAGCTGTATAGACTAAGCCACAAGTGTATCTCCCAGCCTGTATGTTGCACCAAATTCTGCTTTCAGTTTTACCAGTGCAACCCTTGATGAGTATAGCATAGCGTTCATCACATTTTTTTTGTTTGGTTGTGAATTGGCGCAAGGTAGCACTGGGAGAAATTTTGACTCCAGGAGATAGCTGATTTTAAGAAAGGATAAGGATCACTATGGATTTTTGCTGGGGGATCTGCAAACAGCAATTGGAAGGTTTGAAAAAGTGTCAGGAGAAAAATTTTCCATCATACATTGAGACTGAATTGCATTTAACTGGACTAGTTTTGTGGTTTCATTTGAACTTTCCAGGAAACATTTCTATTAGACATATAAGAAATACTAGGCTGATGACAAGAGATGGGCAAATATAGTAACTAATTCAAGTAAAGTTTAAGTTATGCCTAGCGAAGAATTAATATTAGAAAATTCTTTGTTTCCGTATTGGAAAAATGAATATGGATAGGGAATAAATCATTGGTAGGAATGAATGGCATCGGGAGTTTGGTGCCTCATACTTATTTTTTACCTGTAACTTAAAAGCTGAAGTCCCATTTCTGCAGACATGCAGGCTTAGGTGAACAAAATTCTGCTGAACCAAGACCATATGCTGGTTTCTACAAATACTTATGTCTGTTAAATCTCATCAACAATATTAACTTGGATGTCACAGTTAGAGGCAAATGTGTCATGTCTTAAAATTGACTGTGTTTTGGAAAAGGAGTTTTTAATTGTTCTGGTAAATTCATACTAACTCTCTGATTGCCAGAGTGTGGAATTGCATTTGCAGCAAACTGTCGTTCCCGGAGCCTGTGTGATTAACTGGGGGACTGGGGGTAAAACCTGCAGATGAGAATGCCATATGTCTGATGCAGAGCACCTGAAAGGAAAGCTCAAATTTTAATGACAGAGCATGCGATGGTCATTATAGGAATATATTGTACTGATAAAAAGGGAAAACACCTGGTCAACAAAGGTTTTGTAATATCTTTTCATATTAGTTATTTTAAAGTCATATTAAGACTTTGCTTCATTATGAACACTCTGTTTCTTAAAGATGTTCAGTGACTCTGGATGCACTTAGCATAATTTATTTTCCAAATGAGTCTGAGATGCCCAGACCTACTTCTATTGAAGTTGACATTTTTTTTTCAAATAGAATTAAATCTAGTTTCCTTTTTGCTCAGAAACTTCGTTACATTTCTTAATTGTCAATTTTCTTCAAACAATTACTTCATGACAACATTTTTAATAAATGAAAATCCAGTACACTTTGTGACTCCTTATTTTAAAGCCCCCTCTAAAAACCTCTGTCTGGTGCAATTACTCAGCAGCTCAGAATCAGTGGGAAGTTCAAGACTGTATTTATATATTTTCTGAACCTTTTTAATGTGATTTCAAATTACCTAATCCCAATATACGTTTAAATCTCAAGAGGGACTTTATTTTAAATGTCACTGTGACTGGAAAGCTTCATACGTTAGGAAAATATTAACTACAAATACAATGGACTCTTTTCTACTCTTTTCCCTGTGTTTCCCAGAGCTATTGCATATCAAAATTGACATGGATAAGACAATTCCAGAAAGTTCAGAATGATAACGTGGGCATTTTGCATGGCTCTTTTGTTGAGCAACGAAGCTGCATAGGGAAAGGGAGATTTTGACTGTTCAGTTCCTGCCATTCTGATCATTCTTTATTGCATAAGACTCAAGTCAGGAAGCTTGAGTCTCTAAACTCTATAATTATGTGTTTTCAGAAAATACTAAAATAGAGATTATAGTAAAAAATTTTAAGAGAGTATTCCATCTTTGGACAAGACACTTTTACGCATGCAGAAATGGTCTTTGTTGAAGAGCTTCTGTCTTTATTATTTAATTTCTTTGTGAAGCTTGCAGTCAACATGATCCCGTTGAGTTCTTTATTTAATATGTTTCAGAGCACAGGACACCTGCCGACTTCTTTAATAACGCGTTGTCCTCAATTGGCTTATATGTGAAAACTGTGCAGCAGAGACAAGTAAAGAATAACCTTAGACATTAGACTGATTCCATTAAAAAATAAAATAAAACTGTGTCCAGGCTCCACACCCGAAGTCCCTAAAATAAATTTGCAAGGGCTTTTTCACAGCATGGAATCCAGGCGGATTTTTTTTTTAATTGAATTCTGTTCTGAGTAAGTGCAGCTCAGTGGAATTCAATTTCCAAGTAGGCTCCCAGGAAAGAAATACATGCTAAGTATTTTATTGCTAATGTTTTGGATTTAGTTTCTTAAGTATTATTTAGATTTGACTGTGGACAGAGTCGCTAGTGTTTACTGTAACACAGTGCTCTGTTCCTTTCTTTGGAAAAGTGACTCTTTAAAAAAGGATTGGCTAAAGCACAGAAGTTTAACCATGAATAAATTCCAGGGCTTTGTACAGTATTAATAAGGCTCAAACCCTACTTGTTTGCACAAACCCTATGAGTTTGATAAAAAAAAAAATGCATATACTTTATTCAACCTTTTTTTTTTGTCCCACTTTAATATATCATCCCTACTTTGTTGGCAGCCTCTTTCACGCCTTGTTAGGAAAAGTATGGGGAAATATTATTATGGAGGATGCAGGGAAGCCCTACAGTCTCAGCCCTGTGGTTCTTAGGGAAGATAAGACACCCCATTAAGATCGACGAGTCCTTCTGCTCGGAGTGAGTGCTAGCTAAGACAGGGAAATCAGACTTTGACAATTGCTTCATCTTAATTGGCTGTATTCTGCATTCAAACACATCACTACTCCCATAATTCTTTAACTTCTGCTAAGACACATTATTTTACTTCAACACACAAAACTGAGATGATAAACAAAAAGTATCTCACAACTGAAAACTACGCTCAGCCGCTGTTCGCTCAAGCTCAGATTGCTTTTCTCAGTCAACAGACTCTGGAATGCTTTTTGCCCTACTGCTATGAGCCTGGATAACTGTCTGTTTTCTCTGGTTTGGTTTGGTTTATTTTTCTTAAGGTTAATTCTTATGCAGCCGAGGTTTGGCACCGTTGATTATTTTGCGTCGTGGCCAACGCCATGGGCACAGCGCGGGGCAAGGAAGCGGAGGCGAACAGGGCAGAACGGCCTTGGCCATCATGGCCCTGCGGGGCACCGGGGGCCCCAACTCACCTGCGCCGCAGCAGTACACAGACGCAGGGCTGCAAAACCATGCGGCACAGAGGTGCCTGCGCAACGCCAGCTGGCTCGGGCCCACATGCAGATCAAGCAGCTCGTGCTTGGCTGGGATTCGGGTCTGAAGCGGGGCTGCCCCGGAGCCCTAGCAGTGCGGCAGCGCAGGGCTGCCGACGGCAGCACCCACGGCCTGCCTGCTTCCCGCGCACAGCTTGTCCTCCTGTCCTTCTACAGCAACTCCATACAGCCCGCTAAGCCACTCATGAGACAGATAAAATGATACATATTTGTTCACTTTAGCTCGTGTCTCTTCCTCCTGAGCTCTATACGATTATTTTGTGGCACAGAGGAAAAATGTTTATGTTCCATCTAATTCAGTCTAAATAAAATGTTAAAAGGTGACAATCTCTTCGAACATTACTGATCATTACTAACAAAACTATATTTTACATTGCTAAAACAAATGCTTTGACCTTGTGAGCTATGGAAATATTTAAAAAACAAATCTGCTATGCTTTCTTGGCTAATAGTTGTGATTTGCATAGTTGAACCTTGAATGCAGTCATAAATAGCTACAGAATCCAGCTTGGCACAATGCCCAGCAATGTTAGGGTGCCAGACAAAAAAACGGGTCAACCACTTACCAAGGAAGTCATTCTGTCTCAACAAGGTGATGTCTAACAAAGAAACTACAAGGCTGAAGACAGATAACATATTCAGCTGCTGTTCAAAAAGACAAGAACTTTTCATTTATCAGGATAATCTACTACTGGTAATCAGTACACCGAGTGAACTCCCTCTTGTAGGAAAGAGAAAAGCCCATCAATTGTTTTTGCTAATTAAGATGAATATTATTCCTGTGAAATGAACCAAAAAGTTCTATGTAACCAGAATCCCCAAAGAGATCTATAGTCTACAAGAATAATTGCACATAGTTTTAATTGAGAGAAAAGTGAGAGCTATTTTTTGTCTTCTTCAATGTATAGCAGTGGTGGTCTTCCACGTTTGTTAGCAGTCTCAGCTTCTCTAAAACATGATTTCCCATACATTAAAATCAATTACGGGATTAGAAATTCATGATAAAATGGTAATACATTTAATGAAATTCTACTACTAAATACTATGTATTTAGGAGTAATTTGAGGTAACAGATCATTTATTAACATATATAGAGAAAAGTCCATTTTTAGATTAAAATCTAGCTGTTGTGACTGTTCATAATAATGTGCATTTAATCTTTATTCATTAAGCAAAGCTAGGGTTGGGGATGAGAAGGGAAGTATTTTCTTAAAGTAATATTATATTCCACAATTTATTGTCTTCTGTGATATTTATCTTGTTAGTAGAATTAGAAAGCCTTGCAATGGTGAAAGGGAGTAGCATGAGAAAGCTCTGTTTCACATTGCCTAAACAGAAGACACCCAACTTGAAAAAATATTTATACCTGAATTAATATTTACATAGAGGAAATCCATAAGCAGCAGAGTAACCCTATGTTTCCAAAGAAGACAGGGAAAGCTCATTGAGGTGTGTATTGTTATATACATAAAAAAATAACTCTTCCTAAAACAATCTTTTACTGCCTTTGTTATAGCAACTCTTAAGCTCCAAGCCTTTGTCCTGTCTTCCTTGCCTATAGTGTAAATCACAGAGTTGGCCTCAAAATAAGAATAATTATAATTTCACTTAACATGCAAATGTAGAGCTGTAAATTACCTCAGATCAGGGTACTAGCTGAATACATTTGTTTCCCTGAAAAATGAAATGTTGTCTCTCTTCTGCCCTTCCCCCAAGCCCTCCTCACAAGATTAGCCTCAGGCTAAAATGGTTTTAAGTAGACTGAAGCTGCTGGTAAACACTTACCTTTGACAATATTATTGCCTAATGAACATTGCAGAAAAGGGTGTATGCAGTGTGAGTGTCTGGCTGTGGCTGCAACCTACATATGATCCTTGTGCCAAGTACCTACTGCTAATAGGCAAATACACACAAAAGAGACAGGCCCTTTGATGGTTTAATCCCAAACATACTTAACTGTCACATAGTTAATCTTTTCTGATTAAAAATGACTCCTGAGTTCTTCTTGAACATTTTTATGTTTGGGATTGAAGGAGGGTAACTGTAGTTCTCATGCCTGGTTGGAACTGTTGGGTTTTTCTGCTGTTAGTTCTACATGATTTTTCCTTCTCTTTAATCAGAGATACACCCTAAAAGGATCCTCGACCCTGACACTTTTGAAATACCCACTGTTAAGGCAGGCAGGTTAAAATACATTGCAGACTTGGCCAAGGCAGACCTCATTGTTATCATCAGAGAGTTAGATCTATAGGTCAAAACCAAGTTTGTTCAGAACAGCTTCACCTGCAGGTTTTACTTTCCTAGAAAAAAAAGTCTCCTTCTTTGTTCACTGGAAAACATGTCATCACTGTTAAAAATTCCTTGTATAACTTGTGTTTTGCTATCAGTTTTCTTGAACACTGACAACACTTCTGTTTTTATCAAAGACAACAAAAAATCAGCACCATATATTTTAAATCTATCATTGTTTCATGCTTTTATGCATTAAAGTTTGTGAATAATCTCCTTTTTTTAAAGGATCTTGAGTTCCATTTGGGACTAGATAGAAGATCTTTCAAGTGTAACACTAAGAAGCAGTCACATTTCAAGTCAGAATTTGTGCTCCAATGGGATATTTTTTGAGCAATATATCTTTCCATTTTAACAGTAGTTTCACTTCATGATGGTTTTATGTTGATTTCAAACTACATTTTTATGAAGTGGGAAAGAATTTTTTTGTAAAGAGAATGTCCAAGACCTCTTGGAAAACAGTTCTCCTTAGCAACATACTCATAGGATTCAATATAGTTTGCTCAGAAGTGTTATTTTAGGATGACCTTTACATGTACAGTATGATGAATTTTTCTTTTTATTTGATTGTAAAGATGTTATGATCAAGGGGTAAAATAAATATTGCCTTTTTCAGTCATAAAAAAGAACGACAAATGAAACCATCTTTTTAAAACGTGATAGCATGCAGAAGAAGCGATGTCTATGTCTGAAACAATATAATTTTAAATTCACAGATGCAGCAAAGCCCTAGTGAGACATATATAAAGATCAATTTTATACAATTCAAATAGAAACACATTTTATGGGACTCACCCTATCTCAGCCTAAAGAATGGATATATTTATATTCTTCACTGATAGAATGAAAATGTATTTATGTGTATGGGAATATGCACATTAGGATAAACTACGCAGAAAAATAAAAAGTTGAGCATTCTAGGGTCAGCAGTATTTCTAATGAGGATGTTCAATCCCAACTTATTTCCTTTTTAAGAATTATTATAATACTCTGCAGATCTTTTCTAGGTAGCTTACAGGATCTGAATATTCAAATATTTTTGGTTGTATAAGCCATGTAATTATGAAATTGTACTGTACAGTTATTTCTCAAGCAATTGGCAATCTTTATTTAAAAGAATTTACTTTCTGTTCTTTGTTATCAGAAACAAAAATAGCTTTCTGCTTACCATTCCGGAAATGATGGAATTCATCATTCTGCCATAAAGACCCTAGAAAGCAAAGAAAATGTTATTAGTTATTATACCCTAATCTGTGGGGATTCTAGCTGCCAAACAATGCATCAGCAGCAAAACAACAACAACACAAAAGAAAATTTATGTTCAAATCATATATCAATAGTTTAATGTGATTTTGAATATATATTACATGTACTTAGCAGGTACCAACTTAGAAAAAAGAATGGGCTGTTGTGCATGTCTGTATTTAGAATCGTATGCCTGATGGAATTTATCTGTATAGTGTTCATAAAATATAGACATGGGATATTGGCATCTAACTTGTGATTGTGCCTTTGAAAATACACTCTTGGGCTTACAAAGCTTACAATGCTTACTTTGCAATGGAATGGGAGAAAATAGCATGCATAAGGAGTTAAGACGAGAAGGGATAATTTTCAATGAAATGTTAGAGACTTCCTTGTGAACTCATCAAGAACTTTATACAAAGATTCTTTTTTAAAGAAAACATTCTTTTCATGGTTATTAAAACAATTACTCATCCTTTACATTTTGCTTCACAAAAATGTTGCTCATTGGTTATACGTTTGCAATGATTAGACTGGAGTACTGAAGAAGTACTAAGCACACAGCACACCTCACCAGCATGTGGAAACTCAAGAATGGATGCCAGTTAACTCTCTTTTCTTCCTTCTCTTCTGCTATCCCTTTCAATCTGTTTGATACCTGACACACTAGCTATTCTGTTTTCTTTAGCAAAAAAATGCATCCCTGCTACCAGTTCCTCCAACTAGAGCGGAACCGGGAGAGATGAAGCAAGAGCTCGCTCTCACTCAATAGCCACCCAAACAGGATCCGGGCTTTTCTGTAACATCTTGTGCTGTGTGTCCTAATTTCACAGTTAGGGAATGGAAAGTTTTCAGGACAACAGGCCATCATCTCCCACACAGAACTGAACTGTGCTCGCCCTGCAATGGCACAGGTGCCTATCTGCCTTGAGCACAGTTTTCAGAGGTAAAATAAGGAGTTTTATGCCCCAAAAGGAGAACATTTAAAACTCACTTGGAATTCTTAACTATTTACATTCCTTAAGAAATGTAAATCCTAAAGCAAGCATGCAAAGGAAGGAATTAAGGAATCCAGTTTTAAAGTTAGCTTTAGAAAGGTAACTGAGAAGTTACAGATATAGTCACAAACCACTTAGAGAGAAAAAATGTTGATATCTAGGTAGGGCTACTACATTTAAGGACAGCTGAAAAGTAAAGTGCACACTAGATTAGTTGCAGGCTCTCACCATGACTGCGTATAGTGCTGGAGGAAGCACGGGCAAGGGAGCGTCCAGCTAAGAGGAACTCCCCAGGTACCAGAGCTACCTCCGCTCAAGGAGTTTACCTTGGGCAACGAGGGAGTTTCCACAGTGCTCAGCGCTGCTGAAATTCAGACTTAATCCAGGCTGCAGCACAGCACAAGATACAGGGAGCCTGGGTAAAGCTAATGTAAATTAGAACAGTCCCTGAGGGCTGCTCTAATTTACACAGCGCTTCACTGGCCTGTGTCCAGCCTCCGGCATGAGCAGCCACGGAGGGAGACGGCTTGGAGCCACTTCGGCTCCGCTCCTCGTGGGCCGCCGCGTCTTCCGCAGGGGCCCTCGCGCGGGAGGCAGCGCGGAGGATCTCGCCAGCGGAGCTCACCAGGCGGGCTCCCCCTCAGCCACGGCAGCGGTACTTCGCCACGTCGCCCGGGCCGCTGCGGCCTTCCCTGGGCTCCCCGGCCCTCGCGGGGTAGCCGTGAGCCCCGCTGCGGCGGCCGCCGCGGCCTCTCCCCGCCCGCCTCTCGGCTCAGCCCGCCGCAGGGCCGTAATCGGTTTTTCAGAGCTGTTTGTACACCGGCAAAATTTCACGACTTCATAAACAAATAAAAGTTGTCACTGACTTCAGAGGGAATTAAAACACGAGCTGCAGTGTTGTAAGATACGAACAGAAAAGTGTGGGGCTGCCCCCGCCGCCCGTCATGGGCGCGCGCCAGCGCCCAGGCCCCGGGCCGCAGCGCGCCGCGCTCGCCGCTGCCGCCCTCCTGCTCCACGCTGGGTGAACGCTTTAATGCCAAATCACGGTGTAAATCTTTACACTGATTTGGATGAGGAGAACAGCTGAAGGTAAAGGAAGTGTAGCATGACAGCTAATGCACGAGTTCTTTCTGGACGTAAATCTCTCTTAATAACAGGGTATTTGCTGGTAAATAGGACACAATGATTGTTTTAGAAAGAGTGACTCAAGGCTTCTCCTCATTTTTGCTTTCACTGGCTCAAATAAATAATCAGAGTGGATGTTAGTATGACCACCCCATTCTCAGGTTTTGCTTGTCAAATTCTAACTTGTTTCTGATTTGCCTTTTTTTTTTTTCTTGATCAGCTTTAGCTATAATGTTGCAGCTACTTTCAGCCTCCCTGGCACTGGCATTGCAAATGTCAAAAAATGTATTTGATTCCGTAGCTCCTGCTTGCTCATTACAGTTTCTGAATCAATACACAAAATCACATATTTTTAATCGCTGGCTCCTGAAGAGGGCAGCACGTTCTAGACATTATTGAATTGTAAGCGATGACATGACAGCCCTGGCTTTACTGTACTGTACACAGAGGAAGGGGGAATAAAAACATTCCGGATATTTTGTGTAGACAGTTCCCATGATACAATAAGTCAGCAAAAGTTCTAGGCTGTTATAGACCAAGGTCAAAACTGTATTTGATTATTAAAGAGAACATTCAAATTAGCTACCTGAAGCAATATATTTAGAAAGAGATCAACAAAATACCAGCAAGGAGTACTTCCATGAGGAATATGTTTTATCTTTACACTGAAGATAACTTTTCCTATTGGCAGTGCATTGACTATCAAAACTACTAAAGGGGTTAGATTTAATTATCTCACTTCTTGGCACATTTCATCTCAATTGCTATGGCAACATTCAGTTGCCTCAGCAGCAATGTACACTTTAATCAGATATTTCCTCACTCATTTCTCTGTGCACCACAGCAATGTAGTCAAATTTACAGCCCAACCCTGATGCATCTGATCACACCTCTTAGGAATTAATGGTTAGGTGTCCCCTGCCCCTCACCCATAGCCACAAACATTTCTAGAGAGTTTGGCACCCTGATGACACAGGCTTTAGGAGATGAAAAGTGTGTATACTTTAAATATTGTCTACTTCAGTGATTTTATGTCATTTCTGCCACCACTCCCTTTTTACATGGCTTCTACTATTCCGTAACTCCTGTCCATGAAGGTATGGGCAGGTTGTCTGGTTCCTGCAGCAGCTCTTTAAAGGGCTGAGAACAGGAAACACAATAATTGGGCAGACAATATGGTTCCTCCCATATTCCACCCTGCCCTGAAAAGCTTTTTCTTTGATTACTCATCCTCGATTAAATGCTTCGTCAGAGTACATCATACTTCTTTAAACTTCTTGGCCCAGAAACCAGGGAAATAGGCTAAAATAAAAGTAATTAGGAGTGATGAACAGATACTGGGGACTACATATTGAGATGCAGACAGCAGAAGAGTCAGGAAGCTAAAAGTACATAAGACTAAGTACTAAATTCAGCTTATGAGAAGTCTTGATATTTTTGACATAGAAAAATCATCTGATTTGAAAACATGTCACCACCAAGGTAAAGTGGGAACAGAGATAAGTTCCTAATGGTGCCTAGCTTCTGGGGTGAAAAACACATTAGAAATACATTAGATGGATTGAATTAGATTGGATTACAGTCAGACATATAGGAAAGAATGATAGACAGAGGGCATTAAAACATAATTCTGCATATTTTGAAGACTGTCTTTAAATAGTCAGCTAGTTGATTTTGCTTTTTTTCCATTAAAGTGAATATTCTAAACTGCTTCTTGTTTCTATTTGCATTTCTCATAGCTGTTCATCAGCTCACAAATAATAATGTCACAGCCCATTTTTATATAAGGTTTTGGATTAATGCTGTCTAAAAGATGCTGGAGGCCCTGGGTAGCCCCAGTGTTGACCTGGCCTCTCCTGTCCTGGACCGATATATGGAGTGTGTTCAGATCCACTCTGCATCATGTGAATGAAAATAAAGTCTGATCAGTCTCCCTGACCATGCACAAGAAAGTCACTCTACAGTTTATACCTATGTCGGCCATAACAGCTTTTCTGGACACTTCATAACTTAAGGTACTAAACAAACGTAAGAGCATCAACTTATGAAAATTTAGGAAAAATTATGCCCAGTGTACTTTTCATATATGACAAGGGATGTGGTCATATACACTATGACAGTCCATGTTACATGGGATGTCTCCTGATGATCTGGGGAGACTTTTCAAACGGAGGTGTTGAAGCCTAACTTTGGTAAGCTCGTGTCAGATGACAGTGCTATCTCATGCTCCATCAATGAAGTTGCTAAGTTTTTAGGGTCATTCTGAATGAGAAGCTACAAGTTGAAGAATCTACAATAGTTTTTGCATTTGCAGTTCCAAGATATACACAAATCAATGGGTTTAACCATATAAATAAAGACTATTTAAGTTTGCAGAACTGGTCACAATAGCTTAAAATAGGTATTCTCCTGCAGAATTATATATGTATTAGACTATATAATATGAGTTTTAATAATGTGTCCAAACAACATTGTCATAGCAAATACAAAGATCATTTAAAGTTCAGGGTTTCTAATTCTGTACTAAAATTTAAATGAAAAAATATATATATCAAAATATCCAATATACACGAGTAGTTAAAGATCACAAAATGTTTATAGTATAACTTGTTCCACTTACAGGATTCATTTAAAGGTGATTCACATAACATGGGAAGAGCTATACTGATTTCACCAGTTGAGAATGTGGTGCATAGTCTTTATAATAATAATTTTATAGTGCCATTTGTAATTGTAGGTGCCATTATCTATGCCACATACCATTAGCGACTTATGCCAAACAACACATTCCTTGTTTGAATAGTTTATAAACTGGAGGCTTTGACAGGCTAAATATACTCAAAAAAAAAAAAAGTGCTTGGTCATTAGGGGATGCTTTGGGGACCCTGGGGATTTTACTGCAGGATAAAAGAGGAAAATTGGCTTTATTCTATATAGGCTCAAAGATTTTGCATGAAGACAAAGGCATGGAACAGAAATGACTGGAAAATGTGGAAGTGGACAGAGTTATAATTTGTTTCTCTCTGCACATTCCTCTTTAATTTGTTAATTTTATGAATTTATGAAATATACCTGAATTTAAATTTGATATATTTGGCATTATTCATGTAACTTGCATATATGAATACTTCCAGTTATGTACTCCATTTTCCTACTCTTTTGATTTATGTCTAGGATTGTATGAAAGACATACCCCCCCAAACAGCGGAAATACGTTATCTGTACAGACAAAAAGCAGAACTGTTACAGATAAAGTGTTTTAAACTTTATAAAGGCTGTCATCCATTTGTTTTTATTTGCAATAATGGAAAGTAAAACATTTTCAAACCAATTTCCTGGTGAGGGTGTGCTTTCAGTAGGGTATATTACAACTTCTAATGTAATTTCTAAGCTAAGCCACATCATGTAATACTGTAGCAGGCACTCAGCTCTTGCTAGGCAAACCATCCCTCCCTTTGCACATCCCATAGGCTTCCTCTCCCCCTGCCCACGAGGGCTCTCAATGCCTGTCCATACACAACCCTGCTCCAGGAGATGCTGCCTCCCGATAGCCTCTTGCCCACTGCTCCTTCTCTGCCAAAACAGAGATTTGCCTGGGACAACTGTCCATTCCTCCTGACCCCAGCTCCTTGCAGCCTAAATGTCCTGCCTCAAGAGCATGATGTGGAGCCTGCATCTGAGTGCTGTTGCAGCCCCCTTTTTTATTGCTGCCAAACTGGGGAGAAGTTTGGGTGACAGAAAGACAGGAAAGCATGAGGAGTAAGAGTCAACAACTGGGTAAAATTCTCCAGAGGTTTTTTTTTGATTCCCATTTGGAGGTGCTCAATACATTCTGCTTCTCCCTCTCCCCGGGGTGGAGAAGCACTGCTCTGTTTACGGCTTGGAGCAATTGCAAGTCAGTCATCTATTTGCCCAGTTTCACTTCTGTTCAAGTCTGAAGAACCCTTCTACATGGCCCAGTCAATAAAGAACCCATTTTCTTCGTTCATGCAAGTTACCATATTATTTTTTACATCTTAACCATGCTGGAGAGTGTTATTACTGCATATAGTGGAGGCACTTGTTAGAGCCTCTGCTTGTTTTTTATATATGCATTATACGCACATACACACACGCACACAGAGTATATTGAGAGTTCATGTATGCTCTTACTGTAGCACTAATACTCCCTAAAGGTATTATTATGCTGTTAAACAAATTAAAATTAAACAAGAGGTAAAAGTGCACTTGAACTGAAAACTGTTAAGAAATGCCTACAGGCAAGACAAAAGTGAACAGCCGGATTTTTTTCAACTGCGTAGCTCTAGGAGTTCCTTTGGGCCTACTGACTAGGCTCCCACTTATGCTGCAGGAAATGCAATTCAAAAATATTCATATAGGTGTTGTGAGTTTCAAGCAAAATGACAAGTGAAATTCTCTTTTTGCCTTCAAGATAAAAAATGGAGGGAACTGCTGTCAAAGTAGTTAAGTTAGAGGACTGAAGGGAGAGGGATGGTGGGGATAAATTAAAAAAAGAGCACAGAAACAGAAAGAGTAAAATAGAGTTCTACCCAGGTCAGAAATGTAATGGAAAGCAGTTTTTGCTAACAAGCAAATCCAATAAAACAAAAGGCTCAGTGGGCAGCTGAAATTTGTGGGGTAACAGAACTTTTCTAAAAAATTCTGGCCTGATACAGGATTTCTGCAACCAAACACAAAAGAAGCTATTTTTACTGGACAGAGTCAATAAAGTCCCATGAAAAATACTTGGGATGATGGAAGGGAAGTACAGCATTTGACATGGCCAAAGCCTAAATACTGAGATTCAAAGACTCAATTATCAAAAACATTGGTATTAGTTAAATATATACTAAATTTGGATTTGCAAATCACATTTGATGCAAGTGCAAATGGATGCACTCACTGGAAGTAAGGGGGTAAAGTGAATAGGTCATTTAACTTTGAAAGTAACATTTTTGGTTTACTACTTCCCTTCATTCAAACCTCATTACAGTGTACATCACACTGAGAATTTTCTGTGTAGATTACTACATGTTTTGCACTGAGAATGAAAGATAAGATGGCATGACAGTCCAGTCACATAAAGAAATGAGGGGTTGGACTTTTTAACCAGTTAGTTCTGTTCTTTTGATGACAGTGCTATCCAAAGTTGTGACCACCATAATGACTACCACCACAACTGTTGACTTAGAAGCACTAAAAATCAAAGAACATGTGGACCTGGAGATGAGGATATGAAGATATGGTAGGAAGGAGGATTAAAAAGGTAGTTCCATCTCATTTTTTTGAGACTACAATGCTAATGGTATCACTGGAAGTACTTCCAAATTGCATGGGGCAAAATAAATCATCCCTTCCTCTAATTCTAAGTATTTTGGCTATATTTATAGTCCACCTGCTATATAATGAAAGGAAAGAAAAGGAAAGGAAATATTAATGCATGAATCAGAGTAATATACAACAGATAGGGATGAGGCTTTCTTCTGGTGAAATACAGAAATTAATCCTTTCAGCTTTGAGCACTTTGACTCTAAGTTCAAATCTTATAATCTTATTGGTATATTGTGCACATTAGATGCAAGTCGCTGAGAGTCATACTTTTTTTCCCAGGTGAAACTAAATGATTTGTATATGTGATCCTATTTTTCCTTAAGGATAGAGCTCTGTGAAACAATGCTAACCTAAATTAAACAATAGTGTCAAAGACATTTGTCCTTTCAGGACCCCTCCATCCTCAAAAGTCCTGAGGTAAAATGTAAAGTTTTTGTTCAGCAGATCTGCTCTTTGGACTAAATCCAGATTCCAAGTTATTAAGAGAGACTTTTACTTCTGGATCAGGCCCCTTGTGTATATTCACATTCACATTCATTTCCACTTTAGTGAAAAAAGCATTTTTATTCCCACTTCTGATAGAGTGAACTGAATTCTCTTTTGACATTACTTGTTGTATCCACAATGAGATTTATGCAGGCTCAGTGCATTTCAATTCTGCGCTACACTAAAACTGAGTTACCCCAATGAAGGGTAGCAGACCAGCTGCTCAGGTTTAACTGGGGCCATCTTTAGTAGTAACAGGATGCACAAGATAGAAGGAACCCAGCTTGGCCTTTTGCAGTCCAATTGAGTTTTCCAAGCTTTGCAGTTAAAAACAATAAAAGATATTTTTATTAGTTAATTGAGAAAATTAGAGAAATCCACAGAGACTTAAAGCATGTGGAAACCTGTTCTGCCATTCTCACAAAGTCGATTTTCATGATGGAACTGTATTAAAATAGTTTCTTTTGTTCCAATTCAATTGTTTAATTATTTTTGCCTATGAGTAGAACACATTTAATAAAACTCACTTGTACCCTTTTTATGTGTTCACATAATAAACACTCTGCTTGCACTATATCATTGTTGCTTTCTTTGGCAAAATTAGACATACGCTGTGGGTTGATATTTTGTTTATTATATGCATTTTTTTATAGAACATTTATGGAAAGGATATAAAAAAGGAGGTTCATGTGCATGTGCACATGAGCATTAAGGCTGAGACTGCCAAAGGAGCACGAAGAACCGAGACATCCAACTCTAATTGAAATTCCGCAGAAGGCAGGCTCCTTTGGCAGCCCCAGACTATGAAGAGAGCAGAATTTCTCAGCGTTTACTCAGGTATGCACCTTAAAGCAAAATTTCAGTGTGATCAAGTACCGCACACATAGTAATGAGCTTTGCAATTTCCTGAACAGCTTTTATGAGGAGGGCTCGCGCCTCTCCCTTTCTCCTCCCTTTGCTGCTTCTGTCCTGCTTTCCACCTTCCACTCCCTCCTCCATTAAGCCTTCAGAGCAACCTGATGGGCATCGCAGGAACTGGGGTCATCGTGGTGATCAACGACTTGGGCTGCTGAGCGCTCAGCCGTTGATCACACTGCATAGATTCACATATCCTGGGCTTGCCATCACAAGCAGCTGCTTCTGCTTAGCTTGCCAGCTTTCTGTCACCTCGAGGATTCAACGAAGTTCAGAGGCAGTGCGAGAAGGTTACATAATTCTGTCAAGAGAGCACGCCTTTGATTTTTTTTCATCTTTTAGACCTACATGACTACCCTTTGGGGGTCTATCACAGACTGAGAACTGCTGATATATTACATACCGTAACGCAGCAGTACAAAGCATGCTATATAAAATATATAAACGCCCTTCCTCTGAAGAGACTAGCAGAAGCCTTCACTCCTTTCGTTTGTGAAAGAACATTGTATAACACTGAGGAGCCGCCACAGCTGCATTCGTGTGTGTGCACGCACATGCTTTGGGTGCACTTTGAAACACGCTCCCCCAAACTGGCAGATATATCCAGCGTTCTTTCTCTCTCTGGTATTTAAATATTCTGTGCCCCCTTTTTAAAAGGCAACTTTAGTTGCTTGGATAAAAATAGTCACAGTTTAGTGTAGTTTTACTCTGAAAGTAAGAGTTACTTCCCTGAGTCACTAAAAGGACACGGGGAACTTGAATGTCACTTTCCCATCTAAAAACTTGTCACGCAGTGCTCCTGAAAAAATTCAAGTATTTTTGCTCTATTTTTTTCCCTCTTTACTTAGCGCAAGTAGTCCGTGCTCTGGCTCACATACGCCGAAGCCCAAAGCTGCCACGATCTGGGATAACGTTTCGAGTTCACAGCTGTCTGCCCTGGCTCCGCGGGCAGACCGTAATCCCAGCCGCGGCCCCGGCCCCGGCGGCGGCTCTTGCGCTGGCGGTTTAGATTAGCAGAGGACGCGGATGGAGGTGGCTAAAGCACCGGCACAGGCTTCTCTCTCTCTCTCTCTCCTGCGCCCGTGGGTCGAGAGCTGCAGACGGACAGCTGTGAGCGGGACCGCGCGGCAGCGGGGCAGCTGCAGCGGGCAGCGGGGCAGCTGCAGGGAGGAGCTGCGCAGCGCAGAGCCCCCGCAGCGGCGGCAGCAGGCGAAGCCGGACCCCCCTGGCCCCTGCTCAGGGCCCGCACGGAGCGGCGCTCCCGCAAAGTCCGATTTCAAGGTTTTAAACTGATACTAAGATGATTCTCAGACCTCAGGCTGCGGAGGTGTGTGTGCGTGCGTGCGGTGGGGGGAGATGAACTTGCTCGTGATTAATAATAATAACAATGCTGATGATGATGATAACGCTCTCTGGTCTTCTTAAAAGACGCTTCTAAATGCCATTCACTGAGCAAAAAATGTGCAGGCATTTTCTAGGAATTAAAAAAAAATAATAATCCTCCGACATTCAAACTTTTTTTTTTTTTTCTAAATTGGTCATCTTGAAAAAATTCAAATTGACAGTGTCCCTTTTAATGATACACTTCAAAGCTTTATGAAATCTCCTTGTCAAATGAGGCTACTACTTTAACACATATTCAAAGAGGTGTATGCAGCTCGAAAATGGATTAGAACAGCCAGGAAAAGGGGTCACGTTCTGTTATACGAATGCATTTCCAGGGCCTGAATGAATCTGGACAATTTAACAATAACAGGGTACGTAAATTGAGTTGATTTACTACGCAATCTGCTACTTAAAAATACAACGAAATAAAGACTTTGAGGTTTCTATCCCACTACCTTGCCATTTTTATACTTTATCGTAATAAAAAATGAAAATAAAGTTTTACCAGGCAGTATCGCAGGATTTCATGTTAGCTTTTCACATAAACCAGGTGCAAGCTATCAAGAATAGTTGCTTCCTCTATTAAAAAAAAAAATCTTTACCTGTGTTATTTATAGCCATTCATACAGTAAAAAAGGAAGGAACTATTCAAAGCTAATCTACACAGTTTGGGATCTTGATGTTTGTCTGTCTTGGTTGTCTGGCTGCATCAAGTCTGTTTTCTGAGTACCTGGGCTCCTGTAAGACCCATTTGAGTTTGCTTAGAAGACATACAACTAAAATAGGAAGTTTTGGGAATGGTGTTTTTAACCAGAATCATTTTAATTGAAATTAAAGTAAATGCAAACACATCTCTCCATGCTAGGTTTGGTATAGCCCATTTCAAAACAAAATCCATCACTTCAACTAAAACTAAGGTGACATTGTCACTTTAAATCACAACTCTGTATTTCAGCAATTGGCATCTCATGAAGTAGTTGTGCCACTTGCAAAATATTCAAGGACAATATTAAACAACTTCTACAACCTTTCAAATGTTATTTAAAAGAAAAATCTTTTTTTTCATCTCTATAATTTCTTTGCCTCTTCAAATGCTGAGTTATTAACATTCTTTCTCATATATTCTCCTCCTGCTTTTCTTTCAGTTTTAATTATTTTTTCTTTCTCAATTAATCCTTTGTTTGAACTATTACTTTTGAGAGAGAAGAAAAGTTGTACACGGAACAGTTGCAGTGTTTGGCAGTTTGCTTTGGGTCCTTCCCTGCTTCTTCTTTGAGGCCTGATCCTACAAGATGCTGAGCACTGTGCAACTTGCTGCAAATTGAGGGTGCTCAGACTGTCTAGAAAGAGCATAGCATATTGCAGGATCATGCCTCGCATGGCAGGTTCTCCAAGTGATGACTATTTATGTTTCACTGAATAGACTTAGCATAAATTTTAACATCTCTGATATGACTTTTTTTTATGGGCAAAGAAGAGGTATTTTCCATGACCGTATCACTCAGCACTTTGAGAATTAAGCACATAGCAATGCCACCCAAAAAGTCTGGCAAAGAACCAGATGTCATAGCTAACAACGCATGGAAAAGTTGGAATACATTAGAGGCAATTACAAGGTACGTAAGCTCTTCAGTGTTCAAAAAGCATCTCAAATGTTGTAGGTACTGTCTTAATCAAACAATAATTCATAACAAACTTGCACACAATCATCAAGAAATCAAAGAATCAAAGCATAAATGACCACCAAAGTACTATACTTTTTCAACTGTTTGCCTGGGTTGTTTTTTGTGTTACAGGGGTAGCATTAAGGAATATTGCAAATATATATACCAATTAAAATGAGAATTTAAATCTTTCATTAAAAACAGTAACGCTAACCTAAACTACTTATTTAACTTTCTTCAATCTGTTATTATGCAGGCAGTATATGTATTTGCTATTCCTCAAGCTGTCCACAGTACTTCTCTCAGATAAGCATTTATGTTATGTCTAGCATATGAAGAAAATACTTAGGCTGCAGCTGGACCTGAGTAGTGCCTGTATCATTCAAAGGCAGGAAGATCTGGTTTTGGGATCAGGGTCTGAATATAGTTAGTGAATACTTGTTCCTGAGATTTCTGTTCTTTTTTAGTGCTACAGATGCCATAATCAGGGGCTCTTTTCAAACTGTTTTTACGAATGAAATTATGAATAGCTCATTGTTCCAGCATGTGTTTGTGGCATAACCGAAGAGGATGTAGGAAACTGCATCTATATAACTAAGCCTGAGCAAAAGGCAGCAACTGAACTGTGTAACAGCAAATCACAATCTCAGTCCTTGTTCTTCGAGTGCATTTGGAGATTATTTACCTGCCTCTGCAATCTGCCCTGGGTAGGACGCTGTGCCCAGAGGCCCAGGTGAGGGTCTGCCGTGCCGGCTGCCTCGCGCGGGAGCAGCGGCTCTGCTGAGGCTGCACTTGTGTACAGCATCAGTGGGGTACCACTCCTCCATGCAGGAGATAACGCCATATAGCACCAGCTAAACACTATCTCACAGTCAAACTAAACTTACCTTTAGCAAAGACATACTGAAATCTCTGTGGTTAAAAGCTGCATCAATTTTCCCAGGCTTTTTTTCTGATACAAGAAAATTATGTCTCTGGCTGTGTGTTCACAGCAATTACATCTTTCCCAGTGACACCATAACTCAAGGATATATATTTTTTTGTTTTGCATGTGAACTATACTCTATATACCTATACACATCAATGTAATACAAAAAGTTATATTTACATATAATGCCTTAGCTGTATAATAACATGCAATCATGCAGAAGATTTCATTTTGAAGGATTCCACAGGTACTTGCAAACTAAAATCTCACACTCATTTTGAAACCGAAACCCAAACCCCATCCTGATCACAGAGTTTGGACAAGGACATGCTGCAGAAACAGCATGCACACAGCCATCGAGTCTACCAGAAAGGCAGCTGCCAATTCTGCACACGCAGGGTGGTTGAGATGTGGTCTGTCGGATGTGTAAAAGGCTCAGCCAATTATTTGTTAATCTCCAGCGAGCAAAGATTTTTACAGACCTGACTTCAGCAGCATCCACCCCTGGATGCAGCAGGTACACAGCCAGGCCCACAGCCTGGAAGCAGCACTGCAAACCTCGCCTGAATGCCCGTAATCAGCTAGGAAGTTTCCAGGAGTTTCTTGGTAAATATTGTCCTGATGACATACTCCCGCAAACATCTCCTACTAGCTTGCTATGCAATAATTTGTGTAGAAAATGCTAGCAGTACATTTCCATTCAGCATTCAGTATAACCTCTTTACCGACTGCAGAATGACTTTGCATCAGTTGTATTGTTTTAGCATTCCACACCAAATAACTTTCATTAACTCTCTGCATCACAGTCTCATATTAAAACCTAGCTATATTGCTTTTCAAAGTAGAGAAATGTCAAGCATCTGCACTGAATATACTCAAGCTAAACAGTTAAGAAACACAAAACGAGTGAGAAAAACTGAGGAAAAAATGGCCGCAAAAATTTTTTGCTTATAAAAACTGAATTTTGGACTAATTTAATCAGTTTTAAAAATATTAGACTACATCAAAATTTACTCTTTTTTAGCAGTTCATCACAAAAGCAGCTTTTCCTAACCTCCCCTTACCTGTCTGCATTGTTCTCTTTTTTTATATACCGCTTTTTGTTTTTTATCCTGCTTCTCCCTGAACATACATAAACATACATACAATTTCCTTAAGTATCATTTTTTTTCTTTTATCACACGCTTTCTTTTCCATATTTTTTTGTACATCATTTCTGCTATTGGTGCTTTGCTTTTTTTGAGCTCTCAGTAGGTTAGAGCTGAGAACTGTATCTCCCCTGTATCATTTATGTACAGAAACAAATTTATATGAAAAAAATGTATTCCTAAATATAAAACTTCTCCATGTCATACAGTGTTCACAAACTTCTATTTCTATACTTGCACTGGTCTGTCATAGCCAGGCTATCTGATTTTTCTGCTTCAAGTTCGTCAGCTTCCTCAATACATAAAAATATGTGAACTGGTTGTATTAAACAGGTGCACCTCCATGTTAAAGGATGTTCTATTTTGGATTATCTCCTTAACATATTTTTAACTATTTTAAGCAAAATTGAAATCAGTAGCTTTGACGTAAGAACAAAAAAGGGATTTGAAAAAAATGTTTGTATAAACACCATAAATTCATGCTTTTAATGAAACTGTTTGGTTTCTAAGAAGACACAGCCTTACCAGCAAATAATATCTGTCTTGCTTAGTGTGTTTCCTATATAGATTACACAGCAAAATTAAGTGAAAAAATCACTTAAATGAAAATTCACACAGAAAGGCATTGCAGAAAGGTACAACATTGCTCAGCCACTAAGTTAGGTGCAAGAATCATAACTGTACCACCTCACTGCTCCGCCACTTGCCCCCACCGTCTCCTTCATGTTTTTGTCTTCTTCAGGTAACTTGCTGAGGATGCTGAATGAGACAGGAGGTAAGAGGAGACCTAGACCACATTCTAAAATTAACATAAAAGTGGCATATTGAAGGTCTCTCAAGTACCTAGTCAATCTGGATGAATATGGGAGAATAAAACAACTCCCTTAATTACATCTGATTTCTAAAACTACCTGCTTATCTAAACTCTATTTGGAATATTACATAGAACAAGACAATCAAACAGCTTTGCAGATAAAGCTAAATTAAGATACTGGGCTCTTAGTCCAAAAGTTTACTCAAAACGTTGTTACAAAACATGTTTGCTTTGAGTCATGAGCTTCCTGGCAATTCTGAGATGATGCTGTGGGAACATTAGATTAGGGTAAATCCACTGATAATTTCAATGCTTTAATGATTTTCTGAAGTTCAATGGAATTCTTTTCCTACATACTTCTGCGTTATTTTTTCTTATATTGCATATTTTAGTTGTTGCCCCTTACACAAACACTGTGGTTTCAGGAAAGGTCCTCTCCACTTCCCCTGCACTCCCTTTGATTCCCCAAAAGCGACATAATGTATGTTCTGTCAGTAAGAAAAACTTCTGTTGAATTTTTTAATCTTTAGTTTCTTTTAATAGTCATTCAGCATCAGCACATCTCTATACATCAGGGAAAATTTTCTTTTAATTTGTGAACTTCAGACATCAGATGGTCACCTCGTAGAATCAGATAGAAAGACACCAGACTAGTTTGTTCTACACACAGTTTACAATGGAGTTCTCTTTTCGAATAACTTCTTAATAAGTAAATGAATGTACTGGTTTCCACTGATTGAAAGTGCCTCCATCAGGGTACAAAGGCAGGCTAAGAAGCCTTTTCATATTTCATCTGTTCTCAGGTCATTGAATTGACCCTTTATATAATACTGAACAGACTTCAGGTTCTGTAATTAACATGCAAGGTACTGCTAGTACACGATCTTAGCAGTCACTATATTATGGAATTGATTACTTCTTCTCTTTCTTGTGACACTGCTTTTGCTAGCTGCTCCAAAGATTTACTAAAAAATGGGTGTTTCTGCCCTCAGCACTTTATAAACGGTCGTATCAATGGAATTATTTTCCATTAGACATTACACTCAAGAAAAACACTTACCTTTAAACACCAAACTAAAATGCTGTCTTTTTTTTTTAATTGGCTCACAATTTAAGCAGATATTGCTTTAATTTACTGCCTTATTGCTTTTCTAAAGAACTCAAGCATTCTTAAGAAGTTGCCAGGTTTGTATTGCGATGTCTTATTTAATAATTGTAATTATCATTATGTGCCATTAAAATGAATATCTGAAGTGTTTCAAAATAATGTTCATAAGAATTTAAGAGTAAATGCCACTAATGAATGGAGCACCTTAAATGATATAATTTAATGATAAGCGAAATAAGGAAAGGAGAACACAAAATTCTCATATCACCTCAAGTTCTAAAAACCTGTATTGGAGCCAAGATACCTGGTGTCTTAGCTAAACTTCCAGAAAATCAAATTCCAAACACTCCAAAATTTTAAAGAATGCAGGGTCTAGCTATTAAAATCCTTCTTTAGGGGCTGAAACTAGAGTGTTGGTATGCATTTTTGATAGGGATCTCGCATTAAATTGCCCTTTTCTGGTGAAAAGAAGCATTACCTGTAACCAGTTGCTAAGCCTGCCTTGACCTGCCCCAAGTCCCAAAGCTATGAAGGTGTGATATACTGCTTTTTTTCTTGTCTGCAGCAGTTTTCCCAGTCAGTGTAATTCACTTGTGTATTGCCAGAAGTGAGGGAGGATTAAGTGGGGAGAAAGAAGAGCTGACAGCAGCCACTGGACAAGTGCGTGACTCTGAGGAACTTCTTGGCTTCCTTAAAGCACCAGCCAATTCACTAGGCTAGATAAGCAGCTTACCAGGCAGCACAGGTTTGCAAACCATGGCTGCACCATCCAAGTTAAGCACTACGTGCAAATAAACAAAGAGGAAATAAACCTTTTTTTTTTTTTTTTTTTTTTTTTAATGAGAGGTGTCTAAAAAAAATTGTTAATGAGGCTAGCCAGGGCTTGGGAAATGCAGCTAATTGCACTCACTCCACAGATATCAAAGCAGTGACTGATCCCTTCTTCCTGCAGCATAGGTCTATCATGTAGCTAATGTGCTCGGACTCCTGCAGGAGCGGGTAAAACATGCTGATTGTTTACCAGAGGCGGAGAGCAAAGGTTGCCTTTCCCACCAGCGATCGAGCCCCAGCAGCGCTGCCCTTTCCAACAGAAAGGCATCACGAAGGTATTCATAAACTAAGAGTGTTCTGCTTCTTGAGAGCAGCGCACCCTTACACCGAGACATGGGTAGGGTGCTGCTAAACGCCGCCTCTCATAAGAGCCTCTTCTCAAGGGGAAAAGTGGTGGAGAGTAAACAAAAAGGTATATAAATGTAACACTTATCTGTAAAATGCGACAAAACATATTTTGATATTGATAAAGGTACTATCAAAGGTTCAGATGCACTTACTGCCTCAATTATATCATACTTCTGTACTGAATAATACATTTTAATAATCAATTGTTTCAGAAAATACTTAGAACACAGCAAAGAATTATATAGTTTTGCTCATTTTTCATTTTTATAAAGTTGAACTATTTTTCCAGAGACAATTGTTAAAAATATTAACATTATTGGATGCAGCAGCAAATTTTGCAGTAATTTCTACTGCAGTCTGCCTGGTGACTGGCTGTCAATATTTTCACATGGGATTCCCACCAAAAAATGTGCTCTTTAGCCTGTACTAAACCCAAAAGTATGAAGAATTTGAGTGAAGAACTAGAAAATAATTCTGTTTGTTTTATTCACAGTGAAAACTGTCACAGTTACGAAGCTAGCACACTGGCTGTGTGTCCATGCAGTCTCTGAAAATAGAGTTCACTTTGGACTCAAGTCCTTCAGTAATAAAAAATGCTCTCCTACCAGCCGTACAAAGAAGGGAAGTGACATCACTCTGAAAATAAATATAGAAATTATTTTTCTGGAAATATTTATACTTTATTCTTGGATAAAGTGCTGAATGTACAGCCAAAGAGAGCCCACTGCTCGGCTTGTACCACTTGAAAGAGGAAGGTTCTTAAACTTCCAAAGATTCTCACTCTGGGGACTACTTTTTCTTTTAAAATAACTGACTTTTGACACAACCTTGTCTGTTTCAAAGGCCAAACATTTCCCTTATTCCCAAGTACTTTGGGAGCCTTGGGGATATGTTGTCCCTGGCAAAAATGAGACAGCAGTATCCTGGGAACGGGTGATTTTCGTCAAGGACAAGGAAACCACTCCAAACCACATTTCATTCTGGTTAGGGCATTTTAATGAGGTTTCACAAACCATTCTGGGACAGTATCAAGAAAAACTCGGCACCAAACCCTTAACCAGAGTCTTGAAAGTTACTCTAACATGTCTCAGCAGAAGATTGATCCCAAGACTCCAGCTTTGCTGTGATATTTCTTACGTTATAATTAGTATTGACTAATTAAGGAGTGACTAAGTATTGACCTCCCAGTTAATTCAGAAAGAAGCCAGATGCCTGGAAATATCTACCAACATTTGAGAAGGAGCTTCTTCTTGATTGTTTCCGGGAAAATAGCTTTCAAAAATCTTTTGCAATGACTTCCAAACGTCTTCACAGTATGGATTTCAATTTAATCAAGAGACCTACTCTTATTATAATGAATGCATAACATCCTATGAGAATACAAGCAAGTATTTGTATGGGGAAATAATAAAAGTGCAGCTAGCAATGTAACACTTAATGTGCAATAAAACGATATATACGAGAATGCAAATTAAGGCACCATCTCCCTGCGAGGGTGCCTCAATCACTAGTAGCTTGTTTGCAGACAGTGTTGCGTGGATCCAAATATTGCATTACCTGGTCTTAGAGTGGTAGAACAGCTCATAGCAAAACATGCTCTCTGACATCACAGAAATAAAATAAAAAAGGGTCAGAAATGCCTGGTAAAAGAAATAAACAGTTAAGAGGAAAATCTTTAGGGGAAAAGGTGATTTTAATTTCATCAGAGACGAACTGTGATTCGGATTGTGCTGTTTTTTCAGTTTACACATTTTGAATTAACATAGCATGAATTATTTCGCATGAAACAATGACAATACACAAATTTTGCTCATGGAAATTACTCATCCGTCAGCCAGTGTCAGGGCCATTCAGAAACACATGCATTACATTCTGCAATGTAAGTTCAAATAGCTTGTACGTGGATAATGCTAGCTGTGAAAAAGAATAAAGAAGAGATAAGGAAACTCTGGGATCTCTCTGCACTGACTTTTCTTTGACCCAAGAAAGAACAATGAATGTTTGCTTTCCTTCGGATGGGGTGCCGACAAGGCTACACAAACAAAGAAGCAGGAGCTCAGCTGGTGCAAATTAGGATAGTTGCACCGATTTAATAGAACTGCATCCTTTCCACTAGCTAAAGATATGGACACGAATATTAAAGGAGCCCCTGTTACATGCTTTTTCAGTACGAGGATCAGTCATGAATCGTTCCACAAAACTTCAAACAGAGCTTTTCCTAAGTGATGATTTTGCAGATCTGAGTTTCATTTTCTGTATGAAAATAGCTTTTTCATACGTATGAAATTGTCTGCTTTTTTTGAATATCCCGAAAGATATGATCCCTCTTATAACTGGGCTCTTCTGCTTTTTCCACATTCTGCTGGTTTCCACGTTATTTTTTTGAATATGTAGTACTGCAGCAAAAAATTGGCAGTCCTTTCAATGCCTTCTCCGTTCACCAGCCCTGTGCACTCATCAGTAATCTTCAAGAGGGCCCAGCCATGCACTAACTGCCGTATGCTTCCTTCACTGCTTCTCCCAGAAACGAACTCCTATGTCAGAAAATGAGCAGGCAAGCACCAAGCCTGTATTTACTTCAGTAAAAAGGCTGTAGTCTATTTTTAAGAGCACCTTTAAGATGGAGGAACAAATTCCTTCCTCATCTAAGAATAGAAAAGACTAAGATAGATCATAAAGACAACGACATTCACCAAATTTTACTGCATTCTCCAGATATGTCTTCTATATAGTCTGAAGTGAGGTGACATCCTATTTGCCCGAGGTTTTTAAAAAGCAGTAAATGAAAGCTTGTACCAGTACATCCTATTCATCAGTGCTGTTCGCTCTGGGTAAACCGTGCCCCTCCAAATCCATTGCTGTCAGAGCTTTCTATGTGTCTTTTTTTTAAACGAGCACAGAGTTTAGCCCAGTGACTGAACGCACGGGCTCAAAGGATCCTGGTGTACAGTTCTTGGACACTGCCGATGCCCCCTCTATTAGATATTCCAGGTGGTTTCTAATGCTATCTATTATTTGGCAAATACACTTTGGAAGAGAGCCAAGGGACTGCTGTTCTACCGGTTCTTGGAAACACTGGTCCTCCAGTAGGAATCAATAGAGCCCAGTAAAAGCAAAGGAAACCAAACGAGGATTTCTATGCGTGACTGTACGACTTCTAAGCTGACACGCGAGCTGCCATAGTAGCTTTTGTTTTCACTGTTTGATGATATTTAAATAGAGCACCACTGTTAAGAGGGATTATTAACAGAAAAAGCTTTTGAAAAGAAATGTAAAAGAGTAGAAGAAATGGAATATGAAGATTGCAATGGCACAGAACTAAGAAGAAAGAAACAAAGAAGCCAGGCTGGGAGAGCCCATCAGGAAAACGAGGAGAGTCTCCTGACCAGACACGGCACTGAGGGAGAGGATATTTCAGAATGAAAATGACTTACAAAATTTAACTTTCTGGAGAAGAAAATAGGATAGATTCCTTAATGTTAATTTGGAAAAAGCATTTTTCCCAATGCAGGGGCAGCTGGACATTTTTTGTTAATAACGCAGCGGCTGATCCAGGTAGATTTCCCTAACAGTATGTGTACCTTTATGAATATCCTTTCTGAAAGGGTCACATGAAATCACTCCTAAATTATTTCTTGCAGTTTTGATTTTGATATTTTGCTGAAGTTCAGAAAATGGCTGCCAGCCTAAACTGTGAACTGCTTTAAATCACTTCTATCCAGGTGATGATGAATGCTCTCTAGATTTTATCTGTAAGGCGGAAAAAAATAAACAAGAATACATTACTCAACCCCTAAGATTTTTTAGAGGCTGAAATTCATCTAAAGGAACACTTGAGTCCTGTCTACCACCCACCGAAGAGATTAGGAATTTCAGCTAAATAAAGAATGAAGGTGAGACTGAAATGCCCATGTAATCAACCTTCACAAAAAATCTAATACAAAGTTAAAACTCTTTTGAGATAAGTGCAAACATGAGAGCACTGAAATAACACTGAAAGAAATGAAGGAGACTTTTTAAAATTCCCTACTTGTGCTTTCTTCAAAGTGTAATTCAAAACTGATTAAAAGTATTAAATCCTTTTTATGCAAAGGGTTAATAAAAAAATTCAAGTGGTGATGTGGTGTCCCATGGATACTCAATAATGAAAATTCAAATGTTCATTTCTGTAAGCCTTTTGTGTCCCTTTTCTAGATAATTGGTTTTTTGCCTAATTTTTGAGGCTATTTAATAACACCTCCTGCTAGACATCTCATGTTAACTCAGCAAGAGGAGGCATCCTGAGTAATAGAAAAGGCTTCTGCTCATTTTAAAGCTCAAATTCATACTTTTCTTAACAAAGGAGATCCCCACTGTTAGAGTTTGGCAACCGCCGGGCCAACTGCATTGGGGAAGATTGGATTAGGAGGGGCAGCTGACTGTGCAGTAAAATCTCCACTCTCCAGCAGGATTTTTATGTAAATTCCACTACAATTCATGCTTTTTGGAAATAATGAAATGGATACAAAACACTCCAAGGTTTCCAAGTCAGCAAAATAATGAACAGGGGCATTCACAAAGCCGATTTAATAAATTTTTAGCATTTGGACCCTTGTATGAAGAAGATTGGCATTTGTGCAATGTATCATGTGGAATTTTCTTTTAATACCACTGTCTAAAACCCGTAGCTCTTCAGGTTATTAGTGATGTGTGAACATCAGCTATCAAGAGTTTTCACAATTTAATCTCTAATAAGCTGTATCATTTTCCATGTGTTTGCCTGAAGGCAACTTTCACCGAAGTTTCAGCTAAATATTTTTTGGAAAAAAGAATATTTTCAACTAAACAGCTTTATACAACTATCTGTGAAAATGTCATAGCAATTGTGATCAATGAGCTTCGAACAAGAAGAGTCTGAGTTCAAGAGAGGCCATTACCTCCTGCATAAGTATAGAACATCATTTGTCAGTAATCACTCTGATGATAGTATTGTGTGTCTGAACTGCAACCTGGATGAATACTTCGATACTCTTTCAAATTTCAATTTGTCTGTTGATTAAAAAATTAAAATATGTAGGTATGTATAAACACACATGAACACTGACCATGCGTAAGCATATACTAAGTATTTTTAGACCAGAAATACCCTCGCGGTGTTGAATTCTGCCTTTCTTCCAGTCAAGCTGATATGAAAACCTCTGGATGCAAAAGATTCAGTGACAGTACTACCACTGCATTAAAGTGCCCACAGAATCAGGTTCATCCATTAGCCTACACATTAAAAAGACAAAAGACATCACGGAGTGGACCAACACAGAACACAGCACGCGTTTTCTACTTGAGACCTGTGCAGGGCCTTGTGGTACTTCTCTTCTCTGAGGCATTAATCTTAGTATCAACTTATTATCAGTGATTGGTGCGCAGTGCTCAACAGGGATGTCTATTCAGCAGCAACTTTCGAGGCAAAACTGTTCTGCTAATATTAACAGTGCTCTGCATCTGTATATATACAACTTGCACATTGATATAAATAACAGTTCTTAGGGTAAAAGGGAAAATACTGAATTTTAGGGAGTTGAAAGAAATTAGTAGCAATTACCCAAACTACACGCACAGAAAGGTTAGCAAATGTCAGAAATTATAAAACACCAGGGCTGTTTATATCCAAAATAGCAACCTTCCCATGATTTCTTGGTTTAAGCAAGTTTTCTTTCCCCCAAAATAAAGAGGCAGAATAAAGTTTCACTTCAACATATACAATTGCAATAAAAATCAACTAGTGTTCCACAAGTTTTTTTTTTAAAAAGAATAAGCCAAGATCTGAACTACAATGGAGTTTGTATGATGAGAACATCCAGCTATTAAGGTTTATGATGACGATCAATGAGGTTAAAAGGTGAATCTATGAATTAAAGTTTACAAGTTCTGTTGTTTAATGAAAAACACTGAATAGCTAAAGAAAGCAAAATCTGGGAAACAGCTATTCTTATTGTTTAGGCCACAGGATCACATTGACCATATTGTATCATTTAAGAGTAAATGTAACAGGCTTTTCTGAAACAAACAAAAGTAGGAACAAGTTATAAACAAATGTGATTTGCGTTGTTTTCTAGTTCCAAGTGGCTCATTTGGTTATAATCACATGCCTTTTTATTCTAGACAAACATTTTGCCAAATACACTAAATTCAGGAAGAATAAAAAGAATATAAGAAACAACGAAGAGAGAAAACAAGTTAGGATTCAGCTCTACCTCCATTACATTAAGCTGTAATTACTCTGAAAAGTACTATTAAGGTAACTACTCAGTGGACCAGATGCAGGTACCTATATTCATGCAGACTAGCATATTCACCATCAATTAGTCCTCCTGGGCCACACTTTGAACTTCATTACACGGTGAGCAGTTACTAATATGAATAGTCCCACTGATTTCAGTACAATTATTTGAGAAGAAAGAAACTACTCAGGATGGGCAAAGTCAGTATCAAAATCAATCTCAACAGGAATAAGGATGGCAGAATCAAGTCTTTCGGGAACAGCTAGCTCACTTAATGCTATATTCAAATGCAATGAAGAGCATTTGTGCTTGATAGACTAAAAACTGGGATGTAAAAAAGACTTTCATTAAGAATGATAGAAGAGGAGTGGCAAATTCTTATTCCTTCTTAATTGTTACTCTTATGAGAAGGAATAAGAATCTCCTCAAGACACAGCGGAAACAAAAGAACAATAAAGAAAACCCACTATCTATTCTGCATTTAAGATATGATCAAAGTGGAGCTCCTCTTTGTCACAGATACAATAGATATAACATTGTCTTCAGGTGGTCACTGTGTCCATCATCCACCGCTGAACTGCACCAAACTCTCACCAACACAAATATTCTCAAATACTCTGTTGTTCCCTTTCAATGAGTGATATATAATATTTCA
Organism: Rhea pennata; assembly: GCF_028389875.1. Classification (NCBI taxonomy): domain Eukaryota; kingdom Metazoa; phylum Chordata; class Aves; order Rheiformes; family Rheidae; genus Rhea; species Rhea pennata. Next base: position 15,366,195 of record NC_084670.1, on the reverse strand, counting down.
GAGCAAGGAATGTGTGCATCCATTAAACATTAATACCGGGTTACAGTTTTCTAAACTTGAGCTGTCCCTATTGTAGCCTTGTGCCTGACTCACATTTCAGAAAAAGAATAATGTATTTTACTGTACTGTCAATTATTTGTTCTGCACTGGGATCTACTGAAATCTGCTGAACACAATGGAAAATCTCATTTTGTTTTTTTTTAAAAATACCTGAGTTTGAAATACATAGTGAGGGACAGTATAAATATGATAGACTATTTGATGAGACCTGAACTGAAACCCACAGTAAAATGTATCCTCACAGCTAGGACAGCTCATGACACCCGTCGGAAGAATTCCCTCTGTAGGAAAAACACTCCAACAGCCATACATGGGAGGACCTGAGAAACAGGGTTTCTCTTTCAACTAGAGAGGAAGAGACCTAGTGCTTCTGACACAGAAGAGATGTTTCCACTGGACAGTTGCTCTCCAGCAGGCCCTTCTCACCCAGTGTTACTGCTGCCTCTGCTGCCTTCCGTGCACACGGTTAAGTAAAGCACTTCAGCATGTATTTAAAATTATGTACAAGAATAAGACCAGTGAAGTGAATGGAACTATTTATGTGTTTAAAATTAGACGTACTTAAATGCAAGGCAGGATGAAGCACATAATCCTCTCAACATGATACTTGTAAGTCACACTTGAAGCTTGGTGAGTGAAAAACAGTCACAGAGTGATTGACAACACCTTTCCAGTCTTGTCTCTGCCGCACTCATTTAAGCTATCAGACTGGGTCCACGGGGGCTGCCGCTCAGTAGTACGCTGCGTGTGCGGACCTCCTTGGACACTCTGTGGGCTACATGGCAGAAATCTCCAGTGCTAAGAAAAACACAGGACTGAGGGGTCGGATTTGGACCTCATGCTTTCTAGAGCATTCTTAGACTCATGAAATCAAGTCATCAAAACTTTTTGTAATGTATCGGTAATTTTCTCACTGCAATTTAATTAAAACTTTCCTGCTACCATGCAGTTAGACTGGCCTCCATCCCAAAGCACCCAGTGCCCTGGACATGGCAAAAGAGCATTGGTGCCTAACACCAACGAACACAACATTGGTGCCTAACTCTGGAATTCATCTGGGGACCCTAGGAATCCCTGAACCATAACTGTGTCAAGCACACACAGCTTATACTCAATGCTGCAATCTATGATAGCTATTACATTTCAAATATAAAATAGAAGCCTGCACTAAATGAAGAATGTGAAAGGGAAGACAAAGCAACCCCACCTCAACATGTGCCGTAGACAATAAAAAGCATTCCTGTACATGCACACGAGGAAATTAACAGCATTCCCCACATATTCATTCAAAGCAGTGAACATGCTGTGCTGGATGCACATACGCATTAGAGAAACAAAATTGCTTTAAATAATCAAAATACACAAAGGAACATTTTTCTGAGCAGCTGGAAATAACCCTGACAAATGTTAATGTTTTGCAAATGAAAAACATTCTTTAAGAAACAACAGAAAAAAAAAGGTGAATTTTCAGACGCATACAAAGCAAGCTCCTATATTAACCTCTGTTAGATGACATAGATACATACAAAAATCATTGTCTGATGAGTAAGTGCATTCAACCTTTTTTTTCTGAAATATGAATGCGGTTTGACAAGATCCAGAGAAGGTCAACAGCATGATTAAAGACATGAAGAAGCTTCCATATGGTGAGATACTAGAGTGGACTATCTGAGCCTAGAAAGGGGAAAGGTAACAGCAGATGTTGCTGATGTAGAAATTGATGAATAACAAGAAAAGACCTCTGGATTTTTCCTTGTGTGCACATACAAACAAAAGAGTTTCAGTCAAATTATGAAACAGTGTTTTTAGTGTCCCAACTACTCCATTACATGGCATACAATTAATCAGTGAAACTCATTGCTGCAGTAAAATACTAAGATAAATTGATTGCAAACAGGATTAGTCACACATGGCTAAGAACAACATACTAATTAAAAACAGCATTGGGCCTGGATGAGACAGGATGACTACTATTTCTAGGGCTGTCAGTTTTGATGCCTCAGAATATAAGGTTGGCAACTATAAAGTCCAAGAAAAAGCCCTGCACAGTTAAGTGGTTGCTAGGTAGGGGAGAAAGAGCTACTACACACTGTCTTTTGGCACCATCTCTGAAACGCAGAAAACATCACACAAGAGGGCTAATTTTGCTGTGGCAATTTCTACATTACATTTGCCTGCAAGCCATTTTTTTCTAATGGAGAAAAGTGACAATATATAATAAGTAAATAAAAAATGAAATTGAAATACAAGATGGAGTTTTGTTAGTGTCTACAATAAATGAAGCTTAGATCCTGCTGTTATGTTTCTGACAACTTTAATAATAATAGATCATTTTGTTTTTAGTTGCACACTGAGAATGGGCTACAAGGTATGTCACCCACAAGAATGAGTAATATGTTATGCTTGTCATTTATGAAGCACAGCTATCTGAACTGGGTTTGCTAACTGCAGGACTGTGCACATTACCCTGGCAGCACCGTGTGCTCCGTACCTCGCTTACGGGCCAGTACTGCTTAGCCCCAATGTATTAATAAGTAAGTGCAAGTATTTCAACAATCAGCATTTTAGCATTTGCATGCAAACTCTCATGCTGTGTAATTATACACAGTGCTGGCACTCAAATTAATTAAAGCTGATATCTCTGTGACTGCAAACTGGTCATATCCCCAGCCTTGCTCTTGTATGAAGTCATCACCCTATATTCAACATGACACTTCATGTCCCTAGCATTCTTAGCAATGCTAATATGCAACAACTGTAAATTAGGCAATATTTTAGAGAGCAGCTGACAGTCGCTGGTTAGTCGCTGTGCTCTCCCTCCCCCTCAACACTTTCCACATAAAAGTAAGAAACCAGTTATTTCCATTGTGCTTGCTTTGTAATTATCTCAGCTAACAATGTAAACAAATTACATACATTGTTTCAACAGATACTCGCCCATGTTTGATTAGGGGTTACAGAAAACTTATAAAACACAAGACCCAACAACAACATCAACAGCATTTGTTTGATGCTAACATACAATTAGTCTTTGACAATTTCAGTGTTAATTTAAAAACTCTTTCTCCCTTTCCCTGCAATGGCTTTTTATTTTAAAAGGAGTGCTCTTGCTGTTCAAGAGCGGGGAGTGGGAGAGCAGAGCAGGAGAGCGGACGGTCAGATCTGATTAAGATTTCAGGAACGCTCGTCCGATAGAGTGGAACCGGAGCGGAGACGGTTCTTTGCAGCGCAGATCCATAAGTGCTGACTTCTGGGGCAGTGGCGAGCTCCAGGCTCTTTCACAATAAAGTTATCCACTCTGCTTTTACGATTCCTCTGACAGAACACCTTTCCTAATATAGTTTTTTTAGCTGAGACCTCCTCTGAGAAATTAAAATATTATAGTGATCTTTTATCTCGCCAATGTCTGCAGTATGACCTTTCTCCTATGACCATCAAAACCAAAAAAATAATATAATCAGTGTGACCTTTCTCCTATGACCATCAGAAACAACAAAAAAAATATGATCAAGCCCCAGGGTATTTGCTTTTATAGGATTTCACAAAGAATGTTTCATTAGCTACAGAACTAAAGCCTAGGGAATTTATACTTTTGTATCCCTGGAGCCATGAACCACTCCTAGTCCAGAGCTGCTCCCTGACTCCCTGCTAGCTGTATCAGTAGCTACACTGTGGCAAGCAAGAGCAACAATTTCAGATTCTCATCCAACTACTCTGCTAAACTAGAAAGCACACTACCAGCCAGGATCAAATCTTTTTTCTCTGGGTAACCTAACTACAGGGATAGACAGTATAAATCCCTTCAAAATATGACAAAAGATAAAGCCCCAAGTGAATCATATCCTGGTAAAAGTAGCTAATCTTGTCTCAAACCAAAAGAATATTCCCCCTTCTGTGCTACAGTGATCACTTAGTGCACTGCAGCACTGGATTTGACTGATTTATTTGCAAAGTCCACGCTACAGCACCATTAGGCATAAGGTCTAACCTCAACAGACAAACCGTATTTGCCAAATACAGTTAACTGTGGCAGAAATGACAAAAGACTTCGTTCGATATCATCCTTGGGCATCCCCTAAGAAGAGCTACCTTGCTTTAGACTGCCGATATTGGTTCAGAAGGAGAACAATCTTAATCAGGATTGTAACTGTCCTTATCCTCCTTGCGGTGATAAAAGTTGTTCTGAAACACCCCGAGGAGACATCCTCCCTCTCTTTAGCTTGAACTGCAATGCCATTGTGGCTGTTGTGCTCACCACCTCACAGAGGAGCATGTTCAACTTCCACATTTAGGATCAATTTCCATTACTTTTTTTTAAAAAAAATAGAACAAGACGTGTTAGCTCAAATTACTTACACATACTAAAAACACAGGAAATCCTTGAAAAACTTGTTTTGGGTTAGCAGAAACAGAGAACATCAGAAATTTTGGGGATAAATATAGACTTGGTAAATATTTGCAGTAGCAATAAGAATATACAGAATGTCTTAGATAATGCTCTAAAACTTAACAGAGGTCTTATATTCAATTAGAATCCAAATTCCCCATTAACTTCAAGAAACAGTGAAAGGCAAAGGCACAAACTATTCCCAAGCTAAATTTCTAAAATTTATCTTTCCAAATGTTACAGCACATTTTAAAGGACTCATACTCCCCTATTCTCTACTTGGACATGCTGAGCCCAAGGATTATGAATACCATCGCCAATACGAATATCATGGTTAGCAGCATTGCTGTAGTTTAGATAGTACTAGCAACAACATAAACATTTTTTAAAGAATTTCTTGTTTACTATGGCATAAAAATAATATTCTTTCAGCCATGTCTACTGTTCTAATCTACACAGGCTCAAGTGCTAACATTGCCGATACTTCAACGGAGGGAGTAGACCTTTTTACACATGCAGTTAGAGTTTGCTCCTGAGGAAGGAATAAATCCATATCAACAAATGATAGACTAAGGGGAATTAATGTGCAGCCTTCCTTCTTCAGCACTAGGGATATCATTCTTGGTGGTTCTGAAAGCTTAGTTTTATGGTACTGGTTATAAATGCTATAATCTGCATTAAATATTTCAGAAGACATTCAGCATCAGTGAAAAATCAGCCCCACAACCGCGCAGCACAGTTCCAGTGGGCAGAGTAGGAACAAAATTTTGGACTATAAAACCCTTCCTGGGGTATTATTCCTGTCTCAAAAATTACAGTGAAATCTTTAATTTGCAAATTTCTGGCCGCTCTTCCATCACAAACCTCTGTACACTGGCTCACTTCAGGGCTTCACTCACACCTCATTCTCCACCAGGTGCAACTGGAAAGTACAATTGCATGAGTTGGAATATAGACAGAAATGATACTAATGGTCAATACTAACAGTCAATACCAGGACCTTTCTGCTGAGCCAAGGAGAAGATAGATTGTAATTCAACAAAACATGCCCTCAGTGAAAGGAGCTCCTACTCTGACTTCTGGAAGGCTTCTCTTTCATAAGTGCTAAGATGAGGTAAGATTTAAGATGAGCTCTGTCCACCACTACCAACTGATTTGATACTAGAACTACTTGGAGAGAAGTCATCAGTCTGTGCTGTTAGGCTCCAGAGTGTGCTGCACTTCTGAGGTGACTGAGCCATTTGAAAAAAATGGTAAGTACTGGGGGACCATTGGATAGAAAGTATTATGTCATTATCACTGTTGTTAAGAAATAACTAGATGATCACTGAATTGAGTAAACTATTGCCATTCTGATGAATTAAATAGACATACCACATCTGTTTAGAGCAAGGGAAAAGAAAAGAACTCACAATATAGGTCTTTAATTAGCCCACCTAATCATGAGTGCAGAAGCAGCTTATATTTCTTTAGGAATGAGCAAAAACATTTTTAGTTGATAAAGACAAATTGACATTTCCTCTTATTCATTAAAAGAGGTGTTTGGAGTACAATATCTATATAATAAAGAATAATGAATGTATGAACTCCTCAAAAGACTCTTGGAAAAAGCAACAAATGAAACAATATTTCTTTTTTGGGTCTGGCTCCTGTCCTCTCTGTTGTTTTTTAAAAAACTGTTAGAAATTAAGAGTTAGAGAGCTGCATATTGTCTACTCCAATAGCTATAATTTCTTCACATGATATAGAACACAACACTTTTTTTTGGTGGTTATCTTGAAAAACCTCATATTGGACTAACTTTATTCATAGTGAATGAGTTTAAGAAAACAAGATGCATAAAGTTAACCAAAGGCATAAAGATCAGGGCTAATACCATCTGAAAAGGACAACCAAGAACAACCAGATAGCATTCTTGTACTCTGATTATGTGCCACCAACAGCTTCACGGTCCAGCACATAAGAGCCTGTGGAACACAGAACTGGAAGGGACCCTCTTTTCCAGGCAATAAATCTCACGCATTAATCCAAAATGTGGAAGCCTCGAAAATAAGTATGTGTACTGTACCAAGCTATTGGCCTTTCTAGCCTAATGATGTGATGTTTACTCCATGGCTCTTATGAGATTACTCTACCATGCTATGTACAAACTGAGAAGGTTCTAACAACATGCAAAAAAGTCACAAGTTGTTAATCATTAAGTTATTAAGGATTTTTTGGTAGGCTTAAACCACAAACTGATCACAAGTAAATCAGTGAGATTTACTGAGTTTATTTTACCAGTTGGACTATGAGCAGTAAGTTGCTGCTCCTGGTACATTTCCACGTTTTGCAGCTCAAGAATCTCAAAGCTGCACAAAAAGTTAACTTCTGTGTCCTGACTGAGGGACTGATGAAGCTGGCATAGAAACTGTGGAGACTGATTCTGCAGCTCTTTCTTTGTGGCTGAGCAGATGTATTTCTAAATTTTCCTTCCCATCATTTACTAGCTCCTTCTCCACTATATTTAGGATTGAATGCTCATTTTCTGAACATTTTCTGTTCTGTTGGTTTTGTTCCACATTTGAGAGACAGTAGGTCAAATGTGCTCCAGACTATTTCGTTAGACTCATTAAAATCAAATAGAAACTGTATGATTAACGATACGAATCTTTTTTTTTTTTTTTTTTTTTTTTTTTTTAAACAGGAAAGTAAACAAGTACTTGTCTAAAGCTCCACCTGCTTTGCTGCTGTTATGGTGCTGTGCATATCAGAGAGAAAACAATTCCCCCTTCTCAAGGCTGAACTAAAATTAGGCTCCACCTGCAAGATGTTAGTGAAATCTTACACAGCTGCATTCCAGAGACAAGTTCCACAGATTGCTTTTGGAAAGCACTGTGCATTTCTGGCAAAATCAAAATCAAACTTGTTAGCTTTTTTTTGCCTAACTTTTCAAAAATGTATTATTAATGATAAATGTAATTATTATCACACTAATCATGCTGATAAGTAATCTCAAAAATAGATCCATTTAAAATGTAATTTTACACCCACATCCCACTGTATTTAACCACTTCTTTGCAAATGCAGGCAGTAATCATAATAATACTTAGCACTTAGACAGCACTTTATTCATTTATAGACACTTCTGTGGCACTCATCACCAGAGTAACTTTATTTTCTTTATTATGTCTTCAAAGTGCTGCACTGACATTAACAAATTAATCCTCACGGCACTTCAGTGAGAAAGGAATAAGTCTGATCAGGCACTGTTTACTAAGCAAAACTCTACTCTTACCCGCTTGAGTAACCTTTTACTCCCTGGCAGAATGAGGAAGAACATTAGAATCTAGATCACGAGGACCAGAGAGCTATTAAAAACATATTCCAACTTTGAAGCGACAGACAATACCGCTACGGACTTTAATAGTAGTAGGACTTAAATGTGTACTTCTGTCCTTTTTCATGATTCTTGTCTCTGACACATGAATGGTAAATATTCCAATGCATGGAATTACTGGAAATGTCTGTACAACTGTAATCACAACAATCCAGAAACAAATCAGTACTTCATTTAGCAAACGGGAGTGAGCTATATAGACTTTATTTTTCTGAAGGTGATGGGGTTTTAAGGCTTTCATTTAAAAATGGAGCTTGTGCATGTTGAAGACTGAAGTGAAATTTGTGTCTATTTTCATTTGCTGTGTTTACAGAAAGACAATTGCTTACACGATGCTTTTGGAAACCGTTTAAACGTAAAGCGGAATGACTAGATGCAAGTCAGTTAAACTAGTAAATAAGAAATGAAAACAAGTAAACACGGCCTGGTTAGGTTTTGGGCAGCTCCTCTGCAGATAAAATTAAAACACATGAGAAAATATATTCTAAAAATACGGCTCTAGGATTTACAATATCATTAACCAGTTGCAACACAATATAATTGACACTCCGGGTGGACCCACAATGGATAATTAATGCCACAATTTATTGTGCCTGCTAAGATACTGTATCAATAATTGCATCAAAATCGGTTACCAACCACAGCGCGTGAGTAAACGCTCTGTTTACAGTGCTACCGTCAAAAAAGAAACAGGACGGAGGCTTAACTTGCAGTTCGAGACAGCGAACTGCTCTCTCGCTCCACGCCACAGGCCGTCAGCGGCTCGGTGGCCTCCCGAGCGCACGCAGCTCTACGCCCAGCACAGCGGAGGCTCGAGCGCGCCCGCCGCGTGCGAGGGGGCCGCGCCGCTCAGATGACTTTCATTCGCTGCAGTAGCCCAAGGGAACGGTGCACCAAGCCAGCTGCGCTGCCTCAGTTCATCCGGTAACTTTACACTATTTTCCCTCTAAGTCACTACTAATCCCTTGGGTTTACATGTTTTTTTGGGGCGGCATCAGAGAAAAGCAGTGTGAAATTGCCTGAAAGCCTCTTTATAAATAAGACTTATGATATAGACCAGTTCTGTTGTTGAAAGAGTGAAAGAAATGCCCTTGAGGATCACAAGAACCATTTTACAAGTCTCCCTCTGTGATTTTTTTGTCTCTGCCTAATGACTGATAACTAAAAAACAACAAACAAACAGCCCTTCCCAGCTTCCTCTCCTAACAAAGCGAAAATCTGTCTTTTTTCCTTTTCTTCAGCTAACAACAGTATATCCAGTAGTAAAATAGCCTTTGCTTAGATAAATTATCTTGGCCATATTTTCACTAACAAATTGCTTTTTTTTAAAGCCTGCCCGGGAAGCCTGGAGGTGGTGGGACGCAGCCTCCACGGGCTGCGGGGCTGGGGCTGCGCTGCAGGCAGAGGAGGTGTGTGCGCTAACACCAGGTCTGCTTTTAGCCCAGGAATTTCACAGGAAAGGAGCCAGGCACGGGCAGGTAAGCCACATGGCCTCTGCCTAGTATTAGGTGCATAAGGCGCAAGACTCAGGGAGGGTGAATAACCCAAGGACAGGGACTGAGCTGACCCTGCACATCACTCAAAGCCAGCCTCAGCTCTGCCTGCGAGTTTACCAAGCCCGTGGATCCTCTTCGCGTGACGGAATGTCTAAGATTGGTCCAACATGGGTCAGGAGTACAGGGTGGAGTTCAGGGATAAATGTAGAGGCTTGATAATGTCCCCAACAACTACAAGGTGCTGGAAAAGATGATTCTGCTACATTCAGAACTTAGATGATTGCCAAATAGGGCCTCATTTGTGTAAGAAAAATACAACCCGTGGTTAGAAATTTGGGGGAAAATATTAAAGCCCAGAAATTTCTAGCTTCTAGCCAAGACCTAAAGTATTTCAAATCACACAGGAACGCTTCATTTCCTGAGCTCCTTCCTGACTCTTTAACTAAAATCAATCTCTATAATTAACAGTCTCAGAGATGTCATCTTACTTGTTGACTCTTTTAGCAACCATGGTGCGTGGTTACTGATAATGGCACTTCTCAAATTAGTACCATATTGGATACATCCCTAATGCCCACCAAGCATGCCAAGCACTAATTGGCTTACCTTCGTGGGACTGTGTTTGGAAATTTTGCTTCTTTAAGCTTCACTTTCTGGGAAAGTTTATATAGTGCAGTAACCAATCACACCAAAGTCTTCAATACTCCAACAGTAACCTTTGGAATCAGTCAATCATATTATGTCAATCATATAATCTTCTTAAAAAATAATTAATAATACAAGCTCTAATTCTGAATTTGCAGTTTCCGTTTCTTTAATTTTTATTTTATTTTGGGGAGGGAAAAATGCTGCATGGGTAATTGTATCTTATGTCAATCTACTTCAAGTACAAACATTTTTTTCTTATTTGTAATAACAAAAGTCTTCTTGTTAACATTGGTTGTGGCATTTGAGCTACACTGAAACACATGTAAATTGGCTTACTGGCTATCCACTAGGTGAAGTTTAAAGTGCATCTTTGAATGAAACCTTTTTTTTACAGTTCTAGTTAAAGATCTTGACAAATATGTTTGCCTTTTAACTATAGCACATGAATTGTTTCAAGACCTTATCATTTGTTCAGTCAGAAGCAATATGTATCTGTATCTATACTTATATCTATACCTGTCTATTTGGTACTAGAAAGTTTGAGTGAAAATTAAGTGATATTTAGGGCAAATTTATCCTTTAGACAGAAATACGGATGAAACAGACACAAAACTACGTCTAAGTTGATGGTTCATTGATCGATTTGCTATTGATTCTTTCATTAAGCGCCTCACCTCACTTACATGGAAACTTAAAAAACTCCTTAGTAGACAAGATGAATATCCACTGCTGTTTGCTGGTAAGTTTCTTGTTAAAGTCGGTGACAAAGATCCTATCTAATGGGGTCAGTTCAAGGCCCTGAAAAGTAGATGGAAACCAGAACTGATAGGTGAAAATTAGAGTTTGGTCCCCCCAAAATTACCTAAGAGTATTTGCTTTGGAATTACTCTGCATTCTCTCACAAATATCAATGTAGACGACACAGTATGAAATGAAAAAGAACTAATTAGGGCGAGTGGATATAACTGGAAGGCAGAATGACAAAAATCAGTTATATTTCTAAATCATCCACAGAATGGCTTCTCTCATCATAACAACCAGGATGTATATTTATTTAATAGATAAGCATATCTCCAAAAGCTAAGTTGTTTGCCGTTTGTCAGGGAGTGCTCAATAAGCACTCAACATATGTAATAAATGTTTGGACAATTCAGGTAACAGAACATTTTTCCATGGTTGTCTGTTTACCAACATCTTTCATCCTTGCTACACAGAAATATCTGCTAACTCACCTAAGCTGCTCTTTAGGGAAGGTGTTCTTCTGTTTGGGCTGGAATAGTTTTAAGTTTGTCCAGAGGATTCAGTACAACTATAAGATAATTAGAAAAATCATATCTAGTTAGATAGCTTTAGGAGTTAAAAACTGTGATGGTATACTAATCAGTTTTAGTCCTACTGCTGCTAAATTCAGTCATTACAGAGTGATGGTTACTGTTCATGTCTGTTGTCCCTTTTGAAGGCAGAGTTTTCTTGAAAGCACTCTATTTCATGCCATATACCTGTCCTGAAAGCACTGGGGGAAGAGAACAACGGCATGGCCTCCGGCGCTTTGTTTATCAGAGCATTTTTCCAGCAGCGTATGCTTCTGTATGGCAGAAGCTGCTTTTGACATGCAGATCAAGCGAGACGGTCAATACGGAGTCTTCCCCTTCGGAGCATTCCAGTCATTCCACAGTGGGACGCCTTTCATTTCAGGGTCTCTGGCCCTTGGTTCCTTTTGTAACTCAGTGTCTTACCATTGCCTCTTCTGCACAAATTGCTCTTTAGCAGAGACATTTTCTGAATTGGATCTCGCAACACAGTTTCTCCTTCCTTTCCTTTCCCTTCAGAAAGATTCCATGGCCAAGTCTTTACTCTGACTTTCTCTCCCTAATAATTAGTCATTCTCAGACTCTCTACTAATCTGCAATTTGGTGCAAGCTTTTTTTTTTCTTTTTTGATGAGAATGAATGACATGCAGATCAATCTGGATGAATCAATCAAAATAGTCAATCTGGATTGTGCTGCCTTGACAATATGCCATGGCCCTTTCTCAGTGCAAAATAGGGATGGAGACCGGTCCTATTCATTAGTCTGACTGATATTTTTTTTTCTTAGTTGACAGCTAGCACTGAGAGTACTTCAAAGGTATTAGATGAAGAAGGAACAGAGGGCCAGCACATCCATTAAATCCATTTATTTAATAAACCATAAAAAGCTTCAGAGCATGAGATGTCTACAAGCACACAGAGACTGCTTTCTCTCCAACCTTTTACTACCACCTTTAGGGATCAGTAAGAACTGGAAATCGTAAGCTGTTTGAGAATGGTTACACTTTGACCCAAACAGCAGTGCTTATTTATAGCAATCTGCATGGCAAGATAAGAAGGCCCAGCTTTTACACACAAAAAAAGCTAGATTTTCTTCAGCTAGCAATTAGTAGACTTCCAGGGAGTCAAACAGAAGTTTGTCATCAGTATCTAACATATACGCAACATCCTCCATAGCAACAGTCATAAGCAGGTTTGGCACAGTGCTCTCACAAAGTAGCTATACTAGATCAAAAATAGCTTAACTTGGCTTTAGTCTCTGTTTCTTCAGGTAGTCACCTCTGACACTTATGTCAGTATTCATGTTCTCTTCAGTCATTTGGTAATTACAAATTCCTGAGGCTAAACAGATATTGAAAGCACATGTAAACCCACTTGGAGATCTAGGTCAATAAAGTTTTTGAGGAAACAATGGGAACCAAAGTGGTGCCAAACCCAAACTTTCTAATTTTCTAGGGAACCTTCAGGTGCTGAACTTGTGGCCTGACAATATTTACTTTAGATAAGTTATTGTAACCGATATAAAAGGTTTCTTGGTATCTTGGCTAGTGTGCCACCATGTCAAATGATAATACAAGTTACAGTAGGGTCAAGAAGGATACCTCTAGTTTTCCTTTGCAAGTTCTCTTTAACATTTACTATTGAGTATAGGGTAAGTCCAAGACTTGATCACATATGTTTCATTTAGTCAGAGAATCTGACTGTCATTTACCAGCTGTTACCAGCTGTTTTGCCACAGGTGTATTTCAGTAGGATCTTTCACTCCATAAATACATAGCCACAGTGTCAATCCTGAGCTGATGTTGGCCAATGACAGACAAGCAGAACATTCTTTGTCTGTTTTTGATATAAATGTTTCTATAGCATTACACGATATTCTGATTTAATGTTTTGCTCCATGATTTAGATGACAGAGTCAGTGTGGGCATTTCTTCTCATGACATTATAGAAGTTCTGATCCTCTACTAGCAAGGCTGCTGTCCTAGTTATCATTTATTTCTAGTATATTTTGTATATTGTATATTTTACATCTTTTCTTTTGAGACTATCTAGGTGCTTTCTTCTTGGCTGAGGTGTGCCAGTTTGTTATATTTGATACTACGCCTTTTTAATTTGTTTTAATTTGACTGCCCTAAAATTCTTTGCTTGTGTCAGCAAGATTCTCCAGGTGTATGCTGACACATTTTAGAGAGGTCTTCTGTTGTAATATATCAGTTGGCTTTGAACTTGTCATTCTTAGAGAAAAACAGCATACCCAAACTTATGATGCACAACCTACACTTCACACATGACTTAGGAGTTCTGTTTGGCCTTTTGGAGGAGAACAAATCTGTGGCTTTAATTTTGCAAGGTTCTGTGCACTCTCCAGAGTGCTGGTAGCAGCTGTTAAGTGCCAAATGCTATTTCCAAGGTTGTACCTGCATTAATCATTGTGCAGGTGCATGAATAAAAAAACGGTTTTCCGACACGATAAGGTGTTCACTTTAAGAAGCTGAAGTTAGACAAAACAGCCATATTGATGTTAAGTCTATTCAAGATGAAGGGGCAGAAAAACAGTGCTCTTCCTCATGGAAGAACAAAATAATTTGTGACACAGAGTTATTTAAAGTCTTAGGAGATACTCATAAACAGACAATTCCAGTTTTTGTAATAGATAGCATAGAAAGAGAACTACTATATAAGTTTTTTAATATTACGCTTTCAGACGTTCATAGTATTCATTATGTTTGTAACTTCTGATTTATATTTTGCAGCTGTAATTTTCTGAGGCAGCTCAAAAGACCAAATGTTATTTTTTTTTGCTCATAATAACTAGGCAAAACTGATTGACTGTTGTCAGTGTTGAAAAAAACCAGCTAGAAATCCAATCACACAGCTCACATAACATGAAAGGTTTATATAAGGTTATAGCAATCTTTCACAAAGATTGCCATAGACAACTGCTATAGGTTACTCTGAAAAAAAATCCCATTAATTGCCAGAACAGTTGTGTCAGTAATAACGTTATCTAACTTAATACATAACTCCAGGGAGTTAGCTGGTGCGTGTGTGTGGGTAAGAGCCAAATAACCTTGATCAGACTCCCTTTGACATGCTAACAAGTCTGCTCACCTTTCATGCATGGATCGTGCAAGATCACTGTAGGCTAACAGTTATCCTAAACTTCCCAGTAAAATCTTTACTGTTAAGTCCTATCTAAATATTATGGAGAGAGATAAATGGTACAGTGCTGTAAATTTTGTCACACTGAAAACCACATTGAATGGGATGTACAAACTTGAGAAAGAGCTAGAAAGAGCAAAGACACAAGAATTCAGACAAGACCTCCTCCCGAGTTCAGAGTAAGCACAGAGAGCTACCTTGTCCCTCTTCCCTGTTTTTGCATGAGGCAGTGGAGCCAGCCCTGACGGCTCAGGCAATGTCCTGTAAAGAGGCTTCCCTGAGCAAAACGTGCGCTGAAGGAGTCGTGCTCGTCTGTGGCATACTACACCCGTGAGCTTCCTGGCCCTGCAGCGCACTTCCCAATCTGGCACTACACAGTGTATCTGGCGGACGAGACTCTAGTCCTAAATTAATGTTCTAATTTATATCTCATGTTTTCTCCCAATACTGTTCTCTTAGTTTTCATCTGGATTTTTTTTTTCAATTATCGAATACTAATTTGCTTGCTGTAAAAAAAAGATGTTCATTAAATAGTCTCGTTAAGTGTCTGTTCCCTGCAGCAGTTCATGCTTAACATTTCTAGTTAGATGTGTGGAACCAGCATCATCCAGGCTGCGTAAAGCATATTCAGAGCTGAAAATGATTTGGAGAGGGAAATTTCAAAGGTGACAGCTGTTCATATCTCATCAAAAGCCCCACTGCTCTTCTGTTCCATGAAATTTTTACTCCCGCTTTGACTCTAATATATACCCTGGAAATTGGCTATGTCTCAAAATATCACTGAAGCAGCTCGTGAGGGCCCTCACAAAGACTCTGCTACATCACTGATGCTATATTAATACATAGAAGAGAGTCACAGAAGACAATTGTCAAATAGTATAAACTGTTAGTACGCTGAATGATTTCTTCTGAGGTGAGTTATGATAAGCACAAAATCTACTTTTCCCTTCACTTTAAATTTTTTAATACATAAATTATTAAGTGGATTTCATTTTTCAGTCTTACAGCAATCATGTTAAGAAACTTCACAAACAAGGAAATAACGTGGAGACTACTGACTAATTGGCCATGAGCATGGAAGCTGCTTTCAAACCCACCTGTAAGTTCTGCAATAGGGAATATTTCACCCTTAATCCTGCCTGTAAGACTGTGTGCATTGGCTCAGGCCAATGGAAACAATTGCCCTCTCTTCCATTTCTCTTTTTCCCTTACTGCTGCTGGCAGCATATAAAATGGTATCTATTTTCTGAAAGGTCACACTCCAACTTTGCTGGCCCATAAAAGGAGCTTTCCCTGATGCTGGGACCAAAGGTTTCCCGCCTTTGGGCCCAAGTTCTGTCTTGGAATGATAGCAAAAGTCACAAATGTCCGTACAGGCGTATGTAGCATGCATATGTCAGAAAATTCTGATTTAAAAATAATATTGAGAAGGTCCTTAACAAGTCATCTAATCCAGCCCTCTGCCCTAGGTGGGATCAACTACCCTTTCCGAAATTTCCAACAGATGTTGATCCAACTTGTTTTTCAAGACTTCCAGTAATGAAGATTCTACAAGCAGTTTAATGCAGCATTTCCATAGCTTTCTCTTGGACAATTTTTCCTGATAGCTAACTTGAACCTTCCTTGGTGAAATGTATTATATATAGCCAAAACAAGCACAAATTTCCTTTCCTTGTTATCAAGCCTTCCCCTCATTTTTTATTATCAGAGCACAACTATTTTATAAAAATATTTAGGATTAATTTTCAAAGGCTAAAAATATACCTCACAAACAAAACCAACCAACCAAACAAACAAAAAAATCCCAGTCTTCTTCAAGACTCCAAAGCATTCTTAAGGCAATACATATTTTCTGAATGAGTATATTCACCTGAAAGAGAAAGTAAGAGCTATGGTAAACCTGCATAGATAAAATCCCGTACCTCTCAAACACTTAACAAGTGTTGATTCTCAGTCGATCTAAATCCCTATAGCTCCTCTGATGTCAATATGTATTAGCTGAGGATTGCCCTTAGGATCAAATCTGGATATTGTTGAAATCAATAGCAAACTCAGATCTTAGGGGAAATATTCTTTACTTATTCATTACTAAATCACATTTTCCATTGATTTCAAAATTCCTGATGAAGATAACCAGGCCTATTTCAGGTAAAGAAATAATCACGGCCACAGAAACGGACCCTGCAAGATACTAGAAAATAAGCAGTAAAATCGGAATGACTGTACTAACCACCCATGATCCAAATGAAGATAGAATTAAAAAAAAAAAGTGAATCAATCTCTTGCAGGTAATTTTCATTTATATTCATCTTGAAAATAGTTACCTCTGTAAGCTTTTGACTTAGAGCTTTTCTATATTAATGCATGTTCCTAAAAGTAAATAGCAGGATACAAGCTTTTACACCTAAGCTACTAATTGGAGAGTTTTAACTTCAGAAATGCCTTGTATTATAAATTAGACTTATCTGCAAGGTGACCAAAACCAGAGTTGCATTTATTTACTTTAAATTTACTTTACTTTTATTTACTTTAAATTAGACAAATCCTTGACATTTTATTATTGTGTTGCACTGATGTTTCTAGTAATTTTTAACTTGCACAGTCTGACAGCCTCAATTTACTAAAAAAAAAAAAAAACCTCTCCTCAATTTAACCCATTTGTTCTGAACTAGATTTTATGCAGACATTATTACCATGAAGGAACAAGCGGCATCCGATACGAACTAACAAGAAATAAGGAAGCTCCAGGGTAAAAAGTGTTCTGCATAGCGTACTGTTTGCTGCTGAAAAGAGAACTGTTGATGGACAAGAGACAGTCCCTGGAAAGCTGTTTGGCCAATAGCAGCTGTTAGGCAGTAGTATAAAACAACCTTTATATAAAATGTGCATTTTATGGTTCCTAGCATAGAAGATCAAAAATTAAATATACGCAGGACCATAATTAAAGGATTAATGGTCAAAGCTTGTATATAAAGGGAGAGATTTCCAGGAAAAAAAAAGTGTGTTATAAGCCTTTTTTTAATGACAGGGCTTTAAAAAAACTAGAAATAGAGAAAACAAAAGTTCTCTTGTGCTGGAAAGGTCACAATAAACAATTCCACTCTGGATTTATCCAGAGCCTTAAGAACTAGGGACAGGTTTTGCCTCTTTAACTTGCCAAGATGTGATTCTCAATCTTGTGGGTAGAATGAATCATGAATCAGAGTTCCTCAGTTTCAACAGGTAACCAAAGGAAAAGGTTTACTCGCTAAAAGCATTTCATAAATACAGTGCATCTGAGCAACACATTTAGTTAATTCAACTGCCGCATCTTTCTCTGTATTCTATACACAAGCTCAAATAGCTATTTTAACACTGTAGGTCCTTTAGGATCTTCCTTAAAGAAAATCAGTGAGTTTTCTTTCTTTATTTATTTGTTGTTTTTCCAAAGAAAAATATCTGTTTGGAGAAAATCCTTTCATCACAGACAGATATGCAATTGAAAACCTCAATCTCTTGCATTAGTGCCTTCTTTAATAAGCCCCTTAGAAAAATAGGTGTTGCCAGGGAAAAATAGCTCACCGCACCTTCTGCGGGTAGCCTGAGTGGTTTAGCCTGAGACCAGAGTAGACAACCTCCGGGATTAACAACGGCAGAGCCTTCAGGGAGCTTCCAAACATTCTCTCTGGTAACAGATAGTGAGCTCTTCAGCTCAAACTGTGTTGTCATATGTTTTATTCATAGGCCATCATAAAGGCCGCCAAACAGATTATCATGTTTACATCAGGCCTCCTCAGAGAGATAAATTCTTTAATAGTTGAACTGGCAGGGTCAGTCAGTACAGAGATGCCTGCCGGGCAACCAAATAATAAATAAGAAGAAAGGAGAGAAAGAAAGAAGAAATGAAATCAAACATTGAACTGCTTAATGATGTCCTTCAGCAGTCACCAATCAATATATTTTATCTCTTGCTGAAAAGGTTATATTAAGGTTTCATCATTTTAGTGGCATCATCCCTTTTCTGTGAAGTGAGTAATTGCATAGGTGCATGGAAAAAGCAGAGCCTAGAAAAGTAGAACTTCATTGGAGTTGACAAACCTTTACAAATACTTATTTGTGATGTTGCATCTCTTTAGTGATTCGGGTTCCTTGTGTAATCGAAGTGCCACATGGAGTTTTCCTATAGTTTGTTGCTGGAAGTAAATGTGTTTTAGCAGGCACAATGGCACAGAGCAGTGCTGTTTCTGCTAGAGACTCTAATTTTAAAGCTGGATACAAGACAAAACAGGACTAAGGGCCACTACCTATCTACAGCTGCATATACATGACTACTCTATTGTCTGTATCTTTGTACTAAAAGGGTAATACATGTCAAAACAGCAAATATGGGATAATTCTCATCAGTATTGACATATGTGGAATTTAAAGGATGTGAAGATTAACTTGATCTTTGCCGAGAATGATCTCATTTTCCATTTTGTAGGGAACTATTGTTAGCACTACTTAGATTTGAAATTATATTTAACTAATCCTTTCTTTCAAACTTTCAAACATCAGTTACAGGAAAGGAAGAACAAATAAAGAAAAAAATGGAAGCTCATTGAACTCAAGGAAAATCCATTTGACTACTAAACTCACTGCCTTTGAAAAAAAGAGATGTTTGACACTTCCATATGGTACCAGGCAAGGAGGGAGGGTGACACTGGTTTGAAGACCTGTGAGTATCACGAATACAAAGCACTGGTATGCTGATAGCTGCGACAAATGTTTGTAAATTGAAAGACTGTTTTACTTTGGAGAGATCTGCTTATTAATGCACAAACTGCAGACATACTTCATTGCGCATACAGCTTCTATTTCCCCGTTACACACAAATTCATGGCTCAGTACCTAACATGCTGGCAGATGAAAACATTTCGAAAAAAGAGTTTTTTGATACATTCTGTTGTGTTAAATTTGGTTACATGGCACCCGATTAGGCTGCTGGAAGCTAGGGTGATGAATTGCAAGAAAACATGATGAGACATAGTAAGCTGCAGCAAAGTTGGCCAGAATATAAGAAATGTGCATGAGGCAGCGAGCTAAAATGATACAAAGGTATGAATCCAAATAATCAACAACAGCTGAGTGCATGCTACACAGTGTGAGGAGCAACACAAAAATCGAGTAAAATCTGCTGTTGCGTTTCGTTGGTCTTAAGTTGCTCTGCGCTGGGCTGATAACTTGCAATAAGCAATGGCTCATAAAGATGAGAAACAATTTAACCAGCAGCTGGTAACCGGTAAGACATACCGAAGCTTCAGTTCCCTCACTACCCGTCGGGAGGACCGTAACATTACCACTCTAACACCAAAGTGAGCAGGGCTTGCTGCCTTGAATCTTTCTGGTAGTTATACGGGGGAAAAAAAATGATGAAATGGTGCTGCTGTGCATACTACAGCACATATATCTATTCAAAAAAGCCAGCAAAATTTGGATCGAGTTTTTCTCTCAGTTTGTGTTCCAAGCATTACAGTATATTTGGAGTGCGAACAGTACCTTGGACTTTTTTTAGAGTGTAGTATGTTTAGCCTGACAGAGTATATGGAGCAAACATCTGCCTATTTGTAAAGAAAATGGATTTAGGAGTGATGGAGTGGGCTCTCGTGGTGTGCTTTATTTAGTTTATTTATTTCTATTTACCAATGAGGCAAATGGCTTACAGACTTCAGCCTTTTTTGCTCTCCAAAGACAGGCATGGAATATTTTATAGGCAGGAGAAGGTATAACTGCCATATTTTTCTGTAATTTGAAGAAACTTAATCTTCACTATTCTGTATATCATTTCAGACACTGAAAAATTTCATAAAGCTTTTGGACCTGTTTCTCAAGCCAATACGTAAATTCCTATTACTATTCAGGGAAGTGTTGTAAAAAGTGGTAGAAGAATAGGGGAACCTTATTATACTGTATCACCAGAAGTATGTGAAGAAATACAGATGGAATATTATAGAAACATGAAGCAAAATGTGGGAATAGGAAAAGAACCTTGTATTGTTTGCATTTTTATTCTTGCTACAAACAACATTTTCAGCTCAATTTTATAAATATAGAACATCTGCTTTATTGCACTAGAGAAAAAAAAAGGTAAGATGTAATGACAGGACTTGGGACTCTTCTGATCTTATACTCCATACAGCTAAAATTTCTCTGTAGTTTTAATGAAAGTATGGCATAGCATATCTAATTTAAATTATGCATTGTCAGTATTTTCTCTCTTTGCAACCAAATCACATCAGACAAAGCAAGCCAAAGCGGGAGGGAGGTGGAAGAAGTGAGAAAAGAGGGCAGATTACAGTAAGTAGACAAAAAAAAGTTGGAAGTGAGGATTTCCTGTAACAGCGTACATACAGTAGTAGAATTTAAAATGTAACTTCTGCTCTGTTCATTCACTGAAAGGCATCAGGTTCCTGTTAAAAGAGTTCCTGTGTATATACACGACATGGTAAACTATGGGCAAAACCTACATGGTTTTGTATTGCAATAACACAGGAACCCCAGACCTTGGGATAACAGTACTTCAGTGAAACACTGGCTGCAGAAAGGGATAGAGGGGAGGTTTCAACCATACTTAAAAATCCGAAGGATTAGGGGAAAGGAAAAGAAATTTTTCTGTTTAACAATTACTTCAGCTTTCCTTTTTAGTTTCAAGAGCTTGTATGTCCTGGATCAACTGACCAGAAAAGCATTGGTAAAAGGTACAGAAAGATAAACTATACCATTCAAAAAAAAAAAAAAAAAAAAAAATGGCATATCTGACACTGACGTCAGTTGGGCTGCAACACAACGTCACTGAGCAGCACAAACCTGCACAGATGATTGCTAACAGGGGAAGGGAAAAGTCTATTCTCTTTGGACTCCTTCTACCTCCTACTTCCTTATCTTGGTTAAGCCACACCACATTTGCTATTGTAAAGTAATTGATAAGCACGCCGTAACTGAGGAGGTGGTCCCTTGTCTCTATGTACAGAAGACAAAATGGCCAAGCTTTGGTGCAGCCATGTGTAATGTCCCATTAAAGACACCTTGGGGACTGCTCTGCAGGCGAGCAGAACATCATCTCCATGGCTATAAGGAAGTTGTCTTCTACACTCTGACACAAAGAGGGAAGAAAAGGAAAACCTTAGTGGTAGGATTCTAACATGGCTCTACTTTCTGGAAGCACAGTGTAATAGATAAGAATAGTCTTATTTATTCAGACCAAAAGTCAGTATAGCTCTGTAGCAGATGCCTAGAAAAGGGTATGAGAACACCACGGCCATTTGATAATGCTTTTCTATTACAATATTCCAGCTTTCAGTGATCTGCAGTTCAGATATACTCCAAGTTAGTTGTTAGTGGATTTCTATCAGTTTCTCTAAAATTTTTAAATACATGAAAATTTTGGTATCTACAACACCTTCAGAAGTGCTTATGCACAATTATGAACATACTTTTATGTTTGATTTGAACTTGCTACCTCACAATATTATCTGATGCCTCTGTTTCTTGTATTATGAGAGACAGTGAATAATTGGTCCCTAATCACCTTTTCCACACTACTCTGACTTTACAGAGCTCTATCATATCCCTCATCAGTCATCTGTCCCAGACTGCAAAATGTCTCTTTATTCCTTGTGCAGAAGCTATTCCACATCTCTGAACATCCTTCTTCAACCTTCTTCATCCTTTTCACAAACCAAAGGGAAGAAGGAAGGTCCGTGAAGCCTCTCCAGTGTGGGAGAACACCATGGACTTGCAGCGTAATGATTTCTGGTTTGCGCCTTCTTCTCTCTTAATAGTTGCTAGCATTCAGATTTAGAATATTTTCTGCTCGCTGCTGAGCACAAAGCTGATATTTTCATAGAATTAACTTTTATAACTCTTTCCTGACTAGCAATAGCTTAGTGAAATCGGGCCAAATTAGGCCACTACTCTGCAAGTAAAGTTAGGATTGTTTCTTCTATGTGCCCTTGAGTCAGGACACAGGACACTGTATAGATCTTTCCTGATTTGTGCGATTTGTGGTTTCCCATTTATTGTTCAGAAAGAATGGACTAAGGCAAAACTAATGGAGAGAGAAAGGAATCTCTGGGAAACTTATGATGCTCTTTTGTGTTTCCTATGGCTTTAATACTACATTTAATACCAAAGAAATTAAGTATCTGCCGAACCTCGGATGTGAAAATCAATTATTTTCTGACATTTAATTTGTGCTTTTGAGATGCAACATAACAACAGTAAACAGACAAAGTTTTTGACTTCCCTACTGGTTAATTTCAAAGCTTTTATTAAATCTTTCATTTGAAATAGTTTGATTTTTTATCTGACATTTTTACCAAGGTTGCCAAATCCCTTAACAAGAAAGAAAAGAGTAAGATGCCATTTCATATATGCCGATCCCAGGCCATTGAACGACATTAGAATCCACATTTCATTAGAAATTCATGAAGTACGGAATTGAAGACACAGCAAAATCATCATACTAATATTAGACTGTTTATATTCACTGTCTCTTCCAGGATCAAAATCCAGATGTTCGTAAAGTTATAAAATTTTAGGACTTATCTATGAAAAGTCTGGATCGTCTCACACTGGGGAACAAAGAAACACAAGCCAGGTGACCACGCCACGTGACCGAAAGCGCAATTAAACCCTTTCCAGTGAAAGCGGATCAGATAGCTCAGCGTTTTTGACTTCACACCTTCACCAAACTCTACGCTATCTTATAATTGTTCATTACTGTTTTTTTTCTGTACACATTTTTAGAAATCCCAGTATATGCTGTCAACATGCCCACAGCCTAACCGCTGGTAGCTAGGGTATGGCTGTAACTCAGCAACGAGTTTGGGTTCTCTTGGCTGGAGCTGAAACAAGATCTAATCTTATTCCTGTTGATAGCAGTAGAAATACTTACAGTAGAAAATATCCTGTAAAAATTAGTGTTCCTCTAAGTATCAATTACATTTTTTCCTACCTAAATTTATTCAGTCACGTATAAAGCCAGGCACTGTAAATATTTATTACCAAGTGCCAGGCTGGCAACAGCGTGTCACACTGAAGTCAGCAGGACCAATACCGCAAACAAGCGCTGCATAAGGAAATGAGTGTTGGACAAAGCAAGTCTTCATCATCGTTACAGGAGCAAGCCACTAGGAAACTGAACCGCAAGGAAGGCTGTACTGCCTCTGCCTGCCTCCGACACGCTCTCCTCTGGTGCTGGCATGGCATCCGGCCCCTATCTTGTTTGGGACAAATGAGCGCTCGAGAAATGCAAATATTACTTTAAGAAATGAAATGTGTCTTTATTTTGCTAGGTAATAATACCAGATTGGTGTGACTAACATTTTAACAACATGAGAGAGTTAGGATTATGAATATATGGTTTAATAAAAAAGTATTTGATAAAGTCTCTCAGATATATATGCTCTTGTTCTGTCCACACAGCATCCAGCAGAACAGGGTCCTACTCCTTCTTTAACTTTCCTAGTGTAATACAAGTGATAAATAACAGTATCTACCGATGGAAGGATTTAGGACATCTTGTTTATTACCTTACAGTATACATAATTCAAGCTTTATTTTTGTTACTGTCTTTTTTTTTTAGCAGACTACTTTTCCATCTTCTTCAATCAGAAGTCAATAAACCACACTTTCGTCCCATGTCTAACTTGTCAAGGTTTCTAAGAGAAAATATGTTTTAAAGAAGTAGGAGTTAATGGTCACTCCTGCACCATAAATTGCACTGGCAGACACGCTAGTAGCTTGCAGAAGTAAGGATGGCTTTCTCCTTGAAAGCTCTAATGAGACTAGGGAATAATATACAATCTGTGATTCAGGTACACTGCACTGCAAATTCAGGAGCTTTTCAACAAGTTGTAATGCTTAATAATACTGGAAATACATTCCATCTGTTTCTTTCCAGTACTCTGTGAGATAAATACTTGCTATATTTGTGGAACTTAATTACCTTTGATTTCTATTGCTGTCAAAATACTTAATGATTATTTTATATAAGTGAAAGTAAATGCCCTCAAGGATTGCCTTGAACTCAACCACAATGAATAAAAAGGAAAGATACAAAATTCTTCTGGAAATTTCTCAACATTTTTAAAATAAATTTATAACTCAGTTACTGCAAGTCCTCTGCAATTCATGCCGTTATTATTAAGCATCACAGGTCTCCCAAGACAATTACAGCCAATAGGAGATTGTATGGGTTTAGTTTTATCTGATGTTTTCAGACTATATAGGTAACTGCACCTAGAAGAAGGAAACTTCCAGGGAAGGAAAGAACGAAATGTTAATACATAATTGAAGCACCCTGGGTACATCTTTTTGAAAGAGTAAGGCAACTTATGACTGGACTTTTTCTAAAGAACAAAATGAGTCTCACTTCTAAAGGCTAAAACTTGACAGATTTGCAGTTTCCTTCCTGCTATGGCATTCTTTAAAGGCTGTAGAAAACTGACAGCTTGGCAGAAATCAACCCTAAAATAATCTGATAGATATCTTAACCCTAGAAGAGACAATGCTGGTTCAGCCTATAACCTGTTTTTGCCCACAGTCAGTGCTAATTATTTCTTTTACTCTGTGAAAAAACTTTGCAAACAGTTTTATTTTCTTCTGAAAATGAGTCAATATGCAAATATCTAAGAAAAAGAGACTTCTTAATCCTTAGGTAGGTTCAAACATCATCTGACTTTACATCAATTTTAGTAGTTAGTTCTAATCATTGAATTAGTGAATAGATCTTTGTGAGCCCCACATCACCAGTGATTTGGTCTAGCTTTCTTCTTGACGGTGGAGGGGGGCATGATTAGACTCTTCTGCAGTTGCAGCAAGAGGCTCCCACGCAACCTACTCAGTTAATGGTCTTTTCTCAGGGCACAATACAGGATAATTTGCAGAGCTCTTTAATTTACACAACTTTCTAGAAAAGTCTCCAGTTGACATAATAAATTCATTCTCTCCTTTCCAGTGGGATAATCTATCAGCAGAGCTCATTAACATCTTCTAAAACAAAGCCTCTCCTAAAGTCCTGTCGACATCCCTGGAATTTATTGCAAGTCGTATCATATTATTTTAGAAAACAGTACTGGAAAGGACCTCTGGAGGTTAATCTGATCCAGCATAACTCAACAGTGTGCAGACCACTGGTGAGCTGCAAAAGGATTGCTGCTTGTGCCAGCCAGCAGGCATAGTCAGGAGCCGGCTCCCAACTGCTATCAAACGCCTCCCGGCAGCCAGAGTCCAATCCTGGCTCCTGACTGCTGTCAATACCCGCAGGCAGGCGTGATCGGGAGCTGGCTTCCCACTGCCCTCGGTACCTGCAGGCGAACACAGCTGCGAACTCGTATTTGTAATTACGGCACTAATACTAACATTTATATATATACATATATATATATATATTTATATACACACACGCACACACACTTTATATACAGTACAGGGTAGCTAAAAGTTAAATATTTTATTTATTACTCCTCTACTCTAGCTGTCCACTAACAGTCAGAGGCAAGGTGGTCCATGAACTTGTTTGGAGAGGATTGGATGAGGCTTTGACTACAAAAGACTGAGATAAACAGAACTAGTTCATCTCCCTGCTGAAGGCTGGATAAACAAAGCCTACGTGATTCTTGTTTCTAAATTTGAAAGTTATTTATTTTTTATATTAAAAATAAAAATATGCAATCATAATTTTGTTTTCAAAAATATCTAGTTATTCTTATTAGTTTTTCTACAATGTTTTGATAGTGTATTTTAAAATATTTTAAAATTATCTTCTAAAAAACTTTAAAAAAGCGGAAGTGGACAAATACCAAAATAGAAAGCTTTTGTGAAAATTTAGCTGTAAGAGAAAACAAAAAGCTGTCAGTCAGTGTATGAATGTTCTTCTGTGTTTCTGCTTTCAGCTTTTATTGGTAAGGAATAAAACACTGCACCAACAATAGGTTCCAGACTTTGAACCACAGTCTTAATCTGGGGTTTGAAATGGTGGTCTTTAGTTTGAAGCCTCCTGTGCAAATACTGACGAAATACCTTATTCTTGCAAAATAAAACTGAGAACATTCAAAACTACACTTGTGCCCACTTCTGCTTTGGACTGAGTTACCCTATGAGCTGCAAATGTTATGGTTCGTTCACATCGCATGGGGAAAACACCAGGCATCATCACTGCCGTGCAATGCTATGAAACACCGGAGACCACGCTCTGGCTCCTTTTCTGGTCTGCTGCCTTCCCTTCATCAACACAAAAAGAAACATTTTCTTAAGCTTCTATGAATTATACTGTAGCTGTTTGCTGCCTTTGGCTACCTTGAACTTTCTCAAGAAAGAGACTGGCGGAGAAGACTGAAAGAAAATGTTCTTACATCAGATCCTGCTGCTTTTCACAAGAAAAGGGAACACTGGTGTTGCCGCATGAAAATTTGTTTCGTTTAGCTTATGTTATCTTCTCCCTCTCCTTTAGATGTATTTCATTTTCCAGTATACTTTTCTAATGTGTAGCTTGTGATAGTGGTCATAGTACCTCAATAGCAGATTTAGTTTGGTCTTTGGAGTTTTTTTATTAGTATTCTTCAGAAATATTAAGCACACCAGGGAAAGTTTATATTTCACAATTTCTGTTTCCCTACAGGTGCCTGGTTTTAGTTAGGGAGCCGTGTTTTAAAACCCATGCGTTAATAAAATAAAAGAATAAATGTCTACATGGAAGTGCCACTTTTTTTTAAAAAAAAAAAAAAAGGTAATAAATTGAAATATATTATTCCACATCTAGAATTCTGCCTTTACCCTCGAAATGTCATTTAACATGAAAACATCTGAAACATTGTCTCAAGCTACCAAATGCTGTGCCTATTGCCACAATAAGAACAGTAAATCAGTGAGATTAAAATTAATACTTAGTCATTCTGAAGTAAAACCGGTACAATTCTGAGTTATTAGCTCAGAACTTACCTTTGCAGACTTAGTAAAGAATTGCAGTAGTAGAATTTTAGTAAAGAATTGCTTTCATCACAAACTATATCAAACCATCACAGAATGTTTATGTCAGGATATTATCAATGTATTTGCTAGGTGAACAATTATGCTCGAGAGATGCAGGAAGGATTTTTTAAGGTAAAATGCACTAAAAGACCCATTTCATTCTTGTGCTCCAACCTCAGACTGGAATAAAAAAAAATCCCAATGGCACACAACAATAAACCTCTGGCACAAAAATATAGCTATTTTCCTGCCACTATGATAGCTGCAGCTTGTGTCTCAAAATCTACAAAGAATGAGGAGGGGAGAGTGTTGAAGTCGTGTTTTTACATGAGATTTTTTTTTTTCACTGTAATTACAATAGCTCTTGTTTAGCCCATGAGCTGTCCAAGTCTGAACCAAACTGGGGTAGATTGAGAGCAACAGTAAAGAACGACTGAGGATTTGGACATAACTACTGAATACTAAGCATGTAATCACTTTCTTTTGCTAAAATTTTAATGGTGACATTTTTATTTTTCAGTTTTGCCATTTCTATCCTAAAATACCAAAAATAAAGCTGCAAATAATTAGACGGACCCACTCCACAGGTATTTCCCATAATCCAGAGAAATAAATCTAGATATACGATACAACACGCACTGCAGCTGAGTTCCCCAACTTACATAACATGTAGAAATAAAAGCAGAGTAAAAGTGACATGACAGCTCTTTGAGGTCATGCTCCAGTATGTTGATCCTACTATATTTAAAGGGTAAGGTTGGGTCACTAACTGAATAACAGCAGTGCTGAGGATTTTTTATTTGTTCATTTTAGTCTTGATGACCCTGGCAGAGGTCCTGCTTATTAAAGTGTGTTTGTGTACAGAGGCAGCTCCAGAGGGAATGTCTTAGATTATGCTCTTACAATTGTGTCTGAAATTGGAAAAACACTGCTTAAAGAAACATTATGACGGCATTGAAGCTTCATTCTGGTCTGGTGCACAGTTAATGCAGTGATTAACAATAAGACAGAGCTTTCCCCTGAAAAGAAGGAAAATGCTGGTATTCTTCTTACGTCTAACAAGAGCAATACTGCTTTACGCAGTATTTCTGATTTCATTTCTGTACATAAAAAGAAAGAATGTAGAAGCTCAAAAGAGAGAAAATATTCCATATTATTGAGGTGCAATCTATCCATCAGAAAATAGATGTTTAATTCAGTACAGTAAGATATATTAGGGGATATACGGAGGTATTATATTAACTCGTTAACATTCAGATTTACACAGGTAAGCAGAAGCATCCAACGAAATACTGCGGCCACTGGTGTTAATTCAGTCTGTAACCTTCTCCTTGTTTAACCATTGCAACCTTTCTGCCTTTTCCCCTTTCTTACCTAGAAATTTTAAAAAGAGAGGGAGGAGGAATGGAACTTAATTGCATATTACTTACATATCAAGCTTTATGTATATGACAGGAAAGAACTAGTACAGAGAAACCTAGAGGCCTTACAAGAGCTGGGGAGAATATCTGAAAAGCAAGACAAAACAATATTCAGTAATGAAAACTAAAAAGTCAAATACTTAAGGGAAATAATCTGAAACACAAATATACTATGGAAGGAAGACAGTGTTTGGAAAGCACTAAAGAAAGAAAAAGACTTAGGGCTAGTAGTGAACAGTAAATTAAATAAGGGCTTGCAATGTGATATAGCAGTGGGAAAACAAACAAATGTGATTTTGGCCAGCATATACAAAGGGATCACATTCAAAGTAAAGTGGTAGAAGTTGCACCAGAGGAAACAGAGCATTTAAGAATATGCTGTAGAAAATAATGTTGGATTAACATAGGGGTATCCAAGATGACTCACTAGCTGAAAATTCAAAACTCTGTGAACAGGTGCAGCTTCATTAAATTCAGTGATGTTTTTCCTGCTTTTTCTAGAACTGAATTTGACTGTATTTGCTCAATAATTCTGTGCCTTCTCAATTCTCACAAGTTCAGTAAACTCTTTGGAATTCATCCTGAAGTGTTAAAGAGACCACATTGGAGAGCAGCAGGTCAGTGAATTGTTTTCCAGTTCTTCTATTCTTGGTTCCTTTCCCAATTTATGAGCTAACTTTTTAGGTACCCCGGGGAAACTGAAAACGTTTCAGGCCCAACTATTAGCTGAAAGCTAATGTCAAAGCCTGCAAGCAGCTCCTCAGACTTGCAGAGCCTATTAAACGGGGAGCGCGCCTCTGCCTCGGCTGAGGCTGCAGACTACCGCAGGCACATGCAGCAGGCAGACTCTGGCTTCCCTTCCAGCTACTGAAAGGTAGAAATGTGAAACCAGAACTCCAGCTAAAACAATTTCCTTGATCTTTAGCTGTTTTGTTCTGAAAAGTTACAGTCATATGATATTATTTATATGGAATTTATGAAAGCTTCTTATAACGTTTTCACATGACAAACCCCTGCTCAGGCTTGTAGCTGCAAGGATCCAGGAAAGAAGCACTGGAATGGCTTAAGCATTCTTTCAGCGCAGAAAATGGAGCCAGTCACACTGGGTGACACAACTGTTACAGAAATACTGAGACGTGGGCTGTCAGCTTCACTGTCTATGATTGGAAAGACTGCGTGACATGTTACCAGTCCTGTGCTAACCTGTGCCTTTTCTAATAAGTTACAGACGTGCATATGCAACACAAAATACAGCACTATCATCTTTGGAAATTCTGCATGAGTATCATTGCATTCGTACTTTTCATTCACTTTTCCTCAGTGAAAAATGACTTCATAAGATGTTGGGCATCAAAGAAACTGGCCAAATGTTTGCAGTCTGAGAGTATTAAATCTACATCCTTCTGTAGGCAATGTTTGCTTGAGAACCTCACATCCATATATTCTTAGTGTTAACCAAAAGACCAGTGGTTTCACCACTTTGGAGAGAAATGAGCACTTGATTGCTAATGGTACAAGCACGAGAAGAAAAAACGTCCAATATCTACTATAATTAAAGGTAAAAATCAATGACCTAGCTGCTCTGTTAGAAGAGACAGGGAAAGCACGCACAGTGCCAGTCCTCAGTGCTCTTAAGTAAACAAACAAACAAATGCACAGAAACACAGAACAGATGTTTGATTCGTAGGAGCTTTAAACCAGTGGGGTCAATTCTTGGATGTCTGCCACTTTCCATGTGGCAGTCTATAAATCACAAACACTGTCTGTAATCTATAACAAAACCTATATAATCTAGACAGAGGAATGGGCTACAGATCTGTAGCCCGGTGAAATTTGCTGATGGCACGGAACATAGTGCAGAAAGAACTAGTTTCAAGTTTAAATAAAAGTTTTTGACTTGCAGTAGAAGTTGGCTGCTGTCTGGACCATCTGTGTCTTTCAAAGTAATAAACAGAATCTATACACAGGTGACCGCAACTGAATTACAGTGGGACTATTTTGAGAGAAATTGTAAAATAGGGGGATCCTTTCATCAAGTATTAGTTAAATGTGGAGAAACAATTAAATAGAGAAAAAAACATCAGGATAACACAGTATACAGGTGAAAGACAAACGAGTGTTTTCCAGTGCTCTGAGTAAAGGTAGAAACAAATGTCTTTGCTTTTACTTATAACCTCTTTTCCCAACAACCTGTTTTAGCACTTGGGAAGGAACAGAAAGATAGAGAGGATGATGACAAGCTATAAATCTCAATGCTTAAATTAAGTGGTAGGGCTAGAAATACAGTGCAGCGCTCCACTTGTTACAACGTGACAAATGGTGCTCCATTTGCTCAAGTCATTTACAACTGGCCATTAATAAGGGGGCTGGGAGAGCGGATGCCGCTCGCTGAAGTTCTGAAAGGTAAGTGATTAAAAGTAGCTGGAAGTCTGCGTAAACTTATACCACTTAGGAGTATTGGCCAAGAAAGGATTTAATTCCTGTTCTTGAACATAAACATCTTACTGATAATGTGCACCGCTCCCTCGAGGATTATACCATCTAACCGTAACAGACAACACTCCATATGTATCGTAAGGAGAAATTATAGGGAAAACCTTTACATAGAGTAGGTTTACTCTTACTTACCAAGAAGCTTTACTCTTTTATTATAAGGTGGAGCTTTGTGGAACATGGAGCTCACCATAGCGACCCCATCCAGAGATGATACTGATGACGTCTCAGGGGAATGCAGCTACCCTTCTCACCGCAAGAGCTTTGATGTGCAGCCTGTTTACCCAGCCTTTCCCCTCAAACTTTTTCCCTCCATCACACGGAAATTGGAATTGAAGGAGTTAGTTTTCACCCAAGTGCTCAAGTAGGTCAGCCACTGACTTCCTCTTTTGCCTCCTCAGTTCCCTTCAGTCCTCTACATCCTTTCTGGTGTGTGCCATTCCATATAATTTAGCTACATCCTAAAAAAATATCAGCAATTGTGTAGGCTCTCAAGAATTGGTACCTCATTTAAACACGGACCTGTTTCCTCAGACACTGGAGACTCATAGTATCACCTGACACAGGCTGGCGGGGCCTCATGGTCAGTGGGCCTGGGTAATATCGCCTGTTTCTCCCCCATAAAACTAGTTTTGCGTCTGTTATTCCATAATTAAGATTCAGTGGCCTGCCCATACAGAGTGCTTGAGGTCTTGTAACGGTTATGGACACCTGTCTCTACCTGAACAGCACACGCAGATCTAAGCGCAAGCTTCAACCTTTGGAAGCCCGAACAGACACAAGCTGCAAACGCACAGGCAAAACTCTCATCAGCTTGCTGGAGGCTTGTGTTAGCCACAACTTACAGGAATGCCATTTTTACCCACATGGAAGATAGTATCTCATCGTATAGTCACATATACAAATTACAACCTATATGATAAATAATAATCTCACATTATAACACCTGGGTCATCAGTAAATTATTAAAATCAATATATTTTATTATATCTACTTTTAACAATAAAGGATCTGTAAAAAAGGGAGCAAGCACTATCAAAAGCTGTTCTACCTAACTAATGATTTTTTCAAGTCAGATTTGTACCATTTATAAATCACTGTGCTACACTTCACACTACTTCCAGGCAAAGTATTCACTGATCCTACTTCTTTCCAAGCAGCGAGCATCTAGAGAGGGGATGCATTAGCATCCACACTGCTCTGACATGAATCACTTTTGCAGATACCCCTCTCATCCACATTCTTTCTGGCAACATTTCAATTGTTATGATAATTGTAAGCAAACAACTTGAAACAAATGGTAAAAATCAACATGATCACATTTTGTTTCCTTTACCTTTATGGGCACTTGAATGCTGTTTGGTCTGGATGGCATTTGATTTGATTTTATCAGTCTTGAGCAAAACCAGCAAAAGCTAATGCTTTATCCAAATGCAGACAAAATAGGCATGTAATTACAAGTTGTTTCAATGCATTTATTTTCAACAGGTTATTTGATACTCCTACTTTTCAAGGATTAGGATGTCACAGATAAATAATCACAGCTCATACTTTCCAATTGCTTCTCAAGAATACTTGAAATCTTCCTATGCTTTTTATTTAGATCTCAAATCTAAATATAATTATAAGCTTGAACTTTAAAACAGGTTATATGCATAAACTTTCGCACTGAAAATGAAGTTGGAGATAATAGAGCAGTAACAGTAAATGGATGTTAAGAGTAAAATTAATCTAAGTCTATATAAAGCAACATTATGGATATTTTGGTTTGCCAAATTTGTTTCTTTTTGCAAGGTACTAGAGTGCACAGTATTGAGTGCACAGTGGAGTACTGGCCTCGTTAGCCAAGAAAGAAAAAAAAATCATTTTAAAGTAATTCCATGTGTCTTCTTGCTACAGCAATGTAGTGCAAGGAAATGGGCCAAATCTGTCTACAGTGTGACGCCAAAGAGGCAGCCTCCTTTGCCTTTACGAGCTAGTACATAAATCACCATCTTTTAAGGTTCCAAGGCTGGAGTTAGACAGAGAGTAACCCGGGTAATGGAAAAGATCCTCAGCTGCATTCCAGCCCCAGGAAGTGCTCTCCCTTAAAAACACCAGAATAGCACAAACGCATCTGAGAAAAGCTGTAGCCAACTGATGGAGGATTCTTGCAACCCAACACTGTGGCAATCGGTTTTAAATCTGCCTTCAAACCCTCTTCCGCTCTGATACACCACGCCACTCGCACGGCCTCAGAGCCAAAGAGGTGGCAAGGCGTCTGGCTAAGGCAAGGAGCAGCCTAAGTCGGGCAATGCCGCAGCCTGGGACCAGGGTCCCAGGCATCTAGAGCTGTGCTCGGCAAGACTTCCCTTCCAAGGCCACCTTTGCTTCAGCTAAGCAAAGCAAAGCTAAAGCCTTTTCCCAGCGCCTCACAAAAATCCACTGCTACACGATACCTACAAATAAATATAATAATAGGACAGAATATCTGTGTTCGCATGCACACATTACAGCGTGTGTAAAACATTATGTCACATTATCCATTCGGTGGTCTGTTACCACCAAAATACCTATTTTATCTGACTCTTAATATTCCTACTTGGTATATTAAAAGCAAAGACTGATTAGCACTACTGGACACAACCAGTTGCAACCAATTACAACTACTACTAATTGATTATACACAAATGAGGGCCTATGACTCCGCCAAAATACACCTTTGCAATAACTACATGTATTCAGCGAACCTGAGTGCTATACAGTTTCAGCAACATTAAGCAAGATCACATTATCTCATTACTTTCATTTGAGATCTACGAGCATATACAATTGAAGGAGGTTTAAAGCATGATGTGGTCTCTACAGTCTGAATTTAGGAATAAGGCCTGCTAAAGAGTGAAAAACAGAGAAAAGCAGATGCAGAGCGCCTATATAAGTTAAATGAATAAAAGCCCTTCATAATGGAAGGAGGATGACTTTAAGGAATTTCAAGCATTCTTCCAAGTTTAATTTTTTTCTGGAAAAAGTATATTCTTCTACAAAATAATATTATTAAACATTTGTATACTCAAAATAGCAACATTATTTTGGTTAATCCATAGCAGCTAAAAATGAGCTGCTAAGCTGACCCACTATAGAAAGTATGGCAAATAAAATTACGTCTTATTTCTCTATCAAGAGATAGATTGCAAGAGTATTACTGGGAGATGAACACGTTTCATGGATGAGCGGATACATGTCAATTCAATTAATACTTCAGCAGTAGAAAGAAATAAAATTAAAATTTGACACGCTGTACACAGAAAAAAAATACGTTTTTTACAAATATACAATTGTAATTTTTGGATAAGATCAATTGATGTCAACCTGAAGTGTCATTAAAGGCAGGCTGAATATTACAGTTTCTTAAAGTTTCTTAATTAGATTTTATCGGTTTAAGTTACTGGAATTTCACAGTGAATTTAAAAGATTTTTTTATTGAAAGACCATGAGAGTACAATCCTATTCAGAAGTCTTTTGCCATTGCATTCTTTGTCTAAGACTGCCTAACTACCGACAATCTTCCTTCATTTTGGGGACTATTGTTGATGAAGAGGCTGACTATTTTAGGCTGATAAAAGATCATGATACCTTTGAAGCATGAAACTTAGAACCCAGACGACGAATGAACAAGCTTTTTAGGCTAGGATGCAGGTACATTCATCAAGCAAAATGACTTTAACTACATAGTTAGAAATATCCTCTTTGAGGTTATATGAAACAATACTGTCTCAGATCAGTAATATTTACACATGTTAATAAATAAGGGGCAAGGAAAAGAAAGTGCAAAGTTTTAGATTTATAAATGATGAACTACTGGACAATACAGATCACTCGAAAGAAGACTGTTTCTTTAGGAAAGCTATTCCCTGAAAAAAATCAAGCCTACATTTATTACGTACTGGTGGTAATTTTTAGATCTAATAGGTGAGATATCTAATAGGTGAGATATCTAGGGAAACGAAGAAAATTTATGTAGAAATTAAAATTAATAGGTTAAGGAGTTAAAAAGAAAGAAACAAAGAAAAAAAGATAAATAAAAAAGAAAGAGAGAGAAAGGAAGAAAGGAAGAAAAACAGAACACAAACTCCCTGAATAATGACTAGCCAAATAACTATTTTTACACAATATTTTTCTGCTCCCTACTTGCAATTATGCCTCACCCTGTCTTCATTCGCTGTACCATGGTGGCTGTTTTAATTTTAAAGCTATAGATTTGGGGTTATAACTTCAAACTGTAGCTATTTACATTGTTGATAAGATGAATGTCCACCTAAAAGGGATTATGTTTGAATGGCTGGATCCCTTCCTTTGCTTCTCAAGGAGAACCACAAAGGGCATGTTAATCATTTTAAAAGCTCATATTCCTTCTTTTATCTATTTGTCTCTATCTATTGGTATCTATCTTGGTCTAACATGCCCTTTTGTAATCTTTTCAGATGAAGACAGTTTGTTGCATGCACATATATGTTGCATGGAATATACATTAACGTTTTGCATAGAGGAAAATGGAGAGCCTAATTCCTAAAACCTTAAGTCAGACTTGCAACAAATACAAACTGATGCAGGTCCACTGGCTTTCGAGATGCTATCTGATTTCCAGTAGCTAAGAAGCTGCCACAGTATTTCCTTTCCTCTCATGATATTTTACGTGTTTATTTTTATTGAATGCTGCAGCAGAAGATTGCTTTGGCTGTAAACACAAACAGCAATGCCTGTGCAATAGCATGCATATACTGTGGCAGTGTATAGATTAGACAGGCTTACTAGATGCAAAGCCATGTCTGTATTTTTTAAGGGGGAAGAGGGGAGGAAAAGAAAGAATACATAAAACACTGAACAGCAAGACTGCGCTGATTCATAACTTGTTCTCTGCACTGCTGTGACTTGTCACTGGTCATTCACAACTTCAGCACAGTCTTTGGGGACACACAGGAGCTTATGCATTAGCACAGCATTATTTCTGATCCCACCAAAAAGTACACAGAAACTGATGTAATTCAAGTCTTCAGTTCTTTCCACACAGTAAAAGACCCACCTGCATTCACAACCAATTTACCTGCATCCAAACTCCTTCCACCACGTGAGTATGGGTGCAATTTCACAATATAGATAGCCCGTCTGTGCAAGCGAGTGTGGAGTGCAGAGCCATGGCAGAAACAGGTCAGTACCTCGACTGACAAAGAGAAAACAAGGAGAGTTGCCTCACACCTCCATAGGTCCCTTATGGCCTTGCACAGAGGTGTTCTGGAACATGCTGTCTGGTAACAGATAAGGACAAAATCCTGTAGGTCTCAAGGATAAGTTGCAAGAATCCTTCCGGGAAGACAGGACCCAGAGTGACGCCTGTCTAGCCTAGGTATTAAAGGCTGTCTCTCTCGCGCAGCGTGCTGAGGCGAAGAGAAGAACTGCGCGTGCATGGGCTGGGAAGGAAAGGCAGGTCGAATACCATGAGCACTCGAAAAAGAGCTGTATCCCCTCACCCGTCCCGCCAGCTCTGACAAGTAGCGGCTGACGTCCCAGATTGCCTCATTAACCGGCAGGCGAGAGTGGGCCCACTTTCAGGTTCTGCTGATTAGGTGGAGTTTGGAGACTTGCCTTTACTGTGGAAGGGATGCATTAAAAGGAGGAAGGAAAGAAAAAGGCTTTCCTCTTATCATTCTTCTGTCATCACCCACAGAAAGGAATTTGACCTTTTGATTGAGTTGTTTTCTTGCTTTGTTTAGTAGTGAATCGTCATTCGCAATGGGCCTCTGCCATCCATGAAGTCCTAAGCTCTCTGTTATAGAGATTTATGCTATGGAAGGAATGCACATCAGTAATAAAGCCCAACAGGATTATAGTTACTTAATTGGACCCTGGCTAATAAAATTCACCAATGGATCTGAGAGATTGGTTTGGTTTTCTTTGTACTATCCCCAATAATATTTTCTCTCCGACCACATGCCAGGGAAAAGATTTCCTAGTTTCCTAGGGCTTTAGTGAAGCTTCCTTCTTTTTATATTGCACCTCTGAACTTAGGAAGTGTAAAGTCCTAATGACAATTTAAAAAAATTAAATAGAGTAGTAGCTACATTTTACAATACAGAGCAATTTAGGATTGCCTTATGTCGTCAAAGCTCGGTTAGAGTAACAATACGAAAAACTCACGGAATGTTTCCCGTTTGTTTTTGAGGTTCTGCCCATTAAGGCTTTTAGCCAAGGAATTCCATAAAGGCCAGCAAGCCATCATGCCTTGCCTTCTGTAACGTTTACTTTTGCCCAACCCCTTTCACATTTGTGTATCGTATCAATACACTTGCAGTTATTTGAACAGAAATTAAACTATGTATTTTGACTTCTGAGCAATAATTGGAAGCAACAATAGAATCTTAAGCAGTAACCCATCTGTCTCCCAAGTATTATTAAGCCTAAAGAATTATTGGGAATGCACAAAACTACAAAGGAATTGTAAAGAAATGATTTCATCTGTATATGATTTTAATCAAGCTTGGCTTGCTGTTAAAAGGCTTTTTTAATGAAGACTGCATTTCCCTTATGAGAGTCTCAACCATGCAGTTCAGTATCAGCCAGCCAAGGCTTACTGCCATAACAATAGCTAGAAGGTTTACCACAAAAAAAAAAAAATACTTTCATTTGAAGATGTTTCTGATCACATATTTAGAAAATGATAGACACATTACAGAAAAAAAATCAAAGTAAGTGACAATCAGTACAAAGAAAAGCTTGCTTGTAAAAAGAAATATATAGGAGTTAAATAATATTTTATTTATTTAATTTTTCTATTCAGATATTTAATTAAAAGGATCAGTTCATCTGGGATTTTATTCCAATGTTATATCATTATTTCTGCTACTAAAATGCTACTGATTTTGAGAAGGAGACATCAAGCTTTTTTCAGTCACATGCTTTTGTAAATGTAACTAATGGATGTTGGAGTTAATATTTCTAATGCAAATACAGAGAATTGCCCTATTGAACTATCAATGAAAGACAAGACAATTTTGTCTAATGCCCACTCCAAACTGAAACCAACTTCTTTATCTTCTACTTTTAAGCCATTCTTTGGCAAGCATTAATATTATACATCAAAAACAAACAAACAAAAAATCAGGAGTACTTTGCTAATGGTCACAACTCCTGATGTTAACAGCTATTAATAAAGTGAAGTAAAATTCTACATCTGTCTCAGTGTTTGCAGTCAGGCTGGTGCTTTAGTGCCAGATTCTGAAAACTCCAATTCGCAGATTGTTCCTTTGAAGTTAATGAGATATTTGGATGAGTAGGGGCTACTCACTTGAGTCAGTGTTTTCTGGTTGCAGCCGTAGTCCTTTCTGTTGCCAAGTGTACTTAAGTTTATAAGACCATCCATTTCAACACATTTTGTTTAGTTAAACTAAAGTACTTCATTTTTAAGGAAAAAGTTATATTGCCAAAAAGTATAAACAGGACTAACTTTGACTAATATAAATATTTGAAAACCAGAACTTTTTGTTACATCTTGTAGAAACAATCCTAATACAGCTGACAGGGGGAAAGTGCTTTTATGGAATAGATGGTTCAGATGAAATATAGCGCAGAAGAAATTTTAAAAATAAATATGAACAAATTTGTCTCCTAACAGCCAGTATATT
The DNA here is from genome assembly GCF_028389875.1 of Rhea pennata. NCBI lineage: Eukaryota > Metazoa > Chordata > Aves > Rheiformes > Rheidae > Rhea > Rhea pennata. The sequence goes on along the minus strand of NC_084670.1, from coordinate 15,327,194 downwards.
TGGAGCAGGTTCAGGATATTTTTGCCTAAGAATTACAGAGAAATTCTTTACATTTCCAGTTCCACAGCATATTATTTAAACTGTAAACCCCTCTAATTAAGAGGAATCATTAAATTTATTCCTATTGCCTGCTTTAAGGTTTATTTGTTAATAAGCAACTGGACAAGGGATGTGTGAAATGAATAGCTGAAGAAAAACTCTGACAGCAAAAGAGAGGTCTGGAGGGTGAAGTTGGTTTATTAGGCACCGTTTGTCATGAATGGCTCTACTGCACGTACAAAAGCAAATCCCACTACCTTAGAAGATTAATTCTGAAGGAGGCACTCTTGGGTCAAAGTACACATACGCGTGTGCCTAATCTCAGAGAAATCAGGCTATTTTCTCACAGCAATTAAGCAGAGGTCTAGGGTTTCACCCACAGTGTATTTAAACACAGGATACAATTAAACCCCAAAGTATTAATATCTTTGCTGTGCAAAATTGCCCAGGAAATAGATTTTGCCCTCTTTCAAATGGAAAGCAAGACAAATTAAGGAGGATGGCTGTATTTGAGTAAAAATTATCTTGAAACAAATGTAAGTCACTCATTTCTAGCTGTTAATTCCTTATGTACATGTTTTCTTTTCTTTTCCTACTCACATAATTTAATCTGAAATGTGCAGTGATCAATGGATATAAGTGATCAATAACATTTCCTTGAAATAGTTTTATTTTCACAGCTAGTATAATTTCTACAGTATAATGGTTCAACAAAAGCATTTTAAACAGATTATTTAGCAAAATACCACTCTGAACTGGCTATCTTTAGAGGAATGAAAAAAATAACTATAACATGTTACTTAGCAAAGAGTAGTTACAAAATATGTCCTTCCGCTTTGTTGTCTACTGACTTTTTGAGCAGACAGCAAGCAGCAAGAACACTGCAACTTGAAGAAAATTAATATTCATATGAAATGTTTTTACTCACAACATATTTTTAAGTGCATATGAACTCCTCTGGATAAATGGACAGTGGTGATTAAATTGTTTTAGATAAAATCTTCTTTGTCATTTTCTCAAAAAGCCTTTTTGATTTGATGATCTTTCACATTATCATTTAAAGAATAATTCACTTTTGTATATCTACTAGACCTACATAATCTACTTCGCTCCCAAATCACTTTATAAGAAGGAAAATAATCAGTCTTTTCCCCCTCACTTTAGATGACTGGCATTTCGTACCAGAACAACTGTTTACACACAAAGTAATATACTGTGCATTGTGATAAATCTTGTCACCTGCCTTTTTACATTTAAAATTGTTAAAGTTTTACTACCTTAGTAATACACATAACAGGATAAAAAATCTAATTCTAGATCTTGAAGTTTCTACATATCATGTTCTAGTAATCTATAAAAAAAACTTTTTAAAAAAATGTTGAGCTTCAAAACTGATGATGTTTTGCACAGGATATTAATAAATTGACTAAATTTTTAAGTAATATGCATTTTTTTTTGTTTTGTTAAAGAAACAACAAATTACTTCTCGCTGATCACATTGGCCAGCAAGGCACTATTTTAACCTTTAAAAATGCAGCATTATCCCAAAACAAATTACTTATTAAATAAATGCTCTTCTTGAGTGCAAGTGACCTTTTAAACGATTGTATCTCAGCACTTGCAACAAAAAGAATTTCACCTATCACCTTCACACTTTTGATGCGTTGCATTGGGTGAATCCCTAACCTTTTCACAATATGTAACATGCTGCAGAACACAAAATTACTTGCTTACTTTAATTAAATCCCTTCAGAAAAGTCCTGCTGACCTCTTTGGGAAGAAATCTAACTAAATGAAAAAATAAAACCAAACAAAACCCAAATCCCTCTCCATTTGATAGCTCTAAGTGAATCTGCAGACGTTTCAGAAAATTATCTTCCAGAGCACTGAGTAACAGTTTGCTGCTTTCAGTATTTCATAATAAAGTGTTTAGATAAATTTCAGTAACATTTAAGAAATAATTCTTGTTTAAAATACATTAATCTTTTTTTTTTTTTTTTTTTTTTTTTTTTTTTCCTGGCAGTCAGTAGGCTCTGATAGAAGCTCACTGAAGTCAACAGAAGTCTTTGGAACAGGCCTTAAAAAAGCAACCTAGTTAAGTCCTCCGGATTGTAAGCTTCCTGGAAAAAATTTCAGGACAAAACTTACAGGCAAAATACATTATTCATTGTACCATCTAAAGCACCAGATTTATTTTTAATAAGAAAAGATAATTTTGGGCCAAAAAATAGATGTAAAAGGATCCTGACCATCAAAAAAACAGCAAAACTGCTCTGACCAAATTCACTGTTGCTGCATGAACGACTGTAGCTGGCAACAGAATTGTCACCTCTTTGCTCAGTATAAAATGACAACGATTTTAGACTTTAAATATGTTAGGAGCAAAATCAAACGTAATATAATACTTCCTTCAAAGTCTGTGATTAATTTAATGGGACACAAGAGTTTGCAAACTCTCTTTCACTCAGTTCAAGTGAGGGATCAGCAATTAATGCTTGCTGATTACAAAAGAGAATTGTAGTAAGCCATTATGTACACACATGTATGCAGTAATAATACTTACGCATACATGCACGCACACATTAACACGAGCACACACTCCAAAACAGCAAGAGAATGACTTTACATATATGTTTTTACAGCTCAAATGCATGCTGAATCTCGAAGTGTTATAAAAGTAGGTTGTCTTCCGCTGAAAGATACAGGTGCTACACTTCACTTTTAATGCTGAGATGAATTGCTATAATAATTATCTACAACAAGAAGTAAAGAGAAATCACAGATCTTGATGTGATTTTATATTTAAATAAAGAAAAATAAATCTTTATAAATACAGTGGGTTCTAAATGATCAGTGTGAGAAATTTTAAACAACAGCATTTTTCTGTCTTTACCATATTTTTAAAATTCTGCTTCAGATGTAGTTATAAAGCAGCTTATTTACTCGAAACGAAATCTGTTGTTATCAGGGAAGCACGTCTTATAATTAGCATTCCTTGATGATGGAAAAAAAATTACAAGGATTCCTTTTTTCTTGCGTTCCAGTGATCTCACAACAGATACAACCTCCCAAGGTAGCATCAAAATCAGTGTCCGACGGTACGCCGAAACACCGGAACGCGCAAAAAACCGGGGAGACACAAGAAGCACGGAACTTCCTAGGGCTTCCTCCAGCCAAAGGCGAGCAGCTCTCCGGCTGGCGTGTAATCAGAGAGTTAGACTCGCAGCAGTAAGGCTAAACCGCCAACTCCCCGCCAAGCCCGCACGCCATCCTGGCTGCTCCGTCGTGTGCGTTCGCGACGAGCGAGTCGGGAGGGACGACGGCACCGAATCAAAGAACTCGCAACAGTTTACACCGCTATAAAGCGATTTACATTTTGTCAAACGAGTATTTGTAACGGGCGGCTTTCCCCTCGCCAACGCGCCAGCTCAAGCCGCTCCCACTCGTTGTCGTATTTAGGCAGCACAAACACCAGTTCCGCGAGGCAGCGACGCGCTCGGCTGCGACGGGCCCGCAAGCGAGGCCTGCCGTGCTAATACAAAACCTAGCAGAAACGTGCTGTTGCTTCCAGTTTTTCAAGCGCCCTAGCACTTTTACGTCTCCAGCTCGCAGGAATTCGGCTTCAATATTGTATCTGCCCTTCAGCACGGCATGCCCCAATGAAACCGCCAGCGGAGTTTATTTTGCACTTTATCAACACGGCGCGAAGCAGCGTGTGCTCGCCTCCGCGGGGTTACCGGACCCGGCCCGCCTGCGCGCGCAGGCAGCGCTCTGGCCGCAGATGTGGCTGGTTAACTGCACGAGCAAGGAGGATAAATCCACACAACAATACCTCATTCACCAAGGAAATCTGCGGCGGATTACAGCTTCTCTATGGTTACGTCTGTTCTTAATTTACTGCTTTTATTCAGTTTTCAACCATAAATGAGCCCCTTATGAGGCATTCACTATGCAGAATTGACAACTCTTTTTATCTACTCGAAAAATATTTTTGGATAATAATTTATGGTTACGAAATATTTTAAGCAGTTTGAATAGTTACATTATATTCTTTCAGTACTTAATGATGCAGTATCCCCTGTAAAAACGGAGACCCGGGCAATCTACTGATTTCACGTATTTATAAAAAAACACAGCAGCTTTGGCCGTACAGAAACACAAACTTCAAAAATGCATATATCATGGGAATAGCATTGTGTTTTTTCTTTTTTTTTTAAAAAAAGCTCTTAAACTGCATCTCATGAGGAAATCCTAGGCCAGAACTGTGACTAAGGGCCCTCTGGATGGGAACATAAAGAAGGGATTTTGGCAGGCATGATATTTTGTTTATGGCTGCTTCTTCTTCTTTTTCTTTTCTTTTTTTTTTTTTTTTTCATTCTTTAGGCTTGAGATAGGTGTAGATTTTAAACACTTTCAACTGAAGCTCTCTATAATGCTGGGGAGGTTTACTGCATTATTTATGCTTTATGTATGAAACTGCATTGTGAGTATGGGTATTTTAATCTTATTTCACCATAAAAGGTATCCTCTCAATTTGTATGCCGAATTAACGTGCTGTCTACTTTGTAAAAAGCCATCCAAAGGGACTGATTAGCATTGGGCACTAAGTGATGCTTAGGAAAGAAGGTTGCGAGTAAGCAGAGCTGCCTAGGAAACTAGCAATGTGCTGCAAAGCTTCTTCTGTGAAAATATATTTTGTCCCATGCCAGTGGGATCCTTTCTATCAGTTCTGACATATGTCCTCAGAGGGACGTCATCCATTGAAACTGTAATTGGTAATAGAGGAACAGAACCATGTCAATGATATAGAATATTCTTATTAATTGAGACAACAGTGATGAGGCTTTAAAAAGCCTTCCAAAATGACAAAATCCCCTTTGCATTATTTTAGATTAATTTAAAGTGTTGGCACACAAAGCTTTACAACTTTATTCTTGGCAGAATATGAGCACTTTCAGACTCATTGATACTCAGGGATTCTTCACTATTACTGAGTAAACTCCCTGTAGATAAACAAAAGAAAACATTTGAATGAGGTACTTGCAGTGTTTTCCTCATTAGCAGCTACAGTGTCTTGAGCAGGGAACGAGTGTTTTGGGAAAAGCATTCTTGGCATTAACAAGAAAGGACATTGCTTTTACAGGCAAGAACACTTTATGGTTTTCTGAAACATCCTATCACAATACCATATGTAATCCAAATAAAAAAATACAACTGAAAGCAAAATTAAGTGTTAGGGTACTTTAAAAATAAGTGTGCTTGTATATAAATACAGCAGAGAAATACTGAACTGATTTTAGTTTAGTTGCTTTAAATATTGCCCCTGATGTTTTATGGATTCCAGTTCTTCCTTTGTTTGCTATTTAATTGCAACTGGTTTTGATTTCTTCATAAAAATAAAAAATGCTTTGTTTAAAACTGAATATCGTCATTTTCATTTAGTGGATACAGTCAGTATGCTAGGTGTAGGCAGACATTTTCCGCATGCATTTAAGATTCCCCTGGAGTGGCTGGATAAAATACCATGGCAGATACTCAGCTCTACAACCACAGCGGCTGAGCCAGCGAGTCTTCAGAACCTCCTGAATATAAAACTTCCTTGAGTCAGAGGTTACCTTTTAATTGCACACATGCTCACCCGTTCCTTTGTGTGCAAGGACAGTAGCTATGCTATACCAGCCTGCATGCTCTCTTAATTTATGAATGAAAGATTTAGATTTAGCAAAAGTCAGTGCACAGCCCCAGGACCACTATCAGTTATATTTTGTCCCATGATCCAAACTTAGCACCTACATCTCACTTAGTATGTGGAGATTTGATGGATGGCAAAATCCCTGCAAGCTTCTTGAGCCTGAGAATTCACCAACTGCTTCTACATGACAGATGCACATGTAAAAGATAGGGATGCCAATGCAGTAAAAATTGCTGCTGTTCTGGAGTGCCAAATTGGCCTGAAAAGATCTGCCTGGATCTGGTTTCTTAAACAGGGGTTGTCCTTTATGCTGTCCCCAGAATCTGTATTCTTCCGCTATGTACAAAGAGAGGGTAGGATTTCCCTTTAAAAATCAGATCATCAAATACTGACACATATGGGCCAACTCTGCAGTACGCAGTGGCTGTGACAATGGCTAGTCTGACCGTGACACAGAGAAGTAGGAGCTGGAAATGCTTCTAGGACATAAAATGATTCTTTAGCATTTGGATATTTGTGGATTTGTACCCAGCTACTGAACTGAGGAGAGGAAAAGTACCCATACCCCCAAACAGCTGGTAGCTCCTAACTGGTCACTTCGTTCAAGAATTTGGATGAGGCAACAATTTCATCAGTACCTGCTCCTCTCTCAAATTTCTCCTAAACTCAGTTGTCTCAAGATCTGAGCAGCAAGGAACTACTGAACATCACCTTGCTCCACACTACAGGGCTGGGGTCTGCCCTAACAGTAGTTATATTCCACAGATAGTAAGCTAAATCACCCACTTGTATTTTCCCACATAAATATAACGAATAACTATAATATAATGCTACTGGTCCGAATTAAATCGACAATGACAAGGACACTGCAGCTTAAGCTCTCTGCTCCACTCTGAATTCAACTTCCACTTGTAGGTACTGCAGCTAAGAACGGATGGGTACCAAGACACCTGACCCAGGTGGCTAATCGAGTGTAATCTACCTGACCCATCTGGCACCTGAGCCAGCCCCTGCTCTTACATAATTTATATTACAGGCCAATGCAGTCATTCTAATCCTGCCCCTCATCACAGCACGTGTCTGCATAAGTGCTAGTCAGAGGATCATTTAACACTGAAGTCTCCCAACATATCACAATTACAGAACCACCTGTGCTAAACAGCTTCTTTTTCCTGAGCTACCGCAAACCCTTCAGCACCTCAGGAGTCAACAAATTATATTAGTTCTTCTCTGAGGTGAAGAAATCCAATGTTAGCATATGGTGGCTGCATGACACAGCACAGAGAAGCAGGTAGGCTGAAACACTACCAAATTTTTGTCCTTGGAAAATTTTTCTGTTTACTTCTTATTTCATCCATATGCTTGCACTTAGGCAACATGGAGCAGATACTGCCAGTTTTGTACATGTGATCAGCCCCACAAATTAATAGCATGTAAGTATTAACAGTTGCTTAAATAGACTTTGCAGGTCTAAACTTTGAAAATCAAAAATCAGATAATCATTCATTTTGGAAAGGAGCTGGCAAGGTCATATAGTCTAAATTCTTGCTCACAGTAGTATCAACACTGAATTTGGACCAGGTTGCTTAAGGCTTTGGTCCAGTTAGATCTTGAACTATTCAAGGTATAGAGATCTCACAACCCCTCCAGGCAAATTGTTCCAAAGCCTAATCATCCTCATAGCAATCTTTTTTCCTTTACACCTAGACAGAACCGCCCATTTATAAATTTATGATCGTTCTCTCTCATTTCCTGCTGTACATCTCAGTAAAAACCCTGACTCCATCTTCTCGGTAACCTCACTGTAGGATCTGAGGGTTGCTGTCAGGACCACCAAAGCCATACTCTGCAGGGTGAACAAGCCCTGGTCCCTCAGCCTTTCCTCACTGGACAGAGTACTCCAGCCCCCAACTACCTTGGAGGCCATCTGCTGAACTTGATCTGGTTTGCCAAAGTCTCTCTTGTACTCAGGGACCCAAAATTGGAGGTGGCTTAACAAATGGCCAATTAAGGGGGAATAACACTTCCTTTCATCTGCTGGATATGCTCCTGTTGATACAACCAGTTTATGCTGTTAGCCTTCATCACTTCCAGGGCACTGAAGTAGCCTTCATCACTTCCCTGCCTGCCTTTGCTAGAAAGCCAGCACCCACCCACCCTAGATGCACTTCAGTCCTATGAGCTATTCCACTGCATCTCAGCTATCGCAGAGATGCCACGGTTCTGTGTCCATGCATGGAGCTCTACTTCCTCTATTTGTTTCTCAGGCTGCGGGCTCCAGTGCACAGGCACTTGAGGTTGGCCCTCAAGACAGGATTTAGCCTGAGCATTCTCTTCCACCTATCAACCCGCCCTATGTACTTGCCACCCCATCCTCTGTTCTCTCACTTAACTGTAAAGTGCTTCCCCCATATCCCAACGCTCATAGTCAAAGCCTTCCTCATCAGGCTGGCAAGCCACTGAGTTTGTTTTGCTTGCAACGGTTATCTGCAACAAGATGGAGGTGCCTTTTCTTTTCTTGAAATGTAGGTGGCAATATAGCCAAGGTCAGTTATGAATGTCAGACTTCGTGATAACAAAGGATGTTTTTTTCCTACATCAAGCAAAGTCTTCTAAAACCACCTTTAGCAAAAACTCCTTACTTCCCTGTGAAACCTTACAATTATCAAAGGTGATATGATGCCTTTGCACTCATTCAGTCTTCAAGCTGATGCAATGACTCCTCAGTGCCACAGAGCAGGTTAAGAACTAGTCTGACATGCTTCTTAATTAGAATACTTCTGGATCAAGATAACTTAAAGCTGACTTAAAATCTCCAAAGCTATGCTAACTCTTTCTACAACTGAAGATCTGGTCCTATGACCTAAGTATACAGATGTTAATGTCAAATGTTCACAAAAAACAGACTAAAATGTAAGCTGCTAAAGCATCACTGAAATAAAATATTCACATCTTGAAATTAAACATGTTTATTATCAACAAATTTACCATAAATGAGAAGTCAATGGGGGCAAGCTAAGTGAATAGCAGTTCATTTCTGCCTAGGCATCAGAAAAACGGACTGGTAGAGCTGGTGAGCAGCAGAACCTTCAGTGCCAGAAAACGGCTCTGGTTACAGATCAGAAGTCCTGCTATCTTGGCTGGCTTCTTTACAGTATAGTAATAGCAGCTTAATCCTAACTGGCACACATATCTTCTATCCACTGATAAACAAAAGGCTCTTGGGAACGCTATACGCAATTCATTTGAGATGGTGTCTGAGATATGCTGCTGGCATGCAGGGTGCGGGCTGAGCCAGATGGCAGGGTTGGGCACCTGCAAAGTTGCTCAGTGGGCATCTCAATATGACCTTTAAGGAAACAATGCTGCATTTCTTTCTAAAACTGAACTCTAGAAGAGAAATGGCAGGTGAAGCCTACTCGCTGTGTTTTTACCAGTGTGAACTGTAACATGCCACTCCTTGGCAAAGACCTGCTATAAATTAGGCATCGAAATACATTAAAGAGCCATTAGGAAAAACTAGGCCATTTTTGAAAACTAGAATTTAGATGACTAAGGGCATTTACCAATAGGCTGCAGCAAAAGTAATTGCAGAGAATTACCAGGTACCTTTCCCACTATCTGTTTTGCCCCTCCGTTGAGTAAGGGGAATGGAACGAATACACGCACCGCAGCTGCTTAAATGCGGAGTCTGGGAGCTTAGATTAAAGGTGTCTTGGTCAGCAGTTTAAACTAAAGCTATCAGACTGTGTACTGACATGACCAACATGACATGCAAGTCTGCCCCAACCTGCCAGCTCTCCAGTGGGAGCAGCAACCTCCAGCAATGGAGAAGCAGTGAACAGCAGAAGATAACATCTCAAACAACAGTTGCTCTGCAAAGGAAATGTGTGCCAAGGACTTCAGTGACTTAGGTACCTAAAGACGCAGGTAAGATAACAAGAGAACTTGTAGAACAACTAACGTGAGTTCAGGCACTTTCAGTGAAATCAGCATCTATTTATGAAAAATCTCATTTATCATTTCTATGAACCTTTAGTTCCCTCAGTATCTTTAAAAATCTAGGAAAATGACAGTTAAGACTAAGAACAACTGTTTTATACCCTTTTGAAAATATTTTCCCCAATGGCAATAGTTGTATTCCTGTTTATGCATGGAATTCCATTAGATGTTGATAAGTGGAAAAAAAATAGAGAAAAAACTCTATTCAATGAATTATTTTAGACCTTTAAAAGAGTCTTAGCTAAAACTGAAATTGAAGGCATAGATTAGAGGCAAGGAACTGTTCTTCATCTATCCAGAGAATTTTGCACAAATCTATTTCAAATTAAATTGCTGGTTGAGTCTTCTCTTAAAAGTCTGAAAGCACTATTAGGCACAGCGACTATAATTAATGGAAAGTAATTTGTAGATATCTAATCATACTTCTTTTTTAAAAACACGCAAAACTAATCTCAGAAACCTAAATGCAAAATAACAATTGAAAAATGTGTCCTTTAGCCTTTAGATGAATTTAAATAAAAATGTGTATTGGATCTGCACATTAATAAAGCCTGTTAAGCTCAGTAGAATACTTTATATTCATCTGTGCTTCATCAAGCAGGTTCACGACCTCTGCAGAACTGCAGCAGCTCCCTCTGTTCTGAAAACTGCATGGGGGAAGATGGTAAATATTATTTTGTGATTAGAAAATGTTACTAGAATTGTCATAGAGAAATAGTTAATGTGGAGAGTGTGGTTCAGGAATTAAAACATACACAGCAGGAGAAAAAGCAGCATGGGGCAAAATTTTACTCCTAGTGGCAGGCAAGCAAAATCTGAGGAACTTCTATGACATTGGAAATGTTGTGCCAAAGTTACATAGATGTCCCTGAGGCATAGCTCATAAAGAAATCTAAGCACCTGCTTAACTTAAACCATGTGAGGATTCTCATTGTTCTCAATGAGATAATTTGGGTATTTTAAATTAAGCAGATGTACTAAATATCTCACTGAATCGGTATTGGAGAAGAATCTAGCTGAGAGATTTTTCTCCCTGTCAGACAAAGTGCACATCTAAATAACCAAATGCGTTAAACCTACGCATCAATGATATTTGATGAGAAGCACCTAAATGGCTGTGTGCAAAAAGATTTTTAAAGCAATACATAAAATATGCATTAATACTTACTAAAAGCTCAATTCATCTACTCTATTTGCAGTTCCTTTTCCTGATTTCCCTGCAGTAAGTATGAATACGTGTGTATATCCATGTGTACTTTACTAGTCATCAGTCTGCCTTGCTCTTTTCACAGCTTATGTACCAGCCCATCTCTTTAGACGTTACAGTCAAGCATGTTGGTCTAAAATATAAAAACAGAAGCATGGTATTGTGTATCTTGTCAAAAAATTTAAATGATGAGAAGGACAAAAATGTCAACACCACAAGATCAGCTCCTTAAACTTCCAGAAGGCTGATTCTAAACCTTTTCTCCTTCCATCCAAATTACACTCACGAGGAACACTCAGAGTAAAAACCTAGATTTACTGATTTTTAGATTGGAAACGCTGCTTTTGACTTTCACTGATTGCAGCAGGCTCAAGTCTTAACTAATATTTTCAGAGTTTTGGGTTGGAGTCTTTCAGCCCAGATTGAGGTTTAGCTCAGTAATTAGGTGATATAATAATCACTTATTCTAATCAATATAATTTTTCCCATTAGTGAAATATTACTGATTACTGTATTGTTGCCCTATATACTTTTACCACGTTCTGTCATTATCGAACGGAGACAAAGGTAGTAACGATGCCTGTGTCAGTGCACTCCCACAATTGCTTATGCACAAATCCTTTTTATCTAGAAAATTCAAATCACTGTCAATGTTCCCTACAGCTAAATATTGCTTTCACTTAACTGCCAGGAAAGGGCTACCTAAATTATAGGACAGAATAAACTATAGGAGAGTCATGTTCCCTGCAATCCAAGGGGGGAAATTAACACAGTTTTTAAATGCTCCCGAAAACTACCAATCTGAGTTTAAATTCTGCATTTATAGGGAGCAAAGCTAACTTCAGAGAAGAGGTTTTCTTCTCTTGAGAACCTCTGCTCTGGAGAGCATTCTAGATTCTGAATAGGCATTTAATACAAGTATTCTATTTATTAATAGTTGAAAAATTCAGTTACCATTGTAGTTTTCATTCAGAGCAAAACTTAAATGGGAATATAATATGAATCTCAACAGACTGTTTTAGTTATCTGTCCCTTCTTTAATCCTGGGGATTACTCAACAAAACCAATGTTCATTCAACAACATTTATGAAATCTGTTGTGGATTACCAATATCATCAGTTCAACCTGTTTCAAATTTATTGCTTTCATTCAACTTAAATAATAAAAGAGTCCATTTGTACCACCACATGTATATACATGAATTCAGCTTTCATCATTCTCTACAAGTTTAATCCAGTGATTTATGTTTTTTAACGCAGTTTTGGGCAAATCTGTTGGAAGAAATTTAGCCAGACTGATAGAAGAGTTAGATGAGATTACTGTGATATGTGCCATGTTTAAAATGAGTCTGTTCTGTTTGGAGAAAGGGAAAAGTCAAGCATTTTAACACTGTAACCCTGCTTGAGGTTCTAATCATTTTAATGACTTTAGCAAAGGAGAGCAGGGTAAGGCTGAGAGAGTTCAAAGACAATGATCTTTATTATTAGAAATATGTTAGAACAGCAAAGAAGCAAAACTGCTTCTTTTTGCTTTTTCTTTAGTCACAGCAGGAAATAACACTGCTTAGATTAGAGTTTTCTGACGTTTAAACAGTCATGGCAGCGGCTACATGTTATTTTTTTTAAATCATCTCTCTTTTGAAACTCTCTCCATCTACCAATGTTTAAAAAAATACACATACAGAAAATTAATTGTAAAATATTTCTCTTATGTTTCATATCATAGCCAAATTTTTTTCATTTAAATTGAACTGAATTGAATTGAATGGATGCACAGCATAGCTGAGTGTTTGCTAATGAGATACAAAGCTTTTTGCCTTTAGGTCACTGGTTCAAATCCAGACAGGGCTAGAAACAGCTGAAAGCTTTCAACCACCTGATGGCTATGTGATATTTTAACACAAAATCAGTTTGTCAGTCAAAATCCAACATCAGGAAATAAGTGTTCCCACCAAAAAACCACCATCGTACAATTAGAATTATCTGCAGTCTTCTGAAAGGTCAAAAATTAATTACTCTTGCACCCCTAACACTAACTTTTTAGATGAAAAAACTGATATCGGAGTTTGAAAAGAGTGAAATACGGGGAAGTTTACATTGCTGCTGGTACACTTGCAAACATAGCTTTCAGAGGTAGAAGAGACTTAAATGTCTTTGATTCCTTGAACCTCTTGCCTCCTCTCTCATTAGCACCAGCTGGTGTATCATGCGCTTCTACATTAATTGACACAGATATGGCAGCATAGCCCACCTCAGTCACATAGAGGGGGGTGCATATCTGCAATATGAAAAAAGAGAGAATTTTAATTTCTATGTTAATCAGCTCTTAAAAAAAAAGAAAGAAAGAAGAAGTGACAGTTTTGAAGGAATGTCAATAACCTGTATCACTCTCCTACAACTTCTGCTGCAGTCTTTTTTGAATATAAACAATTCCTCACTTTCAGGAATAATGATCCTGCTTCCAAGATTGTTTCTAGTGAGTGATAGATATGGATCTTCAACTCCTAAATTTGCCTAACTGGAACTTTTATTATTTCTTCAGCTCTTTATATTTGAATATTACAAAGTTGCAAGAAACTAAAACAAGAGATGAGTGTACTGTAGGAGCCAAGTTCAAACTCAAGGACAAATTTAAATGTAGTGCATACCCTAGCACTGAAAAAAGACCAGACTACCTTTTAGGGGGCTGATTTTAAGTTAATGGAGATTGAAAAATTTCAGCACTTAGGAGTGAGATCACCTTTTTCTCAGATGCTTAGGTACGGACTTAGGTGTTTACCTAAAACCATAAGTTTAAACATTTTAGATAAAATGTTATTAATGTCGCTGGCAGTCAATGCGAATTGGACTTGTTCTGTTTTGGACACTGAAGGAGGATTTGAAAAATCACTTTAAAAAGTTGTAATTTAACTTTCCTTTCTCTTCCCTTTTCTTTATTCTGTGTGAATTCAGACAAGATATCTTTTCAGTAGCCCCTTTTACTTTGCAATATAATATTTTTAAAAATATTAACAATAAAACACATATGTTTACAAGTTCAGAAGCACACTTAGTGATGCCATTTCTCGGAAGGAGAAGTAGTATCTAACTTCTTATCAGACTGGAATTAGAGTAATTAACATTTGGAATAATCTGATTATCTTTACAACTTTGCTGGTATTTATTAAGGACTGAAAACCTATTTCTGCTTCGATGATCTCTAGTTCTTGTACTCTGTGTGAAGTTAATCTCAGGAGGGAAGGTCACAGTTTACATTAATTCACATGTAGGAAATGGTGTAAGTGGCCCTCAAGAAGGTGCAGAAACCTCTGAAAGGTTTCTGAACAACACTGTGTGGTAATTTTGTCCTCAGGTATCAAATCCTGCAATAGTTATGTAGGAAAGCTCACCGTGAATTTCCAGAATATGCGTGAACAGGACCCCACCCCCACCCCAAGAATGCAAGATTTGGCATTTGGAGTTCAAAAACTTCTTTGCTTTAAATTTCCAGCAAGGATGTTCCAAGAGCCAATGATGATATTTATTTTTTCCCCATCTGCAGTTTGGATTTTAGTTGCTTTTCATTCTTTTATGAAGCATTGCTGTCAGTCAGACATCCTTTATAAGACAGCTTAATTTATTTAGCTTTAAATAAGCATGTGACCATAACAAATCTTACACTTTTACTGGAAGTCAGTGGAAACTGCAGACTGTAGAAAGAGTGGGATGTGCCTTAGCTCTTGTACTTTAATTTCCAGGGTGCTCGTACAACAGAGCTAGCTCAAATGACTGGCACCTACATCTGAACTCCGAGGTTAGGACAGCCCAAGCGTAAGGATTCCCACAGCAAGGCCTTTCTTTGTTAACGTCCTCACTGTTTCTGCATCTCTCTGGGCATATCATACTGTTGTTTATGAGGAAATAGTCTAAAACTCCTTCCCCTTAAGAAAGTCTGTTTCTACTGTTGCTGTGTTGGCGTCTTGTCTATCAGCAAATTTGCTGAGGAGAAGTAGACTATCAGCATTCAGGAAAACATGCTTCGTTAAATACCGTCCTGTGTAAAATCCAGCTTGGATTTTAACTAAGACCCTCTAGTTGTACAATCAATCGAAGATGCAAATTGCTGTAAAAGGAGGCTGGCTATTTTGCACCATACCAAAGGCAGCGAGCACAGTCATGAGCCTGGGCTAAAACTACAAAGATGAGGGCAGATATGACACAATTAAGGGCGAAATCATGGAGAGTCTAAACAAGAAGGGTTTCTGAAAGTCACTCAGTTGTATCAATAAACTGGCAGAACAAATCAGTTCAAACAAGCTGCAGAGGCAAAGCACAGCTGGAACGGCCATCTGATTCATTGGGTCATGATGCGCTCATTAGATCAACCTCGTCCCAACTTTGCTCAGCTCTGCTTACTGAAGCTTGGAGACCTCCATAAAACCCTGCCCAATTCACTAAGGCCTTTTCCAGTCGCTCCTTTTTTCCTTCTGCTCAGTGGAGTAAAAGTAGTTGCTTTATTAAAGGCTCTCTGTACCACTAAGGGGGGATAAATTTGTTCCCGAAATCCTAAAAGTAAGATTGAACCTTTCAACATAGCCATGAATAAAGTACAACATATAATAATGGTGTATTTTCCAAGATTGGCACTTTTAAAATAAAAGATCATAGGTTTCTGGGAGATACATTTCAGTTACAGAGGGGTCTGTTCAGAGAGGATCTACAGTCTAAGTTACATAGAGATTACAGTGGACCCTTCTAGCTCTATAATTGACATAGCAAAGCAACTTTTCCATTACTCAGAAATAAATCATTTTTCATTTTCTCTCCTTTTGCTCTACAAAAGTTACTTCCTTGAAGGTGTAAAAGTCAGCAGTCTTGCTAGCTGTCTAAATCAGCTATGTTAGACCAATACCAGACAAGCCAGGCTTATATACTCAACACTGCCTGTCTGAGGGAGAGAACCCTGCTTGTACAAAGGCCAGGCTCAACCTTCCTTCCTTCCACCCAGTTACACACGGAAAAGAAATGGATGTGATAAAATAATCTGGCTCAGAGTACAGCCTCTAGTTTATAGAGCTGGGACAAAGAGGTGAGCGAGCAGCATGAACATGTATTCCCTTGCCTGAATAAGCAGGGGTGCAAGACATAAGGCACTGTAAGGGGTGTAAGGGGTTATGACAAAAATTTCGATGTAATTTCCATTCTTCCTAAGAATTTTAAGGACAGAAGTAAATGAAATTTGGAAAGATGTTGATGCATTGTGCTCTCTTGCCTCCAAAACCTCAGAAGTTTTGCTGACAAGGTGCAAAGACTTCACTGGAACCTAGCAAGCTGTGATGAAGAGACCTTGCTTTCTAAATGCTAACACTGAAACTCCACGCTAGAAAAAAAGAATGACAACAGACAGACAGGAAAAAAAAAGATTCATAGACTGCTTCTAGTCAGTCCTTTGGGATTTCTGAATAGCAACTTGGCATCCTTTACCACTTCAGTAAACTGAGAAGAAATGTAGGCTTGAAAATTGAGAATAGGCTTGAAGCAAACTTGTCTGCAAATCTTTGACAAATCTTTCATTACAGAAATTTGGAAGTGTGGCTACTAACATTAGCTAAAGATGTCTTAATGACAAGCACTTATTAGCCATATTCTGCATGCAGCACTTACTGAATAAGCTGAGTACTACTACAGAGAGTGTCTGATAGCATTAGGAACAGCTGTGTACATCAGTCTGCTTTACTGCTCCCCAGAGGACAGAGGAGTTTCTATTTCTAATAGTTAACTCCACAATTAGTAGCACCTGTCTTGGACTTCTCACTTGTACTGACCCATCAGTGGCCCACTTAATGAAAAGTTTGATTCAACGGGACTCTTTTAGGAGTTAATGAAACCATCTACACCGATACAACCACAATTTGGGTGGTACATTGTAGAATAAAATGTATAATTATATATTATCTCCGCATTGGATGACAGGATGTTTACTGGACTTTCTAAATTTCAGTCAACGAATGTACATGCTTTTAACATCTATAAACTTGTTCATGCATGCTTGCTTATTGTGGTGAGTATATGGACCATAAAGCTCCTGGTTGGTGCAGCTCTGCTTAAAGCAGTGAGAGTGTTGCCTTTGGGCCAAATCTCCATCTTTACGGCAAAAAAGCTCTTTGTATTATAGATCCCCGAAGCCCAGGTGTACACAACACAGGAGGGCAGTTAAGTTTAGGGACTGATGTCTAAAAGACACATCAACTGTGTGGGGAAGGAATCAGCACATATACTAACTAGATAACTCCGGTCCATTACTGGTCTTGGGTGGAAGGAGTTTGCCAGCAGATGGTAAGCTTTAAATAGCTGACAGCAGAGTTAGGGACACCTGTCTTGACGTCTCATTTATATTGACCTTTCATTCACCCATTTAATGCTGGATTTGACCTTGCATCCTGAATTATGCCAGGAGAGACAGGCATAACCCTTTGCTTAATACACCCCTTCTCCATAAACAGATGTTTTAATATAACCAACACTATTTAAAACAACACAAACGTATCTCACTATTGTCTGAAGGGAAAAATGGGCGTCTGTATAGCACACATTTATATTCTGCAATAAAACTGGCACCTGGTATAGCAAAAAGGATATCAATGTGCACTTTACACTGCTTTACAGACTTCATGTGAATAATGCAAGAAGTATTAAATACAAGAAGCGCTGAAATTACCACTGCTGATAATTTTTCAAGAGTGCAGAATAATTTCTTGAGAAAACAAGAGGCACTGTTCATTATACTCTATCACATGAGCTCTGCTTTCATTTTTTTCCCCTGGAATTAGTTTTGAAGAATTCAAGGATCCCAGCTGTTTAATAATGACGTTTTTGTATTCATGCAAATCCCTCAGACCTTATGTCAACATTTAATTTTACAATAAATATAAAAATAAGACTAGTCGCATCTGTAGACCCCTGGGTTGTAACTGACAAATCATTCAAAACATCCCTCTCTCTCTTCCTTCCCATACATCCTTGCTGATTTAGAGGTAATAATACTCAAAAGGAGAATGTTAACATTTGTGTGGTGTATTGAGAGAAGTTTATAGATATTGACAGTAGTGCTCACGAAATAGATTATATCAAAACACCAAATATATTACCTTTACCCCAGTGGTAAGCTTTTGTAAATTGAAGTCAAATATGTAATCGTTGAACTCTGCAAGAACGATAAAAAACAGCAAAGAAAGGACTTAGAGCACTATGGATTCAGAGAAGGAACTCTTCCAACTAGCCATTTCCTCTTAACAAATTTTAAAGCACAAAAATTACTGAATGGATCTCCAAAAGAGAATTAATAAATTCTGAGCTGTTTGCATAAAGAATGCAGTATATCTAGAACTCCCTCCAAAAGTTTTGATTGTGCACTGATTACAAAATAAAGTATGAAGAGAATTTGGTTTATTGTAAACACAAGTACCTATGTCTTAAAACACAAGTATCTTGTGGAAGAAAACAAGGTTGAAGAGACAGTAAATATAACTGAGAAGAAATGAGTCAGAAAAGTCTATAAAATAAGACTTGGAGTTATATCAAATAGACGGAATTTTTAAAACACACAGAGCCTTTAAAAGAGAAAATTTTACAGAAAACTTATTTTTCATGCAGTTCAACAGGAGCCAAATGTCGGCACAACAGATAAGTAAATAGGTAATTTCAAAATCACTCCTAATTTTAAGCAACACTGGTGAGACTGACTGCTTCAATAGCTGCAGAAAGTTTAAAACAGGCACATTCACTGAGGCCAGTGAGAAGCCCACCACCTTCCTCCACGTGGCAGTGTTAAAGAATAAACACTTTAAAACGCTGGAACCGCTGGTAGTCACAAACACCCTAAAGGAAACTGTAGTTTTACCACTTCTGCAGGACCTTCACTATTGTTTTCAAATGGCTTGGGATTGTACTTCATGTATAAAAGGATGCTCTTCACAGAAGTTTTCAAAGTGTCATCCTTTAGGTGCCTAGAGACCAACAGGTGAGCTGGCTACGGGAGGGGCAGCAGGGACATTTCTTCTGGCTTGGGCCAAGGCAGATTCAGCACCTGTCACAAAGCTACCTGGACTCCCAAGGCTGGTGCAAGGACACATTGGGGTGTTTCAACCCAAAGGCTGTAGCAGTAGCTGTGCACCTTTCGTAAGGGTGGCTCTGGAGTAGGAATCTGTCTCACAAACTTCCAGTAGCAAAGCTTTTCCTTTCTTTGACTCTCAGCTCAAGCTATCAACACTTACCTTACGAACCACCTTTTCTGTTGCTTTAAACCAGCCAGTGATTTTTGCTCTTCACATTCAGGGATCTTTGTAAGGACTCTAATCCACGTACATCTCACTTCTCGCTTCCCATTGCTTCCCCAGACACTCCTTATTGGCGCTGCAAACTCTGCCCTGCTTTGTGCTCCTTTTGTCTCCGTATGACTTCATACTCTCTTCCAGGCTGCTGCCTCCGCCTGGAGCAGTCAACCCCTTTCCACATTTCCCAAGTGCATCCAATGACCTCATTCCCCCTCCTTCCACTCCTCATTTTCTTCCTTCAGTTTTCTTTCTCCTCTGTTTCTGCCTCTCATCACTGCTTAAGAATTGCCCATTGCCACCCTTTCCCCCTTATCAGGCCCCTATTACTAAAGGAATTAAGTTAAAAATCAGACAAAAAGGGAACATTTCCAAGAGAACATTTCTTGCTTTCTTTTGTTTTCTCTCCTTTTCTTTGCGGAGATATACGTATGTTGACAATAACTTTACTTTCTATGTGATTAAGGCTGATTAGAGATTGTAAGATGCCTGGGACAGAGGCCTTGGATTTCCTTTCATCCATGAAATGCCAGGCATGTATGTATGTGATGTGAATGAAATAATAAAGACAATAGTGAAAACAATAGTTCTATCTTTGAATCCACATATCCTCTGACTTGGAAATATTGTGAAAGCGTTTGAATGGGACTGTGTGCAAAAGAGTATGTTTATCTGCAATTCCATGGAGCCAGTGTCCCAGAGGAAGTGCTCAGTACTAATGAAAAGCTGAATAGTTCCTCTAAAACCTTAGGGATCTTCTATCAGCCATGCCCCATGCACCTGTTTTGTATGTCATAGTTCCCTTTTTATCTCATTCTCTGCTCTCCACTTTACTTTCAACCTCCACTCAACTAATTATAGTTAGTTCAAGCCTGCTCTTCTGTGATGAGAAGCCTGTATTATAAATATATATAATATATATCATTTTTATGTACATTATATATCTATACACACACACACACACATATAAAGAGAGTGCATGCATGAGAGACATAGATGTATCTGGTTTGCAGCCATAAGAGTATCTCAACTGAAGTGTAAAATCTATAACATTTGGTGTGTTGTTCTAAACAGCATCTTTAGCGTTGTGCTGTTGAAACACTGATTCCAGCACAATTACTTTGGTATCCTCATATATAAATAAAAAATTAAAATCGGGCCTAGAATGAAATACCTGATCTTGCAGATACCTTTAAGATGCTATGAAAACATTGGCAAACAATCCAGTAACACAATCTACTTTGGAAAAAGTATGTAACAGGACCAAGCAATTGGTCCTGTTTGCAATTGCAAAAAAAAGCAATTGAAACAAACATGTTTGAGGGAAGCCTGCTAAACTTTAATGGGGTATCATATCCTTCTTATGAATATTTTTGGTCTTTTCCATATTTAAGGCAGAAGAAGAGAGCAACATGGCAGTCAAAGCAAGAGAAAATTTTTAAATATAAAGCTTATAGCAGGTTTGAGACATGCAGAATTCATTCTTGCTTTAACTTAGAGCTTGTTTTGCAGATCATATACAGGTATGGAAGAGATCTCAGTTCCACGCTTTGCCCTGCATGGTGAATGCACTAGATCACAGCGCAAATTTGCAGTGAGACAGCACTTAACTATCTCTCCTGCATGCACACACCACTGTGGGTCCGTGCAGAGCAGCCCTGCAAGGCTGGCAGGGCCTGGAGATGAGTACACCTGTCCCAATTCCCAGCAATGCTCCCTGGCGCAGGTGCACAGTATCGATGCTTTAGAAAGTCTCTTCACACCTGCACCTCTTAACTAATGACCCTTTACTGTTTTCTCCCGTTTCGATCTCCGGAGTGCGAGAGACAGCGCTGAGGCAGCAGACAGGCAGGTGTGGTAAGCCCAAGGAGAGGACAGGAACGGCATGTGCCTGTGTGTGTGCCTGCCAACAAAGCATCGACTTTGTCCTTTATCTTTTTGCAGGTGACTTCTCATGGGACTGACAAAAATGCTCGCATTTTCAGAAGCTTGTGATTTCACCGGAACCCTGCCTGCTCCCGTGCCCCTTTGAGGAAAGGGGACGTCAGCCCGAGCGCTCCCAGCCGAGCGGGCTCCGCGGGGGCTGCGGTCGGCGCCGCGCCGCAGCGCCCGGGGCTGCCCGACGGGGTCTGCTGCAGGACCTCGCCAAGCAAGCAAGCACGGGCAGCGAGACGCTATAGGCAGCCCCGTTCATTTACTGAACGCAAATAATAATCTCTTGAATTTTGCTTTTCTCCTACTCATAGTCCTTCTATAAACTGATCCTGATCTGTGGGTGTATTTTCAGTATTCAAGATTAAGCTCGAGTAGTAGAAGTAAGCAGTTCTCTTCCTACGTGTCATCCATAAAATACTGAATTTTACTGTTTGTTCATTATTCTGTCTGGGAGCTCTGTCAAAATCCTTGCTCTTCAGTAAGGAAGGTAAAATGTTTCAAACAAAATACTGAGACATAACAAATGATCAATAGTGTGTAACAAATACTTTTGTTTGAACAAATACCCATATTTTTACCAGAAAATCCATATCACAAATACAGACATGAACAAAACTCTTCACATCTAACAGCAATAAAAACATGCTAATGGGGTTAAGCTGGATACAGGTTCTGAATTCAAATGGATGTTTGTGCTCACAAATTCATTGTTGTGTGATTAATTTATAAGATCCTATGGGCAGAATAAGTCATATTTGAAATAATCTGAATGGATTCATTTTAAAGTCATTTGCCAATAACTTGTAATCAGCATATAATCTTTAATGATGATATTGCTGAACTTTGTCCATAAACCAATAAGCAGTTTAAGAGCTCCTTATATTTCATAAATTAAACATTATCTAGATAAATACATGTCAGTACAGAAGCATTTGTGTCTCATATCTTTTCCTTGGTTTAAATGGGCTCATCCAATATCAGCTAGGTAGTGAACTTTGAAGCAGAGTCCACTGTAATAAAAGTAAAGTTTAATGATGCATAGCTTTGTGAGACTGACAAATTCCCAGCCAAAGTATTGATTCACGGAGAATTTATGAAGCACAGGCTGTATTCTATGTCATTATGGTCCATTTTTGGCTGAAAGAATCATGTAAAATAGATTTTTAAATGAGTGGTAATAGCCAGACATAAAGAAGGTATTGATGTGTGTCATGAAGGGTGAAATAGCATGCCAGGTAAAGGCATATAACAAATTGAAAACAACAGTGCTGCAACTCCTACAAATGTAAATTTGTTTTTAGTTTTAATCAAACCTTTGTTTCAGTAAGTACAAACTTTGCCACAGAATTAAAAAAAGAAAGCCTTTTTTTAAAAAATGTAATTATTTATGGTTCGATTTCATGCTTCACTTTGGAATATGTGTCTATAAAACGCGTATCTCACAGACATGTTAATCAATATGAATTGTGTACTACATTACAACAAAACTACATCTGAGATTATTAGGGAAAAATCAAATGCACATAGTTCTGCTTACTGGAGCAATATGTGAAAATTAATAGCTTGAACCTCTGCAGAACTGGCTGAGACAGGATACTTCCCCCCCACTATTTTTTTTTTTTTTTTTTTGAGGGGAGCTCTAATATCTGAGGTATTTTCTGATAAGGCATAGCAAAACTATGGCATGGCCAAAACTTGAAAGAAGAAGAAAATATGAAAGTACAGAGAAACCAACATAAAGATGGAGAAAAAGAATTGTTGGTCGGGTTACTGGGTCTTCACAGGCGTGTAACACTGCATTTTAATTGCATTCCAGCAACCTCTTTTTGATCTAGAAAGAGGTCACCTAGGTCTAACAATGCCAGGGACCTTCACAGGCCAGACGTAAATATATCTCCCACACACCCAGAAGCGCCATGAGAATTAGCTAAATCCTCCTCAGAGCAGCTGCTTTTCAACAATTCAAGAGTTTATCAGCCTAATAAAAAAAGGTAGCTGGCAGGAAAAAAGGCTGACGATCTCAATAGGCTCTTCTGTGGCCTAGTGGGGCTGAAGAACTCTTCAAGGTCTTGGGGAGCGCTGAGCAGAGGGCTCTGAACCGGCCCATCCTCCGCCCCGCGAACAAGCTGCAAACCCGGGGAGCGGTCAGTCTTTACGCAGACGTTTTTCCCACGCGGAACGCAAGCGAATTCAAAGAAAATAGGTTGAATCCAGGTGCAAGATTAGAACAAAAGTACTTTCAGGCTTAGAGAATCGGGGGGGGTTGGGAGGGGGAAGGGTTCTGACCTGTAATATAGTCTAGTAGTAGCATTATCTGCTTCACTGTTCCTGTTCAAATCCATCCCTATCTTTGTTTTCCATATGTTCGCGAAGATTTCTAAAAGCAGTCTTCATCTCTCAGACGCAACATGTTTGTAGCGGGTCTAAATTTCCAGTTCGTGTTTTTACAATATTTCTAAGATTCAGTTTGGGCACACTGTAAATAGGTATGATAGTGATTTCTCTGATTTATTTCATGTTATATTTGTAATTCATTTGAAAATTAAGTTTCCACAGACCATTTCACTTTAATTCATATCTTCCTGGCTACTAGCAGCATAAGGTAGATTTTTAAAGTTATTGTAATATAACTTTAATGTGTTAACATGCAAACATATAATATACCTAAGTGCACATAATTATTATATCTGACTGCAACAAATCGACTTTACTAAAACAGAACTGTCCTTTTGTCAACTGCTGAAAAGGAGAAAATAAGTCTATTTAATGGCATATTAGATTTAGTAAATAAGCTATTCTACAATTACTAGCTCACTTGACGACAGGCGTCGAAGAACCACCTTTGATCACTGACAAGGCCCCACAGAATCATACAAACTATGATAAATACCTATAATTAACAGCATGAAGTTATTTCTGACCTACAGCAAAGGGATGACATCATATACAGCAGAATTTTCAGGCTATTTACTTAGTGATCTATGTTGTTCATTTGTGCTTTAAGTCTTCTGGACTGATTTTCTGATCTTCATGCATGCATCTACACGTACAAAAAGGAACATCTGTAGTGTAGACTTATTTTTTGTGTATAATTACTGTAATTTGCACATGCAATTTAACCTCCTTTGCAAAGCTAGTGTCCAGTTTTCATCTAACTGGTCCCAAGAAAAACTACTGCACATGCAAATTAAACATGAAAGTACTGAAGTAGCTGTTTGTTCCCAGATCTTTGTTTTCAGGACATGTCTACATTGCATTTTGTGGAATAATACAGAAATACCTTGCTGTCAAAATAAAAACCTAGTCAAACTTTCTCAAATATCCCCAATTTCACTAACAAATTGCTCTGGGACCTTTCCTCTTCTAGAGCTAAGCTAAATTGGATTTAACAGGTTAAGTGCAAACAAGCAGACAGTTACTACACATCAGTAGTCCATGGATGTAAAACTCTGTAGGTCATTTATTTGTGTGAACTCTCAATTATATTCATGCAAACCTGACTTCACTGGGATTATCCTAGATTCACGTATAATATCAAGATCTTTGTCCATATTGTTTGGATGCATCAAAAAATCACCTTCCTGGATATGAACATGAATGAAAGATTAGTGACGGACTGAGAAGTAGTTATGGCTGGAATGAGGAAATTCCAAATTTGAAGAGAAACCATGGCCTCTCTGAAAATCTGCTGAGGGCCCAGAACAAGGCAGAGCGCCTTGGAAAGTTCCCAGATTGCACAGGTAGGAACTGGAGCAGTAACTCACGGCTCTGACCAAAAGAAAGAGTCAAAAAAGGGCAGTAGGCTTAGGGTACTTGCAAAAAGTAACAACTCCTTAAAGATATCAGTGCTGGAGCTGAAATGTTTAAACCCTTTTTGTCTTCGTAAAGCTGTCGCTTTAAACACGGACTGTGTCATTAATGTCAGAAACACCCTCCCCAAGCCCCAAGGCTCTGCTGCCCTGTATTATACAGGGACCTGAGCAAACCACCGAGCACTGCGTCACGGGCTCATCGCGCAGCGGCACGGAGGCGGCGGAGCGGTGCCACCGCCTGCCCGCCCGCCCGCCGCTGCCGGGGCTGCAAACCCGAGGCAGCTGTGAATCACAGCCACTGAGCAAAGGTGTAACTCCTAAAACTGCCAAGCAGAGGAAAACAGCACACCTGACCAGCAAACACAGCCTCTTCTAAGGAAAGGCTCCTTTCCATCCAGATTCAGAACGGCATAATAATAGTTTCAGTAGAACAACACCACGTGGTACTCTGTTTGATACATGTTTCTTTCACGTTACTTGAATCTGCTTTTGTTAGGAAAATAATGTAAAAATGTTTCCCACAGGATGTGCTGTTCCCATCGTGAGCTCACCTCGCACGAGCCCCATGGAGGCTGAGGGGAACGACCACCTTCTGCACAGCCAGCTTTGCCCTGATCTTGTGATCTGTATACGGTTCTCGCCAAACTGGAACGCAAGACCTAGATGCTGCTGTAATGGGATCTTCTTTGATTGTACCATGCAGCAAAAACTACGGCTTAAGAGCTAGATAGAAAGTATAACCCAACACAAGTGATCTTCTCTTTCCATTTTAGCAATGTTTAAGTTGTGCACGATCACATCACAGGATCAGTAACCTCTGTTCGGTGCCTTAAACATAAAGACCGGCACAGAATTTTCAGGATTAGGGATGGAAGAATCTCATATGAGACAACTAGCCCATATTTTGCTAGTGAATCACAGAGGTACAGACTATAATTTGAGTGTGCGAAGGGGTGTCGAATCAAGTAACTGTGAAAGCAAAAGAGTAAATGCAGCAAATATTACCTTATAATACCATAGTCCTCATGCAAACTTAGACTGCCTATGAACTTATGCGAATCAAAATAACAAAATTATTTTGGAATTATTTTTTGCATCTTTTCTAAACTGTCTTGATTTCAGCTTCAGTAATGACATCGAGACAGTAACTTATTTAAATTTTAGGTCAGTAAATTACTTTTCTTTATATTTTATTACAAATTCTCTGCATGTCTAATGTATAGAATTTTAAGAAAAATAAACTACTCAGATAAGATATTCCCAGTATGCATACATTACCTCCAGACACATATACACACTCTGATACATATACATACAGAAATACTATAGGTACACAATATTTGGAAATTCAGAACATTCATACACTTCAAAGAAACTTCTTATTAAGAAATAAACTCCGATTACCACCACTTTTAAAGTTACTCATCTAAAACAGAGCTTTCTATCTTCTCTGACAAGCAGAACACTTCAACATGGAAGGTGCTCATTTCTGTTTCTTCATCTTCAGTTTATTACTATCTCTAAGTTTCATTTTACTTATTAAAATATATTCTACATATACAATACTGTATAAAGAATACCAGTTATATTTCTTCACCAATATCTGTATCTATATGTCACTACAATGGCTTTGTAATGAATATGTTTTAGGATGTGTGTTATGGGGGCCAATTATCTTGTCAAGTGAAGACATACTAAAGAGAAAAAGAGTGCAAATTGTACTCGATACCCTTAAAAGCAGTACTCTGCTCATAACATGTTACACATAGCCCTGGAAATGTTCCAAAATGAACTCTTCCCTGAGGTCTGCATTTTGTGTATGATAAGGAATAATCAGTCTCGTGTTATATAAATGCAGGTGACAGCCTATGTGCTACAATAATGCAGATATAAACCAAAGTGATAATACAAACCCCTCTATTAGATGCAGATTAATGTCACTAAACATTATTTTCCAAAGGTCAATCTCCAGTAAAGTTCTGTATTTAGCAAAGCTACATTATTGATAAACAAATAAAAAAAAAAAAAACTCCCACTCAAATATTATAGAAGACATATTACACTGCTTAATTTGTAAAATTTTTTCTCAAAGGTATTAGTATTTTACCAGCATGTCTGTAAATCTAAAGCATTAGTTTCTATTAAATCTATTAATATCTCTAGACACTCACCAACATATAAATCATAATAGTGCACATTGATAAGATTTATTAATGACTAGAACCAGTTTTTCCTCTGAAGCATTGTATATCCACTCTTTGGAAAGGGTGGATTAGGTAAGTCAAGAAAAACTTCATCCACCATTGCAAATGGAAGATGTTGTGTGTAGGGCTCGACCTGCCATCACCCCCACTGTCAGATCCTTCCGACTGCCAGCATCCTGCCCCCCGACGCTGACCCTCTGGACAGCAGACAACAGCAGCATGCGTGCAAAGGGAGCGTGCAACCGTCCTGGCTAGCACCGTGGGCATGGCAATCAGCATCCCTCACCACTGACAAGTATTTTTGTAACACTGTAGCAAAAGGCATTAAAAGTAGACTAATGAAATAGGTTTGTGGATGTTAATCAGATGTCCTCTTATGCGTGAGTGGTAGCATGGGAAAGGGCATGAAAATTTTCATTTGCAAAATAAACCAGTAGGACTCATGACGAATTGGAGGCACGCGTCCGTATCTGCACACGGCAGTAATAAATGTCTAAATAAAACCATTTAATCTGTTAGGACAATGTCCTGCCACTGTGCAACACGTAGAACTGTTGAGACTTCAGGGAATATTTTGTGAAGAATATACATGTCAGAACATCATTTGTTGGCTGAGATTTTGGCTAACAAGTGTTTAACAAACTTACTGGAAAGCTATTTAATATGTATCTTTAAACTACCTACCAATTTAAAAGGTAAAATATTAAACTTCTTCTTTCACACTATAGAAGTATGTTTGCTTTCTATTCAAGATAAACTAAACATTTCACTAACAATAGTTCACATATAACAGAGAGGAAAAGCCAATTAAACAACTTCCAGACTGCCATTTTCACAAATACAAATCCTTGAGTCTTGAAGGCCCGATTTGCTCTCAATATATCTTTTGTACATATTCCTACTCCCATTAAGACGAACATACACGAACAGCATAACTCCAGCTTGTGCTGAATAGTTCTGCTTGCTATTAAGAATTATAGTACTTTAGCTTTTGGACTATTTCTGATCTTGGTCACTTTTGGAAGGCAGAATATTGGCATCTTGTCTTCCACTGACATACATAGCAAACACAGTAGTGTCTTCCCAGCTGAATCTTTTCCTTCAGTCTTGTCAGGTGCCATAATACCTCAAAGTGCAAGACAGACTGAGGTCATGTCAATCCCTCAATTATTCACTTTTAATCAAGCAGCTGCATCTTCGTTCCCAGAGCAGAGCTGCCAGAGAAGCCAACACAGCGCTCTTGCTGCTCCTGCTCCTGCACGAGCAATGCAATACCGGGCCCTTGCCTCCACCCAGAACGGCACAGATACGCAGGGCTGGGACATGTCAGAGAGGAGGAATTTAATTCTGATCTATTTGCACACAAACTAGTGCAGTAATTTATCCATTTAAACATTGTATTCTTGATACCTTCCTGTCCCTCTTTCCTTGGAAACAGTGTAAAAATTTCTGAAGTCGTTAGGAGGATTTTTTAATTCTTTCTTCCTATAATTGACTACAATTGAGAATTATGGTCTTATATAGACTAGAGAGAGCACTGCTGCCTCAATTCAAGCCCAAAGTATGCAGTCTGATAATCTACAAAGAGTAAGTAGCAGAAACATCTCACAATTTTAATGGAGAAGTCAGCGCATCCAGACAAAATGGGTTTAGGAATCTCATCAAGAAAATATTCATAGTTCCCGTTGATTATCAGTGTTACTGCAAGTTTAATTAGAAACTCAGAATGCCTTGACAATACGTGGGTGACCGGTAATTGCTGTTGCATCAGAATGAATAAACAGTTCTTGGGAAAAGAACTATGATCACATACAAGTAAATACTTCTGTAGACTACTTTAAACACTTTCCACGGCACACAGATATCTATGGAAGAATTATAATTATTTTCTATTAAACGCTATCAACTCCCCCCTTTTTGAATCCGCAGACAAAGAAGAGAGTATTTGAAATGACTGATGTTACATTACTTGTTCCTCCACCAATATTTCTACAATTCTGAACTACTATCCTCAGCATATAACCCTGATGGGAGTGGTTGACTGAGTTCATTATTTTAATAAATGATTTGACATTCAATTTGATGTTTCACATGTGTGACCTGCTCTTACATTGACATAAATGGAAAAAAAAAAAATAAAAAAAATAAAAAAGATGCTTGGAGCCTGGTTCTCTTTTGACTCCATTTTACTTTTCATCATTTATTTTAAAAAAGTCCAAGGCTTTCTCTTAAGTATCTGAATTAGAAAAATATGAACTAAGAGGTTTAAACCCAGAAAGTAAAATCAGAAGGCTATACAATGCATTAAGTTTACAGTTTAGAGCTTTTAGTCACTATCATGATGGAATGGGAGGGATTGACTTAGCAATATTTTGAAAAAATGCAGAAGCTAAAGTGAAGAGTTAGGGCGCACTGCTGTGAAACGGCAAACTATATCCCCCTGAAGCTCTCTTACCCAGTTTTTTCTCTCTCTGGCCACCTTCCGGATGAGAGAAGTCACCCTGAAGGAAAAGCAAAATTCTCTATGCAGTATTTTAGCAATGGAACCATCTCTAAAATTGTGATGGTCTCTCAAGGCCTTTAGTGGGTTGTGCCCCTCTCTACATGCAAACACATGTCTAGGCAAATCATATTTACTTTCCAATTTAAATGAATCCATTAAAGGACATAAACAAACAAACAAACAAAAAACCCAAAACTTAACTCGACCGGTTAGAATTTTAGAACCTGATTTTAGCCTTCTTCTGGGAAGATTTTAATTTGAAAATGGATGTGAAGATCCAGAAAAGTAGTCTTAAATAATTGATGGGTGTGGGATGCAATGATATTATCCAAGAGGAAGGCTTCACAGTCTGGTTTAGGAATGAGTCAGGCCAACCAAAGCCAAGCAGACTACACAACTCCACCTTAGTGACTAAGACCTCTTTGTAAATTCTGCTAGTGTTAAGTTTTCCATTGCAATTATGTCTCCTCTTCATAAACATTATGACAATCATCTAAAATAAATTAACCTGTTACTTCTTCTAATACATTTGGAAATGGACTACTCTCCTTGAGGAAACTGTTGCTACCGTACTTGAGCAGACCTTGTCTCTGCAGCGGTGGCAGAGAGGAAATGTTCCGTCTAGAAAATCCTGGCACAGTCTCTACTGCTAATGTAAAAGAAATGCAGACTGAAAGGGTAACTCCCCCCTGCATTTTTTTTTCTTTTTTTTCTTTCCTTTTTTTTTAACCTGTGAACAATAAAACATACTGCTGGCTGTGATGCTATTTCTCCATTCCTCACAGGGAAGCACCACTTAATACCTTATGACAATTACAAAAACAAGTCAATCAGGATCATCCTGAACTGGATTCTCCTAATATACAGCTGAGGATATATTTGGCCTTGATGAGTCTCTCTTTACTCAACAGTGCACATTGTTGTTCAATTAATTTAATTTCTTGCTTAATCTCGTTTAGGATTATTTTGACTCGTATAGGCTGAGTGGGAGAGATCCAGCAAAGTGAAAAGTAGGGCTTTTTTAGCATACCAAAAGCTATTTGTCACTTGCATATTGATACCTATTCACTCACCCCCTTTCACTAAGACTATTATCCCCAAAAGTTCTCCAATGTTTCCTGTATTTCCAGCATCCCAACTGTCAATACCGATTTCCAGGGCCATTAAATCAATCATTAAAATCTGCTTTTAGCTACATCTTACTACACAAATGAACATTGCGAATAGTAATGGGCCTTTGCTTAAAAGGGGACAGAACTAAAAGTATCTTGTGATTTGGCTGCCTATCATCTTTAAAGGCAGTCAGGAAAAACCAAAACACTTGATAGCTTCTGGCAAAAAAGAGAATTTCATATTCTTCAAATGGTAAGCCTCTCTGGCTCCTTTCTCTATCTTTTTAAAACCTATTAATTGTTAAAATGTGTTTTAAAATAAATCAGAACAGTGTGTGTTTTATGCAAAAGGTGTTTAAACAAAAAAATTTCATGAGCATAGATGTTAAGACCTTCTCTCCCTTCAAAACTGCTTTCTGGCTGAAAAACAGTGTTTCAATCTTGTGGGTGACACAGCCAAAAGATTTTGTGAGGCCATATTTCATTTTGCAACGAGTTTGCCATGTTTGCTCCGTCATTCCTACCAGGCTGGCTGAATTTTTCAAGCCTAGAGAGCTCCAGCTCATGCATGGCGCTGAGCCAAATGCCCTTTGATTCATCCACAAACGCAATCTACTGCACATGATTTCCTTAACACTCTTGTTTTGAGCAGGAACTGACAGTCCCTGGGCCATATTTTGAAGCCACTGGTCAGACACCAGCAAAACTTTTGAGTTCTGTACAAGCTAGGTCTCAGCCTCATTTCCTTTTACAGCAATTGACACACTCCATGCAGGAAAAAAAAAAAAAAAAAAAAAAGTTAAAACATGAATTCCTTCATGGCAAATGGTAGCTTAGCTTTGCATAACTTATCACAGACCTTTCCTGCTGGATTTCTGGGTTTTTTTCTTTTTTCTTTTTTGGTTCTTCTGGTTCTCTGTAATACATCAGAAAATCTCTCCTTCAGTGAACATCTGGTTATGCCATTCTAGGACCCACCTGCACTGTACTAACCTTGACATGCTACAGAGTCTTGAGAAGCAGAAGCATAAACATGAACAGTCAAAACCATCAGAGGAATAGCTATTTCTAATTTATATAATTTGGAAAGCATCAGAGATAATTAAAAAACAAAATAAAACTACAAAATGGCTCAAAATAGGCTCCTCCTCTCACAAGCCCAGAAAAGAAAAATCATCTTTCAAAGCCCTCTTTAGCAGCCTTTCATGGTTACCAAAAATTATAAATCGGTGACTACCCAGCAAACACACACGTTTCTTTTCATAATGTCTGATTCAACACACTGTCATTTGGCAGAACTCCCACCGACTTCAATGCGCTCTTACCAAAGTCTCAGCAAAGACTGCAGAATACAGTTCCTAAGCTTTAAAAATGTATGTACCTTTAAGGAGGATCATCTTTCCTTCCCTTACACCCAGTGCCAAGTCGGACCTGGCACTGACAGCGTTTCTGCTATTAGCAGACAATGGGGACTAGGTTAAAAATAGTGTAGCCAAGAGAAAACAATGATTCTGATTAAGTAAATTCCATTGAACTCTTTCTAGTAAGCATTATTCAGGTCATGAATGCTAATTTGTCCTGCAGGGGGCTGTGGGTAATTACCCAGAAAAACTATCAGCTTTATTGAGTTGCTACAAAATAGTATTACTGAATGGCATGCACCGTAAAGGGAGACAACCTTGATATGTGCCTGTACAAGAACGCAGTCTTTTTCTGAAGATATAACCTGGACCCAAATCAGAGCAAGTTTACTTTGGATTAGAATACATCCTAGGCTACTTTTATGTTTCTATTAAATAAAATTAACATGCAAAATTATGCACCACAGAAGTGCCACTATGACACCTAGAGCAAATTTAGCTTTCTGCATATTTAAAGTTGTGCAGAATCAGAACCATCTTAAAAAATGAAGCAAATGTGGCATATTGGCTGCATTCCAGCAGTTGCACAGAACTGCTGACATTACTAAAATCTAGATAATTTAGTCCCATATGGGAATCCATACCACAATTATATTGTCCCTGTTCCGACACAGTCCTGATTTTGCACTTCTTTAAGCCTAGCTTTTTATAATTTTAATTCCCTCCACCAATAAAGTAATTTGCATTCATACAGCCTTCTTCGCTAAGCGAGAGAGAGAAGAAGAAATCTGTTACATGACCTTGGTCTTTTTTACAGTTGATTACAAGGAAACAAACTCTTCAACTAAACTGTTCTCTCATCTGTTTTTAATTGATGTAGAACATCGCACTACAAACCATAGGAGAGAACTAAACCAGCAGCACATGGTGGCAGGTGACAATTCCATTTCATTTAAAGAAGGCGTACGTGAGGCAAAAAACTCCCTCTTGGAAAGAAGGAGCAGTGTGCGTGGAAGTCTACCCAAGCACACACACAGTATTTGCTGCTCACCTTCCCTACCAAAACTCAAGGAACTACAGAGCGTCCCTACCACAGCTTGCAGCTCCGTGAAGCATTAGTCTGACTTGCTGGACTCAGTTGTAGTATCAATCCGTGCACGCTCTCTGGCTATCTGTCCGAGATTCTGGTGCATCTGGTCAGAACTAATGCTATGAACACTCCACTGGATGTTCAAAGATCCAAAATTTTCTGGTAGAAGTGCTGTACTACTGCCAAAAATGTCAAAATTAGCAGGTAGAGCTAAAGTAAGGGCAAGGCTCAAAAGAAAAGAAATACAGAAGAAGAAGAAATTTCTTACTGTTATCAATGCTACCGCATTACTGGAGTCATTTAAAATCACTTTCCTTTTGATTTAACCCTTAATATGAATTGTCAGTCAACAAAAATTGCAACCAAAGGGTGTGCAGGCAGAGGCTGACGTTTTTGGTTAGGCTCTCTTCTGGGAAAACTAGGATCAACTTCACTATCTTTTTACAGATCTATGGTAATTAATATCTATTGAAGATGTGGCTCTTGTCCTAAACATTTAATTGCAATAACGAATTCCAAATAAACAGTCCTTTAAAAATGCACTCCACATAGCAGCGACATGAATTAGATTTTGCTTTTCACTTATTTTGACATTCTTAGGTAAAATGACAGAACAAAAGAAGAATGTGAGAAATATGTGAAATTAAATGTTAAATTTTGTCTGAAAGAACAAAAAAAAATTCTCATGACTTTTTAATTACTGGTTGTGCTGAAAAGGGAACTTCTTAACACACAAGACTGCAGCAGTTATAAGGAGTATTTTTGGAGAATTTCAGTAAGATACTTGCTGAAATACTGCAATATTTGCTTATTATTTTAACAAATGGACTGAAACTACTCTTTTTAGTTCCCTTTCTCTTGTTTTTTTCCTCACTTTTCAGTCTCCTACTATTTTTTTCTTACACACAAGCTCCAAATAAAAACATTTCTCATTACTCAACCGAAGATTAACATTCCCACAGAACCGGCACTGTTGAGATTGGCTACTGTAATTTATTTGAACGATTGATTTCATGTTCAAAATGTTGGAACAACAGTGTCTGTCAGTAAAACAAAATATTGAACATAGCTTTGAGTTGTACATGATATTAATTAATGCTTTTCAGTGCCTAAGTTTCCATAAAAGGTATGGGGTTTTGGTCAAAGATGAAAACATAACTCCACACGTTTTGCTGGAAAAGCCTCATTTTTATCCTAAGTATTTGAATGCTGCTGGTTAAAAGCTTGCCTTTCAGCATTTTTATATGTGGGTTAAAAATGTATCTATACTTCATCATTACTTATTTTGAAAAACATTATATTTTCCTATTTTAATTAGGCACTGGGTTGTTTCAAACTCACAGCAAACTGTTTTAAATGTCCTGCGAATACTCACCAGCTATGAGCAACGACAATCAAACAATTGTGAAGCCGAAGTATTATAATTCACTAAAAATGAAATACAATAGAAGTATTTTTCATTCCCTTTGCACCTTGAAAATGACAGAACTAAACAAAATTCTACCCTAAACTGATGCAATCATCGGTAATTCTAACTTTTCAATATCACTACAACCAGTCATGATACTTAGGCTGCAAGTTTTTGTTGCCATTGTGTTTTGTCTTAAATCAATATGATCAAAAATGCATATTGTCAAAGATTTATATTCTTCAGAATACAATACTGTCCATTCCTATGGCTCTTGTTTAAGAGAAAATGAATACCATACATATTAATGACAAAAACCCAGCAACAAGAGTGTGAACAAATGGCTTTGTAGGCTTAGGATTTATGCTTCCAGAAAGTCTTATTTTGCAATAACCTTTTTGCTCATTTGAAGTACATGTGAAGTATACTTTCTTCTGCTTTCAGCTTACAGGTAGCTTACAGTGCTCCTAAATACAGTTCTCTTCGAGTATTTTGCCGTCACGTTAATATTAAGATAATACTGCCAGAACACACAAAATAAATATTAGGTCATTAGTCATTAGCCTTGTGCTCAAACTAAAGAAAGCTGGACGCTTTAATTTCAGCATATTACATGCAGGTGTCATTCATCTTAAGGAAAAGGTTAAAAGAAACCTTTTATTTCAATAGGGACATTAACATAAGAAAATATAAACACACTTACAGCAACCCCAACTAACTCTAACACTCTGCTTCTTCCTTCAGGCTGTGAAAGACTGAGAGTCATTTCTCATCACTCCTGAATGTGCTCTGTTGTCGAAAGAGTCTAAGAAGGATTAAAAAGGCCGCCCCATGCATGCACTTTACTAAATCCCTGCATGCCATTCTAGGGTGACTGTGCTGTCTGAACAAGTTCTCCCTGTTTGCATGCGAGAAATAGCTGGCTCAAACAATTCATCTGATCAGCAAGGCTCAGCCAGAGAGTGTGCCAGTCCAACTACACGCAGCCTATCCTCTTTACGCTAAAAAGGGCTTTCTTGCTTGAATGGGCCTCTATGCACCACAGAAATAGGCTCAGCTGCGGGAGGGAGGCAGGGGAAGGAGGGAAACGAGCACCCAGCACCCCGGCACCAAGGCCTGCTGCCTGCCTGGCTTTTACTACACCGCAAGCAGACAGGAGAGTTACAGTAAATTCATATACAAGTGTCTGTCAGAAAGCTCTATGTTCTGCGTCTGCGACAAAGCAGGTATCCGAACAGGGCAGGAGGTCAGTGTAATTGCATGACGGCGTACGGGGCAGTGAAAGAAACGTGCTGGGCAGGGGTCCCTGCTTTCTCCGATGAGCTCTCCTCTCCATCACTTGCATTTTTCATCTCAGCAACTGCACCTGAGCAAAAACACACGGAGCAGAGCAAGGGGCTTGCTGGTGCTCAAAGGTGGAACAGCGGCAGCAGGCAGAGGGAAAGGTGCCTTTCCACGGTGCGCTACAATTACTCAGTGCAGTGCGTTTGTGTTCACAGTCCTGGTTTTGAGTATGCATGTACAGTTGTCTACTTCTCGTGTATTT
Organism: Rhea pennata; assembly: GCF_028389875.1. Classification (NCBI taxonomy): domain Eukaryota; kingdom Metazoa; phylum Chordata; class Aves; order Rheiformes; family Rheidae; genus Rhea; species Rhea pennata. Next base: position 15,290,975 of record NC_084670.1, on the reverse strand, counting down.
AATCATTTTGAAAGATTAAAGTGTGGGAATGTCAGAACTGCTCTGGTAAGTATCATAATCAAAATGTAGCTTGGATAATAATTATTCCACTAAAAAAAGAGAAAGAGCAGTATTTTACCATTACAATCATAAACCATAGATGGAAAAGAACTTCACACTAAAGATACAATAAGCACACTCTACATATATAGTGTCCCAACTGGATCAAATACATAATAAATTCAGATTAATTCCACTGAGCTCAATCATTATATATTAGTATATTCAAAAGACTCTAGTTATTCACATCAAGATCTGAAACTAATTACAAACTAATTTGTTTTTATATTTCACATGAATATTTCACCTTCTAAAGGTTATGTCAGTAGCAGACATAGCAGTAGGAAATAAATGAGGCAACCCTGTTTACAATATGCCACATGAAACGGAGACTGTCTCTGTAAGAGCTCTCCTGTACTGCCCTGCCTGTGAACTTATTACTTGGCAGGAGAGATACTCATCTGTAAAAGTAAAAGTTTAACAAATCTCTCAACTAACTGGCCTTTAAACCATTGAAAGGAGAGAGGAAGTCTAAGCATTCTGAAGCCTATACACAGAGTAGTTTTCAATTTATTTACCAGCCACGCACAAAGCAGGCAGCTGTAACGTGAATTCCCCATTAGTGTCCCACTGAATACATTTTTACTCTCCCACTGAAACCTCTTCTCAGTGACAAATGACTCACTCTTCATGCTTACTCAGTTCTGACCTCACCTGAACACATCAATTGCACCAAATGTTGCAGAGCTTTTCTAGTTTTGTGATATGGTCAAATTTCAGACAGCTCAACTGTCTTCACTTAAAAAGAAGAAGAGCTGATGATGTTCCAGAGACCTGAAAGGCAAGTGACAGATGCTTTATCAGGAAGACATCCTGCCCTTGGAGTAAACGTATTGTAATTTGCCCATTCTCAGTTAGGCTACATCCTCTGTGCCTGTTTTTACAACTTGACAGTTATGTAAGATGATCCTGATATTATTTCATGACATTTTTGTGCATTATTTTTTTTACTTATAAGTCTTTTCTTTTGCTTCAGTCTGTCTAGTACTGAAATTTCTATGCCAGCTTTCTTGTAGATGCAGTACAGATGTACATAATGCTATTTATTCTTACCTTGTCAGCATCAGCGAGGCATATTGTACCTGGCCTTCCCACAACACAAAGAATGGAAATTCACTCTAAGTGTGCTAAGGAAATTTCCATACCTCTGTTATTTTTCTTCCTTCCCATCATCAGAATCCCATTTCTAGACATGCAAGAGACTTACTTCTGGGAAAGAAATATATGGCAGCTCAGGGCTCAAAAGAACCATGGAGAAATTCAAAGCCATCTTCGGATGCATCAGCTGCCAATGAGATCCTTCTTTTCCTTGAGGTGATAGCCGAGGCCTCACATAGCTCTCAGACTGCAGCAGACTTGCTTCCTGGGGGCTTTTGGTTGGAAGATCCTGTTGCTACTGTTACTGCCCCACTAAAATTAAGGCGTTTCCGATACTTTAGTAATTCACAGAGAAAAGAATCCTTAATTTCTCCGTGCATGTGATCTGCCAACAATTGCACAGGCCTGCACTGTACTGGTCACTGTAGGAACCTAGGGAGATTGCTGGGTCCAGATGGGTCAGTTTGTTACAGGGCACTGTTGGGTCTCTCAAGGGAGTTGCATACTATCTGGGTTCATTTAAAGTCAAAAGGAAATAAGTTGAATCCACTGAAAAAAAGTCTTGTACACTGCCCAAAAACCCTAGTGTTTTTCTCTATCTGACCTGTGTCTCTGACTGAGGTATCTGTAATAAACTTCATGGGGTAGTTGTGGAATTACCAGTTCTTTATGAAATAAGGTACTAATGGGACAAGATCATTCAATAATCTTCATCATTTGATTCAACTATTTCCCTTCTGTTAATCATTTTTGGTAACTGATTAAGGCAGAACACAGCAAAAGAACAGAAATTAGACTGGTCTCGTACTCTATGAGAGAATCCAGAACATTTGCTATTTTATGGAAGCACAGTAAGTACAACTTTGTTTTTCCAGTAAGTAGCTGATGGATTTTTTCCATGTTTTTATGTATATGTTTATATATACACACACACGCACACACACACATTCACAAACTAAAATGACAGCAAGAATACTCAACATATATCACCACTTACTATTTCATTTTTGCAGCATGTTTACCACCACCTCAAAAACACTTGAACAGCTGAATTTTTCTCCAGCATAGCCAGAATGCCTACCGAGTCAACCTCTGCTGCGCTACAATCACGAGCAGCTAAAGTTAATACACATGTGAGTGGCTTCAAAATTTTGTGAATCACTTCGTATGTTTCTTAAACTCCACGTTCTCATAACGTAAGTAGCTAAGAAGTATGCGATCAATCAGCCTAACAAATAATTTTATTTGATAGATTGTATAAAATGCGCAGCACGGACTCACATGACCATGCATGTGAATTACAGTATTTATGCTGCCTAAGGCACATGGACACCAAGGAGCCACGTAGATGCAGCTGATTAAGTTGCAGTATGAAACAGCATCTCAGTAGTCATGGGTACGGCAGCCAACAGTAGTTTATTGGGCCAAGGAATATAACATTGTAATTTACTTCTCTAACATATGTAATGTTCTCTCTTATTGTTTGCCCTTATAGAGTGAACTATGTAGGTAAGGGATTGCTGCACAGTTTCATGTGCTATACCCCTCCAAAATTAGAGAGCAACAAACTGTCTTTACTAGCCAGTACACTTGGTGTAGTGACATAAATTACTGAAAGTGCAGGTGAGCATCTTGTGGTTTAAAAAGTCAAGAGAAACTGAAAGACTTCATATTCCTGCCTGAAGCGCTTTTTGAGCTACACTACTGCTAGACAAAATATTACACCTCCTAGCCCTTCCTATCTGATTGTATTTTTCTAGCCTTTTTTTTTTCTTTTTTTCTTATTGACAGGAAACATGGGATTTATAGAGTCTGTCTCAAGGCAAATATTTAAAGGACATTTATTCCCAAAAACATAATATGAGCAATAAGATTTTTTTTCTGTGCTTGCTTTTCTTTCAAAACTGGAATTTGTAGTCTTCTTCCAGATGAACATAGTACTGGTCACAGACCATTTATAAAGAATAGCTTGCTTGTTTGTGAAGCAAACACATCTAGGTCTGATGAAATTATTAATGTCATAGTGTTAACTTTCTTCTCATAAATATAGTTTAACAGTGCTGACAGCAATTATAGTCAAATGTTCCGGCTCTTTGCTTATTCGCTCAATCTGTCAGTCCACCATGGGGGGAGACAAATTGTGGTGGGCATTTGACAATGCACAAAAGAGATATAAAACTATTCTGATTAAATCTTGATGAAAGATTAAATGGCTCTGAACACTTGCGAGATTTTTTGGACATGACATTTTTAACCAGTGCTAGTAAAATAGTCAATTTGCCATAGGTTTAAAAACATACCTTATAAAAATAGCATATGTAGCTCACAGACTGGTTCTGAATCCAGTATTTTACTGGACCAAAAACCTATAGAACAGCTCAACCATACTCAGGCAACAAACCCCAGATGAGTGCATCCTCTAACAAAACTCTCTCATTGACATCACAGCAAGAACATCCCAGACATGATACTACGTCACTAAGGATAAAAAGTATTACATTCAAATTCAGTCATCCAAGTAAGAGGATATTTCAGGTAAATTTTGATGAGTAACTCCATATTTTTCAGGATCAGGCAATTATTTAAAAACTTAGGACTGTGATTCCCATACCTTTAAAATATACAGTAAGATTTCTACTGACTTCCATTGTACAGAAATGGGTCCTACATGCAGATTTTGACACATACTTGCAGAAAAAGATAATGTGGAACATGCGAACAAGAACTATTTCCTTATGTTACCATGGGTGAGAAAGGCCTTTACAGTTCTTCTCCATACAAAAACATACAGGAAATGGAAGGAAATGCTTATTTTGCTCTTCACTTGGTAAGCACTTAACTTTGGCATTAATGTTACTACCAACTAAAATAGATTTTGTTCTAGTATATACTATATCTATGTATTCCCATATATTCCCATAATATGGGAATACATATATAGCCCAAATTGGGCTATACAAGTGGTCTACTTGTAGCCAAAGAAAGTTGAGTAAAATTGACTATTCCTTAATGAAGGAACTGTAAATGATGCCACCAACTGTAGAAGCAATAGAGCATGAAACTCCTCATTTCTAGAAGCATATTCTGTATCTGTAATACAAAACACATACTGAAACTTGTTCTTCTACATTGTTTTCATATCAGCTGAGTATCTGGTCTAAAATTTCTATCCTGGTAGGATTTTTCAATACTGATATTTTTGTGAAAGATCCAAATAGACAGTTTGGGCTGCTCGTTTGCAATTGATGAGACATGTATTGGAATTGAAACTCATAAGTGACACATTTGAGAAGCCTTTAATAGACATATGTTTACCTTCTGAGTGAATGAGAGTATTGTATTTGCTTTCTGTTTCATTAGATCTGAAGGCTGAAAAGAGCCTCATATGCTCACAATGAAAACATGTTTTGATTTATGATTTGCCAGATTTCAGTGATGACTTCCTTCAAAAGAGAGAGGAATCCTCTGTATGGGTCTCATAAAATATTTAGTTAGCATAGAAAAAAAAACGAGAACTATAAAAATGCAGTTTTCACAGTTTAGAGAAAAAAATATTAAAAAAAAAACATAAAAAAGAAAACTTTCAGTATTCTGCCTTTAAATGCAGCACAGGTATCCATTAAACCTGAGAGGAAATAGCTGGGGAAAACCTAGAAACTAAGACCTTTTTGTTGTCATTTTTGTGGTTAGATAAATTGAAATAACAACAACTGTCTGCCTCAACAAACTATTATTATTTATATCTTCCTATGCATTCCTTTCAAACCTGCAACATGCAGAAGGCTTTTGGTTTTATTTTTATGGATAAATCTACATGATTGTATTCTTTCCAGATGTGACAAATGAATGAGTAGTAGTGATTTCCCCTTCCAGCAAAACCTTACAAATATATGTAACTTCAGTAGTGAGCAATCTCCAAAGTCATTGTGTTTGGCAGAGCAGTGTGTAAAATGCAAACCTGACCTAAGATCCTTTAAATTTACTGCCCGTTAGTGATACTAACTTCAATGGCAAAACTGTAGTAAACAGTGGGGAGAAGAGAATCAGGCCCTTACAGCTAAGGTTTCTAAGGTTTTTTCCCCCTTCCTTCCCCCTCCTCCTACAGCAGCTTGAATTCTTGTATTCTGATTAAGATAGATGGAGTATTTGCATCCTATCCATATTCATAATCCTCCTTTTCAGTGTCAGCCCAAAATACCGCATTTGTTGCCCAGGCAGACACATGCAATGTCTTCAGAAGGTTTTGCATAGATGGATAAGGACACATCCCTTTTCAAATTTTGCAGAATAGGTGGCCACTAGGTGAATTCATGCTGTTAAAGTGCTAAGAGACCAGAACAAAAAACGTGTCTTTTGTGTGTGACAGAAACTGTAATTAATGATTTCTCCCCTTTTTGCTAAAGAGAAAAGGGAGATGTGCTGTTGACAGGCATTTTATTAATGGTTTCTGCCATCTTACTATACATAAAAGACATTATTGGTTGCAATGTAGTTTAAAAGTTTTTTTTTTCTTTTTTGAGGAAACGTGAAGATGCCTCTTGGATGAAAAATGAAGGCAATCTGTCCCCTGCCACTGAAAGTTTGGCTTTCAATAATAAAATTGAAACTATTGTGACAGTTCCTATTGTGTCCTTTAACCATCTGCCTCCTGCTGGCACAATCAATGATGGCATCTGCAGGGACATGGTCACCCATACCTATTCCCCTCTCTATTTCCGCAACAAAACCTGTCAATATCTTTTCTCATGGCTGCTTTCTTAAGGAGATTTATCAGCCAGCTAGGTGGTGGTACATATTTTAGTGACTGTTAGTCCGTTGTTGTATTGGGACCCAATAGGAGATAAATATTCACCCTGGCACACAAGAAATTAGACATGCATTTTCCAGTTGCAACAATGGCCGCTGACTGCCTAATCCAGAGGCCACAGCAGTGAAGATTTACTTTTGGGCCTTGTCTATAGTATGGAATTAAAGTGAATGGGAATAACACAATACAGTGTTACTTTCTGCATTATATTAAGCAGTAGCATGTGACAATCTTGCATGCAATTCTTGAATTTGTATGCAATTTTCCTCAGAAGAGCAAAATAATTTTGAAGCATCCCAAATGAAAAGAAAAGCTAAAGATAAGAGGCCAAATCCTAGCTACGTATAAATGAAAGGCGGCAGCTTAACTGTTCAGATAGATCTGTGCTCATTCACACTGGCTAACGGGGTTCCCATTGCTTATGGGCAGACTAGAAAATAAAACCATTTTCCTAGGTTAGTACTCCTTCCATAGCACTGAGGAAGATATTTTGTTTTGCCACTGATTTATGATCAATTTAATAACTTTGGTGAACCAACACAGAAACAGACATTTTACTCCACTTGCATTCACAATAACGCAATCAGAAAACACGTCAGGGAGGGGATTTTGAGCAGTTTGCCTGCTCCTCTACAGGAAGAGGAACAGTATAGTCGTAGGAGGTTCTCCCTGTATTTTATTGTAGGCTTGCTAGTAACTTAATTTTAAACATAGAACTTTTTGTGATTATGCATTTCAGCATTACAACTGACAAGAGTGATAAATGTAGCTGTTTTAGTTAATTAATAAAACATCCATCTCTCCTCTAAGCAAACCTATGATTTTTTTAATTCATTTTTTCAAACTTCATTTCTAAAAGTCCTGAAAAATCTATGTTTTGGGAAGCAGCTGGAAATGCACTGTTTGCACACTGATCTATACTAGCAGCCATTCATTTTCTCTGGGAATTTTTTATGTAAGCTCCCTTATTGGGAATATGCTAATGACATCCGCCATGATTACTGATTTTCTTTGAATCGTTATTCCTCTGTGGGCAAAGTAATCAGAAAGGGAGAACAGGAGATTTACTTCTTGCTTGTGTGCCTTCTTCAACCATCTGCTCTATCTTGATTCATTTGAATAAGATCTGCAGTTTTAGATTCTTTACTCTGGCATTCTAAAGCATTTTGAAGCTTAAAAGGAGTTAATAGTTATCTATCAGTGTCACCAACGTGGTACTGTGATACATTCTACGAGCAAGTTTGCCTTCCAATGGTTTACAGGGCCAGATTAATTTTATTAAAGTAAAAAATTACAATGTTCTTTAACAGCTTCATTATTTCAGACAAGTCTTTTGTGAGCACATTTATTATCTGGAGCTTAGAGTATAAAAGCCTAAAGAAAGAGAACTAATTTATAAAGCAAGAACATTTAAAAAATGTGAATTGTTAATCTATTCCCCTTCCCCTCCCCAAATACACAGAAAAAATAGAGGGCAAAATTACGATCAATTTAATGAAAATACAACCTTGTAAAATACACTGCACTTACTGAATTCTTGTACCTGTACTTCTACCTGTGTGAATTCCTGAAGAACATTTACACAAGGTCATTTTGATTTTAACAAAGGTGCTATTTAGCTGAATCAAAATTCAATTAAATTATTCTCTCAAACGAAGTACTGACCTCATATAACAAGTTTCCCAGGCACAGTGATAATGATGCGCATGCCATATTTTTTAATGGGATGCCAGTTTTCTGCTGTTTTATACGTACACACCAGGTCTAAAGCAGCATTGCTAATTGCCCAAAGATCGTTTTGCTCAACAGTAACTGAGAATAAGCAAGAAGATGACACCATAGCAAGGCAGAACTAAGCACAGATGAATGCAGAGGCAGCGTTCAGAGAGCCGTACGGCATTCTTGAGAGGAGTCTTTTCACATGAAACTATAATATTAAGAAAAAAAATAGCATTTGGAAACCCAAAACTTGGTGTTTCCTGGTGTGACCACTGACATTAAAACCTCTGTCCATCATTTCTACTATTTTTTGTTAATAGTCTTTTCCAGCAGCCCTCGTTGCTTAGCGCTCTGATCTGTCCTACTCTCTCTAAAGACAGGATGACAACGCAAGAGTGAAATGGCAGCGACCTCCCTGCTCGAATGAGCTACCAGAGCCACATCCTATCAGCTCACCACAGCTCTCTTCAGAGCTCTCAGAAAGAGAGCTGCAACTTGCATGACGAGAGAGTCACTATTTCAGAGTTTGCCTTCAGAGCAAAGGAACTTACAAACACACTTTGTGTTTGCTTCTAATTAGAGGTGCAACTATACTAACCCATAATTTACAGGGCTCACTGCATTTGTGACTTGGCTCTCCTGCAGTTAGAAATAACTACTACAGTTTCTTTTACTTTAAAGATCCATCTGTCTTTGAAATGCCCTGTTGCATATTCCACTAGGACTGGAAATCCTGTTTTAATTCTTATAATCAACACGGTTCCATAAACTTCAAGGATTGGTCTCAACCTTATTCCAACTTTGATGTATTGTACAATGCAAATGGTTCTGAGAAACATGAATAAAAACAAAAAAGTACAATTCTATCTTAATATTTCATGAAACAAAATTCTTAACACCAAATTAAAGATAGCCAGGTAAGCAATGAAATACAAAGAAGAAATTATAAGCACAGCAGTGCTATATTTCATAACGTCATACAGACGCCTATTTTGTTTGTCAAGTGTATTTATACAAAATATATGTAGCGCAATATTAAGTTCATTTCATTAAGAAACATTTTCTCTTGTCTTGCATTTGTTTCTTATTTTTCACTTTCTTCCTAATGAAAGTGTTCCTTATTGCTAACACTTTATGCAATATACTCTGCTCATTTCATGGTAATAGCCACTGACCACATGAAGCTCTGAATCTTTAAAAACACAGCCTCACAGTGCAGTAGAAATATTTTAATCTCCTCCTCAACGTGTCTCTGTAGTCTTAACCATTTTTAGATCCTTTCTTCCTACTAAAAGGCCCAACAACCTAGTTACTTTTCCAAGCAAGATGTTTCTGAGAAACCGCGCACCAAATGTTAGCCCATCCTGAAGGGCAGAGGGAAAAGAGCTTCCTAGGGGAGGTAATGTGTTTATTCCTGACAGAGAACTTATTTACAGGGTGCAGAGTACCTCCAATTGAAAGATACAGTAGTAACAACGGTTATGAGAGAGACCTGCTTCTATGTTAAAGCCAGCAAATCCAGGCAAGTCTACCAGCTACATTTATCGCCATAAAAAAATGCAACATCTCCCCTTCTGCAATGACAGCTGTACAGAGTTCAGCTCTGGGGTACCTGGTGGGAAATGCAAAACATCCCCGTGTTAGCTCTCCATGGGCTGCCTTACAACAAAGTCAGTGTATGCCATTTGTGCCATTTTTATATAGTCCTCATTACCTTAGTGTTTGAAAGCATCAAGATCTTTACATTTTAACTCAAATACATGAAACTCCAATGATGACTCGGAATTTTTTTATCCCATTTTGCCACATATCTATTATACATAACCTGCTTATACGTAAAAGAAAATAAAATTTTAGGGTCAGATCGTATACCTAAGGGCTGCTAAAAAGTCCTTCCAAACCTGAGAAAAAAATTTTTTTAAGTAATAGACAAAGTATTAGCAAATTCTTATTACTACAGTTTTCTCTCTTGAATTCCAGATTAATCTATGATGATTAACAGAAGATCTTCCATTAATGAAGAACGTGTAATGACAAGAAAAAGACACCACCAAAAGCAACATCAGAATAAACAACAAACTATCCTGGAACCATAAATGAAATTTAGACAGTACTTGCTCTTCCGATCTCTTTACAAATATATCTAGATAGAGCAAAATAATAACGTCCTTGGCCTGCTTAAAAAGGTACGTATTAGTCTAGGCTTTCTGTGTATTCATTAAAATTCAGCTTTTAGACTGAGAGCTATTCTTTGAAGTGTGTGAAAAAGATCACAGCCCGATGCCTAAATATTGCAATATTTCAATTCTGTGCTGCTTTTCTTAGAGCAGTGGGAGACGATGTACACAGACATCATCATCACTGGCATAGCCGTGTTTGTACTTCTTTTCAGAATACGTTGTACTTCTCATCTGTGCTATATACTGGCAAAAGGATTTTCCATTTATATATGATGTGATTGGGAAATGTTAGTCTATCAGGCAGACACAGCCAAATGCACCTTGTAATTGATACACACCAACTTCAGCACCCTTGTGTAGAGTACTAGCTGTTGTACACAGAAGACAATTGTTCGTGCAGCCTGATGTGGAAGTCGAAAGGCTTTCAGCTAACGCAAACATCAAACCTAGTGTGACTTATAGGGAGAAAAATTTTTGAAATTACCTGAAGAACAGAAAGGTGGAGGGTAAAGAGAAATAAGTTATTTGTTTACATTACTTCAGAACAAATGTTTCTCAAAATGACGTAACAACTTTTTTAAAAAAAGAAAAAATAAGTAAAAAGAAAAAAAAAGTGGGGGCTAACAAGTAAGATTTAATTCAGATTCTTTTGAGTGGCCTCTGGAAAAAGTAATACATTGCCACTGCATGTGGTATGGATGTTAAAATTCTTACAGATATGCTAGGCTGAGGTACTAGCTGCTGAAGCAATTTCAGTCAGTCTCAGACACAGAAATGTAAGCATACAAGTACGATAATCAAGCTGGTGCAATAACTGATAGCAAACTAACGAAGAGAAGATGAAAATCTTCTCAGACTATTTGGGAACTGCAGGAGTCACAGTCTGGTATCATTTCTCTAACAAAGGACAAAATTTCTGTGTGCTATTTACTATGCTGTTAAGTTCATTAAGTCTCTCAGCACCGAGATTTTCTGGTTTCGCAGCTGTGAGGATGTTTCCATAGAACTAATTTATGTAGTATGCAGTTCTTTCAAGCGCACAGATTTCCTCCACCACGTTCCGGGAGCAGTTTCAGCAATTCAGCTGAGTTGAATCAACAGAAGCAATACCTTTGGGTGCGTCACGGGCAGTCCTCGACTGCGAAAGGGAGCTCCGACGCTAGGAGCGCGAGGCCGACGTCGAGATAGCCGCCAGCTCGAAGCCGAGGAGATCGCTGCACCCGCGCTGCCCGTTTTAGGGAACGCCTCGGTCCAGCGGGAGAGGCCGCGCAACACGAAGTTGCCGAGACGTCTGCCAGGAAGCCCACCTCAGCACAGAGTGACGGTCGGGGGAGCTGTCCCTCTCTGCCCTCAAAATTTAACAAGCGTCTAGCACGATCTGTACCATGTGCTCTTGCAAATACCCGTGCTGGCTGTACACAATAATCTCGTGTCATAAATCTGTGGTTAGCCAGAGAAAAACTTAGAGCTTAGGGAACTTGTGCATCTCAACTCCCATCACTACTATCTAGGCTCAAAACACTTTTAAAATAAAACCGAACAATGAATGGCAGAGGGTCAGAAACCAAAACGCTGCAGGAAAATGTGATCAAACTGATCATTAGCCATCACTCCTATACATTAATACACTGATCAATAATCTTGAACTACTAACAGGGCTTGTATTCTCTCAAGCCATACTCTAATGCAAAAACAAGGACAAGAAGGTATCTCGATCAAGCTTTATATGTGAGTTAATTAAACTTTTGGAGTAACTGTCCTCTCATAAACCTCAATGGATTTCTCCCAGCTCTTTTCTCAGATCCTACATTCCCTAAGGATTTCAGTTTCCTTCTCCGGTTCCTAATTACTGTACTCCAGTCACCTTCCGGTGATCTTGTTTTCCCTCTCTGAACGCCGTTTTACTCCTTCCAGCACCTCACTCCTCCTCCTCACGATCCAGCTTCCCCATTCAGGCTGCTTTACCACGTTCTTCTGAGGAGTCATTTAGCATCTCGTCTTTTTTTGAAACCCTGACGGAAATCCTTCGCTATCACTAGCAAGCCAGACTTTTTGGTAAAAATAGAATGCTGTTCTCAGCAGCCTGCACTAGCCAGTCTCCCCCCGCCCAACATCAATTCAGCAGTATTTCTTGTAACTGCGTAAGCTAGCTTATGCTTTGGGGTTACTTCACTGAGAAAGAAGCCCATCTGCTTACAAAGTCTTTAACAACAACATTGCTTTAGGTGGAAATGCACAGACCTAAGAGCTGCAGACTGCACGAGCATATAAAAACACAATCTAATTTATCTTATTCCAGGATGACTTGAATGCTTCCCCCAGAACAAATACCAAACTCAACAACAAACAAAAGCAATAAAAAGAAAGCAAAAAAGCCCCTCTCGAGTCACCGTGCAGTTTCTTTTCATGAGTGTTACACTCTATATTATCTCATCTCAAAAAATGCATGCTAAGAAGGTTTAATTTTATATTTAGTGTTGCTCAAAAACCTGCTTTATTCCATAAACATTGTTTACAGAATAAAAGAGCACTATACCTTTTACGGTACAAAAATCAAAGGTAGCTCTTCCTGCTACTGGTTTTACTCAGCAGTAAAGAGAAAACCTTGCAAGTGTTGTTTACACAGTACTAAATCCTTGTAAAGTCATACTGAAACAAGTCTGCTATCTGACCTAGCCCTTAGGGCTACTTAAACACCTGTGGATTTATAGAGTTCAGATGTCTACAAGGTCTGTACTGAAGTTCATTTCCAAACCTGTGCCCCATGTGAAATGCTTTGTTGGCACAGTTAAGCCATTACTACTTGTTTCTGGTTTGCAAGGCAATCACATTATGAAACAAAAAGAGTTCAGAATTAAGAATACTTATCTTTACACAGAGACTGCAAATGCACATAACAGCTAAAAGACTCAATATTTAGGATTTTATTTGCTAAAGCTTAACTTCACTAAGAGCAAAATAATGCAGGGAGTTCATCTTATCTGTGTGCGTGTAAGTAATTCCCCAGTATGACATACGCATGTAGAAAACACAACAGACCACCCACTTTAAGCAGAGCACGCCTTGCTTGAAACAGTAAATATTAACAGAGAAAACACAAACAGCTTCCCCTCACCTGCTGCTCAAAAAATGAGCTCTACCTTCCCTCCACTCCAGATCATGGTAAATATAGCCAAATATAATTCAAGAGCAGAAGAATAGGCTATAACACGTTCTAATTTATCAAAAATTAAATTAGTTGGAAGACATACTGATTAAATACTGGCCCCACAGAAATTCACATGGCTGACTTGGACAGAACCAAGACTTCATTGTCCAGTGGGCTTTAATAAAGTATATCTTAATACTATAGCTCTCCAAAACTGAAAGCAAACACCTTTAACTTTTTCAAAATCATCACATATTAAAGTTTGCTATTAAGGCCTTAATATTTTTCTCTCATGGCTTAATTACAATCATTTTCTTTAGACTCTTCCTACTGGGTATAGGTTCAGCAAGGTATAACAGGGAAAACAACAGTAATCCTATGCTTTTAACGTCTTTCTTATAACTGTCCACCACAACAGTAAATTTCAGGTCTTCTCTCTGAAGGGTTTGGAAATACGCAGCCTCATTTAGACGCGGCAGAACGGCCGCGGCTGTCTGGAAGCGACGCTGCCCCAGACTCCATAGGAGAACCTCGTCCCGTTGAGCTGCTTCACACTCAGGATTTCACCGTGCTTTCACAATACTTGTTGTTTTTTCCGAGCTCCAGCTTCTGAAAATATCTGCTTGCGAGAAGCTTGAAAATATGATCCTAGAATCCTTTATATGTTCATAAAAATAAAAGCAAATAATAAAAAATAAGGTATACAGTTTTTCTTTTTGTCTGTTTCTTTAACTTCATGATTTTTTTTCAGCCAATCTCATAATGTCAAAGCTTGTCACTTGTTTTACTAATGCCTGGATCGGTAGCATTGCTTCCTGGAGCTCTGAGAAAACACACGCTGGAAAGAGAGCTTCAGGAAAGTGTGCAGTCCGTGATTTCTCCCTCCCCACGACTAAGCTAGCTTTGCTACACGAAAGGGAGCAAAAGCAGCAATTGTCTTGCTGTCACCCCACATCTCTGCAGTGGCTTTAGGGAGGTTTGTGCTGCCAGTGCAGAGCAGCGGCTGCACATAGCTACGGCGAAGCTGCTGCTCGCACAGGAGACAGAGCCGCCCCTCCGTACCCGTTCCTCGTCTAGTGCTGCACTCGCACAGGGTGCAGCAGCATCCTTTTAAGCATTTCAGCTGAGCCACTGTTACAGTTGTTTAGAGTTTAGGTTTGTACATTGATGAATTAAGAGCTGCACAAATGCTAAATGCTTCTAAAAATCATACTCACAACCCCCCTAGAATTCTTGTAGAATGCAAACTCCAGGTTAGATCCTCTTAAAGAGCAGAATGATAAAAACAGTCATCCCAAATGTAACACTTCTTTCTCTTTTATATTTTGCTCAGTATGGCTTTCAGTAGGTAGACGCATACAATAAACCACTGCCATGCTTGGCCTCTTGCTGATCTAGCCTGTTTACACATTGCTAAATCTTTTTTATTGCTTCTGACAATATGTTGTTTCATACTTTTATATCTGTATTTTTATTCATTTTATTGTGGAGTTATCATTACAATGCTGACTTACGCTGAGAGGAATATACCTGTTTATCTGATGAGGTTTAGCTCATATGAGCATTTCCACGATCACAGTCCTTTTTTCCCCACATATTTAATCTACATTTATACACAGACATCCTGGACCAAGTATACTAGAACGTAATAACTGCTATCAGTGCTATTACTAGGCAAGGAAAAAATGTGACACTTTCTGGCAAAAGCAAGAGATGATACAGCCAACAGAAATTATTTATCTCAGTTGCTCTCCATGCTGAGTCCTTGAGGTCTAAAGGATGAATCAAGTGCCCAGCAACTAACTAACAGACGGTCCAAGCCACCGTCCCTTTCTTGCCTTCCTTTATGTGGAGAATTGGGCCCTCCCCAGGAAACGTCTCTTATCCCTACTTAGTAATAAGATTCCCATTTATCACCAATTGCCAGTCCACACAGATCTCCCCATCCAATCCTACATATTAGCCATTCCCAGAACGGCTGACTGCTGGGTACGACATAGGAAGAGTCAAGATAAGTGACGATTGCAAAGCAAGTCTTTATTCGGATAATTGTTCACACAGCCACAAGGGTTATAACACACCTTTGTTCAGACAGATGCTGGAGATGTAGAAGTAGCACCAATTTTGGGAGCGGGACGAGTCTAACTAATTTGCTGTTTGAAAATATTTGGGGAAAAACTCACAGGACTGCCATCCAGAGCTTTTTACCAATGGCAGAAAAACAAGCAATACAGAGGCAGAGGAGACACGGTCCTCTCTAGCCCCGCGCACCGAGCGCGAGACCCGCGCAGCAGCCCGCCACGAATGCCCTGCACCCTGGCACCTATCGACAGCGTTTGCTCGTCCGCGCGGAGCCTTCCCTCGCGCTCCGTCCTTGCAGGCACCAAATCCGCTGCGTCTGCACGTGGCGGCACGCAGCAGCGGAAAGGCGGGAGCCAGAGACTCAGACTCAACCCCCCGCACCCGGCGTCGCGCGCGCCTCGGCCCACGGGCGGCCTCTCGCAGCCCGGGGCCGACCGGAGACCCCGGCGGCAGCTCCGGGCTCGGGCCGGGCGCAGGCGGTATCACCGCCAGGCTGCCAAGGGGGGAAGCCAGGTGTTAGTGTGGGAAAGCCACCGTGACAGCTCCAGAGAGAGCTCTCGGGGCACGCGGAGCAGGGATAGCCCACGGCTTGGTGGCGGCGTGGCAGCTAGCGCGGGGCCGCTCCCCGTGGCACCCCAGCAAAATGGCTGCACGTTGCTGGGTGTGAGAGCAGCGTGAGGAGGCCGCAGCAGCAGCTACTGGAGAACAGAGGGAGAATGAAGGGTAACGAGGCTAAATTAAGATGAATAGAGCAGTGCCCAATTAGCTAGTTTGTCAAAGGAGCAAACAATCATTAGGGGAAACCTTTTACAGCGCAAAGCCGTTTGTATAAGGGACGCAGTAAAGGGGGCATCAATTTCGCAAGGCTGCAGCTGAGCTTGACCTTATGCCCACCAAGGCCAAGTCTTAAAAACCTCAGTGAAATAATCACTTATTTCTATTAAAAGGTAGCCGTGCATCTTCAGTGGAAGCAGCACTAGGTCTTTAACTGAACTTCTTTCCAACTTACTTTTGGTCTGTTGGAAAAAGTGGATCATTAGAGCAGTTTGATGGAAGAATTTTTTTCTTCTGTCTGAAATATTTCTTACTATAATAAACTAAGTATAAATGCTAAAACACAGATTTTCAGAGAGCTAGGGAGATATATTTAGGTTTTCAAATATTAACACAAAATGGCATAATTTTGTATCTAAGTGAATTTTAATGAGCAGCTCTATTGATAATTACTGAACATCTATATTTATAGAAAAATGGAATATCATAAATACAGAATTGTGCCATTATCTACATATGTTGCATTTCTCCATACACACAGAAATTCAGAGAGTTTGATTTCTACAGCAATGGAAATATGGCAATTTACACCAGAACTATTAGTCAGAATGTAAAATTAGGTCTAAACCAAGGTATTGGCTCAGTTTTAAAAAGCTGGATCTAGCTAAGTTTTCCTCATACATGCTTTCATTTCTTTCTCACTGAGAAAGAGAGGCACAGTACTTTGCTCACTCCGTAAATTCATTATAAAATGGTCTTAGACCTTTTATGCCCTTTTTCGTAGTCCAGCAAGAGTTGCGAGTGAGTTCCTATGCTGCATAAAAATGTACAGCAGTACAGCAGTAAATTAGGAAAGCCCAGTACAAATTTGATAGAAGTTTTGTTAATATGAATTTTATTTCTAAAGGTTATGCTGCTTTCAGAGAAGGATTAATACTGAAAGAAAGGAAAAGACTACAAACTATGCTTTTTGATTTCTAAAAACAAAACAAAAAGAAACTTTTTTAATTGTGGGTTTGAAAAGTGTCCAGATTTCCCTATATAAATATAAAATAGCTGCTCTCTTGAGATGGAATCTCTTTATTTTAGATGATTCCATAACTCTTAATTGTGATCTGGTTGGTACATATTCAGAAGAGAGCTTTACATAGTAATGCTGGAATTTTGAGCACAGAATGGAAAATGAATGTGAAAAATTTTAATCCAATTTTTTAGCAGTCTCTTCCTTGCTACTGTGACACACAAAATTCAAAAAGATAAAAATGTAACAGTAGACAAATACTTCTTCAGATTTTAGCAATATCAACGAACACAACTAAACACATAAGCAGTGTGTGTAAGAATATAATGGGCACAACTAGAAATGTTAAAAGCTGGCTTTGTAGCCTTATAGATAGAAGCACTTCAAGATTCTTAAATGAAATTAAGTACATAGCAATGCTCATGACTATTATTTTATCAGTAATATAAAATTGGGGAGATAGAATAAGTGTGTAATAGACTACAGCTATACTTTATAGCATGAACATTATAGTGGAATGTAAAAATTAAGAAGAATGAGAGAATCTTTTTTTGCATAACATTAAGTTTTGATGAAAAATTAGAAAGCCTTGCAGAAACTTGACTCCCCCTTCTCTAAACATATACAAAGTTCTTATTTTTTGCTTTTTATCTAAATTTAAACTTGAAGTGTTTTGTTTTCTTTTAAACTTTAAACCTCAGCGACTGTGGGAAGAAATTCATACACTGCACAGAGTGTTCTTTTAGGTGCATATTTTCTAGTATTGTTATTAATAATAATAATACAAAAAAGTATAGCAGATCAAACCAGAAGGAGCCCTGAATATATTTGCTGGGAATTGCCTCAGGCTAAACACCAGGGACATGAAACAAACTGTTCTTATCACCTTTTTCCAAACACAGCGATTTAAATTTACAATGAAAGTGCCAGCACCAGCTGCACTTTAAGAAAGCACCACATGTCTTGATGAGCTCCAAGAAAATGGAAAAAAGCCCAGTTCAAGTTGGAGGTGTCATCTTCCTCTAGCCAGCTGGGTGACACAAAGCTGAAAGCGATGAAGTGCTAATTAGAGGTTGATGAACAGAATCTCAGAGTGGAAACTTGTCGAAATAGCCTCTACTGAATCAGAGCCTTATAAGTCAGCCCTTATCTCCCCATACAGAGCACCGTCAGAGCCAGAGAAAGGCAGCGTGAATCCAAATATCTATATGGTTAGGTTACATGTTTTATCTCGTACCATATGTCCACTTTATCTTGGCGTTATTTAAAAATACCCTTATTTTATATCATGCTGGCCTATCTTTTCTCTAGTTAATTCTCTTAGACTGTCTTAGACCCTATTGCAGAAGGAGATTTGGGGGCTGGGGGGGATAAAAAGACGCCTTTTCTTAAGCTAGCTTTCAAGGGGAAATGATTTTCAGAGGCGAAGTAACAATAAGCAAATAGCTATTTCTTAACTAGGAGTACGAATAAGACCACGCAAAAGACAAATGAGCAAATACACTAAATTAAAGAGATAGGGCTTAGAATAGGGCCGAGTTTAGAATTGCTCTTCACTAGAAGAGGCAAAACAAAAAAAAGAAGAAAGCTCGAGTTGGCAGGAGAGTTTGGTGCTTTTTTATTCTTTTTAACTAATGTTGATGTTGAAGTGGTGACTTTTTTTGGCGAGTACCTTGTTCTAATTGAAGCGAAAGCAGGAATGTTTAGCAGCGCTGACAGGCAAGCACGGGCAGGGCGGTCTCGCTCCTGGAAGCGGCAGGAGCTAATGCTCATGCAGCAACAGCAGGTGCCCCAAGCTGGGCTGCCAGGACAGTGCGCCGCAACGGAGAATTTCTGCAAATGTACCTCTCTCGCTCTTCCTCCCACTGCCCTTTTCCCCCCACCTCTAGATCCTGAATCAGCAAAGCCCTTAAGCATACGTTACCGACTCCGGTGGGAGACAAATACATGCTGAATATTAAGAGCGAATTCAAAGGTTCTGTTCATTCCGGGTGACGAAACCCAATTAAGAATGAAAATCCAAGAGCAGCGAGGAGGGCTGAAATCATTGCTGAGCTAATGCAGAGGCAGCACGCTGCAGCAGCAACTGCCCAGCCTATTTGTGCAGCTCCAGCCTCATACATTGGCTTCGTCGGCTGGGCCGCTTCACAGCTAGTTTGGGCTTCAGAAATAATGCTGCAAAGAAGCTCACCTACCTGTCCCAGTAAACTCTCAGCAGAGTTACATAAAATTCAGCACTGTGTTCCAGAGTGAACAATACCTCTAATGTGGTGTTGCACATGAAAACCGCGGTGTTTCAAATATTCTGAAAAATAATATTCACTCCCAAAAATCTTGCACGCTCACAGTTAAAGTTTACTAGGGAGGAGAGAAAGATCTTATCAGGTGCTTATCTTATTGCTTAACAAAATTTAACAAATTCCAAGGAAACAAAAGGATATTAAACAGAACTCAACACTGGAATCCCTATTCAGTCTGGTCAAATCTCCTGAAAATATTTTTATCTACTGGAAATATGTTTAAGAAAACTATATCCCAGCTGAAACACAAGCAAATTGGTTATAGTTAGAGCTAACAGAAGTTAAACAGGAGATTCTTCCTTTTCAGAGATGAGTGTATTTCAGCAGGAAAGCGGAGTAGAATGATTCAGGACAAAATTGTTAAAATGGCCTGATTAGTAAAAATATTTTATCTGGCACCTTTTATTAGTTTTAAAAGTTATATACCTTGAAAACCAATAACTAACCGACTTTAAGACAAGTATCTGTTCCTTACTAATACAATATCAGCATTTTGTGAACTGAATGTAATAAAACAATCACCAAGACTAAATTTCATCAATAACTAAGTAAATCTCTCAGCACATACGCTAACAAGTCCAGCAAATGCAAACCACAGAGAACTGAAGCATTCACAAAAGCTTTTCCCCTTGTTCTCTATTTTTTTTCAGCAGACTTAAATTAAGACATATCTCTCATCTGACTCCCTCTTCTGTGCAATTTACACTAACGCAATGTATTTTTTTAATCATAATCTGAATTCATTAAGATCTTAAATATGAAAGTTACAGACCTTTGTTGATATCAACAAAAAGGGGGGGAAAAAAGATGAAACTTCAGAAGTTAATCACAACATATTCAGAAATGTAGCCCTTTCCCTGAAGGGCCCACAAGTTATGAATAAAAATCCAGAGCTATGATTGTTTTATGTAAACAGTATTGGCTATACAAAAATCATACTTTAAATATTAAACATCCTATGAGATATAAAATACACTGTCCTTTGCATTTGCAATTTCATTCAAAGTAAAATGTTTTGTTCTCTTCGCCTTTTGCTTCAGAAACCTAGTTCAGATTAATTGTTGTCTCAGGAAAAAAAAAAAAAAAAGAAAGAAAGAAAGAAAAAAAAGAAAATCTATGCTCTTTTGAAAATGTCAACTCCCATTAAACCAGCTCTCCAAAATAATGATGTTCATCTGATTTTTCCCTCTTTGATTAGGCTTGTATAATTCTGTATTATCTTGCTAGCTTTGATTCCAAACAAGATTAAATTGTCATGTATAGTATATTAAATTTATAATCTGAATAAAAAAATCACTTATAAGGCACTCAGAACCAGTATCTAGGGACAGAGCTACTACATTTACATAATTTACACCACTGACACTGCGTTCTTTCCTAATTATTTATGGCCAATTATCAATTTCTGGTCAATGCTTGAATCATTCACTATAATTATTTCCCTACGGCCTCTTGTTTAGATGCAACAGAGACAGTTCTATCAAGCCTCGCCACTGCTCTGATATATGCGTTTTCTCTGCAAAAATGTTACTATTTTTTGCTGACTTACAGTTGATTTATTTTTTCAGTGTGAGGAAAAAAAAAAAAAAGTATTTCAACTATAAGCTCTAGAAGTTTTAAAGCAGCAC
The DNA here is from genome assembly GCF_028389875.1 of Rhea pennata. Taxonomy (NCBI): domain Eukaryota; kingdom Metazoa; phylum Chordata; class Aves; order Rheiformes; family Rheidae; genus Rhea; species Rhea pennata. The sequence continues at coordinate 15,270,119 of NC_084670.1, read as the reverse complement.
TTCCCCGCTTATGGCATCCATTCAGGACTCCTGCGCAGAAGGCTTAGAGCGTGTTCCGCGAGGAACAAAAAACATGCCGTACTGGAAGAATCCTGTTCAACAATAACGTGATCCTATTGCTTATCCTCTCCTCTTTTCCATTTTTGCTTTCAACACATTTTCATCGTTTTTCCTTTTGTATTTTAGAAAAACGGACAAAATAATGGCTGATTTCTGCCCTCATATCTAGATTTCACTTCCACTCAAATCAGTCCTAAAGCATGCAAACAAAAATCTGCATTTGAATTCCTAATGATTCCTCCTATTGTCTCATTGCTGCTACAACCTGTCAATCACTGCTGAAAAGTGCTAATCATTCCCAGAAATCCCAGTCTCGCAGACAAAAGTACCAGTCACCAAAAAAATAATACCAATTGGTCATGGATGGAAGGCAAATCTCACTGGGGATCTAGCTGCACAATGGAGTTTATTAAGTCCATTTTGCTATAGTCTAGCTCTGCTAGCAGCATCCAACGGTTTCAGACTTTAATTTCAAAGTCAGCTAAAATCCACCAAAGTAACTTATATTCATTAGCTAGGCTTTAACTGAACTGCTGTGAAATCTCTTGGCTGCAGCAAAGGCTCTTGCCTTTAGCAGAAGTGGCAGCTTTCCTTTTCAGTTTAAGGAAAATAGATCTAGTCAGATGTTAGGTATTGCTTCCTTAATAAGTTTGCTTTTTGCAGGCGCTTAGTTCTTTACAAAGTTGTCTCTTTAACTGATTGAATAAATGTATGCATCTTTGACTAATAGTATACATGCAAGAATATCTTGCAGTTAACACTCTATTTCTTACCAGTTGCCCTCTGCTACAACACTCAACTTTACTAGAAAGGCAGAGCAACAACAAGTACATACCATGCACCATAAAGCACTGTTGCCTTAGGTCACAGAAACTGTTTTATATTATAAAAGGAAAGGTAGCTAATTCAGTAGTCTTGACATCTAAACTACTGTATCCTAAAAAACACTTTTTTTTAAGCCTCAGTGCAGATTGCACTGTTTGCATTTAAAACTATAAACACAGACTGTGTTTTCCTGTTACATCAACTAAATACTTAAGTATGTTTGATCTTAATAAACTATAATTAAGCAATATACAGTAATTACCTTTTAGAAATCCCTATAGTGATTATTACCTCTGGAGTTGACTAGAGGATGCCGAGAATGTGCAATAATTGATTTCTACTGGTTATATGCATTTTACTTTCTATTTTTCTCAGAGAAGCAAAATATTTTAAATGGCTGAAGCACCTTAGATAAGTAAGTTTCATCTGGCTTTAGTTAGGCAGTACCACAACCAAGAACTTGCTGTTCAAGCTAAGCTTACCGATTATACAGTGGAAGGACCACCCTGAAAAAAAACTACAATATTTACACTAAAAAACTGTTTACAAAGAGGCATGTTTTGTATATGGCTTTGTACAATGTGTGCTTGGTTGTCTGGAGTGGTTTTATTTCAGCTGGGTTTAGAGCACTTCTTGCTTTTCACAGGAACCAACAGCTCTCAGCCTTATAGTGCTCCTGTAGTGCCCACGCTGCTGGAGAAGTACTAGTATTGTGTTTTTTGTTGTTTCTTTTTCTCCATTTCTGTCCAACAGCTGAAAAGCTCTTTTTAAACAGTTTTCACAGTTTAGCCAGCTATCTCTTTGTTAAAACACATAGCAAGCTTCAGTACCGTGCATGCAAAGCAGTATGTAGCTCAAAACGGACAAGAGGTCTGCGGATCCACTTCCCGCACGACCTACGCTGCTCCTCCTTTGGGACTTCTGAGTTCATACAAACAACGCGACTCTCGCGCAACCGTACACACGGTGAACGAGTAAGCTTGCTCTTCACATTTGCTCACTTTGTGATACAAGCCACTCTAGGCACATTAATTCAGAAGTACATTAATCCACAGTGCCACCTAGCCACCTGTGTATATTAACCGTGACAAAAAAATCCCACTTCTAAATTATAAAAAAACCCCTGCTATTCCTCCCCTCCCAACTCTCACAGTTGCTGGATTATAGATGGAGTAAAATAATAATAAAAAAATATAGCCAAATGTATTTGTAGCAACTGTTAGGGAGCTAAAGGAAGTCCACAGATCCTTGTTACAGCTCTCTGTTACCCTGGTATTATTCCAGACATACTGGGATATTAGCTACACTGAATTAAAATAAAGCTTTCTGTGAACACCTGCTTTGTGAAAGATTGACTTTTGTTTTCCAGAAAAACAGAACTTCCCCCCCCCCCCGCTTCTCCCCTTATTCCTTCTTTTTAGCTCTAGCTTTAGAATTAAATTAGTTTTTACATTATGTTTATGTTGCAAGAGCATTTTAAAGCTTTGGCAAGTCTCCAATCTACTTTGGGTCTTATCATTGTAAAAAATAATAAAGTCAGGGTAGCAAATATTAAAGGACATCCTCCAAATACACATCTAAAAGATATTCTCAAGCAGCAGTATTCCCGTAGAGATTTTAACGCACACTCCACGTACCCTAAACTCTTTGACATAAGGCTCAAAGCACCATGTAGTTCCTAGCTCGAGGTGCGACAGAAAGGAGTTGCTTTTAAAGCAACTTCTTCCTTCAACAGAAAAGGCACAGTATTCCCTGACTTCTCTTATAATGTGGAAGTAAAGAAAGCAGGAGACCTGGAGTGTCCCCAAAGCAGTTTCTGTTGCTACCGTTGTCCCAGCACGACCATTTGAAGGCAATACTGCCTCTCCATACACTCCTCACCTGTCCTCCTCTGGTGGCAATTCCTTCCAGCTCCTACACCAGTATGTTTTGCTTCAGATCTCCCACACCAATTTTCAGACCTCTGACTTGGCCCACCAGGCAAATGCAAGACCAACAGACCAGTCTCCTTTAAAAATAGCTTAAAAGGTAATTCTACAGGTTTCCCCATATGCATTTAGTTAGACCTCTGTAGAAGGATGGCACAAAAGAAAAGGTAAGATGGAGGAAAAAAAGAAAAAAAACAGAAGAAAATGTCAAGACAAATTTTCCTATGTCCACACAGAGAATTTTTCACCTTTATTCGATTTACTGGAGCAGAACTAGAAATCCTTTCCCTCCTTTTTGTCCCTCTTAAAAAAAAAAAAAAGGCAAAATGATGAACAAAGGTCTGGCACAAAATGAAAACAAAGAAGTCCAAAATAACAAAAAAAAAAAAAAAAAAAAAAAAAAAAAAAAAATCCAAAGACCAAAAGGCAAACAAAGAGATGGGTTGTTTCTGACACAGGATAAAACAAACAGTTCTTACTTCACAGTTTTATTGTGAGCAAAATGGCCAGTTTCCAGTTCCCCCTTTATTTCAGACCTGAGCTGGTGCCAGGAGACTGAAGGCACTGTTTCTTGCATGGTTTGAGAGAACAGAAAGACAGAAATATTTTTTTCCTTTCCTTTCCTTCCTTCCTTCCTTTTTTTTTTTTTTTACATGTCCTTTTATTAGGCTCTTCTTTGCTTGGCACAAGGCAGCACACAAAGAAATAAATGTTCACACCCTTGTCCTCCTTTCTTTCATGAACTTTCACTAGCATATTTTTCCTGCAAAACTCTTGACCCTGACAACAATGTAAGTCTGAAATAACAGGCTAAAATATGCTGAATATTGATAAGCAGATTAAAATATATATAGAGAGATGATGAAAATGGAAAAGAATACACAGTGAGAGAAGTTTTTTTAAGAATAACATGATACAAAAACTAATTTTGGAGGCTATCCTTGGCCCCCAAGAGGTTCACAACAACTTCAACTCCGTATCAAATATTAAAAGACATCCTCCACATACACATCTACACGTGATCAACGTGGGGCATGGACTATTTCAAAAGAACACGTCTCGTTTTGGTGACAGTAGGAAAATTAAAACTCAGGCTTTACTTGGGACCCTTTCCTATGGGGTGGCTGTCCTTTCCATACAACTTCACTAGTGGTTATTTCATATCAAAGTAAACATAGGAGGCAGAATGATGACTGACACCTGATCCAAGGCAACAGGGCAAGGACCCAGCGCCCAGCAGCCGTGTGCTTTGACAAGCTTTTTCTCCTGGCGACTGTTGGCCATTGTTTGATAACTACACACTTCCCTTCCCACAGACCTTTCTGAACTCTGCCGTCTTTGAACGACGCACAAAATGCGAAGGAAACTATTTACCAGCCAGTAATTACAAGCCACCCTTCATGTAAAATGTAAAGGTAAACGGTAATGAGGAATGTGCAAAGAATGGCTGGTACTGTCAAAAGAAGAAGGGGGGGGGAAAGCTTGTAAAACGCAAAGCCATACTAAATGCCTTATAGACTTATCCTGCAGTAACTGTATCAATTAACCATGCTAAAAGCTCTAACTCAGATGGGCACTGCACACAGCATGTCTGCCAGTGTTTTATTATCAGGTCCATTATGATGAGTTCTTGTCCTAGACAAAAGGAGAACAGAAAAAGAATTCAGGCTGACAAATTAGACTTGAAATCAGTTTCATTTACATAACGACTGGAAGTTCATTAATAACAGAGTTTTAATTATTCATGCTCTTGTTTCACTAGATACAGCAGTTTTCCCCCTGCTGTGCTGGATGTCTGGATTAGCTAAAATGAACCATAGCAAACTGATAGACTGCCCAGATTTCTTAAGTTCTTTTCTGCTTCCAAACTACCGAGGAGAGTACTTGGGGCTGGAGAAGTAAGAGAAAGCAGGGGGATGGGAAGAAACCCTTTCCTTCAGCTAATGTTATAACATGCTTGTGACGGAGATATTTGAATTCTGCTTTTGGGGGGACGACTTGGATCTGATCAGAGCTCTGTCTCAAAATTCAAGCCACAAGAAAAGTTTGAGACACCAAGAGTGCAAATTCTGTATCTATTTGCCAACTTCTAATTTATTTAGATCATTTTAAATCGGTAGCGCTAATAGTGGATATTTGTGCTGTGATGCCTAGCAAGAGCAGATAGCCTTCCTTGAGAACAATCACATTTTAGTGTTCCACAAAGACTTGCTTAGAAGCTATACTAAACCATGCTGATTTCTCCCATTCATTCTATGGGCTTTTCCCTTGTATGTGTTTTCTCTGGGGTTGGCTTCCTTTTAAATTATAAAGTGGAAGAAAGCAAAAGGTCAGAAGCTAATATATTTTCAATATGAAAAAGTGAGATTACTGGGATCTTTGAAACAAATTAATCAAAATACAATAATGAATGGCTAGCTTTATTTTATAAGGATAAGTTCTTCCTATCACACTGTTTAACAAGTAACTCCCTTTGACTTCAACATATCCTGCAGTGAAAGAATAGGACCCGTGGATTTTACATGACTATTTGCTATTCACTAAAACTTCCGGGTCCTACTCTCCCACTGCAGGATGCATGTAATACCCATTGAAATCAATGGGAATTACTCTTACGTCCTGCAGCACAAGCAGGTCTCACAGCTACATGTCGTGAACTATGAACACTGGCAGGTGGACAAAGCGAGGGATATATTTGAAGAATGATGCTTCCTAAAAGCTGTAACTCGTAAATGCTATGAGAAAAAGGAAGAATTTCAAAGCAACTAAGGGATGAGATCATGGGGCTTTTATTTCAAATAACTGAAATATTCTGAAAACAAAACAATGAATGGAATAAAAATATTTTGTGTAGAAAGAAAAGCAAGAAAGTGATCTCTTAAGCTTTTACTTCTCAGTATTTGCTTTTTCCTGGAATCAGCAGTAGCTTTTTCCCTCATTGTCCTACTCACCACCCTTGAAAAACTAATAATATAGCTAGAAAAAAAAATGTGGAAAAAATTGAGAGAAAGGCAGAGATTCAATAGACATCTGGATCATGTTTGTTCTGGCACTTCTTTTCAGAGCTTTTCCTATTATGTTGCTGCTGGGGGCAAAGAGGAGAGGTTTCCCTGCACTAATATCTGACTTCAGGTACAAGAAAGCAGCCATGTAAATCTTGTCAATGCATTGCACTTTCCAGTCCCATTTTTTTCTTTTTTAATACAATTAACATGCATAAGCATTCACAGTGAGATACAGATAATGCACACATCTTGTACATCATATCCACATTAAATGTGGGTGTGGATGACTATAATGTTTTATTTATTTTAAATGGAAGATAATTCTAAGCTAAGAGAAAGGCAAGATACAAGGCTGGAAGTCAGCAGATATAGGCTTAATTCCCGGCTCTACCACTGTCTCTAGTCAGAAAACCTACCTGTTGGCCCTGGACCAAACCTTAGACCCCCGTAGCCATGCTAATGGCTGAGGAAAATGTTCATATAAATAAGGACAGTTCAAGAGGGCCAGACAACTTCTGGGAGTCACCGTTCACCAGTGTGAGTACACTGCACAGAGCCAGACCTCTCACTTCTCTGGCCCTCTCCCTGGAGATAAGGTGACAGCACTTCCCAGACTGATCAAGTTACTGCAGGAATACTTTCCTCAGTCAGGTATAGTGATGAACACAATAAAAATCTCAAATGAAAAAACCTTGAAAACTCCTTTTCATGAAGAGCTGGTTGAATGTGGACAATTTCCTATCAGTCTGAGAACGACAACAGAAACATAATAAAGGCATGAGGGGGTGAATGGATGCATTAACTGTGTAACGGGTTTTCGATTGGACTTTGTGAGAATAATGAGAGTTTTTTAGGGCCAGCTCCAAATTTAGGTTGTTCAAACTAGTTCTAAGCTGCCCAACTTGATATGGTCTGGTGCTTACCACAGAGGCTCCTTAGGGATAGAGATCTCCAGAAATCTGTGAAAAAGTGACTAGGGTTATTCCAACAGAGGACTTCAACCTTGTCTATGAATACATTTTACCTCTGTTCTTGCTAAGTTCCCAGACATATGATGTATCTCATATTCCTGTGGGAGATCCCATGTTTCTAGTGGTTCTTCTAATGTTTGAGGAAGCACACCAGGCAGCCCCGACTGCACGGATGGCAGGTAGGGCCTCACCGAACCGGCAGACCTGATGCCTTTTACTGGCGAGAACTGATTCAGTAGCCCTGATTGATACTCTCAGTACTAGCTGGACAATCTTTCTATGTTTAATCCACAGATCATGTGGCTGTTGGGAAACACTTAAAAACAAAAACAAAACAAAAAACCTCCCAGCTTTTTTAACAATTTACAAGGGCAGCTTTTTGGAGAAATTATCTTTCCAGGTTTTAACATGTTTCTGTCTCTGCACGTTCTTCGTCTATCACTGGATTTTCTACAAAACCCATCCCTAATATTTCAGGGCAGTTTATTTTCAGTTGTCTTGAAGTTTTACGATAAAACTCAGGCAGTGCAAAATCCCGGTAAATACCTTAGTGAAAAAGCGTCACAAATGTAGCCACGAGAAAACGTGGACACACATATAGCCTCCTTGTCATTGACAAATCAAGTAGTTGAAAGACTGTAATAAGAGATGGAAGCTTTAAACAGCACATTGGAGCAAATTAAACTGCCTGAAGGACTCCTGCATTGCCATTCTGGCCTACATTTTCCAGCATCCTAAATTTAAACCAAGCCAAGGCCTGACTGAGGCCTGACACTTGCATGTACGGCCCTTAAATCTAACACAGGAACTTAAAGGTAAAGATTACCTATCTCTGATCACCTCTTGAAAACACTGACATATAGACAAGGTTTTTGAACTTGTTAAGCATAATAGTTTTCTCTAAATTAAGTCAGAAATCCAAGCACATTTCACTAACTGTGCAGCACGTGATGCAGTAAACACGATTTTTCACCCTAACAGAAGAACTACGTACTGCCTTCTATTTAAAAAGGGCATTTAGGTAAAGCAGAAGAGATTTTAAAAAGTTGTTTTTCAAATCTAATCTTTGTTACTTTCATTTTCCACACTTACAGTCCTGTTTCTCACGTTTTAACCTGCTCTCACTAGGTAATTTCCAGTTATTCACTAGTTTCCCTTTAGCCTCAATAAGGAAATCATCAAGTAAGGTTAGTGCAGAAGATTAAGACTGCATTAAGATTAAGTCTGAAATGTTCAGCTACCAATTAGCCCTCTAGTATTTCTGTAAGCCTTGAATTTTTGATGCGATCAATGACACCAAGTGGAGCCATCTTCTGCGGAGTGGTTATTAAAGATATAAAAATCAATACAAAGATGATACTTGGAAATCTATATCACAAGATAATGAATCACCATGAGAGTCAGCTAAGAAGGAATGTCAGCAAACCAAACAGAAGGTTTGTGCATAACAAATTATTTGATGCCAGTAGAGTTTAAGCTAAATTTTGCATGAGACAGAAGTCTTCAGGCAACACTTACGATACATTTGCATGGCAAGGTTTTAATGAGATGAAGACACAAGACCAACCATGCACAGGGCTTTTGTGCATTAGAGAGAGACACAGAAGGAACAAGAGATGATTGAGACATATGGGATTAAGACAATAATGCTATAATTTGACTTTAATGACAAAACAGCATCAAAAACTTTCACTGTCAGTAATCCTCATTCAATTTCTTTTAAATGAAACATTATTTGCCTGCACCTTAAGAGCTGATTGTTATTGGAATTGTGTATTGGAGCTTCACAGGATACTCCAAATTTAATTTGAGCTAGGGATTGATTTAGTTGGCTTCAAAGCCAGGGTTTCCTTTCCAAAACTGAACTAGTGCATGACTTTGCAAGTTCATTTGGGTTTACTGCTTGACACAATCCTATGAGATTTTACAGCATTTATGGTACATTTTGCCCTGCATGATGTCTCTTTCACTCACATATACAGATACACATGCAGACAGAACTATTAAAGCAAAAACTGTTCCTTTTTTTTCTTCTTCTTTCTTCTCTTGGGAAATACACTCCTCACTAAAACCTACTGATTCAAATGACAGTTGCTCACACAATTCAGCTGTATAGTATATGATAAACACTATCACTTTGAACTTCTACTATATCAATTAGAAGGTTCTTAGAGCATTTTACTACCATTAATTATGCTATAACTTTTCTGTAAGATGAGAACAGTATGTTTTCATTGTGCAGATCACTCAGTTTTACTGAAGGTTGAAAAAAGGCTAAAGACCTCATCCACAAACAAGCCAATCTCTCTCCTTCCCCCTCCTCCCCCCCCCCCCCCCAAAAAAAAAAAAAAAAGAAAAAAAAAAAGATAGGACAAGGGCTTCAGCAATCTGAATTGACTTCAGTTTTGGGACATTTGACCATTTAGGCTGCAAAACCTTTTGGATATAGCTAGATTACTACAACTGAGTCTCAACCAGGGCCTCTAAGCACTAACGGAATACAAATGAAAGCTATGGATAAAACTCAGACATCAAGATCCCACAGGAAGTCTACAAGATCCAGAATGACAATAGATCTTACAATGCATATTATTCTGCCTTACCTTAACATTCACATAGCTTTACTCCTTCAACGTTTTTTTTTTATATTTATATATACAAACTGTAGCTATTCCTTTTTAGACTCCTCATTCCCTCTCTCAAGGGCTATTTGCTCTTATTCAGCAGGATTAGGGCACTTTGAACACACATATTGTGGTACAACAACAATAAATGCTTCTGTTTCCTTGTTTTTCCTAGACACAGGGAGCTTTCACATTTGCAGCTGTTAAGTAGCAACACTCACAGATAATCATGCTCACAATCACAGCTTATTGTGCTTTTAACAGGACACCAAATGCAAGCCTGGTATTCTTTGTTCATCAGTAACTGTCTGTTGGTTGACAGCCACAATTTTTTTTTTTTTTTTTTTTTAAGAAAAGCAAAAGACTCTGCAGTCTCACCTGTGCCAACCCCCCCTCTCCAAAACAAGAGACTAAAAGGTATCAGCAGCTCAGATCCTCTTCGTGGTATGTACATATGTACAGATGTTGCATCATTTCAAGATTGGCCTTTTGTCCTGTAAGGAAAAACGACACTGAAGCATCGCAGCGTACCTACTGCTACCTGCTAGAGCTTGGCTGCCTCTAGTTAGTGCATCTTCCATTTGTACAGTTGAGTTGTTTCAAAACTAAACAGAAAAATAAAGAGGAGCCCTGACACACTTTGTGCAGTTTTCACTAGTCATTGCAGTTTTGACTTAATTTGTTTCCTTCCTTTGTATCTTGAGGCTTTGAAGGCAAATGAACCATTCCATGTCATAAAACAAGGAAAACCAGAACAGTCTTCAGTAAAAACAAAAACTAACGGAAAAAGCAGATCTTTTGCAGGCAATATTTCACATGGCTCAAAACGTCTTTGCTGCAGTTCAAATTCTGCAGCCTTGCGATTGTTCTGACACCTCTTTATTGTTCCTTTTAAGTGCAAATGTCTAGGTAGCATCACTATAAACGAAACAGTAGTGTTCACAGATTGCATTCAACCGCTATTAGAGCTCCCCCTCCATCTGCACAATTTGCATCTACTTCGGCTCAGGAATAGAGCTTTGGCAGCCTCTCAGTGGTCTCAGAAGGGCACAAGATCTCCCCTAAATAACTGGAGTGAAGTTGATCTTTAAAGCCCTTCCTAGAGGCAGCCCATGTGCTCGAGGAGAGGAGGAGGAGGGGAAGGGAACGGTGCAGTGAACATTTTAACAGACATCACTAGGTTGTGTGCAAGTTCTTTGAGTTGTCCTGTGATATCCACCACAAGATTGAAGGCATTTTATTTGAATTGCTAACAAAGACGACAGGCCCTAGGCTGAGACCTGCAGCACAGATTTCATGCCCTCCTCAGCACAGCTCTGAGGGGGGTTGCACAGTTTTTGCCTCTTGGGTGCAAGAAAGAGGTGGACAAATACATTTCTTACCTTGAAAACAGACTGCATCATCTCACTCAATTCCCCATTATCACTTATGTGCTCAGAATATTTTAACAAGGGGTTCCCTAAAAAATTAGCCATTATGGCCCGGGCTAAAACCCACGTAAGCAGGGGAAGCGTTCTCATGCACGGCGGGACAAGATGCTGGGAAGCTCTGTGTTTGCTTTCCCGTTGCTATCTCTCTTGGTTTGAGCAATAACTCTTAACAAAGCAAATACGTGAAGTACCGAAGTAGCCTGTTATTTCTTTCTGAGAAAATGCTCACTATTCTGAACTCCCCCGATGGAGAAAAGTTTTGTAGGGGAGATATACCTTTGTATTTCCCTTTGTGGGAAAGTCTACAATAATTGACAAGCATAGTCCAGAAAGTCACATTCTAAGAGCTAAACTATTTAAACTGTTTAGTGCAGAAAATTATGATATTTATGTTAAGTGCTTACAGCAGGCCTGATCTAGGAAGGGACATCTTTAGATATGGTAAAGAGACAAAACATTATATCCAGACTAGAGGTGACCTCATATTGAGGGCAGAGCTTGAAAGGTGTTTTCATTTTTCATTACTCTGTGCAAGTGCGGTTCTGCAAGTCCAATGTCTCAACACAGAGTCAGGCAAGTGTGTGGTGCTGGTGCTGTTCAGGTGCTATACAGATTCTTTGTCCTTTCCCTCTGCTGACTCTGCTGTTACAATATTCATGTTTAGGTGAAAGCAAAAAACACTATTGCTATTATATTTTTCCTTTGTTCTGTCTCTCAGGAATCAGAAGATAAGCCAAAGCAAGGAAAAGGGAATTCATTGTACTAGGCCACCCTGCTGATCAACTAAAACAATAAGTTATCACAGCTTTATCTCAGTGACAACGCAATGGTATTGTATTATTTTACCTTGTTTTACTAGCAAGGCATAATTATGAAAAGACCCTCCATGGAGCACCAAAAAATACTGATGCACACAAAGTATCAAGACTGGGAATTTGGAAAAAGAGCTAGTGTACAGAAAGGTTTTTTTCTTCCATTCTGATAATGGAATGAAAATCTGAAGAATCATCAACATGCAACATATTTCATATTCTCATTCTTTTCTTAAATAAAGAACATATTTCACTTACAAAAGTGAACAACTATAAATGCAGTTGGAGCCTGCATTATCTGTCCTTTCCATCCCAGTCATCTCTTTAAAGTCTTACTCTTCCCATATCTTTTTCTTTTAAAAGGTAGGTATATAGAATTAGTTAGAATCTCTCCTGTGACCATATGTTTTATAAACAAGTACTTTATTTGTATATCTAGCTTTCCTACAATGCACAACAAATTTCTATGCACAAATCTCTATGCACAATCCAATTTTCCAAATTTTTCAAACAGGTATTTGTTTCAAATACTGTTCTAGAATTAAAAAAAGTTTTGATCATATATCTTAAAATCCTGGAAAGAATACACTTTAGTAATCATTTACCTTTCTATTTTAAATTAATACTTGTCTACTATTGCCTTACACAGCTTGCAGCATGACTTCAGAGACCCAATATAGATTTGCCATCAAATGTTTTGCTACTGTTTTAATATAATTTGAATCAGAGTCTTAAAAGTACAAATCATAGTGCCTCACCCTCCTATACTAGGTAGTGGTTACATAAAATATAGTTTCTTAATCAGTGTGTACATTCCAACAATTAATTTTCAGCTACAACACTTACCTACCTAGCACAACATTAATTTTGGTACTACACTTTGATTCCCCAAATAAGCCTACATAAAGACAAGTTTTCTCGTATTAATATAGAATAACCCACAAGTATTGAAGATAAAGTTACAAAATGATGTTGTTAGTACTCAAGGAGAGCACATTCTACTGTAGTTTATATGAAGCCATTAAATCTTTTCAGAAAGTCTCGAAAGCCAACACTTGCAGCTAAACTCACTTGCAGGTTGGTTGTCCCTACCCAGTGACTCACACATTGTCTATTATTACTGGAAAAGAGGAGCTAGGTACAGACATCACAGCATGCCTAAAACAAGCACAGTGTACATTTATGTATGGATGATTTTGTGTTCTTGTTCTTCTGCATCTCCCACTAAAATGGTATTTGAAACAAAGTAATTTAATTAGACAACCAGTGGAAATTCAGGAGATTATTTCAGTCAAAAGAAACCAAACAAATAAACAAACAAAAACAACCCAACAGCTTCCTAGACATTCAGTTGCACCCATTTAGCCAGAGAGGTGAATACAAAATAAAACAGATGCAAGCAGGAAGATAACCACTTGGCAAGACCTAGACACTAGAACACAGTAGCCAGCTAAGCACAGTCATCCAAGTAGGCTATGAAGCACAGAAAATGGTTCATTAGGAACCCCTACAAGGCTTTTCAGCCTCACATGGCACCCTTTTCAGCCCCTTGACACCAAACGCCAAATGCTACTGGCCTCTCTCTCAAAAGCAGCATATCTTTTTAATTGGTACCCTTGCTGCACAAGCAGTGCCAGGAGTCACTCCTTTCACTTGCTCCATGCTTCCCACCACCTGGTGCTGGCAGAGATCATTTTGGCTGGCAAGGCAGTGGGACTTCTTTTTTCCTTGTGGCTCTTTTGTAAAGGGTACAATGTGGATCGTTGTCTCCTTACATATAATTAAATGCTTAAGTGGCAGCACATCACGCTGCAATGTGGGGTATAAGCTGGGGTCCTAGGCTAGCCTACAGGCTCAGAGGGTTGACAGGATACATTGCATTGAATAACAGCGGTGAAAATTGCCAAAAGTTAATTCAAGTTCAGCTAATGGATAAATGCCCAAGGAAGTTTAGTGAGATCCACGTGCATCTCTACTTTGTCAAAAATGTTTCACGGAAAGGATAAAAGGAAAAAGCAACAAGGATGAAGTCAATATTAAGACTGTTGGAGTAGTACCCCCCCATCCCGTACAGGTACCTTACCTGAGCTTAGATCCCATTGCTTTCAGCTTCAGGTGAGGTGATGCCCCCGGAGTTGTGTCACCTGGAGGAAGCACAAAACAAAGAACAAGCACACAAGAAATTAGTGGCCTTAAAATGCAAACATTATGAGCATTAGAAAGCAAAACAAGATAAATGCAATCACATCCCTGGCCAGAAACCAATCTATATTTATCTGACAATGGCAAGGATGTGGGGGACTTTTCTTCCTTGGTTAGTGAACCTTGAGGAGTGCCAGAAGGGTGTTACAGACAGACAAGGAAGAAGGAAAAAGTGGCTGAATGATTCCAGGAGCTCAGGTCTGTGGCTGAGAGCAGGTGGAGGACTGCGCAATTCAATGTAGCAGGGGACAGAGGTTAATAAAAAAAACAACAGAAAACAATCAGTTCGTAACCCTCTACAATTAGTTATTTGAAGAGACCATTGTTGCCACCTGCCTGCATTGATCATGAAAATTAAGGTCATTCAGTGACAGACTGCCACCACCATTAAAACTGAATTTCTCTCTCATCTGGAGAGAAAGTAGTTGCCTTTAGAGACTAAAGAGAGGTATGAAATCTTCCCCAAGCACAGATTCAGCAAGAGTTTATTTTGATTTGCACACCAAATCTTCCTTTTGCTTCCTTTTATGTTTTTTTTCCTTGAAGTGGTGTGCGCACTGTCAAAAGAAGCGGGCTCTCGGCTTGCAGTGGGACCCTATTGTTTTATATCTGTGGTTGAAATAAACCCACTGAAATATATTTAGTTTCTCTTAAATTTCAAAGTGGCAGCCAGTAGTCAGCTCTAAATGGGTTCAAAGTGATCTTAAACAGTGCAGATTTAAAACCCTCCCATCAGCTGCTGTAAAACAAAAACACAACGAAACCTCTCTCACCGTTGTCTATTAAATTCTGGTCAAGCCTTACTTTCAGATATCCTAATTCAAACCCGCAGATGTTGTCTTGAAATCAATACAGGCTGCGTTAGATACTCAGCTAATGTAAGCAGGCAAATGTCCACTGGAATCACTGAAGTTGCTTCAGGATTTAGCTTTGTGGGTAAACTCGTTGTTCCACGGGCTTAACCGAGAGCACGGTATTCCCACCTCGGAATCATCTTTGCAGCCACTTCCCTCTCTTTCTCTTCCACTCCCTCCTGGTATTTGATAATAACCCCAGACTGATTCTTTGCCAAGTGAAGCAGACAAGGGTTTCATTACTCATTTTTATTATTTTTTAAAAGTGTTTATCTTATCTGTGGTTCTGTCTTAAATAATAATAATAATTAATAAATAATAAAGTACTTGGCATGTGTCTGGGAGCCAAGAAATGTTTTCCATTCTTTCATACATTTCTAATCTGATCAAAAACATTTTATTAGAAGTGATTACAATAAGGGACATGGGGGAGGGGAGTGTGAAACCAGAGTTATTAATAACTGGCTATTCAAGGAATTATCCTCCAGCCTAAACTGGCTAGGATTTAGAATTTGAAATTTGATTCTAAACTGAAACAGGAGATCTTGAATATTATCAAAGCGCGGGGTGGGCGGGGGGGAGAGGAGGAAGAGAAAAACAGCTTTGCAGCAATAAACACACACATGAATAAAATCTAATTTTGGAATTGATATCCAGAATAGTAAATGAGAAACTAAATCAAGCTCACAGCTAAGACACGGGAGCGCTATTCTTATATCAATTTTGCCACTAGATCACTGTATGGCCTCAAGTAAGAGGCTTCTTTAATATCTATCTCTAATGGATCAAACTGAGATATTGATACTATCTTCTCTAAAGAGCTTTGACATCTTTGATCCTAAGTAGTCTTCTTCTTATTAGTAGTAGTATTATTGCATGACTGGGTCTATGGTGTGGTTTTTAAAAACAAAATAGTCTAGTTTCAAGCAGAGAAATAGCATATGTGCAGTTTAAAATTCAAATGTATTTATAACTGAACACTAATAGCACTGTCATTTATTCACTTAACAATTCTGCATTAGGCCATATGAAGCAATTCATTTTTTAAAAAAATACATTTATTGGTATCGTACAGAGAAAGAGGAGTTAAAACATAGCTGAGCTTCATCAAGAGTGCAAACTGCTGCATACCATAAGGCGGTGAATGCTGCCCTCTGGCTCAGGTTGGCAATGGTCACGTACTTAGAAATGGTCTATTTTGGAAATGGGGTGGGGGAAGATAGGAGAGGTTGGGTTTCAACAGCTTTCTTTAATATGTCTTTCTGTAACAGTTTAATTAAAAGTCTAAATGCTTAAAACAATATCACATTAGAAAGCAATTTCCTCAATGATTCAAGGTTGCAGCTACATTAAAATTAGGTTTTTCAAATATCTGTAGCACAGAAGAACTATTCTCTTTTATGTTGCTTTATCTTAAATTAGCTGTATAAAAGAGTCATGTCAGCATTAAGCTTACAGGCCTTTAGAGGACTTTTTCTTACGTGGATTTTTTTTTTAATGATTTAAGAATATATACAATTTATTTCAGTATATTATTTTCAGTTTCAAGCACTACATAATGACAAAGTAAAAGGACAACATTCTATATCTTTTCAAACAGCGGAGAATAAGCTTAGCTCGTTTCACCGACAGGTAGCACGGCTGAGATGCACCTGCAGCTTAAACACAACGTCTTTACAATCTGCTCGAGATTAAGCTTCCGTTCTTCTGCTCTTGATACACCCTTGCCTTTTTAAAGCCCACGCGGGAACAGGTCTTTAAGAACCTGAACACAACATTTCCTTGCTCTCGCGTGCCTAGAGATCGGAGACCCTCCGTCTCCTTTAGAGCTGCACCTGATCCTTCCTGCCTGCGCCTTGCGTTAGTGGGAAACGGGGCAGGTCTCCCTTGCTCCGAGAAGCCAGCGAGGTGACCATCAAGGGGCAGTTCCTGCCAGGAAAGGTAAGCGGTAGGTACTGCTTCGCTGCCAGCCTCCCCGCAGCAAGTCCCGTGCCAGGAAGCCCGCAGCCGACCTGCCGCGCGGATCCCCGGCGAAGACGCGCCAGGCGCACGGCGCGAGCGCGAGACTCGGCGCTGTTGTCCTACCTCCTCCTGCCTAACACCAGGCACCGCCGGGGCACGGAGGAAGCACAGCATAGCCGAGATGGGCACAGGCCACGCGCTCAGTCCAGATATACAGCAGATAGAGGTATTCAGTTTTTCCCCCCCTCTTTGAGCCTTTTAAAACCTCACGTTATTTTCAGACCGGTACGGTACCACCGTTCTGATCCGGCAGCACTGTACACCATCGCGCACCCACGTGAGCGACCATGGAAAATCCAGCCCCGCAACTAAGCCCTACCGCTCATCTTTTTAGAATATAAACTGGAGGGCAGACTAGATGCCTGTCTCTCAAGATGATAAAATGCAATGTTCTGAACGCAAGGCGGTATTTCTCCTGGGAATGTTTCATTTTGGGCAAGAGGGCAATAGCCTTTTCCATCACCGAAGACAAAATTTCATTTGTCTTAAGGGAGAAAGTTCACAGCAGCTTTGAAAACAACCTTCTCGGAATCAAACTGCAGACAGAAATAAGAAATTGGTAAGGTTTTTTGTTCAGTGATTGTACATGCCAACATAATAGTAATTAAAAAACCCTTTAAAATATGAAAAGAACAAGAACTCAACACGATGATTTAAAAGAAGGATTTTTAGAACCTATGAATCCAATACTTTGGTTCAAGAAAATTAAAAAGGCACCTTGCAAATCTTCTAGCTTAAGTTTTTATTTCTGATAAAAGACAAATATCATACTAATTCCATATCCCTGTAAATAAGGAAATACAGAAAAGCTATTTGCACGCAATGCTATATAACTCCTTGCCCAATCTATTCAGTGGGGGATATTTAGAATTATGTGGAAATCACTCCAAGTGAATCCTTGAATTTTCCAGGATTTGAAGTGGCTGTTTGGGACACACTGGTTCCATATTTTAGCCACTAACATGGCTTCTGAGAAGCAAAGCACCTGTTTTGAGGAACCATCTAATTACTGATGGGAGGATAGAAAATCCTTTTGGCTGCAACACTCTGGTTTTGAAATTTGTTTTCACTCTACTTTGAGCTCATAAAAAAGCCTCTCAAAGATTTAACAAAAGCAAAAGAACGTTAAAATGTCTTTTTTGAGAAGGTACATAGTGTAGCCTAGCAGGCACGCTTTACTCTAAACAGTTTTTCACACTGAATTTGGCAAAACATAGCTGAACCAAGGTCATGAGTTTCCCAGGCCAGGGCCACAGCCACCAGCCCACAGGACATAAAAGTCTCTACCCTGACACAGACGTGCGTGCAGTTACTTTGGATTTGATGAGATGGCATGTTTTGGCTTAATCTGCACGTGAGGGGAGCCCCCGTTCAAGTATTTCTCAGCGATGTAAGCAAAGCGGATGGTGTTGGCAGAACAGGACCGCTGGGATCCTTGAGGTGCCAGGACATCAGAAAGGTCGGTGCGTTTTGTGGCGTGAAAACTGCAAGGGCTGTACACATAGCAGCCTCTCCTTTACTCTTCCCATCTTTCCAGCAACAGATCCCTTTCCTAACCCCTTGAAACATGTAGCTCTTTCCTCCAATATCCGCCCATACACTTTTTCTTCCTGAAAAGCAGAGACCTCCTCCTCCCCTTCTCATTTCTCCTCTGCAACAGTGTCTATTCACCTCTTTACATCTCCCCAAATTTTAAGAAGGAAAAACAAGGGAAGGAAAAAGGGGAGAGAGAAAGACTAGGGACTTGACAGAATTTGAGTCCAGACAAGGTCGTTTGGGTGAAGGGTTGTAATTGCAGTCTGGAGCCAAATCTGAAAAGTGCTGCTGTTGAGGATTGTGGAGGTGGAGGGAAATACAGACCATGAACTATCCCCTTCCCTGAAGGGGCAAGTCTGTCTTTCTGGGCCTGATACGCTTATGTCTGGTGCCAGTTCTATACAATATTCTTCCCTGATATCCCTGAAAATTCAATTTGTGGGGGTAGTCTCCCCCTCAGACTCTTTTGTATACAGCCACTCCTGTACTTTTTCCCTTTCCAAGCACAGAACATGACCATGAAGAAAAATGAGGATACAGAAGACCCTCTGCAAAGTATGTATTTCCCATCTTGTGCCTTCCAGTGTTGCTATTTCCCAGTGCTTTTTTCCTCTCCAGCAGTGAGAAGAAAGCAATGGGATATTATATTGACACTCACTGATTTCCAGAAACAGGCATGTAAAAAGATTTCCTCCATTGTCTTATATACCTTTCATATTACCTTTACATTCCAGCTTGAGATTCTCTGAGCTCCTAAGCCCCCAAAATACAATTTATAAACTGTATATTTCTAGAAAAGCCTTACTTGTAGCAGGTTTACTTTATGAAGCAAAGAAAGGGAATAACTAACTCTGAAGGAGAAGCAATGGAAAGAGCTGTTGTCATGGGAGCTAGCCACCTTTCCTCATGGCTCACGTTACATTTTTCCACTATCAATCCATCAATTTCATAGCCATAAGCGCACAAAATTCACGGAGCTGCAGTTTTCCAGAGGAGCTGAGTGCAAGGACCTCACCTTCTTCCCATCAATTAACAGGAAAACATTTCAAAATACTTTTCTGTTTACTTAAATAAGAAGCTACCTTGCACAGCATACAATCTAAACCTCAAGCTTCCCTAACACACGCTGGGGAATCTGTCCAAATCCCAAATGACCTATGAGGAATTAAGTGAAAAAATGGGCTGCTTGTGTCTTGGCGATTTTGGAAAGTGCAGGCCTCTCCCGTCACCTGTGAATCTTTTCATGAAGGCACTAATAGCTTCCTTTTCTCAGAGTGACAATAACTACAGGACTTAAGAGTTTTCTAGTGTTTGCTTGTTCTGCTGCTGCTGCAGATTAAATGTGAGAAGTTGTAAGCTATCTAGCAAATGTCAGATAATTCACTGGGAGAAAGCAGAAGAACTTTAAATGTATTTCAGTAAGGATGCCTGCTCAGTAGCTGTACAGGGGAAATTGTTTCACCTCTACCCTTAAAAATTAAGTGTTCTTCCATTTGTTCTGTTCCCCCTAAAGTAACCTCCTAATTTTTCTGAGCAGTTTTCCAATAAAAATTTGAACATATTCTCAAATTTTAAAAATGGAAATACTAAATTACACTGTGAGGAATAAAGAATACTGCCTCTACTAATGAGTATCACTAAAAGGTACAATTAATTTGAATTTTCATATGTAAGTCTGCTTCCAACCTCACAAAATGCAAAAGCCTGACATAAAAGCAGAGCTCTGAAACAGCTGGGTAGCTTGAATCTGGTATGAACTTTATCTGTCAGAGAGATATGCTACACACCTTATAGCTAGAGACAGAGCTTTAATTTCAAACCACAGAGAAGAAAAAGCATAGGGTGAATTCCTCATTACTCTGCCAAGGGAAACTAAGAACATTTACTTAGACTCTCAATGGGGGTAGGAAGATATGCTGAAAGTGCTAAAAGTTCGAAGTTAATGATAGATCTTATGGTCCTTTTAGACATCTTTTATTTTCAAAGCTTGTATACTCAAAGTGTTCAAGCCTTTACATGAGGTTCAAGGGTATACTTTGAAATTGGAATAATACGCGAGTAGATGACATTTACACCATGTAAATTAGAAGAAAAATTAAAATGAGTATGTCTGAATTGAAGGGAAAAAAAGCTAATCGTATAAATCTATATAAATTTAAATAACATAAAAAAGTTATTTATGCATCAATTTCTGGACAAAAGCTAGTAGTAGGAGACAGTTGCTAAAAAAAAACCAAAAAAACAAACAAAAAAAAACTTAACTAGGCTTGAAAGAAAGCACCAAGATCTGGAGAAGAGAGAGATTCCCCTATTTGCCATGACATTGTATCTATAGTGCCCTACGAACACTTGGCTGAAAACCAAGAACAAGCTCCTTTCAACAAGATGCTAATGGCTGACTGACAGCTAACCGCGCTGAGAGAGGAAAAACAAAAGTAGTGAATCGAAGCAAGTATAACAACATACATTAAGTATAGTTTTCAGTCTCATAATATCCATCATAACCATTATCTTTGGATCAGTGTCTAATTAATTCTTTAGGACTGGGCCCTGTATGCTGGCAAATGATACTTTTCATATCATTTTCATTTGAATTCTTATTGTTTTCTCTGTTGTGATCTCTGCCTTGATCCAAATTAACTTTGCTTTTATTTAATGCTCCTGGCAGAATTTTGTAGACTTTCAGGGCACAGAGTCACATTACACTAATCCATGGCAAATGCTGAAAACATAACGGCTCCTTTTTGGGAGAGATGCCGGATTGGGTTAATTTTCTGTCAAGTTATCCTGCGTACATGATATGATCTCTAAACCTGACATCAGGAGAGCAATGCTCAGGAGGGTACAGCCAGAGATGGGACTTTTGGTGTCAGCCAGCAGTTACCCTAAATTAGGTATAATGTGAAACTGTACCGCGAAAAGGAAAAAGTCACTTCCGGGCATCTTGGAGAGCCATGAAATGCCCTACCAACTTCAGGGAGAGGAATGAGGCTACAGGCCTGTCAGAAGAAAAGAATTTAAAGTGAGGTTGTGTCTGAGGGGAGGGCAAATTCCATCAGCGTCGATGCACAGCTCTCTGAAGTCAAATGTTTTAGTTTACGTCAAGGGCCTTTGATTAGGCCCAGAGAGAGCTGTAAGATCCAAGGGCTGCCAGGCTTGGTTACAGTCATCAATACTATAAATCCCTGAGAGAGTTTCCTTACTAAACTCGAGGTCTTTTTGCTGCAGGACGCTAACTAAGGGCTTGATCTCGAGTAAACTTCGGTCCCATTTGCTCCAGAAGCCATAAATTCCTGCAGCCACCTAGCAACAGATACCGACCCCCTGCTTTGCTGTGGCTGCTTCACGCAAGGGCTGGAGAAGAGGAGATAGTTCCTGGCAAAACGAAGCTACTCACATCAGCTGCAAGGGGAATGTCTCCTCCAAGCGTGGGATGGGTCCAGGAGGCTCCACACATTGGCCCTAGGAGGCCCCATACATTGGGCCCAGGCACAAGCCTTGAGGGTTGGCAAGGCACAGCGAGGCTCCTGGCTGGGCTCCTTCCCATCCCTTGCTCCTCACGCAGCGGCGCTGCCCCTGCCACCCAGGGACAGCGCCTGAGTGGTTGGATGAGCTGTTTTGTACCACTAAGGCCAGCATCCAGCCCAGTGATTTTGTAGTCCGAAATGGATTGTTTCATTTTTGTACCCTCTTGTGAAAAACCCATTTGATTTCTTTAGCTACTAAGTCTTTCTGAACAGGAACATTCTCAGATAGAAAACTGTTCTCTTACAAAAAGAAGCTATAACTCTCCTTGCCATAGGGACTGATCATAATGTTGTTGTATGCTTGGGAAATCCTTATCTGCAGATTAACCTGGAAGCTTCCCCCTCACTCTCTCAAAGCTCAAGTCCACTTCCTTGTCTTGTCTTTCTTTTCTTTTTCTTTTTTTTTTGTTTTTTTTTTTTGAAAAAAAATATTTGCAGGATGAACAGAAAATAAATCAATGGTATCAGAAAACTAGCAACTTGATTGTTTCTCTCTACTTCTGCAAAAACCCATAAAAGCTCAATTGTCCTCTCAGGACTCCTTGGAAGTCTTAACAAAAGTCTCTAAAAAGAAGCTAAATGAAAGACCAGGGAGTTAGCAGCATGGCAGATCTATCATAGACAAATCAGACGAAACCTTCTTTCCTTCTGACTGTATCTGGGCTTAATTCTGATCTCCTTACTCATGCTGAGTAATAATTCACACCATAAATAGCCCCATTGGAGTTACTAAAATCACTCGGAGTAAGCCATAAGCCTGTTTGACAAATATTAGTCTGATACACTGAGGCTAAAAATCCTAAGAGCTAATTCAAATATTTTTGTAATTGTATGACCTGAAAAATGGGCTGTTCTTTGTTGGGGAGGTTTGTTGCCTTCTCCCTCTCCTAAGACAGAAGCTTTGTGATTTTTCCTTTCTTTTTCTTTACTTTTTTTTTTTTTCATTTTAATATGAAATTCAGCTAGAAAATGAATGTCACGTCTGCCCAAGAAAATGCAATGAATATACATAGACGTATGAAGAACTGGCACCTTTTTGACAGAGATATTAAAACAGTAAAACCTGAGGCCAAGTCTATAGTACAAAATTCTGTCTGAAAAGTACATTAGTCAGCACTGTAATAGGACACAATGTCAGCCATTAAGCCAGGCAGAGCTCTTTTTTTTTTTTTTTTGCCTACCCAGTGATTAGCTTGATGCAAAGCCCTACCTTATTTACGGTGTCTTCATGTTGCTTCATTCACCCATATGTACATGACAGCAACGCTTAAGATAGAAACTTGCTGTGCTGCTGTAAAATAGTGTATACTGTAGAGTTTTCTTTTGTGTTTTTTTTAACCTTTGTAAGCTGATCTCTTCAATCAGTCTTTCTCAGTGAGCTGAAGAATTCATCTATGTTTCTAGTTACATGAAAAGGAGTCACTAGAAAGTGTCAAAAGACTACTGACAATCAAGCAATTCTTCCTGTATTTTCACAGTAGCAAGGCTGATCACCAACCCAAGCAAAATTACTTCCCAAATTTAATCAGTCTCCTCAGGAAGCCTATTCTACTCTTACTTAAAATTCTGAATTCCTGAGAGAGAGCTTAGACTGGAGACGTGAACCCTGAGGTCCCAGCAGCAGAGCCACGCCACGACTGCCATTACTGCAGCTGTGCCCAACACCTCCTCCAGCAGAAGCTTGGCAACAAGGCACTCAACCAGTTGAACAAATACTACGAGCTTTGCAGCAAGCAAGCAATTTGCCAACAACCAGTAGCCTGCAGGCTGGATACTGCTACCTAGTTATTAATGAATGCTGCTGATTATCCTTCTGGAAGTGCTTTGTCCACCACACCTACTGGTGGGAACCTGCACTGGGAATTTTCTGTAGGGTTGCTGACATAGGAGTGACATTACAGGCAGCAAATAGGCACCACAGGAAGCAGTGGTGACTTTAAGACTTGGGTACGAATCAGGATAGTTTTTCCAGAGGACCTCTGGAAAGAGGGTGAGAAGGGTAGGCTACCTCCAATTTAAAGTTTTAAAAAGTTATTAGAGTAGTTCTCAAAATGAACAGCTTATGAGACTCTGCTACAACCTATACTAGATTGCAGACTGCTGTGCTTGATTGAAAGTCAATTAAATTTTATACAGAAGGCTGCCTATTATGCCCCTGCAGTAAATTCAGCAGGGACAGTGACCCTCACACAAGTTCAAAACTCCTCAGCATCACCTATGCATATGCAAAATCATGCACTGCTGAAACCTAGAGGGTCACATCTGAAGCACTCAAAATGATGTACTGGGCTTCTAAGAATCATGAGACTGTCCTTTATGACTGTCCTCTTATAGAAAAAAGTACAAAAGTTTATTTTTTCATTTCCGTTAACTTCCTTACCCTCTCAGTCACCTAAGCATTTTTGAGCTTACTTTCCTTTACAAAATGTCAAATAAACAAAAAGCTAACACTCACAGAAAGGGTCATGAAATAACACGAATCCAGGAGCAAGAATGTCAAGAAACTTAAAAAAAAAAAAAAATCTAAAAAGTTTGCACTAAGCTACTGAGAGTTGATGACTACAGCAGAAGTGCAGGGATGTAAGCAAATACAAAGGAAGTGCCTGAATCTTAATCATGGAGAGAGACAAAGGTGAAAAAAAACAAAACAAAATCTGAAGGAAGAGGAGAGTACAAAAAAGACAAAGACAGGAAAGGAAAATATGCATGAAAAGTATTTTAAAAACATGGGAGGGAGAAGAGAATCAAAATTCAATGAAAACAGTTTAGTCTCATTCTATCCATTACCTGAAAATGAAAGACTGCTCATGCATATCTTTACTAGGGGACCTGCAGATTTTTTTTTTTTTTTTTTTTTTTTAAACTCATTTCCTCAATTTAAGAAAATTTTGATGTTTTTTAAGCAATAAACAAAAAATAGAGATTCCTTGCCCCAATCCTCCTTCAGGTTGAGATTTCACACAACCACTGACAGCTTGCTGCTGCAGATTGGGGCAGCGGCCTCGCTCCCCTGCTTTGTTCCCAGCCACGTGCTCTTACTGCTTCCCTTGTGCTCAAACTGGCACTTGTCTGACACCCCAGTGAAAATACTCTACTCTAGGTCAAAAAAAAAAAAAAAAAAAAAAAGGCAGCCCTGCTGTGTTTTTGTTTAAAAACAAACAAACAAACCCACTGAGGAGAGATGGATCAGATTGCTCGATTGTCCCATAAAACCTAATGCTGAAAACACCCCTGGAACTGCAGATGTTAGCATTTTGCGCAGGTTCAGCTCACTCCATAGCCTTTTATTAAATGTACTTACTAAATGCAGTGCAATTCTACTAATAAATTAACAAAATGATGCAAAGGTGTGGATGTATCCCCCCCCAGCACACACGCACATACACGTAAACTGCTAACAGAAGCAGGACACGATAACTAAAGCCATCTCCCTCTTTGCTCAGTACAGTGTCATACCATGGAGACCCCAGACCAAAGGTAGGTACCAGGCATTGCTGGCCTACAGACAAAGAACGGGACAAGTTACAAATAATTCACCATATTCTGCCTTCACGTACACTCTTGCAACCTGGTGACTTATTCTGGCTCAGCTTCTCCTCATTGCAGAATTTGGGTTGGTGTATACAGGTCAGTTAGGCTTTCCTGGTTTTCACAACATCGCTAGC
The DNA here is from genome assembly GCF_028389875.1 of Rhea pennata. Classification (NCBI taxonomy): domain Eukaryota; kingdom Metazoa; phylum Chordata; class Aves; order Rheiformes; family Rheidae; genus Rhea; species Rhea pennata. The sequence continues at coordinate 15,244,658 of NC_084670.1, read as the reverse complement.
ATCATTTAAAGAAAGGATTTGTTTTTATTCTCTTGCTGTTTCTGGGAGGGGCAGATTTCTGTCCCATGCCATTATAAGGGCATTGCAAAAAAGTCTATGGCTGTGCTATACCTCACAGAACAAAGATGTCCATCACATTGCGTCTGCCAAAGCTTTTTCTTTAGGCAAACACACGATTGCCAGACCATGATCCTTACTCATGTGAGTCATCTCATTACTATCCGCGGCACAAACAGGAGATGGCAGGATTCAGTTTATTAACCTCTGAGTAATTTTTGTTTTTAACATGCTCTTTTTTATCCAAAGAAAAAAAAAAAAACAAAAGGACTAACTGAAACAGACCACTTAAAAATAGTATACACTACTTATGCAGACAGCATATTTGCTATGTAGAAACACATGTGCATATACACACATACACACACAGCTTCCAGTGTTTTCTGACCCTAGTATTACATGCAGGAATCCTCAGTACCAGAATTTTGCAGGTATCCAGGCTTGCCAGGACAAATCGGGGAGTCACTGGGCAAAAGAGGAGCCTGCACTAAAACAGAGCAACATCCTCAATTGCTTGTCAGGAATTTGTCTGCGTTTCATCAAATCCAAGATATTCCTGAGAAATATCTGAGGATATTTGATGAAGTAACATTTCCCTTATTCCATTACTTTCTTTTTTCCTTAAAAAGGAGACAGCTGAAATTAATTACTTGTTTTTAAAAAAATACTAGGAAATGAAACTAGATGAAAATAATTTCTTAACTTTGAGATGCACAAAAGGTGGAGCAACCCTTGCTGAAGGTAACCGAAAAAAACCCAAACACACCGCTTTCAGTGGAGAGCGCTTTTCACGAGACCGTTTCACTGCCTGGTAGCTGCCGAGGGCTCCCTGCTCCCGCCAGGGGTGCGTTACCCGTGCTGGAAAACGCGCCAGAGCTCAGCCGTTGCGTAATTACACAGAACGGGGCCGGCACAGGAATATCCTGCCTGGCTCCCCGCGCGCTCGCGAGGGTGGCTCAGCTGCATCCTGCACAACGCCGAGCCCCGCGAAGACGACGCCCAGCTCCGTGCTGACGGCGGCTCTCCACCCGGAGCGGCGCGGCGCGGCGGCCGGGCCGCTTCGCCCCGGGGCGAGCGGACGACCAGCCCGCTGGGTCCCCTCGAGGCCCCCGGGGCGCTCGCCGCCCTCCCTCGCTCGCCGTGACCCCGGCGGCCACGGCCGCTCCACGCTAGGTCCAAACGCGCGCTTCCCAAAGCGGCTTCGAACCCGCGGCGCAGATCAGCGTCGCCATGGCTCGACGCTGCCCGTGACAGCTTCCACAGTAATCAACGTTTTAAACCGTGGTCGATCCTGAAGTTACCTGACGAGGGCTCATTCTAGCCCTCGTGAGAAATTAACCAGAAATTAAAAAATCGTGAGAAATTAACCAGTTTAAGGAGCGCTATTATTACAAGAAAGTGAATAGGCCGTGGAGGACAACGCATCGCTCAAAGCCTCCGGCAGCGTTGCTTCACCTCCTCACATATCACTGTATCTTAGGGGGCGGGAAAAAAAGAGGGAGCGATTCCATTGTGTGACGGTGAATTGTGAAGCTTCACACACACTCGGGGAACACACATGCCACGACAAATTATCCCTCAGCGCTGCGCGGTATTCACCCTTTCTGTCAGGCGCCGTGGGAAGCGCGCCTTGTTAGCGCGGAAGCACCGAGCACCAGCATCGCCACGTACTTAACGCTCGCTTACCTTGGAAAAAGGAGCACGCCGTTGCAGTTTTCAACAACAACAACAACAACAAAAAAAACCCAATCCCCAAAATGCGACAGTTCTGTTCCTTTCCACATTTAATCCTAGGATTTAAAAATTACAAAATTGAATCCCAAAGCCCTTTCTTCCCTCTCTTCCAGTTCACTGTTTTTTACAATTGAACATAGTTTTTGCATTTTTAATCAGTCTCAATCATAAACGAGGCAGGCATCACAACCGGTGCTATTTCAGGGTTCTGTCCTGCACACTTCTTTTTTGGTTTTGAATTTCAATAGTACCCACGACTGGGGGTCTTCCTGGATCCCAGATGTCGAATTATATGGTCTGTCCTATTCTTCTTACAGTGGCAATCCAGTTCCTTGTTAAGTTTCACAAGAATCTGAATAGCTATTTTGAAATCACCCATTTCTCATTGAATTGTGTAACAGCTGAACTTCATTTTGTCATCTCGATTATCAAGAAATAATTCTCCTCAATAGTTTCTTAGAAATGTCCACACACTTTCTTTCTATCTCTTAGTAACACGAAGCACCCTGTACAAATCAAAGAAAAAAAAAGTCTACATTTAGTATCACTGTTCCTGTCTGAGGTCCTGTGCGGTCTATAAAATGTCGAGAAAGGGGCCCACTTCCCATACCTATCCTACTTACACACTGTTTTATTTAAGAATCAAGAGGACATTTTACAACCACTTTGCCATGTTAAAAAAGGAGAAACATAAAAGTGACTTTGAGGGGGGAAGGAAGACTTACGTTTTGTTTCACTAGCTTCTTTCAGAGTAAACTTGTAAAATAAAAAGATATAAATGCCAAACAATTTTGTTAAAGCTAATGTAGCCATAAACCAGAGCCTTCCAGTGACCTAGAAGAACTGATATTTTTAACTCATACTGCTTTTACATACATTTTATATGTGTGCATGTACACACACGTGCACACTTTTTTCCTACACATGACCTCACACTATGGAATCACCATACATTAAATAGTAATTATTCGTATCTGCTATTTCAAATAGTAACAGAGGTTTGCTGGTAGATAAGGTTAACTTTGAGTAAGGTATTTCAACTAGCAGAACAGTTTGGATACGCAACACAATGACAAATATGTAACACGAAGGCAAATCATGGCCTTTGGCACCCCTGCTCATATTGTTATTAATTATGTATTTTCTCATCTTATTAGTGTTTGAATGGATGCAAAAAAAAAAAAAAAAAAAAAAAAAAAAAGAATATTACAGTCATAATATAGCCTACTTTCTTGCTGGGAGTGATAACAGAGGAACTAGCCCTGCAAGTCATCTTTGGCTTATATGTTGTCATGAGAATTGTTTTTTGGATGAATTACATAGACAACTGTTATCTGTGTTCAGGAGGGCTCACATCTGATGCAGGGTCCTCATGTCTCTGCAGAAGACCCTCCTGAGCCTTGGCTTCAGTCAACTTTCACAAACAAGAAAAAAAAAAAATCTTGTTGAGGCTTACCTGCATCAGCAAAACACCGAGTTTATCTATCTCAGACTATCTGTGGACCCAGGCATATCTCATGACCCTCATTACACTATGACTGCAGTATCATAATTTGCTTTTAAATCATAAAGACCAAAGAATTATAATAGTTGAATTTCTATCATCTTATCTAAGTTCAGAGCTGACCTAAAATTACATCAACTTGTCTGTAAAGTTCTAGACTTGTAAAGTTACCTTGCGCTAAAGTCTCAGCTCTTAACATTAGATATGTTCATAAGTGACATAACTTTAAGCAGCTCTTTTTCCCAAGCAGTGTGGTTTATTAGCATTATGGAAAGGATGAATAAACCCTGTGTTCACACGGTACCAGTTTACAGCAACATCTGCTGGATAACCTAGAGGCGTAATAACAGAGACCCTGACACACTAAAGTGACAGGGACAATATGGGACATGGCTATGAGTAGGCAAGGGCTAGACAGGAGGGTAAGAAAAGGCTTTCATATCAAAGACATCACTTTGCAATGACACCTACCCTTTGCTACTGCCTGTGCCATTGATTTCATGGCTTGTCCAGGTTGCCAGTTCATCAAGAAGGCTCCCAGCTTATGAGAGGTTATATCAGAAACAATAAAGTCAGATGGCAGTTTTGTATGCCTTGGGGGAGAAGGTAGATCCATATGCTAGAGAATATAATAGAAAGGCTAGAATGATTTTAGTCTGTTCCACAGTCCTCTGCTTTAGCTGGCGTTAAGTGCACTTTATACTGTTAGTACCTCAAATTTGACAGCCAAAAATCCTACCCTCCCCCCAAGAGAAAGGCTGTTTAAAAAAACCCATACTCACATTAGTAAGTCAATAACAAGAATATTTGCTTTGATAGTCTTGTTGACACACAATAGTTAAGGCAGTTTTATTATTTTTTTATTATAGCAAGAGTATCTTTAGGGCAAAGTCTCTGGGAGAAGCACTATTAAGCACTTACCAGGACAAAACCTTCTTGCAGAGGAATTTTCAATTGCTTTTCAGCTGCACTGTGGTTTATTGTTTGCTTTAAATCAACCCCAAGTCTAAGCTACATACCACGGCGTCTGTTAAAAAATCATTATGGTGCAATTAAAAACAATGTTAAAGGTGGAATTCCCCCCTCCCCTCTCTCTGTATAACTGTTACACACTTCCTCTGTGCCTTTCATGATTATCTGCCCCAGCTCTAGCCAGGAGATACAGCTGTCACAAAACACTCAGCAGATGGCAGTGGCTGGGTGATGCTTCATCCATTTTTGGATGCTCTACTGACATTTGAGCTCATGCCTTCTATAAATGCTGTCATGCCACTGACTCCTCTTAGCCAACACAAGCCTACAACGTGCAGTGACAATATCCATCTTTCCAAAGGAATAGAGATAAATTGAACTGCCCTTATAAAAAGCAATATAAAATACTTAAATTTAGTGTCCTTTAAAACTTTTAACCATTATGGATAGATATGGCTAGAAAATAGATAGACTGATAAATTGGTAGATGGATCTCCTTTCTTACTGCTGTTTCATCCTTAAGCTATTTTATTCTTATAAGGCTCTTCAGAGATTGATTTAACTTACAAAGAGCAGCAATTTCTCTCCAGTTTTAGGAAACTGCTAGGAACTAGAGTGCTTTGAAAAGAAATTGATTAGTACAACTGCTTTAAAAAGAAAGGAAAACAGCAAAAAGATACACAGCATCTTTGAGCTTTTCAGGTAATAAAGGCTGCTTAGTGCTTTATTTTAAATTAAGCTTTTAAAGCTTACTCATATTGTATTTTTGATACAGTTGCAGTCAAATTGTAAACAGCAGCAGCTTATGGAATGCAAAACAGTACTTTTTTTTTTTGTTCTTTTAAAACAGCTTTATAATACAACTGTCTAATGTAATTGTTCAGCATGGAGAGGCTGTGGACAGTCCTGTGCGTATCCCTAGGAAGGGGACTACCGCTGGCGCTTCCCAAGGTTCAATTCCAGTCACCGCGGTTGCGACATAAGAACAAGAGAGATAAGGGACGTACAGAGAAGAGGCAGATAATTTCATGCGCTTAATCATAGGGATTAAGAAAGCCTTCTTGGGAATGGCGGGTGCTGGTATTTTGTCCTGACCAAGGAGGGGTGGCTACATTTTTCCCATACGGTTTCCAGCACAAGAAGTTCCAAATACGGGACACGCAGAGCCTATCGCTACAAGCACGGCTGCAATTGCAGACAAACACTTGATGATACCCTTCACCACGAGGTCTATTTTTTTTTTTTTTTGAATGTTGTTAAGAACAAGATGATTTACAGGTTAATTTATACCCTATTAGTGATGAAAGAAAAATGTAAGGGATACATCGTTTTGCCAACAGTCTCTGCTACACAGCTAGGAGACATTTAACCAAGTGCTTGGGTAAACAAGACACTCCTAGTGTGATGAAAGGGAAACTAAAGTCAGGAAGTATGATCTAACTCTTCAAGCCTATACTTAAGCTTAACACAGGAAGTAATAGCAGAAGGGTGACATGATAGCACAAGGGTACAGTCAGAAATGAGGCTTCTTCACAGTTCACCAGTAGATTATTTCCTGTGTAAAGTTATGCAAGTGTTTAAGATCTCTTAAAAGAAGATGAAAATTAACTGCCACAAAAACAAAGCACACATTATCTACTAGCACTAGCCATCTCTGGCTATTCAAAATCTTTAAGGGCAATGACAGGAGATAGGAAGGAATACAACATGAAAACTGACTAACTGCCCTGTTACTCTTCAGCTTTCTGACAGCAAAGGAAAGGAGTTCTTGGCCTATACCTGAGCCTGTAAGCGATAAATAGAAACATCAGCCACATTTATTTTGCGTGCACAAAACCTGCATGGCTTTCCAGAAGAAGAGCTTCGTTCATTGAATAGTTTATTTCCAAATTGCACCTCTGGAGACTGCAGACTACCAAGAGAAACTAATACTAAGCTCTAATTTAGCAGGGCCCATTATTCCAGTTTATTCTTGGACAGCGCACACACACACACACACACACACACACAACATCCTTGTTAGATCAGTGGACAGTCAGAAGCGACCACCTAATCTGTGCTAATCAGTTAATAAGCCTTTGGGCTGCAGAGAGCAACGGGATGGTGCGTGGCTCAGACTGAATGCAGCGACATAGTCAGCCGCACGGCTGAGCATCAGAAAGGAGAGAGACGCTAATGCTCATGCCATAAACCAGAGGGTTAATCATCTTTCTCACTGCTTAGAAGTCCTCCGGATCCTATTTTCACTGTGTGCCCATGCCAAGAGAGCAATTCCCATGAATTTCTGTCTTTTCTAAGATGGCATTCTTCTGATTCCTCAGCCAGTAACATGCATTTCTCATAGGGGCAAACACTCTTAACTATTTTCACTTATTTAAATAGGCCTTGCCTCATGTTCTGGAAACATAAGCTTGTTACCACTCATAACAATATCATTTGTTACTTTTACTGTTTTCTGTCATTGCCTTCAGTGGCTATTGTATCAAGGAGAATAAAGACAAAAAATTACATTTTTTTTGCAGCAGTCTTTTGTATTTAGAGGCTCTTTTGTACTAGCATCAGTTTAGCTAGTCTGTTTCTTACATCAAGAGAGAGGAGAAGAACATGGAAGTAAACATAGCATGATTTTGAGCTCCTCTTCTGTAATTTGTAAGCCTTAGCTATGGAGCAGCCTGCAGTGTGTTTGCATATCTGAAAGTCTGGATAGCATTACTGTTTCGTGAAGAATTTGCCATCCCGAATGTTTATCTCACACAGATCCAGTGAGCTATATTGAGTGAAATGTTAGTAGCGGCTACAGTTGCAATATGAATTAAAACCTCAACGTGAACTTATGTGCTTGGTACAAATAATAGCTGGAACTTATATGAAGACTCTTTCAACGTTATGCTAAGTCCCTCATAAGACAATCATTTTCCTTTATAAAAAGAGGAGGAGCAATCCTTTTCTTTCATTTGTACGTGACTAAATTAATGATGCTGAGATGAGGCAGAGAGTGAGCATTTCACATCCTACTTGGCTTTTAGCATGGAAGGGGATAAAGAAGTTTGAGCTGCGAGCGCTGCATGGTCATGCTTACTTCTTTCATTACATCATGCTTGAACATATGACAATACAAAGCAATAAAGGACTGACAGCATAAACACTGTGGAAAGCAGTAACAAACACAAAACAGCAAAGCTGAGCGAAAAAAAAAAAAAACCCTCATGCAGCACAGATTCACAAGCCGCAGCTGATCTCGGTTTGAGCACTGAGAGACTAAACACAATAGGGAGCTTTCCAGTATTAATCTGTTCTGACATTTTAGAGACTAGTTCTTGCAGACAAGTAAAGGTCTTGCTTTGGAACAATTTTACTCAGGCCATCAGCATCCTCCCTAATTTGATCTGATTTTCAAAGAGCATATGTTTTTGTTTGTGATCTTTGCATCCTACATAAAAGGACGATAAAACTAGCAAAACTGGCAATAGGGTAGGATTCACAATAAAACTTAGCTATCAGGCAGATCTAATTGAAATAGATTTTAAAGTGTGCCTATCACATAACAAGGAAAAAGCTGAACATGAGCAGAATTTCTAAATACTTAAGGGTGTGTGTGTGTGTGTGTTTGTCTATGTGCTTCACACATGTGCACACACATTGGGAATTTCAACAAAACACTGTTTCATCCATCCTTCAGCTGGGTATTTGCTGATCATTGATCACCAGTCACCCAGTGGCTGAAAACCTAAAAAAGCTATTTGAGGTTTTTTGTGTGGCTTTGAGCACTGGCCCTTCTGTCAGGTTCCACTGCGTTATCGTAAAGAGCAACTCTTTGCATGTGAGGAGACAGATGCTGGTGATTTAGGCAGGCCAACACACCGCAGTGCTTTTACTCAGCTGATATTTAATGATTTACCATTTAATGCAGTTCATCTTTCATAACCCTGAGTTCAAACAGAAGCAGCTGCTATTAGGGATGCAACAGTATTGAACTTCCAACCAAAGGCATAGGAGAGCTTCTTTTATAGCTCTAGCTACTGGACCCATCTGGCTCTGCACTTAAGTACTGCAAATGAAGGAAAGAAACACTTTGCTTCCCATCAGTGAGGTCCTGAACAGAATGCATAATTATTCAGAATAAAGGCTTTCCAGTCAAAACTAGTTGCATTAGCAACACATTATCAAACTTCAGTGGATGAAAGTAACTTAATTCATCTTATCTAAAGAACACTGATGAAATCAGGAGCAGATTAAAAAAAAATAAGACCCAAACAACAACAGCAATCACTTAGCTGAAATCATTTTTAATACCAATATGTTCCCAAATCAGATCATAAGGAGACTTCAGATCAGTGCTTCTAAAATAATTTATTCTGGAAGCAGAAGATGAATTGTTCAGTTGTATCCATTTTCAGTCAGGAAGAGGAAAGAGAAAAGGCAAAGTTTGTAGGCTTGTAGCACACAGCAGAGGCTGATGCATGGTCTCTGCCTAGCAGATGGGACAGTGGGCTGGCTGTTCCTCAGTACTCCAGCTCTGAGTGCAGGGCAGCTCTTCTCTAGCAACTCTGCCAATTTAAGAGAAATTTAAGCCTTTAGAAGGTGCTTTCATTTTACAGCACTTCTAAGCAGAAAGCCTGCAAGTGCTAGAAGGATTATCAGATAGTTCGCTTTAAAAGATCCTTTAAATAAATAAATAACAAATCCTCTCCTAATGCAATAATCTATTTTCATTTTTGTGCTTGTGGAGATCTGACAGAAAGTAGATTATGGTAGAACTACATTTACCTCCATTCCTACCAACATCTGTAAATTAGGATTTGCAAGAAAAGCAGCAGATTATGAACTTTCATTACAATTACAGTGCTACAAAACAACCGTTGCCTAGTTATGATTATAGCTAATCCTTTGCCTACAGTGGACCAAAGATGGTTTCATTTTTATATCTTATTTGTAAAAGGAGTCTTTTGTTGTGCTTGAAAACCTCTATTGGAAAATCTACTGATAACAAAGCATTTTAAAAGTGTATGTCAAGTCTTGTTACATAACTTCAACTTTTTTTGTTTCTCTCCACATCTAAGATTATTAACTCACTTTATAAGCATTACAGGATTCAGTCTCAAAGTGGACTATAATTTTGGTGATGCTATTTTCACTGTTGAAAGGTTTCAAGCTTTCAGAGCTCCCTTCTGGATATGACAGTGAACATATCCAGAACTGTTTTTTTTTTTTTTGTTTTTTTTTTTTTTGGCATCTAACAGTAAGTTCTAGCAGAGTTGCTCATTACTTGTTCTATGCAATATTATTGTCCTTATAGTTCGTTGGGAGAAGTGGTAGCAACACATCTCCTTTTATACATTTGACAGTTTTCAGTCCTTCCTTTTCTCCTAAAATATAAAATCTAAATTGCAGCATTTAATTTGTGCATATAAGAATTCATAAGAGACTTGGAAAGAGTTTGACTGAACCCAAAGTTTATGCTAAATTAGCAAAATCTTTAGATTACTCCAAGATATTCTGGAAAAAAATATCTTTTAAGAGAAAATCAACACTTGGAAGTAAAACTAAGCAGAAACAGCACATGTCACCTCTTGCCAAATTCTCTATCAATTTTGTATTTTCAGAATCAGGTTGAGTTAAACATGGCCATTTGTTTTATATGTTTAAGTCTCTCCCTATTCTGTTTTTAACTTCATCATTCAAACACACATGCACACAAACAACTGGAGGCCAGAATGTCATGTTGGATCATTGAGAAACTTATGCTATGCTTATAGGGATCCCTAGGATCCTTGGCCAATTGCCTTCTTCAACCAGATAAAAACCCTAACAAATAGCACGCCTAAGAAAAAAAAACAGTATTAACCAGGAAAAGGCCACAAATCAGTTCTACAAAGAGGTGCTACTAGCTTCCCTCCATGGTTTTCCCTCTGGTTGCTTCTCAAACTCAAAGAAAAAGGATTGCAAAAGGACGCAGGCCCTTTTCTCCTTCCTACTATTCTGTCTGGCATCCTAATGGTCCTACACTGCCACTTCATCCATCCATACCAAAAAATATAAATAAAAAAAAAGGGATGAGGTTCCATTTTACTTATCTTTATCCAGAACTGTGGCTTTCAAAACCTTCTGAGGTGGTCCCTTGCCTTAGGAGCACCTGAAGTCTGAAAGTACCTGCAGGTTCAGTGGCAGCAGCTGTCCACAGGCATCTGGTGCTCTGCTCCTGCCCTGCATGTGGCTGCCAGAGCCAAGAGTCCACAAAGGGGCTGGAAGCTTTCAGATTTCTAGTTCATGCATCCCCTGAAGCTTCTACCAAAGAGATGAAGCGCTCTGGTATGATAAGGCTTTCTAAATTTTCTGTAAAGAGACAGGACTCTGAGCTCTGGCTCAGAAAATCCTTCTGATGCAACAAAATGCTTTCTCAGTACATATTCAACAAGTTTTGTTGAAAATTCCATGAAATGTTTCCTTCGCTTGCATGAATTCTGACACCTTCCAGGTTTTCTTAGCCATGATGTCACTAAGTGTAATCAAGTCTTGTGTGGATTTTCAAAGTAGATACTTCCCAGCTAGACTGGCCTAGTAGAGTTGCCTGAAAAAAGTTACTTGAAAGGAGAATAACAACACTTGCTCTGATTAACACTCGCTGAGGACATGTCAGGGCTGGCAACCAGTTATGGCCTCTTTGGCAGAAAGAGGCAAGTACATACATCTGGCAGTAACTCAAAGATGAGAACAGAAGAGAAGAAAAAATTAGAAATCACTAAGCTATTGGGTAAGAGCACATCCACAGGGATGGAAATAACTTTGCACTTTTAAGTAAAGGACCTTGCCTGCATAAATCCCGAGGAGGAATTGTTGCAAACCTTATGTGAAAACTAGTACCTAAGACCGGAGTATCTGTCGCAAGGAAATACACAAGTACACCCTGCCACATGAGTATGTGTCAGCTCTGACAGACCATCCAAGCACTCTAGTCACTTGATCTGACACACATCAGCTGCCACCCTGCAACTAGAATTATGTACTTCCTTTATCAAGATCTCCTCCTATGCACATTTTATTCATATGATAGAACATGCATTCATTTCTGTGATAGTATCAGATCCTACAAAAGGTGGGAGGGAGTGGGTGAAGAAGAAAGACAGGCCACAGGCACCTGGGTTATCAGCCTGTCAGAATAACTGCTTCAGCCCACAGTTTTTTACTCTTCTTTGCTGTGACCCTTCAGACAAAGTGCCGACCACAGGATCCGGCAGGCTAGGCAGCCTACAGTTCGTATGCCAGTCCTATCTGCAATATAGCACATTATCTCTTCGCATGCCCAAATTCTTCTTCAGATGCCTTCTCATCTGCAAATGTATTAGCTGTGTTGATTAAATGGTTTTGGTGCTGTAGTAGAGCCACTGTTGCACTCCATAACCCTGCTACACTGTGCCACTCGTGTAGGCGGGCAAAAATGAGTCATTCCTCCCTGCATACTCAAGTCTAGGCTGTTTTCACTAACAGAGTTCCCTGAACCTTTCAAAACTCTTACACTGTGCTATGTTTTTCCAAGGCATATCAGCTTTAACATTGTCCAAATTCAATTTTCAGCTGCTATTTGAAGTTTTCTTAGGTCCTATTTTATAATTTGTCTTCAGTAGCATTCACAACATCTCCAAATATATATGAATATATTATATATTAATGAATTCATAGATTATGCTTTATTATTCTCTCCTCTAGAAAGAGAAAGGAGCTAGCAACTAGCCTTCTTGGACACCTCATCAAACCAAACTCTTAACCCTTCAGCCAAATTTCATAACACCATGTTTTCTTTAATGCTGATGTGATTTGACTGTTAGGAGTGATACTTTTTCAATTTCTGTAAAACATTTTAAATAGCCTCAGAAAAAATCCCTAGCATTCTAATACAAGCAAAAAACCCTAACAAGATTTGACTCTTTGCAAAACCATGCTCTCTCCATATATGTATAAAATGTATAAAAATATAGTAAGTATATAGAAAAATATAGTAAATAGATTTTTATATAAATTTACTAATCACATTGCAGTCATGATCTTCACTGCTTCACTCCTTTTTCCGCTATTTTTATACAGTTAGATGCTAAATGCAGGCAGTCATAATTGGTAGAGTTACTTAACAAGTAGTATACTTTTCCTTTTTCTTGGAGAAAAACAAATGAGCCCAAAAGAAGTCAGCTCATCAATAAAGTAATGCGTTCATATAACCAGTGCCCAAATGGTATATAATCCTAATATTTGTATGTACTAAGGTCCCTTCTAATCTAAGTTATCTATGAGTTTAATTCCTGGAAACTTTTTAATCAAAAGAAAACTTTCTTCATTTTGCAGCTTTACTCAAAAACTAGAAACAGATACAGGGGTGTTTAATATCTCTACGTTTGATTGAGTTAACCTTCCCCCCTGCTACCCACCAATAAATTTATGCTACATAATAACTACCGTGAGCTTCTTGTACACTTCTGCCAAGAGCAACTGACTTTACAATAAAATTTCTTGGAAGTGAGAGGACACTAAGTATTGTATTGCAGTTTTTGGCAATACCATCCCTTAGGATGGGCCATTTGAATCTTCTCTAAAACAGAATGTGACCTGTGATTAAAAGATATTCTTACATCTCATTTTCTGTAGAGAATCTCAGTTCTGGTTCTGTTGTTATCTTCTTCAAACACTATAGTCAACTCTCAACCCTCAAAAAGAAATACAATACTATTCTCTTCCACTGTCTGTAACTAAAATTGACTGTGGGAAAAGAAAAAAGCTTTTGTCCTTAATTACATTTATGCAAAGTGTTTACAGGCTGAACAGAAGTCATACTGCCCATTTCTTATCAGATTGTTTCTAGAAATATTTGTTTGACAACCACCTATTTTGTAATAAGGTCAGCATGTTCATTTCATTTGTTTTCTCCAAGTAATACTTAGTCCCACACCTTCAACTAAAGGACAAAGACTCTTATTGCACAGTATTAGCAGGAAGCTTACGATAATATAGAACAGAGGTTGCTTAACAACATAATACAACAATGGACAAAAGCATTTGACAATGATTGCTGAAAGCTAAAAGGCTTTTAAGTAATGTTGAGTATTTGATATTCTGTAAATACATGTAAATTACAGGGCACAGTCATATTTGGAGTCATTTCTATTTTATCTGCTGTTTCTCATATGCTGTTTACCATTCAGAACAGCGTTGCTTCATTATATTTAAGACCATAGCCAGAGAAAACTGGCTTGTGCATCTGCCTGTTTTGTATATATACACATTGCTGCTACCAATAACTTAGGCTAGTGGGGAAAGACAGTAACTTCCTTAGTGTGTACGTTCTAATTGAGAGATGTAATTTGTGCAGAGGAACTTGAACTCAACAATTTTCATCTCTAGCTGGCACGGATAGCTTTGAGATCCTGCCATATGATACATGCATTATTCGTTAGTAATGACTAGAATAAAAACATTGTTGTCACGCAGGCTTTCAGATGCAATATGAATGGGTGAATCTGGAAACCAAAGCTAACTCAAAATACCCTTTCCTCTCCTTTAGCATCAGCTGTCAACCTCAGGACAATGATAATAGGAACTACTTTCTATTTGTGATTGAATAACAGTGATAACTCTTGGCTTATTTAGAGTCCTTTCATCTTTTTAGATACAAAGTGCTCAACAGACTTTAAATGAAGTCCACCTACCACTGACATGCATTCAGCCTCTGGGATGCCAAAGAGTGCCAGCAGTGCTGCATAGCAGTTTCCAGAAGAGGAAGTAAAAAAGAATTAATCCAGCTGAAACTACAGGGGGAAACAGTAGAAAGAACAACATAATGACCCAAAATGGAACTTGGCCAGGACACCAGGGTTAACAATCATGCAAGGAGCTGAGCAACTGTTACAGTTTAGTTTCGCGTCTCATCAGCCATCATAAACCCAGCCAAAACAACACTGCTGAGCCCTGTGCTGATGAACTGATTTAGTATTGCTCTTGCTTCTGTAAGTGGCAAGAGGTGTCATCTATTAATGTGCCAACACTCCCAGCTACAACACCCAAGTCTCCATTGTTCTCCTCTCCAAGCCACGCACAACCTGGCTTACTTAATAGGGTATGACAAAAGTCATAAGACAGTATGGCTAAAGAGACAGGCATTCGCGAGGATAATGATCTGTCAGCAGGGCTGTGGCAAAAGGAATTTACATGAAGATTAATCAATGTTTACAACTCTCCTCATTTATGAGAACAAAGTACTGTTCCCAACCTGCCACCAGTTCTGAGATTAAAAGGAGATAAAAACCAAGAAACAAAAAAGCAAAACTCTACTATTGCTGAAGAAATGAGATATTGTTCCATATATTCTGCAAGCCTAAGTTTTAGCAAGCGTAAATCCATAGTTATTCTTTGGTGGGGGGACCAATGTTTAGTAGACACTGGATACATCATTTACACACTGTTTGAAGATACCTTCATACAGTAAAGATACTGGAGTTAAAAAAAAAAAAAAACCAACAACAACAACAACAACAAAAAAACCACCCAAACACACACTAGCAATTTGTTTCCATGAGCTACCACAGCTGTCATGATTCATGGTGATTTGAGAATTAAATAATCTTTTCCTTCAGAGTTTCTGTAATTCAAGAGAGGAAGAGAGTGCATCTTTTTAAGATGCAGCACGCAATTAGAGGCGATATGACAGAACACACAGTAAGAGCTGTACGAAGCAGGATTTGAGGAACTTCTTAATAACCTGAAAACTAGAACGTGAGTTAAAAAAAATCAACTTATTGATTTCTACATCATATTTACAAGATCTAGTGTTGTGAAATGTGAATTATAGCTTCCTGTGCCAGTGTAAGCCCTGAACCCCAATAGGATCCATCCTAATGAGAACAAGTGGGTCAACACCACTAGTTTCACTCAGTCATTTTCCAATAAGGATGGTGAGTTTTATAGTCTGTATCTGCCTAAAAGAAGCAGTTCTTCCATTCTCACTTATGCCAGTCCCAGTCTTTCCTGGCCTACAGCACCTAGATTATACTGACTTTCCTTGTCCACCTGGCAAAAGCAACCTTAAACCTCTGTTCTCCTGCTGCCATCATCCTTCTCTCCTCCTACCATGAGGGAGGCTTTGCCCCATGGGTGCTGCACCACATACCAACCTTAGGGTGGAGCAAATTCAGAATAACCCAGTTACAGATGATAAAGTTAATGAAAGTTGGCCAGATCTAGAGTAAGACAGGAATCTCTCTTAGGAGAAGCCAGCACGTAATGGGGCAGATTTGGCATGGGCTTAATAGGCACATTTATGAGTTGGCAATTTCTGATTTCTTCTCTGCCTCATCAGGCTCGCGGTGCCCGGTCGGGAAGGTGGTTTCCCCGCGCCTCCGGGGAATGCTGCTCTCCCGCCAGCCTCACCCCGCTGCCTCTCCAAGAGCAGCCCTTCCCCGCGATAAACTCCCAACTCCGCCACCCACGCAGAGCCAGGGCAGAACACTGACAAGTGACGGTGACTGCACTGTATAAACATGCTGACAACTGATTAAGCAAAAATAAAACAAGAATCAAATAGCTCTTCTGCATAATTCCCGATTTGCATAACCAAAAAGGTGGCAAGACTCCAGCCACCACCCGGTTCCTGCAGCAGCGAGCTTATTCGGGCTGGCGGGCTCCTTCGCTGCCTGGAGTTTCAAAACGCGCTGCAGCACAAAAGCGCCGCCGCGGCCGGAAAGCCTCCCGCCAGCGCTGCGAACAGGCGGCTCGCGCGGCAGGCTTCTGCTCGAGCTGCTCCTCGGCGCAGTCGCCGGAGCGCGAGCGGGCAAAGGGCCACGACGACAGGCAGCAGATAGACCGCACGTTACAGGCGGGCGGGAGGCAAGCTGCAGCGCGCCAGCCGTGCTCAGCGCCTCGCCTGTGAAATTACCTCCGCTAAAGGGAGGAGGCATCCCAAGGCGCGATGAAGCAAACACCGATGTCTCTTGCTAGACAAAACTCTGAACTGCTAACCCTGAGCAGGAAGGTTACCCAGATTATCCAATATCGAACCGCGGTCTCTAAAGCATTTCTAAACTTTGGGCAGTAATTGCCAGCTCTTCTCCTGTAAGCAGCAAACAAAGCTGAAGTGTACTTAATCATTTCGCCTCGCTAGGTGCCGGGATCAGAATACCTCCTCTGCAGTCTTTAGCGTCTCCCATCCTCTTCCTTGCACGTGCTCAGCCTTCCACAGGGAGCTGCACGTTAGCGAGGACTTCGCTCCTACAAGTCAGACAACTCTAAAATGCCTAACCAGATCAAGTGTTGTTGTTGTTTACTTTTTTTAAGATTGCAATTTCTAAGTGATCTGATATGCAAGTTAATGTCCCTTTAAATTAATATATTTCAGTTGGTTAATTTACTGAGTCCTCAGCATCCCTACACTGAAACAGTAACAAGCTAATGCCAGCAAGGGAAACATCGTGGCATTATCATGGATGGAAAGAAGTCTCACTGTGAAGCTGCGAGTGTTGCAGGCTGGTTACAAAGCTATCAGATTGCATCTCTACGCAGAGTTTAGTCTGATGCGTATTTGAAAGCAGAATTTTAACTGTCTACATACCAGTCCAATTACGCTCAGTTGGAATATGACCATTTTCATGAAGTTGGTGTGTGTGTGTGTGTGTGCGCGCACCTTCCAGCCAAGCCCTCCTTAAAATTGCTTGGAACTGCGTTCAAGAAAACTGGATTTAAGAGAATGAGAAATATTCAATTCAAGTAGTTTCACCTCTAGCAGGTGAAATAGGCCAGTTCCTGCTATTTTTACCATGGCTACTACAGCAGCAGCAGAGCTTTGCAAAGTCACAGCCACACACCTGTGCCTTGAGTGTATCCTGTTCTCACCAACCCAGTTCTCCTGAACAATAAATGGAGGATTTTTCACGTTTTTAGGTTTAGAGACAAATCCAACTGAGGATCTTAATTTTGTGTAGATTTTCTAGACCTCTCATGTGAGGAAACAGAAGCTAGGGCTGAGTTTTCTTCTGCAGCCACAGGACAATAATCTGTGTGAGGATTTCTTTCCTTTTACTTCCTAGAGAACCAGGATGAAACAGTCTTGAGAGATTTTTCTTTCCCCTATGCCTACTGCACTGAAGCCAGATACCATAACAAAGCTAAAAATAGCAAAGGACTGTCTACTCCTAATCTGTACAGGCTGCTTCGCTTTCAGGTTTCTACTAAGATTTAGTATTAAGTCAGCAGTATCCAAAGCTTTAAGGTTTGTTGACACTTCTTTTCTATAGCGGCTTGGGTTCTGCTTGATCTTTTCCCATGCCCTGTATATACACTCATCTATCTGACTTACCAAGTCTTACACTCCAGTCTCTAACCCCTCACTCTTGTCCCACGAGGCTCCCTATCCCCACTCTTCGGGCAGTGGCTGCCACAAAAACCAACCTTGGATATGTATAAATGAATAGTCCCCCCCTCCTCCTCCAAAGCTCTTAACACTGTTTATGCTGCATCTTCTTTGATTACCTAATTGTATTGCCAGCCTTCTCCCCCTGAAGAATACGTACTCCTGGTTCTTGCCGTATTTCTCCATGGCCTCTGCTAGTACCTGAGGAGGGGTTCCTGGGGCAAATATTGCCTCTTTTGTCTGTGATCCCTTCCATGAGTACTGCCCCTGCCTCAGCTATCTCGTCCTCTGTGAAGGGCCAAGGGTTCCTTGGAAAAAGGAAGCCTAGAGATGCCTTTGGTTCTTGTGCATCCACACAGCACCTTCCTTAAAGTCAGCTTGGATACCATCACACAGGAGCAGGGAAGGTAACAGAGGAGAAGCAACTCCTGCACCAGTGTTAGGCTGCCTGTGTGCCTGCTGCATATCCCCACCTGAACTATAGCTGTTGGCCTTCCACGCACGGCTGCCACTACCTTTTGTCAAAATAAGTACTCTCTAGTCTTGCCAAAGAGAGACCTCTTGAGATGGCAGGGCAGGAGAAGAGGAGAGGGGGTTCCCTGGGATTTTTTGTACGCTGATCTTGAAGGTTTCTAGGTCCCCAGAGGATGCCTTTGCCCAACCCCCATACATTGGGGATGATTCTTACTTCAGCTGAGAAAATGGAAGTCAGAACACCTCTTAAGTAATTCAAATAAATCTAATCAGATAATCATGACTCACTGTTAGGGTAATGAAGATGCTTCCATATGAACCATGAAAAATATCAAAGATTCCCTGTTTAAAATTAGTATAGATGATCCTATTTCAAATAGGAAAAGAAAAAAAAATATGAGATAATCCAAAAGAATTAAGGAAAGTTATTTAAATTTGAGTGTTGAGAACTCCAAATCCTTTCATCAGAGTCTGTCAGCTTCTGAATGACAGCACTAAAAAGAGATAGCAATGAAAGAAGGGCTTGGAATAAGAGATAAGGCAGAAAAATAGTTGCATTAAAGTTTTGTGCACGTGTGTAATTACACATAGCACTACAGCGTCTGTAGTGCATGCATGTTCGAAAGCATATGAAGTGAGGACTTGTGTTTAGCAATCCTATCCAGTGAGTAGTTTATTATAGACTTCTTAGGTACATGCACATTCTCAGATCTGATTACCTATGCTGACACTTTAGTTTATACATTCAAGTAGCATAAAGCCTCTGGAGCACTACTTTCTTATCTCCATTATCCAAGTGTGGGAAGGCAGCTAATAGCAGATCTCTAACAGCCAAAATAAGTATGACCAATATGAATGAAGATTTTCATTTTACTTATAAAGCATAACTATTAGAGGATAATTAATGTAGATTCCTTTTTAGAAAAAAAATCTGAAAGCCAGGAAAATATATTTTGTCTGTTTACTGTTAAGTAAAATTTATGTCTAATCTGGACTGGAAATTACAAACCTATTTCTTCATTTCTTGAAAAAAAAAAAGAGTCAATGACGCTTGAGAAAGTGAAATCATTGGAAATTCTTCATTAAGAAGTACACCTCTACTTACACACACACACTTATTTTCTGTTTATACATCCCAAACCACTTAATCCATTGCTAAATCTTACTCTGGCTGATGGAGGTATATAATCTATACATGAGCTATAATTTGTTGTCACTTGACACATTATATAGATGAAGACTTTGATCTACATTAGCTAACCCTGGAACATATTATTGAAAGTTACTGCTGACTTTGATATTCTGTTTTTATATCTTCACCAAAGCTAGCACTGGCTTGAAGCTATTCATAGAATACCCTTGCCTAATGTGACAGATTGTAGATGAATTCAGTATTCAGTTTATAATCATTCTGCAGGCAGTAATGAGATAAGAAAACTGTCCATATTCTGGATTAAAAAAAAAAAAAAAAAAAAAAAAGTAGCCAGTGTTCATTTTCTTGCTGATAAAACCACCATGGAATAAATCACACCACGCTGTAGCTGGTTGTATCCGCAGCATCGTGGATCTACCAGTCAGAGAAAAAAAATCTACATCCAAAACACACACACTAACCTGTTAGTTAAAACCTCAGTACTGAAGTGTGACTGCAATTTTGGTGATGACCTAAGCAATACTATACCATTATTAAGAAAATGGTTGAGAATTCAGCTTAATTAGAAACTGAAGACACTACTTCTGATGTTACTCTTACAGCTGCTAACATCAGTACAAAGATGAGGACATTGGTCTCATCTTTGCACTGTGTCTGTTAGGCGAGGCAGCCCAGTGAGAAGGAAGAGAAAGGAAACTTTTGGAGACAAATTTATCACTCATAGGCCTGACTTCATATCTACCTACTGCAAAGCAGCTAGCCCACTTAAATTCACAGCAACTCTTAAGGATCCTAAAAGGTTAAAAAAAAAAAAAAAAAAAGGAAAAAAAGAAGTTCCTCCATCTCTGGGGCCAGTGCCTCATTTCAAACATCCGCAGTACTGGCAGGCCTAGGCTAAGATAAGAGACAGTAGGATTTCTGTCCCACTGCAACACTGCTTTACTCTGGAAATATCAAACGTGGTTTTGTGCGCAGAGTAGCTCTTCTATGAGTATAGGAAGAAATAAAATAGCTAGATCAGCAAAGAGGTGATCTCCCTTCACAAGGAAGATTCTGTATAAGGTATAATATGAACTACTGAGTGCTGATATCAGAGTATTAGTCATATGCAAAAGAAAATTGAGCCCAGTAACCTCACAAGAGCAAAACAGTGAATCCTTTGATCTGTAAGACAAACAGGACTGATCTGAAAAACACTGTTTGGTGAGACCATACCCTTGCAATACAGCTAGAACAAATACATTCACAGCAGAGCGTGCAAGGCATAGAAAATATATAGTCTTTTTCTTCCAGATGTCTCAAAAAAGAAAATGATGAGGCACAGGAAGAAAGATTTACATTGTTTCATAAAAACAATGTTCTCTTTCTGCCTCTCTTTTAAGTTTACTTTACTTCCAAGAACAGGAAAGAGTCATTGAAAAGGAGACAAAAGGCTGCTCACCATATATACAGCATTAATCAATGAAATGGGCATCAGACTGGATTTCAAAGAACCTAATTTAACTAGTGCCAATGGCAGGAGTAATTTCACCTCTCTGTGCCTCAGTTTCCTTGACTGTAAAGTGGGAGTAAGTCTTAGAAATCCACTTCATGACTAGGGAACATAAAGGAGTATTATACTAATGTTATGAGTGGAGAAAAGTCAGCAAGTTTGGGGCCTTTAATACAGGCCTTAAGGAAAAAAGAACAATTGTCCATCTATTCGAGAATGGCTACTTTGGACTTTTAACACCACAATAAAAATACAGAAGCAAATCCTGGCTTTGATACATGTGTGGTATTTCAATCCCTTGTTGCTGATAGTACTTTTTAATGTTAAGAGCCTGTTGGCTAACTTATGTTTCCTCTGGGTGCAGTCCCATATTCTTCTCCTCTTTGAGAGGCGGGCTCTTGTTGCTGCTGTGGATATGTATCCCACATCTTGTAATCATTAAGGTACTCAGGGGAAAAGGAGGGGGCAGGAGGACGTTGTTTCAAAGTATGTTTCTGCCCAATTCATTTTGGCTTAATTTGCAGACCAAACTAGAGCTCTACTGAGGCACGTCCTTCCTCAGTCATTCATCACGCTCTCCTTCCCCACACCCCCACTCCTGCACCAAGATATTAAGCAGTAATAACATAGCTTTGGATAGATTAGACAAGCAATTTTTCTGCTCATTCTTATCCTAATTTTCTTTATGTTTGAAAACTTTCCTAATTCTTACAAGTGTCAGTGGATTGACAACATGAAGGTAACAGCAGAATTGTTAAGTGGCTGCTTTGCATGGCAACTAAGTGTTTAGAAAGAGAGAATATGCCACGGTCATCTTCAAAGAGAAGGCAAGAATCTAGCTCAAGGCTTCCTAGATTGGCATGGGGGGTGGGAATTCAATTGCCATCCCTGGGATTCTGCAATAGGATCAGTGCCAATCAGTCCAGCCATGGCAAGGGCAATGGACATAGCAGCTGTTTTCCCACACCCTCAGACCACCCTTTTTGCAGTGATAAGTCTGATCATCAAGGACTCTGGGATAGACAAAATAGAAACAGGCTCTTGGCTACTTTTGTTGCCTCTGGCAGTCTCCTGCCCTAAGCAATCCCCTACTTTGACTCCCTGGCTCTGGCCCTAGAAATAACTGCATTAGGAATGTGCCTGGTTAAGACTTCTAAGGCTGGTGCTCAAATGCACATAGGGTTAACTTGAGAGCAGTGCAAGCCTACCAAACACAGAGCACTAGACTAGAGCTCCTTTTGGTCTCTCCTACAGAGCAGCACTATTCATAGGAGGTCAGCACCTTCCGCACCAGTTGTATTATTCTGTTCTTCTCCCTGCAACATTCCCCTCTTTCTGCTTGCTCTTGTGACACGTATATCCCTGAAAGATAGCTGCATCCCTCTTGTAGAGGGAAAAAAAAATGTTTAGCAGTGAGCTTGAAGAGACATACACATAAAATAAATTCAAAACACTGAAAATACATGTATGTATATGAAATGATAATTTCAAGAGGCAGGAACTTCCCTAATCCTTCTTCCCCTTCCTCCAAAACCAGGGCACTGCAAAGGTCTAGTGTTAGGTTCTTGCTGAATTAGGCCTCTGTGCTCTTGTCTGCCAATAGACAGGCTTGTTTTTCCTTCTGGTGTATGGTATGTTTACCCCAGTAACATGAGATGTAATCGATAAACAAACCAGAGGGAAAAATTTGTCCTTTAAATTAAACCAGTAGGAATTTACTGGTTCCTTATATACTGTGAATCTTATAAGAAAAAGGCAGATACATACAGAATGTGTCTATTCTGACTATAGAGTTATTAAAACTGATTCTATTTCTCTTTGCATTTTATTTTCCAAGTGAATTTTAGAATGACTGACAATCAATTCTTACATGTTACCCCATCAGGTCTTTAGAAGCAGTAACTTCATGCTTCCCGTAAATCATCTTTAATAATTTCCTTGCAAGGAAGTCCTAATGTTTCTGATAAAAATCACAGCAATTACAGAGACAACAGGTTTACATTTCTCTGAATATGATCTGAACTCCTGATAATTTGAGGCATCTCTCTTGAGGATCTGGCAGATCCTCACCATGCACAGAAACTTGCTGGAGTTGGAACGTGGCGCGAAACAGAAAGCGGTGGCTTTGTGGAATTGCACTGCTACTCGTTTTAGCTGCTCCCAACAGCAAGCACTAGCTGGCACTGGCTGGTGCTATAGCATCGTCGACAGACAGACAGCTGCCCAACCCCTCTTTCCTTTTTCTTCCTGCTGTTATGCTACACCTATCTGTGTATCATCAAGTCTTTTTGGACTGGTAATAAGATTTGTACCAGACTATGTTTCTTGGCTTCAGCAGTTAGCTTCTCTTCCAGAATATACATGCTGCTTTACACATACTTTTATTACTGACATCATGAGAACACACCCCTACTATGTTTAAATTTGGGTGTTAACCTGATTTTGCTTCTTCCATATGTGGGTGATGCGAGGCTGAGAAAGCAAATTAAGAAGCTGTTACCTGCTTGAACCATTTTCCCCTACCCTCTACCTAGGGAAGTGATAATCATCCAGCCAGGATACTCTTCCAGAAATCCAAGTTTCCCTGTATTTGAATCATGCCTCTCTCCCTAACACAATCATTTTGATTTGCATTTGCATCACTAAAAAATTATTAATGGGCACAAGAAGAGGACCCCCTCCTTGCACACACACTTGCTTGAATCCCAGATGGGCAAGCTAATAGGCAAGTCTTTAGAAGTAACCATTAACAGTTGTAGGTTCTTATTGAGAACTGTCTCATCAGGAATAAATAACAGATATTTCTAAGTGTCAAACAAGCAAGGCATACGGTGGTCCCTATTAATCAGGGCATATTTCATATGATTACACTTGCTCCCTATGAATTTCTCTCTTGATGAGAGAATTTCTCAAAAATGGTCAGAAAGAAGCAATATCTTGTATAAATCCACATTTTACTGAGCGAATCCAGATGAGGTCTCAGACATTCAAACACAAGACCCTGGTGTTCTCAATGAGCCATACGGGAAGGTTTATTTAGTTTATTTCCATTCAACACTCTCTCAACACAGACTGTTTCTGAGGATCCCACTATATTTGCCTAGACTGATAAGCTGGAATTGGATTTAGCTCCCAGAATTGGCCTTTCATATGTCACATATTTTAGTCTGGGAAGCCTAACATGTATTCCCTAAACCATGTTATTTATGGGATCAAGCCTGGATCAACTACTAGAGGACCTAACTCCCACTTTCTTACAAAAGACAACCTTTAAATTAATTCTGATTGTAGGCTATATATATATATATTTTTTTTTTAAATCTCCTTTGGAAAACTACTCTATAAATATGTTAAAAGACACAGGTAGCCAGCAGTTTCAAGGCTATTTCCAAAGCCACGATTTGACAATATGACATGCTCAGCAGCAAAAACAGTTTAAGTTTTCCACCATCTTTTTATCATCTTTTCCTTTTCTCAGCTCTGTTTTTAAAGAGAAATCTGTCAGAAACTAGATCAGATCCCAGTTTTCATATGCTGGTACTTGCACAGCTGAGGGGGCAGCAAATCGCAGGGGCATAAACAGACAGCAAAGGACGGCTAGAAATTGCTTACACTAGTATTGACTCCAAAGATTTCATATCAAAGTACAGCCTAAATTTAACTTCTTATCCTGACTTTAATCTGAACCACTCAGCCTTCTTGTGTCTGCAGAATTACTCAGGAATCATCTACGATTAAGTTTACTCCTCCAGAATTCTCAAACTCCCTGGTTCTCTCTAGGGCACAAGACATGCACGAATAACCCTTTTGACAATACTTTTACATTTCTTTCTCCAATAAATTGTGGCAATAAGACGTTGCAGGAGCACAGGAAAGCAGGAAAGATTATTTAAAAGGAAAGTAAGTTCTTCTCATGGATCAGAAATTAATGAGTGAGTTCTAGGTTAAGATTTGGAATGATTCTAAACTGCCTCATTATTGCTTGTGATTTTCTTTATACGTGTATCATCTTGCTTGTTAAATACTTGATTCCCCAAATTCTGTCAAAGCCTCTTGCAATCCATCAACTTGTTTCCATGAATTTGTACGTGTGTAGGAAAAGTTCCCTAGCGAGTTCCCTATTATTCCCTATAATATTCCCTATATATTTCCTATAATATTCCCTATAATATGAAATATTAATGCCAAACATTAGTGTCATAATGAAAATAGCTTGTTTTTTGAAGACTGGTATTACATTCCCTTGTAGATAATATAGGCATTTGTAGGAGATTGCTAAAGACTGTGGAATAATGCAGGTGAACAGAGGCTGGGGACAAAGCTGGGTTACAGCAGGACTGAACACTCATGGTTCATAGACTCTTGGCCCTAATAAACCGAGGCTCCTTCTAGTTCTGCTATGGCCAGAGTGTAACAGCTGAATAAGTCTACTCCATTGTACCAAATTTAAAGGTAAATATTTATTTAGAACTATACCAGAAGTTTGACACTGGGAGAGTTCCAGTATATGACCCCAATCAGAACCTGAGAAGTTTCTTATTTATACACACAAAACTTCCCATCCCACCAAAACAAATAAATGAACCCCCCAAGCAATGCACACACAAAACACTTTTCTTTGCTTTTAAAAAACTGTCATTAGGAATTTTATCCTCTAAAAATTTTAACCATAAACTGCTTACCGCTTCCCTCCTTCCTCATCCCCCAGAGTTTAAAATTTCCAAGAAGGACTAGTTAGAACCCATTTAGGATTTAAACAAATTGAAATTTGAACCCCTTTGCAGATGTTGTCAGAGTCAGAAAACATGTCAGAGAGCAGTATGTAATCTTGGAGATGCTTCAGTCAGTCAATATTGATCATAAGAAACGTGATATCATATATTTTAATGGAAAACATGGAAGTCAGTTCAAAGAACTACATCTGAATGGATAATATTAGCCAATTCTTCTTAAGTCATACTGAACCTCAGTTAAATCAGCTTCCTCACCATGTAGGCAAATCTCTATCCCTACCTCCACCCCTGCCTGCCTGCCCGCCTCTCCAAGAAAGAAGAAGGAAAAAAAAAAAAAAAAAAAAAAAAGAAAAAAAAAAGAGAGAGAGAGAGAGAGAGGGGAAGAAAAAAAATTCTGTATCTACATTTCCAAATTCTGCAGCCTTAGGAACCCCTCATGGCTTCATCCTTTTTTTGTATTACAAAAATCAAAGGCAGAACTAATAAAACGAAATCAAACAAGATGATGCTAACTGTTTCCCACTGGACTTCAGCTCAACCACAGACTGACATCACATTACTGGGCAAGGCTTCTCAAATAACACACTCCTTCATGGAGGACAGGAGGAGTCTTCTGTTGCAAATTTACCTTCTGCTTATTTAATGCAGATTGCTAAACCCAAATATGCCACTTCTTGGAATGTGGGATTAGTTCTGAAATGCCACTCTAATATAGATAATTCTTGCTGCCTCCTTGAGGGTTTGTCTGCCAGGCTAGGCACTTTGTTAGCATTAAGTTGGTCTTTTGGCATTTGTGAGTGGAAGTTGCTGAAAATAGATGAGACTGGGTTGCAGAAGAACCCTAGGGGAACAAAGTATTATTGGATGGCATGTGAAAACTCAATTAAATTTATGCCCAATCATTTTCAGCATATGAAAAAATACCCAGAGCCAAATGTATGAAGCCCAGTTCTCTAGAACTATCCAATTTATATCTTGGCTATATGTTCCTTTCATTGTACTATGACTCTTTAACCCCCATGCCCACCAAGAGAACAAACTACAAATCTAGAGAACATGAATTAAATCTGTATGAAAATAATGTCCTGATGAAAGCTATTGCCTTGGCTTAGATTTTAACTGCCATCAGTTATGTAACTAGGTAGCAGCAACCATACTGACATCTACCAAACTTATTCAGGTCTTGAGAGGTGCTGCCATTATTTCTTTATCAAGACATTCATAAGATGTTGGTTTACCTTTGAATTAACTTCATGGTGATAAAAGTGCAGATTCTGCCACTCTGCTATACCCCCCAATTTTTTTTTGCTTTAATAATTGGCTACCACTGATGCTGTCCTGACTTTTAAACACCAGTTATTTAGAAATAAAGCAAAAATTATTTCATGTATTTTTCGTCTATCCAGGCACGGACTCTAGCAGTTAGAAGGCTAGCAGTTAGTTACAAAAGCAGAACAACAAACAGCTCTGGAAGCTATTTATTTTCAGTACAACTGTAGTGAACATCCTATTCTGTTGTATTAGGAAGTATCTATAACTTTCTGCATAATTGAAAGGAGGCTACTCTTCAATGATATCATTAAAAACAAAATCTAGTAGATCGTAAACTGTTCCAGAATTTTATCTGTATTCAGATTTCTTGTATGTCTGGGGAAAAAGTTAGCAAAATAATCTGAGACTGAATTTTGGAAGTAAAATTTTTTTGGGGGGAACATAGGTATGATTTTTATATTCAGTTCAACTTTGTAAATATTTTCAAGTAATTAAAGCACTTTTGGAAATAAACAGCTACAACTGTAGAAAGGTATTTCATAAGCTGAGATCCAGGGTTTTAAAGCACATGTAAACTCAAATCTTACCTTTGACTCCTCTTCTAAAATAGGAAGCAATGACTCAATGCTTAATTCTACATTATAAATCTGAGCCAACTAGAAGAGTTCCTACTTGACATTAAGTCTGTAGATCTGACAAAGTGCTTGCTTTTAAACCTCTAAGATGGTAAGAGCTGACTGAGCCTCTGTCTCTTAGCTGAGATTTTTCAACAAGTTGCACACATGGAACTTTGAAGAAGTCAACAGACTACATGCATCTATGGTAGCTCTGAAAATTATTGGAACCTTTGAGAAAGTTGACCGTAATCTTTTATGGGCTCTCTTTATGAAGTCAATAAATGGCAAAACTTGCACTTCTACAACAAGCACTGAAGCATTTCAGACCTGTAAATCATGATTAGAAGCATCATTTTACTAAAACCATATAACAAATGACAAAAGAGAGCCTCATTAATATTTTGATGTTGCCTGTTTCACTTAGAATCAAAAATGGCAGTGAAGTACTCTTCTCAAATGCAAGTTAAATTCTTTTAAAGTTTCAGATATCAGACACAAATCAACACTAATAAAAGAGGAGCTCTATCCACAGGCAACAACCTTCTCTGACTTTTTACAGCTCCCACACTAATGCCACCCCCATGAAAGAAGTCAGAGTGGGGCCACTTCGTGGGTGCTCTTCAAAGCGAGATGGAACACAAGGGCTTGGAGGCACAGTAAAAGCAGCCAGAGTTGAGAACTGACACTTTTTGGCTTCAGTCATTGTGAGGTTTGATTAAAAATCAAAACACTTCACTGAAACACAGGACTCTAATCAACCTTCCTCCCCCCCCAACAGTATAACAGTATTAAGCAAAATATTTACTAGTTTACTGAATGCCATTTTCAGCTATTTAAACTGAACACAGTGTTAAACACATCTACAGTAACTTAAGACTATCAGACGACACTGAAAAGCCTTTCCATACCATAAGGAGCCATATTGATGGCTCCTTATCACTTGTAAGTGATAGACCAGGCAAACACCTTATTAATATCAAGATAAGTTCTAGAAGTTATTTTTATCATGTTGCCTTTAGTAGGTTTGAAGGTAGAGCCATATGAGAAACAGGAGGAAGATAACTTAATTCCAGTTCCCTTTAGCAACTCATTTTTTGGCTTTAAGTATTTTTGCATTTCTATTTTGTTTTCCTCCTTACTTCCAGAATTAGTTCTGCAGGCTGAATAATGGCACACTGCAATTGTTGATTTAGTTTGAAAGGAAAGCAACTTCACATTTAAAAACATACAAAGAAAACACAGTTTGAAGATAGAGCACAGAGAGCAAAAACGTAGTTAATAAAAACACAATACTATTTTAATACCTTCAAAGACTTCTGAAAAACAGCCAGTGTCATTTAAAATAAAAAATAAAGAACTTTCAAAAGACTTTTGTGGGACAACATTGCTGAAGCAATTCATTTTAAACAGCTCTACTTGTAAATGACAGATCAACTTCCTCCATTTGTCTTAAGAAAAAACCCCCAAAACTAAGTTATCTAATAAGACTTGAACAAACAAGTCACTATCAAAAAGTTGCAAAAACAATGCGCTTTTGTAGGAAACTGGTAGGAATAACTTCAGTGTACTTAATGTACAACAACATCTTAATGAATGGCTTTAACATAAAGGTCTGTGTCATAAATATCTCTAAAGAAAAATACTTATGTTAAGAAATAAATAAGGGCAGCAAAAATAGCAGGAAGAGACTGATCTAACGGCTTTTTTTTTTTTTTTTTAAGCCCTCTACCTTCTGGTAATATGCCAAAGTACAATTTCTATTACAATATTTGGAGCCAAAAAAAGGAAGAAGAAAAAAAGGCAGAAACCAGTTAAAGTCATGTATTCTAGGAAAGCACTTAAGTATATGATAATGTTAACTTAAAGCCTTTTTTTTGTTGCTGTTTCTGACAAGTATTCTATAAATTGCATCTAAACTGCTTTGTTTCACCACAGAACAGAAAAAGCTATGCATCTCTTCTCGGCAGGTGAAAGTACACCTAATATCAAATAACTTCTTGGTACCATCTGGGGGGTAACAGATGCTGTGCAAGACCCACAGTGACATCTCCATCTTGGAAAAAACATCCAGTTGGATGTGGAAGTGGAAACAAGCTGGGTTGCAGTCACCAGTTCCGCAAGAGCAAAGGGCACAGTAATAATGGGGCTGGAAAAAAGTTTAAAATACGTAATTCCAATATGAAGCCTGCTCCAGTCCTTCCTGCATGATTATATACTCTGCACCTGAATTATACACATCTCAGCAATGCTTCATTTAATGTGTTTTTCTTCATGTACTTTCTCAGACAGTTCCCTCCCTCCAGTCTCCACCCTTTATAGGAAATAAAAATCAATTTAGTCTGGCCATGCCCTTCTCCTGGAGAAAGAACAAACACTCTCTCTCTCACACACACACGCACGCTGACTTTCTTCCCCCACTTCATACCCAAACACAAAAACCCCAGGCATATGGCTTTTCAGATGAACTGGCACTTTGAAATAAGCTCACCCATTTGACCAGAGCAGAACTGCTTTCAGGGCCAGAACAATAGCCCCAGTATAGCAATGCATATATTCTGCCAAATAGAAGACACATTTGAATGCTTTGTAGGGTTAAAAAAAAAAAAAAAAAAAAAAAAAAAGTTTAACCCTAAATGAATACAAGATTTAGGTAACAGAATAATTTGCTAGTCTCAAACTACTGCATTTAACACAGGAGGTGGCACATTTTGCTTTCCCTCTATATATGACTTTATATAATGTATGACATAAATGCTATAAAGTAGATTTAGCTGAATGCGTTACTGCCGCCTTTTAAAGTCCACCATTTTTTATTTATTGAAAGTTGGTGTTGTGTTTTTTTGTTTCTTTGTTTTTAATCCAATGGCAATCAACCCATCAGTAAGTAAATTATGATCTGGAAATAGGTGGAGAAAAATACCATTGTTGCTTTGAAACATCTGGCATCTTAACTGAGATGCCTTTTCCTTCTGTGAATCCTCAGTTTAGCATCTCATTCTGCAAAGAACAATGCTAGCTGCAAACTTTTAAGTAATTATTCCATATTGTGGCTTCCCACATACCCAGAAATAGGTAGTGCAATTATTATTGCTCTCAAAATACATAGTTATAGTAAAATACTAAATTAAATTTACTCCTAATTTTCCCTCATGAGCTTTCTATGTATATGCCTTTTAAAATATAGAAGTGACTCCATGTTAATTCTTCTGGAGAAAGAGAGAGAGGTTCAAATGCCAGTTCCTATGAGAAGAGCCAAATCTCTGTCACTACAGCTCTCCTCATGCAGCAGCGTTGACATTGCCAGCTGTTATTCCAATAACTACCTCTGCAATAAAGCCATTTCTTCAAATTAAAGGCCAGGCTGAAGAATAATCCTTTTTGCTTGCACACTAGCATCAGGAAACCTCCACAGTAACTACACATATGGCCTTGCAATGCATTGATGGGAGTGGAAATGATTCCTTCATTGCTTTAGGCTGGCAGTGCACTGTCCTAGTCCATCAGATCACTACTTGCACCAAGAAGTTGCAGTGTATACTTTTTAAAAAAAACATGTATTTTTAAATACTGTTTTTATTAAGTTTTAATTCCTGTTCAGAAGGACACTAAAAGTGACATTTCATTGAAAGTCATACCACAAGTGTGTGTATATGTATATATATAAAAAAAACTTCTCCCACTCTGATCTTATAGCAAAGCACAGTATAAATGATTACAACCACCTTAAAGAGGTGGCACAGTGCAGCAGAACATGGTGAATAAGAACATCTGTATCCAGAGTAGAGAGGTGACTTTGGACAGGACACTGCAGAATGAGCATATCTTCAAGTGTGTGATTTCTGCCTAGTTTTAAAAGTCTTACTGATCAATGCACTTAAGTCACACATGCCTAAATAACTTTAGAGCTTCAGTGTTCACACTTCAAGAGAATTCATGTGCTCTCCCAACACATGCAGAAGCAACAAATAAATTAGGTGAAAAGTTGCCCAATCTATTGCTAATAATAGAGCACTTTCCCAACTCAAAAATACGTACCTCTATTCTGCTCCAGCTTATGCCTTTTGAAAGCCAGCAGTGAGACTCATTACATGTTATCTCACAGGTTTTCCCTAGTACCTTCATCTCAGCCCAAAGACTCCTCATTATATTAATTCTGATTGCGTGTGTGAGACAGTTTCAGTGCAAGGATGTTGTGAGACCAGATACAGGCATATGCTGCCTTTGCTTTTATATAGCTGGGTCCCAACTATTAATGATATTTCTGCAGGCTAAACCCGGATTTGCCATGATCACTGATTGACAGATCATTGATACCTTCTGCTGTAATCATCGCACTTGCAGTATTTAGAAAAATTACTGGGTGCTTTTAAGAAAACCAGCATGTACTGTGTGTTTTTACAAGAAATATTACTGAGCTTACAGACTGACTGCCTTTTTATTGACATTTTCATGTTAGTTATTCATTTTTCCTTGATGATGCAAGGCATAATTCTTTCATTTAGTATTTTATGGATAATATACACAGTGCATTTCTTTCTTTACACTGAACTATTAACCCAAGTGTGCTAGTAGGGGGAAACTTAATGCTAAACATTAAGTTTAGCTTTCTCAAAGTCCGACTCATTGCCAAGGAGATGCATTTGTTGAGCAGCTTAAAGGCCAAAAAAGACAGCATTAAGACGAAAGACACTTTATGACACCGAGTCAGCTGAAAGTATCACTGAATATTGGACAGTATTAAATACAACATAAATATCCAAAGAGGAAAAATTCTGCAATAATTATCTTTGAAGTATAGTTCAAAATAACAGTAAAAACACACTGCCACAGATTTGCAGAAAAGGCCTAAGACTTTTCTGTTACACTGAACGGGAACAGAGCCATATAGACTAGGAGAAATAATAGGGACAGAGTCAATCAGAGCCTATATGACAAGACATCTGAAAAAACCTGAGTACTTTGTGCAGCTAATGGGACTGTTTTTGCCTGCAATTAATTGTGGACACGAAAGCAAGTACGGCACGTAACTTTAACTACTGCATTCCTGTATTTCTCTTCCTTTCTCAGAATCAGACGTTTACATGCACACAACACAGAACTGAACCTGCAGAACTACAGGTCACATTAGGATGTCTTGCTACAGCTTAGGTCTGTAGCTAGTCATTTTATTAGCATGCTAGTACTGGCAAAGACTCAAAGCTTTTTAGAAGATAGTTGGTGTTTTTTCCATGGTGGGTGCTATCCCACCAAATATATTAACTAGCATATTAGTGATACTTGTACTGAAGACTATTTCATTGGTATCCAGCAAGATTATGTAATAAAAGGGCATATTTACTACTGCTTATCTGTTCCTGAAACTCCAGGGCTTTTAAACATGTTCTTGTCCAACAAATGTTCAGTTATGTGAAATCAGGAAGTGTAGCCTGTCTTTCTATTTCACTCTAGTCTTTACAACTGTAAAGTCTCTTAAGGAGATTCTGTGTCAAAGCCATGTTCTCGACAGGCACTGTGTCGATGTATAAGCAGGGAACTGGTGAGAGGATAGAGAAGAGCAAGAAGCAACTAGAAGAGTATGAGTGTGTATACACACACTTTTTAGATATAAAATAAAGCATTATTGGCCTTCAGTTCCTAATAACTGCCCAGCTTTACATCCTTAGTGGAGAAAGCAACTGCTCTGACCTTCCAGCCGTTGGACCCTCCAGAGGAGGCGGCCAGCATTTTTTCTGGCACTCCCAAGGCAATACAAACTTGGGCAATCCTCCCTGAGCCACTCAGGAAGAGTAGCTATGCATTGTTTTATAAAACAGACCTGCCCTGAATAAAAATACCCAAGAAGTACTGAGTACTCAGTGCAGTTCTCTCCCCACCTCCTTTTGTGGGATTACTTTTTGCATCTTCACCTGCCTTTTCCAGAGCTACACAAGCTGCTCTCACTCAATCTCCTCAAAATATCCTGGATCATAGAAGGGAGTTAGGCATTTTTTCCTTAAAGAAAAAACAAAAAACAAAATCACACCACCACACACACAGCTACAGGGCGGCACGTGACAACCCATTTCAACATCTGAAAACTGTTTCATTTTTTTCCTGTACTGGTCTCACTTGAAGGCCACTTTTCCACATTTCATAAAGCTGATATGCTGCTCTCCCCCCACTCTTTAAAACAGGTCTCTAAATAGTAAAATTAATCCACAGAAAAGCTTCAATATTGCCAAAACTACTCAAAAGCAAGCTCAATCATACAAATGGTCTGGTAAACACTTTATTATTACTATTTTTTTGTAGAGTGTTAATACCTAGCATAAAGAAAATACTATGTTCAGTTGGAATGAGTGAGGCAAGAATTCCACTTATTCCAGAAGTTTGCACACTCAAATGACATACTGCAGTACCACATGAAAAGATACTGCATAATAGCAGTGTATTTAATGGTGTTGTTGGACTTTCTTCCTCTCTGTAGTAACAAAGGACTCGAGTGTCTTTAAAGGCAATTGTAACTCATCATCATTTTCATCTTGAGCAAACATGCATCTGAAATTCCAGGTAATTCAACTTTCTCTGCCACTTCAGAAATCAAAACAAGGTCTACAGATTAAAACAATCTTCTGGGGAAAAACATTTCAAGTCGTACTGCCAAAGCACACACTAGTTTTCAGGTCTACATAGGTTGCTGTGCAAAAAGCTAAAAGCTGCAAACATTGAATTTTCTTAATAAGAAAGTATAGGGTCTACTTCTGAGGAGGAGAAGTGAGAATCTTAAGAACAGGATGAGCCAAAGGTCAGCGGACCTTTCATCTAGAGATATATTTATTAGTCTTCACTTTTTTGAATAGTGAAGAGAGGCATCAAGAGCATGTTTACATTTTGAATACCAAGGGCCAAACAATAAGCACACTCCTTTCCCATCCAGGGCAATGGCACATTCTCAGATTTCTACAAACTTACAGCATTTTACTCAGCACCAAGTCTATAATTTGTGCTTGGCTTAAGCACAGCCCACTAGGAAGACGCTCACTTTCAACTGAGGACATGGAGAGCTAAAAGCTCAGGACAGTCAGCAGCTCTTCCAAGTCCAAAGGCCTCCTTCCAGCTAACCGCTTACGTGAGCTTTGGGTGAGGGCCTACCTGCCTACAGCAAAAACCAGTGCATACACATACGCAGCTACGTGTATATATATATATATATATATATATATATATATATATATATATATATATATATATATATATATATATATACGCACACACCCTCGATGCTTGCTCGTTGAGCCCCGGCAGCACCAGGGCACAGCGGGACACACTCAGCCCTTTGGCACAAGTGCAGCTCTCAGACCAGCCCTCCGGTAAAAAGCAAAACGCAGGGACGGAGGAAAACGAGAAACACAACCCGCATTAGAGAAGGGCAGGACAGAGGAAGGAAGAAAAGCAGCCCTGGAAGGGCGCTGCTCCCCAGGCTTCGCCCAGGGGCGGGGGCCGAGAGCGAGCACCCCTCCTTCGCGGGCACCCTCAGGGCCGCAGGCGAGGCGAGGCGGGCTGCTACGCGCGAGCCAGGAGAGCAGGGCCACCGCAGGCCACCGCGGCGGGGTTTCACAGGGGCTGGCGGAGCGGAGGACCCAACGCAGCCGCTCTCCAGCCCAGGGAGCGTTTTGCACCTGCAGAGCAGCCCCACTCCCGGGGCCAGCTGCACACCCGAACGGAAAGGGGACAAAACACCACGCAGACTCACCCCTCACCGCAGAAGCAGGGCCGCACGCTGGGACAACAACCACCACCAAGCACCACCCTGCCTGCTGCCAGGGCAGGAAATGGGCTCCAGCTGCCACAGCTGCCCCTCATCACCCCTCATCACCCCTCGTTAGCCCTCACCCCTGCTTGCCCTCCATCTTCCATGGGGTGAGGTTGGGAAGCAGGAGAACTTTCCAGCAGGTCTCCAGCAGGACATACTTTCTGCAGTAGCTCCTGTTGGAGGCTGTTTATAAAATGCACCCTGCCTAAAGTCATAATCTTACCTTAAAGCCTTTTGCGCTCCCTGACAAATTTATACTAAACTGGATTGCAGTTAATATAGCTCGGGTTCTCTGTGTTACTTTGCATCTTTCTCTCTAGGGTCCGTTTATTCTTCATGTTTCCCTTTTCTAGTGCAGCCACGCAGTAGAAGACATCAACATTTCTTCCACAGTAATCTCCCAAATCCTTTTCCTTCATTGGTATGCTGCACAATTGTGCTATTTAACATTTTTTTCCCTGTTTTGGTTCACTGCTCCTTGACTTCATATTTTACATCATGTACACTAAACTTTCTTTTCATTTGGTGCCCCAGACATCTAAGAGAGCCTGCTATCTCAGAAGCAGGTCAAGTTGTTCCTCGTTACATAAGGCTGCCAGCTTGTAAAATGTCAGACCTTAAAATTAAGTTGTTTTTACTGCTGTGGCAAACCTACCTGGATGCATTTTTTGTATCTAAGGAGCTTTCCAGCACCACGGTCTGTGGGTCTGTGTTTTGGTGAGTGGCACAAAAGCAGCCACTGCCTGAAGGAAATGAGGGGAGACTT
Source organism: Rhea pennata (assembly GCF_028389875.1). Taxonomy (NCBI): domain Eukaryota; kingdom Metazoa; phylum Chordata; class Aves; order Rheiformes; family Rheidae; genus Rhea; species Rhea pennata. The sequence goes on along the minus strand of NC_084670.1, from coordinate 15,208,708 downwards.
GACAGCAGCTTGTAAGGAGACAAGCGTAAAGCAGCTCTAGCTGTCGATGGCTAAAGCTTTTGTACAGCATAAGCTAATTGGAACATACAATTAAATTACATAAAATCAAAGGAAGTTGTTCAGGAGAGTCAAACATACACTGAGGTATGTGTATGCTTGCAAATGTAGGTGTACATTTTGATAAACGTGCAAACAAGCAATAGCACTAAAACCAGGCATGCTAGCCAACACAAGGCATCTCGATTGACAGCTTGAATAAGTTTCAGACTCACATTGATACTCTGCTTTCACTCAAAACTTTGCTTCCAAACTGTTCTTTGAAGCTAAATCTCAGTCAAAAAAAATTTTTAACTGCCAGATTTAAGAGAGTGTCTGTCTTGCTGTGGTCTCTACCAGCACTGCTAAGAGTTTGCCAATTACTGCCAGTAATGGTGATAAACTTTTACACTGCTGCTGCTTGCTGAGTGATCCATCAAGAAGTTATGAAAGTTATTAACTTGATATGCAGTAAATTAGTAATCCCTCCTAACTTCAGTGGGACTCCTCACAGTGCATAGAGATAAGCATGACTAGGAGCCTATGAGTAAAAGCGAGATATGACCTGAGAATGGTCCAAAGACAAGCAACGGGCTATGTGTAACTGCTACTGACTACAGCATGAGCCCACATCCGAGCTATTGATGGGCAATATTTTGAACACTGGTTTAATATTCCGGCTCTGCATGTCTGCAATACCAGATGGTACCCAAACTGAACATGGTACTTCTGGACTTCAGCAGCCTTTAAGGAGTGCAGTGGCTACCAGCCTTGCACTATTTTCACAGTAAGAGCAAAAGACAGTTCTGCTGCTGTGAGGCTCCAGGCTTTCAGGCTGTACGCATGACCAAAGGGCTGAGGAGGCAGCTGGAACTGCAGGAAATCTTGTGGAGCAGGGAAGGCACTGGCTTTCCCCCTGCCACTGCATGTTGGGGGGGACTCCGGATACTTTTGTGGCAAAGGAGTTCTCTAAACTGTTTCTTCTCCCATTTCTTCCTCGTACTGTTATACTTTTTTTCTACCTCCACTGCACATCTCTTAAATACTTTAGCAGTTTACAGTACTGCAGTTTTTTCATTATCAGTATTGTAAAAGGTTCAAAGGGTGATGCTCATCATGTATCCAGACCTGAGTGACTGTGCATCAGAATATCCATTGTCCTTACCTGCTTATTCTTTTTTTAATATTTGTGAAACTAGGGGACACTGATATAATGATAGCCTCATATTTGTTACAAAGTGAAATGAAAAGGTTCATGACAGTTGTAATGGGACCATCCCATGCTTCCACCTATATAGACCTTACTGTTCCCCACCTACTAAACGTGAAATTCGGCAGTGTCTTCAGCTGATGACAAAAAGCTATCAACAGGACAAATCAAAGTCCACGTCTAGGGATTGAAGAGCTGTCCCTCTCTGAAGTTCAGTGTCTCTAATTTCTGTAGTCATACAAAACAGTTCAATTGCCTGAGCCAACTGAGCTGCTAAAATAAGAAAAAGATAAGAAAAGATGAAGAACTGGTCTCTAGATCATCACATTGTCATTCTGAAAGGCATTTATGGATTTTGGCAGACAAAATAAACAAGGAAAAAGCATAACTGTGGACTGAAGTCTGAAGGAGTGTTTTCATTTGGTTCATTGCAACTGAAAGAGTTTTCCATTCTTTTTCCCTTACTTTGAAGTGTCAGCTCAGTCCAAAATGAGCTCTGGGACTTCAAGGGACTTACAACCTGACGTGACAAGTTCCACTTTCAATTAAAAAGATATATTGACATTTGCAATCTCTGTTAAGTGTGAAAATGTAAATTTAACAGTAAATAAGGAAATGTGTTTAGTGCTGTAGGAGATTCTATCAGCTGCTTGGGAGATAGAAGAGAACTGTGAAAAGCAAGGAAAGAAAGGAAGACAAACTAATGTTTCACACTGCTCAAAGTCACAAGCAACTATGATGCCATGTTGAAAGTATTCCAGCCAGAAATCCTCCCCCCACCTTTTCTCCCAGCTGCATTTTCTCTTGTGAGCGAGTGGTTTACTCTACAAGTTATCAGAAAAGCAAACAAACAAGGAAGTTTACACAAAATCAAGGGGAATGGAATGATAGGACAATGACAGAAAACAACAAAAGCAAGGAAATACACAGATAAATGTCAAATGCACCCGCTGGACCCTTCCATTTGTTTTACAACAGCTAATTAAAAAGACTCCTCCTTCTCTACTTTCAGGATACCTCCTGCTGTGCCAAGGTTTGAAGGCATTTGATACTGTTTACTCTTAGTACCTGGTGTAGATTTCACTAGGACTAATGGATGCATATTATGTGTGGGAAAAGACCCTCTTCACAAAACTGCTGGAGGCAGACCAGAGCATGTCCAGAGTAGGGAAATAGGTACTTTGACCTCTCGCAAAAATCTACGATCTTGATTCCAACACTCATTAATTTTGCCACAGACTTCCTGCAGAGCTGGATAATGTATTTCATCTTTTGCTGTTTAAGCTCCCCATTTCCGTAAAAGCAAGATGATAATATATTTGCTTATTCTTTGTGGGTGAGATTTTTCAGTATCACTAAGAATTAGCTTGAAGCAGAGGGTAAAATCTCCCAGGATTTCAGCAGGAGGTTATTATTTGTATGCTTTCATTTGTATGCTTGGGTTTTCCCCAACTGTCTGTCTAGACCATAAGCGCTTTGGGTCAGAGTTTGTATTTCACTGTATGTGTTAACCACAAATCCCACAGCAGAGCTGTGATTTCAGATGGGCACTCCAAATGCCAGTGAGCAACAGTAATTGAGTGGGGATACAGGCAAGCACTTGGGCTACTACTTGTTTGGGCTGAAACTGAATCAAATTCAAATAAATTCAGCCCTAGCTTGTTTTATTTGTTTCAGATAGGAACTCCACATGCTTCCAATGCAAAATGTATTGTGCAAGCACTGACGAGGCAGATTCCTCAATTCGTTTCTGAATGGTAGTGTGGAAAACAGTAACAACTTTGTGCATGAAGAAAATTAATGATTTTGGACCGTTATCTTCAAATTGTCATAAACTTTCTCATAACAACACTTCTTTTATACTTTCTTTGATAGCTTCACTTGTTTAGTGAAAGGTCACACAACTATATACTGTCTCCTAAAATCACTGAATGCATAATGGCTTCTGCTGTTCTAACAGGAATCATTAAACAAATTCATAAATCAATGAAGCACACCGGTACATTACTTTAATTATCATTTCTGCTCAGATGGTTGGTTTATGTAATGTAATTGTTTACTATGTCTGAGTATTACACTAGAGAAGCTTAGCTGGATCTTAATTTCAAAATCTATTCTAATTTCTTAAGCATTTTTATGAAATTAACAAACAACAGTCTATGGACTACACTGACAAAATTCAGTTAAAGGAAGAATACTCTCTCCCCCTCTCCTTTTGGCATTTGTTATGAGATAATTTTAAACATTCCTGTCATTCTGTCTGTTTTCTTAGAGATGAATGCCGTCCTTAGGTTTGTCAGTTAAACCTCCATAACAGTTTTTAAGCATTACAGAACATTACATATAATTAGATATACAGAATTTATGAGTTGTACAGTTGACTTCAACAGTACCATGCTTAAGATATTAGACATGACCAAACAGAGAATGATAGACATTAATAGCATTAGAAGCTCTGACATTTTCCTTTGAAATACAAAGAATAACAGGTTAAGATGAAATATTACAAAATTCATTTTCTTGAAATAATATTTTTCTTTGCAGAGTCGTACAGAATACTTAAGTGTTTAACAGTCATGATTTATGCTTCTGGCAAAATCAAGGACTTGTCTCAGAAATAATGAGATTAAACCCCCCTCAACAACTATAGTTTAGATTCATACTTATTTCTTGTGTTTTTGGCTTTTGAGGTTTGTGTCTTCTCTGAGAAGTTATACTACCATAATCTGGTAAGTTCAGGTGTTAAGGTTTTCAGAATAAAATAAAACTAAAAGAATATCATAAAGTCCCTTTGATGGGATTTACAAGAGCCAAATGACCTGGATGAAGTTAACTGAAGCATCAAATTAGGGCCCCTGCTCAGGGTATTGAACAGCAGGAAATGAGGATATTCCTCAGCCAAACAGACTTTGGAAGAGCTGAGTGGAAGACCAGGATTTCAAGGGAGTCTAAAGGGGAATTCTGGTCTGCACATAGAGGTTGAGAAAACCTATACAATACAGAAAAAGGACTATATTACATGAACAGATAACCGGGCTGAGAACAAGCTTCACATTTATCACTGAAGACAGTATCAACACAAGTCCTTTGTATCCTCGTAGTCTCTCTAGTAGGACATTTGTGATTTATATGCCTTCAAAATAGGAATGAACTGAAAAGAATCTGCAACTTTTCTCACCACCTGTCCAGGCATAAGAGTGCATATTTCTGTCCAATGCCTTTTTGAATAAGGAGTAAAATGTCTGTCCTTTATCTGTGTTATATGCAAGATGTTTAAATGAGATATGCTGTCTAAGGTTTTCATTTATGTTAACACAAGCTGCATGTATATATCAGATCTGGTCCCCTGAAATGCATATTTCCCAATATGCTGTAGAATCCATTGTGGGATCTGAAGCTAATAAGTAGCTAATAGGACCATCATATGAGCTTTGCTTATTTACAACTGATATTAAAGTAATTCAAAGGCAAGATTGAGGACAAGAAAAATATATTAAACTATATTGCTTTATAAATGAGAAAGGCTGCTCTACAAGATGACCAGAACAATAAAATGTCATGTTTAATTCACCTCAGGGTTAGCTCTACTGAAGTCAGTGGAGTTTCATCACAAATTAGTTTGGCTTATTGTGTTAAAAATCTGTGGATCTTGAGGCTTCGGGAATGAATAGTAAAGAGTTTAAGTAGACAGATTTTAAAATCATAGAAGAGATTTTAGAATTGGCCATAGAAAATGATTAGCCATTTTTTAGAAAACATAAATTGCTATGCTGTTTCCATTACTGTGCCCAGATATCTTTGGCATAACTTGCAAGCTGAATTTTTATAGTTTGTATAGCCTTTGCATAGATGTGACATTTCAATAAAAGAAAATTGATTTTGTTTTTTTTTTTAAAAAAAAAAACCTTCAGGAATGTTACTAATGTGTTTTCCTGAGATTTTAAAAACTTCCTTTGTTCCACATACGTAGTGTTTTCTTCTATGAGCAGAATGTTGTTTCATAGACTGAATTACAGTATTATATAGGCTTGAAATCTCAAGGTGATCGCTAAAGGTTAGAAGTTGTCTTATGCAGCAACCATAAGCAGAAGCCAGTGCATAAACCGCACTTCTTCAGCCTTAGTTGGCCTTATGATTTAGTGGCCTATTGAACTTCTCTACTTTCTCCTTATTGCTGGAGTATGATTTTTATGTTGGTCTGAATGAGAAACTAGATGAGACGCCCAAATAGATGATAGTAGGAAAACTGGAAAGTGAGCATTCTGCCATACTGATACACTTCTACTCCAAAATGTAAATGACCAATATTATATAATTTGTCTACTGACCCATAGTACTTGAAACTCATGCAGCAGTGTAAAGGAGTTCTTACCATTTTTATTCATTTGTGGAAGTCTAATCAAAATCACAATGAATTACTGAAGTGCTCTATATAATCTTACTTCAGAAATATGTTAGCATTAATTACATTTTGTTAGCACTGTTAAAGCAATATTTTCAGCAGATACCAGATTGTATGTACCAAGGTGCTTAAGACCAAAATAAAATAACGCACCACATGAACGCTAATGCTTTGGGAAAGGAAAGAGTGTTGTTTGGAGATTTAATTATGCTTGGTTTCTCCAAACATTATTCTTAATTACTGTTCTGTGACAACATTCTCTGAGAGGTAGCTAAGTACATTTGGACCTCCAAATACCTGGCATCAATCCAACTCTCTGCTATAAGTCTTGATATAAGACTGTATTGTACATCTCTCCAAAACACCAGAGACCTTTTTTTACCTTTCTTGTAGGGACAACTTCAGTCAGGGGTTAAAGGAAGAACAAGTTCATAAGAGAGAGGGATTTCAAATGTCTTAGTGAAACACGCATCAAAATCCATCTTATGAAGATGATGTTAAAAAACAAGTGAGAATGAGTGCTGGAGAAATAGGAGAGAATATTGTCAGGGTTGCATTTTCAGGTGATCTTTTTGGTTATAAATCACTTACTGACATCAAATGTTAACAGAATTCATCCACAGATCCACCTTAGAAAGATAAAAAACACTTAGAAGTTGAAAGGAGCTGAAAATTCATTGCGTCTAGAACGAACAGACAACCACAGTTATTCATTTAATTTGACTGTCTACAAATTAAACAGTCTAGTGTTTATCCTTGATCTTTCTACTAGTTTCATTAATGGAGATGAGTTTGGCTAAAAAAAAATTTTGACCTTGTATCATAAATTATCTATCTGGCTCATCCACAGCAGTTGCAACTTTTTTTGTTTTGTTTTGTTATGGTCATTTATTAAGTGTTGTGGATTTGTTCAGTCCTGTACATTACACTGAGGAAGGCAGCCCCGTGGGACTTCTGCTCTTAGATAGTATTGTTCAGGCACAGTGAGTTTAGCCTGCTGATTTACCATGTCAGAACAAATTTGCCCTCTTTCTCTGCCCTGTCAGAATGTAGTTCTGCGTTATCCGGTAGAGCCCTGCAGCTCCTCTCTTCAGTGAACACCACTTAGTGACATCTCCATCCACTGCAGGGTCCCAGAAGCTCCCTGTAGAGTCTAACACCAAATCAAAGCAGGGAGAGTTAATAGACATCATCCATAATTCTGGTCCCATCTAAATAAATAGCCATGATCCTGAGGGAGAAAATGATACCCTCTTGGTGTCCTGGTCCTTGGGGAGAGTGTACCAAAGGGAGACACATGCTCCAGAGGTGCATGGTGGAAGGGCAGTCCTGCCCTCACCCTCTGCAGCACTTGAGCTGGTGTCGCGGCCCAGGAGCCGCATCTGGAGTCTTTTCTGTACACGGTTTTCAAACCGGGTCCATGCCTTAAGGGCGCAGCCTGCTCTCCAGACAGAAAACAGTGAGGTAACAGGGCTTCAGGCACAGACCAAACAGCCAAATGTCTTCACCAAAGCTACTCTGATTTATTTATTTTTACAAGGTTTTGATTCATTTTGTTTGAGCGAAATGGCTGCTATTTCTGCCTTCCCTCAGTTTGAACATGTTTTAATAGAGGATTAGTCTCCTCAGGCAGGTGCAAGGAAAGTGCTTACAGGATACGACAGTGAAAAGAACCGGCCGGTAGGGAAAAAAACTCAACTTGTTGTGGGATAATGAGCCCATTTAAACAAAAGTGAATGTTTGACATTTACATTTCCCTGTCTCCTGCATGAAGCCAGCACAATGTTCTGAAAATGTAAAAGTGGTGGAAAATATTTTCCCTTAAGAAAATCTCCTTAATTTATTAAGCCTCCACTCCTGACGGCTTGTTACAGAGAAAAATGGGTGCGCGCCATCCCTAGGGACAATGTTGTGCTCAGTTGTTCCACAGATCAGCTCTGGTGTCACTTCGGAAAAAAAGCCACCTGCTCCTTTTTCAGCAGTGGTGACATGACTAGCAGTATTTTTAAATTAACAAAAAATTAAAAAGAAGTAAAAAATGAAAGCAAAATTGATGAAAATTAGAGACTGGGGATAGGAGAATTAGAAGAGAGGGAAAAATTAATAAAGCCTATGTTATTTACTCTAACTTTCTAAAGCCATGACTAATGCATGATTTAAATATGTTTAATTAATTAAACTAGTAAATGGATACCTAGCAATTTCAAGGAGCTAGCAAATAACCTAAAATAGATTACATTATCAGAACAGGCAGAAAGCATGCCCAATAGTATCAGACCTAATTTGTCTGTTAAATAACACATCATTGTGCCACTTCAAATTCCTTCTCAAAACCTCTTTGCTCTGATGCACCTGTGAATGGTAGGGTTTATGATATGCAAAGAATATTGCTTATGTTGGCAAATTTTTTCTCATTGTCCCTTGTCTTGTACTATTTGTACTATCCTGCATTTACATGTAGTGCAGAATTTTTTTATTCTCTATTTAGGTAGAGTTTACATAGCAAGTTTTTAGAAAAATTGAGGGCTTGGAGACTGTAGAGTAATACTGCTAATAAATTAATAACAATAATAGCACTAAGTAGTTCATATTTTGGTTCAATTTTTGAAAGCCATAATTACAATACATTTTCCTGTTAGTTTTGTAAGAAAAGTAAAGCATAAGAAAGACTTTTCATCTCTATGACAAATAAAACCTGTAGTACTCTTCACTGTCTTAACATTTTTATGAAATGGGTGAATACATAAAAAAGAAATAAGAACAACAATGAAAATAAAAGAGTTGACCTCCTATACGTGAACAAAAATATTTGGATAGAGCAAAAGCTCATCTGGATGCCTGCCAAAATGCACATCCAACATGGATCTCTCTAAGGTTCAGAGAAGCTTGGTTTTGATGGTGGAGAGAGACGCAGGACAAACTACAGAAGTAAAATTTTGTGGAGGCAGGAGTGATGTATGGACTGATTCATGGTGAGATGTCTGGTGAATGAGCGTGAAAGCAATAAACCCTGGATAAGGATGTTTTCTGACCTGAGTATGAACCAAAATCCAATAAACAAGTAAATAAAATGACAAAGGAAAGTTTTACATTGAAAAACCAAACAAAGGTAAAAAAAAGAACAGTGAAGCCTTCAGAAGGAAATCTGATCCAATCTGGCTCTCACCCAGAAAGACTGAGACAGATTCCAAACTGATATGGATCCTTCTTTATAATCTTAGGCCTCCTTAATATAGCCCAGAACCAATCTTGGCTTAAGTTCAAAAGGCCAATGCATTTTTTTTGGATTGCTGACATCTGAGTACCTCATTGGTATGTTGAAATTGTCACTCAAATGGCTGTTGTATTTGCCTTAGCGCTGATTTAATAGACCGAATGCAAGATTTGGCAGTATTGTTCAGTCAGTGCTGACTTTGAATTACACGTGACTATATTTGTGCCGCTGTAAGTGAAAACAAACCTTCTATCTATCCATCATGGCAATTCTCATATCAAATCCTGAGGGACTGCACACGGTCAACCTATCAGATGCTACGCTGCATGCAGCATGTGAGGGGTATTAAGCTCATTTTACAGGAAAGCACCACACATTGTTTCAATTGTAATTGTTCCTTATAGTTAAGGTTTCACTTGTTGAGTACAATGGCCAATGTGAGTTTGAAGGAAGGAACAGAACAGCACCGTAGTTAGCAGAACTAGTGACACCAGAAGCTTAAAAGGTCCAGAGGGATGGACAAAGCAAGGGTTAAGGGTACTCTGTACGGTGCCCTTGCTGATGACAAATGGTTGATGACTAATGAAAAACTGTTAGATAGATGCCTTCTTCTTTCAAAATTATATTCTACATATAGGAAATTATTTAAAAGGCAGATTCTTAGGTCAAAATCTAACTCCTGAATATTGAAAGTGGAACTGACCAGCCTGGGATTTTTGGCCAAGCTGGGTCACTAAATACTAAATGATGCACTGCATTTTTAAAAATCTTTTCCATTATAATAAACTAATCTGATATTACCAAAGGTGTTTGCAAATATAAATGAATTTGAATGTGTTAATGTCCTTTTAAAGTGAAAGTCAACTCATTTGATAAAGTAGATATTCATTAAATAGTTTATTCTTTTAACAGTTTTATAGTAATGTGGAATAGCTTTATAGAACAGAAGGAGCCTCCTTCTTCATAGCTTTTCTTGTATTATTAACTGCAAGCACAGATAAAAGATGCTATGTTTGCAAAGTATTATTATTCAAACCTATCAATGCTACAATTCCTTTTTAGCTAATCTGCCCTAACAGCTTGAAACACACTGGCAGTTCTTGAAGTATTACAGTTTCACCCAGACAAGCTCTGGCATAATTCCCACGACGATTCTGACCCTTACAATGCCTGGTACTTCAGCTAAGGACAGTCAATCACACTGAACTGTGACAGGTCTGTGGTGCAGGCAAAAACCATGGCGAGGCTATGATGCTACCCTCCAACTCATTCTAACTTGTTGCTCACAAATATTGAAACCTGAACTGAGACTTTTTAAAAGAAAAAAAAAATACTATGGTTCATTATTGCATTTGATGTACAACATGAAAGTACCTTCATGATCTGATATACAATGTGAAAGTGCCTTCAGGAAGTGAACACGTTATCTGTCCACATGAACCACATGAATCCCAGCTGTAGGTACAAACTGGTATCTGAGTGACCAATGTGTGCATGCAAAATCAGAGGGAATAGTTGAAAATAGACATGTTCTTCAATGAGACGTTTTTATTTTTTTAAATTGATAGTGCCTATTACGTGCAAACTGTTTTACATTTTTATAGTTAGCAAATGTCAATAAATCCACGGCATATAAAAGGGCACTGCTACTATGGCAGTTATTTGAATTCTATACTTTGTCAAATATATGTACCTTTTAATTCAATAATCTTTAAAAGCAATACCCATTGTGGTTTACAGCATGACACCTGACCTTTTACTAATGTCAAATACCATTTTACTTTGGCAAGGAAAATTATTATATTTCTATAAATATAATCATTATTCTTTGAAAAAGTGTATTAAAGAAACACAATAGGAAACTCTGATCATCTAATCAATTATTTATCATGACAGTGATTTTATGTGTTACTGTTGACATTTCTGTGAGTACCTTAACAAGGCCTATAGTATAAAAGAAAACAACAAATGGAAGTCAAAATCCTGCCTTTAATACTGGTCTGTTATCTGAGAGTAGAGAGAAAACAAAATTCTGTTGTGCTGATTGGCAAGAAGAATGTAGCACTAAGTTGTTTTTCCAGCTAAGCTAGATAAAATCTCTGGCAGTGGTTATACTATATGTGGTTTGGAACTTTTCTTAAAGGTAGCAAATTTAACTGCAATTTACAAAATACCTATTTAGTTGTGATAGATATCTCCAGTTCTGCCTTAAAAGCAAACTAGCAGCAGGGGAGATAAAGAATTCAGTTCCACGTCATTAGGACATACAGAATTTCTTTTGCTATACTAAGCAAATACACTTGCCACTGAATGAAACATATCAATTGAGTTTGTATCTGTTGCTTGACCAGTGTATTCATGTATATTACATGTCAATAGAAGCCTGTCTTTTCATGTAGCATCTGTGTCAAAGGGAGAGCATGGGTTAAAAAAAAAGACTGAAAATGTACGTATTTTTCACTTATCTCTATATATGTAAATTTGGGAGAGATACATTCCTACTGAGCGGCTGGACTGTACTGAACAATCTTGCACTGAGCAGTGTACTGTCTTCTTTGTTGGGATAGATTGAGGCAGAATTTTTAGCTGTGGAAGGAAAGCAATGTACCTTCTTTTTGTTTATGATGTGCTTCCAAGGGTGCTGCATGTGCCAAAAAATTATGCTTTAAATAGCAACCTTTTTCACCTTCCATACTTGGCATTGGCATTGTTTTCTTGATGGGGTAAAGTGTAGAAAGATACAGCGCAGTCTTAGTATGGCTTAGCAAAAGAGTAGTACCAGATTTAGACTTTGTTTATGACATGTTTCTTCTATGAATACGCAAACAAAAATCAAAAGACTCTAGCTTGCAAGAAAGAATTCATTATGAAACCCCACAACAAATCTAATGAGAACTTTAACAAATCCTGATTCAAACATTATATTAGAGAGCAAAAGAGTAGCAGAGGTGAGTTAGTTCTCTTACTAATGCATGAAATAACGTAGGCATCAGCTGCATTTGTGAGCATGGAGAATATTAGATTATTTTGGAATATTTATATGGTCATTTTAGGTTCTCCAGCTTTCTGCATGCTAGTTATAAAGGGAAAAATTGGGTAAAACCTGAGAATCAGAATATGGTCTTCTGAATGGGCCTTCCACCTCCAGAAGACTCTTTACTAAAGATAACAGAAGACTCAACCACCTAAACAGGAATTTTGAAAAAGGAACCACTGTCTGGAGAACAGAGAATTCACCAGACACAGCATTTTACTACAGCTGTTACAGACTTTGCTAAATTTGGCTTGAACATTTTGCCCCTAGACATTCAGTAACTGAAATGACCAAGAGAGGGTGTGGCCATAGCTTTGAAAAAAGCAACTTGCCTACGTGTAATTCATTACTGGTTGCTTAGCTTCCCTTAAAGTCGACTGTTCATTACAGTTGATGCAACTCTTTCTGTAAAGGCTGAGGATAAGGTAGTGTGACTTATGAACCTGCTATTCAGGACACAGACAGAGTCTTCTTGAAGTTCTCAGTGAATTGGTTGGTGTGGTCTTCCATCACGGGAAGCTACTATCCCACAGCAGGGCTAGAAGAAGGAGATCATGTTGTACAGATCAATCCATTTCAGACAAATCGAGCTGAGTTAGCTCAAACTCACCTTCAATAGCCCATTAAGCTTACTCAGCTCTTTTTGCCTGCAATACAAAGAAGTGTGTACACAAACTCTTCCACAAACAGCAACATGAGGATGGCAACTTCTAGCAAAGGGTGATGACAGACCGCTGAGGGAAGAGCCGTTTTCCATTGCTTGCTCAGGAATGCTTAAGTCAAAGCACTAACTTTTATGCAAGGCAAGCTAAAATCTGGCCTGATGAGGGTTCTTGAGAAGATTTTGTAAAGACTGACATTCAGCGAAAAATCCTTAGTGAAAAAATCAACAGTTAACCGACAGGGAGTTCGAACAAGAATTATCACGGACAAACTGTTCACTGCAAAGACAAAAAATGAATCCTTAACTCAAATTTTACTTGCATACTAATACATGCATACAAAAGCAGGAAATCTACCAGATTTATTGACAGATGTTTTTGGAAGTAAATGCCTTCGGAAAATGTGAGGTAATAAATTTAAAAAGCCAAGATTCACTGGAAAAAATCAAAAATCTCTCTTTGACATTCTTTAAAAAAATGCATGAAAATATCTGAGAACTACAGCTGTATCCACTGAACACTTTCAAAGATTGAAAGGCAATGGGACACAGGAATAAGGCATAGATAGTCTGCATAAAGATAAATAGCCTTGTACAGCCTTTGGTCGCAGCCTAATAAACCAATATTGTTTGATGGTGCAAGGGAGGATTCAGTGTCTTTAGACAAAAATACATAAAAGCATCCTATTTCAAAGTCAAGTTAGAAAACATCCAATATTTCATGAGAATCTTAAACATAGAGATTTGCCCAATAGAACACTTAAACCTATATTTAACACGTGAATCATTCCATAGCCCTCATAGCTCACATCAAGCGAGTGCTTTAGCTTTGGGATTTCAAGGCCTATAAGCCCAATTATGAAAATTCCTCAGATCCAACTGAAATATTTGGTGTCAAACATAGTTCTCCTACCACACACAGTAGTGTGTGCAGGACCAAATCCTAATGGTAGTATGTAAGAGGTTATAGTACTAAGATACAGCAATATATATTCTAGAATGGCCTAGTATGTGTCATCTCTTTTCAGCTGCAAATTTCTCTCTTTTAATGTGAGGGAATAAAGTATGGAAAAGAGATAAGGAAAGGAACATGACACTGGAAGCCCAACTGGTTTAGCTTAAAATGCAGCAGCGCCTACTGCGTTGCTGAAGGATGTAACCTGCTGGTGACAGCAATCATGACTTGACAGAGGATCAATCACAAAAGTTACAAGTGCTTTGGCCTTTTTTTGATATGTGACAGTTTTCAAAAACAGCATCCTAGATAATCCCTTGTGGAACAACTTTTTGGATTATCTCTAGTGACCCTAGTTTTCCTACACAAACATGAATGTGCTTCATAGTATTAGCCCCAGTTAGGATAATAGCCTTGGTAACAATGAGATGCAGAATAACTAAGGAGCTTTGCTGTGCTTGGCAGTTACGAAAGGCACCTTGAACAAACAGAATAAAACAACAACAAAAAATGTTTAAAGCTACCTGCAGCTGCACTGTGCAACTCCAGTGGGAACAGATTTACTGACTGTGAGGAGTCTGACTCACTCCTTGCCTTTCTTCTGTTTTTAGCCAGCACAACTTCAATGGAATAACCAGTTCAGTTTCCTTGCAAACCTTGCAGTTACACTAGTTTAAAATTGTAATACTACAACAATGAGCCAGATCCCTATATTGGGGCAGTATGCATCCTGTAACTAGATGAGTGGCTTCTGCATTGGCAGAGATCTTCCTTGCCAAATGGCTAGAAGAAGATTTGAAAGCTTAGGACATACAAAGTTTTGAAAGGATTTGTCAGGCTTGACATTTGCACCTGTGTAACAAGCAAAGGACAAAGTTTAGCCCTTAATATTATTTTATCCTTGCAGCATTTTGATTTATCCTGGTTTGATTTTGCATCAACTCCTAACTCCTTAACAGTTTTAAATATGGTTGTGACATACCGCTGGGGTCACTGAACAACGTTAGCTAAACATCCAGAGTGTGATATTTGATTACAGTTAAGCTTCTTCAAAAGCTAAGAAGAATCTGTGAGGAAAATGCCAGAGATGGTATTTTAAACGGTCTACATGGCTACAAATTCATATACTGTATTAACATATATTTTAAGGATATTGATTCCAAAGAAGAAATGTACCCACAAAGAGAGACTCAAGATAAAGGCTAATGTGTAAATTGCTTTAAAAACTGTAGTTACTGTAATTACATGGAGCATTTTACAAGCAACTAGGGACTGCTTTGGATAGATGACTGAAATTTAATCAGTATCTGGCACAGATTGCCTTTCTTTCACACCTCACATTTCTGATGTACTATTCTAGGGAATCATACTTGAATTGTGAGCCTTTATTATCACATTTGATCTGTCTATGCCCTTTCCAAAATAATGACTTTTCCCAGATTTCACAGAAGATAAGGGTCTGGGTCCTTCTTCTCAACAGCATGTGTCTTTCTTTTCATTTTTGGGCAAACTTCATTCAACCATCCAGTCTCAGGTTTAAAATCACACGGAACATTACGTATGAAATGCATAAAACATTGGTTTGTTAATGCCACCACCGGAGACTACAAGATAAAGGAAGCATGCACAGCCCTTTGTACTCAGAGGACATAAACACTTGTGCTAAACCTTTTATAAAATGCAACTTATTTTTCCTACAGGCTTTATTTTGTTATTTGTATTAGCTGTCAAGAAACTGTCAGTTAAGAAACAGGGGCCCTGAATGATCTATGTCTTTTAAAGCAAGAAGGAAACAGAAAATAATTAGATATGGTAAATGCAAAAATTGATCTATCTGAAAAGCATGCAGTTTACAGGCAAGAAATCAATCAGTTTACACCAAACATTAAAATTGTGTATGATTATTTTTAATGGTTCCAGATGTAAAGGTCTGAAAATCTAAATAGAATTCTTGATGACTACTTTTATTAAAATCCTAAGTCTTGGAAGATATACAATAGCTGTCTATATTGATTACTATATTATCTGTTTTGTGAAAAAGAATATCCTTAACTTACTGCTTGTTGCTAAAATCCTCATTAGTATGCTTAATACACTCTGTCCCTGGAGTAAATTAAAGAATTTCCTTCTTCTGTACTGTAGTTTTCTTAAACTTGTATTCTTAGAAATACTGGGACTATGCTATGACATCTGAGTTCTGGAGATCAATTTATAGCTGATAAAGATCACGAAGAATTGTCTATTAAAACAGTTACAATTTGACAAATAACAACATTTGTGTTTAGCCTGAAAATTTATCAAGCAGATAGAGCACTTATTCCTGATGCCTAAATGACAGTCTGCTTGAACAAACTTATTAATCAGATAGTGCCTGGTCTTAACTGCCTGTCTGATTTGGACACCCCCTACCCTACCCCCCACCCCCCCCCCCAAAAAAAAAAAAAAAAAAAACTCTACATATATTAAAATTGTACTTCTAATTTGATAGCACTGGCAAGTGCCTATGCCAAGGCACCATAGCCTTTAGCCAAACCATCATCAAACAGTAAAACTTCCAACATAAAAAATTGTTTTTCTTGAGAAACACTAATACATTATTTTAATCTAAGATGATGGACTATGCATATGCATAGTGTATTTAGGCATACAAAAACTCAAAAAGCTCAAGTAGATCACGATTGCCTTTACTCAGATGTAGCAACTGTGCTGTGTCATTGAGGCAATGGGAATGCTGCTGCTGATACAGTACGGTTTTCAGAGGCTGGAAACTCTGGTTTGCAGAGAACTTCAGTATTTTAAAAGTTCTACCTGGAACAAAACTTGAAAATGTTCTATGAATTACTGCTTAATTATTTGTGTGCAAAAAAAAACCATTTTTGATGACGCAAAGCATTTTGACGCAGTAGAAATGTTTCATTTTAATTTGTATTGTGTAAGATATCCAACAGTATGTATTGTGTAAGTATCCAACATACATAAACAACAATTTTTTCTATATGAAGAAAAAAGGTTTTGTTCTGAAAAATATCAGTATGTTACCAGTGCCCCTCCTGGTTTTGTTCCCAAATAAAATATGGGTTAAATTTACATCATTTTGTGGAATTTATAAGCACTGAGGGACATGCATACTATGAAAGAAGATGGTTTCATCAAAGCTGTTCCAAGCAGCTTAGTTATTGAATCCACAGGGAGAAAAGCAAGCATTACGCAGGTCCCAGTTACAAAGAGTCTACTGTCTCTTAGTAGGGGATCAGCATAACAAAAGTGGAGAGGTACGGATAAGACAAAAATTCCTAAGGAAAAATTTTGTGCTTCATCTCAGTAGTTCATTTCTCTCTGAGAATTGTGAAATAGGTATTAAATATTGTTGTTGTGGATTTCTGTTCAAATTAAACATTGTATATGACCGTTTAATTTCTTCTGCTGTTCAAACTATTGCAAGCACAACATTTCGTAACAAATCACGATTTTGGCCTCTGTATTTTATTGTATGTATTCTGCATGCCGTACCAGCTCAGGTTTTTAGGGACACATTGAAAATCCAAGGAACTTATTTCAAAAAGGAATGAATAATATGAATACCATTTTCTTCTATGAATAATTATATTCAGTATTTATAGAACACTTATTTTTCAAAGCCATATACAAATATTAACCAAAGAATCATCACAACATACTTGTATGCAAGGTTTTACACATAAAGAAATAAGGAAAAAAAAGATATAAAATTCAGTGCCTAGCACATTAGTCCTATAACTATGGTTTCAAATCACTAAAGTAATGCAAATAACAATCATGCTATGGGAGAAACCTTTCAAGTTTGAGTGTCTAACTGGCTTGATTTTCATAGGTTTAGACTTCTGAGTGCTCACAACTCCCTTTGAAGTCAATTGAAAATGTGAGTGTCAGCACACATTAAAATCAGACCACTAATTTAGATGCTTAAACATCAAATTTAAATTCACAACTTTAAGTTTGGAAAAATTGGCTTAGGTGATTTTTCCAAAGGTGCCTTACAAACAGGTGTCAAAACTGGGATATTCTTGCCCTTAAACCGCTTCCGTTCACAGAGATGCCAACACAGAAGCTGTGGGCTGAGCGAGTCACACACGCTGGGACAGGTCCACTCAGCTGGAATAAGTCGATGTGTTGCACACTATCATGGTATAAGGGATCTGTATAAGATACTGCAAGAAAAACAGAAACAACCCTTCCTCCCAGACCAGGCTAATAAAAAGTACATAAATAAGTGAGACAACACTGCTTCCAGGAAAAGACTCTGAAGAGGTCTGGCCATTTTACATAAACTCCTGCCCTTACCCACTTGCACAGCTATCTCCTGCCACAGAGAAAGCCCTCAAAACTGGCTGGAAGAGCTGCTTATCTACTGCAAGATTGATATGGTTTAGCTCTCTACACTTTCTAGCAATTATGCACCAGATTGTCCTGCTAGGTCACTTCCTTAGCTGCGAAAGAGCAGGAGGAATTCTGGTTGTTACTGTCTCCATGTTACTGAGGGAAGAGAGACTGCAAAGAGCATCCTCCTCTCCAGCAGACAGCCACAGGACATGGCTTCAGTGCAGAAAGGATGTTCCTCGAGCCATATGACTTCATAGCTTTGATGAGGTGGCCAAAATTATGTTGTCTGCAGAAAGAGCAAAGGAGTGATGACTTGGACACACTCTTCCTCTCTAAAATTGATGTAAGGGTTAAAATTGATGGATTCCTTTAAGTGCCAACATTACATACAAGTATGTCTGAGGCTATGTCTGCATTAGTAAGTAATGCCACTTATAGGGGCAGATTTGTAGAGTTTCTTTCCACGAATTTTGGGGAGAGAATATAGCACATAACCATCAGAAAAGAGTCATCTTAAGTGGTGAGGCTTGCAGCTTTAATTATGAGTAACTCCAAGTCGCTACATTTACAGAAGAGAGATTACCTACATGTTATTTAAAAACCATTTGGTGCAAGTTTATAGTGGTAACAGGCAAGTCTAATTTTCTTTCATACTTAGCATGTAATAGTTACAGAATGCAGCCCAAGGGAAAAAAAGTGAACAAGTAGTAACTAGATATTTATTCTACGCAGACGTGAAGAAAGCTTAAAGAAATACACAATGTCTGAAACATTGACATGTATAACCATTTTAATTGTGATGTTGCTTTTCAAACAGACTTTTCTGCTATGATACAGGTTGAAAGAGTTACAACACTTTTCAGTTAAAAAAAAAAAGTTTTGAAAAGCTTATGGTGGGATGATAAAAAGTGTACCCAGTTTGTAGAGTCAGAAGTAGAGAATATGCTATTACCATTTCATATAAAAGATTGTCTTCCCTAGGCCAGCACATTTTGTAACTATGGTCTCCTTCCATGCCCAGTATTTCAAATCTATAGTGGCAAATATTACCGCAGAATCCTCAGACATTACCAGTGCACCTGTAATTCAAATGCAGAGATCCACAGCCCTGCTGCTTTTATGCAGTAAGTGGCTAGGAACACAGTGCGATGAACAGGGCCAGTGGTGGAAGGACCAACACTGCCTGGGGCCTCCTGGTAAATCCACTCCTGCCAAAATAAGAACAGTCCTGCAGCATAAGGACTCTTACTATTTTTCCTTTTTTTGCAGGAGGAGGTAGAGAGATGTACGGGTTTACCCAAGAGCATGTAGACAGTCTGTGGCTGACTGTGTGTGGAGCACAAGCTTATCCTTGCTCTTAGTCCATCCTCATCTGCATTCGACCCTCCTGACACTAGACCTGAAGAGCCTCCCTTACTGTGGGCTCTTTAACATGCTCAAGCTAAAGCTTATACAAAACACATAGGCCATTATTTTAAATTTGCTTATCTATTTTTACAGCAAATAATTTTCACTTCATTGATATTTATATGCCTAGCAAATGTATTTAGCGCCTCAGTTCCTTTTTTAATACAAGAATTGTCATTCGTGTTGCATTTTAAGCCAAATTAAATTATAAAAATACTCACTTGTATAAGTATCAACAGCACAGTATCTCTTCTTATTACAGAGACAAACAAGGAATATATGGGGAAAAAAAATTGTGAATCTCATTTCTGATCCTAATGAAGCAAGTAACCCATTATACCAAGGTTAATTTGTTGACTCATGATTTCCACTTATCCAATGATATACTGAATCATATGAACAAACCTCTACATCTAATCAGTTTTTTTTATTGAATCCTGACCTTTCATACACCTTCTTCTTGATTATGAATGACAGTGACCTTTATCTAATTTAAAACACATACTGATGCAAAAATATGCAAAGTACACATGTAAATTCTGAATTAAGATGAAGATGTGCATAATCTTCTGGGGAGAAATTGCTTTAGAGAGATGTTTATATTAGGGCCAATTGAGGGTATGTGGGGAGAAAAAGCGAATTAGCCAGAACTCGGGTAGGTTTGGAGGAACAGCTGTGGAGATACTGAAGTCTGTTTAGATTTTCTGAGCTTCTATTTAGAATCCTGAAATGTCAATATAAATATCAATTTTTATTATGCTATTCAGCATGTTACAGCATTTGTGAAATGATCAAAATGCAATAAAGTCAGACAAAATACCTCTTCACCTAAGATTTGGCAAACTACGCCTCAGTATCCCATTTATGTTTCACTTCAAATACATAATACTCATTTTCTACAACACAAAAGCTGAGTCGAATTCACAACATTATAAAAGCTGACTGGTCATTTATCTCGTTAAAGAGGAATGCTATGAGCATCATCTGGAGATGGTCTTTTTAGTCCTGATACAATTAGGAACTGCTGTATATACTGAAAAATAAATAAACAAATATAAGAGAAGTAACTCCTGGGGAAAAAGAACTCCCTAACTTTCCTTGTGCTTTTTTCTGTTCTTCACTAATGGGTCTGCATTGAAATTACTAAAGATGAACCCAGCCACAGGCACAGTCTGAACTGCGGTGTAATCCTATAATCCACTCTCTCTTTTCACAAGTCATTCCTTCCTCTGAATTGCTGTGAACCTAAATTGTAGATCAGCAGCTTTGCTCTAGACTCTCTCTTAAGGACACATATACAAAAAAATTTGCAAAACTTGGTGCGAAGATTGTCAAAGCAAAAATCTAACAAACACATTCCTCTGAGCAAATCCAACCAAACTGTACCTGGCATTAGCATGTACTTTCATGATTAACAACAGGGGGTTGTCAGACTGCTATTTCTGAAATAAACAGATTTATCCTGACAGATAATCAGCAGTTTGCACTACCTAATACATGTTATCATCTGCCACTGACATCATTACATTAAAAGCACAGTTAACGATAATCTTTTGTAAGAAATTAAACAGGTTTTATGGTATGCTTTTGGTGAATTTTTTTGGGGGAAAAAGGAGTGAAGCCACAAGGCGAGACTGGAACGTTGGGGAAAAGTAGCATGCCAAACAAGACAAGGAAGAAGCAAAGAAAATACATGCTGTATGGATATGTTCTTCACAAGCTATTAATGTAATTCTGAATAAATTAAAACCAAATGTACTGACTGTAAACCAAGTCCTGTACATTTAAGCAGCTTTATATAATGTCTTTGGCTGTCCCCTATATTGCCTTGATGCTCATCTGTGTGCATTTCTCTTCTCCTGTCTGATTCACATAAAAACTAACCACATACACACAAGTTTGTGAAACATTTCTGATGTAGCCATTTAAAGATATATTTTTGAGGCTAGCCCATGTACTTTGGGAGACCAATCGAGTAAGCACCACCAGTGTAATTTTCTGGCATGCTCAACAGTCCTCTTCATCAGCTTTCAGGTATCTCAGAGAGAACTATCCCTCCCTCCGCTGAAAAAGGAGGCACAAGGTTACCCCTAACTCACTGGACAGGAAGTACAGAAACTACTCAACTATTGCGGATCAAAAACTTTGTGCAGACATGGCCTATGACTGGATCCTCCCTTCTGAGTTGCCTGCTTCCTCAACTGCTTCTGCACTGATCACGTCTGGACTCAACATGAACCATCAAGTTTTGATAAGAAGAACTTACATCCTTCTTGCCTCAGTCAGAAAGGTGATGAGCATTACGTACACTCAGGATCAATGGAAAAAATTATTATTTTTTTTAATTTTAGGTTCTCAGTTAACATTAGACTGTTACTGTTCCATGAACACAGCTAACATATTGCAAAGACTGGGTGACGGGAATTGCTTTGGGGCAATTATTTGCATTTAGCAACTAATTGATTCTTCATTAATATGCAGACTTCTCTATAGGGTCAAACAAATTTTTCTGAGTCTTGGCACTACTGGACCCTTGTGACTACTGTATTTCTCCATGGACAAAACCTGAACCCCTCTTTCAGCCATTTGCCTCACATGGGATACTGTGGAGGTCTTCTGCCCCAGTCCTTTATGAATTGATAGGAAGAGAAGTAAGAAATAGTGGCTAGTTACTGAAGGATTCAGTTTTATCCATTCACACCACTGCATATTTATGCCCCTAACAGTAAAAAAGGAAATGAAAAAGAAGAAAAAAGCCAACAGCAAACCAAACTGTCAGAATTAACAGAGTAATGGGAGATCACAATAGCATGATAAATGTAACCTTAAAAAAAAAATAGCAGTTGTATCATATAGACTTTAAATACTTCCTATGCGCCCATTGTAGAGTTAGAAAACCTAATCTTTGAGAAATATGTACCTATTGGTTGAACATTTCTTACCCTCCTTTTTTCTCCCCTTTATTCCTCTCCCTAACATTTCAGTCTCAATTGTTCAAACTAATGCAGAATTTGGCCACAAATCTCTTGCCTCAGGTACACTGGTCAAATCCTCAGCACCCAAAATTCAGATGTAGACCTGAGAAAGAAATGCTAATCTGATTTTATTTTTAAAATTATTTTAAAGTATTGTATTTCTGCTGACCTGCATTCTGCATTTTTCTTGTACTCAGTGATGTTTTGAGGCTGTTTAGATTTTTGTTTGCATTAGATATTTTGTGTCCAAAGGTCAAACGAACATAGCTTTTGAGTCAGATGCCTACTGACTGCATGTCTAATAGTTAATCTTTTCACACTGAGAGAAATAAAAAAGTGGGAGGCAGTTGAAGCCATCCCAAATAAACAGACAGAAGTAAAGCAACAATTACTTTTCTGTGTGGACTGCTCTTGCTCATTTCTCCTGAAGAGATAACACTCTCTGACATAACGTCAGATAACCATGTTCAATGTTTCACAGACTTGCCATTTAAAGATTCATTTCCACTCCACTTATTTTCTTTTTATCTGCCCCTCATTTGGAGCATTTCAACAGTGACCATTTTCATGTAGGCTCCCCAAAACAGACACTGGGGAGAAGGGGTAGTAAAAGGGTTGAACTTGTCTTAAAACACCTCTAGAAATGATAAAGAGAGTATGATAGAGCAGAAAAATGAAATTTCTCATGAGCATGGATGCTTGCATAAAATTCTCCACTGTTACTAAAGCTCGGGTGCAGTTCCTGGGGAAGAGGCATATAAAGCCTCAGGTTGATTTCAGTCATTACCAAGCATTTTACATCTGCTGCAGAATTCCAAACATACAAAAGGATGCCAATCTAAACCTTCAGAGCAAAATACATAAATAAATAAATAAATAGAACACAACTTCAAAGGCTGTCAGGAGTCAAGTTATGGATCTGATTCAGCTTTTAACCCCTACAGGTATAGGCATGCTTTATCTGCAGAAGAAATGAAAGGTCTGTATTTGGCAACGTTACATTTTAACAATATGCTCTCCAGTACAAGACAGTGATAAAAAAGGAGAATACGATATAATTGTGTATGTAATCTGATGAGAAGCTGTGGGGAACATATTCTTTTTCTGTAGTTATAGAAAATACCAATGACAAATCACTGATTGAAGACCTTGTTGACAATTAGATTTTCTTCCCCCCCAAGTCCATTTATAGCTGTGCATTTTATCAAAGGCTCTATCACTTGCTTTTTAGGATTCCCAAATTTTCTTACCTCCCTAGAATATTTTTCAGTTATAGTTTAGCAACTGTATCTGCTCAGAACTGAAACAACTAAGGCCTTTAAGAAGTTGGATGGAACTTATTAACAATCTCTATAGCACCCTTTTAGGATGATAATTTATCTTTTTAAGTGTCTTCTGTAAAACCAGCAGAAAAGAGCCTGATGGGAGTAAGAGCCCTGCATTATATATGACTACAAGGGTTTACTGCATCCTATAGATTCTGCTGCAAGGCACACTACACTGGAGTAAAGGGTAACTTATCTTGAAGAGATGTTTGGCTGAGCTACTATAGCAATGGCAAGTTTGCAGAGGGAGATGAAGAAACCACAGCAGTAGAAAAAAAACTGGCTGCAGATGGACACTGGCAATTTTGTTTAGAAAACCATATAGTATAAACTAACTTGAAACGTAACATAAAGGTTTGCTCCTCTGAGAGGTTCCTGAAAATACATTCAGAGACCTACATAATATAAACACTTAATTTCTTCTCATTTATTCCAGTATATCAAGGAATTAAACTGAGTTACGCTAGGTAAATGTGGCGAACTTACAAGGAAAATCAAGTAGATAATTTGGAAATAACTCTATGAAGTGCTGCTGATGACTCACTAAGGATCACTTTCATCCCTCTAAGACATTGGTCATTGGGTAAAAGGTGGAAAGGAAGCAGAAAGTAACTGTCTGCTGAAACAATATTTTAATCCATTTACAAATAATAATAATAATAATAATAATAAAATCTTTCTCAGAAAGGCCTTTTTCTCCCCTTTTCATATCTCCAGTGGTGAGTCATCTGATCTCATCTCTCTATATTACTAAACTCCACAGGGATCACCTTTACTTCCCAACTTTATCCTGGCCAGAGATTTGGTCAAACAAAAGATCCTTAACATCCTTTCTGAAGTTCAGCTTTCTTCTCTAAGATCTCTCTCTCTCCTTCTTCCAAACTAAGGAAATATTTTTTAGAAATGCTTTTCTTCCCCTTCCTCCCCTTCTGAGGGGGGAGCAGATTGATTCTATATCAAGTCTTGCTTTTCCTATAAATAAAAATTGCTTTGTGTGGAGCAAATTGCTGGGAAGAATCGCTCTCTTTCTTCTTGTCTGGAGAGAATTCTAAAATTTGTACTTTTTAAACTCATAGTTCAAAAATACATACTTGTTCTCTTTAGGTAACATCAATTTACTTAAAAAACTCTGCACTTGAAAGAGTTAATAAAAATTCTAATTACAAGATAAGAAAGAAAGGTCAGACTTCACTTACATCATTGTGAAGGGCTTTTATTACACACTGCTATAAAACATATTTCTTTTTTCAGTTGCCATCCTCACAGGGTAACCTGCATACCAATAGGTTCTCTAAAATGCCATGAAGCAGAAGATATTTATCTGCTAAATTCTATGTACAGTAACCTAACAAATGCCAGAGAAAGAAAGATTGCCCTCTGCACAGTAATACTTGTGTAGATGTCTTCTTTATGCTAACAACAACAAGGCGCTCTGGGTTTGTACTGTACTCCAAAATCAGAATGCTTTTTTTTTTTTCAAAAAGCAGACTGTATCTCAAAGAGAAGAGATGCACATTTTAGGCTCTGAAATACTTAATATAGGGAGCAAATATTCTTTCCTGAATATTGCTAACTACAAGTCTCTAATCCAGAAAGGTAAAACTGAAAATTTATGCCTCAAGTACACTCGAAGAAACCAGAGAGGATATGTTTGGGAATCTCTGTGCCTCTCTTTCTGTCTTGCCCATCAACTTAGTTTTCTTTTTGAGTTATTTGATTAACTTGGATGTGTTATGTAGTAAGTCCATATAAAGGCAGGGTGGCTCCAAATCTAATCATTGTCATCTATTAACTCCAGCTGTGAAAGGCAACAAACAAAAAAACTTTATTGTGGGACAAGTGTAAGTCTGAATAATTCTATTTTTTTCATTGCACTTTTCTTCCAATATATTATTTGTGATTTAATACATCTCAAGTTGTCTTTATAAAATTATTCTTATCATTTGTATCTTTCAATTCTGACAACAAATTTAAAGATCTGCACATAAACAAATGCAAGATTTGCTGTCTGCTTTCATAAACCAGTATGTACTGTCAGATGTATTTGTTCAATATTTCATGTGATATACCCCTGAAGTTAGAACATAACTAACAAAGTAGCGATTGACTTTTCTTTTCTCAAAGAGTGTCTTCTCAATCATATCCAAACAGTTGCTTTTAAGTTCACTTTGTTTACAAAGCAGTAACTGCACCTCCAACCTTTCTAAACAATAGATAGTAACACGTAACTGTAAGAGCTCCATTTCACTACTTCCACTACTGCTGGCAATTCTAATAACAATTTGTTTATCTTGTGGTCCAAATTTATGACAGGCCCATTTGCAGTGAGGCCTGGAGTTTCCTTGTTTACAACCACTGCAAAGTAAAACGTGACCCTTTTATTCTTGCTTAAAACCTTTCAACAGTTTGTTCTGCTCCAAAGATAGCACCTTAATAACGTTCAGGCCATAAAGCCCTGGTGATATTATTTTCCTTTGGGGAATACAGAGCACTGCATTAACTTACATACACATTACAAAACATTTTTTAAGAAAAGAAAAACTTGGCAGAAGATTACATTTATAGATCAGAGAGCTTCTGTGCTAAGATCCTACCTGCCATTATGAAAAAGAAAAAATAAGGGGGGAGGATATAGCTGCCTAAATACACATCAGAAAAACAGCCCTTTAAGCAGTTGCACCTCTACATACAAGTAACAAAGGCATCAAGCACCTGGCGCAATTCTGCCAGGACCCAATTCTGCCAACAATACGCATCATTACGGTGGGATCCGATAATGAGCAAACGCCGGAGGCATTACACGGCTTTAGAAGAATCAGACTTCCTACCTTAGTGAGACTGATAGAAGGTAAGTCCCCCTTTAAAGAAAGTTGTAAGCAAAAGCCAGGCAGCAGTTGCAGTAAATTGAGTCCTTTCAGTCACTGTATACATGCAGCAGTTCTGCAATAAGGGAAAATATAATGGGAGGAGCAGCTGTGAACGAGTGACCTCCTGAAGCTGGGTTCTCTTTGTGAATCGAGCCCTGGGAGCCAGTGCCTCTGATTTGCATGGATTAGCTCCACTTGAACAGATACATTTAAATTAACTGGCACAGGGGCACAGGAAGAGAGAAGGGGGGTGGAGGAAAAAAAAAAGGAAGAGTGAGCGAGTGAGCGAAGGAGAAGGGAGAGCAGAGCGGCGGCGAGGGAGAGCGGCGGAGGCGCCGAGCCGAGCCGAGCCGAGCCGAGCCGAGCCCCGCAGCCTGGGCTGGATGCGCCGGCTCAGGCAGAGCAGTGTGTCGGAAGAGCTACAGCTCCCTCTTCATGTCGCAGGCGTAAGATGAGGAAAGCTGTCACGGTCGAGTTTATAACCGACACCCCCTTCCCCACTTTCCCCCCAACTTCTGATGGCCCATTCGGTCAGATCTCCATCAGCACCTAATAACTCAGCCTGTCGTGCAGTGAGGGCTTTACGCTGCAAGCCCAAGTGATCAGAAATCTGGTAAACCCCGCTAAACGATTTTAAACGTGGAAATACTGTGAACCGAGTAACTTGCACAAATGGAGATGGGCTATTTCCAAGCCTGCCTTGAGAGATTTAGTATTTGTGAGTGTGCAGGTGCCTTCGAAACAGCTAAGGGAAGGCAGCGTTCAAAGAGCCTTTGCACAGGAATCTCACTGACAGTGTGACTGTGTGTGTTCCAGCGTTCTCTAAAATCTATCAGGACAAAAGAGAGACAAAAAATTTGCATTCAACCACTTCAAAATTTCTCCCTTATTACCATAAATACCACAAACATTACCTGTTACACATTCCTGATTTGATTTAAATGCAGTACTTAAGCTGATTAGAGAAATATGAGAATAATTCAACCCTCTTGAACCTGCTTCCAATCCAAAAGGAACCTGGACTAAACTTTGCTTCCTTTGTTTACAGCACTTCAAATAACTTTTTTTTGCAAGATGGCATAGAATTTTGTGAACCTCTGCATGCAGTCATTCTGCTTAGAAATTAGATCAGAAGTCGTGAGAAGTTGAGTGCCTGGTCACATGTCCCTTCATCACCAGTTGAAAATAGAAATTAATGCAATTAACATTCTTTGAGAAATAAGATTTAGTGAGAAAATCTCCTGTATTAACAGTTAAGGCAGTTTGGTTGAACTTCTTATAGTAGGGAGCGTATCTAACTGTAAAATACTGCTTGTTCAGGGATCAACCGCGTGAAACTGTCTGCAAAGACAATCAGGGCTAAATTCAGTCTCCGGTTCATTTGCAGATAAAGCTGAGTCCAAAAAGAGTCTATTGTATTCTGGTTACTGTTTCTGGGGTAGACCCATGCGGTTCTTTCTGCAGCATAAGGCGTTTGCTTGTAACATAGATTCCAAAATGATGCCTTGTCTGAACAGAATATATGGTGAGTACTGTACTTAATCTAGTCATGAGAAATTGCTTCTTGGAAATAATCACATTTACAGTAAAATTTGCTACAGATAAATGATCACATAGATATTGGACAAAGTAGTGGAGAATATATTTGGATTTTCTAATAAACATTATGTGACACAGTTATTGGTGTCTGCCTGAGCTCCATAAACAAATGCTGTTGCTGCAAAATGCTCTTGGTTCTCCAGAGAAGATTGGGGGGGGGTGATTATTTTAGGATGAGAGGAGGAGGATCCTTGAACTACATTCTGCACATCTAAATACTTAATTCTTAACCTGCCCAAAATTTCAGCCTTCCCTTTTATTTTCTTCTGTTCGTGCTCCAGGAAATTTTCAACCGTGTTCTTTGGTCGTATCTTACTTGTATCCTGGACAAATTTTATTTCTCACTTTCTCACTTATCCTTCTTCCAGTGACCGCTCAGCAGGTGAAAAAGGAATTTCATTGCAGTGGGAGACTCAGAGTTCTATCTCTATCAAACTTTTTTATGATAGCTGTAGAAAATAGCCTCCCTATCAGTAGACACCTTTTGAAACTATAAGCTGTGAACCAAAATTTGCTTGTGTTGTTCTACATCCCACAGTATGCTCCTTAGTTCAAGGGTATGCCAAACTGGTAATGGCCTGACAGTCCAGTCCCCCAACTTCACTGGCAGTGGGAAGGCCTGTAAGGGGAGAGCAGTGAGCAATACGGAGAGGGATCAACACCTTAAAATACAGGTGAGAAAAAATGACTATAAAAGGAATTGAGGCAGCAGTGGGGAATACATGACAAATTGCAGAGACAGGATGAACTGGATGCAGAAGCTGTGGGATGTATATTATTTTCAAGAAAGATTTTTATGCACGTTAGCTGCTGAAATTCATGATGAGAAGACTTCACTAGAGATGCAGCTGGAGGCAATGTTGGATGTAAATTGGATTTGAGGAAATGGTGTAAGAGAAAGCAAACTGAATGGGCAACTGGGGATTTGCAGACACCTGTTGAGCAAGAGGACTTGTAAAAGGTAACACAGAGGAGCTGGTGAGTCAGGGAGCCTGTGACAAAATGAATGAGTAGAATAACAATTTGAGAAAGAGAAGAAAGATAGAGTTGAAGAATATGTGTGCCAACTGAAAAAGTAGAACAGGCAAAGCCAAAAAGAAGGTGGAAAGAAAGTTGGAAAGTTAATTCCAGCTAAGATTGTCAGAGATTAGTACCTAATGAGAAACAAGAACAGTACAGAGAAGTTCATGGGGGAGATCAGGAGGCAGGATCAGCTGTGGATGGAAGGCAGAGTGCACTAAAGAGAGAAAAAATAATATTGGCATAATTTGAGAGTCTGTGTTAAGAAGAAACGACTAAACTGTCACAAGAGCAATTACAGAGAACAGGAGGATGCAAGGTCATTTTCCAAGAAGGAGGATGTGGGAAGTGGTGAAGAAGGAAGTAGGATCCTGCTAGGACTGGGGAAGAACCACCTTTTTTTGTGTTATTTTCTTCACAGTGGGAAAGTGATGCTTTGAAATTTCCACTGGAATAGATCAGAGATGATTACACTAAATTGTTTTGTTTTAGGTAGGGGAAAAGGCCTGAACAGTGGTGGCTCATGGGAGTGGCTGAATTCCCCATGGAAAAAAAAATGAGATTCACATTAAAAAGAACTTTAGGAAATACAAAAAAAAAAAAAAAAAAAAAAAAGACTTGAGAGAGATTCACTGCATCTTCATGCCTCTTTATTATCCACAACAGGAAGAAAACCTGATTGATGAAAATTCAGCTATGATTGAGGAACTATGAGTAGGTGAACAGGAAGGAGAATGAAAAATACTGGGACCAAGTTACTGAAGTGTACATGCTACCCAGGAAAGGTGTGAAGAAAGTTTAAGTAGCCTCACATAGCTGCTTTCTAATAATCTGTTAGATTAAAGTATCTAAAAATAAGAAAGAGTGACATGCAGCAAACAGAATCTGTTTGGGTCAAGTTAATGCATATGTTTACCAAGCAGTCAACAGTCAGTAAGAGATTTAACTATTTCTGTCTTTGCTCTGACGAGCCATATAGATACTATGAGAAAGCTGGTCCAAAAAGCAATCATGAGTTAAGCTCATTTAAATGAAATGGAACAACAAGTAAAAATAAGGGCAAATTTTGATAGTCTAAAAGGCCTAGCTAGTGAAATCAAATAGACTGAGCTGTTCAAGGTCTTGCATGTGGAGAATTCTTGGAATGACTTTAAATCAAAGGTGCTAAAACTATGTGGAATGTGTATCTGAAGGAGAAGAGAAAAAAAATGCAGGAAAGGGGTCAAGATACTCCACTCGATAACTCCCTCAAGAAGAATATTAAAGCTATGCAGAGCACAGAAGGAAAGAAAAACTGTATCAGCAGAGAAAAATGTGTTTTAGAGGTCAAAGATATAAAGTAAGGTGAAAATTGTCAGTAGTCAAACTGAACTACAACTTGGACTGGATATTGAAACAAATAACAAAACAATCTTCACACAGTTAAACAGAACAAGAATAAATAAAACATAGGGCTGCTATGCAAGGAAGTTTCAGTGGCAATAAAGAAAATCTATTTACAGTTAAAAAGTGACTACCTTGTGTGTGTTTTAATAATATTGACCACAGAGGAAATAGGATAATGGGAATGAAGTCAAGATTATAGAAGTGAACAAACTGGAAGCAAGGCTAAAGGCACAGTGTGCTCAGAGCAGGGAGTGAGAGCTATCAAATAGACTCTACTCCACAAGTCTGACAAGAAAGGGAACATGCAATTCCAAACCTGGTAGGAACCAGCTCAGATATGATACTCTCTGGCTGGAGAATAGCAAATGTACTATCTATTTCTAAGAAGGAGACCTATGCAACTACCAGCCCATTAGTCTGATCTCAGTAGTCTGCTTTAGAAGAAACTTTGAAGGAAAAAATAATTGAAGATAGGGAGGCATATGGAAAAAGGGATAGCATACTAAAAGGATTTACTAAAGATAGATCGCGCCAAGTGAATTTGTTATGTGCCTTTAATAAGATAACTGATTTTCTAGACAAAGGATTTGTGATACATCTTATTTATATCTGCACTGCATATGATACAGCATCACATAGGAAACTGGGGATTAGGAGAAGAGTTGTAAAGTGGATAAGAGATTGTCTAATGGGTAGATAACAACAGGTGGCATTGAAAGAAGAAGAATCAGACTGCAGAAATTTTACTAGCAGGAATCCTCAAAAATCAGTCTTAGGATCAATCTTTTTAATACCTAGATGTAAAGAGAAGTATGAAATCTGCAGTTTACATTAAGCTAGAAAACCAAGTCACCATAAGAGAGAATCACTGTGTTTTATTCTATAAAATACATGTGTACAAATATTTTGTATACACACGCAAATGACATAAAATACAATATTATGTAATATAATATAGAAAGAAATATTCGTGTCACGCAAAGGCTCATGTCTACAGCCTGCACAAAATCTTTTTGACTCAGGGCCACAAGATGCATGCTAAAACTGGAATCATAACCAACTACGATGGCTGGTGGAATGGAGAGCCATGACTCAGGGAGGACGGTCAAATACTTTCCTGGTTTTATCTGGCTAAGCAAAAAGCTGAAAGGGTATATGGCTGATGTCTGTATTTATTAGACACTGGAAAACAGCCATATAAAGCTATAGGACAATACTAGCAACAGAAAAGCAGTTCCTGTTTAGATGAACTCAGAGATGATTCCAACCACTGGAGTTTTCTAAACTGTCTCCCAATAGCTATAGGTGGGGTTAAAAATAAATTATCTGCATTTTAATGGAGAATGATTCCTTTATTAAAGAAGTCATCTCACTTGATTGCCTATGAAATTAGAAGACTAGACTCAAAAGATTCCTTCTTGTCTTTTCTTCCCGTTCTTATAATATATTCCACTGAACTCCATGGAGACCTATGTGTCTTCTCCCTCCCTTCTTTTAGCGCCAATCAGTGTCTTCAGTGTTGCTGAAGAATCCAGCAGATCCAATGCTGTATCTGTCAGGCCTCAGAATATGCTGTCCATACACACATTGTGCATTCTTCCCACTTCTACCTTGCATTTTAAAACATTTTAAAACACATCTGATGAGAAAGTGTTATGTGATGGATACAGCAATTATTTTAGCATGCAGCACAGAATCTGTTAGGCCCTCCATTCAAGATAACCAAGAAAAAGAAAAGGATCTTTGAAAGGAACAAGATCATCTAATAGAAGAGAAAAGTATTAGAAAATAGGAAAACTATTACTAGTGCAAAAGAAATGAGAAAAGAATATTATCTTTTAGTATGACAGAGATCATAGCATGAGATAGGCAGAGTCAGAGTGGAGGGAGTAGGAAAGATTAGAGAAAATGGACAAAGAAATTCAAAAACATTTTTCAGCTTTACAAGAGGCTTGATTTTGATTCACTTTTAGAAGAGGTCCCTTTGATTTATTTAAATCCATGTGAACATCCTTGCTCTGCCATAGTACAACCTGTTAAGAATTCTCTGTTGACTAGAATATGGAGAAGAGGAAAAGAACGAATCATCATCAGAGCAGCAGAAAAGCCAAATATATTCTAACAACTGGCTATCACATTGATAGGACATTACCACATCCCAGAAAGTAAAGTCCAGCAGATACATCTCAGATCTCTTTAGTACCTACAAAAGCAAATAAACATGAAAAGGCACTAATGTGCTTGCTGTTGGTGCCATTTTAATTTACTCCTATTTTCTATGTAGGCACACACGGACATCCACAGTAAGTGAATATATTCAGGTATAATAAGAATTCCCAGATTTCTTGGAAGTTATCATACATATCTATTTAAAATGTAACTAAAATCAAAATATCCCAAATAATCAATTTCAAAAGGTTCCACTTCGTACTTCCAGCAGAGCTAGAACTGATTAATTTCAGAAGGGAGAGTCTATTATCTGGTTTTCTAAAGAGAAAAGTATAAGAAAGCAGATCCTTGGTCACCCTCTAAATGAGACCTTTGCTTGAAAGGGGTAAAAAAGTCAGATTTTCTGACTAAAAAAAGATGTCATTGAGAAAAGCTATTTTGTTGAATAGGAGAACTTTTGACAAACTGTTGTAAATTCTAGGGAAGGCTCTGCAGAAGCCTGTGATCTCTGATAGGTCTTTTGTAGGTAAAGGAAGGAGAAAATGTGTAGCTGGCTGGGAGTTTTGGATCCTGCTTTCCCAGCTTTGGGGACCATATGTTCATTGGTCCACTGCAAAGAAACTCACGGATGTTGGCAATGATGTTGACAAGAACACAATTTTCACTGAGAAGCTATAGGGTCAAGAAGTTATAATTGAAAAAAATTGTTCTTTCTATTGATTTAAACTAAAAACATTGTCTCCAAATGCTGTGAGGTAGATATCCTGTTCTTCAGCTGTAGTAAGTCTACAGGGCCTACTCTGTAGAGGCTTTTATTACAAAGTCTTTAGGTCCAGGAAGAAGCTAGAAAAGAATCCTGCAAATAATTATGTAACTTCCAAAATTTTTCATTTCCCCCTACAACTTGTAC
The DNA here is from genome assembly GCF_028389875.1 of Rhea pennata. Classification (NCBI taxonomy): domain Eukaryota; kingdom Metazoa; phylum Chordata; class Aves; order Rheiformes; family Rheidae; genus Rhea; species Rhea pennata. Next base: position 15,175,179 of record NC_084670.1, on the reverse strand, counting down.
CAAAATCTTCATAAGAGACAAAACGACCACTTCAGAAATAGACTAGAGGTAACTGTCATAAAAGCAATCAGTCTTCAGATGGCAACTTGGACAGAGCTGAGACTTCAGTTTTCAAAAGACATGTTAGGTCTTCTGTGTGGGTTTCTTCCCCCAAACAATCCATCTATAAGCTGAGAAACCATTTCCTAACAAGAATTTTGTTGCAAAATTGTTCTGTAGACTTTTCACAAAACGTGCAATCTATAAAAAAGGAAAGACATTATCTGATGAGAAACTGTTTCATTGGAAAATTCCTGTGTGACTATAGTCCTAAAGTATGCTTGAGGCTATGGATTTTTTCATAATTTGGAGAGAATGTCTGAAGTAGTTTCATAATTTGTACACAAAAATGGAAGAATGGATGATTCTGAATAGTTTGACGTTTACCTATGATATCTGTAGGTCATCAGATTGCTAGTTCAGCCTCTTGAAGCCCACATACACAAGCAGCAGAAAATGCATTTTAAATATATTTAGTCATAGAAAAAAAAGAATAGAATGTTCCAGAGAACATTGAAACTGTTATTGGTATTTTGCTTGTAATGACTGTTTTCTCAAACTTTATCCAAGGCAAAGACCATCTACTAGGCCAAAATGTGGCAGTGAATCTTTATAGAAGGGTGAAATTTAAATCCAAACTATAAGACTATATAGTACAATAAGAAATACACAGGCCATGCATTTAATTCCATTAAGTGAAGAGTATTTCATTAACGAAAGTGTTAGTAGAATTAACACCTCACTCTAAAGGAATGAGAAAATCATCAGTAGCAGCTTTTTAGCTGCTACAATATGGCACATATTGCAGAAAAATTGAGACTGATGTAGGATTAAATACATATGAAATGAATTAAAAAAACCTGTCAAAACTGGATTAAAATTTGAATGCTAATTTATGGCACCTACTGAAAGAAGCAGGACAGCAGATCATCTGCATATAAATGGACTCAACACATTTCTTAATGCCAGTCTGTTACGCAGCTCAAAAGGAAACAAAACACATTTCTTAACTAGACTAAGACAAGAAATGGTCAAATGGTCAAATAAGAGTTTCATTCAGTCTCATTAGTTAAAGAACAGGAGGATTAGCATTTCAATTTTTTTGAATATAGTTTAGTAAAATTGAAAAAAGCAGGTTGAAAAGAGAGTATGTTAGAGGGAAGAGGAGAAAAGAAAGAAAGCAGAAGAAATAATATAAAACGACTGAATACACCCCATCTGAACAGCGGCATACCTTCACAAAGCTACTGTTATGCATAATTATAGTAACTGACCCTCTATCACGAAGTACAGCCTTGCATTTTGTGTGGCACTGGAAATCGAAAGGAGTGAAACACGGGGAATCTGAGGAACACAAGGTGCCGATACTGGAAAAAGAATCTGGAAATAAAAAGAAGGGAACTTTACTAAATGTGTCCTAGACCTCAGACTGTACTTTATTTTAAAGATAAACCTTAATCTAAATTTTTTTCCAGCTTTTAATGTGGAATACATTTCAAGGTTACTTCTTATTCCTCCTGACTGATTTATCTGTTATTAATAAAAAATATGCTATGTCTTCTAAAGTTGATATAAAATTACATTTATTTTCTGCCTAGATGGTTGTGCCATGTGCAGTCACACATATAAAACAACTGAAACATATACAAGAAAACATATAGGCCTCCTGAAGGAATTTCCTGACAGAAGGTAGAGTGCAATTTTTCCTGTGTATATACATCTTTCTTTTTTTCTCTATATTAATTTTAATTTCTTTTAAAGGAAAAAAACTCAGAAAAATCAAGATCTTAATCTTATCAGCCACATAAAATAACCAATTTTTCAGTGTATAGGAGAGGCCTTATCAGGCATTATCCTCATTTCTGAGTTGTTATCATGCAAAACGAGCATAAGATGTTAACAAACTGGAATAACAGCATTTGGAAAACTACCACCCTTTTGTAGAAGTATGAGTACTAATTGTAGAAATGCAGAGATTTGGGCTTCGTAAAGTTTGAAGTTTGTCAAAGGGAGTGAAATTAGAATGAGGTTTCCCTCTGAGATTTCATTCAAGTATGAACATAGACAATTGTATGCACATGACAGCTGAGTTAATCTTTTGCATAACAGGTGTAGGATACTCTAAAGGTCACCTGTGGCTCTAGTGAAGAGCATGGATGACATCAAAACTTTCCTAGGCCAAATCCATGGTATGATTTCTCAGGGGGGCTCTCAACTCTCTCTACTTTCTACTCCACAAATGCAAGGAATATTTCCATTGATCTTTGATTACTCTATCAAAAACTAGTTATACTACATGTAAAAATCTATAGTTATATACAAAGCTTTAAACCATAAAAACAAGAGCCAGATGATGCTCATACTCCTTAACATACTCCTAAAAGTACTCTCAATACTATGGTGACAATCACAGTATAGAATTAAATGAAACCGAGTAGAGATAAGAATATATAAAGTTATATGGTAGGAGAAAAACTCATTGTGACTTCTCTGTCCTTGTAAGTAATCAGCTTGACAATGATGACATTACAGTTCTAAAGTGCCTGAAGTTTTGTTCTGTTAAGTAGATAAATGAAAACTTGTACATACATAAGTTCAACAAGAAAGAATTACAAAACAGCATGTGAATGGATGAATATTACTAAATAAAAAAAGTCTAAAACATTTGATTTGTTTCATGTGGGATTCTCTTTTACCAAGATGAGTACATGTTTCAGAAATCCTCAATTTTAGATGTTTATCTACTAATATTCAGGATTAAGAATCAGAATTCACAGTGAGGTCTTTAAAACTGTAGTCCTCACATGTGGTTACATGGCTTGGTGTTCCAGTGTGACATGCGGAACAGCTTTGTCAGAGCTGTTTGTGAGTGACCAACCAAAACAGATCACATCTGCTGAACGGCCTGCAGGAAGGGGGTTTATAAGGATTCGTGTAGGCCTCTCTATACAACGTGATGTATTTTCAAAACTGCTCGTGGCTTCTTCCACTTGTGACTTGTGAGCAGAATGACATCAAACAAGACAAAAGAGTAATTCTGTTGTCATTGCTGAAAGATCAAGTGTCTCTTCGCTCTGTAAACACAGTGTGAGCGTTCCTGCCTTTAATTGCTGGGGTGGCTCCAGGGCTGAGCGGGGTACCTGAGGTTTCCCTCACACTCTTTTTGAGTGGCAGGCAAATCTAAAGAATTTCTTCCCAAAAGAGATAGTATCAACTAAAATCTAGTTGTCCAGGGATATGTAGGGGGCAAACAAAAAGGTTAAGCGCTCTGAAGGAAGAAACGTGTCCTGCTTGGGCAGGGACCCCCAAGCACCACGTTCTCCATCAGCGGCGATTCGCGGCCGGTTTCGGGATCGGCCGGGTGCGATTCTGTAACGGCCCTCCGGTTTTCTGACCTCTGTCTCTGCGCTTGAAGAGAGAGGCCTGTTAACATGACAGGCCTTTTCCGTGACTGGTTCACTTGCAGACTTTTTTTCCTGGCATTGTTGGACATTGTTTCCTTTCCTGTTTGATCCCCCCAGCAGACTCTCTTGGTTTAGATCTAGGTACTGCAACAGAAGATGAGCCCAGTGAACGTAACAGTATTTGTACCACCATCATACAGCTACCTCTGCTGTTCTCCCCAGTTACCAATGCAGTATTTCAATATATGAAATATTCATTGTGAAAGTACCGTTTTGAGATCTGCTGTTTAATTTCAGAAACAATCTCATAATCAAGTATATTAAATAGCACTCATTTAAGTGAGAACATTGCCATTTCATACCGTGATTCCTGAAAAAATAGTCTATTGTTTAGTTTATTTTCTAATTATTTCTAGTAATTTCAGTGTAAACTGTTTACAGTGCGTGAAGTTAAACATATATAATTATTTCATGGGGATTAGGGCCAAAGATCTGACTAAAGAAAGACATTTTTAAAGAACAGTTATTTAAGTCACTTGCTAATCCAGGGTATATTCAAACAATCCAGCATTAAATATTTAATTTAAATATCAAAACCGGGAGGCTAATCTTTCTAACCACCTCTGTATTCAAAAGACACAGAGAGAAAAAGTTATTCCTTCAAAGAGTAATTCAGGTCACCAAAGGTAGACATGAAACCCCCCATTTTACCTGTAAGCTGGAGTTCTACCTGCAAAGCAGCAGCTGCAAGTTTCAAGAGGAGATGGATTAATTCAGCGGATCTGCAGTCCTCTCCTCCAAGTGAGTATCTGGAGCATTGTCAGGACTGCAGTGTCGAAGACAAACACACTCGTTTTAAGATTTTTTTTTTCACAAACATCGAGTGGATGTTGAACACCCGCTTACAATATGACGTCTACATTGACATTGATTTCAGAATCTCATCCTTAAAAATTTAAATAGAAAATTTAGCTACTGTTCTTTGACCAGAGAAAGAGGAGTTACTTATAAAATAATTATTTTAATTATTTCTTCTCACTCGTTTTACTTGTCTAAATCCTCTTCTCCCTTTCAGAAGTGAATGAGAACAATTTAGGCAAACATGCACCTGGGTGAATTAAATCTTTCAGTTCTTTGGCTGCCTTCAGGATGCTCTTTCTCATTAAAACTGATTTGCATACTACCAAACTGTGCTCTCTGTAAGTCTCAAAGCTGATTTGAAGCAGAGGACTGATGGGCAAAATCAACGAAATTGCAAAAGAAGAGCTAATAAGGTCAAACAAATCAGCAGATCAGGTTTTCAAGAAATCTTTCTGGGTTAGTTTTCTGTTTGCTCAGGAATTCAGACAATCCTATTCTTGATGCAAGTCTTACTTTTTAATTCGTCACATTTATTTTTGCAGAGGAGCAGTATTGGAGATTGAATTTAAGCAACCGATTTAGCCTTTTCCACTGGGTTATGAAATGCAAAGAAATTACTCCGTGAAAGTTTGAAGCTGATCTAACTTTCCGTTCTGTGTCACTGTCTGGTGGCTTTGTTGTATCCTTTGTCCTGTTATTAATATTCATAATTTTATTACAATATCTGCACTTTTTTTCAGCAGAAAGATCTGATTTATGCACACATCTTATTCCAGTGCAACCCTGGGAAGGAGTGAGCAGCATTATGTTCATTTGTTCTGATCTAGAATACTTAGATTTATCACTGCAAATATACTTTGGTTATTTGGGGTCAGGGAGTCCTGAGCAGCTTGTAGAGGCTGAGGGCATGTTCAGACATCCCATGTCTTTGTGCTGGCTCAAGCCAGGAGGCAGAGCCCAGGCTGAGGACAGAGATCTCCTCCGCCAGGCCTGGCTCGAGACGAAATCCCTCGGTTCTGCTTCTGTCCCAGGTGTATTTCTGTAAGTAGGGCCTTGCTACTTTCACGGATTTAGCCCCAAAACTCGCTCTACGGGCATCATGTTAATTTATAAAGATTCGTGCTACTGACTGTTCCTTGCAAGTTTTTGAGCATTTGTTCTCTGAGAAACAGCAGTTGTGAATCTTGCCTGACGTGGCGGGACAGTCAGGAAAGTAAAGGCACGCTGCAGTTCGTAGAAAGGGAGAGGAGGCTTGTCGCTAGCTCCTTCCCTCGCGGTGACAGGGCATGACAGCCGCAGGCCACGGGGCTCCGCTTGTGCGGCGGGGGGTACGAGTGCCGCCTGCCCCGAAACACACCCGCGGGCACAGGCGTGCGCGTGCACCGCGCGTACGGTCAGCCTCACCGCGCAGCCTGATGTCTACCCTCCACCCGTTAACACCCCCCCGAAGGCCCGTTTGGGGTTTAGCGGGCTTGACTGCAGGAACAGAAGTTGTTGCGTGTGCGTGAGGAAGAAAGGAGTGGAGAGAAAAAGGGTGTTAAAAGAAAAACGAAAAAAGAGCCAAATACAACTTCTCACAGATCTGTCCAAAACACTAAAGCTGACTCTGGCAGTTGGCTAAATTCAATATTTGTACTATTCAAAGTATTTCCTAGGGTAAGTATGGAGCAGTATGAGGAAATACTGCATCTAGAGCCAGATAGGCTGGGAGGCAGTGAGTGCTTCCTTTGAAGCTGGCTCGAGTTTAGGGCGCTGAGCACCCCCCAGGATGTGGCCCGTGCTGAGAGCCGATTTATCCTGAATCACACTGACATGACTGTATGTGACAGCCGGAGAGCTGGAGAAAAAAATCATGTCATATAGAGACAGCTCTATTGACTTCAATGGTATGTCATGTATTTGAATCAGGGCTGAACTTGTCCTTAGAGTTATAAAGGCAAACTGTATTTAAAGGAAATATTACTGAAAGCCTAGTAGAAAATTGAGCAGAAATATTTGTTATACTTAAGAAATAAAATTATTCTATTGCCAAAAATGGAGCACAGTGCACAGAATGAAATAAAAATAGTTTGTATTGTACCTGTTTATGACGAAAAAAGGCTAAATCTTTTTTCATCCAGCATTTAATGACAGTGGAGACCGAAATGTCATGGAATTTTATTTATAGTAGATTTTCTGTATTCTTCTTTACCACATGGTTTTAGAGTGATACAAATGTATCCATCCGTGTTAAGCACCCCTGAAAAAGACATTAAAGCTAGGCAAATTCCCTTTCCTTCTCTTTCAGCATAAGTATACTACATGGAGAAGAATTACATAATTTACAATATGAACAAAGGATATCAGCTTTTCCCCTAAAGTACACTGCAAATTGTTCTCTCAGAAATGTGCTGCATTTTAACATTTTTGCGAACTTGGTTTCTCTTTTCTGGTCAGAATCTTGTAAATCTTATTTAATGAGAAATACATTCATTCTCATGCATATCATGTAAAATTCATTAACATCTCTATGAAATTGCTGTCACTAGTGTTAGGACCTGGCACAAAGTGAATAACAGTAAATGAGAATCTTAAGAACATTTTTCATCAGGCTTTTCGTGTTATTAAAATGTATATTAGTAACGTAGTTAATAAAATATAGCCTAAAATGTAATAATATTAGTATTACACACAGTATGTGTATATGAATGTGTTTATATACTCCCATTATATATACACGTGTGTCATCATACAAACATTACAAATGTGTATTCCTCATATAACACTTGTCTTTAGAAGATGTCAAACAGTTTTACAAGTAGCTTTAACATCATTATTCCCATTCTACTGGTAGGAAAATTTAGAAGGTAGGAGGCCTTAGAAGAAGCCTCCTCTGGTACTCTTTGCACATCTCAAATTAATATCCCCCATACAGGATTCTGGAAATGATTTAACATGCTGAAAAAATTAAACAAAATTAAAACAAAACAAAATTTGGGATCTGTTCCAGCATTACTGTTCAGAAAGCGACTTACAGAAAAAGTTCTGCAGCAAGATTAGGTATCTTTTATCTACATGATATTCTTTTTTCCATCAAAAAAAACCCCTCAGATTCTTGTAATTCTCAAAAGAAACATTTTATTGCTAACACTGGTCAAATACTTTATTCTACAAAGATTTTGTTTTATGGATCTGTGGCCACATTATTGGTCTGATTTTCAGAGAAGTTTAAAATTCAATTAAACAATTTGAAACACTGAAATAATTTGAGAGTTCTTGATTTTAATCCTCTATTTTCCAGACCAGGAAATGAGTCACTAAGCATGCATTCTGCTATGTCTAAATCTGAAAGTCAAAATATATAAATATACTTAAGTACAATTTGCTATGAGCAGAAGTTGACTTAAGACATTACAAGCCAGCATTAACTGTGAGAGGGCACTGAGAAGAACTGACTACTCACTTACGGGGCCCAAAGCATCTGTTACCATGACCTATTCCTTAGCTCTCAGTAGCACGCCGGCACAGAGCAGCCTTGTCGAGGTGCAGATGGCAACTCAGTGGTGGGCCATATCCCAGCTCTTATGCGTGAATATCCAGTCACCAATTACCGTGACAAATTCTTCCTATATTGAAGGAAGGGTTAAATAAGAAGAGCACAAACATTTGAAAACAATAAGTTGTTTTTTTTTTCCCTCACTTTTCCTGTTTGTATTTTATGCCCACAGTCATTACAATACTATTTTAATCTGAGCTACTTTCCCGTGTGGGTAGTGAATAGCGCACACTCAATGCTCCTTCTATACTGATATGCCACAGACTGAGAACTCATTTTCAGAATATCTCCTTTCTCAATGAAAAAAAGCATTGGCAGCTTCAAAACCAACTCCGTATGGTGTTAATTAGCCAAATCCTGCTCCTTGTCCCTTCCAAAACTCAGTAACTCTATAACTTCTCTGGCCATTGCTTCATTGCTTTGTGTTTGGTTTTGTTGCCCGCAATCCTTCCTCGCTAACTATTGCTAAATAACCAAACCTTGTGCAATTTCTCTCTCTATATATTACTGTTAATACAATAATAGACTGCTTCTCCAATGGCTGCAATACCATAGACAATTGTGTCAACCTCTGACAGATCTTATTCCTTCCTGAGTATGATGTGCCATGAATTACTCCACAACCCTAGACCATTCCTGAACATTCAAGATGACAGGAACTGTGCAAAGAGAGAAAACTGGTCACAAATCAAGAGACCTGGTGGCATCTGAATGAACTCCTCCTGGGCCCTCAAAAGCACCCATTCGGACTGATCCTGAAGAGCCCGGATGACCTCCCTGGCTTTTACAGCAGAACTACTTCTTTTGCCCCGATCTCCTTGCAGTCCATCTCTGTGACTAGGATGAGAAAGAACCTCCTATACCTTTTCTGATACAATGTATTCTGCTTCCTAGTGCAGAAACTGCAGATGTTATAACTACTACTGGTTAATTTAATTTTATCCTTTGGTTAAGGTTCAATTCTCCAGTTTTCCATTTCTTTTTCCGAAATAAAGCACACTATGCTTAGAGATCACCCACTGATAAAGAAACTCCCTTTACACCTCTCTCTACTAGTAAGCATAAGATTCAATTATATTTTGTGAGACATGCAGGATAAACATTATCAATCATACATATCACCATGCCATATTCAACTCCACCCAGACAGCTGAAGCAGCAACAGTCATTCGGTGCCACCCACTTTTCTTTACAAAGAAAACCGTGGTAAGCTTAGGCATTAATACGATCACATGCATAACGCACAAATACGGTCACAGGCACTGATATAGACATCTACCATTTTATGAAAGCAGGGAGAAACGGAAGACTGCAGGAGTGTGCAAGTTAGGGCAGGCTCATCACAGAACAAGTGTCTGAGGTCATGGGCCCCTTGCGTCTCCCATCCTGTCGCGCAAGGCTAGGATGCTAAACGCTAAACATACCCCAGTCTGGACAGGCTCGAGCAGGCCAGTCCTCCTCCCCAGCTACACAACGGAGGCCTTACCATTCCTAGTGAGAGTTACAGATATAATAGTAGTTATAATAGTTCAGTTATGCCAATATAATAACCAAAATCTTACCTTATCTACTGGAAAATCCAACTTCAGTGGAAATTTTGCCGTAAGGTTGGAATCAACCCCAGGTGGTATAAGCAAAAAGGGTATTCTCCTTGCAGAGGAAAAACATATCTGGTAGGCAGCACTAGTCTAAATGCACGACTTCAGATTGTGAATTGGTGCGACTTTCTTGTGTAAACAGGCTCAGATTGGATGCAGCCCCCATCCTTTGGGAGAGATGTAACCGCAGTTTCTCCACCTCAGCTGCCTTATGCCATGTAGACCGTACAGATACAAAGAACCTCAGACAGATTTTAATGAGAAATCTTCAGCGGGAAAACTGTCTCTGTTCCTGAGTGCTGCCTAGAACGTATCCAGGATGATAACACAGTTTCTGTAACCGAGGAGGAAACTATTACCTCCCTATAACATGGAGGAGCAAGTTGAGATGATGTCCAGGATGCTGTTCATACACACGGATGTGTAAAAAGCCTTGGAAGATTAATATGCCTTCTAGGCATGCGAGTAGCAATGGAAGTTAAGAAACAGAAGCAGATGATCATCGGTGAACTACATTAAATGTAGCCTAATATTTCCAACGATAAATCTTAGGTAGTCTGTTCTAATAAGCTGATTTCTTGTTTTCTTCTTATGAGTTCAACCAAAGCCTGGAAATGAGCTGAATTCTTACTGCCATTTTATGTCCTCTTTTGAATGCCAATTTAAGAAAAACTTATTAAAGTATCAAACTAAAACAAACTGAATGGATTTAATGGATATCTAACCGCAATGGAACAGAAAGCCTAACTCATTGATACTATATCCAAAACATTTTAAAAATACAAGCAAGGAATGCATCTCTGTCATCTGAATTTAATACAGAATCATGTTTCTCTCTTGTCACACACAGAATTTGTTATAGATTTTATCTGCAATAAAAGCTATGTCAGTAGTGCCACATAATACATTTGTAAAGGTTAGAGATATTTTAACCCACATCTGTGACCAGAATTTTAATGACAAGCATATCCTCTGAAGCAGTACTAAGAGATGAAAACTCTTCTGCAGACATTAATGCAAATCAGTATAGAACAATGCCTACACAACATTGCAGCAGGGTCACTGTGAATCATGTCCTTGAAATTACAAATATGTGACATAAGTAAAAATATATTATTACAAATTCTGTCAATCTCTTGTCCTTGTCAGGGGTTCGTGTTATTGCAATCCAGAGAGATTAAACCATTTTATTGCTTAAACTGTCACGAAGACTGGTAAAAACAGAATAGCAGCATTACTTTAATGACTTTCTTTTGAAATATGCATTCTTACAAACCATGAATAATGAACAGCAAATTCACAGATGTATTGTTTCTATCCATTTGTATTCCATTTTCCAAAAATTCATATACTTCCACATTGAACTTCACTAATTAGGGGAAAAATTAGGGAAGCAAACACCCCATTGGCAGCAACTTTGTTCACCTTCAGAGACTTGAAGACCCAGGTTGTATGTTTGAAACTGGAAAGAGTTTAACAGGGGACATTAGCTTTAATAGAGAAAAGCGACACTCTTTCTTTAATCAACCATTGCTATTAGCAAAACATTTCCCCCCCCCTTAAAAAAAAAAAAAAAAAAAAAAAGATTGCAATTTCTGGTTCACTTGTTCTCAGTTCCTTTAGTACGTGTGAGATGGTGAAATTTCTGCAAGATGCAGCTTGCCAGTGCCTGCTCAGGAGACATAAAAAACATAGTTTAAACCATAGTTTAAATGAACAGGAGCTCTATCATACAGTTTTGACTGAACAAATGGAATTGATGATTTGAATCTGGTTTACTTAGAGCAAGAACTGCAAATAACAGTGTTTCCATAGACAGAAATAAGTACATATCCAAACTAAACTCTCAAGCGATAGGTCTCTGGCAATGACTAGTCATACTGCTTCAGGCTTGTTTTGGCATCTAGTCATCTTTATTGGAACTGTAAGACTCGTTTGGGATAAATGATGATTTAATTAGTGGCCTCCATGCACAGTTTCAACTTTTATCTTTTCCCTTTAAAACAACAAGTTTCTAGAAAGCATCTGCAAAAGTCTTGTTTTGATTAGCCCTTTATCTTTCAGCATTAGATCAATATCAGGGCATTTTTGCCTCTCTTCTTTCGTAGTCCATTCTAAAAAATACTCTTGATGTCTGCAGCATTACTGAACCTCAACGTTATGTTTTGTAATTATCCATAAGATTTGCTTAGCATAAAGCAAAAATGTTTGCTTTAAGGGAACATCTGCTATAAATAAAATGATACCATAAATTTTCAAGACAGCTATCACCTACCTAGTTGTTAGACGAAAAGTCTCAGCTTCTTAGAGCAGGTTCTTTTCGGCGTCTTGCCAGCGAGGTCAATAGCATTTATGTTTGTGCTTTTCCTGAGTACCATCCCCCACTTTAATGAAATTAGTATGTAATGCTTTCGACGCCTGCATATATCAGCTTTCGGTCTTCAGAGAAACATGTGAACATCATTAAAACATAATTTATCCCTCTCTTTTCGAAAATATTTCCTTAACAAACTTCATGAAATTCAAACTGAGGGGGTTCATTCTGATGCTGTCTTTAATAAAGTGTCATCTGTTAAGGCTGGCAAATATAAGCATCTGTTATCATTTCTAGGAGAAACCCCTATTTTCAGGAGCAGGGCGATCTCAACATGGACGTAACATTTACTACGAAGGTGCCATCTCAGAAGCCCAGTTAATTTCCTTTATTCTTCTTAGAAATATTGTTCAAAAGCCTTCATCTTTGCTTTGCAAAAGCAAAAGGAAATTTTAATAAGATTGTTGCTGCCACTTATTTTTTAATATTAAATGCTACACTGCACCCCAAGGAAGGCCATGTGTAGATCTCTGCATCCTGAGGAGATTCAGAGCCCAGAGAGGGAGTGAGGTTACCGCTGATCCCTTTTTAGAGCCCTCTTGTCTCTGTAGTGCTTTGCTCTAAGCTTGTTAAGAGAGCGAATGAATTAAGAGTATGCTGGTGACTTGCTCACCTTGACGAGGCAAGAATTATGTTGCATTCTTTAAAGAGTTCATGGCTAGCATCTGTTCAAGTTCCCTGTGTGCCTTTTCTTCATAAGATTCTCAAATATCTGAACTGTGGTATTCCTTGGCATTTTTATAATGTATTTACCTTCCTGTATGTAAAAAGCAAAGGTGCTTTTCAAGTGGAGCAGGATATGAAGGCTCCTTCTCTGGCAAGATAACCTCAAATGGTTTTGCAGCTGGCTGGGACTGTAGTAAGTATGTTTGATGAATGGGTCAAAAATGACATGTTCAGGGATGAAAATGTGATGCTAAATTTTGAAACAGCAGCCATGGAAAGTGTTTGAAATACAGCTCTTTCTTCTAAATTTCTGTGGGGAAAGCAGTTAGCCTTGTGAGATGTTGCTTCTGCTATCAGAGTTCCTGCTTCTTGCTATTACTGAATGTTATTAAGTTGCAAACTGTACCACCAACCCAAAATGAGTGAAAGCAAGAGTTTTACTTTTTATTTCTCTCCTCTCTCTCTCTCAGAAGAGTGAAAACTATGATTATCACAGAGGCATATGTCCACTACAGCAGGGACGATGAGGAAAATACCAAATATTCTGGGCCTGTGGTATCTCTGTGAGGTGATAACACAGAAATAATAGTGTTCCATGCTGGAGAGCCTTGCTCTTCGCTCACCGGAGAAATATCTCATTCCAGCAACGAGCAGGAGATGTGACTTTATCCCATTTTACTTCCTGTACCTTCACTTTGGTACAAAAGGAGTTGTAAAACTATCTTTTGCAGGTGGATATGGCCTAAAAAAGACAGGGAAGTCTAATAGCACCTCCCGAATGAGAGTTTACTCTCACACAACTCTGAAAATGCTTTTGTATGCTACTGGTCTGGGACACTTGGGAAAAATAGATAAGATAAAATGAATATGGTTTAATTAGGCTGCGACTTATTTACTTATCTCATTTTGGAATACTGATAAAGGAGTACAAATGCTAATATTTTAATTATTTTCATTAGGTAAAGTCGGTTGTGTGTCCTACATTCTTCCACAACTGTTTCCTGAAAGGAAGCAATTGGGAGGCAAAACAGAAGAAATTTTGATGGGTTTAGGGATAACTACATGCTAGAGCTGCACTAGAAAGCTTGACCCTGTGCAAAGAATGGACAGGCTGAAAGTCAAAGGCAGCTGTTTACTCCGTGTAGTACACAAAACCTATTTTCACTCCCTGGAAGGTGTACATTTCCCATTAGGTATCAGGTCCCAAACTCACTGTAGATTTTTTTTTTTTTTTTCCTTTTAGGTTTTCAGAGGAAATTTGGAAACGTGCTTCTGAGTTACCACATTTTTTTTATAATAAGATTTTTACCATGAAATATTCTAATTTTAATATCTTCTTAATGAAATACATGATTTTATTAAAAATATTCTTTTCTACAGACAGCAGTGAAAGAGTGCTTTTTGTGTTAGACTGCAGAATGATATTGTTTTTGATGTACTAGAAAATTCTTAAGCGTGCAAATTTATAGCCTAATCTTGGAAGGACAAGTTACTTACTCAAATACTCAGTGTTTAAATTATTCATGTACTTGTATGCATTTTCCTAAAATACAGGCCTTGCAGCATAGGTAGGCCTTCCTGAGACAATCTCTGAACAAACCTTATTAAATTTCAGGGGTTACAATAAAAGATGTGGCTTTTAGCAAGTGGTTTAGGCCTCATGATTGTCATCTATTATAGCAAATATTTGTGAACCATTCATTAAAGAAAAGAAACAAACCAATAAAATATAAAGAAAACTAGTAAGCAAATTTTAACTGGATGCTGCAAGTGATCTGTTCCTCAACTAAACTAAACTTTGCAAGTTCTTAACCTTTACCACCATTCAGATACACAGAGCTTTTCACAGTAGGAGGGTTAAGTATATGCACAAGAATAATGGCATGGATATATTTATGCACAACTGAGATTTAAGAAAAACAGCATTGCTGGCAGGAACCATTCAGCATGCAATAACCCACCTATAATTCTACGTTTATAAAATGTTACTACCCGTGTTTTTAACACACATTTCTCCTACATTGTTTGTAACTTTTTTGGAATTCTTTGACATTTGTTTCCCATTCCATACATAAAATGTTAGAATATATTTTATACGCAAAGTACCCTGGACTCGGTCTCATCACTAGGGCTTAAGCAAATTACACAACCCAGCCAATGTTAGCACAAATAAAACTTTTATACCAATTATATTATACTCACATAACTTATATTCTACATATTTGAGAAGTGCTTTGAAGTTTGTTTTTTTTTTTAATATATTGGTACTTAACCTTTTTGTCTCCGTCATCTGTAATATAGCTCTAATTAATTAAAGGTGAAGAAACAATTAGAAATGTAGAAAAATGCGCCTAACAATTTTACATAAATCAAAGTCACGGACTTAGGCCAAGAATGGAAAAAAGTGCTCATTCTCAGTGAGGAAGAAAAGTAGTCATTTTTGGCTCTGGAGTGATATACAATACTCTGGTCAGGCTCAATGTTTTATGGATATAGAACCTTAAGCCTGTTGCTGGTAAAGAACTGAAAAATGATTTAGAATAAATAGTTTTGCTTGCCAGTTTAATTTCTTTCTTACAAAGGATCTGCCATTCCAAAAGAGTGGTCCCTGGCTGATACAGTAACAGAATACAGAGCATATGAAGTATAACAAAAGCCATGACTTAAAGAAAATATATATATTACTAGTAATTCTATACATAAAGAATAAGTTTGAAAATCATGTTTTTAATAAGGCAAGGTGTTTTGTTGATCCCTGCAATAGGAACACTGTAATTACTCATGCACAAGCTGACTAGGGAGAGATTGCCAGACTCCAGAACAAACCATCACGAGAAAAATCCCCACAGCAGGGAGGGTGGAGGGCTCAGGGGTTAGTACATTAAGCACTTCACTTCAAAATGGGTCCAAGCCCAGCTGGGGGCACAGACAGACAGACAGAAGTTCTCCCTGAACCAGCTGCTCCCACAGACGAAGTTACCGTGCCTTCATCTTCAGCCAACCTGAACTAAGCTCGCACGTCTTTAGCTAAGGTTTCAGCAGTGGAAGCTATGATGATCTGAATGAGGTAGAGTGTTTGCTTCCCCTGTTTTGGGGCAGGGGGAAGTGAGCCACCAGCCTCCTGAAGACAGTCTTGTGGCACTTTGATGTTCAACCACGGTGAATGTCTATCTACGCCTTATGCACTGACAATGAGACTTCAGCAAGGGATAGGGTCTGGTAACGATCAAAACCTCTTCTGATCTGTGGCTCCATAAGCCTAAAGTCACCTTTTTAAAAACAAAACAAAACAAACAAAAAACTAGGATGTCTTCAGGTATATACAGCTCTGCATTGTGCACATGCTTTGGGCTGCTGTAGTGCGTGAGAAGTCTCTTCTATAAGCACCATCAGAACCCAAAATCCAGGTTTAGATTTTCCTTAAGTCCCCGGGAAATGATCATTTCCACACATCAGGGAGTTTATAAGCCATATCCTCCAGAATGAGTGAGTCATCAGGTTGTCTGGAATTAATATACATCTTCTATCTTGATAAAACTATGTCATAACAAATAATGCAAGCAGCAAATAAAGCAAGACTAGTTTCATCAGCAGGAAAAATAAAAGAGAGAACACAGCTTTTAATTTTAAGAGGGCATTCAACTGTGAACAAAGAGAAGTGTTCTGGGTTGTACTCCTAATATTTTATTTCAGAATGTTTTTTTCTTAAAAAAAAAGAAACAATAATTATTTAATACGAAATGTATTCAACAAGTTCTCCAGCAACTCTTTAAAGAGAAAAGAGCCTTGCTCGGTTCACTGAAGGAATACAAATAAATGCTAATTCCTAGGAGCTGTTTCACTCTTACCTTGGATTTGAAGGGTTGGGTTTCAGACTTCTTAGCATTTCCTAAGGTGTTCTTAGTTCAAATACTGGAGGCCTGATGAATGTTCCCTCTGGCATTTCTTCTAATGAAATATGAGCACCTCTTGATCCAAAACAAGGCTGTGTGGCTGTGTTAGTGTCAAGCCAAGCCTGAGCTAATTAGTCACATTTCCCCGTTAGTACAGGAGATTTTACTGAACAAAGCCCCAAGCAGAATTTTTGGCTGAGAATTGCTGGGGGAGCCCAACACTTTTTCAATATCTAGTGTAAGCTTACTTCTGTTGGCTTAGCTCAAGGCAGCTTTCTACTTAAGATGCATATTTCTTAAATTACCCAACTAATTCTTCCTGAATATTTAAGTGAGAATCTAAAAACTTAAGTCTTACTTTGAGATCTTGTATTACATGCCAGCACCTGGCTGTTAAAACTTGCAGTTTTCTAGATCTTACAGAGGCACCAGTTCTGTACAGAATATGACCCTTAATCTATTGGAGTCTAAGTTTTCCCTCTGCAAAATGAAATAATAGTCTTTCCTACCTCACTGAGGTGCGTATTAAAGTCTTCCCTTAATGAATGAAATCTTGGCTCTGTCAGAGTCAATGTCAAAACTCACATTGACTCCAATATAGCCAGCTTTTTCTCTAATATGTCGGGTGCCCTTATGGCTGCCCTGTGCAAACTCTGACAAGCCCATGTTCTGCAGGCCCATGAAACATGACCTCAGGCACCTCTCCAATGACTCCTGCTGTGTCGCTTTCTTTTGTTTGCTTCCCCCCACCCACCACGTACACTTATTTAATGTGCCTATAATTTTCTTGATGATTTTCATCCCTTGTTTTAATATTGCAACCATATTTGCTGGCTTCCTGCCTGGTCTCTTGGACTCATCTGACAGTGCGCGCTTTCATTTGTTATTCAGTTGGTTTACTATCCTCTATGCTTTTGTTTCATATCCTTTTCTATATTCTTTAAAACTTCCCCCTTGACCTCTCTCTTCTTTTGGCAGAACTAAAACCCAAAACTTCTTGGATTAATGTGGTTTGCATTTCCAGCTGTAGTGTGTCTCATTTAAAAGTTTTTCTTTGCATTTGCGATATCTTTATCTGCTCTGAAGTATAATGCAGTTTCAGTTTATATACTGCTTTTAACATCAAGCACTCAGTTCAAAGTCCTTTATAAAAAGTGGAGAAGGAGGAAGCTAAGCCTGAATAGTCCGTGCAAATAGAAAAGTTTTCAGGCTAGATTTAAATTGAGATAGCATAAGGGCATTCTACATATTAACATGTTCCTTTCTTTACTCCCTATGTTCTGTACTTATGTTCCATTAAACAGTATACTAAGTAATTTTTTCATTGTTCTATGTGCTTTTTGTTGCTAATTCCTTTGCATACAATATTTTTTCCACAACTTTTTTTTTTTTTTTTTTTTTTTTCTCATGACTTCACTATTTTTTAGACATGGATCAAAACAAAACTTGAGTGTCTGGTCAAGTTTAGCCTCATATACAAGTCTCCAGGGCAGTTCCATTCTCTAGCAGAGATCCAGAATCCGCTTGCTCTCAGGAATATTAATTTATCACAAATCACCCCTCATTTTTTGAAAATAGTTTGTTTTCTTATCCTGAAGAATAAGGTGAGGATGTACTGAATATCTTTATTTATTTTTATTTATTTATTTATTTTTTAAATGAGCTGATCAGACCCAACCTGAACTTGCAGTTTTCATCTGAAGCTGCTGGAATAACCCCAAACTCAGTCTGACCTGTCTAGTGTCATGATGCAAAGAATTATTAAGGTTGGACATGGACAGGCAGAAGTAGAGCACACTGATTCCATAACCGGTAGACTTTTATAGACTTGTTGTAATTATCTCCCTATAACATAAAATTATTGTACTAGAACTCAAACTTATTTCCTGGAGTATTATATCATTCTATTGAATATTGAAACCCTCCTCACTGTCATTTTTAACTCAGGAATTATGCAGAATACTCAGGAATTAATCATTATAACCATGAACCAAGCTCTGGAAGCAAAAGAAGCAGGAAAACATCAACCATTTATCATTCCAGAGGAACACAACCCTTTACCCAGAATGAAGCATAAACAAACAAAACCCTGATGGGAGTAAAACCAGGTTGTTATTATTTTCAAAAAAAAAAAAAGTTTCCAAATTTCCCAGCACCTGATTTGCCTACAATAAGGACACTACAGTGAACTTCCAGCTAATACAACCAACAACCACGCATCATGGAAAGTAAATGTTTGTAAGAGCTCTTTGCTGTAGCTTGTCCTATCCTTAGGAGACCATAGAATCGTAGAATCAGGTTGGAAGGGACCTCTAGAGATCATCTAGTCCAACCTCCCTGCTCAGCAGGGTCACCTAGAGCATGTTAGACAGGGTTGCATCCAGGCAGGCCTTGAATATCTCCAGAGAAGGAGACTCCACAACCTCTCTGGGCAACCTGCTCCAGTGCTCTGTCACTCTCACAGGGAAGAAATTCCCCCTCATGTCCAGGCAGAACTTCCTGTGCTTCAGTTTCTGCCCATTGCCTCTTGACCTGTCACATGGGACAACTGAAAAGAGTTTGGCCCTGTCCCCTTGACACCCTCCCTTCAGGTACTTGTACACATTGATAAGATCCCCCCTCAGTCTTCTCTTCACAAAGCTGAAGAGGCCCAGCTCTCGCAGCTGTTACAGGGCAGGTGCTCCAGCCCTCTGATCATCTTCATAGCCCTACACTGGACTCTCTCCAGTAGCTCCATGTCTCTCTTGTCCTGGGGAGCCCAGGACTGGACACAGTATTCAAGATGAGGCCTCACCAGGGTGAGTAGAGCCCAAGGGCAGGATCACTTCCCTCCACCTGCTGGCAACACTCTTCCTAATGCACCCCAGGAGACCATTGGCCTTCTTGGCCACAAGGGCACGTTGCGGTGCCATCTCCTGGCTCATGGTCAACTTGTCATCCACCAGCACTCCCAGGTCCTTCTCTGCAGAGCTGCTCTCCAGCAGGGCAGCTCTTAGCTTGTACTGGTGCCTGGGGTTATTTTTCCCTAGGTGCAGGACTCTGCACTTGCCCTTGTTGAACCTCACGAGGTTCCTCTCTGCCCAACTCTCCAGCCTGTCTGCAGCACAGCCCTCAGGTGTGTCAGCCACTCCTCCCAGCCTGGCATAATCAGCAAACTTGCTGAGGAGGCACTCTGTCCCCTCAGGCAGGTCATTGATGAATAAGTTGAACAGGATGGGACCCAGTACCGAGTCCTGGGGGATGCCACTAGCATCCAAGAGATGCTTGCCAGCCGTTCTAATGTGCAGAAAGTCATTATGGTAATGACAAAATTGATAAAAAATCATAAAGAATATTTAAGCTAAACCACAGTGATGTCTATTCTTCTGTGGTTTCATGAATTCTTTTTCTTTCACAGAAAGCAAGATGTATTTCCCCAACACATACTCAGATATATCTGCTTGCCTCAGATTTGCAATTCATCATTCAAGAGTTTACCTCCTACTTTAATACAAATTTCTCAGCCATAAAAAGGAAAATATTTGCTTAAACATACATCAAAAATTACTTTAAAACCTTTGCTGTTTGGTTCCATTTGTCTGTGACTAAACAGTTACTCCAATCATCTCCTTTTGCTTTTACATCATATTTTACAATAAAAAAGCTTTATTACGTTTTATTTCTCTCAAAATCGTTCCTGAAAAGTTCTGTGATTACCTGTCTCCTCTTTTCAATATATCATTGGGAAAGAGGATAGAAATACTGATGGAAAGTAAACATACTTGAGAGGCACTTGTTGAATCCCTAATCTTGCTGTTGGAAGCATTGATCAACACAAATTTCTAAGAGCTCTACACAACCGCCGTGTCACTCGATTTCTCTTAGCAGTCTCTCTACAGTGTGTCAAGCTATTTTGTATTGAGTACTTCATGGTTTTCCACTCCTGTTGCCAACCTAAAACCACCTTTTCTGGCATAATACTTACATTTCTTCCTGATCAAGTAATATTGATTTCAGAGTTCAGTGCGGCAGCAGTTCGCCGCCGAGCACGGCCCGACTGTCGCTTCCCTCTCTACAGCGGGTGGCTCGTTCCACTCACCATCAGTGGAGCTGTTCCTCTGAACCCTTCTTTTTCTCCTGAAAGAGTTGGCTTGCGCTCCTCTTCCCTCTGCCAGCGATATCGGCCTACTTTGCCACGCTCGGGTGGAGACGTCCTACCCTGCTTGGCTCCACCTGCCCTGCTCCGCTCCGCTCAGGTTAAGCCCTCCACCTCTGCTCTCCTCGTGCTCCGATCAGGTCACTCCACCGTAACCCTCTGCACTTCGCGGTAACCAGTCTGCTCATCATTTGTGGAAGGCTGGCTTGCTAATCACACTCCCTCCGCATGGAATTTAATCCAGGTATTTTCTAATGAGCGCTAAGACTATGGTAGCTGCTTTTTCCTGGCATATTTTTAATAGGAAAGCTACGCTATGCATCTGTCACATATTCTGTAAAAAACATGCACTTCTACGTTACTAGAAAAGGATCTTCTTGACAGCCTATCAATACAATGCTGCAAACAGTCCTTGTACATATTCCTTGGGAGTCGGACAAAACTGGACCCATGTAAATTCTAGTTAAAGGTTTGTTATTACAGCAGCACCTATCACAGAGGCATAATGGGATTTATCTCATTGGTGTTATTAAAAACTATCAGGCTAAGTCCTTCTCCAAGTGTATTGATATCACTGCACCAGCCTGAGGGGCTGAGCTCAAAATTTCTCAAATCCTGCATTTGCAGTCTTGCAAAGCAAGACTAATCCAAAAATGTTTAAAAGTTCCTTAATTGTTTGGCCTTGGATTTGTATAAAATATGAAAGATTTTTAAACAGATCTCAAAAATAGCTTTGTATGTTGCTATTGATGTCTTCTAACCACAACTGTCATATATTCATTATTGACAAACAATTTATTATCCTTCCATTTTTTGATGTAATCACTGCTCAAAATGTGATAGGTTTCTCTAGCAATTACAATAATCTGGAAAAATATCCAACAGTATTTAAAGAAAAATCTAGAAATTGCAATCAATTTGTAGACATTCTTTTCAAACCTGTTAAACTAGCCCACATTAATCTGTCCTTGTCTATGTATTTATGCCAGCTTAATTCACTTGTACTGCATTATTAAAAAGTATAGGTTCTATTAATGATGGTTTTGTGCATTTCTGTGATGCTCCAGTCAAAATAATTGTTCACAAATTTTAACAAACATGCTTCCATGAACCACAGAATGATAAAAAAAAAAAATGTTTGACTTTATAAATCTTTTACTTCTGAATGACTAATGAAAAGGAGTCTATACACTCTGGTATGTGATGCAAGAATTTCTGCAAAGAAATAGTTGATAATTTTGAGATCAATGAAAGAAAATTATAAATCCATCCCCTTTATGAAGCCTCTGGGTGTGAAATATGGCATGGTTCAAGGTATGATATTTATCAGCAGGAGTTTCAATCAAAAAATTTTAACATAATATTTACAAATGAAAGTGGAAGCTAATATTATAGACAGGCAATTCAGAAACTGTATTTATTTATATTTTGGTTCTTTTGCTCATTCTCACTTAAAATAAACTGTTATAACATTATACGCAGTTAATTACTGCTATTGGAAACTAAAGCATTTAGCTCCATTACCTTTTCTCAATGGACTTGCAAGACTTTATTTAGTATTTGTATATATGGTGTGTTGCACATCTTAAAACCATAAAGACCATGTCAGGGACTCTGAGGAATAATAAAATATTAATCTGATGGCAAAAATTAAGTGGCTTAAAAAGAAGCTGTTTATCCCAGGAGTGGCTTTTAAGACATTGATGTCTGGTTTTGAACGTGTCTATTCTTAGTCAAACTAACCACACATAATGAAACCTAAGTAACTCTCAGACTTCATTCAAGCAGCTCATTTATAGAAAACCAACAATTTTCTCTGTCAGGTCTTTAGCATGAAAAAGGCCATTTGCTCATTCTGGAGTCCTCTGATTTTGGTAACAGTATAAAAATGCCTGTTCCACCCCTGTGAACTTTAGAAAAGCCATGTTCTTAAAGAAATGATACTCTCTGTACACAAAGAAACACATTGCATATGCACTTTCTGTATCCTTCTTTCTACATATGATATCATAAGTCTGAGAAAACAGAAGTACCCAACTGACCATGAACAGGAAAACAAATAAATTAATTATATACTTGTTAAAGTAGGTGAATCATTCAGATGCTCTGCTGCTTCAGGAGAATTATTTCAACTTACAATGCTTAAGTGTATAGTTTAGCAGTGGGATACGTTGTGTGATCAGGATTAAATAAGAAATGTAGGGTGGTACTTTGCTTTCCATTAATACTGGAGCTTATCATTGTAATATGATTAAAAGACCAATTTACTCAAGGAGGTACTGAACTATAAATTGGTTTGGAGTTAGCAAAAAAACCTGCCAGCTATGACTTTTAAAAAACATTTAAAAGTCATCACAAAACACTAACATAATTAACTTTTTTTCTAAGTATAAATTAAAAATTTAAATGAAAACATTACTACCAAAGCTATTTTTGTAGTACAGGGAATGACGGCAGCTTTTCATTTTGTACCTTTGACTAACAAAGTTAAATCAAAGCCAAAATAAACTCAGAAAAGGAGATTTTCAGGAGTACCTTTTGAATGTCCAAGGTAGCTGACTGAACTCTGATGTCTTCCTCTTTCTGCTGACATACACTTTAAAGAAAAAATGCTAAATACATCCTAAAGAATCACCAAAGAGCCTAGATATTGCAAGCTGGGTAATGCAAAAAGCATTGGCAGAAGGGCAGGAGGTGGAAGAAAAGACAGCAGATCGGGGAGAAGACATGGCAATACCAAGATGATCAAAAAAAGTTTTGTTCAGAGTTTGGAGAGGCACAAATAGCAAGAGTCATTAAACTGTAGCACAAGACTAAGTCTTTTGAGAGGTTCTGGTAAAATCACTCTTATTATCCCTTGGAGTTAATGATCAGAAGGATGAAGTGAAATTATGACCCATGTTTAAAGAAAGGGGGAGGGGGCCACTTCCAGGGACTGAGTAGCCCAGCAGCTGGATGTAGTTTTTGCTGATTCACATCATTGGCATGTGCATCTTAGCAGGCTTCCTAATTCTTACAATTAGTATTACAATTATTTTTAGAGAGACCGTCGGCACCCGAATGCAGACGTGCTATGTACAGTTGGTTATGCTTACCTGTCAACTATTTCAATGGCAATGAGGAGAAAAATAGACAGACTTGGATGTTTTATTTGGCTTTTATGTTTCAGATGCTTTGCTTTGGCGCTGCGTGTCTGGTATTTGCTTCGTCACACAATTATACCAGGTCTTGTTCAGTTTAGAAAATAAGGTTTATTTTCCTTGTCTGAGAAGAGATGACAAGCGCTGTTTTAATCTTTCCAGCGAGCTGCAGCGTTAAACATTCCTGTCACACAACAGTGTGGGGAGGGCAGGGTCGAGCCCTGAGCTACTACATCTGGATTTCTGTCCACCCACAGGTAGAAGTGTCTGCCAGCAGCAAAAGAGGGAGAAGAGCTGGGAATCAGATCTCAATTAAGGTTATACGGCATCAACAGCGTTAGGCTCAAGGGAGGCATTCGGCAGTCTATATCTGCTGGGCAAACCACTGAACGCCTCCATCTGACAGCTTTTCAAAATAGTTACACTTGGCACTACTTCTATGGGCACAATATGTCCTGGATAATTTATTAGGTTTATATATTCAGCTGTGTACTAATTAACTCTTTGTCTTTCAGAGTTCTGATTTCCTGTTTAATGTATTTAACATTATGCCATTGTAACCCAAGGAGAAAAAAATCCTTTTGGCCTTTACCTGCATTGAATTCAGAGTAATCTGAATGGCTTCAGTGGACTTGCACTGCCTTTAGGGAGCAGATTTCGATCCTCTCGGTGGAATTAAACAGCTATAATTACCTCCATTAAAAAGAAAAAAAGAAAAAAAAAAAAGAAAAAAGAGTGCTGACAGATTTTATCTTCCTTTCTCACCACTTACTTTTAGTGTGCCAAAGGATGCTTAGAAGAGGACAGTACAAACCTTTGAGAAGGCTCATTCAAGTTTGCTGAAGTTAACAGAAAGACAAAATCTACATTTTGGGCTGGGCCCCATTAAAATTGCTGAAGGAGTAATGGCTCAAGATTTTAACCTGGAGCAGTGAGTAGGATTAACCGAATGCTGTTTGTTCCAACAGAAGAATCAATGTGAAGGAAATTAGAGTTAGAAGTTGCATTGTTTCCTGGCCTATGTTTCTTGAATTAATAGTTAACACATGCAGGATTTTTCAATTATAGAAGCAGCATTGCAAAGATGTGAAAATCCTGATCATTGTTAATGCTAGTGGTTAAAAGCAGTTCTGCAGCAAATGACGTAGAGCAGCACACATGATACTAGAAAAGCGAGCTGTGCAAGGCAATTCGGTAGTTACCTGTACACTCAAAAGAAATGGACTGCTATCACTTAATTTTCCCTACTTACATTCAATAGGCATTTTTCACTTGTATTTTAGGGGATTTTTTTTTTCCATTTGTAATAATGAATATGAACTCTTAAGATCTAGTTGCCATCTTAACTAAATTAATGTGAGATTTAGTATATCTGTAGTATGTGAATGTATGCTTAGACATGTGTATATTTTTGGTACAAAAATATATAACTATTTAACTGTTTGCACTGCAAAAATGCATAAATTCGAGAAATGCTCAAAGCTTTGGGAAGCTTTAGGATCTTTAAGCACACTTTGTGGCTACCTGGCTTTTGTAGCAAAAGGCAAGTGACTTCACTCTTTATTTAGCTAGGAGCTCTTGAGATTGTAACCAAACTCCTACTGCCTAATCTAGTTTAATTTGATTTGCATTCCTTTTATGGTCTACAGTACACCATAGCCCTTACATTAAACAAAATATCAACTACAAATGCTTTGTCAAGCTCATTATTTCCAGAATATTGCTACCTTTTCATTAGCTCACATAGGAAACATTGGACACATGTATGGCAGACCCTCGAACAAAGGATTTCATCCAGGTACATGTTACATACAACTCTGCTTAATGTTACATTGACATTTCCTGGATCACATTTTGCCTTGTAAGAATTCTCAGTTTAGAAGTGAATCCTGAGTGTTCCAAAATTTGGAAAAATTGGTTACTTTGGTCTGAATTGTTTTTATTTCAAAACGTTCTATTTACAATAACAAATAAAAGATAGAGTGCTTTAACATTGTCAAAAATATATTCAATTTCTTTTCCAGAAAATAAATTCTGACAAAAATTAGAAATGACTTAGTAATGTGTTGACAGAACTGCATATTCCAGAGGAATATGATTCCAGAACTAATAATAATTAATGGAAGTTTTTGAAATTCCCATCACAGAAGCATACGAACTGCTGAGAATTTAGAAGCTAGAGAAGATGAAGCATACTTGTCTCATCATTCAACATGCAGAGCAAGGAATCTCATGCTATTTGTTGGCTGACAAACTCAGTTCTCAGATTTTGAGAAAGTCAAAACTTTGTGGCAGGATTAAGCTGATATGCCTGACTGTGGAGTGATGAACTTTGACTGACACAGCACAGGTTCAAATGGGGTTCTGACGTAAAGCAGAACAAAAATTGTTAAAAATTCCCATCTCTTAGAGAACCGGGGGGGGGGGGAGGTGTTTGAAGAGAAGCAAATACATGACATAACATATGTTACATATTTAAAAAGAAAATTGTTTACTGAAAAAAGCACATAAAAGAACCATTAGCATTTTTATTTTTAAATTTAAAATTCGCTCATGGGGCAAAGCAATAGGGATATTGTGGCAACCAAATCCCTACAGAGAGGAGGTCAGGCCCTAGTTGTCAGTGTTGCTAAATGTTTGGTAGTCCCAACTGTATGAGAGATCACAGTCAGCTTCATGTGGACCCAGCAGTCTGGCTAGGAAGCAAAAACATTTCCCAGCGATTTGCAGTCTGGCACTTCCTACTCACGTGTACCAGCAGGCTCAATATCTAGGCTCCCTGCAAGCTACTTTTCACTTTGGGATTCACGCTAAGCATATTGAAAGTAATAGAAAAATTCTCATTGATCTTAGAGGCCTTCCAGACAGCCCTTCTGTGAGTGCAAATGCTCCAGACACCAAGTTAGAGACGATAACGTGAGTTTGTCATACAACTAGATTGTTGCAGTTATATATAAACAGTGTTTTAAAATGTGGAGCAATAACCATTTCACATGAGCGAGATGAAATGGGGACATGTAAGTCACAGCAACATATTTTAGTAATTTGTTTATATGAAAGCAAACAAATTGCTATGACTTTTAGCAATTACCAGCAATTTACTAGCAATTATTAGCAAATTTC
Organism: Rhea pennata; assembly: GCF_028389875.1. NCBI lineage: Eukaryota > Metazoa > Chordata > Aves > Rheiformes > Rheidae > Rhea > Rhea pennata. Next base: position 15,148,411 of record NC_084670.1, on the reverse strand, counting down.
GTTTCTATTGGATTGAGGGATTCAATCTAGCCTGTTTATTTACTTGCTTTCTGCTCTTTGTTTTTATTTTGTGCCTCTGGGATAATTAGCGTGAAGTGAGAGCAGAGAAAGAAACATCCCATCGACCTTAGCAGATCTGGAAAGAGCAGTGAGGATGGCACTTGCCAAAGGAAAGAAACAGAGCAGGTAGGAGCCACGTATTGATTTGCCAGGAAGGACACAGGAACGTTAGATGATTTAGCATCCTACAAAAAGAGTACAGCTCAGCTGTGACAACAGTGTCCAAATCACCCATTTTTTAGTTTTGTTTTCTGAAAGTAATTGCACTTTGTCAAATTCAAATTTCAAGGAGAAGAAAAACCAAAACCAAAACACCCAAACATTGTCGCTCCAGTTAAAGGTTTCCAGGCTCCCCAGGGATGCGTGCGTAATGGGGAGTTTACCTGCATGGAATAGACACCTAGATTACTCTTGAACTTCCACCTTCCTAAAGCAAACAAAAACCTAAAGCAGAGCCATGTGTATACATAAAAGCCTAAACAGATTAGCTTACTCAGAGAGGGTGAACTGAACAACAAACAAACAGAAATTAGGATAAAGGAGATCAATACACAGCAACACAAGGGGAAAAGCTAGAATCTAAATCTCAAATTACTGACAACTAGCAGATTCATTGCTCTTTCAAAGGAGAAACAGCTAGTTTGAGAAAATAGGTAAGAATGGCATTTTTGCTTTTGCTGGCTCACGCAGGTATCCGATGAAGATGTATTACTGCATACCAATGAAAACAAACATAGGACAAGCTCAGGGATTGCATTGCACTGCTAACTACTTTTCAAAGAAAGCTTAGGCTATGAAGATCGCAAGTATCAGTGGTCAAATATCACCACGGGGACAAACCCAGCATACAAACACGAGACCCGGTGGGGTGTTTAGATTGTCCTGATCAATCGCGACAGACTCCTGTGTCATGTTCTCAAACGGAATTTTCTAAAAAAGAGAAATGTGTGTGCATAAGAGAGAAACAAGTAGACCAGCGCTAAAGTAACAGATGTTAGCCCTCTGCATTCCCCTTTGGTGGTGGTGGGGAAACACACACACACACGGAAAAAATAACAGGCCCTTATCAGGTCCTACACTGCAGCTGTTTTCCTCAACTATCCTGGTGGCATGAACTTCTAGCACTTTAATTTTCCAGCCAGATACCATACATACCTGAGATCCCTTATTATGGACTTGATTATCCATGCCTGATTGGCACAGTAACCATGGCATCTCCACAGTGATAAGTAATTCAACGTAAAAAAAGTCTTTCTAATTTACAGCTATACCAGTTCACACAATGTGATAATAAGGAGGATACATGATGAAACCTGACAGGATGTTGAGCTTATGGCACAAGTGTGGACAGCTGAAAAGGCAAGAAATAATACAGTTGTCACTGGACTGTTTCACCTTAACACCATATAAACAAAAGCAGTCTTGTTAATCAGTCCAACTCTTCAGCTCCATAATCCCACAGCATTAATGATAAATGTGCAAACCATAAACCTCCAACTTTTTGTGAAACATAAAACATATGACTGTGCAGCATTTGATGCCTGTTTTGGTCCAAAAGCTACTTAGCCATTTGAAATCAGGACAAAAACATGCAGAATACATACATAGTGCTTTAAGGTTTTTGGGCCTTAACGCCATCCTTATTTTCCCTAAAACCCCAATTTTTGCTAAAATGGGAATAAGTTTTAGTGGTACACAAAAGATAGACATTGAAATTGTGTGACAAATAGCTTAGCAGTAAGTGCTCTACTTGAGGTTTGCACAGATTCTATTATAGAGAAAATATTAAATCTGCAACTGCTCTTTAAAAAGAAAACCCTTAAATACTTCTGAAAGTATATGATCTTAAAGAATAACTTATCTTCGAAGAATTGCATTTTCATTCCAGCAGTGCTTACTTCAATCTCACTATTTATAAGAATAATTTATTTTTCAGTAATACCTAGTCATGTGCCTTTCTGATACAGAGTATACAAACAGTCTGGCACAAGAATGATACTGAGATGTTCTTTACTATAAAGTCAGTATGCTAGTCACAGCTACTTATCCCTAATATAAGTCAGCTTATACTATTTTATACAGACACAAAGATTTTTTCACACTTCTTCGCAATAAAGAAATAAAAATTTGAATTTAAGCTTAGATTCTGATTTAAAATGCAAGTGTAATGAGATATGCTAAAAAAAAAAAAAAAAAAAAAAAAAAAAAAAAAAAGAGTTGTGTGTCTGTCATACCGGTTCTCTTGAACAACTGCTGAGTGGAGAATGGTATACAATAGATAATACTATTTTCTGTACAGTTTAGTCTAACCTAAAGGATTTTTTCCAGTTTTAGTTACGCCCCTAGCATTTCATATTTTCCTGCATACTTCATGACTAACTGGGGTAACATAAGCTTGCTCTCCCCTGGATATTATTCACCGTCAGTTCTCTCTCCTGAATAAACTGATCTCTTGAAAACTTACTTACATAGCACACAGCAGGAGAAGTGGAGGAGAAGCCCTCACCGTCCAAAGAGAGGTGGAAAGCGGAGGCTGAGAGAAGACGCTAGACGCGAACCGCATATTCCACACGCTGAGGCAGAGGGTTTATCCCTACTCACGGTGAAATTGCCGAGGAGCATTTTTCCACGTGGATACGGGATCCTCGTGTGGCCCGTTCCCCCCCCCCCCCCCCAAGTCTACCAAGCATTTTAGAAATGAAGTTGTACGTAAGGGGCCTACACGAGCCGCGTTCTTCGCTTCCTGCTTTGCCGAGTACGCCCTTGCTTCCCGCTGTTTCACGTTTCTCTCTGCCCGGGCTCTCGAAGGCGGACGTCCCACTGCCGTCCGAGCGGCCGGTTTGGGGAGCGCCTTCCATCAAGGCAGCCCGAACCCCGGGACGGGGGGCGTAGGCGGGGGCAGAGCACAGCGCGTAGCCTTTAAGGCATGGTTAAAAAGCAACGAAAGGAGAATCCGCCTGTCTTGGGCGCCCCGTGGGCTACACTGTTCTCAAACAGCTTTTGTAACATCACACATTGTTCGAGCGATTACCTGAACAAATACAGCTGTTTCAGATACATCCCTTCGATACTACTGCTACAGCCTCAACTCCAAATTGTATTAAAAACTGTTCATATTGTCCTCAACACCACCAAAACGTGCTCAGATCGGTTTCTAGCAGAAAGCATTGCCTTCCTTCTTTCAGCAAGGGAAGTGGTGCAGAGCGGACGCACTAGCGCCCCGCGTGCATCTGGCCAGAGCGCTGCAGACGCAGGGATTTACAGCGCATCTCGGGAGCTGCAGGCCACCCCTACGGGGTTACCCACCGCTCCGTGCGCGCCAACTGCCCGAGGCTCCAGAGACTTGACAAGCTGTGTAAAATGGTTCCTCCTCCTCTCCTGAGGTATTGCTTGGGTTATATTCATGCAGCATCCGTACAAGAAATTATTTTACCGGACAAAGTGATTAGTGGCAATCTGAAATTATCCAGCTATTAAACTGAACACTAATGGTAAGTTAATAGCATTTCTGGTTTAAAAACATGATGTGCTGAATTAAGAGGGTATTTTCCCGTGACATCAGGAAAGCTCATTCCCATGAACGAAAACCTACACAGAGAAATCCAAATGGGCCCAGAATGTCATTAGAGTCAACAGAAAGCCCACCATAGAAACTAGGAAGTTTTCCCCTGTGGTTTCCAGGAAAGAGATTAAACTCATCCTGCACACTTAAGGGATGCAGTGATGTTCACCTTTTGGACACTATGAACCTTAGAGACTCACTGGAAAAGCCTGAGCGGAATTCTTGGTTCAGGGGGAAGAAAAAGCCCATTTTGCACATGTCCCTCACCTCCTCCACAGCGCAAGAACTTGAGGAGACAGACATTTGTTTTTACAAAATGGCTCATGTGTGCGTGTGTGTGTGTGTCTGTGTGCCCGTAAGTGCATCTCTGTACATGAAAATCTTAATGACCATATGGGATCTTTGATACATGTATAGTAAGCGCTTACCAATGGTTTGTTTTCTCCTGAGCATATGGAATCCCCAGAATAGTAATGATAAAAAGAAAAAAAAAAAAGTATTTGAATAAGTCTCCAAATCAAGACCAAGATAAAATTTAACAGCTTTGAGATTTTTTTTAAGTTTTCATGTTCTGTTATTTCTTGCTATCCTATCAGATCTCATTTTGCTCAACCTGTTCTCCAGCCTAATTTTTGACATTCAGAGTAGTTTCCTGCCCAGAAAGTTAAAGTGATATGATCTACAATTCACACCAAGAGACAAACTCTTAACCTAGTTGCAACTTCTACAGTGACCATCTTGTTTAAAAAGGAGAAGCTAACATTAGGGATCTACTAAGAAAAAGTTACCTACTTCACAAAGATGTTATTAACCTTATCTAGACTATACTGGTCCAAATTCCACTGAAGTCAACAGACAGAATCCACTGAGTTTGGAGAAAGTCTCAAACATATTAGATAGGATTATTTAGTTAAGCATCCAAGCTGAATACAAGTGCAGCACTTTTTGACGTTTGCCAAAATCACCTGGCATTTTATGCAAAATATTCTAGAGAGCAAAGGACTTAACCCGCTTCTGTCAATTAGCATTTCCTTGTCACAAGTTTAATAGCCCCTTTGGCAACTGATTTTAGCTGGTATTAACAAAATCATTACTTTAACCCACTTGGAGGTATAACCTGCGATTGACTTTTGCTGAGTGGATTAACAGAGTTCATCAAGGCAAGAGTTCTGAAGTATTAACATCACTTTTCAGTTATTTTTATCCTTTGATGTCAGTGTTTAATTCCAGAGAACTGAACTTTGAGCATCAAAAATATTTACAAGCCATGGGCCAGTAGTTGTCTTGCGGTACGGACTATAGAAATACAAAGCAATAAACAAGCTGAACATTGTAGCTGAAGATGTTAGAAGTTCATTATACGTATTTCTCTCCAGTCAAGCATTCAAACAGCAGATATACCTGAAATTAGAGGCTGAATACATATAAGTATTCCAGCATTCAGTGTCCTGGCAAACGTTACAGGTAATTTATAAGAGTAACTGAAAGAGTGCTTTTATATTTTTTACATATATATATACACACACATACATACACACACAACACAACATATACCTAGCTTTCTAAATGCCTCCTCTTCCTTGAAGCTTTACAAGAAGATACGTATTCTTTCAATGACATTTCATTAAAAATACACTTCTTTGGAAAGCGGTCAAGAATAAAGCCACGTTTCTGCTTGGCAGGGAGAGCAGTACAGCAGGCACTGTGCTGCAGCTAAAGAGCATCACAATCTGCTTTACCACGGCTGCGAACAGTAATCACAGATGCTTCCCAGGATAAATCACTGGCACTCCTTCCTTGACTTCTGATTTTCCATTTCTGTCTTCTCTCTCATTTCAAAGTTTGCTTTGTGGATAAAAAGTGGAATAATGGGAAATGTAATTAGGTTATTAGAAAGACAGTCCTCAATTGAACTAGTTTTGTTGATTTTGCTTGAAAACTTGTTTTCCTAAAACCCTACACTGCAGTTAAAGAAATCAAAATAAAAAATTAAAAACAAAGTTTGGGTGACTCATTTGTTAGAAATAAGGCAGCAAAACAATTCACCTTCAGTATCTATTCAGGTCAGAAGATAAACGTCACAGTCTTGCTTTTGAAAACACATACATTTTGCTGTTCAAATAAGCTTTACCAGGGCTCCACTCTTCAGAATACATCTTCCATGATTAAGGCTAACTGAAAGTAATCAGAAGGTTTTTAAAGATGTATTTTAGGCAGCATAGCAACAGTACATTCAGATGTCCCTTACGTTAGCATTTCTGAACAGGTAAGAGAATTCTACTTCAATTATTTATTCTTCTCAAAATCTAGCTTCTCTTTTTATTAAATATTAAAATGTAAGAATTTTTTTGAAAGACACTGTTTGCATTGATAATGGTGGTTTGCTGAATTACTTTTAACTAACTTACTAATTGAAAGCAGAGTTTGAAAAAAGTGAGTTAAGCATCTTCTGGGAATGGGATTGTAACAGTGTTTTTCAAGGTTACTTTCCCTTCATTAAAAACTTTGTAAAATAATAATGAAGAGGAAACCGTCTCATTAAGGAAAGAATAAGATCACTCGTCAATTTTACTGCTCTTCTCATCTAACTTTTTACCAGTAGGCGCATAGCGATGCCTTGCATTTCTTAAGAATTCTTTGCCCCACATTCACTGTAAACAGAGAGGAGCCATAATTATACTTCATTTGATCCATATCAAAGCAACTGATCCATGTATCGATTTACATAAAGTAAAGCACATAAAACATTTTTGCTTTTCACCCTTACTTCACCACCTTCTAACGAAAGTTTTCCTTTGCAGACTTCATTTGAATATAAAAATCTCCCGTTGAAATTTGCGATGTTAAACAAACCATACCAGTCATTCAACTTTTTAATTAAGGATTCAGTGTTCCATCCCTTTTCAGACATTAAAATTCAGGTTCAGTCATTAATCTTTCTAAATGAATTCACCTGTGGCTAATACTGATGTATTTTCTATGAGGCTTGTCATGGACGGCATACTGCATGCATAACCGCTCTACAGTTAATTACACAAGGGATTACCGTTATTGTCATAAAGATAAAGCCTTGCTAGAAGCCTTACAGACATTTTTGAGCAACGACTTACTTCATTTTTGTTAACAGGCACCTAAGTACTTAAGAACAATAGAAGTTTGTTTACAGCATGCAGAAGCAATGGTGAAGTTCAGAGAGCTCTCAGAAGTGGAAACGCCGTCCCGGGCAGCTGGCCACCTAGTTGCTGTCTTCCCCGCTTTCATTTCACAGCTATTGCTCTTAGCAGCAAGTGAGAAAGCAATACAGATAAAGTACTTCTTTTAAGATTCATCTGTTAGAGTTATAGGCCAAGTATTCTTCTCTTAAACTGTGCTATTCATCTTTTTTATTTTTTTTAAAAAAGGGCTATAATTTAAAGCACTACATACCAATCTACTGAGAAAGAAAAAAGTTCAAAGGTGGTTAAGGAACAAAGCAATCCCTGAATAGTAAGCAGTGTAATTTACAGAAAGTTTAGGAAAACGTTCGTGGTACAGTGGCACGGCAAACAAAAGTTCAGAGCAAAAGAAGAGGAGAGTGTGTATGCTGCAAGAGTTTCTATACTCTAATGTCCAAGTTTATAAATTGGATATTATCAATTAGAAATGCTACTGTCTACTGCCTTGCAGTAGACAATGCCCTGGTAAGAGTCACTTGCCATCATCAAGGCTAGAAAACATTTCTTATCAGTTGAATTCACAGGCACACCTCCTGTCATAACTTGAGGAGACATGTTTTAGCCGTTCAAAGGGATTTAATCAAGGCAGAGCAAACAAAATACTCGGGTTAAAAAAAAAAAGTTTTTTAAAAAAGGCAAGATAGTATAGGAAAGACATTTGATTTTAATGCCTGTTGCATCTATTTTATATTAGCTTCAGCTGAATTACTCATGATTTGCACTACTAAAAGGCAGTCCCCAACATGTTCCCAAATTATTGAAGAGTTTGAAATTATATACATCAGTGAAAAAACTGAGAATGAGAAAAAGCCAATTAAGAGAGTAACATTGAAAACGCTGAAAACAGACAAACTATCAAAACAGTAAAAGTCAAAACTTCATTTTCTATTTCCTAATATTTTTAGGGACAGAAACAGATGGACATCTGGAACTATGGTATTTTTCTAATTCAGATACTTAATAAGAAAATAAGAAAACTTATTCCTGAAGAATAAGTAATGGTTAGTCTGAGTAGAATAGTAGCAGGAAACATAAATGATATGAACTAATCAAAAGCCTGATGTCATGATTTATTATATGTTTAAAAAAAAAATCTGCACTTTTGAATACCTGAGAACAGAAGGACGGTAGAAGAGAACCACCCACTTCAAAGCTTTACCTCACGCTTTGCTTTCCCCTCCGTTAAATCCCTAAAGACTTGCTTCTATAAACAATAGCAAGTAATTAGATTCATGCATGTAATTTGATTTAAATTGATTCTAGTGGTTATCCAGTGATGTTGCAGAAGACGTGGGGTGAGTCAGTGGACACACATGCACTAGCAACTTCCCAAACAATTCAAAGCTGAAGCAATCACTGTTTTTACATAGAGCTTCATAGTGCTATAAAAAAAGATACTACCAATTAAATCACTTAAGTTTCCTCACATAAGTGGAATTTGGAAGCTTCCTCATGCATTCTCCTATATTCTGCCTAGTTTTGATCCTGTAACAATGACAGCAGAATAAACTGCATGGAAAGCGTTCAGGTATCAGTAGCAAGTTGTTTATGAAGGTTTTGGATTTGCCTTTACTTGAGGGTAAGAGTCTCAGCTGGGACAGTTTCCTGGGAAGTGTGTTGGGACTCACCTCCTGTGGGATGCGCTAGGGTGGACAGAGTGCCGTTCTTGCTGTGGTGGAATGGACGCTAGTGAATATTACAGAAAGCAACTCACATTTGTACCTGAGGTCAGTGATGACCACTAAAATAAATTGCTGATTTTTTTTCCTATACGAGTGCAATATTCTTCCTTTTCTATTAATAAAGGAAAATCTTCCAGTAGCCTTTTACCAAAAAGGCTACATACGAGATTTTCATCAAAAATGAATGGATTTTTTTTAATAGAAAGCCAATTACATTGTCACTGTTCTTTGCCTTTAGAAATTTGAATTCACCAGTCATCTCAAAGAGATAATTTCTTATCCAAATAAGTCCAAAAGGTGGGGAGAAACTAACTATACAGGATGTGTTTTCCCCTCTCACCCCTTCTGATTTAATATAATAATGGCTACCACCAAAACATATGAAAACCCAGAAGCCCCAGAGCAAGCAAAAACACCAAGCTATGATTTTTCTTGTTTCCAGAGTGCCTTCTTTATCTGGAGGTGGTGGTGGTGGCGGGGGGAAATGGAAAACAAACTGTTTTAGTGAAAACTAAAACTTTGGGCAATTTTAATGTTCTTTCCTTTCTCTTTTTATTCCAGGACATTCTGAAGACATCTTTGCAGGTGTCTAGAATAGCTATATTCCTCAAGTTGCCCTATGGGAGAAAGAACAGTAAGACATTGTATTTTATTGCTTGGGAATGTCTTAGACTTGCTGCAGGTAATAAACAGTGCTGTCATAGCTTCTTATTTATTTAATTTTGAGAATGAATTTGGTGCTAATGAGGTTGAGGGGCTGATAGCGAAGTCTAGAGTCAGGCACAGCGTGGGCAGGTGCTCTGAAAGCTTCTTCAAACAGCTCTGTCAGCAAGTGCACTTTAATCCTGCCTTGCAATATCCCCGCTCGCTATCAAAGTGCCAGTTCCTGCCAGGTGCTGAGTGCTCTCCGTGCGCGGCGGTGACAGCGGAGGGGAGCGTCACACAGCAGACGCAGTGCCTGGCAGAATCAGGCTCCTGCAACTCTATGCAGAGCTAGAAATTTAATCCAAGACAAAGCGAACTTAGTCAAATACCGACCTTTGTCCTAAGGACAAAGAAAATGGCACTAAAGTCTGTCCTCAGTAGCGCGATCCATATTGACATCGAGGATCTCCAGAGGTCAGTTTGCTGCGTTTAACAGTTACACTGGTTTGCCTGTTTCCTTTCTTATGAAATAGATGCTTAAATATTTTAAAACTCAAATATTAGAAAAGTCAGCAACTCTGTGTTAACCAGTTGTATGCTATCTGCTAACGAAGGCAGGCAACCCAGAAGGTTTGCCTGAAAGGGCAAAGGTAATGATTTGCATGCTGCAGAATGTAAAAATCTAACCATGTTAGATCTTCGGAAAAGCATAGTTCACTCCTCACTCTGGAGATAACAAACAGGAATAGGAATACAAATAAACTACATTATTCTTATAATGCATGAGAGTTCTAATGATCGATCCATCATGTTAGAGAATGCCCTTTCTTTTTTGCATGAACATCCAGGTGTACACAGTCTGTTCTTGTAACCTAGCACACATTTGCACAGCCACAGTGGAGCTTTCATATGGACTACACAAAGCAGGCAAACACTAGTTTCTTGGTTACCCCTTGCTGTAACATTGGTTCTATGCAGCAGGCTGCAAACTCACTGACAAGAGAAAGCCACCCATGATTTAGGACATTGTGATGCACTAAAGTACTAATAAGGTTAATTTAGCAGATGTGATGCAGATCTTTGACCACTTCAACAGCTAGATTATTACTCCTCTTTAATTCTTTAAGTTGTCCTCTGTTAATAATTCATATTAGATATAATTTACATAGTTAAGTGCATTTCCAAAATCCTCCTGACAGATACTACTATTAATATTTGTGGTTCACTGGTACAGCTAGATACTACTATTTGTGGTTCACTGGTACAGCTAGTGTTAGGCTAACAAGGTTATGCTTCAACTAGACCGACAGCACTTTGTAAAACTTTACATTTCTGGACATGCACTCCAGCTCACGAGCAGGCAGGTTAGCAGCCCGATACAGCAGCTATGAAAGGCTTCATTTCTCCCATTTATTTGTTGAGCAACATGCCTTGTAGAGTATATTTGCAAGATGTCATATTCTAACAAGCATGTAAACAGGGCATCAGAAGCAAATTTCACAAAAGACAAGTTCCTTTTTATCTGTGGGCTCCAGTGCTAAGAGCCCAGCAGGATCCATCCAGTTTACAAAAGCTGCTCCTTCTTGCATGCAGCGTGCGCTTAAATATACCCACATCATCCTTACCAAATGTCTTTTTCTGGCTGCTCAGTTCATATTTGTCACCAGTATACAAAATGTAGAGTCTAAAGAAAGCATGAGCAGCTTGTGCATCACTAATCTCGTTACTGTAATGGCTATGAAAGTATCCAACAAAAAAGTCGCTTATAAGCCAGTCCGCGCATACATGCTATGCACAGCATGTGCCCATGGATGCTCCCTGAAACAATGATGAAAACAAGTCATTTTAACGCTGCTCCTCACATCCAACTGAGAGTGACAAATACCTCTTCTCACCCAGATGAAAGGGCTGCTGACAGTTCTTTCTACCTTAAAGCCAGATAAAGCACATTGATGGGAATAAAAAGTTCACCAACCTCTCAAATCCAATTAAATATTTTTATCTTTAGAGTCTTTGGAAAGAGGAGAAGAGGGATTCCTTTTCCTCTCTCCCCCTTTTGAGCTTCCTACTTGTCATTTATCCCCTCTTTAATTTGGCATATAAACCCCCCAAGACTTCAGCCCTAAGTCTCTCAAGACCAAGATTACATCATTGCTGTTATGGCATGTTATACACTAATCATAACCATTACCACTTACAAGTTCACAGCTTCATTCAATTAACTGCCTGACATGGATTTTGCAGTTAATTCATAGTGAAGGTCACCAGTGGTCGAATGGCAGGTGCATTCTGCTACCTCTCTGAATGCCAATTACCAGTCTTAAGCAAGTCCAGGGGAATACTGAGTCTGAACAAGTTAATCAAAAGGCTCCAAACTTAAGACTCATTTTTATAGGCGTGTCTAACAGTCTGTAAAACAATATGGCATAATTAACATTCAAATGACAGTCACACCACTTAAAACTCTAATTTACAATGGAAGGCAGAAAGCAAAAGATTATTTTACTTTATCTTTTCAGAAGAAAAAAAGATGAGATTATGGAACTATATTAGAAGCTGTCTAGTACTGTACTTAGAGATAAACCTATCACAAGTAGTGATGTGCTATTTATATATTTCAAGATACAGGGTAGTAGCAAGTTACAAGTTTTTCTTGATCTGCTAAACCCAGGCCTGCTTGCTGTATTGCTGAAAGATAGAGACAGACATTATCAAATTACCTCGTAGTAGAGATGCATTGATATAAAAATACTGTCGTGCTTTCAACTTGCAGGACAGATTCCCAGAGTAGTTGTACAGGAATGTAGCAAATAGACAGTCATATAAATAAAGTATGACCTGAGAAGAAAGATCTAATTGAAACAGGGTGTTTCTGAGGTAGGACAGTTCCCAGCTGTGGTCAGCAGAACAACTGAGAACAGAGCTTGGATCAACAACCTCTTCCCAGGTGCAGGGACCAACCCAGGCATCCAGCAGGTAGAGGTCTGCCCTACAGTAGGAACTTGTCTCCCAGGTTTCCCCAGGAAGCAAGGAATGCCTGTTTCTCAAGAATATCCTGAGAATATCTGATGTGATGTGGAGCCGGCAATTCGTTTGCTTTAAAATAAAAGCCCAGCTACTCAGATAGTGGACAAACATGGTTACTCAACCCTACTTTTACAGCCTAAACTAAGCTGTAAAACCAGCTTTGCATAATTCTGTGAGTCTGAACTTCCTAATTTGGTACCAAGCACTCTTGTTCTAATGCAATAATGCAACATTACATATACAAAAATGTAGTCTGTATCACAGTTACTCATACAAGAGGAGAGCAGAATTATGTTAAGAAGTCCCAGCATAAGAATTTAGGTACCTTATCTGAAAAAGTTCTTAGAGGTTTGAATTGCTAAAGAAATTCACCTAGCTGATGAGGGAAAGAAAAAAAAAAAGTCTTATGTTGTAATTCTAGTAAAGTTTCCTACCAATGTTAGCAAACTGCAAGCTTACCTAGTACTAATATATAAAATTATTTCTGTGCCTGTCTACTCTTATGAAAATCACTGACAATATTTCACTTTTTAAAGCTAAAATTGAGGACTCACACTCAATGTTTAACTAATATTTGGTTTATGTGGCTGCTCAATTAACCAAAATAAAGCATGCATTAAGCAAGGGTTCCTGCTAGGAAGGCAAAAAGCTGTCGACACAGGTGCCACTGCTTTTTGTCTCTATTCTCTTACTGACCAGCACTTGATGTGTTACTTCATACAGGTAAGAAAACGACAGTGAAAAATATGTATATTCTCTATACATATAATAGAGTGATAAATAAAAGAGGACCAGGAAAAAATACCTTAGGTATAATACTGGGAGGATGGAAATCCCATCAATAATTAAGGCAGAACATTTACATGAGTAACTTCATATTTTATTAGAAATCATAGGCCCCAAGACTGTTTTTCTAGCAGAAGAATGTACTATCTGTTTGTATCCTCTGTCAAACAATACAAAGGAAGGGGTTTATTTTGTATTCCTAAGATAACCTGAACAGCAGAAAAAACTCCACCCAGGAACGCAAGTGAGATTAAACTATTTTTGTGCACAAGAATGAGCAATCCTTCTTAATTTTCCAACTGTGAATTAAACACACACACTGCATAAAACCCAAGGGATTACCAAACATAACTTAACAGAAGGGTGAACAAATGAAAGGGGGATACAAGAAAACACTATTTTGGGAAACCTGAATAATTAAGAGTAGTAAAACTACTTGCCCCAGGCTATTCCATCAGGACAGAGATGCTGGTACGTCAAGTGATCCAGCCTCCCATCTCCGATCCAGCTCGTGTGCAGCTCACGGGATCTGAGGAGGTTAAACTGCTAAGCAGGTTGCGAGATGGGCAGGCTCTGGGTGCAGCAGTTTCTGGGTCACAGCTCAGTAGGTAGACAGGCCATCATACCTCCTCCCCTCCACCGCTGGTACGGGCCCAGTGGTCCCACTTGCTTTGCGTTTCAGTTTCCTCACCTCTGTGAGGCTCCGCACAGCTTCTCCTCCTCCTCTTCTCTTGGCAACACACATCCCAAGTCTATAGTCCATCACTCTTTTAGGGGAATGTAAGTAACACTCCAGACCCTCTCTCAGTTCTCTCTATGAGACATAAAAGACCTGAAAGCAAGCCTTCCCTTTGCCCTTGCATTCGTTTTTCTCACTACTTCTTCTCTGCAGTCACTGAGGACATTTACAGAGGTTTTGCTGACCCCTCTGTCCCAGAAACATCAAGCAAACGTTTCTAAACATGAAAACAAATGCCGTGCTCACCCCAGGGTTATTCCAGAGTGATATTTTAACAGACCTGTCACAAACATATCATTCCCATCATACCAATGATTTTTATAAACTCATTTTTCTTTAAGTTGTAACCATCATGTTGCATATTGTCACCTAGACTATTTTGCAATATAAAACAATCAAGTGCTCTTCCTCACAATGTAAGGATAGAGGAGATTTAATATGATACAATAGAAATGACATAAAAGTGAAACCACTCTTTTATTAGATAAGTTGCTGTTAACTCAGAAAACAAGTGTCTGGTACTCAATTTATTTCCATAAATTAAGTAGTTGCAAAATAAGTATGATATATATAGAAAACACAGTGTAAAAACCACAGCAAAGTGTAGGGGATACCTTGACACTTCTCTATATTTAAACATGATTTTGACTGGAATCAAAATAAAATTTCTGCTGAATGCTTTTAAAAAAAAAAAAAAAAAAAAAAAAAAAAAAAAAAAAACCACCAAACAAGCAAAAGAAGAAACACTTCCACTCCTAAGTCACCTGCTTGAACTCAGCCATCTTGCCCTACAACAAGATCAACTTTCCTAGCATTTATGGTATCACCTCTCAGAAAAAGGAGCAATATTACCTGACCCCAGCCAAAACAAACAAACAAAAAACTTTTGCCTTTGTGGTTCTTTAGAGCCTTATCTTGCACAGGATGTTATCTAACTGCTTTGCTGTCAGATGAGGCCAGTGCAAAGAAATTGATTAGTGGGATCACATATCTGCCCAAGCCTTGTACAGAGCTGCCTGTTCTTTTTTTCCCCTTAAAATAAGCACATAAACACCTAAATAGCTCCCAGACTGTAAAGCAAAAAGCCACTGAAAAGAAGTCAACAAAACCATAAGCTAGGGAGCTCTTCAGACAAAGAAAGCTCAGCTCTGCCACAGGGGAAAAACTAAATGAGTTAAGGGGAGGGAATCCAATCTTTTCCTTGTCAGCCTCTCCTCACAGGACCAATCTTTCACTCTTTTAGTGGCTTTAAAGTTTGCCCAAACTCTCCATGGTATTCTCTAAGTCCCTAGAAAAACCTCTGCCTTGCAGGCTTGGCCACATACCTTGTCCCTGCTGCTCACCCAGGAGCTTCTGCTGGCTGGAGAAGATGCCCCGCTGCACTCACACAGCTGTCCTCAGTGAAGGAGCCTTCACTCACCTTTAACAGGGACTTTCTCCCCAGGCTCCAAGCACACTTGCAGCAAAATGTAAAATGCAATACGTGTATGTTAACCTAGCCAGAACTGACTTGACTCAGTACAGCCACTAAGCCCCCTTACTCTGATTTCCTTTATCAGTCTCTTTAATTTCCATAGCAGATAAGTAACATATGGTCCTAACCAGTGGCTAACTACTAATTATCACCTAGAGCAAAAGGCATTAATGTTTGGTTTATTGTTAATTGCTTGTGACCAAGTCTGTAGAAATAGTTGGTTTTCTTCTCAGTATATTTCAGAACTCTCTTCTATCAGAGACATTATGAAACAGCAATGCTCATCTCCTCAAATATGATTGACTTTGTTAGAAAGACAGTGTTTTTTTTTTTTTTTTTTTTTTTTTTTTTTTTTTTTTTTTTGCAACTGCAGTCTTAATCTCCTTAGTCTGGGCATATTTCTTCTGTCTTAAAAAATATTGAAGAGTATGTTGTGAACTTAAAGTAATTCAGTGAAGATTCATAAGTAATTCATAATTCATTGCAACAAGAACTTTTCCTAAAAGATGTTCACATACTTTGTATGGATTTCTAAGTTTGTAAGTTATGGATATGATTCAAGAGGTATACAAAAATAATAGTTTGGATTTAATGAGCTGCCCTCGTCCATTTTGGTAAGAGAAATTTATGTAATTGGATGTATGGTTGATAAATGGCCAAAGTAAACCACAGCTGGAACATCTCTTCCTCCTGCTCCTCCAGGTTGCCCGCAGCTCCCAAATCCAGCAGCTTTCACTCCACCTGGCACACAGAGAAGCCAGGGCAGCTCTTTCCTCTGCTACAGAGCTCTTGTTAAAATGACAGGAAAGTCATTTACTCTTTCTGCTTCAGTTCCCCAACTATAAATTGAAAAGAATACTATTTCCAGGACTATGATAAAGAAAATACTTTCCATTATAGATGGGGAAGTGCTTAGGTGTAAAGGTGCTGATATAAGTACCTTAGATAGATAAGTATCTAGGGTACAATACAGGCAGATAACAAATAGCTTAATCCAGCTCCTTATCAAGCTGGTCAGCAACTTCTGCAGAAGCAGGTTGTTGGACACAGGAGAAACCTCTTGAGGCTCCAAGTGGAATCTATTAACAAGGTCTGAACTCTGCCTTAAGGACTGCTCAGAATAGTGAAGTGCTATTAGTCCCGATTTATAGATGGGGAATCTGCGGTAAGAAATTTGAGGAGGGCTTCTTCTGCTAGCTCTGCCTTTCCCAAAGGCCAGAGTGCAAAACTTTACAGAGCCAGCAGATAAAGAAATGACAGAAGCACAGCCATCAGCCACGTGTGCCTCTCGTGACTTCTGCGTTGCCCTGCTGTGCATTCAGAGCTGGCATAAATTAAATGCTGGTAAATTTGGACAAGTGGCAGAGTGCAGTTCTGCACAAATCCAGTATTATGTCTGAATGGAAGCTCGAAGCATGCAAAAAATGAGGATCAGGCCTCTAGAATATACTCCACAACAGCTATGAAATTACTGAATCATGGTTTTTTTCATGCATTCAAATGGGATCTGTCTCCCTGCACCTCCTCTGCATCATCTGACTGGACTGCCTGCTGGGAAGCAACAGTACCATGGCACTTCACACGGAGCGATCACTCAGTCACACCATTTACAGCTACAGAGACTGTAAATCTCTCAGGGAGACTATGAAAGGACGTCTGCAAAAGATATGCTGATTGTCTGTTAGATTTGTTTTTAATGTACAGTATTCATTCCTATTTAGTAAGCATTTTGCTAGCGCATCAAGGGTATTATAACTAATTTCCCTTCAGAAAAAAAAAGTTGCTTCTCATGGGCTGGTAAATTTTTCAGGGGTTTCCCTCTGACATTCTCTTTTTCTCCAGATGCTAAATTGAAACATAGCTGCAACACAGAAACATAGCTGAAACATAGAAAAGTTTAGTTTTTAAGACCTCATTGTTATTACTAACCTGGCTGTGTCTGCCTGTACGAAAGCAAATTTTACAAGTGCGTTTGCATATTGTATTATTTTGGAAACTCTACTGCATTTTGCAGACCATATTGCATTTTAATGCCTTCACTGTATATGTAATTAGGTCAGCTGTTTACTTCTAAAAGTTATTTCAAGATCTAAACCAGACTAAACTGAGAAACTACATTAGTCTTTTTCAGTTATGTGTCTGAAGTGCACCAGAAGTCATAGAAGAGAAAGTAAATAAAAAATGTGTTAACTAACAAGACATCAGACAGCTGCAAAAACAATGTTTTATAATCTCTCATTTAAAACACACAAATCTTTCCATTTCACAGAGATTTTCTAGATTCACTTAAATAAGAGCTAAGAATTGTGTAGAAATGACTTGAAATGAATGAAAATCATATATCACTGTTTAAGCTGCCACTAGCCAAACAGCATTTTGCTAATGACTTCTACTTTCAGACTACAAATCAGACTTGTCTGAGTAGCTAAATTGCTCCTGCTCTTATCCACTTTGAGCAGATAGCAAAGTAACCTGGAATATGCTGCTGCTGGGTGGGAAGCAGGAGGAGAAGTAGGTAATTTCTTCAGTGGATGAAGAAATTATTGAAAATTTGGTTCAGTTTATTACATGGATGCTGTAGTCTGACATTCAGGCTTCCAGCTTAGAGACTGTATTTCAGAGATGTTGTGTGCAAATGCAGTCAAAAAAGTGTCATGGTATAAGTTCAAAATATTAGTATTATCACTATGTTTTCACACAGCCACTATGAACTGAAACAGTTTAGGTGAAAAAGAACATGGTTAGTGTTAAATTCAAATTTGAAATGAAAATTCACAATGATTTAGTACTTTTTCTGTTCAGTGCATTGGTTGTTTCCACTGATGTCAGTGAAATAGGAACTAACTGTCACATCTAAGCCAAACTGTCTTTGGTTAACTTCAATAAATTTTTGGATGTGAATTTGCTCACTCGTGTATTTAAAAAACTTGCTTTTCGGGTTCTTCCACATGTTTACAATAACCATGGCATGCTTAGCATTGTTTTGTAAGTGATCTTCTGGGGAGCAGTAGGAACACAATAACTTAATTTCTTTTTATGGTTAAGAAAAGTGCTAAGATAGTCTCTCTTAATATGCCAGGAAACACAGAAAAGTATTATAGATTGTTTGATCCGAAGCAACCTTTCCTTTCTTCTTCTTCTTTTTTTTTTAACAGTTACTAGATAATTACAGTTTTCCTTAGCTGTCCTTTATTAATATATGGATTTCAATAGGATTTTAGCTCATATTTCTATGAAATAATTAACACCTGCAGAATTTCAAAAGGCAGTATTTAATTTACAAGAGGTCTGTAAGAATTATGTTTTTCCTCATTAGGTTTAATTGAGGGATATGACATTTTGTTCAAGAGAAACTTTTTAGTCTTAATTAGTCAAACAATGCAATGGTTCAAGCTTCAGCAGCAGTTTAGTACTTAAAATTCTCAGAAAATAAGCACAGGGAGAACTATAAGGAGAAACTAAGAATAGAAGAGAACTGCAAATAGCATCAGCAAAACGGTCACATAAAACAAAAATTTCCCCCCACTTGCTGAAAACTGAAGTCTCGTAGTCTGAAACTAAGGCTCCAGTCTTGCAAGCATATATTCATACGCTTAATTTTAAAGCTGTATTGCTAAAGAGTTCATAGGACTAGGACCTGGTGTAAAACACGTTTAACCCAACTGATGACAAGAGAATTGTGTCAAATGTAATTCAGATCAGTACTGGTGTCCCAGATTTGTGATTTATGTATGTTAGCAAATGTAAAACGTGAGACCTGAAGTCTCCTGAAAGGAAGATTAATGCTTTTGAAATGTTCCCATGGAGCCATACTCTGAAAGCATGCAAAACGTGCAGTTTCTCCCACTTTTGACACCCAGCCAGAAAAACCCGTTGGTTTTGACTGCATTTTGTTCGCGATTTTAAGTTCTGCTTGGACTCAAAACCTCGCAGGCAAATCTGAGGGTGGAGGTGGGCGCGCGCCCACACCGGTTGGGACCCAGCCCTGCGCCCGGACCCTCGCGCACGCTCCTGACGCACACACGCGGCCGGATCAGAGCCACGCTCGGGAAGGCCCTCGTGGGCTCCTGACCCACCTCGGCACAGCCCCCCGCTCCCGGACGTGCAGCAGAGGCGTTTAAGTCGCAGCTGCCGAACCTTCTCCCTCTGCCTCCCTGCGCCGCGAGCGTTAACGAGGCGCCGGAGCCGCCGAACGCTCCCAACACTACGCTCCGAGTGCTCAGCAAGCCAGGAGGGCCTCAAAGGTTGGACCCTGTAGAAGTCAAGTAATTAAACACTGATTACTTACTGTAAAAAAAAAAAAAAAAAGAAAGAAAAAAGAGTGTCAGCTGGGAAAGGTTGGATTCAGAAGGTCTAATTTAACACAGAAGATTTCAGTGGAAATAAAGCCTTTAACTATATTCTGCTTGACTTCATCCAAAAGAAAGGGGTGAGAGAAAAGATTAGAAAAGCTATTCAGTACCTCCTTTCGGCAGCGGTGCTTTGGGAGGTGACAGTGCTACGGGTAATTCTTCCCGTAATCTTTCCCCCCAAACAGCATTCACGATCCTCTTCAAAATCTGGCCGCGGATCAACGGCTTCATTATTTTTACAAAATACAAAGCCACCTCCCTTCTGTGCTCTTGGCTGCAGATTAGTTGTTTCAGTTCCCCAGAAACATCTCATTATAAAATAATAATAATAAAAAAAAAAACCCAGGGACGTCGCGGGCCCGGTGAGGCCTGTCGCGCCCGGGTCGTTGGCCTCCGCGCGCCCCCGCCTCTCCCGCCTTTGCCCCGCGGCGCTGGCTCCGCCGAGGAGCGCGGGCGAGGCCGGGAGGTAACACGGCTGCACCACGCTGGGCAGTCGCTCCTGAGAGACGTGAGGGTTTCCCCCCCCCCCCCAAAACACGCAGAGAAATGCAGTAAATTATCTGCTCCGAGCTTCTTAAACACTTGGGCATGGACACTGCTTACCGGAGGCAGCAGAGCGAAGGCCTCGTTCGCAGCACCCAGCAAGTCGATTACTGACATCAATTGCTGTGATGGGGGGAAAAAAGTGCTTCGTTTTCTTGGCACTGAGAGTTGGCTGAGTTTATTCACACCTACTGGAATATAAACAGGCTTATGTTTACATTAGGTACTTTGGGGAAAACATCCTGCAGCCAGAACTCTGGAGTGCTTCAGGAATTTTAAATTCAGCTATGATATTATACCTTGGCTAAATAGGCTTTTCTGTTCACTTTTCTCTTTGCAATTGCATTTCACACATGTGTTGTACTCTCCTAAGGTTAAAATCCAGAGAGAAAATGCAATATTTAACAAATTGATGCTTATTCCCCCACACCCTTCATATCATTAAATTTCATCTTTTCCCAGGATTCACTGTCAATGTAATTATAAGGCACTTGGGAGGTGAATGTTAGTTGGGGAAGGCAGGAATTCATTTTTAATGTTGTATTTTGGCAATTGAAATTAAACTGTTTTCATTCACATTAAAAGAAATTCTGACTCCAGAGCTACCAGGGAAAGTGAAGGTAAGCAGGGCAAGATAGCAGAAAAACGCATGAGAGGAGGCTCGGACGGCCAGGCCGTTAGCCTGGGGTCCGAGGGAGCAGTCTCGTTCCTGCTTTTCCCCCAGGCCCCTCGGTCCCGGTCCCCGCTACCCCGGCCGAGCCTCTCGCCCCCACCCGGTCCCCGCTACCCCGGGCTGCCCCCCTGCCCGCGGGCATCCTCCTCCTCTGGCACGGCGCTTGTGCAGCGCCCGGCATAAAGAGGCTCCTTCCTTGCTTATGCAGATTTTAGATATCATTTTCCCTTCAAACAGTAATAAAGAATTGATAGGTTTCGTAATCACACAGGCGGATGCCTCCCTAGTTAGGGGGGCTTGTCACCGTCAGGGGAGACTTTTGTGCAAAATGCGAAAGCGCTTGCAACACATCACGGAGACCTGACTGGTACGTACTGGGCTCAAGCGGTCAGTAGGCTACTGAGGGAGAATTCAAATCTTTTCACTGTAGACAAAAAACAGCAAGAAAAATCACTGTATGTGACGAGGCAACTCGTGGCAAGATCAAGAAGAGGAACAACACACAGTGACATGCTCAACCGCATGCAGGGAACAACTATTCAGGGCAGCAGGGAAATTGCTGGAAGTTGTGTGTGTGGTAAGTAAATGAGCATTACTGAGACAGGTATAAATTTTAATTCTACTCTGAATATTTTTAAATGTAAATGTGAAGTTTTAATCAATGTGGCAGTTTCAACCTGGTATTAATTTTTACCTGTTTTAAAATACTTACGAAACTAGTATGTCTTTTCGAGTGGATAGAGGGGTAGATGAGGGAAGAGGTCCTCAAGCTTCCCGGAGGGTGGACAGACATCTCCACCCAGGCTTTACTTCAACTAAATCCATTCCTACAGAGCAAAGACACTAAAGCACTTTCTTAATTCCTCTGGTCTAAAGGTTCTCATTAACTCTTCAGACTTAATCCAGGCTCTGACACAGACTTGAAACTTCAGCCTCAGTTTCCAAACTGTTTTGAAGATTGGTTAGTATCTGTAAAACACTTTAAACATATGATATGAGGATTCATACTTTAGGTCTCTTTTACTAATACCTGTTTAGACATGAAAACATTACCATGTACATACAGTTTATGCATAAACACACAATTTATGCTAATCTTATATACATATATATGTGTATATGTGTATATATGTACATACATATATATATATGTATATATATAAAGGCTTATGTACACATGCCTCAAGAGAAAAATAGATTTGTCCTTCTTCTGTGAAATACATTTGCTTATCTACAGAAGAAAATCTTTTTGTTTCCTTATCTCATAATAGAGTATGCTTTTCTTTTTCCTTGGAAAAAGTCTCAGAAGTCTTCCTTGGCAAGGAAAACACTTGGCAAGGAAAAGTGAGGGCGCTGAGATATGCTTGCTCTTCAGAAAAAATATTTTCCTAATCAACAGAGTAAGTTACACTTTATCAATAAGTTCTCCAAGGAAGGACAAATCCTCTCAGCCTTAACCAGATGGGCTGTCCCTGGAAAACTGGAGCTGGTTGTGTCCCTGCTCCTCCTCATGGCGAAACGACTTTTCCACACATGAGTGAATGTGCTTGTGCATGTGCATTTTGTCTCCCAGACAAACACTTATTTATTCCATTTAATCCCTCTGCTGCAAAGTGGATCCATTAGAAAATGGCCAGTGGACAGCTTCATTTGCAAGCGGCGTGTTCTGGGAGCCGAGCGCATCGCAGCAGCTGGTAACGCCGGGAGTTTTTAACCTGTCTTGTCCCTTAAGAAAGGAGGATATTCACAAGGCAGCTCTGGAGATTGTTTTGCTTTCACAGGTAGCAGCACACTTTACAGCAATGAGGAAGAACACCAGTGGTCTCCTAAAATCTCAGCCCTCCCCTCTCCTGATACCTGAAATTCTGATAATTTCATAAAACGGTTATCATCACCGTGAGCAGTGGTGACGGATTTCTCTGTTCAGAACTTTCTTAAACAAATAGTTTCACTGAAATAAATAGGTTTGCTGAGATGAATAACTTCTCCCTAAGGGCTTTACGGTCTGTTCCCAGGGAATAGCAAATATTTTACTTCGAATAAATCACATTTTTTAATGCAAACTTGACCTAATTTGGAATTAGTGTCTGCTCTCTAAACTGTGTCCAGCCAAGGTGGTGTGGAGTTCAAATCACTAGTTACATGTGCAAAAGGGAATGCTAGAAAAGAGAACTATATTTGGCCGAGTTATCTCAAGGGGCATATGTCCACCACTGCTAGATCAAAGTTTGGTTTCATGGAAAAAAAAGCTAAACATAGTGAAAGAATACAGAAAAACATTCAAAAATTTATGTGAAACATTTTTCTTTAGCCTTTTGATCTTTCTTGAAGATGGTAGAAAAACTGCAGGCCTGTTTCTTGAAAAAGGCGATTTATTTTCACTGAGAACATGAAAATCTCTGGGTTTTCCAAAGCTGGGGGCCTTAGTGTTAATGACATATCTGGAGAAGTTTAAAACTGAGCACAGTTAGGCAGTAAATTATTAAAAAGAAAACCAGTGGCCAGTGCGTACCAGTTTTTCAATGACGTAAATGCAGAGGAACTGAAGTAATGATACAAATAGTGTGCAATATGAACAGGTGTTTCATATTGATTAGGCTTCTCTGATTCTATAACAATGGCAAAGAAAATATATTTTGTAGATGAATTTATTTTTTCAGTCAGATAACAGCCTGGAATAACATATCTGCCTAACTAGCTGCAACAGATAACATGCAGAATGTCGTTTAGAAATACCCTGCAAAACATAAGGGAGAACAATTCTTCCAAAAATCAGATTTCTGTCTCACCAATTTTTCCTTCTTTTGGTATAAACAAACCCTGAGGTGGCAGAATCAGCAGTGAGTGTGTGCATGTCAGCATGTGCATATGCATTTGTATGGGTGTATATGTGCATATGCATATATATATACACACAGGAATACGTGTGTGTGCTGGCCCCGCGCGCCCTGGGCTGCTCGTGGGCAGCGAGCCCGCGCACCCCTCGGCTGGGCTGCGAGACGTCGGTCTGCCCCCGCCAGTCTTAGCGCCCCGTGCAGCTACGCAGCGCGGGCAGGTTGCATCTGTAGAAATTAATACTCTAAATGCAATTCCGTTTTTGCGTCAATACAGAGTAGGCTTCCGACTTATCTAAAATTAGCAGGTTCCCGAAAGAGCTACAGGCAATCGGTAGGATCATATAAACACATACGTAAAGTCGAAACGTAACAGATGTGAGGAAGAGCGCAGGTCTGTTACCGTGACAAAGTAAATTAAACGGAGACTGCGAGGGGCTTCGTGCAGGGAATCGCGCTCTTTGCAACGTTGGTTAATCCGGCTGCGCCTGAAGGAATGCCATCTAGGAACTGTAGAAAATAAAATGGCAAATATTTCATGTCATTTTATAAACCACTGACAAGCTAAATGCTAAAAACTTTTGGTCACCTTTGCTGAAAAAACTGGGGGAAAAAGAAATAGAAAGTGGTTGGCAATGATCTCTGAGGATAACTGAAGGCTTGAAAAAAAAATCTTTGAAGATAGTGAAAGGAATAGAACTGTTTATTTTAGAGAAAAGATAAATACAAAGAGGCCAGATAAAGCTTTATAAAATAATATATGGCAGCGAGAGTACAGAGCGGAATAGTTGACTCCGGCTTTCTCATATTACACAGACAAAGGGATATTCAGTTAAAAGATGAAATTTAAAGCTGAAGAATGGGAATATTTGTCTCCACAACGAAGAAGAATTATACTGTGAAACTCGTTGCCAAAAGGCAGTGTTGGTTTTAGTGGGATTAAAAACAAATAAAAAAAATCACGTGGCCAGTGAGAGTATCCAGAGTGATAACGCTGAGGTGTAAATCAGGTATAAGCCACACTGCAACTCACTGTGTTGGAAGGGAGAGAGCAGAAGAAAAACTCTTCTTTTTGGGTTAGGCATCCTGAAAATTCCTTCTTTCTTCTTTTTCTGAAATAACGGATACTTGCCACTGCCAGACAAAGGCTGTGGGAGTAAATGAGCTACCGGCTAGATTCAGCATGTTAATGCTACAACAATAAGCACAATAATACAAGTTAAAATCACATTTTGCTTTAAAGTAAGTATTTCCACTTTTAAATAACGAATAAATATGAAAAAAGAGTAGCAAGTATTGTTTGGCTTAGCTAATGTCAAAGACTCCCTCAGGAGATGAGCGGCAGCAGTGACAGTGGAAGAGACTCAAGATGAGCACCACGGCTTTACACTCGGACTTAGGTAGTGCTTCGTGAAACGGGCTGCTTGCCAAAAAAATATGAGTGCTAGCGATGGTGCTGAGGAGCCGGAAGAGGGTGGCGGCTGGGAGGCGACGTCTGAAATGTAGGCAATCCCCACATTGGCGGTAATTAATGGTATGAGTCAAAGACTCACTCCATCATCAAACTCCCATGGAGAAGCATATTCACTACAGCTGCTTAGGTACTAAGGAAAAAAAAAATCCAAAATCCATACCATACAGCTGAGATGGGTATTTAGGAGTTTTAATTACTGAAATTTAAATAACAAGTGGAAAAAAGAACAAAATATGAATTATGATGATTCCATACTCTTTTTCAGAACTGCAAACAACTCAATTTCTTTACATTTTAAAATTGCTTCTGTAGGGATAGTCGCAGACCAGTGTTGGCTACGCACAGCGCCCTCTCCACCCCGCTGCGTGTCTGTCCGTCTCAGCTCTGCATCTGCCTGGCGTCGCGGCGCGTTTCGGCCCTGCACGACGTTGCGACGCGGGGCTGAATGTGCCTTCCCATCTCTGTGCCCGGCTTCAGGTCTTCTTCCTGGCTTAGTGGCCTTGCAGCTGCGGCCCGGTTGTGCAAGGGGCTCGGAGCCAGCATTGCACAGCAGCTACAGCAGAAGGAAGGGTCTCCAGCATGCCCGCACCAAGCGCTGAAGGGCTTTGGATGGTTCACAGGTGCCTCCTTTTTTATCTTGAGCTCATCAAGCCCTCACAGCTGCTTTCACGAGACGTTCAGATTTTATGTAAATGTTGTGTGTAGCTCTTGCACCATGATCACCCACTAAAATGCTAATAGGATTAGCATTACAGTTCTGAGGGAAGAAAAATATGTCTTTAGAGATTTCTTCTACTCTGAAAATTTTGAGCTCTGTACACCAACACTATGTACTGAGGGTGGCAAGGATCTCTCTCTCTCTCTCTCTCTCTGCTGCATGTTGTTCAGTGTTTTTTCAAGACCTTCCCTCCGGTTATGTCACAACTTTGCTGAATGATATTGCAGTATTATTATCCTTATGCTTATTTAAGTGGAAGCTAAGGCAGAATGGGCAAATGATTTACAGGGCTGTGCAGTTGAGAAGGTAAGTTGAACTCAGCGGCTGGTCCAGGACTACACACGATGTCCATGGCTACTCCAGGATCAGAGCAAATTTTTTTTTAGCTTTTGCTACACCATGCCGTACAGGACTGCTTTCCTTTGAACAAGGCACATGTACTAGTGAAGTATAACAGGCTGCTTTTCCAGGAAAACTTCACCTGATTTGTGTCAATGAAAGTCAAGAT
The DNA here is from genome assembly GCF_028389875.1 of Rhea pennata. NCBI lineage: Eukaryota > Metazoa > Chordata > Aves > Rheiformes > Rheidae > Rhea > Rhea pennata. The sequence continues at coordinate 15,122,119 of NC_084670.1, read as the reverse complement.
TTCCTCAATTTTTCTAGTGGTATTTGAAGTCAGGGAGCCATGACAATGTGATCCAAAGGATCTCCCTGCTATCTGTTTTTTTTTCTGTGAATGCTTAGTGGACAAAGTTGCCAAATTAATTCTGCTGGACACTTCTTTACTCCCAGGTGGGGAAAGAAGTTCAAAGAAAGTGCTGATTCTCATCTCAGGTCAAAGAGCATGTTGATCATTGTGGTCGAAAGCAAAATACATGCACGCAATACTGAAATGATGGGCAATGTCCTCAGCTGTGGCCTGGTTGCAGCATGGTATTACTTTTTTTCAGAAACAACCATTTAAAACATTATCAGGACAGAAAATCCTGTAAATTTCATCTGTAAATGTTTATTGCATTAAAAGGTAGCAAGAGAGACAGGGAGCTGTGTCAGCTACCTAACTTTAGATAATATAGCTGAGAGAAATGTGAAGGTTTGGATAAAATGCCCTTTCTTAAGTGTTATTTCTCCCAGTACAAAGACATATGGGAAAACAAAAAAGAGAAAATAATATGAAAAGTTAGCTTATTTTTCAGTGACATATCATGTCAGTCACCCTTTGGGCAAATATTTCTTTCAGAGATGTATATCTACCCTCTGTAACTAGAAAACCATCACCTGGCTTGGTCTTTTGCTGTTTCCCATTCAGCCTGTCATATCCTTGCCATAGCCTTACTTACAGCACCCATATTATTTTGAAGCATTTACTGGTTCAAAGGGTAGTTTATAGGTATAGAAAAATATGTTCAAACAGCAGAAATACTTCTAGTGAGATGACAATGTACTATTTATTGTCTAGCGAGCAAGAGGTGGAAGGAACAATTAAATACCAGAATAGGCAACTGTAAACAGACCACTTTAAAACAGTCTAACAGTGTTTTGTATTAAATCATCCATTAAAACATTCACCCAGACGAGATGACTTTCTGTACTGGAGGACTGCATGAAATGATGTATTAGAATCTCGGATGAGTTTTATGATATCCCTGAGCTTTATCACTGAGAAAGCAATTCTAAAATAATCCTGTATAGAAAACAAAATCTTCTACTAGGCATCTGCATATATATATACACATGATTTTGAGAGGTAGGGAAAATCTACTAAAGTGATCTGACCCATCTCCTGTTAATTTTCAACAACTTTCCAATCTTGCCAATATAATGTTCGTAATATTTACTATAATTCTACCTTCGTTTACGGCTTCCTGGTAGATTTGTACTCCACTTTAAATGAGCTCTTCCTAAAAGACAGACTCAAAAGGATTATATTTATGCACATAAGGCTTGAAATAAGACATATCCTAACCTTTAATTATGAATCACTGCCACAGTTTCTGAGAAGCAGCTGAAATCCTAGTGATGTTTTAAGAATGTAAAATCCTGAGGTTTATTTAAGAGGGTTCTATTACTTTAAATGTCACATACCAAAAGCCCTTGTTAATAAAGACTGGCACAGGTCACACTGTCAAGGATAAACAATCATTCCTAAATCCTTTGTTTCAGGCTACAGTGAAACCTAATCCCCATGGTGTTCTTGCCTGGCCATGCATGCATGTAGATATGCACCACTTTTATGGTACTAGTGCTTGCTTTCAAGCACGTTGCTCCTGACTGCAAGGCATTTGATTTCTGGTAATTAATCAGCTCATCATACATGCTGTGCTTCTCCCTCAGGCCCAACTCAAGTTAGTGATCCAAATCTGGCCCCGGGAAAAAAGAAACCATTTATATTCTTAGTGCACAGAATGAAACCCTGATAAACAGTGCTTGGCTAAACATTGAATTCAGATGGCACTATTTTCCTTTACAAGCTATAAGTCTAATTCTGTTTTGCAAGCTATAAGTGTGTTTTCCCCTTTGTAAGCTTTAAGTCTTTCTCCTGTCTGCCCCTTTAAAAAGGCAAAAAAGCACCAAAACCCAAAAACATACCCATAAATGAGACATCACAATTTACAGCATTATTTTTGAAGTATTGTGCTTCAGCATCTGAAGTGTCTGAAACATTACCATTCATTTTGTTCAATGCTTTGCCATGTGTTTATCCTTCATGCTTTATCTTTGTATTCTTTCATGTTTGGATTGCCTGTATAACAACCTGGTTACTCCTAATTTTATCAGATCCAGGAAACAACTTCAGCTCGAGTTAGTAATTCTTCATGCCTACAGATGTGGCTACTTTCATCTAGTACTTTCAGTTAGGCACCAGTTGGCCTTAGCTGCCATTTGTGGGTCGTACATTGTTACTAAGGATCCACGAGGGCATTGGAAAGCTTAGCAGGCAAGCTCTCACTTTTTATTTCTTATGATTAAAAAAATAACCTTTATGCCGATAACAATACCATGCTCAGCTCGTGAGGGCAACTAGCTCCCTAACCCCCCCTCCCCCAGTTCATGAGTTGTGGTACTGCTCCTTGTTCTGCTAATGCATAAGGATTTTGAGCACTTGCTTCCTGCAGTGATGAGACATACAGCCCTGCCAGCATTATTTCTGGGCTATATTTTTTTGGCACAGACGAAGCTTTTTATGCCAGTTCTTTTCCCCATGGCAAAGGCAAGAAACTGAAAGGAATTATTTCACCTAATAGCTCTTTGCCTCACAGGGCTGTTGTGAGACTTAATTAATTAATGTTTGTAAAGTGCCTGGAGAGCCTGGGATAAAAAGGTGCTATATAAGCATTGATACAAGTAGAAAATATTGTTATTTTTAATTCCCAGTCTGATATACAGCTACCGAGTGAATGGAGAGCTTAACTGTAGTGCAAAAGTGCAGATGGTTTGTAGGCCACAAGGAGGGGCATCTTGGTGCATCGCTGTTTGCAAAGACTTGTGTATGAGATGTCTTTAAGGCATGGGTCAAGTTGGCTCAGAATTCTAGCAAAATAGGAAGAAAGAAAAAAGGCTTCTGAGTACGGTTTTGCTGCTTTTAATTTCTCTATCTTTTCTTGTTCTAAGCATACCATCCAGATAAGGAAAATAAACCACACTGGGCTACAGATTAAGTCAAATATCAAAATCATTGCATGTTGACTGTGAAAATTCACTCATGCTGAACATTTGTGGGTTATCAGGATCAAAGAGCACTTCAATATTTATCAAAAAACGTAGCCCACCATGGTTTAGTCTTCATTAACCTGGTGTGTATTTGAAGAACTCAACAGAGCTAATACAGTCCAAGCTAAAGCTGACATTTTTTGACTTAGGAAAACATTTATCCTCTTGAAGAGATATGTATCAGTTTGTAAATGTTGTGAAAGGGCAGAATAACATAAGGCTCACATATGCTATTGGGTTGTCTAAATTCAATAAGCTTTACGGAACGGAATTATGCTTTGTACATAGCATCAAGAATGAACTTGTCATTTCTGTAATACCAGTAAAGCTTATTTCACGTATAATGGGACATCCTGCTGTGCATAGATGATACAATTTTTCTAGTTGGATTTAAAATATTAAAATGAAAAAGAGGCTAAATTAGGCTGTGAAAGCTTGGTATGTGTGATATGAAGGGTAGGCAACCAGCTGTAGGGAGTTTTGGAAATACATGGCATTACTCCCCCTGCTACATTTGGCTGATTAGGTTTCATGTCTGAACAAGACCTTGAGGAGTTTAGCTCATATAAAAGACTCTCCTGTTTCTATAGAAAGGAATATGGGTCATAATGGGTGTTAGTTTTGATTCCCTGGCACTGTCTTTAGCCTTTTCAGTCTGTTCTTACTGTGCAACTGATGTTCACATCCATGATGTTCAGCCAGTAAAACATCATTTGAAAACTTGTCATGCTAAAACAGTGACTTAATATTTCCAAGTTAAAATAGAACCACATATTTATGTGTATTGATGACATATGAGCAAATGGAATGGGGATTATGGCCCAAGACCTAGGCTCATGACTCAGTTTTTCTGTCTGTTTCTCTTCATAACTTGGGCAAGTTGTTTAACCTTCCCAAGCCTCCACAAGGGGTTGTGAATCTTTTTCTTTATTATTTGTATAAAACAGCAGGAAGTGGAGCAAAGGGAAGATGAGAGGTGTGACTGAGGGGCTCAAGAATGTCAAGAGAGATAAAGAGAAATTAGGAGTTTGATACTTAAAGAAAAATAAAAGCCAAATGCCAATGAACTCCGGACAGTTGACTGGAGTTCAAGATGAAGAGGTGTTTCAAGCAGAGTGGAGTTAGGCATTGTTTACTGCTGATTTGCTCCACATTCACTTCTGAATCTCTGAATATCTCCTTCTCACATATAAAGTCTTAATGGCACAAGGAAGCTGGTGGGAACTGTGCTTTCTTCTGTGCTGGCCTTCCAGTGCAAGATGTACAACTTTCTAGGATCCCTTTAGAGTTAAATTGAGACATAACAGGAGCCAGAGGCAGTAACTGATTCCTTTATTAGCTCTTTATTGGCTGTTGAATCTCATTAATCACATTCTGGTGCTACTTCTTAAACGAGGAGAATATCTCAAAAATTAATGAGTAACAAGGAATTAAACTACGATATTTAGAAGGCACCATGACCACAGGTGGAAGGCAAAGCATTAGTGTCTACCATTTATGCATGGTAGACACTTTTTAACTAACTCACTTTAATGCCAGTTTTTGCATCTCATTTCCTCATAGCTGAAGTTCCTTGATTGCAGCTATTATCAAATACTAACAGGAGACAGTTTAACCAGAAACTGCCAGTAATTTGCAGCCTGTGCAGATTTCCCCATTTTGACTGAAGTCAGACTGTGGGGAGCTGCATAGCGCTCCCCTTCCCTAGCGCTTGTCAGATCCTCGGTTTGCACTAATGAGCCGGCAGCATTTACAAGTCACACTAGATCCCCCCCTGTCACAGCAACCAGTCAGGTTGCTCAGCTAATAGCACAAACTGACCACTCCTCATCCATGGGATTCCCGCTGTGAAATAAGCAGGTGGTGGGGAGTGGACTGGAGCACATGGAAGATAGGAAAGCTGCATAACTCCTTGTATCATTGAGGACAGGAACATGTCAGAGTGCTGGTGGGAGACTGATCCAAAAAAATAAAAATAAAAATAAAAAAAGCTGGGCATTTTACACCACCTGCAATAGAAGCCTGTCAAGGGAGGAAGAGTGAGTATCTGGATCTGCCTGCATTTAAATGCAAATGAGAAGGAAAATACCAGCTGCAATGGGAACAGAGCAGTGGCCTCTGAAGGTTCAGTGGTTCAGTTTGAATACCTCTCTTGTAACATCAGTGACTTATTTTTCAAAGGATCTGTGCACCTGTAGTTCTTATTGTTCTCTGCTGTTTGAATTGTTTATTCCTTCCAAAAATGAGTTAGATATAAATGTAGGTCTTTGAACAGAGCTAAGAAAAAAAATGGAGAAGGAAAAATGCAAGAAAATACTATGCTGGGAGATAGAGAGAGTTTTAGACCCTTGGTTTGTTCAGGTTTTGAAATAGTGTTTGGTTGGGTTTTCCCTACCAAATTAGTTCCTCCATCTCCACAAAAGAGACTGGAAATCTTAGAAGCTTCCTGAGTTAATCGAGTAGAGGAGAGAGCACAACCAGAGTCTTATCTGAGTTTTCCCTCTGGCTTTTCCACCAAACCGTCTCTTTACTCCATAAACTTCCAGCAAGTTTAAAGGCTCTCTGGCAGCATAAATGTGAGTGGATTGCCTAAGATAAGGGACACTGCATGAAATGGAGAACATGAAAGCAAGCACACATCGAAACAGCCATCTGCTCAGCCTTGGAATAGGAACATTGCAGAGCTCATCTGTGCATTAGTGTTGCCATTTAATGCAGTTTCTAACAAAAAAAGTTAATAAAATTCATGGCTGTAGCTGACTCACATTATAATGTCCTTCTAGAAAAAGCCTGTTCCATCGCTCTGTGAGCCTGTGCTCAGAATAGTAATATGAGCCATAAAGCAAATGGCTGAAGCTCAGGTTTCTGTTGCTGCAGGTAGGTGGACTCACAGTTTGCAAGCAGTTGGAATATCCTTTTGGACTGCCAGCAACAGCCATGCTGTTTGCCTGAAACATACCTCAGGCAAGGTTGTCCCCGAGCCTGTGAGCCATGTGTTCTTAATATTCAACAACTATGCCAACAGAGTAGTATATACTGAAGAGGAAGTACAGACCACCGTTATTTACATCACTGGCAAATTATTAAGAAATGTGGTATAAGGTCAGCAGAGCCTTAAAACACCTCATCAGTATTATCTGTTTCTGCTCTCAGTTGTTTTGCACATGGTGGTCCACAATGAAACCTTTCAACATTTGCCTGTTACCTAAGAGTTCACTAGTTGTATTACTAGTAGAGGTAACAGTAAGCTAAGCTGATGGAATACAGCAAATACCACAATGGCGGTAATTGCTTGCAAATAGAAACTGTGAGGCTGTTAAGGGCAGCCATTGTACACAAACAGTACAATTTAATAGCCTATCCTACAAATCATTGCAGTCATTTTAAAACTGTCATTCTACAGAGAAATATTATTTCTATAGGCTGGTTCTCATTCTAAAGCCTTTAAGGGATATATTTGCTAAGAGCTACTTCCACTTCATTTACATTATTAAATTAGGTTTCTCAAACAAATATTGTCAGTAGTATCAGTAAGCAGTTCTTGTTTCATTTACTGAAGATGAAGCCATGAATTGTCCGACGGAAAAATTAGAGAGTTTTAAGACAAGCAAAAATTTGGAGGGCACGATCCACAGCGTCAGCCATTGTCTTAGCTGCCATAAAGCGGAGTTTTTATACAAACTTCAGCAGAAGCGTTTTACTTTACCTAAACAAAGAGATAAGAATCGAGAAATCTCAAAGTACAGCAAGACTACAAGACAGTACATTTAACTGTTCCTAAAGTACATTTGTTTCCTCTCAAAGATGTTTAGCCAACATCTACTGGATATATTAAATAAAGATTCCAAACATAAGAAAGAGAACTCTGCAAAATGCTGGAATCGGCCAGGTTTACCGGACTGATGGGCTTTGTGTGCCTGCATGCGTGTCTGTGCTTGTGACGCCTGAGATTCGACTGCCCACGAAGTTAACGCGCTGCCAGCGGGCACGGGGGAGAGGGCTATTTCCCAAGCCCCACGCTCCCTGGTGTTGAGCCCAGGTCTCTCTCAAGTGGGAGTTTCTAAACATCTCATGCCAAACTTTTTTATTTGGCACAAATAGGTAAATAATTGGTAAAACAGAAGTTCAGCCCTGATGCTTCCCTCTTAGACGAGCTCCTAACGTTGAGGATATTGGGCCTGGAGAGGAACGGTTGCCATGTCCAAGACTTTTTCATATATTTTCTCCTAAATGGCTTGGGGACCATTAACTGTGAATCGAAAACTCCATAGTGCTTAAGTCATGCTTGAAAATGAAACTCGGGTTCCTAAGTTACTTAGAATCTTTGGAAAATGTGATTCTTGCAAGGTTTTACGCCCGTTCATACTACTGCTGACGCAGAGTGCCGGTGCTGCCAAAGAGATTCGCAGGATGGGGGTTCCCAGAGGCATTCAGCTGCGGCGTCTTGGGTTACATGGAACAGGGATGAAATCTCAGTCCAAATGACACCTCTGGCAAAACTCTCCATAATTTTTGGATTTCATTGAGTGGTGTGGGATGGGATTACAGGGGAAAACTCCAAGCCTTGCATTTCAGAGACATTCACGGGCTGCAGCTAAGTTCTTGCTTATTGCAACACAAATTAATTAATTCATCTCAAATAAAATGAAGGCTGTCAAGCACATGTAATACTGGCAGACGGGGATTTTGTTTTTTGAAGTTTATTCTATTAGTGGTTGCAATGGAAGAAGTAGGACATCCAGGTTCACTTTCTTCCCTTCTCAGGCAAACTGAATTTCTGTCTTACATCAACCACTAACTGCTAGACTGGATAACAGCTTTTGTTGGTTTCTATTTAAATGTGCAGTATAAAACACTGTGAAAATACAATAAATGGGATTCACCCTAAGTTGTTTGTAATTAACATTAATTGATAAATAGGAGTAGATAGAGGGAAAAGTGAGATTTTTTTTGTTTACTTGAACTAAATTCTCTATTCCAGGTTTTTTTAATTATCCTGATTTTTACCCCCCAGCTTAGAATGGGGAGTTCCATGGAATTCTGAAAAATGTTTATAGAATGGAACATGGGGCAGGGCTGGAGAAATTGCTGCAAATCAATATAATGTAGAACCTAAGAACGTAAATAGATTAAACAGATGTGACTACTAATTAATGAGTTAAAATGCAAAGGGAGACCTGAAGGTTATTACTCCTTGTAAACAGTCTCCAACATAACTAGCAAATGAAGAACGTTTAATCTTTTCTCTCTGCACTGTGTAGCAGTGCCGACTAATCCGCCACTGATGCTCCGCACTTGGCTCTCCGTCTGCTGCACACTCAAAGTTTTTGCCGCTATCTGCTTGCTTAAAAGCCGCACTGAACGTTATACATCAGTGCAAACAATGTTTAAATGTGCCCAGCTAATCATTGTAGGCATTGTCACAGAACAGAGGAGCAATGCAGGCAGATCAGATGCTCTGGCAACAGTAGCATAATCCAATCATTCATTAACATAAATTAAAGCTACAATGCTGCAGGCCTAAGAACTGAAATAAAAAGTTAGAAATCTGGAATTTAAAAGGACCTGGTTTTGCAGGGAACTTTCAAAGCATTGCCCTACACAAACCCTTTCTGCCTCAGCCAATGGACAAGGAATTTCATTTACCTAAAAATGGAGCCTTTGAAGAAGCTGATTAACACAGAGTTCAGCCTTGCGTTATGGGCTAATGAAATGACTAGATAAAGTCTCTATTTTGAGATTGAAATAATAATGTAGCAGCACCTTTTCACATCATCTGTTCTGCTTTTAAAAGAAAATAGTTATATTGCAAGTAATTAAGATGCTCTTCTGATTTTTGAAACCTGCACATTATAGGCAGGCTGCAGGCTTTCCTCTTGTGCTAGCTGCTAGTGGTTGCAGGCTTTCTGGTTGCAGGCAAGCTCATGCTTAAAAAATAAAAATGTCTCTTCTCACAGTGTCACACATCTCCAGCTTTTTTTTTTCCTCTAAAATGTGCTATATTTTTAGTTCTGCTGAAACTATGGCAGCAAATTTTGTAGCATGTGAAGTAGGTTAGACAAAAGGACTTAACTCACTTGCACAGAAAGTGAAAATTTTTCCTCAGTCTTGTGCCATAGAAATTTCCCATTGTATTTGAAACTGTCGAATCCTCATGTAACGATGAACCTATTTGAAACATAAAATTCTAATTTAGAACTAACTGACTCAGATGAAAAATTCACATTTTGGAGAATAAACTGACAGTTTCACAGTTTCATTGCATTTTTATATTTTATTTAGAAAATGCACTATTAATGAATAGTGCCAAGTTCTATTTTATCATTTTCAAAAACAATCCAAGGCTGCACTGTGCTGATAGGCATTGCATATAATTACATCAAAACATTTACATTTAGGCTTTCAGATACAAAGATGACTCTTTTGATTTGTCAAAATTGCCAGCACTAGATCTGCTCGCTGATCTAGCAATATCTGTATTTTTATCAGTTTCTGATTTCAGTTTCTCCTTTTGTTTGCAGTTCTTACTGCTCCAATGGACCTATAACTTTCAAAAAAGCTGTATTCGAAATTATATATAATAATCATGGATACATGCAGCTTATATGAATAAAAATTGGCTTTAAGCAGAAGAGTAAAGTTACTTGTGCGCTTACTTTTTAGGAAAGCAGTGGTGTTTCTCAAGAGAAGTGTGTAAATATTTTTGTCCCTGGTCTCTGTTCCTAACACAATTTAAAGTGTTAACAGAGGTTTATAAAACTTTTATTTTTGGTTACAATACCTGCTTTCATGTTGTAATTGCTCTTGAACTTAGCTGAACAATTTGAAGGCTATCTTTAAATGTGTACTGCCTTTCTGCCTTCCTGTCTCTCATTTTATTGGACCTTATGAATATTTGAATAGTGTCCCTCAGGTTGCACTCAATCAAATGTTTATCATGTTATTAATTTAATACTTTCTATCTAGCATATAGGCTTTAGGAGATTTCCTCAGCTCTTTTCATAATCATAAATTAAAAAAAAAAGAGAGAGATTAAAAAGAGAAGGACCTTTCTAGATGAGGAGCTTTGTTCTGTGCCTGACCCGTGAGGCATGCCAGATAACCCAGAAGAGCCTCTGGTCTTCTTTCCTAGCAGTACCTGAGCGCTTCCCTCCCTTGTGTTGCAAAGCAGGATATGCAACATTTGACTGCAATTTCTAGTTTGAAAGAGCCAGCTTTTGTGAGCGTTGGCCTGCTTTAATTGTCACTGAGAAATCTTAGCTCGACCCCAAAACATAGTGGAGGGGCCTGGAATCTGGCTTGGGACATGCCTTATGGAGAAGACAAGGGTTTCTAGAAGACAACACTGCATCTCCTGCACAGTGTGCTGGGAAAGCGTTGCAGTGCTGGTGGCAGGAATAGATAATAAAAGAAGGCTTTCTAGATCACTGTCTGTCTAGTGGGTCCTTATCCCATTCTCATCTAAATCCTGACCTAATCTGACCATGAACAGGATATCATTTGAAAATTGTAACAGATGCAAAATAATATGTGTTTGGGAGGTGAAAAAGTGCAGTGCATGTGAGTGTCTATGTAAGACAAAATCTGCAGAGAGACTTAGCTGTGGGATTTATTAAAGGTTATTTCAGCTGTATGTAAACTAGAGACAAGCCTATGAACTACTCAGTACAAAATGAAGAAGCAATCTAAAGAAAAAGTCATAATATGAATGATTAATAAAAATGATAACTTTAGCATAGCTTTCTCCTTTTCCCTGTCTTTGTTTTACAAAGACACACTCTTCCATAGCTCCCAGCAACTGAGATTGAGCAGTGTATGTATGCAACTTTTAAGCACTTAAAACATTTAAACTGCCTTCCTGTTTCTCCTAGATTCCCAAACGCCTGGTATTCTCATTTTCAGATAAGCCCATAATTTTGGTCTTGAACCTCTCTAACAGTGATGAAACCCCCATATCTCTTTCCCCAAAGATGTAGGCTATATTTTTTCCCTAGGCTTAAAATTTTCCTGGAGCAAGACATCACTACTTCAACAGAAAGGCAATAAAACATTTCTGAAGACTAGAAACGGCAGTCTCCCTGTAATAGATTCCTATTTATTTTTAACAGAATCAATAGTTGTTTGCAAGTAATTGCACACTGCAGTCTGTAAGTAAGGTAAGATTGAGAGTATGCAGCTGTCTTCTGATTCAGGTGTAATAATCTGATGAAGTCTGTGGCTAGTTTCTTTGAGATCCTCAGACACACACAGCTCTTTCAGCAGGTTCAAAGAGTGACCCCTTTCCAGCTGGCTCCATATATCCCTTATGAAATCCATCAATACGGTAAACTTCCTTTTCCTAACCTCTACATTGATTGAAGTTAAGTACTACATTTGCTGGTAGAACTCAATGAAGCTAATCATCATACAAGTGCGGCTCAATGTTTCCTATTCAACAGACTCCGAAATACTTGAATATCATAATTGGTCCGCAGTTGACTCTATTTCTATCATCATTTCAGAGAAGGATGAGCTATTCCCTTTCAAACACACTATACTCAGGTAACTCCCACTCATCAGACACAGGGAAATAATGAAGGATTTATACCGGCTGGTTGTTCTCTGTTACGAAGAGAACACTCAAAGAAACTGCCTTTGAGTCTCTGTCTAACTCTTCCTCTCCAGATTCTCCACAGTGCACAACTGCTTTGGGATGAGTCTTAGTGAATCATATCCAAATTATTAATTCTTTTGCAAAAAGACTTTACTGTGGAAACTGGAGTATTATCTCTGGTTGGACTTTAATCATTGCTAGAACCTAAAAGGCAGAATGGCATAGTAATGTCAACAGCAGCTTACAAGGTTTTTGCTTTCAGGAGAGCAGTCACATTATTCATTCTTTAGTAAGATGCCACCTTGAGAAGCGTAGGGATATATGTAACCCTAATTAAAATGCTGTTATTGAAAGGAACTGCCTAAAGAAGCACAGCTCTCAATTATGGCATAATTTTGATTTATTTTGATTTATAGTAAGAAAAATATCTACCTGTTGTATACTCACAGAATTTATTACTTCAGATGCCATAGATGTATACAGACTGCAATGGAATATCTCTGAAAGGATAGTCATAGACAATGCAATCCTAATAGCTAACAAAACTAGTTTGTCTCTTGCATGGAGTTTACCAAGGAGGTTTCTGAGTATGTATTCTGTGCTCCATGAAATGACGTAACATCCTGGAGAGTATCAAGAAGCTCCAAGAAAGAAAGGCTTTTGGTTAAGTGTACAGGTGTGCTGAGATAAAGTACGTAAAAAAACTTGAGGATAAAACAGGATTCAAAACTTCCATGAGCTGTGGACCAAAATATCACCACAGGCCTTCTTGTCTCTATCTGCCATTCGTGAAAAATGAGTTAAGACACTGCAAATATCCCAAGTTCATTTTTAACTAGATTTATCTATTTAAACAGGACAACACATCTCCAGTAGCAGATCAAATCCTAATGAAAATGGTTCTTCTTTGAAAGAAGCTGTATAAAATTCTTTATTCAATGTCATTTGACTTTTTGAGTACATTCCAAATTAAAAGTATAAGACTCAGGGTTTTTTGATAGTTTGATTCATATTTGTGAAGTTAATATTTTATAAATTCATCTACTTAATCCATAACAGGAACCGGGAATGTGCTTAACAATCTAATTCAGAGAGTGGCATATCCATTGGCTCCTGGGTGGAGTCCAGATGTTTTGCTATCAATACCAGCTGCTACACGCTTTTAGAAAAGAGGGATTTTTTAATGAGACACAACACAACATGTGCTTCAGGTTACATGACATCACGTGAGACCAGTCAGATAAAATAACAAGTATCTAATTGAAGATATTTCATGATCTTCTAAATTTAAAGAAATACTGCTAATCAAAAGGGAAGAAATTTTTAAAAGTTATTCTGAAGGCAAAAGAAAAGTATGTCATGGTTAAGCTGAATTTACAAACAATGTTATGTCTTAATGCCATTTTTTCCTAATGAAAGGGTGACGACAAGGTACTGCAGTGGGAACCCTTTTCCGGCATGCCCCTGCTATTTCCTTATCTTTGGGATCTCTGCTTCCTTCCTTGCTCTGACAGAGCCTAGGGAGTGTTACAAAGTCTTTTTTTTTTCTTCTTTTTCAAGGAGAAATAGGATCATAGCTTAAATTGCAGGAATGTGTGTTTTCTTTTTCTATTTGGAAACTTTTATTATTCTTGTTTTCATTAAGCGATTTTAATGATAATTTAGCAGTGAAGTTATTCCATATATATACAAATTAAGATACTGCATTGTTTAAATGGAAAAAATTGTGACCATACTGAGGAAAAGCAAGTCTAAAACACAGTCATCACTCCTTTTGCACGCTGCTAACAGCAGTTCAAACAGAAGCATGAAGGCTCTTTACTAGCAAAGAGAGGAATTTGTGTTGGACCATGCCAGTAACATATCTGCAGCATCGTTCTTGGTCAAGAGCTATTCTAGTCTGGACATAATAAACCACTCTCTTGCTTTTGGATAATGATTTTCCCACATAAAAATCCTCTTTCATATTTCAACCATGTGTAATCAAATGCCTGTTTAATACCATGACATCTATCATCATGTCATCATAGTTATTTGTTCCAGTGTCAGTTATTTCACTGTCAGTTTAAACCCATAGCCTTTCACTTGCTGTCTCTGCTGATATTTAGAGTTATACCTGGTCCTTATGTGATTCAAAGAAAATAAAAAAGTGCATAGTTGTTCCATAAATGAAAAGAATTAATTTTCCTGACATTACTAAAGCTACTAACAAAAGCTATATAAAAGTTCTTTTTAAACAAAAGTTAACTTGCTTTTGCTTGGAATAAATTTGAGAATATAATGAGCACAAAGAAGATGGAAGAATTGTACCTGAAGTGTCCTTCTCTTGCTAGACTATAAAGAGAACTTAATTAAAATTTTACGTACCAGCAAATCCATTTAATGCTCATATTAAAACAAAAACGTAACTGCGGTATGCTTTTCTGATGTCCAGCAAATATCATATTTATATTTGTTGTGTACAAATGAACATAAATATTCAAATAATAAACAATAATGAAAACTCAAGAGTAGTATCTATAACTAAAAACTTAGCCAAATAGCAGGGGACAAAGGAAAAAGTTTTAATTCAGCACTTCTGCAGAACTTCTAGAATTTTTTATAATGAAAATGATTTTAAGCAGTTGCTCTGAATAGTGTAATCTGCTTTCATAGTCTCATGAAACATTGAAACTTAACTGCAACTCTTCAACTCTTACCTAAAAAAAAATAAATTCAAATGTAAACTTTCCACTTGGTTTCAGTGAAAGTCCACTATTTTTTGGTAGTCGTTCAAGAGTTTATGTGCTCTAGAGCTGCTTAATTTAGAGAACATAAATTAGTTCCTTTGTAAGCCTCAGATTTGGATGCCTGGAGTGTATTTGTACACCCAGAAGTACAAAAAAGAAAATGTGTTGTGCAAACATTTCCTGTTCTATGAAATAGGTGCTTAATATTGATACTCATAAAATGCTTATAAACCTAACTTATCTGTAGCTGCAGTTCTCATCATCAGATTTAACTATAAGTATTTGTGTACATATTTGTGCCAGGTTTTGCAGAAAAAAGTATCTTTTTCATTACTCATATGCTGAGAAACAGATTTAAGACTAGTCATGTTTGGAAGAAATATAATATTTAAAAGATGTTAATATAGGCTGTATTACTTTTTTAATATTCACAATATAAAGGCTTTTCTCCATTCCTTTTTTATTGTATGTTAATGAAATAACAAGGATAAGTATGAGATAATTTTAGATAATATAATTAATTTATTGATTTAAAGCTGCTTTCTCCAATTAAAATATTGCAACTTTTAAGAACTAGAGATTGTCAAAAGCAAAGCAATGTGCCAACAGCACTCACAGTAACAGTCATATTCAGCCACAGGGTTTTTTACTTATAAAATGCATTTTTAGGCATGAAGAGCAGCTATGATCTGGTCAAGTAACAGAGGCATAAACATCATATTTCTTTCTTATTTAAATTTTGAATGCCAGACACATGGCTTGTCTATACAGAAGGGAATAAAAGCCACATTCAAGACATTGCAGTGAGTTAATTGGACTTATCAATGCACATAAGACAGCGTCATTCTTTTGCTCTCTGAATTTCAAAGCAGAAAGTGGAGCTAAAGCTTGATCTGCTTATTCCATTCAGTCCAGAGGAGAATCACCATAAAGTGCAGTCAGACAAGCTTGTGCCATCCAGTGGTAGAGCCTTAAGCCGATCTCGTGCAGTGCAATGGCCCATTCAAGGCCTGGTCAGTTCATTAGTGATATTTGAGTCCGCAGACAAGCAGCGCTATAGGAAAATCTCCCTGAGTGGGCAGAGGTGTTTGCACCATAGCTCAGGTTACGTCTTTCCTTCCATTTCTAACCCAACCTCCATCCCAGCCTTCGTTCTCTAGTTCTTCCCACTCTACTAAAATCACATTTCTGAAGATCGGAATCCAAAAGCTGTTACATAGGTGCATATGAAACATATAGATTAATGTGCCATATAATTCTGGTCAGAAAAAAGAACTACCTAATCACCTGGGTTGAATGTATGAAGCAAGACCTATTTGCCTGCCATCTGTTAATGTAAATGGTGCAGCTAATTTAATAGTATTAGACCTGAATCATCATGCTATTATTCCAGTTTTACATCATGGTGAAACTGAAAGTGAATCATTAATATCAATGAAATTACACTGGTGTCATCCATGGAGTAATCTGCAGAGGGGATCGGGTTCATTAATTTTAATAATTTATGATACAGTGCAGACTACAGAATTTTACTAAATCTACTTCTATTTAATGTGACCCACTGATCCTTTCATATATTACAAATCGTCCAATGTATTTGATGTGAGTCTATTATAAGCAGCTATTGAGGAAGCACGACTTTTTAGTACAGAGTATATCAGCTTCTGAATTTTTCTGGGCAGACTGCTGACCCAAGCCCTGATATGTTGACCAAGATGTTAGCTTCTATGCAATGAAGACATCATGATAAAAAGATGAACTTTTCATGCCAAAATAATGGTCATTCAAAATCTAAATATAGTCCACTATATGACACGTTGAAGTCTGTAAGTATAAATTGAATGCAAGAAATGGAGCACCTGAGGAATCACTGAGTTAATCCTTCATTTACCAAAACATCTGAAACTAATTTTTTGTGACATTTTCACCTTTAAAGCTTTGCAAAATACAAGTGAATGAAATTTGCTTAGATATTATTAATACAATTTTATAAACAGCATGAATTGTATAATAGAATGAATAATAGTAAATTGAAAATGTAAAGCACTTTTATGACATAAGAATTACAGCATGATGTTATAGTCATACCCTTCAAATTAACTTTACTGTAGGCACCAACTAAAAATTTTTTCTTAACGGTTGATAGTTGTTGATTGATGATAACAATGATTTTCTTAATTGATCATTTTAAAATGGCTAGTAAGATTCTCAAGTGATAGATTTTATCATCCCTCCACTGACCCAGTAAAAATACACTACTTTGTAATAGTACAAATTTTGCTGGCTATTTTCATGAATATCTTCAATTTGATTTCTAGCCTCATTTGTCAATGGATTCCCTCAAAGAGGAGCGGAAAACCTGCTTGATTTGAACCAATGACTCTTGTTGTAATCAGATTTTGCTTTTATATCAGTTCAAATTCAGAGAAAATCTATCGCAGCTCCTAGAAGTTTCACAGCCCTTTTCAGGAAACTTGACCCCGGAATGTTATTTAGTGGGTTCCATTTTCCTTTTGGACACACAGCAGGAGTTCAGCTGTACAGGAGAAAAAAAATGTGAAGATATCTAAAAGAAGGAGGAGAGAAAATCGTGGCTGTGCAATGTGGAAAAAAAAAAGGAAGACAAAAATGGGTGGAGTTTGAAAGCAATAGAACACAAGCAAAAAGAACTAATAATTTAGAAAGGAAAGACAAGCATAATCTATGTTTCTTGTTATTAGCTATATAAAATAAATTACATATGGCATTTTTTCCCTCTAGAATGATTCCTGTAATTCAGACCCTTATCACTGCCAGCAAACCTAACCTCGGGGACTCGTGTAAGGAGGAGCCAGGACATACCACAGGTGAGAGGCAAAATATGAAACTGCCAGGCTTCTCCCCATTTCTTTTCTGTGCTATGTTGAGATGCTCTTGCTGTGCAGACTCCAAGCTTCCCGGCATGCAGCCATGATATTCCTGATATCCCTGATATCCATTATATTCATGATATTCCTTTGCTATCATATATCATTTTAGATCAAGACTTTTTAAAATTTTGCATTCTTATCGGACAGAAGAGGTCTACTTTTTGCTTTTTTTTCCTCCTTTCACTTTGTCTGTCATTTTTCCAGTATGAAAATTATATTCAAAAGAAATTCTAAAAAGCAAAAAGAAAATAAAATATGGCTGAAAATAGAAAAATTAAAAAAAAAAAACTTTTAGAAATGTTTTCACTCTGTATTTCCTATTTAAAAACACTGTAAACTCTGTGTATCATTTTTGTTATTCCTCTAATGCCCTTCAAATATTTCCACGCGGATTTCTAGTGAGAGATCTTTTTTAAGCATCTGTCCTTTTGATTATGAAGTCAAGAAGTTAAGGGTATTTTTGTGCATGTGTGATACATTGTCAAAGCTAAACAGCAAATTAGATAAACCTTAGAAAGGCATGACTTGTAGTTCAGGCAGTTCTTTTTTTTTAATACAAATCAGTTAATCCATCCATAAATTTAGACAGAATGGAGTTACTCTTGTTCACTGCATAATGATTTACATAATAGGCATGAGTTTGAAAAGCCATTACAGTTTGAAGTTTATTTCTTAGCACCTCCAGGGATCTTAAATACCTTTTAAAAAGTTTTATTTTTATATTTTTTATTTTTTTATTAAAAAATATTATACAGCTGATTCCTGGAATTTATCCTTTTAGGTCTTGTGTCTAATAAATATTTAGACATTACCCACAGTCACACTACCTTGGGATATCACCTTACTCACAGCAGCCCCTGCTTCATTTTCCATCTGGGCTGGTGCTGTCAACTTGCACTCGAGGGGGTGGAAGGTGACGCGCCCAGGCTCCAGCAAAACAACTGTCCAGTTAACTGCAGGTGCAACTACAGAATAGCAGAGACTATGGGTTTAATCTTGAGCAAAATCTAGTTTTGGCTTCCTTCCAGGCCGACAAAATATAGATCACATACTAAATACTGCTTCAGTTAAAACTGCATCTCTCACGCAGTGTTAACAGACTGGCCTCTTCAGACTTGGTACCTGAAGTTTCATACAGGAACCAAACTGATACTCCAGTTGGCAACTGATATCCAGTCAATGCAGGTTGGCAGAGATGTTGACACTCTCCATTTGCATCATATCCATCCAGCTTCTCATTGCCTCTGTTTTCCTGTATCCAGAGCACAGATTTGAAGGCATAATCTTATGTACCAGTGCTTGCAAATGTGGTTAGTTAGTTATTGTGGAACAAGTAGGTGGCAAATTTGGAAGCTGATCTCAAGGAGATCTAAGATAAGTCACTGGAGAATGTATCTGCCGTGGGTTGAGATTTTACTGTCATGTATCCACCGCTCATTTTGGGGAAGCCAAATCATCAGAAGGGATGTGTGTCTGTGCTTCCGCCTCTCCAGCTCACAGCTGGGCACTGCAGTGCAAATCCATCTTCATCAGTGGTTGAAGCTAATATAAAAATAAGCTCAAGCCTGCTTAATTATCAGCAGGCAGCAGCTAACATTCTAAGTCTTAAAACTACTGGCTGCAAGTGAATATTTTC
This sequence comes from Rhea pennata, assembly GCF_028389875.1. Lineage (NCBI taxonomy): Eukaryota > Metazoa > Chordata > Aves > Rheiformes > Rheidae > Rhea > Rhea pennata. The sequence goes on along the minus strand of NC_084670.1, from coordinate 15,103,187 downwards.
TCTGAATGCAAGGAATCTATATTTCTGGAGTGGATTTTTCTGGAACTCTTCCTTAGATCATTTTTAAAGCAGTTAACTGATTATCAGGTTGTTAGTATTCATCAAGTTACCACTCCGTGGCTTTTGTATATTCAGATACCCCCCCCATACTTCAGCACCCTTTTAATATAATAGGTCTATTGTCTCCTAGATTTTTCTTTATTATTTGGATGCCACATCAGTAGACTCCTCAGAATAACAGGGTAGTTACTGTCACTGTCTTGCTTATGCTGTGGAATAATTGTAAATACTGCTTTACGCCCTTTCTGTGCTTTGGCTGATGCCAGCATTTACAGGGACAGAATGACATTTAGCAATATATCTTGCACCCTGGCACATTTAATTAGTATGTCAAACTTGTGTACTTCCATTTCTATATCTATTTCTAAAGCAGAAGCACTTAGCTCGTAGTTTGGTGTCAGAATGCATGAAACCTCCTTGGCATAATGAGAATTAGAACCAGCAGCAAAATGAATGAATGATTAGCACTGGGCATAGATCCAGTGTTTGACATTCCACTCATTAGAAAGTCTACTCTAATTAACGTAATTGGAATCTACTGGGTGTGCCATTGATGGATTTGCTTGTCACCACAATTTTGTTTTATGTTCCATCAAACTCATTGGTGAAAACATGATGTATGCTGAGATTACCTTGTAAAGACCCAGTTCTTCAGAAGGATCTGCAAATTACAGCCTCTTGCTCCCACCCAGGGACTTAATGAAGTCAGTGGGAGGTGGGGTGCATGCTAGTGAACCCCTTTGCCTGATAATTATTTTCTCATAGTCCATATGGATTATATATAACAGCCACACTTTGCATTTACCTAGCACCTGGGGATTTCAAATGATCTCCTAAACACTGAGGAATTGAGCTGCTTTTTCTAACACTAATAGCACCTTTTCCTACAAAGGGTCACTGGAACTACTCAATAAACTCATTGGGGCTACTCAATACATCACTGGAATCTGGCTGTAATTAAGTAAGTCTTGCAACAACAAAATTATAATTAAAATCATACCCATTTTCAAACCAGTATAAAGGGAAGCTGATATTTCAATAACCATAGAAATATAATTAATACAACCAGAGTGAGACCAAGGGCTCTGTTCAACAGGGACCATCCCTGCAAGTTACCACTTGAATCACTAGTACTACTAATTTACTTGAAGGATTTATCCTGTCTTCTCATCCATAATCCTATTCCTTACACAATGTTCTCCGCTGCAGCCAGAACTTTTGCTTTTCAGCTTGAAGATGTACATCTGGCTAACTTTCCATCTTCTATATATACATATACATATTTCATTAGGTCAGGGCTCTCATAATGGTGGGTAAATAATCCATTCTTGGTCTGGAAAATAGCGCTGATATTAAATGTAAATGGGAGGTTTGATTTCCATTACACTTTTCTAGTCTAAGGCATAGAGCTTTATAAACAGAATAAAGAAAACATACTTTAAGATTTGAAAACACGGAATAGTTAAATAGATGTAAATAAAGGAAAATTTACATGATGAGGAAGTTATATAGACAAAACTAAGTCCCTTTTAGTAAAATAAAATCTGTGGTCACACTTGGAATGAAACACGTATTCCCAGAGACATTTAAGCAATATTTGTAAGAAGAAAAATATCATTGTTAGGTCATGAATAATATTCTTCAGTAGATATCATGACAATAAGTATATTTTAGGAAACAGTATTGTTTATAATAGTCTTTTGAAAGACTAAAAATGTTTAACATTTCATTTATATTATCTATTTTTTCTTACAGCTTTCTAAAAAAACAGTCTGTATGATATGCTACTTTTTTACAGAAATTTTATGTGAACAGAAATACTCTTGTCATCAGTTATTGTGGCTATTAATATGGGACTATGGAAAATTTCCTCTTACCAAAGTGAGTCCTGTGAAACTAATCTACATTTATTTAAAAGCTAGTGAAGATTTACAGATGTTGCAGTGAGTGACGGAAGTCAGAGTAGCATCCAAAGATGCCACTAAAAGGTGAGCTAGTGACCTCTGTGATTTATAGGCCACTGTTTGAGAATGACTGGATAAAAATTACAACAATCATTGCAAAATACGATTCGCTTGCATAAAGTTGTCTCTTTTGTAAGAGGTGAATAATCTTGGTCAAAATATAAAAAGAAATAAAATGTACCATATTTATATTGTGCCTGCCTCTAGAATCCCTAATGGATTTAAATTTAATCAATGTAAAAATACTTTCTGAACAGAAACTTATTAAACTTTTGCTCACACTGAAGTGTATACATTTCTAAGATAGTCTGTGGTAAAAAATACACCACACAGCCCCATTCAACTAGAATTTGAAACACAGCTTTGCTAGAAAGTTTGAATTTTGGTGAACTAAAGTGAGAAACTAAAAATTAAACACAAAGAAACAAACCAAAGCATTTTCCAGTAGGCTCTGCGTTCCTTTAAATATATAGTGAATAGCCAAGACTGCACAAACTGTTGAGGAAATGAGCTATATTCCTGTGACAAGTACAAATTTAATAACTTCAAGTTGGTGGTTTACTGTCCCATTAAAAAGATGGCATCTTCATTCATCCAACAAAGTTCAGCCTTATAAGCTTAGGAAAAGCTGAGGTGGCTGAACTCCAAACTTCTTATCTTTGTCCATTGGTAACTCCTGAATCTTTTATTCTTCATGGGATGGCTATGACACAATAGATTTTTTCAGGAAATTGATAAATTAGATAAAAAATGGTACATAGCATATATTGGCCTGGAAATGCAAATCCAGAAAATTGCATTAAATAGAAAAGCATTGTGGTCTAAACAGTCATTTTCCAAGACTACACTAGAGAGTAAATAGAAAAAAAATCATAAAAAATGAAGACAAGTTGATCTTAAAAAAAAAGCAGCCAATTAAGATAATTATCCACCAAAAGTACTTTTATTTTGCAAGGCTCTACATGGATGCCTTTCTGAAAGTCTATATCTTCTGAACTTAAATGTGTTTTGCAATCTGTTTTTATGTTTTTGTACTTGGAACATATTTGTAAAGAGTACAAAGTTGTTTTTCCTCTTTAATTTCTTGTCATACCCAGCTTGTTTCTGAGTAATGTGTGAATTACAAAAGTATCATAGGTCCAGACGAACTAAAGAATCACTGCAGTGGTTTGTTTCATGACCTTTTGAGTGACTAAAACATTTCTTCAAAGTTTCTGAGGATTTTCTTTCTCCTCAGACTATTTTCTTTGTAAGATCAGGTTTAAATTCTCTCTGCATTTAGACTTTCCATCAAGTAGGAGATGTCCAATTTCCTTGGGCTATTGACCCACACAGTTACACAATGTGGCAAGACAGATCCTTCTCCTCCTCAGTAAAGGTTCCTCCAGGCTCAGACTGCAGAAATTAGCCTTGAGCACAGATAGAGTTTAAATAAGCTGATACACTGCATCACTGAAAAAAGCAGTTTCACATCACCAGCACCTCATTCTGATCTCACAAACTGTGGCTTTAAAACACTAACTCTTATTATAAGCCACCAAACCACCACACAAATGAGACCATGTCTTTTCCCAGGTATCATAAATTTAATTTCTTCTGCCTTTGCCAGCCTTTTTTTTTTCTTAAAGGACATGGATAATAATCATTTTAATTCTTTTTCAATCTTTGCTTAATATGTTTAAAGTTAATATACTTCAATTTAATTTACTTTTCATAATAAAATTTATAATAACATATTTATAATGTGTTACACTTTACCTAGTTAATTACAACTCAATAAACTTTTAACCTCTTACTTAAAATAAGTATTGTATAGTAGCAATCCTTTTCAAAAAGGCTTTTTGTGTCATTGTTCTGGGGACTACATGCACGCCTAAGTGGAGATGCTAGGTGAGAACCGAGTTAGGTGAATTGCCTTGGTCTGTCTGCAATGGGAGGAAGCAGAAGGTCTCAGAGGAAGCTCCACTTGGGTTAGCTATGCTGAGATGCAAGACTCACAGCCCAGATGTACTGCCATGGGTATATTGTTCCTGGTCAGTTTGAGGAGTAGGTGGAACAAAGTATGGTTATCTGGCACTGGATTCTTAAATGTATATGAGTGATAGTACACTGATTTGTGGTCCATAACACGAGAAGCAGCCTGCATTTCCACAGCATCCCCAGTCAGCCTGAGCTGTATGGACCCAAAGCTAGAAAGGGCGGAGAGGATGGAAAATCAAACCTACACCCCAAAATAGTACTAGCAGGTTTTCTTCCAAACTAATCTAGAAGGCAATTTCTGCCAGGTTCAGACAGCTGAATAAATAGCTCCTGGCTTGTTGACACTGAAGGGAAAAAAAGCTCTAATTTATCACACTTTATTGCATGCACTTATCCTTATGTTTTTGCCAGGATAAGTATATAAGATTGTGCATGGTGAACTTGTGTCTGTTTTTATGAAAATTGGATGAAGAACTAGGTCAAAGTGCTGTTCTTTACTACAAATGAAATGCTACCAACTAGCTGAAAATCCATTGTCATCTATATGTCTTTGCCCATCACATTTTGAACTTTGGTCCTGAGTAGTTTAAAGTAAATTGCTGTCATTAAAACAACACTTCTTATTAATGCTCTGTGTAGCAAGTACCACTTATACAGTAGAAGTTGTTATATGTGCAGCATATAAAGAATCCTTGTGGAAAGGTCTGTTTATCTCATCAGAGTGAAATTATATCTATGCAGACATAATGTGCAGTAGATATATTGATATATATGCAGTATCATGTTGCCTGTTATAATGCACTTTACAAATTGCCCAGAATTTTAGAAATAGTTTTCAGGATGATATACTGCCAATGAAAACATGGCACTATAGCTTAAACTTGGTATTATTTTGTTATTTCATTTTTTTTTCTGCTCTTAATAATGAGAAAAACAATATTGATTTTGGATGTAACCATGAAAGGATGATGACTTAGAATTACAGAAATCTTTTGTCCTGCAAGGTCCTTATAATTCTCATGAAATTGTGAACTGGTGTACTTTGTTACCTCACAGATCATGAATATAGGCCAGCAGTAAATTGTGGGTTGGCACAGTGCCCAGCATAGCACCAAAATCAAGCCTCTGTTTTCTAGTAAATTAGAACCCAGCTCTTTATATCAGAGGTATACACTTTATATAGGCATTAGATATGAAATCATCTGTCGTCTGCCCTTTGCTTTTCTACATGACTAGCTTTAAACTAGATGATGCAAAGAAAGCTAGCTGCAGAATCAGGAAAAAAACACACTAAATAGACATGCACTGTGAAGTCAACAGCAAGGAGGATTTGCTGAGATGCATTTGAACCAAAGTCTGAAAAGTAAGTCTTTTACTGAGAAGTAACTCTTAACTGGGCAATTAAAACACATGTGAATCACTATGTGCAAGCTCACAGGACCACACATTTCATGTGCGTGGTCACAAGAAGACAGGAACACAAGACAGCACTGAAACCCACTGAAAAAGTGGGACTTGCTCTCAGCACTTTTTGGCATATTATTGAACTTAAAGCACTGGAACAAGACAGGGAGAAGTCACACCTTTTAAAATTATTGTAAACATCTTAATGCATTACTTTTTTGTATGATAGTGATTACTAGCAATTTCTTAATCACTGTTTGTGTAATTACTTACTGTTTGCTTGTATTTACATAGAACTAGGTCAGATTATTTCTAGTATGTTATTAATGTCATTTTAAAAAGTGGACAGGTAGACATACATGTTGACAGATTGTCTTCCTTGATCAGTACATGCGAAGAGTATTTCATAGCAGCCTGATCATGAAGGAAGCAATTGCTAGTGCTTAAATTTGGCCATTGTTTTCGTTTTGCCCCTACTTCATGAAGGGGGAATGCTCCTAATGACTGGAGTTCACCCGCTAAGCAATGCCGAAAATGGGAGTGAAAATTTCCCTCCCAGTATTGCCTGTGTTGTACAGTATGTTGGGTATACTTCTGCATTTCTTGAGCCATGGGGGGAAGTCCCAGGACAGGTTTCATAGATGCTGTTTCAGCTCATCCATGCAAGATCATTGCAACCATCCAGCGGGGCCAACAGCCATGGGGCAGCTCGCGGGGAGACAGGGTGCAGCATGCCGGCACCCTGAGGCCGGCGCTTGACAATCTTCTTCACAACTCAGAGAGCCCTATTTTGGTGCCAGGATTTGCCAGTGTTACTAAATCTTAAAACTAAGCATAATAAGCCCAAATTCATAAGTGGTTACGTGGATACAAATAAAGTCAGTGGAACTACACCTGCTTATACCAGCTCTGAGTTTGGCAGAATGTCATTACTCCAAATATTATTGTAAAATCACCCTTTCATGCATATGCTCAAAGATGGATGTGTACAGCTATAGGCTCTTTGGGTGGCTGATAGAATGGGCCTTCTTTAAGTGCCACAGGCATTTCATATACAAATATTTTCTATGGTTTCCCTCCTCAGACAGGATAATATTGCTGCAGCCAATGTAAACATGCATGTGAGCTTACCAATAGGTGGCAAAAAAGGGACTGAGATGTGAAAAACAACAAAAACTAACCAAACAAAAAGAAACACCTTAAAGAAATTGACTCCCAGAATGGAATACAGGGACTTTGGCCTTAGATACAACGGATAAATTTTTCTGAAAATAATTTACTGCTTATAAAATCTTACTGGATTGAACTTTTTTTTGCTTTCTGGAAAGATTTGCCTCATAATTACGATGAGGCAAAGATCAGAAAGGAAACTCCTGCTTCCAGTGACGCAGGCAAGTTTCGAGGTCAGTTTGCTATGTCCAGAGCCCAGGCCCCTTCCCCAGCCTCTGCAGCCCGTGCTCCTTTCGCTTCAAGCTCCTTCCAGGTCTGCTGGACCTGAGAGTCCTCCTGGGCAGTGACAAGAGGGCTTAGGGGAGCCAGCAGGCCTCGGGCGCATTTGCTCGCTTTTGGTGTCTTTTTACTTCTTCTCTGCCACAGCTTTGGCTATAGGAAAATGCAGCATATAATCAAAATACTTTCCATGTATTCCACCCATATAAAGGAATAGAAAAGTGTCTTTTTGCTTCAGTGACATCTGAGCTAGACATTTGAAGCACAAAATAACTCTTTCTCCATATATATTGCAAGATGAGATGGGAAGCAGCATGAATATTAAAGTGTCAGTAGTTTGAATAGAATGCAGATGACCAGGTCCAGCACTTGTGTGGACCACTAATGCTTTATTGCTCCAGTTTAGTTTGAATTCAAGACTACTTATCACAAATGGCCTTTAATTGATTTAAAAAAAAGGTGTAGGTGATGAGCTGAAGAGATTAAAACTGGAGTGCAGCACACATCAAATCAAGACTACCAAATTACCCAGAATACCAAGTTGCCCACCTCTGCATTTTAGCACAAATTGAAATCTCAGAGTATGGTAAAACATAGAAATGATGCTTAGACAATGACAGCACATGGGTGGCATCACATTATGTGTAGATTTATATCCATTTCAATGAATCGGGGATCTGACAGCACTTTAGCTAATTAACATGTAAGCAAACAAAAGAGAGCTCAGAAGGAATGGGATATCACAGGAAAGGTTACAATAAAATGTAAGTTGATTATATGTATTATATTACTGAAAGTGAATTCAAAACCCTTAGCTAAAAAAATGTGAAATATGAGACTGAGAACAGAGTAAATGGAATACCACGACCATTTAGAAAATTTTTAGAAATATTAAGAAAATTGGTGAAGTAAAAATGACATAAGATATTTCATATGAGGCTGGAATATGTGACCCTGTCTGATCTAATTTTCTTGAAGACCACAATTAAACATATACTTCTGTTTATACAAAGTGAATAATTCTATGACTACTAAAAGTATGTACAGGACACAGAATAGATAAAAAACAGAACTAGGCAATGATTTTTGAGAGATTGCTTACAATAATCATTGATAAATGACAATCTATAATCATAAAACTTATTTATTTTAGGTTATATACTAAAATTCAAGATGTTAAAAATGAACAATGGCACAACACAGGAATTTAGAAAGTGAATAATCTATTCTGATGGATGGAATGAAAGAAAACTTGCAGAAAAAAAGAAAAAATGTTTTAGATAACATCACTTTGTTTGAAAGAGAGGAAAGGTAGTAAGGGTGTTCAAAGTGCTTATGGGAAGAGTTTGGCAGTTCAGAGTGGAATTGTTGAAGCTAATAAAAATATTAAGAGCTAAGACTGCAAAAGAGTTTAGCAAAGTAGAATATGAATCTGCTGCAGATTTTGCCATGAATATTTGTATTCAGCACTGTTGGAGTACATGAGACAGTGATAAATCAGGCAAGATTTGGAAAAGTCTCTGGAATCTCTAGGTGAATCTCCCATAATATAAAGTAGTGCTGGTCCCACAAGGAGAGAGAAATGCTGATGGGGAGAATATGCCACAGTATTCTGGGAAGAGACACATGTTGAATACAAAATCATTAGAAATCCAGGCAAATCATTAGAAATCCAGGCTTGCATTTTTTTGTTTAAATCCAATGAAATAGTTTTCAGAAAGTAGTCATATAAGAATGAAGGCACAGGAAAGTTTCTTCTTGATCATTTGGATATGATTTAGAGGGAGACAAATAAAAGCTAAGTCTCCCAGGATTAACTATTACCAGCCTGCACAGCACAGCAAACTATGTCCAGCAAAGCCTGCACCAACCCCTCGCGCTCAGCAATAGTTTCCCTGGGTTTATCGGACTCCCTTTTAATACACAGCAGCTGGTCTAAAAGAAACTGTAATTCTGGATTTGCCTATTACTGTCACTAAATTTAACTTAATGGGCTCGAGTTTCACATTCCCATCAGCAATATCATATTTGTCCTCTTCTCCGCTCGCCATCATCAGCTAGAAGGAGCGTGGAAGAAGTCATGGCTTCTCCGATGTCAGCCTGAGTTTCACCTGAGCCCTTCAGGTGGCAGGAAGAATTGAGGGCCGCCTATGCTTGATGTGCACCATTATCTCCAATTGCGTCCAGGCAGCAGGATAACTTATTAGTGATACTGCCAAATTAAATATATTGAGAAGTGTTACCTTCAACCTGAAAGTCTCAATACCTATGACATTTAATGTAGATTTTGTTGATGGTGAATTCAATGCAGTTTATCAAATATAAGATAAAATATCTGATTAAGGATTAAGTTTCAAGGAGGGTGGAATCAATTACAGTACTATAATATCTGAGCTGGAGGAGCTAATTCGAAGAGGTTATTTTGTGGGAATAACTATGGGTGTTACCCTAAATAATCTTAGCTTCATTATTGAGTGTAATTATATACCAGAGTAGCATTTAATACTCTGTAATATGAGCATTTCTGCATTATTTGAAGTTAGCCAGAGAACTGAAATGGATTCTTTTCGTGCACTTTTATTGTCCATCAGTAAAATGTTTGCAATAAAAATATACTGCTTATGAACGGTATAACAACTGAGCATATTCCAGTTCCAAATAGTGTCACTGCATAGTGATAATACTTTGAAATATATTTTCAAGATGGGATGGATTTTAGAGAAAATATTAGGTTCAATTAAGTGACCTAGATATCTTTCTTGGCAATGTATTAACTGTTCCAAGTGGAAATACTTCCTCTAAGTCAGCGAATGAAACCATCCCAATCACCGGAAGCCAGTTACATATTAGGGATAAAAGTGCATAGTAATAAACATTGTGAATAGAAAGGGAATTTATTAGCTGTCTTTTCTTTTAGTTCAGGAAAGAAAAATAGAATTTTGGATCAAACAAACAGTTTCACTAATCAGTTGTATAGTTTAATAAATTCTATCTAATAGAATATGTCTTATTTAAAAGGTGTTTTGTTTCACATCACCTATTCAAACAAAAAAAAAGGACTGAATGTCATGACAAGTACACTAAATTTCCCTGAGCAGAGAGCAAAATATGCACATTTATTTCAGTATTGTGATAGCATTGAGAAGCTTGACTCAGGGAACCCACTGTGTTAGGGATGTAAAGTGACATTTACTTGAGATTAAAGAAGAGACGAACCATGAAGAACAAAAGTAAAGTCTTCAGGAGAAGGCAGAATATGTATATGTTTCTCTGTTAAAGGTTTCTAAGAAAGAAAGCTAACACTAAAAAGTGAGGATAGAAATACAATGTGTATTTTCATATCTGTGGTCCAACAGGGCCCATATACAGATGTAATTATTAAAAAAAAAAAAAAAAAAAAAAAAAAAAAAAAAAAAAACTCACCTTACTTTCCAGTAAAGAGGGTATGTCTCTTCACCTAGGGTAGGTAATATTTCCGTGTGGACTAACCAAATGCAATATGCTGTATAACCAACAAAGTGACAATGTATATTACAAATAGCTCAGCTACAATAAGAAGTGATCTCAGCCTTTGGCCATCCTTCAAACCAAATTGAACTCAAACCTTTGACATTTCAGTTGCATTGTCTCCTCCTTCATTCGACATTTCTCATGGTATAGTGGCAAGATGAAATGCCCAGAGGTCTGATATTCAAAAAGGACAGCAATAGGCACCTTGCCACTTCCCGCTGGACTATGGATTAGTCAGAGGAAGAGAGCTAGAGCTGTGGAGAGGGGGCATTTTCCCCTTTCAAGGCAAATATCATTGGTAGGGAGAGAGGGCAGGTCCTTTTTCCATGCTTCATGATAACCTCCGAGGAGAGTATTGATGATGGATGACTGCCAAACTTCCCTGAAAGAGTGTTGCTATGCCCTAAAGACAGAACAATACTATACTCGCAGGAAACCCACAGAAAGTTCACTTCATTTGGATACAATAAATCTAATAAAATTTCCACTAATAAAAATACCAATATATTTTCTATACTCACATTAGATCTAGCTAGAAAAAAATCAGCAAAATATTATACAATCATTTCTCCTTGGATTTAAAAAATTCAGAGATTACATTTCCTTCCATAAATAAAACCAAGAGATTTTCAGCTGGATCTAACAAAGCAGAATAAGACCTGTAGCTTGCAGTAATGTATCTTTTTACCCTCATAAGAAGTATTGACTGGAAGGGTACCAGGTATTCTGTGATTAAAAGTGTATTAATCATTTACTGAAGATTATTGAATGCTTCAAGATGAATTGCCTGTTTATATCATTGATGCCAGTATGATTAATCCAAATCTCCTGCTAGGCTTGAGAGGACAGAATTTGAGATATAACTACAAGAACCCTCTTGATCCACCGTTAGTATGTCAATAGTTGTTGCATCCTTTACCTAAATTAGTAGAAGAAATGTTGTACAGAAAATTAAAGTACTTCAGTAATTATTGGGTTCTTTTTCCCATAACAATGGAGTTTATATAAATCTTTAAAGATGTGACAGATGGGAAGGCGGTAATATTTATCATACACACACACACATGCACACACACACCATTTTCCTAAGTAGGAGGATTCTCCATACGGATGGTGAAGTACTGTGAGTCTTATTCAAACAATATCACAGAAACATTAGAATGCTTGTATGGGAAAGGAAAATGCTTTATTCATATGAGTAAGAGCTTGTATTTAGACACTGAGAGCCAGAATTTGATCTTCAAGCTAGTAGCGGTCAGCACATGCCGATAGAGGGGTTGTTCCATGGAAGAGATGGAGACTAAAGGTAAATGCATTAGAAGCATCCATGCTTAAATGCTGATTAAGTTCAAATTCCTCCCAAATCAAAATTTTAGAAAAGACTGGCAATTAAAGCGTGTGACAAGAAGTCAGAAAATCTGAATTCTATTTCTGTCCATGACCAGTCTTGTGCAACTTAAAGCAAGCAATTTAACTATTTGTAACTCTCTGTTCTAATCTCTGACATGAAGATTATAAGGCACAAGATGCAGTGAAGTAGAGTAAATTAAATTACTGATACTTGTAAAAGATTTGGAAAGTTCAATAAGGAGCCCTTACAAAAGTACAAAGTATTGGTGTAGCTATGTGAAAAAATCAAGGAGGGTCTTACACTGCTAGTGAAGTAGCAAAATTGCTAATGATTAAACTCTCACCAACTCTTTTTTTTTGTGATGTTTAGGCTCATGAGAAGAATAAGTTATAGGCCTATTATACAAAACGATTTGCACTTATTTTCCACCTTTTCTAAAATAGATTATCTTTACGCAGAAAGTTCAGCATCGTTATTGACATAAAAAATATTCAAAATTAAGTAAAACACATGATTGCATATTAAAAGTGGTATGCTGGATGCTATGATAATACTACTACTCTGCATTCTCTCGAGTACTGCGTTTGTACATATTTTTTTTGAAATGAAGTTATTAATAATTTTCATTTATTGTCAAAATGAGTATTGATTTATTTCTGAAATTCAGTATATTTCACATTACAGCTAGCATCAACAAGATAACAGGATGCTATTTGCATTACTGAAAGCCAAACGTAGGATTATGTCCACTTATTTTCTTAAGCAACCACACAAGCTAAGTTTCAACTAGTCTTACACAGGGAGCAATATTCATATATTAAACCTGACATGTAGTCCAGACACTGCAGAAAGGAGTCACTTTATCTGGATTTCCTAAAGAAAAGTTGTTTATGTGATCAGACTGTCTTTCTGCCTCTACTTTTTCCTGTTCCACTCAAAACCTCTTGAGACACTTGCCCTATTTCAAGCAAATTTAACAAAGGGTTTGAAGGTCAGGTGGCTGGGAAAAACAGAGCAAATGAGAGCTGCCAAATGTGTCTGGTGACTGCTCTGACCAGGGCAGTACGGATCTCGCACAGTGTTAGACACCGGAGCCTCCCCACAGGACAGAGATCACCCATTTGTCGTAGCTTAACCCACCAGAAGACCCACATCAAAAAGAAATGAATCTGTACTAACTCTGGTGCTCAAGCCATTCTTTGCCATATTTTGTTCAATCTCTCCCTTGTAGATGCTGATGTCTTGACTGCTCTAGTTCTATGACATTTTCCAGTACTGTAAGAATAATATGGGAAGTTAATAAATATCTAAGATGTTAACATTTGAAATATCCTGGAGACAAGATACAGCATTAAATTGAGTGGGATCCTTGCTGACATAAACTCATGTAGTGAAGATTTTATGTCTTCCAGAGTTTGTATTTTACCACTTTCCAATAATCATCATCATCATTTAACAGATACTGTGTTGTCATGGCTAGCGTGAAGGAGACTTCAATTTCCTCTAGCGGTCTCAGGGAGCAAATAAGCATTTGTGTATTATGTATTGTATAAAATAAAATAAACAAATTAGTTTTCTCCGTGGAACTACAAACAAAGAAAATCCACTTAGTACAAACTTAGGATCAATATTATGAAACAAAAGCAAATTGACTTCCGGAACCTTTTCAATATTTTAATGATTGTAAAGTAAGAAATAAATAACAGAGTTGCTTCAAGTTGTATATTTCTACGTGTTCTAGTTTCAGCGAAAAATACACTGTTTTATCATTTATTGCTGATACAAGACCTGTGGTGTAATGTTCAATGGGTCAAGGATCAAGGTAAACAAGTTAAAAAGCAGGACATGTGACAAGTATTCCATATTTCAACCTGTGTTTCCAGAGGGATGAAGCTCTCTTATGTAAAGCCCTGAATTTAAACTGAAAGCAACAACTCCTGTTACTATACATTGCTCTGGTGTTATTTCTGTTCTGCTAATATTCCTCAGCAGCATTTTAGAGTGACAGGAACGTATCACAGGGGTCAGCACTGTGGTTAGCTTGAACTCATTCAAATAACTCCTGGGTATATGAATATGAGGACTGAACTTTCCAAAAGGTTCTCTTGAAATTCCTCTTTTAAAGGGATATAATTTTATTATTTCATGGTATTAAATACAGGAAAACGTTACAAAGAATTTACTGTTACCAATGTATGCAGAAAATCTCCCTATATTCTCACTTAATCATTTGTATATTTTAGGAAATTAATTTAATCAAATGTTCATTAGCAGTAATAATTAATTATAGCAAAGTTCATCAGACAACATATACGTGTTGCCAAATGATCACTATGATGTTCTTTTGACAGAGTTGTTACAGCACAAATGTTCATGCATTTTTATGCAGACGTTTCACCAGAACATGACATACTAGCTATAAATCTGCATTTACAGCTCTATAAACTACAGATGCACTAAATAATATTTAAATGTATTTTAATTTTACTGATTGTATAATTTTAGATAATAAAAGCATATTCAAATACTATATAGATAACATCTACAATAAGTAATTGATCATTTTCAATGTTAGTTATTTCTAAAAATGTTACAAATTGCCCACAGAAGGATTCTTTTGTTTACTAATATATCAGTAAATTGAAAATCATGCCCTTTTAGACAGTCTGCTATTTTTTATCAGGAGCAGCATGATTTGAAACTCTTGCTGCCTGAAAAAGAAGAATAGCTTTGTAGCTAGGACATACGGCTTGGGGGAAGCATATTTAGTCACTTGGCCACAGGTTTTCTATGACTTTGGGTAACTCATTTTGTCTGTCTATGGTTCATTCTTTTATTTATAAAATATTGTTAAGACCTTACTTTCTGAAAAAGCTTGCTCTATCCATTCATGTTTTGGAGTGTAGGGGGGAGATGTGAGGTGTCTTTCATTTCTTTGTTTCCAAGGCTTAACAAAATGAGGCCTTATTCTTGGTGTAAGCTTTTAGATACTGCTATGCTATATAGTAATAATATAATTATTATTGCTCTGACAAACCCATTAATTTAATTGCTCTTTCTGATTCTTGAAAACACCACTGGCGCCTGAGTATTTCATGCTCAAATTGGGCTGATGAAAATAGGAAATTCAAATCATATCTGTGCTAAAACTGCAAGGAGTTTCTAAGCTTTCCTTTCCCCAACTTTTAATATGTTTCCATAGGTTTCTGGGTGAATTAGTCTCAGACATGTACACAAAGACTTGGTTACGTTTGAGCTATTCAATAATATTTCTTGATATTATATGAGAATTTATCAATGACATTGGAATTTATTGACAGCATGCAATTAAAGCAGCTGCCAAAAGTGTGCATGAATAATCAGTGACAGTTAATAACCTGGGAGACAGCTGCCCTATTTTACTGGACCTTTTTCAAAAGCAAATGAAAGACGAACATCCCTCAGACATCACAAAAAAGTTCTAGAGAGACAGGTAGGTCCAGTTCAGGTTGTCTACATTAAGATATGACCGGAAGACTGGAAGAGTTGGGCATAGGTATGGGCACATAACCAGACTGATTGGCCTTAGTTGGGCTGACATGCCTTTTTAAGTCAAATCTCTGTGTGGATGTTGAACTGGGAAACCCCATGTAGCAAATTTGCCTGCAGTATTCATTGAAACCCAGCCAAAGAAAGCCAAGTATATTTTGCTTAAACCTGTACTTCTCCTTCACAGTGCAGTGACAGGTTCATCAGTACTTAAATTCTGGCACTATTCAAAGTGGAAACTTAATATATGAGTTTCCCTTAGTTCACCCCCCTAGAGGCAAAGATACATCACGGCTCTTCAGTGAACATTTGATCGTATTAGAAAACCTTGCAGTACCCAGACACAACACGGAAAAATCAGACTAGGGAGAGTTTTTTCACACTACACTTTCTTGCTTTTGTTTGTATGAGTCAGAACCATTAATTGAGCGTAGTTTCTTTTCGAGATGTTTTACAGTTCTGCAATGTTGTTTTTCATCTTGGACTCAGTGTACTAGAGTGCCAGCCAAGAATAACAATTAGTTACTCAGCTTGTCCAGTTCTTATTTGAACTGGAATGTTAGATCAGTCCTTCAAACAATGGTGACAACATTGCTATTAAAATCGGGGCCTGGTTCAGTAAAAAGGGTCACGGGTGTCTGTGCTAAGTCATCCTGCCAAGGTTTTCTCTCTTTACTACTCTTCTCGAATCATCCCACTGTCAACACTGAGCAAACCAGCAGACTTCAGGTGAGTTCTTGGGAAATCTGCCCATTTTCACTCACCGCAGTGACAGCACGTGAGGACAAATCTGTTTGGTTTTTAAAAAGCCCACATGAAAATTCATGAATGTAGTTTTATGAAAATGTCAGTCCTTGCTTTGGAATGAACTCAGAGGAAAAAGCCCTACAGTTTCAGAGCTTTCAAAGGGTGGGTAATGGTCACAAATTGGATATTGTTCTTCTCAGGTAATCAGACAGAAATCTATTCTTTCATTTTGGCAAAGGAATTCAACATTGATAATTCTTGTTAATTGCTATCATCTTTCATTTGTTTTTTTTTCCTGACAGCATGTGTTGTGCAGCAACTGTATAGACCAACTGTGTTTCTAGTCTGAAAGCAAAATGATATAAATGCTAATCCTTTTCAAAGAATTAGTTAGAAGTTTGGGAGGAGCGAGAGAAAAATCAAGTAGCCAAGTAGGAAAATGAAAAGACTAGATCCACTGTCTTCTAAATTGCAATACCGAGGACGTATGCTTGCATAAGCAAAGTTTGAGACCTTCATTTTACGTTAGTCTGCAATATCAGATATGGAAGTATACTGAGCAATAACTGAGATCCAACTATCTCAGTTGTAGACTGAGCTTAGCTAATTCAGCTTTTCAAAAAAATCTATGCAAGAGCATAAGAAAAATGACCATTTACTAGGTCTTGTCCTGCCTGACAAGTAAAAGTTTATAAATTTCTTGGAGTGAAAATAGAGTTAAACATAATTGTATATCACTCTCTTCTGGCCTAAGACAATCTGCTCTACTGCCTCTGAGCAGGAAACCCTGTGTTGCTGAGTAATTCTTTTGATGTATTTCAGGAGCATCTGGTTGCCAGTTACTGGCTGAAAATAATGATCAGTTACATTTTTACCTGTTCCTTTTCCACACCCCTGAAGTTTCTAGTGTGTCCAATTACTATGCTTTCCCTTGTCCCCCACAGACAGGGGATAAAGTAGAGACCTTCCACTGCGAACTTAACGCTTAAGTCACCAGTTCTTCAGGCTGCATCTTGGCTGGGTGTAGGTTACTAAAAAGGAACATTTCCTTCCACCTTTGTTCTGATTTTCTGTATAGAAATCTTCTATTTGATCATCAAGCATCCTAGTGGGAAAATCTTGTGGCCTTATGTAAGGGGATGGGGAAAGAGGAATGGAGAGGGATAAATAAAAAAATACAGTAGAAGAAGGAACCAATCAGCTAGTAAATATAACTGTATTTAAAATCATCAATACAGAGTCTGTGTTCCCAGCACTACCTCCTACGATTTTCTTTAAGATTTCTCCATGTGGTATTGAAAGAAAAGGCAGTTTCTTTTAATAGGTTAGTGTGATTTGTGGAAAGAAAAAATAACAAGTATGGATGAGAAATACTACAAAGTTCAACATGCCATTATACTTCCAGCCCACTAACACAGATTGAATTGAGAACTTCTAGCACAAGCTTCTTTCACTCAGATTGAGGGTATCAGGAAAAAATTAAATATCCTAACCATATTTACACAAGTGATGTAAGGAACATTGCAGGTAACAAGCACTGTTGGTGCTACGGGTATCTGAATTCTTACTTGTAGGAGCCTGGTTCCTTTTGAAAACTACCCCAAGCCCCATACGTGGCCTCTTTAAGGATGACCACCCCTCTGGAAACAGTGGGCTATACATTCCCTATGATGAATGATAATACTGGAAGTATCTCATGTCTGTCCGTGTGCTAGAACTTTTTAAGCAAAATTTCACACAATTTGTTTTGTACAGTGACAAAACTTGTAAACAGCTCTCTGCTTCTCACAGATGAGTTAAACTCTTAATGAGTACTGCAGTAATGAATCTACAGAGAAGGACATATCTTATTTATATTGTTACCAAATTAAGAGCATCACCAAAAAAGCAGTTAAGTAAGGTATGTTAAAATTACTATCGTTATTGTCAATCACTTACATATGATGGCAAATATACGGAGCATAGAGAAAGCCTCACATGCCCTAGAGTCAAGCCTCACAAAGACAGGTGCTGATAATGAAAGGTATGCCAAGATTATTTTTCAAGGAAAACAAGATAGGAATTTCTCTCAGAAAATAGGTTTTATGAGGGGATTAGAAGGTGATAAAAGGTGGGTGTGGGGGGGAACATGAATTGGTTCATTGTAGCTTCAAAAAAGAGTGTTAGAGAATGTAATAAAGAGTGTCGTAACGAAAAGTGGAATGAAGGAAGAATAAAAAAAAGAAATAAAACTGAAGAGGCAGTTTTATTACGTGATTTATAATGAAGTTTGTGGGGCCTCAAACAGGAAATGATCTTGAATTTAATGTTGTTAAAAAAATAAAAGGAAATTGATAAAGAGATTCAAGGAGTGATTTGATATGTTTGAAGTAGAACAGCTAGAGATAATTTTATCAGTGTTGTGCTGCACAGACACTCTCAGGAACAGGGAGGCAGGAGAACAGAGGAGGCTGATGGAGAAGGTTTTATTAAGTTATATCAGTCAAGACGAGAGAACATAGGATGAGAGAACCAAGCATTTAGCAGCTGGCATTCTGAGATGAGAATGAAGATAGCTCGTACTAGACAACACAAAATGGTCAAAATCATTCCAGCTAGATTTATTCCAGTTTCCACAAGATCTAAGCTTTTTCTTTAATCACTATTAAACTATCTGAGGAAGAGAGTTCATTAAATACATTCACCAATATCTGCACAGGTAATGAAAACAGTATGTTTCTTAAAAAGGCTTTGTAGGAATATACATAGCATCAGAGCAGTCCTTCCCTTGAGAAAGAATTTAGTGGATAGCACAGAGGCAAATGTTGTAGGAGACTTAATCTGCCATGTTTTCTTTCTTTCTTTCTTTCTTTTTTTCTTTCAGAGGGAGTAGGAAAGAAAATAAGTATACACTTCTTTGAGTCAGGAATGTCACCTTTTGAGCTAAGTTCTTTCTGTCCTTGGTATTCATTTGAGCCACTTATACTCAGAAGCAAGCTATAATGGTTGTGCATTCAGTGAAGGGAGAACTTAAAAGTACATTATTTTATAATGCATATTTTCTTTCATAATTACAGGGAAATATAGGAAATAGAAAGTTTGAGTTAGGTCTTATGACTCATATCCACAGTGCACAGCCTTACAGAGCTTGTAGTTTTAAAGCTTATGACTTCACCTCTAATTTTTAGGTCATGGAGATGATTTTCCTTTTCCTCTGTTGAAAATATGCACTTGTGTAACCCAGAGACATATCTCTGGCACTAGTGAAAAGTGCTAGAATGGCAGTTCTGCACGGTGAAACTAGTCCATTCTTTACAGAAGGAAGAACAACTTGGGAAGCAGCAGCGAAAGCTTCCTCTGCCTTGCGTATGTCCCAGTTCAGTGTGGACCTAGACTGGTGCCTCCAAGGACAATCTGCAGAGGTCAGAATAATGTTCTCACGACAGCTTCTGGCCTCCCTGCTGGGCTGTCAAAGCGATAGCACCGGACGGCTGCCACGGAGGCACCTCGTGCTGCAGCCGCCTGTGCCACTGCCTCCAAAATGTTACCGACTTGCAGCATCTTTGGCAGAAGTCTCAAAGCATCTTTCCTTTTATGAAATATGTGAC
The DNA here is from genome assembly GCF_028389875.1 of Rhea pennata. Lineage (NCBI taxonomy): Eukaryota > Metazoa > Chordata > Aves > Rheiformes > Rheidae > Rhea > Rhea pennata. The sequence continues at coordinate 15,083,607 of NC_084670.1, read as the reverse complement.
AGTTATTTTGCCAAAAGCTGAAGAGGAAATGAAAGCAGGAATAAAATGGCAAAGACATACTAAAAATCAAAACATTTTTGTTACCTTTCTTCAGTAACTTTTTTTTTCTTAATGCCATACATGGTGACATTATGTTCACATCAAGCACGTGCTGTAAAATTGCACTTGTCAAGCATTTAATTTGGCAGAAATGCAGAGGAGATGGTGAGCCAAGAAATGTTTCTCCTTTTCTCCCTCATAAAATGGAGAGCTCCAGAACAAGTGGGAATCTGTTCATTCTGTTATATTAGTGTGTGAGAGACTGTCAGTTTTTTCAGAACAAACCTTCATTTTCAGATGGTTTCATCTTAGCTGTGGACATTTGATCAGGGCTGAAATCAGGCACTAAGAACAGGCACTGCAGATACAATGCAACTTCTAATAGCACATAGTTTTGTGGACTAGATCAGTGTCTTTATGATAACTCTGTCTGCATTAGATTGCAAGTTATCTGGAGCAAGGACGGTCTCTGTGTTCACTCGGAGCACCCAGCCCAGAAGTGGCATCCTCATCCGAGGCCAGAGAGCAAAAGACACTGCAGCAAAGTAACAGTAAGCTGAAAAGCCATATGACAAATTGTTTGCTGTACCATGTAGGAACTCTATATATCAATGATCTTTCCTCTCCTTCCATTTGCAAATACATGACCACCTTTAGACATCTGTGTGATTAGGATAGCTGCTTCTTTCATTTTCTCTGTAAAAAATGGCACATGGCATGAACGCGTGTTAACCTGTGGCTCCTGAGGGCGAGGAAAGCAGTGTTTGAATTCTTCGATATTCCTCCAGTTGGAAGCACTTCAGCTGCCTCAAGGGAACCCTCGTCAGGAGCCCCCAGGTTCCCCGCTAGCTCGGCCTGCCAGGGACATGTCTCCATGCTGCAGCAGCCCCACTGGAGATGACACGGTCCTAAGGAACATCCTGACTGGACAAATCAGCAAGTCCTGATTTTCAGTACCAATTTAGTTACCAATCTCCCTGGCAAGCTCAAATATATAAAATTTTATTGGTGTCAGGCTTGCCAGCACCAGCAAACTACAACTTTGAGATATCTGCATCCTCTGTGGACAAGTGTAGGGTGAAATTTTTGTAGCAATTAGCTAGAACAGGATTTTCATACAGGTGCATTTCACTTATGATGAGTATCTGTGATATATAATACAGCATTATTTTCCTTTTGGGACCAACTGTCCTCTCCACTGGTTTGTCTTACAGGCTTAACAATCCTTAAATGTAGCCCCCTGAGAATTACATTTAAATACATTCATAGTTTTCCAAATATTTTGCAATGGAAATTATAACACCTGAGTAATAAAATCACAATAACAGTTTCTAGCTGGGTGAGAAGAATTTAAAACATATTTATCTTGAATGAGTGTGTGGAAAGCATACATTACTGTTAAAAAGTAATAATTAAACTGCCTCCTTTCTATCTAGAAGCACAGACTCATTATAAATAAAGATAAACAAGTGCAATATAAAACCCGCAAACATTTATTCTTTTTTAATGGACTTTTAAGTCAGTTTCTCTAGTTGTTGATGAATGTAATAAAATTAAATTAAATTAAAAGAAATGTCAAGAAGAAAACAAATTTAAAATTAACAAAGCCCACCATAAATTTGCAATTACTTGTCCATTAAAGGTCTTGAAGAAAGTTCATTTCAGCAAGGAAAGAACTGACACTATTGGAGCTTGAGCAGGAACAATTATTATCATTGCAAATTACTTAAACTATTAAACTGAGAATAATTCAGAAATATCATTAGCAGTCAAATTACTTAAAAAAGCTTGTTTTCTTTCTCCTTTGTTTAATTTAATCTTAATGTCTGCTTACTCTCACACAAGCAGAAAATGCTGATAAATAATTCCAGAGCATGCCTAAACATCTCCCTTCACAGCTAGCTTCTAATTTGATCTCAGGAGACCCTTCTTGGTAGCTGAATAAAATATTTTCATTTATTCTAGGAGAGCCTACATCACCATACGTTTCTAATCTCATGTTGCTTGGTAATGCCGCTAGATGAGGTCCTCAGCAAATCATTAAACTTGTTCAATAACAATGTTACAAAACACAAGAGATTTCCCCTTAGTGAAACAAAGAAGTTTTCAAACATGAGGGAGAAAAAACTTTAATAAGCTAACTTGAGTTTCTAGGGCAGTTTCAGAGATTATTTAACATTTTAAACTTCCTGGTGTGCACAGTACATAACAAGGAGACTTCAATGCATTGTCAGAGTAATTTGAAAAAGTCATACTTTCACGTTAAGGAAAATACAACAGTGATATTGCTTTTCTGATAGAATCAAACGTTTCGTTTTGGTCAGCTCACACGTTCACCGCATCTGAACAAAATATAGTCTTTTGAAATTTAAGGATTTAAATTCCCAATCTTATCTTTCTAACAACTAAGTATGTTTCCTGATGATATGATAATGTAAATGACTTTGCCATGGAATTCATGAATCATCAAGATGATTTGAAGAGAGGAAATTAAACACTTGATTCAATTAATCTTTCTTATTAGGCTAGAAATTCATGATTTGCACTCCTAATAAATATGATGTGAGATTGCATATGCATTAATCACATGAATGACCTAGATACTGACTGCCTGATCTGGAGAGGATGGAGAGAGCTGTAGAAGTGGTACACTGTCCCAGCGGAGAAAAGACTCTCATCGCCTGACAGATCATCCATCTTCCTTCACGGCTTTATTGTATTTCTTCCATATTGATGGAATGGCTTTCTATCTGGGAAAAGCTTGTTGGCTCTAGTGCTCAAAATCAAACTTGTTTCTTCATACAACAGTAGGGAATAAAAGTGCAGTGGGACAAAGAAGTATAACTTGGAGCTTAATTGAGGTCTGCTAAGCTTCTCATCACTTGAGCTCACTGAGATGTTGAGGATAAACTTTTTTGTTTCTACTACATTTTCACAAAGGACTTCACTTGAGATTTTGAATATTCATTGAAAATAACTGGCATTCAATGCATGCCTTCTGAATTTTTCCTTAAGAAGCCAATTCAGTATTTATTTTACTTATGCATAAAAGTGCACAGTGTGATCCATCCACACATGAATCCACCCATCCACCCATCCAGTCATTCCTCAGGCCACTTATCTACATACTAGATAAGAATAGAAATTATTTAGTCAATTCTGTTCCATCTCTGAATAATTAAATCAATAGTATGGAAATATAGTTATGTATGTAACTACATGTTATGCACATGGTTAACATCTAGAGAATTACAAAGGCTTATATAGATAACAATATCTAGACATTTATTAGTCATAACTCTTTTCTAGACTTAGGAAACACATAACATGGCCCGATAGTGTTAAGGGAGGCACTGTTATCAAAGACACTGCCTCTGTGGGTCACGGCTAATAGCACTTACATAGTCCGGTTGCCAAGGTGGGTCTGTTGAGCATCTCTGACCCTCCCTGGGAGCATCTCCCTTTCCCAGTAGCTGCAAAAGAGCCCCATGGCCTCATTTGCTTACCTTGTTGAAATTCAATACGGTTAACTTTGAGTAAGACTAACAAGGAATACTTTTATCAGTTAAAGCCTTGAATACAGATAATTTTACCTTACTTAGGAAAAGCATATCTGTAAGTAAGTGAACTAGCTAAAGCTTATGAGTCTTCAGTATTGCCCTTGGAGTAAATGTGGATTGAAAATGATCAAAGATTTTTCCCATGATTATTGCCTATATATTTTAAGAAAATGCATTGAGTAAAATAATTTCAGTCTAGCCTTTTCTTATGAAAAGAATGCCAAGACACTCCTGTATATTTTTTTCTTTTGAGATACATTTTTAGTGCAAATAATACTTTTGGAATCATAAGTATTTTAAACTTTTTAAAAATAAACAAATTTGCAAACTTTTTTTTATTGTCATTGTGAATATAGTCATTTTAAAGTACCATCAAATTATAAATGTCTTGTTAAAGTCATTTTGGGGGAAAGCTAACAGTTTTATTACTTTTTGAATCCTGAGAAATGGAAAAAATATATATTTATTTATAGAAAGAAAGAGAAAGGTGGAAATCAGTTATTTGTAATTGTTGCAAATGATTTTTATATAGTATTTTGGCATATTCCCTGTGCAGAAGCACTTGCTGAAAGAGGCTGCAAAATATCCATTTTTTTATAAATAACAGTTAGACTTTTCTTCTATTTCACATAACCTCATTTCCCTTTATGGTTCATCCTCAGCTCATTTCTGATCTCTTAGAAATACCTCTGCATAGGGCAAAAACAACACTTCAGTGCATCCATATAATCTCATTTTCACCATGACTAGTTTTTTGTTTACTTTTTTTTCTCCTTTTCCAAAAGATAGCTAAATTGCTATATTTGCTAGCACACTTCAGCTACCTTTTGAAGATGGGATACATAAAACACATACAGAAGACATACAGAACTTCCACAGCTTTGTCAGAACAGTCTATTTATCATAAAAATGTCTGATAAAGATGTCTGCATATGATATTAATTCCTGAAATTGTAATTTCCTTTGAAGTACCTTCATCTGTTTGAACCTTCTATTCCAGACTGCCCACAGTCTGCCAGAAGAGTATATTCCCTGAGACCCTTTTTGCTTTTTTTTTTTTATTATTATTGGGGAAGGAATGTAGCTGATACCAGTGTATACAAAAAACAAGTGTGCGAGTACAGTATTCTTCTTGTTTCCATAGTTTCTGAGTTGGTGGTAGCAACTCTGTCTGACTTAATAACGATGGCTATCACACACAGAAATGCTAGCCACAGACACAGATACCATTGCACACCTCCTACACAAACTCATTACAAAAAGATAGCATCTCCCCTTCCCCTACAAGTAGATTATAGTTAGAGTGTAGAACAAGAATTGACCTTTAAATGCTCCCATCTTTTGTCTTTTCTGTGTGCATGCTTTTTCCAGGGAAGTGTTCAGGTCTCATTGTAATTCTTCCATTGAAGGAGAAAGTTTTGAATATAATTGAGAGAATGGATACAAAATGATGGACTAACAGCACACAAAATATCACTATATTTGAATTCTCCTGCTACTTATTGTATTGTTTCTTGCATTTTGCTTGATATGGTATGCCAAAAGGTATGTGTGAATGTTATTTCAGGGAATGTTTATTGAGCAACCAACATGCCTCTGTCTCTGCAAACTAATTAGCTTTGTTCTTTCAGGTTTGTTTTTTATTAATGTAAAGTGTAATAATCTGAAACTTTTACAGCAGTTCTGTCCTTTACAGAGCCGTTATTTTGTGCTACTTAAAATAGAACTAGCTAGTTAAGCTTTAGTTCATATGCACATGTCTTTTCACTTTCTATTTTAATTTAAAGTGAATTCTGCAAGGTAAAAACGATGAGGGCATCATAGGTGGAGAATCCCTGTAGTCTAAACTGGCAGTTTTGCTGAGCTCTAGATACAAGTCACCTCAGAGCAATTTGGAGCATTTTTTTTGTTTGTTTTTATGTTGCCTGTAACACTGTCTGCCAAAGAGTAATTTGAGACAAGAGGGTGGGCACTTGGCAACTTTTATCTTGGAGGTGACAATGCAGAGGCTGCTAATTAGTGAACGTTGTTTGTATCAACTAGATCTTGGATGTGAAAAGTGCACAAATTTTCTTTGTGCCAAATTGGCCTCCATGTGAGGATTGGGTGGATCCAATTAATGTCAAACAGCCCTGGGTACAGTGTTTGTATAAACTAGAGTGTGATATGCTTACTTGTGGCATCTTTTCCAGATGATGTGCTCAACTATGAGTGGGGATGAGATAATGAACACAGAGCATATTCCTTTCATCTGAACCAGACAGAAGACTGAATTTGTTCTGAACTAGATCATGAACTACTAGAGCCAGCTTCTTACTTTCTTCTTTAAGCATCACAAGATTTCTGCCAGCTATCATCCCTCTATTTGATTTGTGTTGGTTAGTTATCCAATGGATTTCTTAGTGTCCCTCACTCAAAAATAAGAAGCATTCCCTCATTTCTGGAAATCAGACGTCTTATTGAAGGCGTGACAGACAACTTGTTTTAGGCTCTGACAACCTCCCAACTTCTTGATGTGTGCCAGAAAGAAAATACAGTTCCGACTATTGTATTACTTGTTACAATCATAATAGAAATAAGAGATTTTTGTGTTGGTTTGACTAGGCGTCGTTTTGCTTTGGAGACAAAGAACTGGACATGAATAAGATGCTGAGATTATCATTCCATGTATATCACGAAGGATAGTTCCAGTGGGATGTATGGGCTCAAAATGTAAAGAAAAAACTGACAAAATACAGGGAATTTGAAATGGAAACAGTACAGCAATGTGGATTAATGTAAACAAATCCAGTGACAGAGAGGCTGAGGTTCAGCCTTAGATGATCATTAATCATTTACAAAATGACACATATGTTCAGAGATTTACAAATACACATGTAAAGTGCTTGCTCAAAGGTACCAAGGCCTAATTCAGAGCGATAAATATGATCAGAAAAAGGACTAAGTGGAAACTGATGTCCCTAACAGCTGCCTCTCATCCCATGCTCAGAAAGCAATACTCTACTAACGCTACACAGAAGTGCAATACTCTTCTATTGGGCTTCCAGGTAATGCAGGAGATGTCAGCTCAAATGCAGTCACTCAGGGAACTATGTACTATGACTTTGCACTATGATATAGTACAAAGCTTTAGAGAAGAATTCAGATGAAGATGGAGAAAGTTAGAAGGCCATCAATTTTCAAAGCTCAGTTGCTACAGTAAAGCAAAAGTTATTCATAGTTTTGTCTGCGGTCCAGGCTCAGGACTCTGCAGTGGAGTGCATTTAAGTCAGAAATGCCTGATGCATGTCTGAGTAAGTGCCAGAATCAGAAAAATTTGTCAGTGTCACACAAGTGGGCCCATAAGACCTAACCAGAAGGACTTCATAACTTAAGCAGTAATATGCCAAAGCTATTTTTGAACATGAGCTGCAAGAAAGATTTCTCCTGAATATATTTCAAATAAACTGATAATTAAGCACAAGATAAGGCATGATATTGGTAATTTCACAGTACTTGTGTTTTGCTTTTAGTAAATACTAAAATACGTACACAATACTGTTGTATTCCGATTCATAGGGAAAAAAAATAGCCAGGTAGGCCAGGTCTATTTCTGTTGTGCATGATTTATCTATCTTTCAGTAAGCCCTTTGGTAGAGCTGAGAATAAGCTATTGCTTTTACACTTTTTTGAACATCTAAAGTCCCGAAGTGATATAATTTTGAAAAAATGAACAAGGTGAAACATGCCACTTGCATCTTGTATGGACCTTAAAATCGTTATATATGCCAGTAAATAAACTGAAGGTATTTACCTTCAGTGTTAAGTTCACTTTTGGTTATCCTATCTTAAAAATGGATACAGCAAGAGAAGTACTAGAAAAGAACTGCAAAGCGAAAGGATTTCTTACAAGAGATTACAACAATTATACCTATTTAGTTAGAAAGGAGATGGATGAGAGGAGACATCATGGAGAGATATAAAATAATGAAGTGCAATAAAAATGTGCTAGCATTACAAATTGAATTCTTGGCCTTTTTTCTCTAATTTTGATTTTAAAAAGCAACAATTTTAATGCTATTAATGCAAAGTGATAGCCATTTTCTCCCGCCAGAAGGACCTGGATGTTAGTGGTGAGTGGATTCACCCCTGTATGTGCAACAGATCATAGACAAGAAAAGTTTTAATGCAGAATTAACCATTTTATTTATATACTAGAGATTAAAGTTTTGTCTGCAGTTTAAAGGATTTGCTAGCTTAGCTGGGGAACCACAGTGCCATAGTATGCTTTGCAGAACTTACAAAATATTTTTCAGTACTTCTACATTCACTGCACATTTCTCAGTTTTCCCACTTTCTTTATACTATTTTAGGGGGGAGATACAGATTAAAATCTTACCTGGGTCAAAACATAAGAAATCTGAGGAGGTTTGTACCTTGCCAGTCTAACTTGCAGTGGAGTAGCACTGCAGAATTGACTAAAACAAAGTTCTTAAGGTACTCACAGGAATAACACCATCACCACTGTTACAGGTGAACAACGGGGTGTTCTTCATAGGATGCTGACATTTAACAGTGAATCCTACTGCTGAAGTGAGCCTCAGAGAAGCTATGTAAATAAAACTTTCTTTTTGTAAAGGGCATCAGGGACAGATATCAACACAAGCTGGATGTGGAAGAATCCATTGAAGACAATGATTTGCTGAAAAATGCTTCACAGATATCAGATAGGGACCTGCAGAGTCCTGACAACAGCCTTGCTTCTTCATCTGACTGACCAATAAATGCTGGGATTTCTGTTTTAGACAGCCAATACTCACTTTTGCTGTTTATTTATTTCCCTAATTACTTAACTTCTTATTTCACTAATGATTTTTCCTCTTTTGATGAGGCTCTACAGTTAAGCAACAATACTGAGTCTTTAGATCCAGACCAGCGCAGCTCTGCCGCCAAAGCCAAAAGAAACCTAGCTAGGTAGGGTTACTCTGAAAACTGTGAAAAGGCTGGCAGTGAGTAAAATCTCTTTCTGACAAATCCATGACACGAGTGAAAATTTCCTTTACAAATATATATATATGAATATATCCTCTGAATGGAGACTCATAGATTATAGATGAATATGAGAGATGACTTTAACAAAAAACAATTGTAAGAATTAACACACTTGCTCACTTGGTTCCATGATTTTTGTTTATTTTCTGTCCTTGAGGCTTGGGAAGAAGCTATTGGGAGAAAATGATTCTAATAGAGAAGCACTTGTACAGATTTGAGAACTCTAAAGTACTTAGCATCCTTGCATGTGGGCCATAGTAATTATTTAAAAGATATTTACTGCTGTCATTATAAAACAAAATATAGCATAGAGAAGAAAATTAACACCATAAAGGAACTGAAAAAATCCTACAGCTACTTTAAAGCTATATCTATTTTGTAAGACAAGTCATCCATCTATTCCTTTCTTTAAGATGGTCAGAACAGTTTTGAAAAAATAATGTATTTACTTCCTCATTAAGACTCTTGAATTTTAATTCAGGTAATCTCTGTAGGTTTCTTTACAACTGGAAAACTTTTCTCAAGAAAATTTCTAAAATTTTGGGAAAGCCCTTCCCTATCTTCTTTGTTAGAAATAGTTTGGCCAAAATAGCTTCTATGTGGTGAGTAAATGGTTCAATTCAGTACCTTAAACTAACCTGAATGAGTTAGAACAAAATATTATCTGTGGTAATCTTACATCATAGATCTGTGGTTGGAGAGCATCCAGATGTGTTGCTAGTATTACCCTAAGTATGTTCTTGATAAGTGCTAATATTGATATCTACGCCTCTCAAAAGAGAGATATATAGATATGAACAGGTTTTTCCAGTATTGAAAAGGACTTAACAAGCCTTTTTCATCTGACCTTTTAAAGTAGAATAGTGGGCAATAACCATTAACTGATCAAATATGAGAAATGTCAGGTGTAGAATAAGCACTGACAGGAAAATATTTCATCTCTTTAAGCTATGAACAATCACTGACAAACATTGGCTCCTATTAAGGCTACACTTCTTTTTTTCCAAATATTCAATAATAGGTATGATGGGTTGCCTCTTGCAGCATTACCCTACTAAGTTAAATCTGAAGCTAAAAAGAGATCAAACAGGCTAAAGTGTGCTATAATTCAGAGAAATTCATCATTGTTAGTTACCCAGATATTCTCATTTTCATCACATAGTGCCAGGTCTCATTTAGTAATACATTTAATAATTCTAACAACCCACTTATCTTTTCTTTAACATGTACAGCATAATCACTTTCAGATCATCATGTGTCACTGCAGATTCCTTCCCCTTCTGCTAATCCAAATAATTCAAGTTAACAGTGAATTAGAAAAATGGAGCGCTTTGTACTCAAAGCCTCATACATGCTACAAATCTTTGGTTAGATAGACACTGCATCTCATAAGAATTTGCTAATAAGAAAAATACTATGTCTAATATCGTCACTGTGGACACTGAGCGGTTTGATTCTTCTTTGCCAGTTTTAGTGTACTGTTTTCTCCTGGCAAAGTCCATTGACTTCAAAGGACTTGCTCTTCATAACAGATTCCAAGAAGTTCTGGGGATTAGAAACATCAGGCTACAGGGAAGTGCTGGGCCAGAGGATGCTCTGCACAAACCAAATTCTCTGCCTGTACCCAAATTCTTCAGTGTTCTGGGTAACTACGAAATTCTATTGCTCCCAAACAGAGCCAAAGCACTGGTTATTCGGTAAAAGGAGAAATAATCTCCGTGCCAGCCTCGAATTCCTGTCTGTGTTAAATTCTTCAGATTTGACTTTATTCTGTGTTTAATGTCTGTTTATAATATTTCTAATAGTTTATACTGTGAAGGAAAAACTAATTAAAATTAGGTCTTCTCCTTTGGCCCCAGCTCCAGCTGTTCTATTTAAAGCAGCTGGTAAAATTCCATAAATAGTCCGTCAAAGATTAACCCTGAGAAACACGGACTCTTGAGGGAGGTTGTAGCTCTAGCAGACAAAGTTCAGTATCAACACTTAACCTGCTAACAGAGAGAGAGATTATGTCAGGATCTGTGAGTGGGATATCGAGACACGAGGGACCCAGGCCCGAGCCCTGGTGGGGTTTTGCTACCCGTGCTGCTTGGAGCAGCCTTTGGGCTACCATATATTTAGCAGCAATTCTTTCACCACTCAGCTGGTCTATAATCAGGGGTACAAAAGCAGGCTGTAGAGGTCTCTGATTTTCTTGCTTTTGGCATGTAGAAGAGAGAGGAGGGTGAAACAAAAAAGATCTGAAGGCAAAAGGGCTGGGATTTACAGCTCTGTGTTCCTTAGCTGAGTTTTATTTTTGCTATGTGATTGCTCTGCAAAAACTAAAACTGACCTTGAAGAAAGGAGCTTAAAAGAGTAATCTCCCAGACTTTACTTTCCTGCAATTTTTAGTGAAAACTGCCCGTCAGCTTTCAGGCACACTTCTCATTATCTGCAAGTGTAAACTTGGCACAGCTGGGGATTAGGACCACAGTGCATTAAAAACACACTAGTGTAAATCCAAATTGACTCTGCATTGTGCATGGAAGAGAGGGGCCTCACGAGAAGCAGTATAAACTAAAGGTCTTTGGGGTACCAGGTTCAGGTTTGGCACCAGAAAGACCAGAGAAGCGGGCAGTAAAAATGAACAGTAACTTGAGGATATTTAATAACAGCTGCTCTGTTTTCTTTCTTAGCGCAGTTTTATTTTATTTGCACTTTTGTAGTTTCATCTTGATGACATGGCTATTATTTTATAGCAGTTTCAAGCAGTTAATTAATGAACTGCACACATATGACATGACACCACCTTGCCCAATTATCTCTGGCATCTATTTTTATGGTACAAAGCACTGCAGCTTTATGAATTATTTTAGATTGTAAATTGGCTCTGGAAGCTGTTATTTTAATAGCCAAAAACATACAAGAGCATTGCTTGATGACTGACATACAGCAATGACAAATTGCCATGCATGATCTCATGAAAATCACCAAAGGACTTGGAGACGTTTGATAACACTTCTCTGTTCTTTAGATGTAAATATCTCTCTTGTTAAATCCACAACACCTTATGAAGTCCCTTAAAAACAGATCGCCATAGTGCTGACAACCTGTAAATGACTCAACATCAGAGAATTAGGAAGAGAATATACAATGCAGTTTTGGTCTGATTTACCTAAAGAAATTTGTGTTGGTAATAGCAGACCAAAAATATTGTTGTCTGGTTACTGGAGTAATATGAAGTAAAGGCAAGTATTTTAAGGCCAAGTTGTTTCTGGCACTGTATTTTCAACAGTACAAAGGAGAAGGCCCAAGGCAGAGGGAGGACTGGAGAGGCACAAGGGAAGCATAGCCAAATCTTTCTCTGTCTTCCCTTTCTGATCGCATCGGAAGGGAGCTACGGCTGGCAGATATGTTGGATCCCCTCTAGGGATGACAAAGATAGCAGCTTTCAGTATGTATCATCACATCTTAGTACAAGGTATTAAGTTATAGACCCCTGTACTGCCCTCCCAAAGTCACGTATAAAGCCCAAATTCACTCCTTCTGAGAGACCTGAATTCATTTTAAAATTCACCCTGAGCCTTCTTGCAGAACCATCTCTGTTTCTAAATTTCTTTCTTCAGGAGGAGGAAGAAATAACTTACAGCTAAAAATCTTCCTCCAACAGCAAGCTGTAGTAGAAACTTAGAAAGGCCTGCTTAGGTAAAAGCCTGCCTGAAAAGACTTCCTAGGGATATGAACACCTGGCAAAAGGAAAACACTTTCAGCCTCTTCCATACTTGTTTGACCAGAATGAATGCTCACTTTCAAATTGCATATCATATAAATGAAACACATCATCCCAATCTTGTTATTTTTATGCATTACATTTATACACTACAAACACATCAGTCAGTCACTGTGAATATTCATGGGAAAGTTCCTTCACCTAAATTTGATGAAAATGTTTTCCAACAATTAAATATATTTTATTTTTGATATAGAAATGCAAATTCTGTTCCTGCTACTTTATGCTACAAGATGAGGTGTATGCTTTTAAAAATTAATTTCAAATATGTGCACAAATTGCCAATTACAAGTAAGAATGGAAATACATTATAGCTAAAGAATGAATTCCCCTTTTTTGCACAAAATGCAAGGGAAATGTTTTCTGTCTCTCTCTCAAATGTCTCTTTCATGCACAAATATACACATTTATTAAAATACATTCACAGACAAAAGATTCTGAGATAGAAAGAAATGAAAATAATAATGTTTTCAGTTTAGAATGTGACCCTTTAATAGGAATTTCTCATCGTAATATGATTCTATACTTGAATATGTTGATGTAAATTAAAAATCAATATTCTAGAGACTATTCACTAAAACTAGCAATAGGTATAGAAAAAATTCCAGAGGTTGGGAGTCATTTTGGATAAGCAGCCAGAAGTTCACACGCATTCCCTAGCCTTAAAACTTTTTTTTCCGTACCACAAGACCTTCTTTAATTCATTTCCATTAGTCTTTCCAGACCTCTTTCCCAGGTCCATAGCAGTCCCTCACTGCCTTTTTCTATTTCACCAGACTTTCATGACCTGCTCTTATCATTTTCTTTCTATTTTAGGCTTTTCTTTACAGCTCCCATTACTGTAGCATCTGAGTAGCTCATATTCTCCACTGTACTCATCCTTACAATACCCGAGTGTAACTGTGAGAAGGAAGGGAAGTACTATTATCCCGATTTTATAGCTCAATAATTGGAAGGAAAAAAAAAAAAAAAAAAAAAAAAAAGAGAGAGAGAGACTCAGACCCAGATCTGCAATGGTATTTAGGTACCTAATTCCCTTTGAAAACAATGAGAGTTAGATACCTGAAAAGAACTATGACTGCAGTGGAGTGAGAGTAAGAACATGATCTTCAGCTAATGACCTACTCATCAAAACATCCTTCCTTATGCCATTCATTCGTTAGACTAGGTACTTCCTGCCCCCCTTTTATATTTGCCCGTCATCCATAAACAAATGAGGGTGATTCTCACCTGTCTCCCATACATACATGAATCTCTTCTGAACCACAATAACTTCTTTTCCATATCTTCTGTGCCTTGGACTAAAATTTCTGCTGCACAAAGTGATAAACTAAACTAAAACAATGGGAAAAGTGGCTGTGGAAAATCTAGAGTCCCACCAAAGAGACTGCTACTTTTAGTTACTCTTTGGAGGGAGGAGACATTTAAAGTCGAGAAGCAAGGGAGGAGTGTATTCCTAAAACTAGGAAAAAAAAAAAAAAAAAAAAAAAGATGCAAGAAACGAAATAACATAGATATTTGAGAAACTGGATGGAAGAGAAATGACTATGAAAACATTCCAGTACAACTCACAGTTCTTCATACACCTCCTCACTCTCAGCAATCACTTGATGATTTTAATAAGTTGCTAAATTAACTCTAAATGAAGTTTACTTGGTGCCAAAAGAGAAGGGAGGCAAACTCTGGAGGTGTGCATACTGACCAGAACAAAAGGACAACAGAGCTTTTGAGTAAGAGCATCTTCAAATTATTCTGTATTCCTAAACAATGGGTTACATAGGCAGTATTTCAGTACAGAGCTAATTATGTTATTGTTCAGAGAATCTTTTGAGAAGATATAAACACAGGCATGACTGGAAGCATTTAGGGAAAAAAATCAGACTATTTTCATAGTTGTGTTTGTAATACAATGTTTTAAAATAGCAGAAATAATACACAGTACAGATGCAACACATCTGCTCAGACATTTCTGCTTTTCAGCATGTTAAAGCAATTCAGACACTCTAAATTATGACCTACTGTTGTGCTTGGAGTCATTTGAACAGGCCCCCTGGTATCTAAAACCGGGAAGTCTGCTTCAGCCTTAGAGATTTTGGGTTTAACTCCATATTATACTTAGCCTTACTGCAGTTATATATACATATATATATATTTTGTATTTCTCCCCTTTGAAGAGACTCAGAATAATTTGCTGTTATTCTCATTATAATAATAGATAGCATCATTGTATGCTAATGTCAGAGATACTGGATGAACAATTTAAGAATGAAAATCAGTAAGTTGAGAAAATGTCTAATATGAATAAACCGGTTAGGGCAGTGCTGTCTTTTTTCTCTCCCACACAATTTCAAGTATCAAAGAATAATGTGGAGAGGGGCTGGTTAAGGATTGAAACATCTGAGTGATTATCTGAAGTGATATTTAACCAAGCACCAAATGCAGCAATGATGAAAATTAATCTGCCTGTACTTGCTTATGCAACTTTGTAACTGTTCAGACCCAGGAAGCCAACTTCAGAGCCAAAGGAAAAGTTCCAGACAGGCATGAGTTAAATGGGCAGAAATATGAGAGAATCTGAGATGCAAGTTATACTTTCTGAGTCCAGAAGCAAGACCAAGATGTAAGATATGACCCTTTCTACTTTTTCTTAGATTAGGATTATGGCTGAATTTGGTTCTAGATCTGAAAAGGGAGTTGGAAGAGTGGCACATTCATATGGTTGATCAGTTTTTTTTATGCTTGAGTATTTTACCATTTCTATTTCCTACTCCTTTTGGGAGGCCGAATTGTTTATAAATTTATATAAATTTATATATAAACACTTATACAAAAAGAGTGATTGAAAATATGCATACACTTGAAAAGCACAATTTGTAGATAGCACGGCAAAGGTTTGCAGTGATTTTATTGTAGCTGAAAGAACCTACTGTTAACTGCAAGTTGAAAATGAGGAATTAGTGGTGGAAAGGCAAGAAAAATAAGGAGAGCAAGCAGTCACTGCAGAGTTAGGCAAAGCTGCAAACTAGTGTATATATTGTCAGAAAAGACCTGCTTTGAGCAAAGAAGCAGAAAGCAGGCATAAAGGAGAAAAAAAACAACCCTCTTCAAGTCTTTGGAAAATGTTAAAAGTCATTGATTCAAGATTATTCAAGTTCATATACAGAAGAGCTTAGATAAGATCAACCGGATAAAAACTGTGATATTTGTCATTTCTAATTCCAGTAATTAAGTGCTGTTCTAATTCTACTTGAGAAGGCCTCAGTGGGATTATAATAATGGCATAATGATGGAAACAAAGACAAAGGAAGGATCAGAACTACTACAAAAAGAGAGGATATTGAAAAATTCATGATGTACAGGCAATGATTGTCCTTAAAAGGTTAACTTCTGCTGATAGCTGCTGAAAGAGAGAGGTATCCAAGATTTCTTGTTCCCTATGTACTTGCCAAAAACATAAGAGAAAAAAAGAAATAATTGTGATATATCACAGTGATATCTCTTGTGGTTGCTACTGATGACATTCCTTATAATGATCATAATCTCTTTTTGAGATTGTTGATTTTTCAGGCAAAACCATTTTTTTGGTCAAAGTTACCATCTTACTGAGAATAAACCTACCAGATTTGATAGAAGTGGGAGAGGGAGATATAAGGAAACAGAGGGAATAAGAGGAAAATGAACTACCTCACAGTTAACTAAGAGTTTGTTAGGGCAAGATCAGAGAGGTAGGATTTAAGGTTCAAGTCAGGATTTGACAAAGCAAGGAACTGGACCTTGGTGACCTGCTCCCTAGGGGACCCTGCCTGCTGTTGTATGCTCTTTCTTATCGGCCCAGATATATGTACAAAGTACACAAGACTGAATAACTCTAATAGGAAAGTGCTAAAGCCCAGATTACTGACAGGCCAGAGACTTGGTTGATCACTTCAGCAACAAAGTGACATTCATGTCCTTGCTGTAAGAAGAGTTTTGAATTTCCCCTCACCACACCACACCCAGCTGGCTTAGTGTCATCTCAGTGAGGGACGGGGAATTTTAGAAATCTTGACGATTTTGGCAGGCAGAAAAATCATTTCTTGCCAAGTCTATGTAGAAAGGAATCAGACCGTTTTGTTCATCTCCGAGGATCCCTGGAATGGAACACTCCTCCTTGAAGACTTCAAAAGTCACATTACTTCCCATCATTATATTGCTGGGAAATTTTATTATATGCAAATTTCCAACATTCTTATTCCACTTTTTTTCCTATCACTCTATCCAAGTTATTTTGCCATCTCTACGTTGAACCATTATTCAATGTCCCATAGAGGGTATAATGCACAGTCCTTATTAAGATACACATGTTCACGGAATAACCCAAAGCTCATTAAAAAGATAAACTTATATTAGAGTGTTCTATGCTATTCTCAGAGCATTCACAAAATATGGAGCAAATATTGTACTTATAATTGCATTTTAATTGAGCTGTATCTGGTATAAAAAGATAGTTGCATATGGACTGTCAACTTGAATAATATTTTAAGGTACATCTTTTAATTTTACTGCTTTTATTGTTACTGTTACAGTTTGAAAAAATTTCCCCACAGCTGTTTTTATTTTGTGAAAATCATTCATCCCATGAGCATGACTGTAGCTGTGTGTAGTATACATAAATTCTTACGATCATTAAACACGTGTAGTTAAGGACTGTTGTGCATCCATACATGTTTCATTTTCTTGCTTAGTGTTTAATTTTTCAGCAGCTCTCCTTATTATTTCTATATCTCAGCTTTAGCACAAAAGGGAGATCCAGAAATAGCAAATAGCTTAACGCCATCCTGTTCGGTTTCAGGTTTGGGGACTATTTTATATAGATTTATATAGACAATAGTTTCTTCACTCAATACCCAGAAAAGCTGCTTCTTCCTCATCACTTTCCCCAGGCATGTGGCCCTTAGTGACAATAGTCCTGTCCCACTACTACTGCCTCTGCATCATGCTCTGTGCACGCTTCGCACAAACTCCCTGATGGCTGAGACCTAAGTGCAAGTTGCAGTTTCTTTTTTTTTACATAGGCTCTGCTACGTTCACCTTTCTCTCCTTTCTCTGAATCTCTAATATTTGTCTCTTTTTCTCCTGCTGCTCCACTGTCGAGCCTCCACTGGCTCCCTTTGCTTTTGTTCCCATTCCACCGCTCACATAAACACGCTGGGCTTCCTTCCTGCCCTGCTTCTTCCCCTGAACAATCCCCGTTATTCATCATGCTTCCCAGGCTCTCACTTACTTGTCTCCCCTTCCTAGAATTCCTAGCTGTTATTTGACAATCCTCAGGCTGAAAATGATTTTGACATACACAGGATCTCATTTTCTAAGCAATGGCCAAATCAGAGGGGCTCAAGGTTACTGGGTTTCACATGAAACGAAGCTGAAGTAGCAAATTGTTCCTGATTTCACTACAGAAGTACAAAGAATCCTTAAAATTTTCCCCAGAGTGAGTGTAGTGAAATGAAGCAAACCTTTCTCTGAATTCAATTTGAGCAGATACTAAACTTTTGTAATTTTATGTTCCTTTAGATTTTGCAGCAAATATTTTATAGTGCTTTCCTTGATTATTTCCTTTTCACGAACCTAGTCATTGCTGCCTAAAGAACCTACCTCTGTTTGGCTTAGGCTTCACTAATTTAGCAATTAACATTTAACAGCCAGATTGTTTCCCTGAGCCCAAGGGCACTAGTGCAAGAAAATATCTTCTGATCTATAACCTCATTGCAATCTCAAAGCTCCTAAAATCTAACTTTTTTATTCTAATCATTTTTGCTGATGCAGGAGCCAGTCATAACTATACTGCAAGTGGCAAAAAACTACACAACAGTCTCCACTTAGACAGCATTTATTGTGCTGTAATTTGTTCTAAGACAATAGGGGAGATGCAAATTCTAGAGAGGCATATTAATCTGTAGGTCAAACAATAACAAAATATTGAAAAACTGTCTTAATGATTTTTTACATTGCAGTGGAAAAGCATATAATTCCATAGAGGGGTGCTGGTGATCCCATAAACCAGTAGAATAAAGCTGAGAGGTTTATTAACACCACCAAGGCACTGAAATAGAATTTGTTTTATATCACGTACAACTGTATAGGTGTTTATTATTTATAACACATCCTTCTTTTTTAAAGGTCTCCATTCTAGGCCCTCTTCTGATGCTCCATATCTTGCTTTTCCCCATTGGTTTTAAACAGCAATTGTATTCCAGATGCAGGTTTAAATGGTGCTGCGTTAGCTGCTACCTTTCACTTTTTATTACAAAATTTAGTCTATTATACCAGCAGTATTTTTCATTGAAAAGTAAAACTTAAAAAATTGCTGACTTCTTTGGGGGTGTACAGAAAGAGGTTGCTCTATGTGTGCACCATATGGCACTCAGCACCTTATAGGATCAGGCCCTAAATGCTAGTAAATCCCAGTTTACTGACAGTGCATCTTGTGCAGGCAGAGACAGCGCAACATTCCTGCCTAGCCCTATCCATAAGCCTCATCTTTGGTTTGAAGCAATGATCACTAATGCTATAAATACCAAACCAGCTGTCACTGATTCTCCTGTCAGCCATAATTGCAAGGGGCCAAGTCATAAAATGCTCAGTGGATTAAGTGGGGTCCTCACGCTTGCATGAAGAGAGCCCTATACTCTTTAGGGCACAGGAGTTACTTGCCTCTCTTTCTAGTCTAAAAGTCTAGCACTGAAAAAGAAAGAAATAGAGAACAAATAGAAATGAAATGACAGTGGCAGCCTTCATTTAGGGAAAAGTGGTGATAAACTGAGCAGAAACAATTTGTTCCAGCATAACAGTTAGTTACTGTTCTTAGCCCCTCATACACACACAGTAATCACAGAAAGACTGAGCCACTTAAGAGGCTGTCCAGCAGACCCGTAGACACATTGGTCTCATTCTGTCAATGGCATATTTGCTAGCCATGGAATAACAACTAAAATGCCAGGGACACAGGCCAGTCAGCTACAGAGGTTTGCCCTCTCAGCCCAACCCCAGGCACCCCACACTCTTTCACAGCTCACCATTCAGGCCAGTTGCTAATGCAGGCTTGGTCTGTGACCCCTTCTAAATTAACTGTCTGCTGTATAATAATCCACCATCATAGGAGACTGCAGAATGACCCAAGCACTATATCCCTAAACTCCACTACTAAACTACCCACAATCAGGCTGGTGCAGGTCTAATATGTAAGTTAGCCTAGGTCAAGTGACCAATGTATACCAGAGTCTGATTGCATGATTTGGAAAACCTGAGGGAGCTGCAGCTTCCCTGCAGGGCCAAAGCCAGGTCATTGGTGTCAGCAGGGGGCAGGAATGCAAAGCAGCGGGGACACGGTAACTTTGTGCTAGCTGTGAGGAGGTTGGAGCTGAGAGCCTTCAGGAAAGAGGTTTTTTTTTCTGTAGTGAGGGTTGACTGAATAAATGTTTGGTCTTTAAATGTCCTGCTTATGCAGACAACAAGGGTGCTGTTTTGTCTTACTTGTGGTAAGTGCTTGTGCCTAATGGGATGCTGCTGCATGGGCTGTCAGGTGGCAGATACTGTCAGTGCTAGGCGGTTGCAGATTCAAAGTAGCTATAGAAGAATGAAGGCTTCTGCCTAGAGTCCTCTAATAACCCCACGAGCTATTCACTCCTCCTAAGATGAATTGCTAAATGTTAACTTTTTAAAATTGTTCTGTTAAAGATTTTAATTAAAAGTGTTGATATTCTAAAACTGTCTACAGCAGTAACATGCTTTCTTATTATTTCAGTAGCTGTACTAAACAATGATAATTTTCAGAAGTACAAGTGTTTGCAAGAGATTTTCACTACTACGTTGTACTATAAGTATAGAACATTACAATAACAAGACTCTAGTTTAATGTATAATAATTGCTACAATCATAGTTTTATTTTCTCCCTGCTTTTCACCGTAATCTGTTGGGGAGCACTGATTTGTGGTGAAGAATGACAAACAAAGCTATTTGTATGTACTTAGTAATAACAGCAAATCAGCGTGTCTTATCAAAGACAGGAAAAACTTAAAATTCTTTAGTGTGATTTGAAGTATCCGTACCCAGGATTTCCATTGTAATTACCAAGGAAATACTGTATTGATCACCAGTTATCATTTTAGAATTCCCTTTTCTGTTGAATGCATCATCCTTTCAAGAAAACCGAGTATCAGTTGTTTGTATTCTTCTTCTAGGAAAGTTGATGTCTTTTTCCATGTCTCAATCTACATCTTAAAATACATATACAATTGACTTCTAGAGATGCACACCATTAAAGCACCAAATCTCACCTCATTGTTTAGTCAGAAGATCCTCCACAGAGGAAGATGAGTAGGATCAATTCTGACACCTGGTATGCCATAATAAAGCTGCCCAAAAGAGACCATACCAACTGACTGACAGCAAATTTTTCTATACTCCTCTTGCCTCTAACTGTGCTGGGCAAAAGCAGTAATAGCTATGTAGCTACAAACACCCACGTACAATGACACTTTTTGAATTTCATACTTTTCAGGGACTGTTCCGTATCTCTGCAATGCCTTCTCTTCTCCCACTATCCTTTTCTGACCTTTTCCAGACAGCTCATTTATTATACACCACTCTTCTGCCAGTTGGGCCTTTGCACTCTTGGAGCTAGGGCAGGATTTGTCCCAGTTTCTGCTAGCATACCAGCAGTGTTAATGTTTAGTCTAAAAGTTTTAAATGGCAATTGTTTCATTTTTCTTTTTCTCTTTCTTTTTTTTTTCTTTTTTTTTTTTCCAACTTAACACACCATTGTCTGCTTACAAGAAATACTAGCAAGGGGGAGGAAAAAAAAAAAGTATGTGACCTATTAAAATGAAAGATTGCCCATTCTTGTAATTACAAGTAACAGGAAGCCTGGTAGTACCTTGTTTGTTAAATTCCTCTGACCGCTTCCAAAAAAAAAAAAAAAAAAAAAGTTACAAAAGTTAGTTATTAGTACATCTAGAGCTAAGGTCCTGCTCTACGCACATATGTTAGTCATTTACTAGGGTTCCCCAACCCCCTTCTTGCTAGAACTGCTGTGAATTGATAGCTAGATATTCAAACACGGGTGGACAATCCCCTTTAGGCTGCCTTGGAAGAACTTGCTAATAACTAACTGCCGTTTTTCTCTGGCTCACGTTCCATGTAAGGGGGCCCATTTTACCATATTTGATATAAAGAAGCTGTGAAGGATTCCTCAACAAGTAGAGTGCTGGGCAATGGCAATTCTTGGTCTAACCCTATCTAAGTAGATAGGGCAAAGGAAACTAAAAAAAAAAAACTGTTTTTTTTTGGAGCAGTTTCCCCTGTGAACTGTTTAATATGAAATGCTGAATTGCCAGGGCTTTTTAGAACATGATGGAAGAGACTAAGCATAAACACTGCTCAGTCCCTAGGCCTCTGTCAGGGTCTGTCAGGTGTGAAGATTTAGTTCCTATTACAGGGAGTAAAAGGATCAGCTGCAAATAATATATATGCCATGGATTAAACAAAAGCCCTATTCCTTTGCTCTACACACATCTCTGCCAAAAGTTAAGTACCTTGGAGGACATCCCTTAGTGCTACTCTGTGACTATAGAGTTGTTTCTAAGCCCAGTTTTGGAGTCATCTCTTATAATTTATTTTACTCATTCTAGAGAACTGAAGCCGTTATCTTATTTGGACTTTCAAATTTGAAAGACTGATCATATGAAAATGGAAATTACCATCATTTGCCTCCGATTTACAGAAACAGGCATAGTCATTAACACAGTTATGCATCCAAAATATTAGGTGGTAGCTATTTGGGATTTTTTTTTTCTAGAGAAGAAAATGCCAAACTTCTGTTCATATTTGCAGGGTACCTTTCCAAAAAAACCTTTTATATTCTGATTCTCAACTTACGTTATTAGAGTCTTACGTGTTAGGAATGCTTATCTGTAAAATCACAAGCAAACTTTGGAAACCTAAGGGAAAAGAATCACAGGGGAAAAAAGAAAAAGAAACTCTAACTTTGAACCTCAAATGTAATTTGCTATGGCCATAAAACTAAACTGAAATGAGGAAACAGAAATGAGAAACGGAAATCAATGAAGTTATTTAACATGTATGCATATAACATGAATGAACAAACAAGTTTATGTTGTAAACATCCTTTTTTAATAATGTAACTGCTTCCCAATACATGCAGACAAACGTATTTAAAACTGGCTTTAAAAAGGTACCTGAAAGCTGCTTGGTCCTAAATAAAGCAGAAGTTTTAATCCCTCAAGAGAGTTATTAGAAGGATTGTTTATAGGTTATCCAAGTGACCTATATCCATGTTAGTGAACTTCAGTACTATGAAACCTAATTCACATGTGTGTGTATATATGCATATATATGTGCATATATACACAGAGGGAATCAATGGTCTTTATGAACAGTGAAACTTTTGATTTCTTATGCTGTTTTTCTAAGTGATAGCACTATCATGCCTTGAAACTTCACCTGTATGCCTTTTCTTTTCCTCAAGAGAACCCTACTTTCATCAGACAACCTACACCTTCAAATGACTCTTCATTTAAAAGAACTCCTTGGATAATCTGAATTATCCCACAACTATGTAAAATTTCATTAAGTAGACAAATATAGTGAAGAGGATCACAGGTGGGACAGCTACTTGAGAGGAGAAAATAATAAAGGGGAACCACAAGTAAAGAGAGCACTCGAGGGTAAACTTTCCCTTGTACATTTATAGCCCACAGTGCTACTGAGTCACTGTTAATAGCTAACTCAAAGGCTCTGTATGTGAAAACAGAGTAATAAATAATACAAAATTGATTGGCTGGCAGTGCTGACCTTGAAATGGGAATTTGGGAGGAGAATCCAACTGAATATTTGTGTCACCACTTTGGTGTATCTCTGGGAAATTGTCATTCATATCACAAACAATTTTTTCTTTAAGTCAGTCACCACATCCTCATGGGTGCTTGTTGCTAATGGAGACAGAAATACTATTCTAGTCTGGGATTTAATACATTTCACACAGATTCATTGTGCACTACCTTTTCTCAGTTGAAGTGGAATTTCAACATTTTTGTGACTTTTGACACATCATCACTCATAATGGAGTCTTACTTCTAAGCAATAATGAACATATTCTTGTGCCAAATTTGAGGATATCATGTTCACAAACACTATCTGTAGGTTTTGTACCACAAAATCAAATGGGTTCAGGCAAGGAGATTATTATGAATAGTCCTGTCATTTCTCTAGCTTCTAACAGTGCTTCTAATAACCTCCAAAGCACCTAATTATTCCTATTCTCTCTATGGCCAATGAAGCTGAATTTAAATATGCATGTAAATATTTTGGAATAAAGATGATAGTATTAAGGCAAAATATTATGTGGACATAGATAAATGCCCTGAATTCAAAAGGTTATAAGCTTGATTTCACTTTGTGGTTTTGGTAGGTGGTCTGCGTTCCTTATTGTGACGTAAAGTATAGGTTTTTATATGGGCATATATGTGTATGTGTGAGTGGACATGTGTGCATACTAGGAGAAATATCTCTGCACAGCAAATATGCCCACTGAGAAATCTAAATTTATGTAGTAGTGGTTTTAAATCAATGCAGGGCTAAAATGTCATCTCAAGTCCCAAATCTGTTGTTGCAGGCTGATTTTACATGAAAAAAATAGGCATCAATGTGCAATTTGCTTGGAATAAAGTATGGCATAGTCATTTTAGCAGGCAAAATTCCATACAGATGGAAAAGAGGACACACATGGGAGGCTGAATATAAAACTTGCAGGACAGATGAGACCAAGGAACTTCTGCTCATTGATGAAAAAGGGCAGATCCTTAGTGCATGTAAGTGGGAATTGTCAAACTGGGGAATAGCTGAATTGGAGATTAATCGGAGCCATGGAGACTTAGAGCAATGTTGACACGATAGCTCATTTACACGGGCTGTATATTTGGTCGATAAAACTCTGAGAACTTTATCAAACATCTAGGTTTACACTGCACAGTCTCCTTATTTTGGCGGGTGCTTATGAGTAGCCCTGTCGTAGTACCAAGGCATTGTTTATGCAAGATCTCATGAGTGTGAATGAGATTTGCACTTCTAGCCCCAGGAATTTTTTGAAATATGTTTTGTTTTCCAAAGGCTTCTGAACATCTGGAAATGCTGGCACTGTGCTGTCTCTGCATAAATCATAAATGACTGGAAGTGACTTTTTTTTCTCTCTCTAACTGGTCCTTTTAAGCATTATTTCACCACTACAGAACCAAACAAACTCCTTTCCCTTTGCTGGAGAAGGAGGAGGAGGAAAAATACTCTCTGGGGAAATCCCTTCCATTTCTCTTTCCTAACTTCTGCTCATCAAATGAGAATTTCTTGGGTGGGTACAAATAAAAGCCAATTTTGGGTCCGTTCTGGTCAGGTAAAATTGCTTCTGCTGCCACTGTTGCCACTTCCATTCTTAATAACCATTCGGTGACCTTCACTCCCCATCAAACTGCCTCTGAATAGTTATTCTATTTTCAGCTTTTCCTCTAGCTGCCTTGTCCCTTGAAAGACAGCTGTGTGGCTTTTCAAGCACTGACACCGGTTCCATTGCATGGCTGAGCTTCCCCAAGGTGTCAGGGGCTGTTTCCCCTCCCAAGACTACTCTGTGGGCTATTGCACTTGGGATGCATTCTCATAGCTGAAGAGCTGTACTTGGTTAGTGTTGCCAGTGCCACCATGGATGCCACTACACTAGGTCAGATTCTCCTGTGATAATCTTGTTTTACCCGGAGAAAAGAAAGTTGTGACAGAGTAACTGAAGATGCAGTCTCAGCTGAAAAAATAATGGTTAAGTATTTCCAATAATACATTACACTACTACAAGAAGAAGATTCAAATTCTTTCTCACCTTTTCAAGTACTTGCTATTCTACACATAAAATCCTAACTGAATATTCAAATCACTTTGAGTCACTTAAAAATACAGAGGGGTCTGAACCATATTCTTTGATCAGAAGAGCCAAGGGTTCGGGAGAGTTTCAGAATCCAAACTTGGATCAGCCTTATCTCTAATTCAGTGCTGTCAATCATTTACAGAATTGCTTTTCTAAATGTCTTAATCCTTCCATCTTTGTTGATTTTTAAATGACACCAAACCTGCATTTTGATAATATGCACTTAACTAGTTCCCTGTATTTGCGCATCTGAACAAATGTAGAAAGTTGTCTTCTCTCCTCTCACAGGGGACTTCAGCTTACTTCAGTAGAAAACTTAACTCAAAAGACAACTAAGAAACACCGATATACTAAGACGACTAATTGGTATTTGGTTTGTAGTTACATGCTGACAATGATTAAACTAATTACAAGGCATACTGTGCTAAATTGCTAGCTCTTTGTATACTCTTACTGTAGCTGAGAGAACCAGAGAGGTTCTTGTTCAAAGTCTGACTGTGTTAAAAAGAATCCGGTTAAGAATACTCGCAGAGCTGTCAATATGCATACACACATGCACATGCACAAACACATGCATACACACAGCTGCACTATTACACCACAGAGAGAACTCAATAAAAATCCCTTAGTCAGAAAACATACTGATATTGCTGTGCTCCATTAAACTGTTGCTTTGTCTCAACTGAGATGCTTCAGTGCAAAGCAAAGTGATTCATACATATTTGTCTGGAGCATGTCCTCTATGCCTCTATGCTCTCAAACTAAGGGCATTCTTTTGAAAAAGTAGGAAACATTTCTGCCTACCAAGAGATAATATCCTCTATTCCATCTAGGGTATCACAACAATATAATCTGTAGTATATTAAGCACTGTAATTTTGTTTAGCACATTTTTTTTATTATTATTTTTGGGTCACCTCCTCTGCTAATCAGTAGAAAAAATGTTGTTTTGGCAGGTACAACTTAGTGCGAGGGGCCACTAGCCAGGAGCAATTTTTGTACCCTGCGAACACCAGCAAGGGTCTTTTTTAACCTCCCTCCTCTTCCTACTCTAAGCAAAGGTCAGCAATGAAGAACCACACAGAAAAATAGCAGTCATTTATTGAAGACAAAGATTTTTTTTCCAAGGGTGGAGGTAAAACTTGCACCAAACTGAATCATTCTTAATTTTACTTATTAACTTCATTTTTAGAACATAGGGATTACATTTGTGGACTTACTGCCTTTGTTTTTTTGAATGTTTTATTCATATCCTATGTGCTATGTTAATTATTACATAGGAGATATTGAACCTCAAACCTTATCCAATTGTACAATATTTACATTTACATTTATTATATTTAATAATTAAGTGTTTAATACATTCTTACTATCTTATGTACATTAATTAAAGCTACTACCACAGTTTCTTCTCTGGGAAGAGAACAGGTGCTTTATAATTTACATAAATTATGCAAAATCTAAAGCATTTACAGTAACCAAATGCTTACCAAGAGACGTGAATGAAGAGGTAAGTTAACTGATGATGTTCTATTCCAAACAGTGCCCCTTTGCAACTTCTGTAGTTATAGCTCTGAGGGTTTCTATTATATGTTCTATTTTCATGGATTCATAATTCAATCCTTAAAAAAATCTCTGATTTGCATCTTGGCAATCTTAAACTGAGACTGGAGGTTTTTTTTATTAGGTATGAGGAAAAAAGTCAGTTTAATTTGTCTCTAAGTTATGCAATTATAAAAATGGAATGTATTGGTTTCAGACACTATTTTATGTTTCTACAACTCAAAATTCCTTTGTTTTTTTAAGGGAAATTTTACAATTGGCTAGTCTGAAACGTGGATTAGTGCATTTGGGAAACTTGGAAAAAGAAATGTAAAAATGCTTGACTTCTGACCTCTTTATGAAAATGTTTATTCTCTGGGTACATGCCATTCTTTCAACTCAACTTTCTTCAGGATGCAGGACCTTGCTCTGCCATCGGGTAGGTAAGACAGCTCTCCATTTCATCCATTTTGCATGATTCACATGAATGGACTGAGTCTGTTACACAATTTACATGAAAAGCACTGCCTGCCTTTCCACAAACCTTACATATCTTAAAGATCTTGGCAGGTGAATGAGTACTGGAGGGAATGGTTAAAAACTGTGTCATGAAAAAACTCAGCAGACTGCACTATGTATGTTATATATTAAGGTTTAGATTGACCCTGAAAGGGAAGCATTCAGTAGGTAGACAGGAAATGCTGACTCCTTTATTCAGTAAATTTTCCTAAAACTTGTTCAAGTGACAGGGATTGGAGGCAATGTTCTCCATACCCTGATAATCTTGCAGTCTTGGTAGAAGATGTAATTTCCTTCCAGATTATGCCCAGTGCTTCTCATGTATTTTATTCCTAACTAGTGGCATGCATCCTCAAGCAGCCAGAATAGTGGTACACACTGCTGCTCCAAAATTCTCTGCAGGAGTGGCTAGATGTCCCTATCCGTTGCACTGTGTTATATACAGTAACACTAAACACAACAGAAATATGTTGTATGACAATATCTAGTAGATGAATTGAAATAATTTATGGAAAAACACCTATTCATATCAAACTAATACCAAATTTGGTATGTCAGGACACTTCCTCCAACAGGAGATTCCTCTGACAGGACCTTGTAGTTTATCCTACAAAACCCTATTGGAAAAGAGAACTGAGAGCTCAGACCAGTCAGTATCCATATGTGTTTCAGTGAATCAAACCATTTCTGAATATCGAGGAATTTTCATCTACCTGTGAAAACACGTAGTTGTGGTTTTGCATACATTTGCGGTTTATAGAAATTCATATGTACTCTATCTATATATACTGCCAGAATTTCTGAATGAGTAAAAATCTGCACGAAACATTTTGCAAATATATTTTAGAAGTTAATGAAAACTCCTATAGTTTATGATAGCAATTTCAATCTTTTCTTCGTTCCTAGACCTTGGTGTCAAATAAAACCAAGCACAGATTACAATTACCAAGAATATCACTGTAAAACTTCTTAAGAAATTATCAAATTTTGTACTTTCCCTCCTGTTATATTGCTCCCGTTATACCTTTGGTATAAATTTTCACACAACAGAGATGTGGAATTTAAAAGAACCAGCTGTTTACGCGCAAACATTGATCCTGTACGTGCGCTTACTATTTGAAGCTCAGAGAGCAAACCAGACAGGACACCTAGCATGAGCATTAATGTTGAACTGAATGTTCACTGGTAACTTTAAAGAAATTACTTCGTTATCAAATGGTTATTTCAGCAGTTCTGCATGAACTGTGCTCAACTCAGTCTTGCCAAAGGCTCAATAAGCCATTAGGGAAGTCTGCCAGACCCACAAGGACTGCCCAGTTCTGGCCACCTCAGGTAGGACAAACGAAGGGCATTACACTGATCTAAAAACACTTATTAGAATCTGCAATTCATTAAGAAGGAATGTTTCTGTACAAAATATGGAAATTTTCCTGAATACAATAGAATGTAGGTAGAATGAGGGGGCTGCGAAATGCAGAGCTTTTCTGCAGGTCCTAATGGCATTCTAATGGAGATTTCCTTGATTCCCCGGCAGCATATAGCTGACTTAGCAAATCCCTAATTGCAGGCCCTGAAGGCAAACTGTACTTTTCAGCGCTCTGTACTGGATATATATGTGCATATATAATTCAGCGATTCCCCCAGGATTTTAAAAAAGGGCAAGAGTAAATGTCATCTGAATACCAAAGGCAGTAAAGGAATAGCTGGTTGGGTCCAATGGCATTCAGTTCAACCCCCAATTTTATATTTTTAAGCAGAGCTGAACACTAATTCCTACTGCATCCTGAAATGTACTGTTGTGAAAATGTTGTGTTGCACAGGAGTCTGTAGGCTACTGGTTTGTTGTTCATCTCTAAAACTCTTGAGACGGATACTTTCATGAACAAGCGCACCAACATCATCCTTTCCTTTTCCACTGTTCTGCAGTTTTCTCATGTAACCTTAATTTTCTAGGTTTTGTTCTTCTATAAGTTCTCTTCCAGTTCTAGTGTTTTCCTCTTCACTTGTTTGCTTATCTTCTGTGTCTATCCCACCTTTCATACTAGTGCTGCACACTGTCCCTAACAATCTCTTTGGTGTCAACCATCTTCACTGGTCCCAGAGAAATATTGCCTAGGTCTCTATTTACAAAATAGGTGCAATGTTTTTTTTAACGTTCATAAGTTCCAGAAGTGGTTGAATTATTTCAATGGGAATTAAGATCTAAATGCAAACATATTATTACCCAAAGTACATCTCAAGATTAAAAGTTTTAAGTAAATGCCAAATATTGCAAATGAGGAATACGAGACAACCCAGGGAATTTTTCTCTCTGCAATGAAGGCATATAGATTTATGTTGCTTTTCACAAATATATCTTTGTAAAAGCCTTTTGTATAAGAGCATGCCATCATATATTCTAGATACTGCACTTGCAGTCCAGGAAGAAAAAAAGCTATTTTAGGAATATATTTTTTTGATTTTTTACAGAGGCTTATTTTTCATTTCCTCTTGTTGGGAGACCAGGTGCCTTAGTTAACATGAGCCCACCAGAGCAGGGCTCAGAGGGAGCCATAAAAAATGACATGCTAATCCATACTTCTTTTGGCATAAACTTGTCATGGTTTTAAAGCCTGTTATTTTGGGACATTCCAGCACTGAAAGTGAATGCTGGAAATTAAATTTTTTCAATGGTATAAGGTATCATTTGAAAATCTGTGGTTCATGAAACTATGAGCTTTGATATCACATGGAAAAAATCTGTGCCTGACCTAAGATACTCAAGGTTAAAAGATAGAGGTGCAGCCAGGGTCAAGGTGAAAATGTTATTACTCTAGTGTAGCAAAGGATAATTTTTTGAAATCCTGTAGCTCTCCAAAAGTATTCCTGAGATTGGAAAACTAGAACAGAAGATGAGTGGAGACTCATCTGATAACTACAGGACACATTTTTCACACTAATAGCTTGAAAGTTGAATAGTAAGTGTGAGAGTTAGTACAGTTCAGTAGTTAGAACTCATTATTCCTTGCTTGGACAAAGACCTGCTACCTGATCTAGGAGAAATCACTTCACTACTCTCTCTCTCTGATTCCTCCTTCCTTATGTCTTCCCTACTGATCTAATTTGCCAGACCAGTATTTTGTTTCTTGATGTGTTTCTTGATGTATTTTAAATATCTGTTCATGTATAAAAATACAACTGAGTAGAAAGCATGCAGGGACCTGCATGCATATGATCTCATCTGTCCTATCTTTGGGCCTTTCAGAAAGTCTGTAAAAAAACTAGGAATGACTTTTCCAGGAAAAATTTGTATCATACATGTCTATTCAGTAGAAAAGTTGATGAAAAAGCAGTGTTTGGAGTTTAATACACACTGCAGTCTGAAGAATGAAGAAGAAAAGAGAGTGTCTGAAAATGCATTTTAGGTTCTGTACATGGAGCTACAATAACTTATTAAGGTTGAAAACACTCTTTAACAAAGTTCAAATAATGGTAATATAGGCAGGCAGTCTTTAGTGACCAGGATCACTAAGCCTACATCTGTGTATTTACACATATTCTACGCACTGGCTGTTATGAAATGTGATGGATTTATTTTGGTTTGCAAATTAACTGTACCTTAATTAGGTGCCAATGGTCCAGCTTTTAAATACCTTCCAACCCAATAGACAGTGATACCTATTGGACAGTATTCTGTGTAGTTGTGCATGTATTGTGCACTTGCCAGTGGATATCAAGCAATTTTACAAGCACTTACATAAAAAATGAGTAGAAAATGTCCTGCTGCTCTGAACTCCTACAACGTCACTTTAGAAAGTCATTTCTGCTGGGGTGTATGTGGATGTTCACACCACTTCCCTAGGTTTAGATCCTTTAAAAGCCTTTTCATGACAGAGGAAAAATAAGGTATAAAAATTAAATGTGCCCTCAAAGGGACTATCTTTAGGTAAACAACTAAAGTTATGACGTCTTGAGATCTTTGTTAGGGCTTGTGGCTATATATGCTTTATGACACCACACTGAGCAGTCAATTCTATTTTCTAATTTCACTTCATGAAACATGGTTTGTATGATAGGAGTAAAATAGGAGTATAGGATCCAATCCAAGAACTATGTCATCCAGAATACAGAATGAGCCAAGAGCAGAAGCAGAGTAAGGAAGAGTTAGACAATCTGTCATAGGCTATCTGCCCCCCAACAGGCTAATTTGTCCTCCTTATAGATACTTGTACTTGTGCAACTATCTAGTTACACTCTCTTTTCAACTTCTTGCTGAATAGATTATATTATGTCCCAGCTATTTAGCTCAAATATGTGTCTGCACTACTAAGCTACCACTGGATTTTTTTTTCATCTTTTTTTTTCTTAATATACAATGTTTATGTCTGTGTGAAGTCATGTAGAAAGCACACAAATAAGAATCTTCCCTCAAAAATCATTAAATTTCATATGATTTCATAGTATTTAATTATAAGAAATATTTGTGGAGAAAACTCACTTTCAACATAACTAAAGAGACTTACACAAGTCAAACTCAATGGTTTTTCGTTGTAAATGGTGATGTGTCTTTCCAAATGCTTATCTTCATTACTATGGAAACCCTCCTTTCTAATACTATCTGCAGCATGTGAAAAAGTACAAATTCATTTTAGCACAGCGTTATTCCCTACAAAGTCCATACTGCTACTGTAAGACAGTCAAGTCAAAACCCATGAGTCTTTGGAAGCTCAAGGTTGCTATTTCTCAGCAGACATATAAGCAAGTGGAGGCGGCGTATGGGAACAAACAAGATTAGTCATCCAAGCTACTCCTCCACAGAGTATTAGTAAATAGAGTTGTGTGAATAATTGATTTTTTCACTTTGCTGGCTGCTGAACATTTAAAACAAAACATTTTTTTTTTCCAGATTTCTCTTTGAAATGAAGAGTAAAGAAAATGGCTTGAATGTAATAACTTGCTTAAATTTGCATTTTTTAGTAAAAAGTTTATCTTCTCAGGAAATACTCTTTTGAAACAAAAATTAAATATTTCACTAATTACTATTTTTAGTTGAAACTATTAACTGAATTTGACATAAATTTCATAAATAGTTTGGGCTAGCATAAATGTGCATTATTCAATGAATAACACCATTGATCAAATACTCCCAGCTCTAACATAAAATCTGAAGTCTTCTAATTGCCTTCTTCCTTCAGATACACACAGTGAAAAAGAGTGTTAATGAAGATGTTCGATATGGTGGAAACAAACTTCATCACATTAATGTGCTATATTTTATGTTTACAATTCACTGCTGTTGCTAGGCAGATGTAATTTGCCAGTAAGAAGCAGCTATTACTAATGTAGTATTAAGAACCTGTCCTCACTTTGACCTTGTGCACATATACGCGGTTTTTCACACCTTTTTTTTTATAAAATATGCTGGTTGGACTCTACAAAAGGCTAAATTTACCAAAAAATGACCCTCCATTCTTTAAGTAACACAGTAGCACATCAAATTCCCTGTGAACTTTATGCAATTGTACACAGTGTTGTGTCTCTAATTCTTTCCCTGAAGAAATGTTTTCTATCAAATTTTATTTCAGCTGGAAAGATGATGAGAGCAAATGGTTGTGACTGTCCACTGCAGTAAAGAAATAGCATATAGGTACAAATAGATGCATCAGCTGATATACAATAATGTTCTTGAAAACAATGTTACTTACAGCCAGGTGTCAGAACCATTTCAGAATTAAGCTTTATATTTCCTACCCTGGATTTCAGATTGATTGTCAGTGTTGTTACTATTTTTGTTGTTGTTATTATTATTATTCTATAAGGCCCTAAAGGCAACAGAAAATCATGTTGAGTTACATTTTGTGTAAATGGAAGTCTCTGTCTCAAGACCTCACAGCCTAAAGAATCTTGGAGTGATTTAGAATAGCATGAAGTTTAAAAAATAGACTGAGGAATTTGGATACTGGATTTAAAACACCTCAGTGGGTGTGTAGTTTTTTCTAAGGGGTAATATGTTCCTTTGGTAAAGAGCTTCAAGTTTAATTTCTGTTAATATTGAAATTATTGTTGACAGCCTAGTAGGTGATTCAGTCCTCCTTTCAACCTTTTTATTTTAGGAGCGGTAAATAAATCCAATACAATCTGATTGGCCAAAGAAAATGATCATTTACTGTATAAGGTGGAACCATTTCACCCTGATAACAATTTTGCTATAAAGCTTCAGAGATTTCTTTGGTTCAAGAATATTATATGCAATGAAAATTGAAATTTAATCAACATTTGAATATAGATATGCTTTCAGATTTTTTTTTTCTATTAAAATATTACAGCTAGCCAGGTTTTAGTCTTGAAATTTGTTGGCTTTTGCAACTTCCATGGAAAATTATGAGTACTATAGGTTCTCAATATCTACTAGGGAGGGTGTCAAGAGGATGGGGCCAAACTCTTTTCAGTTGTCCCATGCAACAGGACAAGAGGCAATGGGCAAAAACTGAACCACAGGAAGTTCTGCCTGAACATGAGGGGGAATTTCTTCACTGTGAGAGTGACGGAGCACTGGCACAGGTTGCCCAGAGAGGTTGTGGAGTCTCCTTCTCTGGAGATATTCAAGGCCTGCCTGGATGCAGCCCTGTCTAACACGCTCTAGGTGACCTTGCCGAGCAAGGGGGTTGGACTAGATGATCTCCAGAGGTCCCTTCCAACCTTACTGATTCTAGGATTCTATTAAATCAGTTTTTTTTTTTTTTTCCTGTAGATATTTTAAGAAGTATCTAGCAATTACTTTAAACTTAGAACTGTACAAAAGGAGGTACCTTCACAAGGTTCTCCATCCTAGTTAATATATTTTTGTAAAATTTCCAAGAAATCCATGTCTTTGTCCAAATTAAGAAATATTTCCCTGTATGAAGACTTCTTCTGG
Source organism: Rhea pennata (assembly GCF_028389875.1). Classification (NCBI taxonomy): domain Eukaryota; kingdom Metazoa; phylum Chordata; class Aves; order Rheiformes; family Rheidae; genus Rhea; species Rhea pennata. The sequence goes on along the minus strand of NC_084670.1, from coordinate 15,049,291 downwards.
AATGTGGTTTGGTTAGCAAGCTTCAATAACACATTACTACAGAGTGAGATTGTCTGTGAAGGTCCATCACTGCTTGGATGAATACAGAGAACTGTGGTCCCACAGTCCATGCGATTCCTGGACAGTTGGTCTGAGCCAGTGCCCTGGCTGTGGCACAGCTCCAGAGCCCGGCCCTGGCACGCAAACTGATGAACCAGTTGTTCTCTCACTGTGGGTGCTGGGCTCCAGGCCAGGGAAATGCCATAGTGCTATAACATTTGCAACATTTTGAAGTGATCATATTTCAAGTATTAAAGACACAAGGTAAACATTTAAAGCCAGTCTGATATGGAAATTCCATGACTGTATGTCTTGGCTTAAATTGATGGCAAAAGCAAAGCAGGAAAGTTAACAATAAGGTAGAACGAGGCTGTTCTTAGCCAGCATGGAAGAGAATATACACAGACTGATAACACTCTATAATTGTACATTTTATGCAAAAATAAAACATTTAAGGCAATCTTAAATTTGGAGAATAAACCTTGGCAAAATCAGGAAATAAGTAATTCAGTTCACAAATGAATTCCAATATATGATTCTGCTTACAAATGATCTTTTGCATGCAGATTCTTGAAACTAGTTAAGATATGTGGATAACCTTAGTCATCAAGAGAATTTAAGAAATCCAGATCTGGGAAACATTGAGAATGTTATTATGACTCTGGGTCCTATGACTCCATCACCTTGGCCTTCTTCATTACCAAGTGCTTACTTAATTTACAAAGTCATAGAAAACAAGCTAAAAATTGTTTTAAATACAAGATGTTGATTTGAAGGCTTAGGCTATGTAAAGTGAGACATGAAATATTTCTTATGAGTACTAATGCTGAGTGGTTGAAATAAATCTCAGGTGTATTTTGTAATACACTTTTCAAATAGCCTTATTTAAAATGGAGCTATTTCGGTTTATACCAGATGAGATGCTGGATTCCTGTTTTTCATCTATCTTTTTAGAGAGCTCTTAAGAAACAAAGAAACAATTAGCTGTTTTCTCATTATAGTATTGTGCTACCATTATAACAGTTATGGTCGACAAGGCACTTCTATTATTGGTTTCTATTTTCAGCTGCCACTAACTTTTGGAAACAATTATTCTTAGAGCTGAAATTTCATAAACGCTTGTTCTTAATCCCAGAGGTGAATTATTTCAGAAAGTTTATAAAATTACATTTGGTTGTTTTTCTGAAATATCTAAGCATAAAAACAGGTATGTTTCACCAATTACTGTATTTGTTATTTATACGGTAAGTTCTTCTGGGCAGGGATTTCACTTTATGTTTAGTATATTTTATTGCAGTAAAATCTAGACTGCAATTTTGATACCATGTAAATAAAAACAAGCTTAATTTTTCAAAAGCTTTCTTTAAAGATTTAGTAAGTCAAGTATATTTCTATCTTGAACTTTGGGGTATGAATTTTGGTAGGTGATAACTTATTAAATTCTACATTATAGGCAATTAAAAATAGTGGCCCCGATTACCAGGTGCAGACAAAATGTGGTTGATGGAACTCAGTGTGGAACAAAAATTTACCTGCACCTAGCCACCTGCTGTATTCTCCCTGGGCTAAGGCTATTCTCATATATTCGACTATCTGCCACTCCAGATGGTAACTGAGGATCCGCAGGGGAATCTCTTTGCAGCACATCTTTTTCCAGTCTTTGCCTGGCAGTGAAGCCAGAGAGAAGCTAACAGGATGGCAACAGGACTTCTCACAGATTGTTTTCTGCAAACCCAAGCAGTGCTGTAACAGCTTTAGCTGGTGTGAGCTGACCTAAAAATATATATATATACTGGATTTATAGCAACTGAAAATCTGGTCTTTTCCATATCAGTCCTCACCCAGAAATCTCACAGATTCCCTTCCATTATTTCTCCATTCAGTACTGGCCCAGTTTTTGTAGATAACAACTCTCCATACTCCTAGCCTTATTCTTCTGAAGACTTTCCTTTCCACAGCCTGTATAATATCACTCACTTCCTTACATCTCTACAGATAAATTATTCATGCTCTACAATATCGTGACTCTTCTGTTACTCTCAACCCTTTTTTCTCTGTCCTCCTTTGATTCCATGAAGTAAAACTTGAGACTTTCCAAGTGACTTCCTTCCCTCTCTTAATTTTGTTCCTCTCCCTCCTATTGATTTTGCCTAATAGCATTTTCATTAATACTATTTTTCTCATAGTTCTTACAGTTAACTCTTCGAGCATACGATAGTCTTTCTATGATTATACATTACACTGTATGAATGCAGAGAAATGGAAGGCAGCATCTTCTAAGTTATCAAATGAAATTTCAGCCTGTCACGTTGTAAAATTGCTTGATAAATATTAAACTCCACTTTAAACCCAATTGCTTGCTCCCTTTGCTACTACCAGAAAACAGTCCTAGGGTCATTCAGTTCCTGTGTTGTCTAAAAACATTTTCAGCTTAACATAAATATGGCCAAATGAAACACATTCATTCTTCTCCAAACGTTACTCGCATCTCATTCAAGACAAGATCTGTTTCTTCTTTAGAGATAATTACTTGCTCTTTGTTTCAAGAGGGAAATTCAAATTCTTCATATAGGAAGGCAGAACATGTTTCTCGATTGCCACTATGCCATTCTGTACATCCACATATTGTAGGCCTTCTTTATCTTTCTTTGCTTTTAGCTTTATTCCCTACAAATGCACAACCACTTGGTGTATATCACTCTGTATGCTCCCTTAATAACTTTGTAATCCACTAGCCAATATCAAGCACATTAAAGAGAGAAATATGAATAAAAAAAGTTATTACAACTTATATGAAAAAAATAAACTGAGAGGAGGATAAAGGTTCCCTAAGCATTTTGACTGAGTGGAAAGTATGATGCCACACTGGAAGATATACACAGAGGAAAAATCTTTTAAATAGTCTACTTTACAGGAAAAGCTTTGATACAAGCACTGATCGGCATCACTGTCAATCTGCCTTGATAAGATTGAGATTGCTAGTAAACCTTGAATCCCATAGACATAAAACCTTTTTGTCAAATACACTTGAAATATTTCAAGACAAGACCAGTGTCTTCCTGCAAGTTCAGCAACAGCTAGAACAGAACAGGTGCAGCTGCAGTTGGATACCACTGCATCCCTAGATAGACAGACACACAGATTCCAGCTCGGACCATGGTCAAAAACTTTCATCCAGAGCCGACAACATAGAAAAGAAGGATCTATGGGACTACAAGCACCATCCAAGAATACTGTCAAATCTTTTATTCATAATTAATTCCTTTCTGAACACATTTTAATCAATATTTTGATGTTGTCAGGCTGGATTTCTGGTGAATATCATTTTTACTAATATCATTTATTACAAAAGCATGGATCAAATTTCTGAGGGCTTACCAGTGTGAGGAAGAAGTACAGCATAGCTAGTGTGGAAGAGTTGCTCAGCGAAAGCTATTCTCTACCTCTTCCTGTGGATTTTAGAAGTGGGTTACCCTAGTTTGCAGAAAGACACCTTTTCTGTGGAATAATAAGGTCCAAATAAGGAGTTATTACTATTCAATCTGAATTTATACAAAGATAATTTCATATTAACTTCCTCAGTACCTGTATGTAGGCAAGCCCTACATGAGAATATGATCATGGTAGCATGACTTTCTTTGTCTTTTAGGTAACTGGGAAATGGTGGTTTAAATTAAAAATATTTAGAAATATGTTTTAAAGTACAGATAAATAAAAGGTAAATAAGATGCATTAAAATCACCACTTTTAAAATATACCCAATGATTAACCATTGGTATTACAATAATTAAAGTAAATATTACTTCAGATAAGCAAATAGAGAAAGAAACTCACTCCTTTTTAAAGAAGTGCTCTGTGACTTACAAGTATTAGAAAGCATCAGTGTTTGTGTAGCAGGATTTTTGCAATGAATTTCCAGCTGGAATCTGCAATTTAGGTCCTTGTTTCTGCTTTATACCTTTTTCTTTCACCCTCCCCCCCCCCTTACCTAAATTGCTGCCCTTCCTTCCACCACTCATTTGCTAGGACCAGGATTTTAATAGCAAGAGAACTATGACTGCACTGTTTTCTGATTACCTGAAACTGAGATCATGGCTAGAACCTAATAAATCCTTCCTCTCATTGCTAGTATTGTGTAGCCACGTGGTGGCTTAGAAAATCTTAGTCAAAATACATAAAAGGTAAAAATGTACAGACCTTTTCAGCAACATTCACTACAAGAAAAGCCTTTGGCTACTCACTGTTTTCTGAGTCTACCGAGCTAAAAGCTATTTGATTTTACTGTTCTTGAAGAATGCACATAGACCAGAGAGAGAGCACAAAGGACGCAGTGGGAATCTAAGCAATGGTCTGGGGCAGAGCTTGGAGGCAGAATACTGAAAGCCAAATGAATTTAGGGAAAGGATAGCAGGATAAAATGGGACAGGGAAGTTAGGAAACAAAAGAAACTCACCTGGGACATCAGAACTTAACTAAACTATCACCTATATGGGATTTCCTTTTATCTGGACTTTCTGAATGGAGAGATTTTTTCCAAAGAGAGATATGATCATTCTAGAGATGTATCTTATTGTGAAAAACTACAGTACGTAATTATAGCCTAATTTCATGTGCCATAATGTTATGAGGCTCTGATGTTTTTCATACAGGTGTAAAGATACACCTACTCAAAACTTTTCCTGAACATTTCAGCAGTAGATTCTGCACAGAATGCTGCAAACAGAGCTGTATGGATCTTCAAATACTAAGCAAAAAGTCTCCATTAAATATGTTGAGGCAGGGGTGACATATTTCCCTGCTTGCTAGTGTTCTAAGTATTTTCAGTATTTTTGTGTGTTTTTATTTTTTTGAATTGTGTTTTTGTATTTTAAATGTATGCTCCCATGTTCTGTGTGCTTTTTGATGGATATAGTGAACACTGAATTTAAGTGTGAATTTAATTTCACGAGGCATAGACCATTAATACATAGTTTTATAGCTCAGTCCTAATACCATATGTAAAACGTCATAGCAAAAGCCCTTTCTTTAGCATGTACTCTCTCTCAAAATACTCTGCATATGTGCATATTTGTATGTACAAGAGTAAGCTAGGATTCTTTGCTTCTGTTTAGTCTGGAGTAAATAAATTTCCTGCATCACATTTTATAAATACTACCATCTATTTACATCATTTATGATTAAGCGATTGGATACATGTGTATCTATACAGTATGCCGCATATACTACAATCATTAGGGAAATATCTTAGCACAATCTTCGAACAGATTAAGAAAAGTTTTTCATTAAAATCTCAAGCGTGGGTATTTAGACATAATTAATATTGTGTGTGATCAGAACCACATAACCATATCTTTTACTACAGACTAAATTCTGAAGTGAAGATAAATCAGTTATTTATGTTATTTATGATGAGAGTATGAAGTCAGTAGGTCCATGTATACTCATACATTGATAAGGAGAATAGCCACTTCCCATATACGAGTTAAGAGAGAAAAGTATTGTTATGCTCCAGAATGAACAATATTGCTTTGTATAAAAAATTGACATCAATTTGTATAAGTACAGAATATAGATAGACAACCAAACTCATTTTCAATCTACTCTCAGTAGTAGTCACAAATAATACATATATTGCACATTTCTAATACAATCTTCTTGCTAATAATGAAATAGGTTGATCTTGAACCATGACATGCAGTTTTTTTATTGAGATTTTTTGAGGTAGGTGAAAGAACTACAACTGTAGAGTGCAAAGTAAATTACACTTTGCAATCTGATACTATGTTTTTCAGCTACAAAATGTACTGCAGAGATTAGTCTTCTGCTGTCTTTACTAAACTGAGCAAGTTAAAACTGATTTCCTGAAACACACAGCAAAAGAAAGTGATCCAGTCAGTCTCCTCCCAGTAACCCTGTCCAAAAATCTTGAGTCTACAGTCAAAACTTGGCAAGAGGTGGACAGGACCACATACAATGGAAAACCACCCAAGAGTATCATGACATTTATTATACTTAAGAGAATATACAAACTCTATCTGAACTCAAATGAAGGGGAACAAATACTCTTTGCAATAATATGAATCAAATTTCACAAACATCAGAGTATACAGAGATAAAACCGAAGCCAACAAAACATCTTATGCAAAAAGTGCATTTAATTTTTCAGTTCAAGCCCCTTTTTCCATTTCTATTCTATTTTTACTACAGGAAGAGAAGATGGCAATGGCTATCAGAGTGAATAAAGTCATTCATTAAAGGTACATGCAGCCTTTGTGTTCACATAGGAATAGGGCACCTTATCCAGTAGAATATATCAACATTTGAAAAATTTTAACGTTAAGAGATGTATGTATGGTCTGTCTGTCTACAGAGCTGTTTGAAGGCTTAAAAATGATGCTTCGTTTATAAGTGACATTAAAGGCACTCAAACCTTTTTAGTCCAAGCAGGATTCAATGTTTAGCTCCATTTTTACTCTCACCAAAGGACATTGTTGAATGTGAGTTAATTGTTACCCTGTACTACACATTACCTTCATTTCAATAGCTAAAGATCAAATTTTGCAGTCATTTGGAGGAAAAGCGCCTATGGACTTCAAGCCCCAAGTTCTGCTCCACAGAAACGGCCTCCCCTTGGCAGTGCCTATGTGCCCAGACCACATACCCTGCCTGCTGTGGCCCCCCAGTAGCTGCCTCCCGGAGGGGATCCCACAGTCGCTTCAAGGCTCTGCCAAGAAAAGGGATTTGTTCACTGCTATCCATCTTCACTGTGAAAGAAATAATACGACATTCTGCAGTCAATATTTCCAGTTTTTCTTTCCTGATTCAAATGGTTATGGACATCTACCTCTGTTCACTGAACGCAATCATTACTCTGTGTGATGCACTCTTCCCATTCATCTGTTAGATTAACATGTAGGGAAAAGCATCTGTTGGACAGAGGCAGGTGCTTCATTTAGACATTATTCTGCTTCCTTCATATTGAGGTTTTTGCCTCCCCCCCCCCCCAAACTGGAAACAGAGCCAGCTAATCCCATGCTTGCATAGTTATATTTCATGGGCTTTAACTGTGATACTGAAGCACTTCAGAAAAGTGCTTCCAAATGATCAGCCTCGGGTTCTAATTGTTTCATCTTTTACAAAAAATAGCATGAAGATTTACAAAACTCCCAAATACTGCAACCTCTCAGAGAGGCTGATGCAAAATTGCAGTTCAAGACAAATTAAAACGTAGCTATTATAAATTCTGGAATTATGAGTTTTATAACAGAAAGAGGAATTGACCTTCACTTCTGACCTTACAAATCTGTAGTGCTAAGAAACATGTAATATTCATCATTTATCTGTATTGTCTCACAAGATAACATGAAAATGTATCATTTCCTAACACCCTATGTATAGGCTAGAGCTGGCATTGTCCTACAGCCCGCAGAGGCCTCTCCTTGACATCTAACCTTACTTGTACGAATCAAACTAGCAAAATAATATAATTTCACATGGCAGTAGTTTGTGTAAATATACAGGCTATGTAATGTATTTTAAGCTTTATTTAGGGAGAAGAACTTTGACTGAGGCCTGTATTGGAAAGTTCCTTCCGTGTTCCAGCACTTTCCTTCACAGAGAGGCTCTCAGCAGAGTGGCCGGTTCAAACCGGATCCAGCCGGCCCGGAGGCGGGTTTAGGCTGCGACCTGTGACTGTCTAGCAAGAAGCTTCTTGAATGAGTAAGGAAATACATCAGCAATTACCTTGTTCCTGTAGGTACGTGGCGACCGTACTGGTGAGGCTTTTCGTCGCCTCTGCTGCCACATCCTCTCTCCTGTAGCGCTATAGTAAATAAAGCTTCTGTTCTGACCCAACCCCGAAAGTGTGGAGAATTTCTTCAACAGCATTTTCAAATCTAGTCACATGCACCAGGCCACAAAAATAGCTCCTTTATTTAAAGAGAAGTTTAGAGATAATGGTAAGGATTAAATATGCCTTGATCTGAATGATCACAGTGTCAAAAAAGAGTGCTCGTTCTCAGTAATCTGTTGGTGCTGCAGGACCATACCAGGTGTAGTCCATAACTACAGTGCTAGCCTTCCAAATGATACGTTTTCACATTATCTTGTAATGCAGTCTCTTTTTGGTCTATATTCTGTAACAGCCCCTGTGATATTAATAGTCGCCTTCTAGATTTAATAGCATATGGCTAACACCAGCAGAATAATTCTTAAGTTTTACTATGTAGTAATGCAGGCTTGATTTTTGCTCTACTAGACAACTCTTTATCTTATTCTTACTCTTATTTCTCTGCTTTTTTTAATTATTCTTTTTGGCCTCAGTAAATGCTTAATATGCTGAATTCACTTTAAGGTTTGAAATAAGTGAATTACTGAAATCAAAATACCAGAAATATTGTGAAAGAACATTAAAAGCCTCTGTGTTTTACAAGTCTGTATATGAAAGAGGTGGAGCATGTTTGTATTATTTCAAATAGGTTGCCTTTAGAGGTCAGTCCTTAAGGTAGGGATTCTCCTAGTTATTTAGGAAACACAAATTTTTGGAAAATCAGGCACCTCAGGAGAATCAGAAGCAAAATATCTGAGCTGAAATCCTGGACCCATATAGCTGATTTCAGCCCAGGCTTGGAAATGAAGCCCAAGTCTCTCATCTGGAAATACAGTAACATTACTATTTTGTAGCTGGCTTAAAATGTTGGTTGCTCTGTTGAAAAAACTGTACTATTCTGAATGGACAAAACTAAAAATACAAATAAAAACATTAATGGCAATTACTGATGAGACCTATCGTTTGACAGCTGTGAGACCATTCGGGTGGTCTTCAGCCTAGCCTTGGTGTTAAGAGTTCCAGGTTATTTAAAAACTCATTATCATAACAGAGCTAGATCCTTTGATGACAAAGAATCAAGACTGGATGATTAGAGATTTGTATTATGTTAGCTAGTGATTAATGGGAAGTCAGTGTCTGAGCTTATAACTATGACAAGTCCTTAATTAAACAACAGGTTAGCTAACAAACATCACAGAAAAGAGGCTGTGTGAGAGAGTGAAGCCATGCTTTCACCGCGGCTGATTAACACATATCCAGCTGATTGGCAAAATGTTTGTCAGAAGGCTTCAGGGGTATTTCATTTCAGCCAAAGCCTTAAAGAGACAGATATGCTTACAAGGATGATTGGAGAAACATTGACAGTTGACCTTAGGATCTCGTTTTCTAATATTCAGACACTTTCTGAATATATTGTTTGCTTAACATGAATTGAAAATAGAATATATGCAGCGCTATAAACTCTTAGCATTTTTTAATTTATTCGTTTGTCAATTTTTCTTTTGCTCTGTCCAGCTTTGTCTGTACCAGTTTATGAAAATAAGTTTTCCCTTATTTTTCAAAAACAACAAAGTCATTAGCAAGGCTTATAATATGAACTTGTTTTCTTTGCTGTCATTACTGGTGATGATGTATGAAACATTTCCAATGAACATAAAATGCCAAAAGCAGCAAACAGCTCAGTTGGAATTCTTTTCAAGCTAGAATACTGTAATTCTCTCTCAACTGCTGGTCTCCCCATGGGCAAATACAACACCTACTAGTTGTGCAAAATTCTGCCTTTTTTTTTCACACAGAGAGTCACACTAGAAATTATCACTTGTGCATTTAATCTGCTCTGTTTTTTTCAAAGTCCATAATTTGCAAACAAATTTTTACTAGCATATGCCTGAGGTCTACTCCCCAAATAGATAGCTGACCCTGCATTGGGAATATTCCATTTTATCCTCAGACTAGTTGTACTCTTGTAGATATTTTCTTATGTTTGACTCTTCCAGGCTTTCCATTTGCAACTCATCAAAGATATAAAATAGATTGCAAACCTTTTGATGATAATGCCCAATCTTTGGACTTGAAATCCACTCAGCATTCTTTGGAACATGTAAAAGTAGATTGATCAATCATCATAATTACAATTGTAGATGCTTTTTAATTGTTTCTAATTGCTGTCCTTCTAGGAGCTTCCTCCTACCCTAAAGCAAAAGGCAAACACCACATCATTGCTGTTACTGAGCGAGGGATACAAACTAAGATCTTTGAACCTGAATTCATTACAATTACTGTACATATATTTACTTGTAAGCATATACGTAAGCAAAATGAAGTTTTATTGAATATTTGCATAGTGCAGCAATGGTAGAGGCTGCTAGTTGTGCATTATATCTGAACACGCTTTAAATTAGTTATCTTGGGAGATGCCAGTGGAGTATTTGCAGCTGAGCTGAGCATGGGCTTATCGTGTGATGGTGCTTTCCACTCTTGGCAGGATAGGAGGAGAGGCTGTATCATAGTCTGAGCTCTGCACTGATGGTAACTGACTGCTGGGCAGTTGATCCAGCTGGTTTAAAGCCAGCTACAATATGCCTTCATGGCCTCTGCTTGGAGCAAGTGTGGTGGTCTGGACAGGCCCTTGAGCGAGTGCTTTTGCGCCTTCTGTGCTTAAGTGTAAGCTTAGGGTGCTTTGCTAAATTGGGAAAGAAAATAGGGTATCTGTCTTGTAAAGGTTTTAGCTGCAGACTTGGAGACTGTCATCTGATTCCTGTATAACCTTGGAAAATTTACACAAGTTCTTATCACAGGAGTTTCCTCATTTTCGTTACTGTCACCCTTGTTTACTGTTCTACATAGGGAAATTAGCTAGCAAAGACATGACAAAATAATTCTACCACTATAATTGGATGAGTACATTTCTCCACGTGGCCATTCTGAAAGCAACTGTATAGGATACATGTGGTTTTGCTCTGGGTTAGAGTGACCAGGTTGAGGGCTCTACCAGGAAAGCTAAAACAAGTAACACAGATTAATTTACCTGTCTGTGCTATTATAATACACCTATTATAATAGGTGACCACCTTACGCTACTCTAAACATACAAGATGTTGAATACATTGCACCCTTATTCTACTCTCAATCATCTATGCTGGTCAATGATTATACATGATAATCCCACTTAAAGAGCCAGAGATAGAAGAGTAACTGTTTTTGCTGGTCTTGTTCCATTTTATGGAAATTTTATTGTGAACATCATCTGAGTAGAAAACTGGAATTGTGGATGATTTAAAAAAGCATATTTTGTGTTGGAGTTAAAAGCTTTTAATGTTAATCAATTGTTTTGATGTCTACGACTATGTTCATCATTCCAAGACATCTTATGAGATGCCTCCATAAGAGCATAGTTTTTTATTGGATTGTACAGTTTAAATCTGCAACCTTTTTCTCCTTTTAATGCAGTGGGCTATTATGAGAGTACTTGCATTACTCATAGTATAAAAATATCTGTAAAATTTTCAAACCTAAAGTAAATTTCAAGCATATGCTTTCTGAACTCATTCCACTGTTCTTGGGTAACTGAGCTCTTAGCACATTTCTTTTTCAAACCAGGCAAGCGGGACTCCATTTATAAATATTTTGTTTAAGAATGTAAATCTTGAAGATATAAAAAAAAAAAAAAAAAAAAAAAAGGAAGTGTACAGACCCATATTGTCCCAGCTGAACTATAAAAATCACTCCTTAAAATGTTTAACTCTAGAAAAACGTGTTTCTGCAGGTCTCCCTTTCCCTCTCCCCTGTTTTTTCCTTGCCCGTCCTCCCCGCTAGCATACTTAAAATCTACAAGCCACATACTTAGTGTATATAATGATCTTCATATATAACAAGTAAGAATTTGCCCTTTAAGATAAAAAATCGATAAGAAAGTACTTGAAAAATAATATTGGGGACAAAATTAATATGCTGGCTGCTTTCTGTTTACTATTGGCACTGTGTGCCCTTTTCATTTTCACTATATGTCCATTTCATCATTTATGACACAGAATTTTTTTTTTTCCTCTGGAAAAAAACATGTTGGGAGGGAGCTCATTTTGAAATAATTGGTTAAAATCTAGTAATGAAAACAGGAAAATGGTTTTGATTTTCATTATGTTTAGGGTCATTCCCAGGTCACATTTGACACAGATTCAGTGTTCATATAAATTTAATAAAATCTGTAAAGGAAATTCAAGTAACAGCTGTGAAAAGAATGTGATCAATAAGAGCCAAAATAAGTGTCACTTTGAAATCTGCCAACTGCTGATGGACAGTTAAATGAATGAAACTATAGTGTCTCTACTAAATTTTAAGAGCAGAAAGCCCTGGGAAATCTGTCACTTAAGTGACAGAAACTTTGCATGCTAGCAAAGTTGTAATGGTTATTTCTGTTCATTTTATATCAGATTTCTTAGTCAGGGTTTAAATCATACCAACTTATTTCATCACACCCATGGTCTTTTGATAAGGGAGTAGTGAAAAAGTTGTGTTAAATATCTCTTCTACCACAGTAACCAAATCTCCAAAAATCCTTCAAATATGTTGCTTTAATCTATGGACTCAGATGAAGTATTCATTCTTACCCTATTCAGCCTTCATCTTAAAAAAATCCCTTTGGCATGTGTTCTTCATTCCCAGGGCATCTCTGAGTAGTGGCATGGTACTGCACAGCACCCAGTGGTCAGGGCCATGTCATGGCCATGTCCCCAGGGTGCTGGCAGTAAGGGACAGGGAAGATCAGGGAGCAGTATGGCTTACCATCATTGCAGGAATAATCATAGCCACATAAAGATATTTAATACCATCCTACTTTATATGAGAAGAGAAATAATTATATTGGCATAATCTTTCACACACTATAACTGCACTGATATCCTTTTTTTTGGCATATGTCTATTATTAAAAAAAAATACTATATCAGAATACTTATACTAGTAAGATGAGGTCTCCTGATCAGTCTTAAAACTCTTCAGCTGTGTTTTAAAAGTGGTAGACTAATGGAGGATTCATTCAAAGCCCAGAGAAGTTGAAAGCAGTCTTCTTAGTGACTTCCGTGGATTTTTGTAGAGAAGTTGAAGCTCTAATACTGTGATACCTATATAAATCCTTGGCAGAAGAATTGGTGAAAACTGTGTTTGGGTTATACATGAATATAAAATCAGAAACAAAATATGATAGTAGGTGCTTGATATGTTCCTGCTGTAATAAAAAATAGTATGCATAGTAGTAAAGATTTGAACTTAATTTCTGTGTATTTATATTTATGTGTGTTTTAAAGTTGTTATTTTAAGCTGCTAAATACTACTTGGAAGTATGTTACCTTTGATTGACACTTGTCAGTATATAAAAAAGCATTCAGCTCCAGATGAACTATCTTAAATTCCAATAATGCAAATGCACATGTGTGCAAACTGTAGTGACCCCAGTATGCTTTTCTGAAAGAATCAATAATGTTACCAGAAGTACCCTCAGGGCCCCAACATGTGTTTATGATATGCATACTTCTAGCTAAAATCAGCATCTGAATTACTGGAATATGCTGCATTATATCCTCAGATACTGTAAATCAGTATAACTCCACTAAAGTCAACCAAGGGAAGCTAATTTACAGCAGCAGAAGACCCAGCTTGCTGTAGGTACCCCATTGCTTTCTGCCAACTAACCCGTTGGTGTATTATTATATTTTGTCTTCTTTGGTTTCAGAAACACTTTTTGTTGGACTGAATGGGCTTGTATTCATGACAAGGAAAATCAGGAAACTTACAGAGCAATTTACTGACTTCTTCACAGGAGGTGTTAGAGAGGTGCATAAGGCTATGTCAACAGTGGTAACCTGTAGTGCAGCCCAACAGGAGTGGATTGGCAGAACAAGATGGCCAGTGCTGAGTAAACAATGTCCACATTGAACACATTTCAGGAAGCTTTGTTTTGAACTAGGTCTAGTCTGATCCTGTGAACTCAATGCCTGTTAGCACTTGGATCACATTTGCTGTGTTTCTGATGGGAAAGTATGCTTCATAAGCTCTTGCATGAGTCAAACTAAAAAGCCAGCGCAGGCTACCTCTAAAATCTTGGTCATTATTTGGTTCATCTTCCCCTTAACTTTGTTTTATCATCATGATTTAATAAAACACTATTCAAAAAGATGGTTGATCCCATCAGGGACTTGACCCATTCTTCTTAGAATTGCAGCATTCACACTGAAATAAGTGGAAGCTGAATTTACTTTTAAAGGAACTTAGTCCTACACATAAAGATTATTTGCTAAAGGTACTCATTTCAGTATGTTTGTGGCTTGACATAATCTGTTTCTGTTACTTTATAGAAATGCTAGTTGTCTTTGCTGTAACATTTAAAAATGTGTTAACTGTAATCTACTTCAGATATGATGAAATTATGGACAGATAGATTGAAATGGATGAATGAGTGAAACTATTCACTGAAAGTGCACTCAACCTGGCAGAGAGAGGATTTAATAACTGGACATAATATATAGTCATGTCATTATAGCTTCGCTAATTTGTGTTTCAGGTCCTTGTAAGAAAGGTCTGATAATTAGTTTAAAAATCTTTCCTTTTCTGTGAAGCAGGTACTGCACACAGTATGTTCTTCAAGTATGACTACCACCTCTAGGAAGAGGATCTTAGCTGCAGAATGTATTAGTATGATTAAATACAACCCATAGGAGTGGCTGGGGATTATGTAAATGTATTTTGAGTATCTTTTAAGATGCTGATTTGGAGAAGAGTGGTGACACAGGTATTCTGGGCAAATTGAGCATTTATCCAGCTGCGTCAGTGAGTTTGAGGGTTCATAATAAGCTTGACACTGCTGTGGCTGGTAGTACTAGCAAAACTAGCACCTATGTTACTAGCAATGTCTTAATTAGTTTGGTTAAAGATAGCTGAGGCACTCCAAAGTGGTCTGTCCCCACCTGGGCTGTGTCTATACTGTTCTGAATGGCCACGAGCATGATGCAATCTGCCTTCTGTCTGCGTCTTACCTCAGTGTATTTGCCATGCTGACAGCATGAAGACAGCCTTGTGCTTGGGCATGTGAGACTTGTCACCATGCCTGAGCCCGTGGTTGAAGCCCATGGTCAGTTCTTCAGAACTGACTGCAGTGTCTGTAACCTGGGTCTCTGACTGTGGAAAAAAGGAGATCAGCCACACTTCTTATATCATTTTATATTTTCAACCCATTATTATCAAAAGATGTGTCATTACTAGTTTTGCTTTTTAAAACTCAAAGTGCTTGTCAACTACTCATTTAAAATGTTATCTAGAGACTGACAAGGTAATACCACTTGTAGCTTCTGTTGTGCTGTCTGAAGTTATTCTATTGTGGAACTTCTTGAAAGTCTCAAAAGTAAGTGTAAAATACATGCACTAAGTGACTGTGTAACAGTTAATTCTGAGACAAAATATACTCTATTTTTTAACTGCCCATAGAAAGTGCACTCAAGGTTATTAGCAAAAACATCAGGGATGGATGGAATTAGTTTTTACATATCAATAGATATCAGCTAATAGCATTTTTCTCTAGCCCATTTTCCTATTGAATGCAATGTCAATGGGATCAGAATTTGGCTGAATTTGCCTCTTTAGTCTGTTCATTGCAAATCATACGCACGACAATGGAATTTGCATGTCCATGCACCGTAGCATGGGTTATAGCAGAAGACTGAATGATTGTTGGGTACTGGTTAGATGCATTATCTGTGCGAGATCATGCCAAACTCAAAGTGAAGGTATAACTGAGAACATTATAAATAGGATTTTTAAATGGTTAGCTCATAAATGTGGCTTCATCTTTCAAGCTCAGTTGTATAGTGATTTGAGACATCATAGACAAATATTAAATGCAGTTAAATTAAAAGATTTAGGTATTTATAGAGACATAAATGTGCATTTTATAAAGGCAATCAGTTTCTGGTCTTCTGACAATTATCCTGGAGCATTCTGAAAAGGTTCTTCTATGAATCTTTTAGAAGAAATTTTAGACTATTAGGACTGTGGTTGGATAGTGGTGCAAATAAGAAAGATTTTTCATTTTTTTACCCTGGATACAAAAATTGTACTGCAAAGATTTTCATCTGTTGGCTTTTGGAGTTCATAAAAGGTATAATCCAAAGACCCCTGAAATCAACAGACATCTGTGCACATGGCCTTGCCTGAGAGATGGGAGGCTGCTTGAAGTTTGTAAATCTAATCATAGTTTAAGTAGCTACTTGGAGATGATATTGCAGTCAGCATGTTTTATAATAAAAGCATTTGCAAATAATAAATGTTTTAGGTCCTATCAGGTTTGGATTTATTACCAATTCCATTGTCTGCTGCATAGACTGTTGGAGGAATTGGTAGAGCTATTTTATTAGTGGTGCTACATATTGAGTGCTCTTCCAAAGTCTCTTTTTAGCACACTTTAAAAATCATTCCCTAATTTAACAATGATACTACGAGAGCTCTTTTATTCTGTTCAATTATGTGGAAGCACACTAACCTTTTTTTCTTTTCTTTTTTCAAGGGGGTTAATCTTCAGGGATGAAACAGATTACCAGCTTTTGAACCAATTTAAGTAGAATCTCCAGAAACAAAGCCAGGACAAATAATTATTGGCAGTTCACAGAAGGCATTCTGTGCCCACAGCTCTGCAGGATGCCGTTCAAGTCAGTTCAGTTGTCTTAATGGGAAACACCTGTGGTTTGGAACACAAGACGAAAAATCAAACTAACCATGCCTCCAACACTGAAAATAAATTCTGAAGATAAAACCTCCCCTCAGCTCCCTCCCCATTTCCTCACTCCAGAACACCGCCCCTGACTCTCACTGGTGTCCCTCCTTTCTTTTAACACAGATATGAAAGCCTGTCTTCAAAATTGTGTTCATTCATAGACACTGAAGGGTGTCAAGCAATTTCAGTTGCAATATTAAAACAAAAGAAATCATCCTACAAACAAAAACATGCTTAATAAAGGCTCATTTAGAGTCCCTCTTCTAGCTTGCTATTAAAAGTGAATGCAAATTACCTGAAAATTCTTATTGCAAATAATATTCTAAAACTTTAAAAATACATTAATCTCTAAAATTCTAAGAATTTGTGTTTTTTGATGCTTGCTATATATAGGAGATATAGCTATTTTAAAATTGAAATATTTAAATTGTGTTAGGACAAGAAGTGTGTTCTGAGTTTATATACAACACAAATTCATGTAACAATTTTCATTTGGAAATTTCAACTACACAACAATCATATATAAATATTACTGAATTTAAATGCAGATCATAGCTTGAAGTGATCTGCAGCTTTAGTAGCATTGCAGGTCACAGAAAGTCACAGTTTCAATTAGAAGTGTTAGCAGAAATTCAGAAAGAAGTTTTATTCAAGTGAATCCCTGGTGAAAAACATATATGCATTTTTTTGTGTATTTATTAATATGTGAACATATTTTGTTTTTATCTGCTTCCTCTCTCCACTATTTTTTCAACAGAAATATCAGGAAGAATAAATCAGAGAAAAAAAAATGTTTTTCAAGATTTGCAGTTACAGAGAAAAGGCCATGACACAGCAGGGTGTTGGAAGAAGCAATTTCTGAACCTCAAATTTTTAGAATTCTAAAAATACATCAGACTCTGAGAACCAACCTCTATATTAGTCATTTCATATGTTTAAAAATGTCATAGCTCTGACTTCAGAAATGCTTTTAATAAATCTTTCTACATCAAGGTGATTGCATCATCGTATGTCGAAGACTTAAAAAAATAATAATAATAGCCAACACAGCAGTGGCATGAATTGGAAAAATAATTCCTTAATACATAAAGATACCCAGTTTCTGAAGAATATAGTGATCCCTGAAGCCTGAACACTTTATAGTCAAAGGGGTTTCCTTTTCTCCGTTATTCACTGCATCTTATTTTTTGAAAGACTTCCCCTTTGATCGTAGGGATATGCGCAAAGGGAACACTGTTCCATGTAGCCCCTTGGTGTGGCTTCAAGTGTCTTTATGTTGGAAAGCTGAGCGCAGAGTACTTTGCTCAGCAGTTAGGTGTCTGATACTTCTCATCTCAGAGAGATGATACTGAGAGGTTCTAGGTTATCTAAGACTGCTCTTATACCTAGCCTCCTAGCAGCTATTACACAATGCTATGCAGCTGCCTTGGCTTGCCTTTCCTTCCCTCTACCACCAGCCATCACAGCCAGCTGTACTGGTTTGAGAAGATAACCATATTGCCCACAAGTAATATGCAAAAACCCACCCAAATAGGGAAATGGATCTTAAAGTGAATGCAAACCTCTGAGCTGCTTGGATCCTCCTCGCTCCTTCCCTCTTCATCCTGTTTCACCTGTATTACTTCCTACTCCCAGCTGTCTAGCTTAAAATTACAATGCCAGCTTGCAGAAGAGAGGCATGGTGTTTTTCCCATGTCAGGTGCTAAATAGCCTGGTTTGTGAGTGTCTCAAAAGCCCACTTCAAAGAGGTGAGGATTGTTCTGGGATGGCGCTGCTGCAGGGCAGCTTGAAAATACCAACCAGCAACAATTGTGTGTCACTTAATGCCGTGAAACTTGTCTCCAGAAATGATCATAGATGCCTTTGTGTTTAAAAATCACTTCCCTTCTCACATCAACTTGTATGCAAACCCATGAAAGGTTTTCCCACATTCTTAGGTGGCATGGGTTGAGCTGTCAGGCACACATGAGCTCTGAATCATGGCCAGGTTTGTAGGCCTCTGCTGGGAAAAGTGCTATTGAGACAGCAATCACCTGGAAGGAGCCCACAAACTACACAAATATGCCTTAAACTTAGAGGAGAAGGGACTGTCTTGTTCTGTTCAGGCATTCAGGTAGGCTGGGTCTAAAACACAAGCAGTTTCTTTGTGCCATTTCT
Organism: Rhea pennata; assembly: GCF_028389875.1. NCBI lineage: Eukaryota > Metazoa > Chordata > Aves > Rheiformes > Rheidae > Rhea > Rhea pennata. Next base: position 15,030,510 of record NC_084670.1, on the reverse strand, counting down.
GGGCTTCCAAGTATTGGTTTAGAGGTCCTGGGGAAATTATGGGTAAAGGCCATAGCTCAGAAGCCAGGCCTCTTGATGAAGTCAGTCTCCTTTTGCTACAAACACAGAGGATAACAAGAAAAAGTCAGGCAACACTCTCTTTAGCAAGATGTGGTGAGATCATTGTGTGTTGATGGTGCCGTCAAGTGAGGACAATGCTAGAAATATTTTATTGAGCACCTGCGAAGGATAGGGCAGAATAACAATCCTGATGAAGTATTCAGTGTGACTGTACCTAGATTGACTGGGGACAAATGTAGAGCCTTTATCTTCAATGTGTCTAGGCAGTTAGGCATGAAATTTCATTTCCAGGTTTATCTCTAATGTGATCTCACAGACAGGAAAACCTGCTACAGCTGGGGAACAACTACAAAATTCACTCATTCGAGAAACAGTGAGCTGTGCGTTTGGTTTGTGACATGTCTTTATTTTCTATAACTTCTCTCTTCCATGAAGTACAAAAGTGCAGTGTCAAATTATGTACAATGCCGAGAATGTTGGAATGCTGCAATATGTGTTTCAGAAAGCACACGTTAATGCTAGTGTAGGACAAGCTATAATGCAAGAGTCTTCACCTTCTACTTTACCTCTGTAAATGGGCAGCAGCTTTTAAAAATATTCCTAAATCTGTAAAACCTATTATGCGAGGATCGCCTTCCCCGGCAACTTTTTTTCAAGGAGGAGGGCAAGAGGGAAAGAGAAGGAAAGGAACGATGTTATCAGCAAGAGGAGGTTGAACATATCCTATCACATCAGCCTGATTCTGAGCAATTAGTGTTAAAAAAGTTAAGAGATGTTTAACTGTGACACAAATAAAGATTATCACTCTAAATTCAGCTGATTTCCACAAATGAAAAAGCAGTGTGGAGGAAAAGACAATTATAGAGGTATTACCTAAATGTAAAGACTTTTATAAAAAGTCTTTTATGAAAAGGCTCTGGAGAAAATACTTAAGGACAGTTAATCTATATGAAAAGCTGATTTGCGTAATGTTTAGATTTAAATACTGATGTATGGTATAGAATAAGTGGCATATCTGCAGTTCATTTGCACAACAATAGTTTAAATATATCCTATTGCAAAAACTCTAACAGAACCATGGTCCAGTGCTAAATCAATAATACAGAGACATGGCGTCAGTCCTGGTTCCTCCATCCTATATGGTTCATGTTTGCAACTTCTACAGAGGGCAATACAGAGCTATAATTTGAGTAAATTAACTGTCACACTTAGCTTCTGTGTGCATTTTGATCAGCTGAGACTGCCACCTAACTTGTGCATTTGAACAGAAGAGAGTTTTTAGCTAGAAAAATGTAGCACATCATACCAGAAAGTAACATTGTTTGTAAAATTATTTTAGCTTTTACAGGAATTCAAAATAGACTGGAACTGAATTTTCTCTTTCACAGACTATTCAAGAATTTTGCATTGCAAAATACAATAAAAAGGAAAATCAAAATAAATATCCTATGAAAAAGTGATTTGATTTAATTAATTCAAAACTTTTCATTCAGGCTTTGACTTTTTTTATTTCCTGACACAACAGGCTGAAATTAGAAAATAAAAATATTCTTTCTAGAAAGTCCCAGTCAGAAAATTTCAGCTTTATTAGAATGTACTTCACCTTTTTCTTCTTTTTTTCAAAATTATCCCCTGCCAAATTCAACATACTTCTTTGATAGCTGCTTTATTTGAAAATGTCTAATCGACTGAGAGAGAAATGTAGATTGAGACACCGTGTAAATCAATACTCAAAGCTAAAGAAAACACAAGAAAGCAAATATTGTAAGCATCAGTAAAATCTACTACTTGAGTTTGACATACAAATGGGAAAATAAAATGCCTTTTGCTTTGTTTTTTCCCTTGATATTCCTGCCAGGGTAGTGTACTGTGGTATTAGACATCTGGGTTAAACTCTAGAGCTTACTGGATTTGATCAAGGCTTTTTCTGTCATTTTAATCTTTTAAAAACACAACCAAACAGATATGGCAAAAGATTATGGAGCCTAGTTTATCTGATATAGTCTATCCTCTTTTGTTAAGATATCCTTATGCTTCAAAAGTTGAGCAGATACATCTCAGAACTTAAAAAAGATTAATCTTATGGTATTTTTAATTGTGATTTGTGATGTCAAACTAAAGAAATTATAAATCATAGCAGTATACTTAGCCAATCTGATCCAATCACAAGCCACACTTTAATTTTCAATAGAGACATTAAACTCTTGCTCCTTTTAGAAACAGCATGTGCCAGCTTCAGGCAGAGATTTGAGCACTGATGCTGATCCAGGAACAAAGAAGAACTTGAAGTGGAGCTGCTACTGAAATGCACGCACAGCTTCTTCAGATGAGATGTCAGCAGCACTTGTTCTTAGGCCTGATAATGAAGTTTAATTTTTCTCAAATGATGAATTACAGGACACATACACATAAGGCATTTAACTCTTCCATGAGATGCAGGTACTTGAAGCTGCAAATGAAAAGAAGGCATTTAACACGAGGCATAACAGTACTATTGGTAAACCACAACTTCTTACACTAGCAATGTAATTTAAATTAAGTAGAAGCCTAGCTTATAAACTCACACTATGACCTGTACTTTATGGTCCTTTTATATCTCTTGGGTCCTGATCACAATGAGACTTTCTTAGTCTAAAGCAATTTAATGCAAACATTCCTGGGGCAGGCTATAAAATGTGATTTTTGCAGTCAGTCTTTTATGGGTATTTTTGAGGAATATTGAATACCCCGTTGAAGAAAGGATGACGAATGTAGACATTACGACATATGTGTGGGGTTTAGCTGAGTCTGTATTTGCACATGAATATTAACCCTGGTAATTGAGAAAACCTGTCTCCACACATTTTGTTCATTTCCACAAAAAGCATGTGCATAGATTTAGGAGAAAATTAGTGCCCTGCCTTACTTAATTACAAATTTTCTGGCTATGAGACTCCCCATGCTAACTTCTCTTTGAGGGCAGTGGACTCGACAGATGCCATGTTACACCTACTAGATGGAGATAGTTCTTGCTTGCTACTAAGCACTAACAATAACACATGGAGATGTAAGTTGTGAATTGAGTTCAGCAGACAGCATGGTTTCCAATTCTTAAGCATTTTGCAGCAAAACTAAAAAGCACCATCAAAGATGTTCACAAGTGGTATCATTGCAAATGTTTACAAAACATGAAAGGAATGGTAAAATATGTGCTTAAAAATGTGCATGTTGAGATCTTGAGAGAAAGGCAAGAAAACACATGGCTTTGAGAAGAAGATTTATTTTTCTGCACAGTACACCAATTGATTTTTTAAATAGTAACGGTGAATACATCATTAACAGTATTTTTATAGGGCACTAGTATATGAATGCATTGTCATGAGATAAGCCAAGTTAAGTTTATATCCTAACTTTCTTTTAAGTAGCTTTTCTTTGTGATCATATTTGTATTCTGTGAATACAATGCATCTACTTGACCAGGGGTTTCAGGAGGATTTTCCTTATTGTGAGCAACTCAAAGATAATCATACAAGCTTTTCAACTCAGAAAGACATACTTTTGAGAGTATAAACTAGAATAATTAGCTAATTATGAACAAACTTGCTCCTGCCCACTGTATTCTTGTGAGGCAGCCCCCTGCGTGGTTTGCATCTTAAGACCATGACTCAGAGCCTTCCTGGGTACTGCAGACTCCACCCTCTATCTTCAGAGTCCTTTGGCCCCAGAAAACTTTTACTTCAACTATCAGAAACACAAAGGACCAGGCTCAAGGTTGTTGTTTCTCATCAGCCTTTGCCTGAGCTGTGAATGCCTTTTCTTTCTCAAGACTGTCCCCGCCTCCTCCTGTGCCTTCTGGTCAGGAGTCTCTGTCCCATCAGTATCACTGAATTCATTCCAGGGAATGAAAAATCTGCTTTTCTTGTTTTCAGGGGGCTTTACCTAACTTACTTTGATGGGAGAAGACAAAAGCTGAGAAAAAAGCAAGTAAAGTAGACTTTGCCATCACAGTGAAACAGAGTACCCAAAGAAAATGTCTATATTTTTACTTTCCCTTGTCTTCCCGACTTGGGCAGCTTACAAACGTTTTTGGTTTTCTAGGCTTATTGAAGTATTGTAAAATATAAATGAGAGTCAAACAAAGGAAAGTGTCAATTAAAATGTGGTAAGTGTCTTGTGAAGGGATTTTAAAATGTTTTAAAACAACAATATATAAAATGGTAATAATAACAGAACAAAAATGTTACCACCCTCTAGTGTTTCTCTGGCAAAATGAAGGGCAGCTGCATTTTGACTGTCAGAGCCTCAGGTGCTTGCAGTGTATTGCTGCAGAAAGTTTCCATTTCAAAATCTTAGTGAGTACTAACTCAATGAACAACGGAAATAAATGAAGCTTATGAAGAAACATAATATTAGTCAATGGCCAGACACCAGGGTCTCTACAGGTTCTGGTCACAGACAAATTCTTATTTCGATTTTCTGTTCTGCTCCCTCAATACAGTAATAATCTTATCACTCCATTTACTCTTCACAGCTGGCCTGCAATTCTTGGTTGGTTTTCTGTTGCAATTTAACTTGCTTATATGTGGCCGAGACATTTACTAGCAATCAGAATGTATCATTTACAAAATGCAGCCCCATAACTTCAGGGTTGGTGTGCTGTGTCTAGTCAGGCATAATTACCTCCAAGGACTGCTTTCTTTGATTTGGGAGGCAAGCTGAGCAAAACAATGTTTAAACAGAAAATACTTTTGTAAGATTTTGGCTCCCTGACAGTCAATGTGTGGGCATACTTGCCTTGCCCTGCTCAACACAACATTCTCTCATTTAGGAATGCATTTGTTGTGCTCTGTTCTTGGTATTTTGTTGGCCAGCATCTGAGAGGATTGTGAAGGTTCATTTCCTACATTACGGCATATCAAATTGAGATGGGTTTTTGTCTTTCTCTTAGTAGAGGCCACAGATGCACAAAGCAGGCTCAGATTATTATTTCATGCCTATCTAATGCATCAGATGATGCTGAGAGTGGGCGTTGAAGTTTTTTCCTGAAAAGACTGGGAGAGACGATTTAGAATTTCTCAAAGCTCATGAAGACAAGAGACAGTATCTTTTTCTATCTTTTTGACCTCTTTTGCAAGGAAGATACTGAAATAACTAGAACTGAATTTGGAATATGGGCTAGTGGCAGCCTCAGACAACAAGTCAAGGTGAGTGAAGAAGGAATCTGCCCACAATGACTTACTGCCAGATGATGACCAAGTGGTTATTGCCAGATGATTCTCAAGTATACTAAGGCTGTGACTCAGCTATACCACATCTTTCATCTCTTGTTGCTTTTCTGTATCTTTAAGACAATGCCAGTGCAGTAGTTACAGCAAGGAAGCATACTCCATCATGGCCAGATTCAGATATTTCGTGTTGACACACTATACAGGTGCTGATTAAGCTGGAGCAGGCATGTTGCATTATACAGTACATCCACTTTCACCCTCCTGAGTAATCCATGCTTGACATATCTCTTCAGACTGTAGCTGGAACATAGACTTCATATGCTGAATCATTCAGTTAGGCAAAAAAGCTTAATTGTGTAGACTGATTATAAGAATGCACAAATTTTAGCTGAATGAAAACTGTAAGGGATAGAAACAGTCATGTTTCAGGTTGTAATGCACCCTTTAGTTGATTAAGTTAATGAAAAGCATCCATTATAGATAATAATAATTCCATAATTTTTCACTATAGATTTATCTTTATAAAACCATTGGGCAGTGGCCATCATACTCAATTATACACATATATGGTTGGTACAGTTATGGAGTTCATTGTATTCCTATTTGTATGACTAAGGTCTGCTTACATGAGCATCTATTTAAAATACATACAATCTTAACAGTGGATTTGAAAGGCTATTGATAAAATTTTTGATCCCTCCACAGCCAAAGTCCAATTGGCTTCAGTGGGAAAAGAGAGCAATTCCTTTCCTCCAATACAGGGTCAGAGCCTTCACAGGGTGGAGTGTTTTTTGTGCAGATCATGGGAGAAGTCTGTGAGCACTCTGCAGGATAGGACCCTGACTGAGAATGTAACATGGCTTCCTCTGGTGCTACCATAAGATTATTTATTTTAATCCTAAAAACCTTTTAAAAATGTTGATGTCATGTATTATGAATAAAATAAAATCTGTGTATAGGCAATCTCACAGCTTAATAGCTCAGCGGGACGTAAAACCCCATTCACCACAGTTTGCTTGAATGAATCAACCTGTTTCCTGAGTGAAATTATAATAGCACAAAATGTTTTTAATAATGTTTGAAGAGAACTAGTTACAAGCTGTGTTTAGATTTAAATATAATATTTGAGTCTAAAAGAAATGGTTAACTGTAATATGTCTCATGTGTCAAAAACACAAAATAGACAAGAAGTTATTTAGTACCATAGCAGAAAGATTCTAGGAACTGGCAAAAAGTGATAGGAACAAAAATAGTCAACAAAATTTTAATAGAGACTGATATGTATAAAAAATGTAATTTGATTTGTTAATTTTCTATTTTGTAGATCATGTAAGGTTTGAGAAAAATTGTAAAGTTTTTTGAAAAAATTTTGCAATTTTGACGAATTTATCCCTCCAAAATTTGCTTTCAATGCAATTTCATACAGAAAGGCCTTTGCACTTAAAGTAGGTAGACTTTTAAGAATGAATTTGTTGTGCTCTGCTCTTGGTATTTTTTTGGCCATCACGTGCAAGTGATATGAGTTTTTTCTCCATTAGTTTGCAAATCTATTGTGGTTCAAGGATAGACCTATTTTATTTTCTGTGTTTTTGCTTTTATATGTTAACATCACTTGCATCCATTTCAGTATTTCAATGCTGTGTCCATTCAGCACTTGTTATTCATCCAGAGGCTTAAAAGGACGCCCAAGGTCTCTGGAACACCTCTGTGGTAAAGGCACCATTCTTGCAGTAGATAGTTTTAGGCTGAGACAAGGGTTTGCTATACCCAGGGGTCCCTAGTTCTAACGCTCTACTGTTTGCTCAGCTAATGAGGTCAGAACACATGATTCTCTCTTGTGTAAGATGCCTCTCTAAAACAATGCACCATGAATGAATGGTACAGTCAAAAGGAATTATAACTGTACAATATATTAACATTGAAGCTTTTAGTGCAGGGTTCGTGAAATTAAGTGAAATATACAGAAACCTTTTTAGCACGAATAAGATGTAGGTCATGCTACAGGGTTGTTCTAGGAAAAGATTAATGAGCAGTTCGATTCCGGTACCTAGGTATATAAAGATCACCACAGAGCTTTTGTCTGCCTCACCTGAGAGTCTGCCTAGTCTTTAAATGATTAGTCGGCAACCATTTTTTGTCCTGATACAAATTCAATAGACTGAACCCGCAGTTGCACTAGAGCTGAGCTTGGCACATCCAAGATGAATGTCAGGAGGAGACAAAAGTCTCTTTAATCTACAATTACTTTCTGACTGTCTATTTGAATTAGCCCAGGGGCTCCTCTAACTTGTGTAGGCTTGCAGCGGCTCCCTGGTCCATTGAGCTAATGAAGATTACTAGAACAGGCAGCTCAGCAGCTTTACCTTGCTCTGCTGCCCAGTGGGGCCCCATACTCGTGGATACTGTCCTGCTCATTTCAAGCAGCTTGAAGATCAGAGTAAAGGGCCTTCATGACGGGCTAAGAATTGATGCACCAGCTGGGTCAGGGCTGTCACAGAAAGCCCCAGTAAAGGGGCTGTAGTAGTGCAGTAAAAACATCCAAGTTTAAGGAAAACCCTTTTGGGGTGACCTTTTGGGAAGGTCACCTCTGACGTTCCCATGCAGAAGTAGATAGTGGTACCGAACAGGGACTGAGAGCTGGAGGGACAGCAGTGCTGAGGAATGAAGTTGGGAAAGGCAGAGGTGAGCACTAGCAGTAAAACAACAAGGGCTACAAAGGCCTGTAGCAGTCCCAGCATACTGCTGCTTGAAATTTGGTTAAAATACTAAGAACATAGCTCCGTAACTTCTCAAGGACTGAGGTAAGGTTGACTGACCTATAGTTCCCCAGGTATTCCTTGCCCTTCTTGAAGATGGTGTGATGTTTGCTTTTTTCCAGTCAGCAGAAGCTTCTCTCATTTGCCATGAACTATCAAAGATGATAAAGTGGTGTTGTAATGACATCAGCCTGCTCCCTCAGTGCAGGTATTATAAAAATATTGTTAAATTACTACGTGATTATGAAGACTTTTAAGTGCAGGAAAGCATACTGATGAACAGAGGACACAGGCAAGATTTTGTAGACTGTCCACCTGTCAAAGGCAGGACCCATCGATTACGATGAGAACTTACTTGTGTTACATCTGAATGACTTAGGGGTATCTACTTGTCACAATAAATGTGTAAGCTTTAGTATCAGAAGCAGCTTGGTTGTATTAGCCCACACTTTTGTCCAGTCAAGCATGCTTAGCTTGGATAACTAATACTATTGCAGATCTAGGGCTAACTCAGATTACTTGGAGCTTGCTCATATATCTCTCCCTGGCACTTCATTATGCCATAGCCATGTGCTAAATGTCAGTCTGGAAACAAGTAGATTGCATTTTCTCCTCATGGAGTGTTTCAAGTTTAGCTGATGTTTCCTAATAGAGCTGGGTAAAGAAAGCCCAGAAAAGAATTTGTAGATAGTAGTTAGTCCTTTGCCTCTTGTTTTTAATTTGTCCACTGGGCATTTTACAAGCTTTTTGTGCTTTGAAAATGATTTAATATTTTATGAAAAATCTTCAGCCTCTGGAAGGCTCCAGGGGCTGAACTTCTTTCTTAAACAGCAGTGACACTCTGAGGACTGAAAAGACCAGTCTGTTATACTCTATCAGATGTAGGCCAGCAGAACAAATACAGCATATTCCAACAACATACTCTTTAAGCTGTGCAAAGAAGATATTTGGACCACACCGTGGAGTACAGTGATCAAGCAGCTAAAGCTTCCTGGCAGTGGAATCGAAGAGTTCAAATTGCACTGCAGACTGATGATGAAAGCTGTAATCATAAACCTGGGTTTGTTCATTGGGTTAAGGAGCCATTGGGTTGATATTATCCCAGATATGTATCACCATGCTTCTTTCTTATATGCTGCTGGCATAGAAACTAATGTTAACCACATTAACCTGCGAGGGTATGCAAACTCTTTTTTCCTTTTTTTGCACAATTTTTGCTCCAGACCTTGTTCAATAGTTTCCCATTTAGACACTATTTCTCTTCGTATGCAACTAATTATTTGTGTTCCACCATTTAAAAAAGCAAATTTTGAAAGACTTCTAGCATAATGGCAATATGATGAGTAGTGAACTGTTTTACAAGGCAATCCCCTGATTTTCTTATTGCACTACTCTAACTAGCCATCAGCCTTATAGTTTATCCACCCAGGAGCCAAATTATTGCCTCATAAAAAAGCTTAGTGCTTTATTATGGCTTAAATATAATTGTATTTAAAGACCTCATAGGTTACAGTTAGCAAAATTAGCTTTTATCTCATTTCATGATAACAGTAAGTTTTAATAACCTCAGTGACTTTCTGTGGGCAAGTAGATGTTAAGAACTTTTTTTCCAAAGTATTTCTAAGTATAGCAAAAATAGTAAAATTCCTTTTCATTAAAAACTAAAAATTTACCTTCCTTCTAGTTTAATTTCCCTGATGTGACAGTACACTCAAAGTGAACCATTTGTCTATACAAATTACTTTTTACTGACTTCAAGTTAATTAAATAAGACATAGTGTCTCTAAGTGGCAATGTGGAGGCAACTTTATTCAGTTTCATAGAATTCTAAAGATTTATCAATATGCTTGCACAAATGTCATTAACATTTAATTAAATTTCAATTTTCAGATGAAATCTGCCTTTTCAGTAAACTATTTTATTCACAATTCCCAGCAAAATTAAAACAAACATGTATAAAACAAATATCTACAGGAACACATAGGTAGGTACAGATAATCAACAGTTCTAGCCTGGTCTCTGAAATTATGCTGATGGCCAGACTTACAGTTTGCAATTTTACAATTCACAGATTTACAAATGTTTATGTTATTAAAGATTTATATAGGCTTAATAGGATTTATAAAACTATCTAAATAAGGCCAATCTAATCCTGTGGACTTCAATAGGAAATCCTGTTTATGGACTGTATAGCTTTGTCTTTATGTTCTTATATGCTTAAAATTGAGCTGTGGATAATTTTATTTTACATTACAAATGATGAATGCCAAAAGTTGGATACATATAAGAATTGCATTTGGAAAAAAATGTATGAAACTTTGCATGCATTCCATCTAAAATTTCCTTTATGTGAAAGCATGAATGTAAAAGAAATTGGCAATGGAGTCAGTCTGGATGAAAACAAACAAACTATTATTTCATCCACCAATTTTAGAAATGCAACCATGAATGACTCCTAATTTTTTTCCGTAGAAGATTTAATATATTACTATAGCCAATATTTCTGACCTGATTCTTTTTTCAAGTAGAATCCACTTCTACCCACAAAATCACTGGAAGTCTTTATATATGAAAAATCAGCAAAACTAAAGAGATTTTATTTACTCTTGCAAAAATTGAAGGAAATAATGTATATAATTACTACATATTATTAAGATCTTATCAGATTGATAAGATCATTGAGATCACAGGGGAAGTCTTAGAAACTACATTCTGAGCTTTCAACTTGTGTGTATTATGAACTGGTTAATAACTTAGCAAACTAAATAAAGAAGCATATGTATTTCCCATTTATCAAATGACAAGCAGATTGATAGAAGAACATAAGAATGTCCATATGGAGTTAGACCACACCTCTGTTAAGGCTGGGATTCTCTCTTCAGCATTTGCCAGTACCAGATGCCTAGTGAAAGTATATGAGAGTAGGACAAATACATGGTGTTATTATATGCTGTGATATTCTGCAGAGTACTTCCCAGCCATCTGTGGCTCAGGTAGTTCCTGGACTATAGATATGGTGTCTGTGTTTAATTGCCATAGGCAGATTTTTCTGTCATGAATCTTTCTGAAGTCATGCAAACTTTTCTGTCTGCAATATCCTATGACATGTAATGCCATAGCTTAATTTTGAGTTCTTTATAGAAGCACCTCTTGTTTGCTCTGGGCTTATCACCTGCTAATTTTATCTGTTACACCTCACTTTTTGTTTTTGAAGGCAGAATGAGCAATCATTTACTAATTCACTACCTCATGTTGTACAGCTTTTCAGACTAGGGGGTCCTGGACTATTTAATCACTGCTCTTCCTTTTACAGAAGCTATGTATACTTTTGATCATCTCTCTCACCTGTCTCTGAATCTTTTCTAGTTCCACTGTGTAGTTTCTGAAGATGGAGGATGAGGACAGAATGGAAGTGTACATATTCCTTAAGATGAGAGTCCTGTTTTGTGTTTTCTTCTCTATCCCTTTCTCATAGCTCCTTACATTTGATTTGCTTCTTGACCAGTTTTTGAAGAATTAATCTGACCTTTTCACAGTTACCTATTGTAACAACATACTTTTTCATTCCTGAGAGTAATTGTCAATTCAGAATTCTTTATTGTATAAGCAAAATTAGGGTTTTTTCCCCATATGAATCAATTTACATTTGTTGTCTTCAATTTTTTTTTTTTTTTATCCAACCATTCATTGTATTAGATTCTTCTGCAGTCCTGCACTGACTCTCACCTTTGCTATCTTTAACACCTTTCTGTCATCAGGAAAATTTGTTGCCCCACTATTCATCTGTCTTCCAGAACATTTATGAATATACTGAACTTCCACTTGGGATTACTTCTCTTACTCTTTATGAAAACTTAAGTTTTAACCAGTTATTTATCTCTGTAAGAATCTTCCTTTGGTAGCTTAATTTCCTTAATAGCCTTTGGTGAGATGCCTTGCAAAATACCTTTGGGATATATTCTTCCTTGCTCACAGCTACCTATTAGCATATTTTTTAAGGCATAATAATGTGAGTGTAATAGAGAACTTGAGTATTCAAACAAATTGAAAATTAGTGACTTTTTCTTCTCCTTTGTGTAAAAAAATCAATAAGTTTATGCTAGTGAATTATAACACTTCACATGGCAAGTTATATTTGGCTTCAGTTCTGATAACACAATATGTCTTACTACCATGCTCATAGGATTGTCCTTTGTATGTTACAACTAAAAAGGAAAAAAATCCTTCTGTTTCTCTATAGATGTTTATAACCTTCTTTATATATTCTTAATAACCTCTCAATACATGAAATACAGAATGATATAGTATAATGTTCACGAACTGTTAATTTTCCCCATACATGTTCAGAGTGAATTTACTCTGTATAGGCTACATTTAGCTCCAGCTCCAATCTGCACTACAAGGATTTCCCTAGGCTAACAACCATGTAATAGAACATTGACTCTTTAAATGGTGTAGGCTAATGTAAAACTCCATACAAATCCAGTTACTAACAAAGTGTATGATTGCATACATAACTTACAAGGTGATTAAAAGACATATATTTTAATTTCTTAATTACTGCTGTAGCTAAATAACTGTGCAGATATACACTGACATCATAGTATCATCTAAATTTGAGACAGCTTTAATGAAACTACTTTACATTTACAAAGTTTGAGATAGCCTCTCTGTTAATGAAAGTATGCCAAGCTAGTTACCTGGAATAACAGCATATATATGGGCAGTTGCTTTGGAAATATCTAATATCTAAAAATCTCATACTTAAGGTGATGAACTCCAGAACAAGTTAGGCCATAGCAAACCAAACCACCCCTGTTTTAAAAGAATAGGAAAACAAGTACAAGTCCTTTGATTTAGCCCACTAATAGTCTCACCTTGGGTGAATCCAGACTATGATTCTCACATTTTCAAATGCCTGTCTGTCAGTGCCTCTCACACTTTCAAATGTACAGTCTGCTTGTTTGTACAAAGCTTTCAGCGTGTGATTTGCACCAGATTTATGTTTAAAGCCTCACCTCTCCATTCATGTGTCAAATCCTAAATTAAGTCTCTTGATTACTTCGTGGTGACTTGTTCACGTAGCCATATTGTTCATTAGCTAACAGAGTTTCTCTCTCGTCAGATGCCTCAGCTGGACTTCTTATTCCTACTGACTCCACAAACTGTTTCTTTGAACTTTGTGCATGAATCCCCAACCACATCCGATACCAAGTTTGTCCAGTCTCTGTTCTGTGCAGTGAAATGTCCAGGCTCCACAGACATTTTATCCTGTGTTGAGGAAATGTTGGATACATGCCCAGATCGTCTTTTTGTTTATGAATATAAACAGAGTTTAGAGGCAGTGTGATAGGAATGACAAAGCGGATTGTAATGGCAGAAAATCCACTAGAGAAAGTAAACTATGTAACTTGTGACTGATGAGGTGAGAATATTTTCACCAGTTACAAATTCATGGTTGAAAGTTTTAGTGTTGACAGGGTTTTATCCCAATATAAATTGAATATAATGGATTTACTCTGGATTTACACCCAGGGTGTGTGAGAATGGAATTTGACTCAGTATTTTTAGTCGTACGTCATAGACAGGTTACTTTTAAAAATTAATTTAAATGCTGCATTTAGTTCCATTTTCCAACTCCAGTCTCCCAGCTGTAGCTTCTCACAGTAAAGTCACAGTTCTCTTACAACGAACTAAACATTTTACTGCCGCCCAGTATTGAGGTATCACAGACTAGGTATGTGCAAAACAACCGGCATTTCCATTCTGCAGAGTCCTTAAAGCCTTGCTGCTGTTCTTATATATTATTTTGGGGGAAGGTTTAGCTCAGTTGGTTAGAGCTTGGTGCTGCTGATGCCGAGGTTGTGGGTTCAACCCCCATACGGGGCTATGCTGAGGGTTGGACTAGATGGTCTCCAGAGGTCCCTTCCAACCTTACCATTCTATAATTCTGTGATTCCTTGACAAAGCCTGTAAGGAGGAATTTTATAAATTCCATTAATCATATAAACAATGACAGCAATATTGGTAGAATAGCAGACAACATTTCGAAAGCCTTCAGCCTTCCCTTCACAAGTTGTATTATTAGCTTGCACCAGAAGACAAACATTAGGCCATGCCATGCAACATTATTTCTTTTCTTTTCATTGGCTATATAACTGCTAAAAACCTGTAAATCTGTTAAATAATATGTCAGTTATCTAAAAACAGCTGAGATATTTATGCAAGCCAAGTACAAGGAAGGGGTCATTAGGTGGTCCAATAACATTAGTAAGTGTGATGAACAGAGGTATGGAAGTATGATGCATTTATTTTCTGTGGCTGAAAATAATACTTGTTTTGTTTTCAGATTTGGTGAAGTTGTTAAAGGGCAAGCACAATGTGACTTCTAAGTAAGACATTACTTTTGTTTTCTTTGTGTATTTAATCTGATATAAAAGTAGCATTACACCAGATGTATATATATGGTTGATATTTTTTATTTGTAAAACCATAAAAACAGACTTCTGAAGAGAAATATAAATGAATTTTAAAGAAATAGTGTTGGAAACAGGCTAATTGCTGCACTCACTTGTTTTGCTGTAAGATGGTTGGCTTTTGAAGTCCAGCCAATTTAAGCAGTTTGAGTCTTGCAGTACCTTTCATAATATATGAGCCCCACATCCTGGAGTCATGTGAGATTCAGTTTTCATTTACCAAAATGATGTACTTTTCTAACCTTTATAATACTATGGAAAAGCCTTGCAAAAATATAATCAAAAGCTTCAGAAACTAGAGGACAAAGCCCCAGTTCTTAGTATAAACTATACTATTCATTATAATTTACATCTAACATGAGGTATTAAAGAACATGGGTATCAGTTTGATTGGGCTTTTTACAATTTAATCTGATGTTCTGAGATCGATCAGATCAGTGTATGAACTTTTAAATTATTTCAAGAAAATAGATGTTCTATCATTAGAAATGTGAGGTATGATCAACATGATAGTCAGGGAAATTAATTTTATGAGCACTTAAAGATTTTGTCTTCACAAGGCAAAAGTGATATGGTTGTAAGCTCAGGAAAGGAAAAGTAAATCAACCCAAACAGGAATCTTGAAAGTGACACCATAACTAGAAAAACGAATAAAATTGAACGAGTAAAATCTTTCAGGGAAATGTTATAAACACTTAAAATGGAACTGGGTTCACTTGCTTCATCTGTCAAGCTGCTTTTGTAGGCCACATTATTTTTTCCAAATATTTGCTTCTAGTTTGTTTGTCATCTCTGCTGATAAGCATGGCATGCTTGTGCTCCATGTGCATCTTTGCTTCTATTTGTATTGTGAAACAGTTGGCACATCTTACTATTGGCAACGGAATGGCATGCTATAGTATTAATACTGCTTTTCCCTTATCCAATCTAACACAGTCCATGGGTTTTAGAGGGAAAATAATTCCAAAATATATTGGCAAGCTTGTACTGTTCTATAGCTAAACTACCTGGCAAAAAGAGCCTCATATACCAGCTTTCCTCCTTTAATCTCCATTTATTCATTTCTTATATGTCTGCTTCTAGTTCAAATAACTATACAGCCTTATAAAATGGAAGTAAATGTCATATCTAAATGCACTGTTAGTATGTTAAACCCTCATTTTAGAAAGGGTCCTTAAGCACACGTCTGACTTTGAGAGCATTTTCCTGTAGATGCCAGCTTTGATTTTACCTTGAAAATACTATGTACATGTTAAAGAAACAGAGCTTCCCAACACAGTGGAAATGATTTGTTCCACGTACAATTAGCGATTTGAAATGAGTGCAGTTTGTTACCCTAAAAGCAGATGGCAATGGCAATAGCAACAAGAGAGACTGGATTCCCCTTGGTTTTTAATGGAACAGAGAGTGGAGAAAAGCCTTCCCAGGGGCCCGAGCAAAACTGAGTGGCTACTGCTGCCCAGAAGATGCAGCACTGGGCTTGACTGTCAGAGCAGAGCCAGAGGAGGCAGCAGTGGGCAGCTGGCAGGGGGAAGCAGGCAGGGAGCTCACCTCTGCAGTGCTCCCTCTCCTGGGCCCTGCCAAAACTGCGCTATTGCGACCGTGGCTGTGGGGAGGGGCCAATATCCCTCCTGAGCAGCTACCACTGCACACCCTGACCCTCTTAGAATCATAGAATCAGTCAGGTTGGAAGGGACCTCTGGGAGACATCTAGTCCAACCTCCCTGCTCAGCAGGGTCACCTAGAGCATGTTAGACAGGGCTGCATCCAGGCGGGCCTTGAATATCTCCAGACAAAGAGACTCCACCACCTCTCCGGGCAACCTGTGCCCGTGCTCCGTCACTCTCACAGTGAAGAAATTCCCCCTCACGGTCAGGCAGAACTGCCTGTGCTTCGATTTCTGCCCATTGCCTCTTGTCCTGTCACAGGGGACAACTGAAAAGAGTTCGTCCCAGTCCCCTTGACACCCTCCCTTCAGGTACTTGTACACATTGATAAGATCCCCCCTCAGTCTTCTCTTTCCCCAGGCTAAACAGGCCCAGCTCTCACTGCCATTCCTCTTCCCAGTAGCAGAAGTCCTCGTTTTAGGTAACATTGAAGCAAATGCGTAGCTCTGTCAAAAGAGATGTTCGCTGAAATTCAAAGTTTTCATTTTGCAATTATTTTTATTTCAGATTTTTCATATTTTAGACATGCTTAACCTCAATAAAAGCTTAAAATAAAATTTATTTTCCAAGTAAAAATACTTTCAGAATTTCTGTTTATAGAAAATATTTATCGATTTTGTAGAACTCAATCTAAATGCTTGTTTTTAAGGGTCTGAGATACACTGTCTCAAATTCTTTCATAAAGTGAAACTTCTGTGTTACATGTTGCACTACAAAGAGTGTAACTACCCCTAAAAGGTGGATGGCTTGTTATACTGATCTCTTAGAAGACTTGAGTTCCAGTCTTTGATAATGTATGTGGTTGAATCAGATTTTCCAAGCTCTGGGCTCAAAATGAGCTGATTAGCTACTGGTGTTGTGCACTCTTCAAAACTTTATAGTTTAAATGCACTTGAAACTGATGACCACAAATGGTCTACATATTTCTGAACTGAAAACTTCAAAATTATATGATCACATGAGAGAAATTTAACAAGGTTTCTATAAGCCACAAGTCTCATTGTCTTCTATTGATCTCCTTTAATCAGTTGTTTAAGCTTTTCATAATTAGCTCCCTGAATGAAAGTGTGTACTACATTTTGAAATTGAAGAGAAATTAGAAGTAGGAATAGGAAATCATTGCTAGTTGCCCTGCTGTAAACACCCATTAACATACATTTTGCTAGGTATACAGTCTTTGTTGTTTATCTTAAGAGCAACAGTCATTAATATTTGTAAATCCATCTTTAACCTTATAAGTCTGAGGTAATTAAATAAATAAGCAAGCTCTCAGGAGGTATATTATCTATTCTATGTCTATAATTAGTGAGTTCAGCTGGAAGCTGTGGGAGAAGAACTATCTAGTATCTAAGCTAACTCCAGCCAAGTCAATGGGAATATTTCCATTGATTCCCAAGAGCTTTGGACTGAGTCCCTAAATTCTTACAGTTCAGGAGAAGAACAAAATAGTACGAAGTGGTTTCCACAAATATTGTTTTAACAGAACTTCAAGACTTCTTTTTTAAATTCTGCTTTGGTGAGGAAAGCGAGAAGAACAAGTAGCATCTGCATGGAGTGCAAGTTGGCAAGAATTCCAGTCTGCCACTTTCCAAATCATTTTAGAAATGTTTGGCACGTCTCTGTCACAAATTACAGCTGATTATAATTTCACAGTATGTGCAAGCAGATGGAGGAGATGAATTGGGGAAAAGTTTCACCCCAGACAAATTAATTATTAGTAAGTATTTTCAGAGCAGAAGTTAAATATTAAAACTATGACTTGAAATAAAGAATTATGGGATGTCCAAGTAAATCTATAGCTTTGAATCAAATATTTTATGAACAATTTGACACGTGGATGAATAATTTGTTATTTTTAGAGTTGAAAATATAATTCATATTAAAAAGGAGATTTTACTTCAGGAGTTCTTGATGACCAGTCAATTTTCTCAAGTGATCCACTTAATCAACAGGTTCATAAGCAGCTACAGATAGAAAACATTGTTAGTAGGGAGGACAATGGAGATGTTCCTAACATATTTCTCCACCTGTGGGAAATTACCCATATTTGAATGAAAGCTTCAAGAACACCTGTGTTTCTTAGTCAACATCAGCACTATTTATGATGAGTTAAATCAGAAAACTAGCTTTGCTATCAGTCTTTTTATTTCGTAATTCATGTCAGTCAATAAACTGTTACCTGTTACCTCTCTCTGTCTTCAAAAGTCAGGCTGAAGAGGTAGGGGAGAAGAAAGGGCTGACTGATCAGAAAGGGCCATTGCAACAACATAAACAGTAGGGAACAGGGAAACATACTAAATGTTTCCAAATCACAAAGTAGGTAGATGAGTGGGTGGATGACATCTTGCTCTCTCTTTCCCGTTCAGGAGCCTGGGATTCTGCAGCTGCAACAGGTGCTCATAAAAGTGTTTTCCGGCAGGGCTACTGTAGAGGCTTTTCTGCAGCTCTAATGTCCAGTCACATCAATCAGGTAAGCATAGTGCAACCTTATGCTGATATACATGGAACTCCACAGTTAGGAAAGTAATTTCTGCATATATATTATTAGAAGAAATGCTATTTTTGGCATGAATGATTTGGTGCAACTATAATACAGCATTCAACTGGTAGTTTTGAGATGAACAGTAGAGACTGATTCTTAAGAATACAAATAATATGGCTTCTTAATACAAGGAAAATATTTGAATGGAAAAGAAATAAAATGACACTTTATTCTGTGATTGAGCAAAAATGAACTTATTTTTGCTATTGTTGTTATTTCTTTATTTTTTAAGAGGAAGTTAAAAGTTCACAGATGAAATGTGCAATTACTATGTGGAGGCTAAAATTGGTTTAATAATATTTAAATAGTTGTAGAATGTACTTGAAATGAAGAGAAATATCTCAGAAAGATTATCTGCATTTGGATATAAAATATTGAATGGAATAGAAAAAGACAGTATTGTGCATATATTTATCATTATTTTAGCTCAAGATTTTCCTTAGGATAAAATAGCTTTAAGTATTTTTGCTAATAGATTTTTTTTTCCAAGTACTTGTGACAATTTGTACTATTTTACAAAGGAAAATGCTTCTTTGATATGCTTTCAAATCTCCATAGAAAGCCTTTAAATCAGTGGATAGTGCTTATGTGGTGTAGTATTTGCAGCAAATTGAACACAGTGCCCAATCAATGACTCTGTCCTCTGAATAGAAGCTTTGCTTGATATTTAAGATTATATCAAAGACTCACCATGTTAAGTATTTTTGAATTTTATAGTGTGCTATAGGCTGATAGGAAGACAGGTATTGAAATAACCTCCAGTAATTCAAATTCAACCCACTTTTTTTTTTTTTTTTTTTTTTTTTTTTTTTTTTTTTTAACTATTGCAGACATTTGAACATTGCAGTAAGGCTAAGAGATGCTAGCAGCCTCTAGAGAGGAAGTTTTCTGAGTCAATTTGGCCATTAGTGGTTTCTAATGCACAGAAAGATACTGCAGTTTCATAGCATTAGCCATTTAGCTAATGCTAAATTTAGCGGTTTTGGTCTTTATCTTGCAAAGAGTTAGATCTATGTAAAATAGGTCAATAATCACCTGATGGTGCGTTTATGTTTGATGTTATATACGTCTTATTCTTTGTAAAAATCAAGCTTATATTAATTGTTTTTGCAGTGTTGGATATGATGGAATCCTATTTTTGGCTCAGGGTTACCACTTTAATAGTCAAGTAACTTTTTTCTGTCCTTTGAGTGACAGTATTCAGTGCTAATAACAAAGAATTGTTACAGGTACTGAGGAAAAATGTAGCTGGATATGCACAAGGGAGTCATTCAATTTGGTTTAGTAAGGTAGTGTTTGCCTTCTCTCCCATTTTTCTAACAGCGTGGTTTGAGTAAGCTTGTTTTACTTTGCATTGCAACTGCTACAAGTACACACACAGTCAGTTGCATTGCATAAGATGATGAATGGTATCTTACAAATGATGATTGATTAAAACATATTTGCTGTGTTATTTGTACTCATCTAACCATACTCTAAAACCTATTTTATGGAAGTCTGTAAATATGAAGCATAACTGTAGTCAGGAGAAATTAAGTATGCTTCAAGACCTGCAGTTTTGTAGTCTTCTTCCCCAGCCTTAATTCTGCACAATTTAGACTATGTTGGAGGGTAATGTTAGTCCAGACAACTACAGAGAAAATGCTAGGCTGAAATCCTGCTGCCACCGTTGTCAGTGCAAAGTCTCCTATGGATTTCAGCTGGGTCATTTTCACCCAAAATTCAATTAACATGAGGTTTCAAGCTTGGAGAAATACAGTTCAGCTGTCTGTATGTTTTGAGTTTAGTAAATGGCCATAATGAAGAAATAATTTGCTCAATTTTTTTTCAGATTTGTACTCAGTTTCAAGTTATTAAATGCCACAGTGAATATGATTAATGTGCTACCATGTATAAATTCCAGGATATGGATTAAGACTATTGATATTGTTTATACTGGACACATTCTATCTTTCTCGGTGTTTTATTATGCCATATACTTTTAGTAAGATCTGCAAATCCATTAGTAAGTGTGGCACAAAATAAACAGCACCATGATCCACCACACTGGATATCTAATCTTTTGCACCAATGCTGTCTTTTCCCCATGTTGTGCACGTTTCTTTCAAGACAGTGTTTGTTTCAGAAGATACTGTTTAACCATGCATTAAACTTTCTATACGTTATCATAATAAAATCAACATAAAATGAGATGCAAGAAATTGATAGGAATAGCTCATAAGGATTTACTTTGTGGTACTTAGCTCACATTTATTTATGTTGTTGTTCAGAGAATATATTGCTGAGACATCAGCAATGTGCACATGCAAAACATGCACTTGTGTGTTCATATGTATCATGCGCAGGTGTCTATCTGTTATCTGTTTATGTGCTTATTTGTTCTTTATTTCTCAATAATTGTCCAACAGATATAAAAACATTAATAGCACAATATATAAGTAACTCTAAATTAAGTTATTCAATTAATAGGACTACTGCATACTAGTTTTTGCCTACATTATCTTATGTTGAGACCAACTTTAATTAACACCTCATAAAACAAACCAGCCTTTAACAATGAATGAATTTATTATACACAAAGGCTACATGTTTAAGAGGTCTCCACTGTATGCTAATTAGATCTGAAATATAAGCTAGATCTGCTAAATACTACAGATTTCATATGTAGTGGAAATAAAGATGCAAATCACATAACAATAAATTCAAATCTTTGTTACAAACACCCTAGAGAGAACTTTAACAAATCATAACTGTCAAAGGGATGGATGATGAAAGTTTTTTTTTGTCATGCAAAAGAATACAAATCACTCTACTGTTGCAAGCATTGCTCCTTTATTTTCTTGGTTGTAGGCACATCATCAACTTTAATGATAAAAGCCTTCCACAAAACTAATTCTTAAGCCTCAGGAACAAACACCTCTTTGGCACCCTGAGAGAATGTTCCACAAACATCATCAATCTCCTTCTGAGTATGATTTATAACCTTTCCCTTTGGCCGGCTCAAGCTGTCCGTGTGCATGCCCCAGCAGTGTCACGTTGGGATTCTCCTCCACTTTGTCCTCCAAGCACACACTAGTAGGTTGACATGCTGGTGGCCAGCTTTCCAAATACATGCTTGGAAAGTAGCAGAAGGAAAATTAAATAGAATCCTATCCAACTGGAAACATCAGAAATATGCTAGTCAAGTGAGAGAAAAAGAAAAGGAATGTGTATCTAGATTCAAACTAATGGGCCAAGTTTTCATCCAGATTTACTGCATGCAGCCAGGAGAGAAGTATACGGAGAAGATGCTTGTTACTTCCTGACTGTGTGACTCCCCAAATTTATTTAATTGCTTAAATCTACTAAAGAGCTGTCTGCGTATTGTTAGCACCAAAGCACAGAGCATGGTTTAGTGAGATTTTTCTCCATCTGTGACATAACTTTTGTGCCAGGTGCTGTCTAAGGTTTATATGAAAGGTTGATTAAGGCAGCTGCACACCAGCTGAAACTCCCCTCAAGGAGATTCAAGTGTTCTCTAGCCCCTTTGCATCACTAAGCTGCGTGAGAGGGACATAATAGGGCTTGTTACCTTCTGCAGTAACAAACTTGGTATGTCCCTGCTTTGTGCCAGCCCTACGAGTCAGTTTATGCTAATTTAAAGGAGTGCAAATAATATGAAAATCAGAGTCATTATATGCATTGAGAAGAAGCAGCAGAAGAAAGGTTGTTGTAAGGCAGTGAGATAAAATAACAGCTTTAACTGGAGAAATTTAGCATCTGGGAGTACAGCTTCCTCTTCATGACTCAGCTAACTGAAGCTCAGTTACAGACTGCAGGTGTCTGATAAGTGAACTCTTTCTGGATCCTTTCCTTGAATTTCAGGAATAGAATCTGTGAATTTCCTTAGAAACTTTTATTCCATGCACTCTCTAAAGCAGATATACATATGTTATTAATTATTGCTTAACTTAAGTCATGATCAAGGACAGAAAAGCTATACTCTTATCAGGGAAACATATAAATATTATGATTAGTTGCTAACATGAGCAGATCTTGCTAAGATGTCTACACTGAGTGAAACTGTAGATACTTCTGAGCCTGATGATATTTATAAGGAAAACCAAGTAAAGGAGAAAAACCTAGAAAAATAAATCTAAAAATGCATTGATAAAATCTCTGGGATGTTTTTATAATGGCTTGAAAATTTAGTGGATTGAATTTATTGAATAGAATTTTCCAGAGTGCTTCAGTGATTCAGGACTAGACTATACAAGAAAATCTTTACACCATCTCTCTTCAGATGCTTAGAATTGAAGCTCTTTTTGTAGTTAGTTTTCAGCAGCCCTGAAGTGTCCTTTGAAGCCTTAGCTGCTAACTTAGCCATTAGGCTGGAGACTTAAATATAAACGGTGTTCACTCTCATCATTAAGAGCTACTATCTAACACTAAACCTGTATCTATATTTGGGAGGCAGCACAGAGCAGTGCTGCCCCAACAAAAGGTGCTGGAATTATGTCTCCGAAGAGAGCAATCTCCCACAAAGTTGTCTGGTGCAAAGAGAGATGGATAATGCCAGGCCACCTTTTACTATGGCTAATCTGCACTGTATGCTGTGCAAATAGAAACACTCGACTGTTCAGCAGTTGGCTGGCTAAACGTCATCTGGTGTTAAGCACCTTATTCTTCTCCTTTGTGAATTGTAATCCTTACCCTTACCACTTTTATCCGTGTAATGGGGATAACATTTCCCTAACTCACAGCAGTCCTGTAGAGCAGGATGTATTAACTTGTGCTATCTCTAGTAGCTGTATGAAGATGAAACACTTTAGAAATGCTAAGTATGAAACTGCTACACAAGTGAACACTCCAGTCTACAGCTGATGATTTACTCTGAAGCATTCAGTCATGAAGCCAGGTAGTGACTGCATTTTTAATAAGATTGGTAGAAAAGTTTCCATCAAAACAGTGTTTCAGTGAACTAAATGTTATTTTTTGAGAGTATCTGCTTTACAGAGAAAGTTTTGACTTTGTCCCTAGATTTAAAATATTAAATATTAAAACCTTTAAGGTTTTTGTGACAAATATATTCTTCTGTCACAGGTAAAACCAAACATTTTTATCATCCCTCATTTTTAATTATACTGGATAATTTTGTTGTATAGTATTATATAAAGTAATTCCACTAAGTATAGTATAGTACTATTACCTTGCATTTCTAAAAGCTTCAGGTGACTTTTTGAACACTAAAATGCATTGTCTGTGCATTAAAATTGCTATTACAACTATTACAGGAAATTTGTCATTATTCTATGTTCTACAGTTAACTAATCACTCCAAAATAAATATAAAATTATGGGCCAAGTTAGCAATCTTTTATTTTTCCAATAGCTGAACCTTTACCATCATTATTCTTGCAATGAATGGAATTATTTTGTGCAGAGTGACGACACAGTATAGTTTCAGGAAAAAAGACTTAATAATCAGTTTTCATACGGAATACTTAAAATAGCCATCTAACCTCATCTTAAGTAGTAAGAGCACCATAAAATATTATTCCACTTTACCTAGAGCCCATGACATCAGTTGTGGGAAGCAGGGAAGTGAAAGCATGACTGGTGATTTAAGAATTGAATCTATTGAAAATAATGAGAGCTGTGATGGCTGCATGGCTTCAGAAAGCTCTTGCCTTTTCACTGTATCTGTTGCCAAACCAGTACCCCTCATGATTTTTAGTGTAAAGCTAAAATAACTTCTTTCTGTTCAGCTGCTTGATTTTGTTATCATATATATTTTAAAAGCACAAATATAATTCTGAAGGCTTTGATGTGTATAGTATGCCAAACATTTGATACACATTTATTAATTTTATGAGGCATAATAATCTATAATGATACAGGAAACTGAAAATTTTCAATGTAGCTGTGGAGCCAAAGAAATTTCTACTTGTGACAGCATCCTTTAAGAGCCTGTTTTGGCAATAATTGAGCTTCTGTGCTTTTCTTTTAATTTAACTACCTGATGATACCTGAGAGCAACAGACTTTATTTCAGAATCCCATTAGGTACCATTATAAGATCCAGTTTCCTATTTTTTTTTTCTAAATCTGATTGTCAGTCAATGTGTTACAGTAAGCCCAGCTTTCTTTTGACTCTCATGGCTATACACTGTGGGAAAAAACAAAAGAACTATGCTTTATCATCCTGTCAAGGAGGTTTCTTAACAAATTACCTTTACCCTCAAAAGAAAACACAAAGAGACTTTTTGTAGCTTTAACAATTCTCATAGTTCATATCTTTTTTTCTTGGCTATTCAAGGGAACAAAAATACAATCTTCTAGGCCTCAGAGATAACGAAATCAATATCTTTAAAGTCTTATGAAGTCTAGGTAGTTAAAAGCAAGAATCTTTCTTTGATTAGTATTTATTAAACTCTATATAGGTTTAGCCTATATTACTGTGTTTTCAAAACATGTTACTTTTTTTAGATCATTTATTTCCAAAAAATACATAATAGTAAATTACACTACAAAGTAGCAAATGCCTTCTTTCTTTGTATGTTTGTTCATGAAAAGCTTGGTCCTCTCAGGTTTGTCTTAGTTTATTTTCATAGAGATTATAGAGTAAACTCACTCCAGTGCAGAGCAGCACCATAAGGCAGTGCTCAGATTTTACTTAATCCTTCTTTCTAGAGGGTTGAAAGGCCTAACTTTCTACATAAGAGTGAGTTGATATTATATCTGTTGAAGTCCTTAGGAGATGCAGTACTGAAATCAGAGGTTGGAGGTTAGACCGGAACACCAGGACTCGGCCGGAGGAGTGCCCTGTGGAGCCGGGGCCCTGCTTGCTCGCCAGCCCCACCGCGGTCCCCTCAGCCCTCCTCCTTCCCAGTCGGCCTCAATCGCTCTGCTCATCCAAAACACAATTGGGGAGGGGGAACGGCGGCAGAGCTTTCTGGGCTGCAACACACCTGGGAGCTCCCCCTGGCCTGTGCCCTGTCTTCTCCATCCCCACACAGCTTTACAGAAGAAGCATGGTTTTTTTCAGGGATCCAAAAGCACGCTCATTCAAATAAAGTTAGTCTTACCTTTTCTAACGTATTGCTGAACAATTACCTAAAGTATGCATACATAATTTCTCCTGAAATTATAGAGCCTTTGATGAGATACTGTTATAAACAGACACACATCTTATATACAGGGAAAATTGTTGTATTGCTTATGAAATCAAGGTATCAACTGCCTTGGCCCAAAGCCGGTCATAATATAGTGGTGAGCCACTTACCATTGCTATACTGCTCTGCCGAAGCATCTCAAAGCTAGCATGGAACAAGGAAGAGATTGCAGGGAAAAGCCTGAAGACAAGAGACCTGAGATGTCACTTTTCAAAGATGCCCTTAACTGCTTTGTAGATGCAGTCCACTCATAGAAGGAAGTTGTTGCTAAACTTTAAGCATGGAAGGATCAGTGAATAAACCCATTGTTAATTTTAAAGGCAATTTCAAATGCCTTTACAGTTAAGCCATTTAATTTCCATTGGTTTAAGTTAAATCATTTTTCATTAATGTAAGCTAATTTGCAAGCTAATCTAATAAAGTAGCATGAAACATGAGCAGCAATGCATTGAAAAGAAGGAAGTTCAGTTGCTTGCAGCTCATTAAAGTTCTTGAAGTTTAGAAGACTAATTACTGACTAAAAATGATTTTGTTTACCTCTACCTTTTAAGGGTTCCTGTTTTATCCCATATTTTAAGAGTCACAGGTCAGATCATCACTAGGCATAATTTGGCAGAGCTCCAATAAAGTCAATAGGCGAATTTATACCAGTTGAGAAGCTGGCTGCTTTTTTTTTTTTTTTTTTTTTTTTTTTTTTTTATCAACTCCTTCCTGCTTTTTATTTAAAAGGTTCTGTTTCAAAGAAACATTTTAGTGAAAATATCAGCAAATTATAGTGCCTTGTTTTGTGCCCTCTACAGTCTAGGGAATGTTTCCCCTTGATTTCAATTTTAGATTCTGAAATCCATACTATAAGAACTAATCATTTAATTTGGTTTTCTATAAAGCTGTAACTGCAGGACTTCTCCTAATTAATTTATGTCTGCAACTGAACCCAAATTTTATAAAATGATCCACCAGTCCTACCTTGAAAATTGTTAATGAGCGAGATCACATCATCACCACCAATAAGCTAACTACTCTTGCTAATACAAATGCAGAAAAACATTTTTTTTCCTAAACTAATCTATTGGTCTCCATATAGGTCCTTCTGATTATCATAAGATTAATCTTGTTCTCTTAAATAAATAGAAGGTTCTCTCTGAATCTCTTGTCAAAAGACAAATTTAAATCCTTTTACGAGGCATATTGTTCTTCTCTGGACACTCTCCATTTGATCAAGCCCTTTTGGAGATGTGAAGCTAAGAAATGAGCACAGTTTCTAGAAATGACCATGTGAGCATCTCAAAGTGACACCCCTATTCCTTATTCCCTTAAGGATGACAGTGGTTATATGCCAGGGCATCAGACCATATTGAGCCAGTAACTGAGCATGAGTCCAAGCATTTCCAAAGTCTTTACTTCCCCGAATGCTGCATTTTCACATGCAGTATTCGTTTGGCCATATCAAAGTGCATATTGTTTGCTTATGCTCAGCTTAGCAAGCGATCCAGGTCACTCTGCACCAGTGACATGTTCTTCTTGTTACATGCCACTCCCTCAAGATCTTGCCATCTGCATCATTAATGATTTTGTTTTCTCCCTTTAAATAGCATGGGACCAAGAACTGTCCCAGAATGTGTGTGTTATGAGAAAGCTAGTTTTGTACGAGTATTAGACATTAAAATAGAAATGCTACAGCTGTGTGCTTGTATAAATTATTGTAAACACTATAATCTTAAAATATAATCAAACTTTGCCTGTATTGTATTACTTAAAGTATTACAAAAATCATCAAAAGCTCAACAGAACCCAATGGAAGCATATGATTTGCAATAATTTAAGTATTTTTGCTTATCTTTTCTGCACAAGAACAGGAAATATTAAAATGTTTCAACCTTCAGCTATTTGAAAGTAAATGTCCTTTTTTCAAATGTGCTCCCTTCCTCCTCAGCATCCCTTAGCAACATCCTGTGTGAGTTTCACCCACTTTTTCAACTGATGGAATAGATGGATGAAGCATGTGCCTTAGGGATAGCTTTAAACCTGATTCTGACACAGTTTCAGTTTGCTGGTTTGACCTTGCTCAGCTACTGAAGGCCTTAGGGACTACACTGAGATGGAGACTGCCTCAGTACCATTGGCTCTGTCCATCTGTCTAGGTCAGTGCACAAATCTAACAGAATGATTTTGCCCTTAAACAGTGAGAAATACTGCTGCGTAGGCAAGCTAAGAGCCTCCTCCCGTGCAGGAACATCATGGAGCCAAATGCTGGTCGTGCAATGCACTTGGGCAAAGAGCAGTGGGCAATCTTATTCCAAGTGACATTTCAACAAGGCACATACAGAAGTTAATCAAGAATTACTGTCCTTGGGAGAGGATGATCACAAACCCTTCCTGATCCATGTTTTCCTTCACTACAGAATCTGCAGCACTGAACAGAAGAAAATAATATTAATAATTCATAAATACAATGTGGGATCAGGAATCCAATGCCGAGTGTAAGATGAGTGTGATTTTAGGCAAAATGAGACTATTGAATATTAAAATAATGAGTTAATCAGAACTAAAATAGGATCAGAATAGGATTCTTTAAATAGTGGATAAAGTGAAGTGAATAGAATATATATCATTATATATTTCCTTCATCATCATTAAGAAAGACAGCTGATTTTCTGCCACTCTCATCTAGATATAAAAAATGCTGACCTTTTTCTTCCTCTTTATGTAAGTCAAATGTATTATGTGGCCATACTAAAATCCCACATGCACAGAGATTTCTGTGGAAAAAGTGTTTTATGAACAATGCAATAGCTGTGTCTGCAATTAAAGATGTGTCCTCATGCCTGTATTTGAGTTGCAGACAAAACAATATAGTTTCTCTTTGTCAGAACTGTGGTCAGCTTCAAAAAGGAAGGCATAAAGAAGTGTTAGTTTGGAAACCCCACCTTGCATGTAGTAGGTTGCCACAGGGATTTGTGGCACTACTCCCTTTGGGAAGGCTACCTCTGTACAAGAGCTGTTTTCATGGAGAAAAGCTAATTGAGCATTGTGGACTTAGAGTTTAGGCCATAAGAGAAAGAAAAGGTCTCCTGCTAAATTCAGTGGGCTGGGAAATCAGTCTTATTGTGGGTCTTATGTCATAAATGGAGTCTTAAGAAGGCCTCTAGAAACATTCATTCAATTTTTAAATTACAAAATAGGATTACAAACTGAGTTAAAATGATATGCCAGCAAAACCTTTCATAAAAATTCAAGTCACTGAATATGAATAATTGCAGGTGCAGACATTTACACTTGAAAACTACTTCCGTTTCATAGGGGTATGAGAAAATTGCTATTTTTGTAAGAGAATGGCAATTATTAAATCACTAGGAACTGTTTAAATGCATTGGCTTGTGGATGTGAGCATTAGAGGCATGAACAAGTAATAGATATTTTCCTTCTCCTTCTGAAGATCTAACTACTCTGTGCTATATCAAGAAGAAATTCAGTATGCTGAGTGATTCTCTGAGGTCACTTACTGTGTTTTCCATCATTTCCTGAGTGCAATTGCCCTGTGAATACTTTGTAATTCAGCTGGATAGGAGCTTGTTCACAAAAATTTGCACAGGTTAAAAAAAAAGTTTAGAAATATTGAAAATTCTGGAAAGTTCATCAGTTTGTATCCTGAAAGCAAGTGTTTTCTTTTTAAAAGTATTTTCAAGGGAGGAGAGGAGGGAATCAATTCCTGGAAATACTAAAGCAATACTAAAGCAATACTTCATCAAGATGTTTCATCTTAATAGAGATTTTGGACTTGATCACTGCCGTTTTTTTTTTAATTTCAATACTTTTTTTTAACATTTCAGTAAAAAGATTGAAAAAATTTAAATAACTGGAAATGTGAATGACCATATGAGAAAAGTCAAAGCACTGAGGTCACAGACACTTTGGCATGAAGCTTAATTTAGAGCAGAAAAGTGAGATTTGCCAAAATGAAGAATGCAAGCATTCTGTTCTGTTTGTGCAGGACAAAATAGTAGGATCTGGGCTTATAACTACATTCAGTTACCACCCATTTTTGTGTGTGAGCAAAATCTTGGACTTAGGCATGTAGACAAAATTGTTCACATAAACAAAAAAAAGTTGCTACAATAAAAAGTTCCCATAGCATATTCTGAATTTTCTCCTTGAAAATTTGCAGTCTTCTTATTCACAGAGAGCACTGAAGCTCCTTTATCCCTCTGACATGTTAAGAGCATATTAATGTGTTTTACAGTTAGGGATAAAGTAATCCTAGGATAAACAAGATCCAAGATCAGTGGATTTGCTTAGATGTACCTAAAAGCTAAATTTGGTCCACTTGTTGGACATGCTAAGTTATGTGTTATTGTCTCAGGATCATCAGGAAATCTCTGCATGGCTCTGGGATCTGGTTATAACCCTTCTACCAGCTGTTTAATAGCAGCAAAAGGGCTGGTTTCAATATGGCTAAGTTCTCTCTCGAAACATAACTTAAACAGCTTGAACTGCCACCCAGAAACGTAAGGAAACTAAACATACCCTCCCTCAGAGCCTTTTACAGTCAGAAGCTCCCTGAGGATATGGTGGAGGGGGAAGGAGAAGCTTTATTAGTGGAGAGGGCATGGTTATAAACTTGGAGAACAGAGCAATAGATTGTATGTATTGCTTTTACATGCAAATGTCTATTTACAGAATATCTTCCCTCACCTTCCAATATTTTTTCCAGTAGCCTGTTTTTCCTTTGCTAGCAGAAGATCCTTCAGATATGAAGAAGCTGGTACCACAGCTTGGAACTCTAAGAAGCAGTATAAATTCACTGTTTCTTAGTATATCTGTCACCAGGGGCAAGATAACAGCTTGCAGGAATCCTGTAAGGAGGCATTGCTACCTAAATTTGCTTGTGGTTTCTGCCCTGGAAGTACTGTAGAGCCCAGACCTATAATGGTAGGGCTGTGTACACCTTGACTGGCTTGTTACAATGTCCGCAGTGGTACTGCTGTCTCTATTGGTTAATTGAATGGGATCAGAACAGTGTCGCCGCTGCACCACGGAATTTCATCACTAGCGCTCTGCCCAGCACATTTTTTGGCCCCTCACAACTAGCAATTTTCCAGGCTCAGTTCAGGGGGCAGGAGGGGATTGCACAAGACCAAGACCAGAGCACAGAGACGATTGCTTGATGCTCCAGAGGGGAAGGCTCAGGACTGATCACCTCCTAGGGAATTAAGCAGTCTCTCATCTAAGATGTGCTGTAGGAGGTTGCATGTGCAGGCAAATCCCAGCATAGGAATGATCTTATACAGCTGCATAGATATGGTTAGTGGCAGTGACAGTGCCATCGCAAGAGGGAGCCAAGACTTTCAGGCAATTTACAGTGCTTGAGCAGAATCAGTCCGCTCTGTCCCCTCTTCTGGGCTCCCTGGGATCTACCTAGATCTCCTTCCTGGGCTCTCCACATGCAAATATTTTCATGGTAATAGTGACTTTTCATATATTAATGGAGGATATATATGTAAGCAGCCAATGCAAATTAAGTTCTCTACAGCTTTCTGCTTTAGCTTCTGGCCACAGAGCTTGCAAGCATGTGTGCTCCTGGATTGCAGTTATGGTGGAACAGTTAGAGGTTTTGAACTTTGGATGTATAAATAATTGTTTCAGAGTAAATCTCTGCCAACTCCTTTCTGCTCTTTGCAAATCCTGCAATTTACGAGCGGATGAATTTAGCAGCAGTGAAAGCATTACTTGATCAGCTTCACTGTCATCAGCAGATGTCACTGCAGCCATTAGTAACTAATGAATTGTTTAAGGAGATATAATGGCTAATTTGTCTGGTCAAAAAGGCATAAACACAACCTTTGAAAACTGCATTCTATTAAGTCATGAGAAAAAATTGAGTTCATTGTCCTTTAATTTTTAAATGGGATGAGTTCCAAATCAATTACAGATCTAAGATAAATTACCTGTTGAATTTGTGGCATGTTCTGAGATGCTGATGAGAAAAGGATAACTGTTGTGTAACAGTCAGGGTGCCAATGAATCAGGTAAAAGAACCAGAAGAGAGATTTATGTAATCTTAATATGAATAAGTTGGCTCCCGAAGGACCATTAAATAAGATGTGTTTGTCTTCTTGCTAAGCTCCCAGTGGTTTTTAATAATGAACGCTTACATCTAAAGACTTCTGTCTTTTTCTGTATGACTTTCAGCGGCCATTAAAAATTTCATGTGTGTCTTCATTAAGGACAAAATCCCTATCTTGTTTCCACAAAAAAAAATAGACATAAATATAAGAGACCCTTCTTTACATGTAATAAAACTAAGATTCTTTTCCTTCTGATTGAATGAATCTAGCCTGAACTGGGAGACCTGTGTTCTGATTTACCCATATTCATTGTGACTCAGTAAATCAGTTGTGGTATTTGCATTTTGATTCACAAATTTAATATAATTGTGCAGGGGCCCAAACTGAATATCAACTGGCCTAGAGAGTCCTTAGTTCATACATCCTGTATAAATCACTGGGTGATAGAATAGGAGAACAGGTATATGAACAAAGAGAAAAGTTAAAGAAGACCTCACTGTCTGGATTGCAGTCTACTATCTGGAAGAAAAAAACACCTTCTGGGACTTACTTTTCCACTAGTTTTATCAACATTAACAGGTAACCATTACAGGACATTCAATTTTTTCATTTTCCAGGTAAAATAGTAATTAAACACTTGTGTTCTGAATTGGGGAGAGTGACTGTAATTTTGGTAATATGAGCTACTAATAGGAGGAAGGGTTCTGGAACGTGCTAAACTTGTTCAGCTCCTTTAATAAAACTGTTCTCATATCAAAGATTCCTCAGGCATGAAACTGAAGCAATTAGTTTTTATTTTTCTATTAAGTCAGTCAGTCTGTACTGTCAAGAAACAACAGAGAAAAGAAAAATGATCAGGCATGCAGCAGTGAAAAAGAGTAAGGATCTAAGGGTCAGCTCATCAGATGGCGTAAATCAGCCTTGTGCTACTAAAATCAATGGAGCTAGGCGAGTTTACAGCAGTGGACTATGTTGTTTCTTGGCAGCAGGTTTGTGTCCCAGGGAGGTGTTACCCACAGATACAGAAGGGAGAATGTTAGGAAAATATAGTCTCATGTGAAAAAAAGGAAGTAGCAGAGACTTTACTTCGCCGAACACTTACCCCTCATACGTTTAAGGCTGATTAACTTACTAAGATATTTAACAAAATTCATTTTTTTTCTTTATTTTACTGTTGCACTGTCAGAAAAGCTAAGATATAGGATTGTTAAGCATACCATATCATAGGAAACTAAATATTCATAATGTTTTGGATGCTGAATTTAATTCAGATAGCCATTACAGATTATTATGCTGATTTCAAAAATTAAATGAAAAAGGAAATAAAGATCAATTATTTGAAAAGCTTATTTTTTGTGAAGGTTTGCACAGCCTCCTTATTATGTTATGTTTAATATTCCAGGCCAACTCCTATCCAGATTCTATGTGAAAATGTAATATCATGATGTTGTGAAGCAATGATGATCAAATCTGAAGCAGTGTCATGTGCTATAGACAATATATATGAGTTCTCTGTTAATCATAATGGAAAACATGTAATTCAGGCAGAACCTTTTTTGTTTGATTTCAACAATGGTAATGTAAAAAGAAAATATGTAGCCTCTATATATCATGTAACTTCAACTGTGCATAAAGGGGCACCAACTTGAACAGAGTTTCCCTGTGGCTACCTGAAAACTGTAATGTTAAAGAGAGAGCAATGGGGACAGATGTCAGGTCTTACAGTGCAGAAATAAGGAAAAAGACATAGAAAAAATCTTTCTAAGTGAAGAAATTCTATTGCATGAAGAACCCCTCCCTACGGGGGACTGCTAGACTGCTTTGGAAAGTTGTGATGAATTATGTGCCACTGTAGTTTGGATTGTTTCTTAAATCACGTTTTAAAAATACTTCAGTGTTGAGTAATACTGTTTATGCACTAAGAACACAATTTATATTAAGAGACAACTGCTTTTTAGGGTTTAGGATTTAACATAGAGAAGCCTTTAGAAAAAGATCAGAATTTTGAGAAAGATTATCCTCCCTTGACAAAGGGAGAACCACAGTTCTGCTCTGTCCT
Source organism: Rhea pennata (assembly GCF_028389875.1). Taxonomy (NCBI): domain Eukaryota; kingdom Metazoa; phylum Chordata; class Aves; order Rheiformes; family Rheidae; genus Rhea; species Rhea pennata. Next base: position 14,996,526 of record NC_084670.1, on the reverse strand, counting down.
GCGTCCTAGGAGAAGTTGCATAAGATACGTATTTTTCCAGAACCAAATAAGTGAAGCCCATTTTCCCTTGGGGAGTTTGGCTCAAGAATTTCAAGGTTTGATTTCAAGGCTTTTTAGTTTTCAAAGTAACTAAATCACATGAACATGTAAATGACTCAGAAGCCTTATTTTCAGTTTCTCAAGACATACTAAAAGTTAGTAGGGCCTTCAGTGTGAGAAAATATTTGTGAAACTGGGCTCTGTGCTCCTTAGTCTCCTTGAATTCTTTGTTTATGCACTCTCCTATCACGGCTTCGTAGTATTCTTCAGTACTGTGTTTCAAACTACCAGGAAACTAAATAATTTGATTACTGCCCTGAAGTCATAAAAAATGTGGACTTGAAGGGATCTCAGTAAGTCTCCTTTCCCTCTCCTAGGCAAAATCAACCATAAATGCATCAATATTGACAGCTTGATTAATCTTTCTAGTCTTTTTCTTAAAAATTTGCAATGCTGAAAACCATATGGCTCAAAACAACCTAATTTAGGTTCAGCCTTGCTATCATAGGAACAAAGACAATCCACATTTGTATTACTAAGAGCAGATTAATTTTTATACTGTACTGCAATGGAATGTGGAAGCTATATAATGTTCATTAAGATTTTCATATTGATCTCAATAGGTCTATTTAACGCTAACGCTAATACGATGAGAATGTATTATGACAATTATCATCATGCCAGCTGCATTAACCTCTAACAAGTGGACGTTATTCTCTTTGGTCCACCATGGTTTTAGTAACGTGCAAAATAGAAGTGATGGCAGGTAGATATTGGCAGTAATCTGGTAGTGTGATAACCATTCTCCTCCAGTGCCGCGGGTGGCAGGCAGCAAGGTGAGTTGTGGAGCAGACAGCGTGTTACGGAGGCAAAGCAGCAGCATATTGCATGGGGCAACCGAGCTGGCACACTACGCTGCATGGGGCAAAAAGTCGCTGAATGCAGAGAATTTATTTCCACTGTAAAGGGCATCGCTGGGCTTTCCTTTTTTCTCCATCAGATAGCAGTCAGGAAGCTGGAGAAACACAGTGGAAACACAGTGCTCATTTTCAGGAATTATTGCTCATACTTACTAATCAATGTATGCAATCTGCATCAGGTTGCTACTCTGACTTCTTTTTTTTTTTTTTTTTTTTTTTTTTTTTTTTTTTTTTTGCAATATGACTGCATCATTAGGAGGTCTCTACTATTTGTGATGTTTTTCATGCGAAACAAGTTTCAGTACTCGGCAGTATTCTCCCAGGACTCTCTCTTTGGTAATAGAAATAGTTATTTAAGAATTCTTTTGTCTGAGTAAAAGTGCTTCTTTAGAGCTTCATCGAGTATAGTGCAGAGAAATAGTGTTTAGTGGAATAACTCTTTTTTTCCCCTCAATATCAATAAAAAGAAAAGAAAAAAAGAAAATAGAAGGCCTAGACGTATACATTATATATTTGGCTTACTAATGGTCACAGCTGTGCTAATATAGTGGAATATTAATCTGTATTTTTGCACTCAAGAAGGATTTAGGAAAAGAAAGTTGCTTCTGAAAAGGGCATACACAACAAATATTAGCAGTAAATAAATAAAAAGTGGAGGAGCCTTTTTAGGAAACATTTTTGTATGTAAATGTATGCACTCATGTGGAATAGGCATGCCAGGCACGCTGTATTTATCCAGAACTTTCTTTTATGCTCTGCTAACTGAGTTCTTATTGAGAAGATTTTGCCTGATTCTTTCTGTGTGCTCGACTACCAGCAAATATACTTGAATTTCTCAATGCCAGCAGATTTTTATTAAATTTAGAAGTTTCAGAAAGCTGAGGTTGATGGGTTTTTCTGTTTGTTTGTTGTTTTATTCACAGCTGACAGAGGTCGTGTTCTCTGCTTCACTTGAGAGATTGCTCTCTTAAATGACCAAACCGAAATTCAATATCAAAAATCTTTTCATTTTATTTATAAATTCATATTTGCATGTCTTCTGCTCATCTGACAGCCCAGAGAAGTGGTTTTTAAGTCACCAGCACAAGCAAATGGGACAGTATTCTTATTACTAACAAGTTATGTACATAATGTCTGGAAGATAAGATCAGACATTTTCAGAACTAAACTGTAGAGACTCAAAACAAATCTTACTCTGTTTTAGACACATTAACCGAGAGGTTAGAAAAATTAACTATTTTATATCTTATTGTCTTTTAGCTGCAAATTCTCTATACCTTTTTCAGGAAAGTAAATCTACTGACTTTGAGGGGAGAACATTTACATAGAAGACCTAGAACTTTTTCTGTAGTATACTTTAAAATAATAATAATAATTACATTGGCTTGGATTATTTTGTTTTGCAAAGGAAAATCAGTGCAATTTTTATATTGTTCAAAATGATTATCCAATTAAATATTTATTATGTTTCTGCACTATGCAATACTGTGCCAAATACAAAATATTCATTTAAGAATAAAAGATTAGATTTTTAATTTGTATCACAAAGTCTAATGAAACCTGGTCTATGAACAACACATTGTAATGACATTTGTGCCATAAGATTATTAAATAATCACTTGATGTCCAGTGAAATTAATTTGCAAATGTAAGTGTGGGATTTGGCAGGCTAGAAAATGGCTGGTTCAGACAGTATGGCATTTTGATGTGACATATTCCTTGTGGATGGTGTTATGGGAAGAATAAGGCTGTTAGAGGAACTCGATAGAAGTTAGATTGAATTTATTTCATTATACCTAAGAATCAATTGAAGTAACTTGAACTGTAATTTGCCTATTTTCCACTCTTCAAATGAAACCTTCTTTACAAGGGTCATTTCTAATTGTAGGGCCTGTGCTCATAGAAGAAAATGAATGCTTTAGAGCACAGTTGGGATTTTATTAATATCTGGAGTGTGATGAAAAAAAAAAGGCAGAATTATGGCACTATCACCACCTCTTGCAATGAGGCTTGTACAACAGGTTGATTATGTGAGACACGGAAAATTGTACTGGTCTAAAAGTATATTCCTTATCCAAGTTTTTAAAGGACAAGTTAACAAACTGTTTGAATTGATGAGTAAATGCCAAGATATAACCCTCTTCATTCTTTAGCTGATGGGAAGAACAATCAGTGTAAAAGGAGTAGCATCTTAGGTAACTGGAAATAATTTGTATGAGATTGTTTAACATTTGCAGAAAATAGATTAAATGAGGTCAGAATTAAGGCCTTTATTTACAAACATTATTTTCTCATTCCTAATAATTTTAGATTCCTCTTCCCATTGTTTTCTTTTACATGATCATATTTATTTATGCATTCCTGTATTTTATTTAGTATTTGCATGGACTTTCTTTTGACATTTTATTTTATTTACTGAAGTATACCGGCCCAATATAACATGTTGAAAGTGATGCTTCATCAACTATATATCATACTTTATCTTAGCACTCCTATGTTAAAGCTGAATTGGTCTGTCTATCTATTATAAGCCCTGATTTGGGAGGTTTAAATATTTCAGCATTTTCTCTCTAGGCATAGTCAGCACATATTTTATTTTGCTGTGTCTCCAACTACCTACTGCTCCAACCAAGGTACTATAGCTCAGTAACAACAAGCTATCAACCCGCCCTTGTCATTTCAATTTTTCACACATTTTCTCAGTCTCTGTGATCTATATCTCAGTGAATTCTTATCTCCCTGGTCCACTGCCATAGGCTTGCAGTATATAACAAAGCTTCGTCTCTGAAATGTCAAAAATAATGAAAAAAGGAAAGTCACAAAAGAGAAATTGGCCGCAGCCAGTTCTGTGGATCCAAAGCTCCTAGACTTCTCTTCATCAGAATACCTTAAGTTAGATGGTTATTCGATCACCTGTGCTGCAGCTCTGCTGTCACTTGTCAGTGGGGTACTGTCCAGCAGCGAATACTTTTTGCAGGATTTCTCTGTGCCAGTACTCACTGTCAGCTGGAAAAAACACTGCACGCCAGCAAGGATCGTTCTTTTTCTCAAGCTATCACACAGACTTTTCAAGAGCAGAGACAATGTTACAGGAAAAGGTGACATAAGAACATGTAGTAGCTGTAAAAGAGGAACTGTCAGTGGGATTAGGAGATTTATATGGAATCTCAAAATTTCTCAGGAAGGTCATCGCAGGTGTAATCCTCACCTTCATTACTACATTTCATCAAAGTTTCAATCATCGGTTGCTTTTAAAAGGTGATAGTTTCCTTCCACTTGGATACGTGATTCTTCCCCTGGGATGAGCTGATGACTAGCCATTTCACCAGTAATAAACAAAATATCTTTAGTATCTCTTGACATTAAAACAAGTAAGTGTTATAAGGAAAAATTGCAAGAAGGAAGAACAAAAGGTGATGTTGTTCTCATTTAGCAGATCAATTTAAACTGAAAAGCTAGAGAAAGAAAAGAAGGACTAAAACATATTTCCCAACCTAAACACTGACAACTGGGAGGAAGTAGGCCTGTTGCAGCAAAGAGGAGGGTAATAACTCTCTCAAAAAATCAGCATTAATCTGCACAATAATGCATGACATTTAACCATTATCTTATCAGAACTGCAAAGCAGTTATCAGTGTGATCCAGTGCTGAGATCATACATTACTAGCAAGTAAAATCTAATTGTGAGAGTTCTTCTGAAAAAAAAAATGTTAGAGTAAAAAAAATTACTAAATATTAATTAAATTAAAATATTACACTAGGTGTTATACTACTCCTCCATCTCCTCCATGCATGTGCTTCTATGAGGTTCTTTCCAAGCAGTTATAAACATTAAATATACTTTAGAAAAAGAAATTATACCATTCCCATTAAAGTTACAGATGATGCAATGAAAACACAGTAAATTGACTGTAACATCCTTGCAGCTTTGTGGATCAGCACTCAGATACTGTAAGTCGTCAGTCACAAAAATTGGACAACATTTCATGCTGGCTGTTGTGTGTGTTTCCCATTGCTATGCCACCTGTCATCAGGAGCAATTAATGATTTCAAAATAGACCACACACGTGCACACACACACACACACACACACACACACAGAGGCATGGAGATAATGGGCAAACCTGACTTTCCAGCTACTCTGCCATGTGCACTGTGGCTTACTCCCAAACCTCTGAACTATGATTTTGCTATTTCAGACAATGCTGCCAAAGTTATTAGAAGGACAGTGTGAAGTGCTGGGTTCTCAGTCCACAACAGTGTATGTCAAAACTGAGCAATTAAATAGAATTTCTTTCATCTATGAAGTATAACAGTAAACAATAAAAGTGAAAAATTTAGTCAGTAAATGCTAAACCATAAGCAGTGATTTTACTGAATCAGAAAAAAAAGGATAGAACTGATAGAACTGCGGAATAAAAAGTCTGGACAATCAACATCTTCTGACTTTAAGTAAGCCAATGCATAAATAGTAATCAAAAGAAACAACTGACTAATTGTGGAATAATAAAATAAGTGACACTTTAAATTAAAGTGCCAGCTACTATATGCAACTGACTCTGCTTCATTTACTTCATGACAAAAAGGAGAAAAACTGTGCTATACAGTAGTACGGTAGCCAATCTTTGAAGCTGAAAGCTCAAACATATTTAAGCACAGATTAGTATTGGTGTTCTGTGGTTGGAGTACCAGACAGATTTACTTTCTTTACCAGCCTTATCTAGGATCATCTCCTTCCTGAAACGGAAAGCAATGAAATACCAGGTAAACACATAGAGGTTTTATTTTTCCTTTTCAGTTAAACATTTACCTTGCCCTTTCTGAGGGGGTATCAATACTGAAAAGCATGAGTCTCGGTTTTGTGTGCCTATATAGGAAAATTTGAATCCTGAATCTACTCTACTTGAAAATGCTCTTTGGATGTTTCATATATATTCATTTCATCTTTTCCTCTGTCTGCCTTAGCCCTCTCTTGGGTCTCAGCATCTGATTACAAATCCATTCTCCCCCAAAACACCAAATCCTATTTAGAACATATTCAGGACATAGCTCCTGAGTTTGAAGCAATTTGTCATTTTTATGAGGAGTTTTGACTCATTTTTATGGGAAGCCTAAGGGACAAATGGCATGCAGCATGCCAGAGTGGAATGATTAGCTTGCCAAGCTTGGAATCTCTAGCAAACACTCATTGCTGTTCTAATTAACTTACTACATTCATCATTTGCATAAATAAATTACTTAATTCAAGCTTCCTGAATAGCATGACTTTGCACAAATTTTGTAAGACTAAAAATATCTGAGTGAGCATAGTGATTTTGCAGTTTTTATAAACAACTTCTTCCTTCCATGGAATCCTCATTCACAAACTATTTACTAGTGCTATATTAGGTTTATGTAAGATTTTTTTTTTATTTGGTTGCATTATGAGTTTTTTAAATAATATATAAATGCCATATCTTTCCAAATTAGATTTTATAATGAACAGGTCAGGGTTTTTTTTAAGTACTCAGCCAAGATATGGCAATCATACCTCATTAGCGAGTATCTTTCTAAGACTTCACAAGAACCTCTTAAAGAATTTAATGGACACTATAAAGAGCTGCAGCTGAATTTCTGCATTTTTCATGAGAAACAGAAAGACAAGGGAATTGTCAAGCCTACAAAAACAACATTAGAAGTTAAATTTTAGTGGAACAAGCATAAATAGAGTACAACATAATTGGGAAAGGAAAATCTCATTTGTGAGAATCACATTGCAACCGCCCTGCTAAGACTAATACCGTAAAAGAAACTGCAGCATGAAAAAAATGTTTAAAATACTGACAACACAGTTTTGGAAACATCCTGGGCACACCCTATCTTTCTCAATTTTCCTCTTGGTCTGGGAATAGCATATGTCAACGAAAGTAACACATCCTGAAATAATTGTTCACTTACAATTAAGAAGAAAGCAGCTGGGGGAAGAATTCTTTCGTCACAGGAGAAATCAGGATGAGTAAATGCAATAAAATAAAATATTCTCATGTCTGAAAATAGGTTTCATAAAAACTAGAGAAATGTAGAGATTAAGCTGAACTTCCATGCTAGCCATCTGCAAGTTATTTCCATACATCTGAGTGACTTAACTGTTCAAAACCCAACCTGGCAAGATCAGACCAGAATGACTTTTCTTCCAGTATGCAGATAAACAGATCATAATATTTCAGAGTGACTCATTAAGGTGGAAGCATGCCTTAGATTACCATGCCTATAGCTGAAGCAAATGGAACTAGTTATCCCCAAGCTCAATATATGCAAAATGTAAATCACACAATTTATTCCTCCAGGGTAACACTGATGGATGGAAAGAAGCACCAGGTTAATGTGCAAGGTTTTGCCTGAGCCCTTCCCCGCTGAACAAGGAGTCTGCTGTGTCACAGATCTGCTTGGGGACTGGGCTGTGCCACAGTTTCCCCATACTTTTAGGGGACTAAATGTCTGCAAGTAGTATTGGGGTCTCTCAGACTAGTCATTCTGCATTAAAGAGGAAAACTTTTTGGTGCTTGAAAATGTCTGTACATTTCAATGCATATTAAAATTATATAGAGAAGAAAAATAGGAGAGAAAATACAGCATAGATATAAATATATCTTATTGTAAGATGCAAGATCTGATCGGGAACTTTTTTCACAGCACCAAAAAATGTATTTCCTTGAAACTTTTATTGGAAAGGTTTTTTCTATTGCAAGATGCAATCTACTGAAACTGAGAGAAAACCTTAATAGTGAGGCCACTCGCATGACTCTCAAGGGAATGCCAGATTCAAGTTCTGGCCTTCTTTGGACTGCAACAATATGAATTTGGAGCACCTTCATTCAAGTTAGTATGTAAGGTTCTTTTGACAAATGATTCCTCTAAATTTTCAAGAAAATTCTCTGAAGTGGAACAAGATTTTCTTTTTTAATATAAAAATGCATAGTATGGGGGAGCTCTGCTACAGCAATGTTTTGTGTATCTGAAAACAGAAAGATTTTAATCTAATTAGTTAAACATGCAATCCTTGTGCGGACACAAAAGATTGTTCAAAAATACACATGAATTAACCTGGACTAGATTCCTTGCTGACTTATACTTAGTCAATACAAACCACTTCTATCTAGAGCGTGAGCACATGAAGTTTTTATTTATTAAGTAAACTGCAGCACATTCTGACAGACAATTGCACTGAAAGCTGCTGGTCCAAATCCCCTTTCACTGTAAAAGTGATTAGTTGCTTTAAATCATCTTTGGCAGCAATTCAAGCTGATCCAGCTGATTTGGCCCAGGAGTTGTGTGGAAGCCCCTACAGAGAATCCATTTACGGTGGTGGAAACTCCAGCTGCAGAAGCACTTCTTAAACTCCCTTGCTCGGATGTTCAGGGGGCCAGCTGTCTACACTATTTATGTCATCAAGACTTAAGAATTAACAGGACTTAAAAAAAACCCTCATCAATCCCCTCAAATACTCTAAGTTGGGTAGTATGCAGAAAAGCTCCTTATTACATTCAGTGCTTTGCACTTCAATAATGACGTCTGAGGATTTCAGGACATTAAAAAAAAAAAAAAATTGCTTCCTCTACCCAGCATCCTTGGAAGTCTCCTGCCCTGCTCACCTTCACAAGCTCTGCCACAGGCCTGCTCGAATTGGTTGCCACAAGGGCTGATAGAGCCATGTAAAAGAGACCTCGAGCCTACAACTTACATTCGGGTCAATCTTCTCATATTTTTAAATTAAAATATAACGTATTGTAAGACTTTCTGCTATTGCGAAAAACGAAATAGGAATTTTCAAAGGAAAATGGTTTGCCAGTATTAAATGCTAAGCACTAATTTTGGCTGCCTGTAAAATGTGTTGAACACAAAGTATATTTAAGAGCTCTTCTAAGGAAACAAAAGTTAGAAGTAATCAAAGTGATATCTACTTCATGAGAACAGAAATTCCCACCGGAAATAATCATTCCAAATTTATTCTGTTCTGAAGCAGAACAAAAAAAAAATCTCAACATCTTCTGCAGCTTTTCTCCTGCTCTGTCAGGCTTGGACTGTCTCTCTCCAGAATTTGGAAACGCCACCGACGTGCTCCTTGCCGTGTGCTCTTTCGTACGGCCCCGCCAGGCCTCGGCAGCGGTGGCGGCGCAGCAGCCAGGCCAGCAGCAGCGGCAACACGTGCCTTGAGCGGGCCAGGCAGCGGGGCGGGGGGAGCGGACGCCGTGCGGCGGCGCCCGGGCGCTGGTGCGGCCGGCGGGCCGGGGCCGCGGGGCCCCAAGAGCTGCCTTGGTGCTTCCAGTCGCGGCGCGATGGCAGAGGAGCGACCCCGGGGCTGTGAATCGCTCCAGGAGAGGCTCTCGGCAGATGTTTTGCAGACAGTCCCTTCCCCTGCCCTTCCTTTTCCTCACACATCTGTCCCATAAACCAGCCCAGCAACACTGGCTGAATAATTTCCCTTGCTTGAGGTGATCTTAACCGGGGAAGTGAACTAGTTGCTAAACTGTAATCGGTTACCAGCTGGCGCCGGTAGAGAGACTCCTGCTCCTTGCAACGATCTCTGCATCATGTGTTCACTGAATATTTTAATTACATTAGTCAAATTCATTTATGGATGCTCTGATAAAGTCACTTGAGTTTCTGAAGTTCAGGCAGGCTAATGTGTGCAGCTGGTCCAGCGAGAAGGTCCCCCGACTGCTCTGCTCTCACGCCTCCCTCTTGCCCACCTGTAGACACTTGACGACTCTCCAATCTCTCTTTTGGTTCTTGTAATGGGTTTAATAAAGGAAGTGCTGACACAATCTTAGCTACAGCAGCTTAAGTGCTCCCCTCCAATAAGGGGGAAAGTACGAATATAAAACTGGCTTTCTTTGTTCAAAATAGAACAAACCAGATGGTTTCCCAGACTATAGTACCTAAAAACTCTTTCACTGATTCCAGTGTGTACAGTATAATAAAAGTGTTCAGGGGCCTCTAACTTCTTATAGGGTATTTTATTGTCTTTATTCACTAGTCTGGATATTTGCCATGGCAATAATTGAACCATGAAAAACACATATTTCTTTAAAGCATGTTATAGTGCAGCTTTTAAGGAATTACTAGTAGAGTGTAATGGAAATGATTTTCATTAATTAATGCTTTGGGGCAATGGGTGCAGTTGAATAAATAAAAATATCTGATATATATAGAATGTAAATGGTATTCAGCTCTATCACTTCTCATAGCAACATTAAACTTAACAAACACTTTCTAAACGAGAGAAAGCTTACGTATAAGGGATAGATTGCTATGTAGTTGCACATTTTTATTAATATTTGTATATTATATCCTTCATTATTAGCAGCAGAAAAAAGTACTCTTTAAGTTCATGCTCATGAAGGTAGACTACAATATCAGGATGAGGCTGATAATGGAAAGATGTACAACACAAATAAATAAATGAAAATATGTACAACAAAAAGCAAAGGAAACTTTATTCAAGAGAAAAGTTAAGACTTGTAAACTTCTACCCAGAGGAGCAGCACAACTGAAGCTGTCTAACTGGAGTGCTATGAGTAATCACTGTATTGGCCCCAGATATGTATTTTCTTCCCCCAAACAATAATTAGGAGGACAAGATAGTCATTCATAAACACTGCAGTGGAGCGAGGGGAAACTTTTAGGAATCCCAGGTGTGTAGAGTTTATAAGTAGAAACAAAAAAAATGAAAATGTGGGCAACTGATGGAAACCCTATTACTTTACTCCTTTAAAATGAAATTAGGCAATGTATTAGTATACTTTAGGCAAAAGGAGCAATTTTAAGGAATGAGGAAAACCGTATACAAGGTTTCTTCAATGCCTAATTTTTTGAATCTGTAAAATATATATTAGAAAAATTGCAGTTCTGGATTAAATATTTCCTCATTTATGTTATCACCACCTCATCTCTAGGGATGCTGCTTCAAAATACTCAGGTACTGAGGTCCAGATAGAGACAGAGGTCGTGGTATGTACTAATGTGCTTCAAGAAGTTCTGTCATGACAAAGTCAGATCTTTGTTTCCCAAGAGGAAACAAATTGAAATTCAGCTTTAAAGCTTACACAGCAAGATAGCCCACTGTGGAATTGCGTCTGAAGATCTGAACAGCAAAGTGAACAGATATTTCATACTGGACAGGATATTTCAGGCAGGCAATGTCTTTATGACATTTATGTTAGAGCTTGAGCAAACAAGCCTTTGGTAAACAAGCTCCCACCTCCGTCTTTCCCTTTCTCATCAGCTCAATGTCTTGCACCCACCACATTTGCAACTGGTGTGGAGACTGGCGCTTCAGACATGTCACCAAGCGCGTGAGCATGATAGGCACGCTGAAAGAATCAGCCAAAAGTGGTACAGAAAACACCCGTCCTGGAGGAATCTTGGAGGAAACACTGAGATGTGCTGACAGTTCCTCTCCCCCCTCCCTGCCCTAATAAAAACACTGCATGAGCTGGAGAGACAAAGGATTTTACAGAGAGTTAGGGAAGGCTTTCTGTAGGTAAGGTTTGTGTAGTAAAATAAGATCAATCCACTGCTTCTTATTTATCATAATTTAACAGTCAGCTGGGCCTCTGCTGCTGGTAGAGAGGAGGTTTAGATTGGTTAAAGCATTAACAAATCACACATAAAGTTGACCTTGGATTAACATGTTTTAGTAATCTTTGCAATAATTATAAAAACTTATAAAGACAGCTTTAGAGATATCTGTATTAGTCCTTTCTAGAATGTGTACAGTGCATATCCATTTGTGGTGTTTTAATACACTTATGTAGGTATCTATCAAAGAAAGAGAGTATTTTGTCTAATCGTTCCATATTATAGAGAAGATTTAGGTTAGAAGTTTAAGAAACAACTGAAACCTTGTTGAACTAAATAGACTAACCCACTGGCTTCCCATCAGGCCCTACATTTATCAGGAAATAATTTTCCTGCTTAGGTATGCCTGCCAGTGATGTTTGCATGTTCTGCTTTCTACCAAATTAATAGTTATGTTTTATACGTTTAGGTATACTGTTAATAATGGGGTATTTGTCTCTCCAGTGGCTAAAGGAGAGATCTGAGAGTTTACTTAGCTGAACTGTAGTCTCAACTCTGCTATTTTTTTGTATATGTGAAATTGAGAAAATTTCCCTGAACTGAAAGTCTTGGCCAGGGTTATTGCATCTTACCATGCTCTACAAGTGCTGTCACATCTAAAGAAAATCCCTACAAAATGTAATAGAAATATCTTTTCCAGCTAGGTTTTTAACCACCCAAGGGATTTTTGTACAGAACAATATACACCAGTGTTATAGGTTATTCTAGCAGGCTAAACAAATATGAAAAAGGCATCATTCTCTTTGAAATTCTAAAAATAAGAGTAAATTCTATAGAAACCTAATACATTTCCATAGAACCTTGTTGGCTTCATTCATTACTTGCTAGAAGGCTTTTTTTTTTTTTTTTTTTTTCCTTGGAGTTCCAGAGAAACTCCTATCTGAGAAAAGTAAGGCATCTTATGCATTAGTATTTTCTGCACTGTCCAGCATTTTCACTTTGCTCAAACACTCCAAATTACTAGTGCTCCGCTGTGTGTTACAATATTTCTATCTTAACCAAGATGAAAATGAAATGTTATACACATTTAGGTTCAGTCAAATGATTCACTTCAGCTGAATCTTTAACAAATGATTTCCCCAGGTTGAACACCTTAGATCTTGGTAGCTGAAGCCAGAACTCCTCCACACTGACCTAAAATAAATCAAATCTCATTCCATTTACAGCCATGGCTGGAAATGTACCAAGGCTCAGACCTTCATACTTACACAGGGAGCCTTGGGACGTCACATGAAAAGAGGCCAAGCCTAATTAATGGGGAACGTCTGGCTTCATAAAATCTTCCCATGCATGCAGATGTTCAACACTTTATCCCACTATCAAACATAAGTGTTACAGTCTTTAAATGATGTGCTTGATTTTAGGGCCTAGCAAAACTGAGGTGATGGGGAGAGGTGCAGCCTCCGTGCTTGCGGACGGTTCCTGGTGGTGTGGAAGGTGTTGCTGCATCCCTTGGGGAGCAGGAGACACTGGTTTCCTGGGAGCTGTTTGCGCCAGTCGGCTCGTTGCCCTTCTCGTTGTTAAACCCCTTCTCCATCAGATGCAAGACAGGATGTGACAGTGCCTCGAGCCCTTCCTGGCTTATCCAGAGCTGCAGCTCCCCATTGCTAACAGCAGCTACAATGCTGCCAACATGCTGTAGGAGCCTGGGTGACGGTGGGTGCTAAATTCACTTGAGATCAGTCTCGGATTGTGTAATTATCTAAACAAAAGGCCTGTGTTTTTTATACTCCCATATGATCAATCTTTCAAAACACTAAAGCTTACAAACTTATACCTTTCAGAAATTAAGAAGTATAACAATTATAATTTCAGTTTGAATAGAATTTTTGTCTCACACCATTAAAAATAGCTCTTGCTGCTAATTTTCTTCTTAGTTATGAAAGGTCATTCTCTGAACAAAGGAGGAAACATGGTTGTTTGGACAGTGCAAATGAGAGCACTGATAGAAGAGTCAATGTTTGACAATAAGCAGCAGGCATTGATCAGTATACTTGCAAAAACTTAGCTTAAAGCCTGGATGTTAGACTGTAGGCACAATTAGTGACGTGAGGCTAGGTCTACATCTTTTGTTTTTGTTTGGACTACATCTATTTTTATGTCTATATGTGAGAGACGGTGCTTTTTCATATCTAGTTTCATACTTTAAATGAGATATTTAGCCTACAGCATTCTTTATGCCACATGTGCTGCTACAGATAGCTTCTTTAAACAAAAGCAGTGCAAGTCTTATCAATGTGAAGGTGTATCCATAGGAAGTGATTTCCACCTGGCGCACTAGAGTGAAGTGACCACAGCACACCTCTATGCAGTAAAAGCCTGGAGCAATGTCTACAGTGACTTTACTTGCAGATGCTTCCTTACTGCCTCAAAGCGCAGAGCGTGCGAACCAGCTCCCTCGTGTATTTGAATGTTCTTCCTGGAAAGCCAGCTGGCTGGCTCCCTTCCGAGCTCCGGAGCAGCAATGGGCAGGAGCCCAGCTGAGGGAGCAGGTCCTCCTGGGGCGGCACTAGCCCTGCCCTCCAGCCTAGTTGAGGCGTTTAGCACCTGCCTGCACAGGACACTCCAGGCCAGACTTTGGCCGTACTCAGAAAGAAAGATTTTATAAACCTCGCTTGACATATAACTACCGTTGGTAGTAATGGTGTTTAGAACATTGCCTGCTCAGAAGTTTAGTAAATGGCACCAAGAACCCAGTCCTGTAGACATTTTGTATCCGTTCCGACCAGCTTTTACTTCCTAACTTTCTCTGTATGTCATTTGGGATTGAAAATTAAGTGCCTTACTCTGCACATTAATGTTATGATCAATATATTTTCAGTTGCCAATCCTTTCACTGTAAAATTCCATTTTTTCTAAACAAGTGCTTAAGACCAGTATGCTCCTGGAATAAGATAGGAAAAATGGTTACAATAACTATTTAAGAAAATAATTTATTTAACCTTTTATAAAGAAACTCCATTATTTCTCTCTACTACTAGAATCTTAGTACCAGTGTCAGATAAAAGGTACTTCAGTAACTGCATATCTTTACTTAAAACCAAGTTTTCTGGCTATAAGCATTCACCTAGAAGGCCTAAAACCCCATGGAATTATATCAAGCAGGTAACTAGTCATCCTACTGTCAATTTTAGCTGACATATTAATCCATCTCTCCCTTGGCTGCACTATGGTTCAGCAACTGCACTGTATTAATCAGGTGGATAGAATTGGACATTATTTTTTTTAAGACAAGAGTGTGGGAAAATGCACTCTTTCAAATTTGGGATGAAGATGAAACAGAGGCCTAATTCAGTCTGAAAGACTGTCAGATTGTACCTACTGGAAACAGGAAATATTAAAGTATTTAAAATATTAATTTGAAGTTTTTTCACAAGAAATAAAAAAATTTAAAGAAAGTAATTTTATGTTTTTTGATGAATATTTTTAATACATGACATGCTTTTCATGGTGATTTATATAGGAATGTGAGAGCCTTATAACTCACTTTTCCAAATGGTTTTATTTATATGCAGATATCTTCTTCTTATGTACAATTTGAGTACCATTACCTAAGATATGCAGGTTTCACGTATATATAACACAACTGATAATAGCCAATGTAAATAAAAAATGAAACAAGAAATCCTGTAGATAGTATAGCAGGAATAGGACAAATATCTATAACTAGATGTACTTTAAACTTATCTTTTTTTCTCATGTCTTTCTCCTGGTGTCATCTTCTTTGTTACTCTAAAAGAACTTACAAAAACTAGGTATCTGCAGTAGTGGTGAGGTTTGGGGTTTTTTTTTTTTGTTTGTTTGTTTTTATTTTAACATAATGGGCATACTGTGTGGGGCTGATGGAAACCACATGATATAGTGCACATTTTGACTCATTGACTGCTGTGCTAAGGATATAGCTGAGAGCCTAAAGCACTTTCATATTTGTGCTGGTTTTTCAAATTGAAAAGACATTCTCTAAAGTAAGAACCAATTAAGCAACTCAATCCTTTATGTTTTATTTTTGCCCTTCATGTTGTTCTGAAAATTCCCATCATACCTGAAATAACTGCTACTTTCTAAAAACATTTAAAATGCTTTTTTTTTTCTATTAGGCTCAGAGCACAGTCCTTCATGGCCAACATAGAGGGAGAAGCGATGTGATATCTGCTTCTTTTGTCTCACGATTTGGAAGCCAAATTTAAACATATCTCAAAACTTGTCATGAGAAGTGGAAAGGAATTATTCATCCAAAAGTCCATCCAGTAGAGAAATGATTTGGAAACTCTGACTCAGAGAGCGACTTCAGATTATTCGTTTTAGTATTCCAGTCAGTTCTTCTGAAAATTAGACATTTTATGCATTCTATAGTTCCCAGCTCTAAAAGAGAAAAGAATGGAGGAAGGAAGAAAGCAAGCAAGCAGGCAAGGGATGGAGGGAGGGAGGGAAGAGAGAGAGAGAAAGAAGGAAAGAAAGAAAAAGAGAGAGAAAAAAACGCATGGAAAAAAACATGCATACATAGAAGAGATTTTTTTTTCTGCAGCCAATATCTCTACTACGCTACAATTCAGTTTAACCCACACAAATTTAATGTGCAATGCGAAGTCTTTGAAATAAAGAAAAAACCCCACATTTTTCATATTTGCAAATGACTAACATTATGTTTACCAAATACAATTTATTTTTGCTGGTATAAACAGACATTAGAATATTCCATTTCTCCAGAGACCTGCAAGGCCCTTTCTGTAACAAATAATTTGTTTATCTCCGCATTTTCAATTTCCAAAGTTTGCAGGTTGTTATTAATATTATGATAAGATTTTAGGAAATACTTAAATTTTAAGTTTTAATAGACTAGACTAAAGCAGTCTAAAGACTGCTTTTAAAATCCATATATTCGGTGAAACATAGTTTCTGTAGAATTCTCAGAATACCTGTGTAAATCTTACCATATTCCCTTGCTCATCAAGTCTAGAGCTCTGGAAGGAATTCCACAATAACACATATTTAGCACCCAATGGGCTGCTTGGGACTTTGGGCCCCAAGCTAATATCATGCAGTGCCAATAGCAATATAAGTAGATGATAAAGAGAAATGCACTAAGGGAAAATAGTACTTATGTACTGCTGAGCAAGTTTCTTGCTCTACAGAAGCTTCTCTGCACCTGGGAAAGTTGGTTGTGTTTTCAGCTGCTGTGTGAAAGCATGCTCACAAATAACACAGAGTCAACAGAAAGGCTAGCTACTATTGCTGTGATTTGGCTGATGGCATGTTTTATTTATTTATTTATTTTAATCCTACATCCAGTCTAGTTGTAAGTTATGTCTATGCTGCTGTTTAGGGCTGATGTTAAGATTCCCTTCAACAAACTAGGTGATGCGAGCCACCTTTCTTCATCTCTGTCTCATCTTGGAGATGATACCAAAGTCATCCACCCAGTATTTCTTGTTCACATAGTACAGCCTGCCAAAGAACTAGCCTGCAGATGAGCTGTATTGCTCTCTAAGAATTTTTCTCTTTAGCTGAGGTGGAGGAAAGAGGTGGGACATAGAGGGCTAGGTGTCAAAAGCCTTCTTGACTGCACTGCTCTTGACGTCTTTGCAAGTGTCAAGACATGTTAAGAGTCCTAAGCAGAAGCTCTCAATATACATTCTCAATAAGCACCAAACATGCCGAGGAAAGAGAAAGCAAGTGTGTTTGGTACCTCCGTGTGCTGGAGCTCAGCAGAGCTTTCAGCACTGAAGCGCAGAGCTTGCAGGCGTCAAGCTGCAGAGTTTACAGCCTAATCAGCATTCAGCTGCATGTGTGGTTGACCCCCTGGGTGTTGACTGTGCTCGTACATCTCCATTGTCCTCAATCTGTAACGCACATATTGTCACAGTACGTACACTCCACAGCCCTGGAGAGTAAGGAAGTGCAATTAAATTTCTTTTGCAAACAGGAAGTAAGCCACACAGACAAATGACTGAATCTGTAGGAGGTTTCAGGTGCTCAACAGTTTGCCAAGTGTCCTGAAGGAAGCCTAAATTTGAGGCTGGAATTAAACTCTGCTTGTTCATAGTATTGACCATTGGTTATGCTACTAAACTTTGTTGCCTTTCATTCAGCCATGCAAAAGCAGAAAGACTGTGGAAAGAGTTATAGCCAAATACCTCTTCAGATTTTAATCATATTTGTGATTCTTGTTCATTTTTGATAAATATTCACATCAACATGGTTTTGTTCACACAAGTTGCCGGCTGTTCCTGAAAAAATATCTGTAGTTAGAATGAAATAATTTATTGCTGTGCTAAAGAGAACCTAAACTTTAATTAACATTTACTTGTTTTTCTTTTTTTTTTATTTCAAAAGATTTCTCTTAAAACTGTAAGGAAAAAGTATTTAGGCAAATTCTAGCTACATCTATATTCTGTTAAATACATGTTCTATTTCTGTAATAAACATTCTTAAAGCAATTTGAAGTTTGATTTGAAAAACAAATTGAATTGCTGAATTACTTTTCCTATGCATACTACAAGAACATAAATGTTTTTGGAAAACGGTCTTCAATGCCATGTTCATTCTTCTAAATGGAATGTCAGGACATCTTAGGTGTATTTAACAGCATTATAATTGCAATTTTGCTAAGATGTAAAATGGCAAGACACACCAGACATTCTAAACTACAGTGCAAAATATACCTGCTCTATTACTTCTTCAGCAAGCGGTTAAACAAAATTAAGCAAATTAGATATCAGTAAGGGATATAAGGAGCAAAAGGTTAAGGACTACTATGAACTGAATTCATCATGATGAGTAAAATACATTTTACTGATAGAAATGATTGCATCAGCTCTCAAGCAGGATTTCTGAATTTTTGCCTCGTAAAGCCCCCATCCAGTAAAGCAGTTAACCCTGTGTTTAATTTTGATGTGAAGTCAGTAAAAGACCCATTTACTTGCTCTGCACAGTGCTGGACAGAATCAAAGCCTGAACCCCTAAATATAGGGGAACATAACTTCTAGCCACAAAGACATAAAAAGAGTGTTTGGAGGACAGTAAATCTCCAGAGCAACCTGGCAAGCAAGGGCCTTGGTTACAGCAGGGCTCCGGAGGAGCACCTTGCGAGAAAAACAAACAAATCAAACCAGAACAGGAAAACAACAGTCTTTGCTGGAGTTTATTTTCTTCTTTAATTCTCCTAATTCCAAGAATCTCTGATGTTTGTTGGCATTTTCTTTGCAAATTTTTCTCTTCTTCCCTTTCAGGATATGAACTGTCTAAGCTCTGTTCACAGCAAGCCTGATTTATAGCTGAAATCAGTGAGGACTAAATCAGTGCTAAATAAAGGACTTTTAATGATTACTTATGAGGTTAATCTAAACCAGCAATTCATAGTTTACAAAACCTTAGTTTAAACATAATTTATATTAGTGCACAAAGGACATTTTATGGAGCATGTTTTTCAATACTGTACCATGGTGATTAAAATATGTTGACTGACTTTAAAAGAAAATACAAAAAAGCAAACGTATTTTACAAATACTAAATTTTATGCTGTAAAAATAGGCTCTATTATACTATTAAAATGAAACTAGTTCCTGTTAATTTTCTTTGCATATTAGTCAAACCTAGAGTTACTTTATTATTCCATTAATTATTTAGAAATATATATTGGAGTAGTAAACTTTCTTCAAAGGGCGCCTCAAGGATGATGTATTTTGTAAGTTGACAAAGAGATGGAATAAGTTCCACTATCAGAGCTAAATATAGCCTGAAGCACAAAGTATTTAACAGTTCACCAAAACATATTCTCTTTTGCAGTAATAGTTTGGGAGTGGGAAGGAGAGTTTCTGCTCTTCAGTGGCAGATTCAGTTTTGCTCAGACCTTTTCTGGGGTTATGGATTTTTACATGCTCAGCTGGAAAAGTTACTAGAGGCAAAGCAAAAAACTCTCACTGCCCTAGGAGTTAGTTAACTTTCATATTTTACAGCTTTTTAGAATGTAGTGTTAGTTATAGTCTCAAGAACTAAAAATGGATGGAACAATTCAATTAAGAAAAATAAAGCCCATAAAGTCCAACAGATTATATGGCTAACTGTATTACCTTGAGAAATGACTTCATATTAAGCCAAAAGGGTCATGAAGACAGTCATGCAAATTAACAACCAGAACTTCCCAAAATATGATTTTATAAATGCATAGGTTTTTTTCTACTAAAGCTACCCAAGTTTTATGTCACATTTCTGTGCTCAATCAAAAAATTTTAAAATCATGTATGTAGAACTGCCTTTGCTGATATGTTGTCCCAGAAGGAGAACAGCAATTCCATGCTGCATATTTGCTTCATCAAAGAGCCAAAACTTTTCAAAAGGTGATGAACCAAGGAACTGGGAATGCATCTGAATCCAGAAAGGATCCAACTTGAAAAACAGAATGACTTCCTTTGGTATGAATGAAATTCTCTAAAATTACTAAAAATGCTTAACCAAAAACGTCCCTCAACTTCCACATTATGTTCTCCCATCTTTTTTTTTGGGGGGGGGGGGGGGGAGGTGTAGAGGGAGTTAGAGAGATTTAGATAAGTTTGTATAAGCATGAGATAAATATAAAATAATTAGACATGAAGTGAGAAACCAATCTGGATACTCTAGGTGGACTAGAGTGATCATCCAGCGCAAGGATCAAGAAGAGGAAAAATCATTGAAACCATCAGTGCAGAGCAGAGCAGCAGTATAAAAGGCAAACAGGGCAGAGGATTGTCAGGTAAGGCACAGAATACAAAGCAGAAGAGGTTTTTACAGCATACATTTACTTTGTCTTAATTGGATGCAACATTAAACTACACAGGTGGCAGATAATAACTGTGAACAGTCTACAATATTTTCTCAGAGAAAGAGCAAAAGAATAACATTATTTTGGATAGAGACACACCTTTTTTTCCCATTTGCACAGTACTTAATACAATAACGTCCTGGATTACAATCACCTACTGTCTCACAAATCATTATCACAATTAAAATAAAAAAGCCAGTTGCAAAATGATAGAAAAAAACCCCAAAGAACGCAATTATAGAAAACTCCTGAAACTGTTTTTAAACTGTTTTTACATATAATGTGTTCAAAGCCAGTAGCAGCCCTCAAATCAGGGCAAAATCCCTGTTCCGAGCAAGGCAGTGGGTGTTTTGTCAGTGGTTCAGACGTAGAACCTGACCCAGTGAGGCCAGCATAATCTTAGCAGAAACCTTCGAAGAACCAGTACTAATAAGATGACATTAGAAAAATATGTTATCCCAACCATTTCTGCCTTCCACTGCAGTTATTCTCAGTTCACATCAGTAAGGCCAGGTTTTCCTATCCGACACGAACAAGAATGAGAAGGGCAATACTGATTCAGAAGTAACACTGGAGCTTGTTTTTCCAGCACTGCATGAAAGAGAAGGAGATAACTCGGTTTCATGAGTTGGAGAGTATGAAACAGCAGCTTCCGCCCTTCCTCGCTGTTAAGGTGGCACTTGCTGCCCTCGAATGCAAACCAGCAGAGCCGCTCCCGCTCCCGGCGCGGGGGTCCTTCCCGCAGCGCGGACGGAGCGGAGCCGGGCTCTGCTGGAGCTGCCCTCCGTTACTGCTGCTCCGTATACCTGCCGATATTCCACTTTGCTTCACCTTTAAATTTGGCCTTGGGACTTTTCACGTTCTCTAGTCAAGGTTTATCAGCAAGCTGTTTTGGGCATTTAAACCTTCTCTTTGGCTATCCATATAACAAAGAGGTTCCATCAGGGGTCTTTTAAGCTTCATGCTAGTTTTATTAACCCAGGAGAGTCTTTCCTGCCTCTCTTGTGCAGAACAATAGCTAATTATTCTTTTTCTGAGTGAGAATCCAAATAGGCTTTTGATAATAATGAAAAATGCGACTGATTAAAAATCCAAAGATCCACGTTCTAATTCAAGAGATGCGTTTACATTTTCTCCTGACTTTCCGTTAATTGAAAGAGTATCAGCCACACAGTCTTGTGTACTATGATGAGTTTTGATATTGCTACTTCTACAGGGCTGACATAAAACTTAAGTGCAAGGTCTCTTTGGGAAAAGTAGGAAATATTGAAGCGGAGATTTCAATAGAAACAAAAAATATTTTAATCTTTGTAGTTACTATGGCTACCTCAGCACTGAAATTTTGATATACCATGCTGATAATAATGTATTTTTTCTGCAAACTGTTTTCAAAATAGCATGCCCTAAAGGAAATGTATCTTCTTGCTTCTGAAATACAGCAACGTTTCTCATTTAAGATCAACTCCACAGATAAAAAAATATGCAAAAATTTAAAAATCAAGTAGAAAAATTTAAATTAAAAATGCAACAGTCCTTCATAGTCCTTAATTGTCCTCAAATAGTCCTTGTGTTTAAGCCTTAGATAGGTGTCTAAACAAAAACTAATGTTACAATGAATCAATTTGTCTTTTACATATTGAAAAACAAGGGACATTCCAGGAGCTCAATGTCTAAAATTCGTATGTCAGGTCCTCACAGTTCCAATTAAGAAATTTCATTAAAAGACACCATACAATTTTTAAATAAGTTTTATTACTGAGATTGTGAGCATATTTAACATTTAAATAATATGCTATGTCAATAAGCCATCCAAAGATGAAGCTAGGTCAGTTAATCTGTTTTTTAAGAAATAATAATAATAATAAAGATAAATACCCCTGGAAGGAGGTCTTATTTATTGGCAATTGTTTTAGCTTGAAAGTATACACGTATATTTAAAATATATTAATAGTGGTAGATGATTTTCGTTATTTCTAAAGTCTGAAAAAAACAGAGATGTACATTGAAGGGTGAATAATGTTTCTGACCTAGAAATGGGAAGTCATCCACAGTTCACTATGAATAAAGAACACGCTGCAAAAAATGTTATTCGAGTGCACAGCAGGCTAACCAGCTGACTACACCCCGTGCAAACGTAGTCTCAGCGAGGGGTGCTGGTGCGGCAGCCCGTTATCTGGCTGAGACTGTCGCTGCTCTGCAGTTACTCAGTACTGCGGAGGGACGGAGTCGTGTGGCCCGAAGAAGTGAAAGAGTAGCACCTGGGAGCAGAGGATTTGTCTTGTGCCAGCTACAGCTCAAGGGCTCCTACCCCTTTTGAGAACGTGAGGTGGATGAAAACTGTCCACGGCTGTACACCCCGCACCAGTGACAGCCGATCTACAGACCTTTAGCGGCAATCAGTCGGTTATACATCCTTCGCTGTATGTTATCAAAACCAGGTGTTTCATTTTCTCTATTCTGCTGTAACTTTTGATTGCTATATCAGGTATCTTTTTTTTTTAATTATCATTCCTTCTTTTTATTTCCTGCTTTGTTCCTCCAAGGGGTTCTGGTAAGAAGAGGGGAGCCTGAAGATGGGGAAGGAAAGGCTGCTTTCCACCTCTGCTACTCTGAGCTCCTTTTGACCATCAGCTGCCCAGTTGCTCAAGCAGGACAGTTAGAGCTCAGATTAGTATTCACTGTTCTGGGTGGATGATGGAAAAAGTTTGTACTCTTCACTCCCATACATTTTGAAAGACGAGCTAGACTTCAATATTTTTCTTCTCTAAAACTTTTAAAAATTCCTATTCACAGGATTTATCATACTAATAAATAAGACACTACCGGTCAAGATAGTCAGTCCGGTAAAAAGCGTGTTACAAGTAAAAAATAAAACAAAAAAAATCCAACAAAACTCTGTACATTTAGCAGGCCAACTAATGGAACTAAATTATATTAATTATATAATGACACTTGGTTTGACCCCTGTAGACAAGAGATTAGATATGTATATCTGGAGGAAAAAATCATCTTCATGCTAACCATCTAGTGACCTAGATTTGTGTTGTGCAAATCATTTTATAAAATAAATGTATGAATTAATTACCTGTAATAACTCTGAACTATAAAAATAAAAAAACAGGAAAAGGGAGTTTAAAAGTAAGTGTCTTGAAAAATATTCCTCTGATTAAATTAATAAAACTCTTAGATGCAATACTAGGCTGTAAACAAGGAAATAATGCATTTATGGCAAAGATCGGAAGACATACTGCATCTGAGAAGTCATTGAAACTCATAGCACTCAGAACAGTAAAATTTTTAGTTCTATGGAGTATGTCTGACAGTAAGATTTAAAAAAGATCTAAGTGTTTGACCTTTTTTTAATAAGTAGACTATTTCAAATGAGCACATCTGGTTTATGTTCCTAAACCTCTGGCCTTTAAAAAGTTCTGTTCCCAATTCACACAAAATACCATTCAGGATTGCTTGACATGGTGACCTTCCCTGTAGGTGGCTGGCTGAATAAACTGATTAAATAGATTCAGGAATTTTGAATATATACAGCAAATTAGCACTTTTATCCTGAATCATTAGTAAATATTCTTTCTCTGTGTTTTCTACTATGGATATGGAATTGAACTGAGATTAAAAAGAAGCATTTTTGCTTTTCAATGGAACCAAATGTTTATTAAATTTCGAGTCACAAAAGTTTTCATTATACCGTCACATTTTTTTAGATACAAAGTCATATAAATTAGAAAATAACTCAAGTACTTCCCTACCAAATGTCATTAAGGTTTCCTGCAGATTGGGATTAAAAGCCCAGAGAGATGGGCAAGTTAGGTACATAAATTAAAATGGTCAGTAAATATTTAATAAACTCATTGGTGCTAGGTAAAGTTAAAAATTAAATAGCATATGGGCTGGAAAGATTTTGTTTTTCACCATCGCCATTAATAGACCATTCATTGTTATTTGTGTAGTGTGTAATTCTTTTTGACTTTGCTTTCCATTTGCCTTGAGGACAAGCCAGTTTAAAACTGTTCAGCACACTGCACCATGCATAACAGGTAATCTGTCTAATTAAGGCCTGTAAGGATGTTCAAAGTAAAATATTGAAGAGCTTCCATAACCTCACTTTCACCCTCCCTATGTACCACAGCTTCTGAGACTCAGAGATACTCTAGCCATTAACTCAAGTGTTTACACTCTGAGCTCAAATTCTACTTTGCCAGAATGGTTCATTTCACATTTTACAAGTCTGTTTTCTCATTTACAGGCAGAAAGCAATTTATCAAATTTTTATATTACATTTCTCAGCTTGTTCCAATATTGGATGATATAATATATGCCTGGAAATTCAAAATGCAAAAGCATACTGTGACTTTATCCAGGGACCTAATAAGATTTATGTCCACATTCTTTTTTTCTGTGTTCATTTGGTGCATTTCAATGAATTATTAATTATGACCAACAATAAAATATTATTTTGCTCTGATGCACAGCAAAAGGAAAGATACCCAAGAGAAATGCAGCTGACAGCTGAGAGTAGACATGGCCAAAGTATGCTCACAAGTTTCTCATCAAGCATTGCATGACATGCATCTGCCCATCAAATGAACCAGACTGACTGAGCCTTTCTGAAGATACAGATGCAATCTATGGGGAGGTAAAGTCAAGATTTTTACATACTGGGAGTCATTGATTTGATTTTTTTTATAAACATCTAAAGCTATGACAACCAAACATCAAAAGATCTCATTCTGTTTTCTAAACCTATTTTTAAAGGTTGACATATGGGATGGAAATGAGTGGTAGGATGCATGTTCTGAAGCTGACAGTAGAGCCAGATTCAAAGCGGCATGTAATAGCTTTTTACGTAGTAGATTTAAATCATATTTAAACTCAGCATTCTGTTACAGCTATAAACATGTTATTATCTGCTGAGAAATAAATTTGTTTTCATTTTACTTTATCACATCTCCTAACTGGCTTTAACTCTAAAAAAACTTTGAGACTATTCTGAGTACATATTACTGCACCTTTCTGCTATTTAAGTTACATATCTTGCTTTTTGACCCAATGAAAAATCCAGTTATTCATATATTTCATATACATAGCATTAGCATTCTGTACTCATTAGTAACTAATGAATGTTGTATAAAAATACTAGTTTCCCTACTTTCAAGGTCATTATAAGAGGTGTTTTTGAAATTACAGCAAACAAATGAAGTTTCTTTCCCTTACAGCTATCCACAGAGTCAAAAAAGTCTTGTAAAATATTCAAAGAAAATGTCAAGTTAAAACACCTCGGGTCTAAAAGAAAAGAAATAGGACTATATATATTTCTGATTATCTTTTAAATAGAGTATTCAGATTGACTTTGTTCTTGTCATGCTATAAACAACAAACTTATAAAAGATAACACTGTACCACATACATTAAAATACACTTTCAGTAAGACTATTTGTACTCTGTGAAGTCTTCAATTTAACTCGAAGGCTATCTGAAATATACCCAAAGTGCTAAACAGACCTAACTGAAGAGAGTATACCCACGCATTTTACAAATTCCTGAAAAATCACTGTTATCATATAAGTAATGAAATATGTTTCATGCTTATAAAGGATTACTAAGAATGATAAGAAATCTGCTTCAGAAATCATACCAAAAGCTAGCTTAATGCTCATTTGACGGAAAAGTGAGTGCTAATGGATTTTGACAGGCTGATCATGCCTATAATAGCGTCAAGCATACCAAATTCTTTTTCACACCACATAGTCCCCAAGGGATCATCAACCTATAGATTAAGAGCCCCAACCTTTGACCTTCCTATAGTTAACTATCTGTCAACTGATGGTTAGCCAGGCTGCCAATGGGCATGAGCTCCCCTCTCTGTTTATATTAATTCCAGTTACTGATATAAGGAAGACCAGTTCACAATATTGATTCTATAAATTTTGAATCTTCCTTTATAATCTCCTTTTCAGGTGCTAATCTGAAATGCAGATGTCTGATCTGAAATGCAGTCAACTCTTTCAGCTGTCATGTCTTTCCACTTGCTTCACTGTGGATTAGCTTCCTTAACAAAACTGAGTTAACCATCCCTTTGCTGCTCGGCCTTTGGTCAGTTCACAGTGAAATGACTAAGTCCTATGAAATGCGACAGAAGTTCCTCTTTTCCATACTGTTTTTTTTTTTTGTTTGTTTGTTTGTTTTTTTATCTTTGAAGGCAACATTGCCTTTTAAAAGAACAAATGGATACTCTGAAGAGGTAATTGGAGACAAGTTAAATGTTACTCCATATTCTCCTTGTTCTTCATGTAATTTGAATTATAATATTAACAAACACCTTGGTCATAGACCATATTTATGTATTTTATAGGCATTTACAGATTTAAAATAAAGTACTTCTTTAGGAGGGAAAGAAGCAACATCCTGCAGTGCAAGCCAGGCCCCTCACTGCTGGCTGCTGCTTTCGCAGCCCAACAAGCCTTGAGCACAGCGAGGATTTCTGGGTGGAACAGCACCACGTATTCACTTTGAGGGAGCTGTTCCAGCATCTTGATTTACTCTGTTGTCCACCTTGGAGCCTGAATCAACTGCTGCCTGGAAGGAAGCAGAGCTCCCGGGGCTCCTGCTGTTTGGGTGCCCAAAACGCCTTCCCCTGCCGCTGTGCAGTGCTAGCGGGGAAGGGGAGCCACCGTGGCCTTACCAGGAGGGTGCACGAGGTTGGGTGGTGAGGTGGGCTGAGACAGGCAGAGCCGTGAGCTCTGCTCTGTCCTTCACGTGAGGGATAGAAGAGGAATAATCACAGCTGCAAGAAGTAGGAGGTGGCACCAGGCAGGCAAGGCACGTTTCTCTGTGCCCTTCCCGTGCACCTGTATCGAGTCAGGAACAATATGATTCTTGGTGAGATTAGATACATTTTCCATTTCAGTGATCTTTGAAAAAGAAGAAAACTAACCATCAACATCCTAGACACTGTCAATACATGCAGATCCTGCCCCATGGTGACATAGGAAGCTGAAGCAGAAATGTAAAGCTTTACCCATGTTAACTGCTCAGAAGCAAAGCTCAGCTTTTCTATGGCCCGCTTTTCAAAAGTGTGACAGTTTCTTATGTTTCTTCTCTCTCTCCAGGGAGAAAATACTCAGAAGAAATGACCTTCTATTATGGGAAATTGAGATCTAGTGACTAATGGCTAATTGTTATTGCAATTCCTGACCTGATCAGTAGTGCTGGAAATCAAATCTTGGTCTCCAGAGTGTAACCAGATAAAACAGGCAGCCCCTGAGTTTATACAGGCAGTGTATTAACAACTGAGCAACTCCAAAACTCCTAGCTTAATGAACAGTCTCAGATCTAATAAATTCCAATGCTAAAACTAGGTGAACACACGACTGTTTTCATTTAAACTGACAGAATTGAAAATAAGACATTTCTCTTCTATTAGTTTATTCAGGGTGAAGAATAGCGTTAGAAAAATAGAAGAAACCTTCTCATTGGTTTATTTTTTTCCAACAGCTTCAAGCTGTTAACAGATACATTGTCCCCGGGTATGGGGCGGTGCATGTTATGGCTAAATGATTAGTTTAGAGGCTCTTGACATACAGACTTTTTCTGTTCCGCAGTATCAGCTGTGAAAATGTATTTCCAAGCAATTAAATCTCATCTCCTGCTGACTTGGGAGCCAGGAACCTTCAAATTCAAATTCAAATTCTTCAACACCTACTACCAGTGGAAAAAAATATATAACTCTGTTGGTGAGAATCACAAAGAAATCTATTGATATATGTTTGAATGTCTTTAAAGAGGAAAATGAAAGGTGGAGAAGAGACATTGTTAACAATGTAGGTAAGGCAGATGACAGGAAAGTATCCTATTTTATTATTACTGTTTTGGAACTTGCAGCATGTGTGTACATCAGCATCCACATCTTAAAGGTATGTAATAAGAAAATAAAAACAGTAGGAAGTTAGCGTTAATCTCTTGCTTTTCCTCCTTCCCCTTGCCTTAGAGAAGGCTTTCTGACTTCAACAGTTTTAAAGAAGGAATCTGCTATTTGCAAATGCTTGGTTGGTAGCTTGGATAGAAAGAGCAGTGCTAACCAAAGCCTATAGCGTGGTGCAGGTCATATAGTAAGGACCTAGGCTGCAGCTTGGTTGGCGTATGGGGAGGTTAGTACCACACAACTCTGAAGGGATGAGGAACAAAATCACTTTTTCCAAAGACTGCCAGCTCCTTTAAACAGATGTTGGAGGGCTAAGTACTCACAGGTTCATTTCTAACTCAATTTAACTTTCATTAATGGCTCATTGCTAAGAACTGGCTTGTAGGAACATCAAACAGAAAAAGGAAATGTATGTGTGTATATTGCTTACTCTCTTTGCTATTGCATCTTTTGAATGATACTTTGCTGTAAGTGCTTTAATCCTAGCATGCTCTTCTTCTTTCAACATGTATTTCAATGTCTGTTTAATTAGAGATACAAATTAATGAGAGAAAGAGAAAAAAACTTGATTATGTTGGCTTTATATACTAAGGGAAAAAAAGACAAGAGCTCTCTATCAGATGCTGTCACAGTTGAGACGAAGTGTTTGCTTTGGGCAGAGGTAGCTGCTGCCTGCAGTATTCTTTTTATTGTTGCTTGTAACAAGCAGTTATGGTCTTCAGCTTGCATAAAACATAATCAATCTTGCTGACCAATATTTAGCCTGAGTGTTACATAATTTAGAGCAGTTTGATGTAAAGAGGTTTATTAATTTATATTGTAAGGCACAAGCTACTTAAACAAAGAAAGTATAATAAAAAAGAGGTTATTTATTCACGCACATTTTCTAAGGACTCAGCCCAAACTAGGTGAGTAGTGACTACTAGGCAGGACACTCTGGTGAGCTTGAAGGTGCAAGGAGAATGTCTCTCCTTGATGATTTGTCTCCATGAATGAGGAGAAGCCTCTTTCTAACCCTACCTCCCTAACACCAGCACAAATCACTGGATATTTACCCCTTCCCAGCATGAAACATTTGTAACTTCGATTCTGATCAAAGTAATGAGATTCACTGAATAATCATATGATTTCCTAATATAGCCATATGTCCATTAAGTTCTCTTTATTCCATCTGTTTCTGTTTCTTTTCCCTTTACTTTTTTGGGGGGATTTACTGGCTTCCAGCTTTCTGTTTCTGCAGGCTCTTTATGATTTTTCTCCTGGCCAATCAAAGCATTTTTTGCAGACAACCGTTTACAGATTTTAAGTTTAAACATGACATTTGTGAGTTTCCAACTTTTGGTGCCATTTAGGAAGGCTTTGTATTAGTGTTAAATAAAGAGAATTTAGCCTTGTAGACAAAGTATTTCTCTTGAAATAGGTTGAATGGTACAAAGATGTGACAGATCATGTCAGACTTTCACTCTTCGAGCTTGCGTGTGACTCCTGTTTTGCTAACAATACTGCCAAAATGCATAAAATATCAAATATTTTCAATAACTGTTCCAAATTCTGTACCTGGAATGATTGATGATATATAATCCATGGGCCAGAATTTTCTAAAATTGACTCTCTCATGTATCTTAAGACAGTCATGGGAACAATTTATCAACAGAAAATAGACAAGATTTAGTAGAGACATAATATATTCAGGTTTGATATTAAAAACACCAACACTGACTAGTAACTTTATGGTTTGACTAAAATATAGTTTATTCTTTTATCTGGATGAAAGACAAATAGGAAAAGGATAGGGAATAAGAAATAGTGGCAAAGAAAATTTTCGGAAATAATTATTTTAATTACATTTAATTACAATTGAAGAAATACATTTTAAAGGAATATTTTTAAATATAGTATGAGATGAGACACATTATTCTCATTGTTGAAAAAGTCTTATTGTCTGGAAATATGTTCTTATTGAGAGATAATTAAACTGGGTGAAATCTTCTCTAGCCAATTAGGTCCACAGCTTTCATTCAAGCTGCTTTGTAAGAGAAAAAAAAAAAAAAAAAAAAAAAAACACAGCTAATTTATCTGATCCAAACGAGTGTTTAACGCCTACATCTTGCACATGTATCATTGTGTATGCAGTGACCCACGATCTAGAAGGCTGAACAGAAGTAGATGTTCAGATTTACATTGTCAGGAGGAATGCGAGTAGTTACTCTACTTTGGGTTTGCCTATGCACTTATCTATGGATCACTTGAAACCTAACTAAATTACAGCCTATTGTAAAATTTCAACTAGTTGAAAATCAAAGATGCCTCTTCCAAACGTCAACATGCATCAAGCGCTATTATAGATGCACTTTAATGTAGCAGCTTGATTTCTTGATTTTAATATTTCCATTTCATCCTCACTGTAGTAATATGATGTCTTCATAAACTAAAATATTAACTTCCATAAGGAGGCCTCTGTATACATTTAAAATTATGAGGAAGGAAGAGAAGTAGTTTAATAATTATTTAAAACCTGTTTTTATAGTGAATTACAACAATGTAAGTTTGTGCCTTCATGACCCATACTGAGCACTGCCTACTGTTTGAAAGATCCTGTAAAGAATAAGATTTCATCAGCAAATATTACTTACACTGAGCAGTGCATTTCTCTTTGATTTGTGAAAAGGATACAGCACTAAGAATGCTTTCATGTGAAGTAACTAATTCTAATTCAAAACTAGATCAAGAAACCTGAATTTCAGTTACGCTCTGTGGACAAAGTGGGTTACTGTTGATTATCAAGCATACCATAAATTCTCATTTTAGCTAACTAACTGCATACTAACTTTGATACAGGCAAGGCCTGAGACGTTATCACATGTGATGTAAGGGTCTGGCAATCCTCCACAGCTTCTTTAAGGCTTTTTTTTTTTTTTTTCCTTTTTTATCATATAAGATTTAACAATAATCATTCTTAACTCCTTCCTTGATATCTATCGCAAGAACTTAAACTCTGGTAGACCCATTTGGTGTCTCTGCAGCTGCGACAGAATTTCTGCTGGAATTCGGGATTAACTAGTTGGCCCACTGCTTTGAGGCGTTTTCCTTTTAGCACCACTCTGTTATCTGGGACCTGCTCTCACAGCTCTTACCTGAACTAAACCTAATGAACTTCTGGAGAGCAAACTGGGAGGATGTTGTGTTCGTATCGGCGCCACTTACGTGGGCCCAAAGTGGCAGAAAGCGACCCGGCGAGAGCCTGGAGCCCGCGTTCGGCGGCAGGTACGAGCGCCCGCGGTGTCTGGCGTCAGCTCGCCGAGGGGCGGGTTGCTAGCTGGGGTGGTGCGCTGCTTTTCCCGCACAAAGAAAACCTGATTGCGCTTAAAATTCTGCTACAGCCAAAAGAAGCAAGGTTATTAAATAAAAGGTTACCAATCAGTCCTTCAAATCTCCATGGGAAGCGAATAATAACAAAAAAAAAAACCTGTAAAGACCCCAGCAAGTGATCTACTTATTCAGAGACTGTCTGCTGACCTTCTTAACAGACCGGAAACTCAGCATTATTGATTACTGCTTTTCTAAAAAGAAATTACCTTAAAAATCCCTTTATATTTTAGATTTTGGTTGTCCTGATCTGCATTAAAAATACTATGAATGATCAGTGTTCCACGTCAGAATGTAACATCTTATTGCGTTATACCGACATAGCTTTTTACCTTCTTAACAAAGTTATTTTAATCTGCATTTACAGTGCCATGGCCCATCTATTACTCAATAAAACAAGCAGGGATTATAAGTGACTTTGTCATATTACCAGGATCTGTACCACATCATAGATCTTTATAAAGAGGGTTGACCTGATAAATTATTTGGGGGTTTATGTATAATGGAGAGTGATTTTTTTCCCTTTTCCTCCAGTGACCTTTTTACACGCAGTAACTCATCCTCTAAATCAGTACACTGAATCAAGCAAACCTCTTTTTTGTTAAATAAGGCCTGATATTAAGGTCCCTATTTTACTGGCCACTGACAAGGGCATTTTAGATGTGGTTAACAGGGCTAGACTAGAAGAAAAATGAAGAGCTTTCTAAAGACAAGACTTAAATATTCCCATATCCTAAGAAGAATGTAGACTATGCTAGCAATTTCTAACAAGTCAAGTTGTATGTGCTGGTGCAAATAAAATTTCAGAGCAACGGAAATCAGAAGCAATATCCTTGAGATTGCTTCTGCTGCTTCAGAAAAGAAAATTTTCAGCCTTAAAAAATCAATATAGTTCTGAATAAATAAGGCTGACAAACAAACAGGAAACTTGAAGAATAGGATAAAAAATTAGCAAAATTCAAACAAGATGCTGGGATTCTGTTAGCAGATTTTAAAATTTGGGGATTTAAATATGTCCAAAACAGGAATTTTTTGAGGGGAAAAAAAAGAGTCAGTCAAAATCCTGCTTTCATTCTAAAAGTCTGAACTAAAATTTTCTGAGCAGACTTGAAAGCTAAACCCTTATCTCTACAGAGAGAGTACATGACAGATCAGTGGATATTTAGAAAATAAGCTCTGAGGAGGAGATTTTTTTTGTTTTGTTTTGAAACAAATCTCAGTGGTACATTATTCAGCCAGGAGTATACTTCAGTCATTAAATTTATCTGTTGTTACTACTGAAACAGGTTTTTAGCGAAAAGGCAAAACTCTAGACACCATTCTTTTTTCTCTTATTCAGGTGTGATACAGGAGTACTGTTATTGATATTTGTGAAGAACAAGTAAAAGTAAGGCCAGACCGGCATATTTAATGACACAGTTGTGTATCACCAGTATTGTTTTTGTGATGGCTTATAAATTAATTGATTCTCTGTGGGGTGATCTAGTCTCCCATGTCAGATTTCTTTATAAAGTATTCATTAATCAGAGATCTATGCTATCAGTAGAAACATCACTGCCACTATTGTACTACAGTTTGAGCAGTCTGTGTACAGCTTACAATTTCAAAAGAATTTTGAAACTACTGCATTACTGAGCACATCAGTGAATAGGGAGTCAGCTAGAGCTGCTTATGTATCTTCCTGACTAAAGATGATGAAGGATTATTAAACTTTGATGACTGCAGCCCAGACAGGTGCATCTCAAAACATCTAATAAACTTTTTACAATTTCTTTGTTCAGCTTAAGATGTTGAAAAGTAGAAAAAAAGAAGAAATCAGGTTTGAATGCTAGAACTTCAAAATCCAAAGCCTAAGAAACTGAGCTCAAAGTGAAAAAAAATAAATCTTTCCATGGCTAACAGAGATGATGGAAGCCAGAGAGCAGAGCAGTCCAGTTTCTACAGACAGATCCTCTCTGACTGTGTGAATGGCTGGAGAAAGCCCATCTCTGGTACGACAGGGAGGTCAGGTCATAAGAAGAGATCTGCAAGCAGGTAATCTTCAGAGCACTTAGTCAAGAACTCTTGAAAGTACAGAGAAAACAGCAGCAAAAAAATGCAGACTGGCATTTAGGCAAGATATTTTAGCTGCAAAATTTACTTGCGGGAAGTTTTGTGGAGGACATGGGATGTTCCAAGTCCATTCTATAGTGAACTATTCTGTACAAATTTCAAGTTTCCAATGAAGGTAGAGAAAAGCGAGAGCGAGGAAATGACTACTGCTACTTGACTGGGTTAAGCAAGTAGTTGTACCCTAGCACAAGTCCATTTTGCTGTTTATAAAACAGGTTCTAATAATTACAGCCATCTTAATAAAAAATTTTGAAATACATGGATAAAATGCAGCTATTAAAGAGCTAGAGATAATTAAGAAGTATGAATCTAGCTAAAATTAATTTTGGGCATAGTATTTTATTTTATTCCAAACTCCTGGATTTAATAATGAAATAAATGTTTTGTTTCATCAACAGAAAAAACATGTCATGCTGTGTCCATAAATCAAGTGGTGTGTTTAGGTTTTCTAAAAGCTCTAGCTAAGTGAAGACAGAGTTTGTGTTCTGCAGATGTATATGATCATAATATTTACTGGTGATATAAGCTTGGCTTTGATTCTCTGCATTAACTTTATCAATGCAAGATAAGAAATGACTGAATGTAACTCAGAGCTCAGCTAGAAAGGCAACATTTTGGAGTATGTCTTTAGATTGACCTCATAAACAAATCAGCATTTCTCCCTGGTTGGAGCATTTGCTGAGGCTGCTAATCATCACAAAAAAAATATTGTACTTTCATTCCTTACTCAGAGAATCGATAAATTAAGCCACAAGTGATTCTCACACCATCAGTAGATTCAATAGTAGTTTCAGGAATGTATTTTCTCTACCTGAGTGCCACGTCGTCCTATGTGGCAATTTAGTATATCCACCTGTACCAGTGGGAACACACTCAATAGTTAATATAGATTAGATCTCCTATTTTTGGAAGGAAGATACAGATTTCTTTCTGCTTCTTTTTTAGTAGTCCCACAGGCATCTCTGCAGGAGATACTGATCAGCCTCGACACCTCTGGGGCTGTGTTGACAGATAGCCGCAGAGTAGCAAGGGACCTGGAGGCAGTACAAAGCCCTGTATTTTCAGTGCCAGAGTTGTCAGATAAATGGCAGTTGGCGGGCGAATTTACTTTAGGGCATCTGGGCGACCACGGCCTCCCTGTTGGTAAGGGTAAACCCCACAAAGAAAA
Organism: Rhea pennata; assembly: GCF_028389875.1. Taxonomy (NCBI): domain Eukaryota; kingdom Metazoa; phylum Chordata; class Aves; order Rheiformes; family Rheidae; genus Rhea; species Rhea pennata. The sequence goes on along the minus strand of NC_084670.1, from coordinate 14,961,571 downwards.
CATCATTTTTTTTCCATTCTTTCGAGGCCTCTTTGGCCACAGTCCTACTCTGAAGGTACCTCGGCATCAGGGGGCTCAGATTTATTGTATGGCTTGTTCGTTTTAAAAGTTAAAAAGGATGGAGCAGAGAGTAGGTATCCTTGAGACTGCTCAGATTTTAAACAGACTTAATCCTTTCAATAATCAATTAGGATAAATTTTAACACGGCACAGGAAGGAGTTAAGCAAATTAGAAGTATTCCCAAGATTTTACTTCTACTCAACTATAATTAAAATCAAACAATAGTGCAAGAATAGTTTGGGAATATCATACAGTGTAGCTCTGAAAAATCCCAGGAGGAGGTTATAAATGCTTCCAGCAAACAAAATAAAAAGAAACATTACTCAGTTGCAAGCCTCATTTACTCAATGATGGGAGGCAACAATGCTATAAATCACTAGTTACCTTAAGTCATATGATCTTTTATGCCATGGGCCTTTTGATAATCTTTACATTTTCCATCATGGGAATATTTGTTGAATAAATATTTATTAGATCAAACACACTATTTCACTACAACAGCCATCTTTGTAAACAGCACTGAAAAAATGACTTGAGCACGTTAAGGACTCTCAGTTAAATAGCATTTATTATCAGAATTACAGAATGCTTCTTTAATAAATGATATATGAGGAAAACCATCTGTCTGGTAAGAGAGTAAGATGTTCACTACAATGACTTAAAGCTCAGTACTTGAGTTGGAAATACACAGGATGTTCATCTGACCTGTGGTGTTTTACTGCAGAACTGACACAGAGGAGCATGCTGCCTGAGACAGCCACTCATCTTGCCTTGCACGAAGCTAGCATACTTTGGTCAGAAAACATGATGAGGATTGGGTTGGAGTTGAGAATCCACTTTGTACACCTATGGTCAAGTTATTGGGTTCTAATGCAAACACATTTCTTAATATGATTTCAGTGTAAGCATAAATATCTTCAATGTTTTTTGCAATGGAAGGTGCTGTCTTAAATCTCAGGTAACTTGCCCAGTATGGCTGAGTGTAGTCTAAGTTCAAGGAAAAACAGCCACAGTAGTAATGTCAGGTTTATGTGAATAAGGAGTTCTGGACATGAGTCATGATAGTAACAGCTAGCAATTTTAATAGTTTTCTTTTATGCCAAATATTTCACAGTTATATTTTATGTCCACTTGTCAATAAAACAGAAACAGAGGAATTCCTAGGGAAAAAAAAAAAAAAAAAAGTTCTTCTATAGAAAACTGCTTTGACTGATATGTGAAAACCTTAAATGTAGAGACTAGAATGAGAAATCATTTGGCTCTTTGTGAGGTTGGCACTTAAAATGTGATTATCAGTTACTTTTGTTGGTGTTGGGAATTTCTCAAGGTTTGACTCCAGGGGTAGTATCTACTTGCGGCAGTTAGGTGCAGTTCATGGAATAACTAAGTCTGTAGGTTTCTGCCCAAAGGTGGGCATGATCTGCTGGAGATTAAATGGGTGGGTTTGTACCATGAAAGGGGTCACGTTTTTGGACCAACCCTAGCCAGTCAGGGTAAACTTTGTTTCTCTTTCCGTTGATTAGTAGACCAACAGTTAAGTCTATAGTGGCTCTTAAGAGCTATTAATCCTAACGTCTGTGGTTAAGAGCATTAATGAATAAAGTATGTTTATAGGTACTGCTAATAAATAAGTAAATAAATTGTTGATAGACTGAGATCAACTCAGATAAACTCTCCCTCAGAATGCCTTTTGAGAGATAATTGCTTTTATTCCTATGTTCCCCACCTGGAGCTGTGTAAATCAGCCTGGAATAAGGCTCGTAGGATGAAGTTGGCAGTTGAATTTACTTTAGGGCATCTGAGTGACCACAGCCTCTCTGTGGTCCCTAAAAGAAAACACCATTCCCCCCCCCCTTCTTCTGAGGCTTCTTTGTCCTCAAAAAAGAGGTCTTGTTCATTCGGAAGTTATTATGGGACATTCTGCCACTGGTATTTACTCAGTTCTGTCTTCAAAATGTCATTCTTCAGCATGACCTCTTGTTGGAGAAGCTGTGTAATATCATGGGGTCCTGTGGAGTCTGAAATTATGCCGTCTGAGAACAGTCATCAGCATAGGTACCTGCACAGTATCTATTGCTAGCTGTATGCCAATATCATGGGAAAACTAGTAATTAGCAAACAAATATTTCTTTACTAATATAGAGAGACTCATGAGCTTCAGAACATCCTAAACTGCAACTAAACCTGAAATTTGCTAAAACATCAATGAAATGAAGCGTTTCATTTTTTTTACCTTTTCCAGTTAAATGTGAAAAGTAAGTGTGTGAATTTTATAAAAATGGAACATATTTAAAGGAGTAGGACAAAAAGACATTGCAAAACCAAACAGAGCTAAAGTAAAACATTAATGAACATGAAAAAAACACTTGACAAAGCCAGTGTTCACAATTTGACAGAAAGTGGATAAAATCTATCAGGGATTAAAACAGATACAGAGTTGAAATACCAGATTGCCTGTGGCAAACTCTAGGAGCAGGCTTGTTCACATGGAATGGGAATATAACATTAAGATGTGACAGACCGTGTTTTATTGGTCCATTAATACATGCCTCAGGTATGTTTTGAGACAGGAGGCTACAGGCTATTAATTGAGATACTTTGCAATGGTTTGGCCCGGGAACACCAAAAATATTTCTGTGACCAATCACAGAAAATCAATCACAAAACTTAATTTTAGCAGGATATGACATAACCTAAAATATAAAATAAATAAGAAGCAAGAAACGGACAGACAGGACTATCTGCTTTCCCTTACCTGAGGAATTAGGAAGGACTTGCACAAAGTGGGAATTCATGACACACAATAAACCGTGCAGGAATTAAGTCTGATCATTAAGACATTGAAGACAGAAAAACATAATAGATGAGATAATAATGAGTAATTTTTGTGAGTATTCCCACAAGGCAATGACAATCATTAACCAAAAACTTTTAACTGGTTTGTTCAAATCATCACTGAAACGTATAAAAATTGTTTGTTGTCAATAATCCTCTTTATTTTTTTCCTAAACTCATCACCTATAGTTGTCTTTTCCTGGAATACTTTGCTAGTTTAGCTTGATTATGTTCTAGAAAATGGGTGCTAAAGCCTTTTTGCAGAATAATTTTAAGTCTTCACTTTTAGCAAAGGTATATTCCTTTTTTTCAAGCTAAGTGAGATAAGTTCTAGGCCTTGCTAGCATAATGCTAGGCATAGGGCGAAGGGCTTTCCAGGTGGAATCAAAGCTCTTGATGCTGAGGTACTTTCACATCTCTACTCTGTTGCTCTGATCAGCATGACTACATATTAGAGAATCAGATCATGAAAGAGAGAGTTCATGAATCATTGCAAGTGATGTGCAGTGATTTAACTCAAGAGCCCTACAAGCAACTCTGAGATCAAGTCCATCTTAGGAGGGCATTACACATAAAATAAATAAGAAATAGCCACGTGGACAGAAGTATCTTTCTGTTCTGATAAAGGTAACAGCATGTATGTAAGCTGTGAGAGAGCTGGTCAAGAGTCACTTGGAAAAAAAGTACTTGTTATATTTATACATACTTTAATAAATCCTTTATAATAGATCCTTTTCTATTAAATATTCAACCTTATTTGATTTGCTGCATAATGAAATAATGAAGCTCCTTATTGCACACTGTTTAGTCAGACCCAGCAGATATTATTATATGCTTAATTTTAAGCATGTTAGGAATCCCATCAGACAGCCTGCTGTGCTTTAAACACTTGTCGTAGAAGGCAAGGCGACTTCAAGCACCTTGCATGGATTGGAATGAGGTGTCAAATCAAAGCATTATATTACATGAGACACTTTGGGGCTTTGTTTGGTTTTGTCTCTTTTAGCAAACCTTATGCTATAGCCTTCTGGTGCCCACAAAAGAGCTCTGTGTCCTTCAAAGGTTTATTCTTGTCTAGTTTAATGGAAGCCTACATGAGTAACAGGATTGCATCAAAAAGACTGTCTCTGTTTTGTGGGTATACTGTTTATAAAAGGCCCTATATGCACACACAGATGTAGATGCATGGCTATATAGAAAGGCTAAAGGAAACGGCTCTTTCTCTACCTTAGGACAGTTCTTTCTCTACATTAGGACTCCCTTCCTGCCTAGAAACAGCACTGAAACTACATATTTTATGACGGACAACTTCTGTGGAGCTCTTGTGCGACACAGCCCGGTGGGACCAGGTGTTCTGAACCCAGCAGCTTCTGGTGTGTGTCCTCGGCAGGTTGCACACAGCACAGTCGGTGCTGGCTAATGGGATGTAAGAAGCAGAAGGGATCAGGGAAAGAGCAGGTTAGTAGGAGCTGACTGAGGAGAAGAGGATAAATAGAGGGGAATCTTCATGGAATAAAATAAGAAAATATAATTCTACAGATTAAAAAGGCAAAAGAAAGAAGAAAAAAAAATATGAAACCTCAAAGACATTTTGATGATCTTTGGTCCTGTGCTCAGTCAGATTGCCCTTCCTTGGCTCAAACTCATGGTGTGTGAATATAAAAATTGAAATGAAAAAAAGGCTCTTCTGAAAAATCCTGTGGAAATTATAATCTCTTATGAGTATGTCTGCCCATAATAGTTGTTACTTGCATTACCAGGAAGAGAACTACTGTGCAAATGCATTCTTGTTTGTACTGCTGTGTAGCTGTGTGTGTGTAGTTGTTTGTGCTTTCTAGGATTTTTCTGCTTCACCTTCTAATCACCGTTTTGCTGTGGCTTATATTTTCCCCAAGTTAATTCTTTCCTGTAGATTTCTCTCCTGTATGTCTAATGTGACCTGCCTTTGTAGTATTCCCTCTATACTTACTAGTGTTTGTAATTGCATCATGTGGAAATGCCACTTACATACCACATATTTGTCCTTCCAGAAGAGCTCCTGCAGAAGGAGCTAATTAAAACTGGAAGCACCATCTATTTTTGCACATCCTTCCAATTCGATATCTTACTTTCTATAATAGCTCTTTGCTTAGTTCTTCAGCTCATTTAAAATTCATGCAAATCTTCCAACCAAGCCAATTTAGATTAATTTTGAGTGTAGGACTTTGTAAAACACTGCATTAAATGATTCACGTTACATTTGCAACATTTCCTTCATTCACTAATCTGGAAATTTTATCTATTCCAGCAATCAGGTTTGCCTAGCAAGTACTCACTTTTCATTCTTGTGGTTAGCGTAAGCTCATTTTCCTTTTTTCTCATGTCATTCCCACCAAGCCTTGCTCTGATTTCATTGCCTTCCTTTGATTATGGAACCAGAGCACAAGCTCTACTTTCCAGTCTACATATTTCCTGTGTAATTTGGTAACAATATCTAAAACTAGAAAAAAATTTTTTTTCTCTTCTCCTTCGGTTCCAAACTCACAATAATTCTTTTGTTATTTCCTTTGGCTTTGAGTTCCTGAAACCTAACCTAAAATAATTCATCATCACAGTCCACACTGTTGAATTGAAGCTCTCTGGCACTGTAAATATTTTTTGTTTATAGCAACTTGGTTATAATTACTGAATTTTTGTTTGCTTGTTTTTTTAGAGAAATGTTTATATTGGGCTTAAAGAAAAGTATATCTTTTTCAGTTTAGGGAAATTCTAATGTAAAAATGAACTGAAAGATCCCATTTAGCTTTAAACTGGTTATTTGGGTTCATTTTTTTAAAAGACAACATATTTTGTCAATATCTTATTTAGTATTTTTAATGGTGCAAATGCTTAGGTAATCTCTAATTACAGTACCCCAGAATTTGTCAGTTAAGAGTGTGGGTCCTATTTATTTCTTAAATATAAATTGATGTGTTAGCATACTAGTTCTCTTTTAAGCTTTTTATACTGAAAATATTCAAAATGTAGCTATTACTGAAGTTTGACACAGTATTTCAGTTAAAATATTGTGAAAATATTTGAGACAGAAATACTAAATTGAATAATGAAATCCTTATCAATATATTTGCCAAATTATAACAAATATGATGAGTTGCATGTGAAGTGTATATGAAAACTATGAAACTGTGAAACTATATATGAAACTATGTGAATTTGCATGGAGGAATACAATAAAACACAAAGTAAGTTATTCAAAAAAGTGGTACCTCATTTTCTAAGTGATATCTTTACACTGGTGACATGAATTACTTTCTTATTGGATGTATTTTATTTTTTCTTATACTTGAACTGATAGCTGGTAGTATATTTATTTTTAGGCAGATATTTTTCTACTACAGCCTTGCAACGTTACTTTATCAGAGTATGCCATTCTTTGTTTGTTTGCCTTGTTAGGCAGCTTTCTAGTATCTGTAAAATGGCAAGAGGATAATTCAGGAAACAGATAAAATCAATTCATATCATACAGAGAAGCTACCCTTGAAATAATTACTAGAAAAATAACTGTTTTAATGACAATTCTGTTTTAATTCTGTAGCTCACTATGATCTTGAAACAAGAACACTTAAAGCAACAGAAGTCCTCTGCTGATTTTACCAAAACTTTTACTGGGCTCTATATGATAAGTGACAATTGAATGTCTATTCTCTTCCAGTAAGACAACATTATTTACCATTTAAAATATCAAAGCATGAATGTGATGTGCTCACTCTTGCCACTAAATGCTCAAATTTATACAGCTCAAAGATGCAGAACTTCTACAATTCTGTATTAGCGATGTGCATTGTAAAAGCATGTCTTTAGCATAAAATAAAACAACTTTATGGATTTGAGAGAATTTTTTCTACACTCTCCTATAGTCATTAATTATACTGAAGTGTTAAGCAAGTATCAACTTTCAACTTGAGTTATCTTGAAGCTTTCTAGTGGCTTCCATTTTCACCTTGATTTTAGGCTAGTTTGTTTATCATTTTAACATGTATGGGAGTATGTTGGTGGACAAGTTGTCAGAACAGATGTACTTTCTAAAAGTAAGAGCTGCAGTAGATTACTTAAGCACTTTTTAAGCCCTTGATCTAGCCAAAGTGATGTTCAACAGCTGTTAGACTGCAGATGTTCCACATACATTTCCTGGGCTGCAGATACGGAGATTGCTTCCACTCCAAGTGAGAAGCACCACCTTCCAGCACTACCTACTGCAGCAATGCTTATTGTGTCTCCATATTTCCTCAGATTAGTTCAAGGACACATATAGGAGCAAACTGTACGATCCAGAAAAACTAATTAAGGACCACTTGGCAGCAGTTCATCTCCTGGAGGGTAGATTGAGAAATATCTGTGTTCTGAGAGTTCCTAGCAATTTAAGAAGTTTCAGATTTACTCTTTTGTGTTGATTTGGTTCCTTCTTTTCAACGCTGTGTGGATATTTAGGATCCCAGGGCCTTGTTCTCCATCGGTCAGTCATTTAGGCCAGTGCAAAGTTTTGTGTCAAATGCAACAAATTAGAAAAGCGACCTTTTGTGCTGCTGGCTGGTACACATTGGCAGGTAAGGGAGAATCTTTTTCTCTGTCTCATATTATGAGTATTAATACTATCAGAGGCAGTGATTAAAAAGAATATTGCTATTTTTCCTTGCCATTGCCTGACTATTCAGGGAGGCTTTGATTAACAGTACTTGTGTATACTGTTAAATTTGGAAATTAAATAGAATCTCTTAGAAAAAATATAGTGGTTACAGGCCATGAACAAAACAGGATTTTTTATAGGGTAATTTTTCCTAAGTGACAAACTGAAGATCACTCTGCTATCCTGTAATCCTTAAGGTAGATAATGAAATGAACTGTTCATTTTGTATAAGAGCAAACAGGAATCCAAAATGTATTTTTTCCTTCTTGGGAATGTTATTGACCAGAATAGACTCATTTAGATTCAATTTAGAATTCAAATTAGATTCAATTAATTATGTTCATATGTAAGGCTATCCTAATATAAATCAATCAGTTAAAAATCGTTTGTTTTGCAACAAGTTTTCAGAACTGTTTTGCAGTCATAACTACAACTAAATAGCTCTGGACCACCCAAAAAACCTAACGGATGCACAAGACAAATCTCAGAGAGCTCTGGCAGAGAGCTGCAAAGGAGATGTGGAGGCACAAGTGGACTCCTCATTAGTGCCTGATGCTGATAAGAGAGATGCCTTCAGAGCAGAGATGGGTGGTCTGATGCAAAGAGGGTTCATCCACAAGTGCTTCAGAGGACGATCTTAAAAGGATTCTCAAATGGAGATATTCTCATTTCTGTTAGATGTTGTCCAGTACGGCTCTTCCAGGTGAAATATTTTACTATACCAAAAAGCTATTCAGCTCTAGTAATGCATTTGTAAAATAGCACCTAAAAATCTAGCTTTTTTTGCTCTCAGCCCTTATTTCACTTGTGCTCTTGGCTAGTAGGTGATGTAGCTATTTATTTTGATTCTTAAAATAAAAATACTTGAAGATCCCAGTGCAGTTCCAGAGACCTTTTATAAAACTTAAACTTGCAATACAAAAATTATATTAAGCTGCTTAAATCCACTGCCAGCTGTCCATACAACCATAATCTAATTCAATTCTATAATTTAATTATATTTTATTAACAAATTCCCATCCAACTCTAGTATTATCCAAGACGCCACATATATCATCAGTGATAGTTGCGGTAATTCAAAACAGATATAAAGATATCTTCTGACCATCGGAGAGAACAGGATGCAGAAATAAAAGTTGCTTTTCAGTCACAAGAAGTGAAAGAAATGTATGTGATACTCCCACCAACAAATATCAGGATTCTTTCATTGCTTCACAATTTCCCAATAAAATCTTTGGCCATCAGATGTTGTTATGCTGATCCAATATCACATAAATAATTAACTAGTTAACAAAAAAAGACCAATTCTCACTTCTGCCAGATCTTGCTATTACTAGTAACCACCTTTCAGTAGATAGGAAGGTTACAGATCCTTAACAAATTTTTGTAAACATATATGAGACATTATTATAACTGACAATCAGTTATGATTTATCTAGTGCTGAACAGTGTGCACTGGAAAATTATAGTTCAGATAAAGAATACTATAATTCTGAAGGTTCTGAAAGGTCATCTAATAAAGTTTGTCCTATTTATGCATGAGGCTTTGATACTGGTCTTTTTAAAAAATGATACAAAAATACAAAACTAACAAGTAGGTCTAATTCAATGGTATTTAAAATTATGTAGCTAATAATACAATGGTCAATACAAAGGGCTGTAACTCTTACGGTATTTCAGTAGAAGACATGCTAGGTGTAAGTAAACTATCCTGGAAGAGTATAAACCCTATTGATAACATTCTTCAGAATTTATAGGGATACTATGGATATATTATACAAACACTATATATAGAATAATAATGTAGAGCAACACAAATGAGTGTGCAGTTAATTAACCAGCTAATCCACATGGCAGCTCAGTTCTTCTATCTTTAAACCATTCTCCTTTCAAAAAAAAAAAAAAAAAAAGAAAGAAAAAGAAAAGCAATTCTTCCCTCTGAAAGCACCAAAACATTTTTTTTCTATCAGCCTATTAATAAATAAAACAACATAATTATTCCTTAACACAATTTTGTAAAGACTTTAAAGCTAGTAACAATTTATTTGAAGAAGGCAATCTGCAAGTTTTGATTCCTTTTAATATTGTTAGTCAGTACTAACACTATCTAATTGTTCTAAACTGCCCAATTTGCTGTTTTTAACTCTTCTAGTTGTAATGCGTCAGAGTAATTACATTCAACACAGCTTCAGTTATTGGCAGACTGTGGCATTGCAAAGTGTCAATAATTTCAGCCATTTCAATTATTTTGAGGAAAAGATTAGATATATCTCTAGATTCCTGATTACTTCAAAGAAACTATGATTATACAAGTGACACTAACTTTGGCAATAATCATCTTCAAACTGTGTCCAAAGAACATTTGAATACAAACACAGTCGTTCGAAAAGTACTATATAACGACATTAAACAACTCATCCAATCTGGATGGGCAAAGTTAATTCAAGCTAAGGAACATAAAGCACTTGTAAGTATCTAAAAGAGAGAATTGATCAGCAGACCCAAACACATTTCACATTTATCAATAACACATTGCTTTGTGAGGGTGAATGTTCTGGAAATGGAATAGTCATTTTATTAATTAGATCCAGTTCCTCTTCACGGCCATTGATTGTCCTTTACTTAGAAAGAGAGAACGCTGTGTAGTTACAAAAGAAATTCATCATGCAAATGTCTTAGTTTTATATATAATCAATTATTCTGCCTACTCTTTCTCTCAGACCCACCACTTAATCTTCTTTTTATGTTGTTCAGGCATTGTGCTTTGTTCTCAGATACCGCGTGATCAGTTTTCAGCATATATTTACTAACAAAGCTTTCTTTAATCAAATTTTTCATGAGCACAAAAGTGCTCAGAAGATATTTCCAGTAATAAATGCTGCACTGCCAGTTAGATTAGTTTTGTGCTGTGTGTAATAAACTGGGCTTACTGTGGCTAGAAAAGTAGTTTTACCAGGATTTTTGGCTTGGATATCTTATCTCATTCATCAAACTCTTGTCAACAAGAGAAAAGAGAGAAAAAGCATCAGAAAATCTTGCAGCACTTTCATTGTTACATATTTCTGCCAGGCGAGGTAATCCCCTAGATAAGCCGGACAATAAGAATGGGCACAATTTCTTTGCTCGCTACTAATATCCACATTTTAAGGAGTGGAACCTCAGCACGGATGATCCCGTGTTGATCTTTACCTGGGAGCCGCTTGATCCCAGCTCCCACAGGTACAGCATCATTGAATCCAGGCTTTTTACTTCTGTTTTTTCATAGTTTGACTTTGATCTATCTTTTAAATAACAGCAATCAACATCAGCGCAGTGAGCTGTGGTTGTAAAAACCAAGTGTGAAACATCACCAGTTCTGCACACATATATGTCCGTGTGGTACAGCCCTTTCAACTGTGAGGGAATACCTGGTCTGGTTTTATTGATTTAATGACAGAATACATTTACACAATTAGTTATTTCTTAATGTTAAGAACTATTTTTTATCTTGAGATTTCTCTACTGAGGCATGATTGAAAACAAATACATGCCTTCATGTATCCACCCGTCCTAAACAATATTCTGTATCTCTGTTTTTAAAATGACTGTAAGTTTTTTCCATGTTTCCATTTCACTTACACAGTCTCTACTACTAACACTGTAAAATTATTTCAGATACTCTGCCATAAAGAGAATTTTCTATCATTGGCATGCTCTGACTTTTCTTAATCAGGGTAAACACTCGTGACATCCCAGTGCAGGCAGTGATTTTGATGTCTGCATTGATAATCATTAGTGGACTCAAACATTAGAATTTTGACCATTAGGACAAATAAAAAGTAAAGAAGCTATGAAGTTAGAGACAAAGTAAGTCAAAAATACTAATCCTACCTCACTAAGATATTTTTCTCCTGCTCTATTAATTATAGGATTGCTCAAGTTCAAAAACTGATATAAGCTTGTCTGGACAGGCCTTCGTCTGTATGAAAGGAATAAGTTCTTGTAATATCTAGTCTAAAGTTTTGAACATAAGATCTTCCTTTTTTAACAGATGTTTAACAGAAGATTTTATATTTTTAGTAAAATATAAGAAAAATATATTTACAGAAAAACTTTTAATATTTTAAAATCAATAGTTATAAAAGTTTTAATAATTATGTAATGACTGTGTGAGCTGAAAGTCAAACAATTTAAATTATGCATCATCTGGGAATATTAAATATACAGGAAGATTGCTATTGGGTTTCCAATTCTTCATGCATGATTCTAAGTATGAAATTGATGTAAAATCAGTTTGATGACTGACGTTTGCTGCAATTTTGCTCCACAGCATATAGCTGGTTTTTAACTTATTTGTGTGTTAAAGCTTAAAGTAAGGCTAGAAACATATAGAATATTTTATACAGTGACTACTGGTCCTATCAGTAGGGAAATAATAAATGAAAATATAATTACAGAAATAAAGTAAATAAGATTGTTTCACAACCCAAGAAAATTAAACCATCCTAGTTTTCTCCCCGATATCATTTTTAAGGCAGTCTATTTCAATTGATGGGGCATGAAAGTTCATAAAATGCTACTATTTCAGTTCATATGGCTGTTGGTAAGAATCCGTAAACCAAAACCAAAAAGAATTATCGTCTTTGTCAACAGTGTCAACAAAGAGGATTTCTGGGTAATCTCTTAAAATCAGATTGAGACATTGCAATATGCTTTTCTGCTTCCTGTCTTGCAATTGTTTTATAGCTAAACAAAAATCTTTCTCTTTGGATATCAATATAACATCTTTCAAGATGATTACATTTTATTTTTAAAAAATTAAGAAAGCAAACTGCATGTTTAATGAAGTAGAGAATAAATACTTTAATGATGATTTACATTTTTCATGTACATTTTAGCTAGAATAATCCCAAAGTACCTTAAACTATGCTTCTTAACATAATGGGATTTACACACTAATGCATTGATTATGATTCCATAACTGAAGGCTAGAATTTATCCTCTTCTTTATGTATTAATTATATGGCGTGTCATCCCTAATCTTATAGAATTTATTCTTAGACTAGAGAATGAGACAATGTATTTAAAATGGATTTCATGAACATCTTTGTGAACCTCAGCCTTTTCCACTGCTGTCATTAATAGATAGTTTTTTAAATGTCAATTAAACAAAGCAATTACAAAGTTTGTTGATGAACTTGTTACGATATTATTTAGGACAGCACGCTTCTGCAAGGCATTTTTAAACATCTGACCTGGTGATATCAGAAGGTGCTTTTCCACTCTAATATCATGCTGCAATAGCAATGTTTGGATTGAGTCAATACAGGAAAGATGATTTCTGATTATTTGAGTACTTGATCATCTATCATACAATTAACAGAACATTTGGAAGTTTCTCCTACTTCTAACTTAAATACTCTTTGCTGTGGTTCAAGTCCATTACTTCTTGTCCTGTTCACTAGAAGTGGAACCGCTTATTCCCTTTTCCGTGCGGTAGCTTCTTGTACGGCTGAAAGCTATTATACATCTTAGCCTTCATCCATTAAGCAGGTTATTTCAGTTGTTCATGAGAACCCTGCTTTTTTGTTGTGGTTATTTCTGTCTTCTGTGGTTTTGTCAGCTAGTCCACACAGTTCTCCAGCTAAGGCTATCCCGTTTCTGAGTACAGCTGGAGGATTACTGCAAGCATCCTACCAGTAATTTTCCAGCTAACAACTGTGCTGGAAATTTTGTTTGATTGATTTGGTTTGGTTTGGTTCAGAAGAAACATCTGTTAAATCTCCAACTTGTTCCAACAGGCTGTTAGAATTGAAGGTAAGAAGCATAGAAAATGGGCAACAGAAAAAAGAACCATCATTGGAAAAATAAGAATACAAACTTGCTTAAAAGACAGCAAACATGCTGTCTCCCATTCCTGTTCTCAAAACCAACTCATATGCATCTGACATGTGCCCTATGTTTAAATCCCAAGTATAGATACAGTTTTTGATAATGGCATGATATTGTGTCTCACGTTCTACTAGAGATAAACTATAAACCTCAGGTCTTTTTCTGGGCAATTTCTTCCTAATTCTTTCTCCAGTCTTGCCTGAGTTTACAGTTTTGCACCTGTTCCTATTGCTCTTCTGTCTCATATTTTTCTGTCCATTTTTCCCACCAGTCCACATCATTTTGCATTTGAAAACTCATGTATTTTAATACCCTTCAACTCTGTTAGCTGCTACCGGCAAATCTAATAAATATGATCTCTGCTCCATCCCTAGGTCCTAAAGGAAAACCTTGAACAAAATTAGATCTCCATTTTACAGTTGAACCACTAATAACTGGACCTACAATAAATTTCTCCAGTCTTACTAAAGTGAATGAAACCGTACGAAAAATGATTCATTAAGCCACAGCTAGTCTTTGGTTGCAAAGTATATGTTTGGCATAACCTGACTGCCAATTTCCTAATTTTTTAATCAAGGATTGGTTCATGCACAAGCTTGATTGCTACACAATGTCGTATTTTCATTTCAGAATAAAGGAATAGTTTTTGTATATATATATATATATATATATGTATATGTATATGTATACAACAGTGCAATAATTTTTACTGCAAGACAAGGCAGCTTTTCCCAAAAGTGAATCAACACCACACAGACATTTAAGAATTGGAGATGAAATAAAAAACCAAAATCTTTATTTTGCTCGTATCTATAGGAGGCTTTAGTACCTAGAATGCTGTTGCCTAAAGTGATAGTGACAAACTTATTCTATTGCTTCTCTACACTTGTCACATATTTATACTTTACATGGTGTATTCTCTTTCTACACAACCCATACAGCTGCAACATGTATTACATCCTTGTGGAAGAAGGATGCCAGCTGTGGTGGTTGAAAATTATTTTTAAAAAAATAAGTAGACAAGAATCTTGTGATAATACCAGTGGAAATACTTTAATACATCTTTTATGAACAATAACATTTTTACTGAATGTCAAAATGAATCCACCATCTGTGAGCTTCACTTCTTTTAGAAAAATACTATTTTCTATTCAGAAAATAACTTTGATAAGGATTACAACTGATTACTTGAAAAATTATTAACTGTCATCCACAAATGCAAATACTTAGCCAAATTAATATTATTTGAACCCGAACCAATGATCCAGTGATTTTGTTTGGTTTTCATTATTAACATTCATTCTGACTGCCTTTTTGTTGAATAATTAATTGTATATGACATTCCAATTAGTAAACAATAAATTCAATCCAGGGTTGAAAAGTAAATTACATTTTCTGTACCATTCACTTTTCTTCGCAAACAGGCAGTAAGTCATCACTTTAGACATTGCTCCAAAACAGAGGGTACAAGATGGCTGATCACATAGTTAATTTGACTAAGCAAAATTAAGTCACTTTTTTAATACATGGAATACAACTTTTTTTTCAAAAAGACACATTTTTGAAATAGCGACCATTAGAATAAAATCCAAATGCTATAAATACATACAAATACTTCTTTTAAAAGAAATGCTTTTCTAAATTCTCTGAAAGCCCAAACACCATTATTCATCATAATTCAGTTGAAATATGCAGGAAATTATGGATAAGTAGACCACCAATCCCAATAAATGTGTTTAGAGTATTAAATCACTTTACAACCTTCTTAGACTGTTCTGTACCTTTTAAAAAACTTTCTAGATGAAATACAAAGTTATTTCAGCTCCTAAAACAGCCTTGGTTCTGTCATTGGTTTAATTTGGAAATGTATTTTTTATCAAAATAACACATTTTAGACTAGCTCTGTGCCCTAAAAAAAGGCATTCATCTATGCAGCCTCTAGCGATTCCAGTTGCAAATAGCATAATTATCTGTCACATTTCAGTGTGTCTATAGCGATAAGACTGATCCAAATGGGAACTAATGCACTGCCGGCATGTCTTTCCAAAGGAGGCACAAGGAAGAAATCGAATGGACCGTGTAGGAGGACTGGATCCCACCAGCTCACAGATGAATGACATTTCTGCCTTCCAGCTTTCTTTCCTACTGCTCCTTGTTCCTCCAAACTTACTCATCTATACTTTCATTTCATTTCATCATTTCCCTGCCAGGTAAGCCTTAGGGGAAATAATTGCTGCCTTTTTTCCTGCTCTCTCTTTGCAGTGGCCTCACTGTCTTTGAATATCAGGAGAGACAGCACTGAAAGCACAGCGTAAGACAACCCCCTTCGCTGAGCTTGAGAAAGCCTGTCTTCACCCATCACATACAAACTGCTGCGGATGATGTCACCCTGACAGCTTGAAACAGTGACCTTCGTTACGGTATTCAAAGTGCTTTTGGAAAACGAACATTATATTTTCCTTAGTTCAACGTAATAAAAATACCTCCTTCTTCCCAGTGGATTTTTACTCTGATTACTTTAATATTTTATCTCTTAAATTTTTTTTTCTTCCTATAGGTGCAGCTGCAGATCATCGGACCTTTGTGAGTAAAGACATTGCTTTTACTTTAGGGGGAGAATCTATCTATCTGGATATCGATTGCCCCCAAGGTGACAGAAAGGCTTGAACTACTGTATAACATGATGCTGCAGTGCTGCCTCCTTGCCAGTGAAAGCAACGCTTCACGCATCTTTGCCTGTGCATTAGTTTCGTAGTCAAACCAGGCTGTAGGAGCTGAATTAACACCTTTTCAGCACAGTTTTGAAGAAATCTGGGAAGTATGATTTTAAGATCGGTTTTGTTCTCATTCTCTCTGCCTTCATTAATACAATTTTATTTCATTTTTTTCTTTTCTTTTAATGTTATTCAAGATAGACTTATTTCAGTCTTTTTTTTACAGAGAATCGATAGAAAAATTTTGGAAATTGGCCATTCTTACCATGCATTATACTGGAGTCAGAAATATTGGATAGACAATAACTACTCCCTATGGCTGAGGGACACTCACTGATACCAAGGTTTCTGGCCAATTTTTCTACTAATACCATTACCATCGTACCAGGAAGTGATTATTTCCTTTAAGCAGTTAATTTTGGCTCAACTTGAATTGAAACATCAGCTTTCCAAGAAGTTCTGGATTGCTAGAGGCCTCAAAAGATTTCACTGTACTGATTGGAAAGCAAAGACCCAGTTAGAGTGTTTTCAATGCTAATTTGGAATTAAAAAGTAGAAGTTATCTCCTAGGCAGCCAGGGCTGTGCCCTGTGTGCATCCCTGATTCCCTTGCTGTGTTATTCTTTACTAAAGCACATGGAAACGGTGCAGCTGGGAAGTTAGTAAAATTAAAAAAAACATAAGGAATAAGTACAAATTCGTGGCCTGCTTAGTTAAACTTTATATGAACTAATTTTATTTAAAAGTTGCCTTTTCATTTGTTTTTTCACATCATTTATTCTGGCATTTTAGGAAACTTCTTTTTAATGCAAATTAGGTGAAAAATGCTTTCTGCTTTAACGTTAAATCCCTTGACTCTGCTCGTCTTCATCACGACTTTATCCTGTTAAAAAGTGCTCCGCACACTACATTATTGCTTAATTATCCTACATTGCATTTTCATTGACGATCAAAAACTCAAAACTGCTGACATTAACTCACTAATAAACACAAAACCTCTTCTGCCCATTGTGAATGGAACAAAATTCAGATCATCAAGACGATATCTCTGGGATACTGTGATTATATTTCAGTACTTGTAGCCATGAGACATTCAGGACATTTATAGTCATTTAACCTATATTAGATATTATTTGTGAATCTTTCTGATCTTTAAAACTTTTTTTTTTTTTGTATATACTTTTTTTGTATGGTTCTTCAAGTAAGCTTTATTTTTTGGATGTTCAGTCAGTGTATCTTAATAGCAACTGAAAGGTTTCACTCACCAATGGTTAAAAGTTAGTTGGTTCTTGTTCTTACACTTTCCTAAAAACCTACATAGGAAATCTTCAAATATGGAATGCGAATGTAACTCTGGGCTGAGCTCAAGATGCTGATTTTAAAAAGTTACTGATAATAATGCAGTATCTGAAAAATAGGCCTTTTGGCACACACACAAATCCTTGAAATATAGACCATTACTAATTTTTAAGGGTTAGAAGGACAGAATAAAAATATCAGAAATACACACTTCCTTAAGCAATAGTGAGCATATGTATACTTATCTGTAGGTATTTCCAGAAAGAAAAAAAAATATTCAAAGTGTCTCCTTGTATTTTAATAAACATTTCTGCCTTACACTTAATAAACATTCATTTATTATAAAATCAAGCATTAGTCTGAGATATGCAAGTTAGCTATCTAAAATATGTGTTTTTTGACACAATTTTTAATTTTTGACAGTCATAGAAAAGAAGATCCCTCAAAAATAATATTAGGTAAATTAAACTTCCTAAACCATCTGTTTACAGTGTAGAAATTTAAATTCCAGAAGATGCATCATATTTCACATACGGACAAAAAAGATTTTATTACCCAAATGTTGCCATTCTACAAATTTGAGAAGATATAGATCACAATAATCATATCAAACAGAAAAAAACCTTAACGTCATTAAATTTCAGCAATAACATCATCATATCGTAATTAAAGTTAAACTTTTACCATGACCGTGTAACTAAATGAAATATTACAAAGAAGAGCATAATGTTTCCCTTCACCTTCAAATTAAAACTAACAATAGTTTGGTTAATGGGTGAATCTTGAATCTACGGCAGTTTAGTAGGGCTGCTGCGGGATGACCACAAGCATTAATGATATGCATCACTGCAGTTACATTTTAGAAACATCATTTAGAGATCAAAAACGAACAATACTGTGTAGTAATGTTGTACTGTCTGTATGAATTAATGATCTGAGTTTCTTTTTAAAGGAAGCACTTGCAAATACTGCCAATACAGCCACAGTAATACAGGAATTTTGAAATAATAGATCTTGTCATTGAGGTACTTTTGCTATTTGCACCTAATTAATAAGTAATAGATGTGGAAGCAGGATTCTGACCTAGTTATAAATCTCTGTGGGAATATGTATATTTATAGAATGCCTCTTTAGGCGAGATCATTAGAGAGTGTGCAATAAATGAACTTTAAACGATTTAGCTGTAGTGGGTTCATGTCAGCTTTCACAAACACCTCTGCGGAGCAGAAACATTTCTAATACGAGCACCTAGAAGGGAAGTACAACTGTCCTGTAACATGTCCTAGTTTTAAATTTTATACACCTTATTGACATTTTGAACTTGCAGCTCAATATGCTAGCCGGTGAACTTTTACCTGTGATGAGACTGCTATTGATCCACAGAACATCTAAAGCTCTTCTGATCTTTAGAAAGTCTTTTTTTTGTATTTACTTTTCCTGCTTTAATACATACTAAATCCTTTTGTATAGTCTGATGTACTAAACCCACCTAACTATAATACCAGTCTTAGGCTGGGTAATGCTCTTCAGCTAGACTAACTGTCTAAATTTATGAGCACAGCTGCTGTTCCTCCCTTACTGCTTTATGACGCTTTCTTGCGGATTTTTTCTCTGGTAATATCTCATCCTTATGTATCAGAAAGAAACCTGAACATTAATCACAAGAATACAGAGGAAAGTGTTTCTGTATTAGAAGCCTGTGATTTTTTTACAAAGGTAAATCTTTTTAGCTGAACTGTGTATGTATGTATATATCTATACAATATTCTCCCGTGAACACCTGCAAACAGTTGAGTTTAATTAAACTGCAGCTGTTGCTAACTGAGAACAGAGATTTACTGACAAATATGCTAACTTTACATTGTCTTCCACTGTTCTTTTTTTTCTTTTTTAATTCCAGATATCTGATAGAATTTTTTTTAATGGTAGAAACATTTTGTAACAGTAGCTGTGTAATTAAGGACTAAAAATCAAAGTGCCGTCTAAAGCGGTGGGCTCGCAAGGCAAATACTGGTGCTCCCTAGATGAAGACCTTTGAGAGTAATGTATATGCAAATAATGTCAGTTTACTGAGCACCTTGAAAGCCAAATTGCTCATCAGTAGACATTTGGGAAAATGAAGAATATAGAGAAAGTAATGCAAACCCCTGAGTTACACGCCATCTTGCGATAGGATAAAGCAGCAATTAGGCCATTTGCTAATAAGGAGAAGGAAAAACCCCATAGAAGTAACACTAAGAATAAAAATCAGATTGTCTCATTTGTCTACATAAATGACAAAATGAACTGCAGAAGTCACTACAAAATATTTTTGGTTACAATAGTATAACTTATATCACACTTTTGTTTGAGAACTACTTTGCTCTCTAATTTAATGAAAAATGAATAATATAACTCATATGTGAGCTCAATAGCTTTGAAAGAGCAAAATCATGCTAAAAAATGTAACCATACTGCACCGGACAGGAATGAGAAGTCTGCTATCATAGCAGTCACTGTGTGCTCTGAACTATTTTCTAAGACAATGCTGATGTTACAGACAAAAGTTTGCAGGAATTAGTTCACAGCTGTATTAGTTCATTATAAGGTCATGTATTATGCAGATGATAAGTTAAAACCAGTTTGTATTAGGAATCAAGGACCAGTGATAGAAGTATAAAGGTGCTTCCAGATATTGGTGGTCTACAGCTATTTGGGTGTGTTTTTCTGGGAAGCCTTATTGCTGATAAACTGAGCAGGAAAGGAATTTCTCATCAGCTGTTCTGGTTAGATGGAAATAATGAAAAGCTATGTTATATCTGGTATTCCAAACTGTCTTACTCTGAATTCATCATATCGTTCCACTGGATGGGAACTAATAACTTTAGCAGCCCAGATTCTGTTATTAATTTTGATTAATTATTATTCTTCATATACTGCATAGTAATAAAAAAAAATGGCAAAACAAACAGAAGCCACAGCATCTTAACTGGGAACTGGGAGGCTACCCAGTAACGGAGAAAACCTGTATCTTAGAATCTCAAAAACCAATTCTGATTTTTGATAGCAAGCTCTGCATAGATATACCTTTCAATAGATACAGTTATACAACACACTGATACATGTGAAGATATATTTTGGGAGATTTGCACAATAACAGGATTTTTAAAAAATATCGGCATGATATAAGCTACCTGGTGTCTTTTAGCTATCAGACTTATTTATCATGAAATCATACAAGAAAATAAAATCTTTTGTTCTTTCTGCAGCCCCGGGCCGTGTTTTCAGCAGCCCGCGCACCTCTGCGAGACCAGCACGAGGCTGCAGTCAGCCCCGGACGAACGGAGGCTGTTGCAGAACTCGCTGATGCATCGGCGTTATCTGCAAGGCCTGAACCAAAGTTTACGACTGCTGTAAGAGCCGATGGTTAACCTCAGACGCCGCTCTCTGCCTCTTCCAGCCGCCTGCTTGGTGCACCCCGGGTGCCGTTCCTGGCATGGCCCGAGTCAGGCCCGCAGGTCGCCGGAGCTCGGACCGCGGGGCGCAGCTTTCGAATCCCCAGAGGCCTCTGCAGCTCTCGCCCCCGAACTGGGCCAGGAGCACGGATGAAATTTAACCAGCCTGGCGCAGTGCGAAAGCTCTTCCCGCAAGCTGCCCCACACCTCTGAGACCGCCCGAGCCCAAATCGGGGTTCCTTACGCGTAGCCTGCGCGGGTCCGGAGGTTGAACTTGCCGTGCGTGTTCAGAGGTGGCCAACACGTCGGATGGAACAAACACACCACAACATGTATTTGAGGCTATTCCTCTTCATTAACGCACAATGTGAGTGGATCTTCCATACAACCATTCGGCAGCTATTCCAGCGGTTGGAAGCCCTACCTCTGCCCTTTCCTTTCCCCGAAGCGTTTCAAAATCGTAGTTCTGTCTCTCCAGGCACTGCCGCAGCCGCAGGTCGGCGTCCTCCTGCACCACTCCGCGCGAGAGACTCAAGATCCACTGACTCGCAGGCAGGGAGCAACGTTTATCTTACAATCTAAATCACTCACCTGGAAGGGTTTTATCCAACAGCTATAACATGATGGGTATAATCAGTACAATTACAGCACAGACCGTAAGGAAGGACAGAGGAAAATCTAAACTTCATCACAAAGAGAAAGCAAGGTTCTTCGCCGTGCTCGGTGCCCTCCGTACGAGCCGCTGCATGCTGGGGGAGTACTGCAGTGTCAGGCATGAACTGCTGGGCGAGACGTGCTTTGCTGAAAAGGTGAAGGAACTGCCATGAACATCCAAAAGTAGAACATTTTTATCTAGAAACCTTGAATAACACAAATTCTCTGTGGAATTTAAACATTTCTAGGGTTAAGCACAAACCAAGTATGATTTTTTTTTTTTTTTTTTAGAATGTCAGGCTCCAATTCAGTTTTCCATACTGGACTGAAATCCCACTTTAAAGCACCTACATCTCTTTTTGGACCTGGTCCTAACATTACCTTGTACTTTTCATTTTGAAAACCTGCTTTTTTCACATCATGCATTCAAAATTAACTAAAATAACACTTTAATTTAATAAAGATATTTTAAAGTACCCAGATATCTATATAGGTAGATACACAGCTATATTTCTATTATTTTACACTCATTGAGCAAACTGTTTAAGCATCCAATTATCTTTAAGCATAGACTTTCATTTATTGTTATACAGCCAACCCCTGAAGTCACACCGAGGCCAGTAAAAGCTCTGCTTAGATTGTTTGTGAAGTAGGTTTGAGATTATATATTTGCTATACTACTTTGCAAAGTTAGGGACTCTATCATTTTTTTCAGAGTACAGTGCTCAGACCAGTGCTGCTTGCTATGCTCAAGGGGGTGAGACATAACTGTTCCTACAAGTAGTCTGTCCTTTGAGGTTTTTTACATTTGTCAGTGATTTAGCTTTATAGTAAGGCAAGTTAGAGTACGGTGTGGTTCTTATTAGAATTTCCCTTTTCCTTATGTCAGGGGCTAACTCCAGAATGAGGTGGGTTCTTTTCTTTCTTTCTTTCTTAACCTAAATACTTCAAATCAAGACTCTTCACTTTATTTAAGCTGGTTTTGAACAGCAAAGAAGAATTAAATTGGTTCCTACATAATGAGCCTGTTCTGTGCTGTATTGAGCCATCATACCGAGTTTTTATGAATGTTAATCCAATAGACTTTTTAGATGAAGTAATCTTTTATTTGCAAATTGTATTAACCAAATACTTTAATAAGGGTTGACTATGAAATAACATTAGAAAATGAATTGGTTGGTCATTCTCAGCGTTTGACACTTGGTTTTACCCTTTCCTTCTTTGATCTATCACACTTTATCTAATAAGCCAAGCTCACACAGTATTTTCCTCAGAAACACCAGACATTTTGAGTTTTACATATTTTACATCTAGCTTTTGCTAGCTGGGGAGCTCATTAGCAGTTACTTCTTGTGGTGAATAAAATGCCACCTGAGAGTATAAGAACTCCTTAATTCACAAGTTCACATTCTTTTAAGAGGTCGCTTAACCTTTAAGTCAACTGCAGCATATTAAAGTTAAGCAGTTTTCAGCAGATAACAGGTTATTCAGTATAGGAATTTCAGGTTATACAGTTGCATTGGAATGTAACTGCTTAAAATGTTACCAGACATTAAATTCAAATAGTTAAAAGTCTGTAAAAAGGCTTCAAAACATAAGGGTTAAATTTGTTTTAAATACGATGCAATCTTTGAAGGGAAATACCTCATCATTGTTTTGACTACTGTAATACAAATAATCAGCATAATATCTGGAATTAATAATAGTATCCCAGACAGCAAAAGAAATGAGCAGGAATCGTTCTTGTTTTTAAATTCACAAATGTAATTTGTGGAGGGTGGCAGACTGACAAGCCCGGGAATGTAAAAGCACAAAGGCTAATGGAACTGCACGTTCCCTAAATCACTCCTTTTCCACTCTGTGAAAAATTTCCTTGGCAGGGCAAAGATCTCTAGGTCTGAAGTGTGTCTGAAGTTAAAAATGATTGATAATATTGCTTCTGAGTTGTTCACAGAAATATTTAGCAAACTTTTGCCAAATATTTAATGTGCAAATTCCTGACTATAAAAAAAATGGGATTATATTGGGTACATGAATTAATTTGGGAAGCGCTGCATGATTGGAAAAGCTTCTTTTATTTCCTTGACTGGTCTTTGATGTCCAAATAGAAGACTATTCTATTTGATTTTTTAAGAATAAAGTTGCTACAATTTAGCTGAGTTCTTTACTCTCCCTAAGTATTTTGTATCCCCTTTCTAATGGAAAAGACATCTACTATTCTGATATATTTGGAAATTATTCAACTGTTTGAGGTAATTTTTCTAATGGTATGGCTCATGTTTACTTAGGGATATAAGAAAAAGACGTATATTTTTCCAAGCCATTGTTTATCTCACCACTGAAGTAGAACTCCAATACTTTAAATAGTTCGATAACTCAGCTGTAAATTCATATGAAGAGAGGTAAACCATCACATTCAAGTGTTGCTTGCAATTTAAGGAAATTATTTGACTAACGATAAATATGAAATTTGAAGCCAGTGCACTGCAAAGCAGCTTTACAATCACGATTTATACAATGAATTCTAAAACTATTTTCCAGTTTTCTATATGATCACAACCATGCTAGCTATGACAGTGATGTGTAACATCAAAAACATATCTTTGGAGAAGCTGCTCAGGTATTGTGTACCGTAGATGTCACAAGATTTGCAGACAGGAGGGAATAAAGACCCTGCCCTTTGGGAAATTCTTTTTTCCTAGTGGGAAAATTTGCAAGGGATTCCAGAAACAGACAGAATTCAGAAATTCTGACTGTGGTGTAATTTTAAACCAAGAAAGAAACAATTTGAATATAAGAATATATTTTTTTCCTTTTCTTTCTATGCTTTATTGTTATCAGGTAGCTGAAACATCATGCTTCAGTGAGCCAGTTAATGATGATGATCAGCTATTGTCTTGCATTTCTTTTCAAAAAGCTGATGTTGTATAGCAATAGAAGTGAACTTTCCTCCTAAGCATAGTGGGAATATTTTGTTCATGTAGTCTGAAAGTTTCTTATTTATATCTGAAATAAATGTTAAGTCATTGACAACAGCATTAGCATTTTAATTTTTAATTTCTGAATCACTTCTGTTCACTTCAATGAGAAATGTAAATATGCCTACCATTGCATATGCCTTATGAGAGAAACTTGACCTCAGGTTTTTAAATTAGGAAAACTCCCACATTCCAGTACCATTGCTCCTATCAGATCAGAATTGATTCTGATAGCTTATGATATTGAAAAAGCATTACATTAAAGAAACTTCTTATATTATTCACCTCATCTACTGCTATTTAAAAGATTATATGTATATTTATTATAGTAGAAAATTTCTTTTTTCCCCCCCACTAAATCATTCTTAGTATTTAGATACTGCTTTGCATCACCCAAGGATTTGAAAAGAGATCTTGGCGTTATTTTACATAAAGTAGCAAATTTCAACAAAGTTATTGTAGAATAGATATAAACAAAAATTAGGTTTACTAGTAAATGCCTACAAATAGGACAAACTAGCACAGAGATTTTGAGATGCTTTGTCTGTTAAGAGATCCATATTTTATGCAGTCAAGGAAAGAATCATTCTGTTGGCTTGCAAAGAACAGAAGTAGGACACGTGTGGGAAATGGAAGATGTGGACCTCCTGGATACACATCTGTCTACCTATTCGCTAGGCCTGATGATATTGGAAGATACTACAGTTTACCAGGTACTTTGAAAATCAAAGCTGGCAGCCTTAGCTCTAGGTTTTTAAAACTGTACTGCTTCCCAATGGACTTTACTGATGAGAAGAAAATGACTAATGCAAAGATGAGCAGACTAGGAGTAGACCAGAAAAGGTACTTAAACTGAGACCACGGTGTCTGGAGAGAAGACAAGAGAGAAGGCTGCTTCCTCCTATCGGCACCAAAGGAGACAACGGGCTTGAGGGCACCACAGCATTCCTCCTCCAATGAAGGAGAGCGAGGAAGAGGATTTGGTTCCCCCATCAAGCAGGAGATCAGCCTTGGAGTACATGGGCTGCATCCCTTTTTGTGAGGACAGATGGGAAGATGTGGCATGAAGGTTCAGCTATTATATGCCAACTGCTAATGAGCGTCAGTCCAAAGAGCAGACTAAAACAATGGCTGATCCAAAGTGAACCTCCTGAAAGATGCCTAGTGGTGATATCAGGTCATGGACATCAACTGCCTCTTTCCAAAGAGCTGCTCCTGCTCTGCCACTCCATTTAATATTGTAGAAATAGCCACAGAAATCATAGAGAGGTAAAGTATAAAAGAGAAAAGGGTGGGAGCGACTAAGTTTAATGGCACAGCTACCATCCGTGTCTGCAGTGCTGGACGAGATGGTCTCGTTTACAACACGGCCCTCTGTACGCGTGAGGTAAAACTCTCCTTCCTCCAGCTCACTATCCATCATCCATCACTGCCGATGCAACATCTGAGGCAGCTGTGCAGCTACGTAAGATCTAGTCATTGCTTTGTGCTCATTAACAGCACTTTATTAGCAGAAAACAAATAAGGTATGCTAACACCAGCTGAGAGAAGCTCTTTGCCACTATTTTCTAAAGTGCTGTGCCCATATCATGTATTGACCAAGAGGGTTGCGGAAGATGAGTCCATTTTTCCGAGCACTAGTTTGCCCTGAGTTCCTAATCCCACATTCCCACTGCCTGGCCACTACTCTCTCATGTTTTCAATTCTTTCTGCACATTGTGTATCCAGCTAATTAATTTTTATGTTATTATTTCAATAAGGAATCAACATGTCTTTCAATGACCTATCATTCTGAAAGCAAATTAAAATTGCCATAAAAATAGACAAACAAATATATTTCCTGTATTAAAGCTCTTAAATTTCTCTGACAGAGAGATTATTCTGCTAATACACACAACACATGCAAATAAATAGAAGCACAGGCACTCAAGTAAGGTGATACATCAACTATTACAGGATGGAGGGTAACACGTACAGCTTTAAAAAAGAAACTTCTAACCAAAGTTTAAGCAGTATTGAAGTGTAAAAATTTTAAAAGCAGACAGATCATGAAAAAGGAATGTCAAAAGCTAAGGTTTATGTCAAATCAATGTCTGAGTCAAGCTGATCTTTGCTATGTTTAGGTTCCACATTGATCTCACCAGCAAATTCTTTACAGATTTTAAGTGCCTAGAAAACAGGAGCACAGAGCTATACTGGTTTATAATAGTGCTCTCTAAGTCTGTCTTTTCCTTTCTTCCCCTCTCTCCCTGTAACTGAGATTCACCTAAGACAGACATGGAAACAAAAAAAAAATAATAATAATGATAAATGCATTTATGCATTTAAAAGAGAGGGTAGCTATTTGATTATTACAGACATTACATCTTCTCTGCATTTAGCTTTAAGGGGCTCTCTTTGAAACAAGCTACCTCAAGAATACTTAGAGGTCTGACACCCTCCCCCCCGCCCTTGGATGTCTCTAGCATTCGACATCATGGCTATAAT
Source organism: Rhea pennata (assembly GCF_028389875.1). Lineage (NCBI taxonomy): Eukaryota > Metazoa > Chordata > Aves > Rheiformes > Rheidae > Rhea > Rhea pennata. The sequence continues at coordinate 14,934,576 of NC_084670.1, read as the reverse complement.
TTCATTTTTCAGTATTTTGATAGTGTTAGAAAGTATTTTGTTCTGACTGCTAGGGCAAGTGATAACACATATTCTAATTTTCTCTCTGAGAGCACCAGAGGTCTGGCGCTGAATACCTGGCAATATTTTTGCTCAGAAAACCTATATATACATACATATATATAAATATATATACACATACATATATACATACACATATATTTATATATACATATATATATATATATATATACATTGCCTTTTCCCCCCTCGCTACAGTGAGAAGGCACAGGATTTTTACAAGGGCATAATATACATATTAGGTATACATCCCCGAAAATACAGACTACAATATTCAAGACATAAGTAGTTTGTACTGTTGCTGTAGGTACTTTGTATGATCAGAGATGCAATGGAGATGACTCAAGAGAGCCGATTCTTCCCCAGCGTGGAAAGCCAGGCATAGATGAGGAAGCAGGGGTTTCCTGGCTGCCTCAGTATGCGGGCCAGCAAGAGGGGTCATGAGGGTTGAGAGCTGATTTTTTATCTCTATATTTGTATTTCAACAATAAGACAATAGTTCAAAATGAATTTAAAAAGTTGCTTTATGGAACTGGGCATCTAAATTCAGCAAAATTTTTGGACACCAGCTTACATTTCAATGACTGGAACCATAAACACAGCACTATATTTTGTTAAAACACACTATTAACAGGAATTAGATTGCTTACATGTATCTTAATAACCTTGAAAAAAATCTTTACTTCTAAAATAACTTAATTGATTTTTCACTTTTCTTTTCACTGTTTCACCACAGTCTCAATAAATCTCCTATTACAAGTCAGTACATGTACATCATTTTTTTGTTACTCTCCCTCAGTTCCAAAAGTATTAATTACTGCTGACACATACATTACTGAGGACTGGTTGTGAAAGACTCGTTGAACTAAGTACACTTAATATATACGTACAGTTATATGGATCCAGGACAATTGCTGAACACAAAATACCAAATGACTTCCGTTTGTACAAAATCACATCTTATAAAGCACAGCTATGAATTTTGGAGCAAACTCATGTTTTTCACAATAGAGAACACCATGAACTGTGAAATAGTGAATCTTACTGTGAGTAAATTGAGCTTTGCAAGGCAGAGATGGAATCGCAGGTGTAGCCAGGAATATAGACATTTGGAAATTCAAGGATGCTCTAGGAGGGTCTGATAGCCCTTTCCTCAGCACCCTGCAGGGTCAAGCTGTAAGTATACTTGAGCATTATGCTCTTAAACCCATTTACCTTTCAGATGGTCATATTTTCTCTTTTATTACTTCTGCAAATTACCACAGTTACTTGCTTTTGAAATAAAGCTTCTTGTCTTATACATCCTCCCTCACTTTTCTCCTGGAAACTCAGCAAGAATTGGCTTCAGTGGAACACAGCACACATTTAGGTACTTGAATCATTGCCCAGTTGTGCATCAGAGCCATTTATTTCGAATCATTGCTGTAAGAACAGATCATGATGCCGTAGATTTCATCACAAATATAAGGAAAAGAGGGGCACTGTACAGTGAGATGCCCATCCCTTTTACATGACCTGTACACGTTCTACATTAGTTCTATGTTAGTGACTTATTCTGTGTTCTCCATGTTCTGTTCTACATCATCTGACTGTTATTTCTGCATTCTCCATGAAACCTTTCTGCCAGGTAGGAAGTCACTAGCATACCAACAGTGATTATATTAGCTTTCATATACTGGCTGTAGAAAAGGTCAATAATGATACACAGGGGTTATTTATTTGTCTGAGGATTAAATATTTAGATCATTATTTTGAAAATTATGGTGCAGAAAATGCATATTCTATTTCATATAATATTCTCTTTCTACAAACTTTGCTGATAGCTTGGGTCTGATATTGTGAAATCTTAGAGGAGAAGTCCACTCCTATACGGGGAAAAAAATACGAAATAGAATATCCTAAAAGAATATTGCTTCCTGCTTGCTCTGAAAAAAAATGAATGATCTGTTGATCTTACACTAGAAGATTTACTGCAAAACAACAGTACAGTTGTTACTGCCTGATCCAAAGCACATGCAAGGAAATTTGAAGACTGACTGATTTGAATGCACTTTGGATCAGGCCATTAGCTGTCTCCAGAATACACACTCTTTGCATTAGCCAAGGGGGTGAACAATATCTGACATTTTTCATTCCCTGTGTTGACAGAATATATGCCATTTGAGAATTTCTGCTCTCTAGTTTCTCTGTTACCGATTTTCTAGTGGATTTTAGAAAACTAGAGAAACTGAACATATCTAATTTTAGTTTATCTACTTGCCTGTCTTTTTCTACCATTAACGTTTAAAAAGCATTCTGAAAAAAAATGGCTATAGAATTACAAAGCAGAATATAATGTTTTACTTAGGCAAGAATTGTGAGCTTGTACGCTTACAGTCCTAATGTCAGCAGTTCATTTCTTCCCTCTGAAGACAATGTGCTAAGAGCTTTTGATATACAGGTGTTTGACATTCAATATACATTTCTTCTTTGGTGAGAGAAGAATCCCTTCAGTTCCCTAGCTTAGCCCTTAGTTTTAAAATCCTAGGTTAGTACAGGAACGGTATCTCCAGCGTCTTTCTGAATAAGATACCCAATGTTCTGCATCCCAGCTACCCCAATGATTGCCTAAAAGCATCAATTAACTTTCTTTTTTGTTTAGTTTGTATTCATCAAGAACTTACTGTTTCTAGTTTGTTTTTAATTCAAACATCTAGTATAATTTACAACTTCAGTAAATTCAGAAAAGTAACCTAATGTTACTTTATCTTATTTAAAGATCAAGCTAGACTCTTTCTGATGAAGTCCAAGGCACAACCTTCACTGTCTTTGGACATCAGCTTCTGAACAGCACTATTCTGATTTTCAATGAACAACAAGTAGCACTGACATTTCTTTTATTCTCGAAATTCCCTATTCCATGCTGGGGAACTCCAACAGCCTTGCCTGCATCTGCTGTACTTGTAATATACTCTTTCAAAGATATCTCTCCTGCCAGGGCAATCTCCTTTAATTTCCTTTTAATTCTGTGTTCCAGTTCTGTTTGCATCAGGTTGAAGACTTGACAAAAGACAATCTGCAGTCACCTCTCCCCATCTTAGAGCAAAACATCTTCAAATACTTCTTCAGAACTGTAACTTGCTCTCCCCCTCTTTTTTTTAAAGCAAGTGTAAAAATTAACCCATTGCAAATCTAAACCACATAAGCAAAACTTGGCCTATTCTGCTGACCTGTATTTTGAAGACATTCCCTACTATGGTATATAACCAGGATATATCTGCTTCACTACAAACAGATGTGAAGCGAAAATGTAGTATCTGAGATGGAGTATTATCATCTTAAAATGTCAGCAAAGCAGATTTATACTGTGATATTTAGTGGTGTTATAATAATCTTGGCTATAGTAGTAGTGCACTTTATTGTTCTCCTTATGACTTTAATCTTCAGAATGAGACACCATAGTTAAAGCTGAAAGTTGCTAGTTAAAGCTGGAAAATTCCAGCTGACTAGCTGGAAAAGCTAGTCAATTTTTAATACTGGTTTAAAAAAATTTTAAAAAGTCTGGAGTATAACGAAAGCTTGCTAGGTCTGTTAGTTCCCTTACAGGTTACTGAGATTACATAAACATGAAATATTGTGAATGGAGTTAGGGATAGTGAATGAATGAGCCTGCAGAGTATTTTGGAGGGCAGAGGAGTGGCTGCTTGTCTCAAGGACACCTATTTCCTGAAGGGTCTGAGTGCCAGTACAGCTTACAGTTATTTTTCTCAGAATACTTGATGCATAAAAATTATCATGTCATATTTTTCTTTAAAAATAATAAATAAATAGAATAGTTGCCACATGAGTAAAGGTCCCAAATGCTTGCCATTATGAATTACTCTAACAATACTAGGTGACCCTATAATTCAATCTCATGTGATAAGAAATAGAAAAAGGTAGTGACCTCTTCAAAAGGAAGCAGACAGTTTTTAGGAAGTGGATGGTGGGGGCACTTCTATGGAAGTAAAGAGTCATCACTTCTTAGGGACATACAGTATTTTTTTCTCAGACAAAAATTAAAATGCAGACTAGTTCCTAAGAAGCAGCACCTGTCATGCAATAATTTTACTTGATTAAAAAATGTATTGTTAGATAAGCACAAGAAAATGTCTTCACAGAATACTTTCAGAAGTACTTCAGCCAGCACTGCTTTCAGACAACACTTTCCAAATGTGTGCAGATCTCAGTAGCTTTGATACAAGACTAAATAGGTTGTTCAGAATGAGAAGGAACTTAAAACCTTTTCAGATCCTATATTCACAAAGGGATTAAAAGAATTACAGCCATTTTAGTGACTAAGGCCAAAATGCAGATCTTTATAAGCCTTTTTTGCCTCTCCTCATCTGGAAGCATTTGAATTCCCCAATTACACAAATTTGCAACAGTTACGTTCCCTACAGTTTTACACTTCTGCCAATATCATGTATGCAACCAAGGATAGCTATAGTGCTATATATATACAGTGCTATAAAGCACTGTTTTACAAACTACCTGCCTACCAAACTATTACTAGCTAACCTTGAGCATATTTAGTCTTTTCTCTGCATTTACGCAGTTCCTGTACCTCCAAAATACTGGTCAAACTACCACATAAGCACTAAACTCCTCCTAGACCATAGCTGCATTAGAAAACATGTATTCTCCTCATTATGTTAAGCTAGTAACAACCCTCTCCCCAAAACAGCTTTAAATATTTATTTATATAGATGTAATATTTATATTTTATTTATATATGTGTATATATATATACAAAAGGAAAGAAAAATAAAGCTCCTCTTTTCCAATAGCTTAATAGAAATGAGAATAGGTAGGTTTCTATGGACCTGAGTTCCTTTCCCTGGCTCAAACCTGATGAAGGGATTTAAGTCCAGTTTGTCACCCTCCTGAGAGCCTGCTGTAACCATTAGGCTATAGCATTGTCTGAAATAAATCTTTCACTCCCTCCAGCTGACACTATTCCATTTGATATAAATAATTAATTGAAGAGGGACGTGAATCTGACTTTCCCACATGATTACCCTAACCACCAGGCTATAGAGTCAATCTCTCCTCCCTTCTTTTTCCCCCTAGCTTAATTAATATTTAATTGTTTACACAAAGTGGAACAGTTTTAATAGGAGAGAAATTCTGAGAGACAGAATTCCCAGTAAGCCAGTACTTAGGTCACTTTCCTGAGAAGTGGAAGATGTACCATCAAATCCCAGTTTCAAATCAGGAATAAAAAACCGCTGCTTGGGATGGGCAAAAAGTCCCTTCTAATTTTGTAAAATGAAGCATCATCCCTAAATATTCATTGTGGTTTGTTTATTTATTTATTTATTTATTTATTTATTATGTCCATCAGTTTCAAATCCCAACCAGAGGAAAGGGGACCACAGGCTCAGAGGGGCCAGGCTTGAACCTCAGCTATTTTTAACATTTCCTATTACTTCTTTTTCATGGTTTTCTGTTCAGCTCTCCACCTCCATCCTACTCATTTTCAGGCACCTAGCAGGCACGCAGGCACTGAAGACAGAGTTCCTGGCTCCGAGGGCAGGGTGACGTCCGCAAGGCACAGCGACCGGACAGCGAAAACCATTTGTGATTTATAAACCAGTCTCAAATATATTTGCACTGAAATCTCCTTTGAATTTTCATTCCTCATAGCGTTCCTCAAATTAGGTTTGAATTCTGGGGCTAAGGGCAATACCAGTGGGAGCGAAGCTGTTTCATGGGATATTTTACAATTCAGATTGATCGTTCTGTGGGACACATTAGTATAGCTGCTACTGTCAGCTGCTCAGGAGCGGATATTTTTGAGATGTGGAGAACAAATCCCTCCAAACTTGCAAACACTTTGTTGTTTGCCCCTTAGGCGTATCTGGCAGAGAGACTGCTGACACTGACACAAACTCTCAGGTCTGATCTCCCTGCTCCCAGGATGAAACAGTTAGGTAAATCTGATGTGAGGGATCAGGAGTCAGCTTGAAACACAAGGAGAAATTGTCTTTTTTTCTGAAATATTTCTATGAAGTGAGACCAGAAAAAGAAACCAAACAGAGATTGGATGATATTTTTACAACAGGGACCGGTGAGCTATCTTCCACGTACCACCCCTTTCATCCTTTCTTTTTCTCTTTGACAAGGTCTGTAAATATGTCAACTAATCTTAGAAAGCAGTGCGCAGAGGACTCATTCAAAGAGGTCAAAAGGTCTATAAAACTCTTTCATGTTAATATTATTCACATGCTTCATTTTCTATTTCCTAAATCCTCCTTTGAATCTTCTTTCTTCTTCTTCTTTCCCCAAGCCAAAAAGGTACACCATAACTCAGGTATTCAAAATATAAGAAAAAAAAAAAGTGCAAACTATCATTTATGCAATTTGGAAGGATTACTTGCCTCGTGAAAAGACCTACAATGCACAGGGAAAAAGCAAAAGGGCATACATTGCTTAGACTTACTCTAACTAATAGTTTTTCTTTTGTTCAAGCTTGTCCATCAGATATTTCACATGCACACAATGCTCTGTAGGCAATCCTGGTCCAGTGGTCCTAGGAAGACTCGACTTCTTCAAGGGCTTCCACAAATATATGATTGACTCTGGCCAGTGTTCAAAAATAATAATAGTATAGTAAGCACATAGTCAAAAAAAAAAAAAAAAATCCTGTATCAAGCATTCTTGCTTCATTCTTTCAATCTTGTACTAAAAGAGCCCAATTCACTTTTCACACAAATTCAGCAGGCTTTATGGCACAGAACTTTGTTACCTTCTTATGAGAGCTTCCTCAAAATGCCTTAGATCGTTCAGGTCCTGTCCAGTGAATCATTTCTCATTTCAGTTTTTTTGAGGTCATCTCCTCAAAACTGGACTCGACCTAGTCTAACATTTTGCATACTAATGCTAACTTTAACTTCTTTACTCAAGATTTTGACTCTCAGATAGGACGTCCAAGAAGCATTCTGAGTTAGTCCAAGCATGTGAAAGGTGCTGACAGATCACTCATTTCCCAGCATCTCCCATCTGAGAAATTGTTCCTTGAATGTTCCTCTGTTTAAACTAATTCCAGTTTCAATGAAACTTTGTAGACCAGAGAGCCCAGATTTTCTTCTTTTAAAAAATGCCAAATGTTTCAATTGTATTTGTTTTTGCTATCTAGAAATTCATTCTTAAGGGACTCAGGCCTCCAGCAAAGCAAGAAGCTGAAACGTGGCATGCATATTGACCCCACAGACTGGAGGAAGGTACTTACACCTCTTGCAGAATGTCAGTTTAGTTTTAGGCTTTCTTTTAAGTAGATTTCTGTTTCACCTCACCTATTTTGTTTTTCCTACGAATCAGAGGGCTTCAGAAAGAACAAATCAAAATCTATACTACTTGTATTTGATGTCTTGGAAACACCGCATTTTTCCTCTCCTTTTTAGTCGTGGGTGGGATGCACTTTATCAATGCGTTCTCTGGATATCAGTGGTTCTGGCAGATCACAGTAGGGACTCTGCTTTCTTGCTAGTAAGTCCTACGTACTGCTAGCCCGCTAAGTTACAGTCTTACAAATTTTCAGCATGAACCTCACTGTTCCTTTTCAGGCTGTGCATCTCCACAGGGATGTTTGATGAGGACCTCAGCTGCTGGATTCAACTCCTAAGCTCCTGGATGGACTTCTCTGCTCCTGATGTAGTCTTCAGGAAGAATTCAGAGCCTGCATTTCCCTTCTAAACCATACTAGCTTTGCTGGACACGATTTTTTCCATTTTTCTCAGCGCTATAAATTGTTTTAACCATCACAAGTAAGGCTAATTAATCCTATGCTGCCTATCAATTCTTTCCTGACAGGACATGCATGTATATTGCATACATTGCATTGATACTGCATACAATTGTGGAAATATTAGATGGATTTTTTTTTTCTAAATCTAAAGAAATCTTATCAAATCTAGTAAAATAAAACTGTATACCTATGTAGCTCCTGAATAAAAACAAATATGAAATTTTGAAGGAGAAGACAGGAGTAACATCGAGTTAGTAGCAGGAAAGAGCCCTGGGAATCCTCTACCAGCATTGAGGAAACAAAGAGTAATTCATTTCACAGTGCTTCTTCCCCTCTCACGTTTTCCTGTATCCTCCTCTTCTCACCTCAGCCCTCACATCAATCTCTTGCCTTTCAGCACTGTACACACACGCTGTACATTCCTTCAGGGCAGTGCACAATTCCCTTACCTGTTTTGACAAGAAATGCTCATTGAGTCACATGCCAGAGGCCATGGTTACACAAAAGTCACAGGTCAATAAAGATCACTTACATTTCCTATGAGCTTTTTCATCCTTTCTTTCCCCTCCGGGAGGCAGGGCCTCAGAAAGGAAAGAAAGAAATGTCAAGGGCCCCTTTGTCAAGTGCTTAAAAAAAATCCCCCAGACCCACTGTTGGATACCCCCTCCAACTTCTTGTTACCTTGCCTTAAGGAAAGTGGCCTTTTTCTCTTGGCCTTGTTCACCTCGAAGGAGTTCTTCATGCCTTCAAGAAGTTGGTCACTGACTTATCTCCTTCCCTTGATGATCTACAAGAAAGAAGAGATTAGTCAGTACTCTTTTAAAATTGTCTCTTACAAGGAAGCCAATAAAATGATCTACGTTGTATCACAGTTCAACATATTTGACATCTGTTCCGTAATAAAATTCACTTCATACATATGCTTCTTCAAGCTCATACATATGCTCCCCACAAGCATCCCCCAGCTGCTCTTCTGAGACCTTTTGGTAACATATCCATAGTATTATGCTAGTTATATTTAAATAGGTATTCTATCTTCTCATTTTTGGTCTAATGACTACTTTGATCTACTCTGCTTGGTAAAGCTAGTTCCATAAGTATTGTGGCTGCTTACATCTCCCAAGATTTTCCTCATTTTTTAGGAATCATTCTCAGGGATTGTGTTGATTCTTCTGTTTTAGACTTGATTTCCACAAACCTGGAAGGAATCAGATTTCATTCACACAAATACTCCTGATAAATAGAATTACTACCTGACACATTAAAGATTCTGAGAATCATACACTTAATTTAATACAGCACTATACAGCACTAAGAATTGAAATGGGTCAAAAAATAAGAGTTTCACTGAACCCTTCACTGTGAGGGCTATGCATTTTGCGCCTCAAACACTGATAATTCAAAGCATTGGAAAATGCAAGAGGCAAGATATGCCTCTTAATATTTGTTCTGCAGATGCAAAGGGTACCTTTTCATTAGCATGTTAGCACAGATGAGGAGTCAGCTTCTGATGCAATCCTCGCAGGTGTCCTTACTAACCGTGTTTTGGTTTCTCTTCTGAAGCTGTTTTCAAAGCACATGAACTGGATTTCTCCAAGCGCGAACTAAAACAGAAAATGCACTACAGGAACATCCCCAAGGAGCATAGAGGTTGTCCAAAGCAGAAAGAAAGCAAAACATACAGAGTGTAAATGCCCACATTAGCAGTTTTCTCTGTAGACCTGATCCTATTAGTCCATGCTATTTGCTAATGGAAACATCTTCAATATTTGCTCTTAGAGACACATTTTGGTCTCCCACATGTGTGCAGGCACAAAACATACATGTAAATCTACGACCTCTGAGCTGAAAGAGGTGCATGAAGAACTTGGCTAAATATTTGTGGAGTTAATTACCACCCACAAGATACCTTCTCTTATTCATTATCCATTGGCTTTGTAGTAATGATAATGATGACACTGATGTAACTGGCAGAAGCCATCTCATTTTCTCATATTAATCCACTGGAAGCACAATCTCTATAAGCACCCTTTAGAAACAAAGTGGCTGCTGGACTAGAAGTCTGAATTTCTGTACTGCTTCCTCTGTAGCTTTATTACATTTATTTTATGAGGCGCATTAACCTCACAAAGTAGATGTCAGTGGGAATAAGTGATACAATTATGCTATATCTTCTAGCAAGTGTCATTAGGTGTCAGTCCAGTTTTCAAGGTGGGGGGGAATCAGAAGAATTTAGTTTTTCTAAGTACTGAAATTAAGAAATATGTGATGGGAACTGTTCTTTGAGCTTTGAAGAGGAGTCTTCTCCTATTTAGGATCTGAAAAAGGTGAAGACAAAGAAACCTGCAATACCTTCCAATAGCTCTTGACAGCTTCTGCAGTACTGGCAGGCAATAGCTGCCTAAGGAGACACCACTGGGAAGCCTGCTGAAGCATTCATCCGGAAAAAATAATTTCTTCCAGGAAAAATCTCCTCTTATTTTGAGCATGTGTATTTTACTGTCATTCCAGCTGTGATCTGATAATGCAAGTGAAACTATAGGCAGTTTTTTACAGAGACATATTCAAAACAAAAGAAGATATGAAAGAAGACATCAGTCCTGGATAGCACAGAGACAACCAGAAATAAGTGTGTGCAAGCAAGTCAGAACACATGTCTGGGGCAGACCTGATATTTATTTCCTAGAGATGAGGAAAAAAAATCTTAATTGGACAAGAATATTTTAATTAAAGCAGTCATAATTTTTATAGTACTGCCTTGATGTATGAATATATCCTAGATGACCTTTATTATAGCATACCAAATTCAATACAGTGTCCTAAAAAATGGAATATCTTGTTATCCTAAAAAGAATCAGAGTTCCCATATCTAATAACCACGCTGTAAATTTGTTCAGATAACAGAAATCTTGATTATCCAAAAGATGGACCATCTCATCGTTGATACTAACACCGAGACATTTAAGCAAAGAAAAGATGCACTGTACTCAGCAAAGGTTAGGATAAGTGCACTTCTAAGGACTAGAAGTACATCCCTCTGTTAAGTACTCGGGTTCATCTGGGAACTACATCCAGTACTCCACCATTTCCAGCTCTGCAAGCCAATGTCTTGGATTTAATACGGTGATAGACAGAATAAAATGAGGACATGGATGTGTCCAAAAAATTTGGGGTCAAAAACTTATGGAAAGTAATGATCTGATTTACCTCCACTAGCCTTGAATTTTGTTCAAATACTATTTTTAATGATCACCTCTTTCAGATATTAATTTTCTTATTCTGAAGGAAAAAAAAAGGAAAGAAACCTTGAGGCATGGAGATGTGATTTCTTCAAGGCTGCTGCAAGAAAAAGCAGTTAAAGCTAGGCTAGCTTCGAGTTCCTAGAACCTGGACAGCTATGCATACTGCTACCAAATATGCTCCCAGTTAAACTCGCATAAATCCAGAGTAATTCAATCAATTTCAGCTGTAAGCTAGTGTAAGTGAGATCAGGTATGTGACCAATAGGTCTCTGAACAATCCTTTACTTGAAAGATAATGAAATAATTTTGCAAATTCTTCCTATTCGATTCTGGATCAATTGAACAAAGCCACTTAGTCTTGTTTATGTATCTTTTTCTTTTTTTTTTTTTTTTTTTTTTTTTTTTTTTTCATCAGGAAGGATAAATCTGCAATAAGGGAACCTATCTGGAGTTTGATATTCTTAAAGATCTTAACATGATCCTCTTGTAAGCACAGTGACTAGTAACCACTGCACAATAAAAATCCGTAGAGTAGGTCTTCACACAAATTCAGTTTTGATTGATTGCACCATAATAGTTACACCTTGCTCTTAGAAGGCCTTGAAAATACATTATTTTCCCCATAAAAGTCCTATCACTGACCCGTAAGTCACACTACTATACAAAGTTTACGGTTAGTCTGTTTCAAGAGATGTGTGAAAAGGGGGCAGAGGGAAATGCAAGTGATACAGCATGTTATAGTTTCAATTTTTTTTATGATTTAAGAGCTGTCATTGATGCATAGAATTTTCAACACCATCTTCAAATTTACATACTTAAAAATATAAGTAGTACTTGCTAAGTCTAATGCATATAGCATAAACCTTAATAGAAACACTTAAACCCTGTATATGCTATCTAGATACAGAACTGGATTACTCATGTAAAAATGATCAATCTAATTGCTCCCTGAGAGGTTCACCTGCAAAGTTGCCCCTACTTACTACTCTTAGCATTGTCTTTAAGGGTTTTTTGAATCAAGACTGATCAGAATAGACAAACTCCAGTCAAGAACCGAAAGGGTCACACATTGTTTTAAATCAGAAACGTGTCAAACACTTGTAATTCGTTGAGTCTATCATTTTATACTGCATAAGGGGACCCCTTTTGAGAAGGGTTTATGTGTCCCGACATATTTGGAAGTGTTCCTTGACAGTATAAATTCTTTGAGGACATAAATCAAAACTACAGCTGCTTCCCTAAAAGCTGTCAGTGATAATAGCATCAGAAATCAGATTAAATAAGTCCTGTTGAGAGACAGTTATGTCCATTTCTACATTCAAAACACACACATACTATCAGAGAATCCTCCATTACCAGAGTAGGGAAGAGATAACGAGGAATTATAATAATGTCTTTCCAGCATACAAGAGACTAGCTTGGGAGCTTTCCCAGAGTCGAACTCCACTTGCTTTGTATAGTAGGCGTAAACTTGAACATGCTTCCTTGAATAATGTAGGCATAAAGCCCAGCATATTCTAGACTGGTATGAATAAAACTGAGTGCAATTTCGTCCGAGAACGGATAGAACAAACATGTTCATTTGCTTCAAAATCAGTAATCTGTGATATAGCAACAAAGCAGGAAGAATTTTATACAAAAAATGATAAATATGTAACTTGGGATTTCCAGGTGACTGTTTTGGCTCCCTCCTGCTGTACTGTTTTTCTCTTTTCAGAAAAGAGTTGCAAAAATATAGCAGTGATTTATACTTATTTACTTTGAAGGGGGAAAATGTTTGAGCCTAAAAAGACAATGTTCGACTAAAGCTGTTTCCTCTCTTTAGTTTCATAGTAGAGCTCACTGCTACATTAGTTTCAGTGAGAATTGATTTTTCACCTATTTCTCAGTAGTGTTAGCAATTATAGCACCACTGGCACTGCTAACAAACACTTGCCTGTTACCCATCAGTTCTGTTTTTCTTCTTAGTTTGTTTGATCCTGCTTACATAGGAAGCCAAGATTTGGGGACAAATTTTTCTCCAATCTGTATCAACATGAATATGAAGAGAAGCTTATTTATATACTACATTATCAAATTCCTTTATATTTCCATTTGCTTTGTCAGAATAATATAATGGATATTAAAATAGTTTATTATCACATTTAAAATCTCAAAATCCAAAACATCAACCACACTTAAAGAATATAGGTCCTGTTATCCCTGCTGGGTTGCACACATGATCACCAGATTAAAGGGATGTGTTAGGCTTTCTGCTTATACACCACCGAGGAGGGGTTGGACTTGCTACATGTGAGTCATACAACTGATCTGCACTGCACATCATATACAACTTGGAAATTTCCAGACATAAAGCAGTCTGGCTTTGATCAGGCTGCCAGATGTCCAAGATCTCCAAAGAAAGATAACAAGACGTCAACAAATTCTTGGAGGCAAAACCCAAACCTTTCTGAGAAAAGTAGATGTATGGAAACTCTAAGCCCCGTGTGGAAGAAGGGGAGGTGGAAAAGCCATTTATACTTGTCTTGTATGGTAGAGGTCCATTTTTTTCTTAATCTTACAGTACCTGAATGCACCCAGATTGATTGGCCTTTGTATTCCTAGCTAGGTCACAGATACTGCTGAGCTCAGCAGTGAGATGCAGTGTGATGGGGGCTAAGCCCCTGTTGTCTCCTCCCAGTTGCCACTGGGCACCAAACCGCCCTCATCCACATCACATGCTGTAAGAGCTGCTCAGCCCCTGCTCCCTCCCCGTTGAGCTGCTTACCTCCAGGAAGCGTTCATGCCTAAGGCTGAGCGCTGTTGTGCTAGCAGTAGTTTGGCTTGTGTTAAGGAACCTACTCTGCTCTAAGATAAAAAGCAAGCATCAAACAAACATTTGCAAGAATGCCCATGATCTGTGTAAAAGTTACGCCACAGCCAGCTTAGACTAAGTTTTAGATTTTTTAAAAAAATAAGAATTTATTGTAGATAAAAATATCCTTTACATCTTTATTTGTTTAGTAGTTATCAGAATAAATGAAGTCGGAAGGATGAAATAGATTGTTATCCTTAGCTATGATGTACGCTTTAGGCTCAGAATCAGCAAGTTGATAAAAGAGTCATTTTTAAATGTATGGTCTGAATTCTACTTTATATCTTCAGGGTCACAAACCAAATGCTCATTTGTTACCCAAATGGAGATTCATTATTCTGACTGAAACAAACAGGATTACCTGTTTATCAACTCAAAAGTAATCTATTTTTTTTTTATTTACCAATATATTACATTTCTGAGCAAAGAATTATCTTTCCATTGTTTATACGCCTGACTATTTAAGAGGATTATTATTGTAGAATAATCATCTTGCTTTAATTACCAAGAGGAGAACCACATCATTTTATCAATTTTAGGATTTATGCCAAGTTGGAAACAACATATAAAACATGGAATCAGTCAGGAACTGACAGCAGCTTTGTTAACACTTGTGTAAATTTATCGGGGGAGAAAAATAATAGAGGCAGAAGATGAATATATTATTTTCTTAAATAACCCAAGCAGTCTTAGTGAACAGTATGAACACCCACTCTTGGACGGTACACACCTGAGGCATAAAGCACATGCACATCACTGCGTGGTTACCGAGAAGGCACAGTGACAAAACATTTCGGTGGGTTGATGGCCAGGCAGCACTGCATAGCGCAGCACCCAGGCAGAGGCGCGGGAGGCACAGCCAGCACCAGGCCACCTGGGAGCCCATCCCCAGGGCGCTCAGGCACGGCGGGAGCAGGGAACAGGCGGGGGTAGGTTAACGCTGATCAGCATGGCCAACCACTGCAGTTACACCAACACACTCGCGCTGCTAATCCTTCACCTTGTCCTGTGCAGGTCCCATAGTCATTTACTAATGAGGGTCTCATCCTGCACTTGACTGAGCTCAGCAGGTTGCTGCTTCCCCTGGTGCAGTCAAACCAGTTCTGCACCCAGTTTGATACATCTGTGTCCCCAGCCGTAGGATCAACCGCAGCAAAATGCAAAAACTCCGTACAACAGTTTTATTGTATTTATTTTATTTTTCCTTTTACAACAGGACTCAGTATTATCCATCCTGATTCAACTGTTAACCAAATAGTCTTCGCTATTACTATTGCTTTTAAAAACATTATTAACATTTATAAGCAGAAATTAAGCTACTAACTCAAATGACAGCATCCTACAGTATTTCTTTAAAAATATAAATAGTAATGGGCATGAAGTCTTGGAAGCTGAACAAAACATGATGTTTTTCTTTTGTTCTTTCTTGACCTGATTGTTGATTTTACCTAAGCCTTGCTTAACCATAAGGAACTTGGAAGGACATATAGAATTCAGGACTGATGTCTCTCTTTCTCTCTGTTTCATGAAATGTAGACAACCTGCAATAGACAGCATTTCAGTGGCTTAGTAAATCCTAGCAGCTCCAGTTCTGCCCACTGACACTGAGAAATTGCTGTGACTGCACTTGAATTTGATCTTCAAGAAGAAAGTCCTTAAAAAATAAAAACCATATTTTCAAATCCTGATTTAGAGTCAGCTGAATATCTTCTTCTTATATTATATAATACATACACAAGGAAGGATCTTTTATGAAGGAGAAGAAAGTTTTTTTTTTTTTTCTTTTTTTTAAATGATTGGCTTTAATCCAAACCATGCTAGCCTGAAAAAGTCAGTTAGTGGAGGAGCTGGAACATCTCAGGTTTAAAAGGCTTGGTGGCCACTAGGCTGCTGTAGGATCCATTTATGTCCTCCTCAGATCTTCAGTTCTTTTTTAAAATTCACAGTAAACTAAGTAATTCAGAAGCAACAGCTGTTTTTCTGTATGAAGAAGAATTATGTTCTAGAATATGAGAAATAATGGTGTTGTGCAAACAAATCCTATATAAAAATCTAAAACACCAAGTGTTCTAACTCTTATTAGCACATGCTTTCAGCTAACCATGAAAAGAAGACAGTGTTTAGTATTTGAAAATATTAAAAGGAACTTTTAATCCTCAGATTCAGAAAATTAAGAGTTAAGAAGATTTTTTTCATAAGAATAGTTTTTTTAAATTCTTATTCTTACTGTTAAATTACTTACTAAAGGTTAAAACTGATTTTTTTTCTTAAAAGATATTTTCTTCATCTAGTGCTTGTGCTCATTGATTTGTTGTTGTAGGGCTGCTTATGATTGCTGACTGCTGGCATTGATTTATATATTTGATATATTAAAAAAGAGAACAAGAAAGAACTGAAGCATTTTTCCTGAAAACTATCTATAAAATGTATTATATGATCTTTGCAAAGAGACATAGTACTAAGAATTTGAAGTATTTGTAGTATGAAGAATTTTGCCTCCTAAATTTGATGGCATCAGCTAAGGTCACCTTTGTATTCTTGATTCAGTCACTGAAAATATCATATTCCAGGAAAGTCTGCTCAGTAGTAATCAAGCAAACCAAAGTCATAATGAAGAAAGGTGAGCAAGTAATTGACAGTGAATGCTTTACTCAAACCTTGTTTGGGGTTCTGGAGAGTCAGTGAGCAGATTCCTTGAACTTCACTTGTTCAGAAATTTCTAGCTGTACACATCAAAAGGGAAGTAGTCACTAAGTGTATCTGATTGTCCATAACAAAAAATAGAGTTAAACCACCATTAGTTGCATAAACTGTACAGTATTTTTTCTGATTCTCCAGTAAATCAATAAAATAGTGAAACATCTGTCATTAAGGGCGGGATATTGAAAAAAAGCTGGAATTTTGAATGTCTCATGTAGTATATATAGCTAAGGAGGTTTAGGGGGAAAAAAAACCACTATTTCCTCGTTAGGCAATGATGAGCTTACTCAAAAGCATCATCCTTGAAAAAACAGGCGACAGCAAGAGTTGCAGAACTGGCGCAAGGTTTGTACTGAGCTCCTTGTCGCCGTGCTTACACCATGCAGGTGTCAACGCACTCGCTTACTCGAGTGCCTCGCGCCCGTGCAGCGAGAAGGCACGAAGGGCAGGTCTTCCCCTAGTGTCCACACTAGCTCTGTAGCGTGCAGCAGGTGCCTTGCAGCGGAGTGACGTTTGGGCTGGCGGAAACACCACCACCCTGTTGTGACCCAGCTCGCTGTGCAGAGCGTAAGGATTGGTTTATTTGCCTGTGCATACACTCTACAGCAAGAGTTAAAAAAAAAAAGTTTTTAGATAGGTCTCATTGCTAAATCCAGCAATACACACTTCAGACAACAGACACCTCATTTCTTTGATGTGGTTGGATTTATCTGAAGTTTTCTGACATTTAGATATAGCTACAATATTGTCAAAAGCAATACTTCAGCTCGCGGGTATTAACAAGCTGCCTTCAGCGTGGTGGAGCAAAGCCACAGACCCACGCTCCCAGCTGGATTTTGAGGCTATGCTCAGCCCTCCACCCCTGTGGTTATTTTGCTCTTGGTAAGCAGCATAAAACTGTGCCAAGTTATGTGAGTAGATGAGCTCTACTCACCTATTTAACTGCTGCACAGGCAAAGCTATAGAAGTTTAAAATCTTGGCTTTCTTACACCATGAGGTGTGAAATTGAGTCCTATACCATTTAAATACAGTTATAAAATAGTGATTATTGAACATATGATCACATTTTTCTCTTACAGAAAATTGTTTAACTATAGAGAGGTGACACTTTATTAAAATTGATGGATCTTTTCTGTAAGTGTCAGGCTGATATCTTGTGACAAGACATAGAGCTATGAATCAACATTTATCATTCAGTGTCTGAAATATTTACAGGTAAGGCCCAAATCTGCCTAAGGTAAAAGATTTAAATGTTAAACCCCCCTGCCTCCCCCAATTCCACTTAATAATTGTATACAAAAGGTTTTGCTAGAAAAGCATGAAGTGCAAATCAGGTGGCACCAACATATATACTACTAGACATTATATAGCTGGAAAGTAGAGCAATGTTTTCAAATGACTACACAGTTACCATTATATAGTGATAATAAAATGGATGCTAATATTCAGCTGTACCAAATACTGAGTGTCCTGCTCAATTTAGAAAATGAAAAGATAAGATTTCTGTAGTTCTTGCTAAGGTTTTAGAATCCTAACAGGATGGTCTAAATGATGTAGGAATTAAAACATACCAACCGTATGGAGCAGAAGCCTCACAGAGAAAACTTTACAGTCACACTGAATTGTATTTAGATTATTATCAATAGTTACAGATCCTCCCAAGGAAAACAGATAATATAAATTAAACAACCAAAAAGTAAAAAAAAAAAAAAAAAAAAAAAAAAAAAGAATTCGTATATTATGTTGTCTTCATTAGTACATCTTACAATAGTATATTTTCTTTTTCCACCTTTTTCTTTTCCATGTCTATATTTATTTGTATTCCAGATCATGTGTTGGTGTACAATGTCTTTATCACAAATTGATTTCCATGCTTTTTCTGATACATAATTATCAGACTCATTACCTATACAAAAAAAGTAGACAAATTCCTAAAATTAGGGATTAAAAGTACATTTTCTCTTTAGAGGACAGATTGAATTCTACTTTGAAAATTCATCTGATGAATTTTCACAATAATGTTATTATTTAACTTCAGAATAACTCCTGTTCCTCTATTGGTAAGACTAGTCTTATGTTAAAGAATGTGACTAATAATTGTGTAATATGGGACCCATTTCCTGCTCTGTCAGATTTTCTGTACAATCATTTACCCATTCAGACCAATTTTGATTAAATGAAATACAGAAAACTTCTTATGGGATTCAATCCGCATATCATTTTATTGATATATATAAAATGAGAAAAATAAGCACAGACCTCTGAGATATGTTGTAAACATTGATTAAATATTTTAAATGGCTGCAAGACTCCTAAGATATGAAATAATATAGAAGTGATTTTAATATTTAATATGCAATATAGATTTTTTTCTCTCTTTCCTAATCATTTTTCAGATAAGAAGTCCCCTCAGATGTTCATGAAGGGCTCGTAAGCCCACATAACAAAACAGGTAGTTGAATTTGTAGGAAAAGTAGAAAACATTGCAAATTTTCCCCTCTATATAATCCTGCTCTCTAAAGTACAAGAAAAATACATAAACATTGTTAAGCCTGCAGGGACTGTGTGTTCCCTGTCTTGGTTACAGAAGCAGAGTCTATGGAAGCTGAAGAATAATTATTATTCATGGATTGATTTCTAAGGAAAGATTTTATCTATAATTCAGGGAAAATGATTTCCATTTTATAAAAATAAAAATCAGTAAACCTTTTAGCGAAAAATATTACCTTCCTGTGGCATACTTACTATATGTTCTTTGAAGACACACAGTTGCCCTCCCCAAAGTCATCATGAACCTGGTAGTCTTGTTTTTTCCCCAGAAAAGTGCTTCTCATTCGGATTACTTACCATCGTACCTCATGGCCTTTCCTTGGATGAAGGGAGATGGAGGACCAGAGAAGACTACATGCAACAAACACACATTTTTTCTCCTTCTGTGCTCAGCTTTTAGAGCCTAACTAGCCCAAAAGGTAGATGATAACCCTAGCCGTTATCACATACAACTCAGCCACCATTTAATCTTATCCAAACAGTTGATTACCAAGCAAGTGACATGGAAGGGTAATGTCAAGAGACTTGAAAATAGTTTTAGTGTACAAGATACAAAGTTTTCCTTAAATAGACCCCAGGATTATGGTAAATTTTCTCAGCCCTTTAATTTTTGCTTCAAGTATTCTTGGTGTTAATTTGTTCAGTTCTGCAGGCTTTAGAAAAATTTTTTCACTGATTTAACTTTGGATTAGGAAATAAGGCAGTCGCTGCAGACCTAGACACCCCTAACAATACAAATATATGTGTGTATATATATATTGTTAAGTAAAACTGACAGGTCTCCAGGCAAGGCATTTCAAGGCTTATTCCTGCAATACAGTACAGTAACTCCTCAATGAGGGTTCCTAAGGCTTACAGGATATGCACGCATGCAGAGAAAAACTGGTCAAAATAAAATATTGCTTTAAGCTGGAAAACAAATAAAAGAGTTTCCTAAAATTTTGGTACTAAAATGTGCTCCATGGAAGCATGCGTGAAAATACCATAACGTGTTGCCCAGTTTGACTTTGTGGGTGCCAAATAACAACTGAGGTGTGAGCCACACTGATTGTACTACGTAGAGGCACAGAATCTGTAACGATGAAATATTTGAAAATTAGTTCTCTAATATTCTGTTCTCTATTCTGTTGTGCTGCTTTTATGCCAGAGTAATTGCAGAGAAGTCAATGGGACTGTGTTATATGGATAGTGTGGAAAGCCCAGTTTTCAAAGATATTAGCTACTTGCTGTCAACCAAAGCTTCATCATTGCCTCAGCCTGCTACCAGTGAAACCAGTTCAGCTGTGTTTTTGGTTCTCAGAGGCTGTAGAGAAAATGATGTCTAACCCAGTACAGAGGAGCTGCTTTTGATACTTGGCACTGCTAAAGATGAACATGACAATAAGACAAAAGAATAAAGCTTCCCAGTTTGACTGAAACATTTAGGGCACTTGTCTAATCAATGCCTTCACAGAATCAAGTAAAGAAAATCCCAAACCTCCGAGGACTTTCAGATGTATGGTTTTATTGTGCTTTAAAAGTCAGAGGTATTTTCTACAAACAGAGCACAAAAAGGGCAACTTTTGCAGGAATTCATTTACAATGGTACGTGTGTTGCTTTCTTCAACATGAACATTTGTTTTTATCACTTTGTTTTCAGATAGCAGAGGAAATCCCAGCTGGGAGATACGCAGGGAGTCAAACAGAGGAAAAGAGATCCCTGGAGGGTTAGTGATGTTCAGGCATATGGGGGAGGAGGAAAGAGAGAGCAGGAGCAGATGGGAGGGGGGAAAAAAACAAGAAACAGAGCAGATGTGGGGGTGGGAGGGGGCTAATTTTGGTTAAAGACAGAAGAGGACAAATATGAATTTAGTTTGTAATTGCACATTTGGAATCTATCTTTTTTTCATGAACGCTTTCATAATACTTTGCGTGTGCTATACTAGCAGTAAGTTTGAATATTCTGCACAGTGTAAAAAGTAGAGCAAAATAATACTGATGTCACTTAAACAAGCATTTGGAAGTGGAGGGGGTCTATATGAGTTTCTCCACCATGAGGCTTTGTCTGAAAAAAAATACAAATTGAGGGTTTCCACTTGTAGCGGATTCAGCTGCACAAAGTACACATTAGGAAGATATGGGCTCAGAAACAAATAAAAGGGGGACTTTCACATATAGACAACAAATAGGTCTTTGAATTTCAAGAATTAAAGAGGAATATTAATAAAATTTGAGTTACCAAGCCATGAAATTGAAACATAGGTCTTCCTCAAATAAATAATAAAAAAGGTACAACCCATGTTCATATGCAGAGAACCTCATTTCGTATGAAGACATCCTCTATTTTCCATGTAGTTCTATATTTTAAAGTTGCGTTTCATTGCTGTGCTTCCTGGCGGGGTGTAGAGGTTGTGAGCGGAGTCTGACTGAGAATTCTGCAGCTGAAAGTTAATTAGTGTGTTGGCAAGCTGTCAGCTAGACTTTTGTCTGTTTGCTTTTTGTACAGAAATGAATGAGAGTGGATTCCAGAGGTGTCTGAGTACAATTAAGAATCTCACTCTCTAAAATAAATATTTTATATTACTGCATGCTTTTAGGAATCAGACAGAATGTATTTGTTGACGTTATTTTCCGCTGATATCCTTAAATGTAAATATGTGTAGGTAGGTAGAAAAGATGTAGTGTAATTACATCTGTCTGGTGGAGTATGGAGGACTAGGCTGTGTGTTCAGTTTAAACCTAGAATAATTCTGCGTAATCCGCAAACCTTCTCCAGATTTATACAGGAGTAACGGACACCAGACTCTGGCCCAGTGTAATTGGGCCTAATTTAGTTGCTATCTATACAGCAGTAGAATCTGTGTAAGCTGTTTAAAAGAAGATATTTCAATGAAAAACTGCTAGAAATCTTGGAATATGAAACAGTCTACGGTCAGTAAAAATCCTTCACCCACACTAATGGCTAGGCAATACACATGACAAAAAAGAGGCTAGTCCAAAATTAACATGAGAAGCCTGGAGAGGGCACACCAGTGAAAAAGAGGACAGCAAAAATGGTCCTAGAGAATCACAAGCTTGATTTGCGCTGGATGCTATGGTCATGAGAGCACCTGCATATGGTTGTGATTCAGCTGACCTAAGACAAACATCCAATAACTACATTAACACAAAAGGAGGTGCACTAGATTGCTGTCCTCATGAGATCCTGGGTATGTAACAACCCAGGTGAGAGAGGCTTCTTGAACCAATAAGTTGGCACACTCACGTCCTGGCTTCTGCATAGATGTTTTGTTTCTCTGTCACAACTTCCTTAACCAAAAAAACGTCTTGAGGGTTATACTTTGCCTAAGAGGTTTCCCACAGAGTATAACCCTCAGATTATGACAGGACCAATTGGTGAGGACAGAAGTGGAGATGGATAGTCATCAGCCAGGAGGTTATTTCCCAGCACATTCACCGGACTCCATCCACTTACACTTGTGGGCCCCCAATGCATGACAAGTGCTCCCCGAGCCCTTGCAGCAGCAGTGCTTGCAGTTTCGACTCTTTCGTCTAGGAGTGATTGCAGAAGGACCTCAGAGTAGATATTTCTTTATGGCGTATTTGCCTTTTTAAACACCATCCCATATTTCATAGACTCCCAGGATGGGCAATCACATCACTTGGTTAAGCTCTGCACAATTCTTTTTCCATGACCCAAGAGCTGGCTCACGCTGACTGGGATGGTCTGATATCTCTCTGCTTCTTGCAGATCTTCCATGCAGAGAACATTACTATACACCAGCACTGGTATCAGCTTCCAGGTCCATGGACTCCCTGCAGGAGTAAGCACCAGCTCTAGATACCGCAGGCCAGAATTATTTCTATCTTTCCTTGTCTCTAGGACAGTATATCTACTGTCTTTGAGTCTTCAGGGATACTTCAATAATGCTGCAAGAGCACGTAAGTAACCAGTGGAATAGGAAATGACTGTGAAAAGCAAAAATTGCTCTGCAGCCCACAATCTAGTCTCAGTATTGTTTGTCTTGTTGCCAAGCTCCTGGAAAATCTGATGTCTCTAGCCACTTGTGAGGCCTGAGAAGGTCATGTCTTCCTAGCATGGCACCAAGGGAAGGTGATGCTCCCCAAGACAGGCTCAGTGTTGGTGTGAACGGAACTAGATTCTCCTCAACCAGTTTTGCGGCTTCCTGAAGAAGCAGCCACAGACAACACAGGTGAGAAAACTCTGCAGCAGACTGGGATATTATCTCGAGGTGTCGTCGGATACTAATTCCCAGAAACATGAATATCTTGAACAGACAAATTTCTCTAGCATATGGCCCTGCTGCCACAGGTCAGGCAACATATAGGACCAAAAGAGAAACTTCCAAGTTCTTTACGATGACCAGTATTCATTATTAACATTTGTTTTCTCTTTTTAATATTATAAACTTATTTCTACAGTAAACTTGGCAAACTTTCTGAAACCCTACAGCAAAGGAAGTCACTAAAACACCTAGGCATAAGAAACTCTTATTCTCTTGGGTGCAGTCATCTTCTCATGTTGTTTGCTTAGCTAGTTTGTGGATTAGCACAAAGACTAGCTTGATGCTGTTACCTTTTAGTATCCCATTTCTGCTCTGTTTTGAAGTTCACTCCAAAAGTGCCAGTTCAGAGCCTTCCCACATTGTCTCTGGCTTTTACCTGAAGAAGGAAGACTCCCCTGTGCCCTCATCAGTACGCACATGTGTGAAGTTTAGTGTATCAGTTTATAGATTTTATAAAAGATATAAACTATTTGGAATAGAAATGGTTCCCAAGAGTTCATATATAACCCTCAAAGATTCATATTCATCCGTAACCCACTAATCCTGCATTTTTGATGGTTTAAAAGCCTACTACTTTAGAATTCTTTGTGTCTATATCTCCAGCTTAATTGTTTCTCTTCTATATTTATTTGTATTCCAGATCATGTGTTGGTGTACAATGTCTTTATCACAAATTGATTTAAATCTGTCCGGCTCCAACTCTCAGAATCCGTCAGCATGAAGCAAAGCGTTTATTTTCTGTCCATCACGCAACAGTGCTGAAGCAGTCATGACTTCCAAGCTCCAAAACACATCAGCACATAAATTAGTAAGTGCAATTTATGAGAACAGATTCATAACAAGTGTATTTCCAACAGCATTGTATTAAACAGGAATGTTTAAGTCAGGGCAGCTTGTTCCTCCAGATTGTCAGTCATTTTCAATCATAGTAAACAGAAGTGAAAGCAATTTTGGTAAATACATGAGTTTCTTTGTTTTAATAAATGTTGCCAATTTAGAGCCAATGCCAACAGAGAACTGGCTAGGGTTTGCCAGTTTGCCTCAGCTGACCTCGAATCGTAAGCTTCTAAGGGCACCGAAATAGAGAGAGAGACCACCGTTAGTGTTGCTGAGCTCTAGTGACAGCCCTGAAGAGACCTCCGTTATCTTTCTTAAATACCAGGAAGGTCTAATCCAAGTGTCATAAGGGAAGCGGGTTATCTTCATGACTGGGACGAAGGAGGGAACACATAACAGCCTGTAGGATTATTTCTGCTCAAAGTACAAGTTACAGCGTACTTTCGGTATAAGCACCCTGCCGGGACATACATTGCCTCAAGTTTAAAGCCCGTTAATCTCGTGAAGAACAGGAAAACTACAACCCACATCGTTTAGCTGGTGTGAAGCACGAACCGCTCAGCGAAGCTGCTGTAATTCGGATCTAGGAGAAGCCTCTGAATGAGATCTGTAACAGCACGGACCACTGAGCAGCTAGCTGCTTCTGGCAGCTGCCATCACTGACTGCTCCCCCTTTTGGCTTCCTCAGTCGTTGATTTGGCAGAGTTTGTCAGAGGGTTTATTATTTTTTTTTTCTTCTTCTCACCTGCAGAGGTAACAGTACCATCTGAAATGGTACAGTGAAGGCTAAAGATGATGCGTTTGCCCTTTACGAGAGAGGCGCTGCCTGGTAATACGGCCACGTTATCAACGTGCAGCCTTGGAGGCAGCTAAACACTTCTGCCCGGAGATTTCTCCGATCTTATCCCTGGCTGCAGGTCCCGGCTTGCCAGCAGCCACGAGCTGCCAGCTGCCACCGAAGCCACCCCGCGACGTCCACGGTGTCCAAACGGGAGCACTGGTGACTCGCCATGAAGGGCTGGACGCCAGCCCGGGCTGGACGCAGGAGTACCGCTGCCGAAGAGCGCTGTGCCGTGCGGGAGCAAGGCCAGACCGCGCGTCCTCCCCTTTCCTCACCTCATCCCTAACTCGAGCACCTCCCTGTTCCGAGTTTCCTGGAGAGATTAGCTCTGATGTGAGAAAGACACTGAGAACAGGATGCTCAGAAAAGTTAGAATTTTACTATCTTAGTGTTGTATACAAAATCTGAGACCAAGCGATACGGAGGATGGCTCGCTGTGGATGCCTAGAAAACGCAGCAACGCGCCACGGTTTTCCCTTAGTTAGCTGCTAGTAAGGAAGCTGCTGCGAGCAGGTGCTCCGGCGCCGGAGCGGAGCAGCAGCAGCAGCCCACCCCACCACCCTCTGCCCCTGCCGAATGAAACACCTCCAAGCACGACCTTCCCGGCGCGCTCGGGAGAGCAAACCAAGCAAGGTCAGGGCAAACCCGAGAAGGGAATCAATGCCAGAGATGGAAAACATGCATCGATCCTGAATCTCACACAGTAAAGGTTGGAATAGCTTGACCCAGGTAACCACACGGATTCTTTTACAACTTTTTTTTCTCCCTTCTCCAGTCACTTTACGCAGGAAACGAAAGGTAGTTGGACAGATGCTGAGAAGCTGTTTAACTTTTTACGTGTGGCTAATCACAGATCACCGTAGCAGTTCTGTTATTTGTCAGTGTTGATGAACCCTGCAGGTTTTATAACCGGCGAGGCTTCCTCCCCATTCGTGTATCAGTTTCACAGTGAGAACCTTTCTTTTCGTGTCTACAGTTCTCTGCTTCAGCTACAGGCAAAAGCCCAGTTGGAATTAGAAAAAGTAAAATCAACTGATTATCAAAAGGTAAATAAATATCCCTAACAGAGGAATGTCTTATATAGCACATCTATCATTCAGCAAATCCATTTATTGGTACCGTTTGCAGGGATTTATCTTCCTGTCAAAACAAATCAATACTTCCCACCCCAAAAACTTAGCAGTGGGGAGTTGAAGCCAAGCCCCCTTTTCAGTGAGCCGCACTACAGCAGCAGGTGAGGTCTGTTAGCTTTGCTCTGCTGATCACAAACAAGACGTGAATTGTGCGATGAAATGAGTTTTCACTCTGCATAGAAGCGCTAGAATTCACCACATACTATAAAAATTGCAAAGCGTCAAAATCCTCACGCGTTTCTTCTTTATGTACTTGTGTATATGGATACACGAATTTTACCAGGAAAACATCTTGAAAGTAGAATATTTGAATTGAAAAGTATATTCAAATCATAAATTAAGCAGGAGTCCTTTTGATCACTTACTTGAGAGAAATACATTTACATTTTTAAATGCAATGATTTATTAAAGTAGCATGTGTTAAGACATTGCCAAAGAGCTGGCTGCTTGCTAGAGTTCATATTTCAGCTTGAAAATACTCGTGAATGAATCCTAGAATTTTGTTTTTGTTGCTGCTCAGTAATGTCAATCTTTTAATTCCTTGCAACATTCTAATTACTGGAAACACTTTTTGATGAATATCCCCAAAGCTTACAGTAAGTGAAAATCAGTCTTTAGAAAATCACGTGAATGCAATCATCCCATTAAGGCATGATGGAAAAGCAATGTTTTTCCTGTTTGTCTTTTGCTATCAGTTTGCTTATTGTAATAGCTCTTTTATCTCTGTCTTTATTTTATACTCACTGTACTCTGTAGTGCTTTTGTACTCAATGGCATCAGATAAATCAATACTTTTGATGTTTGTTCTTGCCTTGATATGTATTCATAAATCCTATTACCATACAGATAGGAGAGGAAAATACACACCAGAATTAGTCAAATTAATATTTTATTTGTTATATCCGTGTCTCATAGTGACTGATTCCATATTTGGTCTTTAGCCTTTATGATTGGTTAAGTTAGCTGACTTAAAAGTACCCAGGACTCTGTCTGAGAGCCCTTTTTACTGCAAATCTAAATGTACTACACATAAATTTTTCCAGTATCTGACCAGCTCTGTTATAGAAAAGATGCTAATATAATATGTAGAAACGTGTACTTTCCTGTGTGCTCCAGCAAAGTGACACGTTTTCCATGAAAATTCATCATATCCGCAGGAAGGCAAAATAATCAAGGTCCCAGCACAGGCTTCCAGTGAGATGCGTGGGGATGCATCTAGGCCCTCTCTTCTCTTCCAGCAGGCTCAGCTGGGTCCTGTGCACAGCAGCCATGCACACCGCGGGTTGGCTGCATCCAAATTCTTCCTCCAAATCCTCTCATCTGGAACTGGTGGAGAACAAAGAGAATACACTGAAGATTAAAAAGCATCAAATGCCACTGTTACGGCAAAGGCAGGTTGCTGATAGGAATATATCATTATTCAATCAAATTTAGGTCTAAAAAGAGGAGATGCTTTGTAAAATGGGTAGCTGCTCAAGGTCCTCCTCTCTCGTATAGCTATGGCATGGGTATACATTTAGTCAAAACAACTTCAGCTTCTGTTTCTATAAATGAATGAACAGATGACAGTGCCACGACTTACCCTGGGGACTTTTACAAGTTGAAAGCTTTAGCCTTGTAATTTATGTTTAATAATTTAACACATTAATAATATTTTAGATGTGGATTGTTGAACATAAGCATGGAGATTATTTAAATGAATATTTAATTTTTATTCACCTTGCCAGAAGACAGAACATGTTTTTAATTGCCAACAGTAAAAAAGTAGAAAAATTATCAGTAAAGAGAGTAATTAAGAAAGTGTTGTTACAAATAAGAAATCAGGGTTTTGGTTTGGGATTTTTTTTTTTTTTTTTTTTGATTTTCCCCTAATCAGAATGATTACTATAATATCCAAAATTAATGAGACTTGACTTTTTTTAGATTATAAAACAAACTTGCCCTAGTAGTTTGGGTACTAAAAGCTGATATTTCCAAAATATTATCATGATATTTAACTGAATCACCTCTAAAGTCATGATGATTTTCATTTGCACTGTTTCCCATTAATTTATCTGAACTAGCACAAAACAGAGATTCTATTTTGTGCAAATAATTATTATCATTACTTTTCTGTGTTCTGAAAGTATCTCTCAACCTTTACACACCACCCAAAAACCTGATTTTCTTGAAGTCCAGCTGAGACCAGCTTCTAGCTATTTGCAATGTGGTAAATATGTCATCTTGAATCTAATGTTTGTGGTGAAGGTTTGGGAAGTCTCCCAAGATTATTTTGAATATACTGTACTTTTGTTTTCTTTAGTATGTATTTGTCCTTGTATTATTGGAGAAGCTACTAATTCGCTGAGATTTTCCTGAAGATTTTTTTTTATTATTATTATTGTCCTTAGGATGCAATCAAATCAATCTGTGATGAACAGTTGCTCATTTTTAATACTGTTTCTCTGAAGGTATTATTTGACTGAATTTCAACTCACCAACCTGCCTTCCTTTAGAATTTAGAGAGACTTTAATTCGCACCTTTTGCCTCAAGCTGATACAATTTTAGCTTTCCTTGTTTTTGCTTTCTATAATTCTTCGAAATTGAGGAGCATTTTTCTTCCTCTTCCACAAAAGGCTGAAACAACTTTCCGAAAGACACTCCAGAATAAAACTCATCTTTGAAAGCTTTACGCTACTGTTTACAACTAATTACTGCTAAACTAAATAGCTCCTGATGCAGTGTGCCAGAAATCATGCATATCTTTTGTGGGTATCCAATATGAGCCACATATGTGCAATTTTTATTCAAGTTCCCTTCTGTCTAGCCAAATTATCAGATCATTATGGTTTGCTTGCCTGTTTGGGCTATGTTCCAATGCACCCCGCACTTGTATGCTTTTTTCCCCTACTGGTCACTTACTGTGCTGGAGGCTATTTTTATTATTCCTAACTCTTCCTCTTGTCTAACGGTTTTCAAGTATGCAAAAGTCTGCTGCAAAGAGCAAGGGAATAGTCTCTTTTCCATATCCATGGCAGATAGGACAGAAAATAATGAGCTTAAATTATAGCACTGAAGATTTAAATTAGATAATATGGAGAGAGCCAAAGCCAGAGAAGAACAAAAAACCCTTTCCAGCTAAAAGGAAGGTTAAGCATTAGGATAGATTGCTTGGGGAGGATGTGGGATCTCTGTCACAGAAGGTTTTAAAAAAGCAGGTTAGACAAACATCTGTCAGGAATGATTTAGGTACAGCTGATTCTGCCTTGGGGCAGAGGGAATGGACGAGGTGACCTCTCAAGGTCCCTTCCAGCCTTATTTTCTATTTATTTCTACTTTTTTGGCCTGGATTTGGAAGTGTTCTTAAATGCACTTTCCATTTGTAGCGGACAGTCAAATTTCTGTTTATAAAATACAGATGGAGTGTTGCTGTGGAGAAAAGATTCACTCAAATAGAAATTATAGTTAGGAAAATATTGATTAAAATATCATTTAAATGCAAAACAGGGAAAAATTTTTAGTAAAGTTAATAAAACTAACAAGAAAAAACACAGAAGGCAGCACTTGAAACCATTAATTACATAACGGGCTTCAAACATTCATTAGACTATACCACTTGTCCTTGTTATAAGTCGTATTGACCCTTTAGAAATGAAGTTGATCCAATACTTTCTACTATAACTCCTCTTAGGGATTAGGAGATTTCAAGTATTTTCTCTTGTGATATCCAGTCCTTGATAGCTTAGAGCCAAAGCGAATTAATTCTTCCCACACAAAGAAACTATCAAATTCCAAGCAACACAGTTAAGTATATATAGTACATGTATAACAATCTCAGAGTCAAAAAAAATAATTCATGCGCTTAGCTGAAATCAGATGGAGCCGAGTAACCCTTTAATTCCTGCAGCATCCCTGTAACAGGATTTATTTTTGCACCTGCAGCTACTGCTGCTGGAGTATAGAGCAGCCCTACCGCTGAGGGAGGGAGAAGGCGGTCGTGGCCTTCTGTTCCCCGGGGAGTCTGTGGCAGTCGGAGCCAAAGCGAGACTGGAGGGATCGTGACAGTGTCGAGCAAACCAGTTCCTCCCATAAAACGTGTGCTGAGGGGCATCCTCTCCAGTTAAAGAAAGCCGTTCTCTCTCAGAAACGCAGCAGGCATTCCCCACGGTGAGGAACCGCAGAATTAGCTCTTTTGCAGCCATGGGATCCACTAACTATATTCCATTTTGTTTTAAATATACTGCAGGTACGACTCGTTCAATTCAGATATATTGCAAAAGACATTTCGGTAATGTATCCTACTTTGTATTTCAGATTAAAAATTCCCGAAGCTTAGCATCGTTTCCCTCTCAATCAGTGTCAGAGTTATTAGAACGAGTCGTTCCTTGTCTGCGAGGGCTTGCACCTGAGCCACCCCTTCGCACGGGTGGCTGGTGGGCTGGGACGCGACGCTCGACACCGCGGTGGACAGACGCCGGGAGCACGTAAAGGCCTCTGCAGGACCTTGGCCATTTTATTAGCAAGCGCAGAGCTCATAGGTACGTAGATGTTTCTGCTGACAGCACAGTGGTTCTGCCTCTTAATTTAATATAGTCTCAGTGACGAGAAGAGCATATGGTTTCCCTGGCGGTTTTGGCTCAGCCCAGATGCTAGGTTTTTGTTTGCATGTCTAGTTCAGACAGACAAGGCAACATTTTGTATCTCCAGTTTTCAGTGAATTTCTCCATGACTCCCAGAGCCCAGCTCGGCTCTTGCCACACAGTGAAATCTGAGTGTTATTGGTCAATATCAAATCTCTGAAAATCTTTGAAATGACTGTATTCTTTTAAACATTTTGGAATCCATTTTTTATTTAATTTCCTAAATCTTCTTAGATTATATTGCTCAATTACTGTGCTGTGAGATTTTTTTCTGGAGAAAATAGAGTAAGAAATTATTTGAAAAACTGCTAAAAAGCACATTTATGATTGTTTTCTTTATTTCTTGATTTTCTCATGGGAATCATGGGATCATGGAAAGTAATATGACTGTGCTCTGAAGGTCAAGTCTCCGTGAATAGACTTTACAGTCAACATAACTTGTAGTATCAGACATATACATGTTTCTTCCTCTATTAGCAGTAAATATTTTCCTACTGAAGGATGGTCTTATGTATCTACTAGATCTTTTCAGTTTAACGACAATGGTTTTAACTGAACAGCCAGACCAGAGAGTTACGACTAGAGATACTATAACTGTAGATATTGAGAAATTGCCTTGGTGGTCTCTGCTAAATTTCCACTAACAGGGTGAAGCTGCCAAATGCAGCACACTAGAGATGTAAATGCTTTGCTTAAATACATCTTTTAGTCTGGATTTATTGTCCACTGTATCTGTTGCTCTTCTGAAATTTTAAAGACTAAAGGAGAATGATAGGCCCTTAGTGTAGAAAATCTTGCTGAAGCAGAAAGTAACTCAACATAGCAAATGTTGTCTGGCAAACATGGCCCACAGGCTCAATCTTTATAACCCTTATTCCAGTACATGCTTTGCAGTGCACTTTTCTGCTCTATCTTTGTGAGGCCAAGGAAAAGAAAAGATCAACAGCGTAAAATAACCTATTGAAACTTTACCCCAAAGCAGGGCAAGCAATAGATAACTGAAGGCTCATCAACCTGTTAACAGTATTTAACACTACTTTGTTTTTCTGTTCCTGCTGTTAAAAACTATGAAATAAGCATACTAATGTACCCCCCACTAGGGGAAAAAGCAGTAGACCAGTTTTTTCTCATACATACCATATGTAGACCAGTCTGACCTAGCTCTTCCTTGATCTGTCCCGAGGTCAGTTACATACTTTATGAAACTGTATGGCTCATTAGTAAGTAGGATCTATCTAAAAATTAAAATAAACATAAATGATTTGTTCACAAAAGTAGTGCACAAAAGCATGTAAACCACCAACTAAAGAAAAAAGATTCTTTTATAAGTAATACCAAAATACCAAAAGATTGTTTATATATTATACACCTTTCTTACTTTCTATTCAAAATATTGTAGTTATTGTAGTTATTGGGTAACATTTTACAATATTTTTTCTTTGCCTTTGCTTTCCATCTAAAAGGGAGGGATATAGATTTTTGCTCTTTCTCTCGCCTCTATACATGTCTTACCCAATGAAACTAAGATTTTTTTAAAAAGGCTTTGTATCCTACTGTTTATGTAATTTTTCTGTGGATAACTACTGGCTCTGTATGATTCCATACTGCAAATAACAAGTCATAGAAAATTTTGAGGTTTCCTGCAGTTACCTGCAAGCCCAAAAGTGTTTATTTGCAGATCATGAATAAAATAGATGAAGATATGGTGCCAAGAAAATCCTTACACCCACTAAATTTTATTTCAAGTTCTGTTGTGTTTGGAAATATTGTACCCATTTGCTGTATGAGTCACATAATTCTCATATGTTATCTGCCACAAAGATACCTCGATAAAGCATGCTCTTCGACTGTAGCAAACCGGCTCAAGCTTATGTGTGACTGTTTGTAGAACAGCTGAGATTTCCAAACTATACGAAAATAGAGCGAATATCTCCCAGGTTTCGAATTTCTTACGGAAATTAGCTCCAGCATTGAATTTTGAAGAGAATATGCATAGCATCTTAATATTTAGTTATCAGAATGCATATCAGAATGAATACTCAAATATACCTTAGGGAGTTTAATAGCAGTATTTGATCATTTTCTGTATTACTAAACTTTACATTTGTACTGTAGTTTGGCTGCAGCCACCTTAGCATAGTGTTACATCTAACAGTGATTATCATACCAAAATGTGTCATCAGTGATTTTGGCTGAGGAAAGTATTTTTCAAAAATAATGATTTTAGCTTCAAAAGCTCCAGGAAAGCAGGTGAAAATATTGCACAAATCAAGGCAGTACAAGGAATGAGAGCTTTTTCTAACTTGCCATATTTGAAGAACTGGTTTTGTCCCTGAGTTAATAAAAATATAATTCTGCATTCTTAACACAAGAATGGCCAATAATAAGAGTTTTAAAAACAGCACGGGTAAACTTCATTCTGCCTAAGAGGATATTGCACGTAGTGACCAAATGACCAAAAAAGGATATTTACACAAAAATAAAAGCACTTAAACATAGAAATTTCTTGAAAGCCAACATTTCCAGTGCATTACCATACCTTTAGCTCAAGTAGGGTCAAGGCTTGCCCTGAAAGCATTATGTAATTGCGTAGGAAGGGTTTGATCCTTCCTATAAGGATCAAACCACTCTTAACTGATATTTAATTATAAGCCACTCTTAACTGATATTTACCCACTTTTCTATGCCACTAAATAGTTTTAAGGAGGACTTTAAGTAACCAATAGCGGTAGTTTGGCAAACAGATCGTCTCGGTAGTATTAGCAAGGATAATGTTTTAAGGGAGTGCTGAAACCTAAAAAGGGTGAATCTCTTGAAAGGCTGGAGAACAGCAGCCCCGCAGATCCTCAGCTATATCAGTAGAAGTTCATCTCATGGAAGAACAAGACAACAGTTTACTCCGGGGAAGCATGAAACAATACTTTTAAAATAAAGTGAAAATTAATTTGAAGTGAAATTAGCGAAACTGTGAATTAAACTGATTTATATGAAAATCTTATTAATTTGTATTTGGACAGATTTTATAATACCTGGATGTGTTGAGGGCATCAGAGTAAAAAGCTAAGCAAGAGGGGAAATGTGTAGGATTTCAAGACCATCATCAGCTCACTTATTTCAACTTATTGCCAGTAAGTAATGAATTCCAATTAACCTGTTTCTGAGTCTCTTTAGAAAGGATAAGGAAATGAATTATTTTGCATTACCTACACCACTCATTTTTCCAGCTGAACTGAGAGACAGACAGTCAAATAGATAGATACAGTGAAATAGAGAAAACACCAGGATCACAAATCCCAAATCACTTTGAAGGCCTAAGGGGGTTTAGATTTTTTTTTCTTTTTTTTTTTTTTTTTAACCTAGAAGCCCTCCTATATCTGAAATGTTCATGAAATAGGAAAAAAAATAGCACTTTTTTTTTAAAAGAAAGAAGTTTAACAGCATTGCTAAGGATTTTCTAATTCCTGCTGATGGTTTTTCTAAAAATGTGTAGATATCTTCTACCTCTGAGATTCATAGATGTTATTAAAAATGAATGGCAGGCCTGATTTAAATTAAAATGTCAGATGGCTGATTTCCTACTAGTTAAAAAAATAATGACAACTGCATATGAAGCAAGCTAAATACAAAAAAAACCAGAATTGGTGTTATATATGATGCAAATAAACTATAAGAATTGAAAACGTATTATGCATATAAATATATGTTTACACGCATGTATGGATTTAATAATGCAACGCTATGAAGGACCACATTGACCAGTTCTGCAGCCTGTTTCGTTCGTTAATCGTACCATGCCTCTTGCTTCATTGCTGCTGCTCCAGCACCACACCTCAAAGGGGAAGTATGTTAATTATGCTAGCTCTGCTGCTGCTGCAGTCACTTAGCACACTGGGGGGTAGCAAGCACAAGATAGCACTCCCTTAAGACATCAGTTTGCTTCCCCGCTGCTCCTGATAAGGGTAGAAATCGGGACTTCACGTTTCCGGATCTCTCTGGGCAGGCAGGGTCATGGTGCGGAGCCCCCTGAGGGGACGACAGATCTCCTCCCTATCTAGGTACCTTCATGCTTTGACTATTTCTGCTGCGATGAACCGAGTTACTTGTGTCCTTCTATGTCTGACTCGTGCTTTTTAATAAGCTGATAAGATCATCTGTACTAATATGTTCCAGGGCAGAATTTAAAGTAGCTTGAATCCTTAAATTTTTGGGACCAATTTTACTACTTTTAATATTAGATTGAAACTATCCCTGCCTTGGTTTAGAAGCAAAAAAAAATTTGACCTTCATGTACTGTGATTTCAGAACAAGCTCCTAAAAGTATCCGTTCCCGCCCCCTCCTCCAGCCAGATTTACCCCCAGGACTCTGCCCACTTCCCTCAAGAGCAGCTGGTACACAGGCTCTGGGAGGAAGAGGAGCATGAGCACTGATCGTGGCAGGAGAAGCTGCTCCATGACCTAAAGGGTGCAGCTCCCAACGCAAGGATGTGAAATAGTGCAGAAAGCCTCACTCTCTAAGGGTCACCAGGCTGCAAGGTACTTGCAGGTGGAAGAAGCAGGTGCAAGATTTTATGCATTCTGCAATCTCATTTTTTTCTTGTACCCCCACACAAGAGAAAAGACACTGCACATCCCAAAGCCCTTGAATGTACGGTAAAAAGAGAAAAAAAATCTCTTCTAGTTTAGGTATTCCAAAGATGTACTGCTAGTCTTTGGATCTGTATCATCCTGATGTTCTCAGATACCTTACACAGCTCTCACCAGTCATACACACCCTATTCATCTTTTAAAAATATTTAACAACTGAAAATCAATATTCAGTAAGAAAGACTTACTGCTCGAGTATAAAGAACATACTCTACTAGGTGAAGCTTACAGCAAGAATGGCCTTAAATAACTTATGTACATCATAGAAAATGGTTTCCTACACAGAAACAAAAGGCTAACAGGTACAAAGTAACACCTATATAATTTTAACATTCAATTTCACTTTTTAGATAGAAAATACAGGACTAAAGGTCTTGGATTATATCTGCCAGCTACTGAATACTGATTATTAACACACATTGTATAACACTACATAGAAATTTAACCTGTAACAACCACCAGCTAGAGATAAGATGCTTTACTACCTTAGGAAAAAATAAAAAGTGATTTTACAATTGAGAAATTTCGATAGAGAAGAACACTAAAGTATTACTTTCTATCTAGAAAGCATCATTAAGTTAAAAGAGCAAAAATCTGGATGAGTTAGTAAACTCCTTTAAACCAAAAGAACTCAGCATAGCTGAACCCAATTCTATAAAGTATTCTAGTGAGACTAATTGAAGGTGGAGTAATAAAAGGTTAGCTGTGAGCTGTTTGTACCGCAAATATAGAATTTCTTTCAAGATATTTGGAGGGAAGGAGGTAAGGAGGGAGGTGAGGAATCAAGAGAACTTATGACTAAGTAGTGGCTTTTTCTTTTTTCCTTTCTTTTTTCTCTTCCTTTCTTTTAGAAAGCTATTTCTTTTCTCCATTTTAGTTATAATATATTTATGTAGTGTGTATATATGTATTATATAACATATATATAATATATATAGTATATTACATATTATGTAGTATAAATAACTTTGAGGCACTTCAAGGGTTTATTCTTCTATAATATAATCAATAGTTACTTCTTCATGCTAAAAATGAATGTTTAGAGTATTATAGTAGTAGCTAGGAATTATAAAAGGTACTATCTACTACAACCAGGTGCTCACATTCTATCAAAAGTTATAAATGACTAATTCTTCCATTTTCTTCATGAGACTTGTGAGGTGAAAGTTCTTCTCTCTAGTTGATCATATTGTGCTTTGATGTTTCTTTCTGGGGAAAAACACCACTTTAAAAAGGCTCAGGTCTCTAGGTCTTTTCTCTGATCTCTTCTAGGTATAAATAAATACTTTTTTTATTCTCCAAATCTGATTTTATATTTTACTTAAAGAATTTGTAGCTTGAATAAAATTTCTATTAAAAACAATACTGTAGGATCTAACAAAAGCTATTCTAAAGATTTTGTGCCCCTTTTCTTAAAAGCTTAACTATTTTGAAAACTAAAGGCTTGTGAATACCTGTTTGGCTGGTCTTCCAAAACAAAAAGTCAAGCTAAAAATGAACCTTTCTTTCTGAAGCTCTAATTTTTCAGTAGGCTTCTTATAATTATATTGTGTTCTCAAGTTTTCATAGACTTGGATTACAAAACGATAGAAGGAGATATCTTTGGGCTAAATAATTCTGTAAATTTCTCTTCCCTGTATAGAAGTCTTGGCTGAATTATCAACATTGTATAAAATAACGTCATGCTGTAGAACTAGGCCAGAATAGTAACTTGTCCTCCATAGGCAGGACAAAAAAATTGGAGAGGTACCTGGCACCAGTACAATGCTTAAAAATAAGTTGAGATTTAAATCTGAACTGATAGTGCTGGTCTTAATCATTTGGACTATGAAAACAGGAAAAGTGGAATTATGTATAGGTAGCCTCTGTACTTTGCAACTCAGAGAGGGAAGGGCAAATATTCATCTTCTAAAGCTTCCTACTGCTTCAATATATTGCATTGTACCAAGGTATTCTGAAAAACTAAGCAAATGGAGTGGAAATTGCTCATGAATATAATGCAAGCTTGTGATATTTCAGGCCTGTTATTTACTGAGCATTTGCTGATATGGTTTGTTTCAAAGAACTGCATATTCAGGTTTATAATAGTGGTGGCACTCAGACCACATTCAGATTACATCAGCATATCTAGTGAAAAAGTCTCTTAAGGGAAGAAATATATTATTTCACAGTAAAGGATACAAATCTGCCTCTTGATACGTAAGTATTAATTTAGGATTGTGAACCTGCACTCTCTCCGAGGCCCGCAGCGGATAGCAGACTCTGTGTAGTGGAACAAATTCTGTAATACCTTCACCAGACTCCTATCCCTGAGGAGCATTGATAAGAGAGAGATGCACACCTTGCTTTTCAATTAGCAAAGCTGAAATGGCGTCTTTAGAAAGAGGTGAAGAAAAAAAAACCCCAGCATCAAGACTGAATAGGGAAATCATCGCTGACCCAGCAGTGCAGCAGATTCAACTCCTAATTTCCAGTCCTTTGGTGAGATAAAGCAAGGCAATTAACTTGAGTGTGTATCTTTATTCAACAGAACACTACGTACATAATATCAATATTCAGAGAATTCCACTGTGCACATTACTTCCATTATCAAAGCGATAACATATACCTTTTTACCTGATCAGTTCAGACTAAATCCTGTTTACTGTATTTGGGTGGATGAGCCAAAAAGAGTGCCCAAAAGAGGTAGCAAACAGAACTGGAAGGTCTGTGTTACAAAACATCCTGAGGCAGTAACAGTTTCCAATTGTCCTTTGTAATAGTTTGAACTTTATGGCTAGTTTACTAATTAACAAATATTCCTAGCTCTTTGGAGTT
Organism: Rhea pennata; assembly: GCF_028389875.1. NCBI lineage: Eukaryota > Metazoa > Chordata > Aves > Rheiformes > Rheidae > Rhea > Rhea pennata. The sequence continues at coordinate 14,896,223 of NC_084670.1, read as the reverse complement.
GGCATGTAGGTTTCTAACAAGGCATATTACTTTCTTTTTCAACTGAACAATTCACCTGAAACAAAACTATTTTCTTTATTAAAAACAGTTTCTTGGATTTTTCTTGTCCTGTGGACAAGAAATGGAAGTACATTTGTTATTGGAAGGTGCCCAAATCTTTCATAAAGCAATTGAAGAAAACCTGAATAATTAAGGCAGAATCTTAAGAAAAGTAATTGTTCTCTTCCTGGTTATTGATAGCGCTTTGGTCTGCACTCTTCCTTGCAGCTATGTGGTCCCAGTCTTCCCTCAGACCAAAGCTACACTGAGCAGCCTTGACCAAGCAGTCCCACCTTCCTCCTTTTCAGTTTTCTCAGTGAACAAAACGTTCAGATTAATGTCCATCTTAAATAATAGCTACAGCTATCATCTGTAGAAATATCAGGACTGAAAAAAATGTGCTTTTCATGGCATGCCATCTATCATTCCTTTTCTTTATGGAGAGGTAAGAATCTAGTCCATTAAAATAGCATTAGACAAATACAACGGTACAAAAATTATTTATATGGTATTATTAATTTCCTTTTGAATGCTGTATTGATTATTCTGATCACTTGGGGAAAATTTTGTATTGATAGTTAAGGGATAGACCACACATGGGTCTTAGTCGCAAATAATAACTTAGGTGGTACCACGTAAGCAAGATTTGGCTAATTACTATGAGTTATCACAAAAATCCACAATTTATCATATTTGCACTATAAATATTAGAACTTGTATAGCTATACAATAAGAAACAGTTGTGAAAAGTTTAGAATGTAAACAAAGGTGGGGAGAAAAAAAAGCTGGGAGAAGGAAAATGCTTTTATGTTTATCATACCAGTAGCAAAGTGAAAAACACAATTTTTATCAGTTGAACACCTGATCTGAAAGATTGCACTTCACTTGTTGTTTCCCTCAGTGATCTCATTCATTTGGTGTAGAAATTGGACAGAACACTCTTTGTCTCTGAGTGTTTGTTTTCCACCAGCTTCGCCACTTCTGATAGCTAGTTGATCTTCGGCAAGTGAATTTTGGTCTCCAGGGCTCTGTGCAGAGCAAAACAAACCAGAACCATGACTGACGTCCTGTCACATGGTGGTAATTCTACTTGATTTACAAAATAACTCCCTAAAAATGGCCTATATCTAGAAGAGGGATATTTTATGTTGTAGTGACTTGATATATGAGTTCTTACCTCATTATTCCAACCTCATGTATCTTGGAGGAGGAGTTTTGAACTACCTCATCAGGCAGTAATCAGATGACTTTGGAACATGCCTCATCTGTTTGTCTCTTAAATTCCTGTTTTATACAGCTTTCTTATTCTCCTTTTCCCCGCATTATAAATTTCTTTTTTTTTCATTTCTTTTTTTTTTTTTTTTTTTTTTGTAAATTACTTTTCCTGTCATACCATGTTTAAGTCTCCTGCCAAAAGATGGGTTTCTGGGTATGAATGCTAATTCGTGATTGTGACAGGTTTTTCTTCATGTTGCCTCAAATATTTTCCTTTGTGATTTCAGAAGATATCTTCAGCCATGCTTTTTTAAAATTGCTCATGTTGCTGGCAGGATAGTTGTCCATGTCTTAAACTTACACAATCAGAGTTTTGTGTCTGTAAGGTACTATCACAAAAATGAAGAGCTGTATATTGTTTAAGTTTGATTCTGTTCTAATCATTTATTGATATGTTTTCTTGGTCAATATTTATAATTCTGCTTGATAGTGCTCTACTGAATCTTTCTACGAGAAATTACATCTGTACTCAGAAAAAGCCTCTGAATAAGATTGTCATCAGATTTCCCGCTTTGGTCATTCATTGATAAACACTATGAGTTTTGCAGTGCTTGTTTCTGCCACCTTTTAGTTATTTGCCTTTTCCCACACTTTATTTTCCTATAGTTCTCCACTTCAGTTTGGAGTTCCCATCCTCTCTTCTTTTCAAGGAGATTAGGAGGGAATACATTATCTCACTTGCATTTGTGTTTGCAACACACATTAAGAATTCTACTTCCACTTTTCTTTCTCTCTTGAGAGGAAAATAGTCTTTAGCTTTAACAATAATCCTGACTGCTCCTTTAAGCATCACAGCAATATGCATTACTCCACATTCTCAGAATGGAAATTGGCATCAACACTGATTTCCCCTAGCTCATGTTTAGGTGGCAGTCTTGTCCTCCTAGCTTTTAATCATTACTTGCAAACTTGAGACCACACATCATCTCTGAGTTATGGATATGATGAAAATGTTAAGTCTGAAGCACTGGATGGCAATGCAGTGCTGGTTTCCTGAAGATAAGAGTGGCCCAAAATAATTCTGAGATTTCAGTTCTTCAAGTCATCCCAGGATGGTAGGTCAGAAATCTAAAAATGGCAAATCTATCAACACTGCCAGCATTGTCTCCCTTGCAAAATAGCCTGCGTAGTGTGTTTCTGATTAAATGAGAAACACTGCTCCTTGACCCAGAATCTAGGTTGACAGCTTCAGTCTTATAATTTTGTTGGAAAACGTTCTTCTGTAGACTTCTGTGTCATTGTGGACATCCTATCAGTATTCTTGTCCTTATATGGAAACTTGCTAGCATATGATGACAGAAATATGACTAATAGTTTTATTGCTAAGGTATCAATAATCATTATTTTTCCTCTCTATTTCAATGGTTAATTGAACCAGCTAGACTATTAACTCCTAAATCAACCTAAATCAATACAGTCCATTCCTCCCATCTCTTGAACCTATACCTGCCTCTAGCCAAAGATCTGGTTTATACTGTGTTGTGAAACCAAAGTTATAACGAGAACTGTACCTAGATATTAAATTTAAATATTTCAGATTGGACTGATATACTGCGTGAAAGTGAGATCCAATTTTATTTTTACAAAGTAGTCTTATTATAACTGTCTTGAACTATAATACTATATGATTACAAATATGGTAGTTACAGACAAATATAAACTAGACACAAAAGAAGTTTTCCTTTTGTGTTTAGATGGGCATTTAATTTCAACTTCATAAAGACCAGATTTTGCACACGAAACCTGATTTGTTCACAGCGTTTTCATGCTGTCATAAACAGCTTATGGAGTATCAGGTTGGTGGTTCAAGATTTTAGAATACTAAAATTGTCATTTCAATTTTTCTGCATTTCATTTGAAATTCTTTTTAATAATGTGGTTGCACTGGCCAGAGCATAAATAAGAAAACAGGATTTGCATTTAGAATGCTGTAAAATACTATATTCCTTTGGGTATACTTATGAAGGTACAGTATATCCATTCATATAAATCAAGATAAGAATACTGAAAGCAAGGCAATTTGATTAGGTACTAAATTCAAACTGTTACAGGACTGTGGTCTAACAGCCACCAGGAACTTAAGTCAAGCTACTTATAAGGCACTGTCTAGAGTGGAAAATTAAAATGACAGGTTTAAGAGATAAAGACAATCTTGTTCTTATTCAGCTTCAGGGTTCCTGCCAGTTTCTCTCTTATGAGGTGTAATGTAATATTACATACACATCTACTATAAACAGTGAGACTTTTATAGATATGTCAAAAGGATACTATTTGATGTGAAACAAAATGAATTGCAATTCTGTAAAAGTTCTATAATTTACTCTTACAGGCATGCCCCCAGAGAGGCATGGAGCAAAAAGTAAAGCCTGTATATTTTACCTTGCATATAATCAAGGTAATAAAATACAGTTTTCAATTATGGGAGATAAAAATGCTGCCCTTAGCTAAACTAATAAACAATGTCATTAAAGCTTATGCAATTTTAATTAATGAATATCTAAAGTTTTCAGAGCATTCCATTTCTGGTTAATAGGTCTCAGTGACATACACATGCAACTCTTCTCTTCCTGTTTTCCTGTAAGTTTCTTCCACCTTTATGGATCCCTTTGTTGCTCTTTTTCTCAGTCTTTGTCTGACTCAGTCATTACTAGATATCCTTACAATTCTTAAGAAATTCCACCTGAGGCTACAATAGATGCTTGAAGATTTCTTAGATTTCTCTTCCCTTAAAACAATACAGCCTCCTCCCATCTTCTGATAATGACTTCAAAAAAATCTTTATGGTTTAGAGATACTTGGCGACTAACTGTGTTCTTCTCCTACCAAGTTTTGCAGCTTTTATACAGCCAGCATAGCCCATTTAAACTCGTACTCACTCTATACATACTAGTTTTGGTGGTATTTTCCTGCATACCTTCTTATAATTAGGAACTAGGCCCCTGAGGGCCCAATTAGCCAACATGTGAATGTAATTATAACTCTTGAAATGTTTTTTCCATGTGTGCCTGTGATATGACTTTGACCATGCATAATGTGAACTACTTACAAGGAAAGTTAATCCCCTAATCATTTGTATAGGGAGCTTTTCTCAGATTTATAGGAAGAATACAAATGGTTATAGAATGATCATACTCCAGACAGTCTGCTAAGTACGTAGTGCTCCTTGGCAGGATTGAAGAAAGTCTAATAATCCAAGTTTCAGAGTTATTTGGTACCTTCCTATTTCCACTGAATTGAAAGTTCTATGACCCTGTTAATGTTTCAATAATACCTGGATTTATTTTACTTCTAGGATTTTCAAACTTTATTTAAATATATATTTGAGATTTAAATTCCATGTCATTTCAATGCTTCTCTGAGACAAGGTATTGCAGAAAGTCCTGTTTTCAGGCTCTAGATTATGAGGAAAGTAAAATCCAGATTCTCTAAATGCTATTCTAACTATTTCTAGAGTCTATTTTTTCAACACCATTTCTATCATGCTATATGACATAATGGTGACAAATCTCCCAAGCATCTAAGGATATTTTTTATTTTACTTTTCTTTCTATGATGGAATAAGATCTCTGAAAAGCTTTTCAGAAAAGTACATTAAATATTAACTTGAATGGACAATCAAGTCTGATACAGAAGTGGAAGATTTCTAGGCTAATATCTGGCTATTCATTTTATTGCTGACTTCTGTATTCCATCCCTAGAACACGTAAAGCCCCACAAGAAAATAAATCTCTCCTCAACATTAATACCTAGTACTATGTTACTAATGTCTTCATAGGGTTTGACTTTGTTTCCTAACAAGGTCATGTGCCCATTAAAAAGAGAAGAGAAATAACAGATTATTCTTCAGGGAGGTGTTTGCTTCTGAACTTATATATGGTACACAATATATATATGGAAAAACAAATAGATTAAACTCATGAGAATATATCTAAGCTGACAATCTCTCATTGATAGCTTAATTGTAATTCTTAGGTCTTTCATGTTAGTAGTTTTAGTGACTTCATCTCTAAGGACATTTGTTCATAAGCTTATGGACAAGTCCTAGAAATACATGCTGTTTAAATTGTCTCCTCTGAGATGTAGCAGGCTGGTGTTATGGAAGAGACTCGGCGTATCAAAACTACTTATGGCTGGCACCTTTAATTTTCATTATAAATGAAGCACTAGAGCAGATGGGCTTCAAAGATATTTTTAAGACTTACTTGCCAGCCCATGGGTAGACTCTAGTGCAAACAGCTCCTTTAAAGAGAGGCAGAACATGCAAGGTTGAGGAGGGGACTGGGCAGCCTGTTTGTTGCACGTTAAGATCTTTTCATGCATTTGGTGGTGTTAAATTCTGTCTGTACAAACTAGCCCTTTTCATAGGGGAAGCTTGCATCTCTCAAGTGTTCATCCCATACCAAATGTAGAGTTTAAAAAATAATAAAATGGGCTGAAATAAACAACACTATACAGAGTGTTTTTTTTTTTTTTTTTTTTTTTTAATCATGTTGCATCCTGACTGCAAGTGGCATGTTTAGTCTCAGGATTAATTTCTCAATTTGGCTCTATCCTGAAACCACTGAATAGGATGTGAATATTTCCATTTACTTCAGTTAGTACAGAAAAATCCACCCTCTCAGTGATCAGAATTTACTTTCCCCCACCCCAGCCCACCCCACCCCGAGGTAATCTAACAGTGCATGCAATGGTATCTAAATAAAAAAAAAAAAAAAAAGAAATATGTAGCAATTTAAAGATAAGTTGTTTCTAAAACTGCATGGAAAAGGGGCAGGCCCTCATCTTCAAGCAAAAGATTTTCCTTTCTTTTACCTTATTAACCAAAGATAATGCTGTTTTTCTTGATTTTATGAACTAATGATTTATACTAACTACTATCTAATTATCTGGGTAGAGGAAGGGTTGTGTTTAAATATTGAAGCTTTGGGGAATCCTTGGAGACTGTATAAAATGTCAACAATTTTGTCCACTATCACATTAAATATTTACCAGACTGCTGCAACAGGCTGTAATCCACTGGCTGCAGTGTTATCTAAATCTTCAGGGTCTGGCAAAAAAATTCTGGTGTCACACCAGTCTTTTTTCCCAGCACATCCTCCATGTAGAAATCAGGGCCCATGTCCCATAGTTCATCAATAGCCTAAACATCCTCTGTGTGTTCACCTCCGATGGTGTGAGCCTTCTGCTTTGCCACTTGAGCGAAATAAAATAAAGCAAGTTTCTGACAAAATCATTGGTCTTTATCTGTACATAAATCCCCCCAAAAGAATACAATAAACAAGACTCAAAATTTTCTCATTTTTTTAATCACCCTGGGACATTCTTTGGGACCTCATCAGCGTATAAGACACTGTGCAGTTCTTAAGTTTGTTTTTCTTCTGATGGTTCCACAACCAAACAACTTCCCTTTGACTTGCTGTGAAAGTCAAATTATCACTTTCCCCCTCTCTTAACGAAGGAAATTCTAAATCTTGACACAATCCTTTTTTAACACAGTTTTTAAATTGTTTCTCTTTCCTTGCCAAATCTTCCAGTAACTTTTTTTCCTATCTTTGGAAATTGGCATGTGGGAAAGCAGCTACCTCTTGCAGACAGGTATTAGGAAATCAGTTCTACGTGACAGTTCTACATTTTGTCCAAAGCTGTTTAAGTCATAGTAGACTTCTAATAAGATTTAGTAGCATATCTGTGCTCAGATCTAGAAGCCTTATCAGCAAGGTCAGGTCAACAATCACATATACTTGCAGAAATATTGTAATATTCTGTGTCATCATTTCATTAATTCTATGCAAGTTCTCTAAATTATCACAGGTATCAACTGCACTAATAATGCGGGAGGGGATAGTGCTGCAGGAAATGTCTAGTAAGTAAAGAATGGAAAATACTATGCAGTATCTTTCTAACCTTTTTGAGCTTTATCTTTCAAGCTTTATAATGTTAGATTCCTTCTAAATAGAATACCCTATCTCCTAGTTTAAATACCTGATATCTTTTTAGATTCTTCAGCTGATCAGAAAGAATTTGTAGCTTGGCATAACTGGAACTAGAGGAAAGAAGTGTTTGTTTATATATAAATTTCTTTTGTGTTCATCTATCTTATGTTTACTTTGTGCTCAGAGTATTTTAGGATAGCCTGTTCATTAAACAGAGACACATGTTAAGTGCTGTAAAACACACTGCAAAAAGCTGGAGCCTTTACAAAAGGCTTGCAGCCCAAATATGTCTGGGAATCACTTAATGGAAAATAATAGTAATAGTCAAGACACAGTTCGGCTCTAATAGAGTGGCCATTTGTACTACCAGCTTCAATTACATCTCAGTCAGTGACGCCAACAAAGAGGGGATTCAACCTCAAAAATTTTTTTTTAAGGCATATGTTTATTTCAATTAGCTTCAAAAAATTATGGCCCTCAATTTGTTAAGCCATTATAACACAGAGCCAGTTCCAGGTCTAAGCACATCTTGTTTGAGATTTTCTCACTGTGGGGACTGCTATGGTATACCTCCTGTGGTATTTGGTGATCATGAGCAATTTTGTTTCCTGTCTGTGAAATGGGTTTTCTTCACTTGGCTGATAAAGCGCTTGTTTGTATCTTTGTAGATTCTCCTCACATTATGCAGTTGGACCAGCAGCAATAACTATAGCAACAATATGTCTGTCAAGAATGGAGGAATCAGCAGAAAAAGGAAAAGCAAAGGCCAGTTATTCATCATAATCATTATCATTAGCAGAAACATGAGATCCAGAATGATATCTTACAGGGCTCATTTATTCAGATGTAGCCAGTGATTTGGATGGGCAGCGTGTTGGTATTGCAGGGCTTCCTCATGTACTTAGAGGCAGCAAAATAAAACTGTGTTATTTTTTCCTGATTAGAATGTGTATTTTTGTCCCTTTATGCAAAAAGTCACATCTTCTCCATGCAAAAATACATATGTATGTACCAACTGAAAGTCGATTAATAATCTTTTTGCATAAGGCCTCACTAATTTTAGGAAATACAGCATTAATCTTGTAAGCACTGAACTTTAAGATCTTTACATTAGGAGTAGAGAAAAGGATCCTGAGCCTGCTGAATCACTGGCCAGGGAAGCTGCTCTGTCGTCTTCAGCTATGTGGAGATTTTCAGTATCAGTGTTAGATCTTACTAATAATAGCAGATGCGAGTGTCCCCGTTTGCATTAATGAAGTCCTAGCTGTGCATGTAAGGACAAATTTTATGGGTGAAAAATATAACAATGTACATAGATTGTTCTACAAGAAACAGCCTCATCATGCTAAATTCTAGGGTATAGTAAGACAAAAAAGAAGAAAAATGTTAATACAACTGAAAAATCTAAAACACTGACATACAGGAAAACTGACATTTTAATCGAGATTTAAGTTACACAAAAGGCAGAACAGTAAGGAACAAAAAGTCTCCAAAGATTTGCTTTTAATCATAAAACACATGTATTACTAAGGTTAAAGTATAGCGCGTCCAGGAACAAGTAAATAGGCTCTTCCATGTGAATTAAGTAGAGGATTCTCCTCTAGACAGCTAGATAGCAACAGTCCTATAAACACGGAAGAAATAAATAGTGGTTACAAGTGAAGAACTTGACTGGAAAAGAGAAACCCCTGCTGAGATTCACGCTGCTGTTCCTGGCTCAGGTATCTCTGTGTTACATTGCAACCGCTACAAAGCAGGCCTTAGTTCATTTGAGTTTGGCTTTTTCTGACATGTTGTGTTTCTTTGTTCTTACTTGAAACAGGGAAGGGTTTTTATATTCTAAACCGAGTTTGACTTAGAACATGGCCAATTCTCATTCCTCCCAAGGGACTGCATTGTTTGCCTAGGGGTTTTGTTTCCAGTCTGAAAATTCATACGAACACAAAATCTACAAGTATTTGCTTCCACAAATATATTGTGGAAAGGTCTCTTCTGAGATTCCCATAGACCTACTCTTAGTTCAGACCAAAAATGTTGAACTTAATTGGACACCAGGAATCCAGCCACTGTCCCTTCTACTGCAGAGAATGATTTTATAGCACATTAATCCCAGATGAGTATGCACATCAGCGATATCATTAACATTTTAATTACTGATGCACACTTGTGATCTATAAATATTTAGTAAACCAGATTCACATTTTTGCAGTGTTCTGGTGCCTCACTGGGCCTCAATTTGACCAAAGGGACCTAGAGAACAAATTTTTCCCATGTGTAAGTATTCTTGTTCATCTTTATGCAAAAGGTGACAGAATTTTTAAGTGCTGCATGTCACATGTTCATAGGCTGATACCACGTCTCTCTTCTAGATAAGTGCATTGGAATCAAAGATGAATTACCTCAAAGGGAGAGTTCTGGCAAAATAGTTTAAAATCATTTTTGAAAAAAAAAGAATCATATCCGATAAATCATATCAGCTTCCTTAACATTTTCCGCTGTTGGAATTTAAAATGGAACAATTTATCATTCTCCTAACTGTGTGATTCACTAAGTATCTTCTGTGATCCTATTTACACACTTTTCAAAGAATGGCATTTGAAAAGATTTTCATCTGCTCTACTATGTTTTATGAAATTAAATATTTGAAGCAACAAGCAATTACAATATTCTCCTAAGCTACAATATCTGTGAATATTAGAGAGGCTTCAGCTGTTAGAAGTGTGGGAAATAAGGAACATTATGTAAATATTCAGAAATAATGAAAGGGTGGTGAACACTGATCAGTTGTGCTTTTCATCTGGTCAGATAATAACTTTACTGGAGTAAGAAGCTCTTTACTGAAATTAGTTCATAGCAAATTTAGAACTGATATTTTTACAGGAGATATAATTATTCTGTAGAAGTAGCATCTATTGCTTTGGCTAGTTCCATGGAATTTAAAAGTCGGTTGACGGCTGCATGATTTTACATAGCATAGACAGTTGTACTGAAACAGGGGCGTAATATAAACTGATGGCAGGAAAAAATGAACCACATGTTACAGGTTATTTAACTGCCATTATAGAATCAGGTGTGAATACTTATTTGAAACAACAGTATCTTAGTTTTCTAAAATGAAGAAATGTGTGGTAAGTAGGCTTAACCCAGTCAGTGTTTCACAAGGTGTAGCTTTATAAATAGTCTTTATTGTCATATTCTTATTTTTTTCTTTCTTTCAATGTACCTGAAGGTGCCATCAGCATTCACTGTCTTCAGTAATGTACAGGTACACTTCTCTGTATTTGCAGGTACAAATCAGATTCTGCAAGTACTACATTTTCACATAAAATTGTTTTCAAAGACATAAGATATTTATGTATTTTGCATACACGTACTGTTTTAAACTGCTCCTAAATATTTTAAAATATGTTAAAAAATGCTAGGGCTCCTGTGCATAACATTCTTAGCAAATGCAAAATTATATAGTGCCCCAGAATTATATTTCTACTGAGATCCAAGCTAAAAACATGTATAAACGGTGATAAGAACTTACAATCACTTTTAGCATCATAGCTATTCCTATTCTGCTCACTTTCTTTTCAATGAACTGGTTCATAAAATAGCATCAAATGTTGAAATCTGCCTACTGTTGAGGTCAAATATTGCATTTTTTTTTCCCATTTATATGCCAAAAAATGTCTAAAGCGGGTTCCTTAGAACACAGGGACCAGATCCATAAAATCCTCCCATTTGCCCTAAATAGTTCTTGAATTATAGCACAGGCATATAAGTGGGTTGAGTGAAATGAAATGGATTATTATGATCAATCATGTTTCATACAGTAGTGGCCAAGTAGTCAGTATTGCACTAGATGAAGTACAAAGGCAGAGGAGCAAATGCTTTTCTAAGCTGCTTATAATCTAAATGGATGAGATGGGAAATATGGATGAGGAAGAGGGGCTAGCACAAACGAGTGAACACAGAAATGATTGGAGGTGGGTACAATTTGGTAAACGTTTTTATACGAGAAAAAAAAACATTCCAGATTTATTAGGAGGGCATCAGCTGAAGAGAGCATGTGAGAGAAGTGCAGGGGCTCTGCAAGGAGGAGGCAGCAGAGCGGAAGAGGTGTAAGACGGGGGCGGCGTGGCAGGGACCTGGCGTGAGGAGACTGTCACGGGACTGTGGGGAGACTGCTCTTGCCCTTATTCCGATTTACTTTGGTCTGTCTGGCTGATTTTTCTCTTTCTGGCTTTTTTTCTGAAGCTGTATAGAGAAAAGGGGAAGAGATGCGGTGAACGAGGGAGGCATCAGCTCGGGTCTGGTCAAAGGGGGATTCTTTGTCATTCAGGTCAGCCACAGGCTGTGCAAGAGAGTCTTGAAACATCTCAGATTTATGCGTTTTGTAAGGATTTGTGTTCCTTAAGTGGTCTGCATACAGAATCAATAAATGGGACTTGCCTATATCTGCCCAGAATAGTACAGGCACATCTCATTGGGGAAGCTTAAGTGGTTGCAAAATATACACCTCAAATTTTGGAAATCTCCCAGCTAAAGCCTAATAATGTTCTACTCTCAGAAGCTGAAAAAGAAACATAAATAAGAAATAATATAGTGATCTATCTGTGGGTATTTGACTAGAAAGTAGATTAAAATCTTAAAATACTGCTGAAGTTATCAGGGCAAAAAGGAGTCAAATGTAAGGGATGAAACCAATCAAAGCTTTCAGTGTCAGGTGGCAGTATTTTCTCCGGAGCTAATCTATGCGTGTTGCATTTATCATTTAAACAGTTCTAGTCCTATAAGCAGTGATGATATTATATCGCCAAAAGAAAGGTGTGTGTGGGGGGGGGGAATCTAAGAGATGATCATTTATCTGGCTTCTCCCTTCTCCTTTTCTTGAAATGTCATTTACATTTAGCTTAAATATTAAAAGAAAGGGAAAACAAAAGGGGGCAAGGTCCAAAATTTGACATCAATCTTTCCCTCTTCTCTTTTTTCTGTTGTTGTTTTTTTTTGTTTTTTTGTTTTTTTTTTTTTTTGTTTTCCACAACACTGTTTTAATTTTAGAAAGAAATTCTAAACTGACATTTAAATGGTGGCATGGCAATTCTCATTCTCTGCCTTGTGAAACGGTCTCTGAAATGTACAATTATGCTGTCATCTTTAGCACTCCACATTGGACAGAGTTTAATTATTAATGTGTTTCCCTCAGAGAATGACTCGATCATGTCACAACTCTAGACAAATACAGCTAATGCAAAATCATAAAATATTCACTTGAATACTGCTGAACTGACAGGAAATTAATTCTATGAACACTTTTGATATTACCAGAAAATTAGTTTCAAATGCAAAAGACTGAAATAAATGTGTTCATAATTTGCTCAAGGGTAACGCTCATCTTGCAATCAGTTGGTGTCTTTTTATAAATGTTACAAGTATTCAACATGGCTTTATGATAAAGAGGACAGTTAATGTAATGTATTATTTGTAGACAGTATTTCCCTTGTAAACAGCAGGGAGTGAAGAATTGCTCTCTCAGAAATATTTAAACTCTAGAAGTATTCTCCAATTTATCATTTTAGGTACCAAAAATATACCTATTTTTGAGTAGTCCTGGAAGGGAGCAGGAGCTCAGGAATTTCATAATAATAACATGATAGTCTTTCACATCTAAATTACTGTGTTGAGTTTTATTAGCCAAATTGGAAGTGACTGAAAGTCATTACCACTCTGAAAGTTGTAACAAACAGTCAGTGGAAAGGATCAGGTTCTCCTTATAGGCAAATGTCTTTGTTGCAAACATCACTATCATAGTGTGATGCTGGGTGAATAAAAATGAAAATGAATTGTGACAATTTGCATGAGCAGAAACAGCAAGTTCAGTTGCTGTTCCTTGTGGCATAGCATTTGCCAGAACTTGGAGGGGCTGAAACCTAAAGAAAAGCATTCCTAAAGAAAATAATGATGACCTAAAATTTCAACAGGAAGGTGTGCTACATGCTTACACCATGTCCTATTTATCTGTTTTTGAACATTTATTTCTGCTCTGACTTCCTATCCTAACTGATGGCACGTGAGAAATCACACACAGGGGTCAAATACTCGAGTGAACTACTTGTCGTTAAAGCAGGGGCTGAGATTTGATCTCTTAGGCTACTTGGCAGATAATCCTGAAGAACAACAGGGCTTGGCTCAGGAGTTATTTTCTACCTAGAAAAGGTATTTGGAATAAATATTATGCACAATGAATAATTTAACAGCTCTTGTGGGCACCTTTGGAAAGTTTCCTCAGAGAGGCCTAGGATTAAATCACCATGGAGACTAAATTATTTTCCAGGGCTAATCCTGCATTCCTCTTTGCAACACTAACCAAGGTTACGCAAAATGGAGGCGGGGAGGAATATAAGGAGTCGCATTAGACTTCTTAGACTGTTTTACAACTAAGAGCAGTGCAAGGACCACCTCGGTCAGGGGTGGCAGGCAACATGCTAATTTGGTGTACTGGGTGATGTACCTGAGAGAAACACTCAAGAGGAGAAGATGGCCAGAGGCATTAAAGACGATGGCCAAGCCACTTGCTTCAGGATCTCATGGAGGAAGGCAGGATAGTTACGTTTCTGTCCTGGGTACCGGCAGGAGGGCTGGTTCCCAGATGGGTCATGTTCTGCCAGTAGAAAGCCCAAGTATCTGTTATCCATGTTTCTGAAAGAGTTTTCATCGTAGGAAAAGAGAGAACTTCAATTTCTCAGTGCAGTTCATCTGGAAACCCCCCAAACACTACATCTCTGTAAAGGAAAAGCTCTTTTTACATCTTGGCTGCAGCTTTTGAAACTAGAGACTGAAAAAATTTCCTCAGAACATTTTTTTCTTCTGCTCTGTCTGTATGGCTGCATAATAAATACACCATTAAAATATGCAGTGTCATTAATGAACACCAGTGGATTGCACAGTTTAACTGCTTAAGCTTTTTATTAAAAATTACAGGAAATGAGAGTATTCATTATGCTATAATGCTGCTTCCTATCATGACAGATAGACCTAGTCCTTAGAATTAAGATCGCTGTATAATAGGGAAAGTGCAGTACTGAGGATGTTTGCGGTATGTGGAAAGAAAAATCCAGCAGATTACATGTTAATAAAGAAGGCAGACGAGAGACAATAACTATCTGCAGCTATAATTTGTTTTACTAGGTGTTTCAGCTGTTACTGTCAAAAAGTGATATTTAAAAGCCATGCATCACATGAAAACATGAAGTTTACATGCTAAAGACAAACTCCAAACAAATACTAACTTCTCTTGGGCTTGTTTTTCTATTACCAGGAAAGTGTTTTTGCCTAATACGGTGTCTGTGTGGTACATTCTGACACTTACAGTCAGCAACTCCCATATCAGATAAAAATGAAAAGTAACTTGGATGCCGGTCTAGTCTTTTCCCACAGAAGTAGTAAATTATTAAACATCAGTTAGTCTGTGGGTGTCGGAAAGGCAGATTGGCTACATAATAATATTGAAAGTAATTACTCACAATTAATTCCCTTGGATTTTGAATTAAGGAAAGAAAGGAAAAAAATGCCTTTCTTTTTAAAATAATAATAATAAAAAAAAAAAACTTGAGAAGGTGATGTCTGAAGGTGAGCATATTGGGTGAAAGGTAGTAAAGGAATAAGCTGCTATCCACTGGACTAGAAAAATAGCCTCTTACTAACTTCAGAAGACCTGACTTGTATCCCAAACCTCCTAGCCAAATGAGTGTGGATTTCTAGGCCAAGGAATGTAGAGATGGAAAAGATATCCCAATATTCGTGTTCTTCAGACTGCTTAGCTGTATATGCTTGACACTCTACTCATGTTATCCCTCTAGAATATTCCCCATATGTTTCAATAACTTATTTCTAAGAATGAGTGTTGCTAAGAAGTGGGGAAAATTTCCAGTTTGTGATTTGATAAAGTTCTGAGTGTAGATTTTTTTTCATTAGACAGTATCTAATTTTCAATGAGTAAACTCAATATTATAAAACATACGAGTTCAAGAGATTAAATTTGAAAATTATATGTTATATTCAGCATACACCTTCAGTGATAGAAATGCATAAAGTAGTTTTAAGCTGTTCTTTTGTTTCCATGTCATCTGAGTTTATGAAATTAAACACATATCAAAATTCTGCTAAAAAAAAAAATCAGTCATTTTAAAAACAACCTTCAGATCTGGAACAATACTGTATTGAAAGCACAGAGTTTTTAAAATAATTACATGAGGTGAAAGATTTTTTTTAAAAAAAATCATTGGTTAGGATTATATTTAGCTGTTTTTTAGGGAGATAAAACCTCAGGTGGGATGAATTGTCACGTTGTCATCTACTTCAGGCTGACTGCTCCTGGTAGAGACAGTGTTTCTGATTTCATCATATTAAAAGTCTTTAATCTTATCCTGTAATTCCTGAAACTCTCGGATTCATAGAGAGAAAGTACCACGACACATGGAAAATTCTTAAGGGTCATGATAGGAAGGCATATAGTTACCTGAATACAATATCTCCCAATAAAAAATAGGTTTTATGTCTTGGCATGCACAGATGTGTAGGTAATATGTAATAGGAAACATGTAGGTAACCAAAGTTTTGGAACTTAGAGCTTGGAGATAAAACTTTCATGGCTTTTCTGCCCTCTTTTACCAGTGCTGCTCCCACACACACATGTTCTTGGGGGCTCAGGGTTTTTCTTTTTTTTTTTTTTTAAAAAAAAAAAAATTCTGTTGGACATTGCTGAGAGAAAACTTACTGAAACAGATGAGAAGAAACTGTGAATCACTCTGTCAAGCAGGAAAAAAGTAAGTTGCAATCTGGCCCTTTTCTGAATTGCCATGGTATCTCCAGTTACGTATTAACCAAGGTTATGAAAGTTTTGACATCTGAGCAACATCTCCCTCACCAGTCTGCTCTCTAAAGGGGCTAAAAAGCATCAGCTGGAAACCAGCAAGCAAAGTAGCATTTTGGGAAAATCATGTACAATGTCTGGGATATAAGATGATAAACGTATTTAGTGCCAGAAAGTAGAGAACAGTATGTCATAAAACTATAACCAAAACTATAATTTGAAATTAATGTGTTATGAATTAAAGCAAGAACCCCAAACAAATCTTTCCAATATCTTAGATAAAGGATTAAGTCACATATGAGTTTTCAAACAGGTTCACTTAGCAGACTTCCAATATATTCATTTGCTAATATCATTTCTCGCTGCTAGGATATACAGAAACACCTTTCCAAATGAAGTTCTTAATTCCTTTTGTTTGTTCAGAGTCTGTATGCTACAAAATCAGATCTGGGTGGCTGGTATTAGTGGTGGGCTGAGCGTGGGTCTGGGAAGAGGGAACGACATTGGCCTTTCCTGGACTTGGCCATGGCAAGATGCTGCGGTGCTGAGCATGGCAGGCTGTGCAGCTGCTCTTGCATCCCCTTACACTACTACAGAAATGCCAGCATTCCTATCCGTCTTTCCCTCAATAAATCCACCCAGAAATGAAGCCTAAATTGGCCACTGAACCAATATTACACTGAGAGTTATAGAGCCAAAAAGGATGCTGTACGGAAAGAGGCTTTAATTCCTTAGTCCAATTCTGTTTCCCCTTTTCCCTACCGTCTTCTGTCACCTCTTGGCAATTTTCTCTCTTACAGTAGCGTGACATTGCGGTCTGCTCATCAATTTCCCTGCACAGTTTAAAAATCCATGAAGCAAAAAAAAAAAAAAAAAAAAAAAAAACTTACAGACTGCAGAGCAAAAATGGCAGTCTCTGCTGGAGCCCTCTGAAGCCAGTACCAGATGCGACTTCAGTGTCACGGTTTCAGTAGGGGACCCAGGAAGGCATCTAGATACCAGGACACAGACAGCGTTAGCAGAGCGGTCATTACCAAAATTGTATTTATGTCAGTGACATCGGCCCGTGGCTGTCAGAAATGCTAAATCCTACCAAAGTGTGGGATGTTAATAAATCAAATGAAGACAGTGGCTGTATCTGAACAAGAAAGACCTGTCTTCAACTGCTAGAAATCTTTATTGCTTTATTATAGGACCAGTTGGGAATATTTTGACAGAATATTTTATCAGAGATTAGAAAATGCCTATGCATCCAAACAAAATGTTTTACAGAAACATAACACATTCAACTATTTTATTTGAGGAAGAAAAAGACATTCTGTTAATGTCAGAAAATTTTGTTTAGACACTTTCAAAGTGAAATGTTTGGCAAGGTTTTTTTAATGAATTTTTATTTTAAAATTTGTTTTCTATTAAAGTTGAGCCTTCAAAACAGAAAAAAAAAAAGGAAAAGTTGTTTTCTGGTAAGTTTTGAAAGAATCAGCAGTGTGCTGAATTTGACAAAGGATAAAAAAGTGCTGGGCTTCTAGACAGGCATTTGCTTCTTGGGGAATTCCATATCAGATTTAAAATTCCTGGATTAATACTGCTGAAGATTTGGTTCTGTTGTAGTTACTTTTTATCAAAGAGAGAATTTGCTATATCAATAAGAAAGTAACAGTCAGAACAGATACCATTTTGCAAAAAGTGGTGTACGAATAATATGTGTGTGCATGCATGTATGTATACATGTAATTCTGCAGCAGATTAACATGTTTTGTTGAACTTTTAGGGGAAATT
This sequence comes from Rhea pennata, assembly GCF_028389875.1. Lineage (NCBI taxonomy): Eukaryota > Metazoa > Chordata > Aves > Rheiformes > Rheidae > Rhea > Rhea pennata. The sequence goes on along the minus strand of NC_084670.1, from coordinate 14,878,337 downwards.
GCATTAGTACTGGGAAAATTTGAAAGAGTAGGTAACACTAACCCTCTTTTGGCTACAACTTAAATCTGCTGTTGGGAAGAATGATTTTATTCCACTGAATCATTAAAGCTTACTTTATATGAGGGTGGAAGGTTATGCTAAAGTTTCGGTTTTAATGGGTTATTAATATTGTCAGTGCTGTCTGACTCAGAGAGCAAACTGATGGGAGTGCTCCATGCAGGGAGAGCAGTGCAGTCAACGCTGCCACAGAAGACTACAGAACAAAGAGAAGTTATTTGGAACAGTGTTCCACAATTTTCAGAGCTGTAGCAGTCATGTTACATGCATTTTAAATACTTCCCTCTCTACTCTTCCTGTCCAGAAAAGCCTTTGCAATGAATGTGCTGAGAGGGAAATGAACTGAATATCGCAACAAAAGCAGGATGGAATTGATAAAAGCAGAAAGCATGGTTTGTATTAAAGAATGAAACACTATAAATTCCATTCATGTGTGCTATCTGAAAAGGCAATTTTGAAAGCAGTAAAAATCCTGCCCCAAGTATTAAAATATGTCTCTGTGATATGATGCTCCTTCCCCTAGACTAGTCTATCGCTCCTTCCTTTCTGCAGTTGCCCCTTTCCTTTGAAAGATTTGAAGGAATGAGGGTCATTTTTTTGCTTCAGAATGTGTAGCTTTTGCTTCCTTTAGACAGATTTCCAGACTACACTTTCTGATGCTCTGTCACCTTTTACCTCAAGCCTCCCTTTCACTTTTTCACCTCAGCCTGCTGCTTTGCTTTGTGTTTTAGGCCTGGCTCTTTTCTTTCACTCCTCACAGATCTTCCTTTTTTTTTTTTTTTTTTTTTTCCTGATGTCACCGCCCTTCTGTCTCCAGACGCTTTCCCACCTCTTCTAATGCAAACATGTCTGATTTTGACACACTTGCTATCACTCCTATCCTCCACACTAGTGATATACATGTAAAAGACTCTTCTTAATAATGAGGACTCAGTTATATAAATGAAATGAAAACTCAGTTTTATAAAGCACCACATTTTTGAAACCTAGTGGACCATTTTTCTGGCAGAATGATGGGAAACCTGATTCCTGATTAAATGGGACATGAATTGCACAGTTCTTTTCACAGCTGTCATGAAAATCAGGGAAAAGTCCCAATCTGATTGGAAGACAGTATTTTTTTTTGCATGGAAACCTCTTAATCCCCTAGATTTTGGCAACTAAGTTCTTTAGAACAGGTAATTCTCCTTCCATGAAATTCCTGAAGTGAAAAAGGAAGAAGACAGAGTTACTTGGAGTAGCATTAGAGACTATTCTTTTCCTCTTTTCTTCTCTCTAGAGGTTGTATCACCATTGTGAACATTTAGAAAATCCATAAAAGATCTGTCCTGCAAATATATGGACTATGAATGAAACCAAGTATCCATTATCCAATATCCATATTCGATATCCATTAAGACTAACAAGTTCCATGAATAATCCATAGAAAAATGCTACATTTGGGAGCAGCCATTAACATCTTTTACCATAAAAATATGCATTGTTGTAAAAAAAAAACTGCTGGTCTTCACATGTTGCTGAAATGATTGAGATTGCAATGAATAGTCCTTTAACTATGGTCTTTCGAGAATTGAGGATGCTGCAGCAAATTAATAGAGCGTTTTCCCTATTCAAGCATCTCTAGTGAAGTCATTAACCAAAGGCTCAAAGTTCCATTGTGTTGAAAATTAAACAAACTGCAGATGCTTTGGGAATGAAACTGCAGTTACTGTTTTGAAGTATGGAACATTTAGGACAAGAGATGAAAATCACTGTCTTAATTTTGAACTATAGACAGCTACCTTCATTATAGCTAGGACATTAGGACTGAAACATTAGAGCTCTTTCTGGTTTAATAACTCTAAGTAGTTTTGTACTTCATTATATATCTTATGTAAAACACCAAAAACCAGCAGGATAGTGCCCACAAGCAGTGTCAGCATATTTGCATTTGTTTACAGAAGCACAGAGTAAGCAGTGCTAGCTGTTGAACTATGAGTAGCACTGTTCACTATACTTGCAGATCCTCTATCCAAACTTCAATACTTTCTAGCTTCTGACCTTATGACAGGATCACAGCATGAAGCTGTGTTAAGTAAGACACTGCTTAAACAAATATTCATGCTTTATTTCCAAAACACTTTAAAATCCAGCACTATCTTTTTTATTATTGGCAGATAGTAGCCATTAGAGACGCTAGTCTATAGAATGACAGAAAGTCACAGTTGATGTTGCAATATTCTTTGGATTTTAGAAGAACTTTATTTAGTGTGGCCATGTCAATAAATTAAGGGAAGTAGGCGCATCATTGAAACAAAACTTTATTTGAGAAAGTATTTGTGAATTAATTATTAATTATTGCAATAGCTATAGTCACTACTGCAATACATGTCAGTTCTTGATTATGTTGGTGCACACACATGACTCAGCACAGAGCCAGCCTTTTCGGACTTACTCCATGCTCCAAGTTATTGAACTATCTCTTTCACTATAGTAAAATAAGAATTAATCTGATTTTTAATCTCAAGTGAAAAGCAGCCATCATAAATTTCTTGTAGATAGCTGTTAAAGAAAATTGTTCATAGTTATGCAGCAGATTAAGGTAGATCTGCCTTTGAGACAGAATATTTTTATTCTATTGTCTGTCCTTACTCTTGGCTCCGTTCATGACCTCAGCCTCGTTACGGAGGTAGTCATTCCAAACTCTTTGGTGCTAGACTCAACACCTATAAATAGCTACCTCTATCTTCCCAGGGGAGGGAAACTCTAAAGTAATTTGAGAACTCAACCATTTTCCAGCACAAGCATAATTATGAAAGAAAAAGTAGCTGGGGGAAAGGAAACAGATTAATATACTAGTTCATGGAGTAAAATCATAATTATTAGATAAGAAATAACCAGGTTTTCATTGTTCTGTTTTATCCACTAATTTATGATTACTCCAGACAGTATTAGAGAGAATAGCAAATTAAATTGAGAAACAGTGCCTAATGGGTAAAGCAAAGAAATGTGAGTTACGATACTTAGACTCTCGGCTTGATTCTGTCATCTCCCTTCTGTATGACCTTCAGCTAATCATTGAGCCTGCATTGTCCCACAGAGTTGACAATATCCATCAGACTTTGTAAAGCAAATATTCTGTCATGAAAGCTACTCTATACAAGCAAACATTTCTTTTTATATAATAGTGGTACACTATGTATAATAATGTATTCATATATATATTATATATATAAAATGCTTTTTATAATAGTATATTACACTCCTGTGACATTAATAAAACAGATTTTCACATATATATGTGAACAAACTCTAAATGGTTCTGTTAATGAGATAGATATATGAATTTACTCAGAGGAAAAATAGGTGAAGTAATAACTGTGTTCTGAGCTAAGTAACTCCCCCAAAAGGGTTTATTAGGCTGGGTTATGGCTCTTACTACATTAACAGAAAACTCTATTCAGGTTATTAATGCACTGAAATAAAGGAGGACTGGGGTACTTGTGAGAAATAATTGTGTTAAATTAGTGTGTAAGAAGGTTATAACTGGAAGAAAATCGTAAACTGTTTGGATAAAACAAGCTGCAACAGCTATATTTGCTTTGATTAGAGTATAAAGGAAGGTGATTAGTGAATCATAGTGCATAGCTGTACAGAGTGGTTCAACAGTTTGAAACTACCATACAGTTAAGTCTGTAATCGAGTTGCTTTACTTACCATCCGTTTGGCTGATGTTAGAAACCTGTATTACAGTAAAATGATGACATTGATCGGGTACAGGTTTGGAGACATTTTTGGTTTTGAAAAAACTGAGGTTTGGTTGACATATTTACATAAATGTTCAAAAAAGAAAAGTTTATTACAGTTCCAGGGGTAATGCACGTACATCTCATCGAGCAGGCTCCACGTTCCCGCAAGGTCCGTGTCCAAGCAGGAGAGAGGCGGTCTTTGGGGGTGGCCAGTGCCGGGTTTTGGAGCTGCTCCATGGGGACAGTGGTGGGAATGGCCAGAGCATCCAGGGCTCTGCAGACGCAGCAGGTTTCTTTAACGCCATTTAGGGAAGCACTGGTGCTGCTGTTCCGTACCTGTGAAGGACTCGGGGATTCACTGAGGCTGCTGAAAGCTCCCTTTGCTGCACCATGCCACGTAAACCTGAATTAGGTCAGATTGGGATAGTTACACTATACTTAAAACAGGATGCAAAGAAATCAATTCATTAGTGACAACATTATCTTCCCAGCCTTTGTGTGTTACTTATTGATCCTCTTTCTTTACCTCCGCATGTGTGAGAACTCAGTCACTGACTATCTCAATAATCTTTCAAAAGATCCATTCTTCCAAGGTAACCTGCCATAATCAGAATAATATTCAGCTAGCCTTAATGGAAAGTCCACCAGAGCACAGATACATTAGATATCATATCTATTTACTATCTCTCTTATCAATAATCAAAGAATATTTAGACCTTACGATCAGAAGCGACTTAGGAAACTTGATATCACTGGATTGTTAGGAATGACAAACTCGCTCCTTTTTTGCCATGAGCTAGCAGGCAATCAGGCTAAAATTTGCTTGGTTATTTTTTCACTGATGACCTAGGCAAGGAGAAAATGTTAAGAGTACAAGTTAAGAACAACCACATTCTTTGCCTTGTTTTTTTCATATTAAGCCCGAAGAATTTTAAATAAATGGGAGCTGGGGAACTGAAACATGAAGCGAGATAAGGACATGTATGTTCCGAGTTTGTTTTCTCTCGTCTGTCTTCTTTGCATTACAGAACTATCTAGTTCCCTTTGCTGCAAGCCTTGCTAGTATACATTAAAGTTACTTTAAACAGAACATATTCAAGTTACAACATAAAATTTTACAACTTATGCCTTCACATTTTTATCTAACATTGATTTCCTTCAGGCTGGATGTACTGAACCTCTTGATACTTTTTACAAGGAATATCAACTTTGGCATTAAGTATATGACCTGTGATAGGGTCAAAGATAATATACAGAAAACAGAAGAGTATGTCATATGTACTCAGTTAATGATCTTAAACAAAGCATTAAGAGATTCTATGTGAGGAAGAGGAAAGGGAATAGCATGTTTAGAAGAAAAGAATGTTCCCTGTGATAAACTACACTTGTTTTGAGCACGGCATTCTATGTCCTCTAACCAAGGTCATTTCTGAGAAAAACAGTGTCAAAGTCACTCCAGTGCAAAATTTCTAAGCATACTAAAACTTGCTTGCAAAGGCAGAATTCATGAAATTACTGTGCTTTCTGCTCCATTTTTAGATTGTGAATCTCTCATATTGGTTACCAGTGTTGGACTTCTCCTACTATACTGTTCTCATATTATACCAGATAAGAAGGTCTGTATAAAATTTTCTTGAGTAATCCATCAAAATGTCCAGTCAACATTGTGACTTGGAGTCTGAAAAAGTAGCTCTTCTGAAGATTGAGTAAGAATTCCATAGCAAATGACATATCTTCAGAGTCATTATTTTATTATATAATCATATTCAACTCCATATCAACCTAGAGTTGCCTATAACATATTTCAAAAAGTAAAATTGAGATGACATTATAGTGGGGAACTATAATTTGGTCTCATAGGCAAAGCATTCACATCTGGTCCATAGTAACTCCCTGCTGACATTTTCTATAAAATGGATGGAAAATAGACTATTGACTATATAGAAAAAAAAAGAAAAAAAAAACACAAAAAGAACATGTGCAAAAGTATACCAAGGGCTTATTCATACAATGTACTCTACTTCAGAGGGAGTGGAAAGCAAGATGGCCTTCACGGCCTTGGGAGGCCAGTGCTGTTTCTGCCCACTTTTATTTCTTTCATCTAGGCAGCTAGAAGGACAATTTATGAGAAGATTTTGATAGATTCTTGCACATGGGATAGAGTTTGAGTATCTTGGTAGAATCAAATAAGAAAGCTTTTGTTTTCTAAATTTGAGCTAGGAAATTGAAAAGAAATGCTTTAATTTCATATCATTTGATTGACTTCACTATGTGTACCCTCAGCAGGGCTAACTATGTGTGTAGGATTTTGCAGGACTGGATTCCTTTAAAATGTGTTTGCTTGCTAACTAATTTTGAATCTCTCATCCTAACATACCCACCATAAATAAAATATTGCTACTACACATACAGCAGCACATTCATAAAACGTCAGTCTAATGGGTAAATTCTGAAAAGCTAGTCCTTTCCTACCACCACATTTTGTTATGTCTCTGTCATGGGTTAAACCACTTAGGAGTTTACCATTGCAATGTGAACACCTGCTAGCAAAACCATTAAACTGCAACCTTTCCTATTGCTCAGTTCAGCTAACAAGCTGCTTTAAATGGCCTTCAGACAGCACTGTAACACCAGTGAGTTTTTTTCTGTTCCTCCTCTTGGGACACATAGTGGAGAGCTATTCATCAGTTATTAGGACTTTGCCCTGTTTGCCCTGCTGTGAAAGCTAGAGGAACTTAGAGCAACATGTCTTACGGATTCTTTTTTAAAGAAAATTCCAGTACAAGTACTGGAGACTTATATCCACAGAGAAATAACTAATGACCTGCCATGTCATAAATCTCAATTTTAACTGGTAAGTTTGTCAGATTTCAGTGTTAATACTGTGTAGATTTTTACAGTGCACAGTAATTCAGGAAAATTCAGGATATTGCAGTTAACCAGTCTTATTAATAAAATACATAATTACAAAGAATAAGATGCATAATTTTAATTGTCATTTTTAAATCTATCTGTTCATCATGTAACATCTAAAACTATTCTGCACTTTTTTACCACATTGAATACACATAGAAGATACAAATGCTGAAGCCAGTAATAAACCATTTATTTACAAAGAAATTCTGAAATGTAAACTGCATTTCTGAACTTTAATATTTCTAAAATGACTCCACTTAGACATGTGTAAGTGTGATTCATGCTTCAAGTCTGCTCACCTCACACAGAGTGATGTACTGTCACTATTTCATTCATTCTAAATGCAGCATCCATAAGGATTTAAAGAGTAGGCATCACCATAAATCAATGTTATTGGACTATATTTTCAAACAAAACATTTTACAGACATAGACATCCTACATTCCATACTGATCATGAAATACTTGCATGAAGGTCAGCTAAAGTCAGCAACAACTTATGGATTAATTTTCCCTAAGAATAAAAGATACTTATGTATTTTTTTGAGGACATTATGGTAGCTTAAATCTATACAAGATTTCTATGTAGAATTTCTAATAGTCATAAGAGCTTTGTAAGAGCTGTAAAACAAATGACATTAAGAAGATATGTAAGCACTGGAGGTTGTCTTTTCTGATGAAGCTCAGACGGGACTTAGGAACTATGCTGCTTTATGTCACCATTTTATAAAAGATAGAAATATGGAAGAATTACAGAAATAGTAACAGTAGTAAAAATCCATACCAATGTGAAGTGTGATTTAGACATTTAGAAATCTGTATTTTTCTTACAAACATAAAGAAAATAGAATGAAATTGTATTGTCAGTGTGGTATCCTTTTCCACTGTGTCTTTTCCACGGAACCTTTTGTATATAAAAAGCAAGAATAAGTTGTGGACTCAGGAACTCGTCCCTGCTCCTGTAACCTCACGTGCTCTGGGTGAGTCCTGCCGTTAAATTGGAAGGTAGACCTGCTGCTCAGGGTTTCATAGGAAGGACCTACAGATCAGAAGAAAATAGAAGCCTGTCGCTGAGGATCAGAGTTTGCTGCCAAACACACCTACTTTGCTTTCTACCCCATACCCGATTCTCTCCTCTTTTGCATTGTTTTTTCCTAAGGCACTTTGAGAGGTGCTGGGGCGGGGGGAGGGGAACCTGTTATTTTAATACTGGGGTAGATGGTGAAATTTTTGTCTGCTTGGACACTTTTTTTGAGACACTTGGGAACAAAAAAAAATAATAATAAAAAATAAAAAATAAAAAATAAAAAAAACAAGCTGCCAGTTTAGCCAGATTAGACAAAGTTACCAGTCATCCCAGAGCAGTTCTAGTGTTTTTATTTTTTACCCTTTTCTGGTCCTACAAGGTATGACAGCTCCTGCCTTGGTCTATATCAAAGAATGAATTGGAACTCCTGTTCTTCCTGCCCTAATCTAGAAATTTCTTGGACTCAAATCCAGTTGTTTTTCCAGCTTTACTGATGATTTGGCCTGACTTTCCCCATTGGGATATTCTAAAGATTGCTTTTAAGTTGTTAAAATAGAGTCAACAAGGCCATTATATTAAGCACTCAAATACACCTCAGGAAATTCTAGAGCAGTAAGCGTGCCTATTTCTACTTCTTGAACTAAATAACTTGCTCCTATGGCTAGTGAATATATTGGTCCTGTCATTACAGGCTGCAAGATGGTTACACAATGGACTTCATAAGCTTTGGGTTTTGTATGAGATAAGCAAAGGAAACCATATTTATGTCCTCTCGTAAAGGGCAGAGATTCATCCATTTGTAAAAATATCATGATGTGGATGGAGCTATTAATACAGGAAGTTCTAAAAATACGCTGACCAGGATTTTTTTTAAAAAAGCAATACCTTAAAGGACTGCTCAGAAATGGGCTTCTTTCCACACTGGAAGCCTTTAAAGTAGCAAAGCAGGATAATATTAAACTACACTGCTAGGGATCAGATCTTGGCAGATCAGCAAATATGCTATTTTAACAATTTTAATATGTATTTATTTCATATTTTAATTGATACAGAGTATGAAAAAGACTGAAAATAGAGGATCTGCTTTTATTCTGCTAAAGAACTTTGATTCATCTATAAAGAGTAGAGGACAGATATTTAACCCAGAGCAGAGCTTAGCAGCAACCTTGGGTTAGAAAAGCTATTACAGTGGGAGAATCCTCAGCTCTCTTGTTAATTTGGTCTTTCTAGAGCAGAGGTCAAGATCTGTCCTTTATAATTAGGCAAAAGAGAAATGTCTACTTACGTGTAACAACTAATAGTAAAACATCTTGAAAAGATCTCAGGTCAGACAGTCATCTCTGAGCCATGAGAACATGAAAAGTCTAATAATATCTTCTCTGTCTTTGCATTTTTTAACAGAAAATTATTTTCTGGGTTATCTAGTAATATTAAGAAAGAAGCAATTTACTGTATAATAATAGTAATAAAAAGAATCATTTACTATAAGATGGAAAGATTCTGCAGCATAATGAAATGCATAAACTGTAATCTAATGAATGTTCTGACTAGCATAATACATTATTTTTGTAAAGAATATTGCAGTACACTAGAGGTACAGAAATTTATCATATACTGGAATTTATATGTTACATAGTGATGAAATCCATCTGTTAGGTGCTCACTTATACCACATAATGTAGTGAAAGCAGCCATCATCAATCACACATTACTCTAATCCTACCTCCATATTCTACTACTCCTGGGTCATTCAAGAATGGCAGTGGTAATGATCAGACCTGTAATTACAGAGCAAAGTAAGTATACTGAGTTCCAGTGAGGATAATGATGTTTACTTTTCATCTCAAGATAAATTTGGTGCAATCAAAATGCTAATAATGAAGTGCTAGCTACAGAATATCTACTATGGAGGACAACACTGCTATACCTAGGTATTGCAATTATTCTAAAAAAGCAGTCAACACCATTTTGTGAAGTGCTGCTCTTAAGGAAAGTTAGAGGCAGCATCAAAGAAAAGAATTTTTGAAGAGCAGAGGCTACTTCTGACACTTGTGTTGCCTAAAGTAATCATACCAAAATTAGAGAAGTTAGAGATAAAAACAATGCAGATTTTAGGAGAATCTAAACTACAACCTAGCTTGTTAAAATGAATGTGTTATAACACTGAGTGCATTTAGCAATTTAATGCATGTATCTATATATGTGTACACTGGTGGAACAAACTCAAGTAAAAGGATGCAATATTAGGACAAAATCAGGTTAAAAAAGAAAAAAAAAAAGATTGCTGAATCAAAAAATTCAACACAGATATTGAAAGGAAAAAGTATTTCCTAATGAAACTGAAAAAGAGAATTTCCAAGATGCAGTGAAATGGATGGGAGAAGCTCATCATTCATTTCAGCTGAGCTTTTAATTTTTTTCCTGATGCTCAATAGTCTGTTTTCAGCTCCTTTAAAATTTTTATTCTTATATTTGAGTTAGTTTATAAGCAAAATTGTTGTTATTAATGAACAGAAGTGAAGTGGAGTCTTTTTCTTTTTAAGTGTTTTTTCTCTCTTACTCTTTTTATTGAGGGAGGTAGCAAAAATAACAGTTGAATGGCAATTAGTGTCCCTCCTGAAACTCAATTTATTATGCAGCAAAAGAATTCACTCAGCACTGGTTCCCATTGAGAGACATTTGTATCATGGCCTAGGTGGTGTTATAAAATCAATTGGTTCTCCTTGAGTGTTCTGTGGGCAAAACAGTGATAATGAACATATGCTTGAAATAGCATGCAGTGATAATTGTATTGGCCTCAGCCTTTAGCAATAATCTGGACTTCGAGGCCAGCAGTGTAACCAGAAAACAGTCTTAAAAGGAAAACATAGGAAGCCAGGTGGAAGAAAAATTAAAGCTGAGACATCAACATTAATCAGTGGTTGTGCTGAATGAACTGAATGAATCATTTCTGTCCAGCACCAGCAACAGAGCTGATGTACTGAATAGCTTTTAGTACATGTGCAGGTTGTGTAGCACAAAAATAGAGACTTGAGAACAGGTCTCAAAGCATGAAATGTATCTTGCAGTTTTTTCCTCAGGATGTTGAGAAAGTAGCAGGAGAAGGAGAGGGGATGGTTCTACACCCCCTGGAATGGGGATGTTCACTTCTTTCCACAGCCCTCTGGTGCCTGGATAGACTAGAAGAGGTGGTCCTGGCCAGAAGAGGTGTTGCTGAGATCTAGGGAGACAGACTTTCCACTGATCTTGATTGCTTTGGCTTTCTGCACTATGCGCACTTTCCCACAAGAAACTGTGTCCCATATTCCCTGAAACTCTGCTTGCACCAAAAAATCCACAAGCATAAGAGTGCAATATTCAAACTGAGAGAGAATGGAAGTGAAAGAAAGAAAAAGGATGGTGCATAGAGAAAAGAATTAAACTAATGGCACAATCAGAATATATAAAAGTTTGTAGAGAATTATTAAAAGCTTATATTGTCAGGATTTGGCTTAGAACAGTGCACACATATATATTTTTATTTTATCTTAGCGTACTCTGATTCTGATCTCAGTGGTGTGTGATAGGACAAGTGCCAAAAGGGTATTTCAGTGAGTCATGTCAGATTTACAGGAATTCAGAGGAGGGTGGATGGAGCTCTCCGTTTCCTCTGAGGAAGCCCACAGGGAGAGACGAGGTCTGCGGTCAGTACAGATCGCGAGCCTACATGGGATCAAGGAGCTCTTCCCGGTGCGTTTCAGAGGTCCCGGGGCAGCCAGACCGCCAGGTGCGCCCGGGCTGGCTGCTTACGACGTGGCAGCACATGCACGACGGGGTGAGAGGTGCAGAGTGTGGAGACAGCGCTGGAAGCCGTCTGAAAACAGGCTGCTTTGTGAGAGTCCCGGTGCTTCCTCTTCCATGCAAGTGGGAGACACTGCGAGAACAGCCCTCAGACTGGTTATTTGTGCTTTCAGGCCTTATCTAGGCCAGAATCCAAAAATGCAGAGGCACGCACATAAGTTACCAGAGCATTTTGTAATCTTGAGAGAAGTTCAGCCCAAGTTCAGTTCTAAAAATATAGGAATGAGCGGTAGGGGGTTATTATGCTATAGGAGCCGTTTTCCTCATCCTGTGAAAAGATTCTTCACTGTTGCGTTAGTTTTACATTCATGTAACGCCACTCATTGGAAGGCAATTACTCGTGCTTAATATGAGGGTAAATGTGAGTGCGCCCAGGCTTTTAGTCTCCCAGCATTATGCGGATTTATTGGCAGCAGGCCCAAACCTCGCAGACCCTCTCCAGTTCAGGCCCCCACTCACCTCGGCGAGCAGCTCCGCCTGACAGAGGACCATATGCTGTGGCTGTATCAAGGTTGCCGATGTTGTTGTGAAAAGTTTAATCTCATCTTTCCTGAAGTTTGCAGCTTCCTTAAAAAAACTCCTATACTGATAAACCTTGCAAAACGCGGCCTTTCCTCGGAGCTGTTCTGTCAGTTGGGTTGGTGAATGTCTGTTTTTATTTTGCTGCTTTAGAATGGAAAAGCAGTAGATAGACTAAAAGGACAAAATAAAATGTTGCTTTACCTCTTGAGGTTTTAAAGATGTGTGAAATTCCCCAGTTTTTAACTTTCTACAGGATGGTGCTGTTATTGCTATGATACTGCTTATAGTAGTTAATTCTCTGTTATACTCTGGCGTCACTGAAGTTGTCTAATTTCAAAAACAGGAAATCTTTTTCAAGCTTTACTTTATTATTTGAAAGAAAACACAGTACAATTTACATTCAGCTTTGTATTTTCTGAGATGTTTCAGTAAAAATCTCTAAGTAGAAACTCCGGAAATGTGTTGAACTTGAATATTCATTATAATAGTATATTATGTTGAACAAAGGATTTAAAAGCTGCCCTTGTTTTGTCAGTAAATTCCAGGTAGTTAATTTCTATGTCCAACAAGATGCACAGATGTGCTGACATAATGTTCGGTGTTTCAGCCCTTTGCAGATATTAGTTCTTATTACTCATGCGTGCTCAGTATTCGCCCCTAGGAAAGATTAAGAGCCTCACGTTGCTTTGGTATAAATCCAAGGTAACAATAGTGAAATCATGGTGGCTGTGTTGTGAAGAACTGGTATGAAAGCAATTGGGTTTCGTAGCTCATGATTTGCAACCTCAATCTACTTCGTAGCGTTGTGCAGAACTGAATTGGCTGTAAAACTGCCTGGTGCATTCTCCGCATGTATTCGTACTAGAAATCGCTTGCATAGTTTCATAAATGTGTGAATGTTTTGCGTTAAAATTGCCTGTTTTCTCTTGGTCTAAACTCAGTGCAGATCCCGACAGTTTAAACGTGGTGAATTTGTATCTGATCACGTCAGCCTAATGAACCAACCAGGCGTCAGCTTTGACAGGCTGCCTGACATCCGACAAGATGGAAATAAAAGACTCAGGGCAAAACTGTGACCCCATACAAGTCAATGGCAAAGCTCCTCTTGCCTTTAATGGGTCCAAGATTTCATCCTTGGCTCTCTGCCTTATCTCTCACTCCAAGAGACAAACAGCACACAGCATAGCAAGGACTACTGACAGTGTGTGTGCTCTAGTGTATAACGAGGCATTAACAGAGCATAGGGCTTTTGGATCTCAGCGGAGAAGTGGGGTTTTTTAGAATAGGGTGAGTGAAGAAAAGATAAACACATAACTGACAAGAGGGAAAAGTCGCTCCTGTGCGTATCAGGGGGAAGTGAGAAATTGCTTAGATTTTGTTTTCTTTTGCTGTTGCTTCTGCTTTCTGAAGTCACCCGACAGCCTACTGGAAAAGACTCGCTACCATTGCTCAGTGAAACGCAGAATAGCATAACGATCGAGAAATGCTTCTGCCAAGGGACCTCCCACATCCAGAACTCAGGAAATGCCCTGACTTGGAAGAATTTACACAGTCCCCCTGCAGATCCCCTTCTCTCCCACAGGTGACGATAACTTTGTTTCAGTACAACATAATTTAATTATGGAAACTTCAGAGGGCAAAGGTGGGTTAGTCGCTTGCTCTGCTCTGTGGATCACGAGAATTACCTTGTTACAAAGCCTTCCCTCCCGGCCCCTCGTTCTCGCCAGGGTTTGGATACCCTGCGGCAGCAGCGGGAGTTGACGATCTCTTCCTGCTATGAGCACCCAGGGCTGAGCTCACCCCCAGGGCTCGTCCCGACACGGGGCCGGACCCCAACTCCGCGCGGCCCGACCATCCGCACGGTCAGCATATCCCAGGGTTTCCCCAGTCTGAGGTTGTCTTCTTCCTTGGAAAGCAGCTTCAGGCCGCTGCTCCTCTCCAGCAGCCTGCCTGCTGCGGGGTTCTGCCGGGCGGCGGAGCAGACGGCGACGCTGCCGCCTCGTGACAGAGCCCGTGTTCGCGTCCCGCCAGCGACGCCTTCGTTGGAGGATTGCACCCGGGGCCTCCCGGTGCCCGTGCGCAGGGAGACGCGCCCGCTGCGCCGCGCGGCGGCGAGCCGGGCGACGCCGGAGCTGCACGCGCGCACGGCCCTGCCCCGAGCCGGCCGGTTCTGCCCGGTTTTACCCTCTGCTTGCGCTGAGAAGACATTCGGAAAAACGAATAGTTGCACACCGAGCTGGAAGACTAAAACGTGCTTTATCCGCCCAATGGGGGAGCGAATAAGAAATTCCACGAGATCCCTGGCAAAGATCCCAGAGACAAATTACCGAGTTTCTTACGGCATTCTGCCTTAATTAGCTCTGCTCAGGTGACTCCCCGTTGGCTCTCGGGCAGGGAGAATTTCAGCTCTGAGTAACGCTGAAAGTCCAGTCCAAGTCGTAACTTTATTCACACAAATCTAGAGTAACGCTGTTATTCAAACAACTTATCCTCAATTTATAGCAGAATAACTAGCATCAGAATCTGCCTCTGAGCTGTATTTTTGGAAGCAGAGGCTGTGGGAACAGCTGACGAAATAGCTCAGCGGGTCGCTGCTCACTTCGCATCAGCTGTGGGTCTGGTCCAGAGTCTTTCATTCCTGGAATAAAAACAGTCAACTAATTTTGAATAAGCAATTTCTTTCCCTTTGATGTGGGCCAGGCAGTCAACTAGGAATGTTTTCAAAACTGAGCCTGAGAGCTAGATAAGGACAGAATTAGGGGTATAATTTCTGTCAGTATAGTACTAGTGCCATTTCCAAGACAGCAGTTTGACTTCTGAGACACCTGTGTTCACAGAAATTTAAAATATTGGAACATATGGTCTTAGCAGAAGCACAAAAGATTTTTTTTTTTAACTTCATGTCATATCCCATCACATTACGAAGGGCTGTGCTGCGTAAAGTGATGAGATGCACATTTTAATGCATAGGCCTTTTTTTTTGTGATATCAAGCAGGAGAGAGTTTTAGGGAGCAAATTGGGTCACTCACTGCTGAACTAACTGGTCAGCAAACCGACATAATGACTATTTTCAAGTTTGCTCTTAAATTTGCCACTTTCCTGCTTCCCATTAAATCAGGCAGAAAATAGAGCTGTGTCAAAAATTAGGTACTTCCTAAGAAATTGTTCCCCTTTTTGTTCATTTTTCTTTGGCACTCATCACAGGGAAAGGGGGAAAATGTCCTTTTACCTAGGATAGTTTCACCACTTTGACCGTTAAGTGAAAAGCAGCTTTTGTCAGCAAAGTGCTTTTTTGCTTCCTGATGGGTAATGTAATGTGTGAGTCAGTATGGAAAAGGAGTTGAAGGTCAAAGCTGTACAAGTACTTGCTGTGTCACTTGGTCTCCTGATCTGAATGTTACGCATGTCATTTGCAGAGCTCACTGTCAAAGAAGGGAAACCATGTCATAGCGGGGAGTTTGCAGGAGTACTGAAGAATAAACCAAGAAAAATGACTCCCTCGAAATGTGCCAAAAATAGGGAAAGGAGGAATTACTTAACTGTGTTTCTCATGCACTGTGTGTATTTGCACATTGCCTTCTCTGGACACTGTTAGCCATCTTGTTCATTTGTGAAAGCAAGCAACAAACTTTGAAAGGTGAAATATTGATGAGTTTTGCCACTGACTTTGTGAGGCCTGAGATTTATCCAGGAACAACAACTAGAGAAAAGGAAGACTTGTGAGACAGCAACAGAAAGTTTAAAGCAGTTGAAAGATCCTTGGGTATTCTTTTAATCAACATTTTCATTAATCCTATATTTTCAATTGAAACTCTCCTTCCACAAAAAATGTTGCTGAAAATACTCTGTTTGTTGTTCAGCAACATTAACCTTTTAAAATCTCAATTATGTTCTAAAATGAAATGTGTATGTGCACACTGATTTCCTTGTTTGCAGCAGGACCTTTCATTATATTGGCTCTGCTTTTTTTTAACATCAAAAAGTAGAATGAAAGGTTCCTTTAAAGAACCGTGGCTTATTTACTCTGTGCAACTGGACCTTAGTAACTTTGCCCCCCTCTTTTCACTGACTGCTCCCAGGTTTTGTAGATTGGGTTTAAAATATTAGTTTTGACATTTAAAGCCCTTAATTGACTAGGTCTCAACAAAGTGCCTTACAGAGCTTCTGGCACTCTGCATACCACTTCCTCTTTTTGGGTCAAAAGGGGCAAAGCTCTTGTATTTGAAGGTCTGCAGAAGTAGAAAGGGCACTGTTAACATTTCTGTATGTTCAGCTAAAGATCACAGAACAGGCTCCTATATGACTTTTCCCAGGATCATGTATTTCTGTTTTAAAGAGGAATTATAATCCCTTTTACTTCAGGGGACTTTGAGAGGACTGTTTAACCTGGATTACAAAATCATGTAATGATTTGCTGTGATAAAATAAAGATTTTTACTTTTTAAATTGCAAAATCTGAACAACTGTGATCAAAGGAAAACACATACATGTGTCCTGGCCCCTAATGACATGACTGAGTCCACAGCTCCTAAATGCTTTCCCTCAGGAATGAATACAGCCCCATTTTTTCAGGCTTCCTCTCTTGTATGGTTTTCCTCATCTGGGATCTGCCCTTGCAAATGTCTCAGGATGTGACTAACTCAACTGGATTTCTTGTGTATAAATCCATCATGCTCTTAAACCCAAATAGGCAGATCCCACAACCGCTTATGTGGCTCATTTTACAGGATGGTGATGTAAACTGGAGAGCTGAGAGATTTATTTTCAAGAGCCTTATTTAGGAGAGAGTTAGAGCAATGATTTAAAACGTATTTTTAGTATTCTCATCTGCATTATACTTCTGCCTTGAAGTTTCAGTTTATTTTGCTATTAATAGTCCATGATTTTGTGTTGCAATGAAGAGTCAGACTGGGACTAGTAAAGAACCATTTAAGTCACAATGATAGCAACCAGTCTTGCAACTGAGATCAGGGTTATAAATCAGGAGATGTCGCCCCTCATAGTTTATACTGTCTTTCACAATTCATTGACACCAATGAATAAGCATAATTTACGAACCATAGAAAAATAGTGAAGTTGGGTTTATGGGCATCTTGTGAAAATGTTTAATAAACTGAAGTTGAAATAGACTGTGTTTCTACAGACTGTTTAAGTACCTTTAATAGATACCCATCTGAGAGGCATAATTTCTGTCAGCGATTTTACTTGTTACATTTCAAAGCACAGTATCATCATGTCATTTTATTTTAACGTTACTTAATGAAGGAGACATAATCATGACTGAAGTCTTTCAAAGTCCCTATAGATGTTGTAGTTAAGGTGATTAGTAGCCCACGTGTTTTGGACATATGCTGAAGAAGAACTTCCTAATTCTGCACAGTCTTGCCACCGGGAGCAACTCTGAAATCCATCTATGTAAGTATAAACTGTGCAATATAACTTAAGAAGAAAACTCCTGTTACCCCTGTTAACAGGCCAAAGCATTCGTAATGGCTCTGCCTGGGTCAGCATGTACTGAAGCACGATAAGAATAGGTCTACAGAGCAGAACAGCTGGTGCTGAGGACCTGATGTCTACATTTGGGAAGGGGGCAATAGCTCATATTAGTTCTTGGCTGTTCCTGTGAACTGAACGCCCATTAGCAGCTGGAGTGCTTTGGGTCTGCTCTTGGAACATGGCTTCTGGTTTATTTTCACTTGAAGAAATCCAGATCATGAGCTCCAAGATCCCTTAGCAATGTGACTCAAAACTTAGGAAGCAGAAACAAATGAGATATTTACTTTAAATGTGCACTCCTAATCCAAATTAAAATGCTGATGTAGATTCACCCATTTAGTAAACTTTAGTAGATATTTAGTACACAAAGATAATGTGGAATTGTAGCTGCTCCAATATCAAAGACATATTCTCCAGGAGAATTAAGGAAAGATTTTTTTTTTTTTTTTTTGATTATGATCCCAAAGCATTCTGCTGCTCTGTGCTCTCCAATACTTGTCCCAGCTGCCCATGAAAAAACAAATAAACAAAAGCCTACAAAACTACAGAGTCTTTTTCAACAAGAGGGTGCTATGTACCTCTGTAAGAATGTTATTTAAACCATGTGACTGTCAATTTCTAAGGATTATTCAATCTTTATTAAACAGAAGAGTAAACATTTATTGAAGGCTTGGAGTAATCCTTCAATACACAGTGCTGGGCCCATCCAATGTACTGTAACATATAGAGAGCTTCTCTGCTTCAAAAAGTATTTATTTTTTAAATACCTGAAATTCTTTTCACAGATTTGCTTTTACAAATAGGAAGTGCCTCTATCTTCCCAATGCCAAAATTCTTCTTACCTGAATAAACTTCTCATCAATCCTGAGGGAAAAAGTTTAAAGCAGTGTAAGTCTATGTAGTTCAGCAGATCTGGCCCGTTGTTCCTTTATCCTATTTGAAACAGGCACGACTCTGGTAACAATAATAAAAAGAATCCATGACTTTTCCAACCTAATAGTTCATCAGTTTTGATGGATTACAATGAATTAATCATACAGGATTTTGATAACATATTTTATTATATTGATTGAAAGGATTCACTTGAGATGACAGCTAACATGGCTCAATAGCCAAAAGCTTTTTTAGCACAACTATAGGTCTATTCACTGCAGCTGCCATTCTTGAATGAAACAAAAGCAGAGAGGAGAGTGAGTGGTGTATCGTGGTGATCTGTTTCACTCCACAGCTATGTAATATACTAGTAATTGCAATTAAGCAAGCAGAGTTTCAGAAGAAAACATTGTGTTTGAGACTTAAGCCCTCAAAAAATCTGCCAGACTAAAGATGAATATACAGTAGTTGAACTTTTTTCAGTTATACTTTATTTAATTGCTTCATGGGAAGTAACCCTTTGTTCTTCTTGGCTAGAGCCGCACTCTTCAGCTAGGGATCGGTAGCTGCAATATTGCATCCAGCTTTATGGAGCACACTTCATAAAAGAGGTGGACCAATTACAGCTAGTCAGAGGATTATAACAAGAAGTCATTGGTGTTTATACAACTTGACCTTGGACAACACAGTGAATGAACTCAGTTGCTTAACCAAAAGAGGAAAAGACTGAGTATGACAAGATAACAGTCTCCAGATACACAGAGAGCCACTGTAAAGAGGCTGGGAATAATCTGTTGTCCATGTTTGTGACAGATAGGAAAAGAAATAAGGGATTTAAATTGAAGTAAGGAAGATTCAGGTCAGATATCAGGAAGAACTTTTGAACAGTAAAGATAGTGAAGGGAAATGTTAGGATATATTGCCTGGGGAGGAATGTCCATCACTGAAAGTCTTCAAGAAAAAGTTAGACAAACATCTGTCAGGACTGACATAGATAGAATCAGCCCTGCTTTGACACAAAGAGAGGCCTATGCTACGCTTTAAAAATTGCATGTTATTAGTCATTACAGCTATATCTGGTCTACAATATTTTTTGCATACACATTTCACTGTGTTAAAAGCATGCTGAGTTCAATATCTCTTCCTTGAATGACTACGCAACAGAATTAAGCCTAGTTGTTTAGCCCTTATTTATTCCCCCAGTATGCTTACATTACAATATAGTCTTTAATTATCTCATCATATGTTGCTTTATTCTCACAGCCTTCTATCTCATTAGTCCATTGGATGAATTCTATTCAGTGAAAGCATATTATTTTACATATTGTCAGATGTTCAGTGGGCATCTGTATGTTTTGTTGCTGCATGATGTCCAGCCTTGCTCTGAAGAAAAATTTACTGTATTTTTAGGAAGATTTCTACAGCTGTCTTCATTGTCGTATTTGGGTAATACATTAACATTAGCTTACCTCTCAGCACTCCTCTGACATCTGTATAGCCATTTGGGAGCTCATTCTGATTTTTCAGTGCAGTCACTATTACATAGCACCACACATGTTCAGAAGAGAATTCTAATACAAATTGTTTTAAGTTTAGCAGCTTTAGTATATCGCTTCCTAAGATCTCAGTGGTGATTTCACAGTTAACAGCTCGTGTGTATGTATTCTTCGTAGTCTCGAGCTGTGGCATTTGGTTTTTAACAGCAAACTCCATCATGCAATATCAGTTTGACAACTTGCAGGGTTCCTCAGTGAGGCTAAAACTTTTGGGTTCGCAACACTTGCACAAATTGACTGATTTATAGCAATAGTAGATTGTCATTCTCTATGTGTATCATCATTAGGATGGGATGAGATGCACAGCTTGTTATTTAGGTTTCACATACATTTATTAGAGCAGACTACAGGAATCCTAGACTCCAGTCCTGGCTTGGCAAGGAAATGTGTGCTAGTGGGTATAGGCAAGAGCAGGCTACCAACATCATTCAAACTCTAACATCACCCACTGCTAAGATCTCTTACGACAAAATGGGATTCTTTTCGGACAAGGCCAGAGTATAGGAATAGTAATAAAAAGGGTTGAGCTCAGTGGAAAGCAGGAAGAAACGGGAAGGAGTGGCAAGATACTGATTTTAGGATAGAAGAAAATACGACCATCTGTAAGAAAGTTCTATCTCGTTGTTTTTGTTAAATTTCTTGTCCTTTGAGCTATGAAAGACTGACCAGCCTGAAATTGGACCCTTTACCCTTTCATCTCTTGAATTTGTTGCTTTCTGTTCTACCTTTTATCAACTGTTTTATCCTTGACTTCCTTTTCCAGTTTCCCCAAAATTTAATCCCGTATTGTCAACCCTACTCCAGTCCTTTTTACAAGATTGTTTATAGGTTTTGGACTCCTCATATTCTTCCCCCTCCCTGAATCTACAGTCCGCTTGCCTAGTCATGTCACCTGTCCTCCTTAACAACTCCTTATCAGACACCAATCTTTTCCTACCTGCCTTCCTGCTCATCTGCTACATTTTCCTGAGGAACTCATCTAATATAAATACATTTGGCATAAGCATTTGAAGTTTAGTTGCAATAAAGAAATGAAATCACAATTAATATATCTGTAGGCAGGCAGCCTTATAAGTCCCATCTATAGTGTACAGTGTTTACAAAATTGAGTATAGTGATCATTTTTACATGAGTAAACTGTTCTTGGCATTAAATTACCACTCACATAATCTTAAAGAAACACCGTATTGCTTCTCTGTGTAGATGGGTAGACAAAAATAATTTCAATTAGCTTCAAAGGGTCAAGCTGTTGTGTATCTGAGGTCATGATCCCAAAAACGTTATCCATGCAGTCTACATGTTAAAAATTCAGCTGAGCTGTTCAAAGACTTTTTGCAGTTGTCTGAATGCTCGTTGCTTTCTCAGAGCAAATCCTTTGAATAATCAGGGTGTTTTATGCTTTTTCTTGTCTATAGTAGAAATGTTTTACTTATATAAGGTATTCTGTGTATCTGCCTTACTCATTTTTTTCTTAATACATCATACTCAATTTTATATGTTCTAGACCTACATACACAAGCCTAATTTGTATACTTAATGGTCCTTCATGAAACAAGCATTTAAACTCTTAGCCTAATAGTTTCAGTTGATTTATTAAACGATATATTTGCTAACTGCAATATGGAAAAATATAGATATATATGTACTCAGGCACTGTGGTTTTGCAATATTAAAATTGCAACCAATTTTCTTGTATGTAATTTAAAGAAAATGTAGTGTATAAAAATGAATAATAGTCTGACTTCAGAGTGTTTTATAGTTGTAAACATATGATGTATAGGTAAATCTGAGGTGTCATTAATTCAGAATTTATGAACGTGAAAGTCATGCAGAACTTAATGTGATGGATAAATTTTTGTTTGGTCTGAGTCATGTTTATTGTTCATCTTCATGTCCAAACAGCAGAAGACAGTCTACTTTTTCTGTCCCAGAAAAAATAATTAGTTTGAAAATATGTTTCTCAAAAAGACCTTGATTTAGGATGAAATGTGAATATTTCATACAATCTTTTTCTTGCTCAGAGTTTACCATCCTCTCAAACTGTAAAGGAAACATTAATATAGGAGTTGGAGCAACTCACCAGCCTTCCCAATAGAGAACCGTCATCTACCACTAACTACAAAATGCTGAAGAGGCAGAGAAATATGTACTTTGAGACAGATATAGATAGATGGTTTTCTTTGCCTATGCTCTATCTCTTGATTTGTAATCTATTTTTTTCCCTTTAATACAGCATATATCGTACACATTTCAAAGCAGTATGGTACAGATTAACTACATTATTATAAAATTCAGAAAGACGACATTCATAAGTATTAGGAGGGTTGTGAGCTGACTTTTTTGCTGTTTATTCAAAATCTGATTTTATAGGTTTGTTTTCTGTTTGAGCATCTGTGAAAAGGAGAACTGTTCTGACAGAAATATTTTTAAGCTCTCAACTGCTAGAAGGTAACTAACAATTTGTCATATCAAGTGGATAGCATCTGTAACCTGTTAGTTACCTTCAGAAATTTAGTGGTGCCATTTGCAGTTAAAATGACTTCTTTAGTTGATAAAAGAGATTACAAAAGGAAATTCTTAGCAAGAAAATTGTAAAAGCATTACCTTGAAAGTGGCTTCTTTTATGCTGCAGAACCACTCATCATTCAAGTGTATATTTATTAGAAATGCCATAGGTTAGAGAAAGAATAGAAGAAAATAAAAAGGAGAAAATGACCCATACCTGGACTTGGATACTAAACCTTTAAGTGGAAAGTGAAATGAAGGTACCAGTTTTACGCAGAGGCAGGCTTCTGTGAGAAGGATGTGAGCAATTAGGAACCAGTGAATAATGCAGCACAAATGGAAGGCAGAAAATATTGATCTTGGGAGTTGTTACCAAAAAATCCAAAAATATGAAGAGTATTCTGTTGATTTGCTTTAGTTGTTATTCTGCTCATGTTTTGTTTGTCCATAAAAGGATTTAAAAACTCTTCTTTCCTTTTTTAGGATGCAAGTGAATTGAGATGGAGATACAAAACTAGAAATGCGTGATATGCATTAGTTATCATAAAACAAGCAGCCTTATTTTCATCAAACAGTAACAAATCACAGATTTGAAAATGCTTTAGTTGCACCTCTTTCTCCCATTATTTTTCTATTTTTAAATATAGGCAATAGTAAAAAAAATCCAATTGTAATTACAGTCTTCATAAAAAAAATAAACATTTGAAAGATTTTCCCTTTTGTCTCATTCAGGTAAAAGAGAGAGAGAGAAAGTATGGTTTGGAGGGTTCTTGGGTTGCAAGTGCCAGAATTCAAATGAAACCCTTAAAGAATGTTTTGTGTGGGCTTCTGAAAGCTATTCTGCATTGACCTAAATCTTCTCACATTGAAATAAATAACAAAACTTCACAGCTTCAGTAAAAACTGAGTTAAGATGTCATGTGGACTGTTAAAAATCCCTCCCTTACTAATGAGAAAAATAGAATGTGTGCACTATATAACTCAATTCTACAGGTCTACATGTATTATTAAAGACTAATGAGCAGTGGTTTCATATTTTGGACAAAGATCTATGAATATTCTGGTGCCACAATTAAAAATGGATGCAGCTATGTCAACACTTAAGAAATATTATCTTCTGATATCATAGCAACAGAGGAGACTTTAGTTGTGGTAGTACCAATCCTTCCCACTTCCAGCTTTGCTTAGAGCCATATATCTTCTAAGACCCTTAACACACAGTGGGTAAGCAGTTGCCATATTGCCGCTTGCACTTGCATATGGCATATTGCACTTTTTTTCCATTCTAAAGTTTAATGTCAAGTCTTTTTACAGTCCCTCCCCAAAGGATCTGAATGTAATTGTGTTTTGGGCACTATTATTTAGAGGCTCAGTTACACTTCTGCAGATAACTCTATGTGTTACTTAGGGCTGTAACCTGTCCCCTTATGCGCTCTAGAACTAGCTGTTCCAAGAAACAATGTCACGAAATTGCTTCCTAAACCTTATCCCTATATGACATACGACCAGTTTATACACTGACAGTTGAAGCCCCCTATTACTACTGTTTTATTAGGTTTAGTTACCTCTCTGGTCTTAGTATTGCACTTCAGTATTGTTTTCCTGGTCTGGAAGTAAGTAGTTACAAGTATATATGTTCTGTTAAACAAATTGGAATTAAGATCTGTACCAACAGTGGTACAAAATTATTCATCATTTAATTCCATGTATGCTTCTTTTTAAGGATGAAGTGGAACATGAGCTATGTATAGCTTTTTTACAGGCACTCTGAACAAATATGTACTTTAATTTGTGTGGATACATAAAACCAAATCATAAAACATGCTTGCATGTCAATGACTAATTTTGGGTGATTTTAATGCATTAATTATACTTTAAGCCTTTCATTTTCCTGGGGCTAATCTACTCCATTGAGCCTTGCCAAACTAAGGACAGAGACTAAATCTGATATTACAGATTTATAAATACCAGTATGAGTCCTTTCCAAAGCAAACACACTTCTGTTCTTTCAATTTTCTACTTCTGCAGCTTGGATAAAGACGAATAGAGATATTGCATCCTTATTAGAGTTACACTGGAGTTTTGCAATCATAGGCATATAGTACTCCATTCACCATATTAGAAATAATAGTTTAGGTCTAAACTTAATTGTTGTCCAGCTCACTGAAATGCCTTACTGGATTAACTAGTAAGAATTATGAAATTTATAGCAACCTTTCAGGAAAGTAAATATTTCAGCCCTTATGCAGACATCTCAGTGGTAGCAATATAATTTTGGTAAGTGAAAAATCCAAACTCCCCAAACCCTCTCTTCATATCTGAATAAAATCAGGCACCTAAAGAGATGGTCTTTAAGTCAAACACTTTTAAGAATGATGACAGAAGCATGCAAGGACAGTCACAGAGCATGGCAATGGGAGATTTGGGAAAATAACTAAGATGTGAGATTGCCGCGTTACAAAACTCTTGCTGGCTCCATAGGAGGCAAATTCCCACCCTAATGTTCTGAATACAGGGACAGGTTTAGCTCAGTTGGTTAGAGTGTGGTGTTGCTAATGCCAAGATCGCGGGTTCAATCTCCATACGGGGCTATGCTGAGGGTTGGACTAGAGGATCTCCAGAGGTCCCTTCCAACCTTACCATTCTATGATTCTATGATCTCAGGCTCATGTTGTGTTCCTTGGGGCATCTAAACTAGATGTTTGAGATCATAGTTGCTCACCACACTCTAATTTTCAATCTCAACTATTTACATGACTGAACTTTTTTTATTACTATGCCTCTTTATTTTTATTTATTTCATCTTATATCATTATATCTTAAGACACTTTGCCACCAGTGCAGCTGCCATAGCATTTTCCCTCAGCACAGCTCTGTGTTTTGTCACTCCCTTCTCAGTAGCTGAATACCTGTGGACAATTTTGTAGCCCTATCCTGCAGTTAAACCAGCTGTTTAGTAATAACACTGTTGATTTCTCTCAGTGAATAGTACAGGCAGTGTCTTTTACATTATCACAACATTTGTTAGACAAAAGCCCTAAAGGATCTTTGAAAATTTATACCATAGGTGCTTGCAAAACACAATTCTCAATTTTTTTTTAGTGTAAAAGTTACAAGAATAAGAATATAGCTTCTGTCAGGACATACGGCCAATCTCTGCTGACATTTAGATCAGCAGATTTAGATCAGCACAATAAATAAAATTAAAATTCTCAGCATAGTAGAGGAACACGTCTTTGAAAGGAAGGGGAAAAACAAGGATTAATAAAATCAGTTTTCTTCTGTTTGAAGTAAAAGATGTATACTATAATAATAAAAACATAGTAGTTGTTAGTTTTTTAGGAACAAAAAAAAAAGAGAGAATTATTTCCATTAGCCTTATGGAACAGTTTTTAAAGTGGATTTTCCCTTTTTACTTCTAGAACTCAGGAAATACATTTTTTTCAGGTACAAACCAAGTGTTACATTAATAAGCACAGAAATTACCCAAGATAGCTAACTTCAAGCTTTTCACTACCTTATAATTCATCAAAAGGAAGTAGCTGGCTTTTTGAAATATGAAAAATTACTTGTGGTTTTCTTTTACACTCATTTTCCATATTCTGCGATTGTATACTTCATTTTTTATATATTTATGATATCCTATTTATAGGTGATTGTGTTTTCTCTGGCTAGCTCTTGGGCTAAAGGATAATTGAATTTGTATTTCACTCAGTGAGCCATGCATCCTAATTGTCATGCGCCATGCATTTGAGTTCCTATTCATAAAACACGGTATTTTCAATATATACCAACAACTAATCTAGATGACATGAATTAAGAATTAAGTTAAAGTAGTTTGCTTTGAGTTCACAAAATGGTCATGAAATACTTCTTTTTATCATGATTGACTTGAGGAATCACCATAAAAAGTGGTTCATCTCTGAGTATATTTACCATATATTAAATATTTTAAAAATCTCTTGAACTAAAAAGAAAATTAAAAGTTTTTAAATCATTATTAAGGTGTAAACAAAAGCACGTACTGAAATTTGTGTTGATTAACAGCAGGGATCTGAATACGAGTCACATTAGTAAGCTTTTGCAAATACTTCTTTTCATCTTGATTTCATACTTTACACCCTGTCAATGTATGCCCTACTGTGTGCTGGAGCAAGAGTATTGATAGGAGCAATCAATATACTTGTCCTGTCATGGGGATAAGAGGAAGGAACCACTTTGGTGTGTGCTATGGCTGAGGCAACTAAAATGCGGCTGGTTTTTCTGAGACAAGTGGGTAAAACCGCAGTCTGAGGTGTGGTGCTCGCCAGGTGGTGATCCTGAGAAAGAGTGGGATGCTACATATTTGGCTTATGGTTGATTACATTTAAACATTGGGCTATTCTTCATGAGAGCTCAAATTAATCAGTCTCAGTGGGCCAATGTTATTTAGCTTCATACTGAAGGAAATCGGGAATTCTCAAGGGTAGTGGAGTAGAGGAAAAACTCAGGTTATACCTGAGTTTACAAGCCAATTTTCTTAAGACATGCACTATATGCACCATGAAAAGGCTGGTCATATCAGATTTATTATGGAATCTCCAAGGGTATGAAAAGATCGTATTTAATGCGATCTAGCCATCTCAAGCATGTTCAGGCTAAATCCACCACCTTGGGGGATTGCTTTCTTTCCAAAGAGCTTTTGTCTTAGCTTCACCAAGCTGTAAATGCTGTGCTATTTCTCCTGCTCTTTTCTTCTTGATGTATTCAGTGCTATTCAAAAATCTCCTGGGGCCCAGAACAAACGTCTCTTTAACACTTGTGCTTGAAAATGGGGGCTCTAGAGTTATGCTGACCCACATGAGACAGCAGTCACCAGTCTCTGAAGTTGTACTTGGAGGAGAGCAAACTGTAAGAATCAAGAGACAGAGCTACTCCACTGAGTTTTAAATCAGAATGATCTAAAATGGCTCAGCAGGGACCAAATTTATATAATTCAGATGTAAGGGGCAGATATTTAGAACACTTTGGAGCCACTTGGTGGTGCTGATGTCTGTGAACACTATGGGATCTAACTGCTCTTTGCTAAGAGTAGACCCCAAACTCTCTTTCATAACACTACCATGGCATTGTAAAAACATTTGGGAAAGAAGTCTTTGAAATAGCTTAAGATGCGAGAGTCCAGGTTGCAAATTACAAAAAAATTTGTGATGCACACAAGCATTTTACACCACCAATGAGCCTTACCAGTAGGATCCTTAGGAGATGGAGAAAAGGGGGGGCAAAGTCTAAATATGCCACCCTCTTTGTCCTCTCCATAAATCTGTGGCTGTTGTAAGTCAGATTTTTTCATTTTATTTTTCAGTGAAGATATAGCACTTTATATTGTTTGAATATGGTTGAATATACAGTCCCCTGTCTAACATGCTCTAGGTGACCCTGCCTGAGCAGAGAGGTTGGACTAGATGATCTCCAGAGGTGCCTTCCAACATCAACCATTCTGTGATTCTGTAATATCTGACCTCAGGATTACATTATGTAACTGAAACCTCCCTTTCTCCCTCTCTTTTCTTCTCTCTCCCTCTCTCTCACCCACACCCACATACACACATGCATCTGGTAAGCTTTTTCTGCAGGAAAGGGGACTCAGGAACATGATCGTGATTCTTGTCAGGCATAAACTATGTGGAGGAGTCATAACCAAAAACCACTGTCTCCCACATTCTCTCCAGTGACATAAAGAAGAAAATAAATAATTGATTTTGTGTTGTAGAGTGCATGTTTTTGTTGCTTTATGCCTACTTGATGTATTGTATGGTAGCAGTAAGAGAGGATTATGGGAAAGGGGGACTGAGAAGTGACAAGGAAAAAGTTTCTGGTGGAATTCATATCAGGCGTATTAGAAAAGCCAAGACTGTAAGTCCAAAGGAGGCAGTGTATTACAGAAAAACATGCATGATCATTCTCCACCTACACAAATTTAATGTTTTTTTTTTTCCAAATAATATTACTTAGGTTGCAAAACTGAACACTCAGAAGTTCAGAGACAAAGAAGATAAAGCCACTGACTTTCTTTGCATTACACGCATTACAATACCACCTCTAACCCCGGTGAGCCTGGATTTACGCATTCACATTTAGGTTTTTATTTTGGACACTGACAAATATATATTTTGGACATATTTTTCTGAAAAGTCTGAGTGACTATACAGAAATGTCTATTTTCAACTATTGATCCATGACTATTGCATGGAACCTCACAGAATAAAGACAGTTCTCTCTTCAAGGCTATTCTCCATGCTGAATTTCAAAGGTCTTATTGAAGCAGTGGGAGTGTGAATTTTTCTCAAAAGAGTTTACAAAATGTCATCTAAAAATTAGAAGGTCGTAAACAAAACTTTGCAGAATTTGCTACCAGCACCTTTCTGAAGCAAAGGAAATAGAAGTTTCTGATTTTTTCAGAAGTTTTGCATATTAAAGCAGGATAAATTATAGAAATTGGCCTAGGAAAATAGCTCAGAAAAATTCCATAAATGTTTTCTATAATAATAATGACAATGATAATAGGTAAGTTTGTTTGTTTGATAAGTGCTGACAATATGCCCATGAAGACTTGCCTTGGCTGTGTTTACGCCTTCTGTGTTTACTTTTTGCAAATGTTCTTTGAGTTTATTATTCTCATATAAATGTTTGCTGAAATGTGCATTTTCAAGAGGATGAGAGGACATTCTCAAATTGCAAATTTTGAACTCCTAAATATAAGAGCCTTTCTAGTAGCTATTCTCTCAAGGAGCAAAATAATTTTTTTTATCCAGTCATAATTACACAAGTAAAAATACCAGATTTTGCAGGCAATGAACTGTTTGAATGTAATCTACCAAGCAAGATACTATCTTAGTACTCATGTAGTTATTCTTATCAACTAATGGACATATTTGGCAGAGATCATATTTTACTATTTGCTTGTTAATTTTCCTGTTTGTCCTCCCTTCACAGGCTTTGCATTTCTCTTGCAACCTTAACTAGACAGAAATAAAATTCACAGACAAGTCTTTTTTTTCTCTTGTACTTAATGTTGATCATAAAAAGAAATCCTTAATAAATATTATCAATGACCATAACACATCATTCTTAAGCTCCTCCTTGTGCAAAATATGGTTCATTTGTGTTGTGAGCTACAGTAACTTGCAGCTTTTTTCTTCCTGGATGTCTGTATACTGACAGCAAAAAATGCCAAGGCTCCTCTCTGATCTATCTATCAAGAAAGGTTGGGTGGTCTTATCCCCTCTATGTCCATCTCTGTGCCATCTCTGCACTGTGACTGTTGTGTTCAGTGATCATCCCATGCTCAAAAGCAATCTGTGCTTTGGGTCTGCTTTCAGCTGACTTTGTAGAAGAGCTTCATGACAGTTTCAAAGTTACAGCCCTTAACCAGGAGGCATAACCACAGGGAGTAAGCTCACGGACTACTCTGGAAGAGATATAGTATGCTTCCTTTTCCATCCAAAACTGCGGGAGATAAACAAAAAACACTGAAAACCTAATCAACTGACATTTTTTAAAGAATAAAAAAGAAAAAAGGTTACATAAGTGGCTATCCCTTCTGAAATTGTGGTAATTTGTTATGATGTTTATTTAAATGCATTTAAAAACAAAATGAAGCAAAGCTAAAAAGCATAAATAAAATGCCCACAAATATGAGCAAGGAGATTTATCAGAAAACAGATGGTCTCTTATATGCAGAACTAAACACTTCTAGAAACATAACAATCCATTTATCTTAATGAACGCATCCTCTAGCAGATATCTAAAGTAGCAGCAGTGACAGTTTACCTGCAGGTCTGAAAAACACATTTCCAGGAAGATACATAGTTTAGGAGTAGGTTTGGGATTTTCAATTTTTAACATGTAGAACAAGAATATTATGGTAAATCCTCCCTTTTCCTGATATGATCTTTATGGAGGATACTTTTCTTTCCCTTCTGGTCTTGAGCAGAACGGCACCAAATTTAATTCCAGAGCACAATTTAAAGAACCACAGAATTGTTTTACTTTGTATCTAGTTGTATTAGCCTCCAGAGAGATATCTGGAAATCAGACCTGGTCCCTGCGCATGTCTTCTGTAAAAAAGAAATCTCTAAGAAATTGAATTCTCAGGCTTTACACTTCCTTTTGTATCACTGGACAAGTTTAATATCAAAGCTTTTTGTAATAGTCAACAGTGAACACATTGTTTAAATATTTCCAATACACTGAAAATGAATTGTGTTCTGGATAGCATTCGTACACTAAAAAATCCTATCCTGTCTCCACTGAGAAATGATTAGCCAGAGTACATTTTTTTTCAAAAGATCTCTCATAACCAATTCTTCTTGAAGAGAAAAATCTGAAAAGTAACAGCGCAATATATAAACTGCCAATTTAAAATATTCTTCCTAGGAATTCATTGCAGCACTATAAGCATTAGTGCCATAAATTGTCTCTGGTTGGACTTCTGTAGCATTTTGTTTTTAGGTTAGAATACCTCTAGTGACCTTGTGTAGTTACTTGTATTACCACTGAGCATACCCAAGGCATTAATGATATTCTAGTAGAAGAGAAAGGGTCCCATAAATCGTCATCAACCTTTATATTTTTACTTAGTCCTCTAAAATTAAAAGGGAATGACCATGGAAATTTGACAAGAAAACTATTATTCAGTAAGGAGAAATATTTCCAGAGATATCAACAAATCAATACTGAAGTTATAGCACACTGGATCCATGGTTACATTCTCAGGATCTCCTTGTTAATGCAGACAGTCTTTCCATAGGAGGACTAGGATGCAAACAACACATAGGAAAGGCCCAGTGGAGTTATCTTCCTAACCACTTACACTAGGTGATGAATTAAATTGGTGGAAATGTGGTCTGGCATTTTTAAGATATGATAATTCAGGTTTGTCACAGGATAGTCTGCTTCTGTTGTCAGAAGCAGCGATGTTACTCTCCTGTCTTCAGATTAGTGATATGGCAAGACTTACTTTTCCCCAGGCGGTTAGAAAATAGGAAGAATTGTGAGAGCTGGAATGTAGGTGGGAACTCTAGGGATTTGTAATGCATTATTATAAATTGCTTTGCTCTTTATGTAGATTTAAATAATAAAATATATCCATAAGCCTTCTTATCAGCTGCACTAAATATGTTTTCAAAGAAAGAACTAAGCCAACCTGCCTTTAAAAATCCCCTCTGCCTTTACATCCCATCATCACTGCGGGATTTGTATTTCTCCACATACCCTTCAGAAGCTCTCCCTAATAGCATGTGTAGATGGACACACCTTCAATATGGGTTATTTTGAGCTGAGGTAGGGTGAGTGTTGTAGGGCTTTGAGCCCCTCGCCCGGACAGGTCAGGATCTGCCAGCTGTCTCCCCGCCTTTTTTTAATAAGTGATTTATCCTGAGTGCCTTTCCTGACTATCACTGAGACAGAACAGGACAGGAGAAGAGGGAACACGTGATAGAGGGTCCCAGGACATTAATGATTTTTCAGGACACTCACACCTTAATTTTAGCCTAAGACCCGTGAATAAATCATGCAGACACATTTACAATGATTTATTACGTATGTGAAAGGAACCTGCACAGAAAGGAGAGATTCTTTAAGGACATATTGACCAATCCAATAAATGCCTCACATTCATAATGTGTTATTTTTAACCAAGAGACTTAATCAAGGGTGACTGCAAAAGGAAGTGTTTTCTCAGAAATCCGGCATTTATATGCATCTCTTGTACATGCGAGACAATGTCTAGAGGATGGATCTTCATCTCTAGCTGATGGCTAGGTAGAAGTGTTAAAAAAAATGGGTTCTGATAAAGTGCACAATGATGCTGTGAATAAATTCCATGAGATTTCTAATATCTTTAACTGTTAAATTGAAACATCATGTAAAAAAAAAAAAGAGAGAGAGAAACAAAAAAGGGCCCTTAGGGACAATCATAAAATATTGCATTTTGAATTAGTTCTATCAAAAATATCTTTTTTTTTAATTTGCTGGAATTACATAGATACAGAATAACATAGCCTATTTTATTGTCAAAACTTGTTTTCTAGAAACATTTGATTTATGCTTTTTGCAACCATTCCTTTCCTTTCTGAGCTGTTATTTAGCATTTGCTGACTCATTTAGCTCAGGTGTGACCTGACAGTTCCCTGCTCTGCCATCTCACTCCAGTAGGCAGGACAAGGAAGAAACCTCTCTATCCCTCATGTGCAAAATTTTGTTTTGGAAAGAAGCTTGAAGTAATTTTTAAAAGGTCAATTAATCAATCAGGGAAAAGTAAAAATGTTATTTGACTCAGAAGCCTTGCCTCACCACTCGAATAATGAGTGATGAATACTAAGCCTTTGAGTGAATTCTTGCAATCAACGGTCCATGACTAATCGATAGGCTGACATTTTCACACAGTTTCAAAAAGTGATCAAATTTCATAAATATCACGGATTGTTGTTGGAAAAAAAAAAATCATGAACAGACGGGGGGAAAAAAAACGGGAGGGGGGTGTCAAAATTTGCCAGCAATTGGTGAATTGCTCCCTGTAGTCTGTGCACCCAGGTGTGGGTGCAGGCGATACGCAGGGAGAAGGCGCCACCTACGGATCTGTCAAACCCTGTTTTTTGCCCAGCAACGAGGTTAAAAGTTTGCCTGAGGAAAGGTAGCTAGGCTTGTGAAAGGCATTGCACTCAGGACCGTGCGACATTTGCTCAAATATTAGCTGTATATGTCATCAATAGAGTACACATTACACGAATTAAGAACTGGCAGGCATCTCAAAAAGCAGATTATTAATGCTTTCATTGGGTTTTGGAAGTCATTGCTGAATCACTACTAAACAAATTTACAGATGACATCCCGGTCAGCAGAGTGGTAAATACTTAAGAAAGCAGATCAACAGTGATCCAAATTGCTTGATGTCTTAGGCTGTGTTGGAAAACTGTATTTTAAGGTTACGCAAAAGTTATTCATCAGGAAGAGAGGATGAAAAACTGTGTGTTGGAAAGCAGAAATCCTAAAAAGAACTTAATGGAAAATTCAAATGCAACTCTGTGGCAAAAGCAGTCAATACTGTCCATATTTAAACAGCAGCATGCACACAGGAATGTGATTTTTACCCCTGTAGTCAGTCTGATGCAGGAAGGTATGCAAGTTTAAGTGCATAACAAGATGTTTAAAATGGGAGTACATGAAGGAAAAGAAATGCAGCAAAATGATTCCAGTCTTTTGATTAAATGCCTATAGCTTGGTCTGTTTATTTTTTCAGAAAAAAATTTAAAAGGTGATTTGATCACAGCGTGCATGTACTTTCCTGAGCTAAACATGTTCTTTCCATCTGGAAGAGCAAAATCAGAGCTGGTGGTAGAAATCTTATGCCAGGTTAATTCAGATTAGATATTATAAATACTTTCTTTTTTCCTTTTTTCTAAGAAAAAAATCTAGGAAGTAATCAGGTATGCAAGCTTCTGTGTACTCTTATTATATGCAAGCTAGGTGAATTTACTCCACTGCAGAAGCAGCTGTACCCCGATGCTCTGTTACCAGCACTTATGTTTGGTTCATCATGGGCAGAACTGTTCCCAGAGGTGCCTTCAGATACAGTGCTCCATTCACTCTCTGATTCGATATATATGACCCAGCTTCGATTTGAAAATCAAGTTGCTGTGTTAGCATAGAAACATACTTGATCTAATTAGTCTGTGTCTACATGCATCTAACTAGGTTCTTGCTATACTACAGCTTACGAGGAAAGTTAGTGCCTGCTTCTGGCTGATTGCACATGGTCTGCATCAATTAGAGCTTAAGAAAAAGACATTTTGTGCTACTAAGAGACAAAGTTGACTCACCTTTATAAAAATAAAGGGTCCTTAACATAAGCTTAGTTTAGTAAAGATGTGGTATACATTATCAAACTTTTGGCATGAAGAGGTCTCCAGAAAAGATTTTAGATCATGTGAAGATTCAGAGGCAATCTCCCTACTGCCTCTAGAGCCCATCAGCCAGTGAGACTAGCATCACCTGGGTCCTAGCCAGGCTAAAAAGGGCAACAAGAATGTTAAGGTACCTATATGACACCACCTCTGTTTTGCTTTAACATGCTCCCTAACTTTGACCATCTTTGGCGTAGAGTGAGCACAATTGTTGAAGTGTTTCAAGTACCGAGAGAGTTATATGAGCACAAGGTCAGTGACTTTTTTTGAAGGATGTTGACACCATACCCTCCTACAGACCCAGCATGCTTTTTTTTTTTTTTTTTAAAAAAAAAAAAAAAAAGAAAGAAAAGAATGAAGTATTCTAAATACATCCTCAGCCAATATAATTAACAAGTTCTTTTATTTCCCACTTGGCATGGTTTAGGTACCTTGAAGGCAGCTAGTCCAAAGTCAGTCTTGTTCTGGTCAATGACCAAAACGTACTACTTAGAAATTAAATATTTTGCATAAATATTTTTGCTTTTATTGCAGTTAAGAAAATATTTAAAAAGCATGAAGTTTGTTATTTGGAGAGGGAAGCTGTGGGCAAATAGAACTCAGAACCTTTGAATCCAAAACCATTATATATTATATTTTGTATCTTTTCATCATCATTTTTCTCAGCTTCTAAGCAATCAAGAAGGATGAGATTTTTTTTTTTTTTTTTTTTTTAACAGAAAAGGAATTATTACATATTCAACAATGCTCCACACTGCATTTCTAGTCCAGTTTTTCAGCAAGCATATTATCTTTGGAACAATGGTTATAGCTGGAAACCGCAAAAATGTATTTTAAAAACAGAGCAGTCACCAGTTATATATAGATTTTCATAACTCTGAGAGAAACCTTTAGTTTCAGGTTCTACCTGCCATTTTTTTCATTGTAAAGTTTGTCACCTGCTGCAGAGCTTAACTCCTCTCCAAACACATTAATATCCTTTTGTGCTGAAGCTTTCATTCGGTCATGCATATCCTCCAGCTACAGGGTAGGTGTTATCAAAAATCCAAATGCTTACACTTACGCGGTTTTCTAAGATGTGGAAATAATCATATATTAACTTATATAAGGCGGAGGGGGAAAGGGGGATAAAAGAAGGAGGGAAAGGGCAGAGGAAAGAAACTAACTTGTCATACCTATTAAAGGCAGAGTCACTAATATCATTCCTTCAATCATCGTGACTACCTCCTGAGAAGGTCTATATAGCTGTACGCTCTGCTGAGTATCTCATCTGAAGTCTATTGATACATAATTATTGGTTTCATATCTTTACAGCTTCTCTTGCAGTTCAGAAGTGTATACTTCTGTCTTTTTAGTCCTTAGCTAGCTTCTGGAAGCCATTATTTACCATCAGATTTTCTTTGGAAAATATGTTTGAAAAGAAATCTATTCCTGAAATATTAACTTAATATACGTGATTCAGAGAAACAGATTATGGGTTAAGGATTAATTACTCTTAGAAACAAAACAAAAGCTTGAGTTTAAGTAGCTATTGTCAGACAAGAGAGAGAGTCCTTTAAAAAGGAAAAAAAAAAATCAAGCAAAACCTGAACAAAAATGATTAAAAGAAATAGAGCGCACCTAGAGTTTGTAAGCAGAATCCCTCCCTAGAAAATCCTTCATTACCTGGGGTATCTCTTAAAAAAAAATACTGATCCAAGACATTAGGTGAGGACATCCATCAGTAAAACCTGTACCTTTCCAAATTCTTGAGAGTTGCTACAGTAGTTAAATATAACTTATTTCCATTCTGACACTTTCTGCTGATTCCACAATTATTTTCCATTTTATATACATACAGGAAACTTCTACTAAAGCCATAGAATCTCTCTATAAAATGAGAAAAAAAAAAATCCCAGAAGCTTCACCTTTTTCTACTCAAAGGTCATACTCATTTACTCCTTTGTAGCAAAAGAAAATGAAATCAGTCTGGTAAATATCTATAGGCAGCCATCAAAAAGAAAAGTGGTTCCTCTGTTCTAAGAGGAAAGGGAAGTAAATTCAAGCCTGACAAAGTTGTCACTAGCCAGGACCTGCCAGTCCTGCTTATTTTTAAACCAAACAGCCAGTGGTAATGAGGTGATATGAGTCTCAGGAAGCAAAATCAAACAGTGGAAGCTGCATCTTAGGAAACATTCTCAGTTCGCCTGGTGGTCTTTAAGGATACAGAAAAGCAGACCTTTCTGCTTTCAGGGCCTTGAGAAGTTTATCTTTTAACGTGAGTAAAAACCTTTGTCAGTTCCCGCTGAAGTCAGGGGAAGGATTCCTGCTGCTTACAACGAGAAAGAGCCTGGCCGAGAGAAGAGTAGAGATACTGGGTGGGTCATCCAGAAACGCTCCCTGGGGACCTTCCTGTCATTCCATTCACAGCAATGGACATCCTGAAATTCCTTTTCAGCTTTTTAGACATTTTTACCTAAGATAAAACATTTTCAGTATCTGCAATTTTGTGTTTCCCTATTTACAAACAACACTTTTCTTAAAGCGTACGCGTTCCCATTCGCGTGCATTGCAAATCTGGCCAGAACTAGATGATTTCTTTTTATCATCTAAAAATTATCTTTTTTCATAAGTATTTCTGGAATAAATAGTGAATGTATTCAGTGTTTATTATCAAAAAGAGTTTCAGTCAATAGTGTAATAGCCACTACAATGATATTTGCCTGTCATTTTTGGAAAGAAACTTTAGAATTAATCATTTACTTGAGATAAAAAAGTCTGTTTTGTTTCCAGCAACTGAAAACAGTTTTATATTACATGATTCCCTAAATTTACTGTACAGCGTGTTTTGCAAATATTGCACACATTTATTAATCAATGGACATTTGCTACACAGTGCTCACCGCAAGTCACATTCACTACACTGAAGTCTTGTTCCTCATGGGACCAGTTCCACTGAGCAAGGACACCTTCAGCTGCATGTTAAGCTCATCTTGCTTATGGTTCTGTAATCTGTTTTCATAGTATATTTTCTATGATTACTCTTCTCATTTGAATGGAGTTGTACTAGACAGAGCAGTGAAAGCCTCCAAGGGCTTGTCTAGACACCTAAAGCAGTAACTGGAAGTCAAGAGCACATGAGCTTTCATTTACTGAAAGACACTATGTACATTTTTTTGAGAAGAGCAGTTTTAAAAACCCCAGAGGGGTGATATTCTAGAAAGGGAGACAACTTAGAGGCTTAATCCTATTTTCATGTGCAGATAGTGTAAACTTAGATTAAAAGATGTTATGTTATAGAGAAAGACAATTTTAAGATCATAATCAAGAAAAAGTCATATGGGAATAAGCAGAGCATTTTTTCTTAAATTTCCAGATTTTTAAATTAACATTTAAGTAAAGAATGCGTGAATAATTCGAGAACTTATTTCAAGCTTTGAGATTTTTTAATCCTTTGCTTATATAATAATTTTAAACCTAATTAGTTTGTACTTAAATAAAATATTACCTTATAAGCATCCTGGAGCACAATCATTTGACATGAAAGAGAAGTGGGTCAAACGCACCTGAAAAAGTCAGAGGAATTGCTTTAGGTTTATGATCTTTTACTCTTGGTGACAGGTTCTGTTTAAAGTGATCTTGCCTTGGTATTTGTGCTTAAGCATGAAAAAGCTTCTCACTAGAAAGGGTTAAAATCTTTTTGTTAAAATCTCTGTATCAAAATCAGAGGCTAGCCAGTATTAATGCAGAATTAATCAAAAAGGGGAGCTGAGTAGTGTTTTTATACTGAAGGGTGATTACAGCCAAATAACTTCTTCCTCTTCCTAAAAAAAAAAAAAAAAAAAAAAAAAAAAAAAAAAAAAAAAAAAAAAAAAAAAAAGACAATACAGAGTTTGGATACAACCAGCAGGAACAGGTAAGGCACAAACACATTAGGCTGTATTTGCTACTTTCCACAGAATTTCTCTTCCACAGCAGAGTCCCATGCAAAATAATACCAGCTCTCAACTGGGCAGACTGCCTCTAAAGCCTGGTTTAGAAATGGTAATTTAACTGAATACAGCTTGAATGCCACTTCTAGTGAGAAGAGCTGCCTACCCTGGGATCTTTTATGCTGACAGATTGAAGAAAAAGGTTGCAGCTTTCGTCAACTCAAGGCAGACCAAACTCAAGATACGATGAACAATGAATATAACATGTGGAAAACACATATAGTAAAAATGAGTAGCTTGTACAAACACTTATAAGGTAAGAACTTATAAGAACCCTCCAGAAAGCCATCTGGTTTTTATATAAATAAGCAATATTTTATTGGCAGCCCTTGTAAAAGATCTACATAAGATAGATTTAATATATCTAATTATATTAAATAATATATTATTAGCACTACCTGGTACACATAACTGTTCATGTCACTCTTAGATCAGCTGAAAATTTGGCCTCTAAAGCAGCAAACAAATTAGTCATTTTATTACTTTCTCTTTCACCACTAGAAGCCAGTAGGTAGATATAACATTATTTTACACAATGCTTTAGGCTTATACCTAGTACCTAAAGCATAGTAGACTATTCAGCAGTGATTAGTAAATAACAATGAAAGTGCTAACTTCCCGTGAGTTCAAGAAAAAGGAATATACTAAAAAATATATCAGAGAGGAGGACATTAAAAGGAAGAGATATAACAGATGATGCCCCTCCAGCCAAGTTTAGCATTCTTACCCTGCCAAGGTGTCAGCAGTTCCAAGAAGAAGGACTTATCAACTTTTAGACTAAGTGTGAGTAGAGTTGTTCAGGTGAACAAGATTTGATTCAAAAGTTTGCAGGTGATAAAGATGAGCTTTACACCCCTTAGGAACCACAACAGTTTTGAGGCAAATAATAAGGTAGTCAAGAAATTCTGTGTTTGAGGAACTGATCCTGGTTTTATTTATATCATTATTATACCTTGCAACTTTACTGACTTAGTGGAATTAATCCTGCATAGTATAAATGGGGACCAGCCCATAATATCTGTTATCTACAAGAGGAGGATAAATAAGGCAGGCAGAGGGAGCAGGATTAACCTCAACATAGTAGAGGTTTATAGTACATCCCTCAAATAGTAAGGCCATAATCAAGGTGTACAGCAAAGAAAGCTTCTTCCAACTGTGCAGCTTGAATAATTTTTTTGTGTATCTCAACCCCCTTTCTGGCTAGACAATCTTTGAGATGAATGAAAAATTTTACTTTTATGGTGAAGAACACAGTAAGTTCAAAGGAAAACGGAAGAAAGGGACATGCACACGAAGTAAGGCAAGTTAGAAATAATCTGTGTGTAACCCATGAGATCTAATGAGGCAACAAAGAATAGATTCAAAGAATAAATCCTCTTTTTTGTTCGTTGATGATGGGTGCTTATAAGAGCCTTAAAACCTTCTGTCAATTCTGTTTATCAGAGTTGAACTGTTTAAACTCTCCAATGGAGTCTGCTATCTAGTGGGATTTTCAAACCCAAGCTAGATGCCAAAACTCACTTATAACATACCTGATGGGAATCAGGTCCTTAAAGAAGTTAAAAAAAAAAAAAAAAAAAAAAAAAAAAAAAAAAAAAAAAGAGCTGTCAAAGCCAATCAGGAGACAAACAGTAAAGGAAAGTCAGGTAATGGTCTAGGAAAAGGAAATGATAAAGGAAAGTCAGATAATGGACTAAGAGTTTTAGACATTGAAGCAGATGATGTATTGGTTCTGGATGATGAACTGTGGCAAGATTCTCCCCTTCCTTTGGGATCCATGTTTGCAAATTGTCTTTGAGAGCTAGATACTTAAGCCATATCAACTACCTAAGAGGTCAGGAGCTAAAGCCCTATTTTTTTTTTCTCCTAACATGCTGTATTGTCCTGCATTTACCCCCATTTTTCCCCACTTCCCCTGTTACCAGTTGTTCCTACCCGACCAAGTCCTGGTTCTTAGTTTGCGGATATATAATACATGTGGGATGTGCTATGTGTGTACCTTCAGGACTCCGCTTTTAAGGGATGCATTCCTCAGCTTAATCTGACAGTCTCATTTCATAGGGTTTTGATGGATTTTTATTTGAACTAAGACCCCAAGCAGCTTGCTAGCAGGGGACAACATCAATACTTTCAAAATGTTTGTCTAAATCTTAATTACATTTTTGATTGACCTAATCCAAAATTTGCTTTGAATTTTCATTTCATGATACTGTTCAAGGTCTCAATGGATTTTCTTGGTTTAAGGGCATGAAGAAAGGTCAACATCTGATAATTTCTCTTCAGCCCTACTGAAGAATTTATCCTGTGTTAGCATAGATCCTCATGGCTTTGAGCCAGGAAACATCCATGCATAAGGAAGGATCTCATGTTTAACGCACAGATACCTCATATAGAACCAATTTATCTAATTCAGATTATTTCACCTCTCAGCTTTTTAAATATTTTATATTCTTTTGACAATTGTCCCTTAAAATTCCTCAAACATTGAGATTTTGACAATTTCTCTTATTTATGAGCTGTTCTGCAGCATTCATCAATGAGCTGTTAGAGACTCACTCTTTCCCATAGCACACTTACGAGTTTGGTAAGAGTATTTATTATTCTGATTTTTTTTTTTGTTATGAACGAGTCTTAAATGAGGGCAGAGTGGGAGCAGGTGACTTTTCCAAGGTCATCTGCAGAGGTTTTATCCAACAGCTAGTAAGGAAGCTAAAATTCTCACTTCACTGCTTTAACCTGAACTTTACTCTTTTAATACTTATTCCACAATTTATTAAAACTTCCATATTGGAGAAGAATATTTATTGAACTCAGTTTATTTTTTCACTCGAGGCTTTACTTTATACATACTACATTATACTATTTATTAGTAGTAATAATAATGTATATTATGTAATGAGCAAGCATATCTAGAGATCTCACGTCAAGACTTACATAGTGAAAGAGTTAAGGAGCAGTTCTTCGACTGCTCCACTTAAGGAAGCTAGTATTTTAATGGTCCCAACTAGGATTAGAAGTTAACACCTCATTAAGGTGAATGGGGGATATAGTTTGCACCTTTACTGTTGCTTCTATGCTGTGTGAGTTGCAGGCTCCTTCTACTGTTTCTGGAGGGCAGACTTAAGGAGCACAAGGGTGCATCATTAATTTATATAGGGAAGTCTCTTTGTAAAAGAAATGGCTAGCAACTGTATTTTTTAATGAAAATCCCGTTCTACAGAAACTCTTTTGCCAGTGTAAAGACCAAAACATCAAGGGATTTATGAATTTTTTGCACCCACTCTTTTCCACTGTTAAGTTTCTCAGCAGAAAGGAAACCTTATTACTCAAAATACCTATTTTATACAGGTGCACTCCTGTAAAAGTGCACTCAGTTAGACCTAAGCCCTTCCCCTATAAGGAGGTAAAACATCTGTTTCCCTCATGGCCATATTTGTATTCAGTATTAAAATAAGTAAAGATCTAAAGCCCACCTACAGGCAAAATTGCAGTTGTGTATTTAATAGTAAAACCCGATGCAAGTGGACTTGATTGCTTTTCCTCTCTCTCCTGCCTAAAAAATATGTTTTATATATAGATACATGATTTTGATCAGTAAACATTACATGTGTTTTCCCAGGGAGGTTGGTACCAAAGTCCAAATTAAGCTACTTAAGGAAGGAAGGAAGGCGCAGAAGACTGAGATGATTTACCCATGCTTATCAAGCAAAACAGCTCGTGTATTCCTGCATGCTAATGATATTTTTTTGTATGACACCTCAATGCCTCTGTTTCAGCTTCCTTACATGAAGCCATATAGGTTTGAGATAAACAGTTACAGAGAATCCCAGATGATTCATGACCACTCTGAGATAAAGGCATAAAAATGTGAGAATAACCGTAGTACATAAATGAGCAAATGTGTGCGCCTGCACACACACACACTACTCTAGCATGTTAAACCACAGTGACAACAGTTTTACATATTAACATTACTGTGTTACAATAAGAAGTAGAAATAATGGAAACATCTATGAAAATGTTTATGCCTCCTTTATTTTGGGGTCCTTTTAAACTTGCCTTTTTAATAGTGTTCACTTTAAATGGATTAAAGGTGTTCACTTTTAAAATGCCTTTTAAATATCAATGCCCTCATCCATAGAGAAATAGAGGAACTACCTCTGAAATTATATAGTATGCAATAAATCCAATATTTAAGAGCCCACACCAATCTTTCTCATTCAAAAGACAAAATGCCCATAGATGCAGTAAATACTGTAACAGGCTCAGAGACCAACAGGATACAGCCGCTAGCAATTAATGCTAATTGCTAACCAAGGTTCTAGAACGGATTAGTGATTTTAGATACCCAACTTTGAAAAAATGTCTGATAAGGGATTGATTTTTCAGAAGAGGAGTAGTCTCCTTTTCCTGGGAACTGGGCCTTTTTAAATTATCTCTGCTTTCATATCCTGAAATGAATGAACTTAAAATTACCACTTA
This sequence comes from Rhea pennata, assembly GCF_028389875.1. Classification (NCBI taxonomy): domain Eukaryota; kingdom Metazoa; phylum Chordata; class Aves; order Rheiformes; family Rheidae; genus Rhea; species Rhea pennata. The sequence goes on along the minus strand of NC_084670.1, from coordinate 14,835,419 downwards.
CTTCTGGAAATCTTGTCCAGATTTTAGCAACAGTGTTATTATCCATACAACATTTATTTTATTTTCTGATTTCTTAAAAATCCATTTTCCTTGCTCCATCACTTTCAAAGCTATTTATACTTTGAATCACAGAATCCTCCATGCTGCTGAAGAGATAAAATCAATAGGCAATATTTTAATCTGGACACACTGCCTAAGTATCTAGGGCAGGTGTTTTCAAAGTAAAGGCCTTGAATCCTACAGTACATTTACATCAAAGTTCACTTAGCACTGTGTGTCAGATTGTTCATTTTCCAAACCAGCTGTAGGCTTGATTATTTTCTAAGTAACTTTATTGTACACCTCTTGTTTCGGTGATAAGAGCTGAAATGTTACATGATTTTCTTGTAACCAGGAATGAGTTAATAACATACTCGAAAATGGTTAGACTGTCTTTAAACAAACCCAGATGTGTATTTAAGAAAAAAAAGTTTTGTAATATTTTCACTCTATGCTATTAGGAATTTTGAAACAACTAATTACTGCTGGTATGCAAATTCTGTGAAACCCAATTAAACAAATATCAGATATAGGGATAAATCTACTGGCAAAGACATGTGCTTTCTATCAGTTTGTACACATCCTGTGTTTGTCATGAAACCTGTTTAAACAAATAAGCGATAAAAGACTAAATGAGTCAATGAAAAAAATCCCCTAAGTACCAAGTGCTGAATTGTACATTATTATATCTCTCCATGGGTAAATGAGCTTGCCTGCTCTGCTGTAGCAGACAAGCTCCTACTTAAGTAAATACTGTCTCTTTTAAAAGAATAGACCTAGTAAAGGCCAAGATTTTCTGTACATCCAGGAAATATATTTTAAAACTGCTATTACAGTTTCACTGTGAAGCCAAAAGACATTTAGTTGTCATAAAAATAATAGTATTTGCATGCTAATTTTTTCTTTTCATCTGGTAAAATACTGTGTGAACGGAACTGGGAAAACCAAACTATGTCCAAGCTTGTGATTGTAAAATCTCTGCTTCTAAAGATATTTTAACTAGCTAGATTCCATTGATCTACAGCAAAGCTTTGTCAACTAAAGCTTTTTTCTTAAATTGATTCTCCATCTTGTCTTCTCATTCTTTCGACAGCACACAGCAGGAAGCTCTTTCTACATACAGAAAACACGATCTTGCTGTAGGCATGGGTATAAAACAAAAAGACAGTGATTAAAGAAAAAAAACAGACTGCTGTTAGTATGTGATCTTAAAGTTATTGATCTTGTCAATCACTTACAGACACTGAGTGCCCATTTAAATCTGTAATAACTATTAATGTTACCACAAAAATGCTGACCACTTGAAAAAAAACAAAGAAATCTATATGATAATGCAATGTGATGCTTATTTGGCTGTGTAGCTACTTGTAATATATGACAGTAAGTACAACATCCCACTTCACAAAGATCATATCTCTGAAGTTTTTTAAAATTAATATGATATGAGAATATGAAGTTCTTATATTTCGAAGACTTTGTTAACTAAGAACTTTTTTTTTTGACTGCCAAGAGCATTATTAACTTTATCATATAGATATAATCAGTGAAATAATTTTCCCTAGAGCTGACCCAAACTCAAGCATTATATTTGGACACTTTTAAAAATCCATAAAGCTGAACCAGCATCATGTTAAATTGTATGTTCATACTGCCTATCTCGAGATTTTGCAACCCTCTGGTAGCTGTATTAACAGGTGCATCTAAACCTACTTATGTCTAAATACAAAAGAAAATTAGTCAAAGGAAAAAAAATCTTACTTGAAAAGTAAATAGACTTCAATTGCTGGTCATATTAAAATGGCAAAACATTTGACCATCTGGAACAGAATAAAACCCAAAAGATCTCAAATCAATGTCCTTACATGTTTTGTCTTGCAATCAAATGTCTATCAATAAAGCTTGTCACCTTAAGATGAGATGATATTTTAAAGGGCAGTATTTGTTGCACACTAACTCCCACAGTGAACCAGCTTAAAAATATTTAGCACAAACATTCACGTAACTTGCAGCTTTATCCTCTTCTCTATCCTACAAAGAGGGGAAGGCATTTACTAATAATTTGATAGTATCTTCGGGACCAGAAAAGGATACAAATAACACAGACAGTTGCATCTAATCTGAAACTAGTATACCCATACAGAAAAGTGCATTTACATAACAGACAAGTAGGAATGTATTGTTGTTTGGTGCCAGCCAAAGGGCTTATGGAAAGCCTTTTTCCATCTCTAATATATGTGTAAATTAAATTTTATGAAATGCATTTTATATGCACTTCATTGATCTTCTGAATTTATCATAAGCCTCTAGTTCGTATTTTGGTGCCAGTCGAGTCTGTCACATGGTTTTGAAACCAATAGAGGCTCATAGCAAAGGGTTTTTCTTTGTTTGAATTACTTTATTGGTTGAGTGGAAGGATTAAAGACAGACTAGAAAGTCATTATGATGATGTAATAAAACACACAGTGGTTGTTCCTTCACTTTAAAAACTGCTTCTTAAGCACATTCTTCTGTTAGAAGCCAGAATGAAATGTCATTAAGCATCTGAACATGAAGATAACTATTTTTTTTTTTACATTTTTTGTTGTTTTATTTTTAATCTAGACAATGCTGAAGTAAAAAAGAATTAAATATTTCCAACAAAGAGTATCATGCATTGCTCATCTGTCCTTATTAGAATATAATTCTTTAAATTATTTTTAAAGTGACAGTTGGATAGAAAATGCAATAACTTTGTAACTCTACTTTCTGGTTTTGCATGTAAGGCTTGATTCACATTAAATAATAAAAACCCCAAAGCATACTTTTTCATGTTTTTGTATTGTGTATTAAGTGTTGAGCTTTCAGTGTATGAGAAGTTACATGTGGAACTCCAGGATAATAAAAAATGCTTAAATAATATATCAATGAAAAAAGCCTGAAGAATACATATCACATTATGACACGAAACCTAAAAATCCTCATTTTCCTGCAGTGGGAACAATTAATGTGAAACCTTTTCCCTTGCTCCCAAAGAAAGATGGTTTTATTTCTTCGTTTGTATCTTCAGACCACATTTTTTTTTTCAAGTCAGGAAAGAATCTTTTAATACTGTTTAGAGGGAGTAGGAACCCACTTCATAACACTGGAGACAAATATAGGAAAATTTCTCTCCTATTCTTGTCAGTTAAATTATTTATCAATAATCACACTTTCTTTGCACTTTTAAGAAAGTAAGATTTAACCCTTTACTCCTGTAGTACAATTCAGCCCTTGAAATAACTCGTCCTTTGAATTAAGGGTTACTGAAATTGATGTATTTCTCTGCTCTCCTCCAAGACTTTGAACTAGGTCAGGAATCAGCATCTGGCTTTGGTGGTGAGAAGCTCTACCAGGCCTAGAAGGAAGAGCTCTCTTCCCCTTGTAAGAAGTGAAAGCCAAACTTGCATCAGTGGGTCACTCCAGGTCTGGGACTTCTCCTCCCTCCAGCCACTGTAGTCGCAGGAGAAAGCTTTCAGTGCTGGTGCAAGGAGATTCAAGGCTTTCACACAAAAATCCAAGGTAAGAACCTCTCCCGTTCTCCTGGTCCTAGGATCAGCCCTGATTTCTCTGGAGCAGGACACATGCTCCTGCAGCCAAACAGGCAACTGCTTTCAGTTGGTAGCAAGGACTTTCCCTTCTTGCAGGGAGCCTGGAAATTCAAATTTGAGAGTCAAGGCCCTAATGAAGATTAGATTTGCCTAAACAGGGAAAATTGCTCTTGCTTCTGGTGTGGAGACCTTTATGCTTCTCCTACCCTGCAGAATTACAGAAGCGTTCAAGCACCAGGTATCTCTAGGTCTCAGGGAAGACTCTACATTAAGGATAAGAAATGCAGCACGTTAGCAGGGTTGAAAGCCCACTCTCCCCCCCCTATATCCACCCATATCCCTGGCTATGAGATGCTGCTTACCTGCTGATTAATATCACTGGCAAGAATACCAAAACAAATACTATGTCTTCCTCTGCAAGTGTTTCCTCCCACCCATTTCTAGTCCAACAGTTTTAGCTTTCATTTTCACTAGGTATTTCACCTGAATGAAAAAAATGGGATCATACCCATTGTGAGTTTTTTCCCTTTATAAATAAGTCAAAATTTATATACACATATATATGCAAACATATATGCATTTGCATATATATACATACACATCTGTGTGTGCGTGCATGTTATGCTAATTTTCTCCTTTCATTTCAGCCTACTTTACTGATTTTAAACAGGTTTGGTCCTCAGCTCACAAGATCTGCAAATTTCAAGCCTTGTTCAGTAGTTATAAAAATTGATATATATTTAAAGAAATTTATTTTAAAGAGAGTATAAGAGCAAATTTCAATTAGCCAAGTTCCAAGATCTGATACAGACTTAATTTTGGCCTCTAATGTACACACATGTATCACTATCTATCTTGTCAAGTCCTCCATTGTACATGCACATGGAGCAATATGTACTTGTGCATCTGGGATGCAGTGTGAGCAGTCTGGCACAGCAGATAGCAGTAAAACCATTTATACCTTGCAATACAGTTGCAAAGTACAAAATTGCCAGGAGTGCAAAACAACAGAATTATAAGTATAGGTTTCCAATAAGACAGCATTTTCATTCTTATTTATATGTTCATATCACATAAATGATGAACTGAGGATTGTTTGGTCACAGATACGCTGAAGGAAATGCACAATTTAAATCGAAGAAAGAAGGCCAAGAGAACCTTTGCTAGCGATGCAGAATTCTTGTATCAGTCAAAACTCAGAAGTTGGCCTCAGTCAGTATGAAGCTTTGGGCAAGAAGAAAGCCTGGTTGTTTCTTTGCTTACACAGCTTTGTTTGTTCACCCAATAATCGTTTCTTCCATGAGAAGGGTACAGCACAGCCACCAAAAGACCTTGGAGACACTGTGCAAGATGAACATTTATCCTGATCCAGGACAAGGATGCAGGCATTTTGGAGCTGAACTTCAGCAGGGTTGGCCTCAGCCACCAATTTATTCCCATTGATGGTTGGCAAAAGGTACTTAGCAGGAAATGGAAAAAACTCCCATGTCATCCTCTGTTTGTCCATTATGCAGAAGTCATGAGCTGGGAAGGGCTTCCAGTAGCATGGCAGCATTGTGGCCACATTTACTGCTTCTGCTTCATCAGTGTGCTCTGAAATTTCTTTTACTGGAAAATTTAAGAGTTTTTTTTTTTTTTTAAAAAAAAAAAAAAAGGCTTTACAGCCTCAGTAACCTCAAAATTTTGGTTCTTGATGTCCTTGGTCAGTCCACCCTGCCAATCTGAATATTTTGCCTTTAAAACAGTCAGCCATAATTTGATCCCTAGATAAAATCTTGAAATGCTGCTAATTACTTCTATTGAAAATTAGTGCAACTAAGACACAGCCCACTGGTCCAGAATCACGTCCTCTGAGACTTCAGTCAGAACTTCATTTCCATGATGATGTCTCTTGGCTCTCTAAAAGATGATGGCTGCCCTCTAGTGACAAAGATTTTTCTGCTGACACATTGCACTAGTTGCAAACACGTTAGTAAATAATGTCTTGTAAATCAATATGTAACAGGGAGCTTGAATCTAAGAAAGATAAAGAATCTTCAGATCATGAGAAAAAGCACTGGGTTGGATTCATCAGAAAAAAAAGAAAGCATTCCAAGTTGAACAGACATGCAATCTTCAGTTGCAACAATTTTTAATGTACATCTTTTTTTAACCAGAAGTTCCCTGATTTCCTAAATTTCTGACATTTCTGTTACCAGCTAAACAGCCTATGATTATTTTAGAGCAGAGTAGAGTTCTGCAATGCAGAGAGATTAATTTTCTGCTACAAGTGTCCAGCTAATTCTCAGGCACTCACAGTGACATGAAAAATATTTTTTACAATACTTCTATGTGTATGTGTGCAAGCATGTGTGTGTGCCTCTGTAAGCAGTAACAGCATGATGTTTTTTGTAATATCCTGTGTGAGACTAGAACTCAAACTGAAGGACCAGTTATGGAGTTCATTTTTGGAATAGTGAAGACAGTATCAAATGCTGGAAACATCCATGGTACCATGTAAGATTGTACTGAAAATGAACCATCAAGAACTACATTGAAAGTTTACATCAGTGTGTTATTTTGTGTTAACTATGAGGTGGCTCGTAGAATATAATGATGAGATTCATATCAAATCTATTAAATAATATTTTGTGCATCTTGGTTGGATACTGATTGATCTGGGAGAAGCTAAAATCTCATCTACAGGAAAACCACAGGGAAAAATTATAACATTTCTACATGATTATATATATCTTAGAAAAAGATACACGAATGAAATATGAGTTTTCTCTGATATCCTGCTGTCTGTGAGAAAGTATTAATTCAACACAAGTTTGTATTTTTTTCTTTTTTCTTTCTTCTTTCTTCCTTCCTTCCTTCATTCCTTCTTTTTTAAATTCAGCTGAGGTCATCATAGGATATAAAAACTACTTTTTCCTAACTGATACTCTAAGCTAAGAGGATACCGACATGTCACCTGCCTTAACTTCAGTTACTCATACTAGATGTTTAGCTCGTTCCAGTTCAGTAAGCCAGTTCCTCTGTGCCATATTTCTTTTTGTTGTGATTCTTCTATGATTAGCTGACTTTATGGATTTACATAATCTCTAAAACTCTCCAGCCAAATTTGCTCAAATCATTAGAAAAATACTTTTTTTCTGCTAACTACCAACTTCGAAATCTAAATCTCCAAGTCAAGCCTTGGAGATCTTTACTTACTTCTTCATAAGTAGTAAAGTTTTCTTCATGAATTGGGCAAATACAACCTGGAAATCATACTGACTCCCTCAGGAATAATAGCTGTTTAGAAAAGCTATTAAGTACATGCATAACTAACATGGTAACGTAGTCTTGCCAAAGAATGTAGCCTTTCGTTAAGCTAGTAATACCATCTTCCTACACCAGTTAGATAATATGCATAGTGATTCTGCAAAATTTAGTGCCCTCAATTACAAAAACTTTGAATAAGGAAACCAGTTCCTTATTGACAGAAGCACTTTCTCTACACTGAAGAGCTCCCCTCATTTTAGGGAGATTTAAACAAATATTGAACTCTTTTCCAAAATTTTAGATATTTTTCTGAAGTAGGGCTTGAAGGCTGATAGATACAACCCACCTTTTTTTCACCTTTCCCTTGGGGCATCATATGTGTGTATTTTTTCTGCATAGTTGAATGGCAATTTGAGTTTAACTTCAGCTGTTTTAACACAGCAAATCTTAGTGTCAATGCAGAAAAATATTTCTGAGAAGTGAGTTTCTACTCTTGAAAAAGTCATTATTGTATTATTTAATTTTGTACAGCAGAAGAATATAACCACTTTTTATTATGAAATATCATATAAAATGTCTGGAATGTAGCATTTTAATCTAGAAAAAAATTCATGGACTAGTCTGATATTGCACCTGAATGAATGGAAATTTGATTATTTTACACATCTTTGTATAATAATGAATTCTTCACATAAAGAAAGCATACTCTTGTGAGACTTCTCTAGCTATTGTCTCCTACCTATGGGAAATGTTGAGAACTGTAGCAGTTCTGTCACTGTTTCCTAACAACTGGCCAATGAGAAATACTGGAATATCTATAAAGGTGGAAAATTCTCTAGCCTCGGATAAAACACCTGGATACCTTCTCTGAACAGGTATCACTACTTCACTGCCACCTTATTATAGGCTGTTGCTTTGTCCAAAGGAAGGGAGTTGCTTTTCTTCGTCATCTACAGATTTTTGATAAGGCCCTTACAGAACACACTTGACAATATTATACCCATCCCCTTTAACATTAAGGCGTGGAAAAATTATAATCATGAAGTGACTGCAATATCTACTTGACCATATAGCGCCAGAAGAAACAGTGCTTCCCATTTCTACAGACTGTGACCACTTTTTGTGATCTTTCCAACTTTTTTTAGGCAATGGATGTCCAAATTATCACCTGACTCACTTTATATAGTGGTTTTATACATAGTGATAAGATTATTTATTAATTATTTATGGTGGTAAAGATGGCAGGCTGATTCTCTGTAACTTCTCCCTTTGTTGTTAAGATTACTCAAAGGGATGCAGGTAGCCTCAGTGCTCTGTCATTATTGCTGTTGTAGATCTGATCTACTTTAGACAGATATTCATGATTCTGCTTCTACTGACAAAGTGGTGTTATGGTTGATGTACTGTCCTCATTTGGAGAAAGTTGAACTGTGTGTAACAGAAAATCTTGGTTTGATACTTTTGGAGGAAAGTGACTAACACTCAATGCCAATCCAATCTTTTATATTGAATTGTTGGATCTTTTCTCTGTCCTTTCCTTCCTATTCTTCTCTAAGTTTCCTCTCCTCCTGCCATTGCTTTTCCTTCCCTGAAATCATGCAAGACATTTTAAGTAAAGAAAACCAAACTTTCCTTTATGTGGTCATAAGCTATATCCTCTGTGAACATACATGATAGTTGCTTGAAATGATTCAGAAGAATGACGGGGAACATATTTACGTAACTTTCATACCCTTCCAAAAGTTAATGACCCTGTACTTTAGTTTCATGAAAACATTTAACATTCAGGCAACTTAGTTCAGTTCATTTTGCTGAACTTGTACATCTTATTGTGATTTATTTTATATGTTATGGGTCAGGAAGCAATACTGTGTTAAGTTACACCAGTTGACTCTCTGGCCTTTTACTGGTCTTGTAGTTTTCCCTGATAGCAATTCCAAGTAATAAAATCTGGATGCAGACACTGGGTTTTTTAAATAGGTAGGTTTTATCATCTGTAGTCTTACCAAATCAAGGAAACTATACATATGACTAATATAATCATTAATTTCAAAACTATGTAAAAATACCTCATATATCAGATGAGAGTATTTTAATTACAGCTGTACCCAGCATCTGTGCATTGGAATCAGTGATCTCAGATATGCATAGAGTCATAGAATGATAGAATCAGTAAGGTTGGAAGGGACCTCTGGAGATTGTCTAGTCCAACCTCTCTGCTCAGCAGGGTCCCCTAGAGCATGTCAGACAGGGTTGCATCCAGGCAGGCCTTGAAGATCTCCAGAGAAGGAGACTCCACCACCTCTCTGGGCAACCTGTGCCAGTGCTCCGTCACTCTCACAGTGAAGAAATTCCCCCTCTCGTTCAGAGTTATACAAGATGTCCCTAATATCTTTCTGTTACTGAAGCAGGGACATTCTGCTTCCACTGATGTGCTCCTCTTCCACACCCCATTGTGGCATTCAGCTTACTCCTCTCTGCAGTGACTCGATTCTTCTCAGCAGCCCAGTTAAAGGAAAAATAGGTAGGCTTCTGCTGAATTGGTGAGCCGTGTTGAATCGAGGTGAATAGTGAGCTCATCCCTGAAGGATCTGATGAGCACCAGAACGAACATGTAGCAGAGAGCAGGACTACAGGTCTGGGTGAAGGGGCAGCAGGAGCCAGGAAGGAGAATGAGGCCTTTTCCTTTCAGCAGCTTTGAGGTGTTACATGTTTGTCATCTTGAGTAACTTAAGAATTCTTCATTTTACATCATTTTTATATCGCAGTTCCTGTAGTCTGTTTTTTTTTTTTTCATCCACTTATTAGGTAACTTGAGTTGCTATGTTTAAATTTTTGAAAAGTATGCCATTTCATCGAAGCAAACATGTTTCCCTTAGATGAGTCTGTTTGGGTGAAACTTTATAGAAAGGGAAGAGGTGTAGATGATAGTATGATAGTGGCAACAACAGATCTGAGATTCCCGTTCCCCAACACAATCAGTGGACATTTTGATTTAGTGCCATTCTCTTGATCTCATTTTGTTCCCATGAATAGTGAAAACAATTATGAAATCTCAAAAATTGCTGTGAAGCAGCTCTTCTCTTATGTCTTTGTCAAGGGACTGTCCTTTAGTTTGTACCACAGCTAAAATCATAACCTGGTTGATCTCTAGGTGCTATAGTGATAAGAATGTTTAATCATGATAATCAGCATTGAAACCATAACATTTTGAAATATTAGGTGCTTTGTATATCGTCTGTCTTTCTAATAGAGTGTCCAATTTTTGTTTTCTATCTTGCAACTTGATTTTACAGATTTTTTTTTTTTTTAATTAAAGCAACTTTCTGGTAACTTCTTCTTTGTTATCATCATCTTCTGTTAGTAACACCTGGATAGATATGTAACATATTATCTCTTCTAACCAAATAAACCAATATACAGAGCAATTATCAACAGAGCTGCCCCAAGCTTTATCCCAGAGATTTTATTTTTTTACCAATTTTGCCCTTTCAGAAGTGTCTCAAAAGTCTACTGATGAAACACATCTCCTTTTGTATTGACCCTGTTTAGTGCTTCAGCAAGCAGAGAGACTGCTGCTGACATCAACATAAGCACTTATAACTTGTTTCATGCTAGAAGGACATTTGGAAGAATTTAACCTTGTAAAATAGCAGATGGATCTTTGAAGAGCAAAGAAGAGCACCCAGAAGAATGGTGCTGGTAATAAAGGAGGGAATTTTTAATATTAAAAATTTCTTTGAGGTGGAAAAAAAAGTGGGAACAGAGAAATTGGAGCTGTACAGCTTAGAGAAGGGCAAAGAAGATCAATGTGTTTATTATCAATAAATCAATTTGCTAATCCAGGTGGGATTCTGCAGCTGTAGAGTGTAGAGGGCAAAAAGAGGTGAGTATGATGATTTTTCTATTTTTTTTAAATAAGAAGAAATCAATATCCTAATCAAATGTCAGATGAGAGGTGATAAGAAGACAAGGGAATCTACATATTATGTTGGTTCCATATTGTTTTTTTTTTTTTTTTTAATACCCCTGTTTCTGACTCTTAATGAAGAAGGAACTCAGTCTAAATTAGTATATATTGGCATTGTTTGATATAACTGCCATGACTTAACCTGCACCATCTGGGAACTCAGCTTAGCATATCCAAAGATAATACTAGGGTAAATTTGCCTGTTTCGCTCAGTTATGCTTGTTCCATATGGATAATAGTGAATTTAAAACCTTTTTTTTTTTTTCCCCAGTGGAATCAAACTCATAGAGAGGATAGTTCAGAACAGGCAAGTTCAGAAGAGGCTTTTTTTTTTTTTTTTTTTTTTTTTTTTTAGCCTGGGCTTCAAAAGAGGCCTCCTTCTTCCTTTCTGTTCAAGCACAAAGAGTCACTAGCAGACTCTCTCTGAGCTATTGCAACCCGAGACCTCACATTCATATGAACTAGTGAAAGCCCACTTCAGCCTGTCATGGTATTTTACTCCTATTGTTATATTGCCTAAAGTATACAACCCAGACAGCATAATATACATGCTTTTGAATCATTTGAGTTCAGTAAGGCTCCTCATGCAAAGTTTACAACATGGTTCTTACATTTTGCAGAAAACATGTTGGAACAGGCCTCAACGATAATCATTAAATACCTGCTACATATTTTGTGTTCTATATATAGCTCAAGCATTCTTATTAGTTTATTAAAATATCATGCTATTAAAGACACAAGTTTTATGGAACTCATTGCATATATACAATATAACAAAAAAATCAAAACCTTAGAAGAATTTTTATAGGAGTTCTCATATTTTCGTCGTGAATGTTCCCAGACTCGTACGTAAAGTTAGATTGGCACTGCTGATATATGAGGTAGTGCAATAAGGATAGGATGAGTGAACAGACTCCTTCATGGATATATAGCGAAATACATAAAATTAAGTCTAAGTAAAGGAAAAATCAATGGCTACGATGGACATAATGTCTTCATTTTTTTGGTTATTCTCTAAATACTCATTTTCAAGAGCTGTTGAATACTGCAATATGCTTGGTATACCTGGAGGTATTTCTGAATATATCTGTTCAAAAACATCAGTGGATTAGATCGCCAGTTGCTTCTTGATGTTAGAAAGCCAGTTACTTCTTGATGCACTGGGCAACCTAAAACTGTTTTGGTTGAACTGGTTAGTTCAATCCATGCTCATGTATATCTTGTATAAAATAAAATGCCTTGCATATGCCATAAGATTGTATTTTTAGAGGGTCTGCCTCTTCATCTGTCATCATTTGAATGTCTACTGTTACAGTATGGTCATGCAAGAATGAATTCTTAGTTTAGCAAAGGATAAAATAGTTTTACACTTCAGGAAAATAACAACAAAATGGCTTGTCTAACCTATTTTCTAGAATGTACAATCATGTAGCATATCTGGAAGAATATACTAATTGTTTTATTATAGTCAAATCTATGATTTCTTTTAAGAGCATAGTTTCATGTAATTACTAACATCCTATTTTTAATATTTTGAAATAAATTAATAGTAGATTATAGGTTTCTTTTTACTAAGGGATAATCTGAAATATGATTAAAGCTTAAAAGGAAAAAAAAAACATAACCCGGTTGTCCCTTCTCTTTATGCCAGGTTAATAGTTAAATAAGATGAAGAGTTAGCTGGACTGATTAATTATCTGCAACAGGTATTTGCCAACAGTTACACAACATAAACTAGAAGCAAAATACAGGACTTTTTCCTCCAAGTATGCAGAAATTCTATCAAGTTTCTTCCCTTCTCATATATAAAAATGCTTGCTTTTGACACCTTCCAGCACTGTTTAAAAGTATGGAAGATGATTTTGTTTCTGTATCATTTTGTCAGTTATTTCAAACAATTGTAAGTGCAAGGATTCAATATATAACTGTTATTTCAATGTGAAATTATCAGTCATAAAAGATTCCAGCGGGACATAACTGGAAACCTTATACTTCCCTACAATAAACATATCACAGTCAACATGTTACATCTCATTGTGAACCATGGATTGTCCTTCATGTTCAGGGAGCACAAAATACCTAGTCCCTAAATTATCTTGACTTTTCAAAAATATAGGTGATAAAAATGATCCTTTCAGCTTGGATAGTCTTGTTTGGGTCAAGAACCCAAACATTGTTGCAAGTTGTATCTTTTTCAACGTCAACCTGATATCTGTTTCCCCTCCCAAGCACTTGAACACAGTGATTTATATTAATTAAGCCAGTTTTTTCTTTGTGCGGCAGTATTTATTTTTGTACACCAGTGGGGTAAGAACAGGAGGAGGCAATTTTTGTAAATGTTTTCATGACTACAATGGAAAATATTTGTTTTCTATACAGACTAGATTAGAATTATAGCGACAGTGGGTCTATATCACTTTGCTGCTACTAACAAGCTTTATAATGTCCACAGTAATACACATGGAACATGTTGTTTTCACCTTATTAACTTTAGCAATTCTTTATCTATTCTTAAATTCCAGTTGCATATGTCTAAAACATGTAATTTAAAAGTTGTGGTCTTGGGCCAAGTAGGCAAATAGTAGGAATTGTTACTGACTTCAGCAAAGCTATGACAATTTATACTGTCTAAGAGTCTATTTTTTCAAAAGTACTGGAAAGCAAAGTACAGTAATTAAAATTTAGATATGAGGAATTAAATTATCATTGGAATCATTTGCTGCTAGCTGATAGAGGCAAAACCAGATAGATAGTCCTCTCTTGTGTGCAGTCAGAATACAGAACACCAAAGGAAGTTGCTGATGACTTGAATAGATGAGCGATATTGCTGCTAATAGGGAACCTGAAGTCTTAATTGGTTTGCTGTAAACATTGCAAACACGTTTGCATGATTCCATTCACTTTATGTGCTGTGTATTAGATAGATGGTATTCACACTGATAGCTGCGATTTAATTACAATAAGTCTGTTCCTGATTCAATTTCAGTAGTGTCATCCCATTATGTCGGCTATGAAGCATTGCAAGGTTCAATACAACATGTATCATGATGTCGGAGAGATAATGCCAAGCAATGGCTCAATTTTGGTTGCAAGGATTTTCATCCAGATTGGAATCAATGTTGTAAATGGTTATTAAATCCACACATTCTGACTAAGTGAAGCAAAGTGAAAGGCTTGAGAAAGCACATTATTTTTTTATTACAAAGAGGAATTGTAATGAATTGTAGAGTGGCTCACAATCGGTGAATTCATTAGTATAAACAAACATCTCAAACCTCACAGGACTAAGGACCCTACCCATAGGCTACCTTCTGAGACTTAATGAATTCACAGTATGAACAAATTGATTCAGCCATTCCAGTTACTCAATTTACAACAGCTGCTGAACAAGTGAATGGAACAATGTATGACAGTATAGATTGCATGTTTGCTACCTCCTCATCTCCTACTAGATACTTTCCATGACTTTTGAAAATGCCATTAGATTTCCTCTTTCATATTTTTTGTGGGATACACTTTTTAATGAACAAAACCTGCTTGCATGAATGCCATAATGATCACTTTCTCAAAAGCTAGATAAATATGATGCATTTGGGCTCTGCTTTGTGCGAAAATATTTGCCTGAGGATGTTCATGAGAGAGGGTAATAAGATGATATATAGGTCTATGAGACAGGCTTGAGAGTTGGTCTTGTTCAAATATTTCACCATCTTAAAGAAACTATGGTTCCCAAGACTTTTTAGGATAAAATATGTGAAAAAGTAGGGCTTTCTTAAAAATGTTCATATGAGCAGATTCCAGGGTGATAAAGCTAATAAAGCAGTTATTGAGGTGAATGTTTTCGGTATGAGGTAGATGACAAATTGTTGACATGTAGGAAAAAAGTCTGTAATACACCTGAGGGTTATAGGAAGCTGCAAATCTCTGGGACAAGATTATGGATAGCATCAATGTCATTGAATGGAAAGGTGCTGTAAGTTTTTCTTCAAGTGAAACAAAATGAAGAGGGTCAGATATGACACAAAGAAGCACCAAAATCTTATATTGCTTGATGGTGATTATTCTGAACTAGTCTTCTTGCTAATTTGCACTGGTAATTTTATAGCTAAAAATGGGTAGGAAAAACAATTTATTGAAAAGTAGTAATTTATTGAATTAGAACAATGGTTTACAATAAAAGATTCATAATCTACCCTTCAGTTTGACTGATATTCTCCCATCCCTACAACCTTAAAGAAAAAAAAGAAAAATAAAGCCTTTAAAAACCACATTTTTATAAATGTCGCCTCAGGGTCTCAAGAGTATTTACTCCTCTCCATTCACTCCTCCATAGTGGCATGTAATTAAACAAGTGCTTCTAACTTCTAACTTTCAATATCATATTGAATTTAGGAAAGAAATCTCTTAGTAAAATGCAGATTGTTCATGCTGCGATTTTTAGGGACCCTGATTTCAGTGAAATGCTTTATAAAATGTGGATGTTAGATGAGCAGGATAAAACAACTGAGGAATCCTGCTATTTGGGAAATTACTTTTTTATGTTAAATGAGGGAAAATAGTGAACCTAATAAAGTAAATGGGAAGGGGACTATCAACGATTCCCTTCAGGGCAGTCTGCCAGGCAGCTTTGGCCAGATTTCCACAGTACTACCTTCAGATTTTATTAAATTAAAATAAAACCTGTCATCTTGGCTTTTGCTGGCATAGTCAAATGCACAGTTTTTTATTTAGTTCCAACATCAGCCTTGCACTTCCAGCCAGCATTAATATTTCACAATGTAATATACATAGTTCTGCGGCATTTTTTACATATCTGGCAAACAGTTACTGAAAAATATTCTGCTAAAAAGTTAAAAAAGCAATGTTACTAACTACTTGATCATGTCAATTCCTTTTCACTGTTCTCCCTCAGGGACCAAAGCATTTGGAAATGTAAAGTGAAGAATAAAAAAATCAGAAATGGAGAAGTCCCATTAGGTCTACTAATCCAATCCTCTAGTACCACATAATTGTTCCTCATCATAACACATTTTTTCACGGTTTTGCTCAGTCTGGTTTCAGATACTTGGGAACATTGCTCCCAGACATGCCTTACAAAGGCTGGATGGGGAGAGTTCAGGTAAATCCAGCATCATTTCTGAGGTCACCTCTTGGCTCTTCTAATTTGTCCTGGCAGTCACAGCTTTTTAGGGGCTTAGATATGCACTGGAGATTGTCAAAGCGGAAAGGAAAAGCTGTGGCTATGTGCTCTCCCTCATCATTCACCCCTGGGAAGAGATTCTGCCACTAGTCACCAGGCAAGACACTCAGATTTTAATAACATGAAAACTCAGCTACTGTCAATGATTTGTATCATTCTTTGCCTTCTCCTCTCAAGGCCTTGACAGTCATTGATAAGAACAGTAGGAACAGAGAAAAAGAGCTGGCCTGGAGGACTAGTCACTCACAAATTACAGGACTGAGTTAGATTATTTCTCGAGGGATGATCTGAGATATTCCAGTAGTGCTAGATAACCTAAATTGCTGGGTTGCTAGTGATGATCTCCAGAAGTTTCTTCCTCATATTTCTATTCATTTGCAGGGTAGAGACATCTTTGGTATCTGAAGGCCAGAGGATTGCACAGTCAAAGTTTTTAGGCCACAGTGGAAGTCTTCTCTCTCCTGAGTGGCTCAGGAGAACAGGAATCCCAGCCAGATAGGGTAGCTTGAGGACACACAGATGCTATTGTTACTGCTCACAGCTTCTCTGGATGATCTTTCTGGTTGATTCTTCTTGAATGTCAGTTGCTCACGAGACACTTACCATGTGCCTGAGGGCTGCCATGATAGTCTCCATGGCAGAAGGGCATAGCAAGTTTTTTTTTTCCAACTTTTTCATTACTTAGCCAGTAAGGACAATTCCACCAGTCTCACTGCACATCTATTTCATCCAGATTCCAAGACAATTTCTTACATTCTTTGTGTAAAGCCCAAAGGAAGCACAATCTTATATATATTCTCTAACAAAAGCTGATCAGCTCCTGTCTATACTTTTATGAGGTGGTATAACTCAGAATATATATTAAAGAATTTTCAGGCACCTCTAGAGAAGCCCTGTTTAGCTGAACGAGGGATCACTACACATTTCTGACATATTTTGCAGTGTCTAGGAGGCACTTCACAGGATGAGCATCAAAGTTGGAGTATGACCACGAGATTGTGCCTGGGTATGTTTTCCTACCGGGCTCAGAAACCTATTCCATCTATTATGGTTGTGCATACAAGATGCACTAGGTATCACAGGCATGTCTTGAAGATAACATGTCTTGGACATTTTTTTTTTCCCATGCAAATGGAAGGTTAATCTAAACTTGATGGAAGGAATAAACATACTTACTCTATATTTATCTTTTGGCATCGCTTGAGCACTTTTATCTCCAAACCATGTCCTCTAACATCCTAGTATACTTTTGATCTTAGGTTCTGAGCCGGAAGTAAAGTTCTGTTGGCCAGTAACAGATAGTTTGGGAATTTCCAGTGACTAGTTCACAGTCTTAAGGACCTTTGGTGGTGTCCCTGGAGATACCTTATCTCTGTCAGTTTTTCATTCCTGCTTACAACCTCTTTGTTGCATGCATCAGAATACTATCAAAAAAATAAATCAAGTTACATACTATTTTCCATACAAAATAATACAGCTATTATCCTCATTCTCTGCATTGAGATATATGTAGACATAGAGTGGATAAGTACAATCAATATGTCACTAGTCAGAACTAAACATACTGCAGGAGAAATACAGACATTCTTTTCTATGTATATGTACTATGCCAGTTACAAAAGAAGTTGACTTATATGCGCACTTGAAAATACATGTGTTTTCATTTTGCAGTAGAGACCCTATTTATTTCATTTCAGATTCACTGCAGAACTTGACATGCAAGTGAATAACTTAACATCATTGGGGAGATTTTAAGATTCCCTAGTTGTGGAGATTTATGTAAAGTGTTTATGGAAATGTAAAAAGGCTTTTACATCACTAAAGGTCTAGATACATATTTTCCTATGAAATATGTCCTGGACTTTGTTTATTTATAGGTGTGATATGAAATCTCCATATGAAGCCTAGAGTTTTGTGAACAATGCCCTATAAACAAATTTACAGTGAGAAATCTTTGAACTATCTGTAATAGCTGACATGGTTTCAGAATTTCTAAACACTGGCTATAGTTTTGGCCAGAGCTCATTTTACTGTTGCTGTGGGGAAAATGGAATTCACGAAATGTCACCAGTCTTTATGTGGGAAACTCACCTCTAGAATGAGAAACAGGTCTGTGAGCATACTATCACCCAGTTATTCCACAATGCACTATTTTACATTTCTGAATTTCCATTGACTTCAAAAATTATTTGCACTTTTGTATTAAAAGAACGCAAAATATACTTCACTCCATGTAAAGTACGTATAAAAAAAAAAAAGACACATGAAAGGACTTTCAAAATGCTAAGCTAAATGATGAGTAGAAGTGCCAACATAGCCTGATAAAGCTTTCAATCATAATGTATCTTCGCTAGCAGTTTTGATGTCATACTTGAATTTTTTGCCTTTCAGCACAATGCACACATCTTATATTTTCTTCTGTGAACAGCACAATTAGCAGCTGCATCTCAACAAGAAATATTCAGTAAATCTCATTCTCATGTATAAAGACATTTCTACAGAAAGCTCATTTCCATAGCATTTTAGATATGTGTGTAGGAAAGGAGGTATCTCAATATTTTCTAAGGAAACAATTCTATCACCTTCCATCCCCTGTTTTAAAGATGATTACATCAGCCACTGTATCGATCACATTCTTTTGGTTTTATTTCAAGAAGTGTGTGGCTTGAATTTTTGGTTGTCTTCCCACATATGGTTCCTGCCTTTTTATCCAGACTAACAAAGCTCAGATGCACTGCTGATATTTTGGGCTGTAAGATTTGAAGAATAGGTGCTTAAATTCCTGTCATTGAAAGAATTCCAGAAAAAAAATGTAGTTTCTTTATGGCTGTCCAGAAAAAAAAAAAAAAGAACATGCAGCTAGAAAGGAAGTCTCTAGGTTGAAAGAATTAGATTTTTTTTTCTCAATTTGGAGCTAAGTCAAGAAAGATTGAAAATAAATGCAAGCAAGTTAAGGAATTTGTTTATTCTGTGTTAATAAATATGCTTTTCCAGGATTAAGTTTCTTCTTTCTAGATTATACCTACTTGCTAATGTATTCCTAGTGAAATCAAATGGAACACAAATAAGGTCTCATTCAGTTTCTAAAAGGCAAAAGGTAGAGTAGTCTATATAAGTTTTCTGCTTAATTTCTTCAACAATGATTTCTTGATGGGGGAAAAAAATACAAAACTAACATCACAAAATGTTTAGAGTGTAAATGTTCTTTCATTAAATCTCCTCATCTACCACGTTCAGAAGAAGAGAACTGGCCTCATCTGGAAAAATGATATTGTAAATATAGTGAAACAAGCTCCCAGAAAGTCTGGAATAGTAATTAGATTGTACTGTTGTCTCATGGTATTGTCTGCCTCTGAAGCATACCGTTTGATCATTTTCATTTAAAATTCATATAGAAACCAACATACTACAGGTTGCTTGCATCATCACAACTAATTAGACTTTGGCTGAGTCTTCAGTGTCTACAAGGATGGAACTCATTTGTCTTCATGGTTCACTGCTAACTTTAGCATATTTATATGAGGATATAAGACTCCATCTGTGCAGTATTAGGGCCAATACTGCTCTATACTTCTAATATTCCTCAGCATTTCGAAGTGATCGTTAAATGGTAAGGTCTTGATCCTGTGCCATCCATTCAAGTGAAAGTGATGACCCCACTGATTTGATTCCCTAAGGCAGGACACTTATTGAATCCTACTACTACTTTAGAATATGCCTACTACTTCTATTTGGGGTGACCTAAAAGAATAACTGTCAGAGAAAAAGAAGCAATTTTCCAGTTTTCCTCTTGCAAATGAGTGTCTTTTCTGTAGGTAAGCAGAAAATGTAAAATAACACCAATTTTTCTTCTAATTTACTAGTCAATCTTGTTCAGTTTGGGGAACATTCATTTACTACATACCATTTAAGACAAAGCAAATCTATGTTTGTCATGCTCCCTTCACACTGTTACATTTTTATTGATTGCATAGTGACAATTAAATTATTGTGCTTTAAGCCACAGTAGGCACATTTATTTCCCCCTCTCCTCCTTCCTCCGCCTCTGCATCTCTCTCTCTCCCTCTTTTTTTCCCCTTTCTCTGTACACTTCTTTGATTACTGCTAGATATAGGCACTAGGCTGTTCTAAAGCTCTGCATTTCCCGGCCTGATGAGTGCACAGTTGCTCCCTGAAGAAAGACATTTGAAGAAGCTGCAATATTTTTCTGAACTTCAAAAACGTCGGTAAACCTTGATCATTCCACCTGTCCAGGAGTAGAGTTAGAGGGCGTAAAATATCTTTTATGAATTTATACAGAAGTTATCCTTCCATCCCGTAGACAATACCTTAATCAACACATGTCAGTGTGTGTGTGGTGTGTGGGCGTGTTTGTAACTGCAAGGGCATGATTGAAAACCTGGAGAAGTCAATGGGAGCCTTTCCGCTGAATTCAGTGGACTTTTGATTGGAATCCACATGTGCCAGATTTACTGACTAAATAGCTGCAGCTGAAAAACCATCTTTAATGTCTGCAGGTATACTATGTCATTTAATGGGGAGCTACACATTGGCAATGAACTACTATTGCAGAATGAGTATGTAAATATATTAAAGTAAGTGCTTTATTCTTTGAGAGAGATATACTTTTTGGCATGATTTTAAGGTTCAAAATGTGCTGAGTATATTAAGATAAGTAAAAAAAAAAAAAAAAAAAAAAAAAACCTTAGGGGCAATCCTCAAATTTCTACTTTCAGTCCCCTACCAGTATCTGCCCTTAAAATTTACAGTTTTCTTCTAGTCTCAGTGAGCAGGCTAAGCGTGACTGCATCTTTGCTCAGAGACATTGATTTCACCAAAGCTGAAGGACATTGGTACTGCTGCACCTGTTTGATGGATAAATATAAGATTTCATTTTTTTCAGGGCTGTTACTCCAGTCACATTCCCTGTGATTTTAAGTGATAGCTTAAGATATCCTTCCTTTCTGCATGCATAAAAAATGTACAGAACTGTTCTTCAAAGCCAGAGGTCTTTTAAAATTCAAAATGCCATAGTTGTTTAAAACTCTTTTAAGTTATCAGTCTATATTTAGATGTTTCCTGGCCAACTTGTCATTACAGAAAACTTTTGACCTGTTATCACCTTTCAGGGAATGATAATAAAATCAGAGAGAACATCATTATTCTGTGTTCCCAAATCTCCAGAGGAAAATCACAAAGAAGATTCCATGGTTTAGGGTTGTTTTCCACAGAATATTTATATGGAAAGATAAAATACCAAGTAAAATAATCTTTAAGCCATTCAAATAATCTGTTAAATTCTCACAGAGGTTAAGAGAGGTTGGGTACAAATGAATCATCTAAATCTCTTGAAAGCTTTTGGACATATCTTTTTGTTTGTTTGAAATGTTTCAGATAAATATATTGCTTCCATTTTGACTTTGAACTAAAGGAAAAAAAAGGGGACATTCTCTTGTGCTTCCTGTAAATTGTCAGGCTTAACTTTAACCTCTGAAAAAAAGGAACTCTTGGCGCAAATAAATTAACAGATACTGTGACTTTTAGATTACTCAATGAACAAAGTACAATCGTTTTAAAAAAGTCTGTTTCTTTTTCAACTGCATCTTTTCATTCTCCTTGCATAATACAACTAAAAACTTCTGAGCCTATTTTCTTCTATGAGACAAGATCATCAGTGTGACAAAATGTTAAAAGGCACTTGTTTTAACTACACATAAAAGATTCATCATTGAGCCAGAATGGACAATAATAACCCCATAGTCATGATCTTAGGTTCATTTTTCTCGTATGAAAATGCACCATAATTATACCTAAAGAAAAATCTGTTCCTGGGAGCTTAATTTCTGTTAGAATTTCACAGACACAGCAGCTCATAACTACTTTGGGTTAAGTACTTTGAGATCCTAGGTAGAACTGTAAACTTTCAGATCTATAGAAGTATATTATTATCATATCAGTCACACAATCTTGTATAAAAAAGCTGCAAAAAACACCAATGCCAATTACAGAACGGAGGAAAGAGCAAAGCACTGTGCTTGTTCTTTCAGTGAGAAATATGGTATGTTATTATTTGTCCTACGAATTATGATTTAGAGACAGTGGAGGACATTTAGTTCCTGGTGGAAAAGACTATAACATGACAGCTGCTATTTTTAGTTCTGTTTAAGAATGTTAATTGAAATCTAAACTAGAAATAGGAATGCTAGGCTTTTACAGACTGAGACAAATATAAGATGCAGTGTCAAAGTAAAAAGGCTAGATCTAGCATAACATGCAGGAAGGGAAAGAGACAGTATATAATTATTATTCCAAAGAGGAAAAGACAAAAACGCATTTGCTCCATCTATATTTCTGTAATGAACACTAAGAACAGGAGTGAAGAGGAAACATATCTACAATATCTTTGCTATTAAAGCAGATAATGGTTTATGATGCATTTATCTCTGGATCCAGAGTGTAAAACGTAGAGCAGGGCACTGTTTTCCAGAAACTTGAAGTTAATTCTGTTTTTGCCACTAGTTTGACATGTGACCTTAGTTAAGCAACTGAAGGCTACATCTGAAGAAAAACTTGGTTACTGAGAAAGTAAGTTAAAATAAAAGAAATTCCCTTCTAGACTGACACATCCATAAGATGCAGGGAGAGAGAGGTAAAGAGAGAATCAAAATCAGCATGCTACCAAGAAGGTAGCATGCTACCGAGAAGGAAGTTGCTGAGAGCAGGCTGATAGATAGAAACTGCTGAAAGTAGGGTCAGTCACTACTTCTGCCTTCTTTTTAGATACTTCATGGCTAGGTATCCACCACTCTCTCCTGATTACTTTGTTTCTACCGTTACTTAGTTCCATTATTTTAGTTTTAAAGGACTACTAGAAGAAAATATGACAGTGGTAATCGCTGCAACATGTGTAGTAGCCAAATGATTACAGTGATCATGAAGAAAGTGTCCTATTTCAATGCCTTCCACAGCCTGAGGATATCCAACTTGCATATCTGGTCTCGCCTCCTTTTAGTTCTTCATAAAACCACTAAAATGTAGTTGAGGTTAGCAGCTACTCTCCATTCCTCTTGTTTAAACTTGTCCACTCTTTAGAAAAGATTGCAAAAAGAATGGAGCCAGAAGGATAGGGGAAAAGAAAAAGGAAGTATGACCAATGATGAATAGCATTCACCAGGAAACAGTAGTCTAGTTTCAGTTTCTGAGTCCATCAGTTTATATATTAAAACAAAAAAAAGGAATTATATTGTGCTGCAATTTCTTAGGTAGCATTTCATTTAATACTTATATTTGTAGAATGTTTGCATCATGAGCTTTTTAATTTCAAGAGCCTCCTTCCTGCCTCTGGTAAATAACAGCAATGTTGGCCAAGAATAAGCTGGGGAGTGGAAAGCTTGTTTCTGGATAAGGATAGAATAAACTCTCAGTTTCACAGACTCAGGTCTAGTGGTAACTTCTGCTGATTTTTGCCTCAGCTTGTGGGAACCTGAAAAGCGTTTTTGAGCTAAAGATTGCATGAAATGCTGAGTATCAGTTGAAAAATGCTGACTATTTCAATGAAGGCTTAGCTACTTGACACAATATACTAACTGCTGGATAGCTTTCAGACCTGGTCCACTAATCCAAAACCATACCTTGGCCTAAGGGAGATTTGACCTGTGGTTTATCATAAAATCATTTGCCATAAACAGCACTCTAAATGAACTGCTCTAATTCATGTTAATAGACTTTGTGGGTCACTGCCTGTTAAAGCCAAGGAGAGTTTCTATATGGTTTTCAATAAATAGCTAAGCAATACAATGTCTAGTATTTTAAACAAGAACCAGAAGCCTTACTGTAAATGTAATGATCTCAAAAGCAGCTGACCATCATAAGATATTTTAATGCTGAGCTTTCCCAAGGAGACTCAGACTCCAGTCAAGTGAAATCTGAAGTGAAGTTTGGGTTGCCGTCAGACTGATCCACTGAGGAAAATAACTCAACAGAACTGCCACGTATATTAGCAGTTCAGAACCACGTATATTACCAGTTCACTTCATTGGCATTTTCAACTTAGGAGAGATTTAAGATTACTTATATTACACCAAAATAAAAGTGGAATGTTTATAAAGCATGTGTACGACTATTTTTGATATGTGCACCTCCATTTGACGTTGCCTTGCAAAGCTTCTGTTTTAGCCTTTGAAGTCAGAGTTCATAGCAGTGCCTAGGAATTTCACAGTACAAAGCAATCACAGCAAATGCTCGGTTTCTTGTTAAAGTATACAGACAAAATAAAGGTGAAAAGAATGAAGATATTATCTTCTTCTACAGATTATATCAGATTATTTTATGCTAGAGGTTTTGCTACATAATAATATATAGGCTAGGCAATAAAACAATGCGTCAGATCTGTTCTATTTCATCACAGTTTCCTGTTTCTGAAATACAAAGCTCTTCTTTTCTTTCCAATTTAACTACTGCATATTCTCCTTCTATTTCTGCAAGAAGACAAGAACAATACACTTGTTGCTGCCTCCTATTCTGATATTTCTTCTAAGCCATGATGATAGATGTTATCACAAAATTCAGGCATCAGCTTAGCTGTCTGACTTCTAAATACGTGTATATAACTGTATATCGCCATGCATCAAATATTCAAATGTGTATGAAGACAAACATAGTAAAAATTGTAACAGTATTATATAGTAAATACATACTATTTCTGTTGCAGGTATATATTTCTGCTATTTCAAAAACATGTTCTTTCAAAAGGCATTGAATTATATAATGTAGTAGTAGAATTATCTGAATTAGTATATTTAAAACATATATTTGGAACTAGGTGAAGACTGTCATAATAACTGGAATCACTGACACGCTAGTTTCTAGCACTTTGCAGCAATTATTTTTTGTATTATGTTACCACTGGAAGGCCCTAACCAAGGGTGGGCCTTATTATGCTAGTCAATATTCATACAAATAATAAGGGGCAGTCCTTGCTCTGAAAAACATAGAGTGAATGCATAGGTTAAAAGGGAAAAAGAGGTAACAGAGAGAAGAAATGACTTGCCTAAGAGGACCCAAAAGGAGAAGGAAAGAGTGGGTGATTCGGGTGAGAAATCTCCAGTTTAAGTATGCTGCATGCTGAGAACATACTTTTGCCTTCAGAGTAAAAATTCTTCTTTGAATAATGTATTTTTGCATATGCTTCTTTGCATGGCTGTCAGTGCAGATAATGTTTATGGACAGAAGGGATTGTGAAACCAGGACCTATGCACAAGATAGGCTGGAAAAAGAATAGAAATTTTGATTCATTCAAAATTTCAAGATTTTTACATAGGTAAAATGTTAATGAAAAATATTCAAAAAATACACTAAAATTATCAGAAAGGTTTGAGAGGGAGGGCATAAAAGACATGCATAACTAAAGTGATGAGAAATGTCCTGGTTCTTCAGGTACTTCTTCTTCAAACCTGGTTTGAAGTTACCTATTCACCCAATAGAGGGTCTTAATTATTAGTCTGTAATCTTTATCTGACAATAATTATTTATCACAGGTAAAGCAAATCCTCTCTCTAGATGAGATCAAGCATGCTTTTTTTGGTAGCCTCAAGTCCCTGTTCTAAATCAGGTAGAGCAAAATCTTGAATGTAATTGGTCCAGGGACATAACATATGGTTTACTGGATATTCTGATGTGTATTTCTGCAGTGTTTTAACAACAAATTCCATCTTTGAGCCAAAGAAAACTTCATCAAAATGTATTATGTTCATGAAAATGTTATGATAATCTGCATTTTCCTATGCCAAAACCCCTCTTCAGATATCAGATCATCTCAATGCATCACTATGGGGTTTTATTTTCCCATAACTGAATGTTTGTCTTGACCTCCCCAAGGCCTTCACAGACAATTCAACGTGTACAAGATTTTTTTTCTCTTTTCCCCCCTTCTGTGAGTTTTCTCATGATAAAGAAAAAAAAAAAAAAAAAAGACGACGTATTTCCAGTTCTGGTTTCTTACTCTTTATGCTACAGTGACTCGCCCTTCCCCCAGTTCATGAGAGTGAGCTTTAAAATGAGAATAGTAAAGAATCTTGTGTATAATCAGAAGGAGGGTGCTTACGATAGCAGAGGTGCAGAAGAGTGAATCGATTCTCAAAGCAGTGGCAGACAGGGGGTATATCCCATTTCAAACAAAGGTGAAAAGTTCAAGCATTTCCTGAAATGATGCAAAAAAAAGTTCTTAAAATGAATGGAAAATTTCTTATCCATTTGCACATTGGTTGAGTAACAACACAATAGCGTTGAGGTGAAAAAAAGCTCAGATCTCTCACTCCTCACACTGGGGGTCATGAGAACTATTTTGTGAGCAAGTGCCAGTCACTGCTCAATTTGAAGACTTCTCCAATAGCTCTTCTAATACAGCTTCAGAACAACATACTGTTGCCTCCAGAATTATATGTTCTCTGGGTGCTTTGTGGAGCATTTTACAAAGGAAATCTATAAATTAGATATGAAATATGCTAAAAAACCCCCATTTTCTAGAGCCAATTTAAAATTTTTTTCCACTACCTTTCATTATCCAAATCCTCTTTATCAAGAATTTTATTTATGTTAGACAAATTGCATAATAAAAACAGTAAATCCTTCACTTACAAAATTGACAGAGAAAGTATTAGCAAGATACAGGCAATATATATGGGAGGTTAATAAATTAATATTTATGTCAGTTTCAGTTAGACACTTTTCTCCAACCAAGCATAGAAAATAGTTTCATTTTGTCTTTAGCATTCCTGGTGACAGTACTGGAGAGCAGAAGTGAATGAAATATTTTAATTTAAAGCAAGTCACTAAAAAGATCAGCAGAATTAAAGGATGAGGGAAGGGGGCTCTTTAGATTATTCATTATTATTGTTTCTTCTTTCCTCAGGAATATTATGACAACATTATGCCTTTGCACTGTGGGTTCTTATTTGGAAAAGGAGTAAAAATGGGAATTTAGAACAGATCAAATATTGCATGAACTGACTCACGTGTTTAAAAAGCCTGAAACAAAACAAAAATTCTGTACGTTAAAACTTTACGGATTATTTGAATGGCTTAAAACTTTACTGGGACCTTTACTGCCCATAGACACACAAAGCTTTAATTTCTAGATCATCCTCAATATCATAAAACTCCAAATGTACTGACTTTTGTTTGGCTTGAATGACCATGCAATTACTTGGACATATATCTAACCTTATCCAAATAATCAGAAACTCTCACTTTAACAAATGGAAATACTGAATGACAAGGAGAGCTATTCAGTGCAGTGCTTTTGATAAAAACCAGAAAATATGAAGAATTAGAATAAAAGAAAGGAGAAATAGCCAAACTTTTGTTGTTTTTAAGGGGTTGGTATGCATCTGCGATGAGCATTCTCATCTGTTCTTTGGAAAGATGAGAAAAAATCCAAGTAATTTACCTAAATTTTTTACCTAAATGGTTTTACTAAAATTGTGTGAGATTATTGGTTCATCAATGAAAAAGTAAAGATGATCAAACATAAGAAGTAAATTGTTTGAATTATTTCATTATATATTTATAAGTTTATCAAAATTTCCCTTATTGTTTTAATGATTTATATCATTATTACCATTAGTTTAACTGCTCTCTGACTAATACATATCTTCTCTGCATCTCTTTTTTTCTGCATTTTTTCATCACGTTTACCATCCAAAGGGAAAGTTGGTGTAACATAACGTGTTCTAACTGAAACACAGTAGATAGCAAAGCGACTGGAGCCATTTCCTTTAACTGCACACTTGCTATCATTTCAACAATGACAGCTATTTGATCTGAATTGTTTCCTGGTGCTTTACAAAACAGTACGTTATACAGATAGGCTGCTTTGACACATCCATGGAAGCTTTCTGAACATGGTATTTTAGTGAGTAGAAGAGCCTCTTTTCTTCCTTTGCTCTTTCTGTTATAAATGGGTTTTGAGAGCTCTGTAGTCCCCAAATACCATAGACATTCAGTTGATGCAAGCAGACATCTCTGAAAAAGTGAGACTGGCTGACTTTTCTGGCTCTGTCCTGTTTTGATAGAGATAGTATAGCTCTATAAAAGCTGTAGCTTAAATAGAAAATACAGAAAAATATTTAATTTTATTTGAATCTAGTAAGGAAATCAATTCAAAAGTACATGGAGAGATTTCTTTTTTATCATAACATCTTATACTGTATTTTTACTTTAAAATATGTAACACAATTGACATGAATCAGTGAAGCAGTGAGCACCTAAACCTTCAGGAAATTTCCAGATATTTCAAACATTAGCCTTAAAAACTTTTCATTCTTCATCTAAGTAGTCACTTAGCAACTGCTAAGTACAAAATTCTGCCATCTTCTGCTTATACAATTTTAGATAATTATCAGACCTGATATATGTATGCATGCAATACCTTTTCCACTCTTTGAGCTGAAGTGTTAGAAAAGTTTAGAAAATGGTGACCATTAACTGAAGCCATTTGCTAACTCACCAAAGCAATATTTGAATGTTTTCCTGAAAACTCACTCCCCCATCTTTTATTCAGCCTTCTTTCAAGGAAACAAAGAAAAATAAGCTGGGGCAAAGGAGTTTTATCAGGCTATAGACATCACCCTTAATATGCCACAGACATCACCCTTAATATGCCATTCTCAAGCCAGTCTAATAAGCAAGAACTATATTCTAAACTAAGTGTTTCGTGGTTATAATTAAGGTAGAGTAATTTAGAAGATAGATAGTTTCTCAGTTATTGGAAATAACCTATCATTTTTGGATAAAATCTGAATTTAAACAAGTATCTATGATACACATCTGTCACCTTTATACTGCATCTGCTTTATCTTGCAGTTCATTTCAGTGGTTGACAGAACTGAGACAGACTGTAGTAGGTATCTTTTAAAACATTAATACCAGAGATCTTAGCTCTATAGACATGCAAAAAGGAGGGGAACAATGTTTCTCTATGAATATTCTACAGTATAACCGGGCAGTTAGGAAAGCAGAAAATTAAAGGGGCACTAATTTCTAGAGCTTTTAAGTGTTTATAGTCAGTGGCTTTTAACAGGTCAGTATGATCGTACATGTCAGTATGGAATACAGGGCATTAAACCCACAGCACTTGCCACCCAAACATAGAGGCTTCTTGGGTAATTTCATTCTTGGGATTTTTTTTCCCTCAAAAGATACAGAATTCATTCTCCAATAGACAATGTTAATGGGGCAACTGCCTTATTATTAGTAAATTCATATGTGTGATACAAAACTGTTCCTAATAAGGATTGTCAGGGAGGGATCTAAAAAAGTGATCCACTTGGGTAAATGTTGGTGACTCTTTTGCCATCGTTTTGAAGGGCAGAAAAAATGTCAGGATAAAAAAAGCTCAGCTTTTGAAATATGCAAGAGGGTTAAATATTTGGACTGTCTCTGTACTGCTCTACCTGCAAAGTGAGCACTTTTCTGTTTAGGCATGTCAATACTAAAACTTTACCAGTTTCTTCAGCAATCTTTGAGTCTACTCTGACATTGTCTCAGTAGACAGCTGAAGGGCAAGACTGTAGAAAAAAAACCTCTTCTCATGCAGCTTTACAAAATACAGTTTTAAAAAAATGTTTCTGATTTGAGATTTCATTTGTGGTGAATGAGCAAAAAACCCCACCTGCACCAATCTGTATGCACTAAAAGGAAAAATAATGATAGGCAGGCCAAGCTCTAAGCTTCTTGATACTGCTAATGTCAGCTTACAGCAGTCTTCTTCTTTCCAAGAAAACTAAGGGGTCTTTCCTTCTCCATCAAGAGCTGTCTAATTATGTAAAGGAAAAGTGATTAACTGATTATGATGAATAAATTAATCTCTGAGGATTTGCATGTATTCAGACATTTCTAATTAGTATGGTTTTCATGAAGAAACTCTAGACAATCCTCTATTCCTTTTAGTAACTATTAACAGAACAATAAGTAATTTTTGGCAGTCCTTGCAAAATTATTAGAATTAACATGGGAGACCTGGATTAAGGATTTTTGATAAATTTATCACTGACTGATGATGTGAGACTGGACAAATACCAGAGACCTCCCTGAAAAAGCATCCAAATCTAATGATTTCCATAAGCAGCAATGGAGCAGGTAATACAGGGGTGTCCTATCAGCTCTGCTAGGAATGTTGATTCCTTTTCCAATTCCTTACTCCTCACTCCTCATTTTTTCCTAATAAGGAACATCAGTTATTGCATACAAGCACAGTATGATTCTGTTCCTGCACCTTAAAGCATTTTACAATTCTTTTTAGAAGTTTAATTTATAGTAACATTAGCTACCAAATATTTTTTGCAGTTTATTTTTTCTCTTCTTTGAGACTTCCTTTGTCGTATTTGCCAAAATTGATTCTTCATTTATGATTGACCTTAGTATTCAGCCTTTCAAAACCAAAATGAGTGTTCAACAACACTAATTTGAATTTTGAAAACTTGATTATGATCACAAGGAGAGAGGTCTGAGCACATTAATTCAACATATGACAACTGTGAACTATGAAAGTGATGTGGCTCTGAAAAAGGCACGTATGATTATAGGACTCCTCAACAAAGCTATTTCTACCAAGCAAGTACATGCCTATGCACAAAACATTTATTCATAGTGTTCTAAAGGTATTCATAATATCAGTGAGGAAACACGAATTTAAACTAAAACAGGCATAAAAAAGAACTAAAAGTTGCCAGAGGAGAGAGAACCCATGAGAGGAGATTGATGGGCATGTCTACTCTGTAAATTGAGAGAGTCTCAGTCTACCTCTAGCCAAGCTGTTACTTTTACATGTCATGATGCAGTTCCACCCAGACTAACAGCTTTGATTTTCAAAAGTAATATAGCGTGGTATTTTACCTTGGCTAGGCAGCCTGCCCCTAGAAAGGATTCATTGAAGCAGGTACAGCACTATGTGGCTGCACTGGTTCTGGTTTCAGAGTGAATTCGAAAAGCATCTGCTCGGGAGTGCTGCAGTACGCTGCAGGTGACGTACTGACCTGCAGGATCATACCCTGCTTCCTAAAAGGTATGGGACATCTGCCGTGCAATTGCTCGCAATGAGTTCAGATGGAACGTGATACATTTACAAAAGGGATTAAACTCTGTTATTGTCTGAAATGGCAGACTGGATAGGATATCTTGGGCATCTCTTTGAGTCTTATACTGGCCTCGTTATATATGCTGTCAGCAGAAACCAGCTATGAGCAGAAATATATAATTTGCTAAAATGCTCAAAATATGCTAGATTAGAACTTAACTGATATATAGTGTATGCTGGCATTTTGCATTCAGCTATAGTCCCATTAATGTATTTTTGGTAATATGAGCATACTGATTGGATATGCAATATCAAACACCAAATATGCAAGAATGTTAGTTTGTAAAGAAGAATTTTCACTATTTGCCAAGTTTTGTTGTCATAATGGATGGACAGTTCAACAAGAACATCTTATGAAATGTTGGAACTGATTTGAAACATTTGTAAGCTTGAAAAAAAACTACATTAAAAAGAGAATTTTAAAGGATGACACTAATCAGATAGTTGCCATGAAAATGTTGGTCCACTCTAATTTAGATGATCCTTCATCAATACTTGAGTGATATCCAAAATTGCAGCAAAATTCATCACTATTTTCAATACTTGATCTGTGTTCTCTTTGTTCTTTTCTATCTCGTTTGCCTTGGGTGAAAAATGAGCAAATTGTATATTTATTTATTTTAATAAATAATGAGGATACAGTTGTGAATACCCAGTTTTCCTTACACATAACCTCCATAGCTCCCTGTCCACATACACTTACAAAGGCTTTCCATTTAAAGGAGGCTGAAAATAATGCAAAGACAATGTCGTCACAGTGAAAGCCATGCAGCAATGCTAGCAAGTGAGAAAGCATACCTACTTGAAGTTACATCTTCTTTTCCTCTACTTCCCAGTCAGCAGGACTGCAGTTAATCCCTCTGTTTTCTCAATAATAGCCATTTTCACTGTACCCAACCGCAATGTCAGAAAGAGAGGATTATGACTTCTAGTGGGGCGTAATCAGTGGGAGTAGCTGAATTCTTATAAAACAAAGACCTTGTTCTCATGCAAATGTCTTTAGTTATGAAGAAGCAGAAAACATTATATGCAAAAGGATTTAGTAATAAAGAGATTATTTTTCAAAGTTTTCTGTGAGGCAAGAGCTGCTTTACAAAGTATAGCAGAATATTACAACTCTGTAGAAGTGGGTGGCATTGTTTCAATATCCATTGCTGAAAATCTATAGTCCAGACAAAAATTAGACTTGCACAAATGATTGGTACAGAATAAATGGTCAACACATAGGGCCCCTCTATTTGGAGGTGAAATGTTTTTGTTCAGAGCTTTTCATTTTAAGTATTTCTTATTTTCCAGAATAAATTACTCTTTGCGCTGAAATTGCTCATACATATTCTTATATGAAGGTGACTGTGTGTGCTTTCGTGGATATGTATATGTAAATGTTGGCAAAATTTGTATTCACCCATTTATAAATTTATTGAAGCAGGATGAAGTAGTGTTCTCATTTGCTGTCATTTTGCAGGCACTTAATTTGCACTCAAATGCCTCAAAAATTTCTTCACTTGAAATTTACAAGACTGCCATGAGTTCAGCTTGAAAACAATGTACTAAGCGGAAAATAAAGATCGGAACATTTAAGTACGTAATGATAAAATATTGTTAATGAGGAAATTATAGTATTTCTCCAAATTAGGCATGTTGCAAGTACATTTTTATAAATGGACTGATTTTAATTACTGCCATACAAGAATATTGTTCCTATTTGATTACGGCAGTCTAGAAATGTATTTAATACAAAACATGCAACTTTTATTTACACTGAGCAGATCGCTTTACCTTGCTCTGACCCAACAGTTACAATTGTACAGCATCTTTGTATTACTTAAGTAGGGTATGAGAGTCCTTAGCATAATGTAGCACGTCCGTAAGTCAGGCTACAGAACTGGTCAATCTCTCCTTCCCCTTAGAGATCGTTCTAACAAAGTGAAAACAAAAGCGTTTCAGAAGCACAACCTTCCAACCTTCACTCGCTCCCAGCTTCAACACTGCGTTTTGAAGAGCTCTGGGGCTCAGAAAATGACATCCCCTTTAAGCCATTGACTCAACTGATTTCCACAAACGTCAGATGAGACATTAAGACTGAAGGAAAATGCAACTAAATACCGAGGTGATGTCTATAGTAGCATTGATAGTAGCATTGATGTCTACAATAGCATTGAAGAGGCTGCCTTCACCCTTCAGAAAGCTTATTGGGCAAGCAGTGTGGGAAATGGTGGAATTCTTTGGGATTCTGCTTTCACTTTTAATACTGGTATACACAGAAGACCAAAAAATTAACAATTCTTTTCTGCCAAGCCCTGAGCTTAAAACCTGTCCTTGCTTTTGTAAGACCTGTACCTGGCTTCAGTGGAAACTTTGAATTAGAAAAACTGAGAGCCTAATCCATGATTTTTAAATTGAGAATTTACTTAAAATCTGAAGTTTAGGCAAAAAACTCCTGCACAGCCAAAAGATTCTTTCAACATTTTGACTCTGCTTGAGTAGCATGTCGATTGCATAGATGAACTAAACATGTCTGAGCGAGAAATATGCACTACTACAAGGCCTATTTCTCATCTCTCCTTCATGCATTTTCAGTATTTTGTTTTATAATAATAAGGCTGATTTTGAGAGAAAAAAGTACAGTTTAAGATTATGGTTAAACTTCATTTACCTCCACAGAGAGAAAAATGCTACATCGTTCGCAATGAGAATAAATGAAGGATTTCTATAAGCAATAAATACTCCTGTGTTCATTGCTGAAAAGATATGAAAAGTCTATTTAATGCTATGCTGAAATTCATGTTCTTTCACCAGGAAGTATCATTCTGAATATACAATCTTCTTCGCAAATAGGTGTTCGGCACTCAGTACCAAGAAGGTGTAGTCTTTGTCAACATCACTGAGTAAAAGAGCAAAACAGAATGCCAACATTGCACTTCTCATCAGTTATTGAAAATAGACATTTTAATGGGATGGCACTCAGCAGATCTCAAGACTTTCTTTTCTTAGCTTTGAATTGCCACCCTATAATTCAATACTATTAGCCTCCACCTCTTTCATTTTATCATCCACAGGTGAATACATTTGTTGAAAACATGATTTCTAGATGCTTTATGAGAGTTAAAACTGTCAAAAATACAAAGGAAGAGAGAAATATATGACAGTGATGCAAGCGAAAGGACATTTGTAAAAGTGATTTATACTTCTAGTAAATAACAAAGGAGTCCTACCTAAAGGGCAAATCCTGCAGTCCTAAAGAAAAGGAAGGATTTTTGAATGTATTACGAGTTTTGTCTGAATAACTCCTAAAGCCCTGATTCAGCAATGAGATTAAGCATTTGCCTAACTTTTAACATAACAATAGTCTCTATCTTCTTTGGGAGAACTTGTGCTTAAGCTACGCATATCTTTAAATACTTTATTAAATCCAAACATAGATGAAAATATCTGGTTTTGCATTATTTGCAAGGTTCTATTTATTTTTAGGAAAGATTCGGTAATGTGAGCTTACTGTTAGCAACAATAAAAAACAACTAATCAGTTGAACACTAATAACAAACACTGAACACTGAATGCTAAGTCCACCAAAGGGGTCGTCCTTCTCTAATATGTGCAGTTACTATGAGATAATTTCTACCAAAGAAATGATTTGCTGTTTGTTAAAATAATGAGAGTACACTTTAGTCAGAAACTAACATAATAGATACCAGATTTTGAATTTGGCTCAGGCGATCAGGTACAAGATATAGTGGCAAGACTAAAATCAAGTATCCATGTCATATCAAAGATTATGCAAAATTTTTAAAAACACTATTATTACACTGGAGTTCTTGATAATTAGTATTGATGTTTCTGAATGATCTGTTCACAGACAATACAAAACATGAGTCTTGCCTTGCTTACCATCAAAACATTAGAAAAAATGGTGAGAGCAAACACTGGAGGGAATCTACACAGCAAAGGACAAAGTAGTAAAGATCTAAGCAGTTGTTCAGTTAGTTTAACTTCTTCCAGGTTGTAAATGTGTTCACTTACATACACCTATACTCCTACATGTTCAAGCACACATCTTCCCTCTTTTTTTTAATAAAATACTTCTTAAGGTTATTTTTTGCATCAAATTCCAACCCTGAAAATGGGTTTTATAGCTGTGTTTTGCTAATGGTTAGAAAATAACTTTAAGAAAGGATAATAAATGCTCGCAACAGGTAGCACATTATTGAAGTGTTTGTGACTTGATGCTCAACCAGTGAAGGTACAGTACAATGGATTATTGATGGACACACAAGTGAGAACCACGGGAGTGCCAAGAGAACTCATTGTTATCAGCACTGCATAATATAATGCTGAATGAATTAACTATGGTGATTGCTTAAAATGTACCTTTTTGTGTAATAGCCCTAATTATCAGCAGCCCTTTACAATGAGTGGATAATCGTTTTTAATTCCTTCAGCATTCATTGTAGTAACATTAATCATGATGAGCTCATTTGGTTTTAATGTGAATATAATATGTGATACCACAGGAATTCCATTGAAATTTAGCAGTAAATAATGCCCACTTACTACAGAGCATTATCACGAATTCCTCTCAGACACAATAAATGCTGGCTGATATACAGCCCAGGGTACTGCTTAGCTGTTCAGCTGTCTTTGGAAATATCTACTCAATGCAGTACCACCTACCAGCAAAGTAGTGAAGACCAAACTGAAGCCTCCAGAGCTCCCTTCTGTAGGGGCTGAATCCGGCCTGACACACTCAGGATGACCTGAGGAGACACAGTTCTCCATAATTCTAATTGGTTGTGACTCAGTAAAAAAAGTCAGCCCTGTGGGTATGTAGTCCGTGTCTCTCTCCACCAGTTTCTGCATGTAATGTGTCTGAGCAGAAATCCTCACTGACAGGTAAACTGAGTCAACAGTTTCTAAGTGAATCTCTTGTAATGAGTCATGTAATTACTGGATATGTGGCACATCATTTTCTAAGCCATCATATCCGTGAGGAGATTGATATTTCCTAAACAAAATGCATTATTTATAGTTGGTTAATATAATTTTATAAATTCCTTAATTCTGTGGATTTAGAGAAACTGACTATGACTGAATTTATCCATTTATCCATTACCTGTAGTAAATTATGATTGATTTGGTGAGTTTCTTTGTTTGAGGTACTAAACTAGATATGCTTCTACATATAGTCCTAAAAATAAGTGGTACATGTGTTATAGAACCCTCTTCCCCCACTGATATTATTTCTCTGAGGCACAGCTGACTGAGTTGCTTTTGTATTCATCTGGGAACTGAGGAAGTAGTAGTCATTTGTTGTTGATTTGCGCTATCTGTACGAACTAGTATACCAGGAAGATTCAAATTTCCACCTGTACTC
Organism: Rhea pennata; assembly: GCF_028389875.1. Lineage (NCBI taxonomy): Eukaryota > Metazoa > Chordata > Aves > Rheiformes > Rheidae > Rhea > Rhea pennata. Next base: position 14,798,891 of record NC_084670.1, on the reverse strand, counting down.
TTGGGTACATTAAATACAGGTACTCATTTCTTGTGGCTCCTGGGCACAAAAAGCTCCAGTCACAATGCTATGTATGCTATTGGTAAGCATGCAAATAGTCAGGCTCAAATACAGAGCTGTAAAAAGTGTTTTGGATGATTACGTTTATGCATGGATTAAAAACAAGCTTGCATGAGCATTCAAGAAATTCAACTCAGTGTTAGTCAGTCCTGAGAGAAATGAAATCCAGAGCTCCATTTCTGAAAGTCTAAAGTTAGAGCCTGCAAATTTTCTGAAGTAACAGTGCTGAGTCAGATCTTTTGAGCTGTACCAGTGAACATCACTTTACATCACCTTTTCTTTCTTCTATTTGTTTATTTTTCAAGCTGTTTCTGGTGAGTGGGCCACAAACCTGCAGCGCTGTGACAATTTATTCTAACTGAGAATGTGGTCCCTGACAGGTTTAGAGGCTTTACAAAAGTCTATACAGTCATAGTGTTTATTCATTTATAAATGGCTTGTGCTAGCAGTAATGAATTTAGAGGTTTCTGCAACTGCTTTTTCATGATGAGATATTTCTGCAATGTTTGCAAATACTTTGACATGAAAATTCAAGAAGTAATTCTTTCCTCTTTTGTCTTTCAAGGAATTTAGGACTAGGATTATCTTTCCATTATACTTCATACAATGCTGAACACTTTATTGGTGTTAAAGATGAAACTATCAAGGCAAAACTAGCTACTTAAGAGCTTTGCTGTTCTCTTTGCTTCTACTCGTAAGAGTGAATGAAAGTTCATGCTCTTTTAGTGTGTGTTTAAGGAATCATGTCAAGGTATGCAGCAGTGTCATAATGAAATTTCAAGAGAAAAGTAGAGCATTACATGTTTAGTTAGATCTGGTAGACATTCAGGATTGACCTGGAGGGTACAAGTTTCAGGTCAAGTGTCTGTTTTAGACTGCAGCTCAGACTTTTGTCCAAGCTGCCTTGTGAGCAGTGCACGTACGGAAGGGCTCTCCATAGCAGCTATAAGACTATCAAAGCTCAGCCTGACTGTTTGTGCAGACAACCCAGTTCAGAGAGTGTTTGATTAAAATAAAATATTCACTTGCAATGTTATAATTCTCCTATATGAAGAGTACTCAGATTGCAATTTTTGATATAAATCAGCTCTTAAGCTTGTCCAGCAGCTAGGAATCTTTTCACAGACAGCATTATTGCACAAGAATGTACTACTAACAAATTACAAGCAAGTTTTGTCTTCTATATACTTTTGAAAATTATGTTACTAAAACACAACACACAACTGTAGCTTTCAAAAGAGAACTATACATTCAATTTCTTTGGTTAGTTCTGTCAATTGAATGTCAAGAAGCATTACAAAGAATCCTCTAAAATTCATTTTTCCCCCAGAAAATGTACTGACATTTAGGTAAATCTATTACCACAACCACCCCAACAATATTGGCCAGAAATTAATTAACCACTTTCACAGAACAAAAGTATAATCCATACAATCATCATAGCCCCTGATAAAGTCATTCACATTTTTTTTTCTGGAATAAGCTAGTGGTATGTCAGATTGTAGAATGCAAAATAAAAAGTATTCTTGATGAAAATATAGTCTAGGAATAGCAAATAAGATTAGAGGTGACATATTGTTATCAGCCATGAGGTCTTCTTCAGGCTGTAATGAGGAAAAACACAGCTATTCTGCTTTAGCTATCATATCAGGCCTCTATTTGTTATGGAATTCAAAAATAATTGTCACCTTAGGGCTGCATAGAGCAGTATGAATTAGCTATGGGTAGCTATGAACTCTGCTTTTTTGGGCAACTTGCAGCTTGTTGCCCAAAAGGAAGCTCATGGTCAAACATTCATATTAGACAGTCTCACTTTTAAGCTCAATAAAACCTATCTTTAAAAAGATTTTTAAGAAATCTAGTGCCATTACAACCCCTGGTAAATGAACCATATTAGCATTCGATTATTTGAACTCCTGCTTAAGCTAGTGCAAACTAAAAGCTAACCTTTTTTTTTTTTCCTCTTTTTGTCACCAACTGTAATCAAATCAGGACTGTAGTGTTCAATTATGCTTGTCCAAGATTCGAGCTCTTGAGTCTTTTGTGAAGACTTACTGCTGAGTGTAAAATGTGAGATAAGTTGCAAATGTTTAGACATGATGACAACTCACAGGTCTGATTGATTATTAAGGAAAGATAAATAGAAGTTTTTTAAAGGTTTTTTTGGACAGCAGCCCAAAGGACCTTTTAAGAATGTTTTCAGACATTTCTTAGTGAGAAAATCACCAAATTAAGATTTTTCTAATACTTGAAGGGGAGATGGAAAATCTATTTAAACAATCCAGTTAATATTTTATGAGGTTTTTATTCATGATATATTCTGAAATGGTCAAATTTAGCTCTACAATAGCTGACAGCAGCATGAGGTCCAAAATGTTGCCTACTTCCAAATAACAGAGATGCACTGAGGTTAAGAGGGACTAAATGCAATTTTGTCCTTTGATCATGCCTAGTTTCCAAAGGTTTCATTATTCATTCTCTTTATTTAGCTGACATTTTATATTTTTAAAGCAGTCTAAAATGCTTTATCTAAAGCAAATTACAGTGGGTATCTCACTGAAATTACCATCAAATTTTGATTTATACCTAAATGACTAGGAACAAGCCATAAGTCCTCAAGTTCTGGTCTTATTGAAATCAATGGTAAAATTGCCAAGGACATACAAAGAACAGGATCATGTATTATGAATTTGTCAGTTATATGCCTTTAAAAGAGAAGCTTGCAGTGCTGTAGATACTTTTCTATGAGACAATTGAAGAGAGATCAGATAATGACTTTCCAAGAGACTAATTATGACACTGGCACTACAGGAAATATTTCCAAGCTATAGTACAGATACATGGGTAGCCCTGATTATCAAAGCAGTAGGTCATGATAATGTCATGTTTCTGGAAATAAAATTGCTGCACTACGAAGGCTTGTAGGAAAGATATGGCTCCAGGTAGGCATCCGATAAGATCAGTCTCTATAAGTCTACCAGCAGTCTAAAAGAAGGAATAATTATGCATACATTAAGATCTTGTGTGACAAAAATCAAAGCACTATTGAGAAAGTTAATCATGCCTTCATAATCAATCTGTCATGAATCAGAGAACATGTTATTAGCCCCCACGGTTGTCACAACAGGGACTGAATCAGTCACCTCCAGAACTAAAATACTCCAAGTTGCAACAACTTCAGTGTAAGAGCCATGCCTCTGTAGTCAGAGATTGTAACTGTTATTCTCTCTGATCAAAGAATCATGGATAATAGATGGAGATTCTAACTATGCTCATTGACAGGGGAAAATCATTCTCAATTAGAGGATGGAATTTTAATTAGCAGTGGACAAAGAAATGTTCACATGCAGATGTGAATCCAGGTTAGATTCAGAATAGGGCTTTATTTTGATAGTGACGGAAAATAATGAGTTATTTTGCGACTGAAAGCTGTCTGAATTTTTTTCCTCCTCTGAAGAAGATTGAAAAAACCTACAAATACAGAACCAAACTGTTTGGGAAAGTCTGATATCAATGAAGCCAGATGCCATACTCCTTGAAAATATCCTAGAACAATTTTAGAAAGATAAATAAGATCTGAGTCTACTGATTTAAATCCAACACAGCCCCACAGTTTGGAATCTAATTTTGCTCATCTCTTTTTCCAAAATATTCTCTGTCTTGAATTGAAATACTACCCATTTTCATAGCATATCTCCCTGTCAATTCTCATATGCAGCCTATGCTAAAATTTGCAGCCTTTCTGCACAGCATTTCTTATACATGGTCTCTGGATTCATCCTACAGATAAAAACAAACTCTCATCCATGTTCTCATCATCCTGTATCTCAGTTACTGAAATACACATTTTTTTTAATTCCTTTCCTATTTGTTTGTAATAGCGCTGGAATGGATCATCTGTTATTTTGGCCAATCGCTTCTTTCTCTGAACGCTTCCGGTGGTTCCTCTTTCTCTGTTGTGTCAGACATGATCTACTCATCTTTCTTTTCCAAACCTTTCGTACTTCACTGTCAGCCTACTCTGGGCACATACCTACAACAGTCAACAACGAGGCTCTTTTCTCTTTTCATTATACCAGCGAAGGCCGTGCTCATCATGAAATGCCATTCTAGGCACATAGCTGCATTGCTCTTCCACTCTGTTTCATCACTGTGCCAGTCACTAAATTATCACTAAATGGTTGGCTATTAAGCTTCAATCTTATTATTATTATCTGCCAGTGATGTAAGCCTTTACCGAAAAATTACTAATTCAAAAAAAAATTTTTTCCTATTTTGACATGATGTTGCTCACAGTGGATGGGGACTGTGTAAACACCCATAAAGGTACCCTTTCCAATAGCATGCTAAATCCTTTCTTAAAACTATTTTCATTCACCAGTAGAACTAAGTGAAGAATGGAATTTTGGCTTGGGAGCCAAACATTGTCATTGTAGAGAAATAAAGAAAAATTGATATGAAATAAACTTTTAGAAAGTTTCTAACAGGAAGGATGGAAAAAAATCCAAAGAATTAAATCAAGCTCAAGCTGACCCCAAAATTCTGATTTCCTCTAAATATCATACTCGGTGAAGAAAAGGCACCTACCTAGCAATCACTGTGTTTGCTGCCTTGCAGGAACCACAGCCTACAAGAGTGATGAAAATTAGATCTTCTTTGCCTCTTCTGTCTGTTATCAACCTGTTGTCTCTTGAAAGCGAAATTGATTTTTTATTTTTCCATTACCTCATATCATAGTGGAGTCTGAGATTAGGATTGAAACTCTTAAATGTTATCATAATACAAATCATAAGAAGTAAAACAAGATGATAAATTAATAATTGCCAATTGTTATAATAATAGGAAGAAATATGTTTTGTAATTATAGATATATGCGTTGTATGGCCGTGTAGCGGGGAATTATTATTCCAATAAATAATATTTCAATATTTGAAATTCAGTATTTGAAGTGATATTTCAAACTGTAGTTTGGACAATGAACTGGAGGAAGTGGCTGTCAACTCAAGAATCAACACAGGGCTGTTGGATTTTCAAGTTCTGTCTCTTCAGAAACACTTTCATGTGTGCACATGTTGATATATACACAGTATTTTCTTTTTATATATAGTATTCAATGTTAACTGTGGAGTCTCAGTTTATGAATCTCTGGGAAAGAATTTTCAATAGGTAGACATTTATCTGACTTTTTCTTCATTTAGGATATATTAAAGGAAATGAAAACTATCTTAAGAGTAAACATGAAGCTCTTTCATAGCGTGGGTTATCCATAACCATGGCAGCTGGCACTAGCCTCCTGAAGCAAAAACTGTGATGGTGTCAGAAAAGAGATCTAAAAGATTAAAACAAAGTCCAAGCTCTGACAAATTAGAAACATAATTTCTGAAATGTTTTGTTAGTATTTTTAAGTATCTTCTTGAAATACATAGCAAAAAAGGTAGCCAGAATCAAAAGGAAAAAAGATCTAAAATACTCTGCATACGAGTGAAACGTAATTAGTTCATGTGATTTAATATTAGATAGCTTTTCAGTTTTCCCAGAGCAGTCTTAGACTTAGTAGTCTTAAAGAAAATCTGGAACTCATTCTGTGGGTTTTGAGAGTTAGATATCTCTGTAACTGTTAGAGCTTTGACATTCACATATCTCTTTTTATAAAACTACAGTACAAAATACGTTTGCTTACCTTAGAATTGTAGAAATACATTGCATTGACAGCAACCACTATAAGAGAGAACACTAAACATAAACTTCACCAATTCTTTCTCTCATCACTGAATTTATTAGCTGACTACCATATGTAATTTCATGCGTAGTTGAAATATGCTTAGAGCAGTTACTAAGATAATGTCATTTTCATTTAGGTGCAGAAGGATCATTTCTGTGATTTCTCTAGGGAGTGCTTTCTTTAAAAAAAAGTGTATTGAGTCACAATGAATGTCAAATACTTCAAAAAGTAAAAGACAATGTTTAGTGAGAGACTTTCAGCCTTTCAGTTTTCAAGTGCAGCAGTCAAAGGGAGGCTTTTCTTCCACACTCTATCATTACCCCTTCAGCCCCTCTGACATTTTGACATATCATCATTTCCATGATCTCAAGCATGTATACATTGATTTTTCAATCATTCTCTATTAAACCTAACAAAAGAAATGTAATGATCCAATTGAATCAATCCAGGGGAAATAACTGCTAGTTTCAATGCTATTAAAAGATTCATGCTACTCTTTAAGTTTCTTTTTTTGTTGTTTTCTCAACTGAAATAAATAAAAGTCATTCATTCCCTCAGAAATTCCCCCACAAACTGGTTTTGAGTGAGGGGGCTACTTAAGGGCTAGCAAGCAGTGAAATTACCTGTAGTCGTAATGACTGGAATAGAGCCAGGGCCTGGGAAGAGGCCATGACTGAGTATGTCTAAATGAACAATCCTCAAAAGGCCATTTAGGATTTCCATGTGTCAGCTCAGCTCAGCTGAAGTCTGATGGAGCTTATTTGACTTGGTCTTGGGATCAGTGTAGAGGAGAAGCAGGACCACAGCTTGCCTCGCTTTAGGAAAACTACTCTTATATGAAGTACTAAATTCACAGTACATTTGAGAAGTTTGATTTTTTGCACTATGGCACATACATACGTTTCTTGTGCACACAATCAGCTAGTTTCTAACATGGACATCTGTTAAGAACTTCTCATACATTGTCTGTATATTGTTAGAGTCTATTGGTGTGTTTCCAGAAGATAAGAACTAACATAAAATTTGAAGAATCTATACTTTATAAAGAAGTTAGGAAAGTCATTAAATCAACTCTGCAGGGATGAAAGTAGTGTATTCTGGAACTCATATTGGAAGATTATCAGTACTATTGGTTCCCACTGAAAATTTCCTCTTTTATCAGCAGAAACATTTCTGGCATACTAGAACAGAGAAAGTTCTGGCATTTTGCAAAAAATAGATGCACAGATGTTAAGTGTTGGCAGAGCAGTTCCAGGGAATACGTAGTGACTGATGGAAAATCTATGCTATTACCTCTTTAAGGGCTGAAATTGGAAGTCTTTTCTAGTGCACTCTGGGAAAAAGAGTTACATATAAATTATCTTTTCCTTGATTAAAAAAGAAATGTATGTAAGGAGAGGCTCTCTGTGCTCTAAAGAGCAAGTATTTGAGCTATTAAGTGGCCAGTTGGGTAAAGTAAAGGATAAGAAGAAACATTTTCATACTGATTCTTTCAACTCCAGACAAACAATGAAGTTCAGAATCATCCTGCATAAGCTCTGGACAAAATCACTGGTGTAATGTAAGAGGTAGGTCCTGCAGTGTCTGGAACTGAAAGCCTGGGCACACACACAGAATACAATTTGGCTTGGCGCACTTATTCAGCCTGCTGCAATTCCAGCTGCCCAGGCAGACTGACCAACATCAGACAGGTAAGTTGACTGCAAATCTTTTGAGAGACTTCCTCCATCATGTACAAAAAAGGCAGACAGACTTTGCAGACAACTAGGGTCTGACTTGCCTTTACAGTTGAGGGGCTTCTCCGTCCTAAAGTAGAGACCACAAAAGGTGGACCAACAATCTTGTCCAATCTTAGACATCTTCTTCTGGCCCACCTCTAAGATACATTCTAGATGCTGCCTATCCAACCCAGCACAGACTAGCAAATTAAAGTATTCTTGAGCCAAAACAAAAGGAATAGATATTTGCAAATTTGCATTAACTACAAGCAGCTGCAGAAGACTGCAGTCCTGTCGGACAACTTTTGACATTGGCTGGTCAAACCTACTGAAAGGTTTAGTTATCTTGGGGGATCATTGTGCTAATGTGGCTAAACTCATTCAGGATCTGAGGCAGTATGCTTACAGAGGCATACAAGGCAATACCAAATGCAGGCGTATCAGATTCAACACAGCTCCAACAATGAATGAAAGAAAGAAAGGAAAAGGATTTTAAAACCCAGAAAGAGGGCATGCCACTTTGGGATTTTAGAACTAAGGAAAAGATTAGTTGGGCCTAAAGGACTAGAAAAAAAAATCTCTATTTGGAAAAGACCTAGGAAAGAATTGCAGGCTCTCACTTCTTTTTCAGACCTTTCTGAAACACTGAGTCAACCGTTACAATTAAGTGTGAGCTCTCACTCACAGATGCCTAAGGAGACTGTCAAGTAAATAAAAGGTCCATTTCTGTTTTAATGTTTGGAATAAGACGGTACAAATATTTAAGTTTACAAGAACTTTCCATTTCTAATCTTAATTTGCATATTTTTGCAATACATTGAGTTATTACAGAAACTAGCTGGATACTATTTCCTTCGTGGAAGCAGATACAATCTTATATTATATCAATCAATTTATTATATCAGTCACAGTTCTCAATATATTCATAATTTCTGTATGTTTCATACAAATCAGGTCTAAAATAATCAGCAACCCGCAGTGCAATGATTGCAATTAGCACTGTGAAAATCTTGTCCGTTTCATTTACAGGGCTTTCACAAGAATACTTTATTTTAAAAATACTTTGCTTTTTATCTGGTTCATGGTTGTAGCCTGTAGGCCAATGTAAAAATGAAACTGCCATATAACTTCTCATAACATAACTGAAGAGTAACCTTGCATGGATTTGTTAGTCATCACATCTGAATATTTTAGCATTATTTTGTGATTCACTTGCTTAAGTTGGCACTCACTGAAACATTTGTGAAACACAGATGAGACTCACCACAGCTTTATTTTCCTCTCTGTTCTTGTAGGAGCTTCTCCTTCACTCACTAGGTAATTGTCACGGCATTCCAATGATCTCTGAAACAAATTATTTTTAACCCAGGAAGTTTTTAGTTTGCTTCATCACGTTTTAATATAGTGTTAAAATATTGGAAATAAGTTAAATTAAAATATTAATATTGTTTCTCTGCTACTTCATGCTTTATGCTCATCTGTAATTCATAAACAGTGTTCTTAGCACCTTTACAAATAAGCAAAATATAATTTTTGAAGTTTATAGAAAGTATGAGGTTACAAAACTTTCTCCTTTCACATTTCTTTAGCTTTTGTCTGAATTAAACATAATGATGCCTCTGAGATGCTCCTATAGCTGGCAGATACCAAGATCTGTACATGATAATATGTTTATATTATGGAGAAAAACAAAGCTGTGTCATACAGAGATTAAGCAACTCCACAGCTGGACTAGGCAGGCCTGTCTGAAAGCAAAACAATAGACACCTCCAATCCACCGTGACATTAAACTGACAGTCTTTATCTGCCATTGTTACCTAAAACATGGGAAAAGTGTTTCTCTGAAAATTCCAAAAGATAACGGATATGCTGCCGTTCCCAGCCTACCATTTGTTGTAAGACAAAACTGAAACAAGCTATAGTTCTGGACTACTTAGTTATACACCAGTGACCAGGGAATTGCATACATGTCTGCTAACCCACTGTGCTCCCTGAAGCATGTTCTCTGGACTATTATCTAGGATTTGGGCAATGAATCTTTCCCACCCCTAAAATAAAGGGAAATTCTGAATAGACAATGTTTCGATCTAATATTGTTCCTCTCTCCACTGTGTAAAGAATAATATTTTTTTAAGTATAACTACAATGGGGTCATTCAACACATTACGGAATGACAGACTGTGAAGATTTTCCACTCTTCAAGCAAATATATATATCTTGTTTTCTAGGATAAAAATAAAACTGTTACTTCTTGGTGTTTGCAATCTCTGAAAAAAAAAACAATTTTCTCTCCGGTGGGAATGAAAGTTTAATGCTGCAGATGGTATAGGTGTATTATACTAAATCATAATATGTTCCAGTTCTTTGTAGCACAGTCGTTTTTTTAGTAACAATGGAGTAAAGAAGGTTCCAATGAACTCCTGTTTCCTACACTAAGAAAATAAAGTTTATGATTTAAACTAGTCAAATTTTTTTCATGAATCCTTGGAATTATTGATGCAAGTTACTGTATGCGCACAACATCCATCCATCCATCCATACACAGAACATGCTCAGTATTAGTTTTACGGCACATCCATATTTCAAGTCAAGGTGTTTTTTAACTGTAATAAACCGAGAAATAAATAAATAAAGAAGACTTCAAATAGAATTTACAGTAACAAAACAAATTTGAAGAACGCATGATCCATGTAGTAAAAGCAAAAAAAAAAAATAGGAAAAACTCCACTACCTTCTGTTATTCAGTTGTTTTTTTTGAAATAGTAGCTTTACTCTGTCTTTTATTTTGCATAATAATAAAATGTGAGAGCAATCATGGTACTGAGAGTGCAATTAAGCTTCAGCACAAAAGAAACTGGAGTCTCAAAACACAGTGGAGCTGTTGAAGCAGTATTGTAGATTTCAGATGAAAGCATAACTGTGTGGACCTAATATCACTTAAGTTGTAAGCATCCAAATTCTGAGTGGCCTCTCTTTGGAACTACTGAATAAGGGCATTTATAAGCACATGCAGGTTTTAAAATATCTTCAGATTGTGGTGGCAGGTGTTTGTCTTATGAGAGTACTTGTGAGTCCCCTCCTATACCAGAATTCTGCTGTAATGACAAAATTACGAACAAAAAAGGAGTCTGTTTTCCTAAACACTTATAATCTAAACACACAGTAAAACATTTTAGATGGACAAAAGCAGATACATGACAAAGTGCAAGGAGATAATATGATAAGCTATGAGTGTCCACATAGCAGCAACAGCCTACTAGTAGTCATGTATTTGTAAGCAAAGGAGAGCTTCAAGCAGAAATCTGATATCACTCAGAGAATGTTTATGAGCTGCTCTTCTTACAATCCATGGAAGCATCCTGCTCTCATTCCTTGGATGGGTAAACAGAGTTCCATTTACCGTAAATCCTCAGGACTAGCCTGCTCATACTGCACAGAATTGGTTTTTGACCTTTGTAGATAGATCCCTTCCATTTTTCCCAACTGCCTTGCATATCCCAATATATGCTAAATTAGAAAGAAATCTGGACAAGCTGGGACAGAATTTGAACATTTACACTTTATAAGATTTAACATACAGAGTAAGCAAAAAGTAGCCATAATATAATCTTTTCTAAATGGTCATTTAATTTACAAAATAACTTAAGCCTGATTAGAACAAGTTTTTATCAAATTATGAAATAACTCTTCCCTATTTGGGCATGGTCATTCCGTGGCCAAAAATATCCTAGTAGTAGATACCCAAGCAACATTTAAAACTTAAATTTGGATCTGATAAGCCAGTAATTCACATTGCAAACCTTGAGAATAGTAATTAATTATACTGACTGATTTATGGTTTTTATTACAGAAACAATATGGTTACCAGTGGCTGTGTCATGAATGTTTTGGGGCCCATGAAAGAATCTCATCTTTACACCATCTCTCACTAATCTGTTAATTTCTAGCACAATGTTTTCATTATTATGAAAAAAAAAAACAGTTTTCCCGGAGTGTCATTCTGTAAGGCCAAATTTAATATATGAGTCTATATGAGTCTACATATATGAATATATGTTAGACTAAAAGCAACAAAGAATATCTATCTATGAGTTTATCTGTCATATAACTGTATTGGAACAAGACATTTTCTTATTTTGCTGAGAAATACCTCCTACTCAAGTGATGCTATAAGAGGTCAATGTGCAATATTGTTCAAAATATAGCAACCACAAATCAGTCAAGAATTTGGAACATACTTCTTTTAAGGAAATGAGTTATATGTTCTACTCTCAGGAAAGCATTTAAGCACCCCTGACTTAAATTTTAAGCACATGTTTTTACTTTGTCCCATTTATTTAACATTAATCACATACTCACTGCTTTACTGAATGGGGATGAGATTACACATATGCTTAAAGTTAAGTATTTGATTAGATGTTTTGCTACAACATTTTGCACTGTGCACTGCAGCACATCTAAAAGCAGTTTTAGCAGATTCAGAAAGCTATAGACAGAAAGCCCAATTCTGCAATGTAACTGCCATTTTACGTTCAGATCAACAGTTTTCCCAACTGAGACCATGTGACTGAAAGCAACACTGGGCCTCAGTGTGAGGCAAGCCATCAAGACTGCTTTGCATCAACATCATCATCATCATCACCATCACCACCATCAACGTCATCAGTTCATAAGTGAGTAACTGAGGCAGATCACAAAGTTTCTCTAGTTACTAAATGATTTGTGTCAATCGTAGGTAACACTAGTTTTTGCCAGATCACAGCAGCAGAGAGTTTCTGCTGTAGTTATCTACTACCGAAGAGAATTGCAAAAATTATGATTAGGAATGAAATTGTTTTACATCTCAACCCAAAGGTACAGAACTGGAAATGTGAAAAATAATCACAGTTATTGTTGGTACTGGTAGATACCAAGTATTTTGATCCCTACCTTTTGGAAATGTATCATTTAAAATGATTTGTTTTTTTGTTGTTGTTATTTGTTATCAAAATAACACATGATGTTTCAATCCTTATTTAAAATTCCGATTAATAATGTGTCTTACCACAACTAAATTAGTCTGGTAAGTTTGAACTCAGTATGCTTCTTTTCCTGCCTGACAATCACTGCCTTCTTTCCACCCTGATATTATTCTTTTTCATTTACTTTATTTTTAATTACCTATTTATGCATTCATTATTGTTTTAACATAAAAATTTGAGAGAGATTTTTGGGGACATTTTTATGCCAGCTGTTAGAAACTCCACCACACCTATTTCTTTGTCCGTCTTATTCTCTTTCTATAACAACCTATTAGAATAACACACATTCTTTTGATCAAATTTAGTTCTTCATAAACTAAAAGTTTATTTTGTGGACCAACAGAAGGCTGTTATACCCTTTATCTTTCTCACTTTCTCTTTTTTGCTGTCCCAAGATTGTTGACACTTTCCACTCCTACCAAAGTCCATTCTGTCCTGGAATAGCTGCTAAAGACTCCGTGCTTTTGTTCCAGATGTCTTTCTCAACCACTTTCCACCAGTCTAGACAAAGATAAGAAAGTTCTTTCCAAAAGTTCCAGTTCCCTATCTCTAGCATATTCTTTACTTCTCTCTGTTGTTGCAGCTGCCTATTACCTTTCATTTTTCAGAGGGGAGGAAAAGATTTCTTATAATAGCACAAGTTTGACCAATACGTTAAGAAAGATCTATGTATTTTGACTTTCTGTACATTTCTTCCAGTTTCTATCAGATAGATTAGGATTCTCTTCACTGCATAGTCACTGCCATGCCAGGGCAGGGGAGTGAGGCATGTGCAGGTTGAGAGAAGCCCATATCCCCCTGCTTAGGTGCAGAGCCTCTCAGCAGCACTGAGCAGAGAATGGGTTTGGGTTTGTGCCTTCATCAGCTTTTCGGTTTTGGAGGGGTTTTGTTTGTTTGTTTATAGTTTTTTTCTTTACTTATTTAAACTTTAAGTTCAGAGTTCATTGGATCTAGCTGCTGAGGTGTCTTAGGAAAAAAAAAAAGAAAACAGCAAGAATCCCTTGGGCAGCAAGCCTTGAACTGTAGTGTGAATCGTCATGTTTGTGCTAATGTCAGGATGCTTTCCAGACTCAGACTGACATTGAGAGAATTTTACTTTTCCATAGTTAGCAAAGCACTTTCCTATGGAGATAAAAAAGGGCACAGAAACAGAATTGAATAACAGCTTTCCTTTGATGCCATTAGAAAGATTTTTCTACTGGTTTTAAACAAACTATGCGTTTAAAACAACAACAATAACAAAAAGCCCAAGAGAGGGACATCAGAACAAAAGGCCTTTAGTGTGAAATTATCCCCACTAGAAAATCATGTATGTCACTTTATGGCCAGGAAAGCTCAGCTTAAAAGCAACATCTGCTTACAATGGGCTTTTACTCTTTATGCAATATTCCAGCTGGGCTGACTGAAGCACAAACAGGTGAAAATGACTTCTCCAAAGTCATTCTGTGTGAATTCAGCTCCTGCCAACACTTAGGATTCACCTATTCCCCAATCTTTCCTATAAGCCAATGAATCATATATGCATTCCTACATGGTTAAAACATGGAAATTATTGATATCTTTTTATCTTTTGATAAAATACTCTTTGAGAAATCCAGTTGTTATGAACTGAAATGATATTTACTGTAAAGGCAATGATCTTGGTGACTTTGATATGCAGGTGGGTGCCCACATTTCCATAGGAATTTCATTGTAATTCAGGATCACTTAAATACTAATTAAGTTGTCTCTTCAAGGTTATTTTATAATAATACTCATAGAGTTCAAGTTTCTTTTTGTCTTCACAGTAAAATTTAAGTTAATTTTTCAAACTCAGCTAAGGTTCTAAATCTCAGACTCTGTGGAACATACACAAAAAATGATGCAAGTAGGTTTAACTACTTCAGGGATGGAAAAACTATGTAGGGTGAACGTTTTGTGAACTACTCAAAAATCTATTGAAAAGGGAGAATGCAAAACAACCCCCAAACCAACCAAACCAAAAACTGTGCTAGCTCACTTAATTTGACTACCTGTTACTACCTAACGTTCTAAAGAAAGTAGAGTGGCCATCTCAGAACTTGGGAGATTCAGTACAGAAGAGGCAGCACAGGATTACAACTTTTTTTGCTGAAGTACTGCAGAGACTTCAGCAAGTCAAGTTCAGGCAAGTCAGCAGGTACGCCACTTCTTGAGTCTGTCAGAAAGCCCTCTGTGCCTTTTGTCTAGCTTTTTAGTTATTATACAATGGGGGTTGATGGTTGATTTCTTTTTTAATTATATGATTATAACTCTAATTAGTTGATTCATATTTAATTTGTATTTAGAAGGATATTGCTTATGGTATGATGATTACTCTTCTAACTGCTAACTTGGCAGTTAGAAAGTATTTCATATCAGAAGTTCCTTTTTTTTTTTTTTTTTTTTTTTTAACAATTCTTACTATAAATTGCATCTCAAAATGCAAACACAGATAATATAAATTTCAATGAGCCTTTCTTGGTGGAAACTCAGCAACACTGTGTTTAGATCTGTTAGCTATATTGATATGTTTTATATCCCTTAAGGAAAGAACAAACTCTACAGCCTTTCAGCTTTATTTCTCACATATAGACTAAGTGATAACCAACTTTCCAGCCAAACCAACTCTCCTAGGCCCCATGTATGTATTATCTGAGTAACAGGAGTATATTTCTTGCAAAATTCCACGCTGAGGAATGATTTATTCTTTAGAGACAGGTGACCAAGTGAAATGCAAAATTTGTATGTATTTTTTTTTAGCTAATTACTTTTTTACTCACAGGCAAAGCATGGGAGATAAATCAGAGGAGGGAAAAAGAGAACCCTTCAAGCAACTTCCTTCCCTTTCATCATTCAGGGAACTCTTTGGTTTGTGATCAGTCCTTTCAGGGATCCAAGGTTCCTCCTGTGCTCTTTTCTGTTCAGCCCTCAGGCTCAGGTCTTTTCCTCAGATACAAACCAGTTCAAGTCTGGTACTCAAATGATTTGTCTATTGACCATGCCTGGCCCTTTTAAACAAAAGTTCTTAACATCCTCTTCTATTGTGCCTTCTCTTCTGCTAACGATTTTACACTGATCAAACACTTTTGCCCTGTAGACAACTATTTATTCATGATCATTAGGGCATCATTCTTATTTAACTTCCTAGGTTAAAAACTGGCTAGGTATGGAATGAACTCATCTTTGTGAATATATTTTCACATTCAGTTCTTATAAATGATTTTTCCTGGATTTAATTAACTTGTAAAATCTCAGGCACACACTAATAATGGGAACATGGACCCTACACAATTCCTAGAAAAAAAGAATTTTCAAAAAGACTTTCAAGAACAATTAGCCTTTAAATGATAGCATACTGCAAATAAGTAGCAGCCCCTTACCTGTTTCTTTTATACTCAGTATCGCTTAGATTTGAGTGAAAACAACCTAACCAAACTAGGTTAGATTAAAAGTTTTTCTTTTTTTCTCCTCAAGAGTCTCTTCTGATTTTTCTGTTGTAAGAATGTATAAGTAACTATAAAATATGGTATTAAGAAACATTGTTTCATAATAAGGATGGTCAAATACTGGAATAGGTCATGCAAAAAGGTTATGGAATATATCCTTGGAGATATTCAAAACTCAGTTGGATCTGACCTTGAGCAACCTGGTCTGACTTCGAAGTTGGCTCTAACTTCAAAGATAGCCCTGATTTGAGAGGGAGGTTGGACCAGATGATCTCCAGAGGTCCCTTGCAACTCAAATCATTCTGTTTCTGTGTCAAATACAGCATTACCTTGTGCAGTCCTAGAAGAGCTTTGTATAACTTCAAAGCCACAAAATATGTGCTATACTTTTAGCTTCCTAATACGAAGAACACCAATTTCTAGTGAATCCCTAAGCAAATTCTTTATTCAAGTCCTTTAATTTCTCTTGGCCTTACTCTTTGTCTGCAAAATGGGAATACTGCTATATTTCTTCATGTGATTGGATTAAACATATAATGAACACAGAGACGTGATTAATGCTTTTCTTCTAAAAGAAAGAAATACAATGTTAAGTTTCATCATTAGATTCTGATTTATTATTGCTACAACTTTATACACTATCCATTATATTTTTTATGAAGATTATTTTTATTATCTGTTTGAACCTCTAAATGGAACAAAAATATCATAAATGTCTTTGCAAGTGTGCAAATCTCTGCACTACAATGTTTTTTTTCTCTAACTTTACATATTGAGGGATAGTTGGAACAATTTTGCACTTAACCCAGTTAGATGATATTCTTCTTGTAACTTTACTGCCAGGCTGTAACAGAGTTATGTATGACTGAAGACTTTTAAGTAGAGTCATGAGATTAATAGCAGAAATTTTCATATTGAGAAATAGCAATTGGCACTTCTTGATATTTGTCCCTTTACTAATATATTTTCATTTAATTTTGTTTTAAGTAAATATCTATGGCAAAATAGTAAATAGTTTATTTTCTTTTTTTAAAGGAAATTTTAATTTGGAAATACTGCCTAAATTATTATTTCAAGTGGTCAACAATTATTCAGTCTCATGAGTCTTCAAATTACTGTTCTGAATTGATATTCATCTTTTCTGCATCCACATTAAAAAGCTAACAGTACATAGTAACAGTAGGTAACATAAAACGTCTCTGCCAAACTTGCTCAATAATTGCATACCATTTCCAGCTATAATTAAAATCATTCACAGTCTATATTCATATAGCATTCTTTGAGGTTAATTGGGTTTAGATCACTGCAAGATCATTTTCATGTGACATATTTCACTTGTTACAAAATGCACATTAGTTCATTGAAAATGTACAGCACGTCTCTTAATTTGAAAGTACTTAGAATTTTAGCTTACAGTATCAAACCAGCTAATCCCTAGCTTCTAATAACATTCGAAAAAAAGAACAAACCTTTCCTTTTGGAGATACTGATTTTAACGAGAGCTAGCAAAAGACTGTGAAGGACAGGCTCTTCCAGGTATTAAGATTACCTTGTCCAGCTAGTCATAAAGCTGGGGGACATATGTCCCCTTGAATGAGATTGAAGGTGCAAATTTTAGAAGAAGTAAATAAGCAACACCAGCTGAGTGACTCTTACAACGGCAGTTTATCCTGAATACCTATTTTTATACTACTCTTGTCATATTGAGGCAGCATCCAACTAAGAAGAGCCTGAATATAAAAAAAAGGTACTTACAAAAGCAGAATCTGCACTTTTCCCTTAAAACCCTAAAATGATATTTGTGCTAGAGTTAGGGCTTTTTAAGCATTGTAGTCTGGGAACCCAAAGACAGTAAATTACTACAGCCTTTTGAAAAACACAGCTGAGATTTCATTCTATATGAAATATGACTGCTGTTATGATTTTGGAAATCATAATATTGAATGTCTTAAAAATGTGTTCATACAAAATTTGAGTCATAATGGGAATGAGTCATGCTGTCTGAAGTGTCTGATTTGGAAAGCTAGTCTCCATATGCTCCTTTCCCAGTCAAACAAGAGTCCCCAGAGGGAGATTCGGGGTTCCTAGGATCTGAGCCTGCGGAGGGGGCCGTATCTTTCTACCGGCTGTAGAAGAAGCATAGCAAAATTTCTACTTCAAGCACATAGTTTCTGGCACATCAAATCTCATTCCTTACAGTGTTCCTTAAGAGTATTTAGAACTAGATATACATGTGTGTGTTTATGCACAAACAGAAATGTTTCTTTTTTACAAAACTTTACTTTTTTACAATTTTTTAGTCATTCTTAAAAATAAGTGAATTTATTTTAAAAATATTTTTAGATATATAATAATGAAGGTAAACATTGTATATAATATATATGTAATATTGCACACAACACACACGCATGCTTTCTCCTAAACCTCTTTTATTCTCTACTATTTGGTGAAATATGAGAAAATATAACCAAAGAAATCATGTAATTTACATTGAGTAGACTGATCATTCTCCCTCATCCACCTCTTTAATGGCTAATTATGAATTTCCAATTACTGTATAAAAATAATATTTTAATTGCTTCATTAACTGAAGGGAAATAGCATATATATGGAGGAAAAATTAATGAAATGTACATTATGTTTGAAAGAGGGCATGAGAAATATTCTTGGCAAAAGTTAGTGGCAAAGTATGACTATCCAGCAATGTTCCATGTTGACAGTTGTAAGACTTAGAATAAATAATATACAATAATTCCCTCCCTAGTGTTATGTGCCCTTACTCTTATTGCAGCATCTAATTGCTTCATGTTTTCTTTTTTTCCTTAATTTGGAATGTAAATTCTATATGGAAGGACCTTATATTCTAATGTATATGTAAAATACCCTGGGAAATTGAGTGCCTGATGAATAATAAGATGTTATAGAAAAACAGCCATGTCATCCTTTATTTCCGTGAGCTCACAGGACATTTTTGGGTGCGATAAGACAACCTCAGCTCCTGGAGTTCTCATGGAGCCCCACATCCTCGGCTCTAAGAATTTCTCTCCTTATTCACAGTTCTGTGTAAATGCTTCACACACTGTATGCATGCCTGTCTGTCTATCTATCTCTATATAGATAGATAGGTATCTTAGATATCTATCGTATGTGTGTGTGCATGTGTACATAATATACATATACACACACATTCATTTACATATATATTCATTTTCTTAGATCTGCCTGATCATTTGGAATACATTTCTGTAAATATTTTTAATAAATTACTATATTAGTTAAAACCCTACTGAAAATGTAATTTCTATTTGTGCACTGGAGAATATTCACAAAAAGTAATAGTGAATGTATAAAGGTATTTGTTTTCCATCTTGGTTCAGCAACACCATTCACACTTAAAAGGAGCTGCAAAACCTCAGGCCTTGCTGATCTCCTGTGGCAGAGAAATCTGTGTTGCAAAGTCCACATATATTTTAAGTGTAACTTGTTTTACTTAGGCATATGAACCAATGTGAAAACAAAATGGTCACTTAGCATACAGAGTAATCCTTTCTTTCAGGACTTTCAGTCCAATGTCAATAACCAAGTTTCTAGAACCACTTCCCTTTCAAAGCCTGATTCTAATTAAAGACTGAAGTATTACAAAATATCCCTGCTATTTTGTACTACTCTCTCTGCTTCTTCACAGAACCAGTGCTAAAAAAGATATATATCAGAAACTAAAAAAATTTGCTGTATGCTGAAAAAAACTTAGTAGATTATATGCAACAACACTATTTTGTTATACACATGTAATAAAAATATTTTTACCTTAAAACCTAATTAATTATAAGATTTATGATTATTTAATTAAGGAATGGAGACATGGTGTACAAGTATATCCACACAAGCAAATATTAAATATTCCCATGGAAATACACATATAATTGCAGATGAGGGATTTTTCACAGGAAATATTACAAATACTAACTCCAAGTAGTGAATTTCTTTTCAATATCAATATAAGAAAAGAAGCAAACCTATATTTTTTAATTGATCTCTTAGAACAACTAAACACATTACTGTAACAAAAAACTGTGATGCAGTTCTGTCATAGTTCCTGCTTTTGGATTGCAATAGGTTATCTGCCTTCACTAACTAATTTACTGGCTTAAAATAGAGCAATTTAATAATTTTTGGCATGGCCAAATAAATATACAAAAATCAAGTCAAAGCAAGCTTATTTCCCAAATATACATAGTGCCTAGTGAGACAATTAAATAAAAATAATCTACTTACCACTAGCATGTATCAAATTCTAACTTGTTGGAAAGACTCTTTTCAATTAATTTTGTTTGGTTTCTTCTGATTATTTTTGTTAAGCAAAAAAAAAATATAGATAGAATTTATTTGATATAACTACAGCGTAAAGAAAAGACCAAAGATATTATCAACACATGATGTAGAAGAGTCTTTTAGCCTAGTTCCTAAGTGGGCTCCTGTCTGCAGGAGAATAATTTTATGTCAAACCGGACATATTGCCTTCCCACCCTCATGCTTGTAGCCTGGCTAAGATAAAACGAGCAGAACAGAAAGAGGGAAAGGAAGCAAATGAAAGAGGGGGGAAAAAATGACAATAAAGAAAACATTTTCTGCCTCTGTTCTGCCATTCTAGCATCACCTGCAGATTTTTAAGCATAGAGCTGATGTTTGAGGCGCTAGCTGAGGGACTGCTGCAGTGTGCAGCTTTCGGGCAGGGCACTCCGAGAGACACAGGGTCCCTGCAAAGCCACGGGGCAGCAGCAGACCCTCGTGCCCAGCTCCGGCGCTGGCGCTGCTGTGCGCCTGCGCTCTCTGGTCTGGGGTCTCGGAGCACACGGGCAGCCCGGGAGACAGAGCAATCCCCAAAGTCCATCAGGTACTTCGTGGTTTGTTGATGAATTAACTCTAAGGGGAAGGATGCCCTGCCTAGTGAACGCTGTTTGTAATCTGGAGGAGTCACCCCTTACAGATTTTCTTTCCTTCCTTCCAGCACAGTTGGCCCTGCAAACACATTTGGCGGGGGGGAGGGGGGAGGCCTTTTTTTTTTTTTTTTTTTTTTTTTTTTGCCTATTTCATCAAAATTGTCCTTGTGCACTGGGACAAAAGCCAACTTCAAACAGCAGGTTTTTTGGCTGCTCTGTGCAACAGTATGTCGTACCATCCTGAGAAGCTTTGGCAGCTTGTAGTGGGGGATGCCAGGGACTAAGACCCATAAAGTATATGGCTTTTTTAGAAAAATGCCCTTCCTAGCGCAGAGGGGCTGAATGATGCGCTGAAGACGAGGCTGAGGGTTTTATAAATATTCAGAGCAACTGGAACCAGTGCATAAGGGACCGTTGAGCAGAGGATGTTGGAGCCCTTAGGCTGCAGTTATCGCTGAGCTGTGCCGCTTTATCAGCCTGCCCCTCTGGTGGTATATGACAAGGTTGGTCTTGGGAAGGGGATGATGGATTTGTCCTTGAGTTAATTATTATATTAATTTAATCGCTATCTCAGCATCCGATTCTTATTTTCCTTTTGTTGTGGGAAATGAAGTGTGTATGACCTGACTGACCCGTCACTACATCGCCTTACTTACAGATTGGTTGGCTGACTGCTGCTAGTGGCATTAAAGAAAATATTTATTTTAAAAATATGAACCTATGGATTTAAAAGAGTAATGATGTGGAAAATTCTGTATAGCTGACATAGTGACAGTCTACAGTCTTTATTTGATCATTTTGCAGCATTTGGCTTTGCACAATGTAGAATATCTTATGCAAAACCCAAAGAGTTTGAGAAAAGTTTTTCCATGAGTTCTGCTTGGCTGCAGATCAGGTTCAGACATCATTTTAAAAACCTAGCATTCCACTTTTCTGGTATGAGATACGGGCAAAGTGGTAAACAAAGTTTTTCTCAAAGTGATCTTCCTTTTCAGGAACAGTGAAGCAGTTCAATATAACTGAAGTTAGTTCATCTCAATGCAACATGTCTAAAATAACTAGATCAGGGGAATAACAGGGTATGTCTCAATGGGTATATGTGCATATACTGTAAAAAAGTATGTAAGAGTGCAACATTGCCTAAAGGTTGTACAGTGATTCAGTTTCATCACTAAAATCACCCCAGCTCCAAAAACTGAAATGCATAGAGAAAGAAGTTAATACAAATCATAAACTCACAGCTCATTATATACTTCTCAAACTAATACAGATACAACATAATTTAAGATTGGAAACTGTGGCTAAAGGAATTAGTCTGCTCTGCATGAAACTAGGTTTATTTAATCAATGTTGCTTTCACTAGAAAAGTGGATTAGTTTTTCTTTAAGACAGAGTTAAAAGTTTTGCAGCTAATTTATTTTAATAAGCATTCAGTCACTGACTGCTGCAGCAAAAGGCTAAACTGTAATGAAGCGCCAGGAAAGAAAGCATGACTTAATTATTTTTCTGGGGTGGATAATGAATAAATTAGCTACGCTGTAGGCTTGCCGTTTGTATAGAATTTATTACTTTTGCTTTAAGAACCATATCATGACAAAGTCAATTTTTCTCCTGACTGCAAACTGATTGATGGGGTAATGTCTGGTTGTGAAAGACTTCCTCTTCATCATTGTGTTGCCAATGTTGGTATCACAAAGTGAGTTTGAAGTTTTCCTGAGTGCATGTTCTCCTACATAATTACAGATGACAATTATTTTAATTCCTTTTTTTTTTTTTTAACAAGCCTTCTAATCATGTAAACTACAGAATGAATAACTTAGATGAGACCAAAGATGCACATAGCTCAGAAACTCTTTCTTGGTTCTTAATTTGTTGCCGCAATGTCTTCTGTGTGAAGAGGTAAGTACTGTACTTATAACAACAGCAGGTATTTTAAACAGGAAGATGTGTATGAATAAAAAGGCTTTGCTAAAAAACAGCTGAAGAGTGGCTTGCAAGTGTTAGAAGAATGAAAATTTTAAGGAAAAAGATCAGTAAGTCAGTACCACATTGGGAACAGAGGTTAGATGAATCAAACCTGATTTAAAAGGGAGCTGTATTTGGCCTAGTAACTATAAGCAATACGATAAATTTAAAATAAAGAAAACTGTAAAACACATATCAGGAGAAAAAAAAATAATGTGCTGTGTGATTTACAGCATGTGAATCCTCCAAGCAAAGTGAAGAAGCACACTCTGTTAAGATAATGAAAATGAGATTAAATCAAGCATTTAGAAGAATTACTGTAGAAAACTACTTTGATGAGTAAGTTGGCTCTTTTATAGGTCTCATCTTGTTCTGACTTCTGTAGTTTTTCTCTTGACACATATACACAAGAAAGAAACTCTTCAAATATATTGCTTATGAAATATGATACTCTCTGCTCTTCCTGAATCCAAGATACTAAAAATCCATACTAGATCTTTATTCTCTCTTCAGTAAGGAATTTTCCACTGCATAATTTCAGATGCACCATGGGACACAGCATTTCTTTTAAATACTCTATTTCTTGGCTTGATTGTCAAGAAAGCAATGTATCATGCTTTAATTAAAGAATGGAAAGCAATATATTAAACATAGGTTACTTGTTTTGAATAAATTCCTCAGAGGGCTTATTGAGGATATTTTTGAGGGAAATGGTTACCTTGAACTTGCAAAGCAGAAAAATGAAAATGATCAGAGTAGCAGATTTGGCTCTGAAAGATACATTACTAAGCTGCTCCCTATATTGCAGTCAAAGGTCCTTAGTGGTTAAGGGTCAGTAAAAAAAGAACAAGGAAAGAGCCTGAAATAGATAATCCTGCCTCTTTTTACAGTCCCCAGAGTATTACATAGTTTTGGGAGTTGTTCATCAGCTGCAGAGGACACTGAGTGCTTATCTGTTTATTTTCACAGAAAGCAATCATCTATTACTCCTTTATGAATATAAAGCTAAAATCATTATGACTTATTCCATCAAATGCTATGCTGTCACTGGGAAAAGCTTTCAGAAAGGTCAGTTGTTTGACTCTTAAGCCGTAGTATTTGCCAAGGAGCATTTGTAGCCTGTGATATTTTCTAAATGAAAAGCAGATAGACACAGCTACATAATTATGTAATTCTTTTCATGTGTTCAGATATCATAGTTAATGACCATAAAAGTTATTCTAATGAGTATTTTATTATTAAAGTTAAACAGATAAACTTTACTATCTCAGTAAGAAACAACAACTCACTGTAGATTCTCTATATATGTTATAACCATGTTAGTTTATTCTTCTATTGAATTTGTTGCTAAAGGGCCTTCCAGTGCATATATCTTCCTTATTAAAATTAATGTAAAATGGTTCACACAATTGAAATTAATTACAGAGTGATACAAAGAGTTTTATTCTGTTCTAAACAAAAATTAAACTTATTCATGCTTGAAGTAAAACAAAACAGAACAAAAAAAACCCACCATAGGGCTCAAGATGGCACTTCCTACTGCTCGTTTCACATAATGACAAATCATTGGCATAATTTTTAGTCTAATTGAGGCCATCTATAGTCAAGAAAATACATGATTATATGGCACAAATGGGAGAAAAAAATAGTTCCAGATATAACACAAGACATACTTTTCTCATTCTTCAATAGAAGAGGGAACCTATAATTATTCATTCAAGATCTAAGGCTATAGTGAAAATAATACTTTTTTCTTGTGAGGGTGGGAATATCAGAAAGGCAGAGATCCCCTGTAATTCTTCAGATATTTATTTTCTCATTGTCCACTCTGCCACTGAAGCAACATAATTGAACATACAGACAATAGCTTTAATCTGACTGTCATACGGAGGTGAAGACTGCAGACAGGCGAATTAGCCAGTTCATATCTAGATTCCCTAGCAAAGTGTATGAAGAAAAACCTGCACCCCACAGCCAGTAAGCACACTACTTTGCCCATTCAACTTCTCCTTTAAGCATCCAAGGTACTCACATTTATTTGGATATCCTTTGTATTTATAAATACAAAGACTGTATACAAAGATTGGGTCAACTGATTGGGAAATGAAATTACAGAGTATGTATAGGTGACATTTCATTTTTAACAAAGAGGGATAACAAAAACCCTCCAACAGTTTAAGACTAATCTTCATACTCAGTAAATATTTCAAGTACATCATTGAAGAATTACATTAAGAATAAAAAAATTTCAACTGCTTTGGAACTAAATTGTAAACATGAAGTCTAAATATGCCAAAACCATTATTTCTTGCGCATTTTTGTTTTGCTCTCTGCAGCAGTGTCATTACCAGTGAGGCCTTGCAAGAGCTTACAGTGAGCAGAGGTAAAGAAGGCAAATGGACAGTGACAGCCATGTAATCCAGTGTCTGATTGCTTTTCCACATGTCACTGGTGAAACACATAACTCTCCCCTCAGCCTCTGTGAGGCTCTGCAGTACTCAGACTCATTCAATCTAATATGGTCCATGCAGAGAAACAATGTCTTGAAGATGATTACTAAGATTATGCTCTGTGGAAATGTTTTGACATCACTATAACTCATCATTAATAATATGTCTGCAAGCTTGGGATACAAATAGGTGTATGGAACTGTTTAAAAAAGAAACAAACCCTAAAATGTTTACTGCCAGTTGAATAAAACAGAAATATTTTTATTAACATTTTCAAAAATATTTGAGCCAAAAGCTTTGCTATTTTTGATAGCACCACAACAATTGATCCCTATTAACTGTAGTTAAATATTTTTCAAGAGAAGCTGCCATCAGTTTCATTTATGCTCTTTTGATTGAACATCATTTCATTTTTCTTTCTATCGACAAACTTTATTTTAAATTCCAGTAACGTTAGTCTACTCTTTTTCTAATTACTTTGACAAATAGTCTTGGTGTTTGAGAAGTTTATATAGAATTATTTTGTCAAAGCTCTTTTTGGCTTTTAGCTTTTATCAGCACCTATGAGAGTTTCCTGAGTAGCCACTGTCTTTTGCTGCTCTTAAGCCTCTATTTGCTTTTCTGCTTCTTCTGAAGAGATGGACAAGATTTATATAACCTAGACCTGCAACTTTTCTTATTGTCAGTAATAGACAATAAGAATTGGTTTTTTTTAAGTGATGTGGTAGGTTTGATGAATCTGATTCTTCCAAGTGTTATACTGGGTTTATTAAGGCTGTATTCTTCCAAAGACACTGTAGTTCCTTTAGAGCAAAACTGGAAAAAGGAAGTGAAGAGCAGGATCCAATATTTTTTGAAATTAGTATGTCTACCTTGTTTCGTATTTTAGTATATTGAAAAAGCCATAGTGAAGATCCATGTTAATGACAAAAAAAAAAAAAAAAAAGCTTTTTCTAGACTTCTTCATTTGAGAAAGCATTTTCTTCTTTATTTTTACCCTTAAAATGATACGTCATTAACAATGCAAAATAATAAGATCTGACAGGAAAGTTAATAACTTGTTAGCTAACTTCATTAAAATATATGCTCTATAAAACATATGTTTAAATACTGCACAGAACAGGTATCCTTAAGAATGGTGACACTTAAAAAAAAACTCAAGATCGATATTCTAAATATGGAGGGAAAAAAAGGTTATGTTCCCCATTATTTTTTCTTCTTTTTTTTAAGAAAATATATTTTTCCTGTCCTGTAACATAGGCACTGATTCTGAGGCTAAAACTAGAGTATGAAACACTAAAATTGTTTTTGTTGGTGCTAAAGGATCAATTTGTGAACTTGTGTTGATGTTTCACATTGAAAAACATACCTTTACCTTGTGATTCATTACAGAATAAGAGTGAACCACCGTCAGGCAGCAGGTTGATCATTTAACGCATCTCCAGTTTTCCCCTGTCCACTTAAAGGACTTCAACTTAAACATCCACCACTCACTAGCTGGGAATGAAAATGTCCTAATATGAGCTCACCAGCTCACCAGAACTGTGCCGTGTCCTAGGGCACCAAGAGCCAGCAGTTTAGCAGGGGTCACCATCGGCACCACCCCCTTCCTGTCCCCCACGGGTGGGGGGTCCGCTCAAGGGAAAGTCCAGAAGGGAGCAAAGGCACGCTGCACCTAGGATCTCCTTTGGCCTGTGCAGATAACCTTTACTGTTTGTCTCTTCTTCCTTTCCTTTGCCTTTGGGCAAGGCTGCTCAAAGTTTTGGGGTAGTAAGAGCTCAAAAGCTCTAGAGGATTCTTGGATTCAAGTAGACTAATACTCTAGTATCTCCTTTGCTTTAGGTAATGGCAGCTGCATTTCTTTTTATCTGATCTTTAAATTCACGCAACTTGAAATTTTCTTCTTCTGGAACAACTTCATCAGCATTACCATTTGTCACATTTATAAATAAAAAAGAAAATATTGTTTATTCTCATTTCCTATCAAAAAAAAAATTACAACTGTTACTGTAAAGTTTTCTTTGCAGTACTACTTATAGCCCATATTTCATTGACTAGATTAAGGAAACCTAACTTTAGACCTGTATTTGTGTGCATATTATTTTTTCTCTTCCTGGTAGTATAATACCTCTAGTAGTAATAGGATTTGTGATTACATTTTGAGATCCTTCGTCTATTATCATGGCATCCATTTCTATTAAAAAACATATTTTTGGTGGTTTTTATAGCATGTTTGGGAAACATAACATTTGGGCTTTTTTATGAAATGTGTTAGCTTGAGAATTGTACTCTTCTGAAATGCATTTTTAAAGACATAATCATTCTTTAATATGTTGTATGTAGAATAGTGTAAAAGTTTTTTTATTTTTAGAAGAAATCTTGAGTCAAGTAATAGGCTCAGTTTTCAAAATAATGAAAAATCCTGATCTTATTTTCAATACTCTTTACATTTAGCAGTGGGTTCAATGTAGAGTTTTTAAATATCCATATCCATCCATGTCCACAGTGGTATACAGATACAGATACAAATACAGAACATCTTAATTTTGGACCTAATTCAACAGATGTTTGTCACATTAATCTAACAAATTTTCCATCGAGTGAAATGAGATTACTCCCATAAAAACATTGTTGTTTATACAGAAGTGGTCCAGTCTCAGGTATAAAAATGTAGTAAAAACTCAATTTTTTTTTAGTGAGTTGAAGTCTTTAAGTTTGCATAACTCATGACATTTCTAAATTTTATAATTTTTCTGAATCCTTGGAAGAGGTACACACACAAACTACAGAAAAACATAAAACTTTCATCATTTTTGAACAGGAGATGCACGCAAGCTGGAGTTCAGTTCAAAGTTTGTAAATGACTTTACCATGTGCTTAAATTTAAGCACATGGGCCTCATTTTAACAGAACCTCCTCACAAACTAAAATTAAAAAATTCTTAAGTGGGCTCAAATCCATGGTCTAACTTTCTTATCATAGCTGTGTGCAGACTTTATACTGAAGCAAAAAACATTTGTATTTATTAAAATAAAAGCAGAATATATTTGTTTTGATGCACTGAATGCTTTTGTATTTAAATATGATATTATTTATGTTATATTTTATTTATTAGAATTTAAGTCACTGTCCAGTCCTATGAAAGAAATCTCTGACATAGTTAGCAGCACACATCAAGTCACCCATTCCTACAACCTAAAAGCAGGACTATTCTTTCTCTCGGTATGCTTTGCTGGTCTCTAGATATGAGATGCTGTTGTGTGCAGGCTCTACATCAAACATTGAGGAAAGACATTCTTTTATCTGTGGGAAACACATTCTTCATATAAGGAGGAGCTGTAAGAGACTTTCACCAGATGTCATTTGACTCCCTTCTCTCTCTGAAGGATTACGGATATGCTCCCCCTTCCAGAAGAGTGCCGTTCCCTTCTATGCAGCAGGTTATCTGCCAAATTCCTCCTTCAGAATCTGCCTGATCTCAGAGAGGGATCTGATTAAAGCTACATTTTGTTGTTGCTAGCAATTTCTTACTGCTAACATTGGTCTGTTCCCACTCAGTAGCCAACCTGTAGTGAGTCTTAGTCGGAAAGGCCAGCTGTCTCCATAAATTCTAGCAGGAGGCATGGCATCTAACTCAGAGTATGGAGCAGCTACAGGGAGCAGATGCTTAACAGTTATGTGCTGCAGTTTTCGGTGTTGTGGCACATAAGCACGTTGGTGGATCTAGCTGTTCATGATTAATTTAGCTGTATTTCAGTGCTTATTTAATAAAGATTTTATTATGAACAGAAGGCACCAAATTTGGAATTTAAACTTCTTCCTGTCATAATCTT
This sequence comes from Rhea pennata, assembly GCF_028389875.1. NCBI lineage: Eukaryota > Metazoa > Chordata > Aves > Rheiformes > Rheidae > Rhea > Rhea pennata. The sequence goes on along the minus strand of NC_084670.1, from coordinate 14,769,736 downwards.
CGTGTGCAACACTACGTCTGCACAGAAAAAAAAAATATATAGACATTATTGGACAAAGAAAAAAACTTAATATCCATATATTTACTACTTCTAGACTATACAGCCCATTTCCCCATCTCTCCCATTTATACTCTCTGACCATTACAAACATTACAATGAATTATGTTAAATCATTTTAACTTCTCCAGTGGAACTAGCCCTCCAGCAAAGGGTAGCAATGGAGCTTCTCTAGCTTCATATAATTGCACACAATCAAGACAGGAATGTTTAGCAATGTAGAATATACAGTGTTAGCTCAATATGCATTCAGTTCAGATTTTAGGTACAAGAGCTGCAAAGCGGAAAGGAGTATGTTTGCAAATAATCTCTGCTCAACATGAAAATAATCTGACAGCATCCAGGAAATTTCAGTCATTTGAAGACACCTTTAAATCCATGAGATTAAACCCATTGCCATATATCAAGAACCACAAAAGTTAACTGTTGATATAAAACAAGCAGAAGCTCCCAACAGCTTTTTTCTCTTACATCATTAAGCCCTGAGTAGCCTGCACAGTTATTAAGCAAAACTGTGGGAAACACATTTTTTGTGTTGTCTGATATGGTGATCCTCAGGTGCAGGTAATTGCCTGAGTGTTTAGATGAACTCCATCCTTGCAGCTGTGCTGACAAAGGCACCAGGCAGGAAGGCAAAAGGGAGCAGGGTGGCAGGAGGAACATCTTTTTCTCTGATGCGCTTGTTCACGAAAGCATTCCTGCACCAGATGACACTTAAGCACGTGCTTAAGTTCTAGTGCAACATAATAAGGAGCAGGAAATGTGTGCTTAAGTGTTTTCCTGAATAGAGTCCAAAACTGAATAGTTCATAGGTGAAATCTTTTCCTGCTATGCTGTTCTGCCTACATCGTTACTTGCAGCTGCCTTTCCAAGTCAGTAAAGTATCTATCTACAACTCCAGCTTTGTGTCTGGCTTATTTCCAGTTGAGTAAGAACAGAAATCTTACCATTTCCAGTTATCCTCTGAGACTTGAAAGAAGACAGAAGTCCATCCAAAAAAAGGTGGCTGAGGGAAGGTTCAACCAAAGAAAATAATTCAAAATGTTAAATAATGATAATCCTTCTACATAATTTTTGTGGTGTTATCCAATTATCTAAGTGGTTATAGCTTCAGCGCAAGCTATGATGGGGAGTAGTGCTCACTTTTATGCTGCATTACAGAAATAAAGCAAATGAGATATGAATCTCATCTTGTTGTTTAGTTCTTCTATTTGAAATCCAGTAGCATTGCTTGGGATCCTCTGATGGATTGCAGTTTATTGATGATTGTTTTCTTTAGTCCAACATAATTTTGGTTGCATTTATAAAAAAAACTATTTGGGTTAAGCCAATTTGCTTATTGTTGTCTAGAATATATAAGCTGTTATGAATAACTTTATTTATAACATCAGTTAGCCTAACTATGTGTCACTTTATGCACTGTGGCTATAAGACTCATATGTCACAGACTAATTAGGGAGCTGCAGGTCACCATGTAAAACAGTCTGATCGTCACTGATGTGCTTCTTCAAAATATTTCATTGTTTTTTCTCATTGGATATAAAAGTAAAGAATTTGAGGGAGGAAAGTGAAAAATAGCAGTAGATTGCTTTGGATGCACTAGCATATGTGTAAGTTAAGACTCGTCAGTAAGGACATCATCAGGAAACACAGCACATTGAAATGTGTTTAAGTACGGTTCAGTTTTTCTGTGCAGTAGATAATAAACTGCAAGTAAATAAAAATGTGCCAGGGTTATTCTTAAGAAGCAGCGTGGCTAACAGGAGCACAGTTGGCCTTCTCTCTTCTGTAGAAACCTCCCTGGACTCTGAGGTGTACAGGAGCCGAAACATCAGTGTGGAATAGCAGTCCTTCAAAGCAGGTGACTGTGAGACTGGGTAGTACCAGACACGTTCAGAGATATTATGAGCTCTCTGTCTTTTCCCACTTCCTTCCTGGGATTGAGAGGCTCAAAGCTGCAGGCATGGAGCAGGAAAAGTAGGTCAGAGAAGCATAAAATCTAGGATATAACTCTGAGGATCCAAAGCCCTGGTAGGGGCCCAGTGAGATACTTTTGAGGTTCCTCTTTTCTCTTAGCAGTAATTTACATGTAGAAGGTTATAAAATGAATTCAGTTTTTTAACAGAGTCATAATTGCAAACATACTTGCTCCTGCTGTATGCTGTATCTGAAGTGAGGAGTAATGAAAAACTGTTTTGTCTTCCGATTCCCTCATCTCCTGATTTGTCACCTATCTTGAAGGAACTCTCAAGATATTTTTGACTGTACTTGTAGTGGAATAAGTACAACTGAAAAATGGCAATTTATCACAGCATGTACACTTCCATTTACTGCAACATTTCTAGTATATTTCATTCTCAAAAAGGAAACAATAAAGAACAATTTAATGACCACTTTTTAGTGTCCTCTATTGCCTGTGTTCTGCTGTGTTTCATCACCCTAATCTTTGCTAAACATACAATACAAAAGTTTGAAGTCTATCAGTATGTTAGAGTTACATTAGATCATTGTACAATAACTATCACTTGTCCTATATTGTAAGCAAGACAGAAAATAGCAAGGATTAAACAGGTATTTTCTTCAGAGATCTTGCAATATTTTCTGTAAAAATTGGCAAAATTACCCATGCCTATAACGATCAAATGCTATACTTATTTGATCAAAATAATTATAGGAAAACATGACATTTAAAGTTGAAATTGTTTCAAGCACCACTTTCAAAAAGTATTATCTTAAAGACAAATCAATACTCTTTCTGCTATCTTCAGGCAAGATCTTCGAAACCTAAGATAACTGAGTATTTGAAGAACCACAAATCACCTATTGATCTGAAAAATTTAGATATAGCTTTGAAGAGAATGTGTTCACATCACAAACTACCAGGTGTTGATACTATAGCTGCCTATTTCTATGTTTCTCAGCAATTTTAGGCTCATCTACTAGGTATGGAAATATGAAGCCAGTGGCTTCAATAATACTGGGAAAGCCAGAACATTCATAAACCTGTTTTCCATATGTATTCTTCCTGATGTACAAATGGAGTAAAAATGAAGCTTGTTTGATATGTTATCTACTGAATTAAGGAAGAACAGAACAAGACATATGATACAAATGTGTGGCAGTTTCTCTTATAACTCTCTAAAGGTGAGAGAAAGAAAACAATAACAAAGGAGAATTGCATTGTAGTGAAAAGTCTTTTTCTTAGTGCTCTGCTGTAGAGCGCTTATTTTTTTCAATGTGTGAAGTTCCATACATAACCAGCTAAAATCCTGTTACCCCAGCTTCATTCATCAATTTACCTCCATATTTGATTTCTGTCATTTCTAATTATTTTCTAACAATTTCTAATTATTCATTATGCTTAGCAAACATACTTAGTGGTTAACGATTGTTTAGCAAATCATTTTGTGTTTTAGATAAATTACAAATATTATATAATGGATTTTTTTAAATATTTTTTTAAAAACTATATATATATTATCTGTAAAAAGGTAAACAGACAATTGAAAAAAATATAAAGATAATCTTAGGAACGCATGATCAAGCAAGAAATGCCAGGCCGACATAGAAAACGTAATGAAAAACCCCTGATTTTCCCCATAGGCTAGCTTTCCAGGTTTTCCAGTGACCTGAAGTTCCTTGTATTTTTCCTGTTCAGCATGTTTTCCTGAACCCATCTCCTCAGCTCCCTACTTTCTTTCCATATACATATTTGAAAAAGTGGAGGTACAGGCCTTTTTCCTGTACTTCACAACAAGTCTTCAAGATCCAGATACATAAGCATCTTCTATAAGTCCTCTCTTTCCTAGAGATAGATGATAAACTTTTCCTACAGGAGCATGCTTCTAAAGCCGGAGAGCAGCTTTAGGAGATTTGCTACTTCTCTTTCTCCATGAAACACTTCCTAGCAGACAGCTGAGCTAATTGGTGCAATTCAAGAGGTAGAATTTCAGGGCTTTCAGTGCTACTTCTTTCAAAGTAAGCACTAAATTCTATAATAAAACCACACTTTGCAGACTGCCAAAAGACTGAGAAATATCCTATCGGGGGAAAAAAAACTTTTCTAGACCAAATACAAACAATTCTTGATAGCTTCAGAGAGAAAAAGAAGGAGAGTCATTAGACTGCTCTTACTTGTGAGGGACTTTTGAATAATAATAACTCTTTAATAAACTGCATATACATCCTGGTGAAAATGTGAATATGAAAACTTAAGAAAACTTTGTGTAGGAATATTGGACATGAGGTAAATTTTGTACAGGTAATTTCAAGAGATAATACTGATTCTGAACAAGTAATAGGTATCTTGAATTATAGCTACCTTAGTACCTTATGTCTCCAATCTTCCTCTGGGACCCAAAGGTTTCAGATAGGAAGAGATCAGATCTATAATACAATATATAAGGTTTTCATTGTTGGTGTTCTGATGTGTTAAGCTGCACATAAATCTGCATACCATGTAAAAATCCATCAGGTCTTAATATTTTATAATAGTTGGTTTCATGGGCAAATTCTGCAGCCTATGACTCTTTTCTTGGTTTTAAAGGCAGCTTGACACTACCACATGTAAAACTTGGTGACCACTTCAGCACTGTTAAAACAAAAAATTCTAACTCCAAAAAAAAAACATACTAAGTGTATACTTCAGACTTTTACTTCACATGGTAAAGAACTATCGTTATTAAAGAAGTATTTCTGGGACAGCAAGAGGAGGCAGTATTTAGAAGATCAAGTTCTTGTAGAAGTACACATGCCATGCTTCTCAGAATCATTTACTTTTTAAAAAAGTATCATATATAAACTGTTTGCAGAACAAAGCTATTAAAAATGCAAAAAGTTGTCTTTAATTTAAATAAATATTTCTATTGAAAATGACAATTTTATCCAGTTGTTATAAAATAATTCATTTACATGGATAATTGACTAATACGAACTCAAAATTATTCATATTTATAGCCAGCAGTATTGAAGAATAGTCCCTCAGTGTATTTTCTTGCCTCAAATGTATTGTCCACATTCATCATGGTGATCTTATTGAACAGAGACTGACTAATTCAAAGAGATCATATGTAGGCCATAGAGATATCATTAGATATGATAAAATTCTAGTAGGTTATCTCTTGGAAATACTTAGCTCATTAATTTTAAAGACAAAGTCTGATATGCTATCATAAACATACAGCAAAATGCAAACGTATTTGTGATTTAACTACTATGGCACAAGTACCCAAGAGAATCAAACATGCTTGTTAAATTAGATTCATTTCTCTCCTGGGTGCAAAGTTGCAAATAAAACCATGCATTGTGGAAATTCATGAATTCATAACAGAATAAGTGAAATCTGTGAAATTTAGCTGACTTTCTGAAGGCCATAGGAACACCTAAACTGCAGTCAAGCAGATTTATTATCCTTTTCAATTGTGTTGAGCCTTGAATAAGCAAACAAAATCTTGATAGATATTCAGTAAAGTTTTGTTCAATCAAAGTCCTCTGTTTCCTTATACAACTTATGTTGCTATGATACCATGTACTAGTTTGTAATTATCGACGTAAATTTTGTAGAAAGAAAATACAAATGGAGGTTTTTCACAGTAAAGTCGAAAGACTTTAAGTTAAAATCTTTTGTTGAAGTAATCAATAGTTGAATTATCAGGAGGGAGGAGGATACTTTTGTTCTTTTTTCTATAAAAATACATGATACTTTGGGAATGGATAGGGATGGTGGGATTCTGTCAATAGACTGAGGGCTAGGATCCTGATTCAGTCGCAGTGTAAGATCTCCTTGTCACAGATCCAGCTCAAGTTCCACTGCAGAGATTCTTCACTTGGTTTCTGAGAATGGATTCCAAATTCTTGGATGCATAAGGTATTCAGTTCTTGAGTCTAGTCTATATGCTAGGTTTTTAAGCTCTAGATTTTTAAGCCTATTTTCATATTGTCATCTTCTAAGGTCAAAAGGTCTTTCGTCTTCCAAACGTTTTTCTTTGGTCATCATTCCAAGTTTATCAATACTTCAGGATCTCTTAGTACTACCTACCTGCTGATCATACGCAGGATTTTCTCTCAAATCAGCACTGTTACAGTGTTTAGACCATTAGTGAGAACACTGAAATAACCTAGTCTGCACTTTGTTCCCCTGTTCATCTGCTATCTGCCAGGATGCATTGTAGAGGGTTTTAAGGATATTTTCCTATGGGGCCTCAATTCTGTTGTGCAGAACCACCATTGCAACTACATTTACATTTTAGCACCATCATTTTCAGCTGTCCAGTATCTGGATGCCTTTCGTAAGCGATGCTAAGCACCAGTATAAATCCACACCTGAGGAGCTAGCAGTGCATATGTATGCAGAACGCCTGAACCAGGATAACTGATTCCTGCCCACTGCGGACCACGCTAAGCAAGAAAACTATCTGATGATTTGGAAGCAGCTGCAGTATCTGGATGCATCTTTCAGTTCAAAAGAAACTGAAATGCCAACATAATGGATAATTGTGGCAATGTCTAACTGTCAAGGGAAATACTTTCTGACAGGAGGCAGTTGATGTTTGGAACGATATTAGTCCATGGGTGGACAGAAGACAGAATTCCTGTTTCTGGAATTAGATTATGTGCAAATGACACGCTTTCATTACAACATGATTCAAAGTGGCCTGAAACAAGAATGAAAATAAGCAGTAATTCTATAGCTCACTGAAATTATTTGGCAAATAGGAACACACCTACATTGTTTCAGTTAAGTCTGAAAAAAGAGGAATGTTTTACAGAGTAAAACAACTTGAAAATTTTATGAAATACTGTGTTTCCATTAACTCTGCCGAAATATTTTTGGCTTCTGTTTAAATTAATCCAGATCTCAAAAATTTCCATTTCTGCTTGACCCAAACTTGATTCCCTCCCCACCCCCCCAATTTTTTTGGTTCAGCCACCATTATTTACACAGCTGTAGATAATTTATTTTGCTTTCATAACCAAGCTGTTAGCAATTATAGCTCTATATGTAGTAAATCTTAGAGAAAAGGAAATCAACAAATAATTGAAGGAGAACAGGCCTCATCTCTCTGTAAAGAGCATTGCTGTTCCATTCTATCTCTGGCTAATTTTGGCATTACAGTTGTCTTAGCCCAACACGAATAATTTCAGATTTAAGGTGACATTTTTCCCCAGTGTCATGTAGTTGATGCTGGGCTCTCATCAATATGGTAAAAAAAGAGAACATTATCTACACGTCAGTATGTATGGCTATGCTTTTGTACCACTTCTTAACTGATACAAGAGCTAGTACAAAATTAAAGACAAAATTTTCCTGTTACAAACTGGCCTAATCTAAGTTTCTTCATTTTTTATGTTTCTGCTTGAAGTGTTCTTACTACATGTTCTCTACAGTGGGAGTATCAATATCCATATTTATCCACCCACAAAACAAAAAATAAATTAAAAACAGTGAAAGCAATGCTTATATTTTGGCCTTTAATTCTTATTCCTAATTCTGTTATCTGTAATATTTTGCCAAATGCTTCTGATTAAAGTCAAAAATTGTGCTGATAGAAAAATTATTTTTTTACAGAAGAAAAAAAATCCAAACATTCTTGATATGAAAGATTTTCAAACTTTCTTACTCTCTCCAATATATATTTATTTTTTGCTATTGGTAAGCAATTAACTGTTTTCAACTAAAGCTTGGTTGGAAGTCAGTATCACCAAGCAATAACCTTGCATATGATCCAAGAGTACTTGGATTTTTATTTCTTCCTACACAATAACCATCCATACACTTTCAGTCTAGAATTGCTTTTATTTTAGAGTAAGAAAGATAACAATAAAAAAAAATGAGAGGGTACAGTATATGTCTTCCAGGTAGTGGGCTGAAACAACTAATGGAAGGTTTTCAGAAATAGTCATTACATAGTGGTTTGGGGAAGAAAATGACCACATCTGTTCATGGTTCAAATAAATCTAATGGTGCTGGTCAATGAAAGTAAAAGTCCTGACAGTTAGATCCCCTGAGAAGGAAGTTTCAGTTGACAAATAGGATACTATTAATAGTGAAAAGACAAAATCTGGAATCACAGCTGTTAACTAACAGCTTCTTAAGAAATTTTTTCCTCTTCTTCCATGTAAAACTATCAAGCAGAGAAGCCTTTCTAATAAAAATGAGTTTGACTATACTTTGACCACAAAGAAGGTATCATCTGTCAATACTGGCTCTTTTTTTTTCCATGACAAATGTATAGCAGCTTTAATTAAATCACCAGTGCTACACTTAATAATGTGCATATATATGGTAAACAAAAAGGACACAGCTTTGTATTTTGCAATACAAACATGGACAAATCTTAAATTTTTATAAAAACCTAATTAGTAGGTGGGTTTGGGTCATCTCTATCTGAAAGACATGAAAAACCCCTCTAAATGTCTTTGTCCTAGGAATTCCTAAGATTAACTGATTTCACTACCTTAAAATAACTGACAGATCTTCATCTGATATACATTGATGTTATTTAATAGATGACTTCCAAATAACAGATGACTTCCAAATGTGAAGCAAATACATTGGTCCATTGCTGTTGCTCTTTAAAGACAATATAAACAAAAATAAAATTGAAGCAAAAGTAATAAATTCTGAGGAGTTCTAGTTAAGCTTCTATATGGGTTTATGAGTTTTAAAAGTTAAACTTTATCTTGCAGTGGAGGTTTTCCAAGTTCTCATGACTCTAATTTATATTTGGTTTTATTATTTTGCTTTGTGGTTTACCATGGTCATTATTGCCTACTCCTTATAAATATTTTCCAAAATACTGTTTTTTATAAGGATATTAAAGATTTCTACTCTGTAATTGTTAGAAAATGTATTAAAAATAATAAGATCGATAAGCTCAGTTACCCATACAAAATCTGCAGAACAACATGAAAATAATTCAGACAAAAATATGGAATAATAAATCTCAGAAAAGATTTCAATAAATAAAGGGAACATGACTGAATTCAAGAGGATTCTTCATGATCTTCTCTGCAGCTGGAATCTCTCTAACTGCGGCAATAAATCAGAAAATTACAGCAGAGATCTGAGTTAAATCATTTTTTTAAAAGACGCCATGGGCTATATTCGTAATTTCTTAGAGCCTCTGCATATTAACTGAATGTAGGACACTTCTTTTCTAAATGGAAAAAAAACTTTTCTTGCACAATATCATCGCCATTTGGGCTGTCTGGTGCTTTTAGGGATAATTGGGAAAGAAGGAACTTGTATTAGTAGAAGTGGAAGAGGTAACATAAAAGGGGACAATTACAAAACTGCGTTCTGGAATGAATATGAAATTATGCTCTGATCCTAAAAACTGTCTTAAGCCAGGCTAGTCGCTATAATATAAAAGTTAGTACAGAGATGATTTTGCCTTTGGGCCTACCATTAGGAGTTCCTGGAAAACATTTCCGTACATTCCTTCATCTCTGAACCACTGCTCTGAAGTTAATTCCCTCAGAATGCCTGTCCTGTTTAGATCTCGGTTTTCTTCTCCGACTCAGTTCATAGCTGTACTTCTCAAAGATATTCTGCTCTGTTTGAAATCACTCTTTGAGTTCAATGAGGATGCAAGCAAGAAGAACAGAGTCAGAGTCAAGGGCCAATTCCCCTTTTCCAGCTGATGCCTGTCCCTTACTGATGCCACAGAATTTGACTTCATGTACATTAGTTTCGCACACAGAGGAAAAAAAGATCAGATTTGTTTTCCAGAGAGATACTACATGACTTAGAGAAAAAAAGCCAAATCTGAAAGTGCCAGTGTTCTAAACAAGTTAGTGTAAGCATAAAAAAAAAAAAAAAAAAATGCTAATATAGTACTGTAAAACTGTAGTCTTGTGAAGAATGTAGAAAGAATTTTCTTTTAAGATCTTAGCTTATCAAAAAAAAAAAAAAGTGAGTTGGAAGAATATTCTTTATATCCTTTCTGTTGTGATTAAATTCTTCTTCAGAAAAGAGAGCAAAGACACACATTTTAACAATATTTACAACTTTTTTTCCCATAGCTATCTTTGTGAGTCAAAACCTGATACTTCCACACAGCAGAAGAAAGTGCTAGTCAGCATACTTTGTATTGTAAATAACATAAAATAAGGAGTGAATCAAATGGGATTATTTTTCACTGACTTCTACAAGCATTCAATTGGTCGTGAATACTAGAAATCAGAGAGACCAAATGTATGTTTTTTGGTTCAGTGACTCCCCTTTACAGAATTACTTTCATATCAAAGGGGGAAATGGTCAAGTTGACTCAGAAAATATTACTGGAAATAATGTTGAAAAGAAGCGATTGTTTTGTCAGCTGGACTTTTGAACGGCAGAAAAGACAAGGTGGTTTTTATCACACTTTTGTATGCTAATCTTTGTCAGACTTTACTGTTCTTCCTATAGAACAAGATCCAGCTCAGAAACAGTCACTTATTTATTGTCATATTTTCAATAATTTATCGGTAATGTTTTGATGTGACTTTCAGCCCAGTCTCAGGGATTTGGACTGCATCATTGTAGAAGCAGTCCTGAGAAGAACTGTAGATATGAATCATCCCTGTTTCCTTCTGAGACCTGAGAAAGAGTGATTTGTAGCTAGGTTATACCACAAAAAATTATTTTTGTTCTCATTTTCCTCCTCTGGGTTAGATGCCATGATCAGCAAGTACTAAGAATGGAACTACACTTCTGTCCATTCTCTCTCTACTTACTTCCTCTCACAACTAATATTTAATGACTGCACTCCAAGAAGTTGCCACAGAAGTAGAAAGGAAATTAATCCCTCTTATGATCCCCTTTAAAAGGATGCTTAATTTAATTCACAGCTGGCCTATGTGAGACCTCTTTCAATTCCAATATTGGCAAGAGGTGAGGGAATCTCTTTGTTCCACACATTTTAACCTTCTGTTCCTTCCTGCTGCCAAAATGCATAGTTTAACATGGTGTGCAGTGGCATGCAGCTGTGAAAACAGAATCATCTTTGGACATGATTACATTGAGAACCAAATTTGCTATCTACTCTCAAAGGTGAATATTCAGTGCATTTTTTCCCTCGGCCACTTAACCTCTGAAATGTAATACATTTACAGGAAAAACTCTCATCACTGAACATCTACTGCCTGTATTCCTTTGTGTGGTTTTCTGCATCCCTAGTGATCAATGCTAAGTATCTTATCAGATTCAAGGCTGCAATAAACAGCTGAAACAGAGTGGGTTCATCTTATCTTATCCTAGTCTCATTTCCACTAAGCAGGATAAGTTAAACTGTGACTAATGTAATGAAACTATCCTCATCAAAATATTTAGACTTTAATTTTTGAGTCATTATAAGGGCACTTATATTCAGTTATGAAACAAAATCAATTTGGCAGGAGTTTCTGCACCATGATTTTGAATCATGTCGTCCAGGTGAGAAGCGCAATAAACATCTGCGCTTTGTGGCCCATCCCACATTCTAAAAATGTTTGTTTAATGTGTTTGCAGGTATATTTTCATCAAAACTGCCTTGAAATATATGTTCATTTTTGTCATTTTTCTCATGGCTTAGCTGAAGCAGAAAAAGTGTGGGGCATGTGTTAGAGGAAGATGTTTAAATACTCATAAGATAAGTTCAATTTTTAAATTGTAATTCAATGTTCAAAACAGATGATGACTAAACACTTTTACTAATTACATAACTAGGTATCATTTAAATAATCATATAAATACAGTTGATTAAGAGTGACTGATCTTTAAGAAAGTAATCAAAATAACTCAACCAAAACAGCATTGAAGGAAAGGTAGTAAAATGTTGCATTGCCATCAGGAGATTCCAGATGTGATTCCATTCTTGGATTTAAGCACTACAAATCTAAGTGTAATAATAAGCACATAAATAATTCCTGCTGATTGCAACGGAAGCCAAGAAAATTTAACCTGATGTCAGCTATCCAATGGGAAATGGGAGTCCCTTCAAATCAGTGGCCAGATACTTCACTTATTTACACCAGCTCCACTGACAAATTGATTTTACTTCTAATTAATATTCAGCTCAGCCCCTATTAATTCCTTTCAGACCACAGAGGAGAAAGTTTTATGCCTCTGTCATATCAAACCAAGTTCACTGAAGTCCTCCTACCAGTTCCCAAACAAAGCTATTTGTTCTGAATGGAAAGCAAGGTGAACATATGAACAGTGTGTGTTTGTAGTTAGGACTGCCCAATGCACTCAGTATACAAGACTGTTCTTCACAGATACTTTCTTAAAACTAACCTCTAGGATCCAAGGGTTGACTCTGCCCACAATCATGTCCTAACCTCTTCATCTAGAAGGACCTATACACTGAAAACGTTTCCATTTACCATGGTAGATCAATCACATTAAAAAGTTGTGGCACACATTGGAGAAATAGCCTATTCAAAACAATTTCAGAGATTGTCAGTGGATAGTGCAGTGATGGCTAAGACTACACGTTCACCTATGCAGAAAGCCTAATTTTCTTATCTGGGGCTTAGCTGTGAGGAAGGTGAGTGGGGTAGGAAGCCCTGCACAGGGGGCATCTATACCAGGAAATGTAGACACTGTCTGAAGCTGGGAGTGATGACCTTTCCTGACAGTGGCGAGAGACAACTACAGAGTGGCTAGCTACAGAGTTGCACAGGTTTAGGAGTGAGAAAGAGGCCCTGGAAATATTCAAGTTTATTGAAAAAAACATTTCTCAGTCTGGATCCTTCCACTCCTCAACTGCCAATAGGATCCACTGAAAACTAAGCTCACTGTGTTTGAATACTATATACTCTACCCATTCCCAGCAGTATTTTGTGCACATGGCCGTCCTGTGAGATGGCTCAAGGAACACAGGGCTAACTGCTGTTAGAATGTAGAACAAAAGAACAGGTGTAATTTTGCTCAAAATAGTTTTAATGAAGCTTCACTTCATTGGCTTTGGATAAAGCACTATGTTAATTTTAAACTAATTATAATGTATCTTGTTACTAAACAAGTGGTGTCACATGAAAAGACATAAAAATATTAATATGATCACATAAATTAGAGAAGTCTAAGAGAGACGTATTAGAGAGAGGCAAGAAAACAACCTTTAAGGACATTAAATAAATTAAATTTAGAGAGTGAATAAGGCACAGATACAAGAAAATCTGACTCTAAGAGGCACAATACTTCATGAAAATATTGCAACTCCTGTAGCTTTTCAGCCTTTTTAAAATTATTGTTTTTAAGGTTTTCCAACTGCAATAATAATAATATATAAGATGATATAAATGCTTTGCAAGAGCACATTGTCATTGAACAATGGCCTTTTAAAATATTCTGTTTGCACTGCAAAAGAAAGGGTGATAAATACATAAATGGATGGAGTCAACACCAAATAGAACCTGCATTCATTTTTAAAATTATTTTGCACATAACATATCTTAACCATTAAAGACAAAACAGTATCGTAGAGAACAGTATGACTTACTTCCACTTTCCAGAAGGTGCTTTCTAGGTTGCAATCTGGATTTTGTTTATTACTCATATTTTTTATATTAAAAACATAGAGGCCTAGAGTTTCCTCTCAATCCGGAGTCAAATTCTGGTACCACAACACATTACTTGCCACTGATCTAGAAAGGCCAGGATTTAGCTCAAGTACTCTAGTTCTAAAATACCTTAAGATACAAATTTTTTTTTTCAAAAAAATCCAACATTGTAAAAACAGAAATGTGTCATGAAAGCTGACAGAGGACTTTGCTTGTCCTATAGTTCTATAAGTAAACTTTCAAAAGCTTGTATACGGTAAAGGAGCTTATGGAGCTTTTTTTCAAATATTTAGGAGTAAAGCCCTTCTGCTAAAATTGGAAAGACCTTTAGAATCCTGTCTGTGTACATCCAAATACTTTCAAAGCTCCTTTCAGGTTTTCTCATTAAAGTGATTGCCTCAGATACCTCATGAACTGTGTGGCAGAGCTTTCTATCAACCTCTCTTCCAACTTGGGGACTTTATTTTGCCCAGAACCAATGTGTGGAGCATTAAGTTCCAGTGTAATTCGAATATCCTCTTTCCCCAGTGCACCAGCACTGTTAGAGCCATCTCTCATGGCCCTTTCTATTTGGGAAGACATGCCTTCTGAGTGCTTGAGCACAGATGTGGTTGGTAAAGAAAAGAATATGCCATATCTGACTCAATAAATATCCCACAAGATGAGGCTTTTTTTTTTTTTTTTTTTTTTTTTTTTTTGTAATGTGCAACCTTACATGTATTTTGAAAGTTTTAATGTGAACTTTTTAGACATTGGCTTCCCTAATATATTATCCTTCCAAAAGGAAGTAGAAATGTTACACTATACAGCAGAATTAAAACAATGTGGAGATAATACATTAGTACATTACTAAATACGTTACTAAACCACAAATGTTATTCCTTTATACAGAATATTTTCAGATAAACTACATCTTTGTTCTCAGAAACACATATCTTTCAAATAATTTCTTTATCTAAATTCTTCATAATTACATTTAATGAGTCTATTCTTTCATCATAGTGAAAGTTTTAAATAATAAAAGAAACTTAATAGACTGTAATTATTAAAATATATCTGTAGATATTAAAAACATTTTTGAAAGGAAAGCATATTTTAGTTACTGGTAATACAGTGTTACTACTGAGCTGCTTTTGTATCCCTCCTCCCTAATCAAGATTATGGAGTCTTACAGTTTCTGCTTAGCTTCAGCAGCTAAAGATAGACAGGATGAAGCAGAAGACACTAGTGTTGTTACAATCCCCATGCCTGATCTTGGGCTCCATTTAGCTGTCTTTGAGATTTTGAGCAACAGAACTAAAGAACAAAAGATTTAAAATACTCCAGAAGCAAGTCCTTGCTTGGCTTGTCAAACTATACATACCTGCTTTACAATTTATCACAGCTGGTTTTCCTGACCTGACTTCAGGCATTAGAAATCAAGAGTAGCTGCCTTCTTACCTTAGCATAATAGCCTGTAGAGATATTTTGATATTTCCTTTGAAATTATATCTTATCCAAAAACAATAAGAAGCACCAACATGCTCTGTCTTTATTCCTTAACATTTTAAATGCTGTATCTTTTTCTCTGTCTTGGCTAATCCGCTTTCCCATCCACATTAATTATGTCCTCTAAACTCCAGGATTTTAAAATAAATTAAATTAGCATGACAACAAATTATGTATTAGTATCTATGTTATTTTGCAATTCATATAAATATGAATCTGAAGAGAATGTGTGAGTACTTCACATTAGAATTTAGCCTAATAAAAGATACAGCCTCAATGGTTTTGCAATGGTTTAAGCCTTGTGGATATTTTCTTCTGTTAGTAGATCATTATTTGAAGATTAAAAAACATCCCAAATGATAATTTGAATTGTGTCAGAGGTAATACAATTATTTTTATTTTACTTAAGGATGTCTTTGGAAAATCAACTGCCAGGGTAGCAAAAGGAGTTGCTAGTAATGAATGGTGCTTTATTGTTTGCATTGGAATAATTGGTCAAAGCAGGCCACTAAGTGCACAAGCGAGATCATCAACTGATGCGTAAACACCACAGCCGCTAGACATAGAGAGCCACTAGAGCATGTGCCTAAACAAGAATCTGAATTACAGCTCCTAATAAGATTTTTCATTTTCGGTGCAAGATTTTTTTTTTTTTTTTTTTTTACCCTTGACAATGGGGAAATAAGGGATTATCTCTTTGGCCAGGTGTCCCATTTCTTACATATCTGATCCATCTCAGGTGACTGAGGATTACAGAATTCCTATGCTGCAGTTCCTTTCATCTCAAGCATTCCCAGAGCTCAGAGTGTGGGTTAAAGAGCCTTCATGAAGAGTGTGAACACTCCTACTTCCTACCTGCTTGTTGGTGCTGACTGTTGGCTCCCTGTTGTTTCTCCACTTACTTCATAACTATGCATTGAATTCAGAAGTTGGAAGACAAGCCTTGAGCTGCAGCAATCTAGTCAAAGAAGACATAAAAAAGAGAAAATAAAAAAATTGTTGGTTTCCTTATTTCACACTCTACATCATTGACACAAATGTCTACACATCTGCAGCACTTTATACATATAGTGTTTTTTCAGTGACTTTTTAAAAAACACCAGAATTCCTTTAACTATGGCATTAATACTTTAGGCTAAGATTTATACTTACATTTCAGTATGTGCATAGCATAGCACATAACCTGTAAACATTGAAGAAGGGGTCTATTTCAATGTATTTAGTCTAAATAGGAAAAAATTTAAAAACAACAAAATATATAGGAAGGAAATTGTACAACCCAGGTGAAAATTTGTTTCAACTGATCTCTCCTTTTTGTTTTTTTTTTTTTTTCATATAATGTATGTGGATATGGTAGTATCCTGAAAATTTTTCCAAATTTGCAGATACATGTAAAGAGTCCCAGCTAATTAAATAAAACTTTAGTTTAGTGAATGGCTACAAAGAAGAAACATTTTCACAGTCAGAACCAAAATGATTATTGACAATTCCCTGCAAACGTTAACAACAATTGTGTATTGTAAGAACTACATGTAAGAATTAAAGCCTGCTTAACTATATTGCATAACTGTAATACTAGAAGTATCAGGAAAAGAAGAGTATCATGAAATAAAACAGAAATGATAACTGCAAATACTGTTAACATCATTCATTAATATTTTATTCACTTTCACTTAAATATATACCAGCCATATTTCTATTTCATGCTAGATTATTTTTCATAATGGTCTAATTACTATAATTTTCAATAACCTTCCATTAGAACATGAAATGATAGACCAAACATCTGCCACCCATATTCTGATCTTCCTCATAGTATCAACTGTGACTTGTGTATACAGTGTGAAATTCTTATTTTGGAGATATTAATCACAGAGAAATACTAGTGTGTTTTTGTTCACTCACTATCTTCTTTCACATAATACTAGCTGGCGTTCTCATAGAATCATCTGTGTTCGAATATATACAAAGGCTTTAAATTCAGGGTCAGGGAAAAATATAGTGAACTATATGGCTAAATGCAAGTAAGCAACCTAATTGAAAAATAATAGTTAGAGTTAAAAAAAATAAAATAATTGCACATTAATGCATGTTTTAATGAATATGTTACAAATTCGCACTTAATTTGTACATAGAACTACTGTGGCACATTCTAAGCAGAAATGCTCTCATAGCTTTGTTGATATTTCCTTTGTATTTTGACTGTTTAAATTACAAGCCTTTAAGGAAGGAATTTATTTAGCACTATGCTATAAAGCATAATATATCTGTATCAAAACAATTTCAGACTAAATATTTTGATTCTTCATTGTTCCTATGAAAGCAAGTATGATACTAGAACTAATTTATATCATCAAATCAAGAAGCGCATATTAGTATGAAGTTCCTTCTCTGTAGTTTTATAAAGTAAAGAAGTATTGACTTTTTATCTGTTCTGATTTCAGCAGGAGATGGGAGACTAAGACATTATCCATTACGGAGACACTGACTCCCAAACTGCCTGATGCAGGAAGAACAGCAGATCTGCCTCTGAACTTGTAATCCAGATAGGTCCATGGTCTGATATGTCAGGCAATATTTCTGGTCATTTTTTACACATGCTATCTCACTTAGAAACTACTTAAATGCTAATGCCTCTTATAAAAACTTAAGGAGATAAAGTGTGAACATTTCAGAAATCACAAAAAAATCTAAAAAGAACAATGACTGTCTTTGGACCAATACTTGAATTCATCTCTACAATTGATATTTGGTTACTGATGACTCTTTAATCCAACATTTTATTGTTAGGAAGAGAGATACAAAATATTTTGGTCTTTAATTTGTAAGCCTTTTAACCTCCTTTAAAAGCAAATTTTCCCTGACAACTCCATTATCCTTTAAATGAATTTGACCATGGAACAAGGCTGTTATCCAGTACATAGTTTTATCAGCCTCACTGATGCATTTACTATAGATACCTAGGACAGAGGGAGTTTCAATAACTATTTTTCCTATTTGATGGAATTCATCTTACTGCTGGATTTGCTGACTGTCCAGTATAGTATTTCTTTAATGGTCAGGTTAAGGTCAGATATTTTAGGATGTGGTTACCTGCAGATAAAAGTCAGAGTAGCTGGCAAAATGCTACGCATTATCAAAGAATCACATATGCTGCACAGCAGTTTTGAACTTCTAGAAATTCAAAGTATAATGGCAACAAAAGAGCACAGTTTCTTGGTACTGTATTTTTTTAAAACTAGGTAACATTAGGGAAGTAGAAGTGGCAATCCAGATAACAGGTAGAAACTCTGTGAGATACCACATTCAATATAAACTTAATTTTTTACCAGAATTTTCATTGTTCCAAACACCACATAAATGAAACGTTTCTTATCTTTAAATAACAATTGATTTATTTTCAATTTACATAATACTGAACAAAAAGGAAATCCATTTAATAGAAAATTTCTTTCTAATAGTGTTCATATGTCTATGAATACCTACAGAAATAATAACGATCAACATAATTCAAATTTTTAACTAGGCAAAAAGGACAGGGATGGAAATCAATAATTCTTTACCATTAGTAGTTCAGAAATAGAACTTCCTCAGATGTCAATCCTTCAATTTCTTGTTGATAACTACTGTAAATAGATTTATAACCTAAATGATAGAGGGCAAATGAAGGTTGCTTCCCTCCAATAAATACGGGTTTTTCAACCTCCTTTTGCTTTATGCTGTCCTTCTGAAAATCGTATCCTTTTTACATTGCCTTTTCAGTCGGTGACTACCAGAGAGGTGGCCACCAGAGCAGAACAGGAAGAAAAGAGATGAGTCAATAAATGCTTTTAAAGAAAAGAACAGGATAATCTTGCAGAAATGCTACATACTTAAAAAAATGAGTATTTTCACTAACAAAAATACTGAAACGAAGTTTTGACTATACCTTTGCCTCAGGTTGTATGCTGAATAAGTAGTAAGACATCTTTAGTTTCACTAGTTGTATCTTTTGAAATGCAATATTCCTTTAAATTAATGACTACAGCTTCAGACATCTTCAAACACACAATGCCAGTCTTTAAATAGAGAACTCCGAGACCTCCAAATTGATGTTATGGAATTGCTCTATAGACAAAAACTGCTTAAGTGATACAAGCTTGCCTCAAAAAAACAAGAAAAAAAATCCTATAATTTCATTTTCCCTGTGATGCATTTTCTCCTTAGTGCAAACCCTTCATTTGGTACTCTAAGACTCAGGAACCTGCTGCTGCACTGGCAATTACTGACCTCAATGCTCAATTTTTGGACAAGAAAGCTGCTGAGACAAAATCTCCTAAAACTGCTGGCATGGGTATTAAAGCCAATTTACATGAAATTTCCAGTACTCCTAAATGAAGTGTTAACATAAAGAGTTAATGCAAAGCCTCTCCACAAAATAGTTTATCTCTGTAATAAATATTCAGCATAGTGGGATGTAGAATGGTTCAGCCTCAGAGGAACAAGCTGGACTTGACTTCTGCATCAATATACTAGTTGGCATCCATAAAGTCAAGATGACAGAGACAGTCGTATATTACAAAAAATCTGAGCCCTTCCAAAGCAAGAAGTTGCTAGGAATCGCAAGTATAAACAACTAGCTTGCTGATACTTTATTTCCCTTCTTGACTCATATTCCTTTCATTTTATCAGCAACTTTCAAAAAACTTTATCTGGCATATGTCCCATAAATTTACACATAAAGGAGTCTCACTTAGCTAGCTTTCCACTTCCATACACCATCTGGGGAAGCACTGGGAATTTAATGTCACTTTCCTCTATCTACCAATGTCTCTTCCAACCAAAATGTCATGTCATTCAATATACATTCTTCAGGAAAGCATGAAAAATGAGTTTACGGGAATGCATGTCATGATCTGAAAGTTAATTAGGAAGTGAAATGCAATCAATGTATCATATGTTCTCCGTTCTACCATGTTTGTACAGGACAGTGACTCTACATGGAACAAGGAAGCTAGCCATTAAATAGAAACAGGAATCAACTCTTTTGTAAAAATGGATCTATCATACTGTTGGTCTTCAAAGATCTATTCATTTAGAAAATAGGCTTCAAGAACCTCTCTAGAGAATAATTGGGCGATTCAATAGCAAATAAACCTTATATAGAATTAGACTACATACAATCTTCTCCTTATGCAAATTACTCTATCTCCTCTAAAGTAAGTAGATATTTTCAGATCTATTCTATATGAAATTACTAAGTCAACTTTTTCTCACCAGGTTAGTTAGTTAGTTAGTTAGTTGTACCAAAATATAAATATGACTTACTATATGAACAGAGATTTTTAAAAGCAAGCAAAAATTTTCCCAATTAATGAAAGTTGCCTATGAATTTTTTCAAAGGAGTTTGCAAACACTTCTTTCAAAAATAAAATGTTACAGTTTAGAAGAAAACAATCTGTTTTGAATTTAAAGGACTGGACAGAAGCCTTAGTGATTTGTGAGAAATATTTCCTGCATGAGGAAGGAAAAATAGACTAAGAAATTCTTACATACAGTTGTCACTTTTGCAGTTTGGGATTTGGGGGAAAACATAGATATGCATCAGCTGTTACATCATTATCAACAATACTACAACACTGCAAAAAAGCAAAAAAGGTCATGCTTCTTTGAATAAGAAAACTCCTCATGGTAATTAAGATTACAAACAGGAAAGCTGCTTTATTTGTACTGTCCCATTGCTGATGTATAAAAAATAATAAATAATCATAAATAATCCTAAGATGTTCCTTAAGGCAAAATAACATCACTGGTCAAACACCTTTGAGTGGCAAGTTTGACTGTCACACTTATCTGAGCTATAAGTAAGACAGCAGTGCAATGGAAAGCCTTTTATGATCTCAGTTAGCAACACCCAACATCTTCATATTGACATTCATGAAAACAAAACTGCTTAACACTCTTAAATACCATATTTCTCCATTTTGAATTATGTTTTGAAGTGGCATTGCTTCCTTAGGTTATGTAAAATTTTCCCCAATCGCATTTTACTTCTGTTTTCATTCAATCTTATGATTCAAGGATTTAGAGCTGTCTGCGCTGTAAATAAAGCAATCATTAGTCTGTTATGGTGCCACTGGCAAAGAGTGCACTAATTCCAAAGCAACGGAAGTCAAGATTTAGGTTATGCTCCATGATCCATGGTGTTCAGAAAACGATTCTTATAATGTACAGAATTACATACCAATATCGGATCATGCAGAAAAAATATTAGTTGTCCCTAAAATACCATACAGTTGGATATTTTCTGTACAGTATTATATTTTACAACATAGTCTTTAATATAATTTAATGTCATGGTATGAAATAATATGGATTTGTTTTATTAAAATTAAAATTAAATATCATGCTGTACAAGATGTAAAGGACACATAATGCTATATTTATATTTGCATATATAATTTTTTTGCAGGTGCACTTCAAGAAATAAATTAGAATTTTGTTTAAATGTGTATGATGTATCTATAGATCCTCATCTATAAATCTGGATTGCTTTATACTTGTGTGAGCCATCATATGTTTTACAATTTTTTCCATAAGGAAGTTTCAGAATAATCCTTTTTACTACATTATCTATACTCTTCTTACAACCAGATTGTCATGTTTTTCATTATATCATTTCTTTGGTTTCACAATAACACATCTGATGGAGAATATTGTATATTAAAGGAATCTTTTTAATTAATTTTCTTTTTTACTTGATAATAATGGTCTAATAATGTAAATTTTATGACTAACTAAGATTTGCTTTTATGCTATCTACTTTTAAATATTGAATAACTATGTAACCATTATAAGTGCTAAAACTGGTAACAATGGTAGATGACTACAGAGAGGACTATAAGGATCAAACAAACTGAAAAAGCTGACACTCAAACTAGAAAAAAAATCTAAAATTTGTATGGAGATTTACTGAAAACAGAAGCATTTTACTAAAATTTGTCTATTGAAAATGAAATTAATTGATGAAATCTCTCAATTTTCAACAAATAGAGATGCAGATTCCCATTTCTGGAGTTTGGAGTACTGCTGTTATGCCATGAAAATCCCCCCAGAAAGATTTTCTTAACTTTAGATGACTTTTGGCATAAATTAGACCACATAAATTAGAGCACAATTCACCATCATACTGCTAAACAAAGTGTCACTTTTGTAGTTCCCTTGTGTTGTGTCCTCCAACTGTATTATCAGAGCAAGTCCCTTGAAGACAATAGAATTATATAATGTTTTTCCAGATGAACTTCTGGAAAGTTAAGGAGAGGTATATTCTGGATAAAAAGAAGTAATAAGAAATGAAATCACATTGATTTAGACTTAAATGTGAATATAGTATTTTTATATAATAAAATAGTACTTTTTCCTGAAGTGATGGTGACTTTGTGAGATTTCAAGACATTGTACTGCTTAAACATGCTAGTCACATATTTGCTTAATAAACTGTATATTCTAGTCTCCCAAACAGAAAATGTACTCAAATACAGTTTGAAGGGATAAATCCTTATCTAATAATTAAGCAAAAATTCCCATTTTTAAAAGTTTTCTGTATAAGGGACCATCTCCAAACAATGACAAGTATTTCAGTATTTATTTGCATATACTGAAAGACCAGAGCTATTTTTTATTCTACATTTGTTAGATCTATGTTTTGCATAACCATATAAATCAACAAAAAGCTGACTGATTTATACTTGTCTTCACTTGGGTAAATCTTTGCAACTATTTAAAGTTCCAGTAAAATCACTGGGGCATGACTTCAGATTTACATGAAGAATTGTGATCTGGAATACTCATTATCACAGTTTACTGCATGTGGATTAATCAAGGTAGCAGGTGTCCATTTTACTCCTACTGCTTAACAGTTCTCACAAACAAAAAAAAATGATGCATTGTGTAAATTAATGTTTAGCTCATTTCTCTTCTTGACTAATTATTCTGAAGACAACTGGTTATTAAGGTCTGTTCCAAATTTTACAAAGTTTAGCACAAGTATGAGTTAATGCTAATGGATTTTGGATCAGGCTCCTGACACTTGAATATATAGTATACCGGTTTATGAACTAGTTACTTGGAGTTAATAACTATTATTTATTGAAAAGCTTTCTTTTACATCTGATTTCAGCAATATTGGTAATTTACAGATCCTGATAATTTTTATATCCTGAAAATTAGCCTTTAAGCACATGCTAAGTAAATTTATGTGGGCATTACAGATATCATTAACAGTGCTGTGTTTGTTACCATGTTGGACATTGAAATTCTTCAGTTAATTGAGTAAAAGATAATTAAAGGATTTTTAACATAATTAATAAGCAGGAGATTATGATCTTATTATGGATAAACAGGAATTGTTTTAAGATAAATAAGATATACTTCTATCTAGGAGTATTTCAACGGTTCAACATTGTTCATCCTCCTTGTCATTGTTTCACTATTTGTCATTTATACATCCTAAACATCACAGAATCACAGAATGCTTAAGGTTGGAAAGTGCCATCTGGAGATCTTCTAGCTCAACCCCTCTGCTCAATCAGGGTCACCTAGAGCATGTTGCCCAGGATCACATCCAGACAGCTTTTGAGTATTTCCAAGGATGGAGACTCTACAACCTCTCTGGGCAATTTGTTGCAGTGCTCAGTCACCCTCACAGCAAAGAAGTTTTTCCTTACGTTCAGACAGTACTTCTTGTGTTTCAGTTTGTGCCTGTTGCCTCTTGTCCTATCACTGGGCAGCACTGAAAAGAGACTGGTCCCATCCTCTTGACACCCTCTCTTAAGGTATTTAAACCCATTGTTAAAATCCCCTCTCAGTGTTCTCTTCTCCAGGCTGAACAGCTCCAGCTCTTTCAGCTGTTCCTGGTAAGAGAGTTGCTCAAGTCCCTTATTCATCTTAGCAGCCCTATGCTGGACCCTCCCCAGTAGTTCAATGTCCCTCTCGTACTGGGGAGCCCAAAACTGGACACAGTATTCCAGATGTGGCCTCACCAGGTCTGACTAAAGGGGGAAGATCACCTCCCTATGATCCAACCTGCTGGCAATGTTCTCCTTATGCAACCCTTTCTTGGCCATAAGGGCACATTGCTGGCTCATGGTCAACTTGTTGTCCACTAGGACCCCCAAGTCCTTCTCCACAGAGCTGCTTTCCAACAGATCAGCCTCCAGCCTGTACTGGTGCATGGGGTTATTCCTCCCTAGGTGCAGGACCTCGCACTTGCCTTTGTTGAACTTCTTGAGATTCCTCTATGCCCAACTCTCTAGCCTGTCGAGGTCCCTCTGAATGGCAGCACAGCCCTCTGGTGTATCAGCCTCTCCTCCCAGTTTTGTATCATCAACAAATTTTCTGAAGGTGCACTCTGCTCCTTCATCTATGTCATTGATGAGCAAAGTGAACATCAGGAATATTTGCTTTCTAATTTTTTTATTTATTTAAACAAGAAAATTCCAAAATAATTCATGCAATTTTTTATTAGGCATTTATTTCTATTTAATAACTGATGTATATTAAATTTTAAATTCCTCAGCCATCTACAGTAGTCACCTTTTGGAGTGTCACAGCAATGAACTATTGAATTGTACTTAGAATATTACTGCTTAAAAGGGAAAAAAAATCTATTTTATGTCATTACTATCATTACAGTAGAGAAGCTCATGTTTGAGATTTGTTAAATTATTAAATGATAAATTTGGGATATTTTAAAGAACAAGTAGTGTATTGAATGCCCTTAATAATATATTGCTGTTTAGAAGATTGGTTGGATATTTACAAATAGATTTAGTGAATAGTGCATCTTGAACAAATTTTGAAAAATTTATGAGTATTTCGGTACTGTTAGTCAACAAATACATCCAGCTCCAAGTCCACAGCACATCTCTTGATAGTGGATTTTAAAGGCATTGAGGCAACTCAAGATCCAAGTAGGCAAATGCAGAAAAGCAGGTTATGTATTTAGGTACTTAACTCTTGCTGGCACTTATGCACCACACTTGTTAGTTGTTCCTGAAGTTGCTCTTAACAACTACTTGCATTCTTATGCGCCTATATAATTTTGACAATCTGGCCTTAATAGGTAATTATGTCTCCTTGCTGAAACACACATGCTTAAAGACAACTTCTGGTTTAGAACTTTTGATATATTTGCAGTTCTATCTGATTGTTTTAAGTAGGAAAGTCATGTGGACACTATATATTTTAAAGCTCTATAATTTGATCAGTCAGGTGAAGAGATTATCAATAGCTTTGATAATAAATGGGAGACATTTTTAACGTCTGAATTCTGTGTTTAGGGTTTTATCAAAGCAAATATATTAAACATAGAACCATAAATATTAAAAATACAAAACATCAAATAAGGCTTCTCTCTATTGGCTGACACTATACTGACCTCTCCTTTTAAAGCAGTAAAATAGATTTTTCAGTACCTAAAGTAATTTAAAGTCAGCTAACTGAAAAGTGTGTGAAGAGCTACTCTGGCAGCCAGTGTATGCAGCTGCTTGGCTCAAACACAGACTCATTACTGAATAAGAAAAACAACTTTTATACTGGAAATTTGAAGAACACTCATATTTAAAAGTTGAAAATTTGCCATATTTGGTACAGTGGAGCTAAATTAAAAATAAACATAGACAGGCGTTTTGGTTTGAAAATGACAGATTTAAAAATATTTAGATTAGAAGTATTTTTCAAAAATGATCATACCAGGAGGTTGGCGATCATAAAATCCATGAAATTCAGAGTAATACTTTATATGAATAAAAATACCAATTGGGCACAAATCATTCATATATAAACATATACATTAATTCTTTGAATGGCAATTATCCTCAGTCCTTCAGCTTTTGATATATTTTGATAGATTACATATATTTTGATAAGATTTGGTTCCTTTGAAAGCATTTATAGCTTAGAGATCTAAATTTTAATTTTGTGATTATTTTTCTTCAATATTTAAAATTTTAACAATAAATAAGTCAAAAATTTCTTATGTTCTCTGATGCATGCTCAACTACTATTCTGAAGAATATCACAAAAGAACTAATACAGAATGATGAAGAATTAACAAATTGATCTCTAAAGATAAAAAAAAATTATTCAGTGACAAAAAAATTCAGTGGGAGGACAAAGCCTTAATCAGGGATGAAAAACTTATGGGAATAGAGAGTGAAACAATAGAAATATAGAGGTAGCAGGCGATCAGCTAATGAATTATGTCACAGGTATTAAAAAGTCACTTATTTCTCATATAATTTTGTACCTGTTTACAGTTCATATGGTCTGTGTTATTCAGTTAAGAAATACCTGAGTTAAATAGGCTCAGTTTCTGGATTATTAAACACATGTTTTTGTAAAGTCTCTTCTCAATATGCCTTCACTAACATGAAAAATTACGGTACTGTCTTAATGATGTATCATAATTTCAAGAATATTCATTACTTTTTAAAGGAATTAATTACTAGGGAAACTTAGAGTTCGTACTCAGAATAGAAAAGGCTTGAATTTTAGAAAGTGGAGAGATGTTATCCTAAATAATCTACTGCTATAATGATGCTACACAAATAAAATCATGACATAGTAAGTCCGGATAAAGTTTGCAAACAAATATTCTGCTATAAAGCCACACTTTTATTGAAATCTTTCTTTTTCAGATGCATTTTGACTAACTTTTCATTGAGAAAACTTTGTAGAAAGTATATTTTAGTTTATGCAGACCAAGCTGGGTTTCACATTATACACAAAAAGAACATTTTAATTTTGGATTCGTAGTGCACTAAGCAAACGAGTTCCCTGACGAGAACTCAGAGTCACACAAGTCAAGAGTGAAGAGGTTTATTCTGAACGTTGGTTCAGAGCACAGAACTCTGGCATTTTGGGAGGAAACGCTTGATTACCCTGCTCTCATATTAAAGCCAAAAGCTAGAGTGACGTATTCTAAAGGAACAGTACTTCTGTATTGACACTAATCTCACATTGCAACACAAGATATTCCTTAGTGAGATTCTTTCTGGTCTGAAAGGGTGCGGAGAAATGAAAGAATTGAGGAACTGTTCTATTAACCCTCATCACATCAACCCAAGGCAGGCAGTAAGTACAGTTATTGCCTCTTCGCACACAGAGAAACTGAGGTTGACCCTTCACCATGATCAGAAATATGACTGAAATACAGGTTGTCAAAAGCTAGCTTGGACACTGAGAACAACTGAGCCATGGCAAGTTATGCGTCGCCCTTGTTGCCCCCCGGATCACCTTAGGATCATCGTCGCAGCTCTCCAGACTGGCTAGAGCAAGGCTGGCTGATCCATGTCCCCGGTTATGCTTCCCAGCTACAAGGTATATTTACAGATAGAAGGTAAGAAACCAAACAAAGGCATTCAGCTGATTTGCAATGAGAACTCAGGCGTTTTTGACAGCTAGCCTGGGTCTTATCCTACTCAAACATGTTCATTAAACCCCATAGCTAGTTTCTATTATTGTTTCAGAAGAGCTCTTACTGCCCATGGTGATTCTGATGCAGAAGTGACACATTGTATGTGACAGATGGTGTAAAGAACAGTTCAAAAGGCCAGAAAGATTGTCCTGTCACTACAGTGAAAGGACAATTTTATCTCTTGAACCAGAAATATCCTCTGTGAGGGAAAACTTATTTTGTGGTACACAGAGCCCTAAACTATTATGTAATTGGCTTCATTTGCTCTGTATTTATGGCATTATGAGTTTACTGTATTTGGGTTTCTTCAAATAATTTTACATATCTTGGAGAAATTGTATTTTATATGATGATTTAATCTAACCACAGCTGCAGCAGTATAAATTACACTTAAGACTATGCTGATTGATTATAATCAGTTGTAATCATGTCTTATAATTACATTGCATTCTAGAAGCAGAGGACTTTTAAGCCTACTCAGCACCCGGTTACATAAAGAAGATTAGCTGTTACTTTTGACAATCTCAGTCAACACTGAAATGTGCATATAAACACCAAGCTTTATAAATTTATTGTCCAAGAATCAAATGAATTTCTCTGTGTGTCGATAAGAGACAAAATAGAAATAAAAAGTCTAAAATTTATTGAATGTCATACTTGTATAAAATATCCTCTTTACAATATTTATATTCTATTTAGGTTGGGTATGCCCATAAATATACGAAAAATCCATTTTCTTGATATTCCTCTGATCATTATTTATCGGGATCCTATTGTTTTTTCAAGCAGCAATGGAATAGTGCAGAATGCATTGAAGGTATAGTATGTAAAAATGGCATTAAGTACTATATATAAATCAAATTAAACTAAAAAGCCTTTATGTATACATGCGATATACCAGCTTCATTCTAGCAATTTAATATGTCACGTTCCCAAAGGTGTCAGTTATCTTATTTCACAGAGGCATAAGACATTTGAGTACTTTCACTCATTTGGCTAATGCAAGGGGAAGGATCAACACTCAGTTGTCAGAGATTCAGTTGCCAGTAGCCCAGGCCCTCTCAGTCCACTCAGAAAAACAGAAGTCTCCTATGCTTGTTCAGTTAGCTCAGGATAGAAAACTGGCCTAACAGCTCTCATTAGTTATAAGTTTCCTGGTCCAGTCTCAAATACTTTGGCAGGTAGAAGTCTATACTAGTAATGAGTTTATTGTAGCCTTCTTTGGTGCCTGTGTATTCTTGCCTTCCCAGAAATTCTGACAGGCATTTCTTTTTGTAACTGCAAGATGGCAAATATAAAGCCAGGTGCATAAACACCTGAGTAATCTCCCAGGATGGCTTCATTATGCACTTAACTATCAACTTGCCTATAATGACTGCACTCATTTTTCAAGCTGTCCTGAAGATATCCAGTCCATAGGAGTACAGCTAATGACCTGCTCTCTCTCCCCCTTCTCTATTCCTTATGTTAACTCTCAGTCTTAAAAAGAAAGGGTTTTTTTTAAAAGGAAAAAATGAGAACATTCGATAAGAGTACAGAATATTTCCTTGTTCTTTCAATTTTTTTCTTTCAAAAAATATGAAAGTTCTCATAGTCACTCGTTTAAAATTAGAATAAAAATTCATGATTACAAAGTCCCAAACCATTGTCTCTATTGCAAAGGTGATCTTTTCCTACAACTGTGTAAAGCTATTACAATGTCTATATGATCCCATATGCCTTTTGGGTGTATTACACAGTAAATTAAATGAGAACCTCCTGTTAAATGTAAGCTGTAGAATTACTCCGAAGCATGCCTAAGAATGAGCTTCCTCTTTAATATGAACAAACATAAAATGTCATGGTTGCTCAAATGTTTTTTAAAAAGATTATCATTTCTTATTAAAACTTCTAAAAGATTAACATAAACATTTACAAATTATGAACAGAGAAACAAAGCATTTCTGTAAACAAAGATACTCTTTCAAAATTGTCTTTTGTTATGCTCATCTTCACTCTAACAGAGAGCTCTTCAACCAAGAGGTCATTGATACAGCTATGTCTCTGAATTAATAAAGAACACAGCTGCAGCAGAACGAGCATAAAACACCTAGTGGACTAAAGAGACTCCAAATTAAAATGTTAACTATATTCTTAGTTGTATGTGTTTGAACATACAAGAGACGAGCTTTTACAGTGTCAGATACTACTTTTCCAACCATGTAATTTTGCTAGCTACATTATACTTTTTAAATGTCCTCTTCAGGATTCACTGTTTTGAAAGGTTTGACTGAAACAAATAGAGAATAACAATGTTTCTATAAATGGTGGACAATGCTATTGTGTGTACAAGCCTAAAATGCCTGCTCCTCTTTGAAAGTCCAGTAAGAGCTCACTGTCTGTATTTGGCAAAGAAAAGGGCCAAAAGAAGATATCAAGCCTAAACAAGTTCAATTTACACTGCATGCATACAAATTCTGGGTATATTTTTTATGAAAAATGATCAGGTTAGGACGTTGAGGGTAGTATGAAAGTTATATAGTGAAAGCCATATGCTTTGATGTGCTAAGTCATTAGTATCTTGCATTTCAGAAATCCAGGAGGGGCAAAACTGTTCAGAAAATCTTCCTTCTCTAACAAGGACTGTCTGTAAACCCTATATACTATTATTTTCCTGCTGAAGTTATTAAGGAGCATCTGATTGTGATGGCTGATACATAGTAGCTAATATGGCTCAAAGCTTTAGGGTTAACTAAGAGGCCAGCAAGGCCTCCTAGCTATCAGCCTAAAATGGACTGACATCCATATAAATCAGCAAACTTCAAGTAGACAAGACAGTAAAGTGCTACTTAGGTTAACCTTGTTGTTTGATTTATGGCTTGCCCATGGGAAATATAGTTCACTGGCTGCTCAGGTGTATTAAGTCAATTTTTTTCACATTTCAGGGAGGGGAACAGTTGATCAGGCATTTTCATGAACTGGTGGTGAAGCAGATGTTAGATGTTTCTTTTTACTCACAACCAAGGTCTGAAGGAAAGGAGGCAAATGGAATAAAGAATTATAACCTTGCTGCAGTTAGGTTAACTTTAACAGTACTGTATATATTTTATTACTTAAATTCTAAAATTCTAAATTACTTTTCATATATCCCCCCAGCTAAAATGTGATGTACATATTTTTATCTAGAATTGAGACACTATGGTTCCATGAATCCCTTGACATGAATACTATACAAATGAGAAAATACTGAGACACTGTTTTCTCAAGATTCTTGAGGTAGAAGATCATCTCATACTGTTATACGCTTGCAGCACTAAGCAAACTGTTGATATTTAACAAAGAATCAATGCTAAATAGATGAAAGAAGCTCAATAAATATATTTTATTTGTATATTTTAGTAGAATATTTAATAAAGCATCTCATGAGATTTTTACTTGAAAGCATTCATTCCAGTTAATTTGGATGGGATAATGTCACAGGGACTGAAAAGCATTACTAATATGCCCAAAATTGCATTCACTTGAGCTGTATTTATACGAAGATTTAGGGTGCATGTTGATATATGTATAGGAAAGTGTCCAACTGGGAATCCTACGCAGCTGACTCGTGTCTGGTTTGCCAATTTGCTGGTTTACCTTCCCAGCATAATCAGAATATGAAGGTGGTAGTGGTGTGTATCTGCAGGGCCTATGGCAACAGCAAAAGCCTGGATCTGAAATCTCAAAAGTACCCCTCTCAATCAATTTATGAATAGCCCCAGTAAATTACAGAATATCTCCTATTTTTTGTTTACTCTTATTTCTATCCTTCTTGTCATTCAGCTGTGGATCATATCTTGACACCATTTAGGCAATGATAATATTTGGAGTCAAAGCTGTCACTTCTATATATTTTTATTTTGCTGACATATTCTTCTTAGATACTTCAGATATTATTTAATAAAATATACTGCTTTTAATATTATCACTACTATTTTCTCTTACGTGAAGTGCTTACAACATACATTAAAGAATTCAAGTAAAATTAACATATCAAGGTGGGTTTTCTCTGTAGTCTTTAGGTGTTTTATGCACTACTTAGCAAGTTTTTTTGCATGTCCTGTTCTATGTCAGCTTTATATCACTTACACTTTTACTTGAGTCATATTCTTATGTTAATTGTTAAAACCTTTTGTGCTTCTGAGTAAAACTCTCTGCTAATGTACCTCCATCCCTGATATGAAACTCTCCTTGATATTTTAGCAAATGTCTTAATCTTTGCTTTCTGGAGGAGAAAATACTTTTGTATGCATTTCATATTCAATGGAATATCCTGCTTATACAATTTAATTATGCAAATGAGTTAGATTCTGCCTGCAATCTGACTTGCTTAAATTGTATAGCATGTATGTAGTAGGTGATCTGATCTAGGGGCTGCCAATACATGACTCAACATGCTGAGACCAGTAATTACAGACCCTGGTGCTTCGTTCTCTCTGAACACTGTTGTGCAGAATGCTGTCTTAGCAGGTCTGATGGAGACGAGGACAAGTGATGATGGGGAGAAGAATTAGAAAACAATATTCAGAGGAGACAGCCTAGAAAAGAGAAAGCCCTGCAGGGACAGAAAGAATACGTGTAAAAGAGGAAGTAATTAGATTTTCAGTCCCAGGAAAGGAAATTAAGTACTGAGAGCCAAATTTTGCATTAAGTTATGCCATCAGTTAGGGCTTATACCAGTATAGCTAAGAGAGAGATTTTTTCCTAGAGAAAAGGATCTAGGAGCTAGAAAAGGATTCGAGGAGAATTGTAGTTGAAGAACTTCAGATGAAACATCAATAAAGGAAAAGACAAGTTCATACAAAACACTCTAAACACAATTTCATGCAGCTGAATAAACTTGCAAAATACTGCACACGACACTAGTCAAAATATGTGAGTTTACATGTGGGTATGTATAATTAGTGGTGTTCTGGATTGTTTTTTTAAGACTATGAATGATGGCACTTTTGGAAGCTACTTATATTTTACAAGCCACTTAAACTTTACAAGCAAAGCACCATAAATAACAATGTCTAAAGAAGAGGTGGGAATTTCTACTAGAAGACTTATAAACTGTCTTAAAACTAGCTCAGCAAAATGATGCCTGATCGGCCCATATCCAGCTGGATGAGACCCAGCATTATGAAAACAAACTGACCAGGCTGTAAGAAGTGAGTTTCTAGGGATTTGAAATGACACTACGCTCCTTGTTAAGTCAATAGCCAAAAAACTCTGTCTGCCTGGAAGAAATGTTATTTCTACTTAGAGCAGTCCATAAATTAGGTTTTGTAATTCTTTTTGCAACTTCAGTTCACATTGTCCTCTCCAATGCAGAAATAAATAGAATCTAGTAATGCCATCTTGCAAATATCAGTACTATCTGGTTTCATGTTAAAATGATTCGCTCATAGAAAATTATCTTAATTAATGCCTTTTGTATACATATTTTGTGGCACCTGCAGTGTGAGCAACCGAGGGCTATCGGGCAACAGTGTTATGTGATGTGACCTGCAGTGTAGATTCAAGGGTGCGCATACTGGTTGTATCTCGAAAGCAGTAAAGTTGCACTCCACAACATGCCCTGGTCACTGGCTGTTCTGGCAGGGAGATCGCACTTTGATACCCTTCCAGGGGATGGAATGTGGACCGCTATCATCCCAGCACAAAATGGACCAAGATGCAGTCAAACAGGATCAAACTATAGGGCATGCTGCGCACAGCAGCTGTCCCTTAGTGGACTGAGGCCAAAGGTTCACTGGAAACCAGATCCAGCAGCACGTATTTCAAATACATTTACAGATCTCCTGTTGCTTCTCCTCTCATCCCAGGTGCTTTTCACTTGTCTGAAAACATGGCTTGCTAACCAGCAAGACTTCTTTTAAGAGTCCAGTTTACATTTTCACTTTGGCTGATGTGCAAAGTTTACACTCTTATTTTCCCCTAAGCTTAAAATCTAGAGCTAACCATGTGTACAGGTAATGTTGTGAGAAACTTCCACCTGTAACAGTTTAATTGAGGAGCATATAACTTGTGTATATTTGATTCTCCATAGGCCCTAAATGTCCAGACTAACCATGCTGCACAAGCTTTGTTTCACTTTTAAAATGAACAAATTTTTCCACCTTGAACTATTCCATTATTCTGATACGCTTAGCCAAATATCACAAAAATAAGTAGTTTGCCCTCCTCAAAAAAATAAGCACAGGAAAGGTTTTCAGCGGAACTCCTGATGTATTAAGCAGTGATCTTCTCTTGGAGAAATACTGTGTCAAGTACTAATTTTGATCTCTGGCAGATTATTATGTGAATGTATTAAATACTTACCACTGTGTGATTATTATAGTTATTACTATATTATTTCTTATGAACAAGGCTAACAGTACAGGATGGAAGAGATTAAAAG
The DNA here is from genome assembly GCF_028389875.1 of Rhea pennata. Taxonomy (NCBI): domain Eukaryota; kingdom Metazoa; phylum Chordata; class Aves; order Rheiformes; family Rheidae; genus Rhea; species Rhea pennata. Next base: position 14,735,804 of record NC_084670.1, on the reverse strand, counting down.
ACAAGAAAGAAAACATTGAGTTAGGCGATGGTCTCTGCAAAGAGTGGCACTGTTGTACATTTGCTGTAACCAACAGCATCAAAAAAATAAAATAAAGGAAAATTATGCATTAATACTGCCATTGTTTTAAACAAATTATTTCTAAATATAAAAGGTTAAGTGGGAAAAGGAATAAAGGTACTTGTTTGTAAATGTGATGGACACTGATATCAGATCTGATGAGAGAGAGATTATAGTATTCCAGTGCTAAGAAATCTCATCTGAAAACACAGACTACCAACCATGGAATAAGTTGCTGCATGAGAACAGATATTACACAGATAGACAGTAATAGCTTGGGAAGTGATCTAGTTTATATATGAGAGAATGTAAAAGGGAGCGAAGAGAAAACTAAAAGGTCAAGAGTTGGAACAAGTAAATGGTTGAGTAAATAAAGTAATAGTCTTCTGGCTGCTGATAAATGGTCATAGTTGCATTCATCAACACTGGAAATAAAGATATTGCAGCAGTGAAACATTAAACAGTGACAGACTGGCTGAATTTTGTTGTAAAATGATAGCAAAGACCACATTTTAGCAACGTAGTGCGTTACGAGCTGGGTTATGAACCTCTTATGAACTGTACATTATGAAGTGGCTTGAGAAATTGGTTGTGGTAGGGAAGCAAATCAAAGAAAACAAGAGAGGAGAGTCAGAAAGACGGAAAAGGAAAACAGAAACAGAACACACTGTTTCTGTCTTCTTTTTCTTCCTCAAATTTCCTTTTAAGAGAGACTACATGAGTCATGAATATAACATACCACTAAGCAAATAATCAAAGTTTTACTAATACGTGAAGGCTGCTTTCTTCTTGATGTTCATCAGTTCTTCTGATATGTTTGTTATTTCACTACATATTATGAGAAGTGAATTTATATACTCTTCTATGTACTTTATTCAAGGCTTGAATTCTGAATGAGATTGGTACCTTTCCTCTTGCTTCTGTATTTGATATATGATGGTGTTACCACTGAAACTGATAAAAACGTTACTGAAATTATAATGATGTACTAAAAAAACCTATATATTTCTAACTCGTCTAACTTCTTTCATGCATGTGTCAGTTAGAATGTTTCCAAATCTATGTAAAATGTCATTTAAAAAACTGAAGTTCTCAAGACACATTTCATAACTTTAATTCAATAATTCCTATGCAGACCAATCTTCTTGCTAATCACATAAATTGTCTGCAAAACACACCCACATTATTGTATTTTAAAAATGAAAAAACTGAAGAGGAGATTCTTATTCAAAAATTGAGAAAGCATGCCTACCTTAAGGGTGCTCTTGGGACTACGTATTATTGGAATGTAAATACCTTAGAGACACAAGCAGCGTGAGACAGCATAATGAAGAAATACATGTATTTGAGTATAGACTGTTAAGATTTAAATAATATTTTAAACAGCGCATCCTCATGCAAATCTCCTCCTCAGTTATCTTTAAACTTGTTAATAAAAATTTGGTCTTCCTTTTTAGTGAAGAGGGAAGAAACCCTCATATTGTAGTAAAAGCAGGATATTGAAACTGTCTTCCTGCTGTCATGCAGTTAGTCTGCTGTCCTGGAGGATGAGGGCTATGTCACACATCTAGTGCACTGTCTAATACACTACTATTTGTCATTATTTGAATCAATATTTAATCTTTTTTTAAATCTCAGTAAACTGTCTACCTCCACGGTCCACGAGAATTATAAGGTTTTTTTAAACATAACTTTTTGTTAGACATATATTTCTTTTATTTTATGGTTGTATTTTCTTTAAAATCATAAAGAAGGCAATATTTCTATACATCTCTGCATTACAGATTGTGTTAGAAAAGCTGAAGTTCAGTGCATCTTAAAAAACAGAGAAATGAAGCAGGTGTTTGACTACCCGACTAAGTGCTTCACTTCAAATGATCAGAATTGAAGATACTGGCCTTTACCCAAGCCACAGTTTCCTCATATGCAAAACAAATTACCTACTCCCTAGGAAACAGAGATATTTGAAATAGTTTATGTTACCATGAGTTTGAGATGTTCATAAGGATGTTGCTGGATGAGCAAAATTTTTTATCACAAGCACGGGACAGAGATATCTTTCAAGCGTTTTTTTCTATTGTAATAAAAATAAATCCCTTGAGTAAAAAGCTAGATGACATTATTGTGCCTTACAGTGGCTACTGTACTTTTATACCATTAATAGGACAGCATTATGACACCATGACAATTGCTGTACACTAACACATAAACCCATCCCACCAGCTTAAGATGCTCTTTGAACAACTGTTCAGTCCTATTTCCTGTTAATATCTGTGATTTGTACTGACCCTGTTACCTGTCAAAGTGATTGCTGCCGGTGACACATTCCACTGAGATTTGCTGTAACATCTCACCTGAACTCTGTCTATTATTTAGGCCATTTTGAAAATGTATATTTATATGCATATACAACAGTGGTGAAAAACTTCAATTCTTATTCTCATATATGAGAGCCATATGTGTATAAATTAATATAAGCAAACTAAGGAAATTTTATATACCTATTTAGGGAGAGTACTATGTAGAGAGTACTAGCTCCTAGTAGGAACTAGTACTAGGAACTAGCACTCTCAATATAGTACTAGGGAAATCATACATAGGGAATTGTATACTAGGGAAACTAGGGAAATTGTATATAGATAAGTAGGGAGACTACTACATAGAGAGTACAATATAGGGACAGTACTATACAGAGAAAGTACTGCAGCTTATATAACATTTTGTTTGTAAGAATATCGTGATGCTAAGCATCTCATTCATTCAGAAATAAGCACTTGTGCTAACACATTAAAAGCCCAACATAGTGGCAGAATAGGATGGTGATATTCAGAATTTTAAACTCTTGGTTATTAAATCTTCTGCTACCAATTTGTATATGAAAAGGCAGAAATGGTGCTTTCAGTCAAGACACTGTTAGAGGAAAAAAATTGTACTTTTCTTCAGTAATTTTCTTCTAAAAAACAACCAGCTGATTTTCTTCCCAATTAAAAATAAATACCGTTACTAGTCAAGATTCCAAGTCAGGAAAACTATTGACATCAGTTTTTCTGCTAATGCACAGCTGAATAGTGTCCATCATCTGCTGCTGATGGAATATATTAAGATCTTTACTTTTATTTAGCTTTTAAGAAGAGTTTCCATTCAGGCACTACGTTCTGCTGTACAAATACAAGTGAACTGTTGAAGTGTATGTCTTCATTCCAGTGCAGTAACTCTGCAAACATACTGTAGGAGGTGGAACCCTGCTCCTGTTTGAACATCAGTATCAAGTTTACAGACTGCAGATCAAGGATTAAGTCTGTACTTCAGACAGTAGTAGAAAAACAGTTGTGCACCCAGAAGTACACAATTAGGGAAAGTCATGGCACCCAATGTATGGATACCTAAGTCACAAAGACGGTATTGCCATTGCCTTTAGAGGAGTAAGATTTCTCATGTATTAGTACATTAATTAATAATAAACAGGCAAAAAAAGACATGTATGACAATTCTCTCTATAAATATTTACTAGGAGAACTCTTACTTTACAACGATGCATTATTTTTGTGATGAAACCTTAATGTTCAAAGGCATATTGTAGCATATATGCTATGAGGTCCATACCTCTACTCAGATTAGTTTCTTTACACGTATAGCACAGAAGAGCACTAACTTTTACAGTATTTAAATAATATCCTTGAATAGGATTAATTTTCTCCCAACCATAGCTATCTGATGAATAAGAATGTTTGTGTGTTGATTTTATAACGTGGATACTGGGTTTCGTTTTCAGCTGCTGAGAAACATGCAGCAAAAGTTGCCTGTAGGCTTCAAAGGTAGCTGAATATCACCTTCACACTTTCATTCCTACCTCAGATGTATGCTGGGCCAGACTCTTGGCACCAGCAAAGTCTGAATGTTTTTCTAAATTACTCTGTGCCAAACAACCATTATAATATCCAGCAATCTCAGGGCACAGCACAGCTTTGCCTAAATTTCCTGTGCCAGTCCCAGACAAGCAGGTGGTTGGAGATTTATGCTGGCATTTGCTCCATTAGGAGGTCTGTATACTCTAGAGTGATGCTTCCACTGGTAAATGCAGGAATTAGTAACACTTGGCACTGACAGAACAATGCAAAGCAGCCTGGAAAATAGAAATATTCTGGGCTTAGACAAAATAATAATAATTAAAAGTTATATTACATATACCTTCTAAAAGCATTTCTATTCTTTCTGGTTAAAAAGGAGTGTATTTTTGAGTGTCAGCTTATTTTAAATATAGTTAATATTTAATGACAGATTTTAGTGTTCATAAATGTATTTCTTTCAACAAGCCCCCCAGTGAGGTGACAGAATCTGTGACCTTGTAGTAGATGCTTGATGACTTCCCCTGACTACTGAAGATACGTTCTTATTTGCTACTATGGTCAGGCAACTTTTAGTTCATTTTAGGTATGCTCCCTAACTGCATATGTGCCATTGATCAGCTACCATTATTCCGGCATGAAAAAATAACATCCCCTAGAGGAATTCTTGCAGGCATATGAACTTACTCTGCTAGAAGATAAGGCAGACTATGATATTAATGAATGTCAAAGAATGCCTGGCTTTTGCAAAGACAAAATTGCAATTTTCAGGCTAATGAACAAAATCCTGTTGTCATTAAATCCTTCAAGAATTTATAAAGAACGTATTCAGTTAGCAGGGAGATCGAATATATCACAGCAAGCTCAGGTAACCCTAGCCTACAATTAAATGTCATTTCCTCTTGGGAACAATTCTTCAACAAGAGAGCAGCAATAGTGCCAAGAACGTGTCAGCAGCTGCAACTGCATCTGGAAAACAGCAGGTTGTATTTCAGTGTCTTAATTTGTTGTCTTAAATACAACCCTGAGAACTTTGGGCCTAAAAAAGGTGACAGAGACATGGGATGGCATGTTAGCAATCTGAAGCTGTCATTAGAGAATAGGAAACTGTTTTCTGACAGTGCATCCATAAACTCCACTTCTTCTCAGGTGTCTCCTTTTTATTTGTATCTTCACCAAAAAAAAGATTAAAAATTAAATATGTAGATTTGTTTCATTATTCAAGGTGCCTGAAAATTTCAGTGACAGAAAGTATAATTATTCAAAATTCAGGATTTCACAAATAAAAATAAAATGTCAGTCCTTTCATTCTTAGATGTAAGAATTCCATGTTAAACGAAATTGCTATCTTACAATTTGATTTCACAGAAGTTTAGATCAATGTTACTGATTTAACAGAAACCTTAATTATTCATTTTATATCTGGATTATTACTAATGTTTGCCATATGTTGACTAACTAGTTTGGTAGGAAATTTTAATGGTCCAAATTAATAGTAGAGAAGTGCAGGGTTTACCCTGAGGCTGCAAAATTGGGAACTAGCAGGAAAAAAAGTTTTAGAGAAGCTAGAAATATATAGGTAATTAAAAGCTTCAAACTTCCACAAAAAAAAAGAGAACTACAGTTATTATTTCCCACTGTAGGATAATTAAGTACAAATAATAATGATTACATGATCTCTGAGGTTATACAGGTCTCTCTGTCAGAAAACGTATTGCTGAATGACAGCTGTCGTAGGCCTTGGCTTGATGTGACGCAAACTGTTTGAAGCTCTCATTGTGCAGAGAAATGCACAATTCTCAGCAAATATATTATTGTAGACTGTGAGAGGAAATCTTTGGCTGTGGCTGGAGGATTGTGTGACCACAACCTAGGACAGCTGATGTCAGACACAGGGAGCGGGTGGAGGGGTGGCGGGGAAGAGTTAAATAAATAAACCTTCACACAAAGGTCACAGACGGAACAAAGTCACTTTTCATACAGGGAGAATCTAAGAAAGTGACTTTCAGCACTACTAGGGCAAAATCAGTAGAAGACCACAACACACCCTTTGAAAATTAGCTCAGAGGGGTGGCATGTCACATAATGATAATCAGTCAAAAATATCCTGTGACAGGAACCTTCATCAGTAAAACCTTCTATAATACGCCACTGACACTTAATACTGTACAAGAGAACCTTCCTTTGGAGCTATTACGCAAGGGCTTCTTCCTTCCCCTTTTGTGTTGGAAAGTTGAATATAAGTTAGAATAAGTGCAAAAGTAACAGAAAAGAAATAATTTCAGATGAATTAACATTATATCATTAAAAATATACATCTTAGGTCTTCTTGTGAACAAAACAGCAGTTATTAAAGCACTTTTCTCTGGGAGAAAACCAACATTTATAATTTTCTTACAGGGAAAATAACTTGAGTAATTTGCAGTGGGAAAATTAAAGTTGTGTGGAAAACCACTTTAAACCTGGAGAACAAATGCAAATACTCCATTATTCCTGTTACCTTCAGGGTCTGGATGTACAAACATATGAACAACTCTGCCTCCCACAACTCTGCCTCCCACACACTTTTTCCCCTAAGTGAAAGTCACTGGAAACTCTGCACAAGACCCAAACTCCTGTGTACAATGAAGCATGTATATTGGGGTGGAGAAGGTGGTCCTTGAAATCTTTCATATGAAAGAACTTGGAAGCTGGGCAGAACTGTTTTTTTCATTCTAACTGGGTGCATAATCAATACAATAGGGCAAATGTTCCCATGTTTCATTTTCCTTTTTTTATTTTCTTTTTTTAATAAGGCAAGGCATAACTATTGTCAAGATGATACTAAACATAGTGAACACTGGCACAGCCTGCAGAAAAATAATCTTCTGAAAAGTGTTAGTGACCTCTCTCTTTCCAATTCAGTGGTATTTCAGGGTGTTTGGAATGTACTTAGTACAGTGTTCACATTCTGAAATGCTACGGGCATTTTTTCTGATGAATACAAATGAGTAGATATTAGTGCTTAAAAGATCTTTGCCAAACAAAAATATCAGCTCAAAGAAGAAAACTTTTCTTCTTCCAGCAGTTCTTGGAAATTCAAGGAAAATAATAAAAGACTTTTTCTACATTCTAAGTGAATTTAAAATATATTTTGTCTGCTGCTGTCATGCAAATGCCTTGATTTTAGGTCTTGAAGTTAGGATGCTAAATCTTTATTATTATTATTATTAAGAAACCTAACTTCTCCCAAGACTTTGCTTGTACTAGTCATTTACTTTTGTTTTACTAGATTTTTGTTCATAACAATAGAAACTTCTCAGCTTGATGAATTACACATCAGAACTCGTTCCTGTTTGTCTGGGGGCTAAAGGGATTACACAAAAGGCTTTGGCTTTTTGTTTTCAGTTATTTTATAGCCATTTGAATAGTAGAGGTAGACGCACACAATACTTCAGACAACTGATAGCTATACTTTTTTTTAATATTGCTATTTGTAATACATTTATCCATCTCTCCATGATTTTATAAGGATGCTCTAGGCACATCTGTTTATCTTATCTTTTTTCAAAAACTACAATTTTACCTGTAGAAATAATTGTTCCTTTATATTATAAATCACAGAGATGCAGGCCCCTCAAGCGCTACTGTATGTGATTTACAAACAGAAGTAAGCTAAACGGCTTAATACAGGATTACAAACTTGATATAAAACTTGAAATTGCTTTGACAGGGTGCAATAATTTATTTCTACTATTAGAAGTTCATTGATTCTAAGTCCATTAAATATTACTGTGAATGAGGGAAATATTCGATTATGCTTAGCCATTAATCAAATTAGCCTTTTAAAATATACACTCGACTTTAATTTTTGGTGGAATAGTGCTAAAAATGTCTTTTTATGGTGTAAGATTTTCTTTCAGCAATTAACAAAATTAAAAATCAAATAAATCCAAGTCTTTGTTTGCAATATTTTCATTTTTTTATTTGCATTTCTGAATAATTCTAAGAACTATATTTATGTATGATATGTAATTATTTAGAAAGGTCACCAACATTCTATTAATAATTTTAAGTGAAGAAAATCAGAATATGACTGCATTAATAGGAATGAAACTCATTTTAGCCAAGCTGGTATAAATTTAATGCCACTTTGATAGCTCATTATTGAATTATGTTTCATTTCTCAAATGTAGGAGTATACTCATTAAAGTAATTTACAAAACACACAAGAGCTCTGACCACATGAATTTTGCCAGCCCCTAGAAAAAATTGCTCTAGTGGATCTTTGAAGATATTGCCATTCTCTTCACGTCTATTAGCAGGTTCTGCTCAAGGAAGATGAAATATGGTAGCTCATAGAGTCTATACTTATTAGTGGCCTGCTGCTCACTTGCTGGTTCAAGAAATAATTAGCAGGTTGATGGGATTTGTCAACCGCTCAGTGTTTCACAAAAGTAAGGCACGGCTGTCTCCAGGCAGTTGTTCCACGCACAGATTCAGTGGGCAGCCAATATGGCTTCAAGTGCTCTAGTGCAGCTGGAAGCCCAAAAGTCTACTCTACTTTTAGTCTGCAATCTGAAATGTTTGAGGAACTTCTAACTCAGCTTTCCATTACAATCATCATAGAGATTTTCAGATGTGGCTTGAACATTTGACTTAATTATAGTATAATTGAAATATGCTTCTGGGTAGTGAAATTATTATCCTTTGGCTCTTAGAGAACTGCCTAAAGGCCTGTTCTTTAAGTCCTGTGACAAAGAAAACTCTCAATGGCTCTGTTTAAATAGATTAATTGCTAAGAAATCTTTGCCAGAGGTAAGACTGAAGGCCCTTAAAGAGAATAGCATTGATTGAGACTGGTGAAATATAATTTCCCTGTTACATAGTGAGCTTTGAAGAATTTAGCAGAACAAACATTTTCCCTGTCACAAAATCATGTTCTTTTTCCAAGAAATGTTATCTCTGGCTCGACTACTGGTTCATATCTAAGTCAGATGCTGACAAAACTGGCAGCCCCTTACTTTAGCCTTATATTTTTGTATTAGGATTGTTACTTGGATCTATTTAACTAACCTGTTCTGTTATTTCCCTCCAAAATATACCTCTGTACATCCATACTTCCAAATGACAAGTTTTGATAGTTAGAGTTTAATAAATCAGTAACACTGACACAGAGCTTATAAACTGCTAAAAGGGAGCAGAACAGTACATAGGCCTAATAGAGAAGTGGGAAACTGCAAAGAGGACAAAATACACTCTTCAAGGACATAAGTATCAATGAGTAAGACAATGTGTTATTTAGAAACTGCCTAAATTATTCCAGAAACCTAACATATGAAAAGGTAAAATTCAAAGCTGTGAACTTCAGCAGGCAAAAAGCATATGAAAACAAAATACTTAGTGCTGTGTCAGTCAATTTTCTGCTATTTCAAGCAAAAATTAATAGAGCTGAAACTCCTGGATTATGAAAAGATTTTTCAAATCCATGTTGATCTCAAGAAATCTTTTCAGCTAAGAAAATAAAAAATGCAAGAATATCAATGCATTTTTTATAGTTTCTATATGATTTTTTTTCAATTTTAAAACATTTTATTGAACAATGTACTTTCATAGTGTCTATTTTTTATGTTTATGCTCAAATGAAACATTGTTTTAAAAGAATCACTTAGTCAAGAAATCTTTAAAACTTTTGCTTCACCAAAAATTCAAAAAAAAAAATCCTTTTGGCTTAGCCTAGGCAATATTTGTAACATAAATGAAACAAAACTACAGTGTTTCTACTGCACAAGAGTGAACCTCTGCAAAAGAGAAGTCTGATATTCCATATACCTAAGGGATTTTGTCACATGCTTCCATTTCAGTGGCTGAGTGGGTAAATAAAAGAGCCATTCCTGTTTCTCAGCAGTTTTGTTGTTTGTGAGTAAAGATGATTTTTACATCCAAGTTTTTTAGGAAATGACCTATTTCAAAGGGATTTCAAACAGAGAGAAATTAACTATTATCATCATTCCAAAACACAAGTTTTCTTTCCTTTTTCAAGTTAGCAAGAGTTAGGCCTAAGGACATAGAGCTACTGACACACAGATAGAAAAAGACACATCTGCCTCTTTCTCTCTCACCAGGTTTTAAGGCTTTCTCTAGGTTTTAAGACCTGCATAAAAGCTGGGACATTAGCCACTGCAGCTGCTGGTGCTATAGGCACAGCCATGTAACCCAATGGGCAATCTCGCCTTGGCCTTCAGATTAATTTTCTGTACTACTAATATTGGGGGATATATGAAAATGGCCAGGACTGTTAAAATCTGCACTACTATTAAAATGCAGCAGCTGCAGCAACATCTCTCAGCATTGCCTATGATTACACCCTTAGCAATAGGCACCAAAAGGAGGCTGGCCCTAGGCTTGGGCTGGAGTCACAGCAAGCACAAGAGAGGTGCCCCTGTGCCTCTGTGCCCCTGTGAATCACCTCCCTACCCCGACTTCAGCAGCAAAGCCTTAGAAGCCAGCCGGCAGAAGCAGCAGCAGGTCTAGCAATGCTGCTGAAACTGTAATGGTGCAAGTCTGACATTATAGATTACTTGAAAATTGTCTGGAAAAAAAAATGATTTTGTCATGTTAGCCAGGCCATCATTACAGACCACCTCCACTCTGCTGCCTGCCCTAGGCAGTGGGGAGAGACCATGTTCATACATACATCAACAGTGCACTGTTCCATTTTTACCTGAAAAGATTATGCTCATTTCAAATTACTGCATGCAGTGCCAGTCAATCACTGATTTTCATTCTTCAGATCATACTGTGCTGGTTTCAAAGGGTTCTCAGGTAGGTTTTTATTGCAGTGGGAAGAAAGGGATAAAAGAGCTTTAGTTGATTTCACTTAATGAAAGCCAAGCTATGTCTTTGTTTTTGATTTTTAAACTAGTTTTGTTGGTACATAATTTATTTTGGGCTTTTTTAATATTAAAACATAGGGGTTTGATGATTAAATACTGCAATTAACCACAGCAACATTTTCTAAATTTAAAATATAATTACAAGGTAACGATCAAGGCAAGCAGGCATTTCTGCCTGATAAAAGTGGAAGAACTGCTGACCTGATATATACCAACCTCCATTATCTTTGTTGGTAGCTAACCTCCAGGTATAGCATTAATCTGAAGCTATTATTACAATTGCTATATATATTTCGGTGCAGATGTCATTGTTATACATGCTATAATAAATTCTTTATAGAGTCTTTGAAGATACACTTGTAATCCAATAATTTTGGAAGGGTCTGCAGCAGATTGTATAGCCTTATATTTGTTTTAATCTATTATCAATTCTTAACGAAGAATTGCACTAACAACACAGGCACTGGTGTTTAGATTGAGATTTCTGAAAGAAATATGTCTTTTTGCGACTGTTTCTGTTCAGTAACAATGAACACCATGCAGATAAACATGCTGAATCCATTATCATTGATTTTTTTCAGTGGCAAATAATGAAGTTGTGTGATCACACACTTACACAAAGTGATAGATAGATTTCTTTTATGAACTTTGCAACAGTGATGCCTATTTTGGTCACCCCAAGTTTGCTTCTGCATGTGTGTAACAGACTAATGACACTTGTGACTAATTACACTAAACCACATTCACAGAAGTACACTTATCTATTTGCATGTCTACTACTTTTCAGTATGAAGATATTTAATTCCTGGCACAGAGAGAGAATTTCTTTAGAAGTATTTTCATGTGCAGTCATTTGTTGCTTATAAGAAGATGTGAAAAGTAAAATGATCATTTTAAAATAGTTTCAAGTCTTTGAGTAATTTACTATCATTGACTGAATTTTCAACACTCAACACTTCATTTAGTCTATATTCATTAATACCAGAATGATTCATTAACATCCAAAAGCAAGCAAAACTACAATTAAGAATACTATTAATTTAAAAAGTAGCTTTTCCACTAGAATATTTCTTCCAAAAAAATTGATCCAAACATGTCATTATTTTTGAAATTTTGGTGGAAAAAAATAATGATAAAGCTGTTTACATTTTTTACTTTCAATTTGTTTGGTTAACTGTCATCTATTCTAGTTGAAATTTTGTTTTTAAATTTCTGGAAACCATTTTAAACATCCATGAAAGGAATACCTTTCAGAAATTTTTGAACTGGCATGTAATTTTTAGAGGGCTCTGTTTTGGCCACCATTGATCAACTTGTGAAAGCACACTCCTGAATTCACACTGGCCTGGCCGTTCAGCATCTGTAGCCTTTGACTCCATCCCATTGTCAGTTGAAGGTGTCCATGACTAGTGGGCAGGTGGTTTGCTGCTAGTCTTTCACCTCTTGGTTTGAATAACAAAGAAGTCCTTCAGGCTGTTCAGTGAAATCCATTACATGTTGTCAGAGTCCCATGTCTTCTGGTCATGGACAGCTGCATGATTCACAGGAGTGAGTGATAGCTGTGGAAGACAAATACTTTCAGCAACAGAAGGACCCTTCACAAAAGATTCCTCAATAGCTCTGTGAGATCCCAAAGAATTCCTTTGTTCTTTCCTTCATTCTGCTTCGTCCCTGTTACTTGGTAATGTGCAACTTGAAGATCCACAATACACCTAACCTTGTGATTAGCACCCAAATAGAACTAAAATATAAGTAAAAAGAGTCAGAAATCATGCAAAAGAATGTGAAGTATAGGTATGTTATTGTTTTGATTCTGTGAATAGCTCTGAGTAGGCTGAAATCCTGGGAGCAGTCAGAAGACAATGAAGAGTTACAGTGTAGCACATAACGCTAGCTACATGACATGATGTAGATAGAAAATGATCAGTAAAGATCAGCCAGCAGGACAACTGAGAAAAAAAAAATAATTATAAAAATAAAAGTAATTTCAGATGATGCCATCACAGAAATTCATCTCGGGTTTAAGAGGCAAAGCTTCAGCTGCTATAACTTATCATTGCCACACTGATATCCATGGAGCTACGACATTTTATGCAAGCTGAAGACCTGCCCCTCAGCAGCTCAGATGTGGTTTATGCACACTGCTAAGCCAGTACATTAACAAAACATTCCAGGCTCTGATTACATTCCATCTATGCTTACCACCTAGTTTACCAAGTAAATAAATGAATAGTGCCCTGCAAAAAAATCTGAGTTCTCTGCAATTAAAAAGCTTTAAAAAACAATCTGAAAATCAATTAAATTAATAAAGGGAGCCTGCTTAGGGCAAAAACATGCTGAAACTGGAAAGCTTTAGAAAAAGGAACAAGAAGATATCCTCAGAAGATGTTGGATGCATTATCATCACGAAAAATACTGATTTGTGTGCTCTACCAGACAAGCTATACTGTCGGTCAGTTGGTTGCAAAAATATATGCAAGCAAAAAAATTAACTTCTCTCCTCAATTGATAGGAAGCATTAGCTGAGAAAGTTCAGAACTTAGCTATGTTCTACTCTCCTATGCTACTCTCCTATGACTCTGAAATGAGTCAAAATAATGTTTGAAATGTATCAAAAGTATTCCCTTCAGCTCTCTGCAAAAATGTCCTGGTCTTAGCTGCATAGTTAAATAGACTGCATTGACAGAGGCTTGTCTCAAAAGACAGATTATTAGGTAGTGTGCATTAGGAGAAGCGTTGCCAGCAGGTCGAGAGAGGTCATCCTGCCACTCCACTCAGCCCTGGTGAGGCCACATCTGAAGTACTGTGTCCAATTCGGGACTCCCCAATACAAAAGAGACATGAAGCTACTGGAGTCCAGCGCAGGGCTACAAAGATGATTACTGGACTGGAGCATCTCTCTTATGAGGAAAGGCTGTGAGAGCTGGGCTTGTTTAGCTTGGAGAAGAGAAGAATGAGAGGGGATCTTATCAATGTCTATAAATACCTTAAGGCGGACTGTCAACAGGATGGGGCTGGACTCTTCAGCAATCAAGCGACAGTCACAGGGCGACAGGTCAGTGTATACCATGCATTTGTGAACAGATTAATTTGATTTTTTAAGAAAACAAAAATTACAATATTGCTGTTACCCAAGCGCTGCAATATCTCATCCTTTGACTACTGATTAATTTTTAACATGAAATGTTTTACCTATTATCTTATGATGCCTTATCTTGTACACTATACTTTCTTAAAAATATTTACTTGCTGCAGGTAGATATGCTTTATCTGACACAGAATCAGTGTACAATCCCGATCTACAGGACTATTGTGTCTCCATATCCATAACAGAACAAGCGTAATTTTTTCACAAGAAATTAAATCCACGGAACTCAGTATCAGACTTTTTTTTTTCTTCCCAAGTGGATTCTTTTAGCTTTACAGGTTGAATCTTTCTTTTACTATAATAGGATAGATGACTTCAAAGTTTATCTAAATTGGATCCGAATTTCTGAATTTTCCAGGATGTATTTATTAGACAGCAGACAATTAGACATTACAGACATGTATTAGACATAAAATGTATTCGACATTTATTAGACATAATTATTGGTCCTGTTTCAGGACCAGTAATTGGGTCCCACTGAGCTACCAGGAGCACAGGAAGAAGCATATAGTGCCTGCCATACACATTGAAACAGAAGGTTTTGGACTTTGTTGCTTTGAATTATAAAAGCAAATTTGTAAGCCCCACTCAGATATGACTTAAGCAACAATGCTGAATTCTTGATAGCTTCTTTCTATATTTATATGTGACCGAAGATAGTAATAAAAAGCTGTATCCCTCCAGCATTCATGAGCCCCAATGGACCACATCCTGCTTGCTTGCTTCATATCTTTAGAGAAAAAAGTGATCTGAATCATAGAATAGCATAATCTATTCTAAAAGGAGCTTCAGTAGGACTGCTCAGGATTAGGGAAGTGATGTAAATGAATTACTACAATTAGTAGTATTGACTGCCTTTGATTATTTCCATCATTAGCTTTGAATGGCCTCCAGAAACTATCAAAATATATATATTCTGAAGTCAGCTCTTCAGAAGAGAAATATGTCTGCACCGGACTTCTTTTCTCCTGTATTTTTATTAATGAAAAAACAAGTCTGGGATATAACTCTGAGCTTCATTTAGCAGAGAAATTCCAGTAGGAATCAGTATTTAGGACTTTCCTTTTGAATTTTTTATTGCAAGTAGCTACCCATTGTCAACGTTCTTTTTCATTTTCTAGAAGCCTGTCTATGGGTAAATACACTCCATTCTGTCTCTTAAAGGAAGTTCCATTTTTAAGGAGATTAAGCTTTACAGATGTCTTTTATCTCTTTCAACAATTAGTTAGAGAGGAATCTGTGCCTTCAGGAGTGTAAGGATGCATTGCAGTTGTCCATATATCTTTAGATGTCAATCATCAGTGCCTGTCCTTTGAGTATCTCAGATCTACAAAGGAACAGGAAATAGTTGCAGATGACCCTGTATTTTTAAAATTGTAACTCCAGCAGAGTTTGTCCTTGGGGCAGGCAGCTATATGCTAGATATGGGCTTTAAATCCTGATTGGTCAGCAAACTTAAACCCTTATACTTATTTAATCCTGTCCCATTCTACAAAGCTTTTAAGCACATGGTTTGCTCAAAATCACTCAGCCTTTGCTATAAATCTAACAGAAAAGCAAACTGAATGGAAATATATTAAAATAAAAAAACTTTAGATAATTACAGTATTGCACTTCAAAGACATTCATTCAGAGATGATTAATACAAGAAATACAAACTCCATGAATTTTGCAAAGGTTTTCAAAGATATAATCTCTGGAGTTTTAAAAAGTTCCATAATTCTGGGCCTATGTTCTCTTGTCCCCCGCTATAAATAAACTTTAATAAAAGTAAGCATCAATAATCTCAAACCCATTTTTAACCTGTCTCCTGCACTACCCTGACGTCTATAGTAATGATCTTCCTCAGATGGAACACAGCTGATCAGGGTCATTCACTGATAAACGTATTTCAGAGGATTTTCCCCTTCTATCTCAGTTTGAAATTCTTATCCTATAATGGTGTGTCCTTGCAGAAAATGCTTTTAACTCCCAACTTTTTATTTATTTGTATCTAGTCTTACAGTTTTACTGGTAACTTTCTATTTCAAGTATATATGACTGATTTCTTCCTTCAATTACATGCCTAGAGTTGTACAGATATTAGTATACAGATTAGGATTTATTTTGCAAGAAAGAGACTGTAAAGGTCACTTCATGAAGAATTCTAAAGGCTTTTGGAATAAAGTAGAACTCAAAGAGATTTTTTTTTTCTAGTTTTTGTTTTGTTCTAATTAGAAAACAAGATCTACCAAAATAACCCTAATTTCCCAAAGAAATGAGAATATGATTATTCTATTAATCATATTTGCTTTTCCTCTGTGAGTGAATTTTGCATGGCAGGGCTGGAATGAATGTTGGAATCAATGCCCAAAATTATTGCCTGGTAAATAATAAGCCTTAATAAAGATCAGAAAATTAGAAAACTGATATTGTTGCTTTAGACTTGCTTTTGTGAAGACTCACGGATTCTGCCAAACGAACAACAGGGGGCTGCAGTGCTGTGAAAGTTCCCAGGTAGAATCTGGACTAGCTCTGAAGTTGGTCAGTTGGGAGACAGTGAAAGTTTTTAATATTCTCAGATATTCAAGTATTTCAAGAATTACTCTGAAATCCCAGAAATTTCTTCCAAAAATTGTATGGATCTTCTTTCAAAAACATTTTTTTAATAAAAATTCTAAATGAAAACTCACAGTCTGGAAAAATTTGGCTAGGTCTGTGCAGAATCCCGGAATATGTATAATATCTGAAAGGTTTTGTCTGTACTCCTCTCTGCTTACAGTTCCACTCTGCCACGTGTCTGCCATTGGGTAGTCCTTGACACTAGCTCTTTACTTGACTCTGGCTATATGCACTGCATGTAGTTGATCATATTGTAAGAATATCACATTGCAAGTCAGAATACACAGTTCTTTCTTTTTCACTTGCTCAGTATCACCTCAAAGGTTTTCATTTTTTGCTTTAAAAACCTCTAGTCTTTTCATTTCAGCTGGAGTAAACATCTCTCAAACAGAGCAGCCATCCAGGCTTTTTCACAGCAAGGATTCTGTTTCTGGAAAGCTACAGTGATCCTGTAGAAAGACATGGCCAACTTCTTCAGCGTTGTGATGTAGCAAGATAGTAAGAGAAGTGCTGAATGTTGCTGTTTCCCATAAGACTATCAATAAGACAGGAGATGTCACAGCCGACATCTTGGATTTCCTACAACTGCATTTTGAAGCTTTTAAAGTTTCATTTTTTCTTTAAAACGCTCTTTAAGCATTACCTATACCCAGAGGAACAGTTTAAAAATGAAAAACAGGCTTTTAGAGCTTCAGTTGCAGCCACAGGGGACTCTATATCCTTCCACAGTTGCTTTGCTGTAGTAGTATGCTTTTATTAGCTCAAAATATAAAGAGTTGATAATGCAACCCCTTTTCAAATGCCTAAAATTAACAATGGGAGTTCTAGCTTGGAGGACTTCCAGTATTATTTACTTGCCATCACATTAAATCTGTAATACAATCTTTCTCTTTTCCTGCATAAAAAATTCCTAACGAAAACTATTAATATTATGTTCATTGGATTTAGATAACAAGAAACAGTCAAATGAAGTTTTTAACCATTCACACATAGTCAGGGATTTTAGTATTATCAGTCATCCTTTTCTTAGCTGAATCTTATCCCCTTTTCATTACATCTTCTTTTAAGCTCTACAAGAGATGAAAGAGATCCCATCAACTATTTCCAGATCAGTCCCCCGTAAAATAATTCAGGTTACATAGACATTATCACTGCATGTGAAATCTATTAGAAAGAAATATCTTAATATGAAATCCAGTCTTAATAACTATTTTTTTCTGTATTTTTCAAACCTAACACAGCAAGTCATTACAATAAAGCACTAATCATGTTAGTAAAGATTGCTGGATTATACTCTACCATAACAGGTTAATGGTTTAGCACTTAAAATACATTACTTTATATGGGGAATACCTATACAAAACCATATCAGATTGTGGAAGGTGAAAGGTATATATGTATGTGATGGATTCAGAGTCATTATTACAGACAGATAATCATCAGTAAAAAGACAGCACAGCAGTAAGAATTCTAGTGTATTAGTCTATATGTTGATTTCTGTTTTTTTCTGGGACACTTCATAAACTTATTTCAATAGCTGAGGAACAACTGCTCAGCATCCAAAATGTTCCTGGACTTCAGTCCAAATATCAAATGTTCAACATCTCAGAAGAATTTGGTCCAGAATGACATTTAGATTTTCTTAGCTAGTCTATCAGTCTGCGTTCTTCAACAGAAATACACTTATTGCTTCTGTATATTTTTCTGGGCTGGATTTTTCACTCATCAGCCAAAGTATTTTCTGCTTTTCAAGGACTAAAGAGTAAAAAGAAAACCTAATTTAGGACACCCCTAAAGCTTAAATATTTGTTGGTAGAAGTACATTCTTGTCATTGTGGATGCATTATAACCTTGCTGGTAATTATAGCTGACTATGCCAGTGGCTCAGAGTTAGGCAGAATATCTGTACTGTTAGCTTCTAGAAAGTCTCTGACCTTAGATCTACCCATTTGATAAATTATTTTCCTTTATATTAAAAGAGAGAGGAGACGGCTCCAATTTAGACATGCTCAAAAGCTTTCTTGGCATTTATATTTGTCCCGAGATAATCCATAGGGGAGCACTGTGAAAAAGTATGAGCTCAACTGGAACATGTATACCATACACATTATGATGTTAAAGAAGGATTTAGGGTTCACAGATTCGTTTTCTATAGAGCCAGAAGAGACCACTGTGATAATCTAATCTGACCTCTTGTTTAAAGCAAACCATAGGATTTCCCTGAATTAATTCCCATTTGAACAAGGGGAAACCTCTATAAAAAAAATCTAATCTTAAGTACTTTCATTAACTATGTTCTCCACCACACTCCTGTTCTAGTAGTTAATTATCTGTGATATTAAAAATGTGCATCTTGTTTCCGATCTGAATTTCTAGCTCCAACCATCATAAAATGAATCTTGCCATATATTTCTCAGATAAATTTTCTTCAATTATACACATTTGTTTCTTGTGTAGGTACTTATACATTGTGGTAATTCTGAAATACAGAACCTAACGTAGGCAGGCTGAGCTTCTTGAAAAACTGTAGCATCTATTTCCCAATCTTGAAATGACTTCATAGGATAATTTAAGTTGGAAGGTCCTCTGCAGTAATTTGGCCTAATCTCCCAGCTCAATATAGAGGCAATTTTTATCAGGTTTCTCCAGCTAAGTTTTGAATATCTCCAGGGATGCAGAGTCCACAACCTCTCGGAACCCCTATTCTGGGTGCTGACTACATCCCTTCTGAATTTTTTTTCCTAATAGCTAATCAAAATTTCCCATGTTGCAATTTGTGTCCACTGTTCTCCTCCTATCATCATGCTTCTCTGAGAAGAATCTGGCTCCATCTTTTCTACGATCTTCTGTTTTGTAGCTGACGATGGTAATAAGATACCCGTAAACCTTCTGGGCTGAACCATGGACTGAACCTCCCCTCCATATATCATTTTCTCCAACGCCCTTTGTGGCAGTCTTAGGGAGCTCAAACTAGACATATACTCAGATGGAGTCTCACCAGTGCTGAGTAGTGGAATGACCACTTCCCTTGACACTTTGGCAATGCTTTTGCTAACACATGACAGTATGGGATTGAACTTCTTTGCTGCAAAGGCAGACTACATGTAGAGCTTGTTGTCTACAGGGATCTCCAAGTCCTTTGCTCCAAAGCTGCTTTCTATCCAGTTGGCACCCAGCCTGTATTGTTGCATGTTTATTTTTTCTGTTCCAGGTGCAAGACTTTACATTTCCCTTCATCAGGTTCATGTTAGCCTATTTCTTCAGTCTATCAAGGTCCCCTCAATAGCAGCCCTACTCTCCAGTGTATTCTCAGCTGCTGGCAGTTTGATACTGCCTGTGAACTTGCTGAGGGTGCATTCTGTCTCATCATTGATGAAGACATTAAACAGTATCTATCACATCTATTTATCGCAGTAAAACAGCGTTTACATGTGTTTCTCTGACTTATTTCCAGTCTGTATCATCTTTCTTTAGCTGAGGATGCTGCCATTAGAAAAAGCCTTTCTGAAGTGCAAAGTAACACCCTACTCTGACTCAAGATTCTCCTTTCCATATGTACTGTATCAGCCTTTCACAACGTGCAATAAAGTACAACTGCTTATCTGTTATAATGCCCATCCTTTCTAGAGGCACTACTTCTAGGATAGTTACCCTTACTGTAAGATATGCATTCTTTCATAATATGTGGCATTACTAAAATGAATTTTATTTATTTATATCCGGTTTCCAAAGCAAACAGGATCTCACAGTATCAGTGACCTCGCTTTCATTATTTAAAACTTCTCTCAGACTTTGAGTCATTTGTAGAAGCTACTTGTAACTACTGTGTATTTTTTTCTAGCTCACTGAATAGATGTTTTAATAACACAGTGCCAAGTGCTGGATCTCACTGAAAGTATATGATGATGCTTGCAAATTTACAGCCACATTTAAATCTGTTCATTCTCTACCTCTTAATCAAAATGACAGACAGTATCAAGGCTGTCTGACCACATGCATTACATCAGCAGTACTTCTTTATATCGAACATTTCTCATTTCATCAGTCTTCTGCCCTCCTTCACTCATAAAGAGTATTTTTTAGAAGATACTTTCCAGCTATATTCTTCAACACATTTCCAAGACAAGTTAAGGAAGTTATCAGTTTAAGGGGGAAAAGATCCAGTCTAAGCTACATCCAATAGTTTTCCCAACACAGAGAGACGGCCCAGTGGCTAAGCTAAACATCTGTGATACTGGTGAGACACTAGAACTACCATCTCTTTATTTCTGATCCTCTCACTCATTACACTTCATTTTCTCATTATAAATAAGCAATCAACTAAGACCAACATGGGAAAAAGCTCAGCTCAGTTTCTAATAAACTATCCAACTTTTTGAGAATATCTTTTTGATTATCATTGTGTATAAGTGATACACAATCCAAGCTTTTTTCAAAACAGTGAGGGTTTCGTCCCTGCAGGGACCATAAAGAATAATTCAGGAATACTGGAACTGTTAATCGGGAATGAAGACCTTTGTAGATTTTTCCTTACTGATTTTTTTTCGTAATTGCTGCAGTTGCTGTGGCTTTCTCAGACAACAATAACATTTCTTTACTGAGGTATGTCTATTTCTATATAGAATACTGAGAATGACTAAAAATGAGAGTATAATATATGTAATATTTTGATGATTAAAATTATCCCTTGTTCCTGATGTGCATAATTATATAAAATTATTTTGTATATATATGGTCCTAAAATGCTTTAAATTGGAGAATGATTTTTCAGATTCAGAGAGTATTGCTGCATTCCAGTTTCATAATTAACTTGAATACTGGAGTCCATATGGCAGATGAGCAATATTTAATAAAAATAGCCAACTGGCTTGCCAGGGAAAAAAGTGATGTTTTTGCAGAAAAAAAATGTGCATTACATAATTCATGATTTTTATAGAAGACATAGAGCTATGTCTAGAAACTGTTTTGTGTTCAGATTCTAACCAAGGTATACTACAGTTCCAGTAATGAATAATGCAGGTAACACAGTGCCCTCAGTGAACTATAGAGCAGAAAAGACACTGACTATCAGAAACATCTCATTAGGAAAAAAAGATAAATGTGAGCAAAGCACATTACCTTGATGGAGAAACAGAAAAGACAGATTCTGCTTCACAACTAATTTATAAAAACAAGCTTGCAAATTTTCTAGCTCCTAAAGCCTTTAGGCAAACTCACAACTAATTAAACAAAAATGATTGCTGTTCCATACTTTTCAGATGAACTGATAAGACATTTCATCATGAAAGTTTATGAAGTGCAAATGTAGGCCATCAGCAGTACAGTACTTCTAAAAATGAAACCATGTCTGTGAAAGACACAGTAAGTCTGACTCATTATATCTGTTTGCAACTCTAGGATGTAGTTAAGATGGTGTCAGCACTTTTATTATATAATCTCCTATTTTGAATTGTTTATAACTTAGTTATAAAAATTTACTTCAGGCTAAATCTGAGCGCACAAGGTTTCAGGAACCAGTTTGGCTATTTTAAACTCTGACTAATGTATTTATCATTGAACAAATCGTTTTTTTGTGCAAGGTGCTGAATTTACACAGTCTTCTTTTGGTATTCAGAGTACTTACAGCATTACTGATAAACTCATCCTGTACTATCAGATTTTTTCAGCTGGCACTCTTCAAAATTTGCGAGACTCAATCATCAAATCTATTCAAGATCTGCCAAGGAGAACTGTGATGGCAGACATTTCTGTTAATATACAACAGAAAGGCTGTGTATTAAAGTTATGCATTATTAAGGTCGATCCTTGGTTTAAAGGTAGTCTAAAACTGTAAGTACACATAGAGCTACAGCTTAGCTTAAGTACATAGCAGCCTAAATAGACGCATCCCAAAGTAGGTTAGGATTGAAGAAATATTTATTTTGGGTTCCTGTGTTGGGGACATAACTTAGGTGGGTTTGCAGAGAAGAGCTTGAACAACCGCCTGTGCTGTTTTTCCTCAGTACAGTGCAGCAGGCTGTGAGCACCCCACAAGGGCTGATGTGTGGGACTGAAGCCAGAGGCATGTTGGACCACTGCTGAGAGAGCAGTTAATATGCTGTTGACAATACGGTCAATACATGCCAATTCTGGCACACTCATAAAGCATTGACTTAGCTTCTATGTCAGTCTATATCCTGAAGAGCAGTCATATACAAGTAACTTCTAGGGACCACCTGGAGTACTTGTAATGCTTTAGAAGAGGTCACCCAAAAATGACACTGTAAATACTAAAGACTTCCTTGCTAATCCAACCAAAAACACTTGTGGGTGTGTGTGTGAGTGTGTGTGGTGTGTGTGTGCATGTACACACAGGGGTATCTTATTAAATTGATGATGGACAGATTTTCATCTTGTACCCTACTTTCTGCTCAACTTTGTAAAAATTGACTTAAAGGTTGATTCATCAGCTATTCAGAGCAGAAATGATAGCCATTATGTATGTAGTAATAGGTCACATATACAGCCTTCAGCACTGCGATCTGTTTTGCTGAGTGAATGAATAACAAGTAAGGTATCACATCCTTTTCAAAATACATACTTAGATCTTTAACTCCTGTCTGACATAGCATTAGTTACTGTGCAACTTTGATAATGTTCAGCCTATATAAAACACTAGTGAAAGCTAGTCTAAAATTTACATTTAATGCCCAATTAATATAGAATACTAATTTCTAAATTCCTAAATTTCTAAACTAGTCAATATTTTTCCCTATTTACATAGTTACTATGACTAACAGTTCAGTGCAAATACTACCTGATTTGCACACATATTACATCAAAGACAAAGGGAATGCAACGCCATACTGTATTTGCTGTTTTATGGCAAGTTCATTAATTTTTGCAGAAAAATACATTGGTTTATATATCCACAGGTAATTCATTTCGTTCTTTCTTTTTCTTTAAGATTGCAAAAAGAAAAAATAAACAGATCCTCTCCTCCTCCCCTGCCTCCCTAAATTATTCTCAGGATCCACTGTTGACTATGACTCACTTCCCCTCTCTAACTGACTTCTTTAAATGAGCAGCAGCTAGTCATTCACCAAGAAGAGTGATGCTTCCCAAGCATATTACTTTCAGTTGCTCCCTATCTTTACAGAGTAATTTCATATGCTCTTCTTGTGCTTATACACCAGTATCTTTTTTCTGCTATAGGTTGTTAATTGATTTACTTTCCTTCCCTTTCTAGACAAGTATGCTGCTTTTCTTTTCTTCCATTTCTATGGGTTTACTCTAATCTTAACAGTTTATTCTTGCAATTTTCACATAAACTTTTGCTATTTCTTAGATTCTGATCCAGAAGTCTATAATATTAGAAGAGGTAATGTACTGTAGTGAAGAAGATTATTATGAGTGTCATATATTTCTTGAAATAGAATTGCTCTTCTTGAAGCTAGAGCAATGAGGTATCAGATGAATGAGTAGTTTGTTATATAGAAAAAGTCACACACATCTGCTGTTAGCTAACAAATTGGCACACAATTTGAGTATCCAAAAAGCTTGCTAGTGTTTTCTCTGGCTCTTCCTGTTTGTGAATTTGCTGTCAGATAAGAGCAGAGAAGGAAACAGAGGAATTCCCTTTGCTTAGCATAAGGAAGGAAAAGTTGTTGGTGTGTTTAAGCCAAAAGGACAATCTCCATTTATCCTTTCAAAACAGTATCACCTAAACAATAATCATGAACCTCCTCTCTAGAAAAGCAACCTTCCATCAAATCTCTCTTTTTCAGAAAAATAAATGTTTGAAGTACTCCTTCATTGGGTTAGAATCTTGATACATAGGCTGTTCCTGTATTTATTTATACCTTGACAACCCTCCTGAAGATCATGACCACCCAAGATATCGTATTATCTCATTTTTATTTCTGCAAAATTTTAACATTTATTTCATTATTTTTATTTCTAATTAAAGCTTAGGTCTTAAGAATTCAGTCTACCTATTTGCACAGAAATTCAACTGCACCATGGAACTGCCTGCAAACAGGCTAAAGTGGAATTCTCATGAGCAAGAACCAGCCCTTGTTACAATGGTTTCATCTTACTGTAATAACACGGAATTCATAGAAATAGATGACCAGGAATTCTCAGAGTGATTTTGCAAACCAGGACAGACAATTCAACTTTAATCCTATGACTCCAATGGCTATACCATGGCTTTATCTTAGTTATGTCATATCCTTGATTTTTCTAGCTTTTGTTACTCCATCACCTTGTATCACAACCTGATAGAGAAAGTTTTTCTGTTTTGTCATTATTGTTGTTCTTAATATGTAATTGACCCATTTCCATGTAATTTACTCAGGAAAACCTGAAGTGCCTTTCTTCCTGCATTATAAATGTTTCTGATTTGCATTTCATTAAACCTCTCCCTTAGCAGATCTGTCCCTGAAGGGTGGGCAAATTCCAGAGAAAAGTTGAGCAAAAAGCATCAAATACAGTATGTTTAAACACTATGTAAAAGGAGTTATAAAAAGGATTAGTTGAAGTTATACATCTATATATTATGTAGTATTTAAAAGGTTGTTAAACTTCTTGAAATATTCAAATATTACAACACTGTTAAGGGACCTTTATGCAAATAACATGAAACCTGAAGTATCTAGATTTCTCTTATTTTGGATTCTCCCTTATCCCCTAAATCTGCTCTTTAAGTTTTGAATAGAAATGAAGATATATTTTCTTGGCTAATTCTACATGGTTTCTAAATAGGTAACCTAATTATGTTAGTTTCCTGTTCCAATCACTAACTTTCCAAATGGTCTGTACAGTATCAAAAGTGCTCCCTAATTCACCTCTACTTAACTATATAATGACAAAAATTGACATAAAGTCTATTATTTCATATTAGATGAAAAAATGCTAGTAATCAAAAATAAGATAATGAAGACAAGAATTTACGTAGGAATATCTATAGGCAGTGGTGCAACTACTCTGATATATGGTTCAAAAAGATCTCACCTTGAAACAGGTGAGATCTCTTTTTCCATTTGGAGGAACTGACTGATTGTAGATCATTGTGAGAAGCAACAATTGCCCATTTTGATCTGGTTCTTGCATCATTTTCTACCAAGAAGAAATTATTATAAAATAAACATGGTTTTGTTTTGCTTTTCTCCTTATGGATTTGAATTCATATCCTCAAGCAAGAAAATGCAGTTTTGTTAAGAGAAGTTACTATGGAAGATCCCTTGTTCAAAAGAAGTTTTGAAGGTTGCCAGAGTAGTCAGCCAGGTCAAGTCCGAGACCCACTGGGAAGTAAATCTCTTTCCATTCATCTCCCTGTTCAAATACGCCTTTGAAGCCAAAAGACTTTACGGATAGTTTCATGAATGGAATAATCACCATTTTCAACAAAGCAAATAATTTAAAGCAATCCTGAAAGCAATGGAAGCTGGCCAGTTCATCACTGGCCTACAGTCTTTTTCATGGGAGAGAACTTGTTGCCCATTTAAAAGATTATTCAATGATTCACAACATAATTAACAAACTGTTTCTTACTGACTCAGTTACTCAAAAAAATACCCTGCAAGAGGCTGAAATTCTACTGGCTAAACTTCAGGCCATCTGATGACTGATCAAGAACCTAAGTTATAGTCCATTCCTTGTGGAAAAGTGTTAAATGTTAGATTCAGTTAGATTACGAGTGATACATTTTTAACAATTTCACCAATGACTGTAAGAGTCATGGAATTATTCTACTTACCTCAAAACAGTTCCAGTGGAATGATGTTGATACATTTTGAACATTTGATGTTATTAAAACGGCCAACTCCAAAAGCACTGGAGAAGAAAAAAAAATATTCTCTGTTATACTTTAATCTCCTCTCTTTATGCGTCTAGTATTTTCTTTTTTCTGTAGCAGGAGTACATAACGTTGAGGACTGAATGAATGAGACAAGAATGTAATTTACAGATAATTAAAGCAGGTTTCAATTACCTGACCAAAATTGTTGGAGGTAGTTTTAAGACTTAATATTCATTCAAAGAGTTTCTTTTCAGTATCTAAAGCAATATTGAGGTATTGTATACATTAATTTGTATATCTTTCTCATAAGCAGACCTCTCTTAAGAGTCTGTATCTTATCACAGTCATTGCAGATGTTAATCCTAAATTAAGTTTGTTGAATGACTGCACTCTATGGGGGCTGTGCATAGTGTTGAAATTTTACACCTTTCGCAGTCTCCCTAACACCACACAATCAAACGCTTTATAGAATGTGCAATGTGTGAAAATGTTTAAATATAGTATTCTTCCAAAGTCCATGTTTTTTGTTCCTGGGCTGATTTCTCAAGCAAAGTACCAGTTATAAGTATTACTAAAACCTCAGCACCAAAGCTTTTTCAAGAAGTGACAAACAGAATTTTTATTATGCTGATGGTCAAACAAATAGTATGAAATAAATTAAGTATTATTCCCCATCCTTTTATAGCTATGTAAGTCACTCATAACACATTTTTCATCCTTAGCTGGCCCAGAGTAAGATAAAGTGAGAAAATTGGTTTGTCTGACTGTGTATCTGTTTCAAAAGCACCAAAACAATATTTGCAATGGAATCAGAGGTGAAAAAAAAAAACACATTGTACAATGACAGACAATAATATGGCCAAAAGGGAAACTTCATATGACAGGGTTAGGGTTCAACATTACAGCCAATAATGTATTGCAGAAGTATGTAATTGTCTGGAATATTTTCTTACCATGTTCTTATTCCTAAAATAGTATTTTGAGGTACTGTAGCTCATCTCAGGCTCTATTAAGCATTAATAAAAACATGTCCTTTAGTATAAGTCATCTGTTCCACATAGGGAGAATATATTGTTCAAAATAAGAAGACATGTTTCACTTTATAATTGGTCAAAAAATGCCGAGAAACAGTTGTTCATTCTGAAAGATACTACAGTGAATAAATTGCCTCTTCTGATTCAAAAATCCAGAAAGTCTTGTCTTTTTGATTCAAGGTTTTCCTCAAAAAGTAAATTGAGAGAGTAGCAAAGAAGAAAATTCTGTTGCTATCTTTTATGTAGTAAGCAAAGCATGAAAGGAATGACATCAAAGATCTAATACTGTAGGTTTCGGTTTGGTTTATTTTGGCAGACAACCTATTAATGGGTATTCTTTTAGACTCATAAAGATTTTTTTTATTTTCCTGGAGCTGAATAAAAGTAAATCCCCTCTGACTAAATCCAAGAAAATCTAATCAAAGGCAACCACTTCACTAAGAGGAAGCGGGAGGTGAGGGAACTAAATTACAACTTTCTAAGAGATCCTAAAAAGCAAAAAGGAAAAAAGCAATAGTCAATATAATAATTCATAACACGATAGAGAGCTTATTTGGAGGGAGTTTAAGGAGTGCTGATTAAGGACGTGTTGGCATTAAGGTTGTAATCAGGCAGCCATTTCAAGCCTTAGTTTCACAGCCTGCCAACATGCAGGAATAATATTTATTTTGTGAACAGTTCTGTGACTATGTCAGAGGAAAGATGAGAAAGGGATTTTTTTCCCCCTCTCATTTCAGTGGAACAAACACATGTAGAATAAATGCTTCATGAGTTATGAGATGTGTTTTATAATTTTTCTTCCTGCCTCTCCAGGATGAAAGCTACCTTTTCCAAATATGCAAATTAACATCTGCATAATCAGAACCTAGAAAAGGCAAAATAGACTCTTTACATGTTTACATTTATGTCTACTATGAGTGTGCAAGTGCATGTGAATATTCTCTCACATCATATAAACTGAAAATAATTCCAGTGAATTCAGTGGACCTGGTTACTGTAAAAGTGGTTTCTCAGAGATAAAAATGAGAAGAAATGCACACTTGGTACTGCTGTATGTCTAGCTTTTAAATAGCTGAAAAAAAAATGATTTGTTGCTGCTCTGCATAGCCTAAATAATGTATATTAACAAGCTGCAGAAAAAAATATAGAACGACACTGTTATGTACATCTCTTAGTGAACATCTTGATGGAATGTGGTCCTACTGTTCCTCTCGCAAAGTTGGGAATCCAAGTTCAATAGTTCATAGCCCACTGTCTGAATTATGTGCTTGCCACGTATGTCACTGGAGCTCACTCTATTCTCTGTCTTTTATTGGAGCTGCTGAGAACATGCTCATAATAGTATCACTGCTGTTATCTTGGTAGTCAAAGGATATGTGAGACAAAGTTCACAGGGAAAGGTAATATCTTTTATTAGATCAATTGATATAGTTAAAAGAAAACCATCAAGCTTTTAGGCACACAAGTCCTATGCTCACATAAAACTTACGAAACAACCAAACATGATGATATAATGTTGGTTATTTAAGCATTGGTATATACTAAAATGTTTTGCACTGAATTAAATATTGATTTGAAAGGGCTCTGACTCACTTAACCTTCAGCCAAGCTGAATGATTTGAGAAGGTGACCATTTACTATATCTCGTCTTTAAGTAAGTTTTCTTAGCAACATAATGATTGTGGTATAAAAACACAACAGAAATGATCCATATACTAGTCCTGATTTAATTTTGCTCTGAATAAACATTCAGAAGAGCTGTAGGAGGGCAAGATGAAAGCTTTAACTGAGTAAATGTGTCCAAACAGGAGTAACCAGATGGAGGAAAGAGCCTGAGGGAGCATCCAAAGGTTCCACAGGCACGACCCATGATCCATATGGTTTTTCTATAATTCTACCTGGCATATCTTACAGAAGAGGAGATTCAGATGGAAAAACAGGAATAAGAAAATCCAGTCGCCAGAGTAATTTTATTCTAGTTCAGATTATTGTGACACTTTTTCTTAATAAAACATGACCTCAAAAACACTACATCTTCAATAGCATATGGCCATTCCAAAGTACAGAACAGAAACAGAAATCAGTCATCATCTAGAAAGATCTGGAAAGAGAAAATGTGACATAAGGAGAAATAAGATATTCTTCAACTAAATAACTGAAAGCCTGTGGAACATAAGAAGAAAGCCTAGATTGAAGTTTTGATAAAAAGAGCACAGACTTTTGGCAATCTTTGTTGGTGGACAACAGTAAAGATAGATAATTCTTATGTATACAGGAAGAAGGAAACATAGCACCAGAGGAAAATACTTGCAGCTGTAGAGAAATCTAACATAGCTATAGTACTGTAGAGGCTTGCTCATTCACACAGCTTGAGGTAAAGCTTGAAAAAAAAGAAAACGAGGCATCATGTCAGTAATAAGCACAAAGGGTTCTTCCACTGAAAAGACAGGACTATTTGAAATTTCTAATAGCCAATCAGAATTGTTGTTCTCGGGAACTGGACACTCAAAGTAATATACAGGTGAAAGAAATTAATGCCACTGAACAGGAAGCAAAGGCAAAATTCAGACACGAACTTTGTAAATGCCATCTTGAGGCATCTCATAGAGATAAAAGTCAAGCACTGTGAAATCACTGAATGGCAAAAGTACTATTAGTGTAGCAAAAACATTAGTAAAAATCATGAAAAGAAAAAAAAATATAAAACTACTCTAAAGATGCACTACTGTATTTTCTAAGAATAATGTGGAATCAGAGGGATCAGATCACTCACACACCTGAGAGTCAGGTGTATCAGATGGTGTTTAAATATATGAGGGTAAAATGGGACAGCCTCATTAGCTTCATTTATATGTCAAGAACAACAACAAAACATATGCTGAAGAACGGCCCAGTTGAGCAACACATAGTACCTTGGTATCTCCAGCTGTGATTGTGATCAAGACTAATGGGGATTTGAGAATCCAAATTTGAGAATCTACTAAATAACTCACAGAAAATTCAAAGTGGCTATCCATTCCTCCACATAGCAAACATTTTGAAAGAATGGAAAAGAGTATTTTCTTACTGTTCTTTTTTTCATTTAGTGTACAGGAGGCAGCAGAAAAAAGAGGCACAAGATGGTCAAGAAAAACTCTCTTGTTCCTGAGAATTGTTTTTGAATTCATAGATGACCATAAATAGATAGTAATAAATCAAACTTAAATTTTCAAAACAAAAAATATTTTCATATACTTATACCCTTTCATCTTTTTTCTTTAAAACAGGAGAAAAACAGAACTTACTAGCCCAGAACAATATTCTTAAGAGCTAAGCAGCTTCTGGCTGAAACTGCCTGGTATCTAGCCAGTTCAAAATGGAGGTAAATTTAGGTTTATCTGTGTCTTCTCATGCAGCTGGGGGATAGATTATTTTTGAGATAACACCAGAATACATTCTGTAAATTTTAAAATTTAAATATCTCCTTAAAAATGTTTAGTTAAAAATAGTAAGTACAATTATAGGTAGGAATCTCAAAATTCCACAGGATCAGAGACATTAGAAAAAATGCTCTTATTCCATATGGGTACCCACCCATATGTATTTCAAAATTAATGTAAAATACCTCTTTAAAAATAATTCCTTGGACCTGGAAATAGTGCAAAACACAGAAAATACTTTCTGCCCTGAGATATATTCTAACGTGCCTCAGACCACCCAGACATTTGAGACAGATGCGATCAGAACAGAGCACGTGTTTCATCAGCCACTCCCTAAATCAAGGCCACTTTTTAGCACATTACTTTACACATAATTCTACCATGACTGCACGTTTCCATATCCTTTAAGCCAGACTGCAGTAATGTTTATCTAACATACTTTGAGTACTCTTGAACATCTTTATATACAGACCATTTATGAAAAAGTAGTTTGGTCTCTTCAGGGGAAATTCAGGCCTATGTGGAAACCTACTTGAGAATTTATTAGGTATGCTGCCTTTCATTTACCTATTTCACAAAAGTGGAAGTAGCCCTCAATTCTTAAAAATGAGACTGCAATTTGTGCCACTGCTGCACGCCTCAGACAAAAGCATGGTTAAATGCATAATTATCTTACCTGCAAACACTCAGGCTGGAACTTAACTACACAGTGTGTGTATTGAAGGGATGATTGAATTATAAGGACTAACATGATAATGAAAAAATGTGTGTGTCAAAATTGGATTACATGTTCACTGCCTTTCACTTAGATAGGGAAACATACTGGTACTTCTGAGAGTACGAAAACTACAGTAGAGCTGACCAGACTAATACAATTCTCTGCCTTACAAATTTATCATACAGAGGAGAGAATACAGCCTAGAATTTCTAGGTTCCAGATCAGTGCCCTAGAAATTTCAAAGTCGCTTTCTGCTGCTGTATTTTGCAGGCAAATATGTTAGTATTAACAGCAACAAGGTCATTGGAGCGCTATTACCTATGACCTTTCCAAATATTAAAAAAACATGAGTCCATACCTAAATAATTTTTGAAGTTGGCTAAATAATAATGAAAAAAATATTTCTTTTCATCCACTTTTGATTTAGCATTTGTGTATTCAACTTTTATTCCCCAGAATTAAAAAGGTTAGATTTTTTTTCTTAATATAATCGAGGACACTACAATCAAAGTGCTGATAATTGTATATAATTACATGTTGGAGCCAAACTGCGAATAAAAGGTTAAGCAGTTCAAGAGGAGAAGAAGGAATGTGAGATTGGTAATTTCTCTACAAGCACCCTGGAGAAGGGTCATCCCAGTCTTTGTACTGATGCAGGGCCAGAAAATGACATTTTTGTGCATCCCCAAAACAGAACCGAACATCCATCAGAAAGATTGGACATAAAGATTCAAAATCACAGCCCTATCTTTCCTTTCCACTGGTCTGTAATGTCAGGTACATTAAAGGGAACAGGAATACTGCCCACAAAGCCCCCAGTGAGAGGTACAAATTTTGTGCTACTGTTTAACCCTCAATATTTAATATGTGGACATGTGTCCTCCACTGCTAAATTAGAGTATCTCCACATATTTTCATGGTTGATGCCTCAGAATACAATATCTTTTAAAGGACTTTCTGAGCATGCTAATTCTTTGCTGAATCAGCTAGACTGATGGAGACTCAATTTCTACAGCTGTCTCAGCCTTTCATTCTGGAAGAGCCTCAAAATACTTAGCAGTGATTCAAGCTATATGGTAACTTATTGGTTGGTTTTTGCTGAAACGATAGTGTCGGCTGCAGTAGTAATTCCCATTTCCATAACAAAATCGTGTTTTACTTATCCAGCTATTTGAAAGATGGTATTAGAGTGGATTCATTTTGTCAATTTTTCATCCATAAGGTCTTCTATTTTTAAAAACCTAGCACATTTTAAAGGACAATTACAATGTTAAAATGTTCCATTTTTGTTTCTCAGCAATGCCAAAACAAAATCCTTTCAATTTATTGGAAATTAGTTTGTAATTCTATTGGGTTTTTACTTTTTCCTTCTTTCAGATCTAAACATAAGCTAAAAATTAAGTGTCAGATTGAAAGTGTAGATCATTTTTTTTTTTTTTTTTTTAATATTGATTTACTGTATAATGAGCAGCTCAGATTTGTACTTTCAGATAGCATACTTTCCGGTAGAAGATTCAATTTTTGAGTTGCTCATGCTGTACAGCTCTCATTCACAGAATGCCTTAATGATCATTGCATAAATAAGTAAATATAATATCTATACCATTGACCTTGAGAAAGGACTGCAGAAGCAAGCCTAATACTCATCTCCAAGATGTATGGATAGATTCCATTCATTTAAATTCCTGTAAGTATCTTTTGTGTCTTTTTTAAGTAATTACCTAAACAGAACAATAAACGCTAAAAACTTTGGACTACTCAAGATATTTCAGATCTGAACTTTGTAACTAGGGTGTTTTTTCATAAATCTCTTAGAAGATGTGGAGGGATTTCACTCTATAAAGTATAACAGAAATCTTGTGTTTTCCTTTTGAATTAGCATATGTTGTAAAAACACAGAAATGTTATGATTTTTATGGACTCTTTGCAGGAGA
Organism: Rhea pennata; assembly: GCF_028389875.1. NCBI lineage: Eukaryota > Metazoa > Chordata > Aves > Rheiformes > Rheidae > Rhea > Rhea pennata. The sequence goes on along the minus strand of NC_084670.1, from coordinate 14,702,389 downwards.
TGAGTATCAGTTGTGTTTTGGGACAAAAAAAAAGAAAATAGTAAAATTGACTTGGCACAAGAACAGTCCAGCACCAGCCTGAAGAGGCCAAATGTGGAAGTAGTGCACCAAGAATGGGTTGCCTTTTTATACATTGTCATTATTAATTATTTAGGGCCAGATTTTAAAGAGATGAATTTTATTGTTTCGTTTGATCATATGATCACTTTCCTACCTCTACAAATCTATCTTATCCTTTTTCATATTTGCTTTTATTTGTGCCTTAGAAATAGTAACTAGCTAGCAAATTGTAACATTATTTCACAGATACTTAGCATATCTTTATGTAGGTATTGTAATCACATATTGTCTCCTCCAAAAAAAAGAAGAAACACATAAACTCTTCATCTTTCAAGTTTCAGAATATTTCCAGTTGGGTGCCCTTAATGTCCTTCACTATGAATAGCAGACATGCAACATCATGCAGGATTTGGGCTAAGCTTGTGAAGACTCAGATTAGTATCATTAAAGCTTTTCTGAATTGTAAGACAATTTTTAAACAATTTTTGGAACATATGCATTTGGGACTAAAATATGAAAGACAAGCTTTCATTTCTGCCCTTGTAATTTCAACACTTTTATGGTAGCTATCACTTTAATTATCAGAAAGCTCTTGCTATTCATGCATTTAGATGTCAGAGTGACTCTCCTGTGGCAGCAGCTCGAACACAATTAGTGACTGACTAAAACTGCTAGGAAGTAGGCTCTTACCGGCAAAGTCAAGTGAGCATATGAGAAAAAAGCCCAAATTGCTTATAAACAGCAATCTTAAATCACTGTACAGTGAACATACATTGCTGTTAACTTCCTGAAAACACCTCATGGATGTGAGCCTATATAGATATTATTAAGACAATGGTTTATCAATTGTCTCTTACTTTTTATTTCCCCAGGACTATTTAAGTGTGCACACTGCTCTGAAGAATGACTGATATTCATAATCTAGGTTTATCTCATCTCTCTATTTCTGGGAAAAGCATTAGATAATTTTTGTTACTAGCACTGTAATGACCCTCAGTTGTTCCCAGACTCTCTTAGAGTGTTAATATTTCATGCACAATCACACTTTGTGAGCTGTAAAAATGTTTGTAACTGTGTATAGAGCAAGAAAACATGTTTCATATTTGAGTCATTATACTGATGGTCCTGAACAGAAAATACGCAATGTGAATTAATCTTTCTTTTAACGTCCATATATTTGATTCAGTCCCCAAAAGCTTAAATCAGGAATACCTTTCATTATGTAAGTGCTCTCATGTCCATACATTTCAGGCGATTGTGCACTATCTCTAAATTTTTTTTGTTGATCGCTAAGTTGATGATCACTTAGGTGCTTACACATTTTACTGAACTGGGGCTACAGAAATCTAAGGTAGAAATAAATGAGTACCACTGAATATAGGTAAGTGCACAAATCTACTGAACTGCTTAAATAATTCAGATTACATTTTCAAAAAGCAGGATCCAGGCCTGAGAAAGGCACCTGTGGAGTTCAGAAACAGGGTCTTATAGTCAATGATAGTGTACAGAAGCACAGTTTGACTCTGAAATGTTCAACTGCTTTATGCTCGTAAGGTGCACAAAACAGCATATTATTTCTGCTGAATAGGCAATAAGAGTTTTACACCAAGGAACTTAAACATCTTTCCAAAATGATAGTACTCATAACTTCTATTTTAGCTTACTGTAAAAAAGCTCATGAAAGTGAATCATCAGCAAGAACTGTGAGATAAGTTGGTCTGTTTTTATTTGTCTGCAGTATATAAGACCACTAAAATATTCTTTTATTTAAAGTATAATTAGCAGGCACAACGGCACCGTGAACAACTAAATCATTTAACTGCTTCAGCAAAAAAAAAAGCTAATCTTAAATTTCATTCAGAAGCTTTTGATTGAAGAAATTGAGGGCTATAATTTTATTCTTAAAAGAGATTTTCTAAGATTTGCTATAGAAAACTTTACTTTTGACTTGCACAATTGTTTTGTGCATAAAATGTAAAATAAAAAGATCAATATTTTTCATAGAAATTTTCACATTTAAATACCCTTTCTTTTTTTTAAACATTTAAGGGACATTCTTCTTCCTTTCATAATTATTCTTCTTTTCTCTGATACCTGCAAGTGTCAATTAGTGATAGTTCTAGTGTTTGTGCATCTGGCTCATTAAATGAATGCCTTTCTACAAAAAAAACCTCATATTTACTTTACAAAGAAATTCTGATAATTCTACATTATTAAGAGTCACAAGCAGATCAATAAAGAGAAATGAATTAATCCAGATGTATTATGTCACAAGCAAAAATACATTATGCTTCTGACAACTGCTGGCTTATAGGTGTGGACAAGATGAAAAGCACCAAAATTAAGTTAAAAGAAAATTCTAGTCAAAGCCACTAGTTTTGTGAAAAATCAATTCAGCGACATGAGAGCTAAGTTTTCTTGATAATCAGAATAAGATATATTTTAAATGTTATAATTCCTACTGAATTTCTAATACTGGTCCTATGATCCTAATTTATAATTTGATTTATTCTGAGGCTGAAATTAAATTTAAAAAACAGTGGGATTTATTGATAAAGGTACTTGAGGTACCTGACTACTTCCTTAGTATAGAGATGGGCATATCATTTAAGAAATAACATCAAAAGGAAAAAATATATTTTTTCAGAATTATATCAAACAAATGTTGAGGACAATTTTTATTTCCCATGTTTAGTACTATGTCGTCTTGTAACTTTTTTGACCTCAGTGATAGTGTCTGAGTTTTCAACAAATCCGAAACTATAGCAGTGGCTAAATATGAGCTTAGAATGAATTATAAATGCCCATTAAAAATAATCTTGCTTCTTGTTCACCTTCAAATCTGAAACCTTTTCCACTTATTAAACTTTAATCTCAAATATTTAGAAATGTGTCTATTATTTAGACTTTTGTGTACCCAGAAAAATCATTAATCCCTACTTTTTGTGAAAAAAAAAAAGATTCAAGCAATCAAGATTTCTAATGATTTGGCTATACTCAATACAAAATATGTGACCTCAGATTTTCTGAATCAAACTTAGACAGACTGTAGCTGGAAAAGAGTTTTTCCTCCTTTGCATGATTTAAGCTAAAAAGCAGCATGTATTGGACTACCTGGCATAATTTAAGAAATATAGAAAAAGGTACAGTATAACTACTGTCATAGTTTGCATATGGCTGAGACTTGCTTTGTGCCTAACATTTGGCTTTGCAGACACTTTAACAATACAAATAATTATATCATCTAACTTCTCTCCTAAGCAGGCTACTCTCTCTTCATGTTTCCTCTGACCAAGGCACTAAGCCCCTACAATCGAAGTGGAGAAGCAATCTATCTTATATTTAGATGGATTAACTTAAGTTATGTATTAGTATAAGGTGTAACAGTAGCAATACAGCATTTTCATGCTGGTCTAAAGGTTTTGGCAACCGGTGACTCAACAAAAAAACGCTGTGTCTCTCTGCAAGGTCCTTGAGCAGTGATATGCCATCAGTGATATGGGCTAGAATCAGCATGTGCTATGACAGCTCTGTGTCATCTGCTCTTCTCCCAGGGTAGCTCAGGAGATTATCTCTGTCTCCTTAACCATATACACTAATTTCTGGGAGCCAAGTTAGGCCAAATGGAGCTGACAGCTATTGTATTTCCCTGGCTGAAATCTCTAGCATGGGTTATTGCTCTGGATTAGGACCTGAAACAAGCAGGGATATGCCCTGCCATGGCCCAAGACATGAAAGGAACTGTCTATCCCTGTGACAAAACATCCTTTCCTGTTCCAGGTAGATTTTAAGCAGTGTAGTTAAAGTTCTTGAGTTGATTATTTTGCTGTGCCACGCTAAACTATATGTCACTGACTTTAATTTATATGGGAAGCATGTACATTGTATTAGCAGAAATCAATATCTATGATTTGCTGTATGACATGAATAGAATCTTTAAAAAAAGTTACTTAAAAAAACCTACAGGACACTGTTGCAGTTTTAAGTAATCTCATAATGCGTGATATGGTTTCATGTCCCTTTCTCTTTTCCTCTGTTCAGAAAAAGCTTGTTGTTGCTTTCAACCCAAAACTTTCTAAAGAAGTAACAGAAGTCCTTAGTCCTATAGTCCTTATAGAACATTTTTCTTTTGAACTTCTCCTTTATTTATTCAGAGAAGAAAAGAAAGCAATATGAAGCATTCATACTCTTATGCTCTTCTCTCTATAAATACAGGAAACCAGAAAAAAAAAAATCTTTTTTCTTCCAGTTTCTTCATGTCTTAGCTTTAATATATAGCCACCTTTTGGCTTACAAAGTTGAGATATATTCCTGGATTTCCTTCTTAATTATAAAGAAAAATTCTCCTTGATATTTCTAGATGTTACACAACAGCAGTTATGACAGAAACATAGAATGTTTATGCCTATATTTGACACAAAGAAACTCCAATTAGCTGAATCGCTAAAAACTACGTATTGCTACCCATACACATATTCAAATTTGCATATATTTTTGAATCCCAATTTCTCACTGAGACATATTTGATTAATCTGAAACTCAGTATAGTTGATCTTTTTTCACTCGGCATCCTCAGGAATTGAGATAAACTGGTATTTGCAATACTGCAAATAAAATTCTGCTACGTACATATTCTACTAACAGCAAATGTGATATAGGATTATTATACACATTATTATTTTGGCATAAAAATAATATATGTTTAGAAAAATAAGGCATAACTAGGGCACAATTTGCATGTTTTAGAATTTCCTTATGCAGTCAACATGTACATTTTAGTAAGAACAATTTTATCACAGCAGCTTTTTATCTGAGATCATTTTATTCCAGAAAATTTTTGTTGTCTTAAATCACTATCCAATTCCCATTAAGTCAATGAAAAGTCACTAGTCTTCATAAAACTTGCTCTACTTTTTTCAGCCAAAATCTGCTCTTTAAGTAACATTACTATAGAGACTACTGAAATTACTGATTTCTATATGAGCTGAAAATATAACTAAGGAAGAATTTTACTCAGAGATATTTCATTAGGATTCATAGGTCTATAAATCAGCTGGAATTAATTGGAATCTTATTGTTAAATAAGCCATAGCCCATTGATCATATCCCAAACTCTTATATAAAACTCTATGTGTTTTGGAATTGTAAAATACACATAAAACTAGACTTGAGGTATGAAAGGGGAAATCTGAAACAAGATCTACAAAAAATATCAGAGATGTATCAGCGAAACTCTTCTACAGTACTTTGAAAAATTGTTACAGTACTTTGAAAAATTGTTTAGTGCTTGTATCTTTCACACTGAGACAAAGATGTGGAAATCCATAGGCACTGCTTACGATCACTACACCAATAACAAAAGAATCTATGCATATTGTCCCAGATGTTGCCCATTTGGTACTATACAAAGAACTGGCTTTTTTTTTTTTTTTTTTTTTTTTTTTTTTTTTTAAGAATTTCAGTATTGTGTAGAAATATGAAATGCATCCCACTGCTATGATGCAAAACGTGACCTCATTGACTGTCATTTTAAAAGTACAGAATACTTGTGAACTCTAAGTTTTCAGCATCTATAAAAAATGCTGCTAACCACAGAAACCCACACAGCAACAACTCAATATTGTTTCTACGCAAAGCAAAGATGTTGTCTTCCACAAAGGCATGCATTAACCATGTTCTGTCTTACTGGGAATATGAAAGCACAAGACACTTTCCAGGTTAAAACTTTTCTCTGTAGCATTTTTACCAGGGACTAAACTCCATTCTCAGGAAAAAACTAGGCCTATGTTACAATACAGTTCCACATAAACTGATTTTTTATGAATCCCTGCATATTCTTTAAAGTACACCCAAAGTTCAATCTAATCTAGATGGCATCATCAAATTTTTATACCATTACCGTAATTACATTTGCACACACAACTCAATTACCAAAGATATGGATCGTTACCTGCAAAATTTGATTATGAAATTTAAATCAATGTATTTGATATAATTACAGTTAAGGTTACAGTACATTTTGTCACAAACCATATTATACATTAGTGTCTTGTTTTATGCATTTTAATAATTCACTTTAATCCAGTATACTTCAATAAAAAGGGATATATTTCTTTTAGAGTAATTTTGCTAAATGGGAGGAGATGGGAAAATATATTGTACATTAGCAAGTAAAGCTAAGCAAATTATCCATCCTACATTTTGTTTTAATAATCTACATCCACATTGCTGTATTATAGTAATAAGGAAATATTGTTGTGCTCTTTTATTCTGTGTTCATGGAACCTGATCCATACGAGGAAATTTATAAAAGGAATGGCATATACAGGTAGAGTTGAAGTCAAATTGAGTGCAAATACAGAACCTGTGCAACTCATGTACTTTAATATGGTTGTCCAGGTGCAAATGAGTGTCAAATTTGGTTCAAAACTTTGATCTGGATAATTCTGAACTACTCAAAATTAGATACAAAGTGAGTAATTTATATATTTGCACATACAACCAGGCACACACATGAACTATCTCTAAAATATGGTCACCTGTGGGAGATGGAGCAGGGAGTATATTTAAAAATACACTTCTAAAATAGATCAGGACCAGAAGCAATTAAGAATATGTGTATTTCATACTGATGAAAAATCCCAGGTAATTTGTTCGCATGTAATCTGATAAAATTAGGGTGCAGTCTGGTTCAAAATGTTTCCATTCTCACGCTGGGACAAGCCTAACTATACAGTGCCACAAGGTTTTTTGTTTGTTTGTTTGTAATTTTTTTTCCCTGTCCCCTGTGCCTGGCATAATTCACTCAAAATGAAACGGTCATACACTTGCCTCAAAAATCAATTAAAAACAATTAAACATGCTTAATTTTTTTACTCCAAACAAAAGAAAATATTAAGCATGAGTTTCATCTTGGACATCATCTTAAAGCACCAAGGTGCCTTCCATTGCTAGACACTTTTATCTCCTTTATAGATCAAATTAATAACAGTAATTTAGCGCTTTACTGCTGTTACTTACTTACTGTTAATAAGCATTATTAATAAACTCAACAGAAACGTTTATGCTATGTTACTAAATGCAATCTCTTTGTGGTTGCAGATCATGAAAAATGTTTCATACTAATCATTGCATTGTTCCTGAAAACTCTCCTTGAAATTATTTTTTCATTTGGGTAATCTGGGCTCTCATGTCTTGTCTAGTGTCACAGGTAAATGGCAGATTTAATAACAAGGCCAGATTTTCAGAAAGTGTGTAGCAAAGTCCAGTCCAAAGGTCTTCTAGTTTCCTATTTATTTTACAATAGTGAAGTTAATAGCTACATAGCATTGGATGAAGACCATAGGATCTTAGAAATGCTGTTAAACTCTGTAATAACATAAACACCACATGAGCTGGAAGTCCTAACTTTAAAATTCTTCTTTCAATAGCTTGAGCCAATTAAGAATTCTCTTCAGGATGAAATCCATTATAAAATTAGCTTTAATTTTAATTTACAATTAATGTCAGCTTTGTTCAGCCAATCAACTGATTTGATTTATTCATCAGGTTGTTAGGCCAAAACCTGAGTTAGGATTTTTCCCTTTCCTCCTTCCTTTTCTTCTTAAGAAATTTACTTCTGCATAAACACTAAATCACTAAAATCAAGAAATGTAATTCTTAAATTCTCAGATTGCAAATGTGGTGAGATTGCTGTAAAAACTTCATTTTCAGTGTTCCTTTAAACATTGCTTCAGAAAGGTTATACATTTCCAGTCTTTTTCTTTGTGGCCTCATCAGTATGCTCTGTACTAGTGCAAAGACAGAGTGGTATCTCTTAAGCATATCATGGGCAGTTACTGTGCTCTGCTATTTATTATTTAAATCACATTTCAGATTTCACAGTGCGAGTTAGTAAGTTATTCTATAACAACAGAAAATATGTATTTCTTTAGTTTTATTAACATACTTTCAAATGGAGACTTGCAGAAATATACTATAAATTTGTAATAGTAATATCTGATACCTAAGGATAAAATATCATCTTATTCCTGGGTCTGGATTTTCTTGTCTTTATTGGGTGATGGTTTAACAACACAAATTAAGTCAATTTTAAAAGACCTGTTATGATTCCATTTCTCTATAGGACTACTTAACAAGCATGAAGAAATAAAGAATGGTTGTAATCTATTTACAATCTTTTTTGGTGGGAATATTCGAGAGAGAAAAAAAAATTAGATTTTCTAGCTTATCAGCTCTTTTCTATGTATAATTCTTCTGAGTTTAGGCTTTTATCTGTGATCTATGTCCCGTTAACATTAGAGATCATGGTACCCCAAGAACCATTCTATTGGTTCTATCTCAAGTTGTATCTTAGTGAGACTTGAGTCGTTCAGTCATGACTTTAACCATAAGGTCATTTAAAGAAAAAACATACATTTCCAAGGTTACGGCTACCTATGGCTAAAACTGGATTGCTATATCCTAGCCAAGTCTACCTCTTATTCAAACCACATAAATTGTGACAAATATTTTTCCAGCTGAAATATAGCTGGCAAATCGGGAGCATTTACAATACATGCTACATGAAATGTATGGGACGACATCCATTGGGATGAAAATCTGAACAAGATGTTCAGCAGAAATGAAGAGACAGCTTCATTTATTTCTTTATCATTTTAGATGTTAACTATCTTTTTACTGTGGTAAGAATTGAGACTTCCTGCTCCCTAAGCCATTGCATTGAAATAGCTCTCTGAATGGAATGAATAGATTATCCACTGTGACATGGAGCACAAATAAAGAAGGTATGCCAGCGACATCCTGTCAATGGTAAAAATAGTGCTGCCATATTGTTCAGTCTGGGATCCCCTAGAAGTTAGGTCAAACCAAGGGTCCCTTATTTAAAAGCCGGAGCTCCTGCAGACTTAAAATAAACCAGATTCCGTAGCTTAAAAAATGAATCTTTGTGAAACAGACACAGCAGGGGCCATAAAAAATAAAAAGAGCAATAGATTGCATAAGTAATTCTTTTGAATGGATTCTGAAAGACATCTGCAGAATTTAGGGTAGGCCTTGAGTTGACGTTTCTCTCTGACTATGCTTAGTAAAGTTGACCTGGACTTTCCTGGTCATGGAAATGCTGAAACACAGGCGCCATTATATTGACTACCCAGCTTTTTCCTAGGTTAGAACATTCTATCTATTCCCAAAACCGAACACCTTTTAATTGCAGGCTGGTCCAAATCCACTTTAACAAGATATAAAACCAGCAGGTTGGATCCTATTCTCAGTATTTAGAGTGAAATCACCTCAGTGAGCAGGGTGATTCTAAACTCTATATCCTTAGATACCTACCCTGAATATCTCAGAACAAAGTGGGCTTTAACTCTCTCCTTCCATCCTAGAATAAGTAGTCCAGGCTCTTAAATTGTTCAGGCTACCCACAGGCCTCAGGTCTATTACAACCATTTCGCTGAAGCAAGCACAATGGACAGGCAGGAAGCACTGGAAAGCAGGCCACAGACAGATGCTTAACACACAAGCAGCTGCTGTGCTTTAAGATGTTATTGCTCCTAACTACTGATCACTGTCCTGCTGAGCAAGGTTACTGCTCCTCAGTATTTGCTCTGCGGTGGAGCAGGTTACAAAACCAATTGTGCTACTTAAACTGTTCAAACAGACAATCTGAGTTAACAGAACTAATTTTACTGTAAACGTAACAAGAGAGTGTTCACAACAAATGACTTTTTCAACTGACTAGTGTAACAGTCAACGAATGGGTCGTAATGAACAACTTGGGCAGAAGAGGTGTTAGTATTTTAAAGCAGCATACCCAGATTGGAAGAGTACTCTGGGCTATAGACTAAGACTAGACTATCACTCAGTTGATGGATTTTCTGTGTCAGGCTTCAACAGTTAGATCTGCTGTGCTGACATGTCTAGTATCAGGTTTTCAATTGTAAAATGTCCATTATCCATTCACAAATACATGAAACAATTAGGCTATCATTTCATCAGCAGTTGTTTTATTGCCTGACTGCTAGTGACTTTACTGTTAAGTACGCCACAGACTAGCAAAGCTGAAAGAATGATTAGAAGAAAAAAAAAAAGGAAAAACAAGGAGTCCCCAGTCCCCAGATATCTGCTTGAATTTAAGATAAATGTTATGCCTCTTTTTGCTGGAAGACTTTGCTGGAGGATTTTACAATAGTCTTAATAAAAGCCATTTTCTAATCTGAACTTCCACAGTTGCAGAAATGTTTAAATAGGACACTCAACTTTTGTTGAACATCTCCTCTGCATGTAGTGAAATGATAATAGTTTTATGCTTCAAGGGTATGTTTGTCTTATGTTAAGCCCTCTCCATATATTGGTGAATGCTAATCTATTTTTAATAAGACCAGTTTGGTCTCAGTTGATTAAAATAGTGTAGGTAAGTGCTACACAATAATCCAGAAAGCCTGATAACAGTCCTTTTTTAATATTTTGGAATCAACTTTAATTAAAGAAGCAAGGGCAGATCCTCAGCTGGTGTAAAGTAGCATTAATGGAGCTATGCTAATTTTCACCCACTGAATGTCTGATCCTGTGATTGTGCCTAGTTTATTTTTTCACCAGGTTTATTCTCTTTCACTGTTAATGAAATGCTGCCTGCTTCATTTCCTGAATAAGAATGTCAGCTTACAGAAAAAAAATTAGACTGTACATACCTTAGCAACCAGATCTTCCCCACTGCACACTGACAGACTGACACTGTCTTCAGTAGATATTCATCAGTTTACAAGAGTTGAGAAGCTGGTCCTGAGAGGCTTTATAATTTTGATAAGCTTTTAAATAAAACCATAAATTTAAAGTTTGATGTGTGAATCATACCATTTTTTAAGGTTTGCATGTGTAAGCTGTATCATCTAAATTAATCACACCTATTATTTCTTTATTCACTGGCAAGCAGAAGAAAATTATACTTTTCTGGCATTCTACAAAATGGCTTAAGAATTTTCTCAGTAAAATCACATCAAAAGCTAATTTTCAGGTTTTATGTGGTTATATTTGTTTTACCTTTCAGTAATTACGTAGTTTACTGGAAGTTTGCCTGTACACGAACCAAAAGGTATCCTGCCTAGCTGTTTGCCCAGTCATTTCCCACAGGAAGTTGTGCTAATCAAACATCAGACAACGCTTTATGTAAAGGCTAACTGGAGTCTTAACTTCTGAACACTCCAGAGCCCTTGACAGATTTTATTCCGCTATTACAAGGTTTCATTTTGTAGATATTAAATCTTTTCTGTCAGAAAGTGGAGAGGTCATGAGAATCAAACTTTATCAGACTGCGTCTTTTCATCAAGGCCAATATGTTGCTTGGAATGAACACTCTTAATGATAAATGTATTTTTAAAATGTTCAGTCTGCAGCTGGTTATTGAAACAACAGCTTTTCAAACAATACAAATCATCAATTTGAACAAGAAGCAGTGCATAGTGAATTAAAGTATAGGTTTTGTTAGTATTATTTAATTACGGATCTGAGTAAGTAAGTGTGGTCAAGTTCATGGCCAAATAGTAATCAAATTCAAGATCTCTGGAAATGCCTGAATGTGTGAAAAAATAGGAGTTCTCAAATGCAACTTTCACCTTCGTAATATAAAAAGCACAGTTCAGAAACAGTCACTAAGACAGGTCGATGGTCCATCCTGATGTCTTAGTGAAAACCTCAGATTAAACAAATCTTTCACATAATATCTTAATATGATCCAGATTCAACCACTAGGATGAAAACTTGGCCAGTTACTTCCCCATCAACTTTAACAGGGCAAGCATTTTGTCTTCAGTGTACTTGCCTTACTCTAAAATCAGGTAATAGGATTTTCGTACTCATCAGGAAGGATAACTAACCTTATGATGTCTAAACATCATAGATATCTAGCTAGATATTTCCAAAACTAAAACAGTATTAAAAATTCTTGGCTGCCATTCAAGTACACTTTGTCTGCATGCCTACATGGACTTTCTACACAACTTTTGCATTTCATTCCCTGTTTATACCTTGTGAGAACAGGAGCATGATTAGACAGATAAGGAAGTATCTTATTAATGTTAGAAAAACAAGTAAATTTTGGACTAGAAGTTTGGGTTTGTAAAAAACAAAGACTTATACTAATGTTCCCATTCTTTAATTTCAGGGAAACTGGATTTCTAGAAATCTAGGTTCTGAATAAGAAATTCACCAATTAATAGGAATGATGCTCACAGTAATATTCTTCATTTTTAATTCCAGATGAGTTAAGTTTTAAACTTCTTGTGGTAGGCGACACGGGGCGCTGCGGAAGATCACGGGATGTGACGTCCCGACGAGGCAGGGCTAAGACAGGAAAAGACAGTGCGAGCGCGTATATAAAGAATTGTAACGACGCAATAAACGCCATTTGCCGCATCCTCCCTAGGGAGTCAGTGTGGTGTGGCCCAGGGGCGGGCGGGGTTGCGGGCTCCTGACCTCACCCTAACTCTGGGTATTGTTGCGACGGCAACAACTTCTATATTAGTAGACAATACAGAGTCTTCAGTTTCCACTGAAAACTGGTCTTTAGATCTTGCATACATTCTGTGCAAATAAATACTTATACTTCACAGTCCTAAGAATGTGGTTTATTACTTAGGTTGTGATTTGACAGTTGAATCCACATAGGAACATCCCCTGCAAACCTGTATACATGTGCTAACGAGAATATACATGTGCTGTAGTATAGAAGCATGCTAATGACTGAAGTTACTAGTAAACATTATTCTAAAATGTCTTTATGTTTTCTTTATTCCATTTTTTCAGCTTCAGAAAGTTCACAGCACTATGTATCCCTTTGCTCAGGCAAATCTTTTGTTGGAGGAAAATCATTTTATTTTATCATTTTTAAAGCTTTCTAGCACATTTGGGGGAAGAAAATGAATAATTTACTGTATGAAACATCTGGTTTTAGAAGAAGTTATTTATAAACTGTAACACAAAATAGATCCTTTCTATCTAATATTTTGACTGACTCACAGCAAATGCTATAAAATGGATCAAAATACTCCCTTATGCCCTCTAAGATTATTATCTCAAACACAATAACCAAAATACAATAAAAATAAAAATCACAGATAGAAATATATAATGTTTCCTGATCATTATGAATTCTCTTTTTTATGGCCATTCTCTTACATTTCTAACACGTTTATAGTTTGTAGTCTTAGTATTTTTTAATGTATTTGGGAAAAGCATTACATCTGACATGATACTGGTTGCCTAAATTTCATTCAGACAACAAAGATTAAGAGTGTGTATAGGATACACCCACATAGAATGGACGACTGTGCTACAAGGAGCCTTGACTCTCACAGGTCTTTCTGATCAGACACGGCCTGAGTCGGACCTTACTTACTAGGAGTGAATCTTCTCACAAATCGCAGAAGCCATTATAAAGAGCACTGTTTCAGAATTCGGACTAACACTACAGCTTTGTTCTTTACTAGCACACACATATATATCACTTTTTTGTATTTCTCATTGCACGCTGCTTCCTGTAGTGCATTTCTCATTTAATTTGATAACCTGCTGGATGAACGGGTCGTAAAAAATTTGAAGCGTTTGTTTTGTAAACCTCAATAAACTTTTAATATATAAATTCAAGTAGAGTTTTGAATATATAAATTCAAGCAGGGTATTTAATATAGGTTGACTGTAAGTTCCACTAACATGATCAGTGAAACTTCTATTCATTTCAGCATGGCTTTCCAGTATCTTAGTCGTCTTTTTCTAAGGTATGCACAGACCTAGAATATATAGAACATACCCCTCCATATACCGCCTAATGTATCAGAGGCTAGAAAGGAGAATCTAGCCCCTTAGCTGTAGTAACAGTGTTCTGGGAAAACTATATGAACTACACTATCAATGACTGATCCCCTAAAAAGCTACTCCTTTTAGACAAAGAAAACCTCCAAGAACATTTAAAATACAACTTCAGTAAGTGCTTCAGTAAGTTTTCCACAAATACACTTCAATTTAAGTACACTGTTCACTACAGTTACTCTTCATGAAAATATTAGTAAGAGTTTACAGACTAAAAACTCTACACAGAAAATTATGCAAAAATTAAATATATAATTTAGCACTTAATTTAAAAATATTTTTTCAGTAATTTTAACATAAATATAGTTAAAAGTTGTATTGCTTTTGCTAGGGACATACTAAGATCAAAAGAAAGCAAAAACACTACTTAATGGGAAAAATAAACATTAGTTGAAACATAAACTCCAGGAGAAAAAAATCAAGGGTAAACACTTTGCAATACCATTTTCTGGGGTTGCAATCAGAACATATGATGTTACAACTACATTTCCAAAAATATACAAATAGCTGAGGTTGGATGGCATCTCTGGGGACCATCTGGTCCAATCCCCCTGCTCAAGAAGGGTTAGTTACAGAAGGTTGCCCAGGTTCAGCCACATTTGAGTATCTCCAAGTATGGAGAGTCCAGAACCTTGCTGGGCAACTGGTTCGAGTGTTCAATCACAGTCACAGTAAAGAAGTATTTTCTTATATTCAGATGGAATTTCCTGTGTTTCAGTTTGTGCCCATTGCCTCTTATCCTGCCACAGAGCACCACTGAGATCACACATGTAACATGTACTGTAAAAATATTCCATTTTTATAGAATGGAATGCTAAAAAAATTGTCAGTTTCCCAAATGTAGCAGTATACATTCACTATATTCTCCTCACCTTTCAGGATTACTAGTGCTAAATGCTATCACTAGACTTCACATGGTATGATTGCTAGCAATATGAATGTTCTATTCTACACAAAATGACTTTAGAATCCTACCTGACAGTAAATATAATAGGCTTCCTATATAATTTGGATTAGGTATTAACATTTTTAGAAATGTCCTTGGGCATGCTATATACCAGTATAAATAAAACAGTGATTTCTTTGAAACACCTACTAAAATACTTCACACTTTCATCTCTTTGACAGTCCACAAATTATTTCTGAGTTGATTCTTATTCTTCTTTTTTGACCAGCTCTCATATTCTGCTTACCTTTTACTGAAGAAAGGCAATTGCATCCATTTCTCTCCTAGTGTAACTTTATAGATAATTGGAAAATATTAGGCCCTTCCAGGGTAATAAAAATCTCTGTGAAAGTTGAGTTTCACTCAATTTCCTTTTCTGGGATCACAGACATCTCTCCAAGGTCTGTTTATCTTCTGACCTGCTCAGACTGTAACTGTAATGCCTCCTCTTGGTCCCTAGGGTTGATGGTGTAAGTGGAAGGGGAGTTCAATTCTTCATTTTTTCATAACCTCCAGCCGCAAGGGAAAAAGTGGGAATCAAGTACGATCAGGAGTGCCTTCTTGATTCTCTCATCCCTTAAAGCTATTTTTTTTCTCTCCCTCAGTATCTGCCTGTATTTAATTAATGTTCTCTGAAACACTTTCAGAAACTTTTCCCTGGGTCTTTTGAATGGGGAAAGAAAGAGTTCCTTTACTCTTCTGAACCATTTCTAACTGAGAGACTCAAAAGCAGTCTTTTCAAAAAAAAAAAAAAAAAAAAAAAAAAAAAAAACACTCTTATCTTTATCCACACCAGGCTCTTAAAGAAGCTAGGCAAATAAAAAATGGATGGAGTCATTTGCAGAAGAGCACATTAAGTTGCTGATAGCCAGTGATATAGTGGTGGTTACTTGGGAAAGTGATGACTGTGGCATTTGTAGCAATATGATGGTGGTACCAGTTTCTGTATAGTTTTTTGACTGTCTAGGCCTTCATAATGCATCAGTCCTCATTAAGGCAATTTGCTCATGTCAATTCCTGTTACAAAAGTAGTAGGCACATGGATAGAACACTGTAATAGCAGCCTGTCTCGGAAACCGTGCTGAACTGCTCTGTGATGTGACTTGGATTTTATAAATAATTGAAAACAATAAGTGGCAGGAGAGCCAGCAGCAGGAAGCACACAGCTCACTGTAGTCTTTGTGTGAGCAGCTCCCCTGGACTAAATAAAATCAATAATCACCAACCAGCCTTCCCTGGGTACTATAAAAGCTAAAGATCCCATATTGCCTTTTATAAATGAAACCCAAGTAATTGACAGCAGTGACAGCTGCTGGGAGCGTACCACTCACTGCCTGTTCTCAGTGCCTCTTTCCTCTCCCTATCCCCACCAACAGAAACAACAGATATATTGCAAACATGAATGACTGCCATTGCTGTCATGTGAGAAGAACTCACTTGTTGCCTTATAATTGGAAATGAAAAACGGAAGCATTGCCAGCAAAATGTTGTTAATGAGGCACGATATAGGCTCTGATCACATAAGCTAAAATTTATTTAAATCAAAATAATAAGGAATAATTCTCTAGGACACTACCAAGAATTCAGACAGCTCTTGTTGGGTCCGCTCCATCCCCATCTAGTTCTATACATTACTCACCTCCTACAGGGAATAATAATAGGAAGAATAAGAACATACTACCTGCCTCAGTGGATTGCTACAAGATTATTAATCAGTCAATGTTTGTGAAGTGCAATGAAAATGAAATGCTCCCCGTAAGTGTTAAACATCTTTCCACAGACTCATTCTCCCCCTCCAGCCTTTCATCCTACTCTAATTTCTTTCTCTCATGGTATTATTACATTGGAGCGCATATATCCAGAATACCTAAACAGCACACCAGGATTCCAGTCTGCAGAGTGGGCTTGCTTTCAGGTGGCAGAGTCTACTGTTTTGTGAAAAGTTCGCCTGGAAAACTTCTTACACTCAGTTGGTATAGAGAACCTTGAATGAACCATTCCTTTCAAAAGTTTTCATTCTTCACTATTCCAAAATTACTCTAAGCACTGCTTGAGACAACAGCTAACCTCCTATTCTATATTGAAGGATTGCCTGATGACTACCTAGGTGCCTGGCTTTGTACTTACACGCATCCCATGTTGACACTCTGCTTTCCTGATTCTGACTAAGCAAGACAAAATCTATGTTCCATCTGGAAACTTCCTCAGTTACTGGTGCCTAAGTATGTGGGAATAATATGTGGGAAATTTCTGCTTTTTACAGAGATCTTTCACTCTCCTTTCTTGATGAGGAGGGTGTGCAATTGCAATCTCTTTCCTTGAAAAGAGAGAGCCTAAGATCTCCACTGATTCTCTAACTAGAAGAACAACTGGAAATCCTCACTTTAAAAGAGGTTCTGAGACATTCATTGTCTTCCTGTCCCTACAAATCATCCCCATTTTCCTGTTCAGATGCTTATTTTGTGACTAGAAATTAGGTAGAACAGAGACTGAGAACAGTGCCCTCAGCCACTTCCCAGTGGAGAGACTATTTCTTTAAAGAGCTGTAAGGAGAGAGCCACAGTAGGTGAGAGCAGCTGGTACAGGATAGCAGAGCTGAAGAAAAGTACAGGTGACAAAGGGCACACTGCAAAGCAAGAGGAAAGAACAAGAGCTAAGGCCTCTTGTAGCCTGCAGACAGCAAACTCAAGTGCTGTGTTGAGTCTAGGTAAAAGGCCATTGAAATGTAAACCATACATTTCAGCAATTCTGAGTTATAGGGGATGTCTTGGGTTAAAAATGTACCATAAACATTGAAGTAAATCTGGGAGCAATTCACTGCTCCCAAATGCCAGAGTCTAACTTTCTGTGTAAGAAAAGTCCTCTCTGCAGAGGTTCTTGAAAGAGATGGTTCATTGCTACAGGACGGGAATCATGATGAGTCCTCTAAGAGACCTCCAAATTGCTATCACTCCAAAGAGTGTTTGTTTTTTTTTTTTCATTTTGAAACATGCTGCAATTTTTAAAATGTCAGGTATTGCAAAATATGTTGATTTGAATCCCCTTAAAAGTTCTAAGTTCTACCTCATTTTCGTATTACACATCCAAACCAGTATGTTCTGCTAATATGAGGCGTGCCGGTTTAAACAGGTATTTTTAGCAGCAGAACACAAAACATTTCTGGGACAGTGCAGTTCAGAATGTACCAAATGCTTTTTTGCCTTCTTCTGTATTATGATTATGAGGAAGTGTTTTTTGCTATAAAGGGATTTTACATTCTCCCAGCCATCTGTGCTGTGAGTGACATGGGGTCTCTGTTAGTTCCCTATTAGAAAAAAATCAAATTTCCTATATATTTGAAGATAGATTAAAAGGTCTTTGTCAGTCATTGTCCAATTGCTCTTTCCCATTTCTCTAAGGCATTAAGTTCCAAGGTATACAGACTTCCCCCCCCCCAAGCCAGGCTTCAAATTCAGCCCAAGCTAGCATTTTATTTCATGGATATTCTGTGCCTTAGAAGCGCAGGATATGAGGACTGTTATATCCACATGTGATGGACAACGCTGAGTTCTGAAAATCTCTCACTGATTGACAATAGTTGAACTTTTCAAGTTCCCAGATCTTATTTTAAGGATGACTTTTTTTTTTTTTTTTTTTTTGCTCAGACTTTTATCTCAGGATGGCATTTCTGGTAGGTGAGACAGCTCAGTAGTCAGAGACTAGCTCTGGTAAATCAGCTGAGGAACTGCCATTTTAAATGTAACATGTCCAAAGACTAAACACTCTGACACTACTTCAGTCAAAATTTGTTTGTCCCATGTTCAGTGATTTCACATGCACTGTAATAAATCCACAGTATTGTTGGAAACAGAAGTAAAATGCATACACACCTAGAAAAAGTTTATTAACAGCAGTCGAATAATTCTTTCTTCTTCTCTTATGAATTCTTGTACTGTTTTTCTCACAATATATCAGATAATCATAGAATGGTAAGGTTGGAAGGGACCTCTGGAGGTCATCTAGTCCAACCCTCAGCACAGCCCATGCAGACATTGAACCCACGACCTTGGCATTAGCAGCACCACGCTCTAACCAACTGAGCTAAACCATATGCAGCCCTATGTAGGATTTCATAATCACCACTGTGGTCTTATCTTGCCTACACCAAAACTTTGTGGCTAATGCTGGGATAAAATATGGATTCTCTTATTCTAGTTTTGAAGGAGTGTATTACATACCTTACGAAAGAGAATCTCCCTTCACTGTTGGTAGAAAGTAGGTGCAAATTAACAACTTTTTTCAAAACATTATTTAATCAGTCATTGTCTAATCCATTTCTAGAAGAGAGTAGTGTCATCTCCTATCTTTGCGAGAGGAATGCTGATTTTACATCAGAGTACAAAGAATATGGTTTATCAGGAAAGCTTTTCCTATTCTTGTACCTTCCCTTTGTTTCAAGATCAACCTATGAATAGCCTCTAATACAGCAGAAGCCTCAGGTTTTTCTGCTGTTTAGGGATGCAAAGAGCCAAAGATGCATTCAAGAAATCTGCATATAAGTGAGTTGGGAATGATGATTAAGATAAAAGCTTTCTTTATTGATTTCACACCAATCTTTCAGTTTAATATAATACTGTGTATCATTCTGAAGTACCTGTAAGCTAGAACCACGCTGTTTGATAGTTACATCTGCCCAATGGATGGACCCTTCAATAAGCAAAAGAGAAATTACTCAGATGCATGTGAACTGCTGCCACCACAATAGCCTTGAATAATTTCTAAACTTCTGAGAGTGTCAAGGGTATAAATTCATCAGACACTAAGTAATTCTGGCTGTATGAGTATGTTATGCAGCAGTCTGTGTGATTACTTAGAAAAATTACTGGAGGCAGTTTTTGATGGACTTCCACCTTGGAAATCTGAGAGAGCTGAGAGGTGTAACAGGGAAAGGGTTAAGCTGTCTGTACTCATCCTCTTTCCATATTCCTCCCTAAACACCCGCTAATGGTTGTTGTTTAGGACAATATCAGCAAGGTGGACTTTGTAACAGCAAGCTCTGTCACTGTGGAGTTACATAAAAAATGTAGACTTATGTTCATTTAAGAGAGAACTGGGCAGAAAATCTGAGGAGAGAGCTCTCTCTTTTCAGAACATAAACTCCTCTTAAGAAACAGCTAGGCAGCTTCTTCCTCAGAAGGCTTACATGGAGCCTCATTTCAGCAGGACACAGCACCCAGCACCTGCACACTCACTGGTTCCAAAAATCAGCTTTGAGTGAACAATATAATGGTAGTGCTGCAGCCTGAGTGACAGAGAGGAATTACCATATACAGTGATGACACAAGTTATTTATCCCATTAGCATGAAATAATGTGAAAGCATGGCCACCATAATAAGCAGCCAAGTGAGGAGGTAATTTAAATGTTGATCAAGGGCACAGTTTGATAGAGATTAGCTGAATTAACTCACTGATTCCACATGTTTTATGCATAACATACTAAAATCAAACAAGAGAACGCTGCATTTTGAAAATTGTCAGGTATTATTCCCTGCCCCCATCAAAGTTGCAGGCAGCCAAAACCTGCAGCTTCTACTGTAAAGTTAACACTATCTAAGAGAAAGAATGGAGTGTGGTTTAAAAAAATCCCAGTAGTTCTCTAATAATTAAGCAGTAATTTTTAAAATAAATCACTCTGAGAATATTCATCTATATACTTCTTATTTTACGTTTGCTGTCCACTGTCATTTTAGCCAATTGCTTTACTGATCATTTTAAATAAAATATTGGTTAACTTTTCTGTAAAAATGTAAATGAAGATTTCTGTAAATGAGAATATTCTGCTCTTCAATTACTACCAAAGTGCAGAAAAGCATCATAAAGACCATGTGTCCAATCTAGTAAGCTCAAATTTCAAATGTGGGAATACTCACAATGAACTGCTTGCAAACAAGCTACAGGATTATTTGCAGACATTATTTGGCAAATTCACTGAATAAATTACTTGCTATGAATTATTCACCCAACTCTATTACTCACCCTCTTCAGGCATTAAAGCCATCGAAACTTGAGCTTTATTGTTAACTGTTATAATTATGAATTATAATTAATTCTTAACACGGTTGTCAAGAGACTGCAACATGCCTGGAAAAGTCTGCAACATTCCAAAGGTATCAATGACACAAATAATTCCCTCAATGCAAAACATGGCATTAAAATAGGCTGAAAATAAATCACTGACAATGAGTAAGCAAAATAATAATTTGCTACTAAAACAATTAACATTTCAAATGTTAATTCTTCTATTCTCTACAGCCCTGATAACAAAGATTCACTGAACTTGAGAAAGCTGTAAGCAAAACTAACTGTGCAACACAAGGGGAAAAGAAGCTCCTTTGGAGAATTCATCTCCTATCTCTTCATGGCAGTTGTTATAAAATTTTTAAACATTATTTACCTCATAGCTTAGTGCTATTGAAGATCACACTACCTAAACATCTAGCTGGGTATTTTATATGAAAATAATAATAATCTAGAAAATTAAAGAGGTGATGCCACTTATACCTGTTTACTATGGTCATCTAAACTACACCAAAGGCTAACTTTTACTCAAAAGAGTAAATGACCATTTGAAATGCAATGTACGGTCCTCCAACTCTTTTTAATGTTCATAGGCTGGGCATCCTTGCATCTTTACAACATTTTTTCTGCAATAGTTGAACCTAAATTTCACTTCTTTCAGTTTTTTCGTTTTGGTTTTTGGGGTTTTATTGTCTTGCTTCCTTCAGATTACGATACTAACAAATACTGCTGTACCCTTAATGTAAGAGTGTTTGATCTAGAGTTTGGAGCCCATTAAATCTTTTCTCTACTGTGATGCCCTTGCTACAATATCTCCAGTTGAGATAATCTTGTCATAGTAATTGCTGCTGTCATCATCAGTATTAAGGTTCATTTTGATTTCTTTTTGAGAAAAAGCTTTTAGCTCTTCCAGCAGCATGACTAATCAGGCTATTTGAGATCTGAGCTTCGAGGTTTCCAGTATTTGTGTGGTCATTTGAAATCAGGAGGCCAACAGATGCTTCATTTATTGTCTGCCTAAATAGTCTTCAGAAATATAATTATTACTGTAGCCAATGCTACAAGAAAATACCTGATTACGGTTGCAGCCATCTAAGCTTGCTGTATTCTACTGGCCATTTTGATATATGCAAATATAACATGTGTTATCTTGGTTGCTTGACCAGTCTTAATATAGAGGTTCTTAAACCACACTGAGAACATTACTAGGTATTCTACAAGATAAAAAAAACTCAAGAAACAATTTCACGAGAGGGCAGATGTATACCCCTCATTCCTATTAGTGTACAGAGACAAATACATATAGGCAATACTGAACTGGGACCCTAATTACCTTGAAAAAAAACACTACACCACAAAACACTTCTCACATAACTAGAATATTACTCTTATTTTCTGCCTGCTCAGATAGCTAGGACATGAATATTTAAAGATATCAGAGTGGTTTAGAAACTTTCCTTTTTCTAATAAATAAGCAGGATATCAATAAGTATTATGGCTTCCATGAATACATAAAAAAATTAATAAAATAGCAGTCATCAGAATCTAACTTGCTCATAATTAACCAGAATAAATTGATACTAAGAACTATATTTTAAAAAATGACCACTCAAGTAGCCCTTTGAATATAAACTGAAGGTTAAAATAATTCTAATATGGACAAGACTTTCTAATTCCTATAATCCAGCATGACTTTGTATAAATTTGAAAGATATTACCTGTCACTACTATTACATTTGTTTGTAGGGGGAGGGTGAAGGGAAAGGAAGAAAAGAGTAAAGGATCATATTAAGTAGTTAATTGCACCTTAAAAGTTCATGGCTATGCATGTTGCTTGAATGCAGAGGCAAACTAATTTAGTTTAATTTGTGATCTTGCAATAATTTCTGTCAATCAGCGTAGCATTAATAAAAAACCTCAATCTAAACAGAAGTGCTGTGCAGCGTGTATAATGTATACACTCATTGAAAGAGGCTGAAAAGATTGCAGTCACACAATTAGGGTAACATTTGACAGCTTTAATCACTTTGAATCTCTTCACATCACTTTTAAATGTCAAAACCACCTCCAGAGATCTCATCAGAACAAAGCATTACTTAAATTGCAAATGAAACTATCCAAATTCAACACACTATTATTAAAAATATCCAAAACGCCCCACATTATTTTACGAAAAGCATTCATAAAACATTCTATGATGCAACACTGAAATGAGTAAAACAGGAAACAACTATGGCTCATTAAAAAAGGTATTAATACTAAATTTACTCTCCATTAGCATGTCACAGGATGTTGTCTTTCACACTATTCTCTACTGTCTTCCCCAAGCAACCAGGATTATTTCTTCTTCTACATAAAAAAAAAAAAAAAAAAAAAAAAGACTATTTAAAATACAAAATCCTTGCAATTTGGTGAAAATGACAGATGGCTGTAAACAGGTTTTTGTACTGATGTCATATATCAAAAGGCTGTTTATCTTTTTCATTTGTGTTTTTCCTGGTCCTTACCCTACACCAATTGTAGCTGCTACCTCCATGACATATTGCCATGTATTCTGTATGACTTATCTGTGTACAACCAATAGGCAGTGAAATGTCCTTATGTTTTAAGTATTTCCTTTAATCACTATTTTCTATCTGCTCACAGAATCACAGATATATATTACAATTTTAAAAATATAAATATCTACATATAGATTTCAAAAATATAAAAATCTAATCTATACCTAAACATGATTAATATCTTTTCAGATTCTACCATATCTCAGAATCTTCCAGATAATTTTATGAGTTTAGTATTATAAAATTGTCTTTTTCACTGACAGAAAAATGACAAAAGATCTCCTTATGCCATGAAAATTATTTGAAATAAAAGTTGAGAAAAGGCTGAATATTACAGCTAACAAAGGAAAGACAGCCATACTGTTCTAATCAGAAAGATAAGTATTTTCACTAGTTACTACTCATAAGATCATTCCTGTATTTAAGCCGATAGTACTTTATACTTACCATTGTATTCTCTGATAGCCTTGTAGGTTAGTGGGAAAATCACCCACTACAAAGTTAAGGTCCTACTAACAAGTCTACAGACGGGTATCTCTGGTGTTCCTTTGTAATTTTCTTAGATGATCTCAGGGTGAGTGCGCAAGTATAGCACTAGCCTCATGTTTTTTCAGAAGTTCATCATTGTCCTAGTTTTCAAAGACACTGAGAAAACACTTTGTCCAACCTGATTTTAGAAGTTGTATTTTCTCAGCATTATCAAAAATTAAGTTTCTTAAGCAGATGCCTAAATATTGCGTAGCTGACAAACCTTAGATACCAACATTTTAAAATAGTCTTAAGTGTGTGTTTTAGCTTTATTATTCATGGCTCTGGAATTAACAACCCGTCTTTCTGGAGTGTTATATTTGGTTTAATTAACTAATTGTTAACCTACTTTCAATGTCCAGAATGGAATGAGGGAATAGAATAGGAAGAAAAGTTGAGGTGTGCAGGAGTAACTTGATATTGAAAGAAGTTCATTTAAAAACTGTCCCTCTTCCAGACTCAAGAAGAGCCACTGCACTAATCAGTAAAATTTAAACAGCATCTAGTTTGAAAAGAATACAGCTGATTCCTAATACACAGACTTATAGCCTGGAGAGACCACACACAGTATGTCTATTAACAGGTCACCGAGTTTCTTTTTTTTTTTTCAATCTACCTCAGTGAGCAGCAGCTAGTTTTCTCTCTCAGCAAGCAAAACACAGCATGTGCAACTTTGAACCATCCTACACTGCAGGGAATATTTTGCAGAAGCTACATGATAAGATTATCAAATGTCTTACTTCTTGCTCTCTTTGTCCTTGGGTTTACTGCCTCCAATAATGGGGCAAATCTAGTGCATGTCATAAAGGAAAGGTTGCTCACTCAAGTGGCATATACCCTATATTGTTTTCAATATTAGTAATCACAAACCTAGCTCTAACCACACCCTCCTCCCTTGCTGATTAGTAACCACATTACCTGATTTTTTTAACGGGTGTGACACCTTGACAATATTGCAAACATTTTGTGCCCTGCCCTGTAAGCATGACACTGACTTCGCAGCAATTTCAGCTATGGTATATAAAGTTAGTTCTAGAAAGCAATAGAATCCAAGCTGTATTTCTTACTGTACCACTGTCTTCTTGTATAACCTTGTATGAGTCATTTTACCTCAGAGAACCTTACTTTCTTCATACATAAAATGCCCAGAGAACATTAATATTCCTCACTGTACTGTTCTGCAAATTGCTTAAATTAAAGGGTTCAAAATAAGTGCAAGGTACTATTCCAATTATCAACTACATGGTGCTGACCAGAAAGGATCTTTTCTTCTATAAAAGCATTTGTAGAGCTGAGCTGTGCTACCCATTCAAGCTGCAATCTGGTTGTTTACTTTCTTTAGCTCATAGTGTCACATACAATAGCATATTTGAAAAAACACTGAGGTGACTGGAAGTTCCTCCCACAGGGACAAACACTCTAATGTGAACATATATTATTCACCAGGTTATAAGCAAGAGAAAGCAATTACAACAGAAAGAAAGAAAGAAATGCAATAGCAGTGGCAGCATTCGGTGTGTTCCTGAGTGAAAAGAGAGGAGCACTGAAAGTCAGGAGTCGGATAAACTTACCATCTATTGCTATCACAGTATTGACCACAGGCCAAGCAAGTTTCAAGGCCTTATTAGAGATGATCTGTACACATGGTTAGTAGAAAGACAATACCTGACTTGAAGAGCTTGCAATCTAATGAAAGACTTATTATGAGAAAGTCTTTTCACAAGGGGATGAAAAACCACAAATGGATACATAGGGGCAAATAAGAGACAGCTTGTCTGCTCAATTAGATGTTGGTTCAACATTCTCAAATCAGCACTGAGCGAGACAAACAATGCTGGCATAAGGCCAAACCTGCTTGTGGCCAAAAATCACACTGGAATGATGAAACACAGTTTCTAAAAATGAGGTCAAAATACAAATGGACTTAGCAAATTTCTATTCTATTCTAAATTTCATTTAGAATGAAACAAGTGGTTGGTGGTTCTGGTGAAGTGTTTTACATAGGATTTATCATCAAGGACACAGAAAATAGATTGTTTTCACTGGTACACCAATGTTAGGGTAATAATTTCCTCCATTTAGGAATACTGCGTCATTTGGTTAGATGACATACTAAGAGTTTATTGTAAAAGAGCTTCTGGCTTTATTGTCTTAATACTTACGTAGTTTTACAAACACAACTACACTGGCCTTAAAAAACTGCTTCTCAGATTTATTTCATAGTAACTACCTATGATCTGCACTGTAGGAGCTTCTGATCAATACCAGGAGCATCTGAAGCAATGCTGGGAAAGGAAAGAGATTATGCATTTTCTGTATTGTGATAGAAACTGTGACTCAATTAGAGCCAACATTATTTCTCAAAACTCTTGCAGAAAATTCATGATTAGTTATTTAGAAACTTCCTGCTCTCCTCTGACTTACCTGAAGAACTAATGAGATACTGTCATTAAATAAAACTGTTTTAAATGATCTAATTTCTATGTTAACTGATTGAAGGTTGACCTTATATTGAAGGGAACTCCTGAAAAATTCAACTGAATACTTTGGAAAATATAAAGCTGTTCTGATTTTGCTTATGCAAAATATACACTGTGCAATTCTTATTTTTAGAAAACACAGTTTTTGTCAATCATACACTTGCCTATCATTTGCCCAGATTCTCAAATTGCTTTTTCCGACTCCTTTTTGATAACAGAATGACTAACACATTATTGAAAGTCAGTGGATGTTTTCTTCCTCAGCATAGTATTTTAAGCATTTTTGTGTGTATATAAAAAGGATAAGCTTTTTACTAGTCAGTTGTATTTCATAACTTGTCTAAGGACTGGAAAAGACAAAATTATTAGCAAAAGAACTGGGCATGCCCAGGGCTGATGTCCTGGTGAGGAGGGAATTATTTTAATAAGTGTGAGAAAGTGGTATAAGGATCTAGCTTTCCCACTGGGAAAAGAACTGAGCACAGTAGGAATCAAAGTTCTAAAGTAAACTAAGCAAGATAGACTGTTATACCATTTAGGAGACCAGCTCTTTAAGTTATATTCTCCAAGCTTTAGGAATGTAAAGGGCCCTTCTTCAGGGATGAGTTATGGATATCATGTTAAATTTATAACCCACTTCCATCACAAAGACCTATTTTTGCCTCTTGTCTAATTATGATTTAGAAAATTGATTTGGCCTGAAAATTGTCTGATTTACTCTAAAGACAAAGTAGAATGTTTCCACAGAGTGCAAAGATAATTTATGGCATAGTTTTTCAGGTAGAGGTTATTCAATTATTTCCCTGATTTAAAATTTTGTCTTTCGTCTAGCATTTCTTTGGCTCCACCTAGGTCAAGAATAGTTTGTTGTTATCTCTTCAAGATTCCTTTTTAGTAAGAAGCTATTGAAAACTTATGAATTATATTCAGATAAGAGATAACAGATAATAAGTATTCATAATTATTTTCTGTTCATTGTTGTTTTCTATCACAATTCCACTGGTCAGGAAAGAGAAGCTGTAAGGAGAAGGGTTGGACTGAGTTCTTTTATTGCAATGAAAGTGCAAAAAATAAAAACAAGCTCTCTGTGTATTTGTTAGTTATCTTACTGAAAATCTGAAAGTGTATGAGTCAAAAACAATTTTAGTGCAAACGCATCATTTAATTGAAGACATGTGCCTATTTATAGCTGTAGTAAATTCAGTCCCATTTTAATACTGTAGTAGACATTATAATTCTTCCAAAACTTCTGATAAAGCTAGTTACCTGAAATGTGAAAAAGCTAAGTTCAATTCTGTCTGAAGATATCTGAGCTGTATTCTTCGGCATGAAGAAGGTATGTGGGAGGATGTCAGTGCCTGCTGCTGAATTACTTTTGTATTTGAGGCACTAGTTCATTATTCTTCCAGTTAGAAAGGGCAGTCAGCAGGAGGATCAGAAGACAGTAACAGAGAAAGGAAAGATGCTCAACAAGAAAAGGAGAGAAAGTTCAAATTTCCAATCTAATAAATTGTAAATAAAAAATAAATACTTACCATAAATCTAGAAACTATATGCCTTTCTTTCTAGTTCAGTGGCTTAATGAGATGACTATAAAGCTCATTAATTATTATACATAATTATTTGATTACCTTGAAAGACGGAACAGCTTCAACAAGAAGAAAAATGAAAATACTCTATTCCTAACATAGGACTACAGGAACTAGTGAGATCACCTAGGGAAGATTAGAGTGGCACAGGTTAGCAGAGCTCTAGAGTGCTCTGGGAGTAAGGGGTACATTTGCCACAGAAAGAAAGGTTTTGGAATAGCATGGAAATGATGTTATAAAAAAAAATACTGAAAATAACAGCAACAAGAAAATCATCAATAGTGACCAGGATATAGAAAAAAGAGTAACGTGTTTTGGCAATTATATCGATAGCTTCTTTCTGACTGATAACCACAAAACTGATGTAAGGAATATATTCTTAGATGTATGTAATAGAACTTGTAATTTAATAAACTGAAATCCCTTTCTAAATAGGGAGGAGCAGACTAATATCGTACTTCATACAAAAACAATGTGGAGAAAATTCTGTCATATAAAAACTGGTCTCCATTCTTGACTTTCAACATCAAATAATAGTCTTGCTCCAAACCTCCAACAAAAGGTTTTTCTTCATTTTCAATTCCTTAGTTACAAGTCTGAGTCACATCTTAGTGATTTCACCAACGAGGAACAAAATAGTTGTCTGGGACCTTGAGACTCCGCTTCCTCTGCTGAGACAAATGCTGTTACAGAGGCTCCCAGAAAGAAATCCAGACTCTCTTAAAAGATTAATTACAAACTGGAGACAACCACAAACTTATCAAAATGTAATAGGAAAATAATTTTTCTCTGGTTTGTGTTTGTCTATGCAGTTAATAAAAGATTTATTCAATACTACTATTTTCTACTGGGGGCTTTAACAGAGTTTCTTACTGACAGCCATTGTTATTCCGTGCCAATTATTTTCTGAAGCTATTTGTTGGGTGAACTCTGTCATTACAATTAGAAAATAGAAACGATAAAGGTCTCTCAAGCTCTAAAATACAGCTACAGACCCACCTGCAGCTACAGATAGAGAGCAGTCTTCCTACCTATACGAAGCCATACCATTTAATTATTGCATATACAAAGATGTTGATGAGGTCAGTTAGAATATGAACTTACAGTATAATCTCTTTAAACTACTCCAATTGAAAATCCCCCATCAAATTTTTGCTTGGAACCTCTTAGTCTGTACTGTCTTTGAGTGATATATCAGTATATAATGGCATGAAAGACACCTTTAGAATTACTCAGAATGCCTGTAACAGGAGCCAGTGAATAGAGTCAGGACAGGCATCTACATCTTTCCCATGTTTCCCTTAGAAAGCTATCCTTTCAATATTCCTCCGAAAACAAATTTCTTTTTCACCAATCCTTGACATTATTCGTACAGCTGCTAACTGGCAAATTGTAAATGCTGGATATGAATGATTTGATTCATGATGTAAGTCAGGCTGGAATTTGGGGAAGAGGATTCACAGATTGAATTCATACATCATAAATAATAAAAGAGTATTTGCAAGAAAAAGTAAATTGCTGAAATAAATTAGAATGAAAAACAAACTCAGTCATGTCCTGGAGAGCAAGCATTTTTAATTATTATTTTTCTCTCTTGGCTTCCCTGCCTGTGGTGTCTCTGTGATAGACATAATAAAAGTTTCTTCTAAAATGTAAAGCGTGAATGCTAAATACTTTGTAGAACAAAAAGGACTGCTATAGTCCCCTTTTGCAGCACAGCTGCCATCCCTTTTCTCTGTTTCTTTCTCCCTTTTCTCTTTACCCTGTGCAGCATTACTTAGTGTAGGGTCTGCCAAACAAGAGGTGAGAGATGATAGACCCCCTGAGGAATGAGAAAATGGAGAGGTTGACTGCACACATTCCACGTGAATAGTAGGAGGAGATGCTGCTCTACTTTGGTTCCTTTCTGCCATCTAAAGGTATCCCTTAAAGAACTTAGCATTACATAGTTCTTTAAGCAATGAACTGTGACTTAGAAAACCTGGGTTCTACCTCCAACTGCATAGTTTTTATAAATCACTTGCCTTGCCTCAGTTTCTCTATCTATAAAACAGTAGGTATGAGTATCTTTTGAAAACTGCTTTATGATGTGTGACTGGAAAGCAACTAGAAGTGCAAAATTTCTTTAGAGCCAACTATTCGTTAATGTAGCAATGGAAAGCCAGGATAACCCATGTGAAGGAAAAACACAAATAATCCTAGTGCTTGCAGTTTCGCTCATGTAGAGTTAGCTAGGATTATCTCTATCCATTACATAGACGTGTATAACCTGCTTATCTGTTCATGATAATGGATACTTGATTACATGCTGCTATGACTGTTGCAAAATAAAAAAGGGATGGGGGAGTGGAGAGAAGAGTGATGTTAGTTGCATGTTCTAAATCCTGAAGGGGATCAGGAAGAGAAGCCTTGCTTGAATTTTGCAGCTACTACAGTGTTTCAGTACTTCCCTTTCAGCAGCAGATACTGGAGTCAAAGATCACTCTGTTTTTGTGGTGATTGCTATTTCCCTAAGTTCCAAATTTTGGGCAGCCTCTAGCTACTACTTTTGCTAGTAGTAAGGTCTACTATTGTATGTTTTTCTCCCAGGTACACACAATTACAGTGCATGGGAATAGAAATCTCCTTAAAAATGAACAGAGGCATTAATGAATAAAGCTAAAAAGTGTATACACAGACTCTGCTCAATATTTAGGACTTAGGAAATAGCAGTCACCACAAAGACCACTAGGCTGTTGAGTCCAATATCCACATTCACTGGGACACAAAGAAAAATGCCATTATGGGTCTGGATAAGGCACATTCAGTGAGATCCTGTCTTCAATTCTGGTCCTAGCATCTATTTTATTTTTACTTTTAAAGTTAAATATTGTATCTAACGCCTTTGAAATTTACTATCATTTTCTCTGGCTACATCTGTTCATTGGTAAACCCACCCAACTGATCCTTTGGCCATGTGATGTACTGGCTTATATCCATGCTACTCAAGTTTTAGTACCCTACAAAAAGGATGCGTAAGGTCCACTGGATCTTTAGTGTGTATCAGCAGGATGCTGTTATAGCTGTTATAGCTATCTCATAATCCTTTACTTCCTGGCAGTACAGACCCTTCTCCATACACTCCTCCATGACTCAGCTGGCAGGAGAGCAAAGGCTGTGAGGAGATTTTATCAAGGTCCATCATACTGCCAAATATGGCACAGCTCATGCCTGGCAGACTGGCAGACTGACCCCTGAACCATGCCTGGTAACCATGCTGAATGGACTGCTTGGTCCAGTCTAGCCTCGAGTTGTAATGCTAACATATATGTTAAAAAACCCACATCCTTCAGAAGACTAGTATCCTGATGCAAGCTGTACAATGAACAAACTTAACAGCGTGAATGCATTTGCAGTGACCCAGTTTTCCATTTCCAAAAGCAATGTAATAGCACCTTTCTTTCTCTAATGGTTGTCATGGGATGAAATGAATGGCTTGAAATGCTCGTAAGTTCATAACCTTGATTAGTAGCTTTCATGTTTTTTTTGTCAGGTCTATAGATTAAAGGATCAACAGAACAACTCAGGAAGGTCAGCCTGTTGTGAGTGCCTTCGTAACTGCTATGCAGGGATCTAGACCAGATCAAGAATATACCTGTTCAAAAAGACTGAAAATCAGAACACTGGATGAACTTATGTTGGATGTTATTCAGATAAAAAAGGGTGTAATTCATTTGAGTAAAGATAGAAATAAATAATAAATGAACGCGGAAACAAGCAATAAGGATAACCAGCTGCTGATTAGTTAAGCTTAATATTTTAGTATCAAAATTTAATTTAGAAATTAGTAATAAAAAGCATGTAGTCCTGCAACAGATGACCTAACCATAACTTTCACACTGTTATTTCAGTATGAGATACAGTAGGAAGTTTTAGACAAGGGCATTTTGCGTTCAGAAAAGTTTGATAAAAATATTCCAAACAGAAAATTAAGCAAAAAACATTTTTAAAGTAAAGAAATAGCTTGTCTCCTTAACACACACACACACACGGACATGACAAAAAGATTAAAATGACAAAAACAGACAGAAATGATAAAAAGATGTACAGCTATGGTCTCACAAATAAGAACAAGAAGGTTTAATCCTAGACTGCGAAAAAGAAGTGAGAAAGGGATTTGATGGTGAGGTAAAGCTGTCTGGGGCAGCTGATGAGGAAGAGGCCCTCATCAGATGTCTCAGTTGACAAGAAGTATATCAAAGTGCAACAAAGACCAGTGAGTAGATTGTTTCAGTGATCTACCCAAATGAGAATTATCATTTGTATCCAAGATTTACTGGTTAGGGAAGGAGGAAAAAAGACAGGGAGAAAAGCCTGTGGGAAAACTGAAGTGAGAGAAAGGACTATCTAAATACAACTTAAATGTTCAGGGAAAGCAATTGAAAGGAGACTTATAATTCTTGCCTAAACATAAGGTACAGAAATGGTGTCACTATTGGCACACAATGAAATAGGAACAAGATTTTATAGGATGACACAGATTATATTAAATTGTGATTACTTTAAGTTGAACATGGAAAACAGAGGAGGAGGACTATTATACAAGTTATAGTGAAAAGAAGCATGTCTTCAGTAGATGCTAAAAATAGCTGTAAGACTTTGGGGAAATCAAGAGGGTTTTTTATTCTCTTCTCAGTCTTCAGGGGAAAGGTTGTGAGATTTTTCTAGAAAAGGTATTTCGGTTTTCCTCTTTCCACTCAGGACAGAAAAATACAATATTTATATGCACAGAAGTGTTCTAAAAGCAAAAATTTGAATCATTTCTGAGAAACAGACAGACCATGGTTCCATTGCAATCTTACCAGTTCTGGAGGTAGTGCTCTTAAACATGGTACTTCTGAAAAGATCAAAGTTCTAGCATCATCAGTTATGGTCCATAAGCCTACTAAAAAGATTGTGACAAATATCTTTAAAATCACCAATGTAATTTTCCATGTGGAACTATACCCTCATCCTCTATGGGGAATGGAAAAAAAAATGTACAGATTTGAATTATTATGTGAAGAGTAAATTCTGAAATTTTAAACATGGGGTAGGATTTTATTACAAATGTGAAGCTCAGACCAGGTTCATCAAAGATTTGCAAAGGTCTTTAAGACCTTTAAGACACTGGGCATAGCTTTATACAAACCTGAATGTTTTGTTTTGTAGTCAAAAAACTCCAGAAACAAGTTTTTTATGAACTGTCAGATAAAATTTGGCAATTTCTTTTCATTTTTCTTGAATTAATATAAACTTGAAATGCAAAGAAAAACTCAGAATGAAAAATGAGGAAAAAAACTGATAGATATAGCCATGTTCTTTTTCTAGCTATCTAAGATAAACTGAAATAACACTTTTACTTGCAGTGTCCTCTAGTACTAAAATTCCAAAAATAAAGAAAAGAGCTCAGCATGCTAAATTCATGACTCCAAAACAGTCAATGGTCATTAGAGAAAAAGACTTGTTGCTTTTCATGTGTACTAACCAAAACACACAAGCAAAGGAATTCATTCAGTGATGGCAAAGAACGGAATAGAAATTAGGGCATCAAGTCATATACTCATACTTCCTACAAAGTAGGGAAAAGCTCCTTCCTCATTTTAGGGGGTCATAAGGAAGACTGAGACTCTACTCAATACACTAGTAGGGGTTAAACAAGATATGACCCTCAATTTCGGAAGCTACTCTGTACAAGTGGCCCCTATGACCATATGGAGTACCACTGATTTTAATGTTCAGGGGGCTCTGCATGATAGTAGATGCTAGCTGCAGAGAAGTCTTTAAAATACAGGCCAGACTGTAAGGTGATTTATTCAGCTTTTGCTTTCATTAAGCTTAAGAAAAACCATTGCCATTCACGACTAGCAACAACTGTGCATAAAGCAAAAATGCTAGGTTTGGTTCCTGCTGAGCTGCATAACTTTTTGCATGATATTTCCATTGTAAATAAAGTTTTATGTGTATTCTTCTTGTGCCTGCCGAAGTGGAACTGACTCTCTCAAAGTTTATCAATGAGAAACAGCTTGTTTAGCAAATGGAGCATCCTCTCCTAGATTATTTTAGTGTTGTACTCTGACTTGCGCTATGCCATCCTGTAATTCTTATTTCATGCCTAAAATTTAAAATTAGATATGCCCAGGAAGTTGGAAAGAATTTTTCATTTTGAATGTTCTCTGGATTTACTTTTGATAAGCACAGTAAAGTTGCAGTTGGGACTACATCTTAAATGGTTGGAGGGCATGCTTTCAACATCTGACTCAAGCTGGAGCTAGGATAAGGAATGGCCCAGCAGCAATAATGAGAGCCACATTTCAGTATCCTGAGGAAAATGAACATGTCTGGCCATCCTTGTTTTTGTTGTTGTAAATGGTAAAACTATTTTCATCATCTAGCATTTACAGAATAGCTTTTATACGATAATCAAAATACATACTTATCTTTATCTTCAAATAGAGAAAATATTTTATAGTACCATCTCACAAAGTTTTCTTTGTGAAATTACTCCCTACACAGAACTACAGAAGGTATTCAGGTATGAGATGAAGTCTGATTTATAAATACAGCTGTTTTTTTTTTCCATTTTATAGGTACTTAAGCACTACAATGGAAAGGCAAAACATAATAATTACTTTTATTATTACAAAATGTGTCTAAAGAAGAAAAGATTTGTCTTGATTCTCATGAGATGCCAGAATCCACTGAAAAACAAATAAAATATTTTGTTAACTGTAAGTACTGATTACTCAGCTTATGACTACAGGAAAAATATATTTTTCCTTCAATAAAATTTTGACTCTACAGACTTTAAAACATTACATTTCCCCTGAAGGATAACTTTGATGTGTTTTGAAAATTGAACAAATATTAATAATTGGGGAATTACATAACCATACTCACTAACATTAGTATTTGCCTTATTCATTTATTACTGAAGTTTATTAGACTCCTGACACATTCCACTTGCTCAGGTGTTGCCTCTGCCACTGTGTCAGCACAGCTGCACGCATGGGCATGTGGAAAGGCAGACTGATGAAACACGGATAAAATCTTCCCTAATGTTCCTCTGCATTTCTTTTTTTGTTTTCAGCCCTTAGGTCTCCAGTGCAGTTCACTCCATGGCCTCTCACCCATACTCATGCAGAGAGAAAGAGAGAATATGGGGACAGAACTGAGCAGGGAGGGCAATAGATTCCCATGCCAGTTCTGCTCCTGAGGGAATTCATGTGAGAGCAGATGATTATTCCTTTCATATATGAAAGTAATTTGGTAGGTATCTTACCAGAAATGAGTTTATTAAAAGTGATAGGCGTATTTGTTAACTGTTTTGCTGAAGAATTCACTCTCACAATGCACCACAGACAGGAAGTGAATAACCCTCTTTCGATTTGGAACACAATCCTCTTTCCCTGGTTCCCAGCTGCTCACAGTAGGCTTTTCTGCTCCTTCAAACTAGTTAGCAATGTCCATTTTTAGAGGTTAGTGGATCAAATCACCTTTTCACTCTCATGGATATGGATGCCTTGTGAGTCAAATGAATTAACTGTCTTTCAAAGCAGTTAAAAGGCCTGCAGAATACTGGTGATCCACAATGCACGGTACATCTGTCATTGACTAATCTTGTTTTAATGGGCAGCAATCTTATTTTACTGAAATCAGTATTTTTAGAATTTAAAAACTGCTTACAAAGAAATGTTATCCTAATTGCTAAAAATATGTTTTTAACAATATGGAAGCCATTCTACCCTGCACAAATACAGTGTTTAGCTTATTTCATTCAAAACTGAGAGCTTATTAATCAAATCCAATGAGACAATGGTGTATGTCTATTTACTATTCTAAATCTATGTGCACTGGAATGTTTTTTTTTTTCATTTCTAGAAATAGCACAGAAATAACCTAAAAAGAAACAGACATAGCTAACAAAAAAGGAGATATGCAAAGAGCTCATAGACAAATACTATTTTTACTATGTTCCTCAGGTAATAGAGCCTTCCTTTCTCCTTCATCTATGCTGTGTGTCACCTCTTGATACCATCTGTCCAGAGTACTGAATGTTTTTTAATGCTTTCACATAGCAATCAATAATTATCAATTATACACTTAGTCCTATAGTGTCAAACCCTTTCATTTAATACTTGGTTCATCAATTGTTCATATATACATTGTGTCAAGCAGTTTAATGGTATGATTGAATTGTGTGCTATTGATTTCCTATCTGTCAAGTTTATGCAGTGATTTGGAAATACTGGGCCTATATACTGATGTAATTTCCTTGACTTCAATGGAGTCATTATTCTGTTGGTGTAAGAGACTTGATAATCAGATTGCCAAACATCTGGACTGAAATACATTTTTGGTGAGAGTATAATACTGCCCTCTAAAGGCTCTCTGCCTAAGTAGATTAGATTCTAGTTCTTTCTAAAATGGAGATTACTTTGGATATACTTGATTACATATACTTTAATTATACATGTATTCCAATTGTACTCTAATCTATATGAGCCTTCATTATTTAGAAAAATATGGGTTGAACATGAGAGAGATGGACATGTTGGAATTCTGTTAAAGGATGTCATCATCTTTTAAAAAAATGTTGATAAATCAAAATTCTGGCCAGGGAATTACTAAAAATGTTCAGATCATTGTGCTTACACACATTATTTGCAGTGGGTCTGAGATACGCTGGAGTGAAACCAGTCACTTCACTGATTTTATACCCATTACAATAAAATTAGCTAGGTCAGTTAGACATTAGCTAGATGGCAAACATAAGGCTAATGAGCTTTTGAACAGTCAACACCTCCTAGTGCACTGCATGTCTAGTGCTGCTATAGTACTTCCTTTTCTGACTGTTCTGAAATAGTACTTTTTACAAAATAATAAAGTGCTTCTTTTTCCTCCTGAAACTCAAGTTTTCTTTAAAAAATTTATTGGTAAACACAAACTGAAATAACTCTAAAAGTAATGTAAATACTAAAAAGGTAGGTAAAATATGTTGAATATCATAGCTATTCAGTAGTATCTTTCATACCTACATACTGTAAAAAAAAATGAAAATAATTTCTCTCTTGGATACATCTTTATTTCTGATTTGTTAACCTCTTCCCCTTCTTGTGACAGGAAAAAATAAAAACTGACAACTACTTTGAATGACAGCATATGGAGCAGTGGATATATATTCAACCACCTCACTCTTGTAGTGGGTTGCTTTTCATATCTAAATAAATGACCACCAATAAATACCACAATCTTAAATGCATCCCACAAGGAAATCTCATTATAAGTTATTCATCCCATCCTTCTATGTCCTCTTCAAATGTCAGAGAGAAGATCAGCTTTTTAGCACTCATGGAAGATTAACTGTATAAATTTTGTTGAAGCAGCTGCGCAAGTAAATCTTGCTCAAGAGACTTTTCTGACAAGACTCCCATCATACTTAAATTTTAGAAACTATAACTTAACTAATAGCTAATCCTACCTTCATTGTATGGTGCATGTAGAAATGAAGTCTCTCAGCCTGATAGCAAGCTGTTCAAGGCTTCAAAAGTCATGATTGCCACATAGTTCTTTTTAAACTGATTTCACTTTTTAATGAAAATGGAGGAAAAAGTTACTCTTGAAACTAACTGAGAGAAGAAACTTCTTGAAGAATCTCTATGTATTGTAGATACCAGCAAGACCAGTTTAAAGAATAAGGAAATACTCTGACCCTGTATCTATTTATGTCTACTTATGAAGTACGTGATGTATCTGAGGGCAGAAATCTTCTGTGAGATAAAATCACCAAAAGTTATGAAATCAGGGTGGATTGATACCGGGAGCTCAAAGCTTCCACTTTTTTTTTTTCCTCTTGGCAGTTGGGCTATGAAGCAGCATCCAAACTGCTTATTAAGTCCAGTATGACTGGTAATAACTTTATCTTAATTCATCTTAATTATTTTATACCACATCTGTGTGAGTTAGGTATATCAAGGGAGATGTGGGATTGGAAGTGTGATCCCAATTCTTGAATTTTAAATTTTTATGAAGCTATTGGTACACCAGATACTAGACTTATAAAGATGCACTGTATAAGCAGCTAATATGGTGGAACCAAACAGTAGGAACAAGAATTGAATGGATTTTAGAAGCAAAGATTTTCACTGACCTTTGGAAATGTATTACTGAATCACTGTTTTTCTGTATTCAGCTAATTTATGTCACTGGTATTTTATTAGCCATTTCTAATAGTAAACACATATCCCCATGAAAAAGGGCATTCCTGAACTTTCCTATCAGTCTTGTAAACAGGTAAAGTTATATAATTTGCTTTGAAATATAGTGAACTTAATTGCAGCACAACTTAGCTAAACCTGATCTACCTCAAAGTTTCACCTGAGCCTGCAGCTATTAAAATTATTCCAAAACATCTGTATCTCTTTGAACTTGAAATTAGCCTGTAAATATCCTAGCTGATGTCCCTTCCATCATTTTCAGTATCTCCCAATTGTAGCTGGATCAGAAGAAAAACTATTTCCTGCTACCTTATGCTCCTGCTCGTATCATAAGCCAAGGTCTGTAAAGATGTAGAAAAAAAGGAAAATAGTGTTTTTTAGAAAAGTAAATCAATATATTGAAAGAGAGTACCTTGACATATCTGAAGACTGATGCAACCTAACAGATTATTATGGCCTTTAAGACTCTAAATTCATTACAAGTAGGTACTGGATACCTTTATAAACCCAGGTATGTGTGTGTAGCAATTAAAATACATCCATGCAATATAGCAGTATTACCTTCACACTGAGTCAGAAGGGGCCACCTCCACAGAACCAAGGCAAGTCTACTTCACTGGAAGAGTAATTCTGGAATAGAAACAGGCAGTACTGTGGGCGGGTTTGAGGCTACAATAAACAGCAAGATCCTTTGGTCTCTAGCAGTTCAGTAAAAATTTAAAATCAAACACCTTTTAATCCCGTATTACTTCCATACCATTACTACCACTTGACTCACTCTGATATAATGTAGAAGAAATTCACTCTTTCTAGAAATGGTGTTATCAGGTGGCAAAAAATACCATACCAGTCCCAGTCCTGGTCTTTGTGGAAATGTTTGAACTGTTTAGTAAGGAAGTTTTACTTGGCTTCCTCTTCTCTGCACCACAAATAAGCTTCCCTATTAGACAGTATCAACAACACTGCATGACTATAAGGTCAGCTTCATCACTAACTGTTCATGTTAAACGCCAACAAAACTAGCATCATCTTAGAGTAGGGGGAACAAAGAACAACAGTTATAGAACCTCTAACAACTTTAATTAAAATGTATTAACATGTCCTGTTCCTCGAAATATGTAAAAATCTATGCATGTTCACAGAATTACATGTTAACGTCTTTCAGTGCTTCTAAAATACTGCTGCTTATAGCATGATTAAATACAAAAAGCTCTGTTGACTGTGCCAGCAATAGGCATCTGAATTTTAAATGTCTCTGAGGATTCAAAGGAGATTTTGAAATAGCTTCTCAAAATTATGCATAGAATCTAGAAAAAAACATTCAGACTGCCTGCACTGTAGGTAACTTAAAGATGTTTCATCATTACTGGATATGTATCTCCACTAGGGCTCTGTATGTATGTATCTCGAGAGTCTCACACATTACAAACTCAAGAAAACAACCAAACAAAAAAACAAACAAAAAAACAAAAAAAAAAAACTCTTGTAATTTTTCATAAAACAGCCAAGCTTTTCCTCAGAGTGTATTTTGATAAATTTTAACCAAATTTGTGAGAATGTTCTTGCTCCCTGAAATGCTTCAAAGCTTCAGTCTCTGAAGAACTAAGCTCCAATTAAACAACAAAATTATCAGCCTTTACTAAAGGCTCTCTCGCTCACCTAAAATATTTACAGATAACGACAATCTGAATATTAGAGAATGTTTTTGACTGCAAACTACAA
The DNA here is from genome assembly GCF_028389875.1 of Rhea pennata. Lineage (NCBI taxonomy): Eukaryota > Metazoa > Chordata > Aves > Rheiformes > Rheidae > Rhea > Rhea pennata. Next base: position 14,662,347 of record NC_084670.1, on the reverse strand, counting down.
TCCTTTCAAGGTGACAGATTGACAAGGTAAATGGAATATTGATATTTTTGTTGTTCGATTAACTCTGCAGTTTCTCTGTAGCTGTAGTATTGTATTTTTCTCATTGGTACTAAAGCCTATACCTGTTTCTTACCTTAGCTATAGATTTATTTTGTAATTATTCATTACAGATTTTCAAGTAGCATGGGGATGAGTACATAAATCCGATACCAGTTCCTGTAAACATGGCTTGTGAAGTATTCTAAGAAGCCAAATACATTGAGAGAGCCAGCTGAAAACTCTGTTGGGGAACTTTATTCACTGAAACAAGAACAAGGAAAATCACTAATAATACAGACAAAATAACTCCACATGGTCTAGTCTTCTCAGAGGTTTTTATTTTATTCTAATTGTCTTGTAATGTCATATGCAGAGAATAATTTGTGGAGTTCTGTTTTCTGTTATCTTCAGATGAAGTTCTTGGAGTAATGGTAATGGTGAGAATTTAAACAATAGGATGAATTTATCCATTACATAAAGGTTACATAATGGCATTATCCTGTTCCATCTATTTACTGGAAAGCATCTTTGAACTGTCTGTCATGCATTGGGCCTGCAGGTTGTTAGGCTTTACCTGGAGCTATAGGAGTAAAAATCCAGTTCCAGAGCTTCTTTTTTGATCCTAGCTATTGAAATGTAAATAGCACTGTAAGGGCTATCTCTGGAGTTCTCCCACATAGCGTAAAGTGTTGTACTTTATTTTGAAAAAATAGGCAACATTTCCATAGACTAGTCTATTTGAATCAGATTTCTAGCAAATCAGTTTATTGCTATAGGTGAGATAATGAATACCTCTCCACTTTCCCTTGGCTTTGCTTCCTCTACAGACAGCAGCAGGAGTTGGAGGGTCTTCACTGTCTGACTTCTCTTTTAGTTATTACTCCTTCCTCTTTAGTTTCTTTTTTTCCCTACTTTTCTCTGCCAGTGGACAACTGGGGTGGTAGTGGAACGAGTATCTTATCCTGATCTTGTTTATTCAGCTTCTTGCTGTGAAAAATCCTTGTTCTATGTTGCTCCCAGAATGCCTCCTCCAGCAGTAGTTGCTGGGTTCTTTATCAAAGTTGATCATATTTGGACTTTTTCCACTCAGTACCAAATCACTTTGAAAAGTGTCATGCTTCACTTAGCTGGCTATATGAGTGCAGGTAATTACTGAACCAGCACACACAGCAAATGTAAAACCAGAGTGTGCTTTTAATACAAACTGAAGACCTCATGCATAGTTTCTCTCCTTTAGGATCTATACCAGAGGATTTCCTTATATACATTTATAAGATGTCCAGATTTCATGCAGGTCTCCTCTTTTGTATGCAGTGTTTTTAATGGGATTTTTGATCTTAAGGCTGAAGTCTTTTCTCATAGGACAAACTTAGTACTAATGTGGCTATGTACATTGATTTTTGACAATGTTAACTTTAAAAAAAATCCTATTTTCTCTGAGGAATGCCTTCTCTTTTTGTAGATGCTACTTCAAAGAAAACATGTTCCTTTTGTTGGTGGTTTTGATTTGTATATTTGTTTTAGTCAGTTGCAGAATACAGCTTACCAGTAGTTAGTTACAGTATCAATTGCAACTTGACTTTTTTTCTAATAATGGCTCAGTCTATTTGTACTATCTGAATGCCCTATGAAGTTATGTAAATCCAGTAGCAAGTGACTAAAAGGCCAAACGAGGTTCAGTTTCCCACAGAAAAAAGTTTTGCTGTTCACAGTTTAGTTCCTATGAGGCACTTAATAAAAAAAAGTTAATTAATAACTTTCAGGATCATTTCAAGAAATAGAAAGTCTGAATGCACAGAGAAATCAGAAAAAAATATTTCTGCACAGACTTGAAACACACTGAAAAGAAAGTTGAAGCACTGTCTGTTGCTTATGCTATATTTGTCTAGTAAATCAGCAGAGGATTTCAGACTCCAGAACTGTCACCTTTCACAAACAAAATTAGCTTTTCAAAAATGAGCTGGGTATTGCCAAGAGTTTCCTGCAGTATGCACAGGAAAAAAAGCATCTGTTACTAGGACTTCCAAAAATTTAAGTGAGAACATCTGTCATGAGTTGACTAAGAACGCCTATATAATTTCCTATAAAATTAGAAATTAGGGACATGATAATCCAATGACTGGCTATTATTTCTCTGGTCAGCTTTTATTAAACCAGTTTCCTGGAGAAGCTGCAGAGAGTCAGTAATATATCACTGTTCTTATTTTGCTCAGAGGCACGGAGGAACCAGCCTTCAAGAAATGTTCAAATAGTACAGTGAATTTCCTTTAAAATAATGAAATTATACTAATAAAAATGATGTTGGCTATGTTCAAGCTCAAGCCTCCTGTAACCAGATGATGATAGCTGGCTAGATGACAAGTTTGACTTTGTGAAAATGATACTACAAACCTGTTTTTTAAAAGTAATGAATTGTTTTTCACACTGGTATTGTGCTAGCAATAAATGTTCTAAAACTACAGAACCTTTTAATAGCTGGGTTTGCTTGTGCATTTGGCAGCTGGAGTACATAGGTGTGTAAAAAGGGGAGTAAGAAAACTGACTTTTTGGCACAGATCACACTATAATGTATCAGGGAAGAGAAATGGAAGAAATACACAGGCCAAAAATAGCAACTTTTTATATTGGTCAGCCATGCCACAAACCCCAAGATAGCTGAACATATTGTTTCCGTTACAGACTCCAGCGTTAATTATAGCTGAAAACCTGTGAAAACAAGAGTATGTTTCTCTTATAGGATTCCCTGTGACTTCTGCAGCAAATTCAACCTTGACAGAATACAATAATATATTACTCATTTAAGAGCTTGACAGAACCCTGTACATTGGTTTGAATGTAGATATATTTCACAGATCGACTTACCAAGAAAATAATCAGAATTATTTTCTACTACCCTATATGCATTAGCGCAAACTGGCACAAAGTGCTCTTTTGCATTATGTGGTGCACCCATGAGCATGTGGGTTAGTTGACTAACACTGAAATCAGGTTAGCTTGTGTTTCCATCTTCTCTTATACTGGTTGCAGCCTTGTCTGTTTGCTAATTCTCTTTTTAATATTAATTCAATATCCATAAAAATGTACTTGAATTTTTTTGGCTATTCTAAATATATATTTTTTTCTGTTTCAAAGGTTTGACACATGATTTCATAATGTGAGAAAATACAGAATTATTAATGAATGTCTATTCCTGGAAGATGCTTAAAATGGCACATAATAGTACTGTCTTAATAATATTTTATCTTTTTATTGCCCCTCTGCTTTTCTTCCTCCCTTTCAGTCTCAAGGTACTTAGTTTCTACTCAGTTATCATTCTTACCTAATTTATTTTCTTTTATTCTAGAAAAGTATTCTCTATATTAAAACTCGATGCAGTGATTGGAAAGGCTATGGACACAGAGAGCTGATCCTAAAGAAACCAATCTATTACCTTCAGTAGACTTTTGATAAAACTAGAAATTCAGATCAGGCTTTTAGACCTGAATATTATTAATGGAAACTTTCCAGCTGGAATGAGAACAGGCTTCTGTACTGAGTTTGTCCTTTCTCCACTTTTAACACAGACTTTGTATCCAAATTAACTCAGACTTAGTTGAGATTTCAAAAATTTGCTTAGATTATTCAACTATAAATGTATCAATAATTGATGCATTCCAATAGTATTGGAAACTACCTCTTATTATGTATCAGCTGGCATTCATGGATGCTGAGAACACTGGTATTACTTAAGACACTTTTGCATTTGGACTGTCATAGATGCAACAACTACAAATTATCAGTTCAATCAATTTATATAATATTCGTCAGATAATTGCATGGTATAAACAATTGTCCTTCTATCTTCCCCTTTGTCACAGTATTCGGTTGATCAAGGGATTGGCAAGGACTTGGTCAGTTTAAACGCTGGAAATGACTATGAGAATGAACATATAAAGTAAATCACAAAGCAAAATAAAAATGATATTATTAAAGAGGCTTTAATATCCCTTTGGTTTCTAGACCACATATTAACTAGTATACTAATTTAAACATTTAACTAGCATACTAATTACCCAAGCAATTATTTGCCAGAGAATATAGAAATACTTGATGAGAAAATGTTAATGTAATAGGCTGGGGGGAATCAAAGAATGAAAGGCACATGAAAGAGCGCTAACAGAAATGTATAGTTAGAAATTTCTGAATAGGGCTTTCAGAAGACTCTCAGGGACTAAATACTGACCTTAGAGAAATTACATAGAGATTTCAGGGACTGATCTTTCATCTCAGCTGACTTTTTGTGGGATGTTATGGAAGGACGTAATCTGAGTATCTCCATCCACCTGCACAGCATCCATCAAATCCTCACTTCTTCTTGACAGAGACATATTTTTCTATGCCACATCATTCAGTTTCAAGTATTTGACCACTAGAAAGACTTTATTATGATTGAAGTGGATTAAGTTACAATCTTTAGGCCTATTTCAAAGTTTATTGCATCTTTTTTGATAACATAAGGATCTTTGGAAGGTCTAGATTAGACTTTAATGCTATCACTATTGCTGTTATTATTGTAATTTAAATTACAGAAAGATGCTGAGAACTGCTCCTCAGTAGACATTCAAATAGCTGTATTAACAGAAATGTTTTGCAATGAGTTATACTGAATAAAGAAATATTATGCAATGCACTGTTGTGGTACTTTTCTTAAAATAAATTTGAATGAAAACTTACTGGAAAGCAAGCAAATCAATTTGGTTAATATTACTGTATTACTTTTGACAGAATGGAACGGCCTCAATATGAAATTAGTCAGGACAGACCATTCACTTCTTATCTGCTGTCTCAGATAATCTAGTAACGTCATCCACTTCTATTCTTTCATGATTCAGTATAGAAGTGATTTTTATGTTAGAACTCTTAATTTCAGGTGTTTCAGGATCACTGCAGACCACATAGTGAGAATAGATTTTTTCTGTTTTAAGACAGAATGACCATTTGCTTCACTGCTTTTGTTGTTTTGTTTTCTCTCTTTTGGTAAGGAAGTTGTCTATATAGCTTTATTTAGATAAAAGAGGCCTTGATGACTTTTCTGTGGATTAATATCCATTCACCCTAAAAATGTGAGTTGAAAATTAAGTTGTATATAGTTCTTACTCTAATCAGTGAGTAAACCATATTTTCTTCTGATTTCTCATTTAAAATGTAACCCAGAATACCAAAAAAGCCTCTAAGCAAAATACAACATAATAATATAATTAAAGCCATTTTCAGTAAGTCAGCACTTCTTTTAGGTTTTGTTTTCCCTTTGGAACAAAAGCAATATAGGCAATTATTTTAAATTAGGTTACATGAGAATATTATTTGTGTAACAGAAATAGGTTTCCCTTTGTAATTAAGTTTAATGGATCTTGCTCTGGAGATGATCTGAATCACTCTTGAAAATCCTGGGTATGTTAAACTGCAGGTATGTTTGGAGGTAGGCTACAGTAATTAAGTTTGATACTTCTGCCTCATCAAACCCTTACTTCAGTATTGTAGGGCTTTTTACCTACCTTTAAAAAACTGTCATAAAAATTTCTCCATATCCTTCTGTCTTTATCAAAACTATATTTGGAAAACCTTTGATTTAATTGAATGGATTGTGTTAAATATGCCTAACTTCAGTTCATTTGGTTTCTGAAGGGAACAGATTTTATATAGGTTAAATACAACTTTTTACAAATGTCTTTCTTTAAGAGGTATGTCTGCAAATGTTTCAGAACATGCACTTATTATTCTCTTTTTTTTTTTTGGCTTTCCAAAATCAGGCAATCATTTACTTATTTATTTATTTCTCCTTGCTGTGGAGAAATGAGTCATAATGGTACTGCATCAAAGAAATACCACTGAAAATCTGTCCACTCTGGCACTGGACAGTGACTTCTGAATTAGAATCAGATCGCCAATGTCCCATGAGTCAGGGGAAGCTGTAACAGCATGCATAGATCTACTTTTGGGGATCTGGGCATTTTGTATATAATAGCGATAAACCATGAAAGCTTACTGTAGTCCACAAACTACACACAAGAAACATGATTCCCTTTACAGAAAAGTAGAGGGTATCATATTTCACAATACATTGTTTTTGCTGCTGTACTTGTTTCATGTTCTTTAAATTCAGTTTCCTGTCAATAAGCCTTTCACCTTGCACAGTTCTTAATACTAAGTTAAAAAAAATAAAATAAAATAAATGAACCCAGATTTATTGGTTTAAAAATATATTTAACTTAAAAATAATCTTATGACTGGACAGAATCATGTCTCTTTAATGTTTGGACATGGTGGCATGAGTGAAATTGAGTACATGAAGCTCACGGAAAGTTAAATTTTATGCCAAGAGACAAAAACTGGATAAAAAAGAAAAATAACAGTCTAGAAGTGAAGGGGATCCACCTGAACAGACTCAGTTTTAGTGTAGGGGTGAGAAAAGATGAAGAAGATGCTTAACTAAGCAGAGAGAGAGAGAGACAGAAATAGAAAGAGCAAAAGCATAAAAACATGTACACAGAAGAAAAAGATGTATTAAATTAAGTTTGTTTAAGTAGGTATGTATGGTTAGGGACAGAAAAAAGCAAAGAGTTTAATTGCATCCGGTATTCTCTTTTCTCTTAGCAAAAAGCAGGTGGTTGAAGGTAGAAAACAAAACTAAAATTTTAGCAGAAAAAATAGGTGAAAAACACAGGTAGACATAACCAATATATTCCCTTAATCCAAATTATGTAAAAGCTTGCCCCAGTCTGATGAGACCAAGAACTGGTTTGTTATGAAGATATGAGAAAAGAGGGTAAAAAAGGATTGGTATGACAGTAGCAAAGCATAATTTCAAAGATTTTTGTTTCGAAGGTTCCTTTGACAGCTATTGTAGAAAACTTCGTTGTCACTGCCAAGAATTATTTTGCCTCTATGCACAGATATACTCAACTCTTCCCTCACCTGTGGCATTTATGCTATAGCTTCATGAGGACAATCAGTGCCAATCGGAGAGAAATTGAGACGCTCATTCTTGGGGACCAAGCTCACAGATTAGAAATATGGCCATGTTATCATGGATCATTTAGCCAGAGTAGATTAGTCTGGATGGAGCTCTGTTTCACTGAAATAGCACTGCTAGTTCCTACTTTGTGCAGTTAAAAGTACCTCAGGTGTTTATGCACACATTTTTACTGGCTGTGTACATCTGTCCTTAAAAAGTCCCTTCCAATTCCTCCATTAGGCATGGCTGCTATTAATTGGAGTAGTCACCAACTACTTTCCTGTCAATGACTGAGCATCTTGCAGAATATTTCAGTAATGCTTGCAAGGGTTGTAATTTTTCTTATTCTGATCTAACTTTATTGATCTTCTTAGAGGAAGCACCCCTTGCAGTTTTATAGGACCATTCCAACAATCTAAGAATGATTTATGTTACCCTTAAGGAAAAAGATATCAAGACTAGTTATTCACATGCTGAGATTTTCTCTAAGATCTGAAGCTGTCAAAATACTAAACACAAGCCACTATTTTACTGAGTAATGGAAAGCATGGCAAAACTTTATAATATTATTAGGCTGCATGTTATAATTGGGTGATACTTCTACTTAACATGCAATTTATTTTATTCAATATTGATAAGATTTAATGGGTGATATATTTGATTCAAGGCTTTAATACAAATGTAGTATCTTAATTAACAAGTGATGTATTTGATGCAGTGAATTATGCATCTGATTTAATAGAGGATGCACCGTATCTGCAGCTGAAGGTGATTGGTCTTTTTAGTGAGAGATTAATTCATTTCAGAAGGTGATGTATCACTTTCAATATGAACTAAATCAAATTTATAATGCAACATTTTCTTGTAGTGCGCAAAGTAACATAAGGAACAAGTTTGCCCTCAAGTGGACTTCAAAGGCAGATCATACCTCCAAGACACTAGGCAGGCTGATTCAGTGGTTATTCATTCATGCTACAGTAGAGGTGGAGCCAAATTCCAACGAGCTATTACCTTCTCAATCCATCCTTCCTTTATTTCTAAGTAGGCAGAACTGTATTCAAGTTGTTCGATTAGAGATCCAAAAAGTGTAATAATTTTTGCATTAACCAGAATTGCCAATAACATTTAAAGGTTGAAGATGCAAAAGCTGTTTGAAATTGAGGTGCTGATGAGGTAATAGAAAGAGGGTAGGGACTTTTATGGCACCTATTTTTTTTAGGTCACAAAAGAAATCTGGCAAATTAGATAGTATGTTATGTGCTTTTATTTTATTTATTTATTCATTGTATATATACCACTGCTTGTCCATCTTCTAGAACCGGAAACCTGTTACTTATTTTCTGAATCAACAGAAAGAATCACTGGGAGAGCTTCAGTTTACATCAGTGGAGATTTTGACTCCTGTATACAGACAACTAGGCAGGTTTATCACACTGAAAAAACATGATGGTTACGTGGAGTCAATATTCCATTTCCACTTTCTGTAATGTGAAACCTGCATTCGCTTATTATTCTATCAAGCCTTTATTTTTCTGTTCACAGCTCCATAAATTCAATACTCTGTGCTTTTAATCTAATTTGCTGACAAGTGAAAATTTCCTATGTTCAAGACAATACTAGTTAGTTTTTTAAATTACATATTTAGAACTAAAAATGTACTGGAAGATGTATATATAATCCAATGAGTATATAATAGCTGTCAGATACTAGTATGTAATATCCTTGGTAATTTAATTATAAACATTTGACTGTTTGGTATTTAAACAGGAAAATGACTGTTTAAGCACTGTGCAGTTAAAGAATAATAAACCTTCTGGTACATTCTTCTTTTAAAATATTACACTCAAAAGATCAAAACAAGTTCACCAGCAATGAGAAATTGTTTTGAAGTAAACTGATGCTGTATTTCTAAACATATGGTGATCTTACCACTCATGGATGTACAAAATAGCGTGCATAAAAATTACAATCTGGAGGTAAAATTTTTGTGAAAAAAAAGGACAGATTTTTAATTTGTAATCATTGTTTCACTTTTTCTGCATAAAGAATAGCAGTGTTAACATTGTGACAACTTTCAAATTGAAACAGAATTGAAAAAATAAAAAGTGGGATCATACTCAATTGCATCTGCCACAGCAGTACACCTTTTTTTCAGTGATGCTTAGAAACAAAAGGATAGCGCATGAATTAAAAGATCGTCAAGTCAGTTTTTGATAGATCAACACCATAACTGTTTCTTCAAGCCAAAGCCTTTCTGTGCGAGATGGAAAGTTCATTGAAAAATAATTATAGAATTGTATCCATCTCACCCATATTAACTCAAACAGTTGATTTCAGATCGTAAGAAGTATTGAGATAACATCACTTAGCTGTTCATTACTATGGATTCAAGCTATTATGCACCCTTTTTCAGACATACAGATATTATTAACACCATAGTTCTGAGGATCAGAATACTGTGCAATGGCAAATACACATTATATACGTCATATATGGTAGATAGTTCAAGGTGTTAAAAAGGTTACAACTAAGCATGTCTTCTTCCATTTCCCAGCTCATGGTGGCAAACACATCACTGCAGAACTATAACAAGAGAAGACAGCAAAGGATCAACCGCCTTCTGCTGTAGGAGATGTAGAGTAGGAATAAAGTAACTAGCAGATAAATGCATTTACTTGAGAGCATAGACTCCCTTTTCACAACATGCTATTTGTCCTCTTGATGTGCATGTGGAAGCAAAAATATACTACAATTTATAGGATTGCATAGGGGATAGCCTAGTTTTATTTATCCACGTGTGCTACCTACAACATTACTCTTCCCATAGTTCTGAATTATTAACAATGTTTTACTGGGTGATAGATGAGAAAACCTTGTTGAAATCTAGAGCAGGTTTCTAGCATTTTCTTGTTTCCAGAAGTCATCCAATCAGTCAAGAGCTGCTAGAGTTCATAATCTCAGGCCACTGCTTAAGATGCTAATTCCTCACAGATTTTGATGAATAAATGCTGTTAGTTTTCCAGTTACTAGCTACGGATGAAGGATGAGAAATACAAGCTTTGAAGTGTTACAGAGAATGCTCACATATCACAGTTCCTTGGTTCCTCCCTTGTTTCAGGAGTGAACCAAGTAAGTGCAACCATGGAAGGAAGTAATTACTCTTGCACTCAAAAGTAGCATCTCCTGAATACTGTGGCATCCCCTGACTTCTGCTCTACAATAAGCCTGAGAGGACAGCTTTTTCTGAAACAGAGTACAATAATGACAGATAGTCTCTCCATTATTCATCATTTTTTATGATACTGCTAACATCTCAATTTACTAGGTGCCATAAAAACACAACTAGAACGGAAACATTTGTTACTGATGCCTATCTGAAGGACAGGGCTGCAGGTCTGTGGCAATCAGAGAACAGGAGTCAGAGGTACCTGGAAGAAGACAGAGAATAGCAGAAGATGCATCTCTGTCACAAAAATTTTTTGGCTACATTTAAAGCTAAGATAATAGTATATAAGCTGATGTGAAACATTTGAAGGCCAAGGGGCCTTCAAGATCAGGCCAAAATGACAACACAGACATACCGATGAAACCAATAGGTTCAACAAAATAGTTAAGGGATATAATAAAAGATGGGGCTAACAACCAAAGAAAAGTGTGACAGAAACTAGTTTTACCCTTGTTGACTTATGAAGAAAATAAAAATGAAAGGAAATAGATGAGGAGATAAAAGAGAATATGGAATACTGAGGATAAAAGCCAGCATGGAAGGAGAACTGTGATTAAAAAAAAAAAAAGAATTTGGTGATGGTCTTGATACAGACAGATTAACATCGTTCACTTTATTTCTCAATTTTTTACTCACCTCTCATTTATCCACACAAAAAGGGGCCAGAACACTGAACTGTGCAATATCCATCAGTGTGTCTTAAAAAAAAAAAAAAAAAATATATATAAAAACTCATTTTCTTGAAGTGGGTAGAGAAGGAAATTTAAAAACCTTAAGTGTTAAAATATAACCGATTATTCTTTTTCAAGAAGAAGATATAACAGTTTGCATTAAATTAAATCTTGCTTGAGAAATGGTTTTGGAGTGTGAGACTGGTTGATTTGAGGGAAGGAAAGATTAGTTTATCTTTTAAAAATACAGGTAACAAATTCAAATTTAAACTCCCTTTTACTTTTTCAAAATGTATTTTTACAGTGTAAAATTACACCATCATGTTCAAACTAAATTTGTTTGTACTGACTGCAAGAATCATATTCAGGTTTTTCAAAGAATAAAGTATTTAACAGATAATCATTTAACCCAATCTCCTAGTCACCTCAGGGTGGGGGGGGGGGGAGACGGGAATCCAGCTTGACAGTATTTCTCAATGAGGATAAGGTTTGAAGGAATGGACCTCTCCAAAAAGAATGCAAGTTGATTTTAGCTTTTAAACCATAAGAAGAGGAAAAGCAGTAAGGAAATTTGGACATAAAAGGAGAGATGAGAAAGACAGAAGCTCCCCGTTTACCCCAGAGGATTCAGCGTGTGGCAGGGGAAGTTGGAGGAAAAAAACAAACCCTGCAAGTGCTTTCATTGTGCTTCTTCTGCTAAGAACTAGGAATAGTACTAGAATTTTTGAAGGTATTCCTGATTTCTTTGTCAGGTGTTCTTGAGGAAGAAATTTAAATCAGAAACAGTCTCAGGTCAGAGCTTTGAAAAAGGGTGTGTTTAAGTTACTGAGGTATCTTGTGGAGTCTGTTGTGATGTTGAAAGCACAGGGCAGCTGCAGTGTGAGGTCTACTTCCCTGAAGATTTAAAAGAAAGGTTGTGTATCAAAATGTGCCAGAGAGGCTGCAGCCAAAGATCTCAGTTTTTCAGAGTCTATGGTCTATCCAGCAGAGTGCTGCTGATTTTTAAAGGTAGATGGATATCTGCTTGGTCTTTCCAACAACTATTTTTCTATTAAAATTCTTTCTGCTGTGGAGGTACATAATGCTACTTAACAATAGGTTAATGGGAAGAAAAGTCATTCTGTATAACCTATAAATAGATTAATCTAAGCTTAAATTTTCAATCAAGAAAGCCAGCTAAAGACATTTGCCTCAGATAGAGTAAGGTCCTTTTATGGAACTGTTTTTTTCTTTATAACTCATACAAAAATTGACCCTAGGTAAGTTCTTTAGGATTTAATGTAACATTTTTAATATTAATCAGAATTTATATTCACTGCAGAGCATTTCATAATTCTCTCCTAATAGTATAATCAAAAATGAACAGTACTTTCTGATTTTGTTAAATTACAGTATAAACAGCAAAAAAAAATCTAGCCGAGAGGAAACACCAAAGTGATGCCTTGTTCACCACAGTGAAAGTCAGATAATACTATCAAAACATAGGCAATGAGAACAAGTAGAAAAAGAGGAGTCTGCGTGCAGCAGTACAGCTTGATTTGACTACAATTTTGTGCATCTTTTAAAGAGTCATCAGCAAAGGCTGTCAGGCATATGGGAATCCTGTTTTATGAAACTGGATTAACTGTATTAGGTGAAATGTTTTTAGAATAGAGTTACCAAAAGAGAAAATAATGCATCTCTTCCTCCAACCAAATGGGGAAAATGATGCAACTATCATTTCCTAGTTCATTGCTATTTCTTTGCAATCTGCCAAAACGAGACCTCTCTCTACAGTCTTCTTTTGTATTTGTGTACAAATATACTCACTATTGCAATGAATATTGAATATCAGAAACAACAGCAAGGTGGGATAACCTGTAGATAACAAAAACATAAATGAAGAGAAGAATTTATTGTGACTATCACTGTGAACAGTGAATCCCTGAGCTAGAAACTATTTATTCTTGAAAGTACTGAGATCACTGAGAAGTCTGAATCAAATCCTCTCAAAAAGGACAACCTGCTTAAGCACAATGCCATTATACTATCATACAAGTTATTCAGAAAGTCAGCAAAAATAATTACTGCAAGTTATTATTAATATTTATTACGTAATGAAAAAAAGAATTTTATCTTGAAACAAATAGGCCTCTTCAAAAATGTACCGGAAATCAGTCTCTTCTGTGGACTACATCATATCTGTTAAAAATTGGTATGAATGCAGCCTTTCTAAATGAAATTATTAAGACTTAAATAAGCAAGGATTCACTAAGTAAGCTTGGATGTGTACATCAACATACAGCAATATAAAAAGAATTAGGAGACCACAAAAAAACTCATGTGAGGATAGCTTTTCCAAAGTCAAGTATGTCTGAACCAGTTTTATTTATCTCAGTGTAGAACAGAAACTAGAAGTCTCTTTCCAAGAGCTAACTCTTGATCATCTGGATTGTGATTCATGCTGTTAGAAATAATCATCATTCTGCACTGCATGGACATGCATGCAACTGCTCTAAATTTTAGCTCATATTATCTATCTATCACAAGTTCACAGATTTCCATACATAAAGTGTCACTAGACTTTCTGTTTTTTCTGTGTAAGATTTTATTTTAACCAGGTTGTCCTATGCTTCCACCACAGGACATTTGCACATTTTTTTTTTTATTGCAGAAATAAACCTACAACAAGTTAAACCAAAGGGCCACACTGAGAAGTGCTTACTTATCTAATTATTGCCTTGAAGCCAAGCAATTGACACCATTTATTTGTTAATTTCTTCATTCTTCCATATGCTCATTATCTCATCACAGTTTATACCCACCAAATCGAGATGAAAAGTTCAGGAAACTGGCCATTTACAACCATCTCAGGGTATCTCTCTCACTTTTTTAAGATTTCAAAGGTGAGTCTTAAAGGATTTTTTAAGATGTTAAGTACTGCTATGCATGCAGTTATTTACTGTCCAATATGTTTTTATTATTTGAATGAGATGATTCACTGCTTTTCAATTCTTCTCAGTGAGGTCTTCAGGGTCTAAAAGTATAAAGACTGGTAATTTCTTGTTTCACACACGCAGTATTTGTTAAAATTTGTCCTATGACAGACTGGCTCTTTACACAGAAATTCTACTGTTTTTGGTAAAATTTCTTTAATCTCCTAAGGACTAAGGTAGACATATGTTGAGTTTTAATCAAAAGTCAAAATAGAATATTAATTTTTATTAGAATTATTTTTCAAATGAGCCATCTTAGCTATTACAGTCTCTAAGATGTGTATTTTTTCTGTCCTTTTGGACAAATTCCAGTACTTCATTCTGATGTTTATTATTAATTTCTTGATGCTAACTGCACAGCACTCTAAAAAATTTTACAAGGCAAAAAAGATTGCATTTTAATCTTGAGAATAAAAAGTGTTCTCCTTTTCATATTGTAAAGGGTCTTTTCCTCTTTTCCAATTGCAATATTTCATTTGATTTATATTTTATAGTGTGAGAAGTAATACAGTAAGTGATATTTTATCACTGTTTATGCTAAAGTAGCCCAAAGATGCTTCAGTCTTTCAGCTACCAAATCTGAATTATCATGTGCTCAACACTACAGAAATCACACAAGCATTCATTTAATTGCATATTATTTAAAAATCTTAATCTTATTTAAAATCCTAATGTTTATTACTCTATCACCCACAGTTATTCTTAATAAAAATAGAAAACTAAATTTTAGACTTCAAATTGTAATGACATTTTTCTTAGAAAAGAAATGAGCGATTTTATAAGGAAGGACACTTCATTGTTAATGATTTCATGGCTAGAAAGGATAAAGCTGTGTTCCTCTTCTATTACCTTTTCTTATTCAATTTCTCCAAACCTTGTGTCTACACTAGTGACCTGAACTATGAGAGGTTATTTGCAATAGAATTATCAATACTCTTAAAATTTTAAAAATTCAGAACTTGGTGAATGGCAAAGCCTTATGATCTTATGATACATTTTATATGATTTTTTTTTTTTTTTGCTAGATGCTATAGAATTTCCAGACACAATACTTTAAGCTGAAGTTAGGACTGTGATTTGTATCAATGACCAACAGAAAAATTACAAGGAACACTATAATTTGAAGACAGAAAATGGCCTTTCAGTAAGGAACTGAACTACAGGACTTCTATTCCCAGGTTTCTCACAGATTTCCTATGCATCCTTAAAAAAGCCAGATACTTCAGCTGCACTTATTTCTAAATAAAATTATATTTATAGCTCATTAGAAAGTCATCAAGCTAAGATTCTTACATTATTTTTATCATCAGTAGTCACAGGTATCATGGGAGGAATTAGGGGGTCTCCAATTTTTCCTCTGACATTTTAGGTGATAAATTTTGACAAACAATTTATATTACAAATTTCCATTTTCAAGATTATTTTAACAGTTAAAAAGAATTAGAAACTTATGTCCCGGATTTTGATTCTGATTTAAAGTGCTAGGCATCCATCTCTCACATGAAGTTATTTCCGGATATGTGAAAATCTGCCAGGGCATACTCTCATGTTTCCTACACTGATCAATAGCTTGCTGTTGCACGTCTAAGGCATCAGCTTGGCTAGATCTTTGAGTCACAAGTTAACTGAGGTAGCATAGGCATGTAATCCAGTGACTCCCTCACTGGAGGGCTAAGGATCTCTGGTTTAGGCAGCTTCATGAATTGTTGCTGCCATAATCCTCTAAAGGACTGAGGTTGTACAACAGAAGTAAGCAATTAGTGACTGCAAAGGAAAGATTTGGTTAACCACAGAGGAAAAGTGGCACTTCCATACCTATAAAAAAGCTAAATTTCCCAACAGCAGCATCTGCAATGATACCTCATCAATCGTAGACTGTTCTTACAAACAGTTGGGGTTCTTCAGAAAGCCTCATGTTATAATAAGACAACATATCTTCTCTTACTTGCTCTTGGTCCTGAACAAATCATACTTCACTCTTTGAGAAGATTCAATTGACTGACCAGGTCAGAGGCTTGAAGGTACCAGAAGAGCTTCATGATTTAATACACTTTGTTAACATGTCTAAGAGAATTTGTTTCTCAGTGATCCACAGGCAGTTCCTAAGATGCTTTCATGTCCCCAATATTGAGAACAAAAGTCTCTCATTTATTTTACTTAATCTATATTCTACAGAGAAAAAGGAAGAGAGAGTTATATCCATTCAAGATCACATTATTTCATGAAGATGGCAGTAGAATGAACATGTTTTATGGCCCAGTTTATCATCTATGACTGAAACTATTACCTTGTCTGAATTTTAGGTTCACAGTGTAAGTCTGTACTATTGTAATAAATTATTCATTTCAGGCATGTGTAGATGAGCATGAAAGCTGAATATCCATTACTAAAAACGCCCAATGAGCGATGAACACTGTCATTTTGTCAGGTTCCAGAGCTCAGTACTTGTTCCCAAGGTAGAATTTCCTGAAATAAGCACTCATTGGAAAAATGCATCCTTATTATGCACGAAAAGAAGAAACAGTAATTGAGTGCAAAGTATAGAGGTTCCCACTCTTCCCCTGTGCTATCTGCTTTTTGGCAGCTATATAGCGCTGCTGGACCACATAACTCTTTCAAAAGAGTTTGTAATTTGAGTGCATTATCACTTCACAGTCTGACAGGTTCATATCAATTATAAATGAAATGAAATAAAAATATTTTTAACTTACCCCAAGTTAAACTTATCCCTCAACAGTTTCAGCAACTCCAAGTAAATCACAAATATCTTTATTTAAATGTTTCAGTATGGAAATAGAATAATGATTTTTCCTTACTCTAAACCTATATTCCCATTCCCTTTGGATTCTTGCTATAGATCCACGTATGCTTTCCAAAAAGAATCTGCTAGACTTTTCGTTAGCTTTATTTTAGGCTAAGAATAGTACTTTTCTTCTCATTGTCTTCAGCAATAGACCTATCTTGTGTTTATGTTCCTTTATACATAAAAAGATCCCAAAATATTTCACAGGCATCTTATACTTGAAGACCCAAAAGCTCCTTCTGAACAGAAGGGATTCCTACTTGACTGGCAGCATTGGGTTTTATTTCCCACTCTCTGAATTTTAATGTGACTGTGTCCAGGTGGAACAACAAGTTTTGGTGTTACAAGTCTGATAATTGACAAGTGTCAATAATGTTTGCTGGATCTGATGAATAGAAAAGAGAATGGTTTTATCTTCAAGGAAAAAGTGGTTTTAGTGTCACCATAACGAAGACTCAACTGTATGCTTCCATTGATGTTAATCAACTTAAGTCAGTAAGAAAAACCAGACTTCACATAAATTTCATCACATGTGGGTGAATGTAAATTTTCAATTAAAAAGCAATAAAATTCTAGATTTTACTTGCAGATAATTACTATATGCTAAATGTTTGCAATATCACTAAAGGATTTATGTTTTAAAGTTTTAACATTGCTATATGTTATAAAACAAATAGCTGATAAAATACTAATTGCTGTTATAAAAATTACCTGCTTGCCTTCAAAGAAATGTTATTAACATCTATAGCTGCTTTATTGCTGCTTTAATGGTAATGCACACTGATAACAAATTATGTCAGTTTAAAGGGCCTGTTGATTTCCAAACAGCATGTGCATATTCAGATGCAGCATATTCTGCTTGAATTTACAAGTTCAGGTGAATTGTATGAAAATTGATTTCCACCTATCACATCAAAGTGGTGACGTGAGGAAGAGGAAAGGCAGTTCTGCAGATGTCTAGGGAAGAAACTCTAAACAAGGTCTTACGAAATTACAAAATTTGTCCACTGTGCTTTGGAGCCTGAAGGATTTTAGCTTTTCTTTATTATATGATCTAATCAATAACTCATGTGTGACACTATTTGCAGCTTAAGACTACATGATATCAACTTAAAATATCAAACATACTCAAGTTACTTTGGAAAACCCGATTTTCAATACCCTAGATATAACTTCCACAAACAGGATTAGCTCTCATTTACCAAGCAAGTTCTTTACTCAAATAGAAAAATATCTGCCTAGAATCTGGACAAAAACTTCCCTTTTTACTCACCGTTATCCTTCAATACCCAGCATTATTATATTTTCCCAATATGTTCTATGATTACGTTAGCTTATTTTACATTTTTCCTTACCGGCACAACTGGTGCGGCAGAAACACCAGCTCAGCACACCGAGGGCAAGGAGACCCCCAGAGCCCCCGACACGCACGGAACCTTCTAGAATGATAGGCCACGTGCATCGCCACAGTGACAGCCAATCACTGGGCACCGCGGGAATCACAGCCAATCGGGATCCGCTGCTCTCTATCGACGCCTATAACTGGGCTGGAGCGGCAGCAGGGGAAGCTGAAGGGGGAGGCTGTGGCTCTGCTCTGCTGCCTCCCCTGCTCAACAGGGAAGTCTCATCTCTTTGCTGCACTGAGTGCCTCTGTGACTAGAAGTACTCTGGTAGCCAAGTCTGTTTAGTCTCTGTGCTGTCAATTCAGCCTCAAACCATGAGAAAGGGGAGAACTGTACACCATTGTAGCACCCTGACCTAATAGCCATGTGCTGTGCCTCAGAAGAGGCAGGTGGTCTCAGAGCTCTGCTGCAGCTGAGCTTTAAACTTCATGTATGTCTGAAGACTGAAGGGGGACAGAAAGCTTGGAGTAAGGGGGCTGTGTTCCAGGATGCCTTTTTTCCCCTCCTTTTTCCTTTAAGATTGTGTTATCTTAGTCACAATAGAAAAAGAGGAGAGGCCTCTATACAGCAGCATTGTCAGGATGTTAGTACCTAAGGTATATCTTACCCTTGCCTTAATGAAAGAGTGAGTGTTCTGAAGAAAGTTGCTTCTTTCATCTATGAATATCTCATCAATGAACATCGGTGCTTCGAATCAGAGGACCAAGAAGCTGCCATGATCCTCAAATCTCATGAAGGCACAGGTGAGATCTGAGGCCATGTTTTGGGATGCTCCCCTCCCTGCTTCCACCTGTGGGCTGGGATCATGCTCAGCCCTGCAGTATCCAGGCTGACGAGGCTAGGGATAATTGCCTGGGCTTGGGCCTTGCGCTCCCTCCTGACAGCCTGCCTGTTCTCAGCAGGGGGGCTGCAAGCCTGGCAAGGCGCCTGCTGCAGAGCTCCTGCTGTGCTCAGCAGCTTTTACCCAACAGTCCAAGGAAGACACTTTGGAGGTTGTGACAATGCTTTGAGAGCTCCCTTTGAGTCACTAGTCTCTGAGCTCAGGAATTTTGCACAAAGAGTAATTTCCCTTGAGTGACTTCAGTGACTTTAGTTCTTGTGAAAAGTGAGCAGTGGGCCTCTCTATTTAAATCCAGTGGGTTTGGACTATCATAAGGCAATGCTTTAAGTAGCATTACTCTTAAGTCCTTTATTCTGCTTGTATTGTTCTTAAAGATACTGATTTCCCTATGCCTAGAGGAAAGCACCATTTGTATCTATTTTAACTAGATCAAAGTCTGCGTAAATTATTTCATTTATTGAGACAGTTGAATTTATTGCTGTAAAAAAAAAATGTTTTTGTCCCTACCAGACTGTCTACTCATGTTCTATACTATCATGTGGTTAGAGGATCTGGTTAACATGCATCCAGACATCTTTCATCAGTCCAGGCAGCTTAGTTAAAATCTAATGCAGTTGTAAGATTGCTTGTGTTCTTTGTCTTTCGTAAACCTCGATAACTTAGAGGAAGAGTGCTTCATTAGACTATCACTATAGTGATTACTGTTCGTAAATTGTAGCAGGTTTCTATTTTATCTACCTGATGTAAAGTTTAAAGTTGTATATTCCTGGAAGAGTCATCTGAAGAGTGAGACTGGTTTCTGTTTGTGTAGTTGTTTAAACTTCTTATCTATCTCTTATTGAAGTATTAATGATCAGATGAGAGGGATTATATTTCTAGGTTGCATGAAAGAGTGAACATTTGCTGACAACTGAATTGCAATTGTGGTGCCACAGGTTTCTGCTATCTTCCCTGTGCTGTTGCTTGAACAGGTATTGTTGGCAGTATATAAAATACTGTGGTTATCAGAAGGCAGTATATAAAATACTGTGCTTATCAGAAGGCAGTGGAATATGGTCTTTTTTTGCCACCACTTGCCTGGAATTTAAGATTTATGTTAGAGCAACATGTCAGGGAGCAGCAAGAATGGGACAGCTCTGTGAGAGAAAGTGAGACAGAGCAGAGGGTGGCACAGGAACTGATGGCATGGCCACCTACTATCCAGGCAGGGCAGAGCTGGTGACACTAACAGATCAGGGCAATTGGTGTGCTCAGGACCCTATTAGAAGGTGTTGGATAACAATTAAAGAGGCTCTATGTTGTGATTATTTTTTTTCTGGTTGGTATCTATTTGCAAGGAGTCTAGGTGTCACGGACATATTTCTCCCACAGAAAATAAAGGAATAATTGATGACAACTAATTCTCAAACACAGATTACTGCTTTCTGATGTTACATGACAGTGGCAGAGCATTGTAGCTCTCCTACCACAGGTTCAGAGGTGCCAGGTATGAATTCTGTCCTGAATTTTTACCAAAAGGGGATACAGTTCCGTTTATAATTTGTTGTAATTAATAATCTCAGCATTTTGACAGTGCAGCCTAAGTAGCTAAATAGAAGGCTTGTCATATTGTCACTCATGCAGTAGCTGCAATAGCTACACTGCTAGCTTTATGCACTACTTAGCTTGGATGTTTCTCTGAAATTGTTTCTTAAGGACCAAATCATGTGAGTTGGTGTAATCTTGGTGGTGTTTTTTGTTTTTCCCCTGCGTATTTGTTCTTCATCCCATTTATTCCAACCAAATCTAGCAGCGAGGTACAAGTCTGAAAGACCTCAAAATCCTATACTTTATGAAAGTAAAAGGTATGGCAGAGAGGACAAATTTTCTAGTCTGGAAATCTTCTCATTGCACATACATTTAGTATAAACCAACTGATTAGGAGACTTGTTTTTTAATACGTATGCTGTGTTGAGTGACTTGTCTTGCAAGGTCCATCTCTTCTGTCCTCACCCAACTGGGCACAGGGCAATAATCTAGGTAACCTGCACTCTGGACTGCTATGTTAACCTTAAGCCTATTTATTTCTTTATAAAGGCAAAGGGCAAACTGTGTCCATGCCCTCAGGGTTCTTTTTTTTTTTGGTTTTGTTGTTTTTCCCCATTTGAAAATTTTGTGGCACAAAAGATTCCACCATCTGCTCTTGCTTACTTTAACTAGTCAACTGGGAGATGTTGCACTAGACGCCGACAGAATAATCAATAAAAGAGGTGTTAGATGGTCAGCCATGTGGCATGCTGGCTGCAGGCCAACTTCTTATTAACACAAGCAGTCTGAATTTCATATTAATTCCTTCTGAGAACTAACTAGATGAACTTGCTTTGAAGAATTTGTGAGGATACAGGTTTTCTGCTACAACTGTTCTGAACAAGAAGTTAATATCTACTGTGAAAGCAGTGTTTTTCAGGTTTCTGGGTCAGGAAGAAGCTGTCCTGTATGGAAAATTGTCACAGAAGGTGTCTGTTTTGTACAGTAATCATGACTCCTAGGTTAGTCTGCATTGAGACTTGATGTGCGCTGAAATTGTTGAAAAACTGAAGTTCATGTAAATTACAGTAAACAGTAGGGCTTTAAAATAATTGTCTAATCAATACTAATTCCTTTGGTATCTTTTAAATGGCATTAATCACTGAACTCATTCGATATTAGTGCAAATGTCGTAAGTACTTCAGTTGGATTTCCTCTGTAACTGAGAACTAATTACTTTTACTAGACATTTGCACTAAAGTGTTACCCAGTAAGCAGGTATGTCTGAGGAAACAATAAAAATTATGAAGTAAAGAGTGGAACAGTATGCCTATATATAAGTAAAATACTTGTAATTTTTTTTAGATGTTGACCTTAAAGATGTATACATTTTTCAAATAAACCTTGAAAATTTGTCTTCCTGTGAATATATAGCAAATATCTAACCTCATCTCTTGTTACTACAGTGCGTTTTACTGCATGTGAGATACTCGTCCTTTACGTTTACAGACCATACTACTGGGAAAGTTATTTATTTATTTTTATCTTCTCATGTACTTTTAATATTTTAATATTCCTGATTATTTAACATACCTTCCCTGTGCCGTAGATGGATACCAAGTAACAAGGGAAGTCTTGTGTCTTGGCTGTTTTTTCCATAATAATAATTTTGAGCGTTTTTCTTCTATAATGCTTAGAACATTCATAATCACATTTTTAATGAGCAAGGTAATTAAGAAGCTCAATCTAATAATCTCAACCAGTAACTCTTTCAGAAATCTTTTCAGCTTTGGAATGTGAACAGTTAAAGTTTGTATGGAAAACAGTAGAAGTTTTATCAAAACTAGCACATAATAAGAAGGAAATCCAGGAAAGACGCAAATAAATAATGGTAACTTTTTCTACTGCTTATTCTCTATATACTAATTTCTATCTCCAGTTTGAAGAAATTGAAGAACTTCTCATAGATAGGAAATGAGAGACAAAATAGTGGGCTTTTTTATTTTATTTTTATTTTATTTATTTTTTTTTAGAGGGCTTAAGTGATTTCAGATCACATGTTGCAAGTACTTTTGCTACTCAAATTGCTTCAATACTTTGGAAAAGCATTTCTCTTGTGATCTTGGGATATTTTTATATCAGGCCACTGCAAAAGCGTTAAATGAATACCTGCACAGAGTAGGTTTGACAACAATCACTTTTTTTTTTGGCCCTACCTTCATATATTGAGCACAAGAATTTCTTATAAAAAGTGTTGTGGAAAATTAGTAATTTTCATAGGATGCTAGAAGATGCTCATGATGATCAAATTCTGAACTTGTAAACATTCATCCTGAAAACCTGATTTTTAAGGGCTCCAATCAGAGAACAAACATCCTGTGTAATTCATGTACCTAATCAAGACTAACCAACACTGCCTGAATTTCAAACATCAAATGTTTGCAGTAGGCAAACAACACAATTCTTCATCTGTGCACATTCAAAGATTCTTTGTGAATCGCACACAAATTACAAAAAGAAGTGATATTCATGGCAGTATTTACTCAGCCCTTTTGAGCAACAGGGACAGCAGCAGTACTAGCTTTCAGCTGTTTCTTTCTGTTGATTGATATCATGTTAACAATTTTGCTTAATACTTATTCTTTACAAGAAATTATTAAAGAAATTATCCTGATTAAAGAAGGTACCAGAACTAAGAGAGGAAAACATTTTTTTTGAAAAGATTTGCTACTGAATCTGCATTCTTTAGATGCTCATATTCCAGCTTTTTGTTTGTTCTTTATCTGATGGATTAAAATTGTAAGGCATTGTTCTTGCACGTTTTTTCTCTCATCTCAGTTTCTGCTGTAGTTTATCTGCATTATTCCTACAATGCTTTCTGTCTGTACACTGTAAGTTTATTTTATATTACAGCACCCCTTAAATCTCTCTATAGGCTGCACCCTATTGATCTAAAGATCTTGTTACTTACCTACAGTATATTCTGATTCTCTAACCCCTTCACAGTCCTTGGTGGTGACTTCAGTTAATTGCATGGTTATCAGATGATAATGTGGTAGCATTAAAATGAATTAGCATGTAATTACTGTTGTTCCCAAGAGAGTTAGAGTACTTAAAATAAACTGTTCATGTTATTTCAGGATAAGCATGAAGCGTTATATTTCTAGTACTGTAGTCAAATCATCTGCAGCTGTTGTACCATGGACACACTGTAGAAAGCAAACTTCTGGTGGAGATTTGAAAATACTGGGTCAATATATACTTTGCATCTTCAGTTATTAATGTCAACTCTAAATATCTTTTAATTCTTACAACACTTTTGGAATAGATCCAAGTAAATAATGAAATAATTTCCTATGATTTCATTTGGATTGTCTCTCATTCCTTTTGGTATTTATTTTCCATAAATATTAATGAGGTTAAACATTATAGATCTTATAATGAATCGCCATGGAGTTATTTTATTCAGCTAATCAAAATTAACTAATTAAATATGAAAAAATAGTTAAAACAATACTAATGTTTGAGGAATATGTCAGATCTTGGGCTAGGAATATGAAGCTATTATGAGCAGAAAGATGGTTAATTTATGGGATATATTAATTACATCTGAAGTATGCATCTTTTAGAAGTCACCAGTGTCAAGGTGCTGTTATCCTGGACTAGCTGAAAAAAAATCCTTTCTGTCTCTGAAGTAGTGCACTTAACTTCTGTGATACCTGAGGTTATGCGCACTGAAATGTGAAATTAAATGGGAAAATGGTATATATTTTAGGATTGAATCACTTTCTAGATATCACTTTATGGTTCAGAAATGTTTTCAGAAGAATCTTTCTTCTTTTGACTTGATGGCAAAATTGGGGAATTTAAAAATCCACATCAATTACAATATTGCAGCACAGATAATGAATAGCTCTAACCCCTGACTCCCTGTTTTGATATGAGGTCTATAGAATCACAACAATATTCTAAAACAAGAGCCAAGGAACAAAAAATAAGTGAGCAACAAAATCTACTTCCTGCCTTGGTTGTGCAGTGCTTCATTGGAAAAGCAATAAATGTTATGCTCCCAAATCCCACTGTTTCAGTGTTGTGTTAAGTAGGAGATGTCATCTTGATCAGGGATCCCAATACAGCCACATTTAGGGAATATTCCTGGAAGCATACAAAGTTGAATGATCTCAGCAACTAATAGGAAATCTTTACTCTCCAGAAGACCTGAGCCCTTAGTTTGTAGAAGTACTTTGTGAGTATTACAGGAAAATGTGACAATTAAAAAAATATAAGCATATAGGCCTGTGTGCTGTTGCAGGTAACGTAACAAAATACATAATGCTAAACTGGCAGTGATAATGGAACAATCTTCTGTTTTTTTTTATGTGCCAGGAACATTACAATTTTATTGTGATGTCAGAGCACTTTTTTAAAATTTGTATTAGAGTGCCCATATGGAAGTATTTATTTCTCTGATGTGTGAACTTATACAAACATGGATGCGGAAAGGGAATAATAAAAATAGCAAAATGCCTTCAACTGTTTCATGAAACAGAATCCACTGAAAATGCTGAGGTGCTTGAAAGAGAAACTAAACTTAATCAGAATTTAATTTCTGACAAAATAAAACATACTTTTGTTTGCAGGAGGAAAAGATTAGAACAACAATTGTTTCTATTCATGTTGCTTAGGTCTGTAACTAAATTATATACTAATTCAAATTGTTTTATCAGCAAGCTCAGAAATAGCTACCTGGACATCCATGAAGTTATGAATGTTATTCCATATTCATATAATTCTACATACATGTTTTGGGAAGAATTCAAAAGTAGAGTCCTTGTTGATATATATAGTTAGTCTTTGTTTTTACCTTCCTATAAAAGCATCGATAAGATGACTTGATGAATTTCAGAAACTTAATGTTCCCAAATTATAGATCATTTCTTACAGGGTATGTGAGTTCGTCTGATAGAGTTTAGCTCTTTAAAATCTGTTTTTAAAAGAAAAGTTACAATGGATTTTTCTACCCATGGTTTGAGACTTTCTCCCATGTATGTCTTCTCTTGTTCTTTAAAAGAGAATGTTTTTCTCGATTTTCTTGTTTATTTGACAACTTTTTTTGCTTATTTCACTGATGTGGTTCCTTAACCATTCTCATACTGCTCTTACTCCCTGTCTTCTCTATATTTGAGAGGTTTATCTATTTCTTTCTTATTGTCTTGCATGTCATCATATACACTCATGTGAGTGCATTACAGCAGATTTTTCTTTCTAAAAGTAAATTATTGTTGATTATTTACAGTCTCTACAACTTGATGGTATGCATGTTTCTTTCCGTAACAAAAGCTGAGTAAGTTGCACCACTCAGCTGTTAAAGTATAGTAGCTTAGAGAAAAATGCAACTAGGAAACTGGCAACTGGGAAAAGGCCCAAGACTGTCTAATATTGAAAAAGATGAGGAAGTGGAAAATACTTGGCTTGCTTGGTGTAGATATAAAGAAATGTAGAGAATTTTGAAGTAATAAATGCTTTATAGAAGGTAAAGTGAACACTGAGGTGCTATTTTCCCCTTTTAAAGCAAAAGAAGAAAGGGAATTACAATAAGGCAGCAAAATAACAAATTCAAAACTGATCAATTTTTTGACAAATATTTATAGTGATTTATAACCAGAGTAATTTTATATGGGAAATAAAATTATTACTTTAGATAACCTACAAGGTTTTTACAGTAAATAAAGCCCTTATGTCTAGACAGTGAAGTAATGTTAACTCATTGAGAAAATGATACTGTGTAACTTTTGGAAAGAAGATAGTGAAGTTTGTGGAGACCTAGGACATGATGGTATAATGCTGCTCCAGTGTAAATTTAAACTTCAAGTATGGACATTAATATTAACCTTTGTGTTTTTCCTCTCTGTTTGCATCTAAAATTCTCTAGTATTTTAGGAAAGTATAAAAAGCCGAACAGGATTTTTCAGTTTTCTTAGGGAAAAAACGCCTTTGAACTGGTTGCTCTTACTAGTTCTAATGATTTGTCAACATAGTTTTCCTACTGGGATTGTTGCAGAGTTCTCAGCTCAATTTTGGTAGTTCTGGAAAAGCATTATTATTGGTAAAATTTGCATTTTGAAAGTAAAGTTTTAGGGGGTTTTGGTTGTGTTTTTTGGTTGGTTTTTCTTTTGTTTAGGAATAAAGTTTATATGTGTAAACAGATCCAAGCCTGGCCATTAAGAGATAAGATCTTCAACATTTTAGGATAGCAATGCCAGTCTTCAAGATTATCCTCTGTCTGGAATTCTTTGGCATTGTACCAGTTTATATCCACAAATATAATTACCTGATTGTTATCAAAGTCAGTAACGGTAAAGTAGATACTGTGGGTTTGGAACTTCTCATCAAGTACATTGCCGCAGAAGTCCTCCATAAACAGTGTGTGTCATGGAAGCAAAAAGTCTGTTTTTTAATGTTATGTTATCAATCAGTATAGACAGTGGATAGATAAAACTTACTGTTTAGTGGACCCTGGTTAATGTAGGTGTTGCTTCAAGTACCACTGAAATCTGTATAGTGGATTGCACCATATGAGGAAATGCAGGAAAACCTTGTTAGTTTATTGCAAATCTGATGAGCAGATCTGCTCTCTTTGAACTTACTAACATTCCTAAGTTGATGAGATATGGATGACAATTCTGCTGGAAGAATCTCTGTCTCCCTGATCTGAAAAAAGTTTGGTTTTGTAATTGTTAGAGTTGGGGATTCAAGTACGAAATATAACTTGTAAGAAGAAATGAAGTTTCCTGGTCTAATCTTTTTCTTACATTTCATGTATCCCAGAGTAGCCACTAGAGAAGTTGAATAATTGTAGTAGACAAGACTCCTTCCAGTTTAGAATGCTTAGGTCCAGTTGGTAGTTCTTATTTTAGAAAGTTACCATATAAGCATCTTCCATCTCAGATTGCTTCACTGGAAACAGGTTGATGTAATGTTCGTGTAAGACCTTTACTCACATGGTGCCTTAAGTCATGACCATCTCCGTCACCTCCTGGGTGAGTCAGATTACTCATCTGCTTTTTGGTTTGTTTTATACTTGTTGTTACATAGCTGTATGGTGCTAAGTTCTCCTTGATCCTGACTGGGATTCTGATATTTTGATTCTGACCTTTTCAGAAATCTAAATGTATTCCTGTTTATTAACCTATTGTGCAGTATTTAATAGACATTACTTACAAACATACTGATTTTCTTATGATTCTTATGTTCTAGAACTGTTCTGCACTGAGAGCAGTAGAGTTCAGAACTCCAGTCTTATCCCTGGAACCCATCTTGGAAGCCAAGTTCAGTGTCATGCAATTTTCATAATTAGATTATTGCAGCTTGGGAGAGTATTATGATAAATGCAGTCTCTTTGGTTCTTTTTACACAGTGCAGCTGATGCTGGAATGGTATATGCATACTTGAGTGATAAATCATTTTGATCAATCTACATACATAAAGAAAAGTTTTAATGTATTTAAGAATCAGCACAGGAGGGAATTACCAAACAAATGTTTAGAGAAATATCATAGTGTTTTGTAGATACAGGTTCTTCTCTCATGTCTGAATCTCACTGGTCCAGTTTTCTCTCCCCACAGCATAATGATCAGAACAGTCATGCAGACTGAAAGGGCTTTTAAACTAGAAAGGAACAGAGTGGTGCATTCAGTTCAGAAGTTGCATTTCTCGCCTCCAGATCTGTCACTGAACTCACCTGGGATGAGCTGGATACCAAACAGTGAAAGCTTTGTTAACTACACAGAGCTCAATAGTTATGCAAGTACCTTAAGGAAACTTAGAATCAGATATCAAAGGGCTATTTTGAGAAGTGAATCAATAGAAAGCCTCCTACTTGCCAAGTGTTTATTCTTAGCAAACAAGATTGCTTTGATAGGGGAGATGTTTATGTTGCCACTCATTAAATAACCATATATGTGATTTTTGCTTTTATGCCTTTGAATTTTAGCTGTCTACAATTAAACGTGAGCTGAGGTTTCTACTATTCTGACAGCATTTGGGCCTGGCAGTGAACGAGTTTGCTAGTGAATTCCTGAAGTCTTGCTGGAGGGAGCAAAGAGAGGTAGCTGTTACTAAGGCTGAATTTACATCATGCCTTAAGATCAGTTGCTTCCAGCAGTATTAAGTCTAGTTGATCTTTCTATGCTTACTTTTTAAGTTTCATAGGAAAACACACACCTCAATCTGTGGTTTTATTTTAAGATTGTAATAATAATGTTTGGATCTATGTGTGTGTATATATGTAATTCTTATATCTTATTTATATAATATATTGCATTTCTTATTTACACACACACACACACGCACATACACAAAAGAAATACCAGTGCATTCCATATGGAAAATACCCATTCAGTTTTAAGACAATTAGTAGCTTTATAAATTTCAGTATATCCTGCAGAGTTTGGAAGGTCATTCTTTCTATAACATTGTCTTAAATATCTATACATCAAGGATATAATTTAGTATGAAAGATTTTGTACTTTAGAACAATATTTTAGAACAATCTCACTGGTCCAGTTTTCTCTCCCCACAGCATAATGATCAGAACAGTCATGCAGACTGATCTATAGCTATATTTTAAAAGACTAGAATTATTTAGGGTCAAAACTCTTAAGCATATAACTAAACTTTTCATCTTTTTAATATTAGATGAAGATGTGAGCATGTTACAGGATTAAATTCTACAGCATTTTCCACTAGGGAGCAATGGGGAACTGGTTGATTTAGTGTGCCCAGAGAGAATCAGATAAATCCCCAGATAGGTATTTGTGTGAGCTCTTACCTGTTTTATACACAATTTTCAGTGATTCTGCATACAGCAGTGAGTTATCATAGAATCAGGAAGGTTGGAAGGGACCTCTGGAGATCATCTAGTCCAATCTCCCTGCTCAGCAGGGTCACCTAGAGCATATTAGACAGGGTTGCATCCAGGCAGGCCTTAAGTATCTCCAGAGAAGGAGACTCCACAACCTCTCAGGGCAACCTGGTCCAGTGCTCCGTCACTCTCACAGTGAAGAAATTCCCCCTCACGGTCAGGTGGAACTTCCTGTGCTTCGATTTCTGCCCATTGCCTCTTGTCCTGTCACATGGGACAACTGAAAAGAGTTTGGCCCCGTCCCCTTGACACCCTCCCTTCAGGTGCTTGTACACATTGATAAGATCCCCCCTCAGTCTTCTCTTCCCCAGGCTGAAGAGGCCCAGCTCTCACAGCCGTTCCTCATAGGGCAGGTGCTCCAGCCCTCTGATCATCCTCATAGCCCTATGCTGGACTCTCTCCAGTAGCTCCATGTCTCTCTTGGACTGGGGAGCCCAGAACTGGACACAGTACTCGAGATGAGGCCTTCCCAGGGCTGAGGAGAGGGGCAGGAGCACCTCCCTAGACCTGCTGG
The DNA here is from genome assembly GCF_028389875.1 of Rhea pennata. Classification (NCBI taxonomy): domain Eukaryota; kingdom Metazoa; phylum Chordata; class Aves; order Rheiformes; family Rheidae; genus Rhea; species Rhea pennata. The sequence goes on along the minus strand of NC_084670.1, from coordinate 14,632,452 downwards.
CAACAGTCTTCCCAATGCACCCCAGGAGACCATTGGCCGCCTTGGCCACAAGGGCACATTGCTGACTCATGGTCAACTTGTCATCCACCAGCACTCCCAGGTCCTTCTCTGCAGAGCTGCTCTCCAGCAGGGCAGCTCTTAGCTTGTACTGGTGCCAGGGGTTATTTTTCCCTAGGTGCAGGACTCTGCACTTGCCCTTGTTGAACCTCACGAGGTTCCTCTCTGCCTAACTCCCCAGCCTGTCCAGGTCTCTCTGAATGGCAGCACAGCCCTCAGGTGTGTCAGCCACTCCTCCCAGCGTGGTAGCATCAGCAGACTTTCTGAGGAGGCACTCTGTCCCCTCATCCAGGTCACTGGTGAAGAAGTTGAACAGGATGGGACCCAGTACTGAGCCCTGGGGGACGCCACTAGCCACAGGCCTCCAACTAGACTTCATGCCACTGATGACTACACTGTGAGCTCTGCCTTTCAGCCAGTTCTCAATCCACCTCACTGTCCACTCATCTAACCCACACTTCCTGAGCTTATCTAGGAGGATGTTATGGGAGACAGTGTCAAAAGCCTTGCTGAAGTCAAGGTACACAACGTCCACTGCTCTCCCCTCATCTACCCAGTCAGTCACTCCATCACAGAAGGCTATCAGATTGGTTAAGCAGGATTTCCACTTGGTGAATCCATGCTGGCTACTCCTGATCACCTTCTTTTGCTCCATATGTCTGGAGATGACATCCAGAATGAGCTGTTCCATCACCTTTCCAGGGATGGAGAGGAGGCTGACCGGCCTATAGTTGCCTGGGTCCTCCTTCTTGCCCTTCTTGAAGACTAGAGTGACATTGGCTTTCTTCCAGTCCTCAGGCACCTCTCCAGTTCTCCATGACTTTTCAAAGATGATGGAGAGCAGCCTGGCAACAACATCCTCCAGCTCCCTCAGTACCCATGGGTACATCACATCCAGGCCCATGGATTTGTGGATGTCAAGCTTGCCCAGGTCTCTAATCCTATCCTCCTCAACCAAAGGAAAGTCTTTCTTTCTCCAGACTTTCTGCCTTACATCCAGTCTCTGAGATTCATGGGGGCTTCCCTTAACAGTGAAGACTGAAGCAAAGAAGGCATTCAGTAATTCTGCCGTCTCTGTATCCTTTGTCACCAGGGCTCCTACCCCATTCAGTAATTCTCTATGTTGATTGAGACTCTCCCTTAAAAATCAACCAATTGCTTGTAAATTGCATCTGCCTAGCTGGGTTAGGGGTGAGGACGAGAACGTTATAGATTTATGATGTCTGTAGTAAAAGACACGAAGACCATGTGATATATACTTTCTTCTCTGAAGGAGTATTTTCAGTGCGGTTTGTTTTCCATATGTTATGTCCTCTGTTAGTTTGAAATACCACATACGAAGCAGAATTATGCTATGAAAAGAAGAAAAGGTAACAAACTTAACGACATCAAGATGAAAATCTTTCTGATCAAAGATACATAGAAAAAAAATACCCAATGGGAGCAAACAACAATATTAATCTTGAATGTCTGAGTTTAATACATCTCCAGGCAGTAGCCCACTTACAGATTTTTTTTTTTTTTTGAAGATTGGCATACCCAAACATTGCTGCTCATCATAGTAACTACTAGAGATAATGTCAGAATGCTGTAATAGGCACTAGATGGAAAAAAAATAGGAAGCAGATAGAAGAAACTGCAAATTGCTTTAGTGTTTCAAAAGCCACATTCTGCACTACAAAAATAAAATAACTTTTCACATAGTTTCCAGTAATGTGTTGCTGCAGTGTAAAATTTGAGACATGATAGAAAGCTTAGAAGAAAGTACCTGTTAAGGACAGAGTGAAGTGATACTTGTTCCTTTTTTCATCTATTAATTGGTTTAATATGCTGCCTAGTTTTCTGGTTATTTTATAAGCTCTGTTTAGTTTAAGCTATAGAGAAGAAGAAAGTGAGAGGAAAAGAGAGAAAGATCAGAAAACTTCCTATCAGAGAGGCAGCTCAGCATTAGATAATGGAATCTGGTTATGGCACCTCTTGGCATCATCCTTTTCTTACAGCTGCCTCGTAGTGGTATTTCTGAATCCCTGTTCAAAACAAGCTTAACAGGCATCTTGTTAGATCTTTGGTTTACTGAAGATGCCCAGGTAGCAGAAGAGGCCAAGGTTACCTTTTTCATTTATGCTTTGCTAGAAATGATCGGTCATTTCTTTAGGGTATAGATACTGAAACAGTAACATGTATTTTTCTTACTACTTAATTCCTGATTATATTATGTTAGAGTGATACCACCTATCCAGTGTGATATTTTAAAAGCACCGGAAACTCATGTTGGTTGTGTGTTGCATGGCCATTAAATGACATCTCATATTTGACTAGGATCCATTAATTATCCCAGTGCTTGTCTCTTAAACAGAGTGGTGGCAAGCCCATGCCAGCCTGTGGATTGCAGTCTTGCCTGGCTGAGCATTCCTGTCTAGAGTGTGCCATCTCTTGAGCAGAAATATGGTGGTAACTGTGCAACCTGATCAATATTCTGATCTAGTTCCTGAGTTGTGCTTCTACTATTAGGGTTTCAGGCAAGTAAAACTTCAACCTGACTGTAGTGGACTATATTGATCAAGACTATCCAGCTCAGGAATTATTTTTATTTTTAGCTAGAACTGTCTCTGATACTTGAGAAGCAGCTTTATCTACTGTTTTGATTACAAATTGGAGATTATTTGGGACCAGCAGTTTTCCAGAAGCTTCCCTGACTTTTCAACTTCTACTCCCTCCTGGCATTTCAGAGCCTGATCTTTAATCTTCAAATTCTTCCTTTTTTTTTCTTAAAATTTTTGTGTGTGTGTGTATATATATAGAGAGAGAGATATAATGTGTATATATATTGTATATAAATATATTTCAGAGTTATTTCTTCATGGGCCATTCACAGGGATCTTAAAGGATTTTAATGGGTTTGTAATATTTTAAATATTGCAAATATTCTGTGTATTTTTGAAGTTTTTGGATCTGCTTTGAACTTTAAAGAATGACACAGTTGACATTTTTTCATTGCCTGCTTGTTACCTCTTTCATTTAATAGCAGTCCAAGTGTTATGTTTTGATTATATATCTGTGACAATCAGAAAAGAATGCAAAGAAGATGCAATCAATTAAAAATTCAAAAAATCTATATCAAGATATTTTCCTTTGGTCTGTATCAAATCTTGAACAGTAATCAGTAATTCTCTAGGCTGACATATAAATAATACTGGTACATGTAAATTCTACAAGAATGGAATTTAAATCTATCAAACTCCGTGAAGTTAATACTAGTCTTAGCATCCATTATCAGGAAAAAGCTGACACTTCTAAGACTGAGTGCAGTTCTTTAGTGGGTTTCTTTCTTTGATGCTTCCTGGGTTATCTGATTCAATGTGAATTACAACAGCTAGGAATATTATAAACTCAAGAGATCCATGGGAAAGAGTATGCACATGCGATATTGAAGTACCAGGGAAAGATTTACAACCATTAAAGACCAGATATCTGTGTTGTCTCATCAAGGTGAAAGTAGGACAGGTTCAGTTCTGAAAGCGCTTTTTCTGTGAGACTGCAGTTCTTTGATTGAAGCCTATAAATCTTCAGAATCCATAAATCTCCCTGTCAAACATTTGAATATTTGAGAAATGATTTCTCTCTAGCTATTAAATGATCCTCTCAAGCTGTACTGTTGCCTCAGCTCTGTGAGAAGTACTATAGAGGTCATTTTTACATACATCATATGAACTTGGAAAAAAGAAAAACACAGCAAAACGATCTTTCCTTCTTTTTAACAGTGGTGTTTGCCCTACGAAGGCATAATACTACTGTGACAGCAAGATATTAGTTCCTGACTGAAAAAATTAATTGGTTAAAAATTCTTCTGCGAAGTCTCAACCATAGGTAGTTGATTGCCATGAAGGTTAAACTATAGGCTGAAATTTAATGCAAAGCTCTAAGGAAAACAGCCTTGAGCAGTAGGGATATCTCATGAGATAAGGACCTAAACTACCTGGACCACTATTGCTTCCTAGAGGTACCAGTAGCCAGTCTTCCAGGGAACCATGGCCCTGGCTGGTGGCTACAGAGGGAAGGCAAGGTATACTTAGACCCCCAAGGCAAGGGATGCTTAGACATATTTTACAAGTGGTAAATAAGCAGACCAACAGATTCATGAGCATAAACAAGGGGAGACCCAGGACCGTGAATGTGCCATTCTGTAAGTAGCTTTAAGTAAAATACTTTACAGTGCAATCAGTATAGTGGTAGGGTATGTTTTTTCCAAAACTACAATCTTTTTTTTCCTCTTTTCAGCTTTAATAGTTTTATAACATTGGTTTCAGAAACCTAACAGATTTTAATCCGTGCAAAAGGTTAGGTTTTCAAAATAAATAAATAGAGAGAGAGGGAGAGAGAAGATGCTTTCCTCCTGTTACGTTATGTTCATAGGTACCAAGGTCCAAATAGGACCAGCCTCCCAGAGCTTTCACAGACTCACTAAAAGGAAATATAGGTGAACCATGGTACTCCAGTAAAATGGGCTTTTATATTTCTGCCAGAATTCAAATCTCTCACCAACAGATACTGTAAATACTGTTACAACCCTATAATCTGTCTCATCTAAAACTATTGTATTTCTGTAAACATCGTCAGAGGTTTTTACTTGTTCAGCAGCTTGCTTTTTTTTCTTCCTCTTTCTTATCAATGAGTCTTAAGACCTGGAAAGCGTGGTACAAATTTGAAACACAGCCACAGAACCACAATTTAGGAGAAAAAACGCTGATATTAAATAAAAATAAATTAAGCAAACCATTCTCTTCAAATGTATTTAATTTAGCTAATTAAAATATTTCAGATTAAAAATTCTAGTAGCAGTAGTACTGTCGTCTTTCTTCTGTTCTTTCAACAGAAGAAAAATTATTCAATAATTTTTGCGGCTTGATAATTTATTATCACAATCTGTTTTGCCAGAGCATTCTACCCTTCAATCCTGGCGTATATTCCTTATTAGTAAGCTGCAGTGGAACTCTGCAGAAAATCTTAATATTGCTGCTTGCATAGCACCTGTCACTTGGAATTCTATAATATAAACCTTACAGATTTTGAAGGTAACCTAAACAGAATACAAATATGCCAGTGCAGCAGGCATGTTTGTAATATCTGTAGAGTTTGTTAGATTTCAGTGATACTGAAATGTCTTTCATCCTTTTAACTGAGAAAGACTTTGCTGTAAGAAATCAGGTGCAGGATGAAATTGAAATATTTTTCTATAATGTAGTCTCATATTAAAAATGCATTATGCATTTGGTCATAAAATAAGTCTTTTTTTTCCTCCTCATCCTTTCTAATGCTAAAGTCCTGTAAATCTAAGTTGCTTTTTGTTTCATCAGTGTGACTCAAATTAAATTCAATCCTGACCACCACAGTTCCAGAAACACAAAGTAATTGATTGTGCATCCTATAAGATCAACAGAGAAAAGTTTGCCATTTTATGAACTCACTACTTGTGCAAGACATGTAGTTTAGAACACTTAGTCAACTCCATTCTAATTCAATTCAGCATTTGAAACCTGGACTTGCTGCTAGTGGCCCAAAAATAGACCAGTCCCTTCTCGAGTTAATTTGCCTATCTGTTGATATTTTCTTGAAGCAAATGCTGGTCTTTGACAATCAGGAATATCAGATGTCACTTTGGGAGGAATAATTATAAGAAAACTTGTGCTTCAAAAATTACAATATTAACCCTGTAAATTAGCTGTCAATGTATACATTCTAAACCTGTGCAAAATAAACTTTAATAGGATATATGCAAATTCCCAGAATGCAAATCTAAGACTGTCAGTTTGCTGGTGTTATTTCAGACTTGCTTTCTTTTCTTTCTTAATTTCGCCTTGAGGAGAAACAGCTCTTCACAAATCCAGACAGTCTCGAGGGGAATAGGGTGATAGAATACAGCTGGCATTTACATGGCACTACAGCAAGGCATCTCTCCCTGTGCCAGTGCGTTATATAAGTGACGTTTGAGAAATAATGAAGCAGAGAGAAGGTGATATTAAAGTGGGACCACATGTCCTGTTGCCTTATGAAATCAAGAAAGTATTGTAGGAGTTAGAAACAAAGCAACTGGTTATACCCTAACATTTTAACTCAAATAGGATTCCAATTTAACATAGCTGTTTAATATGGAACTTTTAAGGTACAAATCATGCATAGCACTAAAGCGCCTCTTTATGATAAAGATATTTAGAAGATTTTATTGAATAAAAGGATCTTATGATTCACTCTGGGAAGTATATGTTCTTTATTTGTGCATGAACTGCTGAGATTTTACATTTTGGCTGTCTGGAATTAAAGGGCCAGCTGGTGAACTGTTTTAAGTCACCAGAACCCCATCAGTTTTCAGAAAGTTGTAGTGGCTGTGGATACAGCTCAAAATATCTTGGCCTAGATTGTGTTGTCTCATTCGCTTAGCAAGTGTAAAATGAAATGATTGCTTCTGTGAATATCTAAAGGAATTTTTCTGTAATCTTCTTTTGTGGCGGTATACTTTCTGAAGTCTCTTTTTGGAGGAAGGTGGGAGTGTGTTGAATTCTTATTTGTTTTGGCCTTTGCTGACATACGCAGTCAGTGTTGCATCTGAGATGCGATAAACATCTTAAATAAGTGCTTCTCAGACTTAATACATCTAAAAATCGTCCCAGATGATGACTATCTAGCATAAAACCTTGATCTGGGTATTTGTAGACTATTCCTTTATCAGTGCAATGTTCTTGTGGTCATCCATGTCTGTAAATTCTTGTTCATAGGGCACTTTTAAGTTAGCATGGTCTACAAGGCCAAAGAACATCTTTTCTTGAGTCATTACTGTATAATTTTTAATCTTACAGAATCTTACTGACATGGAGAGAACTCTCTATTCTTGCCCTGGTATCTACCTCACATCTCATCAGGTTGTAAATGGCAATACAGGCTAACTGCTTTATTAGTAGTTCCAAAGTTAAAGTACCAATACCAAATAAATTGTTGGTGTTATAGCTTGTTAATTCTGGCATCCATACTTAATAAGAGTTCCAAATAAAGAGACTAGGGTATAGAGATCTCAACTTGCTCTAAAATCCTTGTTAAATTTTCCACTATTAAATCCTCTCCATTAGAAATTTTCTCTAAGGTCAGGTTTGGAGGCATGAGGAGTTGTTTCATTACTAAAGTTTGAGTAAAAAGCTAAGCCTCAAACAACTAATGGCATTTGTCCTTGAAAGTTGTAAGAATTTTTCTCATAATGGTGCTCCAGTCTATCTTAGAACAATTATAAATTAAAATCGCCACTTTTTCAATCTAAAGTTGGTTTTAAAATTGCTTGAACAACCTGGATTTGTTGCTATATTGTCAATATTCATGACAACTAATTTGGATTTGAATTCTTCTATTTCAGTCTTTGCAGTCACTGTTACTGGAATTCTTAAAGGTAATGCAGGTCTTGTAACTTGAAAAGTTCTCTTTTAAATGAACACAGTTCAGACAAAATTAATTTATACTATTAAATACTTATACAATTCAAGGACGGTTGGCTTCTCACCTAAACTTGTGTGCAAATAGAGAAAAGAAATTATGTGTGTATTAAATCCTTAATTCTCTCTTGCTTGAGATACAGATCAGATTTGAACTAGTGTTATTTTGATGTATGTTTGACGTTTATAGTTCTATTTAGAAGAGAATTTGGAGAAAAAACTACTGGTTAATATAACATGCCAATTACCATTATTCTTTCCATACCAATAATAAAAACCGTTTCAATCTTGATTGTTTTCTTTCTCTCTTGAAACTATTTTTATTAATGTGTAATTGAATTCTTTAATAAGCATATACTTGTGTATATAAGTATTTCTAATTCTTACTTTGAATATGCACTTAAATTGCTTTTTTGTAAATATTGCCATTTTTTTTTCCATGCAATTGCATCTTTTTGAGTGCTTTGAAAATAAAACCTCCATTTAAAACTATGCATTGGAAGGCAAATTGCATTTTAAACTTTACAAAAATGTGCAAGTTAGAAATTGTTCCATATTTATAAAAATAGACTTTTCTCATTTGAAATCTTATTTTTGAAGTTTAGATATATTGCAAATATTTCCTCTCAACATCGCAATTTCTGACACACTTGAAATCAAAGAGATTGAACCTCTGTGGCACCTGAAAATAGCATGAAGCATCTTTTATGCTTCTCTTAAACACACAAAAGTGTTTCAAAATAGCCTTAAAAGACTGTTTCAGTGCTTGCTGAGAAACATCTTGAGTTACCACAAAAATTAAAAAATGAAAAGGTCTTGTCCTTCATGCCACCTCTACCTGTAGCCTCTCCCTTTCATACTGATTGCAGACTGTGCTGGAACTGGAGGTGAGACAGAGTACCAAAATGCAGCAGAGAGCAGGGGAGAGGCAAGACTATAGCAGCCAACAGTTAGGATCTGAAATAGCCTAGAATTTGGGAAGACTTTCACCTGTGTAAGCACAGATACGTGATAAAGAAGAAAAAATTGTTTTGGGAAAAGACCAGTCAAAGCCACACCAAAAGGCATGTGCCCTTCATATATCTCTGTGCCTCATAAACCATTTGTGCAAACAAGTTTAAGTGGCTGGGGACCATATAGTTATGTGGAGATTCTATATAATATCTTAACATAACTACAGTTACTGCATGTACAGATTTATTTGCAGAGTATCCCAACTAGTTGTGATCCTTGAGATAAGAATTACGTAAAGGTCTGCTGTGCGTCTCTGCTGTTTCTGATTAAATGCAGTCATAAAAAAGGAGCACACAGCTATGGAAGTTCAGCTTCTTGACCATGAAGGCTATGGAACGATTTAAAAATATTTTTCCTATTAATCCCTAACTCTGAACCAGAGAAATATTTCATATGCTGTTCTTAAGCTACAATCTAATTTAACTACAACTGCATTTTCTGGATAATCGCCCCTTAAAATCTTAAGGCAACCCAAAACCATTAGAACTATGGAAACTTCTTCTGTGTGAATTTGTCGTTCATAAACCTCCACAATTCTTGCAATGACTGTCTTTCAAGTATAAAGAAGCCTCATCCTCCTCTTGTAACCTATGATAAACATCTGTATTATCGTGCACAGTACTTGACACATAATAAAACTTTCAGCTAAAAATTAAATTGTAAATAATTGTTCTTTCTGTCTTCTGCATAACAGGATTTGGTACCCAGCTGAATACATAGGATGTCCTACAGTCTCACTGTTCTGCTGTTGTTGCAAAGAACTGTGCTCTTGGGGTTCCCCCTGACAGCACAAAGCTTGGATTGCCTTACGTTAGCAAGCTCAAGCAGGTACTGTGTTTCCGTTGTCCAGAAACTGGCATGTGTGGAAAAGGTGCAGTTCACAGGCACAGGAACACTAATCAAGTCTATTTTTTTTTTTTTTTTTTTTTACTGTCACTGCCAATGTAAATTTGGACACCTGAAAGAAATGTCTGCCAAGCAACAGGTCAAAGTGAAGTTTCTCATGAGGTGGCTTGTTCAAATGCATGTTACAGGATTGGAGGTTTTTTATTTTCAGTCCTAGGTGCTGCAAGACTCTCCTATGTGTAACATTAAGTCAAACTGCATTATCCACCTGCTGCCTGTAGCTGTTCTAGGATACTTGTTTTCGGAAGGGTGTCCGGCAGCTTGAGAACATACAAACATAAGTACATTCCTAACTTGCCAATACTTCAATTACTTGATTACAATCAAGTCACTACTAACTCATCAGGTACATCAGGTAATCAGTAGCAGAGACAGAAATAATCCTGGGGAATTTATGATTCTACCAGCCTCCCCCTTCCCCCCCCACAATTTCTGGACTGCAATCCTCAAACTAGTTTGAAAGGAAATATTGATGAAAGGATACTTTTTTGCATGAGTTTTTAAAGTAAATTGTTCTGCCATCTTTGAAAACAGGCCCTTTAAGTGAGGTGTGTGCTACTCGTCTTTCCACAGATCATTAAAATGGATTGAGAGAAGTCTTCCTTTCATTTTTGGAGTTTTTTCTTTTACTGCAGTTCTCAATCTTGGATGTGGCCCAGTATCTGATTAATTTTGAGAATGTCTCTGGAGGGATCAAATAGTTCTTGGAAAATTAATGAAAACATTCTGCAATCTGCAGAACTTCTAGATGTACTTTGAACTGTTTTTATCCTGCTTTTCTTCTGAATACTCTGGCTTGGATTTTTGGCACTGACAGGAAGAAATACTCTTTATAGGTCTCTAGATCCCATGTCTCTAAATTGCACTTTCTGAAGAACTGGCATTTTCTGAGCAGAACACAGACTGAGTGCAAGGCTGTAATTCATCTTTCTTTTTTTTTTTTTTTTTTTTTTTTTTTGGCTGATGACGTAAACCACAAGAGCCTATTGGTCTATAAACAGCATCAGCAACAGTACACAGGGACTGAATTACTGCCTGTGTATTTGATTAGAGATAAAGTGTTGTCCTCAATCCAAAAACAATATTTACTTGTACTTTCCAGTTTATTTGTAAACAGATAAATGAAGACTGCTTAAAGTGTAAGAAATGAGTTGCATAAAATCAAAATGGCTGACTAGTCTTTATAAGTGAAGCCCGTGACTTACTACAATAAACATTTTCCTGTCTAAAACAGACAAGTATTAAGATGATATTTAAAAAATATTCTATAGACACCTTTTTTTCATATGCCCTTTCTCTCTCTAGAAGTGGAATTTTCAAAAAGGAATTCTGATTGTTACTACTGGTTGGTATATAGCTGGTCCTGAACTATTCTTCCTCTAAATATCTTTGAGATGATTAGTGGTACCATATCATCACTAGTGAAAATTGTAGGTATCTCTATAAATACAGCAGCTCCTTGGGAATTAATATTCTACTGCAAGTTATTTTCGAAGCTTTTCTGGGGCTTAGTGTACCTGCACAGATTTCTGAACCACATGGTAGGAAATAAGTGACATTTGCCAAATAAAACCAAATTGCTAACACGGTTCTGTCTCATACATCATGGTAGTAGTCAGGGAAAAAAATCTTATTTGGATTTGGATCTTACTATCTTCAGCTCAGAAAGTTGACCAATATGCAAATAAGTTAGGAGAGTAGTCTTAGCCAACTCTTTCTGTATAATTTTGATGGAAAAAGGAAGGTTATGTGATTAATGCAGCTTATCCATTAATTTCATATGACTATTGGTACTTGTGGGTGGTGAACTATATTTATAGGACTAGGTTCAGTCTTGTTGCTCGCATAACAGATTTAATGTCACAATAAAGCAGCCAAAAATGAGTAAGTTATGCTACTAATTTCTGAAATAAGAATTAGTGGCACAATAATTTTTATATGCTTTACATATATTAGCTTTTTAAATTTGCTTTAAAAAGCATCTCAGTATTTCTCTCTGATTAGAAATCAGAAAATGAAACAAAAATAAGTAAGAAAGATGAGCAAAATCCCTCAAAGTTGCTGCTCAACTCCCATTAAAATGTGTTGATTTAAAAGAATTAGTGTAACCTGGCATATCTTATAGATCTTCTAATTCCTTTATTTATTGTCAGATGACACAATTTTTATGTATATGAAATTGTCAATCTACAGAAATGATTAATTATTCAGTTTTTCTTACCTTGGATTTCATATCCAGCAGATGCAAGTCCCTCAAAGAGCTCAACAGCCTTACTAAACCTTTTGATGAGAGACTTATCCATCTAACACAACCTGTTGTATTCTAACTGCAAGAGTCACAACATAAGAACGTACCAATCCTAAGTTTTCAAGCCAAGCTTTGTCCTGCTAATGGGGTGTTAAGTGTAGATCCTAATTGCGCAAGTAACCGTTTAATTTCTGATCATTTAACAGAAACATCCAAGTAGCATGTTCATCGAAAGGCATAAAATCCTTTCCACATCATCTGCATGGCAGGAAGAACCTCGAGTCTGACCACTGCCAGAACTTCTTCACATAGGTAAGGAATTTCTACAATAGGTAAATAATAGGTAAATAGTTAATTTCCACAGTATACTTCATGGATTCAGTGCAAAATTCCATAACACATTGTGCAACTTCATAGATTTACTTCATACAACTGTTTAGTCTTCTGTTTTCTTTAAAAAAAAGAAAGGCCATATCATTTAGGCCAGGCTTCATGAATTGAACAGAAGCTTCCTTTTTAATACAAAGAAGAAAAAGTAACCGTGGAATTTCCATATTAAAGCTTTCTAGACTTTAAAAAACAAAGATTGCTTCGATGACAAGCTCCTAGTAAAAGGACTGGCACTGGGACACTGTTCCTATTCAAATTTGAGAATGTCTTTTTATCAGTATTTGTATGACAGCACTATGATAAATCCTGTGAGTGTTCATCCATTACCTGACTGTACACTAAAGTGGTCTTTTGTTTGCCACTAGTCATGATACAAGCTCCCAAACTGACTATAAAGCTTGTATGGGGAAATACTCTGTTATCACCTGGGAAATGTGTGTAAGGAACTGAGCTCTGAACTGTCTCAGTGACTAGATCAGAAGTTCACCACAGCCTTGATAAAGAATGTGTGATTGTTAGCCAACTGCTTCAAACTCAGCGTTTAGTCAAGTCAATAAATGCAAGTAAGTTATTTATTTCTAGCATGTAACATATGGTAAGAAAAGTTTGAAGGATAATTGAAGAAATGAAAAAAGAATAAAACTTATCAACTACTTATACTAAGATTCACTTGAATTATGTTTGTATCACTCTCATTGTCAAGATGACTTTGCTGTAGAATTGAGACACTTCTGTCTTTCTGACCACTTAGATTGTGTTCATTACAGAAAGACTCTTCCTGGAGGAATATTTTGGCTTCAATAGCTAATGTTTTTGTGGGAGTCCTCTGGGAAGTCTGATTTTGACTCTTCTCTTCCAGAGTTATTTCTTTCTTCTATTCATGTAATAGTCTGGAAACTAACCTCAACTAAAATGAGCACTATTTTGCTGCTTGGGTGCTGCAAACCTCGTTTTGCTAGACCAGTTGTCATCTCATAAATCTGACTGATCATTTATCATTTGCTTCAAAGTGGACCAATATTCTTGTATCCCTTGATGACTCGTGGTGAAGTGTCTCACTCAGCTTTAGATTTTATATCAACTATTACACTAACAATATCCTTGATACAGATATTTAAATGAAATAATGTGAATATAGTTTACTCTTGATTGAAACTAGACATGACAGTAATCAGAAACTTTCTGAAGTCATCACAAATTAAGTGCTTTACCCTCAAAGACCTTTCTTCTAGGCATTTTAAAACCTGCAGGCCACGGGCATGAGAAATGTGCTGTACTACTGCTATAAACAACAACAGAAAAAAAGGATAAAATCTGAATATAAATGTAAATCTTGATGATTTACACTTACAAACAGAAAAAGATCTTTAATGAAAGAGTACTATAGCTCTTCAGCAGTTGGATGGAAGGTGTTCTAAGTAACCCGAAGCTGTTGACAGCGTGTGTTGTATCATAGAGGACAGGAGATTTAGGGAGAATTGTGAGGTGATTTGGGTTTTTTATACAGAATGAGGGATAGCTAGTTAGAAAAGTAGCAAGGTAAAAAGCCTGAAAGTGGCCTTTTAATGAATTCAAGATGGAGATGGAGGCTAGTATATGTGCCTCAGTATCAGTACATCAATATCAGATGAACTATGACAGACCCTGCAGACTAAGCAGAAAATGGGAGCCAGAGGAAGGGTGCAAAGAGAGCTGGAATGGTCAAAGCAGCAAAGCATTAAAATTCTTTTTGTAGTCTGAGTGGGACAAGATTGTATTTTTCAAGAGGCCAGAGAGAAGGATATTGCTATAATTGAGATGAAAAACATTGAGTATCTGAATTGGATTATTGTTTAAATTGAAAGGAAAGACCATACCTTAATGTTATGTGGAAAACATAACCTAGATGTTCTAGTGACAGACTACATTGTGATGTTATAATAATTGAAAAGGGAGGTAGTGGGAAAAAAGTGAGGTTGAGTGGCAGAGAGAAACATAGATTGATTAGGAGTGTTTGTTTATTTATCCCAGTGTAGACACAGCCCAGTTAGAACAGGAAAATGTCTATAGTTGTCTATAGTTTTAACAGTAGTGTGCTGGAAGAAGACTCTTAAATCCCAGGTAGCCTCGGTCTTCATTGAATTTGCACCTGAAAACAACAGGCAGATTACAATCTGTTTTTAACATTGCATAAACTAATGGCATGAGCAAACTTGTGGACTTATCAAAAATATCACAAGAAAATCATTGAATGATCTAAAAGTGCCTATGTAGGGGAAAGAGAGGGATGTGTTACCACCTGTAGGTTGAAAACTGACCAGAGGTACTCTGAAATAAAATGCTGTTCCATCTTTTTTGAGATTTCAGATAGGAATCTATTCATACTACAATGCTAATTTGAGGTCATGATCGCCAAAATACAAAATTTGCTTAAATTATTGGGAGATTTTCATCATCTTTATCTATATAGGTTATGTTGTTTTAACATTTTTGGAGGACCTATTTCTATTCAGCAAGTGGCGATATGTAACTTGAAGTTTTCTGCTTGTGTTAATGTCATACTGGAGAAATACGGACCAGGCTTCATAAGACTGCTTTGAAATACTACAGTTATCATTCAGGAAGTTAATCAGGAAAGTTGCACTTCTGACCCCCACTCCACCAATGTAACCTGCTTGCAGTAATTCTCAAGTACTCAAAAGAACACTGCGAGTTTAGAGAAACTGGTTACCAGTGTCATTTTCTTACAAAAGGAATCACTCAGTACAGGAGTATTGCATACACAAGAGACAACTCACAAAGAACAAGGACTAGGGACGAGTCCATGAATTCAAAGAAAAAGAGCATGCCTCACTTTTATTTCAAAATTCCTGAACAGGCTATTTCATAGCAATCTTGCTAATGTTGCTGAATGTGGGGTTTGATAGCATTATATTGTTGACCTTTACATAAACAGATGAGTTATTCAGCACTATTTTCCTAATGTATTTCAGTGCTGGTTCGCCATCTTGGAACACTGATTAATTAGTGGTATTTCCATAATCCATAAAGAAGCTTATTAATGGGAATGGAAGACTTGAGGGTTTTTAGGTGGAAGTTAAGGAAGCCTCTACAAAATGCTGGATTCATGTGAAATAGTTTCCATTATTTCTTTTTCAGAAACCTGTGATTCTGGCATTAATCTCTTAAACGTTTAGAAAAATGTTTAGTAAAGAAGGCTTTTTTCATAGGCCCTAACTGGAAGTTGTTTTGGAACTATCACAACACATTTGAAAGAGACAATCAAATTGATTCATGCTACGTATGGTAAAAATGATCAGACAATACCCAGATTTAATTTTTCCCTGATAAAAGCTATTTGGGTTTGTTCTAAGACAAAACTTGTGAATTTCTGGTATAGCATCCACAACAAGGTCAATCCTAGATTTGCAAAGTTTGCAAATCCTTTTTTACCTTGTTACATAAAGTCATTTTTTGTGAAGATATGGTTTTCTTTGGAAATGCTGAAATCACTCGAGGCAAGTGTTCAACCTGCTCTTACATCAAGTGTTAAGTCACAGAACATTATTTTAGACATAAACGTAGATAACGAAGAGTAATAATATATTTCAATGAGTATTATAAAACTATAATTCCTTCCAAGGCACATGTAAAGTCATATTTTGTAGAAGAAAACTGGAGCTATTTGGTCAAAGGAATTTTGAGTTGAAATGATGAAATTACAGGCTTTGTAATCACCTGAAATGTTTTCCCCTTCATATAATGGGGATAGTAATATTTTAGCAGTTTTCTTCCTTTTGCACCCACCCTTGGAAATTTCAGTGCTCGTTTGAAAACTGGAAAATGCTATGCGTATGTTTAGAAAATTAATGAAAGAGATGGCAGGGAAAAACATGTTATACCACAGCCATTATAGCATCAGCTAAGCAAAGTACTCTTCGTCTCTGGAGATACAGGCGGTGCCTTTATAATCTGAACCATGAGATAGCTTTTTGGAGGTGTGAATATAAAGCTACTAAAATACAGATTAGCAGAACCTAGTCATCATCCCCTTAAGTACGTGATAGACTTTTCTAAGTAGATGTAAAAGATATATTCCTTGTATTAAATGTCACAGTAGCTAAACAAGCTAATGCAACTGAATAACAAAGAATAAAAGTAAATGTCAAGGGATACTGTAAAGCTGCTATTTATTTTTTTTCCCAGGGCTTCTATAATGTCATAATTGTGAAAGTAAACTTGAGAAGGTTAGTTGATAGGAACCCCAAGGAGAAATAAGAGTTTTTACAATATTCTTTAATGTGTATGAATTATATAGAACATACTATTGTCCTTTAGCCTACTTTCTGTTTTCTGAAATAACCTAGTAACTATTAGAATACTGAAAAGCACCACAGGGTTTTGGTTTTATTTTTCCTCCTTAAAATTCATACGTTGACAGTAATAACACAGATGATATTTGGTTAGACATTGGCATTTATGCAATATCTATGTCAGATGTCAATCTGGTTAAGAAACATCTGTAGTGGACCTTTCTTTAGTTACATACAAGGATAATCTTTACTACAGTGTGCTTCTAAAACAACTGTTACTTTAAGCTTTGTAACAAATAGCATTTACAATAGTGATTTTCATCTTCTACTCATTAAATAAACATTAATTAATAGCTGACGGGCATATATTTATGATGAATACTGTTGAGGACAATTGACTGTGAGAAGTGTGTTTCTTCATTATACTACATAATTTTCTTACGAGAGTAGCACGCACCATGTTAATGACAGCCTGAAGAAGGATATGTGTGTGTTTTCAAAATTGCTACTTTTTAGTCTTGAAAAAATTGATACAAATTTGGGAAGGGTGAGACCTTTAAAAGTTTTGTTCAAAAGTAACTTAGTTGGGCATAATTGTGTATTTACAGAATTCAAGGTTTAATATTTCAGATTAAGCAATTGCTTGAAACATCTTTTCCCTTATGTTTCACTTAACTTTTACATCATGTTTTGAGTTACCTGTAGTTAATTAACTGTTGGCCTAACGACCTCCAACATTCACTGAATTGACATTTAAAACCCATCTGCTTTAGCACTAGAAGAGGTCATGAATCTTTGTGTTCCCAAAGCACTGATAGTGCAAGTATAAGCCTTTGCAGAATAAAGACATTTAATGTCAAATGCGTCTGCAACCTCTTAGGTTTTTGTGGGTGAGTACCTGAAGAACTGAATTGTAGGAGCAGGAGAATGGAGACTACGGATTGGCCTTTACATTTTGGGCTGCCTCTCCTTTGAAAGATGGAAAATAAGGAAAAGATCAAGATGATCATCTTGATACTTCTTATAATATGTAGTTGAATTAGTGATTATTTTAATTCAAGGGATCTGTGCATCCTTTATCACCATATGCAACTGCATTTTTATTTATGTGCAGAGTATATGCCTATATAGCTTTGAATTTTTCTTCTTTTTAGTAGAATGCATTCAATAGGAAGCCTAGCTACTTTAACTCTGAATGGAAGAAACTGTAGAAGACACTATTGAGGTATTAATTTGAGGTATTAATATCTATTTTTCATTTTACAAGACACACAGATTTATTTGTGAGAAATGTAATGGAGTGTGAAAAATAACATTTATTCTTCCCTAGTTAATACACTGTAGTTTTAAATAGTTTGTCCCATTAAGTTTTACTACTGTAGATGGTAATTTCATTGAACAATTTTCATGTCCAGCATTTGAAATTTCAGTAATTATGCTTTTAAGTATCTGCCTTAAACTGCATATATAGAGTCAGATGTAGTACCGTTATGTCACTACTGCTACATAAATATTGGAAGTCACTATAAAGGGGTGGGGAGACCTGTTTTTCCTTTGAAGATTTTAAGATGGCAAACCTAATAATTAGCTAACAACATTATGATAGATGATAATGAAAACTCATTTTAGTTGCCCTTTTTGAGATAGATTTGTTATAAAGTTCATATCAATCTGATGTTTCTATTAGCCTGGACATTGCTCACTGTATTGGCATTAGCAAATCTGTTGTAAATTTGTCACTCAGTGCTCCTATATGAAAGAAGTAAGAAATTACTAATGCTCTACAGGACACCTACAGGATGATTGTTGTCCTGTGGTTAGCCAGTGGTAAATTTCCTTCTACTTAAAGAATGATGGATATAATTAGGGCAAAGAGAGGGCTAAGTCCAGCTCTACTATAACATACTGGTTTACTCCATGGTAGACGAAAATACAAGATGTGTCAGAACTTATCAGGCATATGAATTACTTCATCACTGCTGAGGGATGGTGTCTGTATTTTTACTGGGAAGAGTTAATCATGAATCAGGTTTTTCATTGCAGCTTTGAAAGGGATTGAGCAAATCTAGCAATTGGATTGCTACTTGTCAGTCCACTGTAAGGACTCCAGTAGTACAAATTCAAATCGGTTAGGCCAGAGACATAATACGTCATTACACCAATTCTAAAATCATTTTAGAGGGTTGATCTATATAATGGAGGAATACAGTAAGAGAATTTTTGTACAAGCTCTATCTAAAATATGGTTTTGTATTGTGGATCCAGCAAGTCACTTAAGCACATGAATAACTTGAAGTGCGTGTCCAGTCATATTAATTTCACAAATTAGTATGCTTTGTTCAATTGGCTTTCCTAGTTGACCATCTCTTGTGGAATCAAAATTTAAAGAGAGATGAAATGTCCTGAAAATAGAGTTTCCTATTATTCTCATGCAAATTCACATTTATTTATCAATAATGTGGCAATGACAGATTTAACCAACCATTGTTCATTGTGGGTTTTTTTTCCATTTATGATGTGGATTATATGTAGTAGGGTGTTTTTCTGTTAGAAAATCTGTTTTCCTGATGAAGTTCCTGTTCAAACAGCTGATTTTCTTTAAATTGGGGAAAATAACTATTAATAGGGAAGAAGGTGAAATGCCAGTGATCTGCCACCTGTACTACAATATTAAAGATTTCATTTATTTCTATTTTATAAGAGATTAATATATGATGTATAGAGGATTAAGCAATAAGATACAAATAGTACGAGCTACAGATTGCATAAAAGCATGTGATTATAAGCCATGGTTCATGAGAAACCCATTTGCCTCCCATTGCCACCCATTGCCATTCTACTACAATAAATAACACCTTTCCTTCTTCAACCTTTTATAAATTATATGCAGCTGAAAAGATAATATGCATGTAATACCTAGCCCCCCAAATGATATAACTTTTCTTCATTATAATTAAATTGTGTTTAATTTTCTGTTGACTTAGTTGGTGAATTTTACACTCATGGCATTTTTTACTCATGCTATTGTATCACATATGGCTTCATACCAAGCTACGAATAAGGTCTACCTCTGTCTCAGTCAGACAGATTGGTAAAACTGAAACAATCTCAGCATGTGTTCAGAAGCCTCAACAGAGTTATGCTACTATTAAACACAGTGGAGTTCTAACTTTTGTACACAGGCAAACTTTATTGACTATCAGGTGAAAGCAAACTTCACTACTAATCTTCAAAAGACTGCTGCGAGGGTTATTGAAAAATGAGGGCCAATATCTTCATTAAAAAAAAAAAAAAAAAAAAAAAACTACCTTTCCCTTCCTGTACAAAATCTCACATGCATGTTGACACATCTATGCATACATCCAGCATGTTTGTATTATCTTGTCTGGGAGTAGCCTGTCATTTGTGGCATCATCCAGACTCTGTACAGCAGCTGACTCAAATAGCCATGGTATCTTTGTATGGCTCTATAGAACATGTGAAATTCCTGATCCTCACCTGGCACAAGACTTACACAAACATAACCCCATGATTTAAATGTGCTCATTTCTAATTAACATTGCCATACAGTGAAAAAAACGACAGCATATTGATGTATAAATTGAAGGTATATTATACTTACTAGAAAGGATTTTACTATTTCATGTAATCTGCTAAAATGATAGAAAAGTTCATTCTCTAAATTACTATAATGGTCACGTATACTTAATGTTATCTCTCCTCAAGGTAACCTTAATTTATTTCTTTTTAAGAAAAAAATATTTTTTTCCTCACAAGTAAGTCTGGTTTAGATGCTTTCAAACTGGGAATACCACTTTCTTCATTGCATGCACTTTTGTCCTTGTATACCCTTCAGATTCAGTTAGATTGTTGCTTCCATCAGAACAGGGATTTGATTAATCACCAGATTGTATGTTTTATTCAAAACCAGTTTGTTCCATACTTCCTCCAGAGCAAATTAATGAAAAATTCACATAATTTGTGCAGAATGGTTTAACTTCTTTTTTTAGTTTTGTTTGTAGCCTCAGAATATGAACTAAAAATTAGGAATGAAGGGAACTACATTTAGGGTCTTGATTTTTGGAGAGTGGGTTGAAGGAATATAAATCCCATGAGATTTTCTTAGAGAATTAACTGACTACAAAAATTTGCTTCCACTAACAAAGCACTTGGGAGTTTGAAACCTGCCTTGCTTCATTCCCCAATTCCTGACTCCAGCTGTGTCATTTTTACTGAACAATGTGCCTTTTGGGGTGCAAAGATTGTACAGTGACATACTGCCAAGGCATCTGATATTGACAAAGCATTGGGATTTCAGTTCTCATGGTTATGGATGCTCCTGTTTTTAGAAGTGTAAAAAAATCATGAGTTTGGAGTCCTTGGCAGTTTGTACTTAAAACTTTGAGAAATCTATGGCATAAGGCAAAAAGATTCCTTTGTAACTATAATATCATATAGTTTTAATACTCAGCTTATATAACCTGCTCATTTTTAATATAGCAGTGTCAAGGGAAGTCACCTACCACGGAGAAAAGCTAAGTATTATATGAATATCTAAGGCAAAAAGATTACTCTGAAATAGTAGCAATGCATTTCAGCTTAATTCATCATACCTTTTTTTTGGATAAATTATTGAGGCAGATATTTAATCTTTGTAACACTTAATACAGTCTGTCCATGTTGAATTTATATCATGATGCCTGAACCAGCTATCAGACAGTCTAAACAGAAGCAAGTGGAGAATAAAGTATCGCTCCTCTACCATGAATGTCCCTACTGTTGTTCACTCTCAAACTGCTCACATATGACATAATGAATTAAATGAGTAGGTATATATATTCAGTATGGCAATTCCCAGTGGTACTCTTGCCATGTAATATGAACATAGAGCATCTGTGTGGAAAAACCTGGGACTAGGTCTTACTAAGCCAGAGATATTTTCTTTGCTCTGAAGTAGCCAAATAACCTGTTAATTTGAAGATTTTCAAAGTTGAGATTATCCACAACTTGATAAGGCATGTAGATGCTATTCAAAACTGTATTACCGAAGAATGTTACTGAGTTAGAAAGCTGCAGTTTACATGAGCAAAAGAGGACGATTGTTGCATCATGATTGAGACAATGTTGCTTGAAATACAGTCAGATTGTTTATTGCTCATCCCACAGGTAGTTGTTAACAAAAGGACTTAATTTCTCTACATCTCAGTTTTGTCCATCTTTGAAATTCGTAAGTTAAAAGCACAATTTGAAGAGACTAGGTATTCCTCTCTTAATAGTCAAGAACCAATTTAGAAATCAGCAGTTGGCTCTTACTGACTTAAAATGCTTCCTACCTTACTTGGAATTTGTCCGTTCTTTTTTACTGTAATAGCTATTCGTATTGAAAACACTAAGTCATTGCTCTCATTACTGAACTATTGGGTAGCGAAGGAGAATTATGCCTAATTCACAGAGGAACTGTCACCCTGAGAAGTGGCTTGCTCAGATTTGCAAAGGTATGTATGATACAGTTTTTTATACATTAACTATGACCATTCTTTGTCTTAATGAGTATCAACTTTACCCCATGTCTACATTTCAAACAAATAGATTTGGAAAGTGGAGGAATATAAGCAAATATTTTGAATATGACTAGTACAGGCCACTAGTGATACTGAATATATAGCAATAGTCTTTTGTAAATGTTTTCTGAAAGTCTGTAAATCCATTTTCTGTATCTGTTGGAGCGGAACTACTTCCTTGATTAAAATATTGAATGAGTAATAAGGATTGCTAACAGTGTTTTTCCCACAAAATACAATTGCCTTTAGGCTGAGGAGAAAAAAATGTTGCTTAAGCTAAGTATGGATCTCCCCACCAGGAACTATGGGATGAAGGAACTGTTTGATACTGTAAGCCAGAATAACTGGAAAGATACCTTGGTGGGGGAGTATAATAAGAAAGACATATCAACAGAACTGATTTCTAGATTGGACTTGAAAGATAGGGCCTCGGTGAAGGAGAGGGAGACAGAAAAAAGACAGAAGGGAGAAACTCTCTCTAGGTGTGTTGACAAAAGACGGTCAGGACATTTGATCGATTTCAGGAGACGCATGATTTTTATTACTTTTTCTGTAACTAAATATTATTTGTTATATTAAGTTTAAATTTAGAAACTTTTCCCAAATTATTTTCTAGTATTTCTGCTTTTTCTTTGCCCTTTTAAAAAAGACTACTTTGGTAGGTGTATTTTCCCAGGGTATGCACTCAAAACAAAATGTACATGACTCTCTGAGAAAGGCCAAAATACACATTTTAAAAAATTGTCACCGCTTACCAATTTGAGGGGTGTGATGAAAGATTCATTTTAAAATAGGAGGCTAACAAGATTATGTGAAAACAGAGAAATGTTAGCAGCTATTTTCTACACCATTTGTAGAAGCATAATAGAAAATGAAAATCTACTGAACTGAAGTTTAATTTAGGTAGCTAACATTCATTGCTTAAGGTGTTTTAAAAATATGTAACTGGCACAATAAGATACAAACCAACCTGTGATTACCGATATATCTCATGCGTAAGTGAACATCCAGTTTGTAAAGAATTTCAAAATGTGTCTGTGTCCAAACTGGGGAGGAAGGAAATTCTTCTAAAAATATATACAAATATTTGAGGTCTGTACATTTTGAGTTTTGCATTGACATATATCAACCTATACAGATTTTTAAAATTCAAATTCTAAAGTTATTCCAAAGTCCAAAATCTCAATGTTCTATTTGATATGTGTCAAAAAGGAATATTTCAATTCTGTGATGACTTGAGGGTTTATCTGAAAACATAATAGTAAGGAAAATGGCATAATTTCATTAAGGAGTTTCATTTTAACACATTTGAATAGTCTGTCGATACCATGTAAATTTCACCTATTGCCATTCATTTGCTATCATTATGTCACTTAATACTCTTAAGAATTACTAAAAACAGATCAAAAAATCTGTGTGACAGTTCTCTTTTGTGTGTAGCAAATAGATCTGAAGATTTCAGGGAGTCCAGCACCAAGATGGAGATTTATACCTAAGTTGGCAGCTGTTCTTGGGGCAGAGCTAGGCATGCGGAAGCTGGTGTTGCACTGTTTCTGTAGAGAGAGCTCATGAATGTCAGCCAGCAGTCATGTTCCCTACTCTGAACTGGCTTTTCAACCCTTGAGGGAAGTCGGTCTTCTCCTCTCTCAGTGCGTATCAGTAAGATAAACAAAACACAATAGCAAAAATGAATGTATCACTGGCCAATTAGTAAACCAGGGGTAGAATAGTAATATGACATAAATTCAGTCCCTCAGTTCTGCCAAATCATTTCTATTCTGATTGCTACAAATAATATGACCATAAGTCTCTTCATTATAGAGAGGCAGAATTATGAGCAGCCAGAGGAATAATCTTTCTGTATTAAAGAACAGGGAAATATCTATTGCTGTTTAAGGCTTATTATAATTAATACTCCAATGACCCAGGCCATTGAAATCAGTTAGTAGAGATTTCCTTCAGAATCTCCAAGGGATTTCAAGACATTTCTCTGAAAAGAAAACACAATTTAGGAACTTCAAAATGAAGTCTATAAATGAAACAGTAAATAAATCTTATTTTTTATATTCCGGGAACACTGACTTTCACTGAGATTTTAGTCCTATACCGAAACGGTGGTAAAGTCTTTTCCAAGTGATTGAAACTACAACTTGTGTTTGATGCCTCATTTAATCAGAGGTTTTTGTTCAGTTGTTTGTTTTTCTAGAAAGAATAAGCCCTAATTCATCTCAGAAGAATAGTTTGCCCAAAATACATGCTTTTCTCTCGAGTAGTTGTTTGCATCTTTAATCTCTTAAAAAATCATCCACGAAAAGAAATAAGTTCAGACAATGAGAGATGATGTTGCTTCTATTGAATTAACTATAAAGTTATTTTGGTTTTTGTTAATGCAGAATTAGGTCCTTATTTATCCAGCTGATTAGCTGTAAAGATACTCTAAGCCACACAAAAATGCCAAATGGAATGCAAACCTTTTCCTATCTATTGGTAAACTAAAGAAGAATTGTGCTTCAATGAATATTCACCCCCTGCACTATGTACTTTTGTGTTTGTATAGCTGGGCACAAGCACCTGTTCTCATTCATTGAGGCCTTCACATTAAACTACAAGTTATACTATAATGAGAAAAGTAGAAACTTTCCTGTTATCTAAAAATGAAAAAAAAAAAAAAAAGTTTTGAACAAGCAAAAATTGATAATTTTTAGACCTTGAATAGTTTTACAAGTTTTTGAATTGAACCAAGATGTAAAGAAAATTAAAAGGCATTTCAAAACAAAATCTGAAAACAATTTAGAAAATCTTAAAATGGCCATTCAACCAAAATGCCAAATCAACACACACAGGAATCATTTCAGTGTAGTCTGATCTGCAGCATTGTGTGGAAAACTTTGTGTATATCTGAGATCTCCAGCTACACAAATCATACTCCCATTTACTACAACCATCATTAAGGCTTTAGCCAAATGCTTATTGTTTCACTTCAGATAGCTTTTCTTTTCAGTTTCTAGTTTTCTGTTCAAATTCTTGCCTCTTACTGAGAAGGAGGAAAAGAATTATCACACAGAAGGTAGAAGACAGAACATTAGTGTATCTGCAAGTCTGAATGCAAAATACTCAAGAAGGGAGGGGGAAATCAAAGACTTGGTCCTGAACTTTGGCTTATCGTTGTCCCTCCATAAAGGAGAGAGTGTAGAGGCAGGGTTTTGCAGGCCACAGTTCTCCCTGCAGCAAGTCATCTCTCCCAAGGGAAGCTTCGTGTGATTTATCCATGTTACACAGGAAGGGCAAAAACAAGACTCTGCAAATGTGGATCATTTTGACTTAAAGTACTTTGGAAGTATTCTATCTGTGTACAATCAGAATGAATTCTAAATAAGCCAGCTTGTTACTGTGTTTCTGCCAAGCATATCAGGCCTGCTATTCTGTATCAGATAGACAAGAAGTATCTTTCGGAGACACACAGTTTCCTGGCTCGTATTTTTATTTACACGCTATTGCACAGAATTTTCAAGGGCGGATTAAAAATGCAGCCCTAAAACATCTTCCTTACAAAATCTATAGTGGGCTGCATTCACCATTTTTCTTTTTTCTTTTTTTTTCTTCTTTTTTTCCTAATTGGTATTTTATGAAAATGCTGCATGATGTTTCTAGATATGTATAACAACACTATGAAATATATGTGCTTGTAATCAAAAATACTTTTATTTAAACAAAGATAGTACCACATAAATACATAAGACTAATGAATAGAGGCAGGAAAATAGTTCAGATGAGTGAATCTTTCTGGACTGAAATTAGTATTATTAAAGGCATTTTTACTTCCATTGTTTTAGATCTTTTCATTTTTCTAGATTTTGCCCGCACTGAATTATGAAGGTACCTGTAGGCAGGATTTATAGAATGACCCTATCAAAAATAACTGTGGTCTTGTTATTCAGAAAGTCTACTTTTCATTAAGATAATATCAAAATATGAATTTGGTGGTAGTTGAGAGCCTGCTTCACACAGAGGCAAGATATGGCAAGGCAGTTTTTGTATGATATCCTGCCTCTATTCAAGGCGGCATCTCCTGATTCCACTTGAAGTCAGAGTTGGAAGGGCTCTGTCTACACAGTAGAGCAGATGAGCTGTTTGGTGTACTTTCCATCTGAATTGTTGCAGTATGTCACCCTATTGACATGTTGGCTCCATGTCAGCATTGATATCTCTGTGCACATACCACCCACATTGCCCTGGTTTTCATTAAAGTGGAACCTGAATACATTTCTGTATTTGCCTCAGGCCTGTAGAAACATTTTAAGCAATATAAGCAGAACTCAGATGAATTATGACAGAAAAGATCTTTATGTAAATGTAGTTTGATTTTTGTTTCAGTAGCTTTGACTTGGCCATCTTACTATACTACGGTCCTGCCTTCCCCAAATAGAGGTCTTTGAAAGGCAGATTTTCTTTCTGCAGTAAGGAAACAATTATGCCTTCCAGTTCTCTCTCCTAAATCTGTTTCTGCTGGTTTCTTCATTTCCTGCTTTTGATGCTATGTCAGGGTTTCTGGTGCTTGTTCCTCCAGCCTGATATCTCCTTGCTTGGAATCACACTGATTTTTCTCATGGCCGTACTTCTTTGATGTATACAGTGGAAGTTAATGAGCTCTCTCAGTATACACTGGTCTTCTATGAAATCTGTGTAGAGTATAAGGAAGCAGGTATTACTTAAAAGTCCAGCCACATGTAGAGTGGGGATCTTCTGAAGATATAAAGCAAATGCTTTATAAATGTGTCTTCCCCCCCCCACACACACACACACCCCATTCGTAACCTTGGAAACTGTTACAAAGCATTATCTTTTAAAAGTGACATTCTACACTAGCAGTTCTGTACAGTATTTCCTTCTCTGTCTCTATCTGATGCTGACAGAATCCATACCCTCTATTCCACGCCAAAGGAGCTGAAGTTTTTTTCCTTCTAGAAAAGTCTTTTTTTCTTTGATTTCTCCATGATCTTCCTTATCTTCTTCTAGCTGTTGTTTACCTGCCTTACTTTGGTGTAACTGCTACTTTTCGTTGTCTGAAATCTTTTACTGGTTAACTTCCCTCAGTTCCCATTTCCCTGCTTTATTCTTGTTTTAGTCCTATTTTGTTATGTTTCCTGCTGCTTTCCTTTTCTAGCTGTTGCTTTTTTGACTTATTTTTGTCTCACTGCTATTTGTGATTTCTGTTATAAGTCTCCTACTGTTTAACTTTCTCAAGAAGTTGTTCCTGAGGTTTTTTTCCCTATACCTTGAATTTGCTGTTAAAAGTCGCCTGCTGTTTAGCTTCTTCTTACTGTTGCTTCTGTAGACCATTCTCTTCTTCCAGGAATTTGATACACTCAGTCTTTAGACCAAATTCAAGGGTGAGTTTAGAGTGGTTCTATAAAGTCAGGCTGGTCTGAGCATCAAGAAGAGAAGAAAACAAGTCAGGATCAGTCCTTAAGTGTTCTCTAGCACATGTTTCTAAAAATAATAAAAACAAAATGACTTTATACTAGTTCTCTGCAAGGGAAAGTAGCCCTTCTTTGGCTTTTAGTGTAAGGAGTCTAGAAAATAATTTTCCATTGATAGGCTTTTCTTTGTGAATAAATTAACATGCTTATTCTATGTAAAATACATTAGATGCAAGCTTTGAAGATGAGAATTCCAAACTTTCAGAATTCCAAATCAGAGTTCTTGCCCGATATTCTATTTCTGAGGCTTAAAATCATTTCGAACTTTTCAGTGACGCTACTGAGAATGCAGCTTCAAAAGTGCACTCTTCAGTTTAGTGGAACATTAGAAAGTAAATAGTGTGATTTACTTGCTGATGTTATTCCACCTTTGGTAAATTACTCACTTGGCCAAAGACAGCAGCAATAATCAAGAGCCAATACTCAAGGTGCTCCTCTGGGAAGAGGAAGTCAGTAGTTCAAGTCTCTGTTCCACTAAACATTTAATTATGGATATGAAATAAAACAATCTGAGCTTGAAATGCTGAGAAGTATTCATCTCAGAGTAGATCATAATCTACTACATTATGTTATGAAGTAGAACTGGAACTTCACTTGGAGTTTCCACATCAAAAGTTATTAATAATTTAGTTATTCTAAATTGGGCCTCATTGCTGTCAGTTATTTTGAGAAATATTTCAAAAGGTTCTGGTTTCATTCTTACGAGTAATGGGGTAGAAAAATATAACAATTTTCATAGAATGTTTCATACTGAGCTCTAGTTAGCTTTAGTACAGATTCTTGTCTCTTCTTGACATAGTTGGCTTACAGTTCATTTGTGAAGTGGCTTGTAGGACATTAACTTTTATGAATAGTTGACTAGTTTGATAATTACTAAATTAAATATTTCAAGTGGTTACCTTAAATAATCTACTGAACTCTGTTAGCATAAAAAATAATTTAACGTTTTATTACAAAGAAAATCTGAAGAAGTAAAACCCAGGCTGTGGTCACATTTTACATGTTTTGGGGGAAAGAAGAGAATATAATGAACAGTGCTGCGCTCCGTTAAAAATTCAGCTTTTCTTTCATTCTTTCCTTCTATCTGAAACACTGACTTTTATAAAACAGTTTTTACTAGACAAAATGGTAAATATTTTACAGAAGTTTTGGCCTTTAAGAACCATATGAAACTTCTTATATTCGAAGGGCCATTACAAATCTTAATGAACGGAAGTGCTTTGTGTCACATAAAGCATTTATATTTCTTGAAACGTTTTAGTATGGATGACAGCCACTTGCCTAGCACATAACAAAATACTTATTCTAATGAACATTCCAGAATTTATTAGGATTCTGGTTCTCTGCACTACAAAATAGTGGCAGAAGCTGCTAAATTTCTGGAAATTTTTAGCATAAATGTATGATTAAATTAGTATAAAAGTGACAAAGTTATAGAATATATATATATATATATTCTATATGTATAGAATATATTTAAAAGTAATATATATATTTAAAAGTGATAACATTCTTTTTGTAAGCATCATTGTTATAACTGTCCAAAACCAAGTTCCTGTTTATCAGCTCACTGTCTCTGTTTTCTTTTTCTCCACAGGTTTTCTGTCCATCTTTCTGATCTTTCTTTATTTTTCAAAATGAAATATTGGGGGAGTGAGGAGAAGAAGGAGAGGCAGCCAGGACAACTATTTTGTTATTTTTAGTCAGAAAAAATTCAACAAGGATGATCTTGAACTTTTTTCATCTGAAAAACAAGATTATTTTTTCCATAGGGAAATAAAAGCTTAAAGTGAGAATTTCAAATAAAAATTCTAACCAGCTTCATTGAGTAAGAATACTACTGCTATGCCTGTCCTGTGATGCTAAACTATATTAAGACATCTTGAGCCAGTTCCACCTTTTGGAAGAGAAAGGGGGTTGATTTCTTAGTAGTATATATTTTACTAATGTAAGAATATAAGAACAACTCATTGGCTTCACAATTCAGGCCTGCCTTCTGAGATACTTACCTTCCAATTTCAGCCGTGTACGCCTGAGGCGTTCACAAAGGCTATTTGCATAATCAATGTGGCACTGGATCCAGCCTATAAAGGGAGGCTTTTACTCACTTGCAACTAACAGCAGAAATGAATCTACACTTCCAAAGATGAATTCTTTAGCTGTCAAGATTTTAGACAGCATCACAAACAAAACGGGTATATATTTTCTTGATAAAGGCATAACGACACATACCGATACAGTTATGGCTTGAAAGCATATTCTTAACTATTGAAAAGGTCTTTGAATGAGAAAATTGTGGAGCTTTCAGTTTTAATAATGCCCCAGTAAAGAATGAAGCAAGGAACTAAAATCACTCACAAACCTCATTTCTTATAGCCCTAAGTGTCAAGGGCATTCATTGTGTTCTTGATAACCACAAACATTGACATCATTGGTGTTCCAGATCAACAGCAGTATATTTATTTGCTATGCTATTTCCTCTAGTATGAGTAAAAACTGTGTGAAAAGGTCATAAAAAGTAAGCTACTGCAGATGCTATTTTTGCTGCTTCGGGAAACTAGAAAAAAATCTGCCTTTTTTTAAAATCCCTGTTCCTTCAAGTGTTTTTCTGTTTCTGCACTAAGAAAATAGATTGGCCAAAGGAAGTGAAACTAAAAGGGGAACAGAAAGAGGTACAGTGGTTAAAAAAAAAAAAAAAAAAAAAGTCAAGGGCCCTCCTCCTATGGACTTGCAAGGGTAATTCAGTGCTCAGTTGCACCTTTTTCCTTTAAAAATCTCTTATTTCACTTGTTCTGATGTTTTATTGGTTTTCATCTGTAAGGAAGAATGGGAGTGTCATCAGCTGGAAAAGAAGGATAAATTAAGATGGGTCAGTAGTTGTAAATGAAACTAAAGACTAACAGTGTGGACTCAAAAGGTTTATATAGTCTAACTGACTAAATTTATGTGCCAGCTCCAAAAATGTTATCCAGAAAAAAAAAATCTTTGATAATGGCAGAATTCCCTAATTAGCTGCGTTTATTTAGCATCCCTAGTTCGGTGCTGAATATTTCTGATATTTTTTGACAACTTTAATTAGCAGCAAAGACGACTTTGTTTAAATTTAAAGAAACACCTTATAAACACTGTTGTGAACCTCAGTGTGGAAATGAGACTTGTGGGTGCTCAGCAGGGTATTTTTCTCCACTGAAAACTTGAATTAATTGCTAGAATAAACACTATTTTTATAGAATCAAAAAAAGAAAAATCCAAGAAGGTGGATCAATAGAGATAACTTAAAAATACAACCATATTTTACAGTCCGTTGGTGAAACTGAGTGAGCGATGAATAAGCCATCTGGTTACTTCTCCCCCTTCTGCAGCAGCATCTTACTCACAGCATGGGATTGTCAAATCCTGAGGTCCTGTCACCTGTCCTGCTGGGTCGCAAGGCCCAATTCAGGCTCCCACTGATCTTGTAAAATAAGCTGCTTCCTCATTTTACTAGCCATTTTACTAGCCATTCATTGTTCTGCTCCATTAGACAGAGCACTTGCATAAGTTTATCGTCATTTCAGCTTTTAACAGTAGCTCTTTCCGAAAACTAACACAGTTCTCTTGCATATATAAAACAAGCTATTTCTACAGCCCTAAAGGTCACAGAATACGCTTATTAAGTAATCTTGCCATTTTTTCTCTTTTTTTCTAGTTTGCACCTTTTATGCTGTCCAAAAGTGCACAGTAACCATTAAGCCTGGGGTGCACCTAAATGTAGACTTCCTGTTAGACTTTTCCCCTCTTTTTCTTTTTTTTTTCTTTTTTTTTTTTTTTTTTTTTTTTTTTTGACATGCCTCTTTCCCTCGGTTGAAATGTCTCCCAAACACAATCAGATAACAAATGTAGAAAAGATACATTACAGGTATGTTTAATGGATTAAATCAGCTCTTATTTCCTTCTCTTTCCCCCCTGCCTAAGTGCCATTAAAATGTAAAACTAAGGAGGAGCAATACTTTTGTTCCAAGTTATTGAAGGGATTTGATCCAATAGAAGATTTTCACCACAAATAGTGAGGACTATTGGGACCACTTATTAGATAGTGTGAGTGATTACAGGTCTCACAAAACCACAGTTCTAGGTTCTCTCAAGTTTGAGCAATTCAAGCCCACATCTCTCATTTTTAGAAGACAGCCATAACCACTAGCCTTCACTAAAATAACTATGGGTGGAGGTGCCTCCAAGTCCCCTCATTACAACAAAGGCAATGTATAACAGAATAGAAGTGTTACAGCACCTGGTGAAGCAATATGAACCAAATTCTGTTATATTAACAGTGAACTATTCAGCTGGGAGAAGACCAAGGTTTTGTTTCCAGTTTACTGGACTGTGTGTGCATTTTCAATTAGGTGGATGTTTAACTTGAAATCTAGACAGTCAAGACAGTAGAAGCTAACTCTCCTCTCATCCATAAGGTCAAGTAGTGAGGCAAGTCCCCTAGGATGTGGAAGTCTGTTCCAGTGAACAGTCACTTACAGTAAGTGGAACAGTTTTAATAGTAGAATCACCTCTGTCTTCCAGTCTCAAGTAATCTCCTGGGAAGGGGGAGGACTATATTCTTGTCTTTGTCTGAGCCACGCCATGCAGATTGAGAATCTGAAAGCCAGCTGTCAACATTTTGTGTCAGTTTTCCAACATCTGAATTAGCAGAGGGGCTTTTCCCTTGAGGATGGGGAGGGAGAACATCTGGATCGGAGAAAGCTTGCTGGTATCATCTTGGATAACATCGAAGCACTACGGTGCCCCCTTCCAGTGGAGGAACTTTATAGCTCCTTCCGAAAGAAGTGGGAGGAGGGAAAGCCTTTCGGTGGCCTGGGAACCTTCCGGAGTGTAGGAATGGCGGATAATTCTGCATTCAAGTCTATGATCTCCCCGGTGGAGGTCACGAAAAATCTGGCAGAGATGAATAAAGCCTCTGCCCCCGGTCCAGCTTCAGAAGAGCTCATAGCTAACACTCGTGAGCAAAGACAGACAGCTAACCACCTTTGAGGTTGATTTGGCTCTCTGGCTTCTAAAACCAGCTTGTATCAATGTTGTCTCTTCAGATATTTTTTGAGCCTGACTATGGGTCTCTGGGAAGTGATATAAAGCATATCCTGTGCATAGTTCCTTGGAGTATTCAGTGCCTATGTGTCTTTAAAAATCTGGCCCTGACATGGCTCTGCAGGTATCTTTTTGAGTTAATTTAAGAAGTGAGCTATTTTGTTTTCTGCTTGTGATTATAAAAGGTTCTCTCAAGTGAAGAGACAGTGGTAGTGGCAGTTTTGTTTTAGAGAGGCACCTGGTAGGAGCAATTTTATCAAAAGCTTTTCCTTAAGGCATTTAGCATCTGCATGGACTTTCCCTAAACAAACTTTTTGGAGCATTATTGTGAGGTGTATAGATTCTGTCTATAGCAGTAATATTCAGTGGCTTTTTTTTTCCTTTTTCTTTTTTTTCTTTTTTTTTTTTTTTAAGTACTAATTAGAAAGATTGTATGAGGTAAACTGACTTTGGAAGGAAAGTACTAGGTGTGTCTATAAATGCCATAGTAGTGGGCAATTATAATTTTAGGTTGACATCTGCTGCCACAGTGCAGCATTTCTAGAAAAATGAAGGCTGCTTTTAATAATATAACCACATTTATTTTCTGAATCTTCTACATGTTAGACATATCCAAAACTAAAGCATTTTTTTTTCTGAAGGGTATACCTATATGGAGATCCAGAGTACTTCCATCTACATAGGTTATAGCTAATCTTACAGCTTTGAACATTAAATTATTGTTGATGATTCCTACCAAAGTAAAATTCCTGTTCACTGTCTTGAGTGACTCTATAGCCATACCATCTGCACTGTTTCACACTTGTGTGGTACATTGAAGAAATGCACAAAGTTAGTTTAGCAGGAACTTTCCAACTGAAACAGGACCGGAACTTACCTATCTATTGAGGATGTAACACAGCCTTTGGAGGTTTGTTGTAGGTTTTCTTTCAGAATTATGAGTAATTATTAAACCAATAACTATTTGTGTTCAGAATTCTGACAAGTTACTCTAATGATAAAAATGAGCCTCAATATTTTTAATTTGTCTGGTTCTACAGATCCATAATATGTGGATTCTGTTCTGTTCTTTATCATGAACAAATTTGTTTAGTCTACTCTAATAAATTACATCTGTGCTAGTTCAAGAGGTTTTATATCAGTGGACATTGCTGAATAGAAATCATTTCAGTGTCATTTTTACCAATGTTTTTCTTAAAAATTCATACTTAAAAACAACAAAGTTTTCAAGCCTGGCAAGTAAGTAATTAGTAAAAATGCTCTTCAATTCAGTAACAGTAGAATGTCACTCTTTTCTCAATCTGACAATTATTTAAATAATAATTTTCCATAATTAAAATAAATATATCTGAGAGTTGTTATTCTTTACTGACTCTTTTGTTATTTTGTTAGGCTATCATGTCTGTAGCAAAGCACTAAGTGTGAAACCTTTTCATTTGGCTTAAAAAGAAAGCTCTGCCTCAGAGTTAAACTGACAGTAAGAGTGGAGAAGTGACAATAAGTTATGATGCATTAGGCATTTAAAGTTAGCCTTGTCTAGTGCTTGGTAAAGTGAAAAACAATTACAGAGTATAGGTTGTACAGGGAAAAAATGTCTTTTAAAAGTGAGTGAGAAGAACATACACCTGAGATATGTTTCCTTTTAGTTTCTACTATTCCAGTGCTACTACAAAGTTCAGGTGATTCTTCTAAAACCAGTTCTATGTAGAAATAATCACTTCTTGGGAGAAGAACCATCTGCACTTTGATTGACATTTCTGCTTTGTTTTAAAAGTCCTAGAAATTCTACCCTTAAGGGTTATCCTTCAACTTGTCTTCTGAAAAAGTGTAGTATCGGACTACTCCAATACATTCTCACACTGCAGAGAGAGAGTATGCATGAGCCTTAAAGTGTTTGCTGCTTATAACTACCCAAAATCAAGCAGCTAAGTCCTGATGTTTTTGTTTTTATTTTTGATTGTGTTTATTTTTACCTTTTTTTGCTAATCATTATTAAACGGTATGATTCCTAACTGAAAAATTATTTGCATAACCCTGGACTTTATTCCAGTTTGATTAGTTCTTGCTTGGACAAATGTCTTGTTGGTCGGAGAGCTCAGTCAAGGTGTTCTGACAGATCTGGCATGTTGCAAGTAAACTTCTCATGACAACCTCAAGTTCTAGCTCAAACACGAGGTCATACTGGCCACAGACCACTCCAAGCCAGATTCTCGTGTCATAAATGAACTTGCATTTAAACTTCATCTTGAGGTGTTTGGGTATAAAGTCATTAAAAGCTATCTTATTTCCCCTCAGTTGCCTCGTCCTTTGGGAGGTAGCTTCGTCTCTCATGGGAATTAACATGCAGGGACACCACAAGGACTTAAATCTACCCTACTCTGATGAAGGTAGTGGCTATGAGGAAAGGCATATGAATGCAGAGCTGCAAGAGTGCGTTACTGGAGGCTGAAAGGGCAAACTGTGGACAGTACTTAGCACAGTATTGACAGTAATTCTGGGCCTTTGCTAAATTAGCAGGGTGATAAGTCTTTAGGTCAAAGATTGTATGATTGTTTTATAAGGCAGATCATTTTGTTGCATTCTCACAATAGGATGATTTTAAGTCTTTGAAAACTTTCTGAATCAGTAACTGCATCAATAAAAAACTGATAACTCATGTTGGATTAAATAAGTATCTAGGCTTTAAAGTAAATTCAAAAAAAAATTCTTTCAGGGTATACTAAAAGAAGACTTCTAGAGTATACTAAATTCACTTCAGAAAAAAAAATCCCTCTTGAGTTTTTTTGGGTTTTTTTGGTTTTTTGGTTTTTTTTTGCTATTCTTCCAAATTTTACTTTGAAGCCTCAACTTACTTGTAACTTCTATTCCTCTTCTTTCTACCAAAAAATTAGGCAAGATCAGTGTACCAAGTTTCTTCTACTTCCCCCAGCTTTCCTATTTATAACAAAATTGATTTATGTGTACATCCTGCCTAATCTGCCTAATGAACACCCTAACCAAATTACTGTGGATTGATTATCTGTGAAAAGTGGGTTAATTGAATAGTAGCCATTGATATAAATGGCTAGTAGGTATTTTACTATATGTACATCTCAAGTTGACATATTTTTGCTGCAGCATAGAACTTAGTGAAAATAAGTATATTGATTCACATTAAAGTTGATTAATCTACTCATTAGTATAATTTAATTGTCTGTAAAATTAGTTGTTAAACAGTAGGAAAAATTAGTCATTTATTATAATTGTCTCTGCTAGAGTGAAGGAATGATTTTATTGAGTGTTATACAAATAAATCCCACTTTCTCAAATATACATAATAGAATAAAGAATGGTGTCATTTGCAATCACAGGAAATACTGTAAAATTATAACTAATGGCTATTCACATTATCATTTTAGCTAATTATCAGACTTACAGTATTCAACAGTCCATGTTAGAGCAGTTTAAAGTGAAAGCCGCATAAAAGAATTCATTATCAATAGGAGAAAAGAGGACCTAATTGAGAAATGCCAGCCAGTGTCTGCATCCTCAATAGAAGAAAAATGGACCCTATTACAGAATGCCAACTGTGGCCGTGTTCCCTAATTTTCTTTTTGAGGACACTAAGCAGTATGTTTGTTTGAAAAGGAACTGCCAAAGCCATTATCTTTCACTTTCAATAAAAATGCACTATGTCCAAATGAAAAATGACAGGTTTCATCCTTCCTTTCTTGAGGAAAATAGTAGAACCAATTAAAAAAAGCTTGGTCTGTACATTTTTTCATTTTGTGTTTTCTAGGAGTGGACAATAGAGCATTAAGTCATTAAAAAGCTGTAATAGCAAAAGAAGGTTCTCATGAATTGCAAGTGGAAAATGGGAATGGGAAAAATAGGACATTAGGAAAACATTTAGAGATTGGAAATAAGGCCACCCAATAGGTCTGATAAATGTGTTTTAGTAGATTTGATATTCTTCTTCTGCATAAAATAATGTTTTTCTCCTGAAAGAACACCAAGCAGTGGAACTGTTTCCCATGTTTTCAAAGAGAAGAAAACAGAGGACCTTTAAGAAATGACAGCACCAAAAACTAAAATAACTGTTCTGTTTCACTGAATTTCAAAGTAAGAATATCCATATCTTATATTTTCTTAGACCAACCAGCAATGTTTTGGCCTGGCATCTGCAAATTACTTGCATTCTGTGAATTGAAGGAGAGATGACACGTAAGATTGTTTACTTCCTTTGTACAAAACAACTCCAGGAGCCTATACTGATTGCCAGCTATAAATGTGGCAACATCTGAGTAGAGTTACTTTATCCATATTCCTCATCACACATTTTCCTTCCAATCCTTAATTCCTTGTCTCCTTCCTTTTTTTAAGTTACTATATACATTTAATTCACAGAGAACATAAGGAATACTTCCTCTGAAAGGAAGCTTTTTTAGGGGAGTAAACAGTATGAATTTCTGTAAAACAAGACCACACCTCTGCAGAACAGACACTCCAAGTCCCCAAATGACATATTCTTAATGAAGGTTTTGAAGGATCAGCAGTGACATGGCCATTTATGTTGCTGTAAAATTACATTATCTCTGGTTTGGTGTCAACATGTCAGACTAACAGCACAATGTCTTGCTAAATGGCTTATAGCCAGTGGATGTATGGTGCGTACACTGCACCACTTTTCACTCTCAGAGCTACTATTTTTCACAATCTTAAGTGAATAAATAAATAAATAAAGCCTTTTTGTTGCTGGTAATTAAACAGTAACATTCATTTTCTGTGCAGCTGTGATAATGTGTCAGTGATAGTGAGATTGTTTATACTAATTGTTTAGTTGGTGGTATTCTTGTGTGCATCATCTAGTTCAAATCCTCTTCAATCTGTTGCTAAGCAGATACTGTTACTGCACATATTGTAAATTGGTAGCTATATGAAATAAATAGAAAGAGATACTTTGCTGAATTGCACAAACATTTCTCATATATGATATTTTCTCTTCTTAGCATATTTATCTTAATATCTATTTTTAAATCTTGGACCCTTTATAGAAAAACTGCATGGTATAAAGGTATGCCATCTAACTCTTAATCTTTTCATAGGTTTCAAATGTTGAGTGGGTGACTTGTATGTAAGAGAGAATTCATGCTGGCTTATTCAAAGAATACTTGTTCCCAAATAGTCCTTTTTTTGATCCGTATATACAATAAACACAGAAGAAAGGAATTTTTGAAGTTCAAATTTCTCTTGGAACTGACAGTTTAATAAGGAACCATGGTTATCAGTTACCTCCCTATTACAATTTATACAATACAGGTCTTTCAAATGAGGACCAAAAAGCACAGGCAGGCGTCATAATAAGAAGCTATCATCCTCATTTAATCAATACTGCAAAGTTAAAAGATCACAAAAATTGTGTTCTCTAAATGCCCCCGTGTAGTGTTAGGATAAAGTTGATTTCATGAATAGAGGTCATCTCACATGCGTGTTTGGATAACGGATAAAAAGATGCATTAGTATGTATTGGTGGGAAAATTTCTTGTTGCTGGGGGAAGGTAGGAGTATTTTACTTCCACACACTTTGCTCACAGAGTTGCCTGTCTGCTAATTGATTAATTGACCATCTATTAGACTTCCCTCTTGTACTTGACTTTCCAGCAAATTAAATAATCCTCTTCTTAAATTGTTGCTAGTGGCAGTGGAAGCTCAGTCTATTTCTGAAGCGTTGTAGTCTGAGGAGAGCTATAAATACTGGCAGGTTATTTTTTATCAGGCTTTACAATGAGTACATAAATACCCGATGAATTTAATTCAGTCTTATTAAGATATTTAATCTCTACTGATTACATATCAAATAATAAAACTGTGAAAAGTAAAGTAGGTATTCATACTATTGATTTTAACATTAAGTAAATACCTGTGCTACCTAGGCACTTATGTGTTCAACACACACAATTGTTGGTTTTCATGTGTATTTCCCTAGCTCTGAAACATTAGAACAAATACTTCAGAGAGCCAGTAGGTACAGTGTAGATTAAAGACCAACTGAATATTAAAAGCATACTAGGTGAGACTGAGAAACCATTGTATTGATAGGTATCTATTACACAACCACTCATCTCTAGTAAGCACTTTGTTTAAATATCATTAATAATGAACAGTAGGTATTTATTCAGCATTCAACGGCTGTCTTAATTAATAAATTAAATGCTTCTTTGAGATGCTACATAAAGAGTTACCACAGTTTTTTTACAGTTTTAGAAATACCTATTTTAGTATAGGACAGAAACCAATATTGCAAATAGCCAGCTAACTTTGTCTTGAGCTCTTTTGAGTTCACACCAGACAAGCACTGGTGATTTTAGATGGGTTTAATTTCTCAGAGTCAAAGCTATGTAAATGCATGGTTGGCATGAAGCTCTCAATCAAGCATAAATGCTGAAAGTCGTGTATTGGATATCTCTCTGGTTGGGTAGACTGGCAGTCCTTGCAAGTGTGGAGAGTATATCAATATATATCTCATAGCTAATTGTATAAACATCTTGACATCCCTTAAAACTTTGCAGTTA
Organism: Rhea pennata; assembly: GCF_028389875.1. Taxonomy (NCBI): domain Eukaryota; kingdom Metazoa; phylum Chordata; class Aves; order Rheiformes; family Rheidae; genus Rhea; species Rhea pennata. Next base: position 14,593,405 of record NC_084670.1, on the reverse strand, counting down.
AAACATGATGCACATAAATTGCCTTGTGCTAGTATCATGGCATGCTGCAGGTATATACAAATTAATATTATGTTAGAGCAACTGAAATGCAATATCTGAGCAGATAAATTCTGCTACTTTGCGTCAGTCTTCCAGTGACAGCTCCTAATGGTTCTGCAACTTCAGAGAACATGAGCATAAGGGTATTTAGTTTATGGGCTCAGAAAGGGATTGGTGTGATTTGTAATCTGTTCAATCCTGTTAAAAAAGGACACTTCTAGACATGTATAGAGGTACAACTATGCAGATTATAGGAAGCAAAAGTGAGATGATCTGCTTTAATTTATCAGCATTCAGTGTTACATCAAAGTTCACCGATGACTTTTCAGGATTGCAATTTACTAAAATACTTTTAATATCCTATTATAAACTACTCACACCTCACATACTAGCAGTATTCAAAAATCCAAACTGTCAAGTTTCTTCAGTCAAGAAAATACTTCACCTTTTTGATACTTGAGAAAAACACTAGAAAAAGTAGAAAATAATCATGTTTTCTTTGGTCTCTGTTCTGCAGAAACCTTTTATTACCTATTTTGGCATAACATGATTGCATTGTGACCCTGAAAAAAGAGTGTTTTGCAACTTGAGGTAATAGGCTGTTATCATGTTACCATGTATGTTAATAAACTGTATTGTCTCATTTTAGTCAGCCTGTCAGATTACAGTTGTAATGTTACTTTATTGCTTACAGTTGCTGTTACATTAGATTGCATGGCTATGTTTTTCCAAACTTCCAAATATTGTCAGGAGTGTCGTAGACTGCTTTGGAAACTTTAGAAAGTCATCTTGTGATGCATGAGCTAAGACCGAAAACGTTGCAAGATATACTACTTTTCATAACATAAGTTGCTATTTCAGAGACCTACTAGGATCCCTATACTTAGGAAGTGAAAAATTCTTGGCAGTTACAATGTTACAATGTTGGCAGTTACAAGAGCACTATTACCTATCTTATATTTCGCATATTAAAATAAGAAGGTGCAAATGATGCAATCCAAAGATGTTCAGAAGATCTTTAAATCTGCAGATTTCAGCTACTGAGTTCTGATGAAAGAGTCAATGCATCATCTCGTGCAGTGAAGCACTCACCTAAGACTGAGAGGAAGGAAAATTAGGCAGATACAGTACAGTTTAGAAAGGATGCAGAAAGTGAATCAGTGTGTATGTGACTTAAAATGCCGTTGGAGTATCCCTGTGAGTAGTTTGCTAATGAAGAGCTGGCTGTCCTTGCTGTATTCTCGGTTTTGAGTTTGTTCTGTGAGGGCAGCCACAGTTTGGAAAAGATACTATTTTCACAAGTGGACTACTGTAACTGGACCTTTAACATATCCTTACTGAATGAACTGTGGGTATTTTCTCACTCTGTCAGGTTTGATTTGAAGACAGAATTCATTTGGAGGGAAGTTTGTTTTATCAAGATGAAAATTGGTAATATGCCATAAACTGAGAAATTTACCTTGTATATCTTTCAGAAGAGCCATGTTCACTTCTTTTTTTATGTTGTACATGCAGAGAACAATAAAATATAACACTATAGACAGCTCAATGATCATTAGTATTGTTCCTTAGACAATGTAATCCTTTGTCACCAAACATGAATCTTATCAAGCGGATAAGATTCCAAATATAGAATTTATAAAAATTGCATATCCCAGAAGAGTTCTGTGTATGTCAATCCAGATAAGCTATAGGGCACAGCAGAACGTGACAAGCTTCATGCAGAACTTAGCTTTCTCAAAACTAGAAATTAGAATATACATATTTTAAAGCATATACAACTTTCCATTTGTTTTTACATTCTGTACTCTTTTCATTATATATGAAGTTTCAGGTATGGAATAACATGGTGATAATATTTTTCTTCACTCCACCTGGTTTTATTTATGGCAATTTTGAACATGAGAAGACATCTTTGGTTTATACTGCAAAAGATAACGTGCTGGCAAGCCAGCTAATGAATTAAATATAATAAGGAAGGCAGAAAAAGAGAGGTTCTGTTATTTTTATGCAGCTATATAGACATACTGAATGTAGAGTATAACAGAAATGAACACACCATCAGAGCAGGACAGCTTCTCATGAAATCCTATAATAATTGTTCAGCCTTTCTTTTGCTTTTTATCTCACTTGTGTTCATTTCTTGAAAAGAGAGGTGTCGTTCATGATGCAGGATTTGCCTACTTAGATTTTGATTGACTTAGATTTCAGATCACTATTTTGAATTTTCTTTTTTCAAGGTTTTATCTATTTTATACTGGTTCTGCAAGTCCCAGAACTATAATCAGTATTTTGTTAAGACTGTTTAATTATAATGATGAATCTTTCAGGCCTTTCTTATCTCTTCCACCATGGTATCACTGTTGTATCTATCACTGATCATTGTGAGTTTTCTGAAACTTCTAGATTGAACCTTGTATTTTTCATGTCCATTTTTTGAGATCCCATCCTTTCTCTCACATTCTCTTCTCCAAGACTCTGCTCTCAATTCTTTCCTTCTGCAAAGCACAACACATTTCATTTTTAGGGCCCTTAGCGTTTATTAACATTTGCTAATAAAGAAAAGCTCATGATTTTCTTCCTGGAGAGGAATATTAACCTTTTTATAGAAGAGAGCATTCCCTCGGCTCTCAACTCAATACATTTTGGGACTGAGAGAACAGACTTGGTTTGTTTCCTGATAGCCCAAGTACCGATGACAAGCACTTTCATGCTTGAGGCTGAAGAAAGAGGAGCACCCATGTGGAACTCTAATCTGGTAGGATTAGACAGTTACAGAACTGGAGGCTAAGAATCCACTCTGCCTCGATCAAGGCTTGTTTGGGATGCAAAGTAACATTTTAATGGAGTGCCTCATGATGCAGGGATTTGGAGAAGTGCTTTTAGTTGAGTGTCATTTTTTTCTTATTCTCTCCTCTCAAGTATACTAGTAGCCCAAGGGGGACAGCTCTCTTTGATCAGCTGTGGTATGTGGCTCATATATCAAGCACCACATAGGTTAATAAATATGATTTTAGAAATGATCACAGTGTCCTAGAGTTTGAAGCCGGAAGGAACCCTCAGATCATCTATATCAGGTCATTAAATTTTACCAAGGCTTTATGCTAAACTTAAAGGCATTCATTAGACCAAAGAATTTCAGACCTCATGAGATTTATCTGTGCTGTAGGCAAAGACTGGAACTAATCCCCAGTGTCCTTGCAATGGTAGGAAATTAGTTAGATGAAGTATGCCTGGATGATCCTAGAAAATAATCTCACTTCATGGTCCTGAGAAAGGCAAAGCAAAAAATGAAAATCCAGCTTCAACTTTTAATCCCTAGGTTTTATTATACCTTTTTGATCAAAGATAAGAAAGCTCTCCATTAGTGGAAATCTTTTCGGTCTGTAAATACCTATACACAGGGATCACATTGTCTTAACTTTCTTTTCCATAAACTGAATACATCGGACTTCTTAGTTTTACATAGTAAGGCTTATTTTCCAGTGTCAGGATCATTTAGTAACTTTCCTTTAAATTCTTTCTACGATTTCCGTCTGCCTCTTGAACTAGGTTTTTGCTGTTACTAGGTACTAGGCAGATACTAGGAACTAGTTCTGGTATCGGAGACAGGAGCCAGTGATCTCCAAAGATGCCTTCCAACCTCAACTGTTTTGTGATTTTGTGATCTTATTTGAAAAAGTTGCATACAAAGGAATTACAGCTTCTCTCTTTTTACTCTGTCTTCCCTTTCTATGTATTCTTGATTCACATTTGCTGTTTATGTGACAGCACTGCACAAATGAGATCGTTATCTATGATGACCCCTAAATACATGTTGGAGACACAAACATTTATCTAGGGAAACTTCTCCAGTAATGACTACAAATTCTATAATGAAGGAAACAAACGTAATCCTCTCCTTTGCCAAGGCAACTGTACTAGTGACAATGGTAGTAACACAAGGCAGCTGACATTTGTGGACCCTATAGAAACATCTTTGGTTCGATGCATTTTAGCTCTGCATCTCAGTAGATTTCTTGTTCTGTAATTGTTAATGTTCCTTGGTTTTGCATTGCAACTTTCAGTTCACTTGGCTTTTCTAACTGCGTGAACCTTTGATGTCTGCCACATGTTGATTGATTTTAATATTTATTACTAGCATTTCTTATTTATTTGATTTTCCTGATATTGTTCAGCTTTATAAACAGTATTTATGGGCTTCATTATTTTTGTGTGTGGGTAGGTGTTTAACTTTTACTGTAGACATTCTGTAGATGTCATAAGGATTTTGTGCTTTAATGTAAGCTGTTTTGTTGCCTCTTCCCTTTAATGTTAATTACAAGTTTCATTGTCACTGTTTAAATGGATGTACTCCTTTCTGTTTCCCACTAATGGTTAGGGTCAGAATGCATTTCTAAAGATTCAGTCTGTCTTTTGAGATCTTTATGAAAGGGAAAATATAGAGAGGAGCTGCTGATACTGATACTGAATTGAAACTTTGGAAAAAATTCTAAATAAACTTGAAATGAAGCCAAGGCTGAAACACATTCTAAACACATTCATATGCATGTAAAGGCTCCAAGTATTCAGCAGCAGTCTGAATCTAAGCTCTGGTGCCTTTGGTTTTTTTTTAATTTATATACCACATGTTTACTTGGAGATACGCCACCAGGAGCAGAATCTCATTTGATCTCCTAAGATGAGCGATATGCAGTTAGGTTGGTGTTTGAAAAGGTGGTATCCCTGGGAAATCTCAGCTGTTTGTTGAGAGTGGCATATTTCAGTACATGTCATTCATCCTCAATATTGTACCTGACTTTGGTCATATACTTTAGAACCTGATCTGAAATTGAATCATTAGCAACTTCTCTGTTCAGGCAAGTCTCATGGAGGTAGGGATTTTTGTGGTGAGATTGTTTTCTGCATAGTCCTGTGCTCAGTAGGGCAATATCTTATTGGTTGGTTCAGGGAGTGTCAGTCACACTCTGCTGATACTGGCATTGGTAACTGCAAGTGTACCCAATTTTGATGAGCTTTGAAGCAGAATAGAAGGCATACTGCCTTTGATAATCCTTCTAATCCACTCAGGCTTCATGTGAATGACAAGGCAGCTGTTAAAGAGTGTGAGAAGCGAACTTGAAATGGTGATAGAGACATTCTGCAGCATTTCAGCCTTTCTTTGCTCCAGTTGTTCTAATTGTGCTCCCAGTGTTTTTCAAGGTGCATCCATGGCAAATGCTACTTGAAGGAGATATTTGGTGAGTAAACCTGTTTGTACAACTTAGAATTCCCTCTGCACCATAACCTCATCCCTTCCAGGAGCAGTAAAATATTTTGTAAAATTTTCAGCTCCATTCATCTAATTTACAGAAGAGTCAGTATCTGTTCTATAAAACAATACATACATTTTACCATAGGATGGCTCAGCAAGGATCAGCAAGCTTCCATACTTATAATGGGAGGAGCAAGCAGTTCCACAGCACAGATATACCAGGTTTTACCACATAGCACTAGTGCTTCAGCAAATAACTTCTTAATTATTATATTTGTTTTCTTGTTTCATATCTGTTTGTTTCATTTTGACTTTCTGGCTGATAACTATTGCAAGTAGTTCTGTTTTACAGAAGGCATAAGACTTAGGAACAGTAAAGGGAAGTGGGAAGCCCTGAGTTTGTGCAATCCTTTCACTGTTATGAAATGGAGATTGCCTTGGTATAAATGACAGCTGGTTACACTTATACCTACAGTAATTTACCCAAAGCCATTTCATTCATGTATTTGCTGCTTTCACTGAAAAGTTTGTTGGAAAGCTGTTTACAGAAAATAATTCACCACTTTTCTATCCCAATTGGTAGATATTCGCTTGGGGTAAGAGTAATCTGAATCTGAGATCCAAGTGTGAATTTTTCATCTATGCTAAAACAGGAGCGTTTTGGCTTTGAATACTAAGTAAATTCTCAGTCTATTCTGGCAAGATGGCTGGCAAAAGACCACAAATGTGCCCAGAGCACAAAAAGCCATCCTTAATTACTAAGATTCACAACCAAATAAAAGTCTGATCTTTCTGTTTTTTATCAGAAGCTTTAAACGTTATCAAAATGTTTAACTTAAATTGTTTAATTAATGCAGGATCCTACGGGGAGCTAAAACTTCTGAGGACAGCCACAAAATAAGATTGTCAGCCTGCAGACAGTTTTTGGATTCAGGCTTCAGTGTTTAAAAATGTTAAAGGACTGAGGTGTTCGTTTTATTAGTAAAGCATAATTAAGCATATCAAAGGTGGGATAATTGTCACCTGTGCCTATGAGGGAGGAGAAGAGGTTAACAGCACGTGTGCTCTTGGTTGGTGAATGCAGGAATAAAAAAATAGGTAGGTAAAGCAATTTTGATTTATAGCTTGTGTGTTTACAGTCCTATGCGAATTTAAGGGCTAGAATTGGAAAATATGACAATAAATTAATGACTGGCAACATTTTTGAATTAATTTCCACCTTTTCACATCTTTGATATCTTCATAAGCCAGATTCCTGAATACTCAGTTTCAGATTTATGTCTTTAGGAGAAAATTTCAAACCAAAAGCATCCTTACCTCAGGTAGGTAGGCTTTTAAACCATGCAAAAAATAGTACAGAATATCAAATTGCTGGCATTACCAACTGACATACTTGCCAATTAGGAAAAAAGATAATTAATCATTAATGATCTGAACAATTAATAATGCTCGGATACTGCTATGATTACATTGATGCTATTTAGAGTTTATATAATATACAGAGTGACTATTTGGAAGTTCAAAAAATGGTTAATTATTCTAGCTTTGTTCTTTACCTCTTAAAGATAGGTATGCTTCTAGAAGACTTATCCTTAATGAAAGAGCATCACAAGAGTATAAAACTGTGTAAGACCACTGTCTTTACACAGATATTCTGAGTATCTAGATTTCGTTCAAGTAATAGTGGGGATCTTTTCTCCAACATTAATTAATATACACTTTGGAGTTACATCTTCAAAACCACTGCTTCCTTCGTTACCTAACCATGATGGAAATATAGAAAAATGACTTGCACCATGTGAGGCAAGAGCCTCACAAACCTGATCTCATCTTAAGGATTACAACATGGAAATGAGCTATCCATAAATATTAAAAATTATCTGCTTCTCACAGATGTTCCCTCTGCTTATTATCTGCAAAATGTCTGGATCAAATGTTCAATATGAATATGTTAGTATCCACTAAAGATTGCTTTTGGCAGCATATGTGTTGATATCAGCAGGAAATAAATAGGAAAACGTTAAAAGGTATAAAACTTTAAAACAATAGCTTAAAGGTGTTTTATAAACTACAGATGGCTTATATCATTCAAGTGGATGTCTGATGTAGAATGAGAAAGTGGAAATGACTGGAAGTCCCATGCAATATGTTGTATTTAAAGTAGAGATAAGCAAAGTGGAAATTTCTGCTCTTCATTGTGCAGAAACATAATGCTAACGTCTGTGAATAAGAGTGGTCCACTGTTTTTTAATATTATATTCTATCGAATGAAGCTTGTCACTCTTCAAGAAGGTGAAGCTATCCACAGTAGATTGATCATTTCTCTGTGCTCACTCACAAGTCTTAGTCACTGACTTTACATAAAGAAGGTGTTTGTATCGTAGTACTGAACTCTACAAATACAACAGGAGCTAGATGAAGCAATCTTTTGTTGTTGAATTAGTAGTATCATTGGTAGCAGTAAAGCTACTTTTTATCTCTGAGCCAAATAGATGGCTAGACAGACTAGATAAAATCTCTTTGCAGAAAAGGCAGCCTGAACTGTTTATTCAGAAGCTAAATATGATTGAACCTAGAGGTTGCAATATTCCTCTCCTAAAATTTCCCAGCATTGTAAACTCATGACTGCATGCAGTTGTAATGGCAAAGCTATTAGCCCAGCTAGAGAAAGAACTTACAGGAAAGCAAATCTCATCACTGTTGTTTTAACAGATGTACTGGTGTAAGGGGATGGCTGAGCAGTGGCAATGTTGATAACTGACAGATATCCAGAGTGAAAGAATCAACAGGTAGAAATTGTAAAACAAGACATACAGAGTGGGCACAGTCAATGAGGCACTATGTATTTAAGAAAATATTGTATACTAGACATTTCACTGTGACAGAACTTAGTTTACATGCCAATATAAAAAAATGAGAAGCTCTGTTTTTTTGAGTGATTAAAAAAAAAATGTTTGGTCATTAAACTTCTCTGAAATGTATCTGGACAAAGAGCATCTGCCTCTCTCTCCTCAAAAAATTGCAGCACTGGTAATTAACATCTTATTACTTTTCATTTTCTCTTTTTCATTTCCTTTTCATAACCTGTTGTGCAGCTTACATCAGCTGCTTTGTTTCACTGTATTAGTAAGTGAGATGAAGTATATGCAGTGTGTAGTCCACAGTGCTGTATACAATCACATTTATTAAAAGGTATTGCAGAGTGATGAAGTAATCAATAGCAAAGAGCAGCCTGAAACAAAGTCCCCCACTTTGGTCATCACTGAACTTGAGAAGTTTGTGCTGGGATTTCAGTGTGACCTGCACCATAAACATGTTTTTTTTTTTTTTAAATGATCAAATATCATTTCCACAGAAGGCCTAAGTCAGTCTGTCAGAGAGTACAATAGCAACTGTTTTCATTGTTCTCCTCCTCAAGGATTAGGCATTTAATGAACAATTTGTGAAGACCGCACAGTAGTCTGCTGAGTGCTTCTTTGGTGGAAATAAGACCAGTTTGAGCTGTGCTTTTTTCTATCTCGTGGTTTGCCTAGAGATTCTGAGCAAGGCAGTTTCTTTTTTTTTCAGCATTCCTTGAGTGTAACCTCACTGTCAGAGGCAGCTCAGGTGCCTCCAGTGATGATGGCATTAGCAGTTCAGATTGGATTTACTTTTTTAGAGAGGAATATCCTCTAGTAGTTGCACTGAGGGGGAATTTCCTTTAGGTAACAATACAGCCATCTTTCCTGATCTCCAGTTCCTACAGAAAGAAAACAGTTTAATTCCCTCATTTTAATGAAGTATTCAGTTCTGTTAATTAAATGTAACGTTAAGTCAGCTTTTTACACATAGCCATAGCCCAGTGCAGAAGGGCAGTACAAGGAACTTGGAATCATTCATTTGCCATTGAAGTCTCACTAAGCCTTCCAAATAGCCTTTATCTGGTGTCTAATTGCTGTCTGATGGGGATCAGTCTCACCATAAGACCTCTTCTGGAATAGCGTATAGTCTACTTACCTTTCTGAATCTATGGTTACACTGGCCTGCAAGGTCACTTGAAAAAAATGGAGAGCCTATATTTGTTGTGTGTGTGCTAAAGAGTCCTCTGCATACCAGTAATTGGCTCTTGGAACAGTCTTTCAAAACTGGATCCCCTTAAGCCAAGGCCTTATCGCAGAAATGCCAGAGTAACCAAGCTGCATACTCAATGCTGCGGTAATTCAGCTTGTTATTTAGGCATTAACAACCAAGAAAACTCAGTTTCCATATAAATGCAGAACTAAAGCTTCCTGTATTAGGAATTCTGCTACAGGTGCTTGAGATACACAAGAATACACAGTATACCTGGCCTGCTCCTAGAAAACGATCAAAACTGGAGCTTCAGAAACAAAAGTGCCCAAAGGATTTTATCGTTAGTTATACTTTGGACAGGTGGTACAACTTCAAAAGTGAAATTGTTATTTACCAGAACTTATGTCCAACTGGGTAGGTTTAGTAAATTCCACAGATAGAAACAGTACAAGTAAAACAAGTGTTTGTCAATACAAAACCTTTGCAAAAGTCTCTAGAGAAAGGCCTTTGGGCCAGTTTAGTCAGGCAGAGCAGCCACTGGATTTGATGGAAAGGTACTGAGTTTCACATTCTAACTTGGGAAAGAAACAGTATTTGAGGGTGAGCTAAGGGGCAAATAGGAGATACAGAGAGGTTTTGATTTTAAAAATGTTTTTAGAAGCATTACTAATCCTGCTTTGCAAATTATTGGGAAAGTGGGAGGGAAGTGCTCCATGATGGCTTTTGGTGGTCCTAGATTGTTTGGCTCTGGCTATAAACTGCAAACCAAGTGCTTTACCATGAATCCCCAAATCCGGTTGTCTCAGTAGTTCAAACCAGTCGGCCTGCTGGAGAGCACTGTGACTGCTTGCCAGATTGTATGCCTATGTTTCTTGCTGAAGGAGGCCTGTGATAGAGTAGACAGGGAATGGCATGTAACTACGTCTCACCTGCTCTTTGCAGTTAAGACATATGATGTCCTGGGGTAGGACGTCTGGGCCCAGGAGCTTATGAGCTCTCCCAACACTACCATTTAGGGGAAACAACCAAACCTGTAGCCACACTTAAAACTATTTTTTGTACATTAGTAGCTTTTATACAGTTTGAGTGACAAAAGTCACTGGATACTACACTTAATGTTACACAATACATTTTGTTTTGTCGTGCTACTCAGAAAAAGAGAATTTTCTAGGTAATTGAGCTATAAGTATCTGACAAATATATTATATGGTAAATGTTCAGTTCCTTGTCAAAGGTGAGTTATGCAGTAGGCTGGTTAACAATGCTAACCTGTGATCTTTGAAACAGTAATAATTTTATACAGTTAATAACATTTTCAAAGTGCTGAACAAAAAAAAATCTGTTTGCCAAAAAATCATCTAAAAGTTACCTCACATTATTTGACTCTCTTAGTAATTCCATGTTTGCAGCTGTTTCAATACACCATATTACATTCTCTACAGCTATATTGGTTTTGTCAATTAATGTTATATTATGCATGGATTTTTTACTTTCATCGTCTGTGCTCCAGTTTTCTAACCGCTTTTAATACAAACACAGAACTGTGGCTCTTCAAAGCTTAGAAAACAGAAAAAATGTAGAAGGCTTTTATTTAAGTGGAATGAAAAGTTAGTGGGATCTATTCCTGTAACAAGAACAAGTGGAGGACACAGACAACATAGACTGACCTTGCTTATTCAGAATATAGTTAAAGCACAGACCTCCTCACTAAGAACTGGAGTGTCTTATGGTAAATGCCTGTGTTCTGGGATTGTTTTTTACTGTCAGTCATTACTTTTCTATTCTCAGATTCAAGGCACCTTCTGCCTCCAGGCACTTAAGGGAGAATCCTGATGTCCTAGAATCTGTGACCATCATTGACTTTACTGTCTCACAAAACACAGCTTAAAGTACGACATACCTACTTTCTTGTACAGCTTTTGATTCATACTTTAACAAAAAGCTTCCCTTTACTTACCGATTATTAAGACTTTGGGGGACAGATTCTCAGTCCCTATCCTGCCTGCAGCACTGTTTTAGCAGAATAAAGAATGAGGGGGGCTCTCTCTCTTAAACTGCTGGGCACAGACCCATCAGAGCTCTGTTTAGCCTCTGAGCTGAGCTTGTTTGCATTGTTGTTACCCTCCCTACAGTCAATGAGGAGATACAGATGCCTCCAAAAATCCATTTGGATCCTAGGAAAGCTGCAGCAGCATGTGGTAGCATCTCCTTCTCCTTACTGATTTATAGAGTCACACTATGTCAGCTCAGGAGCCTGAAGTTTAAGGTGTATCTACCTATGTCTAGTATGATGAGATGTGAGAGGAGAAAGCACCATAGCATGTTAACTGCAAAAATCTTTGTAGAGCACCTACAGTCAGTATCATTCAAAACAGCCGTGGATGTTGTCTAGTCTGCTCTAAAGCGTACTCGCTAAAGCATTTCACCCCCCAGCTGGTTTCAGAACATATATTCAGTATCGCGGAGTACGAATAGAACACGTATCACGATTGTAATTTGCTCCCAACTCAGCTGTGTGAAGAGCTTAGCATCTCCATTCAAAACACACACACAAAAAAAAAAAAAAAAAAAAAAAAAAAAACTTGTGCAAAGTCTTCCAAAAGTTTCCAATTCAGTTTATTCCCTTTTAGTCATATTAAAACCTTGCCAAAAATAGCCCAGTGCATTTTGTAGGTACCATAAGATCTGATAAATCTCATTGTCATGATATTGCAACACTGCTTACAGTGTGGGAACATCTGTGATTATTAAATTGTGTTATTTTTGAAGGCGTTCTGGATAGCAGTTATGAGTGCTACAGAACTGCACCAAATCAAAACACCCTCAAGCTGCAAAATTGATTTTCTTGGAGCTACTGCACGAAAACATGAGACTATAGCACATTAAATGTTAACTTTTGTGTATTAGAACATTTGCAGGGGTTCAGGGGGCTTGTGATAACACTGGATAGTTCATTATAAATACATTTAGATTTCTAAAAGGAAACATTTTAGATATGATTCCTCATCTGTATTGTAAGCAAAGATTGCTTATGTCTTCCAAAATGATGTACTCGGAAAAGAGCATTTCACTGTCAAAACACAGATGAAAAAAATGTTGTGTCTCATGTAGGAGAAAAATAGTCAAATTCACTTTTTTTCTTAATGCACAGTACAAACACAGATAGTAGTGAGCATTTCAGTAGCTTCAGAATACATTTAAAGTTCATCAAATTTGAGCGTATACCTTATGTTACTTTTATGTAAGTGGTACTTTTTCTGCATAGGGATACAATAAAGTATGTGTCTTAGTATAGTCTGAGTAGTTGTAAACCCAAGAGTTAAGCTCAGTTCTCTTTCCTGATTCAAAAGATGGCATATCAAGTCAGAATTAAACCAGGCAGATGATGGAAGTTTTCCAGGCACTGTGCTGCTTCTTGTGATTAAATCTGAGCATGAAGTTGTAATGTGAGGTTCCTAAGGAGTCAGATATTTTTAACTGCTAATCCAATGGGAAATTTGCCCCCTACATTTTGGTATGCTGGGTAAAAATAGTACTTTTTGCAATTCAAAATATGATTTCGTCTTGCTCCAATAAATCTAAATTTGGATAGGAAACTCTTTCTGTTGCATAATAAATTTTGAAGTCTCAGATTTTCCTGTCTTCAGTTAGAACAAAAGGTTGACCTGAATTTTTCATAAATCAAAAATTTAAAAAGCAGTTAAAGTTAGGTCTGTCAAAACACCTTAGATCATTTGATAAATTCTGTTCACCTTCGACATTTTTAATTTACCCTTTTTGTCTTTGCACAATATACTTGCATTTAAAAAAAGAAACATCAATTCAACTGAACTATTTCAGACTGTCTTGCTGAACAGAAATGAAGCTTTCAAATAATTATGATGCTTAATTTTTCCCCTAAGCACATTTTTTAATAAATGTATATAGAAAGTAGAAAGTATGGACTTTGAAAAATGCACATTGGACAACACCATCTTAAAGATAACTTGACAAGCTTGCTTCAATTTCTTTTAATCCTGTAATAAATTTTCAAATGTTCTTTTGCACTGCTGTAGAAATGGTGATATCAGAGATGACTACATTTCAACAGAATGAGGGAAGTGATGCTGAACGTTCACTCAGAAGAATACTCAATGGATTAAGACATATGCTTTGTGATGAATATATTTGTTAAAATTATATTACATTATCTGTGGTTTTCCCATGTTATTTTGAGTGTAACCTGATATTTTTAAGCAGTAAGCAAGTAAGGCAATTCTACTACATTACCAAAGACAGAATTTCTGACAGAAGAATTGCAGAGTTACATTAACAATCCACAAGGAAAGAAAAGCATTGTTACTTCATCTGCAGTGAGTAAAATTTCCAAACTAGTCCACTGGTAGCTTTAATGATATTGTCTAAACTTATGTATCTAAAATAATTAGAAAATTATTATCTAATTAAATCTGCAAAAGGAAAGGGAGTTGTTACCATTTTCTACTCCTTTTCAGTCTGGATTCATCCTGAGACAGCGTCACATAGAGCTGCTGTCTCAACTATGTTCTGTAAATGGGTCTTTTATAACAACCCTAAACCTAAAGATCTGTTCAGCAGATGCTCTTGGGCAGTATCCTTGACATATTTTTGTGTTTTTGTTAAATGAATGTATTAGTGCATTCGCTTACACATTACAGTGGTAGACAGAAACCTTTGCTTTATTTCTTTCCTATAAACACTGGCACAAATCACCGCGGCATTATACGTGTTTCAGTATGTAGACCAAGAACAGTTTATGCATGCTTACAGAGCCTGTGCCACCTTCTCAGTTTACAACTTCGTTTCCCATGATGCAAGATACCTGTTGTGCTTAGATTCTGTTTGTCTGATTGAATATTGCTTCATTTTATCAAGCTGACAAGGCAGCGTTCTTGGCTAGACACACAAAAACATTTTCTTAGACTGTGTCTTAGTTGACATGATTCTTTAAGTTCTGAATTAGAAGAGTTTTTCTGTTTTTTCTGAAGTCCCGCAAAAGAGAACCATAAAAGCTTGGACATTTCTGGTACATCTAAACTGCGTTGATTGTGTCTTATCAAGAAATACTACTGTCTTTTATCCTGAGACCTAGAGATATTTTTCTGAGAGTAAATGTGAGACCTGGACATATGGAGTTGTGTATAGATGGGTGTACAGGGCAGTGACAGCTGCAATGCACAGTGATGATAAAAATGATAAAAGTTGTATAAGAAATTATACAGTATGATGCTAATAATATATTGCAAATATTTTTGATTCATCCCCTCTTCCTTTTCTGCCTCCTGTGTGTTAACCCCATTTCCTTGGAATTTAATGAAAGATTTCAACTTCTTAGCAACTTCAAGTTACTTTTTTAAAGCAGTCAGTCAATATTTTTCTCCATCTTTTCTACAAATATGAAACCTCCTCATAAAATACATGCATGTTCAAGGCCAGAAACAGGTTGTGGTGTGGGATAGTGTCTAGGGTCTCTTTATATTAAAACCTTCCAGGATTAAAATAACACCTTTGCACCCTTGTAAAAGGGTCATTACCAGATTTTCACTGCAGATACGGGACTAACATTTTTGATGCACAGAAGTTACTTTAGATCGCATTTAGAGAGATCCTTGGGTTTTGTGGGTTTTTTTAGGACTCGTTCTTCACTTCATGGGAAAGTAGAACAGGTGCAAATCTGATACTAGCGGACAGATATTTAATAAAAAGTGTTTTAATCAACTTTTAAAATGTTTTAGTAAGTGCTGGGGAACAAGAGTTTGGCTGTTGTTTCTGAAGTCACACAAAAGAGAGCCATGGAAGCATGGGTATTTCTGATGGATCAATTGTATTGCCAGCATTTTACTAATAAATACTGCTGTTTTTCTCCTAAGATTGGGACATCTTTTTCTGCGAGTATGTGAGCACAGGGCATATGGGGTTGTGTATAGGTGGGCTGCCAGATAGGAGAAGTAGCAAGTTCCTTCTCCCTGAAAGACTAGTGAAAAAACATACTCAAACCGTTTTCACTATGTTTTATAGATTTTTATTGCAGTCATTAAGAATGGTGTTCATTTCTGTTCTTTAGAACAGGTACACATCAATTAAAAGTTGTGTCACTAAAACGCTCCATACCATTATCTACCAGAATAACTATAACCTGTGTAGTATATTGTAGTAACAGCCCTATGATAAATTTCGAAGTTAGTCATTTGATCATTTTTATCATCAATTTTTAATACTTCTACGCTGCCCACTGTTATTTTCTAAACTAGAGCTCAGGCATCAACAGCGGTTGTGTGGCATTATGAGATTTTCCTTCGTGTATGTTCTTTTTGTATATTTGGTTATGAAGAGGAAGAAGTGCACAGTCCTTTAAAAAAGACTTTAAATGGATAATGTTGATAGAAATATACATTAGGCTAGCTAAATACAGATTCCCCCCCCCCAAAAAAAAATAACTAACATCATAAATTTTATTAAAGAAGGATCTACGACACCAGGACCTAAGTTTGAAAAATATCACCTGTGCATTAGCCATGAAAGTATCTTCCTGTTTGCAGTTGAGCTTGTACTTCATAAAAGAATTGTTTAAAATGTGACATCTGATAGAAAATCTGTGGGCTGGGGTATTAAGCATTCTTGGGATCAAATTTTCCATAATAAGTATATTTCCATACTAAATATATAAATATAATTATATTTCGTATAATGTCTGGACATTTTTTCAGTTCTGTGTAACTGTGAAATCAAGACAAGACATAAGGAAAAAGAGGGGAGGAAGACAGAGAAAATGATCACGAGCTGCAAAATGATGGTTACTCAAAATAATTAACATACCCAAGGGCTATAATGATTCAAATTCTTTTTCTGTTTAAATCAGGAATTGTACTTCAGTTTCTCAGTCCTCCATGAACCACTTCACCACTGTTTCCTGTATTCTGGCCTGAGTGAAGGGCATGCCTTTCTTCCATTTTTGACTGTTACATTTAAATTCATCAAAAATTAGATTTGCACAAATAATACTTTGTTTCAATGTAGGGGCAGTTTCTGCTGCAGAATTCCGAGTTATGTCTATGGAGGCTTATCCTGAATAAAGTATAATTCTGCAGTTTATCTCAGAGACATGTGACCTGAACTTTATGTTGGTGGCCATACGTCTAAAAATGGTTGGATAGTCACTAACTGAACTCTAATCACTCATAAAATGTTTCTTAGTATTATAAAAGGTCAGGAATGTTCTTTGCAGGTACGTTCTGATACTCATCCTGAAATTATCACTTTCCAGTATCAGATGGGTGAACAGCTTTAGCTGAAATAAAAAGTCTAACTTACCACCTAAAGCTTACACCAAACCTTATTTTTCCCCACAAAACTCAAAATAGCTTTGCATCTCATTGATTTGTTTCTCACTTTCACACTTCATTTCCTACTTCTGACCAGGACCAAAGTGCAAATATGAACATCTTGAGATCAAAGGTGGTCTTTTAAATTAGATTACCTCTACTGTATTAAGCACTCAGCTGCTCTTGACTATGACTTTCTAACCTAGACAAAAAAGACAATTGCTAAAAATCATTGCATGTTTTCAGTAAAGTTTTTTATCACATTTTGATCAAAGTACTGATGCACTATCAATCCTTTGAAAAGTTTAAGATCTTCCTACTTTAAAAGTATTATTAATGGTTTATGTAATGTTTATCTTAATAGTCTGTCTTCTAATAAAAATGGTTCCTGAATTATGATGAGATTGATAGTTTGAGTAGATTGAAGTAACTCTGAAAATTAATCTAATCCAGTTGGTGAATGGTGCACCTAAATTTTTCACACAAAATCATCTGATGTGTTTCTGTCTCTTTTATCCAAAACACCATTGCAGATATCCGGCTGTGTCAGTTTTTGGTAAACCAAGCAAATTCCTGAAATTGTAATCTTCTGGAGTTCATGAAGCAGAGCTAAAGGGTGGGCACGCTGATTCCATTCCACATCATATCCATTGGATAATTTCCAATATTCCTTTTTGTACAGATAGATACAAGACTAAATGTTCCCCCCTAAGTGATTTCTTTCTAATGTTAAAGTGAAATCTGAAGGCCCTGTTAAGTGTCTGCAAAGAGTGTTGAAATCACCTGTGGAGAAACCAGTTTTTGCTTTAGTTCATGCAAATGAGCCTGCCTTTGGTCATGGCATCAGGGATATGTATAGAACAGGTGCCAAAGAGGGTGTTTTGAGTCTCACAGAGCAGGGCTGGCGTGGGACTGGCAGCTGGAAGAGGCAGACCTTCTTTGCTGCTCATTCCCAAGCTCATCAAGAGCAAGGAGCTCCTGAACCGTGAAGAGGAAAAGTACTGCAGACAGGTTACGCTGCCCTTGAGAGTTGCCAGTTCATGTCTTCAGATGAGGGAGCTTAAATTATGAGAGTCATTTATGGTAGACATAAAACTGATTCCTGTAGCCAATATCTAGGTCAGCAAAACTTTTGAACTCTGTCAGACTGCGAAAGTATAGGTTTTTCTTTCTGTTTTTCTTAAATAAAATCTCAGTGGTTTATGCTAATTGATTTCAGTCAAATAAAAAAAAATCAAGACATTGTACCATGAATATCAAGGGACACTCTGCCTCACTAAGTTTCCCTGGCTGTCAGAAAAGAAAAAGGAATATTTCTCATCATTTCCCCCTTTTTCTAGCTGTTTGAATAGTCCTGGCAGTCTTAGTTCCCTCTGCACCCTTCAGTCCTGCAAAGTAAGTCTGGCAGTATGGGGAGTGTCTTGTACCATGTGCTCCTCAAATTGCAACTGTTGTCTGTGCCCTGAATTGCCCAAGACTTTATGTTGCATGCTGTGTCTTAAATTGTTAAATGTCACTTTGGCAGTCCACGTATTAACCATTTACCTGTCACGCATACTTTGACCAACGTTTTTTTTCCTCTGAGCTATTTACATCTTGGATTTATTAAACGGTTGGGAACAACAGGATTCCAGCTGCTATTGCTCACTTTCTCAGGTTGTTTATTTTCCTCTGTGCTTTCCTGTTTGGGATTCTTAGCCATCTACCAGAGTAAATGAAGGACAAGTCTGTGTGTCTTGGCCACCCATGAAGGTGTTCCTTCTTTTGACCCCTGAATAGAATTGGCCCACCTTCTGTACTCTCATATAAATTTCATAAGCATTTGTTTCTATTTCTGTCAGAGCAAAACCAGGAGTATTTGATCCTGACCAGTCATAACATATGTTCTTTTAACTTCTCTTAACTCCTAATTTTCACTTTCTCGTCTTTTTTTTATGTTAACTTTCACATAAGTAATTTTTTTGAAATTTCACCAAATCTGCACATGTTCTGTGGCATTTCGAAAGGAGCTAATGTACCATAGAAGTAGAATGTAAACTTTCTCCAAAAGCAATTGACTTATGCTGTCGCTGCTGCTTTATTTGACATTTCTGCCATTTATCTAGTTACTATTACT
This sequence comes from Rhea pennata, assembly GCF_028389875.1. Classification (NCBI taxonomy): domain Eukaryota; kingdom Metazoa; phylum Chordata; class Aves; order Rheiformes; family Rheidae; genus Rhea; species Rhea pennata. Next base: position 14,574,606 of record NC_084670.1, on the reverse strand, counting down.
GATAAAAGGGGAGATTTGGAAGTCAGGAGAGTGTTATACCTTATTATATCTTCTTAATACAGAAATGATGTGTCTAAACCTAGGAAATGGACTTTCGAGGAATATGGCATTGTGTATAATGCTGTGCTCCCAACTGAGAAAATCAAACTGCTCTGTGCTGAAATGTGGGCAACCTACTGTGTATCAGAGACAGGCAGTGCCCTAACGGTAATTTCCATCATGTATGCTGTGTGACCATATTTATAGATTGTACCAATTTATCATCTACTGTAACCCAATATTTGCCTTGTCTCTAAGGCAAGACTTCAAAGCAAAAAAAATCCAAGGAAACTGGACAGACTATTTTAAAAGGTTTAACACTTTTCTTTCTTCTTTCATTTCTCCCCTTGGTATTTTTAGCTTTATTTCCTTTTGGTCTATCTTTACTTGTGGCAGGCATGACTGATCTGTTTTATTAAAGTCAGTAGGATTGTGCTCAGTCTAGGCAGATGATTTAAACTTATGTCATTCCTATCTTTTCTGAGACCATTTGGGAATTCTTAGTCCTGAAATAACTATGGATCATCACAGCTTACTCTAATATAGAAGGAAGGAAACTTCTAATCAGCATTGCTGTTAATGCTTGTGATAATGAATTGTGATTTTTTTCAGCATCTTTCCATACAAACTTGAGACTCTGGCTGATGGCCATTGCTTGAAAACACTCTGAAATTAGCTTGCCAACAGGGATTTTTATTTTCTCCTTCTTTATGCGAAATACATATTTGAATGAGTTGGAATAGAAGCTAACTTTTCACTTAAAAACACTGTAACAAAATGTATATAAATGTTGAACCATCACGAGGTTTGGAAGGAATACATTTTTTAATAACATTAGAAAAATCTGTTGAGTTGCAAAGGAAGACCTAGAAAATACTGCAGTAATGCTGATAGCAGTAAGATTTTTAGTTGTGCTTCCTGAACAATGAGACCTGTGCACTTGTGTTATGTTTCTACCTGGTCTCCATCAAGTTTCCCTGTGATTACAGAACTTGCTGAACTTGCTGGTCAATTACAACTTTGAAAGTTCCTACAAGTGAAATAAAATGGTGACAGGATATTATGTGAGACCTTCATTATCTTGAAGGAAAGGTTACTCTCTGGCTTTCTGGTCAAATCAGTGCTACCCAGGGTGACAACACGTATGAAGCTTGAAATGAAATAAAATGTGAAGTACCTCTAGTCCAACCAGACATGAGGGAATATAGAGTGCTAACAGATTTAGAAGACAATTGTGAACAGAGGTGCTCTGGGTGAGGAGAATAGAGAGCATGGAGTCATTGCAAAATAGTTACTGGAAGGCAAGATATCTGTAGGAAAACAGACACCATTAGTTCTACTGCTTATTGAATAACACTTCCCTTTGCTTTTTTTTTTTTTTTTCCTCAGTGAATCCATGTTTATGAAAGTCCAGTTATCTGTTTCAGATTTGACTAGCTGCTCAGAGAGGTGAGCTTACTGAGTACACTTCAGTCCCTCCAGACAAAACACTTTTGAGAACTGTTAGATGAAATGCATCTCTTAAGTATAAAACTGAATGGTCAACCTTAACTGAAAGCCGCTGTGACCAAGTCAAAGTTATTTTAGAGGCTCCTGGAAACATATCTTAATAACTACTTCTGTAACTGAGCCACACGTATGTAGAGGAGCTACACAAAATATGTGCTATAGAGACTTAGATGCTAAATGGCTGGCTTTTTTTGGAAGCCAGTACTTGGGGATTATAGCTAAATGTGCATACTGAACCTTTTTAAAATATTTTTTAAATTCAGCTGCATAAAGAGAAGTTGAATAGTTGTACACCTCCTATGAAAATGCATGTAAATTGGCCATCCACATTCCCTAAGCAACTTCGAAAACATCAGTCATTGCCAATTACATAAAATGTGCAGTAATATCTACAAATTATTTGTCTTTGAGTTCTAATAGCACCTGGGGCTAAGTAGAACAGGATTTGATAGCAAGCACAGTATGAATATTAAGAAAATATTTTATAAAACAGAGTTAAATTGTATTTTATTTTAATGTAAGAGGAGAAATAGACTTGATCTATATTGTTGTTGTCATAAATTGTGGTAAGGAAACAGGCAAGTAATGCACTATATATAATCATTTTCATCCTATTTCAAACTTCAAGAATCATCTGTATAGTGAAGAAAAAAGGGAATTCAGCCAAACTGTTTTCATTAAAACCCTGACTCATGTTTTCAGGCTTAATATAGATTTCCTCTTTCTGTTTCTGACTAGTTTCACATTCAGTTTTCCTTAAGTCATCTGCCAAACTGCTGAAAGCTCTGTAGTAGGTTTTAAAGTAAAGAAAATTCTAATCAAAGTCATGTAGAAGGCTTGAATCTGTTGTGCTACATTTCTGTTGCATTAATGGGGGAAAGAAGATGTGCATGTTTAGCCTATGAAAAGTAAAAGATTCCACAGACTAATTTCGTTAAAGTCTTTATCAATCTGGTAGAAGTTTTCCTGCACTGTTTTCCTCCAGCTACTAAGTGCAGTAAACATTTCCTACTTTCTGCTTTTCTCTTCCTCATTTCAGCTTTTGCTCTCCTGTCTCAGGGGAAAGGCTGATGAAGTGAAGGAAACTGTGTCTTTTATTTCGTAGATAGTCTGGGTTAGCATCCAGAGTGTTAACTGATCTGGGATAATGAAAGGAAACTAGTAGAGTTTGTCAAGAGATACTGTAAGATAAACAGAAAGTGTGGAATGGGGTAATATGGCAATGAAAAATTAGAGGTAAAAATAGAAAGTGAAGGATGGATGGAAGACGAGAAAAGAGACAATTTAAACAGGAGAGAATTAAAGTGAAAATGAAGCCAAGGCAAAATTTGGAGAAAAAAGTGAGAAAGAGGTTTAATGGATGATGTTTAATCAAGCAAAATAATAGCTTCAAGCATTCTTGGGAGCTTCTGGAGAATACAACATTCATTTCATTGTGTTCTGTGGGTCTGAGCCCCAATGGGAGTATCAGTTGTTTTAGTGTCAGTGAGGGTTTAGACATGTGACTCATAAACAAGCAAAGGCACTCAGTAGTCTGGGAGGAACAAGAAAAGAAGTTAAAGGGTTTAATTCCCATTTTTACTGGAAAACTCTTCTCTACAGTCCTCCTTCCTCTGAAAATCCCAAATCAGATTTGTGGCAAGTAGGGAAAATAGGTGAAAATAGGGAAAAACGTATAGTATCTTGAGGAACTGAGTCATAAGAGAAGAATAAACCTAGGAGAAATTGGAATTTTTGAGAGTTGCTTAGAATTACTAGAAATTTAGAAAAGTCATTAAAACTGTAAATAGAGAAAGTTGAAGGAAGGATCCATGCTCATGCTAAAAGAAGGGCACAGATACAACAGCAGAAATGAGAAAACAAGTTCATTTTTGTTTTTTTGCATGTAAGAGTTGGTGCCAAATAGTTACAATAAAATCCAGAAAGTTATGTACAATATATAAACTTGAGAAGCTGAGCATGCAAGGCAAAGTTTGGCCGTGTTCTTCTTGATATATAGTAAATTGCATTTCTACAGTCCTGGCAGAGCACATGCAGTCACTTATAAAAATATTTTTAGTGCTTTTATTATGCTCAGTATTGCACATAATTGCCACAGTGAAAACAGTTGCACATCTACTTACTAATAAAGCAAAGGTCACTTCTACTCCAAGACATAGTTTTAAAAGAAGTTTTTGCCAATTTATATAGCTGTGTAGTTGTCCCATTAGTGGTCAGTATTTCTGCCAATGACCATGTGCATTTTCTGACTGAACAGAAGTGTATCACCAGTGAATTACATTAAATGGATGTTTTCTTCAAAATGCTACTTATAGGTCAGAACAGGAAGCAGATTATGATAGAGCAATATGATTCTGTGGTCTTCCTCTAACTGTGGCTCTGCCTTGAGTCTGCTTTGTGTCTGGCACAGTGCTTATCTCTCAGGGTGGCACCTCAGATTTATTGTACAGGAAGGGAGAAAGTCAGGATTTTGATGCCAGTTGTTCCGTGGAAGGTCTTTCCTCCCAGTTCCTGTCTCATTCTCTGAGAATGAGAGCTAAAATCTGCTTTTTGTCATAAAGCAGGAGAACAGGGAGAGAACTATCTGAAATGATCCTAAGTCACGCTGCAGTTATTTTGAAAACCGTGGGATTTGTATCAGAATGGGAAGCAAGAATGTAAAATCTACTAATCAGAACTTATTCTGGTGTCTTTAACAGTAAGATTTTAGATTTCTATGCATGTGAAGTGGTTTGTTAAATTTGGAAATTCAGAGGTGCTAGGGAGTTCAAGTACAGCTCAGACAAAGCAGGAAAGTATGCATAGCTGATCTTTTTTCGCTTAAGAGCCAATAGAAAAGCAAACAAAAGCGTCTTGGATATAACCAACTGTAGTATCACTAAGCCGATAAAAAGAACTATCCTAGCTTTGACTTGACCTGGAGAGTAAGAACACAGGACTAAGAACATGATTTCATAAGCAGCAGGACCATGGACTCAAAAGATGTAGAAGGTTATGGACAAAGAGTGTTTAATGGTCTTTTACAAGGTATTAAGCACCAGAAATACAGTACTCACACTGGCTGAAGTGAGGAGTTTGTGCTGTATTAATTATCTTCTTCTTGAATACATATTTGGAGATAGATTCTCCAAAGGTTAAAAGTGAATCTCAGATCCTTGAATTTCACATGGCTATTTCTATTTTGACCAGGAAGATTTGGCCTTTCACTGTTACAATGTTAAATATGTTTTATGTATGCATATTCTAATTTTTCCAGGCTTTAAAGGAAGGGTCATATTAAGAAAATATTAGCTGAGATGTAGGAGATTTAGCTGGAGGAAACAAAATTCAAAGAGGGTGTCTGGGGCACCAGAAAATTATTCTAACTTTTACTCTGAAGGTTTTAAAGCCTTCACATTTAGCTACAGTCGCAAGAACACTGGTGATGGCTTTTACAGTTTTGACCTCACTTTGCTTTTTCTACAACTTTTTCAGATTGGGGGTCAGTAGTGGTTGGGGTATTTTGGTTATCTTGTTAATATGTTCCCAGGTTCCCCTGGGATAGAATTTTCTATGTATCCAATGCATAAACTGCATCAGAGAAAAGTAATTCCCTGTAATTATGACAGAAAACATTGCAGGTATAACCTCCTGATTGTCCCTTCTGCTCCACCTGCCTGGCCACATTATACCAGTTTCTGTTATCGCTCTACTAGAGCCAGAAGAAGAACCTGAGAGGATATTATTTTGATCCTAATTAACAAAGCTGTGACATCTGAGATCGAATCAGTGGGGTTTCCAACTCTGTGGCAATCCCGGACCATGCACTAGGCACTGACAGTGCAGTTGTCTCTTCATGTCATAAAGCTATCATAAAAGTAATGTCATAAATTGTAGAAAAGTGAAATAGCTAGCTCAGAAAAGGTATTCTGCAAGGAAATTATGTAATTCAAAGTAAATTAACAAGGGGGGAGGGCAGAACCTTCTGAATTACCATAGCAGTTTGAAACAGCTCATAAAGGCTGGGAAACTCTCAGGTAAGGATTGAACATGGTATGTAAATAGTACCAAGTGCCACTTTCACAATGTTGGCTTGATCCCCATTGCAGCTAAGATTAAAATTTCAGTCCTGACCTGTGACTTTCATTATTTTGGAGTGTTTGTCTCACGTTATTAGCATCATTTTATTGCAGTACTATTATGTGTATTATGGAAAAGGTGGGATATGCCAGTTACTATGTAATTATTCCTCCATATTCACAGTAAAGCACAACTGAACATATGGAAGACGTGGTTAACTGTACTTTATGCTAATCTCCACATACTGTTTAGCTCATCTAATTAACTATACAGAGTATACTAGACACTGCCATGTAGCAGAAAATCAGGAAAGAATCCTCTATGTGAGGAATGAAATAGCTAACAAAAGAAGAAAATAGATATCATACTTACTTTACTACTACTCGCCTCTCTTCCCAACTGTTTCTTTGTTTTTAACTATCTGTTGTTTCTTCAGTAGGCAAGACAGAGTAAATTTGGACTAGATCTGGCTTTTTTTATCAGTAGAACACTGCTGCCTTGTCTGATAAATCATGATGAATGCTCAGGAAAAACAAATGTTGAGTTCTAAAAAATTCTTGTCAGAAAGTCATCCAGTAAGGGAGCTGCTGTCAATTCCAATTGACCTAAATATGTAATCAGACCAAAATTCTGAAAAATTTTAATAGGCAAATACTTGCTTTTGATTGGGAGAGAGTCAACAAGCCCAAGAACAATCAAGGTGCTAAAAATAAAATCATTTGATGAATAATATGATATATTTACAAATATAGGAGCAAATAATAACCAGATGTCCATAATATGCAGTGTGTAGTCTGTTACAAGCAGCACAGCAAACTCCATGGATGATTTTATTCCAGTTGACTACTTTCAAATGTGTTACAGAAAAGACAATGTAGCAATGATGGATGAAGCTGGGGAAGAGATGTCCTAGTTAAGATAGAGACCGATACTAAGGCAACCCCAAAACCAGGAAACCTGACACAGTCTGGCCCGTTCCCATGTGAGCTAACAGCTCTTTAGCTTGGGCTGCTCCCTGACTCAAGTTCTGCAGTATGGCGTGGGAGAAGCAGCCCTCTTCCTGGGATTGCCTTTCAGGTTTGCTGGTTACAAGCAACACTTTTAAATTGCTTGCAGCCAGTTCATGTTGCATGCGGTTGTAGTCTCTCATCAAGCAGGTTATTGTGGTCTATGTTAACTTTTTCTTATGGCTTTGAGCTTAACCTTATCTAGAAATTGTTGCAGAAATATTTATTTTTTTGATGTGCCAAAGATATCAAGGAATATCATAAAGTCCTCTGCCAGAAAGCAATCACAGACTCCATGCTGCGTGATAGAATATAATACTGAGTTGCTTGTTGCAGCTGTCTGATCTTCCAGTATATCAGCTGAGCCCCTTAGGGCAATTTGACCAGTCAATGATCAATATATCCATGCAATTAAAGGAGAAAGTATTGCTTTTACCATTTCTTCCAGCCAACCTCAATTGCTTCAGCCTTGTCTAGGGGATGACTCTCCATTTTGTAATAAATCACAGACAGATGTGGACCTTTTGGCCAGCCCTATTTCCTGTAGAAACCTTAGAGAAAATACCAAGAATTCTAGAAACCATATGTGGAATACATTTTGGCAAAAAGAAGACTTGGTTTTGTATTTTTTTTTTTTTTTTGTATTGGTAGTGCAGATAAATAGATAAATTTGATTTCCGCGATGGGGTTCTAGAGCAATCTTTCTTCACAACATGGTTATGTACAGGAATCTTTCAACATAGAGAGCTTTTGTATGCTTGTTATATACTAAAAATAACCTCACAGAAACCTCACATTACCAAGATGCATCACTGTTTAATTTAACAAACACCTTTTTTCCCCTATTGTTTGAGTGTCGAATATGCTTCCTCCTTTATGCACTTTATCCTGCTGTTGTAGAGGGTTATGACTTAATTAAATGTCTCTTCCTTTTCTTCTTAAGGATTTTTTTTTTAAAAAAAAAAAATGCAGTCAACTGCTAGCCTCTGATCCACTTTTGTCCCTCTCATCTACAATCTTAGAAAAAATGAGCACACTGAATACCTCCTAGTGGGTGGCTGACAACTAAAGATGAGCAAAAACTAATACTTTGTTATTATCTAGCCTAGAGAAAAGTTTACGGGATAACCAGCAATTGACCTTTCCAAGTAAACATATTTAAGAATTCAGTGGTTGTGGGGAATTTGGACAAGCCACAGCATGAACCCTTCAGAAAATGTTCAAATGCTTGTACCTGAAGTTTAAGAGTATTACTGAAATGATTTTTTTTCCAATTTGTCTAACACTTCATACAAGCACAAATGGAACAGAGGATCACTTTTCGTGTTATATACATTATAAACTAGGTATACAGTTCGAACATTTCTCAAATGGCACAAGTGCACACTTCAGTCAGTATCCTTCACTCCCTAAACTTGAGGAAATGCTGCTGCTGTGTTATCTGAAAGTATGCAATGGTGAGGAAATTGCAATTGCTTTGAGGTATAATAGCAGTGGACCTCATCTTATCCTTTTCTTTCTCTTTTTCTCCTTTGTTTCTCTTTCTTTCCTTTCTTCTGTCCTTCTTTCCTTGCTTCATTCCTTCTCCTTTCCTTCTTCCTTTCTTTCTTTCTTTCTCTTTATAGCTCTTTCTTTCTCTCTTTCAGAAAGGAATGACTAAATTGTTTTATTAAGAAATTCATTTAAATAAGTATGGGCAGGATTAAAATAGGGTATTTTTTTTACAAAAAGAAAAACCCCAAACTATTTTATTTGTCAGTTCTCTATTTGCCATGGAGAGTTCTGTGGTGCGTGTGGATATAGAGAGAGTAGGAGATTGTTTTCCGACATGAATAACCAGAACAGATGAGCTTTTCAAGGTTGTTGCTCCCTTTAACTCTTCAGAAAAAAAATATGAAAATTCACACAGATCTCATTAACTGTAAACACGTTTGCTTAAAATAAACTTTCATCTGTTACATTGAAGTTTTTCTGTACTTTTCTATTTAAGTTGTAAATATACATCCAAATTGAGGATGCCAGCATGTCTTCTTTCTCTCAAAAATGTTGCACATGAGTTATTCTCTTATCTTCTGGAGGACAGCAGCAACATGCAATGAGATGTTTTATGTCTGATGATGTTAGTTTGTATGTTCTGGTACCCTTTATTCCTGCAGGATTTTTTTTTAACTACCCTGTTTATTTTTATGCAACCTGCACCATAGTGTATCATTCCTAGTTAATGTTTGCAAGCTGAAGCATACATGTGTCACAAATCCTGACAGTAAATAATTAAAGTATTTAAATAAATGTGTGTCTGTATGGTAGTTTTGTGGTTGTACAAATTTGTAGAGCAAGATCTTATACTGATCTATAATTATAACTGCCACTGACTAGATGATCCTTACTGAGTCAGATTAATTTACACATTAAGCAACCATCTGTAGAAATTTTCATAGTACCTTGTCTGCAATGCCAGCGCCCACATGGGGATTCAGAAACTAACTTGGCCTCTAGGGATTTTTTTTTTAACACTGCTATTGTATATATTTGCTGGGAACAAATTATTCTAGATACTGACACCTTGGACCCTTTGTCACAGTTTCATATTAGAATAAGCAGAGGCTTTCTACTATTTTGCACATATAATGACATAGCAATTGGTAAGCTAAGAACATTATTATATAGAGATAGATTTTTTAAGTCCTTGACTCTATGTTAAATATTTTAGCAATGCTTATGAACCAGAACAGATTTGCCATCATCTGCAGTCATAAAAGATAAAAATCCAACATATTTTGGCTACAGTAAGAAACATATTGCAAGCCTATTGATGCTAATACTCTCAAAAAAAGGATAACAACTGCAACGTGCTGTGTAAGACTCTTCTTATGCACCAGTCTTTTGTAAGTAAGCACAACTTGTGTACTATAAAGGGAAGATAACAAAACCCACTTTACCTGATACAGAAGTAAATTGTAAGAACTGAGTATAGATACATTTTTACACCCAGTTTGCCAAGATTAACAGTGTGTTTTTCCGTTACATTTCAGAATTAAATGGGTGAACAAGAGAGCAGCTGGGAGTTAGAAAATGAAGGTTATAGTCCCCATTTCTGTCATCAACCTGCCCTGAAATGGGGAGCAAGTCACTTCATTGCTCTGCACTGTTTTTCCTTTCTCTGCCTTTGTCTGTTTTACCTGTTCAGACTATCAGTCTTTTCAGACAGTAAAGAGCCTTCTAGTTCCACTAAAGCGCCTAGCACCACGGGGCTTTAATCCACACAGGGGCTCTGAGCATTATTGTAATACTAGTAAAAATAACTGTAATGAAACAGCAAAAGCACAATCACCTGCTAAATTCAGTCACAAAAATGGGCTCTCTTAATATGTAGAGAGTGCTCTAGTATGTAATAAAATATTCATGATACTGAGGCCAAGAAAGTCATGGATATTCATGGAATGAATCCAACAATAATATATTAAGTCATTTTCCATCTTAGAACAGAGCTTTTATACAGAGGTAAAATGATTTAGGGTAAATCTATAATATTTAAGAGGTTCTAACTCAATGCAGAATAGAATTCAGTACACCCACTTTCTGACTCAACACTATATGAGAAATAGTAGCAGAAGTCCATGCGAGCTAATTAAATATGATTAACAAATACACAGGAAGAAATCAAGCTAATTTGTACACACACACATACAAAAGGGCAAGGTTTATTTTGCAGCTTAATGCCAGTGAATAATTGGCTAGGTCTTGCTAGTACTTCTCCAAAATACAGCTAATAAGAAATCCAAGAATAGTAAGAGAGATCTTAGCTACTATACTGAGCGTAACATCAGAGGATCAGACTAAATCAACCAGCATCTTGTTCCCAGCCTCTTGAAGTCATGCGCAGATTCTTAGGAAAGGGGTATTTAAAACAGGGCAAACGTACTACACAGCAGAGCTTTCTAAGTTGCGTTTCAGTGGCTCAGAGGCTGTCTGAGCTGGAGTTCACATCTCAGCCAACACGTTTAATAGCAACCAGTAGGCATTTTTTTCAGGATCATTCAAATCCCTTTCTGAATGAATTTTACTCTTGCTATCTACAGCAGGTTTCACAATGGCACATTGTGTGAAAAAGTGCTGTTTTTTGCTTTCTTTTTTTTTGTTTGAAATCTATTGTCTGATCATTTCATTAGAACCCTCTAATTCTTGCCTCATTAGGAATACTGAATAATATTATTTCCTACTCATTTTCTCTCCATGTGTATTTGTGTGGACATCACTGTCACTTTTTCCAGAATAAAAATATGAAACTATTTTTTTTAATATTCTATTATACAGAGGCTAGCTCATTTCCCCAGTAATTCTTTTCTTCTTCACTACACCAAATCTTTTTCCTTTCGCTCCTGTTCTTTACTGAGATAACATGATGGGAACTGCACACAGTGTTTGAGAAGAGAGCTACAAACTGCTAAAGTGGCATAATCACATTTTCTGTTTTGTAGTCTGTAATTTTCCAGGAATTTCTAACGTTATGTTTTTCTCTCAAATTTCTGATGAGCACAGCTATGAAATTTTTGGAGGACTGTCTACAGTGATTCCTTAGTGATCTTTTTCCCAAATGCTAATAGCCCATTTAGAGCTGTCCACTTCAGACTCTTTTATTCCTGTATGCACATTTATTGGCACTGAATTTCATCACATTTATCAGTCATTCAGTGAGTATTTCGTGATCCTGTGCTCTACTGGTACTCAGTTTTCAATGTAAATTTTCTGAATGATAGTATCATAAAAACTTTTGCGTCGATATTCACCCACTTTCCTGGATCATGTAGGAATATGCTGAATAACTCATGTTCACTGGAGTATAGCCTCTGTGGAGATCCACAGAGAGACATCAGGAATGTCTGTCTATTATGAAAATGACTCCTGGACCTTGTCTCTTCTCTTTGTATTATTATGAGAACATTTCTTAGAAATAGCTTAGTTTCTTTAGAAGACTTTGATGAGAGAACTACTATGAAGAGAATAACCAGGCCATTCTTATTCTTACTGACTCTCAACTAATTCATAGAAATATGAAGCAAGACTTTATCTACTGATCTTCCTAGATCTATGTTTAGTATACTTTCGAGAAGAAAAAATCAGACGTGACTGACAAATCTCTGGTTGTATGTGTCACAGCTGGAGCCCTCTGTAGATGCTGACAATGTTTGATACTTTGCATTTTTGTAACAGGTTGGACACCACATTACTAAGCAGCTATTTCATATTTGTACTCCTTTAAAACTCATGGGGAACATCTGGAGACTTGTTATCATTTATTTTAATGAGTTATTCTTAAACATCTTCCAATGTTTCAGTTTGAGGCAGCTCCTTGGTCTCAGTATCTCCTTACCATCCTCCTCACTTTATGGCCCCGTTTCTTCGGTCTCCTTTTGTACCTCAGTCACGTATCAGTGCTGCTAAGTGTTCCTAAATATTTTTTGTACTAATACTACTTACATTAAACTTAGCTTGTGTTCTTTATTACTTCCCTTAATTGGCCATGACTTCCATTTTTGACTTCCAAGAAATTTCCACTAAGAGGAAATTTATTTACTGTTTAACCAAACTGATTTTATCAAGTATTTTTTGTCTTTTCCTCAGTCTTGTTTTCTTTTTATTATTATACATGTAACCCTCAGCCACTTTACGTTGGCTGCTGAAAAATATGAAACAAGTTGGTGAACGGAAGAGGCCTCTTTCAGTGTAACTTTTGCTGAGGATTATGACCTGAGAACACTATGAAACCTTCAGAAGTCTGCTTGATATTCATAAAATGATACTACAGAAGCACTTATCAGCGAATGTGGAGGTGGCTAGTGGCACTGTAGTCCGTGTTTTGCATAGTCTGGGGTGCAGCATTCTTTCTGATCCCTGTGATGCTGGAGAGGCTTCCCTCCCCCACACCTCTCAGCACTGTGGCTGTAACCAAACAGAATTTTTTTTGCTTAGACTAATCCTATTCATATATCTCAGCATGATCTTTTTGAAAATTTCCATATAAGATTTAACAGGATGTTTGCGAGAATTCCTGTTTCATTAAGAAGACTCACATCAAGCCTTACAAGAGCATATTATCCAGGGAGTGCTGTGATCTCACAGTTTTCTGGTAGTATTCAATTTGTTCTAAGGCAGTTAGCCACATTACTCTTCTTTTTGCAAAAGGTTATAACTGTTCATGTTAAATGTGATGCTAAATTAGAAATAGACTAGGACTAGGACTAAACAAAGAAACTAAGGGCAATATTTACAGTTTAGTAAGTGTAAAAATGGAGTAGATTATTATGGAAGGCAGTGTATCTGCTTAGAAAATCAATTTCCTATTGAATATCTCCTCTTGAAATAATTTTTAAAAGGTTTTCTCATTAAATATCATATGACATTCTTTTTCCAACAAAGACTTGGAGCTGGGCATGGGAAATGGTAAATAGACATCAGATAAAAAAATACGGTATAAACGAAATTCTGTCCATGATTACAGGAACAAATGGCTCACAAAGGAAAGCTGTGTTTGAATTCACAGATGATTTGGGACAGAAAAATAGAGATGATTTAACAATCATTATTAGCACATTTTCTTCTGCTCAAGCTCATGAATTAAGATAGTATATAAAGGAGGGAGTGAAAAATGACTTTTTTTTTAGGAGAAGGACTGCAAGGCTAGGACTAAAATGCTGATTTGAACAGGAAGCATAGCACACTTCTATATCATGGTCTGAGAAAACAGATTTCTTAACTATGAGGTAGTATCCCAGGTGTATGCAATTTCAGATGATTTGGGGTGAGGGTTGAACATTCTTTTGTGATGTCTTAAGGAATCAGTTTGACACACAAAACTGTACTTATTGCCATTACAAACTAACAATTACCATCACATTTACAGCACAATTTCCAAAAATTCTGTGCTAATTCCAACTACAAGAATAAGACAACTCATGGGTATTCCTATTATTTGATAGTGCTATTCTGCACTGGTAGTCTGCTTTTCCCTCTGTGATGATTTCAGAATATTCACTTATGTGCTGAAATCATGTATTTGTACACTTGAACAAAAGAATGCTAATAAAAATGTGCACAGTAACATGAAAAGCTTAACAGTTGCCTGGAGAGTTAAAGAACACATTTCCAATTGTACATTACCCTTTGCTTCAGCTGTTTTCCTAAAATACAACTTGTCGTACAGGATGTAGAGGAACCATAATTTGCAAGACCTTCTTATAGGGTATGGAATAACTGTTTACACAGTTCACAGTCCAAAGCTATCAGTGTTTTAATATCAGGTTTCTCAGAAGAAATAAGTTGTGAGAGGATCAAGAAACTGAGCTAGGAACTAAACTGGGCTTAAGTAAGCTGTTCATCCACAATTTCAGCCCCCAAAGCCTGTACTCCAACCTACCTCACCTAAGAAATACCTGAAGTTTTTTAAGTGCCTACGGCACTTCATCGAAGATGCCTTCTAGATCAAACTACTCTCTTCCAGGAATGACCGTCAGAGTTCGGTGCTTCACTGTTAGGTAGGATAGAATTGCAACTCAACAGAGGCAAACCTGCAGGCATCTAGAAAATTTGCAGGACAAATGCAAAGTATTAAAGAGTTACAGGACTGCTCAGACATTTTGCTGAATTTTTTGCATTGCTGTTTTGGACTTACATGCCCAAAGTCCTGATTTGAGTCAGACTCTCTTTTTTTTTTTTTTTTTTTTTTTTTTTCCCTGTTTTTTGGGGGTTTTTTTTGTTTTGTTTTTTTTTCCCCAGTCTGATCTAAAGCCTGTCTCTGGTTGCCAGAATCCAGGTCCCTGAAAACTCAAAATCAGTTTTGCACAGGTATGACCTGAAAGTTGCTTAAATACTTAGCATAGTGTTACCTATAGTAAGTATGGCCAAGAACAAGGAAATATTGCAGGTACTGGTGAGTCACCCTCTGTCTGGAGGAAAATTAGCAAAATTTTAAAGGCCGCTTCTGTGCTTCTTAGCCTGGCAAATTATTTTGTGTGATAATATTTGAAATTGTGGTTTCAGGATTATTAACCACTGCATATAGCAATAACCATTACTTTTATTGGAAAGTTAAAATATAGGGAATGTTTGAAGAATAAAACTAAAAAAAGGCGGTCCTAATCTAGGTAAATCGGGAGGACAAGCTGAAATTTTAAAATCTATACCATCCGTAAGCCAGATGGCTCAGAGGGGAATTTAATTGCAATACATAAAATCTAATAAGCTGCAGACACAGTCAATCCAGGTTACTATTTTTCCCCTAAAGCAGATATTGCAGCAAGAGGGCATTCTATAAAGTGAAATTACGGAAGAACTCTTAAGACACAGGAAAGCGGGTTTTTTCTTAACTAAAAAATATTTTGAAAGACAAATGTACAGAAAAAAAAAAGTCTTCCAGAAACGATCAAGCATTTTTATACAGAAAAACTGGGATAGAAAAATGTACTTTAATTTGTCACCTGTTTTGCATTAAATCCAAATTTTTAGGCTATTACATTTTTTCATGTTGTGCATACATGTAAACAGAGGAGTTAATTTGTATAAGTTTGGAAATGTAATAATTGCAGGAAAAAAGAAAATATAAAAGATTGTGTGAGGGAGAGGATATTTGTTTTCTGGAATAAAAATTATCTGAGGAAAGCTGAGAGTATGCTATGTGAAAGTGTGGAGACAGACACAAGCTTACTCAGTCTGTGCTCCAAGCTAGCTGGAAATATGGCAGGCTTGGTCTAGTGTTGTATAGCCTTATTAAATAATAATGTATTTGAGGTTAAAAGTTCTGCTGAGAGATCTGTCTGCATCCATCTTTGTAGGCATACCCTAAATGAAAAAAAAAAATCTGTTTACATATAGTCTGTGAAAAATTCCTAGAACTTGGCAGCTAAAGGGATCTCCAAGGATTCCTGTGCATTGAGCAAGCTCTGCTCCTGGGCTAGGCAGGGTACATTGCAATTTTCGCTGAGGCTGGATGGACCCTGGTGGAGAGACCCTGCCCTGCCACCATGGGGAGCCACTGGCCTCACAGCGCCCTGGCAGTTCTGTGCATCTAAAGGTTTTGAATGTAAAACTCTTGCATATTGACCCTGTAAAAGGTAGTATCATTCTTCACTGGGAAATTTCAATTTTCTTTTGAAAAAAAAAAAAGAATTCTAACACTGTCAAGAGTCCTCACAACTCTCTCGTTAAAGGAAGCTGAAGCTTTTCAGCGCTTTCAGTTATGTCTGATACACACTGCCAGTTAAGCATATATCCAAGATCATATTTACCCATCTTGTAAATCCTTCAGCCATTTCTAGGTAGTGACTTCAGCTGAGTCCAGAGCTTCCACTAAAAACAGCACAGACACTATGAGCTTAAACTTGTAACCAGGCTACAGCCAGCAATGTGGTGAAGTGCACAGGCCATGTGTTGTAGCACTTCAATTTGCTTTCAGTTTGCATTGTATGAGAAACATAAATAGCAAATAAATGCCTCAGTTGCCTGTATTGTGCCCTATTAATGTAACTTTTAGGAAGCATAGTCATTACCCTGCCAAAGATAAGATAAAGAAAAAAGCACAAAAGCACACTAGCACTAGGGACTGTAAGCCCTTGGTAGTGTTATCCATCCACTATTATTTATGAAGATCATGCTCCATTGAAATCACAAACTTATTTCAAGAAGAGTAGCTGAGGTCAGATGGCTCCATTCTTCTACAAAAGAAATAGACTCTGTAGAAAAAAAGTGTTTTCTCAGCCCTTTAATTGATGGAAAATTACTGTTATCATTTACTAAATAGAAATTTAGCAGAAGTTTCCATTTAATTATTTGTCTTAAATGTCTCATTTACTACTTCTGACTGAGGAATAATATGCATGGAAAAACACTCAAGAAGCACCTGAAAGAAAAGAACGAAGACCTGAACTTTTACTCATATAGATCAGGTAAAAGGGATTGAAACAAACTATTTCGAAGTCCATTAGTGGACAACAAAAGTAAACAAAGAGGAACTAGTCAAGAAATAGTCTGGCAAAATAAATATTTTTGTGATAGTTTCTGGGGAGCTCCAAGCTAAAACAAGGACACCTCTAAGGTACAAAGGTATTCAGATGAATCCTGTCAGACCTTTGGAGAAATGGAGTCTTTTCTCTCACCCTTTCTGTTGCAAGTAACAAGTGTCAAATCAGCACTGTTTATCAGTGATACAGAGTTCGAGTTTTTGAATCCAAATGCACAGATGTCTAATTTTTGACTTAGATGACTGTCCTCACTGTCTAATAGTGAGGTGAATCTTAGCAAGTACAGATCTCAGCTCTTTTTGGCTTGCGTACGCAGCAGCTGTGATCTGTGTATGGAAATGCACAACAGTCCCAGCGTAGCTAGCCTAGATTCCTCTACCTGTTTTCCTGTTAGCTGCTTGTAGGCCTTCAGGGGTGCCTAGCCAGTGGGAAACATTAGATTAAGGAACTTCTGTGGAATTGAGGCCATCTGAATCTGGGCCAGTGTCTCATCATTACTGTATCTATGCAGAAGTGCCTCTCAGGAAATTTATTCTACCTATTCATTTCAGTCAGCTATTTTTGTCATTTATGTGTACTAGTTCATTCCCAAATTTGCCCATAATATGTAACAACGGCAAAGACAACATGGTGAATCAGAGCAATATAGCACAGTTCAAGTCTTCAAAGCAAATCGCCTATATTCATAAGAAAAATAGACAGCATGTTCTGTGAAGCCGGTAAAGCCAGTAAGGTGGTTCTGTTTATAGCAACATGGATAATCAATGCAAACACATCTTTTCCTGCAAGGTTGCTCAAAGTAATTAGTAACAGGGATACAGGGAATTAGAAAGCAAACTGAAAAATAGTGGATATCAGCTACAAACCACTCAAACATGAGGACAGCAGGGTACAGAAAATTCTTGGCTACAGGATACTTTCCTCGTGGGGGATTTTAGCTGCTCATAAATCTGTTGGGAAACAGATACATCCAAGCATGCTGTGTCAAAGAGAGAATTTCATCATCTACAAAAAAAGGCAAAACTGCCCTAGATCTGCTTCTTACTGAGAGGATGGAACTGCCTGAGGATATGAAAACAGAGAAATATCCTGGAGCCATGGATCATGAGCTATTTGAATTTAGTAGAGCAACGGATGGATCTATGTCAGAATACAAGACAAATGAGGAAACTTATATTCAGACATCTAAGCTAAATTCTTGGTCATTTCAAAGTCAATATTAATGTTGTCATTTTCTTCAGGGGATCTAGTATTTCATTTTTGATTAATAAATTGCATGGAAGATGACTGAGGAAGGATATTAAAATGTTCATGTCTTTTGCTCTTAAACAAAGAAGCAGGAAGCAGGAAGCTAATGCTGCTTCCCGAGAAAAGAGCCTGAAATTTGGTGAAATAAATACAAATAAACTGCAAGTAGAAGTGAAGATAGCCAAAGAAGGGTAGTTTATATCTAGCAGAATACCTGTGTCACTGTAAAATAAAAGTTGTAAAATAAAAGAATAAAAAAGCAATGTTTATTAAAAAATATTTAAGTGTTCCTAAAATTCCTAATGAGAAAGAAGGTCCTTTCATTAAAAAAGGAAGATATTAGTAACAATAAAGATGATGAACTACTTTTTGATGAACTACTTTTCTAAAATACACCTTTAACAATAATAAAAATGAAAAAGAATGGAAGACAGTAAAGATAAATGCAAACAATCAATGAAGAGGACTTTGTATGAATTGGCTATTACTAAAGAGGAGATAAGAGAATGTTTCATAGATCTGATCACAGCGGATACAGCCCTCCTTAATGTTATTGTCTGTGATGGTAAAGAGATTCTACAAACGTGTTTTGTACCATTGACAAATACTTGTTGAAAAGCTACTAGAAGAAGGGACGAAGTTTGTCTACGGGAAAATTGCAGGAAGCCTAGCAATTACTTTCTGCTTACATTAAGCACTGAAGTCCCTGTCCTGTAAGTTACAGCTCACTTTAGGTACCCAGGGGCACATACACATCTCTCTGAGAGTCAAGCCTACTGAAAGAATAGAACGAATAATAAATAAACCTTTGATCCATGCAGAAACAGTTAAGAGAACATCTTAACTGTTCTGTAAAGAATAAAAATTGCCAAAACACTTCATGTAAATTAGAATTGTTAGGTATCTGAATGTTTTAAATTTAAGATCAAATAGAGGATCAAGAGAATCACACTTTGGGGAAAAAAATCACAAAGGGGTGTAATAACTGAAACTTCCTGGAGTATCGTTAATAAAGTTCCGTAAGAAACCAAGATTTCATCATTTACGTGATGATGATGAAAGCTTCTGTTTGTGCTGTCTTTGTATCTGTAAATAGATTTGGTTCCAGTAGTTTAACAACAAGAACTGCTACTTGCCTTGTTTGCTATGTCTTTCTCTTCTTACCACTTTAGGCATTAACAGTCAGGAATCTGTTAATCTGCAGAGCATGATTTAACTTGATTAACATTAACAATGTATCACTTCTCACTGGTTATCTTACTGAGAGGGAAATTTAATGAACTCTTCACTTGGCTCTGTTTTCCACCTTTTGTCTCAGTTTAAAATGTAATGAAAAGCATGCAAAACGCTCTGCTGCTTTTATGAACGAGGAGGTTCCTAAACTCACTGTGATCAGATACCACCGTCACAAAAGCTGCGTTGAACCGAAATGGCAGGGACAGCAGCAGTTCCCCACGGAAAGTCACCACGGCCGCTAAAGGGGATGTTTCCCATCCCCGGCTCATTCTGTTGCCCAGTGGCCGTAGTCCACTGTGGCTCTGTGCCCGCTGTGCACAGATGCAGGGAGAGACAGGCATCTGCGTGGACAGTATGTACTACAGAAACACCTATTCTCTTGCTCTTTCAGCGAACTGCATCCCCCCACCCCAGTGCCTTCCATACCACTGCTACTTGTGTGTGCACTTTCCTTTGGGAGCACTGGCTCTAATTTCACTGCAGAGGGAGTGGAGAGAAGCACTCCTTCAACTTGAATCTTTGTGAATATGATGTTCTGAAAATGTAGCAAACAGTTCTGACAAATTCATTGTCCGCTTCAAACTAAGTTTGTCCAATTTAAATTGTAATTACACATAGAAAGGAAAGTAAAGCTGTACCTGTAATGACTTGGACTAATCTTGCAATACAGTTCTCACAGAAACAAAAATGCCCAGTCTGCTGGTTTATACTCAGATGTGCATGAGAATTGCTGATAAATAATACTGGGACTCAAGTAAAGCTTCTCCAGAAATAATCTACAATATGACAAAATGAAGGCTACCAAGTCACTGAGATATTAAATATGAAAGACCTTTCCGATTTACTTATAGCCTTCAGTATAACGGATTTATTAGCAGTTCCTATCTTTATGGTAAATGATGCATAAATGATGGCAAAGGTGTACAAGAGAACTATATGAAGACTCTTGCAGAGTGAATAAATTGGTTGAGTGCCAGCTTTTCTAAGGGTGAATGGTTCCACTGACTTGTTTAGGGCATATCATGCAATGATGGATGTAAAATTACACATTTTAGAATGCCAGCAGTTCAAGGGAAGATTCCAAATTTATGAGGGACAACATTCTTATTCTAATAAACCAAACGCGTGGTTTCAGCCTCTGCCTGCAGGAGAGAATCATTTTTCTATTCTAAGGCAGGAGAGATGGAACAAAGCATCTCGTATGCACTACGAGAGCTTGATTTTACTGTACACAGCTGAAGCTTGGCAAGACCAGACAAAGACTTATTTTCTGTTTTGTTTTCATAGTTGTGCCTGTGATTTTTTAAGGTAATCATTTCCATGTGGAATAATGTCATTTTGTAATGAGACCAGCATTCCAGTGAGCCTTTTGTAAAATTCCCAACTTATTTTGCACCATAGTCCATTGCCATTTCCACAGGGCGTTTATAATATACATAGGGAAAATGTCAATTCAGATTAAAGGGAGAGAATACCTTTTTTTGATGAAGCATCCTGTATATCATGTACTAGCTGGAGGTGTTCTCTGCTGCTTGACAGGGAACAATGACATGACAAGCGGGGAGAGAAGGAGCTTTTAACCAGCTTAATGTGCACAGAGTTGGCACTCACCAAAAAATCATTTGCCTGTTTGCTGTTTTTTTAACTATGTCTCTTTCCTTTGCCTTGTCATTACTCCTGTAATATATAGTTTTGTCTTCTGTTTGTAATTTTCTGCTACAGTGGTTCCAATGGTTCAAAATAATCTCTTCCTTTCTTACTAGAAATAACATAAGGGAATGTGTATCTAACTAGTTTGCTTATTTTTAAACATAAATGAGGTCCATATAGTATACCTTTTTTCCTTCTGCTATAAAGCCCTTATGTGTGTATTACAGTGCTTCTGCTTTTTACTTCTTATACTTCCGAGGAGTGATTTGGGCCAAAGGCATTTTTCATAAAAGAAAATGGTCAGGGTTTGCTGTAAATTACATTCTGTTGGGCAGTGGTCTGTGGACAAAAAAAGTCAACAAGTCATTGCCCTTCTAAGTGAAAGAATTAGTCTGTTAAGTGTGTGGCAACACAGAATTCTACTGTGACCTAAATAAGATATTTTGAGCTGTAATCAGACACATTACATGACATTAAAGATAAAATTTAAGCATTTGAAGAATTTCTACCATTCTTGCATTCAGTTTATTTTAAAAGTTAAGCTTTCAAATATTGAAAGTTCACATTCAGTGCCTTGATCAAAAATGATAAATGAACTACTGAATTAGAAGAAGATGCTGCTATTATTTTAACCAGTAAACTAACTCAGGGTTAATCTGGGTGTTATTTAGCCTATTGAAAGTGTTTTGAGTGAACATATGGTTTCTATTGTGAAATCAAGGCACAGTTTTAACTATGAATATAGATAATTACCCTTTGGACTTTAAACATTTATATGTGTCAGGTTATGTTGGAGCATTTTTCATGGTCAATAGGTTGAAAGGTTATAGAGTCGAAAATGTAAATTGAGGGTGTTTGAGTAAAACTATCCACTGTAATGATAGTACAATTCACTACTGCTCTCTCTTGGAAAGAGCTAGTAATAACACTCACTGAGCATGAGCAATATAACAGGCTATTTATTTAAATAAAGATTGTTATGGTAAAAGATTTTAATATGAGAATTACAGGAATTCAACCATAGTATATATAGCTATAGAATCCCTGGTTGCCGGAGCTTAATTTGATATATATATATGCACAGTATATTTGAGGATCTAATTATAAAGCTAACAATAAAACCTCTACATAAACTATGTATGTGTGTGCACGCATGTGTGCCTTTGCAGTGGGAGCATTGCTCTGTCCCCACCAGCACATTCTGCTCTTGATTTAGGCTTAAAAGCATGTTTAGCCTTACTCCCCAAGTGTAGCCCTTGGCAACGTCCTCTTCCAAGGAGCCAGACATTCTGTCTGTACCGAGGATGGCTGAAGGACCCAGCGAGTATGTGCGGAGAGTATTAATGTTCTCGCAGAGCCCGGGCTGCCGCAGCCGCCCGCCCGCCTGCCGTCAGCTGGGGAGCGACCTGCGGAGTCTCGATCGCCCACGGCAGGGGCTCTAAAAGGCTCTTAATAACGGTGGCGGCATCATCTCCTGCCCAGAGACTTACTGCAGTCACAGAGCAGGTGACCTGCCGAGCTACTGGGAGTAAAATGCGCTGCTTCCTCTCATGTTGCGCTATACTTTGTGGCCATTTCTGGGTACAAATACACATACAGGTGTGATCCTACTCCTCGTAGTCCCTGAGCATGTGCAAATTCACCATTAAGTCTGTAGTAGGCAAATGTGTACTCATGACCTTTTTTTAGCTGGCGGTTGGTGAAAGGGCTAAGTGGACCTAAATGCAGTTTGTTGTGAGGGAAAGCTGAAGGCAACAGGGCATGCCTGGTTCCCTGGCCTGAGAAGGCACATTTTCACCCTGCCCTCCTTACTCAAAGTGTTTAGAGTGAGGTGAGCAGCTTCCCATCTCGTGCTGCTGGGTCACTGAGATGCGGAGCGCTAAGGATATATTTCCCACCTATGCATTTCACCAACCCAAGCACATTTTTTTAGGGCTAGCAT
This sequence comes from Rhea pennata, assembly GCF_028389875.1. Classification (NCBI taxonomy): domain Eukaryota; kingdom Metazoa; phylum Chordata; class Aves; order Rheiformes; family Rheidae; genus Rhea; species Rhea pennata. The sequence continues at coordinate 14,551,903 of NC_084670.1, read as the reverse complement.
GCATTTCTCTGAACAGTGTGTTCCCCAGTATAGAGGTATCCTAATGTAAACTGTATAGTTTCAGTTAGCAAATGACTGTGTTATCTCTGTTGAACTTCTAGCTACTGATAAACAGAGAAATAGATGATCCAAACCAGCTTTAATCAAAATAATAATAATAATATTATTATATCTTTTTTGATTATTTAATATATATTAGCAGTCCAGGGTAAGGTATTAGAGCACAGATGCTACAAGAAAACCTCAGAAAAACGAATAAAATGTTTTGTAACTAATATTCTGTATAGGTAAGTTTTCTTTAACTGTATTTTAAATAAATACTTTCTATGCACTGAATCAGATTTTGCAAGTGAATAGAGTTTGTGTCCACACTCTGAAGAATGAAATTCCTTTCTCCCTACCCCTACATGTTCTTTATGTAATGGGAGACATTTTAAGTACAACATACCTCTATTCCTGCTATTTTCCATTTCCAGAAACACAACAAAAATGTATTTTTAATCATTTCTAGGACTGTGCATATTCAAAATACTTTCTGATTGCTTTTTACACCATTGAACCTCATCCAGAACTTCTTCACTTACCTATTCCTTTGCAATCTGATTTTTATCATTTTTGTTTTCTAACTTCTGAAGACCTATTTCCTCCCTCCCTTCCTTTCCATTCTAGGCCATCATCCTCTCTCATTGCCTGTCTGGGAACCATATAATAAGGCTATTGGCAATATCTAATAACTGTTTCTCATAATAAGCAATTAACAAAAATTCACTGCTCCATGAAAAAATCCAAATACTCAAATTTTGGGATTTTGTCCTGAATCAGGAATACACTGAACTACGAAACAATTTTTTTAGAGCTTTTTAAAGCTTGGAAAAATTTTTATTCGTAAATCTGATACTTTGTTTCAAGTTGTTCATTTAAATATGTAATTTTGTTTCAGATCAACTCAGTCTTCAAGTATATGTCCCTATAGTTGTTGTTTTGGTGTGTAACAGGCTCCTTAAACAGGCTTCAACTTGCAGTGAGCGCCAGCTGCGGAGTGACCCCACATTGTGCAGTGGATCGTGCTATTTAAGAGAGGAACTCCCACAAAGCAATGTGCAGTTTATGAAATGCAATTTTGGTAATGTTTTATATCAGTTCAAGAAGCAAGGGTTTTTTTTTTTCAGTTGAACTGACATGAAACACTATACTTTCTTTCAATATTCATGATAGATAATCTGAATTTTGTGGGCCAAATTGAACAGCATCAATGTCACAGAAATGACATCTGCTGTTAAAAATCTTAAGGTGAAAAATTACTGAACAGCTTTCCCAACTATTATTATTATTAATGCTCTTCACTGTTTGTGCTACAGTAATATTAAGAGGCACAAGTTGTGATTGAGGTACTATTTTGTTAGGCAATGTAAAAATATACGATAGGAGATCCTTCCCAAAAGAGTTTGGAATATATAGAGAGAAGATAAAGATTGAGACAAGGGAGCAGAAGAAAGTGAAGACCAGGGCAGACCAATGGCATAACCAGAAATAAGAAACAAATCTTTTTAACAAACAGATTTTTATTTTCAAGCCTCCCTTTATTATTCCCTCAAAATGAACCTTTTAGCCTCTCTTTAAAAATACATTTTATTTAATTTATTCCTTAAATAATTAAATTAAATTATTATTTAATTTATTCAATTTTATTCTTTTTATTTTATTTATTCCTTGTGTCTCTCTCCACTCTTCTCTGTATCCCTTCTTTCTCTCATTTCTTATCTCCCTCCCTTTCTCTCCATTATTTATTCTGAAAATCTTTTTCCTCAACATTCAGTTATATCATCTTGCTTAATCAATTCTGTTTAGGTTTTTGTATCAACCCTTGAACCAGTATATAGACCTCCCTTCTAAGGAAGTCTGTCTTTGTTATTCAATTCCTATTTAAAGTTTTGCTTAGTGTTTTTATCTTTATCATTTGTGTTCGGATAGGGCTTTCAGATGCCTTGATTAGAGATGTGCAAATTCTTCAGGGAAAATAATTAAAAAAAAAGTCCCCAAAGACTTTATAACCCAGTAGTGGAGAGAACAAATTACTATGCTTTTTTTTTTAAATGGGAGAGGGAAGAAAGGAGCCACTGGCGTTCTCTAGCACTCACTTATTCCCTCCTGCTGGTGTTGGAGGTGAGCCTGGAAGGAGGTGACAATTGCATTGTGTGTCAGCACTTTGAATAGGTTTTCTGATGAATACCTCATTTACATAGAAACAACCATTGCACTGAAATATTCTTTCAAATACAGAGGAAAACTTTTTTGCTTGTGAATTTTTGAGTCATTTAAGTGACCACTGAAATTTATATCATATCAGAATAGAAAGTCTCCCAGAAGAAGTTGGCCTTGATCTGCTTGGTGTTGCTGTGTTTGTGTCTCTCTGAACAGCCCCATACTGTAGCTGACAAAATACTAAAAATGGGGCCACTTCATGTTTTTAGTCTCCCCTAAAAGATCTATTTTTTTACCATGCTAATACCCATTCTTATTTCTCTAGTAACAAGCTTATCTTGCTGATAGTTTGACTAGGCTTATGTTGTATTCAGAACCCAAAGTTTCCTAATTAAAGTCCAATTCCCGTATTCCTCCTCAGATATTCATTGCTTCTGCACACTGTGAAGAGAGATATTTTTAGAAAATATGGGCCACTTAATTCCTCTTAAGTTTTCTATAACAGATGGTATAGTTATTTGATTTATGCATTCACCTTCATGTGGCCCTGCTGACTGCCAGGGTTTTTTTAAACCTCTGAAATTCTTTTCTGTTATGCACTGAAACTTCACCCTTTCCACTGCATGAAATCTTAGTTTTACTTAGAAAATCTAACTGCATGCAATTTTCATGTTACTGAAATTGTGCACGGTCTGGTGATTAATTGTATTGTTTTGATCACAGTCTCAGCCTGATTTCAGGGTTCATTACAGCAGGAAGAATTCAGCAGAACAGGAATCTTAACCAGGTGTGGCTTATTAAAGTGGCAGCACCCAGTTTAAAGGCTTTAAAGGATTTGTATCAAAATTGATGCTTTTAGCTACTTTCCTCTCCCAGGATCATAGAGATATAATACAAAAAGGACAGTGTAGCTTACTCATAAAAATCACTCACATCCATCATGCAAAAAAGTTGCTTGGATCTGTTCCTCCTTCGAGTGAGAAGAGTTGCAATATACCTATAGTAGAGCACATTCATACCAACCGTCTTCAAAACTTTAAGAATTCTTAGTTTGACATAGATTGCAATTCCTAAAGCACAATTTGCATTATTTACTGAGCCATATATTTCTCATCTCTCAGGAAAATGTTTTTCTTTTCCCTGAAGATGCCTTACAGTATCAGTACAAACACCAATAGGAGACAAATCTTATAGGAAGCTATCCATGGAATTTCTTTTTAATTCAGCCCACTTTACGTTTATAATCTATTTTTCTATACAAACTAGTCTGGTGTGGGGACAGACAGCATACGAAAAATCAAAATCTTTTCAATATCAAGCAAGGTTATCTTCACTCCTTTGTTAGTGCTGGGTTCCTCACAGCTGATGCTAATTTGCTGGTGGTAGGCTGTTAGGGGGCCTGCAAGGCTCATAACCTATAAGAAAAGCAATAGAGCGTGCTACTTGTGTTAATTTCGCTTTTAGAAGAGAGATTTAAGTGGGAGTGTTTTCTTACTGATGGTCTTTAAATTGTGAGTCAGTCATACAACTTGAGTATACTTTTTGTTGCTGTCATCATGAAGAACTACAGTCTGATACACCTCTATATCATAAAGGTGAGCACAACCTTACACCTTCTCACAGCTTTAGAAAACCAAGTCTAGGTGAGGGGGCTAATCTTAAAACTGTATTTTGCTGTTGATTTTATCTCTATTAGTGTTAGGTGAAACTACCAAACACAGTCATTCATTGATTGGTTATGGTGTATGAAGAAGCTGTTCTTTACCAATCAGTGCTTTGTTATGCTTCCTTAGAGAAAACCTGAGGAGTATTTTCCTATCGTTAATTATGGAACTGGGTGTGCTGTTAATGTTTCCAGAACACTGTGGTGTTGTCTTTGAGTATAAAGACTTGATTTGGGGACTTGAGGCATGTTTTCTCATGCCACTGAAGTGCCTACAAGCAGAAAACAGTATGGGAACTCCAACACCTCAAGGTGAGTATTGACTAGTTTAAGATAACTTGTGACCAATGTGAATCTAGTACTTGTCATCAAGAAAAGAAGCCAACTGTCTTTGAAAGAATGGTGGAAACTTAATCCTAGTAAATTCAGAACTCTGTACAAGTACATACTCTCATTTTTTTCCATTCTCTCAAATCAAAAATGGGCAAGCAAAAGGGATTACCCTGTTCCATGTCTTCAGCAAGAGTAACCTGAAATACTTTCAGTAGTTCTTAAAGGGGAGGAAGATGATAGTGAGAAGTAACTAATGACAAGAAAGCCATTGGAAATGTGGATTATCATTTCAATGACTCTGTATTTTCCTTTGTAAGCACTTTATTTAAGTTTTCTGTAATACTTAGAAATTATGGATGGTGGTACATAATTGTTGAAGGAGGTTCTTTCCTCAATTCATGTGTATGACAAGTACTTTGATCCATTAATTAACCATAGCTGATCCAGAAGTTTGGTATGGTGAGATTTATCTAGGAAGGAATAAGACATTGAGTGGACAAACAGCCTTGCTAAAAGCTGATGTTAAAGGAAGCTCACATAAGGACAAGGAACAAGGAGAAACTTACCCCTTTCAGTACCCTGACAGGTGGCTGGTGAGAAAGGCAGTTCCAAGGCAGCAAAGGGTGAGTGCCTCACCTACTAGGTTTTAAATAAAGGAGAACATACTTAAATGCTTACCCAGATTCACTGGAAGTAGAGCCTAAGGAATTAGGGAGCCAGTCTTGGTGTAGTATTGCAAATAAAATGGATCCCGAAGGAAAAGCAGCATTATTTTGAAGTGCAAGAGTATTATCTCGGTAGACAAGAAGGAAAACATAGGGGGAACACCAGCAAGAGCATCACTGGATACACTGAGCTGCCCCAAAGTGCAGCACAGGCACTGCACTGTGTGCACGAATTACTCTGCTGGGTTCCCAGAGAGCAGTTCCACATTATGTTAATGTTACCTGCCCCACTCCCCAGCCTATCGTTACTTTTTCTTGTATGAGCTTTCTTTTACCGCCTCTTGGTGACTGAACGCCTAAAGACTGTGGCTGGTGTTGTGGTATATGTTTCTTTAAGAAGGTACTCTGTAGAGATATCTTAGAATTAGTATGTGTATCATGAGACATAGAGGTTGCCATGGTAAGTACACAATTTTTAATTGAATAGCAGACTAATAGGCACATAAAACCTCCATAACTTGTTGGCACGTAAATTACCTCTCCTGGGGCTGTAGGCAATTAAACATACTTTTCTGAAGTATTTTCTAAGTTTCTTTTTCTCTGTTTTTGTTTAGATCAGAGCCACTCACATTTTTTTTCTTTTTTCCCCTCTCAACAATGCTACTTGGGTTGCTTTGTCCGCTTCAGTTAACTTTCTCTCTTCCTTTCCTCCTCCTCTCCTTCTCCTTTCTCCTCTCCTCCTTCCCTTGAATGTCATACACCTGACAGCGCAGGGTAATCAAGAGGGCATCTGACTGTAAAAAGGGTCTGGATTTTTTTTTTTAAGCAATTGTATAGTTTCTTAGTTTTGGTACTTATGGAATTCTCTGGGCACATAATAGTGTGAGGCTCTTGCAATGTTACCCTCCTGTTCAAAGAGATAAATAGAAATTGCTATTAAATAATAAAAAAGTATCTTAAAATTAAGTATGTGCCATAATCAAATATACTGTGATCTAGGTAAATGTTCTAGTAATCATCTTTGTGCAGCTAAGGCCATGTGTTCTCTACAGAACCTAGGTTTATGCTATTTTGTATCTTTAGAAGCCAGAATAATTCTGGTGTAAACTTGGGTTATTTACTTTGCTTCATTTGACCTATTCTGATTTGAACTGGCCCGACCCTTTGATATTGTTCTTTTTCCTGACTATCTGTTTCTAACTGGGCATGGCTTTTTGCATTTTGCAATGATGTAATGAACACATTTTTCTATGCACATTATGTTTCAAAAGCAGACACTTTATCACTGAAGAGATGAGGGAAAATGAACTACAATCTGAGGCACTGCCTTCTCCTTCCAGGTTTTAAAGTGAGTTTTTGTTTTGTTTGTCTTCTCCCTTCCCCCCCCCCACCCCCCCACCCCTTACATAGTTGTTACACAGCAGCAAACAGAGAGAAGGTTATTTGTACTTGCTCATACCTCAGCTATTTTTAGAACCCATATTGACAGATCTTCAAGTAGACATTGTATTCCGTAAAGAACGCTGCCCTGAAATCACTGTGCCTTGAACAATAAGAAAATTCAAGACTACAGGAGGCCAGCACAACAGGATATCCATAAGCAACAACGCCTGCTTATCAACAAGGGGTGAGCTTAACAGTCTTGTTCCTGGCTGTGAGAAACAGCGAGAGGAATTCTTAGTGAGCTGGAGAGCAGAGAATAAATGCACAGGATAACTCTGAGGAAAGATTAGGCACAGCTGACTTGGTATCTGTTCCTTTGCAAAAAATCAAGAGCAATTTAAAACAGTAATGACTGATAGTTTTCCACAGCCATTCTGACTTTTATCCTATTGCAGCACAGAGTTCACTCACCTTTGGTTTTTGCTTTGATTTCAGTGTTCGTTTTTATTTATTTATTTATTGATGAAAGTGGTCCTCTCTTGAAGGAACTGATGAATAGGGTGTTTTTTTTTTTTTTGAGTAGTTCAAAGACACCTTTAACAGCTTGAAACAAAAGGAAATTATTGTACAGATCAAGGGATTACAAAGCAATGTTTTTACAGATTTAAAGTAAAATATAAACAGCTGTTGAGATGTATGGCACAGAAACAGTTGTTGCCAATTCATTAATAATGCTAACACAAATCCACTCTGTTTATTATGTTTTTAACCCATGTTTGTCAGTAGGGAAAACAGTCATAATTTGAACTTGTAGAATAATGAATGTATACCAGATAGGTTCAGTGCAGAGAACTGAGAATACCAGCATGACTAATGTTTGCCATCTGTGTCTGTGTGATCAATATTTTTTCTCGGTGTAATGAGAAATAGCTTGCTTATATCTCTGCCCCTTTGGCCCAAACAATTAGTATTTCTAGTCTTATAGGTTTGCCTGCATTAGAAGGGGAATTGCGAATGCGGTCAGTAACATGTATTGGTGCAACCCTTCTTTATTTAGAAAGATTTTGCAAAAAGTCTGCTACTGTGAATGCAACAGCAATAAGCACATTGCCAGACCTCCCTTGGGCATGGAAAGCTTTGAGGTGGAGCTCTGTCCCTCTGCTCTCTGTCAGGACTATTCACTTGACTTCTCTCCCTGCTGCTTTTTCTTCCAGGTGTGTTCAGCCCACCCTTTCGGCTAAGGGAACCTTCCTGCCACCTCGTCAGCATCTGCAACCTTTTGCCTGGGGTAGTCACTTCAGCTGTTTCCTTGCCCAGTGAAGGCAGGGAGGTGTCATCCCTGTCTTAAGAAAGAGGGGTTTTTTAACAATCCCAGGGGTGTAACCACATCTGTGTTGTTCAATGGGAAGTTTGATAGCTTTTATTAAGACTTTACCTTAGTATGCTTTCTTTGATATAGTCCATCCAGTATACTGGAAACATTGCTGTCTAATGGACAAATAATGGACAACAGTGATGAGAACTAGGCTTATTCTTGGAGCCGTATGCCGAATGCAGGCTGGAGATAAGTAGGTGTAATCTTTGTAGTGTAGTCTCTTGCTAAGGATGCCATAACTGCATAAAGACTTCTAGCTAAATGGAAGTTCCTATAGGACTTTGTGTGTGACACAACATTTTGTAGTGAAGTGGTAAACTACATCAGGTCCTAATCTCCCAGCTGTGTAACAGCTCTCACCTATTGCAAGCACTCAATTTCTATATAGTTATAGTAGCTTTCAGGCTATAAACTGCAGGAATTAGGCTCTCAAATAGATGTGACTTGATCTTGCTATCTCTCTGTACCTGTAAGGCATATAACAAATTGATAAGAAGCTACAATTCAACGAATGGTAGGTATGGTAGATAATAGTGCACTCTGCAATGAGTATTTTCTCTTAGGAAAAAGCTTTCTATAATTGAATGACTTATATGAAGCTTTCTGTGGAATTTCTGAACTGTCTGTCACTGTAAACAAGAGAATTATAGTTTTCACTTTTGGACAATCATTTTTGAAATATTTTTAGGTTTTTACTGGCTTCAGTTAGAATCTACTGAAATCATAGATCTCTACATTTTAGTAGGAGCACAGTTAAGCTGATGTTATTTGTGCTGTCCGCTCGCTAGCGTTTGTTCTACGTGCTCACAAACTGTATAACCCCCCTCAACACACACACACGCACAAGTGTCTGTTTCCTCCTTCTTTAAAATGGGCACTTGCCAGGTGTAAAGATATTAAAGAAAGGGATCCTAGAACACAAGACAGACACTTATGTTTTATGGACTTTTTAATTTTTTTTAAATGTCTCATCAGTGTTAATCTGCCTCCTTGTGCAAACCTGGCTTTGAGTTTTGAATGCTTAGCATTGGGTATAGTCAGCATGTGCTCACGTCTCCTTGTTGCTGGCAGCAATCAGCACAAAGATAATACAGGCTACTCTATTTCCAGCAGGTTTACATGCTGGAGATGAAAGTTATTTCCCTGGATGCCTCTGAGGGCATTACACTGGCTCTTGAAAGGCTTTGGTTTAATGTCACTTGCACGGTGCATCGCTCTCGCTCCCTCCCACACTGCTCTATCAGGACTCCTCGAGTTGTGGAGCCTTTATCCGAGGCGGTCGTGCAAGGCTGTTTGCTTTGGATGCTCCTTCTCTAACCACTGCTGTTCGTTAACTTTCAGATTAGAGGTAAAACTTGAACTTGTTCTGCTTAAAATAAGCCTATTTACAATCATTAAGTTGAAAGACAGGGAGGAAGAAAACGTAAAGCATGAAAAAAAAAAAAAAGGTTTTTCTTTAAATATGCAGGGCCTTATCCTGATGCCTTTACTTATACTGAATTGGACTTAAATAGTTTCATTTACTAAACTTTTATCCAGAGTAATAGTCTTGCTCCTATCACCTCTTGAAATAGATACATTAAATGAAAACAGATATAATCCGGAAGAGTTTTTTGTGTGTATATGGATGTGCATATCTGAGCATAAGGAATGAAGTGCAGGGTACCATCAGTGAAACTCTTATGTCAGTGCTGAACTTTCCAAAGAGACATAAGAAGGAACATCTTTCATTTTTCCAAAGTACCTCAGGCCTGATATAGCTGCTAATCATACTCTTAATAGTTCGTTTCCTTGAGTAATTCTGCTCTCCCTAGTGAGAGGAGGACAGTAAACAGATCTTGAGAGCTTCATCAAAATTCCTTTTCTGTCACCACTCAGCACTTCACTTGGCTTAAATAAGCCAAGTTAATGTGCTACAGGAGACTTAGAAAGCAGCTTCCCCCTGCCCCCAGGTGTTTCTTCACTATAAAATAACTTAGCTATATTTTATCAGCAACATTAATAGTAAATGCTTACTCGGGAATTCTTCCTAGGAGTATGTGTTTAGTACATCTACTAGGGTGCAATTATGACTCTGATGGAAACGTAGTTTTCACTGATAAGATATCTGAGAAAGCCAGAGTGCTGTTCTTCGCTCTTAGGGCGGCCTAAACTCTACTATAAATTCATCTTATCTTAATAGATAAACTTCTGCTTGGACATGTGCTTAGTAGTTGCTCTCATTTTCTAGAATGATATATTAAAATGCCTCTTTTCTTACAATATTTTACCTAAAGCTTATTAAATGGAACTGATGGAAATTACAGAACGCTTGCCCCCAGAGACCTAGATCCCTTTAAAAGGCTTTTTGAGGGTACGAAAATAGTCTGTCCGAACTCCCCCTCTTTTGAAAACCTAAGATGTTTCTTTTATAGCATGATGATTGCTACTGGAGCCAAAGTTATGTGATTGTTTCTTCTGCTCTGCCAGAAGTGGATGTTAGTAACCTACTAGCGAGTAACAGCAGGACAGTTCTGAATAGTGTAGACATTTCTGGTTTTCCGTGGCGATGTTAGGCAGACTCAGGTTAGTTTTATTTGGCTTGTAGCTATAAGCTTTTCTTTGTACAGTGATCTTCTGTTTCAGATACCAAAACATAACCATCAAAACAAAAATCTAATGAGGTATATGTATTCTCAATTTTGGGGGGTATTTTCCCAGTTTCAATATTTAAATCTTGCATTTACATGTTACATTTCTCCAGGTAACTTTTTTTTTTTTTTTTTTTTAATTTCTCTTTTAAAAATTAATTGTGAAATGTCCTTTGGTGCAATTGTGCAACAAAGACATGTTTGTGTCATCTAGTATACTTACCCCTGGCTCATTCTGAGGTGCGTGAAGGAAAGTTCCTGCTCCTGAATACAGGAAATAGTAACACTGGACTTAAAATGATATTAGTGAGGATAATTTGGGGAGGGATTTTCTCTAGTAAGCCTGGCCCACTGTATGATTTGTGTAGTCTGATCTCACCTGAGCCCGCATTTGCCATTTTGCCAGGGTTGCTACAGCAGAAGCCAAAGGCATAAATCTTTTGTGTAGATGGGGCAGTTTTGCTTCTCCTGGGAAGATATGATGATAGAAAATACTGTTTGGGTAGTATAAAACTTGATGTATGACTGATTTTTCAGACAGCAGAATAATCCTGCTGGGCGCTGTGCATCAAAGTCATGCCAGAGGGGCAGTTGGGCAGCTCCTGAGCAGAGCCAAGGGTTAAGCAAAAACACAAACTGGTACATGCTGAAAACATAACTTCTTTAGAAAAGCAGTTGTTTAATTCACATGCAGTTGTCTGATTCACCAGAAAAAAAAATTAACTTTCTAGTAAATAGCAGGTTGATATATTCCTCCATATTTGTCATGTGACTATTTTTATGCACTTATATACTGCTTAAATTAAGAAGATCAAAACTATCTAGCAGAACAAAATGTTTCAGAACATGTTAAAAATACTAAAAACTGGTGTTACAACTTTGCAACTTTCGTGGGGCAGGGCTAGTGGCTGCTGCCTTTTGCTTTTGTCTAAAACTGGTAGTTCAGGAGAACTGACAGATGTCAATTAATAGGGCATATTGGTTTAACCAATATTTTCAGGAGTATGGGGGGGGGGGAGCACCTTCCCCCATCTCTAATGGTAACTCTAACAACTTTTATTTTTGATAGGCATGCTTAACTTCCACATTTACAATGAATGGTGTCTTTATGAAATATGACGCCTCGTCTGTCAGTTTGTCATAAAGTGACAATATTAATTAATAAAAAATATTAAATAATTTAAGCATGGTAAGATAAATGGGGTTTATGAAGTGATATTATACCAAGTGAAAATCTATATCATTTGATGGAAAGTGACAAGTCTTGTCAGATAGCCACTGATTAATATTTGTCAACAGGGTTTATGTTCTGACATACTCACTGCTCAAATAGAATATATAGTTTTTTGACATTGATAGTTTGCCAGTCTTAAAGTAACTTTTATGCCAGGGTTACAAAAGTGTAGCTTACTCAGTGTTACTGACATACCAAACAGCCTGCTCTGTAATGAGCTCTTTGCCATCCAATTTAAGACATTGCACATGCAGCTATAGAAATGCATTTGTAGAAACGTCTTTATGGGGCAGGGGGAGGCACTTGCATTGTCTTTGTCCATTCTCTGCAAATATGAATAGCACCTAATACAATATAGGAGCTTGCATAATCCACAAGGGAATGTGAAATGCAATGTAGTTGCCAAGCCCAGGGGCAAGATTGCCCAGAGGAAGATGTGGGTGGCAGCCACACATTATGGTGATCCCAGGTGCCTACTCTGCTGCCTCTCCAAAGAGGAGAGGAACCCACCATCTGCTCACTCCTGAAGGAGCACATTATCTCTCTAATATAAGAGAATGTAATTAAGTCCCAGTACCTCTGAGGGTTACTTTCTTGAGGCTATTTAACCAATCTGACTGTTTTGACTTAGCATTATCCTGGTGATTTTAAGGCCCACTACGGAACATCAAGCACATCATATGCTCAGTGCCACAGTCCTAGAAGTACAAGGCTGGTTACAGATTGTGACATGTAAGACAACTTAAATATTGGGAATTAGTTAACAGCTGCTTTAAAGACTCTTAATTGTACACCTGGGTCTGGGTGTTTTCACTTCTCGGAAACTTCCAGGATGAAGACAGATCCTCGTTCTGAGCTGACATCTTTTACGGGCACCGTTCTAGGCAGCATCTCTGACTACAATGTTTGTGCGCATAGAGTACATGACTCTCTTGGGCTTCAATCCCTCTTAAGCACAAAAGAATCCTTTCCCTTGTGACAGGTTTCTCATTTCTGGTGCTTTCAGTGTAACAACCCAGAATTTCTCCCTTGCCATCCTTTGAATCAATAACTTTAAAATAATATTGCTGTTCCTGTCTGCAAGTGGGTTTGAAACTGCAGTCCAATGAAAGATGAATATCCAGAAGGAAAAAGGGGATAAGAGGGACCTAACTATCATTGAAATTGTAACCTGGACTTCTCTTTGTTGTAATTTAAAAATGCAGGCAGATACAGGTTATAACTGGTACTAGATATTAAATATTTAATAATAATAATTTGTAAAAAGCGTTTTCCGTTGTACTCTTGCAGTAAAAACATTTTCTTAACCTGCTAGCCAGTCTTCTCTTTCTGGGTTATACCTTCATTTTGGGGTACTCTGTGCCAATTTGTTTAAAAAAAAAAAAAAAAAAAAAAAAGAAATCCAGAAAGATAAGCTAACCTCATAGCCTAGCCTACTCTTACCATCATGAGTTTGAGATACTGTGCTCTTAAAAATGGTTAACGGCTGTCATCACACTTTAGAAGCAGTTTCAAATGTAACACTGTCCTGGCAAAGGTCATCTGCTGTTGTGCAGGATAGGTCAGTGCAGCATTTTTGTGCGGCTGGGCTGCACAGTGCATCAGCAAAGCTCTCTGAAATGAATCAAGGTATACTATTTTTTTCAGTAAAGCAAGGAGGATAAGAGGTTTCCAGGTTCTGGCATGGCTGATGAGAGTCAGTGTCTATCAGAAGTATCTGCATAAATGTTTACCTCATTTACTACAGGAAGCATTCCCCAAAAGGCACAGTATTCCAAGAGAAATTTGTCTCAATTCATGCTCTATTTGGGACAAAGCATGTAGCTGAGGTGAGTTGCAATTTCATGACTGTGTTTTAGTCATAAGCTGTGCATTGCAATTAATGGAATTGTGCAGGCAGGTACCTCTGCTAAATGTGGACCTGATAGAATTAGCAATGATACTGCACCACTTATGTATCGTCTAAAATCCCTGTGAATCTTCACTGTACCATAGCAGTCTGCCCCTCTGATCAGGCAGAAGACAAAATGGGGTGAGGAATGAAAAACAGGAACAGTTTTGCTTAGAATTACAAAGGATAGTGTTACTAAACATGTTTTACTTTGAAAGAAGCAATAATTTCTGTATCAATCAATTTTTTTGTAATACTCTCTTCATCTCTTTTTGTAGGCAAAAAGTAGCTGTGAAACCACTGTTAGTTCTACATGATTATGTTGTATGTTTCTTTTTTCTTTGTAGTTGCATTTTTTCCAATTGTATTTGTTCATCACGTATGTAAATTCAATTGGCATGTAGATCCTGGCACAGGTTAGGGCACAGCTCACATTATCAGCAGGAACAAGAATCCTTGAGGTGTTTTGAAAGCAGTGCTAGTAAATATGGCCATATCGGATAGTGCTGAGGTTTGGGGAAATGTTTTGGTGAAATGAAAACTGATCCTCTCTTAGAGGTTGTAGGATAGGAGTGAAAGCAGCAGCAGGGACGGGGGTAATGTCTGTCTTTCCTCCAAAATGAATTTTTTATTATATTTGGTGTTCTATTGCATACCTTTGGTTTTCACCTTTAAAATTTACATAGATCCCCTTTCTCACTTAAAATGAATGACCAAACTAAACTTATAAAATGTAAGATCTTAAAATATTCAGACTAGAGAATTTTCTTATGATGGTGCATAAGAAGAAAGAATTTTTAGTTGATAAATCTGATTTCTGTAGATTCAGTGGTTTGTAGAAATATTTGTGAAACCCACAACATGACCTGAGAAGACAGAAAAACCCGTGATGTTGTTTTCCCTCTAATGAATGATTAAAGGCCCATTAATATGCTTGTGGTATCAAGGGGAAAAGAGAAACAGGGCACAGTACAACTACCTGCTGTGGTGAAATGAAGGCTGGGGGGAAGATATATTTTCTCTCAAAATGTCTTGCATTTGTGCCTGAAAGTTGAATAATGGCATGTGTAGATGAGCAGCAATGCTAGTGCTTAAATTTGTGTGAAAATATGAATATTTCCAGTAAGTATAGTTGTGACCTGAAAATTTTTCCAATTAGGGAGGGTGGAGAGAGGAGGTTTGGCTTTGTTTTTTGGCTTTTCCTTGCTTCCCCCCCCCCCCCACCAAAAAAAAGCCTAGATTCTCCATTGATGTATGAGTATCATCCAGCTGAAGTCAATGGAGCTTGCTTACATTAAATCAACAATTGGCCCTCATTCTATAATGTAAAGGTTTGCCTGTGATATTTGTAGGGCTATCATCTCGTGTATATATATTGATGGGAGAGATTGAGAGAGACAGCATGGTAAAAATCTCTGTATTATGTGGCCTGTCTTTATTGAGATATCTGTGAGAAAACTGTCCTGTGATGAAGGATGGAGGTAGCCACAACGATGAATCAAACTGCTTTGAATCATCATGTCTAGCCTTCATTCCTGCAATATCTGTGTTCTGCTCTGCCCTGGCTGGCAGCTCTGTATTACCATTACTGCGATTGGAGGCAAAGCCAAAGTTTCTGAACCTGAATGGTGTTGCATGTGATAGGAATCCAGCCAGAAGTTCAGTTATCATAGCTTTCATTTAATGTAGAAAACATGCTCAATGTTTTCTAATGGATATAGGCTGATGGATGGAGGATAAACAGTTTTGTCTCTTCTGAGTTTTGCAGCTTTTTGATGTTACCGCTATGAAGAGCTGCTGACTTTCTGGCCTGGCTGCTTTTGGGGCTGAGGGGCCTGTACTCAGCACACGTGTGTGCTGCTTATCACAGAGGCTGCTCAGGACTGGTACTGATCCAGACTCAGTGAAGATAGCTGGTGACAGCTATAATGTAGTAATATTCCAGATACACCCCTAGTTTATTCCAGTTGCAGTTCTGCATATGAGGTGTCTGTGGGCAGGAGCAGTGATACAGAGGCAGCTCTGTCAGCAGTGTTCCCACTAGGGATTTTCTTGTTTCAGAGTTTCTCAGCTGCTCTGGTACAACAAATTTACACCCCACTGTATCACCAAAGAGGTCAGCATCTGTCCTAAAATGTGCTCTTATTATAAAAAGCAAACAAGTTATTGCAAAGTGATGTAGCATTAGTTAAAAGGATATAATCACTTGTTCCTAAAATGTAGCTTTCAGTTTTAGCTCATTTCAGATTAATTGATTTAGCTCTGTAGTTTACAGGCCATTTAGAGGAGAGCAGCAGTTTACAGCAATAGAGTGAAACCACACACAGTTTTTAGAGTTATTTTTTAATATACACAGTTGAGCCATAGGTTAGTGGAGAGAGATGAGTTTACAGTTGTCAAAACTTACAGAAATTGTGGAAACCTGTATGTGTACAAGAAAGTGAGACACATAGCTTTAATTAGAAATCTTCAAGAAAGTAAATTACAGTAAGATGCAACATCTAAAGAAAAAGGAGTTGATGACTACTACAGTTGAAATACAGGCCATGCCAGTGTGCTGCGTCTCATTACAGGAGATATAATTTGATAGAACCATATCCCGGAATCCTGTAACTGATTATATTTGGTCATGTTTTCCCTTAAATGAAAGGGGGCAAGATTAGTGATGGGTGAACCTCCAATAGTTTAGAGGTTTGGATCAGCAAAGCTTAATCCTAAAATGTCTTACTGCTTACTTGATCTCTTTGATGTATTTTCTCCCCTGTCCAGTTCTGTGCAATGCTCCCCACAAATCAGGGGGTTTGCCCCTCCCTTCTACTCATCCAGCCTAATCCTCTCTTCAATCAGTTTCATTATTTCCAGCTTATATCCACTATTATCTGCCCACCTGGATTCCCAAGCCAGGTCTTTCCTCAGGAGTGAACTCCACGTGCTCCTCCCTTCTACACTGCTTTTGTTTCTTTTGGTCTTCTCTGTGTCTAGTCTCATTAGCAGATGGGTGTTAATCAAGAATATGGTGCGTAGAAAGGAACAAGCATTGGGAGGTAAATATTATAGGTGGAAAACAGGTGACTATACGTGGCTATAGAATGATATCAAGGACATTCCACTAATCCTGTGCATGGCAGAGGGGGAAGTGGATAGAGTTGTACATGGAAAGAGGAAATTCTGTCTGGGTCAGAAGAGAGATGGAAAAGAACAGACACCTGAGCAGAACAAGGAGGAAAATGTTGACAAGGCAGAGACTATGCAGCAGAGTGTGCATAAGTGTCAACAGAAATAGGCACTTGCTCTCTGTGAGCTAGAAATGGATTAATACAGCATAATGCACATAGTGTAATGTGCAGGTCATATGGGACACTTATCTCTGTCTTTCTGACTTGAAAATACCTTGATTTAAATTAATAGAAATGTCAGTTCCGGCAAAAACAAGCGACTTATCTTGTAGCGGATTCTGCAGGGAAAATGCTCTCGTTAGAGCAGAGAATAAATCTGATGTTCTCAAAGTAAGAAGTTCTTGATTGACACAGTTCTTCATGCAGGGTACAATTAGTCAGCTATTACTGGTATAAAATTTAGCTCGGTCAGCCTTGACTCTGGTTGACTACAGCCAGTTGGTAATGTTGACATCACAGCACTGAGTGCCCTGTACTGCGGTGTGGTACAGCTAGAGCTGCAGTTCTGGAAGGATCCCTTTGAGTGTGGGAATTTTGCTTGCTTCTTTGCTTTAACAAAGAAGCTGAGATTTTGACCTGTGTGTGTGTGTGAAGTATTTGACGTTGCATTTCACTGCTTTGTGATGACAGCTCAGCTGAAGTCCAAGCTGGACTGCAGAGCTCGTGCAGGTAGGACCCTTCCTTCTGTGGTGTCCTTCCACTGTGATCGCAGTGCAATGTCTTGGGAGAGCTGTAGTGCTTACGTGAAAAGAGTCAGGGTTGTGAAAATGAATCTTGGATTGCCAAGTATGGACATCTGACATCCCCAAAAATGGCCAGTCTGAGTCTGCTGCCGCACCACAGCATCTCTGTTCAAAGCCAAGCCCAAGCACAGGTATACTTCGTTAAATGTTAGCGCTTCAGACAAGTATCCAAGTTCTTTTGCGTTCTGTTTTTATTTCTGTCTTGAGCAGAGGATGATTGCTACATGACAGGTAGTCTCACTAGGAGAAACACAATAAGAAATATTAAAGAAAAGTTTTGATTGTCTGTCAGCATGTCCCCTTAGGAAAAACTGCCACATAATAGCTGACACTGGTCCTGGCTCCACACACTTATGCCATTTGATTTGATATGAAGCACAGTGAGTTGCAGCTGGCAGATATTACTGCAATATTGAAGTATTTTACAGAGTAATGGTACATTCAGACAGCATGGCATATTCCTAACAGTTTCTGTGTACTTTTAGTTCAGCAGTACAATTGTGTATATATACTGAAGTGCTCTCTGCATTTAATTGACAAGATCTCTACAGTGAAAGAGCACATTACTTTCTGTACTGCTACTCAGGTATACTAGCAGCAGAAATATGATGAGTGTAAAGTAGTTATAGGCCATATCAAAATCATCCAAAGCATGTGAAGTAAGATTAAAAGCCTGAAATTTCATGAAAAGATGTGCTATGTACATTTTCTGATCAAGTTGTGCAGGTATTTCTGCACATAGCTGATGCCGTGATAGTTGAGTATTTTGCTTTCCATTTTGGAAGAAAGCAGAGTACAAAGCCAAAGAATAATGAAGCATAAAAAAAAAACTTGGATTGATTTAAGAAGTGGTTCTAGTACACCTTAATCCTTACTGTAAATTGTTCATCTTGGACTTGTGTATTTATTTTTTGAAATCCAGCACGCAGCTGAATTGCTCCCTAATGATGATCAGGAGTATAGGTCTTGGCTCTCTTATTGAATGTTTTAATAGAGTATTTGGCATCCACCAACTCAGTTTAAGACTTTTCAAAATTATTTTCTGTAATTGAAAGTTGACAAGCTGAAGTCATTTGGAATGCCCGAGAAAGTTAATTCAAAATGTGACTAAGCATTGTAGAGTTTAAAATACTTTTTCACTGAACTGTGCTTAAAGCCCTGGGCAATATATTTCACCACTTGGAGCAGACTGCATCACACCCCAGCAAAGGAGCCTTGCTATGAAGGAAGTATTCTCTCATGATAAGACAAGTATTGTGCCTTTCAAAGGTCAAATTTTTTAATGGAGCTTATTTTGCTCTGCTGTTTGAAAATAGAAATAAAATACAGTCCTAATTACTATCCAGCATTTAATTGGATTTGTTCTCTCAGCATTCATGCAATGTTTGTTTTGGTAAGCTACTTGCCAACTCTGAAACCCAGCAAAACTTGTAAGAAGGAGGAGGAACCTAGAGACTAGAGGAATGTCAATAATGCTTCCTTTTATCTTAAGAGGCAACAGGAGCTGCAAAGCTTTGGCATCTGTGGAGGAGCAGATGAGGAAGAATTAAAGGAAAACAATCCACTTGTGTGATTCCTGAGGCCTCGAAGTTTTGAATCTTTCATAAATTCAGAGGAATATTTGAGGAATGGTGTAGCCAAGTATAAGTACGTTGCCAGCTTGGATGAGACGAAATAATAGCTTCTCTCTTCATTAGGGTTTTTTGAGCCCTCCTCCCTTCCTCCTCATCCCCCTCCCCCCCACCAGCACACACACACTGTGCCCTGATCCAATGTGGAGTGAGTATTTGTTAAACATCAGTGACAAGTAACTGGGAGTTGCTGAGGAAACTCTCCTATTAGTAGGTGACTAGAGCTGCAGCAAACCTTGGGGATTTGGGATGTCCCTTCCACAGGAGATTCAGATACTAGAAAAGGTTTCTCTTGACCCCAAGGAGGAATGCTTGAGTTCACTGGAGAACTTCAACACACACACAAAAAGATGCATCAAAGTAACAGTTTGAAATGTTTTACTTTGTATCATTTCATTTTTGTAGTACATTAAAATGAGTTGAAATGCTTCTTTAACAAATAGCTTTAATAATGGTCCATCAAAAATTGATGTGGAATCAATGTATAGCTATGAAAAGTTTCAATTTAGTTGTATCATTTTCTGATGGAAAATTGTTCCACTGGAAAAATTTCTACAAGCTTTAGAAAAATCCTTGGACAATTGTGCAGTCCAATAGCTCAGCAAGAGGCTCTATCCTGCCATTTTATATTCTTTTGATGAAAGTTTCCACCTCCTACAGTTTCCAGTTTATTCTTCTACTTCTGTAGTGTATCTGGTCAATAGATGAACTGTTCTTTCCAAACACAAGAGAATACTCCAAAAAGGGAAATCTCTAGGTAACTATTTCAATTGTGCGTGAAGTCTCTTTGGGCTAACACCTTTTCTTTGTGTTATCCTCTGGGAAAGCAAGTTCTAAGAGGCCTAACATTAATCGAAAAGAAGTTTGTAAATCAGATGGGAAGTATTTGTAGGGAGAGTATAGATTCACTCCCTTCCTCACTGAACGGAATCAGATTCCCCTGACACTGCTGAACAATCACAGCTAACCAGTATTGTTGAGCTTCAAAATATAGGATCACACTTTTGAAATAAATAGTTTTTCTCCTTTTTATGGTCTAATAAAAACCTGAATAAAGGAAAACTGTTTTGTTTTCAGAATGTGAAAAGAAAAGGAACTATAAATTGATTAGGTAAATAAGTCATTATGAACTATTTACTCACCTGAAGCTTTTATAAATGTGAACAGTGTTATTTCAGAGTGTTCACATCTTTACAGAGTCTAGTTATAGATGATACTATATAGAAAATAGTAGTTTAATCAGAATTTTATGTGTAGACCTCTATATATTTGTTCACCAAGTGCTTTCATGCCACCTTTCTCAAGTGGAAAAATGATTCTTTGACCTGCTTACTGTGAAACAAATTCAGCCAATGTTTTGGTCATTAATTGTTAGTCCAGTTGATTCAGTATGGTCCAGTATGAAAAATGGTGTTAGAAATGGCTTTTTCCTCCTTGAAAAAATGGCAGTAACAGTAGAAAGTTTAAATATCAGTTCTTTTTCTGTGATTAGCAGAGTCAAAAACCATTAAGAGGATACCTCTCTTGCATGACTGTCACAAGTTCCAGTCTTGGGTCTGCACAGTTCTGAATGGGGGCTTCAGTCTTATTTTCTGTACCTCAGACTTGCTCGTCTGCTCCGTTTCAGTTTCTGTGGATAGTCAGCTTTGGGGGAAAGAGGGGAAGAAAGTAACTGAGATCCTATCTCTACAGCCATGTTTTGGTACTCTTCTGCGCTGTGTAAAAGTTGGTGCAAGCCTCCAGGTGTAGTGGATGTTTGTACTGAGCAAACAGTTCCTCCCAGCAAGGCAAGCCTGCTCAGTTACAAGGCTCAATTGCTCTAGGAAAGGCAGAAATGTCAGATTCACAAATGGAGATTTTGTGATTTGTAACTTTTTTTTAAAAAAACATTTGAGCTACAAAGTAGGGTTGCCAAGGCACCAGTGCTGTACAGCCCAAACAGGAGAGCCAATATGGGGCCTCCTTTCACTATCTTAGGGAAGTAGGAGCAGCTGGAAAGCTTTGAGACCAGTGGGTGATGTCATGTAAGATCAAGTCTCAACAACCTCTGAGCATGCTGAAGAGAAAATTAAATCCCTACCAGTAAACATAGCCCACCAAAGGAGAGATCACAGTTTGCCCTTGGGCTGTGGGGTGTATAACAGGGGAGTAGGGACAATGTGAATCTCAGGGCCTTCCTCCTTCACTACCTCACCCACCCATGCTGTAGGATGGAGGGAGCTTTAGCTACTGAGCGTACATCACTATATCTTTGGGACTATTTTCTATGTAATGGTAGTCTTTAGTAAGAGGAAAATGGCAATTACTCTGGGACTGGGGGGAAAAATCAGGGAGCTGATGTGTTCAGGATGTCAAGTCTTGTGAAGGTAAACAGCACCAGCACAGAGAGAGCAGCCTGGCACCTCAAAGCTGTTACTGTTGGCAGTGACAAGCACAGGAAAGTCGAGCAGAAGGGTAGCCACTAGTGCCAGCACCAGCGCTGGGGGAAGGCTTGTGAGTGGCAACAGTTGCAGGGAAATAACCTTCTAGAGGTTCTGTGCTGTATGTGCAAATCACCTAATGCCCACAGGGGTGAGGAGCCTGGGTGTAGTTTAAGAGAAAACTACATTTCCTCTAATTATTCACCCTGGGTTATTCATTTGACTAAACTCAAGGGTAATGATTACCTTTTAAAAGCTATATGTGCTCCTGATCCTCTCAAAGGGAAGCAAGAGCTTGAATAAGCAGGAGAAAATTAAAATATTGTCTTCAGTTTTCACAGAAGTGTATAAAGTTCTTTCCCTGACTCCCAAATACATAAAGCACTTGCTACATGCACATCTTACGATTTGCTATTTGGTTTGACAGTATTCACAAAGAGCATTTTCATATCAGTCTTGGTATACTGCTAACCATCATAAAATTACAGAGAGCATATAAGTTTAGTACACTTGAACTGAAAAATATAGTGAATAATGCAATATGTAGTAGCTTATCTTTTTGGTGGAGAATGATTATAACAAAAATCTACTTATGCTTGGCTTCATGACAGCTGCACATACATGCACTGCTGCCTACATAAATACTAGCCTGGCTTGTGCTTTAGTGATATGAACTGTAAAGCAGGTACTGCTTTAAAGTTACATTGACAATAATGCAAGACATTTTTGTAGAATAACTTAAAGGCTATTTGGCCATCACAGCTGGTTCCATGTATTTGCTTTGCTTTTGTGTCCTTCCTGGGTACTGCCTAATTATTCTTGAATTATCATGTTTAACCTCAACAAGCTGCCATTGTGGATTCTGCAGGTTCCCTGTGCTGTGTAGTTCAGCTGCAGTGCTTATGATAGGAAAGAAAGCTCCTTTCTTTCCTTTGTGAAGTGAGGATGTGCATCTTGATGATAGGAACTTGCACAACACACAGTTTCTCTTCTTTTGCACTCAAATCTGTAGTGACACTAGATCCCTGAGAGTAGTGGGACAAAACTGTGGACAAAGGATTCAGAGAACCGTAACCAGTTGCTTAATTTTCACCTCCTCCCCGCACGCACACACACCTCTAAATCTCCACAATCCTCAAGTAAAGTCTACATCTACTGGGCAATGAATTTCCATAGTTATTTGTACTTCTTACCCCTCTACTCCTGGGAGACTGGCTCCAGCTCTCATTATACTTTTATAGCTAGGTAGGAAGAGACAGACCTTGCCTTGAAGAAAAAACAAAATCAATGAAATTTCATTTAAAGTGTCCTTCTGACTGTAGCTATGATGATGATAAGCTCAGAGAACTAAATCTTTCTGATATGAGAAACCAGTATTAATAGCAAACCAATGTTAATAAGCATTACATTCAGTATGCAGCTAGGAAGTCATTGATATTTCCCATCGTGTTTCTTTAGGTGAATTGCCATGTAGGTTTTACTTCTGGTTTGGTTTCTTTTGGATGCACTTGCATAATAATGTCTTGGAGCAAGAGACGGTGCCTTGTCTCTGAAGCCCCAGTAATGCTATTGGTGAGCCTGCTGTCCTGGAGGTGGTGGGCATTGCTAGATTTCTCCCAGTGATCTGTGAGGCAAATATTTCAATCTACCATATACAAATAGTGAGATGAACATGTAGGAAGAGAGAGATTGCTCCTAATTTCCTTGTTTTCACACCAACCTATGGCCATTAATCTTCACCTCCAGCCTGCTTAGCATGTGTTATTCCTTCACATGTGCTGGCCTGGGGACAGAGGAGGCCAAATTCTATTTTAAAAACAGATGGCCAAAACCATATACTTAATAATAAAATATTAAGTAGAAATCAATATGAATCTACCATCTCAACAGCTTTACCTTTTGACTTTTACTGGAACTCTCTCTCCTGGGTATATTGCTTTACATGTATATTATTGTGTGCTTTCTGGCTGAGCCTAGCTATCCCTCCCCACTTCCCCCATTTGAAACACCTACAGGAGTGAGGACTTGAGGCCCTGATTGTGCTCTTGTGTCTGACCTTGAGCTGTCCTCTTTGAAAGGAGATCATCATGTCCAGTTTTCAATTTAGAAATGTTGACATCTCCATTTGAGTTCATTGATCAGACTCCGCTTAGGATATATAAGCGTTTCTAAGATAAAAGCTTAGCTTCTCTTAAGGTTTGTCCTAACATGCACTGAAGACTGCTGTCGAAGTGCTCAGTTCTATCCTTTGACTATAACAGAGTCCAGGTAACTAGCTTGGATGCGAGTATCTGTGCTTTATAGAAAAATAACATCTAACAATTGTACTTGCTGTAATTAGGCTAATAATCAGCAATTACAATGAGCGATTGTACTTGTTATAACTCTTAGGGAAGAACTGTTTCTTACTTGTAGACTTCAGAGACATTTTAAACATTATTTAGGATCAGTTGTATGGCCAAATTGTA
The DNA here is from genome assembly GCF_028389875.1 of Rhea pennata. Lineage (NCBI taxonomy): Eukaryota > Metazoa > Chordata > Aves > Rheiformes > Rheidae > Rhea > Rhea pennata. The sequence continues at coordinate 14,528,089 of NC_084670.1, read as the reverse complement.
TAGATTTAGAGTCTCTGTTGAAAAGCTAGCTCCATCTTAACAGTTTTTATCTACTATGGTTTCTTGTCTAGCCAATTTTTCAAACTTTTTTGCTTTCAGACATATTCAGGTTTTATAACTATTAGAGAGAAGGAAGAAATGTGTGTCTGTATGTGTCTGTTGTGGTGGAGGGGGAAGTGAGGAGAATGGTCTAGAAGAACCAAGGACTAAATGGCTTGCTAGTGGACACAGCCCTGGCAGCTCTGGAGCCAGAAACATCTGTCTGGAAGTGAGCAAAACAGCATGTCTGCAAGCACAGAAAGTGAGAAGCTGAAAAAGAGACCCAGTCATGGCAGCAAAGAGTGAAGAACTGAGAACAGCAGAGCTAATTTAATAATTTCACTTGTATTTACAAAGCTTGTTTTGAGCTAGAAAATGCAATTTCTTCCTTACTGTTTCTGTCCTTCATTCAGAAAATATTTTGTCTGGCTACCTTCTTCTTTACTTCTCTCTCTGGAGCAAGCATAAGCTGTGCCATCAGCTCTGGAAACAGTATCATACACATTTCACTAATGCGTCAGTTGGCATTTAAGCTGCAAGCCCTGGTTTTGGGGTGCTCATGCCCAAAAGGTAGTTTTTGCAACAAAAGCAGGTAATGTGTTCCCTCTAACACTTGCTTTTGAAGGTAGACGCTTGAGCAGTTAGCCTTTGTGCCGAGGAGAGGGCCTTTCCTGGTGGAAAGAGACTAGTGAGAACATGTCCCTCTCCCACCAAGAGTCGGTGTGCTGTTTCCCCTTGCACATTAATTGAACTCCAGTGAGGGTGTCGTGGGTTTCTGTAACTATGCAGGGAGGAAAAACAACCGTTATAACTATGTAAAGGATTGAGTGGATAAAAGGCATACATTTGCCTTGATTTATCATGCGATTGCCTAAACCTCCCATGATGCTACTGCCCAGCTCAAATCCCTCTTGAAAACTATTCAGTTATCAAAATGAGCGATTCTATGATTCTTTTCTAAGCAGTGTGTGTCACTCATCTGGGCTTACTCCTTGGGGCTAGTGCATGGCTTTGAGTGCTGGAAGAGGTTTTTCTTCACTGAACAGAAGGAAAGTTGTCTTTAGGAAAGAGATCTGGAGGGCTGAAACGGGGTTTTTTAAAGAACAAACAAAAAATCCCGCAATATCACGAAGTTAAAAAGCTATATTTAGAAACTCGAGAGTAAACCACAAAATGTGCTTTAAATGTGGATGATACCAAGAGAAGAAAAATGTAGAATATTGCTAGCACCTAAAACTGTTAAAATGCTACCTGCTCTAATTTCATTTTCAAGTCTGTATCGCACTTAGAAATAAGGGCTGCAAGATTCAATTTCTGTGCTTAGCATATCATGGCAAATACAATTAAAGCAGAGAGAAGAATTAGGACTGCAGTGCAGTGAATGATAAGAAGTGGTAAGAGTTTGTTTTTTGTTAACTGAAATTTATTTTTTTTCAGTGATTCATGGAAATTATATTTTTCTGAGAACTGAGATTCTACTGTAATTTTCACTTACCACTAGAAAAAGTGATAAATAATGTTTCAAGCAAATATCTTGTCAAAGTCAGTTAAAACACTGATTCTGGTCAATTTGACACAGATGTGTCAACTGGAAGTGCCATAGTGTCTTGTGTAAGTAGAAGTGCAAGATTTTAATGTTTCTTTTGTGTATATTGGTATTTGATGCATCGTTCTGAGGCAGGAAAATGGAGTCCTAAAACAGTAGTTTTTTAACGATGTCACACCACTTCAGACTGACATAATTTGCACTGAAATGACCTCATTTCACTTTGCTTAATTAAATCATAATATTTCAGTGCTGGAATGTCACCTTTTTTTAAGGATCAAAGAAGATTAAATAAAATGCTTTTTGTGATTCCCCCCCCCCCCAAACAAATACTTTTTTTTTAAAGTGACTTTTCATCATGATTAAGGGAGAAAAGGCAGAGTGTGGGGCAGACATTCCAATTTGTATTTTCTGAGCAGCTTCAGTTCAGATCCACTTCTGGCCAAATAATGCAGAGAATAGATACTGCTGTTTTCTTATGTATTGTGGAGTCACAGGGTAAAGTGACTGTGGATTTGGGGGTTTCTTCTATTGTCTTGGGGGGGTATTATTTATTTTAGTATGAATGCCGATACTTGAAGTTTCTAGCTATATTAACTGTGAACATTGCATGGACTGAATCAGACCTTACAGGGATATTACTCTGGAGGGGCTAAGGCTGTTGTATGCCCCTTCTTTAGACCACTCATCAATATATCCTCTGAAGTACAGCTCACAGAATACCGTCCTTACTGCTCCACCTCCAACCTCATAGCTATATTCAGCCTGAAGCACTTTTTTTACCCCTAAAAAAGCCAGAAAGTTTGAAGAAGAGGAGCTGATAACAATCTGAAATGTTATTAAAAGTGAATATATTTAATATTTTAAATAACTGAATATGTCACAAGTTCTGAAGAATTAAAATTAGTCTTAAAGGCTCTATAGATCAAATTAATTTCTTGAGTAGAGTGAGAAGCATCCCTCTCAGGCTGAGAAGCCACTGGAAAATCTCCTTGATACTTTCCTAATTCTCCTCAATACTTTTCTTATTCTTCGCTTCACTAAAGGAGATTTATCTTTTATTTAAATAGCACTAGATACATTTCACATAGAAAACTAACTTCAAAAGTACCCAGCTTTCTTCTTATCATCAATTATTAGAGCCCTCCAGGTGTTTAGTCTTCTACTTTCTCACAAAGAACACTTACTCGGGTTTTTGACAGATCAGGAGAGGCAATATAGCCAAGAAATTCACCTGCCACCACACGGTCCTGTCGGCCTGGGGCAGCCTGATTTCTAGCTGTCCTCCTCCTCTCAAGCCTGTGATTACTATATGTTCTTGTTATAAGCTAGATTTATTCAAGGCACTGTAAAGATCTCAACAAGGAGCATCCCGAGTTATTTGCCTGAAATCATGTCACAAGGTATATAGTTCTTAAGGTGTGGGATAGGCCGCCCTGGCTGCGCCCCGCGTGGCACGGGGCTTACCCAGGCCGCCGGCTCGGGCACGCGGGCTTCGCCCAAGAGCAGCCCGGGAAAACGCCGGGGGGACCAGTCTGGGTGGCTTCCGGAGAGATGGGCGCTGTCAACAGCGCTGCAGACACTCAGCACCTCCAAAAATCAATTCAGACTCTCATTCTTTTCTATTCTATTTTGTTTCTAAGATTTATTTCAGTTGAATGGCTGCCAGTGCTCTCCTTATTACTATATCTTGGCACCTACAGCCACTTTAGCCAACCAGCCTTGTCTAACTCTGTCTTTAGTATGTTTTGAAGTTGTTTTGGCTCAAGGAGGAACTACAGAATATAGAAAAAGCCTCTTTCTCTCCAAACTATTGCCAAGTTTTAAATTTTCTAACACTGGTTTCTGATCAGAAAAGAGAAGGAAAAAAATACCACCACCACCACCACCCCCCAAAAGCCTTTCACTAGGATTGCTCTGCTTCCACCCTCGTGACAGGCTATCTGTGAAGATCAGATTATCTCTGAGATAGAGCAGCTTCTCAGCATGTGCCAGCAGAATCTGCAGAGCCCTGGCAGAAGCATGCTAATGTCTTTGGGGTAGTTACTTTATGTTCATTTAAAATGCAATTAAACAGAACAAATACTGTGAGGGAATGGATGAGATTTTACATTTGCATACAAAAATGAGGGAAAGATCTTTCCATCACATTATAAATTTTATATAAACGTTTTGTAAGGGAAGTAATATGTGGCGATAATATATACTAGTGTAATGAAATTACTGATATGATTGTACTGTTGTCCATGGGATCGAAACTTGTTCCCAGAAAAGAATTAATATTTTATGGAAGTGTTTATCCCTGTAATTAAATACTGGAATTTTGTTTTGTTCCACAAAAATCAGTTCTAAGCTCTGGAAAGAAGCTTGCATGAAAAGAACAGTGAGAGGGTTGAAATTCTGATTCTCCAAGGAGGTAGTTCCATTTCCAGCCCTCTGTCCACATTTGCTACTCATAAAATCCATCAACTATTACTTGGTTTTAGCCAGCAGCCAACACTGGCAATCCAGCGACGCATGTGAGTGCGTGCTGCTCGTACACGTGGGCGTGCGGTTCCAGCAACAGTCTCTGAGTCTGGCTCCTTCTTGCAGCTGAGATGAATGAAGTGCTGAACAGATTTTGAGAAATTTACTGTATTCTCTCTATTTTTTTTTTAAGGCTCTTTTTCTGTTATGTTTTTGCTGGGATGAGTCTATTTTCAAGCAAAAAAAAAAGTCTGGATGCAGGCAAAGTAAGCTATGGAACTTCTCATGGAGGAGGAATAAGAAATGAGGAACAAATCTGTGCTTTTGTACTTCTGGAGCCCTTATATTTAAGGGTAACAACATATTTCTTAACATGAGTGAGGTCTATAATGCTAGACACAGTCAACTGGGCTAAACCTCTGTAGCCACTGAAACAAATGATAAAGCTCCCAGTTAGGTGCTCTGTGAGCTTGAATTAGACATTTTCTGCATAAGGTCACAGAACTAAAGTTGTGATAGAAGGAAGTAATATTAAATACTACTTTTCTAGGAGCATCTTCTGTGCCAGTATTCCTTATATTGCTCTTTAAGTAAGCCAAGAGTTCAATTTTAATCCAGAGTACAGGGATGAATTCCCATTTCAATGAACTTTACTGGATGAATGCAAAAGCTTAGCTTTTGGCAGGCTACCTCCCATATTTTTTTCTGCCTAACATTAATGAGTTTGATATTAGCATAATGTAACCACTACATTTCATTTCTAACTTGAATAATTAAAAAAAAAAAAAAAAAAAAAAAAGGCTGGAGGCAGAGAGAGAATGGAGGAAGGGGAAAATGGCTTGAAATATAATCTGCCCTGATTTTGGCTCTTAGGTACTAATCTTTCTTGACAAGCTGAGTACAGTGAATTTATTTGTGCTTCTAGATGTATAGCACAGAGCACAGGTAAGATTGGGGGGAGGGGGGCACATGAATTCCTGCCTGTCTTTGAACGATAGACCAAATGGGTCAACCCTGCAGATCCTTATGCCCCACAAATCCACATAAAGATAGGCACAGGGGAAGACTTCTTTTCTAAAGAGGCAAGAAATATTAATGGCAAGAGGGCTTGAAAACACTATGTGCCTATAGGAGCAATGAAGAAAAATTAAATGACTGAATCACTCATACAGGTTCTGGTTTTGGAAGTCCATGGGGCTGAGTATGATACTCTGGAAACCACAGTTACTCAGATATGATCTGCAGAGATCACTGATGCTCAAGTCTTCAGGATGTCTGAGATAAGCCTGGTAGCAAGTCAGGTTCTTCTTCATTACCACCTCAGAAACAGATAATCGTCGCAGCTGGGCACTATTAGGATTCTATTCTTGTCCAGCAAGCAGTGAATAAGGTACAGTTACGGGGTCATCATGGAAAAGCAGTCCATTATTTTGAGCAGTGTAACACTTTTAAAGGCCAGCTTACACATTAACTATTTTAATTGTCAATGACAACAGCACTGTGGTGTAACATTAAAGGTGTTCTAAAGTTAGCTATTTGCTGACACTGCATGACAGTTTTGCAGATCATAACACTTTCACGAATGCTCTTAGGCAAGCTATATATATACACATATATATACACACATATATTTCCTCTTTGTAGTTAGTATTAACATGAGTTTGGGAGAGAGCCAAGCTGAATTATTAGTCTACTCACACTTACTGTTTTTCAACTACAAAGAACAAAAATTTAAGTTCTGAAACTATGGATGAGGACTTTTTTAAATCTAATTTTACTAATTATTTGAGGAAAATGTTATTTTTGTTAGAGATGAGCTAGTAGGAATAAAATCCAATGAAACCTCCTATGCCTTTATTTTATAATTGAATTGACCAGTCCAAGCAACCATATGTTTGGTTTCACTCTCCCCAGATGCTTTTTTCTTTTTCTTTTTTTTTAAATCTCCTTTAAGGGCTAAAGGGGCTTAAGGGTTAAGGGTTAACCCTTAAAGGTTAGAGAGAATTTCGAGGTGCTGCTTGCTTGTTTTCCTGCCCTCAGGCGATGGTCTGCCTCTGACTCTTCTTGCATCACCAACTGGGGCAGCAGTTAGTTAATTTGTTTCCTTAAAGCATAGAGTGAATGGATTTTTTTTTCTTTTGTGACCCCTAACAATGTTGTCCTCCAACATAACCCTCCTTCTTCCCATAGATTTCTTTCAACCCCTTTTTATTGTGCAAATACATAGTTACCTTTCTTGAGCTTTAAACATCTCTACAAGGTCAGAGGCCAGTCGGTATCTGCTGGGGCTGCTGGCTGCTTCTGCAGTCAAATCTGGTATTCTGTCACCATGCAGTCTATGAACCACTCCCTCCCCTCCTTTTTTTTCTATTGATGATAGCATTTGAATTCCTGGTTAGTTCTGTAGTTTTTTATCTTGATGGGAGTTTTTTCAAAGGCATAAACAAAACTTACCTGTTTAAAGCCCTTTGGCTTTCAGTGGGAACAGTGGATGCCAGCAGCATTTCGTACTTCTTTTGTGCAATCTTTCCCTCTTTCTTAAACAAAGATGGCACGAATTAAAGGTTCTTTCACTTTAGAGATATTGGTAAAGATCATAAATTAAAGCTTAGATAAACAAATTAAATCCCGTATGCTTTGTAGTGGAGCTGTGCCCCAGAGTACACTGCATACTAAGACCCAGAGCATGCTTAATGCAACAGTAGTCAGGGCCTTTGCTCATTTACTGCCAGATGTGCCAGACCCCCGAGAATATCCTAATGCAGGGAGAGGGGGCAGAGCAAGGAGACTGCTGAGGCAGGACAGAGAGAACTGACAGGAGACTCGGGGTGGCAGGTGTCCGGTGTCAGGAAATGGAATATTTATTGAGAAACCAGATGGAGCGCGGATTTCTGTTGCTATCTTACTTCTCTCTTAATTTGGGGAAGTCTCTCTCTACATTACTGCATGACACGAAATTTGGCAGTTGTGGTGACTACTGTGTGATGAGACTGCTAAAAATATCAAACTTCCAGCGTATGAAAAAGCAATAGGATATGTGCTACCTAATCAGTTTTCTACACCTCTCACCTCCACAGATCAACATACTTAACTGTATACTATTCATTAAGCAAAGTCCTACTGCTGAATTCTGTTTACCAGGTAAAAATTTTTTTTTTTGTCACCATTCCAATTAATTGGTGTTCCCTGTGCACACAGAAAGAATTGCTAAGCTCTGAGTCATCTCTGTGAGTCCCCCACTGTTACAGATAATAGCAGCAGAGTGGGAGTGGGTATGGCTGACTAATATTCCTTAAAATTCCACTTGGGTTATAGGCTCTTGAGGCTTACAGATTTTTAGGTAGTCTGTCATGTGTCATAATGTCACATCACATTAGGTATGACTCATGTAATCCAATTTGATACATTGGCATTGGAATATGCTGAAGGTTTTTTTGCACAGTAAAATACCTCATGTGAAGTGTTTTCCCCTGTTTTTTAGTGTCTCTGGTGGTAATATTTGCAGGAGTGCTACCATTCTTGTCATCAAAAAGAAGAATCTCAAGAGCCTCTTCAGAATGCCTTGACATGGCCTAGTATGGCATGGTTAAAATGTCTACTGAAAGCAATATGAAAGTGGCAAGTTTTGACCCTTAGGAAGACAAAAATATGGCTATTTTAAGAGACAGAACCTCTTAAATCCCTGCGGTAAACAGCAGGAGTTGCAGTCTGTCAGCGTCTCCATCTCTAAAATCTGCTGAACCATTTGGCACTGCCTCTGAGTTGGAAATGTTTTTCTTCATATGATAATATCAAAAAGGAGATTTTGTTGGGTTTTGCCTTTTCTTTTTCTTCTGTGGCTGTTTTCTTTAAGATCTAGGAGACACCTCGCAGCAGTGGGAAAATGTCCTATACAGATATTTTCCAGTTTTCTTGCCAGGTAAACAATGTTCTGGCTCACAGGAGATAAAGGGACATTTCAGAGACCAGGTCACTGCCACCTCTTAAGAGTGGTGGCTTAAATTAAAAAAAAAAAAAAACAACTACATAAACTTTGGGAACAATAGACAGATTGCTATTTCCTTACCCCTTTTGGTGGGAGCAGAGTCCCTGAGATGGACTTGATATTACTGGCTGCACAACAGTGTTATATAATATAAATAAGTAGCTAGTACAGACTGTACATTCCAAGGAGAGGCATTTAATTGTTGGGAGTCTACCAGGAAGTCAACTCTGCCCTGATTTCCGCCGTGATTCAATAGGCTATTTTCCAGAGATGTCTGGAGCCATAATGTAGCCAGTCTGATAGGACTGTTGAAAATATTCCCATGATTATAAAACCACAGAGGGACAATTTGTTTTGGGAGGTGCACTGACAACTAATGACAAAACAGTGTATGCATTATGAAGCTGATATTGTGTTCTTGAATAAAGAACTGATAATGCCTGGGCACATAGGGTTGCTTTCTGCTCACAGCTGTAGAGGAACTACTACTGACTTCAAATAGCTGCATGCATGTAGCTCACTCAGAGGAGAAACTCAACGTTTTTCTGAGCTGTACTTTAATATTAATTCTCTCTGCGCCCTCCACATTTCACGACTCACCTTTGTAAAACATTAACTTCTTCAGGCTGGGCTCTAGTCTAAGTAGCTCCACTAACTACTCAGAAAATGCTCCTCCCTCAGACTCAGAATGAAGTTCGGTAGGTAATGTATTTTTCTTGGGAAAGTATTAATACATACTAAAACCATACTCCTTTCCTCTTGGGACATAAAGGAACTTAAGCACAGCAAAAGTATTGTGTTTCTACTGTGCATCATGGCTCAGAGCTTGTAAATAGGGACATTTCATCTAGAGAATAGCAATCCATAATTTTTGCAATAATGCAGAAGAGGAAGAACTAGAATATTGAATTGATTATTTTGGAGAAAAAGTTTCTTGCAGTAGAACAGTTCAGCATTACTTAAGTAGCTGGAATATGTGTTACTGCTACTAAAAAAACTTGAACTACTGGCAACAAATGGATTTATACTGAATTTGAAGTCCTGTTGAAGATATGCACCATTCCCACTCTGGGAGCAGTGGTTGTGGAAAGACGATGAAGATTTGGGTCAGTGATGTCAGGGTTTTTTTGCATTACACTGAACAAAGAGCAAAGAAAAAAAGTTCCAGAGCAGCTAAAGCAAATGACAATTCTAACTGACTTGCTGATGATGATATTTCATCCACTATTTTAATGCTTCCTTATCCTCTATATCTTTCAGCAAATCACTCTGCAGCAAAATGTTAGACTGCCTCACATTGTCAGATTTTAATTGGGGGAATTTGATCAGCACTAGTATTAATTCCAAGAACTGTTGATAGGAGTTTAAAAGCCTGCCTGCTCCCTCTGCCAAGTACTTCTTACAGGGGAGAGAACCTAATTCTGCTATCACTGAAACCAGTAGAAATTGGAGTAGTTTCAGTGAAATCAACTTACTGCCTGTTGCAGAGATCAGCAGAAGAGCGACGGTAGGTTTTAAAAAGGCTGCTGGTATATGGGCAACACAAAGCTGCACGTTGTGACATTCCTAAAGAAGGGCAAGTGGTTTTGGTGGTTCCTTTCCAGGTCTCACAGCTGGACTGCTAAGGTAGGAAACAAGCTATCATGCCACTCTTACAGGAATGGAGAAAAGTTGCTGTTCTCTCTGCATACAGCCTCTCTCTCTGTATAGAGGTTGAAATGCTGAGGCAGTCTTTCTAATACATGCACATAATACATGGTGTTTGTAAGCTGCAGCTTAGAAACGTGCTCACCCATATACACGCACACATGTACCTTCAGCGTGTGTGTTTGGATAACAAGATAGTTTTAGATGTATATTCTCTGCCAGCACAGAACCTTGCTGCAGTACAGCTTGACTGCCTTTTGGGGGGACATGGGGGGGGGGGGAGGGAGGATAAAAAGGTTACTTAAGGGTTTAAAGATTAAGCATGGCAGAATCTTCCAAAACTAGGCAACAGTTCCAGGCACATGTCTCTTCTATATTCTTTTCTATAATGCACTGCAAATGGATAGGGGATGGAACAACAGCAAATGATGTCAGGACAGATGAGTAGAAATCAGTCAAGTTTTCAGTGTTCTGAAAGTAAGCATTTCCATGCTCTGAAAGTAGAGTCCTTCGCTGTGCCTTCAATGCCATGGCTATGAGCAATCTGAGCTGCACTGCTCTGATAGGGATATGCAAGCTTTAATGCAGCAATGTTGCTATCTCTCTGAGGAAGCTGCAGGATAATCAGCGTGTTCTAATTAATATCACTCATTGCAGCTTTTTGTTCTTGTGTGATCTGTGACTAGAAAGGACAGCACATTCTTCTCCTATCAGTTGTATGTAGAGGTGCACACAGACACAAGCACACACATTCCTCTTTCTCTCACTCACAGAGAGCTGTCACGTATTCTACAATTATAATGCTTCAAGTCTAAATTACTGGATGTCACTTCAACAAAGTCTTCCAGTGTATGTCTGTTTTCATTCAGAAGAGCCATAATGCCTTAGCAGTGTCAAAAACAAACAAGTTGGCATTTATGATTTTTTGTTTTATAAAAAGAAAACTATGTTAGTTGAGACATGTTTTTGATCTTTTTTTTTCTTGGAAATACAAAATTTGTAAAGGGATAATTTATTTTAAACATTGCCTCAAACCATCCCTCATGGCATGTCTTTCAGATCCTTTTATTTGAAGGTTCATTTTTACTAAACAAACACAAAAAGCCACACTAAAGAGATACAAAGTAAGTACTAGGATTATGTCCCTGAAAGGTAAAATTAATTCTGTTCAGGATTTAACAAACATCCACCTAAAAAGGTATCAGTCTGCTTGAACACAATTTAATCTACAGTAAACATACAGGGTTAATGCATATTTACACTCAAAGAAATGGCAACAGTTCTACAGATCTGGAAGGTGTAACATCAGAAAGCTTTTGCATGGACCAAATTTTCAGGTATTCAGATGCCAATCAAAAATGTCAGAATTTCTGTCCTAATGAGATTAAGTCTTTCTTTATTATTGTAGACGGTCCAAATCAAGATACTGAAGAGGAGGCATAATCACAAAATAATTTCTAGATCTAGCCAGAGTAGATATATGTTCGTATGGGAAACATCCACTAAAATACTCTAAAAAGAGATGAGAGTCAAAATGTGCCTTGAAAGTCAAATGAAATGCAATGATATTTATTTCTTTCAGACTGAGCTTAAAAGTTCATGAGAAGCAAAACTGTTACTTTAGGTATAATTTTACAGATTTTTTTTTTCTCTCTTACTTCTTGCTGTAGACTAATATGCTACATCAAAGCAAAAGGATCTGTTTTGTCAAAGAGAGATTACTTTGACAGAAACATGTTTATCATCAAGATGATTAACCTAAATAATAAAGTAATCCATGCAGAACTACACCAGACAAGATCAATTGGACACATATTATAGTATTTGGGCATATATTATGATGAAGTTCCTCTTTAGATTGGGAAACATGCAGTATAGCCACTGGAAGCTGTTGCAGGGTGCGGGGAAAAGAGCCCTGATTCAAGAGGAAGGGGAGATAAAGGCAAAACTGCGAAAACAACTCTTGTGGGAATTGCCCACAGGAGCAGGTGGGACAGGAAGAGGGGGTGGGGAAGGGTGCAGGACACTTCCCATCTGTGGACCACGGTACAGAGGCATGTTCAGTTTGGAAGTCTCTGCCAAAATCCCCATCACTTCCAGTGGAAGTGGAATGGGGGCTCCTTTTTAGCCTAAGAAACTTGCAACCTCCTCTGCTAGCTGTTCCTTTTAACCTGAGATTGTTTTAGATAGGGTTTTCTAACCAGCTCTTCTCATACAACTTGCATTCTATTAGATTAAGTTCAAGTTTCACTTGCATCTATACCATATCCAGATGGCATGGATAAACTGTTCAAGCCTACATCCTGTTCTGCACATTACTTGGGATCTGTAGCAGCTTAGCTTAGCATGCTGGTTGTTCTGGTTGCCTGACTCCTCGTTCCTGTTGCTTGCCCAGCATCGTGATCAAGTCACAAAAGGAGAACAGCTCTATTAAAAGATACCTTTCCTAATTGAGGGTGAAGTGTCCCAGCCACAAAGGAAGGATGCTGCTGTGCAGATGTACTGTCTCCAGAGTGGATTATTCAGTAAAGAATTGGTACCTAGATTTTTTTTTTTCTTAAACTTTGAAATCCCGCACTTATTCAAGAAGCTCAAAGTACAAGGAAAATGCTTCATGTTTCAGCAAATGTTCAAGAGGTTCAGAGAGCTGGCTACCACATTAAATAGTTACCCTGTGGCCTGCACTGTAAATGAAGAGGAATAACAGTGGTTATTGAAACTTGTTCTACTTTGTCACAGAGCTACTGGAGCTGCCAGAGCTGCATCGCTTGCTTTTTGGAAACCCTGAAGGAGAATATGACCTGGGAACAATCATATGTTTGTAGTCCAATTGTTCCCAGACTTGCCAAAAAAAAAAAAAAAAAAAGGAAAGAAAAAAAAAAAAGAAAAGAAAAAGAAAAAGTGATCAGAGTAGCAATACTATACAGTGTGGCTATATTTTCATGTTACTCAGTCTGTACATTGCTTTGAGACACAATACAAGGCCAGTTATTAATCCTGTAATTACCCAGCCTTATCACTGCTATCCACATAGGCTGACTGTGGCTGGACTTCTAGATGATATTGTTTTCATTAGCGTGACCAAAGGGAAATTTAATTAGAGGTCCATCTCTCAAATGGACGAGTGAAAAATATTAGGATTAAGAAATTAATCCTAATACTTAATTACATTAAGATATCTTACCATTATGGATAGGGGATTTTTGATACTCTGGGCAACTCTTTTCTATCAAATCCTCCTTTTGTGACTGCAAAGCATGATTGCAGGTGGAAGAGGAAGGAAATGCCCGTGACATTAAAAAGCAGCATATCCTTCCTGTCAGCTTTGAGCATGGAATAGGAATATCCAATCAATCAAAAGGGTTTGTTCTGGATCATATCAGTTCCTGACCACAAACTCTAAATCCACATTATAGGAGTAAGGCAAAATGATCTACAGGTAACAGAAATGTTAAAAATGAATTGATAAGGAAATCAGACTATGACTAAATGAAAGCAAGTAGGCTGAAAGGCAGCATTTTAATAAGGAAGATTTTTGTATCGTTTTCAGGTACATTTGGGCAGATTTATATAAAACAAAATTTCATCCTGGAGACCAGTTAAATTTCATTGATAAGAATGCACTTCATTGCTTCATTTAGAAACTTCCACTGTGGCTTTTTTTTTTCCCCCATTAGTATAAAAATAAGAACCATCTGTAGGAAAAAAAAAAGAAAGAAAAACAAAACCCTACAACTTGTTTGTGTGACTGCTTTGTTGTTGTTTAGATTTTTAGGAAACAGATGCGTGTTTTTCATTTGGGGAAAGAGTACATCTGTTCTGCCGAATTCTCTCCAGAAATCCTTAATTTTCCAGTAAGAGCTTATTCAATTACATCTGAAAATAAGAAACTTTCCCTCCATCATCTGTGTGTACACAAGCATGCATTACAAGAAAAGTGGTCATTCTGACATGGTGAGGAATTGTTTTCTGAGCAAATCCATAAGAGGTTGCAAAATGCTATATAATAATTTAGGTTAGAGAAAGAAAAGAGAAAGTGGCAACAAATTTACTTCTGTAATCTCTGAAAGCATATCTGCACAGTTGGAGCTGTTAGAGTCTCATAGTGAAGAGTGGCATACAATTTAACAGAGATGAAACCAATAAGATTGTATAGAAATTCCTGTAGAAGATTTAATAAAGATTGAATTCCTGTCTACAAATTGCTTAAACCATTCAATAGAATTCTATAACAGGGATATTATTCTCTGTTATATTCTGTGGGGTAGTTTAAATATTTTATAGAGAGGTTATCGTTCTCTCTTAAATTTACAGGTCTTCTCCATGAGGGGAAAAGGAGTTCGTTGTATGCGTTCACAATATTAGTCAAATTTGGGATCCATTTCAAAAATTATATAGTACCCTTTCCAGTGCTTCTTGTTTTTTAAAAATACAAGAGCTACAACATAAATTGTAATAGCCTGTGATTCATGTTCAGATGTGCCCATTTCAGAGTTCAAATTAAAGTATATTCCATTAAGGTATCTTCCTTTAGCTACGGGATTTTTCTCTTCAGCTTAGAAACAGAAAATGGAAACAGAAAATAGTCAGTAGTCAAATCTCAGTGCAGAAGGCATCCAAAAGTACATCAAGAAGGGTAAAACTATTAACTTGTTCCCCCTTCAGGGGGAGGGTCCTACAGTAGAGAGGTATTTTGGAAATAAATCTGAAACAGGTGGACAGAGCAGCAGGAGGGCAGTATCAGGCTAATACAGCAGGAGGGCAATATCAGCCAGTTAGAAAAAACGAATCACATGGACTGTAGGGGACTGCATATCAGAATTGCCAAGCTGACTATTTCCTTCTACATATCCTAAATAAATCGGGCCTGCACAGAAATACGGGCAGTGATAGCTCCCCACATGGCCCAAATAGCGGTGGAAATGAAAGCTGCCTGCATGGGCTTGGGTTAAGCTGTAAAAGTTCAGGTGGGGTGTCACTTTGAGCTAGGCCTGTGGAAAGGTGTAAAGATCCCCATCAGTATTTTTTCATTATATTGCTGGCATTTTCTCTGCAACAGTGAATTTCTTTTGCTGTGACTAATACAGCTCTCCCTGCTTCACATTCCTGTCAAAAGGCTGTTTTAGGGCTGTTGGTAGCTGTGGTTGTGAACCTGGCAGGAGAGCGGAGCCAGGCACAGAGTTCGGGGTGCTGAGGGGGGCAGCTGAGCTGCTGGTAGGGAGAGAAGGTCCAAGCTGGTCCAAGTGGTGCCCAGGAGAGCCTCTCCACACGCCTGCTGCCGAGTTATGTAGCCTCCCGACAGCTAAGGGCAGGCTCCAAGGTCTTTGCCTAGATGGCCACAGAGACTTCACATTTCTGCTTGAGCTGTGGGTTCAAACTGCTATTTTGAGTTAAAAGTGAACACCCAGGTGAGAATTTTTGTGTCCAGCCCCAATCTAACTGCTAATGTTTCAGAAAGGGAGAGTAGAAGAGACAGTTTTGTTAACAGTTTTGTTAAGTCATCCTGCTATTAATTTAAAATATACTGGCCTTCAGCATACTCCTCAGGATGCCAGCTGGAGCAGGACAGGTCCAGTTTCCCTCAACCTTTATTTTACCAGAATAGACTCCTTCATGGCTCCCCTGATTTGTCACACTGCAGCTAGTTTGTGGCTGCTTGCAGTTTTAAAGCACAGTAATTCAAGCACTCTACTTCTGGATGTCTGTGATGCTGGCTACTGTTCTTTGGCCAGCCATGGGCAATAACTCAGCCCAAATGTTGCCCACCTGCTTCACTGTCCATATATGTCTGATATTTTGCCTGCTGCCACTTGGGCTGTGTCGTTTCTCTCCTGTAGCAGCTGGCCCAGTCATGAGTTGATTTGTTGCATGCAGTGCTTTTCCTCTTCTCACTGCACACCTTAGGCTACAAATTACACTGTGAATTTCCCATTCCACAAGGGTGCAATGCAAAGCCCATTGAATGCAGCAGAAATCTTCTGCTGACTTCAATGGGACAGTGAATCATACCCTAAATCACTGATGCTACAGGGTTCATGATAGAGTTTAACACTGTACTCAAAATATTGCACTTCTGGGAGTAGTTCCCAACAAGTTATATTTTCCTAGAAAGGACTCTGTTCCCTAGCTTCTTAAACTTTCCGCTCTTAGGCCTCATCTCTTCTTCCTTTTTTTCTTTTCTTTTCCTTTTTTTTTTTTTTTTTTTTTTTTTTTTGAGTACTACTTTCGAGAATGTGTCTGTAATGATTTCAACCTGACAAGTGTTCCTTCTCATAAAGTTTCTTGGTCTGCATTTCACTTGACTGTGCTTCCAGTGCAAAGTGTTTCCTGCTGGTGAAGGAAACGCTCTTTCAAGGAAGACATCCTTCCTTTAGGCTCCTGGGAATGCATTTGAATTTCTAAAAGAGCACATTTAAAGACTTTAAAGAAAGTCACAGCAGTTTCTGGAAGCCTCTGGGATTTCTCACTGTCCTCACATAGATTCCAGCTGTTCAGTAAGGCTTGGCATTTTTTTTACTCTCCTCACTTCATTTCAATACTTCACAGAGAAGCTTGAGATATTAGGAGAGTCTGTCCACAAACTGAGTCCCAGGGGGAGGGAAAAAAAAAAGGTTCTTTAAAAGTCTTGTTTAAATAATGACAAAATTTTATTACAAGATCTTGTACCATATGTGTCTTTGCAGTGGCCTTCATGTGAAATTCTTTCCACTTTAAGTAGTGGAGTGTCAACATTGTCTTCTAACCATGGCTTTAGGAGAGAATTAAAACTAAGATATAAAACATCTCTGAAAACTGACTGGCATTCTAGTCTGGAAATGTGTTTCTAAAACTTTGATATAATCAGTTTGCTGTGATTAAATTAGAGGAGGACAGCGACAGAGATATTATACAGATTTAGATATCTGTGTTCTATTTCAACAAGGAAAAGAACATGTGACAGAGGTTAATCCATCATAACACCAGCCTTGGAGCTGCTGGGATGTGTCCTGCCAAGGCTTCTTGCATTAACTTTTTCATAACACAGTACATAATTGTAGCATGAGTAAATACAATTAAGTAGTTTTTCTACTCTGTTATGTTGATGTAAATCTCCTCTCCAGTTGCCAAAAGCAGGTGGGTTATGTTTTCTCTGCCCAGCTGGAAGTGCATGGTTTTAACCCACAAAGTTCCATCCCTTCCCCTCTAGCCTCATAGGAGCTCCCCTGCAAGGGCTTCCTTGGGATCGCCTTCTGCAGTAGCATGCCCTGCACAACACCCTTCTTCTTGCATATGAATACAACTAAAACAAATGCTCTTAAAGGCAGAATTAACATGTGAACAGCAGATACAGAGTGATCACAGAAGAGGAGGGCAGAAATGGGGATGTGGGGATGGGGTCACAGGGATGCATGTGCTGGGGGTGATCCAGCCAAGTGGGGAGGGCAGAGCAGCTCCTCATAGCAGGGCTGGCAGGCTGCAGCTCCAGCCTGTTTCAGTGCTCCCAAGGCCACTTAGAAAACAGTAACTGAAAGCAGTACAAACTGAGTGCAAACAACATGAAAAGAGAAAGTCACCTGTCCAGTTAGTCAATAAAGATCATAGTTTTCGGGAACACGCTTGAATCACTGTTATTAATCAAGCTCCCAATTTACAACAGATGATATTGTGCAGTTGATGATTGATAGTCCTTTCGGGCGTAATGTCAGTTCTTCCTTGAACCATGAAGACACAGTTTGCGTATGTTTGAGAACTCATAGATTGGTGAGCTCCACAGTTCACCAGCTGCCCAAATTACTTTCTATTGAAAAAAAAAATGCTTTTCTTGGGAGAGGGAAGGGGAAAGATCCAATTTGTAATATTTTTCTGTTTTTTTCTTTTTTTTGGGGGGGGGTATGGAGGTGAATTTGCGACACATTGAACATAAACGTAAAAGCTATTAGAAGCAATTGTTCTATAATAAAACATAATGTTGCTGGAGCACAAACATCTGTCACTCATGCAGACATCATCCTGTAAACCCATCTAACTAACTCTATTTTCCCTTCTGATTGTATCAGGGTAGCTTGCGGCGTGACAGTGATTTGAGTGACAGACGTCCAACCTGGAACAGTGCTATGCATATTTATGTTTGTTTACAGGGCTTCATCACTCCTGAAAGATGTAAATTTTTAAATTTGCTTTTATTGAGGAAAGGAACTACAAGGAGAAAGGTTGTTACCTTGGAATGCAAAGTCAAAGATATTGTAGGGCTCTGGCTTTCATAAAAATTTTACCAAGTTTTTAAATTGACTTTTTGATTTTCTAATGAAAAAGAGTATGAATAATTTAAATGTAGAAGGCATTTTTTATTAGAACCATACTATACCAATACAACAGAAGACACAACACTCAAGACACAGCTTAACTTAATCCTCCTCCTCCCAGACTTTGATTACAATCATCAAAACAGCCATAGAACCTCTATATTAAAGGCAGATTTTCCCTATCTTTCTATTAAATTATGGTTAGATTTCTGGAATGCAACCTTAATAAGTTTAATCAATGAGATTTTAATTTTTGCGTGTGTGCTCAGAACCGTAATGAAAATTGGCTAGTCATTTAAAACTTCTAGATGTAGAGCACCAGAGACACTTACATTGTGGGTTATTAAAAGGCTTTTCCATGCAAATGTTTTCCAATTTTTCTGTTATGCATCTATGATAACAAATCAATTCCCAATTCTGACATGCCTGTGAAGAATCAGACAGTTTTGTTTGTGGTATGCATATGGCCGTCTGAATGCTTACACTTTTATTTTAGTCCTATTTGACCATATCTTTAGTTTCTTTGTAATGCACCAGATGTAATGGGTCATATATCCTGTATAAACAAAGCTTTCTACCACCAGATCTGCGATGTAGGCGAAATATGGTCCCTTGCCAATAAAACAGTGCTCTCTTTAATGATACCAATCTGTAAGTTGGCATTTTGCATTATGTGCTTATTTGTCAAGCAGTAAATTGATTTGTTCAATTGAGAAAGAGAAAAATGTGCAACCTAATAATCTTGAACTACTGTAATGTACTGTAGAAAGGTTTTGGTGCTTATTTTCCAAAGGCCATGCTCTCATTTCATATCCATGCTCTTTGAGCAGAAATAAAAAAGAAGGGGAAAGAAAGGTAATTACTACCTGATCTCTATTTCCCCATCCTAGTTTCTCTAATCTGATGTCCGCTAGGGAATTGGCATGGTCAGTTGAATTCCTTAAAAACTGCATCCATCTTCTCTTTCCTGATTGCAACTTTCTTTAGCAGTATCCTGTGAAGATCAGAAAATGGTACAGGAAGTACTGGTGAAAACTATGGGACTGATCTCTAGATGGGATTTTTTAAAAGGCAAAAGAGAAGGCTGTCTTGATTAGACTTTAACTGAGTTTAATCAAGTTCTCGTTGAGAACTGGAGTTCCCAGGCTAGTTGGGAAACTGAGGAGAAAGTTAACAGAGCAGTAGCAATGTTTTAGCCGTTTTAGTTATCAGCTTAAAATTAAAGATGCAGTCTTTACGTGGTGAGCCAGAATATTTTATATTAAACATTTGTCCAAGATACTGGACCAACTAACATTCATACCTGTATCTGACTACATTTTGTCATGGTAACCACTGGTAACAGTGCTTCTTTTCTCAGAAATGAAAAGCTTCTGTCTTGAAGATTTTGAAGCCTATTTTCTCTTAAATAGGTACAAAATGACTAGTGCCTGATATTCCCATTGTAATATTAAAGCAGCCTTCCCACTGTTGTTTTCTTTTCCAAATCTCACTGATTTGTGGAAGGTTCTAGAGCATAGATTTCTTTCATGTCATTCTATTTCTTTTATATTATTGTTACAGTTTCAATAGAGCACAAAACAAATCTTACGGGCATTGGTTAAAAAAAAAAAAAAAAAAAAAAAAAAGACAACCGTCCTTTCCTTGGCGAGTTTAAAATGTCTGCATCTGAAGATAGAAACTGTGGAAGGAAAACTAAAACCATTGTAAGTAATAACAAGGTAATAACGACATGATTATGCTTCCCATCAGAGAGGCAGTCCAAAATGTGAAAATGTCATCGAGCATCTTGGGAAAGACTTTTTTGAAATTACAGCCAGATCAACACTTCAGCCAACAGAGCTAGCAAGATGAGAGGTACTCTGACTCTTTGAACAGAGAAAACGGAGGTCTTTAAATATCTTTCTTCTGGTCTGAGGGAAAACTCTGGAATTACAATTGTGTGATTGAATTAAACTGTTCCATTTCCTAATTTTATTACAGGCTTTGTCAGAGGAATGGCTGAATATCTGCCTATTAGTCCTC
Source organism: Rhea pennata (assembly GCF_028389875.1). Lineage (NCBI taxonomy): Eukaryota > Metazoa > Chordata > Aves > Rheiformes > Rheidae > Rhea > Rhea pennata. Next base: position 14,508,099 of record NC_084670.1, on the reverse strand, counting down.
ATCTCAGTCTTTATCTCAGGAGACTTTTATCATAATGAGTGTTAATTCTATGAAATTAATTGAGAGTTTGTTATTTTCATCTCTAAATGGTGTACATTTTTGATTGACTGGTCAATGACAAGTCTCTTCTCATTTTCCCCTATAATAAGTCTATGAAAAGGAAAAGAAGTGGAATGGTTGGCCAATTAAGTTATACAATAATGACAAGGTCAGGCCAAAGAGAGTACATCGTGGTAGTTTACAAATTACTAAGACATTTGGATTTTTTGTGTTCCTGACAGAAATTGTAATGAAAATAGAAAGTGACACATGAATCCATTAACGTGACAGCACAATAAAAGGGAGGAGAAATAATTTTCAGCATACAAGAATACATCAAAATAATTTGAAGGGATCGGAGACAAACCCACGAGAGAATTCTGACTGTCTTCCCAAAATAAGATGATACATTCCAGAAAATATTATACATTTCTCATTTCCTGCTAAATCCAAATCTTTCACAATTACAGTTTCCTGTATTTCAGGAAAGTGTTTTCTTGTTTTATCTCTTCAATCTGCCCTATCTCTGAGTAAGAGCTTGAGTCATGCAAAGATAGCTCAGTTCATTGTAATCTTGTGATGTTGGTTCCTCCTCCTGCTGTAATGAATTTGTGTAGCTTTGCCAAGGAAAGAGCAGCACTTGTCGTAAAAAATGTGTGAAGCTGTGCCAGTAAAAAGTGACATGTTTATAAATAAGGAACAATGTAGTCATACTAAACCTATGCCTGCAAACATCCTGCATATTAGATCATTGCAGTTGAACTGCTTTGTCCAATAGTCTTGTGGGACTCATTTGTAGAAGAAGGAAGAGCCAGGGCTACTGTCTCAAATAAAGAAGCTTAAAGAAGGTAATTTTTACCACTTGCTGTTTCCAGTGTGCCCTATAGCAAAGGTTCAATCATGTGTTAAGCCATCATTGTGAAAGATTCATTCTGTTTTACCTTTATAAAATATAAAAAAAATATTACTTCATCTGAACAAACTATCAAAAGGCTATATACAACTTCTTCAAACATTTGGGGTCCTCTAGGTTTTCTGATAGCAGCAGTATTGACCACTATTTTGTACAGCACCCATACAGAAAGTTTATGTAGAGATGACAATGATGTAGCCGTACTGCATAAAGTGCATGGTCTAAGATGGGGAAAAAAGGTGGGCTTTGTGCTGATTTTCCCTGTGATCCTTGCTTCAAATGAAGATGATACACGTAGGGGAGGTAAGCAACCTTTTGAATCCGTTGGAGATCCCTCCAAGGCTACTCTGCCATATCAGTGCAGTTCATGCTACACCTACCCATAGCCTTTCTTCTAGGCCCACCCTGCAATGTTTCCACTGGCTGTGGGAAAAGTGGACAGCACAGCACTATCTACATCAAAGGAGTCTCCAGCTGTCCTGTTAAAATATCTCTTCATTCTCTTGGCACTGATGGCACAGTACAAAGGGGACAGCTGGGGTCAAACTTCAATGCTGGGCTGAAGAGTATTCTCACATTAACGCACAGCTCATGCAAATACAGTAGCTTTTATCCTAGGACTTTAGATGATTTTTCAAAAACAGAGCATAACAAACTGTTTTATTTGCGGATCTTGGCTCCATCTGATGCAACTAGAAACTGCCCAAGGTCAAGTTTCCAGAGAAGGGATCTCTTATGTCTTTCCTTGCCAGGAAATCTATTTGGTCTAGCACACAATACAGTCAGTACCTCAACAACCAGTTGTTTTCTGAATACTCTAGACTAGTATAACCACTTTCCCAGCACCATTTCTCTCTTTTGATGCCTTATGTAAATGCCAGCCACCCAAATGATGAATTAGCCTTGGTGCTACTGTCGCAGTGTTTTAAAATAATAGCATGCCCAACTTTCTGCAAGCTGATTTTGTAACACATCCTATAGAAGCTGACACTTTAGGGCATCAGGTTTTAGACTCCTCAGTTATCTCTTGTTCTTGTGATAGCAAAGTTTGTGGGATTTTGACACCTTGTCTTTTAGTCTCTCTACTCTCCTCCTTTCTTGCCTATGGGAATGAAGAAAAAAATTTCCATCCTACATCTCTGTGCAGATCACAGCAGATCTCTGAGTGGCTCCTTCAGGCAAGCTGGTAAGAGCTCTCTGGCAAAGGAAAAGCAAATTAATACGGATTTTTTCTGATTTAATATTAAAAAGACAATACATCTATTCATCAGAAAAATCTGTCTTCTTCACTCAGATTTTGTGTGTATTCTCAATAAACTCACTCAGTAATCCCAAATATTATTTGAAAGTCTGTTCTCTTAGGAGATGCTATTATCTCTTTAAAAATGTTAGTATGTTTTCTTCATCTCTCATGAGTCTGAGGACCTACAACCTGAGGGTAAAGTTCATCAAGTATTAGCAAAATTTGAAGCTGCAACAAATCTCTTTTTTTCATCTAGTAAACTTCTGTGAAGTTTTCAAAAACGTACAGTAGACTTTGGGCTCCTGGTCATATAGTCATACAATCATTGAGACTGGAGACCTCTGGAGATCCTCCTGCTCAAACAGAGTCAACTAGAACCGGTTTCTCCTGACTGGACAAGGTCCTCTTTTGAATATCTCTAAGGATGGAGATGCCACAATCTCTCTGGGCAGTTCGTTCCAGTGTTCAGTTGCCCGTACCTTAAAAGGGTTTTTTCCTTATGTTTAAACAGAATTCTCTATTTCTGTTTGTGCCCGTTGCCTTTTTCCCTTCTGTTGGATACCACTGAGAAGAGTCTGGCCCTGTCTTTTTTACTCCCTCCCATCAGGTATTTATGTACATTGGCTCAGCCCTCTGTGCCCTCTCTTCTCTAGGATAAAAAATCTTAGCTTTCTCTTCTTGTATGAAAGATAGTCCAGTCTTTCTGGCCTTTTGCTGTTATTTATAAATGCTAAGGTTCTCTGTGTTAAAAAATTAGAGGCCAGGTAAGATCATGTCCCAGACAACAAGTTCATTTTTGTTTCCCTTGAGAGAAAGGGACATCCATAGAGCTTTTTAGTTTGCAGAGGACAGAATTTTTACAATAGAATGGGGAAGCTTTTCCCCCTAACAATTTCCATGTAAATGCTGTTCTCAGAAAGCTGTGACTATACGCTGTTAAGTGAATTGACCTCGCCTTCCCCAGAGTAAGGACACATAGATTAGGTAATATTTTTACCAATACCTTATTTGATTATATTTTACATGTAAGAAAGTACTTTTCCCTCCAAACAGTAAAAGAATGAAGAGCCAGATCATAAGTCAGCACGCAGGGGTAAAATATGCTTTGGCTGATGAAAGAGTTTGTTTGCAATGCTCCTATCCAAGTCATGTACTGATGGCAATAATGATCCGTCACAACACATATCTTCTGAGTAATTTCCTCTTATACTCATCCAGATGTCAAGAACCTAATACAGAAAGTGAAGGTAGGAGCAGAACAGTAGATGGCAGAATCACTTACACAACCCAGGCTTCCTGACCCTCGGTTTTCCTGCAGAACACTGTCCTCTTGTAGGCATCCCTTGAATTATTTTTTCCATAAATAATGTTAGTTAGATGCCTACTGAATACTCAATTGTGTTTTCACAGCTACTGGACTGCAGTAAAGAATATTCTTTCTCCCAGGCAAAGCTGATAAAGAATGCAAAAAGGCAGTGCATCTCAATTCTCTGTCCCTGCTGGCTTCTTGAGCATGAGCTGACACACACCACAGACTTTGAAGATACAGTGATTGAATCTGTATAGAGTAGAGGGAAAAAAATGTTGGAATTCTGTAATCTAACATTATCTTTAGCAGTGACTAATACAGGGCATTAAAATTCACCATGAGTAAGAACTCATGGTTAAATGTGTTAACGTTATTACTCTAAAATGTGTTTTACAGGATTTTGTTTGTAAATGATAGCAGAATAGTGCATAAAACAATGTCACAAGCCAATGTCAGTGTACAGTGTGAAGTATAATTGATGCACTGTGACAGAGAAGGCAAAAAGTATGCCCAAGGATAAATTTCTCGCCAAACTGACCAACAGGACAGCAAAAGCCATGGGAAAAAAATGGAAACATAGCTTACAATAGATATTTTATTTATATTCAAATATACTGTCACTTTTGTACTCATTAAGGCTAATACACACAATATTTTCAAAAACATCTGTTTCTCCCATCCTTTGGCTCAGTATTCTTCATTACTATTTTCTTACCCTCCACGCAATCAGTAATTTTAATTTCTATTATCGTGTACTCAGCTAAGAGTTTAGTTTCAGTAGATTAGATTGAATCCAGTTTGCTTTCATTGTTTTCTATTTGTTCCACTTATTGCAAATTGTGCTCTTTGGTTGTTATTATTTTCCATTAAGCTCTTTGAATTCTGTGAATCCTTTCTTGAAATACACAGCAATGCACATATTCCAGCTTAGTCTGTTTTGACCAGTTATTCTGTGCCTTTAGTTTTCACTAGAAAAACACCCCACAATCTAAATGACAATATAGTTAAATTCCTCTATTTTACTGACTAATAGGCAGTAAGTATTTTCCTTAAACATCACTCTGGGACTGGAGGGCAGTTTTCTACCTTCCTCAGGCAATCAGCGCACCACCATTTTTTTTCCTTCTCCTCTGCTACAGGCTTATATCCTAATATTGGAGACGATACCTTCTTTATTAACTTCCTCACACAAAGTTTAAGTATTCATTACCTATCTGTTGCTTACAGTGTGGCTTGAGTCCAAAGGGGTTTTTCTAGCAGGAAGACGCAGACATGGGGTTCAAACAAACCCTACTCCAAAAGGCAATAGAAGACCCTCAGAGTAATATCACCTGTGAGGTAATCGTATGGCATGCCCAGCAAACAGTGTAGAAGCAGCCATAGTTTTTCCATTTTTCCATTGGTGTGTGTATATATAAACCTTTGTGGCCATGGTCTATCTAGCTGGTCTTTATGGTCTATCATCTCCTGCTTGGTAATTGTTTCCTGAGCGCTGGGAACTGAATAGCAGCATCTGTACAGCCTCCTTCGTCTGCTTTTGAACTCCAGTGGGTCTTTACACTCCTGGTACATACTGCAAAAATCTCTGTCGCAATTAAAGGTTGATTTCCAGAGTTTGATGTCCACCCTTTTGAACTAGTGCAAGACTAGAGCCCGGGCAGTCCACCTACATCAAAAAATGTAGACAGAGCTAAGTAAGACTCTCTGCTGGTCAGGCTGTGTTCACCTGAGAGCCGGTCCTTGAAATTAGATGTTAATAGACAAATTACTCCACTAACTATTGCATTTCCCTTGCCAATCTTATGAAAGATACAAATTTGCAGCTTAGCTGACAGGGTTTTTCTTAGCATTACTGATCTGTTTCAGTCCGTTTATCACAAACCTTACGTCTACTGTTTTAAACAGAATTTAAAATACACAGGTTATTTGCTTCTAAAATGTGCTCTGCCAGCTGAATCCAGAAGGGCTCTGGTGATAAGTACTGGGTCACTGTTCATTCTTGTTTTCCAAACACTGAAACTTCCTGAGAGATACAGTGCCCATTGCCATAGCTGTTATGAATTTTAACATAATTTAATATCTGGAACAAGGAGTAAGAGACAAAGAGACGTTGTATGTGCATTTAGTCAAAAAGTCTTCAGAAATAATTGGTTAAAGTGATTAAAGTCAAAAGACTATAATAGCAATACATAGCTTTGTTTTTCTTCAGAACAAAAACAGCTTTGGCTGGGGTTGGCATAGCACACATCATCTCAGGTGGATAAATAATGAATGTCTCTATTAAAACAATATCTTCTGTGTGACAGTCAACAAAGTATGGATGGAAATTTAGTGTAGTAAAAATGGAAGAGAGCAGATTCAAGAGCAAAATGGCATTTTCATGCAGATATTGCTAATATTTTTGATCTGGGGTAATTTCAAATAACAAGTGCTAGGTGGACCACTAATGATTCAGCTCGGTTGTTTTCCTATCACATTGCAAAATGAGGTCATTGAAAGCGGAGGACAGATGAATTACAAGACATCCCTGCATATACCAGTAATCTCGATTATACTTTTGGCTCAGGGCACGTTCAGATTTCTGAATGTGCTGATCACTGAGTCCTTGAAGACAGCTTGGCTGCTCCTGAGACATGCAGAATTGTGCCTGTTGTAACCACCTGTTAATTGTTTTGAGGTACACAAATAAAAGCACTGAAATCCAGGTATAAGCTTCTTTATTTAGTTAATTTATGCACAGAACAAGTATATATAATTTTATAGCAGTCTGAGATATCTTAGCATTGTGTCGATATTCTGTAGTTAGTGGTAGGGAGCATCTTTAAAACTAGGAAAAATAGAAACTTTTTTCCTGACTATAGTATTGTGCTTGTTCAAAAATATTAGACTGTCGTTTTTTCTGATCCTAGCCTTTCTCCTTGAAGACCTGTTGTTCATGTTTTGTCTTTTTCGTCTTCTATATTTACTGGCCTAAAAGTTGTTCGTAAAACACTGATCTTTAATTGTACGATGTCTAACATCAAAATTCATAATAATTGCAACAGAGCAGTATCAGTAATCATAATACAGTAAGAACCAGCAAATTTGTGTTAATCAGATCAGGTCACTGCTATATAGCTGTAAGCAAAACTGTCTGTTAAACTCACATCACTTCTCTCAAGAGTTAAAACTTTGCTGGCAGAAGCTTACACACAACAAAATCAGATCAGTGCACGCTTGCAAAGCTTGCCATCACACTGCAGTAACGTGTGGGACCAGAGAGAAGTAGATGGGTCAGTGTTGTTTACAGGACCAGACCTAAACACTAAATTTTCAAAGTGAATCAAAACAGCTTGTGATGGGCCAATTTACAAGCATGAGTTTCTGAAAATACTTGCAATTTATGTCCCATAAACTGCGCCACTTGGCAAGAAGAGAAATAAATTAGAAAGGGCAGGAGGGAATGTTTAAGTTTCCATGTCTTTTTAAAGGGGAGGAAAGGGCAATTTAACTTTGAGAGTGCGCTAAGAGGGTTAATTCAGGAGAAGTTCTGCAATTTATTCTCGTTCTCCTTAATGTTGGACCTTAGGGCTTAATGTAATGGAATGTGATTTAGAGTTCTGAATGTGCTAATTTTGTAATTCAGGTGTCCTGTGGAGAGGCTGTGTTCGTGCCAGCTGTCTAGGGAATTAAATGCAGCTGATTTGTGTTGGGGGAAATGTGTGCTTGCTTCAGGCCAAAATTTTTGTAAAATTTAAACCAAAGTATTTTTCTCTCTCTTTAATTTAAAGGAGGGGAAACAGGTGGGCCTGAGGGGAGATGCTAAGGGCTCCCATAAACTTCTTGGTGTTCTGTATGAAAAATTCTCATATTCTTGAAATATAGCACATGACAAGAGCATAAACTTCCTGCTTCTTTTATTCATAACCCTGCCCTTCTATTTTTTTCTTTGATTTTTGTCTTGTTTGGGTGTCCTGTCTTCATCAAACCCCAATTACACTAGGATTTTGACTTTCATGTGCTTTGTAACATGAGGTGTTGTGTAGTCCTATTTCTTCAGAAGAAACCATCATGTAAGTATACATTTGATTTTTCTTCCATGAGGGAGTTCTGCAGTGGGGAAATGGCTTCCATAATATTCTTGAGTCAAGCTGAAGACTCATTATTGCTGTGAAATAGTGCGCTGAGAGTGCCTGTCTAGTTTAACTGCTGTGCTCGAGTGTTAGCTCAACAAAGAAAGCTTAGTTTGCTAGGTGAATAACGCAGTACTGAATTATTTATTTATTTCAACTTGTATCCTCAGGATATTACGAAATGTGATTCTAAGAAATAAAGGACCATGTCTTCAGCTTATGTAAATCAGAGTTGCTCCATTTGCTTCACTGGAACTGTGCTGATTTATGCTAGCTAAAGAGCTGGACTGCTGTTCCCTAGGCTATAAATGCTTGTTGCTTTACAAATGACTGTGCATCTAAATGACATTATCACACCATAACACCTGACCTGAGAGGTGAAATTGGTTACTTTTATTGAAATCAAAACAATTATATTTCTATTTTTACTGGTTTCCTTTAGCTGCCTTGGGAAGATATTTTAAGGAAGAAGGAAAGTGACGTTGTCTCCTTAAACGTTCTTGCAAGGGGACGGCCTTTTTGAGCTATAGTAGAAGCCCCTTAAATAGAAATGCTGGTGAATAGCAAATGGAAGGTACCTGATTTGTTTTTTCTCCACCTCCATCTTAATTCTCTTACCATGCTTTTATGGAGATAAGTGTGGGTAACTTATTTCAGGTCTGTTAATATTAAAAGCAAAATGCTCTGAGCACAGAAAACTGAAGCATGTTAATAGCATAGCACAAGGAATAAAAGGATTCACCCAAAGCAGTACAGGAGTGTGACAATTCAGCCATTCAGCATGTGAAACCTACGTGCGTCAGATGTGACAACTTACTACCCATAGGCTTTTGGTAGCAATATTCTGTACTTGTTGATTTGCTAGAGGGGAGATGGAGTTTGCAGGAAGCCCACAGAATGCACGGTGGGAAGCCATGGATTGATGCGTGTGTTTCAAAGTAACACTAGCATGAGCTGCTTCTGTTATACACAGAATAGTACAAGACTGTTTTATTTTGTTCCTGTTAAATGTGACTTAAATTATGTTCTTCATAAAACCATTTAGAGAAGGCCAAGATGTATGTGATGTGAGACTGTGGGTACATACTAATACTCTGCTAATATCTAACAGATAAAAGTTCATGCCTAAAAGGGCGATGCATGACACAGTGATACAAACAGCTCATTTCAGAATGGATAAAACAGAAGATGAAAGTTTCTCTTAATGGAAATCAGAATTGTTTAAAATTGTAAAATGATCACTCTTTGACTTGACCATACTTCAAAACTGAGTATGTTGACATTAAGTTTCTGCCTTTGTTTTTATTCAAAGTTCAAGAACCTCATGATAATTCACCCACTTCCTTCTCTGTCACAGATGATTGTGGAGCTCAGTATTAATTTAAAGCAATCTGAATGTAATCCTCATATTGATGCTTCCTATTTCTGTTAAATTGTCCAGTAAATAAATAAAGCTGATAGCTGGTGCAAGGCTTGCATATGGACGCTTGCACAACCTGGAGCTATACTCTTTCAGTTTTGGCTTAAAGTGTTTTAATCTAAAATTGCAAATTCAACCCAAATGTTTGGCAAACTCATTTTGCGTGTTGAGAGAAAAGGAGAATTCTAAGAAAGCTTTCACTCTGACTTTAAAATATCAATGTTTTGAAATGCAAAACAATTCTTCTCTTAACAAATTTCAAAATAAAATACTGCCATTTCAGTAGAAAAAATGCTTTCTTTACCCATAACATTTTTTTTTTAAAAATGTATAAATATAGCTTTTGGCCAATCAAATAGGAATATCTATTTTTTTTAATTGTTGATAACAAAAATCAGTTCCTTCCAAAGCTTTATTGTAAACAGAACAACATTTTCCTGTGTCTCAAGTATAATGAACACCTTTCCCTGTTTCTAAATTGTCTTTGAAACCTTTGCCTAGAAGTGAGATGACTATCAATCAACCACTAATGGATAAGAGCTTATCTATGTGATTACCAGATAATTAATCTGAATTAGCCATTAAAATAGTGGAGCTAAATCACATTAAAAACCTATTGTGGATACTTGTATTCAAAATTAAATCAGTATTAATTTGATTTGATTTCCTTCACTTCACAATATGATAACACTTTGTTATGCCACTTTCTAGTGCAATGGTATCAGACCTTTTAAATGGACATAGAAATTTGCTGCAGGAATTGGTACTGGTTATTCAATGAGCATCATTTTAGTATTTGGTTATCATTAAATTAAAGATACAGGAAAGTATTCAGGATAAGATACCTGAATCTTAATATAAAATGTGAAATTGAGGTCTTGACCATTTTGCATAAAAGTAAGTTTGTCCAGACTAAATCTCCTAACTGCTGTTGCTGTATCCAGTGGAGAATAATCTTCCTACCTGTTTACAGTGGGTTGTTTCTGAGAGAACCAGGGACAATTTTATTTCAATTTGTAATTATCCATTCTTCATCTGTTTGAATAAATGAGGTAATGTTTGTAATTCATTCTAGTGTCTTAAGAGTTTGCACTTGTAGCTGCTTTGTTCTGATTTATCTTCGTCCAAGAAGGACATGGGATGTCATGACAAAACAATCTGGTAACTGAAAAGATTGCCTGTTCCTGACATGCGAGTTCATCACAATGTAATTGTGTTAGATGCTTCACCTGCAAATCAGATCATAGACTTAATCCCAGCCTTTTTATGAGAGCTAATACATTTTGCCTTGAGTCAGAAATCTACTGTTGCTACCATTGGTTATGCCCAAAGATTATTAATATTTGGAATCAAGTTCAATTTTATTCAGTGACTGTAGCAGAGATCAACCTTGTTTGATCCCTTGCTTTTTCTTTGGGGAAATTAATTCCAAATGATACAGCTGGATTGAAGAACTGAGAATTTAAACTTATTTTCTGTTTCGAGTGAAAGAGGATGCATATTTATGACATGAATAGCGAACTCTACACCCTGGCTTCCCATATTTTTTTTTTTTTACTTGCTACCAGTAGCAAAAACTCATGCTCTCAGCGACAGCATTTCTAGACTTGTTTTAACAATGATATTCTAGAGTTAATACTACAGTCATAGGGTTTTATAAAGGAATATTCCCCTGTTTTTATATTGAATTTAATCACTTTTTTGAATCATATCACAAATGGGTGAAATAGAAGTGCACATCCTATTTTGTATTATTTCTATCTATTCTTCCTAGCTTGTTCAAAGAGAGTCCAGGCCTTTCAAGTGTAGCTCATGTTCTGTTTCTTTGTGTATATGTCAGATACTGATACTGATCTCCTTTGTAAATCTCTTCGAGAGCTACTAATGAAAAATGACAACAATGAAAGTTTGGTGGCAATATTAATATCACCTCATTTGGCCTGAAACATCAAGGTTAATTTGTTCAAAGCTTTGTACTTCCCCCATCAGAGAACTCTCTCTTCTTGTAAACTGCATCAATTTCCTCCAGCGTCACCTGATGGACTCCTTCCACTCATTGCCTTCTTCAGTCCCAGAGTACTATCACCTTAGCTTAGATGTTAGATAGAGATCTAGAGCAAAGAATGTATTTTCACGCTCCTATTTTAAGCTAACTAGCTAGAGTATTTGCTTCTCTTTTATAGCAGTTCTTTCATGCTTTCAACTCCCAGTCCCTGTCTGGCAACACTCTTACCTTTATGGAACCTGTCCTCCTGACGCAGCTTCTCGGCTGTGACCTGTACGTGGGCAGAGCGTACTGTATTATCCTGGAAATACACCTCATGATAGGGAACTTGGGAGACAACTGGCCTTGTAACAGCGGAGTGGTAACACAGTGATTGTCCCAAAGAGTGCAAGAACTCAGAAATTCCACTTCTTCTGAGGTTACATGGTCTATCTAGACAGGTATCTTCTTCCCCACAATGACTCACTTGTTCAAAATAGGGTTAGTCATAAAATTATGTAGCTAAAAGCAAAGTTCCCTAGCCTAATGGGACAGGGAGCCTTGAGCTCCTTCTGGGGCATGAGGATCATGCACAGATCCCTACCCCTATAAGGAGATTAGTGTAGCTAGTGAAGAGAAGGGGTAATTCTATAAGAAATTTCCACCACCTAGAGACAGAAAGAAGATCCACCATCCTGCTCTGTGCTAGAAGTCAGTGAAGAGACTGTGTGTTTAGCAGCTCCCTTAGCACTCTCTTTGCCTCTCCCCTAAATTCAGCTAATGTAATGTTCTGTTCTGTCCTAACATACTACAATTAGCTGGGCCAACAATCAACACAAACAATGATTTTAGGAACAAAGTTGTTACTGTTGGTTAGGATACTTTCTACCACCTTTCCTTTCTTGGCAGTATCATGGGGAGAAACGTGTGGTAATTTCAGAGACCTTTTGACACTGTGCTTCCACAAAACGTTCAGGCGTTCTGAACAGCTGACCTTTTCTCTCTGTCTTTCTCCCCTCTTTCTCTCTCTCTCTCTTCTCTCAGAGCCTATTTTGGTCAGAACTACAAAATATTTTAAAAGTGTGTAAAATATTGATAGGACATTAACATGACATGTTTCCAGCATGCCTTTTTATTACTATGCTATGTCAGCTGTGGCCATGCTCACTGTGTTATATAACTGTTCAACAGATCAGCGTTGGTGGTGGTGATGTTTGTTCAAAAAGCATTTTGGATTTCGAATAATAACTGCAATCTGCTGCAAGACAAATGTTGATAAAAAGAGGATGCCAGCAAAACAAAATGTGACAGAGCTGGAATTTCTAACAGCAAAGCTGTGCGCAGCAGTGTTATTCTCACTTTGAAATGCACTCTCCCTCAGATAGCACTGCCTTCTCGTATGTAATAGAGCATCGTGGGCCTGATCCAAAGCCTATTTAAATCAGTGGAATGATTCCCAATGACTTTAATGGGCTTTGGATTACACCTTAATTGCACTGATGTTCCCTTTACTAAAGCTCTTAGTTCTAATGAAGCTCAGCAATGCTCTGTTTGGTTTTTATGGTGGGTTCCAGGTGTTAATATTTCTCTCTGTGTGTCTCAGGGAAGCCTCAGTTATCAGGTTGGGGAGGGGGAGCCCAAATCCTTCACCAGCTGCAGTGATCTGCAGCTAGATCTCTAATGCTCAGTGCTGAGTCACAGTGAGCAAGGGGAGGATGATCATGTAAAGGCAGCTAATAAAAGGAAAAGTGCAGTGGCATTTCAAGCCTGATTTGGCAATAAATGTCTCCATGCATGAGTTGCCCACTCTAGTGAGAGAACCAAAAATATCTATGAAATAGGAAACTATGGAATATCAAATGGGACCAGAGCTCACTAGGAGAAAATGTCTTAAGAGACTCTGTGAGGGAATTTCTGTTTAGCTGTAAAAACACAAAGAAAACAACCCACAGTTTGTAGGTACATTAGGTTTATTGACATTTTCTAAAACTTCGCTTTAAAAATTATAAACAGAAGAAAACACTCAGAGTAGTTTTCTTTGAGGAAGCCTTGCAGCTGCTGGAGAAAATATCCCTTCCCCTGTACTCTATACCCTATACAGCTATAGCCATCAGTCCTTTTACTACAAGAAAAGGATGGATACAATTGTCTGTGCCTCTTCCCATGGAGGGAAGGAGGATTTCTGACAAAATACCGATATTTGCATTGCTAAATTATCATCTGATGATTTAGGATGACCAAAAAATTCTCTCTTCAGTAGTCCCTGGCTGGCTTACCTTCTTCAGTAAGATGAGATGTTCCTGTGACAGCTACTTGCTAGCTATGTATATTGACAGAAGCGGCCTATAAATTAATTAACTGCTTAAGCAAATTAAACAGATGGAAGATGAGAAATCAGCTACAAGGGGGGAGGGGAGGAATGGACAGACAGCCCCACATGTGCAGTGTTGCTGACAGCATTCCTTTCCATTCCCTAGAGTCTTCTACTTTTTAAACTGAGAGTGTAGAAGAGCCTAATTTTTGCTCATTTGATAAACAGAGTGGTCCAGGGATTCACCTAAAGTAAACTGATAGAGTCCATTGAAAGTGAATGGGCTGGACGATGGCTCTCACTACAGCTGAGTGTGACACAGACTTATTAGCTTGGTTGAACCAAAAATTACAGGAAAAAGTATGGGTTCAGGAAGACTGAAATCTGAAAAATGTTTTATTTTCCTTGAGGTAAGCAAAAAATTGCTTTTCTCTAACCCCCGGCAAAATGTTTTGCTCTCTTTCTATGTTGTTTAATCCACTTTCATATGAATCAATTTTAAATGAATAAGTCTCGAAACAAAAATTCAGAAAGATGCTTTTAGAGTATGTCAAAGTGAAAGCTTTTGGTATTTCCAAAATGGAACATTTCATTTTCAAAATATGTCAAAACAAAATGTATCATTATTTGGCTGGAACTATTTGCGTAAGTCAGCCTGAATTTGCTAATAGGTTCTCTCCTCCCTCACAGAAAGATAGGTTTTCTTAAACAAATTTATTATTCAAAACTTTTTTCAACTCTAGATTTGATTCCATGTGCGTGATTTCTGGTGTGGAAAATATTATTTTACTTATGTGGCAAAAGAAACTATTAAAAGATAGAAAGTTTGATCTGAAAATGTAAGGTGGGCTAACGAAGTGATTTGATTATCAAAATATGAGAAGAGACCATGTTACATTTGCTGCCAGACAACTTATTCTTCAATCAATTTAATTTCCATATCTCAGAACATACCCCCAAAATGTATGGTTATTCTGTACACCATTTCTTCCTTGTAGATTCCATATGATGTTAATATTTTTGTGCACAAAAGCAAAACAAAATTTCCAGAATTTGGAGAGCACTTGGAGGGGAGGGGAAGAAAAACAAAAAACAAAAAACTTTGTTAATACAAATAGCTAGAAAATTCCTGGTAGTGAAAATGTTCTATGAACATTCACATTTTCAGAAAAGCTTCATGTTGCGAAGAATAGCGGTAAAACAGGTTCAAGCAACTGAAGATCACCCCAGGAAAAGATGAATGAATCTAAAAACTGCTGATATTGCATTATTATTGCTTCTTTTACTGAAGAAAGATGCAATATTTAATGTTCAGTATTAATGTTCAGTCATGCTAGTATTTTAGGAGTTCAACTTATCTGTTTTTAGCTGTATGCAAGGGCCTGTGTTCACTACATTTGTATTAAATTGACTATGTAATAGAAACTCTTTCAGGTAACAGATTAACAGAGTTTGTTGTAAAGCAAGCAAAATGTTCATCAGTAAGTAATAGTGTATGAGTCTATGAAAGATGACATTTGCATTTTTTTTTTTTTTAATTTCTCTCTATTTTGGAAGAAACACTGACTACCTTGTATTTCATAGGGAATGTCCTATCTCCTCCTAACTGCTATTTCTTCACCTATACATAGTATGCAATAGTTGGGTAGACTGTATACACCTCAGCGAAATGTTTATCAGGTTGCAAAAGTCCCCCACACAACTCACCTTGGTCTTTTAAGTTAATATTGTTATTTTTCTACTTACATCTTCCATGCCCTTTATGGCCCTATCATTCTTCAAGTATTAAGACAAGTGTGCAGCATTTATTCATTTTAGCCATTCCTTGGGTATTTGATGCAGGATTAGAATGAAAGTGTGAGCCCTTACCTAAAGGATTCAATGCAGATGTATTGTGCAATCATCGTTGCAACCATAACAATTTTCAAATGCTTCCTTTGAAAATTTTAAGTAAAATTCTCATGGAAATATTTATTTGTGGTCCTGGATCAAATATTCACAACTTCAGTTGTCTGCAATGCTTTCTGGACGGTATCAGCTGCCTCTTCTGCAGGAGTCACTTGCCTTCCCTTCCCTTGACCTGCAGCCCTTCCTTGTTGTTTGGGCTTAGATGCTTTATAAAGTGCACCAGAGCTGACTCTTACACAGCCAGTTAGGGCTCCCAGATGGATAATTTACACGTTACTCATTTTCCTCTATGCTTGGCTTAGCAGCTTTTCTTTATGTCTTGTTATAACAGTGAAAGCTATGATGCAAAATTAAAGGCTTTATAGATTAGAGGTAATAGATATCTTGAAAGTTCTATTTGATTTTAAAAGCACAAAAATATTTAGGTTAGTTAACATTGATAATCTATATTCCTAGTAACACTGAAACAAGTAAAGGGCCCATGGTGAATCATACACTCTTAGTATGTTTTTTTTGTTTGATCTTGGTCGTAGATATATTCTTTTCTTCTGAAGACTGAGTGTAATTTATTTGTCAGGTTGAATGGTTAGAGAGAAAGTTGTTCATTGACCTGAGGAAATGTATGGTGTCTCCACGACGATGAAGAACATAAAAGAGTCTCCTTCTTGGGAAGTATTAGAGTTGATAGAGAGTGTTTGAAGGAGAATGTGTCAGAGAGACTGACAGCAACATGAACAAAAGGAGGAAGGGAAATAGAAGATGAGAGGCTGAATTTGTTCTCTTTGGGATTTCACATTTAGGAATTTTGACAAAGAAAGGGTCATTATCTGGGCAGCATAACTTCCTGAACCTAGCTTTTATCTCTCCATGTTCTTTTATGTAATTGAAAAAAATGGGTCTTTCACACAGAAGAACGCTGGATGAACTGGAGAAAAGATGATGGACACCCAGGAATACCCCTCCAGCATACAGCTTTTCAGTGGTCAGGATGTGGCAACCCTTTCTCGCACCCTGGTTTCCCTGCTCCTTGGAGGCTGTCTTTCCCCCTCTCCCTGTGATGTCATGAACTTTTTGTTGCCCTCTTTAAATGTTACTTTCAGTTTTGCTGCTTGTTACACTTCTCAAGAGCCGTGTTATGTCTTTCCACAAGCTCTCTGACACAAGTTTGTTCCTTTGCTGGTCCAGCTTTGCTTAATCAAAGGGAAATTCCACACTTAATTCATAATCCAATTGTAATACTATACATTAAACAAAATATCTGCTCTACTGTATGAAGTCTATACATAAAATATTTATTTCATCCATGGGTTTATTAGACTGTACATTGGACTAATGCAAGCTGTGAAAAGCAAGTAAATAAGCTCTGAATTTACACAATACTCTGCTGGCATTTGGCTTATTGCCCTCTCTGGCCTCTCCCTTAAACCTCCCCACCATAAACCTTAAATTTCTTAATTTAGCCCAATTCTGAACTCAGCTCCTCACCTCTTGCCTGGCCTAATCACAGTGAATCCCTTCTGTTTTTGTACAAAGGAAACTCAATTTGTATCAAACTGACAAAGCCCATTGGTTAGGGACTGTTTGCAGCTGGGAGGGATATAAGTGAAGGAGTTCTGAGCCTAGTCACAGGTCTGCAAGGAGAAGCTTCAGAGGAGGAATGAATGGACTGCATAATTGACTCAGATTTTATCCAATTTTACCATACAATTTTCTAGTCCTTATGATTTGCTGTGGGTCATTCTGTCACCTTGCTATGCGTCTTCTATAACAAAACAGTGTGTTAGCTCTTTGTAACTGTTGTGATTGCTCTATTTTTATGGATCCAAAGTAGGCAATCGTAAAAATGCATGATTGTAACAGCAAGCTTTAATACAAAAATAATAATATTATGCATGTGATGGGTTGCTCAGTTCCATACAAAAATAAAGGACTGGTGAGCCTGGAGGATGAGGAATTATCTTCATCAGAACAAGAGCCTGGATGAAGGCTCTCCTGTAAGTACAGCTCCAGTAGGTTGCCTGGCTCAGGAAAATAGTTATTTGTACTTAATTTAGAATTTTCAAAATGCTCTACATTGACAGTAAGTTACCAAGTAAATGATAAATGAAGGAAGGTAAGATATGTATATGCACATATAGGCACTTACATATTTGTAAAGTTTGCTGAGCCTGAGGACTGTAAAACCCAAGAAAGTGGAATGCAGAAGAAAAGCTGTTTCCTTTGCATCTTTCCTTTGCAAATATTTAATAATGATGTGGTAAATATTTACTAAAGAAAATAGCAAGGAAAATTGTCCTTTGAAATTTACTGTGCCAAATTTAGAGACTACTCAACCATTAAATTGTGAAACAAGGGGATTTCAGCCTTGATTTAAATGCAAATCTCAACCCAACCTTAACTTGGGAATCATTAGCAACACACCATTATAAATGAATCCATTCAGTGTATTTACAGTACTCAATTTCCTGCCATCCTTCCTCCCTGAATGTGCCATTCACCAGTCAGGAAAGATTTCTATCTGGTAAGGTGCTGTATACAGGATAGTACTGCCCAAGAAAACCAACCTTACCTTTTGTTTAGGTTTTACATGCAATTCTTTTGTTTCTTATGATAATTTTCCACTTGACTTCTGTATATGCCTGATATCATAGTTCATGTTGGCAAGTATATAGCATTTGGGTGTACTCTATAACTATAGAATTAGCAACATTTATGCAAAAAGAAATTCACTCTTTTTTGTGAAATGCAAGCTGGTTTAGCTACAACATGTATCAGTTCAGCAATGCTTGTGACAGTCAAATGCTTTCTTGTGTCTGAGGTTTTTGCTACAGATTTTTGGGGCAGTATTTCAATGGTTTGATGAATATTTATATTCAGCTTCATAGTTTTGAGAAATTTAGATGCTTTAGATTCTGCTTCAGGTAAACAAGATATATAATAATTCACTTGGCTTTCAGAATTGCACTTAAAGATCTTTTTTCTCATCTCAGCTGGTCAACAAAGTACAAGCTTTCCCGATCGCAAGTTTCCATTTATGAGATGGTCCATCACATGGTTTCTTAGGATCTTCACTGTTGCTATAGGTCAATCTAGGTGTAAAGCCATCTTGCAAGAAAGACTTTTAAAGTAGCCTTTTCAGTTTGATGCCCAATTAATTTCACAATGACAATCTAGTGGATTCCTGATACAGTTTTTAGGGGAGAGAGGAGCAGTTTCAAGGACTGCTCATATAGAAAATAAAGCAGAAATTCTTTAATATTGTGGAAGAAAGAAAAAAAAACTTGATCAGCAAGTTATGTGCTGTAGCCAGATTAGATGTACGTGAATGCCTGCAGGTCTTAAATGAAAACAGCTTTGGGGCCTAATTCTCTCACAAGGAGCTAACGAAGTATGGTACCAAAGGTGGGATGGTCTCAGGGAGGACAGGGGTAAGCCCTTTACCTCAAACCTGGTTGCCACCTGTTGATGAGCAAAGAGAGAAGCAGGCCCAGGGATGGAGGGGTCTGCAGATATTTTTGCGGAAAGCAAGGGACAAAGTTAGAATTGGTGAAGTCTCATGTCCGTTCCAGTTATGTGCGGCCAAATTTTGAATCTGGCCAGCTTAGGACAAAAGGGTGTGAGTGGTGTTTGGAGAGTCAGGAAGCCAATGTCTCCAAGGCCGCAGAAGCGCACGAGGAGGCAAAGGCTGGGCCAGCTGCCTGAGTGCAGAGTGGAAGGTTTCATCTAATGAATATTGCTGTTTTCTTAATTGATTTCCCAAGTTGTTCTGCATCCCAATTTCCTAGTACAGAAATCTCAGTTTAATTCCCGGGATTCAGGTCTTGTGAATGCAGAAATCGTTGAAAATAACAAGATGAGGTGGTTCAGTTTCCCAGGACCCTGGGTGGAGGTTTGAATCAGAGTTGAGCTTTTAGAAAGAACATTAGCAGAAGAATTTATCTTTGGTATGAAATATATACATATATATAAAACAGAGATGGAGAATGAAAAAGGTGTATCATTATTTCTATTCTTCTGCTTCCAAGAATACCTGTCAGAACAGTTAAATAGAAACTTAAGGTAAACGTTTATGTTCCTCAGACATTGCCTGCACTGGAATGTAGATATTAGCTTCTTT
The DNA here is from genome assembly GCF_028389875.1 of Rhea pennata. Taxonomy (NCBI): domain Eukaryota; kingdom Metazoa; phylum Chordata; class Aves; order Rheiformes; family Rheidae; genus Rhea; species Rhea pennata. The sequence goes on along the minus strand of NC_084670.1, from coordinate 14,488,743 downwards.
TATAGTGAGATTCATTATTTGAACATATTTATTCATTTTTAATCACTATGCTTCATTTTAAAATAGCTTTGTACTTTCCTTCCATGCCAACACTTTATACTTTATTTAAAAGCAAATGATAGAAGTGAATATCTGATTATGGAAACCCACTGCAAAACAGTCTGCCTACTTATTATAAAAACAAATCAAACATCCAAACATGATTTTTAATAAAAGTTTGAGATCAAAGGACAAAGTGGCTATGTTCTTTGCAAAACAGCAAAGGATCCTCTTATTTTAATGTATTTGAATAGGGCAGGTGGCACTAGCAAATTACATTACGGTCCCAAGGTAATGCAACAAGGAAAATAAGCAATAAAATACAGCTTATTTGAACTCACTGCTACAGTGAATGGTTGGTTTTATTTCAGAGTTCTATCCTTGTCACAGTACCTTCATTAAAGACAAAAATTGGTTAGCACCTGCTCACAGTTTACGACCTTTTCTTTTCAAACAGCAATCCTCTTTCTGCAATCCCAGCCTCAGCTTATGCAACAAACCCTACACAGAGCCATATCTTTGCTCTATCATATTTAAGCTATTGGATACAGTCAGCTATCTGTTTAACAAGGCTTCCTGGTGGTAATTAGGTGATATGCACTAACCAGTGCTTATTGGTTCCTGAAAAAGGCATGAATTTTGATGTGTAAAGGCCCAAACAGTTGGTAGGATTTCTAATGAGAGCATTTTGGGATCCATGTTCCCATATGGCCATAGCTATGTTTGGTGGTAATACATACCCTGCATCACCAGAATTTTAAAGAGAAACGTCTGTAATCCTTTCTAAAACTCCCCAGAGTAAGATAAATATGTATTTCCCATGTCTAAATAACCTGAGCTGTTGGTCACAACAGTGTGGAAGTATAAAGTCTGGGGAAGGGGCAGAAGTCAAGGTTGATTGTGTCTGCTAGAGATAAGCCTATTAAGGGTTAGAAATTTGGTTTGATTTGTTGTAGACAGAGTTCTGCTGGTGGAGAGAAACAAAAGACTGCTTAATTATTTCTGATTGTTGCTTGGCCTAGACCTTGAGACTCTCTATGCTTTGGATAGAGCAAATGAGTCCAAATAATTGCCATAAATTACTCTTGTTCTGGGGGAGCAAGGGAGGACTGGAAGATATGCCAGGGTTTCATGCCATTTCTATAGCTTTTAATAGAAATACTAACACATAATACTTGTATAAAATTCAACCACATATGCAAGACAAAAGTCTGCTACAAAAACACAGTGCTACAAAAATAAATAAATAAATAGAAGTGAGTAAAATTGCACCTGATAAAAATGAACTAAAGCCAAAAAAAATTTAACCTGGCCTAGAGCCAAAACATTTTCTTTCTTTGGATTTGGCTCCTAATTGAAGATGAAAATAAAACAGATGCTAGAAATGTCAATTGAACACATTTTTCAATCTGTTTTTGATCATTTCTAGCTCTTTATACATGGGCAAACTTCTGCTTTTCAAATCACTACTATTTCTTTTTTCTTTTTTTTTTTTTAAGTAAGGAATTATGTTGCTCCCATGGTGTGTGTATGGTTAATATGGTCTTGTAAGCTAGTTTTGCATGACATTTTGTAGTATGTAATAAGTTCTTCAAGAGAACATTGCAGTTACAGTTTTGTAAACATTTCTGCAGTGGCTAATGCAAATCATTTCTGTAATGCAACTCTGAACTCTTCCATACTTTAAAAGTTGTATGAAATTCTGTATGTTTCAATAGTTAGATGTTTGTGAATAGAAAGTAAGTTAGATGTTTCAAAGTTGGAGAACCCTACTTGTACTGATATCCTAGTTTTTCCTGTTTTATAACCCTCCCTCCCACCACTCCTGTTGAGGAAAATGTATTGCGGATCCAGTCCAACATGTCGTAGCTCTGGGGAAAATTGGCATAGACCCTCAAACTATTATTTGCAACTTGACTATACACAGCTGGAATAGCTATGGGTTTGTTATTTGTAAAACATCTATGAATTTCACCACAGGCCTTTCGAGCAATATTGAAGCATCTGTGAATCAAACTGTTCCCCAGCTGTTCATTCACTACCTGCAGATCCTTCTAGCATCGTGGTCCTATTAATACTGATGGTTACACTGCACTCCTGGTGAGCTCTTCCCACACTGCTCCTCTCCTACTGCAGCTACAGGCGTTAATTCCCAACAAGATGACGAGTGTTATTTCTTTCAATGAAAAGTTCTTGCCAATAGTTGGAGTTCTTCCCAATGTTTTGCTGGCACCTATCTGTGTTTAAATTTCAACCATTTTTTGTTTCTGTCTTTGTGAACCAGTCAGAAATGCTCAAGGTGATTTCCTACTTAAAAAAAGAAAAGAATATTTCCATATTTCCATTAGGAAGGAAAGAACTGATTTGGAGACTTCAGAGAATTATAATGAATACCCAACAAATATTGTTCTATAGCTTATCTTCAAAAACGTAAATCAGCTCAGAAGTCCTTAATAAGTAGCCTTATCAATAAAACCTCAGAAATTGTAATTTCTTTTTACAATGAGGATATACTTTAGGTTTTAATTAAAAGCTTTTAGTGATGGTTAAATCATTGTAATCAGTTACTTTTTTTAAGAAACACATCACATTTATAGACTAGTGAAAATTATTTGAACCTTTAGAGTTTTTTCTGTTGTTGTTGTTAGATGAGGCAGTGAAAAAGGCGATTAGAGATCCATTGCTGTCTTCAGATTTAGAGTGAATTCCTTGAATTTTCAAGTATACGTATGTAGTGTTGTTTTAAACTACAGTTCAGAGGCTTCGGAGCTTCCCAGATTTCATCTGAACGTGCCTAAGGCCAAACCTTTATTGCAGAGTGGCTATGATGACTGTATGCCCCATCCTGAGAGACATGGGGAAAGTTCTTGTTTTATTTTAGAAAGCTTAAACAAAACTGATCAGTCTGTGCTGTGCCTGAAATGTAATGGGGTCTTACTGACTTTAATGGAAGTTTTTTACTTGACCATGACAGAGTCAAAGTTTTCTTTATTCTTAAGAGATCTACAGATTTTTGTATTGGGAACTTGCACCCTATATGCTAATTCATGATTTAAACTACCTTAAACTTCTCAGGTGGCAGCAAAAGTGTAAAAGCAATTAGTGAATTGAAATAAAGTGGAATTGCTTTTTCATATTTTTTTTTAATCTTGTTTTCTATCAAGGTAATTTTCTCATGGGAACTAGTGGCATCCCTTCTTGCTATTAATCTATACACCTTTGTGGAGGAGAGCTGAAATGACATATACTTCTTTTCTGATACATCCTCAGAAGAAAGCCATCAAACAGTTGTGTGCACCCACTGACAGACATAGCTATTTGGATTACTAAGGAGAAATGAGACTAATATATGCCCAGACATCTTGTTGAGCTTTAGCTGGGTAAGATGTTTTAGCTCTGTTTCACAGAGATTTTTAATTTTGTTTTGTTTTGTTTTAACTACCACTAACTCTAGGGAATGAAAGTTCAAACAAATACTATGACAGTCATTCTAGTCTAGCAGTGAGCTTCAAGTTCCATAAAGGGAATGGTAAGAACTGATTTCATCCTTATTATTTTACTTTACTTTTACTGTAAGCTGTCTTTGGTATTAGGATACCTAGATGATCCTCTGCACTCAGACCATCTAACAATTAAGTTGATAATAAATAACAACAGGAGACCATTTGTTTTCGTTTCTTTTTTGTTCTTCAGGTTTGTGGTTCTGATGTTTCACAGCTAAAGTTGCTGACTGGTTTAGCCTAAGTTCTCTGAGGAGATTTTTCCATCACTGAATTCTCATCACTTCACTTTATTTTACTAACAATTTTTGAAGCAAAAATATTTCACAGGCATATGAAAACAGCTGGAATTCATGTGGGCTTATTTCCTCAGTAACACTTGTGCCAGACTGATATAAATGAAGATATGGTTTGAGCAAGGGGAAAAAACACAATAGTCTTGTTGTCTTTCAGTGCACTCTGAAGTATGGACTTACCAGACAAAATGGGAAAAGAATAGGTAAGCAGGTAGTAGGCACACTTTCTGCCATCACCCCGGATGTTTGTTTAGGTTTTGTACATGGCTGTCTGACATCCTGGCTCTGCTGCTGCACCCACCCACCAGCCATGGCTGGGCCAGCGCGGTCTGCTGCACCCACCCGTGCATGGCCCAAAGCCTCTTTCTGAGTTCAGCCAGAAATTATTAATAGTTAGGCTCAGCTGAGTGTCTGCAGTTTTCTTTCTCAGGACAATATTTTGCAAAAGTTCTTCATTTTTTCTCAATGAATTAAAGTAGTGAGCATTTCTGTTCACTCCATTTAGAGCCTGAAGATTAAGAGGAACATCGTACTGCAGGTATTATTAGACAAAAACAATGGATATTAAGCCATTATTTGTACATTAGCAAGTTTTCCCCAGGTAGGTTTTATCCTTTCAAGACATTTTGTTCTGTGTTGTTCTTTTTTTGTCTAATCACCTCTAAAATTATGAACACTCCAAGAATAAAACATCCTGAATAGCAAAGCAGCTTGAAAAATTCATAACTAAGAATGCAACTGGTAATGCTCATAAACAAAGTTGTTTGGAGACCCCTTTATTAATTTTTAATTTATTTTCAGTCAATTCCTTATTACTTCCAAATTCCTGTAGGGGATTCTGTTAATTAGTCATGTGTAAAATATTCATTAAAAACAGCTTCCTATTTTCTTCTTTTATTGCAAATTTACATTTCTAATCTTATAACCAAAATAAACGCCATTGGGTAGAGAGACCGCATTAATTTTGATCAACCCCTTGAAATCGAAAACCCAGACAACAAAAGATATGGTAATAAAATCATGGTTACATAGTGATACCAACTAGATAGAAACAGGTATGGGTGTTTTAATTATTCTCTAGCTGTGATATAAACAACAAAAATTTTAGATTATTTAGGAAATATTTTGGAGGGAGAAAATAAAAACCAGAAAGTCAATCTGCCACTGGCACTTCATGTGGGCATTTACCCTTCTGAAACTGATAGGTCTGCATATAGGGAAATATATTACTTTTTAAATCTGGTATAATCTGGCCCAGAATGGAGGAAAAATATTTCAAAACAAATTGCAATTTTTCTTCAATCTCACTTTTTATCTGATATTTAACTAGAGGAAATGTACTCTTATGATTTAGTTGGATGACTGGGTCTCAGAGGTCTGAAGTCAATTTTACTTCTGATATATAGTCACTTCCTGGCAACTCACTTAATCCCTCTGGACCTCAGTTCTCTCCGTGTAAACCTTAACTCATATTTCTGGCCTGGTGAATTCTTTGGACTTATATTCAGCTTTAAGTAGGCGATGAGGCCAGTGGAAATGAGTGATTATTATTAGTTGGGGAAGTTAAACGTGCACGAGGGCTTCTGGGATCTTTGGACTCTTGATTTTAAAAGGTAGGAGAAGGAAGTGTTTCTGTCTTTAAATTGTGTTGAGAAATGTGAAACATCACCCTGTTTTGGAGCTTATCAACTATCCTATAAAATACTCTGTTGTAATATGTTTATATTATATTATTCATTTTTTTAACATTATATTATAACATTTTATTATAGTTCCCTTCTATGTAGATAGGACTAAGGTAGTGTTTCTTTTTTATTCCTCAACTGCCCTGACGTTTATCAGAGTAACCATACAAAAAGTTCAGATAAACTTATGAAAATCTATAATAAAGTTCTGTGTGCAAAGCAGAAGCCAAGCCAGTAACCTGGCAAAGATCTATATAAAATGGGGGGCTATTCTTTTCTCTCAACAGGGCACATCTCCTGCTGATGTCAGGCATATGGCTAATTTGCTAAAATAAAGCCAGCTTGGTTTCTTTCTCTTCTGTTGTTGGGATGGCAGATACTCCAGAAACAAATGTTGTTATTTTTCATTTTCCTGGAGAAAATACACTAAAAAAGCAGGGAGAAATACTCTAGAAATGGTACCTACTGTCAAGCAGCAACCTCTGAGAATATAAGTCATGGCAAAAGATTAGCCAAAGCTGCAGTGTTTACCCTTTAATCTCTTTTTACATTAGATACAGAGAGGATGGTGTGGTTTTCTGCCAGGCAGAGGAGACAGGAAAAAGTAAAAACACACCTTGTTAGAGGGATGGAAATATAAAAATCTGTATATTCAAAGGAAAAATCAAAGCAACATAAGGCAACAACAAAAAGTTAGTGTTTGAGTTTCAGCAGATCTGGACTGGAACCAGAACAGCTGATTTTTGTATGTGAATGTTGAGTCTAATCAGTATAATTTTGCTACTGCCAGTGTTTGTGGTTTTGAAGGTTTGTACCCCCTGTCAAACCAATTGAGTTGTAAGATTGTAAGGAGGTTCAGAGCATTCATACAGTGATCAGTGTATGGTAAGGTGAGCCATTATCTACTGCTCCAGGAGGAAGCCACCAAAAAGCACACCAAAGTGGTGGCCAGTGAAGACGTAAGACCAACCGGCCAGAAGGCCATTCCCTGCCAGGGGAGAAGCACTTGGAAATCACAGCAGCAGTAACAACCTCAGGGTATGGCAAGAGGAAATGTTGAAGTTCTCCTCTATTCAAGCACTAAATTATTTTATTTTGTTTTATTTTTTTTTTTTTGATTTCCCAAGTGGTTATACACTTCAGTCTTATTGAAATCCCAACCTGGGCAGTGGAAAGATGACACGAGAAGGAAGAGTAGAGTTGATGGAGAGCTTGGTGTAGAGAAGGAAGGCTAAATTTCACCTAGATAAGGGAAATCTGAATTTCATACTTTCATACACTACTTTCTTTGTCATTTACAAAAAAATCCACTTGCACGTAAAATACATAGTTATTCTAAATATAACTGAGGCAATTTAAAATTGCTTTGAAGTTTTTCTGTTGATCAGGAATGTTTTTGATCCGATGCTACCGCCCTGTTTTTCAAGCAGTCTTTCACACTTCTGGAAATGATGAGAAACTACAACCACTCGTGTTTGGTAGCATTTTGTACTAAGCTTGCATAAGTAGAGATTACTGTACAATAAGCACAGACAGGAAAGAAATGTCCCTATGTATTTATTCCAAGACAAAACTGTTTTTTCAGTGGCCTTACGATGTGTATCCTTTCTGTACTTTATGCACTTCTTTTGCTCCATCACTATCTTTATAATTATTTTCTAAATAATACTTAAAAAAAATTATTTATAAATTATGACTTGCTACCCTTTCCATTTCTTGAAAAGAGCTTGTGTAAGTGCTGCCCAGTTGAGACCCGGAGTCCTCCTCAGAATCATTTAATATATGTAACATCAACTCTTAAGAAATAATTATTTATTTCTGCTTCCAACAGCAGATTTGATCAAGACCAGATTAATCACTGCTTTAAAATCATTAGAGATTAAGTTGTACAGTGTTTGCTGAGCTGAACCATGACTCAGCCTGATAACACTCTATCTGAAAACTAATCACCATCCACCAAATCATCATCATGAGCCAGCAATTCATCTCCGTTATCTCAGTGACTCTTCTGATGGCAGCTAGATCAAAACATCTTGCTGAAGTCCAGATTAATTTCACCTCATCCTTTTTTGCCCAATTTAATACATGGAAAAAGCTGATCAGTAATGTTAGCCTGAGCTCAGCAAACCCAGGCCAGCTCTGGTGAGCTGCTTTCCACTCCATCAGTTCTCATAAATTAATTCCTCTGTGATCCTTTCAAGTTCTTCACCTGGAACAAAAGCCAGGTTAAAAGTTTAACTGTCCAGGTCACTCATCCTTCCCTCTCCATTAAAACTGGAGCTCTACATTTTGTTCAACATTTAGGTACCGGAGCCCAGGCTGCAAAACCTGTCAGCTATTTCTGCTGACATGTCTGCTAGTTCCTTGGCCAGTTCCTCAGGCCCCAAGGACGCAGCCCTTCAGATCCTGCAGTCGTCTTTTGTTAACTTTTCTTAAGTATATGTTTACATTCTCTTTACTGTAGATTAGTTTTACATTTTTCATTTTTGCTGCCAGTACATCTCTGTTCCCGATTCTTTTCTTCCGAAAGGGTGAAGAAAAGTATTTATATAGGAATTTTGCCATGACCAAGTCCTTGGTGATTGTTTCTCTTTTCTATTATTCAGAGATCTTACTTTGTCTTTGTTTTTCTTTTCCATGGACATTTTTGAAAATTCTCCTCTTAATTTTCTTTACTACTGCAGCACACATGAGTTCATTATGTTTTTAAGCATCTCATTTTCTTCCCTCAGTTCTTGACTCCTAGAATGTATTTCAGGCGTATTAGGGATTTTTAATCTCTCTCTCTCCCTCTCTCTCTCTCCCCCTCCCCCCCCCCCGCCCCATCTTAAAATGCTTTATAAAAATCTGTTCTGTAGTTAATACACTTCTGTTTTTAAGGAGAAGGGTTTTAACATTTTAGTTGATTGTTTTTAATGTTTTGTGTCTTTAGACACAAAATCTGCAACATTAAAATGCTAAATAATGAAAAGTGTGTGTGACTTTACATCAGAGCAAAAATTTTAACAGTAACTTTCATAGGTCTCCAAGTAATTAAGGAAGAAACTGAAATATATTATTCCTATGGCAAACTTACAAAGTATATCTAATTTGAGGCATTTTGTATGTATTTATACAGGAACTGAGATCATTTCTGAGTAGACTTATGTTTTGATTCTTTTGCCTCATTAATCCAGTGCAAAGTTGGTGGAGATGACAGTAGGAATGGCTGCTTTCATTCTCTGATGGAGTTTTTGGTGAAGATTTTCCACTTGTAGCGTTTTCTGCCCATTTTTGATTCTTCTTACCTATTTATTTATTATTGATTTCATGCTAGAGGATAATTGTGCTAAGAATTGTATACAAACTACATGCTAATTGTTTTCAAGGATACTGTGTGTACGCTGTAGGCTATAATTGTTTTGGAAGATTGCACTGAATTAGAGAAAGTACTTAGCTTCAGAATGAGAGGATATTGTGCCCTCTAGGACTCCCAAGATGTGCATTTAGATCCTGCCTTGCTAAAGACTTCCTGCATAACCTTGGCGTGTCCCCGAATCTCTCTGTTCTTCAGGTTCCCAGCTCCCCAGCCAAAACACAAATACTTCTTATCTTTCATCTTTTCTGGTTGGGTTGTCACATGTGTCAGTTTTTCACTTGATTTTTTTTCCCAGAATGGTTGTCTTGACTTCAGTGGGATAACTTCAGTGCGTAAGAATTCTGTCAAAGGCGATTTTTTTCTAGCACTAGGGCCCATTAGCTGTCCAAGAGGTGTATATAAAGCTTTAACCAAAATAATTTTATTGCTAGATGAATTATGTTGTCTTCAACAAGACACTTAATACTTTTGGAACTGGCGTGTCATAATTACAAAACTGGAATCAAATTAGATGATGCTCTGAAAATAAAACAATCTGATAATTTTCTTATACTTTGTACCAAAGGCATAAAATTTGAACTTTTCCCCTTGTAAGCTTAATTCCCTTCGTTTAACCCATAATATCACTACCCCATTGTTGTTTTTCATCAGTGTATTTCCCTGTTATGAGAAGATATGTTATTTCTATCTGATGTGCTTAATAAACCATATTGCAAGAAAAGCTTCCCGAAAGAACCCATCTTCAGTGTTAAAGATTATTTTACCTTATTGCAAGATATACCATAATATCTGCTGTGTTTGGTACATTTGAACTGTGGAGTTGGTCAGATTACACATGGTTAATACAGCATGGGTTTTTAATGTTTCACACGTTAACTTTTAAAAATTGCCTTCGTATACCCTATTTTGACCCATATGGTACCCTCTGAGTGGCTTTGCCAGAACCTCCTGATGAAAAGATGATGTAGAAATCCTCAGGGGTGGCAACGACAACTACAGATTGAAAAAATACTGGCATTCAGCTGACCATTCTTCTTAAGCCCTGTTTTAAGCTTTTTTCTTTTTTTTTCTTTTTATGATGGCATGCACAGAATAACTGCCTAAGGGCATGCTTATTATAGACTATATTTTAAAGCTGATTAAAAATAAATTCTCCATGCCTGTCTGAAACTTATTCCACAGAGAATCTTGTTTCATATCAGACGAGTAAAAGGATCTGTTGCTTAGTTAACTAGATTCACCTTTTACCTCAGCACGCATTTAAAAACTCATATCAAATTTCCATTACACTTCATTATTATCCAGTCTTTCTGCTTTCATCAGAAAAAGCATTATAATGACTGTGACTTTGAAAAGTTTTTTAACTAATGTGTGTGTGTGTGTATGTTTATGCATTATTTTATTTATACTATATATATATATATATATGTAAATTAGACTATCAAGCCTGACAAAAAGATCTTGGTACCACAATAAACAGACTTGTCGTCGCAATTGCTCTGTAATACACAGGACTTGGCAAACTGTCAGATGGCAGAATGAAGAGGTAAATCGCAGAATCTGCAAATTCTAGCCATGCATGTGGGAATAGATTCTGGGCTTTCCAAGAACTTGTGGAGAAAATGAAACTTGGCAGGACCCATGTGGAAATTCTTTTCATCTGTTTTCATTTTACACTGTCTGTCATCTAGTTTTTGATCACTAAATGAAAAAGAAAAATGAAATTCTGCCATATGCATTCTATAAATTTCAATTTAGCTATCAGGTGTCACACCTGCCACAACTTTGCTTTTTTGCTGCATTTCAGACAACAGACATAATCGTTTGTTTGTGTTACCTATGTAGGTTTGGGAAAGTTTATTTACGGTATTATTTGCAGTAAATCTGCTAGTTTCCAACATTATATATAAACCTATCACTTGAAATATAGACAGTTATGTCAGCTTGTATAGGAAACATATTGTATAATGTTAATTAAATAGCAATATTTATACTCTCTGCTCCTCTACTGGAATGCTCTGAGCCCTGAAGTCAGTTGTTACAACATTTTGAACAAGCTCGTGCTGTACAAGTTTCGGGCACAAATTTGCCTAAACAGAGATATGCAATTTATATTTCATGTTTCCAGTTTGTCTTTCCGCTGCCAGAAGTGAGCTGCCTTAAGAAGAGGGGTGGTCAAGGAGGTTTACCACCATCTCTCAGGATTCCCCCCCAAATGTAAGTCCGCTCTAATTGCCGCAAAGGGCTCCCTTAATCGAGGTGAGAGATGCTGGCTTTGGTGGCTTTGGCTGTGAAATCGGGCTAGAAGCGGCCCCTTGTTTCCCTGTCCCCACACACCCCGTGGAGGCTTCAGGCCTTCTCAGCCCCACACAGCCCTGAGGAATGAGTATCCTAATGAGTTGCTTACCTTTTACTTCTTCTCTCAAAACTTTACAGTTTCCTCCTCTTAGAAGGAGGACTCTATGCCAGGTAAATTTATGCTGTTATTAGCCAACACCTTTAGAGGCAGCAAGGTACCACTCCACAAGCTATCAAATGTATTGATGCTGGCACTTCTATCTTAACCATTCTTTCTTGAAAAACATGAAAAATAAACTTGAAAAGCTCAGAAATAGACTCATCTCCTCTCCAAGTATCAGGAGGAAGCTAGAAGTAGGTCAAATTTTGTTGGAAAATAGTGATTTGATGACAATGAACTTTTCCTTGGTTATGTTTCAGTTTCATTGAATTGTTTGTGTCAAGAAGAGATGGATAGAAAAGAAAAACTGAAACAGAATCTCGATATTTCAGTATTTGAAATTGAAAGGGCTTTTCTACATTAAGATCTTTTTTCTTTTCCCATTTCAAGTTTTAAAATGATACATTCTGTTTTCAAGCAGTTTATGCTTTCTCATTTTGACCCAAATTTTTGGAACTGTTTCAAGCTTTTTGGAATTGCTGCAAAGCCAGAAAAGCTTCATGTGGTTAAACATAGAGTACAGATATAAGCCTATTGATTTACCTTTTTTATTTCCTCTTTTCATATTCTTTTCTTTAGAGAATAAATCTCTGAGCTATAGTGTGAGACCAGGTATGCAATACAACATGGAAGAATAATCTATTAAATATTATTCCAGTAATAAAACACAAGTCATATGGCAGCCATATTAATGGATCTACATGATACCATGTATTGTATTATATACCTGGGTTTTGTTATTTTGGATTACAGGGTCATGAAGTCTCTTTTTTTAGTTGCGCGTTCTAGTTCAGCTTTAATTTATGCCATAATTTTGTAATGACACTTCATTCCCAGATTTTATACTTGGCTTTGAGTAGTAAGGATTTTACTGGCTTTTCCATTAATTATTGTAATTTTGAAAAGTTCCAGTTCATGCTCTAATAAATATTTTGGTCCAGGATTTGAGAAAAAGATGTATATTCAGAGGAAGTAAGGAAGAGGATTCATAGGATGATCATCTGTAGAGTGACTTACTGGGATGATTTTTGAAAATAACCCAGTTGGGTTATAATGAGAAAACAGCTGTGGGGGAAGCTGTCATGTTGCATACTGATAAGTGTTCAACAGAGGAGCCAATGTTCTCTCTATGCACATACACCCATAACTCTACCCTACATATCCAAAGGTGATTACGTAATTCAGAGCATGATTCACAAACTTGTTAGCTTCCTACAGCAGAAAATTTGGAAAAATATCATTATATTAGCACTAAAACTTACTTGACAATGATGTTAAAATGACATATAGCCTAGGGTAACGATTTTTTTTCATTCTCTTTGATTTCCTCCTGTTTCATAAGCTTATGGTTTAATTGTATAATAAGTTTTATTACATTTTTTTTCATGGAATAATGTCAAACCTCTATGCTACAAGGATGCTGAGATGTTGCCAGTCCCCTCATGTTGTTCTGTACTTTTGCTACCTCTGCAGTTCAGCTGATGACTACAGTGGCAGGGCACATACCAGCTCACCTTCTGAATCAGTAACCTTTTTGTGTGCCTTTCATAGGAAATCCATTTAAGTGTAAAAATATACAGTGTATTATACCTGCATCTCTAAAGCAAGCTGAAGCACCATGTATCTATTAATAAAATTGTTCGAGAGTCAAGTATATCAGAGCATGCATCTCCTGCTTTTTTAGAAAGTGATGAATTTAATCAATTAAACTCCAGTGCTCTATTCATAGTTAAGGTTTTTTATGATACAAAGATTTGCATTCCAATTAGCACTCTAAAAGTTTTCATGTTTACCTGATCAGTAGTACTTCCCTCCTCCTCAGTTTCTCTCTTGCTCCACTGAGACTGCAACAACGTGTCAGTAAGAGCATCTCTGTTACCTTCTGATTGAACACAACTCTCTTAGGCTTCCTTTGAAATCTTGAGGGCTTGTCACTTGAGATGTTATTTTTTTTAAGCATGAACAAATCTTGTCAGCCTAAGCTGAGAAATCAGCTGTATTTTATCAGCACTTTGGGATCAAAATTCACATGCAGTATTCAGCAGTGGGTGCTGTATGTGAGCCAAAACTAGAGGTTAAGACTATTTCTGGTGGTGGAGGGGGAGGGAAGTCAGCTTCTTCCTTTAAAATACCCATTTACAGAAGAATAACTCAGACATTTCCATTTGTGTGATATATAAAGTGCCTAATATCTTGCAACACTCGCTTATTTATGTAGGCACATTACGTTGAATTAACTCTAGCATCTTTGACTTAAAGTGCCTTGAATCCACACATATTTTTTTTTAAGTGAATTAATTGGCATTTTAGGTCTTTTGTAATTAATCCTCCTTAAGACTGAGGTAATGCTGTTTTGCAGCAGGTCTGTCACTTACCCAATTACACACTGATTGCTGCTCTCCTTAGTCTTCCATCTGGACTTCTGTAGAGCTCTGGGACTCAAAAGAGCTGCATGTTCTGTCCCATCTGGAGGAGTGTCACAAATGCAAACGTCTACACGATGCCGTTGGAGTAAACAAAACTGAGATGGTAATTCCTGCTCCTACTCCCAGTGCCAAATCGAAGGCAAAATGCTCAGTGATAGTGACAGAAGATAGGACACAAGCAAGCCTCTGTCAGTGATCCCAACACCTGCCCAACTTCTTGGGAAATGGAGAGTATGTTTTCAACCAGGTCTATCAAAGCATGCATATGATATGGTGGAAAGTTCCTAACAAATTTACTAACCCAACAAGCACCTGAGAAAGCTAACAGGCTCTCAAGGTACCATAAAGGGGAGAGAAAAACAAACTATCCTTTCTGCATGTATGTTAAGGTCTAACCAGGATGAGATTTTTAACAGTGATGATTATATATTATATGACACAGCAAACAGGCAGGAACTCTTCATGCATAGTCATTCCTGAGACTATGCTGTGGAGGTTCTAAAGGCCAGGAATGGATGCTTTGTCCCTATACTGAGCTATATTTCAATACGTTAGTATGGGAGAAGCATTGGGGATTGCCTGTCATCTACTGACAGCTTCCTGGGAGGCACTAGGCCTGTTCCTCTTACTGTTCAACAAATATGTCTTTCTCTTCCCAGTGTGTCCAGTATGAAATAGTGGCAATATCACAAGTTCAAAGCTAGACTGTTAAATTTCCCTGCAACATCCTGTTCTACAGGGCAGCTTGCCCCCAAGATCTCTGCTTTGGTTTAAACAAAATCTTTTTAATCTCAGGTATGAAAAGACAAACCAAAAGGTATACATGTAGATAATAATGGGCTAATACTTGGATGAGGAACAATTCTTGACAAATTTTATTAATTTTTAAAATATACTTTGCACTGTGGCTGCAAAGTGGGATCTGTGGGTGTGGATATCATAAAGGAGAGCTTAGAGCAAAACAAAAGACTTGTTCTGGTATGCTTGTTCTAAGACAGGTTTTATCCTTAGCATTGTCCTCTAACCAGATGTTCCTTCCATCTCTGAGGTGCTCCTCTCTCTGGCAGAGCTACATCATCTAGTCCTACCTGAATTTGCCTAATGTCTGTAAAGAACATTTGACATAGCAGGGATACTCCCTACTTGTTCCTGCTGCCTTTCAATTTTTTCTTCCTTCAGCATTGTAGGCAACAAGGGTATCTATCCCACTCCTTTACTTTTGGGGGATGAGGAGGGTTTTCATGTAGTGTTCTGTCACTTCAAATGAGTGCCAAACAGCTTAGCAGGATCATTATCTTCTCCAGCCTAAAATTCTTCAATACTGCCTTTCTTTCCCAGAAAGTGCCTACCAGGCACTTGTAGCTAGCTAAGTAAAGAAGCAATGCAAAACTGCTTTTTACTTCATCCTCCAGATTTCCTTCTCCTGAAGCCATAATGCTACTCCTCCAAAGCTACAAAGCCAAATCCATCTGACTGTATGAGTGCCAATACAAGACATTATCCTGTTTGTATTAAAGACTGCTGTAAGCAAGCAGTGTGTCTTCCAGGCTGCTCTCATGGCAGTTTAGAAATGGAGCTGGCAGAACACAAATGGGTTATGGTAGAGGAATCACAGCAGTTTAATACCACAAGTCTCAGGCCTCCTGCCAGTTCTAGGAGGCAACCCATAAAGCACTGTGAGAAAAATCACAGGGCTGACAAGCAAAAGTTTGTGGTGAGTTCCTAGGCAAAATTGCCAACTATTAAGTCAAGCAAGCAGAACCTGTAAATGAAATAGTTAATAAAGGAATTTCTGTAAATCAGCATAAGGAATAGTGTGCAAGCACTTACTTCAGTTTAACATAGTCTAGTCAGTGCACTGGCTTCTTTTGCTCCTTCTAACACCACCATATAGTCAAGCCTAATATGATAATAGGATGCTAAGATAGCTTAAAGTTTAGAAGACTCTAATTCCACTGTAGCTTAAATCAGTTTCTTTTGGTCTTTTATACATTACATTGGAGAGCAAGAAATACTAAATATTTCTCATTTTATCTAGCATCTTGAGTACACACATAAAAATGTATTTTAATGAAATGTTTTAAGATCTTTTTCCCATAATATAGACCAATCTGAGAACCCTGTGAAAAGAATAAATTACAAGCATGCATAACAATCACAGATCAGGTTAAAAAATACGCAACAGTGAAGCATGAAGCACAGAGTTAAGGTGTTAGATGAGGAAGCTGTAACTCTAAAATTTGTATTATTCTAGATTTAAGGCCCACCATTATCATTATTTTTAATGTTGTTTTTATATCCTGTCAAGTAATAGTTTGTCCACATCCCAGCTTTTATCAAAGGAACTGCTTGTACAGCATTTGTGCCAGCAATGATCTGTACTATAGTAATAGTCACTTAATTAAACTATTTGGAAGTTTAC
Organism: Rhea pennata; assembly: GCF_028389875.1. Classification (NCBI taxonomy): domain Eukaryota; kingdom Metazoa; phylum Chordata; class Aves; order Rheiformes; family Rheidae; genus Rhea; species Rhea pennata. The sequence goes on along the minus strand of NC_084670.1, from coordinate 14,472,559 downwards.
TTAAGGTGACATCTAAAATTAAAATTTCAAGTACGTTATTCTACCATGTTCGCTCTTGGTATTGTTCAGTAAAATGCTGTATTCAAGGAAAGCCGTGAAATTGCAATTCAAAGACTGTGATAAGAATGGATTAGTTTTGTACCATTTTTAGCTCTCATTACAATTTTTGTTGCAGGGGTAAGGCTACAGATTTAGTATAAAGTATATCAGGCTTTAAATTCAGTGATAAGTCATTGTTAGGACAGAGAATTTTGTGATAACACAGGCAGAAGATTAATCCACTCTGATGACAGCCTTACAAGTCTATGAGGAACAGAGCACAGAGCAAGATTTATCCATCGCGTTGACAAGGACAGTAAGAGGAATGGGAAATGGAACAAAATGAGTCCATTTGCATGACAACCTAAAACTATGATCATATGGTTCCACTCAAATCCTATAGTAATGGATCATAAAGAAAAAAGCATAAACAAGGCACATCATTTAAAACTATATTGTACTCATCAACCTTTCCAGTGTCTGTTGAAAACAAAATCAGGGAAGAAAAACTAATTTCAGTCTGCTAAATTACACTCTTACAAATGCAGAGAGGATACAACAGAATTGTTCAGAGTTATTCATGTGGCTTTCATAAGTTTGAATAAATTCATCCTACTCTGTATTCACAAAGATGAGACTATCAAACTAGATCCTCAGCTTGCATAAAGTAGCATAGTTCCCTTGACTTCAGTGAGCTCAAAATCTCCTCAAAATCTCCAAGGAAACCCTCTTCTTGATAGGGAGGTTTTGAAAATACTGAAATAAAAGATAATTTGAGATACCTAGAGGAGAATTTTAAAGAACAGAGATCGACAAACAATATGAAATATAGAAAAGCAAATTTACATGTGCATTTTACTCATCCCTGCAGTTGCCTGAAACACAATGGAGCTTCTCACACACATCAATTCATGTGTCCAAATCAGGTCCATAAAGCTGTGGGCAAGCGGTTTGTGACCTGAAATCCAGCATGGAGCCAGATCAATCTGTATGTGAAAAGATTCATTATATTTCAGTTCAGATAAAAAACAAGTCCATAGCCATGCATAAGCACAACTCTCTCTAACTTTAGCTTGAGAGTTGCAGGCAGGGAATTTATTCAGTAACTGCTGTGGCCTACCTGAGTGCTCACATAAACTGGCCAATACATATTTCTTGTTGCTTTTTGAGCTTTACTGACTATTTTCCATTCTGTTTTGGTCATTATCCTAATATGTAGAACAGACGTTAAAACAATTTAGGCTAATAGCCCAAAAGGCCAAACAGTTGTGTGTGTGTGAGAGAGAGAACTTTAACACCATGTTCAGGCAGAGCTTAATATGGAGCCTAGATTTGAACTTACTGAAGGAATTGAAGACACTTCTTGTCTTAACACTTAAAAGTGTTTTTTACTTTCTTAAAAATAAGAAAGAATCATGTTAAACTGCTTACCGGTAACTCCATTCAACATATTTAGGTGTACAAAAATCAAATCTATTTAATCTATCTGTTGTAGCAATGTTTCCCATGTATTGTCTCACAGTTTTCCAATTCTCTTCTTTATTCACAGGCTTTGCTTCTCTGTATTCTATTTCTTGTTTTTCGAGATAACCTTGATCTAGGTTATGGCCCCTGTGTGATGCGTAATGTAAGTGGTAGCAGACCGGACTAGTTAATTGTTATTGTAAAATATCTCAATCTTTTCTGACCTTGATTTATGACATATCTCACGACTTTGTTTTATAGTACACAGGGTCACATTTAAACAGACACTCTGCCGAATGTAAGCAGTATAACCTCTGCTGTATGAGTAAGGGAGACTATTTACTACTTGAAATGTGTGAGATTGGCAGGCCGCTTAAAGTTTAGTTACCTACATAAGGCTTCATGTCACCGTACAGTTGCTAGGAGAGAACAGAGACCAAGTGGTTGGTCACCTTATTAAGAGGAGCTGTGAAACACTTAGTTAACCGATACCAGGTAGCATCCACACAGCCAAACATGCTAAGAGGCTGTAATCCCATATTGCAGGGGACTGAACAGAGTGACAATATAGATGGAATAGAGCCAATTTATAATCTGGTACAGTTGGAAATATAAGATTGCTCAGGAGCCATTACAGATGGCACGAAGGACTGATCAGGACTACAAGTCTTTGACTGGCATTTGGTGGAAGCTGATATACGTGGTGAATGTGACGAGTCAGAAATGCAGTTGTCTCCTTACCTAGCCTGTGTTGGATTCTCTCTGCATAAGAAAGAGAGAAGTCTTCCAAAATATACTCCTAGTTTCTGAGACTCTGTCCCTCATATAGAGATATCCCTCCCCCCTCCCTGAAATGAAGCACACAAGTTGAATTTTGTTTGGGGGTGTTTGTATATTATTTGTATATGGAGTAAAATGTGAATTTCATGCATGCATTTGAACTAGTAAATCTTTAGCTCTGAACTGTTTGCAGAAATTGAACAAGGAATAGTCATGACTGCTGTCAAAATGGAATTTGCTTTTAACTTCAAATGAATATTCATGAATAATTTCCTCTGCTATTTGCTCACCTCTCATATTTAATGATACGGGAAATGGAATGAATAACAAGGTGCTAAAATTTGCTGACAATACACAGTTATTTGAGTTAATATAAACCAAGTAGCTAAGTAAGGAATTTCAGGAGGAGCTAATAAAAACTGTGTGGCTGAATAACAAGATACCAGATGAAGTTCAACACAGACAAGTACAAGAAAATGAACATTGGAAGTAATCATTTGAACTACTTGTACATATTAATGGGGTGTGAATTAGCTGTAACCTCTCAGGAAGAGATCCTGGTTTTAGCATGGATGTACTATCCAGCAGAAGTGAGGAAGGAATAAAGGATGCAATTTACTCCTGGATGAGGCTGAGTCCAAACTGAAAAGATTACTTCAATCCTAGCATTAAGTAGGCCTAAAGTAAGAATTTTGACTTCTAGACCTCTATGCAAAGGTGTAAATGGGAGGAAAAAAATCACTAGATTTGACCAAAATAATTACTTTCTTGTCTTAAGGACTGAATTCAGTCCAATCAAGCTAAAAGGCAGCTCTGAAAGGACACAGTCAAAACAGAAAAAACCCAAAAGAAAAGGTCAGATATATGGTGTGTGTAATAAGAGGCCTCAAGAATGTAAGTTAAACACTGTTTACTTCCAGAGTCAAAGAAGCACCATGGGCATACAAGACAATAAGCAATTTGGTGATGGGTATACTGAGTTTTTTCGAGACATGCCACAATCCAGCAATTAGGATTAGAGAATAAACAAAAAGATTTAGAATGAATAACTGAGTTTAAGCTAAGATGGTGGGCTTTTCTCAAAAGCAACTAAGACAAATTATTGTAGTGGTGGTCTCTAGCAGAGGGTCAAGCCAGCGTACTACTGGCTGCAACTTTCAGCTGCTTCAGCAGGACTTGCTAGAGCTCAACTCAGTCAGTGCCTTAATGCTACTGGAAGATAACCCCATAGCATGAAAAAGCGTGGTAGAATATGGCTCTAAATCGTGTCCCAGGCAGGAACAAAGACTGAACTTCTCTGCAGCTGCTACAAACTCTGCTGAGGTAGTGGTTTCTGGAGTCAACCCACACAAAGAATGTGGTTAGACAACTGGCAGGGATGCCAATCAGACCAATAAAGCAGGAAAGCCTGAGGATCTGTTCCTCCAGTTCCTTCTGCTCTATTTGTCATTGCTGTCACTGAGTGGAGTGACTTCACTTGTGCCCTGTGCACTAGAGACAATTTTTCTCCAAACTTTACAGCTTCCCGGTGAACCATCAGGCTCCTAAAACCTGGAGTAAAGGGGATGATATCACAGAGAGTGAACATTGCAGAATAAGTGGTTTCTTGGCTGGTACATCCCAGACAATCTTCTGCAGAGGAAGGGATAATGTAAAAAGTCAATGATGATGCAGTCATTGTTTTTACTGAAGATGTTTTGTTTTGACTTGTAGCACTGTTGGCAGTTCATAGAATGAACTTTGCACTCCTAGTCCTAAATGATCATCTAATACTTTCCTCTTCTGAGTATTAGCTTTTCCCCAGCCACAATCCTTTGGCATTTTTCCTCTTGCAAGAGTTCTCAGTTTAGGAAATACACAAATTCCTGAGGAGTCACTAGGCGGAAAGAGGAAGAGATGCAGCTGGGAAGAGGTGGCTGAGGCAGTAATGGGGGCAAGGGGAAGCAAGGCAGGAAGAGGGCTCTGGTCATGGTGGGACTGTGAGAAGAGAGAAAGAGCACAAAAGCAGCAGCAAGCCTGTGGCTACCAGGAGCTGTTAACTAAGACATATGTAACTGTGAAGAGCTCTGAGGATGAAAAACAGCATCTTCTATCCCAATATTGTGAACACCTCATCCAACCAAAATCTTCTCGACCCCTGCCCAATCACATCTGTCTCGTCACACCTTCTGCTCTGTTCCCAGTGGACTTGCATCTGTGCAAAGTATAACTTACCACAGTTTGAGATTTCTAGGAGGTGTAGGACCAAATCCAGAGATGCTTCCTTAGGGTCTGTTCGTTTCTCGAAAGGCATGGAAGTTAATTCAGTAAAGACTGAAATCTATATTGTAGTTTAACTCTTTTTTGCAGCCTGTTATCTGAAGAGGAAAAAGCCAGGGCGGTGTGGAATATTGGCCTGTGTGGAATATTGGATGGGGTTGTTGTGAGGATGAAGGCTGGGATGGGTGAAAACAGTGATTGTTACTACTTCATATCTGAACTGTACGTTAGAATAACAAGAAGTGTCAGAACTATTCTGCCATGTAAGTATACCAAAGAAACAGTAATTGTGGCCTTCCTAGATCTATGCTTGATAGCTGAGTTTGGGTCTCTGTGGTTAACATATTAGCACCTCACTGTAAGAGCCCCTAACTTCTAACACTGTGGTTTAGAATGAATGTGAATTAACAGCAACTGGTATTACTGTACAATTACACTTCATTGCTGTAATTATTCATGGGGTTCACTCTATTCCTTCTGAAGAGATGTAAATATCATTAGAACTGTTCCAGTATGACCAGTCCCAGGAGATCATAAATAGATGTGGAAACGAATTACTTTATCCTTGATGACATTTGGCTGTGAGGATCTTTTTACCCAGTCTATACCTCTCCCCCTTATTAGAACAGATGCGGAAACACAGCCCAGTTTCAGGGCTGTTAATCTGGCTGTCACAAACATTATATTCTCTTTAAATGCCCTCATTTCATGACTTCACCCCCGGTAAAGCAAAGAGCAGAAAGATACTGGCTCCCTAAACTGAAATGTGCAATCTCCTTCAGATGGACATAGCCACATGGATTTAGTAGGATGTGTGCATGCATATGTTTATGTGTGTTTGTGTGCTTATTGCTTCAGGATTACCTAGAGTTTCATCGTCCCAAGAGGTATATTCAGCCCTGTATGCTCAGATGGAATATGATGTGTGCACATAAAATGATAAGGATTCGTGAGGCACACAGACAGGAAGGTGAGGTGAGGCAGTTATAAAACAGATGCTAACACTAGTTTTGTTGGAGAGTCCTCTGAGATAGGCTGCTCTATGATAGACTAGTTCGTGTTCGAAAAATGTTTTCCCTGGATTTTTTTCTTGAAAATAATTTTAACTAACTGCAGAAATACATTATTTTGATCTGACATTAAGTGCAGTTTCAATTGTATCCAGATTTTATTGACTAGAAAAAAACACATAATTGCGCTAGTGACTAAGACAAATGAAACATTTCTGAAGTAGAATAAAGACCATCTAAATTCTTGAAGTGTTAGGATTCAGTTTGGAACTGACAAATTAATTTGATATTTAAAAAAAAGTATCAAAGAAAAATCTTTATCAAATACATTTGTGCATCCTCAGTCTGTTTTACATCCCATTTTCTTTTTGGCAGAAAACTTGGCGAATCAAGTGAACAGTTACTTTTCAATAAAAGCAAAGGCTGAAAGAGGAGAGGATCGGGATCATCCCTTTATTATTAACACTAAATATTCATCAGCCCAGTTCAGCAATAGATATGTATGTGTGCTTGTGTGACATACATAAATGTTCAAGCGTGTGCACGCATGGGTGTTGGCTGGTTCTATATATGCAAGTGGATTATATTGGAGCATATTGTTTATAGCTGAGATACAGGAGCCTGATGGTGCTGAATATATGTGGAGCTGAACAGCAAGGAGGCTGGAGAACCTTATCCAGAGTTTTCGGGATCTATCAGTCTGATACACCCTCTCACAAACCGCTCCCCACATACTTCACAGTGGTTTAAGAGAGGGCTCAGTAATCTTTAACAGGTACATTTGCAAGATGCCCATCAGCTCCTGGCTCCTGAAGAGTTTCTGCTGGCGTATTTAACTTTTAATTTGAGAAATACATATCCTGATATACTGCCCTTGTTTATCCCTACTGGCTAATAGCTGTAAGTGTGATGAGACTCTTTGGTAGATACCCAGCTAGCAGTCCAGATGTGATCACATCCAAGGAATAAATCTGTCTTTATTACAGTAGATGGTACTTATATTCATTTGAAGGAAATAATGCACCTAATATTAGCTTTGTTCAGTTTTTGCTCTTTTTTTGGTGTTGTAGGCTGTTTCTGAAAACAGTTGCTCTATATTTGTCTTTTGAAAGCCACCTAAGATTGAGCTCTTAACTTCCCTCTCTCATCAGTTGTGGGAGTTATCTTAGTAGCATTGTCTGCACAATCAGCATCCCAGTTACCTTTAAAACCTTTGTGAATAAATACATTTCTTCATGATGCAAGGCTTGGAAAATATCCAATAATTTGTAAGAGCAGTCTGATATCTTCCTATCCGTTCATCAGCAAAAAACCAACTTGAGAGTTCCATAGTCAAGACATAAAATATTCTTGAGAATTCCATAGTCAAGACATAAAATATTGTGATCACAGCAATCAGTAATAAAAAAAACATGTGGTTTAAACACAAGTATGTTAACCTGTGCATTTACTCAAACTCTCCTACCTTCAGTCTTGCAAAGACGAGTAGGCCTATTTATAAAAAGAACAACACTTTTAAGCGTGGAATTTGAGCTCTGCTTCCCATGTGTAATAATGGAAGGCCATCTTTTGGAGTGTTTGCACAAGCCATTTATTTTTAATGCTTTTTTATTTCAAGGCAAACAGGGATAGATTGATTTTGCAGTACTGATACTCCATATCCTCATAGCCGTTTTATTTAGTTTAGAGATATTCTCCAGTCTTCCAGAAATATGCATGCTTGCACATGTCCCTCCTCTCAAAGACAAGCACTTATCAATACTACACTTTTATGACATTTTGATATTTTTTTCTCAGCATATTTTGAAAATTTTGACAGCGCAAATTTGAAAGTGTCTGCACTCTCATGTGTTCACCTACTCATTTCTGCTTGTGTAACTCCTTATCCCTATAGGCCAATAGATATTATCAGTAAATCCTCCTGGTCTAATCTCCAAAATGTCTCAGAAACCTTCCTTTTCCTCTTTATTCTCCCCATATAATCTTTGTCAAGTCCATCCTTCTGCACTGCCATGACTACTGCGACCTTGCTGTCTTCAGCCTCTAACTGACACTCCCATTAGCCAGTTTTTAAAGTACTCTAATGCAAAAGTAATCCACTGCTCCTAGTATTGAGATCTCATTAAGATATTCCTAAATCCCCCTTCTTCACTGTCTCCCTATTGCCTTCTAAATCTGATCTAAGCTCCTTTTATCACCTGAAGTTCCTTCTTGACCTAACCTTCCTTGTTCTGTCTTTCTTGCTCCATTCTTTCTTGTCTTTCTTCTTTATGTGCTCCCCGCTTACCCATTGCCATTCATAAGTTAAATCATTTACCAGTTAGACCTGTGCTCCTGCTTTCATGTTGTCCACTATACCTGTGAGTAGAGTAGTTCAGCAGTACCATCCCAGATGGAGAGTATCCTGGCCTATCTGGCATAGTCCCCTTGGTTGGTTTGTACCTTTGACTGCTGAAAACAGTTTATTGTGGGATAATCCAGCAAAAAGGAAGGAAGGCATTTGCCTTCTTAGAGTGAGATTTTGTTTTGGCCTGTATCATCCACGATTTTTTCTGTGTGCCTTGAATCAGAAAATGAATTAGTTTTTACTATAAATTTACTTGATTTACAATACTATGATTCAAGAAACCGCTCTCCAGCCAGCCTCTCTGAACACTGCTTGAAGAAAGCAGATGTCTAGGTGAAACTGGATGCAACCCTGTCTAACATGCTCTAGGTGACCCTGCTTGAGCAGGGAGGTTGGACTAGATGATATCCAGAGGTCCCTTCCAACCTTACTGATTCTATGATTCTATGAGATTTAGGTCGTAACTTCTTACTGTCTCCACTTGCTAAGTATTGAACCTCTCCTTGCTTGATTTCGGGGAGTAGGAGCATATAGGTCACTGAGGTATAATTTCAGCATTACAGGCTTTCCAAACCAAGCCCTTATTAATCAGCTGAAACTCAGCAGCAGGATCTCTAAGTTAGTATACACACACAATGATACAGTGCATGTCAACATGAAGGACAGGACATTCAGATCAAAGCTCCTTGGAGTTCATCTGACTTTCTGTTCCTCTGTGCCTCTGTGTGTTAGATTACAGGAAACTTAACAAAACAAACCAGCTCCAAACTTCCTCCTCTCCTCCCCTTTAAGCCCCCCCCCCTTCACAACCTCAAGCAAGGGAAAAACAGTTTTCTTACACCTGGACTCTTTGTTCATTATTCCGTGGTTCATCAAAAATTAACATCCGGTTACTGGAGCTTCCTCTCTTTTTGCCAAGGTGCTAGATAAGTACTTTGTGCCAATCAGACACCTACGTGCTATTTCTACATGCCTCACTCTCCAGTTTGAGTAGGGGTTAACACATTCAGCTCCAGCCAGTAGCCATCGCCAGGAAGCTGGAAAATTGTGATATACACATTGTTCATAACAACATAAGAAAAAATATTACCATATGCACATCCATTGATAATTTCTAAGAGCAGGATGATGTGTTCCCATCAGTTCACTAACAAAAACCCAACCTGAGAACTTTCTAGTCAGACGTATGATATTTTAATCACAGTGACATTCCATATCCTCATATCATTTCATTTAGTTTAGAGATATTCTCCAGTCTTCCAAGAATATGCATGCTTGTGCGTGTTGCTGTGCTTCCAGCTATAAAGACAGGCACACATCAATACTAGAGTTGTATAACACTTCAGTGTGTGAGTTGTCATCTCTGGCACACTGGAAAATGATGGCATGCACATCATTCATAGCAATATCAGAAATGATATTGCCATGTCCGTGGGCAGTATAACTGCATGCTGAAATCCCATTGATTGGGATGCTTTAATAAAGATACAGTTGCTCTCACGTTTAACCCAAAGGGTGTGCCAAATGCTTTGCCAAAGTGGCTGTATTGAATATGTCGTATTACATAACACCCTATTTCAGTCGCATGAATTCACAGAAACTCGGGCTCCTTCTGCTCCTGAGATTCCCAGCCATACAGTTGCCTTCCTGCCTCTCTCTGCCCTATCTGTACGTCTTTGTTTTCCTCACAAAGCTGAGTTCAGTGGATTTCCTGTACCTCCTCACAGGCTGTTACCCTTAAAGCAATATAGCTTGGCTGCGGTAAGGTTCTCTCTCAGAAACGAAGAAAGCAGTAGGAAGAACAATTGTGGTCAGCCAAGACTGTCTCTTAAAAAATGGGTCTTGGGGCTCACGTATACTGAGCTCACCAGGAAATGGTGGAAGGAAGCATGTAGCCTGTCACCGCTAAGCTCGTAAATCCTGAGCTCATTACCAATCTCTTTCACCTCTTCCTCATCCTCCCGGATTTGCTCCACTATCCCTTCGCTCCAGCCTGATCCTTTGTTCCTCCTGTGACTCACAGCTTCCCTGTCCCACTTCTCCCTCCCTCTGCAGCCAGCACTCTCTGGTCTGCTCCATGCCCCAGGCCTGCTGGCTGCCCCAGCCACCCCACGGTCCTCCTTCCTCTGAGATCTTCATCCTTCCCCCGACCCAGGCGCCCTCCCAAACAGCTCCTTTAACCTGTACTTCTCTAACCCACTCACACCTGAATCTTCTCTGATTTTACAGGACCCAGGCTCTGACTTTACAAGCCTTTACAAGACTCAGGCTATTGCTTCGCTTTTACTTTCTCATTTATTCCCTTCTCATTTATTTCCTACTCACCAGAAGAGCAGGTCTTCAGCCCTCTCTTGACTCTCCCTGTCCTGCTTGTGAGCTTCTTAGGAGTTTTTGGAAACGTGAACTAGGAAACAGGACTAGGAGCTGTGTAAGGGCAGCGGCTACACCGGACTTTGCTTTCCTCATAGGCATGTGCGCATATTTTGCACATGCTCATACATTTTAAGGCAGGGATTTTTTTCCTGTGACAAAGGGGCTCTGCACCAGGCACCGCACAGCAACAGCATCATCAATGAAACTGCTTCCATTCCTAGGTAGGTGAAATCTCCTTCCCCAGGGAGCGAGTGGCAAGTAGAAAGGGAGAGGGATCTGGCAGGATAAACTATGGGGACGAAGGTGCAGGGACCAGAGAGAAGTGAGTGCACTGGAGACGGGTAAAAAACTGCTAGGTACAAGGGACTGAAAGCTTCCCAGAGATGTGATCAATGCTGATACTGGATTTGGAAATCCCACTATTAGGGTCATCACAAAGCCAAATCCCACAAACATCAATCTTTATCTCATTGTGAGTTCTGTTCTGTAATACCAGAACCACCGTGGGTTCTTTCTCTGCTTAGGAGATTTTTCAATTTGATTTGTTATGAACGAAAGTGGCCTTAGAATCCCACAGGTTTCTGTTTTAATCTCTGAAAGATGGTCTCTACAGTCAGAAACAGAGGGAGAAGATGAAACTTGGTGAGACCTGGATTTATTTGGATTATATATAATTGTTAAAAGTTGTGTGTAATTTTTACTCTTTTGAATTTTTCATGAAATTTTTATTTGTCCGAGAAAACAATGCCTCAGTGAGATATCCTGAAGCAATGAAACCTGTAATTGTAATACTAGGCTAGCAAATATCCAAAATAATATTTGGGTTGGGAGAAGCAGAACTGCAGGGGAAGACAACATGCAAAAGCAGCTTTGTGTTCTATAACTTCCATTACGCCTTGCAATCAATTTATAAAGTACAAAGTCAGAAACTTACTTTCTCTTCTGAATTAGCTGCCTCATTTCTAACATACTATAGGTTGTGTATAATTATTCAGTGAGCTAGTATTTTTCTCAAAGGGAGAGATTACTTCTTTCTTCTTTGTACTGAAAACTATATGCATTTATACAGCTAGCACTTGGATCATTTGGGAATCGTTCAGTGGACGGAAAAAAAGAAGGCAGTACTTTCATAACATGGAAATGATATTTTAAGAGATTACTTTTAAATAATTTGAAGAAGTTTTTACATTCTAATGCTGTAAATGCTGTGCTATGTCAATCTAATCTCAGACCATGAATATGTGTTAGTGACATATGTATGGAAATGGTTATAAAAAATCAAATATCTGATCTGGGGAACCCACTTTGGTATTTGAAATATGTACACTTGATATGTGTACCCTTATTTGACATGTGTACATTTGATATGTGTAGATCCGTTTGGATTACACTCCATACATAATTCAGACTGTAAATAAATGTCTCTGCTTTATTCACTGGAAAGTACTAAAGAGCTTTGAAAGCCTTTAAAATTGTTTCCCCAGACCAATGAGTAACTTCTGCATTGTTCACCTATTTAATATTTCTCGAACACAGACACAAGTTCTTCATCTCTGATGTCTTCTCTTTCTATACACTGGGTACTATAATGATGTTTACTTGATTTCTGCCCTGTTTTCTGTGATACTTTTTGCCCAGATCTGATTTTAGATTTTCCTTTGTTTCAGTTCTTATGTCCAGTCTGCTGGACTATGGCTACACTTCTGCAAACTGCAACATGACATGCCATAAAGATGCCCGGTGTGAAGTCCAGGGTGGAACACAAGGCTGCTATTGCACCCAAGGATATACAGGAAATGGCATATCATTCTGTTACGGTAAACAGATTTTACCTATATGCATTTCTGTTATATACTTGCTTCTAAAATGTACTCAAGAGCCAGTTAGCTCAAGGATTAAACTTTCTGTATAACAACACTTTATATTTACATGCTCTCAAAGCCAAAAACTAAGGTCTTACCAACTTTTGAGCAACTCTACATCCCAGCCTCAACCTAGAATTTTAATACAGCATACCATGCAACACATCTCATTTGTGTTGGACCTTTTTTCCAGCTTCAGTTTTGCTGCTTTCCTTTTCCATGGGAGATGCTGGTGTATCTTCTCTGATTTAGCTTCAGCAATTTCTCTTGTGACTTCAGACTTTTGAAGCTAGGGGTTGGCACAGCTGCCGCTTTACCACCCTCACCTCTCATCCACATATGAGTAGCTCTAGGCAACTTTTCCCAACAGCTAGCTGTGACCAAAAAATACAGCTTTCATTCTGCTTTAGAAGATGGAGGAGGTCTGTCCTCCACAGGGAAATTCCATCATGTTCATTTTTTCAATGAAAAAATATACATTTTTTCACTACAGCTACTTAAAAGAAAAATATAGAAATCCTGTGGAGGGGTTTGACCGTGGATACTATTACCTTCCATCCTAAGAGAAGGATATTTTCCCTGCCTCCATTTTTGAGTCATCCTCCGCAATGAATAATGCTAATACTTATCTCTGCCGTTAGACATAGCTATGCCCAGCTGCAGGCAATCTGAAATTCATATGAATATTGTCAGTTTTCAGTGTCCTCAGTAGTAGTTATGAATACAAACCAGCCTTTTGGTCAGGGTTTGTGTCTTGTGCATCTTGGGAAATTAAGCAATAGCAGGTACTTCAGTTTGATATGAGCACAGCTAGGCTGTCCACATTTAGTTTGTGTTTTCATAATTTATTTGTCATGATATAGTTAGAAGTGTGTTTGTTCTGGGAAAATTTAGAATATAAAGACCTTTTCTTAGGAAAACTGCCTTCCTTTTTTATGAACTGGGAATATTTAGAGAGGTACACAGCTGTCCCAGATAATAAGCAATATAAAATTAATTTAGTTTGCAAGTGACCTGTGGAGGTCATCTGGTCCAGCTCCCCACTCAAAGCAGGTCCAATTTAGATAAGATTGCTCAGGGCCTTGTCCACCTGCGTTTTGACTGTCTTCAAGGATGACGATTACACACCTCTCCGGGCCCTCATTCCAGTGTTTGACTACCCTCATTTTGAAAACTTTTTTCTAATATCTAGTTGGAGTTTCTCTTTTTGCAGTTTGCAACTTGTGCCTCTTGTTTGCACTTTGCACTGTGCATTTCCAAGAATAGTCTGACTTCATCCTCCTTGTAATCCCCCATTAGGTAACTGTAGACAGCAGTAAGATCTCTCCTTTATTTTCTGTTCTTAATCCTGAACAAAACCAGGTCTCTCAGTCTCTTCTTGTACATGACGTGTCATATAGTCACTAAATGTATTTCTTGAATACAATAGTAATGTTGCCATAAATATAGGTTGGTCATTATTTTTCTATTGAACCAGTCAAATGAGAAGAAGAAGAAATGGCCTTCACTACACTAATATTTGCACTAATTCAATTTTATTACCATGAGTAAGCTGGTTGATTTCTAAGTTAAGTGGATGTTTGCAGAATCAAGTGTCTACACTTGTGAATAATGCAAAGAGGAAAACCATGTCAATTTTTAGTGCAACCTACAACAAGTCAAATGAACATTTAATTATATTTCATAATCATGAATCTGTTGCACATTATTTATCAGTACTTTTCTAGAAAATTATGGCTATGAATCATCAATTAAATTTACAGTGAAGATAACTGTGCTGTCTTTCACTGACCTTACTCCATGGGGATGGATTTATCTTACCCTCCATATTCTTAAAAAATTTGCTTTTTACTTTATTGTCTCCCTTATTTTCTTAGGGAATTCTACTTCCAAAATCATAACAACATTTATTGGTTATTTAAAGAAAATTTGGTGCAGTAAAATAGACATGTCAATCATTCACAAAGCCTGAGAATCAATTAATTGTTTATTAAGAATTATACCAAATGTCTGGAAACCGAATCTTTAAAAGAAAATTTCCAATGTCAGTTCTGGCAAAGCAGTTTCCAGCTCTATTTGTAATGCTTTGCACTTAAGCGGCAATGATTCGAAGCAAGCCTCAGGTCAGAACACGGACATTTTTTCTGGTGAAGTACCTCAACAACCAACAAAGTCATTTACCCTCCAGCTAAGTAGTGAAGCTTGTGTTAGAACTATGTGGCTGTTGTCCCTGAAAGAGAGCCTACATTTCTCTAGGGCAGCATGTTAGATAGTGCATTATTAATATCATGCAGGAGTTCTCTAATAGCATAAACAAGTTACCTGAATTTAAATTGGGTAGACTCTAAAAAGGATTAGAAATATTGTCTAAACCCTATCATAAGTAGTTTAAAGCTAAAAAAATGTAAAGCAAAGCTTCAGCTGCTTAATGATGTATTAGATCTTGCTGTTCTGTATGGGGAATGCAGCAGGTATATCTACTGTTCTGGAGATGGCTCCCTATTTTTCTTCACTTAGTAATCTTAGGCTTTTACAGTGATAGTCCAGTCACCTTCAAAGGAGATCGTCAATTATGTGCTAATATAGTCCTTTTGTAAATGGTACATTATGTGTGCATGTTTACCCTTTTTGTTATTTAGATAGGTTGTAAGAGTCATAATTACTGTCACTGACATTAATAATTTTGCATAGTGTAGAACTATCTTATTCTTCATTGTGCTTGACCTGATATTGAATTAAACGACAGTTAGTGTTATTTTGAGGTTTTTTTCCTAGAACAAGCAGCTCAAGTTCTTTTTTTCCAATATGATTTTCTCCATATAAAAACACTGAGCATCAAAAATTGTTAGTTTTCACTTTAGTTCTATTAAGCTTAGATAGATGGAAAATGGTCCATTTTTATTTAAAGGGACATTCTCCATTTATTTAAAAGGTTTATATTTATGTCTCTATTTTCATTTACTCGTAACACCTCTTAAATACTTGTAAAAGTTTTTTCTCTGCTAGCTCTGTCTTTTCAGTGTGATACACTTAGACATTTTCCCTTGAGTTTATTGTACTGCAAAAGGCAATAATGCCCTGTTACATTTATTTCCTAGCACCGTTATTGATGAATCATGAATCACTGATGTCAGCATACCTTAGGAATGGGGTTTGTTAGTTTTTACTTTGCTCCCTTTGCCAGCTGGCTAAGTGACTGCAGAGAGCTCAAGATTATTGGATTTGCTGTGTATAGATAAAGACATATAGATATGAATTTAATTTCCTGGTGTCAAAGTCATGGCTTTTAAAATAATTATCCACTTACAGTCTTTCCCACAAGATTTCAACCACTTTAAATTAGGTCATGTTTTGGACTTTCCAAAGGCATACTTTGGCCAGTCTAACAAAAAGCTAATCCTCTTCCTAATCTCGTTGTCTTCAGTAAGAATATGTGCAGGAATGCACATGGTCAGGGGAATAACTGACTGCAGGATCTGGCCTCTTTTATATATTAGAATTATAACTTACATAGTAATAAATTCCTTCTGTATAATATCCTCCAGAAAGCCATAAATGAGTCACCTTGTCAAGCTTTACACCTCAGAGGTACAAAATACTATCACATTCTTCTTACTTCTTGTTTTGTATTTATATTTCTTGTTCAATGTAATATAAGACGAGTGAGACTGGCCTCTGAAACTATAACTGTTTTCCTTTTAGGACTCCATTTTGGGACAGATGCATATTCTGAATGTAATGCATGAGGCTTTAGCTTCACATTATCATACACCTAATTAAAGTTGCACAGATGAAGTTCTTGGCATGAAAATAAAAATATAACCAGATAAGACTGATTTATAGACAAGTCAACTTTCTCTTATGCAAGTGTGCCATGGATTTTGTACAGATAAATAGCATATATTTGCCACCTTTGTAAATCCATTTCTTTATATAAAAAGGGTGACCTTTTGCTTCGATATACAAAATCGTTTTGCAAACTAAAAAGAACAGTCAGTCATATAAATTAGCTGTTACTCATATTCTCTGCTTTCTTTCAAAAAAAACAAAAAAAGAAAACAAAATTTCCAATCCTTTAGAGAGGATCGGGGTGGAAGTAAAGCTTCATGGAAGCCAATATTTTATTTTTAAAACAGAAAGAAAAATGGACTGGCATCACTGATGCTTTCCCAAGCAGCTCTGCTATTTCAATGCTGGCTGCTTCTTGAATGCTGACTGCCAATTTGCTGCTTTGCTGGCACACTGCAGGAAATTAAAGTAAACAGTGTGATCACACTGTTTACTTTAACTTTCTAAAATACTGCAGGAAAATGAAGCAGTGCTGTTTGTTCCAGGAGGGCAGGCAGGCAAGCAGGAAAAGTCTGAACACAATATCCCCACCCAGATATCCCTGCACAGTATTCCCCTGTAAATGTCACTTGCAAATTGTACTTCCAAAATTAATCAGTCTTACTTACAAAGTAGTTACAGCTCTTCCAGAAAGAGTGAGCAGGGACCTGGGCAATCAGGGCATCTTTTCACTGAAGCAGGGCACTGGCTTTTCCTAAAGAAGTGCAATGCAGTTGTATTTACCCTTTTCCAGAAGCAAAAAGTACATCAGTGCAAAGTGATGTTTTATATCAAAATATAGAATCCCTGTTAAATAGCAACGTAATTTATGAGAACTCACATGAATCAAACTGAAAGTCTACTGGAAATCTGAACAGAAATACTTTTGTGTTTTACTGAGAGTCCCAGTACAAACTCTCTGGTTTTTGCCAGCTCGGAAAAGGAGCTTTCCTGCAAGACACCAGCTTTTTGCTCAAAGGTGATGTTACTGTGTCCCACCATCAACTTTTCTTGCAGTCATTGAATTTGTTTTGATTCACTTGTATCCTCATTGCCATACTACAGTCCCCAGTAGTTATATTGTTTTGAGGGAGATTTTTCCTTTCAAATTAGCATGACCCTATAAAACCACTGTGTATAATCATTTCATTCTCTCAAGAAATGTCCATCAATAGCAAACAATCTAATCTAAATGCTGGTTCATCAGAGGAGAATTTCTTTTGTTACCAACAGGTATACATCCCTGGATGTCACTTCTATGTTTACCAAGTAGTCTGAAATCACTGATATGGCAGATCCAACTCACACACTTCCTAAATTAATTTCACTGATATCAGTTACCAGAGGCTATAAAAAGGCAAATTGCAGCTGCTCTAGCATGTCACAGCAGGAGGAAGATATGCCTTAGCCAAACACAAATAACTGGGCTCAGCGCAGTGGGTGACCGAATGGGTTACCGAAGTGTCTGACTTTCGGTACTCCTGAGAAGTGTAATGCGGCACCATCCTGTTTCGTGCATAACTGTGTGTTATATTTAATCAAGTCCATGCCTTCAGGGTTCCTCTTCAGTGTACAGAAAGCTTTCTCCCCTGTCACCTCTTTGTTGGTCATAATGTAGCTGAATATTTTCACCTTTTCCTGAAGTGCAGAGATTGATTGCTAGCTGTGTGATGCTACTAGTGATTTGGAAAAAAAAAAAAAAAAAAAAAAAAAAAAAAAAAAAAAAAAAAAAAACTTTGCTACCCAGTTGAGGGTATTTTGCCTGGATGGGGTATCTTGATCATATATTCAGGATTAAGCCTGAAGGCAAATTATTGAATTGAAAGACCTGGAAAAATGACCTGGTGAATTTGGTATTTTCTGTAAGTGTGGATGTGTATCCACTTCCCTGGGGAACATGTGGGTGTTAATATACGTGCTAATGTAGGAGGTTCCCAGCCATTTGGGGAGCTAAAGTTTTGGTGGCCACTTCTTTTCATGTGGAAACCTTGTGTGTGTGTGTGTGGCTTTTGCCTTTTCCATGCAAGATGTTATGCTTTTCTCTGATCTTAGGAAGAGTTTGCTGGCAGTAGAATACGTAGACTGCTGTGTACTATCCAGCTGCTGTATGGTTGCTTTCCAGTTGCAAACTACTGAGCTATGTTTATGTTCCTGAAACTTTTTATACTCTTTGGTAACAGTATTAGTCAAAACATAATTTGCAGAGTTGACTTTACTTTTTATAACTAACTAGGATTGCTTATTCTAACTAGCTACTATTGCAAGTACATTCTGATTGAAGCTTTTAAGAGTCGACCAGGAGTTTGAAAGGGGGGAGTCCCTTGCAACAGTGCCAAGTTACACATGAGAACATGAGTCAGATGGAAAGCAGCAGAGAATGCTTGAAGTAATAAAATGATCATGCTAAATAAGACACAGAGGAGGTTGTCTTACTCCAGTTGCCTTACCCTGTTTGCTCACTCATACAAAAAAATCCCTCCCAGTTTCTCACATCAGTGAGAGAGAGAAAATCTTCATAGGGCTAGCTCTCCTTCTACTGGCAGAAAACGTTGTTTGCCTAGGCCAGAGATAGAGCTCACTAGAGTCATTTGATAAGATTGACCCTGACTTCAGTGAGCCTTGGACCAAGCCCCTGATAGACTCATAACATTCACAGATCTGACGTAAAAAAAAATGCTCCATCTTCTTTTTTTCCATGTTTTTTTGTTTACATTTTCTTGAAACAGTACTTTGAGCATGACTAAAATCCATTAATGTATTTTTTAAATGGGCCAGGAAGAAGCACAACTTCCTTTCATTATATCTTTAATCATATCTAGTTTCTCTTTTGAATTAGTCCTATTTGCATCCAAAAAGAGTTTTAAAAATACATGTAGATGATGTGGTAGAAAAGAGTTAGTTGTCTTTCTCAAAAATGTACCCAAACTTTCAAGCTGATCATCTGCACATGGACAGTTTCTTATTTATTTAATTCAAAATGTGTTTTAACCCCTGCCAAATAATACTAACTTCCTTTCTGGAGAAAATACCCTTTTAATCCTGCCATATAGCCTTAAAAATCAATCAGTGCATTGCATGTTTAGAGGATACGGGAAAATCATTTAAGAAGCTTTAAACTAATTACCTCAGAGTCTGCTTACTTTGTGTCTACCAAAGAGATGACTCACCTCCTGTATCTCTAGCATCTAATGTGGTCCCCAAAGGTCCAACAGTAACAATAGATTCTTCTCACTTGCTACTCTGAAATAAAGTGATGGAAACTATCTCCAGAACATTCACACATGAATATTAAATGTGTGCAAATGTATACACAAGGATCTATGTATATGTAGGTATGTGAATAAAAAGCAACCTTTTCCATGAAAAATTGTAAAGTACTCTCAAAATTGTCATTGTTTTACTTACTCTGTGGTTGTATAATTGAAGAAACTTGCTTTAGTTCAGGGAAGGCTGAGTGTTTTTGGAAAGAAATAGCTTGCCTAAATGCCACTTCCTGGAGATGTCTGTGTCTAGGTCTGCACATCGTGGAGTGCCCATGGCTGTCAGATTCTGCAGCTGCCTTTGGGGCTATGAAGCTAGTGTTACCCTCATAACAAAGAAAGCATCATAAAGAATGACACACATGAGAGAGGGTGATGTCATTTCTGTGCAGCTACAGTGATTTCCATATAATATACCAGTCTGCAGTACTCATTTTACTTTTGTCTCTATTCAATAGCTCATAATAGTTTAATAGTAGAAGAGTGTTTTCTTTAGGAATTTTTTTTCTCCTCCACCATAAACTGTCCAGGAGTGCTGAAGTTGTCTGTAACCTCATTTGAAATGTATAATTTATCTAGGATGATATGCTGGTGCACAGGTTTTCTGTGTATGACTGTGAAAAATTGCCGATTGAGCTGTTCGAAGACAGAATATCAACCCCTGTTCAACCTGTCTGTATAAAAGAGTTTAAGAAGGTAATTGACACTTTGGGCCTCTATTTGCCATAGAAAGAGATAATGACATTCTCCAAGAAGACTGGAATGTAACCAAACATTGTGCTCTAAATATAGAGCACAAAGCCAGGGGATGCTTGTGAAAATGCTGTTGGGCTGCAGAGGAGGGGGCTGGAGGACTGCAGTTTTGCAGTGTATATTTTTTAGGTACACAGATTTAATTTAGAGATTATGGTTTGAAAACGAAATTTACAGTATGTGTGGTTTTGGCTGATAAGAAATTGATTTTGCGACCTCGGTACACACTAATTGAAATATCTGGCACTGTGTTTTGCTGAGGTTAAAGGAAGCCATATATGCCTGGAACCGTATTATTCTTTCACCTTGAACCGTGCGGTTAATCACAACCATAATCGCTGGCAGGAAGGAAGCTGCTGTTTAGCCGAGGTACAAGGAAGCTGAATAATCTCTGCTCATTGTCTAATGGGTAGGTGGTTGTGTGATTACTTAGGGCTAAGTTTAAGAGATTCACGGTAACTCCAAAATGGAGGCGTCGGGTTGAGCCAGCACTCGGTGACCGCCGAGGGCCAGACCCTCGCGTGCGGCAGGGCCGAGCGCCGAGCGGGCGGGGAGCTCTGCGCCGGCAGGTGGGCGCGAGGCCTCTCCTCCGATGTGACGGCCCTGGGCGCGTGACCGCGCGTCCGGGCTGCGACGGCCCCGTCCTGCGCCCTCTGCTAGCCCGCCGGAGGGTGGCCCGGGGCAAGGCGCCTCCGGTCGTGCTGGGGCAGCGGCCGGCAGGAGAAAGCAGCACGGGGACTCCTCTGTCCTTGGACTGTTATTCCTGGGCACCAGCCCACCTTAAAGGCCACGTGTAGTGCTTAAAGACGGCAGCTGTGCCCCAAAGGATTCCTCTGGTGGGTTTTTGATTTAATATGTCTATATTACTTAACTGAGTTTCCGTCTTAGCTTAGATTTGTACAACTGTGACAGTTGAAACTTGTCTATAAACCAATGTGGCAGGGAGTCCTATTATTTTGCTTATTGCTTAATGTTACGCATTTGTTCGGTTGGCATAGGATCGTGTTTTTCGAAAAGGAAAATGAAAGCTCCTGAAAAGCCTTGACAATAAATGGTTATTTGTTCAAAACCAGCCAAGTCCAATCTTTGTTTATGTTAGCAGGCTTCATGTAATGCTGTTGCAATAAAGAAAAATGGCTCTTCAGGATATGCATTGGCTTTTATGTTTATTTGTAATGAAAGCTATACGCATAGGTGGCAATCTACATAAGTTACACTGAGGGAGAACATAAGAATAGGCGGTAACTTGCATGTTTATGTATTTGATATTTATTTGTTGCAAAGTGTGTGGATCTCAGTTTTAAAGAATGTGAAATTAGGCTGAGGTATTGCAGTCTTCATTCGCAGAAAGTCACTGGAGGAAGACCAAGAGAAAGGATGAATTCAGGAGGCCAAAGAAGAGCTAAAAACCACAGGTTCACTCCTGCCCCACTCCATTGCCCTATCTCCTCTTACATGATTCCAGGTTAGGTGAGGGTCCAGGCCCCCTAACATAATCGTGCTTTCTGGGCATCCCCCAAGCTCTAACGCTTCCCCAGGTGCAGGGCAGCGCAGCCCTGGGTTGCGGCTTGCAGCCGGCATGTTGCTGAGGCTGGGAATGAGTGCCGCAGCGATCTGTGCATCGCATAAAACTCATCAGCACAGACCTCTTTAAAATGGAAGGCACTAAACAAACACCAGAGGAAATCTTCAATACAATTCATCTATCATGTACGTTGGCATGAACTAAGAGAAAAACTCAGTTAAGCTCTATGGGCCTAAATAGCTACTCAAGGTATCTATTTTAAGCGTCTGGAACCTTGCATTAGTTCTCTGTGGTAAGGGGAAGGGAGTAGGTGGAAAGTCAGATTACAGTGCAGGCTTTTCCTTACTTTTTATCTTGAATAAATCATTTTGCTGAGTTGCATTGATCTGGAGGAAGCTCTAGCTTTTCAAATGAGCGCATAAGAAGTTTAGAAAGGAGATCAATGGAAGCTGGAGCTATTCAGGCCCTTTGCACCTATCCAACACATTACATTATTTAGATCTCTAATGGAGCATGCAGCAATTCATAAATATGACCCACTGTGCAATACAAAAATGTCAATTTTTTCTGTCCCATTGTGTAAGGGATACCTGGTGCATACAGAAAGAATTTCATCTCCTTAACAACCACGGAGAAAATAGGAAAGGCAGATATCCTTCAAGTGTATATTGACTTGAAAGTGGAGTTGTGGAGAAGTTTCTAAAACTTAACACAGCTTTTCATCTGAGCTAATCAAAATAGAAATGACGCTGTATAACATTTGTAAATGATGTAGAGCTGTGATTTGATTGCTTTTTTAGGGGTTGTCATGCAAATTGTGGTACAGTGATTCCACAAAACTTTCATCTTACGCAGCTCCATGATTAAAATCTAGGAAGTTCTTACTAAAGTTGCCTCAAGAAAATGAGGTCTCTTTCTAAGCATGTGTCACACAGTATCATTGCTCTGTCATGAAAAGCTAGGTATTCAGGCCTAGATGTGTCAGGATACAATGGCAGGCTAGATAAATGTTGAGTTCAGTTTGTATCATTTTGCAAACAGGGTCTGAGGCTTAGCCAGATGTCAAAGGAGAGTCTGAGATAATATTTACACAGCTGTGGGCTGCAAGGAAAGGAATTCTTAACTGAACTTTTTGTATATCCTCTTAAATAAATAGGTAATATGCTAATATCACCAAATGCTTCTTGTGGACAGGAAGGATGTGCTAAAAGGCCTATGGGCTGTATTCTGTAGTCTCAGAGAAAGTTATTGCAGCTTTTATGAGCTGTAAACTACTCTAATTTTTGCTCAAGATTTGGCCTTAGCCTGATCAACATTTGGAAAATGGTAACCTGACGATGGCTCCTTACCCCCAAGGAATGCCATACAGAGAGCAGCATTCGATTTTAAGCTTAATATTCCAACTAGTAACAGCTCTATGCTGCAGTATGGGCACCTGGTTTTGAGTGCTGCAGGAGAAATCAAAGTTCAGGGCTACTGCTTCTTTCAGTTTCAATGTGGAAAAAATAGACCCTTTTGATATACCTGGCTGCCTCCGTTTTCCTCATAGTCAACAATGGTAAGAGCACTGATAGGCATGATAATATATTACTGCCAAGCTTCCTGCAGAAGGGGTAATGCTGATGACTTTCCTTCCACAGGGAGATGACTTGCAGCTGACTTTTGCAAGCCCTCCACAGCAGCTGTAGGACACATAGCTGCTGTTGGGGATGGGTTTTCCAAAGAAGTATTGGTGGAGCACTTTGAACTATCTGGCTCTATCCTAGGTGCCTAAAGGAGGGCTGAGTTGTTTTAAAAGAATAATCCCAGTTGTGGGTGCTGAGCTATTGAAAATCTGTCCCTGAAGTGCCTTTTTTTGTTGTTGTTCTGTCATCTGTTGGCAGTTTTGGCTTTTGATTGATTTATTTCTTTTACTGCAAAGACCCTTTAATCAGGGAGGAGAACTGAGTGAATGAGTTTGAGCTGCTGGTGGTATCAGCTCCTTGCTGTTGGAGATTCAGTAATTAAATAAGTAGATAATATCCTCCTTATTGAGGAGATTTAGAAAATCATAAGGACTTTGCATTATTATAGTGTTTAACATCGGCAAATGGAGGGAAAAAACATAATGGCAATTTTCATTATCTGCAATGCATGTGGAGGGCTCTTTTTTTTCCTTTGAACAACTGAGCACTAAATAATTCCTAAATCCCTCCTTGTTACTTATATTTTCTTTTTGGTGGTTAAAAACCCCATAAAGCAGAAACTGAAGACTTGCTATTAAAATACTTGCTGACAGCTCCATTCAAAACACCATTTCAAATAGTGCTATCACATCATGATTCATTTGCTATTCTGATATAGCAGCTTTAACAAGAAGTACCTTCCTTCTTGGTTAGGACCCATATCTTTTCATTGGAAAATTCTTTCTTTAGACACTTTATTGAATCTCTGCTGCAAACATGTCTTTCTCCATGTTGCACTGTTTTTGTTACAGAACTCATGTAAACCAGAAAAAGCATGATAACTGGCTCCTTGGTAAAAATGAGAGATGTTCACAGTACAAGGACTCACAGTTCTTCTGTCCTGGCTGTGAGCTGGACCATAGGGATGCAAATGCCCTGGGCAGCTAACATGGCAGGGCAGAGTTTCTGGCTCGGTGTAGTGGCCCCATGTCCCTCTGTAACTAGCAAGTGCCTCCCACCAGTGTCCATCACAGAGGGAGCATACAGCCCCAGGGCACCCCGCAGGCACCTCTGTGCTTCCATTCCCCCAGGACCTGACCCTCGGCTGCTGTAAAGTAGCCTGGCTCCACTGATTGCTGCAGAGCTAGGCAGTGCCCACTAGCTGAAGGCCAAGCCCAGAAACATCATGGGGATTAAGTGGTCCCTGGTGCAGCAGGGTGAATTTCACTCTCTGAGCATTAAGTTGAAATTATTTACAGTCACTTTAACAGGACAACAGCTGCTCTTTACCTAGTGATGAGCCAACAGCTCTGAAAGAATTTGGATCTGAATTGCAGATGGATGGTGTTTGGATTTCAATTTGATTCAAGCAGTTGGACTGCGCAATTCTGTACTGTAAGCTCTCAAAGTCAGAGCTTGAAAGAAAAATCATTAATTTAGAAGTTGATACTCTGAAAGACTTTTATGAAACGATATATTTTCATAGCAGACACAGATCAATTTAAAAGTAGTAATCAAGGGCCATGTGCTACGTGTTCACGGATTGAAAATGTAGACAATCCAGCCAGAGCCAGACACTTAACATTATAGGCATTCAAACTAGCACTGAGGATATTGCTTCTATGGAAAACAGTATAGTATAGAATTAAGGTATTGTGAGTCTGTCAGATAATCACAATTCTGTGCAGATTTAAAGATGCTGCCAGCTCACTGTAAGAAACCAACTCAACACAACTTTTCCTGGCAAATATAGTTTTAACTTCTGAACAAAAAATTGATGGAAGGAAAAGTTTCAAAAGCAAAAATATAGTTCAGTTGAACTCATTGAATAACTTTTTATCATCATTGATAGGCTTTTTCTGAAGTCAAATTAGCAATACTAGTTCTCATCAAATGTGAATCAGGCCCAGGGATTTTACTCTCACCAGCCTTAAAAATTGACGAGATGCAGTACTCTCTTGCAAAATAACACACCCAAACAGTAGTGTTTTATCTCATGCAAATGATAACTTTGTATAAAGCCAAAATTTATATTGGCTACTGATGCTATTAAACATCTCCTGGAAATTTTTAACTTTGCTCCTTTAGTAGTCTCTGAGGAAATATTTGTATGAAACAATAATGGCCATTGGCAGTGATGGATATTTCAAAAGACTGAATCATTCAGTCTCTTATAACAAGCATTGATGGACTGTGCCCTGTACCTTCCTAAGGGCCTGAAGTCAAATCCTCAAGCATTCAAGAGTTGTACTTGTAGCCGGACTCATTTTTTCACTCTTTTGCCAAAGTTATCCTGTGTCATAACTTGGGGCAACCTAAAGGCACCTCCGTGTGAATTATTTACACTCTCTCAGGTTACTGTTTCTCTGGTTTTCCATATCAGTCTTTACCAACCAGGAAGGAAAGCAGAAAATAATGAAGTCTTTAATGGGTGGCTTTATTTTAACTGATGTGATATGGTTGTCTATGGGTGTGATGTTGAAGAGTGTTCTCCCTCAGTCCCTTTGTCCCTTTTCAACTCGTATGTGTTCCATCATACTTCAAAAAAATTTAGGCAGGTTTCCAAAGTTAAAGGTTTGCTGTAAATCATCTGATTGAAGAAGTTACATTGTAAACTCACATATACTGAAGAGTCCACCTGGAAGGGCAGTTTCCAATGGCCCCAGCACTAAGAAAATGTGACCTTGAACTTGCAATTCCAGGTTCACCAAAGTCAAGCAAACTCAAGATGCAAAAGTGTAGGAAGTCAGGTCTCAGCAGTTTCAGGTCTGTGGAATTCTCTGCTTGGCTGCAACTATTGAGAAGTATTTTTTTATGAAAGATGTTCCTAATAGTTTCATTTGACTTCATTTTAGGTGATACAGTGAGCATGGTAGCTATCTTAAGAGGCAGAATTATATTTTCACTGAAAAGTCTGGTTAGATCTACAGTCTATTTAGATTTCCCTGCTCTCTGACTATAAAGTAGTAGAGAGAGACTCCTATACTTCCTCTTGATAAATATATATAAATACATAGACCATATTCTCTACCTTTAAAAGAAATTGAAACTATCAACATTCCTTACATTTATATCACAGATCCAAAAAACTTCATAAAATGTAGATCGATATGCAATTCATCATACAAATGAGTTCCATAAATGGATAATAAAGAAATAAAATTTTGCTGTAGTTAAGCACCCAGCACAAAGCCTCACTAAAATAGATTAGGACAATGAAATACTTTCACCATTTTTTTCCATGGCTTACAGAGCACAGTGCTTGAAAATTTCTTCTTTTTTGATTTTGTAGCACAGGCTTTATTTAGGGAGCTAGAGTTAGCGAATAGCTAGAGACTTTATTTTTGTTTTAATGCCTCTAAGCAAATTCAGTTCCTGGGGTTGAGTTACTTTTAGACACTGAAATTCGTGAAAGAGCTTATTATCTGTGTATCTGTTTTTACTACATTTTTTGTCTTCATGTTAATACTGTACATAAAACAAGGTATACAAAGCAAATGGCAAGATTCTTACCACTGATTTCTCCTCAGAAAGGTGACATAATATAGTGATGTGAAGACACATGATTTCTGTTACACTGCTGTGTGCTGTTTTATAGCATATGACTAGAGAAAATTAGAAAGTTCCAAACATAGAACTCTTCGAAACTAGAAAATAAAACTGAAGCCTTTTCTGGTATCCTGTTTGGAAGGTATTACAATTACATATGTCCTAGCTATTTTTATTGTTACTTTGCTACCCCAACTTCTAATAGACAAAATCGAAAGGGCTTTTGGCTGGTCTGCCAGTGGGCTGCCCTAACTATCCATCGAGACGTAAAACGCTTCCTCACATATTCGTATAGGTAAATCTGGTCACTGACTCTTCCCAGTCCCATCCTCTCTGCTTTCCTTCTACATAATATCTCTGTCCCAAATGGTGTTAACAACAGCTAGTAATTTAGTATCATCCATGAATTTAATTCACAGGCTGTTCATCTCTTTTTCCAGAGCATTAATAAATACGTAAAATAAAACTGGGCTTAACACCAGTTCCTGTGGCAACCCAACTGGGTACCTCTTCACCGCTCAGCACCGTGCTGTTTGTCATGACTCATTATCTTTGTTTATGTTCCTTCAGCCAGTTTTCAATCCACATGACAGCACTCCTATCCAAGACATTATAGATTATTTTTCTAATAAGATTTTGTGAGCCGCTGTATCAAATGCTATACTAAAGCTCAGCTATATTGCAGCCACTCTGTTTCTTACATCCACTAACCCAGAAACTATTGAAGAAGCAATTACATTTGTCTGGCATGATCTGTTCTTTGAAAATACAAACTATTTATTGGTCATGGTTCCCCTGTTGTTCTAGATGAATTTTACACTTATAATACTTATTCCATTATTTTAGAGAAGATTGATAACAGTCGTACCAGGAGATAACTGCAGGTTCACTCTCCCTCTCTTTACCCTTTTCTTTGAAGACTTCCAGCAATTGCTAAGGTTCACGCCTGGGGTTTTGAAGTAAGAGGGACAATATATCCAAATTGCGTACTCTTCAGCAAGGGGGAATAACACATAAAGAGTTCTGAGAGAGCATGTGAGAGGGATGGGACTAATATTAATCCAGGCAGCAAAGTCAGTGGGGAGGGATAGAAAGGGAAGGCTATTACAGAGGGAGGAGGATTGTTATGATGATCTAAGATGCTGAACATGAGAAGAAAGGAACAGGGCAAGTCAAAGATAGTCTCAAGATCAGGAGTTCAGATGACAGGTAGAATCCTGGAGCTGTCAGGTATAGGGGAGGATCCGTAATTTGTCATTCATTCAGTGATTTCTTTGTTGGTTGCTGTTCACAACAGCAGTCGTGTGTTGCCTTTTTCCTCATAATTCTTGTGCTACTGCTTGCTTTAGGACATGTCACTTGGGGCTTTTGAAAACAATTTTAAAAAATCCAGTTTCTTCTTATGGATTCAGATGTAGGCTTTTTTCCTTTCTTCATGCACTGTGCATTTTGTATCTCCAGTTCATCTTGTCTTATGCCATCTGGGGCCTGTGGAACATTGGGGAAAGGAGTTTTTGCTCTTGCAGTGCTGTGTTTGGAACCTGTCCTCTACACAAAACTGAACTTGCACTGGCTTTACCAGCAGCTGTTCTTGCCTGAGAACTGCAGGATCACACCGAGGATCAAATCCTCTTTGTGGAGGGATTACATTTCCTGCCAAATGTGTGACATGGTTCAGTTTCAAGTACATACAGAACAAATCTGTGACAAGACAGGCGTTTAACAGTGGCTTACTGTCCAGAACTGTCTTGGGAGACAGCTCTCAGCATCTGATCTAGCAAGGTCTTCCGGTCACAGTCTGCATGGCCCTTATGGATCCAACCCCATAAAATAATTTGTAGAGATGATGTCTAATGAAACTTTAGTACATATTTATATATACTGTCATGGTGTGGGTTAGTAGTGAGTAGCCATTTCTAAAGAAACTAGTTTTCCTTTCTGCCAGGTCTTGTCACTGCTCTCCATATCTTCACTGTCTTCTTTGTATCTCCTACCCACACTTCTTAATGGTCTTCAGAAGATATTCATCAAAGAGATGACAAGTTTCATTTTTGTAAATCCAAAAGGATTTCCTTGTGAAAACAATAGTGCTGAAAATATGTGACGGCAAACTTGTAAGGAATGTGTGGATGCTTTGTACGTACTACAAAAACCTCAGTCCAGCTCCTGGAAGAAAACAACACAAATGGACTAGGGAGATTCCTGTTCCTTGCAGAGCATACAGCACACAGCATGCTTCCTGTGCTGAAGACGGGCCAAGAGGCAGACGCTGTCACTTCCACCCTGGAAACTGGCTGCAAGTGCAATTAATGTCCTGCTCGGACTAGACACTTAGGAAACTGTAGGCAATAAGCTAACACTGAGATCTTTCCATGTGCCATTAAAAAAAAAACTCAGACAAACAAACAAAAAACCTTCATGACAGCAAGTTTTAAACCATATATGACAGCCTTAAAGGTTGTGCCCCACATTCCTTCTCTGGGATTAAAGAATGTTTAAAGCTGACCAGGTTGGTGTATATGAGCATGATTATATAATCTCAGGATCCAGCCGATACTTCAAGATTTCACAGATTGGAATAATGCTCTCATGAATAAATAATGCAGGATAAAATCTTGTTTATGATTTCTTTTCTCAGCAGATTGGCTATGTACATCTTGTAACATAGGTTGGCTCTGTGGAATATCAAGCACTGCAGGAGACCTGTTGGAAAATAAATTACATTATCCAGCCAAAGCAATATCAGAAATGTCCCAGACTCTACATTATCTTAATGTTGATTTAAAGTCATATATTCATATTACCTTTGTATGTCTAGTAAAGCAATGTAATGGAGCCTTTCTTTTGCCAAAGCTGTATTATCCCATTTCTCTGAGTTAGGTAAACTGTAATGTGTCTGCTTTACAGATGGGTAAACTTAGCATAAGGAGAGAGAAGCCATTGTTTTTAGTCAAGAATGTCTAAATGTAAGCACTTTCATTTATATTGACCATCCAAAGTGGCAGTGGCTCTGAAAATGAGTCTTTTCCCATTTATTTCTATGACAAATGCTTTTATTTTAAACAATTCTTGGATAAAGTACATTAGCCATCCCTAGGGCAGGAACCTGAAATCAAGACTCCCACGTGAAGATGCTGCCTGCCTGGCTAGAGAGACGTGCTTATGGGCTCAGGGCAATTGAATTGCTTTTTCCAAGCGGAGGAGGGATGAGGGATGGGATGTGTTTCTGCTCTTGGACTGCCTGTCGTTGGGTGAGGGGGTGCTTTGCAGGACATGGGGAGAGCACGTTCATTTCTAACTGCCTTGAAACTCTCTCATGCCAGAACACTGCTTGCAAAGAGGATGTGGCCATTACTTCTTTCTCTTCCTGCTTTTCTTCTTTCTGTGTTTGAATTACAGTGGCCGTGGTTGTGATAAGTGCCAAGCAGGTTCCCGCGGGTGTGTGTTAGGCACATTATGTCCAAAGCATCCCGTCCCTCTGGGAAATAGCCAAATTTAGGCATCACTAAGAAATATGGACTGAGCTTCTTATCACTGGCAGAACTGAGGCTTTCCTGAGCATATCAAGGAGCAAAGCACAGGCGTTTGTCAGAGTTCCACTTTTGGTGCCAAAATCCTTTTCTGAAGCTGGGACTAAGAAAGTGGCCACAGAGCAAGGAATTAAATGAGTGCCCGAGTCACTTAGCCTGTTCTTTCCAGCCTGCAATTCGATAAATGTTGGATAAATTATAGCACAGTATAAATTACAGGTATGTAAACTGCAATCTGTAATATGGAATATTGGGCCTGCCTGGGGTTTTTACCTGGATATTATGGTATAGCCAACATACTGTTTCCATCAGTTTAATTACATTTATAGAGCAGGTGGTTGTTGCAGTTAAATGCCACTATCGTTTTTCTTTTCGTGTGTGATTGGCTGTGATGACAGTTGTGTTGTTTCATTTTGAGTATTTAAGGCCATTAGGAAACAGTTTCAGGCAATCATTTAGTACAGATATTTTCAGAGAGGCCTAAAGTGCATAGGGAGGCACCCCCTTTTACAGTGCATATTTCTAAATAAATATAGAACATGTTCTGTGCTAATCTGTGGAAAATCTATGGACAAGATCACCAGCTGTGATAAACTGCTAAGCTTAATTTAGTTAAATGTAGTTATGCCCTTATATTCCAGATAGGGATCAAGCCCAGCATCTTGCAATTGCAAAGATTTCAAAGATGCAGAAGATTTCTAAGATCATTGTAATATATATTTTGCATTTCAAAGATAAAATACAGAAACCAATATGTCATCAAACCATTTAATTTTCTTCCAAGTTTGAGAGTAAATTGACAAGAGATCAGCAATTGGCAGGAGAACAAATGAAACATATTGAAAGAGCCAATTTGCCAGTATCGAGGGAGGCAGATGTGTCAGTTTTACATCTGCTGAAGCAAAGTCCTTGTTGCTGGTTTCCCCCTCCTCCTTTTAAAACATATTTCATTACCTAAAGGTTTAACTATTAGATAATTGAATAATCCTTTATAAATGACCAAGAAGCATTCTGTTCGTTGAAGAGCCCCTTTCATCACCGTGCTGTGATTCTGGCAATTGCAGTTCATTTGTGAAAGTTTCTGATTTTTCCCAGAACTCTTCGCAGCTGACACACACCAGATTTCAATTGCAGTTGAATAGTTTCCTGGGCCCCAGTACTCCATATGCCAATTTGCTATCTCTTTCTTGAACCAGCTATTAAAAGGGAAGGGAGAGGATAGAGGAGTGTGATTTCTGCTAACAGCCTGCTTTGGATGTCAGGCAGTCATCATGGCAATGAACAGCAGAAGGTGGGGGGAAAACCACTGCAGAGGAGGATGAGTGCTTCCATGTTTTTAAACAAAGCTATCAAGGTAAGAACTGTACATAGCTACTTTATTTGTGAGACAGATAAGCAGATAGGACCTAAGGCTGTCAATAGGCATTAGTCAGAACTGAGAGTCAGAAGTGTAGCAGCAGCTGTTGTTTGAAGGAACACATACAAATAATAAAGTTAGTAGCTCTCTGCCCTTGACTCTCTGGTTACTGTTTGCCAGTCTCTAGTCTCTTTCTTGCTAATTTATAATGTGTCAAAGCCTTGTGAGGAGAACTTAAAAAATGCATTAACAAAGTGAGGTGGCAAAATTACATAATTCTTTTCTTTTATACAACTTTCAGAAGGTCTGTTGGTGTAGTCATGTGATTTCAGGCATTAAAGCTTTAAGAAAAAAAATCAAATATTGCAAAATCACTTCACATACTGAAGGCATTTCTAAAGCACTGAGCCCTGTAACCTTGAGGTGCCCATGGTTAAAAATAAGCAATTCCACTTAAAATAGGTAGACTAGCACATTCTTTGCCACCAGCACTACCACAGTTTTTATCTTGAATTCTATGGTAGAGAGTCTTGCCCTTACCCCTCTCTTCCTCCAACCTTTTTGGGAAATGTTCCAGTGAAGGGTCCCCTCTGGTCTTCCAGGCCATCTCCAGTGCCAGGCAGTGGGATCAGTGGCTCAGGCCTTAGAAACAAGCCACTAGAGTATGTGTAACTCCTCCTGAACCTCAAGAGGATGTTCAATTTTAAACTTCCTGAATCCATGCCATAGCTCCTCTTTTAGCTCTGTCTTTTACCAGGACACAAGGTAGTTTTCTAAGGTTCACAACTTATCCTTGTGCCATCCTTCTCTCAACAAAAAAACACTTTGGAGAGCAGTCCTTGAAAGGAGGTTTCAAACTGTTCCATTTATTAGGATTCACTGGCTCACTGTGACACTTAGAGGACCCAAATAAGATCAATGTGCCAAACTGCTATATACGTGCATGTGACCTTAGGACTTGGGGTTTGTTTGTTTAAATCAAAATGGACAAGGCAGAAGGGAGGCTTTTATAGATGGGAACTGAAACAAAGGTAGGTTAAATGATTCCCTAGAACTCCCTTGACAGCCTGCAGCAAAATCAGTAAGTGCACATAAGGCTCGCGGCTCTTGCAAGATTGCCTCAGCAAGGGTGCTGCCCGGCTACCAGCTGGGGAGGTGCTGCACTGGTTGTGGTGGAGCACAGATGGAGGCCAAAAACCAGGAATGGAGACTGCTATGTAAAGGAAGGAGCAGGCTCTGCCTGGAGAAGTGCAGTATGGAGCTGGAAAAGTGGGGGGACTAGCCACCTCTTGTGTTGGGGGAATTAGCAGTGGAGGGGGCTTGTTACAGCAGGAGCACTGATTCAGTATCAATCTAACAGCCTGTTGGCTTTCCAAAGGTGTATCGTATGTGTAGCATTACGGGGGTCAGCAACCAGAAGCCTGTATTTGCTTGCACAGTTTGTATTTGCCTCTTTCACCTCTTGTTATCAGGAGCAGCCTCTTTCCACTAGCCACCAAGGCAGAAATTTCCCACTGGGCTAGTGATCTCTAGTTGTTCCCATTATCATACCAGCGTTTTCTATCATCAGAGATCAGTGCAATAGTGCTGCTAAGATAAGATGTGGATATACTTGTTATGCAGTCTATTGGAGAGTCCGTTGCCCTTCCCCATACCTAGTATAGACAGAAAGAGTTTAGTAGCAGCTGACAACTGTTGAACTGTGTCTACAGCACTTCATATAGCTATTGCCCAAGTGACAGTATGGTCAGATAAGCCCAGTGTCGACAGGCAAACTTACCCACCTTCAGAGTTTGGTTAACAGACTTTCTGTTCTAGAATTCAAGAAAAGTCCACCCTGTCAGGAAGGATTTAAATAGAAAATTAAATGGATTTGTATATTGCTCTGCATGGCAGTTTTTTGTTAGCCTTTGAGATCTGCCTGATCAAAACAAGCGTGTGGAAGTAAGATATTCCTGAGTGCTGTAATAGTTGTAGTTATTGTGGAGAAGCCTTAAACATATAGTTACCCAAAGTTTTATTTTAATGTACTAAATATTTCATGGCTCTAATAATACTATATGTGGAGGCAGGAGAACAGGGATGGTTGAAATCATTTTCGGGTGGCTTCTCAGTTTGCTTTCCATTCAGAGGAAACTTGCTTTCTGGTGATCTTTTTCCTCTGGGAAACAAATGTAGAAAAGAAAGATGACTCTGCAGTTATGTCTTGACTAGAAATAACCACAGCAGAAGCTGTTTTTTGGTTTTTGTTTTTTTCCCCCCTCCCCCCCCGCCATCTTCTGATAAAGTACAATTAGTACACTGCTTGCTTCGTGTTGTGAGATGTTTGTAGACAGTGTTATTGTTAAGGAACATAAGCTGCCACTGCAGCCATTCTTTAAATATGCAGCTGGAACAGACAGCTCCACTATAATGACAGAAAACATCAAAGCAAGAAAACACACTGTTTTATCTGATGAGGGTAACAATATCTCAGCTAATAAAATGGCTGTCATCACTGCCCATTGTGTAGATAGGGCATCCAGATGTCCTCAGCCTTCTTTTGTTGGCACGCCAAGCCACAGCTATCCTACGACAGAGCCCTTCTGGGCTGTGATTGACGAAACACCCATTCTTGGGAGGGGGAAGAAAGCACTTAAGCAAGGGAATTTCATTGGATTTCATAGACACTGCTCACACAATGGTCAGTAAAAACATTAAGTAGAACTAGAAAACATTGCCTTATTTAATCTGCCTGGGATGTCCTTGCCACATTCACTTATTTGCATTGTTTGTTGGATATAAACAACTCTAACTGAAGTTCTTGTATTGACCTCTTCTGGCATCTAGATCAAAGTACTCTCTGCAATAAAAATAAGACTATCAATACTTCAGTGGCTTGTTAGAGTATGATATGTTTAAATACAAAATAACACAATGCTGCAGCTTTTGGCTAAAACAGGCACCAAATGAAGTTCTGGAGAAACTCATTGCTCCACAAGAAAGCCATCGTTATCTCACCATTTGGCTTAAAAGATGACCTACTTTCAACAATTTTTCATTTTTCTTTCCTGGGACTAACAGGGTGGTTCTCTTGCTTGCCTTTAGCAGATGTAATGTAAATGTCACCAGTCAGGAGGAAAGGGACACTAAGACAGTTTCTTCAAATTCCTGGATGGATTTGAGTACTGGGAAAGCCTTCCTTTGAACCATGGTCAGCCCCTTGAAGATATATCAACCTTTCAAAAGCATGAGGTTGCCCTTTTCATAATGCTGTGTGCTGCTGTCCCATCCCCAATGTGCCTTTCCCCTGGCTCCAGCTGTGCCCTATCCAAGATCTTTCAGTAGGAGGAGATCCTGGTTATTGACTTTACAATGCTTGATTTGGAGACAAGGCAGCTGGAGTAAGAATTTAAGTTCTAAACCAGTGTTTTGATATATCACAGCTTGGCTGTTTGAAAATAAGAGTTCTTCGAAGGCTATTTTTCTCTGTGCGTAGTATGTATTCACATTTGGAATATAAACCTTTCCCGCTTTAAAAAGTTGTCTTGTTTTCAATAATGATAATTATAATAAGAAGATCACAACAAATCTGAGTGAAGAAAATCTTTTCCATCAAACTATTCTGGAATCTACAGACTGATATGGGACTTTCAGAGCAAAACTAAGGATATCCTATAGAACTGCCTGTGCTAGTACATCTAGAGACAGGAGAGGAGGACAAAAGGCAATGACTTTTTTTTAATGAACAAAACATTTGATATGTGATGTAATAGCTTCCCTCAATTAAAAATAAGTCTTTACTATTGCTTTTGCTAAACCAATTTCTTCTATAACAAATAGAAGCTTGCAGTACTTTTCCACATACCCATGAAAATTGGGCTCTTTATTGGATATTGAACATCCTGTAGAAATCTACCCAGTGCTTCTGGAAGTTCAGTCAATTTGATAGTCAAGACACTTTTCAAAGTGCTTGAACTTAGATGTAGGCACTTTGAGATCATTTATTTTAATAACTAAAATGAAGCTATATTTTTGAGGGTGATGGAGGGAGTTTTAGCATTGCCAAAGGAGAACTTTTGCAGTTGAGTGTGGACCTGACCTGTAATTTGGAATAATCATAGTGAGGCTTTCTGTGCCACCTCACTTCCTGATAGGTCCCGAGTGTGTCAGTCTGCAGCAATCTGCTATGCTTTATGCTGCTTTATGCAGTGCCTTGTGGCAGTCCTCCTTTTCTGTGGCTTCTGTCATCTTTGCATGTGAATTACACCCCTTGCTTCAGCTAGGGGCAGCAGGTTTTTCTGGTTTGTAACTGGGACTCTGTTTCTTAATGTCTTCTGAGATGACCTGGTGCAATGCTAGACAAGGCAGGGCAAGCAGCAGGAAGCTGTTTGGCTACGTAGTGCGGTGCTACGACCAAACTAATCACTGCTGTGCCTAAGTAGCTAATTAACCTGGCTAGTGGAGAGAACTAAGGCAGTGTTACTGCTTCCTATACAACCTGCCTCTGAGTTCTGTAGAGACCTGTCTCCAGTTGCCAAAGGATATACAGCTTTTATATAGTTTATCTACACCCTCCCACCTGGACTATTGAGTCCAAGCCATAAATGCATGTAACAACACTTTATGTGGCAGGTTGTGCTATGGATAAACTTAACTGTTTTCAGTTCTGACTTATAGCGAATAATGCTTAAACCTGGCATAAGTATTACATCTGTTCAAGCAGTAGATTGCTTTTATTGTCAGGAAAAATATGAGATGCTTCCATTTTAAAAAGAGTGTTTCTTATCTTTGAGCTAAGAAAGTCCTTAGCCCCTGTATCTCAGAGTAAACATCCTCTTTTTTTTTTTTTTTTTTTTTTTTTTTTTTTTTTTTTTTAAGGCTTATGCAGAAAACATTGATCATGAACAGGATACTTGTAACTAGTGGGCAATAACTATGAAAAAGCAGAGCTGTTGGTGTAGGCAGCAAGGAAGAGTCACTTTAGCATGAAGTGAGTCATCCTCGCGTTTAGAATTTGCTAAGGACCTGAGTGGGTTCACTCATTTTGTCGCTTGGGACTAAAGCTTTCTGGATTGTGTGCACTAAGAAAAGTCCAAAAAGAGCTAACAAGGCCATTTGGTATGAAGAGAATACAGGCTCATTGCTTCGAAGCTGTACAGAGAAGGATGAAATCTTTTTTTCTTTTTTTTCTTTTTCTTCTTTTTTTTTTTTTTTTAATAGCAGTCTGGTTTTGGAAGAGGTTGTGCCAGAGAGGAGGAATGCTGTATAATTTTCAAATAAACAAATTCCACTAAGATAGAGTTTGGCTATTACACAGGAAAAATGACTGCAAGTAGCCCTAAATCTGCAGTTTAACAGTGCCAAGCAGTACTGTAGACCTGGCTCTCCTGACTTCTGTAACTTATTTCATTCGCATCGATGTATTTAGCTGTAATTCACATCAGAAGATGAGAAACAGAAGTTACCTGTTTTCATAGTGACCTTTGTTATCAGAAATATACTGCTGGGGTCAGTCTCTAAGAATACGACTGTCAGTAACAGTTAAGGTATTTTCATCATGTAGTTAACTACTTGCAGCATTGACAGTAGCTGGAAATACTTAGAGTGGTTATTGTCGTAGAAGTCATTAGTGTAGCTGAAGTAATGCTGGCATGTTTTCCCTTTGGATAGAATTCCTCAGTCTAATTGTCTCTCCCTTGCCTGTCCATATTTAATATTTTCAGGTTTGGAGACTGGACACTTTCCAGTAACTAATGGCTTTTCTCAGTTATAGACTGAAATGATTTCCTTTTGTGAATTAGTCCATTATCCAGTAGTGAAACTATTGAATTCCAGAGCATTTAAATGGGATAACTTACAAACAGAGATAATATTAAAAAGCAGTTTGTCACCAGGTCATGTAAAAACCATGTGAGACAGTGTAGAAGATATGTAGTTCCTGTGTAATTTGATCACAAGTAATCTGAGAAAGAGAATGAAATAGGCATTGAAAACTTAAAATATGGATGTCATTCTCTGTTGGAGTTTTTTCTTTTAATGAGCTAACCTTGATATTAACCTAGACAGAGCAGTGTAGGTTCATGCATCTCACAGACTAGTATTAGGTCACCTCATCTAACCTCCTGAGTAGTACTGGCAATCAAATTTAATCAAGCTACTCTTGTCCTTAGCAGTATAACTTGGATTTTACAAAAGTACATCATGAACTCAGTGTCTCTGATGCACAGAGTAGACTCCTTCAAGTACTTTCTCCACTCTGAGTATAATTAGTCTGTGGTTTCAGAAATCAGGAGAAACTTCATTTCCATTGTGGAACAGTATTCATTGTAGTTTCTCCTGGAAGCCACTGTTTTATGGCTTTCCATATTTGAGCAATTACTACTTTAAAGGAATTTTACCACATCTTTTTTTGTTCTTTTTTTAATTCAAAATGGAACATAACACAGAAAAGCTAAAAGCAAGAGATGTTTTAAATATTGCTTCAGATATGTAACAGTAAATTATTTTTGAAAACACAATTTATTGAAGGTAACATACAATGACACCTCTACTTCTTGGAGTACCATCTGTTTTTAAGCAGCAAATGCAAAAACATATATAGCGAGTTCTACTTAAACACTGAGCACAGTTGTCCTCACTACATAAGGGTTTTTTTCGTGCACAAATAGAGGGTTCCTACCAAAGCTCTTAAATCATTTTATATAAACGATTTGGCAAGATATTTTTGGTGGAGTTCAGTTTTTCTTTTCCTTTCCAGAACACAGCTAAAGTGGTAAATGTAAACTGATTGTTTTCCATCTTCTCAAGGCCAGGAAGGTAGTCATCTTACATGAGAGCTAGGAGCTCATGTTCCTTCTGACTTCCAGCTTTATATTTCACCTGCCATTGATGAGACATTAAGACACCAGCAAGCAATGAAGACCTCTGAGTGATGTACCCTGTCTAACTGGCTGTAGGGAACATCCATTAAGGAATTGTTGGGCATTAGGCATGGACAGAGTGATCCTGATATGTTTATAAAGCTGTTTTAGGTGCACTTAACACTGGATGCAGTTCAAATGGATCCCAAGATCTTGTGCATAATAGTGTATAAGTTCTTTGCAGCTAGTGGTGAACTGTTTCCTCTGAAGGGATAGGTTTAAAGTTTCTGCTAAAATATGCAAAAGAAGGTTTGGATTTAGCCTAATACTAGAATATGCCCTACCAAGATTATTTATCATGGCTTAACTTGAAATGAGTTCAACACTCATTTCTGAAAATTTCATGTGTAGGAAATAACAAGAACTGGGTACATCAGGAGCTGAACACCAATTTTGAGTCTGACTTTCCTAAATACTCCCATAGCAGTAGCCAGTCTTCAATAGTATAGATGAGGATATGTGTATATAGAAAGCATAGCGTTTATGTAAATTGAAGGAAGGGTTAAATAATATAATTTTATAATGCTGCATAGAATCAGCACTATAGTAAATGGAAAATGAGACAGGAAGTCTGTAAGAAATTACAATGGAGAAGTTGTCTGGTTATAGTTTTAAAAAAGAGAAAATCCTGTTCTAGTGTTGAAGTGGTATTTTTATTTGGACTGCATATTCAGTTCAGCAGGGGGCATTGCTTTCCACCAGCAAATCCTTCTCGGTAGTGGACTGCTGTGCTGCTCACTTTCCTTTCAGCAAAAGTGTTCTTTGGTTGTGGATACGTTGTTTTACTTCTAACTGAAAAGATGAATTTTAGTGAAAACAAGTGAGTTGGCAGCAAAAATTAAAATTGAGTTGAGAATAACTTACTTTGTAACAGGGAAGTTCTAAAACCCTTCCACTGGTAGCACTGAGGAAAACATTGATACCTGTACACTGGCACTTCAAATCCAGCATATTCCAATTTAGCTGCACTTCACCTTAAGTCAGTGTTTTCAGTGGAGGCAAACCAAGAAACTGGTGTCTCAATTGCATTTTGTCAAACCTT
The DNA here is from genome assembly GCF_028389875.1 of Rhea pennata. Classification (NCBI taxonomy): domain Eukaryota; kingdom Metazoa; phylum Chordata; class Aves; order Rheiformes; family Rheidae; genus Rhea; species Rhea pennata. The sequence continues at coordinate 14,433,015 of NC_084670.1, read as the reverse complement.
CAAGTAGTAAGTTTGACACAGGGTGCTTGCTACAATGTTGACATTCAGTCTTGGAAACCAGATCTGTCTGGGGTGAGGAACGGAGGAGCAATGTGTTTTTTTCATTCTTTCCTTGCGTTCTTTGCAAGATTTCTCTCCATGAGTCTGTAAAAGCAAAAGTTCATGGCAGCCACTCTTCTGACATTGGTGAGTTTGAGGTCAGGCCCCATTAAAGAAATAGACTTTTCAAACATGTAAGCAAAATACTCATATTTGTTACTCTGCTGCCTCAGAAGTCAATGCAGAAGCAACCCTGCTATTTCAGAGCCTTCCACAAGGAGTGACAGGGCAGGTCAACTGAGGAAAAACTTTCTTCAAACGTAGGTAGAGATGAACCTGAATTTCCCCTCTAGTTGAAACACCTGTCTCCCAACTCAAGGGAAGAATTTAGCATTTGGATCTCAATTTCTGGCTCCCACCTCGATAATATGAACCACTCCAAACAAAATGGCAGTCAGTGCTTCCAGCCAACTCCAATTAAAAGTACATCTAAGTATACACCTTGCTTTATGTATCTGAACAGTTCCTGTAGAAATGCTTACAAAGCTCCATATACATTCTCGTTCATGTTCATCACCATACAGTCTGCAGAGTGAACTCGCATGCCTCCCAGTGTAGCTGGTATTAAATACTTGAAACTGTCTTCTGTGCTCCAGTGAAGAGCTCCTGTAGCAGATCCATGAAAATCCTCCACAGGCACTTTAGTGCTTCCAATCTCAGCTCCCCTGGTGCAGCCAAAATACTGTTTCTGTTGCCGTGTGGCATTTAAGAAGACTTCAGAAGCATTCCAGGATTTAGTCCTCTATGAATAAAAGATAAGTTCATATCCCAACATAGAACGGTTATTCCTGATCAAAGCCTTTACTACATGTTTGTAGTGTGTTAGATAAAGCTCATTAGATAATGCTTAACATTCCTCTGCCTCATGCAAGCTGGGTTGTGTCTCACCCTCTTTTTCACATCTTGCTTACCCGTACCATAATGGCACCACAACAGTTTGCATATGTAAGCCATAATGTGGTGATGTGTTTCCTGGCTGTGTTGTTCACAGTCTGAATAAATATCTTCCTCTTGTTTTGAAATCTGGGAGAGTGTTGCCTGGCTTTCTTTTTTTTTTTTTTTTTTTTTTTTTCCCTCTTTAATCAAACTGTTTGCTAAGCTGTTTTCCCTCACTCTTATCTCTTGCTTGAGACCAAAGTGTTTAGATCTGAGTGGTGACGTCTCTTCTTCACATCCTGTCAGATGTGAACCTTCGGTTATTTAAGTTCGTTGTATGGCTAACCGGAAGCTGCATGTGACTTGAACTGTAAATGAGATTATTGTTTTATCCCCTTCTATTCAGTGTTGGTAGTTCTGTTTTTCAGAGAATATATCTGGTCATTATTGCTTGTATCCAAAGTCAGGCTGAGCACTCAAGCAGTTCACCCCAACCTGGATTTTTCCATTTTAGCTGTGACTCCTCACTGTCTCTGACAATTACAGTCCTTCCTTAGTGTTGCACTCTAACAACTCATCAAGCCAGGTGCTCAGCTGGTATGAATTGATGTCCAATTCCTGGGGGGAAGTCAGGAAGGGAAGCCTAGCATGCTCCAGGTGCAAGGAGGTCACGATCTGCTTCCCTTAAGAGTGAGTGGCAGCTCCTGGTCCCTCGTGCCCAGCTCTGAGGTTCTGGGTTCTGCTCTTCACCCACCACTTGACAGGTGTCATGAGACCCAGCTTATCCAGGTCAATAGGGGATGTCTGGTCAGCTCCAACTCCTCCCCTGTGATAGGAGGAGTAAACCTTCATAAATTTCCCCTCATGTTCCAGCCAAGGAAGGAGTGTTACCCAGACAACAAATAATTAATTTTGGGTTTGTACACCCAGCTGAAGCTCCCTACAAAATTACAGCAAGACAGCTTCAGTGGAGATATCCCCCTGGTGCACTGAGCCCTCCCCTCAGGAGGAGGGTGGGAGTGTGTTGCTGCTGTCCTCACATTGCACATAGTTTCCTGGCCCCTACAAAAAGAGGGGAGCCAGTGCTGGGGAAAAGGTAGGACAGGGCCTCTCAGCAGCTATTCTCCTTTCCCTCTATTTTCCCTAATCAGCACTTTTTCCTTGCTCGCAAGTTCCTGTGGTTGCTGGGGTAGGTGAGTTCTTTGTTTCTGGGCAAGGACTAGTGTTTTTAAAGATCCTTTTATTCTTATTCTATTCCTCACATATGACTGGTCACAAATTATAGATTTTCTCTCTGATACTATATAAGCATTGAAAAGGCAGCTTGTTCAGTGTGGCTAAACAAATGACAATCTCCTCACTGGTGCTTACCCAGTAGTAAATGTTTGTCATGTTTAATTTATAATGTCTGAAAATTCTAGGAAGAGTTGAAGGAAGCAGTTTGGATAATATATCAATCTCTTCAAACCTTGTCCTGTTTCTCAATAAACTCAGCCTGTGCATTTGGATGTATAGGAACATCTCTCCTTTTTATGGACTGTTCTGCCCTCTTCCTCAAACTGGGTCTATAGGAATTTTTGTGTGTGTGCGAGACCCTTTAGCTCAAGCAGACATGTAAGAACTGCTGTTCTCCAACCATCTCTACCTATACACATAGCCTGTGAAGAATGTGAGATAAAATACTTTTTTGCTTATCCAAGGACTTTTAGGGGTCCAGCTAGGCTGCAGACCCCTCAAGTTCAAACCAGTTAAATGCTTCTGGCAAGTTGTAAAAATATCCAGAGAGATGTTGCAAAGGGCTCTTACAAAGCAATAGAGAGTTATGAAAATCTAGCAGCACAGAGCCTTCAGTGGCAAGATTTCTTATGCAGCAACTGAATGATCCCCTGCCCTGCGTAGGACAAAGATGAATCGGGCCCATTATAAAAGCAATTCATATTTAAATGTGATTTCCAGCCCAGTTCTGCAATCTCAAGTGGTTTGTCTAAGCATCTGCTCTTTCATGCTGATTTAGACCAAACTTGAATGCTGAATCTTTGGAGAATCATAAACAAATTGTATTAAATTACCATTAAAGGAAACAAATCGCAAGGAAAGGCAAAGTTGTTAATGGTATTGCTGTTCTTAACTCAGGCTGTTATGGCTGTAGAGTCACAGTCCTGCAGCACAGAAGTAATGTATGTAAGATCGCCCACTGTTCTGAGACCTCCAGACAAGCTAAGCACAGCAGGGTGAGCAGCACTGGAATTTGTTTTACAGGAAGCCTTTCATTTCCTTGCTTTTGAGGGGTTAAGTGAGGCACTTCAAGCACGGTTCCCTCATGGGGGTTACACTAGGGAAGGGTAGTTTTAGTTTCCCCCAGGGGCTCCATAGCAGCTTTGGCAGCCGAGGCTGCTGTCGAAAGAGAACAGCCGGATGCAATGAATCAGTGTATTCCCCAGCCGCTCTGGCTGCGTTTCCTTCCTACCCAGTGCTGTCCACTTCTCAGACTACTGGGACTGATGCTGGTCCCCAGCCTTGTGCTGCCACTGCCATTCTTGATGGACAGGTGTGCCCCAGAGGCCTCCAGCTTTGGTTTCAAAAGGCCCAGATCAGGGCAAAATTAATTGTTGCTATTTTAATTGCTGCCTTTTATGTCATCTGGGGAATAAACTGAAGTTGCAAATGTATTCTAATATACAGTAATGGCCTCTGTATGAGTTGTTTATTATAGTCCTTAGCACGGAGTATGCATTAAGCTTAAAAAAATCACTGCTCTGCTTGTTCAGGTGTGGCTTTGAGAGAACTCAGCCTGTCAAACTTGAGCTCTGCTTAGGTGTCCTTAATTCATTAAAATGTTTCTCCAAAATGTGTGGTGTCAAAAGAGTTCACCTGTAACAGGCAGATTTCTGCTTCCCTAGGAAACCTGGCTTTCTGGCCAGCCTGGCCTGGGTATCCAGGTCAGAACCCTGTCCACAAAGCATCTATAGATCATCTCATGTTGGGAACCAGGAGTATAGCCCCTATCAGAGAGGCAGGAGAATGAAAATCCTGAGCGGTCTCTCTGTAGCTAAGGCCCTAGTCTTGGGAGATGTAGGTCTAACTGGAAGATCTTGATCCAAGACTTAAAGGAATTCCAGCTTCTCTTCAGAGCAGCCTGGTGCCCAGATGTCCCATGCTGAGCCTCCAGGCCATGTGGCTCCAGGGCAAACTTTCCAGGTGGCATGCTCCTCAGTGGCCATGTCCTGCACCTGTGGGTTATTCCACTGTGTGAGTTGCCTCCAACTGGCTGTATCCAATGACCAAACTCCAGGTCCAGCATTGCTAGTTTTTATCTCAGGTCACCTTTTCACTTAGTAAAGATCTTCGCTTCTACAAAAATGTTATTCAGTGAGGACTGAAAACACCCAGATTACTCTGTTTAATTTATGTGATTGCAATCTATCTTATTAGAGATGAAGGAAGAAGTTGTTTACTTCAGAATTTATAAGAAGAAAAAAATAGCACTTCTGTGTGACTGAATTAATGACAGGTTTTACCCCCCAACTAAGTCTTCATATTTCATGTCCTCATATCATGCTGGAGTCTAGCGTAGTGATGTGCTCAGTGCAATGGAAATCCTTCAAGGTAGTTTGGCTAACTCCATTGCCATAAAAGGTTTCCCTCATTTAAAACATGAAAACAGTATTACAAAATAAACCCTACAACTAAAATTGACAATTCAAAGAGTTCTGTCATGCTTCTGTCATACTAATAATGAATGAAGTCATCTTGTATCTGTAGGTATCCCAGAGTTTTTCCTATCAGAGATCATAATTTTAATATCCACCTAATATTACAAGAGTATATGACAAGGTAAAAGTTGCATTTTTTGAAAGCATACAGAATATGGTGGAAGAAACTTGGTCTGTACATTTTTTTTCCTCTAAAATCTTAGATTCTTCTATTTTCCAATAACATCATGGTCCTAAAATCCATGAATTATTCTTTTGAGCTATAACTTGCATTTCATATATGACTTAAAATTTTCTTTTAAAAAGAATGTTATCTATGGAAAAAATTTCTATCAATGCAAAATGAAATCAATACGGATTTTGTTTAACAGTGAACAGTGTTACCTGATGTGAAAGTGTTTATACAAACTCTGGACCCAATTCATGGTCCTCTGTGGTTGGGGAAAACTACATTAATATTTGAACTTCTGAGTCAGGTTGCTCAATTCTAACCCAAAATTCAGTTTCCAGATGAACACATGCAGTTTTAACACAGAAACACCATCCTGTCAATTCAAAAAGCAGTCTGAAAAGTTGTGCATCAGCCCTTCAGATGCTTTTGTTTTAGAATGTCCTTATACAGTTTCTCAAAACTACCAGAGAAATGGTTACGTGCAACTAATAACTGATTTTGTTTAACTGTAAATGCATTTATGCACAGCAAAATACCTAGTAGTTGCATTTTCAAGGTGAGGATGGAGAATCAGTTTTAATTCATACCTGTATCAAGTAAACATACTAACCATATTCACATCCGCCTGCATACATATCCCTATATCCACCCTTCTTCAGGCTGTTTATTTCCTATGACATTATTCATGAGTTTCCTCCCATTGTGATTTTTTTAATGACAAGATTTTTGAGAGCAAACCAGATATGATGGCTAAATTGCTATTTAAGAAGAAAGGAGTTTTTAAGACAAATCAGCTATTCAGCAGATCTATAGCAAATAAATGTGATTGGCCAAATGACAAGGTTTATTATGGCTAAATGGTAATACTGCAATCGTGTTTGTAAAAGTATCTGAATTTTCATCAGTAACTGAAAATAATCTTTAAAAGAGTGTACATTCCTGAAATACTGCCTGCAGTGTTCAATGGGTATCTCTGCCAGCAGTGAATGCACATACCATAATTATATTGGGTAGCAACAAAGCAGGTAGATTATATACTTGCTATGATTTAAACTATCCTTTGATAGTTAGGAAATTTTGTATCAAATATTTTTCCAATCTTTAAATCTTGCTTTTTTTTTTCCTTGCTCCCCTTAAACCACATAGCTAACAATACTATAAATTATGTGAAAAGTTGGAAAATATTTTTATACTCCTGGGCTTCACATTGAATTTTTCTTCACATAGCAGTTCAGTGTGGTGACTATGTAAAGAACTTAAAGATACTTTTGTTGTCATTTTTGACCTTGTAAAATATTTTTACAAGTGAAGCTAGGTAGTTTAAGTGCATCTAGTCAAAGTGTATATAGAACATCATCATGAGCCATCATGAGCATCACCCTGGGCCTCTGATCCAGTAAGGTATAACCCAGCATGGTCTTCTCAGGATTATATTAAATCATGGGAACAATGAAATGAAAGTTCTGTATGAATTTAACTCTAAGATATACATTCTTGCTATATAAGCTACTAATTTTATTTTTAAATGTTCTCATGGTTTTTCAAATTATTATACTATGCATCCTTGCAAATACAGTTGGTGTCTAGGAATTTTACACCATAGTAAAGATGTGCTGGGTTTAGTTTTGTGTTCTAAGCACCATATTATCAGTTTTGTGAAATGGGATACAATTTCTGCCATTTTTGAATGTGATGTAATTTTCACTTACTCTATACATTTCTGTATTTATTTATTTAAAAGGGGTGGTTTTTATTACATTTGTCTAGATCTTCAGCCTGGAGAAGAGAAGACTGAGGGGGGATCTTGTCTATAAGTACCCAAAGGGAGGGTATCAAGGAGATGAGGCTAAACTCCTTTCAGTTGTCCCATGTGACAGGACAAGAGATAACAGGCACAAACTGAACCACAGGAAGTTCCACCTGAATATGAGGAAGAACTTTCTTCCTGGGAGTGACAGCACTGGAACAGGTTGCCCAGAAAGGTTGTGGAGTCTCCTTCTCCGGAGATATTCAAGGCCTGCATGGATGCAACATGCTCTAGGTGACCCTGCTTGAGCAGGGGGGTTGGACTAGATGATCTCCCAAGGTCCCTTCCAACCTTACTGAATCTATGATATCGTAAATGGGACAGTTTGAACTTATCTTCTGCTTCTAGCACCATGCCTAATTGTTGCTATTGTACAATGAACATATTAACTATAAAATAGAGAAAAAGCCCTTAGCATGATAAGAAACAGTGATCTGTAGTTATTAATGAGAGCACTGCAGAATGAACCATCATGTTTCTCTGTTAAAAATGCTAATCCTGCCCGAGTCTTTGGTTTCAAGCCAGTGAAGCAGTTAAGCATGTGCTTAACTCTTACCATATGCAGATTCATCCCTGTGTTTTATCTGGTGCACATGCATAACTGCTATTCTTGCTTCTAGCCCGCTACTTCCAGCTCTATTACTTAGATTTAAAAAACAATTTACAAAAGTCCCCAAGCCACTGCTTGGTGGAACAGACTAAGCAAATATTCTATTACTTGTTATGTATAGGCTACTCTTGAACAAAATCCAGCAAGAAAGTCCCTGTAGTGTCTGGTGCATGCAATCTCAAATTCCTTGTTGATTTAGCCCATCAGGCTAGGTGACAAAAAAGCTAGTTTTGTAGGCTAGTTATAAAAGATTTGTTTCCCTTCAGAAAAGGAAAGGGAGTCAGGACACTTTCCTAAAGGTTCTCAGAGTAGACAAGCCTTTTAGTATGATATAGTCACTGTTAAAAACTTTACAGACACTATAAATGTGTGTAACACCAACAGTAACCTAGTAAAGTTAATTAGGCAAAACTAAAGATTTTATTAATGACCATCTCATGAGTCATTTTAATGCTGCTGAATGCTCTTTGGGTCACCTGAGGATGGTAATAGTTCTGAGTTTTGAGGACCGTGATACTTATACTTGAGCTCCTAGAAAAAACAAACAAGATTTTGGTTTTCTATTTGCATAAGCCTGTAGCTTTTATCTCCTCAGCTGTTATTGTCCCTACATTGAAGGGCTGCAGTGTCATTCCATTTCTGTTCTTTCATGACTTCAATCCCATGTGCTTTCCAAAGTCTATGCATATTGTTTTCTAGGAACTACAATACAATTTATCAAGACCAAGTTTACTTAGCAGCTAGCACAGGATAGTCTACTCTTATTTCCTGTTGAAATGCCAGGGTCCTAGAGCAAATTGGGATTGCAGTGCAGTCAAACAAAAAAAATGACATTTAGTCAAGTGGAACTCACTGCAAGGATCTGCAAAGTGTTCTGGGCCTCGTCCCTAGACTGCCACCTGCCAGACAGGAATGGTTATTTTCCTGGGCTTAGCTTAGATTCCCACTACTTTCCCCTGTCCCTATCCATGATTTCACTGAAGCTAATCTGGGTTTGCCTTGGCATTCTCCAAGTAAGATCCAAATCATATACCTTCTCCACTGTTTTTTCATGAATACCAAAGCTGCAAAATAAATATTGTTGGCATGTGTTGGCAAAGTGCTTTCATACTTGGATTCTTCATTAAATTACATACAACTTTAGTTATGAGTGTAATCCATTTGATACTGCTGACCCAAATTCCCCTGAGGAATGTTGCAATTCAGAATTGATATTTGCATCTGAGTCAACTCAGTAACATGTAAAATCACATCAAAGGTATAATCTGAAAAACACACTGTGTCAGAGTTATTCTGGGGGTTGAGACTACTGCAGAAATGTATTTCTGCTGCACTTTACAGCTCTTGGTATCTTATTTTTACCACTTTCTTAACTTACATGACATTGTGGTTATCTGTATCATGTCTCTGCAAACACCTTATGAGAACACTGGCCATCAGGAAGCAGAAGCACCTTTCTGAAACTCATCCACTCTTCTGAAATCATATTTCTCTTTCCTATCATGCTTCTTAATCATTCATCTTTTGCAATAAATTGTTGTATCTCTCCCTGTTAGAATTCTTTCCTTTCATTTATCATGTCCTGACTACCTTCTGCTTGAGAACAAGAATAAAATCCCAGCAGATTTCAGGAAGACTTTAATTCTCTTCCCTTCTCAGAATAAAGAAAACAAAGACCTCTGCTCAGAGAGTGTCTTTTTGTTTGGGAGGGTTTTGTTAGCTGATATGCTTGCTTTGGAGTGTGTGGGTTTTTTTGGGGGGGGGGGCTTGGGGGGTTTTTTTTGGGGGGGGGGTTTTGTGGTGTGGGTGTGGGGTGGGGTGTGGGTGTGTTTTTTTGTGTGTGCGCTTTGGCAACAGATGGGCTATTGGAAAGATGGAAGTACTGGTGTTGTGAATGTTAGTCTAATAAGTAGAGTTTCTGGATAAGGCAGCTTTTGAATTTTTTTTCTCAAGTCTAGTCATTATTTAATAGACTGCAGGGATCTTGGGATATTCTAGACAGAAAACAGTTTTATTGGCTCTGCAGAAGATTGGCTGAACAGTATAATGCATGAGTTTATGATTTCATTTAACCTTTGATCAAACTACCCAGATCCTCACTCTCCCATTAAGAGCAGATGCAGAGGCCATACAGAGAGGAAATAATCTTAAAACTGCTGCATACGTAACTCCTTTTTTCTTGTGTCATTGGAGACATAGGATTATCCCTGTGAAAGAGTTTGTAGATACAAAATTAATGACTTACGTAGCAATCTGTGAGAGGTAAAGATCAAGCCATGAATCTTGTTCATCTGTTTGTTGTCATTAGTTATCCCAAAGATCTTAAGAATAAAGGATGTAAGGAAAACAACAATGTCCTACTGTCTGAAATGAATCTTCTAATACAAACTTTCTAACAGTCTGTTTTCTAAGAATGCTTAGAAATACCACAGAAGATCTTCAAGAACAGGCCAGATAATATAGCTAAACTGACAGATAAATTTGATCCTGCTTTGGTGTTGGGAAATGAAATGGGTGACTTCTTGATGTCCCTTTTGGCCCTATTTTCTATAATCCTGAATTCCGAGACGTGTTTTCAGGGCTATTCTCTATCTGTAGATTTGTGAAGACCCTGTAGGATTACCTTTTTGGTAGTCCAAAAAAATTACCAAATTCAAGCATGAGAAAACATATACATGACTTGATCCATTCTTCCAAATGAATACCACATTAAGACATGCATTTCAGTATCCTGTCACTTTTCTTCTGGTTTGACTCATGCAGAATGAGGGCAGAGGAGTGTTGCTGAACACCTGATTGTTTCCTTGTCAATGGGAAGTGTGTGTAGGCAAATACTAATAGTGCTGGCTCAGCATTCTGAACTTACAGAAATAAAAAATAAATACTCAAGGCCAAATGAAGCTTTTGCATTTTTTTTTCCTTCAACTGGTAAATGCAAAATTATTTCTCCATAACTTATGTCTTGACAGATGATAATGAATGTGAAAATGCTACTCAGCCTTGTGGAGAGAATGCCAATTGCACAAACACTGTGGGAAGTTATTTCTGCATGTGTGCGCCTGGTTTCAAATCCAGCAATGGTCAACAAAGTTTTGTACCTAATGATGGAACCTCCTGTGTGGGTAAGTTATTAATGTCTGTCAGCTAGTTCTAAATTGTCACTCTTCATTTTGCTTCTATTAATTATAGCAATCTAGCAAGCTACCTTCAGATTTGTGAAGTTTGGAGTCTGGATATGGAATTCCTGTAATTCAGACTGTTACAGATTTAATATTCCAGTTCAGGCCTACATTTCTCACTCAAAACACTGTAACTGCCACTGACTTCAATAACACTTATCTTCATGCCATGTGTAATAGTATTAATCCACACGTCACAAATTTGGACAATGTAGAGTTAAGTTAAAACAGTAACACTCAATCCACTTATGCCACTGTTTCCCTGAATGAGGAGCAAGGTGGTCATATTCTAAAAACAGAGGAATGACAAAGTGCATTCATGTGGTTCTGGACCAGGAAAATTTACATATTTGACTTACTATGCTTCAAATATCTTTTGATTGGAGGCTTTGATTTGGATTTTTTTGGTAATTCTTTAAGTCTGATCAAAAGCAATGAGCAAGATCAGCAGTTATCCTACCTTCTGTGCCATCCATCAGGTTCTGTTTCCATGGCAGTTGGATGGATCATGTTCAAGATAACAGGGGAGGAAAAGTTCTTGGGAAAATATGATTTCTGAACAACTATGCAAGCCTTCAGGATTTCCTTTGAATGGAAGAACTGTAACTATTTTACTTTTCTCTCAAACACCTGAATCTTCTCTGTATGTTGTGGTAGTCCTCAGGGAATGGGAAAATGAGAAAAATCTATTGCCCTTTACACCTCTGTGCTGACTGTGTCTCATTCTAGGTATGTTTCCTGGGAGCTTGTGAGTGCTGACAACTTCTCTTCTTACTGCTCTTAATATCAGCAGAATGGCTGCATATTAAGCCAGAAAGTGATCTAATCAACACTTCTTGCCCTTTATTCACATCCATCTAAAAGAGCTCTGCTTTACCCAGGCACTATGAATCGTTCTTAAATTAGCTGGGATTGAGACTGTTAGCACACTGAGCACTGAGCTGTAAATATTCTCATGGTTCTTATCCAAGTGTGTTTTTTTTTTTTTTTTCCTGATTTTTGTCTTCAAAGTTATTTCTCTGATTGTTCCTTGAGTCGCTTTAGCTTCTAACCATTAGCTTTCTAATTTCTTATATTTTCCTCTTTACTCTATTGGACAGACTTATTCATTTTTATTTTTCGTGTCTCTCTCTTTTTCTTTCTCTCTTTTATTTATTTATTTTTTTTTTTTGCAAGTCTATATGGGAGACCTTGAGAGGTTCCAAAACTCACACTGAAATAGAAATAAAAAAATTACCTGTGGGCACCTCTTCTCATTAAACATGGGTTTACATGTTCTCATTTCATTAAACCTCTTCTCATTAAACATTACTTTACCAAGCAGTAAATCCAAAAGACAACCTTTTGATCCACAATTAATTTTCCACTTTATCTGCCAGATACACTGAGTACAAAGTATTATATTCTGGTTATCTGCTGCTACAGGTAGATGATATGATTTATACCAAAGTATCTGCCAGCAGTATATTCAGGTTGTGCTATACCCAGCTGAAGCAAACATCAAAGTTGCCATGATAATCATAGTGGAAGGTGCCCTGTACAAATTACATGACAGAGCTATGAAGCATCCATCTCGCACAAGTTTATATGTCCTAATTTTTTCCCTAATTCTACATTATCTTAAGTTTTCTTTGAGGTGTGTGTGTGTGTATATAATGTCAGTAAATATATATAACTTGTGTGTACGTATACATATAGTCAGTAAATGTAGAAAAATACAATGGTAGAAATGTGGAGAGTGCCATTATGCAACCTATTCATTTATAGACAAATGCCATCAAACCTATGTGGACTTGCAAGTGTTGGTGTATCATTGTGTGTGTGAGTCCATTGCAAACTCTGTGTGTATATATTTGTATATTTCTCTCCTTTTTGGATATTATATTAATCTTCCAAAAACAAAGTGAGTTATACTCACTTTGATATATCCAGAGTAACCCTGGATCCCGATACAACTTGAGGTATTAGCTCTAGGAAATGTCAGTTTTCCTTTACTCCAGCCAGCATGTTAACTCTTGAGTTTGAGGGTCAGCATTATTTCATTGTATTTTCACATGGAATAGGGGAAGAGATTGCAATGAAATATACAGAGAGGTAGAGCAAGAGAGTAGAAGAGGAGAGAGCAGAAAGAGAGAGAAAGGAAATGGAGAAGAAAAGAGAAATGCAGAGGTATGACATCCATGCCATTCTGCCCTTTCCAGAAAGAAGCTATTAGTGGTTTTCAGTTTTTTCTCAGCTGCTTCTGAGAATACTGGGAAGATGTCTCTTCTCCATCCTGTCCTTTTCTGTAATGGGAGAGTGTGGTAGTGAATGAGATACAATGTTATGCCACACTGCTAAATTTTTTACCTGTGCCATTCTTGGGCTTTTTCATTTCTACTTTGTATGCTGCTGCCTTCCACAGTATGGAGACACTGGGAGGCAACATCTAATCCTTTGCCATTAGACTTTCCAATCACTCACAAGCTACTAATAAGCAGACAGTATAATGTAGCTATCAGCTGTCTTGACTGACTGGTGAAGAATCAAAGCGATGTAGGTAAAATCCAGTAATTGGCAAGACTGAACATAATAACTGTTCTTAGTACCTGTATATTAATTGGAATTTCCTTGCCTGCTGCAGTAAATGAGGAATGACAAAGCACAAAAATAAAATAAAAGGTTATAAACCTATTTTCACACTAGCCTAAGTGGCATCAGTGATGCTGTTTTCTGATCAGCGCTATTATAAAAGCTTTAAAGTCCAACTCCAGGATTTGTTTTGAATATTTTACTAAGAGGCTGGTTTCTGGCAGAGCTGTGGCAAATGCTCTTCTGTTTAAAAAGCTGCTATCTGTCAACCTTTGCTCACGAGTCTTCTCTGTAAAGACAGCTCATGTAAGCTTTGGCAGCCCAGTCCTGCTCCCCCCCATAGATGAAGGTGGATGGTTTAAGATACCAGCCCCAAAGTTCCAGTCAAATTGGGTTGCTGAAAGCACTGACAGGCTGTTGTTCATGTGTGGTCCAACAATTGCGTAATCATTTAAAAAGGAATAACTGAAAAACGAAAAGAAACAAAAAACTACAGCTATTGCACAAATTTCAAAGCAGGAACTTAAAAGGAGCATTCTTGTTGACTGTCCTTGAAAGTCTCATTGATTTAAAAGGAGTATGAAGCTGATTAGTACCTCGCAAGATCAGGCATGTTGCTTCTTAATTTTGTCATCCAGGAGATTTTTTTTCTGTAGGAAACAGTAAGTTAGATAGGCATGATACGGACTTATTTCATATGGACAACTGCCGAAAGTCTATTTGCATATACTCAATAGAGTGCCTCTATTAAATAGCCATCCTATTGCCAGAGATGTGACTTGATGCTTCAGTTTCTGCTGTTGTTTTGGATAATCCTACTTCTCATTAAAATCTACATTAATATGTGACATAATTACAAAAAAGAAGGGTAATTTGTGTAAATGCCCAATAACGACAAACAAATGATTTATCAAACTAGGTTCATGAAAAGCAAATGATCATAATAATCATAATTTTGAAATACTTGCAACAGTAAATGACATGACAACCTGATGCTTAGCAATGATAATCTGGAATATATTCAAATATATATTTATAAATCATTTTAAGTTTTAGTAAAGCTTGCTGTCATTTATTGGTGGTTTAGTTCTGTACTACATACAGAATATCTTGTTAAGATGTATACGTCCTCAGTGTAGCTGACAAAGAAATCACTGGCATAAGGCTGATGTGTGTTCTTGCTATGCAAACTGGTATTGTCATGTTTTTCACCCTTTGCACTTCAATTCAATCAGAGCTTGACTGTGTTACATTGAGTTATACAACAGGGCACTGAGAGGCACCTACTTGTTTCAAAAAGAGCTTTACAGTTTACTGGTTTGAGAGGTTATTTAAATGCCAAGAGGTTATTTAAATGCCAAGAGTAGGAACTTTGGCCTTATGTCTTTAAATGACGGCATTTAATTATGAATTAACATTCATAATGTAATAGTGTAGCACTGTATCTTTTTTTTTCCCCCTCTTTTTCGCCACTTTTGCCAGATTCATTGATGTATAATACAGTTAACACCATAACTATGACATGACTATGACTGTTGAGGTCACAGAAACTATACAAATATGGATAATGCAAATCTCAGTTCATTGAAGAAGCAAAACTACAGTTCTGGGTGTTAAATAGGGAATCAAACTACCATTTTATTGCAGATGAAAATCATTTAACCATATGAAGAGCAGAGATGGCAGTGTTTAGAGTGGCAAGTGGGATGGAGACCTACCTCCCCTCCTTGCCCTCACTGTGCCAGCATCTGAACTGCTTTTCAACTGGAGCTTCTGAACCACCCATTTAAAATGCAGCTTCTCAGGTGTAAATGGAAGCCACTGCTCAGTGAGGCAAAGAGGAATGTAAAAGATAGGGGTGAAACTTCAGCCATCTCTTTAACCCCTACGAAGGCCTCTAGCATTACAAACAGAAGAAAGGAAGCTGGAGAATGAAGTATAGAACACCAAAAAAGTGTATGGATGCAGAAGTTGTTGGGATGTACCATTAAAAGTTTAAATTCTGTTTACAGTTGCCCCAATTAAAAGAAAGAAGAAAAAAGAAAAAGAAAGCTTTAATTTGATTATGTAAGGAGGTTGTCTTGCCATTAATAAAGAATATTCTACTTAATTTATCAAAATGCTGTGAAAAAGGTGGAGGGACCCTCAGGCCTCCTTCAGACATCTTTCTATATTCCCTAGATATATCCACAGACATGCAGTATATATTTTTATTCCTCTGTGCTTTTCCACATTTCTCATACATTATTGCTTATTTTTTTGTCTTATCCCATACCCAAAACCACCAACAATCTTGTGTCAAAATAAGGGTACAAAAATGATTCTGTATGCTAAAGGTGCATTTCCAACCCCCTATATCTATTTTTTTAGTTTTGTTCTTAAATCCCTTCTGGCTGCACAAAGCCCTCCTGTCAATTCAGCTCGCTATTCGCCTCCAATAATCAGTGCATTAGGCCTGCTTTTGCCCCGTTTCTCTCTCAAATTAATTGTCATCCCACTTCATCCTGTTCCTTTAAAGCTACTCATATTTCATTTCTTCATTCTTCAGTTCTTTTTTTCAGATATACCTATCCCAAACCTGTTCACTTTTTTTTGACTCCTTTCCAGCACAGCATTTCACAGCCCATTACTCTGTTCTTCAGAGTTCTTTGGTATTTTTCCCAGTTTACTTTCTCCAGTGAATCTATTGAGTTATTTGATCTCTATCTTCAGCCAAACAAATTATGCAAACTATTCCCCACTCCAGCCAAGGAGTTAGTGCCCTACCCCCCTAAACTGATCAATTCATGAATTCCTTTATTGGAATTCATCATTTTTACGTGTAGACTGTGTCCCACCCAGTTACTGAACCTATCTACCTAACAGCAAATTATTTAGAAGGACAAAAGCTATTTTAGGGAAATGTAATTTAACTGTGGATTAAAAAAAAAAAAAAAAAAAAAAAAAAAAAAAAAAAAAAAAAAAAAAGACTTGCCAAGTACTTTAAAGGGCATAGAGCTTAAATCTTAGATTAACCAGATGGGTAGAATGATCTTTTGAAGCATCTTTTTAAGGCTGTGACTTAAAAGAAAAGGCTGCAGTTTTCTTTCTCTTTTCTAACTGAATAGTAAGGCTGAGAAAATCTATTTAGTCTAATCTCTAGAAAATGGATTTCAGATGATTTGCATCATGCCGAGTATTTTGTTATGACAAAATTAATATTTAAACTCATGCTTTTAAAACATGAACAATGCAATATTATATAGTAATAAAAGTGATGGTATAAAAATATTATCAATTATGATTTATCCTGTTAATTCCTACGTAACATAATTGGCAGATGTTTTGCCATTAAGTTTGCCTTTCTAGTTTTTGCCTTTTTTTCTTCCATGAAATTTTATTGTGAAATTGCTTGCAGTGTGCAGGGCTATTATCAACAAAGCAGCAAGGTGTTAGTCTGTAAATACTTAATAAAAAAATCAATTTCTTACGATATTTGCAGATGTAGATGAGTGCAGCAAGGAAGGAACTGTTGCCTGTGGAGATCATGCAAAATGTGAAAATGTGGATGGAGGGTATAACTGCGCCTGTAAGGAAGGTTATCAACCATCCTCAGGAAAATTGCAGTTTAAGCCAAATGATGGCACTTCCTGCCAAGGTACATGATATTATAAAGGTTTATGTGTTATTATAGAGCTACATCTTCTGAGAAACCCACCAGTGTCTCTTTATCTTCAGTTAGATTAATCAGCAAGACATGAAAAGAGGCAAGGCAGTCACAGCTACGTTTCCTCAGAATAGAATGTTTTTATAAATGTATCTTTGCTAAACAGTGTGATGAAATCCATTCTGAAAAATGGATACCTCCTCATAGCTGTTCAGATGCATGTGCCACTCTGTAAAGTCAAACCTTCTCTTAACTACCCTGGTAGAAGTCCCAAGAAAAGGGGTCAAACTCTACCAAAGACATAATAAAAATATTCTAGTCCAGTTCAGTGGTGTTTCAGTATTGTACAAACAGTGTCTGTGCTCAAGATAAGGTCTTTGTAGTTGAAGTTTGAGATTGGAGTGCTGCATTTTATGCGCATAAATTCAGAATGCTGGTGGTTTGGGGGATTAGTTAAAGAAGGGCTTTTAATATGAGCATATATTGACTATTGAATTAAAATAATCATTTTCTTTTTAATTTCTACAGAAAATCCAAAGGCCAAGTGTGAGTTATACAAAGACTGTATAACTGAACATATTAATAGAACATTAGCTGGAGTAAGTGGCATTGGTTTATAGATTAATTTGCAAATCCTTTAATTGTTTCTGTTTGAAACTGTTATTTCAATTATAATAGTTCTTAAGGAGCTTTTAACAAATGCTTCAAGCATACAATTGAACTTAAGAATGTTTACAGAAGTCTTTTTAATAATTCCAAATTATGTGAAATCGGTTATGTGTTCAAATCACGGTAATAACTTGCTGGGAATGTGTGTGTTGTATTTCTAGCGAAGTAAGTCACGATGCTTGAAAAATTCAGAAGTGTGGTAATCACTCAACAGTTTCTGTAATTTCTGAAGTTATACATTGCTGCATTTACTGATGTGCAATTACTTGCTTGTTCAGAGTGAAAGCCAGAAAAAAGTAATGTAAACAAGTGACAAATAGAAAGTGGAACAATAGTATCTTGGGATAGCAGTATATTTAAATCCTCAAAGAACAGTATATAAAGTGGCACATACTTACAGACCCAAAGACTCAGGATTGAAGATTTTTTTCACTAGAAGCACAGATTTCCTGAAGAAAATTAAATGAATTCACTATTCATTAGTCCACAACTATAGTGATGTCTAATTTAGAAGGATAGATGAAACATACACATGAATAAATTAAACCGATTGTGTATTTTTGCATTTTGTATTAAGCAGCTTGCCTTAATTACCAGATTCAGAAAGATTTTAATTTAAATGCTTTTGTCTACCTAGTGCAAGATATAGATTTTATTAACATGCTTTCTATATTAAGGTATAATATAATGCATTATATTAACTTTCTTACTGTGTTTGTATACAAAGATGTGGTGAATACCACAACAGGTTTTTTTTTAACTATATTGTTGAACTAAAATCAAAGTAAAAAATCCAAATATCTCAATTTTATATAAATAATGGTGTGTCAGACTTTAGCCCATTTATTAGCCTGGGTTGTAGTTCTATTCAGATATAATCGTAGAGGAAGCAAAACCTACAATAGCTGTTCAGCAGCAGTGACCACATATCTTACCAAATCAACTGCTCATTTTTTTGGGATGGATAAAATCTCATTAGAGTTCAGCATTATGGAGTATGAATTCTTACCTAATTCAGCCATGACATTGAAACCTGCAATCTAGGCCAAACAGTTCATCTACATCTTACTTTCTCTAGCCTATTACTAATTACTTTAAGCTAATTACTTTATGTAAGTAAATTTTGTAGTTCATAAACTTTAAGCAGTAAGGGTGAAGCATAGAGTAGGGTTGCACTAATCTACATGTTTTATAAACTGCATTTGCCAAAAAATCCAAACAAAATAAATAAATGCTGCCCCTCTTCAACTCCCACCACTTCAACCAAAATTTAACAGAAGAGAGTCGATTGAATTGCTGTATTATTGATATTTAATTATTTTTGCAAAATACGTGGCAGAACATTTACTAGTACACTCTACAGCATTATGATAAATAAAATTGAGCTTTAGAAGTTAAAAAAAAAATAGGAAAAAAAGGTCGTGCTATCATTTATTTTTTTACCATAGTTCACTAGTCTTATCAGTCATGTCTTCTTTTTGAGTAACTCCATTACTTTACATGTAGATCTGTTCAGTCAAATAGTGCCTCTTTTTATGCATAAGCATCTCAAAAGATAGTATGTTACTGGTAATTCACAGAAATCATTCATTTGCATTGGGTTTCCTCTTCCACTTACAGAAATTATTTGTGGCTTTACTTACAATTTGTATTTTTCAGATTAGTCATTTAAAAACACCTCTGGAGATGCTGCAAGAAATTAATAAGAATACTTTAGGACCACTTTTACCTGTAGATGTGATTTCATATGTAGAAGCATTATCTTATTCTTCACTGAATACCATGCATTACTCAGTTCCTGACAATGAAGCACTTCGTAATACAACTATTAATGTGAGTGGATCAAGCCTTAAAATTAGTTTTTTCTTCTTTTACAAGTAAGGTATGATTCTAATGCTTAAAAATATTCTTTTATTTACAGGTTTTGGTTAACACTGTGAACAATTTTTTACAAAAAGACAAAATTACAGTCTGGGAAGCTCTTCCTATAGATAACCAAAGAATGAGTCTGACTAAACTGATGCATACTGCAGAACAAGCAACACTTCTCATGTCACAGAACATCAAAAAGACAACACAGCTAGATGCTAATGCAAGTGACATAGGTAAGATAAAGAAAATTAATCTAAGGAATACTTCAGATGTGAATTACACTGAAGAGTTTTTCAGCACAATTATAATGATTAGAAGTGGTGTTATATAAAACACATAGGTGTTAATTTGTATGAGTTTCATAACTAACACCTGACGCTCAGTGTAGGTATCATAGTTGTCAAAAATTGAACATTTGAGCCTCAAGAAAATGAATGGGAGGCTGTGGGAAGTTGCGCTTTCAGATTCTCTTTCAATCTCTCACAGCCACACTGTCATAGTGAATCCTCTTATGCATATAATACTCAGGATATTTTTATGCATATAAAAACAGCAACAGAATGAAAATCAGATTTGTGCTATAAACCTTTTTTGTTTTTGTTTTGTTTTGGGTTTTTTTGGTCCAGTGAAAGCATTGCAAATTAACTCAGAATAAGACTGAACTTTGTGAGTCTGATCTTGTGAGGCCTTATTTTCAGAGAAGTTTCTGGTTTTCAGAGAGCTTTCAGAGGAGGAAAATTGGGTAGTCTCCACTGCACCATTTGGCTTCCTACCATCTCCCTGCATACTGGTGTCTTCACACCAATTCCTACCAGTTTTCCTATGACAGAAACAGGTTTACTTTTCCTTCAATGGATGCAGTGTAGGACTAGTAGTAATCATTTTTGAAAATCCTACTCTAACAAAGCATTGCTGATTCCTTTGGCAATTGCCACTCATTCAGTTTTGTTCTTCCAAATGTACCCAAACTCTATCTGACCTGATTTCTTTTTTACACTCAGTCTATTCCTTCACTAGCTCTGCTAGTCCTGTCAATTTGCTATTTTATAAGACCAGCTGATGAGAAAAGTTCCTCCTTTGGTCCTGAGGAAGATCAAGTGATCTGTTCCTTCCTCAACTTTCTGAAATTAAATTAGCAAAACTGATGGAAAAATAGGGATTTGTTCTATATCAGAAACTCCGCAGAAGCAGATTTATTTTAGTTCAGAGTACTTCTGGTTTTGCAGCAGATCCAGCATGGTGGGAGGAACTCATTGAAAAGCCCCTCTTCTTCCCCGCTCGTCTCTGAAGACAGTGACAGTTTTGGACATGAAGCTGAGGCCTTAAAGTTGAAGAAGAAAGAGAAGTGTCTAGTGCTGTCCTCAGTGATAGCAGACACACCAGTCTGTGTATCTGTTTTTGTTCCATAATTTGCAAAATTTGAAAACTTGAGCTTCTAAGAGCTCTGCTCCAGACTGCTGGCCCCAAGCACTTTTTTTTCACTTTTTATTTTTCCCCCCCTATTATTGCTCAGCATTAATATATTCTCCACAGGGTAAATGTGTGTCCCACATCTATTTTGCCACAAGACCTATGGAATTACCTCTCTCTCTCTCCCTCTCTCCCTCTCTCTCCTCTCTCACTGCTTTTTATGGTGCAAGTTCTCAAATTATGAGCTTTTCAAAACTCCGGCTTCAAGAACTATTTCTTATGTCCTGACAAACGTTTTCTGACAGCTGGTCTACTGAATAGCTCATATTATTTTTGTGTGCTGTGCTATAAGCAATGCAGATGGTTTAGCTTAGTGATGCTCCTCCATCAGTCAAGTTTTAGATTTGTTTGTTACTGTTTTGTTTTGTTTTTAAAAAAAGGCCTGATTGACTTTTTTTGTTCCCACCATGGTGATTGAAACTCAGCACTATAATGAACCAAGTAAAGAGTTCAATGTCCTCTAATGTATTTTTTGTCCTGAGGGGTGATGCTTGCTTGTTTGCTTTTTGACAACACACATCATTATTTCATGGTGCAATGTGCATTTGGTAGCTTGGATAGATAACTATAAAATATACACTTTTCAAAAATTGGCTTTTATCAAATGCTACTATGCAGTAGAGAATTTTATCCTTTGCTTTTTATAATTGTGATTTGTGGTCTCTTTCAGAAATGCATTTTTAATAAAGCAATAGCTCTTCCCAAAGTAACCTACATTTTTCTTTCCAGTGCCTAATTTAATGCAAGGTAAATAAAAGACTATATTTTTCATGGAAAGAGTAAAAAGTATGAGAGCAAAATGTATGCATGAAAATAACAAAATCTAGAGGTTTAAGCAAGCATGCTATATTAATAGCATTTTTCTTGAAATATTTGGCATAATGATATATTCTTAAAATTTACAGTAATTATGCAATCCAATAGCACATTTATTAACCCAACTGTAAATTATGTTAGATTGTAATGGAGCTGTGATTTGTACAGTATTTTTCTTCTTTTGCAGCACTCAAGATTTTTGCTTTTGATTCACACCACATGAAACACATTCACCCTCATGTATACACAGGAGGAGATTATATAAAGATCTCTCCAAAAAAGAAAGAGGAATCTCATCCTAATGGTAAGAAAAAATGATTAGAGTGTAAGGGGGGTTAACAAACACCTTGGATAGACCTGTGCTAGATCTGTACCCACTAGTAAAAATAAAATGTGCGGTTTGCAGTCTGAGCAAGCTGCAGTTCTGCTACCTACAGAGGAGTCAAGGCATTTTTACCACCCTTTCACCTACCCCTTTATTGGCTCAGCACTAATATTGCTGTTCTTATTTCCAGTGGTGCAATGAGCCAGAGGTTCGGTATTTCAGTGCCTCTAATTTTACCCATTTTTACCTGAATACAGCCCTTTTTTAATCTGTGTTGAACAATCTGCCATAAAGGTATTAATATAGCAAAGACTGCATCTGCAAACCTAAACTGTCCCACAAAAAATATCAACTCTGTTCCAGATAGGTTTATATTTGGTAGCTCTACTACATTAAGTTATTAAAATCCAGAGATAAGCCAGGTATAATAGAACATCTAGGCTGACCACAAGGCCCACAGAAATGAACAGAGGTATAAAAGAATAAGCTCCCTGTTACCCATCACGTGTGTCTCCTACAAACCAAAACCATCAGAACTATAGATACGTCTTAGGTCGTACTAGGTGTCTGTTGGACCAGTCACCCACTGCAGCTATGGGGAATGTGCTGCCTAGTGCCCTCTGGGACGAGGGAACAACAGGGTGACGCTGGTGTCGGTAGAGAGAGGACAAATATCTTCAATGTGAAATCTCATACAGGCCTGAGCTACCTTCGACTGCCAACCACGTGTTGTCTCCCAGTATAATTTCTTGTTTTCTGAGATGGGAAGTGCCCAAGTGAAAACACTGGGAGGCATCATGCTCTTATCTAAATTACTTTTATCCAGTTTAAATACCGGATACTGGCACCAAAGGCTTTATCCTTTTCTCAGCCGTAGATCTTCTGTGTGACTCCAGAGCAGCCCATTCATCTCTCTGTGTCACTCTGCGCCTTCAAAAATTGGTGCATCTTCTCTGTTTAGAAAGCAGGTCATTAAGGCAAGAACATATATTCTTCAGTACCCAAAACAGTACCAAAAACAACAGAGCCCAGATCTTGACTTGGACCTCAGAGCATTACCAAAATGGCCAAAAGCTGTCATCATTCCTTCGCTGAAAGAAAAAATCTGGTTGAAAAAACAGCTCCAGAATTAACCAACCTAATTTTGAAAACAGAAAATATTTTCTTAAATCTTAACCATTCAGCTAATTGACAGTTAATCCAATGCCTATCAATTAACCTTAAGCCTTTACCGGGAAAAAAAGCACTAAATTTTTTCAAATCATGGCTACATCCTAAACTACTATTGCTTTCTTTTTCCTTATATGTATTCCAGTCTGGTTCCAGTGTAATGGAGCTCAAGGCAAGCCATGTACTTTAGAGAGGCCAAGTATTTACCTCAGGTCTTAGCCATTTTAGTTTACGAGACCTGACACCACATGTGCAGCCAACTGCAGTACAGCAGCAAGCATATATTGCTCTAGAAAAAATATATATGCATATATCTAATTAGAATTTCCAGTGTGAACACACATTTTTAATTCTAAGGGCAGTTACATTGTTTTAAATAAAGCTATATTTCATTGTCTGTAAAACATTTTTATAAGTATTTCACAAAGATTCCATCTGTTTTGCATATTTTATGCAATAGCAGTAACAATGTCTAATTGTTTATTGTTTCCTTAATGTCTTCAATTTTGTTCTTCTATAAAAAAAAAACCACAAACTACTAAACATGGTCTGTTTGATTGATAGGCACCGTTGCAGTTGTCTTTCTGCGATATAGCAACATTGGTTCTTTGCTTTCATCGCCTAAAAACCGCTCCTCGAAAGATAGTTCAGAACAGAGACAGACAGTAAGCTCATCAGTTATAGCTGTTGCAATTAGCTCAAATCCACCTACACTCTATGAGCTTGAGAAAATAACATTTACCTTAAAGTATACCAAGGTAAGGTGGTTTTTTTTTTATTATTATTATCAACTTCAAATAAAAGGAAAACAGTAGCGATTCACTTGATGTAATGTAACCATACCTGCAGGGTATGATATGTTGAGACATAATTCCATTGTGTGCTGATACGAGTTTAATCTAATTAGAGAAAAAAATGACAATCTCAAACGTGGCACCATACATGTAATATACTAAATACGATGCTACTGGACTAAAGGAAGGGCAGCAATTACATCTTTGCTGGGTTGCTGTATGAACAAAATGTTACTTGAATCAGAGACTATTACAGTATCCTGACTATTCTGTATTTAGGTGGGTTTTCAAATACTTTATCAGATGGCTAAAACTACATACCTAAAAGGATGAAGAAACGTTTCAAGTTACGCACTGTCTGCAGCAAAGAAGTAATAGCAGGACCTACAGTATAACAACTTTGTTATTCTGAAACTTGTACACATTACTTTAAAACTGAGAGTTTTGCTTCCAGTGTACAATACAGATTTTCCTGGCTTCACTTGCATGTGAAGAATCATGTTACCTGGCACAAAGATCTGATCTGAAACATCAACAAAGTGATTCTGTATAAGGAGGTGGGCAGTGGGACATTGGGGAACGTGTTAACCTTGGTTATCTAGCTTTTAAATTTGCCACATCTTGTAATACTGGAGATAGAGATCACCTTTATCTATATACGCATATATTTGTACAAAACCTAATACAGCAGGGACCTGATCTCTGACTAATGTTTGTAAACACTGTCAGTAATAAATAATATTAGAGGTCTTATCCATTATGCTCATTGCACCTGATATACCAGGTGTGATATGACCCTGACTTTCTCCCAGATTACTTCATAAAATGCACAGGGTAAGTCTTAATTTTTGAATCATTCAGTTGGAAGAGACTATCAGCAGAGTAGGCAATGTGGCTGTAACCTTGAGGTTCAGTCCATTTTTTAGCAGGTGCATGGGCATATATAACAATGTTTTCAGTAGCTAAAAAATTCCAACTTTTGTGAGTGCCAAAAGGGTTCAGTAATCCGATTAGCCTGCATGTTTGGTTGGATGTTAGCTGTGTGAATAAAGTTTTCCATCCTGAGCCATGTTTTAATTGCCTGGAATAGGCCTTGCAGAATGTGTTTTTTGTTTCCCAGCCTTCCAATGGAAACATACAATTTTTAATGAATTGTTCTGGCTAGTGTAAGAAAGTCTCTAGATGGGAAATATCCTGCCTTTTGCCATCAGTAAAACATCTTGTTTCTGTTCCAGACTGCAGATAAAGATATTAAATGTGCATTTTGGAACTACTCAGCAGACACAATGAATGGCAACTGGGCTACAGAAGGCTGTGAGCTGACACATTCCAACACCACTCACATCTCATGCAAATGCAATCATCTGACTCATTTTGCTGTTTTGATGTCCTCAGGTGGCTCTGTTGTAAGTGCTATTTTAATTTAGTGTTTTACTTGATACTTTCTTCCATCTTCATTGTTTTTTATTTCAGCGCAACTGATATACTTTTCCCTCTTTAGGTTGTGTCTTTTTTTCGTGTTCGGCAAACACACAATTTATTGTGCACAGGGCAAACAAAATTCCTCCCATATGTGTTTGAATTTCCTTATGTCCTTTACTGCAGTATTACAGGGCAGTGATGCAGCAAAGGATCTGGTTCCAAATACACAGTCTGCTGTGCTTATTTTTGGTGCATTGCTTTTAATTTTAAATTCTACCATGGGATTTAATTGGCATTCATTGGTGGTCAGCAACCATATGGCCCAGAATTTCTCTCTCAGAAAGCTTTATCACCCATTTGTCTTACCTTGGCATCTAAAAACCCCCTTAAATCCTCTCCTGAGAGTTTGCACTAGCAATGTTAGAAAAGCATAGAGCAACAGTAAGCAGGATGGAGTTTATGACCATTAAAGCATGGACCCTCATGACCATCACAGAATCATGAAAATAACCACTTAGTTTGTGTCTTTCCTATAGTAAGAGGCCCCGTAGATTTCCAGGATCTATGTGGGGACCTGCAGGAGCTGGGATCTTGCCTCAGGAGGCAGCTATTTAAGGTATCGGAATTGACAGCAAGCCAAATATTAGCACGAATGCACCGTATTGAGACAGTTCTCCCACACTGTGAATTTCATGCTGACAGAGGCTGTTTCCTGGTTGCTAAATAGCATCCTAAATCTTCGTTTCAAATTTAAGAGTTTTGTAGGTATTTATGTAGTTATCTTAAAAAGGGAGGAGGGGGGCAAGATAATATCTGGTCCCTTATTTAGAAAATATATGTAGATACATTTTAGGGTCATCTGAATCCTGCCGTTATGCTGGTGCGTAGTCACGTATTTCAGAGATTCTTTTTGAGAATAACAAGTAGCAAATGTAGCCTGTGTTCCTACACAGAAAATATGCACACTCAATCATTAAAAACAGACTGTGTTTTCTGGAGGATGTTCGTGTTATATATCTGGAACTAGCTTTTGTTTGATGGGATTGGTATTTCAGTGTCTTGTTGTGATCATGTTGCAAATTTGGTAAGACGGTTATTCAGTTTAGTTTATCTAAGTCAGCGCTGTGATATGTCCTCTTTTATTAGAAAATGTTCATGTCAGATGAATATATGTCCTAATGCCACTGTATTTGTCATTCACTAAAATGATCTGATTTTTAAAATCATATTAGGAGATACTAATGTTAATATAAAGTTTTGCTAAGAAATAACACATCACAAAATTCAGGAGCAGTAATGTATACAGCTCATTCCTAATTTCCCCTAGAATTATATCTGCTTCACAAAAAACAATACTTCTTAGATTATCCAAAGTGTACATTTGCACTGAAACTCTACAAACAGGTTTGATTAATATATTATACAAAAAAAGAAATAACTGTATTATAAAATGAAGTCTTTCTTGAGAAGGTACAGAGCTATTCTTTTAAATATTATATTATAATTTTCCCCCAGGGTGTTACGAATTATAATATTCTTACAAGAATCACTCAGCTAGGAATAATTATTTCATTGATTTGCCTCTCCATGTGCATTTTTACATTCTGGTTCTTCAGTGAAATTCAAAGCACTAGAACGACAATTCACAAAAACCTCTGCTGCAGCCTTTT
Organism: Rhea pennata; assembly: GCF_028389875.1. Lineage (NCBI taxonomy): Eukaryota > Metazoa > Chordata > Aves > Rheiformes > Rheidae > Rhea > Rhea pennata. The sequence continues at coordinate 14,406,134 of NC_084670.1, read as the reverse complement.
CCTGGCAGAACTTATTTTTCTGGTTGGAATTAATATGAACAATAATAAGGTGGGTAATTTTTACTTGTTGCATCTTGATTTGTGTTGTAAAGTAAATAGTGTAAGATACTCTATTCCATCTGTCTGTAATATTTCTTAGTGTCAGCATGAGTATTTTAGTGACACTGACTTCCTAGTCTAGTAATGAGAAACATAAAATGGACATGTGACAGTATTTAAAAACACGGACCATCTTCTTAACTCATCTAAATTGACGCTCTTCCATTGATTTCCCTTGAGCTTTGTCACTTTAAGACTGTTGTCTCAGTGTGTGTGACACTTTCACTTTTCGTATTTGTATGCTACAGAAAGCAATGTTGATGGCTCAGTGGATAATGATTTTCTTAAAAATCAGACATTAGCCTGTTGGCTGGAAGACTTTTCAGTTTTAAATCTAAGGTCTTGATCTCTTCCTGTCACTTTTTATACAAGTAGGACTGTTGATTTTCTCATCTCAGGAATATTATAGTCCACCAAGGTACATTCTGCCTAATTAAAATGTTTCAGGTAAACATGGCATTCTTCACATTTTGCCCTAAATTACTAGTTAACATTCCTGTGTACTTTGCCTAACATGGCTAAATCTAAGAAGGGGCTGAAGTAATCATAGAATGGTAAGGTTGGAAGGGACCTCTGGAGATCATCTAGTCCAACCTTCAGCATAGCCCGTACAGGGATTGAACCCACGACCTTGGCATTAGCAGCACCATGCTCTAACCAACTGAGCTAAACCTGCAATCTCTTTATACCTCTAAATGTTCTGAGAAAACTTCATTAATCACTGTTTATGAAAAACCTACGCCTTCTGTGGTGAAACATAATATAGAAATGTGAAATATTTAATATTATGTTTCAGATTAGTTTTAGGAAATTAAATTATGCATGGATTATCCAGAAGATACTATAAATGGCTGAATAGGATTTTAAATTACTTGAAAAAATATAAGCTGCAATCCCCGAGACAGCACTCCAGTATTGATTAATTGAGGAATATAATTTTATAAATATTTTGTAGTAAGAAAGTTCTTTTAGAAATGATTGCTTGCTCTGTCATTTTGTGTTATGAAAATCATAAAAATACACTCTAAGTCAGCAAAGCCTATAGACTACTCAGCTGTAACTATAGGGTCAACATTTATTGATCCTTACAACGGACATAATGTCCATTTATTTATGCAGCTTATCTTGGAAGGCATACACCAACATGTGTCCTAATTTTAAAAGTTGAATGTAGTCTGCTCATTTTACCAGTTGCTACAGAAAACATTAATGAACAAGGATGCCTGTATGTATAGACCAAATTCTTACCAACCAGGCTTATGTCTGGGCTGTTGGACCACCACTGTATCATCACTAGATTGCGCTGCATATCCTGTAATATTAATAGAGGCATATTAATAAAATTATGACTCTTGCTTTTTCTGATTGACTTTCTAGCTCTTCTGTTCAATCACTGCTGGGTTACTCCATTATTTCCTTCTAGCTGCTTTTGCATGGATGTGCATTGAAGGCATTCACCTCTACCTTATAGTCGTGGGTGTCATCTACAACAAAGGATTTTTACACAAGAATTTCTATGTCTTTGGCTACGTCAGTCCAGCTGTGGTAGTTGGAATCTCTGCCGCCCTAGGATACAAGTATTACGGCACTACAGAAGTGTAAGTTGCTGGTTTTGTGTCCAAAGCACATATAAAGATGCAATAGTCACAGCAGTCCGGTGTATTTCAAGACATTTTGTGCTGTTTACTTTTCAGATGTTGGCTCAGCACAAAGAATAACTTTATATGGAGTTTTATAGGACCAGCATGTCTAATAATTCTTGTAAGTATAATTTTCCTTTTTTATTGTAGTACATAAAACCAATAATAAAAGGTGTTTAATAATCACCCACCCATTGCCAGCATAGCTGTGAACGCTAATTATAGGGCAGAATTGGCTAATTTAGACCCTTTTATAGTGTCTCTAAATTATTTATATGCTGTACATCTAAATACTTCACCAGCCTGAAAAATGAACGTTTGACAAAAAAACTCTATGTCACATCAGAGCTTTTTTTCTTCCTTGCTTTCCTTTAACCCCATGGTTTGAGAAATTTTGTGAAGCATTTTTAGCTTTTAAGAAGTAGCATCTTCGTATGTCATTGGCATCTCAGCATGGCTCAGCAGGCGGTGTACAGAGATGCAATCCCAGCAGACAGATAATCTGTTTTTTTCAAATGTTGTGTGACTTAATCTCTTATCAGTGATCGGTCATCTTTGTAAGATTAGACTGTCATCTTTATAGTTTTATCATTCGTGTGTACCCTGTCATCATCAAAGCTATTTTAAACTAAATTGCGACGTCAGAGAAAAGAACCCGCTATTTCACACGGGCAGACAAGTCAAGTATTGATAGCCCTATTTTAGCTTGACGAGGGCCTTTTTAATTCTTATTGGAAGTGGTTTCAAACCTGAAAATTTGGCAGGTATTATATGTTCCTTTCTGAATCAAGACATTTTTGGTGCCTCAAGAGCATTTCTAAGTGCTGTAAAGTTTAACAAACCATTCCAACTGTAATGGGCGTTATTCTGTATGACTAGCTTGACAGTGATCTGGCAATAGCTGGAGCTAACAGGAGAAGAAGATACAATGGTGAGGCCTCGTGACATCTCTGGTCAAGTCAGTTAAAATCCTTTGTTGCTGTCTTAGCTATTTGGTGATAAATGTGAGGATTTCTAACAGGAAAAAGTGGCAGTGCCTAATGCAGGAAAGGTGACAACAAAACAGTTTTATTTGAGTGGATTAGCCATTTCAAAGTTGAATGGAGTATCAGGTATAATTTTGTTACAGTTCTACCCCAAATTTCTACTGTAGATTGGGAACAGGCTGGGAGCAGACTGCCTAGCGCCACCACAGCATGAAGCCTCCCTACGTCAGCTCAGCTGACCTTGAGCAAGGCAAGCCACTGCCACCTCCACAGCTCTCTGGTGAGCAGTCCTAGGGTCAGATGGTCTTTTCAGCTGACAGGCTACTGCAGTGACAGTAAATAATGGGGAAAGACTGTTTTTTACTGGAAAATTCTTAGACTTCCTGGGTTTATGTTGCAGATTTCCTTTCCTCTTTGTGCCTTATCTTTCTTCCATGAAAGCTGGGATTTCAGGTGAAATGCATCACTGCACTGTTAGTATAGGAAAGCTCTGTTATCAAAATATACAAAATGGCCATAATTTATCGGTAACCATGTTCTCAGGTCCAGCTGAATTGTGCTTGATGCAGGATCTCAGGCAGACAGTACAAAGGCAGAGCAGGTCTGCACTGGCTTTGATATAGGTCTAGTTGACCGCAGAGGCACATCCTACAGGCTGTGAGGCCCGTAGCTGTTCTTTGAGCACTCCACATCTTGCAATCTCCTAAAATTAAAAGTAGAGGTGATAGAAGTTCATACAGGCCCAGTGCAGCAATGAATTCCTCCTACAGAAAAGAGTAACAGCCAGCAAGTTCCTTCTACATTCCAGCTCCTTTGCTACACAGTGTGGCTGAAGCTGGACAGGAAATAGTCCTGCAGTAGTTTTACTGTATTTACTTTTATTATGAAAGTAATTTGTGATAATTCATTTTCAGAATATTCTTATGCATTGATCATTGTCTCCTCATGATTGTACGCGCAGGCACTACTACACACAGGAGGAAATGCACTCTGCCTTCAGTGAGCTGGTTAGGCTGCCGCGAGATTTTCTGGGAGTGCAGATTGTTTGGCTGATGGGCTGATAGCAAACTGAAGCATGAAACGCAGTAGGAAGTTTTCAAAGCAGGGAGCTAGTTAATTTGCTCATACCTATACAGATTATTCTCCAAGGAAAATATGGCAAATCTTATGAAAATAGGTACTGACCTTAGAAGATGAAGTTGGTGCTAAATGTCTGCTCTCTAGAAGGCATGCTGGAGGCATTAATTCTATTTCCATTGTCCAGCCTGCCTATTTAGTACATTAGATGAGCAATATATAACAAAGTTTAATCTTTGTCCAAAGCAGTGCCAATCAGGAAGACTTTTTAATTACAGAAATCTATCTCTTTCCAAGATTCCTACCCTACACATAGCTAACTGAAGCAAAAAATTGTCCTAATTAGGCACTCTGGAAAGAAAATGTTATTTTTGTTCTGAGATAACTAGATAATTGAGCACTGTAACCCTTATATACTAAACCACAAATCCTGGCAGCTTCAAGCTTGCCTTTAATCCTGAGCTTCATGTATGAATAGCATTGAGCTTGCAGGTTTTCCAAGATAGCCTGGAGAGTTTGGATATCAAATCTCTGGAGAGCAGCTCACCAGAAATCTGATTCTTGCCCCAAAACATTAAATTCACTGTCAGTACAAAAGCCCGTGTGCCCAAATGGTACTTCCAGTTTCCGTGAATGGGGCCCTGGGAGACTTATGGTTTGGATTATATCATAATATGCCTTTGAGACAATATGTAAAGATTAAGAACAGAACAGGTTCTGTACCAGTGGATTCTCTGCTTCTAGGCACATTGTTTCAAACACATCCTTGGGCTTTAAATCTGCAATAATAATAGTGAAGCATAAGGAGCTCAAGCGTTTATCAGGAGTACAAACTATGTTCTCTGATTGCCTAAGGAGTACCACTACTTCTGAAAGTGTTTGCTTATTAATATTAAGGTTCTATTAGAATTCTTCAGAGTAAAGCAGTGGCCTTATTGATCCCATCTAAAAAATATTATTATTATTAGATTGGTGACTGTACATGAAAAGAAGTAGGTCAGAAGCTCTTTAGATTGAGTTAGTGAAGAAAAGGCATTTTAAACCTTTGTAAAGCAAGCTGTAAGCTGAAGATAATTTCCATAACTTATTTCCTCCTCCTGATACTTGTAATCTTTAGAACCACAACCATTTTAGCTAAAACTGTGCAGTAGATTAGATCAAAGCATACAAGTATGCAGAAATTATTTATAACAAGTGTTTAAACTTTTTATTAGAAAAGTGAGTTTAGCACCAGGTTTAAGGGACAAACATTCACACATACCACAACCCATGCCTGACTGAGGCAAGTACAAATATAAGCTCCGGAGATAAAAAGTATGAAAATGAAAAAAAATCCCTAGAACATTTTCTTTTGTTTTGTAATACACTCTTACAATAATAATCTCTCTGTAATAGCAAGTGTGTAGAATGGAAATAAGCATTTGTGTGCAGGCTTGCGGTTTTGATGAGTGTATAATGTTAGCCAAGCAGCCACTCCTCCTTTCTGCCAGGCCCCCGCACCTCTGACATGGCAGGCAGCTCCATGTGCAGAGGGCACAGACCTGTGTCAGGGCTTTATTCTGCACTGCTGAAGTTAATGGGAACTTTGTCTTTTGACTTTGCTGAACACAGGATAAGTCCCTTTTCTCTCACCTGTGGTGGACAACACCTGCAGGACACGTAGTACTTGCCCAACTGGCTGTAAAACTATTAACACTATCCTTACCCAAAGCCTATAAGCCAGTGAAAGGAAATTTCAGAAGAGGATCACTGCTGCTCCAAGTGCAGCTATATAGAATCCTTTAATACATCTCTCTCCCAGGACCTTCACTTATTAAGTCTGTTTAGTTGAACTTTGTGGAGTAAGCTCAATGGGGACCAGAATAACATGATTTGCGCCTTTACAGTATTGATAGATACTTGCCTGTTCTACCTTCTGTCGCTGCCTCTCTGAAATTGGTATCCCCTCTGTGAGGAACCAGGCCTTGGACGTGTGACGCGTTGCAATGTTAACAAGTGCAAATTGTTGTTTAACCATGTAAATCTACCAGTACCATTTATTGAGACCACCTCCGTAATAATAAAATACAGACTTGCTCTTTGACACTGGAACATTTCCAAAATTGCACGCCCTCCAAATAATCCTGTCTGTGCCTTTTATCCAAACATCCTGGTGCTGTACAGTGCGGAGATTGCTACTGCATGCTCTTCCTTGTTTCACTCCTCTAATATGTGTTTCCAGGGACCTTGAAGGAGTCTGGCTTGGATTCAGGCTCCAGTTTCTTGAAACAATTGGTAATTGTTGGTAATTGTAGTGTTTGCAACTACAAAAATGGCTTATAAATGGACCCTGCAATTTGCAGAGCATTCTTGTAAACCTGACTTGGAACATACAGGCCAAGAATAGTTCTTGGGAGAGGTGTCCTTAGAAAAGCCAGGTTCTTTTTGTTAAGTATTCCTGTATGGGAATGTAATGAATAATCAACTGTAAAGCAAAAATATTCTAAGAATTGCAGTGACTGATTAACCATACTGTTTTGAACTTCCCATGTATAAATGAATGGATGAATGAATAATATATACAGATTGCAGTTGCACAATACAAAAGAAGTGACATATGAGTGATGAAAGCAGGCTAACAGTAGAGTAATGCTTTTCATTAAGGAACTGCCTGCATATTCATTAGAGCTAGCCGAATACTTAAAAAATATATTCATCAGATAATTTATTTGATGAATTTTACCATTATTTGTCAAATAATTTATTCAACAAAAAAAGGTAAAATTAATGGAATAGTTCATTCGTCAAATCTTATTAGACAGCTCTAAGACTTACTCAGTTCTGTACATTTAGACTGATTCAGGATTAGTAATACTGTTGCAATCAATGTGGAAAAATTTCCAGGCAAATCCATTACTCTGCTGTTTTCTCATATGCTCAAGAATTTCATGTACTTAATACTGTAATCTAGGCCATTCAGACCGAACATCTTTCTTGTAAAAAAAAATAAATAAAAAATAAATAAAAAGTAAATATTCAAAGATTTTAAGCAAAAGTTTTACACTTTCCCAGACTTCAATACTGAGCATGATCTAACAGTCTATTGCTCCCATTTAAAGAAAAAAGAAAGAGCCCTTCTGGAGTCAGTCACACCACATTGCTGTAATCAGGTACACTCTCTCTGAAGGCTCATTCACATCTTTATGGCTGTTCTTTGATATAGAAGTTCATGTTCATTACTCTTGCTTTCTAAGGAGCCCCCTGAAAAAGTCCATTGACCTCCAGGCTCTGTCATAATGAACTTTGCCACCATCTCATACTTTTTACTTAATCTTTAGTCTTTGGAAAGTTCTTTTTTTTCCCCTATAGGTTACTTGGGGTAAATATCTAGTTACGTTTCTTAGATAGATGTGCAAAGTACACTCTGGACTGTTTAGAGTATGTTTTTCAGAAAATAAGCTGGTTTAACCATTTTTTACATCTACTCTTGTTCCTCAGTCTGCCTTTCTAATGGAAATAAATTTCCTGCAGGCACAGCAACAGCTTTATTTTTCTTTATAAAAGAATAATAGTCCCCTTCTCATTAGCCCCTCTGTGACTTCAGTTAAAGGTGTCTCCATTGCATTGCTTTTGCCGATGTGGATAAGGTGGAAATAATTAATTTCACAGTGGCAGTTAACATTATAACATTGGTTGAAACAGATTAGTTCAAACTACAATGTTGTTAGGCAACCAACACTACCTGCTGTGCTAAACAATCACCGAGTCTGAAAGTGTTAGCCCCATTTTGTGGACAAAAATCAGCTTTAATCTCCAAGTCAGAGCTTCCATACTGCCGTATCAATGGATGCAGTTTCTCAGCAAGACCAGGAGTTTTATGTGAAAGCAAGGTTTTTTCTTGTTTCCCTCTGCTCTTGAAAACTGTCATTAATGCCTCTGTTCCAAAGTCCCTGGAAGTATTGGGAAAAAGAGGTCATTAGTATAGGAACAAATAGGAACAATGTAAGGCCAAAAATCCTTGGGGGATTTTCCTGATAAAGGTAAAAAACATTAGCTTAACTAGTAGCATTACAGGAAAAAAACATGTAAAAAGGTCTCCTTGCCCCTTCTATGCCACCGTTCCGTCAGATTCACTGAAAGGACCTTAGACTTCAACACTCAAATGTCCTCCATCGTCAAGGGTGAAACAAGCAGAAAGAGATAGTGAGGCACGCAGGTGCAAACTGCCCGTGCAGATTTCCTGAGACGTCCCACAGCTCAGATCAGGTCAATGTCCCAGTCATCCTTCTTTTTCTAATGAGATAAACTGTGCCCACTATTTTAGTGGATCCATGTGTGTTCAGCCTCTGGCTTTTTTTCAGGAAAGCCATAACTATCTGAATGAGTCATCTTCTTTGTTTTTATTGCTTAGTATGCTCTTGGTTATTTGTTATATTGCCTACTATGAACACTCTCACTATAAACACTTACATTTACTCTAAATTGTTCACTGGAAGGAATGCATAAATTTGCTTTACACAGTTAACATAGAGTGATGATGAGTGATGAATGTATATTCTCTCTCAAATACGCATTTTCTTCCACTATTTTACTGCTCCTTTGATTCATCTCTTACAGGCATTTAGGGAAGTAAGTTCATATTTGCTGTAGTGATTGCATGTGAGTATTCTCTTTGGAAATCTCCCTTGGTTGTTTAATAGCTTTTTGTGGCCTTCAGAGCATGATCAGAAGCCACACTGTGATTTTTGTGACTACATTCACAGCAGAATCATGCATACTTCTAAAAAGCGAAGGGCCAAATGCTTAGACATATTATCTGCAGATTTGGTGACCTGTGGAGGGCATGGACAGCTTTCTGCCATCTATTCATCTCCTCCAGACTGGCAAATACAGCCTGTTGTCAGACCCAGCATCTCAGTCGTACTGTTGGTGCTCCCTCCCTCCTGTTAGCTTGTCAGAGAATACTCACTGAAGCTTGCTGCCCTAGAAGATAATACGCAACTATTTTATTCCTCTTTACCAGGTAAAGATAACTTGCAAAGAAACTTTAGGAGAGACCTAGCATGTAGAGACCTAGTGTGCACCTGGAAGTGGTGCATCACACAGCCTGATTGCTGTCACTACCATCTCCCAAGGAAATATACCTTCTCAAAAGCTTCTTAGAAAAGCAGAAGAGTATATCCAGTAATTAATGATACTGGGATCAAGAAAGACCCAGATCAGACCACTGCATCCAGCTGGGCTAAAGTTTATGGCCAGAATCACATACAACCCTATTGACTCACCCCTCCTGCCCCTGGCTGCAGAACTGAGATTAAGTAAAGATATTTAGGTCAGTCTGTGTTTAGCTTTGCAAAATACAGTGAGAAACAGGATTGAATCCAGAATGACTGAGAAGCTTTTTGCTCTGATGAAAAATATAGAAACCCCATTTATTTATTTATTTATTTATAGCTTCCTGTAAATGTTCTAAAATATAAAGAAAACTGCTTAGTTATTAAATTGAGTCTAAATCTATAGCTTGAGGTATTTAAAAGAACAACTTTGAAATATTCATGCCTTCATGTATAAAGAACAACTCTATGTGAAAAAATATGTATTTTCTGAGACAGGGTCTGAAATAAACTCATTTAGCTATGTTTTCACTTTTAAATCAGTGAAATTATTAAAATCATAGAATCATAAAAAGCTAATCCTGTATTATTGAAAATATTTCCCCAGAAACAGCCTAAAGGGTTTTTTTTTCATGTTTTTTTTCACATTTTCCACTCCTAGATAAGACTGCTGTTGTATACCTAAGCATTCGAGAAGGTATATTCACTGGGGACATGATAATGAGATAAATCAGTCAGGAGACAAACCCAGACTGTTTGACTGCCAGCTTGTGTCCAATTTCATGCAATTAATATGGCATATATTTTCATTTGGAAGCTTAAACTGTTGCATTGTTAATGGCTTAACTCTGTTCTCCCCTGACGGAAATAACGATGACCCACTGGATGTTGTCACTTTACCCTGCCATAAGCCAGCCCGACAGAAAGACGGAAAGCTATTGCTCTCTGTGGCAGAATTCAGACCATCACAAGCTCATTAATTCAAACACTCATAATGAGGGTCATTGTAAAGACTGATACTGATACAGTTGCTCTGAACTTCAGACATTTTTTGAAAGAGCCAAATTCAATATGATATATGTAAAAAATTCAAGTATGTGCCTAAGAGAGCAGCAGGAGAAATTTTCTCATTCTTTTTTTGTGAGATCTGACATCAGCATATAGATGGTTTCATCAATTATTGAGACAGAGACCAAGAAAGGAAAAGAGAATGATTTGGGGGCTTCATTTTTGAAGTTTGAATGTAAAGTGCTCAGACTGAATCAGAACTAGTATGTCTGAATCTTTAGAATTAGCTGCTGCTTTCTCATACTCGCTCTCCTTTGTGACACTAGAGAGCCTTAAAAGGCTCGTGCTTAAAGTGTTTTAATAACTTTTGAAAACCTAGAATGTATCTTTTACACAAGAATATTATATCTGAAATTACAAATTCCTTTTTCATTCTATAAATACATGTGTACTTGAAATAGCCTCAAAAACTTCAGTCTCATATTCAACAATTATTTCACAATTTATAAAGGAATTGTGTTTCGATAGTCTGGCCTGAGAAGCTCGGGGTGTGGGAGATCCAGATCTCCCTGCTCCAGTGAATATTTAATTATTTATACAGAATGAAACAGATCCAGCAGGGCTGCTGGAGTGATAGCAGTGAATAGCTGGTACAGGGGCTGCAGAAACTAAGGGCCATATCCTAGCCTGAATATTAAGTACAACAGAGAAGCGTGCCCATGCCTGCAACATCCCAGTGGGATTTTCACTGTTCAGAAGTGAGTGTCCTTTCTGGCTTTAACCAGAAAAAGCTGTCCTGGTCAGCAAACATTTCCCAATGAAAGTATAAGCTGAAACAGTGAGCATTCAGTTTTGATGTACTGATTATTTTTCAACAAAAAATGTTTAGACAAAATTTTCTTGAGCATCTCTTGTCCTTATCTGTTTCATTTTACAAAATGTCGAGGTGCTAACTGAACTAACATCATGAAAAATGGATCATACCCCTCTATTCATTCAACTGCTTTTGTCTTGCTTAAAAAAAAAGAAAAAAAGAAAAAAAAAGAACAGGAGGAGGAAAGAAAGGTTTCTCAGTTGCAAAATTTGATTCTCAGTTGCAAAATTTGACAGCTGTCAGCTACCTTGATGGAGCAAATTGATGGTATATCATTTCACTGAGTATCTTACAGTTTAATTGTAATTAATTATGAAAGAAACAACTCTTCAACATGAGTGCAAATATTTTTATTTGCAGGTAGATATTTTGCATGCCTTATAAAATTTTGTGTATTTCATACCATTCAGTGCTCAACTGAAAATAACTGTCATTCTGTACCTACACAGAAAATGTTTCATGCAGCGTGAAGCACTCATACTTACTTGAGGATAGAACATTAAGTCTACCAGTATGTAAAATACGTACATTTTAACAGTGGAATTAAGGACCTATTTAAAATTTAGCAGTTGCTAAGCAATGTGCTATTAGCAGAACTCCAACAGCTTGAAACATTTAGTATTTTAGGACCTACGTGCTCATTTTTATGTTATTACTTAGTTTGCAAAATACAGCTAGTGATCAACAAGGAAGTTTGTAATTTGTTTAGACAAATGGTGAGACTGGTTTTCAGTGCTTCTTAGCAAAAAGGACCTAGGAAATATTGTTATGGGTTGGTATGTATACAGTTCTATTATTTCCTTCTACAAACCGTGAATGAATGAAATTCTACTGATTGTCCCAGAACTGATAGGAATAGAAAAGCCAAAATAGCAGTATCTTTGCTCTACGCATGCTTCTGGTTGGAGAGTTTCCCTCCATTAGGGGAGCCCACACTGGCAGCAGTGCTCTGCTCGGCAGCCTTGGGAGAATCCAGAGGGAGGGAGGGAGGCCTCAGAGTCCAGGTTCACAGGGCAGTCTTCCTAGCTCTGGGCAGAGATATGTTACCACTACACACAGGTTTTCCCATGCTGCCCTAAAATACATGTGTGCTGGACTGAACAGAGCTGCCAGTGCTAATTCCTTTGGCATAACCTCGTTACTGTTGACAAGCTGATTAGGTAAGCACTGGGAAATTTCTGTGAATTTGCAACCACTTTTTCTCTCTTATGGGCAAGAGGAAATTGTCCAGGCCAAAGCTGTCCAGCTTGTGGCTGTGGGCCAGATCTGATCCTAGGACTTGTACCCTTCCTGGCAACTTTGTGCCACCAAGACCATATTCATGAACACAGGAACTGTACCATGGAGATCTCTGAAGTACAACCTTAGGAAAACTTGACTATCCTCCTCTGCCATGGCATACATCCATGATACGTGTTTAGCAAATGCTAGTTTGGAGAATAAAACCCATGACAGTGTCCGTTCTTGCCTCTGAATCTCTGGAGACTGCTACTTTGTATGAGTATGCCAGTGGCTTAGTGGGGCCAGAAGTTACTACAATGTCCAAAATGTTCCTGGTCCTTCATACAAATGATCTCCCAAAGAGAGGTGTGCTGAACATCTACCGTCGTCCCCTTAAAGTCAGTCAGGGATGTACAGCAAAACCTGTCTCATCAGGATTTGTGGTTTGCTGGAGGTTGTTCTGGGTTATACAGAAACATAAATGTAGCCACCTATATGTACCAAATCTTGATTTCATGGAATCCTAATAATTACACTTATTTAATGTCTATTTTACTTAATACTTTTACTTTCCAAACATTTTCTCATAAATATACTAAAACATTGCTAGAATTTAGGAAACTAAAAATATTTTTACAAATATCTTTAAGGAGAAATGATTCCCTGAAGATACTATGAACAGAGGCTGTTCCTATATCAGCCGTTGTCTTTGATTAACCACTTAAAAGAAAGGAATAGAGTAATTATTAAAATTAGTTCTGTAGTGCACCTGAGCACTTTGAGTGAAACCTGACTCCCACTGAAATCTCGAGGGGGTGGAGGCTGCTCAGCACCTCGCAGAATGGGCTTGAAATGAGAAAGTCGGATGTTTCCTTAGTGAAATAATAACAAATGAGTTTACTGTTTATCTAGTAGCATTTGAGGTTGTTTGTTTAAAAAAAAAGAAAAAAAAAAAAAAGAAAAGGAGGGTTCAGTTCTGGGCTTGGAATCAATGCCATTCCCCTTTAGCCTATTAGACTTCTAGAGAACCGCCTCTCAGGACGTGCAGCAGTTTCTCTAACTACTCACCCATGTAATAACCCTCAAAACAAAGTCTCAAGACCTTATCATGTCATGCTGTAACATCATTATTCACTTGATAAAACTGTGCCTGTTCCACAACATCTCCTGCTTTGGGTTTGCCCCAAGCTGCAGAGTGGCTCTGCTCATTATACAGGTAACTTCTCCCCAAAGCTGGCGTGTGGCAGCCGTAGTCCCCAGACTGGCTCCTCGCAGGCTCGTGGAAAGCCTGCCCTAAACTTTGTTTCACAGTTGCCTGCACATGTTGCTCCGTTCCAGGTTGCTCCCTCTCTGGAGACAGCTTACCTTATGTTTGTCTTTTCGCTCTCATTCACCTTGCTTGTCACCTTAAGGCAGGCTTAATTATAATGTCATCAAAGGTTTATTCAACAAGATCTTAAGATTGTGCTTTAATTACAAAAACAAAAGTTTACAACCGAACTAAGTATAAAACACAGCTTTTGGCTTTAGGTTGCAACTGGAGCCTTTTTAGATGTTTTGGTATCTCTCATCCAGAATTCCTATTGTATGTTCCAGCTGGAAGATTTGAGATCCAGGATTCCTGGTGGCCGTATTTCTGATGATTTCTATAACCTACTATCTACCTACCTATATTCATCTGAAGCTCAGTTTTGGATACAAATGCAAATGCCTTAAGTGGTGATAAATGGGGCCAGGCATTTTGGGTGCTTTAACCTCCCCTGCTATCCGTTTAAACGATGTGTATGGCTCTTTGCTGGCATTGGTAAAGGGCCGTTTCCCCTTCGCACCTGCTCAGTCCAGCTGTCCAATGTGAACTTTTTACCTTACGCTCCCCAGACCTAGTTGGGGCTATTAGTTCACTCGTACTAGAGAACATGGAGGAACATGTTCTTCACAGGATGTTAAGCCCAGGATACCTGTTAGGTTACCAGCTTTCTCCAAAGACCACACCTCACAGATCATCAACAACAACTAGTCTTTTTGCCTGGATTTGCCCATGTGTTCATGTTATTGTCTTCCCTTAAGTTTTGCTGGGTTTTCAGTGTCATAAGACAGTCATAAGTGTTCTGTTGTTTCCTATTTGAAGTCCTCCAAAACACAAAATTTGAAGGTTCTAGCTTAGGCTGAAAAGAAAAAAATAGTGTAAATTGCCTAAAAGCTACTGTTTTGAGACACTGAACACTTTATAAAGGCACTCTATGCACTTTGCTATAGATATATTTTATTAATGCCATGCTTCAAAATGGGGCAAAAACCTACTTAAGACTTTAATAAATCTTGGAAATGACTGGGTATTTCAGAAGTTAAGCTCCCCTTCATTACCCTGTAGCACTACCTCCTGTGCGGCTACCTGAGACATATTGTACAATAATTGTGTTCTGACAGCCGACACCGAGAAGCCAACGTTAACCTCTCCCGTTCCCTCGATACATACAGATTATTCCCATTAGAGTGAATTGATGAATGAAAAGATCATCGTTAATGGGTATTACTTTAATGCAGAGGGCCAAAACCTATTATCCTGTACAACTGTGCAAATAGTATTTGGGCAATGAAGTCCCACTGGAAGGGAGCGAAATGGAGACCTCTACCCCAAGGCCCCAGATGTGGCCGCTGCTGGTGGTCCCTTTTGGCCTGTCCCATCCCGGTTCAATGAGCCCTCACCGCTTCTGCAGCTACCGTCTGGACGTACGGTAACGGATGGTGTTTGGCCCCAGAGCTTTACACAGAGCCCATTAAGGGCAACAGAAAAGCGGTCGCTGACACTAATGACGGAAGGTGGGCCACAGGGTTTGGGCTGCGATCTTGCTGACAATTTCTAAAGCAGGAACGGTATGTATTCTGCATACTCATGATACTTTGATCACGTTTCAGCCTACCTTTTGCAGATTATTTTAATAAGTACATGAGGTGGGTTATGCAGATTACAGTGTATGCGCTGAGTTATTTGATATATTATTCACCAACAAACATAAGATAAAAAGTAAGTCTGCATATAATTACCTACAACTGCTGACTGACTTATAATTAACTTTGAAAAATTGCTGGTTTAGGAGATATTATAGATTACAATTTTAAATATAAAGAGCTTCAGAATAGCTCTCACGATCAGTGCAAGTACAAGGTATTCAGTGAAGGATTAATTCCCTAAACTACTAATCAGCTCTATCTCCTGCTTTATCAAATTGTAAATACATTATGCTGTATTAAAGTATAAGCATGCAGCTAATTAAAGCAGAGCTTGCATTTAATATCAGATACTCCACTCCAAACTTAACAAAAATGTTCTAAGGACATACATAACAAATGTTAACAAATTAAAGTGATTTTTTAAGTGATGCTATACTTCTGTAGCAGGCTTTTGTTTTCATTTTGGAAGGGTGTTTTTTGTTTTTTTTTTTTTTTTTTTTTTTTGTTGTTGTTGGTGGTGGTTTTTTTTAAGAAAAAGGAGGAGGGAGGAAAACCCCACAGTCTTTCTGGAGAAACAAGTTAGGGAAGCCAGTAATTCTATCAGTCTACAGCTGTAAGCCCACAGGAACCAAGCAAGGAATTACAACCAAAGATCTACAAATAGAACATGGAAGACATCCAACTTGAATTTGGTTCATTTGTTAACATTTTTAATAAATAGATGCTGATGTTAGATGCTGCAAACCAAAATAAGAAATTTTTTAAAGGCAGAAAGCAACCTCATCCTTATTGTGTAAGGAAAGCAGTAGAAATTTAAATGAAAGATCAGTGAAGCTTGTCCAAGCAAACAGAGGTTCAGAACCATGACTGAGCATCATTTGCAAAACTGCTTCCTTGTTTTTTTCTGTTTCAAACTCAAATGTAGTGGAGCCACTATAAGGTAGGTTAAAAAAAAAAAAAAGAAAAAAAAGAAACTAAATTATTCACCAATGGAACAAACATAAAATGTAAGCGAGAATACCCAGCAAAGAACCTTTCAACCAAAGTTTTTTTTTTAATTTTCTTTATTTCTTTGTGTAAACCTCAAAGTTTTTTGTACCACTTGAAAGTTCTCACACCCAAAAGACACCAGAGCATACAATGTTATTAATGTTATTCAGCAACAAAAGACACACATTTTGTCAAGATCTACATGATACAGTATAATAGAAAATCCATGGGGGAAGGGCTTTTTTGGTTTTCTCCTTTTCTCTTCTCTTTGCTCTCTCCTCTTCACTCTTTTCTTTGCTCTTTTCTTTCCTTTTTTTCCTTTTCTCTTTCTTTTCTTAAACATCTCTACTTGGAGAAAAAAATCTCAGCAGGAAATAGAAGAGATTTACCAATAAAATCAATAAACATTTGCAGACTGTTGGTAGTGATACTGTTGAGATAAGGTAGAGTTACAGCCCTGTTTGATCAATGTTTATGACAGGACTCATATTTTTTTAATAGAAGTGGATCAGAAAGGTTTTTTTTTCCCCTCCTGGCATTGGATTCTCTAGGTTTCATATACACAGAAACCTTATCTGACTTGTTCCATTTAAATGTGTATCAGTTATTGAAATTCAAAAGCACCCTGGTTTGAACTAAAAAAGAATATCCTTTCTTCATTCCCCTCAGGTTAATTTGCTGGCTTTTGGAGTGATTATTTATAAAGTATTTCGACACACTGCAATGTTAAAGCCAGAAGTTAGCTGTTATGAAAATATAAGGTAAGTTTGCCATTCAGTACAAATTCTCTTCTTCCATAAGTTTAAATGGAGCCAGAGGTGAAAGTGATTATTCAAAAATAACATTTTTCCCCTTCTGGGAGATTTATAGAAAAGGAAAGATTTTTCTGTTATCCCAGCCTTCATATTAATTTGGGGCTAGATTTTGTAGTGTTTATTCCCACTGAACAATACCTTATGCAGCAGCAGTGGGGTTGTGTGGAAGGTGTGCAAAGCACACAGACAGTGAGTGGCCCCTTGTCCACAAGAGGATAAAGACTCATGAGAAGGTTGGAGAATTAATTTTCCTTTCTATTAAAGTACTTTCTGTAGCCTCTATGCAAGCCAAAACAGGTTTCAAAACCTATGCCTGAACTGGGACCACAATATTTGTTGTGACCGTATAGTCACAATAAACTGTGTAATAATACACTGATAACAAAATCAAGGTGAGTTCTTAGCGATTCATGTTATTTGTTAAAACACTACATTAGGACCTTGTGCCTCTGAAGCATTTTGGGGAGGGGGAAGGGGTCTCTCCAAGATTTTTACTTTGCATGCTGCTATGATTTTTCCATCAACTCACTCTCTTTAAAACTGATTTATAGGGACCTTGAAAACCGTTTGTGCAGGAAAAGCTGAAGTGTACTACAGGGAACATTGAAAACAACTTACTGTTTGTGTTGCTTAGGAACACTCCTGCAGTTTCAATGCATTGCACTAGATTTATAGTTAGGATTTAGCAATTGTTTGATTGATTACTTTCTCTTATTCCTCACCCTTTGTAGCTTCATGTGGTGAGTTGGCTTTAATGAAGTTGAAAATTATTCATTTTCAGAGGAACAGTGCTAAAAATGTCTCCTGCTCAAAAGAAGTCCTGCACTGACTGGGCTAAGAATGAATAAGAAAGTAATCAGTGGTTTCATTTCCAAGACAACATGCTGTAATTTGCTCAAGTCTGTGAGCACAGCTCTACAGCATGTTAGGAAAAAAATCATAGAAAATCAGTTCATATAATTTTAAAGCATCAATATCCTGACCTAGGAAATATTTGAGAATATTTGTGTTTTTAAAACAAAAATATATATATATTTTTAGAGACAGAACAAATGAAAGAAACAAAGTCTAGTTTTACAGTTGGCACCATCTTCTGCAGTGAACCTGAGAGGCAGCCTGGGAACCCTTTGATGTCATGCACATGTACTGACCTAAGAGCATACTGTACATTTTTCTGGGTTATTTTTTGAGGAGGAGAAGGGGGAGGAGAAGTGGGGGGAATACTTCATAACAGACATATGTTTTTCCTTGGGGAATTACACTAACAGTAGATTTAAATCAAATCATATGGTGCTGCAGTACACCGGAGAAAACATATCTGAAGATTAAAGAACCCAGTGTTTTAAGGTCCTTCAGTTTTACTCCTGTGCTGTTCTGCAGTGATTATATGAGCTTACACATGCTACAGTGTTACAGCACACCCTAAAGCACAGGCCATGCACTTGCACTTCTAAGGCCTCTGCAGCTGAAAAAACTTGCCTGTGCAGCACTCATTCAAGCCAGTTAAGGACAGAAAACAGCATGTCCTGCAAGTTGTTTGCAATGTTTGCCTCCTGTCTAGGTCCTGTGCTCGAGGTGCTCTTGCTCTCCTGTTCCTCCTTGGGGCTACCTGGATCTTCGGGGTCCTCCATGTTGTCCAGGGATCAGTGGTTACTGCGTATCTTTTTACAATCTTCAATGCATTTCAAGGGATGTTCATCTTCATATTTCTTTGTGTGTTGTCTAGAAAGGTAAGGGTCCCATTCCTGAGAGAAACAGTTTAGGCAGATGGTCACACGTAATTACATAAGCAGGTGCCCAGTCCTGGGGTCTGAGATGGGAGGCTTATGGCCCAAATATTTTATCAGAGCAAGTGTAGAAATCTCTGTGCCACTGACGGAGGATGAGGAGGGAACAGAGGAAATTTTACTATTGATTTCAGCAGAGACAGAATTTCTGCCTGGATTCTTACTGTCTAAGATATTTTCTCCAGGTTTTAAAGACAATATAAGAAACAGTAAATAATGTTTTTTTTAAAAAATGTAAAACTGATTATAGTGTCATTACCTTGATGAAATAACACAATGGGTGTAATAAAACTTAATTCCAGTCTTTGCAGTTAGAGGCAGGATTCACACTCTCCTGAGACAATATATTCTGCATTATCCAGTCTTAAAGTCAAAAGCATTCCTACCTTAAAAAAAAAAAAAGTAGATGGAGCAGAAGAAAATGAATTAAAACATATACAGACCTATTAATAGATCTATTTCATGTTTGAATTCAATATTTTTATTTCAGATTCAAGAAGAGTATTATAGGTTGTTCAAAAATGTTCCTTGCTGTTTCGGCTGCTTAAGATAAATGGAAGTAAAACCTGTGCAAGCATCTCAGTGGAAGAAGGGAGCAACCTACATGATGTTGTTATGGTAATTACAGAAAAATATGGCACTGTGAAAGTATGAAATGACCCAGTGAGCAGGCATATCTCTTAACTGAATAACTGACTCGTTTTGTACATACATGTGCATTCATGCAGAGCATTTATATTACGCTATATACAAACAGTATACAAAACAAACTGGATTATTGGAAAACAAATACTAATGCTCACCAGAGAAAGGAGTAAATTTCTAAAAGAGTACAAGATTTTTCATGACTTACGGTTTTTTTTCTAGCATTAGAAATATCTGCAGTCCTGGAAAGAGAGATATGAGAATTCAACTGGCACAGCAGATTTTATAAATTGTTTTGCTAGTGGAAACATGCCCACTGTCTTTTTGTAGTAATAAGCTTCTTACATTAAGTTGTATAAGGCCATCTGCAGGGAATGGGTTCCATTAAAGAGTCAATAGATAAAGATCTGCTTCATCCCAGACTTCTGAAAACATTTCTTTTAATTTAAAGTAGATTAAAAAAGGAATTTGTTTAATATTATTCTCTTATCACTCTGAAATATGTATTTGTATATTAATCAATCCTTTATTTTTGTAACTTTTAAGGAACTGTTTAGGTTAAAGAACTGATGTCAGGTTTGATACAAGAATGGTGGGACAGCCATTTTGTAGCTGAAAGATTATTTTGTGAATACTTTGAAAAAAGATCTGGTTCTTATTTTATTTAATTGCCAAACAGACTGAGATCTGCTCTACTGGCACTATGATTTTGGAGGCTGTGGGAAGGAAATGCTTTCACAAGTTTCTCACATGACAGAGATATTTAGAATACAGACCTTTTAGGATCAAATTAAAGCAAAGCAGTAGATATCACCTATGTAGAAGAATAGTAATGTAAAATCAAGGTCACATTCCTCCATTCCATGTAAAATTTTAATTACAACAGTTTTCTCCATTCATAGCATCTTTGAGTCAAGCAGTTGTCTTCCTCCCAGGTTCCTGAGTTTGAACACTTACCCTGTGTTTAACCTTAGGAGCATATGTAGATCTACTGAAATCAAAGGGACTATTTGGGGTGCAAGTTCTGCAGGCTTAGAGCATAAACATATTGCATCAGCAGTTACAACTTTGACATCTTACTCACTTTTAAAGTAGGCTATAATTTCATCCTTTTAGCACCTAGTTTGTGTGAAGTGCTGAGCAATCCACAATCCATGTTGCCTTCTCAAGAAGTGTCTAGGATCTCAGATGAAGTCCAGTATTTTTACCAGTGAGACACTGTAAATATGTAGTTGTTAATAAATCCCACTGATGTTTTGCCTGTTGAAATGAAGTACTCTGAATTTTATTTATATTAAAGGAAACCTTTTTTTTTTTTTTTTTTTTTTTTTTTTTGTAATGGCCAAATTTATTTTATCTTTTTTCCATATACACAAGGCTTTTGTAGTATGTAGTACGGTGACATGCTTCATTAAGTATATTCCATGTGTCTGTCAAATTTCAGAAACCACAAGTGGATTTTTTTTTCTTTTTTTTCTTTTTTTTTGAAAGAAATCATTGCTGTTGGTCCTCTGAATGTAAAATATGTGAATAAACTGAAATGCTTAGGTTTCACATTTCAACATGTTTCCCTTCATTTAAATAAATACAGTGGTAAATGTTCCTACGGTTATATATTATGTGCCATGAATTATTTGCTCTATTTTCTTTGGGAAGATGCAGATACATATTGCTTAAAAGAGTATTTTTAGAAGGATATCATCTTTAATCTCCTGCAGAAACCTAACCTATAGTAAGGTTGTCTGGACAAAGAAGTATCTCTAGTAACTGTTTAATGACTTCAGCATGTTCAGTGAGATTGAAAAAGTTCCTTGGAAAGAGAATATATCATAAAGTGTTTAAGTTACAATAGCCTTTTAATGAAAGAACTCATTTTATACAAAAACTGTACTCTACTTGCTGGGTCAGATTTTCATTGAAACTTTGTTTTCTGTACATGCAAAGATAAGCATTCACCTTTTAATACAGCACATAAGGAGCAGAAAAATTTTGTTTAGATTCATGGACTTAGAGCTTGAAGGATATTGTAATTGTCTTCTGTATGCATGCAGAAATACTGAAGAGAAGTAAGAGAGTTTATTTGTCACAACCCTTAATAACACAAGCCTGAATCCACTAGAAAAAAAGAGAATGAGAGACAATGTACAGAAATTGAAAAACCAGCGGTCCAGCGGGATACTTTTTCAATTTAAAGATGGTCAAGGATTGGAAACAGTTGCCCAGAGAGGCTGTGCAGTTCCAGTTTTGGAAGGTTTTAAGGTCCAACTAGATGAAGCTCTGAGCAACCTGGTCTCATAGCTTTGAGCAGGAAGGTGCTGTGAGCTCCCTTACAGCCTGAATTATTCTATGATTCTGTGACTCTACGAAATATCAAATTGGAAAAATAGCAGTTGGGCATTAGTTATTATTTTGCTAAAGAAATTTGTACTCAAGTGCCGTGCATGAGCTGAACAAACTGTTTTTCCAGAAAGAAATCTGTGACCTATTTGTCAGATCATCTGGTAGCTAGTTGACTGATACGGAAAAAAAATTTTTTGCTCCGCATCTTTTCAGATTACATGCTTTTGAGAGGTATATGTCATCTCCAGGTGGGGCCAGGAGGAGAAAAATAATCAGTGATTGACAAGACAGATAAAAATAAAATGTTCAGATTTCACTGTGAAAGCAAGTGCTTGCTGAAGAGAGAAATTGTTTCCATTAAACCAATCAAAGAGAAATTTGTGTTCAGTGTTGCATTTCAAGGTGTGCTTCGGAACATAATAAATAAGGTCTGGTTTATTCAGAAATAATTATTTCCTCAAAGTGCATTTCAAAGAAGCTGCAACTTTTAGGAGTTAATTATCATCACAGTCATCAAAGATCTCGGAGTTTCAGTCTGCCAGAGTTGTGCTGCTGCATGGATCCTCTGTAGCCTTTACTTACTGGGTTGAGACACGTAGGCATTGCCACTACCATAAATACTGTTCAAATTCATTTCAGGCTTTTTTTTCCACTATCCAGTTGTCTTATAAAACATTGTAGTAAATCCATTTCTTCTTCCAGTTAAACATGCTTGGTAGTTACAGGCTTTAGCATGTACAGTAGTAACTGTAGAGTCAGTTGTTTGTTCTGGATGCAACTGTTACTTACTTGGGCAAAGTTGTTGTATTTGCAGACTCTCTGCTAGGCCTTCCTATACCCTAGTTCCAGTTGATCACATTCTGTGTACACACACACGCACACAGACAATTCTGTATCCAAGAACTGTACTCTATGGGCACTTAGCTCTACCCATTGTCAGTGGCTCTTCTCATACTGGCAAGCATCTGTAGTGAAATTTGCTGTCTACATAGTAAATTAAATAGAGGATTGAGAGACTTCCTAATTAGCCAACACCGCTCTTCAGCCTCAAAATGGGGTAACCAAGTCACAGTCCTTTCCCTCAGAACATGCTGGTGCCCAGAAACCAGGAATTTGCAAACTTACGCATCTTTCTGACCAGCCATAAAAAGGTATGTCGCATATGGTGACATTAGGCAAAATGCCCAAATATTTGTAATGTTGACTTTGCCAGCTGCTACACTTCCACAATCACTTTGCTCACCAATAGTACTATAGTACTATTTTTTACAACTTTACCATGATAGTCCTTGAAGTCCAATTCCAAATCACACTCTTGCCAAATGCCAGCCATATAAAATTCTAAGTTCCTTCTTTGAAATCTTTATAGATGAAATAAAAAGGCCAAAACTTAATCTGTGAAGAATTGGTCCCAGCCAGCTTCCTGCCCCAGCCTGTTTTACTGTTTTCCCTCTGTTCTCCTACATTCAGGACACATAGTGCTGTAAGACTATAGAAGTGAAGATGACACCTCACCAAAGTCATTCTCCAAAGATATTTTTATATAAAATTAAGCCTTTCGGGTAGATGCAGACTTGAAAACAGCTGGTCATCAATGCACTGATACTCTATTTAACAACAACCAAAACACTGAGTGCAAATGTGCGAAAGGATTTTCACAAGTTGCCTGGCTTCCTGCCAACTCAGCTTCCTTGGGATGTTGTGGGCAGCCCGTCCATATAGACCGCAGCGGAGTGAAGGACCATACTGCTTTTTTCAGACTCTGTATCTCCTTGACAACCCTCCCGAACAAACTGAACCAAGAACCAAGAGTCCTTTCAATATCCAGACTTTGCCAAGAGTTGGATATCCTGCCACATGTTGCTGGAGGTCCTAGGACTGCTGCTTCAAAATAAGCTGAAAGATGTGACTTGTTGAACGCATCGCAATTCTGTCAATTTTATGGTTACACAGCAAAATTGACAGCAGCAATTTTACTGGGCAAAAAGAACAGACAGTACAAAAAAAGTAACAAACAGTAACAGTAAAACTACTAAGCAGAGAACAAACTATCTTTTTCCTGCAATCTGGAAACAAAAACAAGCCAAAAACAGAGAAATGATCACAAAATATAAATATCATTTCTAGCTATTTCTATTTATGATAATAAAGCCTTATTTTGGGGGAGGAGGCCTGAATTTTACACCTTCACAACACAGGGCTGCATTTTTCCCAGAATTCCTCTTCCAGAGCTATTCCTTTAAATATGGCAGAAGCTGTGCTGCTACAGAAGTTGTTTTACAGCTTTCTGTTTTTTCTCATCTTTCTGGTAAGTACTCAAATTTTATTGCATTTATTCTTTAAGATTCCTAAGGAAATAGCAATTTTAATCAAGTTTCATAACATAAGGGAGTTCTTCTGTTTTCTGAAGAATTGCTAAATATTCTAATTAAAACTAGCTCTAAGACTAGCCATCAGTCTTTACTGCAGTACCTCCCTCCAAAGTAATTCTTTGTATTTATAACTATTTATTATAAATGCTGCAGTCAGCTCTGAATTCATATAAAGCTAACATCATTTAAATTAATTTTGTAAGACTTTTGTGAGACACTATTGAATAATTTAGTCAAATACAAGTTCAGTATAGTCTGACAAGTTCTTCTTTACAAGTTTGAAATCTCATGGAAAAGTTAGGGTCTTTTGTTGATGATTTGGGTTGTTTTGCTCTTATTTCTGTTCTAAGAGGCAATCTAGCTTATTTTATAAAATGTTGTGGGAATTACTTTGTCTGTAATAGGCATAAAAATTATATTTCTTAATTTGGGTAGGGATGGTTTTTTCCCATGTTTGGCTGACCATTATGGGGACTAATATATTGAGTTAAAGGTAGTAATCTTCAAAATCCCATTCCTCTCTCTCTTTAAATGTTTCTACACTAGCCAGACTTCTGGTATCACCTTGGCTTCTGTTGGTTTTCAGAAATAATTGTTGATGATACAGTAAATTTGCTTTCTATCCCTTGTGTTTAAGTCCCAGTCTTACAAACACTCATGCATTTGCTCAGTTTTATGCACGAATAAATCTATTGGTGTTAATGAGACTGCTCATGTGCATAAAGTTAAGCATATGTGCAAGTGTTGCATGATCAGGGTCTTAGTATGCCAATTTGCAGTAATAATACATTTGCATAAACTTATGATTCCAAGCACTGGCTTCCCTGCTCATTATCAATACTGGAATTTTTTTAGTTGTTTTTATTTCACCCATGTTATGAACCCCCTTTTAGAAAGCTGAAATCAGAGTTGGCTATCTTACCAGCTGTGAGCCAGTGCTGATTTCATCCCTGTCTTTCTTGATGTACACATTTCCCCTGCCCTGCCCCAACATGCTTATAAATGCCCACCTTAACCACATTAGTAATGACTCATTTCTTAGTGATGAAAGATCAGGCCACACTTCTTTAGCTGAAAATACATTCCATGCTGGAGTACAGGAGAGCTGAAGAAACAGCATGTGCAAGCATGGGGCTAGGACTCATCAAACTCCTGTGTAAATTCATGGCTTCTGCCATCAAGGGGTTAGGCTCTAAATGAAATTAGTAGCAGCTGTAACACATGTAGTATATGTGCCAATTAAGGTAGAGACTGCTTTTTCACATCTCTTTAGCTGGTGGGTTGCATGGAAGCAGTGAAAAGCAAAGCATAATGTCATTGCAATTACAGTGCATTGTCAGTGAGTGACAACCCTCCTTCTTATGCTCACTTCTTTCTTTGCTTTGTTGTAATCAGCACTTAATGCCCATAACATAACTTGTATGAACTTCAGGATCTGACTCACAAGCAGGGATGTATGCAGCCCACCCTGCACAGATGGGATAGAGGCAAGCATCCGTGATGATACAGGTGCATGCCCTCCTTTGGCAGGCACTAATGGGGGCACGTATCTATACACCCTTCCCTTCTCTGCCTTGTATCTGGGTGCCACAACATACATGCAGTTGCTCTTCAGCCTAATCATGCAGCTAGGGGGACTGGCATGCAACATTTGACCTCTAGGTGAGGATATTATCTCAATGCTGCAACCAGGAGGCAGAAAGGGAGATAACTGGGATACAAGGGCAAAAACAGTGGTGCTGGCAAGTAATGAAACAAAAGCACAAACATCTGCTCATTCCAATATGTGAAGTTCTCATAGAGAAGGAAAAAATAAACAAATTTGGGGACACAGGAGAGCTGTCATAGAGAACCACTTCTCTATCTGAATAACTGAACTTGACAAAAGAAAAGAGGAGTAATGAGTGTGAGGAGGCGTTTAAAGGGGAAAAAAAACCAAACACTTATGGATTATTGGGAAGATGACAGAGCATCAAATGGTAGCAGTTTGCAAGGATGTCTCCCCTGAAGCTAAACAAAATTGAAAAGGCATCAACTGAATCTTAAAGCAACTCTCAATGATATCCTGTATGTTACCTTTTTAATGAATGATTTGTATGCAACACTTCTAGGCTGCAAATATTACAGGCTAGTGAATCAGACAGCATAATTCTGCAGAAACAGCAGGAAAAATTTGTAATAACAGAGGAAGGGGGACAGGTCCTGTGGTTCTGCTCAGCTTCCATGAAACCATGTAAGCCTATGAGACTTGCTTATACGGTCATGTGGTTTGAATGATCTTGTTTGGTTTTTATCTTTTAAAACCATTGCTTTTTCAAAAAGAAATTGTGTGCATGAAATACTTACGCCTTAAGCCACAAAAGAATAGCTTCCTTCTGGGTCTGACAACCTTAGGGTTCATCCATCTCAGATATACTGTTTTCTGCACTTTTTGTGTGTCTGCAGTGAAAAGGTTGAACAGAAATATACTCTGTACTTATACATGGCATACAAAAGCAACATAAACCCTTTTTTGTTGTTTTAAAGTAAGCTGCTCTTTCAAGCAGTCAATGTTTATCTGAACTACCTAAGTGACCACAGAGTTAGATTCTCCATGTACCATCTATTTCAAGCCCTTTCAGAAATGACTGTTGCATGGCTGGTTTAAAACTCCTCCCTCATAACAAAATTTCAAGCAATACTGAAGGAGGATGTTACGTGCAGCAGTTGTACAGTGTCTCTTCCACACACAACAGCTCCTGGGAAAGGGCTTTGCGTAACAACAATGAAGCAATGGCATCTTCTCCAGGTCTTGTATAGTGCTAACACAACCCGACCCCCGAGGCTTTACCCATCAGGTTGGCAAATGATGGTTGCCAAAGCAAACATCCCCTCCCAGGGAGCAGTCACGATTTGCATCTCCCCTTTCTATAGCAGGAAGACTAAATGGGAGCTTACAAAAAAAGCTTTCTGACAGTGGTTTGCAAACGCACCATATGGAGGTTATGAAAACTTTTGGTTTACATTCGCAACAAAAGCAACTTTGGGTGCTTGATGAAGTTTACTGAAATAACAAAGTTGACACCAATCTAGAGTTAGAGTATGGGTCCAGCTGTACCGGGAAAGGGACACCTCCTGTGGCAGGAGGCACACACTGTGTCGCCAGTGATGGTATAGAGTGTGCAAGGTTCAGCCTGCTTGTTACCACTATGCCCATCACTGTGAGCAGTAAAACTGTGACAATTTGTGGGCAGCATTGTTAGAATAACCACAAAAAGCAAAGCAAGAGGCTCTAAGAGAAGACTGCACAGGGAGCTGGAAATAAAGTGGAGGGAGGATAAGGAAAACGATGATGTTGGTAATAAAGTCTCTTGTTCAGCGTTACAGGAAAGCATGTTTTCTGTGATCTGTACCACTGATGCGTTTAAGAGTTCTTCTGCGGGTTCCTGCGATTTCACAATGCTTTATTTTAGCGGACCTAAATTCCAAATTATAACTACCACATCTGTCACTAATGAGGGCAGCAAAACTTTAGAGATTTCTGAAAGCCATCTGGAGCCACAGAGGGAAGAATCTCTGGAGGCCAGCCCAGGAGGGAGGTATTAACCCTCTTCATGCTGATGGAAAAGCAGCAATGCCAGTTCTCATTATTATAAATGAGACTCTATATATCTCAAAGTCTTACAGCAACTATTTTCAGTGTAGCACACTTTCCTTACCAGTCTAGGGCCTTTGAAAGTGTAGTCATAAGGGGAGTGTGCGAAGATGCCTCGCTGTTTCTTTGTCCAGGTCCAGAGCAAATAGACTATGATAAGTGCAAGCTTGTGATGAGTGGGAATGGCAGCAGTGTGGCCTGTGTGTCCTGCCTCTTGAAAAGCAGGAACTCCTATTTCTTAAACAGCTCTATTCCCCCTAAAAGGGGCTGCTTCTGGAGACTCCATCTGTTCTAGCTTGCGTGCCTTGACTTGGCTCTTGCAAACTATATTCTTGTGACAGACAAGCCTGCTCCTCTGTCACTTATTTGTCTAAATGGGTTCAAAAGTTCTCAGCTTCCTGACAACTTTTTTCCCCCCTTTTGTTTTATACCAATCAGTTAATTTGCTAACATCACCCTCCATATCTTCTGATCTTAGGCAAGCTGGCTGGGTTTACTGGTATCTTTATCACCATATTTCAGCCAGCAGTGAGGAATGCAGGTCAAAAGGGAAATGAGGAGGGACGGCTCTTTTGAAATGGGAAGGAACAAGGTCAGGGCAGTGGGGCAGACAGGGAGAGGGTGGAAGTGCAGAGAAGGGATGTACTTTAAAAACAAACTCATGCTGCACTAATCCAACTGCTATTCAGCTTTATCCCACTTTGCTTATATATTACTGGAAATCTCCTTTTATCTTTCTTTGCCTCTTTTCTGTTTCTTATTCTGTGTGTTAACATCTTCAGGACATAACCCTATTATTCTTATATGTTTTATAAAGTGTTCTGTACATTTCACATGACTTTCTTTTATTAACTTCTGATCAAGAAGTCTGTTTCAAATGGAAACATTAGAACTGCTTGAAAATGGGAACATTTTTCACAAAAGGTGATGGTTGTTTTGAGACTCCTTTATTTTTCAGTTAGAATTTCTATTCTATCCAACTACAGAGCTTTTTTTTTTTTAAAAAAAAAAAAAAAAAAAAAAAAAGCTCTCTTCCAGTAGACTTAACAGTTACTTCAGATTTACAGCAGTGTGAATGAAATCAGAACGCAACTTTTGTCTTCTTTACAAAAGGGACAGGGGGTTAGAAGAAAAAAGACTCACTCAACAGATTTATTAGAATAAAATGATGCTATTTTTCAGCTCTGGTAGCTCTGTGCTAGTTTTTGTCAGTGGAGTGATCAGAGACACCCATGTTTTCTCACTACGATATGCATGTCCTAAGTGAACAGGACAGTCCTTCTTTATCTTTTGTAAAGTTCTTCCAGATCATGGTTGAGCAAAAAGACATGACACGGAGGAAGCTTGCCTTACCTCTGCTGGCTTTAGATCAGCTGATAATGAGAAATACACTTCCCCCCCTAAACACACACACATCTAGCACTAAAGTCAGTTGGAAGAAAGGGGCTCTCTTCCCCCCCCCCCCCCCCCCCCCTCTTTTTTGGTGTGTGTGTGGCAAAGCAAACAAAAGTTTAAAGCAAACTCTTTTAAATAACTTTTTTCCTGGCAGATCTTCCCTTTTGCTGGCTGAAGGGCACTTTAACTCATGCAATAAAAGGGGAAAGATCTGCTGCTAGAGACTGTTTACTTTAAACTTCTATTTGCTTTGCCTCCACTCTAGGTAAGAATGTAATATTTCTATGAAGGTCTTTTTTTCTTTTCTTTTTCTTTTCCTCTCCTTTGACTGACCCGAGCACTGGTAAAAGCACCCGATCAACAAACAGGAAACCAAAGGACTTTCAATCCCTATAGGACAGAGATAGGATGAACTATTGCACTGCAAGCTTCTGTTAACTGATCCTCTTTGGGAGTGAATGGCTGTTGCCTGATAATAACCCACGTACTTAGGAGACTGGTCAAATTGGCACTGAAATCAGTGGTCTGACATTCAAGTCATTAACCCACTTCAGACACTAATTTTAAATAGGGAATATAAATGCCAAACTATAGGTTTAACTAATTGGTTGTCGTTCTTGGAGACACTGGAATTAAGCAACTGCTGCTTTAAAGAGCTGCGTTTTAGATCGTTTTTCCAAACCACTACAACCACACTAACCAACCAGACACACTGTTCTGGAGGCTGGTCTTAGCATGGTGGTGGAAGTAGCTGAGAGATGAGAGTCTTGCAGTTTTTTTTTTTTTTTTTTTTTTTTTTTTTTAAGACAGTGGCATCTGGTTAAAATGCCTTGCCACTTAGCAAGAGCTGCTGATCAATTATTTGTACACAGCTCATCCTAAAGCACTCAAACAGAGGTTTTCAATACAGAGTTTCCTTTGTCACCTGTTGTGTGCATCTGGGTGATTTTCTCCCCTGCTTCCCCTTGCTAAAGGAGATTGAAGATGAGAAGTTGTGAAAGGGCCATTTGGATAAAAGACTGTGCAGAATTATGTTTTTCCGGGTGGTGCATTTTCTGACATATTGTCCTGTTTTTCCCATATATAAGAATGAGGTGGAAAAAGGAGACACACTGAGATAGATCTGCCCTATCGGAGCAGGGGTGGTTGCCAGGAAGCTGCAGGTAGCTACAGTAATATGTCTGGATCAAGCATTTCTAAAAGCTTGGAACCTGTATCCAGTTTTTCAGTACCAGAGCAAAGGTGATCTCTTTTCATTCACAGCCAACAGCAACAGGGACACTGACTCACGTGCGTACAAATGCTTAGCAGCTGAGAGCAGTGAGTCTAGGTTGGGTGTGCTCTGCATCCTGTAAGGACTTAGATCTGCATCTCTTACTTCAGGAGTGTTCACTGGTCAATTAGCTAGGACTCAGAGTAGGGCATGTTCTCCTAACAAATCTCTGCTACCAAAAATGTAAATTCAAGGGTCTATAAAGGGCATGAGTCTCCCACTTTGGAAGCACCTAGAGCCAGGAGGTGGAAGCCTGTATACTGATAACTCCTTCCAAGACTCTTGTTTTTCATTTTTCTTTATCCAATTGCTAGGGATGAGTAGGAAATGAGGAGGAAAGAGAAACAGAAATAGTCCTACGACTAGAGACCAGAATTCAGGATTCTTCACTCCCAGTATGCCAGCAACTCAGCTATAGCACCAGATTAAACAAACAGTTCCAGTTTTCTCTTTTGCACAGACATGGTAAGGGAAAGGGACTGCCTGCTGCTGAGTGGTTTGTATAGTTGCAGGATAGGCAAATGATGTGGTGCTCAACCTGTTTGGCTTGAAGAAAGGGTTGAAGGGGGTCTTTCATGTGCTGAGTTAGTCTTCACCACTAGATTATAAAAAGAACAAGCAACCGCTCTGTCTTCATGTCTTTCCTTTTTAGCTATTTTAGAAGAGCAAAGTTGACACAACTTTTTGAGGCGTTCTGTTCTGGTGGCTGTAGGTGTTCACAGGACTCCCCCTTTGAACAATGCCCTGAGGAGACCTCAGTTCAGATACTCCATCACCCTAAATCCCGTCAGGATCCCCATGTAACAGCTTAGCTTTACATAGATGAACAAATATTGCTGGAAGGACCTGCAGAAACTAACATCTGGCAGGGAGGTATTTAGGGTTGCTACAGAGATGCTGAGAGTAGATTTGGGGGATCATGATTTTGGTGGCCTACAATTTAAAGTGCTGTTTGAGGTGCCTCAGGCACCTAAGTATTGATCCAGACAGTGTTAGATTTACTTTGGCAAGGTGAGCTTCATTCCCAGGTTGTTCAGGAACACAGACCCTCAGAGCCAGAAGGGATTAAAAACTTCATCTCCTATGTAACCAGAAACTAAGAACCTTATCCAAAAATGTCTGCCCTAAGCTCATAACTTGTGATGATATACAGGAAGTCTCTTGGAATTCCAGGATCTCAATAACTCTTGCCCATTCAGCCCTTTTCCCTTTCTTGAGTCTGCCACAGTTCTTGAATAAAAAGTTCCTGAAAATATGTATGTAAATGCAGGGCATTTTACAACATGCTTGCTAGGCAGCCAAATGAGTTAGGCCTTTGAGGAGGCAGGAATAGGTTAGGATTATAATTCATTGTAATATCAGGGTGAGCTACAATTTCAAAGGCACAAGTCCTCCATTTTGTAGCCAATAAAATTTAAAGGGACAAAAACTCAGTTTACCTTGTAATCAATAAAATGTACAATTTTTTTATCTTATTAGAAGAGGTGGTCAGTTGCAGTCAACCATTGTCAACAGCTTATTTGATCTACCAGTGAAACAAATCATTGCAAAGAACACAGTGATGCTGCTGTGGCTTTGGCAGTATTTTTAATGAAGCCTAAAAGTACTTTTATTCTATTGTGAGATTCAAAAGAGATTCAAAATTTGTTGGAGTCACACCCTAGCTCAAAGTAGGAGATTGGCATTTAAAATTAACTGCTTTATTCTGAATGATCCCTTAATCTGCTGAAGTAATTTGGAACCATGCAACTTGCTGCCTCTGAGTGGTATGTAAATCCAGGCCAATGTTGCATGCAAAGGGTCTGTATCTGCCTATCCTTGGGACTGTACAGGATTAAAGAGTCCCCACAGCTGCTCTCTAGTAAGCTAATCAAAGGAGCCAGGGAGCTGAGATGAAAGAAAAAGGAAGAAGAAAATGTGACAACGTGGGATGGTGTGAGGGGCTGTTTTGTGGGTGCTCCTGCTGTGACTGTAGCTGGACCTCATGGGAAGTGTCCCTCTCCATCACAATGGCATGTGGAGCCAGTTGCTTCCAACCAGTACTCTTATGTTTTCATGACATTGTGCCGAACAGTGAGGACAGTCGGTCAAGGTGGCATAGGCCAGGCTGGGGCTACAGAAGTGTCTTATTAGGGCCCATTTCCCTGGTTGGGTGCTGCTGGCTGCACCTGAGGCTTGTGGCATGGTTTCACTCTCCTCTCAACCCTGGGAAAAAACTTCCTGACCAGAGAGGAAGAATACCCTGGGATTAAATCTGATCCAAAACTCTACACTAAAGCTCCTTTGAAAGGCACCCTCCCAACCCAAAGGTGATGTTAATGGAAGGCATACCCTTAGGTAAAATAAACTACGAAGTAGACTAGTAAGTCAAGGAGAACGGCCCTGCAGCTCTGCCTCCACCTCAATCTTTGTCTTAGGCATTTATCTTAAAAGAGAAAAGAGAGGAAAAATAGAGAGCGAGAGGAAAAGAAAAATATCTTATCCCTCTGGAAGAACACAGGGAAATGGGGACCAACAGTGCTCCCCATGCATGTTTGTGGGGCCCCCCTGGCAGAGGGGTCCCCTGGCACCGCTGCTGCCTGCCAAACCCGCCTCAACTGCAGCTGCTGAGGGGCTGCTGGTGTCTCTGCTGCCTTCAGAGCTGCTCCAGAGGCTGGATGAGGCCCAGAATCGTCAACAATTTGAGTAGCCTCTTGCTGTCCTGCTGTGAACTGATTATCACATCTAACAAAATAATTTGCTGGAACAAGTAACACTTCAGGCGCTGTTGTTTCAGGTGAAACTTAAGTCCTAGTATGTATAAATTTATAGTAACAGCCGCAGCATTGTAAGTTTCCCCAACAGCCAGACTTAATTCAAACGCATATTTCAGACCCTTACGGGGACGCTCTCATCTCTGTACTCTGGGACCTGGGGATTTACACACATAACTTCCATTAACACTAACAGGAGTTAGCGTATTGCTCATGTATAGCCCCCCCTCCCCTGCCTTGCTGCAGGGAGAGCCACCCTGAGGGCGGCCAACGCGTTTCGAGCTGCGTTTCCAGGAGGGCTGCCCGCGGGAGGGGCGGGGGGTGCGCGGACGGACGGACACACGGGGCGGGGGCGGCGAACTCTCTAGAACAACCGGCGCGGCCGGCAACGCGCGCGGCCGGCGCGTGCCCCGCCCCTAACGGCCGCCGTGGGCGGCGCCTGGGCGGGAGCGGCAGCGCCGCGGTGCCCGGCTGCCACCTGCCGGGCGGCGCCCGCAAGGGAGCGTTCACCGCGGTGTCTGGAAAGTGGGGGTGAGGTACCGGAGGGTAGTCAGCAGAAAGAGGGAGAGAAACCGAGACCAGACTTCATTCTTGTTTCCTTCCTTCTGCACTGCTGGAAAGCTGTGAGGCACTTCACAAGCAGGATTTCACCTGGGGTTTGAAGGAGCTGCCCAATGAAGGCCTAGCTGACACTAGAAGCTCCTCTGTGGAAGTGTACTCATCACACCCTCTTGTGTGTTCAGGGGTTTGCTTGTTTTCGCCTGCTTGTCTAAAAAGATCACTTGCATAAAATGCATTTGCAGTATTACTGTTGGGGGGCAAGGGAGAGTGCCGTAAATACTGTACCATACTGTAGTATGCATGACCCAAACCTACACACTGTGCCCAGCTCCTTTGCAGTGCGTGTGATGTTGACCCCAGTGAAAGTAATCGGCTGATACTTTTATATAATGTGAAAGATAAGTCAGGTTACCTGGAGGTTGACAGAACCAAGGTATTTTGGGGGCTGGTGGTTTTGATGCTGATAGCTTCCACAATGCTCAGTGCTGCTGCTATTTGGGGTACATCACTGGCAGACCCCCCAGGGCTGTTAGGGCCAAGGTAGGATGCCCCCCCAGGCTTGTGCAGTGTGGAAGAACCAAAGGCAAAGACTTTTGACACTGCTCCAGACCTCCACATCCTGTGTCTGAAGGTGAGATAACTCCTGTACTTCTCAGGTAACTGAGCTAGCGTTGGCCACAATTGTTCCAAAAACTCACAACTGTGGTTCTGACATTCATATGCATTACTAATAAGAGTTTGCCATGATGCTGTATATAAGAAGAAGGACTCAAGCTTATCTATTAATAGAATATGTGGTGCCCAAATCACTTTTTTGGGAGGGAGGATGGAAATTGTTTTAGCCTAAACTGAACTGCAAAGCTACAATCACTTTGTTGTGGTTTCAAATCCTTTGGTGGAATTACCTTCAAAGAATTACCAGCCGTTCCGTAGAAGTGGTTTGTCTCAGCATGTGCTAACACACCAGAGGTGCATAGCTTCCTCATATATTGAGCTTCACTGCTTTGTGCAAGCTAAAAATTTGGCCTTCAGTGTATTTCTGTATCTGCGAACAGAAAATCTTTGTTAATAAATCTCTTGTATGTGCTGTGAAATGCTGGAGGATCTCCCAGCTCATTGTAATTATGTGTATTTAGATCAGAGAGGTGATGGCTTATACTTGGAGGCTCTGCAGGGAGTGTTGCATGTTATGCTAGCGACATAGCTTTGGCTGCAGGCCCTGATCCAAAGCCAGTTGCAATCAAATAGTCAAAGGGCATGTCTACACAGCATAAAGAAAGTGTAATTGTAGCTTGTCCTGGAATTACCTTGTTAGTTTAATCTGGCTAGTATGAGAAACAGCAACAAAAGCAAATGCATAGTCACTAGCTACCAACATACGACATCCTTGAACATGGGTCAGCACACTTGTGTGGCATTGTTGTTCTTGCTTGCATGCATAAGGCAGTGTGAGCCCACTCCTCTGTGCTGCAGGCACCTCTTCCTGCTGTGGGATTAGCAGAGTGGCTTCAGTCCATTGACTGCACTCAGTCAGGGGGGCACTGCAGAAAAAATAGACCTCGTCCACGTCACATCTGTAAGAGGTGGTGGCCAGCACCAGGCCGTCAGGCTGCTCGGATGCTGTCCTTCTTCCGAGCTTCCCAGGTCAGAGGGACTGCAGGATCCCTGGCCATTACCCAATGCCAGGGCTCTGATACGAGGACCCAGCTCGCGTTGCCTTCCCTCATGAGCCGCCTGAAGTGCCAGAACAAATTTCGTGACTGACCTTTGTCCTCTGATTGGCAGTTGCCCTGAAACTTGGCAACTGCTGGAAACAAAGGACCAAAGGATAGTGCCAGCTTTCATTAGAGGGAGGGAAGTCTAATCTTCATAGTCTGCAGAGGGGAAAAAGCTTGAAAACATTAAGTGTCCAGAAGAGGCTTACAAAGCACAAGGTACTTAAGAATAATCAAATTCATAAATTACATAGGTATATACACTTTTGTATAAATTAGTGTGTACATGTACATTTAGATGTGTATATACACATGTATAAATTAATATGATTATGCATATATACACACATATAAAAACACATGTGTATATATGTAATGTGTTTATATGTATATATAAACATTTTTGTGGTATTTACATGATTTCTAAGCTAATCTCCATGTGGGTAGGGCTCTGGATCATTCTTTCAAAGCATGGACCTTTGGGTTTTCCTTCAGGAGCATCAATGCTCTCCCTGCAGCAGTGAGAAGTAAAAGATAGAAATTAGTGAATATGACTTTTCCCTTTTCAGCATCCAAACTGCAGCAGTCTTTAGTCTGAGTTACAGTCTCTTCCTTTATAATTTTTAAGGAAGTTACTGTTCAGAGTGTACTATATTGTGTTTTTTTTATAATGAGATTTTTTTTTTTTTTACAGCATTATGTTGAAGCAAAGGAATCCCATACTTCTGCCTTTAAAAAGAAAAAAACCCACCACATACAGAAAGATAATATATTTCTGGAACACTTGCCTTAGAAATCAAGCAGTTATGCTCTAACAAAGTCACTGATTATTTTAGCTCAGTATCTGTGAATGTTGTTGGGTCACCCTGAAATTTAAAGAGAAAAAAAAATAAGAAAAGAAAGGGGAAAGAAGCTTTACATTGCTGACCTTTCTTGAAGGCAGACTTCTAGTAGATCACTTTGACCTGTCTCCTGTCTACCTGTCAAAATGATTATTTGCTCGCTCTCAGTGCCTGGAACAATTGCAGGGTAAGGGTTTATTTACTCTTTTGCCTCATATTGAAATCATTTACTTTTATAATTGTGGGAAGCTGGAAAGGAGAATAAGGGAAGAAGATAGTAGCAAAAATAAGAGAATTAGAGAGAAGATGAAGGATTTTAAAACAGAGCCTCAACCCATTTTAATGCCTGAGAACACATAACAGTCTCCTATTGAACACTCAAGCATATCGCATAACTTCTGTAGCTGGAAATTAAATTACTGTTTTAATCAAATGCCTGTTTCTCACTAAAACAGTAAAAAACATGAGCAGAAAGAAATAAGTGCCCTTTACCCACACTTTTTTTATCAGAATAAAAAATTGGAAAAGAAAGTTAATGTTAGATATTCCTGATGCAACATATATGTCAGTCTAGTGAAATCCTAATACCTCATTTAAAATGCTCTGATCTCCAATCTCAGTCCATTGCAAACCAAATCATGAATACTCTGCCTGGTATTTGAAAAGGCTAGGAGCTCTTTTGCAAAATCTCCTTTCCAACTCCCAGAGATTTTTTTTCCCCAACAGCACTGTTTTTTCTTATGAGAATGTTTTTTCTCTTGTTGCATTGTTTTAGCAGAACAATGTTTTAAGAACAATAACATAATGTTTCAGAATAATAGTAGTACTGCCTCACGTAAGCAGTACTATTATTATTCATCTAGCCACGTATCCTGTCTGTGAGACTAACTAAAAGAGGATACCAGGAACGAGCTTAAGAAAATAAAAAGCATAAGTGATGTTTTGTCAGTGCCACCACCAGTAGCACTGGGTCTTTTTTTGAGCCACTTATGGTAACAGGTATTGTATTTAACAATCTTAATGGATATTTTTTCAGAAACTTCCCAATTGCTTTTTGAATTTATGTAAAATTTCAATAGCCACAACATCTTGTGACAAGGAATCCCAGACCTTAATGACATATTTAGCACAGAGGTATCTTTTGTTTTGAAACTGCTACCTGCACTTTCTTTTGATTTCCCCCCCCCTTAGTTTTCTTATTACATGACACAATGAACAATTGTTTCATTTTTCTGTCTAATCTTTTCATAATTAAAGGGTAATCAGATTGGCTTATGGTTTTTCTGTTTATAAATTAGTATTTTATGCAGATAACTTTTTTTCATGAGTTCCTATGCAAATTTAGGTACCACTAGGATATACACTTACTTGAATATATGTATAATTCTTGAATATATATAATTCTTTAATCAGAACTACATGTTCAGTAAGTGTCCAGCGTCAAAGAGTACGTACTAAGTTATGCCAAATGAATCTTTCAAGATTTTTTTTTCTAAGAGTGCCTTTTTATTATTATTTTATTTTCTCTCTAGGAATATTCAGGAAGAGTAGTGATTTTGCAGTTCACACAAATGCAATGCTGATTGTTAGTAGTCCCCTCCTTTTAGCCACTAGCATGTTCCAGTTGCTGGTCAGGCTCTTCAAAATGAATCAGGAAAAGCTGCGCAAATATTTAATTTACTTCATTCACAGAGCAGGTACATAAGAAGACTAAAATTCTGTGCCCTTACTGATCGGGTTTTAGTGAAATCAGAGTAAAAATTAATGTACCAAATGATTTTCAGACAACCACTACCACGGAACATTTCACTGATGGATGTCACGAAACAGGAGGTCACACCACAGTGCTCACACTGAATTGTGCTGTTGAGCGACTTCATGTTAATTTGTATGCAGCAATGACATCGAAGCATGGGTCTCCCTCTGGAGGGAATCGTCAATCCTGGAAACATTTATGACACTGCGGACTAGTCTGGGGAAGTTTACCTTGCCCTTGTCCGTGTAAAATATTTTGTCAATCAAGGTTATGTGGTCAGTGTTTTCCTGGGGCCTCAGCACCAGCAGTTCACAGAGCAAAGAGGTGCAGGGACATCAGAGAGAGTCTTTATAGTGCATATTATGGAATATTTTTCAGAAAAGCCTCTGAACCAGGGCTTGGGATTTCTGAACCTTGTTCTAGGGATTGCTTTGGACAGATGAGAAACTTTTAGCCTTTCAACATCTTTCCCACTGCTTAAAAACAGGGTGCAGATCTTTTCTGTCTGTTGTGTGGAGTCAGCCTGTCTATTGAATGCTGTCCAGCACACATGGGGCCCTGATCTCAGGTCAGATCTGTAGACTTTATTTTACAAATTGTTAACTAATGAGCACATCGTCAAAATCTTCTTTAATGTTTGTCAGACTAAATGGAATGGGAGTAGCTGAGGAGACCTGAGTTAATGTCTCTGCTGCAGCTTTGGTAGAGGTGGGATTTGAGCCTAGATTTTCCGCATCTTGAATGCAGAATGAATGGTGAATGGCACGATCATAACTTTTCCTTTTTTTTTTTTTTTTTTTTTTGGGGGGGGGGGGGGGGAGGAGTGGTGCTGCTTATATCCCTGTGGCTCCAGCATCTTGTTTTTACTTTCTTCTTTTATTGTGTCCAGTTCTGGACTCCCGAGTACAAAAAACACATGGAAGTACTGGAGAGAGTCCAGTATAGGGCTACAAAGAATGATTAGGGGACTGGAGCATCTCTCTTATGAGGAAAGACTGCAAGAGCTGGGACTGTTTAGCCTGGAGAAGAGAAAACAGAGAGGATTTCATCAATGTATACAAATATCTTAAGGGAGGTTGTCAAGGGGATGGAGTCAGACTCCTTTCAGTGGTGCCCAGTGACAGGACAAGAGGCAATGGGCACAAGATGAAACACAGGAAGTTCCACTTGAATATAAGGAAAAACCTCTTTACTGTGAGGGTGACAGAGCACTGGAACAAGTTGCTCAGAGAGGTTGTGGAGTCTTCTTCTCTGGAGGTATTCAAATTCTGCCTGGATGCAATCCTGTGCAATGTGCTCTAGGGGACCATGCTTGAGCAGAGGAGTTGGGCTAGATGATCTCCAGAGATCTCTTCCAACTTCAACCATTCTGTGATTTTATTTTATTTTTATTATTTGTCTCTTGAAATGTTATTTCAATTGTGGATAATTCTGGAGGGAAAAAAAAGATTCAGGTGGACATCAAATTACTTGGAGATTTTTAAGAAGTGGTTATGATGAATCAAAAAACAGTTATTTCCACAGATCTTTTCTTATCTCTTTATTTGAATATGTCTATCATCCTTTCTCAGTCACTTGAATTCTATTTTCTTCATACCCCCTCCTCATCTCTTAAGATCATTTGTAAGAAGAGTCATCTCAGGTTTTATATTATTCAGGTGTACTTCTTGTCCTACAATCTGCAAATAAAGAAATCTCTCATATATCTCCTGTATCCCAAGAAGATCAAGTGCTTCAGAACTGAAACCATAACAGCTTCTCTTAAATATAGCTTCATTAACAAGAGTGAACTACTTATTTGCTTCTTCATTCATTGTTTCTCTGAGAAAACAAAGCAGCGCTTTGTTGAGTTTTATTAGGTTTTGATCATCAAAAAATGTTATTTCTAATGAAAACATTAAGAATCTTTTGATAAATTGGGGCTTTTTTGAAAAAAAAATGTGCAGAGCAATGTAATCGGGCATACTAAGTGCCACCATGAAACTGAGTGTGAAGGAATTGTCTGATGAAAAGAACTAGCAACGTGTATCAGGAAATCCAGGAACCTGAAAAATCTTAAGTAGGCAATGTGTATCTATGTGTGTCTTTTTCCTTCTTTTTAAGACATGCACTAAAACATAGCAGTGTTAAATCAGTATGGATCTGGTGTAAACAAGCTGAAATTCAGCCCCACATTTTAGAAGCAACCTCTTGTGCAGTGATGCTGATAATGATGTGTTGAGTAAATAAATGTGCTCAGGCAACCAAAAAGTCAAAGAGACTCTTGAGCAGCACCTGCTCTTGTACAGCCTAGGGTGTGCTGCCCAAGATCATTCCCATTCAGAAGTATATTAGAGCATGGGTATGATGTAGAGGATACAGCAACAACACATTTTCTTCAAATTTTCCTTCTATTTCAGAGTGAGGTCTGTATGCAGACAAGCTCTTGGTCACAGGGGTTTTGAAGTCAGTCTGGAGAGAAACCACAATGAGAAAAGCAGGTGCCTGAGAGGACCCTGTGCCACCCTCCACACGAAGTGCACAAGCATGTTGACTTGAGCATTCTAAGCCAAAGAAAAAAAAAGGGGGGGGGGGGAAGGTGACGGAGGTAAACGTGTGAGTGTAAGTGGCTTTCAGAAAAGAAGGCAACAGCAATGAGGAGATGGACATGCTAGAAATGAGTTTTATCAGTCATTCAAAGCCAGCTATTTCCACAAACACTTCAATTAGTTTGCCTCCACAACAGCTCCGATTTCACAAGTTACTGCTAAGACCAGAATCACAGCTTCCATTTCCTATGCACAAGTTTTGTAGGCATGTAGCTATGCTCAGTTTGGGCATTTGGGTGTTTGCCAGCCCGGTATCACGTGTTTATTTCTCGTTTGGGAATAGAAGCACAGGCTTTGCTCATGGAAAGAAGTGGAATGAACTCATTTGCATGTGCAGTCTTAACGTATTTTTAAAGTCCTGCTGGCCCCTGCCTTTCTCAGTTCAGTTTTACAGTTTGGTTGGAGGGTTTGGGGGGTTTTTTTTGTTGTTGTTTTGGGGTTTTTTTTGGGGGGGGTGGTGATGTTTCTTAACAAGTAGTCTAAAATGTCGCATTACTGAGATCTCTTTCATCTCACTGAATCTTTCTTAGTTAAACTGAACTTGCCCATCATTTAACAATGGCAGGGACAGCTGAAAGGAAAGGTGTAGGAGGATTATTGACCATTGACATTTGGTTGTGAACCTCAGAGTAAATATCTATGTTCTTTGTTTGTTCTTGTAATGTAGCTTTCCAGTCATGTAAAGTACAGGATGCTGGGAAACTTTGTAACAGTTAATTCATTTTTGTGCGGGTCCCAACTGCCGGAAGTCAAGAGAGCAAACAAGAATATAGTGTAAGCCACAGTTCACATGTCTGCGCTACAGACCACGAAGACAGTTGATTGATGCAGTGTGAGTTTACCCTCCAGGACACAGATGAGGTTATTGGTGGGACAAGGAACTGAAGATTGTGTTGCAGCTATTGGCTTCATTCATGAATTGTTAATGTAGAAGAATAAAAGAATTCACTCAAGGCAATCAATTCCCCTTTAAAAATACAACAATTCACCCCAAAAGAGTGAAAGAAAGCTTAAGTGATAAATTGCAGGAATATTGCTTTCACATTTGACACCCATTAGCCCTGCTTTATATTAGGAAAATAGTATTATTAAGAAAAGCAGTGCTTTACAACTATTAGCTTATGAAAAGATTCAGCTACTACATAAAGATAACTGTTATTAAATAGGAACATTTTGCAAAGCCTTTAAAGGATAAGAAGGAAGAAAAATTGTCTTTAGTGGTATAGGTCTCTTCTACATGTTTTCACAAAAAAGCATGCCTCACATCTTTAAGACAGAGTAGAGCTATTTCAGATGAGAGGCACTTAATGGGAAGTTGGATTCCCTTAGCAATAAATGCCTCTGCCTGA
This sequence comes from Rhea pennata, assembly GCF_028389875.1. Classification (NCBI taxonomy): domain Eukaryota; kingdom Metazoa; phylum Chordata; class Aves; order Rheiformes; family Rheidae; genus Rhea; species Rhea pennata. Next base: position 14,364,369 of record NC_084670.1, on the reverse strand, counting down.
ATAAAGTTGAGACAGTTGTTGTTGTCCACAAAAATCACAGGAGCATAGTAATTACTGTGTTGAATGTCCATAGTGAAATGGTAGCACCTATTGTCCTTCTGCAGAAGGAATTAAGGAACAGAAATAGGGTGGTCAGTTTTGAGTTCTCCAAGGTTAAGGGCCAAGCTGAACATTGCCTCCTTTATTCTTGCCTGTCTTTTTAGGCATAATCTGAAACTATCTTCTCTAGTAACCTTCATCTCCAAGTCCCTTTCCAGGGCAGAGCACAAACACTCGCTTGATTTTATAATACACTATCTTTTATAAGCTGTTGAACAAAAAAAAAAATATGATGCAGTTTCAAAACACCTCCCAAACCTTCCCCCTAATGTCCAGAAACTGCTGTCGTTTCTGTCTCTATGTCTAACCAGAGGCAGATAAAAACAAATTCTCACTACACTTTATCCATCTGTCACATGTCTTTCCACCACATCGCACCCCAAATCTCCCTTAAAAAGGGGAGAGTACAAGGCTGACAGTGGGGGCAGTTCATTCTTTAACCTATGCCCTCTCCCTTCAGCACAGTGAATGAAAAGCATTTACATTTACTGAAACCATTAGCCAATATTCCATGTGTCAGCTTACATCCCAAAGCAGAGCAGTATTGTGGACATAGGGATCTGTGAAAGATTTTTCAATGGAGTGCTGACTAGAAGAAAGGGTGCTCTGGTTCTTGTTACTGTCTTGTTAATGTGTAGACAAGGGAATGCCTTTCACCCTGCTGCTCAGATGATCTCTGCTGCCTGTGATTCACATGAGGCTTTGTCTCTTTCTCTATTTTGCTAGCACTTCATCTTCTATTTCACTAGCACTGATTCAAGCATCGCTAACACAAAGCTCTTCCCTTGCCCCAACAGTGCCTTCAGGAGCAACTACTGCTCACCTGTAGCCCACTAGAATATCCTGACCAGCTTGTTTTGTTCCATCAGTTCTTCCTCCGATTTACTTTCCCTTCCCTTTCTGGTTCATTTTCTTATTTACCAACCTCGTTTGCCTTTAACAAGTAAGTATTACCTGCCCCAACGTCATGAGTAAGCCAAGTGCAGAAGAAAATCTGTGAAATTCCGGCAACCAGGGGTGTAGGGAAGAGACAGAAATATTTGGTTTTGTTTATTTGTGTTTCTAACATAGGGATACCTCCATCTCTTAGTGAAGAGAGAGATTCCTTTGAGATAGATGCAGAGTCTTCACTTAGTGAGAGGTTTTCCCTGTCTTAAAACTTTATAGTCCTATACTATCCACGTTCTATATTAAGAGCAATTTGTCCAGGAGCAGCATGGAACTGTAAACTGAAAGCACTTCTTCCCAGGCCATATCTATTGCCTTACCCAGACCAGCTTTTTGACTCCTGCAGGCTATTTAGCAGTCAGAATTCAGAAATATTTCACAGTTTCTTAGTACCTATAAGTTGAGTCTCACTGAAGCCAAAAGGGTTGTTTGGTTCTAGTGATGTTTCTGTTTGCTGCATTTTGTCATGTCTGAATTCAAGTTTATACACTACTGAGAAGCTTTTCTGTGCTAGATAAGAATGCCCTCTTCCCTCAACATGAAACTATTTGAAATATTTAAAAATTCAGGTCCAGAAGTAAGCATACTCATCCTTAAACAGTACTTTATTAAGTAACTTCAACAGTAATTTGTTTGCCTCCTTTTCATATCTATATCAGAAAAGTTAGTGCATCATACATTATGATTGCTGACAGGTATTTTCAAGCATGTCACTGTTTTATAGGAAGCATTTTATTAGAGCTTTTTGGTAATCAGGAAGGGTGCTACTTGGACTTTCAGATGCCTGTCACATGAATATTTAAGTGATCTCAAATTGTATCTCTGTATGTTACCATTATGCTCAATGTCACTATTCTACTCCACATACTTCACTCTGGCCACTTATCAAGGAAATGAGCAGCACTTTTTCCCCAGCAAAGCACTCATACATACAACAGTGCTGTAAAATCTAACTCTTACCCATCTCATTTTCTCCTACACCCTGCCCAAGTATTATTCAAGTTATCCATAGACAGTTCTGTTCTCAGATCAAGGGCATATACTATATTTGCAGTTGCTGTTTGATTGGCAGCAGGGATACTATTAGGTGCTAAACAATCTGAAAAAGTAGGTCACATAAATTTGCAGAGTTTAGTTTGCTGAATAGCCATGCAGATTTACATATATCATATGAATTTCTTTTGAAAAGCCTTGGCCCACATTGTGCTTTACAGTGATGTGGTGGATGAGGGTGTTCTAGCAAAATATACCTCTTTCATGGTTTCAGTAAGACAATCCCAATTCGAGCTGTAGCCTTGAAATTTGAGCATGATCTGGGAAGTGAATGTAAATGGAAGTGTGTGACTTAGGGGGCCATGAATATAATAGGGGTCATGGAAATGGATACTAAAAGCCCACGGAATAAAAGAATAAAAGATGATTGCAGACATGTTCTTAATTTATGCAAGTTGCTGTTAAATACAATTAAATGGAAGCTACATGTAACTCTATCACCTAGCCTGTTAAACACTTCTGTGGTCCTCGCTATACATCAATATGAGCAACACAAGGCCAAATTAAGCTCTGGCTTAATGCTACTGATATAATTCCAATTTTCTAGGTTATATAGAGGCAACATTTGGCAAAAATCAATAGCCTGTTTTGTTGAGGGCCCTAGTTTAGATATCGTAATGGTCTCTTTTGGCCTATGAACCTTTGAAATGATCATTGCACTTTTTATAGAAGACTCTCAAGTATCTTGAGGTCATTCAATTGGGTTACAGTTGCAGCTATAAAATGACCAGTAACCAACCAAACACATTTCTTTTCTCTTTTCTGAAACATGCTTCTTATGTTGGAGACACTGCTTTTCTCACTTATTATAGTGAGATCCCTTATTGCCCGGTATTGTACTAACTCTGTCTGCTCTATTGTATTGTGATAACACTCCTTTGCCCATTGTATTAGGTTAGCACCTCCTTGGCTATAATAAGTATGAAAAAAATTCAAGGTTTAACTTGTCAAATGGAACTTTTCAGTGACTTATTAAAAGAACCCCTGCAGTATTACAAAATGCAGGTTTTCTGTCATGTAACTAAAAGATTCCTATAGAAACCTAATTTTTTATGTGTGTGAAGACAATTTCTTCTACTGCAACACTTTGATTCTTCCTTGAATGAAATCAAGTGTTTTAAAACTTTCTGAGGTGCCCTAAAGGCTCACTACTTTACTGTGGAACGTGAAAGACTGTGAACCTCTCACATAATCGTCACATAGACACTTTGCAATGTGCTCGTGGCAGCAATCGTTCATTACATACTGCAGGCTTTCATAAAAAAAAATGAATAAAATCAGGGAAGAGAAGACTGTGAACTGTGCCTTTCTTGATCGCGAACATTTGGGGGAATCAAAGCTGGAGAGAAAGCAGTTGTCAGAGACTGCTAATGAGGTTAGGATAAATTGTTGCTAGAGAGTTCTTACCTAATGAAATATAGAAAGAAACATAAACGTGGAGAGAGATGGCTTTCTTGTTAACCTCCTCCAAGAAGATATACCTCTAGTGTTGTTGTCTCTGGTACTTCACACACAAACAGTAAGGCTTATTTGTAAGAGCAAGGCACTTGAAGCTCGTAAGTCAGTGTTCCCTTCTCTCTCCCTGTATCCCTGCTGGCAGCTCTTTCCTCCCACCACAGCATGTGAATTACAAGGTAAGTTGCATGCTGCAGCAAGTAAATCAGGTCCTTGGACTATCTTCTTATATATTTGCCATTTCTCACTTTCTCTTGATCTTTAATGCTGAAATGTTGGAATGAAGTTGGGCTTTTTCCCATTTAGAGTGCCTATGGAATAAAGACAGTGTATTTCTAGTGACAGGCTATTATATTCTGATAGGCTGCCATTGACATACCTGGTAACTGGCATACACACAAAGAAGACAGAGATGGTTTTATACAGACAGTTCTGCTTTTTTTGGTTTATTTTGGTACTAGCAATGTCTGTGGTAAACACAAGTACAGTTTTGTGAGAGGTTTGGGAAGTTGGCTCCTGCATCTTTGAGTGTATAAAGAAGGGAAGGGAAGGGACAAGGTTAAAATCTAACTGGCAGTGTAGTCAGCACACTGCAGGAGAAGGTGGCAGCACCTAAAGAATTTAAACAAAGTTCCCTCTCCATCCTCTAGACAGCTAGGAGGAGTACTCCTCTCTTTCTGATTTTGTTCAGTCTTTTTTGTAGTACAATTTAAGTCTTTGTGTAGCAAATTACTTTTAGCTTGGAGAACTACAGCATGACTTGTTTAAGAAATAAAGGAACCATCTGAGGGATATTGTTGTAGTATGCTTCTCATCTAGGTCTAGTTTGGGACAGAGTCACTGTGTCTAGTGCCCTAAAGAGGCTGAAAATGGTCAGCGATGTTAGAATACTTGTTCTGGCTAAGAGAGTAAAGTCAGTTGGGAAAAGCAGAATATAGCAAGTTCAGAGGTCCTCCAAAAGTGTAAGATTAAGAAAAAGAGAATACCTGGAGCTCTTACATTCTTCTGAGGGATGTGGAGAGGGATCAAAGGAAAAAAAAGTTTTATTTTTGGTTTCTTTTTTACTGCATTGTACATTTGCCCCTGGCTTCAGAAAAGAGACTGGAGTAGACACTTTTCTCAAGCCTTCTCTGAAGGCTTCAATATGCATAAGTATAAATCTCTTTATACACACACACACACACACACACACACACACACATATATCAATATATATAGTATCTCTTTTTTATTGTGTTGCTTCAAATTTTTCTCAAATTATTCTCAAAACTACTATAAAGTAGTTTTTGGTGTGTATTTATTTTACTTGTTAAGTTCTTCCTATCTTCTTTTGTTTACATGGGCTAATCCAAATCCTTTTTCAGGAGACAGCGAGCCAAAAATAAACTACTTAATGTTGAGGTAATACAATCAACAAAGTAACACCTGTGTGTTTCAGTTTAAATCCTTTTGTTTCTCACACCATTTCAGTCTGCCTACTGAGGACATCTGAGAGTCTCTTCAGAAAAACAATAGGTTTCCAATTAAGCATCATTAGTGAGACAAAAACACCTAGTTTGGGTCAAAACACTTATAAGGCTCCGGAGTGAAATGAATGACAGGGCAAAATGTTATGACTAGAAATCAAGTGGTTCCCTCCTTGGGAGCACTCATGTCTCTCCCCCTCTCCCTAGATCAGTCTGAAGATGTTGTCTTCTGGCGAGTTTCCCTGTGCTCTTTAGTGAAGGTGCAGTCCATCTGAATGACTGAAAAATCTGACAGCTTGCTTAAACCTGCCCTCTCACATAGCTCTCATAGACCTTTTTCTCCCCCTCATGCCACCATTCCTTGTAAGCCATTCAAGGCCACTTCCATGATGGTCTTTCCCAGTGCTTTTGAAGAAATACAGTGCCTCGCTTTGCCTTTGGTGGTGATTCTTGGCACTTTATTTCTTGTAGTCAAAGGTTTGGGGATTTAATCCAGGCCCTCTTTGAAGATCTGTGTGGAGGTCTTGCCCTTCCTGTGAGTAAAGGGCAATTTACTTGTTAGTTGGCAGCATGCTCCCATTTGTTCTGACTTCAAGGTGGAAAGGCAGATTATTTTAAGACTATTACTGAACTTGTTCTTTGAGTCACAGACATTTCTGGAAAAACCTTTAATGTTCTTCATTTCAATATACTTTGAACAGGCTGCTTCAGTAATTATCTTCTTCGATATGTGGTTCCACATATAGTGTAGACTGTTCTGTAATTTTAGAGCCTATTAACCACTAACTTGTATGTATATGGTAGTTTTATTTAGTGAATGCTTTGTGAGGCTTGAGCTGATTACTTTTTGCCTATATTTCTTTTTTTTTCTTTTTTTTCTTTTTTTTTTTTTTTTTTTTTTTTTTGTTGTTGTTGTTTCCCAGGTGACTGGCTTGGCTTTTCAAACTGTACTCCAAGATCAGTTTCTTTTCTATGCTTCATTACGACAAAGCATTTGTTACCCTTTTCTCAGACTTTGCCTAAGTCTTGGTACATGCACTGCTGTCAGTCTGTTTTATCTTTTTCTATAAATTTCTCAACATGCTAGGTAAATGGAAATTTATAGATGGAGCTGCTGATGTGCTTTCATGTAGAGCATATTTTCTTTTACAGCTGTATGTCTTGTATTTTAATTTCCCTTTGTTGTTACCAGCAGTTACTTCTATGCCTGGAATACAAGTTATTCCCACAGTTCGCTACAGCTCCTCCTAGCAAAATTTCTTTGTAGACTGGTTGGTAAGGAGAACTAAGAGGTTATAAGGTGGTTACCTTCCAGAAAGACACTGAATTATTTAGTACCAACTCGTCTACCTAAAATTATAACATCTTTTGACTCTAAGTTCAACAACGACACCACTATAATCTGTTAAAACAATGACTTAGGTATGCTGGTAGTACAGAAAGCCCAGAAGCTGTCCACAGAACCTAAACATGGCTAGATTTCAAAAAGTCACTGATGTTTATGAAGTGACAGTTTCACTAGGAAAGAGATGTGAGCTTCATACGTACCCCCCAAAAAATGTGTTAAGACTCTGTGTTTCTGTTAGTTGGCAGTTCTTCAACTGCACACTAGGCAGCAGCCACGGGTACCTGTGCAGTAGGATAATTGCTAGTGGTTCTCAAAATGGTACAGGATGTTTTTATAACTAGTTAGATGTTAAAATAAATATATGTATAAAGATGTATATTTTTGTTATGCTGTAGATATTTATATACTAATTTATTAATGGTATGCATATACAGTGGAGTTCTAAAGTTGACTAATTTACTTGAGCTCACAGATACATGAATCTGAATAGTTTTACTGGCTGTAGGACAGATCCTAACTCAGTCTTTAAATGAAAAAGATGCCAAATTTCTGTTTACTGTTGTTTCTACCATTCCTTATTTTTAGTATCTCAGCGTCCAAAAACTCTGGGAAAAATGTTATAAAAGTTGGAAGCACATACTTGACAATACTTGCATGACTTGTCTTGTGTTTCTTTGTATTTTTCAGCATGAGCTCTATGGAACAAATGCAGGGTTCAGACACTAATAGCCACCTCAAAGGTATTTAGTTGTTTTTAGAAAACCACTAGAAAAATTAAAAGGTAACATCAACCAACACCTTCCTAAGTTAAAAAAATATTGGGTTGGATATTCAGCTGAGGTAAACTGACCCAGTTCCATGTGCTTTCACTAAGCTACATGAGTTTCTCCCAGCAGAAACTATTGGCCTATGAATGTATCACAACTAACTTGCCGGAGGAGGAAGGAAAGCCAGTGGGACAAAGCTATAGTAACTGCCCAGGGTATTTCTCTGGTTGGCTTTATTCTATTGCCTTCCCTGAAGAATTAAAGAATTGAATAATTATTTCCCATTTCGGTTTAGAGCTCAATGTTAATTGTTGATCAATTGCTTGAAAATTAAATTCAGAAGTTGCTTTCCCTGTCATTTGCCTTTACACACCAAAATAATAATAATCTTTGTAGTGTTTTCTCCGGAGATGAGCAAAAGGAAATGAATTCAAGTATTACTGTAAAAAATACATATACAGTTATGAAACTGTATGGTTTCTGGAATAAAGGCTTAAAGACTTTTAAAAATGCTCTGAGATATGATAAAGCAAAATTTTCAAGCCCTGTTCATATTGAGAACTATTTTATTCCTAGTTACAGAGATTACTCAAAGAGCAAATTAGTGTCAATAATACTAGACATAGCTCCAGTTAAAGTCAATGAACAGATCCCATTAACTTCAGTATGGGACAGAGAGGGTAGTGAGCCAGAATCTGCCTTTAGCTTTTGCCTATATTCAGATTAAAAAGCCTTGAAAATAGAATTTGAGCTGTTAAACGTTAACGCTGTATGCACCATGCTACAGAATGAAATTTTTATCATTCTGGCCATTTAAAATTCTTCCTGCAGCAAAGGATAGTATTCACCAGAAAAAAGTTGGAATTGTTCCAACAGAGAGTCAAGTGAGCAAGAAATTTTCCACAAGGTAGGAGAAATGCATTTATTAAGAGTATAAAATTGCATACCTGGATCCACATCTAGATCCTGTCCCTCCTAGATATAGGAATTTGTTCAGCCCTCATTCCCTGTATTAGAAATAAAATAATTAATTCTTCATAGTCTTATCCAAAGTTATATTCAAGTGTTAGTTTTGTCCTATGCCATTTATGAGCAATGTGGAAACATAGCACTGTAGAAAGCATATGCTTGCTTGATAAATAGATATGCTTGTCAGTGCTCCATTTAATATTCTAACCAAAAACTGTTTTATACAGAGAATGGGATTATGATTAATATATGCTATAGTAGGAATAAATGTGTAGCAACTTTCTTTCAAAATAACAAAACATATGGTGCTCAATTTATTATTGAATTAACTTTCATATTAACTTGAAAACAAAATCTTGTTCTCATTTTGATATGATTAGACCCTTGAATCTTTGGAAGTCAAAGTCATTGATTACATACTGGTAGGTGATTTTGCATTTTTTCGAGGGTAAAGTCGATGCCTGTTGTTTAAACTGGCAAAGTATTATCTGCTCCTTCCTTGAGAATAATACACTGCTTATCTTATCTGACCCATGACCTGGTGTCACAGTGACCTAGTGCTGTGAAACAAAGGCATCGCACTCCTCATATATTCTGTACCTAGAGTAAGTTTATATTGAGCTTGCATCCTGATATCATAAACTTAACTGACGCTCTAATATAGGAGAATGATCTAGATTCATAATGCTCTGACGGTGGTCCTGTGGTATGAGGGAGTACATAACTAAAGTAAAGGTCTACAAAAGAGAAAAATAGTAATCATTATACCTGGTAATACTGGCTTCTGGGGAAAAAGTCAATACTTTCCACTTTCATTTGGGAAGAATCTTATACCTTTTAGGTGGAGCCACAGAATACGAAACAATTTGGAGCATTCATTTTATATTTTTACAGCACCACACCTTAAAATAATAATAATAAGCCCAAGTCCTTTCTCAGGAGATCCTGCAGTTTTACATCTTAATATACTTGGCCTGATGTAAAGAACAAGAAAGTCTTAAAGACTTTCTTTTCGACTAGTACTTCATGCTTTATTCTACAGATAGAGGATGCTCACCAAGGTGGTGGATTACAGAGGACAACAGGCCTCTTTATGCAGCGCTGTCTGCACTGTAGCTCATCTGTTCATGGCACCTCCTGCAAAAGGGCTACTACCAAGTCTCTGCTAAGCCAGGTTATGCTCTGCCTTCCTTGCAGCTAAGACATACTGGATGGCTTGGCTCCCCCTCACCTCCCTACTGCAGGTGATGGTGAGCAAAGCTATTACGCAGTGCTGACATTTTATGATACACGGTATATCCAGGTAAATGTTACACAAGTAACATTTCTCTCTGAATAATATATTAACCATTATAGGTCTAACCAAGAATGCAGTCACAAACAGTACCTCTACCTATAGAAGAACAATGTTAAATGCAGCGTGCACAAACTCTCTGGTGTGTTATTTGTGCAGCCACCATTTCATTCCCCAAATACCTGAGGTGGAGATATGGTAACACTAAATTTCAGGGCTACAGTACCAATGCCACAAAAGCTAATCACTCTGTGACCGTGAAGTCTAAATTAGGGTTAAGATAAACTTGGAGAAGTTATCTTCTAGTGCAACAGAATTACATAGCAAACACCAGTCCTCAAATATGACGTGACTCAAATCTCAAATGACAAGTTGTCTGACATTTAACCCTAATGAATGACTTCGGAAATAGTATGAAAGAGGGGGAAAAAGTCCCAAAGCTGCTTAATTAGTGGGCTAGCTGATTAACTAATGATGACAGCAATGATGGTGAATTATAAGGCTCCAGAATGCGTTTTCTCTACTTGATTTTTTTTAAAAAAGACTTTTGAGCATTTTAATAAAACTAAGTTGCATTGCAGCAATTCATTTTTGGATTGAGAATGCTAGGGTTTTCAGTTCTACAGTCTTCCTCTCTTTTTCTCACTTTCATTCTTTTCTCTGGAAATGACAGGTGAAATCATGCTAGACATCAGAAACAATCCCTTTGAGAAGTTCATTGAAATGCACAAAAACATGGTTTCAGTTTATCTGCATATATTAATGAAAATCAAATTTATTGAAAATAAATTCTACCAGCTGTACTCTAAAATTTTATCAATGACTTCTTTTGAACCATACATATTCCAAGAGTTAGACAAAATGTAAATAGCATTTCTTCCTCTTTCATTTTGCAAACACTGTATCTGATTCCCACAGTTACCACTCCATTGGTGGTGTGCCAGCATCAAACTATGATAACAGTAGGGCCTGTTGGCTTCTTTCTAGTAAAAGGAATGGAAGTAAACAAAAAAACAAAAGCTACCTTTTAAATCAAGCTAATGTAATAAAATCCCTTTGTGAATATACTAGAATAAGCAAATGGCAATTTACCCAACTGAGAACACATTCTTATTCATTAGACACTGTCCAGAGTCTCCAGAGAGAATATCAGACATTATCTTGGAGGCTCTACTACAATAGCAAATGCAGAATATAATGAAAAAATTTCAAGGAATGCATGTTAAATGTGAGATAGGTATGAGTTATTTTTTATAATTTTTAAGTAAGGTTTCTTCATCTTTAGAAATGAGGAAATCTGAAAGCTGAAAATCACTTAGCTTAGCCAGCTGATTATATCTATTTTAACCAGCTATGGTTGCTTGGGAGCTGTTTTGCTAATCCCTGCTTTGTCATTAGGCTATGTATTAGCAGGATGGAAATGGCATCACTGCACCATAATTCAGCAACATGAATAAAGAACAAGCAGAGTGCAGTGCTATCGGCAGCAGTACAACAGCAGGTAATAAGAGTCTGTTACCCAAGCAGAATGTGTTATGTAAAGACAATTGCAGAGTAGAAGCAATAGCTCTAATCAGGTTAATTAGGCTGCATTCATGTTTCATTTATGGTACAACTACCCTGTAAATTCAAAGCAGCCTACCTCATCTTACTGAAGCCCTCTTATACAGCTGTCATCCTCTCTATTACACTCAACACCATATATTCTCTTTCCCTTAAAAAAAGGAAGATATTTCCCATCACTTTTTAAGAATTTCTTTTCATTGTTTGTAGCTCAAAAAAAGTTATGATACAAGTTGTATATAAAATCCATACCAACATTAAAATTCATTCCTCTGCAACCAAATTAGGCACATAGAAGTTGTTTGTAGAAGGCTTATTTAATAGCATTTTATTTATTTCTCCAGTATTTTCCTGCTCACTACCAAGACATCGTATTGGCTTTAAAAAGTGTGGCTCTCACCCTTCTTCCTTTTATTCATTTTCTTAAAGTGCTAGATTTCGGGTTACTCTCTCAGAGCTAGCTGGAAAGACGTGTCTGCTTTGGAGAAATGATTAGAGCCTGGTGCTGTGAACCTCCACCTCTAGATGCTTCTCCTTTCCACTCACTGAGTTTATCAGCTTGTCCTTTAAAAGTAATAATGGATACAACAATTTTGAGATCACTTTCTCTTCATTCCCAAGAAACCAAACCTGGATAGAAAAGAGCTGTTAAAAAAGAGAGAACATGTGCAGATGGGAGGATCCTATTAATGATTTTAATTAACTGTCTAGCATTCAGCTGTTTACATGCTGATAGCAGGCTTAGACTCTTTTGGCATTCCCCCATTAGAGAAAACAAAAGTAGTATTTTCAGTATCCAGTTAGAACAAATCTAAGTTATATCTTATAAAGTCTTTTATTAAAATTGAAAGGTATTGTAGTTAAGTGTCCCTTAGGCATTATTTCAATATGTTGTTAATAACATCACTTAAATTAATATTCTTGCTTATATAATTTTTGTATTCTGTGCTGTGGAAGTATGGCCAATTCAGCACAGTATTACTGCGGAGGTCAAGCGATATCATTGATTAGCAGTATCATGAAAGCAGTGTAGCTGAAGCAGGAGCAGAATTGCTTAGAATATTACATTGTTGCTATGCATTTCCTTCCATTGTGGGCTGCAAACAATGTGACAAGGCATTTCTTCCTTTAGTAAATAGGTATGCATTTTATGAAATACTTCCTTCCAAAATTACTACTATGTAACCAAAGACCGGTTTAACTGAAGGTTAAAAAAGTATGAAACTGCTACAGCTCAGAGAGTTTTAATAGCTTGTTTCCATTTACTTTTCCATCGGACTTGGATGAATTAAATGGAAAGTGTACGAACTGATCATTTTGTAATGAGGGAGTGGGCATCTCTATATCTAGTACTCTGTCTTCCTTGGGTTTGTGTCCCCAGCTTCTCAAAACATTATTTCTTTTTAGGAAAATTCATGTGTCCTCTCAACTATTGAGGGTGTAATGGGTAACAATTGCTAATAATACCTGAAGACTACTCTCATTTCATTTTCTGATGTTACTGTTGCTGCCTAACGACTTTGTTTAGTTAACACCTGGAAAAAAATATCGGAAAATCCACGTGCACTTAATTTTTCACCTTCTAAACTTATGGAGAACCAACACCTAAAATATTAATCTGTCATAACAGTACAAATGTCTGTCATATAATTTTAAATATTTTACTAGACATATATCTCATTTCCAGGAAGACCTGAATATTCATCCAGATATACATCTATTCTATTATGAAAGAAAGCTGTGATCTAAAAATTGTCAAGATTTCTGGAGGAGTCAGTAATGAAGATCTCCAGACAAGACAGTCTTTGGCTTGTGGCTTTCCTCATCATCCAGCTGAGGAATGTTGCAGAGAAGGTGCTGTGGCCCAGACATCGTGGTTGCGAGAGGCCACACGGAGGAGTTTGTGATGCACATTTGCTGTGAGTCACTGGCACAGGTCATGCTCCAGCCATGTCCAGTGCAGCACCGTCTCACGTACTCTAGCACCAGAGTAATAAGCTTCATTACTGCTCAGTCCAGTGGCATAACTCTAAGTAAATGAAGTAATAGTGTAAAGTGACTGTTGGAGAGAGCCCACTGTAAATTTGTTTTCAGGCTTCTGGTTTCACACCTCTCCTCCCTGGTGAATAGCTGCAACTCAAGAAAACCTTGCTCTTTCTGGAGAGAGTTTAGCAGTCTGACTATGTGCATAACTTGCAACTGTTTTGTACCTTTAACAGTCTTGAGGAAATATCAAATATACATTTCTGAGTCCTCCTTCCATGACACCTCATCAACCTTTATGCCCAGTCATTGAACGGAGATGGTTTGTACATGATATTAAATTTGCCATTGGACCAAAGGCAAGCCTAAGGTCAAAATGAATGCTAAACTATTTCCAAAAGTGTGTATAACTGAGTTTAGAATTGCTCTTAATGGTGTTACAAGGAGGAAATTTTAAATACATTTTCCCAAGTGTCTCAGCAGCCAAAATCCATTAAGAACCTGACCCTCCTGACTCATGGAGGTGCTTTTGGAAACATAAGTATTGTTTTTTATTAGAATCATCTCATAAACAAATAAAATAATTTTTCTCTTGTTTTTATAGTGTAAACCTTGATTATTAGCCAGAACCTAATATGAAGGGCATACTGAGAAGATTTTTCCCAAATGAAGAAATGAAGGTAACAAGATATACTTCCAAAGAAAGCCAGATACCATGTGAAGGTGGTTCTCATTGCATGACTATCAGCTGAAAGGTATCTCAATCATAATACTATAAAATCAGTCACAAATTTTCCTCTAACAGTAGGTTTCCTTCTTGAAGGATTAAGATATGTATCCAAAGCTAGGATCCTCATCAAGGCTAATTCAACAGGCCATCAAAAATACAATTGGAGATATGATTGACCAAATTATTTTAGTTATAATTGGCAAGTTATTTTGATTTTTTTAATTCTTTTAAATTATTGTTTTACTGTATAACTGTAATGTGCAGAAACTGAAAAGATAGAAAACAAGATATTTCAAAAATCTCTGTTTCACATACAGAGTAAAATTAGTTGGCATCATGAAGTTGTTTTAAGTTGTCAGCATTCATACTCTCAGAAATGTTTATTCTTTGATTGATCAATACACATTCTAAAATACACTTATTTGTCAAACCAACATGCCAAAAGAAACATGTGATAGCATATGCCTTTATAAAAGAGAACTCAGCATGTGCACCTTTACCTTATCCCCACCATGAGGGGGTTGATTTTAGCCCTGTTTTTAACACTTGTGGGTAAGTAACTTATCTGTTTCCATGGATTTAAAATAACAGTTTCAGAATCTAAATGTGATTCATTTATAAATACAAGCTTTAAAGTTTTATAGAAAAATCCAATTTGTGACAATTTTTTTGCTGTGTAGGAAAAGAGAGACTTTTACCTATATACTGAATTAGAATGAAAATTAATTGGAAAGCATTATAGGAGATGTACAAGCTAAGATGTAGCTTTTCATACTAAAATATATAAACATTTTGAGTTACTTTTGCCTTGTCATTTCATTATTTTCTTTTTTTCTTTTCTTTCAGGGAGCCAACATCTTAATTATCGTAAGTAATTTTCCTATCAGCTAATGTAATTATAATGAGTGAAATTCAAAATAGAATCTGAGAGGTATATCAGTGTTTAATATACTTTTTAACTGTTTCAGGTGCAATACAAAAATGAAAAAATCATCTTTTCTGTTTCATACATTCTAATAGAGATACTTTAATATATTCTGTACAGTCTCTATAATGTTTTGTGTGAACTATTTCTTTGCAGAACCTGATTTCAGTGAAAACAAGGCTTATACATATAATTATGAAAGTGTACTTCTCAGTGGGCTTCCAGAGAAAGGACTTGCAAGAGCTGGAATAAGAATAAGAAGTAAAGTGGAAATTAGTGGTATTGAGCCAAAACTTTGTCTTATTAGGGTAAGAAAATGTATCCAATTTGAAAGGTAAAATTACCTTCATACTTGACTTTTTTTAAAGCTTTTGGGAAGTAATTAAGTTTGATCATATGTTGTGCTTACTCAGGCAGTCTGTAACTAACACTATTATTTTTATGCAGTGCCCTAAAGTCTATTTGCACTTTGCCAGGTAATTCTCAGCTCAAGCCAACCTTGGGCTTGAAGGATTTCTTCTGCTTTGTGATCAGGAAGACAATGGAATGTAATTTGAAATGAACAATAATTTATTACTGGATCAATCCAATTGTTCCAAACTGTACAACATAGGATTATTTAATCAACTGATTTCGTAACCAGAAAACGAAAAGCAATAAAACTTGTGACAGTAGTTGGATGTGATTCAATATTTAGCATAATTAATGTCTTCTGGTTGCTTCTTTTGCTGCAGGGTCCCAAATTACATCCTTTGTCATCCTCAATTGTATATTTTTACTGCATGCTGAGTAACTGCTAAGAGTTCTGATTACGTGAAAAACACTTCTGCCTTTAACAGAAGCCTTTACGTGCTTCTAATGAATGTATTGAAACATACTCCTCAATTGCTTTACAAAAACTCTGCTTAGTCTTCTGTATATGTGCAAGAAAAATGGTCTTTTTAAAAGTTTTTATTTGGCAAATTGAAAACTGCAGATAGAAAAAACGTGGTGACTGTCTGATAAATGCCTGTAAATGCTGTCCCCTTCAAGTCTGAACTAGCTTTCTGTTACTAGGTATTTTTGTAAGTTCAAAATATAATAGATCTAGACAGGAAACATTGCTTTTCCATGACCTTTGCAAGTGGCTGGATGTTTTTGCAAAACCCAAGGAAATAGAATCCACACATCAGTCCTGGTGAGTAGAAGTCTTCTCTGGCAGAGCAGAGGCAGAATCAGGTCTTGTCTTTGTCCCACAAGTCAGGGTGAAACAATTCTTAGTATGCTGGAGTACGTCTTCACCATTACAAAATGGCCTCCTGTTCTTTAAAAACTTCCAATACTGTTTCACCTGCTCTAGTGCATTTGGAGAAAAGTTTCAGTTTGAAAAATAAACATTTTCTGGCAATAAAGAGAAAAGAAAAAAGTAGTCACAAGCTTCTGGGCAAGTTCTAAGTGAAAGGTAATGATACATTTATTCCCTTCTGCACTATGAAAAGTTTATTTTGCTGCTATTATATTTAAATTAGACAGTTCGGAGGGATTGCTCAGGGAATTAATCTTTCATCTTTAGCCTACTGGTTCACATTCAGCCCAAGTAAAAAGCCCTGGTCCCTGAGTGGTTTCCAGCTGACAATTTTTTCATCACAAACCCTCAAGTAAGAATCACCTGCTATGTTCGAAGCCTTAGCAGATAGCGTAAGTACTGTCTGGGCCCTGAGGGCTGGGGAAAACTACTGGAAGTGACCCTGCAGCACAGTCCTCAGCCTTCCCATACACAGTATGCCAGAAGCATGTCTAAGAGGCAGCATGAGGGACTTGCTCTGTAACTGCATCCTCTGTAAACTTCACTTACTGGAGTTGGCAGTGATCTCCACAAAAAATAACAAAAATAAATATTGAAGTTCAGTCTCCAGTGATTTGCTGTATGAGAATTTAGTTTCTGTGGCTTTTGGGGAAATTGATCTGAGTTTTGCATCACATTACCAGCCTAAGGTGTCACAAAAAAGGCTCTCTAAATTCTCAAAATATATAGGTGGGGAAGATCTTCAAAGAAACTAAGCTAAACATGCCCCACTCTTGTGGGGTAGAAATAGTTCAAGTTATACATAGTTTAGCATAACTTTCTAATCACTTAGATTAGCCCCAGGTTAAGGCTAGAGGACAAAGTGCAAAGGGCTGGTACCAGTTGGTCTGAGCCTTTGGCTTTGACACTCCACAGAAAAATATGTAGGGAAGGACAGTTTTTTATAAC
Source organism: Rhea pennata (assembly GCF_028389875.1). NCBI lineage: Eukaryota > Metazoa > Chordata > Aves > Rheiformes > Rheidae > Rhea > Rhea pennata. The sequence continues at coordinate 14,347,536 of NC_084670.1, read as the reverse complement.
CTCCTTTCCAGTGCTCCACTAATCATGACTATCTGGCTGGCCCAGCAACCATGTTGTTATTAGTTTCTGACTCCTGCCTGTGCTCTATAACCCCAGTGAGGCAGATGACGGAGTTCACAATAGGAGTTAATGATGCTTTATGCAACATCAACTTTCTCCTGCAATTTCCTGCAGGTCTTCCTTCCTGCTTTTGGTTGGAAGCAACCTGCTTCATGCAGCTCTTCTCTTTTCATGCAAGTCAACTTTAGTCAATATGGATTATCTGTGAAATAGAACAAATCACAGTGACTTAGAAATATCAAAGTCGTTTGCATTTCTCTCCATATATATATATAGAAACGTGTTTTGGTAGTAGCTATGTTAAATGTAGACTTAAGTTATATTATTAAAGAGGCTTTATGTTATTTAAAATTATATTTTTGAAGGGAGTAGGACTCTAGATGATGTTTGCACTGTTTATTTATATGCATTAAAAAGTTAGTAGAAAAAAATAAAAAGGAATTATATTCCCTTTCTATTCTAGATTCACTCAATCGAAGCAGCAGAATACAACGGTATTTGGCCTACAAGCTCATTCTCCCGGTCGCTCAAACTGACTCAGGCGCTAACAGGACAGCTGAGTAATCCCATCAAATTTGAGTATAACAATGGCCATGTTGGAAACCTTATGGCTTCTGAGGCCGTCTCAGATGATGGTCTTAACATCTACAGAGGGGTTCTGAATGTGCTGGAGCTGAGTATAAAGAAGATGCAGAACTCATATAACTTACAGGAGGTAAGCATTTCATCTTGCCCATTATGGTTGCTTTGTCACTAAATAAACTCTCTCGTCTGATTCTTTTACTGCATTTTCTGGATTCATTGTTGACATAATCTTCAGTAAAAAGAAACACTTAAGCTTGGGAGATCATCATTAAATTATTCATATGGCACAACATTTGATTGAGCTGTAGCTAAAGAGAACAACAAAATAAGTAGATTTTTAATCTAGTTGATCAGTTTATTTCAGAAAGTGTATTTGCAGCATTAGACCTTTACAAAATCTGGCTTGTGATTCTAGTAAAAGTAAGCTCATATGAAAGCAGAAGCCTACAAAAAATTTGAATACTGTGTTAAAACAAGCTTAAATGTGCAACATAAGATTAAAGCTACAATAACACAAATTTCACTTCTCTACTAATCAAATATTCTTTAATCTCTTCTAGCTGCTCTTTTAGGAGGAAAATAGTATACATGCCATGATATTATTGTAACAGTTTTGACAGCTGCAGTTGTTCTATTGGAATTTCCACTGTTTTTCAGGTTTTAATATCTTAGTCAAGGTAAAACATCTGATATTACTGTTCACCGCAGAAATTGCAATGTATTTAGCTTTTGAAAAACCGTATTTACATTGATTAGACTGCATTTGATTCAGAGATCAGCAAAAACCTTGAAATTACTGTGCTTTCATGTTTTTTTTTTATTGAAAATGCAGACCGGAGCAACTTCAATTTTTTAAAAAATGTATTTTTATATGAATAGAGTTGTTTCTGATAAAGGAACTACATGATTTAATATTTTCATGCTGCTTGTTGCACATAAAAACCTGGGTGGTGGTGTCAGTATTTTACAGCACTATTTTCTCATAATCTAGTTTTACATCTTCATTCTTTCTAATTCAGTTAGCAATATCTCCTGCTCTCATTGCTAAGCTTGTTGCTGATATATGCAGCTTCACCTCCTAAAATCTCTTTCAAGTTTTCTTTGCTTTTCTCACACAGCCACTGATTTGTGAGCTTTGGCATGCTTGCTTGACAATCTCAAGTCACTCTGTATAGGAAGATAACCATTATTAGTCCCAAAATGCAGAAGGTGAATCTGAACTGCAGATAGGTTTAAGCAACTAACCTGGGAAAGTCTGCTTCACGGCTTCCAGTGGGTAGGATAAGATATCTGAGCGAGCCATAACCTAAATAACACTTACTAGAAGTCCAGCTATAGCAGAAGGCTGCTTTGTCCTGCTAAGTCATGTGGGCTGGGCATTCCCATTTAAAGTTTAAATGTCTCTGCCTCATCCTGCTGTCTGCAGAGTAGCCTCATACCTGTATTTGCAGATTACAAGTCTTTTGGTGTGTATTCTTACTTGTAGCCCTTAGTGATGCCACAGTGCCCTCAGGAGTACTGTTAAAGTAGGTATGCTTTGCCTTGCAAACCATCACATGACCGTTTAACTGAGTTGACATAGCCCAGAACTGCTCTCTGGAACAGCTACATTATCAGTAACAATAAAAGAATCATAAAAATTACCCTTCCTCCTAAAACATAATCAAATATTTTCCTTTCCAAAATCTCCTGACTGGCTGAGGAGATTTAAGACCACTTACGTATGCTTGAAATATTACTGAAGATCTGAGTTAAAACTGCAAACTCAAGAAAACCCACAATCAGAACTCTGCTATTCTGAAATTCTTTTTAATTATTGCCGTTCATATTACAATAGATTGCGTAATATTCCAAGGCCTGTTTTATAGGCATTTATAAGCTGTCTATGAAAGCAAATATTAGGGGCAGAATGTCATTTCCAACCTTCAAATACTTTGCTATTGAGATTTTATTCTGACTGATCACATTATTTTGACACTTTTTATTAATATTCCTCAAATCATATTGCATAATCAACAGTTCTAACAGGAAATTACTATCCATCTTTTCTGAGGCTCCAATCTTGTCTCAGTGAAGCTATTGAGAATTTTAGCACTCTCAATGAAATTCTGATTTGGCTTATTGTACATTCACCTGTGCATGTGGAAAAGAAAAGAAAGTAAAGTCATCCTAGTTTGGCTTTTGGAAAGTACTATGACTAAAAAATATGCACTTCTAATAGGAATTTTGAAACTATAGAGTTAAACAGGAAAGTTCATATGGGGGGCTAAAGGAGCTCTGCTTAGGGATAAACATTCTCTGATTCCATCTAATTTTTACCAGGCCAGCATTGGAGGAGTTTGTAATACTACCTACGCAATTCAGGAAAACAAGAGAGCAAACCTAATGTATGTGACAAAATCTAAGGACTTAAACAGCTGCGAAGGGAAAGTTCAAATGGTCACTGGTTCAGCATACACTCATCCTTGCCGGACCTGCCAGCAGGTAAATTAGAAGGATTATGTTTACATATTTTTATTCTATTTTATTTTATTTTTTATTTTTATATATAAAACATATATGTGTATGGTACATATTTTAAGTAGAACCAGATCTGCTGTATCTAGCTATCTGCAGTTTCTTTCTACATGAGAATCCTGTCTATGGAGCATTAATGATCTGTGCATAAACTGTCATATACTACAGAGATTCCTCAACTAGCTTAAACCAGCCGACTTGAAAAACATTAGTTATCATTGTAAGTTAATTCATCTCCTCTGCAAAGTGAAAAAAACAGCCATGATGTCCAGTTTCTAGTATTCAAGGCAGGTATTTCTGCATCATATTACAATGCAAAGTGTAGGCACAGACGATGTTTACCTCAGATTCCTGTCTTTGAAATAAGAAATCATATGGCTTATACTGCTGCTCAGGGAATGTTTCACCTTCTAAAGGGAATAACCAATGATTTATATTTGGGAAAGGGAATAACAAGCTAACACTTCTTACCTATAAAAGTCTGACCTCTTCCATGGAAGTATACCTTCAGAATTCAGAAAAACTGCCAGTGTGGACAATGAGTAAAACAGCCCTGAAGAATAAGCAGGTTGAAGTGGGTGATACAATACCTTCTAGTCACATAACTTAAAAATTAAATGACTTCCTATTTTCTTTGTCACTTTTTTTTGTTATAAAGAGAAACAAGAATTCCCGGGCAACTGCTACTTACAATTACAAAATTAAATATGCACGTAATGAAGCAGTAATTACACAAGCTGATGTCGAGGAAATCCACCAGTTTGCACCCTTCAATGAGATAACAGGAGGAAATGCTATAGTAGAAGCAAGGTACTGTATATATGCCCTTAATTCTGCAACTCAGCATCTCAGTAATCTGGTCAAACTCCACAACTGAAATAAATCCTTTATTTCCGCAGCCTATTTGCCAGTATTTAATTACATAAAACCCCAAACAGTTCATAAAAACAACCTTCACTGTTAGTTGTAAACCTGAAACACTAGCCAAATGCACATCACTATCCAAATTTTGTTAACTAAACTTGGCAGGGTCTGACTGTTTTATTTCTCAGGGATATTTGATTTATGACATAAAAGCCAAAACAAATGTAATTCCATCTGAAAAATTGTGAACTAATATATTTGCAGTAAAATGCTTTGAAAGACAATTACTTACTGAAAGTAAGTTCCCTGGAAAATAATAATAGAGCAATAGACCATGGAGACTAGTTTGCAAGAAACCTAGATACGACTTTAGATTCCAACATACTTCCTAAGTATTGTGGACTGCTTGCAACTCTTCCATCGAAAGCATTTCTTGAAAGGAAATTAGGTATTGTTGCAAAAAGATTCAGCACAGGACATGTAAAATGTATTTGCTTTTCCACTGGAAAAGTTATGTTTTTCTTAAACAAGTTTTAGGCAAAACAAGAACATGATTGTCGAAGAAATTACACCCCTATTTGTCTTTAACTAAAGCCCCTAAACTTTCAGAGTGTGATTTTTTTTTTTCATCTGCATCAAAATCATCTATTGGTTTTATTTTTTAACTTACCTGCTTTAGTGATGGACTCTGTAGGCAAGGTCATTTTACACACTACTGAAGAGGAAGGCTTTCTACTACAGGTCACTACAGAAGATACACCTCAGTCTCCCTCCTCAGTTGCTGTAATTTTGCATTGCTTCATTAACTTCTGTAAAAATCTAGTAGTTTTCAGTATACAGTTTTGGAAAATGAGACATCAGAAAATTTATGTCAATAAATCCTTGATTAGCTTAATTAATATGATGAATATGTTCAAATTGACCAAACAAAAAAAAAAAAAAAAAAAGATGAAAGCAGCTTTACTATTTCATGCAATCAAGGTATGATAGATATAACTGCAGTACCTTTATCAAATTACAGTCTACTATGAGAGAGCATTGGTCTGGAACCAATGAACCTTTGCTGATTTAAACTTTATTCCTGCAAGCCTGCATGGACTTCCCTACTATTCTTCCTCAGGTATTGACCTCCTCAGAAGGGGTAGTGCCTTTATTCTTCTTCATTTTCTCTGGAACTCTTGCACTGCCCATCAGAAGGGGCCAAGTGTACAATAGGTGGGAAGATGTGGATATGTCATCCAGATCTTCAGAAGTTATTTTTTTTGATGCACTTTCCTTGTAAAATGAAAATCTAATGTGAAGGACTTAAAACATTTGGAAGTGAATTTTCAGTCCTGTTCAGCCTAAACCTCTTGCTGCACCTTTTGAAGCCAAGAGATGTTTTGCTATTGTTTCCCCATTTTAATGCTATGGTCAGTATTCATTTGCTGTTCTGTATGGAGTATAACATTTTCCCATATATTCTAGGCCCATATATCTCTTCCCAAAACATTAAAGATGATGATGTAATAGATTCATCTTTTTTTCATTCTGGAAAGGGGAGTTAAATCTGTCCAAGTGCACCTTGGACATATGCATACATTCTGACCCAAATGCCCTTCCAATAATATTGTGTAAAATTTGAAGAGAGAAAAAAGTCTTGATTGATTCTGTAGCAGTTTATTTTCACATTCCAGTGGCTTCTTTGCAAAGCAATGCTGTGATATTCTGTGCAGCAGTTCTATGAAATCTGTATGGAAGGAGTAGATAGAAATGATATGAAAGATCATCTTAGAGATTCCAAAATAAACATGCCAATTTTCTACAGAGATTTTGAGATACTATACAGTGCATGATATTGGTTTTGAAATGTTTTCAGATGTTCAGTACAAATTCCTGACTTTATTATAGTGTCCTGAATGACCTATTTTAAACATAATTGGCAGGATAGGATGCAGCCCTTTAAATGATAATGTAGTATTCACAGGAAATATTTACAAAGACATTCCCTCATTAGAATTTTTCTTAATAACAAAAGCTGAAGGTTTGGTGCTGTCTGAAAAGTCTCCAAAAACTTGAGTACTCTTCCAAAATTAATCCTGAATTTATCTGGCCCTCTTTGTTTGGGAAATCCAATTTGAAGCTTCATGAAAACCTTTTATCTTCTATAGTCCCCAGGACATTCAGCCTGCCAGGCAAAAGAGGACTGTAATTGTTAAGAAGACTGTAATTGTTCTTATGCTATTAACAATTTTCAATTTCTTTTGAAGCTTTTAGGAAGCATAGCCATTCGAGGACTTTTATGTACTACTTAAAAGGTTGAAATTAAGTGATAATTTCTGAAAAAGTTTCCCGTCAGCTATTCTTCTGTAATCCTTAATTTACTTCTTAAGACACAACACACAGTTCCTGTGATCTTTTTTTAAGCCACAACTTCTCACCTCCCACCTCTTCCTTAAATTCTCAAGCCATCTTAATCCCAAAGGAAGGCAATGGCTAGCTCTGGTCTTGAGCCCTGTGCAGTCCTTCTCATAGTAAGGCTCTGAGCGCTGTGTCCTAGTGCATCTATTTGTAAATACTTTTGTCCCTCGACAACAAAACCCTTTTGAAACAACGGCACTTACATTGCAATGAGGAGAGGCAGAAATACTGCTCTTCTCTTTATATTTTACCCTGCATCTTTTGATGTTATCTCCCTCCGTTCTTCCATTCCAGGCAGAAACTTACACTGACTGATGTGCAAAAGCACATGGCTGAGATCCCACCAAAGGAATTTTGGAAGCGTGGGTCACTTCAGTACCAGTTTGGAAGTGAATTGCTTCAACTTCCTGTCCACTTATTCAAAATAAAAAATGTGGAAAGCCAGGTAAGCTCTAGCCAGACAGATTCTGGGCAGTTTCTTTGTTGGAGGCTTGAATCAGTTCATGTAGGAGAAAGAAGCGTGTGTGAACTTTGTGTATTTTAATCTTCCTGCAGATAGCGGAAAGCCTACAAGATCTAGTAGATAACGCTCATGAACAGGTTCCCAGTGATGCACCTGCAAAAGCCCTCAAGCTTTTGCACCTTTTCCGTGTAGCAAATGAGGAGAATTACGAGTCAATATGGAAACAGTTCTCAAGTCGACCAGCATACAGGTAGCAAAAAACTCAGAGATGATTCTTATTCTGAAAAATTCTGTTGGAGACAATCTGGCATTACCATGTTCAAATGCTGATTTTAGAAAATGGTCATTACCTTTCCCATTACAGGCGCTATCTTTTGGATATAGTTCCTTCAGTTGCCACTCATCACGCACTCAGATTCTTAAGGCATAAAATGGAAAGACAAGAACTCACCAACTGGGAAGCAGCTCAGACAGTGCTTGTCGGTCTGCACTCAAGCGTGCCAACTAGTGATGTGATGGAGGAAGCCACAGTAGGATTCTTTAAACACTATCTACTGGCTATTTATTAATTTTAGCATCTGTCATATTTATTCCTTTGACAAGATTGCAAAGGCTTTGAAAATATAAAGGTTTTATATCCTCTAGTGAGGTTAAAAGGAGTTTATTTCCTGACTGTCTTAAGGGAGGAGAATACAAACCAAAGGGGCAAAAATGAGTCCAGTATGAAACAGAAAAGAAAGAGCAAAATACCCTCAGTGTCAGAGGTTATTGCTACAGACAGTGATTTCTAGTTTTCCTTTGTCCAAATGTACTTTATAGTTACATCAGATCAGATCTCTAACTGAGAGTCCCTGGAAAGACTAGAGAGTAAGAAATACATGTTTGTTATATTGGTTTTGATTAACCTAACAGAATGGGTATAAATCAGAGCAAATCTATTGAAAACAAGGGAATTATGTCAATGTGGAGCTCATGTAGGAGAAAGCATAATGATTTTTACAATTTTGCACATCTCCTGCATGGTCAAATTCTATTCTGATGCAGAAACTTCTATCTGCCTAGCTTGAGTAGACACCATCAAACTTAGAATAGAGCTTTGCCCTCTGTGAAAGCCATTGCAGATCAGCTGCTGCTGTGCTGTAATGCTGTGCTTCCCACCTGAGGAAGTGGTGGGTTTCTACCTCCTGTCAGCTCTCACATTCATATGAAATATTCCTGCCTGCCCAAAGTACTGAAGTCCACTCAGAATATCATAAGTTTTTTGTGCCTATAGCTCTGGCAATTATAAAACGATGATGAGTGCTTTTTGAATAATGTGTGCTTTTCCGTTCTGTAACTGGGTGATTTTCTCCGTTTGGATTATAGTCTGTACAAAACTAAAATCTGGACCACTGTTAAAGCTACAGATCTGCCTTGCAGATGTTTCTTAGAATTACATTATGATTGAATTGTCAAATACAGCAATACTCACTGAATTACTACAAATTTATCAATACAAAAATATTGAAAGCTGGGTATTGCCTTGCATTTGTTGGAAATGTGTTTTTTTTAAATTGCTTTTTCCTTGTTAATTGTGGTAATAAACAACTACTTTCTCCCTAGCTCATTGTGAAAAAACATTGCCCACGCTCAAGTACTGTGCTTGGAAAGGTTTGCCATCTTAGCTATGCATCATTGTGCCATAAACAGTGCTCTTCATCAGATTCCTGTTCAGAATGTCTCCAGGTAACCTGATTTTTATTTATCTTTTAAAAGAAAGCCTAGAGTTTTCTCTTTACTATTCAGAGATCTGCCTTTCACTTTCCCTTTGGGGAAAGGAACCCCAGTCAGTTAAAGACAACATTTTTATCTTTAGGTTAACACAGAAAAGAGAATGAAAAGGAGAAGCATACAATTCATGGCACTTCCTATCTGAGTATTTCTAAGTGCTTTATTGCCAATTATTAACAAAGTCTCATGGCACTGTTCTGAAACACCTCTAAATATAGACATATAACAGACATGTAACCGAAGTGACAAAAAAGCCTCTCTTTTGCCCAAAGAGGTGTAGCCCATCAGTTTGTCAGCCAGAAACAGAACCCAGTCATCTATTTACAGTATGCAGTTTAAATAACAGTAATACGTGCCTGTTTTGCACTGCTCTTAATCAGTAGGCCTCAAAATAATTTAAGGAGTACTATTTCTCCTTTCCTGACATGCCTGTAGTGGTTTATGGAGGTCATCCACCCAGCCACAGTAGAGACAGAAAGAGAACCCAGGTATTCTTGCGCTTGTACACTAGTCAACCCACCATCTTCAGTAAGAGCAGGGAGTTCTCAATGCATTGTGTACCTGCCGTGATTTTTTTCCTATGGAACACAGAAAAGGCCCAATTAGCCTCCTCTGGTTCCTATGTGCATCTCCTGTGTAACAGTTGCCACCAACAAGTTTGAGCTAGTTAAGTACAGGAAGCCCAATCCCAGGGAATATTTGAAAATTCTTCACCAAAGCAAACAATTGTACATGTTATTCAATGTATTTCAAATTTCCATTCAATTTGATTAATAACATCAAAAGAGCTGTTTCTGCAGCATCAATGGATCTCAAATGCGATATTTTAAAGCATAGGAACAGCATTGAAATTATTCTGTGACATTTCAGTGTTTCTTCTGTAGAATCATTGTTTAGTGTTGAAAGCAGCTTTCTACTAGGATTTAGTTATTTTCTCATATTCACGGTCTTCAGACCACTATCTCTAATCTTGTCACATACATAAAATGTGATCCACTTGCTTACAAGGAAGGCTTTTGAATGACCTGGTGATCTCATTCCCAGTTATTAATCCATACTGGAAGCGAAGGGTACAGTCACTAGCTCTATCTTCAGGAAGCTTATTTAAGGGTATGTAGGATTAAACTGTATCTGCATTTTTGCACCTGTCTTAGAACAGTAGGAAGAGATATCCAAAAGGTGTTATTGCAGCTTCCTAACCCACACTGAAAGGCAGTGGGGACTAGGACCTAACTATTATTTTTGTCTTTAAAAATCTTAGTCAATAACTTCAAGGTGTAGGGATGAAGAGGCTGTATATTGCTGCTTTCTCAGCTATACTTGGTCTATGAATAAAATGTCCTATTCATAAGAACAAAAAGAATTTTAAAATATTTAGAATAAGTGAATTGAACATGCTGAAACTATCAAAGAAAAGCCAAACCTCAAACACAGGCTGGGAGATGGGATATAAATAAGAGCTGGAATTGAACAGAAAAATTGTTTTCTTTTTTTCAGCTACTTCATGGTTTTGCAGGAGAGGCATTGAGCAAGTCTAACACAGAAGAAATTTCCATGGCCTTGAAAGCCCTTGGGAATGTGGGACATCCAGCCAGCATCAAGCATATCAAGAAATTTTTGCCAGGATATGCATCTGGTGCCTCAGATCTGCCACTCAGAGTTCATGCAACTGCTGTGATGGCGCTGAAAAACATAGGCATGAGAGACCCAAAAATGGTAAGAAAGTAAAGGTATCTCCCTTGCAGTTATCATAACTGTATGTATTGCTCCTAACTGATGCTGGAGGAGGGGCAGGACAAGCAGTTTTTAAAGTATAGCTGTAATATGTTTTCTTTAAAGTAATTAACCATTCGTAAGTGGTCATGTCTTACTCCTTTTGACATTAACTGCTAGTATTTCAAAATGCAGCAAAAATGCCATTAAAAGGATATATTCATTACCCTGTTGTTGAAGACAAAGCAGTATTTCCATTGCAGTTTTCCAAGGACGTTAGACCAAAAGCTAAATTATTGACCAAAATGTGTTTAGCGCTACTTAAATTTTGGTATGTGAGAGAATCACAAAACAAGATTCAGAGAATTGACATTTAATACTGAGTGTCACATCTAATCATAATTCAAGACTAGATCATATTGTAACTAGATACTAAAGGTTTGCATCTTAATTACAAATTTAAAGACATTAAGTCATAAACAGAACATTTACTAAATGTGACTTTTGTCCCTGAACAAGATAATGATTAGATATCATATACAATGGTTAAACAGGCATAATCTCATCTACCGCAGACACGATTTTACTATCATTTTCACCTGAAAACAATCTACTTCTAAAAGGAAACCTTGCATTTTCAAGTTTTTTCCCTTTATATTGAAATTTTTATATAATTTTTATATAAGACTAGTCTTAACATAAAAAGACCATTAAAAGGCTCTATTTAGCCATTTTCTTATTAAACTGTATGAGTTTTTCTTTTTTTTTTTTTTTTTTTTTTTTTGCATGTAACTCCCAGTTTGAGTGCATATATTGATCCACAGACAATAGTGTGCCAGGGTATTCTTTTAAGCAAAAGAATAATACTAAAGTGCCAGGGCTAGATGTGGAAAAGATGTGGAAAGAAACACTAGGAAGGTTAGAAATTGGGGTATTTGCTGGGAAAGAAAAAAGTTGATCTGATGTTTGAAAATGGCGCTGTGTCTATGAGTGCACTTTGGCCCAGCTTTCCACATATGACCCAGACCACTGTTTAGCATTTCTGGAGGAAATTGATCTGGAGCTGGTTAGTGAGTGTGACTGTACCTTTCATTGTCCAAAAAACAGTTTAATCCATGGTCTGTGGCTAGCCACACACCCACACTGCATTAAACAGCCTGTCACTTTTGTTGCCCAATATGAAAAGGTAGTTATGTTTAGAATGAGGCTACTGCATCCTTGCCACTGCTTTTACCTTAGTACTTGATAGTCACCATAGTTAAATTAATACCACCAACTGAGATGTTTCCAAAGTTTGTTGAAATTATTGGATGAGACCTTTAATTGGAGAGCAGGGATGTGCACTGTCCTAAGCAGGAGCTACACTGTGCAGGCCGGGGCCAGAAGGGGATTAGACAGCCCAAGCCCTGCCTGAGGTTGGGATCAAAGGCTTGAGCACAGCTCTTGGGAGATGTTCCAGTATGAAATTAGTGATTAGAAATAAGGCATATCTTTATGAGTAGGGACAAGTGACACTTCTCAGGTATATGGTCAGTTCTTGAAATCACTTCTGCCTAGAGTGGTTATGCTGCAGATATATTTTGCTTTAGCTCAAAAAGATATAGTAAGTTTGATACAGAAGTTATCCAGAGAAGTTCCTTGGCTTTGATTGTGTAAGAAGTCAAAATACATTACCATAATGCCCTTTCCAGCCTTCAAACTATGAAACCAGAAACTTTGTTGCCCAGATAATTAAATTAGTACAGATTTGTACTCTACCAGTGATGAACAGATTATTTACCAATGACAAACAGCTATTAGAAAACTGGTCAAACATATGATAAATTTGAATATATCTTTTATTTTCAGGTACAGGTTATTACCCTTGAGATTTTCCTGAATCACAAAATACATCCTCAGCTCCGAATGTTAGCTGCCTTAGTTTTGCTTGGAACCAAGCCAGGTATTCCTATACTGATGACATTAACTGATGCTGTGCTGAAGGAACCTAGCATGCAAGTGGCAAGTTTCATCTATTCTCACCTGAGGGCTCTGGGTAGAAGCACAGCTCCAGATCTACAAGTAATGTAAGGAAAACCTGCATTCCTTCTCTAAAAGAACTTGTTATAAACTTACTGAGATGTTAATATGCTCACTGAATCTTTTCAGGGCTTCTGCCTGCAGAATGGCTATTAGAGTATTAAGTCCCAAATTTGACAGATCTGGATATCAGTTCAGCAAGGTCTTCCGCTTCAGTATGTTCAAAGGTAAGATTCAAATTCCTTGCTCTAACATTAAGAATCTGAAGATTTTTTTGAGAAATAAATACAGGTTAGTATGTGAAACATACAGTATGTGATCCCAGTTCTACGAGATAGCTGCATATTGCTCCTCCCTGTTCTCCTACATTTAGAGAAAGAAAAATCTCAGGCTCTCTATTTTGAGAGTGCTTAGGTCCTGATGTATTTCACATTGTACATAGCCAACATGAAATTACCAGAGGGCTTGTGGGTCTCTAACTCTCCACTGTCATTAGCCACTGAGACACATGCTCTTGTATCAAATGCTGTAGTCTCAGCAGTGCTTAACAAATTTCATACCATTGTTCAGCACCAAACAAACAGAAGGGACCTAAATTACTGCTGAAGTAGGTTAATTTCTACTGGTGTGAACACCTACAACTCTTGCTGAATTCAAATATAATGCTAAATGCTCTTCACCCTCAACAGTGCCCACTGACACAGCAAACACTGAAAATGTTCAGATGTGACAATTCATTGCACCCATGAGCAGCCTTCTCAGGCTTATGGCTACAGATATTCCTTGCACTTTCCTCCAGAATTCTTTACTAGAATGAGCAGATCCATGTACAGGATCTGGAGGCAGGCCAGTTAAATCAATGGGAGCTGCGTGTAAAAATCAAGAACATTAGTAGTTAGAAGGGAAAGGACAAGCTTAGGAGACTAGCTCTTGCTGGGCAAAATTGTCACTATTTCCATTTTCCATTTATATTATATTTCTCAGAGGAGATTTTTTTTAAGCAGTTCCCCTATGTAAATGAGTGTGGCAGCCTCAGTGATTTGGCATATGTAGCTGGCAGACTAGGGAGAATATATCTACAAACACCGTCTCCTTACACATGCTGTTTATCTAAGAGCACTCAGATGTTTTTAGTACTTCTGCTTTTTATCAGAACATATAAAGCTTCTTTTCAAAGTAATCAATAGAAAAGAGACTCTGAAACATCTGAAACCTGCAGTGCTAAGTGTACAAGTACTTTTGCCCTTTTTTTTTGAAGGGGGAGGTAGTTTGGAATGCTTTTGTAGATGTTACTGTTGTCCTTCCTCTGTTTCATAGATTTTACATGACCATTTAATCTGCTGCATAATAAAAATAATATATAACACATAGAGACCACAGCTATATATATATTACACATGCTTGTTACCTCAGAGATGGAGATAGAGAGTGCATGAGGAAGTACAGTCACTAATATGCGCTGTGTGAACTTTTGTACCATTTAAAATGCATTCAGGGAGAGGTACATTTTCCAGTAATAAGCAGATGCATGTTTCTAGTTTTAGGTACTCATTTTCTCTTCTTATTCTCGCTTTTAAAATGAAGCTGTCTTAGTGCCCACACAGTGGGAAAGAAGGGTACCGTACGCATCAGGGTAGCTGGCAAAGGGCTACGTGGAATGAATTACTTTGTTCTCGCTGTAGCCTCAGAATGTAGCATATCAGTGAATTGCTGCTACGTTTGGTGAAGACTGGGGTCAGGAATTTGGTTAGTATGCAGATATGATGTTTAGACTTCCTGTTCCTGAGGACTAAGGAACACGACTCTTCTCTCACACATGTTAATTTTATACTTAGATAACTCAGCTGGCTAAATGAAGTCAGTCCTATATTACACTGGTGTGGAGGAGGATCCATCCTCCACCTTTCTGATTTGATTTGTCACCACTAGTCACAGGTGAAATGTATTTCCATGAGCCCATTCTAGAGGAGTTACCATAGTGACTGCATTAATGCAGTACCTATTCCCATGCTAAAAACAAAAATGTGCCCTCAGCTTCAGATCTTTGTGGTGCTAGATACTGAATTTTTAATGACAGTCACTAATGTCAGCTGAAAGTATCTCTAATCTGGAATCTGTCACACTTGGCCACCATGAATAGTGTTTTATGCTCTACAAACTGTAACTGAAATCAAAGAGATGACCCAGGTACTGCTCAATGTGAAGACTGACAGAATCTGACTCTCAATATGCACAACGTCTTGTGGATTTATATGATGAGACGTGTACTGATATTTGGAGGTATCAAAGACTGCTTTCTTTCATCATTTTTTCTTTCCCTCTTCCTTGGGCATGACATTTAGTCAGATATATGCAGATGTCATCAAGCTGTCATAATGAAGTGGCTACAGTGCATCATCTGACTATGTCAGTGTGATTTTTCATTGGCAAATATTTTCTTAGAGCATTAGAGTTTTGTAATGCTTGAGGTATGGAAAATATCCATGCTCTCTTCGGGTTCATGAATTCTGTATAATCATTTAATCATTTATGAGCATCACTTCTTATTAAGTATCAGAAAGTACCATATTTGTTTTAACTACCAGATTTCATAGTTTCAGGAACACAAAAAAGAAAGCAGCTTTAACAAAGTGACTAAAAAGTACCATATCTGATTCCAGTGGTGGGTCCACACAGTCCATAACACCTAGAACTGTTCTGGCTAAGCTCATTCAGCAAAAAGTTAGGCTTCATATTTTGAAGTCTCAAGTCAGTTTGTATGCCCCAGTGTGGCATCACTTCAGTTGTTATGTTCTGTGGGTTCAACATTAAAATGTGAGCTTTTGTCATCTCTTCCTTGCTGCCTGCTGCATGTTCTACACTGCTTCCTCTGCTATCAATGAGATGGCATTTCAATTCCAGGGAGTGTTACTGAATTGCTTACATTGTAGCTAGACAGCACCTAGGAAAATAAAGGAGTCTAATGCAGCAAGAGAGTGCAGGTGACCTAGCAAAATGCCAGTTCATACAGATTTAGTAGATCTAAATCTGTTGTCTTTCCAGTAGATTTGTTTTCAAATACATGAAAAATTGGAATCTGTCCCAAGAAATTAGAAATCAAAATCCATCCCAGTAATCTAATACTGTATAATTCAGTATGCGAAATAAACAGGGGTCAAGCAACATGCATCTGGACCTCTGTCATGCATGCTTGGATTCAAGCAGGAGTAGCAAAGTACTTGGTCCACAAGTAGGAGGTTATCTGAAACTCAGAAAAGAGGCACTAGAGAAGGTACTCATAAATCCACACGTTTGTGAGCTAAATAATCTTGTCTAATCTTTACATTTTAGCTGTGTTATTTATTGGAGGTTAGCTACTCCTTTTTCTGGAAGGAAGTCAAAGACTAATTCCCTGTCATAACTTTTGAAAATGTATTAATAATTTCTGTAAATGTACTAATATTGTTGAGCTGGATCTGGAACTGAAATCATTGGATGGGATCTTCCAGGGCTCTGCAGTTACCCTGGTTGTACTGACTTTCCAAAGCTCATTTCTGGTTATGGTGGGATTTTGAGGCCAATTAAATTAGTATATGGTGTCTATGTCTAACATGAGGATAGCAGAAATTTAACGTAGGGACTCCTAAAACACTTTCCTATCCTCTAACTAGTGTAGGAAGAGAAGAGGGAGAAGAGTTGGAAGAAAAGAAGCATGACAGGGATGTCTACATATTCTGTTGGCCTTGAAACCTAAGCAAACTTAGAGAAGCCTTGGGATTACTTTAACTTAGAACACTGGGCTGTATAAAGCTGCACCAAGATCAGGGACAATATATGACTACGCTCTGCACTGACTGTCTTTATCTAAGAACATTATAGATGATAAAGCTAAAGTAGAGAAAATACACACCAATTATATTTGTTCAGCGTTTACGTGATAGTTAACATTAACTTAACAATTGGATTGTTTCATGTAGAGTTACAGCGTTGGGAAATAGGTATGTTAACTTTCCTTTTAGTTGTTTGGGAGTAAAATCCACACCATACTATCTGTCCCTATAGGACATCTGTATCACTTTCCCTAAACTAAGGATGGCAAATATGTTTCAATTTCTGATTCCCTTTGTCAAGTTACCTTGTATGATTGTCTTATAAAAGCATTTCATAAGCTGGTATTACAGAATCTGACCGGATGTAAATGATTTACCATAAGCAATTGGAAAATAGCATAACCACTATGCAATGAACAGGAGGCTTGTAATTTTGTCCATTAATAGCTCAAATATGCAGAATATTCTGTTTATGACTGGTTTACACTATTAGTTTTATAGCTGGGTTTTCTCACCTTTTTCATATCATGCTGTATCTGTTGTCTAATACAACTAGCAAATTGATACAGTCTGCACACTGTGGCTTTAAAAACTAACTGCGCTGTGTTTTACTGCCTGTTTTCCTTTAGAGTTTCTTATGAGTGGACTGGCAGCTAAATTTTTGGTATTGAATAACGCAGGCAGCACAATTCCAACAATGGCAATGTCCCAGCTGCAGACACATTTTTTTGGAAGAGTTGCTGATCCCTTGGAGGTAATTGGGTTTGCCTACAGTTTACCACCTTATCCCTTCTTTTGAACATCATCCAGGGGGCATTTCAACTTTTCTGCTTCCCACAGGTGGGAATAACAGCTGAAGGGCTGCAGGAGATGTTGGCTAAAGGTTACTCCCCTGACCAGGACTGGGAGACTGACCATGACTTCAAGGAAATCTTGAAAACGGTAAACTCTTAGGAAAAAGAAAATCTCGAAGGTATTACTATACCCAAAATCTTATGAAGAGTCAGACTTCCTTCTTCTTCTTATGCAGCTTTCTGACTGGAAGGCCTTCTCTAGTGACAAACCTTTTGTATCAGGCTACCTGAAGATGTTTGGCCAAGAGTTATTCTTCGGTGGACTTGACAAAAACACCATCCAAAATGCATTGCAGGTATTACTTCAGTAACATCACCAGATAAGCATCAAAAGCTTTAAAATACTGATTCTTCCACACATTTCCTTGCTTTTTTAACTTTTAATTCTAGAAGGTTTTTTATCCTTAGTGTTAATCAAGGCAAATAAATTCAAACTTTGATCAGAATTAACTGTAATCATTGGTGGCAGACATTCTCCAGAAGAACAGTTAATGAAACAGATCGCGATATTCAAGTTCTGCTTATTTAATTGAACTTTATAATTTCAGGCATGGTATGGGCCTGATGAAAAAATCCCCTCAATAAGGAGATTCATCAGTAGCCTTCAAAGTGGTGTAGGGAGGCAGTGGACCAAGGCTTTGCTGTCCTCTGAGGTCCGCCATATTGTGCCTACCTGCACTGGATTCCCAATGGAGACAAGCTTCTATTATGCATCTATCACAAAAGTGACGGGAAATGGTAACGTATTTCAAGACTTTAGCAATACAAACATTGTTGTCAGGATTGCAGTTTTTTTAACATCTTGTTTGCTTTCTTTGCAATAGTTCAAGCACAGATTACACCTTCTCCAAAGTCTGATTTCCGACTGACTGAGTTACTAAATGCCAACATTAGGCTGCGATCCAAAGTGAGTCTAAGGTAAATACTTAGCATAAAACAAGAGAATCATATTTCCAAGCGACAGAAGCCAGTCATAAAAATTCAACAGCTATTTATTGTATGTACATAATTTTACCATCTCATTTTAACTTTTCAGCATGGCTAAGGACATGACCTTTGTAATGGGAATCAATACACAAATGATCCAGGCAGGACTGGAAGCACATGCCAAAATGAGTGCTCTTGTCCCTGTGAATGTTGTTGCCACCATCCAGATGAAGGAAAAAAGCATCAAAGTTGAAATTCCGCCGTGTAAAGAAGAAACTGATGTTATTACTGTAAGGTAGGCCACAGCATTTCTTATCTTTCTATGTAGCAATATAGAATCTTTCCAAATAAAATGAATCATTTGCTTAGGGATAATGCCTTTGACAGAGGGTTTGGGTAACTGGCAGTGACTAGTGAAGTTTATTTAAATTAAACATAATGAAGTGAACCAAAGCTTTGTTTGGAAATATGCTGCATCTCCTCTAGTGGCCACTTGAAAATCTTCTTTAGGACCATTTCTTTTAGTCCTTGAGACTCCCAGGTTATTTAAAGCACATATGGCATAAAACCTCTATCCCAATACATATATTTGTACTGAAGACACTGTAATACTCTAAACTTGAAGACATATGAATCCTATCAGTTATATAAAAACAACCCATATATATTTGCACTTGATGCTCTAAAGTGTAGAGGACTTGGTGTTTCTTGTGTTTTTATCTGGTTTCCCTGTGGCTGGCATCTGGTTTTCTTGCCTCTTAGGTCTACTTGATTTATTATCAGTGCATGCAATTACTGGAAAACTATTGTAGCCAGATGCCAAACAAATGAAAACAGATGGAAATACAAGCACAAAGAGACAGAGAAAACAGAAAGAGTATATCCAAGGAATCAAAGCAGTAGACCAAAGCTTAGAAAACCTTCACATACACACAAGTAAAAACACTGAGAAAAACAAGCTAAAAATTCATTATAAAGGAAAAAGCATTGCTAGCAAAAGAAATCAGCTGTTATATAATCCGCAGAAATGTTAACAAGTTTCTACTCTAGAAATATGGCCGTTATGAAAGAGCTCAGTTGCATGATCCAGCTGCAGTTAGTATTCATAGCTGCTGACCCAGAGGACCTCTGCAGGTCTCTTCAGTTTAGCCACCATAGAGACTAATCATTATTCTCTCTTACTCTTCAGTAGTCACAGACCATCTTAATAGGCAGCTGATATCACAGCCTCCTCCCAGAGATGATTCCTCCAATCCATCAAACATGATTGTAATCAGGCTCTCCATGTAGAGGAATGAGTGCTTCCACAATTCACAGAGCAATGGTTTAGATGTATTTGAGCTTTTTGGGCACCACAGCTCAAAAGCTATTTGTTTGATTCCTTGTGAAAACCACAACAGTCCATTCCTAAGGTCATCTGGGATGGCAAACAGCTGCTCTCACTAGTTGTTATTGTTGGAGAGGGCAAGATAGACATCAATGAACTCAGAAAGGATACTGAACTGAATTAAGAATATTGGGTATTAATATGGAATTTAGAGCCTCAAGATGGGCTATTAATTTTAGCAGAATGATCCTCCTTGCAAAACAAAATAAAAAATATTTTCCTCGTTTGAGTAAGGGGGGAATCAGATCAGACACAAAAGGGTTAAGTGTCATGCTGAAAAGCATAAATCAAATTAGGGTCAGAAGCAGGGAATTATAACTGAGGAGCCTATGAGTTCCAGCCCAAGCACTACTCTAGACCCTGCAGCATTATCATTTATGAAGTGGAGTACTCAGCTGGAAATAGCTCTATAATGCCAAGCTTATAAGGAAGCTGATACTTACTAGCTAACTTTTAGAACCATCTTTTCTCTTTTTTCTTTTTTTTTCTTTTTTTTTTTCTTTTTTTTTTTTGGCAAAAAGCATTGCAGTTCACTGTTACAAAACAAATGATCAGTGGAAATCACACAGAACAATGAAAGAGCAATGAGTACAAGTGAAGGTAAAGCAATAACTGGAGAATGATGCAATACTGAACTGCATCACTGAGGAGGTCAAGTAACAAGCAAAGTAAAATCTGAAAAGTGTGAGGAGAAACAAGTGGCATGATATGTAGAGAGAAAGAATGCATGTATTTTCTATATAAAATGAGTCCAAAAGCATAGTTTGACACAGCCTTTATCTTCCTTTTGCATAGCTCCACCAAAAAAAAAAAAAAAAAAAAAAAAACAACTTAATATTTTAGAGAGATTCTGACACTGTCTCCTGAGAGCTTTAAATTCACCATTTAAATAAATGGTTCTAGAAAGCTATTGCTCTTTCAGTCATTTGTGAGCTATGTTCGAAATATTTTAGTATTAGGCACTTTTGCTTGATGGTCAGTGACTTAGCTCCTGTTGTATAGTGATATTAAAGGCAGTTATGATATAATATTACTTTCCCCATCACCTCTTACACCTAAACTGGGGAAGTAAACAGTCTTCGATAGCATTTAGTTCAGTTATATCATATAACACATATATATATATATATAACAGAGGTTATAACCCATCACAACTGTGGGATTTATATGAATTTCCAAGAGCTAAAAAGAAATCACAGATTCAAAAAAATAAAAAAGAAAAAAAATAAAAGAAAAAAAGAAAAAAAGCCTTAAAAACCTTTTGTGCTTGAAAGATTGCATTCCCAATAATAAGCACAATATTAAAGACTCAACTTTTTCTATAGCAAAATCAGAGCAAAATCATTAATCATGCTATGTAGAGAATATATAGCATGTGTTTTATTTCAATTCTATCAAAGTCAAATTTAATTTAAAATAATAGTTATTTTTAACTCTTTTAATGTAATTATTTGGTATACCACAGATGGCTACTTAAATACACATCTTAATAAAATTTACAGGAAGAAGTAAAAATCAAATAAACTTCAGAGAAAATTAGAGCCCTGTGATTAAAGTATAAATATGGAGAGCTGCCAAAGAATGCACTTTGCAAATATATCACATACTCATAATGACAGGCTACTGAAATATATGCATAGTCTTGAATAGTGCTTGTATCATGGGGCTTTTTTGCTTGTTTTAACTGTAGGAAAAACAGGAATTGCTTCACATGGGCATCTTATAATATGAATTACAAAATTACAGTACTGTATACAACATGTATAAAGGAAAATGCAAAAGAGTCGGTGCATGAGCTCACAAGACAGCGCTGTGTGTTTGGGGACAGAGGAGGGAAGTGACATCGCACTCCACGTCTTCATTTTTATAACACCCTTGTACCAAGGTCAGAAGGATGCTGGGTAGGAAAGACAGGAACCTTCATTTCACTGCAGTGGAGCAAAAGTCGAGGATCTGGTGCTAGCATTATCACATGCTTCTCATTTATTATTCTCATTTATGCCATGCTTTA
This sequence comes from Rhea pennata, assembly GCF_028389875.1. NCBI lineage: Eukaryota > Metazoa > Chordata > Aves > Rheiformes > Rheidae > Rhea > Rhea pennata. The sequence continues at coordinate 14,326,157 of NC_084670.1, read as the reverse complement.
AAACCCGTTAAAAATAGTTTGGGGGTGATTTTTTTGTGTTTGTTTTAAACACACATTGAGCTCTTCTGTCTGCAAGTTATGGATGTATATAAGGCCACACTCACTGAAACATTAATGGGCCCAACACAGTGGAATTGCTTGCCCCTTCCCCATGCAGTGAATTTGACTTATACTATAGCACAGCTTCTTCTCTCATCCAAAAAATACACTAATACATATTGGAAAATCTCCCTTTTATATTTTCTCCCTTGTGTGGGATCAGAGAGAACAGATTCTTTCATACCATAGCTTTAGGCCTTCTTTGTGACTGTTTTTTCTTGTTAAAGCACCAGAGCTAGCTCTTGTAGCCTATTTTTACTGTGCTGTGTGATTCTGCAGACATTGACATGTGTCACCTGTGATGCAGCTACATTTGTCAGCTCTCTGTGCTCAACAGGAAGGAATCGATCCTCCACTTTCATTAGGTGGCAGGAGCAGAATATTGGCATAAAAAATACAAAAAAAAATGGAAAAGAAACCCCAGAGCTTTCTCCTTGGAGATCCAGCCTGCAGTTCAGTGGTCATTTGAATTATTGAATGGGATTAAAATAAAAGCCATTTCCTTTCTTTGTCCCTTTACCTAGATGAGCCATCTGAAATGCAAGTTGATTTGTATTTTCTTTTATCCACTCAGCTTGTTAGGAAGAATATTTTATTTCAGATTCCATTCTTCAAGGTTCTACTCTCACCCAGCGTGGAGCGTTGCTGTCATGTCCTTATCTTAAAAAAAGAGAGAGATGGAAAAGAAAACAAAGCCCACAGGTGACACACGTTTTATTGAGGTGTTCCACATGAAGTGCAATTGTGTGCTTTACAGTGCACACAGCACGGCAGGAGCCTTCAAGAGGAAGAGGGCACTATCAAATGAATACAAAATCATCTTTCAAGTAGGTTAGATTGGAAATTCTCAGACTAGTACAGTGTGGACCATATTAAAATAGAGACCATTTTGAAGGCCATCATTCCATTCACTGTCACAAAGGCCACCTCCATTGACACGCCACAGTGACCCCATAGCACTTTATACATGAGCAACAGTACATGGGGAATTTTGAGCTTGATGTCCGTGATGGTAAATGGTAATAAGGTAAAGTTAGTAAATGTTATTAGCTGAGGGGAAAGAGGTTTCTTCTCTCAAAAGTGTTCAATATTCAAGATGTTTCCCTGACTCGGACAAAATTTATCATTTTTTTTAACAACTTCCTTGGAGAACCTAAAGTAGCCAGGACCTCAGGATATTTGTCTCAGTTTCCTGTTGCATCTTATGTCACTAGACCTGGATCCTAACACCCTTTGCCCCACAGCGTAGGAATCTGAGTATAGAAGGGTTTTATGTAAATAGTCTCTGGACCTTCTGATATGTCTCTCTGATGTCTTACCAAGTCATGAATCTGTACCAGTAAAATTAGATCAAGCTCCAGACACTTCCTTTGATGAGTCTAGGCTTCTTTCTTAACTATACTTTAATAAAAGTTGAAGCAGAAACAGCATTTAATAACTACCACTCCCTAGTGTTTTTTGGAATTATGGCAGTATTTTTTTAAATATATCATTACAAGAAATGAGAATCAAGTTTAGCAGCAAATATGCAGAAGCTGAGTTGAAAAGTTTTAAAGAACAATATATCCAAATAAGAAATCCAAGGTTTTAATATCTTTAATGCTTCTAAGTGGCCTATTCTTAAAGACATTAGACATACAAAAATTCCCATTAACAACAGTGCTTTTACACTTTCAGACTGTCATGTATAGGTTAATTGAGCTGTCTGCCCCTGACATGGGTCCAAGTTTTTATTCACTCTTTGCAGTCCTTGAAAATATCAATGGCAGGAAAGATGCTGTAAATATCTGTAAAGCAATTTGCAAGGTATGATACTTCTTGCTGAGTACATGCTACAAGACATTATTCAGGTCTTTTGCTCGGCAGTGCTTTATTGATACAGATTCCCCCCAATGTTTATTCTGCAGGTCTAAGACATTTGCTGTTACACGGAATGTCGAGGATTTGGCTGCTAGTCAGATGACTCCAGTTCTTCTACCTGAAGCAGTGCCTGACATAATGAAGATGTCCTTCGATTCAGATTCTGCATCAGGCGAGACTGATAACATCAGGGTAATTGATGTAGGGTCTGACTATTCCTTTTTTGACTTTTAATCAGTGGGAGACCATTTCTTTTTATCCATAGGAGGAATGTATGATTCACCTTTGACCAACGCTATTTCTCTTAAAGTAGGTCAGGTTCAATCTAATGACACAAATAGCCCTATAGTAACATTATTTTAAAATCTGGAGTGTAATCACATCCAACTTGCATCACCATTTTCAGGAGCAAGAGCATTTCTTTGGTAATTAATTTTATACTGCCATCTACAGGATGGGCTCACAATCTTTAAAGTCCATTGTAACCATTAAGCAATAATTACATCCCTGGGACAATCATATTATTTCACCAGACTGCTTCAGTACTTGACTAGTAGAACCAAATGTAATGCTTCTAGGCTTGGGCTCTCCTAATTCAAGGATGGATATCAATTTATGTGTCAAATCAAATGACTTGATGAGCTACAGTTTTCACCAAAAGTCAGTACAGGCTTTCTACTAAGGACAGCATCATGAAGACATCACCATGACAATAATTCAGTGAAAGATTGGCAAGGGCAAGGAATACACTGCCCTGTTTCAGTTTCATTGTAGTCCTGCAACTCTAAATGGTTTTCAGATAAAATAAGAGACAACCAGAGGGTGAGTACGGCACTTTCCTACAGAGAAGTCCATACGCAAACGTGCTGTCAGTTACAGAAATTTCCAGTATGGTGGAACAAGCCAGGTTCTTCTACTTTGTGCCTCTGTGTTATGCATCCTGAAAATATAGCACTCTACAGTTAATTTTAAATGAGTAGCAATTGTAAAATGGCCCTAACTTGAGCATCTTCCAGTATCATTAGAATTTCCGTTGGAAAAAAAGTGATTAGCATCAAAATTCCATTTTTTTTTTTTTACTATGGCTCACACAACTTGGGAATCTTATCAGACAGAATAATCTGAGCAAAAAAAAATAATTGCAAACTTTGTCTAACATGTAAAATGAAAGCTTGTGGTTATGTGTCTTCAACTATTTGCTTCATCGCTCTAAGAAATCATAGCTTTGATTTCATGGATTTGATTCTTATTTTAATTAATTTTAATTCATTCTTCTGGGAGCATTGCTTAGCATATGTGTATTACATACTTTAGGGCAGAAACTTCTAATATCTGATATGCTTTGACCACCTAGGAAATCTCTCTGGTCTTCTTTGATATATCCTTAGATTCTTGTCAGACCTCAACTCTGACATAATTTGCATGGACTTGGATAAAGATTATGTAGTTTGACTCAATCATGTATTAAAGAACTCCAGTTGATCTAGAGCGCATGCAGATTTCTCAAGAATCTGTTAATGCAATTTAATAAAAGGAAATAATTAGATTTATTTTTGTCATATAACTTTCTGGATCCTGAAGCTCTTTCTATTTTGGATAGTGTAATCAAACCATTCAGTTGATAACTGCATGGTATTGAAAACCATGTTGGTCTATATCACAGTCTTGCTTTCTCATGGAAAATGATTAATTCCTTCTGCAAAATATATAACTATTACTGAAACAGGAGTCATAGCATGCTAGAATTTCTCCTACTGTTATCCAGCATGACTTGTGTATTATCTAATAGGACAGACAGTCTGCAGAAGATGTTTCATCAGGAAGGTCCTTTTCCGTTGGACACTCATCTTCCCAGAAGGAACCATTTGTTCACTCCATGTGCTCCAATGCAAGTACATTTGGAGTTCAAGTGTGCACTGAAAGGAAAAGCATACATGCAGCATTTATCAAAAATGTACCTCTTTATTACTTAGTTGGAGAACATGCACTTAGAATTAGCTTCAAACCAGGTAAATACAATCATGCATAAAAAGAAAGTAATGCATGTGTTTTTGTGTGTGTATATAGGTATGTGTGTGTATATATATACATATATATATATATACTTGTTGTATTTTAAGTACCGTTAAAACTACTATTAGAGCTTTCAAGCCTGCCAGTACTGGCAGCAGGTTACACTTGTAGCAGGAATCTATTTCTCCCTTGCTTTCAGCAGTGATTTCTCAGCTCTCTTAATAGGTGGCCATACAGCACAGCTCCACTCTGCATGCTCTGTGTGAGGCAGACTTGATCTGTGCCAGCAGAGGGTGTCCGATGTATCGCGAAACGTTGGATTTGGGATGCAGGCACAGAGCAACTGGACATGGGCAACGGACCTGATACAGCATCCTAGAGCTATGCTCTAAAAGCCCAGATTCTTAAATGGAATTATGGATTACTCTTGCCAGGGTCTAGTCCTTAATGTCTTAATCCATGATCATAAGAAGTGAAAGCACAGCGTGCCACTGAATCTGGGTCTCCTAAGTATCACACTAATGACCACTGGGCTGTTCTTTACCCGAATACTTGTAGAGAGTCAAGTTTCAATTTCTTTCTGATGTCTAATTTGCTATCCTGCAGTGTTATTTGTTTAAGCAATCCAGTTCACTCACTCGCATCTACTGATGACTATTTCTTGACTTGGTAAGAATCTAGTGCTGTGGTAACTTTGTAAAATTTGCTTATGAACATTCAGGTCTTATACAAGTATTTTACCAGTTATTGAATACCAGAAATAATCAACAGCATTTGCATTTTCAGAGGCAAAAGAATGTCTAAATAAATTGTGGAAAAAATGTTTTATTCTAACATTCAGTTGCTATTAGTAACAGCTATTAGTATACTAATATTAATTTTTGTGCAATTTCAGTTTATACAGAGGCACCCATTGAAAAAATACAAGTCACAATTCAAGCAGGGGCCCAAGCTCCTACAAAAATGGTACGCTTAGTAACATTTGAAGATCCAGAGACACAAGTATCTTCCAGCAAAGAAGCAATTAAAAGAGTGAAGAAAATCCTTGATGATACTGATGGCCAGGTATTTTGTAAAAATCCACTTTCCAGATTTGTGGGAGACAATACACAAAGCTTAGTTATTTATACTGCTTTTACTAAATAGCCCTCTTTGTTTACTTAGTACACAAAGATTGGAAAATAGAGAAAATCTTTTAGGTACACAAGACTTTCTGCATGTCATTTTTTCTTTAGTTCATTTCTTTTGCAATCGGTGAGGTGAGGGAGATTAGGGAGAGCTGGTTGGTTTTGCTGGTTTCTCTGAAGATCTCTGGCACAATTACATAAGGCCTAAAGATCTTGTGTGCCAAAAAGATTGTCTGTTCCTTGCAGCTGTTGCAAAAAGTTATAATACCTTCTAAATAACTTGCCTTGAGATAGTCACAGCTACAGCACTGTCTTACTAACATTAGTTACGTTAACAGTACAATCAATAATGTCTACATGTGTTCATTATCACATATGGGTTTGGGGGTTGTTCCACTTAGCTGTGTTTTTAACCCATTATGATGAATTTGTTTTATTGTGATGTATTGCAAGGCTGCTATCTCGGGCATATATATTATCTTCTGAGGCAGCAAAGAGATTCATAACTCTCTGTATCTGATTTTACTTACAGCTTTCTGCATGGACATAGAAAAATAATTCTCTTTTTCTAATGTTTTTTTCGGCTAGGGGCCAAGAAAATCAAGAAGCTCATCGTCCAGTGCCAGCAGCACCAGTGGAAGCACTGAGAGTACAACAAGCAGCCCCTCCAGCAGTGACTCTGACAACAGAGCCTCCCAGGGAGGCACACAGATAAATCGGAAAACAAAACAATCTCAAGCCAAAGGAAAGAAATTCTATCCCTTTGGGGACAGCAGCAGTAGCAGCAGCAGCAGTAGTGATAGTAGCAGCAAGAGCAGTAGCAGCGGAAGCAGTAGCAGCAAGAGCAGTAGTAGCGGGAGCAGTAGCAGTGGAAGCAATAGCAGTAGTAGTAGCAGCAAAAGCAGTAGCAGTAGTAGCAGTAGCAAAAGCAGTAGTAGCAGCAGCAGCCAAAGCAGCAGCAGGAGGAAAGGTAGTAGTAGTAGTAATAGTAGCAAAAGCAGTAGTAGCAGCAGCAGTAGCAGCATAGGTAGTAGTAGCAGCAGCAGCAGGAAAGGTAGGAGTAGTAGTAATAGTAGCAAAAGCAGTAGTAGCAGCAGCAGTAGCAGCATAGGTAATAGTAGCAGCAGCAGCAGCAGCAGCAAAGCATCTGGTATGAAACATATAGGTAAAAAGCATCCCAGGCCCACATCAGCTCCACGTGCCAGTGCTGCTGTTGGAGAGAGAAGTGTTCATGAGCAGAAGCCTAAAACACGGAGCAGCAGCAGCAGCAGCAGCAGCAGTGAAAGTGTTGGTGTATCCCATCGCCACAGCAAGGAGCACTCCAGCAAATATGATCGACAAGCTGAGACAAAACATGTCAAGTCTCAATTTAACAGTCACAGTAGTTACGACGTTTCCACAGAACAGGTAAAAGTTTCTAATGCTATGGCTTCTACTAGCAGGTGATCCTCACGGAGCTGCAGGCTATAACTTACTTTGGAATTTTGCAGGAGCATTACCTTCCGAAAGTGTACCGGCTCCGCTTCAGGTCTGCTCATGTCTATTGGGTAGGTCCAAACTTCCAAGTGTGCATGCCTATCATTATAGTTGATATGATCAAGCATATCACTAAGGGAATTTGTTAGATTCATTTCACTTAAGCATTCTATAAAATCTACCTTATTTATTGTTCAGTAATATCATCGAAGATGGCTAAAATAAGCTGATGTGCTATAAAATATCAACTGTCTTGTTACACCTTTACATCGTTGCAGCACTTGTAATCGTAAATTTTTGGTCAGGACACCTTTGGGCTAGATACTGTACAGTACAGTGAAAACTAAGCCAAGAAAGCCCATAGAAGAATTATAAAAAACAGAAACCCAGAGGATCTTCCAGTAGGAATTGTTAACTCCTCATTTTTTAGACACTCATAGCAGCAAAGCAAACTCATCATGTATGTAGATGGTATCAGAAACCAGAAATTAACTATGCACTGTGGCACAGAGAAAATCTAAGCATGCATTGAAAGGATGCTAATATAGTAGCTTTTATAAGTAAGTGTTACATGGAAAGTTGTTATTTACCCTGCTTGTCATTAGGAAGATGTTTTGCAGTATTTTAAATTAAAATGGATATTGTTGACCACTTAGTAAGTGTGGGTTTCACCTTGCCTAATGTTCAATCTCTGCAATGTGAAATCTCCATTTCCAGTCACTATCTACATGGCCTTTCTAATCAGCAGAGAGGTACAGATGGATTCAAGGCACATTTCTACCCAACGTATTTCATATTTAAAATAATAAGAATCACACTGAAAATACGTCTGAGCCTCTCCATTGCCTACAGATTGATACTGATAACTCTGATTTGGGTGTCTATACTGTAAAAATATAATTTACAGTGATGAATCCTGACCTATAGTACTGTTTACCTCTATGTGTCTTTGCATCTGTAAAGCTAAAGAAGTAACAGCTTCCATTAGCAGAGACTTTTCATTTCTTCTGGATCTAGAATCCATGTCCTGGCTTCATAACGTATTTTTGTTCCATAGCATTCAGATCAGAAGATACCAGGCAGCTCATCATCATCTTCGTCCGAATCAGGAAGTAGTCACAGCAACAGCAGCAGTAGTGGCAGCAGGAGCAGTCACAACAAAAGCAGTGCCAGCAGCAGCAGCAGCAGCAGCAGCAGCAGCAGCAGCCACCACCATCGCCATCACCATCGGGGAAATACTGGCAGCAACTCTAGGAGGAGCCACGTTAGCAAAGGAATCGGCATTCATCACAGGAGTGGTTCCAGCTTAACACATGAGGTAGTCTCTGCACTGTACACAGAAATGGACAGCACTTTGCTGACCGCTGAGCACGAACTTTAGAGGTAGTTGTACCCTAACCATCTGAGTAAGACCAGGAGGTATTTCACATGCTACAAGTTTGTAAATTGAAAGTCAAAGTAATTTGACATTTTCATGAATTCCCTTGGGTTTCATTTGTTGTTTTCTTGAGTAAATTTTCCTCTAATGTTTGTAGTATATGAAGACTTGGATTTGGAAATGATAAAAACTGAAAGGATTGGGGTTGTAAGCTAAAGGAGAAAGAATCTTCTTTTCCTATGAAACCTTCAGAATGGAAAATATTTTGCAATTACATAAAAATGCAACTGGGGAGGAAATAAATAAATTTTACTTAAAGAATTTTTTTAACTTAAGGCTGCCAAATTATTTTAGAATGTAGACCCAAGGTCATGAGTGCATGTAGAGTGTAACTAAAATCAGAATCTTCATGCTCATTACTGTCTGGGAAATATAAAGCCCCATTAAACACTGATCATCCTTATCTTTAGTACACACTTAGTAGTCTATAATTGTAGTAAGTTAATGTATCTACATAATAATAGAACAAATAGCCCTGCAATACAGTCAATGTGTAAGGGAACTCTGCTAGTCAGAAGGATTTCAAAACAATCTGTTGTCTTGAAGAAGCTGTTAAATAGTAACTTACATTGTGAATGCACATACTGGAATGAAGATATTGAGTATATGTATCGTAGGCATCTGTTTCCAATACTACAATAATACACAAAATCTTTAAATGTGCACAGAGTTAGTTCAGGAGAGTCTTAGATTCTGCATCAAAACAATCACACCTGAAAATTTCAGGTGGTAATGAAATAATCAGGATTCTAATCAGATTTGTACTTAATATTGGGGGTATGGAAATATACGCAACAAACCAAACTGATGAAAGATGAAGAATGCTTCCTGCTATCAGTGTAGCATAAACTGGGTAGGTTCCCAAGTGAATACAAAGAAATACTTAAGCACAGATGGTTGGGGGTTGTTTTTCAGCGCAACTTCCTGGGAGATGTAATTCCACCTGGCATTACAATTGTGGCACAGGCAGTAAGGAGTGACAACAGAAATCAAGGTTATCAAGCTACAGCATATGTTCGTTCTGATGCTGCCAAAGTTGATGTGCAACTAGTTGTGGTTCAGCTGGCTGAAACCAGTTGGAAAGCATGTGCTGATGCTGTAATACTGCCTCTGAAAGCACAGGTAAGCACACAGTCAACTTTGCCAAGCGAGAGCTCTAGACAGCCCAGAATATTTTTAATAACTGTATAGCACCTGCTGATTAGAATAATCAAACAAGGAAAACATATGTATTTTGAAATGGGTTTCACATGTTCATGAAATTTCAAAAAATGTTCTTTTCCCACCCTTTCAAATTAAAAAAATGAAAAACATTTGTAATCAGAAATAGAAATGTTGACTTTGAAGGTGCATCAAAATATGACATGTAGAAATATGAAGAAAATTTAAAAATTGACTGATTTAGATTTCTTCATTATTTGTTTCAATACCAGTTTGCTTGTCTGGGAGTCTGGCAGTTTTTCCTCTTTAAATATTTCAGTTGCTCCTTTGGAAAAGGAGCATCTACATATAATTTAGCACAGCCTAGTGATCTTCATTTTCTACTCAGCTTCTGATTTTTCCAGATGTAGTCAGAATTTCTCCATGAGGCTATTTAGAGGGAGAGAGAGACTTAGGGGCATCAAAGACCATTTTGAAGTTTCAGAAAAGCAGGAACATTTAAATTTTTTAATGGTATTCAGTTGTGCTGTGATTTCTTTTCTGAAATCTTGGATGACTATTTCCGTGTTTCATAAAGGCCAGACTGAGATGGGGTAAGGAGTGCCGAGACTACAAAATAGAAGCCAGGGCTACCACGGGCCAGCTGGCAAGGAAACCAGCCGTGCAGCTGAAGGTGCAATGGGGAAATCTTCCAACCTGGATAAAGAAGACAAGCGTGGCGTATGTAAATTGCTCTCTTCTAGGTTGTTGTGTTGCACTCCTTGCAGTAGTTGGCCTTTATAAAAGCACTAAAATAACTGAATGAAACTTTTCAACCCAACTGTTTTTGGTTTTGATGGAAAACACAAGTTCAATGACACAAAAATATTTTGTGACTTTTTTTTATTTCCCTCACATTTCATATTAAAAGGTATTCTCCAGATATTTAAAAACTTGACACAGTTAATTTTCATTTTCAGAATTAAATGATTTGATATTTCAGTTCAAAATGGCTTCCTGTTTTGAAATTTCCTTCTATTCTGTCTTTAAAGAAAAGAAAACCAAAGTTTATGATGATGATTAAATTAGAACAATGTGTTTTCTGTGGATAAAAACAAGCATTTAGTTTGACCCAAAGTGTCAAATATATATACAGATATATATATATATATATATATATATATACACACACACATACAAAATATATATATGTGTGTGTGTGTGTGTATATATATATATATATATATATATATATATATATATATATATATAAAATAGTTCACCTGTTGTTTTCTCAATTTTTCAGAAATGCCAGTAATCCTCATCCTTTGCTCATGAACCTGAGTTTTTCACATCTTGTTTATCTCTAGATTCATACAGTATGTTCCTGGGGCAGCACTCATGTTGGGCTTCTCAGAAGCACATCAGAGAAATCCATCTCATGAATTTATAGTAAGAGCAGCTGCAACATCTCCACGGACAATTGATACAGTAATTAAAGCTCCTGGGGTATGTGTCAGGTTTTTTTCCCCCTCCTCACCTTGAATGGGATTTTTCAGCTAATAAACAGTTTGATACTTAAAGTAATGAAAAAAATTGCAAAAATTACCTCTTAGAGAAGCTACTATATCTCTGAATACATGGGTCTTGAAATATGTGGTCCTTGATTTCTTTTTTTACTGCTTTGGTGCAACATAGCAATAAGCTGAAATTGAAAATCAGACTCTGTAGTTTAATGCTTTATTTCCATGCAGAGAACTGCAGTTAAGCCCAAATTTACTGAAGTGTGACTCTTCTGCACTCAAACCTTCATTAATGTTACACACTATGACTAGTTCTGTGGGATACACGAGGCTGAAAAGCAGATAACTAAGGGCTTGAGAACATCTGTTATGCTCAGCTCCAACCATGTAGAGCCTTTCCCCACATTTGTGCTAAAATCTAACAGCTGTAGTGACAGGCCTGATCAAGTTTAGATGTCTACTTACACAACTCTGCCTTAACCAAACTAGAAAAGTTACACGCTCAGAGCAGCTTGCGTAGGCTTTATCTGCAGAATCCCAATGATTAAGTGGTCCTTGTCCACCAAATCCCTATGCGCTATTTTGAAAAATTTCCCTTGTGAATCTATGGCAAATTAATAACACTAGCTATTCATAACAGAGAAATTAGTGTGTCTGTAACCTTAAATGGTGCTCCAGTACTGCAGGATCTTTAATATATGGTAATGAAGAAGTAGGCAGATTAGGCATCAATTTGATTTTCTTGGTAAATGTAATTTGTTTGTAATCACAGTAAGGAATCGTACCACTTTGGCACATCATGCCAGTTTTCAGCCTGTAATGAATGCTACCTACTTTTCCGGACACAACCATCCACTTACCCAGTTACTTACTTAATTGTTTTTTTAAGTCACTTCTTACTTAATTATTACTTACTTAAACTTTATCTGTTTGTGTTAGCTTCTAGTGTCCTTAAGAATTGCTCATAAAAGTCAGGAACTGAAACTAGAACAGAAGACAATGAATCCTCACAAAAGCCTGAGGTTTGGGTGTAGCCTGAAAAGACTAACATAATTGCAATTCTATAAATACTTCTTCAAGATTTTTTTCTCAAGTGTCTATTTTTGTTTGTAGTCATATCTTGAATGGCATGGTTCAATTTATCTTTAACGTATTTTCCTTTCTGCTTTTTCAGGTAACGCTTTACTACCAGGCATTCCGAATTCCATTCACTTTGCCCTTAGGCCCATCTCCAACTTACGAAACTCGAGATATCACTGCTTGGAATTTCCTTCCTGAAGTAGCTTCACAAATAGCTCAAGAAGATCAATGTAAATATTACTTGTATGCTTATCTCATAAATAAGCAATGTTTGTAGATCCATCCTCTGCCATCACTGGGCCTTGCCTTTCCTTGTAAGGGAAGCATAACATCTGCTTTCTCAACAACTCAATCCATCTCTTGGAAGCAGGTGAAATTGGCAGGTGAATAAAGAGACTTTGAACTGATATAAGTTTTCATAGTTCAGGAATCACACCTGTCTGCAAACAGTGAAGATGATTATCTTTTGCCCCTTCTAAGAAGTTGCTGTCTCAGCACTCAGAGGTATCAGATGATGAGTAAAGACAGACCATGAATTAGTCCTGTTTATTTTTTTTTCAGAAAAGAGCCATGTGCATTTTAGCTGGCTGTGGTGTCTCACTTGTGGGAAATATTAACTTCTTTTTATCATGGTTTCTTAAGAATTTAGTACATTTCAATCACTTTTACCTTGCATTTAGTATTTTGCATGTAATCAAAATCAACACTAGTGTATCTCTCAATTATTCTGTAATGGTATCCTGTCCTTAAAGACTTGCTTTGGCAGCTTTGAAAACTTCTGCCTAGGACTCACTAAATTTTCTTTCCTATTTGCTAAGTAAATAAACCTCTGAGGCAGCCTTCAATTCTTTGCAGCAACACACATGCTGTTGTTACACCTGCCATTTCTTTTCTGGTTTTGTCTTGCAGCCACATGTGAAGTCAGCGAGGGAGATTTCAAAACATTTGATCATGTGAACCATACATATTCTTTTAGTAAAAGATGCAGCCTGATAGTGGCCCAAGACTGTACTGAACATCCAAAGTTCATCATTACTACAAAAAAGGTTGATCCAAAGTCCTTCTCAAGAGAGGTTCACATAAATACAAGCTCATTGTAAGTGCAATTTATCTGAAGGCTGAAGAATTAAATATGAAACTTTAGGGAGTTGATCTGAGGATGGGAGATGTCTCACTCCCACGTGAAATTAGTTTGCAGTCAAATGTTGGGGAAGGAGATGTCCCAGAAGGAACCCTCATCTGAAACTCTTTTGTTTAGTTGCCCTCATCTTTGATTTCATGGCCATCACTCACTCACCTGATGACCTGCTCAACAAGTCCCCGATCTGTCTTTTCTTTATAGGTTGAATCTCAACAGCCGAAGTCGCAATGAATTTTGGACTTTGGAAAGAAATTCATTCATTCAAAATCCAGATGCTCAAATTGGTTCTTTGTTTGCTTTGGTCATGAATAATCTCTACTTTCCACATCTTAAATTAACCATGAGTTTCTTCTTTTTTCTCTCAAGAAACATCACAATCTGTCCTGCACCAAATTCATCTCTCCTTGTGGCGTGCAATGAAGAACCAGTACTAACACACAGTGGAGATTCTGAGTATGAAAAAGGTAAGCTGTGACACCTGCCTTTCCAGGACTGACTTATAAACTAAGTATCTTCAAGATGATTGTATTTTTATAAACTTTTCAGAAGACCTTCAATGTAAAGAAAATATAAGTGTAATTAAGTCCCCCCAAAAAAACTTAAGATTTGCATTGCTTATGTTCCTATATTTCCTGTAACGGGTGTAGTCTTCATTTTCACTAGCATAACTGAGAGGTAAATAAAGCCCTTTCTTATTTATATGGTATGTTGATGCTTGCGTAAAAGAAAGTATTTTTCACAGTCACAGTTAGATGCTTTTGGCCAAATACTTAACTGAACTTCACTGATGTCCTTTTCTTAAGCTGGCTACAAGAGTCAATTTCAGCTGTAGGGAACAACAGTAAAGATTTTTCTACAAATGAAGAGATCATTTTTCTATTTTTCCTTTATCTCTCCACAAAGAATGCATTCCATGTATGACAGCAAAAAAAAAATGTAAAAGAAAATGCATTATAATGTATGTTGTGCCAGTCAGGTTCTCTTTTATTTTAAAATTAAGATAACCTTATGATGAACCATCTTTTTACAGACAATATTAAAATTTATAAAAATGGAACAACAGTTATCGTGGAAGCTCCAACACATGGGCTGAAGAACGTGACTTTTGATGGTGTGATCCTTAAGGTATTGAGTTTTTTTAAAAAAAAAGTAACTGGTTTTCTTTGTGTTTAGTACCTTGGCAATATAACAGACCAACACTTCAGTATCCACTGCAAAGATGTGTTATTTTGTAGGTTACTGTTGCTTCATGGATGAGAGGAAAGACCTGTGGAGTTTGTGGAAATAATGACAGAGAAAAGCACAATGAACTCATAATGCCAAATCATAAGCTGGCACACAGCTGTTCTGCTTTTATTCATTCATGGGTATTGCTAGAAGAAACCTGCTCTGGTGGTGAGTAGATCTGAAAGTAATTTATGCTTGAGTAAAATACAATTTTACTTTTCCACTGCCAATAACTGGAAACACTGCCAATAACTGGAAAGATTAAAAAAAAAAAAAAAAAAAAAAAAAAAAAAAAAGACAGTAGCAGTATATATCTATTTTAATTTCATTAACTACTGACTATTTAAAATACTGCTTATGAACATAGAGGATTTGTACTCAACAAAAGTCTTTCTTTGTTTCATGTGCAGTTCAATAACTGATTCAACTATAATTTCTTACACAGAGTAGCTTCTTTCTTCAAGAGGCAAAAATCAGGCCTAATTTTTCTCCCACTGAAGTCAGTGTGATTTGCACTAATCAAAGCAGTCTCAGCTTCTCTCTGTAAATCTCATTTAATCAAACAAGTTGCAGACATCATAGATGTCACACAGGATGGACATGAATGCAGTAAGTTAGAGTTTATATATAAATTTTCAGAGTGCACAGAATTTCATTTCTGCTCTACACCATCTGAGGGAGCAACCTCAGGGAAGTGTTTGAAATATTCCTAAGGCAAAAGAGTTTCCTCTCATGTGAAGCTGGAAAAATAATCACGGTCTCTCTTAACACCATTACAGTTTTGTTCTGTAGGTTTCCATTTACCTTGGACCTGAGACAACTTTATTGAAGTTAATGGTTGTTTTCTCCTTGACTTCAGTGGCAACAGAATTGTACTTATCTTTATGTCAGGAAACAGAATCAGAACTGGGATCCTGTTAAGTTACATTATATCTTTCTAGTGAGATAATTGCAACATTACAAAAATCATCATCCAATACAAAAGTTATCCTTGATGTTATTATATAAATGCTGCCATTTTTTTTATCCATTCACTACAGTTGACATTTTTTGTAATGCAATTAAGTAGTCATTGTGCTGACAGTATCTATTCTTAATAGCTTTCAGATATGAGAGGTTATTTTCTGTGTATTATGTAGTTCTAAAAAACTGGGTATACATGATTCCATTTGGGTTATATTGAGCAATTTGATTTTAAAAATAGCTCCCCTTTCAAAACCTTTTCTCTATCCCCCAACTTGTTATCATCATCCTATCTTGATAACCTCACTACTGTGAAAATGGGTTGTCAGGGACCTGTGTTTTAATAAAAGCTGAAGAGAAAATATGGACCTTTATTATTGTAAGGATCAATTGCAATTTATTTCTACAATTTTAACTACCTTTCCTTTTCCTTTTAGGGTGCAAACTACAGCGCAGTTATGTGAAGCTGAATCGAAATCCTACTGTTGATGGAGAAGAATCTACGTGCTACTCTGTTGACCCAGTACTGAAATGTATGAAAGAGTGTACTCCAATTGAAAAAGCTTCAGTTAAGCTTGGCTTCCACTGTTTCCCAAAAGGTACAGTATTTTTTCTCTTTCTGTGTCACATACTGTAGGAGTTCTGTCAGAACACTCGGAAGAACAAAACACAGCACAGCCACGCACAGACCTCTATTGCTTCAGCTCCTTGAGCTGCTGCTTTTAATCCCATTAGTATTTGTTATAACCACTGACAGTACTGGGTAGCTAAAAGCTAGTTTGGATGATGGCACGTGGCATCATATGAGGAAAACATTTGAGGTGATAAAAGGGGCAGCTGTGATCGATAAATTTTTTTCACATTTTCAGGATCTCCATAAAGCTGTGATAAGGAACAGTGAGTCCTTTCACGCACATTACAGCCTGCGATTCTGTGTAGACCAGGGCAAGCAAAGCAATTGAGAATCAGTCAAGTAGTGTGACATGACTGCTGTGATTAGCTGCCATGCTATGCCACTGTGCAATATATCAGCAAAAAAACCACATTGCTGAAATGTTCTCTAGATTGTTTCAAAAAATGTTTCTTTTTTCTGACGGTATGTTATACACACACTTTTGTGTTCAAGATTTTTCAAAGATCTGGGCCTTTTTCTCCTTTCACTTACATTGATTTGTTATGGATGCAAATATTTTCTAATACAGATTTACGTTCAAGTTATATATAAGCAAGAGAGGAAAATTCAGCCTTGAACCTACAGGTATTTTTGGTGCATTCCTTCCTAAATCTTACATACATACCCTAGAGGGAAACCTGCTATTAGGGAATAGCTACTGAACTGGTCTGTTTTCTACAGTAACCTTGCTAGCCAAGTCCATAGCTGAGATAATCCAGTGTAGTTTCACTGAAGCCAATGAATCTCTACATTGAGTTACAGTGAAAAGAAATTATGTCTGACTTTGAACAACATCTATATAGAACTTTACAATTTGCTCATATTATTAATATTCACAATGTGCTGAATCAGCCCATAAAAGCAGTGAGTATCCTTCTATAATAGTCAACCTCCTACAGTAGCCAATTCAACAAGTAGCACAGGGAGAGTGCTAATAGTTTTCTGACAGCTCCCTGAGATGTGAATAGACGCATCCTTTTATAAAAAGAAAAACCCACCCTCAACAAAAATCCTTTCTAAATCTTGTCATATCCATGTTTCACAGATTTCTTTTGTGTGTCCAAGTCTATATCTCTGAAATGCCATCACCCCAGGCCACTCACTGCCTCAGAATATTAGGCTATAATAAAGCTGTCTCATTCTCTCACAAAAAAGTGCAAGAAAAGAGGAAAAGCAGAAAAAAAAATGTTAGTTGTCGCAGCCAGTGCTGCTTTTACAGCAGCTGCAGGCTTCTCTGGTTCATTTACTGAACCAGAGGCTGGGAAGTCTGCTAGCAGCACTCCTAATCAAGGGCTTTATTTATTTATCCTGAGGAGAAGGCAGAGAAAAGATGCCATTTGTATCTTTTAACATATTTGATTGTTTTTCCTCAGGCTAAGGATCAATAGGAATATAATGCCAGTCCTTAAAAACCATTCTTTTTTTTCTTTGTTTGATGAGTAGGAGTAGCAGCAGAAACAAAATCCCCTTCTCTCCCAAGTTGAGAACACGTATTCACACACAAGGCAAAGACTTTCTCTCAGCCCTTTATAGGGGAACTCATATCTGAGAGTCTGTTGTCTCAAAAGAGTGGAGTGGAACAAGGACAAAATGAAGTAGAAGGATGCAGTTTCCCCTGTGCTCCTTGAAACCTATAGTCTTAGGATCTTGACCAAGGTAGAACTGGTTTATATTTCAAACACGCCACAAGCCCTACCCTTGTGAACCATAGTTACTCAGTCGTGACCAGCTTGCACAGGGAACTGTTTCCTATGTGGATATGAATGTGATCAGACCCACAATGTACACAGGTAAGAGGCATAGCAAGAATATATATGTGTATATACATATATATTATATCTATATATAAAAACAGAAGTCAGACTTTTTTATAGCAGCTCTCATTTCATAGCCTGAAAATATGTATTTTTAAAAAGCATCTCAAGCAATTTTCTAGGAAATACTTATGAACCCACATATTATGCAAAACTTGTGCTTCAGGCTGGACAATAATCCATCCAAGGAGCCTTTTAACATTTCATGAGATAACTGACTGATGCACCCCAAAACTTTTTAGGGGGCCTCCAGACCTCCCTGTGGTGAGGGATGGCGACATGTTGTAAATGTACTGTCCAACTGAGAGATAAAACAAATTGAGATAAAATTATGAAAACTTTGCACATTCTCATTATGCAAACTTAATTTAAACGGAGGTCCTAATATTCTTCTAGATGCAATGATAAACCTCCAACTACCTAAGAATATTTATTGGTAAGATGAATATTATTATTCCATTTACATTATTTCAGCATTAAGGGATATGGGTTATTCAAGCTGCTGTTGATAAAGCAGTGTGGTAAGGTTAATACTGCAACTGACAATGCTCTGCCAGATTTCACAATAATATGGGGAACTTTAATTATAAGTTTATGAACCTCTGCAAAATTCTCCAAAGGGCTTATCCTTCAGAATGAACTTTGACAAATAGTGAGTTGAAATATGCAGTGATATGCAGCAATTACATAAAAAGAGATTGCTGATGTGTGTTTGTACATGGTGGTCTTGCTGTGAAGGTGGCTACCTCCAGCACTTCTACAGGCTCCTGCTGTTGTCTTTCTGTTTCATGAAATATTACTCATTTTGTTTTTAGAAAAGTATTACAGTCACTATATCATGGATGAAAATCCTGCTTCAAGTCAATGAATGAGTCAGATGTCAGTTGTGGGGGCAGGATTTCATTTTTTACTTGATGAAGGAGTTGGCAGCCATCAAAACAGTCTTTCCTTGAAATGTGTTAATTTGCTTGATGTTAGTTAACAATAGCTTTGCTCTCCTGACAGATACTGCTGTAAGCCTGCTGGAGTGGCAGAGAAGCAGTGATAAGAAATCTGCATCTGAGGATGTTGTGGAGTCTGTGGATGCTGACATTGATTGTACCTGCACTGGTGACTGTAGTTAAGCTAAATGCTTTGGTGTTGTGCTACAGACATACTATACAGATAATTGAATAGCTGGACAGATAAGAAGGCAGTATAATAGCTGTAATAAAATATTAAGAAATGTGCTTGAAGAAAATAAGCCTACTGCATTGCATTCAAAAGTCAAATGCATTATGTACAGTCTGCACTGCTTAATAAATATGTTGTTCATTAAATAAGTATTCATGTAGTCTCTATTTTTCCCCTATCAACAAAAACAATTGGACCAACTATAATATTATCCAGAAATTCTGCTTCCTTCTTTTATCTGAAATATAATTACAGAAGTCTTCTCTTAAAATTATGTTCACTAGGTGATGAAAGGAAAACATGATTATGGCTACTGCTCACATTCCATTGTGTAAAGAATTTCATATTTAGCATACTAAAGACACAGTAAGCATTTGTTTTCTTTTATGTTTTCTGGTAAAAAGCAAAGTCTGGTTTTGGAACTGTTCTGCAAAAAAATACATTTTACTCCCAGCAAGACCATTAGCCTTTGTATAATGTACTAAGGAATGAATTGGACTGCCAGACTCCCACTGTAGCTTTCCAGAGAGCTATAGTGTGTGACACAGTCCCCATTTTGATTTAAATTTCAATGGACGTGCTGTATGAATAGTAACTTTTTTTTTGGGGGGGGGGGTTAACATTTCCTATTCTATATCTATGAAAATGATGCCTGCAAAAACTTTAGGGAACAATAGTACATCAGGCAGCACTCCAGATACTCCAAAAAATAACATACAGAAAAATATGTACGCTCTATAGCATCATAAAGCTAAAATAAGGTATAAGCAGGAGATCAGACTGTGTTTAACCAGTGAAATGTCAATCTGTTAGCTTTCACTTGGCAGAAATGCAATTCCCTCCTGCTCCAGGGGACCAAGAATAGGTGGCACCGTCCAGCACCACGTGATGGCACAACATTCCTTTACCTTCTACACTAATCAGGCACACAGTGAACCATGATACACTCTCCGTTACAGGCAAATAGCCACAAGCGCGCTGTTTCAAGAGAAGCCTTAGAACAAGCAAGGTGTAGTTCAACCCCATGACGTCAGGAAGCTGTCATTAAATAAAATACTTTTCTTCCTAAAAATTGAGTTACTGGAAAGAGAATGACTGAAGATTAAATAGCTGCACAATTACAGAATAATGTTTTCCAATGCTTTTCTTTCAAGAGCAGAAATATCAGCAAAGTAGTAAAGTACTATATCTCGCTCTCTCCTTGCCTCCCTCTCTGCAGTTTGCAACTAACTTGAGATAAGAAAATCAGACAAACTAAGATTTCAAAGGACAACCCTTTAAGATCCAAGTTATATGCTTGTTCTCTGTTGCCCTATATTATCCAGATTTTGCAAAACTTTTTGTTTCCTGCATGATGGAGAGCTGGCCATTCTCACTGTGCTGCAATTAATTAGTTAGTGAAGAATAAGCTATTGTGAGTGTGTCCAAACCTTGTGTACCTGACAGCATTCTGCCTGCCAGTGTCTGCCTCTGTCCCCTGTGCCTCTTCCCTGAGGTTAATCAGCTGCATCAGAACTGCAAAGTGCGCAAGGAGGCTCCCTGCCTCTTTCTCTCCCCTCAGCCCTAATTTAGTCTACAGGATGCATTTGAGCACCTTTGTGTGTAGGGGGGGGGGGCCTTAACATAGACAAACGCTCTCTGCTCAACAGTTTTTTCTTTCCACTGGTATGTTCAAGCTAAGATGAATAGCATGAATTCTTGAACTTTGTTTTTATTTGTAATAAAGAATTCACAAATTCCCTGTTCAAAAGCTGTGCTGTTTGCTAACTCATCAGACATGCTACCCTGCAGAAATGTAGCCCCAAACAAGAAAGGAGGTGAAGAACATTACATTCTGCACTCCTTTAAAATCACACTAGTATTACACCCAGAGAGCCTCTTTTCTTCCTGGTATTGTTTTTACTGCAGTTTACAGAAGATTTGCCATTGACTTTCATAGGCTCAGACTAGAGTCTGTCATCTTTAATCCAACACCTTTCTCTTTAATCCAATTGTTTACAAAAGAGAAACTTTTGCCCGTCAACCACTTCAGATAAGACAAAGGTAGTGAAGAGATCTAGTGAGGGAGGGAAAAAAAATTAACTTTCATGCTCAGCTACTGGAATAAGAATTGAGTAACACCAACAGCCATTAGTAAAAGTGAAGTAATTACGCTTGTAGTAAAACACAGTCATCTACACAGAGGCATGACACTAATTAACAATGATCAAGCTGGGACGTACAGTATGAAAAATACAAGCAGCTCATGAAGGCAAATGCCTTCTCCCAGAAACAGTTTACAGGCTGGTAAAGTCAATGGAAAAAGCTTCAAAGGAGAGACTGATCAGAGGTCCTAAATAAGTTTTTTTTGTACAATGATGGCTAATAATAATAAATATTATGTGGCATTATAAACCATGAAGCCCACACAATGGCTGTTCCTGCAGAAGCCCCAGTTTGGACTCTGCACTGACAAGAAGGCACCTTCAGTGTCCTAATAAATAAAAGGAGCCTCCAGTAAAACTTCCGAATACCTACAAGTCTCTCTGTTAAATCATCATGGATGAACAAAGGTATCAGGCTCATGTTCAAACCACACATGCAGCTTCCCCACCACCACCACCCCCACCACCTCCTCCTCCTCTTCCCAGAACCTCCTCAGCTAGCACTTTCTCTTGGCTGTGGTGCTTGCTGGGCAGTAACATCCCTAAAGCAGGGTGCCACATGAGGTGATCTGAGCCCAGCAATCCTAAAGAAATGCATAGTTCCCACATTGTCCCAGACATGAGGAAGGAAAGGCAAAACGCAAGAGGTGAAGCTGAATTCGACTCCAGCTCTAACAACGCATCTCTCTGAAGCACACATAGTGGACATGCAACTCCCTCAATGCTTCCACCAGCAGAAATTGGCAGCTACCTGGCCCCATCCTGCTCCAGGGCTCTGCCGCCTCAGAGGAGGGATGCGTCAGAGCCATGACTAGGAGATTCATTCACCATCACTGCGCCCAGTAGAACAGCCCCCATTCCGGATGCAGGCTCAGCCAGATGGGCAAGAACCGCTAGCGAAACGAGGCACACTCATTTCACTGCGCTGCTCAGGGCATAGGTTAGACATACCTCATATTATTTCCATGTCGAAGGGGCAGCTTTCGTTTTGTCCAGTTCCTGTTCATTAATGCCCTCTTACAGAGGCAGCTGAATATAAACTCCACTGATTTCACAGCAGTAAAATCCAAATACAATGAAAAAGTCAGGAAAGCTTGAGGTTGGCACTGAGCAAAACAAAGCCTTGAGAAACAACCTATTTTGCCAAAGGAATTAAGAGCAGCATTAACAGCATAAGCGTGAAAAAGCCAATTCTGCAGTTTCTAATGTACCACATAGGCATTTCTAACCCATCTGGGAGGATATCTGGAGTCTAGATTTAAAGCTCATTTAGAAATCATGCCTGCCCTATCTTATAAAGTAAACCAAAGTTATGTTGCCTACTGAGTATTAAAATGTGTATTTCACAGTCTGAGCTTTTATGCACTCTACTTTTCTTTACCAGTGCTTCTCAATGATATGAATAAATCAACTTTGGACTTTACTGTAGTAATCAAGGAAAATGACCTTGCAATTACAGCACTCCAGTGTTGTTTTAAAAAACGAGTGTCAGAAAAAAAGGCATAGTGCTAAGCATGTGACAGGCTTGAGTTTTAATCTTAGCTTTGCAACTCTATAATGTGGCTTTCCATGTGGCTTGGGACTTCTCTGCTTCATTTTTTGCATCAGGAGTGTATGAATACTTACCCACTTAACAGAGTCAGAAATGCTTATAAATTTAGAGTCTTGTGTGTCTTTTGCAAGTTCTTCAGCAATTCCAGAGATGAAAAGTAAATTTTTGCAGTAGATCTCCAAACCACATGAGTATATTTTATTGCTAAGTTGAAGGTTTTCATTTTCAGATTCATCCAGCTGTAAAATAACTATACATTTAGAAAAAATCAAAACAATGTACTTAATTTGTTCATGGTCAGCTTTGGTTAAACCCTAGCAGATTATTCAAAACAGCCTAGAATTGGATCTTGATATTACAGTGGAATAAGCAAAAGGCTGTTGGAGACAGAGTCTTTTGTATCCTGGGCAAAGACAACAAACCTTTAGTCCATCAGACCTGGCTCTTTTGATTCACTAATTTTAAATGACATAGTGACTCTCGAGGAAAGTATGGTCATTCTGTTCCAGAGGAAGGAGCTGCAATATGATAGGAAAGGACAAAACTGTTACTATCAGACCCCTCCTGGAAATGAAATGCCTGCTCCACAGTATGAGCATTACAAAAAGATAACGGGTACAATTTTATCCCCACTGAAGTCAATGGTTACACTCAATGGAGCTAGGCTTCTACTCAGCATGTTTAAATGAGTTATTAAATGAACTTTAGTTGTCCCTAAAAATAAATGTACTGTGTGGATCTAAGTGTAGCTGATGAATAAGAAACCTCAGGAATCTAGCAAATACAATAGTTAGGCCTAAACCCAGAGACAGCACAGAAGGTTGCAGAGGAGAGTAGCTATTAGTCGCTGTCTGAGCTTTATACTGAATCTCAAGGTCTTTCATGCCATCTACTGGCTCTTTTATTTACTAACAACGGTTTAAATCTGCTCCAAGTTTATTTATAGGTCTGAGACATTCCAGGAGGTTTTATATAAATTCTAATCAAGGTTGGGGGGGGGGTGCCCCTCCAACCTCCAGACTCGATTGCTATTTTTTTTCTGTAACTACATTACAGTTCTGTAGCTTTCTGAACACCATTTCACATTGTCTCTGAGGAAAAGGACATTGCCTAAGACATTCTCATTTCTGTTATTGCTGGATAGGCAGTAATTACATTGCAAGCAGGGCTGAGAGAACAGTTTACTAAGAAAATCCAAAGCTGTTCAAAAATAGTGCTTATGCTTTCTCCTCAATCAGCACGAGGTTATTATCGTGGTACCCGAAATCGTTTCAATGTACCAAAAAATACCTAGTTTTCCTGCCTTTTTTTCCCTAGCATTTCACTTTGCTGTAATTCCTAGTGAACACTTATTTGTCCTCACATTACTAAGCTTGCTTTCAGATAGATTTGGGGAGGCAGGAATCATATACACCTATAGCTGGATCTGATCACAGCACTTCCCTTCATTGCCTTAAACCTGCCACCCCAGGCTCATTGCCCCATCTCTCAGCGGACACCAGCCTGTCCAGTTGTAAGCAGGATGAGCACTGGCGTCTCGGGGCACCTTCAATCAGCCTGTAGAATCAGCACGTGGCTCCCAGCACCTGGCCGGCGTGCAGAGCACCCTGCGGGGTGCCCTGGGGAGGGGCCATTCAGGCAGCGACAAAATCTCCGCTGCACCCCTTGTCAAAACGCCAGCTTGTGCGGTTCTGGAGACTTGCTCTCCCCCCTCCGGCTGTGCTCTCCACCTGCAGTAACCCTGTCCGGCGATTACGAACCTGCGAAGGGCCAGGGACTGCGTGCAACACGGGAGCTGCACTAAAGCTGGGCTGCTAACGTTATGCGAGGTTGGAGTTCAGGGCCCAGGAGGAGTTTGGATATCCAGACCTCTGTGGCTGATCCGGAGTACACCAACTGCCTTCTGCATTATGAAGGCAAAATCAAACCAAAATCTTTGCAGTAGCAGCTACCTGGGGCCCATCAATTTGTGCATACCATTAGTGCAAGTAAACTTGGGTCCTATTATCTGATAACTATGTTCACCACTGTCTTTGATGCATTTTGCCTTTATTTAAATTGTGAGTGCTTTGGAGAAAGAATAATAATTGTAGAGTCGCACTGGGAAGTCCTGGGTCCTGCATGAACTCTGTAAGGTTTACTAGAACAAAAATAATGCTAAACTGTGGTGCTGAAATAATGATCCTCAGGCTTTTGTCTCATCTTTCTTTTATCTCACTGGGAAAATGGATCACAGCCTCTTTTAGATCTGAACCTTCAGGGCACTTTCATGACTCTTAAAATCTTCTGGGTAATGAAATGAATTTCAAAATACAGTAAGTGGTGAAAAATGCATGAAATGTTGTGACTAGCTCGCCTCAAACCTACCTCCTTTATTTTTTTCACATGATTTCCTGCACGTATCGTCTTACCTTCACAACTAGGAGTAATTCAACATTCTTTATACAGACTATATGAATTAATACTTAAATGTCTTGTTTAATAGTGGTCATATCTGTCTCATGAGGTTGAGAATTTATTCTAGCTAGAGCTGCTTTGATGCTTTGTTTCTCAGCAAGCTGCTAAAATGATAATTGTAGCAAAAACAAAAAACAAAACCACAGCTAAGAATTTGGGCTGAATAAGCTAGCACTAGTCTGCTCAGATTCACTCTTATATGGTCAAAACAAAATTATTAATATTCAAGAACTGCTCATAATCACGAGACTTTGAGGATGATGTACAGATTAGATTCACTGTGGGCACTAGAGACTGGTGCAGGCTCTGGGCTGGAACTGGAACTGGCAGCTGAACCTTTACCTCATGATGACACCAGCCTGTCTGTATTGCTTTGGACTCAATGCAGATATATTGGTATCTCTGAACGATGTTTCACTGAACGTTACATTCTTGGCTATACCACTTTCATTTGATGCCCAATTTGGAAATCTCTAGACTATGCACCAAATTACCCCAATGGTCTCTGATATCACAATTCACTATATTAGAAGATCTAATTTTTATGTGTCTGAATCCAATTTTCTCCCCAGAGTGAGGCACTAAACTCCTTGCATTAATGGAGTTAAACATTTTAGGTTGGATCTAAGCTATCTTTCTCTTTAAGCTGGTAGTCAATAGGAAATGCTGAAGAGGTCATCATACATCTCTCATTCTCCAGGGCTTTGGGATCCACGGGAATGGGATATATAAATAATCTCCTAGACTCTGACGTTAACCTTGTCCCACCTGAAACACAACTGAGGAAAAATAAACAAACAAAGTCTCATATTTCAGGTAACTAAATCATTGAAAACAGGCGGCAACCACTGCTGTATCAGCAAATGAGTGCAACCACAAATATTGTGTGCTGCACAGGAAACACCTGCAGAGACAATCCTGGCCTTGACAAGGTAGAATTCTAGCTCAGGTTATAGTATTGATTGATATCATATCAATATAAATATAATAAGGAAGGATTTATCACTTCTTTATAGCTCCTATCAGATATTCTACGGCTAAATGCTTTATGATAGAAATAGTGGGATATCCCCTTCCCTCATCTGTAACTCTCCTGTGTGTTTTCAGCAGTTGAGTGAAGAGTGGTTGAAATGCATAAGTCTACATTCCTCTTGGAAGTCGTGCCTTATCATTAACATACTTTTCAAAAACGTTCAAGACTCCTTGCTTAAAAGCTCTATTTTAAAAGTTTTTAAAAATAATTATGTATGTAATGTATTCATTTTGAGATTAGGTGATCAGGACTGCATGCATAAATTGCCATAACAATGATCATATAATGGCAGCATAAAAAATTTTGTAATTGTGCCCATCCTTTCACCTTGGTTCCAAGCATCAAGTTCACTTTCTGCTGCAGAAATGTTGGTAGATCATTTAAAACAGCACGTGCAAAACAAGGTATATGCCATAGAGTCTGCCATACTATTCCAATGACTCAAGTCAGAAAATTGGGAGAGTTTTTCCTCA
Organism: Rhea pennata; assembly: GCF_028389875.1. Lineage (NCBI taxonomy): Eukaryota > Metazoa > Chordata > Aves > Rheiformes > Rheidae > Rhea > Rhea pennata. The sequence continues at coordinate 14,299,751 of NC_084670.1, read as the reverse complement.
ACAACAGACTGAGAGGTTGGATACTTGGTTATCACACTGCAGTTTCCCAGCTACTGGGAAACTCACTCACTTTCCTCCCCAGAAGATTTTCTTCATTTCAAAAGGCCTTTCAATTTTAGTCTAAGTTCTTTTCTTTTACTGAGTATTTCAGTATCCTATTTGTAGGACTCATTTTCATCTTGTAACTCAAAAGCAGGGATGTAATGACAGTACTACCTACTCCAGTACATTTCAACAAGCTGAACAGAATCCTACAGGAAAAATCCAGGCAACGTAATTGCAGTCCCTGTCCCCTCAACACACACACCCCGGCTGCTGTTGCACTTATCTGCTAGGTAAAGGACTCGGGGGGCTGCTCTCCATCGTTGCCGTTTAAGGGAAGGCAGAGGCAGGAAAGCACGTTTACTCACGTCTCGCTTTCACCTCTCAGCATTAAAAAGTCTTCCCTAAACAGGGAAGGGAGGGACATATATGAACTATATGCTTATCACAGAGACCGATAAATAGATCGAACCATAAATCAAACAACAAGCGTTAAATAAAATCCATTATCTATGTTCTTTGCAAGGTGCCTTTGCTGTGCTCGTTTCCAGGAGTCCGTAGTTTGTAAACTCTCTACCACTAGAGGGCAAACTTGTCCAATCCTTTTAACAAAACAAAAGAAATGTCTGTACACTAATACATATTCAAATTTAATTATGGTTGATTGTATGGGAAGAAGCCTCTTTGCCTAACTGCACCTTCAGAGAAGATAATGTAACTGGGTCAGAGAACTTGATATCAGACACTAAAAATATTCAATTTCAATTATGCCAAAATACATTGCCATTTCATTACATGTAGCCTTAGAAATTCATAAATAACCCAGTCAAATACCCTGCTCAGATATTCAGTAAAAAAAATCTGGTATACATCTTCATATGAGTCAAATCAATACAGGTGAGAACAAATTAGATCCATTTCTCCACATGAAAAAGAATGATTTGGGAAAATATCTTCATAGCAACTAGTCATAAACTTTCCAGAAAACCACTGAGATATCTCTCTGGGAATCTCCTATTAAAGGAGAAAGTGACACAATTAAAAATCTAGACAAACTCTTTCTACAAGTCACAGGCCTGGTTTTCCTCTCATTCTGAATGAAAGAACTGGCATTCAAGTCTGGTTCAATAGCTCTTCATAATGGCTTCAGAGTCTGCTTCTGAAGTTGGTTATTTTCACGTAATATGGGCTTTTAGCACAGGGATACAGAAGGTAGTTTATAGTACAATAAACTGAAAGGAAGAAAGTAAATAACATACAGAATGTATAGGGAAAAACTCAAAGTGCAACTCAAACTACTAGGAGGAAAAAAAAACTTTTTCATGTTTTCTTGAAAGGTTTATGCAAGTGATTCTCTTAATGGAAAGAAAATATAGTTTTGGACCTACAGTCTTACAAGACTGCAGAATCGGTACTAAAGCACAGGAGCTGGTAAGTCTGTTCTCTCCTGAATGTAAGCAAAGCCAGTATTTTTTTTTCAAAGGGAGGTCCAGCTTCACCACCCTAATGAGATGCAGTTCCACTGCTGTCTCTGAACTTGCATCCGCTTATGGCAGCAGCAAGTGTGACCTGCCCAGTGTCAGGATTTTATAAAGATTATCCCAGTAAGCACACAAATATAAAGAGCTATAGGAAAATTTCAGCATATTCCTTCAGCTCCTCAGAAGGCAAGCTGTCAAAGTAGCTGTCTGCTAAACAGATCATCTGCCTTACTATAGAGAGAAGGATGTCAACACTGCATGTCAAATTCAACCCTGAGATGTATTTTTTAATGGGCAGGATCTGACTTAGATCCCAAACCTCTCTGCAATTACCTGCATCTGTAGGAAGGGCACAAAAAGATTTATCTTGAAAAGATCTCAGACTGCTTTTCAGTCCTGCTCTTTGTGACAGAAGCAAAGTAAAAATCTTAGGAAAATATTTTCAGAAGCATTGTTTGAAGAGATTGTAAGATTTAGTTGCTCCCATGCCTTCACACAGGCAATAGGGCCACTTAGTGCACACAGGGCACAGAGTTTGGACCACAATAGCCCACTCTCAGCCTCCAGCGGGTCTTACAATCCTTATCCCATGAGCTCAAGCCCCCCTGCCAGGACACAGACACAGTGACACACCATGGGGTTCATGAAAAAGACTACATAGAAGTGGGCTAATACCACCAGAATGATGCCTCTACTACTGCAGCCGATTACCTTCAGAAAAAGTATTTGGGAGGATGCAGCATGTTTGCTGTGGAAACGACTATTTGTTCCTGCACTTTTCAAACCTAGGCAGAGCAGCTGCAGAAATACAAGCACATCAGTAACAAGTTGGACACTCCCAGAGTGTACCAGCTTAACCTGAGTAACGTATCAAGCATGCAGATTACGCCCTTACACATACATCCAGAGACCTATCATGGCAGCTGGAATGGACACCACTTCCTGAAGCCAATGTTCACGTGGGCACAAGGGACAATTCGATTCATTCATTTCCCTGCTAGCTTTTCTTCTTGCTCAACGTGTATTTCAGACATGAGAACACATGACCCAAAGTCTGAACGCTGATGTAAGAACTGCTCTAGCTTCTAGATGCCCTTTTCAGAGGGGAGGGGAAGTCACATCAGCCAGGTGTGAAAATCATCATGGGTCATAGCTGGTTTCTCAGATTCATTTTTCATATCCTGCTGCAAATGTCACTTCACAGCTGTATCCAGCCAATACAACTAATTAATTACACTGTACCAGCACAAGAGCAGGCTTAGTGATGCAAATCACTACTGACAGCAGTTTAGGACAGTAACATCCTTCACAGTCTCTTGTTTTGCACCATTTTTACACCCACCTGAGGTGGATACAGAGCCCTAATGTAGCTTTTCACAAGAACTTTGTGACTATTCATCAAAAAAAAAAAAAAAAAAAAAAAAAAAAAAAAAAGGAAGAAGAAGAAGAAAAATCAATCCTTTATGGTTAAAGGTTTCTTGGTTTTGTTTTTATTTTTTGCCTTTGTAACAAACCTTTATTCTCCCCTGGGTCAGGGTCACTGAGCATCCAAAAATGTGCTTCAGTGTGCCATAGAAGTGAATCTCTGGATAGGTTTTGCAAGTGTCCCTAAGGATTCTTAGAAGCTAAGCACCTATGAATTGTTCATAATTAAACCAGCAGTGTTCAGTTATTAGTGGATGGTGCATTAGCTGCTTAGCCAGCACATCTGAGTTCCTTCCTATTTCCTTCCTTCTCTACTACACAAGAATCAAAATAGTTTAACTGCTATAGCAAATGATTTTCTGAAACTGTGTGCAAACACCCAACAAGGGAGTGTTCAGCTAAATGGATACAGCCAAACACCAGCCATTCCAGACTGAAGTGAATAAGGCTTCTAACTCTTACTTTTAATGATTTTCTAGTATCTTACTTGGCTATCATCAGCCAATTTATTCTTTGAGGGATATGCATAATTTCACCACATCTTAAATGTGGAGGAAAGCCAGGACATGCAGGTGTCACATTAATTATGTTTTCAACATACGCTGGTCCATAAAGGGACACAACTTTGGCAGAAATGGAGTATCACTACACTTTGCTTCTCAGTAGACCTCCTTGTGCCTGAGCATTTTCCTCAGAAGGAGGAAACGCTTCCTTCATCCTTGAGGAAAGAACACTCTTGTACCAAGAAACTGGGTAATGTTCTAGAAACAGTCCCCAAATAGCCTCATTGTAATTGCTTCTGGTGGAAGTCAACATAAGAAATCTGTTTTGCATAAAGGCATTAGGTAGAAAAGCTTTAATTATTAAAAGAGGGTGAATTAAGCAGACATTGTGCTGCACCTCCAGAGCGTGGGTGAGAAGGCGCTCTGTAAACAGAATTATTATTTCATCAACACAGTAGACTCCTCACTTAATGGCTCACTAACTGGGCCAGAGATGAGATTCGATGTAAAGAAATCAATGACTCAAAGCAAAAGATTCAGAAAATATGAAACACCTACTGCTTAGCTCTTAAGATTGCACATTGTCTCCTATGGAAGTGACTTGTATCATGCAGGGAGAAAATAACAGTCCTGCTGTTGCGTCCAACTGTAGCCACAGGAGATAACAGTAAACTGGTGCATGCTAACACTAGACGCCCATACTTCAGGAGTCTTTTATTTGCCTTCCAGTGCTCTCCTTCTGTGCTGTAGCTGCTAAATAAATAAGTATTGCTACTCCATTTTTTCCAAAGTGGTCCTATTGCCTTGCTTTGGGAGGGAGGGAGAAGCAGGTAGAGGTCTAATTCATAACATCGAAGTCGATATTTCTTAGTAGTAGTGGGCTTATTTTGGTCTCCACCAGATGGGTGCATCGATCAGGATGACTCTGCTGTATTGCGGAGCAGAGATACCAAAGGGCATCCTGCAAAATTAAATGGTGAGAATAATGCAATCCTTCACAATTCCTCTCTTTTCTAACCTTATAACAGCTCGAGAGAGCAGAGAGGATTTTTTCAACATGTGGTTATAGGTGCATGACTCTTCTTCAGACAGCAGGCCAGAGGGTAAAAGGCAGAAGCAGTAAGCATCTATCTCTCCTCCCCAAGAGTGAGTATGATTCATGGATGAAGAATACTTTATTTTCCGACTCACCAGTGTATTGAGGCTTTACTGTGAAATTTCTTCAAGTTTTCCTGTTCTCTTCAGTGCTAATTTAGGGACATAAAACTCACCAAGCTGGCACACTTTTCACTGAAGCTGCTGCAGCTTCTCTTCCAAACTACTAGGGAAAATCTCAGCTTTACATCCATCAGCTCCTAAACAATGAACATGATTCTTCAGAGAAAGGTTCTTGGTGTAGTCTAGAGTACCCGGACAAAGAGTAAGGTGAGTTAAACTACAGAGGAAATCTTTAGTTAATAGTTCCAAAGGATGGTGCAAAATCTGAATTCTCTGAAGGAAGGAATGATTAATATCCTATTTTACAGGGAGGAAAGTAAGATAATAGACATAAATCCTAAGAAAATTAGCAGTCAGGATCTCCACAGCTTCAGCCTCATATTCATTTTTACAGGTGGGGAGCCAAATTTGGTCAGAATCTTTTCTATTTGTGTGACAGTTTGTTTATTTAAAGCGCTAGAAGGAGAAGCCCATCAGAATTTCTCTCAAGCGATTTTGTTCAGAAGGTACAATTGCTATGGACTTATTTCCTCTCGACATCTATACCAAGTAGGGTAGTTAATAGTTAATATGACAATAAAGTATTAGAAATAACACAGAAATGTGTTGAAGACATGGTGCCACTTTCATGCCTTTCTAAAGGCACCTGATTTCTGACACTTCTTTCAGGCTGCTTTTTGTTGAGGGGAAATAACTCAGCCCAGAAATACACTTTGGAAAAACAGCAGTTTCCAATGCCTTCCTCAAAATAAACAAAAATCTTTTTTTCATAAGCAGTGGCATTAAATTCAAAAAGAGCACATAACAGACAAGAATACAAAATGAATCATAGCATTTCTATAAGAAAGAGTTGCTTCATGAACTGGACGTGACGCGACTGCATCTTTAGTTCGGAAACAATTAGCCAGAAGCAATTATTTATCTGAGTTTTCACACTTTTGTTTTATCAGCTCTTCAGGGGATTCTCATATAATCATAGAACTTACAGAGCTGAAAACTTTTAATTTTTCCTGCTTCAGTTGGATGAAGAAATAAAATGCAAATCAGTGACAAAAATGTTTTTAAAAAATGTGTTGTCTGATTTCATTCATGATTTTTTCCTTTTCTTGTTAAGACAAAAACATTGCTTGTTCTCAAACACTCAGGAGATCTAAAAAACACATTTAGTAGTCACACCAGCACATTGGATTCAGGAGAATGCCAATAAACCCCTTCCTTCATTTCCTCATACTCTCCGTTCTTCTAATTTACAGTGGCAAATTTGAAATCTGAATACTCTCATTTTTCAGAAACTTCTGAGCACTCCCTAGTGTCCTTTGCAACCACTAGGACACACAGTTGTGACATTCAACACTTATGCAAAATTGGGCTGAGTTATCTGTAGTGAGACAACTAATGCAGTTGAGAAAAAATTGCTTTGCCATCTCACAGGAGAATGAAAACTCAATAGTGATCTGCTGGCTCTGTTGGAGGTAACTCATCAACATTACAATAAAGCAAGCAGCTGTAGGAACAGGCTAAAAGTCATTAGGAGGCTGGTACTCAGAGCGTATCAGTGTACAATGTATGGCACTATCATGCATTTAGGAAAACATGTTAAGGTTTTATAAACCACAAATGCAAAGAAGGCCTGGCAAGCTTTACACTATGAACACATAATTAGATTTAACGTATGTAAACCATTGTGTAGCTCAACTGAATCTTGGTATCCAAGAAAAGAGATGCAAACATGCTAAGAAGTTTCTGACTAGAACATGGTGAACAGCGCCCAGGACACTAATATCAAGCTTTCCAACTTCTCTTTTCTGAAATAAGAACTAAGATGCATCTTCGAGAACTGTCTTGCTTATGCTGTTGACACTAGACATCATTTTTCAGGACATCTTGAGCAGCAAGCCAAGTGCAGCACAGCTTCTTAAAAGAACCTGCTGTTGCTTGTTATTAAGTTATCTAACTGCTTAGGTACAGGACACAGTCTCTGAGCACATTGCATTTGCTAGCAATAAGCATTATTTTTCAGGAAACTAGGAAGGTTCAGGTGTTAACGGCTCATGTATGTATTAAGAGGCTATTTTCTTTCAGAGCTGAATTCAGACCATTCACTTGTACTCATACATTTTTTTTAATTAACTTTTTTATTTTATCTGTAACCTATTTTCTCCTTTTATAAGCAGCTTTTGAACACACAAGCAGACTTGGGATCTAGTTGCACTCTCCCTGTTGAAATATTCACCAGACTTCCGTGCTGAATTCTAATTCACTTGGTCCTGCACGCTGCCAGGCTTGTGCCCCCAAACAGCTGTAGCACTGCTTCCGGCTTTGCTCCTCCCCTATTTCTGGGCACAAAACCCTTTAACAGGGCTCTGGGGTCCAGCTGCTATAGGTACACAGAACAGACAAATAGCTGAACTACACTTCATCCTGAATGCCAGACACAAATACTCCGAACACTCTGCCTCACAGATCAGAGGGTAATGAAAACTGAAGACACAAAGGGATTTTGCACTAGATTTTTGAAAAATCCAAGATGAGCTGACAATTAAGCATCTCTCTGTCAACAAAGGCTATTTGGGATTTACAAACTAGCTGTCTCTGCTGAAGAGTCTGATTTATTTGGTCTGTTCTGAGCAATCTTAAGGCATGGCAAGGTTTCATGCACAGCCATGACATTTTGCATATTACCCAAGCAGTATATTTGCTTAGGAAGTGGTAGACCTGGATTCCAGGTGTACCCCAGCTGATGCGGGCTGAAACAACAACTCCCATATCCTGCAGGAAAACGCAGGAATGATTGGGCCTGACACAGCCCCAGAGAAGCTGAACCTTAGATCTGAGTGGAAGAGACCTGGGACCCAGTTTCTGTTCCCTGGGGTGTTTAAGCATCTAACATCAGATGGCATCTGGACTGAAAAACAAAAATAAGCCAGAAATAATCAAGGACACAGAGACTAGAACCAAGAACACATCGCTCTTGGCTAAGCTCCATAATCAGTAGATTAGATAATGATGCCAGTCCTCTTGGCAGACCTTATTTGCAACATGCATTATTTCTATTTTCTGCAGCAGCTTGAATGCTATTAGGTATGTGTCTCTGTACCACCCCTTTCATGGCACAATGCAGACAAACTTTAATCTCTTCTATTGAAGCTGTTTGGTACAAACTACTTTACCACTCCCTGAGCCAGAGAGAGCAATACTATTACTGATTAGTACCTAATTTAACTATTTCTGCACTATTATTAGCCATTACTAAATTTGGACCATACCTATCTTGGTATGCATGTTACTGCCTCAACTGGAACAGGAATCCTTCCCTTTTAATTTCAAGTAAGTTGAATGATTACCGCAGTCATACATTTAATATGGACATCCTCCTCCTGTTTCAAATAAAACTTAATTAGGTTAAAGGCAAACAGGACTGAGAATGACAATAACAGTTTGCAAATAGAGTGATCACAGAGCAGACCATTCTTGATATTTATTTCCATACATATCACTACAGCGCTCAGTATCAACAGGTATCTAGCACTTTTGCTTCCAGGATGATTTTGCTCTTGGTAGGCATCAAACTCTCTCGATATGAAGTCGCATCAATGCCTGTCGAATTCCATACCTATTAATAGGGTTAGATATCAATACCTGTTGATAGGCACAAACCGTATTGAACCCTACTGATAGGCATAAATATCTCTCGTTCGAGGCAGGAAGGCATAGCCTTCAGTCTGGGGCCAATGTTGCTCTCACTAGGCACCGATGACTGCCGACATTGACTGGTTTTGATATCGATAGGCCTTGATGAGTATGGATTTCCATACGTATCACTGGGGCACAACATCTATGCATATCAACCCCTCTCCATAGACATCAACATCTCTCAATCTCAACACACATCAAGGCTTGTCTTTTTCCGTACCTAGTCATATTAATCGATATCAACAGGAATCAACAGTTCTCAGTAACTACTGAAATCAATCCCTGCTGACAGCCACCGATCGCCACCAGCCTCTAGCTTTTCCTCTCGGGCAGTACTGACCGCTATCAACACTGATTGTTCCAAAAATTGAGAGGCCTCAACAACCACTGATTTCAAGACCTACCACTACAGAACGATATCCACAGATATCAAGCCCTGCCGACCGCCACTGATACCTCTCATTCTCAACAGGCATCTAGTGCTTTTGCTCTTAGGCTGATTTTGCTCTTTATGGCATCGACTGTATCAATATCAGTACATCTCTCCTTCAGAATGGCCCATTTCCATACCCCTCAGTACCAATCCCTACTGATATATCTATCAATATTGATGACTATTGATAAGTATGGAAACTAATAAGCACTGATGACTCTTGATATCAGGAGGTTTGTACATTGACATCAATTGATGCCTACTGATAGCAAAATCAGCCCTAGTTCAAAAGGCATTAAAACAGCACCTCTAGGCTTTTTCTTTCTCACAACCCTATACTATACCCTAATCCCAAATGATTTTTTTCAGGCCAGTCCTTAGAGTAAACCCCCCATTTTACGCCCAGATGAGATTGGACAGGTTTCTTGGCAGCACACACCTTCCTATGCCAGCCCCCGTCCAGACCCACTTTTACAGTGCCTCTAGGCTTTCTCTTTCTCTTAATCCTTACCCTAAAAATTTTTCCAGGCCAATGTTGGGTCAAATAACTTAGTTACTTTCTTCAGTTTAGTGACTGATACCATCCTGCTGTTTTTGTAGCACAGAAAGTCTGCTCAATAACTCTGACATAACTGTTATTTCTAAAGCCTGAGTCAGATGGCTGAGACATGCATTTTAAAACAAGAACCTAATCTGGCTTTTCCCCTTTCTGATCACTTACAATTTTTATCACAAATATTCATTCAACAAGGCTATCATCAGAAGAAAGGAAAGAGATTTTTGGCACACAACTAGAAAATATTTATGTTCTAATCCTTCAAATGATATTTTCAAAACAAGTAAGTGATTAAATGTGTATTTACTTATGTATATGTATATAGATATATAGATAGATGTAAGTATTGCTATATGTATTCTTACCCTAAAAGTCCTTTTATAGAGAACAATTACTCTATAAGAAAGAAAGAAAACTGAACTCGGTGCATTTACAGTCAAAGCCCTTAGGTACAGTAAAGAAACAAGCCCTGCTTGTTGAACTTTTCCTTATGTTACACTTAAAGAAAAAAAAGATTGGAAAGCACTGCTTTGAACTGAAGACTTAAGGCTCCACTGACATTAACAGAAGGTTTGCTACTGGGATCAGAAATATATCCTGCAAATACTGATTGACTGCATTTTAAATCCAAGTTTAATTCCCCAAGTATATGCACAAATAGGCACAGCAGTAAAATAAAGGTTTGCACTTTCCCCTCACCTGAGCATAGTCTCTGTGCACCTTGCCCTTGCCTGAGGATCCCTCTGCAGGGGAGCGCTGCTCAAACCTGGAAGGCAGGGCAGAAAAATTGTTACGGTAAGGCAGGGGAATATGTGGAGGTTTATCAGACAAAGTATACCTGCTCAACGCTGTTTGCTTTCTCTCTGTCCTTCCAGCACTGTGCTTCTAACTCTCTGTCCTTAAGCTCCCTTGTCTTGTTAGCACTAACAATCTCTCAGTGCCTTCAGTCCTGAATTTACAGGCTCAGTTAGGTATTTATTCCAAGTCTCAGTGTTGTCTCTTAATTTGAGTAACTTTGTGACCAATTCCATACTATTTTGCCTTCTAAATGTGAGTTTTATCCAAAGAAACACAAATATTTGTGTCTTGATGGTGTTTTGGCACAACCAGCAGACTGCAGTTACTGAAACAGTCTTATGCAGGTGCTTCATGAAAAGCACAAGTTCTTCTGGAGCATGACACACTACATAAAAGGGGCAGATTATAATGTCATTCATGAAAAACAAAGGAAATTATTTTCAAACTTCTGTATGTGTGTTTATCATTTAGTCCTTCTACCTAAACAAGTTTATATGAAGGTTAGTGATCTCACTATAAAAGATCAACTTTCTAACAAAAAAAGCTAGAAACAAAAAATTACAAAATACAAAAAAGCAGTTTCTTGCAAACAGATGCAGTGGAGAATAAGCAATCTTCTGTGGACCTGTGCATTTGGCAGCCCTGCTAGAATCCTACACAGATGGAAGGATTTTGAACACAAGAAAAAAAAATGAAAAGAAAAAAACAGGTAGTTACTCCTCTCAAAACATAATACAGCAGGCTTCTCAAGGTGACATGAGTATCTTCTACAAACATCATTTCATAAATACTGTCATTCAGTTCAGCCACCAAACAGACCTGGTTGTCTGTTACTTGAAAAAGTTTTTTAAGTGGTATTTCTTTGGAAAATTATGTTTCTTCCTACAATATTCACACTTAAAGAAAGGTATTTTTTCACTCCCAGAGAAAACTAGGAGATGAGAAAATCAGCCTTATTTTGTTTCATACTTCCTTTAATATTACTGCAGAAAGGATGGGATTTCAGTAGGATTTCAGTTGACCTGGGATGGGATGCAGAGAAACCCTCCTTGGGATGGATGAAAGGTCTAATGGCAATGGCAAGGATTCAATCACCAATTCTACGAGTGCATATTCACTTAAAAAAAAAAAAAAGGCATAAGTAAATTTTGAAATTAAGAAGCTCAGAATCCATTTTTGTGAATTCAAAACCAGTTAATTAAAGGATTTAACCAGCACAAAATTTAAACCCAGCTCTTTCCACATCTGTATAACTACCTCAGTCATGGTTTATCCTATCAATCTTTAGAGACCTTAGGTTTGGCTGAGACTTGCTTTGACTTTCCTCTCACACCTATCTCATTGTCCCTGTTTCACTTAGTATATCCTACATCCTCTTCAGAAAGATGTTTGTGAAGTTTCTCTGGATGCCACTTGCTTTCTTTCACCTCTCTACCAATAATAAAAAATATGGATGTCTAAGGATGTTTCCTTCACTGCAACTTTGGACTGTGAAGTGTTTTGGTTTTTATATTTCTGTCAAACAACATATTTTCCATTGAAGATGCTTACGTTTCCTTAAACCCCAAATCAACAGCTTTATAGCACTTAACTGTATGTTTGAATGAGCAGAAGCAAGCCAGTGAGTGCTGCGGTTTTGCATGTACTTCCCTATGGTCCCTAAGCTTCCTTTCAATGGAGAAATGAAACCAACAGTAGCCTAAAGGAAAACACAATCAAAAAATAACAACAAACAAAGAATAACTACAGAATTCCCCAAATAAGATGGCTTTCATTGTCACAAGCCATAAAGAAAGAGCAAAGCTGAATGAATCTCACTCATCAGTTTCTTAGCTGTGGAATAATCTGTCTACATGCAGGACACTAAATTCTTAAAATGATAAATATTGCAGAGCATAATACCTTGTTTCAATAGCTCCAATCAAGTAAGAATCTATCTTCACAGTATGCACAGGCTTCACAAACATGTGAGGATCATTGTTATTTATTCCTATACTATGTATGCTACAGCAAGTACACTTGGTCTGGATGAACTAGAAAAAAAAAATACCTGACCCACTTAAATTCATTCATAATTCAAAAGTGGCAAATTAGAAAGAGGAACCTCTTGGAATTACTGTACATGTACACTGCTTCTTTTACCAACACAGTTGCATAGCTTGAGATTTTTAAATAAAGATAACGTATTTGTCCAGGCATTTCATAATAAACTATGTGTCATAGTTAATCTTCTCAGGTATATAAGAAAATAATAAATTCTGCATCACTAAGAATATCTGGTAAGAAGAAACATCTAGTTTCTCCATTTCACTTAGTATATCCTATATCCTCTTCAGAAAGATGTTTGTGAAGAAAGATGTTTTTGTGAAGTATGGCAAGAAGAAACATCTAATTTCTTCTTAGCAATATTACTCAATACTATGCAGAATGCAGCTATTTCCTTTACACTTTAATTAAAATCTCACTTAAAAGAAAGTACTTATGTAAGGATAGATAGCATAGTACTAACTCCTCAAAAGTCAATAGCCCACAGGAGGATGGAGAAAGAAGTCCTGTCCGTTAAGACCCATCTCTCCCACCAGAGGACAGGACCTGGACATTAACTCGTTCAATTTGGGCAAATCAGCAAGTGGACGAGTTAAACACTGATGTGACATTGCAAATTGCTCACAGCTCCTTATGTTTTGCTCATGAACAAATGTATTCTTGTCTTCGTCTCTGCACACAACTTGTTCCTATAAAACTACCGTTCTTGTAATAGGACTTGGGGAAGAGAGATCAAGCCCCTTAGCTTTCCCAGACTAATATTCAAAATGAGAAAGGACAGGAAAGTCAGAAGTAGCAAAAAAAAAAAAAAAAAAACCTCACTTCGCCGCACAAATGCAGTCTGTGGAATTCACTACGGCAGGATGTCAGCAACCGAAATACTACAGTTAGTTTTACTACTTACACAATATGCATTTTTATGCAAGAAAAAGCTAATCAGAATCCATGCTACAAAATTTAAAATCTAAGGGATGAGAAGGTAAACTTTCTTTACTTTCATATTGCAATGACAGGTGCACTACTTAGTGAAAGAGAGCTGTTCACCCTAACGTGCCACATGCAAGTCATCTTCCCACGTTGTTACTAGATCAGTGGTTTGAATAGGGGCAGTAGTTCCTGTCACTGTGATTCACAGCTCTTCAAAGACACAGCATTCTAATAAACTGCAATTCACAAATGTTTGTTCCTAAAAAAATTGCTTTGATTTCCACTAGTGTCTGTTCCATACAACAATTTTACTAGCATATTGAGAACAGTACATTCCTAATGCTTTTTTATTAAACTGTCCTTTACCCAAAAGAAATGAAAGTAACATTGCAATAATACACTATGAGGCACTAATGCAATTATCAGCTTGAGAAGCAGCAACATAAGGAATCAAAACTTTTTAGAAAGATACATTATTTTGTTTATGTGTATCATTTAAAAAAACTAACTTCCTGCATCATTTAACAAAATGACTTAGAACTTCACTGCTCTCCTTCTTGCTACTTTCTTTAAATTAAAAAATCAAAGTGTCAAAAAATATGGTTTAAATTATCTTTATTGTCTTCAATGCACTATAATTTTAGTTTAGATGATTTTATAGTCCTGAACAGAACTATAGTTTGTGCTAGGTTTCCTCTCTCTACTTACACAATTTTTCTCAGGTACAGATCACGCATTTCCCCAGCCTTCTCCTTCTACTTCAGTTCTGATTTATTCCTCGGGAGAGCTTTGTTTAGTAGCAGGCAGGCAGCCATTTCTGATTCTTTACTCTCTTTATCTCCCATTCTCAACCATATTCAGTCTTTGCAGATATAAAGAAAGCTGCTTAGGTGAGTTGAGACAGTATTCACAATATCTTTATGCCTCCCCCCCAATCCCAATAACAATAATAATCATCAGAGACAAGGTGTCCTTGTTCATTCCTCCCTACCAGAACATTCAGGATTGACAACTCTATATAGAGTTGCACAGTTAATCACATACGTTCTGTTGGAAATTATTACCTTTATTACAAAGCTGTGTATAGATAGAACTAAATGCTCATCTTTGCAATAAAGAATGTGCTCTTGTGTAAAATAATTACTCCATTATCAGATGTGCTTTAAGTATTGTGAAGCTGCTAGTCATTTTTCCTTTTCTGTGAGGATTATAAGAAAGAACCTGAATTTTCAAAGTGCAGAATTTAAGACTATCAATTATTTCCTTTGTGGGTCCCTCCCTTTCCAAAAGAAAATAATCTCCTCCAAAGAAGGTGTCATTCTGATGACAACAGAGAGAGTATAATATCACACATTCACTTAGAACATTAGACCTCGTTCAAAGCCCAAAAATTCAAAGTACGTGGAAAATATCTTATTAACATTAAAGAGCTGTTCATCAGATCCCTTGAAGACAACTTCTCCCCTGTTAAGGCTCTGCTAATAGTTGTCAAAGCCCTTAAAAGTTTTGACATCCTGGTTCCTGTTACAGCAGCTCTCAGAGTAAAACTTGCACAGTTTTTCTGCTCATCATTACTGGCTATATTCAGTCTTCCTTCCTTGCTTGAGAAGCATGTTCAGCGAAGCTTAACTTTTGGCTACTTACTTTATTTTGTTAAAATGACAAGCGTTATAGGGATTGTGCTGAGAGTAATACCAAACCAAATTCACAGTCCTTCTAGTATACACAGATTTTTGAAGCCAAAGAGTTTCCCTGGGCATTGTAATTCATGTGATGATAAAGTTTTAAAGAAATGACTGTTGCATGATTACCATTTCCTGCAAAAGATGACCATTAAAATGACTTAAAGTTCTGAATATTATATGCACCTGAATTCATTTACATCTGCAGAATCATCAGACAATTCTTTGATTCATTACAACAGTTCTGAGAACTGGTAGGCTAAACAAGATTTCCCTGCCAGGTGCCATCTTTTATAAAATAAGGCATCACAGAAACAAGTCAAGAAAAAATACAATTAAGATGTTTACAAGCACCAAGCAGAGACAGAAGAGAAATAAATATTGCAGGACAAGACTGCACAGAACAGGAATTTTGAGCAGGCAAAATAACACATCTTACAGTACAGCAGATAAAAGAAAGAATATAACATATGCAAGATATCAGGGAAGAATCAAGCCAAATCCAAACCCCTCCCCCAAAATTAATTTGATTTTTTTTTTTAATCTAGAACCATCATTTTAAATGTTGATTGAATTATAAGTGGAAGCTGAACTGGAAGCTAAACAAGAATCACAGCTGAAAACAGAACTGCACTAGAAACTAGAGGGTACCCTACAGGGTAAAAAAGTTCTAATCAAGACCAGCCAAAAAAACCACAGAAGAAACCTGCAGTCCTCTCTGCTCACAGGCAACAAGCAGGAATAATTCAGCCCACAAAAACCACTGCTGAAATATTTTTTCTGCTTATGCCTAAAGAAAGGAATTAAAGAGGTACCCAGCACTTTTCACAAGGGATTGATTTTGTCTTTACTATGGTCAATGCGTTCTTCAGTAGTATTGCCGCAAGCTCTCCCCACAACTGTCAGACCCAAAGCAGCACTATAGAAATGCAGACAAAATTGAGGGAAAATAGGTAATATCAACTGAATAAGCAAAGCTGTAAAAGCAGCGACAGCTATAGTATTCATCCACCTGTTTCTACTTCTGAAATATGCCTGTTGATCTTGCCAGTACAGTGAAATAGTCCATGGTAAAATGGCTGGACTATTTTCCGTTCTTGCATTTCCTGGTACTGCACAGTACTATAGTGCTGATATCACACCAAAGCGTGAAACTACCTTCAGCAGGAAACTCCCATGTTTTGGAGCAAGGGGTCTTCCTGTACACATTGGCTCTAGTGTTCTCTCAACAGGCGCCGTTACTCTGAAGGACGCACCAGGATTTTGATTTGAGAAGAATGCAGTCTGCTCCTCCACCTCATTAATGTCAATCTTCTCTACAATAAATAAGCTCAGTAGCTGGTCTCCGCTGGCATCTCCTGGATGATTTATGTCATCAGCTTGCAATAAGTTGTGCTGAAGTTCCCCTGTCCTAGATTCATGCCAGCATTGTAACTAGTTTGGTGACTTCTTTCCAGTATTTCAAATCCATTATTCAGCAAGCCGGTGCTGATGATGCACTTTCAGCCAGGTTGCTTTCATCTTTCATTTTATTAAATGCAAATTGGATTTGAAAATGAAGGTGGACAGTGCTGTAATCATACTGGCAGGTAACAGTGTTATTCTGCTGTCAACTGAATTCAGTCTAATAGATCATGGCACAAGAAAGAAATTGTATCAATGACTTTGCTTTACTTGTATTTAAATATTACTTCAAACCTATACTGTCACAGGGGACAAAAAGTGAGCATAAGTTGCAAACATAGCATTCTTATTTTACAACCTTTCTCTTTTCTCTTTCTCCTGCTCCTTAGCAAATCCAAGGAGAGTTCTTACAGAGAGAAATGCACCGTTTCCAGAAAGCTAGCAGAGTGATAATAAACTACATAGCACCTATGCCACAGGGCTGGATATTGTATTAATTAATTAGTTTATCTAAAACAGTAAAATGTTAAGAGCATGCTACACACAAGAATACTCTGAGTTCTACATGGTTAAACATATATCACTAGAAAGTACTACATACAGTTACATGCCATTAATACTGATTTGCTCATCCATATGTTATTACAAATAACATGCTTATTTGCTTTTATCGAAGTAACTATTAATAATTAATTATATTAACCCTTTCTGAAATATAGATGAGCATATCCTCAATACAAAATATGAGCCAACTATGGCAGAGCTGAAGAAATTTCTCTCACATCTCGCTGACGGAAGCCCTGTTAGGTATATAACAGGGTTTCAAGAAGTGCTTACTCTGAGACTTTGTGCCTCAAATAAGTTAAAAGTTGCTATTTCTTTCTCATTTTTAAAACACAAATAATTCATTAAGTTGCCAATGTGCCCATTATCAGGTGTTTTTACAGAAGTCCAGTTCCCAGAATCCTGTGATCATATGAAAAACTTGAAAAACTGTAAGTACCTTTATTACTTATATCTTTGATAGAAATTCTAGAAAAGTTTTCAGAAGCTCAGGGAGAAATATTTATATCTATCTGGTAATATTTTTAACTTCTGAAATATGAACGTGTGCTAAACAATTTTTTAAATTATTTTGATGAGGCCTGGTCTGTGGATTGGGCAGTGATAATTTTTCCTAACATTTTAATATTAAGGAACACATCACTGATCAGTATTTTTTGTTATTAATATGAAAACATGATGAGGCTCTAGTCATGTAGTGTAGTAGATAAATAGTTGATTGTATTTTCTGCAATGGGGTGATTACAAGAAGGAAGGCAGTGCAGCTACAATCCCTCCAGAGAACAGATTAAATCCTCTGAAATGCCTTGGAACATGACACAAGATTTAGCATTGTCATAGAGGGAAAACCCTTTCTTTTCTTTCAGTGGTTGCATTTTAATAACAAGTGGCAACGCACTAAATAAAACTCTGGCAAACAAGAGGACGAGGTTACTGCATCCATCTGTTCACTTCCCTTCAGCTCCAGAAGCCAAATCTCCTTTGCTAAACTCAGTCATCCTCAGCAATTGTCCCAGCTGAGCAGCAGTCTCAAGCTGAGCTCCTGTGTTGTGCATTTTCAGCCATTTTTCTTACTGAGAGTTTAAAGGGAAAAGTCCAATTGGAAAAACAGCAAAAGCAGGACTATGTAATCTGCTCTGGAGCTCCATACTGCACAACACTGTGAGGATAGGAGTGTTAAACATCTGGCCTGAGGTCTCACGAGAAGTGCCCAAAGGCTCAGGTACAGCAGCAGAATCATTCCCAACATGTTTCATTTATTCTGTACTTCCTTGCAAGCACTAAAGTCTATTGTCAAGTATCTAATTGTCTAATTTTGATTGCAGCAAGCAGCTTTCTTACTGCTAAAGAGTTATAATTTTGTGCACTTGCCACTTACAACAAATGCTGTCAGAAATAGAAATGAACAAGCAGGAGAAATACTTAAATCCTGCCACTATCTCAATTAAATGAAAAAGCAGAAGGGAGTAAACAATCCTGTTGGCACAAATAGAAAGAGAATTCAGCCTTTTGTCCTGTGTATGTGCTAGCCAAGACATAAAATTCAGCAGCACAGCCTACTCACGCTACAGTCTCGCCATACCCAAAGGGGTTCAGAGCCAGCTGCTCCCACATGCCAGGCCACTGACTCCTCCAATCCTCTGTACAAGCTCCCTGAGAAAACTGAAATCAGATTTCCTCCATCTGCTCAAAAAAGGTTCAACAAGTTGACAAAAAATCAGCACAAAGCCAAGTCCCCTAAATTGGCCTTGGACTCAAATATTTTTACACCTCCAAAAGCTGGATAAGCATGTCAAAATGCTCTCTCACGTTCTCACACATGTGTACATTTAACAGAGTCCCGAGAAAGCCTGGACTCGGGCACTTCATAGTTCAAGGCTCTTGATTGCTTCAGATGGAAGCGAGGAAGTAATAGAAAGCAGTTGTCCACTGAATTTTTCTACGGACTTTCAACTCAGGGCTCGAAGTAAAAGATGCAGATGAAAGGACAAGGTTCTGAGCCACTGAAAATGCCAACAAGAATAATATAGCCACATTTCTTCATATAAAAAAACACATTGTCACATACTTTCACATAAAAATTCTAATCCTTTTTATTGTACATTGGTATTTTCTCAGAAATGCTTATGTGTAATTAACAATAAACTTTTCCTTTTAAGCGAGCGTACACACACATACACTTTCACTTGAAAAAAAGAAAAGTCTAACTCACTTGAACCAATTCTTCAGTTTTTGCTATTCTGAGTAGGCCACAGAAAAAAAAAATAAGAAAGTGTGCTGTGTCCACTACGTTATATACATATATGATAAGCTGTCTGTCAGGTTTTATATACTTCGTATCTCTTAGAGATCATCTCAGTGCTCCAGTGTAACAAGAAAACTCCTCAAGAACGTCTCTTACGAGGCCTCTAGCACTGCGTACTCTGAAAGATGAGGGTTCTTTTTTAAATAATACAAATACTTAAACACACTTTAATACCATAGCTCCCTCCAAGCTCACAATCCCTTTAGTGTGTCAGTGATTTCTTTTTCCCATAGACACACTCCAGTGCTAGAGACTGACCTAATGAGAATTTCCTACAGTCCCAACTGATTTATGGCAGAGTTCTGCTGTGACTTAAATCATGAGCCCGCAGCAGAGGGCACTGTGAAAACACGGTATATGCTCTAGCCGTGCAAAACAGCTGAGAAGGGAGAAGGGACACCCCCCACAGGGGACCTGTGCTTCTACTCTCTGCTGCCTCTCTCATTTCCCTCCTGGAAAGGTGATCAGTGCTTCTTCCTCTGGGTAGACATCCAAAAGGGAAGTTACTTCATCCCACTTGTGCTCATAACAAGAGCCAGGGCCAACCGAGTCTTACTGTGTGATTGCTGCAGATGAGACCTCCTTCCAAGTGGAATCTCTAATAGGTTTAGTTAATGACTAGCAAAGACAACCCACTCTGCAGGCACTGCAGCTGGCAGTACTGCTGAGAAGACAGTCAATAAACTACGAGTTTGGGAGATACGCTATCCATCGGCCACGAATGATGCGCTCTAGTACCCCTGGACACCCATGGATATGCCTAGTGCACGTCTGCTTGCAGCTTTGCTGGCTTAACTTTCAAAAGATCCCTGG
This sequence comes from Rhea pennata, assembly GCF_028389875.1. Classification (NCBI taxonomy): domain Eukaryota; kingdom Metazoa; phylum Chordata; class Aves; order Rheiformes; family Rheidae; genus Rhea; species Rhea pennata. Next base: position 14,279,861 of record NC_084670.1, on the reverse strand, counting down.
GAGCAACAGTGCCTTTCACAAACAGGTTTTGTAATCAGTTATTTTCATTTGGAAACTGAAGCAAGCTCTTCTGTTCTTCTTTCATATTCTGCACTTTCAGATATTCCCTACATAAAGGGGCTAAGCCTGCAGAACTGAGGAAGTGAATATTTACAGCAGTGCTCAACAGCCAGTGTCTCTCAATCTATCAACAGCTCCTTGCAGAAGAAAGCAACTCAGTCTTTCTCCCTCTGCACAACATTAAAGAATAATTTTAGAAAGCAAATGAACCATTACAGAGCTATCAAAATATTTAAATAATCCATAAGTCACAGCAAAACGGCACAATAAGGAATGCTCAATGTTATTAGAAAAGTCAGTTATGTGTGGACAAACGCTGTCTAACAAGTGAGAAAAATGTTTATTTACTGTGACTTATCTACCGCAAGTCTGCAGCCATTTATAGGAAGTGGCACAGGTGTTTTTTTGTAAACACTCCTCTCCTAGAACCAAAAAACCCCAGCTAATCAACCATGGATCATGGTCCTATGAACTAAGCAAAGCTGTACCTGCCCAGAGCTGTTGGCTGACTGTTGCCATTGAGGACGTGTTGCAGGAAACCTCCCGGGTTCTACAGGGGGCATCTAGATTCACTAGAAAGCAAGAAAAGGCTAAATGGAGCGACCTTCCATGTCTGTGATGGAGAACACTTGATTTGCATGGACAGGCTTCACTTTTAATTCAGTGCTTCTAGTTTTTTTGTCCTGAATACAGGCATAGAGCTAAATAACTATGGAACTGAGAAAGAAAAAAAAAGAAGAAAAACTAGTACAGAGTAGGTTCTTTGGATGATAACCATTAAACGAATGTTGATTCTTTTTTCTGATGTAGTATTAAAGTGCTAATAGTGTTCTTAACTCCAGCACTCTGATGGTATTTAATGCATGGATTTCAAAGAGCTTTTGTATAATAGAGTATGAAAGAAGTTTCCAAGACAAACAGATATGAAATAATCATCAAGGAAAACTTCTGAATCCAGTTATTAGTCCTGCAACAGCCTTCCCAACCCATAAAATACATTTTTTTCACAGCATTAGCATAGCATCACAGCTAACACAACTGTCATTTACACTAGCATTAATGACATGAAAAATAAGTGGAGCTGCTCTGTTCCACAAAGCAGATTTCAGCCAATTTCTAACTATTAAAATCTAGCTGACAGTATCTTCAGGTATAGAACAAATATCTGAGAATATTCAATTCTTCCTATGCTAACAGAGGATAAACTTTCTCTGACCACAAGATGGCCCTCATAGTATATTATCTGTGCTAGGCATACAACATTCCTGTTATTTTATGTGTATCTTTTAATATTCTGCTTAAAAAAAAAAAAAAAAAAAAAAAAAAAAAAAAAAATTTCTCCATTGCTACCTTCTGTTAGCATAAGGCAAGATAAATATCATAGGAATGAACATATCTTCAGGACTACAGGTCTACAACACAAGAACCCAAAACCGACATTTTATTTCACAGACCCAGCTGAGTCTCTCTGCCTCAGGCCAAGTTTGTGGCTAGGTTGTCCAGAGGCACGGGACGTTGCACACTGGGCTCAGCACTACAGCAAACACAAACGTTGCACACTGCCTCTGAATGGTCATTGTGCTTCCGAGGTTGGAGAGATAACAGGGATATTGTTTGGGTTTCGGGTGACAGTATCCCACAGTAAAACCCTTGCATGCCTTTCGCTGATGTAAAAGTCAGGGTGTATGCATGTGTGCGTACACATATGCTTGGAGAAAGGTCTTGTTCCCACTTGCAAGGGTAGGTTGCAGCCAGGTCAGACCTGGGGTGGGCACTGCTCCCTCTCCCCCAGCCCCAGACAATATGCATTTCCTAATTACCACTATATTCTCACGAATTCTTGGCAGTCCTTCTGAAAGCATATCCTTTCCGACATTGTTTGATTTTTCTGTTTTTTCTCACAATGACACAGACACAGTAACATCAAACAAGAAAACTACATTATTTCTTTCAATCTATGGCTAACAGTGGACCCACTGCAGCCTTTAGGTACAATGACAGGACTCTCTTCAGATTGACGCCAGTCTAGAATTGGGGAAATTCACATAACGCTTCCTTAAAGTTTAGCTCAAGATGATTCCAAGCAGATGAAGAAATGAAAGCCTTCTTGCTAGAAACCTTCTAGATTTCAACCCAAGTGTGCTCATCATTTAAAAATGGAAGTCCTATAATAGAGACTGCCAGTGGGAATAAGGACAATCTGGTCTCAGCCTAGTAGTATCTCTCTGAAATCGTAAGAACATGAGATCATTTCATGATGATCCGTTGTGGTGTTGATAAGGTAGTGTAGGCCTATCTCAGAACAGGTCCAGCTACCATACGCTCTTCAAACATGTCTCTTATAAAGAGCAAAAATAATTTAGGCTCCAAATATTCTTCAGTTATCCTGATTTCACATTGGCTTCCAGTGTACCAGAATGGAGATAACAAGCACAATAAGGAAAAGTCATTCAAGTTTCAGTTGACAACACTTTGATTGCTTCTAATTTCACATTTCGGGGATAAACTTTAGGACTTTTCTGTTTCCCATGGCAGGAAAAGAGCACGAAGATCTTTCCATCCACTCCAGCTGTCTAGGGCTTGGCAGGGGAATTGAACCTGAGCATTGAGGTTCTGGTGAGGCAAAACTCCTCAGTTTCATCCTCTTGAACTCTAGTCTGTCACCTCTAATGAGATGTAGGATCTGTACTGCTTTGAGCTAGCAATCTACAATGCTTCCATATCATAACAGTTCCCAAGTTTCTCACCAGTGAGAAAGTATGGAATATCAACATAATAAAACAGCTTTTCTATCACCTCAGACCAAAGTCAGTTTAGCCCAATATTCTCTCTCCATTAGTGGCTGTCTAAGAGAGAGTGCAAGAAGAAAGGAAGCATTTTTCTCTGCAGTTCTTCCCCTGCCTGAGCTAGCATTACTATTGCTACCACTGGACTTACTGAACTCTTCCTATATTGAATTCAAAACTTAAAGCTACTTATTGATCCTGGGATAATTAGTTAGCATACTAATCATACATATCAGTAGCAGGCTTCCACAGCCCCAAGCAGAGGATGACCATTAATTTAAAAAGTACAAAAAATTCATGGGAAATTTGGATTGAAAAGAAATTTCTCTTAATTTTTTGTCAAACTTGAAATGTAGCCTCAGTTTGTTTTACTGTTTTTCTTTAAAAAAAAACCAAAAAAGGCTTGAAACTCTTGCATAGATGTTTAACTCAGTGAGTGATGCCACATGAGTGTTTGAGCAAACTCCCAGAATACAGTCTCATACGCTTACAATCAGTAGCCTGGCATTGTGTCTTCAGTTTGGCAGAGTTTGAATTTGATCTTTTAAGCCCCTCTGAATGCAAACCACAAGGGGCAGCAGGGAGGCAAAATTCAAAGCAAAAACCAAATCAACAAAACCCTAGAAATGTGCTGCATCAGTTCATTCCAGTGTCACCAAAATAAGTCTAGACCTTGATCTGAACTGGGCTTATTATTGCAAAGAAAATTTAGTGATGAAACATTCTCATTGTTCTCTCTGTGATCCTCTTTTTTCTGTACTCCGCACATCTTTCTGTTTCTTCTCTCTAAATTGATTTTTCTATAAAGCTGGTTGCCCCAATCATTCTTCCTTCACCTTACAGGTGGATGCTCTCATGCTGGATGAATTTTTCTTTACTGTGAAGTTCTTCAATCTTTATATAATATGTAGGTAGGATATATACCCATATCTATTCATATTACCTATTTAACGTACTCTCTCTATATATACGCACACACACGCATGCATACATGATACAAAACGTTTTTATAAAAGCTTTGCTCTCTACATGACTTCTCTAGAACTAACTGCTAATCAGAACTCACTAGTGTGCATCTTACTGCAATCTCACCAAAGTCTGAATGTCACTTATGTTGGATGATGGTCACATCACAAGAAAGAAATGCAGGTCCAGATTCTGGACTGCAGTAAACTCACTCCCTTGGAAGACAATACAGGATGCTGCCAGTTGTCTGGCATTTTAATTGAATGGTAGCTATAAGTATGGAAGTGTGAGCTGGAACACGCATCACAGAAGGAAAAGCCTTAGGTGCAAACAGCAAGAACAGTCCTTGCACAGCAACATATCAAGAAGCAGACAGGCTAAGAAGGACACTGGCAGAAGCAGCCCTACTGCATCTGGCAGCCAGGTGTGATAGAAGGAGAAGTGAGGCAAAGGGTCTCCAGCAGCTACCTTTAAAGGCTCCTGTCAATTTTTCTCTCTCTAGAAACAAATACTGATAAGACCTTTCCAAGCAACCATCCATCACGATGAAAAATTCACTTCAGTCATTCTGTGAAAGAAAAACAAAAAAGCTTATAACCACATTTGATGCCTTCTGCCCAGAATTCGACCAAAGGAGTAGGGCCTGAGGCTTTTCAGCCCAAGAGTCTTCATACAAGAAGATTTCCGGTCTCCAAACAATTGATACACTGTTCTGGAATTTAGGTGTTTTTTTTTTCTTTCGGTGTCAACAGAGCAATATTGCAGACTCCCTATTGCAGAACTACAGCCTAGATGCCATTGAAGAAAAACCTCTTCTGCCTGATAAACAGTTCCCTACTGCTATAACACAGTAACATGTAACAGGTCACTGTGAACCACTTCCAGAACAATTTATGTCACTGCCTCTGCTACTTGGTTGCATAGGCAGGTGTGTTAATGACAGAATTTTGGCTTTATCTGTTGTTCATTATTTCCCAGCCATCTGCTCAGAAACAAAATAAATTGGCACAGTCCTTGCATGCAAAATTAAGCAATGAGAGTAGGAAGATAATTTTATGTAGAACTACTCATCCAAAATTAACACATGCATGAGTCTGTAAGATTAGCGTTCTGAACTGCACCATCCCAGCTGGACAGACAATATACAGAAGAATGACACAAGAAACGTGTTACGTTACAAAAAAATAAAAATTAGTGCCAAGTAATTCTGCAATAAATGGTCTTAGAAAGAAAAGTTGCAATTAAACCAAACTGAGACCAGCATCCATAAAGATATCAGTAACAAGAAAAAAAAATACTTCTTTAAAATATATGATTTTTATTTTTTTAGAGGAAAAGATATTGTCAAATTTTAGTTTTACCTAAGATGAGATTCTTTTTCCAACAGGAAAGTGGGATGACCTGAAAGAGCATCTTATGTATGCAAACTATTTAAGTTCAGGTAAACTGTTTAAGGTATGCTATTCTATCACCAGTTGAACAAATTCCACACCCAGGGTCATTGACCCAATGAACGCCCCAATCTTTAGGACAGCCTCCACTGTTGCTAGCAGCTTTTACCATCCAGCTCCTGCAAGTTTTTTTCTAATGCTGAGATAAGACAATGACTTATCAAATATCATTGTCTAGTACCGGCAGCTGATTTCCTTGAAGATAATGAAACTATGATTCTATGATTCCTTTTCATGATGAATTGGATGGTCACACTGTAACTGTATTACATTGTACACACTAATGTTTTGCAGATTATTTCTCTTAATGCTGATGTTTTCAATCACAGGTCTTCTACTGATGTGAGGCAATCTATACCAGTGCAGAATTACAGAATGAGGGGGAAAGAACATACACTAAAGAGGAGGAAGGTTGGATAATGTTCTGAATATAAGCTCTGCGCCAGAGTATAGATAAATAGGACACACCACAGCATAACATACTATCCTCTCATCTTTGTTCAGTATTAAGTTAAAAGATGTTTTTTGACTGATTCACTATTCTTGACACATTATCTGTCCTTACTCTTAGAGGGCTATAAATTTCAATGAAATGTCACTAAAATGAATACAAGTACATAAACAAAATCAGAACGAAAATCAGATAACTTTACTGAAGTTACCTGACTTTACTAAAGATTCAAAGTTGCGCCTGCTGATCTATCATACAATATTACTCTCACCTTGTTCTGCTGTGTTTGTTGAGTTTTCCTGAGAAAAATATCACAGCTTTTCATAAACACTTAAATGTATTAAAATCACAGCCTGCCATTTAAAAATCTGCATCCTCCTAATTTTATTCGTCTTACTGGTCAATTTGAAGTAATCCTTCTTTTTGGCTGTCTAAGTTCAGGTCTTGTAAAACGGTTAGCCATTTAGGGAGTTCACTGTGTTTGCAGTGTTGCCACCATTTTCATTCTCAAGAGAAATACCATATATTTTTAATATAATATATATTTTTATTTGTGTGTGTGTGTGTATATATAGTTATAAGCAGATCGCCAAATTCTGTCTTTATATGAAGTCCTTTTGGTTTGTGTAAATTCAAAACAAACAGCTAACAGCCAGTTGCATTTCTAGGTCACTCATCACAAAAATTCTTTGTGATGCTGTCAACAAATACATAAAAAAGCTGCAGCTCTCAGTTGCTCTGTCCTTGCACTTGGCACGGACACAGGAAAACAGCTAATGGTAGCTGTTGATTGATTTATGCTCTCCCTATAAAGGGGCCACATGAGCCTCCGCAGCACCAATAGTGTAAATAAGCAAAGCTTAGGTGCTGCTGGAGTACCTCAGGCCCAGATTTGAGGGGTCTGAACATCCTCAGGGCCAGATTTTGGCCCTTGTTCAAATGATATGTTTCACTGAGCACCAGAAATGTGGTGCTGGAGGTGGGGGGAAGAGGGGGACAAGTGATGCTAGAAAGGGATGGATCCAGAGTGCACAGAGCACCAGCCCAGCAGATGTGTCCTTTTGGGACTGCTGTCCCTCAGACCCCAATTCAAGGACCCTGGACTATGCTATATCATCAATGAAAAAGCCAGCTTTCCTGTACCACGTGTGAGCTTACGGCACCTGAAGAGTCAGCATCAAAACCTTGCAGAGATCTGCATTTTTTTCTTTAATAAACTTATTTTTCAATATGTAAGCATCATCTATGCTTATTAATTATTTTCCTACTCTGTGCCTTAAAACTATAGCCATACAATTTCACTGTAGCTGTAACAGTGTTTTTTATTTCAGTGAGCATAAGCCTTTTGCTGCTCCTGAAAGTCTCTTATTCCACAGGGTTATCAAAGTTGCTGCCTAGTGACAAACCAGTTTTGTTTCCGCTTTGATGCTAGCAGTCATCAGAACAGATTAAGCACTTCTCTGGGAGCATAATTTGAGCTGCTGGCCACTTATTACTGGTAATGGAACAGAAGTAAAGAATAAGATTTGACTTCCAGGGCCAAATATGAATTTGCTAGGCTGGCAGTTACAGGAAAAAATAAATTTATTTTAGTTGCATACTGAAAACATTTGTCTTTAATTCTTAGCATACAATTTGAATAGAACCCTGAAATATATCTGAGATTAGTCTTTAATGCAGATCAAAAACAAGGAACAGGGGACTCTTCAGTTTCAATATTTCAAAGATCTTTCTCCTAAATGGCAAGAATCGTTCTTACTCTTTCCAGACTAACCCTCAAGGTTATCATGCTAACCTATTTAGCCACTCCACAGACAGCGATTAGATAAAAGGCACCATTTTTTCATGAATGTTTGATTCAAAAATTTTCTTTGGCATTCTCCTTTGCCAAGTACTTCATAAAAGGTGAGAGTAAAACACTGTAAAGCACACAGTCCAAAGACAACACTACTACACCCAGGCAAGTCTTGCTAGGACATACTAAATGTTTTCTTACTGCGATTCAAGCAATCAAAGCATATCTGCAAATCACAGTGTAATTTTTGCTGCAATTGAGAAAGGAGAATACGAGCCAGACCAATTTCAATAGTAAAGAAACTATGCCAAAATTGGGCTGAAAATGACTTCTTAGGTCCTCTGAAAGAATCAGTGTAGCCAATAAACCTGCTTTTAAAAAGTTTTTGCTGTTTGAAATGTTTAATATTTGGAATATTTATGGACACACACACACACATATATACCAGTGTCCATCATACTTGAAATAGTAGTGTTATAGCTATCTGATGTGATCATGTGACATCTCCAAGATCCTCATTGACCTGTCTATAAAGAAGGGCATTCCTTGGTGATCTCCGAAGATTGAAGGCAAGATTAGTTGACAGAAATCAGAAAAAGGTTAAAGGAAAATTTACACTACGTTTGGTTTCAGACCATCTGTTATTCTATCCAGTAACTTCACAGTAAAGAGGGTCTGAAAGCAACTTGAACAAGACATTAGAGAGTTGCAGCATGTGAGTCATGCTAAAGTGAAAAAAGGGTGTTGTAATATTATTAATCACATTAGTAAAGTTTAGAGGAAGCCTCAGTACTGCCATGTTTTTATTTGTTGAGGTCTAAGCTTCGCAATAAAATTACAGCACTTTGCTATATGAAGCAAGGAAGTTTCTCTCTTATTCAGAGACATATCTTATTGTGCCAAAGAACAAAACACGGTCTGAAGATACAGCAGCTTTAAATACGCATTTACTATTTCCAGTCCTGATTGTCTTATAGTTAGGCACTAAAACCCTTGAATCTTTAAATGCCAGAGTTTTGCAGAGAAAAATGTGCCTTTGTACTTTATATATATACTGTATATATACTGTATATGTGCCTTTGGAGCACACACTTTACCTTCACAGCTAAGCAGCTGTCCAAGACAAATCATTTTTAAATATATTTAATCATTGCTTTCAGAACAGCTGTGTTTTGCAGATATCTTATGGAAAGAAGAACTTCACAACCATGTAAGCACTTACAGTCTCTTCTCAGTAGTACTTTCATTTATATCACATCATGCTAATGCCATAAATCCCTCATTGATCCTCCCAAACTACCAAATAGCAAACCTTTTGTTAAAGGGTAGTCTAGCTCTCCAACCTTGGGCCTAATTTCTCCTCACCTTCTCCAGGATTTGTGATCTATTAATTGAAAACAAGTATCTTCAAAACAGAAGAACAGAGTTCTTAGTACATTTCCCAGAGATCACAGAGACTTTGGATGAGATTCGTTCAGCTGTCTGTTATCCAGAGCAAAAGACAAATATATAGAGCTATTTAAATACAGAGGCCTTAAACTTTTAGTCTAAAATGTGTGACCTACACATTTACCCAATGCAACACTGCATCAGCACAGTGCATCTGCTATCTGGCTTCCAGTGCCAACATCGCTTTTAACATCTGACACTGAAGGGATCATAACTGTCTTGCAGATGCTCTGTTTTGTTGGGAGCATTGGCAATCCCACAGTTTTAATTCATGGTTGTCCATACAAGTCTCAAGGCTTAAAATGAAAATTCACAAAAAGTGTTGTCTAATTGAGGACAGACAGCTTAGTTTAACCACTTTTCAGTGATAAATCACGCAAGCTGTCCTTTGAAACGGAGTTCTAGTAGTTCTCCTGTATCAAGAGTTTTATGCATTAGTTCCGCTCTCTGCATGTGTGTTCTGTGTGTTACAGTCTGACCACTGTGCATTACAGTGTCAGTCCCAGCTGTTTTTCCTCTACCTGAAGCATTACCTCCTTTTGCATAATTGTATCTTTTTGTGATAACTCAACCAATCTCTCATTTAGCACGTATGAGGGGGGAAGAAAAAAAAAATCACTTCTCCTCCCTGCCCAGTATACATCTTAATCTTAAATTAAATTCTATTAGCTCCTAGCTCAAGGGTAATACAAAAAGAGTCCACCCTTTCTCCTCAAGGTGCAGACAGGAAGTGCTTGATGAGCACATCTCAGCCCCAGACACTTTGAAGATGCCAGGTGAGTTTACTGCTTCTTTTTTCCCTCATTTAAACATTTTAAGAGGGCCATAGGTCACATTCTCATTAAGCTTCTTCTCTTTGGAAAAGTTCTTATTCTCAAAGAAAGGACAATGGCTCGTATAATTTAATTCTGCCTTGAAAACTAACAAGTAAATGATCAGAGAATACCTGAATAGCTTTTCAACAGACAAACGGAGTCTTTTACCAGACAGGGTCTACATCTTATGTAGTTTTCCTTTGTATGTGAAAAATCACATTTTCTTTGTTCAGTTAACAGAGTAAGTCACCAGGCTCCAGGTTGTTAGTGAGGCTGTTATTACATGCTTTAGATTTAGAGCAGTGCTTTTAATACTGTGAGACTGAACTCAGAAAGCTTTCCTATTTTCCTAGGAAGAGTCAACCAAATCATGAGGGTAGACTGAATAAAAAAGGTGCACCTGTCCAAAAACACTATCACTCATTACAGATTTTAAAGTTTTAAGATTTATTAATGCCAAATCTCCTTTCTCTGAGAGAGAGAGGTCCTTATCAGAAAGATTTATATAAAACAAGTGGTAATACGTCCATGTAGGATGGAAGAAATATATATATTTAGGGGTCAGCTCTACTCAGTTTGGACTGGAATCTTACTCTTTCAAATGCTATATGACTGTTCCCATTAGAGGAGTTTTTGCCCTCTCTCTGCTCTCTAAAAATTTTATGCTGGTCTTAAGAAGCCTTTCCATGGAAAACCTTTTCAAAACTGATGAATGTACACAAAGTGAGCAGATATATATATTTGTGTGTGTGTGTATCAATAAATATTCCAAATATTAAACATTCCAAACAGCAAAAACTTTTTAAAAGCAGGTTTATTGGCTTTCTGAACACTTTTAATTGAAAATTTGGCAAAAACAAGAAAAACAAAGGACGAACAATTCCAGATGATTCTGCTCTTCCTAAATCTGTTTTGGCACTAAGCCAGCATGGAAGAGAAATTAGGAAAGCAATGTGACTATGTATTTCCCACAATACAGGTCACAGAATAAAATTGAATGAGTTTCCTGACATTAGATGCCCCCACTCCTTACTACACCCTGATCATCTAAACCCCAGGAGGGAAGACATAGAAAAAGAAGATTGTTTCCACTGAACCTGACCAGCTACCAAAAAGAACACCTAAAAAACACAGAACTCCAAAACAGATATGAGGAAAAAATGCTTCTGTTTTGCTTCTGAAACTGGTACCTTTTTTTCCACTCAAATACATATCGTGTGAGTTTGAAAGAACAGAGATACCAGGAAAAAAATATACATTATAGAATCAGGAAGGTTGGAAGGGACCTCTGGAGATCATCTAGTCCAAACTCTCTGTTCAGCAGGGTCACCTAGAACACGTTAGACAGGGTTGCATAAAGGCAGGCCTTGAATATCTCCAGAGAAGCTATTATTGATATAAATCTTTAAAATAAAGTTCTGGGTCAAATCCTTCTACCACAATTTTCCTCTATGGCAATACGTAAGTGGTATACTGACATTTCTAAGATGTAATCATTTGCCCTAGTTCATATTTAGTTAACTTCAGAAGAACTGTATGTAATAATACAGATCTCTAACTTAATTGAAATAGAATCCACACATGTTGGTTCCATATATGCTAGTATTTATATAGCTAAACTGTTGTCTGTTTTAAAATAATTTTAAATGTGTAAGTTTGGCCAGTGGAAATCAGCTCTTAACAGGCTATTCAGCTGGGCTTGATTTCATAAAGTAAAATAATAACTACACTGAAATGTTTACAGATACATGCACAACTCATATATGGTAGAGAAAAACAAAGTCAAGTCTTAGAGTGTTTTACTCTTAAAGTATTGTAGGACAGTATCTCACAATTAAATCCACTTATGCTTATTTATGAGTTTAATACATGTTAAGAAACAAAAATAGGAATACTAGAATGATCTTCAATGAAGCAGACAAAGATATAGCAAGATCCTGTTGAAACCAAAGTCACCCAAGTTCAGACATGAAATAGAATGTATGCTCTTACACATACAGGGGGTTAACTAGGAGAAGAAACTCCTGAGTGATGTGACAAATTCTCTTTATTTAAAGCCTTAAAATAAGAAAAGTGCCAGCACTCCTCTAGCTGTTTTCCAGCCAGTCACACAGCTTGATTGAAAGCCTGTTGAATGAAATTTCTGGCCAATGTTCACTTTCTTAAGCAAGAAGAATTGTTATGACAACAAAAGAAGGAATAAAAAACCACTAGAGCTAGATCTCAGACTTCAGATCATCTTTTTCAAACGTTTCCATGAAACCAAATCTTAGCTATAGCGAGGTCAACAACAAAATTGCTATTAACTTGGGATTCACATTTTGCCATCATTCCCGTTACAAGTTTTTATTGATAAGTACTTCAAAATAGGGCTATCTTTCAACATGCATTTATCTGGATTAGTGGAACACACAGTAGCAATATTCATGAACTTGATTAGATTTCATGATTTTTCAAGGGAAGGGAATCATAGGAAAAAAATCCATTACGAATTCAAAGCACTACTTTTTTTTTTTTTTCTTTTAATCATGCCATTTAGTGCCCCACAAATATAAAACATAACTCTTTTCTGACAGCTGTCCCAAATCAGTCTAATCACAGAAATACCGACTCTGGTAACCATATAAATGCTGTTAAATTGTTTAGGCAAAAATGCACCCAGGTCTAAGTCCTGTGCCACTGAAGTAGAACGAACTTTTCCATTGATATTAAAATTTCTTTCTTTTCCTTGAAGATAATCAAATTTTGACTGCAAAGGGCCCTTAGCAACTCAGGTCGGAGTTAGATCAGTCTAATGCCAAAAGTTAGACCTACTTAGACTTGGTTTTGGATCAAATGACCTGCTGAGGTTTCTCCCTACTTAAACGATTCCATGATGAGAGAATGGGGTGGGGGGGGCAGAACTCATTATATAATATAGAAGACTGTAGAAGTAAAAGATAAAAGGGTTTTTTTTATGTGACTATAATAACAAGCTTTCAAATTCCCCAAGGCTAATGGCAAAGTGTAAGTGTGTCAACAAGAAGCCTCTGTCCCCCTACTCAGCAGACTCTAGCCCACTGGGTTACCAACATTCACAAAAACCTTGATAAATATTGCTAGAAATAATATTTTTAAAAAGTGAGGAGACAAAAACAGCTGAAAGAGAATGCAGTGTTGAAGAGTTACTCCTTGCTCAACTCACTCAAATGAGCATATGATAACACAGGCCCTACAGATATAAATCCCCACCTTCTCCAACACTTAAAACCGCTGTTAAATGCTCCCTTTGCAAAGATATGGAGGAAAGAAACGCCCAGATTCTCCAAGTTATCCAACTGATTTGAAATCTTAAAGTTACCAAAAAGCCAAGCTCTTACAGAGCACACCAAGAACTCCCTTGAATGCAAGTGGATTTGAAATCACTAGGACACTCTGAGCACCTTGTTTTCTTAGTTGAGCACTACAACATGCAGAACATCACAGGCTGAGCTGAAGAATTCAAATTTGACAATGGAATGGTAAGGAAAGTGCATCAAAATCTCTAATTCAAATGTGTCAGACTTGGCACTCTCAACAACCAGTAAAACAAACAGAAACACTATAAAATGCACTTCACAGGACAACAACCATAAGCCTCAGAGAGGAAAATATTAAAATGGTTACTAGTTTGCAATAACTGAGCTCTAAACTGCATAGTTACGCTAACAGAAAACATTGTCCTTAATAGAAAGTTTTTCCATGAATTATGAGATATTGAAACATTTTTCTATTAAAGATTTAGAGGTGATTCAGCAGTAAATGGGAAATTAAATTATACTGTGGAAGCTCTGATCACAGAAACAGGATGAAAATTGCATTTTTCCTCCAGGAAAAAATGGATTTCTGTAGAAAAAAAGCTTGAACTGAGAGGATGAGATGAAAGAGAAGAATCTTACTTTCACTGTTCCTTTACTGGCAAGCTACTTTTGCTTTTTTCTGCCCAAATAGGTTCCTTGCTCATTAAACAGTTTAAACTGCCTGTTTTTTTTTTTTTTTTTTTTTTTTGTTTGTTTGGTTGGTTGGTTGTTTTTTTCATTCTCTGTACTATGTCATTGAAAATTTGGTGTTTAGATACTGTTTCTTATGCTAGCAGAATCTGGCCTTATTACTAAAGTAAAGAAAGTGAAGACTAAAGCATTTGAGATGTATGAAAGCTGAATTTCAGAGCCTGCAATATATGATTCCAATGTCACTACTAAAGGAAAGATGCTGGAAATTTTTCCTGTATTTGCAAACTATCTGCACAATGTCCTAAACACCATCATGGATGTTCTCTGTCATGAAATATTTTCAGCCAGGCTTATGATCTAAAGTTGACCTAACAGCAGCATATCAGTTTGCTCCTCTAGTAGAGGGAGTAAGAGGATGTTATAGTAAAAAGGTGAAGAGCTGGAGATTTTAACCATCTCTCAGAACAATCTTCTCTTCTACAATCTAACTTGTATCTAGACATCTCTATGGCTGCACTGGTTAAAAGAGTATTACAAACATTTCCCAAAGACAAAGAAATTTTATTTCTTGGTTAGCTTGGACAAACGTGAAAATAGGAGAGCTGCAATTCCAACACCTTTGTTTTCCTCAGTTTTCCGAGAAATTGCTCTTTCACCTGGTCTTCAAACCATTCATTCCTGTAAACTCGATTGGCCCAGCAATGGCACAAGATTATGAATGGAACTCACACTAATTGTAAGACCAAATTGCACCACCACTTAGCCATATACCGTAACATATTTGGAAACACACTGAGGTCGTGTTACCAGAAGGTTTAAAAAAAGTCACAGAGCAAGAAGGGACTTGTGACCATCCATACTGTGTATAAGTGCAATTATTTTAAACACCTTCTTATAATTACTCATGCATTCAAAACAACAAAACTTATAAACAGCAGATTTCCATTCAGATTTCTATGGGAAGTGTCACATACTTTACTTGTATTAAGTTGTCAGGAAAAAAAAATGATAGAAAATAGATTTTTCTTGGAGAAACAGTTGCATTAGGGAGCAGCTCTCCCTCTATCCCTGGTCTCACTAAACCTAATTTCAAAGGCATCAGAGGAAAAACTGAGAGATGCTGCAATGTACATCTTTTCCATGAAGGAAGTGTTCTTCACAACCTGCATATAACAGCAGACCAACTACCATCAAAATGGAAGGTTTAGCTCTCTGACCAAACTCGTGTGGAAATCCTACTATGTTGCTCATTGAGTGTGAGAAGCAAGTATAACATGGCAAGCACAGTTGTGTAAGACTAAGAACTTTGCAGGAAAACTAAAATTTGCATTTCCCAACTTTTGTCAAAACATGATCTCAAAAATCAGCACAATAAGTTTCCACAAAAATTCCCTTCTAGTTAAAAAAAAAAAAAATAGAATTATTGAGATACTTGATACTGAATTTAATGGTTGATGAAAATATAGGGATTGTGTGTGTGGGGGGGGGGGTTTGTTTTGCTTCCTTGAAGATCATCCCAAGGCTCTGCACAGATGCCAGGAAAATGTTTCTACTCTATATAAATGACAGAGCAGCAAAGAACTGGGGAATGTTCTGTTATCTTCCTTCCTCAGGATGTACATCAAACAAAATAGCTTTCCTGTTCAAATTCTATTTCTCAATTTCCAGAATTAAAAACATCTGGGTTTCCATGTCAATTCATGACATTTTGAAACTATTCTGAAATCAATGAAAGATCATTTTTATCCTGCTGAATATTCTAAGCAAGCTGAAAAACAATTTCAGAGTAATTGGAAACAAAATGTTATTGATTGTTAAAAGAGAATTCAAAAGGGAAATTTTTATTATATCAGGCTGTTTTTCCAGCACCAATGCATGACATTAGTTTCAATAATTCTTTCAAACAATGCCAGCCTTCTCAGTGTAATCAAGCTACTTCTGCCCAGTGCACAGAACTGGGCCCCGGTGGAATCGAGCCCTATTTCCTATTATTGACCTCTGGCACATCAGCCTCTCTCTATGGACCAGGGATGCTAATTTGCAAAGGGCTTTGTGATAAGCAGGTGAAAAGCGCTTTATTGCATTCAGTCTAATCTTTATTAACTAATAACAGAATAACTGGATCAGTATTATTGTTTACTAGCTTATAGCATGTTAAATTGTTTTATACTAATTGTTTTATTGCGTAGGCCACTCATATCACTGTCCAGTTAATAAGCTATATTAAAAAAATATTAAGAAAAAAGATTCTTTACAACAATTTAAGCGTGTATAACTTTAAAACTAAGGCTTTAGAAATAGTCTGAAGCACCAAAAGGTGTAATCCCATCTGCATCCAGTTAGCTCCTTTAGAGTAGATATGTGAACCTCATTACCTTCAACTCATGGACAGAGTGAGTCCAGCCGTAATAAATCCTGTATTTCATTTCTCTAGTCAGTAATAAAGCTCAGAATGCAGTAAGCCAGCCTATTTTCTCTTTATTGGTTCATTTGGCACCATCTTACTCTTAGCAATTAATAGGTTCCTCTTCCTCTCCTCATATTTTACTGTATTTTTCATTACTACAATAGTCAAACACTAGAAGACATTAGACTGTTTTCTACATTTGCTTCCTATTAAGCTTACTGGCAGTTCAGGCAAATTGCTAACAGTTCTAGAGATTTTCTCCAAACAATTTTACATTTACATAATCACAAACTTCTTCCAGTTCCTTTTAATTCACTGCACAGACAAAAGATCATTCCAAGCTCTTGGAAAAGCTTTAAAGCGACTTTTACTCATTTTAGAAGTATCTACTTTAATATACTCAATTTCTGCCAGGCCAGACTACCAAAGTTAAAGATAAAAAAACAAAAAACAAAAAAACCAACAACAAATCACACACACACACAATTGCTTTTTTCATAATTTGCAATGTATTGCAGAAATTTATTCAGACAATCTTTCTTAAAGAGCTCCAGAGCTTGCCAGCAGCCGTGACAAGTAGTTACCATCACTGATAGCACCTCACTTTCCCAAAGGAAAGAAGCTCTAGATATTTAGTCTTTGTGGGAACCAGAGAGTTTTGAAGACATCAGCCAAGAATACATGCCCCAGTGTTGACAGAACTGTGAGAAAAATGGTTGTTTTAGCTAGAATGCAGATAAGACAGACAAGACGTCACATTCAACACACATTCAAAATTAAGTGTAGAAAATGCATCTTCACAGGTAAATCTTAAACTTTCATTTTTTGGAACACACCAAAAGCATGGATAGCAGCTTCACCAGGGAAGTAGGATCTAAATGCTTTTCTATGCCTTGTCTTCTGACAGAGGTCTGAAGAGGCACAACAATAAATTATCAGTCTCCCACAACAGTGCAAAAGATGACACATCAGGGAAGAAGGAAGGGAAGAGAAAATGCCTTGAACCTAAAGGAATTTTCTTAAGAACGTTTAAACTTTTAGCTTCTTTTGAGGTTATCTGGAATAAGGCGCTATTTGAGAAAGCGTTAGAGAGACTTAACATGGCATTATTCAGTGTGTTAGCTCTGATGTCCGACGGTGCCAAGCCCTGTGGCTGCTAGTGCGAGTATCATGGTCTCAAGGCCCATGATGAAAATTCATGCACCAAGAGGAAAAGCTAGAGTAAACAGCCAATAACCACTATATATAGTGATATAGCTTTGTATCAGGAATAAATGTACTTCAAAAGAAATCAGGTGTTTGCATTTTCCTCAGGCTATTACTTCAGCACAGCACCACATAGACACACATTATCTATTGCAACATCACCACAAATATTGTAACTATCCATCATATGTATTGAAAATAATGCATATACCAATAATTAAGTTAAAGTCAATATATTATTAATTATAAGACATAATATCCAAGGATTATGGACAACCAGCACAAAAAAAGACACACACACACACACACCACTAAAGAAAACGAGCAACCTGTTGTACATACTAAGATCATGGAATTGTTCAAACGTCAGTAAGAACAAAGTCAGAACTGATCATCAAGCTCCCACTCTTCCAAAGAAGCAGCAGTATTTGACCAGTCAGATATATTAAACATAAACATATGGTATTAAATCACTGAAAGCTTACTATGTCTGCCGTATCTGTGTAATACATATATTTAAGTAAAGAGTTATAGCATCTTTTCCTTTCTTCTCTCTGTCCTGTGGTCCTGTACATTTTCTAATATAATACCTTGGAAGAAGGGAAAATGCAAATGAAAGGGGAGAGGTGAGAGATAGAATATTAAAGCAGAAATCAGAGAATAAAGGAGGAGAGAACGTGGAAGAGAAGAAAAACACCAAGTGTTTACCACTGTAGCTTAATTTCATTTTGGTTCCTGGCATAAATGAGAAAGACATTATCTACAGAGAATAAGAAAGAAGATAGTATGTTTACAACTATTAGGAAGAAGCATTAGCCGATTTTAGTTTACTAACAGCAAATATGCTTGCCAAATGAGCCACGCTAAGCACAAAAAACTTTCTATTGAGAAAAGGCACACAATGGAACTATTGGCATAGCAAAACTCTCAAGAGAGAACTGTGAAAGTACTTGCACAAATTATTTAAAAATCACCATAACAAAGCAAACAGAGGGCAATTGTTCCATACACCTGTTTTCTGCTCTTCAGTTCACTGGTAATACTCCTGTGATTTAGTTTCATTAGAAATCTAATGTTCTCCAGAACAGCCTTTCACTGTTAAGGAGATATAGCCTGGTAAAACCTCCACACTCAAGTACACTAAAAAGCATTGTATTCATGCATGAGAAAATACATTGTACAAATTTGTACTTTGAGTTTTATCCCTTTGCCATTGCTGTTGGAAGCCACCTTGCTGCTCCATCCTCGTGAGACAGAAAGTAAATACAAACTCAGTGATTTCCTACTGGGCTTGCCTTGTTATGGTTTTAAAAATTCATTTTGCCATGTAAACACTTTCACAGATGTATCTAATGATCTTCTCTATGGCAAAAGTTCCATTATATGACTTTCCTTAACAGATTATTTGTGCTAAGGATGGCTTTCTTGGGGTGAATGTTCATTTCTCTTTGCACAGAACACTCACAAACACTGATGTCAGTATAAATTCATATTTTAAAGACCAAGCTCTTTCTTCATTTGTTAACCCATGCACCACCACCTCTGCACACTGGACTCAAATCAACTGTAGTTACAAATAAGACAACACTAATTAAGGCCACTCCCTTAGTAAGGCAAAGCCTAAGTATAAAACTAGAAGTCCTGAATCTTTCAGTAAATAATGCATTTAACATGACAAACTCTGCAAACTACATCATGGTGACCCTAGACTTAAATGTCTGAATCTGTTAGCAGAATATTTGTGACTCAGTAAAGAGTTTTGTAAGAGGCTTAAACAGGCATGGGAAAATTGACTTTTTCACTCAGTGGAAGACAAGAATTTTGCACCATGACAAGGCTAACACACTTTGGTTTCTCCTAATGGCTGTGCTTACACAGGAAAAAGCTTGGGGAGCTAAGCTTTGGCTAGCATAACGAGTTCTGGGGAGCTCTTCACAGATAAGGCAGTGAGGAGTGGAGATGCATCCCTACCTCCCTGTGCTCCTGTCCAACGTACCTTGTGCTTCTTCACAAGAAAAGCCTTGTGTTCACTTGGTACACAGTGATGAAGCCAAGAGTCTCCAAATGTTTTTGCTAGACAACCAAACCATGGCATTTCATCTCACTGTGGCTTGGGCAAAGATGGGAAAACAGTATTAGCCAGTTTCTTACAGTTTAACTGCTATTCTACTTGTAAAAATAAAGGACAGCTTGTGATCAAATTACCACATGGCATATATTCATTATCAGAGATCACAACTAGAATGCAGTATTTTTATTTATTTTTTATTTAGATATATATTGGCAAATGAATATAATCAAAAGATCTAAGTCAGGCACCACTCCATAGCTTTGAAAACTGCATCATGTCAAGCACCATTTTCCTAAGGGATGAGCTTAATGTTCAGCTTCTCTGTTCAGAGAACTTAGTAAACAAAATTGCTAAGAGAATCTGCCATGAGGCAGCTGGAACCAGTCAACAGACTGTGAAAAAAAAGACTCTGTAACTCAGGTGGATACTGGAAAAGTAATTTAAAGTCTCACCAGCATTAAAGTACCAGGAAATCTGCAGAGAGCAGAAGCAGACATCTGTCTCTGCAAGCAATGGGAGTGAGTGAAAAGGAAGACAGGTAGCAGGCATTTTTATTTCTGGATATTGCTAGTTCTGAAACAGTTTTTAGTAAGCCCTGACTTGGTCAGACAGACAAATAACTACAGAACTTTATTACTAACATCTGACACCTACCACACAAAATTGTACATGAGAGAGGATTTTAAATGAAGTATAAAAAGGCAGAAATGGTCTGTGACAATTTTAATAGCAAAATACCAGTCAAGAATCAGAGAATCTCTTAGGAGCTGAGCTCTTTTCAGACTATAATTTGGATCTGCAACAGGACAGTCAGAAGGACTGGAAGTCTTAGAGATTACATGTTGGAAAGTAAAATTAGTCTAGCTTGAAGGGTGAACAGAATTCTGACACCAAGGACACAAGAAAGAATCCAAAATAATGCAAAAGACAGAGACAGAACTTTAAGTTCAAACTGTAAAACAAAACAAGAAGGGAAAAAGATAACTAAACAAGCCCCAGCATTTGGGGAACGATGCAAGAACTTCAAAGGATTCTATCAGTTCACAAGAATTTGGTAATATCAACAGAATTTAAAGCCTAAGCAAAAAGAATAACAACAGCACCGAAAACTCTAAAGAATTTTTCAGAGAAGTGGTGAATAGTATTACACCAGAAGACAAACGGACTACATCAGAAAGGAAGTGCAATATTTAAGTTTGAAAAGCATACATTCTTGGCTTCATATTATCATGGACTCAAATGTCAAAACCAAATGAATATTCCAAAATACCAGAAAGTTTTCCTATCTTGGCTGAGCTCCGCACTTTTCTACCACCTCTGTTTATCTGGAATTTATAAAATTGTTCCTGAACAGTAAGAATAACTGATTTGTCCAAATAAACAACCAAAAATAAAACAAAAACGTTACCTCTGAAGGATATTGTTTAATCTCACATTAAATATTGATCATTATTTTTATAAGAGTCCTTTGTATTTTGAAACTGAGCAGTGGTTAAAAGTATCTATGTAAGCATGAGGACAGTACATCTTTACCACAAGATTACAAACCACTTACTCCTGGGTGTACAACCCCCACAACAAGTGTAAACACAGGAGAAATGAGTGCCCTGAAGTCAGAAGAGAACAAAGTTGTGGGTAGCCCGCACACATCCTTCTGCCCTGTCTCAGCACCAACCTGGCTAAGGCTAAGGATGATACCCCCTAAAGAGGGCAGCATGTTCACAACACTACATCCAGTCCTTCATATTTACTCTCATTTTCTTTTCAGTGTTTTGGCCAATGTAGTTTTTTATTTAGGAATCATCATCTTGGTGCTTTAAAGTTTTTAAAGACAGGAAAGCAGAAGATTTTTTTTTAATTATTTTTTGAAAGGTACCTAAGAAAAGGGCCAAAAATGATGTCAAGCAAAACTGCCATGTGAAAGTACCTTCCTGTATAGATAAAATTATAGGCCTCGCCAAGTAGGAGCACCTATTCTAGTGGCACAGGAAAGTGACTTCTTCCTCTCCTTTTGCCCATCCTCTAACACAGATCTATGTGATTCAGAAGGAAAAAAAAAAAAAAAAAAAACACACACACACAGCCCAACATGAGTCAAATGATAATTTCCATTATCCCAAGGGAAAAGTATAATCAAAAGATACTACAACTAAGTACTTGTCAGATCTGGCCATGGTATTTTTTGTATTTTATTTTACTTTACATAAACATGTGGTTGGTTAGTTTGATTCAAAACTTTTCACTCATCCTAAAAAAAGAAATGATGTGCTTAAGGCTCACTTAAAGACATTTCCACAAGGAGGGATTTTCCTGTTATACAGATTAGACCTGCGGATCAGATGGAAAGTATGACCAACAGCTTGTTTTAATGTTCTGCTTTAGAGCTTTTCAGGACTTTGGAAAGAGAGGCCAATTTTCTCTTTTCAAATATCTGAGGAACAAAGCACATCTCCAGCTGTTACTGGCATCATTCAGGCAGACTTTTGCTTCTTTCCACATGAGGAGTTTTACTACTGAACCAAAATGAACAAGATGAACTGATGGCACCCACAAGAGCAGCATTTCATAATCCTATCTTTCTTCATGGGTAACAAGCTCCCACCTTCTCCTCACAGTTATGCATTGCACTCTGTCTTCATAAACTCAGGCTTTAAGCACCATGTCATAATTTTAAAATATAACAGATATAGTCATTAGTTCATACTGACTCCATCTGTTCAGCTATGAATTTCTTCCTGCAGGGCTTGTAAATGCAGATGGGCAAGACAATTACACTCAATTATTATTATTTTTTAAATCTCCTGGAAGTTGGACAGGGGATAAGTAAATAAAAGAAAGCAAACAGATGTGGTAGAATTATTGCCATTTAAGCCAAATAAATCCAAGAAAATAATCAATTTATGATAATCTTGCAATGCAGGATTTTTGAAAGGAAAATACTTTAAGCCATTACTGGATGAAAATGGTAACAAAACAAAGTAAAATAAAAGATATCAACTCTAGTAAATAGATGTACGAAAGTAAATTTTTTCTATGTATTTTCCCCATGTCTTCAAATAAAATCCTTTCAATTTCATACAAAATTCTGACACTGAGGAAAGAAGAGTAATTATTAGCATAAGTCCATTAATAAAAATAGCTCAGTTAACGTGGTTCAGAATTCCCCCACTTTCTCACTCTTCTAACCATTCCCAAGGAAAAAAAAAAAACAAAATACAACCAGATACAGACTAGAAGAACTTTAAAGTGCGTTAATAAAACCAGCTAAGTCCCTGAAACAATGGACTAAGTCTAATAATTTTAGAAACTTTAATAAACAAAATATTAAGATCATTACTTCTGCCCTATTATGAACATAAATCATCTTCAGTAACAACATGAAGTAGATTTCAGGAATATGCTTGGTTATACATCTTTCAGCATAACACTACTAAAACTTACACAGCCTATCACGCAAGCAAAAGTGTGTGATTCTGAATGTCCATTCTGGTAATCATGATTATATTACAAGCACAAAGAGCTCTGGATATATGTAAAGGGAAAAGAAGATCTACTTAGTTTTAAAAGTCTCCTCCATGATGAAAATAGTACAAAAGTACCAATCACTTAAGAATAGAAAGGGAAGGAAACCAGGAGCACAGGCTTCTTGCAGAGTACTTGCATCACTTTTGGAAGTATTCGACTAAGGCAGAAGACTGAATAGTGGCCTACGTTATGTCGGTATGGCCTGCATGATCCTTAACGGATCAGATATGGACTAGACTGGTATTTACCAGTAGCTTTATATACTTGTGGTTTCTCTGCTTTAGGAAATGCTCATATTTGCCTTTATCAAGACTCACTTTTGAAAGACTACATAGAGATCCAAAAATGAATTTCAGTCACACAAACTCAAAGCTGCAATCCCGAAAAACCCACCACAAGCAGGTCATTATTCCAAAGACTCACAGCAGTATTCCAGCTTTGACAGAATGATCTCTTTGGCATCCAATTAATAGTTAAAGCTATCATTACTCAAAGCTCAGGCATTTTTTCACCTATGTCCCTTGTTGATTCACTATGCAGTTTTACAGTATGCTCAACATAGACAAACAGAATCAAACATCATGCAAAAATTCAGCAGCTGCTACAACTTTTCTGATACAACTTGAGAGGAGCATCTTCCTCACTTGACCTTAACTTACATTATATAACAACATCCATATTACGACCTTCACCTGAGATGAGGGAGATGCAGCTTCATTCCTTTCTCTGACTCAGCAAATTCAAATCAAGACTTCTTTTTCCTGATGTTGGGGTGATCTTCAGGAAAGTAGAAGAACAAAGTTTGAAGCCTCTCAAAAAAAAAGCACAAAATTAATGCTAAATCCTCCATACCTTGAAAGCTCTCAACAGCTTAGCAATTACAATCCAAAATCCTAAATATTGCCTAGCTTGAAGGCAGCTCCATATTTTCTTCTATCTCATTTTAAAAGAGTAACTCTGCTCAATATTCTGGATAAAATGGGAGTACCCACTTTCCAAAGAATGCTCTGTTCCGTGGAGACTAAGCAGAAAAGTCCCTTTTCTCTTCTTCCTGCCATGGCAAGTATCTATGCTTGAGAGAGAGATGGGGCTGAACATGAGCTCAAACCCTGGCTAACGTGCTTTCCCTCAAGGTTCTTGAGGCTCACAGTGGGGAGGGCCAGCACATCAGCACAATGCTTGCTGCTCCAATCTGCCAAAGCAGGACTCTTCTGAAGATCAGCACTCAGACTTAAATATTGTCCGCTTTATCTCTGGGGTTCCTAATTGCCTTTTTTCACCAGATCCCCTTGGACCAACTTTTTGTAGAGCTGCAAAACGTTGTGGAAATGGATAGAGAATTCAACATAGAGAAAAATTTGGAAGTGTGTTGTGCATCTTCCAAAATACTGTCTGTCACCATTCACAGGTTCATGGACTTTTCTTTCTTTCTTTTTTAGAAGATAAACACAACAGGTTTAGGAAAATTAAAATAAGCAAGAGAATGACAATATAGCTGTGCAGCATACTTCTGTGCTCCATCAGAAGAATGCTTCCATAGAAGTAATGCTTTTCCAGGACCATTCATAAACAGGTTCATCCAAAAATACAGTAAAACTAAAAATTAAAAAGCAGTACAGTCAGGTAGCAGACATTTAAGCAGTGCTACAGAATCCAGGATTGATTGCCAACAGTATATTAAATTAACTTCAAATCCTTAACTAGCATCTTTGGGAATTTTGTACAGTTAAGCTAGCAGGAGTATCCACAGTCTTCAATACTTCGACATTAATACTGCTATAGGCCCAAAGTTCCAGGTATTACTGGTAGATAATTTAAATGACAAAAACTACAGTTACAGGAAGCTGTCATTCCAGTACACAGTGCAGAAGGATCAAATAAACCTGTCACAACTTTAATGGCAAACCAGTGGCATCTGATCAGAGGTAGCTAGAAATTTATTAGTGAAGAGACAGAAAAATATCGATTCATCAAGAAAAGCAGGAAAGCCATATTTTTAATGTAATATTTAATAGGGAGAGTTTTTCAGATCCAGACTTAAACTTATGTTCAAAATAGAACACGTAGAAGAGATTTTCCAACGTACATTGATGGTCAATGTTTGAACCTTCTGTCTGCACCACAGACAGCAGGGACTTTTTATCAGTAAATTGCACAGCTGCCAAAAGTAGGCATCACTTAGTCTCTCTCACTGCAGCTTTTCCATTTTGACTAATAAATACCCTGTGAAGCAGCAGCTTTAACAGTTTACCTCGCATTCTAACGAATACCTCAAAAATTGCCACTTGAAATCATGATCCCTCATAGGTCAAAAAAGCCAGTAATATATACTCAAACACAAATCCTAATGCAAATTATTTGTATATGGGCTTATTTTTAAGTGAAGAATTACATGAAGCTAGATGCAATGATTCAAAAGGAATCAAAGTTCCAGTAAGGCAGCAGCCTGGTGTTTTCCCCTGCAGCATTTTAAGTTCCTTTTCCAATAGGAAACAACAAAATGAAAACAATGTCATTTAGAAATAAAAATAAAGATCAAAGTGTAGGGAAGAATAAAAAATATTATCATGTTCTCCTGTGTTTTTAAACTGATTTATAATACTTCAATGCCTTGCAACACTATGAGCAATTATTTTAGCATAGTAGTAACAGATGTAAAGTATCGCATTCTCCCAAGCGCTTTACTAATTATAGTCAAGAAATATGGTGGTGAATATTGTACGCAATTAAATGACGATTTAGGTAAATTGAAATCAGTGCACAATTTAAACAATCATCTGAAGATGAACTTAAAACAAAAGCCATAAAAGTATTTCAGACACAGGATAATAGTATATCAGGCTGAAACAGTGAAAATAATCCATTTAACAGAGGACATAAATGGTTTATCCTTCTCTTGCTATCAAATAAAAGTACGACTGTGACTACTATATTGAATAGATGTAACCTATTTTATTTACACAGATTATTTTCCTATAATAGGTTGTTGCACATAAAGTTGGTCATTTTCCTGATATGCAAGCAGTTTAATCCTGATAACAGGAAGTACAATTCTTGGAGCTCTCATATATAAAAACTCATATGGTATGTTATATACACATGTATGCATGAATCTGGTGTGCGTATGTGTGTGTATGTATGTATATATATATATATACATACATACACACACACACTCTTAGCAGAAAAATAACCTTTGACTTCTTTACTAATTCACTTACGCTGATACATTTTCCACATCACATTATTCTTCACTGTCATTTAATACGTGAGCCCCAAAACCCATGCATTTCTCTGAGAGAGAAAATCTAAATCTATAAATAGTTAAATAGATAAGATCAGCTTATTGCTAACATTTATCATTAGTGCACCACAGAGGTTTAAGTCTTTTTTTCTTTTCCAGAAGACAGGAGCCAATTTTGAGCTCTTCGTAACTATACCAGTAGAGCAACTGAGCAACAGTCTCTGTCCAATTATTGTTTTTCAGTGTTTGTTTTCAGCATTGAATGAAGGTATTTTTAAACCCTGTCTGGAAGTTAGGACTAAGCAAGCAGCACTCCACAGACCAGGACCTGTGCACAGCCATTTAACCTGCAATCCAAACCACTCAGCTTCACAATAATTTCTCACATTATGCTTTTTTGCTTTCTCCCACAAGTCGGCTCTATAACAGGAACTTCACACACCAGTTCCTGCTGCAGTTCCAGAAATATTCAGAATGCATATAGCACAAAGAAAGACTATCTACTTCCAGGCTACTGAATGCCTTCTCAATTTCTTGCTGTTGGGGTTTCATATTAAGTTTTTTTAAGAAAGTGTGTTCCTCTATCGCATATAGAACTAACAAAAGTCTATGTTAAAGGCATTAATGTTGCAAAGTTAAGCACTCAGAAGTTAGGAAATGCCTGAATTAGTTCTCTATGCAGCCATAGTTCATACTGTACGTATATATACACTCCAAAGTGATTTAAAATTAAAAAAAAAAAAAAAAAAAAAAAAAAAAAAACTTTAGCTATTTTTCCCCACCAGCTGTGAGCCAAACACCACATCATTCCCTAGATTCATTTATTCATTTTCACAGACAGCTGAACTGCTTCGGTTGAAATTTTCCCAAAAAGATTCACTTCAGGAAGCCATCCAACATGACTTTTTCAGACAAAAGGATGATGTTTTACAAACTTCAACAAATGCAACCGTTTGTCTTTCAAATTCTTACAGAGTCTCACAGATGGTCCCATATAAAAGGATGCCTTGTCTTTGCAAACATAAACATTACATTTTGGGCCACATCTATTGCAACTACTCCCACACAGCCATTTCAGGATTAACCGAGATCACCTTGTGTGATGAACCTGATTCCTCCAGCTGCTCATGATTCCTGTTCAAATTACTATTCCTCTATCTGATCATTTTGATATTTGCCTTGACTTATTGCTAGAAGTATCCTATTTTCTATTTCAAGGTAAAATACATTTATCTGCCAAACAAGCCTCACTAGCACTATTTTATAATCTGTATTCTGCTTGTCCTTTTCTTCCAAGTTGGGCATTCAGCATTATACTATTGCTTCATATTCACAGAAAACTAATAACCAGAGCCAGGCAAGTTTCTTTAGCTACTTGAGCTATGAATGTGATCTAAATTTCTGCCCCATGTAACAGTCTAGAAAGAGTTCTTGTATCAGATTACATGAAAAGTATTTACAAGCAAATCTTACCTCTTGCAATTATTAAATCTACTAATGGGTTATATGACTGTAATATCATTTATATAACACTGTTTAGATATGTGATTACATAGAACATTTTCTAGTATTTTATACAGAATATAGCATCAAATTGGACAGTATCAGGATATACTTATTTCTTTTATGTTCATTACTAACCACATGCAATTTCTTCAATTCAAGGCTAGCTACTGAATGCTATTAGGACCTAGATGCTTGCCTTAGAGTTCCACACTACATTTTGCACCGTTTCTTGTATTCCTGCTAAATTATCTAAAGCTAGATTGGCTATCATTCCATTGCACACTGCATTATGAAGTGTTGGCATATCCGTAAATTTTGTTACAAAAAAAAAATCAGCTCTAATTTATTTCCATCACTTGTGACATCAGACAGAAAAAAACAGGACTGCCTCTTTTTGCATATTTAATCATGCTCCATTTGTTTAAATGGCAAAATTAAAAGTATACTAACACCTATCTACATACCTTTCTTTATTGTACCAACTAAGATGAAGTAAATGATTGCTTCACATGTTTATAAGAATTCTCCTCCTCTCATTATGACTTTTCTTTCTTGCCTTCAACAAATTACTGCAAAGCAGATTTTAAAAGTTTAAGTCATTGCTCTAGAACGTTCGGCTGTAGCTGAGGTGTACACATACTGCTGGAAACAGTCAGACAGCTAATGACTTAGCAATAAGAGATTCTCTTCCAGTCCTATCCATAAAGGATATGCATTTTATCATTTGGATTTGCAAAAGGATTTCACAAGATATAAGGATTCCTAATAAGCCTTAAAAGTACATATTTGAAAGAGTTTTGCAAGAAAGACAGAAAATTGTGTGCTTAAGCTTAGAAAACACATGAGAATGGCATGAGAAGCCACTAACTAAAGCAAGGAGCATATATTGTTTCTTATCATGTATTTGAGGAGCAAGTTGGCTCATGGTCATGGGGAAGCTATGAATCATACAAACCAACAAGCTCACTCTTTTGAAAAATTGATAATTTTACACAAGTAGGACTAGAAAGACTCAGAATTTTTATAAACTGTTGTTAAAGAAACCATCCTCTTTCCCAAGAAAAAAAATACAACCCAACATAAATAATTGAGATACAGGTCTAAAATATTTTCAACAGTTTTACCTCCACAATAAAAATATCATAACATAGGAACTCAATATCACTCTATTCACCAAATGTACTGTGTATCATAAAAACACTACAGATGGTGGTGACAAGGAGGCCAGCTTGCTTTCATAGAAGTTACATGTCAAAGAACTCATGTGACCTTTGGAGCCATAAAATGCAAGCCCTGGCATTCTCTGAAGTACTCTGCATTTCAGGTACAAAAGTTGATAGTGTTTTTCTGTTTCTGAGCTTGATTCATATTTTTAAAAAATTAAAACCATGTGAGCCTTTTGTACTATTTTTACTGCAGTACCGTTATACATCTGTAGATGGACGTAAGCGGCTCTACTGAGATACAACTCGGGGCATATCCCTTTGTCTTTTCACCAGGAGTAAGCCCTGTAATCTTAGATGATCATCATCTATAAGGTTCTGCATAGTTTCAGTTCCCCCCAAAATTCCTGAACACTCAAGAGAATCAGAAGGTTTGAGGAAAAAAAAAAAAAAAAAAGAGAGAGAGAGAACACCATCAAAATAGAACACAGCACTAGAATTTCCACATCAAATAAGCGGAAAAATAAAATAAATCGTATTTTAGCCATCACTGACTTTTGAAGTATAACAAGAATTTGGACCTTGCATAAGCATTTATTACACCTTTAATGTTATTTCAGAGAACTTTTTATATTAAAATAGAATACAAATAAATGAGAACTAGACATTGTTAAAACAAAACAGTACTAAGGAATTCTCACTGGCTCCTTTTAAACTGGGCACACCTCATCCTTAATTTACTGAGAATCTCGTAATTCCACCCGAAACAAAAGTGCAGGCAGTTGAGCAATGTCCTGCACTTGGATATCACCCTGTATGGCTATTTAAAATAGTCATAACTGAAATTTTTTCAGCTTCTAGTGCGCACAAGAACTTAGGTACCATTTGATTTTGATTGAGCAGTTTTTGCCCATTAATAAATGATTTAAAGTCCGGTTACTTTTGAAATAAAATATTTATTTTTACAGCTTTTCAAATTCGCTTATTTCAAGCTGCCTAAAAATCCTCATTCTGTCTTACTTTTTCCTAACCACTCCACAACCCCAGCTCTTACATTCTTAGCTTGGTTCCAAGCTATGGCTTAGAGTGCCATAATGCTTTAGCTAGATGAATAGGTGTTTGTTGTGTTTATCACGCAAGGGGTTTTGACTAAATTGGAAAAATATGCAGTCCTGAGAATGAAGCTGTCTGGAAGCTTTGGAGGTTGGCATAACAAAAGTTACTTGCCTTTTCAGTGAAGAAGGCAAGTGTGTTTCTGTGTCAGATAAAAGACAATAAAGTCTACTGATGGACTAATTTATAGTGCTAGGATGTTTTTAATGAACTAAATGACTATTTCTATGTTTTGCCATGATGCCTGTAGAAGATAATTATTGGATCAGTCTTTTAATACATCAGGGATTTTGATAAATATTTGTCAAGTCTTTCTGATTACAGAGAATTTTGAAATATAAAAGTGACGTAAATATAAATATAGCACTCTACCTAGATAAATTACTCTAAACATACTTTGAAATATAAGGAACTGCATTAGTTAAAAAGGCAGTTTAAGTTACAAAAGAGCATGTTTGAGAAGCTGTTCTGTAAGCTTCCCCATCAAAATATTTTTGACATACAGTGTCTTATTGTTCTGACAGGCCAGTACAGTTAG
Source organism: Rhea pennata (assembly GCF_028389875.1). Taxonomy (NCBI): domain Eukaryota; kingdom Metazoa; phylum Chordata; class Aves; order Rheiformes; family Rheidae; genus Rhea; species Rhea pennata. The sequence continues at coordinate 14,249,344 of NC_084670.1, read as the reverse complement.
AAGCCTTGCTCGCAATTCACTGTTCTTCTCTACTTCAGCAATACCTTGCCTGCAATAACTGTAGATGCACTGATAACTGTGTTAACGCTTCAAAGGTAATCAACATTCATTTGGCTTCAGTTAGTTTTTCTCAAGTATTTTGATAAGTTATTTCCAGAACCACCAAAAAAAAGTGATTGTATTGTAAGATAATTAAACAGCTGCTTTCCAATAATTTCTTTAAGTTCATGATTAAAAATAGGCATCCAATGCATTATGAACATCTTTTAGACATAGCTTCACTGTCATGCAAAGCAGAGAGACATGAAAATTCTTCACCAACTACCAATCAATTTTCTTTCAAATTGACCAGGTTCTAGTCAGCATTTGTGACAACGCAGTCTTGCTCCTGGCACATCCTAAGACTGGGAGAGAGGTAAACTTCAGGGGCAGAATTTAGAACTGCAAAGCTCATTTCTCATGGAACACAAAGAAACGGTCAGAAAAGTGCAGAGCCTGAGCACTTTTTGAAACATTTCTTCCTGCAGCCCCCACAAAACCCATACTGTCTTGGTAAACAGTTTGCTAAATAGTGACATAACATTGCTTCACACATTGACTCACACACACAAAGTTACTAGCTGACAGTGAGTAGATTTTGCATAAAAACTTGCATAACCTGAACAAACAAACAAGCAAACAAACAAAACCTACTCATTCTTTTTCCCAAGATAAGTAGAAATGCTCTCTAAATCATAGCTGGAGTGAAGTCAAACCTAGTAAGAACAATATTCTTTCATCAAAGTTCAGGAATGAAGGAGGGCTGGGATTCCCAACCTAAAGTTATCACTTGCTGGCAAAATTTTAATGTAACATCTTTAGCACAACTGACCTTATTCAGTACCATCATTTTAACCCTACTCACATCTCTATTTTTATCTTATGCAGGCCATGTCTGCATAAGATGTCTGCTAGTCCTACTGTAGTTCCTCAGGTTTACGTGACAGTCCAGACATTTTTAATAGTCACGTTGTACTCATGAAAAGCTGCAGTGTGAATCATCACTGCTTAGAACCAATATAATCATTTACCACAGCAAATAGTAAGTATAAATCATCGCAAATCAGAACAAGTCATTCTAAGCAGTTTGTTGGGTTTGTCTATTACAGCACCGTGAAGAGTCTTAAGACACTGGAGAACCAGCCTTTAGAGACTGATCATTATTTTTAACTCATTTTCCTTGCAAGCAATAAGAAACGTTCATTAACATAAGAGGAAAAAATAAATAGCAAGCTTTGCATATAAAAGGCCATGAAATCAGGAGCTCAGTCACAGATTCCCCCTCAAGCCCCCTCTGTTTTTTCACCACAGAGACATCAGGTAAGAGGTGGCAGAGCTGGTCTGAGTCCCTCAGCCAGGCAGACCCTCCTGCTGAGGGGACTGGAAGTGCATATGCTGTTCACATCCCCTGGGACACACATAATTCCCTTCCTTTTGCAGCCTCCAATCATAGATTTTCCTCAAAAAGGTGATGGTTATAATGCCTAGTCCTTATACCCACCGATTTTCACAGCACTTGGGCAGATAGGATGGCAACTCTAAGTGCTGTACCAAGTATACAGCGTATTACACATTGCAGTAAGATCCTGTCCTCTGCCACATGCATTGACTGACAGCCATTCTCAGTTTGTTTATTCTATTGGACTTCAGTATTTGTGTCACTCATTATATTAAAAGACAGCATACATCAGCTTTGATGCTAATAATTAGTGTGCAAAATGGAGGAAGTGCCTTGTTTGTAGTCCCACACATAAGCGGTAGAGAAAGCCTGTCAATAAAGTGTACTATAAAAACCCACTAAGAAGTCCTAACAGTGTAGCATCTCATTTCCATTTTAGTTCCCCACCATCCACACATAACATATGAAGCAACTGGAAAAGGACGAAAGGCATGAAAACTGAAGAAAAGATGAAAATTAAAAACTGTAAGAAAGTTTTGCAATATAAGAATGCCAATTAAAGCTTTTGGGGTAGCTCTTCATCTCATTTGTTTTCCTAATAGCTTCTTATGTAGAAGGTTATGACCACAGATTAAGCTAAACTTCCACATGAGTAAAAATAACTGATTCATTGTCAGATTTATTGAAGGGGCACCATTATTGCAGGGGAATTTACAGAAAAGCAGGGTCTCTTCAGAAATAGTTCTACATTTATACCAAAAAATAAAAACTCAAGTTTCTCCCATATTGTCTAATGCAAGATAAAATCAGACCTGCTTTGATATTTTCTTCCAATCCACAAAATAGAAATTCTGTTTACCATAAAAATGTTGATGCTCCTTACATTTACTTAAGGCCTTTACTGCAGTTTCCTCCTCTCCCTCAATCTACCGCAGGCAACCCGAGCTGCGTGACGCCGAGCGTCACACATTTTACACCCCACGGCACTTTACTCCTCTACTTTCTGAATCTCATAAAAATGCCACAATCACTTGTTGACAAATCGAAACTATAAATATTTGTTATGTTACACTGAGGTCTCTGTTTAGCTGGGATGAAACGAACTTCTTTAGTCTTCCTCCATGCGCTACAAGACACTGTTGTCCTCTGCTCCCCTCGCTTCGTAATGCCTTATGCTTCTTAACTCGCCCTTCACAGAAAATGCTTTCGTTTTAATGAACGGTTTATGTTACAAAGGCATAGCCTCTTCTTTTTTACTTACATTGTATTACGTCATATTATATTCTTGCTCTGTTATTGCTTCAAATTTACCTTGTTCCTTCAATTATTACTCTAATAAGCTCCAAAACCAATTCAGGATCGGAATTCCTGTGGGGCTTCTTGCTACACGTGTCCTTTCCAGCTGGGATTCCCGCTCCCAAGCTTGTTAACTTACACTCACCACTGCCAACTTCACGTACACGTTCTCGGTCGAATCATCCACGCTCCAGCTTCTTCGCAAACGTCTGTTGTTTTTTGGTGGCAAAACCGGGAATGCCCAGAAGGGAAATGGCGGCTGCAGCACACGAAATGGCAGATCGACACAGGGCCAGGGGTACAAGCGCTGCCCCACGAAGTTATTTGAGAGGTGTGCTCGCTCTGACTGCACAGAGTCAAAAAGGCCTGAGGGAAGTGGAAAAAATTACAATTAGTTATTGCTCTCAGGTGGCCTCAATCTTCCTTCAGTAAAAGGCTCCTAATAAGCAACAGCTTATTGGAGCTGATCTCTGGGAACAATATTCTCACAGAAGTGTCTTTCATGTTAAACGTTGCATTCTATATTAACAAAAATCAAAATAAAATAAAAAGGTCTGCTGCAGGACTGGGTGTTTTTTCTCCTCCCTTTTTCACCGTGATAGGAATCCGTATTCACTACCCCTCCTTCAGAGCTGCCTTCCTTGCAGCAGCAGAGTACAAATGAGAGATTTCACCCAGCTGGGGGAGAGATTTCACCCCGCTGGTGGTGGATCTTTTCATACCAGAAGCCCTTGCAGGACTTGGCCCTACTCCCTCAAGACATGGGGGTGAAGCACGTCGTCCTCGTGCTGCCGCCGGCCGGTTCCCGGCTCCGGCAGGGCCGTGTCCGACAGCGGCAGCCTCCCCCAGAAGAAGTTGGGGGTTGCGGACACGTGGGATTTATCTGGGGCCTGGGGAGGCACCTGCAGCGCAAGGCAGAGGGTGCAAATTGCCCGGCCGCCGGCACGGCTTTGCCGACGAGCACCTCTCCTGGCCGGGGTCTGCCGGCCCCCGCCTGACACAGCCAGCTTTTCAACCACCTTATAGATTTATTCTTTTTTCCTCGTCTCCAGCCAAGTTTTCTCCTTGTTTGGAGATACGAATTAGGACATGGAGATACAGACTAAGCGCGTATATTCAGGCCTTTGTGCTGGACTCCGTCAAAAGCCATTTTGAAATCCCAGTAGGCTACATCTGCAACTCTCCCCACTACACACGCTGCCGGAAAATAAGTTTACCAGGCACCATCAGACTCAGATTTTTACCTTTTATGAAGTTATGCTGGCCGGGCCTTGTCATCCAGGATTTTTCCAGATGTTTTGTGTTCTCACTTCTTGTTAAGATATCTGGGATCCAAGCCTAGGATTGAAATCAGAGTCAGACATACGCTTACAATAGGCAAACACCAGTCTCAGTTTTATTTTATTCACATTTCCCAAGCCTTCTCTAAGGAAAAAAATTAAAATGCATGCAAGAAATAACTTTGAACATCAGCTATTCCTATCAATCTCTTTGAAATTACTGCCTTGTTTTTATATTTCACAGTTCACCATTTACACTGTGAAGTGACTAATTCTGTATTTCTATGGAAAATATATGTGGTACACAGATCTGTATGCAGCAGTTGGAATCCGCTGTTACTGACTCCACAACTGTGAATATACAGTGGCATTTCTAATTTTTATAGCTGAGAAAGTAAAATAAACTAAGCAAAATGTTGCAGTAGATATGACAGTATAACACTAATTACTGCACTGACTGGAGCCACTGGCACTTTCCGCGCAGTTCAGTTACCTTTATACGTCTCGGGAGCACAGTATATATTCTCTGGAGAACAAAAACAAAAAAACACCAGTCACTTACACTCATGTATAACCTTAGGAAGAAGGCTTTGACTCAGAAGGTTACTTTTTTTTCCTATAAGTTAACACCCTAAAATTCAGTCTCTCTAATAAACTTGTGACTTCTTAGTACTATCAGGACTATTTATAGCACAAACTACTAGCCAAAGACCAGTGCATAGTTTATTGACGCAGTAGCTGATATTCCATCATTGATAAATCAGCATTACAGTGCGTGGGGAGTTGTTTGGGGGAGTTGTTTTTATCCTTTAACAAAATATCATCCTTTCAAAATAGTTACAGTGAATAAGGTAATTCTTAATGAAGAAAAGGTATGTAAGTTGGAAGAATCATCCCTGCTCTATTAGAGCAAGAAGTATAGTTCCTGCTTGATGACCTGCAATGTTTTAAACAGGAAAGTAACTGGTTAGCATGAATCTTGCTAACTTTCACTTGACAAATACTTGTCTTTTTTCGAAAACAGAAATATTGCAGATTACAAAAGTTCAGGTGAGAAACCTGTTTATCCCTTATATATTTGCAAATTATCTAGTGCATTCATTTCAGATCCCCACAAAAATAAACTATATCCCAACAAGACATTCTCATGAGCAGTAATACTTCAGCTAATCTTGGTGAAACAAGACCTTTTATATGGAAGTGAAATGAAGCAGTGAGCGATGTTTTGTGGGATTCACTCATGTCAAGCTGCAAGTTATTTGCTAGAAGGAAGTGATTTAAAATAAAACAGTATTTCTTCAAACACAGAATGATTTAGTGTAGCTCTGTCAAATATTCTTCTAGAACTTAAAGCTGTTCTGTCAAAGTCAATGGGAACTCTGGCAATAAACTCAAGAGGAACAGGCTTGCAGTAAGCATACCAAATAAAATGTAATATTAAACATTTCAACACTTTAAAAAAATCACTTTACTAATCCTAATGCTGTCTTAAATTGAGCCAATAAAACACCACAGGCTAAAAATGGTGGTTACTAAATTGTACTAGATTACTGAAAAGATATGTACAAAAATTGACATTTTCATATAAAAACATAACTACATGTTGCATCAAAGACATATGCGAAAATAGTTTATTGAGCATTGGAAAAAAGTCATCCAAACCACCATCACTTCCTTCTGGCCATCAGCCTCTAATTAAGCACAATAGAAGGTTTAACCAAAGAGTAGATGGAGCAGAGATGTTGCTGGGCCACACCAAACATATAAGTTGCAAATATAATGCTTTGCTTTGGTTGTCCTCAAACAGATAGCAGCAGATAATGAGAAGTGGTAATTTCTCTTCCATGTTTTCTTTTAGATTTTTTTTTTTTTAATAATTTTACTTTACAGAGGATTGTATTTTTGTTGTGGTGGTGGTTTTTGCTTTTCCCAAGAGCCTTTGCCATTTGCACAATATGTTGCCTTCTGTGATGTTCACCTAAAGGCAGGAGGTGGAAGTCAACAGGATCACTGAAAAATAAGGCATTAACTATATCTGTGTAACACCTTAGATTTCTTAAGTGAAAACAACATGGTATTACATGGCATAGGATTTTTTTAAAAAAAATAAAACTCTCGGTGAGAATTAAACCTAGCTATTTCAAACCCAGATGTTTCTGCCAAGCATTTTTTTTTCTGCCTTTCCAAGTGCTATTAGTTTTCCAGTTTCTCATTCTACTGACAGTGGAAAAGTTGTACTGCTGATCAGCTGTGCAGGTGTTGCTTGTGCACGCTTATTCAGAGTATGTGCTCAGCTTTGGTGCTGGCGGGACCCAAGAAGTTCCCAGGGTCTTGCAGCAGCCCCCCATCTATCTAGCTGGGACAGGATGAATTATCTAGGGGGAAAGGACATTCTCCTGGGCCTTAAACTACATCAGGTTCAGATACTTCTAGTAGTAACATCACAGACTAATGTTTAAAAGTTAGCACACAGCTTAAGAAAAGGCTAGCCCAGTATTTAATTTTCTCTGCCCCTAAGATGCTCTCACTCAGGTATGACTCCCACAGAGAGACCCAAAAGAAGAATAAACCAGGGTTTACTACTTTAAATATTAGCCATCATATCACTCTAGCCTTAAACATACCTTATCTTGCCTCTCTATTGAGTTAGAAGATTACTCGATGGTGTATGAGATACTCACTAGCCTTGAAAGACATCCAGAATTCAAATCTGAGTGTAATTACACTTGCCATTTGATTGTTTTTTTTAAGAAAACATTTCTTGTGGACAAATGCCAATTCACAGCAATTTAAACTTTTATTGCGAATTTGAAAGGGAAAGACTGAAGAAATCTAGCATGCAGTTTATGATCAGAAAAGATGACTTGAAAGTACCTTCAAACTTGCCAGTGAACAAGTGGCTAGAGTAAAAGTCTATTCTCTCTGTTTCAGGTTGATGCTTTCAAATCTGTAAATGCCAGTTTAGTGAGTTGACTAAACCTCAGATACTCTCCTTCTCCATTGCAATGGAAAAATACCAGAGAAGGAGAAGGGAAAATAAAAACAAAGGTCACAACACCCACATACCAGATGAATGCTTCAAGTTCAAGGCTTCATACTCACAGAAGAACTTGATTGTCATGAGTTAAGCAATAATTGGACCACAGGGTTTACCACAATTTTTTGTTTATGGGTGAGGACTCAAGCCATGCATTGCATAATCATGCTTCTATCTTGCTTTGGGTTCAGTCAAATTGGTTTTTTTATTATTATTGCAAACTAGAGTATTTTAATGCAAAGAATGGATGTTAAATTACCATTTTAGGAGGTGGATTTGAATTGCTTCAGGCAGTTGTGGATTAAAGTTCTGCCTTCCTCATCTTCCTCTCGTGCCTGTGTTACACAAGGAGCAGCAGCTAGCATGTGGCATTTCAGGCACCTGGCGAGCTTCTTGGATGAAAACTAAGGTGCCATAGAAATTACAAGTCTGCTAAACACTGCTCTTCTGGCATCTTAAATATTTGAACCTTGAAATGGAAGTTAAGCAGGCCTTTGTCCATCTGATAGTGTAAAAATTTTGCCCTAGGTTAGTGGCTGCTTTGGTATAAACTGTTACAAGGTCTCCTGTTGGAGCTATCGTGCCTAAACCGCTCTGTAAAAGAAATTGTTTCAGATTACTAAATCTATTTTAGTAATCAATTTATAACCAATGATAATGGAGCTTCAAGTACTTTTTTGTCATGCTGGCTTCAGAAGAAAGTGTGTATGTATACATATAACATATACACACACACATTCATATGTACACACACACATATATATTTATGCGTATGTGTGTGCATACACACATATATATTCATGTGTGTTTGTGTGTGCATACACACACACACATTTACATACCTCCCACAAACATGCACACTTTTTCAGGGAATTGTAGCTAGTTAGTACAGCTGCTATTCTGCTGACAAATTTAGCCTCAACTAGTTTAACTTGTCAACACATTACTGGCAGGAGATGAAAAAAATAATTGAATTACCATTGCAAGCTTCTATAGCAAATATTTATTTTGCAACCATGGTGCTGAAATTAAACAGCTAGATAGATACATATTTATATTCCTGTGACCACAGAACTTTTCTTTAAAGACTCCATCACTGTATTGCTAAGAAACAGAGCCCTTAGTATATCTATTTTTAAATTGCATTTGAAAGAATGTCTTTAATCTTTTGATCATTGTCCAATCACTTTTCATGTCGTGTTGATTACAATAGGCAGTAGAAAAAGGAAAGAGTTAGGTAAACAGATTTGTTCTTAAAGTACCATCATTTGGTGATGCTGAAACGCCCACTGGAAGCATTTTTCCCCACATAAGCAGAGTCAAATCCTTTATGGCAAAGTTCCTGCAAAACAATTATGATTTACTATATGCTTGGTATTTGTGCTACTAATATTTCCTATAACTTGCTGCAAATATTTTGTTAGTTTTCTTGTTTCTTATGAATGAATTGTACTTATTAACACTTAATGTTTGACTTTTCACACGATTTTCAGGGTCTTGAAACCTTTCCCTAGGTTTCCATTCATAGATACATTCTTTGATTGTGCTACCTAGCCCTTATAAACAGAAGTCATCTCTAAAAAGTCACCAAGCTACTGCATTTCTCAGGAGCTGGATGGGATTTCTTTTTCTAAGGAAACACCATAGGAAAAGTTAGATGGAAAACAGAACACCTTTTCTTTGGTTATGGAAAGAGCACTGAGAACTAAGATGGAAATATTCTGACCTAGGCTTTGCTCTCCTGCAAAGGTTGTATTCTTTCTGCACACTCCCTGTGAGTTCAGGAACTCAGATCTAAGAAAGGGAAGCATGCTAACAAATATTTGGACTCAGCCATAGTATTTAAGTTGCTTGAGTCAGGAACAGTGGGTCATGGATGTACATCGTATGCATGTGCATATAAGCAGAGCTCCAGCTGTGCTAAAGGTTAGACTGCAAATCTGTTCTGATTCACCAGGCGCTATTAAAGTGAAGTAAAAGTGAGAAAAAGTACAGATTATTACTTACCAGTGAAGAAGAACAAATACAGATGATAGAGAAAAGTCTGCAGTAGTCATTGCCTTTTTCAGCTTTCACAAATAGAAAATAATGGTGACCTAATTAGTTTAAGTAACTAGGAGCTTAGAAAAGCTTGAAGGAAGAATAAATTAAATATGTGAGTTACACTTAAGAAATCTATGAGGAAAGGCAGTGTAGGTCCTACTTACCAGCCTGATCTCTGCCCACCAAGGGCACAGGGTCACAAAACAGCTGAGTAAAATTAACAGCTCCTCCACGAGGGAGGACTCACAGTCCCTCCCTTTGCTGTTGTGCTTCATCCTTCACGCTGTTCCTCACATTGCAACATAAAGCAGTCCAACTTACTAAGCCTGTAAGAAGCTGCTCCCTTTTTTGATGGGTTAATTTTTTTGTCATTTTCAGTCAACTCACCGTGTGCTTGGAGCAGTGCCTGAGCCAGTGCAAGGGAAGCAGCGGGAGCACGTGGCCAGCCACCTCCTCCTGCTAGCCACAGGGAGCTGTTATGTCAGCTTGGTGGGTAAATGAACGAACAGCCAAAGCTGCTGATATAATAGCAGCCTGGCAAACATTTCGGCACAGAGGGGATCATCTAGTTGACAGTAATTGTTGTATTTACCGTGGAAAAGGGCCTCCTTCTAAAGCATCCATCTGGACATACAAATTATCAGAGGAAAGTGAATTGTGACAATGGTTGTTCCCTGTTGAGAATCAAATATGGTATTTTTCCCTTTGTTTACCCAGCTCTAGTGCAAGACTGGAAGCAATTAGACACAATACCTGTCCCCTGTCCAGATCCCAAATTGCTGCAAGCACTAATAATGAGCAACCCACCTTTGAAAAGTCATTTACATGAGGATAGAATTAACTGCATATAGTTGCTGAACCAATGTATCAATACAATACTAATGAGCAGTATTTTCTGAGATACATATTCACGTCATCCTTTGGCTAGTGGGTACTGAAACTTACACTTTGCTTTCTTTGCAGTTACTCATCATCACAGAGGGGTAAGCACTGGCTTCTCCTGAGAACACAAAATGCAGCTACTAATATTAAATACTCCTCACTTCTCTAGTCTTTGGATCAGCATACTCACTTACTCAGTAAGCATTCAAATTAATCCACATTCAGGACGAAAACATTGCCTACTTCAGGAATAAATGTTTCCCTCAACATAATGACTGAATTGGAAGTCATACTTTATGGAAATCAAAGAACAGTTTTGTCATATTTAATGCTGGCAGATCGAAGAAATTTAAATTAGAAAGCATGTGATATTTTTTTTGGCAGCAATGCCAATTATCATAGGTGGTGTAAATTCCCTTGGTATTTGTGTACTTTCCTCTGTACCCGACTGTTGAGATTTAAAGGCCATGCTTGTCTCTGCAGTTAAACAGAGGTTTGCTGTGTTACCAGTAAGTTCCTGGGGAAGTACCTGAGCAGGCTAGGCATGTCTAGAAGGTCCCAATACTATGCTTTTAGGGATCGCCATAACTACAGAAGTGGTATGTATTGTTCATTAGTGATCCTGGTATCATTCCTACCATGTCAGACTGAAGTAATAATCAAATAAATACTTGTATACAAATATCTGAAAAGAAACACACAAGTAACAGAAAGAGGAAGCTTTGCCTCAAAAATCAGATTGAAAGGACCATGAACCTTGCTCCCCATCTTTGTATCTAGCAAACAAACTACGCATATTTGTGTAATCCCTGGGATGAGCAACTTGTTATTGATGTCATCTTTGCCTTTGTAGGCTGATTCCACCTTGGTTGGGACCCTGGTTAAAATATCAGGCTTTCTTTTATAGCTTACCTTTTCTTAAGCTCTCAGTTAGCTTAAAATATTCTCCCACCCCAAGGATTTCCTAAGTCATTAGTCAGGAATGTGATTCAACTTTCTTCCCACCAGAACTTTTACTGCCCTTGCCTGCTCTGGAGATACTCATTATTTCCTTCCTAAACAGCAAATAGGCAGCTAATGACTGCAGACATAGCTAAGCTCCAAAGGGATCATTAGCACGTTGCTAGGCATGCTGCCCTCTTCTTGCATGGGTAATACTCAGACCCAAGTGTGAAGCTCTCCTCATGTTTTTGTTTTTGTTTTGCTTTTTTAATCTCATATCTCATAAAACACACAATTTGCTATTCATGCAACACAGCACATTGCTGACTCTCCTAAGAGACTAAATGAAATGATAATCAAATCACTTTGATAACAGATCCTTGAGTATCTTGGGTATCCTGCACTGTGTGTAAGTAACCATGCCAATGGGCAAAACAACATAGAAACAAAAAGACTTCATTTTTCCAGTATTTGTAGTGTATATGAAATTAATCAGAGCCTATGTAATATGTTGAAAGCTATTTGAATAGAAACACCTTAATTCCAAACACCAAACTCTCTCAGCGCTGCTTTCAATTGCATTTCCTAAGCATGGATCATCAGAACTTGGTCTTACCTCCCTTAGTCCCTCAATTTCAGCTGGGATACTCATATAAAAATTAAGTAAGTCTAGATTCAGACCTCCTGTGTAAATTCTAGCTATCCTCCTAGCTACCTTCACACTATAATCACATGTGTGAATAGCACTGGTTAGCTTGAAGCCAGTGTGAGGTTTCTGTGTAATAAGGGTTATCTTCCATTAACTTCGGCTCCCTTTTGTTGAACAAAAATATCATCAGTCTCAAGATACAGTTCGATAACTTTAATGAGGCTCTGCAATTTACATTCAATATGTATCAGTACACAAAATATAAGAAATCACATATACATATAAACTTCTTTGTTTTACAATTCAATCAGTATGAACTTCACAAGCTACATTTATTCACATAACAAAATGGAACATTGATGAGCTTCATTCACTGATCAAATATCTCTACAATTCGTGGACCAATATTTTTCTGCGGCTGCTAAAACAACAATAATTTATGTTAACAGATACATTGGCATCACACTCTATGAAAAGGCCAGATTGAGCACTGACTTAACACTCTCACCAGTATCAGTAGAGCCAACATGAAGCAACGGTGTGGTTTATACCAGCATCAGCTCTGTGCGTGTTTTATCAACTCTGTAATTGAGGAAATAAATCATATAGAGAAATTCTTTAGGGTAAATGAAGCCATTTCATTTCATTATTGGGTTATTTAAGCCATTTATCTTTATCCTTTTTAAAGTAAGAAGGAAGTTTTTAAATCAAAAATTAAAATATTTAAACCTTTTGAGGTTTTTTTTTTTTTGACTCAAACTATTCTCACAGACAATGTGAATTTCTATTTTGCGAACAGTTTTGGTCCCTCAGACTGCCTTCTTGAGGGATTAATTTTTAACTGCTTCATCCAGATCTACCAACAATTCACTAATGAAGCTATTTGAAGATAATTAAGTAAAAATAAAATAAAGCATTTCCATCTTAAAACAATCTCTCTGCTACAAAGTCTCTGAGACTCTCATTCTTGCTTTTAAACAAGATATAATCACAGAAATTAAAGTTTCTTCTAGCAGCATTAAAGATAAAGGGTCCCCTGTGTGAAGTGCTGGAAATTTTTCTGGTACCATCAAATATATGAATATACTCAGCACTTAAGACACAGACTCTGCAAAAATTGAATACACAGTTGCTTTTCAGAAACAAACACGCACTCACAGTGCAGTTCCCTGCAATGATGCTCATTCAAAATTTTTATAAGACACAAGTGTGATCTTTTACAAATTAAGCAGATGTGCCTATAGGCATTTCAATATATGCGTTAGGGGAACTCTTCAAGCAACTTGCTTCAGTTTGGGGAAAACAAAACTGTTCTTTATACAGACTAACGATAGATTTATGTCTGTTAGTTATAATAAAACCTACTGAAAGGACTAAAACCTGATCAATAGATCTAAAAATGTAAGAGTAAACAAGCTGAGCTGACCTGCTTCTAATTCCCATGGGGATCACATAGTACCTAATATTTTATCAGGGATTTGAAAGGAACATTTCCACTGATAAAGTTTGCAGCTCTCAAAAATTGGCAGAACAGTAAATACTTAGAAGCTCAAGTCACTGAACCAAACAAACAAGATCATTGAGCAAGCTGGACACAAGCAAAGTGTCTTTTATACATCCAAATGGAAAATTCAATGCCTAGAAGCAATGAGTACCCCTATGGAATGGATGGTGGGCAGAGGTCTAAGAAACAGCAACTCCACCAGTCAGCGGGTATCACTGGTAGACATAATCTACCCCTCTCTAAAAACACCTTGGAGATAATTTCTCACTCGAATATATTCTTAAGAACTTTGGTGGAATTCTTAAGAAGCCTGCCAAAAGTAAAAGATTAGGGAGGAGGAAGGGGGGACTGTGAGGAACCCTGTTTGTTCACTTTAGTACCTGAAATTGAGAAATATAAGATGATTTACCGTTATTTTATTACTGATTTGGGAACATTCAAGTGCATCTTTTGGAGTAGCAATATCAAACAGGTAAGCAACAAGAGCAAACCACTCACAATTTAAAACAAATGTCAAACCACTGAGCCTTACAAGAATTCATTTTAAGGTACTGTCAGTGTATGATCCTTGCCTCCATCATTTCTTCATACACCATGTTTAATTTCATTGCCCTGTAGTGCTGAGCGGCTGTAGATTTATTTGTTTGGAACTTACCGGTGACTCAGATATTGCTGCAACTTTTAAAGAATTCTTGATGGAGCTGAGTTCCCACATGTGTAGGTTTATGATGCGCATGCCACAACACCCCCTAGTAATCTTGTACAGGTTTTTAAGTACAGCTTTCCTAAGAAGAATGTATACCCAGGGATCTAAAATCTGATTCCATGTTGCCATCCGGAGAGCAAAAAGTATTGTTTCGCAGGTCTCCTTTGAACGATTTTCATTTATCCCGATTCTGGCCATAGTGACCTGAAAAATGGAATATTTTTAAAATTATATTTCAAAAAAGGTACATCAAGAGAGCACGTAAATGTGTGAAATCATTTCAGCATTATCTTTTATCTTCCTGCCTTCAGAGCATCTTAATTACAAAGTAAACATTTTTGTGCACATAACATCATTCTAGAAATCCCCTCATGTTTTATAAAGGACCTACATCTGTTTCTACTGATCTACTACTGCTGAAATCTGAGCAGAGGATAGCAACCAGCCACAGAACATCCTTCAAAAATAGGGATTGATTTGAGCAAAGACTAACAAACTAGCCAGAATCTGAGCTAGCAAAGTGTGCCAAGATTATTCCAGGGTCGGATTTTTCAAGTATATTGGCCACTGTTTTCTCAGACTGGAATACTTTTACAAAGGGTATTAACTTTTTCACGTTTTCCAAATAAAAGTCTGCCTAAAGAATATAGCACCTTGTTTTCATCAAAAAGATTCATAAATCTTAAGCTGCAACAGAACACAGTTCATTTACCTCAGAGAAGAGGGGTTCAGAGGATTCTACCACAATTCAAGCCACGGTGACAAAGGCCACCGCTACCTCTCCTCTTGCTAATGGGGACAGAGAGGGCTTCATTCACCTGTGGAGGCAACAGAAATGCTGCACATGGACCGACCTCCACTAGCCCACCACTGCCTGTGTCAGTGGTTTCACATCAGTGGAGGCATTCGTTTTCCAGCACAGCTCAATGAGATTGCTGCTGGTAGAGGATATCCAAAAGCTAACGCTAACTCAGTACAGCTCCCCAAGTAATGCCCCTCTTCGCAGAGTTGCAGCCTAAGCTGTGAAACACCAGGCTTGGTGAAACACCAGCTGACGGTGGCTCATGCCCTGCAGAGACCTCCTTTATGGGCATTCTGCCACTGAGATTTTGTAACCTGAGTTCCTGTGCGAAGAAAGCCTGGCAGTGCAAAGCCAGGAATCTGCCAGCAGATGGTAAATTATCTATCTCTATTATTAATGTTAAAAGCACATGAAGACTTTTTTGGTAGAAAGATGAAACACCATAAGGCTTTTAGTTCCAAAGCCTTTAAAGCGATAGAATAACTAAGAAACAGGATATTTTACAACTAATACGATGAGTTATTGGGTGCTGAAAGGTAGGGTCAGTCTGTCCAGTGCAGAGACTGGTATTTGCACAAAGACACATTACAAGAAAAAGAATATTAAAAAAAAAAAAAAAAAAAAAAACCTACCTACCACTCAAGAATCCAGCAAACCTCTTACTTCTTTTCAGATGACTCTTTGTATTCCTGGGCCCTGCCTATACCTCACAGGTCACCAAATCTGAGTATAAACTTGAAGACTGGAACAGAATGAACACATAAAAATGAGACTGCATTTGCTTGGTTAATCATTTGGTTTAGTGTTTCTGTATGGACATCTGTGGGAGCAAAGAGTCCACAGAAACATTCTGAGAGAAGCTGGTAAGACTGGCAGCAGCACAGCTGGGAACCGGTATAAGGAGGAGGAATGTCTGAGCATCATGCCAACACAAACAGTTATAACCCAATTCCCTGAGTCTGCCTTTCACCCTACAACTGTTGGGTGCATTCCTTTCTGACATGAGCAGTCCACCCAAACTTGGACAACTCCTTTGGCTCCTGTATGAGATGTTTTCTCAGGACAGTCCTACATTTTATTCAGTAGAAGTCCAATACTGCAAGCCAGACTTGGGTAGGTTACTCCCTACTCATGCAAGAACAACTGGGCACAGAATGACAGCACCAGAGTTCATATATCAATGGCTTTATCTGATTTATTGTATGCTTAGCTTAATACAGCCATATAGCTTGCTAATCCACTTCTTGAAGCTTGTATGTGTACTTCAAAATTTCATTTTCCTCTTCTTATCTTGCATTCTGCAAAGTCGTTAAATGCCAATCCAGTGGAACCTACGCCTGGAGGAGGAGGCAGCAAAGGTTGCCATCTAAAAATAGCTCCACCAGGATTTTGTAAAATCATATTGTTTTCTCACATGTTCTCCAGCAAACTTGTGAGATTCTTTTCCACCTATTAATCACCTCTAAATTAATCAATTTTTTTGCTGTTTAAGTTGCTGGCAGAACAAAATGCCTTTGTTTTGATTATAGATTTACTTAAAAGTTTAATTTAATGATCAGGACAAGGAAATTTGTTATATAGCTGTATGGATACCGACACCTGGAGAAGCTTCATTAGCAGGACATTTAACTTAACTCTTTGTGAATACTAGACATGCACAAAATAATGTATTTAAGCTCGTAAGTAGCAAGTATAGCTCATATACATAACTAAATGCTTAAGCAACTCAGCTGTGAATCCCAGTACCTGGAAGTATTGAGATGAAATACATCTACAGGTTTTATTTCATAAAGTCAGACTTTTTTAACCATGTTACTTAAATTATCTGAGAGTATCATTCAGGAAAAACAACCTATTTGCTTACTTGTATCACTGAATACAAAATGGTAGCCTGACTTTTTAAGGCTCTGTGAGACAGAGACTCCTATACAGATCTGGCTTAACACAGAAATCTCAGTCCAGTTCCAGGCATGAGAGATTCCTTGATATTTTTAATCTAAAATACTTGTGGCAGAATAGCAGTAGTGACAGACGTTACCATCACATTGTCTCTGAGTGTGAAGTGAAATAGTTTCTCCTTTTCTGCAAAGTGCCTGCATTGTACTGGAAGCTCTTCTGCATCTTCTGAGAAAACATGCAGATGGAAGACTGCAAGCTTATACTAACAAAAAGAGGTCAAAGAGGAAAACACATCCTGGCTACTGCAGCATTTCTACAAAAGCAGACTCATGAGTCATAGACCAAGACCCTGAAATCCAACTAAACAGGGGCACAATGAAGCAGCACAATATCAATTGCTATTTTATCACATTTTTAGTTTCAATGTTTATATTTAAAATTAAATTTAAATAACCTATTCTTAAGTCATTCTGAAATAGTAAACAACAAACAGGCCTAATACACTACCATCTATTTAAAGTGTTTCATTGAATTAAAACATTCAAGCAACCTGTATTTGCTCCATATGTTTAAGAAAGCCATGTCCTGGCTTTCTGAACTGGCAGAAACTGGACCAAGAGCATGCTGCCACGCTAAGCTAACATCTGAGAGCAGGACACATTTTTTTCTTCTAACTTCACTAATTCTGTTCAATAATTTGTTTAAAGGCATGAAATCAATTCAAAAACAAAATTTTTTCCTATCCTGTAGGCCCATCAGGTTAGTGTGATTAAGGAATTCTGCTCCGTATAGCCACCAGTACATAAGCAGGGAAGTGTGAAGAAGCAATGTGATTAGGTTCATATCTGGTTGCCTTTGATATCTTTAACTGAATTTAATATCCACACACATTTAGCAGTATGAATCAAAAAAATGAATCCTTATCTGGTAAATAAATAAATAATAATTCATGACATTTTTAACATATTTAGAAATGTAAAAATTGAATCAGAGTAGTGTTTTGCTGAGCTACATGATGTTTACATGCATAAAGCTGCAGTATGTCTCCCTGTTTTGCAAAAAAATAAAAGTACCACACAATACAACAAATACAATTCAACCTTTCTTTAGGAAAGTAACTATAAAAGCATCAGTGTAAAACATTGACTTTTTAAATCAAAGCTGCCTGCTTGTTGGATATAAAGTTACTCTGACCCATGTTACTCCTTGCTGACTTAAGGAAAGACCTGAAAATTCCCTGTCCCTAAAAATAAACACAGAGAAGTCCAAACACGTGACAGGCAAGAACTTGATACAATACATTAAACATCACCATCCGTTTTTTTTTCCAAAGTCAGGTTTCACAAAACACTGGCTTACTTTGCAACATCCAGAAAGTCTGATGGAAAAGTTTTAAAACATTCTGAAATTGCTGACTTTATGATTTTGCATCTGGAAGATAGTATCAGAGAACTGTCACTTCCCTGAGGGACAAAACTCAGTGCAACAAACCGAAAAAAATAACTCCAAAGCTTCACACCACTCTTCAAAATATAAACATCATGTCTTTAATTTCCCTTCCAAGTGGATCTCAATTATAGAAGAACAACTAATAATGGCAGTGCTGCTTAGTCACATTCCTGTTAATACTCAACAACAGCCAGTCAAAACAAGAAGCAGACTTCATAGCAAGTTAGGAAAGAAGACAAACTGTATTACTACTTTGATGCATTTCAACTTAGAGGCTCTAAATCCAGGTCCTACCCCTGGCTTTAGGAAACTGGTTAAAAACAGGTCACTAACAGATTGCCTTGGAAAGCAGAGTTGACGAGCCAATTTTGTTATGTGCAAACATAAATATCAGAGATTCCCTTCTCTGTAGATCAGCCTTCAGATGCTCCACCTATTCCTCCTCCGTACCTCTGTGGGAACCTGGCAGACCGTCCCAAACCTCTTCTTCTTCCTTTGGGTTTTATTATAAGCATAATAAAATAATCCACAAGATAAGCCACATCAGACCATGGTTTGACAAAGCTGTTTTTTCAATACTTAGAGTACTTTTGTTTAGTCTCTGATGCTTGTTTTGAATCCAGAGGTGTGAACACTTTCTCCTGAACCACATGGGAAACAAGGTGGTATTCTAGTGACTTTGGCTCATTCCATGGAAACAAGAATTATTTAATTATTTTGAACTTTCAGAAATTTTCAGAACTTCCATTATTCATATGTGCTGCAAACAAGTTGCAGCCTGCTATAGGTAAGAGCTGACTAGAAGATGATATTTTTAAATACTTTATAAATACAGAATGTAAGAAGAAAAAATACGCTAAAGAGGGAGGGAGGGAGAAAGAGCAAGACGGAGATATGGGGATATGTGGTATTTCCATGTTTAGAGTTTTGCAGGATCAGGTCTTAACAAGCTACTATAAAGTAATGGATTCCTTTTTTCTCTCAAGTATACTTCTGCAGAAAAAAATAATGATGCTATTAAAAATTAAAAATGGATCCACTGACTCATTATTCAATTGGAGAAAAATCTGTGCCTACCTACTGAAGTCAAGTTTGGTCCAATGGTCCAATACATGTAAATCAGAGATGGTAACAACTACCCGACATTATATACATTTTTTAAACATGCAAGTTTATTTGCTATCCTGTTAAACACAACTAGTCTGAGAAAGATCTTTGCCACATCAGTTACACTCCTCTATGGGAAACAAAGAACCCTAATGAGAAATAGGCAGAGGATCACAAAAGATTCAGATGGATCTTCAGGTAGCTGACATATGCCAAAAAGCCTTTTGTACAAGTTTATTTTGCCTCCATGTGCCCCATATTTACAACCCAAATAGAGCTGAGTAAATTTTTTAGAGGTACTGTAAAGCTAAACACACTCATAGCTGTGAGCTGTTCCCAAAGCACTACTGCTGTGATAAAAGTGAAAAAAAAATAGGGAACTCAGGAACTTTAAAAAATTTACATGAAGAAAATAGTTTCTACTATTCTTTCCTCAGACTCAGCTGATTCTGAGTTCAGGTGATTTCTTACAGGCACATGACATTGCTTCATGAACACAGTATCACTGTTTAGGGTTTGCGTGCCTTTCCTCATTTTGGCAAGATCAAAGGTTTGAAGGTATCTGATCACCCTTCAAAATTTGTAGGACAGATCTGGCAGGACATCAACCTGAACAGCAGAAAAGAGACTGCAGTAGAGGAGTATATAAAGTATACAAAGTAGCTTTATAGCTATTTTATTAAATTAAGGCTCGGCGGGTATTTGCTATACAGCAGTTCAGCTACAGCTGAATTAGCAGTATAATCACTTCCGACTGACACCACTCCACTGTTCTGAGCTTTCTGCTCTTCTCAGGCAGGCCCAGGTCTGCAGAGGACCTAACCTACACTGCTGCATTCTATTACCGTGCTATTAGAGGCAGCATGACATGTTCACCATCTGTGATTTTACAGCTTTATGCAAAATACTAATACATGGCAACATACTTTCTGAACAAACATTCAGAAATATGTCATTTGAAATGAGATTTTTATGTATATAAGAATTTATCAAAATTCCTCAGGAAAAAAATGTAATGTGTCAAGACATTACAATCCCTATTTATATTTTACTAACTGCCTTTGGCATTATCATATGAGGCAGGAACGCAACTATGAAGTCACAAAAAAAAATATTTTTGTGTGTGCACAAGACTGCAAACTTTAACTGAAAGTGTGGCTTTTACCTCCTATTCTTTCTCCCCTGGAGTATACCTATCTGTATGTATTTTGCAGTAAAATAAATTCTGTTTGATCTTGAACAAAATATTCCTGGTGACCTCTCTTTGTTCCTCCAACAGAATCCAAGTATTTTCATCTTGGATTGACAGTCCTTTTTCCTTCCTTGAAGCCCCCCCCTGAAAATTAGGAATACTTTGGTTAAACTAGCTGACAACGTAATTACTCTTACAGTCTAACTGATTAGGTTATTTGAAGTAAAAGTAGAATGGATATATGGATATAGAAGACTTTTAGACCTGAAAACAGAAGATGACTTGCTTCATAATGAAAAGATAGTGCCCATATCGAAGTCAAATAAACTAGCTGCATCTTGAGCTACATGTTTTAAAGTTCAGAAAAAGTCTGCTTCCACAATGCAGAAAACATGATGCTGCATAACGATAAGACATATAGCAAAAATCTCTTGTACAAAAAATACATTTTATAGATGAAATGAAAATATTCATTATCCAGAAATGCTGAGAGAAACTTTATAGTATAGCTGCTAAATCTCTTTGGCCTAGAAAATAATAGATCATTTCTAATACTACATAATAAGGACTGTTGTGAGAAATACAATCCAACAAAGTAATCATTTAGGGATATAAGAACTATATGTGTTTAGGGCCCATTCATTCTTCCATTAGAGTCAGCTGGGAAAAGCTTCAGACCCTGAAAATGGGCTATCATTTCCTCTTTTATTCCTTTGCTTTTTTTTCAGTTTTTTTATACTCAATTAGAAAACAATCATATTTTTAATGGTTAAACAAAGATTCTCATTGATTTAGAAGCTATAAAACTTCTTTCACTAGGAATGCAGTTAATCTATAAATACCTAGAAAAAGAACACAAACCACATAAAACTGGGGCAGGGAGGAGAAAAGAAGTGAGAGAATACAGAAAAGAGACAACACAGAGACAACCTGGAGGAAAACAGTGGCTGCAAAGGTCAAAAATTATAGAATGAATTCAGCATTTAATTACTATTATGCAGAGGATCAAAACAGAAGCTTAGAAGTGGACTGTCATTTCAAACGTCACCATGTTCATGCTGCTTTATTTCTAAAGGCATAAATACTCTGCAAGACTCGAAAGTCTGAGGAAAGACACACCAACCCAATTCAACACCCCCCAACCAGAGGCAAACCTGCTACCTACTTCGAGAGCAAGGAAGTGCAATTCAATAAGGAACACCATTCTTGTTTGGCCGTTCTTGCTATTCTCCCAGATCTGTTAGATTAGGCAGAATTCTGCAAGGACTCCTTGCACAGATTGCTCCTCAATTTCGCAGGAATGCTACATACACACAGGCTTTCAGGCAAGAACCACCGAAACCACAGATATGCATACGTATTAGGAGTGCACAAGGAAGGGGAAAGAATTTCATAATGAGTCAGTCATGATATATATTGGTGTTTTCAAGGCTCTTCTAGAATTCAGAAATGCAGACAGCATTGATGTGTGGCCATGCCTGCAAGACATCAAGTAATGCCTGTTCTTCACAAAACAGTGAAGAACGTATTTTCTACTGAAGGAGCCAGTCTTCAGTTTAATAGTCTGAGAAATTATGGGGAAAAAATGTTTATTTGTAATTATGTTTTACACCTATTTATGTTTAGCAAGTGGAGGGAAAAGATCATTTTAAATGTTGAGTGCAATCACTGGTGACTTGGAAGCAACAGAGATTTGCGGTATCTGCTGATCTGGCCTGAGGGAAAGCAAAATGTGCTTTGTTCCTTTTAATGTTGTAAAATATTCACCTTTATAAAAAAGGCTTACTTTATAAATCATTCTGAAGCGCACTGAAAAACTATAAACTGAAAAAATAGGGTTAACAAATCAATATTTGCCAAGTTGGAATATATCATTTGCAACTTTTTTAAAAAAAAAATGTTGGCAAACAAATTAATCACTGTAAACTCTAAAAGGGATTGCTTGCTGTGCAGCTGGACAACCTTTCAGGTGCAAGAGAGAAAGGAAAAGGCAAATCACCGTTTAAGAGTGATTTATTTCTCATTACTTCTGCAAACTCATGTTCCTGGTAAACCTAAATGACTATTAAGTGTATTCGTATTTATTTCTAAATCACTAATGAAACTGTAAATCCTAAAACAAATTGCTATCACCTACATGGTCCTTGCTGCCTTATCTCCTTCTTGCTTCTTCCTCTGTTTTAATGCCTCTCCATGCCATAACGTAGCAGGGTCTGCAGCTCCCCATAGAGACAAAGGGATTCACTAGGTCCAGTATATACCCACATTTGTTTCTGCAGCTATGGGGTGGCCGTGGAGCAAATGTGTCATGAGTTCGGTTACTTGTGGCCGCTGCCAGCACAGAGGTCTAGGGCAGCAGGCTGGGGACTCGAGATAAATCATTGACTTCTGTTTCTCCAGTGACAAAGTAATCCTCAGCTTCCATGAGTTTAGTACTGAAGCTTAATTTTCTTGAAAACTCAGTCCAGGACACCACTCACGCAAAGGCTTATCTTCAGCCTTCTTCAGGCAGAAACTCAACTCCAACACCATTCAACCTGTGCTTTGCTGAACAAGGTTTTTCTGCTGCTCACTAAAAAGAGGACCTGAGAAAGAGCTTATAAACTGCTCTGCCATTCCCTAACCTGCCTGCAGTAGACAGGAGGAATCCTTTAGCAGGAGAAAGCATATTACTCACAGCACCACTCAGGGTCATTATACACCCATCCAGCTATTCTGCTTTATCCAATATGAAAAGAATGAATTGCAATTACTAAAACCTCACTATAACTCCTGCTCTAGACAATTTCTGCAATGCTCTGCTAGCTGATCATTAGTATTTATAAGAGTGGCATTTATAGAACCCAACATGGGACTATGCTCCTGTTTTGCTGGGCACTATACACACAAACACTAAACAGATACCTCTCCTCAGGGAATTTATAATACAAATAACCAGATACAATTCAACAATTTATGAATATTTTAATGTAAAATTTAGGTCTTAAAAGATTAAATAAGAATGAAAATCAGAATTAGAATCAGTGAAAAATTGCTCTATTTTAAAATTATCACTGCCTTTCTAGTTTTACATAGCAAGTGGTGCCTTAAAGGCTAAACAACGTATTTTACCCAAAGTGGATTTAAATAATGCTCTCAAATATGAGCCGATTACACACTACCATTGAGAAAAAGAACTTCTGCTAGAAAACATCTGTCATCACCACAAAAAAAAAAAATCTAAGATTGTGAATTAACACCATAATAGCATAATAAGTATATCACAGAATATATGAAGGTATACGGCACACTGAAGTCTATCAGGTTGCAGCTCGTCAATACAGAGGAGTTTCTGGAATTGCTTCATGAGAATGCATCTGTCCAGGAGACTTTTCAGCAACAAATTTACCATTTAAAGGCTTTTGATACTCAGGAAAAAAATCTTTCTTAAAATAACAACCTAAAAATGATTATGTACTGTGTGACATTTTCCAAAAACGGTTATGAAGTACATGATATTTTCAAGCAAGAAAGGCCTGAACAAGTGTCATACCTAGGAAACAGGAACAAGCCAATAGAATATTAAACAAAATCGGAATTTATCTTATCATATAGACTTATTTTTCAATATCAAACACAGAATTTAAGAAATGTATCAGTTGACTAAGTAAGGATAGGTACTGATGGCAAATTTAGCTGAAGATTTCAAAATTTGATCTTTTGGAGTGCCAACGTTGAAACTAAAAAACAAAAAATTTTCTGTGAAAGTCATAACTATATGAAATTAAATATTCTCTTTCAATCTTAGACCCTTCTGTTTTAATCGTCTATATATATAATATACATTTAAAAATCAAGTGACAAGCAATTTTGAAAGAAAAACAGGACCACATTGTTTTGAAAGTGCAATGTTTTCACATTGCAGGAATTCTACCTTCTCTATATTTTCTCTTTTTTGGTTCCTGCTTTGGAAACAGGCCAACTTCCTTAAATTCTGGTAGCACACTCTGGTTTCAGAAAAGCTCTATACCTATAGTTTTTCCAAACAGCACAAGCAAACATAAATAACAAACTATAATTATGCTTTATCAAAAGCCTCTGGTAGAGAGCAGTTGTCAGTCCCAGCTCTTCTTCCTTCCCTGGCTCACATCAGTCCTGCAGGACGATATGCAGCCCACTATTCGTTTCTTCTCCAGAACCTCTCTACTGGTGAGAAAATATCTCAACTACTCAACTCCCTGACTTCTGTGAGAAGGAGGTACACACTTGATTTACAAGCATAACCACATTTAATACCGAGTTTATAAGCAGTCTATGATAAACTATGCCCTGGCCACATTTAAAAACATTTTTAAACAATGATTCATGCTCCTCAGAAAGACTTGAGACCGGTCAGAGCTTTACAAACTTTAAAAGATGAAAATAGGAGCAGACTACTTCTGAACACTAAAACAGAATCTGTGAAATTCAGCATCATTTTAGGTGGGCATCCTCTTTCGAGGATACTTAAAAAGACAGTCTCTGCATTTCTCATCTAAGCTAGTGGAAATTTTCCCCCTGTTCCTCTTAAGATACAAAGTAAAAGAAAGATAAACAATATTTTAAAAGGCATGAAAATCCAAGGATGTCCAGTATAACATATATGCATTTGAATAGGTTAACTGAATTTTTAAACACATCAAATTAAGATTTTTTTGTTCTCTCCGTAAAAGCCTATTCTTTCCCTGGAGTGGGAAATTTTGTGGTGACATACATTTTTTTTTATTCAGTTAAAAATTACCCAACAGAATGAAAAATCATTAAAAATAGATTCATAAATGGTCAATTCTCAATCTCTACTCACCCCATCTCCCTATATTTTACAAAAATTACACAGAAATTAATTAATTACTGCTCCGAAACTGTTTGAAATCAATTAATAGATCCAAAAATCTGTTGAGAGGGAAAACACACTCACGTTGTCTAAGTCACTGCTTAAACCTTATTCCACAGAAAACTAAGCTAAAAAGACATTTCAGTCTTGTGGCTAACAAAAATTCCAATGAAAACGAGTGTTTTCTCTCACAGGATCTTATTAACACCTAAAATCAGAGATTTATTTTTAAATATCTTTTTGCCCATTATAATAGGCACAGTAACATTTCAGCAACATAACCTTGAGTACATCACAAGTTCATTCAGAGGAACTCCAGCAAGAATTGAATTTTCACAGTGTGAAAGGATGTACTGAGAAACTTGGCTGGCAATTAGAAGACGATCGTATACAGAAGAACGAGTGCCCTTCTTCCAGCGTTGCTTGAAAATCAGCAAACCCGTACAAGAAATCCTTTTTTTTCCAGAGGAGCTCAGGGAGCGTTTTATTCCGTCAAATATCTGCTCCTGCTCTGAGGGAGCAAGGCCTGAAGAAGCAACAACAACCTACAGCAGACAACGATCGTTACTGCAGCGGCGTTTTGACTAAAGAGCCGAACCTAGCAGACCTCTGGCTAGCAGAAAGCCTTCTCCTTTCCCTACAGGACTGGTTCGTTTATCAAAGCCACCGTGGCAGAAGTGGGCTCCCGACACCGCGCTGACCCAAGAGACACAACGTGACGTCTGTCCCCCACGGCGGGGGCTCCTGCAGCAGGTCACCGCTCCTGCCGCCCACGGGTCGCGGCCAGCAATTAATGGCGTTTTCTTTAATCAGACAGCATGCTCCATCTTCATGTGGTGTCAACAAGCAACAGGTTTCAGATACTTCAGAGACTAGCAAAACGTTGCATGGATTCGATGACAAAAGCCAGGAAATCCACAGTAATTATCATTCATTATCTTTTTGAAAATCTGAATCATGAAGAAGAAACACACAAAGTACATTTTTTTCCCTGTACTAGTAACTTTTAAAATGGGATTCAAAGCTGTGGCGTTAGCTAGATAAATGTATTTAATAGCAACTCTCTCTCACTCTTCAGAAACAGATGACTGGAAATGAAAACCTAACTCATTCCTGCTCAAAAGAAACCCCCCGTTCCCAGAGCCTGCGCAGACACCAGCGGCTCAAGTGGCCGCAGCTTCGCCTGACGCCACGTTTTGCCGGCGGCTCCGCGATCGAGCGCGTGTCCCCACGGCGGCCCCGGGAAACGCCGGGTACCTGCACGCGGCCGCAGGGCTGCGCCGGCAAAGCGCCCGCCAGCACCCGGGGACGCGGCCTCTTCCTTCCCGGTTGCAGCACTCCAGTTATGAAAATCACCGGGCAGGGAGCACGAGGCAAGCGATAGATTTTTTTTTTTTTAGTAACTATTTTGTTGTAGGAACAATAAAACCATGAGCTACACAAACGATCCTCGCTGCACACGCAGACGTAAGGAAACCCAAGCAGACAGCTAATAAAAGAATACAGAAAACGGGAGCGGAGGGACAGAGCCCACGGGTAGCACGGGTACAAATTCACGGCACGCTGTCCCTGTGCACATACAGGGCTACGCACGCAAAGACGCCCAGGGGACGGCCCTGGACAGCAACGCGGGTGAAACGCCTCACGCGATCTGCTGCTACGTGGCCCAAGACGTCGTCACGTAGCGCACGCAACCCGCCAACCTCTGCCATCGTGTAAAAACCCGCTGCTTGTCTCCCCAGTCGGCGCACACGCTCGGCCGGGGGCACAAGTTTGGCAAACTAGAAGCTAAAATCAGACCAAGGTGCACCCAAACCCCCCACTGAGCCTCACTCCGCAAGATAATCCGAGGACAAGACAAAGTCGGGATGAATTCAGAGAGAGACGGTTAAAATAACTAATTAGAAAGGGAAGCGATGGCATGAGAAAAAGGCTGCTAGAAATTTATCTAGATAGTGAAAAAAGCATATGAGTTAAAGGGCCAATTTAACTGCATGAAATAGATAGCTGATGTTTTTCAAACCAAACACAAGGGATGGCTATCTTCTGTATTAGAGGGAAGGTAAAACTAGAATGAAAGTAGTAAGACAAATGTATGGAGAAAGATAGTAACAAGAATAATTGTAATCCAAATTTAAACATGGAAGTATTTTTCTCAGGCTAAAAGTTTGAAAATACGAATGAAAAAGATTAGACATTTCTCCATATCATAATTTATTCCTACATAAAAACACACTCTGAAATAATTCCCTCCTGTCCGTGATTTCAGAAAGTTCATTTCACTACTTCAGAAACAAAACTTAACATGTTTATGCTCTGAATCCCACAGAATTTGTCATACTAAAGTCAGAATCTGCTCATATGAACATAGCTTCCAAAACAAGCTGTTTCATGACAAGACAGACTTAAAGTCACAGCCAAAAGAGCAGCTTTATGTAACAATCTATTTCATCACTTCTGCTTGTCACAAGATGCTCCAAATCAACAATTTGTGTTGGGAATTCAGCCCTAGGGGCCAAATTTATCCAAAAAAATTCACGTCCTTAGCCAAGGACTAAGACTTCAGAAAGGATCAAAAAAAAAAGAAAAAAGTGACTTTCTGTCTTTCTGTATAGGAAAGTTGATGTTGATATTTTCAGAACATATTTTCTGGAATGACCTATCACAATGCAGAGTTACTTGAATTGTCAGTTTAGGCTCTGGTAATCTACCACAGGCACAGGACAAACGTGCCTCTGTGAATCACTGATCATACAAATTATTTAAAAATTCATTAATTTCATATGAATTCCTCTCCCCCTCTCAACTCCTCAGAGAGAAATGTTTCCCCATAAAGAAAGAAGTAGCTTGATTATCATCCCACTACCAGATCCCTCACTATCTGTACTTATTTACAGAAAATGATGATCATGATCTGCATGCACCTAGACCAGTTTTATGGTCCTTCCTCCCCTCATGACAGTACTCTGTTACAGGAGTAGCAAAAACCTGAGAGCACTGCACATTTTTGAAGAGAAGTAAGAAGGAGCTTCAAGAGGGGATCAGAAGGAAGTCCCAGGCAGAAACCCACATGAGCCAGGCCATGGGCTCTCTGTTTGAAAGATGCTCCAGATCTTCAAGAATCTTAAAAGGGAGGTCGTAGTAGATTACAGCATGTTTTTTGTATTATATAAGCAGGCAGAAGAGAGGTGGTGAGTGGCACTGGTGCCAGGATGTCATAGCAGAGATGGCAGCGGGTTACTGTGCCTTAAAAGAAACAGGGCAAGAAAGCGCCAAAAAAGGTGCACCATCACTGTGCAGGTGCAGAAGCCAAGATCAGTTCCATGCTGGACACCATAAAAGAAGAGTCAGGGTCGCACGCCTCTAAAATCATCTGAGGATGATTTTAGCACAGAAGAATGATTGGATATGTAATTCTACTTCAAAAATATGAATTAAAATATAACAGTGAAGTAAATTTGCAGGCAGATTACAGTTTTGGATAGACTCGATTTTCGAAGCCATGCCCAATGATAGTTAGTGTAACAACAGACTAGATTAAAAGCAGAAGAAAAATAAACAAACCAACTCCCCTGTCAGATAGATAATCACCCCAAATAAATCCACGCTCTTGTATCTGTAAGCCACATGTGGCACAAATTGTATCACCTTCCTGTGCTTTCTCTTTCTAGGGCTTGTTCGGCTTCACTTCAGTTTAGCTAGAGGCAGTTCACTCTCACACCAAGTTTTGGTGCGTAAGTGTGTATGTTCCCTGGGACAGACAGAATGGGTAAAATTCTCAATTCAGAGATTAATACTGACTTCAAAAGGTCAAGATTGCACTGTGAGTATATTTTATCTGGCATCTAGCAAATGTGGGGGCACTTGAAAACAAGCAGTCTTTAATAAGGTACTCTAGAATTTAAATGCTCAATATTTAAAATCAAGAGCTATCTAAAGTATTGTGTTAGCTTTACAGGGGGATTTTTCCATCCATTTGTCATATTAATCACTATTTGCTGTCCACTCACTAAGTGCACAAGTTTGCAAGATGTCTATATAGAGGTGTGTGTGTGTATATATTTACACATATATTCAGTGAAGTTCTGATCTTTTAAAGTAAATAGAATGCTTTCTAATGATTTCTCTGTGGCCAGCATTTTACCTATGTGATTTACGTATAGCATTGGGTAAGAACTGTTTAAACAAATAAATGAATGAATGCAATACAGGTATGCACTTAGCTATTATGACTTCATCAATAGACAGCTGCTCATATTTTTCAAGAAGCATTTATTTAGGCATATGCAGATTAAATTACAAACTCTAAATCACTCATTTCAGAAATGAAAAGTCCTGAGAGGTTTCGGGTTAACAAGATGAGTATATTTGTATTAGCAATTCATCATAAATCATATGCCTTGATAAATTTTGGATCTCTTTAGGAGTACGTTATAGCACTGTAGCAGCATGCTCTTGGCAAAACTTTATTCCACTGAATCTGTATGCTCCACTACACCCCAATAAAGCTTGCTAAATTAATGTGGTGCTTATAATTCTGTTTGTATTCAGTAAACAGAACACTATCAAAGTAAAGATGTCATAATTCACAGAATTAACTTTGATGTACACACTATGATCCTAACAGCTAAGGAGAGTATCTATCAAGGACTCTGGCCCTGGAAAAGAAAATCACATATTTAACTTTATACATGATTAGCGCCATTCATCCATACTGGGACTAGTCAGGTATGTAGAATTAAACAAATGCAAACACCTTAGAAGCAGCAGGACTGTGACCATAAATCCATTTCACTGTGTAGACTGGGCACAATCTACACATACATCATCCTCCTAAACAAATATGCTTATTCTCATATTGTTTTGGATTCTAGCCACACATGACAATTCTTAAGTAGTCATCTCATTGCACTTCTCTGACTATAGTATCTATGGCTAAAACACTAATCATTCACTTCCTTGAAACTTTGTTTCAAGAACTAAGTTTTGGCAAGGCTAATTTTGGTGACAGTTTGACTCATCTCATTTCAAAAGAGATCCAGAAGCAAAGTACCATGAGCTCTGACAGGTCAGGGAGCACTACCAGCTTTGTGCTCAGGATTTATACAGCACCTGCCAAGCAAATCAGCATTGCTTGTCCATCACCTCCCTCTGCAACACAGTCTCAAAAGTTCTGAAGTACAAAATTAAGCAAGAAGTCATTCACTGGTTTACATTACCTGCTGATCAGAACAAACTCAAGACTCAGAAAAAAATAAAGATTCTGCTGGAAAAATAATTCATTTTCAACTACAATCTTGACAATGTTGAACACTTTAATGAAAGTAGCACTATGATTTCATTAAACATTGTGAAGATTAGAAAAAATATATTTGTATAATTAATAAAAGAGAGAGGAAAGGCATAACAAAATTACCAACGCTGAAAAAACAATCAAAGCATTTGCAACTCAGTGTTTCCTCATATACTGCATGAAAAACTTCTTTTGACTGAAAAAAAAGTCTACAGTTCTTCTGACACCCGAAGGCTTTTGAAATTAAATTAATTACAACTTTTAAGGATAGTTATTTTGACTGAAAATAAATAGTGGATAATATACTGTTTTTTCTATGAGAAGTAAAGCAATTGTTTCAGTTGCTTTTCTTGATAATTATTTTGTGTTTGTCCCAGATTAAATTAATGAGGTGAGCTGGTGTCTGGAAGTAACTATGCGTTACAAAACTTACTGTCATGTTCTGATTACTATGTTTATGTGCTATATACAATAGTCAAGACACTGACAAAAGCTAACATGAATTTAAACTATTTTGTAGACTAAGTCTAGAAAAATCAAAAGAGAAGCAGAAAAGAAATTTTGTCTCTACTGATAAAAGTGACAGTTCTTGTGCATTTCAGTGAGGCACAGATTTAGATCCAGACACCTTCAGTTTCTGCAATAATGGATAAACTTAGGTGCTACCTGGCCAGATATAATCATCCGCTGCAATTAGGCTCCTGTGAGTATCTAAGCTAACTCAGAACTGGTTCAGGTACCTCCACACTATACCATAATCAGTGAGATGAGATGTAACTGGATCTGATTCAGATCTCAGACTTAATTTTCTATTTTTGTGAACTCGATGGCTAAAACAAAAATTGCTCTTCATTCACTTTAGTGGAAAACTATGGGACTTGCTTGTAGGAAACAAATTAAGATTTAGTATTATTTGTGACTTAACTTCTCTCACCCTAGACAAAATTAAAAGTGCTTCAGTCAGCTTTACCACACTAGACAATATTAGCTTTCTAATGAATGTCATCAGACAACAAAAGCCCTCGAGTTCTTTTCCATGCCATAATCCTGTTTCTTTTAACACAGTTTACTGAGTGTACACACTAATCTGACCAACACTTACAGCTTTGGAAGAACCACAGAAGTTATTGCTAGCAAGCAGCCTTAAATTATATCTGGGACAGCTGAGAGAGAGCATGAAGTGTACAGAGAATATTTGCTAGGGATCTGTCCAGATTATAAACCCAGCTTGTTCAGATCTAAATCAAGTTTTTAGATTAACCTACCACCAGCCACCTTTTTTTTAACATAACTCTAAAGCAAAGCCCTTAATATCCTGTTAATGGAAAGGAAGACTTATAACTTCTTAATTGTTATTGTTATCTTCTATAACATAATTTGCAAGTTGCAGTAAATAACAACAAACAGACTACCATCAGTAAAGAACATTATAAACCACAGTAAAGACTGAATGAATAGACATGCCACCCCAAGCTTCCATTGAATTTCTTGGGCAAGCAAGCTCAGTAATTGCTGTAATTTATTCTAGCCACCAATCTGCCCCCCACTGCCTGCTTCACTGGAAGTAAAGCGTTCACAGTCACTACACATTTTGCTTACTCAATCTATTTTGCTTATGATCAGAAGTGGAGAATAATTACTATTTTTGTTATAGATTTATAGGTACATATATCATGGGCAAGGTGCTGTAGAACTAATGCATTAAAATGCAAATGGAGCTGTTACTGTAACTAGAGCACCTTAAAACCTGGAGACAAAAAAGAGTAAGTTTTAGACATTGATGTGCATTAAAAATTGGCAAACACGTTAGGCTCTTACCAGGAATGGACTCCAGCAAATGCAAGAAACACACATTATAGCCAAGAGCTGAATGATCATTTCAAAATGATGAGATCTGCCTTGTCTTTGTTGACTTTTAAATTTGACTCTTAAGAGGGTAATTCCTGTGACAGCATTGCACAAGAATGAAATAGCAAGGGCCAGTAACCCAAGGCAAGAAAAAAGTAAGAGATAAAATCTGTCTTCCCAGTCCTCAACATGTTCTGTTTTATAGAAGCACCAGGTCCTCGATGCTTGAATTTGATAGGCTCTAAACCTAAGAATAGGCAGCAAAGCTATAAGAACAGCAAATAGACATACCATAGTCAACATCATTTTCACATGTTTAGAAGTCATTTTTGTAGAGTGAAATATTGGCTTAGTGACTCCAATGCAACGTTCAACAGCCATCACACTGCCCAGGAAGAGTGGGCACAAACCAAAGAATACCATGCAGATGCCAAAAACACTGCAAAGAATGTTGGACTGGTTAAATCGGATCCAGTCTTTATCAGATGCATACACAAACACTGCAATGGCTCCGTTGATGAGGTGGCCAAAGAGATCTGTGATAACCAAACCGCTAGCAAGAAGCAAAAAGGAGGCTTTTGATTTCTGTCTAAATCTCTGATATGCCTTCATAAGAATTGCTATTGCAAGACTGTTAGACAATATTCCCACTGTCATGAAGATTATTGAAAAGAAAACTGAAATCTTCTTCTCTGTGTGGCAGGTTGTGTTTTTTAAGATTCCAAATCCAGCCAGCCCTGGCGATTTTGAACTGTTCATGGTTAGGAAAGCAGAGGCAGTGCTCAAAACATTTCAGCAGTCTTGCAATCAAAAGGCATCTGTAATATTAAAAACAAATAAACACATTGTAAAAGGCATACCATTGTTCAAACGGCATTTGAAGCAGAAATTCCACAATCCTAGTCTGTGGTACAAATCTAACTTTCCTGTTTTCTCAGCGATACAACATGGTATCACATTTTAGCGCATGAGACACACCGGGTAAAACAAATATCTGCATGCATTATACAATGAACATACAATGCACAGTATGCTTATATGCTCAATATGTATAAGGTATACAAATAATGTATAAAATACATGTAATGCACATATAAAGCACATAAAATGTACATGAATCAGAGGAGGAAGAAGGACGTAAGGACATTCTGGTGGTTAAAGGAAGGTTAACACATAAACGAAGGTTTTTGCGACATACTCCTACTATAGGAGTATTTAATCAACCCAACCGCAATCAAACGTGAACTACCCAAAGTGGAACGTATTGAGATGATAACCACAGTCCATCTTCCTTCCCTCGCTATTAAGCATTTATTTCCAAGACACTGTCCTAGCACCTCCCAAGTAATTCGCCTCTCGCTGTTCGGTGTTTCAAAGCCTTAGCGCGACCAGCACCGAGGTGCCCCAGCTCCCCAGTTTCCCCCGGTGAGGCGCAGGCTGCTCGGGCCGCCCCGTCCCCGGGAGCTCCCTGTCTCCGCACGTTACTTTACGCTTTATCTCCCATCCGCCGTCCCGGGACACTCGTGCGAGCGCAAACTTCTCGCGCCGAGGCGACCGGGCTTTACCGACACGCAAGGAGGCGAGGCCGCGCCGCGCCGCGCCGCTAGGGCGGGGGCCGGGGAGCGGGTCAGCGCCGGGCGCGGACGCGAGGGGCCAGCGGAGCCCGCGCGGCGGCACCGCTCGCTCCCTACCTCTGCCCGGCGCCCTGCGCACGCCGACAGCGCCGCCGCCGCCCTCCGCAGCCACGTGAGCGCGGCGGGCGCCGGGCAGCCGCCGCCGGGAGCTCTCCCCACAGCGCCCTTCGCGCCGCCGCCGGCCCTTAAGTGCGCGCGGCCGGAGGCGGGGCGAGGCGCCGCCGGGCACACGCGTGGCACCGCCGCGGGGGGCGCCGCCGCCGGCCCCGCCTCGCACACCCCGGGGCCGCCGCGCCCCGGCCCGCCGCTCACCTCCGCTCCGCGGCGCCGGGCAGAGGCGCGGCGGCGCAGCGCGGTGCCCCCGCCGCCGCCGCCGCCGCCGCCGCGCCCCCCCGCCCGGCGCCTCCCGCCCGCCTCCCTCCCCGCCCCTCTCCGCCCTCCCCGCTGCCTCGCGGGACGCCGGCAGCCGCGCTGCCCGCCGCCGCGGCTCCTCGGCCTCGGCCCCGCCGCCAAAGCCAGCGCGGGAGGCGGAGGAAGCGCGGCAGCGGCAGCGGCAGCGGCGCGGGCCGCCGGGCCGTGAGGGGCCGCGCAGGGCCCCTCGCTCCCCGCCAGGCGCCGGGACCCTCCGGTCTTGACCCGCCGGATAAATTCACCCCTCCCGCAGCGCCCAGGACCTCAGAACAGGCCCCAGCGGGAGTTTTTGTTAGCAACTCTTCCTACGGAAATCGGTTAAAAGTACAAAATCGAACCATGAACTGCTGCGGAGTTCTTCGTCCTCGGAGCGACGGAGAGCTCCTACCCGCTCTCTCGAAGGCGCAGCCCTGATCTGCACTACTCCCAGCTCAGGCAGTTCGTTGAAAACGAAAATTCCCCGTGATGCAACAAATTTCACTTGCCTCAATGCTTTAAGCACTGTGAATCCAATACGCTTCTGCCTGATCCACCAGCGAGGTCGTAGCGACCAGCTAGAGCTGCTCGACCCACTCCCTTCCTTCAAACAGGGTCTCAAGCCGTGCCCACAGGCGACGAGGAGCACCGTGTAATTTCCTCCTTCTGAAAATATCTGTCACATTTTGGCATCTTATCATACAACAAGCAGAAGCGAACAGTTCTGCAACACAGTGGAAATAACTTGTTTTCCAATTTGGTCTGATTGGCACCTATACTTTCCCAGAAATTCTTTAAGACAACAATAAACATTTTAAAAAATTCTCACAATAAATTATTGCCCATTAAGGTTCAATTGATTTTATATTTCCTCTTCCCAGAGTAAACTGAGATGAAGATTTCAAAGTACAAACTTCGGCTTGCATTGTACCTTTTTTCCTAGCAGTATTTTTTCACTAATCTCCCTCCTGAAATGAAAGGCAATTCTGCTTAAAAGGAAACAGTGAAGTTGCCGGTACTTCACAACCCAGTAGTTTGGGCAGAAGGTAAATGGCCTTTGTCAAGGCAAAATTCTGCTGAACGTTTTCATTTCCAAAAGGGTGCTGTCTTTTATGAAAGACGATAATTCCTGAAGGAATAGGAAAATAATTAAGAGAATGGTATCTGAACTAAAGTCTGCTGCAGAAGGCAGACTTTCAACATTACAGTGCTATTTGTATTCCAAAAATCTATTTTATTAATGAACGCCAGGATATTTTATATCTCTACGTGTATAATCCCTCAGCTGCGCTAAGTTAGGTGTTGAACGCTGGTGCTAGTTGCTTGCTGAATTCAATACTGTCAAGATCATACTTCCATTAAAGAGGATAAACCCTGTAATAATTAAGAAAAGACCCAAAAGCCTGGAGACAGATGTTTCAGTGTGCTTCCAAAAATACAGTTAGAGTACCGAGGTAAAACACAGGCTTGTAGAACATAACCAGAGAAAAGCACTGGTTTGCCAAAGGAGGGAGAGTGAAATTTCAATTGCTGCAGAAATGGGAAAAGGAGAACAAGAAAGTCTTAGCTAAGTAAATATATAAACTACCAACACTCTTTTCAGACAACAGGCATAGTAAGTGCTCCTCCACCTTTACAAATTAAAAAGTAGAATGTGCAGTTTTGTGCTGTTAGCCTGTTGCAAAGAAGCAGGCAAGTTAGGCATCGACATGAGTGCGGCAGATGTTTCTGCAGCTCAGCCCTGGAGATAATTGTGTGCTGCTGATATGAGAAAAACTGAAATAATAGCTCCTAAGGACTGAGGTGATTT
Organism: Rhea pennata; assembly: GCF_028389875.1. NCBI lineage: Eukaryota > Metazoa > Chordata > Aves > Rheiformes > Rheidae > Rhea > Rhea pennata. The sequence goes on along the minus strand of NC_084670.1, from coordinate 14,213,294 downwards.
TGAAGGGCTATGGGTAGGTAGGAGGTTTACTTCGGAAGTTTTGGAGGGAGTGAAAACTGGTAATGACCTTAGCAGAACTAACCTGTTCATACTGGCTGAGGACCAGCGTCTTCTATTTCCTATTAGTAATCAAAGCAACAGCAGAGGAAGGAATGAACCAGACTCTCACGTCATGGCCTTTGCCGTGGGCCTGACTGGGAGCTCCTGCCTTGCAAGGGGGAACAGTCTCTCCTTGAGTTGTGCTGCTGAGCCAGGGCTTTGAGAGCTCGGGGGAAGAATGACTCTCCTTTTCAGCAGTGCCGCAGCTCTTCACTGTCATCAATAGTTTGCCAACCAGCCAACACAGACCCAGGTTTGTCAGACTCCCTTGTACAAGTGAAAACAAAAGCTCTAGGTGACGTCCCTAGTCACATAGGGATCTCTTATACTCTCAGTATTGCTCTGGCTGGTCAAAGGCCATGACAGACTGAAGAACAGCTCAGTCTTGCCATTGGCTTTGTTCGCTATGACTTCAGCATTTCTGAATGTGTTTTGGAGTTCTGTGTTTGTTATAAACCGTTGGACTTCTGAAAATATAAGACATTTCAGGAATCACAAAGATATTTCTACCTATCACAAACTTTTTTTTTTTTTTTGCCCCAAGTTTTAAGCTGCATGAAGAAACCAGCATTCCCTGCTCATATTTAATGACTTTCAGTACAGAAAACTATCTTAAAGCATTGGTAAGTGAGGTAAAAAGACAGTTTGTATATACTAAGATAATCGCCAGCCATCTGTTAGTTATCAAACTCCAAATACTGGGAAAAAAAGGTAAAGAACTTTTTCTGGATGAAGAATTGTATTGCTGGTTAGCAAATGAAACATACAGTGATCAGATCCTCAAAGCCTCTTGCTACAAATCCAGACAGATACTCAGATCTTTCACTAATTTTTCTCTAAAGACCAGCTCCAGACAAACTAGCTGTAAATAAACAGGTAGACATTTCAGTAGAGTGCAAATACTGGCAATATCTCTTCCTTTTGTATCGTCTTCTCTTAAATTTCTGATGCAGCTTTAAATGATGATTAGTGTATGCTTTGATTTCATTATTGACAATTTCTGCTGCAAAACTTTGAGAATTGTTCTTTTTTTCTTTGTATATGGTACTAAATGTCATCTTTCCAGCTAATCACATTCAGTGAAATATCAGTGATACCAAGTCTTTATTTTTAGGCGATGAAAGTAATAAATCATATTATGATAGATGGAAATTAATAAAATAGGATCAGATTTGGGGCTCTTCAATCAAATCAAACTGTCAGTGAAAATCCCTCAGTTAAATGCCACATTGTTTGGCCCATAGTTTGAGATGGAAACAACTTCTGAGGTCACAGACATCGACAGTGAGCCCTGTAGCACCCATTTCCATAGATGGTTTGGTTTAACAAGTTCTTCTAAATTAGCAGTGCTTCAGGACTCCCATCTCCTGCCATTTCCATAAAGGAACTTCTATCAAGCTGCTATATCATTTCTATCCAACTTTACAAGATGAATGAGAAATTAAAATGAAAAAGCAAATATTTACATGAAGATTTTGGGTAGGAAGGAAGGTTTTGAGTGGGGGGATTTAGATAAGGCAACATTTTACATCTTTTTGATGCATAGATGCCATTCTATATACAGTATTAATGGCTCAAGTGTTGAGAGTCTTACTCTGTTCAAAAGCTAGCAAAAGGCAGATAACAGAAACACAGGGGATGAAAAAATACTGTCCTGGAAGTCTAAAAATTTATCTGATTCATTCTTTCAAAAAGCCAGCTGCAATTCTTGTATTATTAGAGTAATATTTAGTATTCTCATTATTAGAAAATGAGAAATAATTTATGTGTCTTTTTAGAGAGATTGCTTTTTTTAAACTGGGTCTTAGATTAGATTTTCAGAGACAGAGGTTTTTTTTTTAAATCACATATAAGTGAATGAGAATTCACAATATCATTTCATGAAACAGTTAAGATAGATCATGGGCTGATTCTGCATTAGAAATTAACTCTGCCTCATTATACCTTGTGTCTGGAAAATGTAGGCAGCAAATGAGGTCTGTAGTATGGAAGACAATGATGTACCTACTAGAAGTATGCAATAAAGGATGTCACCTTAAACACCTTAAACATTTAAAGGCTCATATGAATTTGACAAATAAATAAAGCTTTCTTACGAGTAGTGTGTAACCGCTATGTCCCCTTTCAAAATCAGGTATAATTTTTGAATTGGGTACTGGCTTGATAGTGGTAAGTAGTGTAAGTTTCAGCCCAAGCTAGAAAACCTGAGACATTTTGCAAGAAGAACATGTTATTCTGGTGCACTCTCAGATTGACATACTTAATGTCAATCTGAGTGTAGGCACATGAAGTACATAATGAAAGTTGTAATGTCTTCAGAGATCTTACAGCAAGTCTTGTGATCCTAGGTTTGCTTGATTTTTGAGGAAGGTGGATAAGATCAACATTTCCAGTATCCTAGCGTATTCAATACTCATTTTAGAATACATAAAAACCACTTCTCCTATTAAGAAAATTATGGTTCGGTAGAATGCACTGTATAGTTCATTCATGATTTTGTAATTCAGATAGTATATAGGCCACTGTGACCTTTATGCTTCACTATCAAGTACTTCATAAAACAGTCAGAAATGCTGGTATATTGCCTGAGTTGGGACACTGGCCACTGCAGTTAAAGGAGGAAATTCCCATGTAGTTAAATATAAATTAATGGCATTGTATAACAAGCTCTAAATCTGTTCAGGAGGTTAAAAACACCAACATGCCAGTAGGCAATCACTATCAGTGTGTAATAAAAACAAGAAAGGTCATCAGGAATCTTAACAAGAAACATAACATCGCTCTGCTGAGATTTCCACCTGCTGATATCTGAACAGGGACTGTTTGCTCTTACTGGAAGTACAACTGTGGATAACGTTGGTTTGTTTTCTAAACATCCCTATCAGCAAGGAAGTTCAATTCTTTTCTTCTTGATAATGAGACATGTCTCCTGGCAAATGAGGTAAGAGTTGCAGTAGATAGAACGAAGGGGAAACATTCATATTTTCCCTGGTGAAATTTGAGAGGCAAAGAACAGGATGGAGAGCGTTTGCTACAACTTGGGACATTCTTATTTGCGTGGTATTTCTTTTCACTAGGTAGAGCAAAGACAGGTTTTCTGTCTTAATCTAGATCTTGGTCCTGTCACATTAAGACTCCAAGAAGTCATTCCCTTAGCCCAAGAGCTTGGCCGTCAATTGGCTGATGGGCCCTTTGAAATCAGCTAGAGAAACAGGTTGTTTCTGAGATACCAGCAGACCTGCAAAGCAACTGTTTGAGGATCAGACCAAAATCAAGAGCTAAATTTCTGAAATGGATGAACTTGACCTAGTTATCACAGTTAATACACGTTAATGCATGAGGAAATAGTTCAAGCGTCCATCGTCCTGCTATCCAACATTCACACAAGACTTCAAGTGGAAAAAATGACTAAACACAGAAGTTTCCAGTCTAAGCCAAGATATTTGCAATATGCCAGGATACACAACACAAAAAAACCAATTTGTTTCTCGACTGTCTTACTCACATTTGCTCTTAGAAATGTTTGCATAAACATAAAAATGAAGGTGCTAGTTACTGGTCAGAAGATTCACTAACAGATCGTGCCAACAAATGGTAAATACTAAAAGTGCCTACCGAAACTTTTTGTTACATCAGTTTATTGATTTACAATTTTTCTTACTTCTTATTCACGTACTGTTGCTCTAAAATGGTTTGATTACTACAAATAGTGCCTAACATTGTTATAAATGAAAGAGCAGGAGGATAATAATACTTACTGTCTTCTCTTATGTCAGTACAAAGTATATATTAGAGATGATTTAAATCCTTCTGTGTGGTTCGACTGCTCCTTGTGTATAGTTAACGCATTATTCTGTACAAGTCTTCACCTTTAAAAGGAGGCAAGAGGGATAAAATAACGAGGTGATTATATAGCAGGTGTGTCACTTAAAAAATGACTACAAGATAATCTGAGGGTGTTCTTTCTATCATCTATGAATTTACAAACAAGAAATCTTCTTGCTTCAAGACTTCAAGAATTTCTAGGATTTTTTGTGTTGTAACTCTGTAACCATTGGCTGGCTCTAATCAGTAGCAGAGTTGATAACAGAAATCTATTTTTAAAAGTCCAACATGATGTTTCAGAAATCATAGTTGAGGGGTGTCTCTTTTACAGTCCTTTTTTTTCACTGCCATAGACCCAAATCTTTAAACAGGTAGAGAAGATGCACATCACTGTTACTGATGTACATTTTGCCTGGTCAGGCTGGGGTGATTTGTAGTGAGTGGGTTTAATCAAAACTGGAAGAACTGTTCTACCCATAACAATAACAGTATAATTTGCTTTTGTTCATTTTAAATATGTGGGACAAAATGTACTGTCTTATGACTCACCTCTGTAATATTCTGACACATAAGAACAAACAAGCTGCAAAGTGATATTAAATGCTGGGCCATATTAACTCCTTTTCTCTTCTTCCTTTTCCAGAATGGAAACAACGCAAAACCAAATCAGAAGAAATCTTTCATCAAGTATTCTTTTCAATCATTCTGCTCAGGTCAAATCAAATAAAGAAATCATTTCCTTCAAATTGTCCTAACCTATTATATTTATGACATGTGACATAATTGCCAAAATAAGTCCATTACACAAATAAATCTCATTAGGATATGCCTGCTGTATGCCCTCCACTTATGTATTATTTGGTATTATTTGGTTTCTTTGCATGTATAGTTGTTCTTAAGAATTTGATATGTGGACCTTTGATAGATTTAACACTTTTAAATGATATTGTAGAACTAAAGGGTCATATTGTTTTATTGTTTGCAAACAGAATTTCCACAGTGACTTCAAAGAAGTAATCCACTTAAAATCAGTGACCCATAGATTCAAATCGTTACACCATACTAGCTCAATTTGTACCATCAGCCAATAGGCAGAGAACTACTTTTTCAGTATTTATCAGTTTCACAAATGTTGTCTTAAAAATTTTTATTCTCTCAAAATTTCTCTAAATATTTACACATTTAAACCATCAAAAAATCAATAAAGCACTAGTTATGACCAGTTGTTTTAAAGACACTTTCTTTATTTCTCTTTTTAATATTGTTATTCTGAACCTCTTTATTTGGGAGATATGGCCTGTACGTCACTTTTAATCATGGCTCAAAAGATGGGTGAAATTCTGTTAAATGGACACCTTTTCATTTAAGAAATATGATAAAGAATGCTATTTTTGATAAAGGTACTTCCAACACATTAGTTACTAATCCAGGCATCTTCTAATTAAGAGGTTAATTAAGCAAAGAGGCAATCAAAAAAGGAATTCTAAACCGTCTTCATTTGATATTATTTCTCCCGCTGACATGCTAGAATAGGCACCTGACGTATCATAGAAGCCTGTTGTTAAAATTTCACTACCTGGAAGGCTGGATTCATTTCTCTGCTTCTCCAGGAGCCAGTACAGTCCCTGATGGGGGTGATTTACTCCAGGGCAGGTGAGAATTCATGAGAACACTTATTTTTTCACTTCAAAAGAACTAATTAGCCTTATGGTAATTTCAAAATCTCTCTCTCATCCACAAAAAAGGACTCTTCGTTGTGTTTTTTTTTCTTACTATTTATTAGAAAAATGGAATGCTAACTTTGGCAGAAGGGTGGAAAGGTTAACCTGAAGATCCATGGCCTTCACTTTCACAGAGGGGCTGGCAGCCTAAATCCTGGAGAAGGTACAGCTGAAGGTCATAGCAGTCCTGTACAGCTCCACCAGGGCCACGATCCTGCTCCACACCTACCACACTGCATATGAAGTGATTTACATACTACGGTCTCTGTAACGCTTCATTAAGTTCACTGTTCATTGCTATTGGAGGACAGCTGAAGGGTTTAGGGGGGAGGTAAGGGAGGGATGCAGGTAGCAGAAGAAAGCCTGTCCACTTTACAAGGCTCTTTCTTATTTTGCAGCCAGTGCATAGTCGGGATGGTATGGACAGCCCTGCCCCCAGGGAATTTACAGTCTACATAAACAAACAGATAGAAGGAGCTAACGTGATTTTCTCTGCACAGACAGAAAAGCAATCCTCACCCTCGGCTCACTGTTGAATGTCATCTTCCGATCGCTCTTTACTCGCTGTCGAGTGTCATCTTCTGCTACACCGTGCTGGGCCCTGGCAGGCATTTCTCTCAGGCAATTAGGCTGGAGCGTGATGGTTTCAGTTTCAGATGCATCTATTCCAATTCATACAAAAATTAAAAGACATTTGAAACTGACAACTCATCAAAGAAATGAAAAATGTTATCTCTTGTTTCTTGTGAGCAAATACTGGTAGGATTCTCAAGGCTGTGACTGAGTGAAATTCTTCCTTTCTTGTTTAATAACCTGCCTGATAACCTAATTAATGCCGTTGTTTGCAAAATGTGCGTGTTTTTCCAGATTCCAGTTCTGTTACAAAATCACAGTCAGATTACTACTAGTTGCTCCTGATTATCAAAATTATCAGGAAACAGAACACAGCTGCATTTGAAAACAAAAACAAAAGTATCCTTTTAATGTAGAACTCTTGCAAATATGAAAGGGAACAGACTGATGGATGCCTGTGGGTAATCTACATCACTTAATAGCTTCACAATCAAATATTTCCTAGTCTGTGAAGATTTTTGAACTTTTACACGTGCTATCTGTGATCCTGGAACTACTGTTTCTATTTCTCTTCTTTCGATTTTATATTCTTCCTATTGAAAGGTTTTTACCTTGCAGTATGTTGCCATTTTTTCCACATTAAAAAGAGAGATGTCAAACATCAAACATATTTAATACATCATGTATTAAATGATGTATTTAATGTAGAAGAGAGTTAAAGAATTCTTCTAGTTGTTAATCCATGAATTAATGGGTTTTCATTTCCGAAACATAATGGAAAGTAAGCAGCTGTGAATCTAACACTGTCAATTAAATAAGATTTTCTCTTTTTTTAACTATTTTGAGGCAATGTAATGGGTTAAAATAAATCAAACTGAAACAAGCATTTCTGAAAGTGGTTATCCAATTGTAAAGTTACTTTCCAGAGAGAAAATAAAATAGTGATCGTAAGAGGAAAATTTCTAGAAAAGCCAGTAAAAATGATGGAAGAAATTAACTTGGAATAAATCAGCATTGTAACCTTTAAATTTTTACACCATTACCTAAACTATTTTATCCTCCTTCTTCCAACATTTGAATATAACAAATACTTGGAGTTGGAGAGCAGTTATTTATATTTTAAAGGTAGAATAAAAAAGGATCTGTCAGAGTAACTATCACACATCTGTTTTACAAGCAATGCGTTGACCTTTCTGACAAAGGAGCACATACATGCTTGGCAGAACTCTACAGCCTCTGCAAGCCAGCTTTAGTCAAAGAAACTTCTACAATTTTACTTTGCTTAAGAAATTAGGAAGATGTTAAAACCCCCCAAAATATAACTACTTAACTGGTTTAATTTCTCATTTTGACAGTTTTGATTGGATTATGTGATAGCATTTTTATGGATTTTTATCAGAGATGTTAACATAATCCTTTCAATTAGAAAACAAACTCAAAAGAGTAAGGATGCTATTATTTAACATTAGCTATATATTGACATCTTCATAACCCTTTGCTCTGTTGTAACAGTAAAGCATGCATTTGGAAATCAATAACAAAATATTTCCAAAGTGATCCTAGCTATCAATGATATTTCCCCCAAAAAAGAATATATACTAGCAAATTGGCAGGTTCACTTTGATTTTTTTTTCTTTTTATTTGTCCTGATTCTCATCTTGTCATTTTCATATTTTTGAGTAAAATGATTCAATGTTATTTTATATGTATATTATAAAATACAAATCTAAAGTCTGCTCAAAAGCAATAGGAATATTTCCATTAGCTTCAGACGGTTTGGGGTTATAAGCAATACAAATGCCATCTGAATACCACAAAATGCAATCCTAAAATAGCAAACATTTTCATTTCAGAGATATAACTCTCTCCTTGAACCATGCTACTACAACTAGCATCAACAGAGATGCAAAAATGTGTGATTACTGCATATAAATAATAAAAATTTATCCCTATATTTTAAAACTTAAAAGTGAGCAGAAGGGGACTTTATTTTGTATATACAAAACAAAACAAAATGACATTAGAGTGGGGCAACAATCTATGCAGCCAAATTCAATTTTGAAAAATGCTCTGTATTTATACAACTTTTTTTCTTAGAATTCAGTGTCTTATAGTATTTTACAGTAAGGTGTGATCTTTGAATTTTAGGATCCACCACAAACCAAAACCATAAGCTGGGACTCAGTCTCAAGGATTCCAATGAAACGAAAGCAGTTGGATTTCCTGGAAAAAAAAAGACTTCTGAAGGAGAGAGAGATTCAGCTTAATGAAAAATACTCATTTGTGATGTGAGAAGGTCTCTTTGTGGAGGTATTTCATTAAGAATGATCTAACTTTATTATAAGTCATCCTCGTGGTGTTGGCTTACTTCAAGTAATGTCTGTGCTGAAGAAAGACAAGTAAACAAATTTACACCCTTAATTAAAGGAGGTTTAATTTTCGGTGTGATAGGCAGGCCTGTAAGCACACAGCTCTCAACAGCAGGAGGGGAGTAAAGAGGAATTCACATCTCATACACGGCAACACTGGTTGTCTTTGACGTTGCTTGCTGAACTAAGTACAGTAGTAGGAACAAAGCTCATTGCATGTGTGAATTATAGAAGTTTTTGCAACTGCATTTGCTGGGTACTTGGGCTTGAAAAGAAAGCTTAGCTTCACATATTCAAAACAGAAGCAAGTCCAGAAGTGTTGTAAAGGTTCCTAGAGGGCTGCCACACACATTTCTGTGTAAGTATTAGACACAGAAGATCACATATATAAACAAATGCAGGCACAGAAAGAGTAAGTTTGACTTCAGCTATTCAAAGACTGAAAAGCTCTGGCTCTTTTCAGCAGCTTGTAACTCCATTAGTAATGCTACTGGTTGTAAAAGAGAAAAGAAATCATCCTTACTTTGTCACTGCTTAGGATTGAATTTTACCAGCTTCTCCCTCAGGTTAGAGTAATTCTGATAAGAATTTTCATGTATGAGGAACAGCAGTTGACCTTAAAATGGGCTGAACTGGATTCACAATGGCATATACAGAGGAAACATCTGGCATACAGCCACATAGAGAAAAGCTGAATCTCCTCCCAAAATGTGAAATGTGCACAAATTATGTGTATGTTAGGACTTTTTAATTCTTTACATTAATTAGTAACAAAACAATTAGTAGTATTTAAACATTCTGATTGCCTGAGGTCATAGCTAGTTAATGGTAAACCCAGAAATAATATATGAAACTTCTATTTTCAAGGTTGAGAAACTGGAGTAGGCACAGGGCTGTTTCCTGAGTAGAAGCTGCATCACTGCAGCAGAAGCAAGCAGCCTTCGTGTAGCCTGATCTGAATTAGGAAAGCATTGAACATAGATGTGTCTGTAAGGATATTGGAGAAGTACCATGTCTGTTGAAATTTGACTAACTCTCATCAAATACCAGGACACTTTTATGACAGAGCATTTCATCTCACCTAGAATAATGACATTGATTCTTTTATTTTCATTTTGGCCATTAAGTTATTGGCCAATATGTTGTCAGATTTATTACTTCTGAGAAGTACTTAACCTTTAGGACGAAGGCAAAACATCTACTTCTTATCATTTCAGGTCTTACCGCACTCGAGTTGTGCTTGAGAAAGAGAAACTGCCAGTGAATTTCCACATTTCCAGTTTGAAAGGCTCCTGGCCCCTTAATTTGTTTTTCAAGAGGATCAGTCTTTCCTATTATTTTTATCATTAGCTTTCATAGTTAATTATCCACTCTCTTCTGAGGTCCTCCGGTGTCTAATAAGGGCTGACTGGCAGAGGAATTGTCTAGGAAAGTTTGTTACTCTTTGCTGGCTGATGACACTACAGCTAGAGGAATGGAGATTGCTTCACCTTGCTACCATAAGGATGACCAAGAGTTTGGAATGAATTATGTAAAATTGAAATGATTAAGAACTTGAGATGGCAAATGTAAATTCTGAGGAAATATTAAAAGAAGTAAATTAGCATAGGCTGGCTAAACAAAAATTAAGTGGAATATGTGATTATCTTCTGCATGAGCATAAATACCAAAAAAGAGGAACTGTTTAGGATAAAGCCCAAGGAGAGATATCTAGTGCTAACTGGACTAAATTGAGCAATGGAAAATATCAGAAGAATGTAAGAGCTGGTGGTTAGTGAAGTGTTCTCAAAAGGTCACTGGTACACCCTGAACAGGATGGCCAGTTTTAGCAGCCTAGTCAATGGCATGAAGTTTATTCAGTAGATGTTTTTTAAAGGTATAGAAGGGATTTTTTTTTTTTGTTATGTTTTATTTTGCCATCATACCATTATTGGCATATTAAAGGCCAGATTTTCAGCTCGTGTTTTTCAGCTCCACCAACAGTGTATACTACAACAACATCTACACTGAGTTTTATATGAGCAAACAGGTCATGAACTGATCATAAAACAGATTAGACTTAGTCATAGTCCACAAAAGGATATATATTTCCCTCTTTCTAATAATAAACACTACCAATTTTGCAAAGATTTATTCTTAAACAGTAACGACTACATCTTAAATGTAAAATGTAGTGCACATGCACACAAAGATCTCGATTTGGAATATAAAAGCTATCCTTTTAGACAGATTACAGAATTGGTATTTTTTCCAAGGGAATATCAACTTAAAATAGGTTATTCATTCTTTATTAAGCACACATGCACAATATATTTCCTTGGTAGCTACATTTTTGCGATGTATTGGCTAATCAGAAGGAATTAAACCATTTTTTTCATGTTTACTGCATTACTGATTTGAGTCGCAGATTACTCTGGAACTGGGACTGTACATCCCATACTGATAACAGGGTAATTTATATGGATCAAGGTTCAACAATTACTTTAAAAAATTCCAGACCTGAGTACCAAAAAAAAAAAAAAAAAAAAAAAAGGTAAACAAATAAACAGAAAACCCAGAATTAAAGCTGCATTAAATCACTGCCTGTTCCATGACAGCTTCAGAATCAGAAAGCAGGAAAGGTTATTGTTTTCAAGCCCCATGTTTCCAGGTTTCAATTTGAAAATATTTTTTTTCATATGAATGTGAAAATAGCATATCCCAGCAACCCCAGAAACCTCAGTAAATGTCACGGGCCAAGTAATATATATCATTAACAATATACAATATTAAAAAAGAATAGGTCAAAGTGATTCAGAGTTTTGTAAGAGTGCTGACCACAGTGTCATTTCTTTGCCAATATCTACCCTCTGATGAAATTCAGTGTTATCTGATATTTGTCAGGTATATACAGTAAGTGTCATTTAATGTTTTGCTCAAATTCTCTGTCCAGTAAATGGAGATAAATCTCTGAGACACTATTTAGCTGTAACACCATACAGCAATTTCTCTACATTTAGGGTTACCTGTAGTATGAACACATCATTATCTAGCTGTTAGTATGTCCATAAGATATCTTTTACTTTTGGGGGGAATATATATAAACTGTAATGGAAGATAAAAGAGACAGAGAAAAATTTTCCTAGCTCAGCCAACATAGAAAAATACAGTAACACACTATAAGGCAATCCTCTTCTTAAAGAATTCAAATAGAAAAAAGTTTAACTTAAGAACAAATTAATGATCCCAAAACGGTCACGTTATTGCTTCATCATATTGAGGAAATAGCAAAATCTAGTGGTATGTGGTACTGATGACTGATAAAGATACTATCAATAATAGACTCCAAACAGAGAAAACATCCATTAAAATATTTTTTGCTTAAAAATTCATAGGTTAGTATATTGATTTCCTTCTTATTTATACTTCTGTTTATACTTCTGTGAATTCCAATTTCCACTAGTTCATTTGTCAAAGTGAAGTATTCACGAAAATTCAGCTTTTTTTCTCCAAACCTTCAGGAGTGGAGAGTCTGAAGATTTGCAAAGCTGAGCTGTTCCAGCATTTGTTATCCTTACACTGATAAAGATTTTCTCAGTGTTAACGAAACCACTCCTTTTGCATTTTAAGGTTAACCTACGCACAGTGGTCCTGAAAACCATATATTCTCCTTTTACTTATTTCTGGTGTTTGCACTCCAGCTCACTGTAATCTCCCATGACTCATCCACACTTTTCAATGACAGAGGAGTAGAAAGACAAGACCCTGGCTAGTTTCTGTCCTCTGGATTCTTTTCAATTAATCTGCATTTTCTAAAAACCACGGACAAAACAACTGCACGCTGCATTCGAGCTGATGCTTTTGGACTATAAAGTGGTGACAGGGTTGTTTTATGCACTCATAGCACAACTCTGTTGTTGCCTAAATATTGCAGTAGGACACTGCTGACTCATGTTTTCAGGTTAGCCACTGCTGTGTTTTAAGCATGCCAGCAGGAAAATTTAGGAGAAATATTAAAAAGATGAAAGCCTGATAAAGAATCAATTTTCTTAAAATTAGTGGTTCTCTAATTCAGAGACAAAAATGAGTTGCATATTGGAACACAGAGTGTGACCACAGAACAGCATCACCACTGATTTAGGTTTTATTAACTGAACAATTAACTCATGTATCCTTCCAGGATTTAGGCCTCACTGAAATAGAGGAAGATCGCAGTACCTTTCATTAGATTCTTTCTAGGGACAACTGTACCAAGTGCACAAGATAAAGAAAGAAACAGCACTTCAAACTTGATTCATTGAAACACTTACAAGGAAGTTAACCATGCTACTGAATTGCTGGTGCAGATACAGACAATAAAACTAGGTTTGCAGGAATAATCTGGTTTCATAAAACAGCAACGAGACATCAATAACAGTTTTATAACACTAGATCATTTAGCTGCAGAAGCAGTAAATCAGTGAACAAAAATTTCTTTTAAAGCTTATGAGGTTACATAAAATTCATCTTCCTGCCCATAATTTCTCATTAAAAAGTTCCATTCCACTTTTTTTTTTTTTTTTTTTTGGAAGGAAACAATTGCTTGCATGTTTCTGTGCAAGGTTGAAGAATTTAATTGGCTGTCCGCTATAAAATCATATTCCAACTGATGGACTTTCTCCCGGCTAATGAAAACAATTCTTTTGCACACCAAATACTTTTTCACAGTTTTTCACACTCCCATACACACCCACAACGAGGTGGTTGTATTGCAGTGCCCTGATAAACTACGGATTGCAGCGTATCATCTTCTGGCTAGATTCTGGAGCAAGGTTTCCCCAAGGACAGCATCTCAGCTGTGCGGTTCAGATGACCCTTCCCTTGGCTTACGTCCAGCCTCCATCTCGCCAGCATCAGACAGGACTCGTTTGCTATTACGAGGGGTAGGAATAGCTACCGCTGGTTCCAAAGCCAGTCCCAACGCTCAGTCGTTACTGAGAGTGTTCATTAAATACATTCTTTTAGGATCAGCAAAAGACAAGTCCTCTACCTCCTTTGCAACATAAGAATACTTAGAAACATTTCTCAGGGCAGGAGACTGCAGGAGTAGAAGACCAGGAGTGTTACAAGCCGAGGAACCACACTTTGCTATTTGATTTGACTGCCCATAGGGAAACAGGAGCCTGTGGAAACTCAGTATATAGCATATCTCAGTTGCATTTAGCTATAACCAGACCCATCTCACTCACAAACACTGTCTTTGCTCCTGCAGATCATAAATTCACTTAATGCTAAACGCTGCCTATGCCACTGTTGAGATTATCCTGGTGACCTCATTAGACGGAAAGGAAGGACAAGTTACCAGGCCCATGGACAATTTTAACACTAAGGAACAATTTATTCTGAGTAAGAGAGCTCAGACTGGAAGATCAGAAAGAAAAAAAAAAAAAAAGGGAAAAAACTCTTATACCAAGCAGAACACAGTACCACAAATCCTCCCATACTTAAAAAATTGATCTAAAAAAAAGTAGCAAAATGTTGTAAACCATATTACTTGTAAACAGTACACAGCAATTCCTCACGAAAGATTACAACTACACCAGCTTAAGCTATTTGGAATTATGCTGAAGCTTAGTTAACTCAAGCTTGAATTCATGCTACTATATATTTCTAAATCTGTAAAATGTCGACAGGAGCATATCTGCATCAGAATTGAATTTCTGTTTCCCCCCCCCCCCTACAGTGGACCTGAATTTGAATGAGCAATTCACCCAGGAAGGAAGGAATTAAAATTCTAACGAAGTCTTAATTCTGCTACCACCAGCCACTGTTGTAGCTGACGGATTTATATTTCATGCTCCTTACTTCACTCATGCAAAGTTTTCTTGTACTTCACGTAAGAGCTAATCCATAGGCTGCAAAGGACCTAAACACTTGAATCAATATCTGCGTGTTGTGAATCAGGCCCATGGCAGAGAGCCGTTATTGAATTTGGAAAACAAAAATTCGAACAGGTTCGAGCAGCAATAGTCTAAATCTCATCCTCTTTCACTGAATTTTAATTACATGCCATAAAGTGCATGATCTTTGGCTGTTCTGTATCGATTAAAAAACTTAACCATCACTGGGGTTCGTAGCTCAGCAGACCATGGCTTTTGAAATCAGAATGTGCAAGAAAACAGCTTGACATCATTTTTGTCAAAACTGAATGGCTGCCATTTGAATAACTGGTATTGGTATACCACTGTGTGGTAAATGTTTGATTAGCCTGAGTTTGGGGCGGATTTTGGTCCACTTCATGTAAGGCTAAATGCAAAAATGGCTGTGCTGTGTGCAGTCCCATGGATTTAACCAAGTGTAGTCAAAGCACAAATTTACCCCACGAGTGTGAAAGTGATGGTTACTGCTCCTTGTGGCATATCTTGGACAAAGGTAACACATTGCCTTTGTGCATCTTCAAAACTGGGGCCAGCATTCATCAGTACACAGAAATGTTCCTAAATGCTGCTTCTGACCCTTCAACTAGAGGAACTCTGGGTCTTGTTCTGAAACGTTTGACTGGTTTTGTGATTTCTTCAGGGAAAGAAGAGTAAGCCATGTCCAATAATTTGCTTTCACTGCAGACTCACAGAGTGCAAACACTTTTCATGGCTCAACTGACACATGCTGGCTCATTTCTGTGTTTAAATCTCCAGATCACCTCCTTGTGATCTGACTTCACTCATATCCATTGAGAGAGCCTTTGAATCAATACTGTGCTTCACATTTACCAAATCCCTTCACTCTGAGTATTTCTTTGTTACAGTGTAGTTACTTGGTGCAGTTTCTATCTCTACCTGATTTAACTCTTTTGTTTGCTTAAAGCTTTTTCCCTTCAATAGTAGTAATGATCAACAGTCAAATGTTAGGGCATCAAAGAATTCCTGATTCCACTTCACTGACTATTTCAATAGTTATTAAATTGCAGTTCTCATCACCTACCTACTGAAAAGGTCACCATTACCACTGGATCTAGCATGGCTGGTTGAATCTTAAAGAAGTTGAATTATTGCTTAAAAATAATGGATGCGTCTTACACTACTGGGACATCATCTTCAACCTAACTGTCTTTCAGTGTGGATTTCTCCTTGGCTTCTTCAGCAAATGTTGCCAGACTCTTGATGATTTGATTGATTAACTTGGTTCTTCCAGGTGGAGTTAATCCAAACTGACTATTCACCAGTTATCTGAAATTTGCACACCAAGACAGCCTGAAAGATTAGCCAGGAGTTCAGCCTAACTTTTAGTGTCCTTGAGCAGAATCATCTGAGCCATTCCTCTGCCACTGTTACAGCACCAAGAAAAAGACACAGAATCTCCAGATCACACGCACTAGAAAAATTGAAAGTGAGCTCATTTTCATAAATGCTTGAATAGAACAAGATAAACCTACTTCTCATCACAATCAATAATAAAGCAGAAAACTCATTTAAGCACTTGAAAATCCTACAATGTTCTGGCCCCAGTCAAGGGAATACAGTCACATTTATTTATCAAAACAGAGTTCTCACTATGTGCCCGTATGTTCTGATAAGCTGAGAAGTCAAATTACAGTCCAGCGCACAGGGACACATTGCACCACAGAACACAATGGAGATTACTAATGAGAAGATACTTTGCTATCCAGCAAAAACTGCAAGTTTCCAATTCCTGCCCAACCAGTTTGCAGCCTGTATTGCTTTTTAGCATTTCCTGAAACACAGCAGAACACTTGTATGAGCTGAGGTTTCCTGGCATCAGCACCTGGTTTATAATTAACCTTTACAGTAAGCACCAGTTTTGCCCTTACCAACATCAAGGGAAAGATCTGATATAAGAAACAGAGTCAATAATGGATGTAGGGATTTTTCTGGCACTGGAAATATTTCAATTCAAATATTACAGTTATCACCTTTACACAGCAGAAGACTCAGCTTAACAGACATAGCAGAGCTATAAACCTATTAGAAAGGTTGATATAAAACAAGATAATGGAAAAAACTGAGAAATAATTCTCTGGGCTTGGAGCCTATTTTAATTCTAAAGATTAATAACACCTCTCCAAAATTCCTGTTCATTGATAAAGGGCTGAGAAAGAAATATTGTGCAAGCATCAAAACTGTAGGTGTGGAAAATGGGAAAACAGTTGGCCTAGAATAATCACTACTTACCTGGTAGAAGACAAAACTGTGTGTTTCTTGGCCTAATATATCATCCAGCCCTCCTAAAAGAAGATTTATGTGAGAACAGCTTTAGGATACCATTCCCCTGTGGTATGTCCTGTCAGAACACATGAAAAAAATGCATGGAGCTAAAAGCCTGGCAAAGGAAAGAAAACCATTGCCAAACAAAACAGAAGAGGGAGGTAAAGGAGCAAGTGGATGCACTAGTAGGGAGGGAGGAAGCTGTCAGTATTTAAGGGAAGAGTTACAAGGTCAATGACTAGGAAGCATACAAAAATACACGGTGAGAGCAAACTAAAGACAGTAAACAAACAGCGAAACCCACCATCAGCCATGAGGGGAAAAGTTAAAGGAAAGGGAACTGCTTCTTTAGGAGCAGGTGTCAGCCCGTGGTGCTGGTGAAGAAGATACAAACCACTGGACTACTGGGGAGAAAATAGGGGAATTTACACAGATTGGAAGGTATCACTTTACAACTTACAGAGCGGCTTGAAGCAAATAGGAAGCTTCAAAGCCAGGAGAGCTCTGAAAAATAGAATATACCTGCACAGCGCCTGGGACGCCAATGGCAATCTGGCCAGGATGGGGACCCTCATGCCACCGTGAGGGTGGTCCTGGCTGCAGGGAGAGGGGGAGAAGCCCCTGTTGGCCTCACTGCTGCTTCACTCTGTCACTGTTCGACTCACTAGCCCCAAAAAAGCTCGCAAACACTGCGTCTCTTCTCTCTAATACAAACTGATAATGGCAAGATGTTTTCTGTGTTTCAGTGTTGTGTACAGAGGGATATCTGCATGTGTAAAAGACATTTTATGTCCGTATTTCAGGCAGCAAGAGAAACTCAGATATTTATTTTTTAAAAGTCATCTATTATCATGACTACGCAACAACATAAAAGGCCAATACAGGACTAAGAGATAAAATACTTTGATCTGTTTCTACACAGTTAACTTTCTGCTGCTGGATATTAATCCTAAATAATCCTAAATAATTAATTCTAAATAAGAACAGTATCATCTTCTAGTATAGTCAGTATATGAACAAAGGCTAGTTTTGGAGACACGTACAGGTAACCACCATGGACATCCACAGGAGGTACAATTACCAGTCTCATCACAGGAGCAGAGCTGATGGGATTACCAGCAAAGCTAGCCCTGCAGACGCGTCTAGCCAGGTCCCGCAGCTTCACTGCTATCCTTGGAGACTTCCCAGCACTCAACAGAGGCAAGGGCTGAAATTCAGGTCTCCTGGAAGTCAAAGGCAGAAACCCCCCCGACTTTAGCATGGCCAGGACTGCACTCGGCAGAGGTGGTGAAATACAGCGCAGGTTGCATCGCTGCTCTTAGTGCAAAGCCACGAAAGGCACATGCTGGTGCTCTGCAGGCCTCGGCTTAGTGCGGCTAGAAAAGACTGCATAACAACAGGAAAAAAAGTAGAAAACATTTAAAAGGGAGCAGAGATATGATGATAACTGGAATATATAATACACAGAAACAAAGATAGCTTGAGTGTATCTATACAGTTACTATACCAGACCTAACTTGCATCCCAGAAACAGTCGTAGATGCCCAAACACAGCATCTCCAGGACCTGAGAGGCAGAATGCTCCATCTCCTTGAAAACATAGCCTGTCACTATGCTGTTTTCAAGGTGTTAAGTGATGCTTACAGTCTGGTAAAGATCCCTAATGCTCAGCCTAAACAGTTCTCTTTTCTTTCCTTAAGCCTGGTTCTTTTCCATCAGTGATTTGAGCAATGTCCTTTTCAGGATGTTTGAGCAGCCAAGAGGCAGACAGTCAGCTCTTGCAACTGTATGCTCTTCTGAAGCACAGAGCCTTCACAAATAGTGGGAGTTTTTGTTTTGTTTTGTTTTGTTTTTACATTTTGGATATTTTTCAAGAAAGAACTGCGAAATGAAGGAAGTAAGTAAAACTTAACTTTTTTAAAAGATTGTTTTCCTTTATGCAAACAGCCCCAGGGAATCTGATGAGACTAAGTTTCAAGGAAGAAGATTTTATTTCATAAGTAAGCCTTTAAATTATTCTGGCACATTCAATCACACAAAGAAGTTTCTCCCAAATCAGAAAAAGTTTTATTGATTCTTTTTCTTTTCATCAGAAAATAACCTTACTTATCTCCTCACATAAGTCTTGCTTGCCTTTTTTCCTGAATCTTGTGATCTCTTTTTCACTGACATCACCAGCCACTCTTTTCATCAGGATTTAGAGGTTTATTAAACATTTCATGGTAATCTTGGTAATGTATTTGTGATGTATTGAATTCAGTCTTAATGAAGTTTTGTTTTAGAGAAGTGTAAACAAGAGGGACTAGTTCTCCTCTAACGTAATTTGGCAGTGGAAACCTCCATAGAGAGGAAATGAGCTGTCCCATGGTTAGGAGATTGGGCTGGAACTCACAAATTCCTGGTTTAGTTCCCTGTTCTGCTGTAGACTTCCCAGGTGACCTCAAATAAATCAGTTAGCCGATCTCTGCCGATCTCTCTGCCTCCGATCCCCAGGAGTAAAACAAAGTAAAACCTGTCTCCTGGTTAACAGAGGAAAGAAAACGAGATACAGCCGTGAGGAGCTCAATGTCTGTTGGCCCAGCTGAGCCATCCTTATTCAGACTCGGTATTTGTTCACTCTGCTACCTCGACTGTGTCCGTACAGGTTTCTTGTATAAACAGGCCTTTAACCATTCAGCAAAAGCCTCTCCTGTCCTTTATTTCCTTAATCTTTTCTCATCTTTCGTCTGTTCTCTGAACACCCTTGACTGCTGTATGCGCTCCTCTTGCACGTCTCTTGTTTCAGCCCCGAGCCTGCACCCATCACGGACACCTGCTTTCAGATAGAAAACAAGTAATTTTATAGGCTAATCAATGCAAAGGATTTACTCCGATCTTTCTCATGAGCCTCTGGAAACTGCACAAGAGCAAATTAGATCATTTAAACAACTGCCATAAATCCTGCGTGACCTAACAAACATTTCACGCAGGGTGCTGGAACCAGAGCGTCCTTTTGAAGAGAGCCCTGAGCCCGGCTTAGAAACCGTCCACACGCAAGGCACCGCTTCGCCCCGCAGCACCGCTCCGCGGAGCTGCAGCAGCCGAGTTCAGTCCAAGAGAGAAGTGAGGCCGTCTTGGAAGAGGAACGGAGGAGTTCATGTATTTTAAGCGCATTAAGCTCTCTTTCCAATTAAACCTCAAAGTTATTTTAAGTTTAAATATTTTAAAATCTAGACAAGATTCCTGACTGTCAACAGAGGATAAAATATATTGTTATAAAGATTAAATATGTTACACTTTATATTGAGTACATTTACAAAGGGCTACTAGTGATTCATAATAGATGGTTAAAATAAGCAACTAGCAGTTGTGAGTCGTGATAAAATGTAAACTATAGAGCTTTTGCATTTTTGAATGCTCTCTTTTAAGTACAATTAATTATATCTATGCCATTAATAATTACAGTATTTTTATATTACAATATAAATAAAGCTTTATGAAGTGTCACCCCAATAGAGAAGATGGAACAAATATCCAGAATAATCAGCATTTTCAAAAGCGTTCTTTGAGAGAATTCAAAGGAGCTTTGGTAATTCAAACCATTGAAAACCAGACTGTCATTTTTAAGAAAAGATTAGTTTTAATATTTACTCTGTAACCAAACATAAAGCTGTTCTTCATAAACGACACCAGAAAGTAATTTTTGTTTTGATTCTGCGATTACTAGGGAAATATAACAGATTCCCCAACACCTCTTTTGAAAAACCCAAATGGAAATCCAGATTTGGAGCTGCATACTTTCTTCTATTCTACACTTTGATCTATGTCCATGTATGACTAGCTTTCGGGCTTTCAGGGTGTTTTTTTATATTCTTAATCCCAGCTTCAAAGCTGTTAGATGCGTTAGCCAAGTATGCGCCAGCGGCTGTATGTATGGTGGCTGCCAGTGGAGTTTAGAATTATAGTGGAAAGTGATGACTCAGATCGATGGCTAATATTTCTAGCAATTCTATCTCATTAGATTGCTATATTCCTACGCTTTGTCTCAGGAAGATCAGATTATTTTTACAATATATTCTTGAGTAGAAAAATCCAGAGGGAGCTGAAGCCTTTCAGAATTTCACCAGCTATATTTGGATGTTTGACTGTAAATAATCATAGTTTACCAAAAGTCTGTTAGAGGGCACACTGAATTTTCATGTTGCATTTTCCTTAAGAGCTGCATAGGTAGGAATAGTTTGGCATTCTTCCATTTTGAAGGTGCAGGTACTAATCCGTTGTACATCATCACTCACTCTTTTTTTGTAAATAGGATCCAGTTTTGTAAATAGGATGGCATCAGAGGCCATACAAAAACAAACAAAAAAGAGAAAAAAAACAAGGCTCCTTAATTAAGATGTTTCATTAAATCAATGTCACAAAGAAAAACTTCAGTTTCCTTCTTATCTGGAGCATTTAAACACACAAAAAGGTCTTTATTTCCTTTGCAAACAGACATCAGATTTTTTTTTATCTCCCATTTTCCTGCCTGAAATCCTATTGTGCATACTTTGCACAGTTTACCATAATAGCCAGGAAGGTTATGTATGGTTTCACATGATTCCACCCAAAGTAGCATTTATACTCAGTTTCTACTTTTAATAAAAGAAGATTTAAAGTTTTCTACAGAATCTGAAGTTTTTATAGGAAGCTATCAGAATTCAGATAAAAGCATTATGCAATTTTATATAGCTTGTCATTTAAGATATTACCTGTCTCACGTCAGACAAACCATGAAACCAGAAAGTTACTCTGTTTTTTATTCTGGACACTAACAAAAAAATCCACTTGCAAGATGGAAAAGCTATGCTAGGTGATCAAATGATTCTCTTACATTTTGTGAAAAATAATACTGGACCACCTAAAGAAAAAATATTGAAAATATACTTAAAAAGATCCCATTTATATACACTCACTACATCATGTTTGGCATCTTAGACATGATCTCATTTTTTTCTTAGCAATGAAAATAGTAAATCAAGCAGAAAATGACTTCATGAGTTAAAGGCATGTGACTGTAGGGAAACACTGATAAACTAATCATTAAATTCACTTTGAGCATAGGAAAATTTGGGAACTAGGATTAAGTAAATCAAAACTGAGCACAAGGTGATGGATTGGCATTACCACCTTTTCTTGCCAGTGTATTCTTATCCTCAGCTGAT
This sequence comes from Rhea pennata, assembly GCF_028389875.1. Lineage (NCBI taxonomy): Eukaryota > Metazoa > Chordata > Aves > Rheiformes > Rheidae > Rhea > Rhea pennata. Next base: position 14,191,344 of record NC_084670.1, on the reverse strand, counting down.
CACTTAAAGAGAAGGAAGTCCATCCAATCCTTGCTGTCTTTGTTGAAAATAATAAAGGCAGCACTACATACAATGAATGCTAGTGAAGATTATCGACAGCTGAAAACCAGAATAAAAGCATCAACTAGAGGCCTTAAATTGCATTCCTATCCCTGTTGCTTTTGGCATTACTGTTATAAATTCAATTTAGCTATTGACACGAGGAGAAAAACTCCATAACTTTACAATTACCCAGCACAACTTGTTCCCAGCCATTTATTTTCTCTGAGTCTCCTTACATAGTGAACTCGCATCTACCAAGAACTGCAGAAGTACTTATACAGTACATGCAGAGTTTCCATCATCCTCAGGCTTCTGTAGAGTGAGATAGGTGGCACTTGGTGGGTGATCCTTTCTTTTCTTTATAAAATCATTTTCACAGAAAAATTTAACAGATAAACTTGGAAAAGAGAGGGAAAAAAACTATCATTCAGGCTGCTAACACAACCTTTTCTCAGCAATAAATAGTCTGCAGTATTGAGCTTGAGTGGGGATTAGTTTGCAGGTAGTTTTAGAAGAGAAAAAGAAGTTGTAGTTTTCTTTCCCTAAGCTTCTAACGTTTTTGTTGCAGCACCACTTTGTAACAAAAAAAAAAAAAAAAAAGAAAAAAAAAGAAAAAAAAGTATGGGAATGGGAAGGCAAGTGGAAAGTAGATAATCTTGTCTCAGGATCTCATATCCTATGGACTGAGAGAGACATGCAAAGCTGGAGTTAATGCTGTGAAACCAGCTATTGCAAAAGAGTTTTAGCTCTGTACGTAGCTTAGCAAAACCAGCAGCACAGCCACTGCAGGGCATTAGGACGTAGTCCAGCATTGGGAGCAAATGTTGGCCGCTAGCAATACATTCAAACATTTCAATACAATCAACGAACCAACACCACAAAGTCACACTTACTTAGAGAGATTTCATCTTTTCTGCAATGCAAGAAAACTATCTTCAGCTCGCTGGCTAGTTTCCCCCCCTTTTTTTAAAAAAACAAAAGTTTTCCCAGAAAGCATGGCTACTGACTCACGCACTATTTTCCACAGAATTTGTGCATCAGGTTTTTTATTCCTTTCAATTATATTCCAAGCCCTCCATGCTGCTAAGAAAACCTGAAAGTGATCCAAGACTCTGCTGTCTCTGTGAACTTGGAGCCGAACAGATGTGGTTCTGATGGGAAGCCTCTACAGTGCCTCAAAAAGCCTCATTCAGACTTCTAACATTTCCAGTACAGCCTTTTCAAAGAGATGCGGCCTCCCGTTATGACTTGTGGCTGCAATTCCTATATACTAAAAAACAAACAGACAAGCAAACAAAACTATAACTGTCGGGTGGCCCTGACAGTCTAACATAAAGAAGACTATCCAGCCCATCCAAAACATTATCTGTCAACTTTATTTCATATTCTTTACCTTCTCCTTCATATAAGCTTCTTGGCAGAAATGTTCTATTTAAGCCAAGGTGAATTTATCAGGTAACTTTTTTAACACTGTCCTTATGACTGCAAAGCAAAGTAACTGTATTTGTATGCTTTTAATTGGGTTGCCAGCGAGCAAGTGACAACTTGCGATGGTGAAGGTGTAGACGAGGAGGAGAAGGAGGAAGAGTGAGTCCATAACCAGAATCTAAACAAGCCATTTCCATCTCTCCAGTGCTACAGCAGTTGAAGCAAAATGCAGTGAATTAAGCTGTGCTTGGACAAAGGAGAAAAGATTTGTTTTCCTTAATCCCTGTTTTCCATCTGAGAATCCGACCACTTCAGAAGTACATGCACCAGAAGGGGCACAAGAAACCACATCCTTGGGCTGGCTCCATGGCAACATGGAGCAACATGGGTTCCTTCCACCATGTGTCTGACTCCTTCCCGCAAAGAGATACAGCCAAAGCTCTCATTCTTCTCCCTAAATTGTATTTGTTTTGGATAGTGTCTAACACTGCTATTGCCATTCCTATGCTCTGCCATATTATCATAAAACAAGCACAAAAGTTGTTCTTCCCTCAGCCTCCTTCATGTTTTACCTGCATTTATAGCTAGACATGGACCTGAACTGGAAATCCAAATTGAAGTCACCTAAGTTCACGTTGGCTGGAGGTTGTAACTCTGATTCTAACTTAAAGTGTGAAATCCTGATCCAAAAAACTGTGCTGAATTTTAACAAATTTAAAACTTACTTATCTTAAAGTGCTGATCTAACCTTACTGCTCACGTTCTTTAATGACAAGTGGAGACAAACTTGACACAGAATATGTGCATCACCTAAGAACAGTCTAGAGTCAGTATCCAGAACTGACCCTTGCAGCATTATTTCAACAGAGGATTAAAGGAAACTCTGAATCCCAAATAATACCAACTTTTTAGAAACTCTGATATAAATTCAGACTGAATTTAAGTGGATTAGAAAAAAATACAGTTAAAACAGCAAATTACACTCACTTCTCTATCCTGGGAGCTGCTCTGAACTTGCTTTGTTTTTGATCCATAGCTTCACATTTAACATTGATTTTCAGGTTCAAATAAATGCAAAATCCTGTCAAGTTTTTCCACAGCAGATGTTAAAACAGAAACCATGTAAATAATTGATTTATTTTGGTTCAGTAGCCAACAGAAAAAAAAAAAAAAAAAAAAAAAAAAGTTAGTGGTTAGTGCTTTGGATTAATCCCAAACTGAAATGTTTCCACATACTCAGCCAATTAAAACAGATCATTTCAGATTGAACAAAACATTTCATTCAAGCAGAAACAAATCAGACATACTTAATAAAGCCAGCAAGCCCAGGTCAAAAAGAAATCAAGAGGAAAAAAAAGCTTCATGTCCCTGGTGCTGTGTACCAAAGGTGGCGATCCTGTCACTCTGGAACCAGAAATGCCTCGAGCACGTCCAGCGCGGCTGCTGCGGCAGCTCTGCAGTCGGTGTGAGGGAGTAGGGCTGGTTCCGCAGAGCTCTGTGCTCTGAACCCTTAGCAATACGGAGCAAGGATCCAGCTGTGGCCAGCGCTGTTTGCCTGAACTGGTGACAAATGACATGTTCAGCCCCAGGGAACTATTGTCAGCTCCTGCCTCCAAAGTGCTTGCGGAGTCTCCTCTCCTCAGCTCTTGACTTACTGCCTCTTGGTCCCACTACGTGAAATTTGGTATGCAGCGCACAGTGACAACGAGTTTCACCACTCTAGCTGTTGGGATAAATAATCCAAAATACGGGCGACCTGAGCATACAGCACAAAAAGGAATTTCAGCCGAGAGCTTCAGCCTTCCAGTAGATCAGGACATTGTGAGACTGAACAATGCTCAGGAGACTTAAACGGCATCCAAGTGACTTTGTTCATCACATTCTGAAATCAAATGTTTCATTTTAGAAATATTATAACAGTTCCATGGGATACATTTTTCTTCATTTTGTATTTGTACTGGAAGAGTACATCTTGGGAGGCAAACTATTCACCAAAAGGAGTAATTCAAAGAAATTTAAAAAATAATCACACAAGTCTTTAATTCTGCTGGGATTTGATGTAAAAGAACATGATAGTCCAGTTTGTTCGAATATTTTCAGAAGATATTTACGTTTCTAAGCAATTCCATGCAATTTTAGTTTTTCTGAGGAAAAAGTTGTTATGATCCTGTTGAAACTACTCTGAACAAAATCGAAAGAATATTTAAAGTTATCCTCTTTTTTCCTCTCACTATACAACTTTTTGTTGAAAAGGAAAATCTTGAATTTTAAAATGTGAGTTAAATGACTAGACAGGCAAAAAGTAAACACAGTGAGCAAGACCAGTAATGGAACCACCACGCACAAGAAGCACGCATGTGAGAACCACAAAGAAAAAAAGGTTCATACAGCTGGTGTTTCAATATAATAAAAGACACCACTCTTTATTGGTCACTCCTTCTAGAAGTACTTCTGACAGCCAAGTTTCGTCAAACTGTTAAATTTAATACAACTAAAGGAAGCTTTGCATTTTCAAAGTGCACGTAATACTCACAGTGAAATGCAGATGTTTAACTCACCACAAACATCAACATTTTGTTTATTTAATAAAGAGCTTGAGGAATTCACATGTCTCTTCTTGAGTCACATCGTACACTCCTTTCTGGGACAACTCCCACTGATGTCAAACGCTCCTGGCTTGTGAGTCTGGCTTGCAGCTAGCTGTGCTGCGCTAACTCATGGAAGGACTGAGGTCGTGCAGGACTGTGACTAAAGCAAGGTGTCTTCACATTCACAGATAGCCATTGCCCAGAAAATAATAGCAGGAAGATCAAGAAGAGAATGAGGAGGATTTCTGTAAAAGGTTAAGCCTTCTTTTGCTGGTACAAAGAGCAAATTTCTCTCTCTTTTCTCTGCTTCTGAAATAAAATTTAGTGACGACTCAGAGTTATATAATTAGAATTATCCTATATCAGAGTAAGTCAAAAGGCATGAAAATGTGACAGTTGTACAAAAGGCAACAGCTGTAAAAAAGGCAGGCAAATTTTCCATGGCATTCCATCTTTGGACTTCTTGTAAGCCCTGTTTCATCCTACAGCTTTCCTCTTAAGAGTTTTCTTGCAAATCATTGCAGAGCAAGGCAGGTCCTATTCACTCTGCTGCCTTTGGACTAACTACTTCTATTCAGAGGCCAGAAGCATATGAATGAGCCTTTTCTCCTTTATTTATTTGCAATGTCTACCTTCAGCCTGGAACCTAGAGCCACCAAAAATAAACACTAAGTCAAAGGAAAACTTTAATGTCACTTTCATGATCTAAAAGAAATAAGCAACTACCCAAGGTTCTCCTGTAATGGGGTTCCACACTGATTAAATAAATAGATCATCTGGCATTTTACTGCTGCTGAAATTAATGAAAAAAATGAACAAGATACCACAGCTTCACAACTGTGAAGATCAGTTTTCAGCTTATGTTCTGAGTTCATAGTCATCCTGTAAAAGAGTTGAGAGTAAAGCAGACTAAGAGCCGACTTTCAGTTCCAAGCAGCAAACGAATGCACGCTGCAACACTGAAAACTTTTGGTTTTGCTTTGCACATAATGGAAACGTTGCTTAAGAATTGTTGAGCAATCTCCTGTAAGGAAGTCTGTGACTATGAGAAACCTTTTCCTAAGGGATTTTCTGTGTTTTGGAAGACGTTACGTGCTGTGATTTGTGAGGTGTTTCAGCTTGACAATGCTTTGGAAAAGGGGGGAGGTTAAAGGCTTTTTTGGTTCGGATGTTTGGTTATTTTGTTTTTCATAGGTTTTCTTGGCAATATAAGCCTGATAAACCGTTCTAAATTCTTTCCCCAAAGAGAAATAGCTTCTATTTTCTTATTACCTTGTTGCTCCCTCAGCTGTGCTGATAATCCAAAAACCAGCACAAGGTGCGTGTTTGTATATCGTACAATTTAAGGCACTTTTGGGATGCCACCATGCTGCAGCTGATTCAGTCACTGGGAACCTTTTGCCTGACCTCAGTGGGCTTTGGGAAGGCCTGTGAACATCATTTTGTTGGTCTAGTAAATCCCTCTGTGTGAGTCACCAGGAAAGTTGAAGCACACAGGTGTTATGATAGCACATATCATTTCATAAGGACATCAGCAGTATTGACAGGTTCGCTGTCGGGACAGCTATCAAACGGAAGGACAAGGACACGTGCCTCAGTAAGTCTTTCAGGTCTACTCTCCAGCTCCCCGTGTTTCACAGAGCTTAAGTCTTTTTTAGTTTTTTTGTTGTTATAAGACAAATTCCCATTTGGGAATTGTCTAGCATGAAAGTAATAAACTCACTTTTCCTACTTAGTCAGACCAGTGACTCCTCTCAATGTGGTTTATTCTCTACTTATCTCATCCTAGAGACAGTTTTGAATTAATGGCATTTTAGTAAAAGAAAGCTTGCAGTTATGTTTGTACAAAACTGTGAAGCATTTTTGACCTCTCAGTTTGTTTTCATCACTTCCTCTCAAAAGATAGTAGCTGATAACATAATAAATAAACTAAGTTTCTCGTCTACTTAGTAGGAAAAAAATTGTTGGAGTGCTGCCATCCTTTGGTTACACTCTACCATAATTGCCATCAATCAGAGGTTGTTTTCTAAACCAAAGAGAGGAATAAGTATTCGCAAGATGTTAACAACTTTGTGGCAATAAAGGGTATTCTGTAAATAAATACAAATCTAAGAACATTGTCTCTGTAGTCACTAAAGTTTCAGAAACAATTTTAATAGAAGGATCTATAGAAAGGACTGTTCTCGGCAACAAAATCTCACCACCCTTGAAAATAAGCATTAGATTTCAATTTTCTTTAATTACTGTTTCATCACTAGATTGTGACCTTTTTTTTTGCATTTAATTTTCATTTTGTAAAACTTAAGTTTGTATTTCACTGCTTCCATGAATGAAGTCGTAGTTTCTGAAGTCTTATCTGTCTTTAAAGTTTTGGGGATTTAATATGCACATGAAGATCTGAAGTATCAAAAGCCTTGAACGCTGCGTTCAGTGACCCACTCACGTTAAAAGGCAGCACGTGGGCAGAGGTAGAGGCTGGAGGGCAAGCACGTGCTCCCCGCTGGTTTGGCCTTTGCGTCAGCTGACGAGCAGTTACTGGAAGTGCACGCTTCCAGCGCTGCTCCAGCGTTCGCAGACTGGACATGCACAAGCACAGCTGTTGCATTTAGGAGACCAGACCAGAATCTATGCAAAGGATACAGTTTACAAACAGTTCAGCAGCTGAATGAATATAGCTCCCAAAGAATCATGCCAGCTGGAATGTTTCAGAAAGAGTTTAGAAAGAAGTACACAAAACTGCTTCTCTTTCTTACTTCAGTACTAGCCACACTGATTCTCTCTGACTTCAGTGAGAAATCAAGATGAGAGCCTCTCTCTTCATAGCACTCCTCTGATAAGCAGCAAGAGAGACCGGGAGAGCAATTATTGTAACAAAGTTGTGATTACTCAGGAGTCTATGATTACTCAGGATTCCTCTAGTCCACACTGCCCACAGTTAGGATTTCACAGTATAGGGGCAGAATGTGTCTGCCATTGCTCACGGCACAGAGTATTTTCCCCTTTGCGATATGGAGTCTGCCTTGCAGCCATCAGCTAGCTCTGATTCACTTGGAAAAGATGTGTGTATGTGGCACATATGTCCTAGTGCCACAGTTAGTTAATGTTATGTTGACCAATTAACCAGTGTTGGCACATGTGGGGCCATCTCATACATCCCTCCCATCCAAAATCAGTAGGAGGACAAGCAAGTTAACATAATTCAGATAATTCAGTGTATAAAACCATTTGCATCTTTGTGGGGCTATTTATAAGAACTGAGTGATGCCAAAGACATTTTAAAGCTACCTCTCTTACTGTGTCTGCAAAACTATGGGATTACTAGTTTTTTTAATGTTATTAAATATATATGTTAGCACCCAAAGGTCTCAATCACTAGCAGAGACCCTTTGTGTTGGATCCTGCATAAACACAGGCTACACATTTCCTGCCAGGCTCACAGTCCATTTCACTAGGACATTTTTATTGCATTTTTGTAATTAAAAAAAAAAAAAAACAAAAGACATTACTAAGCTGTAAAATACAATGTATTAAACACCTATGTCACTGATGGTAAACCTGCTGCACAAAGATCAGAAGTGGCTCGGAGTGCTACTGTTGATGGCACACAAACACGGGTTAAATGGCCAAGGCTGGAGAAAGCCACTGACTGCCACAAGAAGCAGAAGCAGAAAGAGTGACTAGGAGGAATTAGGGATAAGGGGAGGGGAGAAGGGGGAGCTGTTTGCCCAGGACATGAAAAAAAAAATGTTCTCCATCACTGATTTATTCCCTTCCATCTGTCCGCAGGCTTTCCCCAAGCTGACATTTAATTTCAAGGCTCAGAAAATATGTTTATTTCTCGCTAGTTGGGCATACAAGAAAAGGTGCAGCAATAAAGTTAAATACAACTGGAGATCTTTAATTTATCATCACTGAGCCAAAGAAAAACCAAAACACCTCGGGGGCTGTGGAGTTTGTGGCACTTTTCAGAACACATCAGCCCTAACCACTTGCTTGCAAGCAAGCAGAGCAGACATTGGTGAGCTGGTATTACTACTGAGCAAAAGCCTCCCGGGCACACAGCTCTAGGAAATGCTGAACACAGCTGAGGATGGGATGGGGAAAACAGGAGCAGCATTTGCAGTTCCCATGTCTTTGAAGTGGTCTACAGCCTACTTTGAAGCAGCCTGAAAAATGGCTCTCCTTATCCTCAGCCTCCAGAGTGGGTCAGGGAAAGACATCGTGTTGGGGCAGCTTATTTTTGCTATGTTATTGTTATGTTAACCACCTGTTACCCCAAATGAGAGGATCTGACGACTTCCCAGGTATTGCTCTGGTACCAAAGGACTGACTGGGGCTCCAAAGCACATCTCAGGACTTTAGTAAAAGAAACAGCCCAAAACAAAACAAAAAACAAAAGCAAAGAAAACACACCACACTATTCTGCTCAAGATCTCCTGTATTCATACTCTTTCCAATATCAGCTTGACAAAAAAACAAAAATCTAGATGTACATGAACTGTCTGCTTGCAGCTTTTGGTCTACTATTGCTCATGGTTTTCCTGCCAGTGATTGATCTAACATAATCTGTTTAGTTGGCAAGCAAGTATTAGTCAGCTCCTTCCCCACATATTTTCTTCCCGCTATATCTAAATACCACAGATGCCCTAGAAGATTTTGGGTTGTTTGAATGTATTTACAAAAGAACAAACAGAGCATCACAAAATCAACATCTCCTGCTGCACCTTGCTTAAGCCCATCCCACAGCAAAGGCCAAATAGAAGTTCTTGTTCTGAAACAGAAGTTTATATAACAGAACTATAATACATCAGTTATATATATTTTGTGGAGGAAGTTCTCTTCCCAAGGGCATTTGAACTTGTAAAGTTTGGTTTCCTGCTAGAACCTCTCTTCTTAGAGGAAGTTCAAACTAAGAGTACGGTTTGACTTTTTGTAGAATGGGGTGCTGGAAAAGGTTTCTTTTTTGTTTTACTCTTTTCCCGATGAACTGAGACCTGTAAGGAAAAGCTACAGCAACTAACCTAACCCTCAACAGTGTATAACTGTAAAGCAAAACTGCCCAAGGCAGGTGATCGAGAATAAACAGGAAATGTCTAAGATTTTTCCACCTGTGTTTCTCACAGTGCCATGGAAGCTTTTTCCTACATGAGACCCTTTCTTCTGCTAATTTACTGAGTGTAAACCACAGCTATCAGCAAAGTGGTTCGAACCATGCTGTGAAATCACGACAATAGATAATTATCTAGGAACAAAAAGCATTATACAACTTTCCGAGCTCTTTCTGATCAAGGTGAAAGCCCACGTATTTCCTGGAGATGGAGCTGTGACATATCTGTGTTTACACAGAGATGTAAGTTACCCCCCCCCCTTACTGAAAGAAATATCAGTCAAATTTGGCTGACACTGAAGCAAATATCTCAAAGTTGGGGGGCGGAGGGGTGACAGGAGGCTCAAGACCTCTATAATTCGTAGCACCTAAAACCCCAGTTTTACAGCTTCCTCAGCTGTATGTCTGGTCTCATAGGCCATGGAAAACTCACAGGGAAATAGAGCTGGGAGGAACCACAGGCATCTAAGGCCACCACCCCGTGCACCATCTGAGTGGTGACTCAGAGACATCTTTCCCATCTAGGAACTCTTTCCTAGCACGCGTGGCTGCTTCCTAAAGATGTCCTCCTCATGAACTGATGAACTCTCATCCTGCTTGTTTTAAGCTATTTCAAATTGAACTGTTGTGCTATAAAAAGCAGAATTTCAGCCACGAGCTGAACTGTATCTAATGCCACCAAGCAAAGACGAGGGCCTGCCTGCCTCAGGAGACCTGTTCTGACAGGAAAAATAGGAAGGAAGGTCCAAGAATGCCAGTTAGCACAGCACGCGGTCCTGTCAGAGAAGCAGGTGTGTTTCTTGTGCCAACACAGGTGGATAGGAGGGGCTTTTAACGTAATTCTGGAAGAAAAATATACTGACAAATTCAAAGTATCACAGTAAACTCCGCTGTATTTAAAGGATATCATTAATATGGGACTGTGAGGAAAAGAAAAAGAAATAAAACTGCAAAGGAATATGGAAAAAATTACTGTCGGAACATAAAGCTTTTTGTGCTGGTATGTCACGTTTGTGCCAACATGCTCCTGAGCAAAGCAAGGTCTTCTCTGCCCTTCCTACCAGTGCCCCCAGACCAACATCTGTCGGAGGCGGCTGCTTTGTGCTATACGGTCTCCGGGGTGGGAGCATGATGCTGGCTGAGGAAAAGGGGAGATTACGGGGGTTGACTGGGCATCCTGCACTACAGCAATTCAAGGCCCACGAGCAACCCGAGGCGAGGTTAGATTCCCCCCCCCCCCCGAGCCTTGATCCATCTCCGACCCAGCCTCTGGAGCAGAATACAGACGATGAGAAACACAGCGGTTGTATCACCGCAGCCCGGGATTATCCTCTGTCTTCCAAAAGCACATTTGGTGCTGCTACTCCCTCGTGGGCACTCTCTCAGCACGGGTTAGCAGACTTTCCTGGGAATGCACGGAGAGAAGAAACTGTTTCTAATACAGAACATTTCACAACAGCTCTCCATTTACGTGGTACTGATCAGATGCCAGTTACGTATCATTAAGTATTGTGTTTGGAGAATAAATCGGATAGACTCAGCTAAAATAACACAGCTTGTTTTACTAAGGTTTTATGTAAATACAACTATTGTGCTTTTCTGATTTTATACTTATTACTTCTCCCTATGGGCCAGATTCTGCCTTTCATCTACTCAGTAGAAACTAATTTCATAAGTTCTTCCTTAATTTCACAATGGAAGTTTCACAACATACAATACTCACAAATTTGACCTTTCTCCGGCCATTTTCTGTGAAACTTCTCTCATTTTCTGTGAGATACAACCATTTCTTCATCACTTTCCCTGCAGGCAGACACAGATTGTATGGCATTTACTTCCAGAAGGAAGAAATGTTTCCTCAGCTCCTAAGCACAGCATTGTGCTACATCGAGGACCCAGAAAGACCAGTAAAGCCCCTTTTGGCTATCAAAATGCAAATGTAGTTCAAAGTCAGCATAAGCTGTAGATATATGGCACACCAGTCAACTTTGTAACTGAACAAATACAGGTCAATGGAAAATGACATAAAAATTAGGAATTTAAATTTAAATTTTCCAATTTAAATTAGGAAGGTACTCGTTAGTAACTATTGCCAAACCAAGCAATTCTCATACATTGCCCAAAATCAACAGGCACAGATGCTTGATGTCTCTACTAACACTTTCCTGCAAATCTCTATTGAAAGAAATGAGCGTGTCTGGTTTATTGGAGGGGCTGCCTTTATTTACAGAAGTCAGTGAGTAGGATCAACCAAACCTTACCAAACATACTTTTTAACCATGAGACTTGCCTGTATAGACTTCTACAAGCAAGAGCCAACAGGCAATTAAGAGAGTCTGCAATAGCTTGCAGAATTGTGAAAGTTTTCAAGGAACACAACATAAAGAAATCTAATGTTAACACTGGCTACTAACCCCGTGAGTCAGACCACATAGTTTGCACATCTAGTAACCATGACAAACTTCTGAATACAAGTATTTCAAAAACATATGTGCACAGGAGAAATAAACAAACATGAGAGAAACGGTTTGTATATGTCTTATGCCATGCAGAGGGTTACTAAACATGCAGCTACCTTGGCACTGGGCTAAGTGTCCATTTGTGTGCACAACTGGGGCAATAGGTAATTGGCTTCTCCTTGTATGGGTGCTGCTTTCCAAAGTGAAAACTTGCTTTGAGGAGTTGATGCTGTAAATGCAGGAGACTGCTCACAAAACACACAGAAAAATCCTTCATCACAGGCGTAATCTCAAAATTACAAACTGAGGGACAGTTCTTGGAAATGAATGTGACCTGGCAAGTACAGTATTTATAGCTGAAATGTAAAATAGATCTTAGGCAGTCTCTACTTTATATCAAGAATCATTTGTCCCATCTGTCCAATGACAAAAATTCAGCATAAGCATTGCATTAGGCTCCCTCAATCTACTCGTGTTTAAGTCATGACCTAATACGTCCACACTTAGTCAAAATAGGTGCTACTTGAAGGGTGTGTTGGGATGGATTTGATACACACTTCGATGTACTCTCCAAGCAGAATTGTGGGTAGACATCTTGCTTAAATGTCAGTAGCTAAGGATAGTGGAATCCCCCCAAAAAAATGGCTTAATACACAGAGGCGGTCAGATTATCATTGGAGATACATGAAGAAAAGGAAAAGATGATGAAAATGAGTGACCACATGCTTTAAAATACGCATTCTCAGATGGTCATGCATCAGTTCTGACTCTCCATTACTCCGATGAAAGGTATAGTTAGTTTAATGTCTATTCCCACCTTCTGCACGTCTCTATCTCAAACACTTCCTCAAAAGTCCACCATACCACCAAGTATTTCACATTCAAGATCCACCATATAATTAACTTTTGTCTTCTGCTCACCTTTATCCAGCCTTTTATTTTCTCCTTCCATGCTTGTCTTGTGTTTTGCCTTGCAGAAAAGAAATGCTACACTACGCCACGTGCCAGATAGTAAGTGCATCATCTGAATGTCCTGCAACTTGAATGGCAATAGAAAGTTTTCAGCGCCTCTTAGAATTAACCTTTCAGACAGAACACTCTCTCCCGGTAATGCACAGTATTACATGCAATATCCTTAGGTCTCAGTCTAAGATGTTAAATGTGTGACTCCAAATAAGGTAATTTATATCAACCTAGGATTTTGCATCCTACCAACGTGAATTTTGCTACAGTTTTTGCTACTCTACAGGTAGTAATATTGACAGAAGTATAATAATTCTCAATTTTGTTCATGCTACGTAAGGTAAGTCACTAAAGAAACTGTTTTGTGGATATCTGCTCACAGTCCTACAGCAATTATAACAACAGTTCATATAGAGCAATATCTGATGTATTCCAAGCTATTTTTAGTGCCATTTGCAAATTAGGAAATATGGAACCACCATATTTCCCAATCATTCTGGAGACTTCAGATAGACATGTTAAATTCTGATTGTAACAAAACATCAACTCAGGATAGTTTTGTTTTGCTGCTACATTTTTAAATTTACAAAGTCATTTCACTTAAAATGTGTGCTGCTAGAGATTTTAACCCATCTTATACTCACATGTAATATTTCAAGCAGATCTGATAAAACCATTTGGTTTAAAAACACAGTATTTCTGGATTGTGGACATTACTTGTTAACTAAACCACTTCAGAATAGAATATACATTTTATACAGGATTTTTTTTTTTTTTACATACTTGTCTCAAGAATAGGAAATACTAAAGTATCTTTTGAAATCTTTTAATGAGCAACAAAGAAAATGGTTATTCCGCAGTGCCTGATGAAACATGGAAAAAAGATGCTGAAATAAATATGAGGAAGTCCAAATTCTCACCTGTATCCAGCAGAAATTGCACTCATTTCCTTAGACAGCATCCTGAATATCTACTACAGTCTGAAGTTTAGTCAAAATTATGCTACATATTACCAAGGACTAAACATCTGGAAACTTCTGCTGCATCCAGTATGTTAGATCACAAGTCTTAATCCAGGAATTTACTCCAGGCACACAGGTTGTCTCCTGAAAGCTGAGCCAGTGTCTGCTGCAGGCAACTGGAGCATTTCCAGTGCCCTCAGAGGGCACCACATCTGCTTGCAGAGAAGCCCACAGTACACTGGCCTGCACAGAGATGGGTGGCCAAGACAGTCTGGAGGCAGAGGTGGTGGTGAGCAGACCTTTCATCTGTCTGCTGAAGCCAGCAGCACCTACCAAGACTCTGTGAAAGATCTGGAAGATGCATTTGCTGATGGTAGAGCAGTTGCAATGGAAAGCATCAGAAAAGTATGAAGTATTACCATGTTGTCTGACTTCCAGAGAGTTTTGCTGAGGTTGGACTTTTTTTAAAATGTGTCAGTGTAGACCTAGGCAAAGAACCCCATTAGTGTCTGGAAAGGATATCTGCCTTTCAAAATGTTCTTATTTTGTTTGACAGTTGTAATCTTCATGCACTGTTCTGTTGTAACACACACATGAAACCAGTGAAGCAGAAGGAGGCCCTTTTCCATAGAAAACATAGAAATAATTTCAGATGAAAAAAAAAAAAAGATCGTTCAGACAGCATCATCAAAACAGATCGTTCAGACAGCATCATCAAAACCTCTGTTCAAAGGGCAAATGAAACCAAGAAATAGGAAATGTTAAAAGGACTCAAAACCTAACAGGAAAGTTCAGGGTCTCTGTCTTTTGGACGTACATTAAACGTAATACTGAAATGCATTTATGGTTTTACTAACTTAGAGTAAATTATGTTGCAAACTTTTTTTTTTTTTTCTGAGTGGAAACATTTGTAAACAAAATCACAGGCTCAGCCATAACATCTGTCTGGATCCCATGCTGCACGAGGCTAAAGGAGCCGGATGTTCATGGTCATGTGGGTTCGCGCAGAACAGAAGACCGTACCAGATAGTGACTGTATTTCTGAATTGGCCTTCTCAAATTAGACATTTGCTTCTAATCACAGTTGTCAAGCTGTAATAAAATGAGAAAAATAAGAGACTTTAAACAATGCAGTACAGCTATGTAAAAGTTTTCTTTACTTCATAGAACCTTGCCCTCAAATCTTTCTTAGGTAAGGAAAAGGAATCAAGAAATCTGGAGTTCTCAGCTGCCTCTCGGAGCAACCAGTGGTGTAAGTCCAGACAAGTCATTTCTTAACCTATCCTTCTGTTCCCCAAGTTGTAACAGTTGTGATAGGTCTGAAGAGCTTCGTTAGCTTTGGATACTCATATGCTGAAAAGTTTAGAGAGACTTCAGAAATGGATAGAAAGGCATGAGAGCATCCAGTACTATCTGTATTTACCAAGAAGTGGACACAGCAGTAAATGGAGCTGTGAAAACGTCCTGTGATGCACTCAAAATAGATGGCCATGAAGAGCTACAGATCAATTTAAAAGAAAACGTAATTTCAAACGGTACTACACTTACATTTTGCACATCTTCCACAGTGAAAAGAATCTGTGTAAGCCTGGGGGCCTTGCCAAAAAGAAAAAAAAAAAGAAAAAGAAAAAGAGAAAGAAAGAAAGCACAAAATCATGTAAAAGTAATTTAAATACCAGCAGGTGCAGTATTGAGAAAGCATGGTGGTATTTGTGGTATTTCTTCAGAAAGCCATCTGTGTATTTCTTCAGAAGCCTGACTACATCTCATTCGCTCTGCCTTGTGCTGCTTACTTCCCTGCCTCGCAGCGGCAGCAGAGTTGGTCCCACCAGGCTCACATCGCCGCACGTGTAACTTCTCACAACGCCCTCCCCGCAGCCACCTGGGGAATAAGCTGCAGCTCACTTGACCACGGAACAACAGTAAACTAGCGTAGAGTAGCCAAGTACAGCCGTAAGGAGCTAATAACTGTCTTTTCCTCTGTCCCGGTTACCGAATTCCTGAGGGCGAGCAAAATAGCTTACAGCTGATGGCGGTCTGACGGCCTGCCTGGGAATCACTCCCGTCTCTGGAGCATCCTGAGTCACCTTCACTGAGAACAAAACGACGTGACTTATTCAGTGTCCATCACTGCAGCGTCTGGACGCCACGCGGAGTTCAAAATCAATACGCCGGCAGGCAGAGCGGCGCGACGCGGGCGCTAGACTGCGTCAGAGGGTAGTTAGATGTCAGTGCTGTTAGCGCCAGCTCTTCTGCTCTGCTCTGACTTTTCCTTCGGCTGCTGCCGCTCTGGCAGTTGCAGTAACCGTTTCTGCCTCGGCCTTTGCTCCCCCATTGCCTGAGGCTCTGGGCAAAGTCAGTGGCAATGCTGAGCTGAGCCCTCAGCCTTGGAGAGAAGCAGAAGGCAGAAGCTGGGGACAAATGCTGCGGGATCTGTTGATAACAGCTCCAGCTGCTGCCCTGTTATCCGCTGTCTTTTCTGTATCATCAGGTCAAAGCTAGTTACCAGCTTCTTTTGTTTGCATACACATACATATGTTTTATATATATTTATATATATATATATATATATACTCACACACACACACAAACATATATATATAGAGAGTATACATATATGTAATATATACTACATATATATATTTTAAAGAGAACTGAGGTTTTTGCTGGCAACTCCCCCATATACCTTTAACCAGATAATCCCATTTATTCTTTTAGTCTTTCACATGGTTATGTGAGTAGTTAGAGAGCTGCTTTTTGTCTAAACAAATTCTTCTGTATTTCCTTTCGCAATGCTTCTCTCCTACGTAAACAAGAAAACCATATGGAGAACATTTATTTACTGAAAAAAGGCAACGCACCGTATCAAGAGTGTATCAGAAGATTCTCCCAATTTGACATCTTTAATCTTACTAGTTTTTATGTGTTGAATTTAAGTTTCTCAGCCATCAGAGTTCAGATTAATTAAGATATATACTGCAAGGTACAGTTGTCTTTAAAAGTGTGCTAAGTATCTGCAAAAATTGGGCTGTAAAAAAACAGCCAGACAGTAACCTTCAGGTACTTCTTGCTTCTAGCCAGTCTGAAAAATAAAAATCTCACCAAGTTTCAGTAACTCACGTACTTGGGATATCTCAGTTTTGGAGTGCTCTGCATGAATATTTATGATTTATTTCCAGAACTGCTCAGTCCCACTGAGTTTGATGGAAATCTGCAAGTGAGTATTACATTCAAAAATGTCAGCAAATCTCCTAGTTAATCACATCTACACATACAAATAAGTCAAAGCACTCCAGACTTGAGGATACTCAGACTTGAATCTGAAGAAGTCCAATACTCAGCAAAGACACTAAGCCACAAATATGAAGCCACTGGAAATGTTGTACACACAAAAAATGATTCCCTGTATGTAAATACAAGAAATCCTGCTCAGTGATTTTCAAGCCTAGAGATCAAGCAACTATTTAAAACTGTTGAACAAAACCAAAATTTCAACAATAAAATAAAGACTCCTATGAGATAGGCAAAAGGAATTTTTTGCACTTTTTTCTTTTAATTTTCTTTTCTGCTTACTTCCTTGCTTTAAACAATGTGGTTCCTGTTCTCAAATGTTTTATTGCAAAACCTGAGAAACCTTAACCTAGCGTGAGAGCTTTACAAGGGCGTGCAGAGGAAATACAGATGGAGGAGCCCTGAGATGCCGGTGGAGAAATGGCAGCAATTTGGAAAGGGACTGTGTTGGCAGAGAGCTCGGTCAGCTCTCTGAGTTCTGTTCCGTTGCATCGTTGTTTAACTTCTCTCTCAGATGGCAACATAGGCCCTAGATGTAGGATTCATTTGTTTTTAACAACTGCTTCTGTCTGTATTTAATTACGTTAGCACACAAAATGTACTATCACCTGAAGCAACTGTCATGCTGTGTGTTGGTTCTGAAGGCAGCACAGGGATAACTGGTTTGGAATAAAATTTTCTGTGAAAAGCTACTAGACAAGAACATGAAAAATGGAGAGATTTCTCAAGAACACAGTTACATTATGCAGAATCTTCCATCCATTTATCAATGTGTCTTGCACAAAGATAAAACACTATTTAGAGAGCGTATCAAGTGAACATAATTTTAGAAGAGCCTGCTCATTTACAACTCGCTGTTTCATGCAGCCGGAGAGCTGGCTTACTGTCAGCCAGCAAAGCAAGGGTAATATCACTGGTGAGTAATTGCAACAAAAAAGGTTTGTCAGTACATTAAATAATTGAGCCACTTCAAACTTCCATGAAGAAATGCAGGGAAAAAAAATGTTCTCTGGTCTCTTACTTAACAGGCATCTCCTGCATGCTCCTGCAGCGCAGAGGTTGTCCAGGGAGCCTGGGGAAAGGGAACAAACGAGAGAGCACAGCAACAGAACAGGCACGTAAACAAAAAATAAGCTACGCTTTCCCGAGTGATTCCCAGTGCCTGTGTCAACATCCCCTTTCCACACACAGGTGGGATACCCTGCAGCAGAGCATCACTTCTCTGCGCATCATCTCCCACCGCAGGCTCCTCCCGTCCTGCCCAGGACCAGCAGCCAGGACCAGCCAAGCCCGAGTGCGTCTCTGCCACTCGGAGGTCACCTTCAAGGGGGCTCCACGCTCCGTGCTCACTCCCCAGAGGCGCTGCCACGTCGCCGAGTTTTGCAGTTCCTTAGGGAGCTGTGCAGATGGGTAGTCTCAAGACGCTTCTTGGTT
This sequence comes from Rhea pennata, assembly GCF_028389875.1. Taxonomy (NCBI): domain Eukaryota; kingdom Metazoa; phylum Chordata; class Aves; order Rheiformes; family Rheidae; genus Rhea; species Rhea pennata. Next base: position 14,173,070 of record NC_084670.1, on the reverse strand, counting down.
CTGCTGAGAACCTCCATGACCTCTCAACCTAAAGTGGGTCTAAACTATGCCCCCAGTCCAAAAAAAATTAGGAGTCAAGCAAGCTTGGGGTTCTCCTGCAGAATCTGACCGCTTTAAATGAGCACTCTATCATCTCCTTCAGCCTCTACAGTGCTCCAGGGGAAAGTTATCCTCAAAATACCAGCGCTGCCTGCCTGGCAGCTGTTCACACTGCTAACCCACGCTGCAGTCACTTTTAAGGTCAGGCCTTGAAACCTACCACAAAGATAAGATCCCAAAAGAGCCAGACTTCCTGGGTGAACTTCAGCTCCTCGCGCGTGGTGAATGGATTAACAGAGACACAGGAAAAGCTCAGGGTGAAAACCTAGTATCGGAGAGGCGTTGGGAACTGCTTTCCAAACCACCTCTCATCCGTATGTCACTTGGAGCGTCCCCGCTCTGCTCCTCCAAAGTCAGCATCGCTGCGGGACAGGTTAGAGGTGGGAATTTAGAGGGCCAATTTCCACGCAGCCTGCGATTCAGTGGAGGCCAACGGCCGACGTACACCTGATGAGCTGGACCCAACAACCACCCGCTACAATTTATCCAGGTCAACTCAATCAAGCCAATCTTACAACAGAAATTTAACCTATACTTAGGAAGGCTAAAAGATTTTTCTTCTCTGGAATTTTTAATGATAATGGTTTACATGGCTTTCTCTTCATGAGCTACAAATACCTTAGGCGTCTCCATTCAAGCCACTAGCAAAATTCAGATGAAATCTGACAGCCTCTCTATTATTTGATAGGGAGTCATTTTTCTTCTCCTCAGTACATCTTCATCTTTTTATTGTTCAATTGTTTTTACATTGTAATTTGAGCATAAAAGTACTTTCCATAGGGCACAGAAAAATCGTATTGTAATTTTTAATTTATCTGTTGAGTTACTATAGTTTCAGAGCTACAACACATCCTGTTATACATGAACATCTGCAATCCTTAGCAGACAAAAACTGAGTACAGTGATCCTATACAGCCTTCAGCCATCTAAACATAATAATAGGTGATCTGGGCCAGCAATTCAAAATTTTTTGCCATTTAGTTTCAAGTTCAGGCTAATGAAACCTCTCATTAGAGATATCACAAAGTAAATTTCAATTCTTTCTGTTGAAAGAACATTTTGTGCATGATAAAATATGCACAAAATGTGCCACTTCTAGTAACTTACAATCCTATTAGCAAAGTATGGGGACATTTTCCTTTACTACCATTTAGGAATATGTTTCTTTCATTTGTCTTAACTATGTTCAAAAGAACCACAATTTGTCAATTTTAATTTGCTGGTTTCCATAGTAACTTCTCATAAGGCATTAAATACCCAGTCACCCGACAGAAATGAATACTCAGTAAAGGAAAAAACTTCTGTTGTGATTGAAAGATCCAAAGGCAGAGACTGGGGAGTTGATATATAAAAATAAAATAATAATAATTTCATGAAGTATTAAAACATGCAGATGATCCTCAAGATGTTATAGATAGTTGGCATATCTTACTGGTCTGAGATGAGTTTCCAAAGGACGCCTTGTTGGGCAGGTTCTCGTTGAAAATTTTTACATAGCCAGAGAAGGTAAGCTATTCATGCTGATCTGGGAAGCTGGATCAATGACTGACCATAAACACAATTTTCCAGTCATATGAAACATCCTGAAGTATCCTAGGAAGGGATAAATAAGCAAAACATTTTGCAGAATGATATTTTAATGCTTTGGATTCGTCTAAAAGCTTAACTTTCATTTTGATCTATTTATACTTAGTAATATATTCCATTTCTCTTAATTGAGAAAGATAAATCTATATGTTCCTTTTCAAAATTGTTTAAATAGTAACCAACTGGCAAGTAACCACCTTGTAATCTGTGAAGTAACCACCTTGTAAACTGTGAGTGCCACTGGATTGTTAGTTGCACACAAATACGTGCAAAATTGCATCTCTGAATAGCATCTCCGAGCAGAGCGCGCGGTTTCTGGGATTGCATTATGCATGGTAACGGCACATGCAAATGATCAAAGAGCTAAACAGCTGTACAGTGCACAATTACTCACTGAAAAAGTGTGATGTAAACGGTGCTGCGTGAGCCACGTGTACTGCGAGCTTGGCTCAGACCCCAACTCCTACTCAGGCACTGCTTGTCCTGAAACCTAATAGTTTGTTACACTGCCCGGTTCCGAAACACTGTGTGCGCCTTACGGTGTTCTGCCCGCTACACGCAATGTTCTCTTATCTTTTGTGCTCTTGTTCTTTATTTCCAAGTCCTAAGCACTCTATTCCATCTGTCAACATCAAATATTATTTCTGTGACGTAAACCATAAAAGCGTATTGAATCTTTTCTGCACGCGCTGCCTATACTCAGCTCTGAATCTACGGCTCCGCTCAGAAATGAATTACTACTAGATAGGTTAGCGATACGTGCTACAGCGCTATGCTGCTTTTTAAAGTACCTGGATACATATCTCCATATGTAACTTGCAGACTTAAATATTATAATAAATTATATAAGATAACAGACAAAAAGGAATTTAAAGGAAGAGTAGTCTAACAAAGAAATTGAATATAAATAGGTTACATATATATATATTTTATCCATCATTGGGTAGAACAAAAAAAATTTAAGGATATATTGCTGGCAGTGTTTTATAAACAGAATTTTAATGCTTCATGTAAATTATCGATTTATTATAGCATGATGCTTAAAATAAGTTTTAGAAGTTTTAAACTTTTTTTTAAAGGTGACTAGGTAATTGTACAATTATTGCCCTCCTCTTGCTTTTATATAAAAAGACAACCAATTTAACATAGTTACACATCCAGAACTTGATGGGGGGGGCTTGGTACTGTAAAGGAAAGCTTTACATGTTTACGTGTTTAGATGTCCTTAATTCTTCTTCACATTTTATACTGAAGATCTGAAGGTGCCACAGATCGTAAAACAAAACTTCGGCAATAAAATAGTGAGTATAAAAAAATGTAATACAAGGCTAAAGTCCCCCTTGGTTTACCCAGCACATATTTAGAGCCTCTCGACTTTGAATTGACAAGGAGAGCAGGCAGCGCCTGGTCGCTTATTAGCGCAGCAGCAGATTAGCGTTGGCGGTACTTGACTGTGAAATCAAGGCACGAAATAGCTCGAGGCTTCGCTGTGTGTTCTCAGAGAAAAATCATGTGAAATGGGTAGTTTAACAGCAGTACAAATGCTGCCAGACTGAGAACCCAGACAAACATTTCAATATTTTATCATCAGCCTTTGTAACACACGGACTGTGCTCTCTGGGAAATGTAGCTAGCTAGGAGCAAACAATAGTAAAGGTAGCTATACAGGACTTTTCTGCAGGATCTGCCTAGACATCTGCTAATAATAAAAAAAAAGCAACTAGTCATGAACAGTTGTTTCAAGGATATTTATGAAGTTTCCCTGGAACCATTTCCTCAATAATTGAGGTGAGACAGGCAGCTAAGAAAGTGATGGAAAGGGCAGTGAATGCTTTTAGAAGTGCATTAAAATTAAACTGATTAATTAAAATCCTCTGAGGCCCCTCTGTCCATTTCCTTATTCAGTCAGAAGAATTTATAATGAAGTGCGATCTTCTGTATTACCATTCCCTGGCATTTGAACAGTTGTAACCACACACACTGATACTGTGGTCCACCCTGTGCTTCATATTTTCATTATATTTCAGTTTAAACATACAAGGCATTACTATGCACACTAATAATGAAAGATATCTGTAAAATACAGAGCAAGTTTCCACGTAATAGAAAAATTTCATCTTTAACTCTAGCAAGTCCCTCTGCAAAGGCCAGTTGCCCTGCAGCACCTTCTCCAGCCAGTAAGCACACTTGGCTCTTACTCATTCTGGGAGATTATTGATTGTCTTATTTTTTTTTCTGATGAAAAGACTGCTTCAACACTCTTCGGTCCTCACCTCAGACAAGCTTGCATTTAAACAGAGGGACTGAGATCTGCTCTTTTGCTCATCTTCTTCCCTCACTGCACCACGGCATCCAGGTCGTTCGAACATCACTGTGCGCTGGTTCTCCTCCCGCTGGAGAGGCTGCTCTATCTCACCACCAAGTCTTTCCTCAGGACCAGTTCCCCCAATTCTGCCACTGTTGTGGCAGGACTAAGAGGCCTGGACGAGTCAAATCCACTTGTGATCTAAGGTTCCCAGACTTTGGACCTGTCTCTGTCAGAAACACAGCTTCAAGAAAAACCTCTGCACAGCAAAACATTCATTTTTCTCTTGTTATTGCCTATCTGGGTGAGGCAGCGACAAGGAAAGCGCTAAGACTATCCGACCTGCCTTTCCATAGCGGCGCCGCAGCTGCCCATGGCACAGCAAACCTGGGAGGACCACTGCCTGGGCCAGAGAACCAGACACGGCTGAGCACAAAGATACCCGAGATGTCTGCAAAGAGAGCGGCAAGCAAAAAGAATGACTGAATCCTCAGCTGAGGGTCTATGGGACCTATGCTAAAGGTAACCTGTAATTCCTCGCTCTTACTACTGTTAGGAGCATTAGCATATATTTGAGGGGATGCTTAAGCATTACATCACATTACCTGCCACTCGCAGTCTGTGAGGGCTCTTCCCTCACAAGTAGCAACTCATGGGCAAATATTTCAATGTGGATAGACCTTTGAAAGGAATAGGATCCAGAAACTGTGTAGAGGGAGCAAAGACAGATTTCATGTTTGTTTTGGCTATTTTATGTCCAGTTTCCTCCAGAAAGAGACAGGTTAAGATAGTGTTTTTGTAAATAGCACCAAATATAATAGGAAAAGAAAACAACGCTACAAGTTAGATAGAAATAATTTGCTATCTTAAATGTGCATATAGCCCAAATTATTTTTTTTTCTTAGCTGCTGATTTATTTTTCAAGTGATTTTTTTTAAAAAAAGTCAGTGTTCTTGGGAGATAAGCAGAATTACCAACAGCAGAACCCAGCACTGGATTTGTTCTTTTGATTAATTTTGAACAGAGTACTGGAGAATTTCTGTAGCATATATTAACAGCTTTAAATACATGCCAGGTAAATGGCAAAGTGCTTCCTACTGGCAATTAGTTTCATACTCTATGCCCTACCTACAACCTCATTTTACTCAGAAGAAACACTTTCAATGAAAATATCAGCTTTTACATCATCTTTCAAACAATCTCAGTGACCGCATTTCACTTGTCTGTTATGGGCTCGAGCCTTCCTTTCTTGATTTGAGGAGATGTGATGTCTCCTAATTTTCAGCAGTGGACTATGGGACCTGCACTATTTCCCCTACAGTGCTCATACCACAACTTCCAGAAAGGCATACTGTTCCCTAAATCAACAAGCAGATTCACTGAGGAGCTAGGCAACCTTTAGATGTTATTTCCTCCGTTGCCACTAGCTTGTACAGCACCCGCTCCTAGTCTTGCAAGAAGAGAAAAGCCATGCAAATGCAGAGAGCTCAGCAACACATCTGGAGGATCAACCTAGTGAATGAGCAAGAGGCGGACTTATACCTTCTTAGAGGTCCCATCTGAGTGGGAGAGAACTACTCTAGCTATTCAACACCACCTTCCTTCTTATAGGGGCCCTGGGTCTGACAGGGGGGCAAAAGCTTGTGTCTAGGCACCCCATAATTAGCTTCCAGCAAAATTAGCAGTTTAGACTAACAGTTAGACTTACCTTGGCATATTTACTTCAATCAGCTGAAGGAGTGACTTGATTACTTGCTTCACTGGCAGACAAGTCAAAACAAGAGTGAAGGGGGAGTTCTTCCACCAGCGCAGCCAGACCTGAAGGGAAGGTCTTCTTATGCAGGAGCAGAGATGCCCTTGATCCCTTCAGCATTTGTTCCTGTTGAGCTAGACAGATCATAAATCTCATTTAACAAAACATTTACAACCTTCCCACTGTTCAAACTGCAGTCTGCAATCCGCTGGCTGAAGTCAAGTTGGCTGCGCACGTATCATGGAGGGAACTGGGGTTCAAGGGGCAGAGGAGGCAGTGGCAGCCCTGGAGGGGAGACTGCCCCGCTCTACCTGTGGCAGATATGGAGCACTGCCCAACCCTACATCAATGTGTAAAGGTATTTACAATGTATGCAAATATATTACATATATTTATGTGTGTGTGTCTGCAGTTACTATTTGATAACACAGTCTTTGATCATAAAGACTCTTTAAAAAAAGTCTTTTTGCCCAACTTTCAAGTACAGTTGTATACTAAATAACTCATCATTTCTCTTTATCAGCCATATTAATTTTAATTTATTTTTTATAAATACCCCTCTAACACATTATTAACCTACTGCTTAGACAGTAATGAGGGACACTATGTTCTGGTCCTGTCTCACAGAGTAAACTGAATTTTAAATAAGAAAAATAGGTTAAGCTGAAAATAGTGAATATGAGTCAACAAAAACATTGCCACTAAGAAAATAAAGGCAGCCTTATCATTTTGCTTTTTTAAATCCTTTTTCTCAAACTTAAAATATGTTGAAAAAGGAAATATTCTAAACTGATCAAGAACTCTCTATAAGAGACAAAATCAATGAAGCAATTCCTTCTATTTCCAAAAGGGACTGAATATAAAATAACGCTGGCTGTAGGAAGAAATTTAGAAAGGATGTACACCAGGAAAATTGCCACATATTGTAAAAAGAAGAAAAAAAAAGAGGGGTACCATATTTTAAAAAGGGGGTAAGAAAATTCATTTCCTCGCTTGTTCTTATTTACTGAAAATTAGAGTAATCAGAGTAATGAATACACATCTTTAGTATAAGTCTATTCCATATATACATTATATTAGAACACTTTAAGATGCTGTAATTTCATTTCATTTCTAAAGCAACCGAAAATACTTGCTGAGAATATGACAAAAATCTTCTCTGATAAGAAAAGATCATTAAATGGCATGATTTATTTTTCACACGCTAACCTTTTGAACTCAGATAGCATTCACATGCTATTCTTCATAAATAAAGGAGCCTTGTGCTTTGTCATTTGATTTTCATTACTTAAAATTCTACTTCCTGCTATAGCAGTATATATAGCAACTGGTTGTACTGCTCATGACTGGAGATTGATTAAAGACCACAGTCAAAAGAATTAAATTCCACTGAGCAAAATTTGACTCGGATGAATTCAGCAGGAGCCACATGTAAAACTGGACTCAAAACGGCAGTTTTAAAAATCCCATGTGGAGAAAGGTCAGTATACATCATGTGAGAGACATACATATTCAATAAAAAGGAATATAGAGACTGGAGGGTTCAGGAAATTGCAACAAAACTCAGAGCTTTGGGGTTCAAAGACTGGTCATGTCTGTACTCCTGATCGCATGCACATTTAGAAACATTTGTAAAACAGTTTTGTATCTAAGTACTTCATTTATTCTCACTGCAAAACTACCGTCACTGGTCATACTGTCTCAGGAGAGTTATAAGCATGAAAAGTAAATTATCCATCGGTCACCAAGCAAATAGGTATTGTGTGGAAAGGGGACAATGTCCTGGAGACCTCTGTTCCGTAAGTGACAGCATAAAAAAAATTTGCCCAAGCTTGTGGTTGCAAAGCAAACTTCCAAAATGTAAATAATAATGTGGACCTAGGGCTCCTCATATTAGTCTCAGCAAAGAAGCTGTTTCATTCTTCCTGGATAAAGCATACATAAAAGGAGAGGAATTACGCTTCTGCGTAGGCCTGCCCAGCCTACCGCAACAAGAATCCCAGCACGGTGCAAAAAACAGGTTGAGCTCAGTTTGTTTGGCACATGGGAGAGTATGGGTTGTTTTCCTATTTCACTTCTGACCTGTGGTCAGAGCAGTGGAAAATTGCTTTGTCCCTGCCTGCGAGATGTTTACAGTGAGTCTCAGGCATAGACTCAGGTGTTCGCTCTCTTAAATGCCTTTCAGATATTTCAGAGATTACGAAAGCATAATCTTTATGCTAAATTTATAAATGAATTAAAAATTAGAAACATGATTTCTGGTAACTTTTATCAAGGCAAGTCCTTTACTGGAAACTTCAAGAACTTAACATGATTATAAGCATATTTCAAAATAGCAGAAATAAGGTGGAACAATACAATGATTATGGAAAGAAGCCACTGACTGAATCTTCAGCCACATACTATAGCAAAAATGGACATCACAGAGTCACTTCAAAACCTTAGCATAAAACCCACGTAGCAGTGGTATAAAATTCAAGCTACGTGAAATCACAGGAACAGACCACAACAGATCATAAAGGAGATAAACAAAAGCGAACCGTTGTATTGGCTTCATTTCTACACAGAAAAGCTTAGCTGGCTTTTGTAGGACTGCTTGATCTAAGAGTAACAGCACTAAACATGCAGCCACACCGAGACATCAACATGTGCTAGCAACTCTTAGACAATATCAACTCTCCAAGAACATTGAATCCATAACCTTGCTACTGGCCTGTGACAAAACACGTGTTGCCATGTCTCTGCTTTTACTTCGTAACCCGTGCTAATTAGCTGAAGCGGCTTTGTGTATGGAAATCTTCATTACCTCACATCATCGCTTTACTGGGTAAACAGCCCCTCAGGCTGATTAGCTGTGGTTACACTGTCTGAAACAGTCACACAACGTTAGCTTTTGGGTTGTAGCAGATCCCAGGTAGGCTCACATGTAAAGTATAAGAGGAGGCGGCGTTTTGCTCCCAAGTACATTTGAATGGCTATCAGGCCAAAGTCCTGAGATCTTGTTTCTGACAAATAGTATCTGACAGAATCATTCCCCTGACCATCACACCTCACATATTGATAATAGTGTTATTAAGATTGCCCCTGTGAACAAGCACAAGAGTCGCAGTGCATGTAAGGTCAGTGCAAAATGATTAAGCTGTTTACTGCTGTATCTCAACAAGGACTCTGCTGGTTGGTTACATTTTGGTTGTAAATTGCCTGATCCAAATGAGATATGACACTACATTATTTTGTCCAAAAGCTGTGGATGCCAGTAACTTGACCAGGTTTGCAGACCCCAGCCAGAACCGAAATCTCATCAAGGGAGCTGAGTCACTGGGAGCAACTTGTTTCACAACACTTGTCTACAAGACAACCAAACGATTGGATTTTACCCATCACGTTTTGGTCAAGCTAACAGGTTTTTTAAGTAACAATTTAAGCTTCCATCTGCAAATGGTGCTCTGGAAATGGAACAGTTATAGTTCTACAATTTTCTAATGGATGTGGGAGAAGGATGATACCAGTGACACTTGCTTTGCATAGATACCACCTTCTCTAACAGAAGGGCAATGATAGGGTTGTATCATCAGGCTGATACGTTTTGTGAAGTCCATTAAGAGCTAAAAAGCTACCAGTACAGATGTGTTCTGGTTTCTGGAATTGGCCCTTAGAGTCACACCTTGCTTTATTGTCAATAATGGAGCTACACATAAACTATGGAGTGAATGCAACAGCTGGGAATGCTGCACTCAGAGTAATACATTTTAAAAACATGGCTATTTATTTTAGCATTTGAAACAATACTTTTAGAGAAACCTCTTCCTTTGAGCCCCAAGTTCGTGTAATATAACGCAGTGTCCAGCTCTGCCCAACAAAAACAAACCTCTGCTCTGAAAAGAAACTCTGTAAATCTGACACGGAAAATGCCAAGTAATGTTAACTTCTGCAGCTACCAGTCCAGTGAGTTGCAGAAAAATAATACTCACTCATGGTCATGAACTTCAGCACAATCCCAGCAATCGCCCTGGGAGGCAGAGTGACGCAGAGATGTGCCTATGACTCAAAACACCTCCTCAGTTTTCTTTGCTCAGCAGTGTGGCAATTTACTTGTAGCCAGTGGTTATCACCCCGCATTTTCTCAGCTCTTTGGTGAATGAATTGAAAGAACAGGGGCAAGGCTCAGGGCACTCTCAGTCAGCCTGGTGGTGTGACAGGACCGGGTTTGGATAGCGCACGTAAGGCGTAAGAGGAGGAGACATCTTACTCCTAAGTGCATTGAAACGGCTCTCCGACCAGCGTCTCGAGATCCTCTTTCTGACAGATAGTATCTGACAAAACAAACATTCTCCTGATCATCGCACCCCCTTTTGGGCTCAGTCTATTAATATATTTAATCCTGCAGCACTGAAGTCTGCAGTTCAGTATCATTCTCTGTTTATTTCCACCGCACCATTCAAGACTGTCTGACCTCTATCATAACTGCTGGGAAGATGCATCATACAAGTCACAATCCAGCCGTTTACAAGAAAATATGCTTTTTAATTAATGCCAGTCCTGGAAACTCAGCTAACATCTTTGAAAGCTGGCTGTCTTCTTTAGCCTGTACATCATTAGCCTATTAAAGATTTAATAGTACAAATACTAACTCTTATGAAGAGCCCACTGAATTTAACAAGATTGTAGCTATTGTTTCAAATGGGTCTTGGGTGCAACTCTGAAATCTTTGGTGCTTTCCAGTAAAAGAACTCAGTGCTACGTAGGGGAAGATATGAAAGCAGTGCAATTACAGAGGAGTCCAGAAAGTAATGAACAAGTCCGTTCAGGAGAGAGGGACGCCAAGGAAGCAGTTCCACAGCCCAGAGTGGGAAAGGGTCTGTGAGGCTGGTAGAGCCTGAACACACTAAAATCTCTCTCGCTTGTTAAAATAGGCATCTCTGACTGGCAATGACCACAGAAAGTTGAAAAATGAACTTCGTACTCCTATCTCTCCTCTTTTACAGCAATTCAATACTTTGCTATGTCTGAGAAAATGCAGACTATTTACAGTAAAAGAGATGCATCCTGTGAGTCTTGCTATCCTCATGGATTTGCTTTACTCCATCCCTGAGAAAAATGCTTTTCTGGCCAAACCTGAATGACGACTCAAATGGCCCGTTAGCTGATTTGCCACAGTGTCAACTTCTTTCCTTGTATCTGACATTTACAGAAATATAATGTCTAATCCCTCTTACAGTCTCAGTGATCACCTCCCATAGTTTGGCCATTATGATCTTTTCAGAGGTAAACGAAGACAAAACAGCTAACTCAGTAGTAGTTCATGTAGTTAGCTATCTCGGTTAATGTTTGCATAAGGACAATTTGTTTCACAGTTAGATGACATGTTACCAGAGCTGAAGTCGTCTCCCAGGGAGGAATCATTTGTTTGCTCCACCTACCGGTACGGGATCCTTTGCCCCCGCCTGTTGAGTGAGGGCAGAAGCCTGGGCAATGCTCAGCTCATGGTTGTGTCCTGGCTCGTAATGACTGCATTTAGTGAGAGTTTACCTATTGATTTAAAGAGATGCCTTTTATTGTTGAAGGCAATTCGATATTTTTTCCATGACATCTTAATCCTTTGTTAAAGCAGACAACAGAGATACTAATCAGTGTCCATCATGATGTTCTCCATGAATTTAACAGATATCGGCAATTAATTTTATATAAGCTATTGTAGAATATGGTAATGACTCTCCACCAGTACTTACCCATACTGTCACACCTGACACAGAAGTTAAAGTTGATTGACTAAACCAGTGCTCTATTGTATCCATTGCATCTTGATTTTGCAGAAGAATTGGCCGTTGTGATTTACACGCACTCCCATGCAAAAATGGACTCAGTCGGTCTGCTAATCAAAATATTTAAACATTAAAACAACCCAAAGGAAAATACAAGCTATGTGTTCAACAGCTGCAAAATATTTAGGAAGTTCATAGCAGACTTTTAGAAGCTCAAAAAGCTAAATTTGGAGTTTTTGTTAGAGGTCTATGAGAACTGACTTTGCTCCTTTTCAGAGGTATGTACAATTTTTCTGTTTCTAGCATAAATGAAGTGAATTCAGGATTCAAAATTGTAAAACAGTAGATGATTTGAAATGACAGGGTAAGGCTACTAGGTGAAATCATGAGTTGCACACAACTTTAGTGATTTATACACTAAATTCAGATTGATATGCAGCAAATTTAGATATGTACACAGCAAATCCCAAGGTAATTTAAAACTGGTCCAGATTCATTTCCAGATTTTATAAGCTTAAATAATCTTTTTAAAAAATGTGATTTATAAGCTTAAAGAATCTTTTAAAAAATGTGATCTGGCTTTGGGGCTCACCTGCTTCATTAAAAATATTTCAACACAGCTGTTAATCCTGAAATATGTATAGTATTCACATAGTTCAAGCTGCCATAAAAGTCTCTCACCAAAATTTCTGTGTTCCTAGCAGATTAAACCACACTACAGTACTAGAAGTCTTTGTAATTACATTGTATTGAGTAAGTCTGTCCTTCCCCAGTCGTCAGCATTTCACATGAGCGTGCTGTTCATCTCTCCTGAAATTCCATCAGGCGAGGCCAGATCCTGTAGCCAGGTATCTCTGCCTGAAATTGCAAATGGAAATAATAAAATTAGAAAAGAGTTTAGGGAACTGGATGCTAGCAGACCATGGACAGAGTCTATAAGGCCTTGCTGGAAAGTTTTCTTCCAGCTGCTTTCTTTCTTAGATGAAGGAAGTGCAAAATCTCAGTTTCCTGCTGTCACTGGATCATTCCTGGCATTACTTCAGTGAAATTGTCTTATGTGACTATTGGAAATACTGTATGCCAGGTTTCCTAAATAATTGCTGAAGCCCCTTTCGCATCTCTTCCTCAGTCCCTTCCTTTTCTCCATGTGGTAAGGGAAGTGCTCAGCCTTTTTTTTTTTTTTTTTTTTGAATTATGGTTTATATTTAAATGATTGCATTTTTCAACAACTCATCTTTAGCTTGTTTTTTTAAATATAGTTGGCCCCTTGAAGCCACAATAAAAAACACTCTATCCCTGGTCTCAAGCATCTCCCCCCAAAGCTATGTGTGGTCTCTTGTGATCTCTCACAACTTCCAACTACTTTGCTTTACCATCGAGTTCATTAACGTTTCAACAATAATTTCTGTTGCACTCCTTGCTTCATGTCCTCCCCTATTTTCTTCTTCAAAATGTTGAGATATTGCAGGCAAATTTTAGAGCCTCCAAGTTTCTCCCCCCTTGACATTTTGATGCTCTTGACAATGAAAAAAAAGTCTTTTGGGGAAGATCTGTCATCCCTTCTTTTTCGCAGCTTGCTCTTCTCCTGTATCTACTTTCATTCCATCTGTTCCTCTTTCTATAAATCCTTCCTGCCTCAAACCATTTTGAGAGCTTGATGAACCATTCAAACTCCAAGCCAATATCTTCTCCCTCCCCATCCCCTTCTCAATTCTGCTCCAAAACCAACAGCAGAATAAGGCACCTAGGTAATATGCTAACATTAACAACATAATTAGAAGCCGTTAAGAGGCCTCAGTTGGCTTTCTTCCCAGTTTTTGACAGTACTTTATTGCACTTTAATTATGAAAATAATATATTACCTCCCTTTAAGAGAAATGCGTTTCTAAAATAAAACCTCAGCCACAAGGATATTAAGATAGCAATTTGACTATGCATGACATATTTGTTTTTCACAAAACTGTCATACCATAACAAATATAGTGGATGAATAATCCAAGAAATCTTAATAATATCTTCTGTATGGTAACAGAGGCACTTTGCTCATTATGTATATTTAAAATGTAGCATATAATTCAATCTTGTTTTACTTCCTGAATATAGGGTTTGTTTGTTTTTTTTTTTCCTATGAAACTAACTTAGACTAGAAAGCGAAGATCAGGATTATACTCCTACAAAGGCACGGGGCCGCCTTTGTTGTCCTGATATTTATTGCACTAGGATAGGGCTTCGAAGCTTCAGTTCTGCTAGGGCAAAATATACATACCAATAAATAAAACATACCAGCCAATAAAACATGAGTCGGAGGAGGGGGTTAAGCCCCAGCCCACAACCACTGACACTGCTGAACTCCTGGCACGCTCCGCCGGACCCTCCGTAATTATCCCTCTGCCAGCCAGCGCGGGAGCGACGGTGCAGTGCCGCTCCGGCTGGTCTCCAAGCATCGCTCCCGGCCTCACTTTCTTTCTAGGAAAGACAGAGTCTGCTGTGCTAGCTGAGACGCTTGCACGGAACGAGAGACTGTCGGGAGAGCTTGCAGCTTAAATACAGAAAAATGAGAATTAATTAGAAGGGAGAAGCATAACTCTCCACTTTAATGATCTCCTCATTCCTGCCCCAATGTTTTGATGTTGAACAATCTTCTTAATTTGCCTTTCTATTGCACACCACTTTGCCATCATTTAGGATTTTGCAATTGTCATGCTTGACTCAGGCTTTTACAGTTTTATGTGTGTCTGCTTATCTACACACACGCGCATATGAGTATAATCTGATCCAAGCCATTTCATTTATATTTAATATATTCATACTTGATCCTGCCAAATGCAAGTGAAGGAAACAGTCCGTGAAATCAAGAGCGTGGTAATATATCACTGAAATAAATAGAAGCATGATACCTAGAGCTAAGCGTGAAGTAGACCTAGCTGCAAAGCTCTGGGGTTTTTTTTAAGAAATTCCATTGTGCTACTGAGATGCAAAAAAAAAACAAAGTGCTGGAATTTAATTATATCTGTCTAAGTGCTATTTAATCATATCTGTCATTAATACTTTATTTAAGTTTTGAACATAGATGACAGACATTTTAGGAAAGCTACAAAATTCATAATCAGAGGTTCAACAGCACCCTTCGTACGAGATGACATGCAATTAAAAAGCGTTTTATGCTAAATGGAAGTAAATTGAAAGAGCAATATTATATTTCCAAGGCTTCATTTCCTTGCTTCGAGATACAAGGGATGGCTCAGAACTTGTAATCAGCCATTACCTAGCACATCTTCACAGAGATAGCACAGGGAGAAACTCAGACATTCAGATCTACTTGATTTATTTTTGAAGGAAATTATTTAAAATACAGATTTTCTTGTTCTGTGTAATCCATGCCAGGATATACCATTCTTTAGACACTATCAGATATTACTGTCCCCACCTCCCCGCTGTTCCTTGATATCTGATTTTTCAAAGTCAACATCCTTATATAATATAATTATTTTAACATCTGGCATTATTAGGCAAATTTTACTAGGAAAAATAATTAAATATAATAGAGTGGCCTTTCTTAATAATAACAGAGTAATCACATTTAACAGAAGCTATGACTTTTAAAAAGAAATGTATGGCAATGTACATTTAACAAAATTAATTTTTGAAAAATCTGGCAATATAAGACTGTCAAAGTCCACACGTATATTAACACTATGCTAATAGAGGATTATTCAGGTTTCAAAGTCAGCAATACTAGAATCAACTCAAGTTATGGAGATAACTGATTTTCTGATTCTTTGACTAAACCAAAGGGGGGAAAAAAATCTTTGCAAGATCAGTCTGAAAATAAACAAAATAACAAAATATTTTGAGGTTAATCAAAGTATTTAATTGTTCAAAGTGTAAAACTTTTTCTTGAATTTAAACTACAACTAAGCTTTTCAATTTTTCAAAGAATATGTCCTTTTCAAAACCAATAAATTTAGACATGTCTCAAGTAGGCTTTCTTTACCCAGACGCTCTGAATGAGATTATTGATGACATTCAACCCCAATCTGTGAATAACTGTGATCATTACAAAAGCATAATAATTCAAAGTATCCGGGAACTTTCTGACTGGACTGGGAAATTAAAAGGATATGTGCGCTTATTAACAATAAAGAGTTTCAGAAAGAAACTTCAATATTACTTATTACTATAACTTAGTGATTAAGGTATCACTTTTTAGAGGGGGGGACCCAGGCACAGGTCCTGCTCCCAGAACTTCCTCCACATGCTGCCAAATTTAAGACACCACCAGAACTGATCCTTCCTTACACAGCCTCACTCCGCTGCACTCCACAAGCGTTTTGGCCAGGGCAACATTTTCAAAGAAAGATGGATATTAAAAAAGCCTCAAACATTATACTAGCTTGTATCAGCTCAGTAATTTACCAGTAAAACTAGTTTACTTTGCCTAATATAACAATAATATCCTTAAAATAAGTAAGTAAGTTAAAGTGAAATATCAGACTGCACGTGGAAAATTGGCAGAATATATTTATCACTACAGACTAGGAGCCTAGACAGCAGTCAAGACAGATTAAAATAGTACCTCTCTCAAAGAATAAAAGCAACAGTATGCTCATAAACCCAGGCAAGCAAGGGAAAAGAGACTTCGAATAAACTCTAGAAGGGAACAACCAACAAATTTCACAGGGACTGAACAGAACAATGAGGTTTCAAACGACTGTAATCACTAAAAATAAGGAAATACAGAATTCCACTGATATTCTTTGATCAAGCAAAATTGCCACTTAAATCCATGGAAAGTTTGTCTCAGGAAAAACTTGAAGTATTGGAACAAAACAAATGCGTATTTTAGAAATGAATTTTCAATATGGATTAACAAAGCAGGTCAAGAAAACAACAAGAAGAAATGTTTTGGTGTATTCATACTATCAACAAACTCTTACGCAGAATCATTCTGAAAGCTTCAAACTACTTTTTTATTCTTCCGTCGTCGCTTAATAAGGAGTACAGATATTTACATTGCCCTTTATTCAGTCACTTCAGTAACAGCTGTGGTAAAGTTCCCATTTAAATACAGACAGACGATTACTCTGCATTTTGTCCATCTCTTTCTTTTATGGTTTGACCTTCAAGAAAGTCAATAAGGTCTTCAGAGAAAAGACTGCAAAAGGAGAGGCCAGCACAATAATATGTTATTGTGGCAGCAGGTTCCAAATTCTTATTCTTGAGATAAAACAGCAAAGTGAAATCTAGAGGCTTGACATGAATTTCCTATTGAATGCCCAAGAAACCTAACAAAGAAAACTATAATTCTCTAATGTCTTACTAACCCCTCCATATGTCTTCTCAAAGTCTGAACCATTGCTAGAAGCCTGGGTAAATCCAAAGCAGAATAGCTGCAACCAGTAAAAAATTCAGCCAGTCATGGGGGTGTTCCCTCTTGATTCAGTACTTACAGATTTAAAAATAATTGGAGTATATTTAAAAGTTTGTTGAAGAAAAAGCAGAAAAGAAAATCCTGCAAGGGTATTAAGATACATAATACAAAGAATCCAGCTCCACCTTGCTGCTACTTGTAGCCTCCTCTCAAAGGAGCTCCAATTTTTATTTCCTACCCCACATAATTCACGTGTGTAACTCACTTCAGTAAGGCATCCTAAGTAAGATGAGATGCATAAGGCACCCTGGTACCTCAGTAAGGCATATGAAGAGAAAGTTTCAAGAAAGCTACTGTCAGAGAGAATAAAAACATTAAAATATTAAACAAAACTGTAACAAAGTAAAATAAAAAGAGGAAGAAAGGCAGTATTACAAATACATGTTTTTCTGACAAAAGCAACACTCTCAATTTAAGCTATGACCAGAAACGGCTCACACAGGTTCCAATACCAATAATTCAACTTGTGTCATTGTTTCTGACAGATACACAACTCATTTACAAGATCTTATTGCGATGAAAGCTCAATTCTTCACCTTTTCCAATAAACCATTTTTTTCCTAAAATCCCTTAAGACCTCTGTTGAAAAACTGTAAAAATGTTTGCATAAGCTTGCTTGTCTTCAAGTTATTAAAATCAGTTCTTTACGTGCCTGAGGTTAAACATGTACAAAATATCTGCAAGACTGGGGATACCAGTACAAAATATCTGCAAGACTGCTGCATACCTGTAAAAGTTATTTTAGCACTTAGTGAAAAATTAGTTCGGTTTAGGGTTCGACACCCTAAATCTGCTTCATAAAGCCTCACCTTTACGGCTGAGGTTTCACTTTCACTCCTTCTCCATTTCCAAAATTTTAAGAAGGGGGGAAAGCATCTTATTTTATCACAATGGTTTTGATTTTAAAAACAAAAAAAAATGTTTAACTATTAAATCCTGTTAGTAGCAAGTCATTTTTGAGCCATAAGCTTTTCTGTGAAGCTGCAGTTTGACAGATGCAGCATTTTTCTGCTGGGACAGCTCAGAAGTGCTAGTGAAAAGAGTCACCAAATTCTTCAAGGATTTAATGAATACTTTGTGAAATCAGATTTTAAATGGTGACCTATCCAGACCATCAGCCGCAGCTCAGACAAATGGCATCTGCTCAACATAGTCACGAACGTTCAGAAGTATGTTTCAGTTCAATTATCATCAATACCATCAGTATCTGAGCTGTAAAATTCATACTCTCACTCCCTTTGCTTATGATGAACAAATGCTACATCAATAAACATGTGGAGACCTTTTAACCACAAATGGCTGTGTGTAAGTGTGCATATGAACTAAAGGTATTTGTTACAATTTTTAAAAATTGAATATTTGATAGCTTTGTCTAAACACATACATTACACAAGTCTAGCTACAATTAAAACATACTTCTGTACTCAGTGATACAAAGACAATGATCTTTTGAATGCAAAAATATTGGTCAAATATCCTTCTAGGGAGCTAGAAAAAACTGGCCCCCAGGCAGTCTCCACCCAGCACCTGCTACCTGTAAGAGCAGGTTACGTGAAAATTTCTCATCGGCTTTCCTGCCAGGACACCCCTGCTTAAACAGCCTTCAGCTGAACTTTAAAAAATGGTGATGGGAAACCTAAGCAAAGCCAACTAAATTTGTGCTGTAACAGATGAGAAGCGTTCACACAACCCCCTTGCTATGGTCCAGTAGTTAAGTGTGGTGATCTCCATCTGAGCATTTTATACCATGGCAGATGCTTCTTAGAAATTAGTTTTTGTGGTTCCTCCTTACCAACTTAAACCAAAGTACTGAAGCTGCAGCAGTTATAGTTTATACATTCTGTTTTCTCACTGTGAGCCTGCAGATGGGCATTTAGTTCAGATTAAGCAAGTCCTTCTCCATTTTAGTTTGGTACACCTAAAAACAAAATTAAAATAGAACCAAACAGCATACACAAACTTAGCCCAAAATAAGAAATAGTATGAATTACAGCTAACTACATCACTCTTATAAAAGCAATGAAGGAGACCAGTTATCAACTTGTAAGAGAGCAATAATGCTGACCACAGCAAAAATAGCAACTGCTTCCAGATATCTGCCCTCCCCATCTTCAGCATCTGGGGTTTGTTGTCCCCACCGAAGATCTGGCAGACAAGGAGTGCTCACACAAAGCAGTCTGCTTCCGAGTGGCCAGTGAAATTAGGTGGTCGATCGTCTGTCCCCCTCTCACACAAGCCTGAGACCAGCTCTGGCTGCTCCAGTCCTGTGTCTCAGGTCACTTGGGCAAGCTCTAAGTTTTGCATATCTTTCTTGCAAAGACTCTTTGCCCACAATAACAGCATAAAGGAGTATAAAAATAGATTTGAATTAATAATATAATTAATTACCCAATACAATTAATAATATAACAACCTAATGTATTGCTAGAACGATAAAAGGCTAAGCATTAATATGTATTATTAAGTTCACCACCCTAGATGAGACACATGCTAAGACCACTGCCTGGTCAGTACAGAGAGCCAGGTGGGTCTGGGCCGAACCTCGAGGTTCCTTAGGACAAGTTGGTCCTCAGTGTTAATGAGTCACTACTTTCAGTCCCTGCTTTCTTCCTTAAGTTTTCATATGAGATTTTTTGCTCTTGAATCCTTGAGCTGCCAACTGTGACACCTCAAAAACTATACTTGCATATTTTTCATTATTTCCATCAAAGATAAAGGGATAGGAACAGTGAGGGACAAGGTAAGGATAAAGAATGTGAAATTTAGTACATTTTTTAATATTGATAACATAGGCACAGGCTGAGCAGCTAACAGTAAGCAAAAACATAGTAGTAAAATACAGTAGAAAAATATTCTCTCTATAACAGCTTTGTTTTAGATAAGAAGCTCTAAATGTTTCTGAAAAGCATTTCCCTCAATGAAGGAGTTTGAATTCAAATTGACAGGCCTCATCCAACCAGAAGTATGGAATTATTTGTCCCAGTAATAGCTGTATCATTCAATTTGTTTTCTTCATATATTTTTTTATGGCTAGAATGAGTGCTGTCCTCTACAAATGTGAGTTCTTCTTTACAGAACTTATTAAGTTTTTAAAACTGAGGTCTGATTTCTTTTTAATACTGCTACTAACAAAAACTTTTTCATCCATATTAACCACAGAACAACATTTTTTTTAGTGAAACCATACAGCCAGGACGCATGTTTCCTCATCTCTCAATTATTTATAAACAAAACCTGATCACTAACACTCTCACTGGCATCAGTTGTGCTTATCTCATCTTTTGCTGCTTGTTCCAGAGCTGGGAATCCGTCATGCACTCCACGCACCTGTGGTACCTGTGCTATCCCTGTGTGGATGCAAAGGCAGAGGCATGCGGGGGACAAGCTGATGGGCACGCGGATCTTTCCTCAATGTGGGAGCAGAGGCAAGACAAGGGCACCACTCCAAACCTAGGCAGTTATCACAGCAGATGAGTGGACCAGACCTAGTCTAACCACAGCCAATATATGCTTTCATGGACCTTTATCCATTAAAGCATCATATACATATTCATTTTAAGACACTCTCAAAATTAATCACACTCTTCAATGTGTTGCTGAACAAAGCTGATAGACTGTAAAATAAGACTATGGCACACTGCCTCCAGATTTGGGTGCCAAAGCTCCTTAGAGGATCCTGGGAAGAACTAGGTCCATCAGAGTGGGTCCAAAACAACCAGCAAACTGAGAAACTGGCTTTTTTGTAGCACAGCAGTTCCAGGAATAGCAAGTTCAAAGGCAAGATGGTCCCAAAAACCTCCCCACACATGGGCTGGATAATCTAATCCATTCAGAGAAGAGGAATTCCTAGGACCTGATGGTATTAAGGGCTCAAAGACTCCAACGTTTGGAAAACAGGATAAGGAAACACAGACAGATCCCTTTCCTTTCAGCATTGCTCTCTCTCTCCTTCCACTCTGTAACTGAGAAGGCGGCACAACCAGCACAGCTGTATCCAGGCTTCATGCGGGCAGTGACCATCAGGGAATAAATCATCCTGAGAAAGCAGAGAGACAGTCACGCATTGAAGGAAACAAGAGGAACAGGAGCCTCAGCAGGCAGAGGCAGAGGCTGACTGATCCCAAGAGCAGAGCACACGAGGCACACGTGTTGCTTTTGCACAGACTCAGTGTGCTGTCAGACATCAGCTTTGGTAAATTCTCCCAGAAGCTGCCCTAAATCAAATTCCAGAACACATCAGTAATGTCCTGCACTTGATGCAGCCAACGTCCCTTGGAATCATGCCCTGAAATTACTCCACATGTTATCTATCGAGTTTCATATCCTAGAGAAGAAACAGTGCTACTTTATCTGTGGTTAATCAAAAAAAATGGTTCCGAAATTATGGCTTCCAGAACTGGATCTAGCATAGGGTGATTGATACTTCCTCTCTGATCAATAAACCTTTGAAGAGAGGAAATTAAAGATGAGGATGTAGGGTTCAGAAGTAGGTACCTTGATTTCGTCTCAATCTCATTTTAGGAAGACAAACCTCTCTGGGAGCTCAGCTGTATTCCCTAACACATGATTAAAGTATATATGATATTTCTCAGCACAAACTGGCTCAGTAGGAGAGTTCAGTCTGACTTATCCCAGACAAAACCCAGCCCTCCTCATCTGGAAGCACAGAGAGACTCCACATTTTTGTACACACTCTTTCTTCCAAATCAGAACAGAGGAGACAAAGGCAACACATCAGTCTTGTCCAGATGTGTGAAAACATTAGGCATTTGACACAACACCATTGTATTCCTCCTTTTTAAACTGCACTTGATAAAAGCAGTGGTCTTTCACCAGAGCTAGAGCAGAAGCCATGCTGTACCTACCCAAAGGTAGCTTGGGCTAGCTTGGGACTGGTTTCCAGTAGGCCATGATCTGATTCCAATGAAATTACCAGAAATGTTATCCTTAGTTTTAAAGAGAATGGAATCACAATCCTAAAACACTACTTTAAATTGAAAGGCTCTAGAGCAAACCTTTGCAGAAATCCTTTACTACGCCTTAGCATTATCACACACGAACGTACACAACACTTGTAACATGGCTCAGTTAAAGCTTCCTCAAGCTAAGCCAAGGCTCACTCAGGCACTGGACCACAGCAGCTCTGCACTCTCACAGTAATTCGTGGACTAAACAAGTTCCAGCAGCACTGGCACAGCAGCTAAAGTGCATCACTCTGCCTTGTTCCAGGAAGCCAAGGGTTGCCCCATTTAATTACTCAACATTTGGGTTAAACTACTCTTCCCCAGACAGCTATAATCTTTTCCTACTGCTCAAATGAACTATGTAATTATCACCAAAGATAGCATCTGGGTTTTACAGCAGGACTGTTGCAATATTGCTGAGGCTGCAAGTGATAGAAACCCCTCTTTGGTTGCTGAAGTTCCCCATGCTTACTGTCAGAGTGTAGATCCATTCTGATTCTTACTTTGAAATGGTTTCAGAAATGCAGAGGGTATTTTGGAGAAGCCATATCTCAAGAATAACTTGTCTGCCTTCATTCACCAATATATTTTCTTTCCCAGATGGATACGAATCCAATTTTAGGGAGCACTTTTTACATCATGCTAAGATCTGAAAAATCAATTGATTAAATTAAATGAAAAACTTTTCATCAAGAAGTTCTCCATAATTTTCATTATTTACCTTGCTCTGAGGTACTGACAGAGACCAGCCATCTGTGTTACAACTCCTCAGTTGAACAAAGATAAATATTCAGTGACGTGAAGATAGAATTCAACAACTGTTCTGGTAACGCAGTGGCAGAGAGCCACTGGAAATACTCTTCCATTTTTCTGACCGGAAACCTTTGAATTTTGGAGTGTCCTCTTGTTGCTGCTGTCTTTATTAGCTCAACTGAATGCATTTTATTCTCCTTTATTAGAAATCTACCACAACTAAACTTACACATCTGCCATTTAAAATTGTGCCTGTATTTGCAGCATGGCCGTTCTGTCATTTTCAATATACAACGATGTTTTGCTCTGAGTATTCAACATTAACTTTACATGTTTCATTATGACAGTCCACAAAGCAATTATCACAGCTTGATACCTAACAAGCTAGGTCAATTCTTTGGATAAAAGATTTTTCAGTTGGGAATGGTTTGGAACAATAGAATAAGCACCTCTTTAGAGAAACCCTATATAATACAGCATAAAAGATCATTTTAAGCTATGGTTACAACAAATAAACCATGTTTTCTCTTCACTAGTCAAGTACTTATCAACAAGAACTATAGCAGACAGCAGCGCAGCCTAGCCTAAACTACAGAGCACCAGCAATCTAGCCCGGGTTAAAGAGGATGGAAATTCAAATATCTTTTTGGCAACATTAATCATGGCTCCACAGATTAATGGGCAAAGAAGTCTATGAACAATTTTAAACACCAAAGGTCATGGAAAATCATTCTTAGTAAAATTTTGGATCCAGTTGCATGAAAATAGCTTAAAGCTGTTAGTTACAAGAATTTAGATTTGAACATTCCTGTAGGAAAGGTATGAAGCAGTTGACATTCATGTGCTCAAGTAAAAGATAAGCACATAGACATGTTTTTATGATATAAGTATTTGAGTATATTAAGTAAAGCCTGCATTTGCCATATCCTGAGCGTTGATTTCTCCTTAGTAATTGATCAGGTATCTGTGTTTAACCTGGCACCAGTGTTCTTCCAAAATCTCATGGATGTGTAATCAGCTCCAGTGTTCAAGGCTTCTGCCGCGCTACTTCCAGTTCAAAACAACAGCATCTCCTGCACATCATAATATCTTTCTGCTATGGCAGCTGAATACTACAAAATAGAGTAAGGTTGCTCTCTACACCGCAGAAAAACGTCATTTCCTGGAGAAGTTCTTCTATCCTTATTTATTCTGACTCTTCAAAGCTTTTTGTTGCACCTGAAGGTCATTTAATGTGAGCTTTGATATAATCACAGTAAAAATAATAATAATAATAATAAAGCTATTTATTAATCCTTCAGGATTATGTTTTATAGATTGGTAGATACACTGTTCAAAAGCAGATGATTAAGTAAATGCAGTTTTACATAAACAGCAGAACAGGAAAAAAGGCTTTTTGAATGATGTACTGTTCTTTCTGTACTATTTGAAGAAAAAAGCACCCTGACATGTTTAACAGAATCAGTCCAATGAAATTAAAGCTGCTGAGCCACAGAGGGCTGGCACTCGCGACTGGAAACGCAAATACCTTTTTGTGGAACAACTTAGCAGCACTAACCACTAAAGGGTGAACAAATCTTGCTTTCTTCTCTCTCTGAAAGGCAGACATTCTTTTAGATTTAAAAAAAAGAAAAAAATCCATTTTTAAAAAAATTATTTCCCTTTCTTTCTCATTTGTTGTATGTTAGCATGGGTTAGTTTTGGCCATCTGATGGACACTCTTTAAAGGAAGTAGCTCCATTCATGATGATGTGGAAATGCTAAAAAAGAATCGTAAACATAATTTCATAAAAACATAATCATAAACATATATTCAACAAGAATATATGGAAAAACAGAGGTAGCAGAATAATTGCTTCTCTACTGTATTTTGCTTCAAGAGGAAAATTACTTTGTCATGACTAGAGAAACAGAAGAGCTCTATCCATCTTCCAGGGTTCGCAGACCAGAAAGTCTCTGCTACAGAGATGCTGGAGAGCGGAAGGGGTAACCTGCCCATGAAGCTGCAGCGTGGCCGAAGGACTTTCCCGTGGCCTTCAGCTCCACGGATCCCTCCTCCGGCTCCTGCTGCCTAACCCCCCAGCCCTCAAGAACAGCAGGGAAACTGGTTCATTGCGGGACGGGGACACAGGGAAGCATGAACCCCATAAAGCTTTTGCCTCCCCTCTCTGCCCTATGAAGGACTTTGTTCTCTGCATGCAGTCTAGGTCCCCAGAAGAAGAGAGGAGAGGTCCTCCCTTATGATTACGCTTTCCGCAAGTTGTTATCTTGCTGGAAAAATTGAAGCAGAAAACATGCCCCTTTCTTCATTCCCGCACCTCTCACACATACAATCTAATGAAAATCAAAAATCTAATATATTTCACACTTCTGATCTGTTTTTTCTTAAAGGAAAGTAAAAGGCACGTACTGCAGCTTTCAGGAACAGAGGAAACTGTCAGTAATAACCGTGCATGGTATTATATCCAAGAACTAGCATATTTGAGTCTTTATCAGGAAACTACAGAATAATTAATTGGCCACAACCCTGAGTTTTGAAACAGCAGTTTGGGTCATATTGCAAGAAGGAAGATAGAGTTGGGGACTGCTCCAAACAGCCATTTAAGTCAGTAGGAGACTTTAGATCCTTACTCTAACATAAAACTGAATTCCCATACTAAAATAGTATATAAAGACTCTTCTGTGAGATTAGCAGTCAGACAACATTTATTTGTCACATTGATACTTTCCAGATGCAAACTTTGATATTCTCAAGGGAAGAAAAAAGAAAAAAAAAAAAAAAAAAAGGTGTCCTAATTCAGGGGATCCTCAAAGTAAACCTCAGTGGTGGTTGGGTTTTTTCCTGATCCTGTATTCCTTTTGGCAGTACTAACTTGGACTCATGAACATAGGGTTATATCCCAGAGAATGCAACTTGCCCTCAACTGCAACCGAAAGCTCTAAGAGTAGAGCATGCTGAGCACCTGGCAGGAAACATCCTTAATTAGCAGCATGTGGAAAGCAATAATGTGAGATCACTCACTCTTGGCCCTTAGAGAGAATATGAGGTGGTCGAGAACAGAAAATTTACCCAAATCAAATACATGTGTTAATATATACCATTACTCTGCTGATTTAAACATAAAAGGATAAGAATTTGTTCTTAAAACCATTCTAGAATTGTCCTGTATTTTAGATATATAATTCTTATTTACTCTTTAGCATAGATTCTGTGCAAGCTATTTATGTCTGGTTGTATAGATGAGGACCATAATAAAATTTGATAATTCGAGTCTCATCCTAAAAAAGCCACATTTAATTTGACATGCCTTTCCTCTTAGAGTTAGTCATGCAAGTCACTGTTCATGCAAGTAGGAGCAAGAAATTTTAAAGAATCATTCTTTGCATAAACGAAACAACTCCTTTCTCGATAAAAGAGGAAAATAATGAGAAAGGAAGAAACAGTTTGAGGTAAATCATTCTTTTTAGATTCCCTTTAATCAATCTGTAAATGAAAACTTGGTATACCTGGTAGAGCTGCCTCTAGTCTGAAGATACCTACTTTTCCTCACTGTTAAATGTTATATAACTTAGCAAAAGGAAAATAACCTTGACAGCCTCAGACCCTCTTTTCCACTGCTCTATCTTTCATTGTATTTTGTTTGCACTGAGTAATCATCTTCCCTCCTTTTAATTGAGATCACCTGTTTTTCTTTTTTTTATTCAGAGCTCAGCTTCTTCCACATAACAAGAGTTACATGCAGCCACTCATCATTCCAGTTTAAGTATCCAGTGTCTGGTTCTCCTAGCCAGGAAGTGGTTAATTTTCATTCAATTTATTAATACTTGTTATAATAAAAAACAGTTAACATTTGTTCAAAGCTAAGAAATCTTGTGTGTTTTCATTCTGAAGTCATGGAAGAGAGAGAAAACCTGCTGTGATTGCCTACCTCTTTTAAACAGAGGAGCTGCATTACTTGTAATTAATAACATCTTCCTTTAACATGAAAGAGGGCTTCAAAATTTTTTTTTTTCACCTTGGTTTTACTAATTACGTTTTCTAAGAGGAAATAAGAGATAAAAAGTGACTCTAGTTTTAGTTTATTCCCTCTCAAATCTTCAATGCAACTATTCCATTGTGCATTGCTCCTTATTTCTACCATGATGACCACCGTCTTGTGCATACTGAAATACGTCAATTACTTTAATAATGCGGTAACTTTTCAATGTGTTTCTTATTTTGACCAAGAGACTGCAGTAGAGCCAGTTTCTCTGTAGGCTACATGATGACTGTTCTTGTGCAACACTTAAGTGATTCACTGAATCTCTCTTCCTGAAGCAGTTTACTTTAACAGAGAAAAAAAAAATCTGCATTAAAAAATTAAGTTCATTTGCCAAAATAGCTTTTTTCTATGTCAAATATTGTGTTTCATATTAGCAGCTCAAGAGCATGAATCTGGCAAGGGACATTGCCCAGCTTGTCGAGATACAGCCAAATCTTCCTGTTTAGAAATGTTCTCGTACAACTGAGACCTGAACCTATTTAGCTTGCCGGAAAATACCACTAAGAAATACCATCCTACGTACCCCAGTAAGAGGCTCAATTCCTATACAGAGGAGTGAGAGGTTTGGGGTTTTGTTTTTGTTTGTTTGTTTGTTTTGTTTGGGGTTTTTTTTGTTTTGTTTTGTTTTTGAAAAAAAATGATCAATAACCACATACGGCATTATCAGTCAGGAATATTACTGTCATTGAATCCAGCTTGGAAATGTACTTTTCATAAAAATACTTTAAAGCCTTATTTATCTTTGTCTTCCTTCATTAACTCATTTGAAAACAACTGCATTGAACACAACAAGAAATCTCATTAAAAAATCTTGGAAATCTCAATACTGCTTCTTGCACTAATTAGTGCATCAAGGATAGCCTAAGAATCAGCTCAATAATAATACTGACCATTTTGTAAGACAGTAGAGACCTACTAGATTCATTTCTGAAGGCTATATAAAAATGAGGAAAAGGGGAGAATGTTACATCTCAGAAGATGGTACATTGGGAAAAATAGCAGCTGCCAGATCTGTTAAGTGGTCTTAATGCAGAAGTAAGGACACCCTTTAGCCACTTTGTCTCTTCCACAGGAACAGGACATAAGAAACAGAATAAACATCTTGCTTCAGGAGCAACATGAGAAATTTTCATCAACAATAAAAATTTTTTTTTTGGTTGTAGAAGAGCTGTGAATGGTAGAGAAGTTATGCATATTATAGAAATGCTTCTGGACAACCATGACTCATCCATGATCCTCCAGGCTATTTACTGAGCAAACCATTTACTGCTACTTTTTTTCATCTTGCACATAAATTATTTTCCCCCATAAAATAGGGAGGCAACTGTTTGCAGCACTGGCTAGACAAAGTCCCCCCCCCCCCCAGTTAGCTCTGGTAGTGCTTAGTTATGTGACCCACGTGCGCCTGACATTACCGTCATAGTAGAGCTCTATTGACCCCAGATGAGG
The DNA here is from genome assembly GCF_028389875.1 of Rhea pennata. Lineage (NCBI taxonomy): Eukaryota > Metazoa > Chordata > Aves > Rheiformes > Rheidae > Rhea > Rhea pennata. The sequence continues at coordinate 14,144,924 of NC_084670.1, read as the reverse complement.
ACTCCCCAGACTGTTTCCATCCTTGTCCTCGTAGTAGTCTGCTGTCAGTCATCAGAACGGGGCCTTTCCCAGTAAGAGCAAAAAGAGAATTATTGCACCATGAGATCATGGTAAGGCAGCCGCGGAGTCAGTCCTCCTCCGCCGTTATGACATCTTAGGATAGGATAGATAGTTCAGATTTCAGAACCACGGGTACTCAAGTCAAGAAGCCAGATGTTTCATAATTCCTTTTGGATAAGCACTCAGATCAAACTTCAGGCAGCTTAAAAGAAGTTTTTTTTTTTTTTTTAAAAAAAAAAAGGAATTTCCATTACCAAAGTATCCCTTTTCTTAATTGGCTTACTAATTACAAAGATATTTGACTGTAGTACATATAAACTGTGGTTTAAAGTATCCCAATCATTCTAGCCAAGTTGAACTTTACGAGAACTGTTTTCCAAGACAGCTAATATTTTTATTGACAAATCACTACTTGATCAGCCTTGTGTGGCAGAAAACGTATATTAAGATCAAAAATTAAAACACTTGGAGCTCCAGCAGAAACAAGAATGAGAAGTTCCCTGATAAGCAGCACAGTAGCTTTGCCCTAAAGCAGAAAGGCCCATAAAACCACAAGCACCTTGGGAGTTTCTAAGGACTTGACAGCAAAAACACCAGAAAATTCAAGGCCAGAATAAACTTTCTGAACCTATTTTTGCTGAATGCAATGGCAGAACTCTAAAATACAACAAAGAGGTCTTAAGATAGAATACATCAGATAGCACAAGATGAGTTTTCCTTCAGCTGAATGCAAACGTGAGATACATGTACCATGCACTGGAATCTGTAGGTAGCTATAGATCAGACACTTCTGGTCGCTAAATGAAAAGGCAAGCAGACAGGAAACAAAAACGTCTACAGAGTTTTGCCCTGGAGGCAGCATGAGTGCGTTGCGAATTTTCTGCTTCCTTTGAATTTTGCTTATTTTAAGAGAAAACGTGCTCAAGATTTACCATAACGAGAAAAACAGAATATTTCAGCATGAAAACAAGAAACAAGCAAAAATTCACAAAGCTAGATAAAATGAAATTCATTAGCAAAAATCATCAGCTTCAAACCTTCTTTCATTTTATTCTCAGTTCCATAAATAATTTTTCATTTGATTGCAATTAGACAAAGTTGTTATAGAAGTAAAAATCAAGCTGCTGTATCTTTTAGAGCATTTCACAACATATAACACTTTGAAAACCACATTTCCAGCTGAGAAAACTTTTGTTGCCAGGAGAAGCCAGGTAAAACAGAAATTACAGTAAGCAGCTTTGGCAAAAAAAATCCATAATCTGACTGGAAAAGAAAATAATGCTTTTAAATGCTGAAGTGTGAAATAATTCTGTGACTTCATATTTAATTTCCATTAATCTAATGATCTGTTCCTATAAAGGGAATAAAATCCAGTTTATCTCAGGAAATATCTTCAGACAGTCTGTTTTTAGCATCCATCTTGCAGATAACTTTTCCTACTGGATTTATTTCTTTGGAGAGGACATTGAGTTTACAGCCAGGAAACTGAGATGCTATCCATTAACTTTGGTTTGGTCTTTGGCAAATCATGAAAACTTGCCAGCACTTAAGTTTATCCATCTGTAACAGGAAAATCTTTTCAAGACCTCAGAAGAGAATTGCAAGACCTTACGGTCAAGTCTTAAACTGAGGAGTATATTGATTTATACCAGCTAAATACAGGATTAGGACTCCTCTATTGAGCAGAACAGCCTTTTCCCCCACCTGTTGAAAGGACTATGCCCTCTCTTTTCTTCCTTTACCTCTTTGTCTTCTGGAGAACTTTTCTTTTCTCAGTTTTGCTCATTCCCAGATCCCCCATCCTGCTTTCCGTAGCAGTGAGTAGGGATAATCGCATTTCCCTCCTGAAGTGGGGAGAGAGAGAAGGCGCCTTGTGAGGATAACGTAGTCCTCACCGGCACGCAGAGGAGCTGTGCACTCCGTTTTCGTCTGAAAATTACTTCATCTGAAGACTAACCCACGTTCCGCAGTTGAGCCTGACGTTCTTGCCAGAAACATTTATTTTAACTATTTTAGGACAAATTCAAGAAACAGCTTGCAATTTGTCATGTTTCATAACACCAGACAAATATATTTTCACTAATTATATGGGAATCTCTGCTTAGAGTTGTTAACATTCCTGGCGTTAGCCTTCCTAAGGCAAATAGAAGCTTTCGTGGAAAATTAATAGTTTAACCTTTAAAATCATACTTGGAAAATAAGACAGCTTCTGAAATATAACTACCTCGAATTTATCTTCATTTATTTAGCTACGTGTTACAACCTTGCAGTGCTGCACTATAGCCACTATAACCATATGTATCTTTTCAGGTGTAGTTGGTAGGACTTTTCCTTCACTTCACTGATAAATGTCCACTTTACAGCAGCTTTGTGCTTATGTCTTAAAAAAGACCTAATTCATGTCAACAAAAGAATTGCAAATTCTAGACCATTTTTCTACAGGAAAAGCTTTGAAATAAAGCAACTTCTCCTCTTCTACAAGTCCTCTGATACGACTTCAGCTTTCTTCTGGTGATCTTCCACAGTCCTTTCTCCTCAAGTCTGTTTAGCCTCGTCCATTGTCCTCACTGTGTCCCAGAAATGCACTGGAGAGTCAGTAATCTGTCCACTGAAAATGTCACCAAAGTTCACTGCACTCACACAACAGCCAGATTTCTCTTTTCCTCCTGTCTCGAATACAGAGTAGCAGGAGGAAGCACAACGGTGAAGCCCCCTGAAGGACGGAGAGGAAGAATACTGACTGTACTGCTGGCAAGGGTTTTCTGCTGTCAGCATAAAGGTGGCATCTCGTGAGTCAAGAGGGCAGGTGAAGGCAGGCTGGAGGAGCCTCAGCAGAGTGATTTTTTTCCCCTTAAACCAAAGACACCAGGGAAATCTTCAAGATCCATTTGCTTCTACAAAGTACACTGGATGTGTTGAGGCAGAAATCAAGTCTTCCCAGGCTTCATACAGCTGTAAAATACATGGTACTCAAGCAATTTTGCAAGCAAGAGAGCATGGTGAATGTTACAAAGAGAGTTTTCATCTCCACTAGTGCTGATCATGTGATGTATTTGTTGCTATGGTTTTAATGCCTTAATAATGATGCTTTCTCACCTCCTCCAGTAATAGATTTGTTGTATACAGCACAGCACATTTAGTTGCGAGTACAGATCCCCCAGTTCCTCCATAATACAGACATCATTTCCATATATCACAGAGCTAGAGCTGCTTCCTGACCTGACCCTGCTGTGCAAAGCAAAACTTTATTCCTAGGACTTCAACAGACTTATAAAACTCTCCCAAACTCATTGCATTAAGCATTTTCCTGATAGTTTTTGACTTGGACAATATTGTCTATCAAACATATGCATATATGAACAGGAGAAAAATAACCTAACACCTCAGTAAAATTTCCAGGCCTTCTGGAGAGCAAGAGCATGTGTATGTGAGACAGAATAAGCATGTTTGCACAGGTTAAAAGAGAGCATATATTTCAGAATAAGACTAAAAATATAGATTAGTCAATAAACTGCAACAATAAAAGACACCATAGACAGAAGAAATTCCCCCCAAAATAGGATTAAAAATAATTATAATGTCTATCTTTGTAAGGCTTTCCTTAAGATGTGAGAGCATTTTAAAAATAAAAATAAAAAAATTACTTTCCTTTTACACAGTTACTCCTATATGGCAGATATAGAGTACAAATTATCAAGCAAAATATAATTTGCAGAGCTAGAAACCTAAGTCTGTGTCTCAAAAAAAAAAAAAAAAAAAAAAAAAAAAAAAACTCATTGGAAACAGTTCACATAAAATTAAATCTCTTCCCATTATCAAAAATATGCATTACATCTAATTCATAGGGAAGTGGCATTTATTTCCTTCTATTCAGCTCTACAGACATAGACTACTCCATAGCACCTGCTTTTCAAGGCCACCACATAACATAATCCTATTCATAAATTCAAACTCAATCTTCACGGTCGGTGCCTAGCTATTCCTGCTCTGGAACCTCAGTCCACGTCTTGCTGTTGATTATCTGTCTTTCCCATCCCCAGTCCCAGAGGAAGCTATAGTTCTCTGTTGCTACTGAATTTTTATATTTCGTTTCAGCTGTCCTCCTGTCCTGGAGCAGATACCATTTTGAAGCACTTGTTCAGATGAGTCATCTCCCCACTTTAGCCTCACCTACTACCTAAACAACTCAAACTCTTTTCACATTAATCATCAAATGGTCTCTTTTCCTGTAATCCCATCCCAATTTGAATGAATCTTTCTTAAGCAATGATTATAAAAATAACAGATGCTCTTATGGGTGAGGTCTTAACAGACACGTACAACAACTTGGATATTTCTTGGCTTTCACTAGTAATACTGCCCCTGATATTTCCAAGAAAGACTTTTGCTTTCCCATGGCTATATTACATTCTTGGTTGAGTCATTTTGAGAGCAATGAATAGAGCCAAGTTTGGGTGTTTTTTTTTCCTTCCACCATGAGTGTGTCCAGCTAGCCCCACTCTACAGGAGGCAATCAAGTAAACAAACTTTTGGTCTGCACTATTAGATTTCTTCCTGTCTTTAGTATGCCCACTCCACACATCACCCAGTTCTGCACTTATAATATTTTAGTACTCCCTTATATTAATAATACCTCACAATTTTACATCAGCAATGACTTTCATTTGCATAATGCTTCTTTTTAAGACTGTTAACACAATTACTGGGTAAGACTAGTTTCCCCCCCCCAGCTTATTATTGAAACAATTCACTAGTAGTAATTACTATTTCTCCCTTCATTCAGCTTCAGATTCTTGTAAATAATCACTACAATTTTTCTTCAATAATTTCCTGTTGGTATAATGCTTTATTGAAACGCATATCAGAGCTAAGAGATTTTTTCTATACCTAGAAAATGTCTTATAAAGGAAAGAAAGCAGCTTACTTCAGCCTAATTCACTTTTTTCTAAATTACAATTTGCATCATTTTTCTAATATCTTTCTCTGACTTATCCTGGCTTTCAAAAATAATTTTAAAACACTATATAGCATTAAAATAACAGAAATGAGTCAGTAGTTATCAGAGTTACCTTCTCTCCCTCTATACAATGACACATCTTTGCTATATTTTAACTCCAGTTTAAGAGATTTATTAGAGAACCAGCAAATTTGCATCTTAACATGCCAGTTCTTTCCGTGTGCTAGGGAAGAAACCTGGGCAGAGCTCGATCCACTCTGTCTTTCCTGTGGATAAGCCGAAGGTTGAGGTTAGGGTTGAGAGAAAGAGCTACTGCTGTATGTGCGGGCTACAAATCCCTTCCAAAAGCAGACTAAGGGCTCATGCATGTATTCGCACCGAGTGATATTTAGTCTCTCAACAGACAGTCTCCCTGGCGTAGAGCTAGGCAGGGTTCAGGCTGAACTAAAATGAGAGTCCAGCGCTACATCTGTAAATGGGGCTGGAAATGCAATGCAAAATAAAACCGGGAGCTGCAAAAAGAATTCTGCAAAAAGCGACTGTCTGCTCCCTTCGAATGAGTTAGCTCTGTGTATTAAATTTATACCTTGCTCCCAGCTGCAGCAGCATCTGTAGTCTTATTTTTATCTTTCTCAAACAACTGAATTCTCTCTTTTGCCAGGAGCAACATAACTATCCCATCTTTGTGAATTATGATTGTGCCTAAGTATTAAGTCCCTTAGTCACATCCTAACTGGATTAAAGCAATGCAATTTATTTGGGCATAAAGCCATCACTGCTAGCAGACTCTAGCTTGTAGAGTGGACTGCAGATGATCTCAACAGCTCAAGCAATCTATTCTTCACTGTAGACACTTGTTCGTCACAGAATAGAGAGATGAATTCAAGGCCTCCGTTCTGCTCCAAGCACCCAATGTCCCAGGCCAGTGTACCTAAAAGATCACCAAACATCTTTGGGAAGATGTTGGAAAACTGTGCTGTTCCAGCTCTTTATTTTAAAATGACCCATTCTCTGGCCAGTCCATACCTGGAACTAGGAGCCATTATAAATCTCACCGTTCCCTGCCCCAGTGCAAGGTACACATCTCCAACTCACCTTGTTTATAAAATATTCATCAAAAAATATGTTAAAATATATAGATATTATCCCCCCAAGATGATGGCAAGAGGGAAAGAAAAAAAGATAGGTACAACAGTTTAACTATTTCATTTAACATGCCACTAGAAGTATTTTGTTATAGTGGTAAGCATCTAGTTACACACCTAAAATGAATTACTGATTTTCTGTAAAGGATGTAGCCAAATTTAAGTGCCTATCCACAATATTTGCTTCATCTTTTTGAACTACTGTGGTCCAGCCCAAATTCATTAAAGCCAGTGGAAAGCTTCCTACTCAGTTTAGTCAATTGACCTTGTCTCTGAACTTCCCATTCACTTTGTAAAGAGTTGGAAAGGAAAAATAGATGCACGCAAATCATATGATAGTATTAAATAGACTTCAAAATCAAAAAAGAGCTGTCTGTAATTAATAAAAAGGAAACAGATAATCTGGAATTTATTCTAGAGGCTCCAGGACAGCAGGACAAAAATGTCAGGACTTTAGAGACAGAGCAGCCTAAATAGACTTTATGAAACGGATTTTTGTGGACTAAGAGTGCTAGAAGCATTTATAAAACTGTCATTTCATCCCCCATGGCTACCCTTGCAAGCCAGAGGGTTTGGTTTGGTTTGCGGTTTCTTAACTGTAGGCAGGTTCAGAGAAAGGTTTCTCTCACCGACTTGCATGCGCTCTGAAGAGACAGCTACTGATTTACAGTGACAGACACGTTAAGGAAAGAAAGCAGAAAGATTATACAGCAAGGGCCAGGCTTGCAAACAAAGTGGTTTCGCTCTTATTTAGATAAATAGAAATGTAGGGAAGTAAATTAGACAACTTGAAATTAGATTAGGCAGCTAAAAACCAACAAAACATTGTAAGCCTGGCCTTAAACATGTATTAGAGAAAACAACAGATCTTCAGACTCAGCTTAACCACTGGACCATATTCCCGTCTTCCTAACGACCATTGCCAATTGCTGATAACCTAAGAATAAGAACGGTTGGTTTTGATGTGTTCTTTGATGAATCGGAGTATTCAGGGACTTGAAACATGAAACTGCACTAGACTATTCTCTCACTTAAGCTGATTTATTCTAGCACATTTTTAGAAGAGATACCATGTTATCTTACTTTTAAGAGAGATGCATAATAGCTGCCTTCCCGGCATAATTCAGTGTACAGAAAAAATATAAATAGCTTTGTCTGTGGCCTGCTTCTGAGGACTACTTGCTTTCTGTTTTGTCAGATGAGTGATAGGTCTGAAGTATCAGACAAGTTGAACAAGTGCTTTTCAGGCAGACCAAACCCTTTGGTAGACTAGAAACCACTCTGCTTTTCAGCTGAGATTTTGGATTTCCTTTCCAACACTCAAATACAGCTATATCTTGAGCAATGCCTTGTACCTTCAACATTTAAATTTCTCCTGTTCTATAGCCTTTAAAGATAAAGCCGGAGGAAGCAAAGCAGTAGTCAGCATTAAACATTTGTTTATTTACTGCTTTTAGCCAAGAACAACCCAGCTGATCAAAGAATGCTGCAGAAAGGAGAATCAGAGCAAGTGAGGATGAAGCAGGAATTCATCTGCCTCTTGAAAAAGCACATTAGCCCTTGTCTCCATCCATCACTATGAGATCCATTTTACTTTTCACTTATAAGAGCTTAGTGGAAGCAATTAAATACTATTATGCTTAGCATTTACTATGGAAAAATAAACTTTGAAGAAGTTCTGCCACCTGCCAAGTTCTGCTTGTTTTGACTGGTCATGCAAGGTGAAGCAATGAAAGAAGTTAGTGTTTTGGGGAAGGTAAATGGCTCATTTGCCTGACCCAATATAGGCTCTTGGGTAACAAGCTCTGAATTTTTGCTTTCAGTTCTTTATATCATATTCAATAAATCCAGGGAATTGAAGAAAGTATGAAAATGTAGCAGGGAAAAGATGCAACTTGCAAGGTATCAGACTAATTTTGGGGTATATGCTGCTCTAGTAGGAATAAAATCAGAGGTAATCCTTCCATTTAAAAAAAAAAAAAAAACACTTTTCCTGTTCTAAGCATTCAGCAGCAGCTCAGGTCCAGATCTGATGCTGGTTGATCACAGTCAGTTGGCTGCAGCTGAGCGCAAGTGGGGCTGGAAGGACGCCCGCCCGCGGCCGAGCAGCGTGCTTCCCAGCCGAGAGGGCAGAGCGCAGGGCAGCAGGCTGCTGGCATTTCTTTCCCAGCTTTGAAATGCAGTGGGTTACATGGACCACATCTCCAGAGGGACAGAAGCAGTTCCACTCGGGGATAAATAACATCATTATAATAAGTATTGTGCAAGCGTTCTGGTCCTACCATTTCTACCAGACTCCTGAAATTCTTCGTCTGGACTGTAACCAGTCTGACTGGCAGAGTCACTCTTTTCTCTCTCGAGACAGCTGCATGCAAGCAATGAAAAATAAATCAACCCAATATTATTAATAAATCAACCCAGCTGCTAAATCCCATGGCAAAAAGAAAGGCTACGCAGGCCCCCGCTCCGCAGCGCTCCTGCGGCTGCCGTCCGGGCCGCCTGCGGCGGCTCCTCCAACGTGCTGGAGGCCCCAGGCAGCAGGGAGACAGCCGAACCCGGGAAGCGGGGCGCGTGGCTCTCCCAAGCGAGCGAGCTGATCTGCTGCCACGGTTAGTGGCTTCTTACTGTATCCAGATACAGTAAGGAGAGAGGATAGAGGGATACGAAAAAATACCTTGCCAAGTGATTCTTGCAAAAGCAACTTTGTCAGCTAATAATGTTTAGAGATCCAGATGCGACACCCATTTTATCTCAACAAATTAGCAACAACACCTTATCTGAGCGCTGAGTTTGGGATTTACACGAGCTTTTACTTCATTGGAAGAGTTTCAAAACCGTGTCTTCATAAAAGGAGATGATAACCACCAAGCGCAAAGACAAGGCTTTTTCTTTCTTCTGGTAGTAAAAATAACTGGGACTTTGCCAAGTCCCAGATAAAAAGCAAACAACTCACTAATAAATATCCCATTGAAATAAAACTCATTCAGTGAGAGGAAGAAGGCCTCTCAGAGCAATAAAAGACTATTTTATACCTCTCAATTTATATCCCTGCATTTGTAACTGCTCTTCCTGCTAATTGTAGTGAGTCAGCCCATCCACCCCCATGTCACTTTATAGCTCCTTGCAAATCTTTCTTTTCTTTGCTTTTTAAATGCGACTCAAGTATATTTGCACACCTGACTAGATAGGAAGGTCTGATCTTTTGACTTTTTTGCCACATGAATATATCACACCACTGAAATTAGGAACTAAGAAAGTTAAAAGAAAGAAAAGAGCTATAATGAGGAAAAGAAAGTTTCAGTAAACAATGCCATTTTCTTTATTCCAATCCTTTTTGTGCTGTATTTAAAGGACATGCCACTATGATTTGGTATCATTGCCAAGCTGAAATGATTATGCCTGTGAATCACCGATTTCAAAACATAATTCCTACTTACCTTGCAGTGGAAAGAAAAATGGAAAATCTAAACAAATAAGGGTATATGATTTCTCAGTATTTTTCCATAATTTACAGTGTATTGGCAATCAAAAACAAAGCACAAGGATACAGAATTTAACAGTGCCAAAGAGAACTAAATGTCAGTCAGCCTGGTGTCAAAAATATCTGGACCACAGCAATGGTTGACTCATCCTACCTGTCCCTCTGTCTGTGTTTGGATTTTTTTTTTTTTAACTATTATTTTACCCACTGAATGTCTATTTTTAAATTTATTAACAGTCCTAGGAGATGAACCTTGAGCCAGGTCTCTTTCTTTTCCCCTCTCAAGTGTTCTGATCACCAGTGTGCCAGACTCTCCCTTTATTTGCTTAAAAGTTGAGACAAAAATTAGCTCAACAATTTGTTCTTCATAAAAGCACAGTTACCCTCTAACAAGGAAAAAAAAAAAAAAAAAGATTTCTTCAGACAAAGGAGTCTACTTGAAAATACTCTGAAAGTAACTTTGAGAGATGCCAACCTTTCATTCTTCTACCTACAAAGTCATGAGCAAGTTACCTTTACACCCACTTGAAAATTCATTTTCAGTGCCTCCATCTAATTAAAAATCAAGGTCATTCTTCTTTAAGCTGTGAATAGTATGAAACCATGCTTGTGGTGGCAGAAAAGAAATTTACACAAAACATTTACCAAAATAAAAATACTGAGCAAAAACGATTACCGCGAAATCCAAGCACGGCTGAGTGTGGGGGCCAGAAATGACGTTCACTAATGGGAAATGCAAAGAACTGTAGGCAAGGAGGAAACTCTCCCAATTACCTTTACACATAGTTTGGTTCCAAGTTGATCGTAATCACACGGGGAGAAGATCAGGTAGTCACTGTGCGGTGATATCAGCTCAGTTTGTACCAGGTATAAAAGGCAAAAAATGGTCAGTTCCTAAAAACTGAGATAGTAAGTACTTTTTTTAATCTTACAGTGCTTTCATATAAAACCTCCGTACCCCTTACGTAGGGCACTTCTGAATTACTGGCAGGGATAGTTACCTCGCATCCGAGCTCTGTTGCTGGTTGGGAGATCCGGCTTTCTAAGGCCGTTCTCCGTCCGAAGCAGGTCTTGGCAAGCTGCAAAGCTCGCAGAAGCTTCTGTGGAGCCCACGAGCAGCCCGAGACGGGACTGCCTCTGATACGAGAGGCCATCTCAGAGTGTAAGGCAGGACTGAAAACAGTTTCCCACCTGCCCTGCCTAAAAACGGAGCAATTTGCCTGTTGCTCATTACTGGTTTCTTATATTCTGAAGTTATGAAGAGCTTCTGGAAAAGAAACACAGGACAAACTATGGACAACTTTTTTGTCTGATCTGGTTCGCCAACACACAACCGATTCCCTTCTACTAACAAATAAAACCTTAACCCGTATTCACGGCTACTACTTTCATTGGCGCTTTTGGTCATTGTATTTCTTTATGTCCTGGGTCTACCCACAAATGTTCTACAGAAATACTATAATGTTAATCTCATTCCTTATCTTTATATCAAGCTGATGCAAAATGCAATGTCTTAGGGAAAAAAAATAAACTTCTTGGGAATACCATTTAAAAAATTTGTATCAAATGGTGACTGCTGTTCCACTCCCCCAAAAGAAAGCGTGTACCAAAGACACATCCACGTAGCAGAGCATCTGCCAGGTCAGGAACATCAGAAAGTCCCTCAAAAGACAGAGCATGTATGGCCACACCACCTCCCTCAGCGAGCCTGGCACGTGCAGTAGGAACAAAAGATTTCCACCAGACTTTTCATTTCTGGCATTCAGGGCTGAGTCTGATTTCAGATTAAAATATTTGTTCAATGCTCTGTTAAACTCCACTGAACGTCATGTAATTTTTTTGATTCTCCTCACCCAGGAATAAGGTCTGAAAAGGATCAGTGAGCAGAAGTTCAAATACTGCCACTTCATAGCCTCCTCCATCTAGAAATACAAGCAAGCCCCAGATTACTGGTATTAAATCTCCAATTAAAAGATTATAATCTGTAAGAAACATAAATGAAATTCTACAGTCCTTGACAATGTGTGAACAGATTCCTGTCCTCTTTTAACTTCGCGTGTTTTGTTTAATGTCTATCAGCTTTTATCAAACTCACCTTTTCACTGCTGTGCTTTATGCGATAGCATTTGTTTTCCTTTGGAGCTAGAGTCAATCAAATCAGCAAATATTAAGAATTTCTAACCAAACCATGTGGTGTATGATAATCACACTTACTGAGCAGAGAGCCAAACAGCAGATTCTGCAGTCTGTTACCATGAAAATAGAGCCTCCGAAGGGCTGATCCACCTCTTTGTAGCCTATTCCAGAGCACTTTGCTTCCTAAAGTAGTGATGCTCAGTCCACACCTCAAATTACCTCAGTCGGCTGAGGAGGCATATGGTCGTTCTTATGGAGTGTAAAATCTGCTAAGAGAGATCAGGAACTGCTTTTTCCTTATTATCGCCACATAACTGCCTTAAGATGTATGCACAGCATTAAAAATTTTATTATGCGTTGGATTTATTAACTAATTCGCACGAACCAAAATAAAAGTAAATTGAATATATATTTAGAAAACAAAGTTAGGGCTCCCACTGCTTTTCAGTATGAAAACTAGAGTAACAGCTTGAAGAAAATTTGAAAGATACATATTAAATTTACATACCTTGTCTGCTAAATAAACTATTTGGTAAGAATTAGCAGAGATCGGTAACAAAATAGTCTCTGTGGAACATGCAAGGACAAGAGGGTGTTTCTGCATTTATTCCTGTTTCACCCAGAACACCTCTGAACCGCCGGATCCCGCTGACACAGACTCGTAAAACTGCTAAACAGGTCTAGCAGTTGCCTTTTTCGTGATTGCCTCATACTGGCTTAAGAAGTATGAGCAACATTAAACACATTATCGACTTCCAGACCTAGTAGGAAATTCAAATGAAATAAAATGTACACATAGAAACAACAGGGTTAGGGCCACCATTTCTGTTTCACACAAAAGCTAGAGTCACAGCTTGAGAACTTGGAAGCTCTACATTCAACTGATATACTTTGGGTCTGCTAAAGAAGTAATCCTTTTCCATGACAAATGTCCCCAGACCAACCCCTGAGCACTTTCTGCACGGCAGAGGGATAGAACGGGTCATTACAGTCTTCCCATCTGAACTCCTGGATAAACTGGGCCGTGGGACTCTTCTGTATTCATTCTTGTTTGAATTGGAACATTTCCTCCAGAAAAGCATTCAGTTCTGATTTTAAAATGTCCAATAGGGGGAATTTATTACAGTTTTTATTAAATCATTCTAGTGACAAATCACTCACACTGTTAAAAATCTGCCTGCTTGCAATCTAGATTGCCTAGACTTAAATTTCATTGCATGGATCTCATTATAGCACTGTCAGCTTGACAGGAGAGCCTCTGCTACCAAATCTCTGCTTCACATGTGATCAAGCTGCTCATTTATCTTCTCCTTAATAAACTTTGCTGAATCACACCACAAAGCAAAGTTTCCAAATCTCAGAGCCTCTCTTAGACCTCCCTGGTTTATAAACTTACAGACCTGGATGTGATATTCCAGTAACCACTAGGCTGTAGGTAATTACAAGTTGAACAATTCACTATTCCTCTGCTCACGCAGAAAAACAAACAAACAAAAAAAACCAACAAAAAACAACAAAAAAACCAAACAAACAAAAAAAAAAAACAGCTTTATAACATTGCACTGGGAGCTCTTCTCCCCCACAAAGTCCTTTTCTGGGTCATTGCTTCCCAAGGCAGCTCTCCCTCATAGAAAAACATTTCCATGTTTTGTTTCCAGATGCATGATTTTAGCAGTCACCCTACTAAAGCACGTACTGTTTGGCTGTGTTCAGGGCAAGATGTGATCACTGCAGTCCTGCGAGCCAGCAGCAGGCAGCTATGTGCACGTTACCCCTGCATCGGGATGCGTACGGCACGCTGTGCTGCAGGGAAGCAAGAGCTTCTCAGCGAAGCCGTGCCAGGATACATCCATGTTACCAGACATCCACCATCGCAAACACCTGCGCCTTGGGTGTTTACTACTCCTTCAATCTTTGTGTAACCTTTATTCATTTTTTGTAACATTTTCTTCCTAATTGCTACTGAAAATGCAAAACCAGAGGATTAAGATGCATGTTCTTTTGAACTATACAGCCACTCTATGATAGTAACCCAATAACAACTACGTATTAATCAGTTAACTTTTTATCCACTATTTTGTGCTATGCAGATTTCCATTTTTCCTTGGTTCTTAATCAAAATGTTATGTGATAGCAAGCAAAATGCTCTACGGAAGTCTGATTCTATTACACCAATTACTTTTCCCTTGATCAGCTAATTCCTCATCTCATCAAGGGAGATATCCTGCTTACTTGACAAGATTATTTCTCACAAATCCTTGTGACTAACGGTAGATATATTCCCTTTCTGATTAATCCTTGATTAATCAAGTCCAATTTTGTCCCTTTACCCAGGCCTAAGATCAGACTTACAGACCTGCCATTACCTGGAGGATCAAATTTAGCTTTTAAGAGAGTGCTGTAACAGCAGTTTTTCCCCATAATACCCTGGAATATTCCCTTTCCTATAAAATATATGTAAAATGCTTTCAGTAATAACGACACGTGGCACTGGCTTGTTGACTGGAGTGAACTTCAGAACAGAAGACAGAGGAAATGATTTAGAGATGCAAAGATCCTGAAGACTACAAGCAAAAAATGCATCAAAAATTAATTGGAAAATGCGTCTTCTAATTGCTTGCCAATCCCATGCCTGGTCAGAGCTGCTGCTTCCTACTTCTGCACCCAAAGGGCCCCTGCACGCTCTGGGAGAGGAGAGGGGTCCCTGGCCACCGGGACAGGAGCAGCGAGCGGAAGGGAGCGGGGAGGCAGCAGCCTTCAACACGTTATGGCTGCAGAAAACACATTTGTCCTAGTCCCTTCCCTAACACACCTTCATGTAACTCCTGGCAGAAGAGAAAGTTCATAGGTCTGGCAATCTCTCTGATGAGTACAACACGCGAGATGAGTATAATTCATCACTGAAAGCGAGAGAAATGCTTTCTTGTTTCTCACACAGTGCTTGCTAAGCAGAAGTTACCGTCCTGGCAACGTTGCACCGGTACAAGATGGTTTAGAAACAGCTGCAAAGCATTTATTACACATAAAGCCAAAACAAATAATTAACTAAAACATGAGTTCAACAAATTTTGTCTTCATGATTACAGTCTATTAAGTGTAGTAGTGAACTGGGATGCATTTCTGCAAATACAGGAAAATTTCAAAGGAAGAATTTCAAAGGAAATTGAAGTACCTCCAATACATACTGTAATTTTTCTTAATTCCTTACTGAATCTCTACTTTATTTACCAATTTCAGAGTTTGAAAAGTACACTGATTAATGAATTATTACCAAGAGTATGGTCATGATGTGTTTATGAAATAGCTAAATATCCATTCTTTTCGTTTGATTAATAGTCAATGTGCTCACTGTTAAGGGCAAAGACTCAGTGCACATTAATGTATGCACGTGTGGTTTTGCCTTTTGATGTGTCTAAAAAAAAGGAGAGAAAAATATTGAGAATAGAAAATACAGCATTCTTCATCTGTAACATAAAGGAGGGATCTATAAAATGGGCTCAGGAAGTAAAAAGATTTCTGAAGATTAAAGTGGCTGAAATGTTAAGAGATTCTCTCCCTCCCAACTACCATTTAAATTAGGTTTTACATATATTCATTGTGTTACAGATGTCCACAACACAATTTTAAGGACTGAAAAATTCTAAGACCTAAAATACCTTTCATAAGTAATAGAAATCACTCTGTGGAACAGAAATACAACTGTAATAACATTTGAAATGTTCTTTACATTCTTTAAATGTTGATTGTGAGAGAAAATACTTAATAGAGAAAACAATCTTCAGTCTTTCAAAAAAACGCCCAGCGTTTCCATACTTAATCTTGGAGGGAAAATAACAGGGATATGCATATGTTTGAATATTTCTTGTGAGGACAGGGAGCTGGTCATGGACTCACACACCCACAGCAAATGAGAGCAGTCATGATCTTAAACTACTAGCATGAATACTTACATCAGGACATATATCCTCCACCAAAATAGTTTCCAGACAGCAAGGATCCTGTGCAGCCACTAAGCAACACCTTCTTGAAGCATATTGCTCTCCACCCTGCAAAAGCCTTGCAATAGTCATCATTTGGATGCAGAGCACCTTTGTGGATGTCCCATTTTCTTCAGTGCCAGAAGCGATAAGGAGGAGCATTTGGAAACACCATCAATCACTTTCCAAATATAATCTTGCAGCTAGTGCAAATGAAGAAAAGGTCCATTCACTTTAACTCTCAGAGACTTTTCAGAGAGCTATATTGACTCATCATTGTAAACAAAGAGGATCCAAATACACTAAAAATAAACAGCTGCTTAGTAGCCACAGTTGAATCAAGATCCTATATCCAGGGTATGGATACACATAAAGATAATACACCAAAATAGAAGCAATATTATCACTAACAGAAA
Source organism: Rhea pennata (assembly GCF_028389875.1). Classification (NCBI taxonomy): domain Eukaryota; kingdom Metazoa; phylum Chordata; class Aves; order Rheiformes; family Rheidae; genus Rhea; species Rhea pennata. The sequence continues at coordinate 14,128,752 of NC_084670.1, read as the reverse complement.
AACATGATGCTTATACCAATGTGGACCAAAAGATCAAAATGAAAAAGACATTTCCAGTAATATAAAAGGTCACTGTGAGGTTTATGGATCGTAGCTGCATTTGAGCAGTCCATTCTTTTTTAACTGATGAAAATAATTAACTCACCAGACACATTATGTAGTGACATAGTAGATTCTCCATCTCCTGAAGACCTTAAAAATCACTACCCACATGTTTCAGAGCTATACAAAGAGCTCAGACAGAAATTATGAGACTGATAAGGAAATTACCAGACCAATACTAAGGTGTTATGCAAGAGGTTGGAACTCTCCAAATGACTGAAAGTTGTTTTATTCCTCTGACTGGATCCTTGATAGTATTTCTGATGTGTTAAGTTGGCACATTCACCAACTAACTTGGAAAACTGGACTTTTTCTTTCATTTCTTTCTTCCTTAAATTTCTGCTCTCTCACAACATCTGCTCTAATAAAAAATGCACTTTTTTTGTTTGTTTTAACAAACATTTCTCTCTTATAGGCTAATACAGAATACTTGATATGGCAGCTGTTCAATTTGTCCAGCCCTGTTATTAATTTTTATGTGGTTCACTTTCACACATTTGGAAGAACATCCTTTTTTTCAAGAGCACATTTTTTTAAATTGTCCTATTTTTTTTTGATGCTTCATAGCTTTCTAATCTTTCTCTTATTTTTCTTTCCCTTTGTCAGTGGTTTTGGTCCCAGCCTCTGGCTGCAGAGTGTTCCCAGCGCTGTTTCTGGGAAGATGTTCTGATGTGCTTCTGGGATTTTGCCCACAAGTCTTCTCACATGGCTTTATAACAAGAACTGGATAGAAAATTGTGCGCAATAAAGAAAACCAAATTTTTAACTGTTTTTCTACTCTACCTCAGAACAACCCCAAGTTCACATAAGGGAGTCAATCACAAATAGTTCCCCTAAATAAACTTGTTGGACTGGAAAGTATTTGCCTAGGATATGATCAATCTGCCTTTTCCATGCTTATGAACAGCGAACCTAACCTCATTTTTCCATATCCCAATTGCATGCACAACATCTCAGGTCATTAAGCCTTCCAGTTAGATGGAGCTATTCTTCTTTTACAAGTAACGAAATATTTGGTCCATCAGCTTGACCATGCACCTTACGATTAAGTGATGGGCTGTTCTCTGGCTGAAAAGATGCATAACTCCCTTTATCACCAGGGCATCTTCAGCTATGAAATTGAGTCAAATGATCCTAGGGAACGTTTTGATTTTGACAAATCACTTTTTCAGCTTAGGAAGATCTATCAGACTGGATTTGTCAAAAGAAGAAATCCAGCCATCTCAAGCACGATCATTTCAGATAAGGTTCACTGCAACACTTAAACATGTTACAAATACCTTTCTAAACAGGCATCTCCATTTCTACATGTGGGGAATCTCCCTTACAGTAGCTTTCAGAGTAGCTTTCAGCATATGTTATGAAGATCCTGCTGTATTCACAGGCACATTTATAATCCATTTATAATCTCTCATTTTGTTTTCCTAATTCTAGTAATATTTAGCAGTGAAAATTCTTGTTTTACCTGCATAGAGTAACCACGGCTTTTCTTTGATTGCTCTGTTTGCCCCCATGAGATTGCTAGTGGGCCATTTATTTCACCACTGCCTCAGTTGCACAATGTATAGAGTAGTGCTAGTGCTAGATTTTGCTGTAGAAAACAACTTTGAGTTTTCATTGGAAATAAACTTTCTTGAGAACAAACGGAATGGAGTATGAATTTATATAATCCAATATTAAGTAATGCATTTATATGCAGCATGCAAAATATCTGACTTATACTGCATTCAATAACAGGCAGTTGAGGAACTCAGTTCCCAAAATGCACCAGAAATGTGGGGTTTTCAGCACGAGTTAGAAAACCCTCTACTATCACCAAGCACTGCCTGAGAGCAGGCACAAAAATTAGTAAGACAAAGAAGACACCGAGTGCCTCCACCTTCTCCCTCACCAGGGGTCCCTGTCCCTGCCGCCCTGGCCTCCCTCAAGAGCTGTGGAGCCAAGGTAGGCAAGGTAGGCATGGGTTACACCACAAGCACAGGTGCCTTCTTGAGCACATTGCCACCACTGCCACCCCGGGGCTGCACATCCCTCACAGGCGCCACGGGGCCCTGGGCATGGCTCTCCAGGTGCTGCTGTTAGCCAGATAAGGACACAAGCCCCCTCTGTCCGTGCTCACCCCACACCCCACTTTTCCTTCTCTCTGGTTTTCAGTTCCCGGACCCAATGGCCTCACTGCATGGACGCCGACACAGCTGCATGCTCCAAGCGGCAAAGTCGGGCAAGAGTCCCCCACGGCAGCAGAAGCCCAGGATTCACCTTAGTCTTGCTACATTAACACTTTCACTCAAAAAAAACCAAACAAACACACTTTTTTTAAAAAAAACAAAAATGTGAAATACTTTGATCAGAAGCTGGTCCTCATTGCCCCTCTTCTGAAATCCTTGCAAGAAAGCCTGCTTGAACTCCCCCAGACAATGGAGTCATTGAAAAACCTGCGTGTTGCTGTACGTGCAGCCTACCTGAATGACAGCACCTTACCCCTACCCAGGACACACTGGAAAAGACATTATAATGCTGCTTCTGGCCATTCAGGCCACCTAAGATCTGAAACCACGATATTTTGGAATTTCCATGTTAAAAAAAAAAAAGTACTCAAAAAGTATATGTATATATACACACACACTATCTGGTAGAGAAGACCCAAGATTTTTTCTTTCCGCAAAGCAGTTCAGTTTTCAGCTTTTCAGTTTCTTTGTCTACATCTAAAATAGATTCAGGCAAAGAGGTGGAAAAAATTTTACTCGTGAGCATGAATGCTAGAAGAAATAAAGAAGTCTGCAGAGAAACGGGGAGGTGGACTGCTCTACAGGAAAGGCGATTAAGCTCCAAACAGGACACGGTAGAAGGCAGATGCCTCCTGCGCTGAAGCCAAAGATTGGAGGCAACACGCATACGGCAGCATATCTTAGTTTAGCCATTTTGTACTTAATCACATAAACCTGTTGAAAAAAAGAAACCTTGATTTTTGTTTTCCATTTGCCTATGCTTTTATTTTTGATATGCTTTTCATAATGTTATTTGAGCCCTTTAATCTGCCAGGAAGCACGAAAGGTTTTCTGCTACAAAAAGAAGGAAAAACATCAGGAAAAAAAGGCGAAGTACTAGATCCAGGTTAAAATAAATGAGTCCAAGTGACATCAAAGAGGATATCGGCCAAGTAATAACTGCTGATCAGTTCTAATGAGCTGAGATTTTTTTCTGCAGGGTATGAGTTACTCTGTGAGTCAGACAAATATTTTTAAGTGACAAATAAAATGCCACATAGGAATTAATTGGTACATTGTTAGCTTCGGATTAGTCATACATATCACAATATGCGGCCGAGTGATGTCATTTTTTAAACTCTCATCCCACACGAACATAACGGGGAGGTAATTACAAGAAGCTGGCTGGAAGTAGTCGGAGTGAAGAGGCGAAGTCTAGAAACTGCTGAGAAGATTAAAATAATCTTGACACAGAGGAAAGCATCGTTCCACATGTTCAAAGAGAAATTACATTACTTGCATTTCCATAAACTCTGACAAAGCAGAGCTCACTTTTTTGTGCTCATACATTTGTAAGCAAATGTAACATTATTTTTCTTGCAAATCATACTGGCTAGTAAGGGTTAATCATACAGAACTGAGGGGAAACAGAATCTAGGGGAAAACCACTGGGGCAAATGCAGATCTGAGTCGTGCAGCTTACTCAGTCCTACATATTTTGTGACAGGCAAAACGCTGAGAATTCTTATTCTCTGAAGCATTTGGAAAATCTACCCTTAATTTCTATTTTTCAGGTCTAGTTATTTATTTTGCATTATGCTTCTGTGTACACATTGCTAGACTTGACTTAGATTATACAGTTTTCAGGGCACATGCTTGTATGTTTATCTACTTCCTCAAACAGTGCAATCCTGAAACTTCCACACACTACAAACAATAAAGAAGAAAAAAATGTGTGCCAAAGACAGCATGTTTCCGTTCCATAAATTGAAATGTTTCAATAGAAATCTTTTTCCAGCTTGCTTACCCCTTAGCCAGCCCCTCTCTTACCAATAAGTCATAGTGGGCTATAGAAAATAAACTTACCAGATTCATAAAATCTACATTCTTTGTCCACTGAAAAGCATCGCAGGCCCTGTTTTCTTTCTGAACAGTGACAACATCAGGTATAAAGAAGTTCAGTTTGTTTGTTATCATTTTTGAGCCCGTTGCCTTGAAGTATAAAGAACTTTCTACAACAATTTTTGAGTGTAAGATTTTGAGATGGTTTTGCGACCTCTGTGACAGAAGAGAATCTCTTACAACCATTCTCAACTCCAGTTTAGTTTCATTTATTGACTGCACACAAATTTTTTTCTGTTAAGATTAAGATGATAAAAATTTAGTAAGATTCATAAAGAAACAGTATGAAATTTTAGCTACAAGAAATAAATTTCTCTTATCCATCTCCGAATCTATGTAAACACTAAGACTAATCTAATTAACAAGTAAGCCAAGGGATCCTGGATATGAGATCGTGGGAGATGAAGTAGCACCGGGAAGAAAGGAAAAGATCGCAGTCCTGCTGTCAGCTTCACAATCCGAATGACTCAAGTTCATTATTTTATTCATTTATTTACGAAAGTGTTCTCAATAATAGAGGATTCAGTTCTTTCCACAGTAAAATTGCTCAATAAAAGGGGTTTATTGCTAAGACTAAATTGGTTGAATTATATACCTACCACCACCTGTCCCATCCTAATCCTATTTGGCTTTTCTGCTAGCTGTTAAGCCCTATTATTTACCCTGAATATGTGGTGAAGGCTTATTAAAAGACTTTCTAAATTCCTATTTGCCTTAAAGCTGAAGCAGATAATATAGCAGAATTTTTATATATATATACACACACATATAAATTGACTGATATATATATATATATATATACACACACGTATGTATGTATATATACGGAGATATACATGTATGTATACCAGCCAATTTCCATACTTCAATACAGAGATGGCTTTTGCAGCTAAGTTTGTTATAGTGAACACATTAATACGCACTAGGTGACCCATGGTTCATCTACAAGAACAAGCTATGGACCTCGTAAAAATTTAGTGTGCTAAGCACCTTCTTTCAAACTCACTGACAGGAACAGTGAAGCCCCAAATACAAGATACAGCTGAAAAGAATAGAAAAACGGGCTGTAGTGCAAAAGCCTGATGAAAGCTAAGCTGGGTGGACAAAGTGGCTCCCTTATTGTTCAGCACTTTTGGCAAGCTCAGACCCACAGCGGGGGAAGAAAGCAAGCTGTAAGCAAAAGAAGCTGTCAAAGACATGATCCTGACATGGAGCAAAGATGAAGAAAATAAAATATGCTGGAGAAAGCGGTTTGGAAACAATGAGCAAAGAAACTACCTCCACCCCCGAGCCATGTAGATAAACCAAGAACTTACACACTTTGCTCGTGCTACCAACATTTCCCTTTAAAATAATGTAGCAAAGCTGTGGGTACGAATTCAGGAGTTTTTGTGAACATTAACCTTCTTACCAAAACCAGCGCTGTCTACAGGCTCATTCATCAAGCATATAAAGCCACATTTTAGGGCAATAAAAATGGTTGTCACTTAGAAATATTGCAAAGTGGTCAGGCTTATTATCCCACATTCCACTTGCATGTAATAAAAGCAGCAGGCCTGCAACTGCACTCTAACATTTCCAATCATATAAATAAGACAATAGCAATGATTTGCAACAAATCTCAAAAAATATTCTCTTCCCTATAAATACTATTGAGAGAGGCTATTTTCTGGCATATATATTAATGCATTTAATTGAATACTCAAGGCAGCTGTTACACTCGTATTCACTTTATTATGGTCATAAAAATAATGGATGCTCAACACAGAGCTGAATACAGATTATAATCAAAGCTACTTACTTTTGAATTCCTTTTTCCCTGATTATTCAGAAGACTAATCACAAATTTGAAAGGCCTAAAATACAAGGACAGACAATATCATGGAGAGTTTAGCAGGGTACAAATCTCAGGGTACATTTTGTATTCACTAGGAACAGATGCAATTTAAAGAATAGAGAAAATAATGGCCCAAGAAACAGTTTGCAGCATGACCAAGGGCCACTAAGTTTTTGCTCCCTTTCTTTTCTTTATCCGTAACTAGATACTAAGTATCTCTTAGGTCTTCCTGCTTAGATGGCCTGGGACAATTCAGTGACTACACCTGAACACTACTGCTCTCATATCTGTCTAGGGATAAGATAAAACCTGTGCTGACTTCTTCTCTGCACTACCCAGTTGTAAAGCTGGGTCTAAACATAGACAAATTCAGCAATTGCCTAGCACAGCAAGATGACTGTAGTGCACCAAATCCCTATAAAAGTCAGGATTCAGCTGCTGACACCAAAGAACAGGTCAACAGGACCAGTAGCTGTTGATGGAAGTATTTCATCCCACGACCGAACAGGAGTACCAAAGCTCAACTTCCAGAGATATCTCCTCCTCTCTCTCCCCTGATGCTGTTTCTTTTCTTTGGTTACATCAGAGAAGCCTTGGCCTTACTATCTCCCTTCACAGCAGTAAAATTCAAAATTGCCTACGCTGCTGAGAAACCTTCACTGGACTTTGGCATTTCCCTTTGGCCAAAAAGGCAAGTTCCTTCAGTCCAGTCCTAAGATTCCCTCTATAACCCTATCAATCTTTACATATTTAAATGAGTCTGGGAAAGTTCAAAACACCTGGTAACTCAACACAGTCAAAACAATTCTTGGAGCTGCAAGGGACTTGGTAGGCCATCAGGTCTAATTTGCTGGTACTCCAGCAGCAATGATATGTTTCCTCCTGTCATAAAGGTTCATGTTCTGCCCTAAAACCAGCCTCATTTTTGTCCCTACTGCTTTTCTTGGAATGCTCTCCCACTGCTCTGTTCCCCTGGTGGTTAGAAACCTTCCCAAGCATTTCCAGACTAAAGGCTATTCATGGCTGGTTGAAACCCATCTGTCTGGTTGCCAAGGCTGTTTGTTAGCTTGAAAACCTCTCCTCCCTTCAAGATGTTTGCGATCCTAACACACAAAAATTTCATTTTTGCTATTCCAAAGAATGCAAGTTCTTCATTTAGTTTTTAAAGATTCTCCTGATCATCTTAATAATCCTTTTCCAGACTCTGTCTATGTTTAAATGAATCCTTCTTGAACAGAGCATTGAGCACGCTACTGCAGATAAAATTTCACCATAGCCCCGGATAACAGCAACTAACTGATAACTTCTCCTGGATTTCTTCCCTCTGAGGTACCTCGCAGTCGTTTTTACCCAGATGCAGCTCTGTGGTGGCTTACAGTCATCTTATGAATGACTAGAGCATGAAAGTGTTTTTCCCGATGTAACATCTTAAATGAAGAACTTCCCTCAGTTATTAGTCCCCAAAGTTATGACTTCTAATTTTACACTACTAAAATTATATTCTCCAAGTTTTAAAGGCCATCATCTTGGATAATATTCCACCGTTATTTTTGCTCATGTCTTTCCAACTTTGTGTCTCCAAATAATCTCACTAACCTAAGTCTATTCCTTGTGCCAAGGTCACAGGGGAGGGAAAAAAAAGGGGGGGGGAAACACTAATAAATCAGATCACTCTCAAGATTGATTTTTGTTTGTCTTCTGGTAAGCTCTCTTTAGTTCAATGCTTTTACTATCAGCATAACTCAGAGTTGTTTCCTTTAAGGCAATACTTTATCTACCTTGGACTTTATGGACCAAACCACCAACTTTTGCCAAGCTTCGTGGATCTTCACTCAACAGCAATTCACTCCAGCCAAGAACTTGGCCTAGAAAGTTGCTTGATCAATAAACAGTACATAATTTGCTATATAAAACAGATAAATAGCTTTAATATCTTAGATACGTGAATATAACAGGAACAGCTCTTACCTTGTTACTTACCAATGAGAAGTTTTTGCTTTGTCCCCTTTTCTTTCAACTTTTAGGCAGAAAATATGTTGTTTCCACTCGTGACTTGGGAATGGTTTATTTTCTTACAACCTCAATCATCGCATGAAACTCAGCACTTGTCCTGTTATGAATATTCTTTATGTAACAGTTGCACAAAATGGGGATGTTTGGAAAGGATGTGTGAAGGGCTTTGGTAGAGATTTCAATACCATGAATGCGTGGATAGTATGATTTGCAATGGATTTACTGTGATCTCTTTCCTGTTTCAACCCAAAGATAGTTTGTAAGTATGAATTGCTGCCTTTATTGGAAAAGATTTGTCAAGTGGAAGGATTAAACAAATCACTGTCAGATCACTGTTGGTACTAAAAGCACAACTTATGAGCATAAGTTTGTTATTAAAAGCTATTTCCACCAAATCAAAAGTTTTCCTTTTTCTCTGGTCACAATTCTGTAAATGTATATACTTAGAATCATAGAATTATAGAATCAGTAAGGTTGGAAGGGACCTCTGGAGATCATCTAGTCCAACCTCCCTGCTCAGCAGAGTTACCTAAAGCATGTTAGACAGGGTTGCATCCAGGCAGGCCTTGATGATCTCCAGAGAAGGAGACTCCACAACCTCTCTGGGCAACCTGTTCCAGTGCTCCATCACTCTCACAGGGAAGAAATTCCCCCTCGCAGTCAGACAGAACTGCCTGTGCTTCAATTTCTGCCCATTGCCTCTTGGCCTGTCACATGGGACAACTGAAAGGAGTTTGGCCCCGTCCCCCTGACACCCTCCCTTCAGGTACTTGGACACATTGATAAGATCCCCCCCTCAGGCTTCTCTTCCCAGGCTGAAGAGGCCCAGCTCTCGCAGCCGTTCCTCACAGCACAGGTGCTCCAGCCCTCTGATCATCCTCATAGCCCTATGCTGGACTCTCTCCAGTAGCTCCATGTCTCTCTTGGACTGGGGAGCCCAGAACTGGATGCAGTACTCCAGATGAGGCCTCCCCAGGGCTGAGGAGAGGGGCAGGAGCACCTCCCTCCACCTGCTGGCAACACTCTTCCTAATGCACCCCAGCAGACCATTGGCCGCCTTGGCCACAAGGGCACGTTGCTGGCTCACGGTCAGCTTGTCATCCACCAGCACTTCCAGGTCCTTCTCGGCAGAGCTGCTCTCCAGCAGGTCAGCCCCCAGCTTGTGCTGGTGCCAGGGGTTATTTTTCCCTAGGTGCAGGACTCTGCACTTGCCCTTGTTGAACCTCACGAGGTTCCTCTCTGCCCAACTCCCCAGCCTGTCCAGGTCTCTCTGAATGGCAGCACAGCCCTCAGGTGTGTCAGCCACTCCTCCCAGCGTGGTAGCATCAGCAAACTTGCTGAGGAGGCACTCTGTCCCCTCGTCCAGGTCACTGGTGAAGAAGTTGAACAGGATGGGACCCAGTACTGAGCCCTGGGGGATGCCACTAGCCACAGGCCTCCAACTAGACTCCCCGCCACTGATGACGACCCTCTGAGCTCTGCCTTTCAGCCAGTTCTCAATCCACTTCACCGTCCACTCGTCTAACCCACACTTCCTGAGCTTATCTAGGAGGATGTTATGGGAGACAGTGTCAAAAGCCTTGCTGAAGTCAAGGTACACAACGTCCACTGCTCTCCCCTCATCTACCCAGTCAGTCACTCCATCATAGAAGGCTATCAGATTGGTTAAGCAGGATTTCCCCTTGATGAATCCATGCTGGCTACTCCTGATCACCTTCTCCTCCACATGCCTGAGGATGACATCCAGAATGAGCTGTTCCATCACCTTTCCAGGGATGGAGGTGAGGCTGACCAGTTTACAGTTGCCTGGGTCCTCCTTCTTGCCCTTCTTGAAGACTAGAGTGACATTGGCTTTCTTCCAGTCCTCAGGCCCCTCCCCAGTTTTCCAGGACCTTTCAAAGATGATGGAGAGCAGCTTGGCAACAACATCCACCAGCTCCCTCAGTACTCGTGGGTGCATCCCATCCGGGTCCATGGATTTGTGGATGTCTAGCCTGCCCAGAAGGTCTCTAATCCTATCCTTATTAAAAAGACAAAAAAAAAAATTATTTGAGAATACTTAATAAAAAAACCTTTTTAGCAAGCAGGCTCTTGTATTCTTATATATTGCCTAAGTCTTTTGACACAATACATTTCTCCAATTAGAGTTCATCTGAAATTCAAATATCTTATTTTTAAGTGGTTAATTAATGCAGTTCATGTACCACAAAGAAACAAAAACAATAAAATATTTAACCATTCATACCCAAAAGAGTACAAGAAGAAACAAGTCAATATAAAACATATTTAGTAATCAAAATTTTAGACTTTATGTATTTTATATGGAAATATTCTAATGAGTCTTGTTGTTTTCATTCTCTCCATCTCTATGAAGAGTTCACTCAGATATACAACAGCTAGCAAAACACGGAAGAAAATCTTAGGGGACCGTGATTCGTAACCTTCAGGTTCAAACAAACCTATCTCCCTCCAAAGAGCAAAATATTACAAAAAGCTTCCAAGGAAAAAAAAAAAGCATGCTTGCTTAAAAAATTTTCTTATTAAGCATTGCTTATTCATGCTACATTCATGAGCCAACATTCCCGTTACACATTAATAGGGCAAGATAGAGAGTGCTGCTGAGCTGGGAGCACATTAGTAAGCAGCAGGGTACCAGAGAGGCGGCTCTGATGGGTGAAAATTTTGGTGCTGAGGATGCAGCATCCACACGAGAGGGACTTGCTTGGAACTAGCTCTAGACTGATCCACAGGCTCTACAACTCTTTGCAGCTGGAAAGCTTAGGAACCAGCCACTAAAGCATCCAGCGAGTCTCGCAGTGCTCTCACATCCTTATTCACTCACTTATACCCAGCCAATATCGCATGCTTGCCTGGAAATTGGGAAGAGGGAAAAGACCCATTCCTCAGAGGTACCAAGTCTCCTAACTACTGCAGTAACACAGCACTTGGTCCTACAGGAAGAAGTCTGCTTCCCTTTTTCAAGCTGCCTGCCTTCACTGCTGTGAGCTCCTCTGCTTTGCACATCACTGAAGCCTTCATTTCCCGAGACCCTACTCGGCACAGGAGAGTAGGGCAACAAGGGCAAAGCAAGTGAGACAAAAATCTGGGGAGAAAGGTTTCGACTTGTTCCTGCCATGCTCTTCATCTAAGCCCTTGGAAAATACCAGCCTTGTGCCACAGGCTGTGGTTTACCATTGAGCTTTTGAAAAGTAGGTACTGCTTTACCATGCTGAATTCCTAATAATTTGTGGAGAATATGTCAAATGGTTGTTTTGGCACATTTAGATAAAAGATTTTACTGGATATCATCATCTCTGTTACTCCTCAGTATCCAACACACAGGTCACTACAACAGAAATAATGCAGAAGTAACTCTAAAAAAATGATACTGGCAGACACCGTTTCATTTCAAAGAAATTTAGGCATTTATTTCTCCCAACTTTTTCCTCTTACTATACCGAAGGACTAAGTTTGTGACAATTCCAGAATCTGAATTACTTCTCAGGGAACTGGGAGAAGTCCCTACAAAATAATAATTCAACTACAAAAAAAAAAAAAAAAAAAAAAAAAAAAAAAAAAAAACATTTTTTCCAAAAGAGCATCGCACAGTAACAGAGATTTAGATAAGGACTCCCATTAAAGAAAACTTTAAAAGCTGTTCAAAACCTTTCTCTGAATACAAGCAACACAAGTTGAGAGACAGATCAGCGTAAACATGGCAGGAGATTGCTTCTGTTCCCTCTATAGATCCTTTCTGTGGTGTTCAGTTTAAAACCAGTATGTACGTTTCTATTAGAAAGAGATACATTCCTTATACTTATATTGTCTTAAACTTTTTTTTAATTGTCACACAGGTGAACACATCTGTTCTGAGGAGAAAGTTCGCACTGCGAGCTGCACATTTTTTCTTCAATCAAAGACTGCTGTCATTTACTGGCACCTTCAAGAAATCTAAATGGCAACGATTTTCCCCCATCACTGACTTTTCAAGCCTGTAAGTTTGTTTTTATTTCTCATAAAAGCTAAATAACAGATCTTTCAAAGGATAATGACACCTAAATGCAAAAGGCCTTACAAATGTAACGAGTCAAAGAAGAACTGGAAAAGACGACAATACTGAAGATAAAATTCAGATCAAGTTCAGAATAAGCTCTTACTGCTAAACAGCTCAGCTCTGAAGTTCATTGCAAGCATGCAGCTGAAATCAAAGGGGCAAGTAGTTAACACCTACCTTGACATCTGATTTTTCTGAAATATCTCCTGACAAGTAGAAAACCAAGAGTAATCTCTCACTCTACTACAGCATTCACACCTTCTTGGAATAAAAATTCTCAGATAGAGCTGTTTCCATCAAAAATCTTGTGCAATCTGAAAAGTAGCAAAAGTTAAACGCTAATGGAGGAAAAAAAAAATACTCTTCTTTTGTCGTCATAGACATACTGAGAAAACTAATGAAAAAGCTATAATGTTTGCTTATCTTGAGCACTTTAAAAACTTTTACTCCTTTACATCTTCTCTAATAAACAATTATAAATTAGCCAGACATGGAGATCAAGATTAAACTCAAATATGAAAAACAAGATTTTCAAAGATGTATGTGACGTTTATCTCTAAAAGTCAAATATACAAAGTTATGTAAAGAATCACATACAGAAATAAGACTACATACGTAATTTGAACCAAGAGGCAAATCTGAAAACAGACAAGGCTCTCTCCAAATATAATAATTGTATTAATAGCTATATGAATACCAACTGCACTATGAACAGGACTACATAAAATCAGCCCTGCAAATGAAGCAGCATCTGGTATACTAAAGACGTATCTGTAATTTGCAATATTAGCTTCAAGTGTGAAATGTTCATTGCTCATCATATTTTGAACGTTATGAGCTCAGAACGTTAAGAACACCAGATTTCATTTAATCCTTGTTGCATCAAAAAATATTGCTTATAGAGAAGAATACTGATGCATTTTCCATCATTTTGAATACAGTGACAAGTCTGGGAGAGAAGGCACAAAACCACACATATCTGCTAGCTTCCTGCACACTGTGCATCAAATTATAAGCAGCAGCAAACAGTTACTTTAAGAAAAAACATTCACACTGAGTTACTGCCTTGTCTTCTTCCACCTTAGATTTTGAGCAAAAAGGTGAAGGCAGAGAGGACTATTCATCAGCTCCTAGCAAAACAAACTAAGAACTAAACGCTCACAGCTCTACCCTGGTTGGCACTTGTACTAATTAGGAATAATAGTTAAGTATTATAATACTTAACTAGCAATAATACTGTAAATGCATTTGGAAGCTTCTTAGAGTAACATTAAATGACATTTTCACCCTACAGAGCATACAAATGCTTTGCTGTTGTCATCGACTAGGTTTTAAAAGGATTTGCATGCTATATTTCATTAGTAAAATGATATTAATTTCCTACACATCATTACCAAAAGTCATAAGTATTTATCATACTTTATAAGCTAATGTAATTATCATGTGACATCTTATTTATGCACAGCTAGAAAATGCAAGTAAACTACGAAATTGGTTACTGATGCCATTATGTCTGATATTCTGGAAAAAGCATATGTAAATGAGAACTCAAAATTATTAAAATCATTCATATCCATTATTACAGTAAGTGTTAAATATAATTACAATTCCCGTTTAAATCTAAAGTATGAAAAAAATTCCACAAAGGTATGCCACTATTACAAGAGGGCTCTGTGCAGTATTACAGCTTTAGAGTTTTTTATCTTGTTATTTTATCAACATAACATTATCATTTGATGATACATTGCTTAAATATTAATTTCTCAAAATACCATCAACAGTCAAAACACATGAGCTGTTACCTGCTATAGATAACTTTTTATGTGTTATTTTATAAATATCATTCTTTCAAGATGAAGTTTTTGCTACTTAAACAAAAGTTACAGATAAAAGAACTCTTAGACTTAATTGAATTTATAATCTGTGGCATGTTGGTCACTAACATTAGTGTGTATGAATATTTTGCAACATTACCCCAAAACCAGAACTTTGATTAACTTAAAATGGGCAGGAAAATAATATTAACTTGGATAGCATTTCATTCTTGACATTCCAATTTTCCTTTTCACCTCCTAAAATAGTTTAAAGCATAAAATAATATAATGAACAATGTTTTTACTCTCTATTACCAAGAGTGCATTAGTTAAAGTAGTCCCTTGCAAGCTAGGTGGGCTCTGCTGCAGTAGCAGATAGTGAGTTCAGGCTCATAATTATTAAATACAGAGAAAAGCTATCCAGTTTGTACTCTCCTTCCTAAAACTACACTCCTTTGTCAGAATAATATATCATCATGGCCCCAATTGAGCAACGGGACAAACAAAATTTAAATATACATTATTAATAATTTCCTTTCAAATTTTGGCTACAATTCAAAATTTTTTATGAGGTAATGTATTTTTACTTCTCAGAGTTGAGCATAGTCTATTTTTTTAATATATTTACATTTAGAAATTGAAAATTATTATATACATTTGAAGATAAATATGTTTCATTTCTGAAAACACTAACAATAGGACTAGAAAAGATTTCTAGTCCATCCTTTTCACATCTTTTGAACTTCTTTAAATTGACAGGTATGTAAAAGCTCTGTACAGTACTCATTTCACAAAAGAGAAATATTTATATTACATACAAGCATTTCCTAAAATCAGAGATAGAAAATCAAAACATTCACAATAACATTTCTAAAACTGGCAGCTACCCACACTGAAAGACTCCTGAGCAGTGTTTTCAAGACTTCGTGCAATATTTCATAACTGAAAAAAAAAATCATTTACTGTAATGTCTGTAAAGACTGAAGCGGAGTTTGGGAGACTTCTCAAGTAACACGGTAAAGGGAATGAGAACTTTTTATCTCATGCCCAGGACATCAGCACACATGCCACCAAAGACTTTGTTTTAGGCTCAGGTTTCCCAGATGTTGTCACTCAACACTGGTATCTTAACCTTGCACCATTTATTTACTAGGCGACCAGTGGAAATTCATGAATAGCATCTAAGATCTGATTACATTAAAATATTAGCACAGATTTAAGATACTTACTGTAGACACAGAATTTCCATTTTTGATTTCTTCTGTCCTCCCTTCCCTGGAGACATCTTTGGTATAAAAAGGCATGCAAAGCTAGAGAAGAAAATGGTGTTTATGGCGATGTTTCACTGGAGGACGCTGCCATAGTCTCTCTGACCTGAGCTAAGCCCAGGCGGCTGCGGAAAGCAGCTCCCCAGCTCCCCGTGTCCAGCTGCACCTTCCTCTCATCACCCAGGAGCCAGTCATCACACACGGGGAACTGTGTGATTTACCAGGCCCAAGAGCCAAGCTGAAAGCCAGCAACTTTTATTTGCTCTAATCCCTTTCCATGTGCAATTGCACAAACACAAATACAAGGGCCAGCACAAAAGAGGGATAAGGCATGCAGCCCAGGAGCAAAACCTGGCCCAGCTCTTCTGGTGACAGCCCCCTTGGCAAGATAACACGACCACAGAACAGTGCCACACACCATTTAAAGAAGCTGCAGTTTACCTAGAGATGGAATAAACACAAGTTTCCAGAAAAAAACTCTTAAGTACCAATAGACAATGATTCTAAGTGTAGTGTTTTCAGACAAAAAAAAATCATTAACATAAACTGTATAAAATTCTTGGCATAGTCTTTATTTTAATTTAAAAAGAGATGTCTACAAGACAGTGAGAGACATTTTCCTCAGAAGAAAAGTAACTAGATAGTGATTTAGAAAATATACTTTTCTAATATCTATTATTTTATACACTTGTGCAAATATAAAAATACTACTTGATATCTTCCCGTGTCAAACCCCACAGTCTTGCTCAATTTTGTTTTCAAGGACACTTGTTGCATGTTATTTGGCTAAAATGTAGATTGCATAAAGTTTTTTTTAATTTCAGAATCAGTATAATAATCAGCTGGAAGTAGCTGTTTCTAAACATACGAGCAGACATCTGCCTTGATTAAAACTAAGCACTGCAAAAAAATGAAAATGAATTCAGTTACAAGCAAAAACAACACTTATTCCACTGCTCTTGATTAATCATAAAACAAACAGGAGAATAAACACAGGCCTAGTGGATGTATTGAAAGAGACAGTTTATGTTTAATAATCTGTGATTTATTAGTAAGACATTATCATAAAAGGAAATATGTTTATCTACAACATGATTTGAAAACCAAACATTTAAAATGAGTTAAATATATTTTTAGGTTTTAGGTATACATTTTCATCTAATCTATGATTGTTTGAGATTTTACAATAATGTGTAAAATGCAAATAATTGTACATTTCATTAAAAAATCTCCAATTTTGAACACTTGTAAAATGTCTCTCCTACATTGCCACATAAGAAAAACACAAGAAAGAATGGAGGAACTTCATACAATCTCAGCAAAGCACTTAGCATATGCAAAAATCACTTAAGCATGTGCTATGGCTTCCAGCACCACATGACAGCTATCATTCAATTATATGAATAATAATCAAAATTAACATTCGTTTCTGCCTATGCAATTACTATTGCAATAATATGGCATCTGAAAGTAAAGCAGCAGCTTCCTATCTGTTTTAAGCATTTCTACTACCTGTCCATCTTAGTAGTACGTAGACAGTGCGTATCACGACCTGAATGAAAGCAAGTCTTTATCATTCAAAGCAAGTCTTTATCATTCATTACCTCTCATGTTTCAGAGGAAATTGTTCCCTGAATTCAACTTCTCCAGAAACAAGGTAACTTCTTCCCAACACTCCCTACAGAAAAGACTGCTTCGAGGCCAAAGAGCAAGAAAACCTAAGGTTTCAAGTCTTCCGCAGTGCTGTGTGCTTGCAAATATAAGGACAACAGAAGATGAGGGAACCGAAGCACGTAGCTGAGTAGCATTTCATTGAGTTTATAAACCTTTCTTCAGAAAGGATAAAATAATCCAAACTCTTTGGTGCATGTCTAACACCCTTCAGAATGTTGATATCAAACTATGGGTACAACTAGAAATACCTAATTTTCCTAATTACCTAAAATTCATAAATATATATTTATGTATCCTTTTCCCACTCCTCACAATGATTTCTGCATAAAATTGTTTCTTTTGAATGTGTAGATGTCAGAACTTTGGACTTATCTCCAAATTTCTGCTGGAAACTTTCCTTCACAAAACAAAAGTTTCTGATAAGAATAGAGTGTCATGGATTCACATCAATAAAAAATTCTGATATATGTATTTGAAAGTCATTTTCTATTTTCAGATAGGGGTTGATACAATGAACAGTTTTCATTCAAGTCGCCCTTGCTTAGCATCACCTATTGCTCCCCATACATCGAAGACAAACTCATCTGGAAAAGCAAAATCTCCAAGAGTTTCATCCAATGCCATTGCAAATTCATCTGGGTTTTTCTTGTCTCTTCCAGCTTCTACCATTGTCGCAGCTAGAAAAACAGAGCAAAATAATGTAATTATCATGAAAATGACAGCTAACACATGCGACTGAGATTCTTTTTGAAATCGGTATTTCAATACCAAGTAAGGTCATCTTAGAGAGATTTAAAGCTCACCTATAGAAGCCAGGATTTGCTATGATTTATGTACTTATTCCCCCCTACAGTAGCTCCATTCTGCTCTGCAAAACAGAAGAACTTCCTTGCAACGCTAGTGATATAGTTGTCGTCTTCTTTGGAGGAGCTTTAATTTTTAATTTAACCAATCCTCATTTTTATCCTAATAAATCATATTCAGCATTCATTACTGAAGACACAAGGCATAGATCAAAAGACAAGGGTCATTACAACTCCTCGTCTGGGATAACAGCTTCCTTGAGCTTGATATGAGCTTGCTGATCTAAATCATAAGATCAAAAGGCAAACTGGAATATTTTTTCCTCCAGTAAGTCAGGGTTTAAAGTCTTCCACAGAAAGCAAGAAGGCTTAGGGATTCAACATGGAAAGCAATGTACAGTTTGCATAATAAACATATGCAACAGAAGTAGAGATGGATTTTCCAGAAACGACCCAGTTTAAATATTGAGCATGACCAGCAGGAGTAATGATAAATGGATCTAGCAAAAACACTTCAAGTACCGTATCTATTTTAGGAAAGAAATTCAAATGCTAGGTTCAACTCATGCACTAGGTAAAATGCAGAGAAAATTAACTTCAGGCTTGTTAGATACTGGACACAGTAAGTAGGCAACTGGCTGAAAGCAGTTGTGCTCTCAAGAGACTTTTGACCTATTCCCCCATCCATTTATTAATCACAGGATCTTGAAAAGGTTACCTGAATTTTTCAGTGTCTCATACACAGTGCCTATACATAGTGAAAAATAAGAACACTTACCTTATTTTTAAAAGTATTTTGAAATCTAAAGAAAAAAAGCTTTAAGTCATCTCTTATTCTTATAGCTTGTCAGAACTACATATAATATCTCAGCAGAAACTGAAAAGAGCTACCACTGCAAAGATTATAACTGAATTATCTCTTCAGTTATCCATTTTCTTCCAAAGCAAGAACGCACAGGAACTGAATATACTGCAAGAAGTGTATGTTAAACTTTAGGATTAAAAAAAAAAAAAAAAAAAAAAAAAGAGGGAAAAGTTTGACTGATTTCCTAAAGAGTAAAGGACTTTAACATAAATATTTCAGCTGCAAATGAAAGCCCAATGTGAAAACATCACCAGCTTCCTGAAACTTTCTCAGGAAGATTGCAAAGTCTGCAGAAATCAAAACAGCTATAATGTAAAAAAAATAAAGCAGAGGCTACAAATTAAGTATCATTAGGCTTTCCTGTACTTGCAAACCACTGGAACGAGGAGCTATCATTGCACTGTTTAAAAGTAATATTGCAGTATATAATCCAGCACATGAGCTTTCAGAGGTCTGGCTGATGGAGTGGTGTAAAAAGAATAACCTGATGAACAAATCCTATGCCACCCTGGGGATCTCCAGCCCAAGCCCAAAAAACCCCACTTCAGAGTAGTAAAACAACTGAGGTATTAACTGTGAGCAATATTTATTCTTCTGCTTGGATCTGTATTTCTTTCAGTATCATCCAAACTAAAGAGTGACTTATGTTAGAACTGTTCCAACATAAGCGTAAGGGTTTGCTTCAACTATTATTTCCAGCTCTGAAAAGCAAGTCTTTAATTTATAGCACCCTGAAGGCTGGGAAAAAATGTGTTTATGCTAACAGGAAGTCAAAAGACTAAAGCTGCTGCTGGAAGTTTCAGAAGTCTCAGCCAGGTGGTTCACAGATTCACTGCTGTGCGCAAGCAATGGGAGCCACCAGCAATCTCCTGGCACTCAAGGGAAGTTTGAAGCAGAGACTGCCAATACAGAAAAGGCAGACTATGATATCTGGTACACTCACACTGTCCAGCATTTTCCCCTACTAAACATCTGAGTATCAAAATTTATCAAGGTTTAGACACTAGTTTGGCTAAGTTAGGGTCACCGCTTAGGACTCCGCCCTTTGCTGCTATGCTCATTCCTGACCTTTGGCCCCTGGGCAGTTTCCCCAATTTCAGGAAAAATTACAACAGTCTATTTCAAACATCAGGTGTCAGTGGCCCTGGGATATTAGAGCAAATGAAACCCTGAAGGCTCCGACATCTCTGGGTTGTGGCCCCTGCACCTCCCAGAAGGACAAAGGTGTTCGCAGAGCGAACGGGAGCAGCTGGGCCTGCAGGTTGGGCCAGGAGAAATCACAGATAACAGGCTATCACAGTTTAAGAGATGTCACAGACTCTAGAAAGCAAACTCAGCACAACTAGCACAGCTGAACGCAGTTTATTTCCTAAGCTATCTCTGCTCCACAGTCTCTGTCAATACTCACAACAAACCCCATAAGGGCTGCTGTATTTTGTAATTATCTTGCACACCTGCTTTAACTGCAAGATGTTTTGTTATACATCAGGTAACCATCACTTTCTTCACGAACATACCAAATGCTACTGTCATGCTTGAAGGATCTGATACCTTCTAGCCCTGTCCCAGGGCGATATCCAAGTGGAAAGCAAGCATCGCATTGCCTGTAAGAGGGAAGGACATTCTAAAACCACAGAAGACCATTTTCACTGGAGCAGTGTACCGAGTACTGCTATGTGCTGCATACATTGCTTTGTATCAGCATGGCCAACTCTCTCCGATACAAGTAAGATAAATTTCTCCTGCTCTAGTTTTTTTAAAATGCATTCAATATTATTTTATTAACTCAAAACTCTGCTCAAGTTTACTGACATTTATGAACTTCTGACAAACAGCGTTTGCTATTATGCAAACTTGTAACAAGCTATGAGCAAACTTGAGCCATATTGCAAACATCAGCAACAGTAGTTTTGAACAAATTCGATGTTTTGATTTTAACTGCATTCAGACATGAGACTCCATACAGAATGTCACTGTGCCAAACTACACAGCACAGTCAAGGAAAATGCACACAAATCTTTACAGTTATCAAGACAGCTCAAAGTAATCCAGCTTCTTGGGCACTGCTATTGGATCTCAAGGACTCTCAACACTCATTTTCCTGCCAGAAGAAACCCCAGTCCTATCATGCCAATTCTTCCCACCTCCTCTGTGAAGATCCTGGGACACTAACTCAGAGAAGTCTGGATGGGAAACAGGCTTTAAACATGGGACTCTTGTTCCTGACAACTGTAAATTGAGTCTTTGTCCTATCAGCACCACCCTCTACGCCCAGATGCCATGGCAAAGAGGGTCCTTAGAAGAGTGACCCTAGAGGAAATGAGGTAAAGGGCTTTATTTCAACTTAACAGGTTTCCAGTTATAAACCAGGATATCATAGAATCACAGAATCAGTAAGGTTGGAAGAGACCTCTGGAGATCATCTAGTCCAACCTCCCTGCTCAGCAGAGTCACCTAAAGCATGTCAGACAGGGTTGCATCCAGGCAGGCCTTGATGATCTCCAGAGAAGGAGACTCCACAACCTCTCTGGGCAACCTGTGCCAGTGCTCCATCACTCTCACAGGGAAGAAATTCCCCCTCACGGTCAGGTGGAACTGCCTGTGCTTCAATTTCTGCCCATTGCCTCTTGGCCTGTCACATGGGACAACTGAAAGGAGTTTGGCCCCATCCCCCTGACACCCTCCCTTCAGGTACTTGGACACATTGATAAGATCCCCCCCTCAGGCTTCTCTTCCCCATGCTGAAGAGGCCCAGCTCTCGCAGCCGTTCCTCACAGCACAGGTGCTCCAGCCCTCTGATCATCTTCATAGCCCTATGCTGGACTCTCTCCAGTAGCTCCATGTCTCTCTTGGACTGGGGAGCCCAGAACTGGATGCAGTACTCCAGATGAGGCCTCCCCAGGGCTGAGGAGAGGGGCAGGAGCACCTCCCTCCACCTGCTGGCAACACTCTTCCCAATGCACCTCAGCAGACCATTGGCCGCCTTGGCCACAAGGGCACGTTGCTGGCTCACGGTCAGCTTGTCATCCACCAGCACTCCCAGGTCCTTCTCGGCAGAGCTGCTCTCCAGCAGGTCAGCCCCCAGCTTGTGCTGGTGCCAGGGGTTATTTTTCCCTAGGTGCAGGACTCTGCACTTGCCCTTGTTGAACCTCACGAGGTTCCTCTCTGCCCAACTCCCCAGCCTGTCCAGGTCTCTCTGAATGGCAGCACAGCCCTCAGGTGTGTCAGCCACTCCTCCCAGCGTGGTAGCATCAGCAAACTTGCTGAGGAGGCACTCTGTCCCCTCATCCAGGTCACTGGTGAAGAAGTTGAACAGGATGGGACCCAGTACTGAGCCCTGGGGGATGCCACTAGCCACAGGCCTCCAACTAGACTCCCCGCCACTGATGACGACCCTCTGAGCTCTGCCTTTCAGCCAGTTCTCAATCCACTTCACCGTCCACTTGTCTAACCCACACTTCCTGAGCTTATCTAGGAGGATGTTATGGGAGACAGTGTCAAAAGCCTTGCTGAAGTCAAGGTACACAACGTCCACTGCTCTCCCCTCATCTACCCAGTCAGTCATTCCATCATAGAAGGCTATCAGATTGGTTAAGCAGGATTTCCCCTTGAAGTTGCTCTGTATAGACTTTGGGAGAGGTCAGAGAGAGAAAATCCATGCAAGGTGAAAGACAATTAGGATACAAACAGCTATGGATATATTTGCTCAAGATGTTAAAAGAAATAGCAGTACTTCGGTAGCCAGAAGTAGGTTAGAATCTAGAGGAGCATTCCAACAGGAAGAGTGGGGCAAAGAAACGTAGCCAGTACAAAGAGAAGCTGACCAGGATATATGGAAAGAGCCGTCGAACAGTCATCCAAGAGAGCAGCAGTAAGACAGTAACACACATACTTATGCTATTGTCCAATTGCCCTAGCTTAAATTTGAGGATTACACAGCAATAAGCTTTAAGGCTGTCATTAACTCAAAAGTGTGACTTTAAACACAACTTTCTGTTGCGCTGAGCTTCCAAAATTATGAAATAGCACATTAAAAATATTTTTTCAGAGGTTTATCAAATTGGAAAACAAAATCCACTAAACTCAAGCAATCAAGACAAATTGCGACCCAGCCGTCCAGGAATCAGATGTCACTGTCATTTGAAAGTAGCAGCCTGAAATAAGCGTTTTCTCAACTGCAACAAGCCCCTGTAATCAGCACTGCCAGAGCACACTTAATGTGCTACATTTACGAACACGCTCCCCTTCTCGGGTTCGCTTTGTGTCGGGAAATACGCTCCAGGGAAGAGCGCTGGCGCCTCGCTGCTGGTGTGCGCTTTTTCAGTAGCTGAGTGCTGACCTCTAGTGTCAGTAGGGCTCTATTACCATACAGCAAGTGGTCGTGCAAGACTCACGCGATCCTTCCCGATTTTCACATGCAAGCTGTGCGTGCCACTAATGCATAGGTATGCAGAAAGCTGAACCCTGCTTCACTGGTTTCAGGCATACAGAAGCACTAAATAAGTCTCCTCTGCCACGCAGTATACACATCCTTACTTCACTGGCGATTAACACAGGCACATGTGCGCTCACGGCATGTCTTCCTCTTCGTAGCACAGCTGGAAAATTCTGTGCACAGCATGTATGTTTACATAGAAATTTTGCAATGTATAATTCCTCAGGCAAATCAAAAAATCAGTGATTGCCAAAGCATTTAGTTGATACTTGCCAACTTGAAGAAAACTTTGGTTCTCGGAGGGTGACAGCTCCATGCCAAGTTTCCTTCTCTCCCCTCCCTTTTCCCAACGGCTTCTTGTAACAGCTACACCGTAAGTCATTACAGGAATTTTATTCTAACAAAGAGAACAGTCATTCCAAGTTTTGCACGCACACCAGATAGCCCCATCTCTATACAAATATATATACTTCTAAATTTCATTTCAGGTAAGGCTCATATTTCAGAAGTTTTTTTTTTTTTTTTTTTTTTTTTTTTTTTTTTTTTTTTACATATGATAAGTTTTTACATATAAAAAAGATTAGCAAACTCAAAAGAGGCAGGAGAGTAGAAGGACTTCAGTCTTCTCAACTTTAACTGGGAAGCTCAATTCTGAACAAAGCAGTATGTTGCTTTTTAAACACATTCCCATGGAAATAACTTTGAAGATTCTTTCAAGAAATCTTTATTTTCACTTTGGACAGACACATTTAGCGCATGTGCTCTGAGATCTATGATCTGCCTGCTGTTTCTACTGATTACACCTTATAGGTCTTTTCTACCCCTCTCTGCTATATCCTCTCCTGTAACTCTTAAACCCAGAAATCTTTACAGAAACATCAATATTTATTTACCTGTAACATTACCACAAGCCCTACCTGTATCAAAGGTAACTAGTATTATTATTTTGGCATTATACTTTTAAAAAGTTCAAATTCACACTCAGCCTCCTTATGACACATCAGAAAATGTAGTGTATCATTGCAGTTTTCAGTGTTTAACATTACTTGGGTTTGGCTTCCTGTTGAACACTGTCAGGACAGGGCATTCAAGGAACCATTGGAAATATCCTACCTTCTCCTTTCTGTTTATTAAGTACCAGTCCTTCTTGGAGCGGAGAAAGTTCCTTGTTTAATCAGACTTGCTACTTGCACAAACCTCCCAGTAGTCTCTCAGGGTATACAAACAGTAAGCAATATTCTCTGACGTTACGGCAGAGAAACCGTAAGAAATCTGAGCAGGGAAGAAGCAAAAATAGTCCTTTGGAGAAGGAAGTTTGGTGGCAGGAGCAGAAAACAATAGATTCAGGGAGAATAACAATTAAGTCCGTGTAGTTGGAAAAAAAAGTATCTAATATTTTGGGGATAGACTGAAGGGCCAAGAGAAAAAGCTCAGTAACAAAAGTGTCACAGATATTTTGACTAGATTGAAAGTTTGGGGGGGGGGGGGGAAGAGCAGAGAAGTTGACCTGAAAATCTTTTAAACAGAAATGAATATGCAAAGATGAATAATATCTGACAATACTAAAGGAGTGCAAAAAAGGAAACAACCATCCAAAACCATAATAATTGAAAGAAAAAAAAAAAGAAAAAAAAAAAGATAAGTGGATAAAAACTGGCCAAAAAACTATTAAAGAAAACAGAAAAAGAGACCAAAATTTGGACAGGAAGCCTTCCCTGCCACAGTTTTTCCATCAGTAGCATTCTGGGGTTGAATCTCATAGATCCAGGCTCCCTCCCCTCCCAGGGTCTTTGGTATCAAGCAGAGTCTATCCTAATTCAAGCACCAAGGACTGAAAAAAGAAATGCCACTAAAAGTCTTCACTACCACTGCTTCCCAAGCAGCTGGATTTCCATATTGCTGGACTGTTCCTATTCCTTTACCAGGAAGCACTGACAAATTTTAAATTAATTGGCTGAAGCTCTCAGTAACCAATTAATGTTTTAAAGAAGGCTGAACTGGCCCAATTTCTGGTGTATTCATAAAATGGCTAAGCAAGACATTTTCAGGTCATTTTTCAGTAAAATGGAATACAGAGGTGAAAAGGTAAGAGAGCATTTAAGAGGCAGGTATGTAAATCTCCACAATGTTTAGATCCCTGAATTGCAGAAAATAACAAGCTGTGCCAGAAAACCCGTAATTGGATGCATTCCCATTAAATCATTTCCAAGCATTTTACTCCAGCTTAGGTATTTGTGGTAGAGATAGTCAGCCATTCTTGAAACTGTCAAGATACTTAACTATGCAAAAATTAAGGGCTTTATCTCATCTTTAATTCTGTCTGTAATTTTACATTATTTTTCTTTCTTTTCTTTTTTAAATTCTGGCTCAAAATTGGGGCACTTTCAAAATTCAATCACACCATGGAAGTGTCATTTTAATGGAGATAAAAGAGTAATATTAACTGACATACAACGCTTTCTGACAAACAGAACTGCATAGGAGTGAGCAATGATTGAGATCTTAATCACTTGTCGGCTGTCGCATTGTGATGACTTGCATTTTCAACTAATCTGGCTTGAGTAATGAGTGAAATTTCTAGCTGGATGGTGATTGGCACTCTCTGAATGAATCCTTTCCTCATATTTCATTTTCATGGGTGACTGATCACATCTAGTTATAAAAATCCTGACATATGTTAATTGAACAGATTTGTGACAGGTAATTAGCTTTCCATTCCTAAAGAGTACTAGAGCTGTTTAACTGTTTAAAAATGATAAAACTTTTTTTTTTTTCGCCATCACCTGTAGTCCTTGATTCTAGGATTTGAACTTCAGGAAATGGCTTCAAAAAGTGCAAATGAAAGCTACATGAAATCTGGAGTCTTTGATTTTCACTGCCTTTTTGAGAGAAGCAGAAGGAAGAGATGAAGAGCAAAATAAAAACCCAGTTGGGAGGAAGAGCTTGGCTTCAGGGACTCCTCTCCATTCTTTGAGCAGTCTTGCAAAACATTCTTTGAAATTTTCAAGCCTACACCCTAAAAGATGCAAGGAATTACTGAATTCATGGAAAACCTCCTCCACCAGGTGCTTTGTGATAGCTCAGCTGTACATGCTGAGAGCTGAACTCCTCAGTCTACTGTACAGGAGCTGTCCCATCATGGTACCAAGAGCTGAAAACACAGGGAACACCAGCTCCCACAGGAATTCTTTTCCCTATCCCAGGGCAGAGCACAACATTTAGGCACCCCAAGAAACCATGCTGTAGCCTAGGATCTCAAGGCCTTGGGCTATAGATACTGAAACCAAAATCCCTGGAGCTACTTATTAGACCTTCAAAATACTGCCAGTAATGCCAGGAGACTGGAGACCAGAGAGTGGGAACCATTGAGGATAGGAGCCCTAAGCTGCATGACAAAAACCGCTCCACATGGGGCAGACAGCTTAAGCCTCCGGAGCTTTGACGTCTGAGCCCACGATGGACTGATAGCAGAGGCTGCAGGGGAGCCACAGAACATGAGATTCCCCCAACCCAAACAGAGAGCCAGCACCACGCAGGGCTCCGGGGAGTGTACTACATGCCAGAGGCATCGCATATTAGCATTGCTGAAACAGCTTTTGAGAATGTTAATTTTGGGGGGAACTGGAAAATTTAAACATTTCCTGAAAAAGAGAAGTTTTGGCCAGCGCTATTCTTCATTCCATGTCAAGGAGCCCATCTCTGTCTTTGGCTGGGGAACAAATAGTACTTTACCTACTATTTTCCTCACAGGAAAAAAAACTGTACAAGTGCCAGCTAGATTCTTGCCAGTAGGAGAGCCAACAAGGACTTTTGGCCATTCAGATGATCTCCTGTTGTTCTTGTTCCTCTGTGCTGCCCAGCTCTCCCACATTGCCCTAAGTTTCATGCCAGACCAGTCCTCTTAATGCCTCCTGCTCTGGCCCCCCTTCTCTCTCAGACAGGCTTTCTTTTCAGTATCTTTTTCCATTTAGCTTATCCCTCCCTAATTCTTGACTGGCTTTTAGATATTACTGTAATAATAAATACCTTTCCCTTTGTATCAAGGGAGTGGTTCCAAGGCAACACCAGTTCTGTAACACTATCTGAGGAGTACACCCAGCCACAGCTCCCTATAGAGGGGCTTGTAATTCAGCTAGACTGTAAAATATTAGTGGTTTCTTCCATTACAAAGAGAAATTCCTATTTAATTGTTATGAGACTAACACAGAGACAACAGCTGCAAGGACATCTATGGAGCAATTAAATATGCGTTTTAAGGAACTTTGGATATTAAGGTTAAATAGTTTTTTCATTATAAACAGTCGATTATAATGGCTAGCAAATATTCTGGAAAGTTTCCTATGTTTCCTCACACCACAGGCTTTTGATTAACTTGTGCTATTATTTTGTCAGCTTCACTGCTAAATATTTACCCTTTCCCTGCTGAAGATCTCAAATTCAAACTTCAGTGATCAAATCACTTGTCCTTAACAATGTCTTATTGTCCTTAATGTCCTTAACAATTATACATACAAATTCCACCAGAAAATAACTGTCAGAAGGAGAACAGAGATAGCAGTAAATTAATTGCAAACAACCAATACTTTATGCAATAGCATAAAGATAATATATGGGAAGAATAAAGGACAAATTAAATTACAAGGTTTGTAGTGAAAGATTCTTTTATCAAAACAATACTTTTGGAGAAAAACAGGAGTCTTTGAGAATTCATATTAGACAAATTTTGCTTCAACATTCAGAGATTAAAATGCTTACAGTAGCTTTACATTGCACAAAATGAGAAGTAATTTAATCGTGTAGTAATGCATGTTTTAAATACTCACCTAACTCAATGTCTCTTATCCCCATATACGTTTCAAGAAGTTCATCCACCTTTTTTATTGCTTTTTCTTCAGCTTCTGATGGCTTTGTTGAAATAAAGGGAGAAACACAGTAAAAGCATGATTATATCTATCTTAGCTGATTTCAAAATAACCAGTAACTGCCACTGATTGCACCAGCTCTCATCTTACCCACCTAAATTTAAAAAACCCAAAAGTAAAACATATATTTCACTCTTCCACTCTTCTCAAAAACCCTAGCCTTCCTACTAGGGTCAAATATAGCCACATAACTTTCACTTTTACCAAACTAAACGTGAGTCTTTCTTCTGCTGAAAATACAGATCTTCATCAAATCCTCACCAGCTTTATGGGAACCCAGGATAAATAGCATTCTTCTTCCAAACCTTAATCCTGGTTTTACACACATTTGTGTCAATGTAAGTTATTAGCCTTTCTTAATCTTTACTCTAACCCTGGATACTTTGCAGTATCAGAAACAGAAGGAACTTTTCATTTGTCCTTTGCCTCCACCTCTGCGCCTTTTCAACGCTCCTTGGTCTAATCCAGTTTAACCACATCAATGTAATCCCTAATATTTAAACATAGGCTCTCTGATTCTAGATTCCTCCACATTTACCCTTATTGTGCTAGTATTGCACCAGCTAGCTGGATGGACAACAAGATGGCCAGTCATTCTCCTGCTGAGCCACAATCTGGTGACACACATATCCACCAAAGGGAAAACACTTCACTGTAAACAAACACCTTGTTCACACACACAGAGGCTGCCTGCCAAAACTCCTCTTCACCTTGGTTGATCTCAGGGGTTCAACAGGACAAGCCCTGGGCAAATTAACCTAGCTTTAAGTTAGACCTATTTTAGGTGGGAGGTTGAACTAGGTAAAGGTCCCTTCCAACCTAAACAATTCTTTGATTCAATTACATAGCACTTAATACAAAAGCATACTTAAGTCACCAGATGTTTCCCCTAAAGAAACCGCTAGTCTTTGGTCCTCACCCAGAATCACATCCTAGTTCTTCAAGCCTTCATTTGTCTAGGTATAAACCAAGGTCTTGAACTTTAAATAAACATTTTGCCCTGCAAAAAGCACTCCTCAAACACCTCAAAGCAGGCTTTGTAACATACAGATTTTTCCTTCCTATTTTTATCTTACAAATCTTGGGGAGGAGTAAAACAGGCGATGGAAGATTTAACTATTCCAGGGCCCAAAGATAATCATACCATTTCCTCCACAGTGGCAGGGCCTTTTGTTCTCAGTCGAAGAGTTTCTCTGCCTCTGGAGATTTTAGCCTCTGGCAGAGATCTACCTTGTGACCTTGGTTCCAACATTTCTGAAGACAAAACAAAACAAAAACAAGAATGCCAAATAAAACTAAGTATTAGTCAAAATACAATGCATCTCATTTGGCCAATTACTACATTATCTTCACTTTTTATTCTAATTATGATCTAGAAGTATCTAAAAATTATTATTCGCTATATTTCAAGTACAGCTCTGCTGATAATTTCTTCAAATTTTGAAAACCACTTGACTGCACTAAACATAGGGCTTCAACGGACCAATGTGTCTATGCAAGTATATCGCACTCAACTTCACATGTGTACTTCGCATAATTGTATCTATTCTACAGAAAAGGTATAATTATTTATTACTTAATATTAGGTAATGGCTGAAGTCATCCACTACATGCTGATTTACCTTGGTCTTTGCGGACAGACTTTGTAGTGGGCTGAGCATTGCAACATTTCCACCCTTCATGCAGGCTGTGATGCCAAGACTACTGCTGAACAGGTCGCGTGCCAGACTGAGCTGAACATGCCCATTTCTTTCATGCTAAAGAACTTGATTATTTTCAGACATGTAGCTTCTATGTTCATAAGTAGATTTGCTGGACTTTCTTCTGTAAGTTTCACCACGGACAGGACTTCACACCTGGCAAATATCTAATGAGAATATCTGGCTCTACCCAGTGTTTTCTTTAGCTGAATTTGGCTTTTCTGGTTTAACCTTGGGTAAGCTTGAGCTACACTCCAGTTAGTAAAAGGAGCCTGAAATCGTTTAAGATTTGGCTTGTTTCAGCTTTGCTGTTCCAGGAGAGGATTTTACATTCAAGACTGGCAAGTTCTTATTCCTTAACTTGCTATTAGATGACATGGCTTTAATTTATTACTGATATGGGAAGTATCAGTAATATATCTTTGAAACTATCTTTGAAAGTAAGGGTTTAAGATTCTCTATTCATTATGCCCAGCTTTGTCCAACTCATCATTCTGACATGAGTAGTCAAAATCCAGATTATTCTTCTGAGCAAGGCTTAAAAACTGAATTTTAACTATTCTTATTTTAACAAAGAGATACTGCATAGTCTGTAGACATAGAACCAACACTTCTCTCTAATCCTTTTTATAGTTTCAAGGACAGTTACATTTATCCTTAAAGTTTTCACCATTCCCTTCAGACTTGTTCTAAAATGCCATTCCTCATGCAACATGCATCTTTTTTCATTTTATCACAATTAGTATATTAAAACTCATGATTTGACATACGTTTTGTTGTAGATTTGCAATACTTTGGATCAATGTTCTCTGGTCATCGCAGAAGGTATTTTTTCACATTCACATACTTTAAATTTAGAGTTTGTTCTATGCTGCCTTTGCTTTATTTCTATTAATTCTCCACTAATCCACGGAAGCCTAGCTTATGACTGTTAAGGACCAATCTTACTCACACAAGCCTTTAATTCTGTGCTTGGATATTGCATTGAGTAGCTGAGCCTCAGCCTTTGTAGTAGCACCAAAAGAAAAAAAAAATCTTCAATTCCTCTCATTTTCAATTTCTGCTGTTATTCTGACACCAAGTGTCAAGACTGGTGTATGACAGCAGTCAGACTGGTAACAGATAACAAGAACTTGAAAAATTAACTTTTCAAACTTTTGCTGCTATGGTGTAGACGGTGATTTTGAACTTTGTGTCAATGCAGGTTTGTACACATATGCTTATAATTTAATGGTTTATTGAACTATTCTTACTACAGAAAAACATGAATATGAATGGGTCATAGAAAAAGATTCAAAATCAAGAGAATAAAAATTAAAATGTAATCTCTATTTTGACTTTCTAAGCTTGTCTAGTATTATTTTTTAATTTTACCAGACCCAATTAAATTAATGTACAAAAGGATTAGCAACTGGTATACATTTATCCTATATAAAGTACCACTTCCTCCTACCGTACAGGCAGTAGAGCTAGAGCTTTGCCATACTGCTTTTCTCTGATCCTGAGTGTACTTGATGCACGATTAGAGATTCACAAAGAAGCTGGAAGGGCAGGCAGGCACGCAGCAAAGGGGGTGCTCTGGGGAATCACAGATTCTGCTTCCTGCAGCATCCCTTTGCCTTAGGGAGCTCAGTCCTCAGCAGAGGGCTCAGAAGTGGCATGTGGAGGATCAGGGATTGCTTGTCAGAGATGCAGTGGAAAAGAGAGGAGGAGGTTCGAGGGACAGGACATCAGTCAAGCAATCCCTGCTATAAACCTGCGTCTGTAAAACAGTTCTTATACTTGTCTTGCATAATCATGGGATGGCAAAGGAGTCAAGACCGAGTGGCTGTGGTGGCCCACCACACAGCGACCAGCTACCCAAATCAGAGGAACAGCTTCCCGACACCAGGCACTGCGGCCAGCAGACAGAAAGCAAAGGGAAAAAAAATCCATTCATAAATTTCCAGCTTCAAAGAAAAACAAAAATATAACTTTCTAGCAATTACATTAGCCTGGGTGGGCACCTGCCTGCAATCTGAAAACAAGCTTACAGTGCAATGCAACGTCAGTAATTCAACATCCGGTGAATAAGGCAGAGAGTATCCAAGTCACTTACCAAATGCTTTCATGGGTTCTATCAACTCCAGCTTAAACATCTGACCTTTCTCCAGGTCTTTTAGCATTTTGGCAACTTCGTAATGCCGATAATCTGACACATTTTTTCCATTTATAGACTCTATGTGATCACCCACGCAGACCGTTTTGATTTGGTCCATTAGGCTGCCTTCTTTAATTCGCTATTGTTTGGGGGGAAAAAAAGGCAAAATTAGAAATGTTTCTTTAAAAGATAAGCAGGTAATACAACAAAGTTTCAAGAATGTGATCAATTAAAGATGTCAATAACATTGCGCTCACTGCAGCAGCAATTTTGTGTATAGCATTTTCATAAGACATGTTTTATAAAGCATTATTTTTAAACAATTTGAATATACATTGAATATAAAACCATCAGTTAAAAGAAAGAATATAAATTTGGAAATTAAGGCTTTTGAATAACCCAGTATTTTTGCGCTTACAAATTCAACCCAAAATGTGTCAGTAATGAGAATGCTTATTTGAGTCTTGATTTTTAGATTTACTAGCTTGGCAAGAGTAGGAGCAGAGCCTTTTTCTTCTCAAATATGGACCAGGGACAGAAAAATAAGTGTGATGTACTAAAAAGTTATGTACTATAAAGGGTTATTCTCAGTTAGGACTTGTTCAGTGGCAAAAATTTCTATCTTTTTCCTCATTGAGCCACATAGGTGCATATTAAACTATTTCCTCTGAAATAATAATAAGTCATAAGAAGTGCTTTTAAAGTAATCTCATAGAATACAAATTGTTTAAAGGTCGTAATATAGAATAATGTCAGTATTTTTGGCTTCAGTAAAGTAAAATTTAGAAAGTGAAAAAAATCCTAATCATTAAAAGATCTCTGTGATTTATCAAGTCAGTAAAAGGACACTTAAAATTTCTTTTTGATGCTAGATGCAGTCATGTTTGTTTATCTTGTGCTTGTGTCATAGAAAAGTTATGACATACTAGAACATCTTATCGTATATTGCAGAGATACAAATTTCTTTCTAAAACCTTCCTGAATTATGTAGTTTTACATAAAGACTGAGGTTGCTTCACATGAACTTTGAGTCAGTTTACAGCGAGACAAGGGAGATAAACATACTGCCACCTACTCCCGTACCACCCAGGCTAGCAGCACAGCCATCTCCAAAACCTGCTCCGTGTTCCCGTGTGCGTGGCTGAGCCTACACGTGTGCCTGCATCCGAGAGAGTCGGTGGGAAGTGTGATAGTGCTCCCTGTCCTGCCAGATACTGAGGCAATTTTTAACTTCAGGCTGAGCTTAACTCTTTCAAGCACTTTTGTTTAACCTCGATTAAAACCAGAAAGGAGAATCTTCATGGTGAAAGAAGAAGAGCTTTGGGACACGCACAAGAAACCAGACGCCAGGGTTCAAAACTGCGCCTACCGCACTACCATTAATGGTTAGCACTAGCGGTAGATTCATTCCCGTTTAGCTCTTCTTTCTTTCTTGGATCCTAATAACAACACTGTAAGTAATATGGACTAGCTATTTGCATAGTATTCAAATGAAGTTTTATATGATGTGGTTATCATCCTCACTGCAAGGAAACTAACAACCAAGCTATGCTGTTACAGTAATTAAGATGCAATTGATACACCTCTATTTCAAATGCTTTACACTCCTTTTAGAAGCCAGCAACTGTATTTCCAGTGCAATCTGTAATTCCTGTTAATTATGCTATTCCGTTTTACAGTACCTGCTCATGTACCATGCTGCAACAGCAGTCTCAAACATTTACAGAATGCTTCACGTTCAGATGTTACTCTTTTCATGACTACTTTAAATCTATTATGCAGCTTTTCATCAGGCTATGTACCCAAAAAACTGATTTGTGATAGTAGCATGACACCAAGTCCTGCTTTTACTAAATGCAAAAATAACATCAGAACCTGTAGCAAAAGAAACCACAGTATTCAATGTCAGGTGTAAAATTTGCCTGGGTTATGTACGAAGCCTAGGTACAGTCATGTTATCCAAAGCTCAATAAAATTACTACAGCCCATAACAGCTTTCAACAACCCACAGATAGTTGGGTTGAATATTGCTCATTAGTTAATACTGGAACATAGCAACAAAGTTTTAAGGAAAGGAAATACATAAACAAAAATGATTCTACCAAACCTTTCTTTATAATTAGAAACTGTCTCTGCTTTGCGATTTAGCTAGAAAACTAAATATAAAAAAGATTCAGCTTTTACTTTTATACATCCGTATTTTCTGTTGTTTAAAAACATCCATTAGCTAAATACACGCAGCAACAGAGTAGGCTCCTAGAAACTCCTTTAAACTGATGCAGAACTGCATTGCCACCAAGACTCTGCAACATGCTCATCGTCCTGCTGCTTAGACAGCAAAGCGAAAGAAAAGGTTTATGCAGTTTACTGGAAGCGGCAGCCTGCTTTGCTGCCGCGGCGAGGGTGCTCCTCCTGCCCAGGCTACCAGGCACGCAAGGAGGCTCCGCGCGGCGCCGCGCACGGGGACTTCGGCCGCCGCGCGGCCGGCGGCGCCTCCTCGTAAAACGCCACGCGAGCGGCAGCGTGAGCTACCCCTAGGGCCTCCGAGCGCTCGCCCGTAAACACGCAGCTCGGGCCACGATTTTGCCTAACTGCTTGCCGAAACCTCCGCTGCGCCCACGCTTGGCCTCTTCCCGCAGCAAAGTCCAGTAAACCCATTTCTAGACCACGTCCCGTTTCACAGCCAAGCTAGCTACGCAACGAGCGCAGCACATGACCCCTGCAGACGCAGAGCTCTGCTTACGAGGGCAACGGGGACAGCAGGGACCAAAGGTTGTTACCAGCGCCTCACTAGGAGCTGGTAAGTGGAGAAGATCAGAGCAAGGCATCTTGCAAAGCTAGAAAATCTGGTTAAGGTTCTTAATATCTATCCTAGCCTCATTTCCCCAGCCTCTATTTGTCTCAGAGCAGAGTATCTGGACGTCACACAGGTGATGGTAAAGGAAGGAATTATGTTTAACGTACAGTACAGGTGAGTGCTCGTTACTTGTGGTGAACTGTGCTAACCCACCTCCTTAGAACCTCTTATTTCATCCTATGTGTTTAAGATGTCACATCGACTGTCACGTAGGACAACGCTGGAAAGATGAAAATGCACCGTACTTGTGCCTACCCCCATAGGGCAGGGAGGCTTCTGCCCTGGGACCCGACTCCGAGCGCGCCGACTAATCAACGACATCAGAAAATCACTACAAAAGGGAGGAGGGGGCAGACGAATGTGAGCAATATCAAACCCCTTCCTTCCTCGTGGTGGATCGGAAAACATCGTGGTCACACTGTAGAGCTGATGCACGTTACAGAAGCACTGAATAAGCGAACAACGACTAGCAATACAGAAATAGCTGTACCTAAAAAAAAGCATTTTAACTTGTCACACACAGGATAATAAAAGATTTTATAAAAGGATCATCAAAAAATAATTAATCTGCTACAGTAATAGAAGCTTCTGCAGAACAAGGTATTTCACTGAAAATTAAGTATACCTTTATAAACGCACAGCCAATTCCGTTGTCTGTAATAGTAAGCCCAAGCACATCCTCACTTTTAAGAGCTTCCACTTCTTTCCGTTGTCCTTTTACATGGGCAAATATGAAGTCTTCGAGGCCAATTTGTGCTCCTAAGAGCTTGTCCATATCGACTTTGTGCGTGTTCAAAGTGCAAAACATGATCTGTACAGGAGAGAAACAAACCCGTTACGTCCGAGCCCGGCGCCGGCCGAGGCTCGGTGAGCTCCGCGGGCTGCCGGCGGGCGAGAGCAGAGCGCGGCTCCGGCGTCCCCGAGAGCGCCGCCGCCCTTCTCCCGCCGGCGCGGCGGCACGCTGCAGCCCCTCGCGCGGCGGGGAACGCCGGCGGCTCAGACCCGGCGGGTAGGAGCTGGCGGGGAGCACGGGGAGGAAGGCGGAGAGGCGTCAGCGCGGACAGGCCCCCGGGGCCCGGCAGGGGAGGCCGGGCGCGGACGCCTCCGACCGCCCCTTTCGGAGCGGCCACCGGCAGCCAACCCACCGCCGGGGGACCTTCCCCGGCCAAGGCTTTCCTGGGTGTTGCCATACCGGTGCTAGGCATCCTTCAGCGTTGGTTTCCGAGTGCTGGAGGGAGGGAGGGGAGACGCGGCGGCGGCGAGCAGAGGGAGGCTGCAGCAGGCCGCCGCCGTCGCGGCGCTGCTTCGCGTCGCGCTAACGCCACGTCTTCAGAACGAGGCCTGAGAATCGGGAAAACGCGGACAAAACCGACGCCTCTCGCTAACGAAAACACATACGATGGCTGCGTACGTCCATCAGCAACCACCGAGCGAATCCCGTGACGGCACTGAAACCCCCGCGGTGACTCCGCGTGCTGAGCAACGCTGACGCGCCTGGCGACGTATTTGGAGTAAACGTATCCTTAATCAAGTCATTTTGATATTTTTAATTAAAATCTTTTCGATATAAGCAGCAGCCGTTCGTTTTTATTTCACATTACCAAATAGAAAGGGTTTTTTTTCTTTTTTTTCTTTTTTAAAAAGGAACAGGGGAGCGTTAACAAGAGGCACCAGCCCTAGCAGCATGAGGATATTTGCTGTTTCAGTCGCATGATCTTTGCTTAATCGGATTTCGACCTTTCAAGGAAAGGCAAATTCATGTTCGTTTTCAGAGTGAATGAAGATTCGCATATTGAAATAGGTCACGGTTTATCAAAAAAGGCTACTTGACCGTTAAAGAAAGTGCTAAACCCCACCCGACACAGGGTCGCTCGTAAAGTTTCCCCTCTGATCCTGTATCAGCCCGCTTGAGCCCTAAATTAGATTTCTTTAAATCGTGGAGGATGAGTCACTGGAGCGAACTCAGCAGCAGGGTCACAGCAGAAGCCGGCGCCTTCCCTGTTGTACAGCGGGAAAGACGCTTTTCAGAGCACAAAAAAGAAAAATGGAAAAGATGAAAAAGAAAAAGTGCGAACCACCACATTGAATGGGAGAATTTAAAAAATGAGTATACGTAAGCCGATAACAAGAGAAGTGAGTTAATTCCAAAGTCTGCACAGCACAGGTAAAGCTTGTATTAAGCAGTTTATTAACCCAGGAAAACAGAGGGAGAAGAGGAGACAGTCTCCAACTTGAACTGTTTTGAAGCAGTACTTTTGAAATCATTCTGAAGAGGAACAAAAATACTTCTAGTTATCATTTCCAAAAACACGTGGCGATCTCGCTACTATTTCTTGAGAGGAGCGGAGGAAAGCGGCCACCCCTGGACCTGCAGGACACAGTCGTCCGCCCGGAGGCACCACGGCGGAGCAGGAAGGGGCCCGGCGCCGCGGAGACCCCTCGCCTTCGGCAGCTCCCGCGGGTCCCCAGCCACCCCCAGCGCCCCGCACGCGTTTTCGTTCCTCCTTCCAGCATCGCTCTGTGATGGAGGGAAATTAAACGCTCGCTAAACCTATTTTGATGCGTCCAGATCAAGTAAAATACTACTCTTAATATATTCCATAGACAGCACTTAAGTGCCATAAAACCATAGTTTGCCTTTTTCTTTTTTAAAAATTTTTTAAATGAAGATACAGTAACCTGGTGGTGTGGTTTTTTCTTTTTTTTTTTTCTTTTTTTTTTTTTTTTAATCCTACAGAAAAGGCTAATCGCTTATCTCACCACCCAGCAAACCGCCACTGCGTCCTAACACCCTCAGCAAGGAGGGCTGCAGCCACGCACTGAACAGACTTCAGCGCCGTTCTCTCAGGACACACAAATATTGCAGCTAACCGCTGCTCCAACAGTAACACAATCTGGAGAAATCCCGGTTGGTTTTAAGTAGAAAATTAATTTTTACTTTACAAATATTAATTAAAACTGAGGATTAGCAATTAGTTTTTACCTAAGTTTCAATTCAAAGAGTTTACACAAAGGGCTTTTTTTTTTTAATATATTGTATATAAATTCATATACAAATTTTTAGCTTTCAAGCTACATAACTCAAGCTACATAAGCCAGTTCACAACCGTAGCTCAATTTTTTGTTCTCACAGTGAGCAAGCAGCAGTATGTTTTCATCTTTTTTTAAGACGACATCAGTATGCTTCATCTGACCTTGTGGCACACGGACAATCACCTAGTGACTAGTTTCGCACCTTTGAAAAGATAAAATTGGCAACAGAGCAGAAATGTGATATTTGGAAACTCAATCCAGTTTCTCTTTTTAGACCTTCATCTGAATGGCATTCCCGCCGCAGCCTGCAAGTCTGCAGGATTTTGTGAGTCAGTTCTGCGCTGCCGCCACGGCTGAGAGCATCAGCCGGGCAAAAATAAATCTGAAATCACTCTTTATCCTCTTTAGCAAGCAACTGGTTTTCTTCCTCAGAGCAGACATGCACAAAGAGTAAGATACTAAAGACGCATCTACCAAGGCAATATACAGTTACACTATGTATCAGTTACAGCTCAGCTTTGTTTCTACAGGAATGAGGACTGCCAAAGCAAAAATGACATTTTTGTCAAAACTTTTGCATAAGCTTAATATTGGTACCTAAGAACAGCTTAAACACTTAAAAAAAAAAAAAAAAAAAAATCAACCGCAGCTACCGTAGTATACCCTTTTCATTCACTCAAAATAAGGTTCAAAATATTTTTAAAAAGTAATTTTCTTACCAAGAAACAAAACAAACATAAAAAAGAGTGCAGATTTCATTGTAAAGTCGTCTCTCTCTCCCCACCCTTCAGACACATTTGATCTTCAACTCAGCATAGCAGAGCTGTGACACTTCATGCCCACTTTAGCAAGGTATTAGAAATCGCGGCTGTTACATCAGTCAGCAGGCATCTAGGATGCCTCTTTCGCTGTGAGCGTTGTCTTGCACAGCACGCAGAGCAGCAGGAAATTCCACTTGGCTGGGGGAGACCGGGGCTGATGCACAGCCTCATAAAATAGATTTCTTATCTAAGATTACTAACAGGGATTAGTCCCTGCATCAGTATTTTCAGAGATAAGAGACTACATTAGCCAAGATAAACAGGGTTACACTATGTGTTATATAAAGAATATACAGGATATACAATATGGTACTGCGTGAATTTAGGCATACGTATTAATCATTCTCATCTTCCAAATTCAGCCTACATCTTAAGAACTCAAAAATAATTTGACTGATTGATGACATATTCAGAAACTATTAAAAGTACTTTTTGATCAATAGATTTCCAACCACTTTACAAAAGAAATCACAGTCACTTTCTCTATTTAAGAAGTGGGGAAGAGGACTCCTGCTATGGAGCGAGATGGACCATCTGCTGACACATTTCCCGATACATCTAGGTGGCATTATACAAAGACATCACATCAACGCTTCCAGCTACCTTCCAGCATTTTCCTTACTCATTTTTCCCTCCATGGGAGGAACAGGGGAGCTTGCCCAATGGCAGCAACCAGAAGAGAAACCAACTCCTCGGAGCTCTAACATGCTCACAGCTCTCTATCAGCGACACAACCCAAATACATCCCCAGAACTGTAAAACAAGCATTTGCTGATTTACTGCTCTCTTTTTCACCCCAAGCGCAGAAGAAATGGCTGAAAATTGTTTGAGAAGCAGACCATTAACACAGCAAGTATCACACATACAATAATGCATCAAACTTAAGTACCACTTAAAGTACTGCTGTTGCCCTAAGTTTTCAAAGCAAGCAAACAGTGGTGAGGAAAGGGTTCAGAGAGGGTGTTAAACTTGTTTGTTTGAAGCGTTTGATCTATTGATGAGATAATGAAAAATGTTTCCATGGATAAGCAGATATGCTAAAACCTCAAGCACTTTCGAGCTAGAGATGAGGATTTCACAAGCTGATCCTTTTCTCTGACACTGTTTCATAAGAGTTCAAATCAACTCATTTTTAATCAAACCCTTTTATGAGAGTTGGTCATGACACAGCTTCATCTCCTGCTCCTTGTTGAGCAGGAGACACCAGGCTCTTGGCACAGCAGCCCAGTCACAAGCGAAGCAGCTGAACTTTGTTACTGGAAGAGGATCCTGAGCAAGCTGCCTTTCTGCTACTAAGACGTTTCCCCTTTTCCTGCCTTTCTCGTTAGGACTCCTTATGAAGCAGAAATCCTTCCATGAGGGAGGAAAGCCCAACCTTCGCGGGCTCGGCAGGCACACCCACCGAGCACCCTGCTTGCCCTGCCAGCCCCACCATGCTTCACCTTACAAAGCAAACAAAATAATCAAGAGAACAAGTTATGAATGCACAAACTAAAAGCCCATGTGCTATGCCTTTGTAACTTATTATTTGCTTATCATCTGTTCAAGAAATTACTCTGCCACCGTCAAACTTTAATATCCACATTCCTAGTGCTGGGTTAGCTGCTTTCAATGCTTTAAATCTCTACTGTGTGCTCCCACTGAAGCATACCACCAGCAAACACTTGAATAAGTCCACATTGTACTTTGGTCAATGCTTATTTATTCCATTTATGATATGAGCTGCACTTGGCATTTCCATCCTCACAAGGAACATAACATCCCCTGGAATCATAGTGGAATAGCGATCCTAAGTGACCAAAACCATATGCAAGTACATTTTCCAACTATCTTCCCTGTTTCATCCTTTACAGGGAGAATAGAGGAGACAGTTGTAATATTGTGTCAGTAGAAAAACAAACGTATTTGTGGATAGATTATGTTGCTAGTTAAGGAATATTATCTATTTTATTTAGCACTCTATTTCAGAAATCTTACTGAAGAAACCAAGTTAAGCCCAAGAACAAAATGGCCCACCTCAAACAGGGCTCAAATTAGTGATATGTTGCCAGAAGCAGTGTTTCCTCCTCCTCCTCCCTGTGGAAGGGGCGTTCTGTTTGGACCAGGAAAAAAAAAGAAATGCTGGGTAAACAAGAGAGGCACGCAGAAATACAGGCTGAATGTCAGATTCAAATGGGGATAACTGAGACGTTTGGCATTCACCTAGAAAAATAGGAGGAGAAAATCTAGACAGGAAAAGTTGAGCAGTGCGAAAGCATCAAAGAGCTCCCATGGTGACTGGGGTGGGATATCTAGTGGAATACCCAAGTTGGTGCAGGCTGGCTCCTTCACAGGTACTTGGTAGCATCTCCTTCCTACAGCCAGCAGCTCACGCGGGTCAAGCTGACAAACACCAGACAAGCAAAGGAATTTCAGGACGGGATTCTCAGCAGCTTCCCAGACCATGTGCTAGAGCCAGGGAGTGCAGAAGTTCACATCAGAATAGTCCAACTCAGCAGAAGTACATTAAAGCCCTCAACTCCAGCTTCCCACATTTAATATCCCCTTCAAAGCTACACCTGCCTTGTTCTGTCCTGGGACATTTCCCCACTTTGCCCTGCTCCTGAGCCAGGTCTGCACTGAAGTGCGTCACTCTGCACTGATTCTCAGCGTCTATCCAAACACTGTGTTTTGTACCAGTTTCCCTCGTCACTTTTGGCAGTCAACCACGGATCCTAGAAAGGGATCTCCAGCAGAAGCTAAACTCAACTGCTCCTGCGGGACATAACACAAAGAGGAAACAGGGGTGCTGTAACCCAGTGAGTCAAAAGAAGTGACAGATTACAAGTATAACTCATCCTGAGCGCTGCTGAAACACTTAAGTAGGAACGCATCCAAGAATTCACATCCTTGCCTACGCTGCAGTCGACTCCCGTATCATGTTGAGCGTCCTCGCTTCTGTCACGGTTTGCCAAGTGCTCTCTGCCTTGAGCTCCCCCTCTCGCCCCCCTTCTGTTTCCATCTTGGTCACTGCAGAGCAGATCTCTGTGATAATGCTCCTTTCCAGCAGCATTCGGGTTTCACACTGCCCACAGGCTTCAGAATAGCTAGGTCACAGAAAATTTCCTAGGCGGATAACACCGCTAAACGGCATTTGAGCACCTCAGTGTTTTGCAGTTTGCTGAGGTGTGCCTTCAGGCATTATTTTTTATGCCAGCTTGCCCAAGCAGCTTTAATTAATAATTAATACCATTTAAAGTGTCAACACTTCTCTCATTTGCAGCAAGCTCTGCAGTTAACAAATCCATGCATTTCATGGCATCCCAGTCAGGAAGTTGGTCCATCCTCCATTAAAATACAGTATAACAAAATCTTAGTGCTTTGGGCTGTGAAGAAGTCACTCAGGTTTTCCATTTTTTAGTTGCTATATTTGTCTTGATCCCTATCACATCTTCTACTGCGTTACAAATACATTTACTGCCAGGTCCCTTGGCTTGGGTGGCAATGAATCCTGCATGTTGCTCTTTTGCATTTTTTCACCCACTTGTCCATCTCTATTCATGCACTAGAATTATTTATACTTACAAATTAATTATACTTACAAACTATTCTGAGTATAATATTTTTCAGTCATAGGCATGTACTGAACTTCCATTCTTTCGAGTATTTTTGCTTGCTCATCTTTGCAAAGCACTTGCAAAAGTCCTTAGCATCTTAAACTGTGTCAATGAATCAAATATTCTTAAAAAGGGCTTTCTTTTCCTATGTGATGACACACACACACACAAAAAGGATATATAAACTTCCTATCTATGACCTGCAAAGGTGCACTAAGCAGGGCCGTCACAGAATGTAACCTAATGCCCTGCTAATATGCTCAGAGCTAAACCAGATCTACAATCTTCCAGTATTTTCACTAGCTTTAAGTGCAAGTTTCTCATATAGCCAATATCATGTTTCTTCCTGAGCAAAGAAACATAACTTATTTATGCAGAGTTAAACCATACATACCCTTTCCTTATGCCAAGCAGCTTCAGCACAAAACTGTTCTGAGATATGAAATATTTTACTGTTTATATTCAGATGCTTTCCCAAATTGTTTCTTGCTATTCACTGATTTAATCCTAGTTCATCTTCTCTTGTCAAAAATCCTGTTGCAAGACTCTCTGGTCCAGATCACTTTGGTCACTGTTTTTATTTTATACAACTTAATTAGAACCTTTCACTCAAGAAATTCATTAGGCCTTAAAGAATAAGCTTCCAGCACTAACTCCCCATTCCCCTCCCCCCCCCCTTTTTTTTTTTTATAAACCAATCAATCAAAATTTTAAAAATAAAATCACGGGAGAATGGATGCCCGGGACACGTGTGAGCGTCCTGCCCTCCCCTTCGGGGGCCGCACGCTATCCATGGCGCGGGAGAAGCGGGAAGCGCATGCTCAGCCACCACCGGGTTTCCCAGCAGACACTCTTCTTCCTCAAGTCAGTGGAGCCGCGAGGCCAGCGACAAGAGAGTTCAACAGTGAAACGAAGGAAAAGAAACTAAAACAGAAAAACGATCTGGCAATTATCGGGGCTTGAGAATAAAAGGTATAACTGGAAACAGAACAGCTAACAAAAGGGGAACAGAAGCTCCGTATGGAAAGAAAACAGAGAAGCAAAAAGGTCAGAAAGCAGCTGAGAAGGTCTGGGACATCGGCACACGGGCTGGCAAAGGTACTGCCCATTCTTAATTGCTTAATGCAACTGCGACTGGTTAAACCGTGTTCGCTGCCACTGCCGCTTTTATAATTCACTCTTTGAAGTGCTGCAAGGTCTAACCACAATAGTCTCTCAGAGCAAAGTCTATAGTAGTTTAAAGGAACCAGTTACAAATACAAAAATAAGTAAAAAACACATAACCAGCCACGACGAAATGTTAGCACTTTGTTTCAAATCGCCACTCAGAGGTTAAGGCTCAGAGAGCCATGTAGGAAGAGCTTGATATGGCCACGGCCTTTTAACTAAGGGAAAACAATGCATTTACAAACACAAAAGAATCATAATCCAAACAAATGCTTCAACTCAGCTGAAAAAGATCAAAAAGGCAGCAGAGTATATATATTAAAAAAAAAAAAATCCTATTAGAGTTTTAACAGGCCTTCCTTAGCAATGGTCTTTTTAAGAGTAGTCATTTGGCAAAGCAGAACACGTTTCAACTGTTCAACAGCACATCAATTTGTATTTTATTTTTTTTTTTAAGGCCAGATTTAAAGCATTATACCCCATCGCCTCTGATCTGTATATTTACTGTCTTGGATACACTAATATTTTTAAAACAGAAAGAATCACTGCAATCAATAATTCCTGCCCTGAAATATGAAATACATAGTTTGACCCTGCATTCAAGAGGTACTGAGTTGTGTTAAAAACCCAGTCAACACCAGGTTAACTGAGATGCTAGGGATATTTGAGTTGAAATGAATAATATTTTGTCAAATAAAAGTTAAATGCACTTATATTCAGGTTTTTTTTTTGCACGTGACGCTGCTTTCATTTTCTAAGAGTCTTTGGCAACAGCAATAGTAGGGGGCTTTTTTGTTTTTTGCTCCCCCCCCCTCCCCAAATGGGAAATAACCCCCAGAACCGCGGGGACAGGCAGGCTGCAGGACCACGCCGCCCGCCCTGCGGCGCCCCCTCCGCCCACCCACGCGTGTCGGCGGCGGGGCCCTACCTGCGCAGGGGGGATGCGGAAGGCCTCGGCGATCTGCGCATAGAGCTGGCGGGCGCTGGCGAAGCCCTCCACGCGGCCCGTGGCGCTGCCGTGCGCCAGCTGCGCGTGGAAGTGCAGCCGCGCCGGCGGCGCTGCCGGCGGCGCCGCGGCCGGCGGCGGCGGCGCCGCTTCGCTCTCCACCAGCTTGGAGGTCTCCTTGGACTTGCCCCTCTTCTTGCTCCGCAGCCCCAGCGGCATCTTCCGCGCCGCCGCCGCCGCCGCCCCCCCGCGCCGGACTCTGCCCCCGGCGCCGCCCCGGCCGCGCCGCCGCCCCGGCCCCGGCCCCGGCCCCGGCCCCGGCCGCGGGCGGCCCCATCGCCGCCGCCAGGTGAGTCCCGGCCGCCCCGCGGGCTCCCGCGCACCAACAGCGCTCGCGGTCCGCCACGTCCAGCGCTTCCCCCCAGGCGGCACCGGGGGCTTCGCCAAGCCTGCGCTGCCCGCGGGAGGTCTTCCCCCCTTTTCTCCCCTAACATATACTAGGCTATAAAAGTATGTTCTGTGAACTTTACATACACACACCTACTTTCTCTCTTCTCCTAAAGAGATGCAAAACCAGCAAAAAGTTCACTGTCTTCTCACTTGTTCAGGAATTT
Organism: Rhea pennata; assembly: GCF_028389875.1. Taxonomy (NCBI): domain Eukaryota; kingdom Metazoa; phylum Chordata; class Aves; order Rheiformes; family Rheidae; genus Rhea; species Rhea pennata. Next base: position 14,083,982 of record NC_084670.1, on the reverse strand, counting down.
CTACGTCCTACTCAGGATAAAGTAATAAGTATTGATCAGAATAGGTTTGTATCCAGGATATATAAGAGACAGTATACAAAGACTTCTGCCAACTGTTTTTTTTTTTTATGTTTACCACAATTGTACATGCAGTACTTGTAAACCACAAGGTTCAATAAAGCCAAAGTCATGTAAGCAAAATTTAAGAAGCTTCCTATCACCCTGGGCAATGATTTAGAAGTATGGATTTTTAAGCACAAATATTTGGAAAAGCTTGTTTTCTAACATTTGATAAGTTTAGAACACTTTCATCTTACTCAGAAAAATGTATGCTGTAATATACTAAGTTAGACTCAGAAAACACACACATACTTAGCGCTGAATCCTTTTGCAGAGGAATAAATACCAGTCTTAATACTGTTTATCTGAGCATTCAGCAAATCACTTCTCTTGTCATCTCAGTCCCTTTTATAGGCATAGACACACCAATTAATAATACATTGCTCTACCTCAACAAATCATAAAGTTTAAACTCTGTTCATGGGGGCAGGGGAGGGAAGTAGTTATGCCATTTGGATTTTGGCCCCTCCAAAAATTTACTTGAATACTCAAAAAATGCCCATCTTCTCTGTTCTTATCTAAGAAAACTGGATTCAAAACTGAGGTATTAATTACCAGTAATTCCCACCAATTAAGATGAATAAACTTACCATCAGACTTTGATACTTGAGATACCTGCCCAGTTTGAAACCAGAAAACAAACTCCAACTTTGCAGGTTTTTTTCCCCTATTACTATTTCCTAAAATGAAGCTTCTACAATCCTAATGAGGAGAGCAAGAAAATGTGGTCACTATTCGGGAGCCTTAAAAGCTTTAAGAAAGCAAAATGGCCAGATAGGTTAGAACTGGGGGCAGTATCAGAGGTTTGTCCCAATGCAGCAGAAGGGATGCCAGTCCTAAGGATTGAATATCCTATCCAATACAGCTATCACAGATACACGGCTTTGCCTATGGAAAGAACTGTAGTTCATTTCCTGTCCCTGTACGACATCCATCAATTCATACCTTATCTTCTGAAAAGACAACTGAAAGTATTTAAAAAAAACCCAAAAAACAAACCAAAAAAAAAAAAACAGTAATGTTACAGTTGTTATTGGAAGTTTTCACATTTCAGTTAAATGATTGAAAAACCAGTCACGTTTTCTTACAGTGACATACTGAGGTTGTACAGATTTATTTCACAAGTTTATGAACATTGACAGGAGCCCAAATCTATGTATCTGTTGCAAAACTTTCTTTAATGAAGTTCTAATATTTCCTCTTCCACATATCATCCATCTTCACGTAGAGATGGAAAGAAAGAGAGAGCTGAAATTTTACAAGAATGATATTGATCTTACTTGCAGCTTGGAGTTACAACATCAGCTTTTAGCTGTAAATAGGAAAAATACCAATACCAAAGAGGAGCTAACTGAATAAACTGAAGATCATATTTTACTGTTTAATACAAAAATTACAGAACATTTATATCCTATCATTAATTACATAAGAACAGAGGAGCTTAAACATTTGCATCAGAGAAAAAAAATATGTATTTTAATTTATTTTCAAACTCCAAACAGCATTGCCATGAAATTGGCATTAGCAGACTCCAGCTTTGCCCGAAACAGTGTTAAACACTTCCCATTTCACATGTCTGTTATTCCTACCTGGATTTTGGGGACTTTTTTGGAGTGTGGAGAGGGAAGGGGAGCAAGCTGCAGTTCTGGTTATAAACAGTGTTTCCTTGAACTTCAACCTTTCAGACTTTTAGATCTAATCAGCATAACAATGTGGACTGAATCATCTGTAGAGCTAGAAGAAATGAGTTAGTCTGCCAGTACCTCAAAGAAAAAAGTCGATAACCAGCACAAGGCACATTCATACCAACTACAATCACTCCTGCTTTCAGAATTCCTTGAACGTGTAGCCAGTTGGGAAATATTTGCCAACATTATTGTACATCGTAACTGGATCATGAATCCAGATAAGCTTCCAGCAATTCAGGACAGTTGAGATCCAAAAATTAAATCATACAGAATAAGTGACATAGTCAGAATGACACTTAATTATTTAAATAAAAATGTTAATATTCTATTGTTTTACCAGAGGAAAAAAAAATGCTTATCAAAAAAAGGGAAGGGTTCAGCTCCTTTACCCTATGAATGTATTGCATACTGCAGCTTATTGCATTTCTTTCTTTTTCAGCCACTGTACTTAGGATGAGAGAATTATATGGCATGCAAAAGCCATGAAGTTTGTGGAGAAAGTATGTGAAATTCAGCAAAAAGGTATACGATATGAGATGCCACAGTACTCTACCGCAAATTATCAGTAGTATATACAAAATTATTTTCCTACACATGCGATATATATCTGACTTTGGGAGCTGTTACCTGCAATTCTTTGCATCATTCTGGTCATCCATGTTCTAAACTGAGCAACTGCTAAAAAGGATTTCTGGTATGATCAGTGAATGAAGAACTATTTTTTTAAAAAAAAATACGATATTGTAAGAGCTTCTCCTGTTATTCTAATAAAAAGAAGGCTGAGAAGAAATATAATTGGTCCTCATAAATAACTATGGTAGTAAAAATTGAGATTAAAAGAAATCACAAAGAATAACGTTGATAAAATAAGTAGGAATCTCTTGGTCAAATAATGTTTAAAACTACTTTAAAACTATCAGAGGATGCTAGAGAACAAGCACTTTCAGTAAGATTGTGTTTCATCCTCTATTTTAAGATCAGAGGTTAAATAGGACCGTCTGTGACAGAAGGGCAGTTACCAAATCTTATGAATCTTCCGTATGTCCTGCTACATTAAGTATTCATATTTTGACTTTGACACAGGCAAGGACCAATTAGTCATGCCATCCTCTGAACGTCCACACAGCAGCAATAAATTCATTCGGCTGCAAGCGCAACGACTGCAAGCTTGGCATCATGACTTCACAGGGAGTAAGAGGGGACTGCAGGGATCTTACCCTTATTACCCACCGCATTTGCAAAGTCAATTTGTTGCTGTATGAAGAAAACAATCTGATTTTCCTGGATTCCTCTCAGCAGCAGTTCAAGCTCTTCATTACACATGGCCACAGCTTTTCTAGCATTAGACGCTTTCTTTGGATGTAAATATGAGTAGTCCAGATAATATTTTGGAGAATGCGTTAACGGCTAGGTGCTTTGCTTGTTTTTTAAATTACATGGGGCAGCAGGATTTTGAAGATAATTCGTCCTTGATAAAATAATCAGGCACGACTAACAAGATCGTTGTTTTAGCTTCTCCCTTGGGTAGGCCAGTGCTTACCGTTAACAGAACAAGTACAGGGCAGTTCTGTGCTCCCGTCTAGACTCAAGGGGAGCAACAGTATCCCTCTACTTTCACTCTTTGTGTAACAGAACAATTAATTGGAAAAGCCAGAGGGAAATAAGTTATTTGTTCTCGCTATTTAAAAATAGTCCACTGCTGAACAACCTGACAAATCAAGAGCTGAGACTGCACTTCATGAGGAGACTAGTGCTGCCATTTGCCAAACTTGAATGCGAAACCTACTAAGTGAATATATGAATACTCTGATTCTATATGATCAGCAAGCAATACAGTAAGAACAAGAATAATGTTAGCTGCTGAGCGCTAGCATTTATTAACTGGGAAAGGGAGGCCATCTTACTGATATGACAGCAGTGTGTATCCTCTATTTTTTTTCAGTCATCTTATCAATTCACGTGCACAAAGTTTCACTCCAAGATGACCATCTGAAGACAAGTTTCACTAGTAGAGTTAGAACCTATCTTCTGCCTAAAGAAATACACTGCCAGTGCAGACTACCACATTAGATGTATGTGATGGAAAAGGATAGAGTGCATCTAGTCATTCCACTGACTTCAATTCATGAGCTGTCCATTAGCGATTAGATGTCCATAGTCACCTCCAGATTTTCATGATGTTTCTTTGTCTGTATAAACAGGTAAAGACAGGTAAGGTCTGAGAAGGGAGGGAAGGGAGACAGGAGAAAACAAAGCCATGAGCCCTGCCATAACCACTGTGACTGCAGCTCTAGATCACCTCGGATGATCGAGGAAAGTGCCTTTGACAAGCTGTACCTGCAGACCCAGACTCAAGACCAACCAGAGCTTCAGTGACCTATTTCTGCTGTTCCTCACAATCATACGAATCCAGTATTTTTCTTTTGCCTTGTGCATTCCACCTTTTTTTTTTTTTTTTGCCTTTTGATACTACAGACACCACTCACTCATGCACATCATTCTCCCAAACCACTATCTATGAACTTGTTACTCTCTGACCCTGCCAACCAGACACACAAGCAGTCATCAAGTGTACAAGTACCTACTAGGGCAATGAAATAGCACAGCCTTTTTCTGTCATGACAAGAAATATGAGACTATGATTAGCCACCTTAACCATTTTTTATGGTCTAGTTTCTTCCTCCTCCCTCTCCCCTCCAAAATATCCCCAACAGTAAGAAAAAACAGCCTCCTGCTGCTAGAACCCTACAGACAAAAAATGACAAGAATAATTTCATAAGGACTCAAAAATGGGCCAAGAATTGAGATGTCAAGAATCTCAAAGTTTTGTTTCTACTTTAGACAGGGAAGCTTGTGAGAACATATATATTTTACACCTAGAATAAGAAAAATGTAACAGCTTTTCAAGCCAGTAGTTGAATCCCATCTAAACTTCCTTTTTTTAGCAGCTGGGGCAGCATATCATTTAATGAAAACCTTTAGTAAGTTAGAGCATGACTGATCAGATTCTTGAACAGAGGAATATTCAACTCTTCTGCCAAATGAAGAGTTTGCAATACTTGCTAGCGGCACAGATTGTTCAAAGAAAACACTGAATTAAGAGGCAGAGGCAAGACACCAATCATGCAGATCCTTCCTCTGTTTTTCCTACTACATGCCAGTATTCCATAACAAAGCAAAGTCCTTAGAAATGCTAAGGACTTTACTCCTTTAGCATGGCACCATCTCAACATGGCACCATCTCAACATAGATATAGCTCCTAGACTTGTGATCAGATTTTAAAACTGCATCATTGCACAAGTTGGGGTTCAGTGCAAAAATACCTTTAAAAGGCTCAAAGGCTTTTTTTTTTTTTTTTTTTTTTTTTTTTTTTGAGAAGGGGACTAAAATATTTTGAAAGATCATTGATTCTTGAATCGATTCTTGGCCAAAAATGCTTCCTTTCCAGGCTGCTAATTTATTTTGGAACAGATCCTCCAAAAAATTAATCCACATCTAATACGAGGTTATCCTTTCAAGAGAATTGGCCCAAGTTCCTGATACTGCCTCCTACAGTCTCTAAACAAAACTATGCAGGTTAAGGAGACGATCATTGCACACTAACATCTGTGCAGAGCCCACACAACTCTTAACAGCCAAACTAGCTACAGATCATTTTCCTTACCTGTGCTTTGAAACTTTTCCAAGAGCTTGATTCATTCTCTGCACTATGCATGAGTCTGAGCAATGACTCCTTATGCTTGAATTTGAGAATCAGACACACTCTCAAGCACTTACCAAGAAATATTAAAACTATCACACCTGACAATTAGAACACTGACATTCTCATTTGAATGTCCATTGTAACCCAGGTTGCTCAGCTTCAGCACTTCGGTGATGTTTGGACTGCAGGTAAGATTGAAAAACAGCAATGCGCATATGAGAAAAGGAAGAGATTGCTTCCATCTTGAAAAAGGCAATCAGAAGTACCCAGAATGTTAGATGAATATGGTAAGAATGGCAGCAGAGACCAAACCTCAGCTAGAGAGGCTGTTATTTCCATAAGGCAAAGCAAACAGGTCACAATTTAAACATTCATTGCACCACAAATAGGCTTTGAGAAGTTTTTCAGCACAGATAATACAAAAGGAGTTAAGTGGAAAAGTGGAATACTAGTCTCAAAATCAGAAAGCCTGCACAGGATCAGTCATTAGGGAACACCTTTGGATGACAAAAAAGAGAAACAGTTATACTATATACCTTACCCTAGGCTTCAACAGATTGAGGTTAACCTAAAGTTTGATGTTGGAGCGATTAAAAAGGTACAGATTTTCATAGATTTGTCAAATGAACTTCTCTGAAGTAACCAAATTCCTTTTATTTTTTACAACACCTAAACAACCTTCAGGAGATAAAAAGCTCCTCTCCCCAGCTTCACTAAAGCCAATTTTATTTCCATGTATTTCAATAGCTAATAGATACTAGGTGACTGAGTATTTGCCTCTGTTCCCATGTAACCTTCACTAAATAATCAACTGGCTTTTAAAATACAGCTTTTTAAGGCTATGTTTTGTTAAAGGCTTACTCTGTTACCTCTCCATGAAGAAATACAAATGTTTCATACTGATCTCTTGTACTTCAAGCATGAAAACAGAAAACTTCAGTTTGCTACATATGTAAATACACAGCGCAAGATACTCCAACTTCAGTTTAGCACCAATCACCTTACTAAAAGATGTATATAAAAGAAAAAAAAACCCACAAACCTCCTAGTTGCTGTAACTGTTTTTTGAAGTTAGATTATGCTTCTAAGCACCTGGATTGCAAAACACTCAATTCTGTTAGCTTTTAAATTGACAAACATTTTGAGCAATATGCTTTTAAACTCCCGTCATTTATAGCATGTCAGCATAACAAAGAATAAAAGAAAGTTAAAAACCAAGTTTACACTTTTTACTTAAAAAAAAATAAGAAATGCAATACAGAACATACTGAAATGGTAAGTTTTTAAACACAAACAATATATAGTGTTAACAATATGCATAAGCACTAAACAGCAGATTTTTCCCTTTGTGATACTATTCCAGCAACTGCTTAGATCCTTGTGGGTTTAGGACTGCATGGGGCTGACACTGTATGAAAAGATCTGCAGTTGAAAAATCAGCTCAAACAGTATCTTCCAGAAGTTCTATTCCTTTGAGTAACCAAAGTGGGATTCTTCTTGTGCTTATTAAAAAGGTATTGTAAATTAAATCCCAATTTCCACATTATTTCCTTTCCTACAGGAAGCCATTTACATGAAGATAACACTTATCTTACAAGCCAAAAGATTAGGCAACTAACATTTCCATAGGCAAAAGAATGATAGCAAACCTTACATCTTTCTTTTTATAAAGGAAAAATATATTCTTTAGAAGTGTTGTTAATGCGCTGTAGTACAGTTTTAAACCACAAGCAATGAAAGCATATCAGAAAGGTATTTCTTTCAACAAAACCATGCTGCAATCAAGGGAACCAGCCCTATTATTGTGTTATAAAACTAGACTATAGAGGGCTCTCCACTTCCCTATGGACATTTTAGCTCTAAGGATAAGTAATTCCTCTCAACTCCTAATAACTTTCCATTCAAAAGACTTGATCCAAAGCTCATGAAAGTTTACGGGCACCCCCATTCCTACCCCAGTTTGTCCTAAGTAAACACTTCTTTAGCTAGGATTGACCTTTTCCTTCTTCCTACGGGAGCAGTGGAAAGTTTGGCCATTGAAAACAGTGAACACTTCAGACCAGTTTGTTCTCAAAATACCTGCGCTAGCCAAATGCTTTTAATCTGTTTTTTGCTTCTCTCTCCCTACTCAAGCACAGACAGACTCCAAACTATTACATCAGCTCCAGCCAAGGGAGGCTGAACTTCATTTGCAGAATGTGGTCTTTAGCACTGTCCAGTGAAAACTGCCAGAGCTCTGCCTGGTCCTGGGACTATTCCCCAGCAAATGGCCACCTCGCTACTCTTTCTCCTCTGGCCACATGCCCTCTGCTAGACTTGCAGCGCAGCCCTCACCTTTCTGGGATGACAAAGAAAATACTTCCATGCGGGTTCAGGAGACCAAACTGATTTTCCCAGCCTATGCTTTGTGCAGTGGAAGGTAACACACAAAAATGGCATCTGTAACATTTTCTCCTTTTAAATATTTGTGCATATTATGCGTGTTTCTACTATGAACTCCAATTTCTGTATGAATGTGTAACATCATAGGTATTAGAGGGATGTAAGAAATAAATTACTTGGAGGCTCGAGCACTTCATCAGAAATATATGCACTGACTTTGTAAAAACTGATTACATTTTACATTAAGCAAAATACTGAATAAACTTTTCTGATTAGGAAGATCTAAAATAAAATATGAGTGGTTTTCCCTGTAAATTTTACTGCAGAAGTCATCTGTATGACTTGTACTTAACCCTTTTCTTCTCATGCAGCATTACAGTAAATCCCCACCCACCCATCCCACAAAACAACAAAAAAAAAACCCCAAATATTCCACTAGCTGTTACAGATTGCACTTTTAAAGCACAGACTTGCCAGTCTTCTGCATCTTCAGTGTCCTGTTTAAATAGTTTTGACATACACAGTTTTCACTTTATGAAACAGGAAGATTTCGCCTAAGTACTTCTTTTGATGCTGGAGATATGTTATCTGGGAAAATTACTTCAAATTCTATAATTAAGTCTCCACGTTGGTCAGGATTTTTGGGGAATGGCAAGCCATATCCTATAATTCTTCTTCTCATTCCAGGCTTTACAACTTCATTTACTGTCATGGGTATGGTTCTTCCCTCTATTGTCGGCACATTGATTGAGCTGCCACACAAAGCCTAAAGAAAAATTGTATCATGAGAGAAAGGAAGTGGTCAAAACTGCATGCACCTACAACTGAATGTTGATTAATGAGAAAAGACTAATATTGTAAACTGAGTATTTCCACCATGCACTACTAGAATGTCAAAATTCCAAGACTGTTCCTCCCTTAAAAAGAAAGGCATGCTACTGGACATCCCAATAACTCTAGTCTTACGGAATGGCCAGTGGAGGGCAATTAAGTTTATATATCCTTCAAATTTTCCAAACAACAAGCACAGAGTGAACACACTGCCCACAATTCTTCATCCCATAAGCTTCTACATGTCCAACTTCTCAACTTCCATTGGAAATTTAGAATCTTATTCTATTGTTTGTTTACATTGTACAAGGGTTTACTTTATACACTATCAAACCACATTACTTAAAAACACAAAATAACGTTTAAGTATCTAAAAGCATAGGCATATTATATTTGATAGTCTTTTTAGGTGGGCATTTGTGATGCTTAAAGAAAAGCAAAGACAGACGTGGTGTGCCAAAATAAAAAAAAATAATAATAATTTAAAAAAAAAGACTGCCATCACCAGGACAGACTTTCTCCTGCTTTACCCAATGATTTATTTTCATTACTTCGGTCTCTGGTATGACATTTTGATTCCTCCAGCTTCATCCGATACTTCACACTTCACCCATACTGATAACACTCACTAATACATAGCGGTGCAATGAGTCTGTCCTTGTGTTTGTGAAGGAACATATTATCCACATCATTATTAAATACTGCCTTTCCTCACTCTATTTTAGGTACTTCATGTCACCTCAGGTGTATTTTTAGTTAACAATCCTTTAAGGATAAAGAGCTCATAATGCAAGCAAGACAATTTCTTCACTAAATGCTACAAATTTTCAAACATTTACTACATTACTCTTTAAATGATGATTATGTTAAGGCTTCAATCCCAGAACTCTCCTCAGTTGCCTTTCTGATTTTTCATTTGAAAGCCAATATGTTTTGATCTTGGAACAGAATTTTAAAAAAAGCTATAGCATTTTTGTTGTTATATATAGCTGCTGTAACACCTGTTCACAATAATTTATCCTCATGAAATCAATCTCTATATACTTTGAAATCACACTGAAACAACTTATGACATAAAAAGGCAGACTTGGAGTTTTTTGAAAATAGTTAAGACATTCAGTGACAATATTTAAGACTTTTCTACTTTGTCCTGCAGAAGTAGCAAATCAAATCGCAGCAGTAAGAACATTATTTTATTGGATGTGTTTGTTGTTACTTCAGCCTAGTATGTATTTATCTAGAAAGGTGAAGCACAAAGTTTTAAGAGAAATGCTGCATCAATCTTCACTCTTACCTTTCCGCCCTCATTTTTCTCCACCTCTGTAGCAAACAGCTTGAAATAACACTCCACAGATATCAAAACAGCTAACGCTTCCACTAAAAATAACTATGCTCTGCAGCCACGTTTTGACTTTACAGCCATGAAGTGCTACTTGTTTTTTAATTTTGCTTCTGCCATACATCTTGTGCAGGACAGCCATTGATTTAGAGTTCTGTAAAGAGACTTACCTCCCTTAAGCTGATCTTAACAGGGTAGATTATATTTGATCCATCTCTCTTGAAGTGTGAGTGAGGTTTATCTTTAATAATAAAAACAATGTCAGCTGGAATTGTGTTGGGTGTTTCATCACCTTCTTTTGGAAAGGTGATTTTGGTGCCTTCTTTCCATCCTCTTTTTATCTCAATAGTGAGAATTTTGTCCTCTGTTCGGACGCTTCTACCATCTGGGTTCAGCCTTTTACGGGAAATTCTCATCCTTTTTGTGCAGCCATGGTAGATCTCTTCCAATGACACTTTAAGTTCATGGATGACAGGGGGATCTTGCTTACGACGTAGTTGGCTACCAACTGTATTCCTTTCCCTTGGAAAACCATTCATACTAAAGCTAGTGAAGGATCCAAATGGATCACCATCCACTTCCATGTCTTCAGTGTCTCTGCCACCAGGCATCCTCCTTCCAAAGAAGATCTCAAAAGGATTTGTGCCACCAAAGAAAGCTGCAAATGTAGCATGTGGGTCACCATGGAAGGAGTACCGAAAGGTACCGCCTTGTCCATCAGGTCCTCCAGCTCCTCCTTTCAGCCCTAAATAAGACAGATCAGCAAAATTAAAAGTGAATGGAATATTAGAATCTACAAGCCAAAAAGGTTTTTGCACTACAGTGACAGGACTCTTCAAAGAGAAGCTATCAGACTACGCAGTACCAACCATTGTAGTAGTACAACAGGTCGAAGAGCAAAAAAGTTTTTGAAGCTTTAGAAATACTTCTTCTTTAGTTGGAAACTATTCTGTCAGTACCAGTCTCATTTCACAAGACTGACCCAGTTATTCAAAGAACTAGCATCTTAGAACAGATGACAGGTCGCTCGACCTTTTTTCTTTTTGTTCTGCAAAGTCTGCTGGGAGCTGCCTCCCTCTAAGATCATTTCTGAGGATATCGCATGGTATCATATTTACTGTTTCCGATATGCTCCATAGTTCAACTTTAAACCAGTGTTAAGTAGGTCTGCCTTCATTTTGTCTAAAATTCAGAAACAAAATGCCAACAGTCTAGCAGACATATACTTCCTTAATGTTTAATTCAGAACCTCAAGCTTTCTACAATTTGTGGTCCTAGCATATAAAACAGAGAATCTTGGAAATCCCACTCCATCCAGTCATGAACAGAAACAGCTAGAAAGTTCCTGAAAACTATGTGGGTAAGAAAATTGTCAACTTCTCTGTGCAAAAAACAGTATTCTCAAATAGCTTTGTCCTGCCTCTGTCTTTCTCAGAAAGACATTTACCTTTCATTTCTTCCTGATAAGTTTTCCTTATGATTCTCAACAGCTAGTCTTTTGTACTTTCCGCTTCCTCATTCCAAACCCAGCTAAGATAGTTCCTTAATTCCTCCTTCATGATTGGTGATCTCCACTTACTTCTTTCTACTAACTAGCACTCTCCTGCAGATAGTCTTAAGAGATTAGAAGGCATTCTGAAGCTAAAAACTGAAAGTCTTGCTAAGAAATCTTTGTTTCTAAATTCACAATGATTGTAAAATGAAAAAAAATATATATTGACAACAGCTCAGCACTACAGAGATTATTGTACTTCTATAGCCACAGATATTTGAGGCTTACGTTAGAGAAGTGTACATGCTCTACATTTGAAGTGGAGGAGTTTTTTTGCACTGTAAAACTGTTACGCATAAGCTTAATGCTGGGTATCAAGAGTAATCAAATGAAACGTTAGAATGAAAATGTTTCTCCTGTCTAATACTAACATGTATTAAAAGTACTTAGCAATGTCTAATGCATCCTTATGTTACTGCACTGTTAACATCAGACAAACAGATCAGTGGAACCAATCTATGGCAGCAGCAGGACACCTTTTGAAATAGCTGGCCAAAAGGTATTATTGAAGGTACATCAAGGTCCTGGCAACAAAAAAAACAGAGATTTCCTCCTCTTCTCTTTGCAACCACTAATTACATCCTCAGAAGTAGTGGAAGAGCTTATAGAGTTACTGAGGTATTAAGAGGTATTTCTAGATTCACTGTTACAAAAGGTTGATCTCTCATTTAATATTCTACACAAAATAGAAATCTATGTTTTGAATCATTAGCTTCAGGTATGCAATACTAGGGTGCCAAGTGCTGCACTGGTTTATATGCCTTAGTTCAAGGTCTTTGGAAAAAGTGACTAAAATGATATTTTGGGAAGTGGTTAGGATGAGATACTGCACAGGAATCTGAAAGGCAAGTAGATGTACAGAGTAAAGAGCATTTCATAGTAATATATAGAAAGGAGTATGGGAGGGGAAAGAAGCCAAGAAGGCAAAAGATTAAAAAAAGCAACAAAGATCTCTGGTATCTAAAGAGATTTTATTTTCCTAGAACGTTTCAGGAGCATCACTAAAGCTGTTGAGTATCTGCAGTTCTAGTTTTCTTTTTTTTTTTCCCCCCAATTTGCAGTGGAAAAGATAAAATTAGAATAAACTATAGAAACTTAAAGTCTACATGAATTGATAACTTTGAACAGCTACATTAAGTTCTAAGGATGACAGAGGGCCAAATTTTATTACCTAGCCACAATTTATTTCAAATACTGCCATTTAAGTATGCCCTATTTTTTAGTTAAAAAAAAAAAAAAAGACAGTGAATGACAATGAGTGAGTAGATCTATTCGTTACAGCAGAAGCAATCATTTCATTTGAAACTTCTGATACTATACATTTAAGGGAAGAGATGCTATTTCCTTCCTCTGTTGCTCAATCATAAAACTAAGTGAAAGTCATGTTCACTGAAAATTAAAAAAAAGTCACCCTCTGAGATAACCATTTTAGGTTAAATATGAGATTTGAGGCCTCATTCTCTTGGCATGTTATCACAGTTTACAATTAAAGCTAAAAAATTGTTCTGGTATTTCATGACATCAGGCAAATTCTTTCCTCTCCAGGCAAGAGGCCAAAGACAACTACGGACTGGACACCTGGGCTTCTGCTCAGGACTGCTCTTCCCAGATCAAGCAGACTGCCATTTAGCAAAAATTTTAAAAAGAATAACTCTCTCCCTAATTGCATTTCAACAAGCACTACGTTAACCTAAGACAGCAGCAAGAAGAAACTGCAGAAAGCTATTTATGGCTCATACAAACGCTTTCCAGTTCCATGACTTTTTGTCTGTCAAGTAAACAATGTGGGAATCTTAAAAAAAAAAGAAAAACAACAAAAAAGAACCCCACCCACAAAGAGCACATTAAAATAATAAACTAAAACTAGATAAGTATTAAAATTATGTAATTATATATGTTAACAAAAAAAAGTTTCAAAGCACCACAGACACGTTGCCTAAAAGTACATATCAGGTTCCCATGTTCCATCTATATTTATTTTGCTTCATTCAACATAATTAAAGTGACCACTCACAGAGTACAGAGCAATACATACCTTCCTCCCCAAACTGATCATAAATGTCTCTCTTCTTGGGATCACTCAGCACTTCATAAGCTTCTGCAACCTCTTTGAATTTCTCCTCTGCATGGGGAGATTTGTTCTTATCTGGATGCCATTTAAGGGCTTGTTTTCTGTAAGCTTTTTTGATATCCTCTTCAGAAGCCCCCTTTTCAATTCCCAGAATAGAATAATAATCTTTCCCCATTCTGAGTTGTAGAGGAATTTAGCTTTTTCTTCCTATAAAGGAACCAGTATCCAGTGTCTTAGCAATGTAGAGATGCTAGAGGAGGAAAAACAAAAGTCAAATTTGGAATTGAAACAAACAAAACTGTTATAAATCAGCAAGCTCTCTGATACGCTTAGGAAACGCTAGACAGCTTGTCCCTATTTCATTCCCTCCCCCGTTGCTCATTTATAAATAATTATGCACACTGGACAAGACACAGCCCTCTTCAGAGTCCTCCCACCTACACTACGTGTCTCCGCTCTTTCTAGAACGGCAGCTACTACCGGACGTCACTTCCCAGGCTGCCGGAGCTGAGCAGCCGGCCCAGCCTTCCCTCTCGCAGACACCCGTACAGGCCACGCACCTCTTCAACCCCCACTCCCCCCTCGCCAAGGAAGTGGCGAGTTTTAGAGGTTTAACAGGGCAGAACAGTGTCTTTCACCCACCGGGGCACCAGACTGAAGTCCGGGAGGGCTAAAAATATAACTGCCTCAGAAAGACTGCAGTAGCCCATATAAAAATAATTACAGCATTTTGTTTTGCAGTTTCTATAGAGACTGCTGTAAATACAACTGCTCACCCAAGACATCACCAATATGGATTTGTACTTTTTCCAGCAAGATTACAAAATACTTTAGGTTCAAGTTAGTTACAAGGCTTCAAAAAGGCTAACTTCATTTCTTTAACAATAAAATTAAGCCTCTCAGCCACAACTGATTGCAGCCAAGCACCATTAAGCAGTAGGAAATTAAATCTGAGCAAAAATACAAATCAGTTTATTACAGCTCAGCTCAAGCCATTCACAGCAGAGCAATCATAATTTTTCTCATTGCATACAAAAGAAAACTCTGAAAGTAATCGGATCCTGTTGCCAGCAAGTGTCTAAGGACTAACTTGAGTTTTGGCATATAGGAACTCACAAGGTTTCAGAATCTATTATCTTCTTTAAAGCTGAAGCAGCCAGAGTTGAGCTCTGCATGGAATAAAGCTAGATTTTTATTAATTCAACTCTTTCTCTAGCTTTCTTTAAAAAGATACTGCTTTTGTTAGTTTACTGTTAGTATTTTAGATAAGTTATTGGAGACACATGTCCCAAATTCAGTATTTTCTCACTACAGAACTCTCAAAGCAGCAGGCACAACGGCTTGAATTTAAACTGGACTTGAATTCACTTCATTCAAGATGTAATACTATTCCTGACATGTTTCAATGGGCATTTAAGTTTGGTACATTCAGCAAATAGTTGCAGCTATCACAAATCATGATCCAAAGTTTTATCATCAACTTTGAACCAGAACAGCAACCAAACTTCATCACTATTGGCACAATGAGATTGAAATGCGTCTTCAATCCTCCTGCAAAACTCGCAGCACAAGGAGTTATTACACTCAGCGGCACTCCCGTGGTATGGTTTGAGGAACCTATGGCAAGGTTACAGCTCATGTCGCCTGAACTATTCCACTAGCGAGCTTCTGAGAAGTACCCCTTACTAGTTTTGTCATGTTGGCGCATGATAGTATTGTCAGAACAGCAACAGCTCAGACTAATCTCAGGACAACACCGTCCATGAGGTTTTCCAAAAACCTCTGGTCAATAGAAGTGGCAGAGAATGCAAGTGCTAATTTAAGAGCAAGGTATGAGAACCTTTCCCTTTGAGAATAGTAAATACAAATTTCCTTTTCAACATCAAAAGAATACCCTAGGAGTTCCTATTAGCCAGGTTTGTAATACAGATATTGATTTTAACTTCATCTAATTAAAAAATAGTAGTTAAGATCTATTCTTTAACCAAAAGTTTCTTTCCCTAAGGTGTCAAAGCTTTCAGAACAAGTTCTGATAACCACAAAAAGTTATACCAGGGCTTTTTGCTGACAATCAGAGTAAGCAACGTTCAGGCGCTCAGAACAGTCTGTTAATCAGACAGAAGTGCCAAGTTACACTCTAATTAGTCAAGCTACTCCCTAAAAATGGGAAGACTTCCAAGATTGGAGCAATGACAATAGTGCTCCTACTTCCTAACTTACAGGAGATCTTCACATCAGACTGAGTTTACAGCTTGGAACCTCCCAAGAGTCAATGGGATAACTTCAGCACCTTCTTTCAGCAACTAAGTTCCTTCTTTCTACCCATGGTATGCCCTTTCCTTTTATCTTTAAATATATGATTTATTCATATATAAGAATAATGTCTGTATATGCATATATGAATGTTATAAATATATGATTAATTCATTTTCCTTTAATATTCTTTTATCTCACTAAAAGAATGTCCTGTGCTTTTATCTTTTATCAAGGAGAAACCTTTTGAAAATACAAGTATGCTAAAATAAATCAACCATACATTCCCTCTCTCATGTTCGTGGATTCCTTTAAAGAATTCTTAATAGATATGCGAGATACAACTTTAAGAATTAGTGGAAGGAAAAATTACAAAGTTTTTTTTTAGACTTTCTACTAGTGTGCACAGTACAAAAATCAGATCACTCAGGTACATCAGATCCTACTGGCTCTTCCTCAGAGTGGAATACTGGTAAGTGAGATGCAAGTTTTTACTTCTTCCAACCTTCCTGTATTAGAACAGTTTTAAGGACAGATTATAAGCCACAGCTGCCAAGCTTTTAGAACTCTGGGATGAATACCTGGTCTTTTCAATTCTTTATTACTCATTTTACTTGATCCCACACCCATCTCCAGAGTTTAAAATAAAATAAAAATAAAAAATAAAAAAGGAAAATCCTTAACGTACTCTCCACAATAAGGACTGCTAGCATTGCACTCTTTCAAATAAACAGAAAAAAAAAAGCAGCTGTAAGTTTATAAAAAACTAAATATATACACTTTAGAACTGTTTTCATATATCTTGACCAGCAAGTATCAAAAAGTATGTGCTTCTGCTTCTTATGTGCTTGAAATGGTTTTGTAAAGCCAGAGTAACCTCTACAAAACCAGATATAAAGTCATCACCTAGTGTGCAACAGATGAACTCATTTATGGGATAATTTTGTTCTTTACAAGTTTGTGCCCTTCTACCTTGAGATACTGCTCCTCTTTTATAGTGGCGTTCAGGGACATTTTGTCAATAATCCAATTTCCCCATAATCGCTGCACTTCAGCCACTCCCTGCTTCAGAGGCCAGTCAGCACTTTGTGTGCAAGGACCACGAGGTACCCGCACTGCGCAGGGAGATATTCGAGGCACACAAACAGATCTGCAATCCATTTAAGACATCTTCTGACACTGCATGTATAATGCTGAAGTATTAAGATGTCAAGCAGAGCAAAGACATTATACAGCTGCTTATCTAGAAAATATATTTAATCAAGACCAGATCTTCTGTACAAAATAAAATACAGAAAATATGAGTTAAGAAAACCACAAAAATACATAGATTTTATTTTGAAAATGAAAGTTTGCTAGAACATTGATCTTTTTCAGTATGATATTCCCGAAGACATGTTAGCTGCCAACTGAGTATTTAGAGCCAGTAGGTCTCATGATAGGCAGCATGTTCTCCAATTCTTAAGTCACTTTAGGGTACTTTCATCATACACTGACAAAGTTAACAGGGTATATAAGCATTTGTTGAGCTCTTCCCTATGCCAGAGTTACTTCTTAGAGATCAGCAGCTGACTCCCATGTTGCATACACCTGAACAGAAGATGCCTTGAAGAAGCTGTCAAAATCTTAAGTCTAAAGCAGCTTTATGTGTCTGCATCAAATGGAGTAAAATACCACAACAAAACTGTTCTATTTATTGACTGGTACGTTCCATTGCTTCTAACAAAACAGCACCAGATATTGAGTAGGTCATTTCCCTAGCATAGAGATTATTAGCTTTTAGTCTCAATATTACCTGTTTAATTACCACCTTTGCAGGAAGCCTTTTTACAAAGAAATAAAAACTATTAAGCAAGTATTTGGACGTATATTGGAAGTCAGTTTATATTTTCCTAAACATTTTCAAATTCCAGTTACGCTACAGTTCAAGCTAGAACAAAATACTAAAATGAGAATTTCAAGCTTTTTGAAATTATCTGGAAAGAACTTGCATCTTTAACTGTATCATATTAAAAAATTAATGGTTTATTAAAATATTTGATCATCTCTCAGGAAAGCTGAATAAGACTGCTTTTGAAACCAGTGAAACACTTACCTACAGATTGATTTTTTGTTCTTTGATCAAAGAGAAGGCAACATTCTGTATTGTAATACTACATTTTAGCTTTTTAGATAAGAGGGTTTTTATGATGTTTTATGAAATATACACAAGCAAGCTGAAAATTGTTCTTTAAACAGTTCCCCTTGCTTCTGAAGACGAGTCCGACTACTCGGATTCAGCATTCCATCTGAGTTATTTTAAAGAAACAATTACTTTACTGAAGTATTGTCTTTTCCAGTATACTTTCTCAAGAACCACAGCCTAACTCATGCACATATTCATGGGCACAGTACTTTAATAATAATAAAAACCCTTTACATAATACAAAATTGATTTTGGGAGAACAATATGAGAAAGGTCACTCCATGTCCAGGTCTTGGAATAGTTGCTTTGATAACTTTAAAATTTAATTCTTTTCCTTAAAGGATTCTTCATATGAACTGTTGAAGGAAGTTAGGCTACAGCCAAAGAAACATTCACACTAGTACCTGGAACTCGAATTCTGTATTAATAAGTTAGCACCTGCGCAAAGTTATTTTAAGGAAAAGACTCTAGGCAGAATGATGTCATTCTCTGGAGTAATAGGTTGAGTAAAAATACTCCCATTTCCTTATTGCAAAATAAACCATTTCTTTTGCATTCCTCACCTATTAAACCTCAGAAACAAAACTTAAACAAAACAAAACAAACAAACAAAAACTAAGAAAACCTCACACGGGGTAGATCACAGAGCAAGTTAAAGAGCAAACAAAACCACAAAGGCAAATTCCTCACAGATCACA
The DNA here is from genome assembly GCF_028389875.1 of Rhea pennata. Lineage (NCBI taxonomy): Eukaryota > Metazoa > Chordata > Aves > Rheiformes > Rheidae > Rhea > Rhea pennata. The sequence goes on along the minus strand of NC_084670.1, from coordinate 14,065,180 downwards.
ACTATAAATATACGTGTGTACATAAATGTCAAGGCAGAGGAGCCAAATCCCCAGCCAGAAAAAGCTCTTTCACAATTAAAGTATCATAATATTTGCAAGCCCACATGAACAAATGGAATAAGCTGACATTTGTCCACCAGAGTTCGAAGAGAGCACATCCATATACAATAGTATAGTATATAGTATTCTACAACAGCACCAATTACCTCCCCAGAGGAGGGAAAAATGATTTTTTTTCATCCCAGCATCTTTAACTGTACATAGTTGACTGAGTAACATGTATACTTTAGGACGATGAATAAGACCTTGTACATACACAAAACACACTTGTGAGTGCATCCAAGTGTTTCACTGGAGAAATATTCAGTAGCTGGTCTCATCTACAGAAATGTATTTAGACTCTGCAGCAGCAGTGATAGATAGCTGAGAAGTTTTTTTCCCCCGCAGGCAACGCAACACAAACTGAAATTTGCAGAGCGTAAAGCTTCTTTTGAATCAGTTAACTGCTCAAGAGGGCTTCATCTGGTTATGAAGTGCCTGCCTAACTACCCACCCAAATTTACCAACTTTTTACTTTGGTTCTCTCCAGAAGTATGCTGCTGCGCAGGAAGTGGAAGACTTGCTGTAGAATAAGAATTCTAGGGGTCAATTTTATATCTATATTAATAATCATACAAGAAAGTAAAATACGAAATACGAAGCTTTATAAACAGTAGAATTATCTAGCAAACGTCTGCCATTAGTAAACAGCATACTTGAAAAACTATACTTATTTTGTATTTCACACAGCATGCATTCTGTCTTTGAGATACTCTAGTTTGTAAATGATTCAAGTCAAAACGCACCACGAAGTTTCTACCCTACAGTTTCTTTTGCGTATGAAATATATCAATTTCTTTCATTGAGGCATACAAGAGTGCAGTTTTCCTAGAAATCTGAACACTTGACAAAGCATGCAATAAATATATTTTGACACAATTCACTGACAGTAGAAGCTTATATTAACAGAATTTGCTTACTCTCGATTTGCTGACACATTAAAAAATAGAAATAGAGAGGTAAGTTATAATCATGCATTATGAAAATATCTAACTTGCATTAGAGATGTATCTAAATCACTGTCAAATGGTACTTGACAGGAAAAATAGCTACTAGAGTTTTTCCATATAAAAAGTTTGCTTGTATTGTCTGGGAACATCTTGTCTGATTTTGGGGGGTTGGGGGGAAGGTGTCAAGAAAAGATGAAGTAGTAAAAGGAAGAGCAGAATACAAAGATCTCCAAGATAAATAAATTCATTGCACTTTTAAGTTGCATCATCCTCAGCTTCAACAAAAATTGATATTTTATATTTTTGGTACTCTGCTTCACAAAATATTTATATAGGAATATATGTGCAGTTATGCTCCTTCCAACAGGCCAAAGGACATACGTGTAAGATATTCTGTGGGAAGTCTTATTTTAAGTATACACTTCAGAGTCAGCATGAATTCACAGCTCAGACTCAAGTGTTGAATCTCAAAATGCACACTGCTATCAGAGAAATACTGTTCTCATTTCTCAACTTCCAAAATGAATTTTAAACCTGTAGTCCACAGTCTTCAATTTTATTGGGGGCAGGGAGGGAAGGGGGAATCTACAGTAGAAACACAGCAGACACTTAAAAATTTAGAATTCAATTATTTTCTTGTTAGCTTGCAACAACAGACCAAGTAGAAATGCTATTTTTAAGCCCAAAGTATCCCTATTTTAACATTATGATTATTTTGTATAAAATTTAACAATCAGGTTCTCCTCTCAAAAAAAAAAAAAAAAAAAAAACACTTCCACTACATATTATAAAACAAGTAAACACACATTCTTTTCTAAAGCTACAAACAACATTAGAATAGAAAGAAAATGGATCCAAACCTCAAGTAGCTTTTATACCAATACATTATTACAGCTAGCAAAACTAAAACAGGACTAAACACATGCACACTGATACCTCATCACAAACAAGCTGATGTCACTAACAAAGAATTGCTTTCTCATACCTAATTATTGCCTACTAACTCACAATCTCCACTATAGCTGAAGAACAAAAAATACACTTTAAAGAAATTTCCAAGACTCCGCTTTCCGCTGCAGAGATCGAACAAGTCTTTCACAAACAAAGTTCTTAGAGCTCAATTACAACACATGATACTGATGAAAACGCTTCTAATTTACCCTCAATTTACACCATGGCGTAAGTCAATACTTTCTTGAAGTACCAGAGGCTACTTAGGAAAAAACAAAAGGAGACATCACACTGAGAGACACAGTATTTTCAACTACAGAATAAGACTTTCCCTTCTGAAAGAACACAGATGCCATAAGAGTTTTTCAATTCCTTATATAGGGTCACTGCTCATTTCAGTTCCTACCACACAGAAGCTTCTGTAAAAGGACTCTTTTTCAGAAGTTGCATGACCTGCATGTTGACCTTGTTGGGCCATCAGCACATTTAACAGGTTTCCCTCACCTGATTGAGCCTATTTTTATTGCACTATTACAAACATCAGTGAATTATGACATGTTATCTCCACCCAGTACATGAGCATCTCACCTACTTACAAGTGTACAGTGCTGATAAGGAGGAGGGAATAATCAATTCTCACTGCTGTTACCAAAAACAACTTTATAAGGAAGCTCAAGTTCTGCTTCACCGCCGCAAAATTTTATATCTTGACAAGTTCTGGAGAATACACTATTAAGTTTACCAGTTAATCAGTTTACCAGGGCAAAAGAAACAGAAATATCTAGTAATAAAATTCAACAGAAGAACCTGACTTGTATTAAGCTTGAATTTTTATAACTGCTTTTGGCTCTGACTGCTATCACCAAGGAATTTATCCAAAACTCAGGGAACTCTGTTCTGAAACGGCATGTGACAAATGAACAATTAGATTCATCACACTACTTTGCGCCAGTCAACAGATTTTTCCCAAGCCACCTACTCCTCAGTTACAGAACGGATAAAGATGTTTAATAATAATAAACAGTCTACGTCTTGATATTTTTTCACTGTTTCCCCTTTCCCTATTTGATTATATTAACATTTGAATTTTATAAGCTTTCTGATAATTGTTTTAAGATATAACACAGTAACGTGTCTTTCAGATTCCCAAGTGTTGATACAGTCACTCTCTGAATAGGTTTTCAATATTGTAACATAAGAGTATTGTATTGGTTATAAATATGCCTTATCCACAGGCTGTGGGCTCCATTACACTGTTTTCAGCATAAGCAGTATACTACATAAAACTGATAGTGTCAACCAAAAAAAAAAAAAAAAGAAAGAAAACAAAAGAGAAAAAAACCCAGTATTAAGAGTGCTGAAGACTTCCAACAAGTATCAAAAAAAAAAGAGACTGAAGACTGCTTGGTAGCCACAAAGAAAAGCAAATTATATTTTTAATTCCATTGAAAAACATTATTATATTACTGTATGAATGAATTACAGTAACACTGGCACATCTACACCTTAACAATATGTACAGTTCTGTTCCCCTCACCTCAGAGTATGTCAAGATTAAATAAATATTCAGGGAGGGGCCATAAAAGATGATCAGAGAGATGAAAAGATTTCTATGTGAGAAACAACCCAGGAGGCTAGGTTTTCTCAGACTGAGAAAAAGATGACAAAGTAACCAAGATCTAATCCAACATAAGCAGGGTCCACCAGGTGAAACTAGTAGGAGTCAGTTTCCAAAAAAAAAAAAATATATATATATATATATAATTTCCTGCTAAAAGACACTGCAATCCCCCAAAAATGGGTACAGATGGAGTCTCAACAAATACCATAGAAAATATCCAATATCCATGGCAGGTTATTCAGAGAAGCCACACCAGGAATTGCCCAAGCCGAAAGGAGTTGAAAGCTGGGAAGATGGAAAACAAGGATCACGAATTTACTTCATTCTCACTTTTTCCTCAACTGTACAGCTGCTTTTGAATGCAAATTACTGAACTAGATAGACTACTTAAAGGACAGCCAGTCTAGTGTTCTCTTGATAAACATTATCCTTAGATTCATGCAAATCTCAAGACAATACAGTTCAATAGACCAACCATTTCCATGTTCTAAAGAAGGAAGTTTTTCCAGTGCAGAAGTTTAAGCTGTGAGAGCTGGCACTACAAAATCAACCTCAGTGAGACACAAATGCTGTCCAAACATGGGTTTGGCCAGGCACTAGAGGTCTGCTCCTACTGATATATTTGGAAAAGTGTCTGGGTACTTTTTATTGTAGCACAATTCCTTGACACATAACTGTAGTATGATTTGGAAAATGTTTGTTAAAAGAAAAAATGATTTATTAGTATTGCCAAGTGTTTCTCTCTCTCTCTCTTTTTTTTTTTTTTTTTAAGGTACGTACAGTAAAGGCATGTTGCTTAAAACAGAGCAACATTATCCAGGATACCACTAGCAACCATGCTGTCTCTCCTCTCTCCTGCCACCTCTCCGTCTGTTCTTATGAAACAAAGTGCTGGTTATGCCTATGTTATTTCAGACGATTCAGCGAAGAAGAAAAAAAAACACACAACTTGAAGAGATGTGTAAGTAGGAGAAAGAGGATAGAGGTCTATTTGAAAAATCTGTGATTATTATGCAAACATTAAAAATAGGAGATGAATATTCAGTATCCCTGTATTGTTCCCTATTTAACTGAAATAATGGGGTGAGGGCTGCTTACAAGAAACAGATATTTTAAAAGTATCTCTACAAATGTTACTGAACACCTTTTCTAATATTACCATTTTCAGTAAAAGTGAGACTAAAGATGACAGCAGTATTTGAGGGACTCAGTCTCACTCTTGCAGCACAGAAGGAACAGAAATTTCTCTACAAGTATAGGGACTGAAGAGCCAGCTCATACGCTGCTCTCCTCCTGCAGTCCGACACGCTCCGCCCCACAGACCACAGCCAGCTGGCACAGACAGAAGTAACATTTGCTCTAGTCTAGGCGAAGGCTGGACACGAGACCAACCAGCTCGGAGACCCTGGGAACTGTTACTGGCTCCCTATCAGTTCTTCCACCAAATGAATCCTGGTGCAGGAGAACTCCTGTGACCTAACAGTAGTAGTATTTACTGATCAACAGGAAAAGGAGAATGGAAAAATTGTACTAGTTTACATAATAATCCTTTTTAATTTTCTTTCAAAGAAAAATAGAATGGATAAAGATTTAAAGAAAATGCTTTTAAAGGGCATTTATTTCAATATTCTACATAAATTTAGCTTTCACAACCACCTTCTCATCCGGGAACCATTAGGATAGGCAGACTATTTCAGTCAATACCTCTACATTTTAATGATCAGCTTTCCCTTTTAGTCTTCCACCTACAGGAAAGGAAAAGGTATCTACCATCTATAGCAATTTCTGTGGTGGTAATTTCTGCATTCACAGTAGTAGAATCCTACAGGTATTTTTCCTCTAAACAATATCAGTAACATCCTGTTGTCTCAGCAAATACACAGCAGAAAATTCAGAGCACCTGCAGAATAAAGATGGTCCTTATAGGTCATATCTTGTTAAAAAATCACTGGGAAACTAGCACTGGCATGACTCAGACCTGATCTGAGCCTGAAGTCTTGCCTTCCAATGGTTCTCACCTGATCATTTTGTATTTAGATTCATTGAAATTAAAATAAATAAATAAAGCCACACTGCCAGTCTGGAATACTTAGTGGAATGCAACACGTTACAGAAATATTTTCTTAACACGGAAGACACTCCACGGCTTTATACTGAGGGCCAGTAGGCTCACCTAGAGTTGCATTACTGCTTCAGTAATGTTTCATAATTAAACAAAGAACAGACAGAAGTCATGTTCACAAGCCATTTTTGCTTCTTGTTAAAGTATTAGATGATTGTTTTCTGACATAGTTAAATAACCAGCAAATAGAACACCTGAGAGAGAAAAAAAAAAATGAACAGACATGATGCTGATCATAGTTATGGGTCACATGTACATGGGATGGGTGAAGGTAGTCAGAAGACGCTTGGACAATCTCTATCCACACACAGTTTTTCCTCTGCAATAATAACAAAAATTAATAGTTTCCAACAGAAAATAACTGAATATTTTCTCAGTCTTGATGAAAAGAGAAATTACAAAACAACTAAATCCACTTGAAAGCAATTGACTTCAGTTTCTTTACTGCAGAATCTTGTTTTTAATTGCCATTGTATTCAAACAAGGTGGTTATCAACACTACCAAATAAGGAACTTTCTGCTATGGACATGTGATCACTGTTCTTACATAAGCAAAAGGAGATGGTCACACTAGATGTTTTTTCCAGAGTGTGCTTGTCAAAATCCCACCCAGCTGCTCTGATTCATGCAGTTAGCTTTATGTGCAAGGCTGAAAATGCACGCACTGAACAGTTGTTTAAAGGCAAGAATTTGATAAAGAGATATCAGAACAACTCTGTTTCAACTCGAAAGAAGATATGTCAGCATATCTAAAGTCATTTAAGTTGAAACAATAAGAATTTATTTCTGTCTTCCGAACAGATATAAAGACAGATACCAGTTAGATTTATCAGAAGTTGCTGTAACAAAAGTCAAAACAGTTGCCCATTAGCCTTTCATTTGCATTCCATAGCTCAAATCAAGTTTCCTCTCCATCTCTCAAGTCAACCTAGAAGAGATCTGGGAAAATGAAAAGGTACAATGGGACAGTTTAATAGTCTATCTTGCTTTCAACCTTTTAAGTCAGATTATTCTCCTAGAAATAGTGTAGGTCTGGCTAGGAGGAAAGGAAACATGGAAAGATGAACAATCAAGCAAAAGAATGTTTAAATAGATAACATTCTAAATAGATACCTTTTCTGCATCTGTTTTATTAACAGATTATAGAAACTCCAGATTTTTTTAAACATATTGAAAGTTTGACCTTTGCAAGGCAGTCAACTCTAGAAAGAAATTTCACTATAGTAAGTAACATTTGTTTTCTTTACAACCTTTTTCAACGCTTTCTTTTCAACTCTGCCCCTTCTAAAGAATAAATAATTATAACTTAAAAAAGGAACAATACCTAAAAATAAGATTTATCATTTCCACAACTATATATGCTACACAATTTACTGTTAAGACACAATCTTAACAGACAACAACCTGCATAATTAAAATAACTCATTTTTCTAGTCTCTGTAAAGCATATCAATCCACAGTCAAAAGGTTTAGTTTATTACACTTAAGGAACCACCTGTTTTCTTGGTCTTCACAGAGTCATATCAAGACATCCACATCATTAATCCTTTGAGTGAGTTTAGAGATTAAGCTAGCAACACCATCCTCTTTCAGTACTGTGTAGCACTACTACTGAGGGCTCATTTTTAATACTGGTGAGTTTTGTTTTGTTTTGTTTTTAATATATATGCCAGGATATGTTCCCTATCAACTAATATTGAAGTTGCAGTTAGTCTATAACCTTCTCTCAGTTGTCTTTGGATATTGCATAAAAGCAATAATATTCTTAAATATTTGCAATGAAGTTTGTGAATGCATTTTCCCCAAAAAACATACATGTAACCCTTACAACAAATAGTGAAAGGGTTTTTGGTTTAGACAAACTTGTCTATCACAGTTTTAAGGACTGAACAGTCAGTTAAGAGCTTCTCTTCCATCTTTCTTTCCTCACCATCAGAAAGACTTTACCTTTACATGCTATTTTATTGACTCTATGATATAAGCACAATTTGGTTAAAAATAGGGTGTTCTGACTCACTGTTCTGTACCAGGAGTTGGTGGTTCTTTTTGATTCCACAAGAAAGGCAAGGACGCTCTTAAGAAAGTAAATATTTTATTAACAGCTCAAAAAATGTGACAGCAAGTTATAAAATTTTGTGACCCTGCTAATGCTGGGAACCCCAAGTTGATAAAGCATCAGATGGACCTCTATTAGCATGCTATGGCCTGACTAGATCTTGTCCGTGCCCTATAAATACCATAACTATAAAACAGTTTTATTGAAAAAGTTTGTGCCTTTTTTGTGGGACCTAAAAGAAGTAGCATCTCCTTGTACAAAATATTCAAATTTACAAAGCTGTTGGCTGTAATAAGTAATACCAGAAAGAATATTACTAAGAATCAGGCCTATGCATTAGGACATGATTCTCAAAGCAGGAAAAGTTTAAGTACTTTAGGTGAGAAGGTGAGAAGTCTGAGCATGAATGCCTTATTCAAGAAGCTATATCTTTACACAGAAATTAGCAGGACTTGAATTCATACTGTTCAGTGCTCTGCTGACAGAGGGAAACAGTAGATACTTCCATCTGCTACAGCCACTACTGCATTCATTACATTTGTCTTACTTTAAAAAGCCCCTTAGTTGTTGCCTCTGCTGTTCTTAAGCGTGCTCCTTCTGCCACGATGCCTAGCTCTATCATCCACCCATTATATTTCAAGCATTTACCCACATTTCAAGCTTTTTACTCACATTCTCTCTCATCTGGGAGAAGCTCTGCAGATGTTGACAGCAAACAAGATTCTCTGGGCTCTCACAGCTTTCCTTCCCATGACATCCACGGAAAAACATTCAACCCCCTTGAACGAGTATGGCATTGAAGACCAATGACCACACTATCACGCTGACTAATATTATCCAGTTGCCTCTTTGCACTACATTATTCCATACAGTGATTCACTGTCTCTTTGTGCACTTTGGTTGGACTTGCAAAGAAAAATGCAAAGCATGTGTTTCTTCCTATTTAATGCAATGGTGGTCTAATGTAATTCCATAGCCATCTGTAACTTAGTCAAAATTTCAGAGGCTGGGTCATCTTGATTAATCTTTCACTAAGTCCTGTAGCCCAGAAGGCAGATTGCCGATAGACCTCAACTAAAATCTTGGCGGAAGTTTCCATTTTCCCCTTTTAAGTTCAACTATTAAAAGTTCTTTCAATAATTTTCATTCACTTTTACTTTAATCAAAGATATATTAAATTAGATTCACAAGAGAAAGACATACAATATAAATGCTGTAACCTACATACATATATATGTATAGCTTTTCTTTAAATAGTGTCAAACTTTCTTTCTAAGGAAAGCAGTATGACAAAACTCAAACCTTAAAAAAAAAAGAAAAAAAAAAGAAAGAAAACTTTTTTTTTTAGAGCTTACTATATACCACTTGGTACACAGGGGACCAGATGCAAGTTTTGGGAACAAATTCACTCTTACTCTCCCCAGAAGCCAGAAGGAAAGCTGCATTTTTGTCACTAAAGGCAGACAAGACAGCAGCTGCAGCAGAGCAGCTGCCCTCCCTCTTCAACACCCCTTTCTCCTCCCACAAACACTTTTTCCCCTCCCACTTCAGTTCCTCAGCAGGAACCCATGCCTTTGCATTTGGCTGGAAATAGGCACAACAGAAATATTTGCTGAAGAGGAAAACACAGCCAGCCACCACTTGGATCGTATGAGTAGATAAATCTCACTGTTTCAATCCTAATCTGTTTCTCGTTGATCCTCATCTCAAGAGTTTAAAATTATGATCACTGTATAAATTTTGTAGACAACTTAAATTATGCTTTAATATTATCATTTTCCACCAATACATTTTTTTCTGGATAGAACTGCGGATCTGAAATTTACAGTTATTTCTTCAATGCATGTATTTATGCTCCTGACAGATCAACAGCTGTTTGGATCTAAAGTAAAAGATAAATCTTCTCTCAGTAATTTCCTACTGATAGTATTTCAGGTCCTGGACACCTTTTGCCAGTGCAGGAACATCAGCTGACAATTAGAAGAGGAAGTAGTTACAATTAACCTGCAAGAATATTTAAGAATGCCTATATTATAAGATGTTATTTTGCAAACTTGCAGAGGTAATCCTGGGTACACATAATTCCTCAGGCCACAGCTCTATTTGCTTTTCCTCTGCTCTCAAATTTCAGGAAAGCAAGCTCTGGAACATGGTTATAGTAGATGGTAAGAGCATTGAACTACCTAATTTAGAAGAGTCTTGGTACCCTGTGCCAGGACTACCTTCAATGGAAGGTAAAGATACATTTTAGTAGAAGTTAAGATTCTTTCATACACAGAATAAGTTATAGTTAAAAAAAATAGAAATGTGTTTTTCTGAGAACTCACCATTACTTAAGTCAGGGGCTATCCCACACTATACATATTTAGTATATACAGAACTGTGAATATTAACTTTTCTGACTCTACAGATTTTTTATTTTAAATAACTGTTTCTCAGTAATTACACCTATCAAGATGTTCTAGTCTGATTACTTTAAAAAAGGAGCTTTAAAAGTATGAAAGATGTCATTACCTGAGAAGTACAAAAGGGAGAAACCTTCCTACAACCTCTGAAAGAAATACTGACAGACATTTTAGAACTCCTTATTGTCTAGTAATGTTATCTACTATCTAATTATTAAAATTCTGAAAGATAAACTGCAAAAGATTTGTCTACTACTACATCCTTCTTTAGCAAGGGAGCAAGTTGCTACAGAACCGAAGCTCATTTTATACAGCAAAGCCAAAGCTCTCTTGTTCTGACAATACAGTGCAAATATTTTCTTTACCAATCCACTTCATCTAATTTCTTAGAAGATTTGAGCAAATATGCAATGAACAGCTTTTGCAAATGAGAAATCAGACTAGCCTCACACTTGCTACTTGACTATCAGGTCAGCAAAACACTTGAAAGAATGTTGCAGGTGGCACTTAAGCAGTTAGATTGTTTCCCTCTCCCCCTCCAAATAAGAGACCTAAGAGAATGAATTCATCCCATAGTAGTTTTCTCAACAGATGTAACATTTAATAAACAGCATATACATGGGAAATATGGACACCTAGGGTTTTTAGCAGATGGGTTCTAAGTGTCATCAAGGGAAACAGAAGGAGTTCAACTAACTGTTGATAGAGATCAATCAATATAGGAGGATCTACACAGAAGCAGTGAAAATAAGGCTATAATGATTAAGAGCATAATACTTAGGGATGTTATTCTTCTGAGGTTTGCTAAATTTCACGTTCTAATCACCTTGAAGGCCTGAAAAGGGCATTGTCTTCAAGAATTTGGAAGACTGAGGAAATCACACACACTAAATCTCTCCTTTCAAGGGTTTTGTAGATATTTACGCTATGGAAAAGCTACTTAACAGAAAATGAAGGGTCACCTTAAACACTACTAAGAAACTGGTAAAAACCCTCAAGTTAGTATTTGCTTATCATCACCTGTGCATGAAAGCAGCCAGGAGAAAACCTACAATACAATAGCATTTTCATTACAGTAAGGTATTATAATCACTTACATACATCATTGGTGTTATATAGCTGCCGGCTTGTCTCACAAACTTTAGACAATTATCATCATATCTCATAACAGAAAAAAGCAAAGCACAGAGAAAGCTCCACATCTTCTAATAAGTGACAACTCAGAGGAGATATAGCCATTATTAGCTTTACTGTCTCAAAGACAAATACCATTGGTGAATTTAATTAAAGAGCATATCTGATATATATATAGCTGATTTCTTCAATAACAAATAAAAAATAGTTTGAAGTCAAACTTTTTATTTTGAAAGAGGAAAAAACAAATCGAGTATGAAAACAAAGTTCCTATTTTTCTAAGTCTTTTTTTATTCCCTGATCCCCCAGTTAAAACAGCCACATCAGCTGAAAGTATACGCTAGTTCTTCTGAACAGGTCTTTCTCAGCAAGAATATTTTAATAGCAGATTTCACCTATCTCTCATTGTAGCCTGTAATTTGCCTAAAAGCACATAAAAAAATTTTAGTTTTGCAGAAATTGATTATGTTTGCCTTAGACTCCCTTTGACCTACACGGCTACTAAAGTTTTAGAGAAGGAAAAAGCTAGTGCATGTCTTAAATGTCCTTGGGTCGTGTTATCTGGACTGGAAATGCCGGATACTCTGACCTTACCATGTCTTAAGGTGTTTCTGCCAGCCTTCTCTATTGCCTATTCATCTGCTAGAATGAGCCTAATCATAAACAACCATAACTAAGTGGATCAACAAGAATCCAGGAACTTCTTAAGACAGCACAGATCTATGAGGCTGGTCAAGACAGAAAACAGTATGTGGTATTTCCTTATTCCATTTTGGCAGTGTTGTTCCCTCCTTGTGTATCACCCAAAACTAGGCACTCTAGAACAACAGATCTTCAATTAAAATAACCGTCAATAATTTAGTTTTAAAATGTTTATTTAATTCAGTTAAGAGAAAGCTTGAAACATATAACTCATGAGCCTGTGCAAAAGCTTGTCTGATGCATATAAATTAAAAAAAAATGTAAAGTATTCCCTAAGAACAGTACAGAAAGTAATTGTTCATCTTAGTTAAGTATTTAAATATTGACTTTATCTTTAGGCATGGCCTTATTTTGGCATGAAGCCTTTGCAACACTGCTGTCAGTGCTCAGCAAGACAGCACATCCATGCTCCCAGGTCACAAGGTCTGAACAGGACCCATGTTACAGCAGTGCAACTATGATTTTTGCTACAGTCTGAGCTTGCTCAACCACAAAGAAATTCCAGTTTGTGAAAACCGTTCAGTAAACAGTAACCACTTTAAATAGAAGGGGGCAAGCGAAGCTCTCTGAAAGGTGCAAGGAAAAACACCCTGTCCCGTTTCGTTGGTTCTAGCGCCGTTAGACAGTAAGAGCCGAAAAGCTGTCAAACCCGAGCGGCAGGCACCGGGAGGGCGCGGGGGCAGAGGCAGCCAGCGGCCTGGCCCACCGCCCCCGGGCCCGGCCCTGCCTCTGCCCTCCCACTACCGAGCGGGCGCCCGCGGACACCCGGGCTGCTCCCCCGCAAACACAGAGACAGGGATTTTGCCATTTTTTCCCAGCGCTCCCGCGTCACATCAGACCCTTCCCCCCGACACACACCCCGAGCGCTCCCCCACCGCCAGGGCTCGACCCTCTCCCCAGGCCTCGCACAGCGCCGCTGCCCCCCAGGACAGCCGAAGAAGCCGCAGGGGACGGCAGGAGCCACTGGGGCGGCGAACGCCTCAGCGCGAGGGCGGGCGGGCGGCCAAGCCACAGCAGCAGCGGAGCGCGCTGGGGACGGCCCGAGGCGCCGCGCCGTAACCTCCCCCACACACTCACCAACTGACGCCGCCTCGGCGGGCTCTCCGGGCCAGCCCTGCTCCCGGCAGCCTCCGCACCGCGCCCCTTCGCCCGCCGCCCCCACGCAAGTCACGCGAGAACTGCGCAGCTCGGCCCCCTCCCGCCTGCCCTGGGCCTGCCCCGCACGGCACGTGACGCTCCCTAGCCCTATCAGCGGGCGCCTCTTAAATCTCGTGACGCTGCGGAAAGCTCGCGAGCCCTCCGCCCCTCCCACCGCCCTGCAGAGCCCCTCCACAACCCCCCGCCCCCGCGCGCGCCCCTGAAGGGCGCACCCGGGAGACCCCGCTCCTCCTCCTCTCCCCCCACCCACCCACGTAGCGGGGCAAGGCGAAACGTCGCGAGGTTTCCTGGGCTTTCTCCGGCACCCCTATGAAATCTCGCCCCTCCCCGCCGCAGGTCTCGCGAGGCTACATCGGTCTCCCTCCCCCCTCCCCGAGCACGATGCCGCGCAGGAATGTGAAAGGCTCCCGCCCGCCGCCATTTTCTTTCTTTCTTGGCAGGCAGCGAGTGGGGCAGGAAGCGGCGGCTGAGCGAGCATGGCGGACTATTCCACGGTGCCCCCTCCTGCTTCGGGCGCGCCCGGGGGAGGCGGCGGCGGAGGTGGAGGAGTGAACGATGCCTTTAAAGACGCGCTGCAGCGGGCTAGGCAGGTGCGTGTGTAACGTGGCCCTGCCAAATCAATGGGTGCCCGGGCCCTCGGGCTGCGGGGCCCGGAGGCCCCTCCTGAGCCGGCGCCGCCGCGGCGGGAGGTAGCGGGCCGCGCGGCGGCGGCGCCGGGCCCTGCGGAGGCCTGAGGGGGGGGGCCGCCCCGCCAGGATGCCCCCGCGGGGCGCGGCGGGGAGGCTTTGTGCTGTCCCTCGCCCCCTCTCCGCCCCGCCCGCCCTGCTCGGGCGCGGGCAGGCGAGCGGCGAGCGTTTTCCAGTCGGTCGCCGCCAGCCTCCCTCCGCCATCGCCCGCTGCCTGAGCGGCCGCCCGCGGTGCCCTAGCTCGGCCCGGCGGGATCCGCGCCATCGCGGCGCGGCCTGGTGCCCGCTGCCCGCCTGCGGGGAGGCGCAATCTCGGCGGACGGCGCGCCGCCTTATCGGCAGCCCCGCGCCCTGCGGGGCGACCGAGCGGAGGAGGGCGGCTCCGCCGCGCTGCCCCGTATTGTGTCCCCGGAGGCGCCCTGGGTGCCCGCTAACCTGCCCGGACCGGTTGGGAGGTGCCGCGGCCTGCGGAGCGAAGGCGGCCAAGGTGTCTTTTCGTGTGTGTTTGGTTTTTTTTTTTTTTTTGAGGGAGGGGGGAAGATTTTTTTTTTTAATCCAGAAGCTTTATTTGTAGTTTTGCAGCACGGGCGATGTGTCCGTTGTTTTCGAGGAAAATTTTTCTCCTCTGCTTGATAACAGAGGACGCTTTTAGCAATAGCGTAAAAAAAAAGGCGGGGGGATATTTAGTACTTTTAAGATTTAAAATAGTTTTAGCAGTCAAGCTGCCTGCGGCATATCTCAGGCTTTCTCGAAGTATAGTTAAAATAGGAAACCTAGGGAAAAAAATGTTGCTGCAGTTTGAAGAGCAGATTTTTTTTTTTCAGCCAGAGGAAAAAGCAGTGAATGTGGGAAAAAATTCCTAGTAAAGCATGAATACAAGCCTTCTGAATATGTTGGGAGAAAAAGTACCGTGGCTGTTTGCAAGACTGTTTCTAGTAGCAACTTCTAATTTACCTCTTTTGAGTGGTATTAATATGTATCATCTCAAACGCTGACATTATTCAGAATACCTGGAATAAATAAGGACTTGCTGAATGAATTTTTTTCTTACAACATTTGCTTATGTTTAGATTGCAGCAAAAATTGGAGGAGATGCTGGCACATCAATGAATTCAAATGACTACAGTTACGGAGGACAAAAAAGACCTCTTGAGGATGGAGGTATGCGTTCATTACTGTTGCATTTGTTCTTGTTCAGTATGGCTTGGCAGCAGTGCCAGAAAGATTTCAAGTGGTTTTTTGGTTTTGATTTCTGTTTTTTTTTTCCCCTATAGCACAGCATAAAAACATTTTGTTCCCTTTATAGACCACAACGTGCGTTTTCATTTTCAGTTTAATGGGGAAATTTCTTTTAAGCCATTGTGCTGTGTAACTGTAATCTGAAGCAAATATAAGCCTGTTTTAAAATATTTTAAATGTAACTTTATTGCATTAAAGAGGAAAAGATGGGGCAGGGTGTATGAATTCGTAACTGAGAAACACTTTTTGTCCAGGTATGTCATTGTAGTCCTTTGTTGTATAGGGCTGCTTACAGCTTGTAAGTTACAGTTAGAGCAAGAAGTGGTCACCTTTTTAAAATTGGATTGTTTCATATGTTTTGTTATTGCACAAATTCAAATAAACATTTTAATGCATTTCATTGTAAAAGCATAGGACTTTAAAAAAAGACAGGAAAGTAAATTTTCTACCGTGTAGACGTTTTTGCTTGGTCTAATATTTAAACATACAGCGTGTGTGAACCCTGATAAGATCATACTTAAATCTCCTACCTTGTTGCAGCTTTTTGGATTTGCTTTATATTGCAGTAAAGTTTTCTCCTGAAATGTGTGTGTCCTCTTCTGTCAGCTAGCTTGAACTTAGCAGGGTTTGATATGTTTAATATACACACAAAATCCTGACTAAATTGTGGAGAGAAATCTGAGCTTGTTGAAATGTTCTCGTAGGTGTCATTTAAGAGCAATGCCTTTTTTTTCCTTTAAGAGGATTGAAACTCAGTCTACAGATTGTAACTAAGGCTTTATATCAGGAGATCTTGTGTCCTGTAATAAAGTTTTTTCTATTAATGGTGAGGTTTTTAATATACAAAAATGAGCTAATGATGCTTCAGATGATATATGTAATGTATTCTTTTTATTTTATGTGTAGATGGCTCTTGGACAAGTCCGAGCAGTACAACACACTGGGAGGGAATGCCCTCTCCTTTTAAAGGCAGGAATTTTTATTTATTACCTGTGTTTAGTATGTAAACATGAAATAAACTAGTGGATCTTTCTGGATTGACACAAATATTTCTTGGAATATGTGTCTGAGTTTTTGCTGCACATAAATTATGGTGATTCATATAACCTTTATTTTGGGGTGGGAAGAAAGCATCTGAAGTATATCTTTTCAGATATAGGTTAATTGTGCCTTTTATTCCTTTATTTGTACAAAAAGGATTTGGATGGTAGTGATGTAGTTGCTTTGAATCTGCTTTTTTTTGAAGTTTTATGCTATGAAATGCTTGATATTTGGATAGGGATTTCATATCAATGTTTGGAGTGAGTTTGCATTGCTATTTGATATTGTTGTATTTTTAGATATTTGATCTAGACTTGTGGTCGTTGTCAGAAAACTTTTCTTTAAATCATTGTTAATTTTTGTATGGATTTGCTTTTTTTTAATTGTTTTTTTTTACTATAGAAGCATCATTAGCTTGAGCAACCAACAGAGATAAACTTTGTTCCTTGTTGTAGTTAAGTTTCAGTGACTAGGTGCCTATGAGCAATCTACAGCGTGTTTGAAAACTGCCTTTTAATAAACCACTTAATAGATATATGGAAGAACCTAACATCTTTTCAGCTATACTAACCAAGTGCTGAGTGCTCGTGAGATTCTTTCTTTTATTCAGATGATCAACTTCCTGAAATTGAGAGGAAAAAAAAAGGGGGGGGACTAAAATGCACTGGAAAGTTACAGTTCACACTAAAAGGTGTAAACAGTTCTTGAATTTCTTGGCAAACATTTTAAAAAATCTTAATTTTGCAGATCAACCAGATGCTAAGAAAGTTGCTCCTCAGAATGACTGTAAGTAATTTTTATTTTGTTGCCAGTAAACCTAAACAAGTATAAAACTTTCAGAACAAGAATTTGAAGCAGTAATCTGGTAGGTGATATTTGGACCAGTCAAATCAAAAGAATTGACTCGGTTTCTCTCTTAGCTTCTTGAAGCAGTTTGAGTCTGCTTTCTAAAACTGGCAGAATGTTGTGTTAGCAACAGTTGAGAATCCTTTTAACTATGGTTTTTATATCATCTGGTAACACTTCTTAAAAGGTCAACTTGGACCGAAGTAGATATAATTAAGTTTATTATTAACCACAGAAAAGGCTTAGTTGTAAATAATACTGTCTGAGTTTAATTTTAACAATATTTGCTTATAGCTTTTGGAAATCAACTACCACCAATGCATCAACAGCAAAGGTAAGAATCTACATCCACACTATGCCTCATGTATCACTTCACTTTTAGTAAAAAAGCGGTTAAAAAGATTCTAATGGAAGAGCAGTGTTGGTGCATTAGAGGAATACTATAGAGAGATAGTGATATGTTGAAATTTGGCTTCAGCAGCCACAATCCAAACACCTGAAATAAATTTGATAAAAATATTCTGGCTAGGCCAAACACCTGAAATAACTTTGATAGTATTATACTGGCTGTATTTTTCTTAGCAGCCTCTGCCATGCATCAAAATTAGCATAAGAAAAATGGGTTGCTCTTACAGCATTTGAGCATAGCTGCCGTACCCAAAAGCTAGGAGCAGGTCTGAAGGGAAAGGATTGATGCTATTTTGAAAATAGGAAAGAATTGTGGGGGATTAAAAGAAGGCAAACTTAGCACAGCTTATTGTTCTGTTGGCTACATCTGGTACAATATATTTTTTTTCTCCACTCGTTTCTTACATAAACAGCCCGAACCAACTATTCTTCCAATCCTTTGCCTAATTTTGATAAATGATACCAAAATGTGTTTTCAGCATGCTTCAATTGAGATACAGTTTAAACTTTTAATGCTACATTGGCCTTAGCAGTGGCCTCAGACTTCATAAAGAGGTTGAAGGAAAACATGTATCAATTCATACTATGATTTAAACTTTTAAGTGGTCACATCCCGTTTTCCACTAGTAGTAGTATTTATTCCCTCTTGTAGCTTATTGATTATTTCTGAAAATAACCTAGTTTCACTGAAAGCTGTGTTTGCATATGATTTTCAAAATTAGTGGGAGACAATTTTGCTGGGATGGGGGAGGCAATTAACTTCCCTCTGTCTTAACTAGAAGAGGTATCTAAATACAAAGCTTGTTTGGTCTTTGAATGGTCATTGTTTTCTGTTTTATTTAACCTGTACAGGTCTGTGATGACAGAAGAGTACAAAGTTCCAGATGGAATGGTTGGATTCAGTAAGTAGTATGACATAGTGTGGCAGTATAGTGGGGGATGTTAACTGATGCTGTTAATACACATAATCTTTTCTGTTTTCTTTCTCCAAGTAATTGGCAGAGGTGGAGAGCAGATCTCACGCATACAGCAGGAGTCTGGCTGTAAAATACAGATTGCGCCTGGTAACTATTTCTGGTATATCTTTTGGTAGGAAGTTCAGAAGGCTGTTCGTTGTTTCTAATTATCTGTATCTTCACTTAAGGTATATTTTAATGTTTTGTGCTAATCCCAGTTATTGCAGTCCAAACAAATGTTGTGATACAGTGATTCTTCTACTTTCCAATAGTTTGTGTATCATATTTGATTTTCTCTTTCTGGTTTTGGTAATCTCTTTCTGCCTTAATACTATGTTAAATCAGTTTTATTTTATGACCTTAGATAGTGGAGGCCTGCCTGAAAGATCTTGTATGCTAACTGGAACACCAGAGTCTGTTCAGTAAGTAAAACAAATTCTGTGTATTCTTACTTAATTGTGCAATACTCTGTTTTGGGGATCTGAATATAGCATTTCCCTTCTTTGGCTTGTATTGAGGACGCAATCTGGTCAGCTAAATGCATACATACTGAGCTAGGCCCTGAACCTGCAATCACATTCCTCATGATACTTTGTAATTACAGGACAAAAATATGGATATAATTGTATGTGAAAAAGAAACTCTGTTAATAGGAATTAAGAAAATTACAGGGGAAATGTGAAAATTAGTAATACATAAGAATAGGAGTTACTCAAAGCCAAGTTTATCAGAGTTCTTAATTGTGTCTTTGATATAAACTAATGTATACCAAAAGTTAGGAAAGGTAGCATCTATGTAATACCAGTTGGTAAAGTGAACTTTCACGGTCTGTGAAGGAGAGGGGATGACAACAAGAAAATATTTCTTGTGGTAGCATAGAGGTTTTTCACTTTGAGTTGACTGCTTGGAGACCTATTTATCTTGGCTTTTCTAGGAATGATTTTAAGTGTAGTAAGCTTGCTAGTTTCTTGTTTGTTAGCTGCTCCCACTTAATTTTTTCAGGTATGGCCTGCAGCTATAAATTTCCCTTTAGGAAAACAGGTGTCAGTCACCTCTTACCTTGCAGCCAAATAAGCTCCTGTTGAGGAAGTCTTTTCTTCATTTCTTTATGGGAATGTTCTTTTGAATTATAGCTTATTCTGACCACGTATTGGAGGGAAGAGTTTTTAACAGATATACATACTTACCTTTTTACTTAAATGTGACTGATACATGTGGAAGATAAATCACTTGCTATTGGCCATTATTCTGGTAATGCTTACAAGTACAAATATCCAAACTTTGCATGCTGAATCAAGCAGCAGCTGTGACCATATTGGTGTTAAAGCTAAGTTTATTTTACAATTTTTTTTGGGGGGGGGGGGCCTTGTTTATAAAAGTGGCATTGAACAGATTTGCCTTAAGATTGGCTGTTTGTAGGTTAAATGTAAAAAAACCAACTATGTAAAATGAGAGGTTACTTGAATTACTATTCAAGCTTAACAATACGGTAAAAATGTTTCTGACTTCTAGCTTATTTTTATGCACCAAAAATAGTACATTGTAGCTCTTTCAACTCTTCTACCTAACAATGGCATATTTTAAACATTAATGTAAAGGTCAGTGTTTCTCTCTTTTGTTCTGAATGAAGTTTTGGTCTTACTGAATAATAGGTTGTGTCATGAGTCACGTTTGAGGAGATGGTAACTTTGTATATTTGGTAAAGAACCACCTTTTTTATATACTGACAGTGGTGTACTTTTAGGTCTACCACTTGCTACATTCTCTTGGAATTACTTTCTCTTAACACTTTGAGTGTAAGAGTGAGAAGAAAGGTATTCTGCAGAAATTTTTTGATGGATATTAATTTTGGCAGCGGGCTATCTTGATGTTTCTGTACGGATGTATACATGTGACAAAGCTCTTTGTTTTGTGGGCCTTGATGTTTTATCTAACCAGCTTAGCATGTTTCAGTTAAGCTGCAGATTGCAAAATCTTAAGTAGAAATTGATTTTTCTTTCTAGCAGAGCAATATATGTTGCAAATTCATTTTTTAGAGGCTTCTTTTTAACCTGCTTCAGCCTGGAGAGAGGTGCTGTTTGATACATCAGAATATCATGATGAGAAGAAACTTCTAACTTTTTGCTTGCTTATCTGGAAATAACAACTCAGCCACAGGCCGGGGAAGAGTGATTTGCTGAACGTGTCCGTTTAGGTTGTAAAGGTTATCAGGAAGTAAAACAAATGAGGAAATACGACAGTGAAGTTGGTAACAATGGCTAGGGGAGAATACAGTTGATAAATGTGAGGATTTCAGATGATTTCATTGCAGAGAATAAAAACGTGTGTGATTCACCTCATCTTTTAGCATGTTGATTCTATTTCTTTGTTCCCTAATAACATTTGAAATAATAAATGCTTTAATCAGGAGGTAGTGATCTTAAAGATATTTAAAATCCATGAACTTGGCAAATGGCCAGGAAAGAGGTAATATCCCACCTGTAAAAGAAGCTGCTGAGTTTGTTCACAATTTTGAACTAGAAGAATGCACATTGGGAAGGGACCTGGTGTAGAGGAGGCAAAACCACTTACATGGAGATTCACATTATCTTTGATACAAAATTACTCTTTAAAGGTACTGAAAGAAACTGGATAGTGTGCACTGAAGGATTTGTGCTAGGACCCCTAATTCAACTATTAAGTGAATAAGGCTATTAAGATAATGAAAGATAATGTTTTTCTTTTTCCCAAGCAGGACAAGTGTAGGCAAGCAGTATTTGTAGGAATCACTGTATTCATAAGTATATATTCCTTGACAGGTCAGCAAAAAGATTACTCGATCAGATAGTTGAAAAGGGAAGACCTGCACCCGGCTTTCATCATGGTGATGGACCTGGAAATGCAGTCCAAGAAATTATGATTCCAGCCAGTAAAGCAGGATTAGTTATTGGAAAGGGTGGAGAGACGATTAAACAATTACAGGTATATTTGTTTTTTTTTTTTTTTTTTTTTTTTTAGACACGTGATAATATTGGATCTAGATTTGAGTAGGTATTGACCCTCCTTTTGTCAAATAGGAGCGAGCAGGTGTCAAAATGGTCATGATTCAAGATGGTCCACAGAACACTGGTGCAGACAAGCCCCTTAGGATAACTGGAGATCCTTATAAAGTTCAAGTAAGGAGTCTTTCAGAATTCAGACTTTTTAAAAACTATTCTGATGTTGCAGTACTTAAATGAAATTCCATTCTTCTTTTAGCAAGCCAAGGAAATGGTGCTGGAGTTAATTCGTGATCAAGGTGGCTTTAGAGAGGTGCGCAACGAATATGGGTCAAGAATAGGAGGAAATGAAGGGATAGACGTAAGCATGGTCGAAAAACTTGTTCACTGTATTTTGAGATTGTTAACATTCAAATGTTAAGCTGGTTAATACCCTTGAAAGTTCTTAACCAGATTCCGAAAGTGGTTGTGGCATGTAAGTATTACTTAATCGTTCCTTAAATGTACCTTAAACGATGTGCATCGTTCATTTTACATTACCAGCAGTTTTGAACAACTTTGGCTAGCTGGAGATATTTTATAAGGAAGCAAATAAGTTTGGTTAAGTATATAATGATGGATGACGTTATAGAACTTGGAGTTTGGCCATTACAGCAAGATCTTTAATTCTACCTCTTACGAAAGTCATGAGATCACAACCATTCATCAGAGGTGAGACTGGAAGTTTCATCCCATAGTATCTGTTTTTTTTTTAGGCCCTTCAGAAATTGTTTGTTGACCACAAGAAACATGATATCCACTGGAATTGTTGCCATTGTGAGAAGTTGCAGTGCATAGGATCCTCTCCTGTTTTGATGTTTTCCACTAGTATTTGTGAGGTTGACTTTTACTGCTAAACTAAAAAGTTCACACTTCAAAAAGCCTAAAGTGGCACAGGGCTGGCCCTAGTCTGCCATTCTAATATGTGACTTTTTCATTTTTTGTGAATTTAGTAGGAATATTTGCATTGTCAGCATCTTGAAACAATTTGTTCTCTTTAAGGTTCCAATACCACGGTTTGCTGTAGGTATTGTGATTGGAAGAAATGGAGAGATGATAAAAAAGATACAGAATGATGCTGGTGTTAGGATCCAATTTAAGCCAGGTTTGTAGTATGTCCATACGTTTCTGTGGAGGAGTATAAATTTACTTGTTTACATATACTGGAATAGGATTGTTTTTATTCCAGATGATGGAACAACTCCAGATAGAATAGCCCAGATTACAGGGCCTCCAGACAGATGTCAACATGCTGCAGAAATTATTACAGATCTCCTTCGAAGTGTTCAGGTTGAGTAATGTTTATGTTGTTTTCCATTTAAAAACTCTTGCCTACTTTTTGAAAGATTTGAGTTTTAAAAAAGTCAGTATGTAACTTTTTTAAAAAAAAGGACATCATTTGAAGTAGTTTCAAAGTTCAGTCTGAATTATAACCATAACTTTTCCAGTTACGGTTTTGGAAGTAGAAGGGCTGCAATGGTAATACTGGTTCAAAGTCACTATGATACTTAATTTAGCTGGTTAGAGCTGCTTTTAGTATTGCCATGTATTAATAGCTGATATGCTGCTACTTTTAGTTGTTTAGAAGATGATTTTGACTGCTCATAGTGAGATTATAGTTCCCACCACTGCATTCACAGAAAGCAGGCAGTAATGATACCTTTCTGTGTGTGAAACTTTTAAAAATTATACTACTTCAGTGTAACTGAGTAGTAACATTAGATTTGTTTTATTAAATGACGGGATTATTCTAAGAAAAAAGTGAAGCAAGCAGTTGGCATTAATGATTTGTTCGCAGTAGGTTTTTATAGAATATGCTAATTTGTGGGTTTTTTTTTTTTTTTTTTTTTTTTTTTTTTTTTTTTTTTGCTTTCAGGCTGGTAACCCTGGTGGACCAGGACCTGGTGGTCGAGGAAGGGGTAGAGGTCAAGGCAACTGGAACATGGGGCCTCCTGGTGGATTACAGGAATTCAATTTCATTGTTCCCACTGGCAAAACTGGATTAATCATTGGCAAAGGCAATATATCTTATATATATGTGTGTGTGTGTATATATATTCATATTTTAAAAGCTTTAAGCTTTTCCATTTGTGCAAATAGCCATACTAGAGAGATGCTTCAAGAGAAGCCTTTGCAAAGAGTTTCATACACAACAGAGGAAGATAATCCAGCTAAATCATAACACTCCTCATCTTTTTAGTAGAAAAGATTTTCCTCCCCAAAGCTCATATCCTGGTAGTTCAAAGTCAAGAACCACTCAATTTATATAATGCATGTGTTTAAAAATATTAAATACTAAGTTATGTTGTAGTGTTTGGCAGATTTAGATGTTGTTGTATGTTATAAGTAGCTTGCATTTGATGTTGTTGATTAGACTAGTGTTACTCAATCTGTAATTATCTCTTAAAACTAATTTTCACATATTCCAGAAAAGATCTTTTACACTAGAATGCTGTAACAATTTTTTTTGTTACTAAAGTAATCGGTTATCAAATAATTTCATTTTGAAATAATTTATTGTATGCCCCAAAATGAAATGCTTGAGTTACCTTAACCTTTTGTTTGTAATGTGTTTTCCAGACAAAACAAGTAGGCTGTCATAGTTCAGTTGGAAGGTTGATTATTAAAAAGAAAAGACAGGAGAGGGGGAAAAAGAAAAAGCCAATGACCTCTGTAAATTATATGCCTACTAATGATACAAGTAACTTTTCAGCAACCTGTAAGAGGAGAAACTAGTTTAGGAGCTTATCTTTTTGAGTTTGAATACACTGCGAAAAATGTGAAACTTACAATCTAGTCAAGTTTTATTTCTTTTCATCTGTACTTATTGTTTTTTGGGAGGCTTAGGTTTTAAGGTTGTATTCATTGAGAACCACGGGTATTGGTTCCTATTCATGTCTAATTTCACATTTCTTGCATGAATGGAAAAAAGCAGGCAGTATTGCAGGAACTCTTTGCTCATCTTTCTGAATAACAAGATTGTGGTCTTTAATTTAAAAAATAATTTACTGGTTCATTGCGAACAAGGCTCTAACTACACTAAAAGGAAAGGTTTTTTATTACTAAAAGAATGTGTTATATGGCTCAAAAATAGGTCACTTCAGTTCTGTATCTTTCAGTTTCGACGTAGGTCATTTTATCTGATTTGAATCTTAGTATTTTTGTTTTACTGCATGTCATA
Source organism: Rhea pennata (assembly GCF_028389875.1). Taxonomy (NCBI): domain Eukaryota; kingdom Metazoa; phylum Chordata; class Aves; order Rheiformes; family Rheidae; genus Rhea; species Rhea pennata. The sequence continues at coordinate 14,040,608 of NC_084670.1, read as the reverse complement.
AAAGTTGTACATTATATTGTAGGTGGTGAAACTATCAAAAGTATAAGCCAGCAATCTGGTGCCAGAATAGAACTTCAGAGAAATCCTCCACCTAATGCAGATCCAAACATGAAGATGTTTACTATCCGTGGAACACCACAGCAAATAGATTACGCACGACAACTTATAGAAGAAAAGATTGGAGTGAGTATATAGTTATATGTTTTTTTTATTACTATAATTAAACAAAACAATGGGGCTTTTCTGTGGAGAATTTTTTTCCAATTTACTTTCTAATTATAGAAAATAGATCTAAAATGGTAAATAGTAATAGTAAATCTGGATTTGAAGTGATAAAAACATAACCACTAATCAGCATTTTTGTTGATACTGTAAAAGAAGCAAAATCTTTGAATAAAAAAATCAAATTTTTCAATATAACTGAGTATATTTCTCAATGCTGCATTCTAGAAGATAGCCAGTTTGTTGTGGATGATGAGAATATTTGACAACTATGAAAATATCCTGGATATCTTAAAACTACTAAATTAGGTGGTTAATGTTTCAATCTTAATGTGTTCAGGTGGATACCATCTTTATCTGAATTATATGCTCCAAATTCAGTGCAGTTTTGTTTCTGTGTATGCATGTAATCAAATTTACTTTCTGGATTTTGCCACTGAACTTACTCATTGATTTGAATTATAACTTAAAACTGAAGGTAATCGCTTATTGATGGTACTGGAAACTTCTATTTTACCTGTTTTGGTTACTAGCATTCACTTTTTTTTTCATTTTTACCTTGTAACATCTAAGTGTGTGACAATCAATCATGTGGTCTTATATTTACTAACAGTCTATAAACCAGTGAATTTTTTTTTAATTATATGAGAACTTCCTGAATTTTTTTTTTAACCTACTGTTGTGTGATTATAAAGCATTTCCCTGAGGAATGAGGGGGAGGGTTGGGCTGCAGCATTTGCTTCATTAAGAAGGATCTGCGAGATAAATGCAGCTATTTGGTTGTTATTACAACCAAAGCTGCTTTAACTCTGTCTATTCTCTAGCTACCCATAAGCCAGAAAAATTGACTTTCAGAAAAAATGGCTTCTGCAGGGAAATGTCTTTATTTAAGAATTTGAATAAAACCTTTTTAGATGATATTTTCAAGTAGTTTGGATTTAGCATTTTAAATTGCAGGGAAATGGAGGACTTCAGGGTTTACTTCTCATCTACATGCTATTATTATTGCAGGGTCCAGTTAATCCACTGGGTCCACCAGTTCCTCATGGACCCCATGGTGTTGTTCCTGGGCCACACGGACCTCCTGGTCCCCCAGGTCCTGGTGCTCCTATGGGACCGTATAACCCTGCTCCTTACAATCCGGGGCCTCCTGGTCCTGCCCCTCAGTAAGTATTGCTTCAGCTAGCCGTTTTTAGAGTAATCCTCGGGCTGGTTTTCACTGTATATTGTTTGTTTTTGTTTTATAGTGGTCCTCCAGCCCCATATGCTCCACAAGGATGGGGAAATGCTTATCCACACTGGCAGCCACCAAATCCACCAGATCCAGGTAAGAGATGGTACACAGCATTTACTCTGTGGCATGTTTTTTACTGAAAGTAAAAACATCTTACTATTTTTTTTCTCCCCTTTCTCTCTTTTATCTTTCTCAAGACTGGGAGTTCTTAATTCCAATTTTCTGAAGTTTTAGTTCTCTTCCTCTTATTTAAGTTAGATCCTATGCTTGGACTAGAGCAAGGAGGGAAACTGCAGTTAAAGGTTTAGTAAGGCTAAGTGGTTGAGGCATTTACACCTCTGCTGTGTCTTTGAGGTAGAACTTCTTTAGAACTTTAGTCAAAAGATTTTAAGTTGTAAATGAAGTAAGTATTTTCTGATAGCCAGTGGTCCTGACACACATCACATTAGTGAAGAAGGGTGGGTTTTTAGTAGTTGTTACAATCTAGAGTTCTTCTATTTATGTTCTTTGCATCTTCCTTTCTTTTTTGATGAAGAGCTGCCTTTTATTACATTACCCATACTTTTATGGTAGCTCTCCATGCATTTAAAATGTCTGTTACCAACATTGAAAGGTAGAGTGATTCAAAGTAATTTGACTTGACACTTCTGGTAGGCTGAGATGCAATTAACTTAATCCATTTAATTTATTTTAATTTGGTTTCATCCAAAACCACTGTCAAAATCTTTTTCATTACCAACTCTTTTTAATAAAGCAATCTACATAAAAATGTATTAAATACTTATCTCAGTAGCTGATTTTACTTCAGATTCTGGTAAGTGTTCCTCTTGTAAATCTAATTCATTTTTACATACGCTGTTGGAATCAGTTTGTCTTTTGACTAGCACTTATGAGCGAGTTTGGTACAGATATGTTTACTTGCACACTTCAGTGAAACGAAAGAGTGGTTATAGTGGTTTATAGTTTTTTTTTTTTCCAGAGATGTTTTCTTCTGAACCATGCTTATATCTTGTCACTTGAAAGGAGCTATAGTAACTGCACTCAGATTTTCTTTTGAGGTTTTTATTGAATCCCTGCTATGTGAGCTTCTGTAGCAGTAGCTTTGATACATGCAGGTAACCTTAAAACAATACATATTGGTTTTATATTAGATGAGGCTGTGTTGGATCACTGCAGTTTTGTAATGAACAAAGATACAGTGTTTTTGTTCATCTTAAGGTGTTCAGTAGATGTGATTTGTCTTGCTTTGCACTGTGTTCAATAACAAAACGTGTTCAGCTAGGTATGTTACTGCTTGTCCTGTGTAGAAGCATCCCTATAACAGACATGATAGTCCTTGACAGTCTTCTGCCTGCCCAGAAGGCGTTAAAAACTGCTTGAATACACCATTGTCACTGCAAGCAATGTAATTACGAAAAGAAACTGCTTGTTAACGTTGTTTTTAATATGCTCATATTACTTATGCATTTTAAATGGTTGCATCTAACGTTTCTTGTAGTATTTCATTTTGTAGTAATTTGTTCGCCTTTTTTCTTCCAGGGTGTGTGGGCTCCCCACCACCATACCCCAGATGCTTTTTCCAGTGAATTACTACTTTCTTTTCAGTTTGCTGCTCCTTCACCTATTTTTTGCTTTGGGGGGAGGGAATACACTTTCATTCACATTATCCATCCAAATTATCAGTTTTAGCCCTTTGTGAAGTTTTTTCATCAGTTGCTCCATTTATTTGCAGACAGACTTTTTTTTTTCATTTTTTAAGGATGTAGGTCTTACTGAAGAACACTATTTTCTATAATAAGTAGAAGTACATTTTTGTGGATTGCTGATTTGTTAATGTAATCCACCTCTGATTCTGCGGGGAGAGTAAACTTTAACAGAAAGAGAAATAAGACTGTAGGAAGCAGCATAATTAGACTTACTAGATTCAATTAAAAATAAGGGGAACATTGGAGATAGCTACAGAAGATACAAGTGTTGCTATCATCATATGTTAGACTAAAAAGCTGCAAGCGAACCATAAATCCTTACAGTCATGGACAGGAATTCAAGTTCTTAAAATACTGTGTATTTCTGTATTTTACTGTTGCTTTAAGGTTTAAATGACAAACACTGCAAATGTCGAGTAATCTGCATTTCTCTATTTCAGGTGTATTTAGGGTGCCTATGCTTGTGTCAGTGGTATTAGTGTGAGATTACAAAAAGTAAAACTTTAAATTGTTTGGTGCTAGAATGATTCATTCTTAATGCAATTCAGTAAAATGATCATTTAAATAAACTTGAAAGTCTGTTTTTCCTCATCACCTTAAAAATTAATAAATGTTCTTGTAGTAGTAAGGATTCTATGAAGATTTTTATCTAGGCACCTCTATAAAAAGTACTCGTTGTACTGTGCTGTTTTGAAATTGATAGTTTGTGTTAGAAAGAAAAGATACTTACAAGTTGAACTGGTTACTTGGTTTAGATGGACTTTTTCCTTGGAGGAAAATAAGAGTGCTTAGAATGCTGTTAACTGAAAACAACTTTCTGTTCGTACCACTTTTATAAATGTTTGTTTTATTTCACAGGTAAGCCAGGAACAGATCCCAATTCAGCTGCGTGGGCAGCTTACTATGCTCACTACTATCAACAACAAGCACAGCCACCACCTGCAGCCCCTCCTGGTGGACCAGCTACAACCCAAACTAATGGACAAGGTAAAACAGTTAAATTTCTTAATGTTGGAGGGGAGAGGTCACTCTTTATTATTACTATTGTCTTACATATTGGGTAAACATATTGTAAGGTAGCCAGTTTTACTGGAAAACTCTTGCTTTCAGTCTTCAACATTACTTCTAGTGCAATTCCAGAGACACATTTCCCTGTCATTTGATCTGAATTAATTGCATCTACTTATTGCAGTCATAGGAAAAAGTAGAATGAGCCAAACTTACTAGTTTTTACTTGTTTAAACAGTCGCATAACTTTAAATGGTTTAGGAAAACTACTGCTTTATTTGTACTATTAAAACTTTTGTGTCTGGATGAGGCCTAAAACTTAAAGTTTAAGTAGTCGTTTTGTACTGTATGTAAGTGGTATGAGCTTCCTAAGTTCTGAAAATGCAATAAATTTTTGTGATTTCTTTTAGTGTGGTTGATTTTGTTTTGTTGTTTTTGTATTTATATTAGCTTTTGTAGCAGATAGGTTTTTCAGTGTCAGATTTGAGTGTCATTATTTGGGCTTGTTTTCAAAACACTCAGATGCTTATTTGTATGTTGTTCTGTGTACAAAACCAAAAAATAGAAGTCTTGTTTTAACAATTATTTTTATATGTAATTCAGGAGATCAGCCAAATCCAGCACCAGCAGGGCAGGTTGACTATACCAAGGCATGGGAAGAGTACTACAAAAAAATGGGTATGTGTGCATGTTTTTCTGTTGTTGCAAAGTTGTTAGAGGAGATTTGCAAGTCTCATCTGAAATTTTTACCAAACAAAAAGTGCTCCATTCATTTGTCTTCTGGATTATAAGTTTTATATTATTTTACATATATGTATCACTATATATAGTAAAAGCCCTGAAGTTTGCTGAAAACTAGACTACTTAGGAATTATGGTTTAAGGCCCTCTTGTATTCATATTAGTGATCAGCTTTGGCAAAATACTTTGTAGACAAAGATGAGTTGTTATTCTGTGTGAAACACCTACACAAAGTATATTTAAGTTTCAGAGTTCAATTTTGGTCTGCATTTTTATAATGCTGTTTTCAGTGGTTATGTTGCCTAATGCTCTTAAGATTACACATTTTTCTTGAAGCTTCCTTTGTATGATCATATTACTAAATGAAAAGTTGTCATGAAACTTTATATCGTATACCCCTTGCAGTGTTTAAGAGCTGTGTTTAAACCATAGTTTGTATATTGGTGCTAGCTTTTTGAGTATATATTGCTTGAACTAACTTTAAGTGAAATGTATTTGCATGCAAGTTAATTGTTTTATAATTTACTGAATAAGGAAGGAATACATGATCTTTGTGTGTTGGCTAAAGGTGCTTTTACCTTTTAAATCAGAATGCCTTGCAGTTTAATATTTTGACCATATTGTGCTCCCATAGATATTGCTGGTGGTTTAGATTTTTATACCAGTGAGATTATGAATACCTGAGCTTTTTCTGGTGTCTGTCTGGCCAGACATACAGCAGCATCTGGTTTGGGTGTGGTCCTCTCCCCCTCCCCCCCTCCATACCCACTCCCCCAGAAGAATTGGGAGCTAAGATGAATAGTATGTTTTACTACACTTTTTTGATATTCAACCAGGTTGATCCCAGACCATTTGCCAGAGCATACTGACTTTATTCTTTATTTTAACCTAGCAGAAGTGATAAACAGGAAAAAACATTTTATTTCAAGAATTGTGTGTCAGACTATGAAAATTACAATGGAGCCTACAAACACTTGAGATTTTTGTTGGCCTTTCCATTTTTTCTCTTCTGGTTAACTACTTTTTTTAATGCCTCTGCTAGTTCAGCCCATGCTCTTAAACACAAAGTACTAAGGCTTTTGCTTTTTTAAGAATAATTAAATTTGTTGACAAGGGCTGTAAGCTGTCACTTTTGGAAGGGAAAGTCTGGGTTACTTCAGCCTGTGTTTTTTCTGGTTATGTACCAGCTAGTGAAAGATGTTGAGATGGAGTTTTGAGGATTGAGTCCCAAAAGGAGTATGAGCCAAAAAGAGGCAGGCAATGAGAGATGTAAAGAATTGCTCTTAAAATATACAATAGATAAAACCCAATAGAGCAAATCAGTGAGAGGGAAAAAGAAAAGCAGTTCTGAGCTTCATTTTTTTTGTTCTAGTTTAAATCAGGTCCTTTCCCTGGAAGAAGTCTTGATGTTTGGATCTTTATAACTTGATACGTAAAGCATAAGAATTTTCTGCTTCTTCAGAATGTTAAAAATTGAGATGATTGGTACCGTTTCTGCTAAGATACACTTAAAGAGGATGAAGTGAAGAAATGAGGTTGTAAGGCAAAGATTCCCCATTTAGCTTCAAATCAACTTTAGGTGGTGTTTTTTCTAGCCAACAAATCTAGGTGGTGTTTTTTCTAGCCAACAAATCGGGAGAGGCACTTAGCGAGTTGTTATGGCCTTTAGGCTCTCAGACACAATTTGCATTACTTGCACTTCCTGCAATGCTGTAATGTTCATGTCCCCAGTAACTCATTGCAGAAGGAGAAAGGTAGGAATTACAGGACATCTTTGGACAGAATTTGAGATTTTTTTTCACAGTGCAGATAAGAATTCTAATGGCAGCTGCTTGTGCGATTATCTATGCTGTTACAGAGAACCGAACTCCCTCAACTTCCAAGGCCCAAGTAGTTTTATTTTTGCTACCGAAGAAAATGAGCCTTACTAATCCATGTGGCAAGTTTCAGTATCAGTAGTACCCAATTGAGCAAGTTGGATGTGATACTGCAATTGGCACTTGATTTTTTTCAAGTAGAATTTTGAGACTGTTGGGTGTGAATGACCCCAAAATCCTAAAGCACTATTAAATAGTTCATCAAAAGCATAAAAAAAATAAAATAATAGATAAAAATGCATATGTTCCTCTCTATTCTAGAATATAAAAATACTGATTTAGAGTGCCTTCCTACTGGTATAATATCACAGAAAACAAGTTGGTTTGTTTTTTTGTTTGTTTTTGCATTGAAGGGGCTGTATATAGCAATAGCATCATGAAAATAACCTGTTTCCAACTCAGAAACATAGTGGCAAAATCCATCCTCTTCTTGGGGTTCTCTTTTTATTCTGGAAATATTGCTCGAGTACTAAATACAATTAAAATAAGAAAATTAAAGACTTAAGCAATTAAATTACTTTCACACACTGTTTCTGTTCATGGATCTTGTAGGTGACTTGAACTCTCTTTCCTTGGCACTCCATAAATGCACAAAAAAATTGTTTTCAAATTCCCTTCAGTATTACTAGCTAATGAGAGCACTGCTTTCAATTTAACTTTTGAAGTCATAGATATTATCTTCAATTAAAGATATACTATTTTTTTTCCTACAAGAGTTGAAAGAGATTTGCATAACTGGAGCCTACAAAGCTCCCACAGATAAGTTTCCACTAAACATGAAGTCAGATTTTAGTGAATGATCTATATGACGTCATAGAGGCTTGTATGTTTATCACTTAAAATCTTTCTAAAATGGGTAGAATTGGCCCTTTAATTAAAAGATTCCATAATAAAATAGTGGAAGTGTTCTTTAGTAATTCCTCAACTGTAGTATGACGGGGAAAAGAAAAGCTTTTTCCTTGCTAAAATCACCACTCATGATTGAGTAAAGGAAGAACTGTAGAATCATGCGGTTTTTCTCTCCTGGGAAGTATTTTGTTTCTTATATTCCCATGTATGTAGCTTATCTGTCTTGTTCAATAAGGTGTTCCAGGTAAATCTGGATGTTGATGAGCATGTACTGCTTCCGTGCAGTTCTGAACACTAAGAGGCGATTTTGTGCAAGCTGCTGAATTCCACGTGCAGGCTCAGAATTGCTGGCTGTACTTGGTAGGGGAGCAGTGCAACTAAAATATTCAAATTTTTCCTAATCCATTCAAGAAAAGAAATTCAATAGACATCCAATTTTCTATACTTGAATTTCAGCACTACCTTGGGGTAGCGGCTTAAATGCTGGAAGTTTCTCATGTCATAAGGTACAAAAAAAGCCATAGCTTTGACATAGCTTATGTCAGGCATCACTACTAATTTGCAGATGGAATTGTGATCTTATATCATACTGAACTTGCAAAAAAATGTATTCTGGGAAATGTATAATGCTATTAAAGACCATTTTGGTTAAAATTATTGTCTGGAAGTGTAAATCCTCCCATGTTGCTCATACATCAGACATTATGTGGTTTCAGCTCTTTAAGAGTTGAGGAAATTTAAGTTAGTTTTTCTATGACAACAGTTGCTTTACTCTGTAATCCATAAACTGAGGGAAAAGTTTTTTGTTTTGTTGGTTTTTGATCAAATAATATCTACAGAGCAAGTTGAAAACCTAACTATGTAAATTACATACATAGTTGGAAAGTGGAAGCATTTAGGATAGTGCTTTGCCATATGTCCAGACTCTTTGCTAACATGTTTTTTGAGGATTTGGAAAATGTATGTAAATAAGAATGTGAGTAGCTGATATTTTGTGTGAAGTGTTTTTTTTAATGCATACACCTGATATCCTAGACAGCAGTTCGCTAGAATGTTTTGATATTCCTGTTCTTTATGGGCTTCCTCAATGGTCTTCAGTCTTAAAAGCTAACAACTGCTGGCCTTTCCAAGGTGAGGTGATTTCAATTTGGACTGAAAACTGAGCCATCTCTCTTAGGAAGCTGCCCCTTTTTTGACAACAGAAGATCAGATTTGATGCCTATCTTGGAATTGTGCAGCTTGCACTTTCCCATTTTACTTGGATTTGTTTATTTGTAGTAGTGTGGTTGGGTGTGGTGTTTTGTTCTTTTTTCCTACTGTAGTATCCTAATCTTGACCTTTATTTTTTTTGAAAAATAACAGTTTTAACTCCTTGAGATTGAGATGCCGTATTTTTGTATTTTACAGTGTTTTGTAATTTTAAGTAGCAAATAGTTATGAGTATCCTTGCAGTGGTAACTGGCAAAGCAGCTTTTGACATAAGAATTAACAAATAAGGTGTTGGTGATTCTAGAATGTGTTGCATGTCTCTGAATCAAGAAAAAGGACAAAAGCAAAGATGTCAGGGACAAACCTTCCTCGGGTAAATAGAATGGCTGAGGTTTTAAATGTTGGCTATAATATTTTTTGGATAGAATCCTGTTGTATTATTTTAGCATCTTTATAAAGGTTTTATGTTGCAATATGATTTTGTTAGAAAGGCTGGCAATTGTCAACTATAAGTCTAGTGCTCCATGTATATGTACTGTCATTCCTAGAGGCTTGGAACTTGAGTTGAGGGTTTGAAGGAGAAGTTGCAGGACTGTCGTCTGTGGTAGAAAAAAGGGTTAACAAAAAAACCATAATCTATGTTAATCCAGGATTTACATAAAGGATGTCAAAATTAGGAGAGTTAATAAATTAGTGTCTGGTGAATTATTTAATGCAGCTTGTACAATGAAGTAAAGGTCAGTCTAGGCAGATGAACAAAAGTGATCTCCCTTGTTGACCTGTATTTTAATTTGCTTGTTCCATGTTAGTTTCGACTAGCATGCTTAAAGACTTTTGCTCTGGAACATGATTCAGGAAGGTGGAAACACCTGTCCTTCCTATGCATCTTCAGTTTTTCCTTACACAGGAATCATTATGTTAAAATAGGGAGAGTGGTTAGGCCAAAAAGGGCAGCCACAAGATTATTCAAAATCTTGGGGAAACTATTACAAAAAGCAAGGTAATGTTTGTTAACGGTGGGATTATTTTTAATTTTTTCACCTTTATTGCAGCAACAAAGCTATGCTAAATAATTTTAATTACTTGCAGGTCAAGCAGTTCCTGCGCCTGCTGGGGCTCCGCCAGGTGGTCAACCAGATTATAGTGCAGCATGGGCTGAGTACTACAGACAACAGGCAGCATATTACGCCCAGACGAGCCCACAGGGAATGCCACAGCATCCTCCAGCACCACAGGTATAAATTTTATTAAGTACTTTTTGGCTGGCTTCTGTTTCAGTGATTATAGATATTTTTTTGCATGTCTCCTGCTTTGTTACCTTTGGAGTATGCATCTTTTTTTTTTCTAGCAAAATAACTATCAGAATAATTAATAAATGACTTTGCTTTACCTGATAACTTGAGTTCTGTCCATACGTTTGGTGATTTTGATTTTTTTTTTAAAAAAGAAACTTTCTCCTCCCAGGGTTTTGAAAACCATGCAAGAAGCCACCACCATTTACATTAACCAATTTTTCTTTCTTAAAGGCTTCACTCCTGAGTTAGCTCGATTTAAAGGATTTTCTTTAACTTTTTGTGTATCTCTTATGTATCTCTTCTGCACAGGGCCAATAATAAGAAGTGGACAATACAGTATTTGCTTCATTGTGTGGGGGAAAAAACCTTTGTTAAATGTATGGATGCAGACGCCTTGATGAAGATCTTAATTTTGTTTGGTTAAAAAATAGTGTTTTTGAAAATGTACAAAATATCTATCACTACTGATAGGAGGTAATATTTCTGTGTAGAAATGAAAAATGGTTTGTTTTTAGTATTAGTGTAGATGTACACATTCCAGCAAATGTATTTGCAATTATTATGTGGTCAATGCTTTGTGATATAAATGTACTTTTTCAATGTATACTTTATCACTTTTAAAATGCCTGTTTTGTGCTTTACAATAAATAATATGAAACCTCCTGTGTCGGTAAGTTGGATATGTGGATATTCAAAAAATTATAGGATTGATTTGCAATGCCAAATTAAGGTACTTGTACACAATTGAGGTTTTTTGGTTTGTTTTTCCCTCTGCCCTTCATAAAACTTGTTAGGTTTAAAAACTTGTCGTTAGCATGTTTTTCCCCTCTTGCAGAGTAGTTGTAGATGGAGGATCTCTTTTATTCATTGTATTTTGCTGCCTAGCACCAGTAATCTTGATATCTTAATTTTCTTTCTATTTGATTAAAGATTGCATGTGTTTAAGAAGGTGATTTTTGGCATACTTCTGTTGCATTAACAGTGAAATTTCCTTTTATACATAACCACTGTTTGAGACCTGTACAGCTGCTCTAACAGTTTATTTTTGTTCTTAATTGAATATTTGACTTCAAAACTGTTCCTGCATAACTATTTTAAGGATTCTTCAGACTAGTTATAAAATTTAAGTGTTTGTGCTTAAGCCTTCAGTTTAAAGTAGTTCACTTCGAAATTCAGTGCAGAAAGGTCATTGTGGTATGCATAGTAGTTACAAAAATTGCATCTGTCCTTGAAACGCTGTTTTGTTTGAGTGTTGGGGAGCGGTTGAGAACTTCCTGCAGAGCAGATAATTTCTGTTTTGTAAATACTCAAGACCAGTCTTTGAATCAAATGATTTTTTTTTTATATACTTGAACCTTCTTATTACTCTAATGCTCATACTAAAAATCTGATTCTCTTGAAATCCTGTGTTTGCTCTTTGCATATTTATTGGCTCTTTGCGTATATTAGACTACATGCAATACAGTCTGTCTTGCCATTGTCTGTTGAAGTGCAGGTTTGATCCAGCCAGTATAGAACTAGCTCTATAGGGGTGAGGAGGACTGTGCTGTGTATCATCCTTGATTGTTCCTTCAAGGAGCATTGCACTGTAAGTACATCAGAATGACAAATTGATGAACTGCAACAGTATCTTTTTGTCAATGTTCCACATAATGAAAATGCCATACTTGTGTGACTATTATGTTGGAATACAGTGCTGATTATCTTAGGAAATTGTAATTGCTTCTTAATTCAGAAACATAGGTGTGCCATATATATATATATATATATCTCTATACACATAATGTGAGCTTTATGGGTAAGTATTCTTGAAACGTTTAGCAATAGCAAAAGAAAATCATGTTTCTGTTTATCTGAGTCTTTTTTCATTAGTGCACCTGAGACAAAGAGCTCTATTATTCAGTGTATTTAAGTATGCATATTGTAACGTTGAATTCTTTTGGAAACACTTGTTAGACAGGAGTTGTGTTTTTCTTCAGTTTGCAGATATGTAGTGATGTAGGTATGTTTTAAAATAATTTTATAACTGTTACTTGCTTTATCTTTTGGAATACCATTTTGTTGTTTTGAGAATGAACTTTTTAGTGTGGCTGTACAGAGAAAAAGTTAAGGTTGACAACTGAAGTAGTTTTATTCAGGTAATCAGCAATGTATGTATTGTGCTGTAGAAAGAAGGAATTATTTTTATCCCTTTTAAAATTAGGAATTATTCTGGTAGTTTAAAAAAGGCTAGGATGATACTTGCTATCTTTAGTGTAGGGTATGAAGTTTAATAGTTCAGATATTTTGCATGGTATTCTGTAGATAACCTTGTAGAATGGTGCATTTATTATGTACTAAACTGAGCAAAATTTAAATTCACTGAATTCTTTATCATTCACAAAATGGAGGCTGTTGATTTTGATTCATTTAAGGTATAAAATCTTATTAATTGCAAACAGTGCAATTATTTATACTTCACAGTGCCTTCCCAGACCTTCCACCTTAGGTTCTGCTGCAAAAAAGCAACAGGTAAGCACAACCTAAGGAAGTATATAAAATTAATATATTTCAGTACATTAATGTTGTCCCTGTGAGATCTTTGTGGTTGTGTATTGAAAAGCAATCAGCTGCTTTCCCCCAAATGCATTGTTACTCACGGTTCCATTTCAGTGGAAAGTCTTAAGTTTTTAAACAACTGTTTATATTTCTAGGTAAATATGTATCTTTTTTAGAAAACATTAGTAGATTGCAGTAATTTAAGCTTAATCAAAAGAAGTCATTTTTGTTACTTTTTTCTCAACTAGCTAATTGTTGCAATTAAAGAATCAAAACCGTTAAAAATATGCAGGAATGACTGGTTAGAAATGTCAACAGCCTTCACAAATGTTTTTTTTTATAATAGGGCACTATTCCCACTCGACGAATAAGACTTGATTTTAAAGAATATAACTTGTTGTTATCACTGAACTTGATAACTTGTCTTACAGTTATAGTGTGTTAGTGGAATCTTTAGATAATTTAGTTCACTTATTCATACTTGACATGGTAGGAAAATAGACTCTAGAATTTTGCAGAGGAGTGTGTTTTATTTGAAAAAGCATGTGCACCAATGTTAACAGTGCAGCAAATAATATTTTATCTATATAGCAGTCAGTGTTTCCTGTTTCTTGATATTTTAACTGAATTGCTGTATATTTTGCCAGTTTAAAATGTTTGTATGTCTTAGATGGTCTGGTACAGGATTTGGGTTTTTTCTTTTCTTTTCTTTTCTTTTCTTTTCTTTTCTTTCTTTTTTGTTTGTTTGTTTCGGTTTTTTTTAGCTTGAAGTAAAGCAGCATCTATTCAGTCTTTTTTGTTGATTATTCTGTTTCTAAAATATGCTGCTCCTCTTTCAAAAGTCCTGCTTATCTGTACATGAAAGAAAAATATTCAAAAATACTGCCTTCATTTTCACACACAGTGCTGAAGATGCTGCAAGCACCAAATCATAGCTCATAGAATCAGGTCCTGAGATAGTTACTACCAATAAAGAGGAATCCTTTGAGTGTATGCCATTGGTGAGCCGATGAGCATGGACCATAGAAGGGCTCCATGTAGAAGGTAAAATTGGCAAAAAACATAACAGATTTGAAATGTATCCCATACATACTGGTATAGGGTATAATTTTTGTTTTGATCACTTCTCATTCTTTAAAGTACTATTTGTTTGACCATAACTGTTCCATAATCTGTTAAGTTTTTTTAACTGTGATTTAATAATATAAACCATATATTCTAATTTATATTCTTCTAAACAGTCAAGCTAGGTATTTTGACTTTTTGAACTAAATTAATAGTTGTACTCCAGTTTCTCAAGCCTATTGATATTTGATGATTTATTGCTTAATATGTTACTCAGATTCATTTTTGACAAGAGAAAGTTAGGTGTGTACCGTTTGGATTTTGATACTGTGAATTTAGTGTTGGGGTGAGTCATTTGTTCGCTTCTTTTAACATGCTGGGGTTTTTTTTACAACTGTTGTTCCTAAAATATCTTAACAGCCTTTTAATTGTAAATTTAGCCAGTGGGAGGAAATAGAGAAGAAAAAGCTAGAGTGTGGAAGATGAAATGAACTTGCCTTAGTATGTAGCATTTGAGGTATACTGATTTTCAGCTTGCTCACTGCAGAGTTTACAGACATGCTATTTTGTACTAAAGTGTAGTGTTTATTTTTCAACTCTGTCCCCAAACTCACCGTTCTTGGGAGAACAGAAAATATGTTACTGAAGTTATCCTGATCCAGTAAGATACCTGGACTTTCTTGGTAGTATAATGAACTTGCCCAAAGGTGTCTTTGAAGTTTCCTGCTTTTTCTTCCCTAGAGTCCCACAAATTAAGTAGAATGTAAAGAGTACCAAAACTTAAAAAAGGAAGCATAATGTTCAAAGTAGGAAAAGCATTTTCATACCACTCTCTGCAGCATATACTTTAAGACAGGACATGAAATAAAATACCAGGTGGATAATCTTTTATCTAGCATGATCATATGCCATGTGTTTAAGACGTTCAGGCAGACAGTATCATTTTTTTCACTGCGCAGTCTCTCTTGAAATATTTTATCTTTTTACTAGTGGTATTTTATTGGATGATAGCAACTGTTTCTACTTTATTCCCTTCCAAAGTAGCTTTTAAGTTTTCCATTGCATGCTAAAAGCTTTTTATTTTGCTTTTTTTTTTGGACATGGTGGGAGGAAGGGGGGACTGGGCCTTTCAGAAAGCATACAGTTGACAGGATTCCCTCTTCCATAGTAATAGCTTATAAAACTCTTATGTATGCACAAATATTTCTCTTGCGTGCATGTGAAATGCATTTTCGTCCTGAGAAAAGTGTTCTCTGCAGAAACTACCCGTGTGTATAAAGAAGATTGGCTTTAAAAGGCAACTGTGATGGGAACAGTGTCTTAGGGAGATGCAGCTTGGACTTGAGGTAAATTGAATGCTTTACAAAAATGTGGTTTTGAGCTTGCATTGATATTGTATGTAATATGGGTACACGTTAACTGTATAATGTTTTTTTGTATGGTTTTTCTCAATAAATGTAAACTGATGGATAATAATAGCAATGCTTTTGTCTCTTTTATGCTCTTACCCCTGCATTCATTAGTTTGAAATTACAGCTTCAGAAAAACTGAATATAGCAACAACTAGTATTTATGTGAAATGAACATCACCCACATGAAATGAAGTAAAATATATTCTTAATACTGCTGTTAAGATAAATATTCACTCAAAACGTCATACAGCTTATCAATGAGTTTTTTTCAGGATGTTTCAGAATCTATAATTATTGTATTGAGGCAAAAGAAATTTTTGAGATAACTTTGTACGAAGAGCAGTCAGCAGATTGAGTCATAGCAAAACCTCAAAAATCATTTTAGAAGTGATTGTGTATTTGCTGCAGCTTCGCTGTCTTATGATAATGCTCTACATGTGTTCTTCAATTTAAATGTTTTTTCTTTTGTGAAAGAACTCTTACAGAAGCCGAAGCTGAACCATTTAGATATTAGGCATAATGAATGGCATTAGCAGTGATATCAACAGGTCTTAGAGAAAAATAGTATGCTAGACATAAGCAGACAATGTTTAGAGATGCAGCAGTAAGTCTATTGAAACAAGAGATAATGAAGGTTGAAAAACTAGACACTTCCATATAATACTTCTATTTTAAAGCTTTCTTCCTACAAAATTCACGATGATTGTCCCATATTTTGTCACCAACTGTACATGTATCTTTTTATTAGTGGAAAAATATATTTTTTTTTATAAGCAAATTTTAATACTTTACTGCAAGCCTTACTGAGATTGTGTTCAGTTTTGGATTAGGAGATGCATAGGTTGATTACAGTCTAATGGTTTAAATGCAAGTCTGCATTATAAAAACTAATGCTATTTGAAACAAAACAACAAATGTACACAGTTATGTAATCTTTTATTGTTTGGAAATAATATACTAGTTTGGAGGGTTTTTTTTTTTTAATCCACCAATAAGTATTTTCTTTTTCAGTTCAGTGCTTCTGGTATAAAATAAAATGGCTCAAATATTTAGTGTTCATGCAGAATACACCAGTAGTTTTATACTACTACACAAGCTTCCTGATTGTGTATTTAGATTTATACTATCACACAATAGTTGGTCTTCAAATGTGGGAGCACTATGATAATTATGCTTTTTCCTGTATTGATTTTTCCTTTATTGAGTTATTTTCAGCCTTTATACTAAATTTCATGACACTTGCACTGTTTGAAGATTATTTTATCTGATGCAAGAAATGACATATCAGTGCATTTCCTTCCTTTCTTTAGTTGGCCCCATCAGAGAGAGAGAGAGAGAGAGAGAGATGATGCAATAAGAAGGATTTGAGAGGAGGAAAGGTTCCAGCTAAAGTAGAGCATTAGTAGTCATCAGCTAGAAAATAAAAGGATTAAGAAAAAGATTAATCAATCTTTCATTATAGGAAAGATGCAAGAAGAGTACTTGAATTATTAAGCAAATGAAAATATTAACTCTTACTTTCAATAGTGAGAATACAGGTGCTAGCAGATGTGCCTCTGTTGTTGACTGCTTTACACATATATTCCCCTTCATCTTCTGGGAAGGTTTCTGGCAAATAAAGGCAATAGGTTTCTCCTCTTTCAATGTACTGATAGTCCTCAGAGTCCTGCAACATTTCCCCTTCAAACCACCAAGTGATTTGGGGTTTTGGTTCCCCGGTAACTTTAACGGTAAATCTCACTGGCTCGCCATCAACAACTGATGTGTTTTTTAGTGGTCTCTTGAACCAGGGAGCTCCAGATCGAGCTTGATCTTCCTCATCTTCACAAGTGGAACCATTAATAATGCTTCCTTCCTCCTCTTCTTCCTCTTCCCTTTTCTGTTTTGAAATAATTTGATTTACAACATTCAAAGTGGAAGTAGCAACATAAATACTAGTAATATGTTTTTCATTACAGAGAAGCTCTTATGTTTTTGAGAAGGGAGGTGCTGCACCTAAGCTCACTGCATAATAATACATTGAGTCTGGGAATAGAACGGACAGTAAATTCTGTAGAAGATGGATTTTAATAAGGCCAGAATCTAGGGAGAAATACAGGTATGAATATATATTCCATTTTCAGATTACTGAAAGGAAAAGATGCACTCTCTTTGCAATATTTCTCTCCTACTCTTGAAGAATATGTGCAAACACGAAAAGCAATTTTATGTCAGTGCAGCAATTCACAGCAGTTGTTAAATCTAGTACAATGTCTTCTCGCACCTCTGGTATTGTTGCTATTAGTGGTGTTCAGTTAGATGTTTAAACATGTATTTCACTAAGTTAACAGACAGCTATGAATAAAAGGTACTTTGTAATCTATACCTTCTGTAATGCAGCATCGATTTCTTTTTGTTCAAACTGCATGCGTAGTAATTTTTGTTCCTCAATTCTCCTCTGTTCTTCCTCTTCTCTGGCTCTTGCCATTTGCTCAAAACGGGCCTTCATGTTTACTTTATGGGTAAATGGAGCCTCAGATTTCTTGGCTGGTCTCACATCTACTTCATCATCCTTGCAAAGAAGAAAAGTTATTTATTATCTTTAAATTTATGTGGGAATAAAACTAGTTCAGTAGGACAGTAGTTCTTATTCAACAGAGCTAAGTTATCTTGAGTCCTGTTCTATCCAGAGGTTTGTTTAATGTCAGGTTTATTTAAAATCAAGTCTCCTAATAGTTGATCCCAATTTGTGAGATGCTGAGACATTTCAAGGAAAGATGGATGCAAGGAACGCTGCAATTGTGTGAAAGGAATCCTGTACTGCAAATTCAGATACATTTCTAGAATGCCCTACTCTTGATTGCAGTATATCAGTGGTAAGCAGTCATACCACCATAGAAGTAATTTTTACTTTGGATACAACTGGAACTTTAGGTTAAATACAGAAAATATTATGATATGGTAAAAAGCACTTATTAATAAAACTAAGGAAACAACATTTTGAGTTTTTTTTTTAACTTGACACTTCTGGCAGGACTGCTGTAAAGGACTGAGAAAAATTGTGTTGCATGCAGACTGCATACTTCATTGTTTTGAGAAAGATGCTTATTCTGTTAGGCTTCTCCCTTTTCTCCTTTTTGCAAAATAAATCCTCTTAAATTTTTTTCACAGTTCTTAGGCATTTTTTTTCTAATGCTAATTTTACAAAGCAGGTAGGAGTTATTCTCCTTGTCCAATAGGGAGGGAAAAAACAGACCTATGCTGTGATTCTCCATTTTCCTGTGCCAGGAAAAATTCTACTTTTTGCTTACTCTTAGTATCATGTTTTAGTGTTACATGGTACTTGATTTTCCTTCCTTTTCATATTGCTTTGTGACAACCTGGTGTCCTGAAAGCCTCTTTGTTGTTTAGGGTATATAAGCCCTTCTACTTGAGCTCCTTTGCCTGTTTATTTGCCTTCTTGAAAAGCAGCCCTTTCTAATAAAAACTATTTATTGTTATTTTATGGATACTTTGTCTCTTAGTGGTTAATTAGATTCATGCTCCTTTCTGGAGTATAAGCAGTTTAATATGCTTAGAATTTTATGGGTGTAGAGGGAAGGAAAAAAGACTAGAGTGAAAAACGGCAAAATATTTGCCAAAAAAAAAAAAAACAAAAATGTTAGAAAAATACTTTTTAAAGATGTATGTGCATATATAAATTGAATTCTATCCTGTGTCAATGGTATGTCTCAATCAGTGTTCAGTGACTTGATTTTTATGCCATAATGTAGCAGCTTCAACATCTACACAGACTGACCTTACAAAAGCATAATTATAGTCAGTCGCTAATTGAAAAGACTAAAATAAAACACTGGCTTTGAGCTGATAGGAAGTGATGGAGTGTTGTGGATATGGCTCAGAATGAGGTTTGGATAAGTCTTACCACTGTACTGCCACATGAACACATGAGTTTCCATGCAATAATCATGTTTTGGGTTACAGATGACAGTGGTGACTTACTGGTTAAACTGGTAGGTCCTTCTCATTTCCCTCTAAAAAAAATATGGAGTCTGCTATCAGAAGTGTTGATAGCAGGCATGCTTCCCTGCTGTACCCTGAGAAACAAGTAAAGACCCTCTCTCTGACCTTAAAAAGGGCAAGGGCTTGATCTAAATGGTAGTGGTGTTTGGTTTAAATTCATACAATGGAGAATGAGTGTGAGTTCAGAAGGACAAGCAATTTCTGTGCCTCTTCATAGCATGTAAACTCTCAAACATGAATACTCCAATCTGTTAGACTATTAGGCTTAAGTTGTTAAGATGCTAAACTGAGGATTTGAAGCAGAAAACAGACATCTGCCTGAGCAGATTTCTGTGAGGGACACCGAGGCAAGATTTTTTTCTCACACATTCAAAGGCAAGTAAGAAGAGAATCATTTTGGAAACACAGCAAACTGTTAAAAGAAGTATTACTCACTCCTGGGTCATCAGTCTCCTAGTTAGTTTTACTTTTGCAGCTCTAATGCAGGTTGAATCTTTTTGATCACAAGCCTCTCTCGAATGTTGTCATGTATACAGAATACAACTTACCTCCTGAAATTTTTCTGCTTCCCTTTCTCTTATTTCTTCATCCATTGCTCGTCTCTTAGCTCGCTCTTCTTCAATCTTTTTCTGTATTTCTTCTTGAGACAACTGTCCTATTTTTTCAAACTTGCTTTTTAAGTTCTTTGCTTGAATAGAGCCACTTCTTTTTAACTTCATTAATTCTTCATATTCTTTGCTTAGTTCAAAAGTTTCAGACTCTTCTTCTAGCTGTTCAGAAATTACAGAATGTGAAGATCAAAAATGCCTAGGTTACCTTCACTACCTGTGCTCTCAATAAATAAGTCTAGCTTAATACACTTAAATAATTCTGTTAGCTTCAAGGTATTCTAAATCTCTCAGCAAGGATATCTTTTCCCTCTATTTTCTTTCTTTTTTTTTTTTTTTTTTTTTTTTTTTTTCCTGAATCTTCTAATTTCCTTATAACCTCTAAACTAGATACAGACTTCAGAATATCTTGTTTAAGTAAAAGCTCTTCTCTGGTATTGCTTGAATGAACTCTTTATTTAAGGACTGCTCTGTCGAAAATCAGACAGCTAGCAACTCAACACTCTTAATGGTCTGTAATTCACCTCTCTGACTTAACTGCAACATGCTAGGAAATAGTTTTCCGAAATGCAGCCACTCTGTTAAAGACAAACCTAGTTATTACTTTTTTAATGCAGTAAGAGGCAAAAGAGATTTCAGACTGGGAAACTGAAGTGACAGTTCTGGATCTAGTAGTTGAACCATGTCTGATCCTGTTGATATTCTATTCTCCTCCCTCTTTCCCTTTATTACCTCTGACTGACAGATGTATATACATTTAGTTGTATGTCCCTGTCTTTCCCTTCTTCCCCAGGATGTAATCCAAAATCTACTTGAAAAGTTCACAAGCTGGAGCCCTTATTACTCAAGCCTCTCTAAAAAAAAAAAATAATAATAATAAAAATGTGCTCCTCATTAACATTCCAAAGTGAATAATATTCTTAGACTTGCCACCCACAACCAAATCAAATTGAAGTGTGAAGTTCATGAATGTGATATTTTAGCCATTGGTATGCAAAGCAAATTGTGTGTGATTCTTAAAATCCAGTGTGACATGATAGTCTCCAAACCCTTGATACAGTGACTGGTAACAACTTGGGGCCACTGTAATTCTTTCCTAATTACGTAACACTACATTTGTCTGAAAAAAGAAGTGCTGGAAAAAAATTAACAAAGGTGGGAAATACTGCTTTCAACTTGGGGTGAACAGGATGTTTGTATTATACAAAAACTGTAATTAATCATTTTAGTAATGCAGTAGAATAAAGGTAAAATCATAAATCTGAAATTTTATGTTTCCACTTAAAGGGTGGTAAGTGTATTGTCCTAGTAGGTTAGTGATTAAGAATCTTATACACAATGGTGTATTTTAAGTTTTTTTGTTGTTGTTGTTTTGTTTTCCATTCATTTCAAATAAGAATGAAATTGACTTAAAATTCCTTATACAAGGAATTTTCTGTTACAGTCGTAAACTTTGAGCCATTTTTGTTCAGAGGATGCTTAACATTTTTGTTGTACAGACCTCTCCCATTTCCTGTCTCAGCTGTTGAAATTCTTGCTTTTCCATTTCTAACTTTTGTCTACGTTCTTCTTCTGTGCGTCTCTTCTCTTCCTCCGTTTTTTGTCTCAGCAACGCCTCAAAATTAATTTCCAGCTTACCGGGTATGAGAGATTCTTGAGAAACTGTTTTAAACATTTCCGGTGATTCATCATCCAGCACCTGCTGGAAATTTAGATAATTAATGGTGCATCCTGAAAGTACTTGCGAAGAAATCACAGCGTTCCCCAGATACTTTAGTGTGTAAAGCTAACCAAGCATTTGGCCACTTACAACACAGTGAAATGAGCTATTGAATGACAGTGTTAAACTACTTTCTCTAATGTTTTGCAGAGGTGGATTCAAGGGAGATTGTCTTTGATTTTAGATTTTTTATTACAATAATAGACTTTTTTTAAACTGCTTATGCAAATGCAGTCCTCTTCGCAAGGTGAGATGTCCTCTAAATGTAGCTATTCACTCCTGCTTACTTCACAGACTACCATTAGAGAAAATGCCTGTGTATAAACATGTCATTGCTCTTAACATTGCAGTACAAACATCTGTAGTCTTTTTTTCTAAGCAAACTGCATTATATTCCTATTTTTATCGCTAACATATTAGTATTATATATTTATATATAAGTTATATATAATATTATATATAAAAATATATATAAATACATATATTAATAAGCATAACAGAACAGAATTCCCCACAAGAAACTTTTCTTATGCCTCAAACTGAATATATCAAATTACGTTGCTAGTTTTTGTACAATGTAAGAGCAAAGTTTTCCTCCTTTCCCCATTGTTTTCTCAGGCTACAGAGTAGGGCTGGGCTTTGGTGGTTACTTTGTATGAGAAGTTTGCTTCTTTTATAGTTTAATTTGTAAGAAAATACTAATGCCCAGGAAAGGCCCTTGTAATTATTTTCAAGAGCAGAAATTGGAAGAACAGATACTTTATCAGACTGAATTGTTGATGTGAAGCATTACTAAGATGTTGGGTGATACATTAGAAAAATGGCCAGGGAGCATGACTGTCTGTGTCTATATTCATGTAACTATGAAAACTTCTATTTTCCTATTACAGAGATTGTCTCAACAAATCTACAAAAGAGTCTGTGGAAAACATGCAATGAGGACAGATACTTATTTAGAACTGAGTGGTCAAACATTTTTTTGCACTACTAAATCAGTATATTTTTGAAAAGCCTCATGACAAACACTGTGGTGTCAAATTTGCCTTAAATTTAAAGCTTTCCTAACAGTAGTTATCAAACAAATGCTAGAAAAGGCTAAAGGAGCAAGACTTTTATTTGAGAAAATTTTTTGACTAGCTTTAGAAAGAAACAGAAAATACACAAATATGGTTTTTAAAAGATTCTTTTGCACTCACTTCTCAGTTCCCCCTATACTTTTGCTCACTGCCTGTGTAACTTTTGATTTTCACGGATGTTCATGCTATCTTCGTTTGTGCTGCTCTCTTGTTGACTGACTTTGCCCCAAACTCTTTCAGGTTTTTGGTCCAACCTCTCCTACTGTTTAGTCACCACAGATTTCCTTCACATCTTCCCTATGAGTAGTTAAGCTTACAGCTGGAGTTCAGCCTCACCATTCTTTCCATTCTTCATTTGTTTTGCATAATACAAAGGTATTTGTTGAAGTTGTCAGGAAGTGAGGTCAAAAAATAAATCAGTGAAGAATTTCCTTTAATGAAAATAGGATATGCATAGCAGCATATTTTTCAGAGGCTAACTGTAGCTAAATCAGTGAAGAAACATGAAAATCTGTTGCTGATGATGCATTAGTTGGTATGCTTATTGCTTCAGAAAGATGTAGAACCTAACTGAGTAGAAGAAGCAGTAATTCAAACCTTACTAATGCACATACTTGCAAATTAAAAATGCTATGCATATATGTAAGCACTTTTCTATCTGTCTGCCTTGTATTTTTTAAATCTATGTTAGTAAGCAATGAAAAGACAGAACGCCAATCTATTGCAGATTAAAGCAGGGGTGGGGGAAATGAGTGGAATTGTATGATGCATAACCCTTGTGGCTAGTTCAGTAAATATGCTAGATATATTTTGTGAAGTAAGACCATGCTTTTTTTTCTTGTTTTTTCTTTCTGCAGTGTGATAATACATGGCAGTGGGAAGCAGTTGTGTAATAGCCATTTTTTGTAGCACCATGAATCAATTTTCAGTGGACAAATAGTGGTCGATACAAAGTAGAATGGATTTTTGTTCATACTAAGACAAGTTTCTTTATGCAGTCTCTTTAACAGAGGCTGTCAGAGATGCTAGATGAATTCTTCATTCAGAAAGTAAGTTGGTGGGAAGCACAGAATTATGTACGTTGCAGAAGAAATTATGAATTAGGGGGACACTTCAAAAAGAGGTGAAGGTAGCTTTTCTGTTTCTAGCAGTAGTATTATCACTTCTGGGTATATAGTTTCAAATTTGAATTAAAATAAATAAATATATACAAAAGGTTCTAAAAACTACTTAAATGCTTAAATGAGAATAGATTGAGAGTTCTACATGTGAGCTTTTACTGCTTCCGGAAGAGATGCCTGATGCACTCTTAAAATACTCAAAAGCACATCTGTTAACGTTGTGTAGATTTGGTGAATGGTGAACAGGAGGGAAAGCATAGGATTACTCTCTCTGTTACAAACAATAGCGTATGCAGAGTTCACATGCAGGATGCTAATTAGCAGAAAATTTTCAAATGAAGATGCTGAAAATAAACTTTTCAGTTAACTTTTTGGATTACTAAACATCTCCACTGTCCGTTGATAATAGTGCAGCTGCAGACTCCATGCTGCATCTAATGGATTAAACTCTCTTTAATCAGTGAGATTTTTCTTACTTGGATACTTGCTTAGTCTCATGCTAAACTAAGGGAGAAAGAGAGATTTGCGAGAAGGCAGCACAAAACAGAAGACATGTATATTCTTTGCTCTCCTTGAATTGTCTGCTGACTTTTCATAAAGATTGTAATGACAGAAGAGAAGTTTGGCAGTATTTTTTTTTTTATTATTATTTTAATTTTAAACTTCTTATTTCTTTTCCATCTTTTTGGAGGTGTGGACAGATCACAGACCTTATCTTACATCATTTCTTACTGGTACAATATCAAGTGTAAGTTTGCCTAGTAGTTTGTCTGAGTAGGTTTTCAGAGAAGTCCTCTTGTCTTTGGCCTATTTTTCAGCCAGAGGGAGCACTGTTAGCAGTGTTAAATCCTCCACAGAAAGCTTTAATCTACTCGACAACCATTGCTTTTAATTCTGAAGGAAATAATTTTATTAGACATGCTGTTGGTCTTTTTGAATAAAACCAAAGACAGAAGTGTAGGAAGAGACCATCAGGGGGGAGGTTATTCTACAGCTCTGTATAGTATGTCTTGCACTTGATTTCGAAATGTACAATATTTAGTTATAACTCGTATTTGTCTAATCTAATACCAAATTTTCTAACATCCACTAATTAGAAGTTAGCTAATTCCCAAAAGTCTGCTAAAATTTGAAGCTGTTGGAATAAGCATGAAAAATACAATAAAAAATAAAATTACTGAATAATAACAGGGGTCTAAGCAATTTCCAAACTGAAGGACCATATTAAGAATTGTCCTAACTGTAAATTCAATGCAAGTTGCTGCCTTTCTATGTTTCCCTGACCAAGCAGTGAAACATAATAATTAAGTAGGTGAGTTCACGCCTTCTCAATCTTTTCCTTCCTAAGAGACTTCAGCTAGTAATTGCTAATTGTTGGACATCCTTAAAGATAGGGAGATTAATTTGGACAAGTAAAAATGGAGCTGAAAATAAAGAATTAAACAAACAGAAGAAAACAAAAAACAATGCTTCTTAGGAAGACATTTTGTTTTCCAAGTTTGTTTCATCTAGCATAATGCTTAGTTGGAAACAGTATCTATTTCTGATTAGATTATTTGATATCCTTTCTAGTGTTGCTATGAGGAGGAATGTTCTGTGGTCTTTTTATGGTAAACTAACTTGATTCAAATCTCTGCTACTGTTAGTAAGTTTAATTAATGGAGGAATCAAAACACATTCTTGACTACAATTTTTCCACAGTTGTTTTTCTAGTTCAGCATGGAGACTTAAGTTAAATACTAAAACATATACTAAGCAAAATGCTATACCATATTCTTTCTTGCTTCAGCAAATGCCTTTTTCTCCTCTTCTATGCGTCGCCTTGCTTCTTTTTCTGCTTTCCTCTTTTCTTCTTCTCTCCTCTGTCTTTCTATCTCCTCAAAACTGAGTTTGAGTTTACCAGGACGGAATTCCTTAATGAAATTTTCAGATTCTTCATCAGCACCTTCATTTATCTTTAGAGAAGAGGGAGAAAAATAGAAAAGCCCTATCCAAATATAAAAATATTCTCTGTACTAAATAATTACTCTGTGAATTCCATTCTGATCTTCTATAAATGTTTTTCCTTCTGGGAGAAAATACATCAGTAGTTTGGTTCCTATAACAACCTTTTTGTCATGATTTAAGCGAGAGGCAGGGATAAGTAATTCCCTTGAGAAATATCATTCAGAATCCAATACATAACTTCTATAGTTCTTAATATTGATTGAAGGCATGGCTCAAAGAACAATGTTATCAGGAAAAGGTTAAACAATTATCTATTTTATAGTTTTCAGGTTGAGTCATTGACTTGAACATCACTTTCGTAGACCTTTATCATGGAGTCTTTTTATTTGCATATAAATTGTTTTCCCTGCTACACTTACTTATGAGTTGAAAAAATGCTGTAGAATGTTATAGAAAAGCTAAATTGATTAATAGTTTGTTATTAGTCCAAACTGACATGTTTGCTTCTTTTCTTCTTAGACATTTAATCATCAGTGAAGAAAGGGAAGTGAGATATGCCAATCTTTTCACTGTGGCTTGTCTCCAGTAGAAACTATCTGCTAAGAAAAGCCTGTGATTTGCAAACTGCAATCAAGAATAAAAGAAAGAATCATCCTTAGAAAACATCTCAGATTTTTTATTTGTTAATGGAGGAAATTGACTGTGAACTGCTGAGGTATTGATATTCTAGATTTCTGCATACTGCAAGCAGCCATGGGACTGGTGTGTTGGGCATACAGTTAAGGGAATTACAGAAACCATATATTTGAAATTCATAGGGGGAGAAGAAGGCATTAAAAGAATTGAACTGCTGAAGTGTTCCTTTAAGAAAACTTTTAACTTCAAACTGTGACAACCACTGATATCAGCTGAAACTGCATAATATAAAAAGACAGGAGGAGGGGGTCTTGATTTTGTTTTTTATATACAGAATTCATAAATTCAGCTTTGATTCTTCTGTATTGGTAAATAAATACATATACATGAGGGTAGGAGATAGGAACAAAACTTCTAGTTAGAATTCTGAAATTATTTCTCCTTCTTTTTCTTCCATCCTCTTTACTAAAACCCCTTCTTCCTGCTTCCGTTCTCCCCCTCACCCCAAAGGGCAAAGAAAGAAAAAATGGATTATTAATATAATATCAAAGTTATTGGTTTGGAGAGGTTAAGTGGTTTACCAAACAAGAAAGAACTATAACTATAAAATAAAAATTTCACACCTACCTAAACATATATATCCCTCCCAATTTGCATCTGTTAAGTGTCTGTGTTTCAGCTTTCTGAGGGTAGGATTTTTTTTTATTATTATTTCTGTTTGTTTCTTAGAATACTAAATTTTGGTTAATGCTATTGTAATATATGGCCATCTTGAGCGTGTTCTTGAGCTGTTTGTCCAGAAATGTTCACTCATAATTAAGCTAGTCTTTTGAAAGTTAAAACTGAACAAATTCCTAGAAGTAGCATCTTTAAAGATTTCATGAGACATGGAAATCCAAAATTCACTCTTTCTTGTATGTGAAAGAACAAAGTCATAATGATTAGGACTGTTCAGGGAAAAGGCATTTAAATATAGAACGTCCAAAGAATGTTTTTGGAAATAGATTAGTTCTGTTTTTCCTTATTTCATCGTATTCTTTCTGGTATATCTTATGCTAATATTAATACTAAGTACATGATTTATCTAGTATGATTATAGACCAAACTTTAGGTCAACTATAAATCTACCTTCCTATAGTAAGTCTGGCTTATGATAAAGAACATATGGAGGCAGTTTTACATGTAATGCAAAACAAGATGAGTTCCATTTCTGATAATCTGGGGCTTAATCTAGTAATTTCTACAATGCAGTTACCCATACCATTGCATAGAAAAGAGCTGACATGTCTGTCTTCCTATTTTTGTAAGAGGAAAGTTTTAATGATACATTTATGTATAAAATAAATATAGGAATAAGAAGTAGCATTCCATTACTACAGAATGTTTTCACCATAAACAAGTTACTGAAACATCTGAAGTACTATTTAAGAGCAAAACAGACAACCGATTTTCTTCTGCAGAACCTATATTTTAATACTATAACATGTATATGTTAAAACTGGTAAGATTGTTGGCAAATTTAAAAATATAAGCTTCCTGTTTTTACTAGAAGATAGTCTAATGAATTGTGCCAGGATGGTTACTAAATTATAAGTAAGGTCAAAAACATGCACTTTAAAATTAGTGATGATACAATTTTCAAACTCCATGACGGACTGAAATAAGAATTAATAATAAGAATAATCAGATAGAGGAAAGAATGTGAAGGTATATACTATGTGAAATTCTTTAACATGAACAAAACGACTATTTACCATTTGCTGCCTAGCTTCTTCAAAGGCACGTTTTTCCTCTTCTAAGCGCTGTCTTGCTTCTTCCTCTGCTTGCCGCCTTTGATTTTCCTGTCTTTGTCTTTCAAGTTCTTCAAATGTTACTTTCAGCTTACCAGGAGAAAGAGGCTCCTGTGTTTCATTATCTGTGTTTTCACTCTGTGTAAGAAAAATAAAATAGTTATATTTTAAATAGTAGATCTTTATTTCTTAGGAATTTTTAGATGAGTGGTTTACCATGACAAATGAAAGGCACTTGGCTTCTTTAAAAGATTGTTTGTGTTTCTCATATTTTAGCTTCTTTTCTTCATCCTCTCTCTGTGTTTGTTCTGCTCTTTCTTTTCTTGTGTTCTCAAAGTTTATTTTCATCTTTCCAGGTGTTTTGGTGGGTTTTACAGGCACTACTGTAACTAGCAGTGAATCATCCCCTTCCTGTCCAAAAACATATATAATTTATGATATTCTGATAATGCTTGACTTCTAGACAGACTCACTTCTTATGAAATTGCCATTTTTACCTGTGTGTACCAAAGCTTCCAACAGAATTACTTGTATTGAATATTAATGACAAGAATAAAACTCATCAGCCTGTGACAGTCACTAGTTTTCTTGTAATATCTGAAGAACATCAAGAACGAGTTGTATTTTAAACATGACTGCTAGCAAACTAACTTCTGTACATATTTTCATTAAATGATATTAATAAATATTTGTGGCTTGGAGAAGTGAAATTTTGAATATGTAACAACTGTATCTATACTCCACTTCCAGTCTTGTACATATTATGTAAGGGATATCCTGTGTTGGAATAAGCTTATTCTAGAGAGAACTGTGTAATTTGTCAAACTAACTTGTGTTTGAAGCATTCTGCTGCTTCAAAATTATTTTCATAGCTTTTTTTCCTCAAAATTGCAGTAGAAACAGAATTTTCTTGTGTTAGTAAAAGATGACAGGACCCTTGGGCCTAGCGTTTTTTTGAAATAAAACACGTATTTGCAAGACTTAAAATCCAAACCTTTATGTTGAATTAATTTTTAATAAAAAGAAGGGGAAAAATTTGACCAAACAGTTGACTAAGGTGTTCAAACTTCTGCATATTGACAAAATCCTCTTTTGTTTCAAGCTTAAGGCAAAGAGCTTTAAAATAATATTTTTCAAAGCTAGAACATTTAAAGAACCATTACCAGTAGGCCTCAAATCATTCTGATGGCTCTGAATATTTAAGTTTTAGATGTCTAACTCTCCTGACCACACATTATTCACACTTTAGACTCTATTTCAAACTTAAACTGACTTCAAACACACTTCTGTATGCTTTAAAAAGTTCTTAGCTGCTTGACTGAACATTAAAAATTTGTGCTCTTTTTTCCCAGCCCATGTTATCATAATAAAACAAAGTGAATAAAAATGTAGGCGAGTGTTTCTTTAAAAAAATCTGATTACCTCTGCTCCTGATTCAGTTCCCGTATTGTTTAAGTCATCAATCTATTAAATGAGAATTTCATATGATTACATTACTTTGGCTCTTTGCCTTAGATTTGCAAACATAAAACTGGAAATTCTTTTTGTATCAGTGATACATATGTAGAAGTTACATTCACAAGAGATTTTAATGATTGAACCTTTGCATTATGTTGGAACACTTCAGCTAGATTAGCTATTGGGAGGACAGCAGGAGGACATGACACCAAAACATCATACTGGAAAGCACCCCTAAGCACACTTAGCATTTTGATGATAAACTGAGAAAAGTCCTTTAGATGTCTGTTTTTCATGCGAACATTCCATAATTATGTAAAAAGTTAAAGCAAACTCATTATTTCTGATCCAAGTGGCATTGTCTGTCTTTGACTCAACTCTCTGCAAAAAGCCGATTTGTACATTTTTTCATATTGGTGTCTCTATATAAACAGTTGCTTTCTAAATCAATGCCCTTCATAAATTTCTACATGTTAAGTATTTCTGTCTTTCAAAGTAGATTAAATTTATACAAGACACATTTCCTCTTAAAAGTACAGTTTTAACCATGTTAAAAGTCTTAGTGGAAAATATTATTTAAGTCCTTGTTCAAAAATGACTCCTCTTAAAACAAAAACAAACCTAGATTAAGTACTGCTATATTTTGTAAAATTTGCTTATGTTCTGGTCTGTCATTAGATGTTTATTCTCACTACAGAACTTGCAACATTGAAGAAAATTACAGAAGGAATTAAATACGATACCCAACTACAGAATTCTACAAAGATAACGTGCTTCGTTAGCATCAATGAAAGTGGGAACCTGTTCACATACGTATGTAATGATTCCTAAAGTAATAAAAGAATAAAACATGATCATAGTGATTTTAACTGAATGAGCATCTTCTCCTTCTTGTGTATACTTGCACCTTTTTCTCATTTCAATTTACTTGCCCTTCATCTACCAGTGAAGTGCATTTGCTAATGTAAAAGCACGAATTGCCTAAAGTAAGAGTCGATGTAATACAAAAAAAATTCTCAAATTAGTTTATTGAATTCCATAAACTCTTCTATGAATATGACATTATACCCTATTCAAATTCCTAACAGGTTTATGCCTGGCTGATATCATCAATAACTTGAGCTCAGTATTTTCAAAAAAACTGTTACTCTAAATATTATTCAGACAATACTTGTCTTCACTTTCTTCCCTCCTTCCATCCTATCCAGCGTATTCCTTGAATACCACTACAATCAGAAACCAAATCTTTAGAACTGCTGATCGATACAAAACTTTATACTTGTGTTTTATTGTTTATAATTATGTCCTTACTATTTTGATCAGACAGACATACCTCCTGTGCTTTTCTTGCCAATTCTCTTTGAATTTTCCTTTTCTCAATCATATCCTGTTCAATTCTGCGCTTTCTCTCCTCTTCCATTCTTTTTCTTTCTTCTTCTTGCCTTTGCTTCTCCATTTCTGCAAACTTGCCTTTAACAGTTCCTGCGAGCATGAAATGCACAATTCGATAGTTAGATCTAATACTTATTGAATGAGTTGTGTGGCTTTTAAAATTGTGCCTCTCTTACCTATCAGCTTTGGAACATAACCTTTTTCTATTTTAGATGATTTTTCATCATCATCTTCATCAGATGCAAGCAGTTCTTTCATCTAATTGATTAAATACAGAAAATAAGCTGTCTTTATACGTTAGATAAAATTCAACTGCTATAGTCTTCAAATAATTTGAAAAGATTGTCACATATAACATTGAATATTAACATAACACAAAATATTTGCAAAGAAAATAACCTCCTGCTTTCTCCTGTTCCATTCTCTCTCTCTAACATATTGCTCTTTTCTTCTTTGCTTTTCATCTTTAGATCGCCTTTGGTTTCTTTCTTCCCTTGCTTTCTGCATAGCTTCGAATTTATCCTTTACATCACCCTTGTGAAGCTTGGGCACATAGGATTTTTGGATGGGTTTAGATGAAGAAAGCAGAATCTTGGTGAAGATAAAGAAGAAATGAAGATAAGAAAAAGAAAGTTGAAATGGACAGAATTTTTTTTTTACAGACTGGGTTAGAGAGAACGTAAGAACGTAAAACAGAAATGCATTTGAGATTATGAAGTTTGTGCCACTAGCCATCATCCATTAAGCATCTTAATATATTTCATTGTATTTTTTCATAGTTAAAGAGCAATAAATACTAAAAAGCAAATCCAAACAAAAAACTTTGAGCCTTTCATTAAACTTAGGCTATTATGTAATAGTAATAGACACCTAGATAACTAAGCCCATGAACTATATGCATGTACATTTTTAATTTTCACATCTTTTAAAAATTATGTATGATATATATTCTATATATATATATTTGGAATCATAAGTATTGACAGTAAAAACAGAAGAGCCCACTTGCCAGTAACTCGATGTTTAACATAAGTATAAAGACATAGATGTAATTTACAATATGTATATTTTCTTCTGCAACTCTTGCTCATTTGTATATATTTTTTTTAAATGGTACTATTTCATTTGAAACCTCGAATACTTTATTTACATACTTTTTTTAATATTTAGGGAAATTCAGAAGTCCAGTGATTGTATGTTATAATATGTCAAGATCACTGGACTCTCAGGAAGCTGATACTGATAAAGCTAATAGATAGTTCTTTGCCAATACTGAATCTGTGTGAATTGGTTCCAAGTAGTAAGAGAGATACCCACTTTTCAGAAATACTTCAGGTTTTGTCTTTTTACCGTAGTGACTACAGAAATACAGTACAATAGCTCTGAGAAAACTGGATGAAAACATTCCCTCTTTCATGTTTTCCACCTAAATTAACAGTGGGTAGTGTGATGATGTATTTGCTTTTGTTCCTGTTGTTCAGTGAATCTTTATATAGAAGAAATACTTTAAGGAGCTTAATATTTAAATTTTATAGTTAGATGAAAATGTTGCCCTGAATTTTTTCTCCTTTTAATATTTAATGTTTCTTAACATGTTGTTTTAATTTTATTTTGCCTTCCTCCTTTATGTTTTTTAATAGTAAGAACATATTTCACACATTCCATCAAATCTGATGTACTTAAGTTACTTTCAAGTGCCTCCTGTCTTAAAATAACAGGGTACGTTCTCAGGTCTTTCTGCTGATGGCCATTTTATGCTTGCCAGCTAGACTTGCAGCATAACTGTTTGTCTCTTTCTTACACGCATTTGTAATTGCTCTTTGTCTTTTTGCAAGCATCACTTGTAAATTACTACATTAGTCTCATTATTTTAAAATTGGTACATACCTCAGTCTTCTGTGCAATGTCATTCATGGTTATTGTACTGTGATCTTCACGTGGTATATTCAAGACTGCTTTCAGTTTCTACCTGTAAGAAACAGTTGCAGTTATATTGTTTTCTTAATGGATGCTTTTTTTTTCCCTCTTTAATCATCTTCCTGCAAATAAGCTTGTATAGGCTGAAGTGAGTGTATCACAGTTTCATTTGATCCTTTGAGGCTCTTGCAAAGGCATGAAAATATGTTCTAAATATGGAACAATAATTGAAAGAACCAGCTTACAATTCACTATTCATGCTTCTCTATTATAGACCTAGAAATTGGGTTTTAATTTCCATTAAAAAAAAAAGAAAAAAAAAAAGCGAGCATGTATCAGAACTTGGTGCCAAGCTCCAGCTGACTGGCTGGCATGCTACAAAACTGCTTTTCTCAATACTTCTGCTGACAGAAAGGAATATGCTGCACATGTCAGTTGCTCTGCTTCGGTCTGGTGTACAAGCCAGTGAGGTAGCTCGTGGTGCACCAGGTTTCCAGAGTGTCCCAGGCCAAAGCCCCCCAGATGCCTGGAGCATCAAGACCTTTGTGCCGCTGACTGGAGGAAGGGTGGCCCCCTCCCTGGGGGCACCTGCCACCACTGCAGAGATGCAACTGGAATTCCTGCCTCTGTGAAGCCCTCCACCTACTAAAAACGTGAATTACTCTAGTCCTCTGCAAGTAATAAGGAGGAATAAAAAAAGTGAATTCAGGCAAAGGATGACAGATAGCATGTGGGGTAGTAGTTTTTTGTTTTTTGGTTTTTTTCCTGTGGAAGGAAGCTAATGAAGATACAGTGGGAACTTAAAAAAGAGCAGGGATGGGAAAAGACGACAGGACAGCTGCATACCCTCTGTGGGCTAAAGCCTGCTACGTAAGACAACGCAGACAGATTGCTTCTAGAAGGACAGACAGGTAGAGGCCAAGTAAGTGCACGTAGACATCCAGGCTTGATCTGGTTTTTGTTTGTTTGTTTGTTTGTTTTATTTTGTTTTGTTTTTGTCCCCTGGGAGCTGGGACAGCACAAAGTCTTTCCTCTGACTTTGGGGAGAAAGCAGAATAGATGAATCTCCTCTACTTTGAGAAGACAGGAGAACTTCCAGCTGATAAACAGGTTTTTTTTTTTTTTTGTTTTTTTGTTTTTGGGGTTTTTTTTGCCTTTAAAGAAAACTGAAAGAGATGTTTTCTCCCAAAACACTTCTCTATCTTTTTAGGTAGAAACAGAAATGGTGAAAATAGTGTATGGCTCTAGTTACGTGTTTCATGATAACAATAAGATGTTAAAAGAGAGTAACAAGTCAGATTCACACCACACAGGAAGAAATTACATTTTTTGTAAAGTAAATGCTGTCAAAACAATTTTAAAGGTGCACTCTTTTTCTGTGCTTAGTAGCCTGAAATGGAAAAGGTAGTAAAGGCTTAAGGCCACTGTAATTATTTTCTCAGTCCTCTGCCCTCACTTATTGTTTCCATATAGTTCACTCCTACAAAACCTGAAGTTATGATATAAGGTTTGATCTTTCACTACATTAGAAAGAACATTTCAGACCCAGTATGCCAAAATGGTCACTTACTCCTTAAAAGTAACGGTGTAACCTAGGTACCTATTTTTGATTAAGTTTGAAACAATGCAATGGAAAATACATTTATTTTGATGATTAATTCCTATCAATTTGATACCTCTGTTTATCATTAAGTCTCACTAATTCACTAATTTTTTAATTCAGGTTAGCACAAATGAATACATGATAGAAAACAATTACATTATCAAATGTGTTAATTGTATGCCCTCTGAGAATTGAACTATTCATCACTTTAAGGAATATTACTTTTATACCTGGAAATGACAAAGTTCCAAAAATGAAATCTGAAGAGGACAGAGACAGCATTTGTCAAGTGCATAAGCACATGTGGAATTTTCTGCCTCTGGAGGTCAGTACAGTCCTGTATCTAGATACATCTAGTGCTTCATGCCAGACTTTTTTTTCTTCACACACAATCTTCTCTGAAATTACAAAGCTGAATACAGTCTAGCATTATTCTTCCTAGAAGACAGCAAGGTGTAATCAGCTTAGGAAACAGATGGAACTGGAAAGAATACACTCATTTTTATACACAAATCCTCCTAATGTCTATGGGATGTACACAAAAAAAAGTGTACAATTCGACAGCTTTTCTCCATGCTCTCACAGTTCCTGAGCTCTTTTTCAATATTGCCAACAAAAGGTGCTAATTGTAAAAAGGATTTCAGTGACACGTACAAGCATCCACTAGGACCTGGATTAAGAATATTACCTTTATTCCATTTTATGCCATCATGTATCTGTTTTGTAATGAAGAAAACTATTTATCAACCTGTTCTGAGTAAATCAATGACACGGGCTTTTTTGTATCACATCATTACTCATCTCCTATTCTTTAATATTTATATAAAACTTGAACATAATTTTAGGGGTAACTTTGGTCACAGCATCTTAAGCAAATTATTAAGATCAGAAAAATCACAGCCAAAAAATTATAAGAATTATAACATGTTCCGGCTATTTTTCTTCAATTCTTTTTTTTCATTTGCAATGCCATACATACAAAGTTTTGGAGTTGAAACACAAACCTGGGATCTGATTATTCAGCTAGATGAACCCCAGTATGATAAAACTATTAATTTAAGTAAAGATAACAATCTCAGGAACAACTAAAAATTATCTAGTGCTAGCAACCGCATGCATGCCATGTAAAAAAGGAGTGACCAAAAATGGTAGCATTCCTTATTCTAAAGGTCAAACCACTTGTTTATGAATGAATTAAATGTTACTGGGGTGCAATAAGAGCGAAGAGGTTCTTGTTCATTTTATTCAGACCTACAGCAAGTGGCTCAACCAATGGATGTTATTTATTAATCCTATAATCCTAATCCTGAATTGTGCTGTATAGTTCTATAAAATGACCCTGCATCACACTCTTGGAGTAAACTGATTGTTTCTCAGACTACCTTCCTGTTCACTGAAGTAAACCATATTCTGTATCATCTCATGTATATGGTTTTACTTGTTATTCTTCCAGCAAAATTTATTAACATAGAAGTCTTTCACTAGGCACTAAGATGACTTTCCATGAACAAGAAATTCCTAGAAAATACTTGGTTTCCCAGAACAAGTTTAACATTATGACCGGCACCTGTTAAAGTCAAGCTCATTTGTTCAGGACTATAATGATTATTATCACAAGAAACATGATAATGGCTCAATTACACGTTCACTATTTCTTAGGTAACGTGGAACAGAATTTCTTCTGCTTTATGATGCAGTAACTTATTCTTGACTCCCTTTCTCCCTTCTCCTGACACATCAGGAAAAGCCCAAAATTTGCAACAAACTTTTATACTAAGTTTAGAAATCTCACTGTACTCAGTACGCTGCTGAACTAGCTCTCTCTGTGTCCAGCAAGTGTTCCATACATATCTGTTTTGAAAATGGTATGATTATTTTCAAATAATTATAAGGGCCACTTGTTAGGTATGTAGGATTTTAGATGTATTAATAATGAAATGACATTTCATTAGAAAATTAAAAGAATGTATTTTGTAGATGTAAAACTTTGTGTTATGGATGTAAATCTTTGCGGTATCTTTAAGAAAATGAGATAAGCAAGTAACAATGACATAAACAAAGAGTATAAGATGAGCCTGGCTAGTCACATTTTCATTTTCCAAAACTGAATGCAAAATAGTTAAAATAAATAGCAATCATGATGACATTAGGAACTGAGGCATTGGTTCTTTTTTGCTACGTTTTCTCTCAAAATAAGATGGAGGTGGCCAGGTATCCTGTGTTCTGCCAAACAGGTTTGAAGTTTGCTTATTAACTCTTTATTCTGAGCAGATTATAAACATGGGAATGTTTACATGGTGTTAAAAATAATGAACATTCAGAGCAGTCCTTATATCAACTTAAAATGCGTACGTGTGTGTGTGTATGCCAAAGTCTTCAGTGCTTTCTGGTGCTGCTGTAACTATAGAAATTGAATGAGATTCATAGGTACCCTGTTGGAACATTTTTCCAAATCACAGCAGTCATAGCATATAAAACAAGAGTTTGGAAGCGTTAAGCTACCAAGCTCTGCCCTGATTTACAAATCCTAAACTTCAATTTCAGCTTTAAAGAGATATTTTGGAGAACACTTGGATGTTCCTATTCAACAAATAGGTATGTAAAGTCAGTTTTTCCAAGTCATAGTCGACAAATGTCCCATTTGTAGACTGGTAGAAATCCAATTTACGTTTATGTACTCACAAGTGACAAA
The DNA here is from genome assembly GCF_028389875.1 of Rhea pennata. Classification (NCBI taxonomy): domain Eukaryota; kingdom Metazoa; phylum Chordata; class Aves; order Rheiformes; family Rheidae; genus Rhea; species Rhea pennata. The sequence continues at coordinate 14,003,491 of NC_084670.1, read as the reverse complement.
CTGAGAACTACTAAGTCTGATTTTCTATTTAGACTATTTTAGATTAGCAATAGCATGTTCACATTCTGTTGTGTCTAGAAAGGCAAATGACCTTACAAGCATTCTTGTGGTCTTAGAGTCCCTATACACTTGAATATGCATTTATATATTGTGCAATTGAGTTTGGATGTTTTTATAGGCCTTCAGCTTACTTCATGCATATCTTTAAGTAAAATCCTCATTATGATCAGGGCAGCTTAAAGCTAGTTATAAGCTCATTTTGACTTCCTGATTTTTCTAAGTTGATCTTAAGAGAAGTTCTCTGTTCACTTTCCTTTGCTTCTATTTTGCATTTTTTCTTCTCTGCTTGTGACCAATAGCCTTTAGCCTTGTACTTAAAATACTGAAGTTAAATAGAAGTTCTACTGCATGAACTGACTAGAAAACAAAGAAACTTCATGCATTGGTACAATTCCTGCCCTGAAATATCCTAAGAGATCTGAGACCTTCTCGTCTTAATACAGGACTGGAATAGAAAAAAAGGCAAATCACAAAGACCATGTTTCACAGAGAATTCCATCTCACCTAAACTACTTGCTACAGCTAACCTTCGTTACTGCAACGTACACAGTCTACATGGCTTGATCTTGAAGTCATTCAAAGACTGTACCTATTGCAAGGTCTTATTTGCTTATTACAAGGAATTCAGCTTAGGAACAAGATTACACTTATGAATCTGAGAATACTTAGGTTAATTTTGTTTTTGAAAAATTTTCCTATCTTTTGGATCAATTTTATCTTGAACATTTCTGATAGTTCTAATTACCTAACTCCTCTCAAAAGCATCACTAAAATTGCTGACAGTAGTGAGACCCATCATCAAAAGCCAATCTAAAATTTTCTTACAAAGCACAGATGTTGGGAGAAATTTTCTTTGAAAATCCCTGCTATCTGAACTTCCACAAATGTTCCAGTCCAAAAAGTTGTAGGCATTTAAGATGACAGATATGTTGCTGTCATTTGGAATATTGCCATATCTGCTATTACTCTAGATTACTTTCCGTTTCTTTGGCATCACCTACCTCTTAATATGCTTGAAGGTTAGCCAGCTGGCTCTAACACATTTTGCAACTGCAAGTCATCCTACCTTCACATTTGATGCTAAAAGATATGAATAGAATGTAATAGGGCGTTACTGAACATGATACAGCCCACGTTAGCCCTCTCCTCTCTCTCCATGTCAGTTATACTTTCAGCAGGAACAACAGCAGGCAAGAACAGAGGAGCCTATCTCAGAGACCATCCAAGCAGTTGAGTAGTTTCCAACAAATGCAAGCCAGAATCTTTAGGAAAAAAAAATCTCCTTGAGTTCTTATTTGGATCTGTGAAGCAGTTACCACTGCTTTAGGAACAACAAGAGCACACTGAGGCTCCTTTATATTGGCCTTATCATTAGAAGATATACACAGTCTCTGTATCAGCGCTGAGAAAACCAAAGTGAGCAGGTCAAGAAGTCCCAACACCTACAGATTGTGGAAGAATAACTCCTCCATCATCTACTTGATACCTTTATACAAAATAGGTTGTAATGAATTCTCCAGCCCAAGAAACTTTGACATATACTATTTTCTAACAGTAGCTACTTTTAAATAAAATGATATCTTCTTACTAATTCCCTTTTGAGAAGAACAAAACATATATATCCTTTCTTTGTAGTAAAAAAAATTCTCAGAGTTCCTCTAATTCAAGTCATGCTTATTCTTTGAGGCAACAAGTGTCTGCTAATACTTGCATCTACTTTAAAAGCGATTCGTCATCCTATTACGAAGCAGTCCAAAATCTTAAAATTCAATTGTCCTTTCATTCGTTTCCCTGAGATCAACATATCTCAGGAAAACTTGTGAGAGCTCCTAACTGAAGCTTCCCATCCCCCCAAAAAATCTCAAATTAGAACATTGAGTAAAATGATGATCGAAAAATCAACTGAGATTGTTACGATACGGCTTCTTTGCCTATCCACTCTCACCACACTAGCATTCAACTGACACTGGTCTAAAATTACTTTTCCCACATTTTAGCTTTCATATTATTAAAAAGAACATCATAGGAAATGTTAGTTTATGTTTTGAAGATGAACCTGCAGTCCAATACTTTCTTTATAAATATTAAAAGAGGTCCACGTTGAGATTTTCTTGGAAGGAAAATTTAACCTTCAACCTGTGATTAATGATGCCACCTCTGGAACTGTATAAAAGACAGAATGGCTAGACTGGCTATAATGCACAGAGTGATCTGTCAAAAGTTTGAGGTGAAAACTGAATACAAAACCAGAAACACATGTAGGCAACAGACTAGAAATACTCTAGGTTTAGCTACTTTATAGAGAGGAAAAAAAAGGGGGGGGGCTGTTTCCAAGTATCTGAATTGTTGGTTTTGAACGGGTAAGCTATCACTTCCAGTGCGATACGTCTTAATTTGTTGTGATCATACCACTTGTTCAACTTTTCACACACACACACACACCTTAAAACCTTACCTCAGTCAAGAAAATCAAAATGAATAAAGACAACCATTGAGGGGACACAAAAGGTTTGATGGATCACAGGTCCCAAACCTGCCTCCCTAAATTTAATTCTTTTCCATTTCTGAAAGGAAGTCAAAATCCTCAATTGATCAAAAGCTGTTGCACAACTTTAACCAAATAAAAGCAATCCTAATGTAAAGTATTTTTTGTTATCTATAGTAACTCCACAGTTGATCCATTACCTTACTGTACATAACTACATTATGAAAATTCTTGATTTTCAGTGCAGCATTGACCATCCTCATATGAGATGCAGGAAAATACCAATGTTTTCCCTAAACTGAAGATGACTGTTTACAGCTAGGAGTAGGAAGTCAGGATAAAAGTCTAGTTCCTCTGTGATTTCTCTTTTCAGTAGGCTCCCCCCTACAGTCATACTGGCTACCCTGAGTTATAAATAAGCCCTTTACAGCACAGTCTATATTACATTTACCATCTGTCTCCTTCTTGTGATCTGCTTGCAGGGAAGACTCTATTATATAAGGAAATCATATTGTGAGCACTGGAAAATTACTACTCGCAGCCAAAGCACTTAGAAGAGGAAAACACAGTTCATAATGTTAGAATATTTAAAGAAATATTAAATAGAATTGGAAAGAGAAGATTGGAAATAGAATTGGAAATGAGTGTTGTTCATCATGTATGTCCTTACTGTAACTTGTCCGGTATAACATTACCAGTAGCTGCTGTACTAAACTACAGATACTAAAGCAGATACTAAAATTATCACGCATAGGGGAAGCTCCTGAACTGGCACAAACTGTTAGCTGCACTGAAGACAGTGAGTTATGACCACTAATACCAGCTGTCTAAACATTACATTTTGTATAACACAGAATAGAAAACTATTTCTGTTCAGTTGTATTCCATTCATAATTTTTTATTGTTAAGACTAGAGTGCTTACCAGCAATTGGCCCAGATAATTCAACTTCATACCAAATCTTTTCCTCACTCTTTATTGCACTTTGACATTAAAAGCCTCACGTTGCAAAAGCCCTTTGTAGATATGGTATCTATAATGATGTATTTATTATGAAGTATTTTGTCTGTGTCTATTTACACGTTCATACATACTCTTAAAGTGATACTGCCATGCAGTCTAACCGCTGTGTTAGAGAATAAGATAACCATTCTCTGTGTAATTTCTTACTCTCTTCAGATACCACTATGGAGTACATACGCTCCAGAACAAATCTAGTTGGGGCTTACAGACAGGTCTGTTATGGGAAAGGCCTGCTGACATTTTCTGGCCTCTGATTTTATGTTCCAAGACACCAGGTGATCCTAATTACTGGTGGCAGTAAACCGTGAACCCAGTTCTCCGAGTGAAAAATCAGTGTATCCTGTCCCACACCATAACTCCTTCTTCAAAGCAGCTGAAGAGACAGTGTGATTTGAGCTTGACTTTTGCTGACTTCACTGACAGGACTACAGAGACTAAGGTACTGAAATGTAGGATAAAGCACCAACATGAAATACTACTGCAATTTACTTCTGCCCTTCCTAGAAGATGGGACACAGCCTATCTATCTGCTGTTACTTCTCCAAAACCCTCCAGGTCAACTCCAAACAGAACAGGGCAATTGCTGTGCTTGTGCCATGCTTGCACTGCAATGAGAGGTCTCCAGCCTTCCTGGAGATAAACTGCTGCTGCTTCCTTTTGGCCACATTACTTTGTTGGTAGCACTGATGCCAATAAAAGCCAGATAGTGTGTAATAGCCTTCAGCAGAGTGGACATGACTGCCTTCGAAGCACAGCAAGGGGTAGCTCCTATTACTTCGCAAAGTACTTTTCTATAGTCATTAACTTTCACCTCAGTTTCCCCCCTTCCAGTTTTCAGATAACTTGGAAATGGCACTGTTCCTTGTTAAAATAGAGTTTAAAAATGAATTTTCAAGTACTGGAAATCACAGATTGTCTGTCTTCTTTCACTGAGGAAAATACTCATTTAAAATATCAAATACAGTTAAAGAAAGTATTTCTTAGGCACATGTCTTAAAACTGTGTATCCAGTTCTTGTGTTTCACTGGGTTGTGTGCTTTTCTACGTATACTAGATGTATTCTCGTACTTCTGTATATTGCTTAATACACTTGGCCCTCTTATAAGACTAATTTTTGTTTAAAAACTTCATTTCCTTGCATATTTTCCTAAGGGGTCTAAGATCTCTTAAGAGCTGAGATCTAAGTTTAAGAACACAAAGTCTTCTAACATACTTACAGCTACTTGCTGGCTAGTTTTCGCAATACTAATACATTTAATTGAACACATTTTTCACAGATGTTTATTGTATTAGCAGAAACTCTTTATTTACCTAAAACAAACTTCAAGAAAAAAAATTGCGAAACTGTCTCAGAAATCCAGCATTCTCCGAGTATCATTTTAGGAAGCAGCAGAACATATAAAATGGACTCTTAATATGTTGCTGTTACTGAAGACCATATGGGCAAAACTGAATTTCTACTTATATGAAAACAGAGACATGTGGTTTAAGAACAGAAAGGACTTTTAAATATTTTTATTAGACATAACGTTATTGAGAGACGGGCTTAGAATGGATACCACATTGCACATCTCTCTGAAAACACTGTATGTTATGCCAACACCAAAGTTGTGTAACTGTTGTTTTGACTTTGCGTTTTCTTTGGGCAACTTTCTGCAAGGACAAGCGAAAGTTGCAAGTCCAGCGGGATCTCCGGGTGAGCACAAGGCCCACCTGCAATGGCTTCCTTTAAAATTAGCTACCACGTCACGCGTGCCCAGACCGGGCCACCACCAGGCCGGGTAACGCTATCCGTTCCTGCGGATGCCGGCGCCCTTCTCCCCACTCCACACCGAGAGTTACCACGTCAGCCCGTACCGTGCCCTACTTTCAGGGGGAACTTTGGGGAAACCCAAAACGCTACAGTCTGTAGGCATTTTTTTTTTAACTGAACTCTTCGAGCTTCCAGCCAAGCCTTCCCGCTTCTTCACTTGCTGCGGACAGCCGCACTAATCGCCTCCCGTTATTTCTTTTCTAAAAGGCTTTTAGCCAAGCACAGCCGGACACCCCACGAGCGTCGGGCCGCAGGCTGTACTCCGCCGGGTGCCACGCGGAACGCGAGCGGGGAAACGGCCGGTGCGGGGAACGACCGTTGGGGCGTGGGGGCAACGACCGCCGGGGCGGGGAAGGGAACGGCCATTGGGGGGAACGACCGTTGGGGCGGGGAAGGGGGGAAGGGAACGACCGTTGGGGGGGGGGGAAGGGGGGGGCTCTCGGACCGCCAACGGCCGCGGCGGCGCGTCACCCCGCCGAGCTCGCCCGGCCCGGCGCGGGGCTCCTTTGCCGACACGCCGCAGCCCAGTAGGGAGAAGGAGAGTTACCCCCAAAGCGGCGCCCACCCCCGGCTTTCCAGCCTGCGGCTCTGCTCTGGCGGCCCTCCCGCCGGGGCCGGCTGCTGGCGAGCACCGACCCCCGGCCGGGGCGCGGGGCCCAAGGGCCGGGCCCCAGCGCCTCTTCTCCCTCCCCCCCCGGCGCCCGCGGGCTGGCGGAGCCGCTCTTACCTGGGAGCGCCTGCCCCGCCGCTGCGGCTCGGTGCACTCGCGGCGGGCGGGTGCGAGGGCTGGAGCGCGGCGCGGCTGCTGAGCGCCCCTTGGCTGCCGCCGCCGGCTCCGGCGCTCCAAGTTTCCATAAAAGTCGCGGCGCGCGGCCGGCGCCCGCATTCCAGGCGAGCCCCGCGCCGGCGGCAGCTGTCCCGCCTCAGCCCCGCCGCCGCCGCATGCCCGTGCCCGGCCCCTCGCCGCGGCGGGGGGCGCAGCCCGGCCGCACTGCGACCCTCCCCCCCCGCGCGGGCAGCCGCCCCGGCCAACTGGCTTATTTTGGGCTGGAAGCGCCACGGAGCTATAAATAACCGGGGAGCGGGGTGGTCTCAGCTAGCGCATTCCGGGCCGCGCTGCCGCAAGGCACCGGGGCGAGGACACCGCGGACGGCGCCGGCGGGGGGAAGCGGGGCTCCGCGCGCCGGGACAGCCCGCGGCTCGGCCACCCCGCACCGGCGCCTCCCCGCACCGGCGCCTCCGCTGCCCGCTCGCACGCTCCTTTTCGCGGCCACGTCCCCGGAGTTAACTGCCTCAGGTAACCGCCGAGTGCCCGCCGTCCCAGTAGCGAACAATCACAACATACTTACAACTAATCAGGCTGTTCCTCCTAGCTGCCGTTTCTTAATTAGAGTTTGCCAGAACAGCGGGCCGTTCAGAGAGCGACGCACAGTTGCTGGTTCATGCCCTGCAAGTGGGGAGCTTTTATAGCTACGATGGTCAAGTCCTGGGTCATTTTATAGCATGAAGCACATGGAGAGCAATCAACTAATAATAGTAATGTGACAGTTAGCTGACAGAGTGGAGAGGAATCTACTTAGTGCAAGATCTCTCTTACAGAGATCATCTTGAGTTTAAAGCAGTGTGTTTCTCTGAAAACTTTACAAAACAGAGGCAGAAACAGGATTTTATTTCTAATACATTCATTTTTTCCCCACCCTCCTTACATTTTTAACTGCAAGGTCTCATTCTTCCTATCTGACTTGTACCTGCCATACTAGAGACAAACTTTGAGCTGAATATATACTAGGACAGTAATGACATGACCATAGGCTTTTCAAGTCTTAACAACAGACAGAAAAGTTAAATACAAATGTGGTTGTTTTAAGGGAAGAACAGGAACTTTCTTCCAGTGCCACACTCAAATAGTTGTACTTGTATTTCTGACATAAAGGCGCAGGCTACACCTAGTTATCACCTACAACTAAAGAATAAATTTGGACAGAACAAGGCATAGGTGCATTGCTCTTCCATAGTAGTGAACCCCCCTATTTTTAACTTACATTCTGCATTTCATTATTTGTATTACCCCATAAAGTAAGAGTCCTATTGCAGGATTGGAGCTTACCATAGTGGTATGGCTTGCAAAGAAACAGACCTCTGCTCCTAAAAACTGAAGAAAAGAGACAACAGCTTGACATAAACAGATGAGTGCAATTAAACCATTCTGATTAGTATGATAGGCAGGGATCTTACCAGCTGGCCAAACACTGCCTTTGTCACACCACTTAAATATGCCTTGTCTATATCACGATTGCAAGCCATATTGTCCCCCCCAAGTCATGCTTTTCTTCATTTATTAGGTATCTGAGTCACTTTTTGGCTTTAAGACTATATACATCAGTATGTAGGCTTTTTTTGGATTACCAGCCTATGTGTTCAAAATGTATCAATGCTGTGGAGTGTTCAGTAAGAGTTAAATAAATCAGTTTAAACTGCACACCTCAAAAGCAGTTTCCATTCTTTTTCTTTTATATAATTAATTGTGTAGTAGTTTTGTGTTTGATTTTTGGGAAGTAAATTCCAATTAAGAGGACTATCTAATATCAAAGTTGTTTTCACATGAAGTAATTTTACATTAGGTATCAAGAATTATGGAAATTCAACTTTTAGATACATTTAGATAAGCATCAGGCTAATCTATGTGCTATTACAATCAATATAGAGTAAAACAGATTCTAAAATACTTTCAAGTATTGATTATATTAGTTAAAAAAAAAAAGGGGAAAATAACAAGTGAATGTTTCCATTTACTGCAGTTTGATTTCTCTTTCACAGATCACCCCATTTATACTGCCAGTTATTTTAAGCTGAAATGCAACGAGATGGATGTCAGTAGAAAGTTGCAAAGTTGTTCTTTTTTTTCCTTCATTAAAAGAAATGCCTTACCCAACTTACAATAAGTTAACCAGTTTTCTTCCATATTCATTTCATCTCATTATTTTATTTAGTATACACAACTGCAGTTCATTTAGGCAATAGAAAGTTCACAAATATGCTTACTCTAGCACTTGATTTGACATGTTTAGTCTGATAGAAACATAAGACTACAAAAGTGAAGTATAACAGTGATTAAAAACACATTAAAAGTAATATTACAACTAAATTACAAATGATAGAAATATTCAGTTCTTGTTTAAATCTTGCACCGTTCAATATTTCTGATTTTAGGAATATAGTTATGGCAAAAGAAGATGCTTTTTAAATTTAGTTTGCTTTTAGCACGGAAAGTGGCACTCAAAACTGTTTATTTCAGAAGTTTTAAACCAAATTTTTACTTTTATTATGAAATACGCTATAACTACTGAAGTACAGTTACATCACACTATCATTGTTTTGGTGCAAATCTGGCATTCCTGTTTTCAGAAATGGTAGACTTTTGAAATCCTTCAGCTAGGTGGTTGGTTATAAATATTCTTTATAAACCTTCTGGGTTACAAGGAATCAATAATCTTCCATTTAAATTTACAATTCTGTTTTTGAGTTAGTACGGACAGAATATTATATAGTTCCTGAATGCTTTTCAGGAAAAGGTCCAAAAAGACCCAGAATAAGTCAAGAGTCTACCTACACATTTCTGCAGGTTTCTTCCTTCCTTCCTTCCTTAAATGTTTTGGAAATTCACACAATTAAAAGCCAAAGTCTGAATGAAACATATAGGCGACAGCATGGATGGGAAGTACATGAGTCTGATTTTTGCCTTGATCCTGTGGACTTTTGACTGTCATGGGAACAATCATGATCTAAATGAATACATTTCACTTGACAGAAGACCAAACTATTAAATTATTTGAAAATTCTACACTTCTATGGTAACACCATTTAATAATGTTTGGGCTGCACTTTCTTCAAGCACCACTTCTTATGAATAATGTGGAGATATTGCCAATTACAATTTTTTAAAAAATCATGAAAACATTTAAATATACCGTTGCTTCTATATATATATAAAAAAAACACTCCACACAAAACGCAACAATTGTTTTTCTGTGATGAACATTAAGGGGTAATTTTCTTAATATCCTTCTATTACTATATATATAATTATTACTATAGACAAATTATGGTAGATAATTTCCTTTGACACTTTACACTTTCTCAGGTAGTACCTTTGTTGTGAATATGCTGTTTACTCTGTTACTTTTATTTCCAGCTACTCTTATTGATTCTGTAATCTAATGGAACATCTTATTGTTCCCTATAATTTCATTCACAGCCTTGCAAACAGCTGCTGAAATATGTACATTTTGGAGCTGTAAGATTAAGGAGATAAGCTAAATGAGAAGGCTGAAAAAAATGTTCAGATCCTGGTACTGAAGAGAGACTCTGCTAAGAAAAAAATATAGCATAGTGCCAATTTCAGCAGCTTGAATGGTAGAAATAGGTCAACAGCAGCATTTAGAATTTCTGTTTTATAGAAAAGTCATATGACTCATTTTCATACTTTTTACATTTATCAAATGAGCAAGACAAAAGAAGTGAAGCAGTGACTTCACTGAAGTCTGTGAATTACACAGGCCTTCCTTTTCAACTATGATTTTGGGTTGTTTGTAACAAAAGTTGAATGTATTTACTAATTCAAGTTTGTTTCCATATGCTAGATTTTTTTTAAAAGGCTTCTAAAGTACCTCAACATTTAGAATTACTTTGTATTACTTATATATACTTGTAACATAGCACAGATTTTTGTGGGCTGGCTTTGTGTGGCAAAGCATACATAAATATAGTTTAAAAGCTAATAACTAACTTCAGTCTATGGGATACATAGATCATCCTTATTTATCATCTCTAGCACAGGGGAAAAAAAGAAAACTGCTGCAATTGCCTGATGCCTCGCTACTATACTATGCCCCTAAGTTAAGGGTTCCATATCCTTAGACAGTTTTGCACATCTGAATAGATGGACACAATTACTTAAATTTCCTCTTAAACTGACAACTGACTGCCTACAAGGAAGTGAGTGAGACTAAAATCCTTTTAATTATAACTCACTGTGCCTTTGATTCTGTTTCATGAATAACAGATCTCATCATACAGCCCTATTTAAGGATACAGTTTTAAATGCTACATTTGAACCAAGAATGGTGTTACTCATAGCCAGTAAATTCCTAAGTGCTTTGGAAAAAGGAAAAGTCTTAAATTAGGTGATGAGACTACCACAGCTTTTAAAATAAATAAAAGAGTGGTCTGAAGTGATCATTTTAATGATTAGGTATCTTTAAACAAAATAAAGTAAAAAAAAAGCATAGTGAAGGTCATTACTGCCCAAATGATACCTCTATTTACTCCATTACTCTTATGCTGTAATATAAAATGACAGCCTACACCCACACAAATGTAATTTCAGGGCAGTGGCAACATGTTCAATTTTGTGAGTGTAATTATTTTATTGCATGTGTCACATAAATCAGAGTGTATATGCCCTAGTTGAAACACTTTCTAGATCTAAACACATAATGACTTCAAGACACTGTAATAAGCATTTGTAGTACAAGACTTTAAACAACTCCATCAGCTTCAATCACAAATAATCTGTGGCATAAGTACAGTATTTCATAAACAAACTTTACCCAAATATTACAGAAAAAAAGCTTTGGGATACATTAAATACAAATACAGTGACAGCTGGGCTGCAAATTTAATTTAGATATATACAATACTATGCACACCAGTTCTTTTCCTAGATGTATTTTTTAACCTCCCTGAGTCCTTTTCTATATTTAGCAATGTGGTACATTTTCAGATGTTTGCTCAGTAAGAGCAATGATAGCTTTGGGGTTATAGAAAGAAAGGTGGGAAGGAGTGAGTCAATGTGCACTCCATTTTGTTTGTCATGTACTTTAAGCTTACTGTACTTTCGCTTCTAAAAGCCCACTGGTCATGACATGGCCATGACCACTTACGCAAGCGCTGACATGTCTTAGTGAATCTGCTCCAAGGTAGGCCATTAGAAGTTCAGTGCGTCGGATTAGTAATTGCATAAGATCTTCAGCCAAACTCTCCATGCTTGAGTATCGCACCTTTTCAAAATCAAAAATGTCTTTCAAGAAGAAAAGCACTTGATCCTGGGGGGGAGGAGGGAGGATGCGGAAGAAGGAAGAAAAAGAAAGAAAACATGTATACACTTACGAGAACAACAACAAAAAATAGTATACAAAGCTATTTCTTTCTTTTACACATTATATTTCCCCAAAACATCCATTTATGTACTCTTTCTCTGCTTAGATAGACATCCACTAAAACAGAATTTACAAAACAGTTTCAGGCCTAAAAAACCTGTTCAATATTAAAGTAAGCATTTTCATGATTTCTTACTGTTAATCTTTATTTTAGGAAAATGCAAATGTGTGCTTATAAATAAGAGCCTCACTTTTTAAATCTGGAAGATTTTGTTTTGCTTTACTAAGATAAGTAGTAATTACAAAAATAAAGTGCAAACCTTGAAGAAGCAGCATAGGTCATAAAGGGAGTTCCTAGGGCCCAGAAAGCCCCATGCCAAAACAGGGCTGATATGTTCACATATAGCATAGAAATGTGCAAAAAATCCATCAGGTACCTAGTGATGTAAAAATTGGAGAAAAAAGTTACATGGTAAATTTAGTACAAAATTCTATTATATGATATTAAGTCCTTAGAAAAGCCTAAAGGACCTTTTATTTTAGGGCTGTTGTAACCCAAACTCCTTTAAATTATATGGCAACTGTACCAAGTGTCAGGATTGTTTTAGAAGATTTTTACTTAAGTGATACTTTAAGATTAATGGGTTTAAGACCAAAAAGATTATGAATCATCCACTCTGACCTCCTATATGACAGAAAAGTTTTATTCAGTGACTCCTGTTTGAGGCACAGCTGAGAGAGACTGTGCTAGAGCTCCTGTAGCTATTGAGGAAGAGGATAGTTCAGGCAGGTAAAGGGATAGGACTGAACTTTCATCTGACAGATGATGCAGGGACACAGCATTGAGAATCATAGTCTAAATGAGGGGAAAGATTAGTGACCATGGTCCTCTCATCACTGCTCACTGGACCTAAACTACCTTGAGAATTGTTTAGCTAGGACTTTTTTTTTCCCCTAAGAAATATATATTAAGGCTCCAAGAGCTAAATTTCTCCAATTGGCAGACTAACGAACGTGTCTACAGAATTAAGGGTTAATCTGTAATTTATTTTTCCAAAACTACAAGGCTAAACTTCAAATTCTTCAGAGCTGATTTGCAAGGCAACTTACCTTCATTTGCTGTCTTTTCTGCTTCAGTACTGACCAACAGCTTGAAGCCACAGCCTAAATGTAAAACAAAAAAAAACAACAACCCCCCCAAACCCATACTTCAAAAACACTGAAGTGTGGAATATTATATTTGTATATTTTGGGCATTTGTATTTCCTTGTATTACAATCTTGTGATAATATAAAGTTTAAAACTATGAAATATCAGCTGACACAAATGACTGTTAAATGTAGCTCATTTGTTATTTTGAAGTCTGTCTTTCCAACATTTTTTAGTTTAATTCATATGTAATTTTGTACCCTTGACTGCTTTTTACAGTTGAACAATTAATGTTTATTAAGCTTAACAGAACCAGTCTGTTATATCTCAAAATGTGTGCTGAGACATCTAACTATTTTAGATATTAAGAAGTATGTGAACACATTCAAATGTCTTTTTTTTCATTTCAGTGAAAACATTCTTGCAATAGCTTTGAATTCTGCTAAGTAGTTTTGTCCAAATATGGATCTGTGAAATACAATATACTGATATCAAAACTAGGCTTTTTCCCTCCTCATAGCTTGTAATAGAGTTTCAAACTGACCTAATCTGATGTTCTTTCAGTACTGTAAGATAACTTCCTACTCACAAAACAATTTTATCATATTAAAAAATATAAACATACATGTTAACTTTTTTCTTTTTCTGTAGAGAGAATATTTCAACTGAAAGACAAAAATAAAAGGAAAACTGGAGATTTACAGATACAAATGAATGAAATAACAATAGTATCGCTATCAGGTAGTCATGGCAGTAGCCAGTATTTCTGTATCAGTGGGATGAATTCTAACTGACAATAAATAGGTAGAAACACATGGAAAAAAACTAAGATGTTACAAACATCTGAATCCCTATATCACATTCTTTTACTTACTACTTTTCGTCTCTTCTTGCTAAAACTCTGGCATACGAATATAAATTGTATCTAATATCTTACAAATTGTATCTAATATCTTAGATGTAGCTAACAGAAGCTTTCCTTGTAATATTCTACTTTCTCAGAGCAAACTGATGTTTTTGCAGGACAAGTTAAAAATGTTTTCTCCAATATAATCATTCATCCTAAATATTTTGGGCCCAGTCTGATAGCTTTAAAATTATGATTATGAAAAACCTGATAATACAATATGTTCTTTTTTGCAGAGGAATACTTCAGGTCCATATTCAATTATACTGGAAGCTGAATTAGACTTTACACTGAAAGGTGTACTTTCTTTGCCTCCAAGTTAATGCTGTTACTAGGACAATATAATCTTTATGCTGCAAGTGTTGGCGCTAATTCTTAATCAGATAGAAAGGATGGAATTATTCTCCTCTGTTCCCACATTCTTATTCTCCACTGTTCTTTAAGAATATAAAGCACAGATCATCAGAAGAATGGTTTCAGCCTTTCAGAAATTTTGTGCTCACACCAATGTTACAGCTATCACACTGTCTACCTATTGCAATGTACTACAGAATAATGAATATGAAAATTACACACAAATACTTACTGTTTCTTTAAAAGAAGAATTTAGCCAGCGGTTGTTTACTACATTCTGTATAGATATTGGTGGATTTTCTAAATCTTCAAAGGAATCCATTAATATGAAGTCCAAAACAACATCATAAAAATTCAGGTTTTTCACCTATATTAAATCAGAACATGATCTACATAACTTGGTTTCTCTTTCAGCACTGGAATTCAGCACACGGCATTATTCCAACTCTACATTAACATGCAAATTTTTCACTGTTTTTTTTTTTAATGAAATATTAAAGATGCTTTGTCAGCAGGGGAAAAGTTGAAAAATATCACGTTTTCTTGTACCGAACTGTTCTGGTGGGTGCAATCTCTTCAAATCAACAATGTAAACATAAAATAGTTGCCTTTCCCACAATTCTGAACTGTAAAAGTCTATTTTAAGAGGCAACAGTTTGCATAATAAAAGAAAGAGTAAAAATACTTTTCAGAAATTTTCAGACTCACCCCTCTAGCAGCAAGTTCCATTTCAGTATTATCCCAGTGATCCGTTTGTTCCAAAAACTGTATCATTTCATCAAAGACATCTTCAAATTTCTTTGGATTCTGTGAGGTAAAAGCAACGAGTGCCAAGCAAACTTAGTAGGAGAATGTTTACTTACACTGAAAAGTGAATTCTAGTAGATGTTCCATTAAGCAGTAAAACATCAGTTAAAAAGGGATTTTACCTTCCGTGCTCTCACAATTAAAGCAGATAAAATTTTCCTTCCACTTTCAGCAAGAAATATTCTGTTAGCTGTTTCTGAAAGAATTATCTAGAAAAGTTTGCAGAAAATACAGACATTAATTAGTATGCTATACTAAGTAACCTTAATTACTTCAGTCAAATTCAGTGTATACTTTTTGATTATAAACTGTTAGTACAGTGGAAAAGTTCCCTATCAGCCTTTGGAGCAAAAATTCCAAAGCTAATCAGAAAACTCCTTTGCAAGTATGTCCCATTATAGAAAAACCAAAAGCAACAAGAAAACATTTAATTACATGATATATTACAAAAATGTTTGCACAGATACTGTATTGATAGTTTCACTAGCATGTAGCTTATGCTTAACAAGACATAAAACTCTGCATTTACCTGAAAAGCTTGTCGAATACAATGAAGCTTAGCAAGAAAGTCACTGTCTCCTAGACATTCAAATATTTCAGTCCTATATAAAACAGAATTTTAACAATTAATAAAAAGAGAAGAACAAAAAAATTATACCAAGTCTAATTCTTTCTTAGAAATAATATTTGGCATGAGTAATTTTTTGAAATGAGTTCTACGTAAAACATTTAACTTTACTTTTTTGGAAATTATCAGGTAAACATAAATCAGTACCTTAACACTCGGGAATAAATTTTGCCTTCTTCTGCCAAGTGCATAGCTTCTTCATACAGCGGACAATGGCAGAGGGAATCTAAACTATAGGTACTACGAATCTCTCTGTGCTCTGTAAGCTGAAACATAATTTAAAAATTTTTCATTAAAGAGCTCACTAAAATATTTTTTAAAAAGATAAAACAAATCAAGCAAAAGTTGGCCTGCTATTCTTGTAAAAGATGTATCCTTTTCTGCAGCTACCCAAAAACAAGGGGTTAGCACTCAAGTAGCAAACAGAAGTGAAACATCGTACCATTAAGATGATTATTGGTTTATAATGATTACAATCTGAAACTGTAACTTTCAAAAGTTAAATTAATAAAATTGATTCAGTTTTGGTTTTGACTGGTTACATCTAATGTTATAATGCTAAAAAAGTTTCAATGCTGTCAAAAAAAAAAAAAAGACACAAAATACAGAAAAATTGCATCACACAAATCTTTAGGATGTTGGAAATAATAACATCCTGTCGCCTTTCTTGTTGCTTCCTGATAAATGTGCCTGCTAATTACCATAGCATACTGTGTGAAGCATGAGCATCCAGCACTTTACTATCAACTCCCAAAAATGTTTTTGTTATCTGCAGTTTTTACTGTCTAAATAGTTACATAAATTCAAATAAACACAGACAGCTTTAGAACAAAGAAAAAAACCCCAAACATTTAGAATTCAAAGTATATAAATAATACAGAAAACTCCCGTATACAGAATAGACTATTTTATCCACAAAACAATGGCTAGTTACTATTTCCACTAAAAACATTGCATCGTTTTACTAATGATCAAAAAAAAAAAAAAAAAAAGAGGAACATACAATTCTGTTTAGTAAGTGACTAGAACATGAATTCCAATAACTTCTATTAATTCATTTTTTCTGTAGCTGTCTTGGTGGTGGAAACAAACCTGTGCTTCCATATTATAAAAACAGAGCCTAGAAATATCTCAAGTGACAATGCAATAATTATGGAATAAGTGGAAAAAAAAAAAACAAAAAAAAAACTAAGATCCATAAAATGTTGTACCTTAATGAGTAATGTATGCTATCAGAATTCATCTAGTTTAAAAAAGATCTACTCTAAAAGTACGTATTTGTTCATCAGTTGTTTTGTTTGGAAGAACAGAGTAGAATAAGCTGACTTCTTAAAATAGATTTATAGCTATTAAGACCAAAGATTTTCTCAAAAATTGAATAGTGTTATCAATTCTGCAAATTTACATTCTTACTAAGTATAGGAAACTGCATATATTCATTTGAACATACACATGAAAATATGTAGGAGAAAATAATTTAGTCATCTGGAATAAACAAGAACATACTGATTTCTTTTTTGATATGTGTGTGTGTGCGTGTACATGCATGCATGTGCACACATGTGTAAAAAATACGGCAATACCTAGAACAGGTATAACAAATATGAAGATCTTTACTCCGGAATTTGTTTTTCTACATTACAGTTATGGAAACACTATCTCTGAAAAGATACAAATACATTTTCCAAAATAAAGAACATAACACAAAGTAGTACACTATTTTTTTTTTACTTGATCCAGCTATTCCTGAAGCCATAAAAAATAAATCCATTTACTTTATTTCATTTGCAAAACATGAGAAGGAATAGGTTGTGAACAGATACACCCTTTGTAAACAGCTGTCCCTTTCCTGGAGGTTATCATTTCTGTAGCAGAGGATTATATTAATTTTTCCTAGTGAACTTCAGACAAAACACTTTCTTCAGATATTCAGACAAACTGACTTTGAATCAGGACTCACACAATTTCTACAGTTAGATGCAGATAACCTCCATGTGCTGCCAGCCAGCCTGAGATAATGTCTTCAGCAGAGGAAGATGTCTGAGCATAGCCTCTGTGGTTACAGATTAACATAGAATCTGATACCTGGGAGTTGATGAGGATGACGTTCTTGATGATCTTTATTTTTTGCTTCCTCTCATGCTAACTGATGAAATAAAAATAGCTGTGTTATTGCTGTATGCATATCATCGAACTCTAAGGAAGTGGTTAAATCAACCAGCTAAGTAGGCAAGAATGGTATAACTATAGAATCATAGAATCAGGAAGGTTGGAAGGGACCTCTGGAGATCATCGAGTCCAACCTCCCTGCTCAGCAGGGTCACCTAGAGCATGTTAGACAGGGCTGCATCCAGGCAGGCCTTGAATATCTCCAGAGAAGGAGACTGTACAACCTCTCTGGGCAACCTGTTCCAGTGCTCTGTAACTATCCTGCCACTGAGCAGGTCTTGATCACAAATTGATGTTAGTCCCAACCAAGAACATCTGAAAAAGTGGTGCAACTAGGAATAGACAATTGCCCCTTAAAAAATAATAATAATAATAACCCCCTCCCAAAACAGAAAACACAACCCCCCCCTACCTCTACAAGTACATTCTCTCAGCATATAAAGAAAAGGGAAAATGATAGATGTGGCAGAGAACCTCTAACTTTAACTAGAAAACGTGATTTCCAGAAAAGCTCTGAAGCTGCATCTTAACACTTTTGGAGTCATAACAGATTTTTTTCTAATGCTTTCTTATTATAATACATTTTGAGTGGTCATGCAAACATTCAGTAACAGTTATTATTTCTGAGAAGAAAGGAGGCAATAGCTTGCTGGTATAAATTTCCTAGTTCAGAAGCAAACTACCTAAAGATGCTCTCAGCACATATATATATTTCTAACATAGTAGAGAGACCGGGTATTAGAAGAGGCAAATCATACAGAAAGTTCAACATGCAGAGCATACAGTATTTTCTAGGTAAGAACATCTCATGCTGGCATTGAAAGAAATCTCTTTCCTTCCAGATCAGTCCCCTAGCACTTGACATCTCTGAGGTAAAAGGTGGAGAGTAGGGTTAGTTTTAATTGAGATTGTTCACTATAACTATTTTATATGAATAAGCATGCATATGCTGTATTCAGATAGCTGGGTTTTACCCTGCTGCATACCCTTATGCATTGACTGTTTCCCCAACAGTGGTAGTAGAGTTATCAGAAAGCCACAGCATCCCCTATCCTGTCATCACAGGTAAACTAGACTTAAAAGCTCCCGGATTCCTTTCTTGTGTTTCTGTAGTCAACACTTCTTTGCACAGCCAGTACCATTTTGAAACTCTTAGTACACCATTAAGGATGAAAACATGCTCCAGGCACAGCTACCAGAAGTGCTAGTAGTTGAGCAACAGAGGCTTGTGAAGATGCATCTGACATACCACCCTCTAAGTTTCGTCACTGCTGTATGTGGCTAAATGAAGAACAACATGGGAATGAGGACAAAGAGATGAACACGATTAAATACTTCTTAAAGCAGAGTTTAATCTTGTGAGGCTAACCTCTACCAGTTCTAGATTCAAGAAATAGCAGTTGCTGGCAACCACTATGCAGGTTATTTATGACGACCTGCAGTGGATACACTACTTCATTATATTGAAACAATATACAGGTCTTCAAAACTGGCAATAACTTGACATCTCTATGCACTGTGTGACCATCAGCTTCTGAAGACTGCAGCAGTGGATTGTTCTTTGTTAGATGCTTATCAATTTTCTACGAGCAGTTCAGCTTTAAGGCTGTGTCTGTTAGTACAGAGGTGCCAAAACCATAATCATAAAATGTCAAATCCCTGGAACTTTTAATAGTTTTTAAGCCTGGGCTTCCCTAACTGCTTTGGTGTAATGAACAGACTCAGTGCTTTTACTGCTTGTCACCCAGTTGTTTCGTAATAAAGAGAAGGAATCTTCAGTTGTCCACCAAGACTTTGTTGACTATCAAGATAAGTTTATGTTCGTGAAGGTGGAGTTAAAAAGCATGTAGTGCTAGAGCTTTTAGGAATTCTTGCTAATACCCTCTAATAAAAATGTCAATTTACTGGTGCACTCAGCATTCCTTACATTTTAAGAAACTCTGGTTATCTTCTATAACAGTAGTTGATGAATGCTTTCTATGGATGTATGCATCTTAGAAAAACCTTTTTAAACACACAAGTAGCAAGATGAGTGTGAAACATGATTTGGGAGTTGGAGAAAGTGTCTACTAGCTAGAACATTTAACACTACTTTAATGAGCTGAAATTATAAAGTAATGTGTTCTTCCTAGTATCTGAAAGAAAACAGAAGTTCTTATACTTCCAAGAACAGCTTGTAAACATTACAAAATGCCTGATACATTTCCTTTGAGTAAACAACAAGTTCTGAATGTTTTTCATCTGAAACTTGGCTTACACTGTATACTAGTGCTAATCGACTAGGCTAAAGCACTATGTTATATGCGATTATTTTGTGATATTGGTTTAATATGCTCTGTGATTTTTATTAATTTTAGGCATAATGAAGAAAGCAAATGCACTATGTTGGATGCATTAGTGGTAGTACTAATACTTGCCAGGCAAAACAATCCCAAGTTACGCTCTGCATGCTGCATCTAGTATTTATGTTTTCACAGACATGGAGGTATGGTACAAAAGTTAGTTCAGTGCTAACTTTGTTAGTTTATTTGTAAACCTTTTTTTTTATAAAAGTTTATGTAAATTTCCTAAGAATTAGAAACAATACAGTATGGGCTGTCAGCATACAGGAACACAACGTTCCTTGCAATTCACTCCTCGTTGTCCTAGAAATTAAGATATTTAATAAACTATACAAACAGTATAAATAGCTAAGCTTTCAGACAGAGGACAAGGATCAACTTCAGATTTTTTTTTTTTTTTAAGCTTTTAAAACACCAACCATTTAATCACTTGTTGACCCAACTTCTCCTATTAATAGCCAAAGAGTTATGGCCACCCTTGGAAGGAATTGAAGAAACCCCTTTCCTGTTGACCACTCTTCACTGCACATGGAGAAGTGCCAAAGCAGTGAGTTTTTAGGGCAAGATATTTCTCCCCAGTAATCTTTTTAACCGGGGCTCCTAAACAGGAGACTAATGCAAATACTGTGAGGCTAACTACCAGGAAGTAGAACACAAATGAAGAGAAAAACACAAACAAATGAAAGATGAAGTTGTTGAGGAATTTGTTAGAAGGGACATAGGAATGGAAGGTGTTTCTCAAAGTGAGACAGAACTTTGCTGTTGCCTAGGACACTACAGACATTGCCTGAGAGGTGGAAATCTTCTGATGGAGGTATGACTAGACAAATTTTATTATTGGATATCATGCTTCACAGATACCACGAAAGCTTTTGAATTAGCCCAAACTAATAGGCAGTGGGTAGTGGCATTTCATGTACAGGCACTTTAAAGAAATATTATTGTTCATGGTGGCAAAGACTTTGTAAGTAATGAATTCTTTCTTCTCTTTCCCCCATGCATTTTAGAACTACAATGTAAGGGACCTCCATACCTCATTAAAACTGTTAGTAACCAGGGAGGCTCTTGACTGGTCGTTATTCAGGGCATGCTAGACTGCAGTACTACATTTTTGAGGTAAAAAATAATTCACATCAAACTGGACAAATTACATAAACATGGGGGAATGATGGGGAAGAGAACAATGATGTCTGTTAATATCAGATTACTGATTATGTTCACGCTTCTGAAGGCGGTCAGAGCACAGGAAGGCATGCCTCTGATTTTTGTGCTGAAACAGGAAAGAAATACTTATTTATAAATGCTATGCAGAGGAATATACATTACCATTATTCACCAACATTATTCCCTCTGACATTCCCTATTTCAGGAAAGGAAAAAAATACATATATTTGGAAATTAGAAAGAGGTAACCTATACCTTTCAGTGACAGGCAGAGCTCTTCCTGAGGACTTTCTGGATCTAAAATTCTATTTCACACTTTCAAAGTTTTTATCCCATTTACAAAAAGTTTTAGGCATACTGCGAACTGGCATGCTTTTCCCATTAACAAAGTCCACCTATTCCTGCACTGTTTTAACAGGCTTGCACTGAAAAAAAGAAAACCTTAGTAAAGGCCACACATATATTTTACATATATAATGTGTGTGTGTGTGTGTGTGTGTGTGTGTGTGTCCTTTACATATATACACAGAAATAATATACTGTAAGTATATAATATATACAAAATTATTCATAAGACTAAAATATTTCCTCAGCTTTGAACTGAATTAATTTTTTGATAAAGAAAGCAAATTTTATTTGATAATAGAACTACAGTTTCTGTTCTATCAGTATGTGAAAACAGAGCATGAGGTACATATGTACTGACAATGGACAAGCAGCAGTGAAACTGACTGTCAAGGAGAGCAGGAAAAAGATTCAATTGGTAAAAATGCAACAGAAGCCAGGAAAGAGGAAGCAGAGACCTTTATTTGGCACCCTCACTATTGTGCTTGTGCCAAAGGTGGTGGCTATTTTGATCACATGGTAGGTGAGATGGCAAGAATATGAAAAGGATACTAACTCTCAAAGCTGATGGTGGACTGTCTCAAATAGGGAAGAAAATACAATTAATCATCACAGTAAGCAGGAACAACTAATTTTAATTAAGGCAGATAGCCTTACCATTCCTTCTGCACTGCTTCTGAGAGACTGCATGTGTTTGAGAATAAAAGCTTGGATGGGAACTGTCTGTCTAAATCATCTTTACAGGGACTCAGTCACCTGTGTATTGCAGATCTCCAGACTGGCACAATTCTGTATGAGGAATCAAGTGCATCATTCTCAGCATCCTCTTGATTATCAGCCACAGCCTGGATGAAGTGCTGACATACTCTACTGCTATCCTGTTGAGCTCAAAAAGGTGTGTGATCCAGACTTTGCCAGCTGTCCTACTTTTCTGCATTCCCTTTCTTGGAAGCCATCCTCCTATGCTGTGTTTTAATATGACACAACAACATTCATGTCATCTCCTAAGGCATCTCCTTTGAATTTCCATCAAAACATCTACGTCTTGTTTCTGGATTCCTTGCATCTTTGCTTGTATCTCTCCTGAAGACAGTGAACTGAACTTCACACTGTTTAGCAGCACTGAAACATAGAAACAACCTCTAGTCTCTAAAACCTGAGCCACATAAAAAACACAGTGTAGAATGTAGAAGGAAGAGAAATAACTGTCAATATAGTTTGTAGCATGGTGTGACCACAAAAACGCAACTACTTTGTAATTTCTCAGAAGGTTAAATTACTAATGATTCCAGTGGGGCAAATATACACAGTAATATATGCATATATGCATAAACACCATATTTAAAAAGAAAAGCTTTGAAAAACATTTCTATCACACACACATTTTAGGACAGTTACTTCAATCAGGGAACACAGGACAAAGGCAAACTGCTGACCAGCTGAGACAGATTCAAAGCTGGAAAAACCCTGCTCCCCTTAACCTGGAACATCCCACTTTTTCAGGTATAAGAATAACAAAAGGGTAAAAGTAGAAAAATGAGAAGTTACATGTCATTATCATGTCTAGAATACAAAGTCTAATGCATTTTTTCTAATCCAGTTACTGCTAAGTGATCACTTATCTATCAAGAACTGAAATACATCGAGAAGCAGTAATTATTTCATGTCACTGCCAGAGTTACTAGCAGCATTAATTTAAAATATTTCCCTCCCAGAGGAGGGACAAAAATTTAAAAGAAGGTGACACCATATTCCCAGAAGAAGATAACCAGCACTGGTTTATAGCTTAGTTTTAGCTACCGTGTGCAGTGATACCCCAACAGCTTACTGCTACTGAGGTAACTGGCCCTGTAGTTAAGCTCATGGTGGCCTATAGTTAAGCACATGCTAGATCCAGAAGTTTGATGGTATTCAAACTTCAAGATGTTTGTTGCTCTCTTAATCTTCAGGACTCCTTCCAACAGCTGAGAGACAATCTATTCAGATTCTATTACTAAATCTAAGAGAGGAAATCAGAAAGCTTGGTCTATTGGTAAGGGTTAGAACAGCTCGAAGAGAAGAAAGTGCCTCCATATATTTTCTTTTTTCTGGGAGAAAGAGCTGACAGAATTGGCTTTGAGGTATCAAAATGCAGAGAATATTTTCAGGATATGAAAAGACCAAGTCTAAAGGTGTTGCCAATTTTGACTCAAACTTTTCTTCAGCAAACACTAAGACAATTTATAGCTTCAGGATAGGATAGGTGTGACTTTTTTTATTTTATTTTATTTATTTATTTTTTTTTTTACACCAAGCAACACAAGTTGCATAAATATTGTTAAAGTTCAAGCAAAAAAAGGTACAAGGGGCAAAAAACTATAACAGTTTACAAATCCTCTCGAGAGCCAAAGGAGTTGAAGCAAGCTTGAATTGTGGTCTTGTTTGAATTACAGGAAAGAGCAGTCTCTACAGACTCAATCTTTGTTAGAAATGAATGCTAAGCATACCATCACAACTTGATGTAAATTACTAAATCAAGGTAATTGTGTCATGGAAAAACAAACTCTATAAAAGACAGTAAAAAGATAATTGCAAACTGTGTATATGCAATTCTCTCCTTTTGGAGCTGAGTTAGGTAGCTCAGTTGTAATGCTACATATGACAGTGAGAGTTAACACAGAATGTACCCTTTGAGACCAATTGCCTTTCCTGTAATTTGGAGAATACTATTCAAGATCACTTCAGCTCCTGAGAGACTATAAAATGAGATGTTCCTCATTCAAGTAAGTGTGTGATTGTATATAAAATTATTCTGAATATTCTAAGGAAGCCACAACACGTTAGAGCGAATAGGCAATGCACTGTTACACAAAGATTCTTTCATTATATATCCTTTGTGGTTCTGTTCAAGATGAGGAGGAATAGGTAGATGAAATTTATTACAGTGGGAATGGAACTTACTGAAATAGGTAGTTGTGAATTTCAGATATTTTCCTCCCCAAAAACCCCAGCTTCCTCCCCTCCCCCCAAAAAAGCAAAAAAACCCAACCAAACAAATAAAAAACAACCCCCCCCAAAAAAAAAAAAAAAAAAAAAAAACATCCAAACCCAACTCCAAAAAAGCGGAACTTGTTTCATACATCCTTATATTATGGTAAGAGTATGGGGGGGAGGAGGAATGGAAAATAGGAGAAACTTATACAGCCTCAGTTAATTTTGCTTCTTCATTCATGAAATTCTGGAGATATTTTTCAGAAGCAGCTTATTTAAGATGAGTTGGGGAATATGCTGCCAGTAGACAAGAAAAAGGCAAACTGTCTGATTCCAATTTCATTACTTGAACTACAAGGAAGCTGATTACAGCTATGCAAGGGAAGCCTTTTTTGTAAGAAAAATAAATTTTACTTACAAAAATAAGCAAGGAACTAGGATTCTTCTCTTCACTCTTCAAACAGAACCTAGAATATTTAAAGAATCAATCTTTAAGATCTTACCTCAGCTGTGGAAACAAAGGAGTCCGTTGATGCAATGCTTAATGTATCTCGAAGGCAGAAATCATCTGTGTTATCCTTTACAGTAATGTCTGTATTTTTATCTTTAAAATAATAAGAAAAATAAACTGATAAATGGAATTTCTTGATAGACCATTAAACTTAAGAATGTCTTGTTTTGTTTTGGTTTTTTTTGGCAGGTTTGTTTTAATCTTTATGTAACAATACAGTATTTTTCATATAAAACTGATGAAAACATACATGAAACTATCATTTAATTATACTTTACAATTTAAATGCAGTACTTTTGGAAGGCACAACACTATACTACTAAGAGAGTAAATTCTCTTCCAATTTGTCAACATACATAAAGCTGACTATTTTTCTCTTATTCTCTAACACGAACTTAAAAATATCTTATGTAATATTAGAGATTTTAAGTGAACAGAAATGGAGGGGGGGGGGAAATTCCCAAGGTTTTTTGTCTTTTCTTTGATAGACTTCTGAGGAGCGAGATATCTGAAGATATTACTTTGCAATAGTCATCTTAATGGAGAACAGAGTATTCAAATCTGCAGTATCATATAATGAAGGTTCAACACGTTGAAGTATAACAAGAAGTGTTATTTTAAATTTTTAAAAAAATCTTTTGCACTTCTCTTGAAAACATAGGTACTTACTATTAGTTCCTCAGATTCCTCAGACTCTGCTGAAACTCAGCTCTGTAGTTTAATTTCTACTTGAAGTTCTACTGCTATTTCTTAATATTTTAATTTTTCTTAAAAAGAAACACTAAAACCCACAGAATTCAACACTACCCTTACTGTACTATTTATAAAAAGAATCTTTATGAAATACTTGTTATATAGAAATAATCAAGATATCTTTTGTAATTCTGACATTTAATTATATACCTCTTGTACTTCAATTTGCTTCATTAATAACTTGAATTTTATTTCATTTTCTATTTCTCACGCCTTTTTCACTTGCCAGCTTTCCAGCAGTGCAAGAATTTTTAGTTCTTCACTACATCCTTTTTTCCCCCAAATCTTCTCCATTGAAATAACATATAGGGAAGCATTTCCTGTATTACTGGAATTCTTAAAGCCTTTAAAAGAACAGATATTCTATGCTTAAAGTCATCTACAATACAATTTCCTTCAAATTTTCTTTATTTTATTTTCAGATTTCAATTGCTGCACATATTGCTAGCATATATCGTTGTTTTCACCATGCAGAAACACTTTCACAGAAGGATTAAATTCATAAGTCAGTAAGTCAGACTTTGGCTTGATGTGCCCCATCCTGCATTCTCAGTGGAGCACAGGCATTTATTTTGGGTTACTTTACCTTCAGACATTACACATGTGTTGCTAAAAGTCTCTGTTTTATTTCTAATAGTCAGCAGCAACCGGCTACCCAATGTCATCCAGACCTGTTGCTAAGGCAATACTTTAAAAAACACAATTACATAGCAAAGCAGCCACATGCCAATATACTGGAATGGTTTACTCATCAATTGAAATGTTACAGTCCACATAACTATTATTTCAGTGGCTGTTATGGACCTGGAATGCTAGTTTAAAAATATGCATAATGATAAATATCTGTCTTCGAATATATTCACTGAGAGGAAAAAATCAAAAGTTTGGATGAAAATTTTACTAAATACTGTTATACAACATGATTGAGTTAAGCTGAATCTAACTTCTAATCACAACTTCACCAACATGCCTCTGAGTTTCTGATCTCTTCAGATACTATTTATTAGTTTATTCTCTCCTCAAACCTCAAAACCAAGAGGAAAAGTATTGCAGCATACAAGTTGGTTGAGAAGCAATCATATCCGATACTAAAATCTGAAGAGCTAGAACAGAAAAATCAAACTGTGATCTGTAAAGCATGTGCTTGAGGTCTGGTGAGAGCAGATCAGTAACATGACATTTCCGTCTTATTTCTAGCTCATAATTTGCATTAATATCCTCTCTAATACTATATTAAATGCTTTTCTAATATGACTATCATATAAGTGGTTGCTGAATCTGAAATACTGTAAAAGGTAGGGAAGAACAGCGATGTACAGTCTGGTCTCAGATTTTTCCACTGAACCTTTCATTTGGTTAATCCATAATGAATTTGCAATTAAAACAAAAAATTCTAACCCTCACAGTTAGAGAAACACTCTAGCACATGGTTCAAGTGCAATCCAAAACATTATTGTTTTCCTCATCCTCACAGATCTGTAGGCATCATGTAATACTCGCTTTTAAAGAAGTAATAGAAATTACAAACCGTTACAACAATAACACATGGCCATAGTGTTAATAATCTTACTGATGTTTTTAGTCAAGATGTTAAGATACACCTACACACAGTGCAGCTGTCAAGTAGTCTCAATATATTGACTTACTCACAACTCAAAAACATCTCCTCTACTCTCATAGGGAAGCCCCAACTTTACCTTAGACAGAAATCTAAAACTCTCTGGACATTGTCCAATGATTATTGTGTAGTTGTTGCATGCAATTTTACAGTACAATTACAACAAAATATCCTCAGTCTGATAATAGCATATTTAACTTTGGGCTATGTGATGATTAAATATAAATGGGAACAAAATAATTTTGACACTGTCTCCCATAACATCCTCCTAGATAAGCTCAGGAAGTGTGGGTTAGACGAGTGGACGGTGAAGTGGATTGAGAACTGGCTGAAAGGCAGAGCTCAGAGGGTCGTCATCAGTGGCGGGGAGTCTAGTTGGAGGCCTGTGGCTAGTGGCGTCCCCCAGGGCTCAGTACTGGGTCCCATCCTGTTCAACTTCTTCACCAGTGACCTGGATGAGGGGACAGAGTGCCTCCTCAGTGAGTTTGCTGATGCTACCACGCTGGGAGGAGTGGCTGACACACCTGAGGGCTGTGCTGCCATTCAGAGAGACCTGGACAGGCTGGGGAGTTGGGCAGAGAGGAACCTCGTGAGGTTCAACAAGGGCAAGTGCAGAGTCCTGCACCTAGGGAAAAATAACCCCTGGCACCAGCACAAGCTGGGGGCTGACCTGCTGGAGAGCAGCTCTGCCGAGAAGGACCTGGAAGTGCTGGTGGATGACAAGCTGACCGTGAGCCAGCAACGTGCCCTTGTGGCCAAGGCGGCCAATGGTCTGCTGGGGTGCATTGGGAAGAGTGTTGCCAGCAGGTGGAGGGAGGTGCTCCTGCCCCTCTCCTCAGCCCTGGGGAGGCCTCATCTGGAGTACTGCATCCAGTTCTAGGCTCCCCAGTCCAAGAGAGACATGCAGCTACTGGAGAGAGTCCAGCATAGGGCTATGAAGATGATCAGAGGGCTGGAGCACCTGTCCTGTGAGGAACGGCTGCGAGAGCTGGGCCTCTTCAGCGTGGGGAAGAGAAGCCTGAGGGGGGGATCTTATCAATGTGTCCAAGTACCTGAAGGGAGGGTGTCAAGGGGACGGGGCCAAACTCCTTTCAGTTGTCCCATGTGACAGGACAAGAGGCAATGGGCAGAAATTGAAGCACAGGCAGTTCTGTCTGACTGCGAGGGGGAATTTCTTCCTTGTGAGAGTGACAGAGCACTGGAACAGGTTGCCCAGAGAGGTTGTGGAGTCTCCTCTAGAGATCGTCAAGGCCCGCCTGGATGCAACCCTGTCTGACATGCTCTACGGGACCCTGCTGAGCATGGAGGTTGGACTAGATGATCTCCAGAAGTCCCTTCCAACCTTACTGATTCTAGGATTCTATGAATACTATTTGATTAAAATTTATTCTGTATGCATCTAAAAAAAAATATATTAGTGTAAATCAATGAAGCACAGTATTTCCAATCCAGAATACCACAAAATCAGGGGTTCTTATGTAGAGGTCATATCTGGCCTGCTACAGATTACACAGATCTCTACAGTTAATGATACTGATAGTTTTTTGTTTTTTTTAAAAGAGTAGCTTTCCACTTAAATGCCTAAATTTTAGTTACCACTTAAGCGTTTACATTTTTGACATATCATCTGATCAGTTCATGAGTGACTTCTATGATGCAGAACACTATAACCAAACCTGGCAGCATTCTTGTGCGAATGTGGAGAAAAAAAGAAAAAAGATACAGACATCAAGTTCTATATTCAACTTATATACTTACATTTTTCCAATAACAAACAGCAATTTATAAGTACTAGTTGGTTTAAAAGTATTTATAGTATACCTTTGTATGTCCTGCCCCTCCTTTTTTTAATTTTTGATTGCATCTTTAAACTTACATTAATCATTTGACACTGAAAATGGCCTTAGCTATTTTTTTTTTTTACTAGTTATCAGGATCGACTTAGTGTCAGTCTGTGTTAAAGACTAACAAAACAAACACTTAAGGAAATAATTTTATAGGAATTTTACTTTGTACAGCCACCAGGAATTTCATGCAATTTGTGCTGAAAGAGAAAAGGAAAATAATTTATTTCCTAGTAATCCTTGCAAGAGTCATCAGTAACGTCAATTAACAATACGCTATTACGCAAGTGATTAAATTCCTGATAAAAGATTATTTTTGTCAGATCATTTTTGTCAAGATCACTGAATATGTAGCCACCTCCAAAATGATTCAATTCGCATTCCTAGGCAGAAATGAGACAAGGAAAAAAAATAAAAACAAAACCCACACACAATTACTCTGCTGTTCCAAATCAGAATGGGGAGAGAGAGAGGGGAAAGCTTTTTTAAATTATTTATTTTATTTAGTTATTTACACGTATGAAAAGGTTTTTCCTTTCTCCCCCCTCCTGTTTAACTAAGACCGTTTTGTTGACTGTAGTAGCATTAATGTTTTTAGAGAATAGAAGTCATTTATATTTGTTGAAGTCATAACTCTTTTTCTAATACGGGCCTAAAACCTCAATCTAGCCAAAATATTTTAACACAAGCTGAATATGGAATAGCTATGTTTTTACTCAAAGAAAGTTCTCGTTACTACAAAAAAGGCACAGAATCTGCATGTTTCAATATATTTGATTCAAAAAAACACTGGTAGTGCTGACTGAAACACTAACACATTTGGCAAGTAATGTGTCCATACAAATCAGAGTCTAATAAAAAAAATAAAACAGTCTTGTGAGCTATTTCTGGCCTTCCAGTTACCACCACCTCAGTACCTTAAAATGTGCTTAGCCAAGCAGGTGCTTATCAATACTCACACTGCGCAGGGAATACACCATTATGAAAATGTTAGGGGAAAAGTTAAGTTACAGCTGGAGTACACCCCATTAAGTTACAGCTGGAGTACACCCCATTAAGTTACAGCTGGAGTACACCCCACACAAGTACCAGGAGAACATGAGAAAAGAGAGCAGCACGAGAAGCCAGGAATGAACAGCTGCGTTGAGAACCCTCTCTCCCCCCCAGCAGAGGCTGCATCTGCTCTTCTTATATAGTTTAATACTTTAAAGAAAGAAATACTAGTGAGCATGTGAGCTTCAAATATACTTTATTTATTTCAGCAGCCAGGGCTTTGTTTAGTGTCCATTCGTCTTTGTAAAGAGTACAGTATCAGATGCAAAATTATCAAAAGTAATTGCCACAGAGACTCTTAATCATAGTCCCTTAAAACGCATAGGTGGTTCTAAAGTTAAAGATATTAAAAAATGCTAAGAATATGGAGTATGGTTTAAACATGTGAAATCAATCCTGGTTTTGCAAACAGCTATCAGAAACAAGGCAAGCTAAAAAATCCCTTTCACTTCTATTTTACACAGTACTCGTCAGGAATCTTTGTCTTCGCTCTGTGGTATGTTCCTGTGGTAAGACAGACCACAAAGCTAACCCTCTAAACTCTCAAAGGCGATTTTGAACTTTGGTTTGAATGCAATTGCATCTCTATGTTTTTAAATTCTTAAAGCATATACATGCCATCTTCCCTCCAACCCTGAATGAAATATGGCTGCAGCTTGCATGTGGATTTTACACTTGCGTGTAATTCCAACTCCAGCAAATGCATCCCCGTCTTCCAGCTAGTCACAAGCAGCACAGTGGTTTGTCACCACTGTTGTTGAAGCATCCAAAAGCAGACTCCAGTTTTATTTACTTTTAAAAATAGTCATAACTCGGAGAGTGTTGAGCGACTATTCATTAAAAAGTCATCAGTCCTACCAAGCAGCTAGTAACGTACTACATGCATCAAGTCTTCCAAGATGTACCTAGAACCCAGTGAGTATTACTTCACATCATACTTACAGGTGGAAAACAATCTGTCTTCAGACGGCCCTTCTGACCACTGGGTCCCATAGCCTCTAG
Organism: Rhea pennata; assembly: GCF_028389875.1. Lineage (NCBI taxonomy): Eukaryota > Metazoa > Chordata > Aves > Rheiformes > Rheidae > Rhea > Rhea pennata. The sequence continues at coordinate 13,972,337 of NC_084670.1, read as the reverse complement.
TTAAAACAGGCAAGGCAAGCAGAGAGCAGGGTGACCAAACAGATTGTTCTTGATTTAATAGCTATTGTCAAATCATGTATTTATGTTCTCCAGTAAAGTAAATTATCTAGGTCCAAGAAAGGGCTCATATCTAGAGGCATCTCACTTCACTGTTTTTAACCAAAGCTGTTATTGACTTAAGTGGAAAAACATATTTTAGATCAGGGTCTTTTTAAATTACCTAACTAAATCTTGTATTCTACCAGTATCTCAGCATGTATCATAAAGAAAACATTTCTTGCTGGTCTTGCCAAGACAACACTATGATGCACACCAAAGTGTAAAGAGCAAGAACAATTGTGAGATTCATTTCAAAAAACACACTCCTGTGCTGTTCAATCACTCCAAACTGACTGCCAGGAAGTGTTCACACTTCCACTTGGCTCCTGTTGTGAACACACAACTTCTGCTTACCCACACAACAGAACAAACTAATGGTTTAATGGAACAACTGGGGAAACTGGAATATGGGACAGCACAGGGTATTGAGTATTCACAATTCCACCTTCCTCCTAGCATTTGCAGACCTTCCTACATCCTCACCCACCGCAGAACCTTTTTTCAGGTAAGCTTCAATTGGGCTAACTGTTAAGCCTTCAAATTACATCCTTCCTAAGAAATGCCTCAGTAGTTTACATGTGCAGAATGACTGTCTGCTTTTGTGCAAGCAAAAGTCCAAATCTTGCTTCCTCAGTAAAGCTGACTCAACTGACCTTTCATGCTGCAATTTCCAAGCATAGCTACAGTATTTCAAGGTCCACATAAAGCTTTCCACTACAACCGTTTCACACAGGTTTAAGACAACCTCTTTCCCAAGACACTGGATACTCACCTAATTATCCACCTCATATAAAATATAAGTTGATGTTCATTCACTTTGTGTTCCACACTCAAACAACGATACCAACTCTCTGCTGGTTTACTAAGACACATTACAGCCAGTCCTCACACATGGCTGAAGGATAGTTATTAGCTATTGCACTACTTCAGTCGCTTGTATTTATTACTTCGATATTATCCTTAATCCAAAAAGCACCCAGCTAATTAAAATTATGTATATGAAAGACAGTGACTCTTCATGCTTAAATGTAAATAAGCAAAAAATACATATAAAATTGAATGGTATAAGCAACTAAATTTACACACTTCAGTAAAAAAAAATCCACCTGAAAATTGAGAAATACTGATCTGCAGTATTTGCCATCTGGAAAGAGCTGTGACATGCTCAAAATAACCTTATAATCTTTTAAAGAGTTTGCACATATTTTAGAAAAAGTAATAGCAATTTCTGGGACGTTTAAAATAATTCATCACTTTCAGATCTTCCAGATACTGACTTTGCTCGTAAAGTTAAATTAGCTGCTGAGCACCACATTTAGTGATATGTAGAAGAGAACAATATGGCTGCTGCCCTTATATTCTAAAGCAATGAAAATACACACCTTAATGCTCTTACCTAGCTAGTATAGTAGAAACACTTCACAAAATGCTTGTGCCTAAGTAACCATTTTAGACCCTTATACTTGAATTCCTTTCTTAGGTGTATTGATGTTTACTTAAAATATAATATCTTTCTTATAATCCATCAGACAAAGCTACATTAGAAGCTATCATGATAATTGAGAGTATTAGGAAATATCATATATTTTACATTTTAGAACAGTGATAAATTGCATGATTCTTTCAAGATTTAAATCCAATAAACAAGTTCTCCATATATCCAATAGCTGAACTGGAATATTTTCTTATAGGTGCAAAAATGTTTAGAGAGACAAGAAACTATAAAAAGACACTTAACTATAAAGAACGTGACCTGTGGAAAACTGTCCCTGAATCATTGCGGCATGCTTCATTGTAAAACCAAAATCTCAAAATAGAAAGACCTCGCCAGAAGGAACTCTGCAATTCAAATCTCAAGGAATTCTCAATATATATAGAATTGTACTAGGTTGCCAAAATCGGAATTTTAAGAAAATAAAGCCACATCTAATGTGTATTTAATAAACTGAACTAACACATCATAAGTGCTGGCAGCTGAGGAACCAGCTTAGTAAAGAGGATCTTTATTCCAACATATTAAAATAGTCCCAAGGTTACCTTGACCGGCTCCAGGTAAAGTTGATATGAAAGATGTGAAATTATTCCCATTGCTACGTATATTTTATGTTTTCAAGATCTCTTAATACTTCACCACCAGACTCATCTTTTGACACCTGAAATGCCCATAATAGGACAAGACTGATCTAAGAACTCATCAATGCAAATTGCTAGAACTTACTTAACCTCTTTGGCACAGGGACACCCACTCTTAACAGTGAGGTCTTGGTTCATGAATAAGGCTCCCAGGAAAACGATAATGAGAAAAACACGATTTGGCTCATCATCTTAATTAACTGCAGAATATTTAATAACTAAATCTGAACACATAACCTATGTGTAGGTTATAGGCTACACAAATAACCTACATATATAACTAAACATACAAAAATCAATGTACATACACATTCAATTCCCTGGTACACTGCTCTGACTCTGCCTGATGTGGACACGTGATCCTGAAATGGATTATTGGAGATGTATAGCCTGCATAAACTGTGTCAGCATTAGGTTTCTCTCCATCATACAGGTTTCCTTTGAAACTGTAAACTTAATTATTCATATCTGCGTATTATAAGCTTTGACATTTACACAAAGTTGGTTTTTTGTGCAACTTTTCTTCATCCTGAAGCTAAAATCAGAAGATCTCGTCTGCCTTTAAGGTCAAAATTCCTATCCCTTACAAGGGAATTTGATATCTGACCACCCTCTGTTTTCAAGTCTAATAAGAAGATAACAGTTAGCTGCTGTACTCATATTTGATTTAAGAGAGACGATCTGGCAACCAAGTTCTCACAGCTTTATAGTCTCGACAGATTCTGTTTAGATGGATGTGCAAATTCTCACTTTCTCCTCTTCATAGGAGTACTCCATTCTCCTGCAGTTTAGCAAGCATCATATCTATTTTGGCCACAGCAAAGTCTAGTTTGAATTCCAGTGATGCTTATTTTAAAACCTAGGCTGTCCACTGAGGATTTATAGCACAGTGCTGTGAGGACTGCCAGATGCCTTAGTCATCAGATTTGAACGTCACTGCCTTTTCTTAGTTTTTTACATTCTGAAAACAAGCACAACATACCGCTATTTTTGCACAGACACTTTGTAGTGACAATAAAATGATCTACTCAGTTCACACTGTGATAGCACATTAACCCACTGTGACACAGGGCAGATTTAAAATACAATGTCATATTACAGGAGAAGAAAATACAAGGCTAATTGAGGCTTACACATCTAGAATGAGCTATTTAACACCCTCCCTATCCCAGAGACTCTATAAGCAGGTCAGGTAGTGAAGTCTTCTCACCAGACTTGAGAAGTCTCAAAGATAAGTGAAATTCTTATCTCTTTGGCCTCTATTTTAGCACACCTGTGCAAACCTATTAAAATCAGTAAGCACTTAAAGCAAATACTAGTAATTGCTTTAAACACTAGTAGTGTGCATTACTAGTGATACTCCTTGCTTTTTTCCAGAACAAGTTACTGCCAACTTCTTTACTTCCCACCATGCTGCTCTTGATAGAGGAGCAGTTAGTAGGGACACTCAGCGACGAAGGACAATAATAATCAGCAATTGCTGCTCAGCACCTGAAACCTGTTGCTGTAGAAAATTCTAAAAGTGCTTTTCTATAGATATAAATGTTATATATATATATATATATATATATATATATATATATATATATATATAAAAGAAAAAAGAAAACTTGTATGCTAGTGCAGATTATTTTGTTTGATAGTGAAAGGATATGGGATCAGCCAGCATATTCTCTTTGAAGCGACACGTTAAACACAAGACTGCCAGAAAAGTTTTTCTTCAACCAATATGTTATCCCTCAGGGATGTTTACATTTCAGAGCAAGACAGATAGAGGAGTCCACATGCTAATTTTTTATTCCAAGAAAAATGTACTCTCATAGAATCAGTAAGGTTGGAAGGGACCTCTGGAGATCATCTAGCCCACCCCCCCTGCTCAGCAGGGTCACCTAGAGCATGTTAGACAGGGTTGCATTCAGGTGGGCCTTGAAGATCTCCAGAGAAGGAGACTCCACAACCTCTCTGGGCAGCCTGTTCCAGTGCTACTTCCTATTAATTGATAAAGAAATCTGTTTTAATAGCATTGCTATAATAGTATTGCTAGCCATATGAACACTACTCCTGAAAAAAAGGATTACATTAAAATGTAGGCTGAATCTTGTGCATGTAGGATGACTGTGATATCTTTGATATTCCAGGAACTAACAGACAGATAGACAGTGCTGAACTATTCAACTGCTGACATTAAGCTAAGCATCATGAGAAGCAAACATGTATTTGATCTGGACTAATACTCAGATTCTGTATTCAGAATGGAGATTTTAGTGTTAAAGTTTACACAAATTTACCAGATGTGAGGTAAACCCAACTTTCACTCGAATTTCAGTGTAGACCATTCTTACACATCTAGTGAAACCATTCTGGAAAGTGACTGGTTTCTACAAATTCAGCTTCACAGAGCATACACTTTATGAATCTGAGTTAGCAAGATATGCTGAACTTTAAACAATGAGACCTTAGAAAATATCTTTAGTGCCCTACTGATAGGGGCCTACATGCATTCCACTTGCACTTGACAGTAGGAAAGAATTAGACAAGAATCCGTGAGAAATCATACTGAATTAAGAGTTCTTCCTCCAGACTTTAATTTAACAACATTATTTACCAAACTTCAATTGAAAAACAAAATTAATAACAGCTGAAGTTGCTAAATACATTAGTAATAACATATTAATACCTTAATTTTACTATAACTAGTGCAACTTGCCCACAGAAGATAATTTGACATTAAAGTCAGCAGCTACCTAAACAGATGTAATTAAAGCATACAGTAAGTAGATATAGTTGTAGTATATAGTCAATATATTTATTAGCCATGGGAAATTAGATTAAAATAAGCTAAATTCAAGTAATAAGATAAAGATCTGATAATATAGAATCCATGTAGTGTAAGCTATCAGGAAATATTTATATGTTTACCTTTAAATATTTGCAGGCATATCTACATGTAAAACAGGGACAGCTTTAAATAGCAGCAGAAAGAATAAAGCCTGGTGTGATCAACATGTGCTCTGAATCAGATGCTCTGCAGTGCTATGATACAACCAGGTTTATTTGGTACGGTGGGACATAGTGCACAGGCCAGATATCTCAAAGAACTAGAAAACTGACAACAATTTGGCAAAAGACAAGTTCAGCTTGAGCCTCAAGAGAGACATATCAGAAATAAAACACAATCCCTAAACCATAGTTAGTTTTCGGTAACAGTTTTGAGAGAAAAATGATACATTAAATAACAAGTTTTAGTTCCTCTGTTGTTATTGATAATAGCATATTTTGCTATAATGTTCCAGAAAGATGGATTTATTCCCACAAACATGTTCAACCTTGAAATATTTCAAACTGAGACAAAAGTTTAAGAAAATTGTCAAGAAACAGAAGAGCATTTAGGAAAAGAAACTCTTATACAAGCTAGTTGTTCATCCCAGTTAAGGACTAAACAGTTTGGAGAAGGATAGGAAGAATCAAACTCCAAGTCCCATAGCCCTGTAAAGCAAACACAGCTTGCTGTAGCAAAGGAGTCTGAATAAAGCTAAATAAGATGCCTTATTATTAAATATTGAACAGTTGCCGAGTAATGTCCAACGTGGATACACTGCAATCATTTGACAGATTGATGGGTTAGAGCCTCTGACTTAAGTGGCAGCAGGATTTAAACATACTAGCCATGTAAGTTCAGACAAATACTTAGCCTTTGCATATGCTATCAGAGACACAATGTTTACCTTATAAGCCCTTGAAAATAAGCTGCTGACAAGTGTTTATCTACTTATTAGTTCAATAGTCCAGTTGGCACCATATGGGAACTATAGCGCGCAGTTAAATTTCACACTGCTGATTTTATGATTCTGCCAATATTTCATTTTGATATTATGTTCAAAAGCCAAAAGAAGGGGATAAATTGTAGTGTGTGTTTTCAAGATTAAGCTACCAAACTGAGCTGATTTTCCTGAAATCTTTTTATATTCTGAACTAACTGTTTATATTCCCCCCTCCATTCTGTCTCTCCTTCTCCCACTTTGTCCAAGAATGTTTCAGACAAACTTCTCTTAAAATAGAGCTTAATGTACGAAGAAATTGTTTTAGTAGAAATTCTACAGCAGGAATTAGCCCTACGGGCCAGAACACGTTCCTGATCATCAGTTTATATAACCTCACACTGCAATACTCCAGCCAGAAAAATAAACACTTATCCCACCCTCACAACTTGCCATCTGTCTGGTGCAATTTTTCCTGCCTCTGGAACATTAATACTAAGAATGTATGTGAACACATAGAAGTTAAGCGTATATACATCCTTTTTAGTAAGAAAAAGAAATTTGTAAACTATAACTTGTTAAAAATACACCACAAGAATACATAAAAGAAATAGAAGAGCAGCTTTCCCTTTAGGAAGGTTGTTTCCACTTACTCCATATACCACTATGCAAAAGTGTTCAAAACAAAGACAAGTTGTCATTTAATCAAGCCCTGACATGTGAGGAAAATAAGCACTTTTCCTTACACAAAAAAGAGATAAATATGTGTACCTTCGGAAAAAGGTCTTAAAAATTAGAAGCTTGAGAACTGATTTAAAGTACTAGAACCTATGATAAAAATGCTTCAAAAAAACCTCTTCAGAACTGGGAATCTTGACTAGCGCAGCTAGCAAAAGTAAACTGGTAGGGCCAATAAACAGGATGTTAAAGGAGCGCTCAGAAAATAAGGCCACTGCAGATAATGAATTCCCAGAAAAACTTAAGTATGAAATTGGTGAACTACTGATTGTAACATGTAACTTATCACTTAAGCTAGTGATAAAATAAAAGACAATACACCATAAATCTTTAAAAAGGGCTCTGTTCTTGATCCATTAATGCACAAGAAAAAAACACCTTAGCTACATGAACCCAGTGATGGGCTTTATATTAGGAACAGCTGATACAAGATGCATATGATTGTCCTTTGCTACTCTGGTAGAAAATACAATAACTAGAATGCTGAAAATTAGTAGAAAACAGAAATATCAATATTCCACAATAAACCCTATTCTGTCCATATCTTAAGAACTCTATATAAATTCTGGCCAGGAGTATTCAGAAAAGTGTACAGTAAAGCCAGAAAAGGCATACAGAAGGTATCTAGTATAATCACAGGTACATAATGCTTTTCACACAAAGAGATGAGACTTCAAAAAAAAAAAAGAAAAAAAAAAAAAAGAAAAAGAACCAGATGGTCAGATGTAAAGTTGGTCATGGTAGCCTAACTCGTCTGGAAGCTAAGAGGTTTGCCAAAGGAAGGCTCTTTTATGTTCAATTCTTACACTCCTCAAATCTACTGCCAACCACTACTGCAGACTGTATATTGAACTAGATGGACCAACATGCTGACCTGTTGAGCTGCTTTCATGCTCTTAAGTGAATTGCAATGTCACTTTCGTTACCATTAAGTAGGAATTACTATACACTAAATACCCTTTAAAACAAAAAATTTAATCGATTCCATGTAAGGACTCCTGCTAGACATTCTCATCAGGAATTATTCATAAATTTCTTCTCATATCATTTCATCACTACTTCAGATCTTAATCCAAATTTCCCTGACTGACAAATTAAGGTCTTTGCCCTGTCTTGAAGTAGCTTTTGATTTCTGATACCCCTCTGTTTTTAACATTAGACCATTTCTGTATAACAAAGAATAATATAGTCTAATCCTTGACAATATGAATAATGATCAAATTGATTTGAATGATTTTCTGCCCTTTCAAAATGAAGGAAAAACATCCCAGATCACATCTATTAAAAAAAGAATATTCTGTTCCAGTATATGCAAAAAAATTTTAGATAGCTAATCTAATCTTTGTTCTGAATATTACTTAAATTGTACTATATTATTCAGTAATCATAAGCAGAATTTATTCCATGAATAAATTCTGACCAAAGATTTAAAGTTACAACTAATGAGACATTGAAATACAGCTGTTCTTTACAACTAACATTTACTTTCTTTTTGAAAGATCATTTGATCTTTAAACTCCTTTGTTGAATTAGGTTCTAACATTCCAATTTCAACCACTGGAAAAGTAAATATGCTGTTTTGAGATGTGCAAAAAATTTGCTCAGTGAATAATAATTCATTACAAACTAGCAGTTTATTTCAGACCATCTTGAACTATTTCAGACCAGCTTTAGGCTTAAGTATCTTTTAAATTTAAATATCTTTAAAGTAGTATTAGTCATGTGTGCTTGCAGTTGTGGGTAAATAACAACTATACTAATAACATAGTATGGGTCAGCTAGCCCCGAAGTCTTGCAGAGCCCTAACTGCATGAACTGCTCTAAAGATGCAGGGAAGAGACAATCTTGCTAGCAAGATGTTATAATTTGAAGACAGAACTTAGAGATTTCAAATATAGAATAAGAAGAAATACACGGAATTGGTACAGCTTCACTATATTTTCCCCTTTCTATCACAGATTTAAGGTAGATAAGAGTATAAAGGGGAAAATGGAGAAAGAGTAATTCTAGTTTGCCTGGGTAATTCTAAGGAACCAGGAAGCTGCTGTTAAGAGATCTCAGGAAAGATGAAAGCAGCTGCTCACATGTTGTAAGGGAACATGCAGAAACAGTTGTGAAATAGTAAATCGATTTTGCCTTAGAAGGACTGAGAAGAGTAATACTTCAACAGCTAATGGAGCAAAGTTCGGGGAATTTAAATCAGAGAGGTGGACTGTGGCTCAGTTATGAACAGCCTTAAAGATAAAAAGAGGAGGAGCTTTCATTTCATTTGAAGAGAAGCAGCTGAGGGAGAAAGCAGCTATCTGGTCAGAAAATGAGCCAAGATGATTTTTAGAAAAAAACATCCAACCTGAGAGAAGCAAGTTGTAAATGGACAAGGTAAGACTTGAGAACACTACAGTAGCCAAGAAGAGAGTGAGAGAAGGGCTTAAACTCTGTTTGGGCTGTGTGGACAGAGAGCAGACAGGTTTCAGAGATGCCATTTAAGGAAAGGCGACAAGGTGCATAAATAGCCTGCATGCTATGATCTACACAGCAAAGCTGTTGGGCAAATGGCAGAAACGGTCCTCAAAAATCAGAAACATACGGTCTTGCGGATCATGCTTGAAGTGTTTTCAGAAATTTCGGTCCACATCACCCCTCAGCCAACACAATAAATGACTCAGCTCTCTCATGCTGATTCCGTGCAAGGTAAAATGGATTATCTAAAGCCAGTGCTGAAAAAATTTCAACTGATCTGTTTTCCTAAGCAATGAAATGGCACCTAGGCTTCACTTCTAAGATGCACACAAACATAACACTCAGGTTATCAACTACCAGTATAAAGATACAGGTTATCAATTACTAATCTGATTCAGGGCTCTTCACCGAAAGAGCAAGCAGTTATTTTGCAATAATAGTTATTGTTATATTATTATAACAATAGGTATATATTATAATTATATTTTATATATATTATATATTGTTAAAACAATAGTTATTTTTACCGTGGTGCTACTAACATAAAACTACTACTGAGAAAACAAAGTATTACAATCTTTTTGTATGTGCAAATTTTGCAGAAATACTTCTGTTTATAATTTTCAATTGATTTGTAACCAATCTTACTCTACTATTCAGCATTCTACATTTAGAGACTCCTTAGCTAAGAAATGTGCTGATGCAGTTCAGAAAGGAATTATCATCAATATTGGATAAATATACCTTTAAAGAAAATTTTCAGATATTGTTCATAGCAGAAGACATACTATCCAAGTCAAACATCTACCATTTTAATACATATTGTGAAACAGAAATGAGGAGATGCAGCAGTAAGTGCAATGCAAGAGACAGTAAAAGCAAGCTTCAGTAACTGCTGAACTTTTGTCAACTGTAATAGCTGAATTACATTCAAAAGCTGTGGGGATTTTTTTGGTTTTGTTCTTTTGTTTTAATAGGAATGGAATGATATTTTTGGGCTTTCACTCAGACTTAGTAATACTGTTTTTGTTCCTTTATAAGAACATTTCTTGCAATGAAAATGTTTCCACACTTAACAAAACAAAAATAAAACCCTGAAACTATGTATCATTTTTGGTTCAACTTGAAATACCCATACCCTAATTATGTTTCAGCCTCTACAAAAGCTTGTGTACTTCTCTGAGGAATGCAGAAATTATTTAATATAAATTTCTCCTTAGAGTGCACAAAGCAAGCAAAATATTTCAAACTATCATGAAAAGTTAAGCTACTTTGAAATATTTTTTTATAACTAATACATACTACTAGAAAGCAAAATTAAGTGAATGATTACAAATTTCTCACATCCTGATTGGGGCCTGCCTGAGAATCTTAAATACAGAAACTTATCTTGTGTGTAGCCAACTAAAACAGAGTACTCGCAGACTAAAACTTTTGCTTCCCGTCTCTGAAATATTAATGGAAAATACAAGCACTAAATATTCACCTTGGAAAGCAAAATATTATGGAAGTCTCAGCTAATAGAAATATATAAAAGTGAGCTTTCCAACATTTAATTGATTATGCAAAGTTTTTTGTTTATTTTAAAGCAGCTGGAGAAAAGGTTTCTAATATATAAATATGTTCTCGGAAGAGTTTCATCACTGAGTGCTGTGCTCATTCTCTCTGAAATGCCAGACATATCTTTCAGTGTGAGAAGAAAATTAAAAAAAGAAACAGACAGGCCTACCATGAAAACCATCCAACAACAGAACTTCATGAGAGCTCTTTTGACTGTGGTAAGTCAAACAATTTGTTTTAAATGCTATAAGTAATCTAAAATAAAAATGCTAGTAAATATTTTTAAATAAAAATTATTTAATCAATGCATAGGTTGAAAAATTACTATAGAAAAGATTAGGTGCCAGTGTGCACATCACCGTTGGTTCGAGTGCCAGCATTCCTTTTTACGCAGAAACTAAAATAATACTTTAGAAAATCAGGACTGACGGGGAGCCCTACAATTTGAGAATTTTGCCCTTTGGCCCACAGCTCTGCTCATAAGTAAAGCTATTGTTTCTCTCCTAAATCTTCGCATTACCCCCAAGTTAGATCGACTAACATTTCAGTCTGCCAGAAGAGGTCTAAACAGGGAGAACTTTCTTCCAGGACAGACTACAGAATATTGGAAGCTTTTAGCCCTCTACCCCCTCACACCCATCACTCAAACAAGATGAGTGTTTTGTTTCACTGTTTTCTGCCAATTGCCTTCTTCCTGATTCAGTGTAGCTTATGCCTGCTGGAGGAAGGCCTGTTTCTGGGCTTCCCATGTTGTTTTACAGTCCTAAGAGGATCAGCACAAAAATGGAACAGCAGTTTAGACTTATATATTTGTTTTTATTTCAACAAATATTATGTCAAAAAGTGTTTCTGCTATAGAAATCCTATTTAGTTCAACATTTGCTGCTTCATATGGTAATTCTGTAAGTCCAGTGGAGAATGCCTCCAGAGTGAACATAATTGTATTCCATTATATAATCTATATTAAAAAAAATGTAAGCCAGAGCTATTTTAATTATTTATAATTAAATAATAGCTTACAGGCTTGAAAAAAATTGATCTGCAATTAATGAAAAAAAAAAAGACAAAATTTTGTCCACAGGCACAAGAGGGAAGTGAGGTATTTATTTGCATCTGTAGCTTTGCACTGCTAAAGTTGAATATTTAGAAGTATGAGAAAGAGAAAAATATTCAATCTATATGCAATTATAAGAAAACCATTTGGAGGTGCCAATTTACACAGAAAGGATCAAACAAAAGGCAGTAAGACTACAGCATGCAAGCACTTCTAGCAATGATGGACTGCTCTGATAACTCATCTTGTGTCAATCATGGCAGACAGAAAAGAAGCACTTCAAGCCACATTGTGAGAGATGGAGTGGTTGTTGTGGTCTTACAAGTAGACTTCAGGTAACTTAATCCTGACTCTCCCCTGCAGCACATTACCGTAGCCTCCTCCAGAGAGCTGTTTCTCAAAGTTTGTTGGCAATTTGTTTAATCACACCTACCAGCTTTAAGTAGCAAGCAAGATCACAAAAAGAGAAACGAGTTTGTGGTATGACAACAGTTTGCAATTTTGGTTTAAGACATAGAGGTGCCAGAGGAGAAAAAGTTGACACCACTGTCTAATGTTTGTGAGGGACAATCATTGTGTCTAATCTGGATATACATCCCTCAAAAAAAAAAGTCAGAATATCTTGTAGAAAAAGCTGAGAAATCTCAGAAATTTATGAAATTTTTACTTTTGAAAGATTCCTTCCTGATCAAGTATGGAGCCCACTATAACCCAGAGTTTCAGAACAAGAAATACTAGTGAGACATTTATGAAGCATATCTCTTGATAACATTCAATAGCACTTGTCCCACTGTCAAAGCTCTATCTTCAGCTGTAGTTAATCACAAGTATTTCAAATGGAGAAAATGGAAAAAAAAAATCCACAGGTTGTATCTAATCATGATATGCACCAGATGGGGGAAAAAAATCTGATTACCGTTATGGGCAATCAGCTGAAGCATAAGCTTTTGTTATAAACATTTGAATGACAAGCTGCAAGTGTCATGAATCTATTAAAAACAAAAAAGGATTTTTCTTGTTCACCCTAAGCCCATGAAAGCAGAAAAATAAGGGAAGACAAAAGACGAGAAAGACTGCAGTGATCTACCTAACACAAATCCATCCCTTTCTCAAAGAGGAATAAAACATTCCTCAAAAGAATGTTTAAAACCTCCTCTTTGTTTAAAACACCGAAATACTCCAAACTGTGTTTCAGAGGGAACTTACTTCAGAATGTAATATATTTCACATAAACGACCCACCACTGGATCTAGTTATGATCTTGTCAGCAAGGTCCTTTTCCATGTGTAAGCAGCTATTCAGAATGAGCAAGTCACCTCTACATATTCTCTTCAGTAAAGAGCTGGGTATATTCAACTTAAACCACACATCATTAACTCATTTTTCCAAAACATAGATCATTTCTGTAGCTTGTTTTGAACTGTCTAGTATTTGCACATCTTCTGAAATATGAAGAGAACTGGACACATTACTCTAAGAGCAGCCTTGCCAAGCCCATACAAAAACAAGACCTTATCTCTACTTCTATGCTGATACTATCAAAGATTAGCACGTCTTTTCTACAGCAGTGTACTGAGCACTTATGTTGAGACTGTTACTCATGATTCGCCTAAAGCATTCCAAGTCATTATTTCTTTTCTTTAAATCTCTCATCTAGATATATAATCCAAAGTTGCCTGTACTTTGTCAGGTGTAATTTGTTAAATAGTGACCATTTAAACCACTCTTTTTTTAAACTAACTCCGCCTTTTCATTATTAAATGCTTTTAATACCCTTAATGATCATTTGACCAACTTCAAGTTGTACTATTGATTTTACCATCAACTATACAGTTGATAAAATTTTAGCATTTAACCAAAAACCATCCCTAAGATACTCTTCTACAGACTTTTCCCTTGACTGTGGAAAAAAAAGTATCAATAAATGTTCACATGTCAGTGAGCTTATTTTTACCCATATAATGTGTGCTGTTATCAATTCCAAATAACTGGCGAGTCTGAAACCAACAGTCCAAGAAGAACTAGCTGCCATGAAACCATAGTGAATGGCTTTAGTTACAATTTTATCACTTACTCTATGCTAAGAGAACTGAAAAATAGCAACACTTATTTCACTGGGATCACACTTAATCTGTAGTTCCTCGTTCAGCCTTATGCTTTAAAAAAAAAAATCAGAACTGAATTGGCAATCTTCCAATTATTTGAAACCTCCTCCACTTTCCAAGATTAGTGAATAACAACTGATGGATCACAGTGCTTCCTTTATTAAGTTTCTTTAAGAAGTTCTACATAAAAGTTATCCAGGACCCTAGATTTCGATTTAGCGGATGCTGTCCCTTTTGCCACAAATTATACACAGGCCTTTCAGTGTCAAAGATACATACATACTCCTGTCTCATTTCAAACACAGAACAAAGATATCTTCATTTCTGTCTCTGTTCACAATTGTCATTGGTATTTTGAAGTAGAACATTACCCCCAGCAGCGTAAAGAATGTTGTATTGTTATTTCATTTGGCCACTGAGATTTCGTAATTTTCTTGGATTCTCTTCTTCTTGTGGCTCCTGAACCCAACATACACAAAGAAAGTCAGAGAAGTGGCCCACACTAATTTTATGATTGTGCTTTCTATAAGACCACTAAACAGCTTTGAATAGAAGTGAAACAAAAAAAAAAAAAAAAAAAAAAAAAAAAAGCCCTGAATCTCAAACAGTCATAATAAAATAGAATCGTAGAATCAGTCAGGTTGGAAGGGACCTCTGGAGATCATCTAGTCCAATCCCCCTGCTCAGCAGGGTCACCTAGAGCATGTTAGACAGGGTTGCATCCAGGTGGGCCTTGAAGATCTCCAGAGTCAAGCATCGTTTTCCCCATCTGAGCCAGCATGGACAAAATTCATAATAAACTGACAATCTCTACTCAAGAGACCACAGAAGGATTTCTACAAAGAATGTTTGAAAGGAATTCAATGTCTCAGAACATTCTTGGAAAACAAATATCTAATTATCACATCTAAATAATATCAATTTAAAATACTTCTAGGATAACTAAGCAAAATAACAACTAAATACACTGAACATCACAACAAGTCCTTACAGTATGATTTCTTTAAATTTGCCTGAAGACAGAAATTACAAATAAATTTCTAATTTAACAATGGATATACTCTGCAGCTTTAGTAGGCGCCTACAGTCTTCGGCAACAAAATACAACATCCAAACTCTCGTCTGTGTATACAAATATGTTAGAAAGCCAGCTTTGACCTAAATTTAACTCCCACCTTACTCAGAGCTGTATTTAGTGATTGAAAGATAACACAAGGGTTAACAGATGAGATATACTGCCACCTGGTGCTCATCAAGCTGAAGCCTAAAACAAGGCTACAGACCAAGAACTGGTCTCAGAACATGTACTGCCTTTTAATTCTATGGCAGTTACTTGAAACTGGATATTTGATCTTGAATTATGAAAGAGCTTAATACTATCTATCAGCCTTTAATGACACCTTAAACCAATTCTTTAAATAATCAACTATCTTTATTTAATCAGCACCTAAAGCTTTTAATCACCATCCTAAGTAGCAACTACTGTTTCTATATTTACTACTAAAATATCCTGATTTCAGTCACTCAACTTTGACAAGCTTCAGTCACCAAGAGTAAGATCTTCTATAATGAATATCTGCTTCAGGCTAAGTCTTCCTCGTTTGCCTTTGTTTTCTTGTAAAATTTTTTGAAACTGTGTTGGGGGAAAAATACATACACAATTTGAAATTCAAAAGACAAATGGAACTTCTTTTGAAACATTCTAGCACCTCATGCTATAAAAATGGGTTATATATTCTTAATGCATAAATATTTAAATATCTGAGCCAACATAAACTTTAGAAATGTGAGGAGTATTTTGAATTTGTTTTTAAGCATACTGAAAATCCACATGAAAAAAAAAATTCCTGTCAGATCATTAGATAACAATTGGTCAACAATAAGAATAACACAAAGAGTCTAAAATTTATTCTGTTTATTTACTGATACAGTTCTGCTCACTGGGTATTCTGTGACTTCCTCCCACAAGGGGCATTAGTGCAAGCAATAGGAATGTAAAGTAGCAGTACTCACCAATATCATTAGCTAGGGAAGCAGGATCAGCGGCCCCAAGGGTGGCCTCAAACTCCTCCTGAAGACGATAAGCTCTTTGAAGCAAGGATTCAAGCTTATGAATGAATTCAGCACTAATGATATCCTGCAAGAAGAGACATAAGAGAAAATTTTTTTTTGTTTAAAGTCTATAAGGCTGCATTTTTAAAAATCAAAGAATATTCAGCCTTCAAAGAATTCACTGTGCTCTACTAATTTCCCCATCAACAATATAAGGATTACATCTGATGGATAATTCAGCATCCAAAATACACAATCTTTCTACACAAACACACACTTTTAGTGTAATAAAAGTATTTTTTAAAGCAGATTTTTATGTTAAATTACTCACGATGTTTTCTGCACTAGAAATAATTAAGACCATGGAGGTGTATGCTCACTTTAAAATATTTCAGCATTTAGCTCATGAAAACAAAAGAATAGAAAATAAAGTTCAATCACATTATTTCATGTGTATTCATAAATTGTTCATCTCTCTCAAGATCTGCATCTGCACTAAGGAGATTCTCTAGGAGGATTCTTACATAGTCCTACAAGAAAAGGATCTGGTTCAGCGAAATGGTTAAAGAAATGCTTGCTGGCTTGATAATACCATCCAGAAGAAAACACTGATGTAGCAGCAAGTGTCAAAAATATAAATACATAAGTAAAGCTAATGAAAAAAATAGGATGTCCTTTAAATCCTTTTAATCCTTTAAATACAATATCGCTGAATGGGAAGTCTGAATTCACACTCAGTTTCAAGAACTGCATTAGAAGTTGAAAATACTTAGGTAACAAAGCCCAACAAACTGTCAACCATCAATATACTACAGGTTGATGTGACATATAGTTAATATACTTACTTCTACACTTTCTTCTGCAATTGCATCTCCTGCTCCCAGCTTGATGGAACCACAACTTGCTTCATCCTCTGCTTGCCTGTTACGGAAAGTTAATGCCTGCTCCCATCTACGCAGTGCTTCCTCGAAGAGCTCCATACCTAGGGGAGACCAGGAATACCTCCATTCCATCAAACACACAGCCTCCACATGTCTTCACATTTTAGAGTCACAGGAAACTATGTGGATAATAAGAACGATTATAGCAGAGATGTAAATTCCCAGTTTTAAAGAAAACAACATAAAAAAACCCACACATTTTGTTTATAATAAGGTAAGGAAGTTCACAATATGATTAATGTAACAAGGTTTAGTGGTATTTTTCCCTTTTTTAAAATTACTTCTATAGCTTACTGCTAAAATATAGGAATCAAAAATGTTTTTCAGAAAATCCAAATGAAGTAAGAGGTCAGTATTTTATGGAAATGTTCTTTTAATACGTGCCTGCAGGAAGATATTTTTCCAAAAAGGATTGTCCTCACAGTATAGGAGGAAGAATAGGCTTGCAGGACACTAAGAACACCACAATAATATCATGTGTCATTTTGCTATAAAAACAATCAATCACTTTCTCACAGTGCTGCTAGATGCTGAATTTTCTTATTACAACCTACCCATCAAATATAAATTTTCAGGTGTGGTCACTGGAATATTGACAAGCTTAATATCATCTTCATCTGCTTTATCCCAGGAATTGGAATTGGCACAAGCACAACTGTGACAAGAGGTTACACTTTGAACCTGAAGGAAGAGGAAGGTGACAGGTGGGAAAAAAGCATCCTTAATAATACATTCCTACCAGAGTACATTACAGTCTAGGTTATATACATAGTCTTGCTTTTTGAATTTTGAAGTGCTTTAGAAAAAACTAAAATTATTTTCAGACCAAGCATAATGTAAACTGTTTTCTTTAACAAACTGCACCAGTATTAACAACAACGTTATGGAAGTCAGTATTATTCTCTTTCTAGAGCAAAAAATAATCATTGATTTATAATATTGCTTTTCAAGTGAAATTAAACTACAGATTATTAAAAAACACAGAGGAAGAGGTCTCAAGAATAAAACTTGTTGTCTAGGCTGACCTAAACAGAATCTATTACAAGATCTGCATGAGCCTTTCCTAGAAGAAGGGAAGCAGATAGAGACAGACAACATATAAAGATACACAGGGTGTTATAAAACTGCTAAGGGCATATGGCCAGCTTCATTCCCCCACCTGAGGATATTTGAAAGAAAAGACTTCAGCTTGTAGGCTAGAAACTACTGTGTAAACAATTATGAACGTCTAAATCAACCTACTTGCTAGGCACAACATTAGAAAAGCTATGCTGCGTGCAACTTCTCATGTTGTAAATGGTTCCTAACCAGAGCTTCTGATCACTGAAACATAGATCACATATAGCCCAAATAACTCTTACCATAGTAGCCACCATGCAGTAGTGGAGCAGGAGGAATTTTCATTCATTTCAGTACTCTTATGACAGGACCAATGGCCTTACCTCTTTTATTCTTTTTCTGTCATCTCTGGATGTCCATTGAGCTATTCCTATGACTGCACTTGTGCAAAGCAGCCATACAACTCCAGGCTGTATGTTTCTGAGCTTCTCCAAGCTATGGTGTCCCTGGCTCTAAGTCTAGGAGCACCTGACCTGACTGAAGATCTCACTACCCCTCCACACTCCTCACTTTTTTTCTGCCACATTCCTGTGCTAATTCTGGTGTTCAGAGATTCAGTTCAACACACTAACTGGGCATAGATTTATCAAATTTTATTTATTCTAGGTAATTTTTCTGTCAAGTCAGTGAGTTGACCCCCTGAGGAGTCTAAAATGCACCACAGCAGTATATGAGTCAGGAGTGCATAGCCCAGGGCAGGACACAAGGGCAATCCCTTCACTTTCAGCAGCACCAAGTTGTACAAATTTGGCTCATTCTATTTCATGGAACTGCACCCTTGTGAATTTGTAAGACAAGACAGGAAGGGTCAGAGGGAATAAACATAGAAGTTCAAGGGAAGTCTCATTTACTTTATAGTTGCTTAAGATCTTCCAACAAAGAAACTATTTTTACTATGTAGGAAGTAAAGCAGCTGCCTTCTTACACAAGCCATTTTCTGTGCCGTCATCACCCCTAGCCTTCTGAGGTTCTGCAGCTTGTTCAGGAAAGTTGCTCTAGCTCAGTAAAACCTTTAGCTGCGTATCCAGTGCAGGTTAACAGACAAAGAAGAGCCGCAAAACACCTCTACTCACCGAGGCCAGACTCTGAACTGAACCGGAGTATTTACTGAAAAGTCCTCCATTTGCATAGATACAAGACTGAGATCCTTTTTCCTTAGCAGAGCTCAGAGAAAGAGTCAAGTTTTGCCGGCTACTGGAACAACTAGAACCTAACAGATACATTCATTTCAAAGCTTCTGCAAACTGAAAACATTGTATTTTCTGTTACCAAGAACTATCAAGAATTGTGTCTAATTTTTTCAATAAAAACTAGTTTAGAAGTAAATAATTATTTAATTTACACTTCTGTATTAGAACTATGAATTGGAATAGTCAGAACATCTACAATAGTAAACAGGCATTTAAACAAAATTATTTATCCATCCTATAAAAATATCGATCCTCTTTTCTCAGTATAAGAATACCTCCAGAAGAACTGTAAACCCAATAATTTATATATACTTTTGATTAAAAAAAGTCCAAATGACTAAAACATTAACTCTGAGAACAACACAAAGTAACTTGTAAAAATACTGTGATTTTGTTCTTTTTGCTTCCATTTTAACAATTCAAACATGCACAGCATTAAAAGCAAAATAGTTTTTTCACTAGTGCATACTGTTCTGTACACCCATTCCCTACCCCATCCCTCTTCTCCTCCTCCAAGAAGCAAACAAAAAACAACAAACGCTTTGGGGTTCCTTCACGTACCTTTTTCTGATGCAGCTGCTTTGGTACATTCTAATACTATATGACTTGGTTCCCATGGTGACGCTTTCCTGTTTTTCTTTCCACATCTTCTTTTAAAATGATGGGCCAGAAAAATAACAGATATTGCACTCACTGCTGTTACTGTAAACAACTTCTTTAACCCAGGGGAAAGTTTTATCTGAAAACACAAGAGTGTTGAGTCCATTGTAAATCTAGGCTCCTAATTCTCATCTTGCCTCTTAACCCTGCTGTGCTGTGTTCAACCTAGGCTATACCTTGTCTGAAGAAGGTAAGAGATACTGCTCTCACACAACCTGAGAAACTGCTCTCACACAACCTGAGAATTCACCAGCTCTGCATACGGACAGACTCTAATTGCTCTTAAATGTTGTGACAGCCAGTAGGTGAGACAAAGCTCTCTCTCAGTTTACAATTTATTTCACAGCTTAGGAAGCTTAGGAAGTTCAAAGTAACAAGACATACAAAGAATTAAAGAAGAAAAGAACTACTTAGCTGGAGAACATAGTTCACATCCCACAAAATCTTTAGAAAATACATGCTGCTGGAGAAATGCACTACTGGGAGGAAAAACAGATCTGCAGTCCTTGGGGCTAACATGTTGTTTCTGTACCACATTTCCCCACAAAAGAAGGCCTTGGTTAGACAGTGCCACCGCGCTCTAGCAGCCCTTGGTTGCTGTGCAATTGGTTAGTACTATCTGTATTCATGTAAATTAAAGAAACACTTCATTGAGTTGACTAGCAACAAGTCAAGCTCCTTTGAATTTAGAATCCTACCCTTAGCTGTACAAAGCCTCTTGACTGAGGCTTAAGACCCAACTCTGTACTCTGAAAGGAAAACAAAATCCCTGAAACATAGCAAAAACATGTGCTAAAAAAGAAGAAAAAAAGACAAGGCGGAGTAAAACATAAATAACTTAAGCCGAAACGTCAGATCTATCATTAATTCTGCAACTATTTTTATACGTATATTAATTTATCTATGTCTATATATTAACAGAGAAATGAAAATTTCTAAAGATAGGAAAAATAATATTGGAGTTGCATGTAATATTTAACAAGTATATGACAACGTGGCAATAAAAACAAAATAAAAGATCTTGAACAAAAAAATACAAAAATAGTCAGAAGCAGATAAGACAAGGGGAATATCTCATCTGAATTTTAAATGAAGTAAAATAGAGAAGAGTATTTATAAGAAAACACAGAAAATGACATAGCTTCTGCTTACGCATCTAATTCAGTAAAACACAGTTGTATTAAAGATGTGGTTTTTAAATGCAAAGCTTTATTAAATCCTGCTAATATCTAACGTTTAAAATTATCACTCACATTCCTAAATCTAAACAAAGATTTTCTTTCGGAATATCTAGGAACCCTTTTTTCCTATTTTTTTTCCCATCAGAATACAGCTCACATTTCAGACAGCTTATTCTCTGAGGGACATAACTGCAGCCCTAGTCTTTTTTCAAGTAATTCAGAAATATTTCACTCCATCACTCACTTATCACATACATACGCAGTTAGTTAAAAACAACTGATAGCTCTCTTCTCTGAATCTCCACAACACAATTCCAGTTCCTCCTTTATGTCTTTGACTTGAAGGTGCTCTAGGGATAACTCTTATGTCTTACAATTCCCTGCAGACAGGGAGTGTCAGCTTTACAATCCTTCCAGCTTTTATCAGCCTGAAAACCAAGATCATAGTGTACTCTCAGATTTGAGGGACAGCTATCCACTTTGCTATTTATTTAATGAAAACGAGCCTATAAAATTAACAAAATAAGTCAAAATAAATCACACTAGGACCATATAAAAGCAAATATGATTAGCAAACCTTTAAGATTTTCTTTGCGGAAGATCTTTCTGTGAAGACTGTCAAACAAAATATATAAAAGACTCGTTCCACATTCTTCATTTAAACAGTCTTTTTCTTTTTTTAAGAATCACTGCCTTGTTTTAGTCATACATCACTTATTTAATCAAATATAAGTGACTTAATAACTAAAGTAAGTTTTTTTTAAAAAAGCTTTCACTAATAGGTTATCATTGAGGTTAATTTTGTAACTGGTATTGGCAATTTGGAAAAATATTTCAGACCACACCCATAATATTATTCAAGATTTAATGACAAACATGATTTTTAAATATCTAACATATTCTATAGAAAAAAAAAAGCAATTGGAGGATTATTTGATCAGAATCACACACAGAATCACACTGTTATAATGATTATTCAGCAATGAGGACATATAGCATTGCAGAGAAAGTAAACTCTGCAGTCTGATGTATGATGATGCCCTAAGGGTTCAACCAGTTAAAAAAAAAAAAAAAAAAGCACAAATCTAACTCACATTAAGCACAGACCAGTGAACACAACATTACAGATAAACATGTGAAAATACATTACAAATTACAATATTCAAATAATGTGTATATTACCTGGATAAGAGAATAATACCATGAAAGGGGAAGATGAAATACCCGTGAAGCTGCTGTCTTCAAAGAAAAGCGTGTCTCACTAACAGCTTCTTCTGACATGGCTCCTTCTCTCCCATAACCTCATCAAGTGGAAATATCTTGAAAACATTAGTCACAGATGGTCTCTGGCATACTCTGTTAAATGAAGTATACACACTAACCTGTCATACAAGCCTAGGATAGCTTTCTTCTGAAAGCAGGAAATTCTTACACAGTAAGTACATGACTTGTTTAATTTACGTTTATCTGGACAGAGGCAAGATTTGTGCCCCTCGTAGCACTTCAGACTATAAACATGCTGTCTCAGCTTAGGCCAAAATCAGTCTAAGTGTTCTGTGCAAAAACCAACCCCCTTGTAAATGGGGATCTGCAGAGAACTCTCTCTTCTTTAAATAGCTGACAGCTTACTTAGGTTCTGAATTACATATAGAAACAACTATTTCTGCAGTTAAGATCAGTATTTTTGGGAAGAACATACATCAGCTAAAAGACTTCAGAAACTTAAGAGCATTTGCAAGCAGCCAGAAAGCTTCTCTCTCATTCAAGAGTTCGGTTTTTTGCAAACACATGATGACAAGTAAACGCTAGAGCCTGGCCGGTCTGACGTAACCTCCCTGTCTGGAGAAGGCACTCTCACCGCCAAAGCCAGGAGCAGGGTAAAGCCCCTTCAGCACGACAGCCCCCCGCGCCGCCTCCCGGTGCGGCGAACGGCGGGGGCCGAGCCCCGCGGCGCGGCCGCGCCGGGCTCCCTCACACCGCTGCGCGTCCTCGGGCGGGCGGCGCCCTCGAACCGCACCGGGGGCCAGGCCCGGGGCCCCGCCGGCCTCGGACTGCGCCGAGCCGAGCCCCCGCGGCGGGTCGGACCGGGCCAGCAGCTCCGCATGCCCCCTCAGCGCCCCCTCCCCGGGGCTGCCCAGCACCGAGGCGCAGGCGGAGAGTCTCCGCCACGGGGCCGGGGCCGAGACCAGGCCGGCGCAGCGGCCCTGCCAGCGGCCGGCCAACCCCCCTGCCCCGTTACCTGCTGGGCGCCGGGGCAAGCGCCGCAGGCAGCGGCCACCACCCCGTGGCGGCGGCTCCCTCCCCGCACCGGCTGCTGCTAGGAGACGGCGCGGATCTGCTTCCGGGCCGGCGCGGATCCACCGGGGGGGGGTGGGGGGGTGGGGCCCACTAATCGCTTTACCTGCCCCGTCAGGAGTCTGTGTCGGCCATCTTTGTGCAGGGCAACCTTCCCCTGCTCTCAGCAGGGCAAAGCCGAGCCGGCGCCTGGCGCCGCCATTTTTGTGCAGGGCAGGGCTCACGTGAGCGGCGGCGGCGCCGCTCCGCGCGGCCATTTTTGTGCGGGGCGCGCCTTGCGCGCGGTGTTGCCGCCGCTACTGCTGTTACCGGTGCTGCTGCGGCCTAGTCGCGGCCGCTTCCCGCGCTGTGGTGGCGTCCTGGGCAGTGCAGCTCCGCCCGCCCGCTAACCAGGGCCGCTGTCCCTGGCGAGCAGGGTTCGTCTCGGGGGGAGCCGTGGGGCTGGACTCGGCTCGGCTCGGCGTTGCGCGGCTCCAGGCCCTGCGCGCGGTGCGACCTTCAGCTGCCTCGGTAAGGGGCGGGTGAGGGGGGAAGGGGAGACCCGCTGGTGGCGGGCGCGGTGCCCCGGTGGGGAGAGGGGGCGAAAGGAGCGAGCGGCTCTGTGCCCGGTGTCAAAGTCCAGCGCGGTCGCCGCGGCCGTTGGGCGTGTGGGCCGGGCTGGGGGCCGCTGGCCGCGTAGCGGCGGTGCCCGCGGGCGGGGGGCAGCCGAAAGGCACCGAAACCAGTCCCAGAAGCGTCCTCGCTGTAGGCGCGGAAGGAGGCGGCGATGGCCTTGTAGGTAGGATGTGGGTTAGGTAAATTCCATCTTTCCGTCCATGAATTCATCCCGGAGCTTATTGTCTGCACGCGCAGAAGTGGGCTGGGTTAAAAAAAAAAAAAAAAAAAAATAGTGTGATGCCTAGTAGAAAATGACCGTAGACCTCTCCTGCGCTCTGGCAGAGCCTGAAATAGCAAAATCCACTTAGAATCGTAAAGGACAGCGAAGGGCTTCAGAGTTCAGATTAAAAGTTGGAAGAAAGAAACAAACGGGGAGCTTGTGTTTGCCTTAGAAGGCTATATAAAATTAAAAAGAAATCTGATTCTATAAGAGGATATACCCTTAAATCAAATATTCTTTGTAATGTTCTTCCTACTTAGGAAAAAATAATGAAAGAAAAAAATGTCACTTACTGAGAAAATAGTTTTTTTTATTCTAAAGTTAGAAAATAAACTTTCTTCCAAAGTTAGAACTGGTGTTGTCACCCTTTCAGGAAAAGGCAATACTCATGCTTAGAGTTGATACAAAAAATGGTAGAAATAGGGAGGGATGGGAAATCAACAACATTATTTGTTAAGAGAGTATAAAGGAACTTAGTGTGTGAAATCTAATTGTATTTCTTTGCTTGAAAAGAATATGTTTGAGTTTGATAACTTACCACAGAAATTATTTTGTGATAATATATGTGAATAATTTTCTTATTATTTCCAAAGACTCCAGTAAAATTTTTAAAGAGCAACACAATTCTTTAATGAGTATAAAAGTGTACATGTCTTAAATTTGAGTTTTTAAGTTTGTCTTTAGCTTCTGTGGGCTTGTATACTTTGGACTGAATGCTGGTATCTTCTGAAGTGTGAAGACTATCTGGGTGGTAACTAATTACTCAAACTACTAGAGCACTTTATTTTGAGCAATTAAATGGTCAGTTATAAAATTGCATTTCTGTATGTCTCTTATTTTCTTTTTCAACAACAAAAGAAATGTTAAATATGATTATTCCAGTGCGTCATTAGTAAAATAACTGTGAGGTTGAATGAAAACCTTGCATCTACAGCTCCCTTTGCATAGAGCAGCTCTTTGTACTTCCACAGGTTCAAGACCCTGTTAATTATGCCGATATAAATTTTCAAAGGTGTATGGTCAAAATGTTAAATGCTATCACAAATGTCTGAACACCATTACTGCTTCTGGCAATTGTTGTCTTCAGAGTAATCCTTTTATTCTTAAACTCTTGCCTAATCATTCCTTAACTAAATTCTTTATGTTGATCAGGATTAGCGTTTATCTTAGTATTTGTCTGACATTATATGCATTAATATTTTATAAATGTGTATTATTTTAGTATTAAAAAGTCATCTATTTAGACTTGTTTGTAGGATTTTGGTGGTTTTTGATAAGATAGCACTTCCATGGTATGCACCACACAAGTCTATGACGCTGTGGAATTCTGATGAATAATAAATAGGTTGCTAGTCTTAATGCTTTGAAATACAGTTCACATTTCTCTGGCTTCCATGACCAGATTTTATTTCTCAAAGTGAATGAAAAATATCTTTTTTTTTTTTTTTTTTTTAGGAGTTAAGTATAACAGGCTCAGTTTTATAGTGTGGCTCTCTGGACATGGTAACAAGCAGCAAAAAGTAGTATTAAGAAGTCCTTCTGAATATTAAATGATTCAACTGTTTGAATGGTATTGTGGTATGATACAATGTGATGCAGTGAGGTAGGTAGGCTGAAACAAGCCTTTTGTTGGAAACGGTGAAGTGAGCTAGGAATGGACTTCAGGGTTCTTTCCCAAATATGTGGGAAGCATTTGAAAAGAAACTTAATGCATGGATGTTGTGATGAACAGGGAGTGTGAAAACTGGAGTTCACTCTCTGGGTAAGTGTTATTTCACTCTTGACCTCTGGGTGAAACAAAGACTGTTTTTTTTATATGCCATGTATGTAGGGCTGTGGTTTTCAGCTTGTGATTTTTAAGGTTCCTGTGAAACTATGGAATACTTGTGAAAGGTCTATGAAAAAGTAGCAGAAACAGGCCTGTTATCACTAAACACATGATTGCTATCTAAGGATTTCTTTCTCTAACAATTTTTGTAGATTTCTGCAACCTGAGGAAGACTGACGTTACTGATAAATATTTTCCAGAGCCCTTTTCTGTCTTTCTAGTATGTGTGTGTGTCTATATATATAATTTTTTATATATGTGTGTGTATGTGTATGTATATATATATATATATATATATATATAAAAATATAAAACTTCTGGTTCAGGAAACTCTTGTCCTGAAGATAGTTAGCAGCTCTGGGAAAAGATTCAGGGAAATTACTGTATTCTTGTCATATTTTTCCATGTATGTTGTCTTTTGATCAACAGTGGAGGCAAGATGCTATGGTAAACTGGGACCTTTGATCTGACCCAGTAGAGCTATTCAGATGCAGCATCATCTAGGTACTTCTCTAGCACATATCATCGCATCAGTAGAGGCAAGAAGTTGAGCTACACTCATGTTCTAAGGGTGGAGCATAAAATGGAATATAAGAGAAACCACAGAGTAGAATTTTATGAGTTGTGCTGAAAGGATGAGGAAGCTGCTTTCCAATGAGGTCAGTGCAATGGAGAAGCTTGTGGAAAAAGTAGATATGATACACACATACATAGTTCAAGCATTGGTAAAGGAAGATAAGCAATCTTAAGATAGAATGAGCAGGCAGGAGGTGCTGAAATGGAGTAAGGACAGTGGGTGAGGGAGAAGCTACCCAGGGGTTGCTAGTACTTCAAGAGATGAAGGATGATTTGTGGTTTTGAATTTTGTTCTGCAGTGTAGTAGACTTCAGTGTAAAATTTTATGTAATGTGTTACTGCAGTTTTGTACCTCAAGCTATTAAAGTTGTAGCTACCAAGGTAACCCACTGTATTGCTGCAGTATGGAAGGAGAGATGTGAGTTTTCTTCGCAGAAAGTGGAACAAAGGCCCTTCAGCTGTACTTGTGTAATAATAGTTTCTTTGTGTTAGCTTAAGTCCTTTAAGGGGTACCCTCCATATAGGCAGCAGTAGGCACACGGACATTAACATGCTCCAGTCTTTCTGATGATTGTTATGAGAACAGAGTTTCAGTCTGCGCCAAGAAGCAATCTGGAATGAACAGAACATCTGGTGTGGGGTTCTTCAAAATTACAGGTTGTATTTGCACAGTTCTGGATGTGAAAAGTAGCTGATCAGCAAATACGAAGTATGCTTCCTTCCTTGCTTTGTGTTGTTTTGAGTAATGTTTTGAGAAATCTCATTACATAAAATTAAGCCTTTAGGCCTTACTAATCTATTTTACCCTTCCTTCTAAAGCACTGTTTTTAAATAGGCATTAATTCACACTGAGGTTTTGGGGCTACTTAGGGCTTTACTTGAAACTTGCTCATAAATTTTTATTGCCTTGATAGACCTTGTCCAAGGTCTATCATTCTTGTTTCCATTCCTATTCTAAATAGGTATTTTCTGGAATTAGTAATGTGACAGAAAATTGAGGATGATTCATTATTTGATATATTTCACTTGCTAAAAGTTTGTTCTATATTTTTATACAAACATACTGAAGAGCTTTGCTCTGAATATAATTTTTATTGCATTGATGCAGAAGAACATGGCTAACACTGTTTATGCTATCAGTAAAGAGAAACAAAAATGATCCTTGTTTCAATAAGGTCTTTTTTTTTTCAAGGCAATAGAAATCAAGTCCAAGATAAACTGGATATTGACTGGGAAGTATATTAGACTACCAGGAAAATCTATTGTGTGTTTAAGTTACTGTGTGTTTTTAAGTTTTAGGCTACTTAATTTTGGTAGAGAAGTTGAATGGATGTAAAATGAGAGAAATCGTGTGATAATGCTTTCTAGAGAGGTTATGGAGAGAGAAGAGAGACAAACAAACTAGTATTTCCTCTGGTGTACTTATTTTCAAGGAGTGATTGGTGGTGTAGCTGAAGAAAGAGAGACCTAAACAGGCGAAGGAGTGAAAAGAGATTTTGTTTAACAGTACCGAAAGCTGCAAACAGATCAAATGGGGAGGAAGAAAGGGCTACATGCAGCATAGAACTAGCCTGGAAGTTTAGATGCATATGTTAATAAAGGAAAGCTAGATTGGGTACATAATGCTTGGACAAAGGAAATTCAACACTTCTAGGGCTTTAGAAAGATTGAAGTGTCAATAGTAATTGTTTAGGTGGGAGAATTGGAGGAAAATTCTGGGGTGGTTCTTACCTGCACAATTAAAATACTTTATTTTCCATAAAAAGAGTATTACTGATTTCAGATATTTTTTTTTTGGTGCTGTAAAACATCAGTTGTCTGTGCAACCATCATAACAATAGCGGCAAAGTGATTGTATTTAGCATATTTTATTTCTAATAAGGTTCTATGTTTGCTTCAGAGACCCTGGAAGGACAGAGAACTCAATCAAGGGAAAGCTCTCTGAGCATTCTGTACTACATGTGAGTTACAAGTTTCAGTTTACTTTTGATATATAATATACCTGAATCTAGAATGTGTCTTTGTAAATAAATTAATCCAAGATAAAGTATCCTTCTCCCTTGACAAGTAAGTCATAAGCTTGCATTTTAACTTTCATAGCTTCAACACAGTTTAACTGTTATGTAAGATCTCTTTTCCACAGCATACAGTCAAAGCCAGGATCAGTTCTGGGTAGGCCTTTTTTTAGCCTTTTGGGTCCCACAATGGCAGTCAGAAATTTAAATAACTCATCCAAACTGACTCTGTATCACAAGATTCTATTAGTTTATGCCCTAAAAGTCAGACTGTATTTTAGAAGACAGCTGTGTTTTTTTTGGGCTACTGACTTTTCTTAATGAAGTTATTTAAATTCACTTACTTTAAAAAGGCATGTTCTTTTAGAGGTTATAATGTGTTGCACATTAAATACCTAATATTGGTGACTACTGGAAGAAATCAGGGCTTTTTTCACTCTTAATTATGTTAAAAGTGATTTTCTGGTCTTAAATCCCAGATACAGGATATAAGAAAACACAGCTTCTGAAATGTCATCACTCAGCAGCAATTGCCCACACTTGGAATCAGTTGGTGAGATAACGAAAGAGGAATTGATACAGAAATCTCATGTGAGTTACAGCAGCTTGCTTGCTTCCTTCCTATCATGGTTAATGCTGGTCACTTGTTTTAGATATATACTTTGTCATATATTACTATGCATAAGATGCAGTTAACTGCTAAATGCAGGTAAAACATTTCGTTCCATCTTCTGTACTGGAATAGGAAAGTCTAAATATAGTTGGGAAAGAATTATGGACCTGTTAAAACTGAAAAACTGTTTTTCAGTACTTAAAATTTAGAGAGGACCTTCCCAGGAATTTTTAATCTTGTTTTCTGAAGTGGGTGATGTTTTAATGGAAATACTGCTTACAGGAGATAGTAAAACAGCAAGTAGATCTATTTCATTCTCAATCAAACAATGCCATTGTGGTAGTTATTTATTTGGAATGTGAATTTAATATACTCTGGCTGATGTGACTTCAAATAGAAAACACAAGAACAGAATTTATGCTTAATTTTTTGTTGATTCTCAGTTGACTTTTTGATTGAAGAACCGGAGTTTGAAAACTTGTCCCTAACTGAACTTTTGTTCTCTAATATTGATGAAGAGAACAAACAAAATATTTTGTAACTCGTTTAAGTACCTGGGAGGTGATGTTTCTTTTTTAAGTCGACTTTTTTATATGATGCTCAATTTCTTAACCAAAAGTGTAAGTTATCTTGGTGTGCTGCTGTATATGGCATATATGTCTACATGCTATATATAACATTTGTCTAGTGTTGAGTGTTTTTGGGGGGGCTTTGCAGGTAGTGTTGACTAAAATAGGAACATGCAATCATTACAAGTTCTATCAATTCAATTTCTGTTCTTGTTAAATTGATATGCAAGACCAGTTTGGGGGAACTTGATGTTAATATGAAATATACTTATGCTTTTTTAGAAGAGCACTTGATTTAAGATGAAAACTTTGTAGCAAGATGTTAAAAAAACAATCTCTAGTGTTTTACTAGAAAAATATGCTAGTCTTAAGATTATGCGAAGTGGAACAACTTGAGTTGATATCAACTCATTCTTTTAACTGTACTAAAAGTTAATCAGCTGATACTTAGCACTTTTTTCTGATTTTTTGTCTTCAAGTTATACTTCATCGGTGAAAGTAAATTAAATAATATTTTGCTTGTGCTTAACTTAACAGGGCACTTGTCAGGACTGTAAAGTTAGAGGACCCAATCTTTGGGCATGCTTAGAGGTAAGTTGGTCTGTTGTTTCTTAAAGTTTGTGCTTCTGTAGCATGCTTAAAAATGATAGTGCTTTTGAATCAGCAATTATAATGAGATTCTTTCAATAATAACTTTAAAAACTAAAGAATTTTTTTGTGCAGTTTCCTATTTCTGAAACAATTTGCCTCTTATTATTGGATACTCTTTTCTTGTAATATAAAAATATTGTGTTTAAAATGAGATTTTGAATAAGAAGCTAGCGTATTAAAGTTCATCTTTGAGTTAAGGTATTTTTTAGATTTTAATTTATTTTTTTCTTGGTCAGTAGATCTGAAGATAATTAAATACATCACTCCTGAATGAATTAGACTACTTTTTCTGAGCTTCTCTTACAATTAGTGGTAGAAACATCTGCTAGCAGTAAATGCTGACTTTGAGTGCAAAAATACATATTACTACCTATTTTGTCCTTAAGTAAAACATAAAAACACCTTATTTTGAAACATGAATAGACATTCTTTAAACTTTTCTGATTTGTGTACAGTCTTTAATCTGTGCGTAGTTTCTACTTAACTATGTTATTGCTTTACCCTTCTTGCCATCTGCCAAACTCCAGAATTTTATGCCTTAAAAAAAAGGGCGGGGGAGGCCTCTAAAAATATTGCTTCTGATAGATCTGTGATGCCAACAGGAAAGCATGTATCTAAATTAATTTTTAAAATGTCTCATGAGTTCTTCAGATATGCAACAGTTTCCAGAGACTGAGATTTTGCTCTGTAGGCGTGGCTGTGTTTCTTGACAGCACTTGTCTAGGTCCTGCTACGAGGATGTCTAGGCTGAGAAGCCAACCTGTAGTGTATGAATATTTTTAAAAACTCAATCTTTTCCCTAAAGTGGATTGTTGTTACAGAGAAGATCAGATTATTTTTCCTTTATCAATAAAAGATAAATACTCTTAAATGGGTAACTCACTCTTAAATGGGGGAAATAAACCATATTAAACACCTTGGTAGTAGATAGCTTAAAGTTTGATTAGATATAAAAGCCTTTCCTGGAACAGGAAGAGAAGTAGGAAGAAGTGTTGAGGAGTGCATAAACCTAGCAGGTGTGTGTGTGGGGGAACTCTGAAACTTAAGAGATTTTTTTGTACCTTTTCTTTCTTTTTTTTTTCTTATTTTTAACTTAGGATTCTTGAACTGTTATTGAAAAAGTTAATTTCATACCAGCATTCCCATAGGACAGTTCTATAATTGCAGTAAGACACTTCAAGTGTCATGATGTGTTATATCTCCTCTTGGATGAATTGGCATCTCGCCTTCATCTTTGTGTGTAGAAAAACAACCAGCACATGGTGAGATCCCAGCATGATAAATATTTGTAACTTAACAAGTGTCTGTAGTAGTTTGATGCAGAAAATTAATTTACTGTATATGTCCAATTTGACTGTATAAATTGATGTGCTCAAAATTACACAAATAACATTCTGTATCCTCTTATGTGATTGTCTTTACTCATGCAAATGAAGGATTAATGAAAATGGTGTGAAGATTGGCAGCTGCAAGGTTCTGTGCTCAACTCATCCAAATACGTTTTGCAATTAGAATAATTAAAATTGACAATTATTTTGCATAGAATTAATGTATTGTAAAACAATACTCTGGTCAGTGGGCACTGTGGACGTTGGCGTACAGGCATTTCTATATAAATGTGTTATGCTTCAAGTCTGTTGCAGTTCAACATTTTAGACATTGGTTGGCTTTGTATTTTCTATCAAGATCTCTACTAAATCATAGTTTCTTAAATATATATATAGACCTTAATCTGAATGAAAATATCAAAATGGCCCCCAAATTATATTCCAGGCACATTAAAAGTCTAATGTTGCCCACCAGTGAAAGAAGTTGAGTGAAGTCTTGCAGCGTTCTTAATTTGCTTTATATGGTATTTATTTTAACATTTACTCTGTGTCTCTTGGTTTGTGTAGGACCCTGCAAGTTTGAAAATGAGTGAACTTAAAAGGGACTGGCATTGTGTTCTTGATCTGTAAATTTGTTTGACATCATTCCTTGAGTCTGTATAATTTTTTTTATATCTTGTTCAACAGAACAGATGTTCATATGTTGGCTGTGGTGAATCCCATGTAGATCACAGTACCACCCATTCCCAGGTATGCATATTTGCTAGTAATACTGTTACTTGAAGGAATGGAGTAAAATTAGAGAACTTTTTTCACTCTAGATAGTGAAATGAGTAACCTGTTAGCATTAACTGAGTAAAATTTTTTATAGCTATTAATGTTTTAAATCTATAGAAGCAACTTTGATTAATTTGGGGGTTTGTTTCTGAATTTATAATCCTTGTGCAACTGAGTAATTATTTCTTTAATTCTGACACTGTTGTGTTCCTTACAGAACAAAGTGAAATAAAAAAATCAACAGATTGTGATGGTCTTTAAGATGTAGGATCTGTGTGGACAAAAGGCTTCCTAAAAGGCAGTATTTCAGCTCTAGTCCAACTTTTTTGAGTCATGACTGCTGATGGATGAAACCAACTTTCTATATAAAGAAGAAATGTAGTGAAGTTTTTGAGGGGGCTTCTTTTGTGAAGAGGAGGAAAGTTATGTTAATGAGGATTGGAAATATAAATTATCAGAAATAGGTGCCTTGTTTCTGCACTGTACTCCCTGTTCCAGTGGCTACCAATAAAGATAGTGTAGACTTCACTGAGGATATTCTCTCCTGCTCTGCACTGATCTTATATCCCATTCAGTAAGAGCGTCTGTGCACTGTGTTCCCAACATGCCAAGTTCTAGCAAGACTGGATGGCTTGAATGCATCTATTTGGGACATAAACTTGCAATTTGTTCTGTGCACGTGCACATGCAAGTTTAACCTGCCAAAATGAAGCAAATAAGCTGTCATTCGCTTAGCAAATATGCTGGAGACAGAGGGTTGTTAGTTCCACAGTGAGCAGATAATGGTCTTTAAAAATATTAAAAAAGACTGAATTATTAAAATAAACAATATATGTTGAGGTTTTTACAAGGGAAAGAAATGCTTTTTGACCACATTTACCACCATTCCTGATTTTTTTTTGAAATGGGTCCTTGAAAGGGGTGCATATCCAATACTAGACTAATAAAAATCTAGACTATTTTGCTAGCTATTTGAGCTTAATCACAGTTCTGAAGCCTTTATGATAAATACATAAATGAGCTACTTGATGTGTAATTGGGGAACAGATGGTCCCTGAGTTTCTGGACTATAATTTTATACCTTTTAGCTTTCTGCTGTAGTTTATTCCTGCTCCTTCACGTGTTCTTTTTAGCAATGTTATATACTTGCCAGGTAAGAGAAAGACAATGGATATTTTTTCTTGCTGTCTGTGACATCTTTGTCTTGATTTTTTTTTCTTATTACTTAATTTTTGCGTAGTAAGCCCTCTTCAGAATACTTTTCTTTCCTTGTTTGATTCCTCAGGTGTTTACTGGTTAACCATTATTGATCTTTGTATTTTTCAGTAAAAATCTCTGTAAGCTCTCACTAAAATGGGAGAAACAAGACTGACACAAATTGTTTTAGTTTTGGTCACTCCAGTTTCTACCAGCAGGGTTCTCTGTGCTACAAGTAACTATGCTCATCTTCTTGTCAAGAAAAGTAATAAGCTGTTGCTTTGGAGACATGTAATTGCTTATGCAACTGAAGCTGCAGAATCTGAAGTCTTGACAGTTTTTCGTAGAGGAAGTGCTATGTAAGGAAACTGTAGCCTACATCTTAGTTTTAAAAACATTATTCTAATACAGGGCCTTATTAAATGAGGGGAGGAGGAAGCTGGGCATCCTGTAGCAGTTGTAGTATTTTCCTAGTTTCTAGCAGATTCCCTCCTGCCTGTAAACCTAGCTGGTGCTGCTGTATAAGAAAGATGCGGTAAAGGTTGGTGAAAGTCTTTGGAGAATAATAGCAACTGTGTATTCAATCTTACAGTAAGTAGGGTTTGATAAAAGATAGATTAAAGGTAAAAATGTTCTCAGTCTTTCAAGTTTTGATATATCTCCACAGTATGAGACTTCAAACAAGAGGACTAACCAAGTCTAGAATGAGTGTTTGTTTTGATGTGAACAGCTGTTATTGTAACTGAACTAGAAATCTTATTCATGTTGCTCTTTTGATTGTTAAATGGCCAGTAACTTAATTTTTTGACAAAAAAAACAAGGAGAATTAAACACTAACCTCACTTGGGAGGCTGTCATTATTGCCATTTGGAGACATTCCTGGAAAATTGGTTGTGAATTTTAAGTTTGGACAACAATCTCTTATTTTGTAATTAAAGAGTCATGTCAGATATGACTGTGGCTTACATTCTGATTGTACTTTGTTGCTAGTCAGGGTAACTTGTACTAAAAATGTTGTCATTTGTGCTAAAGTTTCAGTAATGAAACTGCTAATATTTTTAACATTCTAACATGCATGTATTTGTCTCATTATTGAAAGACAGCATTTTAATTATTCTGTTCTAGCTTGCATATAGCAGCAGTATTCAAAATTTCTGAATCACAGTATTGGCTTTTGTTCTGTTATAGGAAACAAAACACTGTCTAACTGTCAACCTTACTACACTCCGTGTTTGGTGTTATGCCTGTAGTAAGGAAGTATTCCTGGACAGAAAATTAGGATCTCACTCTCCACTTCCAAATGCAAGACTATCTCATCAAGCACAAGAAAGTAGTGTGCAGGTATTTTTAAACGTGTGAAATACATAGGCAGTTGCAGCTTTGCAGTAAAGTATTGTTATTTTAACTTGTCTTTCATGGAATAAGACTGACATTTCCTCCCCTCTTTTGTCTTTGCTCTTTATAACTTTTCTGAAGAGACGGTGTCCACTCTCTCTCTGTTCATTCTCTGCATATTGCATCCTTCCTAAGAATACTTTTTTTTTTTTTGATCTTGCTCTCTATTTTTTAATTGACAATAAATTGGAAGTTACAGAAAAAGCACAGAGTTAAGTCTAAGGCTGCAAGGTTGGAATAATTCAGCTGTGCTTTCCATTCTGTCAACTCTTGAAAATTTTAGTTACAAAACTAATTACAGTAGTTACTGGCTAACTAGCAAAATACTTTAGTATGTGTTCATGTGCCAAAGAGAGGAATATGGCCAGTATCACAGAATATAATACTAAAGTCAAGTTAAAATATAGGCCTAAAATTATAGTATTTACAGTTATTATATTAGAGAGGAGACTTTATAGAAGTTCTTACCTATTTCTAACTCCACATTTATTAGCAATTAACATTGTAACTGAAGAGTAAGATAATGGATAAAAATAATTAACACTGGAGGCAAGTAAGAAAAAAATCAAGCAAAGCGGATTTTGTGCACAGAACTGAAATACTGGAAGTATGATATTTGCTTGTCTTGTGTTCTTCTGCAATTTGAACAAGTATTTTTTTTTTATCTTCTCCCAGTTATTGATGCCAGTGAAAGCTAATAGAAATCTTGTCTCATGTTTTGTTTAGATGTTCTGTTTATGTGCTCACAAGGATAATTTGTCATGCAATAAATGTTTGCCTGCCTAATACTGTTCTTCCATTTATAAATTTTGCTTTTAGCAGATTTGTCTTCAAATGTCATGAGATGTTCTGTAGCAAATCAAAAGCACATATGCTAACTCTTATGTGATGACTGCTGGGTTAGTGTTGCAGTGTTGGCTTACTGCTTGTTATCAAAGAGAAAGAAAACTTATTCTGTTTTACTCTCTTCTTCAATTGTCTTCATTAAATAGTACAACACTGTCACTGCTAGTCTGAAAACAGAAATTTGTTTTTCATAGTAAATTTCAATAGTATAGCTGTGGAATCCTTTTATTCTCACTTTGTGAAATGAGTTTTCACAATGCGGTTCTCATTCACATTATTTTTTAGTTCCTATTTTTTTTGGTGGACTTATGCTAAAGCTTAACAGAGAAAAATATGTACTAATATATTTTTCTTTTGATAAGGATTTTAAAATACCTAGTAATCCTGTACTGAAGGTTCCACTAGCAGCTGTATTTGATGATCTAGATACAGAAGTGGAAGAAGATGATTTAAAGACTAGAGGTAATACAAGCAAAATCCCATACTTTATTGCTGCCCTTTTATTGTATGTGTATGTCTCCAAGTCTGTTCTCAAGCTAAAAATGAATTCTCTTCTAACTGGAACTGTTTCCTGTTCTGCTCAAACTAAGATCTTTATTTTTAGTTTCACCTTTATTACAGCAATCTTTACTTACCTTCAGAGCAGAGGCTGCAGTGATATGTGTAGTGCACCTGTGAAAGCAGCGGCAAAAATAAGAAAGCATGTTGGAGTAATGTTTAGTGTAGCTGGTGTTCTAGCCACTCTGGTAAGAGTAGTTTTTAATAAAATCTGTTCTAATGCTTTCTCCTATTTTATAAGGTTCCTGGTTTGAATGCTTTTGGGCATTTTTGGTAATCCTTTTACAGTAGTTTTCTAGCGTGGTGATTTCGCTGTTGTTTAGTTTTATTTTTTTTCTTTCTCTTTCCTTCTCAGTAATGGATTTCATGTATTTCCAAGCCTTTTTGTTATAAAAGTTAACCCAAGCCTAATAGTTAATATAAAGATGAAAATGTAAACACAAGAGTGGATGAATCACCATTCGGTGAAGTCTTTAATTTCTCATTTCACAAGAGAACATCATGATTGTTATTTCTTAGAAGTCTTAAACTGTTATTGGTCACTTAAAAAAAAAGTGTTTGACACTATTTCTGTTAAAAGTAAATATATTTCTGAATACCATTTCCTTAGAAATATGTAACCAATAGATAAGTCTAAACTAGTATTTTTGAGATGCCAGTGAATATGTCAAGGCAGTTTGGTTTTGCATCAGTGATAAAAGTTTCTAATTCATGGATTTCATTTCTCCTTTACTCATCTACTTCAACTTGTCTCTGTCAACACTGGCCAAAACTCATCTTTGCCTCTTCTGTCATCTGACAGTCTGTCTTGATATGTCTGCACCCCACTGATTCACCATCTGTCTTTAAATCATTAAACCATGCGTTTTATTCCTGGTTGATTTCTCCTATCTCTGATTGTCTTTTGTCCTGTGAATATTTTGAGGAGGTAACTTCTATGGAAGTAATATATCAGTAGAATTGTCCCAGTAGCAATGTTGTGATTATGTCCACATGTTTCTCAAAATTTTTCTCCAACTCTGCGTTAACTTTGTTCTGAAATTAAAATTTAATTTTAATTATTTTTGATGAAGCATATATTGGAAAGCACAATAAAGTAATACAAAAAATGACTGCAACATATAAAAAATTAGCTATCAAATTATATAAAACTTGAATCAATAATTTTTTTCACAAGTTATTTGATTTCTGAACCTGTTTATTGAAATTACTTATGTGCAGACTGTAAAACTGGAGTGAGAAAAACTTCTTGAAGTATCTGTTGCTGTTAAAAATGCCTAAAATATGATGATGCTTCTCTTCTATTTTAGTAAGAATGACTGTCCTTTATTTTGTAGTAGAAATTGAAAGGGCTAATGTAATGCAGGTTTACATGTAGGAAGCACAGGACTATTTCAATTCAGAGATAGCAGAGCCTTCTGAAACTCAACTGAAGCAACCAAAATCTTTTTACTATTAAGATGTAGAAGGATTTTATTTTTGTCAAAAGACCAAAATGATCAGATGCAATTCCTGTGTTTTAAGGATTACATCAAGCCAATGGTGTTAAATATTCAGAGCTTTCCAGTTTTAGCAATTAAGATGATGATTCTGAGTCATAAATGTTACTGTGCTTTCTCTCACAATTTTTGTGTGAGATTTTGAAATTAATTACTTCATTAATATTGCACTAGCTAAGAATGACAAGTGTTTCAGCTTTTTTTTTTTTCACTGACTTTAGAGCATGCTAGTTATGGCTCATCTAAGTAGCTTCTCTTCAGATGTTTAGAGTACTTTTGATGACTATTTGCTGTGTTAGTTATTGAAAGTTTCTTAATTATAACTTGTGCATGGAAAAGCTATTTGCAGTTATCAGTAAAGAAAGTAAACAGTCTGAGCTTGAAAATTAATTCTTGGGGTAGCATAAACTGAACAGTGTATAAAGATTAGGGTGTTTAGTCTGCTTAGAAAGAGACTGATTGTAAGTTAATTAAATCTTTGCTTCTGGGATAGTTACATGCTCAGTAGATTTTGAATGTATAATCTAATCTTAACTATTAGCATGAACTTTAAATAGAAGAATGAAAGCTTCCTTTAAAAACCTTTGATATTATGATTAACTGTTCTGAACACAGCACAGAAAAAACTTAACTGCACTGGTATATCATTAAGTTCAAGTAAAACTTAAATGTATTACTGATAAACACTTTTAAAATAAGTCTGCAACTGTTATAAAACATTGCAAGTTAAGAAGATGAAGTACAGTCTACTTGTCTGAAGTGTTTTAGCCAAAATAAAAATATAAATTACTTTTTCTAGATAGATTATTATTCACTTAGGAGTCCAATATTTCTTTTTGTTACACCTTTATGTTCTAACTGGCATGAGAAGTCAATTGACAGATATAATACAGCAGAGATTAATGTACATCTCTTAGGGAGTTAACTTAGGACACTTGTTGACTATTAACTATTTTTCAGGTCTTACAGGATTAAAAAATATTGGAAACACATGTTACATGAATGCGGCTTTACAGGCTCTTTCCAACTGGTAAGGAAAATGGATATGTATGTAACTTTATTTGCGTAGACATACGTTTTCTGAAGATTGAGTAACGGATTGTGAAGGCCTGGCCTTCCATGGCGGAGGCCATATTTCTGTTATAGCTCAATCTTGCATACTACAAGCACTTGTGTTACCAATACAATAAAGTATTATGGGATAAGGATTAGTCAGGTTTTTACCTATTTCATTCTAATTCCTTGCTCTCTTCAATAAAAATATATGTAATTCTAGAAGTTAGAAAGGCTGATTAAAAAAAAAAAAAAAAACACACCCTAGATACAAATTTGGGTTTTTTCCCTTAGCAGAAGAAGCCAAAGGAAATTAATAAGTATAAACCCAATTAGAAAAGAGTTAAGATTAAAAGGTCCAAATCTGGTACTTACAAACTATACCTATGGATTATTGTTACTGTGCTAAATTGTTCTAGGAATGTCTAGAATACAATATCATCTCCCTACTTGGAGATGGTGGACAGGCTCACAAAGGAGAAATATAAGGCTACAGAAGTAGAAACACTATCCATCTGTGGAGTTTCTTGCACTGCAGATGGTTAGAGACTGGGACAATACTTAACCATATATCATGTATGCTTACTGTAAGCAACTGCTTTTGGCTACAGTTCAAAACAGAGCAAGGTTCAATAGACCTTACTGGAAATCTACTCAGGGAAAAAGGAGCTATGAGGAATATTGATGCTGTAATTTTCTACTTTTCTCTAGAAGGTGGAGAAATGGCATAAAGCATCTAATCTAAGAAATACCAAACTTTGCAAGTATGCTGGAATATTGCCTTTAGTTTTGTGTAAAAAGTTCAACTTAAATAAGGTGGTGTGACTTGGAAAAGGGTGGGGGGAGAGAATATGAGAGTTGGCAAGACACCATGAAGTAAATGGGTAAATAATGATTTAAGTAGAAATTATTTATCTAGAAACATCATGTGGCATTACTGGATGCTAGCAAAAAGATTTTGGTATCTATTTATAGTCTAGGCTTGTTGTAATTGTTGCCATAGAGGTGAATGTGTATTTCTGTGATGACGGTAGAATTTGCCTTGAGTATGAATCCCATTGGACAAATCTGGTGCTTTAATAAATACCAGATTAAGTTTGAGGAGCAGAGCTGCTTTACCAGTGAGGTTGTCAGACTAGGAAATATTTGGCTACAGCACTTAAGGACCCAGGAAATGGAGTTGTCCATTTTCCTAATAGTAATTACTTTTGATGAGTGTCTTGTACAAAGAATGTATTTCCTTCTGTATTTTAACTACTTGAAAACTATCGTATTTTTCTTTTTAATTAGCCCTCCTTTGACATACTTTTTTCTTGACTGTGGAGCCTTAGCCAGAACAGATAAGAAACCAGCAATTTGTAAGAGTTATCTCAAACTCATGACAGAACTCTGGCACAAAAGCAGGTATTGTATCATTTTGATGAAATGGTTATAAGTAAGAGATGGACTTGGTGTAGATGGATCAATCTATCCTATGTATAAGTATTTCCTTGTCTGTATCACAGAATTACTGGTTTGAATTAAAAGTTTGTTCTGAAAGACCAGTACATGACATTTGGGAAATAAAGGTCCATTTCAGTAGGAAAACTGTGTGGAAGAAATGGTGATCTTCAAGGAAGAGCTGAAAAGGTTAGCCTTTTGCTTTGGAGGAGAAAGACTAAGGAAGGTATAAATTCTGCAAATCATAACCTGTTTTCCATATCTGCCAAAGATAGGGTAGATAATTGATTAATCTTCCTTGCTACAAATTACATCAAGAAATGTATGAATAAGCGTTGTACAAATGAGCCTTAAGTTATCAAAAACAGGTTTATATCTGAAAGAAATAGTTACATATTTTAGATCTGTCTTGTCCTTGGTTCTATATCAGTGTTTTGTCAATTGCTTTTCATTGCATTGAATTTATCTCTTTCTAGAAAATACTTTAGACTTACAAAACAGTTAAATAGTAATTGTGCTTAGTGTGAAGAACGTCCAGTTCTTTGTGTCGGAGACAATTGGATGATGTGAACCTTAAATGATGTGACTAATAGAGATGGCTATTACAGTCTTTGCTATTTCTGTCAGATGAGAAATACAAAAATATTTTTCTTTATATAGTTAACAACTCAATACCAAAATTATGTTGGGCTAAGATTGATATTAAACTGTTAGACTTGTCATAGTCCAATTTCAGGTAAAATTATGATCCCAGTAAAGATGGAAAATTCCATTTAAATGCTTTTTTTTTTTTTTTTTTAATATATACTTAAAACTTCTTTCATTTAGGCCTGGTTCTGTTGTTCCTACTGGCTTATTTCAAGGAATTAAAACTGTTAATCCAACATTTCGAGGCTATTCTCAACAGGTAAAGCATCTTGCTGTATTTTAAGTCTGCCTGAGCCTTAAGGTTATTTTTTTATTTTTTAAATTTAAGTGTTAAAGTATTATACTTCCTGTGTTTATTTAAAACAATTTCAACATGAACTTTCGTTTAGGTGCTTCAAATCTAGATCATTTGAAACTGCTTTCAACATTTAAATTGGCTGTTTTGCTTATTTGTATCAGGCTCTGACTTTTGAGAATAATTCTTCTCCTCCCTTTCAGGAATATTTAGATGAGTACCTAAAACTTCCTTATTTGTGTTCAGTAACACTGTTAATGACTGCTCAGTCCCAGAAAATAAAATAAAAGTATTCATAAAAGCAAAAAATTTTATAATAGTTTTTTTTTTGTATTTGTCTGCCAGCTAAATTCTTTTAAGTTCACTTTACCTATTTTTTTTCATTTATTAGCTGTCTTAAAAACAATTCATGTCTGTTTTACATAC
Organism: Rhea pennata; assembly: GCF_028389875.1. NCBI lineage: Eukaryota > Metazoa > Chordata > Aves > Rheiformes > Rheidae > Rhea > Rhea pennata. The sequence goes on along the minus strand of NC_084670.1, from coordinate 13,930,401 downwards.
AGCATTATGGGAATTGTAAATTGGTAAGCTGTTAAGTAGACATGAATTATTACTTAGTAAAGGCATTCTGTGTGTGATCTTTCAGACAGTATCTTGGTGCATTGATATAGTTTGCAGATTTTTTATTAAAAGCTTTTGGCAGGAGGACCTTTAGTTTTCCAATTAGTAAAGCTAGCTTATATCCTTACCAAATTTCAACTACCTATTAAAGTTTTGCTGTATCAATTAATGTGTTCATTGGTGGATTGGAGGATTCAAACCACGTTTTGTTTTTCAAATGCTGCATGTGGCTGTAAAGTAAGAGTTTAAATAGTAATCTCCATATTGATTCATGTGGTGAATTATTCTAGTGGTTTAGGACAGTTTAACTTTCTTATTAGTTTCTTAAGACCTACTTGACCTTCTGGAAAAGTGGGAAAACATTAATCTTTAACAAACTATGTGGAAACTGGATTCCTGAAGCTTTAAACACTGAATAGAGTGGTGTGTGTGTTGGTGGGTGTGTGTGTTTGTTTTATGTATAGTAACACTTAATGAGACCTTTATATTCTGTCTGGATCACACTTCAGTTGTGTTTAGTAACAGGTTTCACATAAACAATTAAAACATAACAGGTTCTATGTAACTGACACTTTCCTATTGCCCAGCCGCACAAGCTGGGCATCTAGTTGGTCTGCTTTGTCCAATTTCAGTAAAAAAAAAAAAAGGAATTACTTTGCTAAACTGAGATGTAGATTAGCCAGTAAACATTCTGAAGTGTTGTTTTTTTTTTTTTTTTTTTTTTTTTTTTTTTTTTTGTAAAAGCACTATCAGCAGATAGGCTTATTGATTTGGGACTTGGATAACGAAAAAAAATTCTGCATCTGATAGCTGTAATTTATAAGAAAGTAACAGTGTGTGGTTTTTATTAACCAAACAACAAGAATGTTTGAATGTCTGCCACTCAGCAGTTAGAGCTTAATAAGTAACTGCTATGATGGTGGGGTGGGAATGCTGAGAAGTGAAAGTGATTATTACAAACAACTAAACTGTAAAGAGGAAAATGGAAGCACTAGTAGTTACCAAAAAGAGGCTATTGTTCTCTTCCATGCCTGCTTTTACTTGATATTCTCTATCCACAGGAACACAGCTGGTGGGTGGATTTTGAAATTTGATTTTTTTTTTTTTTTTAGTGTTATTTCCAAACACAGATTAGACTGGCAGTAATGTTTCACAACTCTCTGTGGAAAGAATGATAGTTCTTAAGGAATCTTGTTTGGGCTTGAAGAAAAATTAAGACCTATCATTGCCACTACAGTACATTTACCTCAGCTTTCCAATTGTATTATAATCTGTTTTAATTAAGAACTTTCATGCCCAGTGAAGGCAAGACTCTGATTGCTTTACTGAAGATACTGCGTAAGGTTTCAGATCTGCCCCTAAAACAGTCTGTTACCAGCAAAGTTGGAGTCTGGCCACATTCTTGGTAGTTGCTTGAGTTACACTTATTGTATGTATAAGCCATGGCAGTATTTTTGTTGAAGTTACTAAAAAAGCTTGTCAGCAGGAGAAGAGTTTAGGAGGAAACTTCTATTGATATTCAAGATGCCTTGTTGACACATCAGAAATGGATACAGGAGATGCATATTGTCTGAAAATTAAATTTCTTTTCCACTTTAGACTGGAGGCAGGGGAATTTATTTATACTAAAACTATTAACAGTCAGCTGTAGCTTTCATTCTAGTTATTCATACCCCCCCCTTTTTTTTAACAATATTCCATTGTATTTGGAAAATATTAAAGCTATGCTGTAAAACTTGCTTAAAAATCCTAGGATGCACAAGAATTTTTACGTTGTCTAATGGACTTGCTTCATGAAGAATTAAAAGAGCCAGTTGTGGAAGTGGAAGATGCCCAACCTATGAGTGTCGAAGAGAGTATGGAAGGAGATAAGAGCCCATCAGATATAGTCTTTCAGTCTTGTGAATCCTGTGGTGCTGGTGACAAATCAGAAAATGAGTCCCTCTTCAAACCTGTCTTAGAGGATCCTGCAGAGACAACTATGTTAATTTGTGATGATGAAAACAGCTCAGTAATGTCCAAGGACTGGCAGAAAGAAAAAGCATTGTGCAACAAACTTAGCCAAGAAAGTTCTATGGAAGACTTAGAAAAAGATGTAAATGCTGCTTCAGAAACCACTGAATTTTTAAATAATCAAGAAACTGTCAAAGTACAGATACATAGCAGATTCTCAGGTAAGACATTCCTAATGTGCAGTTGAAATAGTCACATTCTTAGCTGACATAACTGTGCAAGTGGAAATGAGATCTGGAATACTGTAGAGCTATATATCTAATAGGACATGTGTAAACAATGCATCTTCTTAATTTATCTTTCAGTTTAGATGTTTTGTAGTCCAATTTGAATTCACTTGGAAAGCTAAAGATTTGTGCTGGATAAGGTTCAGATAACCTAAAAGGGAGGGGGAGTGTTTTTGATTTAATTTTTAACTTAATATGTGAATTGAAATCATGCTGTATTTGTAAATGTCCGTTGACCTGCCAATGTAGATAAATGACCTGTGTAACCATTGTGTCAGTTTATTCTGCAGTAAATTTTTTGTTAGAATTTGTGTCATAATGCAAATATTAATTGCAGAATATGTCAGTGAGGTCCATGTGAATGATCTATCTGCAGTCCAGAGCCCCTCAACAAACGAAGGGATGAGTGCACGCTTATCAAACAGTCCTCCTAAATCATGCTCATCGTGCCCTACACTGGCACCAGCCCACAAAAAAGGTATAGGTCCTTCTATCTCCTACTGCAACTGAATTGCTCCATACTCCTTGTTTTGTCTCTTCTGTCTTAGCCTCTATACAGCAGGCTTTTAGAGGTGGAGCACTTGCTTTGTTTTTGTACCACACTGCTTGTGTAGCAATGCAGCTTACAGTGTTTGTCTCCTTTCACTAATGGGAAACAGGTCAGTGGTCATTATTCAAGCTGGATGTATAGTAGAAGTCCCTTAACTTTTGTGAGCTTTTGACTGTTTCTTTCTTTCGAAGCATGGATACTGTTTGCCCCTCTGCTTTTGGAGAGTGGAATAATATTTTTAGAGAACTTCCTCTTCTACCTCTGTTTGGAGAGAGGGCAAATGTGAGAGGGTAGTACCCACAGAAAGAAAGAGAAGTGAATGCTTTTCAGAGGAGACGCACACAGGTTCTTCAGTAGAAGTTCAGTAAGTCATACCTTTGCTATGGATAAATCACTTTAGTGTAGCTACTGTCTGGTGGTTAGTGTTTGTGCAGTGTAGCTTATTTCTCTTGGTGTTTTCCATGGCATCAGATGTCATCCAAAAAGTTTAGACTTTTACCTTCAGCTCCAGGACAGTGCAGTTTTAGGGCACAAGGAACAATGCAATATGATTTTTTTGGCTTTATTTCTCTAACAGTAGAGTATTTTAATAAAAGCTCATAGTTTAGAACACAGTTTTAAGGCTAACATTAAAAACAAACAAATCCTTCAATACTGTGATCCTCTTTCATCCAGCAAATGATTCAGCTCTGAAAGTGTTTACTTTTCCTTTTGTTACTCTAACACTGATATTGAATGGGAAGTTTAAATGGTCTTGAGTCTCTTCCTTTGACCTCCTTGGTCTGTTTCCCTTTATTCAGCAATTATGAGACTGCATCAGTAGTACTGTCTCCAGTTTTGGCTTTGCTAGTACAAGAAAGACTTAAACTGAAGTGAGTCCGTCAGAAGATAACCAAGATCACAGAATGGGTAGGGTTGGAAGGGACCTCTGGAGATCATCTAGTCCAACCTCCCTGCTCAAGCAGGGTCACCTAGAGCATGTTAGACAGGATGTTAGATGGCTGGAGCCTGTGGTGTACAAGGAGAGACTGGCACAGCTTGGTTTCTTCAGAGAACACAGAGCCAGATTGTTCTTGAAACCATACAGCAAATGAAAATGGAGGAAAAATGCAGTAAGGAAAATTTCTATTAAATGGAAAGAAAGTCTTTGAAATGAATAGTGGAGTATTGGAACAGTGGCCCAGAGGTGTTGTGGAATATCCATCTTCAGAGGTGGATTTTTCACTGTTCAAAACTAGTGCTGGTTTGAAGAAGAATGTACCAAATGATATCCAGAAGTCCCTACCAACCTCAACTACTCTAATTTTTGTCACTTTGTAACAACCTCACTCCTGGTCATACTTACGGAGTATTGAGAGAGCAGGTAAATGTATGCAATAGAAATGTCTAGGAAAGTAGTAGTGCAGCCATTTGCAGACTCACAAGCTTGCTTTTCTTTATTCCCTGAGCTAGAACCTGTGAATGACATGTAATTACCTAGTCAAATAAATATACCTATTCTCCTAGCTGAACGCAAATGGTGTCTTTTGGGTGCCACAACTCTAAGATGCCTCTGCTTGTCTGTCTTCCATTTCTTCCTGCTATTTGTTAACATGGATTGTGATAGATATGGCATGTCTCAAAAATCACTAGATAGATGGAAGCTTTAGAAGCATCTTAAAGCCATGTGGTGGCAAAATAAATGATTTGAAATGAACCTTACAGATTTTAAGGCAAAAGGCAATATAATGTGGTTTGTATCCATGCTGAATAATATATATCTATCCCTCTGATCTGGGAAGAGGACTTCTCAAATTACTTCTAACAGCTTTTCTTTCTGTCAGTGGTAAATTCAGACTTTTCCCATTATTTTAGACATTTTTCTAGGTAGGGGTGAGACAGGCAATATCTAATACTGCTGGACAGCAGAGAGCCATGGGTATTTGCTAATGTACAAGCTGCTTATCTACAAAGGAGCCTTGGGAGGTGGTGCTTTTATGAAAGGTGTATTGGAGTTGCTTGCTTTCCTTTTTGCTATAACTAGTTGTGTGTTTCACTGCCTGTCTCCTTACTGACTGGTGGTAGTTTGGCAAGGTTTGCTTCTGACTCCTACAAGACTTCAGCAGTCTCTTGGGTAATGTACAGACTTCAGCAGAGTTTGCAGTCTTTGTTTCAAGCTACCATTTCTGAAACATTTAAAGCCCAAGAGACTGCTTCATTTAAGGTGGCTTAATTAGTGAGGATGAGAGGGGAATGAGTTGGTTTTGGGTGTGTGTGTTGGTGTGTGAGTGCTTTTTTTTTTTTTTTTTTTTTTTTTTTTTTTTTTCTTTTTTTCTTTGCTGGGGAGGGTTTAACCAGCATAACCAGCAGCTGTTTAAATCAGACTCTAGTTACGTTTAGTCTGCTTGAACCTGCTGTCATCAATGTTGTAATACAGTAAGGTTGTATATGAGTTCTCAGCTCTTTGGCCTAATGTGGTTAAAACTTCCTGGAAAAATATGATCAAACTACATGTCAGATAGAATCTGCCTATTTAAATTTATACTTTGGAGGATTACTGCTGAGATTAATCTGATAGTAATAGGCTATGGATTTCAAGATTAGTAGTTTGAGTTTTACTCAAACAGCAGCAAAACTTTCTAGTCTTTGTCCCTATAAGCTGCTTGAGGAATTGAAATGAATTACTGGGTAGTAGCAGTAATCTGGTTGTGAAATCTCTGAGAAATTTTTACTAAAAAGAAAAGGAAGCTTTTCCCATAATTTAATCTTAAATATGTGATGTCTTTATATTATGCAAAGCTCAAGGAATACAGGATCCTACAGTATCTTGATTACTTTCATTTTTGTCATCTTATACTAGTTTCAACTGTGCCTTCACCAAAAAGGAAGAAACGCAAGAAGTATAGGAGTGTTATCTCTGACATATTTGATGGCACTATAATAAGCTCAGTACAGTGCTTGACTTGTGATCGGGTAAGTAAGGAGTGTGTGTGCAGGGGGAAGTGTTTCTCTTGTGTGGGTGTTTGTTTCCCTCCTTACCCTTCCCCGCTCAAATACAAATATTTTGGGATTTAAAGATGTAGTCATTCCCTGGTAATCTTTTATTTCTTGTGGCAGATTTCCTTAGAAGGTAATGCTGTTCCATACTTGTTTACTCAAATCCTTGTAGAAGCTGTTACCAGCACTTTGTATGTAGACTAACTTACTTTTATTCAGCTAGGAATTTACCAGCACTTTGTATGTAGACTAACTTACTTTTATTCAGCTAGGAATTAACACAGCTGAAAAGTAACTTTTTGAGTGCTGGCTTACAGTAAAGTTGAATTCAAGTTGCTCTTTGAGTTCTTAGGTATGATTAGTTTATGGTAATGTTCTGATTTTTCCTAATGCATACTTATTACTGTGATAAGTTGTCAGGTATATAATGTTATAAAGAAAAGTCAAAAATGGTAAAGGATGTTAAAGTAGAACAATTTATCAGATAAATTGAAGCTGAGAAACCTCAGCCCTTTGGAAAAATCCAGCTAAAGGCATTTACTTTTACAAGTGATATCACAAACTAGTTTCTGAAGTTCAGCCTTCTGCTGGATGATGTGCTGTGTCACAGGAACAGTAATTTTTTGGTAATATTTGCTAATAGAATTACTTAGAACAGTACAGGTGAGCTTTTAGAACAAACCTAATTATCTAAGCATGTATAGTATACCTCATCAATTTCAAAGTAATAGTACCAAGTATTGGATAGGTAAACCTTTGTTGTAGACAAAGGATATGGTTTAATGTTCACTAACCATAGGCTGATCTGGTGAACAAATGCAAAGTGATTTTTTTTTTTTAGTTTACTTGACTGTTTCACTCAATGTGTTCACTAAATACAGCATGAGAGAAATAACGTGTGCAGCTGGGGGAATAGATAGTCTCTGGCAGTAGATCTGGTTATATCAGATCAAGATAATGTCTGAGTAAAATTCTGTCAGAACAATAGGCTGAAGCTTTCTGAAACTAGCTTGTATGACAAGAGCCTGAGGCAAAAATCTTTGGGCTTTGTATCACTAGGAAGAAAATGATTAATAATAGCATAAGAAAATAACCAAAGCTTCAGTGATGATAATGTACAAGCTCACTCACTTTGGCACACGTATGCTCTTTCTCTCTAATTCCCCTCCCACCCTGGACCATGAACTCTTACATAGCCTAATTGATAACTGGTTTGCCACCTAGTGGAATTTGAGGCTACACAACAACTGGGTTGCTGCTGGTGAACTTTACAGAACTCAGTTTACTGTTTCTCTTGATTCTTTTATTTCATTTGTTCTTTGCTTTAGGTGTCTGTAACCCTGGAGACCTTTCAGGATCTGTCTTTGCCTATTCCAGGTAAGGAAGATCTTGCTAAACTCCATTCGGCAAGTCATCAGACTTCTCTGGTCAAAGCAGGATCATGTGGAGAAGCATATGCACCCCAGGGATGGATAGCTTTTTTTATGGAGTATTTCAAAAGGTAAATGATTTTTACTTTGTTTTATTTATTTTCTTTTTCTAATTCCAGTTTCTGCTCTTCTGGCAGAACATTTGTTGTTTGTTTTTTCTTTTCTGTCAATGATGTTTCAGGTTTGTTGTCTCATGTGTTCCTAGCTGGTTTTGGGGTCCAGTTGTAAACTTACAAGATTGTCTTGCTGCCTTTTTCGCCAGAGATGAGCTCAAGGGTAAGAGGTTAATTAAATTAGTATGCTTGCTTTTTCAACCATGATTAAAAAGATTAGTTAATTTTTGCTTTAAGCAATTAAGGAAAGGCTGCCTATTAGACTCTAATACAGTTATTCCTTGCTTATGGAATCATTCATTTAAAAAAGGTAAGTTTCCTACTCAACTGAATTTTGAGTCAAGAAATCCCCATAAAGTCTACTTTAGAGATGTCAGGTGAAACTGAATTTGGCTTAATGAAATATCAACAAAAAACTGTTTCAGTGCTCCTCCTCATATCCTTCATGTAGACATTAGTAAGTTTTCCCTTTTAAATTATACAGCACCATCTTTTCTGACTGTTGCTTCATAGTAGGAAGCATAAAACTTAACCTTTTCTATCTAGTTGTAATGTCAACACTCTCGTAGCAGTTAAATGCTGAATGTAATCTAACGACAAATTCATTTGAAATTTTAAGTAGCTGATATGTGAACTTGAAGGATAAGAATCTGAACAATAATGGCTATTTTTCTTCTCTCCTATGTTTGCAGGTGATAACATGTACAGTTGTGGAAAGTGTAAAAAGTAAGCTAACTTTTACATGTGTTTTAATTTGTCTTAGTTTTTTGCTGTTAGTCAAGAGGCATTTATTTCTTTTGAATATGTGGTAGTACCTGTCTTCTTTTGATACTACCCTGTACTATGGCTGCCCCTGTTAACAAAGGTGCAGGAGTTGGGCAGTGCTGACTCAATACTTTATTATAAACCAAATGTGGTTACTTCTTTTGTTGTTCCATACAATTATAGACCATTCTAAATTCTTTTGATCAAGATAAAAGCTGCTAGACTTCTAGAGTACTAGCAGGCTTTCATTAAGATGCAGTAGCCTACTTCACTGTGTTAAAAAAAAAAAAAAGGAAAGAAAAGAAAAGAAAAAAAAAAAAAATGTGCTATAGCATTGATAGACAAAGAAGCAAGGAACAGAAAAGTTCAAAAAACTGCTTACAGCCCTGTCTGGAAAAAGAGTATCATTTTTTTTGCTACATAACTGATGAGCTGTTGTAGGTAATTTCTTAAGATAAACTTAGTTGGATCCCCCTCCCCCCTGCCGAATAGTCAACTTCCATGAAGCTTTGAGTTGTTTTCTCTATGCTAGGAGAAACTATTAGCTAGATAGAACTTAATTATCTGTAGGCATTGCTTTGAATTTTTCAGCAGAACAAAATCTTTTCTTCCAGAGCGTCATTGTATAATTTGGCTAGTCTGTGTGTAGTCTGCATTCCAGAAATATTTTGTGTTTACAAATTTAATGTTCATCTTAGACTTTGTCATGTCTCTTACTGATCTAGCATAATGAAACAAAACATTTTTAGAACTAAGCATTTATTTGTTTTTCTTTTGCTTAGGTTAAGAAATGGAGTTAAATTCTGCAAAGTGCAAAAATTTCCTGAGGTACTGTTACCACATGCACTTTAAAGCACTTTTTCTGCATGATTAGGAATGTGGTAAGGCTAACAAGTTGCACAGAGTAAATAATGTTTATAACATTACATCATGAAAGCATATCTATCCTGAAACGCAAATAATATAATGCGAGTAGCATTTGATTATGCACCTTATAAGAAGGTGAACATTCATAATGAAAAGTGAAGTTAGAGTTTTTATTTCCCATGTTATTGTCAGCCTCATTTATGCCGTAGCATAGGATTAAATACTATAGCGAGACTCAAATCTTTTTGGCAAGTTATGTTTTGTGTTTTAAAAGTAATTAATTTTGGACTTCAAAACATGAGTTGATGGCTGCAGTAATCAGGAGGAATGTCCCTCATTACAAGAATGTGCAATAGATGCCTTAGAGAAGAGAATAGTTATGTCCTTCGTTACTGCATTAGTGTTAATAACTTTTCAGGACTGTCTCTTACAGTGTCAATACAAAAAGTCCTTTAGAAAATTCCTAATTCATCTGTAACTGCTTGAGCCACAACTGATTAAAAACTGGAACACAGAGCTTGATCTGTTGCCTCATGCCATAGAGATAAATGAGACTTTTGATATGATGAAAGGATGGCATATACAGTATGGTTATCAAATAATAGCGTGTACAGGTCTTGAGGCTGTTGATCCTTCTTACAGATACTGTGCATTCATCTCAAAAGATTTAGACATGAACTTATGTTTTCCACAAAAATTGGGACTCATGTATCCTTTCCCCTGGAAGGACTTGATCTTCAGCCTTTCCTTGCTAAGGACAGTCCAGCTCAAATAGTGACTTACGATCTGTTATCTGTAATCTGTCATCATGGAACTGCCAGCAGTAAGTATGAGGCTGATAGTTTTGTATTTGCAATTGATATTCACGTCAGCATTTCTGTTTAAAGATGTTTATGTAGCGAAGGGTCAGTAGATAAGCATTGTTAACTTTTAAATGTGAAAGGTTCTGAGATTTTTGCCCTTAAAACTATAAGGAGACTTAATCTTAAAGAGTACATGTCTATGAAATTGTACAGTGTTGCTAAATAAAATTGCAATCCAAAAAATTAGCGGATGCTAGAATATAAAGCAAGTACAAAACTCCAGCATCCCTCACCCCCAAAACAACAAAGATCTCTCCAACTATTCCCTCTTCCTTTTATACTATTGAAAGTAAACAGCATGAATGTATAAACGTTAGTGTTGCGTCTCAGCAGATTATCAATTAATCTACTACTCTCCATAGCTGATATATGTATGTCTAATGTTTGGGTGCTTTATGTTTCTTTCTTTTGGGGGAAGAGTACAAATATACCAGTAATTTAAAAAACAAAAAACACTGTGGCAGTTAACCCAACATAGGCAATAACTGCTATTTATGCAAAATGAGTAGCTGAAGAAATCTCTTATTGCTGACAGCAGGCAAAAGGCCAGGTGCTTTTGTATTTATAAGATCTGTTAAACTAGGAGAAAAGTAAATTTGAAGACAGAAGCCTAGAACTTCATAGATTTTTTTCCTATAGGAGGTACTCCTCACTGAACTGAGGTTCATTGTTTAGATGAATTTGTTTTGCCACTGCTTTTTCTGAGTGTTTTCTCATCATCAGTTTAGTGCTTGACTCTTAATCAGTTTAGCAGGTATTTGATTATTTAATAATTGTCAGTTTAATTGTTTTCAAGAAATAATAATTGTATTATGACTAACAGTGAGAATTGTTAAGTATGATCTTGATGTCATATAGCAAGCATGATAGACAACAAGTTACTTGAAGAGTTCAGCGTGTGCTGAAAACTGTGTCCCACTCTTCACTAGCTAATATAGAAGAATTTGATCCTGAATCCGAGAGAAGTTAGTATGTATATCCAAGTATTGTCTGCTAGTAAGTTACTCACTTTTTAAAAGACTTCTTGTACTGACTATGCAATGTATGGAAAGTAAGTAAAATGGACAGCTATAAACATTTTTTTTTAATAACTCTTGCCTTCTAACACTCTAGGTGGACATTATATAGCTTATTGTCGAAACAATTTAAATAATTTGTGGTATGAATTTGATGATCAGAGTGTCACAGAAGTATCTGAATCCACTGTGCAAAATGCAGAAGCATATGTTCTCTTCTACAGGTAAGAAGAAGTTAAAAGCACAATGATATTCAAATTAGTCAAATACGTTAACTCTTTAAGCAATTAGGCCATTCTCATTCAACTAAGGGAAGAATTTGACCAACCAGAAATAGTGGAGAGAGACTTCATCTTTCAATTATGTCTTTAACACTTGTTCTGTTACTACTTCTGGACAGACTGCCTGAGTTGATTGTTATGCTTGAGAAGCGCTTTTATAATAGACTGTATAGGTCATTACTACTGTCTAACAGAGATGCTGTATGTCAATAAGAGTAGAAAACTGTCAAATTTTGAAGTTTGGTTTCAGTGTGCTCGGTTTTACTGGATTGTTTCAATGTAACTAGTTACAGTAAAGTGGCTTCAGTGTTCTTGAATATGTTTAGAGTTTTAAGTGAAAATTAAGAAATGGAGTAGGGCTTTATTTATGCAAATTGGAGATAACCAAAACAGTAAGATGATTAAGAAGAGAACTTTGAGCAACTGTTAGAACTGGCAACTGATTGCTTCTTTTTCACTTAGAGGAAAGGGATTCTGCACAAGCAGAGGTTTTTCACACAGACTCGAACTGTCAGAGCTCTAAAGGGAATTGTGGAAACTCTTCAGCAGATGGGATGTGGAACAACAGGGGATTTACTGTGCTGTAATTTAACTTCAGGGAATTTATAGGCTGATCTTTTCCTGAAAGTCAAAATGAAAGGCGAGAAATCATGTTACCATCTTAGGCCTAAGGATTTTTTTGCACTTGAAACACGAAATGCAACTAAAATATTTTGTTTTCTAGAAATCTTCTCAAATTGTGAGTTTCTTCTAGTAACATCATTTGCTACTAAAAGTTGACTACAAAATAGATTGTGCTAGAATTAAAGAATAAGATGTTGTGAGAATGCTTTAGCTTTCATTAGGAGTGCTCATTCCTGTCACTGTCTGAGCTAAGCCCATTAAAAGGAATGTGGAAGTCGTGACGTATTGTTGAGAATTAACACTATACCTGACTGTAAGCAAACAATTTAAAACTAAAATAAAGATTAAAATAATGTAATATTTTGTTTGGTTTAAACAAAGAACCCCCCAAACATACACATAAAATCTTGTCACGCACAATGTGATGCCCTTTCAGGACTTTATGAAAATTTAGTAGGGATATGTATGCTTTTTGAACTTAACTACTTTAATTTTGTTTTCAGACTTAGGGTTTTTGTTAAATAAATTTGACCTGAAGTTAGATGAGTGATGTTGTATTTTCATTGAGTTCATAGCATTTGTTTTTTCTACTCATCTACTGTTTTGCTATACTATGTATTTGCCAAATGGCCTTCATTGCTTGTAGCCATTAGGCCTAACTGAAGCTTTTCTACACAGCCATTTGAAACAAATTTGATTCCATAAATCAACTGATTTGTGCTAATTAAGAGTCAAGGTTCAGGTTAGGGATTTTGAAGGATGGGATTGAATGGTTGAGGCCTGCTTTTGGAGAATGGATTATTCAAACTAGGGAGTAGGGGAGTTAGTGTCTCCTTTATTGTTCAACCTTCCTTCTGATGTGAAGGAGCATGTCAAAGGACTACAGCTTGCAAGGCTTTAGCCTGAAGGGGTATGCTGCAGATGTGTGAAGGAAATTAGCAGATGGGCAGGGATCGTTATCTCCTTCTCCTGTGGAGCATTACCTCTGCAGTGTAGTTTGCAGTCTGTGTCAGTCCACATATTTGTTTTCTGAAATTGGCAGGAAGGATGAGAACTGTTGGGAGTCTTTGAATTATTGAACTGGGCAGGCAAAAGTTTGTTCTTGTAAGCATGATTACATCCACACTATGGCTTTGTCAGTACTAAGGACAAGCATAACTTTAACAGAGCACAGTTTTTTGGTGTCCTTCTCACTTCACAGAAACCCGTTAGTACTAACTATTGTGGTGTGTAATTCTGTAAGGTGCAGCACTCCAGGTTATTCACGTGTGTGTAAAAGGTGCAAGTTTTTTTCACATGCTAAATCAACTGTTGTACCACTGTAGAATGTAGAGGCATAGAACTTAGAAGCACTACCTACATACCACCTAAGGATATGTCTTTGTTTAATTGGTCCTATTTCTGTAATAGGAAGAGCAGTGAAGAAGCACAGAGAGAAAGACGGAGGATATCAGGTCTACTGAATATGATGGAACCAAGTCTTCTGCAATTCTATGTTTCCAGACAGTGGTTAAATAAGTTCAAGACTTTTGCAGAGCCAGGACCAATTTCAAATAATGATTTTCTGTGTATACATGGAGGTGAGACTGTAACAGAGTACCATTTACAAAGAATTTGCCTGTCAACTTGTAGCAGTACCGGGATGTAATTACAAGTAATTAAAGGAAATAAATAGATTAAATATAATAAGTTTGTTACAGTTTTGACTTCTAGGTAACTTGAATTTGTCTTTCTTTAGTAGCTGATAATTTGGAAATGATACTATATGAAGTCCTCCCAAACCTTGTCTTTTCTCTGCACATTTGATTTTGTATATTTGATTTCTTGCTGCTTAGAGGCAGATGATTTGGCTTATCCATTTTCATGATAAACATCTATATTCCTGTTTAAAATAAACTAACAAAACCATTTTATCATCCTTAATTTTTTGGTCTTTGCCTCAATTTTTGTTCTGCCACGTGCTGAAAGCAACAAAAAGGTTTGGAAGCCACAGAACAATTTGGTCTGGAGAATATCCAGTGCATAGCAGCATGATGAATACAATAGTAATTCTATATATTTGTATAGAAGCTCAGAAGCTGTATTTTGATGTGTTAAACGCTAATAAAAATAGAGAATTGCATAATAGCAAAACCTGTTTAGTGAAAGTATTCATATGAATGCTAACATTCCAAGCTACCATTATGTGGTATTCTCATACTTATTTTCTAATATGAAATATACTTCTATTAGGCTAGTGGTTACAGGTATAGCACCTTCTGCTAAACCGAACTTTTTTAACAAAGGAGTACTGTACCCCTATAGCTATTTGCAGTATGTTTACATGTGAGCCCTTGTTGCTACTGTTCTCCTTCTGAGGGGTTATTACAGATAACTCATGTTTGTATGTGTGTCCTAGCTACTAGATGTTCTTTTTTTCAAAAGATTTCATGTTATGCGTAGTTGCTTACCATATGCTTTAACTCAGTGCTGCTAATTCTGCAAGCCTGTCTGTTTCTTACTCCTTTTAAACTTTCAAGCATTCATGTGGCTTGAAGTAATTTAAAAATACTGATAGGAACAAATGAATTTCATGTAGGACAGTTTAGTAAATCAGCATCTTTACATGTACAACAAAGTCTTTCGCTGTTGTTTAACTGTATACATTCGGAAGTATTTTGTAACTGGCATTTAGAGAGGATTCCAATCCTTTTCCTTTAATCTTCTATGTGACTTCAGTTTCTCTTACATTTTTTGGCATCATAAGAGACTAAAATTAAAGAACAATCTTAAAGAACAAACTTTTTTTTGGATGACTAATTTTAACTAGTCAGGGTTTGTGATTTAGAGACCTCTAACATAGTCTCTCCTAAAAGTTCTTAAAGTGAATACCTCTCACCTTCCAAAAACAAAACAAATTCAAAGGCCTTTTTTCCCCCCCTTCCTCTTTTGCAGGTGTTCCTCCACCAAAGGCAAATTTCATAGAAGACCTGGTTGTAATGCTTCCTCAAAATATATGGGATAATTTGTATAGCAGGTAAGTTTCATGTAACTGAAAAGTCCTATGATGGAGTTTGAGAGCAAATCTTTGCCAAGCGGTGAGATCAGACTTTTGGGATTAGTGACTTAAAAAAAATTTTTCAAAGTGCAGATTTATATAACTTGCTTGTGCAAAATAACACTAACTAAAAGTCTGTATGAACATTAGTGTTTTACTGAGGTGACAGTCAAGTATTAAATCAATAAATGTTCTTTAGGATCTGTACAAAACAACACAAAGTAGGTCAGCAAAAGTATGCTTTGCAAGAGGTACTTTGAAAGATCTCTCTGTGTAAGCTTCCTGTTTCCTTGTTGGCTGGAGACAGCTTTTCTTGTATGTTGGCTTTGAATCCATAGCCTCAGCTGCCAGTAGTACTTTAAAATAGCTTAGATGTAAGGGTTCTGTATAACTACTCCACAATTCTATAGATCAGATTTAAGTGTTTGCTTATATGGGAGTAATTAAGATAAAATGGGTCTACTTTTAAAGTAACAAAAAAGCAGCAGAAGAGCCTAGCTGTTGACCTTAAGAACTCTTGCACTTGTAACAACTGTTTTTGTCTTTCTAATTCCCAGACACCTAAGTGCTTATAGCTAAGATTGATATATATATATATATATATACACACACACACACACACATATATATATATGTTTTTAAAAAGCTTGAGTTAACCACATGGAAAAATGGAAACAATGCTATGCCAACTTATTTCTACTTTCTTGCATATACTGAATTTTTGTTCCAAATAATTATTCTATAAATACATCATATGTAAACATATATGTTTATGTTAGTATATGAATATGTATTTACTATGTCATAGATAATTTACAATACAAATATGTATTTCTATTAAATGAACTGCACTATCCCTTTACATGTATACCAGCAACATTTGTTAAATCTGAAGGAAAATGTTTTTAAGCTTCTCATTCATTTTTTGAATAAGATGTCAAACTCCAGTCATACTTGATAAGTAGAAGGCACAGGGATGGGAAGATCGCCCAGACTTTGGGAAACATCTGGCAAACAGAGAAGAAATATTTGTCTGTTCTGTCTAACTTCCTAACTAGTGCACGTGCACATCTGCATAAAGTAGATTTGAAGCAACCATACATTGCTTTTTCTCTTGCTGATAGCTAGGAATCACGGGGGAGTACTATGGCTGCAGTGGGTGAGCATTTAGGGTAGGGAAGGCAAGTATCGAGAGAAACAAGACTGCTGTTGTAGAAGTTGACTTTACTGAGATAGTATGAAGGAAAAGCAGATTATTCAATTCTAATAGCTTGGGAGTCAGAATTGCTTCAAAATCAGATGGTATAATCCACATCTGATCAAAAACAGTGGACTGATGAGTGTAATCTAAAATCATAATGTGACCTTTAAAGGCACAATTGATGTGTAGGAAGCGGTGACCATTTTAATGAAATATCTTACAAAATATCAGTCTGAAGTTGTGATGTGATAATTGAGTATATGCTTACAGACGTGTGTGTACAAATGCTGTTTAATTTTCAGGTAAAATACAACACTTCTGTATTTAGGAAAGCAATAGCATCCCAAATTATTTTTATGGACTGATAAACATACAGTTCTAAGTTTTATTATGTTCAGATTTGATGCGTTCTGTGGTAGATTTTAGTTTAGTTTTAGTCTCTAAGTAAACATGGTCGCTTTTTCGCTCTTGTTCAAAAACTATTCAGCTTTTGGACCTTAATTCGTCTCCCTTATATTTAAGGATATTCCCTTTTATTTCTTATTTAATGGAAGTCTTAGAAAAAAATCTGAAGTTTTAGAAAAATAACAAAAGAGCATGACTGACAAGAATAAGTAATTGGCAAGGAAGGAGCACTATGGATATCCTTATTTCTTAACATGCATTTCAGCTTGACCTTTCTGCTGTGGTAAATATGTTTCTTAGTGCTGCTAGTCATTGGGCATTTTCTGTATAAGGCTGTATTTTCTAGGCCTACAAATGTTCAAAACAATCCCCATGTTCAGAATGGTACTTGCTGTGCTGTGCTGCTCAGTAACAGGGGCCCTAAAGACTTCTATGTGTGCAGACAGCTGGTGCACAAAGGAAGTATGCGGGGTAGGAGCATGCAGCAGTAGGATTTTTTGTTGTTGTAAGCAGACAAAACAAAAAAACGTTGAGGTTTAGAGCTTAGTTTAAGATAGAATTGGCCGAAATGTTTCCATAAAACTGTTTCTCAGAGGCTTTTGATAAATCACACGTGATATGTAAGAGCATTTATTTGGAATAATCACTTGCCAATATATTTTTCCAGTAGTAACTCCTTTCAAGGTATGTGATTATAACAGAGTTTCAGAGACAGTTTGTACTTGCTTTAGGCAGTCAGAACTTAGAAGGTCATTATGTCTTAAGATCAAGTACAAAATATTAGTATGAAAATAATGCCATATGTGGGTAAATGTGATCAGCACTGGAATGCAGACTTCTATTACATACTGTAAGAAACTGATGCTTGTTTATGTCTTAACAGGCGCCTGATTCTTTTTACATGCTCTTTTT
Source organism: Rhea pennata (assembly GCF_028389875.1). Taxonomy (NCBI): domain Eukaryota; kingdom Metazoa; phylum Chordata; class Aves; order Rheiformes; family Rheidae; genus Rhea; species Rhea pennata. The sequence continues at coordinate 13,913,061 of NC_084670.1, read as the reverse complement.
CACAAAGTTAATGTGTTGTGGGTTTTTTTTTTTCTTTAACCATCACTGCAGGTATGGAGGAGGACCAGCTGTTAATCATCTGTATGTTTGTCATACCTGCCAAATAGAGTCTGAAAGAAGTGAAAAAAGAAGGAAAAATGAATTGGAAATGTTTATTCAGGTAAAAAAAAAAATAAAAAAAAGTAAACAATTCTCATTCATTCCTTTTTTTTTGATGTCATCAGATATTCATGACTCCAGATCTTGGGTTACCATGTACATAAGTGATTCATGTAACAAATAGAATTTATTAAAATATTTGTATACCTATACAAAATCACCTTTGTCCTCTTAGCAGCCACAGTGTCCTTGTGATGTCCCAGATAATTGTTTATATGGAAATATAACTCGAGGAAATATTTCGCAAGTTAATTGTAATCTTATCTCTGATTCCAATTTTGTACTTGCTGTTTATACCTCTGTATAGCAAACATAGTTCAGTGTGAATTAAATATGTTAGTATTGTAATGGATCTATAAAATTAAGCTCATCTTATTCCTCATGTAACAAGTTCTTCCTTTCTTTCTTCCTTCTATAGTCTCTGAACCAAAATAAAAGATTAAACTGCGTAAAGCTTAATTAAAGGTCTTGCTGGAAGACTCTTGTAGAAACTGTTGTGTTTTTTTTTTTCAATGATAGAAACTGTTGTGTTTTTTTTTTCAATGATAGAAACTTGTGTTTTTTTTTTCAATGATAGAAACTGTTGTGTTTTTTTTTTCAATGATAGAAACAAACGTATTTGGATACAACTGGTACTCTTTACTTAGCTGCTTTTTGTGATCTATACAGTCACCTGTCTTGCAGGAGAAAATAAAGAACTAAGAGTGTGAATCTTCAATATTTTTAAACTAAAGCAAAAAGTCATAAAATCAGTATTCCATGCTTGGAATCACACTTCCTTCTGTCCAAATTATTAGAGAAAAGCATAGATAAAGATGTAGCTCATCATACAAAGAACTTGCCATCTAACAATGAAGCAAATCTTTACCTACTTTTTTTTTTTAACTTAAACTACCACTATATCAAAATCCTTACATTTGAAATTTACCAAGAGTTTATGGTTCTGATGATCTGAAGTTCTTTATAAATTTTTCTGTGGCACTGTATTATCTTGTTAAGTATTTTTAACTGCTTGCTAAATATTAGCAGCTTAATAAAAAGGCAGAAAAATAATAATTCTTTTTCCTTGCAGCTTAATAGAGCATTCCAAGAAGAAGAATCTCCATCAACTTTTTACTGTATTAGCATGCAGTGGTTCAGAGAGTGGGAAGCATTTGTAAAGGGCAAAGACAGTGGTAAGTTGTAGTTTATGTCAAGATGTGAGTAACCTTTTCTTTCTTCTTATTGTCAGATAGTAGTACTGTTTAAGTAAATTGCTTGTCCTTCGGTAAAAGGATGCAGGAAGAATAGCAAGATAAGGCAACAAAAGCTCTTTAAAAACAAGCAAACAAAAACTCACCAAAAAACGAAGACATAGTTTTCATATGTAGCAGATATAGCTAATTATATCTGAAATCAAATTATAGACTATAGTCAAAATTAGATAATTCATGGGAATGGATGATGGGATACTTGTGAAAGTATGTTGCTTGTTTGGGGAGGGGTGGTTTCAGGTTTATACAAAGCTTATTGTTCTTAATCTTTGCAAAAGCAGTAGAAAACTTAAACACCAACATCTGCAGGAAGCAGAGTGAGCTTCTAACAGCAGCAGGAAAAATTGGGTTTGAGTGTGAAGAGGTATGCATTATGCAGTACAAACAGACTGATAATGCTGTAGCTTCTGGAGGAAAGAGGATTTCACTGATAGAATTTAGATACACAGATAACTGTAATCATAGCACTATTAACCACCTTTAGGTGCGCATAAAATTTTGAAATGGAAATACTGACAAAATGTTCTCTAATCTTGTTTGAATCTGCTCTGGGATAGCGTGGCTGGAGGTGAGAATTAGGATTAATTTGCATTTTACATTGCTTGAAGGCTTACTGTAATCATGAATGCCTGGGAAAAAAATGCTTTTAATTAAAATTCTGATTAGCTTTTAACAACTTGGAACATTGCTGAGCAGTACAGAGCAAGCAGGAAGCAAACAGACTACTCCTTTCATTTAAAAACTGAACCTCCGGACTGTTTGTTTTCACACTGTCACTTTAATCATTTCTGTCACTTTAGAGCCTCCTGGTCCTATTGATAACACCAAGATTGCAGTCACAAAATGTGGAAATATTGTGCTAAAGCAAGGTAGGTGCAAGGTGCTGCAGCTTTGGACTCCTAATTATGTATTTGCTAAAGCTAGGAAAACTTATTATAAATTCTTATATTAACTGTTTTTGTAAAATTATAATTTCTGGGGAATGTGTGTGTTCTGTTTTAACTAAGAAAAATTAATTTGGAGGAAAACTGAAGAACTGGTCATGGTTACAAGGTCCATTTTTAGGAGGCCAGCTTATTCATAAAATTATGAGTTAGTGTCGATAGTAAACTAATCCAAGTGCAGATAAGAATGTAGAAAGCAGTGCAGAATAATTTTGGCTTTTAGGCTGTGTTCTCTATCTATATTTAGTTATTTGAATCTTGAATCCTAATATGAGTTGAGAGCTACTTCTGACAGAGGGAAACAAACTACAGTGAGTAAATACTGTTGCTCATTTTTCTGCAAGTAATTTAATGATCATAGAATCACAGAATGGGTAAGGTTAAAAGGGACCTCTGGAGATCATCTAGTCCAACCCACCTGCTGAAGCAGAGTCACCTAGAGCATGTTAGACAGGGTTGCATCCAGGCAGGCCTTGAAGATCTCCAGAGGAGACTCCACAACCTCTCTGGACAACCTGTTCCAGTGCTCTGTTGCTCTCCCAGGAAAAAAAATTCCTCCTCATTCAGGTGGAACTTTCTGTGGTTCAGTTTGTGCCTGTTACCTCTAGTCCTGTCACATGGGACTATTGAAAAGGGTTTAGCCCCATCCGCTTGACACCCTCCCTTCAGGTACTTATACACATGATAAGATCTGCCCTCAGTCTTCTCTTCTCCAGGCTAAAGTATATTGCAAAAACTTTTCCAGCCTACAAAGATAGATTTCATTTATTATTCATAGTCAGATTCTTAATAACATCTATCTGAATTTTGTGTAGAGAGAAAAGTTAAGTTTTTTAACACAGTTTGCTCTATGAAGACTTTAGAATCATAGAATTGGTAAGGTTGGAAGGGATCTGTGGAGGATTGTTGTCCGGCCCTCAAGCAGCACATACGGGGATCGAACCCATGACCTTGGCATTATTAGCACCACACTCTAACCAACTGAGCTAAACTTAACCCATAAAACCCATTTAGATTTCCTGTGAAAACATCATGTGAATGTTTCATTTAATTATAGCTCAGTTTTGAGGAAAATGCAATGTTAAGGTTAATTGTTATTTGTTAACTGGATTTTTTCACAGTTAAGTTTAATGCCTCAACATACAGCAGACCTACTAGGCAGTTTGCTGGAGGTCACTAGCTCCTGGGTGAATCTTACCAGCTGTAAAATGTTAAGTTTTTTTTTTTTTAAAGAATGAGTTCTTGCTCCTATGCGTGTGCCAGTGCTTTTTAAAATTTAAGCTGTAACATAGGATTCAAACATAAGTTATGAAGCATCTGATTGAAATATAGCAACAGAAACTCAGTTTAGGATCAGTAACTAAGTAAAATGACATTTTTGGGCTTTGGCTATATTAACTCGAGTTAGAACATAAGTAGAAATTAAGAGAAAGATTATGGAAATACTTGCCTCTCTTCCTGAGTGAATAGGCAATTAGAGCACTACTAAGTAGTGTGTAGTATTACATATCTTTGTGATTCAGTGGTCTTGATTGCTATGTTAGTTCACTGTGCTTGTTCAGCTAAACGTGACCATTAGAGCTGGAAGCTGCATGAGGGGAGGAAGGTCTACTCCTGTGCCTGCAGGAATGGAGTCAGTTGCATTTTTAAGTACAGCATTGAACCTAAACATTTATTTACTGAGGTATACCTTTATTAATTCTGGCACAGTACATCCTGACTTCTAGATGAAGCTTTGCATGGTTGACTCAGTGCGGGTAAACAAATGTGTAACTCTTTGTACCCTTCCTCTTCAGAAGTGTTTTATATGTAAAGTAGGGTTGTAAGTCCATTGGCATATGAGGTGAGGCTAGAAAATTATGAGCATATATGGAAAAGTCCCCTTGATTTAGCTTTTTGTTTTTCTTTGAAATTGAGGGTATTGTAATTAAACTTAATGAGATAGATTAAGAATAATTTCTAATAAAAGAATATTGGGAGAAACTTCCTGTAAGCAGTTTTTTAATCAGTTGCTTAAGATGGAATAGTCTTATTCAGATAGAGTAGAAAGCTGTTCTCTACACCTAAGCTAAGAAATCCTGACTTCAACTGTATTGGACAGAATCCTTGTATTAAAATCAGAGTAGTGATATGTTGGGGTTACCCTACCTCTGTAAAGGGTTACTGAAAATCAGAAGTGATTATTGGATACTGATCTGAGAAGACATCTAGCCAGAGGAATGGGATTGTGAACAAAGACTTTATTAAATGGACAGAGAAATGAAGCTGACTCATCACAGTGCCACATACAAGAAGTGTTAGCAAGGCAGTTAATGTCCTGATAGTCTTTTCTATCAGAAGTTCTCAGAATTCCACTGTGGCTCCTGTTCTTTTATTCTTTACTGTAAAATCTTGAATTTTTCTCATTAAGCAAGCCTTGCACCCTTGAACTTTATGGTAATTAGCAGGACTGGATGTCCTTACATTAATACGAATCCTTGCCCTGTCTGTGTACTGAGAAGCAGCCTAAAACTGCAAGACTGGCCAGCTGTCAGCTTGGTTGATGAGTGTCAGACAAGATGTTTTTCTTAATATCATGCATTTTTATGGTTGAGCTCTGCTAAGTATTAGATAGTGTAGAGAGCAGGTAGTTGTAGAATCAAGAAGCATAAAACTAACATATGTCATCTGGTTTGGTAGATAGTAAAAGATAAAGCACCCAGATTAGGTTATTCAGTTTGTCTGAGTATTTTGTTCTTTTTGTATATGTTATGGACTTAAAGGAAAAAAGGGGGGGGGGAAGAATTTTAAATTGTAATCAAAACTTTAAAAATGTTTTCAGGTGCAGATTCTGGACAGATATCTGAAGAAACATGGAATTTTCTTCAGTCAATCTATGGTGGAGGTCCAGAGATTATACTCAGACCACCTGTTCCTCCAGTAGACCCTGATATCTTGCAAACAGAGGAGAAGATTGAATTAGAAACTCATGGTCTGTAGCTGTTGAGATAAAGATGAATGTGTAAGGAATTCAGCTTCCTTACAAAATGCCCCAATACATTCCTGAAAGTTTTATTTTGTAATATTTGTAGGAGGCAAAGCTCACTGGGCATTATGTTAACTAAAGAATAGTAAGTTGAAATATGTATTACAATTTGCTTAAATATAGACTTGTTTCTCTGTTCTGGAAGGCATGTGGTTTGTACATTTTGGAGTGTTTAGTCAATGGAAAAAATTGTCATTTCTGGTTTTCTTGGTACAAGTCAAAATCCTGTATAATCATAGACTTAAATGAGTAAAATTTTAGAGATGTCATAAAATGACCTCTTGATTGGACTTCTGATATCTACAAACTACTGCCTACTTTAATTGTACAGTTTTGACAAGCCTAGGTATAAGGGGAGTATATTTTAAATGGATCATAATCATTGATTTAATAAAAAGGAAAAAAAACTTCCTAAATGCTCAGGAAAAAGTCTTGCTTTTTTTTGCACTGTAAGTATATAAAACAAGTAGTATATAACATCCAAATACTTTTTGTATTTGAATGGATCAAATATTAGTCTAGATGGAATATTGTTCTAGTCAGCAAATGTAGTAATTTATTATTTAATAAACTTTGCGTCTTATTGTAGGTTTCTGTAACTCTAAGCCTGGCTAGTATCTCTAATAATATGTGACAAAAAAAAATTTAGTCTTCTCTAGAATGATGTTTGAGAGCATGAAGTGTGGAATGTAAAATGATTATGGACATGAGTGGTATAAATTTGAGAAATTAAATTGTCTCATCTCTTATATTCACAAAACAATTCCTTTTAAAGGATTTTATTGTATTGTTAAAAATGCTCAGTGGCATGATGACCTGTGATGTCAAAAGCTGAATGAAATATATATATTGCAGAACTTTACTGAATGATTCATATTGGAATGCAGAATGGCATTTGCTCTTGTTTTTGCCTGATATTGTTACCAAATAAGCAGCATTATTCAAGATTGGATCAATAATAATAATAATAAAACTTCAATTGTGGAAGGAGGAGGAAAGCTTTCTTAATGTTTTTCATTTATTACATCAATACAAAACCTTTCAAAGCAATGCTTTGATACTACTTTCACACCCATATAAGTGTATTCCGTGAACATTTTATGGTTAGACAGTGATGCTGGTATTTCTAGCTCCAAAGTGAGCAAATGCTGAGACAACATTTGTCTGGATAATTTTATATATAGTATAAAACTGTTCTTAGGCTTTGTAAAGCACTTAAAGCCATTCTGGTTAAAGAATCACACAGGACAATCCTAGACTGTGTCCTGTAACCTAAAGTACTTGACCCCATTGGTGACGTGCCACGTAGCAGGAGTCAGTTCTGAGTAGCTAAACCAGTATTTTACTTGCTCTGCCTGAGAAGAGCTAGAGCAAGGAACAGAAGGAATTAAGATGGGTTTGTAATGTGTGTTACTTTTGATCCTCTTAACTCATCACCTTTACTTGTCGATAATTTGATACCATTTAGTATTTCTCTGTAGATCTTGTAGCATAATTTGAACTAAACCAAATTTATGTTCCTATTTCAGATGATACAGCTTGTAAAAGCCACATATAGAATATATTGTACTTCAGCATTTTGCTTTGCTGTAAGTTTTCTGCCTTTATAAGGTAAGCTGGAGTCTAATGGAATAGTCTTGTACTTTCTGGCCTTTAAATCCGGTAGAAAAGAACTAAAAGAGTAGGCAGCTTGTACTTCCAACCTGCAGCTATGTAACTTAAGTCTTTTATAAGTAACTTATTTTCCTTTGGGGGCACATTGGCTTAAGGCAGAGGTAGGTACAGAGCTCTGAAGAGATTTGGAAGAAGAATAATGCCAGCCTTGTTTATAAACAAGTGGCTGAAAAAACAGAAAGGGGATAGATGGAATGCCCTATTCATCTGTAAGTAAGGCCTCTGAATCAAGAGAAATTTAAGGAATCTGTCCTAGGTAAATGAGTTTTGCTGTGAACTAAAGGAAATACATATATCTTAAATGCTAATACAATATGAATAAAGCAGTGCAAATAGGGGGGAATCAACAGCAATATAAAGGCAATAATTATATGAATTAGGAAAAAAAATACTCAATTTTAAATTGCTTTATATAACTCTTGCCTAGCCTGTTAACTTCTGAACTTGCCTGTTTCTCCTTAAATTCTAAAGAAGATCTTGGGATACCTGCAGCTGAGAAGTCTTGCATGTACACAGGAGTAAATCTAAAGGAACACAAAGCAGAGTCCTTAACTATCTGACCATGCATTTCTACAATTTTATATTAATAGATAAGGTACCTTGAAGTTAATACCAAGTTACATATACAGCAAACAAACATTGCAGTTGCAAAAACCTTATACTTAAAAAGTTATCTCACTGTTTAACTTGCTTATGAACAGTCAATAGTAATTTGTAGGCCTTGGCCTGTGGGAGGTACTTCTAGCTTCCTACTTCCTTCTTTTTTTTTTTTTTTTTTTTTTCTTACTAGAATAACCAAACTCAAACCTGGGTTTATACTGTCTAGGTTTAACTTGTTCTTTGTTAAGCTTTTATCAGACTTAAACTATTTTTAAGGTTCTTACTATAGTAAAACTGATTAAAAAAAACCATAAAAACATTAATAGCTCTGCATACTTTAGGAATAGTTTTTCCCTATGTGTTGTTGACTGAATTTGAGAAATATGTTCTTGATTAAATCACTGTACAATGATTAGGTTTACTATCTGATGTAATATTTCTACTAATAATCAGGGTGCTGGAACAGAGCGCACTTGTATTTAAGAAAAAAAAAGATTGAGTGTTGGGCATCAGTTTGGTAACGAAGCAGTTCTGTGCAAGTGTTCTGAGTATTATAGCAGATCAGACTAAGTAACAGTTAAAATCTGATAACAAAAAATTGTTCTGGGTAGTAGTACCAAAAGCATCAGATGTGAGGCACAGGAGGTAATTATTATGCTCTACGTGGTGCTTTGGTGGTGAGCTCTCATCTGTACTGTTTCCAATAATTTTGGATATGATATAGTAATAAAGTTGAGAGGAGAATATCTCAGAAAGACTAACAAAACTCAGAAGCTATCTAGCTTAAAAGAATTTTGAAGGGAGACGCAAGGCTTCTAACATAGAAAAAAATTGCTGGATGATAATTTTTCCTAGACAGTAGGAATATTTGTCTAAATACTAGCAATGATTAGTGGTACTGGATATTATGTAGCCTGTTGGAAATTTTCTGCAAGCAATTCTGTAGAAACTCTTTCATTGGATGTCTGGGAATCCATAGTAAATATAAACTGTACATGTACACAAGCCCTTTTAAATTAGCAGTCGTGAAACACCTCTGTTACCTTCAGAAACAGGCATCTTCCCACTACAGCTGTTTGTCATGATAAAAAAAAATCGCTGAGTTTGCGGAGATGAAATATATGTATTTGGTTGCAAGACAGTTACTGAATTCTCCAAGGACTAGGAAGTCATCCATTTGTAAGAGTTTTATGCCACGGAAGTGAAAACCTGTTTAAAGTAAGACAGTTTGAGAGAATGCCAGATCTCTTGCATATACTGGAGAGAAGGTAACGTTTCAGAGTATAGATACAGAAGAAACCTTTGCTGTGACAAAAGCTCTGATTCAAAGCAGAGAAAGAATGTGTCACAGGAAGGGCTGTTGAAATGGTTCTGTTCCCCTCCCTACCCGGGAAGTCTTTAACCAATTGTGTTGGGTTCTTTGTCTGTTTGTCTCCAGTTGAGGAAACAAGGCAGTATGTTTGGATGCCAGGGAAGCTGTCATTTCAAGAAGAGAAAAATTCAGTAGGGCCCTTTTTCTGGGCCTGTAAATCTAGATGTGGGCTACTAAAAAAGTGCTGTTCAATCTGGTAATGCTGATCGTCTTTTGAAGAAACTAGCTTACTAGCTCTTAGTTTGATTTCTCTCTAAATTGTTCAAGTTTTGTTTGCAAGTAGTATCCCTCCCTGTCACCCCCACCCGACGTCCAGAAGAATGCTTCAAGTACTGTGTGATGTAGCTGAATAGTCTAATTGGGGGAAAAAATAGCTGACAAGCTATTGAAATGGTTACTGGCAAAGTAAGTCACTTTCACAATATGCCTCAGAGGTGAGAGGTAAGTAGTCCCCCTGCTTAATGAAGCAAATAAAAACAACCTGCTTGCTATTTATGAAACTATCCTGTGTTACTGACTTAACGGCCAGTCTTTTTCTGTCATAGGAGTACTAGGAATTCAAGGAAGTTTTGAAGACTGTTATATGTGATTCAGGTTAGGTAGTCTAGAAAGCTGTCTCTGCAAGTAGCAGCTAATTTAGTTGTACATCTAGGGATAAATATAAATGTACATAATGTATTTCTCTAGTTTCTTAATTGAACTATGGCTGGAGGCACTAAAATGATTAAGTTCTGCATAGGAATAATGATCTTGAGTAAATGGATCAGATAGGTTTTTTTTGTTTGTTTGTTTTGTGTTTTTTTTTTTTTTTTTTTTTTGTTTCCTCATTTCAAATAGATAGATGATACTTCAGTTGAATGCAGTGATGGGTGTCAGTTTTCTGTCAGTAATGACCTGGAAGTTTGCTAGGTAAGTTAGAGGCTTCATATGCTGTTCGATAATTGTACCAAAACAGGATTTAAAAAAGGGGGAATGGGAAAGCCATTTTTACTTATTCATATCAGAAAACTCAATCTGTTTTCATAACTCTGCATATTTTATTTGAGTGGTATTGTTATTGTCAGCTGTTGAGCTGCCCAAATGCAGCAAAAACTTGTTAAGGTATCATCTAAGATTTAGTTGATGAAATCTGCTGTAGGATAAGGTCTCTGATGCAACACTGCAAATCTGAATTTGAAGGAGAAATGCCATTGCCACATGTGTGCCTGACAGTGGTAAGGAGATTTTACATTTGAATTGTACTGCTATGTCTAGACTGCCATTTGCAAACCCATCAAATACACCTGGTCAATGACACCTAAACTATTTAGGTTTTTTAAATGCAAGTCATTTCTTTATCCTGATATTTTACCTGGAAGTTCTACAGTCTTTAGCTTTGTCTGAGAGTTGCAGAGTCATATGGTCGTGCTTATCGGTTCTACTGACAGAGGTAAGCTGTTAGGAATGAACCTCTGACCAGCTATTGAAGTAAAGATGAGAGAAGCCTGGAGCCAACGAGTAGTAGTCCATTAGTCCCCAGGTTTTGAATCTAGATGATAGTTTACTTCTAGAAGTCTGTCCTTTTGGCAGAGTACTATTTCTGTGATACCTGAAAGAGTTCATATTTAAAGCCTTTTATATATTTGTAATCCTATATTTTGGTAAAGACAGCCCTATGAAGAAGGATTATTTTATATAATTATTGATTTAGCATATCCTTCTGACAGTGGGATATCTGCCTAAACAGTTAAATACATTTGGCTGTAAAATCTTTTAGACTGATGAAATAGCTTTCATTTGTGCATTGAAACTTAAGTATGTACATGTAGGTCTGAGTTTTTCTTGTGAAATCCGGTGTAATTTGCTGTACTAATGTATTATACCAATGTACTAATCCTTCTGAAGTTCAAAATTGTTTAAGGTATGGGTTTCTTTGTAATACAAGGTATCTCAGGTTTTCTTAGAAGGACTAAAGCCAAGAAGTTTTTCTATTGAGTTAGTATTATAGGCATTTATTTATAACGATAGTGCCAACGTTTGATTTCTTTTTGTTTGTGGTTGATGTACCGTTATTCATCATGCAAGTTCATTTGGAAAAGCGAACTAGAGACTGGAAGAATCTGCTGGAGAACTTAAAGGTTCTCTTTAAATGGGCTAGTAGGTTCTTCGTATTTGCCATACGGATCTCAGACTGAACTAAGAAAACTCTGTTCCATTTATTCCTCTTGAATTCCTCATGTATAACTGGCTTAATGCAGTCTAAGCAGTTTTCTCACTGAAAACCTTTCAGCTCTTCATTTTACCCAGGAAATGAGTAAAACAACTAGGCTTTTTTATTCTTCCAAACAGATGGCTTTTCTGGCTTCCTTCTATACTTGAGGCATCCAGAGCTGACAATTAGTAGCAGGAAGCAAAATAGATTCTAGATTTCTGAAGCGTCACAAAGCAAGACAAATCACTTTCAGCATTATTTCATGTAAATTGTCTGGTTGCAAACAAACTTTGGTTCATTTTAGCCTTCAAAATCTTAACAGAATAGAAAATAGCCTCATCAGCAATAAATTTTAAAAGGGCTATTCCTACTAGCACTGAAAACATAAATTGTTTTCTTGAATGTACTCTGTAATATGTACTGCTGTTTAAAATGTCATTCAACAAGATGATATGGCTTTTCTTACATTAAAAATGTTAGGACAAAGTACAGAATAAGATAAAATGCCATCTTTTTGTAATACATTTAATATTAAGTACTTGCTTACAATATCTGTCCAACACATTTTTCATAGGTGGTTGATAATACTTTGATGTTTCAAACTTTTCTCCCTTCCTAAATGTGTGCCAGCTGTGACATGCAGATAGTAAAAGAAGGTTCATTTGTGAGAAACACTAATGGATCTGGTAAGTTTTATGGATTCTTAGTGATACTACTTGCCAAGTTACTTGACCACAGCTTTTCTTAGAAAGATCATGGATAGATAGATGTGCAGACTTCAGAAAATGCAACATGAATTTGATCCCTCAAATAGGAAGTTGGAAGTGTTGGGAATAGACTGGATGTTCATACACACAGGTTTGTTTTGCCTCCTCACTGTTAGTGAATCTTAGTCACTTTTCTTATATGCTGATTATTCAACAGTATGAGAGGTGTAAAATTAAGTAGTTGTTAATCCTTAAAATGCTTTCATAATATAAAGGAGGTTGAGAAGACTTAATATACTCAACTGATTAAGAAACATGCAAGTGCAACAAATGTTTATATTTCCAGATATATTTCTCCTTTCTCACTTGAAACTCACAAACAACTTTCTCTTTATTAAGAATCTTAGTAAGTTCCACTTCTGGTTTAACTTGCCACATGAAAAAGTACATCATGAAGTATCTGTTGCAAAGAGCAAAAAGGGCAGCAAAGAGAATAACAAGTAAGAAAAATCTTAGTTGAAAATAATAGGCAGCTGCCAAAAATGAAAAATACCAATTTTCATGTCCCTTACCTCAAAGGAAAATGTCATACTTTTTTTGTGAACAGTTTTGCCCAGAAGTGATCACTTTTATAAGTGACTAATTTTGTTGTGTCTTGTGCATGTTTTTGTAATGTACATGCTAAAAAAGATGTCCTGGTTACCATGGTGATACATTACCTTCCCCCCCCCCCCCCCCCGCCCCGGTCTGTTAAAATGCTAAATCCAAAAGAACAGCATTTGTGTTTCCATGAAGGATGCACACCTCTATCAGTACAAAAGTAAGATTCTTTTAATGAGATTTTCAGCTGTAATGAAAGGAATGCATTCATAAGTGCCAAAATGCTAATCAATTGGCAACACTAATTCAGTTAAACAGTATTTCCTATTATATTTCTAGTCTAGTAAAAATGCTTGTAATTAGACTGACTTTACAAATTAAGCAATAAGCAAGCTATTTTTCAGCTATGAACTCTTCCTTGGTGTTTCATCCTCCTAATAATTTTTAGCAAGGGAAATGCACTGCATCTTTCTTTTTTGTTCTGTTTGTAGTATAATTAATCTGATTTCCTACTTAGCATCATAGAAAAGGTAATTTGTCTCTAAAACCAGATCAGTAATGATCCAAACTTCATGTCTAACCTTAACTTTAAAGACCCCAGTGTAGAGACTAGTCTTCCTTGGCTCTTTCTGTAGATACTGAAAAAGATAAAGGTAATTTGGGGGCAGGAACCCAGAAAGTGCTTCAAGCCTTCTAGATACAGAAGATATATCTATTGGTAGGCTTTTCTGCTGAAAAGTGGCTATCCTCCGGTCTAGATTTCTAGTCCTGAACAAGGATCCCTGCTGTGTAAAATGGAACTGTCAGTGGTGCTAGTATCCATTCCTACATGGTGGTAGTTCAAATTTTTACTTAAACCTCTCTCTCACATCATCTAGAAGAGGGCCCTAATCCCAAAATGTAGGCTTGGCTTTAGGAGACTTTTCTGTTTAGAAAAAAAATGTGCATCAGGGGTAGACTTAATTTTTGCATTTAGACACCTTCATTTTGGAAACTTCTAATCCTTTTTTTCTGCTTTGTGTTGAACACATCATGCTGTTCAGCATCAGAGCAATAATAGAGCCCTCTACTGTGGGTCTAGGACCTGAAAGAATATGCAAGGTAGTCAAAACAATTACAGGGAGATTCCATGACCTGACACACCTTTAGGTAGGTTGTGAACACAATCTGATGTGTTATTGCAGACCCACTAATACCTGACAGTGCTCCATACATAAAGGAGAAGGGAGAAGATAGAAATGACTTTGATAGGAGTTTATAACACTTATAAGAATTAAAACTCCTAGAGTAACCTAACTATAAAAATCAGAAATGTTGAGATCCTAATTTTGGAGGCTGTTATTTTATGGAAACCCAAGACAAAGTTTAAATATCAGAAAAATAACATACTAAGTCTAATGAATTCTAAACCGGAATATTTTTAATAATGCACTGTATTCTAGCTAGCATTTTCTATCTACCTGATTTTGAAGCCTCTACTCAAATTAGCAAAAGCAGTTTTAAGTGGAATATTTCATGAGCAAGGGAGTGGTTGTACACTTTCATTGAATGTAGCCCAATTATTATGAAGAATATATATCAGTTCTTCTTATTTGTAAACATAGGGGGGGTTATTATTTTTACATCTACTTGAGTTAGATGACCACTACTTTAAATATACAGGTATAAAATGGAAATAAGCAATAAGTAACTGGCAACTTGCTTTTTCATAATATGTTATAGGACATCTTTTATTAAGGTGATCTCTGCAATAGGCTGTGTGTATTATAAGACACCTAAATTGTCTAATGTATGCATACAGTCTCCAGTCACTGATGTATTACAGGTCTATTTAACAGCTTTTTCCACCTTTTTCTGCTTTTTCAAACTGTAGTTGAAATTGTTGCCACAAAACAGAGCAGTAAAACTAGGCATTCTAAATTTATGGCTGATGCTGGTTTTCAGTAGACGCTAGACCAGATGTCAGTTTGTAATCCTGAATTCATAATTCAGCGTGATTGCATTTTTGATCACTATTTTAATAATTTGCTTTTTACTGATTTTTGACATGGGGACTTGTATAACTATTATAAAGGCTTTGTCAAAGTAGTATTTCAAGTAGTGAAAACAGTAACAAAATGCATGTTCTTAATAATAGGTTATTGAATTGATAATACTATAAATGCTAATGTTTACAGTTCTGGCAAGAAGCCTGTGCAGTCTTTCTGAATTAGCTGCTGGAGCCACAGCTTTATCTAAGACACTTTGTTTATGTAAGAACATTGGAAAATGTGATGGTGGTGTTACTGTTGTTGAAGTTAACATAAATCTAGTCTTTTTCAGGTTTGTTCTCTACATCTAGTAGCACCAATGAAAGAAGAGGTTTAGGGCCTTCCAGGGAATGCAGCAGGCAGAAGTGGGTGGCAAAATAGAGGACCTACAATAAAGAAAACATGAGGTGATTCCTTGTAAGAACACATAAGCAAAAAATAGCCTTTTCCTGTAATACTGTTTAAAAATGTCTTCCTCTTAGCTCAGCTAAAATTTCCCTTTTGTAACTTGAAGCTATTTTCTGTAACTCTTTCTTATAAGGAATTTTCTTCAGAATTTAAATGTGATATTTTTCCAGATATACTGTAAATGGAAAAAATCAAAAAGCCACCTAAGAAATTTTTGTGGATAATTTTTAGGATAGTAAACTAATCAGTGCAGAGACTTTTGGGTACTGTGCTGAGCTAACTCCAGCACAGGATGGTGGTTAGCTTTGGGCAGCCCTGTTGAAGCTGACCCTACTGAACTGAAGCTGGCTTCAGGAGTCTCTCTGCTGTCTTCCAGCACTTCTGTGCAGCCACTGCACAAAACAGCCAGTCCAGTACAGCTGGCCTGGAGTCAGAACAAATAAACCTGAGCTGAAATCTGGAGGAGGATTCAGCTATTTTCCTTGCCCTGCTGTCTGGAACAGCTTTATTAAGAGCTAGGAGCTAACCTTTTCAATTGTTTTGAATCATGGAGAGTTATTTTTGTCAATCTTTTTGTCAGGGAGGGGGAGAAAAATCAAACATTTGACTGACTCTGGTAAAGTGCTACTTCAGACTAAGCATGAGGAGCAGTTAAGCTATTTCATGGATCGAGATAGCTAGAAACAAGGACGCTACCACAGAGCATGAGCCTTTTAACAGAGCTTCATTGAAGCCAAGCCTCGTGGTCTTACGAGGTTCTCTATGCAGAAACATGTGCTAGGAGTTTGTTTTAGCAAAGTGGAGGGGAGTAAAACATCTGACAGCTCATGATTTTTTAGCAGCTAGTGATGGAGGGAGGTTTTGATCTAGTATGTTTTTTTTATCCTGTCCTGTTATAACATGATGAAAGACTGTCATTGACTCCATTTTCCTATGATAAGAATAGTTCTTTACTGCGGACAGCCAGAAAAAGATGGTTACTGCTGAATAAATTACTTGAGGTTGCTCTTAATAAACATGTCTATCAATTGTTTACTGCAAGATAGAAGTTGTAGCACAGAGAAGATGGCTGCCACTAGAGTCAGGAGTATGGTATAGTTTGGATAGGCTACGTGAGGGACTGTCTGAAAGTGAGAATATGTTAGGGAAAGCATGGTCCTGTTAGGCAGGAAGTGTAATTGGGAATTATTCAGAACCTCCTCTGGGATACTGCAGCGAAGAGGCTGCAGGATATTGAAGTGTTGAAGATTAGAACTATGGGGACAGCAGGGTGGAAGAACAACAATGTTCAGTTGGCTTCAACCAAAGGAAGTTTCTCAAGGTTTAAATGTAAACTCCCTTGGGCAGAGGTCTCATAGTAAACCTGCTTAGTCTCAGTCCTTTCTGTGCATGGACAGCTTCTGCTGCCCTGTGGATAGAAGACTGATGGATTCAATCCAGGGGAAGTAAGGAGCACAGAGAGGTGGGGCAAGAGCTTTGGGAGCATCCCTTTCTTTAGCAGGAAACATCACACCATGCACAGTTGCTCTTTGTTATCATCTGCTCACTAGATACTACTGCTTTTTAAGCAAGATGGCAGAACATAATATTTAAGGACTCAGTGAATTCAAGACAAATCTTGGTCTAGGGTGTGGTTGGACAATATGGTTGGACTGGTTTCATCCAGCTGCCAAAAATCTGCTGCTGCCAAAAGAAAATAGTGCTGCTCCTCCCCTCTGCTGGCACCACCTTCTCCTCCACTTCTCATGTACTGGATCCCTTGCCTGACTTGGTAGTGAGCTAATGCAGCTTATTTTCTAGCTGAGAACAAATCACCACAGATGTCAACAGTTTCTTAGCAGTTTAGGAAGTCCAACTGGCTTACCACATGTTCAGATGAGCGCTGGAGTGGGCAAAAGGGAAGTTGTGGGACTGCATTACTGGGGAGTGGGGCAGGGGGTGTGTGCTGGGGGAAGAACGCTAGCTAAAGCAGCTCAGCTGCATTGCTCAACTGCGCCCTTGGACTGCCATGGGAATTCGTTTGAGCTAAACCAATGGATATTATACTGGAGCAGCTGAGAAAAACCTTCAGCTCTACTGCAAAAGCACTAACACTTGGCTGAAATGCAGTAATATCTTAAACAACTGCAGCTGTTTACTAAGTGAACATATTTCTAAATTAATTGTAATTCACAAAAATTTTAATGCTTACAGGTGCTGCCATGATAACAAAAAGCTCCATTACTTTCTCAGACTTGGGCACACAAACAGGATGCTGCATGAGAACGGTGGAATGGATTCAAGGAAAATTTTTCCTTCCCTCTCTTGTGGGGTTTCTGTTGTTTTGAATCTGATGACAGGAGAAGAGTTCCAAGTCAGCAAGAAGCAGAGGAAAGTGAGAAATGCTTGGGAAAATGGAAACGTTACTGAGGTTTTAGGCAAAGGATACGATCTAGGACAGCAGAATGAAAGATCTATAACTAGCAATTTGTACAATTATGATTGTATTAAAACTGATTTTGTTACTCCCTATAAGAAGGATACAAATCAATTTAATTACAGTACAGTCAGCAACTACTTCAACAAAATGCTACTTAATTTATTTTTAAAGAAAACCTCTTGTATAGGAATTTTTTAGCAGTTTGCAAAGTTATTTATTTACTTATTGGATGAGAAGGTTTTGAACTCCCTAAGCATTTAACCAGAAAACATGAGTCCTCTGTATTTCTTGGCTACCTCATTCTCTTCCAGATGCATTATAACCGTGGTGTGTCAGAAGACAGTGATGGATTAGTAGGATAGTAGGAGATGGATGGTAGTTCATAAATAGAAGTAAATGAGATCTCTTTGAACAAACTGTGCATTAAATGCTAACGTGTGGTGATCATATGCATGTTTGCAGATAACTAAGAGTCTACCAAAAATAGAGGTTTGGAGTCTTTTTTTTTTTTTTTTTTTTGTTTTGGTTTTTTGTTTTTTTCCACTCCTAACGTGGCGGGCTAGAGCATCCCACGGCGTCTGTCCCTGAGCTGTAGCTCACATGGCACAACCCAGCCCCGCTGCTCGGGCAGCCGCCTGGGCGCCCCCCCGGGGGGCTGCCTCCCCTCCCGGCCGCTGGGAAGCAGCGCGGCGCGGGCAGCGGGCTGCGGGCCGGGCGCTGCGCCAGGCACCTGCCCGCGAGGCGAGGGCTCGTCCCGCTGCCGCGCCGCCGCGGGGGGCCGGCAGAGCCCTCGCGGCGCCGCGCAGCGCGGGGGCGGCGGGCCGCGGGCAGGCCGGGGCGGCCGCCTCCGCCCTCTGCCAGCAGGCGGAGCTGCAGGGAGCGGGTCCCCGCCGCAGCGGGCTGGAGGGGGAGGGGAAGGAAGCGGAAGGAGCCGCCGCCGCGCTGAGGGGAGCAGGCGCTGTGCGGAGCCGCCGCCGCCGCCTGGTGCGGGCAGCACGGAGGGAGCGCGCCGCGCGCGGGGCTGCGCGGAGCGGCCGCGCCGAGCAGCGGGCGCCAGGTGAGGGCCGGGCCCCGGCCCCGGGGGAAGGGGGACCCGGATGGTGCCGAGTTCGGAACCCGCGAGGGGAGGGGGGAGGAGGAGGAGGAGGGAACGAGAGGGGGAGAAGCCCCCACGTGACCCGCGCGTGCGGGGAGGAGGTGGCGGCTCGCGCGGCCTGTTCGAATCAGCTGGCCCGGAGCAGCGCCGCGTGCGCGTGCGCAGCGGCTCCGCCCCCCCCCGCCCGCGTTACGCGTGTGTGTATATATGCGTCGGCGGGGGCGCGCGCGGCCTGACACGGCGGGGTCGCGACACGTGCGCGACGCCGCAGCCGCCATGTTGAGCCTGAGCAAGTGCGGCGGGCGGGGCCGGGCGGGGCGTGCGCGCGCGGAGGGGCGGGAAGGCAAGGCGGGAGGAAGTCTCGCGAGGGCGCGCGGTTCCTGCGGGAGCTGGCCGGCTGCGGGATGGCGGTGCGGCGCTGGGCGTGCTGGGTAATGGTAACGGGGGCCCGGGGGGCGGGGACCCTGGGACCAGCCTCCTCCCCGCCATCGTGCCCCGGGCCGCACGGGCAGCGGGGCGGGGTCGGCCGCCCCGGGGAAGCGCGACTGGCTCCGCTCCCGCCCCTCCCTCCCGCCGCCCCGGCCCTACCCCGCCTCACCTCGCCTCACCTCGCGCCTGCCCCGCGCCGCCACCGCACCCGGGCCTCTGCCGCAGCCGCCCGGGGCAGCGCCGGCTGCAGCGGCCTCGGCCCGGCCCTGCCCTGCGCCACGTCCCGCCGCGCCCCCCCCCCACCTCCGCCCCCGGGGCTTTCCCGTGACCCGGCGCTGCCCGCCGCCCACGCGGAGCCCTCGCTGCGCCGCCTTGCCGGGGTCACCCCTGTAACGGGGCCGCCCGGGCCCTCGCGGGGCCGCGGTGCGCCGGCCAGCGAGGGCTTCGTGCCTCCCCACGCAGCCGTGGGCCGGGCCCGGGCCCCTGCGAACTCTTCGCCGAGCTGTTGGTGTCTGCTCGCTTTTCACGTCTGTCCCAGGCTATTACTTCTCTACTTGCTCAGAATGTTTCTGCTCTTGTACCCCAGCTGCTCCTACCCTGTAGGCAACTCTGATCCTGAAGCATTTGGGAGTCCCAAAAGAGAGAGCTTTAACATCACAAAACTGCTCTCTCTTGCAGTTATGTTGTATGCCCTCTCACATCCCCAACCCGTGAAATACATTTCTTTTTTCTGTTCTAACAGGACAGACCACCCCGGTAGTGTTCCAGCGTCCCAGGCAACATCGCCTTTGTCTTTAGCCCCAGTGTCTTTAGCCCCGATCTCTGATAGGGAGAGCAGGTGTGTGGTTCTGCTGCTTCCTTACAGTGCCATCTATTCCCTCCCTGCTTATCCAGGAGCACTGACAGCTCTCGTAGCCTTGGAGTATAACTCTTCATTTACTAATCCAGTTTCAGGCTGTTGCATAACTGATACTAAAACTTCTACAGAAGAACGTGTTCTTTAGGCTTTGAATTTCTGGCATACATTTCTGGAATATGTTCCCAATCATTATTAAATGCAGTTTAATAGTTCTGTGGTGGATGTACACGTGTTTTCTATTGATACTAGGATTATTACTGCCCTAATAACTTAGTGATCATTTACTGAGTTTTTCAAAGTGAAGCTTGAAGTGTAGTCTTTAGTTTGTTTTAAATACTAACTTATGCAACCTTTGAGAGGTTGTTTTCCAGGTATATTTCTAACCTGTTGCTAGAAATTACATTTTTTCTCATTGTTTAGCAGCTGCAAGGAGTGATGATTCACAATTGGTTTGGGTATTCAGGGTTAGTAGTCTAGTCCTTCTCATAAGCAAGTATAATTTCTTATAAAATAAGCTGACAAACTATTCTTGCAGTTTATTTTCAGATTTTTTTTTCAATCTCACTTCACTGTCTTT
The DNA here is from genome assembly GCF_028389875.1 of Rhea pennata. NCBI lineage: Eukaryota > Metazoa > Chordata > Aves > Rheiformes > Rheidae > Rhea > Rhea pennata. The sequence continues at coordinate 13,892,718 of NC_084670.1, read as the reverse complement.
TCCAGTTAATATTAGCATTTGCTACTCAAGTTAATCATAACTAAGTAAAGCTTATTTCACAAGAAAAGGTGGTGTGTGGGGGAAAAAGAGGTGGTTATTATGAAGAGTATGTAAGTTAAATGTTAGTATTGGTAGAGTCCAATTTTAAAAAAAAAAGTAACCGCTAAATGAAATTTTGACCCAATTGATGTCAGTCATAAAACTCCTTAGAAGAAAATGCCTTAGAATGGAGTTAGAAGAGGTTAGTATTTTGCCTTGTGTGTGACTTCTAATAAGTAATTCAGGGCCTGAACAGCTTTATTTGCAGGCTTTCTGCAACACTGTCATGCTTATTTCATTAAAAAAAAAAAAAAAAAGTCTGGCCTGATCAGAGAGTGCTTCACAAAGCCTTACTGTTATGCAGTGCAACTCTGTATGTCAATAAGGAGCAGCAGTTATGATCTTAAATTGATTGCACATTTGTGTGACTAGAAGTTGTTTAGTCCAATGTAGATAGTTGTTGCCATTCTCAGTTGCATTTCCATTAACTGAAATGATTCTTCCTTTGCGTTGTGTGCTGTAAGTGTATAATTACTAAGAGAGAGGCTGTATTAAATAGTTTGGTCGCTAAACTGTTTAGTGATGAAGTTCAGTTGTATGTTTTGTCTCATTTAACATTTTTGGAAAATGAGAAATAGCGTATAGATTTTTGAGCTCAGTGCTGTCACTCATTTAATATGGACAAATAACTAGATCTTTATTTCACAAGATTTGGGAACATATCCTTGTGTGGGCCTCTATTCTACAGCTGAGCAGCACATGACCGCTCAGATATTTGTCAGTGTGCCTACCACATTTGTGTAGACAGACTCCATAGTCAGACATCCATATTCTCATCCAGAATTAAAGCTTCACTCTCCCACTATTTCCAAGAGACAGATGGAATTTTTTTGTTGCTTTTCTTCCATACCCTTCTGGGTACTGTAAGTATATTGGCCTCTGTGCAGTGGAGTTGTCTGGTTGACATAAGGTAGAAAGACATTTTTTTTCCCTGCTCATTTACTACCATGCTGACATAAGCAAAATGAGAAGTGGTTTCTTCATCTTCTTCAAAGTATTCAGGAGGCTGCAATAGAAGTCTTCCCAGTCTGTTCTATTTCCAATTGTTAATGAAATGTTGTTGTTAAAAGTTGGTCTTTCACATTTGGCTCTCTCTAAAATCTTTAAAGCTAGTATTTTGGTGTTTGCTTTTTTGTTTTTTCCATCAAAATTGAAGCCTTTGTGTTGTATAGGGAGGGATTAATGATACAGGTCTCTCCAGTCACGAGGACCACATTTGCAAGAGAAAACTTATTTTTCAAGTATTTGATACTTGCTTATAACAGTAGATATACATTATACTTGCATAAATTCTAGAAATGCTGGACTGGAAGACCTATCGTTCCCTCCTGTTAGTGTTGGATTGAATATACTTAGATTATTCCAGACAGATATTTGTAGAACTTGTCCATAAAAAGCAAGAATTCTGCCACCTCTGTAGGTGGGAGTGAAGTTGCAGAAGTGAGAAACTTTCTCACTTCTGTAGTGAGAAAGTTCCTTCTTAGTTTCCAAATTAAGTGTTCTTTGCTGGAAATCAAGCTGCTTATTAGAATAAGTTGATTCTTTTAAGCTTTACACTCTTAACACTTAAGGCTATATTCTAGTTTTAAGAACACTGTAAATATGAATTCTGGTTCAGAAACTGCCTTCATTGTAGGAAAAGTTTCAAAAGAGTTTATTTTAATTTTGTGGAAACTGTTCTGTTTGCCTAACTCCTAAAATATTTAAAGAAATGAGGACGAAAATATTATTTAATGTCTTCTCTTTCTGTTTAGGACACTACTTTTTAAGCAAAAGACTTTTTTATAGACTTTTTGATTACTTGCAGTTTTGTAATTGAAGTAATTCTACTCATTTTACCTTCAGGAATTGATTTTGTTGAATAATAGGTTGATGATTTGTATAGTTTGTACTCAAAACTTATGTGGTAGTATTTAGTTAGTATAAAGTTTGCAGTGCTTTCCCTTAAGTAATTCTTCATACAGACTTTTTTTTTTTAGTATATTCAGACAAAATTGTTTATAATTTAACTTACAACAACTGTTTTTTAAAGTTCTTTAAAGTTCCTTTAATGTTTTGGTGCTTATAATGAATTTATTTCAGTGTAGAAATGTAGAGAGATAAGCTAGTCCAAACTTCTGCCCTTTGGACATATACCAAGATCGTTCCCTCTGATGGAGGAGTTCCTCTTTGTGTTGCTTATTCAGCAGTTCATCACCCCATGTTTAAAGTTTTACCTAATACTCCATTTAAATATTTTGCTTTGCATTAAGCTGGTTGCTTTCTGTCTTTTCTCTTGTTACATGGTAAAACATTTGATCCCCCTTGCACATTTATCTAATAGATTGCCGTTAGCCTCTCCCCATTTTTTCTGATGTATCCAACTTTATCGTGGAACATAGCAACATAAATATTGGCAAGCTAGACAATTCAACTGTTCGAGATCTTAAAGATGCTTTTACTAATTCAGACATAAATGTATTATTTAAACACAAATATTTATCTTGATTAATTGTACCTGTGTGTTAGACAAGCTATTGCTAGAAGCATCTGAGTAAAAGCTTGACTTTCAGAGAGTATGTGTCAGTAGTACAGCAGTGAGATTTTGTCAGTCTTTTACAGCTTTGTTGTAAGACATTTGATCTCTGTCCATAAAATGTGGTCATATTATAGGTTTTGTAGTAATTTGAACTTTGTTTAAAACATTTTAATTAGCATATGTAAATGTTTAAAACATTTTAGTTAGAAAATGTAAAAATCAAAAAGAAAACAATGTGCTTGGCAGTGTGCATATTGGTACATAATGTTAACGTCCTGTTTTTTGTTGTTGTTTTGCTTTTTGTTTTATTGCTTCATACATGTAAAGAATTGTTTTTTTTCAGAACTAATGAATTCTTTTGTGAATTAGGATCTTTCTGTAATGTCTGTTGTATAGGAAAGGAAAACAGCAATATAGCCCAAATTCAAAATTGAATGAGCTGTGCAACTGGGTTAGTGTGTCACATACAAATACATTAAAGAGGAAGGAGAAGGTTAGATTCCTCTGAATATCTGTGTTTGAAGGATACTCTGCCTGTACAATACTGCTAAAGTAGTCCACAGGTAAAGAACTCAGAAACACCAAAAATAGATTCTGTCAGAGAAGATATGCCATGATGGTTAGTTACCTATTAATTAAATGCTCTAAGGACATTTCAAATTGAAGAAATGCATCAAGTGGAATTCTGCAGGTGTATTTTCTGAATTAATCCTGTTTAGTCTTTCAGTTTGTGAGCTGGATGATGAAACAAAGCAGATTTACTAACTGCGTGGACAGTACAAATCTGGAAAGGAATGCAAGCATTAGAGTGTGAAATGGTCCTGACAAACTGGATGAATGATCTGAAATACATAGGATGCAGTTCAGTAAAGGCGTACAAAATAATATGTTTGAGAAGCAATAGTAAACCTAATATGAAATAAACAACTAGCTGGGCAACAGTTCTGCAGAAAAGCAGCAGTACCATAAAGTGGACGTAAATCAGTCATGTCTAGTTTTATGGAAGAGCAAGTGTCGTGGTGAGAGGTATGAACAGAATTGCTGTGTGTAAGGTGTGAAATTTTGCTGTATTCAGGGTAAGGCTTCAAATGATGTACTGTCTCCATTTATTGTTGGAGGCAATACATCATTTATGGAAACTACTTCAAACCATTCGGACCAATTGAAGAGTATCTAGATGAGAGTTGAAAAATTAGGCTAGTTTAGTCTACAATAGAGTTGGAGAGACATAGTAATAAGCTTGAAGTATGGTAAAGAGAAGAATATAACAAATATCCTATATAGACAGGACAAGAAATAATGATCTTAAATAGCATCAAGGGAGATTTAGGTATTAGAAAAAGCTTTCCTGCTCTACAGAAAGATAATCACAGGGTTAAATATCTGAGGGAGGAAATAGGTTATTTACTGCTGAAAGTGCTCTGCAAAAAGGTTAAATAACTACCTTGTAGAGGTGGTTTTTGTATAGCTGGGCAGTCCTTGGCATAGGACGTGGCATGACTTGTCAGCATAACATCTCTCTCCATATTTATGATTTTCGGTAATTTTGTTGGCCATGATATAAAAAAATCTTCATAGTACAGCAAAGTGATGTGAGAGTTAGTAAGACTTAGTTTAACAGAATATTTCAAATATATTCATTAAGATTTTTTTTGTTTTGTTTTTTAAGCAATTATTGAAGTCTTCTGGAGTATAACATTGCAAATTAATAGAATTTTCCTTGTAGATTTGATATCTTTGCCTTACTTTATGCAGTCCTTATGATTCAATACAAATGAGCTGAAGTGGAGTCAAAGTCTTTCAGAAGACACCGAAAAGAAGCAAGGATCAAAAGATCTAGTCTAGGAAGACAGGGAATTAGGTGTGTTCAGTCTTTGAAATAGATTGTATGCTCATTAGTAAATCATGCAACTTCAACTTCTAGGTGTGAAATAGAGATAACAGTTATTACCTATGAGATATGTTTTGAGGGATGATTAGCACTTAGAAAATATGTTCAGCTTCCTGAAGAGTTTGCTATATAAACACAGTGTTCCTTGAAATTGTTTTGTGTTCCTTGAACTAGAAATAGATTTCAGTTTTTCATGCACATTGCTATGTAATAGCACAATATGGGAGAGTCTGGATAGAAAGTTTTACTTCCTACTGTCTAAACTGCTTCTAAACAAAATGTGATCAGAGAGCTGCTCTGATTTCTCCTTGAGGTTTTTTTTTAGATTATTTGAAAATCCTGGATTGATTTGGAAAAATTAACCTTGAAACAGATGGATTGTTAAAAGCTTGTTAGGATTAAGAATACTGGACAATTTGATAGAAGTAGGTTTTGCATCAAATTTAGCTTAACAATTTATTCTGTACTCTTTCTGTTCAAAGTGAACTGTCTTGATTCTGTGCAGCCTTGTTCCGAGCTTTTGTGATTTCTAAAGTTTCACAAAATCTTTCTGGCTTATTGATGAATGAAGGATAGTCTGTGTGTATATGTGTATGCTCCATGATTAGCAAAAGGCTTGAAGTGAAACAAATTCTGTAAATCAGTATTTGCAGAATGTGTACTGAATTTAGATAAAATGATGCCTTTGCTCTATTACTGCCCAACTGTAATTCATCTTTTACGGCATTTTTTCCATCTCAGGGATGATATGGATTGTATCTTATGTATATATTCATATTTTATATATACATACATATATATATATATATAAAAAATCTATTCTGTTTTATCATTATATTGTATTGTATTTAGCTCAACGGGTTATTACCGTTCTATTTGTTGTAACTGATGGAAAATTGAGAAACAAGGTGTTGGTAACTGTTTGATTTGGCACTGGTTGTAGATGGTGATGTAATGTTCGCTTATGTATGATTGACAATGCATTAGGACATGATGAAATATAATGTAAAGGTTTCTTATGCTTTATTTCAGTTAAAAAAATGTGATTTCAAAGCTGATAATGAGAATCCTATTTCTAAAACTCAAGGAAGGAAGGAAGCAAGCGCTGTTCACTCTGTTAGAATGATGCCGAAGAAGGATTTGTTGTTTTCTTGTAATGTTTTTAAGTCTTCCAGGGTTTTTTTCTTACATGTAACACTGCAGTAGAAAGCCTTTCTTGTAGAGTGTTTATGAAAGGGTCACAGTATCTCATACAGGAAGGGCAGAAAGACTTAAGTCTTATGCAGAGACAGATGCACCTATTCCCTAAGTTCTACCTGAAGAGCTGTAACTAAGGAGAAATTATCAAGCAGGACAACTGATAAGTTTCTTAGCCAGGAATTTGGAGAAGCGTTTCTTGCAGAATGATCTGGAGGATTTAAATAGGCAGTGACTGATTAAAAAATTTGGGGTGGGAATCCATTAAACTCCATTGTGTTTTGGGGGGGGATTTTTGTTTGTTTTTGTTTTCTGTTTGTTTTCTGTTTCCAAGTATGTACAATTTCTTGGGAAATTGGAATGATTAGCAAAATATGATTTAAAAGGTTAGAATATATAGATACTTGTTTTCTACCCACTAAATATACAGTTTCTCATTGTACATTTCTGAAAGTCAGGATATAACTGGCATTACATTGCTTTTTATTGTAAATACCCTGTGTAAATTATCACTTCAAAAGGTTCGGCAATATTTCTGTGCTTTACTTTGCTACTGGTGCTGTTCTCTGGATATTTTCTCCAAAGCTAGACTTCAGGAAAAAGGAGGCTAGTTAAAGTTCTCAATGTTTTTTCAGTCTTCTCTCTGCAGCTTTTCTGTTTTTTTCTCCTCCCTCTACCTCCTTTTTAAATTTATTTTGCCCTGGGGGGAAAAAAAAGCTACAGTTTTGTGGTGTGGGGTTTTTGTTTTGTTTTGTTTAAGATTTCTGTTTTTAAGTTGCATCTGTTTGGGGAAACCTTAATATATACTAGCAGGTGCAAAAGTGCAGAAAGGCTGAAAGAGGTTTTATTCACAGTATCGTTATACAGGCTGCAATAATGCAGTTATTCTTCATATATATTGGCATGGTTCTATGTTAATTTATGAGAAAGTGGTTTCCTAATAGAACAAAGTTTAGTTATCTCATTTCTGTACTGTGAGATCAGCTGAGAATATCTTTGGCTCACATAATTGGGAATCCACTGATCCTTTGTTAAGAGGATTCCTAAGATATTTTAGAAGGAGAAGGTTCTTCACGTAGCTGCAATCTGACAGCCATGCTGAAAAGGATAATTAGAAACATTCATTCCTTGTTTGATGCCCTAGTTCAAATAAAGTTTTTTTTCCCAAAGTAAATTGCAACTCTCAAATTTCCTTTCCTGCTCCGCAGTTCATTTGAAGACTTTTTGGATGTTAGGTCTTGCATCACCAAACTTTTTTGTGTGTGGTTTGGGGATTTTAGTCATTGTTGAACCAAAGAGAAGCCTGCAAGTCTGTGAGAGCCTTATTATCGTAAATGTATTTCTTTATGGACAAGTGCTGTTTGCTGTAGGCTCTTTCACATTCTCCGTAAAAGGAACAGGTTTCTTGCTGTTAAGCTCTGTTATCTCATCTGTTAAGATGTCTCTGTTAACGTGCTGTTAAGTCTTTTTATTTATGACACCTCTCTTCCCCTCTCTAAAGTAGGTAATTCATTTCCTGTTAATATTTGTGAGTTTCAGTTATGTCACTCCTGATACAAAAATGTCCCTGGTTAATTACAACTCTGGAGTGATTTTATTAAGAGCTCCACAGTTGCATGAAAGGGAATCTTTTGCAGGGATTTGGAGGTAAAGACAGGTCATTTAACTTTGTTTTATCTGATGTGTCTCAACTCTCGTTGATTTTTCCAGTTGAGAGATAACTAGTGATCAGACCTTTGTCTCCTGCTTTTAGTGTATAGCTTATAATGAAATCTAGTTGCAGTTAAATCAACTGGGATTTTTTGTGTGTGTTTTTTTGTTTGTTGTTTTTAAAGTTCTTGTCAGATTGTTGTACATCTGTATTTAACATGGTCCCAAGAAATTTTTCCAAAAATACCACCCCAAAGATGCAGGAAATTCTCCATGAGAAACAGTAGAGCTCTGGAAAGTCATCCTAAATGATACTCTTAGTGCCGTTTGCAGGCTTAGTTCATGTGTCACTATAGCTTTGTAATATGATTGGTACCAAATAATCATGTAGACATTTTTTATTCATCTTGTCTGTTCTATCAGTAGACCTGACTTGCAGAAGTGGCATGTATGTCAAGATTTTAGCTAGGATTGAGTTCTCTCTGCATATTTTCCCTTATATGTGTCCCTTACTACATGTAGGCTATAGTCATAGCTTCCCTGCTTGGTCAACTCTTGTAACTGCTTTGAAACAAGTTTACTTTTCTTACGCTTTGACAATTGAGTTCTATAGGAAGTCTGGACAACTGTTTTGTTTTGACCCTTGCTGATATATTTTCCACAATGAGAAAATGTCAAGAAGAGCCCAAAGGTTTGAACCAGTAACAAAGCAGAATATAGAAAGACTACTTTTTTTTCCTTTCTGATGCTTTTTTTTTTCTTTTTGCCTTCTGTCTGTGAAGACTTGCCTAACTGGATTTCAGTTAAATTTTCAATAAAGTTCTAATGGTTTTATATTCTAGTGAACAGTAAAGTGGAGTAAAAATAAAGGAAAGTAAAAGAGAGAACCACGACACCAGCTTTGCAGAAGCCGGTGTCCCCATAGAGTTAACAGTTTCAGTGTAATATAGGTTATAGCTGGGGAATACAGATGGATAGAAACAGTAAGGTAGTTCAGCTGTTTTCTGTGCATTGATTATCAAACATTTTTATCCTCACTTTGGAAAAGTTGATTTCTGAGTTAAATGAAGTAAGTCTGCTTATGCTTACAAAGAACTAAATATGAGGGATAGCCTAAAGCTTCACATTACTTGATCCAACGTCTGTCTGTCACCAAAATGCGTAGTTCTGACCCCTGCTTTCTGCTAGCACCTGTGTTCATTTGACCAAGCCTGTTTAGGGAGCTAAATCAGCAGAAAAATAATGGCCCTTTTGTAGGGAGTTGCATTTTCTAAATCAACTCATTGTGGGATCAGATTGAATACTAGAGCAAATGCGTGGGGGAAATCAGGATGATGTGTCTTGACAGGGGAATGGGATTGCCCCTTCTTGTAGATTAAATAACTTAACAGTGAAATGAAACCTCACCCAGGAAGCCTTGTTGAAAAATTAGTGATTAAAGGCTAGCCAGAGTGTGAGCCAACACTTTTGACAAGGAATGATAAGATAGACGGGTGTGGGTACTATATTAGAAAGATACAGGGAAAGAAGTGCCTTGAATGAAGCAGTGTACTAAAGAAATGCTGCTTGGTGAAGTATCTGAAGTAAGTGCAACAAGGTTTGAGAAAGGAATGTTGTAGTAATTGAGATGCCAAATGAGATCCTTACAGAGCTTTTAGCCTGCAGATACTGTTAAAAGACCAGCATGTTGGAGAGTTTACATAGTGTTCATATCCAGCTTCTCCTATGAACTTCTGACAATAATTGGGTTACTGCACTCTCATCCAAGGTACGGATTTCTACACACCACTTCCACTTGGGATAACAGGGGAAAACCTTTTTAAATTAATGCAGGTGCTGAAAGAGATTTCAGTCACTACAAAATGTGTTTGTCATTGGATCATCCTACCCTACATTGACAAAGAATTGTAACCTTCAGCGTAGGCTCCAGGGCTAGTACAACACACTGTTACTTGTGATTCTGCTAACTCACATATGGGTTTTATTTACTTAGTGGCTATTTAAATACACATACATTGTAAAGTTGTTCTTTCTCACCACTAAAAGTGATTTTAAAATAAATTTAATGTTTTCAACTAAAAAAAGGATAATCCAAATCATATGTATATAGAATTCTGAAAGGACTAGTGCCCACCGTGGTAGGCACAGGGTTTAAGAGTTGCATTTTTCAGTCAGGGGATGTGAAACTGTTGACAACCAATATATTTTACAACGGGCAAAATTTGCCAGTGTATTTGTTGATGTTTTAAGAGGGCTATTAATTGAAGATGGTCTTACTCTTTTGAAATTTTAAATGGGAGAGTTTGTTCTGAGCCTGGTAGAACTGACTTAAATTTGTGAGATTGTTGGATAACTTGTTGGATGCTTAATCATTTTCTAAACTTACTGTACTTTTTCTACTGTTTTCCTCTAAATACCTATATTATAAAGGGGAGGATTCAACACAAGTTTTGTAGAGGGATTACATGCATTGTTTAATTTAAATTTTTTTCTGAGCTATGCAAATTAAGCAGGTGTTTTAAATGTTTAGAAGATGATTTGAATTGTTAATTTGCATTGAATAATTCTAGAGTAGTGTTATTTTAATAAAAATACTTCAGTGCTTATGGGAAAAAAACCATTCTGATGATGGCGTAGAGATGATAAAAGTGATACCTGATGACTTTTGATTTCGGCACTGTCTTGTGTCAGAGTTACAGAAGGATCTCACTGAATGAATGGGTGATAAAACAAAAGTAGAAACTTATTTTCAAAAATGTGAAGTAACACATGAGAATAAAATACCTTTGTACAAAAAGAATAGCTGACTTACTACTGCTGAGAAAAGTAGTCTAATAAGTGTTTCTGTAAAAACATCAACTCAGTGTTCACCAGCTGTCAAAAAAGTAAATAGTGTTGGGAAGCGTCACAACATAAAACATGATTATTCTACTGTAAAAATCCATGGCATTCATAGCGGAGGCTTTTAATATTGTATTTGGCATGGATCCCTCTACTAGAACGAGTAAAGAAAAAGGCAGCAAGAATAATCAAGGTTTTGGGGTAGCCTCTCTGAGGAATATCAAAGAGATGAGCCATATAAATATCCATTAATTCTGAGAACGTACAGCAAAGGTGTAGCCTCAGTTATGTCCTGCTGTATATGATCGCAGTATTTCAGTTCCTTTTGTGTTTCTAGATACAGTGGAACTAATTTTTTAAGATGTTAGGGATTTTTACATATTTCTTCCTCTATTATCAAAAAAGAAATGTTTTTAATTGCTTGTTACTCTAGAAGAGGTAATTTGTGTGACAATGAGCTAGGATGGCTTTTTTTTTATCTTCAAGATACAGTGAAGGCTGCTTAGGGGCTATTTCCTTCCTGTATTTCTTCTTTTATGGCTACAGTATTGTGCTGCAGGTAATACAGTCATTCACAGCTAAGTAATTTCATATTTTGGAGACAGAAATTGTAGGTGCTTTCTAAGAGAACTGACAACCGGTTATTTCTGGTAGTATTTTAAAACATAAACTGTTCTATGCATGGCATGTAAATTACATTTGTCAGGTTAATCCTCACTTAAGACTTTGTGCCAGCTCTGCAGAGGTACTAAGAAAGGAATAAGCAAAGCACTTAGTTTAGAATAGCATCCTTAAATTTCTTTTACGTACAATATTTTGAAAAGATATGTCCCTCAAAAATGATCAGTATAGCTTTTTTTTTTTTGAGGAGTTAATAGGCAAATAGTAAGCAATTTGTTATTAGAAAAGAGCAATGTAAAGTCCTTTGTATGGACCTCTTTGCTTAATATCATTATAAATGCACTGTGACTATGCCTATAAAGTTGAATGAAAGTGACTTCTAGCTTTGTAACTGCTTCTAATGCTTATTTTCAGATTTATAATGGGAAGATTTTAAATCATATCCATGGCAAGCTCAGAATGCTCTCCATCAATTTATATTCAGTCTAGTAAGAAATGTTTTTTCAGTAGTTAAATATCTGCAACTGAAGGTTTCAGTGGGAGAAAATGTCAGAGAAATTCTACTTAACAGCATAGTTGTATAAGTTAATACATAAAGCCATCATAAACAGAGTTTTACAGTTTAAGAGTTACCTAATCTCTGTGGAAGTGGATTGTCAATAAATGGGTATGGTGATCTAGTGTGTGTTTCAGAGGCAGAGCCCACAGTAGCTCATGGAGACTGAGAACTTAAGTAATGGCAAGTGCAGATTTTCTGCTGCTGTGATGGGTTAGCCATTTAGGAAGGTGTCTGGACTCTTGCCAACCTACTCTCATTTGCTTGGTATAGGTATGGAAACTATATAATTTACACTGTTGACCCGACTGCTGGCAGCTCCTGTTGCCGGAGTCTGTGATAAAATATGCTGAATATGACTGTTGCACTCTGTTCCTTTGTTTGAGAAATTCTCTAGTGGCTGAATCTGGAACTTGAATAGGCTTTTTATGTTTCTTCAGCCCTTTTACCTGCTCTTACAGGATAATTATGAGGAATGATAGGATGAGCATCTCCTTCTTTATATTTTTGGAAATAGATACTATTAAGAATGTTAGAGAACAGTCTCACATAGATTTCTGTATAAAAGGTTAAATGCTGTAATTGTTGATTTATTAAAATTCGTAGATGGCACTGATGAATACTGATGAAGTGTGAAATCAGTAAAATACTCCTGTGGTCATGAATTCTGTCAGCTTGAGAAGGCTGAAAGGCAAAACTGTCAAAAATTAGTTGAGTCTCAGAAAAAATGAGAAAGGCAAGGTGTTATTTAACATGAGGTCTGATATATTTTATTAGTTGATTGTAATTGCAAGCATATACAAAGCTCCAGGTATATGGAGGTAATGCTCCAGAACACTGATTGTGTTCTTACTGCCATTTGAAACATCTGTGACATTGTAGTTAAAAAGGCATACTTTATTTATGCAGTAGATTACCATCTCTGATAATACTATGGTTTTATTTATTTATTTATTTATGGAAAAATGTTTACAGGCAAAGTAATAAAAAGTGAAGGAGAAGAGGGAGCGCTGAATAAAACACACAAATCTTCATTCTGCCAGTATGCACAGTGAGCCCGCCTGGATGCATCCCTGTCCAGCATGCTCTAGGTGACCCTTCTTGAGCGGGCGGTTGGACTAGATGATCTCCAGAGGTCCCTTCCAACCTTATCCATTCTGTGATTCTATGAAAGGAGTAAGCAGAGAGCAGTAAGGAGAGAGTTAAAACTAAAGTTGCTGTGAGAGTGCCTGCATTGAGTATCTAACCTTGCCATCCTTACACTTTTTGCCTGTTTGTGAGTCTTTCTACCCATTTTGTAAAAACTAAAAAATAGAACACTCATTTGCAAACATATCAGTGGGCTAGTTTGAATGCTAAACATTTATGGGAGCTCCAGAGAAGAAGGGGAAAATTCATGGAAGAGAAACTGTTGTAGCCTAAACAGATAAAAAAAAAAAAAAAAACAAAACAAAAAAAAAAAACACGTGCAGCTAAGGGGGACCCTGGGCTAAAAATAATTAGAAGCTGGAAAGCTTCTTGTGTATTCCTTCTACTTACGTCTGTTTATGGTTGAAGAAGGAGTACTGACTGGATAGACATTTAGTCTGATCCAGTATGTTCAGTATCTTCAGAAAATGAACATTAAGAAATAAAATAAGGGCTACTTGTTAATGAGGAAAGAAGTATGAAATTAATAAAGGTTAAAGTAATGGACTCACTTTTAAAGTCAGTGAGGAAGAACTTTTGAAAAAAGCCAGCCAGTTAACATACAAAGGGAGTTCAGTGAGTACATGCACAGGTGACAGGTATGCTGGTGTGCTTTGATAGTGATAAGTCACTTTTGCTCTGTAGTTGGAGAATAACTTCTTGATGTCTAGTGCATGGAACATATTTAGAAAGTGCTTGATGAAGTGTGCAACCAGTGGGAAAGAATAATAGAATCAATTTTGCATGTTGCAGGAATCTTTCATTTTATACTGGAACAGTGTGCATTATTTTGAAAGTAAATTGTCCCATGCAGGTGCAGGGAAACAAACGGGGTATTGCAAAACACAACAACCCAGAAGAACAGTAATAATCAGAGCAGAGTACTTGGATTTTCCTAGAATCACAAAGTCGAGTAAAGAGGAAAACAAACAAAAAAAGCACTCGGATTGTAAACTATAATTGTATTTCAACAACATGCTAAAGGTTGATAATAGGTTTAGAGGAACCATGTAAAATCTTAGAAATGCTTAGAAAAACTTACTTAGTTTACAAAAGATACCTGTGCAGCCAGATAATAAGGCAGCTAGAAAAAACAGTTGATACATAGCTGTGGTGTGTGAAGTCTTACTCTTCTGGCTGAATCTTTCAGGATGACTGATTTGTGACTTTTAATAGGAGTTAAAGATGAAGAGTATGAATCAGAATGATCTGAGTCTTTACTATGCCAAGGACTGTAGAAACTTTAAAACAGATGAACAAGCCTGGTTCTAGATGGAGAATGTAAGCGGAGCAAGCCTAAAGATAATGCATCAATGATTGCAAGAAAAGCAAAAGCCTGCAGTTATGGTAGAGAAAAACAAAAATATTCTTGTGAGTATTTTACAGAGTGATAATGGCATGTTATGTCAAAGTTTTCAAACAAAAGAAGTTCATATTGAGAAGTCAAACAGTGACTTAAAGGCAGAGATTTTTAAATATAAACGCAGGCCAAAAAGATCATTTTACACATTTCCAAATAGTACTAAATGCGTAGATTAAACAGAGCGCAGAGAACTCGGGAAATTAGAAGCAACATATTGTTTATCAGACAATATACTGGCCTACAAAGACTTTCTGAGCAGAGCAAGAGAAGAAAGCAGCATTGCAACCAAGCAAAACCACATCACACACAGTGCAGTCATAGTCCTTCCAGAATTATATAAATTACAACTAGAATAAAAAGGAAAGATAGACCACTATTACTGCTAAATCAAGGAAATTCTGGCCAGCTATCCTATATGGAAGTAGTTAGATGTAGAAAGAAGCAGCTACATAAACTAATGTGCTGGCTGAACTTAGACCACTCTTAAAATAAAATTTTTTTGAATCAAGGTCATTATGAGCAGTAGGTATACTGTAATTAAGAAGAAACGATGTGCAATAATGTTAATACTGAACATGTTGTTTTCTTTGCCCAGAGACAAGGCAACAATCAAATGTGACTGATCACCATCACTTTAAGAGCTTTTAAAAAATACAGTTGCTAATGCACTTAAAATGCCTTCAGTACTTGCCAGTTGAAACTTCTGGAATCCAAATATTTTGGAATATGCATAATGGCCTTCTTATTCAGCACAGCTTTGTATCACCAAAGACCGACCTGAAAAAAAAGAATGAGAACATCAAACTGACAGAAATACAAGAAGGCACGGAAGGACGTGAGGCCTGTCTGCTTAACAAGCAAAGTGGCCGTTGCCAGGCAGAATTTGGAAAGAATCTAAGAGTAAATTGTACAACAAAGGTTTATGAGTGCAGATATCTGTTTTTCTGTCAGACTGCCCAGGCACTGGAGACCATTTTTGTCTGCCTTCCAGTACTACTGGGGCTACTGAGATGAGCCAATGAGTACAGGAATTTGCTCAAAAGTACTTGGAAAGATTATCTCTAAAGGCAAAGCAGTGATACGTGGCTAAATTTCACTAGCAGTTGTGACGTGTATTAGAACAAACGGCAAAAAGAGACAGTGAAAAAATCTCCTGTATGGAAGGCTGGGACAAAAAGTGGGAATGGGCTTTTTTGTCACAAACCCCTTGTTATTGTAGGTTGCTGTTTTGAGAACTGAAACAGTGTTGAGCATAGAGACCGTAAATGTATCAGTGAAGCATTTCGACAGATGTAGTGTCTTAGACTGTTATTGTAGAAAATAGACATTTCTGTATTTGCTCTAAGCCGGAGACATGACTTCATGTAACAAATTCAGTTGCAGTGTACAATTTAATTAATATATCAAAGTCGGTCATAACATAGCCAAACATGAGTTTGAAGGAGCTAAGACTCTTAAAAGTAACTGCTAATCAAAATGCAGCATAAGACAGGTCATTCTTAGTAGCAACCTATTACAGTATTTAAATTCTGAGTTAAAACATAGTTTGTTCATAAGCTGGTCTGTTAGTTTCCAGTGTCTTAGCATGTGAGATCTCATGTATTAGGTTACATGATAAGTGGTGGTACAATTATACCTGTAGTATCAGCTCACATGACAAGGGATGCCTGTACTCCTGGAAACATGAGAAAGTGTATCTGCCCAGAAGACACAACTGGGCCCCAGGCATAGTAGTGCCTGACTTAGTTTCTGTTATGCCTAGATGCCAGGAGAGTTCTGGATTGTTTTTTCCCCCCTTAAATCTGTCCAGAATGTATTTGAAACATTTAAAGACAGAAGTTTGGTCAACTCTTTTAACTTAGGCGATAAGATGTCCATCTACTTGTTTGTCTGCCATCATCACTGAGTAGCATTTGAACCTCTTGGCCATCTTAGGCTGAATTTGTCAGGGAAGGGATACCTCAAAAGTGTGAAAAATTTGCAGCTCTCGTGAAATTAGAGTGCCCTTTTTAAGAGAGATTGCAGTTTGAGTCCAACAGTTGCCTGCTCTGTATGGTTTGTTTGCAATCTTGTCAATGCACGTGTAGTTTGGGATCGGTCACAGCATCCAGTTGGAAGTGAGAGGAAGCTGAAGTCACTGTAGTATGAGCTTTGGAAATGGCTGGTGGGGAGAACATGCAGTATTTCAAAATGTTGAAGTTAAAGTGAATGTGGTAGATTTGGGTTGTCCTTAAGACTACAAAGAGCCAGTCCATAGGATAGGTTTTGCTAGTCTATTGCTTGTAGAATAACCTATCTCCTAGATTGAGTCAAAGGTATCATGAGGCAGAAGACAAGTGGTTAAAACATTTTTATGAATATAATCAGAAAAAATCGGTTTCCCTTCCTTTTCTTTTCTCTCTTGGGGTGGCAGGATGGACATGTGAAGTGATAAAAAACTGAGAACAAAAATATTTTAATTCTGGTATGACACTAAAAATATAGGGAGTGTTAAGTGCCTCATGCCCCCATTTTCCAAATTCTCTGCTTTTGGTATTTGCCTTGGTACCACGTGCAACAGAACTTTTAAGCACAACCCATGCAAAATACCTGATTGTATATGTGTAATACTGCTTGGTCTTTTACTTCAATGTTTGTCACTATGGTAGCCCTTCTAATGCTTAGGTAATAATTTTGCGTACGAAAAAAAAATCCAGGGTAAAGTATCTTCTATACAGTATTTCATACAATATGCACATAATATTTCGTAAAGTAGATGCTTGCAATCATTATTCTGAAAGTAAATCAGTCACGGTAGATATGTGCAGTGTTGGATTCTACAAATGTGAGTGCCTTTCAAGAAGGTAAAGCAGCACTGTTTTTCTTCATCAGCTTCCCTTTCATATGTAAGCCATTAGTGTGGTTATTAAGTACTTGATGAACCCTGACAGTTGCAGTCTACCTGCTGGGAAAAAATAAATGTCTTTTTATGTTTGGTATTTTCTGCATATTATAATGATGACTTTATTAGGAAATAAATCGCATTTTTCTTAGATATTTTGTTGGTATAAAACTATGCTCTAGCTATGGTTAAGAGATTAAATAATATTGGAATTTGTTCTACTAGAATAATGTTTTGATGAGTTGTTGCTGTAATCAAGTTACTGTAATTAATTTTATAATCTTTTTTAATGTCTAATTTAATGTATTTCGTATGTATTTAGTGTATTTTGTATGTAATGTATTTCACATTTTTTTGGTAGTCCTGCACAGGAGATATTCTTTGGAAAACAGAAAGCTATTTAACAGATGGATTGTTTCACATGAAAAGTGTATTATAATTTAAAATAGAGACTTTTAGCTATGATGATACAGTAGAATGGGTAGATGGGGTGGGGAGGGTATAGGCTGGTGAGCAGATACATGAAGAGAAACCTGTTTTGTTTGTTTTAAGCAGAACAGGAAAGGGTTTTTGTGTTTTTAATTAATTGTATCACGCATCAGTTACTGACTTATTATTGTTATTACTGACTCAATAATTTCAGAAAGGATTTTTGGTTTAAGCTACTGTTTTTATTCTTGCTGAGTGCAGTTTATTTTAGATGACTTCATAGTAATTGAACTTTTTTCCTTTTTTTTGCATTTTTTGAATTTTTCCAAGAACTTAAGATGAAGCGGTGTTAGGTGCTGCATTAAGGCGTAGAATGCAATTTAATAATCCTGTGGCGTTGGTAGCAGCATCACCTTAATGAAGTTCATGACTTTTCCTTCAGTTCTGAGCATGTGATCTCATGGCTGAGCTGCAGCATTCTGACCTTTAATTTGACTCATCTGGAAAGAAAAAAAGGCGTTTTTATGTAAGACCTATTTTAGATTCACTTCATAATACAGCTCCACAAATATTTGTGTTGACAGAGTTGTCACAAATATTTATGACAAATATTCAGGATGGCATCCTGATGTGATATGTGTAGATTTGTTGTGACTGGGTAATATCTCAGGTCTTCTGAGGTATGTCTGTCTACTACTTCCAGTTATTCCCAGTTATACTTCCAGTTATTCCCAGTTGTAGTCTCCCTCTTGCACAGTTCTCATTTGTCTTCTGCCAGTTCTTTGTGATTTCTAGTCTCTCTTTCCCCAGTCAGCATCTACTTCCTTTGCTGTTCCCCAACAGTTCTCCTTCCCTATTCATTAATTTTTAGTATTCCTTGTACCCATCTTCCATCGCAGTTCCACCAAGGCTTTTGTTCCTCAGTCAAATGCTTTGTTGTGCCAAATTGCAATTGTATATTCCAAAACATGGAGGTAGAAAAATTTCTTGAAGGGAAAGGTCACCTGTGCCTTAAGCAGCAAGATTTTTTTTTTAATTCCATCCTTGTGCATAGAAATGACTAATTATTTTGACTGAGAATTGAGGGGAGAGGCAGCAGGGTGGGAATAGTGCTCTGAGACAGATGTTTCAAATGTATGATTTCAATTCAGACTCTTTATTTGACCAATTTATAAGAAACTTAAAGCAGGTTAGGGCTTGTCTCAAAGAGCAGAGACTTGATGATGTGGTTACTTTTCCAAAATTGTGCTGTATAGTTAGGCTGGTATTTGCTTTTATTCTAGTTTGAAAGAGTGGTTTTGAGGGACAAGGGTGTTTGTTGGTTTATATTGCTTTCAAAATTTATAAGATAACTTGGCACTCTTATCTTAGAATAAATTTGTCTAGATAAGGAATTAAGCCTCCATCATGCTTATCCTTCCCAGTCAAGTTCCCAGTGTAGAAAGCCCATAATAGTGAGAAAAGTTGGTGCATTTTGGTACTTGACTGCTGACTGGAAGGACACTTGGAGAAAATAGGAAGGGATGGCTCTGTGTTGCTAGTCACTGTCAAATAATTTGCTCTTTTGACCTTTTTCTTTATTTTGTTGTTTCAGGGAAAGAAAGGTCAATGTATAGCAGTAGGGGAGAAAAAAAATGTGTGTGATGGAAAAGAGGTTAAGCTTGCATTTGTTCTCACACATCCTATTATTTAAATGACATTCAGTCTTACTCTTCCTCAATATAATCTTGTTCAGGAAGAACTGCAAATGATTTTTTTTCCTTAAGATTCCCCCGCCCCCCCCCCCCAAAAAAAAAAAAAAAAAAAAAAAGGTTTGTCTGGCCTGGTGAACTGTTCTGATTTAAGTAAGAAAATAAGCATGATGAACTCCCCATTCCAGTTCTTGGCCACTTCAGGTTTTGTTTTGTAAAAGTATGTGCCTGCTAGTTTGAAGAAGCACAAATGAGAAGACTTTCAGGAACTGTTTATACCTATTCCTACCAGTCTGAATGTTTCTTAAATTGGTTTTACTGTCCTTATGTATGAGTTAAAGTAGGCCTGCTCTGACAAACAGTCTTTGCTGACATGTAATGTAACCTTACTGTATCACAGATGGCTGAAATCTCAGAATAATTCCCAACCATGAAGCCTCTGTAACATTTATTTTTAACCTTATTGCCTGTAAACTTTCCTTACGACTTTGAACTGCTTATTGTTGTATATTATTTCAGGTGAGATGTTCGTGATGTCTTTTGGTGGGGATTGTTTCTGTAGTTTGAAAGTATTGCTTGTGTTTAATGTAATGTAAAATCAGAAAAATACAATGCCTTCTCCAGAAAACCGTTTTCTTGCTTATTTAGTTACACTAAACTCAGTCAGTGTGTGTAAGAAGGGATGCTGGCGTATTTAGATGTGGTAGTCTGGTGAGAATAATTTGTTAAATGGGATTCATCCCTAATTTAGCAATGCCACTCTGCTAGGAGGAGATTTGCTTTATGTGTGAAGATAAACCAAAGTCCTAGTAATCTGAGGTCCATTCAGATTATCTCTCAGTTAAAGATGTTAACTCTTTGTCTTGGGCAAATATAAGGGATTATAATCTGTTTACCTAAATAACTTCTGCAGTTTTTGTTTTATACAACAAACTTTCTGTTTCTAAAAACATGCTATTCCAAATAACATACTTCTGCTATACACATAATGTAATACTTGCTATTTTATACTACAGATACACCCACATTTCATACATAACTTTGTGATCCATAAATATTCTTTACTTCTGAGGTATACCATTCTGTGTGCATTTAGTAGTACTCCGTAGGCTTGAAATGTTAATCTAATTGCTTTTATTTCTGTGTCCCTGAAATAATGGGGTCTGGCATGTGTAGTTGATAAGAGGAAAGGTAAGGTCCTAATGATCAGGATGTCTGTAGGCAGTTGGAAGACAGAAGCTTATGCAAGATACTTTTGATATTACATGTGGAAAAAACAAAACTGAGTGTCTGGGGGCAGCGGGGGAAGTAGTCCCTAGTGTAAAGCAAATACAGGCTCCTGCTAATGACGGCAGATTGCTAGCATACCTGCTTAGTGTATGGATACAGTACTTGATTAAAACAACGGGCAGGAGGTTCATGATAAATACTGTGCTTTTTTCTTCTTAAACCACTTTAATGTAGAAAACTGAGAAACAAATACGGGGTTGGGTCAAAGCCTGAGTTTTGGTCAGCTCTGAGTGAGTCTTGGGAGAAGTGGGAATTAGAGGCTTGAGAAAAGCTAGTTTTGACCATCAGTTTCTTAACTGCACTATGATATACCATAACAAGTTCCTCATGGACTGTTACTTCCTAAAATGTAAATAATGATCAGTGGGTCAGTTGTTTGTGGGAGGTTCTGAAAGAAACGGACAACATTTACAGGTACAGAAATAAGACAGACTTTGCTATATTCTTATATAAAAGTCATTTTAATTATTAAAGTTATTTTAATACAGTTACATAAAGTACATTGCAGTAGCAATCTAGAAGAACATTAGGTCATTGAAAGCAGCATGTGAAAAATAAGGAAATAGTTTGAGATGGGATACACAATAATGGAGTGGCGATTGTGTCTAACTAGCTAAATTAGGTAGTTTTATGATCTCAGATCAGACCATATGATTGTCGTTAATGCAAGTTTGCTTAGATTTGTTTTCCTTTCCAGAAGATGTTTTGTATCTCTTCACTGAGATATGTGCAAACATGATGTTTATTCCAAAATACTATAATTTTGAAAAAGATAGCATAAAACCTGACAGAGAGTCTTTTAAAGAATATAATACAGTGTTTTAAAAAGGAATATACATTAAGGACTCCCAAGTTGCAATGACAGAAATAAATACGATCAAATAATCTTATGACTGGAATAGAAAAATCTCCAATCTTACTCTCAGGCAGAGGCAGGCAAGGTCCTGCAGATCTAGAGCAGAATGAAAATGAAAAGGGAGAGGGCAATTATGTATGTGTCATAGTTGCTCCTGTAAATGGTAGCTAAACCAATAATGAATTTTGTTGCTGGAGCAACTTTGAAAGTTACTGCTGTTACGGGACTAGAGAGTGCTATTGTTAGCAGGTATCCACAGCTGCAGTATCTGAGCACGATGCAGTATCATTTGGCATAGAAAGAGATTATTAGGTAAAACTTGGAAGGATAGGAAGAGAACAGATTATTGCTGTTCATATAAGATGATGATTAAAATTATACCGTAGATCAGATGAACAAACTGTACTCCATTTTCTGTGGTTGAATTCTTGGGATGGCTTTAGCTATTTTCCATTTTCATAAAATGCATGACAGCAAATAACTGTTGGAGACTTTCTCCTGCTGCAAGAGTTTTCTTCACCAAATACGTAGGAGATCTTTTTATTAATGTTGTAAGAACACAAATATCCATCCTACATACTAGATATATAAGCACCACCACAGAATTGCAGTGTTTGGAAGCATTCCTAAAGTAAGGGCTTTTGTGGCTTTGCTTCTTTCAGGTCCAGCATGCTGATACAGCCAGTGCATTCTTACACTGACCTCCTTTCTTTACCATCGTTTTTCTGACATAGGGCCACACTGAGCATACTTTCTCTGCTTGTGTGTACAGTTCTTAATTCTTGGGATTCCTTTAAACGCTCGGCTTGTACTGGTTTGCAGATAAGTACTGGCTTGAACACCATTAAGAATCGGTTATTTTGCGTATTTGACAAGGAATTGCCTCATTCTGCTGTTTCATACTGTTGGTACCCAACTCTATTTAAATTCATCATCTCTATTCCTAGAGATTGTTACACACCTAGGTCAGCATTCTCTAGCTTTGCTAAACAGGCTTCTGATTAGATTAAATTAAAATTCTGGTGCAATTAAATGACTGTGGTGTGTATCAATACAGTCCACATAAAGTTGTGTAACACTTTAAGGGTTATCTAATGTCAAAATGCATGTCCTGAAACTGCATCCTATTGTCATACAAAATTTGTGATTGTACATAAACTGTATCAATAATATCTGTAAGCGGTCAAACTTCAGTCTCACTCTGAAGTGCCTTTCTGATTAATGCATGACCATTTGGTTTTATGAATAGGATTCACAAGGTAAGGTTTCAGTCTCACCACTTGCTCTCTGACTCTTTATATGTCCTTCCCCACGAAAGACAAATTCGGACAATCTTATATTTTAAAGCTTTGACTCTCTCTACATTACATTTTATATTCATCTGTGATTTTTTACTCCATCTTCAGTGGGCTTTACAAACTTCAAACTGTGTTACTTCTTAGCTGATTCCTTCTATTTAGACTCTAGGTATTTATTGCAATATTCTTTTTCTTAGATATTGATTTGATTCTCTGAATAAAGGCTTAAACCTGAAAGCATATTTAGCTTCCTTTGCACATCTTTTTTCCCACTTACAAATACCTGCTTAAAAAAGTGTGGCTAGAACATTAAATTTCTCTACCAGGGAAGATGTGGTTGCTTTAGGAGGAAAAAAAAAATCCTTCTAATTATTTATGGAATGTAAAGAAATACTATTTTCCTTTCAAGAGAGTTTTTCCAAACAACCTTTTGGAAGAAGAAAAATATTTTAATTGCCTACTTGGTTAATAAAAAATGTGCTAATTTCACTTTCTGGTTCTTAATAAGTAATTAAGGGACAGTCATTTCACTGTCTCCTGCTGTAAACTTTTCCAATATTTTTTGGCAAAACTGATGCTTACTTTATGAATGTGTTTTCTCAACAAAATACCCTGATTAGATAAAACTGTTTTTTTTTTTTCACCTTGGTTTCTGGTGCTGTTTGTGTTCGTCCTGCTGTTCCTAAAATCCTCTTACTTTTCTCAAAATGGACTAGCTGCTGCAGGGGTTGTTTCTTCCCTGCAGTGAGGGAAGTAGGGTTGTTGGGGAAGAAAGGAAGAGAAGGAAATTAGGAGAGATAAAGTTACAAATCTGAAGAAATCCTGACTTTATTCATTCTGCTGTTCCCGAAACAACTTATGCAAATGCTCGTTACTTATGGACTGGTAAAGTAATAAAAAATCGAAGTGAATCTTAAGTATAAGATTCAAACAATGTTAACAGCAGACATGCATGTTAAGACATAGATTTCATATTAAAGTATCTAAGAGAACTTTGCTATTTAATAGAATCATTGTGACACAAATCCAAAACTTTTTGATCCATCTCATTATGAAACATGATTTTCTTCACTTTCAGGAATCCTTGTCATTTTTATAACCCATCTCATTTTTATTTTTGTTTTGAATTACAAAAGGATTGTATTTTCAGTGGAGTTCTATCCTTTTTTTTTTTTTTTTTTTTTCCGCCCGCACTCTTCATTCCCCTGCAGTCTGGTCCATTTCAGTTTTTGGCAGACACAGAAGAGACACAGAAGGCAAATGTAAATCTAAATATGCTGCAAAGGAGGCATAATCCTATTCATAAATCAAGTATCTTTAAAAACAGGTGCTTCAGAAAGCACCTGCTTCAGAAAGCATTCTTTTTTTTTTAATTAATTTAGTCCAAAACAGTTCTTTCTTGTGTGCCAGAAATTTCACTTCTCTCAGTTTGCTGTGAATTGAAAGGTGTCAACAGAAGAGTAAATAGGTCATAGTACAAAAATAGATATTTTGCCCTGAGCCAGTCTAATAAATCTACAGGAGAAGGCAGTTCCTTTTACCATGATTCTTCTTTCATTAGCTTCAGCTGTCTTCCTTTGTCGCAGGCTTAATTCAAAAAACAGTACAGACCTTTGATGGTCTTTACTGGAAAGTTTATCTTCGAGTCAAAACAGTTAAGGGTAAAACAAATCCATTGTGAATTTATTTTGGGCAATACACAGATTCAGTTACTGAACTGAAAATGAGCTTTACCTATAAAATCACTCTTCATAAGAAATTCTCTGTGAAACCTTTGATTTACTGACTCAGTTTTACAAAAGAAAGTTTTGGGGGGATTTTGTTTTGGTTTGTATTCATTAGTTTTATAGCTGAACTGAAGTAGTAGGGATTATAACAGTTGAATGAAGTAATTGCTTCCTAAAACTTAAGACTTTTGAATCTTTCTTTACTTACTGTCATTAGAAGCAAAATATTTAGCTATTGCTGAATAGATGATTTGTATACTTTAAGAAATGACAAAATCATTTAAGACAATGATTTGATAATGGATGACTTCCGTTCAAAATTATTTCTATGCGTAAGCATAATGTATGTAAGAAAAGAGCAAACTACTAACCTATCCCTTTTCCTGCCTCAAAATTTGCCTTGGTTTTATGGAGGCAGTGTACCCAATTGCCTGAGAAAATATATGTTAATTATTTAATTTTGTCATTACTGGTAAGGTAATGTAATGTAACTTTTTTCTGTGAAAGTGCAATTTTTTTCACTCTGTATTTTTGCAAAATTTTATACAATTCAAAACAAATAGCATTGAAATGTTTTGACACCAAAAAATGTGGAATTTCTTTTACATGAAAATACTTGAAATTTAGTGTTCCCTGTTTCATTCAAGATTAAATTATAGCTATTCTTGTGAAATGGAAATTTGGTTCTGCAGACAGTTTTAACCACTGATGAGAGATATATTATTGCAATTAATTATTTCCTTGTTTATAATGAACAAGCTGTCTGTTTTCTGAGCTCTCTGTGTTTGGGTAATCCTGAAACTTTTTAAGAGTAACAGAGTTTTTCTGTATTTCATTGTTTCTTTAGGTTTCAAGACCAGGCCTTTTTCTGGTCAACTAGCTGTTATATTTTGTCTCAGACTTTTCATATACTTGTTTCTTACCAGAGTTGCTGAGCTAAGGGATTTTTGTTGGGATATATAGTTTCTTTTTTGCACAATTCTGTGACAATATTTCTTGCTATCTACATGTGTCTTTTTCCTGTCACTTAAATGGATATATGGGATAGACAACAGCATAGGTTTAAGTAATTGAGAGTGTACCAGAATATTAAAAGCAGAAGAAACTTGATAGAGGGGAAAAAAGACATCCTCAAAGTCACTTGATACGGTAGCTCTTTACGGAGCTCACCTCTCGCTGTTCCGGTTCTGTCCCTGATACGGCTAAGTAGCAACTGTTCCGTTTTGCTCAGCCCTTTCAGTCACTTACCGCTTGCATTTTTCGAGTATTTTTCCCGATCTTCTTCCTTTTCCATTCTTTGTTTGCCATTTATTATGACATTTCTCTGCTGTTTGTTAAAATAAGAAATTCCACTAAATAATTGGAATCTAATTTGATTTATTTATCTATAGAATAGAATTTGTGATATTTCATGTACCATTATTATAGACATACTTTCATTATTGGATTTCACTGTAACCGGATACAGTTGATCTGCTCTGCTCGTACTTGGCTGACTTTGTATTTTGAACTGTCAGCTTAAAGGGGAATTCTTTTTTTCTTATTTTAACTTGTATGAAATCATAAATATGGTCCACGTAAAGGAGACAATTTCCAATGGCTTTTTAGATTTATAAGGGAAATATAATAATTGTGTAAAGAAAAAAATGTGGAGAAAGCTGCCAATTTTTCTTTTGCATCATGAATTTTTTGCATTGTTGTATCTGAAGATAAGTTCACTTTTAGGAAGCTGGCAGAATGTGAAGAAAGATTCAGCAGTTCCTTTTCTATAGTGACTTATAGTGTCTCCGTAGCACTAGGTGTTCTAAAATGAAATAGGATTCCCAGTATGTTTTTTCAAATAATAGCTGTTGGGCATTGGCACTGATGCCCAAACTCTAGAAACAATTGGAAGCATTGTGTGGGTTTTGGATCAGTAGGCTTATTTCTGTCTTTTGATATAAAATTGGTTCACTTCCACTAACAAGATGGTGTAAGTGTACATTGTTTTCCCTGGGTGTGAAGAATGGGTTTGGGGTGAACTCTGGAAAACCTTTTACTCCTATTGTGTTCAGGTAATTCAAGGATTTAGAATGAGTTTAAGTTTTGAGTTCTGCTGAGCTGATTACAATTAAATGGCAAAAAAAATGTTTTTACTGCAAGTCCAATTATAAAACATACTTGATAATGTATTTCATAATTCATTAGTTGTAGTAATCATTGTCTTTCACCGATTTTTTTTTTTACATCTATTCAAATATTGTCTGAGGTTTGAACACCCTGTTGTAAATTCATTTTCTCATACATTCTTGGTACGCTAAACTGTATCATTTAAAACTATCCAACAAAGATACATTTTAAAGTTGAATTAACTTTTTACATTCTTAATTAATTTATGACTTGCTCCTTTCTTATAGGACACTTTTAAAACTGGTAAATGCTTCTTAGAGAAGGTGGTGTTCTTTAAATGGCCTGTTGCATTTTTCTTATTTTTTAATGAAATAATTTCAAATGTTTTAGTGATACCTTTTTCCTTTTCTCAACAGTTATCAAAATCTTGCTAATGTGATGGCATAAACTGGTCAAAAGGAGTTTGGATTACATCATGGATATCAGCAATGGTGATTGATAGTATTACAGTGGCGCAGTGGGAATCTGCTGTATCACATGTCAGAAGTTAATATTTCTTTACTTTTGTGATGGTAAGAGTTTTCTTTACTAAATAAACAATAACTTCTAGAATTCTTATCTAAATTTTATTTCTTTAGAAAGTAACATAGCAAATCAATAAGACTTTGATGTCTTGGATATTGTTTTTAATGGGTGTTGAGTTCAGCAGTAGTCACTGTAGAGTACATTGGAATTTGATTTATTTTGCTTATTGCTGTCCATTTGAAATGTCAGTTATTGTTCCTTATTTATGATAGCTTTAAATAGAACAACCTAGGTAAAGTGGACTGCATAAATGACCCTGTTTGTCATGTTTGTTTTCATCCCCAAATGAGAATTTTATCCAGATGGTATTGCAGTTATGTGTGAATGGGGAGAATATACCAGCACGTTTATCCATACAGAAAATGGGTAAGAAGAGCCATTGTATACAACACATAGTTACATTTTCTTTATCTCTTCAACTCCACCATTGATTTTTTGCCGATTCACTTTCTTTTCTTGTAAGATGGAGTTCATTGGCCATCTCGCACTTTGTCCTGCTTCGTTAAGGTTAAAGGGACCGAGCGGAAGTTAGTGCGCAGAAGGCACTAACGTCAGGCAGCAGGAATGGCTGACGAGCAGGAGGGTTATAGCCTTACGTGCACAACTCAGCTTTGGGAACTTTTGAAACTTCCGCATTGTAGCTGCTTTTTTGTTGCACAGTTACACAGCATTTCATTGTTCTAGCAGTTTTATAAAAGAGACATGCTTAAAAAGAAAAATCACTTTCTGTGGTTAGACCAGTGCACTTCTCTCTTTGCAGGCAACCTTGCTAGTGTTACTTTTCAGTAAGTGGACAGCTGAGACACATGCTGCTGCTGAAGTGCGTTCCTCTTCCTGTTTCCCAAGGAGCCCAACTGGAAGAGTGGTTAGGGCTAGCCATACTTCTGTAACAGGAGTTTCTGTTCATTTGTCCTGGGTTTTAGAACTGTAAGTTGCTTGATTTAAGTGTAGGGAAGATTCCAGACAATCTACGAGGAAGAGTGCATGAATTCAATCTTATAAATGATTTGGACCTGTAGGCTTTTGACATGTAGGTCTTCTGCTCTAGCCACTGCAGCACATCTTGGATGTGCTTTGGCCTTCCTCCCCTGGCTTAGCCCAGGGAAAAATAGCAAAACAAGCAAACAAAAACGAGGAGAGAGTCTCTTCTGGCTTAAAAACTTATGACCAGTTAGGGGTGTATTTGGGACATCGTGGAAGCACAGCTGGCGCGCTTTGTGAACCTCAGAATTGCCACATTTGTTATACACTCTGGAAAGAACCTGTCTTGTAGTTGAAAAATGACCACAAGACAGTGCCATGATCTAATCATTTTTATCTGAAAAGGCCACACAGCCAAGGGAGATGGCAACAGTAGATTGGTAGGGGGATGTGTTGCTGAACATGCATAGTTTTTATGGATGGCTGAGTCACGTTTACAGAGTTCTGTTCTGTCTTAGCCAAATTAAAACGGTTTTTAACTGGCATTAGTGGTTATTTTGAGGTTTTGGTTTTGGTATGTAGATGTAGAATGTATGTATATGTGGAAGAGCAAAGATCCTCGTAAATTAGAAATCAGCTTTATTTTCAATTAATTACTACAGTTGCATTTCTAAGTAGTAGCCGGTTGAAGGCCTCCTGTCTTTACTCACATTTATGGTTTTAACTGGGTTGGATCTTTACACAATGCTTCTAAAGCAGAGTACTATGAAATTCTGTATTTTCAGCTTCATGACTGAGACTTTATTAACAAAGTCTTTTTTTTAGTTGGGGTGAAAGAAACTGTTGTCCATCTAATCCGAATCACACTGTATATTGTTGATTTGGAACTAAACTACTGGGTGTTTACAGTATATTGTTCTTTGACTATAGCTGGGATACTGTATGAGGTATAGTTTTGCTATCATATTTAAAAATAACTTCTAATTCAATTCCATTTGTGCTGTTTAGATCCGTAAAACCTGCCTTCCTCTCCTACTTTCAGCTTGTCTGATTCCTGATTTAAAAGCTAGATGAATTGTAGAGTTATTGCTCTTTAAAGTGCTACCAGAACGAGAAGCTGCTTGAGAAAGGAAGGAGATAGTCACAGAAGTCTGTTGTTGCCATTTTCTGGTTCTAAACCATGGATTCTCAGCTCTGTTGCTTTACCAATAGCGGAAGACATTATTGTAGGGAGCTCAGAGTTGTTGTCTCTTAAGTCTATTCTACTTCCTACTGGACTTTGATTTAATATTCTGCAGATTCTTCTCCCATGATTACAAAGTTTATCTTGTGTTTTTGAACTTACTTAGTATAGCTTTGTAATTTTTTGCTGCCCTAGGGGAGTGTGTCAGGAAACCTACCCTTGTGGGTAATGTGGGGTGAATGCAGGAGAGAGTTTTTATGATGACCAAGTAAATGCTGAAATATATTATCATATCTTAAGATGTTAGATCATTTGGACTTTCATATGTTGTTAGCAAGTGTTAACAATTATTTAAATGTATACAACAGTTTTTCATTTCACTGTTCCATAACAGACTTATTTTCATCTTTAAAATACAAATTCAATTTACTTCAGTTTTTTCCAGTCATGGATTACTACCAATAATAGTTAGACTAAGACTAATATTTATATTAGTCTAGTGATTTTCAGTTTACTGGCTTTTCAATAACAAAATTAAATGTTACTAGATTTATTTTTAGTATTGTTACAGTTAAGCAAAAGTATTTTAGTCTTTACCATTAGCTGTATCTATAGCTATGATCACTCTCTATACCAAGCAATACTTTTAGGCTGCATTACATCTAAACATTAAACAGGTAGGGTAGTAATTACTGTTAATTAAGTGTCAGACATAATTTTACTCCTTAAGATCTGTATTGGTCTTGCCTTGTTTGTTCAAAATGCCAATGTCCCCTATCTTTTCTGTTTTAGAACCAACTTAGGTCTAAACAGTAGCTGTCTGAGAACTTGTGCTCTTATTTTTCTCCTCTTGTTGATGACGGTGGAAAATAACTATTGGAACAGTTTTCCTCTGTTTGTCACTGTCTGCCTTTCTAAATAGCATCTTATAGGTCTGATTCTGTGCTTAGAATCTTAATCTTCATATCATACGTTGACTAAATGGGCAGTTGAAATGTGGAATTTGGGTATATGGAAAAGGGAAGGTATGGCATCATGTACAAAAGTGAATCTATTCATTGTCATGGATATTGTGACAGCTTCATGGTCATGTGCAGTTTGATATACTGAATTTTTAAAGGTGGAATGGATAGAGAGGGATAAGCTGAACTGATTTCTATAAAAATGTTATTTTGAGATTGGGTGAGTTGAGTACTCCTACATTTCACAGTGAAATCTCAAATCCAGACACTCAAATTGGATGTTTTAAACTTGGGTTTGAATCTGAATTTACTTAAATTTGAGGTAGGTGATGATTCATCCTGCCACCATATGAAAAATTTAAAAATGTGAAGAAGGCTCAGTATTAGTAAGAAGAGAGAGCCAAGCACGTTGTTGAGGTAAATGGTGCAAAAATGAGACGGTGGTCATAATTGGAAACAGGGAAGACTCCACCTGGGTGTAAGAAGAAATATTGTCACTATAAGGGTAATTAAACACTAGAACAAGTTCCTGAGAGAAGTTGTAGTAGAATATCTGTACTTGGAGATTTTCAAGACCCAACTAGACAAAGCCCTATGTAACCTCATCTGATTTTTTTTGTATGACTTTGATTCTGTTTCAGGCAGATTTGTTTTTAAGGCTTAAATAACAAGTGATTAAAAGTCAAAATGTGATTTTAATGGCTTGCACTTTAATATGTGGAATTGTTTAACTGGAAACTGTGAGATTTAAGAACGTGATTTGATACCTCTCATCTGAATAGACAAATAATAGTGCCACAACAATATATTCTATGTACAGTGCGTAATAATAGTGACTTCTAGTAACTGGAGCATTTCAGGTGTACGTAATATCAATATCAGTGATAGTCACATACCAGTCTTAAGTCAGAAAAAACACAAATACCAAGTCAACTACTTTGAAGCTTAGATGGATTTTTTTTAATATCCTAATCTATTGCACAGAAAGAAGTGGTATTAATATTTTGCATAAACTTTCTCAGTTTTCTGTTAGGTACATTTGTGGCAATATATTCTTCATAATTTCTGTGTTTGTAGATGTTTTTCTCACATACTATTTCTGATTATTTTGTCTTTGTTTGTTTGAAGGTTTCCCAATGAGTGGATCATGATGAATATACTTTAGGGACTTGCCATAGTATGGCTGCTTCTCGATCTACTCGTGTTACAAGATCAACAGTGGGTTTAAACGGTTTGGATGAAAACTTTTGTGGTCGAACATTAAGAAACCGTAGTATTGCTCATCCAGAGGAAGTTTCACCTCATCCTCAAGTAAGATCAAGGTCACCAAAGAAGAGACCAGAGTCTGTGCAAACCCAGAAGGGAAGTAACGGTGGAAGAACTACTGACTTGAAGCAGCAGAGTGCTCGGGAATCATGGGTGAGCCCTAGGAAGAGAGGGCTGTCTACTTCGGAAAAAGATAATGCTGATAAACAAATTGTGGAAAATTGTGAAAAAAGACAAGCAGAACCTGTATCACCAGTTTTGAAAAGAATTAAGCGCTGTCTTCGATCAGAAGCACCCAACAGTTCAGAAGAAGACTTGCCTACTAAAACAGAGAAGGAATCGTTGGAGCGTAAAAGCTTAGTGTCGGACAATGATGCAGTCTCTCCAGGGACTAAGCGAGCTTGTCGATGTCTTATATTGGATGATTGTGACAAAAGGGAAGTTAAAAAGGGGAATGTTTGTGTGGAAGGATTTAATAACTCTGCAATAGTTGAAGAGATTGCAGGCTATCAGACTGTCAATGGAGTTGGTGAGAGAGACTCAAATTCTTTAAACTGTGATGACTGTCAGCTTGATGGGAACGTTAAGCAAAATAGTGCTGGTTCCTGTACGCCCACGGACAAAACAGTAGCAGAAAATGGAAATGCATTTGCCCATTCTTCATTGTTGCTTAATAGCAGCAAGGAGGACAGTGTTGTAGACCATTATGTGCCTTGCACAAACTCTCAAGAACAGGTAAAGTTAGAGGACCACAAAATAATAAATGACTGCTTGCCTGAGGAGCATGCTAATCAGGCAAATGAGCCAGCTACAGGGTCCTTTTCTGAAATCCAGTCATCTTTGTTAAGGGATTCTGAGGAGGAAGTAGATGTAGTAGGAGATAGTAGTGCCTCTAAGGAACAGTGTGCTGAAAACACCAATAGCAACCCGAATACTCATCATGATAGTACATCAATCTCAGGTGAACCTGAACCACACTCTTCTGTACTGGACTGTGTTTCAGCTCAAATGACATCTATGTCAGAACTTCAAGAACACAGATACACATTGAGAACTTCACCACGAAGGGCTGCTCCTGCTAGAAGTAGCCCTACTAAAAATAACTCTCCGTGTAGAGAAAATGGACAGGTTGAGGAAAATAATCTTAGTCCCACTGAAAAGAGTGTACCTGTAGGTATTAATAATATCAATGGATCTCCCAAAAACTCTGAAGAAATTAAGCAGAATGAAAAAGAGAGAAATTGTAACACTGGAGATCATGGGAGTGACGGACTAAGAAAACCACTTTCTGAGGCTAGGCTTGTTGCTGGATATATACCATCTGCCAAAGAGAGTGCCAACATCCACACTGCAGAGGATGATGAGGAAGAGCCTGATGTGTATTACTTTGAATCAGATCATGTGGCATTGAAACACAACAAAGAGTATGTGTAACTATGGTAACCATGAATTCTGCTTTTGTTTCTTACCAAAAATATATAAATTAATACGTATTTAAAGTAACTTCACAAAAACTTAAGTATTCTATAGTATTCGTGCTCTTCAGTCTTCATTTTTCTTCCTTGTTTCTACCCCAAACAAAATTAAACTCTTATTTAATATGCAGTATGGTACAGCAATGTGGTTTATACATTTCTAACAGTGTGAGTTCTCTAGCCAGAAATTGTTATTGAAACACATCTGTTATCTTTTTTTTTTCTTTAGAAAACTAGCTGGAAACAAAACAAAAGGATTTATAACCCTTAATTAGAAAAATTTCAACTATTTATCAGAGTATCAAATAAATATAGCATATATTGTTTATGAAATTACCATTCTGTTGTACGTGGAGTTTATATGGTTAGCCATGAGAAGAGATTAGGCACCTCTTTTCGGTGGCATGGGAACCATTATCATGTTAAGGAAGGTAAACTAGTCAAAAGTAGCAGTTTGAAAACTCGCTCCAGCGTAAGTGTCATGTCCGCATTGGTGTTCACATTCATTTAATGTAAATATTTACACACTTGATTATTATTGGAAAAGATTTATGATTTGTTTATGTGTTTATCTTCCAAATGTCAGAAATAGAACTGTAGTAATCAAATATCTGCGATAACTGTGACAATGGTTCTTGATACAGAAGGCACTTTTCTCAATGTAGAAGGTTTACAGGGAGAAAACTTGTCCTCAAATGACAGATCAGATCATAGTTTTTGTAACACTGTTTTGACTTCCTGTATTTTGCTGCTTAGTAGATGGTTCTGAATACTGAAAGGCCAAGTGCACGTGGTCTTCAGCCATTGGTGATCGTTTTTGTAAATAATCATAGCATAGTGGTTTGGAAGCTGAGGTACAAGACACAGATGATTGTCTAATGCAGCAAAAGTTTGAGTGTTTTGGAGGATATTAGAGCTGTGTAATTTCTATAATGAAATTCTGTTCAGTATCAAATATGAATAAATTATTTTAATTGGAGAAAACGGTGAATTAGTGCATGGATCACACAATCATTTTACAATAATAATCAAAAATATCTGCAGTTACAGCAGTAAGTGTAAGGTGTATGGAGATTTTTCCTGGTAGGTAGAGAGAAGATTGTAAATTCAGCTGCATGACTACTATTTCCTAAGTCGTTAATGGAAAAATTGGCTGTTGTCTTCTGAGGTTTTTATATGTATATATGGGATGACTTTACTAGTACTATTAGTGCAAAGATAATAGTAATGTGATTGTTTATTTGGTATTTTTTAGGGAGAGTATTATAAAGAACAGATCCAATTTTTAGGTGCAGCATCTATTTTAATTCAAATTAAATGTACAAAACAATATTCTGTTTTTTCTTCTAATCAAAATCTACAACTTCATGTAAGGGCTGGAAAAAATAAACGTAATTTTTCTAGTCCTGTATTTAAACAAACAAAAACGTAAAATGTTCTCCAACAGTTTCAGGAAAAAGCCATAGTGTTAGTCTTTGAGTATAAACAATTGCTCTGAAAATTTGACTAGTTGTTCAGTTCAGCAGCCTGTATATATGAGCTAGTTGGAGAGCTTTTGAAGTCGGATATTTTTACAGATTGCCTGCAAATAGCACTTTGTAGTTTGGTATTGACTTGCTGCCCGAATGTAGAATTCCAAAAGCAATGCTATTATTTTTATCGTGTCTTATATTGCACTGATTTTTGTGGCAAAAGAAGGCAAAACTAGAAGTCTCTTCTAGATCAAGGAAGAATTATTCCTGCTTTTCAGAAGAGAAGCATGCTACTGAAGGTAGTGTTACTTGGTTGAATTTTCTTTTTTTTCCTTGTTAAAAATAATATAACTGGACAATTGTGGACAATCTTTTTATTTTGGTTTATATTGGCAATAAAGTAAATTTAGTATTCTGATGGTTCCTCATGATAATAGGACCTTCTGAAGAACTTAAAATCTGTATTTTAGTACTCAAGCGTGCAATTATTCTTTATGTGTAAGTCTGTAGTTCAAGAATTAATCAAATCCTATGCAATACATTCTCTTTCAAATTTAAATAATATCAAAGTTCAATAGAGGATGCTCTCAATTCATGTGTTACCATTTTTGAACAATGTATTGATTATACTCCTGTTGTCTCTCATTTGGTGTTTATTTTCTAAAACATTAAAGTGAAACAAAGGCTTTAGCAGAAATGCTTTTCGTAATTAGTCAGATGCAGAGAATTCCAGGGTGCCCATGCTAGCAGGTAAGGGCTGTTAATTTGGTATGTGATATTTTTGGTTGAGGAAAATATGCTGATACTCTGTTTATCAGGTCTGCAAATGGTACACAGTTAAGTTTTTCTATTCTCTATCAATTAGTGATTAAACCTGTGGATAATTTCTATTTTTTTCTGACTTGTATTTCTGTTCTTTTTAAAAAGCAAATTTGGAGAGCCATTAGCATCTTGGCTAGGTTGAGGAGGCAGATTTTTCAAAGGTGACATTTAATATTCTTTAAATCTTCTAGAAAGGAAAAAAATCATATTCCTGTGTGCTGTAGCAGCAATTTGTCATGCCTGTAAAGACTTTCAGTGTTTCTTGTCTTATTACATAACCTCATTACATACATATTCACACAGCTGATTTTCACCCTTTAAGAAATTATTGTAGGAGTGATAAAACATGAATGCACCCAAACCTTCAACAGCTGTTAATAAGACTTGCTATAAGAAAAACAAGTAAATATGTATTGTGGTATTTTGGTGCAAATTTATGCTGTATTTTGAATATTGCCATGTTCAAACAATACATGTTAATATTTCTGGGAAAACTGGATGATGTAGTAGGAAAAATAATTACCACAAAATGTGAGATGATTGTGGAATATTATTTTTCTAAGGGAAGGCTGAAATTATAGATGCTCCACAACACTTGTAATAAAATATATTCCTCCTACAAAGAAGGAGCTGAGATCTGCTAAAAAGAAATTTTATCACAGCATAGACGTGCATGAAGACAGTGACAGACTGATGCACGATGTTGTATAATTGGAAAGCATTGTTAATATTTCCAGTTATTACATGCATATTTGTGTATTATTGTAATGCCTCTCTGAAAGTTTTGGTTTGGTGCATATTTGAGAATTTTGCATGTACTTCCTAGTTCAGAACCATTTGCATTTTATGTTGAGATATTTTCAAAAAAAATTACTAATTTAAACTGTATTGTATTACTAAATTTTTACAGGCTACATTTAGTGTTTTCAGTATGTTTTCTCAGTAGTTTCTAATGTATCTCACTACTGTATCTTTCTGTGATTTAATGCTTTCTTATAGTATACTAGTTTAATTTTTTTTTATCTAAAGCACATTCTGAGTAATTTTTTCCCTTTGTCCTATGTTTCCTTTTGTGCTCTAAATGATGTCTTTATTTCTTCTATCTCTGCTTACTTTATTCTGAGGTTTGGTGTGTTTGGCAGAGATTAACTTATTTGGGGGAAAATTGTTGTTCACTTTCTTCTGAGCTACTGAAGGCTCTAGATGAAAATGCGGTCAAGGAATTGAGTTTTCCGTGCGTTATATGCTATATTTCCAATACCCTGTTAAATTGTAGTTAGCTTTATAGGGCCATTGAGACTGATAGGTGAGCCCATTAGAAATATGGGAGTTATGCATGGGTATTGCCTACAAGGACTAAGTTGCAAGAGCCTAGGACCTTGTGTTTATTCGTTAACTAAATATTTTCATTTATTACCTTGTAATATTTAAAAAATGATAATAGTTGTACTGACATTTAAACTGAAGACAGACAGGTTAAAATGACATATTTTCACATATCCCTTAAAACCCGGTCTTGTGAATTCTTACATATTATGAATTGTTTTGTTCTTGTGGGATCTTTGGAAAGACAGAGAAATCCATGTAGGAGCATAGGATCAAATTTAATATTTAACTAGCAATTCACAGGAATACTGATCCAGTTACCTGGATGTGTTTAATGTTTAAAGATGACGTGAATGAGAGAAAGAAAAGGAGCATCTGCGGCATTTCCTCTGGTACAGGTTTTGTATTTTATACAGTCATAAATGCTTCGCCTAAAAGAGCAGTTTAAAATGGCTCTCTATAAAAGTTTCATCTTACTGCACTTGACTTGCAGGCGTACAGTCTGATGCATCTTGCCATATCAATTATTTGAGAACTGTCTTAAATAGAATCTTCTTGAACTGTAACTCTAAAGTGATTACATAGCAGTCTTTTTAACTAAGATGAATTTCTAATGTTCCCTGTAGCATCTTTTTTCCCCCCTAACTTGACAACGAGTTTAAAAATTAAACTATTTTTTGTTAATATATTTTAAGACAAAATGTCCATGTCTGTCTTCATGTGAAAAGGTTAAGAATAAAAATACTACACTACTGTTGTAATTTATCCTGACATTTGTGGATATATTCAGATATACTTAGGTATGTCCAGAGTTAAGGTCCAATTTATTATATACGATGTGTTTATTTTAATGTATAGATAAGAGAGAGTATAACATTGCTTTATGTTATGTATATGTAGCTATAACTAGCTGTACTACAGAATAAACTGTCCTATATTTTTAAGGACATCTTTTTCATTTTCCTCTTTTCCTATGACACAGTCTTAGACTGGGGAGACTTTCAGTGTTGCATCTTTTCATCATCTTTGGGAATAAAGGGAATTGGCATAATTTTCAATCAAGTTGCTTTTTCCAGTTGCAGTCTTTACTCCGGCTGAGTCTGTTCTGAGATGGCAACCACTTTGTAAGCAGGGACCCGTGAGTTCTTTGTAGAAGAGTATTTGCCTCCACTGCTAGAGTATACATACATTTTTAGTGTTGAATAAGAGCTGTTAATTAAAAAAATGCATATATGCCACATTATTACTGTTTGTTTGTTTTGAAGGTCAGCCACAGTCTGTTCCACACCAAAGTAGTTTGGCATATCATGATATGTTTCTTAAACTTTATTAATGTAAGACTTGAACATACACAAAATTGATTCTTGTCTCAGAGAGTAGATTCTGTTGGGTGGTAGATTGGTCTGTGTTCTCAGAAAATAAGAAAATGTATAAATCAGCTTTAAAAAAAAGAGCTCAGTTCCCTTAGAATTTGAATACTACAACTGGTTCTTCTCCAAAGTAGAAATATAAGGGAAATCTATTACAAAATTCTAGTACGAATTTCTGATGGACTGCAGTTTCGTATTGCATGTAGCTGCGTTACTAGATCGTATTGTTGTAACATAATAGTGTATGACTACATTTATTACTTTTAGTGCTGCCATTCTTACTGTATTTTATAAATCCCCTCTGTG
This sequence comes from Rhea pennata, assembly GCF_028389875.1. Lineage (NCBI taxonomy): Eukaryota > Metazoa > Chordata > Aves > Rheiformes > Rheidae > Rhea > Rhea pennata. The sequence goes on along the minus strand of NC_084670.1, from coordinate 13,854,825 downwards.
TGTGTGTGTGTATATATATATAAATGAAAAAATTATAAGTAATATAAATAGAACAAATTAATATAAGCAGAACAAAAAGGTTTAGTAAGAGTATTTTCTTATTTATAGAACTGTGTTTTATAATTACATAAACTGTCCAATAAACAGTGAGTTCTTAATTTAATTTGCAAGAGATCATGCCATGGGCATGTGCTGCATTTGTTTTTCTCCCTGGTGAAAGGCTTAGCCTAGGAGCTATTAAATGTCAAGTAAATTTGTCAAATTGCTTTTTCCTTCTCTCAACATATTTTTCTTGCTGTCAGGCACAGTGCAATCCTGGTGAACAGCACTATCAGCCCCAGTGCAGTCCTCTTTTGGATAAACGATCTGTGGAAAATGAAGCTTGACTTCTTTTGAACTTGTGTCCTTTGCTCTTTAAATTCTTTCCTCATCTGATTTGATTGATACCTGCATTTTTTTTCCCTGCTTACGCTCTCACCTCCTCCCTAGCATCCTGTCCTGGAAGGGCAAGCGTGAGGTTCGTGTGCGTGTGTAAGCACCCACTGATGGACTGACCAGGGAGCGGAAGCAGGAGCAGCTGAATTCTCCATGCCTTTCTCTTAGCGGAGACAGTAGTTATGATCTCTCCCCTTTAACAAACTACCAGTTTTTACAGAACATACAGTAACTCACTTATCCTTGTGAGTTCTTTGATTTATGAGGCTCAAAAGTCATGAGGAAAAATGACACAAATTTAGAAATGATTACCGTTTCTGAAAGATGCTCATTATTAAAATTGTCTAAACTGGAAAATTAGATAGTTGTAAATGAAACTGTTTTTGAGGTGTAGGAAATAGCAGAGTTGCAAAAAACAAACAAACAAAAAAAACCCAACAACCCTGCAGAAATTCTTGGTCCTGATAAAGACGGAACCAAAATAATGAGATGGAAGCTTGGCTAGCCTGCACAGCTGTGTGGATGCCTGGCCATATTTTTGGCTATACGCACAAGTGACACTGCTTTAACGGTAGCAGGAGTGGAAGCGTATGGATGCAGTTATGTCAACGTAAAGCTAAATCTGATGAGACAAGAAGTAAATAATATTAACACAATTGCCCACTTGACAGGAGTGTTAGCAATATTTCACTAAAATATTAATAAGCATAATAATGCCACCAAGAAAATAACTAGACCATAATTACACTGCTTTGAAGGTATTGATATCTTTACTTTGCAGTTTAATCTAGCTGCGACTGTTACCCTCATTGCAGATGTAAATATTTGTTTTGGTCTTGTATTAAATTGTGACAGCATCTCTGTTGTGAACTACAAAGATGATTGATAGCATCTTTTAGAAATTAATTGTATGAGGAGTAGATATTAGTGCTTGCTACAGCCTCTGCAGGAAGCCCTTATCAAGATAAGGGTTCCCTTGGTGCTGCAAGTTTTTTATGTGCTGTTTTGAGAAGGTGAACGATCCTACCTTTTGCTGTCGTTTATATTTTATTGGTTTCCTTTAAATTCTTGATAGGAAGGGCAAGCTGCTCTTTAGCTTTTCATTGCAGCAGACCTCCTACATATCTTTGCCTATTATTTGTTCTGCATAGTTCAAGTTAAAGATGTACTATTGATTTGCATAGCAATTCACCTTTAAAAGTTACATTTCCTAAACCAAGGAAAGTTTGTGCTATGTTACCATAGTGGATGTTAATCAAAAGATGTGTTTTTACTCATATATTCCCTTGTTTCTACTTTCTCTTTCTTTACCCCAACACAATATTACAATATATAAAAAAACTGAGTGAATAGTCCTTCGCTCTTACAGTGTTAAACTTCTAATGATTGCATATTGTGTCCTTGTAAAAAGATCATAGTTTTCAGATACTACGATACAGTATATCTGAGGAGTTATGTTATACTTAAAGCAAGAACATATCGCTAAATAACTGGGAGTTTTCCTCCTCGTATTTTAACAAAAAAGTACATTAAGTTACTTAGTATGAGTTCTGTGTAATAAGTATTGTCAACTGCCTTAGATTTTTTTTTCTTTTCTTCTCCCCCCCCCCTCTTTTTTTTTGTCTTCTGGTAACCTGGGAAGCTCCTGCTCTTTTATTTCTGGAAGAAAGTCTCTTCTACGTGGTGGCTTCCCCCCCCCCCCCGCTATCTTTTTCGAGAAAATTATCGAAGCGCAGCTGCTGAAGGAAGCAGGGTGATACTGTCTTGCAATGAAGGAGCTGGGGCAATTCTCAGTAAGAGGGAAGGGAGCAGAAAGATTTGGGGGTGTGCTGTCAGGCTTCCTTTCCATGCTCTTTGTGAGGATGAGCCTTGTCATACCATTTCTTCGTGTCACTCCAACACTAGGATGGAGAGGCATGACAGGGATCTGTATCATCTTTCCCACTACATGTGGCTGTCCTTTGGGTAAATACTTCAGCAAGTGCTGTTAAAAAAAGATCAGAAAACTATATTAAAAGATGTTAACTTGGGGAGCGCTGATGCATGATATTTTAGCCTTTGACGTTGACAAGAGTGAAGCAAGTTACACATCTGTACTGGGACAGAGAGACTTAATTGCTAATTAAAACAAATGAAAAATAGCTGGAAAGGTGAGTGTTTGTGAAGGGTGGTTTTATACAGCTAGTGTTAAGTGTAGAGTGTGGTGGATGGCTCTTGATAAGTGGGAAGCCCACAGTAGAATATAAGTGGGGATTTTGTTTCTGAATCAGAGTCAAAGATTTAAGAGAAAGGATGTCTTAAGTTCAGATGCTTGCAATACAAAGTGTGGCGCTGAGAAGGTTAGAAGGAGGATGTATCTGTTGTTTCCTTGGCTTCTGAAAGAAGCGCAGAATAATGTCTCTGCATCCAGGTAAAAGACTGTAGTAGGGTTTTGGGAGGTTGTTTTAGGGTATTTTAACTTGTCTTTTAAAAAATGTGTTTTTACTGTGTGTTCCAGCTTAGTTCTGTTTTATTTTAAATAGGTGCTGATTATAGACTGAGGTTAACATTCAGAAAATAGAGTTTTTGCGCTATTACTGGCAGGGTAAACTTGGAAAAACCACTTGGTATGTGGCTTAGTTGTTTCATGTGTGAAACAGCTGCAGCTATCTCAGAAGTCCTAAGTGGTCTGAAGTATGAACCTTTGGGATGGTCAGAGAAAGTACAGTAAATTACAGTTCACATGAAGAAATTAAGCTGAAGTGGAAAACCTTTTCATAGTAAGTTACAGAGTTGGCCCTTGAGAAGACTGCCTTAGTTGTAGTATCTAAGCATCTTTACCTACCATATGCTGCTTTCTGCAGGTGAAGGTGCTTTTGAGGGTCCTGATATGAGTTGATACTTGCCCAAACTGGTTATGCCCTTTTTTCTCCTCTCTGTGCTTGCATGTTGCTATCCTGTGTGTTCTACAAGTTTCACATTCAACTGCAAATCCCAGCACTCTTCCCCGTGCAGTAATAGATTATTATTATTATTATTATTATTATTATTAATCTCAGGAGCTCATTGCAAAAACTTGCATGAAACTCTGCAGTGTCAAAATTACTGTATGGTGACATTGGCAAAGATCTCAGGCCAGGACTAAAAGCTGGGAGCATTATCTGATGCTTCTGAACTGAAGCAGCCGACGTGTTTGAAAAGAGAAGGTTCTGTTTCATCCAGCCTGCAGATCTCTGCAGAAATCGCATCTCATAATGTAGCTGCCTTGGATAAAACTATAAATTCTAAGTGCAATTAATGTTCCTCTTTTTATGTATTAATTTGCAGTCTTTTTATATAACGCGTACAATATACTAATTCTTTCTTAGCTTAGCATCTAATGAAATTTTTTTTCTGAATCGCTGTTTTAGAAGACCAAAACCCATACTGATAAATGACTAGATACAGAGCTGCTTTTGTATATTTGTTCTGAAGTACCAGTAGATGGCAGTAAAACAAAGGCTAGATTGAATCCGCTATATTAATGGTACATAGCTATCTTGTGTAATAGGTTTTTGAAATACAAATTTCAAAACAAATTTGTTGCAAAGCAGTTTTTAGCATGTATTTCAGCCTTTTTTGTTATGAAAAATGTATACTTCATTTAAAGTTAACCCCCCTTGCACACTAAATAATCAGTATTTCAAATGTCATGATATTTAAATTGCAGTATATGCTTTTTTACTTACTAATCCCCCAAATTGATGTTACCATAATTTCTATCATATTGTGAACGATATTCACACAACTATTGAAAGGCAGCCAGTTTTCCAGAGTGGAAAGCAATGACCAGCAGCTGCAACAGCATCTTATTGGACAGTAGAGGGTAAATCACTTCTTTTTAATGAGACACCGGAGTGCTTCTGCTCTTTGCAATACTAAGTGATGTTTGTAAGGCAGACATAGCTGACAAAATCCCCACCACCACCACTCCCCAGTGATTTGTTAAAGCATCTGGACAATAAATTACAGGGAACTCTTAATGTTGATTTTATCGTCTAAATTAAAAAGTACAAATAATTAAAGGTCTTATTACAGTTTTTTTCCTTGTTAATTGGTTTCACTTTTGTTTTCTGGTAGCTGTGTAAAAGAATTTTATGTATTGTCATCTTTTCAAAAAATACAGTATAGACTTGCATTAGTGATCTAAGACTTGGTGGTAAATCTGTGTGTAAATAATAAGAGAATAAATTGTCATTGTGGTCATAATGCAGATGTTTAAATCCATATGCGGTTCATGCCGAAGGCAAATACTCAACATTGTTATATGCCTGTAGATAGATTCTGTGAATACCATGTGAAACTTTGAGGCTGCCAAAGGCTGACAATTTTAATTAAATAAGTAAATGTGAAGCTATTCATTGTATCATTGCTTTGGAAGCAAGTATGTAATCGCAGAAGGTTAAAAAAGTTTAGTTTTCTTAGAGAGTAAGGGCTGAGCTTTGGAAAAGAGCCTCCTTCCGTAAGTTTCACTTACTTTCCTTTTGAAGGGAAAGTAGAAGCAATGTTGCTGTTCCCAAGTCTCAGGTTTCAAGGCAGGGGAAGGCACGGTGAGTGTGTTGGAGTATTAGACCAGGAAAACTCGTCAGCTTGCAGGCAGTAGAATTTTGAGGGAGTTCTTGCCATTTCCAATTTTGTGTGTAAATTTACTTTGGATAAAAAAACTTGCGACTAAATTTCTTCTCTTTTGTGGCCAAGATAGGACCAATGGCTGCCGCCTCATTTTTCTCATGTGTTTTTAATTTCTTTCGTAGATTATGTCTTGTTTCCAGGGGAGGCTTGGTATTTTTATGGCATTCGGTGAACTCGTGTGTCTGCCCCCTTACGTTGTCCAGCTGGTGCCTCGCATTTATTTTAAACAGAATTTAACTGAGAAGCCTCACTTTATTCCATCTACTGATTTGAATTAGCTACCTAAAAGTTAAATTCCTGATTTTGCAATAATAGTTTCTTGGCTCGCTCGTGTAGGTAAGTTTTAAAGTACAGTAGCATATCTTGAAAGAGAAGCCTTCAGCAGCCATACAGTAACTAGTATCATCTGTTGATATCATTGAATGACTGTTTCTGTAATATTAAAATGAATTTATTTAAAAATGCTGAATGACACGATCTCTTACACAAGCTACTGTTCCGTCATCTAGTATAAAAATAAGTTGAAATTTAAACTTGTGCTATCCTTAAGGCAGATTGACCCCAGATATCTGTTCTTTATAAATCTGGTTGATCTTTCCTAAATGCAAAGAAAAATAATCTGTGATCTAATGCTGACTGCTTAGATTCGGAAACGTAAATAGCGTTACGACAGGACGGAAAGACCGGGTCGTCCTGGCATCTCAAAAGCGAGAGAAGAGAGCGGAGTGATTGCCGCGGGCTTGCTTGCTGCTCGGTACTGCTCCCGAACGAAGTGGCTTTCCTGTGCAAGCAGGAACCCCCTTTCGTTGACAGGTTTTACGCACAGAGATGCTTAGCGTGCCTGTAGTGTGCCGTGTTATTCAAGTATTAATTTGGAAGCTTCTTGGCAACCAGGGTGATATAGGCAGTGGTTTGTGCTTTAATCCTGGAAGTGTGGAAACGGGGATCGAAGCTCTGTGGAACGGGAGCGTTGCTGCAGGGCAGGACGCGCTTCCCGGCTTGCGCCTGCTAGTAATCGGCTGAGAAAATGTGCAGCTTCAGTCACTGTTGGCGGTATGACTGACTGCGAGCTTACCCAGGTGACTTGTTTTTAGTCAGGTGAGGTTGGTTTATCTTGGAAGGTGGGGGGTGATGATTTTCCTAGGTAGTTTCTCAGGAATTACCTAATTGTAGCTAGATGGTTGAGAGTTGGTTGCCGTCTGGTTGGCTTACTGAAGTATGAAGCTATTTTGGAAGCCGACTGTACAGACGTAGGCTCCGGGTTTCTGTTTCTCTGTTAGAGTCTTGTAGTGGCACAGAGCTGTGAGGGGTACAAGCTTTTGAAAATCGTAGTGCTTGAAAACGCAATGGAATTAGGCACAGACGCATCGTCGTTTGGCCAGCAGAGCCGCCGGGCTCGAATCTAAAATCCTTCAATTTGCCTCTTCGAGAATAACCCTGTTAATTAGCTCACTATCAGTTTGGTTTTTTTCCTTTTATATGGAATTGTTCTGTTAGAAACTGGAGTGCTGTCCCAGTAGTGGTACAAAATTAATGGCTAATTTAACAAGCATTTGACTTCTCAGTGTCTGCAGCTTCTCAGTTGCATATAACTTCAGTACGTGCAAGCAAACTTTAGTTATAAATTCATAACAGATCATTACATCTGTTTTAAACTTGGTGTTTTAGTTTCAGACTTCAGAACTCATGGTTATATTTTATGTTTTTAGATACTATGGTTGGGTGGGAAGAAAATTACCCTTTTGAGGGGGGATGAAGCAGATTAATATTAATATTAAGCATATTAATGTGAGAAACATTTGGTTATGAAGCTTGTATTTTACCTTGAAGCCCTTCTGCCTCTGTTTAAAACTTTATCCATTTATCAGTAGAGTTAATTGCAAAGCTTGCATTAACTTAGTAACCTAGATCTTGGGGGAACACGCGTGGAACTTAGTGTTATGTTTGTGTTTGTTTTAGCAAGGAGGACATGGAATATTTATTGAAATATGGTGGTGGTGAACCTAGTTTTAATATGTTAGGTCATATTTTGTGCTGAACTAAACCACAGTTTTAGTATTAAACGTCAGAAAACATTTTCATGAGAAAGTCAAGTCGCTACATGATAATTTGCAACAATAGGCCCATAGGCAACTGTTTAATTCAGAAACAAAGTCAACAACTGCACCTATAGAGCTCATAAAAGGTATTATATGTAGTTACTCATTTTTTATAGGCTGTGTTTCGGGATTGTATCATTTCCTGTCACCAAATTAGCTTCATAGAAGGCAGTTTGGGAAGGTTACGTTATCAGATACCGGAATGATAGTCACGTAAGTGGCTATTGGATGTATCTTAAAATAGAAAATCATGATCTTACTTGAATTTAGGTAACAAATTTGGGGGAATACTGGCATTTGCACTTAACTTCTTTATTCTTAAAAGGATCTCTTAGACATTCCTTGTTTCTTGGTTTATTGTTACATTTTTATAAATGATTCTTCTATTCTAACCTGAAGCTTCTATAAAATGCTTAGATAAGAAAACTTCTAAGTCATTCTTATCTGTGCTGTGGGTGGTTGGGTGAAATACTAAAATTTCATAACAGAGCCATTTATACTGGGGTGGAAGGAAGTTTATTTTGAAGGGAGGAAGAAATTATGTTATTTTGGGTTCTTTCTCCCCTTCTAAGCAAAGTTGATTGTTGATCATAACTACTGAGAACATGAATAACTTGTCTCTGATAGAGGGACATTTGAGCTAGAGTAGGATCTAAATTTAAAGGAACTCCTTTTTTAATAATTGGTTTATATAACTTCATTTACTATTTAAGAATAGATTTGATGTAATGCAGTAAAAATGTCTGTATAGATGCTAGTAGATAACCATGGCTAGTATTTAGTTGGGGGGGGGGGTTGCTTTTAAAGAAAAAATCAGTGAGATGTTTTCCTTTGTCTCTGTAGTTATCAGAGACTGTTACAGACGATTGCTGTACTCGAGGCTCAACGTACTCAAGCAGTTCAAGACCTTGAAAGTTTAGGCAAACACCAGAGAGAAGCCCTGAAAGATCCTATTGGATTTGTGGAAAGACTCCAGAAGAAGGTATTTCAATGGGCATTTCTTAAGTTTTACTCAGATTTTTTTTCTTTTTAATAACTAGCAATTCATCATTGGTAGAAATCAGATAAAATTATATATACTTGGATAAACATTATGAGTTTAGTATTCTTTTTCTACTGAGCAAAAAAGGCCTTGTTTTTTGTTTTGATTATTAAATCTGTAAGATACAAGTCTTCAGATATTTTATTAGATATACTTTCTTTCTTTTGTTGGTACATAGGAATATAAATCTTTAAATTTCTATGGCAGCATAGACATTTTAAGACACAGGAATGTGTAGATGACTGAAAGGACTTTGTTGTAAGGTAGTAGATCAAGAATTTATAAGTTTTTTCACTAGAAGAATTAAATTTTTTATTATAAGTGAATTTGGTTTCAGGTAGGGAACTTTTAAAGAGCAGGAAATGTAGTTCATAACTTAAAACTAAAATAACACTAGAAAACGTACTTGGGTGAGTGCTGGATAACATTACTAGAACACTGTGTGAAGGGGGGGATGAATTTTGATAAGGAAGCGTGTTCTTTTTAAGGTTAAGGAGAAAAAAATGTACCTGCGAGGACACTGAAAAGATGTTTGAGGTTTGAATACTTTCTTTCTGTCATATCTTCTAATGTCAGATATGCTTGACCTCAAAGTCTCATAGCAATATGCTGCTTTTCAGGGAAAGATGAAGTAGGTATTTTATGGTGGCCTTTTCCTAGGTTTGTAGAGACCTAGGCTTATGGAGAGGTCTGACCTAGGACTATTGGTTTCAGTAGTTGTCTTTCCATTAAATTTTGAGATAAGCTTATTGCATGTAAGATACCGTAGTGTCATGTTTGATGTTCTTGTATCAGGGAAACACTAATGCTATCTGAAAGCATCCCGTGTATTTTTGTCTCTGAACCAAAGGAATGATGCTTATTGTTAGACTGACCTTACAATAAAGTGAGGAGCCTTCCAGCAGTTGGGTTCTAGGCATGAGACAGGAAAATCAGTGTAGAATATATATCGGTTTCTTTGATGAGGGAGGTTTACGTTTAATCAGATGGCAAAATTTTACACCCCATAGTTTCCTATATTTCTTAAGAAAGGTACAAATCCTGGACATATGATACCTTTAAAAAACAAATTATGTATTAAAGTCAGAACACCTGATATCTTCTGAGAAAGAAGAATGTTTTAAACTCTTATGTCCAATAAGCCATCATTGACCGTGCCGCTGCATATTTTATATGCACTGTTGTGTATTACTGTTCAAAAATGCCTTCTCCATAGGCAGCTGTGTGCTGCCTGGCACTTTAAAATACTGATTTTGAATTCTGCTCTTACCTAAAAGTAGTTTCAGGGTTTTATAACATTTCAGAATTGTTTTTTTTTTTCTCTCTCCTTTTTTTTCTTTTTTTGGACAACAATTGCATTAAATACGGCTTTTCACTTTTCTTTCTCCCTCCCCCCCCAGGTTGATATGGGTCTTCCATATCCTCAGAGAGTTGTCCAGCTCCCTGAGATTGCCTGGGACCAATACACCACTAGCCTCGGAAACTTTGAGAGAGAGTTCAAAAACCGAAAGCGTAACAGCAGAAGAGTGAAGCTGATTTTTGACAAAGGTAAAAGGAAAATTAGTGTAAATTACATGAAAAAAAAATTACCACTGTGAAGGTCTAATACTTGCTTTCTTGTGTTGCTTACAGTAGGTATACCTGCAAGACCAAAAAGTCCTTTGGATCCCAAGAAGGATGGAGAGTCTGTTTCATACTCTGTGTTGCCTTTAAGTGATGGTCCAGAAGGTTCTACAGGCAGTCGTCCACAGGTAGTTGTTACAAAAGGAAAGACAAAATTTACAAGATAGTAACTTAATGTTTTTAATATAGGTGTATGGATAATGCTAACTGTTACTTCAAATGTTAATTTTGGTGATAGCATTTTATTTGTGTACTCAAATCAGAACATATTTTTAGTTCAGGCAAATTTTATTTCAAGTTTTCATGCATTTCTTTGGTTTGGGTTTGGTTTTACTTATATAGGAATCCTAACCTTTTTTCTAAAGACCTATTCCATGTTATATACTGTATTTAAGCAGATGATAAGAGGGCGACTTTGTGATGAGACCAAACCCGAAACTTTTAACCAGCTGTGGACTGTAGAAGAACAGGTAATGGAAAACCCTTCCACTTCCGTAATTGTAGTAACGTATGTGAGAATAAAAGCAAACTATTTAACAATGTTTAAAGAGCTAAGAAATTGGAAGTCACATGTATACACATTTATTTTGTGACAACTCATGCTTTTGCTGGGAAAGATATATTTATGTCTTCTGTTCCTTTGTGCTTGATTTAGAAAAAACTTGAGCAGTTGCTTTTGAAGTATCCACCTGAGGAAGTAGAGTCTCGACGGTGGCAGAAGATAGCTGATGAGCTTGGAAATAGAACAGCGAAGCAGGTAAAAAGAAGAACGCTTGGAGGAGTAATCCCTTTCCTTGGTTACGTTTTTTTTGGCTTTGTAGAAGGCACTGATAAGAGATTGTTGAAGAGCAGCTCAGGATACACTAAGTAATTGTATTTCTAATTTGGGATTTGCCTGGCAAAAATAACAATTCATAAAGTGAGGAGGAATTGAAAAAGAGGGATTATTTTTCTACAAGCTGATAATGTTCATAATTAAAGCAATAAAGCTTATTTTGATAGAAAAAGATTTAACTTCCTGGGCATTCTTTGAATACTCTAGTGCCTAGGCTGTGGTAGTACGGGTATCAACTACTGCATCCTAGGAGTTGACATAAACTCGCAGTGGATTTTTTTTTTAATAGCAATAAATAAAACTAGTATATTTTCCGTTACCTTTTTTTTTTCCTTAAAACTTTAACATCAGGACCTGCATTTGACTAATAACAAACCTGACTCTTTTATTCTCAGTGTCAAATCTAGAATTCTAAGAGTGCCCCAAAACCCATGACAAAAATATCTTACCTCATTTTTATTCCTTAGATTTTGACAGTAGCCTTTAATTCAGTTTAGCAAGTATAGTGACATCAATTGCTGTCCAATTGCACAGCTGAATTTCCTGCAGAAAGAGCAGATGTTCTAATATTTGCAGGCAGTAGGATCAGTTTCATGCTGTGGGCTAGAAATGCAAACGAAGGTAGATCTGGAGGTATTGAGTGTTTCCACAGCTGCCTTTTAGGCATTTTCCCCCTAAAACTGTGATTTCTCCATGTTGACCGTAACTCAAAAATATTGCTTTGTTACATTTTCAAGTATTTTATGTTCTGGTAATACATGATCGGGTAAAACATATGTAAATATTTCAGTATACAGCATTGTCTCATCTCTGATCTGTACTTGAAGTATATTTGCCCATACTGAAAAACTAAAAGGTATGCTTACATATTTCATAAATATGTACCTTATATATGCTAACTGTGCATAATTTGTCTGTCATTGTTAAGAAGGAGTATGTTTAGTAAGTAACACGTTACTGAAGTCGTGCACCATCTCATTGGTTTTGCTTGGTTTTCTGTGCAAATACGCTGGTATCTTTCTGCAAATAAGTGACGAATAGGAGTAGTTGTCACAGAATAGACAGCTACGATTTCCTGTCCTTATATTCTGAACTAAGGTAACTCTCCTGGCCAGACTGTGAATTGAAAGCCTGTTATATTTCACCTAACATTTAATTGTCGTATGTTGTTTTTCATAGGTTGCCAGCAGGGTACAAAAATATTTTATAAAACTGACTAAAGCTGGTATTCCAGTTCCAGGAAGAACTCCAAACTTGTATTTATACTCCAAAAAGGTGAGACAATATTACAGCAGAAATTTTGTATTTCTGCTTGCATTTGCATGCAAATTGAATCAAAATCACTCATATTTTCAATAGATTTAAGTCTTCATTAGTGCTTTAGTGTTAACTAGGCAGGTTGTTGTACATTGTGCTTGTTTGTCACTTCATTAATAAAGTACTCCTTTTGCTGTTAGCACTGTAGAGCAAGTTGAATCTTACTCTAGTTTCACATCAACCCATATTAATTACATCTCTGTTAGACAATCTCTATGGGAGATGAAGTGTCAGAAAAGAGCATAGCAGTTGTATGCAGGCTGAACTAATTAGGGCTGAATGATTTGGTGTTGGGGTACTTCCTCTTCATTTGCAAGTTGACTGTAATTGATCTAGAAGATCTCTCTCACAGAAGGAGAAAGGGCCCTATAACTCATATGGTACAGTCATCTTCAATTAACAAGAACATAGAAAAATATCCATAACTGAGCATACTAAACTAGCACAAGCATAGTCTGAAATCTGCAGCATCATGTTTTGTTTTGATTTGCAACGTACATGACCATCTATAGATGCCATACATGAGAGATTTGGTTTTACTTCAGAAAGGTTTTTTATCCACAGACTTTGCTTTCCTTTTTTGTTCCCACTAAAATGTAGTGTTCTTCCTGACTTTAGAATAGGTGAGAAAAGTTTACGTTCCTTGTTAGTTTAGGAAAGTAAACAAAATATCCTAGATTTCTGTGCAGGTCCATCATACATTTTGGTGTAAATTATGTGGTGCTCATGGGTACTAATGAGGACCCTAGAACTGATGTATTTGAAAAGGGCAGTCTCAAGAGTTTTTTTTTTTTGTTTGTTTGTTTGTTTCTTTTTTTTTTTTTTTTGTTACTTTGTTACTGTTAACTATATTTACAGAAATTCTTTTAAAAAAACTTCTACAATGACATTCTGTAGCGCAACATTAATTTTTGCATTCAGGTGTCTGTGATGGTTTCTGATTACTGTTCAAAAATAACTTCCCCGTAGGCTGCTGTGTGCTGCCTGGCACTTTAAAATACTGATTTTGAATCAGTAAACCTCTTTTATGGCAGAATGACTTGCCATTAACAACTGCCTTTTCTCTCCATAGATGAGGGAAGAAATCTAGACAATTAGCCTAGGCTTAGATTTTCTAAGGCTCAAACTAACTTACACATAGAGTAAGCTTAATATTAATTCTGCAAAAATTCTTATTTACAGATTTAGTTCCTTGAAAGTTCAGGATGTGAAGTTCTCTCACTGTCTGAGAGGCCTGACAACAAGATCTACCAAATCTTGTCTGTAATAGTTTAAAATGCTACAGATCCCCAGTTGTCTCCTTGTCTTCTCTGAAGTTACTGCTATATTATCAGGAATGACAAAGAATGAGTGTCCCTATCTGTTTCTTTATTGGAACATTAATACCTTAAATACTGTAGTTAAATTAATCTGTTAGGACTCTGAATTACTTGTATCGCTTACCATACTGTGGGACTAATTTCAATGGAGTTTGAAATTTTAGTTTTGAATTTTTTTTGAGTTATTTATAGCCTCTTAACCTTTTGAATGACCTTAACTCACATGACTTTTCCTTCTTTCCTCTCAGTTTTATTTGGAGAGACTTATTACAGAATATGAGCAGAGCTGACAGGCAGCGAGTGGATCACTGTATTAGCTGAATAAAGGGGGTGCTCTTAACTTCATCAGAACGTCTGTGATACTTTAACCATATTTTTCTCTGAATTCAACAGTGATCCTCAAAGTTCTTCAACACTTGTGCTCTGCACACATACACAGTATAATCAAGATTGAAACACATTTTATGAAATCCTTAATGGCAATACTATTTAAGTACAGAAGTGGGTTTTTAGATTTCCAGCTCTGGTATTGAACCCAGCTAAGGCTGAAACACTGTCTTAACCATATAAATCTAAGAATTATTTGTGTATGAAACCTTCGAAGAAAACCGGATACAGGAAATTAGTATAAGGCAGAAGGCGGAGAAAATTCAACACAATGGACACTACATTAGTATTAAAAACATGTTAATTTTTACTCTGTGCATAGTAATTCTGCTGAAGATCTGAGATTGCAGCTTCCATTGATTATTACAGATTGCATCTGTTTCCTTAGAAGTAAATAGTGCTAATCTCAGCTGCTTGTTAAACTTTTGTCTATACGGTGACATACACAACTACTGCAGTATACAGCTATAAAGTAATGTTAAATTGTTATATCCCTCTTTAGAGATAAGTGGTTGTACTATAGTGTAACAAGTTTGTAAATGTCTTCAGGAACCCTTGGGATAAAAATTCTTGTGTAAAAAGAGAGATGTTAACTACTGTAAATATTCATGATGGTTTATCTTCATGGTAGAAGCTTAGACACAGTGCAAGACAATCTTCTGTTTTATGATTATAAAAAAAAATCTTTATACTTCTAGTTTTTGATTCCTATTTTCTTTAAATTATAGAATGTGTTTAAGATGTCAAATTTCTGGTCTGGAAAATATCTAAGTAAAAAGTTGAGTCAGTTTCATTCACCAAAAATTCTTCTATTTGATGTTTAATATTCCATGGGGAATAAGTATTAGGGGCTGAGTGCTTTTTAGTAATCTATTTTAAAATTGCAGTGCATTCTAAACCTTCAGACAGCATTAAAGTTGAAAGGTTTTAGATATGCACTAAGGGAGTAATTTATCTCATCTAACATTTTTTTAGTCGTCTTTTCCAGTCAGTGGAGATGAAAAAGTACTTTCAGAGAGCAATTCTTTCCAACTCTTAGAAACCTCTTTTATGGCGGAATGACTTGCCATTAACAATTGCTTTTTCTCTCCATAGATGGGGGAAGAAATCTGGACAATTAGCCTAGGCTTAGATTTTCTAAGGCTCAAACTAATACAATAAGTTGATGAGAAGTGTCAAGTAAGGACTTGTGTCTTCGGTCTTGGACCTGTGCCAGACGGCACTGTTGTCTCATCTCACCCTAATGGCATCTCTGACTCTGGGAAGTCTTTTAATCTTTTTGTGCTTCAGTTCTTAATCTATAACGTGGTAGGGGGTTAACGTTAAGGACTCTTTCGTACTTGATTCTTAGGAAAAAAGTATTCCACTGTTCATCTGACTTCACTTTTTATGGAGAAAAACCCCAAATAGCCATGTGAGGCTCTGATATGAAGGTTTAAGTAAAAATAATGGGAAAGATGGTCGATTTAGTGTAAAAGAGTCAATTTTTGAAAAAGTTTTATTGACAAAGATTACTTAAATAGTAACTGAAGAATGAATATCTTTAAAAATATATCATTTTTCCACCATAGTCATCAAGTAGACGGCAACACCCTTTAAATAAACATCTTTTCAAACCTTCAACTTTCATGACATCACATGAACCTCCAGTTTATATGGATGAAGATGATGACAGATCCAGCTTTCACAGCCATATGGATACTGCAGCAGAAGAGGAAGTATCGGTATGTTGTTTAAATCAGTCACAGAATATCTTGGTCGCTGTTGTCCTAACCTTGTTTAATGAGTAATATATGTATTAAGCATCCTTGCCATAAAATAAATACTAGTAAGTGTTGCATTATGATTAATGATGAGATTCAGATTCATGAGCCAGGTTGAGTTGCAAGCACATAATTAATATAAAGACTCCAAATACAGAAAGTACAGACAAAATTAGAAATGAAATATTTAGAAGTAGTAGATGTTCTGCCCTAAAACTGTTTTTTAAAGGTTTTAGTTTCGTATTTTCAAAAAGGGATCTTACATGAAATCAATTTGAAAAGGTTGATTCTGTCTAGAGTTCTGTAGTGTTAGAAAAGTTGGTGCCCTGGTGATTGAATTCCGTTAACATTGTTGCTTTTTGGCTTTCTTCACTGGCTGGATTGACTACAGGAAGTTTTTTGGTTTATTTCTAAGCATGAGCTGATAGACTTAGTCCTCAAGCATTAAATGGGTATGTTTTTTAGAGGGAAATTGCAGTACACATCCTAACTCAATGCATCTAGTGTTCCAGTTTTCTAACTTGTAACATAAAATAATACTACAGGAATTTGGGCAAGAAATTTGGTCTTTCGGATTCGGACCTCTGGAGATCATCTAGTCCAACCCCCCTGTTCAAGCAGGGTCACCTACAGCACGTTGCCCAGAATTGTGTCCAGATAGCTTTTGAATATCTCCAAGGATGGAGACTCCACAGCCTCTGTGGGCAGCCTGTTCCAGTGCTTTGTCACTCTCACAGTGAAGAGATTTTTCCTCATATTCAGATGGAAGTTCGGGTATTCCAGTTTGTGCTCGTTGCTTCTTATCTTGTCCTTGGACACCACTGAAGAGAATCTGGCCCCATCCTCTTGACACCCTCCCTTAAGATATTTGTAGACATTGATAAGATCGCCTCTCTGTCTTCTGTTTTCCAGGCTGAACAGTCCCAAGTCTTGCAGTCTTTCCCCATAAGAGATGCTCCAGTCTCTTAATTATCTTTGTAGCCCTCCACTGGACTCTCTCCGGTAGCTCCCTGTCTCTCTTGTCCTGGGGAGCCCAGAATTGGACACAGTACTCCAGATGTGGCCTCACCCAGGCTAAGAGAGGGAGGATCATCTCCCTTGACTGGTTGGCAATGTTTTTCCTGTGCAACCCAGGACACCTTTGGCCTTCTTGGCCACAAGGGCACATTGCTGGCTCATGGTTAACTTGCCCATCAGGACTCCCAGGTTCTTCTCTCCAGAGCTACTCTCTGGGGGCTACAGCAGGTCAGCCCCGATCCTGTACTGGTGCATGGGGTTATTTCTCCCTTACTGTGCACTTCCCTTTTTTGAACATCATGAGGTTCCTCTCTGTCCCTCTCTCCAGCCTGTCCAGGTCCCTCTGGCGTATTCAGCCCCTTTTCCCAGTTTTGTCTCAATAGCAAGCTTGCTGAGGAGGCACTCTGTACCTTCATCCAGGTCACTGATGAATTCAGCGATAGTGAATTCCTTCACATGCTTAGAGATGGCATCCAGGATTCCATCACTTTTCCAGGGATCAAGGTGAGGCTGACCAGTGTCCTTCTTGCCCTCCTGGGTCGTCCTTCTTGCCCTCTTTGGAGTGACATCAGCCTCCTTCCAGACCTCAGGCACCTCTCCTGTTCTCCTCGTCCATGTCTCCATCCCATTATCAGTGCAAAAAAAAAAAAAGCATAATGGAAGGAAAACAAGATCATGAACTAGTCTCAGAAAGAATGTACTGGATTCTGTTTTAATGTTAAAAGACAGGTCTCTTATTGACAGTCACTGCCTCAGAGAAAGATATTATGCAGTAGCATGGTGGAGAGGGGATTTGATGTAGCAAGCAAATTACAGGGAGGTTTTTCTTTGACTTCTTTACAATGGAAGTACCAGTTGTTGTTCGTTTGTAAAAATAAAAGATGTTGGTATAGTGTAAGTTGACTGGCATAACTATTCCTGAAAATTTTTTTTAGTATGAATGAGTTATTCCTAAATGAGGACACTGTATTCTCAACTGAAAAGTAATTTCACTCTGTTATGATTATTCATTTTGCAAATAAGTCTAATTATTCTGGAATGCAGCTTATTATTATTCCAGAGTAAAGTATCTGCATAGTTTATTCAACATATAGTCATTCTGTGCCAGGTAGTGTTTTGCAGAAAAACTTTGAGTTTCACATAGGAGGTGAATCCCTGTTTTTTATGAAAAGAATGTTTCTAATCACTACGCAATTTATGTCATTAATCACGATTTTTTTTATAATATTTACAGCCCATACAGTCCTTTAAATACTTTTAAAAATTAAATTTAAATACTTGATAAGGTTTTCAGAAATTCAACACTAAGCAGCAAACTTTTTACCTTCCCTCCATTTAATGTTTACTAAATAAGGCAGATTCTTTAGTTTTTACGGATTCTTTAATAAAAGGTAGCCTACACATGTTATTTCTTATAAGAATTTTGATTGTTCCCTTGTAGTTGTTTGTCATCATTGACAATTGCTATCAATATGTAATCTGAAAAGTACTTTAAATCGCTGAAGATTGGTCCTCTTTGAAAATGGTTGCAACCGACCCAGTACAGCTGCCACAGTTAATTAGCCATTTTGCAGTTGACATCTCAGTGGGAATGAGTGCTTTTTCTGTCTCATAACACAGAGACCCACAACCTTCCTTGAAGAAAATTGGATGAGGAAAATCAGTTATGGTCACTGTTTTAAAGGAGAGAACTATTTGTTATAAATCTCTGGCAAAGTTGTCTGCACCAGTGTGTAAGGAGGCCAAATGTTTTATAATCTTCGAAAATTTTATGAAAAAAATCTGTTTTTTAACTGTTAAGAGACTATAAAGTAAAGGGATGGGCACAAGATGGGATGACTCTGAAAGCTCTCATCTCATGGTCATAGAACCGTGAGTGATGGTGAGTGGTTATTGTCACTGCTTGTTGGGTAAGGTGAGATGTTAAGGCTGTTAAGATTGACTATTTTCATTTTAAAAAGTAGATAAAGCAAAAGCTTGATGCTGACTTGATTTATAGTCTTGTAAAAATCCGAGCTTGTGCAAAAATTGTTAAATCTATAAACAAGTTTTGGGGTGTTACTCGTTTTAATATTTTTACAGCTTTGATGTACTTTCAAACAGTGATCGTAACCATTCGTGTTCTGTAGAAATGGTAAAGGGAATGATCAATTAAATTGAAAAAACTTACCTGAAATTTTAATTCTAAAATACCATAATATCTGTTGCCAAGTTACAAGCAAAATAAACTAGCTTTGTCTTAAACAAAAACTAACTGTTCTACTGCAGCTGCCATTTTCCCTGCAATATATGGACATATGCAAATTGAAGGTGATCATCTAAAATGAAAGAAAAATTAGGAATTCAAGTTAGACACTATCTAGTTAAGTATTTCAGTAGGAGAAAATTATTTATAAGATGTTTTGGTATAATGCAAGTATAAATGACACAAAATAATGTGCAAGTTAGATATATGTACGTTTTTGTGTTATGTTTTATAAAATAATTTCTCAGTATGTCTTGTAGAATATTTTGCCAGTATTTTCTTAAAGGATAGATAATCTTACTTAGTGATTCTCTCTTACTTGAAATTACATTCCTAAAGATTCCTCTTTTTCCGTGAACAGGATGAAGAGAGTATTCCAATAACATATCGAGAGTTACCTGAATACAAAGAACTCTTAGAGTTTAAAAAATTGAAGAAGCAGAAACTCCAGCAGATGCATGCAGAAAGTGGATTTGTGCAGCATGTGGGTTTCAAGGTAAGATAAACTGATGTTCTTCTGTGCAGTGTAGACATTTCCAAAGATAGCATGGCTTGGATTTCCTAAGAAGACTTTGTTTAGAATAGCGTATATGTTTCCTTAAGTCTTGTTCACCATGGTATTTTTCCTCCCCATTTTCCTTAATTAGAACAAGCCTGTTAATTCACAATTTTTGATAGCATGTTTCACAGAATATTGCTATTACTTGGACTGTGCACTTCCAGCAAGATGAGACTGCTGCAAACTGAACACCTGAAGTCAAAATCAGATAAAATAAAAGGGCCACTCCTCCTGGCACAAGTCTATGTGCTCACCATCATGGTTTTTTAGAGGACGCTGTTAACCATATCCAGCTGGTGATCTACACTGATCTGTCAGGTTTTTTCTGCAGAACAGCTACCTAAACAGTTGTCTGCACTAATACAAGATGGAGAATGATCATTCTGGGGGAGGGACTGTGCTTTGTCTCTTAGATATCATTTTATCTTCAGATAGATCTGTGACAAAATCTATTTGAAATCTGATCTTGTTCACTAACATACTTGTAGATTTTCAATCTGATCCTGTATGAAAATCAGTAAGCATGCTGTCTTGTCTTCATTCAGATTCAGAGCAAGTTTATAGCTCTAGAGCCAGGTTGTGTCCTTACAGAATTCTGTTTGACACAAGTTAAAATACTGTGGGGTCTCGTGAAAGAAAAAGGAGTTTTCTAGAAATGTGTTTTCTGATTTGCAAAGGATTTTCTGTGTACCTGGCTACTGCATTGGAGCCATTTCCTTCACCTCGTGAAATTCATTAGGTAGCTAGACTTATTTTCTAATACCCATTTCTGTCAAAATGAAAGGGTGTTCAGTATAAAGTTCAGATCAAAATGACTGGAAATCTGAGAGATGCTGGTTACTTTATATTGTGAGACTTAATCATGTTGTTAGATCACCGGAGTATCTTTTTTTATTCTTTTTTCAGAAAGTTTGTGTTTTCTTCCAAGAATTCAAAACTTTGATCAAAAGAGCAGAGTTTGAAATAACAGATTAGTTGCTCTTTCTATGTTAAATTACATATAGAAAACTAAATTAGCATTATGAAACGTCAAGCATTCAGAAGTTAAAAAGCCTCTTTGGAGTCTGAATTTGATTTTATTATGCAGTATAGTAAGCTATGAAATTACATAAGTATATATGGGTTTTTTGCATGGGAGTGCTCCCTCCCTCAAAGCACAGGCTGGGCAGTGCTCATTTAATAAGTAGACATTTGAAACTTTTTTTTGTTGTTTTTTAATCTTCTGTAGTTCTGCAAATAAGGCCTTGAGCCTTCTTTACTCCACATTATTCAAACTTAGAATATCATTGCTGTAATACTGTAGTACTTTGCAAATATTAATGACTTTTTAAAAAGAAATGAAAGGCAGGGTATTGTTTCTGTTTTACAGCGGAGGCGGGAAGGTAGAGCACAGATAATAAGGTCAAGAGTTTTCACTGTCTTTTGGTTCTCAGCTTGAGATAACTGGGACTGGGATGAGTGAATTTGTTTTGTTTTGCTTTGTTTTTTAAGTGTATTTAGCATCATACTGAACTGGATATTTTCAGAGAAGAGTTCTAAATATGCTAAGTCCTTCTGTGTTATCAGCCCCCAAACTTTGAAGGTCGTCATGGTGGGGTACAGTGCCTCTCCAGAATTGATCATTCCCCAGCTGGTATTAGTGCACACAACTGCTTAGGTAGCTGTTCTGCAGAAAAAAACACTTCACAGCTGTGACAGCTCTGGCTTTTTTAGCCTGATGCTACTTAGTGCTATTCAGACCTGTGGCAGAGGCACAGCTGCTTTGTGGAAACCGCAGTTCTTCCACTTTTCTAAGGGGTTCACCTACCCTTTTTTCTTCCTTCATCCCTGCCTAATTCACTCACAGCATCTGATTTAAGCAGCAAGTATATCGGGGTCTTTGAAGTTTACCACTCGCATTGCTTCCGGCTTGCAGGTTGGCAGCTCGCTCCCTGATCTCCACGGGAGCTGCTCCACGTGCGCTGAGGGGCGCCCGGGAGGTTTGCTGCCCTGAGACGCCGCGACGGGTTTCTCAGGTGGTGTTAGAGGACTTTGAGTGTCGATCAGGTTCTGAAGGAAGATGAGCACCTGTGAGCACAGGATTGTTTCCCACGTTTCTGTTTCCTTTTCAGTCCTGTCTCTGCAGCAGTCTTCATGGTTGGATTGTGAACGATTCTCCCTGCTTGTAGTTCCAGTCACCCACACTCTCGCTCTTTTTTTTCCCTTAAATCTCCTTTCATCTCTGCCCCTCCACTCCACTGTCCCAAACATCCAGTTGTGATGTTTTGTTTGCACTTTCTTCTTTGCATGCTGCTCTCCTCTCACACTTAGCTGATCTTAAGGTGTGTTGACCCTGATTCTTCTCAGGGAATGAGTTTGTATCTTTTTGCTCAGCTTTAGTTTTAGAATTCTGGTTTCTTTTCTGAATTGTCTCCTGCTTCCTTTCTGGCAACTGGCTTTTAGTTCCAGCTCACTTACGGTGTGTTATACATCCTGAATTTGAAAATGCATCAGTCTGACCTTCCTTGTCCTTCCCTACAGCCCATCAACAGCCTCACTGCAAGTGGTCTAGTCTTGCTGCTGTTTTCTTCTATGGAAATTGGGTCCATATTCAGACATTTCCCACTGTTGAACTTAGGCTACAGAGACATCAGCGTTCACCCTAGAGGCAGAGAGATCTTGTATCGTATTGTACCGATTTTTTTTCAGCCATTCGAGGATAAGCACAGACTGCAGGCAGGACTAGGTCTGCTTTTCTTGAGCAGAAGGATAACCTCAACATGGGGCATTTGAGGAGTGGGGAGCAAAGCAAGAGAAAGATTGATCAGTCCCCAGGGCTCTGGAGAGTCTGTCCTAGAATTTCAGGACTTATCCATTAATATATTGTGGTCCAAGATGATATGAATTTAGCTATAAGGGCTAGCAGCAACCAACCAACATGCATATTTTTGTGTATGGTGACTAACTGTTACTGGTGCACTAAGTGCTTAAGGTTTCTTTTTCTCAAAGTTCTTCAATCTGCTTCACAGTGTGATAACTGCGGAATTGAACCTATTCAGGGTGTTCGGTGGCACTGCCAAGACTGCCCTCAAGAAATGTCCCTGGATTTCTGTGATTCTTGTTCTGACTGGTGAGCAGCATACACTTCTACTTGTCATTTGTAATTAACTTGAATATCTCTATGTGGCTTAATTGCTGTGGATGTTAGGCATTTCTTTTCTAGTATAGGATAAATCGTTCCCTGTGTTGGGTGAAGTGAAAGATGATGTAGTGTGTATTTGCGGGAGATGGTTTTTGTAAGCATGTTCAGGTTGTGTAAAAATTGGGATTTTTTTTTTTGTTTAGTACAGCAGGGAAATTAGGTTTTGTATTGTTAAATAGTGGGAAAAATCTGTTTTGTGAAGTAATTGTTTGGTATAAAATCGGCATGGATCTGTTCATATGATCATATGTTTTATATGTTTTTGAAAGTTAAGGATGAGACGAATACTTGACTTAAAACGTTATCTTTTTTCTTTCCCTTACAGTCTGCATGAAACAGAGATTCATAAGGAAGATCATCAGTTAGAGCCTATTTACAGAGCAGAGACATTTTTAGACAGAGACTACTGCATGTCCCAGGGCACCAGTTACAATTATCTTGACCCAAACTACTTTCCAGCAAATAGATGACATGGGAAGCAGATCTACAATCTTGGGCTTACTATCCTCTCTGAAAAATAACAATGGCACCATTGTTAATTCTGTGCACATTTTGGAAAGACTCTGCTTTCCCTGAAATGTCACTCACAGCATGACAGCTTCCTGGGTGTACTTGTCAAACTACAGCTTTGAACTGTCATGGTTCTAGATCACTGAACAGCAGCTGAACATTCCTAGTGTGCAGAAGGTTTCACTGGGAGACTTTTCGTTCACCACATTAGTCATTTTTAGGTGGTGAATCTAAACAAAAAGAAAATCATACAAAAGAGTGAGCCAGAAATGAGAGCACACATTAAAGATAGAGTAAATTCCAAAGGCTTTGAAGAACTTGGTTATAATGAGATCCAGAGGAGATGAAGTATTTATATAAAAACAGTTTAGTAGCTTGCAGTTTTGTTGTGAAATAGTTTTCAGCACAGTAACTGACTTCTTTAGGCAAGGTTTTAACCAATGACAGTGTTTGCTTCTAGGATGTACTCTAAAAAATACTCACTGTCTCAGCGATGGTTGGTTACAGGCCTTTATTAAATCAGAGCTGCTTAATCACATTGACTTTCAATTTTTTTAATTTTTTTTTTTAAACCACGATGAACTCTATTTACCAACAGTGAAGCACTACAGGGGGCAACTGTGGCATTGCTTCCTTAACCAGCTCATGGTGTGTGAATGTTATAAAATTGTCACTCAGATATATTTTTTAAATGTAATGTTATATAAGATGATCATGTGATGTGTACAAAATATGGTGAAAAGTGCCAGTGGTAGTAACTGTGTAAAGTCTCTAATACTCAACATTAACTCCTTTAAAATAAAATACACAGCCTTCTGCCTCTGTATTTGGAGTTGTTAGTGCAACTCATCAAAGAAAACTGCCTAATATAAATCATATATATGGTAATAATTTTTCCTCTTTTGTAGTCTGCACAAGATCCATGAAAGATTGTATTTTTATTACTATTTAAACAGTGATTAAATTTAGCCTGAGCAGTGAGCAAGGGTTCACATGCATTCTTTTATACTGCTGGATTTTGTTGTGCATCATTTAAAACATTTTGTATGTTTCTTCTTATCTGTGTATACAGTATGTTCTTAAATAATGTTCAATTGTCAGGAGAACTGTGAGAAATAAACTATGTGGATACAGTCTGTTTATATATAGAATGCTTGCTGTGACTTCCTTTGTGTAGTTTTGACTTTTTAATCAGGATGAAAAACATAAAAAGTACATTTTAATGTCATACAAGTCCTCACTGTGCAGACCTGCAAGATGCCTAGCACCTTCACCTACTGTTAATTTCAGTGAGAACTGATAGTGCTCTGCACCTACTAAAATATGCTTAGCTTCTTGCAGGATTAACATTTCAGTTTTCTTACTCATAAACTATTCTTTTTTCAGATTACAGAAAAGTCAGACTCTAGTAGTTTTGGTACGCTGTATTAGCCAAAAAATATACTGATGTCTGAGAAGTTTTGTAATTATTGTGACATTTTTAGTTAATATATTTTTTATTGAAATGTATAGCTTGTGATTCAGAAACACTGATTATTTTTTAAATGTAATAGACTTCCATTTGCTTTAAAACTTGAATATTCAGAGTGATTAGCTATAGAAGGAACTAATTTGACTTAAAAATATGGCAATAAGAAGGGTAACTGGCTGGCTGCACCTAATAACTTCACTTATAACCTGATTGGTATTAACTTTCATAATAACATTTAGGTGTAGACAGTTCTTGCTTTAGAGAAAAGTTTAAGCAGTTAATCTATTTAGAGGGTAATACTTTACAGTTACTAAAACACTGAGTGACAAATCATTTGTAGACATATCTCACATATCTCATAGGCTTAGAGAAATTTAATAAACCTTAAAAATACAACACAAACATTCAGAAGATGTATTTCAGTTTTCTCTTTAATGGAAAAAGTGCTCCAAGAGGCTCTCTAGTACCATAAAAAAATATGTTCTCCAACTCATTCATGCTGTTTGTAAGAAAGCAGATTTGGTGAAGATGTATTATCTGGAAGAGAGAATCTCTGATAATCTTTGCTTTCTGTTGGATTCCTGGAAAAATTATTGGAGGAAAAATAACCAAAGTACATTAATGAAAATATCATTAAATGCAAATATGTAATCATGGCTTTAGGATGGCTTGGGAAAAACAAAAGATGGTGATATAATTTGAATGAGATTGGAAGGAGGAGAATTTTAAATCTGAATTACCTAAGAAAGGCGAGTGTCTTGGATATGTCCATTTTTACTGAATATGTATAAATGCATGCATGCAGCTATTTCTCTTGCATACATTATGAACATGTGCAAATAGATATTTAATGGACATATAGCCAGTCAAGCACAGGGTTTTTTGTTTTGTTCCACAGAAAGGGCCAGAAGAAGCAGAAAGAAATATTAAACTGGAAATGTATGTAAAATAACTTTGTAAGTGATTTTTTTTTTAATTAGCACCTGATTATTACCTTTGTTTCCATCCTGTGCAACTATGATATTCCACACCTTTTTTTAACTTATGTTGTAATTAGAAGTAATAAAAATACTGAACTATCCAGACTAATTTGCAGCTTCATGGTAACTCCAGAATCCTTTAATTTCTGGAAAAACACAAGACATTTCCTAGTGCTTCAAGGCTAAGATTAGAAAAACCTGCCTTTTCAAGCTGATGCATTCTGAAAGTCTCTTGCTTAAAGTTGATGTACTGCTGACGTTGCTTGTCACTGAATGGCACTGTTCTGGAATTGGAAATGCACTTCCTAGAGCATCAGAAGTAAAATTAGGACACAGGAAAGGAGGAACATCCATGGTATAAAGAAAAAGAATATACTTATAACAGTCCCTTGATAAATAATTGAATTAGTGTTTACTGGGCAAATGCCAAGGAAGAGGAAGGAAAAAAAAAAACAGAAGAATCTGCTCTGCCTGGAAAAAGGACATACTTTCCAAGCATGCTGGTTTGATCTATATTTTCAAGTGATGTACTGTGCTTTAAGAAGGATTAAACCCATGTCTACTGTAACAGAAATCATTACTCCTCACTGTTGTACATGTTTTATTTGTATTATGTCTTCATTACAAGAAAGATAACTTTAAAAATACAAATCTGCCCCATAAAGTACAACTTCGACAGAAAGAGCTATCATGCAACCACTTCAACTGTGAATTTACCCAGTAGTTCAGTAAGAGGATGCAATTACTTTACAGGAATGTCAAACAAGCTTTTACTTAGTTACGAGTATACCAAAAACCCTCCACAATATTTTGGTTAACAGAATATACGATTTTTACAGAGTTTTTTTGCAGATATTGTAGATAAGTGACCTATTAAAAACACAAGTGATATGAATCAAGTAATCCCTGTTTTTGGTTTTGGTTTTTTCTCCTCTGTCAGTTTCAAAGTTTTGGCAATGCCACTACAAGACAACGGATGATCTGAAATTTGCATTTGAAATACTTCTGAGGTATTCATGGTCAACCTCATATACAGATTTCAGCTAATAAAACTATTAGTAACTGGATTGCGCAAACTGGGAAGTCATTAAGGTATCCAAAGATGCCAGCAAAAGGTAAGGTTGTCTCAGTAATCGAGTCTGTTCCATTATAGAGGATTGACAGACTTCCACGATGGGCAGTCACATGTTCACATTGTTTTTTCTGCTGCTTGTTTTAGTAAGTGTTTTGGGGACATTTCAAAAGTTTGTTTTAATTTCTGAAGCTTTTTAAATTAAGTTCCAGCTGTCTTACAGCTGAATATAAAAGAGCAAATTTCAGTCACTAGAAGCTACGTAATACCATAAAAATTAATACTGTCATTTAAAAGAAACAATAACCAATGGGAAATTATATGCAGAAATCTTAATGTGCTGTATGATGAATGGCTTGGTTGAAGAGCTCATTGCTGACTGGGCAATGTGTCTGACTCTCAAATGTTTGAGCTCATGAAATACAAACCAGAGCTGCTGTTCACCATGCTGCTTTTCACTTATGAAGAGCAAACAACTAATAAAACAATTTACAGTACTTAGTGTGGAATTAGCATAGAGACCACTTCTAACTGAGTGTATTGTATGAATAGAGAAAAAAGATTTCATCTGAAATAACATTTATACCACATGCACAAATTCCAGATACCTCTCAAGACCACAGGTATTGCTTTGAACAGCATTTTAATCATGACTATCAAGTGCACATGAAACGAAGCTTTGTACACACCATTACTGAATTTCTGTTGAAAGAGAAAATGCTGCCTCTTCCTTCTTCAGAAGAGAGTCAATTGACATGCAGACTTCCAGAAAAACATCCTCTAGTGTTCCTTCTGCATCGATCTATGGAGGAAAAAAAAAAGGCCTATTATGAACATATTAGTTTGGATTAAGTTATAGACAATCTATCTTGCAATCTAAATTTTGAAAAGAAATGGCACAATATGAATCAAGTTGCTCTCTTCGATGTTATAAGCATCCTAATGTGGAGGAGCTGCTTCCATTTAAAAAAAAAAATTACTACCTTTCCGTAGATTTATATGAGAAGATTCTGTAGACTCTGTTGTCTGGAGCAAAGTACATTGATCAAATGAGGAAGCTTAAGCTCTTAAGTACTTGGGTTAAAATAACATGACATCTTTGATACACAGAACAGTTTTCAATGATTTTTAAAATCTCTTAATAAAAAACACTAACTTCAATATCATACTGTCAGAAAGATGGACAGCATTGCCGTGTTAATGTGTTGTCATCTGAAGTGTCATGACTGATCTAAAGGCTTCCAAGAGACAGTAACTTACCAAGGCTGTGTATTAATGGGTGTCTGAATTTTCAAGATTGGTGAACAGGTCCCAGTTTTGTTTGGGCAGTGCACGTTTTGCAGCGATACTTGTTCTGTTGTATGACCACTCACTTTTTTTTGATTTTTTTTTCTTTAGCATCCCAAAGATTCTGTTTTGAGCAGAGGTTCTCCAGGCTGTTCAAGCTATTTTTCAATAAACACACAACCAAATTGCTGCTCCTTCTGAGGAAGGTAGGTTTCTATATTTTAGCAATAAGGAACAAGGTTCATGGCCAGTAATGTACCTGTGTGCTACTGGAAAATGTAATGTAGCATCAAGCAACGAGTTTGATGTCCACTCCATGCAGTGTCATACAGGTTATTAATTGAGAACTTTTGCCTTCACAGTAGTGGTAGAAGCACTCACGCTGGCTGCATACTCCAAGCAGAATGTATTTGATATTTCAGTTCCTCTCAAATGCCTGGTGAGAGTTTTAAGAGTCTCTACTCAAAAACGAGCTTCCTGTTTGCTTCTCTGTGCTTACTTTTTTGTACATGCACGTCATGCAATTTGCACACTTTTTGACTACACCCATGACAGCTTTGCTACAGATTTTTCTTCTGAACTGTGCGCTGTATAATCACATCCGAGGCACTCACTAGGATGTCAGAAAATTACAATGTTTGGAGGGGACATTCCTGATTATCATACTTTCTGCCACCTCTTTGTCCTGCAGAAGAGAAAGGAACTTCAAACTCCAAAAACCACATTTTTTAAATAGACCATGAAATTCTCCTCAGAGCTGGTGTTGGCTTGCACCCAGCTCCTGTGCAGTCTGACTGCACTCAAAAGTACATTTAAGTCCCTCAGTGCTGTCTCGCGTGGGTGTCGGCAGCTGCTCCTCAGAGACAGCCAGCGAGGGATGACATTCACAAGTTTGACTCTTAGCAGCATCCACAGATGCTGCAAAGTTTGGTCCCTTGGCAGGTTCTGTGAAGCTCTGGCACCCCCATCCAGCCTAGGTTCAAATACAGCAGTTTCAGTGCTGGAAGCACCCAGCACTAGTCTGGCCAACCTTTGACGAGCTGGATCTGCACTGGATCCAGGCCCCTTGGACTCACTGCCAAGGTATTTTACAGTCTTTGCTGAGCTACCTTCTCTATTTCTGATATCATTTGAGCTTTCTTCACTTCCACTGTAAATCTATGACTCCAGCTTAATATCCTTACAGCGCTGTGTAGACCAGCACAATGACACCTCACTCCTACTTTTGGCTCATCAAAATATCAGTGTCAAGATGGGGGCAGTCTTCCTCTGCTGCATCTTTCATCTTTGATGAAGGTATAGCTCAGGAGAGGAGGGCTAGCTTTGTTCAGATGGACCAGAGGATCACAGCAATGCTGTCTGCACAAAGACATGGATGCCTTTTACTATCAGGCACTTGCACAGATTTTTTGGATTATCCCCAGGTTTTTTGAAGGAAATGAGAAAAAGACACTTTGAGTCTCTCATTTCCACCTGTAACTTAAGGCTGATAATATTTTTGTCACATGGACAACACCTTGAATAAACTTGGGTCTTTGATTTCATTCTTTCCAAAGAATGGAAAGTAGAATTTCAAATTGACTCTGTCAAAGAATCAGCCAAATCTTCAGATATCTTTGTAGCCAGCACTGCACACAGTACCAAGGAGTGGGACATTTGGTAAGTGATAGCCGCCTTCCTCCTTTCAGTATCCAGGACTTCTGAAGGAGGTGCAGCCACTGTTTGAGAACACATCTTTCTAAGTCATCATCTCACTTGTAAGAAATACCTTTAATGAAAGTGGTGGAAGCAAGATAACTGATGCTTCTATGGCAGCCACAAAGAGCTTAGGAGGTTATGTACTAGTAACAAAAAGGGAATGGTGAATTGGTTTGGACTGAGTGCATCCCATATCAAAATAAAACTATCAACTCCCATTTCAGCTACTATAAAGCAACTTGATTTGGGTATCCCAGTCATCACAGTACCTATTTTCATGCTGCTGTCCCACAGGAAATATATTTCACATGAAGTGAAAGCCACAGCCAATTCAAAGTTCTCAGCATTTTATTTAGCCCAGAGGGTCTTCTCATGTGAGTGGCTCATCTCAGCCAGAACAGCGTGCTGCTCTCTCCATATATGGACTTTTAATCTAATATATGAGCAGTTGAGACTGAATGTATGGCACTTCATAGACCATCCTTCAGCTAGGTGAGAAGTTAGATCTCACCATGAAAGTCATGACTTGGGATAGATTATACCTATCCAGCACCAAGTTCGTTGGAGCAACTGTGGCAGCAAAACTCTGCCTGAGGATAGAAAGACCTGATTCAATGCTTGAAGAGTTACGGTTTACCATGTTGAAATCCCATCCACCACTTCCAGTTCACACGACAATCAGGTGAGACTCTGAGACCTCTGAAGTCTGTGTAAATCTACCATCAGTCACCCCATGACCCTAGCTGGTGAGCAGCCTAGAAGGTTCGCTTCTGAACTGGGTGGCTCGCTCAGGCTTGTTTAGCACAGCAAAAACTACTTCCATATAGTTGCGATAAGCACGTGGGATTATTGCTCGAGCACAGGTAAGTTCGACAAGCATTCTTTAAGATGTCATCTACATGTACATTAAAATGCCTACACTCCTTTTCTCTTCCTCAGATTTCTCCCAGGAATCTGATATAGTGGGATTGTGATTTATACTAAAATAGCACTGTACACATTCTGCCTTGTATGGATAACCTCTGAGCTGAAGGCAGTGCCGAATGCAAATGCGCCGTCTACAGATACTGCAAGTAAAAGCTAACTGTGTTTGAGTGGCAGAATGAATGTCAGTCCTTTGTGAACATCTGGTGACTGCAAGTTCTGAACAGCCCTGATACTGAGAAAAAACACATTTTTGCATGTTTGATCCTAAATGCTTGTATTCGCTGCTTTGCATATATATTCATATAAAAAAGTGCATAAATTTGAT
The DNA here is from genome assembly GCF_028389875.1 of Rhea pennata. Classification (NCBI taxonomy): domain Eukaryota; kingdom Metazoa; phylum Chordata; class Aves; order Rheiformes; family Rheidae; genus Rhea; species Rhea pennata. The sequence goes on along the minus strand of NC_084670.1, from coordinate 13,824,083 downwards.
AAATTTATATATCCTTTTATCTTTATATTTTTTATTATGTCTTTATTCTATTAATATGTCTAAACTTGATAACCACTCTAACCTGATCAGCACAGCTATCTTGCCATAGTCTTCTCAGTGACCTTTTCTAGAACCAAAATTGATATTCAAGTCCAGATCTAGGTGGTTCTGATTAAAAATTGGTTCTGTAAGCATGGCAACTGCTATCCTTTATGGCTAGCTGGAATGTGGACTTCCAGCCGGTCAGAGCAAAATATGGGCAAGTTTGACCAGTGAAAGCCCCAGTAGGTCCCATGCTAGCGTGCCAGATAACAAAGGTCCAGCTCACAAACTAACTTAATGTGTCACTAATTCATCACAGCTAGTGCCACAGTAATTTAGTAAAACTCTCTGCCGTTCCATGAGGGAAAACGATGTTTCTCTTCTCACATTGTATTTCATGAATTAGGACTCTTATCAAGGTTTTCAAGGTTACTCAAAGCTTTTGTCTTCTGATATAGGCAAGATTAGATAGATAGTCTATGCTACTAATTTTGAAATTCCACTATGGCTTCAAATACAAACAAATTTAATGGGTTAATTCGAAAAATGACTGTATATCATCTTCATAGTACAATGCTTATTTTGGCACTAGATTCAGTGAAATACCTTTTCTTTCACCAAATCTCCATTTGTTGTAGGTTTCTGGGTTTAGAACCCTGCATTTAGGGGCAGGTTTAGCTCAGCTGGTTAGAGCGTGGTGCTGCTAATGCCAAGGGTTCAATCCCTGTACGGGGCTATGTTGAGGGTTGGACTAGGTGATCTCCAGAGGTCCCTTCCAACCTCACCGTTCTATGATTCTATGTATACTGCCACAGAGCAAAGGGACAGCTGAAGCCTGCAGTTTTCTGAAAGACAGACTGTGACTGTGGAATAAACTCCCTGATTAGAAGCATCTTAGAAAAAGTCAATCAAGGTCAGCTGTGTTGCCACTAAGATTTGTCTTTATCCTTAAATAACAGTGTTAAAAACATTTTTGTGAATGACAGTGCAGTACTTGATTTTTAGAGCGGTGGATTGAACTGTCTGAAAATCCAGGAAAATATGCTGCCCAGATTTCTGCACGTTTCAGGTTTGGCATGAACTTACAGATATGAATTATCTATAACTCCCTGCTAATCTTTCTGATGTATCTTTCTACATTGCTATCTCAGCTAATGGATCACAACCTGCTAAGGGCAGAGACAAAGACACATTTGTTCCGTTATTCCCTAAGTACTTACCTATCAGGGTTAATTATTCTCTGACAACTTTCAAAAGACAGAAATAAATTATATAGCTGCTAGCACTAATACCATTGATAAACTTTTTAAAAGGGAAGAGTACACTTTTTTTTTTCCTAAAAAAAAAAAATATATATATATCTAATCGGGAACCAGTATTCTGGAAAAGGCTAAGAGGTAGAAGATGTGAGATACTGGTTGGTCACTCATTCAGTGTGTTGATTCTTCTTATATTGGTGTTTGGTTTTAACAGCTATGGAAAACAGTTGTGGTAAGAATCTAGTAACTGCTGCTTACTTGGCACATGACTTCAACTGATTTTAGAAAAAAGCAACAGAACAATTATTTTTATTAAAAGTTAAAAAAAACATGCTTCTTGGTTAAATGTTGTAGGCTAAACTTCCATATTGTGTGATCTGAAACAGTGACGTTTTGGGAAGTCTTTGAAAAATCCTCTGTTCTGGGCTGCCTACTTTACTTGTTACACTCACGTCCCTTTCCTCAGATTATTGTTTGAATAGGAAATTTGTATTTAAGACACCTACTACTTTGACGTTAGCTAGGTGGGATCACTTGTCTTCCTAACTGCCAATGCATTACTCTTCTTTATTACTTATTACACTCCTACATGCTGTCAATTAAAAAAAGCCTTAAAGGATGAGTCAGATATTAAAAACAATCAGTGTTTTTCTCTCCTTTTTCTCAATTGACAGAAGGCCATAAACTCAAAGGCATTCACATTTAGACATGTTAAAATACAGGTAGGTGCCTAATAAATATTCAAAAGCATATTTATGTCCAGCTGCCTTTGAAATCACCAGGAAAAAAAATTTAAAAGCAACAATACCTACCTGCTTACTACAATTAGCATTTTATATTTCCTTTCATATTATTCATCTGAAATATTTGAATTCCACAGAATTAGGAAACTTGCATCTCTTATTTTTGTAAAAAGTGCTTTTAGTCCTTGGATATCCAGTAAGAGTTCTTTGTTGAAAGCATCTGCATGCTGTCATTAGTGACAGGTGGATGTTCTGTAACTGACTATGAAAGAAATTACAGAAAATTAAACTATATCTCCAAAGCACGATTTTTTAGTTCTTAGTGGGAAATTTTTTAACGCACTGTTACAACTACTTTGCCTTCCAGAAAACAATTTGGAAGCTTAATACCTAAGCAGAAAAGCAAGCACAAGAAAACACTTTGTCTTTCTTTGCCCTTCATTTTGTCCATTTAGTTTCCTTTGTAAATATATCCCAGTGACTCACATCACAGTTCTTAATCTCAGCTGAGCCGATGGACAGGTCACCATTACTCCTGTCACAGTCACAGACCTTTTGGCAGCATCTGAAGGCTTCACCCTTTGTGTGGGTTGTCGCGCTTCCACTGCTGAACAGGAACACTGACAGGTAATCTTGTTCAAAGGGAATCTAAGTGGAGTCGCATCTTTTTTTCGCAGCGTTGTCAAGTCATTGTTCAGAGTTCAGCAGAATGAAAAATGGTCCATTTCCAAACATCATATTACTTATTTATTAATGCTTCTATACACAGTAAATCTAAGTTGAGAGGAGGTCATAAATTCTCATTGACTGAGATTGCTGTTACCACCATATATCTTTGTATTTTCTGGGCAAGTAAAGCAGAAGGAAGATTCCTAATGACCGCAGAGGAAGCTGGATTAGACCTGAATCTTTCTGAGTCTCTCAGGTTTGTCAGGCTCCTTCCATCAGCCCTTCCTTAATGCTCTTTCCAATGCAGAGAAAGAAAAAATTAATTTGGCAATGTGGTCTCAAGCACACCTTCACACAGTGCCACAGAACCACTTTGTTCCCTACAGCACTCATCTAATTCCTATCCCAGACCCTCTGCTGGCTTTATTTCCAGACTGAATTTTACGTATTTAATCTGCTTCCTGCCTCTTTCAGGCTGAACACCGGTAGGCCAGATAGGACAACTTAAATATAGCCCAACATTGCCATGTGCTTTTATCCTTTTGTATTTAACATATCCAAAACTTTGCCCAGCACTAGCTGCACTTAAAACATAGAAAATAAGTAACATCAGTATATCAGCCTTATTTTCTTGATAAACAAATCTGTTGAAAATATTTTTCTTTTATGTTGCAAAGTATAGGACTGGGTGCTACAGTTAAGCACTGCGGGACAGAATCACTTAAATAATTTACTCTACTTCAGCCAGAACTATTACTGGTACTTAGTCATGTATGGCAGTAAGCTGGCTAGAAAAGGTAAATGCTGGATATTCACAGCTGTTAAGTAGGATTTAGACTTTTAAATTCCTCTTCAAAAATGTTATCATCCACTCCTTTAAGTAAGTTCTTAATAAAGGGTATGACTGGAATTTAAAGGACCATAAAGCTCACATGTGCCATCTACTGAAGAGTTTCTTCTGTTGAAAGCAGAATGACTTTCCAGAAAAAGGCAACTAGAGCTCCCTTTTGACCCTTCTTCTCTTCCTCACTTATAAAACATCTCTTCAGATGCTTCAGCTGTGGCTTATGCTGGGATTACAGGGATCCCCACCTGCAAACAGCAGCTTCAGGTAAGACCTCACTTCCTTCAAGCTGTTTGTTAGATTCTACCAGCTTTACTTGAGAAAAATATTGTATAAGGCTCTGGTCTACAGTTATATGAAGGTCCATGATTAGTTTAAAGAGTCTGTGAAGGTAGCTGAGATCATTTACTTTATGGGGTCAATATCTCTTACCAACCCTTTCTGAGAGGTCTTCAAATCAAAGATTGAAAAACACTTGTATGGAATAGGAAACATATACACAACTCCTTCAGTGAGCAGAATTATAGAGGCAGCAGCTTTCAGATGGGAGCAGTAGCATCTTCAACCAGGGCTGGGCAGTGTTGAAAAATAATAAAACCTGCTTAGGAATAAACAGATTCCTGAAGCTGAAAACATGCAATGTTATAATTAAAATCAGGATGAAAAATACTAAACATGTTAGACTGACTTTAGGAAAAGACTCAGTCCTCTGTGTATGTGTATGATTCTATCAGTACAATAAACCAAGGACTATTTTAGCCTAGCCCATACAAAAAAGTTGCCACCAGAAATACTTCTGATATTTCTTCTGTTTACCACATGATTTTCACTCTCCTTTCCTCATTCAGGGAGCATCAGAATGGTTGCTTAATGTCAATGCTTAGCAGTCTGTAAAATATCTTGCCATAAATAAGAAAACGACTCTGTGTTCTGGGAATTGTAAACTCTTTACTCTCTGCTTTCTTTGACACATGCAGCTTGAACATATCCAGTACTAAAACAGTTTAAAAATTTTAAGCCTAAATGTCTGCTTTTCTCTAAATTTTCCACACAGCTAAAGGTGCAACTTAAAGCAAGTATCATGTATCGCAAGCAATAAACACATTTTGTATTAGCTATTGCTCTTTGTTTAAAACAGCTGTTGACCAGTTCTTTGATTTTTGGGTTCAGGTTTTAGATTGTTAAACCAAATAATGTATAGGTGTGTAAGCTGTGCCTTTATAGGTTCATAACACAGGTTGGAAGGGACCTCAGGGGTTCATCCAGGAAAAAATTGCCTATAAAAGTTTCCCAAATATGCATTCCTTCCAGAAAAAAAAAAGAGCTTTGTTTCAAAGTATTTAATGTATTTCCAAATCCAAAACATTCTTTTTTTTACTTTGAAGCAGAGTGGTCACTGAAGAATAGTGATAAAGAATATTTGGATCAGAAAAGCTACTGAAGTCAATTGCCCTGTGCAAAAATTGCTCAGACATATTTTATATATTTTTACGTATTATACAGCTTGACTGTGGGTGCAAAGTAAAAAGATCATTCATCTCTCCAACAGACAACAAAATGTTAACACAGTTCTGCTATGGAAATAGTGTTTGCTTCTGCTCCTTGCAGGGAGCTGCAGGCTTGTACCTGAGGTGCCATTGCCAACTTGTAGTGACAAAGACAGCCTGGAAGGATTAATTTTAAAAGCTTACCTTCGCTGAATATTTTGGCACTGTTCTCAAAGTGCTGATAAATAACTTAACGTGTACTTGTCTGCATCATAAGGGTCAGGGAGGGAGTCTGTCTACTTTACTCTGTAACGGATTCACACCTTTAACAGCAGATGTATATTTTATCAATTTAGTAAAAAGCAGCTGAGGGAGCTGTTTCAATACAGAGTAACTGTGCTCATGAAAAATAGAGGATATTGTTCAAACTTAAAGGACATTTTACATGATAATGTTTATAAAGCTGATTCTACAGAGCTTTCATACCCTATAGTTCCACCCGGAAGATGGATGTATGTTAACATTTAAACTGATCAGCAAGGAGTACAGACAATGAACGCAGTGTAAGAATAACACTGTAAGCACTGTTCAAGCAAAGAATGGATATTTTCTGATGACCTGCAAATATACGATGTCAGTTCCCCAAAAATTTATTGGTCAAAGACTGCAAAGCACATATCCTGTTCTGACCCACAGACTAGGCAAGTCTCTTGAGGAGCTAATGAGCTAATCACTTTCAGGAAAAGATGGCATGTTTTGTCATGGCATAGGAAATGGAGCAGAAATTTGCAGCAGAAGAATTAAGGAAGGTCAAGGTGTAATAGATGAAATAAGGCAGATCATGAATGCAAAATTTGTGTAAAAGTTTGAATGTACCTACTCTCTTTGGGGCTTTGACTTCACTGATGCTTCAAGAAAGGAAAACATTGTGGTGGGCATAGCTCACTGGAACAAGATCCTAGGAACAGAAAGTTCTACTTTCCTATGAACTGCACTGTGTTTGTGTATTGTCTCAGGAAAAGTCAGAAAAAAAGGAAGGTCAAGGAAAGAGATTGGAATTTTAATTAAATGCATTCTTGCAATGTTGAAAAGGTAGTTTATAAGGAGAAGAAAAAACAAATAAAATCAGATAATCATGCTTTCATGTTTTAAAAATAAAAGGAATTCAGGATTTTTCCGCCACTCCAAAGTTCACCTTCTGTGCATCTGTTGTGGAGTTAGCAAAGGACACAAAGTAGGACTTTCTCTAGATTATCGGTATTGTTTTTCTAGGATAATGTCATTTAATCTGTGCAGGTGCAGGATGTGGGTACACAGATTAGCTGGAGGTTTCCTCTTCTTTGGGAGTTTTGCAAAGGAGAAAGAGGTTTGGCATAAATGATTTTCATGCTCGCCACAGCCTCTAGGAAAAAGTTTCTGTAATATTTCCAGAAACTATTAACGGATTCTTTCCCTTTTAGGACCAGTATGACTAAATCTTTCTTTAATTCAACAGAAAGGACAGTGAGCCATGATAGAGCAGAAAAATATACAAGAAGTATATAAACATCCTACATAAATGAGATTACAGATCTGCCAGAATATCAATCAGTAAATTATACTGATGAGCTTCTCAAAAAGTATGGACTGGAACATACAAAAAATGTTTTAAAGATCAGATTTTGAGCATGTGTAACCTGATGTAATTCCACTGAAATTAATATAACTATGCCATTTTTTCCAGCAGAAAACTCTCTTGTGTGCAGGTTTGTTTTATTTCAGGATGTGCACTATCCATTTTGTTAATTTAACTAAAGGGCTTTGGATTGACATGATCTTTCATCCTAATTCTGAAAGCCTTCATTAGAGAAATAAATCCTAATACTTAAAGAGAAGCTTTTCAGCATTAATGCTTAATAACAGACTCTATATAGCCTAGGGAGTGATTCGGGATATTTACTCAGATACAAGGTAGATGTGTGTGTTTTATTTTTTCAAATTGCATTGTGGAACTCTGAAGTTTGCAGAAGTCACCCAATTCAGGCTACTCAACCAAGTGCTGAGAGGAACAGCATATTTTGATACCATCAGTATCAAACAATCTCTGCAATCTGTGTTCAGGATAAAATAGACTAAGAAAATGGAAAATGAAAACAAACTGGGAAGTGCAGAAACTAACACTGCTCATAAATGGTAACATACCCATAATTTCTGAATAGTGTTCATAAAACAGAAATAGAAAACAATAATGTAATTCAAATAGTCAGGCAATTTACCTTGCATAACTGTGTCTTCATCTCATAGTATGCAATCATGGGTTTTGTTGCTTGGTAATAGCTCTCAATTCCTTCCTTAATAGTTTCAGCACTATCAAAGTGGTGACCGCTCTGATTTCTCATCAGAAGGCGACTGCTCATGGTTTCTGCAGAGCACTCTAGGCAAAATACAAGTTTTGGTTCCCCAATCTACAAACAAAGGAAAACAGGTAAGTATTCAAACCACAGGCCTGGCAAAATCTGGTCTTGTTTACAAATCCTATTTTGTTTGTGTAACTTTAAAAAGAATTGCTAACCAGAAGAGTCCTCGAGTAAATTAGTAACATTATTTCCTTATTTGTCTAGGCAGAAATTATGCTTATTAACAAACACCTTTAGCTGTAGCAGCACTTAGTGATCCCAGTGTTCAGGATCAAGACTTAAGTGTGCTGTACACATGCAGAGAAGAAGATATATAATATGAAAAATTCTGGTTACTTGGACTGAAGATCATCTATTTGTTCACTGTTTACAATTGTTTCATAAAAGCTTGATGCAAACAACACTGAACTGTTGGAATTTTTCACATAGTTATTTTTCTAGCCTTTGCCTCCATTTGTTCAATCTGTGAGAAGTATATTTTTCATTCAGGGGCTGTCAAACTGTAATTTACAGAGCTTCAGAAGCATATACAAGGAACTGTTAAAGTTCCAGTTAAAGTGGGCCCACCTGAAATGGAAATGAGTAACAACTGGCAGGGCTCAGGAATGCTATCAAATGCATGTCATTGGATTTATTTGCAAGTTTTATTTGATGGTAATACTTGTAGAGTAATTCTACGTCATGACTTCTCATAGAATAAATGGAATACATTGCTCTATATTTCCAAATTGGTGAATTGTTTCCAAATTCTATGAGAAGCCTAGCACTTTCTGCTTTTTGACTTGTAAAGCTGCCTTCCCGAGGGTGAGTCTGCTCTGTTCCATAAAGAAAACAAATAAGGTGAAAAATATTTCTAATAATACTTACAGGAGAGAGCCTGAAGTTTTAAACACAAATCCCTATAATTCTTTCCCCAAGATGCTGAAAAACATGCATGTTATTTAGAATAAATTTTGCAATACACTTCATTGTGCACCTTCTTCAGGCACAGCCCTATTGACACCAGGTTTTGTCTGAGCAACAGCTGCTGGTCTGAGACTAAGGTGATAAACTCCACTTTAACAAGAAAAAAAGGTGTTACAGGATCAGAATTATGTGATATGATTCATTTCCCATGCATTTATATTTTCAGTGATGCTCTCAGACTTTTGCTCATTCTTTCTGCTGTCCAGAAGGAATTTGGAGAACACCTTACATAAAAGAATGAGCAATAAGTCTTGAGGAAAGATGACTGTTCTCTGCACTAGTGACCATTAGAAATCTGTGCCTTTACCATGGCTATGGCAAAGTAAGTCTAAATGACTGATACATGCATGTTGCCAAAAAAAAAAACTCCACTGGAGGCATCAGGATGTGTTTGCCCAGCAGTACTGCAGTCCAGGATATACAATCTTTAAGTCTTACTTTATAGCATGCACAAGCATTCATGGGACATGACATTTATTCCTGGCAGAAAAGGTGCAATGCTGATATAGTTCTTCCCTCTATATAAAGTTAATATAATCTCCAATGTCTTTTTAATAGTCTGTGGCACTTTAATACAGGAACTAACAGACCAATGTTGCTGTGAATGGCTTCTATACTACTTCCTATTGCCCAACACTTTGTCCAGCTTCTGATGCCATCAGTCATGCAAGTCTTTTGTAGTAATCAATTAAATAAAGCAACTACAGGTTCATGGAGAAAACAGATGATTCATCAAAGCTTTATTACCTTTTAAGCTTGTATAGGACATTTCTGGAATGTAGTATTATAGCATACATACTCAACTGTTTCCTTTTCTCATAAACCCTGCCAAATTCATTCCTGGGGCTTATTTAGAATATTTTCTGCAGGTTCAGAAACTGACAGCTGAGAATTCTCAGTAGGTCTTAGCGCATACTGAGGAAATCAATAACTCTGTGAACTGTAACACGCTCACTTGCAAAATGCTCTTTTTATGGGTATGTCACATGTAACTTGCTACAGAAATGTTAGCTCTGTTTTGCTCATTTCAGAACAGCAGCAAGCTTTGGCAAATCTCACTCAACGCTCAGAGATTAACTGTGATGATACAGACCTTCACATACCTACATCAAATAGTGCTTGATGAGGTTTTGATGAGAAGTGTAGCAGCCATTCAAGAGAATTAGTAATTCACTAGAATTAGAAAAATGATTTGTAAAATGGTGCTTTCCACTAACTAAGAATGGTCATGGTTTGTATCAAATCTAGGTAGAATCAGCCTTTACTTCTGGTATTTCACAGCCTGTGTAAGCAAGGGCACAAGCTGTAATCACTACATTGATATGGTGCCAAAGTCTCTGTGATTAGCAGCAGAACTCCATTCTTTTGATTGTCAGATGGACTCTCTACAAGCCACCACTGCAATCTGTGAAAGATGGAGATCCAAGCAGCCTCAGAAGAACAGCAGGAGTAATAACAGTATTACTATTACATGGTCACCTTGTTTTCAAACTCTTCTGCTTCTTTAAGGTCCCGGGGATACCCATCAATCAAAAATCCTTTCGTGTCCCCTAAACTGGCAATCATAGCTTCCTTCAGTAGCTCTAGGACAATACCCTGCATTGAAAAGAAAGGGAATTACTTGGTTAATTAATAAGAAAGACTTGTATTTTTGTTTGTTACACTGACTTTAGTCCTATGTCCTTGAGAACTGCTCAGATCTGTTCTGCTGAAAGCAAGTACTATGAATGTAGATGTTTTTCTTTGGTAGCCGGATACCCTACTCCATTTCAGAATCATCTATGCTATACAGACCTAGTGCTGGAACTCACCAAGAGTTCCCAAAGCGGCCTCTAGAGAGCTGAGGATATCTTGTAGTTCCAAAGTCAATGTTAATACCTGTGAAACTTTGGGACAATGCTGCAGCATTTTCCAATCTGATTGGAATCACTGATCAGTCACTGATATGATTATATTAAACGGAAAGTAATAAGAGAACTTGTGTGATCAAAGCAGTCCAAATCAATGCTCTGTATAGAATTCCCTGGTATCACTCATTGACATAAATATCCTCTGATCCATCTGCACTTGCTGGAGACCCACTAAGAGCTCACATTGTGGACTTGTCATAAAAGTCAAGTCCAGCTGAGAACAACACTCTCTCTCTGCATAGTCTCTATTAAACTGCAGTCCCTCCACTCTGGGATGGCAGCCAGCTCTGCAGGGAATCACTGCAGGTATTGTAAACTGGAATAACTGCCAGGAGGACCAGCTTAGAATCTGAAATGTGAAGCTATAAAATGGACATAAAGTTTCTGTTTCCTGTATTTACTCTTACATTTTGCAATGCACAGTGTAGCATCTCTCTCACAATATTTAATGATTAATCTTTATTGTTTAAGGGAGTCTGAAATAAAAACCGAACAGCATAGAAGGCAGAAATAAGCGTCACAGATTCACACTGAGAAAACTTCTCTCTCAACATGCAGATCCATTTTTCTTTAATAGCAGACATCGGGTACATTCTCTTATTTCACTCTTTCAGACAATCTACCTGCTACTGATTTGCTTAACCATTAGGACCCCAAATAAAGCTGTAGCTTACTCCAGGCACTGGTTCACCACACTCCAGGATGTCTTTGATCAATTTACTTCTCTCTGATAATGATGATAACTCATTTTGGAGAAGATCACCACTGGACAGATGAGTAAATCCATATTTCCTGGCTAGCTGTTCACATTGACTACCTTTGCCAGAGCCAGGGCCACCTTTGTGAGGGAAAAATATCTAGAATTAGAAAATATAAAGACCTTTTCTCAAATTATAGCAACTGAGAAAATGCAAGGAAAATGATATGACTGCATATTTCATATTTTTTTAGCAAAGACACTTTATAGTGGAACAGGTAATGTACTTCCATTCTGATACACCACATGGCTGAATCAAAAACTATATATAAAAGTCAAAGGTGTTGCATCAGTGTGAAAGCTTTTGCAGAAGAGAATCTGTTTCTAAAACAGAATAACCATGTAAAGGAAAGAGATTAAACAGCAGATAGCTGGAAAGGGAGCCCATATGTGCATTTTATTTGGTGTACGTTTAGTCTTGATGGTTGCAATGAATACTAGCAAACTAATCCTTACAGCATTCTTGCAAGGGAAGCATTTTGCTCCCATTTTACAGAAGGGAAAGGTACTAACAAAAAGACTGTGAAAGCTGTATGTGTTACACAGGATGCAAGTGAGAACACAGTAACTAAACCCTTTACTGTGGTAAATATGAGTTACTGCCCTTGGTCCTTTTCCCCTTTGAGCTGGAAAGCCCTCACACATGCCACTATTTCCAAGGTTAACCAACAGTCATGTACTGAAGCTGCTGAATACTTTCAAAGGCTTGATTACACAGATCAATACTGCAGCTGCAGTGAGTTGTTCTTCATGCATACCAGGAGAAAACATAAGAGCATAACCTTGTACTCCATAGGACAGTGCTTAGCAATGTCTGACTAGCACAGCAAGAAGTTGCAACCACTAGCTGTTGCACATCCTGACTTATATTGACCTAGGAGCTGGAGAGTCACCTCTGAACCAGGGCTCATAGCAAAGCACTGTGAGGCAGCAGGGCAAGATGCAGCTGACATGGTGCTCAGCTGAAGCTATCAGGTGATTTTTCCACTGAATGAAACAGGGACAGCACCTGTGCCTGGCTCTGCTGGGGCAAGCAGCTCTCGGCAGCAGCATGAGCTGTTTGGGTCTCCTGTCCCTCAGGAGACCTGCTTGAGGCGAAGAGCAACTATATATGCTAGTGTTGCATATCTGCCCCCATGAGAAATGGCTTAGGGGAAGCACTTCAAACCTCCCCGTTTCCTTTGCTGCTGCCGTCTAATCCTATCATGCTTCTCTGTCCTTTTCTGGCTCCTGAGGCACCTCAAAATTCTCCCAAAACTCTGTGTCTTTTTGATGCTCCTCTGGTACTAGCCTTTCTGGGCCCTTTGATGGGGCATACTCCCTGCCATGTAGGCACTAGCAATGTCCTATCCCACCTCCTGAGTGGAGATAGGCGCTTTTCTTAGGGCCATGATTCGGATCCTGATACATAGACATGAACCAGAGCCATCCTTACCCCAAACACTAAATCTTCAAAACGACAAGTGCCAGGCCTGCCCTCCTCTGCTGCTCGCCTGCCTGTGCCATAGTCCCAAGTGATCCCCACCGGCCTTGGAAATAAGGCACGCTGCTGCACTGATAACTAGGTGGCTATAAACCAGGTGCAGGCTGTTCCTGTAAGCTGTGGAAAGCTAATTCTCTTGGATCCTGCTTGTGTGGTGGTGACTTTCAGTGTGGTGGGAGAGGGAGAGGTGAGAGGTGTCCAGGGCAGGAGGGCTGGGTGGAGGTCTGAACAGTGTCTACGTTATCTGACTGTTGGGACTGGGGGGAATTACAAGTTTTGTAGCAGTCTGTAACATTTTTATATCTTTCATGGATCTATCCAGAAGTCTTGCAGTAGGAGATAATTCTACCTTTGCATGTAGGCAGTGCTCAAAAATCCAAAGTTAAATCAAATTATCAACTGTTGAAACTTGCAAGCATGAATATCTAGCTCAACTATGTGACTTCAAGATGCTAAAAAATGTGATGCTAAATAACATGATTCTTCTTTCTGTTGTTTATGTTTTTGTGAATGAATATAGCAATAACAGTGAATTTGGCATTATTGCTTTCTGATTTTAAAGTTTCACTCAGTTTAAAGTTTAAGTTTAAAGTTGCCTTCAGTTTAAGAAATGGATCGCACCAAGCACCTTCAGAGAAGTTACAGTGTTGTAGCTGAGAATAAAAGAATGGGTCAAAAGGTATGAGCAAAAAAGGAATGTTTTTCTCTTGTGTAACCTTGAGTCTTTTATTTCAGATTCACAAAGATAATTATCAATCTATGGTGTGAGAATCACATTTGGGCTACTATTTTAGCCAGAAATATTTCTGTCACTGTTTCATTTTCTTTCTGAAAAAATATGCCTTTGTATGTGGGTTGTATCTTGTTTTGCTATTGCTTCAATAAAAAAAGTCTTTTGTAGAAATAGCCACTGGAAGAAAATAAGTAATAAATAAAAGTAGATACACAGAAATAGATAAACTACCTGTAATGAGTGTTAAATATCTGTAATGGCAAGCAATTTAACTTCTAGATACTTTTCTAAAGTTTCTGGATTAATAGATATGTGTGCGTATGTTCTTGTTTGTGCACTCTGCCTTCTGGCCTTAAGCATACTGGTAGTGCAGTAATTTCATCCCACCTATTTGTGTATATATAAAATTTTAGGAAAAAAAACAGCTATAAAGATTCCTTTATTACACTTCTCATATAACTATTTCTCTTTTGAATGTAGAGCCAAAATGGAAATTCCATGGTAGCCCTTCATATATTAAATAAACCCTGATGTCTTCTTAGAAATGATAATACAAGGACAATTTTAGGTTCATTTTAGTGACCAGATAAAATTCAGAAGAATTGGCGTGTCTCTAAAATAACTTAATCTGTTAGTATTTTAAAAGAGAATGCTGAGCCCTTTAAAAAAGAAAAGACAGAATAAAATAGCAGCTATGTGCTGAAAAGCAGTAACGTTTGCCTTGAAACAATTGGCTTTATGGCGTTAATTTTAGCTTAGTATTATTTAATGAGTAGCAAAGCATCCCACAGCTTTGCCAGTTCGTGTGACCTACTTTACAAAATCTTTTGCATTCTCATCAACAAATGAGATTTCAGATCAGACCAAGCAAGAATTGTGAAGAGGTCAAATGCTTCCAGGGAACTCAGCATTACCAAGGGCTTAACACATACTCAGCACTTATGCCAGTATTAATTTATGTGCTTAGAGTTCAAGTATTAGTTAATGTCTTATCTCCTTCTGAAGGCTAGTATTTAATATGACTGATAAAGAGCTGTCTAGGTGGGAAAGAATGTGAAAGTGCATTTCCTTACTAATTAGATACTTCTTGTTCAGTGAGTATATTCACAGGACTAGAACATAAGCAGCTTTAACTGCAAATTAACCCTGCAGTAGTGAGGCTTATTATTAATTTGTACTGTTGCAAAACTTATATCTCATCATTTTAGAGTGTCTTGTTACTAAATCTATGTACTTTTCTAAAAAATGAGAAGTAAAAATCTAAATAATTGTGTTAATATTCAGCTGTTTTTCATTATAATAACAAAAGCTTGTACAAAGGTATCTTCAGTGAAGAAGCCTTCACTGTCATTTTATTATACTGTTTTTTTCAAATAGAAAAAACTTGAAGCCTTGAAAAAGGTGTTTAAGTTTCCACAATGGGCCAATTGTTAGGAGAAGGAAAATATGCCTCCACTTTTGTTGTGAAGGTATAACATTCTTTGTGAACACTATCATTTTTTTTTTGTGCGCGCTGTCATCTTTACTCTGCCTACATACATTTTTGGAAAAAGCTTGCATGTTAACCAGTGACAGACTGAATTATGGTAACTTGCTATTCAGATTTAATCATATTCTTCTCTGACTTTCATATGTGACAGGAAGATAAAGAAGGCCTAGAAAATTCCTAGAGAAATTATGAATCTGTTGTGACCTGTAGGAGAATGTGGAATTAGCATGTGAAGGTGACTCTGTCTCTCCGTGCTGGTTTTTGAGAAGCGAGAGGTTTGAATTGGCCACGTGGCTGGGCTCTGCCAGTTCCACAGGAGCAGACTGCACAGCTCCTTGCTCCGTAGGAAGATGACGGATAAGTAGAACATCAGTGAGGAGTGATAGAGAGGGGTACGAGGCCCTCACTGAGCCAAAAGACAGAATTGTGATGATTGGGGGGGGGGGAGGAAAAAAAAAACGAAAGAAAGAAAACCACACTCTTCTTGGGTTTTGGAGGTGCATTTTGTTAATAACAAAACTGTCAATCACTGCTCATTGGGCCTTGTGCAGAGAGTCTGACTACCAGCAGTTCTGGGGTGTCAGCATCCTTGCCTACTGTATTGCACTTAACAATACTAGTGTTTTTAACTTTAAAGCTCATCCATTAATTTATTAAAAAGGTACGGATTCAGAAAGTCAGCACACTGCATCACTCAGATTATTCTTGAGAAATGGATGTTTTCTATGCTCCTTTGCACTTTACGACACAATTAGTGAGCACATATCTGGAGCCAGAATACTAGATAGAAAATAAAAATTAACTTGCAGTTTTGCATATTGATAACTCTGTAGATAAAGTTGGCTCAAAAGGTCTGTGCACTCTGTTAGCACAGGCACCCCTTTAGGATGATTTAGCTGCCTGCGAAACTGCTTAAGGAGAACTTTTGATAAACAACTCTTTGACAGCAAGGCTGACTTAGGTAGTCATCTTCCTCCATTTAATTATTCATTGCACAAATCCCTCACAGAGGGCAGTTCAAGTGGAGAAAATGAGAGGTCTCAGTGGGCAGGGAGAAATTACAACTGCCCAAGCAGCACTTCTGAACATTTCACTGCAGCTTGCATTAAATCAATGAAATATCTGAGTTTAAGAAATCAATTTTCTTAGCCTCTTGCTCTCCCTCCGCAACTGAAACCCTACCAAACTACAAAAAGACTACAAGTTTGTGCATGTGATTCAAATGTTCTGGTCTGGCTTAGAGCACAACATCACAAACAGATGAATTAATGATGTTAGAAGCAGCTGGGACGGCTGCAGGAACAGGAGAAGGGACAGGAACAAGCACTAGTGAGTGGCAGGGGTGAGCAGTACATGCACTGGCTTTGCTGCCCAAATTATTAGCAGATCTGTCACACAGGCAGACTGAGATGTCTCTATTTTTAAACTTGCTAAATTTTATGAGCTTATCATACAAATATAGTAAAGATTTATATAAACTGTCAACAGTGGGATTTACAAAGCAGTCCCACCACTCATTTTTAAATGTTTCAATTTCTAGACCTTGTGTTTTAATTCACATCATCCTTGTATTATGGAAAAGTGCTTGCAGGTTAAACCTAACTAGACAATGAAGTCTCAGAAGTCAGGACTTAAATAAAAATAACTCCTTTTCCTTTTGGTCAAACCAGTCTCATGATTTTGGAGGACTTCTAAAGGATCAGTTTGGTGATTTTTTACCAACACTACTGGGATTATTTATAAGAGTAAAAAATAAGCCTTACTTTCAGAACTTGCCATTTCAGCCTCAATTATCAACAGCACATCACCTGTTGTTCAGGTACGATTTTAGTCTATGAGTGAAACTATTTGGGAATGTTGCTGCTACTTAAAACAGGTTGATTTGTCTTTTTTTTTTGTTTTGTTTTGTTTTTTGGTTTTTTTCCCCCTGAAAGATTATTTTAACCAGAAAACAACCTGAAGCATGTGTGGAAAAGACACCAGATGTCCTGGGGCATCTGTCTGCAGCATCACTGAGGTTTTCTTCCTTCTTGGAGAAAACAAGTTGGAGTTATTTTCATGGAAAGTCAGAGAAACCAACTATTATCAGTTTCCATAGTTAGCACTTGGATTGATTTGAGTATTGATTACCCAGTGCTGTTCATCCTGTGCTTATCTGACTGTAGGAGGAGCTGTAACGCAGAATTATAAAATAGTTTAGCTTGTAAGGTACCTCATCTGGTCCAACTCTCTACTTACAGCAGTGTTAACTTCAGTGTTAAATCAGGTTGCAGAAGGTCTGACATTTCTTGGATAAATAAAGTCCTACTGTTGCGTGCAGAAAGGACTAATGTATGCAGTTGATGTTTTACCTGCAAGTGTAAGTGGGGATAACATCTTCATAGTGTCAGTTGGCAAGCTGGTCCTATTTACACTTGGACTTAAACAGTCATCAGCTTTGTCTCATCAGTAAAAATATTAAAAGGGTTCTGCAGAGGAAACTGGTTACACTGGCTATTTTTTAAACACTAAAGAGTAAGTGGAGAAGTCTACCTGGGAGCCAAAGTGCAGTAAGATGGATGGAAACATTCTCAGCCTCAACCAAAGCCAAATGTAGCACTAATTTATGAAATACCAGTAGAGGATGGGGTGTAGAGTGCCCACCAATAACGTTATGTAGGCCAGTTTCCTGGATGTGATATAGAATAGCACATCAGTTAAGTCTGATTAAAATCATACATCGTTTTCATTGTTCAGTATGGTTAAGATCTTACTTACCATGCTGCTTTGATGAAAAGGAGTCAATTTTAGTGACTGGCAGTAATTACAGAAGTTTAAAATATTACAATATCCCCCCAAACTTATCTTTGCCTGTGTCTAATTTTATAATCTTCTCTCGAATTTGACTTTCCAAATCAAAAAAACTTATACTTATTTTCGCTTCTTACGCCACCCTGCTGCTCTCTGTCTTATATTTGACTTGCTCTTTCTGTATCTCTGCTTTCTTGTCTGGATAAAATGTTTATGTTGTTGCTTAATTAATCCAACTTGACTGTTATTACATATTCATGTAAATCTTTGCTAATTAGGTTGGTTTTTTTTCTCTAATGTAAATCTTTGCTAATTAGGTTGGTTTTTTTCTTTTCCTTTCTAAAGAAGTTTCAAGGGAAATTAGCAGGGGAGGGAGCAGCTTACTTTTTCCTCCCCTTTTGTTGTAAACACTATCTCAATTTGTCAGCTACAGCAGATGGTGTATTTATTTCAGTTATTTTGTAAACTATTTCTTCAAATGCGCATCTTCAGACGTCTGGTTTCCAAAACCTCGTTACAAGCATCTTATTTTTTTCTTCATGAATACATCTGTGTCAGGAGTAAACATATTCTTTATTGCACTTGAGATGGAGAAAGCTTTTCCTGTTCAAGTACCTACAGAGGGCATGCGCTAACCCACCTTCTCTGCCTTGGGTTTAGTCATAGGTACGAAAGGCTGAACAGTTCTAGCCTTGGCCCCTTTTTCTTACCTGTCCGCTGAGATGGAGTACTTGTCTATCATAAATTTGAGATGCTTTTTTTTGTTGTTGTTGTTTTTTTGAGCTTCCATTGTCTTGGACAACTTTAAGAAGGAGCAGAAGAAAAGTTTCTTTTGCCCTTGCACAATTTGCAATGATCAGACTTCATCTCATGACTGATTATGAAAAACTACTGTCTCAGCAAATGGTATGTGTCTGGCTAGCATGTATGCTGTTAAACCTAGAGTACACAAGGATCCAAAACTGATACAGGCAGAATTAGCTGCCTGAAAAGGCAGTAAGGAAAAAAAGCTTATGGCCACTGAAACATAAAACCACCAAGAAATCTGTCCCTGCAGAATACCATTTACTTCATTATCGAGATCTAGTGAAATCAAGATTTCTCAGCCAGATGAGCAACTGTGGAGATCTCCCATCTCTTGGTCAAATCAAAAAGCAAAATCCAGAAAAATGTACCCTTGCTCTGCACACCTGACTCAGAGGTGGGTTTTGTTTTGTTTGTTTGAGGAAAAAATATTGTTGATAAGAAACCCATGTTTGCAGAATTAAGACTTGATCAAACTTTCCATTGAAACTTTTTCTGTGTTCCATGAAAACTTTTTTTTTTGATTAAGTGGAATTTTCCTATGCTCCTATAAAGCATTTAATAGAAAGTCTGAGATGGATTTAATAGCACAAATACATTCAGAAGAGGTGAGTATTGAGTATTAAAATAGAAGATGACTAATGGATAGTCTAAAAAAATTGTACATGAACATTAAAATCCACTCCTTAAAAATGAAGAAACACTAAATGGTGAAAAATGTCATAGTATGGACAATTTAAGAAGCAAAGTTCCTTGAGCATCTTTACACTTTTTTAAAATCCAGTTATTTGTAGAAACCCAGTAAGAAATGTGAGGCAGAGGGAATGAAAATTTGTCATTGCAACAAGCAGCAGTAAGATCTACTCCAGTAAATATGGAATTACAGTTGTTTAGAGATTGAGAATTATTACATGTTTTCCCTTTAAGAGAAGTCTCCAGGTGAACTGTTCAGAAATCCAATTTACTTTTTCAAATCTATCACAGACAATATAGGTCCTCAGCAAATTGAGTGTACTTGTATTTGGTATAAGGCAGGATGAACTAGAAGTACAGCACATAAACATACTATCTCTTGGTACATTTTTTGATGTTCTTGAACTCTGAATAAAACTTGTATTCATTTATGACTAATTTGAGAAGTCACAATTTCTATTAGGAGGAGAATGCACAAAATAATGTATGTATATATGTTTGTGTCTCTATTGTTAGGCCCTAGGAAATTTACTGCTCTTGCTCTATACTGTAAAGTCATTCAGAAAAACTCTTGATATAAAAGCATATTAAATAACATATGGATTTTCAGTTGGAGCAGCTATATCAAGATTCCAACTTACCAACTACAAAAATGATGTTTGATTTCCTCAGATCTTCTGCAAAATCTAAAATGAAAATAAAGATCTTTTAGTTAGCAACAGCTATTCATTTTAATCTTATCTACCTTTCACACTATGTTGAATAATATTCCTGTAAGTTCATCTGTGCGGGTTTTTTCCTTTTGTTTTTTAAACTAGACTTACATTCTGCTAATGCTCTCCATTTCAAAAGGAATTGTTATCCACAAGATTATTTCTGTTGCAACTTTGTAGCTGTCACTGCAAATGTGATAAAAATACTTTACTTGAAAGTTAGACCTTGCATTTGCACATCAGCTTAAAAAAATAAATCAATAAAAAGAGAAGCAGATGCATCTTGATGTAATAACATGTCTCCTGAGCTATTATATTTTTCTCTGAATAGATGACTGGATTAAAATAGATACAGAAGTGTGATCACATTCCATTAAAATTTTATGGTCAGTGTACTACATATGAGATGATGTTTTAAATTCGCCTGAGTCTTAATTTCAGCTATACTGTACCTCAATTGAAATCTGGGTATTACTGTCATTTTAGCACCAAAACTACCATGCTCTATTTTTTCCTGAAATTATATCCAAAAAGAGGAAAAAATCTTCTAGTCTGAGTTCCAGTCATTGTCCCGATTATGTTATACCAATATAGAAGGGTATCTTGCAATGTCTGACCTTGGCTTGCATTTTATTATGGCTTTGACTTAACCACTTACAACAGACACTCATTAACTACATACAATTTTTTTATTATTATTATTATGTGCTACATAGAAGCATCTACAAATTTCACTATATAATATTATTAGGTGTAAAAGCTGTTCACTAATCCTTAAATTTCTCGTAGAATCTTAGCAGCTCATTCTTTCACAAGCTTTTCATAATTACTAATTTTTGAAAACATCTATCAGATTTAATGCCAGTTAATAAAGACATTTTGTAATAATTTTGTATCCATGGCCCAAACAGTATAGAAATATCCCTTTACATGCCTTAATGTATGTTCAGAGAATTCATATGATAAAATATAATTTGACTCAACCTTTGCATTATGGATAATCTGCATTCAGTTTACCTTCTACATGTAACTACTTACATGTAAGTGGAATCAAAGGTTTCAAAATCAAAATGTAAGTTTATATCAAAAATGAGACTTACCTCCTGTGCTCTCATAACAAGAAAAACTTGACTGGTCTTCCTCCTGTTAATTAAGGAATTGATAAATTGATTTATTTTTGCATAGTTTGCATTTCTTCTTCTATCTGTTTATTTGTACGTCTTAGTATCTTCTGCATCTTCTAACCTCTCAACTTTAATATATCTTGAGATATGGTTAACAATGTCACAGGAACACTGCTAATATTGTTTCACTCTGTGGAACATAAGAATGGAGAACCCAAAATAATATGAGATGATTAACTAGGCCATGCTATTACTGTGAGGAACAGCTTTGTCTGTCTTAGTTTCCAGCCATACAGTACTAGTGTATTATATAGGCAATAAGTGTGCATATTGAATTGCTTCAAAGAAAATGTGGAATGATAAACTGTTAATACTGTGATAATTTAATCACAGTAAATTATAGTAGTGAACTACAACTGAAAGATGAAATTAATCTTTGGTTAAGTCAATCTGAACTTGTTGACCTTTGGAATGCAATGCAAGCTACAACTTGTTATGAAGGCTGCTGAGTTTCTAAGAGTGGTCACTCCAGGGAAGGGGGCGCTTGACTTGTTGGGTTTTTTGGTTTGGTTTGGTTTTTTTCCTCTGATGCTTGGCCATTTAGAATCATTTTGTCATGTACTGTATAGTATTACAAACTAAGAATTACGAATACTGGTCAGCAATAGGGTCAGAGTAGTAATTTTCTGCTGTTTTATACATATGCTGGACATGGTCCAAGTTGCAAAATATCCAGACCATCAGTGCTTTAACGTATTCTATAAAATGTTGATAATAGCATTGAGAGTAACCCGTGTACATTATATGACTGCACAGTATCAGTACATTAAATTAGTGCTCCTAAAAAAAGATACTAGCATATGGCTATCAAACTCTAGTTCTTCGGACTTCTGTTTCAGTATGCTGTCAGGAATAGTCATGGTTAGAAATGTGTATTGCTACATGAATAGATTAAGTGAAATGAACAGGAGCAGTGAATAGAATGGGTGAACTACTGGCCACTTGAATTCGTAAGGCTCTTGCTCTACACCTGCAGGTTTCTCATTATGTTCCCATTATCACTGAAATACCAGTAATCTTGATTAGAGACTGAAGTACCATTATACTGATTAGATAGAATACTTTCATTTTTTTTGATTCATAGTAATTCTCAACCTATTATACTGTAGTAGTAGGACAGCCATCTTAAAAAAAGTTTGCAGGAAAGTATTTCAGGATAAGTTATTTGAAAATCAGAGATTAATTTCTTTCCTACAACGGAAGTGACTTTTTTTAATCCTGCATGTGTGAGGCCATGTATGTGTTTTTTTTTTTTTTTTTTTTTTCCTGATGCCATAATATAATTAACCTTTTGACTCTGCAAAAGACGTGTTATATGTTAAAGGTCTGATTTTTAGGTTCTGTTTCCTATTATACCTTTGAAGGTTTACAAATGCAAATCACTTTAGGCACAAAATGTAAGGTAATGTTTCTTTCAAAAATCATGGTCACATTCACAAACTTACATTACGTTCAGACAAAAGCAGCATTACTTCTACCCTTTCAACTAATGCTCTTTGTTATCCCCTATAATTGAAGAATAAAATTGCATCAGTAACCCTGGTGGGCTGCTCAGAGCAGCAAGTGATAATAAAGGGAAGTTTAAACCAGGAGCAGCTATAACTTTTTAGAGCTGAAGCACGAAAAAACTAGAGGCAGAAGTAAAGCTAAATAAGCTATTGGTATTTTTTATTTGACAAGCCATAGCCAGGTTCATATAAGGATGAAGTGTTATAAAAAGCCATTAGAGTGAATTCTACTAATTACAACCCTAAAGCAGATAAACAGCAAACGTTACAGTGACATTGGCCAAAATCCAGAACATCCAAATATGTTATTTAATTTATATGTACTCATTTTTCAGGTGCAGAAATATTCTTTCAAATAATTAATTTTTTTTACAATTTTAAAAATGTTTCATCATTTTAGAAAGCACTACAGAATGTAGCTTTATATTAATGGCGCTACTGTCCAACTGATTGTATATGCTGAAATAAGCTTTCTCATGTATCAGAGAATTTAAGTCATTCTACAAAACTTTTATTAATACAGAATTGAACAGCACTCAGCTACAAGAAAAGATGTCCTGAAACCCTGGATTCTAAGGAAGCTGTGAGAAGAGTCAGGAGGAGTAAATTAGAAAACTGGGACTACAATGAATCTGGTCTTGGTGTTAAGGTATTCCTGGTTTTCACTATTCTGTATTTAAACTGTACTAAGAACCGTTTCTCTTCATTCCTTTCCTCCTGTCTCCCCAGCAGGGTAGAGGCAGCTTCTCTGCTGATCTGGCTGAAGAGCTGGACAGTGATTTAGCAGCAGAGCAGCTGCTGTATTCTTGGGACAGCTGTTTCCATTCAGTTGACAGTGAGGTGAGGACAATATCAGCTCTTAAGAAAGACGGGTAATCTGTATTTCTTCTGTCTTTGAGGCTAAGTAACAGACCTACAAATATTGTCTGGAAACATATCAACTAGCAGGGCATAGCTGACCACGTAACCAACTAATCAATCAACCAATCTAAACAATACACAAAAATGATGCAGTAAGAGATTCTTTACAGCTGCCATCACAGTTGGAAAATACAGACTAACTACTACTTCTTGTCATCTAACTCATTATTAGTAAATAACTGATTAGTAGTAGGTACTTTCCAGATTAATGAGTTTAACTTACTACCTTCATGAGATATACTGACAGTAAGTCACAGCATATCATAAGGAAATGATTAAAAAAATTCTTAAGATCTTTGTGATTTATGCCAATAATGAACAGAGAGAAGTCATACCAGTTTAAAGAAAGCAGGAAAATACAACAAATTTTTTACCTAACAGAGGGGACATCTTCATTAGGATTTAACTACCAGAGTTGTGTGGATGTACGTTGCCCGAGGATAACTCTTCTATTATCCATTTACGTTCTCTGTCGCTTTTTTTTTTAATGTAACAAAAACTCTCTCTCTTGCATAGCAGCACTAGCTTGTTGTTTGTTGCTTAAATAGTTTAACCATTAAAATAATGGTTAAAAGTACATTTTTATTCAGATTTTCAACAGATATAACAGGGTTTCTCATAAAAATTTACTGAAGAGGATATATGATCATGGATTAAGGATAAAAGTGTTATGTACTGACAGTAGGCTAAGAAACAAAATTATGATGAAATATTCAGTTATCAACAGAACAAAGTGAGATAGTGAATTTTGTAGAAAAGGTTGCAAGTAGTGCAGCAAAAAAGTGGACAAAAGATGTTTTGATTAGTTAAGGCTAAGAGGAGAGGATTATGAGGAACTTCAGAGACACTTAACCAAGCTAACTAAAGGGACAATACAATGGTTTAGAAAGCTTTATGCCAACAAAAGTAATAAATTTTCAAGGGGAAGAAAGCACTTAACAGCTGATTTAGAACACTAACAACTGCATCAGCTTGAAAAAAAAAAAAAAAAAGAAAAGAAAAGAAAAAGAAAAACATCTCCAAGAGAACCAGTTCCATGTGTATGCACATACTAAATACATCAGCTGTATAAGAAAGTGCACTGCTACTTGCTGCTAGAAATGCTTTTAAGAATTAGTGGTGTGGTCTCATGTGTGGCTTGGCCAGTCCTTTCTCTAAATACCATTATGTCCAAAGTATCTTTTTTTAAGAAGTGAGTCTGATTAATTAGGGAGTGAAAAAATTGCATATGAAGTATCTTGAAACATGCAAAAGATGTGTGTTTATACAATTATGGTAATATGAATGAAGTGACACATCATTACAGAGGAATTACTGTTCCATTCAGAGTTAATTAACAGAATAACGTTCAATGAAATAAAGATGTAGATTTTTCAAAATCTCAGAGAGGAATATATATTAATTCTAGAAAGAATTCAGCCGTGAATTAATGGGTAAAGAAAATCACTGAGGCCAAAAATATATTGTGACTGAGAAGAGGGACTAGGCATTTCTATATACAACCAGATCATCAAGTGCTAATCATTGCTGATGGCAAATATCAGGAGGAATATTCTATCTTGTGCACCAGTAAGTAAACTAATCTGTAGTTATTACAGAGCTGGATAATATTGAATTTAAGTGATTTCAAATTTGGCTTCTTTTCACTACTACTTTTGAGAACTAAAAATAGTGGCAGGTCATTGGAAAAGGTAGATATGGCTCTCAACGCAATTTGCATGTTATTAGTTAAATATTTTCTCCAAATATAACTATCATACTGAGCAATGCTGGCAGTTCTGTGAACAAATCACAAATATTTCAAGAGAAGAAGCAAATAAGGCCAAAAACATCTCTGGCAGTTATGAGCTTCAGTATGCCTAGGGCTTTACGGAAAAAGTTTTATTATACGAAAGTTACTTATGCCATCAAATGCACAAGATTTTATTATAAAGAGCCACAAATAAGACTCAGAACTGAGTGAAATCATTTTTAAATTGCTGAGTTCAAGTAGGATCTAAATCAACAGGTAAGAAAGTCTTGTTTCATAATTTGTTTTACTTTTCACTTGCTCTTTTTTTTTTAGTTTTCTTCCTTAATGAAAAGGAAGGCCAACATTGTCCATATTATTTTGTCACACTTACGGTGAGCCTATTATGCTTTTACTGGAAATATTCTCCCTATACAAATCTCTATTTAGTATAATCTCTTTTTTCAAATTGTGAACTTTATATGTTAGGTTTGTAAAAGGAAGATGAATCACTTATTGTTTACCAGATTATTAATTATTCTTTCATGTTTTGTGTCAAGGAACATTTTGATAGAAATTGGAATTCAGTTAAAATGTTCAAAAACATCACTTAAAAACAATTTATTTAAATTCTACATCTACGGTAACATTTAATATTTAAGGGGGGGGGGGAAAAGTACATCATCTTTTCAGGAATACTCTTCTATAAGTTTGACTTTGACAATTTTCAGTTTGTAAAAGGGAGATAAAATATATTTAACTATGTTTGTGAAGTCCCTGAAGGAAAAAAAAAAAAAAAAAGGAAAGAAAAAAAAAAAGATCATTCAGTGCTTCTGCAATACATCAATGCACCTTAATCTAATTAAAATCTGTAGCAGACCAGCAGTATGTCTGTGATCAACCTGTGAAATGTAAAGACCACGAGCAAGCGATAACCAGGCCAAGTTAAATATTAGAATGAACATATTGTGGCTAGTCAAAGCTTAGCTGTGGAGTTTCACTCTTATAAATTCCCATTTTCCTCTCTATAAGAGCAAATGTTTGGTTTTGATGAGATACATTATGTTAGTTGCAGGTTTTATGTAGGGGCAATGGTCCCCGGGAAGGGATTTTATGAACCATACAGTTGCTTGCCATTAAATTTGATCTATGATTCAAATCACTTTTTGAGGCTGAGCTGCTTTCTGCAAGCTGAACGTTGAAGTATGCAACGGTTGCTCTGCTCTGGTCCAGAACTAATGAACATGTGTAAATAAGATAAGGTATTGTGAATGAATGAACACATTTAGACATCAAGGCTTTTCTTTCCCCAAAAAGCATATCTTACACAGTTCATACCGCTCAGCAGAATGGAGATATTGGTGTCAAAACGGACTAACAGTAAGACCAGAATGGGGTAACACTATTTATGGTGATTGTTTAGTGCAAAGAGTGCACAGAATCTGAGAGTGCAGATAATATTTAAAAATTTAGCTTTGTAATTGCATCTACAAAACACTAACACAGATTATTAGATGCCTATGATTCCCTTTTACTGCAGCTTCTAGACCAAAGACAAGATTTTATTTTTCTTTCAAATTCTTTTTTTTTTTCCAAATTAAATCTTATTATCAGTTCTCAGAACAAATTAACGGACAGAACAACTTGGCCTGGTTATCGCTTACTTGCGGTCCTCACATTTCACAGGCTGATAGCAGACATACTGCATGTGCAATACAGAGAAGGAAATTAAGTTGTTTTTAACAAATATAAACCAAGATCATGTATATCAGACTCATAAGGATATACAAGGGTTGTTTTTTTTTTGAGATTTTTCTATTTTTGTCTATTGATAGTATAAAGGAGTACATATCACTAATTTAGAGGAGGAAAATTACAATCTCTCCTTGCTGTAGTGTAAGGGGTTAGAAAAAGCTAACTTCTGTAGCTTTTTACGATGAAAAAATACACACGTGATCACTAAGCAACAGATCAAAGCAAATCTTATTTATATTCATATTGATTTGAAGAAATTATCAAACTGGAAAAAATTTAAAGAAATTAACTTTTAAGGACAATCTTACTGATCAAGAGATGCCACAAGAATACCATTGTCAGCAAGGTAGTGGCTTTTTGAGTGACCAGAGCAGCCCAGTAGTGTTCTGGTAAATCAGACACTTCATTTGCAATTTGTATATTGGATTAAAAGGCTGGACTAGAGAGACCAATATTACATCTGATTTGAAGAACTGGTGTGTATGGTGTGTGTGGATTTCTTTTTTTCTTCTTCTTTTCTTTTTTTTTTTTTTTTTAATATTGTCATAGTTCAAAGACATTCTAGCCCTGAATAGTATTTTGGACTCACTGCATGGCAGCCTAAATGCCTCCGAGAGAAACTTGAATAAATAATCTAATCCATATTTTCCGTGCATAGTTATTACCTATTGTTCATTTTCAAATACTTTGTCATGTATAGTTCTGAGCTACTTATCAGTAATCTATTGTTATAAAGTGTACCCAGTGCCTACAAGATTCTCCACAGAAGTTGTCATTATTTTTTTCATTTAGTATTCCTCTTTTCTGTAAATCACTACTGCTTAAATGACTCTTCTCTGTGTAGTATTTACTCTGTGTGATATAAATTCTCCCAGGGGGCTTCATGTTACATTAAGCCACTGCAGCAGACAAAAGTGCAGCAGGGAACCTTACAGTGCATTTCAACTGCAAATTTAAAGTGCTGCTTAGCTCCTGTTTTCAGATCATTAATGACAATGATAATGAAGGCATCCCTCAAACCACACACCACTGGCACTAGGCCTGCCCTAAACCATTACATTGATTTCTAAAGGCTGGAGTTCTGTTCCTTTTTTGCTTTAGATGGAAAATGCTTTTCTGCAGGCCAGTCTCAATTAAATTTCCAGTAAGACTGTGATGCAAAGATATAAATGCTCTAATAAGATTCAACTATAGTGGAACTCAGTAATTCCACCTTTTGGAATTCTTTCCCCTCTACGTGGCCCTGATGAGGCTGCATTCTGGGCTCTCCAGGACAAGAGAGACAGGGAACTACTGGAAAGAGCCCAGTGGAGGGCTACAAAGATGATTAGGGAGCTAGAGTATTCCTCTTATGAGGAAAGACTACAAGAGCTGGGACTGCTCAGCCTAGAAAACAGAGGACAGAGAGGCGATCTTATCAATGTCTACAAATATCTTAAGGGAGGGTTTCAAGAGGATGAGGCCAAACTCTTTTCAGTGGTGTCCAATGACAGGACAAGAGGCAACGGGCACAAACTGGAATACCCGAACTTCCATCTGAATATGAGGAAAAACCTCTTCACTGTGAGAGTGACAGAGCACTGGAACAGGCTGCCCACAGAGGTTGTGGAGTCTCCATCCTTGGAGATATTCAAAAGCTATCTGGACACAATTCTGGGCGACATGCTGTAGGTGACCCTGCTTGAACAGGGGGTCTAGATGATCTCCAGAGGTCCCTTCCAACCTCAACCATTCTGTGACTGTGTGGAAGAACTGAAAGTTCAAGAAGTGCTTTCCCATATCAAACACTAATATGAACTATGATTAGCCTGAAAATTACGAGTGACAGGGTTTAGTGTTATTTTTAAATGCAGGAAAACATGAAAAGACTTTATGCAGGGAAAAGTCTTATTTTACAGTAACAATGCAGAAGGACTACAGCACAGGGGGAATGTGAAGACACTAAATTCTGAGGCCAGGTTGATAATTAAGGGAAGAAGGAAAAAATGAATATCAACAAAAAATAAAAGAGAGAGAATGGGAAATCTAAGACAGAACACAAATGTTCAGTAGAAATGGAAAAGTGAAAAGTTCTTGAAAGTGAGCAAGAGGTGGAACTGGTTCCTGGTTGCAGACTTGTACATAATTCTCTTTAGCCTAAAGGAGGCTAAGGCCCACTAAGAACTATATAAAGGTAAAGAAGGAGATTCAACTTGGAGGTGTAAGACTAATTAGCAATTCTGCAGATACATCTAACATAAACAATTTTTAAGATTCTGCATTTGATTAAAGTATTAAATATGGAGCCTTTCTCACATAGCATCATGGTCTAGGGTTTTCAAGCCTAGTGTCGAACTCCAAATTACTGTGAGTTCATTTTAAAAAACCTCGCATTGATTCAGACAGTCCACTTCATAATGTTACATACTCACACTGTACATTTTCACACTGAAGTAGAACAGAACAGTTCTAAGAGACCTAAAAATAATGATCCACTTCGAAAAGCAGAACTTTAAGGCTGTGAAGCAAACCCACAAAAGTCAGGAATTCAAAGTGGATGTAAGATTACAAACACTAAAGAAGTCAAGGGC
Organism: Rhea pennata; assembly: GCF_028389875.1. Taxonomy (NCBI): domain Eukaryota; kingdom Metazoa; phylum Chordata; class Aves; order Rheiformes; family Rheidae; genus Rhea; species Rhea pennata. The sequence continues at coordinate 13,794,638 of NC_084670.1, read as the reverse complement.
AGAATATATCTTTCACATGTAACCTGGGCTTTCTAAGGACACTTACTTTTCTTTAAGATGCAAGTATTCTTTTGTTTTATTTCATTCTTTAAGTATTTGTCCTCTATTAAGTATGTCTTCAACTGGCACTATGCCCAGAAGTGTATCTTCTATCACTTACTCCACTTCCAAGCTCTTTTTAATCCTAAACTAGTGTAACCCAGGGTATTGCAGCATTTGTCCAAGATTTTATACAGTGATTTTTGATATAAGCCTCTATTCTTTAAATTATCAAGCATATTTTAGCATTGCAAGTGAAAGAAAGCAAAAGAGGTTTGGTTTCAGGATGGCTTTGCAAAAATGTGTAGGTGCTGTTTCCTTGTGTGACAGATTATCAGGTCTTGAGAAAGGGATGCTGGAATTGCTATGCCCTGATTGCGTTCACCGCTTGCGAAAGGCAGACACATATCTTTTAACACACATGACTGCAGCAGGGAGAAAGAGGGAGGAAACGCAGATCCAAAAGAGGTACCTAATGAGAGCAGACCTTTTGAAATATGTAAGTAGAGCATTGCCTGAAAGATCCTGGCACACAGGAGGATGAGAATAGGGTGCTGTAAAATGAGGCCAGCATGTGGCCTCAGATCCTATGATTTGCTGCCATTAAAATACAAATTGATAGTGCTGCTCAAAGTTTAATACTCAAAGACTTTGTCAGTGCAATTTTTGACCAAGTATATTCTAGGTTTACCACTACACCTATTTGTTTTATTATGCAACTTTTTAATTGTCAATTTATAATTTCTACAGTACTATTAAAAGGGATTTTAACGGTGAGAAGAAATGCTCCATTGACCTTCCAAAAAACTATTGTGCAAATTAGGGCACTCCTTATACCCTATGACCAGAATTTAAGCCCATATTAACTAGAACTGACTGAACAATTATGGGATACATGATGAGGATAAAAACAGAAAATGGGAAATATATGGAGGGAGAGTGGTTAGGAGGAACACAGTAACAAATACTAATCTTGGGAAAATATATAGAGGATTATTTTAAAGGCTTTGCATAGTACCTAAAAGAGCCATCCTGCTGCTTCAATATAATATGAATAAACTATTTGAAGAGCAATTTTGTACTCAATCTAATAAAACAGCAACTTTGCAATCACTGCAGTTTAGAATGTATGGATTTGCAGCATGTATTCTGACATTCTGACACTTGTTAATAATCATTATTTTTTTTTTACAAAAAGATGTTTCTTCAATGCTTTAAAATATAGGAGTTGTTGCTACTTATGTTTTCAAATGAAGTTTTTTTTTTCAAATCTTCAGGGATGCTGTGTGAATAGAACCTTTCCAAAGCCCTGAGTAAGGTGCCTAAATCCTGGAGAGAGGTGGGATTTAAGATATACCTTTGCATTTCTTTATCGGTTTTAGGTACAATGTGAAATGTTTTGATGTGGATCCTCTACACCTCAAATGTGTGTGATGTTTGATATTGCCTATGAATTTTAGAACTTCTGTGGGCTGTAAAACTAGATATATAAAAATCAGACATAGTAGAACTTGTAATTGTAGCTGCAAAATTGTATTTTGTGCATAATGGGATAAAGCTTCTAGTTCACCAGCAGCAAGACAAGCTAGGCGATGGAAAGGAAGAGGGCTGCTATTCTGGTAGTAGTGTCTAAGAAGATGAGTGTGAAATACTGTAAAATATAAAGCTTTGTTCTACAAGCACCTTCCAAACAAGTCAAACAGAAGAGCTTCCTAAATTACTGCAGAAGTATTCAGTGAAGCATAAAGGTGACACATCTTGAAGGATGATGCTGTGTTGTTGTTTAAATCCCCAGTAACTCGCATGAGCTCACCCTCCCTGTAACAGAGCCCCCACTGAGGGAGAATTGAAGTGCCCTGTACTGCCTGCAACACCAAAAAAAGCAACTTCTAGGTCACAGGCAGAAAAAAAGAAATGAGATGCAAAGATTTCAGCTAGCCTTTGGCAACTCAGTCCTCCCTATATGTGTAACATTAGAAAGTAAAGCCTGATATTGTGTATGAAATGAGGATCAAACTACTCTCTCTGGCATTCAAAGAAAATATGCAGAATGAGTCTATAGGAATTTTGTTTGTCCATTTCACTATGATTTGTATGGTGAAACCAGAGCAGTGGGGTTTCTTTCAAAAGCTCTTACTGCAGTGTACAATGGTGACTTTGAAACAGATAATTCTTCAAAACTTACAAAAATGATACAGAAGCACCAAAAATACACTTGCTTTTGAGCTTATTAAGTGAGCACTTTGTAACAGGCAAACTGTAGTACTTTGTTTCTAGTCTGATTTTTTTAGAGTTTAATAGGATAGTTTCCATGGCAACATGGACTGAACAGATTGTTCATTTACTTCAGTACATTTCTATTAAACATCTTTTCTCTGTAGCTGGCCTGCCTCTCGAGCACTTTCATCTATTTGGATTCGTTTGTATTATCTCTTTTTGTCAAAACCCTTAAATTAGATTGGACTCCACCTTTCTGTGCACTTTTGCAAAAATGAACATGAGGGGATAGAGTTTCACCATCCTTCTCTGAGTTACTTCAAGAGTCTCTTTTCTTTTCTACTACATACTCCAGCTTTTAATCGGTTTCCTTGTAGAACCAGAATCTGCGATTCAAAGTGGTATCACTGCCTATTAGTGAAACACTACAGACATGTTGTGTTACAAGCTCAGAGGGCTTCTGGATATTCCTGGTCATTTTACTAAGCTAAAACAGTAATAATTAATGCTGCACTATGCCTTTTTTTTTTTTTTAATTAGAGGTTCCTTATTTTCTCAAGCAAAGAGAAAGTACCTGATTAAAATAATACAGTATAATCTATGCCTGACCCAGCCTTCTCTTAAATAATTTAATCAGTGTCTGATTTTGAAAGATAGCTTTAGAAGTCCCAGTGAAAACTTCTCTTGCTAACAGAGACATGCAGTTTGCTCTTCGTTGTACTGAAATACAGATCTGAAGCACTTTGTCTGAAGTACTAAATCAGTTCTTTGGATTGAACCTTCTAGACACAGAGAAACCAGAAGCAAACCAATGGGAATAGTACAAAACATAGTAAATGGAGGAAAATGGCCTTTACTTCAATCCAAATAGCGTTAGTTAAATGAGGCTTTCAGTTTGCTGTTGCCCTCTATTTTAGGAATATTTTGGTTCTGCTTCTGTATTGAAAAATCTTCCAGGGACTTTTGATTGTCTACAATGAATATTTACCATTTGAGTTTCAAGCTATAATAATCAGTCAGGCTGGAAATGTTAAATTTGGTAGCAGTGGAGTCTGCTTTTCACTTTAAGTTCCTCCTTCCTGCTCCTCTAAAGCTGAGCTTGTTACGTGCTCTCGGTGGGAACTGACAGTGAGCTCTAAGAGGAATTGTCACCACACAGCAACAACTTTTAATCAAGAGCTTGTTTCCTCTCATTAGAATGAGTGTAAATCTGTTTGAGGGCTTTCTTTCCTCCACTTCATTTTGGTTTTGCTTGCTGCTTTTCAAGTGATCTGTCACATTTCCCAATTATAAAACATTCCACACTTGCAGCAAAGATTGGGTTATGCAATTTGCTTAATTCAATAGATTGCTTGTCACTGCGGAACAGAAAACCCTGTATTCTCTTTCAGTCTTTTTTACATCTGCTTTTCTTAGGTGTTTGATATACTTGGGCCAAATTAAAAAAAAAAAAAAAAAAAAAAGAAAAAAGACAATCTTGCCTTTGCATGTGTCATTTCCATCCTTAATAGCATTTATATAATTGCATAAGTAAATCTGGTCTGACGCTGGGGCAGGGAAATACCTCAGTTATGAATTGGTAATTTCGTCTGAGGCATAAAGATGTGTTTGCTTGTTTCATAGATATGAAGTATACCCTGAAGAAAAAGATTAAATGAAGCTAAGTATTTTTTAAGGTTCTTACTTGAAATTTATTTGCTGTTACCTTTACTATCATGTTTCCCAAATTTTAAGGTATCTATTTTCATTGTTACTTGTTTGATGAGTGTTTTTCTTTAATTAGTCTAAATAGTCCTCAAACTGGCTAGAGTTGTCTTGAAAGCCTTATTTTCACAAGAAAATAATTGGATGCTTTTTTGTTCTGGAAGTCTTTGATAGGATTCAGTGATGCCAATTTTTTAACGCTCCCTTTTGACCTGAATGCACTTAGAATAAGTCAAATGGTAGACTTCTAATTTTAAAAGCCAATTCTTAAAAATAAAATTTGTCTGACTCTGGAATCAAGTGGCATTATATTGACAGGCTCTCTGGCAAAGCCAGGAAATTGAATAGCAAGTAAAAATGAACACAGTGAGCAGTGAAAACCTGCATCATGCTTGAGAGCCTTTCAGCAACAAAAGACAATCCTTATTGAACCGAACAGGCACTAGTCATGAAAGTGAATTCTGCAAATTGACAATATTCTGTAAAATACATTTATTTCTTCTGTCAGAAGTTATTCTGTTGCACTCAAAAATGAGTGGCCACAAATACATTTCTGGTGTCTTAGTATAGGGGGAAATACCTGAAACTTATTAGCTTACTGTGCTTTGTGTTTTTCAGTCAAGTCATGATTCTCTAAAAAGTCTGTAGAGAATGCTGCCGAGGGAGTTTGGCTGATTCTTCCACACAACGTTCTGAGTGAGAGCCGCTGTTAGAGATACTTACATCTGGCAGTTAAAGATCTGAACAGGAATGGACAAATAATTCTTCGTGTTTGAAGAAATTTCCTCCTCTCAAAAAACTCCAATCCCAAAGTGTGTACTTCCCTCTAGTTTTTCAGTACTGTGCAGACTTAGACTTGGTGTGCAGATTTAGACTTTCAGCACAGATTTAATGATTACAAGTGTTCTAGCTCTGAAGCATTCATGCATAACCCATTGAAAACAATTAATGTAATTATATGTTCATTTATAATATGAGTAACACAAAACTCAAGCCTCTTTTGAATTACATTTTAATTTGATCTACCCTTCCAGAAAGGCCAGATCTTAGCCTACGTTAGTGTTGCTTTGCACTATTTCAATGATATGTACAAAGTGTTTCCTAAAGCTGTTATGCTATATTTTGGAGAGCTTCTGGGTGATATGATGACATCAATAGTTGGAATACCACCATTCATTCTCCCTGTTACTGCCAGGCAGTAAGAGAGGCTATTCCAGGAGAACTGGTGTATGTCTGAAGAACTCTGATCTTTCTTCACTGGCTTAGTTTACACTGGAGATTTTCCTGGCTCATTCCAAGTATGAGTAAATGCAAAGGTATCTGTGTACATCCGTTTCAGCTGTGCCAAGTGCTACATCCCCAGCTGTGGCTTTGTCTTCAGTGAAAACAAGGTACTCTGTTCTTCCGTAACCTCCAGCTCCTCTTGTTCAGTGGCTACCAAGATGTTCTGCTAAAATTCAACCATTTCAGCTGCTCAGCTGTGTAAGGTTGCTTAGAAACCAGCCTTTTTATCCCCCACATTCTCATGACAGATTTCCTATGCAATAACATCACCGCATGACACATTTGTATCCAGACGTGCATTCCCTTTCCACTTGAGATTCTCAGCGTAAAGACTGTTGGTGCTTCACACAATTAGTAAACAGCATGCGGTAAATCATGGGAGTATTAAATCACTGCCACAGTCAGAAGGAGCTCAAGTTTTGAATGCAAGCAATTCTTCACTCTCGCATTTAGTTATTGATCTTTTTTGCCTGAGAGTAATTTTTAACATTATTTTTCAGACTGAGTACCTAGATGGTATTATAAGTGCATGTTAATCTTCGCCTCTCTGCTTTTCAGTGTAATAGTCACCTGTATCATTCCAAAATTTAAATGGTAAGTGCTTTTGGTTGCAGTTGCTTTCTCCTTCATATTTGCTTTACATTTGTACAAAATATCTCACACAAACTCGGTTTGAAAATATTGATAATAGAAGTACTTACATTTTTTTTAATTTCACCAGTAAGTGTTGATGATGTCTACTTGCAGCTAAAGACAGTCACTGTCAGCCACATCATTTTTTTTTCTTTAAGACTGAATGGTTTTTAGTACTGTTTATACTTAATTTCTCCTTCTCTGTTTGATAACAATACTGCACTCCTGCCAGAATGGCAATGTGTTGCTCTGGCAAAATAACAGGAAAAGCTAACCACTACATCTGGCAGAAGTAATATTTGCTATTGAGAAAGACAATAAGGACCCATCTTAGTCTTCTCCATTTAACTTCATGCAAGAACCAAACGCATCCTATTTCAAACCTAGAGTCAGTGCTTTTATGGACTGTGCAATGTTCCATCAATGAATCATATAGTTTGAAAGTACAAATCAGTATAATTTCCACATACTTCCTTCTGTTAATATTATTCTGTAATTAAAACTTTGTGTGTATATTATTTTAACAGCATTTCAAACATTATGAACAAAGTGTGTAATTTCTTCAGTGTTCATACTCTGCCAGAAGTATGCATTTCTATCATTAGAAATGCAAAATTTAGTATCAGCATAATCCAAACATAATTTATATTACATTCTGCTTCACAGGATGTGAAGGAGCTGCTCCCTGCACTGAGAGTACAATTCAGTACAGTCAGGACAAAGGTGGAAATAAACTGAGGAGAATTTCCTAGGGTAGAGAACGTTTTAAGATGGATTTATGAAAGAATGGGATTTAAAATGATATTACCAGACAGAGGCGAGCTGTCTGCTTGACAAAAAGCCAAACTGAAATAAAGGACAATGTGCTGCATTGAACACTGGTTCTTGGTTCTGATTTCTTTACTAGTTTTAAAATTTTACAAGGAATAATGTATTAAATATACAAAAACACCAACCTTAAATATAGCAGTGTAACAGGCTTTTTAAAAAACCTGTCTTTTTAATTACAAATCAGTCTTTTAATGCTTATTAGCACAGTATTCAGGCCATTCTTCATCTCACATGCAGTTTTATCTTAATTATAGTGCAGACCTGTATTTTTGACAGACTGTAGGCCTTATACAAACATTTTTATTATTGTTCTCAGGACCAGAAGAAATAGGTAAGGTAAAATCCCTGCTAAAACATGCTGTCCCTCTCCTTTTCATATATGGTTTGGGATAGGATACTCTCACTAGCTTTCTTACTTGCATATGAGCAAAGTGCTATCTAACTTTAATTCTTAGATGTAGATGGGATAAGATGCATAGAAAAGTTTCAACACACTGTAAGCATTTGTTTTTGTTTTCTTTTTATAAACACTTCTCTATTTCAAGGGGAGAATGTTTGATTTGATTTTAGTTGCGTTCTACATTTTTTGTTTTGTATATTTATGCCTTTCTTTTAAAGGTTATTTTACTCCCTGTTCTTAAATATACAGTAGACTTACAGCACATTCCAACGACTGTTTGCCAACATTCGTCAACACTGTAATGTTCATGACAAACATCCGTGATGCAAAATAATGCAGGATAACACAATAATCCCTCTTTTCTCATAACCAGAAAGTTATGTGTGTAAAACATTTACTTAATATAGCACTTTAAAAGCACTTATGCTTAGCTACACTTAATTCAGCCATCTTGCTCAGACAAATTGTATAGTATAGTACATATCCAGAAAAATGTCTAGAAAGAGACCATATTTATACCAAGAGAGAGAGAGAGAGAAGGAGAAGGAAAATTACCTGGTCTTCAAAGTCAAATTCTGTATAAATAGTATCTCCAGAATCCATAATCAGACTGCAGTCAAGTTCATTTGGCCCTAAAATAAGAAAAGAGATTAAATTTCAGAAACAGATTGGAAATTTTCACTTTATGTGACAGAACACTGTAACATTTTCAATTGTCTGTGTGTATGCAAAAATTGTGATCCAAGTAATCATTCAGATGGGGTAGAAAATCTGTGTGAGTGCTATTCCTAAAGCCTTCAAAGCATCCATAAAAGCTACCATTCTTAATAAACATTTAAGATTTTTAAACAGCTAAATAGTGTATTATTTAAGCTAGATTACAAATTTATTGGTTAGCGTGCTCTGCATAGCATTACTCGCAATTGTAAAACTGCCACCAGGATCTGAGCTTAATGGAAAATGCACGCCATGCTTAGAAAGGAGAAAAGAAATACTGATTAAGTAGTGATTAGCAGATATGGATCCTGGAGTGATGTTGATGGGAGACCAAAGCAGTATGCTTCCACAGCAGCGGTTCTCCTTCCCACTCTATCCCTTTCATAGGTGACAGTGTGGTTCTGGCCCCTGATCTGCCCCTGCATCATCTTCCTGTGCCAGTATCAGCAAGTCTTACAGCAGTCATTGAAAAAACCAGCATGGGAGAATAAGCCACTAATAATCTTTCCATCCAAATGTAACAAGGATGTAGTTTGGACATCATGGGGTTTTTTTAGCAGTATCACCTCATTCAGATTATCTCACTCCTGGGCAATGATGAAGGAAACAGTCTCCCATGCCCAAGATACTGCAGCCCTAAATCAAATTGTGCAAGATTTCCATACACAAAATAATGTCAATAGGTACGTGACTACAGGGGTATTTTTCACAGCATCATTAAATTATGTTAGAATAACAAAAACTGGTAAGGACACACAGGCCTTCCTCTCAGTCTCGGGATATGGGCTGCAGTCTGTCTTGGGCACATTTATAAATTGTCACCAGCCAGCATCCACAGGTAAGCCTAGTCACTATCTTCATGTGGAGAGCAATAGGAAGTACCAGGGGACCTACAAGATGTGCTTGGTATGGTGTCCTGCTGTCCCCAGTCAGACAAGATTACCAATGAAGAGGAAATAACTCCCTCTTGGGTTACTGCTGTGTCTGAACCTGGTGTGATTTTTTTTTTTTTTTTTTTGGAATACATCAGCACTATGGCTACATATTTTTAAGACTACTGCTGACCTGGAGATGTTTTTTTCCCCATTGAGATGCTTGTGTGGACAGCTCTCTGGACTAAGCACTATTAATATATTTTGCAGTTCAATTTGTGCCAGGTGCATTTACGTATCGTCTGCTTTTGTTTGTTCTTAAAGTTTACATAGTAATAATCTATGTAGGTGAACTAAATGTAACTTAGAACAGAAGAGATGAATTGGATTTAGTCATGATGACTAAAACCATAAAGTGCTTTGTAGAGAGGTGATTCTATGGTGTTTTAATTTGCAATCCATATTCCAATTGCTGCCAAATGCATCTTTGATGCAATTCTGCAAACTATATAAAAGACACCAGGGAAAGACCTGGGCCAACCATCTGCTGGTGTTTTCTTTTCTCCCCCTTTAATGTTCCTGTATTCTTTAACAGATTGCTATAAAAAATAATAGAAAGGGATTATACTTTTGCTATCCCAGAATGTCACATGTACATATGCAGCATGTACTCTGGTATATGTATTTTATGGTCTCTTATTGAAAATACTTGTTTGTAAAATATATATGCAAGCAAATAGAATTTCAACTGCTGAGAGAACCTTTTTTTTTCACAGCTGACACCTCCCTCCTAACATTGCGTCATTGTTCAAAATAAATTTTAACCAAGCTTCAGTCTTCACCAACACTGGCCTACCTTTAACCATCAAACATTTTAAAAGGCACTTTTGTACAAGTATTTGATTAGCTATCACTTAACTACCAAGAACAGTATGTCTCCCTAGCTAGGTATGCTAGTAAGAACTATTGTGCCACAAACTTGCCAGAAACTTACACATAAAATCAGGCTGAAAATGAAAATGTACTCATGCATAATGTATCTCAAGTGACAAAAGTCATGATGGTTATATATTTTTAATGTGGTCAAGGATTTTAAGGCCTTTTTATCTTGAACTAGCACACTAGTTTCCCTGGGGAAGCTTAACTCTTCTCTAAGGGATATTCAAGGAACATCAGGAAAATTGAAAATAGATGAAAATAGAGGTAACATGTAAAAGAACCTGTGACACCCCTAGCACAGCACGAGTAGTCTGCTACTTTCCACCTCAGCATGTTGTTGGAGGGTTTGGACACTTATTAAAACAGGTCTTGCTGGGGAGAAGAACAGGCTTGCTAACTAATCACTAATAAAAGTACAAGTGTGCCAGACAGTCACACCACAAGATAAAGAAGTCAGTAATTATGGCAGTAGGCAAGGCTACTGACAGGGATAAAGCTGAGGGGAGGATGCTAGGAAGAGTGAATAATTCAAAACTCAGCTCAGGTCTTCTGAGCCCAAGTTTCAATCAGCAAAATATTATGTAAAAATTGTGGCCCTGTTCAGCTATTAAAGGAGAAACACAGGATGCTACCTTAAGGAAAGGAGAAGGATCTTTTAAAAATGTTTGGAAGTGAACATGCCCTGCTGCTTTAAATGAGTCTGTATGCTGCAGATCTTGCATTATGGTAACAAACAGCAATTTTTGTTTTCTCTGTCCAAGTTGCATTGTTTTTCCTTTGATAAGACTACATATTAAGAATTAGGCTATAAAACATATTAATACTTGTTTACCACTAAGAGGAAGGTCTTATGGTTTAAACTGTCCTAATTCCTTCCAGATGGATGTCCCAGCCTATCAGAGTATCTATGCTCTTGCTTCATTTAGAGCCTTCACGTGCTTGTATGAACCTCTCTCAAATGATCTGAGTAACTTTAGTAATTTTATTTGGGGAAATTCAACTGTTCTAAATTTACAAAATGCTTGAAAGCTCTACTGCCAAGGAGAAATAGCTTGCAAACATCTGATCTGAAAAGATACATTTCTGACTGGAAATATACTACTTCAATTTCAATGCATGTATGTATAAACTTGAGGTAAGGGAAACCTCTTCGCTGTTACGTGCCCTGTATTTTCCTTAGGGGAAAAAAAGTATAGGATTTTATAAACAGTACTGCACAATTAAAAGAATATATCAGTTAACTTCTTTACTGAATAACCAGCTCTCCAGGAAGGAGGATGCTGACAAAAGAAACAGCACATCAGATGGAACCCACTCTCTGTTTTGTTAGGTCTTGTATCTTAACATCGAAAGCACCGTTCTGGCTAGAAACTCAAAAGGATCCAACAACACAGCAGGGAGGGACTGGAGCTGAATTAACGGGTGGCTACAGTGATACCAGCATGCGTGACAGAAGCGACCCTTGCCAAGCCTGACAGTTGGAGAGAACAAACTGCCCACCCCCATGGCGGTGTCAGGCTGTGCTCAGTCGCTTCTTTTACCATGAGGCTGTGCTTTTCAGCTCCATTTTACGTGTTGGTTGTTGCCGTCAAGCAGAATTAAATCGGACTGGTAATGCAAAGCTAGCAGGGTGTGGCTATTATACAAGTCTGTATAATGGATGGGTGAAATACAAAAATGTTCCTGAAATGCAGGGGCACAATGACCATAACGCATTTGGTCCTGTAAAATATTTCATGTGTTTTAAAGCTGGGTGCATGTCACTTTTCCTGAACGCAAATGACAAGCATTGCTTTTCCACAGTTCATTCATTTATACAAAGAAGGTAAATTGCACTGATCTGTCTAAATTTAGCTGCAGTTAATTTAACTTTCCATTACTAGGTAGCAATATCCCATTATGTGTGTTAATTAAGTCTGCTCCCTGGACCATTTGTGTTTTGGTGAATCAGTTAATGTATTTCCAATCCTCATTTAAATCCATTATTTATTTGAAGTCCTGGTAGCAATACAATTCAATACAATTCATTGGCTCAAATATTCTCATACTCAGGATTAGTTTTAACAACTATAGTGTTTGAACTTTCCAACTTTGACTGTCTTAAAAGTAATTTAAAACTTTCCTGTGAAACATGTTGCTTCTATTATTAATTGCATGTTTATACCAGTTAAGCACAATATAACAAAACTGTCCTTTTATGTTATGAAAGTCTTCAGAGACAGTGCTCTGAAGTACTGTCTACTAACTGAATTAATATAGCTTACATAAAAGCACTTGCACTAGACAAATGCTTGAAAGATAGTTTTCAAGTGGAATATAATACAAACAATTTATTAAAGCACACTGATTAGCATTAGAATGATTACGGTTTCATTTAGCTTTCAGTAAGATGCTTCTAATACAAATTTTATTGGAGCCTTACACCTGAATTTCATGACAGGTTGTTGCTCTTAGCAACAGCCTTAATATTTCATTGGAAGTAACAATGAGAAAATTTGTATTATGATGTATAAAAATATTTATTTTCTTTCAGCATATACTGTTACAGTTGGTTACAACTTGATCTTACAAGTATATCATATGAATGAAAATGATGTAGAGACATTAAAGTATTTAGAAATACTATGTCTATGCTAGCCACTAGGAAGCAAAATATATTACAGTATCACTAAGAGGATTAAAAGATAAAAAAGTGACATTAAGGGAACACTAAAATTGCAAGCCCTAGAAATTAAACACCTAGCCTCAGCAGGAATTAGCAGTCCTACTTGGTGTCTTCTTACTGCTACAGGTGCTCAAATTTAGGCACTAATTAGATCATCCAGGAAGCCATTCAGAGCTAACCAACAGGAGATGAGAGATGATGAGAGTTGTTGAACTCTTGTAATAAGCATAAGGAAACAGGCAGGCTCAGTTTGAGTTACCTAATAACAGAGGAGATCTGGTTTCTCAATGGGGAAATGTCTGCATAATTGTCCAGAACTACCACAAGGTCCATCCGGCCCAGAATGCATCTCCAGGACTCGCCTAGGTATGATTCTCATAAAGATATAAGACAGTGCAAGTATACAGTGATCCTCCTAATATACTCTTGAGCTTTCAAGGCTGAGCAGATCAGCTGCTTGCTAAGATTAATGTTGGGTCAGACCATCATGTTAAGTAATTCTAATGATTGCACAAACACCTGTGTGGTCTTGTCTAATTCCTCTTTCATATGTTTTACATGCAGTATCATCTGATTTACCCATCTGGGCAGTACAGCTTAACTGTATTCTATACAGAAATATACCTTTTTTTTTTTGTTATTATTGTCACTGCCTGAATCTTTGACTGTGTTACGAAAAACAGAGAATAAGCTTTTACAAATCTCTGTCACAGCTAGCTTATATTTCCAAAATGAAAAGGGCCTTGCTCCCTGGATTATTTCTGAATTTTATATTAGCTTCTGAATAGTAAAACAAAGATAACTTAAGGAACTGTGCTCAGAAGAAGTATTTCTGTACCTGACTATTAAATGGGTGCAGAATCTAGCTCCCTCTAGAACCACAACTCTTGTTTTACTGATTGCTCAGGGCTCCAGAGTTTGAGGCAGATACTGAGAAATAGGAGATATGTGTTTGAAACCCCAAAGCTTGACATCACAATTGAACTGAGAATCTCTCAATTCCTGTGCAACTACTATTAAATTATTATATTAAATGAAGATGCCAAAATTAACATATTTTTGAATTAAAGGGTCTGTGACTGTTGATGTGCTTTATGGCAAACTAGTCCTTGCAAAAAAAGAATTGGGAAATAAATATCCTTCCTCTATGAACATCTTTGATGGAAACAAGGACTGTATAATTTGATCACGAATTTGCTAATCACTGTGGAGAAAAAAGTTATTTAGAGGAGCCTAGCCTGCAGATCAGATCACCTCCTGTTTTCTGTTAGGATAGAAGCCTGACAAAGCTTGAATACAACTTTGCATGAATGTTTGCTCCAGTGTGCATACTGTAGCCCTACTGACAATGATGTCAAGCACTGGGCTCTTCTAGTTGAGAGTCTGGCCATAAGGATTGCTTTTGCCAATAAAGGTATCTGAATACAGTTTGCTTTCTTAGTGAAACAATCATTTTCTGTTTCTTTAATAGTCTCTCTTAATAGTAGTTTCTTTTTTTCTCTCTTCTAACAGTAGTTTCTCTTCCTACTACATGTGTTAAATCTAGTGTTATCAGACAGTAAAACACACAATTTCCATTGCATCAAGCTCACCAATGCCCTTAGCTGCCTTAGCATTTAGTCCTTCCTGTATCAACTAAATTATCACTACGTTAATAAAACCAGCTTATTGGGTAGTTTGAGCAAATACATATTCTGTGCCAACTATTTATTTGGACAATGGTATGACTTCTGACACATCTTTAGTTTATTCTGGTGAAGATATTTTTCCTCAAGTGAAGAAAAGTAGAACAAGCTTTCCAGGAATTAACTGGGACACATCCAGAATCATAGCCAGTTTGTGCAAGTTGTTTAGCTTTTGCCAATCTGCTTATTGGAGTTAGCACCTTTATGACACTTCTTTCTTCTTCTTGCTACTTATTTCTTAGTTCATTTAAGGGGGGAATCCACAGGTAGCTACCAACAGAATACTATATAGAGAGAATGTCATTTTAGGTTTGGAATCAATCTTTTTCCCTTAGGAATAAAGCTAAGCACAGAACAGAGGTAAGTGTGACACTTAATGGAGAAAAATAGTAGTATTTATTCTTGAGCCTATCTCTTCTTTAAGCTGACCACTAGAAACCTGGGGTTTTTTTTAGATATATACTCTTTGACAACTCTTTTTTATCTCATTTTGAACATTATCAAATAATATTCTTATGGATGGGTTTTGCAGACTAGGTAGTTAGCATGGTACTGCCTTTCAAGTTTTTAAAATATGACCTGTTTTTCTTTCTGAAGTATTGGTATGTTTGCAAATGTCTTGCTAGTATTTTTAACATAAATTAGCTTACTCAGCTGGAGAATTCACACAGAAAAAATAACTAGGTAAGATAAAACCTAACCTCCCTCTTTGTTAAAATGGGCAATGGACATACTACTCCCCCTAGACTTAATCCTGCTTCATCAATTCTTCCTTCCTTGGCAGCCCCTAGAAGATTGTTTATGATTACAAATAACTGAAGCCAACTTGTTTACTTATTTTATGGCAGATGAGGTTTTCCCTTAAAAAGAAGAGCAATATTTATTTTTTTCTATTATACATATCCAACCTGTCCTTCACTTTAAATCTGGTAAATTTAACAGGGAAATAACTTCATCTAAAGATCTCTCTCTCTTTTTTGTGGGCTGTGTGCAAGACAACAGCCACAACCTCATCTACCTACCTAATCCTCATGATCTGCTTGGAAGACAGCCAGAGTTGCCTTTCTGTGAAAAGAAACTTGTCAAGGTACCAAGAAACATTTTCTTGTTCCTTTAAAGCAAAATCTTTCTGACAGATGTTACATATTTTCAGTGCTTTGATTTTCAGCTTTAATTTCTTGCAGTCTTTTGTCCGTCTCAGGCTGTTTCTTTGAAGATATTCAAGCCTGAGGGAGCACAAATAGAAAAAAATTCTCCTAACTTTTACTGTCACATATAGTTTCAGAATTAGTACCAATTATTAGGGAGGAAGCATGATCATTAGTCCCGCAGAATTAACCTGGAACTGAAAAAAGATAGCTGACATCTGGAATTGATCAATGTAATAATATGTTAAAACACAGTTTTTAATGGACTATCTACAGGATTTTAAATTGAGGTTGTAGAAAAATAAGATTATTATCTTATTCTTCTGGATTGTACGACACTTTCAAATGCAAGGAGAATTTTTGCTCTTGTTGTGCAAATGTTTGATTAAGACTTTTTTACAATGTGTACATCTATAGAGGAATATGAAAAAGGCATCCCATCAATGTCAAAAGCAGTAGAAAAAATGTGGTTCTTTAAACTTTACATTAACTCACCTGCTGCAGCCTCTTTGTTAGCAAATAGCTTATTGTCTACTGCCAAACTTATGTCAAAGAATACTTCTTCTTCATCTCTGTCTGCATCAAACTATTAAGGGGGAAAAAAAAGGTGGCAATCAGATACTACTTATTAGTTAGCCGAACATCAATGTACAATACGAATTCTCATCCCAAGTCTCCTTAATTTGATAGAAGCCTTTCTATCTCATTTTTCAGTGGCTCTCCACTGCAAGCTTGAATCACAGAATCGTAGAATCAGTCAGGTTGTAAGGGATCTCTGGAGATCATCCAGCCCAACCCCCCTGCTCAGCAGGGTCACTTAGAGCATGTTAGACAGGGTTGCATCCAGGCAGGCCTTGAAGATCTCCAGAGAAGGAGACTCCACGACCTCTCTGGGCAACTTGTTCCACTGCTCTGTCACTCTCACAGTGAAGAAATTCCCCCTCACGGTCAGATGGAACTTGAAGTATGTTTCATTTTTATTTTGACTGAAACCTAAACATAAATTTCTAAACTATGTTGCCATTTCTTATTGGATTGTTATAACTGCAGTACAATTGAGTTGTTCTCAAAGAACCCAGCTTCGAAGCAGAAAGTAGTATTAGTAATACATATTAAATGCTTTGGATGGTTGGAAAAAAAATAACAGTGTAGAGATGGGAAGACCATTTATTTTATTGTTGCTTCTTTTCAGTGATAAGAATATTTAAATGCATCTAATTTGCAAGTGAAACATTTTCAGCCACTCCTGGATTGTCTGGAATTTATTTTTGTGATATGTATATGCATGTATGACTCCTTCCACTTGTTAAGCAAAAGACGTATTACTTTTGCTATCAAGTTTTTATTCTTATTTAACTAGGTTCAGTTTATGCTATTAAGGAAAAATGGAATACTTATAACCTCAAGTCACAGGGGCACCCAAATAATGGTCACATTAGACATCATTCAGTGTCATCCCCCTGCATAATTTTGAATCATTCTATATCTTCAGTCTAATATGTCTTAGGATGGAAAATGAACCTCAGGAACAAAAACATCACACTATGGACTGCAGTGAGCTCATTCTTCCACGCCTGAAACAGTTGAGCACCTTTTCAGATATCTAGCCAGTATCTGCATGGTAAATATAATAGGCAAGGAAAGACATGGGAGAGAGAATTTTATATACTATGAGCTGCTTTGTTGCAGAAGCTGGCACTGATAGTGATTTCATTGTTTTCCCAGTATCTACCACAGATATTGGTTAAGAATACAGCATGTCCCATGCAGTGATTTAATTTTTAGAAAGATGCTGAATTGCTTATCTAACACTCACTATTGCAAAATCAGTATCACTCTTTTCATTATTCCTTATGATGACTTATAAAGCACCTATATTATTTAAGCTGATTTCTCATTGGCTAATGAAATGTGCTTTCTTAGCAGAATTTTCCAACAGCACCTCATAGTAAACATTGAGGCAAAGATTGGTCCAAGAATAATTTAGAGTGGCAGATGTCAGAAATAAGTCAAAAAAGGGATAGAATATTACAGAGACAAAGAATGACATTACAAACTGGGACTGTGTGAATGAAAAAAAAAATGAAGCTCAAGGGGGAGGGCAGAGAACACGAGAGAGACAACTGAATGTAGAAAGACTGATGCTAGAAAAGCTGAATTCTTAAAACATAAGTGCTCAGAACTGAACTGGTGCTAGTCTGCTTTAAAACTTAATAGTGTTAATATCTAGCTTTATGTTTAGCTCAGCCCAAATGATCATTTTCGTCACAGAGGTGCCCTATTACAATTACCCACACATGGAATTTTTAGACTGGTTCTTGGAAAGTAGTTTGTGGCTCAGATCATGAGGACCACTCTGAAGTTCATCCTGTGATACAGAACAGTTGTCCATCTGTCTGGGCAGAGCTGTATTAGCTCTTGAGGAGGATCTGCCATCTTAACAGTGTTAACTGAAACTGAGATCATTATTTTATAAAGAGGAAATTTGTTTGGGTTTATTGATTAGAATATAGAATATCTATTACCTAACCTCTGGCAACTGAGACAAAGGTGGCTTGTGGGAGAACAGACTTTAAGTTGTTGGTCTAGCAATTTGTTACTAAAGAAGAAAGAGGGAGTTTGGAATGTCCTTATTAACAAGGAAGGAATTTTGATCTTTAATGTGAATTTTTCTGTGCTGGTCCTCTCTGAGGAAGGCATGTCATATGATGTTTATATATGTGAAAATACATAAGGAAAAATAGATTGCAATCAGGTTGTGTAGTTACACCAAATTTGGAGAGATGACAGGCTTTGTCTCATTAGCAGCATTCCTTTGAGTAATCCAGTTTACCATGAAAAAACATATGATCAATCTTGAGATGTTCTGACAAATGCAAGAATTTGAAACAACTTTCTCCCGTTCAAAGAATACCAGCTGTGCTTCAGCACTCTGAAAAATGTCAGTTTTATAATGAAATCCTATATTGTGACCAAAAGAAAACCAATTATTTGAAGCTTGCACATAGACTCAGTTTTCCCCTTATAAAATGAGAATTGTAATACTCTGAACCACAGGAAGGCAAGATAGCTTTCACAGAGAAAGTATTTTTGAAGGCAACTATGAAACTACGTGAGTTCTATACTTCATTGAATTGCTAACACTTTAAAATGAAATCCTCTGATAATTATTGGAGACTTGAATAAAACACAAAAGGTACTCAAGCTACCCTACTCACATGGAACAAACAGCAGCAAAACATTTGCAGTCTAAAATATTTTTAATATAACATGCTTAAATCGATAGGTTGCTTTCCCTATAGAAAACAAATATCTTCTTCAGAACCCCTACTTGTTTCAGAACATGTTCCTTTGCAACTATGTTATCTGTGAGTATTTTTATGGACAGCTCAGTTTATTATGGTAAAGGACTGTTTTACAGGAATATGATAGTCTTTGTCTGCAACATTTAAGTGGGACAAAGTAGGAGTAATAAAATGTGGTCCTGTCCTGAAGAGTGACACTATATGAATAGGGCACATTCTTGCTCAGCAGATACATGTTTAGAGTCAGTTCTGCTTCATTTGGGCCTGAGGTCATGAAAACACAATACAACTATTTTCTTTATATTTGCAGAAAAAAACCCACTTATTTCACTAGAGCTCTGCCCAAATACAGGGAGCATAACAGAATATATAGCGATATCAGAAAAATATGGATTTATTCATACCCTTTCTGCTCTGAGTTAGTGTAGTCATCACACTAAAATATAATTCAGAGCTAGATACTTATAGCTAGATGTTTCTGTGAATGTTCCTGGAAAAACAGCAGACCTGCCAGAGATGGATGTTACTTTCTCATCTCTTATTAGCAGAATTGTATTAAAGGTGCCACTGAAAGCATTTGCAATACACAAGACACTTTAACAGTATTGTTAGCTAAATTGATATAATCTTTATCAATGATGCAGGAAGAAAAAGTGTCTCTTCTTTGAGAGGTCAGTAGAGTTTGAGGTCTGTGCTCATGCTGCAACCTTTTTTCTCAATGGGGCACTAAAGGGGCTTTCTTTTTACCTACCTATCTTTCAGTTTGTTGCAGGAGGAAAAGGTGAGGGAGGATCTGTTCACTTAGAGATGGACAATAGATTTGTATTTTTTTAGGAAACTGGGCTAAAATGCTGGATCAACACGATTTTCACAAGTAATTGTGGGAGCTACACTTCAGAAGAAACGAGAAAAGTAGGGGGTAGGGGTTTTGTTTGTTTTCTGTTCTTCTTTCACTTCGCTTGGCGGAATCATTCCAGTGATTAAAGTAGGAACACGAGCAAGTCTCTAATGCCTCCTAGGTTTCCATTTAATTGCATTTCAGATATTTTTACTTTGCTTTGGTACCATTATTTAGTATAGAAACAGAGTAGCAGAAGCCATATATGTCAGGATGTGTGTGTGTGTGTGTGTATACATACACAAATACATACACATGCACACCTTTTTTTTTGGGGGTGGGGTGGGGGGGGGGGGCAGGGGCAGGGGCGGAGGTAGAAAATAATGACTGGTATCATGATGAATTCCCTGGAGAGTTTATCCTAGCTTCATGTTAAGAAAGTTCTGCTGGATAATTTGATGCTGGCACAGACTTATATATAAAAAAAGTTATAGTGAAAAATATTTTCTAGATCCTCTGTGTGGTAAATAACTTTTCTAGGTAGAACAAGTTGTACTTACTGTATTCTTGGAGAGAAAAAGATCAGTGTTTCTAAGTATGTGTTCAGCAAATCCTAGCTAACTGAATGACCTTCACAGAAAAATTGTCTGAGTTGTTAAAGATTGAGTATAACTGGTCAATGATAATAAATGGAGGTTTGGTAAACATCCTGTTTCAAGTTAAAGAAAGAAAAAGGTGCACAGCTCAGAGATCCAAGATTCTTTCCTCATGGCTATCAGGGGACAATCGGCAAGAAAACTGTAGTTAACTACAACTTTGAATGGTGAAGACTAATTCACCCAAAGTGACACTGGTGGTCTTTGTGGGTGGTTTATCCAAAACGAGAGCCTCAAAATATGGGGCGATCATAGTAATCTTTCAGATTGTAGTAGAGAAAAACTAGAAACAAATCTGATAGCAGCAGACCTCAGGATACTACAAGGAGACTGAACAACACAGAATTCTTGTTCGTGCATTTTGAAATAAAGTCAGAAAAACAAATTAAAAAAAAATCCAGGAAATAGGAGAAGCTGAATAGGCAACAGTGGAAATGAAAATATATTCTATTTTAGAGCATGGTGGATGTCAATGGATAGAAAACAAGCTTTGTCCCAATTAAAATGATAACATTGAGCTAATTTGCCATATAGCAATATTCCCATGCACCTCAAAATCAAGTAAGATTACAAGAACTCTAGCTGCTCATCAGATAAGCAGGCAAAGATTCTAACAATAACTGTAATTCATATGAGCCTGAGTGCCTTCTCATTCCTTGAAACGCAAATTATGTCACTTGAAGTACACACATTATTTTGGGATGTTTCTAATGTGTAAATATTTTGTAGAAAAACAAACAAAACAAACTGCTTGGAAGTTTTTTTTTGCAGAATTCTATCTTTCTCTCTCTTTTATACACACACACACACACACACATATATATATATATATATATATATATATAACATATGCGCACACACACACACGCTGTTCAAGTCCACAGTCCAGTAAAAGGGCACTCTCAAAAACTTCCTCATTCAATGGACTCTCTACTGTTTTAGAAATCTCCGTTTGAAAAAAAAAAAAAGCTAAATTTTGTCAATTCTAAGGTAAAAGAACAGAATATTTAGCTTTCTTATCCAACATTTATTTTGGAGGAGCTAAGTTGGCAAATATGTTGTTCTGTTTCTGGAAAAAAATATTTACCAAAAATCTATATTGATTTAAAAGTGGTTTGAATAATGCAAGTAGCTAACCAACCTCATACTCCTCCTTCTTCTGCCATGCCGTGGAGTGGCTGAAGCAAGACAAATAGTCAAATAGCTTGAAATAAGCACTATCTTGTCATGGCTGTATTCATTCTAGTTCTGGAGTTAATTTGGTTGTTGTTGGCATGGGGATATGTATACTGGTATGTGCTTTAGACAGTCATTCTAAAGCTGTACTTTTGAAAGTATTCTAAAATGTCTACAATCAGAAAAGCAAGAGAACTTGTTTTTACAAAGTCTAAGTGTTAAAAGAGAACCTGTGTTAATGCTGATTTCCCCCCCCCCCCCCCCCCAAGTATTTCTTAGAATACTGGAAAAGTTAGAGTACTTAAAATAAAATAAAATCCTTGGGATCAGTAAGACCCAGGTAAACATAAACATCTGTCAGGCTGACGTCAATCCAAGGCAAAATGTAATGAAAAGCTGACATGGAATTGTGATTAATCAGAATGAAAAATTAATATAATTAACGTCAGTCAATGTGTTTTGTGAGCAAAATGACTTTCCCTTTGATATGTTACAACTTTGCTTGGTGAAGCAGTGATAAAGTAGTAACTCTGGACTTTGATTTAGTATGAAAACATTTTGATGAAGAAATCAGATGCTATAAAATCAATGACAAACTAGATAGCTTTCAAATTGCCACTAGTCATGTTTATAGGTGTTGTTAGTGAGGAGAGTGGGCCACACACAGAGATATATGGGTTGTTAGTATGGAAAAAAGAAAAGACTGAAGGCCACTGTAGCAAGGAGTTAAATGTATGGGTGATCCAAAGTCTGCTAGAACCTACTCAATTATCAGACCCAGCTGCTGCAAGCAAGGTGTTTTTCACACATGTTCTTCTGACCTTTTGGTCCTGCCTCAGTAGGAGGTTATTTGTCACCAGAGCAGGAGTGGATACATAGTGCTAAGTGTCTGACTATTGAAATCAATGCTGGTCAGGAGATGACAATAAATCAAGGTACTCTGAGTTTTAGTTTAAATTAGTAAGATACATCCTCAGATAGAAACCTTTCTGTGATGTTTGACTGATCTTTGATTGTGGAAATAGGCTGTTAGATTATAGTCATAAATAAGACAGGGGAATTCCACTTCGGACAAAGCAACTTTTGAAGGGAGACTTAGAGCAAACAATTATGTTCGGGGACTGTGTGTGCTGCTAAGTCAAAAGGTCCAGTTAGATGTATAACAGGAATACTGGATACAAGTGAAGTGATGACAAAAGACCTTGGTGTTCACCCAGGAGCTACTGCACCTGTGCTTATGTGTGCAGCTCCAGCACCCACAGCTGAAAAACCAGAAGGGCTTACAGGGGAGCTACATGAAAAACTACATGACTTAGTATCATGTCTAACAACAAAAGAACCGGCACTTACATTAGCTGACCAAAAGAAGGCTGAAAAATGAGCCTGTTTCCTGTACCTTCCCTCCCACTACCACAGGGAAGAGAAATTTTAGAACATGTTACTGTGTTCAGCAGATAATTTTATAAGATGCAAGGATGAAGAGCTGAAGTGAGACAAAGGCAGAATAGAAGTAAGGGACAAACTTTATTCTGACTCCAACGTCTCCTAACTGCCTGATTAAATGTAATTTATAATAAATTCCCCATGACTTCAAAATTCTGAAGATTCTTCCTAAAAATACATTACAAGTTCAAATGGGAATTAATTCAGGGAAATCCTTCAGTCTAAAAATTGCTCTAGATAGCCATACTTGTTGTTTATGGCTTTATAATTCACTAACAAGCAATAATTTGGAAGTGAAACACAATCATTACTTAGGAAGTGGACAAATCATCCATATATGAACTTCTTCAATGAAGGATCTTTTTTTTTTATTAAAAAAAAAATAGGCAGGTAAGCATGGCTCCTGGTATCATGGTCATCCCACACTCTTAATGAGAACTCTAGATTGGAAGACAGATTGTACTGTTGTCCTTGAACTGTCAGTATTTTTTGGTTGGAAAAACTGACAGCCTTCCAGCTAATTACACAAAGAGGCTCATAAGGTTGAGCAAGTCAAGCAAGAGATTTTCAAATGGCACTTGCACTGAAATGGCTGCACTGAAAAGAGCACACAATATTTTTATTGTGTTTGCTCCTGCAAGAGCAAAACCAAGTAGGTACTAGTTTTACTATACCCTTGGTTATGCTACAGGGCGAAACAGAATATACAGTCAAGTCTATAAATGTTGCTTTATGATTTTAGGGAGCCCTTGCTCAAATCCTTTTATTAAAGTTTTTCCATCCCTGGTTTGCTTCTTTTAATAATTATTCATAATTGGATTGTGCAGCAAATTACTTGTAGAGGTCTGTGGGAGAAAGCAAAAGGAAGAAAAAATTGGCAACATGTGAAAACCATGAAGAAATGTGGGAGGAAAAATAAGTAAGATGAGAGTATTATATTGCGAAGGTAGAAAAGAAAGAGTTGAAGTCTTGTATCCAAAGAAATAATAGGCACAGGAGTTGAAGAATGAAATTAGAATGTGCAGACTACAAGATCAGGGCACACTTCCCTTATCCCTTCTCTAGTTCTAACACTTCCTCTTTTTTATGACAAATAATCTAAAATCTCAGATTAAATTTTTAATATTCTATTCTAAAATCTACAGGAAAAATACAACTGAAATTGTAGTAGAGCTTGGAGCTCACCACTGATTTATCAAAAATTATGCAATTATCAAAGATCACAAATAGATACTAGAGAGGAAATTTAGAGGAGAAGGTAAAGTGGAAATGTTATCACCATTATTAACAGTCTAAGGAATACTCTGGGTCATCTAAAATCAACCACTTAACTCATTATTTTTTTTACCTTAAGGGTTCCACAGAAGACTCATAAATCATTGCAGAGTCACCATACATTTATCATTAGAGTTTTTTAGGTTTCACTTGTCATCCAAGTGTCTATTTCTATGAGTATACTTGTAAATAAGTGTAAGTGTGAATGTTCATCAGCCCTAGAATGGAGTTGACAGTACTGTAGTTAACTGCTGTTAATTTTTGTGCATCCTAATCTCATTTACTCAAAATAGGTGCAATCTGAAGCAACAAAATGCATATTTAAACTGCAACAAATGTATATCACAAAGTAAAAATATTTAATTTTTGAAGCTTTTAGGAACTCAGATAGAATCCAGTACAGTAAGAAAAAAATTTTAATTAAACTATCAAATTTGTGTTTTCCAGTAACATTAGTGTGAACTGAAATAGCCTTCAAAAAGACTAAATATATGGTTCTAACTGAAACTATTTAACACAGACAATTAACTGCACCATATGATAACCTGTGCAAACACACACACATTCACCTCCCCCCCATACACACAAATCAAATTTGCTCAGCTCTTTCAGATACAGAAAGAGATGGACCTTACTGTCACTCAGATATGAACCTCTCTAATCTGAACAGATGTTTGGTTAAGGGATTTTGTGATAGCTGATCTGAAATGCAAAAATCAGGTCAGATTCTGGCACAGTCCCACCCCAGTGCAAAAGAGCTTGGATGAGAGAGAGCTTTGTTCTGCCTCTCTCTCATATCTAGAAGCATGGACATCTTGGGACATTTGTAATTCAATAGTTAATCATTTCCCTTTTCTACTGATTTTTGGCAGCAAATAATGCAATTGCTGCGTAAGAAAACCAGAGGCTTTGTTTGTTTTAAACATGATTTCCCATTATTTCATGCTGAACTCAATAACTTATCACCATGGCACACACAAGTGTGGAGATGTTCTGATAGTTAATTCCTTTCACAGTAAAACTTCTGTTAAGCTAGCATCCATACTTGTAATATGGAACACTATGACACCAAGAAAATACTATTTGTTGTCTGAAGAAACAGTTAATAGCAACTGACTCTTTTGGAGAGAGCAAAAGTCCTATCCTTATGCTGTGATTGTGTTGAGCAACACCCTGATTTTTATCAGTTTTTAGCTGCTAAGAATGAGTGCCTTAGGCAATGTAGTGGCTGTAGTGGATGAAAAACAAAAATGTGCTATTATAAGTCCTTGTAGAGCAGAAAATGGGCAAACTGAAGAACAGTTAGATTTGATGTGGTGGGATGAAATTAATATTTTGCTGGCATGATGGGTAGAAAATTAATGAACTGGGAGGAAAGCAGTTAGTGGTTAGGTAGGGAAGCTGATGGATGTAGGGAGTGGCTGTACAGGGATATTTCAGAATACGCATACTTCTATAACACGAAGGAAAGCCTTTCTGTCTGAGCTGAGGTTTAAGAGCACTGGTTGTTTATTTTTTGCCTGGTGACAATACTAATCTGGATGGCTGGTGAATGTTATTCAAAGAGCAAACAAATTGCTGTTTTACTTCTGGAATTATTTTTGTGTCATGTTTTTCATCACTATCACAGGACTCTTGGCTTCAAATAAGCTTATGCCAGTTAAAGAGATATAGTACAGGAAAGTGCCTAAGTCCGCTCTAACACTGTAAGTATTAATAAAGGTTTTAGTCATCTCTCTCCACTATTGTGACCCTTCTAATAAATAAATTATTCTACTTTTCCCTTAAGTCATCATCAGGAACTAGAATTGAATTAACTAACTTACGCATTTGCTTAGACAGTACTTAAGAAATATGAATTCTGTTTGTTGGCTCTGGAAATCTGACTTACCAACATCTAGAAGTAACTTTTCAATATTATATATAGCTAGCTGTTCTATATGTATAAACTCTATGCACATGCATTTTGCAGATAATTGAAAATTTGCATCTTGAAATGTATTACATCTGTCCTACAGATTCTAAAGCAGTCAACTATATTATTTTTGCAGATTAATTAAAAACAAGATGCTTTATCACATGCACATATATAGATCTTCTGTACCTTGAGAGCAAAAACAATTTATTTTGCTTCTTTTAAAATTATGCATTCCACTGTTGAAGTCATTTTTGCTACTCATTTACCTTTAAAGGAAATTGTCTTTAAAGAGGCAAATGACATTTCACAGAAACAGAACAGTGGTGTCCAGCATCAAGACAAATCACAACTGAAGCACTTGAACGGAAAACTGAATTATACTCTGTGTTAGGAGATGCTCCATGATTTATTTGTTAGTCTGTTCCTGTAGAACCTAAGAAAATGTTCAGCCTGAGGGAGAGATGATCTTACAGTCTCGCCTCCACTGGTTCTAGAAGAAAATGTTTTATTTCTAGTTCAACTAACCTAAACCTGCAGGAAGGGGAAAGACATTATTGATTAGGGACTGTCAGGTACGGTCGAATGCTATCAGAATCCTCACATAGCTCTAACAGTTCACTCTGTCTCAACTTGCAATATCCCTTTTTATTCTTGCATTATTGGAGCTTATAGTGATACCACAAATTATGAAGCATTTATGTCAAATGCAGTATTTTGAAACCTAGACAAAGGGTAGAGCTTTGCAAACAACTCATGTGAAACCTATTCTACAACAGCTATAGTTGGTAGTTTGCTATATATCTCTCAGCAATGTTATGGGAATGTCCAGAATCACCTGACTCCTCCCCAAATACCTTTGTTTTTTCATTTCACAGTAGTAATATTTATGCTCCAGTACTTGTTTTTTTTCTCTGTCTTTATCTCTGAAGTTTTCTGATGGGCTTGGACATGTCCTTGTTCTTTAGAAGTTGCTGGTAATTCTCTCTTTTGAATGAATTAAGAGACTCTTTGGGAATAAACTAGTTTAGAATGATGACTAGTTGCTAAAGTAATATTCCTGTGTTTCCCCCAGCATCACATGAAACAAGTATGGGAATGTTCCTGTTTCCACAGCCCCTCGCTCATAGAAACAGCCTTGATTACTGATATGCCGAAGTAAACAGCTTCCTTGATACCTTTAATTTTTAACACCAGATGCCACGGTATTTCCCAGAGTGGATAGGCCCTAAAGCCAGATGACATTATAAATTCTTGTGTGCAGAGCTATTTTTTCCTGAATAAAGTTAATGTGTCTGTTTTTCCACTTCTACAGTAATACTAGATCTCCAGGGTCACAGATTTTCATTTAAAACAAAACCAAATATCCACTGCATGTACTATACACGGCAGACAGGCACTCCAAATGAATATATGGAAACACTAGTTTCCTAGAAAAGGCTCATACAAGCACTAACTGTAATCCAAATACTGCAGCTAAAACAAATTTTAGAAAAACTCCAGGAAATAAATAATAGTTGTGGTCACAGTATTTTTCTTCCAATGATACTTTGCAGCTTGCTTCAGCAAAAAGTACCTATGCTTCTGTCAAATGCACCAAATATTTCCTTTCAAGATCAACAACGTTTCTCCCTGCGGCTTTTGTAGCAGAGATTATGAGTGAAAATATTAAAATATTGCAGGCTGATCTGTTACTGTTAGATGAACTTATAACTATTTTAAAAAATATGATTTTTGTCTATACATCAGCAGATTTTTCTATGGAAGTATGCATCAACTGAAAGTTAAGAAGTCCTGCATTAATGTCAACTCAAGATTTAACTAGTTAATAAAATGTGGAAACTAATGTCTCGTATCCAAAAACAAGCATTACAGCATAGGATATACCACAGGCTTAAATATTAGCTGCTGTGTTCTCTTGTATATAAGAGATCTGTATTTAATTCAGGAAAAAATTTCACATTTCTAGGTACCTAAGATATTGGAAATATAAATAGTTTGATCTGCAATAGTTGTAGCTATCCAAAGCGGAATTTCAGACTCTAAGAACTAGAATACTTGCTAATTATTAGCTTTTCCTATTTGTCTTGGAAGACAAAAATAAATTTTACCTCTCAACTAAACAGCTCCTGCTTATTTCAGCTCTGACCTGAGATAAGCAGTGTCTCCAGTGGTGGGCTGGAGATAAACCAAAGGTTTATCAGTGATACTGATAAACCTTAGGAAAGGCATTGGAATCCTTGATAATGAGTCTGGTCTTTTTGAGTTAGGAGTGCCAAATTTTGATGAAATACATTATTTGTCTCTAGAAGCAAGACTTGTGCCAAATTTAGGATAATGTTCAGCAAATGTCATTTTGAGTTCAGGCTGGACTCATAAGACCAACTCCCACTTGTGTTGTCCAAGTAAGGACACGAATTTGTTTCCTGTAGTGAGATGTTAGGGCACTGTTTCTTAATTTCTGTACCAGAAAGTTCTGTTTAGCTGTCTACCTTCTTGGAGCATGTTGTTTCAGAGCACAAAGGAGACTACCTGATTTATAAATGAAAGCTGGCAAGCTAGGCAGATGCTGACAGAAACTATTGGTTTAGTAATCATGAAATACGACATTCTTGCGTCTAGCATATACTTTTTGGAAACAAATGTAGGACAAAATCCCACATGATCATGTAGGCTGAAAGCATTTTTTAAATATTGTAAGAAAAAAGTGGATGAAGTGGTACTGACTGACGTTACTTAACTTTTCAAAAGCTTTTGAGAGTATTTCTATTCAGAGGCTATTAAATGAAATGTAATTTTAGGGAAGCTCTGAATAGTAAAATGGCTTAAAAATGAGAAAGAAGACATGACAAATGTTGAAGGGATGTATCATCAACAAAGTAGTGCAGGGAATGACTGCTATTGATTAAGGAAATAAAAAGCTCATATTATAAAACTGGAGCAGCTTGCCTTCTTTCACTAGGGAAACAAAGTCTGAGATGGAATAGGTATATTGTCAGGAAATTCCTGTAATCTGACAATAGTATGTGTTGCAGAAGAAAGAAGGAAAAACAAGTAAGATCAAAAAGAAGCTTCCACCATCTTTCTTTTTACTATAATTTCTTAATTATACCTTTGGCTCTCCACTACCTTTTAGTTTGAGCTAAATCAATTACAGAATAACTGAAACTCTAGCACTTGCAGTCTAATACAATAGAGATAGGAGGCTGTTGAGATCTCAACCACTTATTGCAAAAACAACCCAAGCAAACTACACAAAATATTTATACATTACCATGAAAAATTGCTATAACTGATCATTACTTCAACCTACAAAAAAAAACGCAAACACTTTTCTGGCAGGCAACTGTGCAGATTAAAGTCTGAAGGATATATAATTTAGCACAGGACTGACAGAATGAGTGGAAAAACAGAGAAGGAGGAGCAATTGGGACGAGGGAAGAAACAGCACTGGTATATCGGGCGTGGGCTCAGTGAAAGGGATGAAAAAAGGGAGGGAGATGAAAGAAGAGATGGATTTTCAGGGACATAGGAATATGAAGCTAACTGCCAAGGTAAGATATTATAAATGGCAGGCTGGAGAAATTGGGCTCTTCCATTCCAGATATTCCAATCTGGAGTCTTTATTTTGTTGTATTCATTTATTATTAGGGAAAGTGGGTGTTATCACAAAGTAGGTATTACCAGGCCCATCATTCTAGTATAAATGCAATTTAGAGTCCCTTCCTCACCAGTATAAATGCATGAAGAAAGCAGGCTGTAGGCACTGCCTGGAATGCTCTCTCTGTTGCAGAAAACCTACTGACCAGTCATGAGATAGTAATGAGTACTGAGTATAATAATTGGGATCAACAACATAGTGTTTCAGAGTTCACTTCCCTTAACTGATCTTACAGATATACAGCCTATGCTTTCCAAAAATGAAAACTTTTGATATATTAAAGGAGAATCTCCTGCTTTTCTTATACTAAACATAAATCCTTCTATAAGCATAGGGGTCTTATCTTTATGAAAGTTGTCCCTAGGCGGAATTCTCCATCACTGCAGCTACCTCACCATTGCTATATTTTTCTGTAGTCTGAGACCGCGTCATGTAGTTTCTCCCATTACGATTGTCTCCAATGTCATCCTATGAAACAGCACATGCATAAGTATCTATGAAGCTTCTACCTTCCAATTCTTTTGCCTATGTGATAGTATGTGTTTTTGCTGACTGTTTCAATCCTTGATTATTTAAGCAAAATAATTTCAACCTTGTAGCAGTATAGTCTTTTTTCTACTGGGATTCTGGCAAAACAGGGATGATAAATTACAGAATCAAAAGTGTTTTCAAAGTATTTGCCTTTGTAAGATAACTCAGCTTAAAATTTATGTAAGGTGTACCTTTTCACCCTTCATCCTTGTTGTGGTATTGAGTAGAACTCAAATGGTGATTAGAAAGTATACCTATCTAGAATATTTAACAACTATCTTTCACTTCTGATTTACTTTAGTATAATGAATGTTTATTTTTGTGTTTCTTTTACTCTTAAAATTATATCAGATCATCATTCATGTTCCATAGAGAGATAGAATAGTATAGGCTCTAACATGCTCTTGTACTTCAGAAAACAGGTGAGGTCTGAATTCAGGATAGGTTTTAGGAGAAAATCTTGATTTCATAAGATTTAGTCACTGAACAGCAGGGAACAGCCACACAATCAGGAATCAGAATTAATGCACATTTGTGTTAGCAACTGAAAATGACTTCAGTATAAGCTTATAGAAGCACTGTAAAAGCAATTCAAAATGTAAATGGACATTCTTGCATGCTTATAAGATAGAGAAGATAGATACCTAAGATATAAATTTTAAAATTATCTATACTCAGGTATTGTGAAGATATTGTGAAAAGCTGTAATGCAATTGACTTTAAGCAGTTTAGTCTTTATTTTGAATACTTTCAGAGAGTGAAGAAATTTTATGATGTAATTTATAAGGGTACAATAAATTTATTAAATATTGTGTCATTCAGTTGTACTGCTTCAGTGAAATTACTTTAAAAAAGTTTGAATATATTGAAATTTTTTTTGTTTACCAACAGAATTATTATTTTGAGGATTTTAGGTTCCCACTTTCCTTTCAAGTGGCCGAGGTTGAAGTGAGATAAAAAACATTATTTTAAATATTTTTTCTCTTTCTGTATCTTTTTTGTTTAAAAAATGCTGAATAAGGCAAGGCTTGCAAAGTATGACAGTAAAAAACCTTTTTAAGCAAAAATCACTTCAGCCAACCTTAAGCCTGAACCTGTTCTGTTAACTCAGTTTTCTGGCATTCTTTGGCTACCTGTCCACTTTTTAAGTAATGCAACATATTGCCATAAATTGCACTGTTCAGTCAGTCAAATTTAGTTGCTAGGTCTCTCCAGTCATGTACTAATTAATGGTATACTAATTAAATCTTACAGAATATTATATCAAATGCTGTAATGGCCACAGTCTTCTGCAGTGGGTATGGATCAATGTTAAGCAATTGGTACGAATATTCAGACTCACTCTAACAGTAGACTTGTAACCATTTGTAGAGTAAAGACAAAATTTTCAGGCTCTTAAAGACAATTGACAGTAGTTCTTAAAAGTATTTTCAAAATCATATGTTGAAACTAGTTCTCTTTATGTGTAAAGTATCAGACTTCTTCGCTTCAGAGGAGAAGATAATCACACACTGTGATGACAAGTCTTTGGGATTTGCTGATGTTTTCTATCATTTGTTTCCAGTTGCCTGCCTTTATTGCTTGCTTCCACACAACTTCTCTTGATATTATTTTTCCCTTACAAAATCCAGATGGGACCAACAAATGAAAAGTTAGAGGAAGATGGGGAAATCTAATTATGTGCTATCATGGACACATTTTGAAGCCTAAATGACATATTTCAATGCCGATTGGTAGTCAGTGTTTTTGGACCCCTGGTTCCCAGGCCTACTCAAAGCAAAATTAGTGACAAAATTCTTACTGACATCAATGGGAAAGCAAAAGATCTATTCTGCATGTTTTTGAGGACATCCATTTTTCTTTCTCTTTCTGCAATTATGTTCCATGTAGACATGGAATATACCATACATGATGAAAACAAATTGTACTATATTGTATTTTTACATGATAAACATAGAAACAGAATATTTCATATTATGTTATCATTGTTTTATCCTGAATACTAAATCCCTCTCAAAAAGATGTACTGAAATTATACTGGGCGCTACTTTAACATATGTTACTGCTAACAGCAGAATTTAATTTAAGCAATTTAGGCAAAACATTAATGCAGAGGGAAAAAAAAGAAACGTTCTCTTTGCAAAGACTGTGCCACTTTTTCTTAACCTTTTTTTGCCTCTTTAACAGAAAACATTTGACTTATAAATAATAATAATAATAATGTAAAATGATGATTTTTTTCTCATTCAGCCTTCCATGGATATGTTGTTACAGAAGAATGATTAAAGTGACAGATACTCATTTTGTATTAACTGTAAAAGCCTTGTTAGTGGGGAAGTCTCAGTTTACACTAATTAATGACCTAAATATTTAATGTAGAAGGGCAGTTTTCTCTATGATGAAGAGTTTTTAAGTAAAGGTAACAGATACAGAAATTTAGCTAATTTGTTTCAGTGATTCTCCATTGCTAGAGTAAACTATAAACAAACAATCTAGAAACAATGTGAAAGGGAACAGCTGAAACAAAGCATGAGTCAGACCTTCAAAACCTAGCAATGAATTAATGGGTGAGATGATAGTAACAATCCCTGCCCTTGTAATTCAATACAATTTTGGACTATTTTGTATTTCCTTGACTGCGAAAGCAAATAGTTGACATAAATGCACAAACAGAAGAAGGAGGCAAAGAAGATTTAGGATTATCCTATTTACTTCTAGAAAATCATTGACAACTAGGTGAGATAAACTCCCTTAAGGATGCAGAAGCGTGCTCTTGGAAAAATAATTTTGATTAATCAATTTCAAGGCTGGAAGGGAGGACTACAATCATTTAACATGTCCTCTTGGGTAATACAGGCAAAAATATCTTGTGTGTGCATAAAGCTCACAACTTTTGTTTTGAGTTCTCACTTTGATTTCTAGAATGATATCCAGTGCTGATATAAAGACTGGGAATAACAGGAAGCATACCTACATAGATGTTGGCTACCTGAATTCTAGCCCACATACATTTTGCTTCAGCTTTTAATTAATGGGCTTGAAGCTCTCAGCTCTCAAGAGTAAAATTTTAAATGATTACCTAGTTTTACTTTTATTAAAGACTAGCTAATTTCTAACTGATTTCCCAAAGAGAACTCAAGTAATCTTTTATCTTATATAATGAAGATCCTGGACACCAATCTGCAATTTATTTTGCAATGATTTTCCTTATCTTAACCTCCTCTTAGAGCTGTACTGCTTTGATAAGTATATATATAATTACTGAGATAAGAGAATGATTCTCTGCACATAGTTATGTTCCATCTTTAGTCCAGTGAGCCATCTGTTACTACAAGCTTCTATCCCTAGTTAAGGCCTTTTAATTTTCCTTTTTCTTCCTCAAACCAAACCCTGCACAAGATAAAGATTAGATTTAGGTCTAATGCTTTAAGTGTTCATCATTTTCTAGTAAATCTTTTTTAAGGCATGTTTATTTTTAAATCAGAGAAGTTCCCCTTGCACAATTCATAGAAAAAAAGGATTTTGAAATTTTGTTTAAATTTTGCTCATTGCAAAAAGAGCAAGTGTGACATTTAACTTAAACAACAATTAATATTTGCAAGATATGTTACCAGAATGGGGTTACAATATTTCTAATATAACTGGTTGTTAAACTAAGTCCAGACACATTTTCAAGAAATATTGACATGGTTTCTGTTACTAAGTACTAACCTAACCTATGAGAGAATATTGAGATACACTTATTCTGTATTACAGTTACCCTACTAAATTTTTCTGAGTGGTCGTCTCCTGGCTGTACTTTAAGGATATAATGAATAGTTCTGAAAACCAAAACCAAATGGGTTTCAGAATCCACATGGCTCCTGACCCTCTTTCTACGGTTCAAGAGGTGTGAGAGCACATCAATGGCATAAATAAAGAAAAGCTTCTGTTCAGTACTGGAATTGAGATCATCTGTGTCTTGCACCCTGTGAACATGATACAAGATGAAAGCTGAAGTACCCACAAAATCTTCAGTGGTCATTAGAGCACTGAGGCCAAACACATAGCCTGAAGGAGAGCAGAAAACTACAATAATGTTCTTATAAAAGTAAAAGATTGAGCAGACTTGGGTACATGTGAAATAGGTAGAATCTATATAGTGAAAGTCTTGAGATAAGACTCAGAGGACTAATAAAACTTTGTAGTGTATTTTGGACTGTCAGATTTAATAAGCAGCTTGAAGACAAAGGAAAAAAACTATATTGCCAACATCCCAGATTCCCTTTCTATAAGGACTATGCATTTGTACAGAGCTCTTCCTCCCCCCTCCCCCCCCCTTTTTTTTTCTTTTCTTTAGAGGAGATTGAAACAGCACAGAAGGAAGGACACAGTAGGAAACTAGAGGAAATAATATTTTTAAATTGCCTAATTGGCAACTTGCAGTGGTTGGAGAGGAAGATGACCTAGGCATTATAAAAAATATATTGTTACCAAAACACAATGTGGGGTAGAATACAATAAAAAGCCTGAGAAGCTAGGTTGTGCAGAGAATTTTGAAGTAATATCTTTGAAAATGTGAATGCAAAGTTTCAGTTTGACGTTGTGGTCAAAGACAGAAGAAGAAATTTGGTGGAAGACAAAGTTAGTTAGATCCGTCTAAAAATAAAGTGATTTTAGCTATCATATTTTAAACAGGATAGATGAAGGCGTAAAAGATGTATGAACAATCCTAGATATATAACTGACTGATCACTGTAAATTACAGTGGAAAGATGACATATTTTACAGGCAAGTGCTCAATTTGCAATACCATGACTGGTATGAGTGACTGTTGTTGGCAAATGAGAATGGAGACAACAGTTCTTCTTTCATAGAAAATTAAAATGATATCTTAGTGATGTTTTGTGAGGCTTATTTTCCCATTTTGTTATTTAACTAGAATATTGAATTAAAGAATGTGACATGCTCACAACAAAATTAACAGCTATTTTTGCTGGCCATTAATGAAATAAATCTCAGTCATGTATCAGACAAGAAGGTACAAATGTTAACTCTGGGAATGGAAACGACAATATGAAAGAGGATAAAGGAAATATGCCTTGTTATAAGAAAGATAAACTGCAGAAGATTGACAAGAAATTCTTTGACAAGAATTTTATCTTATATCTATGTGATAAAAGGCAGTGCTGTGCTGCAATATCTGTATTAACTCTAATAATGTCTGTATTAACTCTAGTAATGATGTACTGCAGCTACCAGGAACATAACAGCCACACCAATAGTTACCTGATGTATCTATCAATGAAGCAGGATATATTAGTTCAGTGAAGGGCTGAATTAACACAACAGTGGTGTTTCCTCATTCTGAGTTATTTCATACAGTTCTTCACAGCATTGCATTATGTTTGGTAGATGTATCTTATTTGCATTAGGGAACTATCTTGGGAAAAGCTATCAGAAACATTCAAAAGGATATTCTACACAGGGGAAGATTTACTAGGGAAAAGCTGTAATTCACACATTAGCGCTGGTATGTTCCTTGAATACACAATGGATGGCCAGCTTTTCAACTTTTTCAGTTCCCCAACCACATTGTAGCTGCATCTAACCCTATCTAAATGCTGAAATAAGACTTCAGAATGCTGGAGAACAATGCCAGAATATATCTAGAAAACTGACTACATTTGACTTTATGCTGATCGTTTGAGCATCTCTTCTCCATTTAGACACTTAAATGGCTTGCATCATTACAGTACCTGAACGTTCACAAATATTAATAAATTTATCTTTATGATGCATTATAAAATAAGAAAGATAATCTTCTATGTCTCCCCTCTTCTCATGCAGTAAATATACTGGAAAGGAGGAACGGGTACAAATACTCTAACAATTATAGGATAATACTAGAAAGATACCATGACTAGAAGACAGTTTACTCAGTTTCATCTATTTGAATCAAAGTAAGCATAGTGGATAGTAAAATAAATATTCAGTTGCTGTGTGAGTTGGAAAATAGATATGTTTAACAGTGGCTGATGATACTGACTTAAAATTCAGGAAATAAGGATGATAAATACTAGAATATAGAATTGTAGGCACAAGCCACCAGATGTAGCTGTATTTTAACAGGACAGTGAGCATGAGAGCTTGTTAGAGAGCTGACAAGCAATCATGATTCTATTGAATGGGCAGAAATTGAAGCACAGGCAGTTCTGCCTGATCGTGAGGGGAATTTCTTCACTGTGAGAGTCACAGAGCACTGGCACAGGTTGCCCAGAGAGGTTGTGGAGTCTCCTTCTCTGGAGATCTTCAAGGCCTGCCTGGATGCAACCCTGTCTAACATGCTCTAGGTGACCCTGCTGAGCAGGGAGGTTGGACTAGATGATCTCCAGAGGTCCCTTCCAAGCTGACTGATTCTATGATTCTATGATTGTATTGATGTAGCAACTTGCATCAGTCTATACCCAACATTTTCAGTCAAACAGCAGTGACAGAAAGGTTTTCCATAAAATCGGGAAGTTATTGAATGTAAACTTGTAGCTTTTGATTTTCACAGGATTTCCACAGCAATAATCAGAGTCAGAAATCACTAATGGAACTTCTGAGTTGAAAAGAAAGTGTTATCTAGCATTTATAGCAAAGTATGGCAGAAATGCAGTTTTAGTTCTCCTGGATCTTCTCAAAATCTTTTGAGGTTTAGGATAGGAAAGTTTTGCTTTTGAATTCCAAGTATTCCTGACCCAGTACAAAAGGATTTCCTAGAGATTAAATATTTTTTCAAGCTGATTTCTTAATATGAGGCCCATCTAAATGAGAAAAATTAATATCTTCTCTAAACTTCACTTTAGCTAAAAAAGGAAATTAAAAATTAACACTCACATGAAGAACATAGCTTAATTACTTTAAAATGAAATCCTTAAAATGGCTTGAAGAATATATAGAGAATATTCTTCAAGAATATTCATAGAGAATATGTAGAGCATTATTTTAAATACCTATTACAGATCATTTCTCTGCATGATAACTTGGATTAATTACTTATCTCAGATTCAGATCTATAAAATAACACTAATTTTAAATATGTATAAACTCTCACAGTGCCACAAATTAATAAAATATGGAATAAAGGCTGTCAGAGATGGCATTCCATCTCTCTTTCTGGTCACAGTGCCACAAATTAATAAAATATGGAATAAAGGCTGTCAGAGATGGCATTCCATCTCTCTTTCTGGAGTTCCTAAATCGACTTGGCCCATGCACTTCTCGCGAACTATTTATGTAGCCAGTCTTTTCAAAGTCTGTTTCTGCATTCAGGCTACTGGGAGGCAGGCGACTTCAAACAGCTGATATTTATTTAAATCATCACACTACTACAAATAGAAAAGAACATACTTATTGGTGCCCCACTGGTGTTCACCTCAACACAAAATTTCTACCTTCAAGAGTTTTTTTCCACGCTTGCATATACACAGCTGGCAAGTTTCCAAGTTTGTGATTTGTGGGGAGAAAGGCTATGTTAGAATATGGACAAGGCTAGGTTTGAGGGAAGCTGTTCTGAAAGGTTTGTACCACTTTGCAGCCCAAAATGTGAGATAGAAGGCATCAGATGGAATGTAAATAAGATCTTGATCCTGTTGCTGAGAAGCGAGAGCACGTGTGGGAGGTGGTGGCTAACAGTCTCTATTCCTAGGATTATTTCAGGGAGGGGGGAGTAGATTTGGGGGCTTTATTTTTATTCATTTAAAGAATTGCTTAATACAATATTGCATGCATGCGAAGAAGTACCACTGCCAGCTCTTCAGCCGTACAAACAAAAGCAGATAGCCAGTCTTGCTTTTTGCCAAAACAGATGCAAGTTCCTCCACTGGCACGAAGATCCTTGGAGCTGTATTCTGGTTTGGGAGAGCTGCCTGGTAGCTCCTACTATTAGGGCTTTGAAGCAGAGCAGAGGTTCAGATCATGTCCTTTTTCTATTGATATGTCCTATTTTCCAATGCAAAGCTCTGGATTGGCCTTGAGAGTTGCTGCAAGGACTGTAGGACTCACATTGCTCAGGGCAGGGGTGTGTGCAGTAGAGGTGGTGGAACTGAAGGGAGAGCTAGTACTTGGAAGCACTTTTTTGGACTCAGCCGTCAGAGCCCAGTAAAGAAACAAAGAGAAAAAGCTCAAACCAAAAACCCAAGCTGGGCAGCTACATGATTGCATAGAAATTTCAGAAATAAATTATAGCTAATGTGAGGTTATTGCTAAGTCACTGCCTGTTGTATTAGTGTGAAATGCTATAGCAAAAACCCTTTTACAAACAAATCAGGAGAAAATTTTATATAACTTGGTTCCATGGGGAATCTTCTGTGACAGCTGACAGCCATTAGGCTTGTTTGATGCTAATGAGGGCAGACAGCTATCTAAGCTATTTCCTTCACTCACAACTATTTAACTTCTAAATTTGTGCTCAAAAAAAAACTCATTTCCAGCTTCAACTGCTTTCTATGGATTCTTTTTACTTCCCTGACTTATCTGAATGTCATTTCTGTTGTGCATATGAGTGGCAAAGTCCTTAAAAAGACAACTGAAGATATCAGTGATATCAACACTTTATGTCACAGGATGCTGTCCTCTCCTGGCTGCTTAAATAAGGTCCAGAGCCTTCTTTTAATATTTAACAATTTTGTCTCACTAAACCTGATCTTTTCTCTTTCTTTTTTTTCTTTTTTTTTTTAAAGATTACACATAGACTTATTAACTAACAAGGTTGACAGTTGAAGCTACATGCTTATATGGAATTATTATAAATAAGGCAGACTGGGCCTAAATCTGTATCCAATAAGATATGTGTTAAAACTTCTGATGATATTAACACAATGGGCTCTATAATATTCTTTCTGTCTCTAGACCAATAGATATTTAATTAGTTCTACAAAGAACAGCTCCACTTTCTAACAGCAGCTTTGATAAGGGTGACTGTCAGATTTTGTAATCCAGTGATCTGTGTCTCCTCTCCAATGACTATGCAGCTACCTATACCAGACAAATCTAAATAAAGTGGAGATTTAGAGAGATCCTTTTCAACATAACCAACATTGGGTGATGAGGTAGTAATAGCAGGGTTTTAAAAACTGTATCTAAACAAGGCAGAGCAAAGACTGGAAGTTTGACCATTTTTTTCCTTTCTATCCAACTTCTCCTCCATCCCACCATCTTTCCATAATTAGTTTTAGTTTCATACAAATGACCATTTTCTAAAATGCACATTATACAGAGAATCTGATGTTCGTGGACTAAACAGTGAAGAAACTGGGTCTATATTTTGTAACTTACTTTGCACACTCATGTGTTGCTTTGTAACTACAGTTGTTCTACTTGGAACCAAACCTGATAAAAACAGAATAAGCACTGCCCCATCAGAAAAAAAAACAAATCACAGTGGTTTTTTTTTTTTTTTTTTTTTAGAAGAAAAAGGTAAGCAGTTAGCTATTGACTTCTATCTATAATTTTAGTGGAAAATTACAGGAAAGCTGAACACGTATACACAGTCAGATTTTTTTTGTACACACAGTATGGTTTCATGTTATATGACATGACCTGTTAGGCAGCTATGTTAAAACTCAGAGAAAAGATGCAGGTAATGTGCTTCCATCATATTTGTTAAAAAAAAGAAAAAAAGCAAAAAAAAAAAAGTTTTAATTTAAGATGTAACTTTTCCTAACCTTATAATTTAAACTCAAAGAGGTGCTATACAAATATATTACAAAGCCAGAATCTCTTAAACCTCATTGTTTTTCTCCTCCTTACTTTACATGCCATTTAGCATTTCAACAAATTAAGTTCAAATTAAGTGATTTAATTCAGCAGGAAGGTTAAAATAACCTCATTCAAGAATAGTTAGCAATCCCTATGTGTGGAAAGAGACATCTAGAGAGAGAAACAGAAAGATGAAAGCTAGTATAGCATTTTATAAGCTAAAATAATACTGTCAATTTTACATAAGATGTCATGCATATTATCCTGCCCTCTGATCATTTTTCCCTCTGACAAAAATTTAATGGCAATGACCATAAAATGATAAAAATTATCTTTACTGAATATGTCTGATTCCCAGGTTATTACCATTGGCTTAACTTTATAAAAGGAAGTAGTCATAACTTTTTCTTGAATTCTCCTCAGTAAATTAGCAGTAAAAACAGGTCTGAACATTTTAGAAATAAGAATGGGAAATAGGTTATTTTCTTCAAAATCCTCATTTAGAAGACTTTTTGATTTTTAAAACTGTAAAAAAAAGCCCCTTTATTTTAACACAGCCAGAGAAAATAAGATCTATGATGGAATTTACTGAACAAAATATGACAGAACTAATTTAAATTTTAAATTTGAAGAATCCTAATCTTGACACTTAAATCTACAACAATAATATTGCCCTATCTTTAATATATCATCTCCTGGCTTTATGCTACAACCCATAACTACCATAAAATTGCTAAATGTTCATAGCTGTCAACTTTATCTCTCAGAACAGGATACTGAGTTTTAGAAAGTACTAGAGTTTTAGCAGATACAGCACTTGTCGGAAGTTACAGTGTTTGCACGATGCATAATTCATGGATACATCTTGTATTTTTTTTACAGAAAGTGTTAAAAGGGATTTTTTCTGGGCCACTCTCTAATAACCTTCTCTGAATTCTCATTCCTTCCGTTCTAGAATATAACCCATTCCTATGACTGAGGACTACTTAACTGAGTCATCTGAGTGGAAATAGCCATTTCTTGTAGGCAAAGAGGTTACTTTCTATGAGAGATTTTGTTTACGACTTGGACTTAGGGACATCAAAATGTAACTGGTACAGCAATTTGTTCTTTATAGTTTATCATGCCATATTTCTGTGTTTTCAAAACTTCCTTGCAGGAGGATGAATTATGTCTGATGGGATGGATATGAAGAAGTTTTCTAATAAAAATA
Organism: Rhea pennata; assembly: GCF_028389875.1. Taxonomy (NCBI): domain Eukaryota; kingdom Metazoa; phylum Chordata; class Aves; order Rheiformes; family Rheidae; genus Rhea; species Rhea pennata. The sequence continues at coordinate 13,753,768 of NC_084670.1, read as the reverse complement.
ATTTTGCACTGACAGTGAAAGTGATTTTCTTGAGCATCATCCTAAGTCATTCTTAAAGGCTAGGTAGTTGATAGTTGCTGGTGTAATAAAGGTGAAACAATATAACTTTCAGAAGAGAAAAATATCTTAAAACAATGAAACAGTTCTTAGTTTATTTTTTCAGCTGATTCTTAAGGAACTCCTAATAATAATCTCCTTTAATGCAAATTCTTATCAGATGACAGAGATTAGACCTTGCACTGCACTTGACCTTCAGCTAAACCAAAACAGTCTTCTGCTGTGATATAGTTTATCTAGGCTGGAGTAGAGTGCAAGGGTTGGAAGAAAAGGGTTAGCTTTTCACTGTTTATAGCACACAGCTCTTTTTTATTGGAACAAGGTAGCTTTTTCTCAGGATGGCATCCATATTAAAAAAAATAAGGAGATTAGTTAGTTACATAGGTTTTGGCAGGGAGGTTCTTGCTTTGTTTTAGTAGTAGTTTGAGGTGGTTTCCTACTCAAGACCCTAGCTCTATTTGATTTATTTACATGGTTGTGTACACATACAAACTGACATGTCAGCACATGAGACCAAATAAACAGTATTCTAAAATACTCATCTAAAAGATTACTAGATGGCAGGAAGGATACAGGAATGAAGAAACTGAGTTCAGAACTAATGTCCTCTGTTCAAGATTTGAGTACTTGCAGATTATCTAGGTAATTACGTTTTCTCCTTTTCAAAATTTAATCTATCCATAACCATTTTTCCTGGTATTCTGTGGTTTAGATAGTGTCTTGATAAGCAACATGTAATGTTCTAAGATTTCTTAAAAGCTGATGATGTAATAAATGTCAGCATATGCATCTATTTATACACTCCACATTCAATATTCTGGTATTTATTACTAACGTCTTGATAACTCAGAAATGGCATTTGACTCAGTAAAGTAAGGTTTTATTCTGTTAGACCTACTGGCATATTGCTAAAAATAGTTTTAAACAAAGACCATGCTTTTGTGGAAATATCAAATATTTAGCTCTCTTTCTTAATTATAACGATGCTTACAGATCTGTTAAATTTGAAAAACAATGTGATATCTTTGATCTCCCAACTTCATTATTCCAAGAGAGGAGTTTTTCAGAAAGGACATGGTCATATCTTCCTGCTCCTTATGGGACCATGTATATGGGGCCCTCATTTCTTTCCTTGAAAACAGAAATGAATAAATATCAAATTCTTGCTTTGATGCAAGGACACCGTGCACAGACTGGAAAGATAAGGCACAGAGAGCAGGCAAGTAGAATTTAGATTTGTATTATCTTATTCATACCGTGTCTAACAGCAGACTGTGATTATCTCAAATGTCTACTCATTAGTCATATTTAGTCACAATCTTTTGGTCTATTTACTGATGAAGAATGGTATCTTTAAGTTTAAAATTTGAATTGCAGTTCTAAAATTGTATCTGTCTATAAAACAGATTTTTTTTTCTTTTACCTGGATAGAATCATGAAGCTGGGTAGAAAGCATCTCTGAAATTTAGAGCTTTGAATAGCAGTGACAAGGAGCAGGTAGGGATGTAAGAAAAATGTTAATCTTTTTTTTCTCCTGGTCTACACTGACCTTGCCTGACCTTGCCTCAAGGCTTCACTCCTCCAGGAATTAGGCCAGTTTAATTCTATTTTATGCTGTTTAAGTTCTTATACTGTTCTCATTCACACAGCATTGAACCTGCAAGGTGTTAAAATACTGTAATCAGCAGGACAAGTATGACTTTCTTTCTCACTTTCTCCTGCTGCAGGGAAATAGGGTGCACAAGTGCTTCCAATGTCTGTAGAAGTGTTAATATTATATGTATTTTATATGTGTACATGCTAGTAAATGTAGGCTAAAGATATATGCCTTTCACCTGGAGATGAGAAAGATGACTGCAGGGGTTCAGGACCCTATGAATTTCTGTCTTTTCCACTGATGAAACTGACCTGGCAACCTCAAGAGGCTATGAAAAAAATATATGCCTATCTTTTTTTCCAAAAACAAAAGAAAACTCAAGTTCAGTGAAAAAAATAATGGAATCTTCAAGTGAGAGAAAACATGAGGCAGAGTAAGAAAATACCTATTATCTCCATTAACACGATTAAAGGAACAGGACAGGAAGTTAGCAGGAACATACTTAGATTTCACATTGGAAAAAAGAATATTCAACAAAACAAACACATTAGAAGAGATTATGTTGTCTGAGGAACACCAGATCTATAGATACTGCTGATCTATAAGTAGAGCACTAAGAAAAGGAACAAATGGCGGCAAATGACCATTTAAAAAAATACTATTTTAAATTTACAAATTGCTTTAGTGGTTTGTAGTATTTTAGGTGTACTTAGCATATTTTCTCCATTTCAATTTTTATGGTTTTTAAAATGTCCCTTTGTAGGAATTTCAACTGCTCACTTCCTCTGTTGTATGCATGTATAATTTATTTGTATTACTCTTTTCCTGGTTACTGCTTTCTTTCATTTATTCTCCACAAACTTATTTGTCTTGGGCATCTGCAAAATGCATTTTTCCATTTGCAATGAAATCCTATGAAAATCAGGTATGCCATATTTTTTTTACCATCTACAGAAAGGGATCCCTATATCCCCTAGCCATCAAATGGTCAATGCACTTAACTTCCAGCACATTATTCTACCACTGCATCCCATTTTTGCAACAAGAGAAAATCAACTGCACTGCAAAAGCAACAGATAAGTTATGTGAACAACAAACTGCCTTCCAAAGTCTAATTTTCTTTATTTATACACAGATGTAAACCAAGAGTAATTTCTAGATGTCTATGAAATTATATTAGTACACAATGTGAGTAAAGACCACATAGTTAAGAGACAAAAACAGACCTTACTTTTTTTTTATATTAAAGACTTTTTTGACACTTTGATAAGTCAATGTTTTCTGCATACAGTGCTTCTTTGTTCAATAATGAACAGTAATAAAATGCCTACATGCCACGTTATCATTTCTTTACTCATATATCTTTCAAAAAGAAAAAATATTTTTAAGGCGCACACTGTAATTTAAATTATCTTTAGACTTCTCAAGAAAGAAATGTTTTAAGTAGAAGACTAAACCTTCATAGAGAAAAAAAAATCCTCTCTTCTACAGCTCTCATCACAGAGCAGGAATTTTAGCCAGGTACCCCACTGAGACTTTATTTGCAAAAGCTGCATCTTCTCTGAGGAGCTAAGTATGCTTTCTATATGCAGAGCACTTTAAAGGGCTATAGAAATGTCACAAAATACATACCTCCTCAATAATGTAAAATAATTTCCAAGAATTACAGTTCTCTCATCCTTCCTAATATTGAAAATCCTCAAACAGAACAGACACTCTTTGCAGAAAAAAAAAATTAGTAGTTTCCTGAAATATTTATTTGGAAATCCAGAAAGATTAAATGCATTATCAGAAGTACTAACACCAGTAGACGGCTTTGCAATTATGAATGTTTTGGCCCTTTGAACCTGATCAGCACACAGAACTGACAAGACTTGGTCATACCTGATGTACAGAGAATATACCAATGTGAACTACCTAGGTTATTCAGGCTATCCCAAGAAACAAAACAGGCCATATACGCTCTTACAGTATCATATGTGGTACCTAGTTCCATACACTAATACAACTAGACACAATTTGTAATTTAGAACTCATCAATAATTCAATTGTTGTCAATAGCCTACTGTGATTAAACACTTTAATACTTTCGTAGTACTTGCTAGTCGTACTTCCACTAATTACTTCTGGTTTTATTTATGCATACAGCTTTAAGTATGTTTTGTGTTTAAAGGCAGTTTTTCTTTCCCTGAATATTGCAGAAATCAATATTCCTACAAATTTCCAATATTTATAGTTTATTTTATAATATATATTTATAGTGTAATTTTCTTGTCATCAAATTTTTACCTGAAACATTAAACTTTCTAGGGGTCCAAATAAGGCATGTTAAAACCATGACAAGATAAGCTAAGGGCTTTTCAGTTACTGGTGTAAGTCAACATTTTTAGTTACTGGTGTCAGTCAACATTTTTATAAACTTACTTCTTGAAGAAGATGTACTGGTTTACTCTGACTCAAGAACATCTCTCTGTTAGAATATATATTTTTTTCTGCTTTCCGCTCTCCCCCAACACACTCCAAAGGTAAGCATCCAAGAAGTACATGACTACGTGCAAGACGTAACTGCTGCGCTGAAATAGCAACCAGTGCTTCAAAGGTGTTTTTCTTTCATGCAAATAATCTCTGAGGGGAGGGAGGATTTGCAGCTAGTTAGAGGAGAAATTTATGCCTGCTGCAAAGAATGACATGGTGTAAGCATGGTCTCTTTGTCATCTACACACAGATGACTTCTGTTCTGTGTTGCTGTATTTTGCTGAAAATACTCTTACGACAGTTATTCAGCTTCTGCCTCAGTTTATACCACTTCGTAGTTTTTCTCAAATCAAAATCGTAGTGGCCTAAGCCAGTCTTAAATCTTTATAGTCTTATATACACCCGTCTTCAAAATTTGGAAAATGATCGGCTAAATTTGGTATATCATCTTGGAGTTATGCATTTAAGAAGATGATTCAAGTTCTTGTCAATGTTATCTTTTATATACACAGACATGCGCGTGCACACACACACACACGCATGCACGCACCCTTTGACTCTCATGCAATCTTTTTATCCTTGCACTTGAAAAATATTTCATGGATTTGTACAGAACAACTATATAAAGAATGTCAAATTATATGACAGTACATGTTTGCCTAATACCTACAGAAAAAAGGGAGAAATTTGCCTTCAGTAATTACAGTGTATACATCTAAAACATAATTTCCTCATATCTAGCCTCTTAAAGCAAAAGATTGAAGAAGCCAAACATAACTACATTGACAGCTGAATTTTCAGAGATGTATATGAAAGGACTTACTGTGATGATTAGCCCTTTTTCCTGGAAATACTTAACCAATGGGACAGCATTTTGCTTGAAATTCATTAGTCTTCTCTGAGTAGCTTTCAGGTTATCATCAGGTCTCCCTTGCTGTTCAGCACGTTTCAGTAACCTTTCTTTTAGCCTTTGATTGGAACACGCCAGAAATACCACCAAATCTGGGGTACAGATCTGAGGAAAGAGCAGTTCAAAAAGTTGTCAATTTAGTTGACTATCCAGCACAACAATACTTAACAATTCTCTTACAATGTGAGGCTCAGATATGGTACATTTGCATACCATGGAACTTGATTAACTCTTTATTTAATTAGAAATTCACAGGCTTGGGAAAGGACTTGTTTGTCTTGCGTGAAGGTTTATCTATTTGTTTTACCCGAAATTTTAAGGAAAAAGCTTAATGAAAGTATTTTAGGTCATCTCAGAAACCTTTTCTAGGCTACATGTTTCTCCTTTGCATTACCAGAAGATTCCACTAACTAAAATTAAAAATCTTCAAAAAGAGTAAAATCTGTGTCCCATACTCTGCAGGCAACTGTTTGTATGATTTTTGTTTAAAATGCCATTCTGTAAGGAGGCATTCGAAACTCAACAGCTACTATAGAGCTGACAGGTGCCTGAGAGATCTGTTCCAAGATTCACAGTAAACTTACCATTGACATAGGTACACTCTTGTTAAGGCTCAGTTTTCCTTATAAATGAATTTATGATAATTGCACCTATCTCTTGTTAGCACATATTTTCAGTTCTATGACTTTACTTAAATACTTCCTGGCCCTGATATTACTATTGCAGTCATTTTCCTTATAACCTTCTTTCTCTTTGTTTTTTGAAATCTCACTTGAGCATTAGTGCATTTTTCAAGAAGTTGTATGTGGCAGCTAAGACAATTTTAATTTCTCCCATCAAGTCTGGTCTGTGTGTCACACCCACCCATCACTACACTAATATTCAGGAAGTATAGCCTTAAGGCAGTGAGAAAAAAACTTTCACAAATTTAGTTCTTTCTCAGTTAAATTCAAGCCACCTTTATGGCTTCCAGCCTTCTTCATGACTTTTAGTTACTCCTGCCATCAGTAGATATAGCAGACAGATTCTTGGAGTTTGATGGAGGAGAAAGCTATGATATCCCCAGTTTCTTACAAATGCTTCTGAATGTTCTCAGCTAGTCTTCAGAGGCCACTGTTCTTCAGTATATGGTAGATAAAACAAGTAATGCTACTCAGACACCTGAACTGACAGGATTGTAAACTGGGGAGATACGGTATACTAACTACATTTATAAAACTTCTGCCCTGATTCTGTGCTTTCAGGTACCTTGTTGTAACAAAAAAACTTCTCTTCAAAGACTCAAAGACTCTAAAAATCTTTTTCTCATTAGTTTACTGTTGCCTTTTAAAATGTATTAGAATTCTCTGTATGAAGCATTTGAGATAAAAATAAAACCCTATTGTGCTGTGCACATTTTCATATGATAGCAGATTAGAAGCGGTTTATTTGTCCTCACACACAAGCATGAAGTTCTTTCTGCTGTCATTACTTATCTGAATCATATTTTAACTAATATTAGTAAAAAAAATTTAGCCAGTATTTCAGAAATGGTATAATTTAAATTATGAATGATGGTGAATGCTCAGGAATGCTAAATAGACATTTCTCACATATTTACCTATACATGGAATTACTTTGCCTGTATTCAGTTTAATATTACGTAAATCATTAGTCAAGTTTGAACTATACAACAGTATCACCATGCTTTTACACATACTCCAACTAATACCGTGTAAAGAAGTAACTAATTTATATTTTTATGTTCATTACACAGTTTTTGTTAATATATTACTACTGAGGACCAGAACAAATGAATTATACTTATGAATACTCTCCACATCTAGGTCACTACCCAACAATCTAAAATTGCCTAAAACCAAACATAAATTAGACTAAAACAAACATAAATTAGACTGAAATTTCAAGACTTCACAGATGGACAAACTTGGGAAATTAATAATCAAGGTCAAACAGAAAAAAACCTGTCTAGCTAGATTAAGGCCTTTGAGGGTATCCAGCCTTTACATATCGCCAGGCTTTTTTTCCTGGCAGTCTAAGTATAGAAAGTTTCTTCTGAAATCAAAAGAATCAATACAGCTTTTCAAAAGGGGAGTGATAGTCATTAGCCTTCAGTTACACAGGAGGTCTTTGACAGAGTAGGATGCAGAGATAGGAAAGCAGAAAGAAAAAATGGCTAAAAAGTAGAGCTCAAAATATAAAGAAATGTTTGGTAAACAGCACTAGCAAGAGGCATTATGGCCACTTCTTCATTGAAGAAAATCAACCAAGACTTCAAAGAATCCTTTTTTTTTTTTTTTTTTTTTTTTTTTTAATGTACATAGTAGATAATTGGAGAGATGAGGACACAAACTACAAACTAAAACCAGCAATACTAATTCTGGTAATTTTTCAGCATACTATCAATGAGATTTTGAACATTTTACCTTGTAATTTTATTTTTTTAAATAGCTACCAGAGGAAGAGAAGCTGTTTGTTCTCTTTTAGCTATCTGCATTGCAGGTACCTCAACTTAAGCAAAAATAGAATTTCTTAGAATATTTATTTATATAGTTGATGAATTTATTCTGCCCCTTTCACAGCGTGAATTATGACACTTAAATTTTACTTCCCCATAATAGCTTTAAAGTGTATAATTTTCATATGAAAGAACATGAAAGTAAGTTTCTGTATTAGACTTTCATGCAATATGGACTTCATTAAAAGCCGCTCTGTTGAATTAAGATTGTTTAAATAGTAGTAGAAGTCTGACGAGGAATCGGAAGTTTCGAATTTAAAGAGAGTACAGTAGTAAACAAATCCAATTCATGATGTGCACCTTAACCATCGCTGAAAGAAAATACCACAGATTTCAAAACATTTTAGGTCATAAAACAGTGTGCCATGTCTAATGCACATTGCAGAGGACTGAGCAGTTCCTTTTTAACAAAATGTGAAAGCACATTTTCAGTCTAATATTTTTTCCTTCTAATGTAAAATAAGTATAATAAGGAGGTACAATACAGTAACTGTTGTGGAAAATTAGTTAATTAGGCTTTTAATTATTTCATATTGCTTTTTAAAATGGAAAGTTCTCTACAAGAACTAAGTGCTGTTGTTATTACCAACAGTAATAATAAAAAAGCCTTTAGATTTACTCTGAGACTCTGGCTTTTGTAATTTGAAATACACTTCATTCACACAAATAGAATGTCAGTGAAAACAATGGCTTAAAATTCTCAATTTATGAAGCTCAGTTTCAAATTAAATATTGTCTACAAGGCTTTTTGAACTGGAAAAAAAATTCAAAGGTATTTCATTTTTTGAGGCAGGAATATAAAATAGATTCTGATTATGTGATGCTGCTATGAATTCATCTGTTAACTGCAGAACATGCATCTTTGCCATTAGAAAATAGATGAAAACCATGTTATAAACATGTTTCTGCTTCTTTTTAGATACACAAAAGAGTATCATCTCTTCTACATCCATAAGTATGCAGACATAATAGCAGTTACTATATTTCTCCCACATACTTTATAACCTCCAGGGTAAACCTGTGAAACGCTATCGATATTTTACTCCTGTTTTCATGAAACGCTCTGCTCCCATTTACCTCAACTGCAATTGCCCGCAAGACATGCTTATAAATTTAAGCTGGAATGTAACAGACTTTATGTCTGTTATTATGGAATTATTATTATGGAATGTATGTGTGAACATATGGACATCTGGGATTACTTCTCTGGCAATATCTCTGGTTCTCCTACAAAAAAACAAGTATGAATCGCTTTTTGCTAACAAAGGAATATGTTTTTTATGACTCACTTGAAAACAAACCTATTTCTGAAACTCAGAACTAAATGTTGTTGAGTTTTATAGCCAGGGAATAAGTTGTGTCTTCGGACTTAATCTGCAGAAAAGATTCTCTGTGTATAGAACAACATAGGCAGAAGAACTGGATTCCTTTATGCTGTTTTACCCTAATATGCTCCTTGTGTTGAAGGCAGAGAGTCTTATTCGTATCCAGAAATGTATGTGAGGAAAGATATTCAAGAAACCATTGTTCTTGTCATCCGTGTAACAAACTGACTGTGCAAATACAGAGTGTCCCTAAGGACAGATGGCTGATGAATAGACCCCTTGTCTTGCCAAAGAGTAGGAATCATAAATCCAAAGTTGATAGACATCACATATTGACGCCTATCAACTTTTGGATGTTTCTACATCTCTATCTGCAAGCCTTGTGAGCAGGCCTTTCTTTAAGAAGGTGAGGTCCGCACAATAACTCTCTGTATAAAGAGAGCAACAGAGGCTCCATACACAAAAACTCAGTATTCTGTTAAACTTAATTGACACCTGCTAAGAAGATACAAAGCATGGAGAAAACAGTACGATATTGTAAGATTTTCTTAGAAATCAGGCTACAGATTTGCAATGTGATTAAGTATTAGTGTTCAAGGAAAATTTCAATTTACTACAACAAGCAACAGATAAAATATTTTCATTTTATCCTCAGCTAAACAATATTTTGTGTTTCTGATCGACATGTAATTCACCCTAAAATGTGCTGAGAGCATATAAAAAGTTAGGAACAGTAAGATTAATGATATGCTCATAAATTTTCACTTACAAGTTTGTTCTTGAAGTTAAAAACTGTCATCATAGAAACAACTAAATATTTTATGTTTAAAGAAAGAAAAATGTATATAACGCACAAAATAACATTTTTTCTGAAACACGGCTTTTGTATACAGGTCATCCAATAAAGTTGCATGTGTGTAGATTTTGTTCCTATAGTCAGTTTTATAACAATAAAAAGGAGAGCATACTGAATAATTTCTTACTTGACCGTCTTTATTCAGTTGATGCTGCTTCCAAGTCTACTGATGTATACACAAAGGGGAGCTGGATCAGCTTTAAATTTCTGAGCTCTACATTAGAGCTGAAAATGTCCTTATTGTAAAAGCAAAAAATAAGAAAATTTACATATCATAGGCAATATGTAGGGAATAGTGCAAATAGTAGGCGAGGATTGCGTATTTCTGTCATAAATATTATCTATTGATAGCCAAACACAGCTCACGTGCATGAAAATTTGTGGAAATATCTCCTATGCTGATTGCTGGAAAAAGAGATTATTATGTAAGTTATAGCAAGTCATAATTTTCTTGCTGAACACAGAGCTTGCCTAGGGAGACCCTGGGGCTCAGGATACCAAATTTGAATACTTACTTACTAATTGGAACTCAGCTAAAGGGAGAATCTTGGCCTATGGATGCATATAGGTTTCTGGTTATGAATAACTTTCTGAGTTTTAAATGAGACAAAGAACATATGGCATCAACTCAAAATAAAACTAGTGGGTAGGAACTGTTCACTTCAGACATTCTTTTAGAATAGTATTTATTAGTGAGTAAATTCTACTGTCTTTGGATTTGATTCTCCTTCCTAAACTAGTAAAGGAAGTAAATTCAGAGTAATTCTGTTCAAGTCAGTAGTGTTACTGACATAAAGCACAGTAAGTGAAAAGATGCTCTCTTCTCTCTGGGGTATTTTCTACATCTCCTCTTATTAGTGAGAGTAGAGTGGTTGCTTGCTAGAAAATTAGATGATTACACTCTCTGTCCTTATTTCTCATTAGGCAAAAGATGAAAATGCTGTTTCTTAATTACTTGTATGTTTCACTAGATACTCATGAGAAAACTTAACTGACAGCTCATGAACAATTGTCATTAATTTAACAGTACTTTTTATTCCAACTGGTAGAGGTTACTAGCAAGCTATGTCCATTGTATGGGTGTTCTTCCTTGTAAATAATGATTTGTTATACGTAGTTTCATCTCTGCTAGGTTATCAGACTGTTTGCATAGATTTTCTTCCTGTTTTAGAAAAGCAAAATCATTAATCATATTGTCAAAGAATAAATCCTGATGATAAGATTTTTTTCTGGTTTTCAACAATACTCACACTTCCTGTTTTAGGTATCTAACTCTGCATTTCATTGTCTGAGAAATACAGTCAGAAACAGGCAGTCAGACTCCCTAGTAACTGATGGAGAAAGGAAGGTGCCTTGGGAGGACTGAATCAGATTTTCCCCTGTGTAGGGCAGCTGGCTAATAGGAAATGCTATCTGTAAACATCAACACTAATTGTACAAAGAAAGGTCTAAGCAGATATCTGGTTCAGAACTGCTGGCCAAGAACTCAGAGTACTGGGTCCCTTCCCAAGGGTTAAGGACTAATGTAATGACAGTGATGGAGAAACTCTCCTTTGGCTAGCTTGACTAGCAGGAAGAGTACTTGCCCTGGAAATAGGAAACCTGAGGTATATGTTCTGTTATCCAGAACAAATTTGAACCACCGCTTGCCCTTCCTAGAACAATGCTCTGTGTCTTACTATTTAGTCAAAACTTCCTTTGCTGAAATTTCAAATAATTATTTCTCATCTTGTCACTTTTGGCTAATGAGAACAATTTTATACCTTCCTCATTAAAAATTATGAATGGCTTCTATGCACTGCTAGCAAGAAAGCTGTAACATTTATAAGCTGTAGAAAACACCAATCACATCTTTAATTGCAGACCTACACAAATTATGACAACAGTTAATTAGTGAATTCTCCATAACTCAATTGTGTTTTCCATTTAGGGATCTTTGAGCTCCTTAAAAATATTAGCACAATAATGTAAATAACCTGACATGACATGGATTACTATCATCAGGCTCATAGTGAGGGAAGATGGGTGCCACCGGGGAAGTAAGTAGCTCAGTACAGTCAGTCTGTGGCAGAGCTGTGGATGGGATTCAAGTCTGCTGATCTAAGTCTCCTGACAATTGACTTCTGTTATCACAAGACCAACCTTCCTTCATGAGTAGCATTATGGCTCACTAATCAGAGAATTTTAAAGAAATAACAAGCATATTTTATTTCTTTAAAACACAAAGCCAAGATAAAACATTGAGCACTGGATTAAATAGGTGTTTTATGTTGAAATGCTTTGTTTGCATTTTCTTCTGTGGCCTTGAATATACTCATATAAGAGGTTGAACGGAAGGAAAGGTGAAGTTGGTGGGTGCCCTAAGCAGACTAAATGAGTTCTTTCCTATGCTCTAATAAAAGCTCTATAATTGCTGTGGTGGATCTGCTGATTGTTCCTTCTATCCTTCCCCATATTTATTTCATTGTGAGTAAGACTGAAATGTGGCCCTATATGAAGTAGTCTATGGGGTTTTTAGGGAGATTCAGATAGTCATCTCAGACTGAATCAGGCTTTGAGAAGGAGGATTTAGGAAACTCAGACTGAAAATGAAGGAACCGAGAATATAGTCACGTCTAAAATGACTAAATCCATCCTCTCTCTTCTCTAAAAAGATAAGACCAATCTACAGCATCCTTCACGCAATGGAATATAGTAAAAAGGAGCTAAAGACAGTCTATCATTCGTCTTTCTATCATTCCTTTTACATGTAGTTTTCTACAGTCAACAAGAGTTAACCACATTGCCAGAAGAGAATATTTCATATTAAATTAGGAAATTGTATTAAAAGATACTTGAGTGGTACAATGGGAGTGTTCAAACACACATGGAACGCAATGTTCATCTTTCCCCCTTCCGTGACACTGTGTTGCCTGAGCTGCTTTTATTATCTCCTGGGCTTTATAAGGTCTCAGTGGTGTTACTAACAAGGTGGAGTGGACCCTGGAGGGGTGCTCAAGAGTTGCTTAACTGGTTTTCTGTTGTAGAGGGAGAATCTGATCCTATAATAACTCAAAACACTTAATAATTCAGTTTCTGTCAGTCCTTCCACTCTCACATCCTTCATTCTTCTTTCATCAAACACAACATCAATGCAAAATCACAGCCCCAAGAAATATGCTTAAATTACACAATTGCACAATATACTGGAGAAGAAACGGAGGCAAGGAGATGACCATTAAGCCTAAATTTCTCGTCTCTGTCTCATCTTAAAAACAATCTCCTCTTTTGTTAATTATAAGGCGATATAGCTGGCAGTCATTGGCAATTTTCTGTAATAACTATTTTGTCTGTTTCCTTTAATTTCCTCAATTCAGTCTTTTAAATTTTGTCCAGAATAATACCTTATAAAATCACACTAATGAAATGTCTCATTAGCTGCTTTCCTTTGTTACTTCTGTCTTGGCAATGCCACTTAGAATGAAAAGTACAGAAATGGTAGTACAGTGGCGACTGTGAAGTACTTTGAAATGTTTTGCCTGAAGGGCACTCTAGAAATTCAGCACTGAAATTGTAACCTTTGCTTGTGACCATAACTGTTATGTTAACAGTGTTTAATCAGAAAAAAGACATAAGCTCTTTGTTTTTCTACTGAATTTAAGCACTTTTACATTAGTTTAAGGTACACATGTGAAAAAAACATCCAAACTGAACTTGGGAATACAGTTTTAGTGACTAAATCTTAGAACTGTAGAATATAATAACCAAAACCAACTAAGTTTCTTTTTAAAAAATAGCACTATTTGTTTGTAAAAATTTGTAAAACATAGGCAATTTTAATCCTTATTTTATGCCAGTCTTTCAGTGCACTCTAAGAACCTTGAGATTAAATGCATTGTGAAGATATGCAATGATTAAAGTATGTTTTTCTTAATGTAAATAAAACTGAACAAATAGATATGGAAAGATAATGTTTCTTTCCCTTTCCAAATTATTAATATTTGAAAAATATTAGTTATTAGATTTGATGTTATTTTCTCCTTCATCTTGAAGATTAGGATAGGATAGGATTCTCATTACTGAAACAGGAGGCTTGGATTATTGATTATATTATCACACTGTCTTTACAGAATATTCTGTCTTTATAATGTAAGCCAAAAGAATAACCTTTTGTGAACCTGTAATTATGCACTTGCAAAGATTTAAAGAGGAACACGCAGTTAGAAATGACATCTACTTCTTCTTGGAATCTGCCTGTTAATTTGACAAAGCTTAGCTGTGGTAGAGACGTATCAGTTATTTTAAGAATAAAAACAATATCTTACTTGGTCCTCAAAGGAGATTGCCTGGGCAACGTCTCTGGGAAATCCATCAATCACTATACCCTCTTCATCAGGGATCTGCATTAATCTCTGCTTTATTTCAGTTATGGTTGTTTCCTTTAATAGAGAGAAAAAAATACTTATTTAGTTCTGTAAGGGAGGTTTTCTTAATGATGCACATTAATAAAGCATTTACAAATCCTTAGAAAGCAAACATTAAGTAGGGCAGCTTAATGCTGTTGTACCTGAGGGGCCAGTTCTCCAGTAGTAATTATTTTAGCAATCAGACTCCATTTTCTATTGCTGCTGGTGCTGTGGATCTTCTTCCTTAACAATTCACCAACTGATATGTAGTTAAATCCGTAACGTTCTGCTATTTTCAAACTCTGTGTTCCTTTACCACTTCCTGGACCACCTGTTGTTATTTATAAGCAAAACATTACATTAAACTTCTATTTAAAATACTAAATTCTACGTGAAATCACTGGTATCAGCATCAGTGTCCCAATCATTATTAGAGCAAATCTTGCAATTTTCCATGTCTGTAGAAATAGTTCTCATCCAGGCCCCAGGCTAAAACATAAAGGTAATAGTTTGTAAAAATACAAATCTATCCAAGAAGAAAAAGCGTACATGTTGTTTCGGGCATGACACCATTCTAAAGCTGTTCCTTCAAGGGAATTTTTCTTTATTTGTAGTAGAGAAATGAACGACACCTTTCTTGAACTCTGTGAATCCAAATGTAGAGCCATACAGTCTGAAGACCGTATTTACGATAGAAAGAACACTTGGTTAAACATGCTAGTAAAATCAATGGACTATTCATGAAATAGAATTAATAAAATATGCTCCTAAGGATGTGGCATGAGTTTCTGAGGTTTTTTTTTAATTTTAAAATACATAGAATTATTAAATAATCAGCAGAGATGTTTCCATAGTGACTTGTTACAAGGGCTTTCTCTTGAACCAGACATACTTCTGGTATTGATGCTTGAAGCATCTCATGGGGATACAATTTGTTAGGTTCAGCTTGTTGGACAGCACAAAGAATAAAGAGACCCTTCAATATAGCACAGGCAGAATATGCATCAAAATCATAGGGAACAGCTACATTAGATAGTAGGAAATGTTAAAGTGAAGGTCAGCTGAACAGCAGATGCAAGAATACATGTAAACAAAACATCAAAACAGGTCTAAACTAAAAGGACATGTTATGATGGGAAGGCCAGTTAATAGAGAAACTGGAATCTATTATGTAAAAATAAGGGGTTGTTTCGATAAAGTAAGTATTTATATATAGAAAAGTGTACGTTTTTGAATAGTGTAACAAAGCAAAACTAAAACAGATGTTTTCATATGAATTTCTAATACTTATTAGCTATATTTTGGGGTGTTCTGCCTGAGAGCACTGAATTTTATGTCAGCAGATAAGAGCTATTAAAAATACAATGATACGCATTTTCTATGAACTTAAAATACACAGTAATGAAGTGAAAGTAAATATGAATACAATGAGCCACTTGCTAGCCATCATAAAACTCTTTGTTATGTTACCCATATTATTCCCATAAATAGCTTTTAATCTAACAGAGATTTGACTGCAAGATACGCTCTACAGTATTTCTTCATTTGTGGTTATGACACTTTTTATGTAACTGGCTTCATACCTGTACCCCAGTTATATGTCAGAGAGCTTTCAGTTTCACCAGCAATCACTAGGAATTCTTCTGTATCATTGACTCTAGTGGTGCTAACTCTCCACCTGGCTTTTGCAACTCAAATCCAGACCAAACTTGAGCATTGTTAACTTGTCCCTGTACCCTGCTCACAGATCAGTTACACCCTTAGGTAAAGAACGCTTTATTATTATTCAGTTATTTTAAATAATGCTTAAATCAAGCTAGATTAAGAAAATGCAAATATGAGCATATATTCATAACATCCAAATAGACAATATAGTTACGTATGTTCATGAAATGGACAAGCAAAGGAAAGAAAGAAAAGCTATGCTTTATCTCCATAGAGTATGATTACAGCAGAAAAATCTCTTTCCCTCATGCAGTTGACTTGCAGTTTCTCTCCTAACAAGAAGCATGCTCTCTCTCTTTTGTAAAATTATGTTAGTGGTAAAACGCTGTTCTTCCATTCAAACAACATCACATTTTTCTCAATCCAAAAATACTCCTTTAGAGAACTAAGATTATCCATTCATGATCTAATGGAAAGCATTAATATAATAAAATAAGTGAAAAGTGATAGGACAAAATTACTTCCCATAGTAAATCATTATAATTTACTGAACACTATATCCATTTCTGACTCTTTAATAAATTATATAGACAAGACTGTCTACAAGAAAGGAAAATCAAATTGCTTTTGTTTTTCTTTCTTTTCACTAATGCCAAGAGTATACATTATTTAGGAGAACTGTGATTATTTTACACATTTTTTAAAAGGTGTCTAGACTAGGTAACATTTGTTGCATTTAAATTATGTTTGCTAACTGGTTTTAAGGGAAGGTTTGCATACCCAGAAAGTTATATTTAAAACATTATTTTAATTCAGTTTTGTCAGTGCAAAATTTTCATTTTGTTGCAAACTGAAAATAAATTCATGCAAATAAGACTTCTTAAAATATGATTTGTGATTTAAAAATCTAATTTTGGACTGAATTTAACAAATAAAATGGTTAGCTGACTGCTGACAGTACTAGCTTTGTTCTATTCTTTCAACTTTGGTTATAGAAGGAAAATACATTCTTTTAAAAAAGTATTAAATAATATTTTCAATTAAGCGTAGTTTAAAAAAACATTCTGTGAGGCTGATGATATATCCTTTTTATTTAGGACATATCAATAGTAAAAATGTGATTGTCAAAATATGTTAGGAAGCATATTTTTAAACACAGTCTAGTCTCCTAGTGTTGTAACACCTTGGAAACTTAGTTTTGCATCAATTCAGCAGTGTGCTATCATGGCTGGTTACATCTGATTTTTCTAAAATCCAGTCACATACCCACTTTGCAGTTTTGCAGCTTTACATTTCACCAGTAGATTTCTCTGCAAATGCAGAAAAAGAGCAAAACACCCACCCTTATGAGTGAGTTATCCTTCACATTGAAGTTACCTTGTTCATTATAAGGATAATATTTTATAAAGTGAAGAAGATGTAAAAACCTTTATGGAAGAATTTAAAAGATTTTGGGATAATGCATTATTAATGAGAAGTTCATCTAATATGTGAAGTAGAAGACTATTCTTCAATTTTTATCCATTTCAGTCCCCAAAATGAATGGGACCAGTACCACCCTAGTTGGGCAGTGTGGTTAGTTATGGTTAGTTATACATAAGCAGCCTGCTTAACTGAGGCTTTAGCTGTCATTTTATGAAAATTGTAAAGTATGCAATGTATATTTTCATGTAAAATTTCTGTCTCTTGAAATTAGCACTTTTTTTTTCCTGTCTCTTGAAACAGCTCTTTTTTCATTTTCTCTTTTTTATTCAGTATGTTAATTATTCTTTTACTCTTTCTAGTGTGTGTTCTTGTGTGCTTTCTCAAGAGGAAGTTGAATTTGGTGGAAATTTTCTTGGTACTGTACAAAATTGGACAATAGCTCCTAAGCTTCATATAGTACTGTGCTTCTATCATATCACACTATGACAGACAGATTCAGAGAAATTCAGTTGAAAAATAAACCTGAAATAGCCTTTGCGGGAGGTTTACAATGTCTCCTGTGTAAGTGGGCTAAAAGAAAAGTTTTGTAATATCCATGCTCGCCTTACTATATGCTGCCATTCAAGGCCTGTAGTTCAAGAGGTGAATGCCATTCTCTCCTCATTTCAGCTAGATAAAATCCTCATTCATCATTTTGGTGTACAACAAATATCTAGAATATCTACAGTGGCTTTCTTTCTGTTTTCTGTGTATTCCAGTATCAAATTTCTGAGAAACACTGGATGCAGAGCCCAGAGGACGTGTTCTTAGTGTTCACATTGTATAACACAGAAGAAACATATACTATTTATTCTCTTTTTGGGGGTAATATCTTCTCTTCAGTAAAATAAACCTTTATAGACTAAAAATGTGATTGTCCATCACCTAGCACCTGTGCTGTAACTATTTATATAGTGCAGAGAATCAGAGAATTAGGCCTGGATGTAAAATCTAGAAAGGAAACCATTCCAGACAATAAGGAAACTAATTCAAAACTAAAACTCAAAAATAAAAAATAATGTTCATTTAAACTGAAACTGTAGATATCTCTAAATCCCTACTTGTCTGAGGCTGGAAATCATGAGTTGCCTAGAAAGGACTCTGAACAGCATGCAACAGGGAATCAGAGGAAAATGAACAATTAAATAACGCTAACTGACTGTTCACTCTCCCTGAAGATAGCACAGGACTCACTTGCAAAACACACATAGGAATTTATTTATCCCTAGATGAAATGGGCTAGTGACAGTATACTCTAGCTGGACATACTGATCAGCTTTCAGGTTTCTAAATATAGAATAGTGCTGTTCACTATTACCTTTTTGAGCTGTCTTATCAATATTTTTAAGTATCTTTCTTTGTGAGCAGCTTTGCTACATTCGTGTCTTAATTCAGATCTGGAGGGTGCTTTTGAAGAGCACTCTGGTTCACACGGTCAAGCAGTCTTGAAATGCACGAGCTGAGTTCCTTTCATGTTAAATTAAACCGGGAGATGTGCTCCAAATGCAAACCATGAGCACTCCAGCTGCTAATGAGCACTCGTCTGCAGAACAAGACTACAGGTGCTGACAGTAAACCTCCCTAAAATGCTTTCAGTCAGGGTGTTATATCCTCAGCATGAACAATTAAACTGCAATAAACTCCAATTTGGATGCACCACTTGCTAATGTAGACACAGCCTCTAACTTCTTGTCTAAAAATTGCCTCTTTGGATTACATTTTTCTTCCAAATCTAAATGGAAAACTTACATTTAAATATATATAGGAATTCACTATATTCACAGGACAAACTAAAAGGCAAAGTAACAAAGACAAAATCTTGTCAAAATGAGTCTGCATTCATACCTATAACAAGGATGATTTTTGGTCGAGGTCTTGCAGGATCAAACACATCATACTCCTCAATTAGCTCAGCAGTTTCAGAGAGGTCAGTGTCACTTTCTATAGAAAACTGATGAATTGGAGGGAGTCGGTCATACCGTCGGTATGGGAAGTTAGGATTATCAGGAATCACTGTAAAACAGTAAGATTAACCAGGAATGCTGAAAATATCTAGAAAAGTTAAAATCTATTGTGTATACAGACAGGTCAATTTAAAGAAACATGAAGCATTTACAAAGCTTAGCATTTCTACAATTAAAATATAATAGGTACTTTTACAATGTGTTTGCTGTTACTGTATTAAGTATTCCCTCCCTCTATTCAGCCAATCTATTACATCAGAACAACCAGGACTCAGTATTCTTTGGTGGCTCTTTAAATTTACAAGCATTACAGTTTTTATATGAAAATCTGCCTATAGCATTCAGGGGTTGGCAGTGTCCTATGAGAAGAAAAACCTTGTATAATGCAGATAGACTCTACTATTAAGTAAAACTCCTCTGGTGCTACATGTTGTACACTGAGATAGACTAGTACTCTGGCTAATTAGTTTAATGAAATGCTGGATGGAAAAGAAGAATAACTATGGCAACTGAAAGATGAGCTAATTACTCATTGTTAACATTTCAAAAAAAAAAATTACAGGTATTGATATGACATTTGCTTAGATTTTATGAGAAGACTCTTTCCCTATGAATTTTTCATGTATATTTATTAAATTGGTACACAACTCCAATACAAGCTAGAAAAAAACCCCAGTGTATGAATGAACTGAAGTTAATATTACATCTTCCTTGAAGACCAACTAAGAATAGGAGCAAAATACATTAAGCCAGCTTTGCCCTTATCTTTGCAAATGTTTTAGGTAGGATAAGAGAAATTGCTCTACTATCATGTTAAACAATTACAGAACAAACATTCATCATTAGACTGCAAAATGACCACAATTCTCTCCCCTGCATAGCATCCATTACAGGAGGAGAAAACGAAATGACAAAATTCAAGTGAACAGAATCCTCGAAATTTGTATTAAAATGGTGAAAAGAACGAGCTTTCCATGGCTAGCAGTCTGTGAACTGCTTGTGCATTTATATACAACATTCTGGAGTGTGTATGTTTGCATGCTTGTAACTTCTTGCTTATGGAAGACCACAATGAGGCATGATCTGCTACAGAAGTGTAAAATAAATCAATAGCAGATGTGAAATTGCCCATATTACAGGAAATATAATTATTTTTATACTTAATACATTACCATTCCTGAAAAAAGATCTCCTGGATTGTCCTCCATTGAGTGGAGGAAGGGTCCTCTTTTCTGGACTGACAAAAGTGTCCCATTTCACTTTTTCTGACCCTCCAAGCTCTTTCACTTTCTGCAAACAGCTTTCCAAATATTCTATTGGGTCATCAGGTTTGTAACACATCAATCCATTCAACAAACTCTGCAACATAAGATCAGAAATACAAAACTATAAAGGTAGATGACAGGAAACACAAACACTTTTATTTGAATTTGATTTTACACAGAGAAATCATGTATTCTATATTCAAAATCTCCAGTCCAAGCCAACATGTGAAATCTGCAAAAACACACACACACACAGTGATTTTGTATGAGCTAGATAACCCCCCAAAGTTACACATTCTACATGGCCTAATGATCATTAAAATGTGTTTCTTCCTGAAAGACCAGTATGGCCACAAGGATCTTATTTATATTTCTGAGTCAATACTATCTGGTCAGGACTATTCTGACCAAGAATTCCTCTCCCTCTTTTTTTAGTGTTAATTATACACTCATTGTACCAATGAGCATAAGGGGGAGCATGGAGGAAGGAATGCCAGCCCCTCCTCTGATGCATGGGAATTGATTTTCCTTGACAAAGTGATACACAGGTCATCACCTCACCTCCCCAGAGACAACTACATCCAACCTACTCTTAATAATGAGCATGTGTTTCAGGATGATGTCTTTTCCTTTGTGCTTTTAGACTTTACTCATTTTTATGTTAATAAACTGAGGGCCATAGCTGGTATTAGCAATAAATAGAAATAGCTGTGATTCATAATTTAATGTTTTTCTTCAGTTATTTGTTATTATCTGCTGTTTATTCAAATATTTTCAGTCATTTAATGTTATGGTTATGTATTGATAAAACAGAACATGATTTATATACATATAAATATGCCCTTACTATATTACTTAACTGATCATAGGAACTGGACATATATTTTTTTGAGATGTGCACCATTTTTTAAATTGCTAGCACAAGCCTTCCGCCTCTGTTCAAAAACAGTTGTCTGCACCTATCGTTAAACCATTTATATTTCATGTGTATTAGTGAAACATTAGCATGGTCTAAGTGCTATTACTTTCAAACACACATAATAAATATCTTGCTTCAGAACAGCCCAGAGAAGAGACATGTATAGCTCGGTATATCTTATATAGAGGGCAGGATGGCTGATTCTGAGGGAAAAAGAATCCACCTTGTACAGGAGAGAAGTAACCACCGACCGTTAACAGCAGGTAACTTGTACGAAGCTAAGCCAGCCTCATAAAACAGTTTTTCAGGCTCCCCCCCCCCCCCCCCCCAGTTTTTCGCGGTTTTTTTCCGCTCATACTGCTCAAAATCGTGAAAAACGTGACAGGTAGCGCCTGCCTGAATCCCGCGGCAGCGGCCCGACCCGGCGCGGGGCCCTCGCCCCGCGGACCCGCCGGTTCGCGCCCGCCCTCACACGGCGGCTCAGAGCCGCCAAACGCGGGGCGCCGCTGAGGGGCCGCGCGCGCGCCCCCGCCGCCCGCAGCTGCGGCGGCCGTTGGGGCACCCGCCCCTCTCCCCGGCGGCTCGCGGTGCGGGGGGCGGGAAGGGGGCAGCCGGCGCGGTGCGGTGCGGTGCCGCGCGGTGTGACGGCGCCGCGGGGCCGCTCCGTCCTTCCGGCCACCTTCACCGCGGCTTCTCCCCCGACCCCCGGCCGCCGCGGGGCGGAAAACGCGTCCCCGCCGTCGCCTACCTCGAAGAGCTGCGGGATCTCCCTGCGGGCCAGATAGTCCTTGGCCTCGCCGGCGCTCATGCCGCCGGCCGCGGACGGGGGTGGCGGCGGCTGCGGCGCCGGGGCGCGGTGGGCGCGGGCAGCGCCGAGCCCCGCGCACCGCCCGGCAGGCGCGGCGCAGCGCGGCGATGCAATGCGGGCGGCGCGGCGCGGCGCGGCTCGGCGGGCGTGCGAGCCGCGGCGGGGAGGAGCGCGGGCGGGAGGGCGGCCGCCTCCCCGTGCGCGCCGCGCGGCTGCGGGAGGCGCTGCGCAGGCCGCCTGCCGAAGTTTGGGGCGCCCGCCCGGTGCGGTTGCAGCCCCCGGGCGCCCCGCGCGCGGCGGCGGCGGGGAGCGCGGTGCCGCGGCGCGAACGCCCCCCGCCGTGCCGCGGTCTCGGCTGCTCCTGCCCCTGGGGAGGATTTCTGCGGGATTTTGGAAATTGAGGCGTTTCAGGCGCTTTGGGCCGGTGAAAGCCCCATGCGTGATCAGCTAGGAGCTGTGATGGCAGGAAGGGACCCGGAGAGGTCGGCAGTCCCACCTCCTGCTCAAAGCAGGGACAGCTCTGAGGTCAGACGAGGTTGCTGGGGGCTTTATCCAGTCTGGTCCTGCAGACCTCCAAGGAAGGAGACTGCACCACCTTTCTGGGCAACCTGCCCCGGTGCTTTGGTGTCTTCCTACAGAGAAAGCATTTCCTTTAATTCAGTCAGAAGCTCTGTTGCCTCAATTTGTCTTCTGTCCACCTTTGCACCACTGCCAAGAGCCTGGCTCCCTCTTCTTGATAACCTCCTCACAGGGATTGGAAAGCTGCTTAATATGTCCCCTTGAAGCCTTCTCCAGGCTAAACAAGTCCAGTTCCCTCAGCCTCTCCTCAAAGACAAGTGCCCCCGGCAATCTTGGTGGCAGTCCACTGACCTTACTCTAGTTTACCAACACCTTTCTTTTTGGGGGGAGCCTCAAACTGGATGTAGTACTCTAGATGTGCTCTAATGAGTGCCAGTTAGGGGGCATATTTTGTGATATTCTCTGGCATACCAGAAATCAGAGTAAATTATTTCACAAATCTTCATATTTTGCTTAACTACCCTATATCAAGCCTGCTGCTCTAATCAGACTTTTAATTTTTTTAACTACCTTTTCTAACACAAACATCATCCGTATAGTTTTACTGATGCAAATCCTAAAAGTTACATAAATGCAAGCTGAACAACTGTTTTCCATATCTCAGTATTCTTTAGACATTGGGTGTTTTTTTTTTCCTGGAGTCTTTTAAGAAGCTTCTCCCTCTTGTGTGTAGATGTGTATGTGAAGCAGCATCAGTTTTTCTCTCTGTCATATGCAGCAATGTCCTTCTTTCTGCAGTTAAACTGCCTCTTTTTTACTCTGCCCTACCTCCAGCCTTCCAGGAAAATATTGTCCTTCCTCCTGCAGAGGCTTCCAGTCCTTTTTCATTCCCTGACTTGATAATCCCTGTCCCCAGGGAAGTTCCAGGAGCTTCTTCAGGCAAATGGGACAGGAAGGTTGTCCAAGTGTTCAGTCAGCCAGTTACTCCAGGGCAGTAGCCTCTAATGTTCCTTCACTGATGGCCTGATCTCCACTTCACCTGAAATATCCTAGAAAGAAATTTGGATTAGATGGTTTAAGATCCTTTCCGGCTCTATTTTCTATAAATCCAGCGGTGTCCAAGTAAAGCAAGCTGCAGTTATGTCACTAAATTGGAATAGCTGTTATGTTTAAGGAAGACTTTAGTCTCTGCTCTGAGTTTTAATTATTCTGCAGTCCTTCTCATCCTGTGATGAAATGTTGGACACAGCTTTAACCCTACTCTCTTTTGGTAAGGTTTCGATACATCCAAATGTAAAGTAATTGTAAATTATTTGTAAATTAAAAGTCCAGTATCTTAGTTTTACTTAAGTGAGTAAAAATTAGGTTAGTCTGCAATGTCCCAATCAGAAGATAAAAGCGATAGAATTGCTTTTAAAAGATCTTAGATGCAGCTTGATGTGAAGCAGGTTGAATTAAATAGATATCTTCTTAAAATAACATATGTCCTAAGACAGGATGAATGGAAGATGTCATACTAGGAAGAGAGAGCTAAAGAGACTTAACAATTTTGCATTTTTTACATTTTTATGTTTTTAATTTAACAGATATTTAACAAAGATCTAAATCTGCATTGTGTCAGAGAGGCTTTCAGTATATATATATATATTTATATATGTTCTGCATTTATGGGTAAATTAGTATCCCATCCAAAATCCTAGATTGAGAGAGAAAAATATGTTTTTTCACTTGCTTTCCAAGTTTTTGCATACAACCTGGCATCCTCCCCAGGAATGTGATTTTTGTGTGTGTGTGTAAAGTCCTATCTGATGTTTGTTTATTTTTACCATAACGTCTCAGCATTTTGCTCAGTCATATTATGCTATCAGAAAATGAAGATTCTGACTGTTCTGCTATAAAAGCATTATCTTTATGCACATCTGAATTATTATCTGAAAAAAAAGAATGATTTTGAGCTAATTTGATTTTTTTTTGCACAGAATCTAGTTCTATGTTACAGAAATTACCACCTCCGAAGAAAGTATTACCATTTAGGATATCTGTTGGACCGAATGTATGAAATGTATCTGCAAATAACATTTCTGGATCTAATACCATGACACCTTTTCTAGAAGCAGGTACACACTTGCCTTTGGCAAAATCTATGCATTACTGGAACGTGTGGAGCAAGCAGGGTCACGGGCAGATATTTCTAGCAGGCTCTGCAGACCCTCAGCAGCAAAAGACTAAAAGTGCCGTAATTACAGGGCCTTAGGAAGCTGGGCTATTTATCATTTCAGGTACATGGGTAACTGGAAGGCTTGAAGGTTAGCTGTTTGTCGTTTAATATTATCTGATCAAGCGCACGGATGGAAATGAAATGGTCTTACTGCCTTAGAAAATAACACTGGCCCCAAAATGCTGACAAAAATGGGAACATGGGTTTGAACTGGAGAGCGCTGCCTGGTCCTGGTAGCCCAGGGAGCTCTTAGTGCTGCTGCGAAGAGACCAGCAGCAGGGTCACTTTGGTGAAACTTCCACCACATCCTACCTGTCTTGGAGAGGAAGTAGCTGCAGTGGAAAGTACAAATTTTGCTATCTAAATGACAATTTAATATTTCTGGAAACCTGCTTATGGACTCCATATTGTAGGGCTGATTCCAGTCTCGTTCTCAATGGTTCCTGCAGTAAATCTGTGAAGCTGAACTAATAAGAACTTAGTATGTGATTGGCAGTAATATATCATTCTGGGGCTTCTCCTCAGTTAAACCAGCTTTGTAGTACCCTTAGCCTTCAGTGTGTTTTCAAAAATCACATCTGAATCCCACAGTATTGTATAGGAGCCTTCTATTTTTTCTGTGTCCAGTGCCCATTCAAGCACGAATGGCTGCAATTATTCACATAAGCTGCTGCCCTGCTAGATGTCTTTATTAAATCAGAAATAATGTTCTTGGATTGATCCACCTACACAGCCTGGTACAGTCAGACAAATAGACATTATTTTAATGTAAATGCACAAATTCTTTACACTTCTGTATTTTACTTAGCTCAATAATGTGTTGTAAATTAATATAAGACTGCTAAGAAGATATTTCCCTTTTAGAGAGAAACCTGTTTCTGAACTTTCTTGCTACAATGTTTTTAACCTGCTGTTTTCCCTCCTTTTTCTTTTGCTCTTTCCTAAACCTTTTTTCTTTTCTACTGATATCTAAAAAGGTTACTTAAGTGACCTAAATCACTAATCAAAAGGTAGCAAAAATTCTGCCCGGCAGAATCTAATTTCTGGATTTAATTTTCACTTAGTTCTGGAACTGCCATTTTATATAACTTTTGTGGACACAAGTATAAATCCTGGGAGGGAAGAAAGAAGGCTGCATCAGTTAAAAATTTGAGAACGTGTATTTCAATCTGCAGAGGAAAAATATTAAAAAATAAATACTGCTATGATTCAGGACACTCCCTAACCTTCTTTTTGATAAGCTAAATAGATGTAGTTTTTATTTTCATGTTACAGTGTAATCATTCTTGTGACCCTTCCCTGAATCCTTTCTAGGCTTTTTCAGCTATGGCATCAAACAGGACATTGTGTTCTAGAAATGGTCACACCAGTGCTGACTTTGAAAGGGTTCTGACGTGATCCAGCCTGCCTATAACATCCTAACAGTCCTGATTTTGCTGTGTATACACTGATGGATTGAATTTCTGCATTGGCCTCAGTGTTGCAGAGGGATTCATCCTTAGCTGGTTATCTGTCAGGCTTCTGGCAGGTCTGTTTTCCAGTCTGCTGTTTTCCCACATAGATTCCTTCACTCCATGAATCAACCTCTGTTCCTTATGCCTAGACGTGTAACTTCATGTATCTGCTTGCAGCCAATTTACCGATAATTCAGATTGCTTGGTAGCAATGAGCTGTCCCATTCGTTAGTTATAACTTCCCTAGTCTTTGTTACCTTTCAGAATTACCGGTGCTTTTGAGGGGAAGAGATAATTGATAAAACTGTTATATTGCACATGGCCAAAACCCAATTCCCATGGGTTCCCATTCCAAGCTACAAATTCACATTTCTCATTTACACTTCAATTTTGAGACCAGTCTATTAGCCACTAAATATATGTACATAAATTTTAATTCATTGAAGTTTCTTAAACAAAATACCCTACAACACTAAATAAATGTCTTCAGACCACATTTTTTATTAGCCAAGAGAAGTATCAGTGTAGATTGACTAAAAGCTAGTGTTGATGAGCATTAATTCAATTGCATAGAAATCATATTCCTGTAGGCTTCTAGCAGCTTTTTTACTGATCTATGTTAGCTGGACAGACTATAATTCCCTAGGTCACCACACTGATACTTTTAAAATGCTCGTCTGACGTATTTCCAGAACGCAGATGTTTCAAGGGTTGTTAGCAGCCCCCCAAGTGTCCTTTTCCAGCTGTTTTAAAACTCTGATACCAGTTACCAGATACATAAATTTACTCAGTTGTTTTTAGTGGCTACTATTTGTAATGCTTATTTGACTGCTGTTGTAATGGAGAGTGTTTTGTTATCATACTGTGATATAATTATATTACCTGTTTATTTCTCCATATACAGAAGAGAAATATTTACTGAAGGCTTCCAATTGCTTTTGTTATATGTATGCAATCATATTTGAGTAACATTGTTAGGATTTTTTAGGATCCTTTTTCTTCTATATAGAAGAATAGCTCTTTTTAATCCTACCTTTGGCTGACCATTGACTTTTATGTCTTTTTGTTTCCTTTCCTGAAACTTACAGCTTCTAGTATTTTTTAATAGATCTTTTCCTCATTTTTATATACCCTTCTTTTTAACCCAAATTGCGTTTTAATCAGTGTTATCTTTTTTCAGTCATTGGATGTTAGTGTTTTAGCTGTTCTGTCAAATTTTCTCAAATAATTCCCACTTCTAGTTAGGTCCTTGACCTTGATCTTGCTTATAATAATTAGATATTCTGAAGATGTCCTAATACAGGCATTATGTAATTTATGTTCAAAGTTACCACCGCTGAAAGTCCTTGAGCTTTAGAGAAATGGAAGACAGAGAGATTCTGTAGAAGTTTTCACTGTTCTTAACTCATTTCCCTAAGGTTGCTGATCCTTACTGGTGAGAAGACAGTGGGCTGGATGGACTTTCAGTCTAATCTGGTGTAGTTTGGTTTCTTAATTCTTTTCACTTTTAGTTTATGTCACTTAAAAGGAAATTTTCTCTCCAACATGTTCTAGAAAGTGGTTTTGTGAAGGATTATTTTGTTTTCCACTGTGTTTTAGTAACTGATTAAAAACACTTGAAATCATTTGCCGCTGAGTTGTGAATGACTTAGAAATATGTTATACCATTTTTTCCCATCATCTCCTTGACTTTTCCTTGTAAATAGCATCTAACTATAGATTTTAATGTTCTAATCATGTGAACTGTCCCCAGATGGATACTGATAATGCAACAGTTTCAGTTCCTTTTGTTTACTCTCAGTGAACTAAAGGAATCCATCTAACTAAGGAAGCTGCAGAAAAAAAGCGAACACAAACGCAGCAAAAACTGATTAATAAAAGAAGCTTGAACAGAAAAATGCCTTTAGGGCTGGGGGAGGGTTGCGGAAACAGAAAGAGAATTCAAGCACAGCTATTAGACTTCCTCCTGGAAACATTAAGGAGTTTAAGACCATTAGAAACCTGCTACTTATCATTTGGGTTTTATTTGAGTGGTAGAATGAATCAGTGCCTCAGGACATTACTTCTATAAGCTGTTATTCAATCACCTTCCCTACTTGAACATTGCCTTGATACAAAGTGCTGCTCTTGAAAAGATAAGCCTCTTGATTTTTTTTCTTAAATACAAAGCTAAATGAATTGAAAGTAATGCCAGCTTTCAATGTGAATGAGTCTTATCACATCGTTTCAGGGATTGCTCACACTGCAAACCCTTAACAATTTTTGTTATTTGTATCTTTTCAGGGGCACAACACTTTGTTATGTCAAATCATGGAGAGAGAGATGGAAGTTAGTATAATATAATCTTTTTTTTTAACCTAGCACTAGAATCAAGAAGTATTCCAGATTAGGCTTTTTCAAATATGAAAAAGCCCATAGGATACTTGCAATTACAAAATTTCAATTCTTTGTAGTAAGACAAAAGCACTATTGCTAATTTTGGTCCGGTTGTACATACAAGTTAAAGAATAAAATAAAAGTTAAGAAAAAATGCTTGCTTTTTGACACTGCAAAAGGATGTACAATAGCAAAATATATTTTTTTACAACCGAGTTTGTGATTCACAATGGAATAACACTGGCAGGTGCTCTTCTTGGAAGCCAGTCACTGCAGGACTGTAGAGTTCTGGTAAGAACTGAAGAGTCACTTACTGCCAAATTCGGCAATCGTTCAATATTCTCCATGAAGCAATAGTTGTCAAAATGCCTGTCAACCACTGGTGTTTGTTGTTTCGCTGTTAAAGTACCTAGTTTCATTAGAGCTAAAGCTCTGCTTGCTTTTCGTATTTTATAATAAAGTGGGAGATGACCATCAAAACCCTTTTCTCTAACCCTGAGAAGGCGATAACACAGGAAGCTGTTGGCTAACAAATCTGAATTCTATTCTAAGAGACATATCTTTTGTGGTGGGGATTTTGATTGAGCTAAGTGCTTTTGAATGAGCATAATAGATAAAAATTAGAATACAGAATAAGGACAGGATGAAGAAATTGCATCTTAAATGCAATGAGATGCACTGAGAGGTAGCCTGAGAGAAACTGGCAAATGTTTTAACCATGAAAATGTTCTCTTCGAAAATTAATTCAAAATTTGTCCTGCCTTTCTGCTGACGTACAAGAACATAGTCTGAATTTAGTCACCAACTTCAATGAATGCTTTCTTTACAGTGTAACAAATGAGAATTGGCTCAAACACCTGTTTTCAGTAGAAGATGACACCATGCCAGATGGCTTATTAGCAAAGATAACAGAACAGTTGATGAAACTGTCATACAACAGTTGAACTTGAACTCATATTCAACAAAGTATGGGTTGAGAACTTTTAGCTAAATGGAATAAAAGAGTTTAACTTGGTATTAGATAGAGCCTAATACTGAATAATGCTTTTAATACTTGAAATTACTCATAATCATCAACACTTTTTTAATCACTGAGATTTCTTTTCCCCTGTCCTGCTATCCAATAAATGTAAGCGGTTGTTCAGTGCAGAACAGAGCCTTTGGCCAAGTCTTACTAGTATCTCTTAAAAAGATGAAGTAATTTTTTTCTGGAAAGCAAATGCACCCTGGCTGGGTTTCCGA
This sequence comes from Rhea pennata, assembly GCF_028389875.1. NCBI lineage: Eukaryota > Metazoa > Chordata > Aves > Rheiformes > Rheidae > Rhea > Rhea pennata. The sequence goes on along the minus strand of NC_084670.1, from coordinate 13,723,751 downwards.
GTCATGAAACAAGCCAGCATTCCAGAGAAACTTTTAAGGATAGCTATTTTCAGAATTTCTTACAAAATTCTGCTTCTATGTGAATTCATTAGTTGTCTCAAGAGGCAAGTTGCTGCAAAATTATGCGGCTCTATAGAAGACAAGCTCTGTGGCTACAGCTTTCATTTTTATTCATAAATGTTCAGGAAAATAAATCATTATTTTGGCTGTTGTGTATTTGAAAAAGCACTTTCTTCAAATGTTTTTCCTTGTATTTTCTAGATCTTAGCGGGTTCCTAAAGTAAAGCCTATCAATATCTTGTATTTCCTTTTATTCAAATCATCTTACAATGCTGGAATCACTAGTATGTTCCTTGTCCCAACTTATTTGAAATTTTGAAAGTGTGGCTGTCTGGAAGTTTGCAACCTTAAAAATGTCTTCCACAGTTCTCAGATTACGCTGCGAGAAACTATGCTGTTATCCATTTTACTGTATATTTGGATACTTTGTATCTGATAAGTCACAAATGATTTTATTAGCAATAGCACCAAGTAAATATTTGGGTTTTTTTATTTGCTATCCTAGCTATAAGACTGTATGGTTTGCATTTCTGTATAATAAATGAATCAGAACTAGGCACTTTGCTACGGTCTTTACCATTGCTATTGTTGCTGGCTTATGGCTGAGTTGGTACTATTTGGAACAGACATGAATATTCAAAAGTCCCTTATAACATTTCTTTTTCTGTTTTGTACAACTAAATCACCTTCATATTAATTTTGGATAGAACTTTTAAAATTGCCCCATAGTGTAGCACAAGTTGATCTACAATTAATAATATTCTACTGCACTTTCCTGGCTTTCTGCTCTAACCTGCTTTAACTTATCCTAGACACTCTCTGTCTCTAGTTAGGGAAATGTGAAGAAAAATATGTTTTGTATAGCCAGACTGTACAGCTTCCTTCTTCTATGGAAACAGTGTTAAGAGTGATTTCTCTAGGGTATCAAAGCATTCGGTATTAATTTCATGTCATCTTGAAACCAGGAGATTGCAAATCCCACTCAGAAATGTTGGATGTTTCTAACATATGTTCATTTTCACTCCTTGCTATGATTCTGTTTGTCTGCCTATTGCCATAAGATAAGGAAAACAATTTATGATTTGTTATATTTACAAAAGTGAAATGATTATTACCTTTATTCTAAATCTAAGTAACAAGTGAAGTTCTGTACCTTTGACTGCATAAAATGATCTTGATGCCACAGATATTCTGAAAAGGATAAAAGTATAATCTGAATTTGTTCCCTTTAAGGTACTGATTGCAAAACTTAAATCTGAAATTTTTGCAATCTACAAATAGAGTATACGTTTCTGTATCTGATAAACACTATATATATATATATAAAATTTTCTTTTCATGTATTTAACATCAACATACAGCTTAGAAACTTTAGAAATAATGTGTATCTGACATGCTTAAATCCTGGCTCTTTTATTAAAAGCTTGTGTTGAATGATTTGAGAGTTGCAAAGAGATTTTTGGTTTTATCTCCATTAAGTAATCTATCATCTGAAGGTCATATTCTCCAGCCCAGAAAGCTTTAAGCTGTTAAAAAATGAAGAGAGGACATCACAAAAGGGGATTTAAGTCACCTGTACAGTCTCTGGAATCCAACACAGGCATATATTCAGATAATCCCTGGGCTGTTTTGACTTAGGCTGTGGTATGTGAGACTCTGGGCCACCAAACTGTAGGAGCCTTTTGGCCATTTCATTGACTCAGAATTTATTCCTTTTGGTTAAGGTGGTGAGGTAAAAAGATGTTAAAATTACCACAAAGAAGGTTGTACAGAAGTGGGACAGATAACAGGCACTGATGCTTTAAATCTATAATTTATACAACACAATGTTTGTTTATTGATCTTATTTATTAATCTTTTTTCCCAAGGGCAAAGAAAAATTGTTCTTTTTTCAGAGTTTATCTTATAATGAGCAAAGTTTTGTGTGAGGAAATACTTGGTAAGTATCAGAGAGTTAAAACAGAAGAAGGTGATTTCACTAAGAAAATAGTTCTTCAAATGTATCCATTAAGGCATTGACTAGTTGAAACTGCTTGACTGAGTGATGTCTTTTTTCCATATAAAAGTCAGTCATCTTGAATGAACATGTAAATTCTAATGTCTGTCTTACAAATGTAAAAGGTCCATTAGCTGCAGTAAATGTAGGTTTTACATTTTCATATGACATATTCATCACTGAAAACAATTAGTTCAGGCCAAGACAGGTCAGATACAAAGAATCAATGAGCACACAGTGTGTCAATAATCCCTGTCGTCAGTATGACTTTTTCTTGGGGAAAACCTCATCTAGATACATCATTCTCACAAAATTAAAAAAAAATAGTGGAAAGAAAATCTTTGGATTTTTTTTATTCATAATAGAGTTACAGAACTGTATAGAAAAACTTCCATAAACTTCATAACTGAATGCATTCTCACGTGGGTAGTTTTCTTCAGATTGGACAATATCCTGATCAGTTTAGGCTACAGGGTTTTTTTTGTTTCTTGGGGTTTTTTTAAGAAAGAAAATATCTGGGGAATTGCCTAACCTCCAGGTATTTTTTTTTTTTTTTTTTTTTTTTTGCTGAATATATTATCTGGTTTCATCTAGATTTTCTGCTAAGTAATAGCCCATTTAATTTTTTAAATTAAATTCTGCCTTGCACCAAGTGCCAGCACTTCAATGGTGAAGAGGCCGCTTACTGACCTTCTTCACAGAAGGAAGTTTCAACAAGATTGCATTTTTATAAATCATAGCAAAATCTGGCTCCTAAGCATTATAATTTCAATTTATGTGGTCATTTTGGCATTTTTACTCGGGAACAGCTTCCAGTAAACATATTCTAAGAAATAGGTACTTTTAATTCCAAAGAACAATAGGTACCGTGACGTTAGAACTTAGTATGATGCAGCATCCTTCATGCTTAGTTCAGCATGAGTACTTTCCACCTGAGCAGTACCAGCTTTTACAATTTCCTGGTAATGTAGCTAAAGGGGCAACCAAACTCATTGCTGTACACAATCTGAATAGCCAGGGAAATTATAAATGTGAGCTGGTCCACTGTTACTTTGGTTCACAGCCTAGAGGCTACTCTAAAAAGCAAAAGTAGGCCTTTGTCTAAAATTATTTTTTAATATTTTGATCTATTCTACTCCATGACTCATGAGAAAACAAAAATAATCATAAATATTTGGATTATTTTTATATTAAATCATTTCTTTTGTTAAGAGCATTTCTTTAATGATGTATTACATCTTAATGATGTATTTGGGGATTTGTTTTAAATTTTATTTCTCATGTGCAGTCTTTCACTAATCGGTTCTAAGAACATTTCAGCACTCATCACACAGTGATCTGTGTAACCTTTCCTGGCAGCTGAGTGGATTCATACAGTTTAGCTGCTGTTCAAATATTTAATGTGAATTAGCATTATTGTATTTGGTATATGAGTAACCTTTTTTAATGGTGACTCAGTGCTTGTCGTATATCTTATTTCTACTAAAATTTTCACTATACTAAACCTAATATTTTTTCCAGATACTGTTGATTTGCCCTCAGCCTTTAGTTTTTATGTTCTTTATCAGTAATTTTCAAAACTTCGTGTTTGTTTTCTCATTTAGCTGATGAATAGTTTTCCATGGACTGAAAAAATCACCTGCTTACAAGTAAAGACAATGACTTGGAACACAAAAGCATATGTTTTGATTGCAGGCTGTATGATAGTGTAAGAATACACAAGATAACAAAATATATAAACAAGTTGCCATTTCTTAAAAAAAAATATTTTGACATTGTGAAATAAGCTGTTGTAATGGACACACCTAAGTGCTCCGAAGATGAGCTGCTGGATTATTACACAATTCAACATTATGGAAACTACCTGCCTGGTGATATGCTAGAGATTTGCGTCATTAATTACAGAACAGAACTTATGACAAGGTAGATGGTTGAATTAATTAAGAACAAATGTCAACCGCATATTATTTTAGGCATGAAGATTTCTTTGCCTGTTTTCTATTCTGACCTCAAATGGCACTGTAAAAAGTTATTTTTATAATTTCACTTTGTAAATACCAGTAAAAAATAGTGTCTAATTTGATTCCAAACTAAAGGTAAGCAACTTAATTTTATAGATGAACAGAAGCACAGGTTTTATTGAGTTTAATCAGTTTTCAAAAATAATCTATTAAAAAACACAGTCCTGTAACATTGTTTCAGCCTGATAATTTTAGAAACAAGACTTTTTTCAAGTTACTTTCCTTTGGAAGTTCTGAAGTTTACAAATGTATTTGTTATTCTGTCCTTAGTATTGTTGCAAACTTTTGCTCAGTATTACTTAGCTATTGTAAATCTTTTTGAAGTACAAACATTCTGTAGCCAAGCCATTCTTCAACTTATAAAAATGAAAAACAACCCCAAATCAATGAAATCAATCATTAATATGATTATTGTGGTTTCATCCAGCTTCCATATTTGAAGATGGAAGTTTTATCAGCTCAGAAACTGATCTGTAGTAGGCTCATTTGGTAGGTACAAAAACCTCCAGAAATATAAGAATGGAAGTCATTCAGGAACTTCCTTTTTCTTTCTTTTCTTTTCTTTTCTTTTCTCTCTTTCTTTTCTTTTCTTTTCTCTCTTTCTTTTCTTTTCTTTTCTTTTCTTTAAGTATATTGTAAGGACAATCAAAATTAAAAAAATGCATTTTTTATTTACTAATACATTTGAGCTATATTTGATGACTCCTTAAGAATCAGCCTTTTTGACTCATTTTACTGCTTTTCATTTTTATTCTAGAAGCATAATAAGCATGACAAAATATAATTTTCTTTATCTTATTTCTACAGTAAACCTAGCAGGCAGTGTCTGTGATGCTGATAATAGGAAAAGAAACACAAGACCAGGAATACACTGGAAAGAAGAGCATAAAGTAAGATATATATGGACAATTTAATCAAGGTTAATACCAACAAAAATAAAGCTATTTAACTAGTATTTTTGCTATAGAAAAAAAATGTTTGGGGTAAAAAAGCATCAAGTAAATCTTACTGGGCACAAATTCTTGTCTTAGGAGCAAAGTATGGGGTTACATTTGGGATTGCTGCCTCTTCCCAGGGGAGGCCTAGATTTGTTTGCTCTGTGCTGGGATAAGAGCTGAAACTGCCAGATGACTCCAAGAGGGCAATTTCTAGAGGGTTTAGATTAGAGTAGGATTAGGGTCTGAGCAATCTGCTAAAAGAGGAAAGTATCTGGAAGGGTACCAAAAGTACACCAATGTGAATACTAGCTGCAGTTACAGTAGCTTTGTAAATACTTGTTTTAATTACAAATGATTTTGGAATGTACATTTGGTACTCTTTCTAATTACCCAGCATGAGGCATGAGAAACATGGAGGCAAAAGCCAAGCTCAAAGAGACTCAGAGCATGAAAGAGTGTGATTAGCATGAAAAAAAGAAGTAGAACTAAGAAACAAAAGCACAGAGCTTAATTTCTACTCAAAAAAACTTGTACAGGCATGGAAGCAAACACTATAGAGAGCTGCTCATGGGGAATAAAGATGAAAAAATGAAGGCAAAGCTTTCTGTACTGTCTTACCAGGAAAAAATAAGACGTAATACCACCCCCAGGAATAACGCCCGAAACATGGGGACACTTGTGAGTGTCTGATGAATACTAAAGCCTAGAAAAGACTGAGACTGTAAAGAAATAAATTGATTTTGGTCTTAAAATAAAACTCAGAAATAGAAGATCCATTACAAAGCACACTGAAGCAGGCTAAGGGAATCCTGCAGGCAAAATACAGACATGTAAAAAAGTGAAGTGTAGCCCATAAACGCTAGCATAAAAATCAGAAGGAATAATAGCCATTCTTTTGGAGTGTTCCAAGGGGCTTGCAAACCCAGCTTTGCTCTAACCAGTGCTGCCTCTACCCTGGGAAGCAAAGATAGCAATATGACCTGAATGCTTATAATAAAGGAATAACATCTCCAGCATGATTGCAGTTGATCCAAACACCGCTCACATGCTGCAGCAGTCAGCATGTGACACGAGACTGATGAACATGCAGCTATGCTTTTACACCAGCCAGTTAAACCCTATATAGACTGCAGAACCAATTACACACAACCCATGTGAAATAGCAGCAATACTGATTGGGCAGTGTGCTGAAACTGTTCTGATTATCTCTGAAACCTTGTGTTTAAAATGTTTCCTCCTCTACAAGTGATCTTCTGTGTAAAGATAATTTGCTGCAGTTCTTAATCACTCAGCACAAGTAGCAGATGTCTATTTGTGGAGTCCAACTTTACCAATAATCTGTTTACATTGTTGAAATGCTACATGATGGATATTGGTTTTTTTTCATTTCTGTTTTTCATATGTAAATCATACAAAAAGACCTAGAAGCACATTATTAAAGCTATAAAGCCAAGTATTCCAGGGGAACCTAAAATTTATGATTGATTGTGATACAAATTTTTAAAAGCTTTGAAATGCATAGGGTATTTTGAAGTTTGACAAAAAAGGTGTTCAATATTTATGATGCCATGAAGGGCTCTTGGTAAGCTGAAGTTATCTTTTGGTAATAACTTTTGACATAACTTTTCATTCAGTATGAGCATTAGAAAGACATATGCCTGGTTCAGGATGCATCATCAGGATCCAGCTGATCACATTCTTTTAATGGGAAAAGCTGTTGACCAAAATGCAGGATACAAAAAGATGAGTATTTGTAATAAATGCAAAGAGCAAAGAATTAGGTTGAATAGAAAGAACTTCAGTGAAAGAGCTGAGACTTTCTGTATTTATCACTTGATATCTGGACAACTCCACATGGAAGCTGAAAGGTAATGCATTAATATTCTTTGATCCAAGTGAAAGAACATGAAATCAGTTTCCCAATTTACAAAACAGGGTGTGTATGCTTGGAAAGATAGCTGCTTGTGCTTTGAGATTACTGACACATCTTCAACACATTTGAGAATGATCAGCTAAGCAGAAGCATTTGAAAGGGCAAAGAAAAATCTCAAGCTTGGCCCCAGTCCTAAATTCATTTAGCTTTGCAGAGCAGTAAGAATTACAGAGAGGCTCACAAGTAGGAACGAATGGGGAGAGGAGCCCATAGCACTTCTCAGCAGACTCATTACATGCTCGCACAGGAGATGTGTTCAGGCACAACAGCAGCTGGTGGCTATACTCTCTCAAAAGGAGTAAGTTCATTACCTTTAGGCACAAAAAGAAAATGTAATCTAATCAATTGCTTTAATCACGAGTAAACCATTGATGATTTCAAACAGCAAGCATGCTGTTATTCAAGCTCTGACATCTCTATATGAGAATATGCACCTCCCTGAGAAAGTCGTTACTGATGACAACTCTGAGCAGGAGGGAGCTTCAGTGGCTCAGAGCAGACGTCTCTATCTTCACATCACTAATGGAAAGTATCAGGCAACTGAGCAAAGGTGTTGACAGGATGGATTAGTGTAAGTAAAAGAATCAGTCACACCAAGTGGCTCAGCAGATGGGAGTAAAAAACTGATGAGCAATTCATCTGCTCTGAGGGATGAACTACAAGTGGCCAGTGCCAGAGGGAGCAAGGCACTTTGAGAAATGACCTATTTCCTGTCCCCTTCCCCTTGCCACACACCCCCTTTCCCCAGTTTTCCCTTCTGCTCTCCAAGGCTGCTCCCAGGCTTGGCCAGGTCCGTACTGCAGCCGCCGAGGCCTATGGCCGCCCTCCCCAACAGCAGCAACGAGCCCCAGGACGGGACTAAACATCCAGCGTGCAGCAAGGGGACTACCCCTGCCGAGCAGCCTTGCTCCAGGCGCCGGGCCCGCGTGTCGAGCCGCCCTCCCCCGCAGCTGCAGTGCTGCGAACGGCGGGACACCCGCCGCAGAGCGCAGCCGGCTGCCGCCCCTCAGCGAGCACCTGCCCCGACCCCGCGGCGGCGGGAAGGCGGGACGGCGGGACGGAGCATGCGCAGAGCCCGCTCCCCCCTCCCGCTCCGCCCTTCCGCGCGGAGGCGGGACAACATGGCGGCCGCCGGCGCTGCCGCCCTGCTGCTGCTGGGGTGCTGCGGCGCGGCGCTCGCCGGCGGCGTACAGGTACGGGGGCTGGCGGGAGCGGCCCGCGGGGAGACGGGGCGGCGCCGAGCCGGCTCCAGGCCGCTGCCTCGGAGCTGCCTCCTCCGTGCCCTCCTCGTGCCCGGCGCGCAGCCCCCGCCGCCGCGCCCCTGTCGCTCCCCGCGGCGCGGCCCCGCGGTGGGTAACGGCCAGGCCGCGGCCGGCCCGTGCTGCCGCCGCGTCTGGGGGTCGCGGGTCGAGTGTTCCGTACACTGTCGTGCGGGAAGTCCCCCAAGTAAAAGCGGGTCCTCAGGGCCGCGTGTTCTGTGCGAACTGTGCGCAATTAAAAGCTCTCTTTCAGTACGTTTGGAGGTTTCCAAATAGAAATATTTGCTAGAGTCTTCGAGTTACTAATCAAACTGAAAGTGGCTCGCTCTTTGAAGTTATGCAGCATTACTACATATATTTAAATTTTTTTTTTTTTCCCTGTTACTGTGGCTTTTGTGTGTGGCTGCAGACATCAGCCCGGTGGTCCTCAGAGATCTGGTGCCATCTAGATTCTTGTCCTGTTCCAGCCCTGTTTGTACCCTCTGTCCTGACCGATGTATCTGTGCGAAAGGGGCCCTCTCCTCTGAAGAGCCCGCTGGGGACTGTGCTTAACATAGATTTTTAGAGGGCTGCTTTTGTCATAGCTCCTGGTTTTGAAGCACTAATGTTCCCTGTAATCCAGTTCAATTTAAAGTGGATTAAGATAGCAGATTTGCTTAATTTATCTGCTAGTAGAGAGGCAAGAGGAGCAATGGAAATAGAAATTAATCCAAGCCCCCTTTTATTGATAGGGAAGAAATTGTGGGTCAGGAAATCATTCTCCTGAATATAAGAAATTATATTCTTGGAGTGTCGTCTGGAATAGAGCATAGTGGTGGCTTTATGTTTTAATTAAGGTAAAAGTGACCAACTTGATTTTCTCCTGTATTTTTCAGCACATTTCAGAGAAAAATTTGGAAGGCTTAACTTACCTTCGATCTCTTTTTCAGTGTAACATCAGAATATAGATGAGGTCACTGTGACAACCAATTGGAGAGCATAAACATGACGATTCTGTTTGAAGTTAATACTATTCAAATATTATCACCTATGTTTTCTATTTTTGCCAATCACTTGATGTATTCTTTGCGTTTTACTAGCTTTGCTCTTCCTGCTTGACCTTGTGTTTCCACTTGTTGTGGTAAAGCTGGGATTATTCAAAATGATTATAACATACAGATGAACCATGTGTAATGGAATAAGGAAACCTACCTGTCTTGAAGCTTTTGTAAGGTTTATGATTTTTAAGATGTAGTAAAGGCACAAATGTGCATTGAACAGTTTGTTTTGAGAAGATAACAAAAATATAAGTCATCATTTCTTTGTTCACTGCTGAAAAATGCCTAATATATATTTTTTTCTTTTTCAGGATCAAGCAGAACAGTTCTTTAAAAGTGGTCATACAAATAACTGGGCAGTTTTGGTAAGCTTGGTCCAGTTTGTGTTCTTCAGATAATGCTTACATCTTTTGGTCATGCACCATAGTCACTGCAGCCATTCAAGAATTCTGTTCACGTGACAGAAGTTGAAAGATAAAGACTCAGAGGCAAATACCATTATTTGAAATTATCCCTGAAAATTTACTATACTATATTAAAATTATCTTTTCAGTATAACTACATATTAGGCACTCAGAACAGCAGGATTCATAAAACAGAAGTTTTGCGTTACAGTGGGTAAATTATCATACTGTCAGTTGAACAACAATATGACTATAGTATCAAAGAGAAATTTAGCTCTTTGAACAGACAGTAAAGTTTACTTCTCATTTTTGTTGTTAAGTTTGCTACTTTGTGACAACTGCATTAGAATAAAGCAAATTCAAGAAAAGTTGAAGCTCAATTGTTCTTATCCTAATTCTTTTCTTTGCCTTGAATCTTTTATTAGCTTTGAATCATGCTACACAATTAGTTCTTAATTGCAATTCAGGTCTTGGTGACTAATTTGTTTCAGAACATACTGTAATTACTCTGTAGCAGATACTTGCTTTCCAGATAGTATAATTTAACAATATAAAGGCAAAATTAATAGTAATGGATTGAATTAGGAGGAGTAATTTCTATATTCTGCAATGTACAAACTTAAAACTATTAAAACATAAAGTACTTTTCTGTTTTAATACTGTTTACAGATTGATGTTTTTATTAGTATGATCATAAACTTATAAACAAGGAAAGTGGAAAATCAGGTCCAAGGAGTTTTACTTTCTGTCCTCAACAGAATCGCTGCTTAACTTTTTTTCTTTTTTTATTGCTAAGAAATTTGACATTTAACTTCATGACGATAGGTAGTAATTTTTTTTAATCAAGAAAATAATAATGTTACTGTTTTTGTGCAGTTCAGGACTGGGATCACAGTGCAAAACTACGTTATCAAGAATTTGAATTAATATACTGGACCATGAAGACCTTTATGTAAAGCATTGATATATTTTCCATTCTGTTATAAGGGAGGTGATAGAGGACAGGGACAGATGATAGTGTCTTAAAAATGTTACAGCTACATTGCTAGAATTAGTTTTCAGAACTCTAAATCTCACTGAAAGGCAAGTGTTTTTGTGGACTGATTCCTGTGGGCTTTTTTGAAATTGCGAACTGAAGCAATGATTGAGGGTGAAGGGGGATCCTTTCAGGTGGAGTTTTGATTATCATTTAAGCTATTACTCATTGCATTTGATGAAAAGGCTTAGAGTAAAAAATGTTATATAGAGGAAGTTTACTTAAAGATGTTACTGTTTAATTTAAAGTTGTATATTTAAAACTGAAAAACTAAGAGAAAAAAGATACCTTAAATGCCATATTTGCTCTCATTTCTGTTTTTGTTGCTTTAAAATTGCCTTTTCTAAAGTGCTTCTTCATCTGCTTGAAAGATTAGTAAAACAGCAGAAAACTAAGTTTCTGCAGAGAGTTGCTGTCCTTGGTGTAGAACAAACAAAAAGCAGTGAACTTGATGTAAGCACAAGGGCAATGGAAAGGCTAGTGTAGAGCTACAGTAGGTTGCCTCTATAGGTTTTGGAATCTCATTGGCTTGAGCTTTTGAGGATAGATTAAATAATACCAGACCAAGGGAATAGTTTAAGTACAGAAATGCTGATCCCCTGTCCTTCACCCAGTTGAAACAGTGGCATCTGAATTCTTGGATATTTTTTGAGAGTTTGTATTCAGATTTTGGTTAGAGCTCACTTAGCTCTTTATTTCATTCAAGGACTCAAATATAAAGCATCTTCAGTATATGTTCCCCTATCTGGAGCTTCTGCATGAACTCACTTACGTCTTTATGCAAGAACGCTCCTAGAATGGGTTTGCTGTTGAGATGAAAACTCTTCCTTTGATTTTTTTTTTCCATTTGAAATGGAGAAAGCAAATGAAAAAATTAGCTTATCCACTTACTATTATTATTCCCCAAGTGCCACTTTCTATACTTAGTTGATTTTTATGACTTTTTATGATTCGGGATGGTTAAAAACTTTTTTCTTAAAGTTTATTTTTAGCATTTATTACTGTGGTACAACAAAGGTTCATGTAACTTATATCATGAGTTTCTTGGTGTAGCTAGTTTTTTTTTTTTTGATTTCTTTCTAGTTTGTTGATGTCACATGCATGAGAAGATCCTGATTACTGGATCAGTCCAATTTGTATCTTTTACACTGTTAATATGCATTTTTTTTTCTTAAAAATTCAAGGTGTGTACATCTCGATTCTGGTTTAATTACCGTCACGTGGCAAATACTCTTTCAGTGTACAGAAGTGTCAAGAGACTGGGCATTCCTGATAGGTGAGAGAATCTTGGTGAATACAATTGATTGCAAATGTAAAGTTCTCTTGTTATCTGAGACAGTATAAAATTATAGCTCTCTTCAGAGTACAACTGGATAAGAGTAAAGATGTAGTCACATCACTATGTTGAAAAGTACAGTAATATTCAAAATGAAAAGGTACAAATTATATCATGAAACTTCTAGTTAAAGTAATTTGATTAAAAGAGGAACTATATGGCCACTAAGTTGTACCACTTAATAAATTGGTAAAAGTATAATGTGAAAATGGATAAATGCATTCAGAAGTGACAATATAACTACAATATATAGCTTTTACTGTACTGTGATTTCCTCTCAGTGTGGAGATGGTAGCAACCCTGGCTATAGTTAAAATGTAAGACTTCCTTGTCTTTAACTACACAGAGAATCTTTAAACTAAAGTTGTTGAACAAAGCAGCTCCTACATATTGAAAGTAGCCTTGAAAAATCCATTTTGCTTGATATTTTTAGGAGAAGCCAAAGGCTTTGTCAATCCATGCAAATTGTACTTCCCTGGCTATAGCACGATGGTTAAAATATTATTCTTTCTCCGATAGTAAGATTAGGAGGATGAATAAATTGTTCTGAGGTGTCTTAATAATTGTGTTGCTACTGGGAATGTTTTAGGGATATAACTATTTTGGAATGTAATTTACTTGCATAAAAATTGTGAAAACGAATGATACTAGTTCACTGGTGGTATTTCCAGTATGTCTAGGTAAACAGGTAGAAGTCACTGAAAGAGTGACTTCTATCTATTTTTGAAAGCGAGGATATTGGAACATAGTATTTACAATAATTTTGAAGCTATAAATCTGAGGCAAAATAGCACCTAGGCTCTGTAGGCTGAAAAGCATAGATATGTGGCATTTTTTTGCACATATCATACAGAAGCATCTAACTTCCCTCATATTGCATTTGAAGCATAGGCATCATAGGTGCTAGCTTAGAAATTCTTGTAATAGTTCTATGCTTAACTGAGGACTTTTGTCTTCCCTATGTCTGTCTTGCTTCAGCATGAAGGTGAATATGTGGCAGCTTCAGGAATACTGCAAAATTCATAGTATAGCAGGAGGTTTCTGTTTCTCAGTCATATGGTCTATTTCTCATCCATACCTAAGGATTTGGAAATGAATCTCAAAAAAGGCAACAATCCTTTAGACTAAGACACTGGAGGAGACCTAGGGAGAGATATAATCTAATTTCTCATATCTCTGGCAGTTTTCACATGGATTTAAGTGAGTTTGTCCCCAAGAACATTGGAGAAACTTCTTTTACTTAGTTTTGTTTTTTTTTTTTGCTGCAAAATTTCATTCAAAATGTTAATAAGATTTTTTAAAAAAATGTTAAAAATATATCATCATTCTCTCGGAGAGGAAGGGGTAGAATTTGTGCATAGCTTTGTTTTGGACAGAACTGTGTTAGTCAGCTGGTTTAAACAAATTTGTCATCTAACAATAGAATTCATTAGGAAATGCTTTCTGGTTTTATGGTTGTAAGTTGCTCTGGTTTGTTGACATTTTGTCGCAATTCTCCAATTAGGAAGAAAGTTTTGTTAGAATAAAAGAGAACCAAAATGATCTGAGAAATTGCTTTTGATTACTGGAATCATTATCCAATATAAGTTTCCCATCAAGGGAATAGCAGTAATATAATACATGATTAGATTACTTTTGTTTAACAATTAAGCTACAGGTTAACACTTTTTTTTTTCTGAATGAATGAACAATGCATTCATTTGCACATAATGATTCTGTTTATCCATGGGGTATTTCACTTTTAAGAATACCATCTGGTGGTTCTTAAAACTTGGCATGTTCATGTTTACCTGTATGTACTACTACCATGCACATCTGAGTGATGTGCAATTATTCTTTTTTTTTTTTTTTTAAATACTGTTACACAGTCATTGAAAATAGTGCTAAACTATGGGACTAGTGATGGCTTAGTCTGGAATATTCTCTTTTGAGTGTAATGCATAAAATGAATATACACAAGACTACTATCTCAGTAAATCTGCAGGGTATATTTTTGACACTTGCAACCAACTCCCCTTTAATAATACTCCTTTTTATAAAAAAATAATTTTGTATTGGTATGCATATGTGAGGAAAAAGTCTTTATTTCTCCTCTGCTGCTGTCTTCCTCTGAATTCTCTCATTAGAGCTTCATATCTGTTCCAGATATGAACCCTGTTCCAGGGTTTTATTCCCATTGAAATCGATTACTCAGATTATTTTTGAGCATCTGTGCTTACATTACCTGGGAGAGCGTTTGTGTCTGTTTCTGTGTGGTGTCAGCACTTAAGTAATAACATGGCTCTTAACAGTGCTCAGACATACAGGTGAACGATGACAGATACTGGAATGGTGTTGAAATGGCCGGTCACAGTTTAATTTTTAATTCTTGAATCTTGTGAGTCAGGAGTAAAGAGCTTTGCTTTTAGAAGCATTGTTTGGTAGAATACTAAGATCGCTTGGTCCAGGAGGAACTGTGTCAGAGAATGAGTTACCTGAGAAAAGAACTAACTTCACCTGAATCTGAGCGTGTTTTTTCTAGCGCTAAAGGTCTCCAATCTACTACTTGTTACGTATGTTGACCCTATGCTGACCCTGGCAAGCGAAATACAGATCTTGGCTGCATACAAGCTAGGACATTTTTATAGCGTTAGTCTTCCAACTGCTGGGTGTTTTTTCTTGGTACTTAGAAGACAAATCTGTCTGGTGTTAGCCCAATTGTGTTCTTCAGAGAAAATTCCGTTAGTGCAGGTAATCAGATAATAGCATATCGAACTCAGTATAATGGTTTGAAAAATATTTAGGAGCTCCTCAGATTTCAAGAAAAGAATAAGTATACTGCTTTTAACTGATGAAGGTGAGAGAAGGTGAGGGTACTGGGATTTCTTCTGTGGAACAGCATGAAATGATTTAGTGCTGTGTAAATTCAGATTTTTATAAAATGTTCTGCTGGCCTAGGTCCTGTCAAATCTGTACTATGAAGTTGCTAATGCTAACTAATCTTGTACTCAGCTTTGCCTAACTAAATCCTACAGGTAGGTACCAACTGCCTGTGTATGCATGTGTGGTATCGTTATAATAGTGAGGGTGAACACAAGGAAACAGGGAATAACTGAGCAAAGTTTCGCCTACAGTGACAGGAATCTTCTTAAAGTTACAAGCTGTTGTTTTAGTTATGGGACGTTTGTGTTGTAATTTCTGTTTGACTGATAACGTGAAAGTAGAATGTGTGAAATAGTTCTGTCTTATTTTTCATAGTCACATTGTGCTGATGCTGGCAGATGATATGGCATGTAATCCCAGAAATCCCAAACCAGCTACTGTGTTTAGTCATAAAAACATGGAGCTAAATGTTTATGGAGATGATGTGGAAGTGGATTACCGAAGTTACGAGGTGACTGTGCTTTAATTAAATAACTTTTTTTTTTTTGGTAGTTTTTGTTTAAGGCTTTATAAAACCTATGCAGTTTGAGAAAGTCTTTCCATTTCTATTACTAGATTTGGGCTGGGCTTTTATGACCTAATAGATTTAAAAAGTACTCCCCAAACGTAATACTGAATTTGTATTTAAAATTTAGTATACCGTTTTAAACAGTAGAAACATATTGTTGTGTGTTAGCTGTTTTGAAGAAAATATCCACGATTATTCTGAGGATATGTGGAACTCTGTATACAAGGAATGTACAGATGTTACTGAACTTTCTCTTCTGTGGAAAAGAGAGATAGGTGGTTAGTGTATCATCTTGCATACACATTATGGTTAAATTTTCAGCAAAATGTTTAATAGGGAGATCTACTTGTATCCTAAGTGTATGCTTTTATCAATATAAAACATAAGCCTCCTCCTAGTCATTATTGTAAAATAGTTAATACATAGAAATAATTGCTGCATTTTAGCACCTTTTGTTTTTATGTAATACTACTTCAAACAGACTATTTCTTTGCCAAGTTGTCTTAAATTGGACAGCACTTGCATGGTTTAGTAATGCTTATAGTTATTACTAAAGCAAATAAAGATTTATAGGAGCATCTATCTAGTAGATGTCTTATTTTTGAATCTTATTAGAAGTAAAGATATGACAGAGAAATAGAGATATGTTCTTTTCATCATGTGTTTTTTTCCCTGCATGTGAGTTTTGTACTAGCATTTTTTAAGCTGTATACATCTACATGAAGAGCAAGTGATGTTTTATTGAATGTTTTGCAATCACTCTCCAGATGATCTGGTCACTCGAAGACTTACATAACTGAAACTGATTTTTTTTTCTTTCCTGAGTTGCAGAGGGAATCTAAAGTTTATTTTCCATGATAACACACACTAATGTTGGAGCATTTTGTGAGTATATGAGGAACTTTGGTAGAACAAAGTTACACACTTTAGTAGGTTTCAGATCAATGAAGATGTATATAGAAATTATAATGGTAGTAGACTTATTTGATATACTAAAGCAGCAGGCTGATGTTAGTGGGATAAAACAAAAAGTACTGTATGATCATGAGCCTTATTGAAGTAAAACCTTTAAAAGAAAGTGTGCATCGATGTGGTTCTACTATCCAGTATTGCATCTTTTTAGATAAACAGCGTTTTATTTTTCAATTATTTATTTTATGGAGTCCAGCCTAGAGTGGTTGATCAATATTTTTATCTTTGTGCTTCTATTTTTAAGGTTACTGTGGAAAATTTCTTGCGTGTATTAACAGGAAGAATTCCACCAAGTACACCTCGATCTAAACGTCTTCTTTCTGATGACAGAAGCAATATCCTAATATATATGACGGGTAATTATAGGTTTGTGTATATAATTTATTGACTTTTGTTCAGTAGAATGGGGCTGTTTGAAAGCATGAAGTCCTGTCAGGAGTCCAAATAAACAAAAAACAGTAGAGTGAATGCTTTTTGTTGTTGTTTGTTAAGCATGTCATACAGTAATTAAGAAAAAACCTGTAACAGTACCCAGCAAAGATAGTAAAAACAGTATGTGTGCATCATTTAGACTGGAAACTATCATAATATTTTTTTTGTTGGGGTCCCTTTGGAGAAATAGAATTGTATTTAGCTTTTTTTAGAAGGATGGTTGACCGGGTCATAGTTTTTTCTATAACTTAGAAGCTTCCCTAACTTGTATCCCCTTGCCCCTGTCAGGTCATGGTGGAAATGGTTTCCTAAAATTTCAAGATTCTGAAGAAATCACAAATGTAGAACTTGCTGATGCCTTTGAACAAATGTGGCAGAAAAGAAGGTAAGAAAAATGTATTATTTAGAGATTGAATAGTGTATTTCATAAGCATATGTGAAGTTTAGCTGGTAGATCACTATTGCTTACTTTTCAAAACAGTTACTATCTATTGTCCATAAAATTGCCTGACACATTGCATACAAAAAGATTAGCTTTGGTTTTTATTTTTGGCTTCCTGCAATTGCAGCTGCTCAAATGAGTATCTTTGGCTAATCTTACATGTAACAATCAATGAGTGTGAACTCTACTCTTCCTTCAGTTCCTAGCAGCTATCCTGGTAACTAAGAAACAAAGTATGTATATGTTCTTTCAATCTGAAGAAAGACAAGTAAGAAGGCTGTTCTGTTTTTCAGGTACAATGAATTGTTGTTTATTATTGATACTTGTCAAGGAGCATCCATGTATGAACGATTTTATTCACCTAATATAATGGCCTTGGCCAGCAGCCAAGTAGGAGAAGATTCTTTATCGGTAAGTAAGTTTTTGTGATCTTGAAGATGATTTTCAGAATCCCTGAGTGAGTTAAAAGCACAGTCTTACCGATTTAAGTAAAAATTTCACTTCTAATTGCTGAATTTAATATATTAAGTTTTCAGCGTATCCAGTTTTCTTCGAAACTCGTAAGTATATTTTTCCTGCCACTTTGTTGGACTGTCCCAGAGAATGAGGCTAGTTATTTTTCAGCAACTTTAATACCAAAGGTATTTATCAATATTTTTATAAATATAAAACAACAATAAACAGAAAGCATAATTCAATGCATAAGGTGTATTATAAGGTAGATGATGACTCATCTCTTTCTTCCTCTGCATGTCACTTTAGTGTACCTCTCTGATACTGGTCCTTTATTTGAGTAACTCTTTGTGATACTATCCTACTCACTTTCAGTTCACTTGTATAAATTTTTGAAGAACTCTCAAGCAATTACAGAAGTTTTGAGGATCTGCAAATCCCGTGAACTGTTGGGTGAAAAGTACAAAGGAAGGAGGAAATGATTTTCTGTTCACTGCTGATAGTTAAAGTTGAAGATGGAGTTCTGTGCTTGTGGCCAACTTCTGCATTACCTCGAATAGGCAGAAGTTTTATGGGAACACTGATGAGATAGATGTGAGGAATATTCAGCCTAGGGCTTCTTACACTTGATAAAAGAAAATAATGCCTGCTGCCTTTTACCTGATGTAGTTGTATCTCATCAGGTTTATAGGAGTGATGAGAGAAAGGTCCTATTCAGACAAAAACCAGCTGGTCAGGATTACCTTAAACTATTAAAAGATATACCACTATTAAAAGATAAGTTCTCTCTCCCAAACTTGCTTTTACAAGCTCTGGGAAGTGAAGGGCAGCAGGCAATTCTGTACTGAACTGTTGAGAAGAAAGTTTCTCGCTTCTTGTCAAACATAGACAGGATATAATCCAGAAAAATGAAGATAATTTGTATTATTCAGCTCAGTGGCAATGTTTATTCAAGGCTAATAATTTTCTTTGTATAATTTGCCTAGGACCAAAAAAATCATTATGCCTAACTCCTGTATGATGTTATTTTGTTCTATTCCTTCCCCTTAAATATTGAATTCTCCCTGGCAAATGCCTAATAACTACTATATGTTGTTTTTAAGCATCAGCCTGATCTTGGGATTGGAGTTCATCTTATGGACAGATACACATTCTATGTTCTAGAGTTCTTGGAAGAAATTCGTCCATCCAGTCAGTCAAATATGAATGACCTAGTAAGTAGTATACTTAACATTCACGAGTATACTAATGACTTTAACATTCTCAGAACAAATTTATTTTGTCCATTAGGGTGCTCCAAAAGCTTTTTGATCTCCTGCTTCTTCTCTCAGAAACAGCTTGGGGGAGAGGGGGTGGAATTACCATTATCAAATCAATTGTAATGTAACATTTTGGAGATTTTACTCAGGGTGAAACTGTTCTGTTACAGAAAAAGCAGCCATCACTAAACAAATTTTTTTAAATATTAATTGAAAAAACTATTTGCATATGAAAAATAGCAAAAAAAAAAATATATATAAAATCAGCTTAATGGATAACAGACATATTGCAAATGTGGAAAGGCAGCTATTGATGCTATTTTGCAAAGGTGGTTTAAACAATTAGAATTTTAACCGTGCGCTTGCAAATCCCTACAGAGAGTAGTTGATTTTTCTGTGTATCTGCATAGACTCCAGAGTGAGATGTATCCAAATCCAACTGTATGTTTGGAGTTTATTGTGTCTTGGGTAAATAGTAGTTGTAGCTTTCAAGATACGATGCAGACCCTCCCCTCCATAACCTATTACGAAATTTATGGAAATGTCTTTGTAACAGTTAGAGATAAACTGGTGAGATGATGTAAATAAAAAGAAACTATATTTTATGTATTCTATAAACACTTTGTGCCTGTTCAGATGTTAGTTTCCTTGTAGTAATACATTGGTAACATATTGTAGTAATACATGCTTTGGTGCCAAGTTGTTCTGTAAATTTTGACAGGCTGTATAAATGATTTAAGATCAACCATTGACTGAGCACATTGTCTTTAATTCATTTCAATAAAAGGAGCACCTGCTTAAAAGTTTTTTCACCCTCTGTCCACAAAGGCTAGTGTTAGGCTGGCTGTTAGGTGTGTAGTAGAATTTGCTCTAAACAGCCCACACTTGACAGATTTTATGTTGATACAGAACTGATTCAGTGACTAAGGTTCAAAATTCTTTTACTACCAAGGAAATGAAATTGTCCTGCAATTTAATACCGTCATGGAATATTGTATTCAGTAATATGATACTGTCATGCAATACAGAACATTTTAAAATAAATCTATTTAAAGAAAAATATGCAAGTTCTTTATTGATTATGTGCCTATTTCTAAAATGTTGTTTGAATGAATTGGCCAGAACACTCTTCTAAAAATGAATTGCCAGGTAACAGCCAAATAACTTGCCAGAAAATGATCTGAGTGATAACAGCATCAAAAATGAATGTTTTCTAGTATATAAGAAACCACTCAGGAATTAGTATAACTAATAACTGGTCTAGTTAGTTAGATATTAAATCAGATATTGTGGATGGTATAGCAAACTTGTAAGCTTGCCAAGTAGTCTTCATTTTGGGCTCTTCAGAGAAGATATCTCAACATTCTTTCTTATGTCACTGTATTTCCTTATGTGCTGAGTTCTTAGGAAGAGCTGAGGTAACTTACCTCCTACGGGCAAATTGTTTATGTTGTGTAAGTCATCTTATGGTACCTCATTGCTCTGCTTACTATTGCTATGGGGGGGGGGAGAGAATGGACCCAAATGTATCACAATTTGTGATGGTAATGTACTGAGTCATAACATGTATGGTTTTTAGTAAATGTGATTTCTTCTTGTCTTTTAAGTCAAAATTTTTTCCATGCTTTCATCTTAGAGTTCCAAAATGACACGATTACTCCACAAGTAAGGGTATCGTCTCATTTATCTGAAAGAAGTTACAGGGAACAGTTTCGCAGTGGAATGGATGGTTAGTGTTATGCTGGTTTAATAGCAAAGAGATAATATTTATCCAAGTCAAGTTTTTAAATTTAACATTTTCCAAACTCAGATTAACATATTACATGGATTACTAACTAGCTCACTCATAGAGCTTTAAAATTGGTAGCTAATAACGAGTTGCACAATTTTCTCATATGCCTAATGTCTGCTCTTTTAAGAGCAGTGTAATGCAAAATGGTTTTTATTGCATTGCCCATTTAATTTTCTCTAACCACTCTTAAAACACCTTCTCTTCAAACCCACCTAAATTTTGGATTTTACATTCTTGCAAAGAATGAGACATCTTTCCCCATAATCCACTCCACCTACTCCCCACCTGCTCCATCTGTGTTGCTAGGGAAATAGCATAAAGCTGAGCAAATGACTGACTTTGGATTTGACTGCAATTCCAAAAAAAGAAAAGACTAAATTGAAATGTCACACTTTTAAGCTTTTAAAATAAGATTCAAATAAATTTCTACATGAGATATCATTTGGCATTAAATAGCTAAAAAAAAATTGTTATGAAAAGTCAAGATAAAGTTTCTGTTTTGAGGAATTGTCTAGCTTTATCTAAATAATACCTTATTCAAGTAATGTGGAAAAACATGCACAAGAAAAATGTCTTTCATTTACCTAGCATTAACCTTTTCCTTTTTTTTCTTTCTTTCTTTTTCTTTTCTTTCTTTCCTTTTATTTATTTTTTTTTGACAAAAGACCTTTGTAAAAGTGTTACTCTGCTGTAGTGTAATTACTTTGCATTCTTCTCTCACACTGGTACTGTGTATTTGGATCTGTAATGTTGAAGTCTTCTTCTTAGTGCCACTGCAAATTCTTGATCATAATTTGGCTCAAAATCTTCTTGTGGAAGTAAATCATTGTTGTGCAGGTTGTGGAAGTAGTCTCTGTTTCATAGTTTCAATACTGATGGTGCTGTTCTGGTACATGAACAGATATCAAGAGACCTTCAAATCACTCCTGGCTTGAGGCTCTATATTCTCCCAGCCCAAAGCAGTGCTGAGTAAAAATTGTTCAAAACTCTGTTCAGTCTTGTCAGAGTTATTCAGAGTCAAAGCTTTGCTGATGGTACTGTGCTAAGGTATCTGTACTGCTTTTGCTTTATGGTTATTCAGTGATGCTTTTGCATGATATTGGTGAGCTGTCATTAATACTTTTTCGTCTTATTTCATAAGACATTGTTCTTTTTCTTACACCTATCACCTATCAAATTCATGTTTTTTCATTTTAAACTGGGGAGAGATTTTCCCCCTGTTTCTAGTCATATTCAGTATGAAGTAGTGTTAAAAGAATTAGGTTTGTCCTTTATTTAATGTTTAACAAATTTAATATATTGATATGTATTTTAAGCAATGGCACTAACTAAAAAAGGTAAAAAAAAAAAAAAAAAAAAAAAAAAAAGCGTTTTCTGTAAAGTCAATGCTCAGTAACTGTTCTTTTCTGGATAGCAACCATTGTATTTGTGTAGGGAGAGTGATTATCTTCTGAATGTTTATTTGTAGTCTTGAAGAATTTTAACAACTAAAAATATGAGTATAGCGTTTAGTGATTTTTTTTTGGGGGGGGGGTTTCACTGCTTTAAAGTACAGAAGCAGTTTGTGGCATATTGGTATACTGCAGGATTCCCCCTCTCAGGTTTTTAAGGAGTGGTCAATTACATGTAGAAAATTTACAATAGGTGACAGCTGTTGCATATAATTAAGAACTTTTAAGCTTATCTCCAACTCAGAATAGCCTGGAATCTTACATTTATCTTCAAAACCATAGTTCTGTTTTATATTAGTAAATTTTATTAACAAAACTAATTAACGTCTAGATGGAAGATAAAGCATCTGTCTATCTTGCAGTCTGAAGGAAGTCTGCTTTTGAAATAAATCACAGTAGGTTATGCTGCTTCCCCTTTTTCAGGTAGGACAATAATTCCTGTCCCATGTAATGTCCTGTTACTATATGCTGTTCTACTGAAGCTTAACGCTTAGGAAAAGGTAGTTTTCCAGTGTTAGGACGTGTACACAGTGTTGTTCCAAGGGACTGTTAATTTCTATTGCCTCGAAAAACATGTTGAATGAAGGAAAGTAGTGTCAGTAAAAGCTATTAGCATGCTGTTCAGACTTGATAGGCAATGGAGAAGTTCTACAGCTTCATAAAAATCCAATGGGGCTTTCTATTTCATGTTTTATGCATTTTAATATGTACATAATGAAAATGTAGACCCTTTTCTCATGGAAGCAACAGTCTGTATGATTTCAGCTTTTTTTTTTTTTTTTTTTTTGCAAAATCTTTTTAATGTTGGGAGAGAGTTTTTGCCTTTCTGAACTGACTTTTTATTTTTGATATATTTTGAAATGAGAACAGAATAATTTCAGCTCCATAAACAATATATAAAGATATTTGAGAATACCTACTGGGAGAGAGCAAATGATAAATATGCTTGATTTGATCTGGATTTTTGCCAGAACTTAAAGAGTTTGAATGCTTTATTCAGAGATTATAGGATTACAGAACATTGATTTCACTGAATTTATGGATTCCTCTCCCCTCTGCCCCCCCCCAAGCTTTCTATGCTCCTGCAGTGCTGGATAATTTCATAGTTTCCTCAGGTTTCTTTTTATACTACAGGACCCAATTTATTCAGAGATGCAAAAGACGGGGTGGAAGAATTGTGAACAGTTACAGTTGCTGGAGCCATTGGTGAGACTGGTGCTGCTCTCTGTGAAGATTCAGGATAGGATAACAGTACAGGAGGGTGGCATGTTCCAAAGGAAACAGAGTTAAATGGCTGAAAAATCTAAGCTTCCTAGAATCTACTTTGCCTGAAAGGGAATGTCAGATCGTCTGATCTGATGCTCTGGTTGTGGCTGTTGTAGTACCACTTACTAAGGTCTGTTTTTGCTGAGATGCACCTTCTAGAAAAGTATTCAGACATAGTGGAGAAAGAAAAGTATCCACTGAAACTATTTTAGTGGTTGATCACCTTTATAGTTAAACATCTGCTTGTAATATTTCATTTGACATTGGCTGAACTTATATTCCAGTTTTTGTTAGAATTGATGTGGCTATGTTAAATTTATCTTTGTTACTCATTTTTTTTTCTTCTCATGAAAGTGATTCCATGTTGGAATCAATTTTCCTCTTATTTTTTTATTAAAAAAAATCTACACCTGATATTTCTCACTATTTTTTTTTCCTTCCTAGCTCCATAATTATTTTTGTATCTGTGCTCCACTGGACTACTTTGTGGTGTCTATTTTAAAGAGCAGGCAGTAGAGTTGGTGATCATACAGTCTTGTTAGGTCTGTGTCTAGATGTGAATTACCAAGTTTCTTCCCTTATATGCCAATGAGTACATTAACCCATTTTGCCAAGCGTCATTGGATCATTTTGTAAATTTAAAAGTATACTCTATTTCTAGCTGATGGTATTGTTTAAGGATATTGAAAGGAAATGAGATTAGCTTGAAGTAATATAATTGGGAGACTTCAATTTAGAAGATCCTGAAAATTTTTTGCTAATGATTATTCTTCTCCCTTTTTTAACTTGAGGAGAATAACAAGTCAGTTATCTTTATCTGTAATGTGTTTGTAAAAGGAATAACGTGGTTGCACCTCTAACATTACCAACCTGCTACTCCAGCTAGGTTTCACTAGTTTATGCAGCCTACAAGGAGAAAAATATTTTTAAGGAATAAAAACTGAATTTTGTAATACACGGGGGTGATTGTTGTGACTGTGGCTTGAAATTAAGTGTAATTTTGGAGGGGAAGTGTATTCTTCAGTTGAACAAACTAGCGACATCATTATACCCATAATTGAAATAACATTTGTATGTAATGCTTATTTTAATGTTTTCTCTGCACTAGCACAAGCTGATTACAGCTTATAAGAGAAGATGTTATTTTTAGTATTTCACCTATTTGATGGTGTCCTGGAAGGAGGTAGACTGAGCCAGGCATGTGCTGAATTTCATTCTGGTCTTGGTAACAGCAATGTTATGCATTGTTTTTTGGTAAATGTGTGATAAAATCTCAATAGAGTCCAATAGATGTGAATTTTAGCTTTTGAAGAACAGCGATTAAATTCCTTCTTTGGGTATGCTTACCTAAATCCTTTACATAGATCTCATTCTTTCTCTTAAAATGTATTTGTTGATGGCAAGAGAGAGGTTTTAAAAGTTATTTCTTTAGAAATGAAATGGAGATATTTGTCACAACCAGTAAGACAGAAGTTCAATGGACTATCAGATGAAAAGAGCACCAGCCTTGTGTGTCCTTGGTAGCTAACATAAAGTAGAATTGGTAAGCAGCTTTTACTCTGCTGTCTTTGAAGCTGTTTTCAACAGGGTCACCTTCGATCCTCAACTCGTTGACTTGAGGTTTGAGATTCTGTTGGGGGCTGATAGGTGAAGGCTGTGGTGGAAAATCATAATTTATTAAATCATTCATAGTAGTCTTACACTGTTGTGTTGATATTAATGGTATGGGAATATAAAAACATTACCCTTTTTCCAATGTTTTGTAACCTTTCTAGCCAGACTTAATTGCATAGCTGCAGCATTGATTTATACATCAAATAGGAAGATTAAAACTAATTCTTATTTTATATAGTTGACTTTAGAGACTTTTTTTTTTCCCCTTATTTGGAGCTGAATAAAAGAAAATGTGTTGCCTTTTGGTGAAAATGTGAAACGAAGAGGCTTTTTTTTATGTGCAGTGACAAATAGCTTTGTATGGAAAAGGTTTTCTGAAATACAAGAATGCATGTGCCTTTCATTATTTTTGTTGAATCACTTTTTCTAGCTGTGGAACTTGCACTGAAATTAATACAAGTTATGTGTGGTATTTATTTTTCTTTCTGTAATGATTTTGTTTTGGAAACTACCTATAGAGACTACTAATTGAGGAGCAAGATATGATTGTCATTTTGTTTTCCAGTTTCAGGTGTGTCCGAAAAGTTTGTGTGTTTCTACACCTGGCCATCGAACTGATCTCTTTCAGCGAGACCCTCAAAATGTTCTGATAACAGACTTCTTTGGCAGTGTAAGAAAGGTGGAAATTACAACAGACACTATTTCTTTGGACCCTAGTTTAGCTGCCTTTGAAAGCAAGTAAGTAGTCATTATTTAGACTTGATTTGCATAGCTCTGCATAGCAGAAACAGAAAAGACTCAACTGTCAAGGAAAGCAGAACTGTTTTTCAGTCTATTTGCTACAGCTATGTTCAAAGAATCAGGGAGCTGGTATAGTCCTGCAGGCTCAGAGAGCTATTTCCTGCACACCTCCTGAGGCAATAACTACTCAGAGAATGAGAATTCTTTCCTACCCTTTATGGGCAACCATATTCAAAGACTACCGTTACCCTGTGTAGTGTAAACAGGGGATTCAGCCATGAGATAGTTTAAAACAAATTAATTTTATTGTTTTTGATACCTGTCTCTACTTAAATTCATTCTAACTGTCTATTAAAAAAAAAAAAAAAAAACCTACTAAACTGTCCTGTTTTAATGTGGAAACTTAGTGGTGTCTGTGTGGCTTAAGTGACTTTGTCAATATGTGTTTTCATAAAACTGTCGGAAGTGGAGTTTAAAAGTAGGAAATTTTTATCTCTACTGGCAGCAACAATTATATTCCTTTCCTCTTCTGTGAGGAAATTTTATTTTTATATACAGTTTTTCATAGAAAACATAGGATTGTTTTTTGCATTTTCTAGTATTTTCTACTTTGAAAATACATATTCTTAAAAATTCTTTAAAACTAGCCACAGAGAAACTCACCAGAAGAGTTTCTTGCAACTACAGTTGAAATTTTGAAGCTCTAGAGTGCTTTCTGTTTATCTGTACTCCGTAAATACTGATTATTAATGCGGTACTAGGTTGAATCTGATAATACTGTGTTCTGTGCCTGACAAAATGAAATTCTTAATCAACGCTTTGTGAAACATGTGAAGGTCATGTGGTTGTGAGCCAGTTTTATATAATAGATTCTAACTGAATGCTGTTAGTCATAAAGCTGGGATTTATCAGCTGAAAACTTTCTATTTAAAAATTCTCCCGCCTTTATTTTAGCTAGCAAATAAATACTCCTAAAGACCAAGATATGGCTGTCAACAATAACAACAAAAAATCAGCCAAAAATGTTCTTTCTTCCTTGTTAGTTCTTCTGTAATGTGCAGAAACCTTTTGTTACTATAAATCCATGCTCCTTCAGATAAGCTCTGAGTTTAAACCATCAGTTAGTTGGCTTTCATAATATGTGGCATCTAAAGTTTCTTAATAGATACTTTGTTTCTGCTCTGCGAATGCTGTGCCTTTTCGCCTTAATTATGATGACGATTTCTGTTGCGGAGCTGCAACTTTCTGTCTGAATAAAGTTGCTAATACAAGTTAATTGATAGAAATTGTAACAGCTTCCATTACTTCAATGAAGAAAGTTATAAGCTGGTTTTATTTTTGGTATTCTGTTGCCACCTATTGGGACATTTAAGGGAAGATGTGCTTGCACTGTAGAGTTTATTTAGCATTTTTCTTGTATTTCTGTATCTTTTACATTTTATGAAACTTTCCTCTAGAAAGAAAGAATTGAAGTAGACTCCTAAAACCAGACATGTAAATATTTTTAACCTATAAATTTATGTAAATTAGTCTGCCTTGTAGAATATCACTCCAGTCAAAGCGTAAGTTAGTGGATGACAGTTCTATAAATTTTCAAGAAAGATAACAGTACCTCTGGTGCATATAATTTAGATTATTCACATTCTTGATTCTAAGTTAAATGTAATCGTTTTTCTTTCTTGCTGTATTTTCATCTGTATTGTGCACATTAGTATCAGCTATATGCATCTTAAGCTTATTCTGTGACTCCTTAGTTTAAAACAGCGCTTAGTGAGACTAGATTTGTTTCTTTGATGAAGAATAAAGGTATCTTGGATAAATAGTAGCCATTTTGCCAATCAAAAACTGCGATGAAAACCTACTGGTGTGTATTTCCAACTTGTGGACAATTAAGAGGAGAAATGTATTTGACCTACTTTACTGGAACAGGAAGTTATAAATTGCAATCTTCAACTTTTAATTTTGAGCTATTTTGTGCTAATTTATGAGCTTTTTAGTTACATACTCATGACTTGGGCACATGGAAGCAATGTTGAGAAATAGCTACTCAGGCATAAATGGGAACGTTATCTTTGTGACACTTTCTGATGTGTAATGAAAGCTGTGTACATGAGCATAATTCCAGTTAACTGAAATCTGTGAAAATGGAAGGGATCTGAACATTTTGGCTTAGTAGGTGAGAAGTTCACCTTTCAGAGACAGTTTTGTTTTTTTAGAATCTGTAGGGCTGGGAGCTGAAGCACACATACGAAGCTTAAAGTAAATCATAGCGTCCATAGCATATAATTTGTTTTAAATGATCTCCTGTAAAATAATAATGGTTATTCATTGCACTGTGTTCAGATATACTTTTCCCGAAATGACTTCTGTTCTCAGTTTCTTGTAACCACTTTGGGAGATTTTAAAGAGAGAATGTTTTTAATGGAGAAGAAAGTATGGACTTTGTAGAGGTGCTGGAAGACTGTAGTACATCTTTATAGATAGTATAAAGAGAGTTTAATAGATTCTTCAAAAACAGGGCTCCAAGTCTGTACTACTTGGTGTGGCAGAGATCTGTTTTACGACAATGAAGTTAAGAATTACAGCTTTAAATTGAAAAAAAATTGTTAGTATTTCATATAGTATTATCCTACTTTGAAAACTTGATGAATGATTTCCTTCTTCCTTTCCAAAAGGTGGTATGTAGAGTTTCTGTATGCAGGAGTTTGAGGATGGTTTGACTACTCATCAGGATTTTTCCTCTTTAATAGCTTCTAAATCATGAACTGCAGCAAGGCATTGCATGTCGTTTTAATAATCACTTTTTGCGCTTATTTTTGGCACATAAATGGTAGTTATTTTTCACAGGCTTATGCAATGGAAACAGAAAGGTGAGGATGTACTTTGTGCAAGATATCTCAGAAGTAGAAAAGGTGAGGCTGTATGCCATTATGTATTCCTGTGTGGAATTAGATTTAGAGATCTTTTTCCCTTAATTAAAAATGTTATGCTTTAATAAAAAGACAGGTTTGGAGAATGTTTTAAATGTTATTCACAGCTGTTTCGGATCACAACACTTCAAAAATTGTGTGATCTTTGAATCAATGCTGCCTTGCCTAATTGCAGTTTGCCCTAAATTAATAAGTGAAATTAATTATAAGTGAATAAGTGAAGGGGCTGAATATTCTTCCATGCTTAATGTTAGGCCAAACATTGTGCTTTCCATGAATGTGATGTCTGTTGAGGTACCCCAGATTGCACTCGTACGTAAAGATAACCAGGAAAAGATGGGGCTGGCACAGGCTGGTTTATTCTTTTTGGTGTCAGCAGGGGAGTTCCAAGTTGCATATCCAAACGAGCTTCTTGGAAAGCAGCTTGAATGTCTCTGCTGCACCAAGTTTGCAACAGAATAATTTTAAATTTCTGAGATATTAAGCTTTTCAAAAATGTTATTACAAGTCTAGTGAAGTTAATGTGAAAGGCTTTTTTATATTTCCTATGTTTACTATGCTGCGGTATACATTTATAAATGTAATATACATACTACACTGCATCATACATTATTTTGTATCCTGAATATACACAGAGAATGCATCTGAAAGATTGATGTACCTAGAAAAAATTTTCAGTTGTGAGATACAAAGATTTCAGCATTCCAGATATCCTAGGATTGATGGAGGGGGGACTTCAACTGGGATTTGTACAAAGAAAAAACGAGTAATGAAAAAGAAGAGGCTTTCTGTCCACACTGAATTAGGTGAGTATTTTTAGGCAGAGGCTTAAAAAAAAAAAAAAAAAAAAAAAAAAAAAAAAGAAAAAGAAAAAGAAAGGAAAGAAGAATCCTTTGCTCTTTCCTTTCTGTATAGCAGTTTCAGTCTAAGCTATGTTCACTTCAAAGGCCTAGTTCAGTAGTTGCTTCAGTCCTGACTGAGCTTTTAGCTGCCAATTTCAGCAGAAAACTTGAAGGTCTCGGGGTCCTGGGGCTTCAGCTGCCTTTTTTTTTTTTTTCTTTGTATAAATCCCTTTTTTAGGTGAACCGAAAGAGGAAAACAAGTTGCAGAAGAAATCCTGAATCCTGGAGAAGAAGCAGCACAGAGTTTAGTCTAATGAGTTAGGAGCCTGTCTTTTTTTGCTCAGATTGTAAGTATAACCAGGCAGAATAGTTTTTCAGTTCCTATCATGAGGAAAGGATATGTATCAGAGGAAAGCATTGGTGAAAATTAGGGGTGAATATTTCTCGTGAGGGTAGTAAGAAGTGAATTAAAGGCAGTGCCATATAAAACCATCCTAGTTTCATTGCCTTTGAGAATTGGGCTTTATTTTTAATACTTCTGTAAAGAAGAATTGTGGCTCTACTAGCAATAACTGTTTTCCCCAAATAAATAATTTGGCCCCTTGAGTTAGGAGGAATGCTTGTGTAATAGAGAATAATTTTGGGCAATTGGTTCATTTGCAGTATGTTAGTGGCTAACGTGCTCCCAATCAATTTTTTGTTAGTGACTCTTTTCCTTCTCTTTCCTGTCCTTTCTTCTTTACTACCAGTTATTTTTCAGTTTATATACTTAGTAGGAAAAGCTGCTGTTGCATTTCCCTGAATCCATAGTGATCCAGTTTGCAAACTGACAGGTAATTTGTTTGCCTTGTAGATGCTGGTAGCTCCATTGACTCCTCTTCAAGTGAGAAAGGCTGGTTTGTTTGGAGATCACTGCTGATTTCTGACCCGAAGCCTTAGATTAGAGTACTTCAAAATTAATTTTAGGACTAATTCTGAAAACTCCCGTTCTAAGAAAAAAATCCTGGTTCTATTTTGTTTCCTGATTCACTGTTGTGCCAATGGAAAAAGAAAAAAAAAAGAAAAGAAAAAGCTGATGCAAGTTTTCTTTTTCTTTGATTTTCTAGCTATTCTTTTCCTAACTTTTTTTTCCAGAGTTGCTCTATTTGTTTATGTTTTGGTGGCCGGGGCTCTGTGCTGCAGAAATAGCTTTGGGGCCGTCGTGCTGCGGGGCTGCCCGGCTGAGCTTCAGCGGACGCTGCGGCAGGAAAATAGCGACGCGCCGCTGCCGCAGCCGCGACTCGGGGAGCGGGAGCCGCGCGGCGCGGGCGCTGCGCGGTGCCGGCGCGCGGCCGCCAGGGGGCAGCATTGCTGCAGCGGCGGCTGCCGGCGCCCCCGGGGGCGAGCGCAGCGGGCGGCTGGCGGGGCTCTCGGAGGTGTAGAAGATCCGGGTTTCCTTCCCCCTTCGCGTGAGCTGTTTGTAATGTCCCCAGATGGGGGAAGAGGGAGCGCTGGGCTTCTTCTGTTGTTGTTTTTGGAGTAAAATTATTCTTGGATTTTATCTTGTAAAATGTTAAAGTTGTAAATCAGCACTAATTTATTAATAATCCGTAGCGAGCTGACAGTGGGATTACGACTGTTAATTCCAGTTAGTAATATTCTTTGGAAACATCTGATGAATTTTGTAATTTTTTCATGAAACATACTAGTCAGTTATGCATGTATATTTCCTTCTTATATCTTACTGTTATTATGAAATAAATTCTTAACTGCTTTTTGATAAATTTGTTTTACTAGCCTAAAATGATTCAAAAAGATTGGCAAGCATTAACTTGCTGTTAAATATTATTGCTGCTTTTTACAGTGTTTTGTAAATATTTTTTTTCCGCTTTGCCTAGATACACACACACACACAAACTAATATTAATGTAAGAGGAAGCACGTTTCAAGGTGATGAACCAACACTGATACACTGTCTATAATAGGACGAATTATATAATAGAGTACAGTTTCATTAGCATAATGTCAGAGGAAAGTAAATAAGGATGTCTGACAATATGGGGAGGAACTGCTAGGTATAAATTGTGTTGGAAAGACTTTAAATACACTAAAAATGTTACACTAGGTAATTATAGTTCCTGTTTAGCAAGATATTTTTAAAAACTGCTTTGAAGAATATATATTCCCATTTGAAAGGGACTTTTTGATAATATTTTTTGCAAGAATGTCTAGTTTTTATTTTTTTCTCAAAACTCTTGAGTCAGGTTTTGTTGGTCTTAGATGTTTTTTTCCATCTTCTCCAGCTTTGCTGGGGTTTGTGGGACGTCCTGCATTTCTTCTATGAGAAGCCTTTAATTGTTAGTATCAGGTTTTGCTGCTACCATTTCATACTGTTTTGGGTAAAATTCTACTTTGCTGAACCTACATGTAATTTTTCCTACATATAATTTCAATAGGGGTTGACATGAGAACAAACGTCTTGATCTATAGAGGTACTGCATACTGGGGGTACTCCACGAAAGTCGCTTATGCAAGTCCATCCAATCTTTTTATTAACTTAGTAGCTTTTGAATCAAGTCCCAAAGCCACATGCTATGCATAAGCAATTTGCATGTGCCAGTTGACTTACACAGTTAATAGCATCAGTGGATCTAGTTAGCATGGACATGTAGTGCCTAAAATTGTTGTGTGTCAGATTTAGGAGGAGGCTGTAAGTAAAACTAGCAGATAACATCTAGGTAACTGAGAATGTCTAGGAATCATGGAATGCTCTATCTAGATGTTTATTTCATTTTTGTCTTCCTGAATCCATCTTCCCTTACATCTTTCTTGTGTAGCATTCTTTTATCTTATTATTTCTCCTTCACCTTTTCTCCTTTTTGTGGTACTTACCTACTGTTACTTTTGCAGTTAGGTGGGCTGCTCTAAAATTCTAGTCTCTTGAAGTACTCTTTAGACTTCATAGTGCTTTTCATATAGAGGTCATGGTTTGATCATCCTGCTTTGTTGTCAAAGTGCTAAACAAATTCATGTTTATTTGTAGATGTACTTCTATGGTTGTGCTCTGTATGTTGCTACTCAAGAAAATCATACAAACAGCTTTAATGCTAGGCATATGTCAACAGGAAATATTTCATGTAGTTTTTGGTGTCTTTACAGAGCTTTGAGACAGCATGATAATTTCAATAAAATTCTTTATTATCATTGTTTCCAGTTGAAAGTATCAAAGCCATTTTTTTTTTTGACGGGGGATAGTTATGTTTTTTCTGTGTGATTAAAAAGTAAATTTCAAGGGAGGAGTGAAAAAAGGAAAGAGCAAGCAGGCAGATTGAAAGTTATTACTGGACTGTTAGGTCTTCTGAATTTAGTGGCCAGGCATATGGTAGCATTCTGTATGCCCTCAGAAATGAATCTCAGAACATAACTATAAAGTCTCCAGGTCTTAAGCAGCGTTACTTTTTTTTTTTTTTTTTTTTTTTTTTTTGGATGGTATTAAACCATATGCAAGTGCTCTTAGTCCTTTGCTGTTTCAATATCGTGAAAAAGCTTACACTTGTTTTTTACGAGTGCCTGGGGGATTACCTTCCAGATGGTCAGAGATTTCTGCCACTGAAAAATCATATCTTGTCCAAAGCTGTGGGGGAGGAAGGGGCATTTTGCCTTCACAACATGTTTATATAACTGATGGCTAGAAGACCATAAGGTGATCTCCATCTCCCAGCCCTCCCAATGGGAGATTCTTTTCTTTTGACTCACGTGTTTGGGGGGGGGACCAAGCTTCTTGTCATAGGACTTTCAGATTTATTATGTACATGCAAGGATTTGACTTAGCATGTTTTTTTATTATTATTATTATTTTTGGAAGTCCTGTGGTTGACTTCGTTAGGAAGTAGGAATCAGTCAGGCTATTTAGTTGCAAGATGATCTGGACAATAATAGGTCTCCCATAGCATACTCCTAGATAAGCTCAGGAAGTGTGGGTTAGATGAGTGGACAGTGAGGTGGATTGAGAACTGGCTGAAAGGCAGAGCTCAGAGGGTCGTCGTCAGTGGCGGGGAGTCTAGTTGGAGGCCTGCAGCTAGTGGCATCCCCCAGGGCTCAGTACTGGGTCCCATCCTGTTCAACTTCTTCATCAGTGACCTGGATGAGGGGACAGAGTGCCTCCTCAGCAAGTTTGATGCTACCAAGCTGGGAGGAGTGGCTGACACACCTGAGGGCTGTGCTGCCATTCAGAGAGACCTGGACAGGCTGGAGAGCTGGGCGGAGAGGAACCTCTTGAAGTTCAACAAAGGCAAATGTGGGGTCCTACACATAGGGAGGAATAACCCCATGCACCAGTGCAAGCTGGAGGCTGACCTTCTGGGGAGCAGCTCTGCAGAGAAAGACCTGGGAGTGCTCACGGATGACAAGTTGACCACGAGCCAGCAATGTGCCCTTGTGGCCAAGAAGGCCAATGGTCTCCTGGGGTGCATTGGGAAGAGTGTTGCCAGCAGATCGAGGGAGGTGCTCCTGCCCCTCTACTCGGCCCCAGTGAGGCCTCATCTCAAGTACTGCATCCAGTTCTGGGCTCCCAATACGAGAGAGACATGGAGCTCCTGGAGAGAGTCCAGCGTAGGGCTACGAAGATGATCAGAGGGCTGGAGCATCTGCCCTATGAGGAATGGCTGCGAGAGCTGGGCCTCTTCAGCCTGGAGAAAAGAAGACCGAGGGAGGATCTTATCAGTGTGTATAAGTATCTGAAGGGAGGGTGTCAAGGGGACAGGGCCAAACTCTTTTCAGTTGCCCCATGTGACAGGCCAAGAGGCAATGGGCAGAAACTGAAGCACAGAAAGTTGCGCCTGACTGTGAGAGGGAATTTCTTCACTGTGAGAGTGACAAAGCACTGGCACAGGTTGCCCAGAGAGGTTGTGGAGTCTCCTTCTCTGGAGATCTTCAAGGCCTGCCTGGATGCAACCCTGTCTAACATGCTCTAGGTGACCCTGCTGAGCAGGGAGGTTGGACTAGATGATCTCTGGAGGTCCCTTCCAACCTTACTGGTTCTGTGATTCAATGGTTCTATGAATATGTTTTTCTACACTGCTTGCTTAAAGACTATTACTCTTTAAGTCATGCTTCATAGTGAGAGTACTGAGGGTCCTAGATTCTTAGTTCTTTTTTTAAAAAAAGAAAGGAATTAATATGAGTTGTGAGTGGAAAAGAACTGAACCCCAAAAGCACTGAATTATTGCTGGACATCTCTTTCCTGCCCAGTTAGCTGTTGGAATAGACTAGCAGAAATTTCTGGCAAGGGAACAGCAGGAAAGCCACAATCACATCAAAGGATACAAAGAAAGCTAGAGGTGATTATAAAAGGTGATTCTGATCTGGTAAAGAAAATGGTTTGGGGAGGACTTACTGAACATTTCAATATTACTTAACTAATTGAGACTGTTTTGTGTGCTTGGTCTAGGATAACAGAAATCTATAGAAACTGTGGAAGGGGAAATACCAGATGCTGAATATGTCTACTAAAGTGCACAAGCCACTGTTAAGATTATTGTATGAAACTTGTAGGGCAGCAGAGTATTATCTGTGTGGCAAGACTGATCTTTCAGAAAAAGACAATTTCTATAAACAAAGAACTTGTGAAATGGGATTTATTCAGCTTTTTTTTTGTAGGCAGGAGCTCATGATTGCACAAAAGGTTGCTATTGGTAAATGAAAGATGAAATAAACAGCATAATGAAATATAATAGAGTTTTGCTTCTCTGGCAAAAAAACAAAAAGAGGAGGAGGAAGTTGTGATACAAAGGGACTTGGATGAATAGCTACTCAGGGGCTGGATATGTTGTAGTATCCTAGCAAACTTAATTCATTTGGCTGCAGTTACCATAGAGAGGTTCCTGGGATTGCAAGGGAGTGTACTGGCAAGTATAGATGTTCAGCTTTCTACGACTGGTGACAGTCCATCTCTTTTGCAGCAGCTATAGCTAAAAAGGCAAGCCTAAATTGGCCACAACTTGATACAATATTGAGAAAGAACAGAGAAGCATGAAAACCCTTTAATAATCTGCCTAGAAGTTGAATCCAGTTTGGAACGTGAAGACAAGCAGGCTTTCCCTTCCACCAGATGAATGGGAAATTTCTATTGTGTGTATGTATGTGCAAGCATGTACATATCTTGTAATATAGCACCAGAATTTATCACCACTGAAGGTGATAAACTCTTTGAGTTGTAAGACAGTTATTTTGAATTTCTCTTCCTATAGGTTAAAAAAGTTGCTGAAGTCCAGCTGATATGCGTTTGTTCCAATATTAAGGAAATGGATGGTTAGAAATCAAACAATAGTTGTTTCTGAAGTTGCACCTTCTTCCTGATTCCCATTGCCAGGTTTTCAATTTTACAGTAATATTTTCTGGGTAATTTCTCCTTTATGGCTATGTAAAAAAAATATATATAAAGAATCAATTCTAAACCCAAGGAAAAGACTGAATAATAGTGTATGGTACACACCATACACAGTACCAACTGTGTATGGTACGTTCTCAGATATCCTGACTGAAGGATAGAAGAAAATGCTTTTTACGTTTGCATAATCCCTTAGAATAATCTTCAACAGATTATGATTTTTAATTTGATGCTATGCTTTCACTCTATGACATTTCTTATCTCAGTATTTAAAATAATTGTTTATTAGCTGATTGGTTTTTCAATGACTAATGATAAATTAACATTTTTTGCATTTATTATAACTTCAGAAGACATGTGTGTAAGGATACTTTGTTGAAGCGGGCTAACTACTGTACTTCCCCAGCAAGAAATTTAATTTCATATTTAAAATTAGGAATTTAAATAGCCCCATCAAGATAAACATTACAAAAAGTGTTTTTGCTGTCCTGGGACATCACCTGTGCTTAAACCAAAGCTGGGCTTGTGTATTCTGCATACAAAAGCCAAATTGACTATCAGAATGAGCCATTACAGTGGGTATTTTCAGTGGGCCAGCTGGTCCCACGTAGCTTATTGGACTGTATAATTTATATTCCCCTGGTGCAGCAGAGGCTGTTGGCCTCACAGGGAGGAGATCAACTGCAAGGAGAGAACAGATGGTCTTTCTGCTCCTTACTGAGTGGGTTGTATCACGGAGAGGGCAGAGTTAATCTGTGGCCAGGGCTTGCTAGCCTGGCTAGCCAGCGTCGCTGAAGCAGCCTGCAGGACAGCACGACTTGCTTTCAGTTTACGCGGACCCCATATGGGCTCTCAGAAGGACAGGAGGGTTCGGGCTGCTTTGTGCCAATCTGTTTTCCCCAGGCTGACTTCCTGGAACTGCAGTCCAGGGCTATGGTTCTGCTGGCAGAAGCTTCCATAAGCTAGCGACAAATCTGGCTTGCAGATTATACATCTACATTTCTTCGTGAACAGCCCAGCACTGTGAAGGATAGGAATGGTTAGATTTTCAGTAGGAAAGATTACTTAACTGTGAGCTCTGTGAAAAAACAGATAAGGGTGTGTTTTTGCCAAAGTTCCACAGTAGCTGCTTAAGTTTGACAAGTGGGCTGGTACATGTAATATTGTAGTTGTAGTAAATAATTTGTAGGAGCTAAAAATTAGAAAGGGTTACTGAATGATTCCTGGCCCTGTATTACCCGCAAATAAAGCATGTTGCCATAGGCATATTTTAGCAGTTCTAAAATTTCAATAATATTTTTTCATTTTGAAATAGTAGGAATTGTATCTCCACATATTTAGCAATTTATGACTCATTCTAGTTTGTGAGAATTTAGTAATGAACCTTATAGGTTTATCTCAATTTAACTGTAACATAATATTTAAGCTTCATAGTTCCCTACTGACTTTTTTTTTTTCTTCTATTGGTTGCTTAAGAGTCTGAACCATGACTACCCGCTGGAATAGAATAGGAATGAAAACTGCTTGCTGTAGGTCTAAATTTTATCTAGGGAATTGGAGCAGAACAGTCACTAAGTGAAACTGCTCTGAATCTCAGCCATAGAGGACATAATCTCTGGTTCTTCCTTAGCTGTCAAATAGAGTATCCTAGTTCTTTTTTCCTTTGTGTGTAGTTTGTCTCTGATCCAGCTTTTACTAATAGATAATTTATTAAAAAATATTCTGACCTGGCTTCTACCTTATTATATGCATAGGAGTTTTTATGAATGTCTCCATAAAAACACGGTGTATGTATAAAATGGATAAATCTGCAGTATACTGTAATGTTTTTGAACTGAAAACTGTGTATGTGCACAAAAGAATGCAATTAGGTAGAAAAAGTTCCTTAGAATATTTTGCAAAATGGCTTGCAAAACTAATGGCACTGCTGACTAATATGTGTGTATAGTAATATGCAGGTTTGTAAAGGAAAGATTGGTGGAAATACTGCTCTAGCTCCATTAGGAAGACTTTACATGCCACAGGTTCAAAGTTGGTTTAGATTAGTAGTGGCTCTAAATATTTTTATTCACGGTATTTTAAGTGATGTGTTAGTCTTATGTACTTACTAATGAGCAAACATCTGGGAAGCACCTTGAAAACAGTTATCCTAGTTGCCGTTCTTGGGAATGCTTCCAGCAGCACTGTTGCTGAAAGGTTATGGAGAGGAACATTTCCAGTTCGGTGACATAGTGTGGAAAAAATTTTACTGGTGGAGTTTGCATGGTCTTCAAATAGAGAATTTCCATTACTGGTCAGAAATTCCTATCATATTTGAGTATCATGGTTACATGAAAGCACAATTATTTCTCTAACACCATGAAAGAATATATATGATTCATTTGCTAATTGTGTGCCAAATTATGACTGTTCTTAAATTCATCTAATAGTAAATATAAAACATTTAAAATTACAGTGCAGTTCTTAAAAGATTATCATTATCACTGTATTGAATTTTGTGCACACACATGTGGGTTTTATTGCTAGTAATAATAGACGCAAGAGTTGCCTTAGAATAGTAGTGATTAGTAGTGTGACATAGAATTTTTTTTACGGTAGTATATCACCCAAGAAATACTTAGTTGAATTTTTGTATATCCTAGATAATTGTTTCTTACTGGTTTCTAATTATTTCTTCTTTCTCTGGATGTAAAATGAGATTTAATTAAAATAATAGTTCTTTGTAACACACAGAGAGGCTGAGCTTCAAGCAAAAAAGGGGAGGAAAAGCTTATTTTCTATGTAAATGATTATATTATATAAAATGCAGCTGCTGAACAGGCCTAATCTCTATCCAAGTGTTGTCTATGTCTAGTCTAGTATATGAGAAAGCTGTAGAAACTATAGCTAATAGAGATATTGCTAGAAAGGAAATCCCACCTACTGAGAACATCTTTTAATGTTGCAAATCAGTATTCAACCTGCACATTGTAACAAGCTGAAATCTCAGTAAAGCTAGTGTAATGTAAATTAAAACAGGGATTAATTAATATATTAATGCATTTTATGCCTACTGTGCTCATCTAGTAATCAGATTATTTTGCTAAATGTAATCAAAATTATACAAAAGAGTAATTACATAATAAAGCTAACTTCACCAGAAATTTGAGAAG
The DNA here is from genome assembly GCF_028389875.1 of Rhea pennata. Lineage (NCBI taxonomy): Eukaryota > Metazoa > Chordata > Aves > Rheiformes > Rheidae > Rhea > Rhea pennata. The sequence continues at coordinate 13,684,588 of NC_084670.1, read as the reverse complement.
AAACAGAATTACTGAAATGAAGTGAAACAAATTGTGAAATATTATTTATTCACACTTATAATTTTCTTCGTAGAATAAATGTATAATTTTAAGGTATACCTCTTCTTAAACTAAATTATAAAAAACACCCACAAACTGTTAATAGGAGAGGAGGGAATTGGGCAATCAATATAATCAGAAATAATTGGTCTGCAATTTGCGTGTTAGTCATCTACCCAAGCTGAAAAACAAATGTATTTTTGATTTCTGAATAAGAATTGAAATGAAGGAAAATTTTCCTATGTGTGGTGTGGAAAAAAAACTGAATTATCATTAATTGGGTAAATGGATATTGAATGCAGCCCATTGCCAAACAAATGCAGAGTCATTCTGAGTTATCTGAAGTAGCAACTTTGTTAGTTTGTGACTTCTTTACATTTTTTGCTAATATTGTTTGTAGCACTTAAAAGGACAACAGTATTAAAGTTGAATTAATTCCTTGATTTTCAGCTATGATTTTTGCGGTTTGCAAACTCTGGATCATCCATGAGACCGCTAACGTTCTCGTTTGGAACTGGTAGACTTTGTCGTTGTGAAGTCGATAGGCTTCCTTGCTAACTTGTTAACTTGGAGTTTATTCTTCCAAGTGTACCAAAGTTCACAGTCCAGCTTTAGGGCAGTCCCCATGTTGTGATAACGAAGGAGGTTTACTGAAGACATGCGTTATATACTGAGCATATCTGCAGTGCTCGGCTTCCCAAAATACCACGTGGGAAGCGGGTGGATGCCGTAGCTGTGCAGCTGGCTGTGTTTTGCAGGCCATATCAGTTGGTTTTGAGAAGCAGACCAAGAGCCCAAGACAACAAACGTGGCAGGGGCAAACTGGCAGAGATTGTGGATGGACTAGACTGGGGGAGCCAAGCTGGGGGGCGGCAGGGAGGGGTGGCGCACCAGGGTGACAGGGTTAAGAACTATGGTTTACTGGAGGTCATTTATTAAAATCCCACCAAACTGAACTGGACCAAATTATCTCCAGCCCAACCTTGTCTGTAAATATTCTAGATTCATGATAAAAATCAGATTCAGATAACTCAAGCTGAGTAAAACTTTAGTTTGGGAATGTTTAGTGAGTGAGGGAGTTAATCTAAGTTCTTTTGGTTTGATGTGTTGTGGATTTATACATTTACTGCTCAGTCCTATATGAGGAATGAATCTTGTATAATTGTTCAAACTGCTCAGAGTTTGGCTGCCTCGCTGTATTTATTTTTTGTAAGTAAAATGGTAACTATTCAGGAAAGGTGTTTCCTGTCTGGAGCAGAAAAGGCTGATGTTGGCCCTTAGAAAACATCAACAGAGCATCTCCTTTGCATTAGTTCAAAGAAAAGCAAAACTTCAAGAAGAAACTGTGAAGAATTTAGGTCCAAACTTAAATATTCATGGAAAAATAGATTTAAAATAGAGTGTTACTGAAAAGTGATTGGAGCAGGCTCAGTCAGGCCTTAGCATATACTTAATCTGTCGGCATCTACCACTTGTTTTTTGTCGGTTTTACACCACCTTGATAGCAAACTGTGTTCTAATCTTGAGAAATATCTTAAAGTGACCAGAAGGGATTTTTGTTGTTGTTTTGTTGTTGTTTTGTTTTGTTTTGATCTTTTTTAAATGACAGGATGACAGGGAGATTTGAACAGACTGATCTGCAGTGGTAGTTGAGAAGTGAAGCCTGTTCAGCAGTTGCAGAAAGTCACTCAGTTCTCATTTTGTTTAGTTCTGGGTCTTGCCTAATCCATATGAAACAATAGTGATTAATTTTAATTTTTTCTTCAAAAATTTGCAGTGGAGTTGCCACAACAGGGTCTCTTGTTCATTAAACATTACTGTTTCTGTGAATTACTTTAACTTATACCTACTGGTACATTAATTAGTATGCTTTATGTGAATAACGATCAGATTAAAAGAAGGAAATACCTGTTCTCAGACACTAAGAAAAAAACCCCCTTCAATTGCTATTTTTTTAAATTTAGCAATACATAGTAGTTTTTCCAGTTACTACTGTAAAATAGCAGGATTGTCATTTAGTGCAGCGTACAGCACATTAGTCAAGGAACTATTGTTATAGAGTAGGTAGGATTAAAAAAAAAGTCATTGGGTTTGATGAAAACCTGTATGAACAGTGGAAAAAGAGCTGAAGTTACCATAGCAACCACTAGTGCTTTCGATAGACGCTAAGTAAAAAGAGAAGTGTAACAGAAAATGAGAGCCATTTGATAAAGTATTACAAAATTAAATTTTAAGACAAACATGATTAATACACAGCTTTTATCACTTAGTAACCTCTGGTCAGCTGCTGATTGTCTTTAAAATAAAAATATGAGGACCATTATTAATAAGGAAAGTTTTAGTGATGGAGTGCCTTAGTCCCGTAATAAGGCGATATTTTCATGAATTTGGTGAAAATGGTGGTGAAAGTTACATGAGGGTTTTTTTCTTATTCTCTCCAGGTGGTTTTCTGAGTACTTAGCCTGTTGTACAGTCCCAGCCTATGTGGTAAAATAGTCTCTGAGAATGTCTTTCACAGCATAAACTGTATGTAGACTAATTAATTAAAGCTTTTGTGATAAAAGTCGTCCCACGGCAAGGATCCTGTGAGTTCTTCATGGGTTTACGTGTTAGGTCAGCTATGTAACGCTCTTGAGTGTGGCGGTAGCAAAGGCAGCTTTAAAATGCTTCTGCATGTAAATTCCAAGACAGGGCAGTGATGGTCAGCTTGCGTGGTGTGTGCCTTCCCCTTCCATGATTTAAAACAGGTTTATGTAGGATACTAGCATACATACAATCTACTCCCTGCGCCTTTGTGCCTGAACTGCTGCTCTGATACCAGCAATTTCTTGAATTTAAAGCCTGTTCTTTGATTTTTGTCTTCGGAGTGCAACTGGCATTCTGCAGTGATTTGCTGTTGAGTATTAACTCTAGTGCTTAGCCTATATATTGCTTCACAATTGGGCAGAATTAGATTTTATGTGGGTGAACCTCGAATGTACATGTAATAAGATTGCAAGCATCACTTGTTTTCTACTTCCTATGCAACTCTCAAGTCAATTTGATCTTAGTCCTTGTAGAGCAGAATGGTCCACGTTAGATGCTTAAGTGAATAAGAAGGCTATGAAAATGAAAAATACACATTAATATTCTACCCTGAAAGACTGATTTATATGAATATTGAAACAATCTAAAAGTTTGAGTACAAAAGGGAAATGAAAACCCTTTTATCCTCTTTAAATAAAGCCTGAGCAGACATTAGCTGCTTCTGTCTCCACTTCAAAAGACTGCATCTGCTTCGTTGCAGCATACTTATCCTCTGATGTTTTAAAAACACAATTCTGTATCCCAGACTGTACCGTAGACTGGGATTTTTGCATACAACTGCAGTGCAGTTGTTCATATCTGTTCTTCTGGGGGGGGGGGTGAAGGCATTGGTCCTGAAAAAGTGGCCATTTTTCAGTACGATTTTATAAAATGATAGGAAATTACAGTTTTTCTCCTCTCATATGGAAGCATGTAGAAGAGTGAAGCATCTTGCATTATTCCCTAAAATCCTCTTAGGAACCCAAATGAAATACTTGTGATGAGTTCCTTATTGTAAAGAGGACGTTATATTTGGCAGTGGGTCGACCTGAGAAAAGGACTTTTGCAGGGCGACTGGTTTTCAAGCAGTGAGGCCTGTGTCAGGGCAGAGCCTTAAAGAGAGGCCCCTACGTGAAGCGCAAACTCTGGGGGAGGAACCGGTATAAGAGCAGTTCACACGCCTCTTCCTGCTGTAGTTGTACCTCCGGCAGAGATAGCTGCTGCTCTCTGATGGGCTCCGTTTTGTGAAGACCGAGCACTCTGCACAGAGTGCCTGCTCTGCCCAAGGTTTGACCTGAAAGGCCTTTAAAAATCTTCCTGATCTCAGGATGAAGCCTTTTATCACATAACACATCTGCTAAGACTGTTGGGGTTTTATGCGGTACACTCTGACAGGGAGCTGTCGATGTGTCCTTCAAGTTGGAAACTCGTAAACGCTATATTGCAAAATAATTTTCTCTGGCATCTCTGTTAAGTTCTCCTTGAACTTGTTTAATGCAAGCAGAGTAGGAGTTGTTTTCTATCATTGTTTCGTTTTTTGTTGTACTACATTTTTATAAATGTGTGGAAATGTGTTAGTGATGTTGCAGACATTAAACATCACACATGTGAGAAAATACAGTGTCAGGAACGTCACCGAGTGGGAACCTGAGTGAGCTCTGACAACTGCAGTAGAGGCAACTAAGCTCCACTAGGTGGTGCAAGCAAATAAATCACCTTGCACAGTATTTCTCTCCAGATTTAATGAATATGAGGAAAGTGCGTCTTTCACTAAATTAAAAGTCTTCAGTTTTCCATAATGATTATGTACCTTAGTTATTCAAATTTAACAGCTAACTCTATGTCTTAAACTGCCTTTTTTTTAAAAAAAAGGCAAGAGAAAAGTGCATTCTGTTTTATGCATAGACTTGCATATCCGTATTTGTGACAGCTTAAGCTGGTGTAATGATGTATTTATAGCTGACGTGGTGTCTTGGAGTGGAAGTAGTAGAGAACTCCCTGTGTTTCACAGTGCTATCCAAGGTGGTTGCTGTGAAATAATGTCTTTCCTAGGGGCTTTCGAAGGTAATTTTTGACTTAGCTTTTACTTGGAGAATTCTTTCTCAGGATCCCTTGTGTTATGGTTTATCACCTGCAAATTTCCCACAATTACAAGAGAAGGAGATTTCAGAGAGTGCATTACGATAGGGTGCAGTCAATTTATTGTGCTGGTAAAAGTGGAATGAATAAGATTCCAACAGAAAGTCATTTTAGAAATACAGCGTGTATAATATAATGTATACCTTTGGTTTGTAGGAGTTATTGTACTTTTGTCTGGTAGATCAATGATTCTATTTTGTTCTATTAAAAAAAAAAAACAACTCTGAAACACTCCTTCGTTGTGTTCCTGGAGGTGATTATAGCATAACATAATCCATTTTGTGTTGCGCTGGATATACCATTATGTGGAATTCAGACTACATAATCCCTCCTTATAATTCATTCTTTTACTGATTTTTTGTTTTCCTCATCCTTTTCCTTTAAAAGACCTGTTGTAGAGTGATGGCTTTACTAAGGATACACTGGCTAGTACTTGGTCAACATCCTTTTTATAGCCAAAAACCCTTAGCAGCAAAAATTTTTAAATGAAGAAAAAAAACATTCCTCAGATAAGCAGAAATTCCTGGGGCTTTCCTGATACGGGGAGCCATCAGCACTGTTATTTTCTTGTCATCAGTCGTATTTTACCAGAGCATGTATGCTTTCCTGATGCATCCCAGGTTGTGAGCGCAATGGCATCGTGGCTCTGCCGTGACACTGGGGCACCCCTGCCTGTGCTGCAGGGCGAGTGCGGCAGTGCAAATGTCGTTGGCCGCTTGGCAGGCAGCTTGACATGGCAGGTGTTCTTCTGTATGGCTCTTTTCCCCACTGTAGCTCTCCTTCAAGCCTTTCTCCCTCAATGAATACAGTGCATCAGTAAATGCTATATTATTACGTTTCAGTCCAGGGCTCTGTAATAAGACAATGACTGCAGTCACTAAGCAGCTCTCTAGTGAAAGTTCAGTCCTTTACAGTGCAGTATATTTACTAAAATGGAAATTTTTCATTTCAAAGTGACTTATCATATATTCATTGGTGAGGATGGGTGTGTGTGCTGCATTCATCATTGCCTTCATAAATGCAGTGGAAGCAGTTTTGTTTTCTTTAGGATATAAGGCAGGGAGACATTAAAGTATGAAAAATAAATCCAGCAATAATTAGCATAAAAAAATGCGTGTACAGTCTGTGCCCATGAAATCTCAATTGACCAACAGCTATAAAGAGTGCATACATTAACCACAAATAGTTAATGCATATTCTGAGTTTTACAATAAGATCTTGGTAGAATATATAGTCTCCATAGGGTAGACATAGAAAAATTACTGCAGAGGTATTGTTCTTAAAATGCACAAAGACAGTATTTTTTTTTAATCTTCCTCCATAGCAGGCCAGCATATTCAATTGCTGCCATACACTTTTGGATACCACTTACTCCAAAATCAGAGTAGAATTTGGTATTTATGTTATGATGCAAGTATAAGGGATTTTCAGTGTGCATTGTTAAAGCACTTTGGTATTGTTGACAGATACACTGACAGATACACTACTCAGGGAAAAAAGAGAGAGAAACTGCTAATTTAGAAATCGTCTGTTTTGCACAAAGATGCAGGGGAGAATGTAAACTCTTCACTTGACTCCATACATTTGATGATATGCAGCATGCAAAACTGTAGAAAGAAAATATTTAGCTATTTCTTGTCTTTGTACTTCCTCATTTTGCATTTTTTTTTCTTTAACATATTATTGTGCGATTGACATTGTTCCATTGTTTCTGTAATTGTTAGTTATTCCTTACACAGGCTGAAAAAAGAAACCTGAGCTCATTATCGGTAGTAAAAGAACGAAAAAACTTTTAATTCTGAGCTCAATTTTATACTTGCCTCTTTATATATGTGTGTACACATATATAGAGTTATGAAGCAGCTTAGTTGCACTGAAACATTTGTTCTTGCACATAAGGTATGTTGAGAGCCTGAAGATTTAAAATTCACACTGTGATCTTTTCTGCTTTACACAGTTTGTTGCCAGTAATGCCTACTGATAATGTAAACTTAATTTCGGATTTACAGATACAATGCTCTGTAGATTGTAAACATTTGCAAGAAGAAATTATTTTTAGATAATGGAAGAACCTATCAGTAGAAAAGGGTAAAAGCTGAGATTATTTTAGTAATATTGAGTCTTAGTTAAGTTTCCAAATAATTTTCATATAAGCCATTATATTTGTCTCCAAAAAAAGAAAAAAGACCACAAATAGTCCTCTGACAAAAGTGTCAAGGGTCTTTTTTGTTTGTTTTCGTTTGATTTTGGAAAGTAAAATCAGATCACCCATTTGATGTACATGTCCTGTTGTCTTTGGGGGCAATATTAGAAAAGCATGGTAAACTTAAGCTTTCTTCTGACTTTATTCTTTAATATTCTGACTGAATACTAAAGGCTTAATTTTAAAAGTCCTATTTTAAAATAATTATTAACATTAGTCTTTGTGAAACATTTTCATTAGCATAATAATTCTGCTAATGGGCAAATTTTTTCTACCATAGGCAAGGTCCCACTCATGTAGGTGTTCCTGAAAAATGTGTGTTTTAATTTTGCAGGAACATAACATTTCATAGAAATAGCTTTTGCTTTATTGTTTCATAATGAAAATCTTGCTGATTACGTAAATATTGCATAATATTTATAAAATTAATGATTAAGATGTTGCAGGATTTTTATATATTAGAATTCATATCAACACATATGTGGAAATAAACTGAAATTTTTTAGAAAAGCCCTTTGATATTAAATATTTTAGCTCTTTAGTCTTGCAGTAAGCCAAATAAAACACTTTAGAGAGCTGAAGGTGATTCTAAGAGGGAGAGATGGGGAAGGACATGCCTGTGGCCCACTCAGAGCTGCTTCTCTTCCTGCCTTAGCTTTGTCCTGGGAGACTGGAGAGAGAACGGAAGCTCATAGCTTGTGGCGTGCTTGGAGCTACTGCATCTGTCTCTTCCCAGCAAGAGTTAGAGTGAGCTAATCGCAAACCTGGACTTGGCAGGTGTCCGAGATACCAGATTTCAGGTCAGGTGTTTGGATTAGAAATCACTTTGGAACATTAGAAATCTGAGTTGTCGGGTTTATTGTCTGGCTTTGAAGGTGGGCATAGCTTGCAAATCCAGGCATATCTCCTCTACAGCTATAGCTGACAGATGCTGGAACTGCTACAGCATTGAATTGAGTGGAAGGAGATAGAGTCCCTAGTGCTCAGATCTACTGCCTTGCCTGGACAGGCAGGGGAATCCCCAAGTTTATATGCCTGTTGGCAGGTTGGCAAGTGATATGCCAGGTATTGACCCAGGAAAAATATGACTTGCTGCTGCTTATGTTCCTGGGAGCAGGCCACCGAAATTGTTCTGGCCTGAAAGCACTGAACTTCAAGTTATTTCTGGTCTAACTGCAGAACTGAACTGAAAAAAGGGCTATCTGGGTGGCATGCAGTTGTCTGTGGTAGACAGTAGATGAGTCATTTCTGGCCCCAATACTGTGAAATAAGTGAAATAAGTGAGGATAGAAATGCCAACCATAAAATACTCATATGAAGAGAAAGGGTGACTGCTGTTTAGAGGGACACGTTAGTCGATTCATTGTTCAACAGCAACACTCAGTAACCTGCTGTACTTTGGCCTCAGAGAATATAGTCTGTAAGTATTTGGATTTGAGTTTGAAGTTTGATCTGCTGTTTAAAAAAAACACACAAACTCCCACAAAAAGTACATAAGTCACAAAAAATCACAGTTTAGAACATTAGACTGAGAAAAACTTAAGAGCTATATACATTCTGTGCAGCTAAAATGTGATGAAAAGCCCTCCTAAAGTGGTTAACAATACAGTGTTATGTAGGTACATGTACTGGCAGGAGAAATCTTTAGATCTTTTAAAGCATTTACTGCTGGAGGTAGGTTGATACAGAATGCTGCTCTATTCTGTCTGCCATCACCTCTCTTATGCCTCTTGGCTACAAAGAGAAGCAGAGGAATAAACGTGGTACTCGTGAAAGAAGGGAAAGGGTTTGGTTAAGTTTTGTAGTGTATTATTTTGAAGTCCTTCATTTTCTGCGTTATACGAGTGTGTTATCAATGATGATGTATCCAAAAAGATCAAATGCAACATCTCGTTCAGGGGAGGCTTGATTGCTAAGTAAACCACTTCTTAAGAGCACAGAACTGTCATTTTTTAAGATTAATTTTCAAAGTGCCCAGGGTAAAGCATGTTTATTTCGACAAATGCTTTATCCATTATTGGTACAAGTATATGCTTTTCTATCCTTGTAGAAAGAAGTTCATGGTGTCTACCGTTTTCTTCTTATTATTTCATATCAATAGAGGCTGGAAGCTGACAGACTGAGTAGCAGCCTCTCCTGGAAGCAGTAGTGAACACCAGGTTGAATTATGAACCAACTATGTGCTGTCATCATCAGTAAGGCAAAGTGCGTACCGAGCTGCATGAGGAAGAGTATGGCTGGCAGATTGAGGCACTGTTATTTCTCTTTAATCAATGCTGGTGAAGCCCCACCTGAAATACTGTGACTGGCTTTTGGTCTTCCCATTCAGGAGAGACACTGAGACCATGGAGGGCCTCCAGCAGAAGGTTACCAAGCTGATTAGAGCCTAGAGCACCAGCCTGTGAGGAGAGACTCAGGGATCTGGGCTTGTTTAGCCCCATGAAAACAAAATATATAGCAGGGTATAAAGTCAAGGCACAACAAGGCATTAACTGCTTGAAGTGCAATTACAAAGATAACTAAGGTAAACTGTTCGTTTGGTAGCAGATGGTATAACAAGGGATACTGGCTATAAGTTGTGGCTTGGGAGATTCGTACTGTACATTAGGATAAATGTTTTTGCAAAAAGGGTAGAGCAGTGCTGGAGCAGGTTACCCAGAGAGGCTTTTGGAGGTTCTGAAGACTCAGCTAGATAAAGCTGTGGCTGCCTGGATCTCTAGACAACTTCAAGCAGGAGGTTGAATTAGATGATCTCCAGAAGTCCTTTAAAAACAATACTTCCCTAATTCTATCATTGATGAATTTGATCTAATATTGATAAATTTGAGTCGAAGGGCAGAGTAGGGAGTTCAAAATGAAGGAGGATGAGGTAGAAGACGGTCTAGTGGTGGTGTCAGGCAGAGAACAGACATTACGATGGCTACTACATTTTTTTGCAGTGAACTTGGCAGTCTCATGAGAAATTATAACTGGATGGTGCATTACATGACTCATGAACTGAGAAAGTAGAAATATACACTGCAGGAGTAGAAAACTGAGGACTTTGTGCAAAATGTATTCTCCAAATCTAGATTGAGTCTCGGTTTATTTCTTTAAAATGTGTGTGTTATAGGTTTTTTAAAAGGTACTTGTTGTAAAGCGTGCCTTAACAATAAAAATGTGCACATACATTCTGTTTAATTTGAACAAAGCCAGAAAGAAACAGTGATATCAAACAAAATATGCACTTAATGGAGTGGTGACTATAAAGGCTAATTACAGTGACTAAATAACAGAATTGCTGTCCTGCCACATTCTCATGTTAATTCTTAATTATAAAAAATTCTTCCTCTGATTTTTCTGACTTGCTGTGTACTGATAGTTGTTGATGGATTGGTCTGCATAGAGATTATACATTGCTGATAAACTTTCAGTTATGAAAAATTAATAAACTTGCCCTGTCTGGCTGAAAAGTATAATTCTAACATTTACTGCTAGTATTTAAACAGTACAAGTGACCTGGTAGTTTGATAAGAAGGAGGATTCTTCTTTAAAATTTCTGTGAAATTCAGTCAGTGTTTCCAGAGCAATAGAGCAATAATAACTTACATTTTTTAACCACTCTTTTTACGTGTTTCTTGTGCAATTAGGAAGCACTAGGACAAAGGGGGTAAAGTTATAGCCTCAGTTACTAGGTAGCACACATGCAAGATTGAACATGGCGTGGAAGATGTCCTTCTCTGACTGGTTTGGACTGTCAGTAGAAGCTCTTCTAACATTGCTGGATTCATCTGTATAAATATGTCCTGAGTTTTGGAAATTTGGCAGAGACACTTCTGTTCTCTCTTTTTTTTTTCCTCCTTTTTTTTTTTTTTTTTTTTTTAACACCTATGGATTAGTTTTAAGTAAGGAGCACCTGATTTAACTGTGGACTCAAATGCTGATTTTCAGTGATAGAGGAGAGACGTAGCCGGGCCTTTTTATCTACAGTTTTTGATTAGCATTTTGTACTTCAGCAGCAGCAGCATCTTGAAGTTTAAATTAGTTCGAAGAAGATTTTCTAATTTACCCAAAATGTGGAATATTTGAGATAACAGAATGAAACCCTACAGGTCGTGTGTTTTCCAGTAGCAGCAAAGTCAGTTCTGCTTACTTAAGCTAATATTCTTTTTAATGCTCTTCCTGTGTCTTGCACTAAGTCTGAGAATAAGAGCAAGAAGAGAGAGCCTCTTCAGTGACTTGCATGTATTTTCACCAAAGTTATTGGTTAGGAGAGAGCAGGGAAGTGGTAACAATCAATCTATGCTGAAAAATACTGTTGAAAAACAGAGGTTGGCTGAAACACATTACCTATTTCTGTTGTCTCTTTTTAAGAGCGTGAGATGATTAAGGATATGTTGCTTGACAAAAGTTAATCACAGTGTTTAGATAAGAAATTAGTAGTGGATTGCAGAATGGCAGATGTAAAGCTCTACAGTCAGATAACTGGAAACATTCATTACAGTGTAGTTTTGTCCAGTTTAGAAAGCTCAGAGGAGTCTTTCAGACTCTGGAAATGCTAACAGACCTCATCAGGCCCAACGGAAATCATCACGTATTCAGAGACTTAGTGTGTTTTATTAAACTCCAGGAATAAGTGTGTATGGCTAGTTCAGGTGAAAATTTTTTATGTTTATTAGAAAAGAAATGAACAAATTACAGGAAGTAGTTTGCATTTCCAGTCAATAAGATGCTTTGCTTCTTTGTTCAACAGAGTATATCTCTGTAAAAGCCAACAAACTAAATTAAAACTTTTTTCAGTGCGAATAAGTTGCCTCCTCTTCAAATAAATCATAAATCTGATTGTGTCTAAATTGACTTAGTTTTTCATTATATCAGAGATCATTTTTTTGCCTTCTGTTTTTTTTGTCTTTGTATTGTATTGTTCATTTTTGTACAGTCTTCTTTTTAAGCCACCTTTCATAGTATACCCCTGCTGCTGTAAGCATTTTGAAGTGGGAGGTCACTGCGGATGCTTGCACTGAACAGTCTTGGTGTGCTTGGTTGTACTTGTGAATCGTGAGGTGCCTGCGAATTTCCACTGTAGACATAGCTCCCTCCTCCCCTCATCTTTGAATATGCACTACCTGCTTAGCCATTGAAAGATGTGACTTTGAGGCTCCAAAGCAGTGATCTGCAAAAGATGCACATTAGCATTCTGCTAGACAGTCCGGCAAGGTCACCCAAGGTAAGCTGCCAGCTGTCCAGTTTACCAAAGCTCAATACAATGGAAGTGAGTGAAAATGTTTGCGTTATTTGGTGTACCAGACTGTTGATGGAGGACAGGTGCATTAACCTGAGCAAAGGTTGCAGCAACAGTGTTTGATACTGAAATATTTTCTTTAATAGTCTAAAGACTCGATTACTTAGCTGAAGAAATGGATACCAAAAAGGAGACACTGTAAGGAAGTTCCCTGGAATGTTTCTACTTTTGAACATTTGCTACTCTTGTTTGTGACTAACAGTATGATTGAATATATTTATAGGTTAATCTTGCATTTCCTTTTTAAAAAATAAGACAAGAATTGACTGGTATATTTATGGGGGGAGAGCAGAGCTAACCATGTTCTCTCCTTTTCAAGCAATAGCATTTTCAATGTACATTGGTACTCCTACTGGTTGAACATACCCAATCTTAGGAATATGTAAGCTAGGACTTAGCAGATAGATCAAGTACCTGGCATTAATCCAAGGTCTAATTCTTAATCTTCTGTAGTATAGACATGGTAGATAAATTTCTCAATGGCCAATTTTAAAAACTATTCACTCAAACCCGACATAGCCCATTTCACTCTCTCTTTAATAGGGTACCTAATAACTTTTTCTGATGTGGTGCATAAAGCTCTGGTATTTTGTTTTCTTTTTATTGCCAGATGCAAACACATTCATGTATTTACAGTCAATAAAGCTATCAGTGCTATACATGGATTTGGATTAATAATTTCAACCTTTTACTCTGGGGTGTCTGGTTTAGGCCACTGTTGCATGTTTTTGTATCCTTTGGTCACGTACTGGTTGTCAGAGCAGCCGCAGTATTTCTGACTTCAAGTCACTCTTGGAAGCGGGACAATCCATTACTTCATTTTCATTTATACTATTCACACTTTATCTGTTAAACAAACAAGGCTGCAGTTCAGGAGCAGTGTCAGTTACGTACATCAGCAGCTAATAAAGATGAAGGTAATCCCAAAGTCCCTTCTTCTTTAATGTCTCTTTTTCTGATATCCTGTTCTCTTTGCCTTGTTAACGCTCTGATTTTGTGTGGTTTCTGAGGGAGATGATTATATATTAGAACTTATCTTCAAGGAACAATACTTTCAGAGAGGTGCAGTATTACCTATGCATGGACCATATGCAGGAAAAAATGTGTGGGCTGTTTGAGACGGCAAATCTAGAGACTGTGTAGGAAGGAAGAAATACCATCCTTAATCACAGTAATACATAGAATTACTGAATGTCTACATTTGCCCAGGGAACGAAGTTTTATAGTTGAGTGCTATAGTTTGTCCTGTTTATTAAGACCTTTTTCTCTCTCTGTATCCTAACTGACCATTTCTGCTGTAAGCAAACCAGTTAATGATTACATGCTGCTCTTTTTTCTCTCCTGTATTTTTGCCATACTTGCATCCATCCCCTAAACCCACTGCAGCTATTCTGTGTAGCAGACCATAGGTTGGATTAACACTCGTGGCAAAACATGACACCTCTTGATAATAGGGATTTCTATTTCTTTAGTATGTATTGACTCTCTCAGGATTTTCCTCATAGAATAGCATGTAAATATAAATAACAAATAAGATCTTTCACTAAATATCTTGACGCATTTTGCTGGATTTACATTCATTTTCCACAGTTTCTGTTTCTTGCTTCCTTTCCTCCATCTAAGAGCAGTCACAGTGGCAATATAAAAATAACTTTCAAATTGAATTTTTCAAGATTCTCTTCTTCTGTTTTTTCTTACTGCTTCCCACTTCCCTTATGATTTCTTGTCTCTTTCTAGTCTTCTCCCTTAAAATTAAGATCTCCTTATGCTTTGCATTACCAGCTGTCAGGCGTGCTGCAGTATGTGCTGATACGCCAGTGTGTTAGCTTGCTTTGGCACTGTTGGCAGCGCTCTGCTGTCATGCTCGATTGAGACAGAAAGGACCATTTCCTACTGGAAAATTAATTCATGAAAAATAACTTTTGGTTTTGCAATAGAATTGTTTTGAAAGAAATTAAACACAGAAACAAGTTTGCATTACAATAAATTAGTTCTTAATTTTATAAAAGCTTAAGTGTCAGATATGGTGAGGCCAACTATTTTGTGAAATTACAGCCTCAGATTGCATCAGATGTTACCTGTGCACAGATTCGATCAACTGAGATGATTTTTTGATATTGTTTTTTTTATCTCCGATGTAAGTTTTTGTGTAAAAGTGGATGTAACCCCAGGCATCTGGGAATTATCTTTGGAGAGAGAGAGTAGCAGCCAACTTAATTGCATCCTTCTGTGAAAGGGAGAAGCAAGGTCAGGATGATGGTAGTAGAGATGATCTTTCTCTTGACCTGTTCTCTTCCTCCACCCTGCAAAGTAGAATATCCTTTTCTATATTTTTCTCCTTTCTAGTTTTGCGGTCTTTCTGTCCTTTTTGCTTTCTTTAGAAGAGGGTTTGCTTTTACAGAATATGCTTCTAGTCTTGAAGGCCCAATGTAGTGGACTAGTAATCTTAAGACTGTTGTAAAATGTGGTATTAGTTTTTCTGTAAGTCCTCACATAATTCTTTCTAGTCTTTACTGACTACCTTAATTATGGCTTTTTCTTTGATCCACCTAGTAAGCTGACCAAACTAACCAATGTAGAAATCTGTTAATATGGAGTATGAGCTGCTTCTATAATTCTGAATTAAACAGACTTATGCACTGCCTTGCAATCATCTCTGGTGTTTAATTGTTAGCATGGTCCCTGACGTGTTCAAGTTAATGATTTGTTCCAGATATATCCTCATCCAGTTGAGGGGGCTCATCCACAGGAGAGAAGTCTCTTTTTGTAGTCTTCACAGGTAATACATCACTGAGTACATACCAGAAGTTCAAGGCATTTAAGCAAAAACTTTGAGAGAATAATTTTGAACTTTACCTCCAAAATACCTCTGCGTGTGTGCACATAAATACACACACACACACACACACACACATATACACATATAAACAGTGTAGTTTGATCTGATTTTTTTCAGAAGATAGTTTAAACAAATCTACAAAATAATCTTTCTTGATCTTGAAAGATTCCTGTCAGCCTGAATTTGTTTTAAATCTAAGTACTTGAGAAGAAATACTTATGCTATTCTCACATTCCTTTTTCTTTAATAATACTTCCTAAGGCTCAAAGTAGTCATGATATTTTTTCTCTATCTTACTCCTCTGACATTTTAAGAAAGGTCTTTTTATATGATTGACCAAGGAAGATGTTCGACTATGCAAAGGATTGCTGACTCTGTCTAGATAGAGAGCATTGCCAGATATCTCAAGTCCTTGATAGAACAGGCAAGCATTTCTTTTCTTGCTAATGTTCAGTTAATAGTAACTTTAGGTGTTGCAAGTATTTCATTTGGAGATCTGAGATAAAATTTCTTTTTTTTCCCAGGTTTGCAGTGGAAACTGTGGAGATAGTGTTTGAGATTTGGATGAATATTTTGTCCTGTATACAGTGGTTTTATATATAGAACTGTGACTAAAAATGAGTTTATGTATCTGGTATCCATAAATTAAGGTGCTGTGTCAGCTAGCGGTATCACAATAGAACAGAGGTGACCTCAAATTTGCACAGACTGTGGATAGCTAAATAAACAGTGATGTGCTTGCCAGTCAGGAATCATACCTCCAAAAATAATGCAAATTAATAGAGAAATAAGTAGAAACATTCATTCTGCACACCACAGCTGAATTAATGTGAATATTTGTGAGCTGGTGCAAAGTAAAGTTTATTATTAAAGTGATGCTATATTGCGAGGTACCTGCCTGTGATGAACAAAACCAAGAAGCAACTTTCATAGCTAAGAGGCTTATTTAGTATACCGATCCTGGTGCTTAACTGTGCCTTCGAAGGCACGTTTATTTTCTGCTTGCATTCTACCTTTCCTTGCCTAGTGCATGTGAGAGAATGAATTAGTAAGGGAGCAGAACAAGTAGGTCTATATTTCTGTTGTATGAGATTGTCTTTTCTTCTTGATTGGGAGAATCCTTGACTATGAAGTCATTTTAAGCTCTGATGCTTGTGTGTGAACATTAACAGCAGTATATTAATGCTCTGTTCTCTCCATGTTACATGTGTAGTTGGTATATATATATATATAAGAAAAATTGATGGGATTTAAAAAGAATTAATGCTACCACTAGTTATCAGCATTTTACTCAGCAGTGGAGAACTTGAAAGCTTTTCAAACATCTCAGAAAGACCTGAACACTTCGTGAAAAGCCACTCAGTTGTGAATTGTCCTGCAGAAAACACTAAACAGTTGGAAAGGCTTTTTGAAATGGATAATAATTTTTCCTGATATTTCCACAGAGTGCACTAAAATAATTACTCCTTCAGTTGTCACTTCCTTGGAGTACAGATCATAGTTACTGGAGTTTGGGAAGTAACTAACATGCTGCGAGTGCTGATTCTTCATTGGTGCAGTAGCCCAATCGCTTGAAGTAGATCAGCTGTTTCAGTAGATCAGCTTCAGTAATTCAGAGCTTGCTTACTTTTTTTTCTTAAGCACATTAAAAAGTTCTAGAGGAGTTGTGGCTGTGATCTCTGAAATGTTGCCAGATTTCTTTGATTCTGCTCTAATTATTTATTTCTTATAAAGTAAGTCTTCAGTACTTCCTTATACTCTATTCTTTACAAGTTTGTGGGTATTCTTCTTTACTCAAGCTCTTACTTGGAGCTAAAAGCACTGCAAACAACAACAGAAAGCCAGAGCTGGAGGAAGGAAAAGATGTACATTTACTATCCTCTCTTTTGCATCAGCGTGTTGACTCCCACTACAGAGACTAACCTTGTAGTCTCTGGCTCTTACCTGACAGACTGTTTGCATGTCAATTAACCATCCATGGATGGATCTATTTTGACTAGAACAGGTGTAAATTAGTCAAGTCTGGAAAATGTGTCTTGCCCACTATGGACGTAATTCTGCTTGAACTCTGGGGAAAGGCCTTGTTTTGATAGAGAGACTTTTTTTCCCTTCCTTTCTTCTCGTATTACTGAAACTCTTAGATTTAGACCTCTGTAGTACAAGGATTGAGGAATGATTGATGAAAACTTTGAATTGTACTTTGAAAATGTAGCACATGCTGTGCATTTTCAATAGAAGAAAGCAGTATACTTGAAAGTTTTAAAACGTATTTTCATTTTAACTTGCTGTCACTTAAATAGTCTTTGAAGAGATGGCTTTTGGATTCTGGATTTTCATAACTACAGTGTGTTCTAAGGGAAATGATGCATTTTGTTTTTAAAGCATTGTGCTGCTGCTATTCAAACCAGTACTTTGGCTTGTTTGAAAACAGTAGGAGAGATTGCTCCACTGACAAGTGTGCAAGTGTTTGTGCTGTTTTAACTTACAATTCAGCTGAGCACCAATGGGCTCTTGCAGCAAAAATGAAAATCAGAGTGAATAATCCCTCTCACCTTTTGAGATGTTCCTAGTTGCATTATATTAGCAGGATAAGAAGCTTGTAGTGTTAACAGTGCAAAATCAACTCTGTAAAGTCAGAAGACTTCTTTCTGTGAGGATTTCAATCCAGCATCTTTCATCAGCTCTCTGTTCATCTGAAACTAAATTAAAAGATTTTCTTGGGTTTCTGCTACTAAATTTGTGTTTTACATGTCTTAGTGGAGGGAAAAAATCTACAGTAGTACACACATTTCTGCTTAATAGCTTACTGCTCTTAACTATGTAAGAAAAATATTTTATTAAGGACTTAAAATACGCTTTCATTTCTCTTTAAGCAAAATAATCCCTTAGATACATACTTTTAACAGCAATGTACCTGGAACCCTTAAATTTCAGTAATTTAACTTGGTAAACATTGTGAGAACTTTCTTAATTGTTAACTTCATTTTTTCCTAGGCCTCCAAAGGATGAGTTGGCAGCAGAACCACTGAAGTATGCTGAACAACTTCCTGTGGCTCAGATAATACACCAGGTATGCCTTTCTATTTTAAGGATTTTCTTTGAGGATAAACAACATCTGTAATGTGCTTTTCTAGGTCATAGAGAATCAATCAGCTTATGCTGGAAGTATGTAAAAACAACATATTCTTGTTCAGATGACAACTATTAAATTTTAAAAGTGTTATTCAGAACTCAGCAATGAAAAGATGCTTGCAATATGACACAGTTCTCACTTCAGAGGTTGCTGTTAAAATTGTATGTGTCTACTGATTTAAAAGAAAAAAAAACATGAATTTCTTCTAATTTGCATCTTGATCCAAATCATATTCCCACTCCTGAAAACATGGCTGAACTATAGCATCATTATTATGGTATAATTGTCATGAAGAGTTGAGCAGGGCAAACGATCTCCCTTCCCAATATAATTCCAAAGGAAATGCTAGCAGTATTTCTGTCTCCAGCTGCAGCAGTGTCCTTGTACTTTCTACTTTGTATAGGGTTTTTTGCTTGTTTTTGGTTTTTGCATAATGAAAAACAGAGATCAAGATTTTGGCTAGTTTATACCTTCAAACTGTGTCTTTAAATCAGTGGAATAGCACTTAAATAGATACACCAATGAGGGTTGACATGGACATTTGAGTTGGGATTGAATAGCAGGATACAGTTTTTATTACAGCTTGTCTGATTTTTTTTTTTTTTTTTTTTAATCTATGACCAGAAGGGTCAAGAGATCTTTTCTTTGAAGATGATTCTGTCCTCTCTTACTCTTTTCTCAGAGTTCAAGGCCCAACAAGCCTAATTTTCAGTCCATCCTATTGGTAGATAAGATGTGAGCAGCCCAGCCTGCATTCCATATGTCTTCCTTCTGCAGCTTGATTCTTATCTGTTAAAGACAGTGGACTTTGCCTGCTTTGTGGAATGAGCCATGGCCAATAACAGGCATGAAAGTCTTGAAACTTAGTATCTCCCTTCTGATGATGCTCTTCGAAAAGAAAAAAAAAATGATCTGTTTCAGTTAATCAGAATTTTCTCAGGAAAATCTATTTTGGGGCTTATTTTTGAGTGCCTGTCCTGCTTCAGGGACTGAGAAAACATAAATTTGCTGAAGTCAAGACTGAAAACTTCATATTACTGTTTTCCTGATTGTATTTTACAATATGGAATATTTCAGGTGATCAGGTTTATTCTGAAAAAGTGGGGAAGATCATGATGATTCACTTTGGGAGACAGAATGATACAGCCTGTTCACTGCCTTGAGACAATAGAAACTTCCAGCTTGAAAAATAGGACTTGATATCAGTCAGGGTAGTAATAAGACAGAGTAGATAATGTTTGATACAGCTGTGGCTTCAGACTTCAAGTTGAACAGTTAAAGATCAACAGGAGCAAAGGAAAGTCTACCAAATGCCAAAGTGGCTTACAAAATCCTATGAGAATCAAGTATTATTGTAAATCTTTCTTTTTCTTTGTCAATCAGTGTTTTTAAGCAGTTGAGTTGCTTGCTGCAGGCAAGATAGTTTTACCTTAAAGGAAACATGAGCTTTATTTTAAAACTTTCAAGTGTGCTGGTCTTTTCTGCAAGATGTAAACACAAGGGATTTTTAAAACTTTTGGCTGAAATCTGCACCTCTGGGAGGAATATCTGATGTGTTCAGAACAGGGAAGATTGGAAATCAGGACCAGTTTGTATGTCAAGAACTCCCTGGTGTTGTCAGAGCTTCAGATGACCCAACAGCCCGCAAATGTCACATTTAAAATTCTGTCTTCATGCCTGACTCTCAGCATAAATGAATTAAACAGCAGAGCAGGCAGCCAGTCAATATGCTCTTAACAGTGAGAGTGAAACAGTTTGTGGGTTGTTTGGAATCAGTAAATAGAAGCTGCACAGGATGGCTCACCTAGAGGAAAATCTCAAATAGGAAACAGAATTAACCTTTAAGATGGTCGACCAGACAAAATGTCATAGCAATATTTTTACAGCATTAAGTAAGTAATAACCAAGGAGACTTCATTTGGCTACTGTGTGTTTCATTATAATAGAATATCATGTTCTGGAAAGGCAAAAATGTGGGTTTTTTTAATATACTCTTATCTGCTTGCTGTATCAAATTTACCAATATTGTAGAGTTGTGATTCACACAGAGCAGCTAGGCAGGTGTAATTTAACTGGAAAACTCTATGAGGTAGAGGAGCAGAATAAAATGATCATTGTTTAGCTGTCATGTGAGGAAACCAGGCATCATGTCCTAGCTTTGTATGGTGTTGATGCCTTTTTTGAGCCCCACAGGGCTTATGACAGAGCACTGGGACTGGTTGCCCGGAAAGGCTGTGGAGTCTCCTTCTCTGGAGATATTCAGGGCCCACCTGGATGCAACCCTGTCTAACATGCTCTAGGTGACCTTGCTGAGCAGGGAGGTTGGACTAGATGATCTCCAGAGGTCCCTTCCAACCTTACTGATTCTATGATTCTATAATTATAGTCAGCTAAGCATACTCTACACCAGTTGATTAACATTTCTAAGCTCATAATGTGTCATTTCTGAGGGATCTTTGACAACTGGAACACATAGTGGAAGGACCGTGTTAAGTTTATATAAACAAACATTTTTTATTGTCAAGATATCAAAAAGCAGTGAATGCTCTTTGTGGTACTAATCTCTGGTGCTTTGTCCAAACAGATAATCACTGTGTTTAATACAGTCCTTTGTCTGTTTTGTACCGAGTGTAAGATTTTTTTTGTCACCCCCTGTGCATTTTACTTCTAGGTAAGATTAAAAGACATCAGTAAGGCTCATAAATGATTCCGATGCGTAAGACAGTTTATATTGGCAATATATATTTGGAGTACTTAAGTTGGCAAAAACATGTAGAAAAGCACTAGGCAATCTGGTGAATAAACAGAATCAAATCTCAGCTTTCCTTCTTAAATTAAATTATTATACTATATTACAAGCATTTGAGCTGTAATCATGTAGTCTTCAAATGAAAAATATTTAAATAAACTTCTAAATAGCTAAAGTTAAGCTTTAAGAAGAATACCCCCACAAGACATCTTTTTTAATGAGATTCATTGTATATAAAATGCTGCTATGTAGAATGAGTTTATGAATAGTAAGGGCAAAAAAACCAGAGAGAATACTTAAATTCTGCACTTTTGATATGTCTCAAACAGCTCTAGTGAAAGAACAGGGGAAACTGCATTTGAGAAGATTCTGTTTTCATTTATCGTAAAGAATTTTCATTACTGCGCCTTCAATTCAGCACAGTATTTTAATAAAAGTACCAAACTTCAGTGACACCACTCATGCTCTGAATGTTGCTATGTGGTAATATATATTTGCCTAACTGTGATTTAGGATATCGAAGAGAATTAAATTGTAGCAGAGTGACATTAAAGGTGTCTTACTGATGGAGGAATGTTTTATTGAAGAAAGATACATTTCAGTGGATAAATGCCAGATCTCCTGATGTTGTTATAATTGAAAACAAAATGAACAAATTCAGATCAGAATCAACTTGTATAGTTATTTATTACAGTCCATTGTAAAATAATGATCAGATAAATTGGCATAATGTTAAAAGAGGGTCAGAAGGACAGTCCTGAGTTGCCCCATCTGGTCCAGTTTCCTTGCACCTTCAACAGAATGGTCGTGCTTTGTGTTTAGTCTTCTAAAACAGCAGCTCTTCTGGGGAAAAAACTGTAGTCATCTAGGTGCCTGGGAGTTTTACCCTTTGTTTCTTCCTCCTAGAAGAAAGACTAGAAGCTTGGTGGTTTGCATGCATATTTACTACTTGAGTCTTTTAGAGATATGAGCCTCTGTTGGCTTGCTTTTTTTTTTTTTTTGTTTGTTTGTTTTTGTTTTTTGTTTTTTGGTTCTTTTTCCCCACATTTGTTGGGTTTGTTTTTTAACCGCTATCCACCCAGCTTGAATTGACTGGATTAATTCCATATGAGCTGGATACGTTTTTACTGAGAGCCTAGAGAGGGATGAAAAATATGGTGATAACTGCAGATTGGCCTAGGGCTGTGTGAGCAGTGAAGCCATTGGTGGCTTATGCTGAGAAACAAATACAGAAAACAGTAAATTGTTAAAACAAAAGCCCTTTGGGGAACACCATATGCAGCTGTTGGAGTCTGTGCAGAAGCTAAGAGCTGAAGAGGAGCCACTATTCACAGGGGGCAAATTGTCAGCCACCTACCCAACATGTCAACCCTTTGGTGCGAACATCGTGTTCCCGTAGGTCTGTTGTGCTAGTCTGTACTGGACCAGAAGGGCTTGAAGTTCTGATTTGTGTGTGTTTGTATCTTTATAAACAAGAATTGCTATCTACTTGCTATCCTCATCCTACCAAGTAAGTAAATTTTAGATTATATGCTACTAAGTAGTGAGATTTTGTTTTAGTGACATTACTTCACCCAATCTGTTGATGACAACCTTGTAGATAAAAAGACTGATGGAAGAAGCTCTCCTACCTGAATGTACAAGCCAGCAATAGTAAAAGCTACTGCTTTCCTATGAAAAGATCTTACCTTCGCAGATGCTACTTTAAATGGATAGAGCTGACACTCATGTTTCCTCTACAAAGAGATCTTTTAACCAACCCAGATTTACTAGACAGGTCTGCTCTTGCACAGGAAGACTCACTTTCTTTCGTCCTTCTGTAGAACCTGGGTTCCACTACAGACAGAATTATATACGCAGAGCTTTCTTACAAACAGTTTTCTAATATAAACTTCCCATTGGTTGGTTTTTAATCAAGTTGGATAAAACTCCTCTTGCTAAGAAATATTAAATTATTGTTCTTCAGCTTTTTTGTATGTTTGTTTTCTAGAGGAGTAGGACAGGACATGAACCTTACATAAATGGACACATATTTGCCAGTTTGACCATGTCAGTGTTCACTGTATGTGTTTCATGGAAAACCACTGCAAACAATGCAATCTAATGAAGAATATTTGTTTATTAAAGTGAAACTGAAGTAGTAGATAACTTATCATGCATTTGCAGTTCACATTCATTTAACAGACATTAACTTGAATTTAAAAAGCTTAGCTTTTCTTGCATAATCTAAGTATGAAATTAAGGTACTGATTTTTACTGATAAAAGATCTTTAAAATTTTTTAAGAAATACTGTTTCTGTCTGCTTTGTTAGGCAGTGACAAGCAGCTGAGCTAGAATACATTTGTTTGCACATTATTAGGCTCATTTCACTTTAATCTGTTGAAAATGCAATGTGATTAGCATTTTAGAGATGTTATTTGTGTTTTATAAAAGCCATTAGGGGTGCTTTAATCAAGCATGGAGGGTGCTTAATAGCACAAAGGTATTACAGGTTTTTATGTTTCATGCAGACAGTAATATTATTTCATGGACAATAATTTATTAAAAGTTTTAAAGTACTTTAGTAAGTTTACTTGCTTTTTATTGTATCATAGGCTAAGAGATTCAGAAGCATGGGTGATATACTGATGTATTAGGTTGGACATGTAAAGTTTTAGAGGCAGCTATCTATATATTCTTTGAAAATCCATTCCTTTAGACGAGTTTTAAAGATAGCTTTAAGTTGTAGCTTGCATTTTAAAACTCTTTCAGAGGATTCAGCTGGATGGTGTCATAGATAAAATATGACACTTCATCTTGTGGGTTCAAGAATTGCTGCATCTGGTAGGACAGCAGTCCTTTCAGAAATATCTCTATGAAAACTGAACATTTTCAGGATGGCTAAAAACGTAGTGTTTCGTATCAAAGATTAGAAAATACTCCCACTTTAAAATTCAATTTTATATTAACATAAAATATAATATATGGTTGCCCTGCACAGAGAAACAGTGGTTCCATTTCAGTAGACAGGTGAAAGCCTTGTTTCATATCATCTTGCACTAGGATTCTTGCCTGGCTCAGGTTTTACTTCTGCAATTTTGAGCAACACTAGCAACAAAGACAACATTGTCCTCTTACTGCTGCTATTTCTTATGGCAAAAAGAAGTTTATGCAAGAACAGCAGCCTGTTCTGCCAGTGTTCCTATTTATTTTAGATTGCAGGTGAGGAAATTGAGGAAATTTTTCTGATGCATGTCACAAAAATCTGTTGACTTCTTTCTCAGTGATTGACCTGAAGCTCCTTTGGGGCTAGGCAATCTGATTATACTCATGTGCAAAAACACGTGTGTTGTACAGCTTTTGCTGAAATAGGCTTTCTTCATCTAGGGCATTTGGGTTGCCTTCAAGATTTGTTTTTTGAGGCGGTGATTCCTTCTCTTTTTTGCATTAAGCATATATTTGTGCACTGTAAAATAGAGGTGGTTTGCCTATGTTTTATAACTCTAGTGGAAATAGTCTCAAGTGGAATCCTGACCGGATGTTATCCAACACAAAAGAGCATGATTCTCTTCCCAAATTAGAATCAGTATGTGGATTTAATTTCTCTCACTGTTGCATTTGGTTAAAAAAAAAAACTTATTTTTGTTTGTCTTCCTTCAATTATTATGCTTTTTTGTAGAAAACTCTGTGCTCAGAAGGATCGAAACAAACTTTTTGTCAAAAGCTAATAATGCACGTTTTGCCAGCTACCAAAACAAATATATCATAGAGCAGCAAGGATGTTCCTGCTGACACTGTGTGCAACCTAGTGTATATAGCTGCTTTGAAATTCATACCCTAACATTTCTTCCAATGGTAGAGTTGAGTAAAAAAAAATTGAGCAAGTGTCTTGCTGTGCATATGTGAGTGCATTCAACATGTGTGCCTTTGAATCTAGAGAATGAGTACTTATTTATTTTGATAGTGTCATGTTCTATAGAATACTCCTTTGTTTCTCTGTCTCATTTCAGGAAATCACCAAACACATTCTGGACTTGGTTGTAACCGTTACCGATCTTTTAATGGCAAAGCATTAAACCAGAAATATTTTCAGGTAGTTTTTCATCCAGTTAATTACTGTAGAGTATCAGTGATGATGAACAGCTCCCTCGCATTTAATCCTGTAGTCCATACAAAAGACAATGTTGGCTCTTTGTTTCTCCTACACAGATTAAATAGCCCAACAGAGTAATGAGATCTCATTAGCAAAGTTGTAATATTCCTGAAATAGAGTATACTTCTGAGTGTAGCCTAAGTATTTTTGTAAAAGATTGAAGTTAAACTATAAATTCACTTTATTTGATCTGCAATTGTTTTCTGATCAGTTTTTCTTTATCACAGAATACAATAATATGGAGTTAGCATAAATTAATGATGATCTGTTTTGTACATGCAAGGCACAGCTGCCTTTGTTTTGTTATGTTTTCCATATAAGCGTAAGAGAAACCCTTATCCTCTGGAAGAAGATACTGAGTAAAGTGGTTTCTTTTCTTCCATCTTTACATAAAGAAATGTGGGTAATCATTCGCTGCCTATCCAGAATCTTTATTACAGTGTTTCTTAACCATGGGCAAGGTAATGCTACTTTATCTCTGTTAGGTTTAAATGCTAGATAGAAACTCTTCATCTTCAAGACACAATAAACATAAGTATTTCAGAAATATTATTTAGAATTATTTTCTTTTAGATGCTGCTTCCCAAATCTTAAAAATATACCAGTAATTATGAGGAGCTCTAGTTTCTGGAAGGGTAGACTACCAGAATATTCATGCATGGAGACTATTTCTTCTGTGTCTGCATGCAACACTGCTTGCCAGAGCCAGAAAAAAAATATTAGTGCTTTTTGTTGCTGACCAAGCATTATGGGGAAGTGAATGTAGTATTAAATTCTTCCAATTATAGCCGAATACGATGCATGAAATAACTAAACACATTGAAAGTTAGCTTTTATGAGGTCCCCAGTCAATTCTAGGGTTCTTATTTTAGTTATTTCTTGGTAGAAATACAACACTGAACAGGTTCTATAATGGATAACTTTGCCATGTCTTATGCCAGCTACCCAGAGAAACTGGAGGCTGAGGATGATAGTTCTTTCTTGCCAGAAATGGTGCATGCACATTCTGTCCTTTATTCCCAATCCATACAGTAAACTTATAACTTTACCTCCTTCCTTGCATTTTTTTAAGTAGAAATCCAGTATATTTTAAAAGCAATAAAACAATTCTCTGTGTAATCCTTTCTATCAGTCAAATGTGTATATCTGCACAGATAAAACACTGCATAGCTCTGTTAAGAATGTTTAGTTGAACAGCTATCTAGATGGTCTGTTTGGTGCAAATACTTTAGCTTTGCTGGGTGTCCGTAGGTTCCAGTCTCTCTGGTGTCATGTCTTGGAAAGTGTATTTGTCACCACTTTCAAGAAGCGGCAGCCAGCAGTGGGATTGCATGCCTAAACCATGCTTCCTCCACAAAGATACTGTAGTAGTATACACGCTGCCGTTGCAGAGCTCCAGCTTTGTGGTTCTGCTGTCTTGCTGGTTACCTCTTCAGGGAGATGCGATTGCTAAAATGGAGGCAATTTATGCAGCATGATAAGCCACTGTCTTTTAGGCTGTAGTGATCTTGCAGCTAGGACAAAGAAGCCTAGGAAGCAACTGTTCTCTCTTCCCAATTAGTGTCCTTTTATTTCCATGGTCTGTGAAAATCCTTGTATTTTAAAATTGGCATTATATCTTCATTCTTGGCAGTGGTGGGATGGAGTCAATTTGAGAATCTGCTTGGAGTAATCTTGGTAGGGGTCCAGCAGGCCACCTTACCTTCCCCACCTTCCTAATACACATCCCTGCTCTCTTTTCTACGCTGATGTTAAGCACAGCAGGGAGCTGAAAACTACTGCTACCAAAAAAGTCATCCTGATCAGCTTAAGCTGGCTGAAAGTGTGACTACAGAATTGCTAATGCCAACCAAAATTGGTGATATAAGTCAAAATTGATAAGATACATGTAAATTCCCTAAATTTCTGTTTATATTTGTCATAAGCAGGTGAGAGAGAATGAAAATTATTATGGAAAGTTGAAATAAATTTGAGGCTTTTGTTCATATTGTGGGAGTGTTCAGTTTGCCATGAGAGTACTGATAGTATCAGGCATTGTATGTGAATGTAGTATCATCCATTTAATGCATTGGGCTTAAGAGATATCAGTTTCATATCCACAAGCACGTAGAATTGTCAGATGTACTATTTAAAAATATATTAAAAGATTCCCAGGTGCTAAAGGAGCTGTAATTCATACAGGTTCCATGTTGGAGTTGCAGCTTCTTTAAGAGGCAATTCCTGTAATCATTTCTTTTTAATAAGCACTGTCTAGGATGTAAAATGAAGGAGGAAGGAAGTGACTGCAACATGTCAGGTTTACAGGGCACTCTAGATCTGTGTAATTTACTCTTCTATGCACTTCAGATAGATGCATTTGAAGGGTCACTAGACAACCATGAACTCTAAGGGTTATTGTATTTCATATATTCAGAAAAATAATGATGGGTTTTACAGCTGAATCAGCTATGTGTTGCAAGATCCCATATGCACAAAGCTTTCAGTGTATGCTCTTGGTTTTCATATGTCTTCATTTTAGCTTTGAACTTGATCATACCATGATCCCTTTGGTTGTGTTTTATGACCTGCTCACAGGTGTGATTTTAAAACTCTGGTTATTGTTTCTCCTCTGCTGTAGCTGTGATCAGAGTTTTACTCTGATCAGAGATAGGTTCAAAAATGCTTACAGCATTAAGTAAACTTCACTTGGCAAAAACCAAAGCAAGACTAACAAGGAGAGATTCCTATTTGTAGACTAAGGCCATAAAGGACTGTTATGTTAAACTATTCTGACTTTCTGCACAGAGTACCTAGATACTTTGCTTATGTTCTCTGTTCTTAGTACCGTACTGAAATTGGGAAGGATGCCTAGAAAAACTGATTAAGTAGAGGTTGGTAGAAGTTCAGTCAA
The DNA here is from genome assembly GCF_028389875.1 of Rhea pennata. NCBI lineage: Eukaryota > Metazoa > Chordata > Aves > Rheiformes > Rheidae > Rhea > Rhea pennata. Next base: position 13,656,617 of record NC_084670.1, on the reverse strand, counting down.
AATACCATAATTATAGGGGGAATGAAAACTGGGGGAGCTGCTACTGCACGTTAGTAGCTGTGGTGGTTATGGAAAGCGTGCATGGTGTTGCAGCAGGTAGGGAGGAAACAAATACGTGGCGTTCCAGGCATCGCCGTTGCTGGCGGCATGTGAATTCTTGCACGGTGCTACAGCTCAAGTGTCAAGAGCTATCTGTGTTGGGCAGCTGATATTAAAACTGTTCCTGTAGGTGCTAACGTAGGGAGGTTATTTTTAAGTGAGCTTTTTTATTTGAGACTCTTTGCACTCCTTTGTGGCTATAATAAGCTTAGCTAAGGTCGGAGCATTTTTGCTAGAATTCTCTCTCCAGCCGTTTTCACTCTCAGCATTGTCGTCCTTGTCTATTAAGCATATAATTTTCATCTTTCTTTGGTTCTGTGAGACTTTTTGTGGTATGTTGGTCTGCACTCATTTGCATTTGTCATTTTTAAGCCTGGATTCTTAGATGTTTTGAGCCGTTTTGGATTTATCTGCGCTGGGTCCAATTTATTTACTCTTCCTTCAGATACTAGAAAAGTGAATACTATTTAGGTCACTGTGGTGAGTTGTCTTCAGTGGGGATAACTGAATAGGTTTTCAGTGCATAATGATATGCAAATAATATACTTCTGACTCACGTGGGAATAGCCTAAATACATGCACAAGCTGTCTCTGACCTTAAAAGGTTTGTTGGCATTATAATACACCATGTGCTGCTCTAGCATCGTATCTGATGTACAAATATATCAAGTGTGGTTGAGGGCAAAGAAATTTATGAAATAAATTACTGCAACTCTGTGAATGTAGTGTGTGATCCGTGTATCGTAGTGTCTATGGAAAAGTATATCAGTGGTTCATTTGATTTACTTTTGTAATGTAAGCAGTAAGTATGATATTAGTCACTTTTAATAAAACAGAAGAAGGTTAATGCCTTACTTAGAACCCACTCATTCATTACTCCGGTAGAGTTTTTTCATGCATGGAGGGTGGAAATGAAACTGGAAAACATAGTAAGATGATAAATAACTTATTCAGTTAGGCTCTGTTTTTTATGTTTATAATGTTCACAAGGAAAAATACCTTTTAAAAACTATGCTTCTTTTTAGTTTATTTTTATTACAAATTCTAGGGCAATTCAGGAAACAGATGCTGTATTTAAAAAAGCTTTTCTTTAGTGAAGCTTCCTGTGCAAGAGAATGCATTCTTTCTAAAAGTTCATTTCACTTAAATTAACTTGTATTTCCACTGAGAATGGCTTATATTAAGTACAAAGGGAGGCTTAGTGGTTTAGAGTTCTATCAAATAAACTGCATAAGTAAAAAGAGAAGATGCCAGCGTCATGTTCTTGTACTTTAAAGTATTGTGTTCCCTCTCATGGGAACTTGAGATTAGAGAAATTATAAAGGCTTTGCATAAAAACAGAGAGTTAGAATTAATTTTTGCTTCAGCAGGGAAGTGTCAAAAGCCCATTACGGTAATTTTTCAATTTTGTCTTAACTATTCACTCATTTTAAAACAGTTGTACAATTGAGTGGAGGCATAATTGATGTGTTATGTTTTTTCTCTCCCCTCCTTTTTTTTTCCTTGGGCCATCATAAAACATAGCTTAGGTACACTTAGGGGCTTGGGAAAAATAGGTGTACTAATTAAGTAGTTGACATTTTTCATATCATAGTGAGAAAATTTGCTTAATGGAGTGAAATAGTATTCTTAGACTGGTTCCCCTATTTGCAATTACATCCAAATACCAGATATCAATATTGGGTGGAGACAGTTAAACTACGAAGGTATCAGTGAGAGAGTGTAATTCCTAGCATTAGAATTTTGGGATTGTAAAAACTATCATCTTGACTATTATTTAAGTGAACTGCAGCAGTAAAAGACTACATGAAAAAAGTTACTGTAGTAACTTTATTTATTGTCTTTTAATATAAATACTGATCTTTTTAAAGACTCTGAAAATATCATTAATGCTACATTTATTTCCTTGTTACTCTTTATTGAATTAACACATAGTAAATCTCATCTATATCATGAGAGCCTATAGAATGGTAGGATAGCAGTTTAAAATTACACTTAATCTGAACAGAAGTTTTAGAACTTCCCTAATGAAAGGAAAACTGTGATTTGTGAATAACTTTAAATGATAAATTAATTCATTTTTCTTTTAGTAAATAATGATATTTAACAAAAGAAATACTATTCCAGAGTGGGGTTTTTTTTGATGATCAGTTTAACTGTTCTAGTGGATGGAACAACTTTGATGGAAAACACTTTGAAGTGGTAATGAAACCTATTGGCAAGCATGAAGTATAAAATACTCTAAATGTTTGTTAATAAACAAGATTTGTTGTTGTATATGCAGAAAAAAAAAGCTATCTTTCCTATCTCTGAGCTAATTTTTCTGCAAAAGGTGGTTAGGCTGTGAATATCAGGAAGAGCAGCAGCCATTGGCATCTCCTGAAATGATGCACATCTTGGTCAGAATTTCTCTGGCCTGTCTGTGGTAGAAACTGGTGCAAAGGCAGAGATCCGGTTTTTGTGTCCCTGGAATAGTAACGTCTGGAATAAAACAAGTGCCCGCACACAGTATGTGTGTGTGTGGTGTGGAGGGAAAGGGCATATCCTGAGCTATTCAGGCAAAGGGCAAAGTATTTATTAGTTTTTCTTCCTTGTATCATTAGTCGATCCTGATTGCACCGGCCATTGGCACAATGCGAGCGTGCACATGTGTGGAAACACTTGGGCTTAATTTGAGTAAATGACCGAAATTCTTTGACTCAATTTGTGTTACCTCTCACTAAATGTATGCAGGTTCAGGACCTCTTTATGAAAGCCTGATTACTGAAATATGCTATAGGAGGCTATCCAAGGTGCAAGATTTAATTTCAGTTTTCTGATGTCAGTTCAGTGCTTGTGGAGTTTTTATTAATCATTACCTTTTTCTATTGTTTACAAGCACGAGAGCTTCTCTGATAGACCATGTTTATTTAAAAAGCATTTCAGTGAGTAGTAAAATTAACAGTAACAATTTTGTTAGGTTTTTTCTTCTAGCTACTGTATTTGTTCTTCTAAACATATGCAGAATGACAAGTTGTGGTTACCAATAAGCTCACATTGACAGAATATAAACGTTACCAATCGACACATTTTGCAGGGCTGTGGTGGCAGATACCTTGCTCAACACTTTTCTTCGGGTGGCAACACTGTTAGCCCCAAATATGTTCTCGCATTTATCCCACTTAACCATGTAAACTTCGTGAGGTGCTGTGGGTGATTTTTGTGTTATGTTAATTATATTTTGTTTACCCTCCAGTAGCACGCTGTGAGGAGCGCGGCAGCGTGACTCCCGGGCTCTTGACAGGACTGATGAATGGCTGGAGATAGAGATATTGGCAGGCTGCTCTCTGGTGCTCTGCCTGGAATTGTTTTACTAAATAATTCAGAGGGTTGAAATTTGATCAAATCATTCCCGTTTTAAGAATGGACGGAAGGAGTAAATGAATAAAGACTCCAGTAATGGAACTGTTGTGTTTGTGTTGTTGAACAGGCAAAACAGCATCCCATCTCGCTGTTGCGGTGGTAGTTCTCTGTGGGTGTGGGTGTGCGCTCCAGCTTTGCGTGAGCGGTCACTTGTGCACGGACCAGCTCCCGTGGTGGCTGTGGGGCACCCTGCCGCAGCCAGCACTCTGCTGCCTTCGCACCCTCCCCAGCCCGCGTGGGACAGTTGTCCCCTGGGACACCGTGTTCCCGGAGCAGTCCAGCTCCGGTGGTTGGGCAGTGTGAATTAGAGCTGGATCATGTATTTTAAGGAGGATTGTATGGAGACAGTTCTCAACACCAAAAGACCAGTTAGAGAGTATTTTGAGCATACTCGTTTATGGCTTGAGATCAGATGATGTCCCCCTTGCATGGGATTGGGTAACCACATAGAAGTACTGTGGTAAGCAAGGTTAGGTTAGATAGTAGGCAGATGAAGTGCAGGTGGTTTGCTGTTAAATAAAATCTAGGGTTATAGCTTTTTAAAGGACTTAGCCTTTTGGAAAGATGTTGTACGTATTATGTGTGATAGCCTGGAGTGTGTGTGCTCAGCTTAGCATTTTTTTCTTCCAGAAAGATTGTCTGTGTTTAGCTCCATGTAGCATTCCACTGATGAACTGGTGCCATGTAAATGTCATGTCGGAGCACTGAATATTTATGATACCATAAATCTGCCAATCTTTTTTAATGACAGCTGTCTACAAAACCTCTTCGCAGGAATAAATGTGCTTTCTGAGACACCTTTTTCTTTGACACAGCAGACAACAAAATTGACTTTATGTAATAAGTGCAACCACAAAATAAGTAGCTAGTTTTGCCACTGCATCCATATTTTTATGATTTGTATTCAAGGTTGTATAGGAGCTAGAATATCCAAAAGTATTAGGTTGATACTTCATAATAGTTCTGTCTCCTTTTCTTTTTCCCTGCTCACGTAGGGAGTATATACCACATAGATGTGGATGAGAGTACTTGTCTAGCGCGTGAGCGCAGAACCACTGAGTACAAAAATTGCCTTTAAAAGTGGGGGGAGCAAATGGATCTGTCACTATCTGTAACATTCCGATTTCTCAATGGAAATGTTTTCCAGTAAAAACACAGCCATGTTTGATCGTGCATATTTAAATATGTAGGCACCTTTTCACCTCAGTCCTGCCTTCTTTCCTTCCATCCATTTTTCTTTCTTACTTCTTAAATGTATTGCTGTTCTGGGTTGTGCAAGCAAAACCTGGAGCTCTATTGCTCAAATATATAATGTTGCACAGAGCTCATAGCAAAGGAGAACTTCATAAATTCTAGTTGTAAAGATTCTGGAGACTCCTTATTAAAAAAAAAAAAAAAAAAAGAAGAGCAGTAAAAGGTAAGTGAATAGGGAATATTTATTTGGATTGCAGTTTCTTAAAATGTAACTGTAGAGATGTTTGATTGTATTTTGTAGTCAATATAGCATATTGCGTATAAGATCTAATGCTGTCTAACATCTGTTGTTAATACAGCCTGCCACCTGGAAATAAATGAATAGATACCCATGGGATATCTTAGAAAAAAAAAAAAAAAGAAAAAAAAACAAAAAAAAAGTATAATAATTTATGAATGTCATGGTTTCTCCATATAGCCAAATACACCTTAATTTATATTTGAATGATCAAGATTATACTTCATAATGGAAGTTTTGAGGCATACAATTAATTATAAGAGATTAAGGAAAAAAACATGCCTTGGAGCTTATTAATTGAGATGCATTTTAAATGGGTTCACCTCGTGGTCCTGAGTGACACTATGGTAAATCCAAGCAGGAGGAGAGAATGGTGTGCTGCTTGGAAAGGGGGAGGTAGGTAAGGCTGGTATTTGGAGTAATCATCACAAACTGAAAGAGGTGGGGGCCCTCCTATGTATATACTGCCTTTTCTCTGTAAAATTGAGATTTTGGTTCTGGTTCTGCTCCCACTGGAAATGAGTCATTTTATTTGCAGGGACAAAATCTCTACTGCAGAAGGCTTTGAGATAACTTTCTCCCAGTGGGAAGTGGGCAGTAGTGCTCCAAAAATAGTGCTGTTGAATGTAGCTTGGACCATTTCACTCCTTTCTAGTGAATGTACAATATCTTTGTCACACTATCAGCCTCTACCTGCCCTTTTCCACCTCCTTTGTTCTTTGCATCTGCTATAGCTGCCCACTTAATTCAAAGTTTGGGTAGCAGCAGGTGTGTCACTTATTTTTGGCGATCATCTCCACTAAGATCTACCTTCCAACTAAGTAAGTTCATATTTTTGTAATGTTCTGACCTCCTCCAGTGTAAGGACCTCAATAAATTTGTCTTCCAGTTTATGGCAATATCCCGTGTGCTGAATGCCTTTAGCTGTTTGTTTGTTGTTTTTTTTTTTTTTTTGGCTAATAATCCTCTTTTTCTTTAAATTAAATAAATACTTTTTTTTTTTATAAAGGAGTCTTCTCAAAGTAACAGTGGCCAAGTTTTGACTTTCAAGTCTGCTAAATTAAGCCGTTCGTTTTCTCTATTTGTATGCTTAAATTGGCATGAAACTTTGTGTTTGCAAATATAATCCATAGAGGACTTAGGTACTCTTTTGTGAAAATAATGATAGTGGCTTCTTTTGGAGTATGATGTTGATTAAAATATAGAAAATTTTCTCAGCCGACCTTAAAAAGAGGGACAGATTATTTTTTTAAATGCAGTTTTATCCTATGACTTTTTTTCTTCTGCATTCGTAAGCATACACTTATTCCTGACTGCCATCATGATAACTCGCTGCTGACTGAGCAGGTAAGACCTCTGCGGTGCTGGTCTATCGAAGATGGATACGAATTGCTATAGCTACTAGTACAGAGCTGCAATTGTCAGCTTTGGATTTAGCAACTCACGTGTCTTGTTTTGGAGGCCCTATCCCTAGGGTGTCTGCCAAGAGGGCATCATTCGTCTGAGTGGTGGCTTGTGTGGGAATTGAGCTGCCCTGAGTCTCAGGTGCTGGGAAAGCCTCCCATAATTAGAAGTAGTATATTATGCATAGTTTCACTGGTTGGAAGATGCATAAATAATTGTTAAACCACTAAAAGCACTTTAAAGTGCTGTGTAATGCCGAGAGATAACACTGAAAGTTGAGACTAATGTGTGAGCAGCCATTGGTTGGAGTAGAAGTTAATTTCTGGAAAGCTCTTGTAGGTAACATGTTTTGGAAGGAAATGAACTAATGCTATCATAACAGTATGGAGCTATAGTAGCTATGGTGACCCTACAGTTTTCAAATAAATTAGATTTGTTTAAAGTGCAGTTGTTGGTATTGACATGTTAAATTAACTGATGTTCTTTCCTGTATCTTCCGTAAGATTTTACTGGTGGTGGTGAGTGAACTTTCTTCATCATTTTTTTCATATTGGGGATAGCTGTAATCATGGCACTGTGGTTAATAAATACAAACTGGGAGATCAGACAAAAACACTTTAACAGGCATCCTTTATGCTGGAGTTCTCTTATGACTTTAATCTTGCTGTGGGCGCAAAAGCAGATTAAACTATTAATAGATGGATGGAATTATAAGATCCCCCTCCCCGTGAGGACCCCAAATCAACACTGTAACCAACAAATTAGAAGTGCATACTTTCACTGGAAGCTTGAGGGCATATTTTATACTGCGATTTAACTTGTGATGCATAAAAATTCATTCTGCAATTGACCTTTGTTTTGTGCTTTCTAATAAGAATTGCAATGATTGCCCAGTTTGAAATTTTAAATTCCAAGTAAATCCAAATTGTTATGGAGTGGCTGTAAGAAGTATGCAACACATGCTATTGCCATGGTATTCTGCATAGGAGAATTTGGCTTTTCAGGAGGAACACGGAGTTACCTTGTCCTTCATTTTGAGATTGCCTTTTTTTTTTTTTTCCCCCTCTCTCCTTGAGAGGAGAAGCAGGCATGTGGCGTCAGGCTTGGATCTGACGCTAGGTTTGTGTTCTGAAGAGCTGTTTTGAAACGTAGATCTTTCTTGTTTTAGCACTGGTCTTTAGTACTGACCTTGTAAACATAAAAGCAGATATCTTGAGAAACCTTCAAAGTTGCAGTGGAGGAAATACAAATATTCATTCAAATGGTGAGTGTCTGTGAAGAAAATGAAGAAATCTACACCCCAAAATGCATAAAATCCACCTAACGACCTTAATAAGGACCCTGGGCACCGCAGTGGCAAAGAGCAGCCTTGCTCCCCTTCCCCGCTATTGCTCGCTGACCCCCAGATCGAGTGGAGGCGGAGAGACCTTTGCAGAGGGGCGTCCGCTGGGTTTCCCCGCTGCCTGCCTGAAGGCCCCAGGAGCCCCGGGGAACGTTTTACTCCCCTAGACCAAAACCAGGCCTAGGCTCTCTGAGCTGAAACTCTATAGAGGAAATAGAGCAGGGATTAATTTGAAATATGGTAACTGCCATTTTAATGGACTCACTGGAACAAAGCCCTTCTAGATATTTTGCACTCTTGTTTTGTGACACAAATCAGCACCATCTGTCTCACACTGGGGAGAACGTTCCCCATAGGCGAGTTACCGTACGCATCATTTTTAAGGTTTTGCCCCCCTTCTCTGAAGCCCTGTTTGCATAAGATGCTGGAGCAGACTTAGAATCGGCCTGTCCCAGTTTGGATATTAATGCTTTCCTGCCTGTAAAACTGCTATATTTACATTCTATGCATTGTTTTGGCTACGGTTACCATCCAAATGTGGATTTTGAGTTTAACCTAAAGCTTTCTTTAGGAATATTTTAATCCTTATTGAGAGCACTGAAGGAAAAGGGAGCTCTGCTGAAAGAGGATTATAGGGTTGGATTATAATGATACTTTAGCATAGTGTTTTGCACGTGAAATGTTAATATGTGATGTTTTAAATCTTATTTCTGTTCTGATTTAACCTTTTAAAATCAGACCATTCTTAATCTAATTACCACTTGAACTTTAATGTATTTTATTATTTTTTTCCATAAAGTTCATTTTAATTGCTATAGCAAGTACTGTATGTTTTATGAAACACCTTCGTTGAAAGTCTTGGATACTCTCCATTAGGGTCCCTCCAGACCCATCCAGTTTGCAAATACACTGTTTTATCCTCTCCTTAATTACAGTATTGGAGCAGCTTTCTGTTAACTGTTTTTAAGTTCTGCAGAATAACGATTTTACCAGAACTATAAAGAGTACAACAGAAAGCTGTTTGCAGTAGGAAACTTGCTGTTGCTTAGCTACCTATCTTTTTAATTCAGAATCTCCAGCAATTCAGTAGTGACTAGCCCTTAAGCTGCTAAATGCATTTGTTCCTGGCACACAGTACCGTTTTACATGTGCATTTCACCTATGTGTTACAGTTGCTATTGCAGGGAGAGAGCGTTTATACTGGGGTTGTATGCAGTGTAAATGACAAATCCTAAATATGTCAATTATATGAGCGATGCCTAGAAAAGTTTTAAGGGAGTACTACTACAAACAGAATTCTAGATGGAAGAGTAATTTGAGCTGTAAGAACTATTGCCTCTTCTCCTCCTGATCGGTCGCAAAGCGAGCTAGGCATAAGTACTGCAAACAGTCCTCAGTCTTGTAATAATACACCCTCTCACATCAGTCTAGATATAATATAGATAACTAATTGCAAATCAAAATACTTGCAATACTTCACACTTTTTTGCCCATTTGGATTTTCTCACAAAAGTGAGAAAATGCCCAACTTTCAACAATTGTCTGACTTTAAGAGAAATTTGTTGGAGTAAGACCCTAAGCTGTGCCATGTTAATAGGCAAAACATTGAATTTTTTAAGAATCGAGGAGAAACTTTATATTCATTAATGATTAATGCTACTAATGCTAATTCACTAATGACCTGACCAATTGGGCAAAGTGGTTTTTTTTTTTTTTTTTTTTTGTTTTTTTTTTTTTTTTTTAACTAGAGTTTTCTGGTTTATATTGGACTTGATTTTGGAGTGGTAGACTTGTCAGAGTCAAAAGCTAATTACACTTTTAAGTCAGTGATGAGCTTTCTTGGAATAGGATCAAGTTAATTTAAGGAAATTATTTATTTCAGCTTTTAAAGATAAACTTTGCAGGTTCACGCATGAACCTGTGTAATCCCATTTTAGGTATTCATAAGGTTTCGGTTGTCTGTATGCCACTAGGAGCAAATAATGGCATATTTCAATACAATTTTGTGCTCAGTTAACCTCACTATTGACTGTTACAAATGTACAGAAGAGTTGCATCTCTGCCCTTTTATTGTGGTTTAGTATTTTCATGTAGGTTTCAGTTTCCAGGTATTTAAATTTTATTCATTAAGATATATTTATTCTTAGGATGACTAAGAATGTAATATGTATATCCTCAGCTATTTTTTGTGATACCATCATGTTTATAATTATATATCCTATATGTTTTAAAGCTGTGGCACATGGCTTTAAACTGTTTATTTGTGCATCCTTGATTTTGCAGTGCAGAGACATTGCTGTACTAGACTCTGTTTTCTTGTGGAATTTCATGGAGGAGGCTTCAGTACACGACATGACAAAATGTAAAGGCATACTCATAGATCACCTTTTAAATATTTATTCATATAAATTCTTTAAAGAAATTAAATTATGTGTTCTATACAAAATAGGAGAGGCAGGCATTTAGTGTCACTGCCTGCAAATTGAAGTCATTTGTCTAGAAGGGTCAGGTGCCACTTTGTAGTAAGGAGTTTGTCTGAGATCCAGGAAAAGAAAGATTGATAGTACAAAGAGATTGATGAAATGAGCACTGCAATATGCATACGAAGTTATGGGTTAATTAGGAAGATTTAAACAAGGAAGTTCTTTGGTGTGGAAAAGGCGGGTGTGCTATTACTTTCTGGTTTGAGATATGTTGGCAGCCTTTTAGTACATTTAGCATTGATTTCCTGAGATGTTTATATGGAGATGTGTGAATTATGAGTGAGGTGGTGAATTACCAAGGTTGCATCCATTGCAGCTGATGTGTGTTTCTTAGGAAATTGAGTGGTGGTGTGTTTGTGTATGTGTGTATATATATATATGTATGTATATACAAACACTGTCTTTGCTTAAATCTTCACTTCTGTACGTATTAATGTAAACTATAATGCTAGTTCTAAGATTCTTCTATCAGAAAGAATAAATTCACTGATGTTTCAGAGAATCAAGTTCTTCAGGTGCCTTGGGTGACATGGTTATTTCTTCAATTTTTTAATGACAAGTTTGTTATTTGAGCAAAAATCTTAAAGTTAAAACTATCTGGCTTTAGAAAATGGAAGCTGAGCAATCCACAAGTGTTGTTTTCTTGTTGATAAGAAAGCAGTTTTGAAAGAGCAGATGCTGCAAACTATTCCTTCCTGCCTTGAAGTTCACCAGCCAGTTGGTGCATTTTGTGGAAAACAGCAGGCTTCCATAAGCAGAGTCATGCAGAAATTGAAACAGTACCATCTTCTGTTACGGTTATTTGCATGCCAGAGTTATAATTTTAAATATGACTTAAATGCAACAAAACCAAAATACATTTAATGCTCCTTGTGCGTCATTCTGTAGAAGGACAAAGTCATGCAAATCTGTCAGTAGGGCAGGAATAATACACTCAGCAAGCACTTCAGTATTTAGTATTGTAATAGTGTAGAAGTCTTCTCTGTGCCTCGTAGATCTATGCAGCGTGCCTGCTGAAGGCAAGAGTAGATGTAGGCTCGAGGGGCTGAGTTCTCCGTACCATAATTCTGATATTTTTGTCATCATACAAGCAAAACTTGGTATTCACCTTTCTTCTTAGCCTTAAAGACAAATTTTGGGGCACTCTGCAGCTCTATCTTCTACAATGCATTTCTCACAGAATACAGAGTATCTGAAAATTTATAAATATGGGAGAAGCAGGAAGGGGACAGATGAGTTTTATCTTGTACTGTTAAGTGTGTGATAGAAGAAACCTTAACAAATTGCAAAATGTATTTCTACAGTTGAGGAAAAGCAGTTGGACTCAACGAAGCCTCCTGGAAAACTGACATTAAAACAAAACTACTTTGTGTTATGATATTCGTTTAACAATGAATCTTAGCTTTTTGTATGGTTAGGTGTCTGTTTATTTAAATAATTCTGAGTATGGAAGGAGCTGTAGAAAGCATTCGAGGGGATAAAAAAAACAACAGCAGTCCATTTTTGTTCATATTTTCACTGGTAGGAACTGTTTTTCATACCCAGAAAGTTTTTCTTTGACATTAACATGGGATCAGACATTAGAAATTCTGTCCAAACACATGTGTTTGAACAAGAGGCCCAGTGCGGATAATGTGCCGTGAAGGTGGTGTCTCCAGCACGGTTCTGGGGGCCTTGCGTGGTCGTTACTTCCCTGCTTGGTCGTAAGCTCACTTCTCACCAGCTTTTAAGCCCTTTCAGCCACATTAAGAAGAAAGATACTTCTGCTTTATGAAGAAATACAGCTTGTTTGGGCATTTTTTCTCTACGACAAGGATTTTTTTTTTCCCCGTTGATAAACACAATGCCTGTTCAATGTGAAAACTTAAGCATGGCGTGTATGTGTATATAACTATATATATGTAGCAGTATACATTATATATACTATATATGTGTATATAAGTGTATATATATATATATATTTGTGTGTGTTTTTTTGTTTGTTTCTTTTTCTTTTGTTCAGAAACCAAAGCAAAAGGACTGGCATCCTCCTGGAGGATTTATTCTAGGACTCTGGGCATTGATTATCATGGTTTTCTTTAAAACATACGGAATCAAGCACATGAAACACATCTTCTGAATCTGAGCAAGCAAGATGTTTGCATTGACTGCTACTTGGGATTCAATGGTGCCATCAGTTCTGTGTATGTGTAATACGGACGTAGTAAAAAACAGTGTTGAAACGTCACTTACAAACGTTCTTCTGAAACAGTCTGCCTCTTTTTTTGAAAAGAATCTAACAAATTGTTATTAAATTTTCTTTCTTTTTTTTTTTTACTTTATCTTGTTCAAATATATTGTAATGCTTTCTGAGCAATTTTTGTTTATAGTTAAATTTTAAGAAAGGAGGAAAGACCTTAAACATCTTAGCAGAATCTCTGAGGTTGATTATGAATTGTAAATGGGTGAATTGTTTTCCATGTGCTTCTAAGTAAATTTTAGAAATAGTCACCTATGATTGAAGAACGAGACAGTATGCAGAATGTTATTTAAGATGTCATTTTATCAATAAAAATTTAAGCCACTTTGCAGACTTTGACATGGCATATTGAAAGCTTTCTCTACAGAAATAAAAATAACGTAGAAAAATATTGATCTTGTTTTTCTGTTAAGTGCCATCCTTAGATCAATCCTTTTACCTTAGGCAATTTTGGCTTTAGGATTCTTTGAGTTAGTAAAAGTAAAACCAAAATGCAGTCAAACAGTGACCTCACTGAATCTACTTGAATAAAAAAAAATGCCAGAAAGAGTAAAAAATAGGACTTCACCGTGTCCATTAGAAACCCTTCATAGGCTTTGTGTTTTAACTCCATTCATTAGAGAGCTGGAGGCTTCCTGGGTTTTCAGTACAGTGTTTTTGCACAGAGTAAAATTGACTTTGGCATCAGGATGAAAAATGTTATAAATTGTACTATTGTATTCTGTAGTTTCTGAGCGCTTGGGAAAATGAGCTTTATCATTCAGGTTTTGTAAATTCTGTTTTGACATACCAATTTGTTCTTCTTGGACGTTTACTGATGAATGTATGTTAAATGGGTTTTGTCTGTATATTGTATTGTCATTTTAGTGACAAGAAGGGCAAATTTATTCATGTACAGAAATAAGCCTACCAGGTAAGAGAAGTTTTTGCAGTATGCTTTTGGAACCTGTTCTCTATCCTAATAATAAAGCTGACATATACATGGTGTAATTTTAGATACTTACTTCTAAAAATTATTAGGAATTATTTGTAATCCCACATAATATCAGAGCCAAGATCATTATACTTGGCGGTATATGGTATTGAACATTTTCATACTGCACAGAACATACAAATCTGAATGCTTAAACATTTTTATTGTTTTTTCTTCTCTTTCAGACTGATTGTGGCACCACAGCCTCAGGTTAGGGGTAGTGGACTACTCAGCGGGCTGTGTGTAGGCAGTGACTCGAAGGGCTACGGAGAAGGCAGCTGTTGAGGCTTTTAGCTGTTTCAAAGGGCTGATGCTGGAGAGCAAAACAGCACTATAGCACATCTAGGTATAAAAAGCATTTTTTTCCCCCTCCATACGTCTTTGAGGCATGGAGAGGAGAAAGGTACAAAATTATCCATTACCTAGTAGTAAATTCTTGCCGATTACATCTCAACCTTGCTATAAATTTATGGTACCTGGAGCTTCCTATTGCATTTTTTGCTGAACAACAAGAACTGTTCTCAGCTGCTTTTGTTAAGCTACATTTAAAACAAAGGCATTCCCCACACATGTGTCCTTGCACGTTTGTAAGCATATTCTGTGAGAGGTAGTATTACAGAGCTCTTTCTGCTTTGCTGGTGAGAAGTTTTTTGTATCACTGATGCGCAGGTATCTCTGCCAGGAACAACACAACTTAGCATGAAGGATAAAAGCTCTGCTTCTGAGAAGTGGCCTCTTGAGAGAGGGAGGGTTTGAACAGGTCCAAACAGCATTAGAAAAGTTGCTCTGAATCTCTTCATTAGGTGGTGTTTATTTCAGAGAGCATCTTTTACCAATCGTAAATTCCTGCACAAACTCTGATACTTACAAAACAGGCAAGGGTCACTTTTCTTAAAATGAGAAGACCCACTGCTTTTTTTAGCTGGTTGTAGTGCATCAGTGAACTAAAATCTGTTTTAGACATGGGGAAAAAAGCCCCGCAGAATTTATTCTTAGAGGATCTGCTTGCCTTTCGTTTTTTTTAATTCAGCCTTGATACTTTTTTCATTTTTATTGTAACAATTATTTTTGTCAAAAATTAATTTTATAGCCAAGTTTTGATACACTTTTAGAAGTGAAATGGATAGAGCTTTCTGCCTTGCTTCTGTTACAGTTTAAACCTCTCACGCCTTATTTAACTTCTCCTTTTCACCTTTTCAGGCACCATTTGGAGGAAGTAGGTAGAAAAATCAACAGAACTGAGCTGAATTTTCTAAGTAGCAGAAGATGCCAAAGATACTGTCTTTGTAAAAGCTTATCTACCTGAGGAAAAGGAAGCAATTAGGTGGGTTATTAAAATGCAATTTATGAATAGAAGCACTCAGTAAGTGTGCCTGTGAAGGTGATTAAATTGAAGTGAGAACAACAATTAGACTGGAATGCAACAAACTATGCTCTGGACATTTCTAACATTTTTACGTGTGAATTGAAATAGATGGTTCTCAGAGTTGCCATATAATTGCCTGCTCTATGCTTTTCATTCTTCAAGTGGTTATTGTCTGAAAGCAACTCTAGAAGTGTCTCAAGGCTCGCTCTTTTTTTTTTTTTTTTTTTCCCCCCTAAGGTTAGTAATTTTTGGCTTTCTATGACAGCCTTTCAAACATAGTTAAGGATCTGGGAACTGGCCAGAACACTTTCCCTCTCGCACACCATTTGGGTTTTACAGGACAAACAGTACACTGGCGCAGTGCAGATGCTTGCTCCACTGCGCACAGATGAGCCTTTTGCATGGAATCCAGAAAACAAGCCTGATGCCAGTGCCCTTTACTTGCATAGAAACGTCCAGAGCAGAATTGCTTTCAGCATTTTGTGAGTCTGTAGAGTCTGTCTAGATAGGTCTGTGACCCAAATATGCCCATGCTTGCAAGATTTTGGACATTCATGTGTGAATTCTGTACTATACAATTGCACTAACCTATTTTGAAAGAGGTTGTTTTTAAATTGTTTAGAATATTAATGGTGATAAAAATATTAATAACTTTAAAAACTGAATAATAGCTTATTAAATAAGCTTTTTTATTTCAAATTGTCTTTTACTGAAATGCATTACTATCATTCAGTTGAAGATACTAGTAGGCTGATGTTCTTTTACATATATTTTCACATGCCTATATACCTCATTTGATTTCTGAACTGTTTAAAATGCTATCTACATTTGAGTACTCTGTCTTGTATGACCATGCCCAAATGTTTACACAAAATTATGACTCTAAGCCATATTTGTGTAATAGATGGAAAAAGAGTTGCATGGAAATCAGTAAAGAAAGAAATCTGGCTATGAAATTATCAGTATTTGATTTGTCTGTGCCAGCCAAACTTTATATATATCTATTTATCTGAATATCACCATGAATTTCTGTCTTCCTAGCATGAGCAAAGATCATAGATGGACCAGATATCACTAATAAATATCACTAACAGTGTATCTCTTCTAGAGAAAGTGGACTCTTGGGGAGAAGGGGCTAATCTCCATTACTAATTGCAGGAAAGAAAATGTAATGTGATTCTGTCTCTCAGTGTTTGCAAATTGTGTCCATTCCCATTGCTGTATCAGCAGTTAGGGATACCATTGTATGGTACCGCATGGAGGAAGCTTACATACTGGGAGTGAATGGATCTTATGGCCTAATAGGCCTTCAGATGAGGATCATGAGATGGTAACACAGGGCTGAGTTGCGTATACTACTAAATCACTGATTTATCAAAGAGGTGAGAGCGCAGAGCAGAATTTATCATGGTGGGGAGAGACAGTCTTGGAAGAAGTAAAAAGAAGGTTCAGATCTGAAGACTTCTGAAAACTGAGCTAACAACCCATTAATACAGATGGGGAAATGATGTACAGCGGTTCTTGGTGGATAGTTAGACTTGATCCAGAACTTCACTGTGTTCTGGATTGAATAGCTTCTGCAGGTTCAGGATGATTGGACATGATGAAAATAAATAGGTGAAGTAGAAGGCAATTCGTGGAATGGGAGTGATGTATTTCATAGAGTCTGTGGCATTTGGATGGACAACCTTCATACATGGTACAATTCTGGGACAAAGATCAGAAGCATTTGAAAACTCAGTATCCCCTTGTAAGCATCTTCCAGCTCCATCCATGTTGCAGAGCTCTTCTATGACCTGGTAGAATTTTATCATGCTTTCCAGACTAATTCACCTTTGGGCTGAGGACAAGCATAAAGTATTTTTTCTAAGAGGCTAATTTATCTAGAAAGACATAAATTACAGAGAAAAACAGTGTATATAATGAAAATGTCTTCTCAACCGTAACTTCAACACTGGTCTACAATAACGAGCATAATAGATTTTTTTGCCTTTTTTTTTTCTTAAGTAGTGAAAAGCGAAGTTAAAAAAAACCACACAGGTCGATGCGTTTCTTGTTGAAGATAATATCTTCTGCTGTGTGCACCATATTATTATCTCTGCTTTATATCTCTTTGTGAATTTTTAAAAATAACAAGTTGTATGGAATGCACCTTGAAAGTGTTGTTGCTTTATGACAAAAATTTGTGCGTGCTGCTGCATAATATTCTGAAATCAGCATTTCATAGCACTAGTTTCACTTGCAAATTCTTTAAAATTACTTCATTTTTCTTTCTTAATGAGGATTTCTGCATGATTTATTGATTAAATTGATATCATTTAAGGTTTCAATTCAAAGTTTATGAAGATGTGTGTATCAGAATGTTTGATTCTGCCCTGTCTGCTTTGCTATGCACTTTTTTTTTTTTTTAAATATATTTGCATAGAACACTAAAGCCTTGTTCATATAGGCCTATCAGTTTTGCTACTCTGGCCGACAGTCTTACTAGAGATGCAGATCGTATCAGCAGAAGTTATTTTGGCAGCATTGTTTACGTGAATTCCTTGAACAAAATCAGCTATTCTAGTAATTGACTGTTTTGACAGCAGAGTAGCTATGCTGGCTAAAGCTCTAGCATAAATGCTCTTTCTTGTGAAATGACTTCCTTTTGCACAGACAGTTTGTGGGTTTTGGTGACATACTTCTTGTGGAGACCGGCATGGGCAACTTGGGTGTGTGTTTTGTTTGAGACATTCATGTTCTTTCTGGCATGTCATACTATTCTGTGTATCCAAAGCCATCTAACTTGATATAGCAGATGTATGTCCTTTCCCAGCTCTGAAAGTTCTTATTGAAATAATACTGTCCTGTAGTAAATGCTTGACTTTTTGCTGATTTTGAGTGTAGGGGGTGTTTAAGGTTAGGCTCTTTGTGCTTTCTTTGCATCCTTTTCTAATATAATGATACATATTTTCTTTGTCAAGTCCTTTTAGATATATTGATGAAGAATTGTTGTTTGATTTTTTTTTTAATTAGTTACTTATAATTTTTTTGTGCCGGTTTTCCTGTTTAGGTTAAATTTGTAGCTCAAAGTATTGAGGCTGAAATTGTGATGATGATTAGGTTCCTCTAACCCTTCTTGGTCTTTGTAATGCAGGAAGAATGGTAAATAGGATCATCAGTTTAACTTTGCAGTGTACTTCAGTATTTTGCAAAGCTCTTTTACTTACCCTCCTTCATAGCAGTCCCTGTCTTTGCATTTTCTTTGTATAGAATTTTTTTCTGTACTTACTTTTGTTGCTCGTTTCTGTATAGCTGCTCTTTCTCTGCAGTATTGTCTGTGATGGAGTGACCAGGAATGACCAGAGTGTTTCATAAACAGCTGACTACAAATGTGTAACCATATATAAAAAATGCAGTAACGGGGCTGAAAAACGTTCCAGCTTTGTGTATGACTTAGATACTGGAAGGATGTAAAAGGTGAGGGGAAATATATGTCTGTAAGTCATAAATCTATTCTGCCTTTTTGTTAAAACATAAACCTAACCTAAGCTCTTGCCTTAAACTCTTGCATGGCAAGACTGTAACTGAGGTGTACTGTACAAGTTAATGTTCATTGGATATAAGAACTTCTTAATAATGTTTTTTTGTTGTTATTTTTGACAAGGTCTCATTCATGTATCCTGTCTCAAACAATGATTATAGCAGATGACAAGCAAAGAGTACAGAAGAACAGGGAAAGTAGGTAGTGACATTTTTCTGTGAGATTCCACCTGTAACCTTACCCTAATGGGAGAACTAGTGATCTGTTCCTAGCCTTTGTTTCCTGTGTTCAAATGAATTCTTTAAGTGAGGATGCATGGTACCATGACTTCTCTGGAAGTCTTTGAAGAGCAGCCTTGCAAAACTAGTTTTGGAAATCCAGGTGGACTAATCAACTGGATCTCCTTGTCCATGTGCTTCAGAGAACTTTGAGGACCTCCAAATAGATCTGTAAGGCAAGCCTTTTCTTAGCAAAAGCTGCATTGATTTTTAGCCAGTGCTTATTTATGTCTGCTAATTCTGTTCTTCATTATAGTTCTTACCAGTTTGCCTGGAACAGGCAAGAGTACATCCTGTGACAGTTGTGTGCTTTCTTGCTATTGCCCCTGTGAGAGCTGCTACAGAAAGAAAGGAGATGACAGTTCATGGCCTGTTTCCACAAGTCTGCAGTTCTTCGTTTTACTGCATTTTGCTAGGGAGTCTGTTCTACAGTCACCCATAATAAAAGTGACTGCCTTTGTTTCCACTGAGATGTTGAAATTCCATCTTCACTGTGGCCATATGGCGTAATTTAACATTTCATGTTTTCTTGTCATTTTCAGTGTAGAAAATTTTTCAAAATACAGTGGCTTTAACAGGTATTTAGCATTAAGCAAAGCCATTTATAAAACATCCTGAGTTTTATATTTTTCTGCTTCAGTCCAGAGACATTTCTCATCATCTTACAGACTCATTTCTTATTTCCTAGATTTTTTCTCAGAGATTTCTTTTTTCCTTGTAAAACTCTTGTGATCTGTAAGGTCTCCTTTGTAGTAGGCAGCTGGAAATTCAAATTGATCAGTGTTAACTGATCCTGCCAGGAGAAGTGGAAGTACAGATACTTGAAAGATTTGTCTGCCTTCTCACTCCTTTGTACTCCATTTTGCTGGAGTTTTTTACAAATACTCTTTGACTGTTTAACTCTTTCCTTATTTACCCCCTGTATTTTTTTAATCTTTAAGCTACAATTTTAATTAAACTAGAAATTGTGTCTCCTTAGAGCAAATACAGTATTTAATTTCCATTAGTCAGAGGTGCTTAACAGAATTATTTGGGGGATTTTGGGGAGCATGCGATAGTTGTAGGAGTTTCAAAAGAAACTTTTGCAGTACAGAGTAGTCATTGCTACAGAGCCACAATGACTTCCCACTGTATCAGCTCCAGCCTTAGATCTTTATATCGCTGGAGAATATATTTAGATATTACAAACCATATTCTACTGCTTGTTGTTTTGGATTCCCCACTCCTCAAAATTTGCTGAGTGGGTAGTAATCTACCTCATATAATGCTTAGGATGTACTTGGTCTGTTCTTCCAAAAAATTAATCTACTTTCGTGTCCTTAGAGCTATATGCAGTAAAAATCACTAAACTTCATGAGAAGTTTGCTGAGATTATAATGCAGAAGACCCCTACATTTATTATCTAAGTAAACATCTTCTGCAGAATTTGATCAATTTACACATGTGTGTGTGTGTATGTGCATGCACACATGCATGTATACATACATGTGTGTGTATATATGCATACCTGTATATGTGTGTGACATACGTGACATGTCATAAGTCATACGAAATTGCCTATGCGTGGTAGCGTTTTTCAAATAAGTCTTGGTTCCTCACACTGCTGGCTAGAACTAGGAGTTGTTGTCAGGGAACTTGAATTCTCTTCCAAAGTCTGGTGCTAAAGTTATAACATGGTCTTAGTAAATTGTATAACTTCCTTTTTCCTCAGTTTCTCTATCCATGTGGGAATAAATAATACTAACCTGTCTTTCTGAAGTGCTTTAAGATCTTGGATGGAAGGTTTTCTCAAAGTGCATCATATTATTATTTTATATCATGATGCTGTTAGCTGGGCATCTTGTTGTCATTGTGCCAGAATAACAGAAACCAAGGGCAGTAGTTGCAGAGATTATTTTTTTTGTCATCTTCAACTCCAATTGCACGTGTCATGGCAAAAGAGCTGTGGTTCTTCAAGAAAGATGAAAAACAGACACTCTGATGAAGCCAGACATAAAAGAATAGGGTACCGTAGAAGTTCAGGGCTAAAATAACGTAGATCTTAAAATTGCTGATGTCTGTAAACGTTGTTTTGGAGCAGTTTTTAATATGTGAGGTGATGATGCACACTGAAGATCATGAATTGATCAAATTGTAGGGACAAGTGTAAGAAGACAGCATAAACCAGATAATGGTAGTAGTGCCTACTAGTACTACGTATCTTCGGTCTGACAGCATCTTCTGTCATAAATCCATATGTTTTATAACTAGGCTATAAAAGCTTACTTCAGGCTGAAATGTAACAGGATATACTGTAGTTCAAAAATTGTGCCTTTATAAAAAGACATCAGTAATTTTTAAGTTAAAATTGCAGTATTTAAAAAATCATTTACATTTCTTCTGCATTCTGCTTTTTGGACTGCAGGGAGAAGACAGTTATTTGTATTTAAATCTGTGTTCAATCTCTATTTAAAACTTGATTTGTTTTTGGCTTCACCACATTCCTTTTGTAGTGAATTTTATATATGCAGGTGTGACTCACCCTTAGAAAATACTCCTTCACACATTTTCTAATTAGATTGGGGAAACGTGCTGAAACTTCATAGGAAGTTGATGAGACTAAAGTGAGTTTTGGGTTTGTTGTGCTGTTTACAAGACTGGGTATGTATAAGGTTAACAAGAACACAGTTGTTGTTTGTTATATTAACTCCTTACATCCGAAGTTCTATTCAATGTTAGATATTAGGCTCTATATCAATTTCTTTCATGTTTCTTCTGCGGATCCTTAATGCTTTGTCTGGTCTATTTTATATTGACTAGTCTTGCAGACAGGAAACACGTGCATGTGGAGCTCAGTGCGGTGTAGCAAGTCCTACTGAACGCTAAAAATAGATGACTGTAATCTATTTTAATACGGCCTATTTCTGACAACAGCTTAACAGTTTCAACACTTAGCATACACATCCTGCAGCGATGGATTTATAGAAAAACTAAAAGTGCTCTACACTTTATCATGACAAAAATCTTTTTATTATTATACCACTAGTAACAAAAGGATTATGGCATCAGAGGACCTACCGTGATCTGTACGAATTCCTGCAGTCACATTAGAAATGATCTATAAATCAGTTTGACAAAAGTTCATCAATTTGAGCAATATATGTTGGCCGTGTGCCCCAGTACCCACGCTGAAAGGGACGTTCAAATTACCATTAGGTCAAAATCCATCCTGTTCTTTCTATAATTTTGTGAAATCAAATGGCAGGAATAAAACACAAACACTGAAAGAGATGGAGTTAAACATCAGCTGACAAGGCTGGTTATAAGTAATTGGCAATAGTAGCACTTTGCATTTCATTTGTATGCTGAGTGATGCATATCAGGAAGAACACGAAAAGTCAAGTTTTAAGGCAAAATAGGCTGCAGTTTCTTCCTCTTTGATAGTGGAGATGGCTGCAGCAAGGAGGGTGGTTCTCTGAGGCTGGCTATTTTGGTCCATAGGATTATGGGGTAGCAGCGTGTTTTACTTCTGATGGAGCAGTTTGCTGCGCTCTGTCCCCAGAGAACTGGGGCATCTTTAGGGTAGTTGCAGCTATTGCTATCAAGTTTTGGCAAGAGGAAGACACTGTGTCATAAATGGGTTTAAATGATACCAAGTTTGGTCCCTGTTCCATGTATTGCATCAGAGGTTGAGCTTCTTGGGTTTAGACATTTTAAGATAATATCTTTGTTCTAGCTTTAGTATTTGTCTAGTGAGAGGTTCATCACCTGAAGGACAAGACTTCATGCATAATTATTCCTAGTGATTACTTCAAGGGAATTATTTGAATTTCAATATTTGTGAGGCAAAAGGAAAATACTGTAACTGAAATCTTCTTTATTCATAAGCCAAATATAACCCAATAAGACACACTGTGAGGTTCCATATACAGAACTAGCACTGTTCGCTGCCCTTAGTTTGCAGGGACTAGCCATGCTCTAATACTTCAGAAAGAAACTGCCAAGTGGTGCTAACTGTTGTTTTTAGGGAGGCAATCTTCTACTTACAGAACTTGTTTCACATCTTAACTTCAGTGCAGTCAGGGTCTATGAGGAGATCAGTGATGATCTTGGCAAAATGGAAGGCAGAGATTTTGAAGGTGCAGTGCTATAGTCTATGTGATTCCTATTTTTGGCTGGTATGGTCAGTATTATAGTACATGATAGTGTATCTTCTTGTTTTCAAAAACTTGGTCATGTCGTTGCAAGCCACTGTTGTCTGGTTTGCAGTTTGTTTGTTACTGCAGGAAGACGGTTGCTGCTTCAGTCTCTTGCAGGACTATAAGAGCAAAACTGAATGCAGTCTTCTCTGACCCTAGTTGGTCTCTTACTCATTGCAAACATGTTGCTATAGACAGTGATTTTTCAGATAAACTTTGCCCTCCTTCCCTCCACCTCTGATTAAACAGCAATTTGATAGCATAAGCAGCAAATGCATGTTCATATCAAAAGGAATTTTGTCTACTATTGTCATATTAAAATGAGGTGTCAGCCTGTAGAGTTAGATTTGCACATGAGACTATTTTTGCTGTTAAAGGCTTCAGGCTGGAATGGAGCCCCAAAATTTTAAATTTCCAAATCAAATATTAATTACATGCTATACAGAATTCTTTTTTTTTTTCCTCAAACAAAATTTTTAAATAAAAAGCTAGGCCTTTCAAACCGTCAGCAGTATTAATTCTGGATCTGAAGGATTATGAAAGATAACCACATAATTGTGAATTAGAAAAATACTGGCCTAGGTTGCATAAAAACCTCATTAAATAAGTACTCTAAGTTTTCACTATGAAAATTCAGTGGCATTGTACTTTAAAAAACCATAATGAATTAACCATCCATTAATGATACTCAAGTTGCTTTTCACAAATCACATACACATACAGGAAGTCAGATGGCCAGAAAAGGCTATATACTGGTTTAATGTACAGTTTGACACAAAGTACTCTTGATATACTCCATCATAACTTCCTGACTGTTGTTGCAGTTCTCATCTGCAAGTCCTGTTACTCTTCTCATCTGGGTTGCCTTGCTGTCCCAGAAGGTCCAACACCCTGAAAGCTGATGGAGTGGGTGACTGTGATTGCAGTCTTCTGTGTTCCTCCCTCAGACCACTGGCTTATTCTCAGGGTGATTTACAGCAAGTGGTTCTGGTTTCCAGTCTGGTTGGAAAAAGTGAATATTGAATGTCCGTGCCCAGTTCTCAAACACTCGTTTCTCTGTGATGAAACGATGATGGCTGCCCTTTCGGCCCCGCTCGTGGGAAATGTACATTGTGCACTCATCAGGTCCCAAAGGTTCGTAATAGTGATAAGGTACGGAAAGATGATTAGGATCCCTGTGAAAGAAAGAAAATAGATGGAAGCCCCAGATGTTCCTTTTTACTGATTGAAAAGATGCTATCTTTAATAAGCTGATATCTTCAATAAGCTTTTTCGCCTAGTTGAACCAAATTTCTAGGTATCTGTATTTTTATTGCGTATTTACTGCATCAGAATGGGGAATAGTTTTTAATCTGCTCTTTCTGTTGTTTTCTTTTAATCCCCTCCTCCTTGTTAAATAAAGGACAGCAGTAGCTCAAAAATAAGGGAGAATGCCACAGGGCTACGTTACCATCCTGAAATTTGAAGCACACTGCTTAAGAGATTCACATCTACACTGTGACTTGTAAAAAGCTTTGCAGTGGCATTTACTGAACAGCGGGAAGAAAGAGAAGGGAAAGACAGAGGGCAGGAGGTTATCTGTGACACTTCAACTTCACCAGCTCAGGTGAACGTTACCAGCATGGTGCATAAGGATGCAAGCGCACAACTTCATTAGCACATCTGCATGTCTGAGTGGTGATACAGCCTGCTGTTGCTGGGTTTATAATCAAACAGATCTAATGCACGCATGAGCGGTTTTGGATTTTTTTTTAATGGATAATTTTTTTAATTTTTAATTTTTAAGGTTAAAAATAAATCTGTCCACCCATAGTATCCTTTTGACCTTGTGAGCTCATCAGCATTAACCTGTAGGAGATGCTGTACCCATGTGATGATGCATAGGATAGTCTTAAGAGCAATTAGGTATTTAGGACAAAGATCATTTTAAGGGTTTTAACCTCAATATTTTGATGTTACATGCTTCAAAAAGTGCATTTGCATTATGTATGTAACATAAACCAGAGCAGATATTCTCCTTTGGCCTTATTTATTCTCTGTGCTAACCTATATCCTTTGTGTTTTTACTTTTGAGCACAAGTATTTTGGACTGTCAAGAACTCTTACACAAAATAACTGTTTCTATCAAACACTAAAAGAGATATAACTGTTCAGACAGAATAACTCAATTGTAATGACATTTTTCAAGCCACAGCAAAGTTAGCATAAAGCTTGCATGCCAGATCCCCATGAACTATTTTGGGTGTAAGAAAAAGATAACCAGAAGTTAATCCAAATACTAGCACTTACTAAAGCCTTGAAATTGCTCTGTGTTAAAACCTGAGCTGAACAGGACCCCAGTACAGAACAAGAAAGCTAAACTCAGAGCTGACAACCCTGGCTCTGCATTATTATTTTCATTTTAAAGAGGTAATATTTAAGCTTATTTCCAATTGAATGCATCCACAGTCTATCAGTATTCTGTCCTGATCATTATTTTTATCATATAATTCTGTCACCTACACAATTCTCTAATTTTTCTTATTTTACCAATATACATATTATATATGCAGTGGTAATGTATGATACTGCTGCTGCTTTCCATTTGTATCCGAGATTAACATTTTAATTCAATCAATCTAGCTTCTTAGTAACATCACAGTGTGATCAATCTTACAACACTAGCATTAAAAATAAAATTGCATTTCTAAAATAAGATGGATCCTAAATTTACAGTATATATATATTCTCACAGGAATACATAAGAGAACAAAAAAAAAAAAATCTTTAAAACCTTATCTATCTAGGGCATGTATTTTTTTAATTTTAAAAATATCGTTTCATATATGATTTAATAGATTGGGGTTTTTTAGCTACCAGTAAGTACAGACTCACATCTCAATCTTCAATTAAATTTTCAAATACGTTTTGATACATTGGGCCTCCTACTGTATTTAATTTATTATACTGTATATACTACATACCGTATAATACACACTATATACTTATTATTCTATATTATATTAAATTGTATTTTGTGCATTATCCTGGCAGAAAATATTGCAGACGCACTGGCTGCATGGGGCCTGGCCAGCAAGAGAGGCAGAGGGGCACAGCCCGGGCATCGCGCTGGCTTCGGGCCCTGACTGACAGGTGCTGTCAAGGCTTGTATGCGGCTTCACTGGCTGAACTGGGGGAGATTTCCAACATATAAGTCAAGATGCTGATGACTTTAGGCCTCTCTGGGACTGACTGAGGTTTTGAGGCTAAACACACAAATGCCACAGTTTGGATTTAAGACCTCTGGAAGACAGTGAGGTAACAAGAAAGAATTGTCTTTCTCCTGTCATGGGAGTTCTGGATTCCCCCTGGATTTCATGCAAGTAAGCTTTACATTTGAACTCTGCCTTGAGTAACTACACTATAACCCAATTTAACTGTACTGTGTTATCTTCTAACTCTGCAATTAGCTTGTGTCACCAGCAAATGAAATGCATGAGTAATTTCTATAAGGAAATTGCTTGCCACCTCATTTATTAACATTAAAACAGATGCTGTTTTATCACTGACAGATACTGGACATTAATCAGTATTTTGTCAGACTTTGCATGCATATTAATATCACAGCTAGGAGGAATTTAGAGAAGGTCCTTTGTAAAACACACTATACTTCCTGCCTAATAGCCTGCCGGCACAGCAACAGCGTAAGTGCTTGTACCCAATGTCAATCATCTAGTCTTTGCCACTTCAGTGCACGTTTTCCCACAGATGGTATCCACCCACACTGAAAGCTGAAAATACAGTAAACAGCGTTTGCCTCAAAAGAAACAAAGCAGAAAAATAAGACCATCCCATATCATGTTCTGGTCAACCTCTTCCTTTACAAACTAAAAGCAATAATAAATCAGCCCACAAAACTATACGTAGTCACTTGCTTTGTGCAAGAATTCATATTTTGAAGGGTGACTGAAATGTCATTATCCTGCTGAGTGATAGGCAAAGCACTACACCAGGACTGTGAAGATTTCTGGATAACTTTTTGCCTTCTATTCCTGGTATCCCCTTTCCTTGACCTTCAAGCCCGGTTTTGCTGAACCCTTTATACGTTTTGTTCTGGCTGCACAAAGCCAAACAATGCCGCAGTTCCTAGGTAAGGAGGTGAGGTGCGGGTGCAAGGATTAAAGGGCATGACTAGCTGCCATACGGCTGGAGTTTAAAATCTTTCTTATGAACACCTCCCAATTAAGTTTCCCCAGTCCCTCATATCCCAGCAAATGTGACTGCAACAACTGCTTTTTTTTGCTCTTGATTTAAAGCAATTGAAAGTGAGGAGACGGAGGTAAGAAAACACTGGTTTTATAAGCTGTGCTTGAAGGAATAAATTAAATGATTTCAAAAGCCAATTTTCAGGCAAATTATCACAGATGGGAAATGGCCTGGCAGTCAGCTGATCCTCCATAGGAAAATGATCTGCTTCTATACTCACATCTTTTAAAATAAGGCTCTGAATAAGCTTTAAGCTTCTGAGAGCTCCAGAAAGCCCTTGAAGAGAATGAGGGAGACAAGAGGTCACTTCTCACTACCACCTCGAGTTCTCCTTGCATAGGTGGAAATACCAAAAATGGTATATTTTTCCCATGCAAGGCGATAACTCGGATAGACGGGGGTTGGCGTCACAACAAACTGCATTAATGTCTGTGTCCTTTCCACAGATGCTGCTGAGCAGCCACAAAGAAAAGTTGCAGCCCTGTAGCTCATTCAGGAGTTGTAGTGTTCTCTGGGCACGATGGCTACTGATATAGGGGGGAAAAAAGAAGAATCCTTGATAGCCCAGTTCAGGAGTCCTTGCCTGTGCACGGTGCAGGCTGCTAAGGGAGCTCCGAGAGGGAAACGGTGCCAGTCTGGGGTACTGGCTTGCTCCAGCAGAGGAGAAAAGTAGATCCCGGCACACTGAAAACAATACAGCAAGACTCTTCCTTGAGTTTCTTGTGACTGAAGAGCGAGAGGTGCATGCACGCTCTCCAAAAATCTTTGCAACGTGCATGCTGGTATGGGCTTTCATCTTCCTTCTAGAATGAGCAAGTCAGAAGCATTTAACAGCATGAGAGCAGGATCAAAGCCATTAACCCCTAATACAGTCCAGCGTAACTGTGTAGCCAAGTAAAGAGATTCAATATTACATACAGCTTTGCTGTAGCATATTCAGAAATTCACAATAATCAGGTCACCAATTCCAGTTCAACTATAAAATCAATAGCCAGTGAAAGTAAATAGAAATGAATCTAAAACACATTGTTGCAATTAGTAGTGACAAATCTTTCTAGTTTGTAATGCACACTCCTTTAGCTGGACTGTTTTTCCTGCCTGGGTAAGAAGCAATTTGGTTAATGATCTTAAGCTAGTAATTTGTAGCAGAATCAACAGTATGATGTTCATGATACCTTTGAGATGTCCTTCATGTTACCAATGTGATGCTAATTTAGTTCCGTGACAGTGATTCCCTCTATACTCATTACTTACTCCACAAATTAGTATTTAAAAAAATAATGGGTAGCTGCTGAAGTTGTAGATTTGGTGACATTGAACATGCATAGAAATAAGAATACTAGATTTTTTTTTAAATCTTAGATGCTTTAGTTGCACAGCAAATAAAACATATTTGTATCTGTATCATCTGAATGAAACCCAGAGGTTTCATGGAAGTCTGGCTTAAAGTACCACCATTTACAGTATTCTATTTTTTTTTTTTTTTTTTTGCCTTATTTCTTTGAAAGGAAGCACTCCTCTTTAACTTGCTAGTGTGCAGAAGAACAACAAACTGAGAGGGTTAATTTCCATTTACGGCACCATATTCTTTTTACAGGTCTTCGTGAAGGGCTTTCTCCAGGCTTAGCCACTACTGTTTTTCTACTTGTCAGTTGAGGAATAAACCTAAGCTAAAGACTTTTCATATCCTTTTGATTTTAAGAAACAGCTTTTTTTCTTTTTATGACGAGATAAGTGAACTTTTATGTCATGGTTTGTTAAACCGGCTATAAACAGTCACTATAACTCTCAATAATAGGATTGATTACTGTCTGTCTTGCGTTAAAATTTAGTATTATATCCATTTGATTACAGTGTATTAATTCTATGAAAACCTTTCATATGATCTCTGACAATTTTAGCCTCTCAAACAGTTTTGGTTTTTGTTTGTTTATTTTTTACTAAGTATGCCTGCCTAAGCTAATCTGACTTTAACAAGTAGGGACCTTGTTTGGAAAGTAAGGATTGTGCCTTGTTTTACACTGATTTGCAATTTTTAGCTCATCAGTTTAAGAATTACTTTCATGTGCACTGGAATATAGCCTGGAGGAGGACAGAGCGGTCGCTGTCATGATGCCAGGGGCATAACCATTTCAGCATAGGAACTGGAGACGTGTGTCTTGGCCAGCTGAAACAACAGGGGAACTGAGGTGCTGTTCTGCAGAAGGTATTTATGTTGTCTGGACTATTTGATCTAGTTTGTTATTTTCCTTGGAGGATTCATGTTGAAATCTGGCAGTACATTACTACATTTGTCATCAGTGTTTTGTTACAATTTGTAGAAGTTCTAACAAAGTGGAATTTACGGTTGACATTTGATATTGTAATTTCTTCAGGGATTTCTACTTCTTTTTGCCCAGGACAAATCCAGATGCCTGAATTATCCTTCTTCTTACTCAGAAGGACAAAAAACAAACCATCCTATTTTTATGATAGATGAACTAACCTGTCACTGCAGCCTTGCACCACTTGCCCCTGGAAGGCCTCTCACTAATGAACTAGACTTCAGTGAGGTTAGTAAATTTGCAAGAGAAAATTCAGGAAAGTAAGTTCCTCCTAGTGAGAAGGGGTTCAGGAGCAGGTGATGAAATGTTACACTGATGCCATCTTTCCATGACTGTCAGTACCAGCTCTGGGCATCGCTGGGTCACCCATAGCGGGGTGGGATCAGGATAAGGTACGGACAAATGGCCACATCTCTCTGAAAGGCCAGAGAGCTAGGTCTAGTAATGGAAGGACGGATGATACTTAATTCAGCATAAAGACTATCGATGCAAACAAATTTATATTAATTTTATACAGGATGGGTGCTTTGCATCATGTGGTTAAACATGATTTTGGTCCAGTCTGGAAGAGTGATTTCCTATCACTGACCTATAGCGAAACATTAACCAGCACCTCAGGCCTTAGTCCTGAGTATGGCCTGAGGAATAATGTAGCTGTAAAAGCTATGCAAACCATTACAGTGGCAACTGGTCGCTTAGCTTCCACTGACAGAATTTGTGTGCTGCTTGTACCATTTGTAACTCACATTTTGCATGACCAGAGTCGGTGATTACAGGACTACCTATTCTGCAGAAACAAATTATATTTGTTGTGAGGATTATTCAGGAATCCAGTTTACTCGAAGCCTGGGATTTATGTGACACAGATACAACAATCTTTATTTTATTTATGTAAAAAGATCAATTTAGAAACTAGTCACTATGAGAACTTCACTCCTCCATTAAGGGGCAGGGAGAAATTTAAAAAAAGTAAAAGTAATATTTTCCAGTACTCCTTTTTTCAGATTAATTTCATGCCAATGATTGCATTATTTTTAGGTGATAAATATTCAGAAGTTAAAAGAAACCAACAAGATGGATTAATTCTCCCACACTACAAACAAAAACTTTTATATAACATAATCAAATGGTGTTTGTTGTTTTCAGAATCAGATTTTGGGACATGTTAATTAATGACTTTAAGACTGAAGACATATTTCATATAAAAAAAAAAAAGATTCAGATATTTATCTATAACGTTCAACCTTGCTGGCTAATAACGATTCTGAAGTAAATCCTACCTGCAGAAATCCGGTGGCACCATGCCATAAACATTTATCCTGTCACAGAGCTCTAATGCGATAGTCATTGTGAACCAGCCCGTGCTAAGCCAAGTGTTGGATATCTTCCTGAAAGCAAAAACATAATTAAGTTTCTAGGCTGACAAGTAATTCTTGAGATATCTGAAGCAATTTATGGGCATTTTTTTTTCATTCTCATGAAAGGTTATGAAAATTGGGCAACCAACACTACTTTGGCTCATTCATCTTTTAATGATTTCACTCATATCTTCTGTCAATGGACTAATCTATGCAGAAGCTGCCCTTGCTGCAGTTAATTTTAGGCACAGCAATGCTAAGATTTAGCTGACCTTTTGGTAAGTTTACCTTAAGTGACTGAAACTTCATGTCCTATATTTATATGTTTCTGCTAGTAACGTACTGGGAAAATATTACATATCTGGACTCACTTACTGGAACTTCCACACTAAATGTTCAGGAAGACACATCTCAGGGAATGAAAAGGGCTGTTTAAGATGCTACCCCCAAGCCATATAGAGGAGGTCATCTTCTGCAGTAGGATCTGGCCTCAAGTGCTCAGTCTAGTCACATCCTCCCCTCCCATGCTTTGGTTTCTGGATGCTTCCAGCCACTCAGCCCTCCACGCGCCCAGACACTCTCTGTGGCAGCTGGCAGGAAACTCCTGCGATAGCTGCAGCTGGGCCTGTCTCTGAGCCAACCTGGGAAACCTTCCTCCCAGGCCCTGCACCCCATTCTTGCCCCAGGGAGCCCTGACTGTAGGAGAGAGATGTGAGAGATGTTGCCCCAGGAAGCCCTCTAAGGCAGCTTCGTTCCTGGCCTACTTCACAGACTGCAGAAATCAGTACGTGCTTTCAGGTAAGTAACTGCTCACAAATATAAGAGATTAACAATCTGGGCTGTCTCACAGGCCCTTATATGCAAAATGGGAACAGTATACTGCTGAGCATTTGCCTGTCATTGCTGTTTAGCATATAAGAACTAGGTATTATAATGGTCACTGATTGCCAGGCACATGCACTGAACATCCCAGTCCTGTGTTAAGTTCCTACTCACCCTGAAAGCCTTGGGGGAGTTGGGATTGGGATGAGCAAGGAAATGCCAGTGAGGAGCATCCTAAAGGTGCAGTGGCAAAGGATGGGACACCCCTACAGGACCAAGTCGTGCAGCTGTAACAGAAATGGAGTTACAGCCTTCAGTCCTCTTCTGGAATCAGAAAAAAATAATCCCCTGCAAGGTCTCCTCTGAAGGACCACTGAATGGGGAAGCAGCAGCGCTCCCTCATGGCTAGTCACTCATTTAGAGAAATACCTCAGGAAGGAGAAGTTAAAAGCTCATGTTATCTGCTTCCCAAAAAAGACAGTCTCATATTCTTGAGTACGGACTGTCCTAGCGGCTGGCTGTTACTCCTTTCACCTCTTATTAAAGCTGAGTCATTGCAGAGCTTTTATATAACACACAAGCTGCATCAGATAGTACTAATACAGAATCTACGTTAACCCACTCCTGTATACCCCATCTGACCTCTGTGAAATTCGTTGAGCCCAAAGAAAGTACACGAGAGAGAGAACATGATGTTCTACATCAGAGCCTTCACCTGGGGAATCCAAGGTCCTGACCCCAGTGCCCAGTCCCACTTTTGTAACTTATCCTGTAATTTTTAACTTATCCTGAATACAAAACAGTCTTGGAAGCAGGGCCCTAAACCCAGCACACCCACTGCAAGCAAGTGCCAGCATCACTAGTATCGTAAATGAGCAGGCAAGAGCATGTCACGCAGATTCCTGAGCTAATGCTACACAAGTTGGTTTGGAATTGGTCACCTCCCATGCAGGAGGAGGAAGGTGTTTTAAACACACTCGGCTTGAGAAATGTTTAGTACCAGGGTCTCCCTTTTGCTCTGTGAAATAGGTTATTGTAAACACAAGGGAATTAATTCTTTAACCAAAAAGGCCTAAAGGACGCTGAGGGAGCCTAAGTAGTCTGTCCAGTCCTTCATGGGTCACCTGGTAAATACGTGAGCTCCTGAAAAGTACCTGTATGCCTTTGCTGCTCCTGACATGCAGACTGAGGCCAGGCTAGCATTTTGAGAATAATATGCTGTGATTTAAGTATCTAATTAGTCCAAATCATGGGGGCTTACTTATTTTCTGAATTTGTACTTAAGCATTTTTTGGACCAATTTGTCACAGCGTAGTAGCAGAGTCATGAGCTCGGCAGAGGCCTTCAGGCACTACAACAATACAAAACAGTAAATAATTTCTGGCTCAAAATTATTAGGAACAGGAAAGGCAGGGAATAGCTTAAAAATTTGCTTTTCTGCTGCTTGAGAGTTTTTGAGCCTATGAATCACTAGGCAACTGAGGTACGTAGCCAGGCTAGCGTACCTGGGAGCACGCACAAGGCCGTGGTTTCGGGTGACTAGACTTTACTTTCCAAAACCGAGGGAACAGTTACATTCAGACACTGATCTGAGTGGCTAGCCTTTGCCCAGGCCAGGAAAGCTATTTCGGCTGCGTGCTGGGTTAGGTTTGGTGCCACTTACTTACTTACAAACAGTTATTTTGTCCTTTACTGTTTTCAATAAATAGGAAAGTAATTGATTTGAAATAAACTAGTTTAAAAGCCAAGAAATGGAATAAAGATTTAAAAACTTATTCAACTTACTTATTCAACTCTTCAGATACCACCTCTATAGGACAGCAGGATCGGGTTACAATGTCTTGCCTTTTCATAAAAGATCTGAACAAGATTCCCACAAAAGCATACTGTTTTTTATACCTTATCAGCTATAATGAAAGAATATGAAGAACTGTCATGTGCTTATTAGGGGGAATTATCAGATATTCTTTTATATGATGAACTAACCCACTGTGCTGATAATTCTGTAGTGCACACTAAATTACAATTAAAGGCCTTTCTGCGCCACCAAAATCTCATTTATAATCTCTATGGAAATACTCTTCCTGCAGTTACTTAATTTATGCTTCCTTTATCTAATTACTGTAATATTGGTTCTGAATCATATTTTCTTAATGTACCCTTATTTCAATTATAAAGTTATTTTCAAGTACAGTTACTTTATAATACCAAGTATATTGCTCTGCAGCCTTTGTCATTCACTGTACTATTTAACTGGCAATGTTTTCTGATGGTTTCCCTTCATCTCAAAATCAGCTTTTTTTTTTTTTTTTTTCTTCATACGGCACAATACATCCAATTATATTTTTCTCATCATTTTCAAGACAGAAATGAATGATCTGAGTACGGAAACCTTGCAGTCAGACTTCCCTCTCCCTCCTTTGTTTTTTGTAGGCATTAATGTAGAGAGCTCAGCAGAAACCTCCCAGTGAACAGCGAACACTCTGGGATGCACAATGTTCTGCTCCTGCTCCCACAGCTATGTAAATTGTTTTTCCTTACAAATTCCATACTGTTCCTGTTTCTTTTCGTCCTCTCTCGCTGTGCTGCCTATTCATTTATTCTCATCTCTTGTTTTAATCATCATCTTAGTCCTTCAAGTATGCTGTATGTGCCCTCTAAAGGAGCAGCTGCTGTACAGCAGAGCCTGCAGTTTCCTAAATGCAACAAGACCTATTTATGGGGCTGAATTTTGCTAGCGTCCAAGCACCCTTGATTCACACTGGGAGTTTAGGGTGCCCATGACTGAGCCTGAGATAGCCTGTGATAACGCCAGTAAAGCCTCAAGCTCCTCCAGGCTGGGCCTGGTGCCTGTGCAGAGACAGAAATCCGCTATAGGCCTGGTCCAGGCGGGCGATGCAGAGCCAGAAGCAGCAGCTTGCCTGAAAACACCAACTGCAAAGCCGGTGTCAGGAGGGGGGTGGGATCCTGGCTGCCCACTGCAGAGCTGGCCAGACTGACGCAGGGAAAGTAAGCTGCTCCTCAGAACCGGGGGCTGCAAGCGGTGCTACCCAGAAGAGCGATCGCAGCGCGCGCTTCCCTGTGCGCAGCACGTGGCCCTCCGGCTGCTGGCAGCACACGTTACGGCTCTGCCGCTGCTCTCCGTCTCGAACGCCTCTAAACACTGGGCATTCAGATAATCCTTTACACTGCTCAGTTCTCACAGATTATAACAGCCTCGCTTGCTCTGCTCTGGATGAACAAATCTGGAAAAGACAGTAACACAGCTGAGCTGGCCGGGCATCTCCCTTGGTTACGCTTCCTCCTACGTCCAGCAAAGGAAGAGATTCGCAGAGGAGAGGGCCTTTAATGGCAAGACCTGAACTGCTACTGCGCTCTCTAGTGGTAGTGTAAGTTGGCTGAGAATTCAGATACTTAGTTTGATCCACTATGCCTGAACAGAGCTCTGCAAGCAAAGTGTGCAGCATAGGACAGGCAGAGCAAACGCAAAGCGAAGATACAGTCCCCATCAGGTAACGGGATGCAGCAGTTCACTGTGTCACTGGCTCTGCCTTTGCCATCCCCTAGCCACAGAGGATCAAGCCCAGCTGCTGGGCTTTGGTGTGCACATACAGTATTTGTGAAGACGCAAAATTTCACCAGGAGTTACTGCGCAATAAACCTACCTCTTCATTTGTACCTAAGTGGGGACCCTGTTCTGTTTTTCACAGCTGCATATTTAGTATGTAAAAAATATGAGTTCATTAAAAATAAATGTATTTCCCTCCAGGAAGTCTTTGGCTTAAATGCCAATTTTTGAACATTATATGTGAAAATGCTCAAGTCCTGCAGTGGGTCACTTATTAAAAATTTGATTTGAAGATCAGCCTGCAAGTCATAAACAGTCTCATAAAGATGTAACTATCATAATAACTTTCATTTTCCCAGTTGGAAATGTAAGATGAACTGTTCAGAAGCACCTAATGTATGAATAATGTTTATTTGTTTTACAAGAAGCTTTACAGCCACAATGTTCCAAGAATGCTTAAATTGAATAAACAACTATTATAATTCACAAAATGGTGGCATTTCCTCTATAAGAAAACATAACCTATCCATTTTGATTTTTCAGAATCAGTAGAAAGCTTTCAAGGTATATTACACAAAAGTGAGATTTAAACATTTCCTACCACTTTGGATATATAAGCAATACATCCTGATTCTGGTATTGTAAGTTGATGAGGCAATACTCAATGTAAATTATTTTGATGCATATTTTTTTTTTACTTATGTTACAAGTGATGTTACTTGGCATGTCCTATCATATTATAGCTCACGAAGCAGAGTATTTAATGGGAATTATGTTCCCTCTGAACTGCTATGAAACTGATGCATATAAAGTAGATTATTATACCACAGTATTATATCCCCCAAATGAATCCACATAAGTTTCTCACCTGTCTTTCCCGGTTTCCCGTTTAAAAAGGTCATCAAATTGAAGCATCTTATGGCGAGAAATCATATATGCTTTTAATTGAGGCAGTATCTGATTCATCAGCTGCAGGTTATTATATACCAAGCCTTTCCCATCTCTTCTCATGTAGCTGCTGGGACCCCAGAAGATAAATACAGCTCCACGGCTCATATTTAAGAGTTCGTTGCGATTTCGTAAAATCCTCTGAATACTGGAGTGTGCAATGACTCGAAGGCTCGTTTTGTTTCCCACATCTTTTCCATAGCCTCGAGTAGGTGCATCGTTCATTCGTATTACACACTCTGTCTGGTCGATGTTGTCACCTTGTTTGCTTCCTAGAAGGTGTCCAGAACTGGTTACCAATGCACAGCTCTTGCAGTGCATTTTTAAAGGCTGCAAAGACATACATACTTCAAAATTAGCTGTAAACACCTTCCCATTCACTATGTAAATGATGACTATAACTAATATTTTACATATACATGGCATGTATAGAAAAATCTCAGAGGACTTTACATAAACCTCTCCTAGCAGTCTTCCCAAATAAATAGGACCCATTTTTGTCTATGGGGGAGGTATATCTGGCCCTTAAACAAAGTTCCTTTGGAGAGTAAAGTCAAAACCATTGTTTAAATCCTCTTTTCCCCTGCGTTTAACCTTCATATACCATCATTCGTGTCCCTTGGTGCCTAGTACTTCTTGTGTGAGCCATAATAAAGACTATTTTTGATTCCCCTTCTTCCATTTTATGCAGGAAATAATCATTTGTAAGCCCAGTGCTAGACACCACAAGTGTGAATAGCTTTTCAGCCCCAGCATTAGAACATTTAGCTAAGGGAGGAAACTTTTTGGTCCAGTCCTTCCGTACTTTTTCCAAGTGAGTATCATAACCACTGAGATGCTCTCATTCCTTCGTTGCGGCTCAACAGGCAGATCTGGTCATTACTCAGTGCGTATATTTTACATGACGGTGAGTTAGTACTCTGAACTTTCGTAACTTGTCAGGTCATGTTTAAAAGTTATGCAATAAAATGGAAGAGGAGGCGTCTGTTCAGTGAGTGCCTGACCTACTGGAATCATGAGAATAAAGTAAGCTTTCATGAAAATGAAAACGCATTATAAATCATGTTCCTGAAATATGCCACCAATATATGTCAATAAGAGGAGTATGGAAGTGCATCTGCTGCTCAGCATGAAAACTAGAAAGGGGGAATAGATTACCTAACAGCATCCCCAAAGGGCTTATTCCTAACAAGAATATAGTAAATCGGGAAGCCAAGAGTGTTTGAGGGTGCACCTCTTCGGTGGGACTCTCTGAAAGAAAACCTGCAATATTCAAGAACAGTAACATGCGACTGCAGAACACGGAGGTTCTGCGCCCTGCCCAGGCAGACGCCCGTCTCGACTGCCTGTCTCGGGCGACGTGCTGACCTGACGCTATCGTTTCTTTCGTAATGGCTCTCCAAAAGAAGAAGAAAAGCCAGCTGAACTGTGGCTTTCTCACCAGTCTTAGGTTTCTTGGAAGAACATTTGGATCTACTGATCTTCTCTGAGGAGGTCTATCAGATTTATTTTCATCATTAACCATAAAGTTACTTTTCTTTGGAGATTCAGGTGTCGGTACCTTTCTGGCATGTAATTTGGCCTATCAAAATCTGGTTTATTTAATTCAAGAAGCTCCCTATCAGACACGATATGCTGAGAGCAGTCGGCACTGGCACTGCTGCACTGGCCTGATCGTGTAGCATACTACGGACTGGAGAGTATTTGTTGGTTGTGGTAGATGCTAGCAACCTAAACCACCCGTGACAACACAGGCCCCGACACCTCTTGAGATCAGACTCTGTGGCTCCACATGGCAACTAGTTGTCCATGCCATTACAACCAGAGCTAGCACATCTCCAAATGGAAACTTGTAAGTTTATTAGAAATGAGACTAGCATAATATATGATTACACTTGGTAATCAACAACTTATATATAGGAAATGATTAAATGAGTACACTGCGATGAACAACTTAAAACAATAAAACCAAAAACAAGATATAGCCTAAGTTTTAAGACAATCTCAGTCCCCTGTCAAAGAATGCTTTGGACTCCAGGATTTGAATAGGTTGTTTGACTTAATTAACTTGTTTTTAATTCTAAAGTTTCTGAAAGAATATGTAGGATGTTGTTTCATGGATGCAGTCTGAGTTTATTTTCTGTGAGACTAGCTAATGAATGATTATGTCCTTTTTCATTAAAGATGAAATAACTAAAAATACAGGCAATTTGCATAACGATATCACCAATAAGCTTTATATCCCCATCTTCTCCAAACAAAGAATCCATTTTCTTTCATTTATATGTATTGCAATCCAGAGCTAACGATATGGGTAGAAATGTTCATGGCTTTCTGAGCCAAGGCTCCTAACAGTATTTACATGTATTTTCCTTCAGGCTTTCATCTGCCACTTTGATGAATTACCTAGCAAAAGGCTCTAAGGTGAACTAGCTGCTCCACCATCATGCTTGGAAAAGCAAGATGAAGTGTTAATGAGGTTAAAGGAAACGTGCTCAGCACCACTGTTAACTCGCAGGGGTTTGAATATCCACATAGCAAGACATTCTCACCCAACAGCCTCTCCTGGCTTCTAGCCTACTGAGCTACAACTTAACTTGTTTCTTTTAAAGAGAAACCACCAATTGTTAGGAAACTCAACATTTGCAAGAAGAAAAATATTAACACCCTCTCCCCACACACCATACATCTGTCCCAGATCTTGTTTCAAAATTGCTCCTTTGGCCAGAAAGTCTTCACACAGAAACATTCAGGTATTGCCCAAATAATTCTTGAATGATGCATCAGGGCTGATACCTTGTAGCTGCTCAGGGTGAGTCATTTGCACTGGCCTCACTCAGATTCATTAAAGTCCAAATCTGCAAAACTTGCACCCACAGTCTCATACCACCTGTTTATAATGCCTTGACAATATTGAAAGCAAGGAGAAAAAAGCTTTTGGCTGTAGTATTATCTCATTGGGAGGCAACAGCTGTACCACAAATGTCACCTACTTAAGCAATAATAATGGAGGCACAAGACATTTCTTCGGGATTGATGACCAGCTGGGAAAAGTTGATGGCCTGAGAATAACCAGGGGCCATTAAACCAGAGGAACATTAACTCCACAGAAAGCTCTGTGCTAATGTAATTATTACAGTGGTATGTAGAAAAAAAAGCAACCCCCCAAAACCAAACTCAAAACATACAGGTTATATTTTTAGGTAGGAAATGCAATCCGTAGGCCATTAGCCTCGCTTCAAAATGCTCAGAAAAGGGCGAGGGTGAGAGGCAGGTGGGTTTCATGACATCTGTATTCACTACCTTGAAATACATCATACAATTCATGTAAAAGCTGTGGACACTGAACAGTACCATCATCACCAGCCACCTTCACCATGTGTGAAATATCCAGTCACGTTTCCCTGAACTACACGTACAGCACCTAGCACAGCATGGCACAGCACACGGCTACTTCCACAACACAAACAAGTCACATCAATGTTCAGGGCATTTTCTGAGTGAATGATCCAAGAATCAGCCAAACTGTCTGAATTCTCTCTCAGTTCCAGGCATCTAAAATACAGGTGGAGAGAAGGAGAAAGGAGATTTTACAAAAGTGAGCAGCTCAGTGTGCTTGAACTGCAGAAGACGGCAAACTCAACCTCTGCTTTTCATTGATGGATGGGCTATACCAAGGTGATGAAGAGAGCAGGTGAACCTTGCTAGGTTCTGATAAAGCCCGTAACAGCACCGTGGTGGCCATAACAAGTGAGTGCAACCTGCACTTCTGGAAGTGTCACAGGCCAAAGTGACTCTTGTGAGCTTTGGCTCATATATGCCCAGTAAGTGCTATTGCTGTATCACATAGCTCTGGGTTGTTTAAAACCAACCAACCAACCAACCCACAAACTGAAACCCCAAACCAATGCCATAATTGTTTCTGTGTTTTTCCAATTTCAGACAATCTCTGCTCTGTATTGACTGTAAAATCTATGTTGGACAATAACAGAAAAATTTTGTTTTCAGACAGTTTATTGCTTGAAAGAAATCAATGCAAAAATGTTATTTCTCATTCAAAATATGTTACTCTTAGAGATAATTATTTTCATTGTGGTGAAATCAAATGATCAGTTTTCTTCTTCTTTCTTGTTATAAAAGACTTTCGGTTTTAAAGCCAAGAGTTAGAAAACAAGACAACTCCCCTCCAGTAAAATTAGGAACACTAGAAAACACACTTTTTCCTGCTGAGTACTTAATGACCTACTTTTCAGAACCCTATATTCAGATCATTCCATTATCAGTAATATAAAAATTTCCTCTCTAGAAATTAAAAGAAATACATATTTTATCTTGGCAATGGTGACCTGCCCCACTCCCCTGCCCCAAAGTAGATATTCTGGAATCAAGAATAGCTCTTTACTGAGAAAACGACCCCTCTCCCTTCATGATCAGGAGCATTCCTAATAGACCCAGCTGGAAGTATTGCAGATGATTTCCAAGGCGTATTGGGAGAAAGCAAGAGAGACCAAGAAAGGTTAAAGAATATGCATATTTCTTATGGATGAATGACCTTTAACTAAACATTTGAGACTGCAGTGTGCAAAACATCAATAAGACTGCTCAAGTAACTCTGAAATATGGCTGCTACTAATAGCATGCCATAAGGCTGGAATACTTGACAGCTCTGTTTTCCTCTTACACTGCATGTTATTACCCAGTATCAGGATGGTTGTCTTCTGTCTGACCCAGAATGAAAGAAAAATGGTAGGTCTTCTTCACCCTGAACCATATCAACAACCTGCTATACAACTCCCAGATCGACTGCTAAAGTAAAACCAGTGGTAAAAATAAGTAAAGAAAGGTAAAGTTTCCCATTTTCACTTGAATTCAGTAAGACCCATATTAGTGGTTTAAAAAGTACAAATAAAATTTGTACTTTTTTTCTAAAAGAAATCATCCTACTGGTTCAGGAGGCTCCTGTCTTTCCTATTATTCCAGAGCAACTTCCTGCCTTTTATCCTTCCTTCTTTCTTTCCAAAAGTGAATTTTGTTAGTAGGAGCTTCACATCGACCTTACCTACTTCATTTAGCGCCTCTCCTAAGTGCAATGGCTGCCTTTAGGAAACACCCTGTACACTACCTCACTGTCTGCTTTTTGCGTTTCTGTGCTTTGTGCACAGAACTTCATCAGCATTTCATAAGGATGTTAAATGAACCCTGCTTTCACCTCGTGTTCAATGTTGTTTATTACTTGTGGCTGGTTCTTGGTTGCAGGGTTGAGATCATTCGTCCAGTGGCAACAACACTGAGGAACTAACACATGGCCAGGAACAGCACACACTGTCCTAAGCTTAAAAAAACAACCAAACCAAAAAAAAGAAAAAAAAAAAAGAAAAAAAAAAGAAAAAAAAGAAAAAAAAAGAAAAAAAAAACTTTTTACTTTCTTGTAGCCTTGGGCAACTTTGAGGTTTCTGACAAGCGGCTGGCTGGGGATGACTGGCTGGCTGCTCCTTCCCTGCTCTCTCCAGCAGCCACGAGGAGAGTCCCCATCGCGATGGGCGTGCTGGCCTCTGCCGAGCCCCAGCCCCCTCTGCACCACTGGCTCGCTGCAGATGGTGCTCCTGCTCGCAGAGCCCTGTCCCTCCGCATGGCTCCACCTTCTCTTGCCATCACCTTCATCACTCAGGTTTCTGTACTCATTGCATGCAATGAATATTGCTGTTGACACAGCAGCAGTGAGGCTCAACTGCCTGCAAACCAAATTTGCAGAAACCAAGCTGAGCTGCTGTTACGTACACGCAGCCAGTCCAGCTAGCGGCTATCGTCTTCCAGCAGGTCTCCAGGATGTCCTTTTTAACTGGTTAATACCTTTCTCTTAAGCATCCATAAGCTGCAGTCCACAGCCGCCTCATGTGTTTACTTCATGCTACGTACTTTAAATGCTATGTTTGGAAATCTCCCAGTGTGCACATGTTCCTCCATATGCCACAACAGGTGTCCCGTGTAGCCTCTCGTTAGCTGGCCGACGGCCTCCTCACCAGCCTTGTAGCTGGCTGCGTGGCTCAAGCTCCCCCTTACAGCAGCAGCAGATCTGCAATCATTAGACTTCGTATTTTTCTGGCTTGCACAGTATTGTTTTAACCTACCTGAAGTAACTGCCCATGATTGCAATTTCACTGCAGGTACGAGCAGCAAGCAGTACTGTGTTGTTTCAAAGGCTGCGTCTCCTTCCTTAGTATTTTTTCTAGAAGACCTATGATGCTAAGGCCAAATCTTTGAAAAATTCCCAACAATCACCTTAATGTAGAATGGAAGCCTTGAAGCTTCTCATTTTCCAAGTTAACTTCTGGTCTCTGAGTCAATGCTGCAACTTGGTGCGGCTCAACCTGTATCATTACTGAATGTGCTGGGCACGTGAGGATTTCCAAAATACAACTATTTTGGGGTACCTGATCACATGAAAATAACGTAAGCTCCCTGATACCTTTGTTTGTTTGTCATATATTGAGGTTGAAATGGTGTTATCATAATAATATGAAAAAGAGAAAAAAATGAATAAAAGATACATAAGTACTGAGAATTTGCTTTGGTATTTTCAAGTCCCATCTGACACCCTATTCAATGAGGCTCTCAAACTAGTCTCTGAACGGCAAGAATGAATCAGATGTAAATTGGGATAATTATGTAGCAATTCTGTATATAAAAAGCTGGAACAAAAAGGAATATACCAGACCACTTAAAACATCCAGAGAGTTTAGAATAAGGAGCAGCTTCAGCCTTTGGTGGTATTTGCTCTTCTCAGGTCTCAGAGTTTTGGTGTTGCGGTGCCAAGTCCTGATCTAAGACATGATTTTGCTTTGACCATGCAGTTTTCATACCTATGTTCAGGTAGGGAATACAGCTTAAATTCCACACTACACACATTCTAGCTCAGGTCGTCATCTTAAGGTTCAGCACTTTTCATCTTTTAACCTTTACACTAGCAGATACTGAGAGGTCTTAAAAATATCCCCAGAGTAAATACATTTATAATTTTTGTTGAAGTAGACTTTCGGAG
This sequence comes from Rhea pennata, assembly GCF_028389875.1. NCBI lineage: Eukaryota > Metazoa > Chordata > Aves > Rheiformes > Rheidae > Rhea > Rhea pennata. Next base: position 13,613,534 of record NC_084670.1, on the reverse strand, counting down.
CTTTAGAGAATCTGCCATGAAAACAAACTGCATTATCCACTGAGCTAAAAGCACTGATTGCCCTAAAACACTGTAACCCAATGACTGATATTGCACAAGTAAACAGAGAAGGTTAGGAGATACCACTTTCTCAACACTGTTAATCCTTATGCAAATCCAAATAACAAGCATTTGCAGCAAAACTTTGCAATTCAAAAAAGGTCTGGCAAGTCTGCTTATGAAGATAAACACATGTCTGTTTAAAAAGATAAAAGATAAAACAAATGAATTTCTTATTATTTCTCTTTGTTTCTTAGGCTGTGGAGCTTGAATATGCAAATGTTGTGGAAAGACTGCAAACATTAGCATCTTCATTTCCCACCAATTTTCCTGAGTTAATTAAATAACTGGACTCTGTCTTCAGATATTTAATATGTAGAAGCAGTGAAATAGCCAAACTTCAGCAAATGCATTTGTCAGACCAGTGATCACTGCCCTTGTTTTTATTTCTCAGAGGAATGGCATATTTTGCCTTCCGTGATACTATACTGGCAGGCATCTACAAAACATGTAGCAAAAATACAATAATTCTATTTTCAAATGGTCCTTAGGCAAATCTAATTCAATTCCAAAACATGAGGCCATATTACAAAAATAAATAAATAAATAAATAAATCAAATGCACTCCATAAAGCTTTCACTGGGATAATTTTTTAGAAAAAGTACCGTTAGGCACATTAGTCAATGAAGAGTCTTCTGCTTTGTGAAGTGTTTTCCAGCACATTAACTCTTTTTCAGGGGACTGCCTGCTAGTCAAAGCTTTCATTAGAATAATTAAAATATGGCTCTTCTCACTAGAAAGAGCAGGCATGGGTTTGGTTACAGGAGACTGACTGACTGTAGATACCAGGCCCTCCCCAAACATGTAAAATACCAGCTGGAGCTGCACAGGAGCCTGAGCAAGAAGATAGCTTTTAGTATACGGGCCACATTTTTTATTCGGAAGTATGATTACAAGGTGCTGATGTTTTCCCCTAAGCCACCTGAAGTGAATATAAGGTGCAACCTTGCAAATTGTCAGCACGTATAAAGCTAAGATTTAGAGAGTAGTTTCCAACCTGCATCCTATAAATGTGTCCCATGAGGAAGATTAGTATCAATCATAGGCTTATTGGAGAGGGAGATAGGATACAATGATAACCTGAAGCTATCAACTAGAGTAATGGCCTAAGAAGAAAAAGCAATCAGAGAAAGAAAAGAATATCCTCAATGAAAGACAGAACTGGAAAATCAGGGAGGAATGTATCACGTTGATGAACATGAGCTGTTACACAAGAGAGAGAATCATATGAACAATATACAGGTTCTAAAGAAATGGTTATTGCCTAATGTTTATCTTAAAAGGAGTGCAAATAGACATCCATATTACATCAAACTGCTTTACTTTGTTCCGCTGCAGAAGCACTTGCACTAAAATGTAATAAAGCTACAAGGATGGGGTCTCAACTGTGCAAACTTATCACTGAAGTTTCAGAAAATTGGAGTATTTCAAGGGTCTACGGAAAAGCTATTGAACAGTTTGGATTTTTGCTTCAGAATGTTTTCAAGTCAGCGTCTTCTTTTGTGTGTGCAGGTATGTTTTGGCAATTCTTTGCAGTTTAAATGCTTCATGGAAATATGCCCTCAGCTGCTCCCTCTGCACCTGTCAGGGCTGTGAAAGGTTTTGTCTGATACTTCAAACTTTACAGGGTCACTCTGAGCAATCTTTTATCTAGCCTAGCTTTAAAGGCGAGCATCACTGATCCTTAAACTCCATGCCTCCGTTTTCAACTTAAAGCATTTGTGTCTTGCTGTGAAACCCCTTTGCTCATCCAAATGCATCTGTGCTCTGACTAGAGCTGTATCTCTACAGGGCAATGACGTGCCAGGAGCTGCAAGGACATAGGCAAACCTGTCCAAGGGCACTGGGTTTCTGCACGGCAACACCAACACAGCATGCCGAGTCTCTAGGACAGGCCAGACCAAATTTGGGACCAAATGTCTGATCAGAAAGAGTCCTGACCCCATGGGAAGTCTTCTCTAGAACATATTTTGTTTTGAATTTCTCTATCTCACTCAAGTACACTGTAATTAAAAAATAAACTTCCTCATTCCTTTGCTCAAAGTCTTAGTTTCAAAAACATCCAGCCTGCCTGTATCCTCTGAAGTCTTTCAATTTTGTACAACTAGCTCCACGTAGTCTTCAGCAGTTTACTTCGTATTAACCCAGACGGCTCTACGCTCCTTACTTCTGTCCCTCTGAGAACAGATGCCAGCTCTCCACTCTGATGCGCTTTCTCTTGCTAATTTCCAATGTGCTGTTACGTCAGAAATTAGTGAAAGAAATCAGATTAAAAATCTGAGTTTTGCTAAAAGATATTGAGTTTAAAATGTTTTATGGAGGTTATCAGGTTCAACAGAACTTCACCGACTCTACTGGAGACCGGTACTGGATTTTTACTGGTTTTACAAAGTCACTGGAAATTTCTCCCATGCACATATGTAGAAATGAGAGAGTGTTTTAAGCTAAAATATTTGTATATATAGTTTTGGACTAAAACTAGATGAAGGCAAAACAATTTGAGGACAGATGTGTAACATTCATATTTGTATCTGTAATCACAGACTGCTGTAATTTTTAACTTTTGGACTACAACTAAATATCAAAAATAATCCTGTGAAATTAGGGGGTCAGCTTTGGGTCTGCTTTTTTTTTTTTCTTTTTTTGATGGGTCTCAAGCACTCCTAACATGTTCTCTCTCCAAATCATTGATTGCTCTTTTCACAGACCTGATCAAGAGACAAAACAAACAAACAAAAAAACCACATATTTATCCTATTCAGATGTTTGTACCTAGCCTGTTTGTCAGCGTGCAGGTTAATACAAAACTGAAGAGTCAGTGGATGGAAACATTTAGCCCTGAAACGTCCATATCACAAGGGTTAGTCAGACAATCAAGTATAAGAAATGTCGCCCTATCCGCCAATGTGGAAGCTGATTCCCCGAAGAGAGGAGATGGTCTTCAATTTACAGCAGGAGCCTCAAAATTATCTTTGGCATAAATCAGAGGGAATTAAGTCTGGGGGGAAAAGGCTGAAGTTCACTGGAGCCTCTGGAAGAACCAAGGTAAGAAGCTGGCTGCAGAGAAAGACGGGCTCACTCCGAGGAACACAACCTGAGCCGTACAGCAAATCCTTGAAAAAACAAGTCACGAAGGAATTGGCAGCAAGTCAGCTAGGTGCATGGAGAGAGGGGATTGGACCTTACTAGATGTAGAGTAAGCAGGGTTTTCTTCCACTTCGGTATCTGTTTAATTCACAGACATTTGTAACTCTGCCACCTATTATGGCTGTGGCAAATAAATACTTATATTCCTATTTTACCATCATCTGATTTGAGTGAAGGGTGATTCCCAGGAACCTGGCTAACACCCTTTAGTAATATTCCTCACTTAAACATGTAGCTTATCAAAAAACTGGGGAATGATGTAACTTAAAATCCCAGTTACTCAATAGATTAGGCCAGGGAATTAGCAGGGTAGAAGGGTGTGCTACAGAGAAGGTACAAAGCGGGAGTTTAAGAACAGATATCACAGAGACCAGGGAAAAACGAATGATCTTTTAGTGAGCAGCAGTAGTCAGGAAACATCCTGGAAACAGGTAAAATAGTGTGGCACACAAAATTCCCAAAGGGTTTGTGGGTGCTTTATATATCTATTTTACTCTAATAGTCCTAAATTGTACTCCTTGAATGTGATGTCTGTGTCATTTAGAGTGCATTTTACCTGCAGTGACACTAAAGAAAAATAGTTCTTGCTCTTTTTTTTCTGTTTTTTGGAGGAAGGGGGGAAAAGTGTAGGAAGAGTAGAAACAAGTCAGAAGAAAGCAGCTCAGTTGATGGCATGTCTTTCTTTAGTGGCACTGAACGAACAGCCCGAAGTGCTCCAAGATGACGGGCGATAATGGTGGTAGAAGAATGAAAAGGAAAATTCGACATCACCACGAAGAAGTGCTAGGTTGCAGGTGTCTTTCAAAACACCTTAACCCTTCCGTGTTTTAAATCACCATTAAACAGCAGCCGTTTTGTCAATATGTAAAGCCTGGACATCTAACTTAGATCTGTCATCAGGAAAATTTAAATTCTCTAATCAACACCAGCTTTCCCGGTCACTGTCCCGTACCTCTGCCTGAGCCAAGCAGCAGCCCAGAACTGTAGTTTCACCTGGACAAGCTTTCATCAAGCAGTCTTAACAGCATCTCTGGCAAACCTCACCTCTCCAGGGTCACAATTTAGAACCATAGGAGGGATGGCAGAAACCAGCAGCCAGACTTTATACGCACGTCAGCATGTACAGCTGGAGGGTGGTCCCAGTCATTCGCTTTGGACTATGTGTTCTGTTTCCCAAAACACATAAAATAGCAATAATGCAGCACATCTACCAAAAAATAATCACACTACAGCACTACTATAATTAAATAGAAATTAAATGACATTTCATAGAATGGGACATGTTCTGAAGGCTCAGCTAGTTTCCTTTTTAATTACTGTAACATCCTGAACAGAGCACAAATTGTTTTGACATGCTAAACACACCGGGGTTTTCGTTTGTTTTGAAAGACTGCAATGGATGCTTCATTTGCATTTAATTAGAAAAATAAGTTATTAAGATAGTTTATTTTGGTTCAATATGTATTTGTTTAGCATGTGGATGGTTCCACATCAGAAATCAGATTTTTCTCTCCCGATCAGAATTAAGCAATAGACGCCTGGGAAAGCAAATAAAACGCGATCAATATATTTTCAAAGGACAGCTTGTAAATGTAAAAATACCTGGTCCTATAAAAACTAGATTATTTTTGAATATTTACTATTTCCAAAGGAATTAATGGCTGTCCCAAAAACTAAAGCAGCAGCTTTTTTTACAGGAATAAAATAATATAACACTAAAAACTAGAAGGCATGCAAAAGCCCCATCCTTCAAGCATAGAGTAGCCTCTGGATAATGGTGTTAGGAAGAAGTGACTTTTACAGGTAGCTGACAGCACTCCTTCAACCCTCTTTTTAGGGGGTCAGGTTGGCTGTACGAGTGTACAGTTGACCTGCTCTGCTAGATAGAGCATCTAGGAGAAAGAAAGTCCAATTTCCATATCCCAAGCAGACAACTCGCACCAGAGAGGAAAAGAACTTGAGGTGTCTCGTTCCCTTCAGAGTCAAACAGGGAAACATCTCCGTGGTCTCTGTGCCTCCAGGGTTAGGCAGCAGCAAAGGAAAGACTTCTGAAACTGCAATTTTACAGCTGGATTTAGGAGCGTGAGGTGGGCTCAAGTCCTGCTTTAGATATCACGAGATATAACTCTGTGTTCCTATATTAAGGGAAGGTCCTAGGGTACCACTTCTTTGTGGTCACACACCTGATTCATCTTTCTTTGAAAGGCCACAATTAATCTGTCATGGAAGCCTCCTAATTGCTAGTAAATCGGCAAAGCTGGAAGGGAGGGTCACAAGCTCATCCAAAAAGAACAGAAGTGGAGAGCGTGACATGCAAAGTGCTTTGGGGTGAAATTCTGCCACTTTACAGACAAACCTGTAATCTATGTGAAAATAAATGATGTATAATGATTACTAAATTTGAAATCAAATCTTCACATGGGGACAATCCAATAAGGTTAGGTGATTATAGGACTATGCAACAGCATCAATTATGGAACTAGAAATAGCCTCACACCCCTCAGAGGCTACAAAAATGCTGTATTGCTTTATTCATCACCATCAGAGGACATCCACTTTCATCAGTCTGGGGGCTTCTCATTTGGGGAAAAAGAAAATGAAGGCATAAGCCCAAAAATGACTGGCAATTACTCTAACTTATCATCTGAGCTCCCATTTGCTCCGCCAATTGATGGGAAATGAAGTGTGATCAATTTTAGTCCATCGTACATCGTTCCCATTGACTGACCTGCCAAATCCTTCATTGAATAATTAGTTAAGATATGAATGTCAGGCATTTTGCAGGGCGCTCACAAGACAAAGCCCTAACATCGTCATAAAACAGGTAATTGCCACGATATCTGTGACTTTATGTTTTCTTTCACGTGTATGACTAAGCCTTCTATTGCCAAAATATGGAATAAAAATATAATTGCACATAAAAAGTAGAAAAATCCAGGAGCATGATATCTAGAGGTGAGTGCCGCTCCTGAAGTAGTACAACATACATATTTAATCTCGCAGATGGATAATAAGCCGTATCAGGCAGAATTAGATCTGTGCTCCTCATTTACAATAGTTCACTTTAAGTAGCAACCTGTCCGCAGTTATTCAGTGCAAAAAGTGACACATGACGTTCATCAGGCCCTTGACGAGTACCTCAGCTTTTCTATATTTCATTCACATGCATGGATGTATTTCCAAAGGGTCTGGGTGTCCTAGTAGTATCTGAAGACACCACCCAAACTCTCCTGCGGCAGCCCTGGCTGTGCTCAACATCTTTTCCTTCAATTCTCATCTCTCTTCCACTCTGATTTGCCAGTGCAGAACAAAACCAAAAAGAGAAACACACAAACTGAAAATGCAAATGCCTCTTCCAAGAGGCAGGAACATGCCAGAAGCTTACAAACCAGGAACGGAGAAAACATGTGAAAGAAAACAACTTACTCCACACGAGTGACTAATTTCTGCCCACACTAGCTTGTAATAAATCGTAGCCTTCACTAACACAAGAATAGGAAAGCTCCTTCCTGGAGCCAGTAAAGACGTGTCTTCCTTACTGCTTCCTTTAGCGTGCATGAAGGGGAGATGTTTCTGGTTTGCCAGCTAGTGGCACCTCAGACAGCCCAAGGAAACCAGGTTCATCTTTCCTTCTGGGCTCACAAAATGTAGAAGCGCAATGCCGCAGCTTTGGAAGCCACAAAAGGGTCCCGTGGGGCATCACACTGATCCTAGCCAACGGCTTTATTTTAACTCGGCAGAAAATACCATTCCAGCGGGATCGCAGCCAAAGCATTTGCTGGTGGATGATACTGGGGCAACTGCACTGGGCAGGGCAGGCCACGGCCAGGACCTGCTGGAGCCGCCAGCCGTAATGCCGTTGTTTGCATAATGCTTTGAAGCGAATGTTCCTTAAGAGAGGACATCTGCATTACAGACACAGCACTCATACCACATGCAAAGTATATACTCAAGCTCAATGCATATCTTTTCATGTCAGACCAACTTTGTTCTGGAACTCTGTATCCATGCGATTTGCAAATGACAGGAGTGACACATCACAGCCCCTGATCACCACCCTGAATTGCTTCAGCAGAATTTCCTTATGAAGCATACTTGCAAGCTTTACGCAGTGTGCAAACCCTTATTATGGAAATGTGAATTACATATATATTTACTATGTATAGCTGAATATAGTCTGAAAGAATCTGGCTCTGTGTGTTTATTTTGCACATTCACATAGCCTTCTCTCATACTCGGAATAACAGCTTTGTGTCCTACCTGAAGACCCAGTTATCCATATATTATCTAGGAATTTTTTACAATATGTTTATCACTGCTGAGTAAAAGTACAAATGACCAACACAAGGCCATAGAAGGACAATATACTAATACATTGTCTTCCTTAAAAATAACTACATACTTTCTGTTGTTATCCATAGCAATCTGGGTCTGTACTAGTTAGCTGGCCTATCTCTTCTTTTCAATAACAAAAAACCTTATCTGTGGTTTTCTACAGGGCTTAGCTCTGGTGAGTATTAATTAAGTACCGTGAGTATCACTGTACAAAACTGCCTCCTTTCTCCCTGCTAGCAACTGTAGTAGCAGGGGGTATATAAAATATAAATAAAATATTCTGTCCTTTCCAGATTAGCCCAAAGCATAAACAAGTACCAGCATTCTCTTTGTTCTTCTTACCCAGAGCAAACGCTACCTAAAGTTCAAGAAAGATACTTGCATCTTTAGCAAATTGGCTCCAGGAATCAAACAACTTATCTCATCCGCAAAGAGCTTGGATGTCTAGACTTACATTTGTGGAAATGGTTACCAGGCATTCAGTTAGAATGACAACATGATGGGCTGACAAGACCATTTTCCTCTGAGATTGGAAAATTCTGATTCTGCTTGGCAATAAATGTAAATTATTTACAGTGCAAAGATCTGGTAGATACCATGCAGTGTGCTGCACATGATATATGTAATTCTTATACATAATAATTGTGCATTCTATATGCACTGATAAAATTAATAGAACCGTAGGCATTTTATTTCTATATCGAATAATTTTCCACATATTAACCATTCATTTTAATACCATGTCTTTTCTTATTTGATTATTTTATTAACAATCGGCAGTTTTTCACTCAGCTAAAGCTTACTAAATAGAGAAAAATTTACAATTGTTTAGTAGGTCAGGTAAAAAGGATAAAGAAGTCTCCATACTGCATAAGGTGCTAACGCTCTCCAAAATGCAATTTACTACATGGATTTTCACAAGCCACAATTTCTATTTACTAAAGAGGTAAATGCTAGTCTTGCAATATCTGAAAAAATTTAACATTTCTGGCTGTGAAAACGAGCCATATAGCATCACAGGATGTTCCTCTTTATCCAGCATCAGTTAAAATTTGCTGTTTTTTAAGAGGGAGATTTAATTTCTGTTTTACAACTGTCTAATGCACTTCAGCAAGTGTTCAAAGGCAGGCTGACAGCACTGACTTCGCTCTCAAATCCAGGCTGTTTCCTTTGCACAAAGCTTCTCCTTTCTCAATCTCTTCATTTTTTTCTCCTTTCTTTCATGGTTGCTAACTCCCCAGGATATCTTTATTTCCTAGGATAAAATCTCTATGCCGCATATTCTACCACTGCAAAGATACAACATAAATGAAGCACATCTGGTAAATTAGGAACTCATTTGAAACACCCCTGAAAGTTATTTTGAAGGACAGAGGGAGCACATCAACAATTTAGGATGTTACAGAATGTGAATGTGAATTTTAGGATGTTACAGAAATCAGCTGAGCTTGCTACAGATTTCAGGCTTCTTTCTGTTCATTTTACGCTTGCTATTTGCAGAAGGCTACCAAACACCTCCTAAGACTGAACTGCAGCCTATGGGTTGCTTATAAAATCTGTTTTCTGCAAGCATTCACCCTTTCTTAAAGATTTGTACAGCTGTTACTTTAACAAAGCATATTTTGGTAACTTGGATAAGTTTACAAGTTCATCATTTACAGATTTTTTTATTCTCTCACAAACAGAGTTCAGGTTGCTTATGACTTGAATCTGCAAATTAAGAGCTTTGCTGAACCTTAGTAAATCTCCCTTTTGGTCACTGTGTAAGATCTTTCTTGACTTAGGCACCACCAATAGAAAAAAAAGAGTTATTGCGTGTAGTAGCCTTAGAGTGATAATCTGTTTACTCACGTTACTATTTTGCCAATTGTTACAATTTTACTATATATTTCATAATATTGTACACTTTCCTTAAATCCTCAGCTCACAGAGCGGTGGGATTAAAAGCAAACAAGTTTGACTCTCAGAGTGACAGAGTAACCAAAAAGTGTAATGCTCAGCAGTCAACGAGACTCCAAGAGCAAAGGGAAAAATAAACACCAAATATCATATAAGTATTTAAATCTTATGATTTTTAAAATGATATATTTGGTTGAACCCAACTTTTGATGGTTTGACTTGGATTTGCAGAGTTGTCATGTCTAGAGAAGGTGCAAAGTGCAGTCGTGGTTGCTCACGTCAGGCTTTGGTAGCTACCACAGCTGAGCTATCGCTGCTTACTCAGCTCTGCATCTATTCTCCACCCAGGTGTCCAAGGGGTCCTGACTGAGAAGTGCTGCACGCCACACTCACCTAAAACTGTGTTAGGGTCAGGATCCCTCCCCCTCGCCCCGATGCTTGGAGAACAGCCTCTCCTTTGGGCACTCTCCCTCCCAATTGGCACACGTGGCACTCATGCAGTGACTATGGTAAGGAAAGGAAAGGAAGGGGAAAGGAAAGGAAAAATTAAGTGAGATTGTAAACATCTCACTGAAACACTTAGCCAAATCCTTCATGTCAAATGAGAGAGATGTTACAAGCTACCCTAAAAATTGATCCCAAACGGATGAGTCACCTCCTTGGTAAGTAAGCCTGGCAGGCTGACGTGCATCGCAAACCACCACAGCCTCCTTGCAGCAAAAATCCCACAGACCAAACAGATACAGCTGCAGAGCAGAATCTCTGACTCCTGGGGTAGCCTCCAGCTGCAGAGCTGGCCTGAACCTCAACTCCTGTCCCCAAACATCACCCCCCCCCCCATGCAGAAACGCTAACAACCCATCTCCGAGAGCCCTTCCAGCCTGTGCTAACACAGCGAGGGAAGCAGAGGCTCGGGCTCTGCCGAGCTGCCCACTCACCTGAAACCCGGGGCAGGTCAGTGCCACCAGCTCTTTTTCCCTAGTGTCAACGGGCATTTCAACTGGGATGAGAGGCTGTTCTTGGGTACAAGTCTTACATTTTCTGCACTGGAGTGCGATCATAAATAGTTGTTGGAGCAAAGACACGCCATGAAAGGACATCATGGCTTTCTTCCATATGTAAATTGCAATTTATCATCAACAATCCCATTATTACACTGAAACTATTTAACTCCGTTTAAGGAACTTCCAGCCTCTCAAGGGTTTCAGGCAATTCACAGTAAATTTCCATGTCTAGATATGTCAGTAAGCTCAGTCTCTTAAGCAGCAAGAATAATCTACCATGAGAATAATACTGCATTTACCAAATGTATGCAAAATTGACGGACAGAAATATCAGATTAAGAGCAAAAAAGACAAAATTACTTGCATTTATGTGTATTAAACACAAGTTTGCCACATCTCCTTTGTTTCATACAGGACAAACTGCAAAAGTGCGATTCTTTCACAACCAGTAATTCTGGGGAACATTACCACTTACGCCCAGTCTCTTCAGGAAATTTGTTCCAATGGCTGAGTGCGACAGGTATGCAGCAATATACACTTTGGAATGAGTTTTTGTGACATTGTTTAAGCTGACCCAGTTTTTAAGGTAGTTCATATATCTTACATGGGGGGAAAAAAGAAAAAAAAAACATGCCAAGGAATAAATAGATATGAATGCTATTAGTATGTTATCATGTCTACCAGCCTCTCCCCAAAGCAAGGAATAGATATTCTTCCTCTGTATTCAGTCTTTCTCATTCTTAGGTTATTTTTATTCTAGAGGCATATTATTGCTATAGAAAAATAAGTATATTATGACAAAAAAGCAAATTCCACCCAGACCAAATTCCATCAAGCCAAATTCCATCCAATTTACGGGTACCACCTCTACTGTAGAGCCTCTTCCAGAACAACCATGCCAGTCAGCAGTCACACCTATTGTCCTCTCCCACCACTCACAGGACTCCTTACCATAGTTCTGGCCTCTGATTTCCCCCCTTCACCATCAAAAATAGCACTGGAAGTTATTCCTGTTATCCCCATCCTAAAGAGGCTCCCATTGCCATGGGGACCAGATATTCCCCTCAGAAGTGCTAGAGCTTCCCATTCTCTTTCCTTAATTTTTCTTTTTGACAAACAAAAAACAACAGCAGGTCCTACCACCGACCAATGACAAAGTCAGACTGACCAGTAACGCTTTGGAAGTTTCCTTCATTCGCTTCCTTGTTTAGGCGTCACACTGGCATAGCCTCACTTACTTAGTATTACATATAAATTCCACCTTACCATTTGCAGTCTTGCTTCTTAAGTGCTTTTTAAAAGCAAGAATAATAGTATTGCATTGCTCTTGAGCCAAGCCTTCTGCGGTCAGAAGCAGAAAAGTGACTATCAAATTCCTCCTCCCTCTCTTCCATGTCAAATTTGTTTAATAAGAATGCTGCTTTGCTCTTTTTCCATGTAACTCTTAGCACATAGGATCCAAATGTCAAGCTAGGCACTTTATCTCTCTTATCTCAGAGTAATCAGAGTCCTGCAGTCAGTGCCAGTTGGCAGCTTGAATCTTGAGGAGTAAGGCAGAACAAGAATTCAAAGTTTACAACTCCTTTCCACCACATTGTGCAGAATCAAAGAAAAACAAAACCTAACATGATTAACCAGAAGAAATGGTAAACAGGGACTGCATAACATACCTGCCTGAAGGTTAAAGAAGCTAATCTATGCTCCAAGGACTTGCATGAATTGCACATAAAATGGTCATTGGACAATATGTGGAAAAAGGCAGGCGAGCAGGGCTTGAACATGGGCTCTCCCCAGCATTAGGCTAGCCTTCCATCTTGCCCTGTTCTTCCCTCCTCATGCCACAGCTCCACACACTCTGACCCCCATGTAGTTTGTAGGTTAGAGATTAGGGCCATATCCTTAGCAAAAGGATTGTAAATCGTCTCAAACATTAATTTTCTACCCTCAGAATTGCCAGTGAGTGTTCTAGCCACTAGGCTACGTTACACAGCAAAGCAGATGACCTGCTTGTGTAGTTGAGGGCCTGGTGTTTTTGCAAAAGTGGTTTCTCTCTGGTGCTCTCTGGTTTCAGAAAGAAAAAAGAGCAGAGGAATTTATTTCAGGATCAGCATTTAGGTCAGAACGAAGGAAGGAGCATTTTCACAGACACGAATAAGCTTGAAAAATACAGGATATTGAAGATATACTTTCTCCTCCATTTCCTATTATCTCTTGGTTTGTCCTTCTAGTTTTTATTTCCAGGTATTGTATATCATCTTAAACATAAGTTAATTGGTATATGCTTACTGAACATTGCATAAAACATGGAAATTTGGCATCTTGCGTGCATACACAGATATACCTCCAAGGCTTAAACAATATCCAACAATATGAAATATTTTAGATCTTCAGATGTATCATGATGTTTTCTATATTTGGTTCAAAGGCATTTCTGCAACACAAAATCTTCTTTTTAATAAAGAACAGATGCTACTCCTGCAATACAAATCCAGCGAAAAGCACGGCTGTGGTTATGTAACATGCTATTTTATTTCTTCCTTGCATCTTTGTCTCCATCACCAATTTCGTAATTTCAACTAAATCCCAATGTTTGTCTCCTGAGAATACGAAACACTGTATTCCAGTCACACTTACAGGGAAGCATAGATACTGCACTGTTTTTCCTGAAAGTGGATTTGAACATGCTCTTAACAGAGAAGTGCCCACCTTATTGATCCAAATAATATCTGAAAGGCATCAAAACTGCATCATCGATTTAGCTTCTAACATGAAACACAAACTTTTTTTCAGTACATTTGAACCTGGATCTTGCATCCCTGAACACTAATACATAAATACAGTTGCCTGACATAATGTAATTTCAGAGCAAGATCACATCAGTGCATTGACTGAAAACCAGATTTTATGCAAAAGTCTTATTCTTTCCTGGTTACTCAGAAAGCAGAGCCTAAACAGCACTGCACATGGAAAAAATATTTAACCTATAGAAAATACGATGAATAACTTTATTGGACAGAAGAACTCTGATATTTTAATTCTGCTTCAATTCCTATTTAGCAGAAGTTCATTAAACTCCTACATCATGAGTCTGACCTAGAAAAGTAAATAAGTACTCTGTTATTCCCTTTAGAGCTTTGAGTTACTAATAAGGAATTATAAATCTCCAGTCACTTTGTCAAGCGGCCAAATACATCCCAAGTGAAACACAACTGCAAAGTTCATAAAAATGAGACCGATTGAAATGCAAGACTAAAAATGTGATTTTGTTTTATAGACCATGAATTAATACCACATTGTTTCCGCTCTTCTGAACTACAAATATGGAAACTAGGAAAGAAGTGAATACAGCTACATTCACCAACCTAGTCAACACCTTCACCGGCCCTTATTTGTCTCCTTCTAAAAAATATCAAGTTACTGCACTTATATAGCACCATTCATCATGGATGCTAAAGCTTTTTATGAAGACAGATAGGTAATTTAACTGTGGAGAGACCTAGGAGCAAAAAATTGTAAATATTAGCACATGACTTACTAAGTCACCAAGCCAGCCTGTGATGGATTCAGTAAGAGGACCTCAGCACCCTGCCCCACCTTTCCCAGGTCTACAACTAGAGTATATCATGGGCCCTAAGCCAGAAAACGCTACCCATATATATTTCTAGAAATCTTGCTTTCTGAATCAGAGCCACAGCTCTTGCTATGCATAGGGTGAAATCCTTCCTGCTGGAACACTAGACTCTCTTCATAAAGCCTCTTGGCTTCAGTGGGTCTAAGACCCATACCTTTCTAAATGTTTCTTGAAAATCTGCTTTGGATTTGTTGATTTGTTCACTGGATGACCTTAGTTATACTATCCAGACTATGTTAAATATAGTAGCTTGAATTGTCATTACCTACAGCAATTAAGCCTATAATTAGATCCCCTTTATTGTGTTCTTGACTTGCAAATACATCCCTCTAACCTTCCCCGATGCTGTTTTACCATTTGATCCTGGAATATCTCTGGTTGCTTTCCTAGTGCAATAGCTCCAAAGGCCTCTTTGAAGAAATCCAGCCAAAAAGCCAAATGCTACTTTTAATAGAGACCTGTGAGAATTATTTATAATCCACTTTCATCTGCCTAACTACAAAAGACCTAGGGATCACTTACAGACCATCCTACCACAGTTTATCCCACTGCTTCTGCAGCTGTCACTCAGAGCACAGTTCTGCCCTTAGAGCACTTCGCACACTGCCAAAACATCAAGAGAGACAGCTGTCCAAGCAAACAAGGTTTTTGGTAAGACTTTGGCTATATTATGAATAGTAACTTAAAAAGGGATTGTGTTCAGGCACTCAGATACCACAGCAGAAATAACACTGTAAATGTCTAAACAGATGTAGATAGCAACAACTGTAACCTCAATTTTTGACAGAATTTGTGCTTGCCCTTTGACCTACGCAAATGTTACAAAACAAATTTCTCTTTCCTTCAGTTTCCTCTGGCATAAATAGGTGCAACAGAACTTATCTAACTGGGAAAAGACACTGAAGATTTATTTAAGGAACAAAAAAATTCAGAGTTCCCTGGCACTGAGCCCCGCTCGGTTGCCCGCAGGACAGCCCTCCCCGCAAGGCCTGAAAAGCCCCAAAGTCCTGCCCTGCTTGCTCCTGCGAGATGGCGGGTCCTTCCCGCATGGCTAGAGTTCGCATTCAGTCCACGATCAAAACTTCCTGGGGAGTGGATGGGATACCATCCACTTGGCTGCTGCTTTCTCAGGGCAGAACAATCTGTAATACATGTATATATTCTGGATATACTCTGAAAAGCAGTTTGGGACTTTGCAAAATGAAAATAAGATAAGTTATAATGTGGCTTCACAATTTGAATTAATCCTGATGTATTTGTCATGTTGATTTTTAATTCTCTATCCACCTCTAACGCTGAGATGGCATCATTAATTTACATGGCTGGAACACTGTATCTGTATAAAACTGTGAATAAAATTGCTAAACTAAGATTGCCTCCAAGAAAGTGTTGCTTAGTCTCATTAGCAATACAAAAGCGTAGTAATTGAAATGCATGAAAGAAGTTGTTTATTCAACTGGTCAAGAAACCTGACATTTACTAAAGGCAATCCTAATCTAAATGAAGACGGGGTTAATTAAAGATATGCAAATAATTTGTTTGCTTGTATTCCAAGCTAGGCAGTTCCTCGTGTCCCATTTAAACAGGTGATCAGGACCATGGATGTTCTCCTCTTGGAAGATCACAGTGATGTGGGAAATGCATTATAATAGAAGGTGTAAAGAAAAATAATCACATGCTAACATATGATGTACTGGGAAAATGGAAATTAAAATCTGGTATATCTGGCCCAATTTCCAGAGACAAAATGTCTTCCCATGTATTTTAGCATCCCACTGGGCAAATAAAAATGTTTTGTAATTACTGACACCTGCACATCAAAGTCAGAGGCCTAGTCACTGGGCAGGTTTCTGGCCCCACAGTTTCACAGACAGCATGTCAGTCTTTCCAGTTCTGATAGAAACAGATAAACATGGCTTTGGGCTGTGAGAGAGCCAATATTTTACTGTTATATGGTTAAACCAGCTAAAAACCACTAATTATTCTTTAAACTGAAGAATAATGCTAGCAACTGGACATTGTGTCTCCACTTCAGGCAATTTAATATCTCCTATCTTTTATTTTCTGTTTTCTCTCTATTCCATAAAACACCAATAAATCCTCCTTTCCTTTAATCTAAGCTTAATTGGGTTTTTGGTTGTTATCTGGGGAAATTACTTTCTCGCATTCCTGAGGGAAACAGCAGTGTTCTCAGGAGAGCTGAACATAGCAGTTAGCAGCTGGTCAAGGGCAGGGGAAAGCTGCTGCCTCCTCCCACGGAGCTGCCCCCGAGGGCCAGCGGTGTCCTGAGCCCCGCAAGGGCCCTCGGGGACTGCCACTCCTGCGGCAGGCTACAGCCACTGCGAGGCAGGAGTATAAACAGACACCACAGTAATAAAATGAGTATCTTTAAGAACATTTCAAAAGCAGCGTGCTCACTGAAATACAGTCTACATGCAGAAGCCAAATTGCTTTAATTGTAAAAGTGTACTGAAAGCGGAGCAATTGCCTTAGTGCGGATGCAGGCTTGCAGTTGTGAAGGTGTTTCCTCCACGATAAGCTGCTCTTAGAAGACAAGAATACAAAGCGCTTCTGGGATAACGCATTTTGACACTAACACATCTATGTCCACGGCAGAAGATAAGCATTTCAGTTAGGGATGTGAACATAATAGAATAAAAACTGCATATAGGCCAGACCTAGCAAAAGAGGGTGCATTTCAACAGAAATGAGGAATGTGGCATTCCTGATAAAAGAAGCATAAAAAACAGTTTGCTTTTGTTTGCCTGTACAAGGCACCCCAGTATTGACATAAAAGCAACGTTTCTTCTCTTTGATGTCATCCTGAGGGTTGTCTCATGCAGGCGTCCCACAAATATTTCTCTGCATCATATAATTATAGAAGATGGAAATAGACCCACAGTAATGAGGTGCTTTCAATGGAGTTATCCATTGCAAGTCAGAGTCTAGCATTTATATTATTTTTGTTGCTCTCTATCACTGTGCTGCTTGGAATATGTATTCAGAATGTTTGTATTCCAAATATTTCCATTTTCAGAATACAATTTAATGTATAGACAGAGCAGCAGACTGTCTGCTTCCTGACAGGGCTGATAAGAACCGAAATGTTTACAATGTACAACTGTCGGAGAAGCAGAGCAGCAGACCTCTGCAGGACAGGCTCTGAGACAAGAATATCTAGTAGTAAATCTGAAACGTCTCACACTGACAGAACCATCCTACCATCCAGAAATGCTCCCTTGAAATATCAAAATAACTCATGAGCACAACTAAAACTATTTTTAATGTAAAAACACTACATCTTCCCCTGTCATGGCCAGATTTACGAAGGGTATCAACATATCAGAAGTATTTTGCTATGGCATCAACATATAGGCAGGTTGTTTTCTCCCAGCTGAAACAGCATGCAATCCGAGGTGCCAGGATGAACATACATACTGCATTATTTGGCTTGGATTTCTCCAACAGCTTCATAGAGAGCGGAGACTTATTTTAACCTTTTAGCTGACCCAACCATTGAGTGCTGCTATCTCTAGCTACATCCTTAGGCAATGACTCCTGTAATCCCAACTTGCACATGAGAACTCCTGAATCACTATTCAGTATCAACTTGCCCTAACTCAAGCAATTCGTAAGAAGATCACAATATCCATAATTCTACTACTGCTATGTTGAAAGAGGGCTTGGGAGGAAATAAATAGCCCTGAAATAAACTCTATGAATTATTCCGATGCAAATGCATACTCTAAAACACTCGTTGTGTGCTAAAAGAAAAGAATGTAAATAACTGAGAATATATTTTTATATTTAGATTTACTGGGGCCATTATGAAAAACAAATCTCTGAACAAATACTAATTTAAAGAGTCAGGTCAGAACCACAGAAGTGACGAACAGCTAACCAATACATTCATCAAAGACACAGTCACAGTTGGAAGATGTTAATTTCCATTACTCCTACTAGGGATTTTAAAATATTTAGGTCTCGATCCTTAAAGCACACAGACACTTTAATCTGTTGAACTCAATGACAATTTTCATCCACTTTCGAAGAACTGGGCCTCTGGATTTCTCAAGGTATTATTATCACAGTTAATGTATTTGAATAGGAGAGAAATTGGTTTAGTCACAGAATCCATCAGCCGAGGTTGCCAGTACCCTCCTCACTGAGTAAAATAATCTGGTTCATAAACTTTCTCATATTAAAATTTTGAACAGTTTTCAAACTGTTTCCAACAGTAATATTGCTCTGTGCCATCTGATCCCCTCCTACTGATGACAGGTAATATGCTGGCATCGCAAAGAGCATGATTCAAAATCAGTGTGACACTGAAGCACACTGAAATTATTAAGTCAGCTCTACCACGCTGGTGCAGTACCTGTGTGCCACGTGGCAGCTCGCAGGGACGGCGAGGGCTGTGTGCACCCTCAGGGCCCTAATACTGCATGATCCCGCTCTTGAGCTCTGCTCTGTGTCATCTTTTCCATGCTATGCTACTCTGTACTTGGACTTTGCCACCTCAACAGCCTCTCCGGTCCAAGCAGGGACAAGGGACAGCAGGATGGGCCCAAGCTTGGTCTTCCTCCCTCCGCGCAGTGGTTCACAACCC
Source organism: Rhea pennata (assembly GCF_028389875.1). Lineage (NCBI taxonomy): Eukaryota > Metazoa > Chordata > Aves > Rheiformes > Rheidae > Rhea > Rhea pennata. The sequence continues at coordinate 13,594,809 of NC_084670.1, read as the reverse complement.
TCACACCTCCATGCAAGAAGGTTCATGCCTTCTTGCATGGCAAAGCAGAACTGCTACAGAAATCAAGCAAAAGGCACCTGCAGGTGTTGGGAAGGACACAGATGAAGATGGCTGTACTAGGAAAGGGTCCTATAAGAAAAGAAAGGTTGGGCAGGAATGTCCCAGTGTTGGTTTGTGTTGCCAGCTCCATTACAAAGTGCCATTAGCCAAGAACGCATCTCAGTCCACAAGGCAGGGTTAAGAATCTGGAAACTAGGCATCAGAGAAGAGATACTATAAATGGTATTTATACTATTTCTAATATTTTGAGGCATCATGTGAATGTTTCAGATAGTGTTGTTCATCATTACTAAAAAATGATTTCATGATGGTACGATTAGATCAAGTCTCGCTAAATGATTAAGTAAAGTCATTATAGAAGTTCACCAGTCTAAGGCAAGTCAAGACACCAAGCTATGACCTCTCTCCAGTATGATTCAGATGAGTTTTACAAACTGCCAAATGCTGTTCTGTGTGTTGTTATTTTATATAAAAGTTAAGATCTTTCATTTAAGGGCCCTAAATCAGATACTATGTTCAACTCTACTAGTTGACTAGTAGTCAACTAGTATCAATTTGAGGCAGCTTGTGTGCATCCAACCAACATACAAAGAGTCAACTGCAAACAACCCAAGCCCTTTAACTTCTAAAAATAACTTATGACCAGCCTTTCCAAAAAGTCACTATGATACTCACTCTGGAGAATTTTTTTTCTTCATCCCTTCCTAATACAGCTTTGAATTAACATGTTCAATAAAGCAAGTAACACTCCAGCTCTAATAGCCAGAATCAGTCTTGACCTTCATTTTATCTTAGCTGGATATAATTACTTGATACTAATGCAGACTGCCAAAGACATGCCTGGATTTCACTGAGTTATTATTAGGCAGATTTTAGTTCAAATCACTCAGCATAACTCTCTCTATATATATATATGTATACACATACACACATCTATATGCATATATACCCCACCTCTCATATGTGTCAATTTATTTTGTGGTATGCTCAGCTGATAGCAGGCAAAGGTCATGATCCCTGACTGTACATTCAAGTAAATCCCCTGACTTCAGGACCAATCCTATAATCTGATACATGCAAGTAATCACATCAGTTGGTCTGTACAAATCCTCCTTAAAGAGAAATGTGCACACTTGGTCTGCTGAACCGTTTTCAGAAGTGCATTTATTACAGGTGGAGCACATGGAGTATTATATTCCAGACGGAGTATTGTAGCTGTCAGACATCTGCCAAGGAGCAAGTAGCTGCCGCCTTTTGCGTGTGTGTGTGTGCCACATGAGCTGTCAATAGTTTGTCAAACAGTGCCTTGAAATTCAGTTATCTCTCAGTGGATGACTGGTTAATTTTAAAGAGTCTAGACTGAAAGTCTGAAAATTAACATGCATAAATCTGAATCAATCATTCCTGTGCATTTAGCAGTCCCTGCACTACTGACACCTATGGAAAAATGACCAGAGTTGTCTGGAATATCAATAAGAAGCCCCAAGAGAGGTGGTTACCTGTCAACAAATACCGAAGTATCCACGTAACCACACTTCTGCTGTGTTTGAAGGGGGATACGTTCCTCTAAATGAGGCGGCCATGCCCTCAGCAGCCATTAGCATTAAGTAGTGGTCAGTCACCGTGGAAAATCTCCATCATTCAGCCTTGGTATATGTTATGCTCCACATGAGCAAAGACTGGCTGGATTTTTACTAATCAGTTTTGAGACGGCCAAGGGTTCGCCGACTGTTTCATCAGCTCAGGTTTATTCCAAGGAGAGCTCATCAGATTACGACGGTCTGACGTACCTTTCTGACAGCTGCTGAAGTACCTTGCAGCGTCACACAGCCCATGAGGGCGCAGTGTCACAACAGCAAACCAAAGAGGAGCAGAAGCTTTCTTTCAAAATAATTTCTATTAACTATTAAGCTTTCTTCATCAAAAAATGCTTCAAAAATTAAGTGTATCATGCAGAAGTGCTTTAATATTCTGCAGCCCCTACATAACCGCCTACTCCAAAACACCCTTCTCCTCACAGTTACTGTTACTGCACGTCTGCAGTGCCACCTCTATGCATATTGGAAGAGTTTGACGAATGTGGCCTTTTGTATTCTTAATGGATCACAACCAATACAAGGACACGAGAGGGTTGATCTGAGAGAGCAACAAACACACAGACATTAATTGAACAACATACCTGATATACGAGCTAATCCCCACAGTGGCTGTTTCCCCATGTATCAGATACGCTGCTTTGATATCAGTGCTGCAAAGAAACATTTCAACCTTCCTCTGCAGCCCAGTGTTTAATAACTTTAATCTTAGCTAATGTATTTTTAAACTTCGTAAAACATTTTATTCTGTTTTATCTACCGCACGCACTCAGCCCAACCAGGAGTGACGCACACACGTGCAGGTACGCTCACACTTCTGTTACGAACCTCATATTACCAACACGGGGCTCACTTTGGACCGTAGGAGCTTAGCGCCTCTGAAACATCTTGTGGTACTGTAAGAACCTGCCTTTGCAGAGGCACTTATGAGAAGCATTGAAATTCTTAAGTAATTTGGTTACTTATTTTATCCTGTGATGCTCCAACATTCTTTTTGATTTTTTTTTTGGTGTTTGATATAGTAACGTTACTTATTTAAATTCATGTTTAATCATACCAATATCTGATAAACAGTACCTATGTTTTACCTTACATCTTTTTTTACCTATTGTCTTTCATCTTACACTTAGTCCCCAGGATTTTTAGGTCTGGATAATGTATTATATGTTTGTCCAGTTCCTAGCACATTTGGGCTGGTCCCCTAGCTGTGCCTTAAAATAAATACATAAGCAACAGAAAAGGTTCTGCATTGCAGTTCCCCAGGGATACCGCTCACCAAGGTCGCCTCAGTGATCCCTTGCTTCTAGTTTTCTGGCTAAAGCAATGCAAATTCATGCATTCAGCCAAGTTCAGTTCAGCAAAGCCTGACCCATACAGTCAAATGCAGTAAGTAGAATTTAACTATCCTTAAAAAACCTTCTATAATCTATAATCTGTAGGATTCATGAAACGTCTGCAGATTTATTTAGAATGACAGCTGAACCCTTGTGCAGAACCAACAGCTATCGCCCTCTTTCACTCTGATCTTTTTCAAACCGATTCTGACCATCAATATAAAAAAAATCCAAGTATTTTACACATTAATAAGGTGCAAGATTAAAACAAAAGTGGGGGAGAAGGCAACCTTTTTATGCCCAGGGCTTCAGTTACGGATACAAAAACGTTAACACCACTTTTATGGATTACATCATGTTGATAGCAACTAATAAAAAGCTAATCACATGCAGATTTAAGTAGCTACTTATTCCCAAAGGATACTGGATCACTTCGTGAAAGACCTTCACTTCTGAGCCCACTGACGGCCTTACACGCACCAGGGGAAGCTGATGCCATTTTGGAATTAGACCAGAATAGCCAGGAGCCCAGCACTAATTATTACAGCCTTAACTCAGCAAGATACTTAAGCATGTGCTTAAACATTTAATTATTCTCACTGAAGTAACAGAAGAATTCACATGCTTAAGTACCTTGCTGAATTATGGCTATAATTATGGTCTATTTTTCCTGCCAATATCTTTCAATATCACTGAAGATGGATTCCTCAAAGCGTGTGGACATTTCTGGAGTAAAACTAAGAATAGCTGCTAAGAGGAGCAGGACTTCAACAGCAGTGTCACCTGGTAATTTCTCAGCTTAATACGAGTTAGTATTTGCATGCTAATCTACCCCAAATATTATAAATCCCTAAGTATTCAGAGACCCTGAAGTCCCCATTCCTAAAATCTTATATACTGAACAGAAAAATGAATAAAATCTTGATCCTAATAAATAATTCATGATAAATGTAATCTTTGGAATTTGAACACATAATTAAATGCTGCAATCATTAAACATTCATAAAGTTTGAAAAGTATGGTACAGTTGAAAATACCAAATATGTTAGTTACTGAGAAATATGACTTGCCCTGATTATTTATTGAATCCCTGACATGCTGTAACACACAGTACTATTCCTGAAACACTGAATCACTTGAATTACCACCAACAACGTTTGTTCATAACAGATCTTTATGGACTGTAAAGGAAGGCTTTTTATTTTTTAGTTATTTTTTTAACTAAAGCTGTATAGTGAAGGCAGTAACCAAGGGGGAAAACAAGTGAGGGGAAGAGAGCTAGATGAGTCCAGTCTGAAAAACTCACAGGTGTAGGTAACTAGCTGAGTTACAATTTTAATGGCCAAACTTGCAACCATTTAAGAGCATTGTGAAAGGTAAAGCAGAATGATTTGGCAAGAAAAAATAAAAGTTTTTAACAGTACGTCTTTATGTCAGAAATTAGCATCCACCATAATCATTACTAATTGGTTCTTAAAAAATAATACTAATAATAAAAAAGACAAATACTGATGTTGGTGACAATTCTGATACTGACTGTCTCCACAGAAAACCTTTCAGAACCTGATCTCTCATTACAACTGTAAAATCATATGCTCACTGTTAAACACGTAAGGTATCAGCCACATACAACACTTACAGATCCACTCCATTCACCTAAAAGCAATGGAGACGTTCTTCGTGAACCACACAAATTATCTGATATTAAATCAGTAATTAAAATTAATTTCACTTGGGATTCCTTTTTATCTTAGAGTGAAATAAGTAAACACATCCCATTTGTTTTCAGTTTATGCTTTCTTTGATCTTCAACATACAGGGAAATATACTGCATTTTAAAATAATTCTGTACAGTCAGTATCATTAATCCCAACTAACAAAGTTGCCAGAACACAGTCTCATTTTAGGATAGGGTATAGCAGTGCCAAGAAAAAAGGATTAACCCTTTCTCACACATTATTTTTGAATCCCTATTAAAAACATGCAGGCTATTCATTTATTCAATAAATACCTAAAAAGAGCATTCCCCACATCCTACAACACTCATGACACTACATGTCTTTAGAAAGCCTATTTTTTTTTCCATGCAATCTCTTACACAGGAAATGTGAATCTTCACAGTTGTCACAACATATCCACAACTGTACACAAACAAACCAGCTATCAACAAAAACACCTGATACATTATAGCAAATGATATTTACACCTGCAAATAACTGACAGTATATGATAGCTTTTATTTAGTAATTGATATAAAGATTTGGGTGCCTACCATCAAATTTAACTTCACTTTTATTACAGTGCAGTTTGGAGAGGCAATTAACTGTAAATTTGTTCTATATTTAAATTCAAAATATCTTGCTTTGGGATTAATGCTTTCCATGACAAAAGAAACGCACCTGCAGAAACGCAATTTTGAGATAGGCCGGCAAAAATAAACACAACTACGAAATTTTGCATAGCTACAGCCTGGACACCGGGCTGGCTCTGCTCCCAGGAGGCACCTTTTCCTGAAGCTCTGAGTGCTGGGGAATTTGTAACCCATTTCACAGCAGTCATGCAGGAGCTAAGGCCCTGCAAAGCCCCAGCTGTTCCCGAACATTTAAGCTGTCTGCAGTAGTTTAAGGATGGGCACGATACATTATCTAGAGCTATAAGGCTCAAATGAAATTCCTGCTTAAAGCCAAGGAAGTATGAGGAGAACCAAGCTGGGGCATTGCATCCTCCTTGTACGTAACAGCCAACTCAGGCGCCACAGGTCCTGAATAAGATCATAAACCTCCAAGACGGACATAGCACAATGATACAAATTAAAAGACAGAAGTGGGACAAAACATGAAACACGATGGTTGACTAAGCAAGCAGGCAGTTGGTAGAGAGCAAAGAGGAGGAAAGGGTTACAGGCAAGAAAGTGTGGAATTTCATGAAGAGTGTTACATTGTAATGTGAAAGAAGGAAACTGTGCCTGTGGAGTGGGCAAATTGCTACCAGAAGTCTCAAGGAGAGTATCAGAAAAATATGATGGACAGTGCCCAGGCATAAATTTAAAAGACAAAGTCTTTCCTAAGCAGGAACACAACTCATGATCCTTCAAACACATTGTACAGGTGCAACTGGTATTCAGAGAAGATCAGAAAAAACAACATTCATCAACTTTTTTCCTAACATCAAAACCCAGTTAAGAAAGGCAGGTGATCAAAAGTCCACTCTGCACATCAGCAGCCTAGAAAACCCAGCGGGAGAGAGGTGCTTGCTGCAGAGAGAGGGAGGGAGGCTGGACGAGCAGCAGCCCCCTAGACGGCCATGGGGGCTCCAGCCCAGCAGCCCCCACCACAGTGATGGGCACCGAGGTGCGCTCAGGGCCACCCCACCGCACTGGCCTCCAACTGCCAGGCAGAGCACGCAAACTTGCCGCCAAGACCTTCCACAACAGGAAACTGTTGGTTGGTAAATGAGTGTTAGAAATAATAAATGCACACGTTCTGATTAAAAAATGCTACGATTATATTCTGTTCCTCCCAAAAGAACATAAAAATGAGTATCACTTTTCTGCCTGGAGAGTTAAAGTATCAAGAACTAAGCTAGTGCAGGGATGCAGCGCCTCTTCAGCGACACGCTTGCCTAAGAACAACGCAAACGCGCAGGTGCAAACAGTGCAAAGGGCTCTGCATACACCCAGAGCAAAAGTCCTAAGCTATTAAGTAAAGCCTGGGAGCCACAGGAATTCCAGTCACATGCAGACAGGAAGAACCACATGACAAATAGTGTAGAAGTGTCATATTCAAAAGACGATAGTACTAGATTCTGCGCAGACCAGCTGAGAATTTTAAATTGAAATCTTGGTGTGTGTGGGGCGGAATAAAAGCTCATAGAGTTTTATTCCAGAACAAAGTAAAACCAGAAAACCTTGAACATTTTCTAGCTTCAAAAAGCCAGAAGTTATGCAAATGAACATACAGGCTGGCAGAGAGGCACTACTGAACTATGATACACACACTCAGTGTTTCATCAATTCACTTAACAACTTTAAGTAGGTGGTATATGAACCAGGCTGGCTTCTAATTCAAGAAGTCCTATGTTAGGGCATTAAGATTCATGGCACAAGTTTCTCCATATTTCAGGATTTCTTATAATCCAGGACCCAAAATAGTTTTCAATGTGCATTTTGCAATCATATGTGATACGATCACATACAATACCTATATCCGTGTTGTCGCCTGGTGAGAGTATCTTCCACTATAGGTATCAGTCTGTTAAAACCTAGGCTAGAGCAACTCAGTCCTTTAGCTCCAACCACACCATCCTCATTTTAAACCTGTAGGTCTCTAATACAATCTGTGATGTCTGCCACAAACATTATTAAATAAAATACCACTACAACAATTAAAACAGCTCAGCGTCTCGACTTCTGCATATGCGTTGGCAGGACTGTGGCCTTCAGTTTGACATAATTGGAAGTTCTTGGGAAAGGAAGCAAAAGAAAGTGTATGTCCTAGTTTCCTGGAGTTAAGAGAAGAGATTTTCTATCTCAAAGTGAAGGTTTTTTTTTGTGTGTTTTTTTTTTTTTGTTCAGTAATAAAGAGAACAGACAACTAATTTAAAATATTTTCAGTATTTATTACTATCCGTTAAAATGACCCATAAGAGACACCAATGAATTTGTTTTTGACTCTAGGACTGCAGAATCCAATGCAAGCTGATTTTATTTAATAAAATCTAACCAAGCAGAAGATGGAAGCACTGTCTGCATTTCTGGAATGTCTAATGCTATGTTCACCACATTAGACCATCTGACTTGCAGCCTGAAAACCCAGATAACTGTAAGGAAGAGCTATCATTAGCATGCCAGAAGACGTCACCGCTGGTGAAGTAGGGAGTGTGGGAAGCACTGAATTTTAGAGAATCATCTCCCAGGATATGGAGCAAGAGGCTGGAACGGCTCCACGTGCTCCACATGCATCCCCATCAAAAGGGTGAATGGCTAAGGTATCTACTGGCGAAGAGACTTTCAGGAAGTCCCAAGATAAAACTTTGCAAAAGGTCAAGGAGAAACAGCAGGTTTAAGACTATAACTTGAAGTAACAACATATGATAGAGTTCTCTGTAACTTGATAGATACGTCAGCAAGTGTCTCTTTCTGGAGAGGATGCATACAATCAGTAACCATTTGAACTCAGGATGATGGTACTGGTACCTACAATTACTGATTGCCCTTCCTCTTGTTTATTAATATGGCTCATCTATCTTAAAATAAAAGCCCTCGCAAAGACCTGCTGCCACAGACCTACAGCACCACTACATTGTCCTCCACAGCGCGACTCAAAGTGAGTAGATCAGACCTGCGTTTAATATACACACGCAACCCCATTACAACCCCTCTGCAGAAGTGACAGGACAAAATGAGGGACATGGAGGGCAGGACAGACATAAAGGAAGATCCACCTGAAATCTACTTGGCAAATCATTCCACTTTGAGTGCTGATTTATTTGGTACATTTTAAGGGCCCCTGCAGTACAGACAAACATACGCTTTTGGTAATAAGCCCTTAGCAGCTCTAAATAACCAAAACACTACAACAAATGAGCATGGTGAACAGTCACATATCCATTTCTCATTGATTTCAGTGGGATTCAGTGTACCACATCTGAAAAATTATACCATGCAGCTGATACAACACATACAGTATTGCGTGAATAATAATGGATATTTCCCCTTTTTAACTCGTAATTCTGTAAATAGTACTTTGTATGTTATATTGATTTTAGGGCACAAATAATACATTACGGCCCATTAAAATCAATGAGGGGTGAAAATACAATTACTGAAAATAATTTGGATTAAGATAAATATGATTGACCTTTTAGCATTTTTTCTGTTTCCAACAAAACAGCCTGAGAAACAAATTTAAGATGACATTTACATTTAAGAGTGGCACAAAGGGATGAGAAGATTTGTGATATCCAGAATTATAGGATGGACCTACAAACCAGACAGTAAAATTGCTCAGGTGAATAACAAATACACACAGAATTGCTCTGACATTTATTTCTTACCATTTGCTTCTTGTCTGTCCCTTATCAAGCTTAATTTTCTACCAATAAATCAAATACTGAAATCATCAGCACTTTTCTTTCAAAAACTGAAATTTAGATTCTACAGTATATGCTAAACCTTCCGGAAAAGTGCGTTAACACAAGCACAGGCAATTATATCTGAATCTCAGATAAATGGATTTAACAGACTTCTGCAAAAACTATATAGATAAACTCATCAGTCAAATTTAAATGCTTGAACAAAACCATAATGCTACCTACTAAGTATGCCTACGAAGAGCTGATAGATTCAACAGTTACTAAGAGTAGCAACACACACCTGAGAATAAACATAAACATTGTAATTAAAAACAAAATTGTGTCGCATTTTCACAGAGGGTGGGAAGATAAATAGCATAAAAATTGACAGAAAATAAAATTATAAATAATAAAAAATATCGACATGCCATCTTTGAAGTTGTATCACATCTTCTCATGCAGGACACGGGCAAATTACTTTCGAAATCAGAGTTTCTTCCATTGTCTTCCAGAACATTAAAACTGAACTAGCATAAGTGTATTGTTACCTCAAAAGAAACATTTTCCTTCCTATTTCTATGGACTTAATCATGTCTCTTCTGCTACTTGCTTTTTTAAAGCACCCAAGTGTTAAGTGGTGGTTCTTTTGAACTAATGAGATTAGAGACTTTCATTATCGCAATCTACCAGTAAAAGGGAAAATGTGTCTCACTGGACTTTACAGCCGAGGTTTTCAGTATTATATATTTTAATGGTGTATTTCATTTGAATGCCCAGAAACAGACTGCACTGAGATGCAATGAGATGAGGAAATAACAGACAAGAAAGAGGACTTTTTAACAAAAACGTCATACTGAGACAATACATAATACACAACTGGCATTTTTGAAATTATCTGTTCCTCCAACAAAGGATTTAATCTTTACCAAGAGAAGACCAAGCATCTAGTTTCTCTGACTTGAAAGACAAACTTTTCGCTATGCTCCACATTGGCTTCTCAAAACACTTAGAAGTAAACACAGTTACCATATAAGTAAATAGGTAATTTAAATTGTCGCCATTAAGCTTCGAAGCAAAAATCTTTGTTTTCTGAAACACAGTTCACTGCATATCACAAATTCATTGCAGACTATTATATTCCACCTGTACCCTCATTTTTACTGCAAATAACAAGATGGGCCATTTTGATCAGCAACTCTGAACTGGCCCAAGTGAGCCATCACAAAAGCTGGAAGAATTCTTCCAAAAGCTTTAGCAGTGAGAAAATACGGACTCTGGTGTCTCCTCCCTAACAGCTGCAAAACTGATGATTTCACATACATACACTGGACTAAATGGCAAAGGAGGTAAAGAAAATCTGCTGCTTTTGCACTTAGGTATGCCACACAGAGTAAAGGCAAAATCAACACCTTTGAATGGTCTCAGAAAAAATAACAAGACAGTCACCTGCGAAATCCCGCACCGGGCTGTGACGCTCTCTGTACAGTTCTTCGGGGAGGAGAACACTTCATCCGGATTTAGCATCGACACAGAGTTACACAACTTTGTAGGACAAACGCTTCATAGAAAAGTGAAAACTTCTGATTTTCTTTTTCTATCCTATTTTACACCTGAGTCGATCTCCTTGCACAAATAAGAATTTGCTTCCTTTCCCTCACCAACCACAGCCGACAGGCAGCAGGTCCAGCAAGTGTGGGTACAGATGTGAAGGGAACCACCCTTACTCTGGCCTGCTGGCTTGCACCTATTGATCAGCTATCAGATGTTCCTACACGCTGCCTGCTCAGCCATTGACCTAGCAAATGTCCATGCAAACAGCACAGGCTGCCTTCCAGCCTAAGATACAGCCTTATGGATCACCTCCAGCCCATAAGCTGCCTGGCGTATAGTGAAACAAATGCAGGCTATTACTTTGAATTTAATCTTTCAGGTTTAAAATGAGACTCAACACTGAGCCACACTTTACTCAAAGAACCGAAAGCACTTTAGGAAGACCTATGCAAGAGCCAAGCTTATCACAGTAAAAGAACCATCCACAGACTGAGACCAACTTCTGGAACCACGTTTGGAAAGCACCAGGCATCCCAGAAACTGCTCTGCAAGAAGGCTTAAAGGAATAATGTTAACATAAACAAACACAAATAAACACCATATTTTGTAAATGTGTGCTGTTTACGTGGCTCTCAAAGTCAATTAGTTCATTGGCAGGAACAACAGCAAGGTCTGTCTGTTCATAACGAAGTTCCCATACTGGCATACGGTTTTCATTTCTTTATTAAGAACCAGCTGATGAAAGAAACTGCCAAACGTTACTTGCTCGAGCCAAATTATCAGTTGCCTTCTTTAAACATTGCTTTTAATAAAGCATCATTTGATGGGAGACATGTCCTGCACAAAACATCACTTCTAGAAGAATATGTCTTCAGTGAGCATTTTGAGAAATGCTTGAACAAATTAAGACAGGAAAAAATACTCATTTTAGCACTAGGGTTCTTGAACGTGTGGCTGGAGGAAGGTGCCGATAGCATTTGTTCTCAACAGCCCCTGTGGAAATGGGAGTTGGGTGTTGAAAGGTGGGAGCTAGAGCAAGGTTAGAAGACGTGGATCTCTCAACACCTCTGTTCCAGCCCTCACCCAAAATATATCACTAGTGTCTTCTGCCAGGGTTGTTATGGAGGGAAAGCTTGTAACATCTCAAGATGTACAGTCTTAATTTCCTCAAGCAGGAGGGGGCACCCTTCCTGAAAAAGGTGGCACATCTCGGCATAACAGATTCAGCTTGAAATGTTGAAATCTGAAGACTAATAAGCCTGATTCTCTTTTATCCTTTCACCCTTTCAGTATGTCAGACAGGAGCCTTAAAGTAGGCAGAAATTGTGAGGTTCCAAGAAGAGCTTCACACCAATCTTTTCCTTAGCTATCAGTATAGGTTGGAGCAAACAGTACAGAATTAAACTATTATTTTTAAAAGAATAAACTATTATTTTTAAAAGGCTGCTACCAAAAAGACAGAATAAAGTTAGAGACAGCATGGAGGTACTCTAACTCTCACCACAAGCCAAGAACGACACAGCCCAGCACCAGAATATTTTGCTGCTTGCATTTCTCTTAGTCTCAATATAGGTCTAAAATAACCAGGAGTCAGCTTCAGCAGAGATGTATTTACAAGCAGGATCTATATTTAAAATAATAAAATCTTCCCCCAAAAGCATAGAAAAATATAATCATGCATTGCACTTTTGTGTTCATAAAGGGTTTTTGTGCCTATATCTCTAGTTTCAAGTTGAGTGACACATCCTTCAATCTTATCAGACAGATGGGGTTTTTTGTTTGTTTTCTCAGTCTCTTTAATACATACAAGTGCTCTTTGCTATTTCCTGAAATTTAGAATAACATATTTAAAAGGCATTCAGGACTCAAATTAACATCTAACCAGCAGCAAAAACTGTCACTTCTATTTTAGCCCTCTTAGCTCCCTGATTAGAAAGTTCTATTAACTGAAAGACAGCATCAGTTCATAAAGATAATCAAGAAGAAAGGTCAGTGGTTTATGAAAGGAAGTTATGGCCTTTCAGTGCACCGCTGGGACTTAGCTCAGTACTAGCTCGAAGAATGAAAAGGCGGAGATGCAGTGTCCTTAAACAGTATAAGCCTGGCACCACTCGAAATAAAACCATACGGATCTCCCCAGATCAGAGAATAACCACTGAAACATCAACCTTCAAACGGAAATTCCCTATAAATGGTGGTTGCACAGACACTATTGGGACAATATGTGGCAGTTAGCATTGCCAAAGTCATACTTTATTAAAACCTTGAACTGTTGATAGAAAAACAAGTGTGACATTCTATCACAGTCACCCTTTAACTCAGAGAATCCTGAAAAATAATCAATTTCCTTTATCCCAACTCTACATTATCACTCTGACTCCAATTTCTGTTACAGTATTCTGAATTCTCCTGCTCCTTGAAAAGAGAGACCCATATACAAAGAATCATTCAGTATGTTTTAGAAAGTATTTGGGGCCATAACAATTACTTGCCCTCATATCACAGTCAGAAGACTTTCCACTCTTTTCCCTAACCAGTACAAATCTGATAGAGTGGGTCTGACCCTGCATGACTCCTGCCCTTCTGTCTTCAACATTTTATTGATCTGTGGATTTTGAGACATGAGAGCAGAACCAGGGAACAGTCTACGCACTCACGCAAGGGAGGTGTCTATTAGGGGATTGGCAGCTGGTGCTCAGCTTCTTGCAGGACTAAGCCTGCCGCACCAGCAGCCTTTGCTGAAAGCAGCTGATCGGACGGCAAACTTGGTACTAATCCTGCTCCTGCTGATTTCCAGGGGAGATTTCCACAGAGTTCTAGCAGAAGCAAGACTGGGCTCTCTGAATAGCAATATTTCATTCCAAGCAGTGTTTTCTGAGTGTGCGTGCCTTCCTCGAGCTTTGCAGGGCAGCATGTGTGAATAGCCTTAATCATCCAACGCTACACCTGTGCTCTCCTAAGAAGCACAAAGAGATAGAAGGTTACAAGAGAATCTGCCAATATAAGTCTGTTAGGAGATACACAACAAGAAGTGATGGATTATAATAATAAAAAAAAGTTTGAGGTTGCCTTTCCTGACGGAGTCTCAACATCACTTGATGGATTATTTGTCAGAGTTCACCATTCGTGAGTCACGTATCTCGTTGCTTAAGCTACAATGCTGGTGGCAGGGTATGCATATTGCTGTATCTAATCGGAATGGTCTGCTTGGTACACCTGGACTCTCAAGGCTGTGCAGTGCAGCTTTTATGAGTTTTATTTTCCACGATGACAGAATTAACTACTTGCAGTTCTTCCCTCCATGTGTTCAAATTCAAATGAGAAGACCAGGATTGCCTTATCTTCATTCTCACCCTCTGAAAGCGAAGATAAAAATATTTGCTCCTACTTTACACAAAGCAAAGAAAACTGAGGTAATTCTTGAGACTTCAGCTGTGTAATTTTAAAACTGAAAGAGGATCTTCCTTTTTTCTAAGATGGCTACTCCATAAATCCTGTATTTACATACCAAGTTGCTCATATCTCACTACTGCTGTATAGAAAATAATTGAAACTCTTATCTGCGTTCTTGTATTTATATATGTTTGTCCTTGCTCTTTAGGTACTGCAAATTTTAGGAAAAGAAAAGGGAGGGCTAGGTAAACACTAAGCAAACAATGAGAGCCCTTTGAGTTTACAGAATTTCAGGGGACCTACCATTTTCATTTACTAGATCAAATACAAGCTATGTTGATACTGACTCCAGCTACTTAGTACAGGAGGGCTGGTGGAGCATGTGAAATGAATGTAGTGATCTAAAAACTGAAATAGTCACATCACAAATTATTTTGTTGCCACAGAATATGCACGGAAACTCTGGATCCACCGTCACAGAGAGGTTAAGGATGGAGCTGATAGTCTAAAGACCACTTCTACTTTTACTCTTAAAGATGATCTTCCCAGGTACACGGTAAAATTTTTCCTGCTCTTCCTAAACTGCCAGTCAAGCACTTTATACAAACATAACATTTACATTCAAATATATTTTAGATCATCGTCTTTGCTGTTTTTTCTGCAGTAAAGATTTTATTTTTCTATACACTAAAATACAAAGGAATTACTTAAATCCAAAGAGAAAAAGTTTTCACAATCTGAAATGCATTATCATAATTCTCCTCCCCATCACTTAAATTCACTTAATTGTTAAATATTTGACCTACATCATATAATAGATATCAAATATACAGTATAATACAAAATACATACCAAATATTTTTAAGGTATAAGAAACTGATGAACTTCTATAAATAGTTGGTGCCATTACAATAAATAGGCCATCTGCTGAGGCCCTAAGGCAAAAGCCAGAGGGCGCTTTGTTAACGCTGTTTGGTGCCTCTATATGCACGTCCCATTAAAGTTTACTAGAGCCCAAGGTGCTGTGCAAGCCTGGTACGCACATCAAATGCCAAGCTCAAACAGTTAACCTGCCCCTAGTCACTGCTGGCGCTGCAAAACGCGCGTGCTCCACGTGCCCTGAAAATTAGATCGTTCACAGAGGCACCTGCACGGTCCCCCGGAGCGAGCTCGTGGAAGCCCATGGCACGTCTCAGCCCGATGATGAGGCTTTCGTGGAAGCTGAACACCTAAACCCAAGGCACGAGCTCGAAGAGTTTTGTTAAGCTGCCATCTAAATCTGTGCATAAGCTCCACTACGTTGCCGGGCCGGGGCCGCCACCGGCAGCCTTGTGGGACCGCTAGTGACTGCCACAAGCGGCAAAGGAGCTGAGCAGGGCTGCAGGAGTTGCACAGTTACCTAAAACAGAGCAGAAAGCCACCTCAGGAAGGTAGGCAGGGAGGCTGTCGCCTTCATTCTGTGTGGTAGAACTTCCCCAAATACTTATGAGCTTTACCAGTCTCCAGAGCAAGAACTGGAACCCTTTATGCTCTGTTTCCTTGCAAGATTCCTAACTCAACATCAAAGACTGCATTTGCTTTCGTTAGCTTTTATTTGGGCTAAAACACCCTCCACCACCACCCCTCTCAAGCTGAAGGGCTGCACTGGAAGTGCCCAGCAGCATTTTTCAGTGCTGCAGCTCCAGCTGGCAGAAGAGGTATTTTATAGCCATGCACACGGAAGTTTGGGGGTTATGCAGAAAAAGGTTCTAAATTCCACCTCCAAGCCAAGCTTGAAAACCACAGATCTCAAGTGACTGCTTTTTGGACCTGTTCCTAACTGATGAGTCCCCTTGGTTTTCAACATTTTTCAGACTCCTGCCTGATATTCCTAGCCAGACACTGAAGGTCAAAAATGTGGTTTTAACTTTGTATTTCACTATCCCCATGTGGAATAAGGAATCACTACTCCTGTACTTTAAGGCAGTAGTCTACATTTAATGTTTCTACAGCACTTTGAGATCCTCAGAAGCAAGGTGATATGTAAGTACAAAGTATTATTATTTAATAAGTTGAGGGAAAGAACCTCATGTTTCAGAAAATGAGGAAGTTGTGTGTGCGTAAAATATAAAAACAGCTACTCAAACCTACATGTGAAGGAGAATAAAAAAGGAAATTAAGATTCGTTTAGGGTTTCTTCTCCTATTTCTCAAAACAATATAGCCTGATTAGTAATATTTGGGCAACCACCACACCCAAAACTATCTTTGCTGTTTCGGCTACTCCTTTCACATCAAAATGGTATCATTTCATTAGATGATCATGTTATCAATTTCGACAATTACATTTATTTGTACAAATTGCACTATGTATGTATAATCAGGTAATTACTAAAAAGCCTTTCTTAAGTTTCAGCTAAGGCAACTTTGAAGTAACTAAACAGACTGGTATGGTAGAGACACCCAGAGTGAATCTAAACCTTTAATACCTATAAGCATGACACAACTCTTCTAATTACCAGTTTTATACCCAGCTGGGGCTAAAATATTAGCTTTAATCCCTCGCAATGAATGTAACTTTGCCTCCCAGCTTCACTATTCTTTTCATATATTTTGGTTTCAAGTCCTGCCTTGTCTAAACATGCTGCAACTACAGCACGTTCCTTCTTTTGTGCCTTAATGCTGTAATTTGAAAGAAAAACATAAGAGTAATTACTGATGTAATAAAACATGAACATACTGTGGACAACTCTATGGAATTTTAATTAGGAAAAGTAGGTTCTTATGGTTTCCCTGATCTCCTTTCAATGAGCTGTCACCTAGTGTACATCTTATCTTCATTAATTTATTTTGAACACTTTTTGTCAACTTTGGCTTCATATTTCGAAAGTATAAACATAAACCAAATTACAATGTTGCTAAATAAGGGCTTGAAATGTAATCTTCTTATAGAAATATGTATGTCTAACATAGCAATCAATAAAAAGAGAAGCTATGTGGAAAAATATGAAGGTATAAATATTAGCAAAGGAGGTTCTTTTTAATTTCTTTGCGCTTAGATATGGCCTCAGTCTAAAGAATCTAACCAGACTCTGACAGTTAAAGATTAACAGTCCTGCCATACCAGCAGGCTTGACAAAGGAGCTTAGCTTAATCCTTAAGGCAGTATAAAATGTCTTATGAGTATTACTGTGTAGGAGCACAACTTTAATAAAAAGTGTAATACAATTTTCAATATTTTTACTGATGTAAAGTACGGGACATGAAAAAATACTGACACATCTATTTGTTTTCCAAGAAAAACAGAAATTTACTAGATTAAGAGATTACTTTTATTTTGAATTTCAAAAGACGCACTGCTTTGCACATACTGATACAGAAAAACATAATTCTAATTTAAAAAAAGGAAAAAAAAAAAAAAAAAAAAAGCACCATCATCATCTACACTCAAAAAGCAATGGCCTTTTTGGCTGAACGGGCTTACACACTGCTTTGTTATAGGTGCCCTTAGCTTTCACCTCTGATTGTAGTCACAAGGCTTTCACGTACTTCCTGCGAGCAATATACTCGATTTAAAATATAAATCGATTTTAAAAAGTCTTGAGGACTTAAATAATGGTTTGTCCTTGGACTTAGCATGACCTTGGTTGATACCACCTCTTGCACTTCTAAATGGAATTGATCTTTTCTCATTTGCTACAGACTGTGCAAATTAACCATCACCCCTGAAAGTTCAGAAGTTAGGATACTAACTGTCATCTTAAAGCAATTTTTTTCCACATTATGCACTACAAATATAAGTCATCTTCATAACACATTGAAAAATATCCCTAGGAAGTGATATACTTATGAAAAATAAAGATCAGTTCTGAGAAACTTTAAAACCAATGCATCTCATCATCCATCAATTTATTCTAGATGTGCCCAAAAGCACCACTATAGGCATTAGGGCTTTGACAGTATTTTTGTCATAAGCTCCATTTCTTAGGTGCTCCCAACACTGCAGTTTTACTGTATCCCATATCAATACGAAACCTGGAAGACCAGGTTTCCAGGTCTTGTGAATTGCTTCAAATTTATATTCAATCTGAAAAATATGTGGCCAGTGTTAAAAAAATCAAAGGAGAAAATATTTTAGTGATTTATAAGCTAGATTTTGTACTGGAGGACTCTGTCTTACTCGCACCTCAAAAATCTTAATACAGTTAAGCTGTTAGTTGAGAGTCCAGATATATTCTGTTTTCTTTTTTTCTTTTTTTTTTTCCCCAAATCAAAGTAACGCAAAGATCCAAGCAGTGTTTTTCCATCCTGGCATCAGTGACAGCTCTGATGGGGAGCGAGCAGCGGCTGCGCCGCCTGCGGGAGCCCAAGCCACTCCAGCACCGCTGCCTTTCGTGAGACCGGAATCGCCATCCTTCCCCTCCCTGCCATGTAATAAGCAGTGCTGAGTTTCAAATTGGCACAGCTGGGAATAAAAGGTGATTTTAGAGCTTCACTTCGCTTTCCAGGCCAAAATGGCCACAGGCATAATTTAAGATATTCTGTAAGCTGCTTTGCATTGCACAAATTGCTGCAGATCAAAAGGGATCACTGTGCTGGCAGAAATCAGACACACCAATACCACAGATACCCTCCTGGCCCTGATATCCCTGCTCCATGTCTACCAGCTGCACAAAGTACCTCATTTGTGCCCTTAAACCGTCAGGGATGCACCAACACCTCTACCGGTAAAGAATATTCAGCCTACCTATAACCAGCCTCATTGCTCCTTCGCACCACTACTGAGGCACAAAGCAAAATTAAAAGAGAAGTCAAAATTAAATTTATGAATATGATAATTACATATGGGAAGAGGAATATTAAGGCTCAGCAATCTTACATTAATTACATTGTGAAGTTATTAGTAAACACCCCATCATCTTCAAAAATTCTTCATTGACTGAAATTAAGATGCAATAGTCAACATTTCCAAAAAAACGAACATGGTTAAGAAGATCAGAAAACATGTTACAAATGAAATAGCATATTATATATAGAAATAGTCATATTACAAATAAAAAAAATTTGGCCCAATTTTCAAAGGAGTTTCTAAAGCAAAGCAATGTGCATTTTTTCCTCCGATAAGAACATGCCCAGTAAAATCAGTATGTTTTGTAGATGACTTCGATGACTGATTTCTACTCTGTAAGCCTAATTTTAGTTGTTTTTGACTCTGAAAACCTCACCCACAATGTTACCTATCATATCAGGCTGTTCCGTGTAAGATAAATACTGAAAACCAGCCTTTTTACAGGTCTACTAAACATCTGGCAATCTGCTCTAACGACCAGAATTTATGCAACAAGAGTTCTGGGACGTACGCAACGCTCCTGCCTCAGACCCGAAAAGCACGCCCTTGCACAAGAAGTCTGCAGGCTGGAGTCACATTCTCTGACCGTATTAGGTAGGAAATTCCCGGTAGTGCAGCAGAGGGTTGAAAACACTCCCCTGAAAAAGCATTAGGAGACCATTAGGATACAACAAGCAGTTTTTTCAGATAGATGCAAACAAATGTTGACCATGCTCCGCACAGCCACAAGCAAGCTCTGCTCATGCATCAGACTGTAGGACACACAAAACTACGGTGGAAGCTACATAACCGCGCTAAATGTGCCGAACCCAAGGTAATAAACCCCTTCTCTCAGTCAAGCTTGTTAGTTCTGGCTTAGCAACACGTGAACTGCAACCCCTGAGGTGCCAGGGCAGAGCTGATGCCTCTCCAAGCGGCTCAGAGGGAGGGCAGAGCACGCTCGCGTCTGCTGGCAGAATCCCACACAGCCATATGCTTCGACATCGTGTCAGCTGGCACTCGGCAAGAGGGGGAAGCCCTTGCTGAAGTGCCGGTTATTATGTATAGTCCCATTCGTGTCCAAGGTAGTTCTCATGGATAGCGTGAGCAGTATTAGACCACATGGACCTAGACTTCGTAATGGTCATGACGCAAATGAACCGATAGTAAAAACAGAAACAAAGCCGGAGCAGTGCTACAAAAGGAATACACAAGTAGATGAACAAATGGAAACAGTGACTTTACTATAGGTTTTTAATTTGCAAAAGGTACTTTGGATAGTCATCAATAGTAACAATTATAAGAATATAAATGTTAAGAAAGAAATTATCTGAATAAATTACAAACTCTTTTCTTTTTTCTTTTCCTTATTTTTTGTAAAGGGAGTTTGCCTATAAATACACAGGCAGATGAGCTGAGGAAGGACAGGCAGCATTAATTCTCCATCACTCTGGCAGCTGCTGCAGACCACTGACCATATTCTGAGATTTTATGTTTCTATTTTAGAGCCAACCAATATGCTGAGCTGTGTAAAACTAACGCTTTTACATTAGCATTAGGAATAAAATGGACAGCAACAAAATTTAGGAGCATGTTTGTCATTATTCTAATCTCCCAGGATGAAATTCAGCCAAGTGTCTGAAGGACTTACCCAAACATGCCACACGCTATCTCACAGTGGAGCGGGGAAGGGGCAGCACAGGTTGCACAACAGCGCGTACCGCCTGTGAGCCTCTATACTCTGAAAAAACCATCAGGGATGAGACTGCGCCAGACCTGCCAGAGGCTGATGGAAGATGAGGTCAGGGGAGCAGTGCCTCTGTGGATTTGGCCAAAAGCTTTCTCAGAAATGACTATGAACAAGTCTTGGAAATTGCAGGGGAGTTTTTTGTTTTTTCTTTTTTTTAAAAAAAAAAAAAAAAGAAAAAAAAAGAACAAAACATATTTTTGTTGTGGTTGAATCTTTGCAAACACAAAGTGCCTACAGTCTGGATGGTTAGACTTGAAGAACAGCTAGCGTTTCAAATGCAGTTTCATGCACTGGAGCTCCCTGGCACTACGCCCACGAACGGCCCACCTGTGCACGCCAGTGGCCCCATTACGCCCCAGCTAGCTTCAGTCCACCCCGAACCCCTGAGTGCCACAGAAAGCGCACTGCGGAGCCAGTCAGCTCCGAAAGAAACACAGCTGCTAAAGGTGAGGATTTATTTGCTCAGGTATGGTGCAACTCTTCTGCTTCAAACTGAAGCTAACAAGCCTGGCTCAAACTACACCGCATGGACTTACTGACCCAGTCTCCACTAGCTTTGGGATCTCTGCGTCACACTTTATCACCCAATAATCACGTGCTGCCATCCTGTCCGTTGCCTTGATTATGTGTTTCCTCAGATGCTTATGTTTTGTACAGGTCCAAAGGGTGAATTTCTATAAAACAGAATAAAAACGTCCATCCACAGAGAACGCAATGCAGGCGAGAAAGCTGAGAAGGAAACGAGCCTGAACGCGACTCACGTCACTACCAGCGAAACACTGCCTGGTGCCTCAAACTAGGAGAAGAGGTTTTAACCCTGTGCAAGGAAACGGGTAAGCAGCATGTCTTTGGTGATGAACGCGATCTCCAGAAGCCTATTTCTTAGTGAACAGTTCTAAGCATAACGATACTCCTTTAACTTTTCTGTGCACAAAGCTTGATGTGGGTGTATATTTGCACAAACTTTCACTGTTTTCTTTTCCTTAGAGGTAACTCTCAGGACCGATGCTCTGCTGAATGTTATTACATCTACTCTGGATACTTATGACCTGCTATAGCTGAGGGCATGATATACTCTAATTTAACACTGTCTGACAGTATAAGTTTTACTGAAATTTTGTTTCTACAATATTATAATCATTACAATATCTGAGGATGCAAGTAACATACTGAACTAAAAAATATAGTATTTGCTATGGTACTTGGAAGCCTTGGTGAACAAAATGCATATTCCAAATGTGCTTTTTACTAAAAACATCTTCTTCCTCTTTTTCCAGGTTAATTCTTACCAAGCCATCCACTCTGTGATAGAAATTTTTCTATAGCTGCAATGAATGCTGTCTTAAAGTGTTTTATTTGAGGACAAATAACACATTTATATATTCACGTTCTATGATACTTACAACAGTCTAGACTACTAAATCCAAATTAAAAAAAAAAACAAAACCCCAAAAACACAGATCTATGCTGCCCATATACTATGTAAACCCATTACTGTTCTCTTCACTTGGAGAATGAACATTTCGCACTACCACTGCACTGTCACTGTGAAAAAATACTCAAAGGTGATGCCTAGTAATTACATTTGTTTGCCCTCTCCATATTTTAAAATAACCCAATCTTAACCCAAAGTTTTCTAATAATGTTCCTGTAAGAATCCAGTATTTACTACTGTACTTCATATACACATTGTGCTTCTCTTACATTATACAGGGAAAACTGCCTCCCTGAATTTAATCCGGGCACTAAGAGTATTGCCAGCTTTGGCTAACTCCAGCTCAAACATTGTATGTTCTCTATGGGCACATATGTTTCTCAGCGCAGACCTCTATATTGCAAATAACACTATCAAGGGACACCTCTATGGGGCACCTCAGGGCTCTGCTTTGTCATTTGTGTTTTGCAACTCGGTTGCGAAGAGACTCTCTAAAGGCATAAACCTAAGGCTTTGGTTTGTCCCCTCTCTTCCCACGTGACTCTTCTAGACTATATTTTGATATTTTCAAGAGTGACAATGGAGATCAATTAACAGAGGCTTCTGAACTTAAAGTATTTGTTCTTTCAGCTGCGAGGAAACTTCAGTAGTTAGCCTGGTCTTAACACTCTTAGCTTTAACTATCAGAGCAAAACAGTGATGACTAATGGAGATTGCTTAGGCATGAGGTGAAGCAGCATGATGCTTCATTTCACCTTCAAAGTAGCTTTTGTGCTGTCACATCAGCTTATATCAGCACCAAACGACTGCTGATTTGATCATAATTGCCCTAATTAGAAGTTAAATTAATACACTGCGTTGTTCAGTATCAATGCCACCTCAGCATCAAGGATGTGCATACAAAGCACTACTGAGCAAAACAGGTTGAGCTAATCTAGAAGGTCACTGGCACAAAGAAACTCTTCCTGAACTCTCTTGTTCTGAAGATATCACATAGTTAAGGTGACACTCAATTTCAACCTACAACCCAGGACAGGGACAAAGGGAAAACTTAAGGAACTCCACTGAGAAATACCCACCGATTGTGAGCAAAATTTACATTTACTATCAGTGAAAACCTCATCTGGTTCAGACTTATTTCCACCAAGGATTAAAAGCCATAAAAAACAAAACAAACAAAAAAAACCCTGTATTTACAGAAAGGTGAAAATAGCCTAAAATGCTCAGAGAAATGCAGTGTGCAAAAAGTATACATTACGGCAGATGTAAACGGTTATCAAATGTAATATACTTCAGCATGTGCTGGAAATATAAATGTGGTCATTGAGTCTAACAATGGAAATAATCAGAAATAATCTCTTTTTGTTTCAGTTTCAATGAAACAGTAAAGCTACCTCAAAAGTTTGGATAATGTCAGAAGTTCCATGAGATGAGATCTTCATCTGGTATGAACTGCAAAACATCTCTCCGCTTTCAAAGTAACAATGACAAATTACTCTCCTTTATCGTCTCAAAAACCAGGAAATGATCAGAACATGTTGTGTTTGGGGAGGCTTTTAGGTATCACATTATATGAATTAATGTAATACCATCACGTATTAGATGCATATTAAATGTCTTTCAATTTCAGGGATATTTGAATATTCAATGGCTCCTGCACTCTTTCTAATCAATTCTTCTAAGCAAGAAGTCCCGACCTCTGTCTGGAATCACTACCTCTATTAGTCAGATTCCATCTAATGGCACTTATTTTATAAAGAACTAAGCAATAGTGGTAACAGTCAAATACAATCCTTTTTTATTATTCTGGTAGCTAACATCAGTGTTCTCTCTCAAGCACACACTGATATCAAAATTCTGTAAAATTTTTCTCCAAATACAGAACAGGGCCCTTTTCAAAAAGCTGAATAAAATAAATGCCTAACTGCACAGCTACCTACTACCAATAATATGCAAGAGACTTCAAGATACTGTAAGTGGAAACAGTGCCAAGGTAGGGAACTGTTGGCCCTTTGCAGAGGTGCCAAGTAATCTGGAAAACAGCAAAAGGTATCATTTTCCATCACTGTCACATCCTCTGTATTGCAAAGTAAGTGTTATCATCTAGCCCATGTGGAGGCTGCTAACAATTTTAGACAAGAATCATCAAAATGAATGAACTCAGTATTATGACGGATCAGGCTGAAAAAGTAGACTATTGCAGTAGCTCAAAAGCAAGAAAATATAAAACACAAGACAGTCATTATTCAAACACTGGGTAAATCTGGTAAAATATAATTGTCCCTGGAGAGAGTGTGTATGTGTATCCAATTACATTTTCCTGTTGTCACAGTCCTACTTTTTTTTAAAACTGTCAGCTTTACAAGGGTTTTAATTTAGTAAGCTTACATTTATTAAAAAGTAACTGTACTACCTCAAAGAAAAAGAAGCAACTAGCAAAACACAGAAAAAGAAAGAGGCTTTTCGGAGTCGCACCTTGCTTAGATTTACGGCCCATGGCAGTGTCCCCCGACAAGGTTATTCTAGAATAAAGTCTCCCCCTTGTGGATCTCTGACATTATGAAGGCTCCATCAGCTCCGTAGTATGATAAAGCACACAGTGCACTAAGCATTGCAGTGTAAAGTCTGTGCTCGCTCCTTTACAGGCGAGGACTTCATGGGGGCTAACAGCAACCTGTAACGAAACCACGGCACGCGGCTTGCTTCAGCTCGGTGGGTTCAGCCCACCTCAGGCAAGAGAAGCCGTTTTGCTCCAAGACGCCTTACGATTCAACGATCATTTGAAAGAGACCAAAACCCTCAAAATAATGTCACTCTTTTTCCCATTTCTACATTCCACAGAAGCTAGTTGCGAAGCTTGGATTAATGACCCCACAAACCATTCACAGCAAAAACGGCAACAGTTTAACTACTTTGGTAGTAAGTCAAATTCCAGACTGTTTCTATCTGACAGAATTAGAGAGAGAGCTAAAACATGGCAAAGTATTTCACCATTTTAAGTGGAAAAAAGTTACTATCCTAGAAAAAACAGTTCTGTCCCAGAGTGAACACCTGGGTCTCAGAGATTATGAGAGCTATAGGACTATTTGCAGAATGATTCTTCCTCAAACACTTCATTAACTACACTGTTCTCTGATCCACATTAATTTAAAGGGATCACAAAGATTTCTTTGCATATGATAATTTATATTATTAAGAAATCGAGATTATTTAAGTTCTCACATTGGTTTCAATGCTCTCTTAAGGTGTTTAAATGTGGATCTAAACACATTTGTCTGCAAGACTGATTTTGATGTTACTGTGTTTTCTAAGAAATAAAATCTTTGATGGCTCGCAATACTATTCTATTACATACATGATAAACTCATATTTCATTTGTAGTACCAACTGTTGAGTCAATACTGAATGAAAAATCTTTTAAGTATCCAGAGACATGGTCTCACCTCATTTCAGAATAGTAATATAATGGTTAAATATTTATTTCTTGTAAGGTTTGGAATAGCGCTAGGTTTCCTGCTTTCATTAATAACTTCCTATTTGTATGCGTAATTGCTTTAAAAATGTTAGCACTGTAATTCCTTGCTAGCACTGTGATAAATCAACAGAAAGTTTTATCTCCTTGCCTCCCTGCAGAAGAGCATAATTCTGCTTACCTCAACGCCAGTGACAAGTTCTCTCAAATTTCTGGATTACACTCAAAGAATTCATGAAAGATGTTACAGCCTGGGACTCTCGTCCTTCCTAACCACAGAGGAGATGGGACAGCGAAGCAGTGCCGGCTCTGCCCACGTGCCTCCGCACAAAGCAGCGGCTCCTGGAAGCAGGGGTGAGCTGCTCTTTCTCTGCTCCCCTTCAGTCCTTGACCTCTCAACAGCAACTATCAACAAACCATGTTTTCTGTGCCGATTGCCAGCTATAGACACCTGGGTACTGGGAACAAATAATACCATTCATCCATTTCAGGTGTCAGCTGATGATTTTTAACTGCTGTTGGCCTGGGACATGGTGAGGATAAATGGCAAGAACAACTCGCTGAAGCAAGTGCCTAATTTCCCCCCCCCCTCTTTTTTTAAACTATAGAGTTCAGTTCAACAAAAATGAAGTTTGCACTGCTAAACTCTGAAAGGCTGCTAAAGCTATGAACATTGATTCTCATCTCTGCTGCCTGATTCAGGAAAAAAATGAGGTTGCAAAAACTATAGAGGCAAAACACTAAGAAAACACCACAAATCTGACCAAATGCTGAGAGACTTTGGAACAAAGACTCTTCAACCCAGTGAAAAAATATTACATACTCTCAGAGATTAGCTGCTTATCTTGATAGGATGGACAAGGAACTACAATTCTTACTGAATGCAAAATAAAAGGGGGAAGTAATTGGTAATTACAATACTGCAAGCTATATTTTATAATCATTGATGCTTTAACCAAGTACCTTGATTTTCCAGCAAAAAGTCTCCATATATGATCAGCCAGCACTACTAAATGAGTTGCACTGCTATTAGCTATAGATGTACTGTGTGGTATTTCAATAATGTGGACAATAGTTAAGCTTCATCTTGAAATGTCTATACAACATAACTTCTGTATGTGCCAACATTCATATTTGTAACACTCATATTTGTAACTTTGCATTAATAACTTTATCACTTATCGTATAACTTCTAAATATATATATACATATATATTTAGAAATTTTTTCTTACTCACATTAAACACATTAGAGTAGGAACAGCACTAAAAACATTAAACTAGGTTTTCATACTAAGCCAAAGCATGGGATACAGAAGTATAAAACCTGTCTAAAGTTAAGAACACGTTTTAGCTCCTAGATCTGAGTTCAATATTTAGTCTACAGTTAACTGCCAATAGTGCAGTTAACGGATGGATTTTGCATAGTTTATTCAGCTTTACAGATAAACCAAGATTTTTTTCTGGAAAATTAAGGAACCCGCGTAGTGAAAAATCTACCGTTAATTGTCATTTCACACTGCCACCTCCGGGCCATCAAAACAAGACACATCACTGCTGAAGTCATTTCCCCCCTTACCTTTCCAAGCCTGATGTGCTCATACAACAGGAGTTTTTCATCTCCTTCCAGAGCTCTCTGTCTCTTAAAATATCGTGTCCTCCTCACAGCTATACAATTTTATCTTGCTCTCCTCCTGCAGTTCTAATATTCTTTAAACTGCTCACATTCCTTCATTTTCTCTCATTTAGAGTGGACTTATGTGCTGCCATTCAAGCTGTCTCCCATACTGTCTCCAGTGTCACACCTGACACACACTTTCTCCAAAAAAATCTTTATTTCCCAGTTCTCGCAACATCTCTTTTTCTCTCATCATCACTGATCCTGCACCCTTCACCTTCCAAAGCCTTGAGGCCTGTGATCTTTCACGTTCTCCAATTTTTATTCTGCAGGAAACCTACGTATTCTGGGGTTGTAAATCCATGCTAACTATATGGGTCTGTTAAATTACTAAAATAAATACACTATTAACCATCAAGTCTGAACTCTTTTCTCCTCCATTGTCTCCCTACAGTCTCCTCACTGGTTTGGGAGTACCACAGCGGCATAACTCCCTGCATGATCTCTCGTGCATTAAAACAAGACAAAGCTGGGAATGCAGCAGGGACTCGCATTATCTTTCTTTTAACCCACAGAAGTTACATGAAAAAGTTATTAAAGTTTCAGCAGATTATTACTGTGAGGCACGAGCTATGTGCAATGAAATTCAGAAATACACCATCTGTGGGGGTTGGACCATAATAAAAAAATATTAAAAAGCTAGAGGAGCAGGTCTTTACAAAACACAGAGAGACATTAAAATCACCTTGGAAAATAACAAACAAGAAATACTGATTTTAAGTGTGTTCTGCTAATGAGGGGAGCTTTGGAGTCAGGAGAAACCATAGGAGGTTACCAGTGTCAGATGACTACTCACATAAAGGGCCTTAAAAACCTGTAGATGCTTTCCCAGTTATCATTACTGCTCACAAAAATCATGTTCATATATATCTAAATCTCATTACTACAGCCATGTCAAAGAAGGACAAAAGAACACCTCACACTGTAGCAATCCAAGGCCAAACTTGCCTTTTGTATAGCCAACAGCCATTAGCTTTGAAAAGTTCTAGGAGAACTGTGTAAGACAGCAAATAAAACCCACAAGGGATCATCATGAGCTATTTCTCTGTTAAGAGCACTAGAGATAGCTCTTGCATAGAAAGTAAAGCCAGAAGGAACAATAAAAACGACTGTATATCAAAGTCAGCAGTACCTCTAAACTCAGCCCAGAAACTTGTTTGACTACAGAGTATCCTTCAGAAAGATGCCAGTCTTGATGTGAAAGCACTAAGAAGTCGAAAATCATCACTTTGCCTCCTCCTTACCCTCCCCCCCCCCCGCCATTTTTACCATTAAACCTGTGCATACAAAACATTATCCGAGGGGTTGGTAGAGAGGGGTCTTTGGAGCCTCCAGGTAAACACAAAAGAACCTGGACATCACCCAGGACAGAGGAACCTGCCTTCCATGTAACTTGCTGGAGCTCAGGTAGCTCATCAGCAGGGATGTTCCCAAGTTGTCCACCTCAAATCACAGCCTGTCCTATGAGAGATAACCACATTTAGTCTGCCAGTCTCCAAAAAAAGGGGCATCACGGTCTGGCAATCCAGCCAGGTGATTTTGGGGCCAAGGAGAGGGACATCAGTTTGTTCACCATTAGAGAGGTGCCCCCACATTTCTGGAGTGGAGACTAGGGTTGACACCTTCTATTCCAGGAGGAGGATAAAAAGGTCATCTAGGAAGCAAACACAGCTCTTGGCTTGCTAAGACTAAACGAGCTAAGGGTAAACACCTGCCTACTGACCTTTCCCTTCCAGGTGCTGAAGCAACTTCTTTAACCCTGCCTGAATCTCACCACAAGCTCTCACCCAGCCTTGTAGGGTAAATCCAGCAATCACGCCTGAAACAAAACGCTTCGCTCTCCATCCTTCACGGGGCAAGGCAGGAGAAAGCCGCCACCCCGCCGAGGCGGGATGGTGGCAGGGAGCGGGGGGGGGTTCCTGCGAGGCACCCTCTGGGCGCGGGGGGCCGGGTCCCCCGCCCGGCGGCGGCTCACCTTGTGCTCCAGGACGCTGATGTAGCCCTCCAGGAGGCCGGTCCCGCCGGGGGGCGCCGGGCGCTGCTGGCCGCCTCCCGGCGCCCGGCTGGGCGCCGCCGCCACCTGCTGCTGCTGCTGCCGCCGCCGCGGCTCCGGGTGGCCGCCGATGCCGCCGTACATGAGCAACAAGCTGGTGCACATGGTGGTGAGCGCCAAGCACACGGCCAGCCCCTGGCGCTGCGGGGCAGAGAGAGGCGGCTCAGCGGGCGCCCCCGCCGCGGGCCCGCGCCGCTCCCCGCAAGTTTGACGCCGCGGCGGACGCGGCAAAGTGCGGCGGCCGGACGGGGAGCCCCCCTGCCCCGGGAGCCCCCCTGCGCCTCCGCCGGCGTCCCTGCGCTTCCCCCCGCCGCGCTCCTTCCTTCCCACCCTTCGTCCCTCGCTCGCACAGCCCGTGCGGGCGCTTCAGCGAGCGCCGGGGCCGGCGGCGCTGCCCTCCGCGGGCTCCCTCCAGCCCCGTTAGGCAGATCGGCTTGCTACGCGCTCCTCGAAACGCGCACACACGAACGCAACCACCCCCCGACCGTCAGCAACACGAATAAAAGCAAGCAGGTGGAAAGTTCGGCTCCCCGCGCCTCCGCGGCTCCGTCCCCGCCGCGCAAGCCCGAGGAGCCGGGGAGCCGGCCGCGGAGGGCCGGGGCCGCCCGCCCGGGGCAGCCCGGCGCCGCGCCGCTCCTCCCGCCGCCGGAGCGGGATGGTCGCTGCCAGCAAAGCGCTTACCATCAGCGTCTTCATCTTGTGCGGCTCCCGGCCGCCAGCCCTCCCGCTCCCCGCTAGGCTCTGCATGGCGGGGGCGCCGCAGACATGGCTCGGCCGGGGAAGCGCCGCCGCGCCAGAGATTAGGGGGGAATTACACCGGGCCGGACCCTCGGAGCCCGCCAGAGCCGGGTCCTCGGCTGCCCCGCCCGCCTCCGCCCCCGCGCCCGCCTCCTCCCGCCGGCGCAGCGGCGGCTCCGGGCAGGTGGAAGTTAACTTCTGCCGCCCCCTCGGCCGCGCTGCTCGGCGCCGCCGGGCGGAGGCGGCGCGATGGGCACCGCGGGCACCGGGAGGCGCCGCGCCGCGCCGGCCCCGGCCCCGGCCCCGGCCCCGGCGGGCGCCCCTCACCCGGCCCGGGCGTCCGTCCTGCCGGCAGCACCGGGGCACGGCCCTCGCGGTACACGACTTCTGCTTTCCCCTAGCGGAAAATCCGTCATTCTCCCACGGCTAGCTGGATTTCCTGAAGCTGGCAGCGTTCAGGCAACAGTTTAAATCCATGCTGGCAAAAAACAAAAGAAAACACCAAAACCAAAAAGCAAAACAAAACAACACAAAACCAAATCGATGCCTTCAACTCCTTTGGTGCTGGCAACGCTTGCGGGCTCGCTCTCATGCAATCTCTCTCTAGCCCTCACAACCAGTTAAAAAACCTTCTTCTCACAAACGCTAGCTTTTTTTTTTTTTTTTTTTTTTTTTTTTTAAGTAAACATATAGTTTCTCATCGGCTGTTCCCCATGTCATCTTTTTGATTGCTGAAAACAGAATCTTTTCCACTCTCCTTTCACAAGCAGCCTTCTGAGGTCTTTTGTTTCCTTCTTTAATGGTGCAAGCTGTGAGAACTTTATAAAGGACCTTAAATTACACAGATTTCTTGCTCTGGGAATTTCACATTTATAAATGTGCCCCTTCAAAACAACCCATTTTAAGCTTGATTTTTTATGAAGTTATTAAAATGACAGTATAGCATTTAAAAATAATCTGTGTCTTAATCATGAACATATTTCTCTTGAAATTACTCATGAAAGTAATAGTTCTAATACATGGCCTTGCATCTAACCTATACCAATATAACATTAAAGATTATATTAAAGAGAAAATGATCAGCAGGCTAACTCAACCATGGCCACAACAGCAGCTTTCGCGTGGCTGGAACTGCCACTGAAATCCATTTTTTCCAACTTTACTAATTCATTGGTAGACTAACAGTGAAACAAATGCCGTCTCTAGCAATGGCAGAGCATGCAGGATTTAGTGCCTTTTAAGAAAGGAAAAAGTATTAAAGAAACAAAAGTGTGTGCTACATCAGTAGACAGCACAGCAAACACGCTTCATCACTCCCTGAAAGATTGTTCATATTGCATGCACACTAGCTATTTATTCAATTTGTGGGTTTGGTTTCAGTTGTTAGGACAAATGAAGCAATATATGAAGAATCTTATCAAGATTTGGCATTTCTTTATTATGTGGTTGCACTTGACACTCAGATTAGTGAAACAAGGGCCAACTTGATGAATCCTTGAAAGCAAATTATCTGTGGGTTCCTGCAAGAGACTACAAAAGGCAGCTCATGCACTGTTTCTCAACCAGCAAGCAGGTTGCTGGTGACTGACCTTTCTAAGTGGTTATCACATCTGCTTTACATGCTGAAGGTCCTGGGTTCAAGCCCCAGTGGAACTACCACCAGGAAATCTTTGGGAGGTTGGACTAGATGATCTCCAGAGGTCCCTTCCAGCCTTACCAGTTCTGTGATCTCTAAGCCTTTCTAATATATTTTGCCATGCCACACTGAAGCATCATTTTTCATGATTTAGGCTCTCAGCTGTATCTCAGACAACTGTTACACAGTATGTCTGACCAAATTCATTAAGCTTATGGGTTCTGGTAGAATAGCGTGGTTCAAAAATCTACTGATAAAGGAGATGAACTAAATTTTCTAATTTAATGCTGAGCTTGACTTGAATAACGTCCAGCTCTGCTTCTTAGATATTTAATTAGATTGCTATGATGATCATAGACACTATACTTGGCAGTCAAATGCACAATGAAACAAAAACATGTAATGTAAATCCTATGGAGTTTTTTTAATGTGTAAGCATGGGAACTTCAGAACTCATCTTGAAAACAGCCCAGCTATTTAATTTAATTTTAAGCTCCTATAAATTAATAGTTCTAACTATCTGGAGGTGTGTATTGAGGTGTGTATTTTAACTGTGTATATTTGAGTCTACATGTATATGTAGGAATGCATCTGTATACAGAATAGTTAGATTTGCAAGGCATAGAAGAACATAGGCTGAGCTCATAAGCATTTATGAGGAAACAAGTCAAAAAAGAACATCTTGAAGTTGATTAGGCTTCCTGCTTCAACTTCTCCCCACCCCCCCCCATAATGCCAAGAATACTTAACTGGATTTCTAACTGTTTAAAATTCTGCCATAATCCTGTATACGCAAAGCATTGCAGGCACACCATTAACAGTTTTGTTTGCCATTTTTGGCTGATATGTTGCTCCATGTTCTTGACACTCAATCTGAAGCTGCAAAAAAGCTGCAAAGCATAGACAAAGACTGGTACTACTCTCCACAGCCCTACATGCATTATTGTTCAGGTATTTCTCTTCCTACAGAGCTTAGAAGTAAAAACAGATTGCAACACGTACAGGTGTTCTTGGTAGCCCAGCAGAAAAAGTGGCAGAACTGTGGCTAAATTTTTGAGTAAAGCCTGACTAAAGAGAGATTTCCTTCTGCTTAGTAGGGGACAGGGATTGTCCTCTCTCCCAATTTACTCTCTTCACTAGCACCTTTCTGGCAGCTACAGGCTGACAAGAGTCACACTGAGATAATAATCTGCTTGTGGCATCTTCAGGAGAACACAAATGATATAAAACAAAAATTCATGTAGACTGAGAAATCCATGTAAAAAGTAGTGATGCAGATAGAAACAAACTTCTCAAAACTGACACCAGATTTGGAGTGACAGAATTCTTTCATTGATTCTTAAATAAAACTGCTCAAACGGCATCTTTTCCTGAGCTGCCTGAATGAAGAAAATAACTATCCTTTTGTAATGCATTTTTACCCAGCTTGTCTTTCAAAGATTTCCATGTATAGATATAAAATATCCTTTCAAAGAAACTATTCAAGGGTGATTTCTCAAGAAGTTAATAAAGTAACAGCATAGCATGATCTGTATCTTATGAACAATTATGAACATATTTTCCACATTATCATTGGCTTGGAATGAGCACTTGCATGAAGAGCCTCTCACTCTTCATCTATGCCAGTATCTCAGCAAATGGCAACCAAAACATTCAATGCAAGCTAGGATGGAGGCAATGGCTCACATTCCCATTGATGCCCTTACATCATTTGCCATGACACTTTCCCTGAACACACCAGCTAATTCCTCTGTGACTCCAGCAAATACTGCTTTGGCCGCGGCAGTTCCTCCCTCCTGATTTAGAGCTGTGCATTTTGAAAGAAAGTAAGAAAATGAAGTTTTTGCTTACCTACCACCCTTTACAAAAAAGAGAGCGAGCTGGTGTGATACTAGTAGTTAAACTCTGGGTGAATTCTGTGTGTTACTCTGCAGGAGGGCTGAAAGCATTTTAATACATTGCCATCATGCAATGTGTATACGAAGATGTTATTCAGAAAAATATTGGTGGTAGAAGTGCTTAAAATAGACTGGAGGGGGGAGGTTAATTGTATTAGGACCACTTTGATATCCTTTTGCCTTTGAAATGAAGAATCTCAGTTACTAAGGCTCTATATGTGACTAAGCACGAGAAGATATTTCTTAAAAATATAAAATTCATCTAAAAATGACTCCCTTTTAAAGTTGTATCATATAATCATTTCCATTACATTTCTGTGCTCTGTGAAGCCTTGGATCTTCCTCCTCCAGAGTAAAGTCCTGGCCCCAGTGAAATTAACTCCTATACATCTTTTATCCCTCTTTGCTTGCTGGGGCAAGGAGCTCACTCGCAAGCATAAAGGTCCCACTTTTAGCTTTGCAGCCTCGTAAGATAGGAGCTTAAATGATGATCACTAGCTTAGAACAGAATATTGCCTGTCCTGGGCCTTAAGCCAGTGACATTTTGGAGGATAGTTGGGAGTGCCACATTTCAGGGAGGAGAGAAGTGAGCATTTTTTGAAAGACTGGTTAGAAAAATGAGACTAAAGGTGCTAAGGAGGCTGCAATACAATGAAAGTTTGCACAGATTAATGGAGAAGGAGGCAAAGGTGTATGGGGAATGAAATACATCATGCTGGTATCAACTCCACATGTTCTTTTATTATTTATGTATATATGTATATATATTATTTATGTATGTATGATCCTCTTTTTCCTGACAGAAAGGGCTGGTAAAATCAACATTTTTGCATTGCAAACACAACCAATGGAAAACATTCAGCAGCCAGCACAGTAATGAGCTTACGCTATAGATTTTTCAAACTGCCCAGTGATTCATGAAATGCTTTTCAAAACTGGAAATATGCATCAAGGATTGGTCAAAAAAAGTAGAAACAGTATTATGGATCAGTCAATACCATCTCTCCTTGATGAAAGCAGGCTGCCTTTGAACTTCTGACAGAAGCAAACAGTGATAGATGTATAAAAGTATGAAATATCGCATGGAAATAGAAGTACAAATGAAAACAGAAGGGGGAAAATAGTGAGATAAGATCTGCTGAATCTGCTGTTTTGTTCTTTTCCATTCTTAGTTTTCTTCCTAATCTAGGAAGCATAAATAAAGGTATTGGATATTTCAGAAACAATCTTTCTAGCTCAACAGAAAAAACTCCTCAGCTTTAAGACCACATGTGAAATACAGTGCTTCATCTAATCACTTTCTTCAGGAAAGTTAGACAAGAAATCTCATGGAATATACAACATACTAATGGCTTACACATGCCAATAGTCAAAATTCCACATCTGAAATCAGAAAATTTGATGATCAGAAATTAGTCCAGGTGTTCATGGGAAGAGAGTACATAGTACCACAAGTGGAAGCCAAAAGGGGTGACTAGAAACTGTTTTTCATGGCCTTTTTGTGTTCCATTCATTACCATGACAAAAGAAGGAAGACATAATCTCTATCTACAGAGCAAATATTTAACTATGTATTAAAGCAACTGAGAACATAATTACT
This sequence comes from Rhea pennata, assembly GCF_028389875.1. Classification (NCBI taxonomy): domain Eukaryota; kingdom Metazoa; phylum Chordata; class Aves; order Rheiformes; family Rheidae; genus Rhea; species Rhea pennata. The sequence continues at coordinate 13,559,739 of NC_084670.1, read as the reverse complement.
ACAAAAACATGTACTACAACTACAGTAACCACAGATTTTAGAGATGAGATACAGTAGATTAGATACAGAGATTAGATACAGTAACTAGAGAGATAAGAGATTAGATACACTTTATTGCATATTGGAGGAGGGGGGTACTTTTGCTACAATGTAAGTGATTTCAGTTCAATTTTTTGCTACATTTCAGAATATTTCAACTTTCAGTATGCACCTCTTCCTCTTCCTTTGCAGAGGAAAACAAAACAAAACAAAACAAAACCAAAAAAAAAAAAAAAAAAAAAAAAACAGAAATAGGAAGCCAAAGTGTTAAATGGAGCAGAAATTCTTAACTTTTTAAAAAATCACCTAGTAAATAACAGATATGAAGCATTAGAGAAAAAAAGTGGAAGAGTGAAAGGATAAGTGCTCATTATGGATTGGTTTGCAGTTCATTATGTATTATTAGAGAGTCAATAGAGAACTCTCGTGCTATTACTAACACAAACACAAACATCACTTATGATGACAGGCTGAAAAACAACTGTAGCGACAAGGGAATCCATTATCATCGAACTGAAAAGGCACAGTCACAAAATCAACTAAAGTCCTTCAGTGGTCAAGTTATATATATTTGATTTTGGTAGTAGTTAGTATTCTCAGGTACAAGTTTTTAGAAATCATCCTTACAATCATATAGTATATCAGTATATAAGTATATATGCAAAATCAGAGCAATAAATCAATAATGTACAATGTGAGAAAGCTGCCAATGACCCCTGTGATAGCTCAGCAATACTATGCTTGGGTACCTTGTACTTTTGTTTGGTTAAATAATAGTATTTCTTACAGTCTATGCTCCCTAATAATGTAATGTTTCATATTTCAGCCTTCAAAGACAAAGTAGACAATACATTTAATTCACAGAGCAGTTAGCCTGAAATTACGTAGTGGTCTCTGTTATGCATAAATCTCTCACATTTACCCAGCACACTTCAAATATAGTTATCCAAATGAAGGAGAATAGTCCTGGGGACTTGGGCGTACTGCTGAGAGGTCCTGAGCACTCTCATTTCCTAGGGAAGTCAACAGAAATTGAATGAGGCTCTCTGCATTCAAGTGAGCTGCCTGTTACAAGCCAGTCTTGGCTTTAGCCATTCACAGATTCAGATTATGACAGATTTCTACTAGCAGATACCAGAGAGCATGAACGCAGGGTGCAGTCATTTAAAGGTATGGAGATAGTCACCACTTTTATGTAACTTGCTTAAATAATTACAACTAAACATGGAATGTGGACCTACACAGAATGACTTCCTGCTTCCAGACCTGATTTTGCAAACCCTCCCAGGCAACTCTTCTAGTCAGGATTAGTGAAGGTTATAGGAACCAGCCAGAAACAGTTGGAGAGTTTCTTCAGTGTAACAGGTATCTACCTGAATGCTTCAAATCTGCTGCTAGAAAAGATGAACTGATTGTGGATGTGTGATGTCCTTGTTGAAACATTTCTTCCAGATTATTGATATTTGCCACTCTTAAACAAATACAGAAAGCAAATCTTCTGTGTTTCATGCAGGACAGATATCTTGGATATCTTGTTTACTGGCATCCTCAAATCCTGGATTGGTGCAATTCCACATTGATCTATATTAATTTTTCTTTCTTACACGTCAGGGCAGAGGACCAAGTCCAACTCAGCTGTAGAGCTGGATCTAACACTTCCTGTACCTTCCTTTCTTTGAACTCCTATTAATACTTGTTATCACGTTCCCTAGCCTTTTGTTACTACCACCTGTCCCATGCTTTTCATATGGATGATAGAACTTTGAAAAAAAACCTGTACTTTTCCTGGTCATTGTAAATATTTTATTCAAGATTATGATCACATACCTATTCTCTCCAGAAAAGTACAGTGCCAGGAATGTGCTGACTTGAATTTTGCCACAGTACTTTTAGAGCCTTCTGATTTTTTTTTCTTTTGTGGAAATTGCAGTTGGATTTTGTTCTGATGGATTTCTCCAGAACCTAAAGCAATCTAATCAAACAGTCATATTTATCTAATTGTTTTATTTTGTAATTTTTTGTTTGTGATTTATTTCAGCTTAGAAAAGATTATTTTGATGTCTACTTTCCCTAAAATAGATTTGGTTGTATGGTAAGTACCTTATGTTTCAGTTGTTATCAAAAGCCTCCAAATTCTGTAAGGCTTGTTCAGTTTTTCTTGTGATCAGTACTTGAAATGTGATGGTAAGCTCTGTACGGCATGTGTTGTTTCTGTCTCAAGTTCAAATAAATGAGGCCTTAGGCCATTTATGGTTTAGACCATAAATTCAGATGTCAGAGGAACAGGTGGTAATGTGACACAAGCTGTTCTTGTTCATTGTATGAGCTTCCTCTGCTCAGTCTCCTACTGCTTCATCTCTGTCACAACCTTGAATCACTCTCCAGCAACGGTTACTCTATTTTGGTGGTTTCAGTTTCTATCTGTTGATAAATGAGAGCCGCTCTGTTCCTAAGTAGTATTGGTCTAGGAAAGTGTGGAGCTTGGAATCTGAAAGCAGGTCTATACTGGCACATGAACTCAGGCACAGCACTGCATCACTGAGACTAAGGCCTTCTCAGATAAAGCTGGCTCACATCTGTCCAGCTTAGCGCCTGTGCAGAGGAGCTCACGTCCATCTGCGTATCAGCTCCATCTGATTAGTGCTTTGCTACATTGAACCACTATAGACTGTGCTTCAAGAATTTACAAATACTAAAGAAGAATGACAGCTTACCAGACAAGTGAGAGAAATGGGCATGCAGCATTAGTATAAAGGAATGTAATAGCTGCTTAATATTTGGTCAGTCACCAAATTTGGAGATACTGTATATAAAGGTTGATATCCTGCTAGTGAGCAAGTATGGACACTGTGAGGTCTTCTTTCCAAGGGAGGAGAGAAGGAATTGTCTGCCAGTCTTGTTAGAGGAGCTGATTCAGTTGTTTTAACTAAAGAAACTACTGATTTTGTCAGTTGTCTTAGGTTCCTCAAATAATTTTATTCTAAACACTGCTAATCTTCAAAGCATTGCCTACACATTAACCTATCCTCACAAAACCCATGTGACTTCATCCCCATTTACAGAAGATACTGGTGGAGTGACGATTAGAAATGTCACTCGGTCAACTCCAGCTTAGAGCTGTACTTTCGAGACTCTAGTCCACAAAGCCTAAAGTTGGGTACTGAAAATTAGAAGCCTCTTTTGGAAATCTGAACCTTCTTGACTTGTCAAAACCACAAATTCTTATTTCTCAGCATTATTTGAGGATTGCTGAGATAGGCACACCTCCCATCTCAGCTGGTAGGTGAACCATAACCTCATACAAATGTTGGTTTGGAAGATTATTTGACTCTCTGATTCTGCACATTTCTAGCTACCATAAGTTACGAAACCTTAAAGTCTCTCCTGAAGTACCATCAGCAGTTATCAAAAACTGATGAGACATATTTGAGACTAACAGGTCACTGGAAAAAATATTTTCTCCTCCCTCCTCTCCAAGAGGTGAAGATGCCCTATACACAGGCTCATTTAATGAGAAACTTGATCAGCCTCCATTAGTATATGTGCTAGACCAGTTATGGCCCAACTCTGGTTTTCAGTTTCCTTTTCTCAGCTTCTGCAGGAGCCACAAAGAAGTGGTTGCCTTGCCCAGTCCTACATCACTTTTCCAGCTAGCAAAGGCAAAAGGACCAACTAGAAGTCACACAGAGCTGAACCAGAAACAGCTAGGAACCCTTTGTCACTGCATTCCTTTCAAATTTCCTGTATCTCCAACACTGATTGCCTCAAAACATTATATCCACAACCAGCACCTAACATACAAACCTGTCTCAAATCCCCTCACTCTCATCTTCATCTTGTCAACAGGGTGGCCTGCACTCCTGTTTTTTATTTTTTCTTATTTTCTATCTCTTTTTTTTAAAAAAAACAAAAAAACAAAAAAACAAACAAAACAAACAAAAAAAACAAAAAAAAAAAAAAAAAAAAAAACAGGCCCTTGCCCAGTCATGGAGCTGCTAGGCTTGGTCCTCCCTGGCTGCTGCTCTTTCCTACCCTCTACTCCACCATGCACTTCTCCCAATCCATGTAGAGCTCCATGACGTAACTGCTTAATGGTGAGTCTGCTGGACAAGTGCTTCAGCATAGCACAGGGTGATTGCTAGCACAGCTACTTATCTGTACTTACATTATTATAGCATGTCTTTGTGATTACTTAGAAATGCAGTACTGTAAGTTCCAGTTTCACAATCAGGATATTATTAACTAACATGCAGAAAAGAGTACCCCATTTGCAGCTTCCCATATTCGAAGGTGAGAGAGAAAAAGATTAGAGTTGGGGGGGGGAAGAGTATATGCAACAAATACAGGTAGAGTAGAGAGTGAAGCGCACTTTAAGGGGTATGCCAGGGATAATACCTTATGGCCTTAGACATCATCACAGCAGGCCAAGAAGCCAAAAGAGGTATTTATAAAAGTAGTAAGTTTGAGCCGCACAGTTTCACTCACACGAACAGAAAATAAAGCTCTGGGGCCTAAAGGCTGCCATGTGCTGCTGAAATTTCAAGCCAGCTAATCAGGACATAGTAAAGGAATTGGATGATGGCACACAGAAAAAGCATAGTATGCAGTGTCTACTTCCTGATCATACCAAATGTAACGGAAGTATCATTTCCAGTTCTTAACAAAGAGATGATTTAAAGGGCAATGACAACCCTGCCTCATCATTCTTGGAGCTCAAGAGCCTTGAAGGCAGAGGTTATGCAGATTAAAGTATATTCCTAAATCCAAACTTAAACATTTCTATGTAAAGATGTTAACTGTCAACTGTTCTTTGCAGCCACAGCTTGTGCTACCTTGAAAAAGCAGCTCTAGATCCAAGCTGGATCTTTGTCTGATCTTTCACTTCCACTCACAGCTGTTTAGTCTTTGCATGTGGACTGACCTTTCATTTTTCCAGTCTACTACTATTGAACTTTCATAAATATTGTGATCATTAGGCAAGGCTATCCCTCACATTTCACAAAGGAAATGCCCTTTTTGCAAGCTGATGTTGGTTCTTTTTATGTCTCGGTAGCACTAGATTATGTGAACCAGGTCCCGACCAGAAGATACTTCCTAGACCACAGGGGGCTGATTGTGGCAATGCTGAAACAGACTAAAACATATGAATGTGGGTTGCATAGATCCATTTTATTCCTAAATGCAGATATTAAAAATTGGCAAAGTTATTGGCCAACTGACTCAAAAATATAAGCATTAAAATAATTCATCCTGAACAATGTGTGGTTTTATTTTACGTTTCGTACAGTAGGCTCACCTGCATGAATTTGCTGTGCTTATTTAATATCCTCTTTAAGATGAAAAATGATGCCAGTGCTGTGTAATGGCATCTTTTGACACTGAAATGCATTTCACTGGATTGAATGGCAGTTTCTCTCTACTATGATGAAAATTTTAAAATTTGTTATAAATGTATTGCATGAGTTACACTGTTCTGAGCAGAGATGCATACTAAAGTCACAATGCTATCTCAGTTTTGACTTTTGATAGAGACTAGTCAAGGGTGCCCACTTTCAATGCTATTTTTGGTAATGGAAGCAAACCAGTCTTTGTAAGGCTGAGGAGATTGGGTGGAGACTCTAAAATAGAATGCATTAGTGCTGAGAGATTTTATTTGTGGAACTGCCTTTAAAATAGTGTAACTTTGTTTTATACATTAGTAACTCTTCAGGGACTCTAAAACAGAGTCCTCAGGGAGCTGTAGATTCAAGAAAATTTCCCAGCCACAGGGTGGATTAGGATTCAGTTAAAGATTTTGGAGCTGAAGTGATGATAGTCATGGAGCTGTTGTGAGCCTCCTGCTGCTTGTTAAGAGTGAAAATCCACAAGTCTGAGGGCCTCCACATTGGCCCTTGTGGAGTATGGTGGGGCTTCAATCGAAGAAATGCTCTACTCAAAGCTTAGCTTTTCACATGATTTTTCTGAAGCAAGAGTTCTTTAGGAACACTGTGGAATGTTCTGTTTTCCTGCATTATGTTCTCTGTTATCACTGCTGGGCTGATACAAAGAAATGTCTTCTCTGCTTGTTGTCAAGCCTGTTGTCATGAAGAGAAAGGGAAAAATCCTCTTCAATTCTCAATAAGGTACAGGATTTACTACTTTTCCTCACTGTCTTGGAAGAATTAGGCAGAAATACACCAGCAGTATTAGAATAAGCTTTGGCTTCGGCAAACAAAATACAAGATCCATAAATACACTGAGGCCAACCAGGTGTTGTGTGGGCAACTGTGGGTTCCTTCCCAGCTTACTGCTTTACGCATCCGAACCACATTAAATATCAGACTCCCCTTCTGTAATGCTTTAAACATTTTATCAGCTGGTTTCCTGCATTATGCTGAAATAGCACTGAGAGAATGTCCTCAAACATTAGTGCTTCCGAGTATACACCAATCCTTATTTAAATTTTTCCTATCCCTAGTTTTTGGTTCTCTGCTTAACCAGATGTGCTTGGTGCTTCTTGCAGGTAAATGTGGCAAAGCTCCTTCCATTGCCAGCTCATTCAGAGCCGTAACCTGTAACCTCCACACCAGTCTCAATGTTATAGTTTTGGGAAACTGGAATTAGTCCCTATGGCAACTGAGGGATCAGCAAAGTACAAGCGAAATTTTGAGAGGTACCTGATGAAACTAACTAAGCAGATGTTGTGTGATTTATCACACAGTTCTGTAATTAAGTGTAGTCAGAACATCATTTCACCGCTATGAAGAAGACTGGAGATATCCCTTGCATGGCCAAGGAAATATACTCCTTGGAGGAAGCACAGTCCATACAGCAGTACACAGGAGACTGGGCATTTAATTTCCCCTGAAAGTCAGCAGTATGTAAGTGCCATTAGCTCTTGGCAAACCTTGCCTTTCAGTGACATGGTAAACTGAGGTATCTACAGGGGCAGAAACAAGTTAAAATACTTTAAAAAACATGCTTTCTCACATCAGAAGGGATGTTGCAAACGGAAGAATCATTAGCAAATTCATTACTTTTACTCTCAAGTTAATTTTATTTATGGCCTTGTAACAGGTTCTAAATATATGTTGATATAATATAAATACATGTCATTTTGAAACATTTAGGAATCAAGTCCTCTAGCTAGGAATACTGAGTTTTCACTAAGTGCATAGAAGTTAAACACAAAATCATTAAATAAAGTTTAACAAGGGTGAACTGAAAGGCAAAAGAACTCACTCTGATGAGTTAATGTAATTCCCTTATGTAATGCTAGTTTCCTACAATAATTCATTTTAAAAACTAAAGCAGTATGGGTTTTTTTGATAATTATAAAAATGCATTCATCCATGTCCTTGTAAATTATTAATATTTATCATAAGGAATATCATGTAGACACTAAGAATCAAGGGAGACAGAGTTTTCAGTAAATTCTTCTATAGCTTTACTAAAACAATAATGGAGTTGTAAATAGTCATTGCTCCAAACCAAAGATAAATAGAGGTCTAAATCCTCAAGCTCACTTTCCTTCATCTTCCTCACAATTACTCAGGCTGAACTCCCACTGAACCTCAAAATCAAGGAAGAATTTCAGGACTGCAAGTGTGTGATACTGCCAAGTACCCTATGTGCTCGCTTCATTACTGTTCCATTCCTGGAAGCCAGGACTATCTAGTGTTATAAAGAGATGATGCCATAATGATGTTATAAAAAGATTATGAAAGCCTCTGTAGTTCTGTTCCATTTCAGGGATAACTTTAGTGATAAGAAAACTGCATCACGATACTTTTGAGTTACTTCTCTGACATTTCAGCAACACCGATTATCAGTAGTTCTGTTCATGGATATTTTTAAGCCTCTCAGCATATTTGGAAGTAAAGCTTCACACTCGTAGAAACTCAAACTCATCATCAGTAGCAATAAGAAATTTCTCTTAAGTCATTTGGAGTCATTGGGGAGTTGCTTGCATAGAAGCTGTTGGATTAGATGCACGTGATCTACCTCTATTTGCCTTACTGGTTGTAATAAACTAAGAAACTGAGAGGCAGAAACTGCAACTAAATACGAAGCACAGCATTTTCCAGTTCCAGAAAGTTAGGTTCCTACTAACTTGCCTCTCCGTACACAAAAAAATTTACATATCTCGCTACTTTCTGAACTGTGGCAGGAATGTGCTTTCTTCCTAAATATACCCAACAGAGGCAGGAATCTGTAGCAATTTAATGGAAGATCTGATTGTATAACAATTTTACATACATACTAATATGTATATATGTATACATACATCTGCACACATACATGAAAATTTTGCTTGGTTGACAAGTTAGATCTTCAACTTTGGATATTTTTTTGAAATGAAGTACAAATACACCCACAGTAGCATTCAGGATTACAAAAGCAATGCCCAATAAAACCCATTACATTCTTCCAAAATTATAGGCAGTTTATATTTTGGGAAACTGGTGAGCAACCAGTGCCATCTCCACAGGTTTCAGAAAGGAAGTAGAACCTTGGTGGGTTATCAGGAAATCTTTGCAACCTTTTCACAGCTAGATCCTGCAACGAACTGGAGAAGCTAAGTTTTCGGGAAGCTATCTTCAGTTTTTCCATTTTGTTGAAGCAGAGAAGCTCACCTCTGCTTGTGTTGGGATTGTGAAAGCACAAAGCAGCAGATGAGACAGAGCTAGATAAGAGAAAAGTGTATTCTTTATCCTAACACTACTCAATAATTACAATCAGGACAGGTAGGTGTGCTCTGTTTCCTGCCCAGACTGAAGATGTAGCAACCTCAGCTTCTACAATGTGAACTAAGAACTTAACTGCTGTTTCACATACCAGTGCAAGGTTCTAAATCCAGAAAGTGAGCTGACATGCTAAATATAGCTATAGGCTGAGAAAAGAAAATATTAGATGTATTTTGACTAATCTAAAAATATCAGAGGTACACATGACAACTGTCTTGGTGTAAGATGGGTGGAACAGGTAATGGTGTTTCAAGAATGAATAGTTTAAAACTCTGAAAGTGAATTGTTGTAACTGGTTTGCTCTCTCTTGCTTTGATCTGACATTTTTTCATCTTGCTGACCGCTGAGAGAAGAGGAATGAAAACACTTACACTGTGTGATTGTAGGATACTATCTTTTATGTCAGTGGTCTTCATTATTGAGTTGGCTGTTTATGCTGCTGATAGGTAATGTTGAGAAGCAGAAGAGCTGGTAAAGTATGAAGGGTATTCCATAACCTTTGCTGTACTTTCTATTGCTTTACAGGAACTTAGAATTCAGAAAGACTTATCTGAACAAAATCAAAATACAGTAAGATGAACTCCATTAGGAACTGAACTCTAACGCTGTTGTTGAAGGAGAGCAAAATGGTCTAATTAACAGCTATTGCATCAAACTCATGCAGCAGTTACTGCAATGACATTGATGATATTGATGGCATTGAAGATGGCATTTAATTCAGAATGGAAATGAGCAGAAGATTCATCTGTTAACTGCATATTGCTGTAGGCAGTGGGAAGCCTCAGAGTTTCTTTGTTCTGTTTTTCTCTCATTCAGCTGGTTTGCTTTCCTGGTGCAGCTCCAAATAATTAATATACATATTTGCACAAGATGGAGCATGTTCATTTCAGTGGAGCCCCATGGCTAACACTTGGTCATACCTGAAGAATAAGCATGTATTTGTTTTTATTCCTGCTGTTCGTTTTTGCAGCAACAGCTGCATGTAGGGGGGTAGTTAGCTAAGAGAATCTCCCAACTTTATATATTTATACTTTTTATAAAATATTTTTCTCCCTTCTCTGGTTTGTGAATGCTGTTGGCAGCAGGGAATGCTGCATCCTGAGATAAGGTTTCATTCTCATCAGTATTTGGTTTCCATTCAGACTCCTGTTGATATCTGCTTTCTGTCATTCACTTTACTGATGTATCTTTTTGGCTTGTGTTACTGTTCAGAAATGAGCACATCACGAGGTCTTGCAATAACCAAGCTGATTTATGTACACGGACGAAATCTCCATCAAATGTGAGGCTCAGCCAAGCTCACACCTACTCTAAATGCCCACTGTCTCACAAACACCACTTACTAATATGAAATGTCAAATCCCAGAACTGAAACAGCAGTCACTGAATAGGACCAAAGGCTAACAAGAGAATCTAAAGCTGGGCTAGAGACATCATCAAAATAACTGATGCTTGTAACAGTAGCACTGTGATTCTGAAAGGGTCACATCATACAACTAAGCTCAAGAGGACCCTGTGATCAGAAGAAGTCAGAGCTACACACACTGGACAAAATACTTTTCCAGTGCCATTGAATTTGATGGTAAAAATATTCCTGACCTCAGTAGAGAAAAAAATAATTTTCTTGTCTCTTTCCAAACTAAACTCATCTGCCTGGTAGACTTCAAGGCTGCAAATGCAATCTCAGGTGAGACAGAGGTGTATCCAAGCATCCCAGTACGTAACTCAAGTAGGCAGCTCTAAAATATCCAAGCAGACAGAAGCTCACAGGTAAACAAAGAGCGTGCCAGGCCTCTTGCTACATTGCAGGCCAGGCTTTCAGAGAGGCAGCTAATATTACTAAGCCTATTTGGATAGGTCTTGCAGCACAAAACAGCTGTAGCACTTGTTTAGCTAGTCACACACATATTCTGCTAGTGTCCTCTGGTGTGCCACCTCGGGTGGTATAGTGTCCTATAGTCCTCTGGTGAAGATCTAGCATAACAGCTCTGAACTATCCTTTTCAAAAAAGCCTGAAAATGAAATGGCATCTATTCTAAATCCACCTCTATGGCTTCAGGAATGGTCACTGTGCTAGAGGTCAGCCTTTGATTTTATACTTTAAGTCAGGGACTGGCTAATTTCTGTCTCTCCCAACAGCAGTAAGATTCTGGGTCACTCAGGTCCCTAAAGCTTCCCAGACAGTCTTAAATGTTGCCTCAGGAGCAAAGACTTACCACATGTGTTCTTTATATTTTAATTTACCTTCCCTAAAGATCAACACTTCAAATTAGCAACTAATGTTCTTTGACCTCTTTATTGATCCATCTTAACACTTGTTCATCCATTTTCAAAGAGAAACTCCCAGTCTGGGAATATAGCATGTATTGTGGAGATCTGGACATATTCCCACGCTTTACCATTAAGTTGCATGTTAAATATAAAGAATGATTGAAGGTTTCAGTCATTCTATGTCATGAATTTGTATGCTACATCAAACTCTTGTTATGCAGCTTCCTTCTCCTTGATGCTACACATCACACAAACTTCACAATCTTCTAGACCAAAGCTGATAGTAGCATAGCTAACTGCTCCATTTCACCAGGTGTGCATGCCACAGAGCCTATAAATTCAGCCTTCTCAAGGACTTTCTCTGCTGTCCCCTCACTTTTCTCATGAGCATTTTTCACGTGTTTGCGGGGACTGCTGAACCAACTGGATGAGGAAAGCAGGCATGACTGTTGCTGGGAGCACAACAGAGCAGTAGAAGCAGAGAAACTACTAAGCCTTTTGCGTCTTCCCACATTTCTGAATAGCCATGATTTCCATGGTCTCCTTGGTTTGCAACCTCCAGCCAACCTGCCAGATCATTCAGTGCAGGAAAACCTCTACCTCAGATTCTCAGCAAACGTCAATCAATGTAATTCCATCTACTCCATCAACTCTGCAGCAGCTACCCAAGCCAACCTCAGTAATGATTCTGCCCTTTGCTTTCCCTAGAATAAAGAAGACTTGTTTTTAAGCAACATTTTTGTCAGTACTAAGTGTGACAGTACATAGTCTTATGCTGATACATTAGTCTGTAGTCATTTGTTCCTGGTTTGAATTAGGACTGGCTGGTAGTCTTTCAGCCTGGAAAAGGTCATCAGCTTTGTTGTTCCACTGGATTTGTAGGATTTCAGGTGAAATCAGACCTGGTTACAGGTACTTTCATTATCTCTAACTGATAACTAATAAACAGTGCTAATACAGTTCATATAATATGGGTATGGATAACTAGTTTGTTGGGAAAGATCATTTAATAAGGCAACACTGAACCAGACAGGATTCAAGAGATTTCCATTCATTTCTTCAGCTCGAATTTATTTTGTGAGTGGGGACAAATCATCTCATGTGCCCTGTAGAAATGAGAATAATATTTTGCTTGGTAGAAGATTTAGAGAAGAAAATCTCATACTGACTGTGAGGTGCAGACACAGGCAACATGTCTAAATAGGTAATGTTAGATTTTTAAAGATCAATGTTCTTCCTTAATATCTGGGCATAAGAGGTACAGAAATCTGGCGTTCTGCCCTGACACACATGAAAGAACCTTTGAACTCTCCAAAGCTTCCACTTGCGTGGGATTTAACAGCAAGGAAATATTCTTGCCTTTTTAATGCAAAGCTTCATGATACTAATTTTGTTAGCTGGTTACTAATTAGTTTATCTTAACTCTTCCTTTAAAGCCCAGATCTCCTCTCATTTACAACTATTTATCAATATTTTATACAGTATTTACTTTCTATTATATTTTCCAGCAGGTATTCAAGTCACCCCAGGCTATTTTGCTTTCTACATGAACACCCCTGCTTTACTGTTTTTTACCTTTCTATGAACCACAGCATGTTTGTTTTCAGAATAAGCTTCATGGGTGAGTTGCTGCACTCAACAATATTTTCTCCCTCTTCTGCTATCATATGCAGGGCGGTCATTCTGACTGGCCAAAGTAAACACAGCAGAGCCAAGGCTGCCAGCTAGCAATCTGTGTTTCGTTTGGCATTGCTGGAGCAAGCGGTGATGTGGCAGGCAATCTACATATTAACAGTATCCTTCAGGCTCAGAAAAAAACAGCCATTGGAAAGCAAGGATGAGAAAACACACACGGAAGTTGTACTGAAGTCAAATACTTCCTAAAACTGCATTAGCCTTAGTAAGAAATAGCAGCTCCAGGCACTACATATGTTTTTATACCACTGTCAAAGTAAACGTACAGGAATGTATAGTACATGGTTAGCACCGGGAACAACCAGATCTGCCAGGATTTTGTGCACCTTGCCAAATAACTGCCAGTCAGGTTAGGCAGCACAGACACTGACTCCGGCTTTGGCATCTCTGAACACTAAACATTTGCCCTGCTAATAAATGGCAAAGCTCAATTGCATTTTGCTTCAGCACCATACGGCCAGGAACAGTTACATCTTAGCCCTTTAAATGAAGATTCACACTTTTCCTCCTCCTTCTTCTCTAATATTGCTCTTGGATTTTAGAAAATAATTTCATGTTCTCCATCCTATCAAGCTAGTAGTATGCTCTTCTGCTACCACTCATCAGTGATATTCTGTGCACTGGAGTGCATGACCTGTTTTAATGAGCTTTGGAAGAACATCAGATTCACTCCCCCTCCCCCCATCTAATTATAGAGTGCCATTTGTGCCATTCTGGTTCAGGATCTATCAGGAGATCTATTCGAAACACCTGCTTCTAGGGATTTTTAAATAAGCAAAACAATGTGCTTAAAAACAGCTGAAGAAGGGCATGCAGCTGCATGTATTTTTGCATCCTTTTAGAGCTACTAACCGGGTTGGCTTGAGATGTTTTTGAGGTCTTATAGCACTGCATAAAGAACAAAGTTTCCTGTAACTAACATAGGCTGCAAATTAATTCCTCTTGGTATTTCAATGTGTTTCGTAAACTCTTGTAAAACAATTCAGTGACAAAACAATTTGCAAAGTTTCACCCATGGTTGAAAGCCCTCATCCTGCAAGGACTAAAACACGTATTTTACTTTCTGTACTTTACCAGACATGTTTACATCTAAAGGATGACAGATGTGCTTATAGTCAAGCCTGGTGCAAGTCTTCAGCAGACCAAGAGCTGAAGTAACAGGCTGAAGCCACTTTGGGCCCCTAAATACTGATAAATTACTTTAAAACAAAGCATTTCAAAAATTAATTTTACTTTCACTCATCCAACCTTGGATTTCTCAGGACTCAGATCTTGGCAGAGAGATAAAGAATATATAAAGAGTTTTGTACATGGTCTAGCCAAGGACATAAATTACTACAGTGCAGTGTATGCTATTCTGATGATTAAGGACAGAACATTGTCATCCTTGCCCAATTTTTCTGAACCAAAAAGGAATTCTGCTTGAGTAAAATCTGCATATGAGCTAACAACATGGTGCTTAAGTCACTTTTGAATTTTCTAAAGTTTTGTGGATTGAAATATGTATCCCTCCATACATAGGAGGTGAAAAAATTGGTGTTACGATTTTGTGAGCTGTCAATCATTCTTTAGTAACTGCAGATTGTGATCCAAGACCAATTCAAAACATCACTCTTCCTGCTTATAGAACCGGTTCCTAAAGAAGTTTTCTAGGGTTATAAAGCCATCAACTTAGACACTAATCAGATTTTACAATATTTATTATCTGCTAAGTAGGATTGATTTAGAGTCCACTAAAGAGAATTGATTTATAGTCCACTCAAGAGATATGTAAAATAAAGGTATCTTGAGAGCTATCTTACTTTAATACAGGGATGAGTCCTCTATTTTGCTCATTCCTGCAGTAGGACGGTTGTTCAATTTTCCTGTAAATTACAGTCCCAACTCCACCTAGCGACTAGGCAATCAACTGCAGTGTCTTTTTATTAGCTCCTTTCTTTCGCAATTCTGCGATCTGAAACCCAGTCTGGGTCTCCTAGTAAGCCCCAGGAAGGAAACTCAGCTCTGTGGGATGGCTTCTTAGAAGCCAGTCACTGGGTAATCTACAGAGTTCAAGACCAGTAGATCTGGAAGGGACAGGTCTGAGATACCTGTGACAGTGGACAGAAAAACATCCCTCCCTGATCAGCTCCTTCACTCAATTTCAGGAGTGTTTTCGAACAAGCTCTAGCTAAACACTCTCTAGATCTAACATTTTCTAGCTAAATGTTTTCATAAATAAAGCTTTTCTGCCCAGGATCTCCTTCCATTATACTGAACAACATCAGGTTTCCGAATACTGAAAAAGATGCTCTGCTACGGCAGAGTGATGGCATAAAGGCTCCGCTAAGGCTAGTGGAGACGTAAGACTGCAATAGGAAAAGGGAACTCCTTACTCCCAAAGGTGTAAGTTTTCCCTGCAACTCTACTGAAACAATCCACATGGATGTTATGTGGCTCCACACTCCATGATTCATATGCATAGTTTGAGGAACTGAAAGACTCCATGAAAAATGCATGTTCATTCCTTTACCCTTCCAATGCAAATCCCAGCACAGCCTTGCTGCATCACTGGATATGAAGTCATTTTCATTTAAAAATAATAGGAACCAAAAGCTCTAAGTTTAGCCTTAAATGATTCTGAATTTGCAATATACTAAGAATCAAGTCCCATTTGCAGGCACATGAGATTTTAGGCATACATATATATATATATATATATACACACACACACACACACACATACACACACACACATATATAAATGCATGTGTGTCCATGTGTGTGTATATATATATACAAATATGTATATATATATATGACTGAATGGATAAAACATGCAAGAACTAGATGCAGAACTGCAATTCCCTCTGCTCTCTAATGCCTGGCTTGAATAGGTGGCCTGAGTGTCACTGCAATGCAAACAAAAATAAATACATTAATTTAAACATACCTGTTACCTTCTTTCTATTCCATCAAGAGTAGACAATAATTTCTCTCTTTCTACACATGGAATTATCAACCCAGCAAAAGTGATACTGAAGAAAGAGGTGCATTATACGAGGTCACAAATGAACAGTATTTTTTATTTTGCAAGTCTACCTCACTCCATTCAGCTGTTGTATTTTCCATTCTCGGCTGTGTTATCTGAATACTGGATGTCACGGCTTAGGAGCTGACTTTGTCAGCCTTTGCCCAATATCTTCCCCTCTCATCTACATAGCTCTCTGGCTGCATTATCTATAATAAGTTTCTCAAGAGCTAGTTTGAAAGGGGACGATGCAGTACTATAGTCTTTGCTTTCCTTACCCAACGGATAATGGATATGGCATTATCTGCCCTGTTAGCCAGCCTTTCTTTGCATTTAAAACCAAAAATGTAATACAGTTCACAGTTTTTCCCTTGTGTGCCTATTAGCATTTGTACAGCTTAAGAACTTCCACAAATCAAAAGTTTCAAGAGGCATTTTCAAGGCTGACAAGATCAAAATGTTGCTGCAGTCCTAAAATGAAGGCTGAAACAGCTGTAAAATCCCTGTTTCCAAAGTGCTACATGCGTTGCACTTGCAGACATATATATATGATAGTATAATGGTAAACACAGACTTGTTCCAGGCTATGTGGTGAGAAGTGAGTAGAAAGCTCTATTATTAAATTCTTCTAAGCTAGAAATAGAGAAGCTCTATTTACCCGCATCTACTCATGACTGCCTGACATCATGTACCACCAGATCTTACTGTTTTGTCTCTCTTGTTGCCTGCAAAATTTTCATGGATCCCCAGGGCAAGTAAAAACTTTACTCTCTAAACCACTCAGATATGAACTTCCATATTTATAGCCCCAACAAATTCCAGGTTTTATTAGCTGGGACTGCTATTTCCCTTTTTCTGCAGAACTGACTGGCATTGTTTTATTAAAGGGATTGCAGGTGCTTAACAAGTGATATTTTAAAACACAAGTTTGGGGTGAGAGTCAGGATTTGTTGGTTTTGTCAACTTTCACTTTTCAGTTTCATTGCAATTATCAGTAGAAGCAAACTGCTGTTTGTTGTAGGGACAGAAGTTGGACCAGAGTGGTCCAATTAGAAACTATTATTGTATCTAAATGGTATTTAATCTAATTCCATCTTCAAGTATTTCAATATCAGTAATTAGTAATATAAAGCAACAGTGATATAAAGTAACCTGAGATGTATTGAATATGTCATTGCTTTGCAGCCATTGATTAGGGCTCCTAGAGACCTGGAATCTGCCACAAAATTTATGACTTTAAGTATGACATTTACCTGGAACTGAATTTCCTATTTAGGAAAGCAATACAGTGGCCTCACAGGAACAGTCCATGAACAGACAAATTTAATGGCCACGAGCCACTCCACTACTGTTAAGAAGTGGCCACAAAAGAATTCATGTAAAATTCACAATACTAAGAAAGTAATCCAGGCAGGATAACAGTAACCATGTACATAAATGCTTCAGCCAGCCAAACACTTCTGGATGACTCCACTTAATTTCTGTTCAATTTCTGTTCTGGTAGCAAAAACAGCATGGGAAATGCAAGTTCACAGTTTTCCTGTGTGGTAGCTAGCTGAGGACTATCTCTTCATACTGCTTTAGCTTGAATCCTATTACCTATGTCAACAAAATACTGACAGCTAAGATGAGCTGGAGGGTGTTTTTGGAATATATCTTTCCTGACCTTCTCTTTACGCAGTTAATATTTCCCCAGGCTTGGTTATAGTTCCTGAATATATATAGAAGGCTATATAGTTCCTTTGTATTTGCAAGGTGGCAGAAATAATTAAAAACTGGCCTCATGAATTCAAGGCTGAATCTGAAAATTACATTATATAAAAGATATTTCATGAATCATAAAAGTAAAGATTCCACCAGACAAAGCGTGCTCATCATGGATCTAACTTTCATTACTATAATTTTTCATACTACTAACTGATTTTAAATCACAGGGATACTCTCTGGTAGCACACATTAATCCCTCGGTGTACGATAAGGAATGGGCTCCCATAACAGTAGGTGTTGCAGCTCAAGCATGCTTTTTGACACAAAAACAGAAGATGCTTTTAGAATCGTGAAAGGCATCAGAATACAGTACCATTCTGCTGATAAAGAAAAGCAAATGCCAAGCAGATAGTGTAGCTTCCCAAATATCTGCTCAAAGATTGGACAGCAGAGAGAATATTGTGGAAGTGGAGAGAATTGACTATAAATGTGCCGAGCTGGACAAAGATGAGACCAGCCAAAACTGCATTGAAGTAATTGTAGTCAAAGAGGTAACAGAATAATATTTACATCAAGAAGAAAAGATAAACTAATGATAATCAGGACAGGTTATGAATGACCTGGAGGATTAGCTTAGTAGTGATTCAAAAGATTCAAAAAAAGACCAAGGTGCCTGCACTTTTTTTTTTTTTTTTTTAATGTGGCCTGTAAAAAGAGAATTAAAAAAGTGATATGGACAGTGAAGTAGCAAAGAAAGCTATCATTTGTTTGTACTTAGCTCAGCAGCCCAAAGCTTTTACCACCCTTCGCTAGCACACATCCATCTGGAGGCAGGCAGGTTTTCCCCCAAACTCTGCCTTCGCTTCAAGAGAGTTTGTTGAACCCCCAAAGTTTCAATGAACTGGTACTAGCAAGAAAACCTTGATTTTGTTGTGTTTCACCAGCTTCACTAACAGTCGCTAATATGATGGATCCTGAGCCTGGCAAGGAAGAAAAGGAGGAGTTTGTATCCAGTCAGACACATCTGACAGTTCTTATTAATTCTGGGAGGCTGAAACAGAGCACTGTAAATAGAAAAATACGAAACTATGGAACTGGAGCCAGTCTTAGGAAGAGGTATCCTTGCCTAATTTCCTTTTCTTAAAATCCGCTGGGAAAAGACTACATCTTCCACTCAGCCTACTCAGATCCTTACGCTTGTCCTTAAAAATCCGTTTTTTCCTAACATCAGAAAGTTCTTATGTATTTGAAACAGTTCCATTTCCCTTCTTGTTATTGTAAGCAGATACAGGAAAATGACCCTTATCACTGTTCTCTTCATTACAAACTCTTTCACAGATGATGACTATGACATTCAGCCACCTTCTGTATATTTAACGAACAGTTCCACCAAGCTTTCACTTCTAAATCCCCGGTCGTTCTTGCTGATACTCTCTTGGCTTCGTCAGAACTGTCTGCATGTTTAAGTGTGAGGCTGAAAACTCAGTGCAGTGGTCCTGGAGAGTGTCAGCAGTACTAAAAACCATGGCATAATGAGACCACACTGGCTTCCACACTTCAGAATGGTGTGTGTATGTGTATGTGTGTATATATATATATATATGTATGTATGTATACATAAATGTGTGTGTGCGCGTGCGCATCACATGTGTGGTGACTCCTATTCAGTTTACGGTCTGATTATTATCTGCAATGACTTTGCATGGCTGATCACTTCATATTGTGTTCTCGTTTCCGTTCAGAGATCTATGTCTACCGGATGTCATCACCTTACTGATTTCAGAATGTTTTTCCAATTTATCACCACCATTTTCAAGTCCAATCTCTTTCTCTCCAGATGATTTGCAATCCCTCCCAACCTTTTGGCCTCATCTACAAATTTTTTTTACCCTCTATTTCACTGTATCAATCAATAGTGGAAATGCTTACACTACTGAACATAGAAAAGATCCTTGTGGGACTCTGCTTGTTATGTCTTCAGGGTCTGAAGTACCAGTAGGCTTAAGCAAAACATCCCTCACAAAAATCTTATTAAACATATATTCAAATTATCTGTGAGCACTGATTTAGCAACAGGACTATAAACAAAAGATCACTATGAACAGGAGGATAGCATGCTTAATCTAAAATGGTAACAATTTAAAGGAAGTAGAAAATATCATATACTTCATATATCAGCATCTTATTTGACAATAAATTCAGCACTTTCGCATTCTAATAAAAGACAGAGAAATCATACAAGAACTCTTAGACATTAGAAATAAGAGTAAACATAACGAGAATTAAATTCTTCCTTGAAAAATCGAAGTTACGCTTTGCTACGCTTCGAAGCACCTGCTATTCAGTAGAAAGGACATACTGGGAATTCCAAAGAGACAGCCAAGCACAGCAAATTAAAGCTTCTAGTGAAGAGCTGAAGCAGCCAAAACAGCAACTGTGACTTGGGGTTGCAGGAATGTCATATCACAGCCCAAGGAGACGATAATCTTTCTCCTTATGGCTCTGCTCAGACTGTACCAAGAATTCTATACATAGGTTTTGGCCCTGTAATAGTGGGCAGATGTCAGTGAACTAAATGAAATACAGAAAAAAACTCTAAAAAGATCATGTAGATTAGAGAGGATGTTTTTGAAGAAGGACTAAAATAGAAGTTAAGATTTGCTATGGAATGACTGTAGAGAATATTATAACATCTACAAGTATTTAACAAAGAAGTAGTGAAATTGTTCCGAGTTATGCAATGGATGATAATAACGAGTTACAAAATGAAAGCAAAAGCAGCAAATATAATCAGAATACCAGGATAAATTTCTTAATTCCATGGCCACGGCTAGAATGTACATTTCCTTCCTATCCAGAATTAATGAAACCCCCTTTGTTAGCACCAGCAGAACTTGCCGGGGAAACTCCATGGAAGCCAGGGAATGGTTGTCACCTTAACGAACTTCCTGAGCATATGACAGGGAGTTATCTAACCTTCATCTAACTTTCTATCTCACTTAATCATATTGCAAACTGGGCTCCAGAATCAGATATTGAAAACAGGATCTCTTAGTAAACCTTTCCAGGAGGCAATGAAAGATTATCAAGTCAGGCAAAACTGCTAATAAACATGTCCCTAAAAATTAATGAATAGTCTTTGCTTGCTACTGTTAAATGAGAAACAAAATATTTAGTTTATTCCTGTCTAAGCAGCTGACCAGCAAGAGAAGTTATTAAGAGAGAATGGTAACGACCTGGTCACCTGGATGACAAAATTAGACTAAATTCATTCAGACTACTGGGAATCATAGAAAGATCAGGGTCCTTCTGGTAAATCACTCTCACAGTTGCATTCATGGTGATGATCCTGTTATTAGACTAAGAAATAGTGTGAGCACCATCCTGTTTTTGTTCTGTTTTTAAGGAGATTTTCTGTTTTCAAAATACCTCATTTATCTGGATCTACAATTTATACTTCCCTTAATAAGCATCCTGTGTCAGTGGAATTAAAATCTGCAGAAATTTCTACATATTGAATTATACAGTTAGCATGTAAAATATTCCACTTGTTTGAGCCCAAAGCTATGAATGGTACTTTCACTGGAAGTGAAAGAAGGTTATATACCAAGTGAGCTCATCTGCTTCAACTTGAAATAAAGAACATCTTACCAAATAAATGAGAAAAGGAATTTTAAAACTATGCATTATTTTCCCTGCCTTTCTTCACAACTGATCCTGTCTTATGATTGAGATGGATGTTAGGTGGTACACAACCACGTATTTTGATACCCATTATGTCTTTAATTATTGCACCCAGAGTGTGTCAGGTGCTTTATAAACAAGCAAGGAGACAAGTCCTGAGGAAATGACAATCTAAATAAGTTGTAAGTGTTAACATGATCCCTAGCGAAGCAGCCCAAGGTGCTAAGTATAAAGATGGGATGCAGATGATACGACACAACAGAGCCCAATTTCTCCCACAATGACTTTCAGATGGCGAAGAATGAACTGTATATGATTATGCAAACATTTCACTGTCACTTTAGTCCTGAAAACAATGGTGCAGCTTCTCTTACAGCCACTCTCACTGACATTACAGAATTTGCAAGTATTTCTTGCCTTCAAGATTTGGACTTTTATAAAAGAAATAATCACTTAATTAATCGAGGCAGCACTTAAATGGAGGCTCAGAGAAGATATATAAAACAAGAATGCATGTGAACAAGAGAAAAGTATGTCCTTTTTCACTAATGCAGTTGAATTCTTTTTTCTGTGAAAAAAATCACTTCCCATTATTTCCAGTGTTTTGGCCACAACATGTTTTTCTGAAAATACTCCTGGCAAAATTCTTTTTTAAATCTAAATCAGAATATCAAAAGTTCTGTGTTTAAGTACTTTGCTTAACTGCAGTGCATATATTTTTACTCATTTTTTTAAAATAACTTCCTGTTCTTTTTAATGACCCTCTACAATCATAGTTCTCTAGAAGCTCACGCACCCTATTGGTGGACATCTTCTTGTAAACCTATACACAGATAAAGATTAAGTACATTTCTGTTCTGGTACTTCAACAATCACTGCTGATACAGAAGTGGAAACAAAACAGATGAACTGAATAAACTGTGTGTTTTGGCAGACAGATCTGCATTATCTTACACACTATTATTAATATTCAAATAGTGGCCTCAGGTAGTCACAAAATAAATCAAGAAAAATTTAAAAGATGTAACTTACCAAAGCCTTTTAATCTCTTTAAGAAATTTCACTGAGTTATATTAAACTGGCAATGTCAAAAGCCAAAGGCTGCTACCTGTCTCTGACAGTTATCAAAATCAGATAAAAGAAAGCTGTGCTACAGCTGTTAGGCAGGAAGCCTGGCCAGGTTTTCTGCCATATTGGCTGATGAAACAAAAGCTATAGCTTGTAGAGAACAATGAATATTTCCATGTGTTATGCCAGTAATAGCTTTCCCTGTAGAGAAATGTCTCTTGCTTCTAGCTGGCAGCAATGTTAGCTACCTAAAATCTGACAAATAGACTGTGTTCAAAGTTGGCTAATTGGAATCTCACTATTGCGGACGTGACTTTTGCTGTTTAAAGCTATAACAGTTCATCTGTTCTCAATGGTAACAAACAGAAAGCAGAGACTATTCTGTCATCCACATGCTATATATTTGCAAGTGTTGCTGTTGCAATTATCACTATCTTCACAACAGAATTATTGTGAAAACAGTTTCTATGCCTTGTCAGCTGATTCAAAAAAAATCTCTCAAATGTGAAGATAAAATAATATACCAGTACAGGTTCTATAATATAGTTACTGAATCTTTAAAATAAGCTGAAACCTGATCTAATTTTAGAATTTTCAGGATTTTAAATTATTGTAATTATGCAATGATTTCATTTTATTTGGACTCTCAAATATCAGCTTACAAAAGTATAGGCAGTAAGATCTGGAGGACCCACATTTAATCATTCCATTTAATACTATCTTCTCCCCTAAAATATACGATAAATGTTGTCAATAAATGATGAAACCAATAACTCTTTTTTTTTTACACTATTATGGACTAGGTCAAATGTCCACTCCTCCATCTGCTTTCAAACAGGAACAAACAATGTGCAAATTAGCAGACAGACATGGTGCACACTCATCTGAGTTATGGCAGTTGGGTATGACAAAGAATCTTGATTAACATCTGGGAAAAACATATTCCTAGTTTTTACAACCTAATAAACACTGAAAAAATAAATCTGCAAGCTTGATCCCATTACTTCAATTAAGCAGTAGCACATAGTTTAAACAGGTATGTCTTTAAATCTTCTTTAGTAATGTCTTTAAATTCACGGCTTCATTCACATGTTAAAGTTTGTTATTTGCCTACACTGGACCTTAAAGCAAGAACAGGTAGGAACCATTTTATTTTAATCATACAGCCAGCCTTTGGCCTTCAAATAGTCTGATCAATTATGAACTAACGATAATGTCATGCGTATGTGTGTTTTCAGGATCACTGTCTTTGTCTTGGTTAACTCCATTGAAGTCAATGGAGATAAAGCAATCTAAATGAAAATGTGAACTGATATTTCTTCTTTTAGCTTATATTTCTTCAGCAAATATCATATACCAACATGATCTATTAAAATTCAGGTGTTCAGAAAAGGGAAAAAAACCACAACCCTTTATCGAAACTCTACAACCATTTTTAAGTGTTCTGCAAATTACTTACAGCAGACATTCCAAAACTTTGGAAGAAAAGCTGGTATAAACATGCCAAGAAACTCTTTACTTTCTATTCAAACTGAGCCCCCACTCAGAGACCTTACAAATCTTTTCCATAAATACATTTTCATCCAATGCTGTAGCAAATCATTGCTGAATGTATTAACAATTCCAGTAACTGCTTACATATGCGAGTTCTTTTTCATATGAGTCATCACTATCACTGTATCTCAAAAATGAAAGAGAATAAAAAGATTAAGTTGATTTGTAATTCATAAGCCTGTCAGAAATAACTTTTTAAAACAGAGACTGTGAAACAGTCGAATCAGCCATAGTCTCAATCAGAAAAAAAGCCTTTACCGCCTTCTAAAAATCTAAGTAAAATAAAAATAAATATTGTGTATTTTTAAAAAGTATCTTGGCAAGCAGTGATTGAGTAAGATAACCCTATTTTACTTAGTCTTTGCTATTTCAAGGAAGTAATTTCCATTATACCTTCAACATTCAACCACGTCTTACTGCAAGCCAGTTAAAAACAAATCAATTCAGGAATTTGACAAAAAGAGTACGATAGTATTTCCTCTGGTTTCTAGAAGATGGTTTATAGTGGTCTGAAAACGTGATCCAATGCATGGCAAGACAGGTATCTTCTTTGTATCTCCTTGCTTAACACAGCATAATTTGCTCTAGTTCTTGGCTTGCACATCCAGTAAAGCTAAAAACTTGATTCACTTCTAGAATAGTCCAAATTCTGTCCACATCTCCCAAGAAACCAAAACACTGGTAGTAAAAAAAAAAAAAAAAAAAAAAAAAAAAAAAAGCATCCAGGGCAAAGCATCATATTTAGGCTGTTTATGAGTGCGAGTGCCTTGGAATCACATGTTTGACATATATTTGCCCCAGCAAAGCTGCTGAGGATGAGCATATCCCTTGTGGATCTACAGTGATTAGATTCTGGAAAAGGGCTCACGTTAGTAGAAGACTCAGTCCTGCGGGTATGCTTGTATGTATATGTGTACGTAAGTCAAACAGAGAAAGGGGGGTGGGAGAGAGAGGGGGCGAGAGACAGACAGACAGACCGACAGAATTTAAAATATATATACTTGAAAGCATTGGGTCTGATTTTAATTTACACCAAGGCAATTGTACCTGTTCTGACCATGTTATGGGGCCTTAAACGGATAGATTGCAGCTATGCAGATCTTTTTAAAGACTCCTTTTCACTGCTCAACAGGTGTCCAAGTCTTTGTGTGAAGGAGAATCAGGTCTCATCAAAAAGCAGGACAGTACATGTTCAGGTGAATAATTATTGTGGTTCGAATGCATGCTAATACCTGCAAGGAGCAAAACTCATAATTAAAACAGTTCAGAAATATGTAAATAAAACATTACATGATATTTGTAGCTTGATTCACAAAAAGTCAGATTAAACAGTGTTATTCAACTGATGGAAGACATTATTTATATTTTTTGAAGTGTTTACATAAGCATCTTTTTTGTATAGTTCATGCAAATAACAGAGGAGTGAGGCCACTTATTAACTGCAACTTGATAGCATATACATATGCAATCTTAATTGTATAATAATTCAATTTAACTTCTATGGAACTACAGACATGAGCAAGAGACAGCCAGATAGAGTTTGAAGATTGACCTGTGTCTGCTTTCCTTATTCAGTACTGTTAAATTTGGCCATGTAAGTATAAATGGAGGACTGTTTCTCCTCCATGTACGGCTTTATACTATAAAATAATCTTTACTAACTTATAAACAAAATTTTCATTATATTAAAAGTCTCAAATACAAACCCAAATTCATTAAAAAAGACTAAGAATATATATATACAATACATACACTCCGTTAAATGTCACCAAGTCATGTGAGGAGGTAGTAGAAAATACAGTGTTTTATTATTATACTGCAAAGTAATTTTTTGCTATTTATTTTCTAGAATTTTGTTTAGAAAATTAGCATCTTTTTATTCTTTTATACCTTCCCAAAGAAAATTTGACTATGTGTCTCCTGCAATAGAGATATGTACAATGTACAGGACTCACATTTTACTTTTTTATTAAACTAATACTATTACAGAAACTTTTTAGCTTTGAAGAACCACATCTCAATGACTTTACAGAATGTCAAGAACTGTTATGTTAATATAACAGATTTTTAGTTGCTTGCTTCTGTTCTCCTGCATATTGCTCTCACTACCCCTATTTTCCTTCAATTGGTCATAACACTAGTAATAAAACTTCACTTCACCTTCATAAAATGAAATAAAAGCATCTCATTTCATACATTTCTATTTTATTTTAAATAGACACTGATCACTGACCTGAAAACATCCCATCCTATACTGCTGTACCTTTCTACCTTATTTTTTCACTTTCAGTTTATATCCATTGTTGACTGTGATGGAATTATACTAGGAAAACAATATGATCCCAGCCTTGAGAAGACATCTCTCTGCTGAGTCAAACACTTTGCCATAATGAAAATTACAAAAAGAAAATAAGTGCATTCACCAAACAGTCAAGAACACTGGCCTTTCTTCTCTGTACTTCATGATAACAGATTGGCCTTGCCAACTTCCATCACAAAAACATTTTCATTTATAGAAGATCTTATAATTCTTATTTGAGTGATTGCTTTTAGATGACACATAGCAATAAATATGAACTTTATTTTATTTAGTGACCACTGCTTCTGAAAGAGTGCAAGCCAACTAGAGCAGCAGAATATTGAATACATAAAACTGCTATTAAAGAAGGTTAAGGCTATGTCATAAACCATCTAAAATGTTATTATTTCAAGCTCAAACTGATATGTTGGTGCACCATTAGGAGAAAAGAAAAGGATACAATAGCAGGAGTGAAAGCACAGTCACAGTCAGAAAAAGTCACTGTAATAACGATTTTGGGATAACTTCAGCACAAACAAGAGCAGATCCACCACAGGGCTATGTATTCTACTCCAGTGATACCATATCAAAATTATTCAGTTCACAAACCACAAGAGGATTTTTTTCCAACTGACAGCCTAGAAGACACAAGGATCGGCCTCATTTGCAGTGAATAAAATGGGAACAAGAGGCATAATTAGGAAACTCAGTTAATCTACATTTCTTCTGTCTTTTCTGTCTCCATTAGTAATGAAGATTTTAATGTAGTTCACAGTGTTCACACAGAACAGAAAACGGAAAGCTCCTATTAATTCCATAAATGCATAACTGAATTGTATTAACATGTAAAGTTACAACTTAACCATTCAACAAACATAATGCCTACATACATATGCATACCCCCACTACTCATCAGCATGCTTAAGGACAGATTTTGAGGGGTTCTTTGGCTCTTAAAGACTTATAGATGTTGCTGTGAACCCATCAGTGTCCTAGAAGCATATTTGCACTGCTGTACATTTCAGCATTTTTCCCTGTGGATGGAGGCTCATCTCTGCCTTTTAATACTCACTAGCTAGAAGTGATTTACATTCTTGGGAAAATATGCACTCTTTACCTCTACAAAACAGTCAAGAGGAAGTCTTTTCCACAGACAGAAGCCTTTCACAAAGCTTGGCCAGAACAAAGCCTACCATAGACATTTTTCTAGTGCTGATAATCCAAACAAGGGAATTTTAAGGGTCCTGATATTCCAAATCCCCATCCAGGGCTTGACCCCTTAAGACACAGCACTTTGGTATTCACCCTACATATCACTTTACCTTCACATTTAGCCTGTGAAGGGTCCTGTTCTTTCAGTGAAATTTGACCTACAAGCTGTGCATTAGAGCACTCAGTGCCTTGAACGACAGAATCTTTTTAATACATATGTTAAAAACCATTGTAAAAGTCCTGCCATACTTTTCAGATCATGCTGCAAGCTGATCCTCCAAAGTCATAAGCCACTACCACTTCTTACAGGTGTTAGCGAAAGCCTATATGAGCACGGGCAGATTTGTAGGCTCTACAGATACCTAGGAGCAGTTTAAGGGAATGCAGCCTCTTCCTTTCAGCACAGCTGAATTCAGCACACATCTGACTCTGTTGAGAGCTAAAAAACCAAAGTAGGTAATTCCATACAGGACTGAGAAGTGCTATCTGTTTTTTGCAGCATTCATAGCCACATTACCTTATTAACTAAATGGGAAGTTTACTAATCTCAAAGAACATCAACAAGAGTTAAACTTTTTACAGCTAGACAGCTTTCTGGGCTTTCAGCCAAAAGGAAGCACTACTGAGGGAGGATATTTGGAGGAAAGAAGTGTAAAATTTTGACTTTTAAGCAGAGTCAGATATGGCTGCATTCAGCTTTCTTGATCAGGAACAATGTTCTCAGCTTGTTTGTTCTCCTGCTTTGCTCCGGCTTTTCATTTCAATCCCATCCTCTGTCATTTCTGAGGACTGTCTTACTTTCTGGAATGGATTAAACTCTTAAAAAACATTCCAAAGACATTGACCAGATGACTGCAGTGATGCTTGCAAAATTAATGAACCAACTATGAAAACCTTGTGTGTCAAGTTATTTACTCTATACTCAGTTTATGCAACTATATGTTCAAAGAGGGGAAAAGAAAAAAAAAAAAAAAAAGACCTCCCTTTTTCCTGAGGTGGCTTTGGTCAATAGCATGCAACTTTGAATAGTCTCATGGCCTCTATTTAGTCATTTTCTAAGCCTCTGGAGTCCGAGTACGGCAAAGGCATTGTCCTAGCTGGAGTTCCTAGACATACTTTGATGAGGAAGCTACTATTTTTTGAAGTCTCTCCAGACAGGCAGAATACATAGCTGAACTCCTTGTCCACCAGACCAGTTGATGAGCCTTCAGGAGCATTCATGATTCAATCAGCCTTTTCCAGAAATCTCCACTGGAGGATGTCAACTCATTCAGTTTACAGAAAACTTACATATTAAATATAGGCACATAGCTGACAGATTTTGTAAAACATTTCTAAACCCATCATCTCTTTAATTCAACAGCATGAGAAATGCCAGATGTATGTTCAGAATTAATGTTGTATGCAATTCACTATGTTAGCTTCTTCATCACTGGTTAGGATAAAGCCCATTGGTATAGCACACGGTCTTTCTGTGACCATACATTTTTTCAGCTTCATTTGGTTCCCAGTATCTCTCCACCTTAAATATTCTTTCCATTAAGATTTAACTATCATCCACTGTCTATGTTTAGAGAAAAATATGCTAAAACTTATGTCAGCAAGTTGGGCTCATTCATACCGGCAATAAAATCCAGCAGTTTTATACCTTCACTGTATCTTTCAAACTGCATAATTCTGCAACCAGTCATAGACAGAAGTCTCCCAGTTAACATCAATGGACATCGTCTCACGTGTTGAAACATCACATAAGGAATCAATTGCACTGCTGAAGAGATGATTCTGTACAACAGGGCTGCTCTAGCCATGCTGTTTTGTGGGTGTAAGAGAGAAGCAGATGATACTTGTAACTACTGTAATGTAATGTAATGAAAAATGTAAATGCAAAATATTTCTAGCCAGTGAGAAACATGAACTAAGTTATTAAGTTACATAGCTTGCAGAATGACTTACGATTTATATGTGAATTGTATATCCACTTGAAATACCTGAAATTCATAACCTGATCTGTTGACTGTGAAACATTCTCTGTTTTGTCTTGGATTTTGAATAGATTACAGTTCATTTTTTTGCACCTATACCTCCAATTGCTGAAAAGAGGGCAAAATTGGTTGAATAAATAATTTCTGCCAACTACATGTTTATGCTAATACAATCATATTGTAAAAAACTTTTTTCTCCCAGTTTACTTGCTGGTGGGCTTTTTCTCTCTCTGCTTTTGCATTTTCTTGATGTTTCAGTCCAGGGATCCTGGAAAAAAAACCCTATTCTGTAGCTGTAGAACAGACATTTGCATTAGAAATTTTGCATATCACATCTATTCTCAAAAAGAACTCTCCCACAAGAGAATGGAATGGCATCTTCAACACCTTGGCATATCTGGCATAGCTATAATCTAGTGCTAGAAACTGAAGGAATACCCAGTATACTGGTACTTAAAACTTGATTATGACAAGCAGATAAATTTCATATATGCAAACATGATTTGGTAAGAACTTTCTAGTTTGATACCGCTGTAGATTTGAGCTGCAGTCTACGAGTAGAGAACATTGGGGTTTTTCTTTGCCTCCCTCTGGGAAAGGCTACCTCCATACAAAAAGAGAATCAGCTTTTTTCTGTACGTGAACCCCTTTCTTACTACTTCTATATTTAGAAGATGTTCTATAATGTGGGAAGTAATTTAGATCAGAAGAAAAAGTTCTCTCAAAAATACTTGAATAAAAATCCCTGTTTTCTAAATCAAATATCTTTATCACTATTACCATTTTTTTTTATAATGTATGAAGTGGAAGATATGAAATACTGTTTTTTTGAGTATATGCTGCAATTTTAGGTTAATCCTTGGAAAAAATTACAGCTTCATAATGAGGTCAAAAATGAAAGTGCACTATATAAAAAATTTAAATGGTATACATTTCAAATGAAGTTTTACTCAAATCATCATGGAGGAATGTGAAATCTAAGTAACAAAAATGACATACTGCCCATCAGAGTTTTAAAATGACATGCAATTATACCCATAAAATGATCAATGGCTGGATAACCTCACAAATAGTGTTATTGGGCAAGGGATGCCAGCTTTCCCAGGAAAATGATTAGGGTTGACAACTGCTGGTAGCAGCAATTTCCAAAACATCTCCCCCATTCTTGTCAGCAACATAAACCGATGTGAGTGCTAATATAGGTGTGTCAAAATCATTTCTCACTGTCATTCTAAAAAGACTAATTGAGACCAGATAATACAGACAAACTACACAGTTCATGAGTCTCTTATGAAAGGAAGAGGCACACCAATGATTATAGGCAGAATGATAATTATAAGGGGTTTTAGTCATTTTTAGTAAAGCTTATGTATTGGGTCCAAATATAAAATCTTTAATCAACAAGCCTCTCTCACACAAGAAGTAAACTCTGGCATATTTATCAACTTATCTAAAAATGGCAAATACTGAGACAAGGAGCATTAAATTGATCATTTTATTACCATGACCACAGGTAACACTAGGAACTAGGCTTCTTTTACAACAAAGAAAAAGCCCAACAAATTTAACATGACAAAAGATAAATCAGAGCTCTCAAAAAGCTATTAAGTCATAAGTGTTAATTTCCTTAGTTAAATCTTTGCTCCATCACCTTGTTATATATGAATCATTTCATGAAAGTGAAAAAATAGTACTTTAGAAATATTAAAGGCACAGCTTTATGTCTTCCTGAATAGGTCAGGTTCTTAAACTTTCAGTAAAGGATACCTAAACAGAGCTATCTTTGAAAAAGCTAAAAAAAAGACGACACACACAGCGGAATACAGAGAATCAGTGAAAAATCAAGAATACAGACATATCTCAAATAGATCTCATTGACTTTTAGAAATGCTTTGAACAACAGCTGTAGCCACTGGGGTGCTGTAATGACATACCCCATTATAAAATGTAACCCTAAGTAAATGTAGGAGTGGAAATTTAACAATTGGACATTTAATGGCTGCAATTATGGCAAAAGAATAATGAAACTATTACACAGAAGAACTGGCAATTACTCTAAGGCTTATTGCAATACAGCTGTGAAAAAAGTAACACAGAAGCATACTTAAAAATGGTTATTAAAGGGGGATAATGCATTCTGTTTACCTTGACAGAAGCAATTTTTCTTCTGAAATGAAATGGAGCTTTTTGGCTATCAGACATGGGAGCTCAGATGTGATGGATCCTGCTACTTAAAGGTAATGTATTTTCAGATATGCTTTTCTAGGTATAAATGATGTCTACACTAAGACTATAATGGCTGGATTTATAAGCCAACAAACAGACAGAAGAGGATGTTTAAGCACAGACCTAAATGAAAAATAAATAGCATGCAAAAATATAAGGTACCTTCTAAGTAATCTAAGAAGCTACTCTTCATCAATGGAAATGTTAAATGTTAGTTGTCTCCTATCAAAACAGATTAGGTGCCAGACCCATTAGGCAGCCTACAAAATCCCCATGTCGGGATTCAAATATAATTTATTTGCCTTATTTAATTTTCAGTTGTACACATCCCAGTGAGGTTATAAGTGAATAGAAAAAAAGTAAAATTTGATACAGATGCAACAAGGAAGACTATAAAAGAAAGTCTCCACAGCAGTACATGAAAGTATGGTATTTGGCTAAAATAGTATTTTTGAAATTTCATTTTCCTTTAGATAGGCAGAGTGAATATCTAATGGTGTAAAATTCAAGAAAGTGTTAGGAAATGATACAGGACATGTTGTTTGTCCACATAAAGTCCATTTAATTAGCAAGCTGAGAGAAGTTCAGAGAATAGCCCTGAGTCTCAACCATGCCCAGTTCAGTGATCTAACTGGCAACTCTTTAAGTAAAAAGTTAAACATTCTGGAAAGTTAAACATTCCACACCAAAATCATGGCAGAGTTCCTAAAACTTATGTCTCAAGCTTGACCAATAATCGATCTGTGTGCATCAGCTTTCCATTTCATTCAGTGTTTCATAAGGGATTTAGTAAATACATTGCAGTCATCAGCTATGTATTTCCAAGAAAGAGCTCAAAAATTAAATACGGATCTAAATTTTGTTGGCAGTGAGCACAACTGAAGAAAGGGGCTGAGGGCCCATACCTTATTATTTGGTGCAGACAGCTAAAAAGAAATGAAGACATGCCCTGAAAAAAAGCAACGAAAATAGCATCACCTAATTGAGAAAAAGTATCTTAGAAGAGGACACCAAACACAGTGCTTTATGAATGGCTTCATAAGGCCGGGAACCAAATCAAGAAGTCATGCACTAGCAAAATTCTCACCAAGAGCTTTGCCCTAAGCTTGCCATAGAAATGAGTGTGTACAAAATTAGGTTTATTCTTGGCTTGCACAATATGACAGGCAATCCACGTGCATTCAGTTCACGTTCTTGGACTGACTTTGGTTGCTTTATGCTCCTGTGGAAGCTCAAAACAGCTGGAAAAATGATATAAATGACCTTAAAAATGTTCTAGTTTGCTCTAAGTTTTTCAGTGAGTCATTTAGGCCCAAGGCTGGTACATGAATAGGGATAAGTGGCTTTGAGTGGCTTGGAGTTAGGCGTATCAGCAGTTCCCTGCTTCCTAGTATGGGAACCTATTGCAAGAATAAACTGGATGATATCGAAACTTGACCCAGTTATTTGAAAAGGATTGCTTCTCTTTTAGAGCAACAGGAAATGAAAACCAAAGCTTTTTAGAATGTGCATCAGATAGCATAGTCCTTTCTTGCTACATACTTTGCTTACACTATGCAACTAACTGATTAGCACACATATTCCCTGCATATGTTCTTCTGAAAGTATCAGGTCCTGAAAATAAGTTCCTAGATCACTGCAAGAGCCAGAAGGCTATGAGTCTAGAAAGAACATGTTCCTGAAGCTTAGGAGTTGAGATAATATTGGGAATGAAGAAGCAAGTTACAGAGAGAGAAGCAAAAAGACTACTAAGGAGCTCTGAAGTAAACTTTGTATTACCTGTCTGCAACGATAGTCCCACTGCTGCTGAAATGCAGGCTGTTTATTTATTCTTAAAAAATATATATATTTATTGATGACCTGTGGGCACTATAATGTGAAAATACAGTATGATAATTCCTTGAAAATGATAGGCATTCTTTTTATTTTTAAGTATACCCTGTAGATAGTGATACTTACATCATCACTCCTTGAGTATGCCTGCCAGACAAAATGCCATGACATTATAAAATGATGTCTCTTCTCCCACCTGTACTTCCTCCGCAACTCCCTCATCTTTGCCCAGGACACTGCTGTAGGTGTTTTAGACCATACTTACACTAGAAGTGTATTGCATCAGCATACAAATTATACTTTCATCTCACTTTCAATCTGTAAGTAGCTATTTTACCAGTGTCTAAATCATTAGACTTCTCCTCACACAGCAATGAATCAGTGGTGTCTCTGGTGTCTCTTGCTGGAAAGGTGGCCTTGTTACACATTCAGCCCAGGCACGACTGAGAATGTAGCTTTAAAAGCATAACTTTTTTGATTGGTATTGATGCATGCAACAAAAACTAGTAACAAACAGAAAATCCAAGAAGGCAAGTAAAATAAAAAGTACAAAAAAAAAAAAAAAAAAAAAAAAAAAAAAAAAAAAAAAAAAACCTTCATTCCTCTGCGCCATGAAAAATCGCCATTAAGGCAAGATGTTATCCTCAGTTGTCATCTACTGAGAATATATGAATATATTTGTTCACCAAGTAATAAATAAACATATTCTCAGGTTCTCTGCTTTGAAATGATAGCTAGAGAAAAGTACATTGCTACTATAAGCAAGTTTAGGCTATCATTTGGTTTATGGAAAACAGACTGTATTAGTAAAGTATCGCTTGAAAAAATGATTTATTGCAAAAGGAAGAGAAGTATTTGAAGATCTCCCTTTCCAAATTCTCAGCTGTCCAGAGATGAACCATATTAGATGAGACTAGAGAAAGATAGAGATGGTCTTTGAAGAAACATTAACATGCTGCACCATCTTTTAAATGCTTTAATTGCTGGTATTCAGCATCTGTATGAGTAAGACTGTTTTTATCAAATTTCTTTCTTATCAACTTCCTTGTTCTTTGAAATTGTTGAGAGGAGTTTCTACTTTCTGTCTACAAGCTGTGCAAATTCATCTGGATGCCCCTTTGCTCAGTTTTGTTCATACAGACAGCCACTGTTCCTACACTTGCTAAGTGTTCTTAAAATGTGTGCTTTGTACAGTCATCTTTCAAATTTTATGAAAGTTATTATAAAAAAGATATACATATACAGGTACTATAAGGATATGTGAAGCCAGACTGCTTAAATTTGAGTCTTCCTGAATGTCATGACGTAGTTGATTTCCTGTATTCTAAAAACTGCAGTTCAGATAGGCAATACACTAGAGACATACAGTCAGGATAATGATTATCCTATAAAGGTTCCCTTTTCTTTTTTGTTTTATTCTTGTGCTACATCAGACATTTTTAAATGAGCCGTAGGTTGTCCTGGTTCATTTAGCTCCATCTGTCTGTTTCAAATATGGTTTTATTATGTGGTAGACTGCCTACAAGTGTCTTCTTTCTAGAGTAACCTTTTAAATTAAATATGTTAGCAGAGAATGAGAGCTTGCTAACCAAGGATTTTCCCTGTTTTCCCTAGAGTTTTCACTCAAATAAAAATCCTTTTTTCACACACACACACAAAAAGCAGAAATTCTGCTTACTGTCTTGGGCATGTCAGCTCTGTGCAGAGAAATGCAGAATGGATCTCCAAATTAGCAGCAATCTAAGGCTGGAAGGGAAACCATATAGACCTAGTAGCTTGGATCTGGAAGCAGAAGAGCTGTCATTAAACAGCCCTGCATCCAAGCTAAGAATTCCTAAATTACTGCTGCGATATTGAGGTGACCGATGTTTTCAAATTCAAACTGCTTTGCATAGAGCCTACATAAGTAACCCTCCACTATGCTCACAGTTCCATTATTTGCATCTGCAGAACCCGCTTATGGATTTGGGTGAAATCCTGGATCCAGGGAAATCAACAGCAAGATACCCATCTGTATCAACATCCAAAAGTGTATCTGAAGACTGCAGTGCATAGTGAAGAAATGCTTGAGGTTGCTTTAGAAAAGCTAAATGGAATATCTGCAGCATTCTTGCCTTGAGCTGCTGCGTAATATGACTGGGAAACCAGCTCAAAAAGCTCTGGGTGACAGTGACTCTCAGGTTTTGTCCCTAAGAAGTCAAACTTTCTTTCTCTGACATGAGACTCCAGCATTGAACTTGTAACTGAAATAAATTATAATACCTGAATTTTATCGCCCTGTGAGAAAATAATTGCAAATAATTAACATAGAGACTTTTAATGAGCTTTGCAAACAGTAAAAAGTAACTCTTTATACACTGTTAAAATTTTCTGAGAGTTCTGCTAGGCTGCATTGTTTATGAGGTATGGTATTACTTGCTTAGCTTTTGGAAATCTTCTGTTCTGTACAACTGAACTGGCATCTTCATAGTTAGATTAGAACATTGTTGTTTAAAAGAAAAAACAAATCCTGCCTCTCAAAGACTCATGAACTTGAACTACATCTGCAAACATCGAAAAATGTTTAGAAAGTCTGGGTAAACCTCAAATTTCATGAGAATTGTTCATCCCTGATTTGCATGCATGAGTCATGTAATTGTCAGCAAATGATGAAATAGGGAAGCAGGTGGTAATGTCTGTGCACTGGCTTACGAGGGAGCGTTCAGAGGCACGACACGTTTCAGTCTGCTAGAGAGTTACTGGGAAATGTGATGGATCCATTTTTTTTGGTTACTGGACAAACAGAGTAGATCTGAAAGAGCAGTTTAACAGGCTAGGAAGATAAATGCTCTAGCTATGCTAGCAAGTCTGTCCTAAGAAAATGAAAAGATCTCTGGATGATATTCAAAATGCTCAAGAAATGTAATTCTGTTGGCTCCTGTTATAGCTAGCTCATCCAAAGGTAAGAGAATAAGAGAGATGAGAGCCATACATTTGCACAGAGGAGAAAAAAAAGTCACATCTGTTTTATTATGTCCAATGTCCTCATTAAAAAAAAAAATAAACAAAAATACTTTGTTATAAAATTGAGATCTGCTGTCTGTCATCTTACACCTTAGTGCAGGTGGTCATATAGACTGATATTTGCATATTCCAGTCAAATTTGCACTGTTTTCAGATCTTTCTAAGCTGCATTATGCCAAAAGGAAGTAATGACAGGTATTCAGTATGATAACATCCTTTGGACTAACGGTTAAAAAAAAGAAATCCTCCATAATTAGCTACATATTTATATGATGTTAAGTACAAACTGTATTACATAAGTAAGTTTTACTTCTGCAATGCTCCAAAGCACTAGTTCTATATTTTATATATGTAGTTGCTAAATGAAACAGAAAAAGCAGAGATCAATGAGATGATTAAAATTCAGTTTTTCAGTCCAACGCAGGTTCTGTTCAGAAATTATATCTGCAGCACAACTGACCATGGATACACCTATGACATAATTCTAAGACCTGTAAGAGCACTGCACAGCATATACAATGTAAAATTCTCTACCTATGCTATACTAAGCGATCCTGTAGGCTTGTTGACAGCCATGCTATGTTTCAGATTACAGAGGTCAAAATCAAAGCTCTCTTAATTGCTGGGTCACTAATGCAAACTAATGAAATTTAGCAGAATCATTGCTAACTATGGAAAAAAAAACATTTAGAGATACTCTGACACTGAGATCAGCATTTCTGACTTGTCCATTTTGAAAGATGATAGCTCTGTACTGAAAGTTAAAAGCAAATGTTTTGTCATTGTCTGGTTATATTACAAGCTCCATTTAGAGCTAAACCATCTGTACTATGCCAGGAGATAGTTGCCATGTAAACAACTAGAAACCTGAGAGCCATCGTGAGACCTCAACTGTGTATGTCTCTTTACCAACATACAGTTTCCTAGTAGTGAAACCTTTGAATGGACACTGCAAAGAACCCTGCATGGGCAAGATGTGAAATTCTCTAATGGTTTGCTCCAAAAGTTGCAGTTTGTCTACCTAAACACTTACCTTGAGGAGCTGAGACATGCAACTCATTTTATTGCAACAAGTAAGTAGAACTAGCTGGAAGAAGAAAAGACAAGAGTATCCTTTCTGACTATGGTGCTAACCAGAATCAAAATCAAAGATCAAGCAAGATCCATCAAAAATAATTTTCTTCTTTTGAGGTTTTGAGTATTTTGGATTTTAGAGAGAAAATGTGCCTAGGATTAAGAAATGCTTTGCTAAGCATGTTTATGTCTTTCCTGCCTCTGTATCTGTTAATGTACTGAAGCTGAAAGGCACTCTGGTTCTGTCATGCCAAGCAAATGAATTAAGTCCTGTCCTTTATTTCATATGTTCTTACGTCTCTTCAGGAACAGGTTAATGAGGCAAAACCAAATCCAACAAAGAACAGCTTAACAAATTCTAACATTTGTGAGATGTCAAGTAAATCTGTGGTTCCAGAGTCTAGAGCTTGTTTCTAGACACTGTATTTCCTCCAGGCTTGCAAAAATGTGGAATCACAACAGTTATAGACTTTAAGCAGACAGAGGGAGGGGTGAGGGAAAAAAAAAAAAAAAAAGAAAAAAAAAACCCCCCCCCCACACACACACGCAAAATGCAATAACCAAAAAAATAATCCTCAATCCACACTCCTGTGTTGGTAGTAAATTGCCAGAACCATAATTGCCACGCTAAGTACCATCCTTCTGCCAACATTTGCTTAATTTATGAATACATATATCTAGAAGACATAAGCCTGACCTATAAAATAATCTGCATAGAATGACAATTCATATAAAACATCGAATTACTATCCATCAATATTAAATTGTCTGCTCTGATCTTTTATTTCTGATTTCTTCATACTGAAAGTCTTTTGTGATCAACATGCCTAAGTAAAAGTTCTTGTACCCATCCCTGCAGGGAGAGCAGCACTTAGCAAATAAAATATTCCTTGAGACAAGCTAATTGTAAAATTGCACACAGGTCTATATTTTCTGCTCTTCTCTGTTTCTCCGAAAGAATTCTCTTTGGCTAGATTGATTTCTTAATGAGAATCAATTATGATACTTGTTGCTGGCTTACATTATATTTTGCTGGTTTCTAGTTTTGTGGCACTGAGATGTAAACTGCCTGACCTTCAATACATTAAGCTAATGTACTACCACATTAATGCAATCAGATGATCACTGCACTTCCCACCATGTGCAATTTACTTTACAGTAATCAGGTAAGAAGCCATCGTTTCAGCTGTATTGTCCAGTATAACAATGTCTTTATAACGTCATTTTACTTTAAATCATTACTGTGGTGCAGTCACACTTTCCACAGAAAAGGCTGGTGGCTATGAGAAAATTTAACTTGCTGAGTACAAAATGGAGGTCAGTTTTGATGAAAAATGTAAATTTGACTCATTAGGAAGAGGTCTTTTATTAGATAAGCATAAAGTTTTTTTTATTAAATAATTATATTTAATTAGGAAAAACAAACTAGCTTTTGGGTGCACAAGACCTTCTTCAGCTTCTTCAGACTTTTTATTTTTTCCTCCTCCTCCTTTATGATAGCTGCTGCAATAAAGGATATCGCTTTTTTTCCTACAAACCTTGCCTCATCTATATTCTTAGACCATCACCACAACAATAGGTTTTACTGTATTATGTGTATATAAAACTAAAAATCCCAAAGATCTCAAAATGATTTGTATCTTTTCTATACGTTGGAAAGTTTACCCACCTTCGAACCATAAACAGTTCTTGAGTGTAGTAGTAGATGTTCAACACCGGAAGTACGACCCAAATGTTTGAGACTGGAAATGAAGACGTTTCCCTTGTTAGAAATAACAGAAAGAACTTGGTTAGAAAGCAGTAATTACAAGAATCGAGAACTTCCTATTTTTCTAAAACTATGCATGAGGTCAATTAAGAACTTAAGCCCAGTTTTAATATATCCTAAAGAGGAGAAGAAGCCTTAAAGTGAACTTGCTGCATGTGGGCAGCATGTTCAGTAAGTACCATATGGAGTGAAGCACTAGCTCCAACACTTGATCACCAGCAATAATGATCTTCAAGCACCTAGGCTTGGTCTGGAGGAGCATGCTTCCTGCAGTAATGCAGGTGATAGAGCAATACAAACAGGAAATGCACAATAAATCTGCATACTTTGTAAAACCTCATTTGCTTACCTTACAAGCTGGTTACATGACATTCTCTTTGAAAGTGTTATGGGTAAACTTACGCCAGCCATAGTCCATCAGTTTTATGAAACGCTATTTAATGAATGCAGCAGATTCCCATGGCATAGGAATAGCTACAGAACCATCAAGAACAATGAACATATTGAAAGAAATAACACCTCCAAGCATTGAATAAACTTCTGACTGCATCATCAGATTATTAAAAAAAGAGCATGACTTAAATAGCTATTTGCAAATATCATTCTGTAAACAAATTTGAATATAAAAGCCACATGGAGTTTGCTATTCTTCAAATTTGTATAAAGGATCTGTCATCTCTGAAATGACAATCCACTCAAAGTACAAAGACAAATGTGCTGAAGGTGCTAGTTTGATTTACTAGAAACACCAGGAAATAGGGCAGAATAAGTTGAGCATAAATTCCTACCAAAAGTTATCCCTAAGTGAGTGATCACCACACAATAAAAGGCACTTCACAGAGATATGGAACAACTACAGTGAATTATCGCTAATTAGCACCATTGCCACTGTAGTCCAGAAAAGTGTATTTAGAGAGGATTATTGTTTCCTTCTTGTTACTGTCCCCAAATACAAACCATGGATCTAAAATGATCCTCACCCTTCAGAAGAAGCAGAAATAAAAATACACAGCAAAGAAGTAAACTCATATGCCTCCTCATTCAGAGAAGAGTTTGAAAATAAACATGTTTTTCCTTTGTTTTTCACTGTACTGCATACAATATTCAGGCCAGTATAACGTTTTGAAAGATCAGAGAGCTGATGGTGTGACCACAGTGACAGAGTTGAAGGTAGTTTCAAAGCCTCTATGTGCTAATCACCTCAGTTTGCTCCTCCTGTAGTAGGATCCAATCTAAGCCTAGGAAAGAGAGGGTCTGAGACTGAACCTGGCAGCCTTATCCCCCCCTCAGCAAAATACCTGTTCCTTTAGCACCTTGCTGTCTTTAGCATCTCTCTTGCTGCCAGCACAGTAAGAGTAAAGGAGAAAGAGAACTCAGAACAAAGACAAAGGAGACACAAATTACCCAGATGGCATATCAACTTTTAAAATACATTACAGATGGGAGAGGCAGCTTCCACAACAGAGGCTAGGTGAGTAATCCTCAAACTCCAAGCTGAAAGTTAGGTATAGCTCCACCTTAGCTTCCATTTAAATGGCCACTAGGGCAGGGCAGGTGGAAGGAATCTGAGCTCATCTCCTCTAGCTTTCCTGCTCTGAATTAAACATAAGCTTTGCTTCAGTGGGAATATGGACATAGAAAACTCCACCCTGCTGCATTATAGCACTATCAATAGCACTTCTGATTACATAAAAGATGGTAAACAGAACACTAAAGACTTATCCTAAAAAACACTGGCTCTTACTGTACCACTGCTCTTAAAGATAGTTAGTAAAACCTTGGTGAAAGCAGAAAAGATGCAGACATAGTCCTGTTTCTGTTATGAAGTTCCAGCACTCCAGAATACAGAATTTTACAGAGAATAGTTACATTTCAGTTAATGAGGCTCTTGACTCAGTTGATACCTACATACTTCTCAGTGAAGGCACACATGTTCTGGGTAGTGGAGTGTCTGTAGTGTGGACTACAGACAGAAATGTTTTCAGTTGGCTATAGACAGGGGAAAGGAAAAGAATCTGACTTTATTTGGAAGAACTGTAAAGGAAAAGGTATGAATTCAAGAGTGAGGCAAAGATAGAAAAATTAGCAGGGAAGATAAAGGAATATGAGGAGGGGATGTAGGAGGCAAAGTACTACTAAATGAGCAATGTGGATATTAATTTGTTAATGCCTACATTTTTAGGATGACTAGTATGTGTTTTAAAGGAGCTCGTATTTAATCAGAGACAATGCACAGGCATGTGTGGGGCCTAGTATCAATAACTCTACTTTTCAGTGGCTTTTTTAATGTTCTAGGAAGCCAATTAAAAAAACAGAATTATAAGCAATCTTGTTATGTCATTTCATTTCCTGGATGGTGAAACTGTAAAACGATGCTTGGACTTCGTATAATTGGGCTCACAGATGCCTCTCAGAGGAATTTAAATGTACCTTGTACCTAAAAATGATATATGGCTTTTTGTTTGGGTTCATTTGGAGTGAAAATCATACTGCAAAACATATTTTTGAAGCTGAGGGGAAAAGAAAAGTAGTTGCTGCCATCTGGCTCTTTCAAAATCATCCCTACAGAGGTCTGTCTCTGTCTATTTATACCATATCCATTGTCATCATATCATATCTGTCTG
Organism: Rhea pennata; assembly: GCF_028389875.1. Taxonomy (NCBI): domain Eukaryota; kingdom Metazoa; phylum Chordata; class Aves; order Rheiformes; family Rheidae; genus Rhea; species Rhea pennata. The sequence continues at coordinate 13,517,964 of NC_084670.1, read as the reverse complement.
TCCTGTGTTACAGGACTCCAGGCAAGGAGCACATAGCATGATACTCTGATATGGAGATGATTCTCAGGGAAAATCAGCCTAACAAGGTGAAGTGAATGAATTGCACAGTTTACACCAGTTGCGAATCTGCCTTTTTGAAGGGATTGCCCATTGTTAAAGGGTTTCAGAAGTACCTTTGTCAAGGCTGTTCTTAGTGGGCGCCTCTGGCCACAGAGAGCGGAATAAGGTAAATGGCTTCTGCCTCTTCTTTTCTGACCTGCATTTCTATGTATGTACAAATAAAGTCTCATTCAGTATTCATGTACCCTTTGGAATTATATTCATGCACAAATTCATATTATGTCAAAGGGGTTATACATTGATCTATGATATTCTTTGTAAGAAGCAGGGCCAGGCGGAGGTTGGAGGGCACTGAAGAGAGAGAAGCAGACTCAGGAAGAAGTTACCTAAGATCCCTGCAGGACTCAGTATTCTGGGCCAGATCCTCTGCTTGGCTTCAATGGAGCAATGCTGATGTACACCCACACACAAGCTGGCCTTGTTCCCTGCAGTACTGCTGCACCCAATTTGCTTTCTCTCTCTCTCTCTCTTTTTTTTTTTTTTTAACAGATTTGCTTTTGTCTGACTTAAAGATCCTTTATACTTAACAGACTTTTTTTTTTTTTTGAAAGATGTTTGTTCAGAAGCTCTAAAATCCAGCCAATGAACTCTGTGTCAGCCTCTTGCCTTAAAATTTTTTGTTTTAGTCTCTGTGCATCAGTGGTGTGTGGTGTGTGCAAACTGATAGACCTTCAGTATCTTTTTCCTTTTCAGTGCATCTCCCACAGATGTACAATATTCCCTGAATTCTCTTCCTAAAATGACTGTATTGAAATTTCACAGTGCAATATTACATTCTATAATATTGAATTTTAGTCTCATAGCAGAGATTTTCATCTGGAGGTATTACAGCACCCAAAATGCAATTTCCCCAACTTCTGTCTTCAAGTGTCAAGTATTTAAGTGCCAAATAAATGCTCTGTCAGCTGGATCTCTCTGGAATTCTAGTGATATCTGAAGCTCATCAGACAGCTCTCCTTGCCCCCTGCCAGGAATTTCTTGGGGAAACACCTCAAGCTAGACCATGCCTATGTAAAAGTAGCAGTCCAAAGCTGAAACAGTACTTGCACCCCACATGCCTATAAAAATATCTCCACTAGCTCAGAGTCTAATGTTCTGCAGAAACAGATATGAATGGCAGACAAAACCCAGAATTTAATAAGATCTTTTCATGCGTTTGTCCACAGGGAGCCTTCATTAACATTAAAGCTGAACCTCTGAAGAGATCGCTAGACATTTTGCATGGCACTCCTCCTGGCCCATTACTTACAGTATTTTATTAGCATCGACACTGAGATATTACTTACGTAATAAGAGTTTATGACAGCACAAGTGCTTGTATGAGAGGACTGCACTTCATTAGAACATATTTTCTGACATCGTGTATTCTTCATTAACTTTTAAACATTTCACTAATTAGATTTCACTTTGTGAAATGGACACTAAGTAGGATGGCTTTTATCCTGGCTCCTACTCAGTGAAAAATTATGGGATTGTGGGCAGCAAATGTTAATTGAATATACAGCAGTAGCTGAGCTCTGCTGCTGCCCTTCTCTTCCTGCTGCCCTTTTCAAGACTGAAGGCTGCCATTATTGTTTCATTCCTTTGACCTCTTATAAGGGCAGCACAGAAAAGTCAGGCTGCTCTTTTCTGCCTCTCCTCCAGATCCCACAAAGTCCAGGCACAGCACTGGCCTCTTCATATATCTCTTCCTATAGTTATCTTTTGCAGAACACTTATCCCTGCATACCTTGCATATATTCTTACCTCTGATTTATTATTCTAGTATTAATATGTCCAAAATTAGGCATCTCCACATCGTCATCACCTAAATAACCTCTTAAATAACAAATGACTAGCAGTTGTTATCTGGTCAGATAGTAGTAAGAAAGCCACCTGAAACAAAATATGCAGTACTTTTCAACTAAAACCCTCTTGCAGTTTTATCTCAGTTCATCTGTCTCTGTGATCAAAGGGGAAACAAGTTATCTGCTCTGCAACTGGTCCTGAAGGTTAATAAAAATGTCCAGAGATACTCCTCCCACCTACCCACTTGTTTAACTCTGATTTCCCAAAGGAATCACAGACAAACTGCTTGTTTGTGAGCCTGCCTGTCTCTACCTAGTAACTTTGGATTCCAATGGATAATTCAAAATTAATTTCACAGAAAAAACAAAAGTCAGGGACATTTATATAAGTTTCATACAGCAGTGCAGCTAGCTAATAGGAGAGAATCCCTACTAGCACTCTGAATGGAAGAAAGGCAGGAATAATTGCATCTGTTATGTTGTTTTCCCAGAAGCTGAGATGAAGCAGCTAACCAGTGAATCAGTACCCATGTATCAACTGGCCAAGAAGTCTGCATAAAACTTTAAATCAGCCGAAGTATGTTGTCTTTTGACCACCTAACAGGAAAAACAGATGTTGGTGGAGGGTATGAGGAGCTCTGAAGCCATCTTAACTTCAGAAAGCTGATTTTCTGCAGTAGAAAGTGCATATGGGGGGACACAAAAAAGTGACAGAGATACTGTGCAAGAAGATAGAGGACACAGACATGCCACAGAGTAGGAAGATTTCTGAAGGACATGGGGAATTTGGAGCTAGATTAATAGGGAAATGAAGACCATTAAGTATAAATTCATTGCTAACCAGACTTCATTACTCACAGAACTCCTAATAGGGCTGTGGCTCATGTCCCTTCATTGGCAGTATGTACAGAAATCATACGAGACAGAGCTTCTTGAAAGTATACATGCAAACTATCAGCTTTCTAGATCAGAGTCAACAACATGAACCTGGAAGACAATGGCATGAGTGGCCTTAAGGGGTAACCAGCAACTTCAGCTCTTATTGATGTAAGTGAAATCAAATCAATAAAAGTAGTCACAGCACATTCAAAAGCCCAACCAAATTAGTTAACTCATTATAAATGAATGTAACAGCACTTGCTCTGTTCAGGTGTCATCATTTTTAGGTTGAGCTAGCAGGTAGAATTCACTAGTAAAATTTTTATTGTGTCACCCCTACAAACAGTAGAACTACTGTATTCATGCTATTCCCTAAACGTGTAAGCCTTTCAAAGGACCCTTGCAAATGCCTAATAAAGGCATTTGTAAAAATGTCCACAGAAGTCTCCGCATACAGAATTAGGCTGATCGTGGACAGTGATGTCCTTATTAATTCAAATATTTTCTTATTAGAAGATTTTTAGTACTGTCATTAACATTAATAGCATGAGAGCAATATCTTGAAGAGGGAATATAATAGCTGAAGGAAGAATGCTCTGGAGATGAAGATTTCGGTGAGGCTTGAAGATCCTTAGCACAGGATACAAATGACATACAAAGACATACAAATATGTCTCAAAGCAAGTTACTCTGTCTTGCCCACAGAAGAAACATGGCTGACTCTGAGTTCAATTAAATATAGTTCTTAGGCTTAGATTCCTACAGAAAATGAGGTTGATGTTAATTATGCCTTTAGCATTACATGCTATGAACTCATGAATTCACTGATGTTGTATAATTTGGATGTGGTGCTAGTACTTTGGAAAACCCAAACTAAACATGTTGTACAGCTTTCTCAAGTATCTGAATATGATTTGCAAACTTGTTCAGTAGAGACTGATAAATCTGGAGTAAGTTTCAGGAAAAGGCATAGACTGCTCACTTCTTATTCTTCCTGTTAGCATGGATCTTCTTCCACATTTTCAGGCAAAATATTATGGAGCTAAATTGTGCAAGTAAATTTGCAGCACGAAAGTAAGACAAGCTTAATTTATCTGGAATCATCTTTTTGTTTTCACAAGTGTTAAACCTCTAATATTTAAAAAAATATATTCAGTAAGAGGCATCCTGATGCTGATGCTGTATATTCTGGTGCCCGCTGTGCCCATGCTGGTAATGCACCTATGAAACTCGGCATCCTCAAAGGTGTGGCATAGGAGGAATTAAACAACTTTTTTCATGTTTTCATAGCTAATACCTTTAATCAAATTAGTACAGAGACTGATCACAGGAAGAGAGTTTTAATACTTGGTAACTTGTCACACTTGGGCCTTCAATTGTTTGGAACAAAAGTAGGTTATTTTCAAATAGTTGCTACTGCTCAGTTATGCATTTTTGTTTTGTGATGCATATAATCAGTCACCATATACACAAATTCAAGATTTCCCCGTGGCATGTCTTAAAGATAGGACTTCTATTGCTTTCATAACTTATCAAAATGGAGGCAACCAGCACATATTTTACCAACAAATATCTTGGAAAATATACTTAGGGCCCAATCCTGCAGTTCTCAGAAATCTTAGGATTTACTGATACTGTTAGAATAGCTTAAGGCTGTATGCTAAGCCCAGATCTATTCTGCATTCTAGACAGATGACTGTTTAGGAGTAAAAAACACAGGGAGGCTATCAAATTCTGGCCCTAAAGTCAAATGCAGTCAAAAACGAAACCTAAGATTTTAAGCCTTAAAGAATTTATGGGAGAGGAATTTCAAAATACAGACCCAAGGCTCATCTGGTATATCCACTGTTATTAATGTTGTGTGTGAGGATGGAGGAGGAGAAGCGTGCCAAAGACAGGCTAGGTTTGCTTAGGCATTGTTACCCAGAGGAGAAGGATACAAACACAATTTTTACATTTAAAATCTTTGTTTTGCTTAACATCAAAGTTATTTCCAGAATCACCTTGTGGGAATCAAGGCATCGTTACTCTGGGTGCTGAACAGTTGGTACAGAGCTTGATTCTGTCCAGAAGATTTTTCCATTTCCGTAAGAGACAGATGCAGTCAACTTAGGCAACAACATTTCCTGCAATTCTTTTTGATTAGAACTGTGCTCAGAAAACAGTCCATTAAAACTGAATGAAAGGTCAAGTCTCCATTTGGGTAATTATGTCGTTTTCAAGAGTGATCAGAGAGAACTATGGTAACATATTGTAGATTAATATCCGCCACCATATGGCACTTCAAAATGACAAATAGAAACAATACATATACTTTATAAAAGAGGAAAATTGTTTGTAAGCCATTTTAAAGACTATTTTACAAAACCAGTCCTTGGTATTAAATATAGGAAACATGTGGGTATTTTGTCATTTAAATTGTTGCTTGGCTACAGAAAGTCCCAAGACCATCAAGTCCTGGACAATTATCTTCTTTTTATTTCTGATTATTTCAAAATTTTCACCCATACCATCTATGAAATGTTTAAGGTACCTCTAGCACTAATGAAACACCTCAGTTGCCAAAATACATGCTTAAAAGGCAAAGTGAAGACATGCAAATACAAAAGGTGAAATCTTAATCTCATTAAAAACAGAATCTCTGTAAATTAAATGGGGCAGAGATTTCATATTAGGACTGCTGACAGGAATAACAAATTGTTCCTCCTCCATTCTACTTCTCCTCACCCAATTCATGAGATGGACTTAAAATTTAAGAGTAATAAAAAGAACAAAGGAACTTTTTTTTTTATATACCTCTCTCCTTTTTGAACTTCTGAAGCACACACAGATCACAGGTCTGATGTTTTTCAGTAAGAAGAAATGCTATTTTTTTTAAGACTGTTTTCAGACCAGCTTGGTAGTCCTCGACAGCCCCCCCCTGAGACCCTGGCGCTCTTACAGCTGGGAGATGGTGAACAGGCTGACGGCAGCCCTTCTGGCACCCATGCTGGGAAGTCGAGGGTGGTGTTTCCTCACGCTCCCCCAGGCTGGCCTTCCCAGGTGGAACTTCGGGGCCTCATGAGGGCAGAAAGCAGGCCTGCAGCCACCCCAAATGCAGCAGAAACAGCCAGATAGTCCCCACAGACCATGAATGCCTCTGCAGCAGGGGTAGGAGCAACCTGGCCTTCCTCAGCTGCCCTCCACAGCCCCAGCTCAGTGGGAGACATTGCCCCTTAGCCACCACAGCCACCATCTTGTCTCTGCTGAAGGAGACCTCTCTCCCTACCCACCACTGCGGCCATCTTGTCTGCGCCTCCCTGCTGGGGAAGCTGCCACCCCCTGCTGCCCCCCGCAGGGGTACTGCAGCCACTCCCCCCAATGAGAGGCCAGGGACGTGCAGCCAATCCTTTGTCTTTCCTGGAAAATGACACTTGGCTTCTCCAGTGGGAGGGCAGCTTTCTGGCCGGAGTGCTGATGTCCCGCCCCTGGAGGGGGCTGGCAGGGCAGGGGGTGGCCATGCTGCGGTGGCCATGCTGGTGCCTCAGACTTGCGGTGGTGCCTCATCTTGTTTTGAGAGTCGTGGCTTGAACCAAGGCGCAGTGATGGGGACGGGCAAGAATATCGTCAAACCAAAACAAACAGGGATCTTCTGGTGAAAAAAACTGCAGACATGAACCATAAGAACAATTGCATGGAAATCATGCAATCTCTCTCAGCCTGTCATTCCAATTACATTCCACTAATCCGCAAAATTGAAAGATAATGAGCAGTATTTCCTTAAAACACATTAAATAACACTGTCAAAATGCAAATTTATTCATTAAGTATAAATGAGGGTGTTAAATATTCATGAATTGTTGCTTGCAGTATATAATTAATCCCATGGTCTGTGTGTCCAAGAGCATTTAGAAGATAAAGAGTTGAAGAAACGTCGCTGCAGAATGATAACATTTAAACCACATTTTTAAAAGTAAAGGTCTTGAGTCCTTTGGATACTTAGCTATTTCCAGTGCTTATAATTCATTGTAATACCTCTTCAGCATGTACACATGCTTTCGTGATTCAAGGTTTGTATCTTCAACCCTTGCTGTCTAATAATCTATTCAAGGAAAGAAGTACTTGAGAGCGGAAGGTGCTGTTAAATTATCCTATTCAGTACCAATGCACTCAAATTAATACTCTACTTTCCACATTTTAAAATTCCCAAGGATTGTAAAGCTACCCTTGAAAAATGATGCAGTTTGACTTCCTGGCCTTCCTTATCTGAGATAGATACTGCGTTCTGACAGTTCCTTGAACTGTCAGTAAGGCTGGTTGCCATTTCAAGTGTCGTGAAAGATAAAACAAAGGTTTCAGCACCAAAAACAACTGTCCTCTTTTTTTGTGCTTTGTAACTGTTTGCAGATTTGAAGCTGCAAGCCCCAAGGCTTCAAGTAGGAGCCCCAGTTGCTTCTAGTGAGAACAGTATATAAAGAGCTGGAATGTTATGGCCTAACGTCCTTAGCTTAAATATTCACTCTCTTCTTTGCCTTTCTTAAATTCCTGCTGCTCCTGTTTATGTAATTGAACCTGTGCTTCTAGAAATCCTTATCTTTGTCAGTCTGTTGCATACTTTTTGGAAAGAATTTTTGCAGTACTGATGAAAATAACTGATGTTTTAAAGGTGTCATGAACAAATAACAAAAAAAGTACAAACCTTGTGGCGTTCATACTAAATCCCTTCACAATATTTCAATGATTTGTAGTTACTTATTGCATACAGCTGTTAACTAGTTGTGGCAATATAAATTCTGCAGTCTCCTCTTGCTCCCACAGCACTTTCAGAAAAAAAAGGGGGGGGGGAAGATGGCAGTGTCTTGACCTAGGAAGCTCTATTGGATGAGATTTTTGCCATGTCATTGTATATGTGTGTGTATGTGTGTGTGTTGATATTAATCAGTGCAACACCAAAAGTGATTCACAGCTCCGAGTAGCTGAGGATCTGTTATTCATAGTATAGCACAGACTGCCAAAATTAGGTATTTGAGAAGAGTTATGAGGTTGTACTCTGTTATTTCTGTGTGTTTTTTTCCTTGCAAAACTGTAACAACTGCTGTAAGTAAGTGTGTGTTTGTTTGGATTCAGCAAGAGTATCTTTGCATGATACGAGCTGGTGCTGTACCATGTGGACATGCCCTGCAAAGTCAGATCCTAGAGGATTTTCAGTTCCACTACGGTATCTTCAGGAGACATATCTGCATTGCTGTCTTCCTAGTTCTGCACAACTAATAGGTGGGACAAGAGAGCAATCAGTCTTTGCGCTAAGTGACATCACCATACATCAAGTGCCGTTCATCAAACAGGTCACTAGGATGATGAAGCAATGCAACTTCTAGAGCACCAGAACAATGATCTGAGCATCTGCTTTTTTGATGTGCTGACAAAAAAAGGAATGTGGGACCAAATGGATTTGATTAGTCTTCATTTTGTGCAGCAGCGCTCGATGAACTATAGGCTCTATAACAATGGGTAGAAGGCAAAGTTGGTCACAGAATGCAGAATAGTGTTTTATCATATCTATTAAATGGATATATCATCAAATCCCACAGTCAGCCAGCTGTAGTTCAATCACTGTTGATGCTTAGTTCACGAGAGGTATTTGTGTGATAAGTGCTTTTTTGTAATTAAAATGTCGTGCAAGTACACCCAGGTGTGTTGTAACCAGTGCATTATCTCCTGTGCCAAGATGAGGACAGACCTTACCTGTCAAAGACTGTTAGTTTACCTAGATCTCCCTCAGTCAAGAAAAGAGTTAATCAGAAAATTTCTGGTAGAATGTTTTGCTTTTGCATTGGAGAATGCTAGCTGGTTGTCATTTAAATCTCCAATAGGAAAGAGCAAATTTGTATGAATCTTCTGACACAACAAGCTACTTCTTAATTTGCATGGTTTTCTGTCATTTCCTTCACTCACTTCACATCCTCTCTCAGATGGTAGACTCTGTAGTTCCCAAATTCTACAGATTCAGAGGAGAGATGGGAGCTCCCAGCCCAGAGACTGGGGTGTCTTTGAAGCTCTAATTTCTCTATTCAGCAATAAAAAGCAGGGCCCTTGGCAATATATTAAAACATTCTGTGTTTTCATTAGAAAATAGAATGGCTCTCCCCCATCTCCCATTCCCCATCCCAAATTTCAGAATCTTCCAGAGGCAGAACCTGCTTTTCAAATACGGGCAGTTAGTGATCACATGTAGTCAAACTGATCAGGGGGTAAAAGATACAAAATGCCTAGGCAGAGCCAGAAATTAGAATTTATGGGTTCAAATTTGAATGGAAGGGAGAAAGCAGAAGAGAATTAGCTGCCCCACCTCATGGAAGAAGGAGCAGCAACAACAGCGGGGTGCAGAAATTGCTGAAAAGTTTTAAGAGTTGACATGGGGACTGGTAATGATTTAATAGGTTGTTCTACTGGATCGTTTCCTGTTCAGGAGAAAGAGTACAGCATGCTAGGGAAGTGCCTGGAAAGATCAGTTGAGAGAATTACATGAAATGAGTGCTAAAAGGGGAATTGAATCAAAAGAACAAATAATTGATTTCATTCAACATGAAATCAAGGTGACAAAACCAAAATTAATCATGGATGTAAATTTGTAGATTTTCTATAAACCAATATTAAAAAACCTGGGTGAAAGAGGAAAGGAATCAGAATTATCTATTTACAAATTCAGTGTAGGTATTATTGAAACTAGATGTGAAGAAATGCTTAACTGGAATATTAAAATCAATGATTATAACCTAATTCAGAAAGCTGAAGTAGAGAGAAGGGGAGGATGAGTGGAACTCTATGGTAAAAAAGACAGTCTGTTTTCAAGACACTGACAGCTCATAAGCAAATGATTTTAAATACAGGGATCAATATTCTAATGGATCAAACACAAGATAGGAAAATAGCTGCTGTCTGCAGCAAATCACCAAATCATAGAAGAGAGCAGGATGACTGCCTGCTGTAGCACCTTCTCTAATGTTTAGGAGCAAAAAGGCTGCACTGTCATGTGAGATTCCAGTCTACCTGACATATGCTGGAAGTTTCATGATACTGATATTAAAATCTCTGTAGAATTTTTAAACATATATATGAAAATTTCTTAAACTAAAAAGTGAAGCCATCCAAAAAAAGGAAATTTTATGTGAGATCTTGTCTCATAGAAAACTAAAACTTGCTCAAAGCACTTAATCTTAGTGGCTATGGTGATGCCTTGGTTGCTTCTTATGGGCATAAAGAGAATAAAGGCCAAATAGTAATATGGATGGTGCAGCCATTTTACAAAACTGAAAGTGACCCTAAAGGAAAATCAGCTGGGAGAGAGAACAACTGATCAATAATTGGAAAATACTTACGAATATTTTATTATATATCTGCATGGTTAGGAAAGAAAGCTATAGGTGTTAAAAAAAATCTAGCTCAAAATCTAGCTCAAAATATGGCTGTATATAATTGTAAATCAATAGAATGAAGAAACAAAGTTGATCACACTCAGAAGTAAAAAATTATATAAGTAATTCCACTGGTAAGGATAGCCAACCTGTAAGGAGAAATTTACAGCCAGAGAATTAAGGGCAATATTTTTCAAATGGTAAGTAAGTTCTTTATCAGTTTAAATCAGAAGAATAATGAAAACAAGAAAGATGTGTTCAATAGGCATTTCTGTTTGATATTTAAGGAAAAGACAGATAATTAATGATACTCTATGAGGATGATGATGAACTACCATGGAACTAAAACATAGAAGGATATTAAACAGAAGCTACTAAAGTCAGAAACATTTGTGTATGAAACTTCAGATAACCCGAGCTTTAAAAGAGTTGACTGAGGAATCTGTACAGTTGTTGTTTTTTGGCAAGTCTTGGAACAATTGGGAAAGTTCCAGAAAGCTGGAAGAAAGCTAATGTTGTGTTAATATTTAAGAAGGATAAACTTAATGACCTAGATAATTATAGTCCTGTCAGTCTGAAATTGATCTGGAGCAAAGTGGTGGAATGGCTGACAAGGGACTCAATTAGTAACTAATTAAAGGAGAGAAATACAGTATATGCCAATCTAAGTGCAATATGGAAAATAGATACTGTCAAACTAATTTGCTGGCTTTTTTTTTTTCCAAAAGTGACTACAAAGATGGTTGGAAAATACAACACCATTGTTATAATTTGGTTCTACATGACATTTGATGTGGTATTCATGACATTCAAGTTAAGAAACCATGATAATACAAAACTGACATCTTACACATTAAATGAATTGAAAACTGGTTAACTGGCATCTCAAAATGTGAAATTAGGTGAGGAATGATCATGTAAAGAGGTAATCTGTTGAGCTACCTTCCTGGAAGTACTCTAGTTAACATTTTTATCCATGATTTGGAAGAAACCCAGAGGTTTGCAGATGACTCATAGAGTAAGGGAGAAGTTGTTACTAATCACTGAGACAGGTTTACCACAATGATGGTCTGAGGTAAGCTAATAAAATAAGATCTAAATCTAAAGCCACAGGAACAAAACTTTCAGGGGCTGGATTGGCTATCCTGTAAAGGTTTGAAAGGATCTAATGGGAATAATTAAACTGTTTAACTGAGTACCTGGTTCTATGACAAACAATGGAATTAAGTTCACACTCACATCTCATGCCACTACTACTAAGTACAAATGTAGATCAAAACTAACGTACAAAACTGACCGTCCTGCATGGCAAAAGGATGAAATGAATCCGTATCACATCATATTATTAGTATGCATTCACGGCTCACACTGTAGTAATTCTGAAGGGAACATTATGGTATATTCAGAGAGCATGTCTGAAAAATAACACACAAATTCTTAACAAGCCCGTTGGCAGAATATCAAATCTGAAGGACCCTCATAAGCTGAGCATATGAATGGCATTTCTTTCCTCTATTTAGTTTTACCACAAAAATTATTTTTCCTTCCCCTCATTGAGGTAGCAGGAAAAATGGCACAGCTTGTAAAGGAAATAGATCTTTGGAGGATTGTGCTCTTCAGTCCTCTTCTTAGGATTGAACCTGAGTATCAGAATCTTGTCCAAAGTTAGATGGTAACATTTGCTGTGTTATGTATGCCAGTGCTGATAAACACACCTGGAATGTCCAGTCCTTTCACAAACTTAGTTGTTCTATATTATTGTAACACTTAATTCAGCACATATAGACCAAGGTCTTAGGTGAGCAATAAAATAGGGCAATTCAAGGCAAATGGAGTTACAGGGTTATAGTTCCTTTCCTTTCTTAGTATCCCAGGGTCTACTGCATGATGGAAGTTACGTAGGTTCCCCTCATACTCATGTCAACATTATAGCTGCAAGGAGAGATTCACACCTTTTCATTAGATGTGAACTTTCCCACAGCCCTTTGGTTTTAGGGAACTCATGTGCTCAATGTCCGCTCTTCAGTTTTTCAGTGACTCTTACGTCCAAAAATGCTATGCTCTGATGAAGAGAGTGCAGTCTTTATGGATGGCATCCAATATACTTTTCCTACAAACCTCCATTTGTGTGTGTGTGTGTGTGCACACACACGTATATACATGTATGTGCATGTGTAAATACACACACAAATGAAAAAATGAGTGCCTGTAAGTTACTCAGTGATACTGGAAACGTTTGAGATAACTGCCTTAATTTTTTTTTTTTTTTTTTTTTTTAAATTAGGAAATACTTCAGGCATAGTTCATGTTTGTCTGAAACAGATAAAATAATTTCTGGAACGGAGGTCTTTGAATTCAGTGAACTGTCGTGTGTGATTATAGTGGTTTATATACATAAGTAAGAATAAAAGTTGTGTAGCACAAAATTATACATAAATTATGTCAGGTATAGGATAAAAATATTCAGCAACAGAAATTGGAAAATTGTACGTATTTATTCATATTTTAAAATATCCCAGGCACAATTTTGCAAGTACATAGAAGCACATTCTCCAAATAGGGCAAAAACTAAGTAGCTTATAGCAGGAAAAAACATAGCAAAACATCTAAAATAAGTATAAATAATATGAAAGTTTTCTAAATCTACAGGATTAATGTTTTCTAAATCTATGGTGATATTTAGTATGAACACACTAGTCAACACTAAAAAAGCAAACCAAGGCATACATGTAATAAATAGCGTAATGTGAACTTACTAAATCAGCTCATATTAGGTGCAGCATATACTAGCAACCCCATAAAAACACAAGAATGTTTGTATACTGTATATACGTGCACATATGCACACACATACAGATACGTTTGGAAGGCCACAAGAATAAAAATACCCTAGAAAAATGATGGAGTTATGTGTGATGCAGTATATGAAAACAATGGATGCATTGGCAAGCATCTAGCATATTCAGGATAAAACCACATCGTCAAGCCTAATGACAATTAACTAACTATACATCAAACTAGGCACTTTCCATACATACCCTTGTTGGATTACATTGTCCTATGCCACATTCCTGACTTATGGAGCACATTTGGATGCTAACTTTAGGAGGGGTCAGAAGCCCTCAATTCATATGATCTGACAAGAGGGATCAGATCTCAGATTTGGAGAAAATAACTCTGAAAGAAGGAACAAAGCCTACTGAGGAAAAAAACAGCAATGGACTTCTATCTAGCCAAAGTTGGGCTAATGGGAATTACACTTTCCCGTGGGGTAGCACATTATAGTGGTTCACATTTACACAAGGGTTTAGCTAAGAAGTGAGCTTTTTGAGAGACTCTCCTAAACACCTCCACTTACCAAGCTTTGTTTTGCATCGTGAGTGGCTTTGAGCACATGAACTCAATTCCTTTTGGATAAAACTAACAGACATGCTCCAGTCACTAGCTGATGGCGTTCAATCCGTGGGACCAAACTAGAGACTGGGTATGGTGTGGATATCAAATTGTTAGCACCAGCAGTTTCAGGCTGCAAATCTGATCCAGTTGTGCTCATTTATCACTAATGTAGACATAGGCTTTAAAAATATATTTTTTATACAGAATATACATGATCAACAAGTACTACAGAAATTTTATATTTACTGTGTAAAAGAGATTAATGTTCTTTGTTCCAGCTTGCCATTATCTTTAAAAAAAGACATCTACTTTCCCTGATGACACATTTCCTGTCTACAAATATGCCTGTGTGTCTGTGTGCAGAGGGGATAGAGGAACAGCCAAAAGAGTGAGCGCACACAATTTTTTTCAGCCATCCTCGGAAATATGATTTCCAGCAGCAACAACATGAAAAAAATTATAGGCATCTTAGCTACTCTGGTACATATGGAATTGCATTTAAAAAGAAGAAACTCCCATAAATGTTAGAAATTTGTAAGTACAGTCCTGCCAATATCTTGACACTATCTATGTCAATAAAGTCATTCCCAAGGTTACAACCAAATATGAATTTCCCTTAGAACAGAACACGGAAATGTAACTAGGAGCCCTGGAGTAGGTCCACAAATGCAAATTTAACTCTTTCTGATACTCAAGTGAAAAATATTAATATTTTTCTGACTGGTTTCAGGAGTTTATATCCTGCTGACTGTTAATGGCACTCACAGAGGTTCAGCAAAGCACTCTTAACAATACTTGATAAAGAAGAGAAAGACAGACCACTACTTCCTCTGCTTAAACTAAGTATAACTGCAACTCACGTTTTTTATTACAGTGTGAGGATAAAATATATAACATGCTATCATGCATAATACATGGTAAGAACATGCATTGGTTCAAGTTTACAGTCTCTTTATGGCCAGTAAATCAGACAGCTGCATATCTGCAGGATTTCACAGAAATAGCAGCAAGCAATGCAAAAAAAAAAAAAAAAAAAAAAAAAAAGGCTCAAAGCCAGCTGTTTAAGACACCCATAAAATCCTGACTCTTTTTGAGTAAATCTTAGAAAGAAGAACAAAACCCAATGACATCTTTCCCACTCCTCTCAAAGAATCTGAGTTCAGCACCTGAGTGAGACTGTTGACTCACTCTGCTGGAGTCACGCTGCTGACTTGGGGGAGAGTGTCCCTGCTCTGCTGTTACTCTGCACCTCCAGGTTAGTGTGGCCGCTCTCCGGGTCCCACTGAAAGGGAGGGTGGGACAGACTTCACCCACCTCATGGACTGCATAAATCAGAAGGAGAACACACTCCATTTGGTGGGGCTGGTGGGGGCCCAGAGTGAAGGTTTGGTGGGCAGCCTACGAAAGCTGGAGAGCAGGCTCAGGGATGCTATGCAGATTGTTATGGCTTCCTGAAAATCCTTGTCTCTCAGTGGGGACAGTGCCTCCCCTTTCACCTTCAGGCCCTCTCTGGAGGGCTTGCCTGGGAGGCTCCAATCCAGAACATAAGAGCTCTGTGGATTATGCAATTAAAGTTTACAGAAAGCTTGTTTTCCTCTGTGTTATTAGCTATGCATCACTGCAATAGCCAGGAAAACATATGAATCTGGTGGATGGCTATTTATTCATCATATAATTCTTCACTCCCCCATAGTTAAGTCACATTTCTCTGCATCCTCCCAGGAAAGGACAAACAGAATGAGACACATCTGCTGAAGATGAAACACTTTCTGCTCAAAAGAACTAACTATGCCTAGTCAGGAAAAAAATAGGCCTTTTTTTTAGTAAATACATGACAGTTATACACTGTACATAGCAATGCCCACAGACAGCTCCCATGTGATCCTTTGGCATTGACACTGAGTTTCACACTTGTGGGTACCCTACGGTTCAACATTAGCAAGCCCCAGACCTGTTTTAGCACCATTAAAAACATATACTATTTCTGAGATACAGGCAGGAAAAAAAATACAAGCATCAACATGTAAAGTGCTTCTGATTTTCTACTTACTAAGGGCAACAGCCAGTAATAATTCATGAGTGATTATTTTTTCTTTTACTTACTAGGACATGTCATCTGGTTAAGAGCATCTGTGCTCTGCTGCCTGCTGTCTTTGTATGGGGTCCTGCTACTGTCCATCCCCCTAGCAGATGACTGAGCACTGGCTGTGTCAGCCCTCCAAGAGCTGGATGTGCTCCCTTTGGATGCGCTCCCTTTAATGTATTATTAACTATGCAATGCATTACGTGCATATGGTGCTTCTCAGACAAAACACTGCTTACCTTAGTACTAGGAGTGCAAAGATATTACCAGGTCAGGTGCTGTGCTCATGATCTGAACTTGCCAAAGTGATTTCCATTAGTTTTGAATTGAGTCCTCAGAGATTCCCAAACCACCAAGCATTCAACAGATAATTCAGGCAGTATTAGGCTGACTTCATCCCTAGCATATAGAAATCTTCGACAACACGGAATCTGGCTCTGCCTTTTCCATCAAGAGCATTTTTCCCCCATTGGAAAAATGCTTACCATTGGGTAATTCCCACTGGAAAGAGTGGAGCAATAGTTCTACATAGGAACCAACAGCATTCAAAAAACCAGAATATTTTGGAAAGTATTTTGAGAATAATCAATGTGTACACCTTGCTAACACATTTTAGCAGCATTTTTTTTAAGAAGCTGCAACACCACCTGCTCCTCAATAAATCCCCTTCTCAATTCTTCTCATTTACTGATGTAACCAATATGCTCCGTTTGGAGATGGAGCCCCCCAGCCCAGATGGGATGGAAATTTCACTGGATACATAGCGTTCTTTTTTCTTTCTGTTAGAGGTCTTGGTTCAAGTAGGAGAGTGCAAACTAAGCAGCTAGTAGGAGGAAGTGGGAAAGTTGGAGTCATTTCAAATTTTTTATGTTACCCAGTAACTAGCTGCGAATTAGTAATTAGTTAATTATGATCTCCAAAGGTCCCTTCCAACCTAACTGATTCTATGAACTAATCAAAAAGCCAGATTTCTTTCTAGGACAGTTTCTACTATTTTGAAAGTTTTTTTGAAAAAACAATCAGAAATAAATGTAACATAATGCATATTAGATTTTAAACTTCAGCTAAAACTAAGGCTATGACCTGCCAAACCATACAAAATTTTTTAGAAAAAATATATTTGAAATAACCATATTATGAAAAAAAAAATTGATGACTTAGCTGACTCATAGCAAAATAATGCCAAATTATTTGTGAGTATTCCTCTGTTAGCAGCAATGTGAAGACTTATTTTGAAATCCTCAGGTAAACTCCCTGCTTGTTTTATACACGAGTAGTTGATTAAAATAGGACTGCTTGAATGAATAAGCAATTAGGATCTGATTACATTCAGGTAAACTGTAGTAGGCTTTCTTTTAAAGAATTAATAAATGATTCTCAGCTGATGTCTTAACTGCTCTCAGAAGGTGATTCATCAAGGTTTCTTACCCCACAGTCACACACTGAACTTCTTTCCTCAGTGCTGTGGTGCTGATTTTTAACAGATTGCAACAAAGTCACTTCTTTATAAAATCATCTTTAACACAGTGGTCATAGTTCCTTACTCATATAATAAAAATCATGCAAATATATGTTTAGTTTATGCTAAAGACAGGCTCACTTAAATAAGGGAACTGATGTTCATTTACTTTGGTGTGAATGAAGCCTGCTGCAATGTTTCTAAATGTGGATCTGCTCTTATTGCAAATCCAAGCCCCTCTAAAATCAGGAAGCAACGTTTTTACATTTGCTCTGTGACAACTGCACGCTAATGATGATCTCAATTCCGCTGCACATTTAGCTGCTCTAAGAGCTGTATTTTTCTTAGCTACCCATTGCTTGGATATTGTCCTGCACAACATACAAGCATTCCACAAACAACTACAGCTTCTGCTCATTTCTATGTTAGAAAAAGATGATACTTTCTGGATAATTTTTAAATAATTACAGAGTGAGAGAAGGAATTCTTAGGGAAAACTGCTTAGTAGATAGAGGCTACTTTCATGCATGGTAACTGGGAGAGTTTACTAGTGCCTAGGGCTGGATGCTCATCCCAGCTGCTTTCTGATTCCATTATGGAGCAAGACAGAACTGTATGTAAGCTCACCCCATGAGCCAAATTTCACATAAAGGAAATTAGGGCATGCAGTCTGCACAGGAGCTGCAATTTGACCTAAAATCTGTCTGACTGGCAAACCAAAGCTAGTCTGTGCTGCAGCACACATTAATTGGCCAGTGTAAATGAAGTTTTAGTCTTCCATAATGCATACGTTTAGATCCTGTAGAGCACAAAAGCATTTGCCTATCTTCAGTGGGATGTGTGGCATACCCATACGTGAACAGGGAAGAACTGAAGTGCATGGTTAAATTATTTAGTAAGCAAGGGCTTTAGTATTTAGTAAAAAACAACATACACGGATATGGTCAATAAGCAAATACATTCTTCTACAGTAATACTAGGTAGACCCCACGTCAAAATTGGTTAAAGACAAAACAGCAGCTTCTTACAACAGAATGTGGACTACATCACTACAAATTTAAGTCTATGCTTATAAAATCTAATCTGACTTTTAGGGGGTTGTAAGTATGTTCTCCCTCATTTCTCTTTTAGAAGTCTGTATTATGTTCTTAGAGATCTGTATTTATACACGTTCATTTTTAAGAATGAAGCACATATTTTACAACAGATTTATGGTCATTTGGTAAATCTTAATTATTGTAAATTTTTTTTCAGGCTTAAAAACTGCCTTGCATGTGAATACAACTCATGCAAAATCCTTATGATATGCTTACGGGGAAGAGGACTATCCATCATGAAGACACTCTTCACATAAGTCTGTCTAGCCCAACTGCACCTTCATGTGTAGCACTTTCATGGTAACTTTCTATTACCCAAAGACCTTCTAAATACAAGTGAATTCGATTTACATTCTCCCTTTTGGCTTCTTTTCCCACAAGGGAGCTGTAGATTTTTCTGGGCTTCCCTATATAATACATGTGGAATATTCTTCCTAGCTATATGTGCCCATCATTCTTCAAATCCTGCTTTCAATTACAATTCTTTCATTAGCTTTCCATCTATCCAGCCATCCATCTGAACTGAAAAGATGCATATGGATACAGCAGTAAATCCAGCTCACTGTCTCTTGCTACTACAGCCCTTCATCATCCATGACCCTTTCCCCATCTTGCTTTCATCCTGTGCTACATTAGCCTGAAATTGTTTTAAACTCTAGGGAAAAGAAGCAGCCACGTAAAAAAAAAAAAAAACAAACCAAAACAAACAAACAAAAAAACCCCTCCACCCTATTTGTATATTATAGTAGTGCCTGTAGCCTTCAGTGACTTTGGATACCTCTTTTGCAAAGCAGTATACACATACATTGCAAATGAGAGTATCTGCCTCAAGAGCTTACAAGAAAGTCAAGACAGGGAGTAGGAAAATGTTCCTGTTGTCCTTTTCCAAACAGGAAGGTGAGGCTTCAAGAAATCTGGGACAGATACAGCATTCAAATATAGATCTTTGTCCAGGATCATAAGCATGGCTCCTGCCTTTACCTGACAACCAGCAGGAACACTTACAGCACTAGAGTAAGCAGTGAAAGCTTAGCTAAAAATCAGGAAGATGCATTTGCAGTAGAAAATACAATGGACAAGACAGATGATACCCTGGCATTCCTAGCAACAGGAACAAGAAACTAGTAAGCAAAAGAAAGAACACTGGTGCAGAGATTTCCTCTCCATCCTTAAAGGGTTGAAGTTGATGAGAGAATATATATGCCATGGACATATAAAATAGAGATTTATATGTACAAATATACAATAGGAAATAGTCCGTATACAAATACTTACATGTAAAAATAGCTTTTTACTTTCTCCTCTTTATGATTTACAAAAGCATACAAAGTTTCCTGTTGGTTAATGTTTAAGTAGTGTGAGTAAACCCTGTGTGTCTTGTTCCACACATACTTCTTTCAAGTTTTCACAGTATTGGCTACTACAGTGTTGAATCTGACATTCCAGATATTAAAATATTCTTAGGACATATTCTAAACTTAAAGCATCTTAAGCACTAATTTAAATACAGTTTAAATAAACCTCACATGTTTAGTTGATATATGGTCATATTACAGATGAGTCTGCTGCAGTTGAAAACCTTCCATGAGAGTAAACTTGGAACTATGTATTCCAACTACAGACTAGCATACTTTAAAATTCTTGAACTACCTTTGATATGCAGACAACACTGTGAGGTGGTGAGTTCTTTCAACTCCATCTGAAGCAGTGCAATCTGAGAGAACTCAGTATTACAAATTGTCCTCATTAGGAAAGAGGATGCACAGAACAATCTGCCATCAGATCCAGACATGCCGTCACGTTCTTCAAATACCCAACAAACAAGAATATATGACAAGTACCATTCCTTTTGCATTAAGAATAAATGCTCTGTAGCATTTTTCATCAGCAAAGTGCTTTATGGACTTAAATTAATCCTCACATCTCCCTTGTGAGGCAAGTAGATACTATCCCTGTTTTTAAAGATAGAGAAACATGGAGGGGTAAAATAAATTATCATGGATGCAAGGGAAATACTGATCAAACTGGCTGGTTTTAGAGTTTGGATGTTGGAGCTCTAAGCAACTCAAAGGCATGACTGCACTGAATGGAGATGTTCGTGAGATAGCTTTACACTACCTTGGGTGCTGGTAGCAGTTTAGTTGTAATAACCAAAGGTTGAGCCTGGGCTGCAAAACACAGTTGCTGCTAAGTGCCACACTGCTGCAGCTACACTGCAGTACAGCAGTCTCAAAAAGCACAAAACATATTATCCAAGGTGGTGCAGCCTGACCGGACTGAAATGGAACTGCAGTTTAGAAGTTTTGGATTACCCAAGAGCCTTGACCAAAGCATATCTTTTCATATCAGTCAGCTGTGTGCAGCGCAGGAACTATGTTCAGCCCATCTGTAATTTTACCCTATATGCAAGTGCTCACATGTATCAATGTATTTTGGCGGGTCTTAAAATTTACTCACTTACAGATAAGACAAGTAGCCCTCAAGGTCTGTATATTTCTTTATATTTCCTTTGTGGAAAATTTCTGCTAATACTGCAAATCTAAGTAGTATTGCAGTACTATTAGTACTGCGAAAGAGCTGCAAATACTAATTTTAATTAACTAAGGCAATGGAAAAGTTTTAAAGGACTGCCATGTTCTCTGTGTGCCTGTGCACCTGTATATACTGGGAATCACAGCTTTCTAACTGCTGTTGTCTTGAAGTAATATCCAGTTACAGTATAAAGTGCATTATGTAGAGTAAAACCCTAACAAATAACAAGTGAAGTGTCTGGCTTCCACAGACCGACTGATTTTGCTTAACAGCTGAACCATCATCCTCTTTCTTTGTCTCCCAGATTTTAGTTTAGTGTTACCAAGGCTGAGAAAATCCAGTCAGATGTAAGCAAAATTATTGTAAACTGAGACATTTTTGTAAAATTATACTATTAAGGGGAAGTTAAGAAAACCAGCATCAAGACACTGTCCAGTTGGGGTGCGTAAATATTATTGTGTGCTTCTTGGCCCATTTAGCAAATACTTTCTTTTCCGTGATAAACCGATGGCCTCCATATGGAGCATTTTCATGCAGAAAGTACTCCTCGCACTCATCTCTTCCTGGCTCATAATAATGGTAGGGAACTTTTCGAAAGCCTTCTGACCTAGGGGGGAAAAAAATAAAAGTTACACTTAAGTATTATTTCCAAGAAAAACATTAACATACACTGCAGCTGATTTCACTGAAATGCTTTTCATGTGTTGCCTCCTGAGTGCCTTTGCCGAATTGCGTAATGGCTTTCATTATAACATGATTTGTATGCATTTTACTACAGAGAGTGAAGCTAAGTATACTGATCATACACTGATCTCATCCTTCAGCAAGAAGCTGAGAGGCAAGCCCCTAGGGATACCACACATTTTGTGTAACCTGGGGCAACCCTTAGCCCATAATGCTTCATCTCTAAGCAAAGTTATCTCATTGGATAATCCTAGCTTGAAACTGGTTCTTGGGCTGGCTGAATAGGGCAGTTATAAGAATAATACACATTATAAGTAGGTAATGCAGTCAGAATCGCAGCTTTAAGGAAACCCATCCTTGCTGTCAACGGACTGAAGTGCTATCATGCCGTTAACTGGTTTTACATCAGGGCTATGTAATGCCACTCTATGAGGACAACTTTAGTCCTGTCACCCCTCCTCTCAGGGTGCCTACTGTGTTTTCATAAACAAAGAACAACATATGTTCATTCCATCTGGATGATTCACTCATTCAGTGGGATCTGCAAGTTCTAAAAAGTCAGTCTCTAATGTTAAGATAGCCTAATTAAACAGCTGTGCTTAAAAATCTGACTCAAGTTCCTTTTCCGATGGTATGCCAGGAATGAATCCCACACTGGCACGACACAGAATATGGAGTGAAGATCTGTGTAAGACTTCATTCTAGGAGCTGAGGAATCCTCTTACTGGTTACATGCAAGGCCTGAACCAGTCTGGGTATAGAAAAATAGACTTGCAGGACTACTGTATATTGTTTATGACACTCTCTGCTTTTGCAAATGAGGAATATGTTCATATTATATTTTGCTACCTTATGCAGTAGATTAAAGCATTTAACTTGGACTTTTAAAATTGTGTTTAGAGTTATACTTCTGAGAATAGGATTAATCCATTGTCACTGTAAGGTCACTAACAGTAGTTGGTTGGAATTTATGTCAGTTTACTGTGATAAAGCTTGAAGGTCTTGTTTTATTATCTAATTAGAAACCCCCTACTACTCAAAACAAGCCATATATAACCTAGAAAGTTCAGATAGGTTGCTCAATGGTGGTGAAATGTAATTTCAGGTAACTATCTTGAGCTAATCAGTTTCTTTCACTTCCAAGTGTATTTGGCATTCAGAGAACTAATATATTAGTATTTCCTCTATAAATTTGTTTTAGCACTAAAAATAAGTACATTTTGTTAAAAGAATATGAACATGTTTTGTTTCCATATAACTCAGAAACTGCAAAAGATCTTTGATTAAAAATAGTTCCTTATGACATCTCCTGTTAGATTTGGTAAATATTTTTATTTTATCAACAGCAAATGCCACATCAGGGGTAAATGTGCTGACAATACAGTGTCACATCAATGCAAACATTGGGAAGTGGCTACCTGATCCATTTCTTAGATTTACAATATTAAAATCAATTGTGAAATTTTGACAAGACATCAGAATTGCAGATGCATGAAAATAATTTTCTGTGATCTTACTTGCAGTAGGTGTCATTTATCATCCCATAGACATGAATTCCATAGCAGGCATCCATAGCCAAAATCAAGGTAAACCAGCCTGTACTGAGATATGAACCTGACTGGACTCTGTAAAAATATAACATACACAAAACAAATTGCAATGAGAAATTATCAACACTTTTATCAAAGAAATATAATCTATTACCTGGGACAAAAGGCATTAAGTAACTTGACGATCTGTCAAAAATGTACAATTACTTTGAATTATTTATAGTTAGGCTCTCATTCTTGCCAGCTTGGGGCCTCAAGATATGTTCACAGAAAATGTACCATATTAAATAACTGAAGTCAACCAATGTATGTCCCTTAAAACAGAAAATAATTTATTTGTACATTTGAAAAGTAGAGATCAGTGGAGTGTGTAAAATGAGAAATTCAGAGACACCTCAAGAAATCAAACTTACCAGAAATTAAAATTCAGGCAGAGTATGAGCTGTATGCATGTAAGTACTTACCATCCTCTTTCGCAAACAAAATCTAATTTTCAGTGGGCTACCCTCAGCCTGAAAATTCACAGCTGAAACTTTTAAGATCATTTCGGCATGAGACCAGCTAATACAAAGTTTTTAAAAATAAAACGTTGTGCAAATCCCTTAACATAAGTGTGTGTTATGTGAGCAAATATATACATTGTTAATTACAAATCAAATTCTGTTCAGTCTAGTTACACTATTGTTACTGATCGGAGGACTGGGAGTCAACAGAACTACCCATATAATCTGGGCAAGCAAGACTTACTGCTTTAAAACCTCATAAATAACAACAATACACTTAGCACTCACTGTTTAAAAACTGGTTGAAGTCCAACTTCTTGCATGTATGGCTTTCAATTCCACTGAAATCAATGAAAATTATTTGCTAAGAATTATCAAGAATATGTCTAAGTTCCAAAGAAAGATATCACCAAAGTCATGAACAAGCTAAATACAGCCCTGACTTTGGCTTGGTGTAAGAGAGTTGGGTGTGTGTGAGAGGAAGGGATAGTTTAGGTTTGTACTGCATCTTTTAGCTCTCGGCTTTTGGCTACAGCAGGGAGCAGTCTGCTCTCTGTCATTAGTTAAAGCAGACTAAAGTTTGCACTTAATTACATTTTGCTGTGAAAAAACTCTCAGGGAGGCCTGTATGGGTATCCATTTTCCCCCAAAACAAAATCTTTTGAAAATATTTTCATCCTGGGGTAGAAATAAAGCTTTCGTGTAAAAAAAAAAAAAAAAAAAAAAAAAAATCTAGACAGGAATTCATCTGGCCTCCAGTACCCGGCTTTCTTTCCTGTGAGGCAGAAGAATCAATTTCAGATGTTTCTTCCTGGTTCAGAGCCAGGATGTACCATGGTATCCCACCTTCCAGGTAATTCTGCCAATTTTGGTTTGTGGCTGAGACTCTGTATTACTTCCTTGCTCCTCCTTGTTAAGTTTGACTAAATACTAATTAAGAGTATGGGCAAAAAAGTGATTGCACAACCTCTATAGTGGTACTTAGTTGACATGTACATGACTGAAATTCAAATTGCTGCTCTGGTGAATACTTAGTATTATGAAGTGGAGGAAAGCTCCACGAGGTGTCTGTGAAGTATCCATTTCAGAATACTCAGTATCAAGACTAAATTAGGTAGAGTAGGAACCTTAACTCTGGTCTCTGACAGCCCAGGTAGAAGGCCCTCCCTGCCAGATGACTGCTTTTTCTGCAGTATTCATTTTCTCCCATCTCACCGCCAAATTTCAACCTGAATATAAAAATAGAATGTTCATTCCTAAAGAAATTCCAGTAGATTCTAATTCAGACTTTTTTTTTTCTTTTGGTGAAAACCTGTTTTGTCACAACTTCTTCAATTTCCAGAGTTTTTCTATACTAAAGAACACTCAAAAGAATTTGAGTTACATCTTCTCTTCCTTGTCCATGTCTAGCATCCCTCAGGAGTTAGATGATGTGGATTTCTATACCTACCTTTCCTGATAAGATTTTCCTGAGGAAACTCCTAAGTACCTGTTGAGCTGCCTTTGCCGATTAAAGGACCATTTTGGAAGCTAGAAATGGAGCGTTAGCTTTTAACTTAGTGCTGAAGAATGACACGTTGGAACAAAAGGCAAGGTGGATACCAACTATAATTGTCCTTCTTTAATTGACACCTTTATGGCCATGAAACTATGCATCTCTTTATCTGTCCCTCTAGGATCTTCATTTCTTCAAACAGAGCATTTTGCCTGCTATCTAGCAAAGAGAATTCCCAATCCAATTGATGCTATTTCAGAGTAACATTCTGCCATATTAAAAAGCTGAATTGCTTGTAACTTGCTTTCCTCTCTTACAACAGAAGAACACTAGCCTTGAGCTTTTAAAGCTAACCATTTAGAATCATAATAACCATTTATAAGAACACTATGAAGATCAGGACCCTTCCAATAATGGGGGTTTACTGGAGAGCAGTATATTGACAGTAGCATCTGAAATTTGCTATACTCAGGAGTAAGAAGGAATTAAAAAAAAATTAATCGATATTTCATGTCTTGTTTTAACACCATTGAACCTTAGTCCTCTCGTCTATATACTACGCTGGCAGGATAAATAAAAACAGCAGAGTGAGTTCCCAGATACCTTCCCTGGGAGATGAAGTACATGACAGAATACAGATTATGTACTTTAAAACAAAGCACTTATATTCCTCCCATTTTTTCTTCTGAAGATATATGGGAATATGAAAGAATACAGTTAAACAGTGGGGATTCTGGATGATTTGGTAACACTTTAGAATTCAATCTGATACTGTAAACATACTTTCGACATTCTAATGAAAACAATATTAGAAGTACAAAAACAATTTTAGCTGTCCCTAAAAAGTCATAAATCTCTGAATACCTTTTAAAATATCATCCTGTAAAACTGTAGTGCAAAGCAATGTCTCCACTGCTGCTGTTATGCTAAAACTGTGCACTCAATTTCTTTCTCTATAGGAGAGTTTTACATGCTTTTGTCCAGGGCTTTTTGAGACTCATTTGAAAGAATTCCTCTTGCTACAGGAATTGCATTCAAATTTCAAATCGTACACACTGAAAGTAAAAGAATTCACCATTTTTGTACAGCATAAGCCTTGGCTTCTGCACAGACAGGAAGGAAGAAGTACATTAATCCTAAAATAGGGAAAATACAAGTTTAAGCATGCTCTGTGGAAATACTGTAGGCAAATCTATTGCGATATATGCATATACAGCAAATCCAAAATTGTTCCCTATGGCTCAGAGTGACTTTTTCTTTTACTCTAAAATTAATGGGGCACCAGATCTAGTCAGGAAATTGTCTCAACAGCTCAAGAGAAAATAATGTTCAAAAAACACATTTAAAAAGAAGATGGCTTTGCTTTCAAGACATGATCTACAGCTGGAAGCAGCAATAAAAAGGCAAGGCTCACCAAAAGTTACTTTGTTCATCATGAAAATAAAAGCTTATTTTGCATACTACTTCCTCCATTATAAGAGTTTTTAAAGAAATGTGAGTTACTGCAATATAATTCATTCTGCTAAGTACCATTCAGCATTTCAGAAAAGTACATAGGCATTCACTTACCTTTAAACACATGGATAGAGCAATGGAATCAGTTTAATTACAATGCCTGAAAGAAAGTGTATGCTTGCCTATCTTGCAGGCATCTTCACTTCACTAAGAAGTGAAGGCTTATGCTTAAAATGTCATTATTTCATCTCAGAATATAAAACTAAGCTCCCAGATTAAAAGTTATTTGCAAATTTCAAGCCTCAAAACATTGAATTTGCATTTTAGCAGTTCTTTCTGTAAACACCAGTAGAAAAAATGGACTGCAGTTCCTCATAGTGCCTTAAAAAGGGTATTTCCCTCCATAGTTTAGAAGTAAATGGTAAAAAGCAGGTCTAGGATTGCTGTAATAGTAATGTGTGATACAGAAAACCTTATATTCATTCTGCTTACTTAAAAATAAAACTATTGCTTTAGTTTTCCAATATTCTATGAAAACCATGTGAAATTGATAAAAGAAGATGGAATAAAGAATGTTGCTTACACAAGTTTGGGAGATCAAAATTCATCTTCTTTGAAATCTATAATCTTGCTCTTGTGTAGGCTAAACAAAGGAAAAATTGATTCCTTCTCTTATCAGGGGAAAATAGAGGTGCATCAATTTTTTTTTAATGATCAAGGGCAGGTGAGTTCAAATTGGGTAAATGTTTTGTTGTCACTTGAGTTCTGATTTTACTATAAAATTCCAGGAAGCTGTTTTCTTTATTCAGTTGTTCCAGGATTTTTTATGTGTACAATCAGTTCTAGTTTTATGGTTCAATGGATTGTAATTTCCAGTGGGGACTTTAGTAGTAAAAAAATTAAAAATTAAATAAAAAAAGTTTGTTAAGGTGGAGACAACCTGTCGACAAGTAATTGTATGTCAATTCCAGAAAATAATTTGGAGCCTGTATTTCTATTCTTTACTTGGATAAATTAGGGGGTACAGAATGTCAATTAAGAGTGTTAATTAAGATGAAAAACTGAAAAATTTAGGACTTCAAGAAGGCATTAAGTAACAGAGAGCTTCTCAGCAGCATTAACTAGACACTTTCTTGAGTAGTCTCAAAATATTGCAGTAAAATGAAATTTAACATTTACAGATTGAAATGACAAGATTTTCCAGGCCAATTAATTGACAAAAAATATATCTTTTCAGAAAGGCTGTTTATTGCCTGTAATCCTCACTTCGTGCTACTACGAAACTATTGAACCAGCAGCAGTTTTATTTGCAGCAGCTTGAGTGATCCCTTGATTAATAAATAAATATAAATAAAGCTGTTGGTCTAAACAAATTGAAAGTCCTGTGATCCACAGAATGGGGACTTCATAATGTCAGAGGTCCCTGCAACATGCTAAAAGATTTGTAAAAACACTTTGAAATGAACAGAGATATTTTCAAGGACTATGTCAAGATTAGCGTAGACTGTGTTCAGGGAGACATGCCCTTGGTGTTTCTGAATTTGTATCTCCAGTGCATCAAGATAACCCCCATCTTCAGGGAGGCATCAGTGCATTTTGCATGTGTTTTGCATGGCTCTTTGCCACTTGTCCTGTATCAAGCTCATCTCTGACTGATCCTCACAAATGAAGATAGAAGACATATGGCCCTGCCGTGCCCACTAGCTCTACCTGTCTCTGGGCTACTGAAATTTTTTGCATTGCTGAATATCAGTGTGTTTCCTTACAACTGAAATGATACGGAGAACGTATCTACTAGCACAAACTGATGATCCAACAATTAATTCTAAACTAGTCAAATTAATGCTACCCTTCTACTTAGGTTGACCGAGATTCCTCTTTTTCCTAAGGAAGCATCTCTGAATATAGCTGCTGAATAGCTCTTTGTTTGCCAAGTTACACGCCCACATTCTGCAAGTCACAGGTTTGGGCTGTACCTTCCTCTGCACATGAAAGGTAGATTTGCAGATGAGCACAAGTTGACAGGAAAATGCCCCCACCTCTGGGAGGATGGCAAAGTCTGTTTACTTCCTGTGCATCTCTCCTCTCAGGAGAATACTTACTTCTCATGCCACAAGGATGTTTTCTGGAGAGGAAAAAGGGAAATAAATCTGATACAGGAGAGGGACAAGATGCTAAATGCTGAAGAGCATTAGCATTAGGCTAGATATAATTCTATTTTCTGTAAATCTCAATGCTTTGTTGCTAATAATTTCATTAAATACTTTCTGCAGAAAAAATAGCATAAGAAGAGCAATGAAGAAGACACAAGCACAGAGAATTGATTTTACCTGGTAAAAATCGTTGCTATTTCTGCATTATAAAGATACCTATTAGGCAGTTGTTTATCATAATTATTCACTCTTTCATACGTGTATGTGTACATGCATGCACTTGCTTTGCATTCCATAATGATGCAGGGCAGCTAATAATATGCACCCATGCCCCTTAAGCAGTGAGCAGACTGTTTCACACATTCAAAGCCCCACATGGTGCTTCAGGTCATTCTGAAAAGTGAAACATTTATGTATGGACAGATGTTTTATTATCCATCGTGTATGGTTTTATGCAAAGCTTAAACAAGTGGAATGCATCATGAACAGCACAGACCACATTCCAGATTCAGACAGTGACTGTGCCTGACAAGATGCACCTGAGAGTGGAGAATTGAGGCGTTCCTGCCACCCTAAACACTGAGTTTGCATTTGGCAGATCATCCTTACAGTGAACCCCGAAAATAAATTGCATGCAGGTGGTATGCTAGCCAATTGACCTCCAGAAAACACAGGTTTTCTTTCTGTCTATTCTATCTGCACCAATGGAACACAGAGGACAAGGGTCCGTTGCCATTGCACTTGGCACAAAACACAGTAAAAGGCTACTCCTAGGCCAGAATAAAGCCCATGAGAATCTGCCCTCCCACTGTAATTTAAAAAGAGATGCAACAATTAGGGAAGTCCAATGTGAAAGCAGCCCTGAAGAAAGGACAGAAAGGACATTGCTGGATGATCACAAAAGGGAACAGAAAAATGAAGGCTTTGTATTTGACTCCATCTGCTTAAAAAAATACAACTATCTGACTTACTATTTACAATTTTTGGCAAGAAATGTGAAAACAACATTAGACATACAGAAGAATGTGTCACTGCAATTACTGAAATCAATACAGCATCTGCTTGGGTATGTAATTTAGGCATATAATTCCAATCCTCATGTTGTGTAGAGTTTTTTGTTTCCTTCCTCTCTTTCTTTGTTCTATTCAATAAATGTACAGAAACCTGGAACAAAGGAAAAAAAGAGAAAAAAAAAGCATAAAGAAACTGACTTCTGCTACCACGGCTTCTGTCGTTTCCTTATTTCTGATTCCTTGACCTGACTGATGCATCTCAGCTCAGTTGTGAACCCAAGCAACAAAAGAAGGGAGTTATTTCATCTGAGCTGAGTGGGCTCCTCTAAAGCCTGCACAACTGAGCTCAGGGAGAAAAGGAGCAATCCTGTTTATCAAGATTAATCGTGGAGGTGCAGCTTGCTGCAAAGCACAAAGAAACAAGACTAAACGAGACTAAAAAATTGTAATTGTAAACACTGCCTCCCAATATATATATATTATTCTGAAGCTGATTCTTGTAATGGAAAATGTGTTGTTGGCGTTGAAGGGCATCACCTATAGAGAACAGGGGTTGCTAACTAAATTTCTTAAGACCGTTGCGCTTCTGCAGCTCATGTTGACTTCAGTCACAAATTGTCATCTGGGTACAAAGTGCTTACAAAACAGTAAACCACAAGTTTAGAATGAATAGAATGCTAGGTCATTTGTAGAAACAGATCCCAACCTCTTCCCCGCTCTCCTCCGTAATCCTCTTGGCTCCAGAAACACATATTCTCTTGGTTTCTCTTGAATCCTCTTTTTCTTTCCCTAAGTACAAACTGTGATCTGAGGTACAGTCCATGTCATTGCATGTGTTCAAGTTACTAGTAAAAGATGTCTTTTGTAAGTGCCCTGGTTGCAGCTGCCACCTGGGAGCTGAAGTCAAGCAGCTTATGCTTGATAACCAACAACCTTGATGTTGCACAGAAGGAGAAATTGAAGAGTAGGACTCTGCACATCTTCACTGGCACTTGGTTTTAGTTGACAAGTGAATAGATGCTTAAATTGGAAGAGAATACTTCCCATAGAAGTATTAAATATCACCGAGAGAAACTGATCAGCAATATTTTTTCTTTTCTAATTTATATTTTTTACCGTACTAATAGCCATCACAGCCATGCAATTTTGTTTGGAAAGAAGGGAATATAAATTGACATAAGCAGATTTGAGGGCTAGGACAATTGCCATTTTTACATGCTAATTCGTCTCTTCAAAAATCACCTGGATAAAATTCACTACATCTTCAGGAAGATGGAGCTCCTCAGGAAATGCAGCTCTTCTGTCTTACCCAGCTAAGAGCTTGCCGCACAGTGCAGCTAAGTATGCTTGGAGTGTTTCCAGCGAGTGGGAGTTAATGCCAGATATACTTCTGAGGATAGTACTCAAGCCTGCAAGTTGGCTGTGGCACTAGGGCATACCCTATCCCACCATTCTTCATTTTCTGTTGGCTCATGCTAGGTCAAAGACTTACTACAAAAGAGCACGTCTCCGATGGCCGGTGACACAGGGAGTAATGGGTGAAACCTCGACACAGGGTTCATGCCTTGTGCCGTGGGCCTTTGTAGGGCAGCTCTGTGTACTCTTCACCGAGAAACTGCATCCGTGTTTCCTGAGCATTCGTTCAGCATTTTCAAACAGCATGAAAGGCAGTAGAGAAGGATTTAGGTTTTCATCCTTTGTAACTAAAAATGAATCAAAACTCAAAAGTGCACAGAATAGAAGGAAAAAAAAACCCTCCAGCAATTTTTTTCCTACATCTACATTTAAATCAATACTTTCAGTCTTGGGTCTGCACATTTTTCTCCAGGGAAGATGTAAACTAAACAGAGCTGCAGTTAATCCAGGATCCCCAAAGAGAATTAATTAAGTAGGCTTTACCACCTTTTTCTTTCAGTGTTAAAGGGCACATACTACTCCTAGCAGCATATTATACTACTCCTAGCAGCAAATTTTAGTGAAATGTATTGTAGGTGAAGAAAGAAGAAATTTCTTGATTAGTTCTTACCTTGTCAAGAGAAGGTTCATCTACTTTTGACTGAAAGCAGTTTGTAGTTTCCATGAAAGTATTTTCTATTAGTTATCTTAAAATTTTTAAAGCAGTGGCAAAAGAGACAGCTTTCTAAGGTCCACTGTGTATGTCTTTGACTTTGAGATCAGAACAGAGGCTATTATAAAGGTATTTTTTATAGTACTGTGGTGAAAATGAGAAAACAGCTAACATGTTTAGCTGAGGGGGGAGAAATTCTGGACCAGATACTCAGCTGACAGAAACCACACTGATGTACATCAGCTGATACCCTTTTAAATTTTCTGTAGTCTGTAGTCATTGTGTTAGTTTAATTACTACCTCTTTGATGTTAACACAGAGGGGAAGGCAGTGTTGCATTTTTGTCCCTACATTTCATATTTATCTGGGAACTTGCCTTTCCACCAAATGAATGTGTACTCATCCACAAAAAGCTTACAAAGGACTCACCACAATATTAACAGGAAATTTCATTTGTGAAGGGAAAATATTCTCTGAAAAAAGAGAACTCAGACAAATGAGGTCAAGATAAATAGTGCATATCTCTCTACCAGTATTTTTTCTCTCCCCCAGTGTGGTATTGTTAAGAATATTTCCAGATAGTCTGAAATTAATACCTAACAGTGATTATTTACATTACAGTAGCACCATGAATCTTCACTGTGCTATTCTAGGCACTGTACATGCACATGTGACAGATAGTCCTTGACTCAAAGACCTTACATGTCAAATAATCA
The DNA here is from genome assembly GCF_028389875.1 of Rhea pennata. Classification (NCBI taxonomy): domain Eukaryota; kingdom Metazoa; phylum Chordata; class Aves; order Rheiformes; family Rheidae; genus Rhea; species Rhea pennata. Next base: position 13,485,580 of record NC_084670.1, on the reverse strand, counting down.
AGAGAAACAGATTTTTAGGAGAAAGAACATACCCTTATCCCTAGTTCACACAGGAAACTGCTTCATACTGAGATTCCCTCCCTTATTTTTAAGATATCATAGAATCATAGAATCAGTAAGGTTGGAAGGGACCTCTGGAGATCATCTAGTCCAACCCCCCTGCTCAGCAGGGTCACCTAGAGCATGTTAGACAGGGCTGCATCCAGGCAGGCCTTGAATATCTCCAGAGAAGGAGACTCCACAACCTCTCTGGGCAACCTGTGCCCGTGCTCCGTCACTCTCACAGGGAAGAAATTCCCCCTCACGCTCAGGCGGAACTTCCTGTGCTTCAATTTCTGCCCATTCCCTCTTGTCCTGTCTATGTATGTAAGTTGTAATTTAATATGAATTCTAAAGTCTCTGCACTGACTACAGTAGATAGAGTAGAATAAAACAAATGCAAAACCTTTGAGTACTATTCCATAGAAACTTCCTACAATACTTTATTGTGTTATAAGCTCACATTCTGTGAAATCAAATCCAGAACTACAGAGAGTGAAGTGTTCTGTACATGACTATTTGTACAAACCAGAAAGTTCATTTTATATTATGGAATATCAATATTTTTAGCAAAAACGAAATCTTAAATCCAGACAAATTATTCCAATGTGAAAAAGGAGGTAAAAATAGAAATTGCGTAGGTCTGAATTTTAATTCAAATGTAAGAGGGCATAATGTAACCCATCAGTCAAGCTTTGAAGATGAACTACTAATTAACACAGAAATTGCCTTCCCTTTTACTACTCTGACTTTCTCCAGATTAACTTTTTTCATAATGTAAAAAAAGGAACAAAATATTTCTCTTGTCTTTTCTTTTTTTGACATACAATTTAATGAACTACCCCCCTCCCCCCCCGCACACACACACACACACATACACAGAGGTGTCATGATGTTACTCTTTGGTGTCACTGTTGAGGTCCTTGCTTAGTCTCTATGTTCCATCCAAACTTCTGAATTACAGAAACTTCTGCTTCCTTCTCCCCAGCTCTATTTACATAGGAGAGCTCTCCTCCACTGCTTTAATCTAGCTCCACATCTCATAAAAAGAAAGAGCAGATGGGAAAGGTTGAAGTCAGCCTCCCATCTTTCAGAGTGTCAGGTAGAGCTGGAATAAACCTTTTCCCTTGTTTTACTCTATGGCACAGGTTCAGTGAAAACATCTTCTGGGCATGACTATTTTATCTTGACTGATTTTCAGGAATGCTGGAAAAGGACGGTTCAATGGCATTTCATTAACCCAATTTCCATCACGCTTGGAGAGCAAACAGACATGATCTGCTTTCTAAAGGGAAAACCTTTAATGTCGGCGATAGCTGACTATGTTTCCGTAGCCATTTAAAACCTCTGCAGTATTGCTGGCCTAGCAGAAGGCCTGTAAGTAAGGACTGTTTCTCCTGGATACCCCCATCCAGGGTATTATAAACTGGCTTACAAGAGCTAGCTGGCTTTTCAGCAGACGTTTCTCTTTGACTTGCACTGTGGACAAAAGAGGTTGAGGTCTAAGTAGAGTCTTCCTTGAAATAAAAGCTCCCACATCCTTGGGATATGTAAGCTTTTGTTTTTATTTTGTTGTAGCCTTCTGTTCACAAACAGCCACCACATTTATGCAACAGGGTCTTACAAAGGACAGATGCCTGCAGCCATTCATGTAAGCTTCTACACTGAGCCTACAACTTCAATTGCAGACAGACCTGTTAGGCAGAACAGACAATGAATGGGACATTTTTTCTCTCAAATAGTCATGGAGCAGCCTTTGTAGAAAGAAGTGATATAGCAAATAATTTAGACTAGGAGAGCAATGCCACAGAGAAGCTTATCGGAAGAGGAACGAAGGATCAGAACTGATTCCCGTCAAGTCCAGCTCATAGTTCCTTCAATACTGGACAATTTCAAATTATTTTCTCCTGGTTTTCATTGAATAGACTGCAGGAGGGTAATCATACAAATGGAAGCTGGGAGAAAAATCTGCGTACTTATTAGAACTGCAGTGAAATGCACTAGAAGAGAATTCTAATGGCTCCCCTGCCATCAACTGAAGTAGCAAATTGGTTTATTTTCTTTGTGTTTCACAATGCAGCTTTTTGCAAATAGGAAACTCAAGAATTATCAGACTAATCATCTAGTCAGCTCACTGTCAGTGTAAGCTAATGCCTAATTATCAAATATGGTGAAGAATTCAATTAGCTTCAGTGATTTGATATGTCCAGTGAACCAGTTATTACAGTATAGTCATGAAGCAGGATAGTGGTCTGCTACTTTATAAATAAATGCTCTGATTTCTCCTCTACATATTATGTTGCTCTCAGTGATGTTATCACTTCAGTGATCCCCAACCAAGATCTGGATATATTGCCAATGAAGCTCTGCAGGCAAGCAATTCTTCAGCAGGCACGAGCTATGTATCTGATAGCGTACATCAGAGCAGGCTGCTGCTGCTTTCTCTGCGTATCAAAGTTCTGGGCATCAAAGTTAACTCATATCTATATAATTTGCATTACACACATTAAAATAGGCTAGTTCATTCCAACTAGCAACCACAGCCTATTTGTTACAATGTAGATGACTCAAGACTACGTGTCACTTTCTTTGGAACATCTTTAGGGGATCAAATTGTAGAACTCAAAACTGCCAAAAATCTATTTTCTAGTTAAATTACACAGAACCTCAGGTAACACAAACTGCTACATTGCTGGAAGGAATAGCAGATTAAAAATTAACAGTTCAATCACAGACAGTACCAGAGATAGCATCACAATTAGCTTTACAAAACAGCATCATTCTTTATGAGGCTTTTTCTTTGCCTCTTCATGCTATTTGCCTGATAAGCCCTTGCCAACAAAGACATTATACTAATTACAATTAGTTGTACAAAGTGTGGGACAACTGAAATGATTTATTGAGTTTTCCCTCACAAAATAAATCTTATTTTGAATTCCAAATACACAATAAGAAAAATAAAGTAGAAGCCCCAGATGGCATGTTTATTGCAGACATGTATGAACGTGAATACACATACAGAGACATTCAATCCATTTAAAACTTTAATCTTAAAATACATGTCTGGAAAAATCAGTGCAGAGTAGGTTTTGTGCAATTAAATTCCTTTTCCCCTGAGCAGAGACTTTCAAGGTACAAAACCAAAAGCTGATCTGTCTTCTAAAAAAGTCTAAGAACTAAAAGACTTTTCTAGCAATAATTAAAAATAAAAATGTCCAGGCCAACAAATAAAAGTCTGCACATTTGTCATACAGTATGAATGTAACACCGGCTAAGGTTGCATTTGATATAATCTGTTATCAACATGCAATCTGCAGAGATGTAAGAATAAGAAGTTGTGTTAAATATATCATGTTTCAGTGATTCACTTCATATTCTGGCTTGGAAATAATGAAGGAATCCTTCTGCTTCACTTCCTTGGGAAGTCATTCTAATATTATCTGCAAGACCTTCCTAGGGACAGCCTCTCTGTCTTTGTCCTCCATCATGCAACATCATGATTGTTCCTTAAATCATATTAAGAATTTTCACATTAAGAATTAGCAATCTGTGAATATCACTAGTGTTCAAAGATATTTCCATCAAGGATGTGCATGGCCTAAGACTCTGAGTGGAACAGAATACAATGCTTGATACTTCACAGGGACCCTTCTTGCAGGCATATATATATATATATATATATATATATATATAAACTTCTGTTGAAGTTCCCCGAAAATGCCTCAACTTACTGAAAAATGAATAGTTGTTCGAGTTTGATATTCTCCTAGTCCTTTTTATATCCTCCAAATATCTATACTCCATCTCATTCAAGAATATAGATATTAAACCTTCTGTAATACGGATAAATTAATATAGAAAAGTAAACATGCCTAGATGACACAGCACACTCAGAAACCAATAGGTTTCCTCCCTCTTCTATGCAATGCTTTTTGTTACTAAGACTAACCATTTTGTCTTCAGTATTGCCAAGAGAAGGCATGAGCACTTAGGCAAAATACATTTCTTCTCTTTCTTTTCTGGTCTGCAAGTCAGCATAATCTGATTAGGTCTACTTCCTATGGCTTGTTCAGTCTCGTTTATCAGACACAGTGGAAAATATTTCTAATAATAAGCCACTGGAAATCTGCCTTCATATCTGGTGTCAGGCTACATATAACAGAAATCTTTTCATTTTAGTTTTAAAGTATTGCCTCATTCAACAAGCTGACTTTTCGCTGACACACAATCTAACCTAAAGGCTATGGATCAGCAGGTAAATGCAGAAATTCTATTAGTTTTCAGACCTGAGGTTTACGCCTTTCATTTCAAATGAAATCAAAATCCTACACATGAATAGGTAAAGCACAGAGTAAAGACCCTTTCTTAAAACCATCCATTACCTATTACATGAGTGCAGGGAAGAAAGCAGCTTCTGCATCTTGTAGATACTGTATTTCTTGTGCTCAGTGATTCTGGCAAGCATGGTAAATAGCAGACATAAAAGAGATCCATTTTGAAGAAAAATTAAAACCATGACGAACGTTATATTAGGCAATGTGAAATCCTACTATGGTACAAAGACTGGCATGGGCAGATATGCTTGGTATTAACAAAACCTCTCCAAGCTTGTATAAATCTGACTTCCTTGCCTAAATCCAAATTTAAGTCATAGGAAAACTCGTCTGTGCTTAAAGGGGTTTTGGAAATGAACCTCCCCATTTAGCACCAGAGTAAGGGAACAGTGCAGAATTGTGTTTTACAAAATGTGCAGAATGTTTATGAATTTTTTCCCAAACAGAAAAAGATAGGAACAGAGAGAGATTTCATTTCTTTGTTATAGGAGTGCACATACTTTTGACCTGTAATCAAACTGCCTACCCAGCGTTATATATAAATACAAGAGATTTATGTATGACTGTGATACCTGGTTCCATTGTACTGTTTGCTCTAAAGAGATACGTTCACTGAGAGCTCTTAGAGCACAGGCTGATGCCTTTTGACACAGTATACAGCGTGAATCACAAAACTGACAACAGTGAATGTAGCTTGCTTCTGGTGTGGTCAAGCAGAACTTCACTGAAGTCACTGGAACCACTTGTACCAGAGCTGAATTTCTCTGTGAGATGGGTATCCTGCATATATAGATATAAGTACATTTTGGAGATGAGCCCTGTATTAAGACCTTAAGGATCTTAAACTTGTGGAGAGAACACATCTTGATTCTAGCTTTCTGGCTCAAAGCAATTTCTTCATTACATACACAGTTACCATATAATTATGGCACACACTGCTTTCCTCCAAAACAATGGATGACTGACGTAGAGAAAGAAAATCAAATGTGATTAGCTAATCACAATTGTGATCACCTTAAGAGACACTAGGTTTTGCTAATGTTTTATTCTGTCAATTCAGTTAAGAAAATTTTTCCATGGTCTTGTTATTTATTCATGAAAATATACTTCAGAAAAGTATGGCTTTTCCATCTTTGAAAAATTAGCTGAAATATTTTATTCAGAATATGTCATTCAGCAGTAAAGAACCTACTCAGCTTGGTGGGCTTACTCTTTGTCATTACACATACCTATTTGCCCCTTTCATTTGTATTTTGCATTTACTTGTATTTCATTTGTTTTTTCCTTTGGCAATAGTTTTCATAGCCCCTTGTTTTATTTTGCACTGACACTATCTCATAGTTTGATGATTACAAGTGAGTTGGTATTCCTTACCATAGCTCTTAGCTATTATACTATTCTCTTCATGTATAGATTTCCCAACACTTCTCTCTCCACTTTTCCTCAAGTGAAGTAGAATTGTAGCTTTCACAGAGAAATGAGAAGAAACAGAAGTCTACTTAATATGAGAGGATTTTGCCCTATGTGTTCAGAACAAGAAATGCTACTTCAGCTGACTCTGAGGAAAAGCAAACAAACCTCAGGATGTAATGGCCAGTTCATGTCTCAGTAAAGTCAGTACTCCAATTGAATCACTTACAAAAGAATACAAAATAACTGTGATCACTCTCTTGTCTTACAAAAGATGATAATGGAAATGCTGTTTTATCTTGCCCTTCCTAAATGGTGTATGCCAGCATTGCTCCTGATTCTACATAAGAACTTTTGACAAGGAAAACGTGCTCCTCTGTACTCTCCATTCAAAGGTTGGCCTAAGTGATGCTTGATAATTGACATTCTGCTGGGATATACTAAAACCAGGGCTGCAGAAAGCTGGTATAAAATCCAGTGTCTGAGCTGCTACCATTACTTATGTAGTAACTTTCATCCTTGGTTCCTGGTAGACTGCACACACACTGAAAAATGCCGCCACTTAAGAGGGGCTATAGAAATTCTCTGATGGCATAGCAATGATGAAGGGCAACTTAGTGTAGAGATGAAGAACTGTGTATCAAGTGAACTACCCAACAGCATGGGAGGTGCTTGGTCATGCTGGTATGAGAGAAGAATACTGATATTGAGCAGTTTTCTAACACATTTTTGAATTTCCTTGGAAATCGCTCATCCAGGAATTGACTTGATCTGACTATTTAACTTGTTAGATCTGATGAGATTAGGTAGCATGGCTGCAAGTTTGTGATAAGGAGTTAAAATGTTAGGAAGAAAGTTCAGATTTCAGAAAAGCAAAAAAGCAAAACCCACAACCCTAAACTATTCATATGGAAATTATTCAATAAAAACAGATACTTCTTAAAATACTCATATAATAATTTGTATCTATCTGTTGTTATGGAAAGTACATGTACACACAAATTATTACCACATGAAGGAATGCAGACCTCTTATGTCTCCTTGCAGCTTGACTAGCATGGCTCAGGACTTTGCCATTTCAGAGTAACACCATTATGCCCTGTTGCGTTGTCCTCCCTTGTGCAGTATCCACTACTATACACTTTCTGTCATGCATCATCTCTGCAGATGTGTAAATAATATGTTCAGTTTAAGCTAACTGATACACTGATACCATAAACATACATTGCACTGAGATCTACCACATGTATTCCTTGTACTTACAGTAACAAGCAAATGAGTTACCTCTTATATACTAGAGGGTCATTCTTTGTAAATATTGAGTGATTATAGTGGTGGCATTATGATACTGTTTTCCTTTACTTTGTTCCTAAGCAGATAAAAGAAATAAAAATTTACTAGTATGGAGAAGGAGTACTAATTAAACTAATTTCCTTAAAATGACTCAATGAATAAATTTCAGCAACTGTTCAGGTGCAAAAGCTTTCATGAGTACCTGAGAACAACAGTACAGATGGAGGAACATCTTCAGCTGAGCTAATGAGACTTTGCCTTTTACTTGTACAAGCATAGCCAGTGAGCTGCATTTCAGATAGGGCACTATCATTTCTCCTTTAGGCCTTGAGTAATAGTTTGCTATTATTTTAGCTCTGTATTTTTATTTTGCCTTTTTAAGCACATGCAGAGTATTAGTTTGAAAACATGTTTGTTTTCACACACTAGAATAAGTTGCTCATTTCTACCTTGCAAACTACAATGTAGACTAGACAGCCTACATAGCACTTAAACGGAGCTCATATTGGCTGCAAGAAGCAGCTGGAGTGGAAGTGTTTTGTGGAGAGCAGCATTTGAAGAGATGATAGACATTACCTCACTCAATCCCAAACTACACAGAAAATGAATACATAAGACAAAGCAGATGGATGTGTGAAGCTCTCTCGTTTCCCCCTGGGAAGGGTTTTTTACTTATCTTCCTAGAAAATTCTGGAATTCTCCTATAAAAAGAGTCTGGGATGAAAGGATAATAAATACAGAATTATCTCCTCTTGATAATTAATTTCAGTAGTGCAAGAATTATATGAAATGTAATTCAATATTGTATGAATGCATGAAAATTAATCATGGAGGAAAAAACTGCATTTTATACTACTGGTTAGAACTGAAACATTCATTGCTGAAATGCTCCTTGCAAAGGAGTTTAATACTGCAAGTAAACGAGACCCCACAGTATTATGCAAGGAATACAGGGACAAATATTACACTTTAAAAGGAGAAAAGTGGGGACCCAGGTGGACAAAACTGGGTTTATATGGATCAGCTAAATGTATACTGAGCTTACACAGCAGTTGAACTTGCGCTCAGCAGGCAGGGTATTCAGATACCTTCCGAATCTAGCTGTGTGGTAGACAGTGTTGTGCTCCAACTGTTTATCATCACCTAATGACTGGAGGTTACCAACTTAACAGTTCTGTCTGTGAAAGATGCCCATGTGATGCAGGTCCCTACTCTGCTTCAAGCAAAATCAACCAGATTAGGCCAAGGCGTCTTCACTGGAAGCTAAGATTGCTTTGTACTGGGACAGTAACCCCAGCAGAGGGACAGTCAGAAGCAGTTAGAAAGTGGCCATGTTTTAGAGCAGTCCAGCCAGGACCAGGCATCTTGACCCCCAGCAGTGTACTTTCATGAGCCTGGACAGAGCAGCTTCCCAGAATTGTGTATTAATACAAGACTGGGAAAGTAATTGCATCTGAGAAGAAGAGCAGAGTATCTGATATTTTGATTATGAACAACTAAATGGTTTCAAAAATACTTTGTGACTATAAAGACAGCTATTGAAACCAGGTCTTTTTCAAGCCTGGAATAAAGCATGTATTATAACCACATACAACAGTCATCATTCTAATGGTAATTGCCTTGCAGTCCAGGAGTCCGCTCCAGGAATCCAAGTAGCGCACAGAGCAATGACTGAATATCATTCAATTCACCTCTTTGTATCTTTCACCTGCCACCACATTGTTATGGACCAAAACAGTTGTTATACACCCCCACAACTCTAATGTTATACAACGGGAGAGAGTATTGCCACTAATAAACTAGTCCTCCTTAAGCATATAATGGTGAGAGCTTTTCAGTACTTTGTCTGAGGTGCTCAACTTTGTTAAAAAAATAACTGTTAGGAGAGGCAGAAATAATATATGATATAGCAGTTGGGTGGAGGCTAACATTACTATGAATTTTCATTCAGTGGCAGCATGTAGGAGATGAGTTCCATGCACCTGCTAGAACAGTCTATCCTTTTCTCCTATTATTAAAAAATAAAACAGTTCTGATTAAAATTCCAAAATATTTTCCAAAATGCCATAATGGAGGTGTAAGGTGATTTATTTTCTTTGTCATCTCTTTTATTTTTTAGTATGATATTACACTGTACTGTGCTCAAACCTGTGGATAGAGGAAACCTGTGGACTGCATGGATAGAGGGCCTCAGCTGCCCAAGTGCTAAGAATTAGTATTTGCACAGAGTTGTGTTGAAATATTAAGTTGTCTTCACATTTTGGAGTGCTCTGAAATGGAAAGCAATCTTTCAATTTCTGTTCAAAGTGCTTTCTGAAAACAAAAATGGATTAAGCTATTAGCACACCTGTAAATTAAGCAGGCATTCTGACTTACTAACTGAAGCACACAGAAGCTATCTGAGATATTCAAATGTCTTGATCTTACTCCTGTTGGAATCAACAGCAATACTCTTATTGACTTCAGAGGCATAGGATCAAGGCCAGAGTCATTAGCAAATAAACTAAAGATAAATCTAAGTCTCAATCAATTGCATTAACAGTGCATAGCAGAATACAGGAAAATAGGAAGGCATTGTATTTTACAAACACAAGTTGCACAAAGCAACAGGTAAATACAGCATGCCCCACAACAAAGGGTAGGCAAGCATTTGCAGCATGACCACCTGTATACAATTTGTCCTAGCAGTGCTTGAATATCTCCCTTACAGGTGGATAATGCAACTGTAACCATGCAATTGTAATGAAAAAAGAATTAGAGAGGTCTGTTTAAATGTGAAAATTCCCCCCAATATACCAATACTCTTTTTTCAAGCTCCAACAGAAGACAGGAAGTACTAATGAGAAAAACAGTGCAAATATTGTAAATACTGAAAATACTCCTTTGACATGAAGCAGAAATTATTTTACATCTTTCTTGTAAACAATTCTGAAACTTTTTTTCTTGTACGGAAAACTGAAAATCTACTGGAAGTCTGTAACTATTACACTCTAAAATAGATGTTAGGCACAGAGAAAAACTATACTAAAAACAGGAAGAAAAAACCTAGGGAAGAAGCTTCTAAGCACAGAACTCAACAATACTACCCTACTGGTTTCTTCTGGAATAGAAGCAAACACTGGAGTGATTAAAAGGTTGAAAACAAAAAACCAAAAATTTGTAACAACAAAAGAATAAAATCCTTACAAACTGACATGTAATCCCAGGGGTTTTGCTGAGCCATTTTACATCTTCTGAGACATCTGCCAAGAAAAGGTCAGCTGAACTAATCCGTGTGTAGGCTTTGGCATCTCCATTGAAACATGTCATCTCTCTACTCTAGAGTTATTACTTGCTGCCTATGACACTAAGTCTCAGAAACAGGCTAGACTTGATCTTGAATGGAGGTGTGACTGATGTGTCTTTTATAAGCCAAAGAAATCTATACACTGGGTGTCTCAGGAGACTAATAGTTCAACTTGCCTTGGAGTGTTTTCCACTTCTGTCTGGCTTTCAGAGCTGATGCTGTAACTATATAGCGGAAAAGGAACCATCAAGTAAAATTCAGCATCAAACAATTAACGTGGGACACAATTCAAAGGAAAGTCAAATGTTTATGCTTGTATTCAGTAACCTGAAAAACAGGGCATAAACATTCACTACTAGTTGTGAGTTCATCTTTCCTAATGGTGGAACCACAGCTTCCCTGATTGGTGTCACAAGCTCTTCCCACACCTAATGCAAAGCCATCGCTTCATAAATTGGAAATCCTAAAATCTTACAGCGAATGCCTGGCAGCAAACAAACAAATGAAACAACACATCACAAAATAAAAGCAGCCATAAAAAACCCTCACGTATAAAAATTATTTGTCATATAGCTGACAACTCCATTCTGTCTTCCTGAAACACACAGGAAACAAATCGCTCGCATTTATCATTATTTACCAGTTCCACTCTCTCAGGTCTCAGAGCTTGGACCAGCTACAGTCGCCACCCACTCCACATTCATGGGCTCTATCTGCTTCTTGTGCCATCTGTTCTTTGTCGCAGACTAATCATGATCTATTGGTTGATGTGACTGCTACCTGCTCTGAACGCCGCTCCCAGTACCTTACTGCAAGTTTCACCAGAACTAGGACTGTGAAGCTCTATACTATAGAGGACCGTATATACTATACTGTACTATATATACTATACTAGGACAATATCAGCTCTAAACCTGATCAGCATAAAACCGCTGGGGCAGAGAGGCAAGTTTTAGGACTAACGTTACTTTTTATACTGTTGTTGCGCCTTGTTCAGTGTTAGGAGAGATTCTCTCTAATTTGGTGACATTACTATCCTTAAAAGCTACGTTGGGAGCAAACAAATCTAGCTGATAACAGCCTCTTTTGGAAATGACAGGATCATGCTTTTGAAATTGGGCTTCAAAGGGATGCTAAGGTTTATCTTTGTAAATTAGTGCTTGATTGGTCTGTTTGGGAGAAAGGCTGGTTATTATCTTCAGTCATAACATATGTATTTAGGCTGTTAAGGAAACCTGATAGTTGCCAGACATAAAAAATTATCATTTTCCTCTGTGAGTCTGGCTCCATTACCCACATGTTCAGATCTCATTTTTGTCAGCCAAACTTCTATTTAAAAATACATTTTATAGGTTTTAAGCAGCTCTTAGTCATTTATTCAGAATTTTTCCTTTTTATTTCAGTTAGCTATTAATAGAACAGCAAAGAAAAATGTTCATGTGGTTTGAAGAACATACATTTCTCTACCTCTGCCTCTGCTTACGTGTGAAGGGAAAAAAGGCTCTGATAACTGAAAGGCTCTGAATAAAATACAGTACAAGTAGGAAGGGTGACAAGGGAAAGCTGAGCTTTTACAATGTTTTCCTGTTTTACTTCAGGTGAAACATGCAGTTAATATACTAGAGGCTGTTTTCTGTGTAGCCTGAGACACTAAAGAGAAAGTGTAGAAGCAGTATGTTCGGTATCGCATACGGAGTCTGCGTCGTGAGAGAGTGGCTTAGCTACAGCAGGAGAATCTGTGACTACTTGAGATAGATGGATAGGAACAGAAGTTTAACCAATTTGGAAGTAATAGTTAAATACCAGAGGGAATGTTTATTACTAGCCGCCCAACATTAAGAACACTAAATAATTTGAGAAGCTACAATGAGGGTAATATATGCAACAGTGAGGGTAATATATGCAGCAAACCACACAAAACCTTACCCTTGCAAACGAAGTTCGACAACACTTCTGCTAACAAGAAAAGCATCTAAGTTTGCATTTATATGATAAATAAATATTCCCAGTTCTCTGTTGATTTGGAAGAGAGGTTAATAGAGGTGAATCATTCAACCAACACCTCTAACATGCATATTTTTTTGTGCAAGAAATCATTCTCTGGTTATTATTCCCACTTTATGATTTTATCATCCTGGGTGCAAGATCTGTAAAATGAAGAAAGTTTTGCAAAATGTAAAAATGACTTTTAGAGCAAAATACAATTATATGATTCTGTTCAGAAATAAAAAGCTCAGACAGTCATTTCATTGAACAAACCAAGACCAAATCGTCATCTCTCTTTTCACTAGGGTTAAAATTAGGATTTGCAGAGCTCATCCACTATGACTTGGATCTGTAGATCTAGCCAGGCTGATAAGATTCAACCCAACCAGTAGTAACATTTAGGTGGATTCTATTTCTGTTCTGCTTGAATTAACTGTCTGAAAGATTCATTACTTACATAGTTCAAGGCTCTGAACAAATCTGAATTAACTTCAGTAGTTCATTTTCATAGGACAGATTTAGTTTGTACACAAGTTTAATCAGTGACTTATGCTGTTTTGTTAAGTTTGGGACAAAAAGAACACTGATACTTGAGGATGTTAGAACCTGATTTCATTAATTCACATTAAAACCAAATGTACAGAATATTGTGGTTTAAACAAATCTTTGATGCTAATAGCACAAGTGATAAAATATGGGTCTAATCAAAATGACTCAGTATTGAACATTAAACCCTGCAGTACCCAATTACTCATTGCTGTTTCTGGTGAGAAATGTGATATTCAAGGGTATAACCTAACCTGCAGCCATAAATAACATATATATTAAAAAGAACAGGTTGATGGCAGGGCTACTAAATGCTGTTTTTTTACTGAGTGATCTTAGCTTTGAATCCATCTGAAGAGTAGTTATATGGTTCAGTTTTATTTAAATGCAGTCAGGTCTGCAGACTCAGCAAATTGTAAAGCAGCTATGCTTGTCAGAAAGCAACATTAATAAAACTGGTATTGGGATGGTGTTCTTTTAAAAAATGGAATCATATGTTTTGTGTTGAACTTGTCATTTTTTTTTTTGACTGGCAGTCTTCTCTTGATTTACCTTGAAAGAAACCTCACTAGGGATAAAGAGAGACCTCTTTGGGATGTCTTGTCACATGAAAAGGTTTTATCTTACCGTCCACCCAGTTTGCTAAATAGGTGACCTATCATGCTTGTATTAATTCACTCAGGCCAAGGCTGAAATTCATTTTGAAGCTCATATTTCAGCATTCTTCTCCTTGAATTTATTGAGCTAGTTGTTTACAAGCACAATGCTACCTGTCATAGAACTCCAAAAAGAAAAAAAGAGGGAAAAAAAATCTGTCATATGCTTTGGGTTGGTTTTCTTTTTCCTCTTCAGTTCAAACAACTTTCTGTTTTGTGCAGTAGAGATTGGTACAACACCTCATCCATTTCAAAGGAGACTGCTTTATCAACTCATGGAAAATGGTTGTTTTATACAGCAACTTGCAGATATGATCCTCTGACAAGCAGCGCTCATTAAAAGAGCATCAGCTGGCTCAAGCAGTAGTCTTGGTTGTTATTGAAGTAAGTCAGACCCTCGGGGATTTTAACACCATTTGTTCAACAAACACTGTCTCATTTTGTCCAGCTGTAAAAGAAAATTCCAATTTAAAAATAAATCTTTTGTAATGGGCTCAAGGAAATATATGGTGCGGGAGGATTGAGAAGTTATCTATTATACAGGCATTCTGTTCACATCAGAGATGATTCTGCCTTGATAAACGAACAGTGACACTATTGGCAAACCTGGGATTTGAAGTAATGGTTCATTAATGCAACTGCACACTAAGTAATGTAGTTGGGTGTCAGCGTTCTGCTGAGTTTTCTACCTCATTGTAATGCTCTTTTTCCTCCTAAGATATGCTTTAAAAAATCCTGGTACTCCTGTCAATACATTAGTTTGAAAAATGTCACCATGTGCCTGGAACTGTTGTGTGTATATGTAACTGTGCATTGACACATGCACTGGCTTGATGCATTGTGGTGATATGAGTTCAGGCTCCTGTAGAGATCCCAATTATGATACAATTGGAGTGAGCTTACAGACTTCTCTCATGCTGGGATGGAAATGGTGTGAGGAACTAAATTCACAAAACAGAGCATCATGCTCATACTGCACGGTTTGAATAGCTCTGCCAGCCTCACACAGTGCACATCTTAAATTTCTTCAGAGGGGTGTGGAGATGTGATATGGCTGAGCTGGGAAGCAGGGTATTCAGTTCTTCCCCTTCACTAACAAGATCCTTTTCCTTCTGACCTAAGCTTACACCACTCATTCCTTCCCTCCTCTTCTTTTAAACCGTGCTCGACAGTTTCCACATGTACCTGTCAGGGGCCCGGTGTCTAATGGAATGGTTTGTGTTGCACGTGCCTCTGTGTCGGCCACGTCAGTCCTCAATGGCCCTGGCAATAATACTTTAATGTCATTTATGATTTAGAATCTGTTTGAAAAGACAGTTGGAATTGGTACTACTGGTAAGGCAAAGTTTTAAGGTGCACATAGATTAGGAGAGGATTCAGTATCAAGAGGAATGACATCCAAAAGGGTCAGACTTAGTAATTCCTTTCATCTGACACCTACAGATGACAGAAAGATGATTAAGCCATCTTTGTGCTACCAGAGAGGAAAAATACATTTTTAACACAATTATGTAGCATCATGTTTAAGTATTACCATATTTGTCAGCAAGAATTGCTAGTCGTTGGCTGGCTGATATAAATTTATTGTGTGAAAAAAATCAGAAAAGGTGTATGTGCTTGTTCCAAACATGTTTCATTAGATTTCATTTGCAGACTGATGTGACTGGTACAAAATAAAGTGACCTCATGTTTCCTGCCCCAGGAAATCCTTGGAAATTAGACATTTCAACTCAGTGGGACTCACACTGCAATATATTTTAAATTACGGAGAACTGAGTCTTTTGCTTGCTGTCATCCATCTGTGTGACATTCCTTGATTCACCCCCATACACAGTACAGATCACTTCTTATCTACATAGCTTACTGCATCTTATACAAAAATCATGAAGGAAATCTCAAAGGCAATTATTCTGGAATTAAACAGCTGTAAGGAATTGTCAAATGCTTTCCAGCCAGACCCGCGGAGAATGCTTGGAATAGCTTGAATTCACATGAAAACTCACCTCGCATAGAGCTTTTGAAGAAACACGTAGGTCTGTGATTGGGATTTTTTGAACTTTTACGGAATTGCTCAGTTTTCCCCAAGCCTATGAAGACGCTTCTCACAGTCAGCAGAGTTCTCATCCGATTGTGGCTGCTGACCATAATCCCTCTCCCCTGCCCCCCAAGGTAGGCAACATGAACGAATATCCACTGCAGTTAATGGGATCATCTAAAACCCTCCACAGACAACCATCCTGCTCCATTAACCCACTGGAGACTGGTTGATTGTAACAGAGGCCAGAATGGGGTTCAATTCCTAACTCCATCTCAGTTGCCACAATATTTCTTAGGGCTCCATTTACCAATGTGTCTAAGCACACAAATGAAGCTGAATGCACTGAACCAATGCAGATTACCTACTGTTCAAACTGTAAAGCACATCAAGAAGCGCACCTAACTAATTCCACCACTGGGCTAGGATCACGCTCTGTACTTGACAGTAAACACAGTATTCCCACCTTGCCCAAAGCAACCGCCACTCTTACCGTTTTGGCTTTTGATGTGCGGCACCTATGGAATAAAAATACTTAGCAAGCTGCAAACATTAAGGGTGAACTTGAGAACCCTTTGTTCCAAGCCCAGATGTCTGATATTGAATTCGCCCGCTGGCACATTCTAGGCAAGAGCAATTTGAAAAACTAAAATGAACATACTACTATTGATCTGATTTTGTCTGCTGTTCAAGGTGCAAGCTTTTCCCCCTAAGGTACCCAGGCAGTTCACATGGCTGGCTGTAGTCTGAAGGCCACTGAGCTAGAGAGCAAACTGATTGATTTCCTATTTGTGTCCAACAGCATTTAGTTGTATGAAATATTATTTAATGGCACTGATTACAGATTTAATGAAAATTAAAAAAAAACTGACAAAAAATAATGATGATCACCTCTCCCCTAACTTGTAGCATTGTTCTGTATACGAAGCAAGCACACTGGCTGGTTGCATGGGAGGGTCACATCTCGATTAAGCAGAGTGTCAAGAGTATTGATAGCATCGTTTCTGTATTCTGGGGAGCAATCATCAATAAAACCCTAACAGAGCACAATAGCTTCTACTCTCTTTTTATTAATCATGAAAATATATTTACAGTTGGAGCTGAAGAGCATTGTAAAGAAGCATCAGTTCTCTCTGCTCACATCCACATTGCAATCCCCTTTCATTTTATAGGAATTGAGGTCTAAAATGGAAGTCAGTTCACATGAATCTTCCTGTTGCAAACAATTATTGTTACCAGAAATCTTCAAGGAAAATCAAAACAAAGCTTACAGGCGAATCAAAATGACAGGTTCAAAACAAAAGCACATTAAAGCATAAAGAAAAAAAATAGATCTATTTCCTTTACCACTTCCAACTTAATAAAGAAGCTTTTGACAAGCACAGTCCTATTATACAGCTGCCTGAATCCACATTGCTGATTGTTTTATATGAAATTGTTTCATGAAACTACTCTTTCAATGGAACTAAATGGGAAACCTCCCAAGTGTATTTACTTTAAAAATTAAATGCAGATGAAAAGGACAGCAGCTTACTTTCTTTTTCAGGGTAAAATTCCCCTCTCATTCCTGGACTGCAGACTATTGGTTTGTTTGTGGATTGTTTGACTTGTCCAGAGCATGCAGAATATGGAGAGAATCTCAAATTTTCAGGGCACAGCAGAGAGGGAAAAATTTCCCCTGCAGAATAGCAGTATGTGGCGCGGGTCAGACAGAGAAGTTTCCTATTCCTGCTCATGAAAACCTTCAATATGGATAGATACAATGCGAATAAAAATCCTTTCCCTCACTATACAGAGAAAATGTTTTGCTGGAAAGAATTCACTGCAACAAACTTGCTGCCTGATCTACGAGTTACTTGTTTTACCAGTCCCAGGAGATGCAAATCATCTCCTGGGATCTGACAAGCTGCCTCATGTCCCACTAGGGCAAGCAGCTCCTCACAGGAGACATTCAACATCTCCCATGACTTGGCCCTTAATGCACAGAAAAAAAAAGAGAGAGAGAAAGAATAAAACTAAAATGAAATACTTGCATGGCTCATGTGCATGAAACAAGGAATCCTTCTGAACACATGCTGCGGAGGGTGAGTAGCTAGAGAAATAAGAGTTCATACCTACAAGGGGAAAAAAACTGTCTCCTGTGTCACTCCCATAGCAAATATTTGCAAGGACTAAGCAAGCAAACTTAACTGGCTACTCTTTTGGTAAGCAGAAGCCACAGAAGATGTTCATCTTCAAATCTGATTTCATACCTTAGTTGTCACTGAGGAAATTAAACATTCAGCAAGTCACTCTCTCCGCCAAATATGGAGACAGTTGGCAAATGCAGGCCATAAAGATAGAGATTAATTACCAGCTGTATCAATTGTTGCTGTTTTCCTGTGCCACTTACGTCATGGTTAATCATGGAGTGAACTCCTGAGAATTTCATACATTTCAGCCCTGCGTTTTTCAAAAATAAAATGCAAACCGAAATAAACAGGTCATTCTTGGCTGCTTTTATCCGGTTGCAGAAAAAAGTACTGGAAGTCACAGCATCCCTCTGAGTGAGCATGAATTTCAATGTTGCAGTCAATTTCAGGAGATGATTTAAACCCGACAGATCAAGGCATGTCATGATTCATTTATGAATTTTAATATTTACGTACAGGTACTTCTGGTAAAACAATTCCTATCTACGATTTGTATGTGCTTCTTGCTATTTTGGCCTCAGATTAGTTTACACTGGGCTACATAAGATTTGTCATAAATGCTCTACAGTAAACATTATGAAAAAGAAGAAAGAGAGAATGTGTTTATTATTAGGACCTAGCATCCTAGTCCTAATTACTGAGCTGAACATTTCTCCCTGTGAGCCCACTCTATACTGGGTCTCCATCAGAAAGGATTAGATATATAAAGGCTGAATTTCATACAAAAAGTAAACTATGGTTTACTATAAAAAAGCAATATATCAGCCTATGTTGGGCAGCCAGCACCATATCAGTACTCCTTTAGGACTTTAGAAAAGACAAGCATCCGAATTTGCTCCACAGTTTTTAGAAAATATGTGTTATTACAGCTAATTCATTAAATAAACCTAGATATCAGTGTTAAATAATATCTACACAGAATTTCCCACAGGAGACTAGATGAAAAGAATATGCACAGAATTAATTACTGCAAAAATGTCATTAAGGTAACTGAATAGGTGAGGGAATGAAATCTTTAAAAATACTAGAATGGGACACTAGAGGCACAGTTTGAGGTAAGTTTCTTTTGGACCACAAGAATGGTCTAACCCAACTCCCACGTGAGTTAAAGGGTCTTCTTCCATCAGCTTTGATGCATTGGACCAGATCCACAATAAGCAGATAGATGAGGAAATTGTTCGCATCTGTGAGAGTTACCCGTCAATTCTTTCCTCCCCACAGACAGATACGGTCACACTGTAATTCGCACAGTGTTTATCGATACTCCGGAAAGTACTTTGCAAAAGCAACCATTATGCTCACTCTCACGTTACAAATGTGTAAACATCTTTACAGAAGAAAAGTATCTTCTTCCTTTCACCTGACACTAAGACATAGTAAATGAAAAAACTGCTCTAAATCAAATGACAATTCTTGCTGACAGAACTGAAAGAAAGACCTCAAGGATTCTGATTTTAAAAATGGTGAAATCCCTATGTACTGCACTTCACTTAAAATTTTTTTAGACTGTGCATTAATTAAGCAAAAGCATACAAACAACAACATCTAATGACATGATTAAAATTATCCTTAAATAGAGTAACAGGGTATGGTTTGCACTTGGCACTGCTGAGTGGTATAGCCCAGGTATGAGACAGCAGTTTTCATGCAGTTCTGTGTCAGAATCAGTCATTTGTCCCATTTGAATTGACTAAGGTAACAGCATCTGAGTTTTATACTGGAAAGACTGGCAATGTGTGAGATAAACAAGACATGCTGCTCAGATAAAGAATAAAAACTAGCAATTATTGAAGGGCTGTCATATGAAGTTGCTAGACATAAGACTAAGACCATCACCAGCTATCTCTTCTGTGCCAGGAAGGCTGGCTGATGTAGGATCTCTGTTTTTTCTTGCCTTTACACTGTTACTTGGGTAGTCTGTTTACAACTACTTGTGGGCATGTAATAGAAGATAGCAAATAAATTGCATTCATCTGGAAGGCCAATGTACTGGAATATGTTAAACATGTAAGGCTGCTACAGAGTTTATGTCAGTTCTGCTGGCTAAGGGAGAGAGGTTACAGCAAAGCAAGACTTGAGGGTAAGCATATGGAAGAAAGAGGCCCCAAAGTAACATAATATATGTAAAATTTATGGATAGATTTACAGAAGTAGAAGAAAACCATGTGTTTTGCTACCTATATTTTAGTTCAGCTCTTAAGATATTCTTACCATCCTGCTAGCACACTGCCTTGTGTGGGATTTGGCAACATTAGTGGTCTGGGTCTCGTTTTCACTCAAGGGATCCTTGATCTGGGATGAATCTCCATTTCACATCTACTTTCTTTATGTTATTACAATCAGATATAAACCTCCCTGCAGTGGTTTTAGAATTCATAATTTCTTTTTAGTTTTCGTTATTTTCTCCTGAAGAATTCTTGGCTTGACCCTCTCCCCTTCCTTCTTTTGAGCTGTTGATGCTGCTGACACCAGCGGGGCATCGCCTGCCAAGGCTTTCTGCTGTCTAGGGAGTGAACAGAAGCTGTTAAAAGTCTTCCAGCTTTTGACTATAAACAAATTCTAACCCAATAAAAATGTTGCAGACCCTTCCACATGTCTACCAGGGTTCAAATCTTATACATTCTCTTGCTCTCTAAAGACTGCAATTCCTAGCTACACATAGATTGATAACCTCAATTTACGTACACATTTTAAAGAAAAAAAAAGGTTTAATTCTTCACTAGACTTAATGATAACTGAACAATATTAGGTGATAGTGGATTTGAAGTAAACAGGCTGTAGTCTGGGCTGTGAGGGATGTCATCACATCCTGCCACTCCTGTGAACTGTGTGTCCCTAGTTCAGCACGAGTCATTCAGGCTAAAAATGACTGAAGATCAGAGTATTCCTGTGTAGACTGTGATGACCACAAAAATAATTACTCATCTTCTTATTAACTCATAAAGGATTGTTTTGAACCAGTAAGATTCATCTAGTTGGACTTGTCCCATTTAGATTACTATTTTTGTTTACAGGAAATTGGGGACTATCATTACTCTGTCATTCGTTATGAACACTTACTGAAAAATGTTGGAAGTATAGGACATTTTCCTATTTCCAATCAACTTATTATGGTATACATTATAATACCTTTTCTATTATTGTGATAATACTAATTAATATAATACTGGTGTAAACAGAAGAGCTCTTGCTTAATTTTAACACAGTAAGGAAGGTTTATTGTTGGGCCATAGGCCTGTCACTATTAAATGCAATATGACAACAGATGTCACGGAATGGGAAGAAAAGACCAAAAATGCAACATGGTAATACTAGGCAATAAAGCTGAATTATTATTGTGGTAAATTTGTATTATATGCAACTTGAATGTCACATATTTCAGCATGTACCCGGCTGGTTACATTCCTTACAGGCATATGCATTTAAAATTATGTTCAGTGCATAGTGGAATGAGGTATATTGGTTATTTCTAATTCATTTCTAATTATGAACTAGATCCATGCAATTATTTGAAAACTGAATACGAAATAAACTGATTGTTTCAGCATTTATTTCTTATACAGCAAAAAAAAAAAAAAATAGAAGCAACAATTTGATAGGATTGCAAGCTTACTCAGCCATCACTGGGGTGCTTGAAAAGCCAGGCACTTCATTTTCCTTGGTAGAGATTAATTAGCCAGCTGTGACTCCCTTTTAAAATTTTAAAATAATGTCTTGTGGAGATTGCTAAAGACAAGATTCTACCACTGCTACATTACACAGAACAACTACCTGCAACAAGTTATTACGTCCACTAGCAATTCAAGTTTGCAGGAAACTCATGCAGCTTTCCCATGAAGAGTAAGAAAATTAACCCTGATGCCTATGTAATTCCATTTGTGCTCATCCTCATTTCTGACATACCACTACAGCAAACTGCATCCTCATACTCCTTATGTAACAGTGGAATTGGTAATATCCAAAGTTCTAGTAAGGTGCCTGTGTTTTAGCTAAAATTTACACTTATGTTCAGGAAAAAGCTTTGGAAATGTTGCAGTAAGCAATAGTAGGTGACTTTGTCCTACAGTTCATGGAAAATACATTATACACATTTATACATTGATACTTATAACTTCAGTGAAGGTAAGCAGAACTATTTTGTCAGTTTTCAGATTGTTTTTGTATACTTGTGTTTACCACCATTGGGCTCACAGCTCGCTCTCATACTGAGCAGATGCACTGAAGTAGGTTTAACTACCTGCAGCTTTCAGATAAGAGTTCTTCTTTTCTCCTGCTCAGGTTTGGATTCTCTCATTTCATGTAAAATTTCTGTCTGTAGTCACGGTAAAGACAAAGTGCAAGATGAAAGGAATAGCTGCCTGCAGAGTGATCCTAGATAACTGCATACCACAGGATAATGTTGCTGGCTGGGACAGCATTTGGGACTGAGGTGTCTTTGTAAATGTGTTTTTTAATAAAATGATAATCAATAGAATTGCTGTATCACTAAGCCGGGGAGGGGGGGGGGGGAATATGAAACCCTTCAGAGCTGTCTTGTGCTACAATATTAAGTGAATAACCAACATTCTGCAATAGGCTTGTCTCAAGGAATACAAAAATATATGAAACATTGCAGTACTTATTTAATAGGCACAAAGGATCAAAGATAATTACAGTGCATTTTGGTAATTAGAGTGGATATGATTTATGGTATATTTTAATTACCACAGAGAGCCTAGCTTGAAGGATGAACACTTAAAAGTCAAGATAAATATATGAATACATTATTTTTAAAAATAAATCCATTAAGTAACATGTACTTCAGGGATACTTGTACAAAACTGCACAGCTACATAAAAATAGCCCGTTTCCATTTCTTATGTAAATTCCTGATGAGTTACAGGACATTATATCTCTCACTACTGACTATTTGCCAGATTCAATAACACAATTATGTTCGCCATCATGAGCGTACACCTTTAAAAAGTCTGAAGGAAAGAAAACACCTAGTGCTTCAGTTCAAATAGGTGACACTAAATGCTATCTTAGCATTATTTCAGTCTTAAGCTAATGAATTCCAACACTGTTGTAGGTGAGTCTCTCCTCAATTATGCAAACTTCAGTCTTTAGCATAGAGGTCATTATGTGACACACAAAAATTGGGTAGCAATGAGGTTATTCACATTCTGTTACAGTGCGTAAGAATTGCTGTCCTGAAGCGAAATTAACTTTCTTCCAGGTCTTTTTTGTCTTCATAGATTTAGGCTAATAACTCAGTGGCATGGTAGGACTGAGACAGGAATATTTCAGAACGCAGCATCATACCAATATCACAAAAGCACACATCATAGCAGGGAGTATTGCATTAACACTCTGCTTCTGAGCTCTAGAGATGAATTTCATATATAATACAGTGTGATGTTTACCAATTCATTACAATGACCTGGCTTGCTACTTTCTCAGAAAACTGCAAAAATGAAAATGTCACAAACATTTGCATTCAGGAGGTTACTGTGTATCACTGCACACTTCTCAGGCTGTCTCAGAAAAAGTCTGCTTTCTGCTGTCAGTCTAATGGCTCAGCTGCTAACCCAATCTGAACTGCCTTTGGGAGGCATCAAGGGACTCTAGATCCTGGTAGCTTGAAGCACGAATAAGATGAAGCACTTTGTTCCCTAAAGAAAGAGAAAAGCTACTGTCAGGTCAGCCCATATCTCACCAGATCTTTTTCTAGGCATTATTAGAATATGCTGAAAATATGACTAGAAGCAAGAGAGATGGCAGAGGATAGCTGGTGCGGGAAGCTGGAACTAGTTTGCGTGACAGAAATGGGTCTGAACTGATGAGAGCAGAAATTCAGATGAGGAAGCTGCTTTAGCTCAAACTGATCCAGAATATATCCTCATGGATATCCTTATACCAGCATAAGGATACTCATTGTGGTTTGTGCATTGATAAGAGTATCCTTATGCTGGTATCTTTGCTTAAAGGCCACCTGTTTCATCTCACTTCTGCTGAATCTTTCTATACCTAAAAGAATGGCTTCACAAAATGCATGTATAGTACACAGTCCTGGTGTGTACTAAAGAGATATTATGCCATAGCAACCCCCAAAAAGAAAAACTATTATATGAATTAAGATGAAAATAGTCTGTTTTTCTAAGTGTTCATTACAAATTTCCTGAAATTTACAGTGCCAAAGACTGTAACTCAATTTTGAAGTGAGATTCCAGTCTGCATGGGGCAAAATGCCCAGCACCCTGCTTTGGTGAGCTATCAGCAGCAATAAGGAATGCTTAGCTTCCAAAAGAGAGAGAAGAGCTATGGTCAGGCCAGCTCATATCCCACAAGAACTTCTTGTGAGAGTTTTGAGGATATACTGAATGCCTATTCCAGCAGGAAGCAGACAGACATGGCTAGATCTTGATTTCCATTTTATGGGAATTTTTGACATTCCAAAATGTCAAAAAAGTCTACAAACTAGAAAACATGTTTTCCAAAGTAAAATTTACAAGGTGTGACATCAGCCGTCTTTCATACTCAACTTTCCATTTCAAAATGAGTTTTGAATTTTCATTTAATTATTATCTTTCCAGTAGAGCAGCAATAATCTGTTATGCACTATTTTAAGCATACTGTAAATATGACCTATGCTATTCTTATTGTATTCAGAAAATGAATATGGCTAATATTCAGTAACAACTAACATTTTCCTCTGCTTTTCTGGATGAAGGGCATAACTATGCAGCACAGATCAGTGCAATGCAAAATAGAGACACTCAAGCTTAGCTAAGGAGTGAAGTACAAACAAGCCCTGTGTCTCCTGTCTGTATAGTAATAAAATAGTGCAAGAAGTGGCCTAACCTTTTAAAATAATGAATACCCAGCAGCTACCACTGAAGATGCTGCACCTCGGAATTTATTTAAACTGAAGCCATTTATGAAAGGAAGATTTTCACACAAAAAATTTGCAGTTATGGGAATAAACATGCTCAGCATATCTTGGCAAATCGCCTCATTGTCAAACTCTGGAATGAATGTCCAGTTTTTGATACCTAAGTGGGTGAATCTTGGTTATATTTCCAGTGTGTTTTCTACACAATGACCAACAACTGAAAAGTCATTATTAATTTGTGGTGAAACTTCATAACTCTTCTAGGCAATGTTGAAGTCAGAACTCACAACCCAGCATTTATGCTCTCCCCAATTCTCTCTTTTTTCCTCTTGTAGGAGGTCTGTGGCCTTGCCAGTAGGTGTGAGAAAAACCATGACACAATCCTGTTACATAAAAGTGCTCTTTAAAAATTAATGCTTCCAAAACAATCTCTTTTGTGACTTTTCTGTGGAGCCATGAGGGGAAGAATCTCATCATGTGTTAATATGCCTTCTTGAATTTCTCAGCTTTTGGGAGATAATAGATGTTCTCTGAATCTTTTGTGCGAAATGCCAACATATTTATGTTGAGATCCAGGGTCTGAGGTTGAAGCATTATTACAAAAGCAGCCAAGTAGCAACAAGTTCTAAATGCAATTTTCTGTGAAACAGAAGTACATTCTGTTCCACATTCACACTCAGTGATCTTTACATGCTGAATACAATACCATTATCATATCTATTTGAATTCTTTCTCTGCTAAGGCACATAAGAAATAGTTCCTAATCACACAGCCTACTTAGACTTGCAACTCACTGGAAGACGAAAGTTTCCATACAAGCTGGAAGTCCTGCATCATGAGAGATGTGGAGGTAAGGGAAAAGTATTACTTAGCTGCAGGACAAATCCTGTACTCTACATACTGCTGACTGGCAGAGAGCCCAGTCCTGGGCTGCTCTGCAGCCACTATCAGTTCAATGCAGCTTCAACCTGAAAGAATTATTGTGTTTCCAGAAAAAGAAACTTTTCATTAAGACTGTGGCCACTGTTTAGCATCTTACCAACGGCACTCTGTAAGCCACTGCTGAGTACTTAAGGTCTGGAGCAACACCATGTGAACGAGGGCACAAGCTAGATGGCTCACTTGGCTAGATGCTTTAATGTTATTTGGCCCAGGCAGGTTAGAGAGGGATTCTACCTGTCACATTTGCAAGAAAGGATCAGTTCCCATTAAGAAATAATATCAGGGATCAACAAGTCTGTTTGTTCAAGTGCAGGTGCAGCTGCAGTGTGGAGATGAGATACTGTGTTGTAATTGTGTTTGACATTGAGGGAGGGTTTTCCAGGGAAACCTCTTCCTGGGTTTCTCCTTCCAGGATGGGAAGCAGCAAAGATTAAAGCCAGCTATTCTCACCACTCTCATCTCTGAGGATCTCTGTACAAGAGTCTGAGAAGTGATAGGGTCTTTGTTCTGCACAGAGAAGCAAATAGCTTCACTAGGACAAAATCCAGGAATAAACATGCTCTGCTGTAAAAAGTAACTTGGATCAATCTGGCTTTCTGTACTGTCAAATACCAGGAGTACCGCATTGCACCATTTTCTCTGAGTGATCCAGCACAGACCAGATGCATACTTCAATACTACTTGAGGTAGAACTAAAGCTAATGGACTATACTGGCACTTCGGAGGCAAGTAAAACAGTGGGCATGCGTAATTCCCATGAAGGGTTGCTTCAGAGCTTCTGGACCTAAATGATCCTTTCTTTGAATCTATGGGACTGGGAGGGTCCAACATCATCTATTCAAAATTAAGGCACCTTCCTCATCACAGAACTGTGTTACATATTATCCATTCAGTGACATTCCAGGCTATCCTCCATCAGGGATGCTTCCTGTTCCCCTTATACAGCTACCTGGTGCTAAAGCTTCAGTCTCATTTTTACTTTAATATCTTTAATTAAAGGGGCTTTTTTGAATGGCCTTAGTAGCTTCTGAGCCTAAAAAATCTTAGATCAAACTGTGTCCAAAACTTTCCTAATCATTCACTCTGTCATTCATATGTAAATTATATATATGTATATGTAACCTGAAACATCTATTCTGCAAATGACCATGATGACATTTCCAGTTTCTTCATTACAATTAACAAAGCTTTAATTCATTCCATCACATAAGAAGGCAAATATTCTATACTCCATAGATGCACCCTTTTTTCCAAGATGATGCTTATGGGGCAAATTCGCTGCTTGGTTTTAACAGAATGCAATCTTGAACCCTTTGAAACAAGCTCTGTTCCATCAATCCTGCATTCTACCCCTTCTATTCCTGCTATTAATATGCAAAAAATCTGCTGGAACATGCAATTTTTATCACTACTATTAATGAAATGCAACATCATAAACAATGAAGTTTAATTAGTAACTAAAGTGTCTATGGCAATTAAGTATGAAGGAAGTGTTCTGGAACACAGCAGGATGGATTATACTTTAAGTAATTTACATTGCAAATGCATTTTAAAGATGTTATTGATGGAAGTTTGGGAGAAATTGAGATTTTTAGAATATAAGACATTGATTCTATGACACTCAAATGCATAACTTGGATAAACACGAACTTAGTAACTGGAATTGCAGGTGAAACTAACGGGAGCTGCTAACGATATGAACTGTGCTGAGAAAACATTGGAAAAAAAAGAAACCTATGAGAATCCAGTGTAATGACATGACTCATTAGCATTAGAGTGAAATAGCGCTTCAAATTACAGAATTCATCTTCAGTTATACGGTAAGGGAAAAACTGTTAATGTGTGAGTATTTGAAACTGAACACAGCTGCTTACCATACAGTCGTAACATCACCTGAAACAGGGTAATCATTTAAGATTCAGGGCAAAGGTCTTATCTGAAGGCAATTTGTGAATAACTTAAGTGGACAAGTGGTGGAACACTGTCTGCTCGTTTCAGTTCACAGTTCATTCCACCTGAATTATTCAGCCTACAACAGCAAAGCTGGATAATCGTCAAGGGAGGTCTGGTAAGAGCGAAAACAAAGAGGAGAAGAACCAGGAGGCTGACTTGAGGCCGGGATTTCTCCTCTGTGCTAGGAAGGTAAATAAAGTATTAGCGTTTGCTCTTCTGTGGAAAAAGTCAACGAAAGCTGGATGGGGGAAGGAATTATCACTGGCTGAGTCACTGGGGAAAGTGAGTTTTACAACTTTGTACAGGCCGCCCTGAAACTGAGCGATCCTTGTGGGCTTGCAAGAAGATGGGGTCACCTCCAAAGCAGGCGCCTCGCCCCACAGTCTGCTTCAGTGCACGGTATTTCTGTGATCTCTCGGGAACGGGTGCTTAAGGATGCTACAGCGTATTACTGGGCCCAGTATGGTGCCGTGAGCACAAAAATTGCACCAGGCAGCTTCACAGAGTGACTGGCTCTGAGCTACCCGTGAGGGCGTGTTCAGGAAGAGGCAACTTTTGGATTCAAGTTCTCTGTCTGTAGGGGGCTGGAATTTGAATTTTTCCCTCTGAGATTAGTTATAAGAGGAGACTTTGGTGATTCATTTTTATGATACTAAGAATCAAAAATACAGTTCTTTTCATCCTCCATTTCACAGGCTTTCCATGAGCTTGAAGTGATTTACTTTTCAGACCAATCTAACCTTTAAAACAGACTGCTCTCTCAAATTATTCTTGTGCTCAGGGTTTTTTTTCTATTGTTTTCTCATGTCTTTCCTAGTATTCCATACTTGCAATATCAATATTTATTAGAATTTCACCTCGTTTCATAAAGATCCTCAAGATTGTCTACTCCTACTTCCTTAAAGGAAGAGGTGAGTAAACAGAGTGAAAGGTATTTGTCAATAGGTTCATAAATAAAATCCCTTGACACGTCTGTTCCTATTCACATCCCTCTTTGTTTGCGTATTTACAAACATCACAGCATCAAAAGACAGGATTTTCAGGTGTCTGTTTATTTTGCTCCTAGTGCAATAGGAGGCAAAAGTGCCCCTTACGTAAGGGGAGCACTGATAAGCCTTTGCAACAGTAAATCTCATCTCCCGGGTTTTTCTTCCTGAGAAGGTTTGCAAAATAAGCACTGTAAGGAGCTCATATCTTAGCCATGGGGATGTCTGCTATACGGGAAAGAACAGAACGCACAGAAAATCTCCTCTTGCAAGTGCTTGCTGCTCCCTGCCTGGTGCTGGGCACTCCTATTGATCTGGAGCTTCAGCGCTCAATGCATGTATTTCGTGCCTGCAGGATCAATCTCATTGTTTACAATTTTACTATTTTAAGGTGAAAGAAAAAAGTAGACTCTCAGAATTTGTGTTGGTAATAAGTAGAGTCGCCACAGAGGTGACTTCTGGAGCAAAGCTTAGCAACTAGAGGGCACGTGAATGTCTGCTTACAAAGTGGGTGACAGCTCATTTTTCTTTTAATTCAAACTCCAGTCGAGTGATGTGACACATGGACAAATGGCTGCTTCTGGATTGGCTCATTAGAGCTCTTAGACCTCTGATTCATCTGCCATTTTAAATGCAAAAGCTTCTGCAAGTTTTGTAAATATTAAACAAAATAACTGTATGTGCACAAATATATGAGCAGTTTCTAGCCATCTTGGATAAAAACACTCTCAGTGTTTGTTGCCCCCAAATAGCACCTTCTTTCCTCTCTGAAGGTCAACATGTTACAAGCAGTGGTGAATTCTGATACCCAGAGATGAGTATGTACTTCTTCACCCCTGCATGGTTGGGGAAAGAGGAACACAGTAAATCTAAACCAGGAAACATCTTCATTTGGCAAAGGGTTTAAAAAAGGTCTTCAAAATGAGGCAGATCTAAATCCTGAGTCCAAGAAACACTTGACATGGAGAGTTTTGTTAACACATAGGCTCAGATCAGAGGTCTAGAGTTTGAATCTTTTGTTTGCTGGTACCTGTTTCTTCCCTGTGCTCAACAATGTGATCGGGAAGAAAAGCTGCCTTATAATTAGAGCACAGGACACAGCATGGGGAGAGAGGATATGAGCTTAATTGAGACACTTTTCCCTAGGCTTTCTACAGTCATTGAAGAGAGAGAACTTCAGAAGGCAACTCAGGGCCCCCGAGTAGGCTTCTAATTTTAATCACCTATCCCTCAAATGACTCTCAAAAGGACTCTACTGGCTGTGAAAAGAGGCTTTCTCTCCAATGAGTACAGAAGGAGCAAGAAAGTCAGGTCTTCTAATTCAGGTCTCTAATTAGGAATTTAAATCCCTCTAGTTCTGTTTTTGCTTATTCCACAAAACTTTGTACCTTGACAATAAGCAAGTGCTTCAGTCTCGTCATCTGCAAAATGGGACAGTTGGTCCCCGCTCCCCCCCCCCCCCCACATCCACAGGCACCATGGCTGCGAGGCTGATGTTGACACCTGTAAAGCGCTGCAGCTGTGCGGGAGCAGCCACGCAGGGCACACAAGGCATGGTGCTTGGCACCACAGCACATTGGATCCTGCCTTTAGCAGCAGATGTCTGAAGATAACCTAAATAGAGGGAAGAGTGTGCTGCCAATCTTTAGCTGCTACTTACTGAAATTGGAACATGAAGAGACATAAATGCTGTGTATTGTATGGAGAGGCAGTTTTCCCTACAGTGATGCTATCCTGGATGTAGCATAGCTATTTTAAAATGTTTTATGATTTTAAAGCATCATAAAGGTTAAAGTTTAATAACTGTGGCGTATAATTCCCTCTACCTTTAGCTCTGCTTCTAGTGTTATTAACTTATCCACAGTCTAGACATAATATGCAGTGCAGCAGTTTGAGCAGTGCTCTGCCAAGCTGACAGGATCAGCTTCTCAAGGGATGTAAGGGTAATTCAGCCTCCAACTTTACTGAATCCTCTTTGGACCAAAACCTTCTAGTAGAATAAAAGTTGCCACAATGTGTCATAGGATACAGCATATAAGAGATTTGAGATGTGGTGAACACTTGTAATTGAAAACACATATTTCAGTGCAAAAGGAAGCTGTATTTCAGAAGATGAGTAGGATCATTCCACATGTACTAATAGCAGTCTTAACTAACATTACCCAACCTCTAAAAATAAAAGGCTCACTTTTGCTTCCGTGGGAAGCAGGCTCTGAATTCATTAGCTTAGCCACTTTTCTCAGATGACTCAAAGAGCACAACATGGCCTGAGTGAACTTGTCATTGTGGAAGAACCTCCATTCTCACACTATCAACGCAATCATTCCCCCAAATTCAACTAAAATAATGATTTATTCAATCAACTTGATCTTTTTTTCCTGGCTATGGATTTCCTCAACTACATCCATAATGCGACTGATCTAAAACCCACCCAAGCCGATGAATGACCACCACCGGGTTCAATAGTTTTAGATCATCTCAAAGCAATTTGGACAGCTTTTATATAGTCTTTTGCTCTAAGAACTGATCACAGATATTTGCTAATAAAAATTTCAACTGTGTTGCATTTTTAAGTGATCCTGTAAAAAGAGTGATTATTCACATAGGTCAGAGAGAGTTGTGTCTAGTCTACAACTGGATGAGCATTAACAAAATGACTTTTTGCACATTCAAAATTAAAACTTTGTTTCTTCAAATACTCATATGTAAAATGTTTAAATTTACTTTCTGCAAACAGTTATACCAGCTGTGACTGCTTCACTGTTTGCAGAGTTAATGTGAGAGTCTGAAATAAATTAATTTAAAAATTAAAATGATTATTCATAGAGATTTTTAGTTCACACTATTCATCCAGCTTTCTTTAACACAGAGGCCAAGGAACAAACTTCTACGGAGGCAAAAACCTAATTCCAGTCTCCTTTGCTGCCTGATCTTTTACACATTCTGCCTGCTACTCTCTAGTACTGGCCGTCAGAAAACCTTCACTGATAATATCACATTTATATCAAAAAAGGAGGAAAATAATTTAATTTTGCTCATTCCCGCAACACAAATGTGGAGAGAAATGCGGCGTTTCTTAGCTGCAGAAACA
Source organism: Rhea pennata (assembly GCF_028389875.1). NCBI lineage: Eukaryota > Metazoa > Chordata > Aves > Rheiformes > Rheidae > Rhea > Rhea pennata. The sequence continues at coordinate 13,453,957 of NC_084670.1, read as the reverse complement.
CTGCAGCGGCCATAATCTCCCTTCCCGTGCTGGAGCCTATCTCCAGAGTTAGTATTAATGCCATGACACTATGAAACAGACATATGGAAGTGTTATTTGTTTCTCATTTACCAAACAGATAAGAATATGGAAATAGTTTCAGTCCATTTGTTTGATGAGCTTCCTAAGCCAGTAATAAACAAATCAATACAATTAGTTTTGGCTCATCATCATTAGAAACCTTCGCTACTGGGACACAATTTAATTATACCTCTTGCTCTGCAGCAAGAGAAAACCTTCGGAACTGGACTACTTCGCCAGCTATCAAACCGGGAGGGAGGAGCAAGAGGACACATCAGTGATGGAGGAGTTATTTTCTAACCAGGGTGTACAACATATAAAGCATATTGTGCAATACAATTTCCCTGATTACGAGTCTAAAATATTCCTGCCATTAAGTGCTCATGAGCAATGCAATGTGAAATCCAGCTGTAAAATGACTGTGTATATGACATGCTTCATGTGAATGTTGCAATTATTATGGCATACATCAATCACTCTTGGACTTGATTACAAACTGCACTAATCCTAATTGATTAATTAAGCTGCAAAGTTACATACAGTAATGTAGGTTAAAAAATCCTCACCATATGTGCACTGATTTCCCCAAATACATTTTCATTGTAGAGATGAATGCTGTTGCTTTGCTCTTGGTCATGCGTATAGATTCTAACACTTCGGGCTGCCCTAAACACAGGTATCCCCAAAACTGGAAGTTCTTTATTACAGGCAGAGGAACGGAGTTAAGTGCAACAATTAGAGGTAAAAGAAATATATCTCCAGATTCAAACCTCAGAAGTACCTTTGAGAGGAAAGAAGGAAAGGATTGAACTCTAAACTCAACTCCCCTGACGAAGTCATGAATCCAAGTCCTGCTGTGGCAACACCAGCAGCAGCAGAGTCCTCTCCTTGGCGCGGCATGACAGCGAATCTCGAGTTTTAGGTGCACTGCATGCACACTTAGAGAGGCCACTCTCCAGCGCCATCAATCAACGCCTTAAAACAAACTGGTATTCGAGCACCATGGCTTCATGCCTCAGCTGCGGTCACCCTTCTCCAGACCAGCCTGCCAGCCTGGCCAGCAAAGATGCCTACAGAGAAAGGGCAGCCGGGGGCAGAGCAGCACCAGCTTGTGCAGGGGAAGGGGCCCAGATAGCCTATTGCTATAGATTAAAGAGCTACACAGGAGACAACAGAAAGCTCTGGTGAGCTCTCCATCTTGTGGCCTTATTGAAAGCTAGGTTTGCCAGGCTTTTATTTGCCACTGATTCAATCCTCTGGGAAAATGGCTTTGTGAACTCTAAGATGTCTTAATATTATAATTAATGCAATTGAGATCACTCAAAAAATCACATTCACTGGACATCCAGTGCAATGCTCGCTATTGTTTTTATAACAATACATCTTTTTATGTCACACGTTTTAGATCAACTTGTAGGAAGTTTTTACAAAATCAATACGAGTTATCTCCAAATTAATTGCCTGGGTGTTTAAAAGTGTATTTCTGCTCAGTGCCCAGCGAGGCACTGGTGATCAATGCATTCTACTGCATCATCATCTTAATTATCATCTTATTTATGAATGGCACTAAAACAAAAAAAAGAAAAGAAATTAAATTTGGGGAATTGCTGGATGTCTACTTAGGTTTTTTTTTTCCAAATTTCAGGTTTCTAAATGCAGTCCTAGAAGCTAACTTCAGACAGCCTTTTCTAGGTATGTTGCTGTGAGCAGACACACAAAAATTACAGCAGGTGGTCTTAGCAGAAATTTAAGTGCCATAATGACAATATGGATACCACTGAGATGTGGTTCATCTAAGGCTCTGCTTTCAAGCTCCATGAGGTTGGTTTTCAGTTTTTAGCCGGACTCCAGTGCCATGAGAAATGACTAGTCCATCCTGGAAGGCAGGATGGACTATGCTTCCCCAGCAATGCCAAAGTGACACTGCCAATTACATGTTTCAGCAAGACAGTCCAAGAGTGAACATCTGAAGATTTCCAGAAAATAATAGGATTTTTTAAAAGCCTTTTATATAAGCCTCTATGTTTTGCTTGGCAAAATCTGTGAAAAATAATTGTTCTATTTCATGTTTGTTTATGGTTACTTTTGCCATTAGGATTTCAATGCAGTCCCGTGTATTTTTGATTGCATACATGCATATACATTTGCCCTTCCTTAGGTTTAACACCTCAGCTTTTTTTTCATTGGATCTCTGGATCATAATCCTAAAGTAATGGTCTAACATCACTTAAATTGTCATCAGAGTACAGAGCTATTAAATACAGCTGAGCTGATAAAAGGGAGGAAGCCACAACCAGTGAAATGTATTGGTGGCTGAGCTCCGTAACAAATTTATCACTCTCTTCCATAATGCATTATCACTAGTAACTGGAGTGGCAGAGTGGAGAGGGCACTGTGTTGTTGGTGCTATTAAAAGCCCATTTTTTTCCAAGGAAGTTTGCACTGTTCCGATTGAAGTGTTCTGCTCTGCTGTATTGTCTTTGTAACACCTTCCTCAGCCTCACAGGACATGACATTGGCTGCAGGCCAATAAAGCAAATCGTACAAGATGCTACAGTTAAGATGAAAAGGATGTGAGCGTGGGGGAGGAAATGCAAGTTTATTAGCACAGTCATGCCTGAAGAGCATGGGGAGTTGAACCTTCGGCTTAGTGCAAGGACCCCACAACAGCCCTGTGCCAGCCGCACTCATTGCCTCTGCTGAGAGTCCAGCAGAAAGCCAGCAGCTACCTTAACTCAAATGACCTCTTGTACCACTCTAATGTGATAAAAGGAAAGTACAAGGCTGCTATGTTAAATATCTGGAAAGGTCATTTTCCAAGACGTCTTATCCACTATAATGCAGCAAACCATCTACACAGATACTGGAGATTTTTGTCTCCTTGACCCTTGTACCCCATCTTACCCGAAAACCTGACCAAAACACCTTTGGATTCAAAGGCAAGACCCTAGGGCTGTGAGATTTCACACTCTCAGTGCAAGTTTTGCAACATCTAGTATTTTTTGAGGCTCACTTTCTGAAATTAGTTGACTAGATGGGAGATGCCACTTTTGACAAAAGAGGAGAAATTTTCTGGCCATCGTGATTTCAGAGAACTGGAAAATATGAATATCAGAGTCCCAAGAATAAGAACACAAATTGATAGAATTGCATGTTTATCCTTCTGAAACCTCATCATCTTGGGAGGCTCAACTCCAGATCTAAACACCTGGGAATTATGATATTAAGAAACCTGTGTACACCTCAAACAAGCTTCTCTACCCAGCCCAGACTCTACATAGGCACTCAGACAAGAAGCACTGTGGTATCTGTCAGTGCACACGTGAGGATGAGCATGAGCCATTTCCAACACACACCACCTTGCAGCATCTGGCACTTCTGTCAGCAGTACTGTCTCACACTGCACCAAGAGCACAGGTTCAAAAAGCAAAAAACCCAACATACTATGGGACTTGTAGGTGAGACAGTTGGCTGAAGCTGTGACCTTATGTACCAGTGGAAAAATGTGAGGCTTGTTACTACATGCCTAGAAACCCTTTCTGAATAGAAAACAAGTGCATTTATTTCAATGGGCATTCATTCAAAAGAATGCATAGGTTTTGTGCTTTTATCTGAACATCTGATTATATATATATATATATATATATACATATATATATATATACACATACACACGCAAAACTATATTTGATTCTGTTATCAGCTGGGTTATTTCATTGTTTGGTTGTTTCTTTTAAAATAGATGGTAGCTGTGAATAGCACAAAGCTAAAAGCTTTAAACGCACAAGAGCTTACTTGTGCATTTTCTACAGTGCCTCCCAATCTGACAGCTCTTCACTGATCGAGTCATTCAGATCCACCGTTACAGTGCCCATTAGGGCCTTGGGGTGATTTCTGCTGTTTGATTGTTAAAACAGTTCTTCCTAAGAGGATAAAGCAGTACGGCCAAATTCCCTATTTCTATAATGTAGTTCTAATAATAGGCCCATAATTCTTACAGCAACCACTCAGCCATACTCACGTGCTGTACAATTTAGCGGCTGTGAAATAAAACAGTCATAACTTGAGATCCGTCAAAATTGCCTCTGCTTCCCAAGCTTTAGTTAAGCTCATCTGGGATGTGCACGCTGATGGGAACCGTAGACGTTCGTCTGCAGGTGCTAGTTCAAAGTACAAGTCTCATGATTTCTGAACACATTCTTCCATTTTAATTGAATTCAGACTAGCTATAAGGATGTTGAAAGCATACCGTAGAACTCAGTTCTTCACCAATGGCTTTTTTCTTCCAAAACTGAGTGGTTTGAGTGGATGATTGTTATGGTAATGAGTGAAAAATGTCAAGAGATTCTGGATTTGGAGTGTTCTTCTCCTGATATCAGATCAGATTGTATTGTAATACATAATTAATTGTGTATCTGCCCAGTGCGCTCAATTAGACTGCTTTTATAGACTGAAATAAATATTTCTTGTATGTATATGCCCAGATAGCTGACTTACATTAGCTGTCTGACCTATAACACTGAGTATCTTTATAGGCAGTTAAAATCTCACGTATACTGTTCCATCACCACAGTTTCTTGAATTTAATAGGATATTAATTCAGCAAGTCACTTTAAAAGCATTTGAGTTGAGATAAAATAAACAGTATGTAAGAATTTCACCTAATCTAAAGATCTAGTAACAAGGGACAGCTCCCGTTTTATAATCTTGCTTCAGAAGAGAAAGCTTTTCACATAATCACTGAGAATTTTAATTTCTCTGCACAGAATGAAGTTCCAAATGGTTTTTGACAGTAGTAACTCTTATGCAAACCTATTTCATTTTAGTAGCTGAACATCAATTCATACCGTAATGAAAAGCAAATCTTCAAAGTTCGCTCTCTCTCTCACTCTTCCCTAGCATTTAATACAAATCGATGACACAGCGTGACCTCTATCACAGCATCTTTCCTTGCAGATTGTTTTCTTAGTTAGCTTCACACATTTAATCAACGATGCCAAGATACTAAACTCACTTTGCTGCCTTTTTTCAATTTACCAAGATGCTCAGTCTCCCTCCAACTTTCAGTGAACATGCAAGTAAAATGATACTGGTTGAATGTGGATTGATTTGGGGGCAACAGTTATATGTGAAATAGCATATACGGTATTTAAATTCTGTGATGTAATTTAAGCAGAGGAATTTTTGAGTACCTGCATCACAGATGGCATAATTGTTTATCTTTCAATAGGTCTCCTGTTATAACCCATAAACTTCACTCAACAAGCTGAGTGAAACATTTTATATATATAAACTGACTCCTAATTGTGTGCTGACATTTGTAATAGTGCAACAATCCCACAGATCTTTCTATTTTATTTGGCAAATTGCTCTTTACAATATCATTCATTCTCTCTCCCCTGAGACATATAAAGGTTTAACTGGAGCTTTAGGATACACTGCACACGGTCAGAGAATTCATCATCAGCCAGCAAACCTCTTTATTACTCCTTCGTTCCCTGGGCTTACGAGAAGTGCTGTTAATTCAGCAGGCAGCACCCTCACCTCTGTCCCAGCACTGCTGGAGCGATGGCCCCGATTCCCCTCGCACTGCAAGTCTGCAGGAACTTCACTAAAGTCACCAGCAAGCCTCGTCTTTGTGAGAGGGAAAAGAAGCCCTTTATCTTTTCAATGGTAAGTGTTTTTCCTCGCTGTAAAGTAAGTGCTTTTTCTATATGGAGGCTCTTAAAAATGTCAGAGCACATCTTGCAAGGCCAGAGACATTCTACTTTTATGGCCAAATTCCAGTTTGAATAATTACAAGAGACAGTTAAAAAATACACGTCTTTGACAAAAATAGGGGCAATGTTTTCACAAAACCGTTTTCTTTCCATGCTGTGTTTTCCTGACTGTCTCAAAAGCATGTTTGTTCTTTCCTTTCATTCCTAAATGTCTATGTGCTGTTTAGCAGCCATTGCATTTCATCCCAGAGGTGACTGCATTTCACAGTGAATAAAAGAGACTCTTTTAGAAATAGTAAAGTTAATTATTTCATCTTATTTCTTCATTTCCACCAAGATTAGCTGTTATAAATAAATACATTTAAAGTCATCAAATAGCACTGCCTAATTTCCCATTAGATTCATTCTCTACACTTCTTTTCCATAAAATCAGACTCAGCTTTTTTATACAAAGAGGACATATGATTTTTAATTCCACTAGGATTATGTCTCTGGGTCAAAGCATAATTGCCTACAATAAACAGAAGCATAAAAGAGTGACTTGGAAATGGTGAGACAATATGCTGGACCTGTTCAAAAGACATCTGGTGCCCCAATTCACTGATAGCAATGCTGAAGGGCATTTGTTTTTCCCTGCTACGTGAAAATTCAATTTCCCTTGAACTAGGGGGAAATTGTATTTTTATTGATAAAAGGAAAAAAGAAAAAGCAGACCGATACTCAATTTTGTGGGTATAAAATACAGCATCTATGGCCTTGCATATGGTGTACTACTGTTTTTAATAAAATACTGCTGGTCTTAATTTCTTTAGACAGCAGCCAGATCTAGGGAGCCAAGGGTGTATCTGCGGGAAGACCAATGGAGAAACAATTCCAAGTCTTTGCATTCAGAGTTTGCCTCAGGCTCTATTATTCAGGGAAGGTCCTCCGTTTTGTAAGGTAAGAAAGGGTCTCCGTTCCCCACCCTGATGGCAGATGGAGCTAATGAACTACAATTAAAATAACGTTTACTCCATTCACACGTGAACTGGCAGACTACAAACTGTGGGTGATGCGTGCTCAGTACTGCTCTGCAGAATAAACGTGCACTGAGCTTTTCCAAGCCTGGCAGCCGCGTGCCAAGTAACCCCCCTCTCCCAAACCCCCAGCTCTAAATTTGTCCCAGTTGCTGCAGCTACCTGCCAGTCCCCAAAACACCCCCAAGAAGCTCCAGCGATGTCGGTGTCCTGGCCGCGTCTCCTGGCCGCTCCTCTTGCACTGACTACGCGTGCTTTGCACAACTGCCTCTCCAATCCCTCAGTGCTGTTCCCACAGGAGGAGTAAATGCCTTTTAAATCAGCTTTAGAGCAGCCGTGAACAGCTGGAGCGATGAAAGGCAGCCTTCTAGAGCCAGATCCCCTCCGTTCAGCCGTGGCACTGCTGGGGCAGCACGCGAAGCTGCCCAAAGCACGGGGGGGTGCGGGCGGTTGAGCTCGGTGGCAGCCACCCCACCACCCAGCCGCGCCTCTGCGCGGGCCGGCAGGCAGGGAGCCGGGTGCGGGCGCCGAGGAGGCGGTGCCGCCGCGAGGGCTCACTGCTCACCGCCGGCCGTCCCGTCGCGGGGCCCTGGCCTGGCCCGGGGGTGCACTCTTGTTAACAGCTTCAGCACTTGGGAGCAGCAGGAAACATTTGGAATAGCAACATGAAGAGCTAAAATCTGCTCAGGACAGATGGGAAGCTTCATTCACTCCCGCACAGCAGACTCTGCAATAGGTTAGCCACAGACACAGGTCTGAACAGGCACGGGGAAACACAGGCAAGCATCAGCTTAAGGCAATTGACTCCACTGTGAAGCCAGTTTCTTTTCCGTCTCACTCCCTGCAGCAGGTTCACTGCTCTGCCTTCATTCCCACATCCCAAGAGGAACCTGTAACGATTTGCAGTGTTAGGTAGATTCTGGGTTTGGAGCTCTTGCCTGCAGTACCTAACTCATTTTACATTAGTATTCTGTGTCAAGAAGCTGCACCCTATGACATTAAGGGTCTAAAAATTTTATGGCTATATTCTGTAACGCTAAAATCAAAGAATCCAAATCAATGCTACAGATCAGAGAATGCATCATTGGGAGTTTCTCACTATTAAAAAAACATGTCTCATGATCTATCTTGTAAATACACAATCAATTTTTAAAACATATATTGCTCTGAGCATGTAGTGATGGCAATGGGAATGGCATGAATGTCACTGAGATATCCCTTCCAAAATGTCTCCCGAGTGAAAGATATTTTATTGAAGTGATATGTGAAGCTATCAAGACAGTAGTTACATGTACCAACAGTTTGTCAGTTATAGCCCGAGTCCTACGTAGAGCTCTCAGCTAATGTTACGGCCACTAATAATCCTAAAAGCTGATTCTGTGAGGGCAGTACTTTCATAATCCATAATGGGGAGGATTCACACGAAGAGAGGCAACTTACCTTTATATCATCTTTCTTGCAAAGGCTTATAAATAAATTTACCTCTGATACGGTCCAGCTCATGGTCCAGCAGAATTCTATTTTCTTCCCAAAATGTATTTAAACTGTGCTGAAAAACAGGCATTTCTATTACCTGTGTTATTACATGGGTAATCGTAGCTGATCTTTTAAGATCAGAAGGCAAACAAACAAACAAACAGAATCCTGAATGAAACCAGCCCATGCCATTTTGATTTCTCCTCTTCCGCTGCTGTGCACAGAAATGGAAGAAATGACAGCATTTAAGCATGAGATAGCAAAGGCTGCTGATCAGATTTCTTTGCATCCAAAGGGCATGAAACGTAGAAGAGAAAAGGCCCTAAACCTTCTATGCACGTCTGCAACCTACTCAGTCCCACTCTGTGCTAGTCTGATGTGACTTTTTAAACCGTGATGTTGTAAGGTAATTTGGAGTTCAATTGTACTTTAAGCAGAGATGGCTCCCGTAGGAATTAGAAGAATCAATTACTGCATAGTAGACCCTTCAGATAAAACTTTTGTGTAAACCTTTCATTTGAAACCAGTAGGCTTCGTCCTCATAGAAAAGTCTGTGCTTTGTAACTTTTGCCTTTAACAGTATTTTCTCAGATGTTTTTCACATGAGACACTGTATCTCATTGTCTTCCAACCCACTCCTTCAATTCCTTGCTTTTTTGCACATCAGAGACTGAGTTATGCTTTGGAGTCTCATTTTTAAAGTGCTGAGTGAATTACATACCTTGCTGCCTCAGATTTCTCTAAAATATTTAGAAACTTCACTAAACTCTACAACTGTTTCCAGTCTTCTGTCCAAGAGACTTAAGGTCAAATGTAGATTACATAAGCTGGTGTAACCTAGCAGTTTCACCGGTCCCTGGTGGTGGTTCACACAGCTCATGAAAGACCAGCGCACACAGGCTGGACCTGCAATCATTATGCAAGAGAGAGAAGTCAAAGCCCAGAAAAGCAGAGTGATAGTGAACTGAGACTGACGCAAACTCACAGAACTGTAAAGGGTCTACCAGGGTCTGGTGTATGACATTAGTCCATCACTCTTACGGGTGCTCGAATTATTCAAGCTATTTAAAAATAAATTAAGATTTTCAGAGAGTAAGAAAGATATAACTTGTCAAAGCAGATCAGAATCTAACCCCAGTCTACAGCAACAGAAAGTAATGACTACTAGACGGCCAGCTCCATGCAAGATGAATTGTTGGTCTGTAGTTTCAGAAGGCAGGAAATGTCCCTATCACAAAATGATCATGCCTCTTAAAATACACGTTGTGACAGGCTGAAAAGGAATGAACAGGCAGAGAGACTGAGCCACTTGAAGCAATGCTTTTCGATTTAAAGTACAGTATCTACATATTTAAATGCCTCTTTTTGCTATGACACTGGAATACACTACTTCTAAATGGACAAGATACTGCTGATTCAGTTTTTGCAGTGTATGTTCCCAACATATCCATCTTTCATTTACCTAACAGTATTTTATAACACCTGCAATATCAGCAATCATACAAAACTTCATAATCATGTTTAGAAAAAACAGTACAAGAGATTTACACAAATGGAAAAATCCCAACACAGCACTCCAAATTCCACTTTCTAGATATCCTATACCACTTTCAGATATTTCCATAGGGGAAAAAAAAAGAAAAGAGAAGAAAACAAAACAAAACAATCAAAAAAAAACCCCAAGGTGCCTAAATGACCATATTTTATTTTCAGTTGTAATATAGACTGTTTGCTCAAAGAGGTGCTTTGGAAAACATTTCCCTCTGTATTTGTGCTATTCCTACTGATTATAACCAGTAGTTACTGATGATTGTGACATGTAACCAAACTAAAATACTTGTGAAACTTAGCTGTCAGCTCTCAAATTTCCTAGGACCAACTGAAACATCTTCATTACTTTGAAGAGAGGAACCAGCTCCTGAAACAGCATTCCCAATGAAGCAATTTTTTGTTAATAAAAGTTTAACACAATCTGACCTCCTGACTGCAGTCGGGGAGGCCTGTGTTGAAAATTAGATTAAAAATAGGCTGTTCAGACCATGCTTAACTTTGCTGGGATTTGGTGGCAGCGCAGAGAGGGGGAGGAGAAGATAAGGGCTGGCTCAGAGCGCTGCAGCACCGTTCAGTGCACAGTCCAGGTTCAGGAGAACTTGCAGCATGCAGCAGCATGGCTTTCCCACCATCCAGTTCTATTAATGCCATCTGGATGCCACTACAAATGTGTCTATGCTCTCCCAAGTTGCTATGCTGAGCAAGAAGAATAGCAGCATATTGTGGGCCATTTTCATCAGGTTGTCTTCACGAAATTTCATTCATCTCATGCCATAAGATCACTCCCAGCAGCTCAGAAATGCCTAATGAAAAGAGAAATACTGTATCTGATTCCAGTCATGCTATTCTAAGGGAATTAATCGCAGTCGTCATTACCTCAAACACTGCCATTCAAAATAGTTTTTATGATGAGCTCAAGAAAAGTAAATGCCATTTCAAATAGGTACCTCTATATATTAAATCAAATAAATGAATGATAAAATGCTGCCACTTTTTGGCTATAATCCTGTTATTGCTTACAGCCATTTCTAATGTAAATGAAGAATGACGAAGCAGAGCTATTTAACAATTTTCTTTGATGGGCAGTGCTGACTGCTGGAAAGTGGCAGGAATGCAACTGCTCAGACCGCGGAGTGCTCCAACGTATCTTGGTAAGATTCCTGCCCAAATCTAATGATCACCTCTCTCTCCTGCAAAGTATGATTCTTAAGCAAGTCTCAGCTGAGCGAAACAGGCTTATCTTTGCACTGAGGCCAATCGGCAACAGTTGTGTCGAGTCTTACAATATCTTAGGAAATGTGCAATATCTAGTGAATTCCACTTAGGAAGTTCCACATTTTTCCATTTTTAAAAATATATTTGATATGGACACAATCATTCGCTTGCTCACCTAAGTCTCCCCCCCAGTTAAGTGTGAGCTTAGGTGGACAAGAATGTGCTTAATAAATGACAGAGCACATCAAGATCCAAAGTTGGGAGCCTATACCGGGACCCCTGGCTCGAGAATGCATTTACAGCTCTGCCATAGACTTGCAGGATGATACCTGTGCGTAACTTGATAAATGGATCTATGCATGAGTTTTACCACCATGAAAATGGGAAAATTAAAGCTGGTTTGGCTTCCTGTAGCATTTTAAGGTCTGTGCATGATATGCACTATGAAGTATTATTAATGAAATCTAACTGGAGGAAGAATACTGCTTTCAATCTTGTAAATGGGCTTGGAAACTATGCATCTATTCAATAAAACATTGTGTAAGACCAGTAGGAGGTTGTCATCAAGTACGAGCACACAGATGAAGCATGGTAGATTATATGTCTTCTGTAAATTTGAGCACAGAAAACTTCTTTGGAGCCTGCAAACTATCTGGAAAATGTGAAATGGTGCATAAACATCGGCTGCAGAAGGGTATAGCATGAGCCGTCTTCAAAATGCCTCTGGGAAAAGAACAAGCCACAACAACCCTCAATTTCCTGAGCCTTTTCGGTGCTTCTGAAGAACGTGGGACTTCTCTCCTTGTGCTTGTGCCCTGGGCTAGGCAGTGGGGGCACCCTGCTCCCATGGAGGAGGCTGAAACATCCTCTCTCCACAGCAGCCTTTAGCACATACTGCTGCTACATGCTTGGGGGAGCAAAGCTACTGACACTGCAATATTTTAGGAAAAACTGAGGCACAACATTCTGAAGGGAACGAAAACATCAATGAAACCATTTCCTCTAGGCAAATATGGCCTGGAAAATTGGGTAGAACTTACTGAAGAAAAAGTCTATGATCTTTTTCAGGTCCAGAAAACACACAGGGAAAAAAAAAAAAAAAAAAAAAAAAAAAAAAAAAAAACACAGAAAATTGTTTTTCAGTCAAACTGATCAGGTTTCAAGAATACTACCCAGCATTTTTGCCACAATATTTCACTACATTTTTGCTCAAACTGCTTCCCATTTTGAGGAACGACTTCAGAAACAGGAGCAGGGCTTTTTCCACAAGAGTGGGCAGGGCAATCTGTCCTCAAAGGGCATATTTACAGGAAATCATCAGAGATAAATTTGTGGTTTCCACTTTCCTGATTGGGGCGGATGGTACTGTATGATTGCTATTCCAGGTCTTCAGGTCTCCTGCTGTTTTCAATACTTTGCACTTTAAACTGTCTTACAACTGACTTTGTTCTTTTCTGTTTGTTTGTTTTAATTCTATCCATTTAACTAGTTAATGCTTTTGCAGCCCTTTTGAAGTTGTAAAGCACTACAAATTTAGCAACTGTTCTTAATAATCATTTGGACAAATGGATCCAGAAAATTGCATATTGATGGAGGGAGTCTATGTTCTTTGCAGTCAAATATTTTCTCACTAGTTTCATGCAAAATTGCCTGGCCAAACAGATTTTCCCAAGGCTCTCTCAATAATGAATGTAACTTTCTTTTGTTCCTGGCTCCTCTCCGAACCCATCAGGAAAGGGTAAAGCATAATGACATAGGTCTGTTGTCTCCCGTAACCCTCTGGGACTGTTTTCTCTAAAGTGATTGTTACAAAACCAGTAGTTTTCTGCCAGGAAATAAAACAAGCCATTTTCCTTCCAAGTAACACTGAAAAAATCTGAATGCCACAGAGCCTGCTCACTCATGCTACATTAATTTTTAAAAGAATCAATTTTGTAATCTTTCAATTATGGTTTATTATAATGATAATAATCACAGAGAAATCAGTTTTTCCATTGCTAGTGCTGGTGGCTGTCATCAAACCACTTTCAGCAATGCTGGAGACACCTGGACTAATAAACCAGGCATTATTTATTTATACTTTACTTTTACTTAGTTAGAAATGAATTAAACATCAATTCCCTTAGCAGTTAGTGATGCTGCAAAAACTAAAAGCAAATGAATTGTATCTATAGCACATAAAGACCTAGAAGTCACTGCCAGTCAAGCTATCTTGTCCTGTCATAACTGAAAAATATTTACAAAAAGCTAAAACAAACCAAATAAAACTTGCTCCTTGCTAAAACTAGGGAACATATGGAGCAAGCCTTTGGACGAATCCCTCTTGCGTTGAGAGCTCGTAGAAAGGCTGTCGTAGCTACAGACGGGCAACAGCACACCAGCTGACTTTGCTTTTCATATCGAAATCAGCACACTGAGGGGGTGTTTGGTGCACCTGAGCGAGGACCTGAAGCATTTGTGATCGCTCACCTCACTCAGTGCAGTGGATTGGGGAATGCACCTAGCACGCTTTCCAATGCTGGAATTAACAGGCAGCAGAGCCTAAATATCCACTGGGTCAAACAAATGCTTGCAACTGCATGCATTAAACTTCACAGTTATTTTTTAGTCTCTCTTTTGGTGTTTCTCCAGCCTAGAAACTCAGGGAACAGTATCTCCTCGCTGCACACCACTTCAAATCCATGTGTCTGTGCATTTAGTACACACACACACACAGATATATAAATATTGCCATGTAACAGCTCCAAACCTTAATCAATGTTCACATATACAGAGCTACATACCAATGTAACAGGGAACACATTTTGTTCATGCAGTAGGTTATGCCAGAGCTTAACAAGTAACAGCACCATCATAATGGGTTTATATTATGTTTACATTTTAAAATAAAAATTGTACAGGAAATCAGCTGGTTCCTGATCAAAATCTGAGCTCCCTGCTGTTTTAATTCATGTAACCAGTAACCATAATAAATAATCAAGCACAGCTTCTACATCCCACCGTGATTTTTTTATATATATTTTAAGGAAAGCACATATTGAATTGGGATCTGCAATGGGAGATCAATATTTCAGGAGTTCTGTTCCAATATTCAAGTGAAAGAGCTAAGGAAAGGAAAAAGCAAGGGGAATGAGAATGGGAACGGGAACAGGAAAGGCAGCAAAAGGGAGAGCTGTTCCTCCTCAGCAACCTTGCAGGTCAATGAGTCATCTGAAAACAGACTGTGCTGAAAAAAAGGTGTGTTTGAGGCAATGTGTTTCACAATAAAAGGACAAAAGGCTGAGAAAAGAAAGCTATATATATATGTATATGACAGAGTTAGAAACAATGAGGCAGTAAATCAAAGAGAAAAAATGTGGAAAATATTAGTAAAGTAATGATAGAGAAGGAAAAAAATTGAAGGAAAGCTAGAAATATGTCAATGAGAACAAATATCCCATTAAAGAGAAAGATGAACAAGGAAGAGTTTGTGACCAAAACACATCGACAGCTTCACCGCCTGTGGTTTGAGTTTGCTAATCCAAATGGAAGAGTCTGAGATGATAGAAGGAGGTCAGAAGGGGAAAACCCCCAGGAACTGCTTGCAGCCAGCCCCCAGGCCTCACAGACAGCGTGTGCCTTAGTATGTACCAAGCTCTCCTGACATCCAGACACCAAAGACTCACAGACAGTAACCAGGCGCTGAACAGCACCATGCAACCCTGCGGCACAACTTGGCTCACAAGTTCAACCTGCTTTTTGGTTCACTGGAAAGGAAAATTAAACCCTACCCTTGCACAGATACAAGGCTCTGAACCATGACTTCCCGGGAGATGATCACGTGGGCAGACTCCACCACCTCTAGCTTCACCCTCTGCAGCAGCACTCCTACTCCAGTCAGCCTGAGATGCTTTGACCTTCCCTTTGTCTGTGCTCAGGAGAAGTGGAGAACGTGGTAAAGAGAAGGAAGTCCGTAACACCTTCCCCCTGATTGGAAAGGCTTCTCCATCCCTGTGGCAGGGAGGCCAGGCTGCCACGTGCCTCTGGCTGCCGACAGGCTCTCAGGTGTATCTGTGTCTCTGCTCACCCCATGTCTATCTTCGTCGTTATTTCCTAGCCAAGTCAAAGCACTCCTTGGGTATACAGGGAATGAGGGCAGTGGCTGAAAGAATGTCAGAAGACCAAGGATTCATTCATTTGCTCATTCAGTAAATAAAGAAATCAAACCATTTGTCTCTTGAAAGTAGGCTATTAATATAAGCTAATTAAATATCACTGCTAAACCAAAGACATTTTCTATTGATATCCGTTGGTATAATACCTAGAAAAATCAATGTAATTACATTTTTAATATCTAGTTCATAACTGCTTTACTCATATCTCTCAATTGTACTTTGGAGTGATATGGATTACCTGATGTAACTCCCACCTCCATGAGTCTGGCATTTAAAGGTAACATTCAACCATGTCATTATGTTTGGAAAATACAGAAAGTTCTGCATCTTTAAAATCAATGTAATGTGATCTGGATGGAGAAACACCAAAATGTCTTAATTATAATCAATGTTCTTGCTATTTAGAGTATTTGAAAACTCTCTCTGTGCATTTCCGAACTAAGCACTTTTACCTCTAAGCTCAGTATCCCAAAATACAAAATGAGAGGCTTCTATATCCATTACAAAGCATACAACTGATAAAAATAGAAGTTGAAAAAAAAAAGTGGAAAACTGTTTTCATACTTGTTCTTGAATGTTCTGCTCCTGTATACAATAGAAAAGGAACTTGATTATGTTGCTGAGCCAAGACTAAAACAAAACGGCCACAGATGATAATGCATCTATTTAATGTTTTTCAGTCACCTGAAGAGAGAAGATTTGTATTCTACTGATTAATTCAAAGTCACGCTACTTTCATTTTTCTAACACATCAGTGGTAATATATTGACCTAAATTTATTTTGTGTTTTTGTTCAATGCAGTCATGTTGCAAGATCTGACTACTTCTGGTAACTTAATTTCAGGCTAATACAAAGATGTTTAAAAACTTAACCTTTGGGAAGACTATATGCACCACTGGATACAAAAGAATTTGTAACGGTTTTAAATTGGTCACATTTCCAAGTACATAAAGGACGGACACAAACTTACAAATCTACAATTCTGTGCAAAATATTCTCTCTTTACAGGACATGCAGTAGTATTGTTAAATGTAAGCAGATATCATCTTCCCTGTTTTCATTAGCTATTAACATTATGTAAAGATAAACCAGAGTATAATGACTCTTTTCATTATCACATAATTGTTATTTTAATGGTTACATTATGAGCAATATTATACTGTACATATTTCCACCTTTCACATTAGTGGGCAATTATTTTCAAACTTTCTATCATAATCCACCCACAGAGACCAAATTACTAATGCCACCATTTCGGTGTAATGATGACCACAGTTTTGAAATCAATACGATAGCCTCGGGGAAAAATGTAAAGTAATTATGAAGAAAATGTTTATAATATGCCAACCTCAGTCCTGCTACAGAGACAGAAGGAGAAGTTTCAAAGGAACTGTTTGGAGTTGCTCTTGCTAATCCTACCCTGAAACCAGTCAAATACATATGAAGCGTATTATTACTATTTCAAAAACGGAGGAAAACTTTCAAGAGGCCCAGAATTAACAGCACAGAAGCTGGACTAAGCCCTCCCTGGATATAATATCCCCAAGTAAAATCCTCTGCCATATCCAGTTGCCTGAAATTCTTTCTTCCACACAGGTAAAGAGTGAACTGGCCTTAGTTACTCATTAATTCATCACTTTTCTCTTAACCAAGCAAAGCAGTGTAGCTTGGCAGGAAGCCACTGGTGCTTAGGCAGATCTAAGTAGTATATAAAGCTGGATGATCGCCTATGTAATATTAAAATGCCGCAAGGCACTTGATGAGTGAGGAGTGAGAAGGATCTGAGATGTAACTGCAGCTGAGAAACCCTTGCAGGATCTCTACAGCAGAGCTGAAATGCAACTCTGTTGAACATCATCCTTTCTTGGAAGAGGAGGTAAAGGCAATTTAAGATCATGAAATAAGCCCAGAGGAGATAAGGACCACTGCTTCCTTCTACTCCAAATACAAAGCATATTTCAACAGTGTCATCACTAATATAAAATCAGAGTAGCACGCACAGAGGGAAGAAAATCTCTGAGCTCCAGCAAAGTCTCAAGTCTCCCCTGATGAAAGAAGAAGCTACACGTGATAAATGTTAGCCACATTTCTTAATTCACTCAAGAAAGCTGTTGAGACAGAGCAGAGATAGATAAACATAGGATAATATATAGCATTTGAAGCGAACAAATTAAAAAAACTACCTTTTTAGAGGAATTCTGCTTTACAAAATACTCTTCAGGTGATTTTCTTTCCCTAATATTTTGATTGACTGCAAAATGTCAAGAGACTACTACTAATTTCATGTGGAAGGAAGTGCCAGAACATTAACGTGTTTGGCTGAAAACAGGTTATAGAGCAGCAGAAACTGGTTCCAGTGCGTTGTTCCAGACCATTCCAACCTCAAATTAGCACTGTAGGAGACTGAAATGCCTTCATGGTAAGCATACAAAGTTCAAAAAGCACTATAAGCATGAATTTCTGCACAGCAATAGCTGCTGCTTTTCCCCAGTGTCCTTTTCTCCGGGAAGTCAAGTAGTAAAGAGGGGATAAACATTCCTTGCCTCGCAGAGGCATTCTGAGGCTTAAGTGATAATGGCAATATTTTTGGAAATGCTCTCATGGAAAATGTTTGGGATGCGCTTTGGAGACAGGAGTGCCAGCACCTCTAACGAATGTACTTCAAGGAAAATCCTGAAACAACATATGGGGAGGCAAGTGAAACCAGAGCACGTTTCTGACATTTATCCTTTTTATTGTTAAGATAAAAGCATGCTGTTTGTTTCTTAGGAGTTCATCTGTTACTCTTCCTATTCTTTTCTATAGTAGTAACATCATCTACAGCAATTTTTGAAGTTTTGCACCAAGTACCGTGCTTCGCAAGTTTTAATGAGTCATGTAGAGAACGTTATTAGACAGGCAGCTCCTGCCTCCTTTCTGCAACCAGCACGACTGGCGCACGGAGCATATGCTTGCTGGGATGACTGACTCTTTAAAATTAAAATAATTTTATTTTAAGTCTCCAAAGATCAGGATGGGATAGTAACAGCAGATGTACAACGAACAAATATGGGCATTTAGAAACTTTTTCTTTTACTGGAGTTGCATTTTTCCTGAATACTAATGCACTGCGAAGGGTTGCTCAGGTACTGAGAAATGTATGGTGTCCTTGGCACAGAGTACCAATTATACTGAATGCCACTATAAACTAGAATTGCTTACAAAATGTTGAAAACGGAATGGCTGAATCTTTGCAAACCTGAGTAAAGAAGTGTTCCCCTTCACACTCATCCCAAGTTACCTGCTGGTCAATGTCCAAGATATCAAACTGTTTGGGATACTCCTCAAGATTTCTAAAAAATCCCCATGGAAATCATTATATTTTTCCAAACTGTTACAGCTTTCAAAACCTGTTGAAGATGCGAATGCCTGAGTAAAATTGCGCATGCTATTCTTGTGTGTGTTATTCTTTAAATACACAGCTGCACACCACTAAAAGCTCAGAGCATTTGAGTATTACAGGAACTGCATGCGATGTACTCAGTGATGGTTTTTTAAACACAGGCTGCAGCATATCCCAGCACAACACCGAGTTCTCGGATCCATGTGCACGCATAGCTGTAGCTGCACAGTTGCAGGTTACCTTCTTAATATGGGATTCATCACAACCCATATAAAAACAAAACAGTGCAGAACATCTGCTTTTTTTATATATGGGTAAAAATATACAGTGAAGGTGTGCATAAGCGAGAGCCTAATTAACGTTGAGTTCTAAATGAATTTAATGAGACAAAATTCCACAGGTTTCCCAAAGGTAGGTGACTTATGCACATGAGGTCTCACACAGGCTTGATTTCTTACCAATTAAATTTTCAGTGCAGTATTTGTTTACTAATCTTTCTACATTTTTAAAATAAAACACTCCAGTAGCAGTTCTCATTCAGTGACATATTTGAAATTAGTTCTAGGGTCACTTTTGAATCCCATCCACGTTTTTTTTTCTTTTTTAATAGAAGTCTGCTCTTGTAAACTTTACCTGTCTGGACGGGTGTACAGGAATGCTTCTCCATCCGGAACAACACATTACTGTAGTATTTTATTCCTTAGCTCTGAAAGTTGATATCCTCACTTGAATAGTAACCGTAAAACACAAAGTCCCCCAGCGCATCTCATCTGGTTTGACTGCAGTAAGATGTCTTTTACTAAACATGGTAAATACAGCTGCATTTTAGGCAGCTGCCGTTAGAAAACCCATAGTTATCAGTAACCAACAGTTATCATACTAAAATAATAGTGATATTGAATTGATTTCCTAATCCTAATATGTCATGGAAAAGTATAGCATAACAACTGGTGGAAAGTATAGCTTTTAATGGTAATCACTCTGTTTTTAAAGGCAACTATTTCAACTGGCAGCCAAGCCAACTTAAAAATGAACTTCTTGATTTTTTGAAATTAGTTCTGTCCCTTTCAGATTTAAGCTACTTTAAAACTTCATGGTTTGTTTTAGACACTGTGATCTGAAAAAGCAAAAAAGCTGATCTATCAAAGGCAATCCAGTGAAGTTTCTACAAACACCAAAGGCTACCTTCAAAAACTCTGCCTCTACTAACCTTTCCCTCCAAATCTTCTACCATGACTACCATAAAATACCTCCACTAATGACAGCAAAGCTGGAAGTACTGGGATACACTGTGCTACCCGGATTTCTCCTATATTTATCACTGTCTTGCCTAATCCTTCAGAAGGCAAACGTTCATGGGATGTGAGAAAATCCTGGCAAATCTCATCTACAAGAGTAATCTCAGTGTTGCTCATGAGAGATATCAGCAATGCTATCATCACCACAGAAGTTTCAGATTTCACTTTTAAAAGACAGGATGGGAAAGCTGTGTGCTTAATTCCAACAGTACCAAACATTGTATAAAACTCTAACACCTGGCCTGTCAGGACCAGAAAATGGATTCAGTGGTGCTCAAAGAAGATGCGATAAATTAAAAGCAATAGTTGTTGGATTCATTGGAAGAAAATGCAAAAATGCAAAGACAAAGATAAAGTAGATGCTGATTATATAATTCTTGCTTACATCATCAAGCGAAAATAAATGATTCCATGGCTAAAGTTAGCAATCACCAAAGAATCAATCTGTTTCTCAGCCCACACAAATCTATATCCAGCCACGGTATTATCACAAAATATTAGCTAATATTGATCTTTTTTTTAATAAAGTTTCTTTTTACTGCATAATTACTGTAATGTAGTGGGAGCTCTGTTTCTTAACAAAGGTGCCAGTGCTTTGTACAGCATTTACTGGCATGTTAATAAAAAATGGGCTTCTTCTATTGAGTTCCATCTGCCTAAGAGATAAAAATGTTCATCTTAATTAGTAAAATCTTCATAAAGTAAAATAAATGCAGTTACTAATGGGCTGCAGGGAATAAATCTAAGACACTCATGAACAACCGGTGTTTTATCAGGAAATGGAAGAGAGAGTGCAGAGAGTGTAAACCCCAAAGCAGTTGTTACCAGCCTTGTGATTGACCATGAATAGCAATAGAGGTTGAGGTTTTAAGTGTTTTTTAATGAAAAATCTATTTATTTCATTAAGGTTTCATGCCTTAGACCCTTGCTTTTTCAGGTAATAAAGGAGTCTTAACTGACAATGAAAGTATTTAAGTCCTCTATGAATTAAGATGGACAAATCCATTAACCTTTTTTGAAGGAATTACATTATAAAAAGAATGAAAGTGCCAAGGAATGGTTCAAGAAAAGTCCACAGTTGAACACATGAAAAATGTTCACTATGTCAAACACATATTTTGGAGTTTGCTTTGATTTTCACAGGTACTGGAGAACTTCTTCCTGGCTTTATTGGTGCAATACACTATTCACCATATCTAGACCATCATAACACAAACTGAAGCAAAGGGTAAGCTACAGTTCATTTTTGTCCTTAAAAATGCTTAAACATTTCTATGTCAGTGTGAATCAGATGCTAATATTCCCTGACTCTGTTCATTTTCTTGAAATGAAATGAACAGTTACTTATCTTAGAGATTTTTTCAGAAAAAGAATGTTAATACAAAACACTGATCAAAAGTCCTTCCCAGCTCCCCAAATTTAACTCTCTGATGCCAGATTTCAGCATCAACATTTACAATTTCCCACTGAAAATCTGCTTTTTGCAAATGTTGTGCAACTCTGGTTAAGACTTAATATTTTCTCTGAATGACCTTGACAGAGAAACTAACAGGGCTATGTAAACAAGTGGAAAAGTAGTAGTGTAATTATAATATTTCATTCAAGCCATCATCGAGAAATACAGTATAAAACTCTAATGAGCTGGCCACTGCCAGCTTTAATAGCTCAGTTCACAAAGAATACCACCAAACAAGAGAAGCTGCAGCTACCTCAGTCTCATTTCTTCATTTCAATGGTATCTTTACCAGACTACAGCTTTCTGTAGATCAGTCAGTCACATCAACAACCACATATTAGTTGAGGTGAAGCTGTGATGAGTGCATTCATCTAACCATGCCAGTCTGAACTTAAGATGAATATAATTTGTTAGCTCTAAATGACAGAGATATAATATAAATCTCAAATATTACCACAGTAATAAATAATTGGGGAGCAAAACTGAGTAAAATAGCAGGTTGAGCACCCACCCAAATTTTGAATCCTGACTCAGTGATCAGCATGATCCACCTCTACCTCGAATGACAGAACAGCACTCTCACAACCTAACACCGAGCACCATCTGGGCATGAACAGAGGAAACTGAGAACTGGAAGAGAAGCACAAAAGCAATTTTCTAGCTTCAAGATTGTCCAAGATATTAACAAAAATCCTTCAAACCAGTAGCAGCTCTCTGACTGCAAACATGACTCACTGAACACACCTCTTGTACAGCTTCACACTCGCATAGCCAATATCTCAATACAACGGTGCTGAATCAGACTGAATTGTTTGACTTGGAGCATTCATTAGAGATGGTGTTTGCGGCACGTCAATCACCTATGGGACTGGCCAGGTTTCTGAATGTCACCTTGTGTCTCACAATGACAGATCTGGAGAATATATTTTCTGGGCAAAGCTCACCACACTCTGTTTGGGTAGTTATTCACATGAAGTGTGTCTAAGAACGTGTTAAGTTGTGCTTAGACCTGTGCTTAGCACACACACTAGTGGCTGTTCCAGGGCTCCAGGACCAACCGGTGCGATGGGATGGTTTGAAGTGGTCTGACCACACCACAGCCCCCCAAGAGGGGACATGCAGCTACAGCCACCTCTGGGGACGGGCTGTGCTGAGTTGCTAGCCTGAGATGTTTGCAGGATAAACACCAGTGTAGTCTGCAATCTGGGTAACATTAGACACTTTCACTGATACTAGCAAGATTTATTTTATCATTGCTTTCTGAAAGTGACTTTTAAGGCAGAATGTTTTCTAAATGATCCTTAAAAGACACTCCCTTCTTCCTCATCACCTTCACCCAAGGCAATAACATCCAGTAGCACTGATCTATTTGCTGCTAGTTTTCATTAATTTTACCCTCCCTAAGGGTGGTGCAGCTTTGGTGCCAGCTAATTAAAACCTATTTAGGGCTGCTCAGTGCACTCTATCAGACCAGAATTATCTCAGCTGCTTTAATGAAGACTATAGTTTTCTCTGTTATTACCAATTAAATGTTGTTATATGTTCTTACATTATATTTCTAATGCATGGGAAAGTTATAAATGTCTTCAGTACTTCTTACCTGGATTCAGGTAACCTGTATTTAATAATTACCTAATGCTTCTTTAAATCTTTTCATTTGACTCAATGCATATAATATACTAAAACATTAGTAAAGTATTGGAAGAAGCTGCCAGCTTTATGCTCCCTGTAGGGAAATACCAAGTAAAATGCATTAATGAAAAATTGTGAATATCTGGTAATGAATATTATTTATGTACAATAATTATTCAAAGCAGATGAGCATTCACTGCCTTGAACTCAAATGCTTCACTAATGAAGACTCTCAGAAAGAACATATGTCCCCCAGATTCATGACGCTCCATGCAAGGTTAACTCTCCAGCAGGGATAGTCCATATCAGAGGATATTTTGTATTGTAGAAGAATTAAAAAATGATTTATTCTAAATTAATAAACTATGTTCATTGAAAGCTCTTTAGGCGCAAATCTTGCTTCTTCCATGATCCAGTGACAAACCCTTTGTCCAAAGCAACGCTGTGGATTTGCAGCCTGCACTCACTGAAGTCAGTCATGAGAGTCCCATCCCCACTGGTGCAGGACCAGAGCTCATCTGCAGCACAGCAATGACCACAGCACACTGCTGTTAGCCACCTCCTGTAACATCCTCTAGAATTTGAACACTATGAAGATGAAACCACTTGAAAGTCCCACTAATTGCCTAGAGAGTACATCAAAGAGTAGAAATAGAAAGCTCATTAAAGGCTTGACAGACCAGAAATCTGTTATAATCTTAGTGTGCACTGGTAGCATACACTGCACATACGGACTGTATTTTAGGATCAGACTAAAAATAGATGTGGTTCCAACTCACTTGGTGCACTTTAAAACCTGAACCAAACTTGGTTTCCTTCCAGAATATTTTGCTGGGGACACGTTGAAATAGACCTCTGTTCAAACTAATATTGCAAGTAAGGGTTGATGTTTCTCGTAGGAACTGAAGGAAAATTTGGCTGAGGAACCTGAGTCTGTCTCAGCATCATAATAGTCTGGCATAATGCATGAAACTATTTTCATCACCCACACAGCTCCTGTGCTTTCCCTTTCCTGCTTCCATAAACACAATACACTCTAAAAGCCTCATGAATCCCTTAGAAACAGCAGAATGGCCTGTGAAAGATGTTACAAAAAAATGAAACACTTTCCAAACTTAGGTCCTCTAATTAGTAGGGAATAGCAGGAAATTTTCTAGTGATACAGGTGTTGGCTGGTAACATGTTGATTTTTTCCCTTGTTTCCAGCTGATGAGCTGCCCTACTTTGTATTTTATGTGGAAAAGCAGGTGTAGAAAATAAGTGTTTTGTTAGAAACAAGGATATTACCTAATTTCTACCATGAGAACTGAGGTTTTCTGGTGAGGAGAAAGGGAGGTACTTGCAAATGCAACGTGAAGTGGATCATGAGGCACTCTGTTTACATTTTGCCCCTGATGGCCATGTGAAAGTTTTAGTTATTTCAATGGATTAAGGAGAAAGAAATTGAGCCACTTTGAGGTCAGACTACTTGAGAACTTTTTTTAGCAAGCACAGAGAAAATGAAATTCAATTTGCCTTTGACTTGGAAAGAAACATTTCTATTTTGTTAATTAAGCAATAATAAAACCTTGTGATGTGTTAATAAGTTGAAGTGGAATGCACTAGACTGGAGATAAGGTTGCTTTGACACTGGATGATGAAATTTTTTGATAAAAAAAACAAAGGTACCCTTTGCAACTGGCTGATCTCACAGTAAATATTTTAGTAAAAGTGTTGTAAAGTCACTGCGACCTTACTGATTTTATTGAAATGGAAGTACTGTAAATATAAGGAAATTTATATTTAGTAATGCAATAATGTACCCATGATCATATTCAGCTTGATTAATATGTAAACTGGATAACCTGGATTATTAGAGGGCACTTTTGAAGAAAAGTTCTTTTGTATTTTCTCTATTGATCTCTGTTGATCATATGTTAAACCAAAGAAGTTGTTAGAACCTGGACACCTTTATAGCACATAGGAGCTCCTTCCAGTTCCAGAATCCCAGCTGCATGTGCACAGTGCAGTGAGTAAGTTGAGGGCCAAGTTCTTTCCTACATTTTAATGCCTTTAAAAAAAAGGCAAAACCAAGTTTTGTCAATTTGATAACAGAGAGGATTATGAAAGAAGTTTGAGAGAACAAGCTTTTCTACTTCAAAAAATTAAATAAAAAGTTGGGCTAAGTTATACAGTTTGTGTATATCTGTATATTTAGTTTGGCGAGAAAGCTACAGTTCTTCATCACTGACATCCAAACTGAAATAACAACACTGAGGCAGAATAGTGATCTGGAAACGCCTTTCTAGCTCGCTCCAGTGCGCACCTGTGACAGGTTCTCTTTCATGCAAAAACACAGAGGATTAGAATTTTTACAGATCAGCTAAAACATTTGGTAGTTTGCAGACTGAATTCCACAAATCCGAAGTCAGAATTAAATGTGTTAGCCAAAATAGTGACCCTCACACTTCGAACTCTCTTACAACCTACGCCTGAGCAGCATAAACATACATTTTTGGGCAAGGAGAATATACCAACATAATTCTGTTAGAAACCTAAATCTATGACAGTATCACTGATAATCATTTTCACCAAGAAATACCATACACACTGAAGCTTGTGTTTGAAGCTAAAGTGAATCTCAACAGAGAAGGAAACACGATATTCAGAGTTATTCTGAGGTTGCGCATTTAGAAATGTTGTTTGTGTAGGATTATCCTCTTCAAATAAAATGTCAATTTAATCAATAGTAAATTGAGCTGAAAACAACACACAGCTTTCAAAATGTTTCAGGAAGACATCCAATATTTTTGGGACTCAAGCCAACAGAAATGGAAAGAACAGAAGGTAGCGTAGGTGGGGTAAATGGGGCTTAGCTGCTGCCTCATCAAGTGCTTATAACAGTCAAAACCATATAACAATCCATTAGAAACATATCTAGGGATTCATTTAGTAGCTGGCATCCAGCACAACCTTCTCTCGCGCCTCTTTTTTTCAAACATTATAACTGCTCTTGAGAAGCAGGACTTACCGGTCTTTTCCTGTCTCCTTCTTAAACACGGCATCGCAGTAACCCATGCGCTTTTCTGTTGTCACGTAGATTTTGGCAGCTGGGTAGCTGTCAACAGTTTTCTTCAGCATGTTGTACACAATGCCGTTTCCGTCTTTCCTCATGTTCCGAAAAGGCCCCCAGATCACGTAAGCAGTGGTGTTGGTTTCTTTGAAAAAATACTCAGGGTTCTTGAGTAACAGGGGCACGCTCGTGTGCGAAACCACTCTTATGGTTGTCCTCTTCCCAACATCCTCCTCATAGCCCTTCGTGGGAGCGTTGTTCATCCTCCATATGCAGGACGACTTGTCTATCTCAGCTCCCACTTTCTGGCCAGCCATCTGTCCTGAGTTTGAAACAACGGCACAGAGGTCACAGTCTAGTTGTAGAGGCTGAAAGAAAGAAATCAAAAATACATGGCAAGTCTTTCTCTGTAAAACATGAAGGCTGAAAATTCATTTAAAAGGAAGATGGACATAGTCCACCAAAATGACAGTGATACTTCTCTTAAAAAAAAAAAAAAATCAATCCCCATGTGACAGAGCTGCTGGAAAACCCTGCTCCTACCAAGCTCTGAATGCGATCTTTTTTTTCCTGAAAGAGGCAGCAGTTGTAATCTTTTCCTTTGTTCTCTACTTTGCAAAGTCAACTAGAAAAAGAATCATTCCTTTTTCTCTCTAAGCATTACTCTTCCCACTAGAAAAGAAAACAATGAAAGAAATAAGCAGCAGAAAATAGTATTTAGATCAATGCCTTTTTCTCTTTTAACAAGGTGTTGTCAGTAACAGGAACAAGTACAAAAAATTCTAGAAATGTAACTATACACTGACTGTGTTTATGTGTTAGAATGAATAGTTATCCAACTTGTGATAGGAGACAAAAATGAAGTGCTACTCTAACAAGCAATCTGGTGGCATGAAAATCGTGCACTTGGAAAGGCCATGTATGTACAGGAATACAGCGCTCTCCGCAGGAAATACTTAGGGCTCATGAGAAACAAGAGCCAGAGGGACTGGTGACTTGTGAACTAGGAACGTAATCCCAGACACAGTGAAGTCAAATAGAGGATAGAGTGCATTCTATGATGCTATTTCTTCCATATGAAATGGAAATAGGAACAGTTATCTGTCTTACAGAGACAAAGGGATCCATTTGATCTTCCATGTGTCAAGCTATAAATAGCAAATGAATCTTTTGGGTCTTTCGCACCAAAAGAAAAAGAGAAAATGCCATATATTTAAGTTGGATTTTATGAACAGTTTGGCCAGCTATCTAAACCAAATGAAAAGTATATTCACCCAACAAAAGCTACAGAAGATGGTCCAGGCTACAGGCCATCTACAATTTTGTGTACGGTCACAGACTAGATCTTCTGCCCTGCTCTTGACTGGGAGCCAGTGACTTCAACTGTGTGTTCCCTAGGAATAATTCCCCTCATGTTCTTCCAGCGCTCAGCATGATGGGATGCTATGTGCTTTTCTGATCAGCCTTGTGGTTATTTCACTTCAAAATCACATGTTAATTTAACTGATGACGAGGAATATCCTGTACACATTTAACCACTGTAAACTTTAGGACATGGTAGCCAAGAAGACATCAAATTTGTTTGGTAATGGTACATACTATAAGGACAAAAGGTGAGCATCTGAAAAGAGTCATATTATAACAGTGGAAGTATCATATTTGGTGACAATATTTAACAGAATTAAGGTGTAACCTGCAAGACTTCTGCAGCAATCCTAGCAGTTGCAAAGGCCCACTTCTCTATGTAAGTGGTTCCTGAAAATGTTCTTTCCTCATTTTGTCAGGAGCTAAAGATGCTTGACTGCATGAAAAAAATATTAGCAATGTTTTTGTTAGAGAACATTATGTATTTTTTTATAGCTATTGTAGTTTCAGAGAGCTGTCCTACCTAGCTCTCTGACAGCAAAGAGGAAATCCCAAGAGATGCAGCTGAACACAACAGCCTTTCTGTTTACCACTTAGTTACAGAAATCCTCTCTAAGATACTTTATGAGGGCATGGCTGGGTGATCTAAACAAATCCATAAACATAACTTATATTCTAACATGAAGTGAACTGTTAAACTCCCAGTAGATTAATTTATAGCTTTCAGGGTGAACTTTCAAACTAACAAATGCTGAATATGAAACTGCTAGTTAGGAAAATGCCAATCTGCACAAGAATCTAGACCCATTTAAATTTGCCTCAACCTCAGAGTTTTGTTTTTTCATAATACTCTTCTTTCTCCATTAAAATGGAGCTGCTCTCTCAAACTTGGAATTGTTTGATTTCTGACCTTAGTTAGAAATGCATTGCACATTTTCTATTCACTGACTACAACAGTTCTGCTCAAACAAACCCAGCACACTTACTCCTGCAATTGTGTCCCCCAGTTTTCTAGCTCTTTTGTTGTGATTCATTTATCTTGTTCCAATTTATAAAACGTTTTTGTAATACTGAATGCCTGCACTAGGTCACCATGTAATCTGCTCTTCTTCAGTAAAGAAGAGGCTTAACCTCTCCCAGCCTTATCTCAAAACAAATATTTTTAAAATCTAGAGTAGTTTTAGATGTCCTAAAGTGCACCTTTCCTAGCAGAGATCCAAGGGAATCTTAAGACAGAACTCAGTGCCCTCTGTGCATCTGAACCAAGCCTTAAATACACTCATGACAGATAGTTCACTGATGCGAGCATCATTCATTGACTGCAGTATCTTCTTGCATCGTATCTTCTGCAGTTTATGAGAAAACACACAGCAGTATTTACTCATTGAACCCCCATATGGAGATAGCCCAGCATCTTGTGATTTTGACTTACAGCTGTCACAAACGGGACAGTTTCAGTAATCCACATATAACAGCTCTCCTTTTCTTTGTTTAATGCAGCATTCCTGTTTGAAATTGCACCTTAACTCAGGAATGGCTGTCCCACCACCTGCAGACATGAAAGCTGCTCATATGTGGCTTCTCTGCCAGGTGACTACTGAGGGAGCTATTAAAGAACAGGGGGTTGAGTATCCAGCATGGCCAGAACTGGTAAGCATTGGGACCTACTGAACTAGCACCTGGCTGATGGCCTTGGGACTGTGGGATCTTTGAGGAGCTGCAGTGATCTCCTGTGGCCCCCCTCACCCCACACTCTGGGATGTATGCTGCGAACCTCACGTGGACCTCCTATGTGCAGATTTCTGGTTCTTAACATCTTCAAGGTTGCTCATGACAGCCCTAACCAGTACAAGAAGTTGATCACTTTTCTATTTAACTTGCTGTACTGTTTGTGCTAAGAACAAACAGAGGCAGAGAAACAATTCTTATACACAGAAACCTGAATACACAGAGACAGAAACTGGAGAATTACAGAATACTCGCCTTGTCGGTGATCTTTTTGCAGTTAACTGTTTACAGGTGTCTTAATCACAAAACACAGGATAGCAATTAAATACTAATCCATCAGCAGCCTGACCAGAGAAGCCAAAGATAGACCTGGCAGGTAGTTCAAGCTGCCTCTCACCTGCAACGAGGGTCTAGCAGCTGCTTGGTCACTGCAGATTGGCAGGCCGACGTGGGAACCTGCACTGTTACTGTTTATGCTCTCTGGCCAAGGAATGTCAATTAAAAATTCACCTGTGTCTTTCATAAGGTCTGTGTTTGCTTTCGTTATAGCTATGTAGCTAAAGAAGAAAGCAGAGAGAACCATTCACCTTTTCTTCTCTTTTTGTGTATTTAGACACATATATCACCTCTACACACCACGGTCTCTGAGCTTATCTTTGATAAGCTGCTTTACCTCCAGAAAATTACTCATTTCGTTGCCGGCCAGAAGGACATAAAATTCCTCAGCAGTGCAGCTGGGCATCATTCTGACAAATTGTCCCGTCTTTTCCTTGAATGATACATTGTAACTGTTGAGCAGCACTTATATTTTAATCAGCAAAGAAAATGAAATGTCTGACCTTTCCATTTCCTGTGCAAGCTTTCAGACAATAGAAAAGATAATTAAAACTGTGAATTAGAACTTGCAAAACAGTGCTGCTTCTCTAGCAAAGAGAAATACTGTGTAATAAAGGTCACTTATCAAACAATTCTAGTTATTAAATCTTTGCATTTAGCACTGAAGTGGCTTCACAGAATCAAAGGTCAAATTTTGTCAAATAACAAAACAGCCAGAATTAGAAAAGGTCATGAGCAAATCTAACTAAAAGTAGGTCACAAAACGTGATTCAGTTCCACAGAAGAGTTCAATACTAGGAAGTTTGGTTACTTTCCAATCTGAAACAACCCCCCAACATTTCAAATGTTTCCATCAAGAGAATGAAACTCCAGCTACAGGATCACGTGTATGGTTGGGTTTCCCACAGATGAAGATCCTGGATCACCAAGTTCCCAACCACAAATCTACAGGGCTGTTGAAGATCCCAGAGAGCGTGATCTCAGGCCACATCTCTTAAACCCACTAGCCAAAACTTCACCACAAACTTTCTGATTACTCTGAGTCACTGAGGTCTACAAAACAACATCTGGATTGACCGGCTACATTCCAAGCTGCAATCTTAGCGGAGACAGCCAAATTCACTCTTTAGTTGGACCAAATCTAGCTCAGGATCTAAGCAGATGTAATTTATGCTAATGAAAAGCTGAATTACTCCAGAGAGCTCTTGGCACCATAGGTTTGTGGCGTGCTGCAGAACTCACTCCAGCCCACAACTCTGCTTTACTTTGTGAATCCCACAACTAATCATACAGATAGTTACGAAATTCAGATTAAACTTTCCCAATTGTTACTTTAACAATATGATTGTAATTTTGTAAATTGGACGCAATGCCCATTCACTAAATAACGAGGCAATTATTAACAGCTTGCCACATATTAATTTGCTCCTTTAATGTTGAAACAAATGAGATCTTTTCTTATAATCATCCGATTTGAGTGAATTCTAACAAAGCTGATTGAACAAAGCTCCAGAGAGACTTTCTTTATTTCAATGCCATTTATTCTTCTACTCTTCTTGGATGTCTTTAGAGTTTTAGAGGATATAACATCTATAATGATGCCAATGGGGAATAGATTTTGCCTTTATTCTTCTTGATATTCTTTTGAGGTCTTTAAAATGAAAGGTGCAAGAGAGGCATTAACCGCCTGGCATTGTTTTTATTGCTTTTCTCTCCTTTGCTAGCAAAAACTGTATTTTAATTTTTCCTGTGTTTCAGTAATGATTAGCCAAGCTGTTTTTATCCACACTGACTCATTTTCCTCAGACCTCTAACTGGGAGGAAAGACTTGACAGGGTTCTCTAAGAGAAAACTCAGCATATTTAAAGAAAAGAAAGATAGTAGTGTGTTTGCTTGTGTGTTCACCCAGCAGGAATTATCAATTTAATACAGCACTCAGAACTGTATAAAAATCATTACCATCAAGCAATGAAAATAAAAATGATAAAAAACCCACAAGCGTGGTTACCCTGAATTTGTGGTTGCTCCCCTTTCCCACCTGTGGCAGTGCTGGTTTTTTTAACCTTCAGCAGTTGATTTTGGTCCTAACCCCAGCATTATATCCCAGTAAACATCTCTGTCTTCATAAAATTTAATGTTAAGATTTCATAAAGATTTTAACATTTAGACATTATTTTAAAATAAGCCCTATGTCAACATGCATCCCATTTCCAAATAAATAGAATATGATCTGCCTCTTCCTCAGACTGTTCCTGAGACTCAAGTGGCTTGGATATTTTATTTAGATGACTGTCACTGATATGAACACAAGTGCTAGCAGAAAGTTTTTATTTAAATTGAATGAACTGGAAAGCAGCACACAGGAGCCATATAATGGGACTAATCTTGTAGGAAGAGACTGAATAAATAAACATCACTGAAATCCTTTCTATATACATTGACCCAGTTGTCACAGAAATGCGATTCCTTGATTTGTAGCTCATGTTGCATTTCCTTAAGAGGGCTGTATCGGTCCCTCCTTCAAGCTTTTTGCATTTTTGATGTCAATGGAAAAACAGACAGAAAAGGAAAGGAAGTTCAGACTCTGAGCATGCCAGAATCTCCAGCACCATTTAAATTTTTTTTTATTTTTAAAGCATTTTAGTTCCCTTCCTCAAGGAAAGAAATAAAAAAAGCCTTCCTAACATGAACCACAGTGCAAAGTGATGCAGTGTCATCTTTCTCACTTTGGAGACAGCTTGAGTTAATCCAAGCCAGCTCATACCTTTTTCAAGCACGAGCACAGCAAATGCTCATCAGAATGTTGCTGGTTTTACTGGTGCTATTGGGAGCAATAAAGGCAGCTCTGAAAAAAGGCAAGAATCAAGTGCATCTCATGTTACTCAGAGTTGAAAAGTAAATGCCTCAAATATATGTGAGAAAACTCTGAGTAGCAACAGGGTCAAGCATATGACCTACAAAGAAGAGAGCAGAAAATCAGATCTTTTTGTGTGTTTTCCTCTACAGAAAAAAAATGAAAAGTCAGGATAATCAGAGGGAAATTATCTATAAAATAAAGTTCTAGTAAAGATAGGTCCCAGTTGATCAAAACATTATAACTTTCCATTTTTAAATCATATTTAAATAGCTTTCTAAAATTGAATTAAAATACTCTTTCAAGTGACGATTGTGCTATATTATGAAAAGGTTAAACATAATAGTTCATATTACCAGAGTAGTTTCTTTCATTTTTTTTCTCCATCCTGCTTCCCAACTAAAACTTCACTGACACTGACATTTTTAGAAAGAGTTTATACTTGTATTTTCTTCTGGAAATATAATCTATCAACAGATTTCTGATAGTGCTATCAGGAAATACATGTCCTGAGTCTATCTGGCAAAAAAGACTCAAAAATATAAGATATGGCAGAGTGTAAATAAAGAACACTAGAAACTGTTCTGCCTCTTCGTGAAGGCTTAATGACGGATGGAAGCGGCCAGATACAGATTCAGTGCTGCTGATACGGCATTAGAGCGGCAACGGCAGAGCTGCAGTGGACCGACGGTCAAGCGACCTGCCGCACTTGTGGCACGGTGCGAGTGGTAGACCTTGCACATTCTGCCTGCGTGCAAAAAAATCCAGAGAAGAACTGAAACACGCCATGAAAAGGGACTGGTAAAATAGGATTTAGTGTTTGAACGGAAGAGGTGTAAGTGGAAAGAGGATTTGGGAAAAGGTAAAATATTGATCTGAGTAAGAGCAACCCGGATCTGTGGGGATAAAACCTAGGAAAAGAGAAGATCTAGAAGCACCCAAAGATAGCTGTTTAAGGTATAATCTAAAATGACTTTTGTGAAAAAGGATCATATCAGACAAGTCAATGAAACAACCCAGCATCAGCCAGACAGAATGGCTGTCTTCATTTAAACTGCAACTGCCCAAGCAGAAGACAGACAGACAGACATGGACACAGACACGGACACAGCATATAAGCCGGCAGGTGACCAGAGACCCTGGAATCTGCTGACATATAGGTGCCTGGAGCTTCAGCTCCACCTAATTAACGCCTCTGAATCCAAAACTGAAAAAGTCTGAAAAAGAAAAGCAGACTATTCTTTGACATGTAAAACACTGGGATAAAAATATAACTAAGCCCAAGCACATTCTTTGGAAATAGCCATGTCAAAAACAGTTGTGGATTGAATGCCTAATTGCTCTGGAGGGAGGCAAACACCTTCATGCACTCTCCATGCAGCAAATTCACAAGGTGGGTAACTAAAATAACATTCACTATGAAAAACAGCCTATGAAAAAATGATTTTCCAGTTGCTCAAACATTATTGAGGAAAACAAATGAAATACATTTATAAAGTACTCTTAATTTCATTCCAGTGGTCTAGCTAATGGCCATAAATATCCAGAATGTTTGTCACACTCTATCTATCCCTCATTTGCAAATACACAGTCTTTGAAATATCATGGCTTTGTAATAGTTCAAAAGCCGGGAATTCTTCCAACCAAATGCTGCTTGCTGAATGCTGAATCCAGTAAGTCATCTGTCTTAATATCCCCCATGTTGCTGACTTGCCCTCATTAGCACTTCATACTCTTGAATTTTGTGCCCAGAAAATTCACCAGAAATATACAGTTTAAACTAGACACTGTCCATCAAAATTCATGAACTCCAAACACAACATGATCAGCTAGTCTTAACTATGGCACTCTTTAGTCAGTGTGTTGTAAAACTGTATTTGCAGCACGACGTCCAAAAACATTTGTTACCAGTAAAAGATATTATTTGATCCAGCAAGCTATCAGTATCATAATTTTTAGGTTTATTTTATCTTCTCCATTTGTATTTCTTTTCTGGTTTTTATATGTAGCAATAGGGAAGATAAGAACATTTTTCTCCCTGTCTATGCAGGCATATTTGCTAGACAAACAACACAAAACACAAGGAGGAAAAATGTCAGTTACAACTCAAGGAGACATAAAAAGGGGGAACGTGCTGTTAGCACGCAGACTGAATAGCGAGTGAATCACAGCACAAAAGGACAAAAATAATTTCTCACGTCCAGTACTTCGTGTGGTAGCAGAGTACAATTTCAGGTAACACAACACACAACCCTTCCTTACAGAGGGGACTTCAGAACGATGTCCTCGAACGCAATCAAGGCCAAAAGGATTCCCTCCACAAAAGCTGCATTTTCTTTGCAAAAAAGAAGTATCTACGCAAAAAATTAATGGGAGTCCTCCAGTATGAAGCTGTCTATTACATTACTAAGTGTCAGGAACTCTTTATCACATATGCAGGTTACTGGAGAAAACAGGAGATAGGGTTACTCTGTAACTACTGGCTTTAATTTGTATTTATTATAAATACTCACAGATGGCAGTAAAGTATATAATGTATGCAGCAGATTTGTTCCAAGTTTGCTTCCTCTAATAACTTCCTATTATCAGCACTCACCATTAATCATAGGCCATTATCTGGGAACTTACTTGGCTGAATTACAGACACAAGACTGCCTGTTTGGCCTCCACTCTAAATACATTTGAAAAATTGCACTCACAAGTAAATTATGGGTCTTCTAATATGAAGTCCATGTCCTATTTCAGGTCAATTTATTTGGGATCTACTATGGAGAAATGATATGGAAGCAAGCAGCAAAACTGTCAGAAAAGCTATCTTGTATTCCCATTTCTTTGCATGAAAATCCACTGAACAGGCTGGAAGCTTAACCTCTAATTCAGTTCAGTTCCATGCTGTCTAGAACTATTATTTAATTTTGTCTCTCTTGGTGGTCTATCTATCAAATTATTTGTATGCATGGAGGGAAAATGATAAGCTTAAATGCTAATTATCCATTTTTCTGGGAAAAAAAAATCCATGACAGGAATAACAATAAGGTTTATTATAATAGCACTAAAATAAGTAGCATTTTTCATCTGACAAAATAAACCTTAAGAAGTTTTCTGAGTGCAGTGTTTTTAATTGCTGAGTGCCTTATCTAGAAGAGAATACCTACTTCCTTCTGGCTACATTCATTTCTCTTCCTCTCAATGGTATATTGGGAATATTTGCTGTACTGTGTTATGACTGTCAGCTATACCAAAAGTTAAAGTCTTCTGTAAAAATGTCATTTCAGGTTAAATCTCAGTTTATAAGGTCCTAGACTGAAAACTAAATTGTTCAAAATGTCTTTTCAATTTCAGATATTTAAATCAGTTCAATTGTAGAAAGATACAAGGTTAAATTAAGATTTTTCAGACATCTGAACTTTCAAACACTATTGCACTGAGTACTAGGACAGAAATTTAGACTGGAGTGCAGGGTTTTGCTTAAATAATTAGGAAGATTTATTTTAAGGTCTTCCAAGTTATTAATGGAAACTGTTGGAGCATATCTGCATTTTTATAAAAACTCTGAAGCTAAAGGCCTGTTTAAAACGAAAAGCTGGCTGTTCATATACTCTATTCAGATTGCTTTTACATCACTGACTCAGTGCATGTGTACACTAACCAGATTTTAATCAGTGCAAAAGATTTCACTGCAGGCACTAGTTTTTATCATGGACTAACATTAACTACAGTAACTTTGTAAGCATTTTCAAATGGAAAACTCCTGGATTAACTGACTCGTAAATAATTCACACATCATTCTGTATCGGTTCTACTTCCTCAAGAGGCATTAGCTTCTGCTACCACCACATCCCATATTAACCTAGTTTCCCCCTCACTTAGAAGGGTTTGCTAAAGAAAAGCCCCCAAGCACATTGACCTCTGCCACATCCTACCCAGGTTAGTGGGGCCTTGTGGAGGCCAGCATATCATCACTGCGGAGCTCAGAGCAAGACCAAGGCCAGAGGAACACACACACACATAAGGTAAATTTTGAGCTAAAGCATGCTAGGAAGCAATTACAGAATAAAACCTTATTAAAAAGAAAAATAATAAAGCTATCAATCATTTCTCTATTACATAGTCTGGTCTAATAATGATATAGTTGCAAGGTATAAAACACACCTCCTCCAAAATGGGTAGTTATAATCTTATAACTCTTCTGCCTATAGTTTAAAATGTTTAAAAGAGAAAATAATTTTTAGTCCTGCGTATGTCTTAAGGTCATCACTCTACCACTGTAATGTACCCACACTCAGCTTCCCAGCAAAATCTGTGGCTAGTTCTTGGCCTGCATTATAGGCCAAAGCAAAACTCCCACTGACATCTTTGGAGCCATGATTTCACCTAATGTCTGGATTTTGGAAAGGCAAATTTGGATTCTTAGTTTTTAGATGGAAAAGCTCTGCCTAAGCACAAGAGAGACAGCAAGGAAACCTCTTACATGACATATCCAACTTGGAGTGAGAATCTTGTGTGCAGGGCTGGACTCAGCAAGATATACTGCATTATGAAGAATAAATGTATACAAGGGACCATAATGGAACAGCTCAGAAAAGCATGTTGTGTGTCCTTACAAACATCATAGCACAGCTCCTTGGCCTGGACAGCAGCTGAAGTGCCTTGGCTATGATTCTGCTTCCACTCGTGACAAGGACGCAGGGCGCTTTCTTAATGAAAACTATCGAGAAGCCAGATGACAGTCTGTCTTTGTAAGCAAGCATGCATATAAATGCTCTGTACAGTATAGGCTTACTTAATGATGACCAAAACCATTTCTTCCCAAAGTCCATTCCTGAGACCAAGACCCAGAAACCCTGCTAGCTTTCTGCTTTTGCTGCAGTCAAATGGGTTATGTCAGAATCTACATCTCAATCCTGCCCGAGGGCACACTGGGTTTGTGCCTCTTTCTCTCTCTCTTTTTTTTTTCAACCAATGACTTTAATGAAGCTTGTGATTCCTTATGCTTCCAAGAACTGCAGTGACAGCAGGATCTTCATTGTTTGACAGTTTGAAAGACAGTCTTAATGGTCAACATCAAAGCTAATCAGCTGCTCTGTAACTTTAGCTGGTACAGAAAGGACTGCTGTGCTTCTGACAAAGAAGGTTCTTGGGGGCACCAATGAGGAAGGAAAATTGCTGTCCTCTGATGGCATCCATCTGCTGACTGCTTTGGCTTGGTGGCACCATAAAATGGTGAAATACATGTCAGCTGATGGCCTTGCATTTTAGAAAGCAGGACAAGAAATAATGGAAAATTAAAAGCTATCTCCTACAGCAAGCAGATTGTGCCTCTCTCTTCTCCCCCTCACAAAACAAAGTCGCTCTGTGCTATAGGCTCTGTTACACTTGTAGGTACCAATAGCTCAGAACTGCACATCTGGAACCAGAGAAGCTAAGCTCATCCTCACTAGATCAAAGGGCTGAAGGACCATAACACACTGGCATCCAGCAAAAAGCCCAGAGGACATCAATGAGACCTTTGCTTGCATAGAAATCACAAGTACTGGTTCTTCATTTCCAAAAAGAGTATAGATTGGAAACTTAATTTCTATAGTCATGTTAGTCCTATGGCCTTCCATAACACTCTTGGCTGCTTAGTGGCTTTTAAAAAAATTAAAATGTATTAACAAAACTAAGAGCAGCAAGTGTATGTGGAGAGGTTAGGCAAGGTTTATTAACTCCACTCTAAGAAAATATTTACAAATCAAATGTGAAAGCTTTGGCACCTCTTCTCTACGAAGGATTAGAGACGCAGTATGAAGGAAAATGCATGTGTGTGTTCAGCTAGTAGGTTATATGGGATCTCAGACACACACAGTGTTAATTACAGCTAAAAAGGACTGAGGGAGATGGCCTGAGGAAGGAATACTGAGGTGCTTCAGACAAGATCCATTTTAAGGAAATACACCCTCGTAACAGAGAGTGATTAAGCCTTGGAACAGATGCCCAGGAAGACTCTCTCCCTGGAAATTTCCCAAACTTGACTAGACAAGGACTCAAGAACCTAATCTAACTTTAACTTTAGCTCTGTGAGGAAGATGTCGGACAAGGTGAATGGCAGAGGTCCTTTCTAGCCTAAATTCTTCAATAATTCTATAATTCTATCATTTTAAGAGCTAATGTTTGTTGGGGGAAGTTGGGTGCATTTCTACAAAAATAAACACATTTTTAGTAGTGAGGACTATTAACTATTGGAAACGAAACAGCAACAGATTGGAAGTTGAATAGTCAGTGAAGAATAATTCTCTCTCTCCTGGTGCTGTTCCCACCCATCACACACAAAAGCACATATGAAACAGCAGGAGAGACAAACATCGCTAAAACAAAGTATGGCATGATAGCATTTGAGCTGCATGTCATATTGCAATCTTGCACAGCACCTACACTTGATAAACTTTACTCCTGATAAAGCATTATGAGACTTGGCTACAACACTGGAATCCAGATTGGCCTAAGATCATAACTATAACTCCACTGAAGCCAGTGCAGCACAGGATATGTGCAGGCAACACAGAGCAATTTCCTTCCAAACAGACGCTCTAAAGAATGCTAAATCGGGTGTTCCAAACAGTGTAGGTGCATTACTTTCTATTTGTAGAGACTGTATACTTTAGTTGAGTTCTCCTTATAGTTCTTGTTTCGGAGGCCTATTAATAATGAATACAAAGTGATAAGAAGCACTTTGCACTTGGAGAA
Organism: Rhea pennata; assembly: GCF_028389875.1. NCBI lineage: Eukaryota > Metazoa > Chordata > Aves > Rheiformes > Rheidae > Rhea > Rhea pennata. The sequence continues at coordinate 13,414,935 of NC_084670.1, read as the reverse complement.
TGAGGCGGCGACTTCTTGTTACTACTTCCAGCTTTATTAACAGTGGTGTCTCTGCTAGTACTGGAATGTGGCTGAGATGTAGAAGTGGTAACTCAACCAACTGAGGTTAGGAAAAGGGATGCTAAAAAATCAGTAAAAAGAAAAAAGAACCTAACAACAAGTAATCCAGATGAAGAAATCTCCAAAACAGAAGCCAAGACTGCTGTCACGCACCAGTGATCACTGAGCAGTGAGCTAGAGCTCTACAGCTGGAGATCTATGGAGACTGTGAAGTCCAGGCTGGGAGAAAGTGGAAAGCAGAGAGTGGGTATATTGCAAGAAATAAAATGTGCATTGCATTCTGGAAAAATGGGATGAACTCCCATTCAATCAGACCTGCAAAGCTGCAACTATAATACAGAAAAATTATAGAGGCGACTAAATGTAGGAGGGCGAAAATCAATTCTGAAAAATGTATCACAAGTAAATACTATACTTATCCCCCCTTCCTTGGACTAATTGCACTGTAGCAGCAAAGCCACCGCTAGTTCTGTCACAAGATCCTTGCAAAAATCCTGTAGACCTGTTTTTCAAAAAGTGTAATAATGAAAAAATAAAGTCCTGTGGTGCTTTTCCTCTATCGGCCCTGTTTATGAATTCATAGCACAGCATGAAGGTTATTAAAATCCCATATGTGAGAACCACACACAGCACAAGGAGATATGAATTGGCATTCCATGGAGATAATGCTATCTAATGGGGAAAACAAGTAGCATGGTTTCATTCTTATTCAGAGTACATTTGAAAAGGGCAGAGCATCTGGCTGCTGCTCATGGATAGCTGACCAGACACAAACCATTTCTTCTTTTTACCTGTTGATTAATAAGTTAAACGTAAAGAGCATGGCTGTTATCTTGCTGGGCCTTGCTAGTCCCAGGACACCTTTAACCTGCAACCATTTGACATGGAGTGGATTAAATGTTATTTGGGCTACCCAGATACTGTAACAAACCACGAACCACATCGCCGTTCACTTCCAATTGCATGCATTTCAAATCAGAATGTAATTAACTGTGGAGATAACCCGTACACTCACAAATTAATTCCACAGTCCTACCTGACTGATAATTTCATTATTTTCCAGAATTATTCATTTAATTTTGGTTTTATTGTTGAAACAAAACAGTTAATGCTGTGCTGTTTCATTGCCATAAATGACTTGATCTCGAGCAGCAGACAGTGCCATTTTGAACAGTCTCAGCAGCAGGAAGAACTTCAGGCAAATAGAAATGCTAGGGGAAAAGTGGTTTACATAAAAAAACCCAAACTACTGAACCACAGACAGGCACCAAAAGTTCTCCCAGTTTTGGAGTGCTCCAAAACTTCTGCTAAGAAAGAGACAGGGATCCCCAGGCCACGGGTCTAAACACAGCGACAAGCGCCGAACGCAGCGTCCGAAACGCGCTCTGCTGGAGGACAGCGACCAAAGGTCCGCGAGCTCTCTCTGCCTCGCGCGTGCGATCGACCAGCCGTCACAGCGGAGCCCCCGGTGCCCGAGCTCAGGCATCGCTAACGGCGGGGACGCAAAGCGCTCCCAACCAGGAACGGCCGGATCCGCCGAGAAGCGGCGCGCCGCGCAGCCGCCTTGCGGCAGCAGCGAAGTCCCCGCGGCCGCTCGGCGTTTCTGGCGTACCGCTGAGGAAAGCTTTCCGCCGCCCGCCCCGGCTCTGCCACCGTGCGCTGCTGCCGCTCAGCCTCCCCCGCCTGAGCAGTCCGATTCAGAACGGGGCTGAGGCTGCGCAGTTTGCGTTCAGGACTAAATTTTCTCTGATTTCAGGAGTCTTCAGATTCAAGATTCTTTTTTATACAAAATCATTCACATTCCTTCAGCTGCACCTTTCAACCTGGTCACTGTGATAGGCTCCATCACAACATTACACCATCGTTTTAGCTCTTAGATACTGCTTAATGCTACCACTATCATCGTCATCAAAATTATAATCTAGATCAATATTTTATGAAGGCAAAGGAGGGAGGACAGTGAAAAGAAATTAAGTTTCATAACTACAATGAAAAGTCTTTTCCTTCTAACAGTCCCTGATTTCTAAACCGGCTTTCTTTATGCATGAGAGAATTTGACTTGGGATTTGCTACCTGACAAGTATCAGCTACGTAGTTTGGAACAGAAGCCACCCAGTGAGAAATACATAAAGAGTAACAATAATTTTCTGTGGTATGCCATCCCAGCTAGAGACTGTCCTTCCTATCACCCTCACAGCTAAAGCTACAGACAGGTACTTTTTTCCACAAACGAGAGCTCTTTGGCTTTTATTCAGCAAGCAAAAATGACACCACTAGCTGAAAATTTCAGGGCCTATTCCTTCTGTTTTTTTCAATTGAAGAGGAAGAACAGACCTCAGGGACTAGAGCTGGATAGCATTTTGTTTTGCACTGGAATGCCAAGATGAGCTTTGTAGATGCCTCCACGATCTCATGAGCATTGCCTCATCATCTCACAAATGCTTACATATTTAATGCCAAATTTGAAAAGAAATTTAGATGATCTTTAGGTGACTAATCCAATGTTCAAAACCCTTGCCATCACCACTGCTTAGCACTCACTCAACCTTACATTTGCAATGTGTCTTCCTTCTCAAATTGAAATGTTCCTCCAGTAGCTGAAGTTCCACACAACGCCCAGGCTACATCCTCCTGTGGCACCAATCCCAAACCTCCATCCCACTGACATCTGACAACCAGCTTATGTTGTAAAAAGTCTAATCCAGCAGATGAGACAAGAGCAGGTCTGTCACAGATCCTCTCGGAACCCACTTATTTTTCCCTTCCCTCCATCAAGTAAAAATTGATGATTTATTCTTATTTCCTATCACATTACCAGTTATTTACTTAAAGGAAAACCCTTCCCTGCTACGCTGGGACAGTTTATTTTCTTCAGAATATTTAGAATTCTGAATTTTGGCAACAGGAGGTAATTTCTTTCCAGATACATGAAGAATGATTTGCAGTTTTGAAAATGCAATGCATGGCTACCGTGCAATTGCCTTGTGTAATTACAGTCACTGAACTTCAGAGGAGGTGGAAGGTTAGGTCACCTTCCAGAACAGAGCAAGTGGCCCTTTTTAAAGAAGTCAATGAAGATGCATGTTCTTCAGGGTTGGGAAGAGTTTCTCTATGCAGTGACTTTCAGGTTTGAGTTCAGCACAGTCTAAGGACACTCAGTTTCTGCATATTGCTTTGGGGAGATGCCCAAACAAGTCACGGCAGCTTTAGGTTCAGATTTTGCAGAATACCTAAGACTCATCAATTATTTTTCTCATGCTGTTAGATTACTTTTGCTCCAATCACAAGCTCACAGAGTTTTGTTCCGTGCTGAAAGAGAGCCCAACCCATATCTTTTTTACAGATACAAATGTTATAAAACCTGAGGAAAGCCACTCCATGTTACTTTTACCTTAGTTCCCCCAAAGAAACCTCACTGCATCTCTATCAAATCAGAACAAAAAACAAACAAGGGGAAAAAATGACTTTTGTTTTCCTGACCTTGGGAAATAAAAATTCACTAGCGCTTCCCTTCATCTTCCCGCTTTATTCCTGTCAAGTCACAGAAGAAAATAAATATCCAAGGAAAAAAGACTTCTATCAGTGTTTTGAATACTGTTAGGACAGAAATCACTTAGAAGTGGTGTGTCAGGGCACCTTGCCTGCTTCTTCCTCTCTCTTTCTCAGGCTAAGGATGGTATTGAAAAAGCAAAAGCATTTATAAGTGCTGTCTGGGGCATAAAATCCCCTGCCATTCACCTCTCACTAGGACAAATTTGGGGAGAAAAAAAAAAGGCACTTAGAAGTCTCTTTCTGCCTTCATCTACATATTTTGCTTTACTAAAATGTGTTTTGAAATAAAAATAGAAACAAAATGCTATTTTCACTGTTTTGATGTTCAAATCAAGCATGTCTCCTCTAATTTCTTCTTTTTGCATTTGCTATGTAACAAACATCAGTTTTAGTCTATAGTTCATTCCATTTCTGTCTTTTTTTCTGTCTTTTTAATCTCAGGCTCCCCCTGATCCCAAAATCAAATAATAAGATTAGGATGCTATAATCTTATTCTGAGCATGACCTTTGATTTTCCGTGGATTTCTATTCCAAAAAAGACATATCTGTTCCGGTGGCCAGATGACAGGAATATAAATATTTAGCTAGTTTAATTGTGTTATTAAATTTTTAAAGCGGGAAGAACCTACACTGACTGGCAGTATCTCCTGTGCTACAAAAGTCATAAGCATCTGTCCTCAGTGGCAACAAAATCATCATTACAGCTTTAATTACTAAAAAAGCAATCATCCTGAGACACAGAGTTATGAAGAGATCTTTTCTCTCTGTTCAACAGCTATAATAGTAAATTCAATTTGGGCATTCGACTTCAGCGCAGATTGGGATCAGCTGTTGAAAGACAGGAAAAAGCGAAGAGAATAATCTATGGCCTGGAAAACTCAACCAGTAATGGAAGAACTGGGTTAGTGTAGAGAAGACAAAAGGCAGGAACACAATAAATGTTTCCAAAGCTGTAAAACACGCTGCAAAGGATTCTCCATGTCTGTTCTGCATGATCAGGACAGCAGCAAGTGAGATCCGGCTTGGACTTTTAGCAGCTTTCTAACAAGTGAGGATAGAGATACACTAAAACATAGTTATAACTGATCTCATCAGAGGCACACGTATGACCCAGATAACTCCTGAGGTCCTTTCTTGCCCTATTTTCTGTGATTTAGTGAATTTTACCAGTCCGATATACATACAGTGCTCCACAACTTGACCTTCCTGGTAACACCAAAGAAAGGAAGGGATATTCAGTACTGCAGAGTGACAGTTTCTAGCTCAGCACTGTGCTGTACACGGAAAAGCAGATATCCAGGTATTCTTTAGGGAAAAGACAGTTGAGGGTTTTTTTTTTTGTTTGTTTGTTTTTTTTTTTGGGGGGGTGGGTTGTGCCGCTTGCAGGTAAGTCATGTACTAGAAAACATCTTGCAGTTTGAGAACTTTTCTCCCCAGATAGAAAAATCAGTAAAATGAGAACAAATCTAACTCTTTAATGCAGTAGCAGCAATAACAGCAGCTGAAGAAACCACTAACTTTTTAGAAACTCAAGAATATTTTGCTGAATACTTCTGGTTGTTTTACAAATTGTCATGTACTTCTCACTTTCAAGTTCGTGCCATATCAAAATGAAAGTGAAATGTAGGAATTCACAAGCCCATCACCTTTTAAAATTTCTGCTGAAATCCTGCTTGAATGCAAACAGAAGAGATGCAGTCAATATTTTATATCTAAATCTACTCACTTTACCTTAAGTATTCCTAGCAAAGCCCTACCACAATCGTAGACATAAAACTGCTCTGAGCAAAAGCTATATTGTTCCTTAATTTATGATAGCTCCAGCTCGCTATCCTTATTTTCCAGTAAAAAGGATAGGAGTAATTTTGGAATAAAGTACCACTTTATTGGTATTGGCTTAAATAAATAATATGTGAAATCAGTTATTTTTCAGAAACTGCCTAATGTACATATCACAGCCTAGTACACTGACTATGGTATTAAATGCATACTTCAAGTATAACAATTTCTGTCTGTGCAAAAAGAAGTTGATTTGACAGTCAGTCTGAGGCTGTGCATTTTCACACCTCTTTCTGATCAGCTCTTCACTGCTGCTTTTCCAAAATCTTTGCCATATTGTCAGCGTCATCTTCATACATAGTGATCAGTAGAAAATGGATCAGACACTACAAATTGCTCAAGGGCAATGAAGCCTTGAAGGAACCTTCTGCAGAAAGTTTCTGAACATAGAGCCTGAGCTTGCTGCACTCTAAATGTCCTTAGTGGGATTCTCCTGTGATGGCAAACATACGTTTTTTCACTGCAGAAGCAGCATACGCCTCCTAAAGTGAAGAAATGCTAGTTTGTAGCTAATACACTGGATAATTTATTCAAGAAAAATATAGTTACGAACCTTTTAAAAACACCGCTAAGTGAGTAAGCCTACTGACCTACAAAACTGATTGAATCTGCATTTCACGCGCTGCCTGGTTCCCAGCTCTTACGAGCTCACATGCTGATCAAGCAACTTCACTTGAAAAAACAGATAAAGGGGTTCCAGTGGCAACAACCCTTGATAAAATACGAGTATACTGTGTGCAACCTGCAATGCCCCTTGGATCAGAGAGTATCACGAATCAGTGCCACTCGGTCCACCCTGAGAGCCAACCTGTCCCCTGCGGCGACGCGCGCGTGGGGATTCTGCTGCGGTAGCTTCCCGCACCCGTGCTGCCGCTGAGCCTGCCCGGCCAACTGCCGAACGGCCTCAGTGCACGCGGATCAGCTGAAACACCGAGCAGCCCTCTCCGGCGGAGCTCAGTCTGCCTCATCGACCTCCAACACGTGAAACAAATACCGCAGCCATGCCGAGCTCTCCGCAGACGGAAGCACTTGCACACAGCTACGTAGCCAAGTGGTCCTGCTGGAGCAGGAACAAGAGGTTGTAAGTCAAAAGTAAAAGCTGCGGGCTTTGGGAAAGGCAGGCTGGAAAAGCTGGTGGGCTTTGACCACTTTAATTATTGACACTGGGCTGAGAGCGCCAGATTCCTAAGAGGCTTTGCTGTCTTTGACTTTACACTTCTAAATACTAAATGTAATAGCACAACAAAGTAACTCTATATAGCAGAAGGATACAGAGATTTTCTCTAAGATACAACTTTGGACCACCATTCTATTTATTTACTTATTGCTTCAGCAGGATTAACCATATGGCCAGAAAGAGCTCAATTTAAACCTTTTTTTTTTTTTTTTTTTTTTTTTTTTGTATGAGGTTGCTAATGCACACAATTTCATTGCAAGGAAAAGGAATAAAAGGCCTTGTTCTCCTTTCACACTAACATAAACCTGAAATCCTGGGTAAATGCCAGTGGTGAAAATAAGAAATTTGCCCTGTGAATTGTAAACCACTACAGGGAGATCCAAACAAAAGAAGGTAAAAAGAGAGCACAGGTTCCTGCTGAAAATCTGCTGGGTTGAGGGAAGATATTTGTCCTGCTACATAATTGTACTTTTGTCCCTGTTGCTGGGCAGGGAAAATTCCAGTTCTGTTCCCCCCAAAGCAGTACATGGGAAATAGTAACAGAATCTTTTAGATCAAGGCAAACTTCTTTAAAAGATCATCTTTACAAAAAGCTGACATGGTTTCAAAGGGTATTTAAGAGAACAAAAGGGCAGTTTTTCCAAAAGGAGGGTATGGAAACAACCTCTGTTAAGAAATAATAAACAGCACACATGGAAAAGGTTGAGTCTGTCTGTGTGTGCATTTTCAAATTTGCGAGTCTAAACTTAGGAGACCTTTTCTATTACTGAATTTCTGAATTAGTGATGTGGCCATCAAGACTACCGTTGATTTCAAATTACTTTTCAAAAGAACATAAATCTTTCAAGCCTTTGAGCAAATGCATAACAAATGGAATATAACTCACAATCCCTTGGACACTAAGTCTGCTAGTTTTAACTTAAATAGAACTTCTTCCTGAACGAGCCTTCTGCAATAAACAGGACTATTGCTGGATCGAGCTACGGCTTATATTCAGCAGACCTCAGAATACCACAGTTTGAGGCAACACTCATTTTTATCCAGTTTCACCAGTGCTGTGCGATATTTGCCCTCCCTTACGGGAAAATTCTACAGACGGATGCAGACAGCAAGATCCAGGAAGATAAGTTTAACTAAAATGATGTAGAAGGCAGACAGGGATAGCAGAGCTCATATGGACCCACCTTGTGTATCCTGGGCCAGGAGAGCTAGTCCAAATTGGTGACTTCTAATGGCAAGACAGGAAGGGTGAAAGCAAAGCTTTGCGACTGCGTATTACAAACCTAACCAGGGGTGCCTAGTAATTGCATCAAGTACAAAAGCACCAAGTCAGAATGCTCCCAGCTTCTGCACCCACAGTGCAAAGAGATCACAAGTTTTAATGAAAGCTCTGGAACTGGAAAACTGTGTAACTAGAGCGCTGCACTGGATACAGGCTCCTTGGGAAGGACAGGCCAGGAAGGCAAGGAGGGAGCTTTTATGTGAGAGGACAGCAAGGACACATGGAGCTCTGCTGAGGGATGAATGACAAGCCAGTTAAGAGCTTATGGATCAGGATCAGAGGGCAGACAAACATGGGCAATGTTGTTATGGGCTATGCATGTCTGCCACAGACCATCTGATCACAAAGCCATAGATGAGACCTTGACTTTCACCACCCCAATATCTGCTGGAAGGGCAACACAGCAGGGCACAAGTGATCCAGAAGGTTTCTGGAGTGCACTGATGACAATATCCTTACAAAGGTGACTGAGGAGTTGATGGGGGGAGACACTCTGCTAGACCTGATAGTTGCAAGCAAGGAAGAACTGGTCAGGGATGTGAAGGTTTGACGAAGCCTTTGCTGCTGTGACGTTAAGATGGTTCAATATCCCGAGAGGAAGAAGCAAGGCAAAAAGCATGATCACAACCCTACATTTCAGGAGCAGACTTCAGTCTGTTCAGGGATCTGCTTGGAAAAATCCCTTGGTATTCAGCAGAACTGGCTGATTTTCAAATATCATCTCCTCCAAGCTCAAGAATGGTCTCTCCTGATGCGCAGGAAAATAAAACTCAAACATGAAAAAGAAGCATAGAAGATGAGGAAGTATGGTCACGGGATCCAGGAAGAATATAGAGACACTGCCCAAGAATGCAGGGATGAGGTTAGGTAAGCCAAAGCTCATCTGGAATTGAATCTGGTGAGGGACATGAAGTGCAACAAGAAGGGCTTGTACAAGAAAATCGGCAGCAAGAAGACGACTAGGAAAAATCTAAGTCCACCGCTGAATGGGGCAAGGCACCTGGTGGAAAAGGACATGAAAGGGCCATGGTACTAAATGCCTTCTTTGCTTTGGTTTTTACCAGTGAGACCTGCCTGAAGGAATCCCAGGCCGTTGAGACAAGTGGGAAAGTCCAGAGCACAGAAGACTTGCCCTCGGTAAAGGAAGTCATGTAGTGCTGAAACAAACTGGATGTACACAAGTCCCTGGGACTAGAAATACAGGAGTTTCCATTTAAATATAAGAAAAAACATTTTTACTCTAAGGGTGATCAAACAGTGAAGCAGGTTGTCCAGAGAGGTTGTGGGTCTCCATCCTTGGAGATATTCAAACCTAAGTGGACACAGCCCTGAGCAATCTGCTCTAGTTGATGCTGCTTTACACAGAGGGGTTGAACTAGATGATCTCCAGGTGTCTCTTCCAACCTCAACTATTCTGTGATTCGGTGGAACTTGATACATTTACTTATCCAGAATTTCCAAACATAGGTGGAAATATCTTGAGCAACCCCAGCTGAACTACAGTTACATTAGAGATCTGTCATAATAGCTTTCTTTTAAAATGAAGGTGGTGAGCGACAAAGCTGCTTGAAATCCTCTCACTGCTCAGCAAAGAAAAAGGTGTAAGGGTGGACATAATTTTTCTGGATCTCAGAAAAATGCTTTGATACTGCTTCATCCTACAGATTGATTTCTGAAGTGGGAAAGCATGGCATTGAGGAAGACAGCAACCAGAAAGGGTTATAAATCTTTCCACAGAGAGGAAAACAAGGATGTCTATAAAAGAAATGTTTCAAGGTTTTAGCGTAGAAAATATGTAGTACCTATTAGAACCACATGAGCTTTTTTATACCATTGGTAACCACTACCAAGAAAATGAATGAGGGCCTCTAACATAAGTCAAGCATAAAAATAGGAAAGGATAGTAAAAACTTTCCTGCATAAGGAAAACATATGAACTTCAACCTGCTGTGCTGGCCTGTGGGTCCTTCTTTGACACACAAAACAGTAATTTTCAGTCTAACGGGCAGTTTCAGTCAGTGATCTTCAATATAGATCTTAGGTATGCAAATAGCACGCAGATAGGAAATTTATCTTTACTATATATTCTAGTTTCTGCTAAATGTATTTTTATTGCTCTTCATTGTTTGCATAGAATTACAATAAGCTGAGCCTTTACAGAAACTTGGAGAAGATGATACTGGTCCTGAGGAGCTGATCTGAATTGATTGCTTTTAAGTGAAAGGCCAAGGAGATGTGAAATCAAAGTTTTGTGACCAAATATCAGTAAACTCCACTAGCACTGCCTAGTGATTTTATAAAGCATTATAAAGCCAAATGTTACCATCTCTGGATTTAAACCATTGTTAAAATGATTACAGCAAAACAATGAAGAATCAAGGGTAACAGTTCTTACAGTTTGACATCTATTATTTTTGACTTTTTGAAATTTTACAGCTATGTAAAGGTATCGGCTTATGACCTGGGGAACCATCCTATAAATTATGTACAGACAATACATATTGAGGATCACTTTGACAGATGAAACTCCCTGTTTTATGAAGCAGTTCAGGAAGAATAATATAGTGAAGTGTGAGCTCCCAGGATGAAATAGTAGTAAAAATCATATAGACCAAAGCATAAAAGGAAGGAACGAACAGTACATCTAGAACAAGGAAAGGATTCAGAGATGATGATAAATTCTACATTAAGCCATCTGTGCAGTTTATTTTCAATAGATCTTATTTCCTGAAAGTCTGGGGGTTGTAGGACCATATTAGAAATATTTCAGTAAGTAGCTTGAGCCTTTGTTACTTTAAGAAGGAATTTTAATGTGGATTAAAAATACTGCAGAAGATCATCCAAAATTATGCTTTCTATGGTAGAAGTAAGATGAATTAAAAAAAAAAAACGAGGGAAAGAGACAAGAGGGGGAGATAGAGAGAGGCAGAATGAATATTCTCAGGTAGTGTCAGTGGCTCTCAGCTTTAGTGCCTGCACTAACTTTGTGTAACCCCATTGAGAACCTCCCTTTAAAATTTTACCTATTAAAATCTGGAGACGTTTCAGCCAATACAGACTTTAGCATGTGCTTAAATACTTCAGGATCTGTTCTGAAACACATGAAAAATCAATGTCTTTATCTAGTTTTGAATGAGGCCCCTGTTAAATACAGATACTGCTATGCACGAGCTGAAATGCTTTGCTAAAAAAGTATCAGAAAGAAAGCAGGATCTCACAGAGGTAATTTCTGTCCCTATACAAGCACTTAAACACTGCTAGGTTATTTGAGATACTTCTTGAAGAAGCATAAATATAGCAGCAAAAGAAATTATAAAATGTTCTGAATAGATACTGAGCTCTGCGTGTCCTTCGGCTTGACTTGCCATCCGGTACTCGTTATCATCTGAACATCTATGTGCAGTTCACCACGTTTCTAATTCTAATTCACATGAACAGGGTGTTACAGGAATACAAATCCTTAACTATAAAAGTGAAAAATGTGTCACCAAATTCATATATGAAGCTCAAAATAGTACTCCTGTATATCAAAATAATAAAGGATAAAGCTTCTGTAACTTAGTTATTCCAAGACTGTCAGAAAATATACCAACCTAAGTCTTAAAAAAGATTACAAAGCACTTCACAATATGAGATAAAACAATAATTTTAGGTTATGGTATAATGTAATTCATTGCCAAATGATTTCCATATAGTTTCTAAAAGAGAGAGCTTTAAAAAAGTGGAAAGCTTTATAAAAATATGATAAAACTGATATAAAAACTGCAATAAGAGTCAATATAATTTCAGAGTTAGCCGTCTATTTTCAATACTTCTTTAGCTATTTTATAAAAGGCTTTCTGTGTCTTAGAGATTTTTTAATACATCATTCCTGAATGCTAAACAACAGCAAAAAAGATACAGCTGACGACAATTCCAATGGAAAACTGAAATAAAGAACAATACTAAGTGCAAGTGAAAGGGCACTTGTAGGTTATTTACTATCATAACTTTAAAGTTACATTATGCTTCGTTTGTTCCATTACTCTGCTAAACTCATTTCCTTAGAGGAGTTTAAAAAACAAAAAGAAGATTCTTTCATTCCTATGCAGCAATGTTTAATTACTGAGAGTTTTGACCATAAGTCCAAGAACCACTGGGTTCTGGAAAAAATTACAAATATATAGTTTTCAAAGACGATGTCTGCATCATTTGATACATGATACAGAGACGTTTGTCCATGACTTCTTGTCTGCACTATGACAGCTTTTTATTTCAGGCAAAATCTTCGGAAAGGGAAGGAACGTGTTACGAGTTATCAGGCTGTGAAGAAGCAAAGTAAAAAGCAGCTGATTTTTTCAGGCTTTCCAACCCCGAACCTGTCATTTGGGTTCGCGTTTGGACACTATTACTATTGCTGAAGATCACCTAGCAACGCCAGTGGTCTCACTGGTATGACGATATATATAGCATGAGTAAGGATATAAAATTGTAGCTTTACAAAGAAACCTGACAGCTTTGATTCTGCAAACAAGACTGTGAACGTGGATGCGTTCTGGAGCAACAGAGGTGCCTCTGGGATCACACACCGAGGAAGGTGATTCTTTAACTCAGACACATCCTTGAATTCCTACATCCCCTCGTTCACCCATCTGTTCCAGCAGGCTGGGAAGAGGAACCTGGCCTCTGACAACAGCGACTGAGATATGTGGTCTTCTCATCTCACTGGAGAAGCACAGGGAACAAAGCCCTTCGTCACCCCTCGGCCACATTCAAGAGAGGGCATATCGTGGAGTGCTGGCATCCTACTTCCATAGACCACTTACCAGCACAGGCACACAATCCCATCTTATAGCACAGGCACAGCTCATGAGAACTGCAGTACTGAAGCACTAAAACATTTTACTTGCATAAACAAGAAAAAACATCTGGATTAACCTTTATCTTCCTGTCCACCCTTCTCCTATCCCTTCTCTGACATTCTGAAAAGTTCCAAATCACATAAGCAGACAATGTTAACTCAAGCTTTATTTCAGAAACAAAAATCATCTGGTTTCAGATAAATATTTTCCCCAAAAGGAAAATCAGATGACATAAAATTATGTTCTAAAATGAGAGCCATAGCCAGAAATTGCTCATACTCAAAGGAAAATAGTTTAGGAATGCAGTTCTCATTAAAAAGATATTTCATCCTCACCATCATCATTAAGCTGTTAAGAATAAATGTAGAACCAGAAGTAGAAAAAAGGTAACATTATGTTTAAGAAAAGAGACTGAAATGATTATGTACTAAAATATTACTAACTTCTTAAAAATAATTAAACAAAGGAAATGGACTCATCACCACTGATCTAAGACTTCCAAAGTTCTGACAGCCTGAAGTCTCCTGCTCTGCAGCATGCTATCCAAGGCTCAGCGCAAAACCCCTGTTTATTCAACTAACTGTGTTTCTCAGTAGTTCTACCTAATGTGTGGCAATGGAGGAGGCAATAGGGAGTATCTATATGTAAATACACCAAAACTATGCTAGAGAACATTAAATGTGTAAAATCAAGCGTTGGACATTTACGGAAGTGTCAGAATTAAGGTTGCTATGCAGTTCTAATTGGGCAACCTTGTGTGCATGTATTATGATACTGTCTTTAATTACCCGACCACCTACTATTTTTTCCTCTGGACCCCTGCCTGCACTGACTGACATAATGAGCTGCTACTCGATGCCTTTGTTTTCTTATTATTATTCAATGTGTCCCCATGTCTCATTTATTGAGCACTACTCACACCCTGCTCTGAGACTTACTAATTTCTACCTAGGCTGTTGCACAGAACTTATATTCTAGTAGCTCCTCACTTCTCAAACATTGTTCTAAAGAGAAATGAGAGAAGACCTTATAAGACCCCTTCAGCAGAAGGGATCTGAGAAATTAAGGTAAAGGTTATCAATTAAATTTAAAAGCATATACTCACTGACACACAGGATATGCGAGTAATCAGAATTCTTTGATATTTTATATATTCAAAAAACTGCTCTTGACTTGAACTATCTCTGTGAGAGATCAGTGCTTAATATATCAGACCCAAGGATCTCAAAATTAGCAGTTAGAAAGCAAACAACACACAAATAGTGAAAATATGGTTTCATTAGACTAGGATCATACAGAAATTCTGTAACAAGCAAGAATAAAATCTAACAGCTGCTATCTAACCCTTAACCATGACAGCCTTTCCTTCCATTCCTGTAATGTCATGTTTCCTTCACTACACCTTGCTATTTCTTCAGCAAATGACATAGCAAGTCCAACAACCTTTTTACACATTTCTAGCTCACACCAGAAAACATGAAATCTGAGCAGGGAGTAGGATTGAAGTTGTCTAATAACCACATCCATGAATGCACGAAAGGAGTCTGAATCATGAGTGGATAAGATGACTTCAGTTACGGCATTTCCCAGTTGCTGAACCTTGACTTTGCAACTCTGCTAATATTATGGCAGGGTACTTTTCATAAGTCAACTTCAAAAGTACCTAAGCAACCCAAAACCCATGGTACTGACACCGACACTGCCCACGGCAGGGCCAGAACCTTCCCATCCACCACACCGATCTCAGTCATCTCAGTTAACAGTTGAAGTGGCAGTAGCAGAATACCACCTTCAATTTCAGAAGCTACATTGTTTTGGGTTTTTTTTACTATAACCTCATGATTTTTATTGGTAAAATGTTTTTTCCAATCAGCTCTGGCAAAAATAATACCTTTGCCCCCCAATCAACCAATATGTCATTAAGAAATAAAACATTCATATTAATGAATCTTCCAAATTTTTGAGTCTACCAGCAGCCATATTCCAAAATACCTCATGTAACCTAATTAAAAGTCGTTTAGGTAAGACTACAATTTAAGTTGGTTTTTGTGCCTCTCATTCACGTTATCCTCTGGAGACACAAGAGCCTCCCTTCGGAGGGAAACATAGGTCTTATGGTTGGAAGAAGGGCCTTGGACTCAAGTCTGGTCTGGTCTGGCCAGCTGCTGATCTGCTTTGCAGTCTCAAGTACATAACAACCTCTAGGTCTCATTTTTCCCAAATGGCAAATTCATACATTGAAACTTTTACTTTTTCAAAACTGCACAGAATTTGTTATATTATTACTCAGAAAGAACCTCCCTACCTTAAACCTCTCCATACGTAAAACCTTATGTGAAGGCAAAATATTAGTATGGTTTGTTTATTTAGAGAGACGTTAGGAGTCCTGCAAAAGCCTTATTTTCTCCCTGTTTATGGAGATTTGCGGAGTTGCGACTTTGACATCGCAGGCATCACCCTACAGGGAACAGGGAATGCGAGGGCACAATCAGTTCCAGGGAACCACAGGGGGGCACGTTTTAGGCACTGAAATGCACTCCAGGAGTCAAAGTTAAAATAAACTACAATTTCTTTTTGCAAAGTCCTCCTTACTTGGTGTGCACTTAGCTACTGGTCAACTACAGACATAATGAAAGCAAATGGAAGGATCCTACAATGAAATGATAGGTAAAGCGTTTCTCACACGCTCAATTCCAATGCACAGCAGGTGCCAGGATACTAGAATTGAAAATTTAGAACAGTCAAATCTAAAAATCTATGTAAGTATATGTAAGTACAAGTTCTGGAGCAATAATTTTATCTGACTATTCAAAAATGTAAGCAGGTCACCTCACTGCTGGTAAAACATAATTAGCAAAGTGATAGAGCTTTTACATATTAATTATATTTCTTTTATATCAACTCTACAGAAACAGCAGCACAAAAAGTTTATAATCAGAAAAATCTTTTCTGTTGACAGATTTTTTTCTCCTATTAACTCTGCCAGCCATATTTATTCTAGAAGAGTGATATTTCCTTTCAGTTTTGCATAGCAGTATGTACAAATAAAAACCTTAACTGCCAGGACATAATTTTCAGTATGCTTTCTTACTTCAGATGTGTGTTTTCTGTTTGGAGCACAGCTGTTCGTATTTCCCAACAGGAGCCTCAGTGCAGTAAATATCTTCTCTATTGAGGGCTCCGTTCCCAGAGTAGTGCACAGGGCCACATGCACAAATTGTGTTAGTGCTGATGAAAGCCGTCAGCATGTAAATCCATGCACAGCACTTAGAAAATGCAGACCATAAACCTTGACCCCACCACTTTGCTGGATACTGAACCAGAATTCTGTGTCTGTAACATAAATCAGATTTTTCAAAGGGCTTTTATTTTGCCAGAAGAACTCGTTCTGGGAAAAAAAAATGAATAGATCATGCTCTAAAACTGCATTAGTGAAGTAAATTATGCCCACCAGCCTGGAAAACAAAATAATTTGGTAACCGAAGGTAAGATTTTTCTGGGGTTGTACTGACATTTTTCTGAACAGTAGAAGTCTGTATGTTTATCTCTGTTTCTTTACTTCTGGGATTCAAAACCAACTCCTCTGCTGTCAGCGCACCAGAGCTGGCAGCACTATTGCCTCTATGCTAGAAGGCTGGAGATGTGCATCTCTAGGCATGAGTTCATATCCAAGGCTGACACCGCAACACAGCGTTTGGGGGATGTTGTTGCGTGGCTAGAAGTGCCTGCCTTCTGAGGAGACGTTACCTCAAGGTCATTTCTGCCCATCATTGAGGACCACCTGGGTTAAAGGTAGCAATCCCATTGCAATTTTCACAACAGTAGGACATAAGCATGTCGGTCTTAACAATATTTGCTTCTAACAAATAGTTTCTGGTATCTGAGATTCTTTGGCAGCAATTGTCAAGCAAAATAGTACATATGCATGGACTATTCAAACCACATCAATGATTTTGACCTCCTTACTTTGCAAAGCTTCTCTGTTTAGGAAGGAGTGTAGAGCAATTGTAAGCATGATTAGAGAAGTCCAAGGACACACTAATATACCTTGTATGGACATAGCATATACTGTAAGTGTAGATACAAGGATTCCTGAATTTCCATTTTCCTGAAGGCAAATTTAAAATAAAAATTAAGGAATTAAGTTAATGTCTTTCATTCAGTCTGCTTCTCTGGGAAGAGACAAATTCAAGAAACGTAAGATTATAGGAAATAAAGGTAATTTCTCTGAGCCCAGCAGTGGAGTTTACTTTATTGCTGGTGACAGAAGTGATGGTGGGAGTTCGTCTACTCCATTTGTGCCTTGGCACTGTGACTACAGGAGGAGATGCTGATGAATATACTCAGGCATTTTTAGCTTTTATAGGATAAAACTACATTAAAAGATCAAGAGCGGACAGAAAGAAAGATACAATTACAAGCGTTGTCAGGTTGTCACTCTGAACACGGTGAAATATCCCAACTTCTAATAATGGCTCAAACAATACAGAGATGCTACAACAGGATGGCACAAATGCATGGTGCACGGTGCTCAGGGAATGTGGCCAGCCACAGCAACCCTCCATACTGATCAAGGATGCAACTCGTTCTTCCTGAACTGCCATCAAACAAGATTTCCTTTCTTTTTTTTAATTGGACACTATCTGAACCAAAGACGAGGGAGAAATCACAAGCCTACGAAGAAATATCTGGGTACAGCAAGAGATTGGATTAAACAATAACAACAATAATAATAATGGGAATTTTAATTGATTTGCAGGCAAGAAATTATTAAGTATGTTTGCGGGGGGGGGGGGAGGGGGAGTTCCTCAAAAGAAACCCTTAAAAGAAAATTACTAATGCTGATAAAATTGTGTTTTCTGCTGTGTTAATTTAAGCAGTCCTGGGCAGGTCTCAAGGAAGAAAACATGTTGCTTTACTATTCAGGTGACAGGTAAAATAAGAATGGAATAGTATCAGGAAAAAGGCAAACTAGACTGAAGTTATTTTTGACCCATGACTGAAAATGAGAACCAAAAAATAAAGTATATGTAGTAGATAGAAACATAAAATTAAACATACAAATAAAAATGCTGCTTCTATAAAAGTAAAGAATACACATATAGATAACTTCAGCATGGGAAGAAATTCAGTGAAGTTACAATTAGATTTTGAGAGCAATTTCAGTAGCAACCTATTTCACTTTAAGACTGTAATGATTTCATCAGTAACAAATTCTCTAGGCAATAGCATTCTGGAAGGTTTAAGGATGGCACCATTATATAGCATCCATAATTGTTACAATCAATTGAATATGACAAAAAGGGTGCATTTGTGGGTGACTTAAATGCACCAATTTGCCAGATTAGCATTTTGCTGAAAGTAACACTAAGCCTTCAAGAACCTATTACCTACAGACCAAAGCTCATGTAAAGTTCATTTTCTGCTGCAGGATGAAACTGGGCATCATTTCACAGTAGAATTTATCCTACATCCATGAATATTACTGATTACCACAACCTGTTTGGTTATCGTGGGGCAAAATATGAGTTTTTAAAATACCACTGAGCGTAGGCTGAGCATAATGGTTGTTGATAGGGATGATTGCTCAACACGTTTAAGCCACCTTTGCTCTTAAACTAAAAAGACTATAACTAGAAATGCAGAAAGCTGTGACAGAATTTAGGGTATGAATCTGACAAAATACCCAATTTATTTAACAGGCTCATAGACACGCTCAGGTTCTACAGAGCTGGAGAACCCAGAAGTCTTTACAGGGATACAGGGAGCAGATGTAAACAAGGGATCTAGAAAAACATTTACCCTCCTAAATTCTCTAGAGGATAAATAATAGACACTACCTGATATATAGAAAACTTTTTTTTAAAGATTATCCTATCCTGAATACATACCGAGCAATGGAAACATCCATAGGTAGACAAATATTTCACTGCATCTAGAAGTAAATGATAGTTAAGTATTGAGATACTCAGAAACAGAAATGCTGCATTCATAAATCCTCTAGCAATTCTACAATTTAAACAGTTTTTAAGAAGCATTATATGATAATATCTACTGACTTGCATCTAATGTGGAAAAGCCTGTTAGTGATACGCAATTGCAAAAATTATATTTATGTTTATGAAGATTTTGCCAGACAAACTAGACTTTTCAAAGAAAAGTGATACACTTTAGTCGGTGAAGGGAAATTACTAGATGCACTTTTGGATTTAGTAAAGACTGATAAATGAACTTATTTTCAGGAATTCCGAGTACAGCTTCCTAGATAATTGCACAATTAATCAGAATGTACAAGAAGTACAAATGTATATAAAAACCAGGTATGTACGTACATAAAATGAACAGCTAATTTCTTAATAGATCTGGCACATTTTATAATGAAAGCTCTTCCTCTAATGAATGTAACCATTTACACTGCAAGAAAACTACCTAAGTCTGAATGGAAAAAAATAAGTGTAAAAGTCTTACTTCCAAGACTAACTCAAATCAGTTTTGCAGGACTATATTATGTGAACTGAAACAGAAAAACAATAGAAAAATCACATTGCCTTTTAGCCACAAACCTTTTTTAACTGGTCTCATGCAACACAAATCTTTATGACCTCTTCCTAGTTAGATCATGTTTATGCCTCATTTTTAAAGGTGATCTTCAGGAGAAAACTAATGGAATTTGCAGAAAGAGCAGAAAAATGTTAGGAAGGTAATGATTTGGGCATCATCTTGGGAAACTGTGAAGTGATGCATCTGGTGAAAGAACATCCAATAGATTTTAGGAAAAATAAATCTCAGGTAATATGGGATCTATAAGCAGAGATAACATGTTCTGCCATAGCGAAGCAATACCTCCTCCCTGCCATTAGAGCTGAATGCTGCACTAACGTCCGGGTAACAGAGAGAGCTAAGAAGGGAGTGGGCTTTTGTTACGGATGAATTAGGAAAAATAAGGAAGAGTTTGCCTGGATAACACTGTAGTAAATATGGACCTGCAAGTATCTATATTTGAAGAGAGGAGAGAATGATAAGGAAGTTGAAACACTTAATATCTTTAAAGAAGCAGGGAAAAAAGAGGTATAAATGGGTGTAATATTTTCCGTATCTCAAGCTGTAAGGAAAAATTGAAAAAGTGAACTATTAAGTGCACTGTATGACCTTCCAAGGGATGGGAGAGAAGGCCTATGAATTCTAAAAATAAAAATGAACAGGTTAAGAGTTGAGTTAGTGTGAACTATGGGTCATTTATGTACTATCAGGGAGATAGAGGAGCCAATTTACTTTTTTCAGCCCTCGATTTTATTTTTTGTACATGCAACTACTTAGCACACACTGAAACTTGCAGAAAAATATATACATTATTCATGCCACTCATGCTAGACATGTACTGTAGTTTCAGTCAACAGTACTGGAAGTAATACCAGAGGAAACAGAGGCTTTAAAAGAAGACACTAATCTCAAAAACCTCAGAACGTCACAGTAATTTTTTTTTTTAAGGATTCTGTTATGATAATAATTAGGTTTGCAGGAAATGATTTCTGCGCTATTCAACTAAATGACCTCACAGAAGACCATTTCTTTCCGACAAAATGAAGAGTGGATAACACCAACCAGAGCAGGAGCAAGCCATTAAATAGCAAGTGGAAGGAGTGCCACAATGCTGTTTCCTGTGTGATTATCAACAGCCTGAACGCAGCAAATATTTTGGATTTCACAACAGAATTTACCTTGCATTGTGCGCAGCAAAGGCTATTCCTCATTTTAAACATGAGACAATATCACTCTTATCCACTGCCTGAAAACGACTTCTCATTTACAATTATCTTTCAGTTTTGCCTTCTCATTTTCAGCTATCACCAGCCTCCACTGCTACAAAAGTCTATTTCTCCTCGATTCTTGTGCTCAGCCCAAAATAATTTATTAGGAGTTACACAGGCTTATCAAAGACAGACAGAATACATGCAAAAATTAATGATAGTCTGTGAAAGTTGTTATACATCATTATACAATATATGCCAACACCACTGCCTCAGTACCTGGATTGCCTTGTCCTTTGTCAATCAGAATAAAGCATTAGTACAGTGAAAAGATTATTTTTGTTGTTGTTCTGGCA
The DNA here is from genome assembly GCF_028389875.1 of Rhea pennata. NCBI lineage: Eukaryota > Metazoa > Chordata > Aves > Rheiformes > Rheidae > Rhea > Rhea pennata. The sequence goes on along the minus strand of NC_084670.1, from coordinate 13,394,080 downwards.
ACAATACTGTGGCAGTTATACACTGGTTATAAGTGATAATATATCAGGGATAGCAGATCCCTGAGCATTTTGCGAGGAGAGTCAATCTCATTAATGCCATTTTGCTTTTTGAACTTGACAAGCTCCAAAAATGTTATCTGCTCTTTAAAAACACAAATCCTTCATAATATGATCAAACTGCAGCAGTGAAGAAAAGTGGTACTTTGGTCAAGGCAAGGAACAGGTCAGAAATTGAGAATAGGTCTTAGGAGTCTCAACCTGGTGGTTCCTATTCACTAGTTCCTGTTCCTCCAGCTGTTCTTTTCCTAGTAGTGGGTCAAAACTGAACATCACTATTTGTATTACAGTAATGGTATTAACTCCCTCAGCTATCACCGATGCTGGTGATGACAGAACACTTCCAAAACCATGGACCAGCTGGAGCAGAAATGAAAGGACAGCTCCACAGTGGACTCATCCGTATGGTGGACGCTCAGGGCTGCCCCTCTATCTCCAAAGTATACCCCTGTGCAACTCCCGAGAGCCCTATCTTACCTCTATTCTTTGTTAACATATTTACCACGGGGAGGATTAATGAAGAAGTACCATCTATGTGTTTGAGAAACTTGTATTTCTCTGCCTTCTAACCAGAGCCTGACTGGCCGAGAAAACACTGAAGAAGTGCCAGTTCTTAACATCTGGGGACACTGACATGGCTGAAAGTGAACTTTTTGAGACTCGGTCCGTTTGAGAAAGAAGTTATGCTTGTAAACAGATCTGAAAGAAATTTTAAAATGTGCATGAGCTCTGAGCTGAGACATGATTTTTCCATGGGTTCTTCTAGTTTGAAATCTGGAAGTCTCATTAATTTGCCAATTGCTTCACAAAAAACTCATCATCCAAAGACTAGATCAATATAATGCATTGATCTTGGGGCACATCTTCAGTGTCTTCAGGAACCAAACCCCGTGCAGAACGCGCAGTAGCTGGCTTGTTAAGAACAATCCCAGATCTCCCAACGCTCCCAAACCTCCAAGCTGTGCCTTAGAAGCATCCTAAATGGTGGCATTTTTTTGGAGAAGAGGTAATCTGATGACTTAGTGAAAGAAATTTTGGCCAGTGAAGTCAAATTTGCACTTAGGCTGAAGGAAGAAACTAGTTTTGGATAACATACATTGGATTTAAATGGGGAGAGTTAAAGGAAATGAGATAGACATTGCACACCTTTAACAAACCCACGTTAGAAACAAGATGACAGGAGAAGCTATACCTTAAGCTAGAAAATGTTACCAAATCAATACAACTAATTAATTAAACAAAAAGTACCAGAGAACAAAATTGGCAGTCACCAATCAATTCCATAATATATTGTGTGTCACCAAATCCTGAGTTACTGTTTTGATTTAAAGGTTGACCTTCGTCCTTCACCATCGTGTTTATTTTCTATTGTAGGATATTTGCAGATGCTGATCTAAGCTTTCAGTGCACTGCACTGGAAGTACTTTCGGGTGATTTTTGTGCATGTAGTCAGGCATTTCACAGTAATCTGATGGTATATGGTATTTTCTAAAAGTTTAGAAAAATACTTTTGAACTTGACGCATTCCAGAAATTTTATTTTCTCTTTACAAACATGAATCGTAGGCACAAGCACTCAAAAAGGCAGAAGGGAGGGAGTGTTGATAGCATCATTGAACCAGAACCAAGGAAATCAACCCAAACCAACTTTCACTTTGGCTGGTGAAATATTAATAAAAGGCCCTTGTGAATTCTTTGCAGCCTAAAACTGGAGCAAGCAGGTTCTATCCCCTGGAGAAATATTGATTCGAGATCTGTGGCATTTTCTTCAATTTCACATCTAAAACTCTGGGTCCTAACTACAGGAGTCTCTTAAAGACAAGTCTGAAAATCTGTACTTCAAAAAATGATGCTGTTACTTGGAGAAAAGAGAACTGGAACTGGTGTGGACAAGGTAAAGGCAGTAATGTGCACCCCTGGGGTGGAGGATAAAAATACAGGATCGATTGTTGTTATTAAGTGGACAATTCCAAAATGACCCTAGTAGTTTTTTTGTGTTCCCTTAGGAATTTCATTTAGCACCATATTTATTAATCTAGTGGGCATCTCACCCATAATTTGACCGCTTTCCTGAGTGGCTGCAATCAACAGACTACTGTAATCTTTGACTAGCTGAATATGACAAATAGATCAAATGGGGAAGGGAAAGGTAAAGCTCCAAGAATGAAATACTGCCATTATCTAAATAAACACAGAACTTCATTTTTCTGCTAACGCTGCCCAGATTGAAATGCTTTTCATTTTAGGGTGCAGGACTTACCATGAAATTTCCAGTGTTAGTGGTAATATCACTTAGTAGTATAGAGGTAATTCAAAAAATGATTTATGAAGGATAGGCAGACAGAATTTATAGCTACAGCCGTATTCACAGCTCCTTGTTACACACATGGTAACTCCGTGAAGGAGACCTCTAAGAAGCACACACGGCCAGGCACTGTAATGCCAGCTGGAGGCATGAGGTCTTCAACACAACTGTGTAGGCCCTTATACAGATCAATATATGGCATATATGGTAGTACAGATTAATGTATTCATCCGGACAAGAGAGACTATCCCCAAAAAAGCAATTTTTGCTGGTGCCATCTACATCTGCTCAAAGAGAGTCCCTGAGCTCACCCACAGCACTACACCAGTACGCCCATTCCAGCCTGATCTGAGAGCGGAGAGCGTGGATCAGCAGCTGAAGGTGCATTTAACTACAAAGACTCACTTTTAAATCTAACAAAAAGCCTATCAAGAAAGACCCACATGGTACAAACTTCCCAGCAACTCAGAGAGAACAATAAAAGATACAAAAACAATATATTCAACCCACAGAGCCTTGCAGCAGAATTTGAAGCTGCCAAACTCAGGCTATGACAGATGGCCAAGGGAGCAAACTTGGAAAGCAAAGGCCTTCAAGGAAGATGGCAGTGGCCAGTAATTGGCACGGTTGTCAGTCCTGGGGGGTCTGTCTCTTGAGCAAGGTCTGGCTTCTGAGTTCACGTGTGCACCCGTGTGCATATGTGCGACTTTGTGTGTGGCTGGCAGTCCGCTTCCCTGGAGGGAAATATTAATAGTCTCAGAACAGCTCAGTACTATGCAGCTCTGCCAGAATAGCTATGCTGGGCGAGAGCACAAAGGGCTAAAATTCCTGAATTTCATAGCCAGCAGAAATCCCTTGTGTAGAAATAATTGTACCAGCACAACTCCATTTCCACTGGCTCTTTTTACTCCTTTGTGTATTTTATATACCAGTACAAAGTACCATGATCACTACATCCAATCTAAGGCACTCTGCTGGCAAAGGATACCTTGAATCTCTATGAGAAATATGCTCCAGGTGTAAACACAGTAGGGTGGCAGTGGATGTGTTATGATGAAGGCATCTTAATTTTTAAGAAGAATATTCTTAATTTAGCAGAATTAAGAATATTCTTAATTTAGCAGAAATTCAATGTGCAAGTGATAAGATATTGCTCTCTCAGCTGACAAAACGAAGCACCAAGTGGGCAGTTTGCTTGCTATTAATGCAAACCAGCCCACCCTTCATTTAGCAAATATTACTGACGAAGAGGCTGAAAACACATCACAGTAACAAAATTCAGTTCTCATCCAGAGTAATAGTATGTTCAGGTTATACAGAGTTCCTCCTCCCTCCCATTGATCGTAAGCCTTGTCCTCGTCTGTTTATTACGGCAGCCAGCCAACCTTCCATGATTTCCCCATGTCAAGAAGTTATTACACCAAACCTATCTCTCTCTCTTCCTTACCAGTCTGAAGAATACTTCATTCACCTTGGCTGGTCCTTTTATACATCTGACATGTAGCTAAAAACAAACTCTACTGATAGAAATTGGTTTATGAAGCTTTATGAAGCTGGCTAACTGCAAAACTTCAGTTTTGTCTCTGTTTCTCTCTCAAGACAATTTTCATGGTGTATCTCACTTAGAGAGGTGTCCTCCGCACTTCTCACGAGGAAAACATAACTGGCATCTGCTGGTATGTAGTCTACTATTATCTAACACAAAGCTTCACGTTTGCTGACCTCAAAAAATCCTCAAGAAGGCAGAAGAAATCTCTGGAAATTTTTATAACCGAGGAAGATAGCGAATCTATGACACCAGGCAACTCTTCTAGTATAGCCTGTAAGCTCTCATCAGCAGTAATCCAGTTCATGATTCTGTGCATCATAAACACTTATTTTTACCAGCCCAGATTCGTTTGGGATGAGATGGATTAACTTCTGATGGTACAGCTCAATGACTGACAGTAATCTCTTTGCAAGTCCCTTAGTCTTTTTTTTAAAAAGAAGCGCTGCCGCATAGGCACCACTGCTTGGCTCATCACATTCAGGCTCTGTGTGCAGCAGATTTAATTCCTCTGTATAGAATAGTTGATATATTTATCCCAGCACTTGACTTTTTCCTCAGGAGGCACCACCAGAGTTGTGGCTGCTTTAAAAACCAGAGCTAATTCCATATTTACAGAAGGAAAAAGCCTAGGTTGGCAGGATTTACTCTATCCCGGACTCTTATCATCTGTGCTTGCTCTCTCTCTCTTCTAGGTTGGTAACAGAGGTTCCAAGAAGACCTTGCCGCTTATTCTTAAGGTGGTTAGGCAAAAAAGGGGGGTTAGGAAGAGGGCAGCGGAAACTATAGCAGCGATTTTAGTGAATGCATCTTATGTTAGTCATTAAAATATCAGTTCAGTTGCTTAAACACAGTTAGCTTGTATCATTTTGAGATCTCCCATCATGTCTGAGACACGCATAGAAAAGGACAGGCACCTATGCAGACCTTCGTGGACTTGGTCAGTCAAAAAATTTCAAATGACAATAAAATACTTTTTTCTTGGCAAATAAATTGAGTTATCAATGGTTTTGGGAGGCAACAATCTCATTATGCCATAACTGGCAAGCAATTCATGCTTGTGTAATAGTTATTCTAGGTCACCGGCAAAACCATATGCGATAACATGATCCAAGTGTATTTTTTTTAGCTATCAACACTCATTGATGAGGGGTTTGGCTTTGATTTTTATTTCAATTACAACAGAATTAAAAAGAATCATAACTCCTACAATACATATTCCTTATATCTAGGATATTTACCCTGTGCTCATCACTATACTATGAGATCCTTCAATGTCCATGATACAAAACCTTTTCTCTCCCTCAGAATTCATTTTAGATTAAGCCATTAGATCTCTCAAAGTTGCAGTTTAATGTAGGGACTTTAGGTCATCTCAGAAGTTACCCTTTTCCAAGAACAGTTTTAATCTTGCATAGTACTTGAATATACTTCTTATAATTATGTTTCAAGTGTTACTGCAGCTATATTTCACATTTTACGTATGTAAGAAAATGCTATATTATTTTAATACTGACGGTAGAATAAAAATCTATTCAAAATTCACCTTTCTGGAAGCACAATCAAATATCCAAGAACACTATTAGACTTGCTCAGCATAAAGTTTCAAAGTGCTAATGGGTTTTAAATTGATGTCATAATGCTGCAATTTAAATACATGATGTGCATTAATTTTTCCAGAACTCTTTGTAGAGTAGGAGTGGTATGAAAGAGGGAAGAAGGTTATATTTTTTTTATATCTTTTTCTTTTTATCTGCTTGCCCGTTCTTGATACACGAGAAGAATCAACATATCAGTTTAGGGTGAAGGGGTTGTGAAGTTTACTCGAACAATAACAGTTTTCAATTAGGCAGCTGTTGTAGTATTATATCAAAGTAACACTTATTGTGAAAAAATATCAAAATAAGATAAAAATAAAAACGATACCTTCACAAAAATAGGCAGATGATATTTCTTAAAGATAGATTTCATGGGAACTATCACCAAAACCTATAGATACAAAACAGGCAGCCACAGCCTCTCTCAGATCTCAGGGAGTCCTCTCAGATGTGGGTGTTGGAAGGGCAGAAGAGATCCCATCGTGGAAGGGATCCTCGTGTACTGAGGGGAGGGAAGGGGAGGGGAGGGACTGGAAGCAAATATTCTAGGTGAAGAACCATCTATTTTGGAAATGTCTTATCAAAAAACTAAAATGAGTTAACAGGCCAGTATAGTGAAACACTTAACATCTATTTATACTTCAAATATAGTATGTTTACTGTACATAAAGTCAGTTTTTCCAAAGCTGTTGCTATAGCTACAAATCAAGGAAACCATAGCAACAACACTGTATTGTGCACAGCCTTAATTAGACATTAAGTTATGTCTCTCTTCGCAGCTGATACTAAATACTCCCATATAATCTAGTTTTAGTAATTTGAAAACATTTTCAGACTTTTTTGTGATAAAAAATTCCATAGTATTACACTGACAAGTCAAATACACAACACACTTACAATATGCCTTTAGTGCATTATTTTGATCACACCCCAAAATATACATGTCACTGGATTCTACTTGAGATAAACACAAATGTTTGCATCTCCGTATTTCCTGAATTTCCTTAATACAAATTATTGAACCCTTCAGCCTTAACTACCAAGTAACTGATTTTCCAACACCTCTTAAGGTTTCCAAGTCCCATCCCATTCAGATTTACCCAAAGGAAAGAATTCTTTCTATCTTCAGGAGAAAGGGCTGGTTTTCCTTTTTTCTTCAGAAAGTAAGCATGTAAGGGAGGGAATGGGAAAGGAAGAGAAGCAGTTCACCTAGATTTCCTAGCTTACCTGCCATGTCAGATGACTGACTGGGTTAGTGCCAAATAACTCTGCTTTCTTAGCCTTATATATATACACACACATGTATGTATGTATGTATGTATGCTATTTTAGTAATGTATTAAGAAGTTGGGACTAGAAGGCCTCCGAGATGCTGTAGGCAGCCAGGCTCCTCTGCCTCAGAAATGAGCCTGAAGAAAATAGAAAAAGGAGAATAGAGAATGGTGAAGAAAGGACAAAGATGTTGGAAGTGGCTGATGAACAGAATATGACTGGACAGCAGGAGAGATCCTGGACCCAGTGGTGTGACAGCCTTCCGCGGAGATCCTGCAAGACCATGAGCGTATTCAAAAGATGTGTACCTATTCTCTCAATAAAAGGGAAAGCTGCAACTCACGTATTTAAAAACTTTCTCTCCTTTCTTCTGTTCCATCTTATAATTTTCTGATAATTCACTATTGTATTATTTTATCACTTTCTGGATCTTGCCCATTGATGAGATGATAGGTCTTCCATTTTGCAAAAGTAAGTATGTGTAAGAAACATAAGCCAGGAAACATGAGCTTTTCACATAGGTAGCACAATAAAACTTCCCTCACAAAGGGAATAGTTAAATCCAGTGCATATAGTGCATTCTCTATTATCAAGGCAAGTTCAGTTTCTTTGTTATCATTTTAATTAGAACATATGAAAGTAATCTGCAAATACAAGGGGAAAAAACTAAAGTTACTAAGTTTAAAGAGTACTTCATGACCTAAGCAAAATTGAAACAAATATCTTGCTAATCAATACTGGCCACCAACTTTCAGGGCATTTACTTCCATTTACTGTTAGAACTTCCAAGCATGTTATCAAATTCAGGAATGAATTAAGACTCCCGCAAGCTACATCTAACCTCTGATGAAGGCAACAGCAAATACAAATGGATTAGCATCTCCTCTCTAGCTATCAGTTAGGCTGACAGTGATCCAGTGACCGCGGCATCACCACCTCATTCCAACCCCCTGCCTGGTGCCGTGGCAATCACGTAACCCAGGGGCATGCAGAACTGCCCTTCCTTCTTCAGTGGGTCCCCGGCCCTTGCATATTTAATATATTCTGGATGGAGCCTTAGCCCCTGTGAGTTCAACAGCAGAGCTCCCGTTCATTTCACTGGGGCGGGATTCACATCCTGACTCAGCTTCCTTTACTCATACTTGTCCTTTATTTGCTCTGTAGATGAAGTAGTCTGGCCTGCAGCATACTCAGTGCTGCATCTTACATGGACAAAAATTACAAGATACAGAGACTTAAAAGAACTAACCCCCTAAAAACTACAATTCTTTCTCGTTTCTGATGTTCATTTTCAATACTCTAAGAGTAAAACAATAAATAAGTTGTTCAATACATTCATAGGGCTGGCTACCATGAAGTAGTAAAATACTTCCATTCACTATAAAAGTTGTATTTGAATGCATTCCATATATAAATAATTGTTATTTTATAAAGAAAAATAATACTAGTACATGGAACTTAGTATTTCTCATGACTGACAGTGTTACAACTAATCAGGAATAACTGTTAGAAAAAAAGTTTTTGGAAAAAAGCTTTTTTAAGAAAAGCTTCTTCTACGTACACAGAATCTCAGATAAACTAGCTCTTACATAGGTATCCTAGGCAAAATTAAAAATTTTTAGGACTTCTATCAGAAAGACACACAAGAAAATCTCCTTTTGCATTTGAGGGGCTGAAGGCCCAAAACTAATTTGAAAAGTTCTCTCGCTTGTATAAATGTTAATCTTCACTGTAACCAAGCATTATTTTGAGGCTAGCCCACTGTTCTATCTACTGCAGACATTGCAGAAATTAAAAGAATTCAATGGTCATTTAAATGGTCGCATACTTTTAAAAGATACCTTACTCAGAAATATTGCTTGCTTTAGCTTTTCCACTGGGCAGTTACTTAGGATTAGAGAGAGAAAAATAGGTCTGCTGGTCTTTTTTGCTGCACGGTTTTGATACAAAGTCTTACCTCTTGCGTTTTCACATTTATATATCCATAGTGAGTTCTCACAGGCTGCCTTTGACCGTTAGAGAAGGGCATCCACTTGACACTGGTTTGTCCAAAGCAGTTTAGGATCAAAGGGAAGTTAACTTCATTTGTGAGACGAACGATAATCAGACAGAGGAAGGCTGCAAGGAAACTCACAGCAACAACGGACTTTCTCTGTAATGAAAAGAAGGGGGGGGAAGACTTGTTTTTAATGAAAAACAGGTAATTTCTATTGTAGGATGAGGGAAAAGCTTTAGAAAGCTTCATGTGTAATTACAAGTCACCCTGTTGCTGGAGCACAATGAGATAGGGATTGAACACTGTTTTCACTAAATCTGCATTTCAGATGGTTTTTTTTCTAGAACTAGTTAGAAATGAATCAGTTCTGCTTAAAAAATCAACATTTTTTCTTACTAAGTTTCAAAAAAAATCTACCAGTTTTAAATTTTATTTGAATTTGGAATGAATGGGGTTTTTAATGCAAATAGCCACACCAAAGTCTCCATCAAAAATCACCAGTGCTTGGGACACACGATAAATAAGAAAATACAAATGATACTTGTATCTCTACCACACCAAGTTTATTGCGAAGAAAAAGATTAGTAAACGTTTTACTTATTTTAAGTTAATCTTAAATCATTCCCTTGCAACAGAATATAAGACTCTACCCTTAAATATCTGAGAATAATGGTTGGCAAACTCAACACACTATTCTGCTTTTTTTTCACAGGTTCACAGATTTACAAAGTGAGGCATTATTATCTTGAGCGTTAAGCCACTGTTAATAATGTCACTGATCCAAAGTCTGTATCTAATTAACCTTTGCTTTCCACCTCTAACCTATCCAGTTGATTGGACTGGTTAATGCAATCACGAAAACATATCAACTTTTTCCCTGTGTGACTCCTTAGTCTGCAGGAGAATAATTTGCAGGAAAATACAATGTTCCCCTCATTTTTAGCAATTTCTGAAATACTGCATTCAATTACTTCTAGACAAATTACTTGGGGACAAAGCATGCCATGTTAGATGGCATATATAAAGATTCTACATGAAATACCCTAATCAAAGGTCATTTTTTGCCATTTTCCTGAGGGGATGTGCCAATGGTTACTTACAGGTGTTTTTAATAGTACTTTAATTACAACCCAGTTTTACCTAATTCGCCACAGTTTAATCACCCTACTGAACATAATTCTATCATTCTGAACAGTAATATAAATAGAAAATAAGTACATAGTAACTCTGAGTAATGCTGAGCAGAAGAAACAATGATATTTACACAGCAAACATACCACAAAAGATATGGACAAAGCTTTACTGAACATAAACCACACCAATGGCCTAGGTACGGGACTAGCACTGCTGTGCTTGGGTTCTGCAGATTTCTGCACGCAGAAAACAGAGAGCACCACAGCAGACACACAGGAAATCTGAAGGGATATTCCTACACACAAGAGCTGACAATATAGTGCGTTTTTATTGGTGGGTCAGTCTCATGGTTCTAGCCGTTTTGATGCACGACAAGGCTACAGGTTTATAAGAAAAAAAGAAGCAAAAGACCATGATGGAAAATTTGGGTGCACGAGATCACTAGGAGGAGAAATGGAACACGGAGACCAAGAGCAGCAGGATCTGCCAACGTGATTCAGTGAGGAGGCATCTTAATTAATAGCAGTGTAATGTAAAATTAAAACCAGTAAAGCTTCAGAGGGCAGCATAACAGCCTTCAGGATTCATGGAAGCCCCTGCACTTTGCACCAACTGCATTATAACAAATTTACATTATATTGCAATAAACTGGCGGGGGAGCACTTCTGTGTCACTTCTCTTTGTACCAGATGGAGTCAGAAATGTTCAGCTATATATCAAGGCCTTGTAAGTGTTAAGAGCAGCCAAGATGTGCAGCATAAGTGATAATTATACAGCAATGAGAAGGAGAATGGATTAGTCACATTATCTATTGTACATCAGAATAAAAATATTGTAAATATTCAAAGAGAAAACGAGTCTTGTTCTGCTACACGTGCATGCTTCAGTTAAAATGTCCAGTTGGTACCAGTGATACTGCACTGTACGATGCCACTATCAGATTTCCACAGATGCTACCTTCCTGGCTTGCTGAATATCCTTGCTTAATTTTGTGCAGATCTGTTCTGAACTTGAAAATGTTGCAATCATCTCTGCGTGCTTCTCCTGAGGAGCTGTTTGAAAAGGTCCTGCCCCACAAAGAATTCCGACTGTGTAGCTAGAACTCCTGGCCTTCCTAACATGCCAGCTGCATCCTTTATATTCCTTCTCTTTAAATACAAAGGAAAAGGTCTGTTTGTAGCCTTCTTTTGTTTAGTAATTTAATAAAATGCTGTTTGAAAAAGAAAATGGAAAGATTTCTATACGTGTGTGTTGTTTTCCCATAAAGAACCTGTACTAGCTGAAGAACAGTGCAATGAGAGAAAGGATTTTTTTCAGCTGAAAGGAATGAAGGCATCTGTTACAATTGTTCAGAAGAAAAAAAAAATCAAAATAGCCATATGCAAACGTCTACTTAACTTGCACAAAGGAAGTTTGTGCTAATGATTCAGTTCCATTGCAGATTTTATTAAAGGCATGAGATTCAACAGTGTTTGTTCTCTCAGGGAAGACTACGACAAATTGGAGTTTCACTGGCTTTATAAATTTCAGTGTGAAAATAATCATAAAAAAAAACCCCACACAATGCAACTGCATGTTGCAATTTTAGCCTTCTAAAGGATCAAGCAAAGCAGTCTGCTGAATGGTCAATTTGAAATGGCATCTTTAAAAAGAATCTGATATCCTTAAAGTTCCTCCCTCCTTCACCTGCTCAAGAAAAAAAGAGTACTAGTGCTATTTGTCAATAAGTATTTCTTCTAAAATCGCTCTTTCTGCAGAGAAATGGATTTTGTTATATTTCCTCTGATAAAACTTTAGCACTGTTTAGCACTGGAGGTGTCAGGAATTGTAAATGACACCAGGACATGACAAAAAGTACGGAGCTGTATTGGAGATAAACACCAGACTCCAACTTGTCTCAAACCTTGTCTGTATCAACCTTTTTAAACACTTATAAAGCCTACCATTTGGGAGAGAAGAATCAGTATTCATTAGCAACTTAGCACAGAGACAAATCTTACTCCTTTTTAATTTTAAGTTCTCATGAATGCAAAGAGTCTTTTAACAAAAGAAACTTTCCTCTAACATGAAAACTCTCCATATATATAAATCTTAATCTATACACTTTTCCAGCAAACTCAATATACATGTTTTGATACAGCTGACATTTTAATTAAAAATATATATTCAGTTACGAACATTTTTGACATATATTCAATGAGGAGTAGACAATAATATGCATTTTTAAACAGATTCATAGCTGGAAGACTTGCAAGGTGTATTAGCTTTCAACAGATTTTATTCCATTTACTACCGTACTAGACTAATCTAGCTGACAGTTGCAGGAAGAAAATTACCAAACTTATAAAAACAAGGTCTTATACTAGAAGAGTGATGGGGTTTCTTATTTGTTAATAACATTAAACCAAAGTAGGTAGTCATTCAAGGTAAAAAATCAGATATCAGTGGACACAGTTTAGATCAGAACACATGCAGTGCAACACCTGTGGCCCTGTTGGGCAGAAAACACACACTAGTACTAAACAATTTATTATCAAATCCTTTTATTCAATTTCCACAATAATATAATTCCAGTTTCAGTTTTGGTTATTTCTGAGACATCAGGCTCATTCTGTCTAGTATGCATTTCAAAATCAATAAGCAGCAGACATCACAGGATTCACACCTTTAAGGTCTGAATTTATATTTATGCTGCTGAAATAAGAAATGAAATAAAAACAGGACTGTCGTTCTACTATTGCTGGTTAGGATTTCATGGAAAATTTTGTGGAAATAAATCATCAACAGTAATACTTTTACAGATGTATATGTATCTGACTTTGGCAGCATATTTCCTAATACTATTTATAACCTTCATATCATCTGTTTTTGGCTAATTACCAGTTGCCAGGATGATTCATTAGCTTTAGTTTGGCGTGAACCCAGCAATCCGAGTGAGTTTAAGTAATTTTTCTTTCATAATCTCTCAAGAAGCATGGACAAGACATGACCATTTTTATCGTTTAACAACGTGTGATAGAATAGCAAGACACAAACGTCTTTGTTTCATGTACGCTTGCCTCATGGAAAAGAAAGAAGGAAATATTTTCAGTATAAGAAGAAAATTTCACAAGTTTTAAATTTTACTGAGGCATATAGTAAGCATCTTTATTACGCTTTGCAGTCCAACAGCAATACTATGCCACTTTTAATATATTATACGGCAGAGGCTGTCAAAACACTTTACAAGCAGTAATAAATCCTCGTCCTAGCAATATTAACAGTAAAAACCCATTTTACAGACACATAAACTGAGGCTGAAAGCAACTTTCCTCAGATAACAAAGCAAATCCATGGAATCTACTCCCAAACTTTTACTCTAGAACAATATTGCTTCTCAGGAATCTTATTTCTATTATTTCTGCCAGCATCAGTACCTGGTAAGTGCCAAAACCAAAGATGATATTATGGAAGATAACTCCATGGACCCCTTGGAACTCGTGAAGTTCCATGCCCCAAACCGTAACTGAAAAAAAACATTTTTTCAGAAACTGATTTTTGTGGCGCTAGATTTTTTTTGTTATATATACAGATGCACGATACCACTGTGTTTGGAAGGACAAATGAAAAGTAAAGAGTGATATGAGGGGTTTAATCTCTTAGATGATAAGATATTCTGTGATACTCTATTACTTTCTCAGTATCTACCTTTATGAGTATACTGAAGAACTCGATCACTTTTTTAATACCTCTGCACATTATACCGCATTTATTATACATACTGACACAAGTTTTCAGGCTTTTTGTTCAAGTATAATACCAATCGAACACAATAATGGTTACACTTCGTGCATCTGTTTCGTGTTGTAGACCAGTACATGTAAAAACCAGTTTTATTTAATTTTCTCTTTTATAGTCTGGAGCATCACCTTCAACTGCTGCTTTCTGTTAAGGCAACACGAAATGAAACTCCTTCAGCCCCCCAGCTCAGCAGACCTCGCAGCCTTCTGTGGCGCTGGAACAAAGACGCCTTCCAGCGACTCCTCTTGGCCTGAACCTCTCTACCAGGGCTGCTGCAGGGACACCGAGGCAGGGGTCCTAAAACTCTTCAGACACAGAGCAAAGTAACTACACAGCAAAGATCGTTTTAGAAGCAGAAATGTGTCAGACAACGTTTGCATGAAGTCGGCAGCTTTACTTTTTTCTCCTCTGGAAGCGAAAGTTAACCTAAATATGTTCAAAGGCTCCACAGGAGAGGGCTGGCAATGTTTTCTCTCTCAACGTAAGAGAATAAAGCAGGTAGGGGATTATTATCAGCAGTCAGATCTGGTTCGGGTTCAGAAACTAGTAAGATTAAGATTAAAGCAAGATTTGATTTTTTTTTTTTTTTTTCCAAGGGAAGGGCATCTTTGTTAAACTGGAATGTAACCGGCCAGGAAGCAGAGGAGTAAGAACAGAAACAAAGACCAGTGAAATAGATTCAAGACAAAAAATGCAGTGTACATATAAAGTAGATAGAAGAGGTATTAAGAAAGAAACATATGAGTTACAGTCTTCTGTATGGCCTGGAAAGTATTTCTTCTAAGAATGCACTTTAAATCCGAATTGTGTTCGTAGTTTATGATGCTTTGAGGAAGTATGAATAGCAGATCCAGTACTTCCTGCATTCCTCATCTATAAGTGCTTTAGTCTTTTTTTATATCTAATACAATCAAAGATCTCTCAAGAACACAGTCCTTTTCATTGTACATCTTCTGTTGTTTTCATCTGTTGAAAATTTATGCTGTAATTCAGTTTTCACCATGATATTCCCAATCTGATCCCATATGAATGGTGCTATAACAGCTCGTCACAATGTTTTTCACAGCAAAATAAAACATACTCAAACATCTCTTTCATTAAGAGCAAAAGATCTGCAGATAATACTGGAGATCAGGCTTACCGAGGTAAGTCAAGTGAGAACTCCCATACCACTCTGAAGACATATCGTTTGACCTGAGCTCCTCTTAAGCGAACAAGAACGTGAATCAGCAGATAAAATACTGCCTGCACAGCAGACGTAACAGCAGCAGCAGTCTGTAGTAAAAGCCTTCATTGCTTACACATAGCAGGATTGTTGGTACTGACATTTAGACTCAGGTAACTGTGTAAGTTTGCTACAGGTAGTATTCCCAATAGAAATAGCACAGATATTTGGGTAAAGTTATGAAATTATGTAAGGTGAAGAACTTGAAAACTTCAAGGATACTGTAGAAGCATTTCGCAGCTCTCCCTCCAGCTATCATGCATAACAAGTCACCACATCTGAAAAGCCCCAACGATTCCGAGCACTTTAAATTGCAAAACGTTGCTAGATTTCAAGAATTAATCTTCATCACTATTCCTCCTATCTGTTAACTCAAAGCCTGATAAGAAAGGACACTTTTTTTCTAAAGATCTTCTTAAGTCTTAGACTGGTATCAAGTCTTCTGGCATTTTGAGTTCTTCATATCCTGCGGCCATTCTTTCCCCGCTCCTTTCCTGCTCACCTGAAGCTGGATTTGGGCTCTCTGCAACAGACTGCTGCTGGCCCTGCATTCCCTATGTAACAGCCTTTCGTCCCCAAAAGGCATAAACGCATCATTAGTACAACTCAGATTTTCTATGGCCGCAAAGTCACAGTAACACAAACGCAACCCGACCTCCTGAGCAAGGCACTGCTTCTGTCAGTCTGCTATTTCATTTTACACTGTAACTGAAAGCTGTCTAGTAGCTTAAAAAATCTAACCTACTAAAATGCCAGTGGCAGATAAGTACATAATTGAGATAAGTTTGTTGATTTTTCATTCTATAAGATCAGCTAAGGATATTTAATCTAAAATTGCTGTTATTGATTTGTCATTGTCCTCCACAACTGCGGTGAACTTGATCAGTAGCTGTAGATAGATGTTATATAAATACTAACATAGTCTCTGCATGATAAGGTAGTATTAAAAAAGAAGGAAAAAAAGCCTCTACAGTACATTTCTCAAATGGTGACTTTTCACTCTGGATTATTGCCCAACTCTTCTTACCAATAGCTTGGCAAGCTTTCAGGCGCACGCACACAGGCTGACGTACGCCTCCCTGTAATAGAACTACTCGTACTAGAACTTGTGATCTTCCAACCTGGCAGTTGGTTGCTACTACTTATTGAAGTACCACCTCTTGGGAACTATTTTTCACCCGCTGGGAAAAAGTACAAAGTAGAAAACAACCCATATCTGGTATTAACTCTTACCCTGCCAGATATGCCTCATCTAGACGATATTTCTGTATACGTACAGAAATACACCGAGATTCATGCTAGGCAACATCGTAAGAACGAACGACCAGCATTACGAGCATTCTGCCAGACGCACTATACTTGCCAGTATTTTCATGTGAAACTTTTCCAAAAGTTGATTCTCTCACCAGAGCTAGCCCTAAAGATATAAAAACCAGAAGAAAACCAAGAAAAAAATCCTCGTAGATACATCAAGAAAGACTGTTAGGAAAAAAAAAACAAAAGAACAAAAATACCCAGACCAGTCTGCAGATCTCTATGTAAGAAAAAAAAAGATGCAGTTACTAAAAGCCTATTGCATTTCTTCATTGTTTTACATGAAATATCGGAAATACTCAAATTCTTATTATAAAAATTTACTGCAAAGGGAATATGATAGCTTACAAGTCAAACCAAGAGAAATTCTGGTTCTATCTCTAGCAGTAACATCTTCAATGCATTTGGTACACAGTAGGTGGAATGAATGTTAATCACATGCCTACATGCTTAGCACCCACTACAGTGTGATGTAACCTCCTGAAGTACTAACTTTGAGATAAGAAAAAAAATCAAACAAATAAAATTAAATATATGACAGCAGCCCAGAAGCAGAATAAATGAGAGTAAATAAAATGCTGCAGCAACCTCATATTCTTAGGCTGCACATCTGTGAAGAAAATGCCTTTTGGCATTTGCCTGCAGCTCACTTCTACCTTTGGAGGAAGGTTTAGCTATGGAGCAGAAACTGCATAACCAGAAATTCACACAAGCAAAATGTAATTGCCTACCACCATCTGGACAAGCACAAACTTCCTGTATTCAATTATGTTGTGTAGTCCCTCACTGCCACGCTGGACTGGAAACTAACAATAAAAATGGGCCACATGCCTCAGTTTCCTTCTAAAGGCCAGTTAAAAGCAGAAGAAATAAGAGATCTTGCTCAGCCTGTTGCTTGGCAGGACCCTTGCTGTGGGCCTTCACGCCAGCTTCATCCCACACTGCCCTTTGGGAGGCTAAGAGGCAAAGCTAAGATTTAGATATAAAAGTTAAGCTACTTCTGTGGCATACAATCTTTCAGGGCAACAAGCTTTTTAGAAAATGGGGGCATGAGAAGGACTTTGCTAGGAGAGTGGAATTACTGGTCATATTATTTGATAAGTTTATTTTCCAGCGCAGAGGCAACATGCCATCTGTTGGATTTACACCATATTCATTTCTAGGGTAGGTTTGGGGTAGATTTTTTTTTTTTTTTTGGGGGGGGGGAGGGGGGGGACGACGACGACTAAGATATGCATTAGGCATTCAGTATAGTCTACATTAACAGTCTTCTATTATTTTCACAGCAGTACTGCACCGAACTTTCAATCTATGATGCAGATCAACTGTTGTAAACACTGTATGTGCATATAGGCAGACCCAGGAAGCTTACGATACAAGTGAAAAATAGTAGGCAGGCCCAGATTTTAAATCTCATTTACGGATGGGCTGCACTGAGCAAGGCAGTGTCTGTTCAGTACTGACACAGATGGGCCAGCGGCCCATACATTTTTTGGCAGAGGTTTTCCTTTCAAGTACCGGTATGGTCTGACCCTACTTAACTCACTGCAGCCGATACAGTCACAGGAGAATGTTGCAAACCAGCGGGAACTTGAACAAAATTTCTTGCCTGTTGAGTACAATTGTATTTGTACTACTTGTAAGAATCTGTTCATTATTCATCTTTGGAGAACATGAATGAGAGGTTATCAGACACTGCCACAAGGGAGACTATCCAGATAGGGAAGAATATGCAGCATTATAGTTACGGAACATAGCGACTGCTCAGATACTGCTCAAGAAGTTGATGACTTATGCCTCAGCTGACTAGGGAGCTCCTTAAATCAGGGCACTGAAACTCAATAAAAGCACTGATCAAGACAGTGGACTCAATTTAATTATGAGCTATATTGATCATATCTTCACGTTATTAAAAGAAGTGTTCACAAAGCACCGGCATTGCAGGAAGGCCTGGTGGGACACTACAGAACAGACTCCTTGTCTGTTCTGAAAACTAGTAACAAATCCACAGTGGACAACCTTTGCCTTTTGTGCTGTCCTTTCACTTCTAGGAATTTAGAAATAAGAAAATCGTCTTACGTGACCTGTTTCTCTTTTTTTTTTTTTTTTTTTTTTTTTTTTTATCAGCAGGAAGCAAAATGCAATTTTTCATTTACAATAAAATCCATGACCTGAGATGTATTTTGTGAATACATATATTGACTGGTGTGCTTGTAGTGGAATAGCACCCAAAAGCCACAATCAGGAGCCAATCGCCATTGTGCTGAAAGCTATAAATACTTTGGATTCATTATTTCTGCAGAGCATCTCAATAGGAGTAGAGGAATCATAAAAATTGATAGTTTTCCAAAAGAAATTCTTCCAAGCAGTGAAGTTTAATCTCTCACTGATCTGTTATCCTGATAGAATAGTACAGAGACAGTAACATATGTATCCTACCCAAATACACATTCCATCATCACATCATACTCCTCTCATGCTGGGTGAACTAACCGAATTGAACTTGACCTTCAAAGCCCTTGGAATGCAACAAAATATCTCTGTTTTCTGACATTTATGCGTGGCTTTTCTGCATGGCTGCTTTTATTGCCTAGAAAATAATGGTGAAAACTGCATGTACAAGCCTACTATAAACACTGACAAATCACATGAAAGGAAGACAGATTTATTCAGTGTAGATTACTCCAGAGCTAATCTAATCAAATTCAAGATTTACATTTTTAAAGCAGATCAAAAAATTCATAGAGTTAGCTTTTTGATGCAATAGATATGTATTACAGTTTTATTTTAATCTGCAAGTATAATTGAACTGATTTGGACTATCTGTGCATTCATTTTTGTTTAAAAAGGCTTCATATAAAAACACCTCCCTGAACTTGCACATACACAATGAAAACCCTATGGAAAATTCATACAGAAGACTATCGATCTAATGTCTGTATGTCTGTGTCTAATAAAGCTTAGATAAAAAATACATTTGTCAGGAATCCATTTAAAAACTGGAAGTGCTGGATGCAAAAAGGCAAACACATCCCTTCTCTGACTTTCTTAAATTCAAAAGAAACCATATGTAGCCTGTGTACCATAGGTGACCCTGAACATCTTGCTGACAATCTCCATCCATTTTGACGGAAGAAATGATAAAAATGTGCATCTAGCTCAGTTTTCCATCCTACAGTCCATGAAATACAGAGGGAAGGAATGCAAGATTCATCCTAACTTATTTCATCTCCAGGTTTATTCATTGTAATGTTATATAATGTGACATTCACACATTACTGGAGACGTTAAAGGAACAAAATGCACATCACTAATCAGCAGATCACTTTTCATTTGGTTTTAGATGCCAAAATTAATGATGCCCTTCCTTTTTAATTAATCCTTTTTTTGTTTTCTTTCATTATATCAGAAACAGAATACACGAGAAATCAGAATATATCTTTCCAATGTCATTGTTTTTGCACATATAATCAACCCAACAGAGCTAGAAAATACATTTAATTAGTTTAAATCCTAGATCTCTTGGGATCCCAACAAGTTTTTTTGGCTAGAAAATCCAACTTCAGAGGTTAACATTTCAAGACATTAAATACTGATATTTTTGATTTGGTATTCTTGGTCACTCAACATTCACCACAAACTTTTCGTTTTTGTGAAAAGTCTTTTTCCTTTTCTGACAGACAAGTTACAAAAATGGTTCTTGAAAATAGCCTCTCAATCTACTTTTAAGTCTTTAGACACTACTTCAAAGATGCTTTGAAGGGGCCATCCTGAACTCACGTTACTTTAGAAATATCTCGAGGAAACGTGATGTGCAGAGGCTGTTCCCTGAACGCGAATCTACCGCAGTCGTAACACGAGAACATCCTCTCTGCTTTTAAGTGGGGTTAAGAGGAATTTTCACCCTAAATGAGTTAGCCTCTCAAATATCATCCGAGATTGCACCAAGAGATGTCATATGATGTCCACTGAAGGATAAAAGTGTACAAAGCTCTAGGGGGTGAAGTAAACTATTAGGGTTATGCACAATTTATACCATCCTTCCTGCCTTTTTTTTTTTTTTTTTTTTTCTTTTTTTGAGCACCAGAGCTGTCATTTCCTAAAAGCCTTGTACTGTCACCTTAAAGAGACAGCGGCTGACAGATCCCTTTAAAGTGAAAGGAAAAGGAGAGTTTGTGACATTAAAAAAAAATAAAAAAAATGGGGATGGTAAAATCAGTTTAAATGCTGATAACTAAAGAAAGATGTATTTGCTGCCCATCTTCCACTTTTGTCTCGTCCTGTTACTGGATGCTCACAGAAATAGAGAAGTACTGTAATTTGCTCTCTTACCTCCAAGGTATTTCCCTTTGTTAATCTAAAGATCACTGAAAACAATATAACATTTCTGTATTGATTAAAAATCTCAGCATTTTCTCTATCTTCTTTGACCATAGGATAGACTGCCCCCAAGATATTTATATATAGAAAATCATGGCTAAGTTACTGGTATATTTTACTGCACACAGATGGGAGAAAGGAGAATCAGAGAGGTTTTGACAAACTAACTATGCGCCAAAAAGCCCATAAAGCAATCACAACCAATACTGGTACAAATGCTCATTTAGGGAATCTCCTCTGCATCATCAAAAAATAAACAATTTTAAGACATCCTCAGCCACTTATAGCAAAAGCAGCCTTTACCAGGCTAAGCTATTGCTTGGGGAGAAATACTATTATACAGTGTTAATTCTTTTGTTTTTGTTTTAACCACAGTTAAAAAGAGCTCTGCATTCAGAATCAACAAGCCAATAAACTGGACTAAAAGCCTGTTAAAAAATATAGCAGAGAGAAAGAAATGATATGTTAATAGTCTAGTAAGGTACAAATATTGAATTCACCTGAGCAAAATGCAAATATGTTCAAAATTTTCCAGTTATTTAAACTACTCAAGATTCAAATCAGGTAAGGTAAGCACACCACTAAAAAAGCAAAATTTTATTTTTTAATTATGTTATTGGCTGGTAACGAATAAACTAGATTTGATTCATTTTATTTTCCGCTCCTATGCAGCACAATTACATCACTGGAATGAGATTAAAAATAAATTACTATTTCATCAAAGGTTTTTAATATCCATCTATGATTTAATTTGATCACCAAATTTGATCTATAATATTGTTAATAGATAGAAAAATCCATAGTAGAGTCCATTATTGTTGAGCTTTATCATCTTTTTAAAAAGTACAATAGTAAAATTATCTATTAATTAGATTAATTTCAAGGAAGTGTAAATCATCCTGACCCATGCCACTTGCTTGCAAAGCTATTTTGAAAGAATAATTAATAGGCAATAGTCCAGGAATATTATTCTGAGCAGATGTGAGCCTTGAACTTCCAGTCACTAAACTTAAATTCTACCTAGGAATATATTTTATAGAAACTTTATAGATGTTATAGTCATTTTATAGAAATTAAAAATCCTGGATCACTGCAGAAGAAAGGAGAAGAAGAAAATGATGTAGGTTGTTATTACCGTATATAGTCCATACTGTTGGCAGACATAAAACCTCTGGATTTTAGATCTCCAAGGTGAAAAGCGCTGTGCCACTGAAATAATAGATCCCCACATAAACAGCACATCTTACAAGTCATTTCCTTTGTAACCTATTCCACCAGTAAACTGTACAGCCTCAGGCAAGCTGTTTAACCCTAACCGGTGTTTCGTAATAAATACATATATAATACAGAAGATAGATGAAACACTTCTACTGATTCTGTGTTAGTTTTGCCCCAAATACATACCCAATTCCTAGATCCTAGGTTTAAAAAATTAGATGTTGAAGGCTTTAATGTTAAAGCTATTTATGGTAGCAATAGCATCCAAAAGCAATGAACAGGAAGCCACCAGGACTAGAAGCTTATATCCACGCACAGATTTTCAGCCTATATTAGTTACTGTACGTCCCGTTATACTATCCAGCTAACAAATCGCAAAACGTCTTCAGCAGTGATGGATCGTGCACTTATCCATAAAGCTGCTTTGTAATACACTGACAGGCTCCAAAATGGGGTCTGTATTTCAAGATCTGAAGAGAGGACAGAATCGTTTTGACGCGCACCCGGACCCCCAGAAACGCTCTGTGGGCCAGCGGACGGCATCGCTCTGCACTGACATTTCTCTGCGTGTTGATTCCGGTCTGACGCTTCGTAACGTCCAGCGTTTTAACGCAGACGGGACGGCTAAGGGGGCTGTCCAGAACAACAGCAGATCGCTGAACCGAAGCCCTTAGAACGGCGCATCCCAAGACTTCAGTAACGATTGAACTGAACAAACTTATATTTAGAATATTCTGGCTAGACAAAGAATGAAAGGGTGGAAGGAAGACAGAGAAGGAACTTTCTTCCCATCCATTGAATTCTCAAAGAGTTTCAAACTCTATGTAGTGCAATATATTGAATAACAACATGACAAACACAACTGCTTCAGCTATGATTTTGTGAAAACTTGTGGCACCTGACATGAACTTCTTTCCTCGGAAAAATATTGCATTTCTCTGATGTACCACTTAGCAAATGCCAAAACGCTCAACTCCGCAGGAACGTGCGTGGCGCAGGTCAGCGGGAGGAAAGGTCATGCGGGATGGCCCTAGATCCCTAGACAGAGGAGTCTGGTTTAGCATTTAGTAAGGACTGTAGCTCTTTTACAGCAAACCTTCAAGAACAGACTTCACCAGAAATGCCTCCGATACTTTTGCTATCTCTCCAGGGAATCTAGTGAAGTGAAATTGATTTTCTTTTTTTTATTAGCAAGGGCTATTAAGCATGAGGCACCCAGAGATGAATGGAGAACAAGTCACATAAAGAGACAGAAGCCTCTGAAAATGCCTTTTATTTGTTGCACACTGGCTTTTGAGTACAAATACTTGCATGCATGAAAGACTGACCTCTACCCAGAGTCCACTGGGAAGACACACCAGTAGCTCTGGGAGCACGCACGGCCACACAGCTCTGCGTGTGCAGTAAGTGGCAATCTCCAGAAATCCGATCCTGAAATTGTCAAATG
Organism: Rhea pennata; assembly: GCF_028389875.1. Lineage (NCBI taxonomy): Eukaryota > Metazoa > Chordata > Aves > Rheiformes > Rheidae > Rhea > Rhea pennata. The sequence continues at coordinate 13,370,809 of NC_084670.1, read as the reverse complement.
AACATCTACATTTCTTCTGACATCTGAAAGACAGACTAACCCACTGAAGCCTGTTCCCGTACAAGCCACGTACTGCTGATAGCCCCCTCTGACTGTTCAGTATAAAGAAATTTGAAATTAGGAGCTTGCAGTCAAGGTTATGAAACTCATTATCCGCAGCCTCTCCCTTTCCATCTTTATATTTTAAACCCATGCCCTCATTTCTTTTTCTTTGATTTTTCCTGCTTTGATCATCCAGAGCTGACCATATGGATTTGTTCCTTAACCCATCTATCAATGGAAGCACAAAATGGTAGGATACCTGGCAACCAAACCTAAAGGGTGGCGGATTAGATAGGCACATCACTGCTATAAAACAACAGGCTTATTCTGATCTTGTTTGCTCCTGATGTACTGTTTTTCTGGCTGGTCTTTTAGACAGTATGATGAAAATACTATAAGCATAGTTTTTCATCTTCTAGTATTAGAAGAGTTTGACACACAGTGACAAAGAGAACAAAGGAGATTCCCCCCCTCTTTCCTGCAATTTCCAGTCCTAGGAGAGCAGAATGAATTCCTACAAGCAGAATTAATAGGATACCTTATTCTTTAACATCCACAGAAAGCAGAAGAAAGAGAGAAATGAAACTTAAAGTGTCTTTTATTTCAAATAAAAGTGGGATAGTTAAACAGGAGAGTCTCATGGGAAGGAGTCCATATTGCTACAAACAGAATACTGGTTCAGAATATAACAACACTGATAGCATTTCTAATAGAAATTTAAAGGATGTCTTACTTCCATATGGACAATAGATTAGAGGAATAAGTACCAGAGCCAAGAGATCCATGTATGCATGTGCATGCACACGCACACACACACTGCTCACCCTCTGCAGTTACTTAACTGTAATGTCAGATCAAAGATAGTCAGAGTACAGATGGACGATTCCTCATCTGCATCTAGCTGTGGACTTTATGTTTGTCATTGGGCCTAGAGTACAGCATGAAGCGATTTTATACTCATTAGTCCCTGGAGGTTTCCGCAGTTTATGATCAAACAGAGATGAGTTTTCCATCTTCCCATAGCTTGCATATCATTTAGTATTACAAGATGTTCCATGAATAATGGAAATAATCAAACTATGTCCTCTAAGATGCTCTCCCCAGGCCAGAGACAGCACGCGCTGTATTTATTAAGGAATTATATATGGGTTGAATAGCTGCAGCCAAACAGAATGTGTATTGCAGCTCAGTTTTTCCTGTCTTTCTTTCAGTTGAACATTATTTTGGGTCTTCCTCTTCTAAATAGCTGCTAAAGTTTACAAAGCTTTTAGGAACTTAAGCATCTCTGAGAAGACCAGCAAATGCAGAAGCTATTGGGAAAAAGAGGACTGGACAGACAGATGAAGAGGCTGATAAACAGCATGGTCATATAAGCATTATTTCCTTGAAAATCAGGGTAAATTTTAGACAACGGCTGTTCTTTTATTAGTTATTTCCCTACTGGTTCTTGCATATCACAATTTTAAAATAAATAATCATTAACAAGGGTGAAAGGACTTACAAAGTTCAGATTTTTCCTCATTTATGTGTAAACTTGAGGATGAGAAAGAAAATCCATGCTCCACCTGCTCTTCACAAGCATTTACAAGCATTTCTTGGCAGTTGTCTTTTTTTTATAATGGCGCAGGAACAGTGAGAAAGATCCAACTTACTAACCATTGAATAGTTTTTTGTAGTACTTAAGTACGCTGTAATAGTAAAAGCCTTCAGAGACTTATTTGGTAAATTATACTGGAATACTCTAATTCTGGCTACACGCTGGCTTTAGAAAATTATAGAGCAAATCCAGGGCCATGTAGGAATTCATAATTTTAACTACATTGAGCGGCATAGCCAGAAAAATACTTTAATGTAACCAATAAGGAATTTAATCCTTGCAAGCCAAAAAGTATTTTTCTTGAATTGTTACCAAAAATAGCACATGCTACACAATTCTAATTGCATTTATTAGAATAATATAAGCATTAAATAGTTCATTATTACACGAAGGAAAGGTCTACAGGAAGTTAACATCTTCAATACAAGAGCTCTAAGTTGAAGATGCGCTAATGTTACCCCTTCTTCTTTGGTTAATAGCTTGGTGCGAGTTGCCTGTCCACCATCCCTCCTTTCTACCCCTAGTATCTTGGGCATACATCTGCAAATTTCAACAAAATCAGGAGAGTGTTAGACTAGTTTCTTGTTTCAGAGGTAAGTAAATTCCCCACAAGAAAAATCAACAGCTGACCAGATCAATAACCACACTTGGGGTCAAGCAGGCACAGCTCAGCTGTTCTGCGTTATGTTTGACATTTTGCTGGCTGACCAGTGTATGCATATAGCTCCAGACTAGCCCCATCCTTTGCTGTCTTGCGTGCTGAGAGTATAGCCTAAGAAAGCGGCATTATACATGTGCACTTCACATTTACTTCAGGATAAGACACTTTAATGTAACATATCTGAAATATGCCAATGCTTGTTAAATCATGTGAGAAAAATAGTTCCACAATCACGCTGCACCGACAGAGTCCCATTTTCTTTTTATGCACACCAGCTAATGTGATGTCTTGCAATTCATGTCAACTGAATGATTCCCAATTTTCATCAGAGTGAAAGAAATTCAGTTCAAGATTAAGAAACAATTAAGAAGTTTTTAAAATCCCATGAGCTGAATGAGAGATTGAAAGACGCATATACTAGAACTTTAGCAAGTCCACTGATTTTTTTTTTTTTTTTGGCTGTGTTATCTTTTATATCAATAGTGAGAATTACAAACTGATGAACTGACAAATACACACTGTCAGATGATCATGCTTTTTCTGGTATCTCACCAGAAATAAAGGACAAATTAAATTACATAAAGTCTGGGTGAGCAGGAGGGTTACACAAAAAGTCTTGGTGAAGGGGGGGGGGGGGGACAAAAAAAATTCTCCTGAATTTGAGGGATATACATACAGTACACGTGGATAGAACTACACAGTTTCTATTCCCAGGGATGTGCTTAAAAACATCCTCAAGGCAGCAGTGTGATTACAATGAATTGGTGCATTGACATGTTCTGAGAATGGAAGCTGATCCAGTTCAAACAAGTGAGAAATGAGGATGCCACAATGTTGAATATTTAATTAATGAAAGAAAAACAGAGAAGATTCACTAGAGACAACTGTTCTGCTTTCCCAGGCTTTAGTTAGTTGGCTAGAGAAACACTTTCGTTGTTAAACTCAAATTAAAGAAAGAAAAAGAGATACATGCATGCAAGAGCTTGATATTGTTCAATTAACATTTTAGTTTAAGATTTTAACAACAGCATCTCGAACGAGCCGATGTAATGTTTAGGAAAATGTCTGCTCCCGCTTGGTTTGGCGTGTTCTGGAAACGCTGTCTGATTATACATTAGTCCAGAAGATTGAGAAAGCTGTCTGAAAGGATTACAACCTACAGACTTACATTGCTGATTTGTACAACTGCTGGAGGGCATCACCGAGTGAAAGCATTTTGTGAGGGTATCGCACAGAATGTGCATCTCAAGTGCTTCCCACACAGGAATTCAGCAAACCTGCCTTCCTGGACAGCAACGAATCAAGGGCCTAAGCATCTTAGGAATAAGATGGGGACAGCAATACATTATATATTTTACTCTATTTCCTCCTGTGAAAACACTCTTCTGATAGTGTGGAGGTCTGTTTGATAAAGCAATTTGATAGATAACAACTGTGCCATTCCTCTGAAGAGTCCACATGAGTATCACAGATGGTGAGATAACTTGCTGTAATTTCCTCACCAAAGAACACTGAATCAGGCTTTCAGCCCACATAGCAGTCATTTAGTCATAGCAGTTATTTAGAGAATAAAATTCTCTAAAGGGGATTTTTTTTTTTTTTTTTTTTTGGAGGTAGAGAAAGGGGATTTTTTTTTTTTTTTTTTTTTGGAGGTAGAGAAAGGGGATTTTTTTTTTTTTTTTTTTTTTTGGAGGTAGAGAAAGAATTTTGTGCTTGCACTGCTGTCAGTTTTAGATTATCCCAAGATGCCCCTCTCTGCTGCAGTGCTGGAAAGTATTCTGTACTCAGCATGTCGTATGCTTCTGCCCTGGTGATTCGAAGTGCACACGTAGGCTAATGTCAGATTTTGACAGTGATGAGGAAGTAAAAATACAAGAAAGACAAAAAGGAAAAACGGACATAAATGATACTGAGCTACAAACAACTGAAACGCTTGGAAGATCATACAATGTGAGTTTTTTAATCACTTTGTAATATCTTTACATTAGATTGTGCTAGCTGGGTAATGCAGCATCATTATGCCCTGCTACTCACAGTCCAACTAGAATAACTGAACTCAATTACATTTAGAGTGGATTCGTGGAGTGAGGCATCCAAACCTACAAATAAACTAATTGTATTTCACTGTACCAAATGATTAGCTAAATTGGAAAAATCAGGTAGAGCATTTCTATCATCCAAGCTACTCAACTGCAGCTATTCCTTGAAGTTTTAAAGAGGTTTTAGCAAATACACTGATCACAGAACAGACGAGCACAGGGAAGAGTTGATTTGCAGCTGTACTATGAACTAAAAACTTACAGGAGAGTCTCTTGCTGTCTGCCTAGAAGTATCAACAATTAAGGGCCTTCAAAACATATACCACCACAGACCTCAGGGACAACTGAATGAAATCTCGTGCTTTCCAAAGATTTTATTCCTAGTTCTCTAAAAAAGAAAACAGTACTTCCTGTTTCACCAATAATACGTAATGTAAAACAATGTTCTGCTTTTCCCACAGTTGCTTTGGTATCTTAGTTAACTCAAATTTGTTCATGTCCTTCTACAATCTTTCTAAAGGCCAAGCTACTGACAAAAATTCAAACACTTCTGTTGCAAATATGTTAAAATTCCAGTGATACAGGAACATGCTGTCATTCTGGCATCCAAAACACCAGATCTTTACGAGGCTAACTCCTCTTTCTTCTTTAGATGCTTCATCTCCTCATGTTCCTTTCATCGTCCTTTCTTTTTCTATTTTTAAGGAAATAATAATTTATTTAAAACCATTTTTCAATAAAATTTATTGATATCGCACATGTTTATAAATGAGGGCAAAAATAAAGTTTTGCATCTTCCTCCTTTTTTCTTAGTTGTTAGATTTGTATTTTAAGGTCAAACAGTAAAGAATTCTGGCAACAGCTAGGTCTTTTCTCTACATCACAATAAGGTCTTTCCCCAAAACAGATTTAATGGTAGATTTGGGGCATATTTTTGCTAGCAAAAGAAAAAAAAAGAAAAGATAGTACGAATTGTTGATCAAGATACCAAGGACTGTAGGAGAGGAGTAATACACTTGTTCATCTCTCCTGTGCATTTTCTCACCCCCATTAAGGGGTGCTGCCTGACCATTCTGACTTCCTGAGACGATATTTCATTTTAATTTCAGTTAGCTTATTCTTTTTTGCTGATAGGCTTCAGCTTTGGGTTTTGCAAATACGATGCACAGCTTATTAAGTCATTACTGTTCACAACAACAACAATAACAAAAATCAGGCTGCTACATGCAATTTTAGAGTTAGGAACTTTGCTTCCCTGAACACAGGTTCATTGCAGCAGAAGTAGCATTCTCCACTACAACCACAGACTCCTAATTTACCTTCCTTACACCGTGAGTAGAGTTAGATCTTTCCCCAGTTATAAGTATCAAGGCAAAAATCAGCACAGACTTTTGCTAGCGGGTAACAACAGACAATTAACCACTTTTAACACGTGCTCGGATTTCCTAGTGCAGGTGACCGACTGCGTAACAGTTACCATCTACCACCCACTTCCCTTGTTCCTTGACCTTCCTTCTCTTCTTCCCTCCCCAGGTCACTTATTGTTGGTTTACAACATGCTTTCATGTATTTTTGGTAGCAAAAGCAGAGTCTGTAATTCCATTTATGTGTGCTTGCTAGTTTTTCTAAAGACCATGAACAGCTGAGATCTTGCACGCACTCAGTCTTCACCAAAGATGAAATAACTACATCTGAAGTCAGTTTTACTGTAACTGTTTTACTGGTCACCTTGCTTTCTCCATGCCTTCAAGGTACAGCACAGTGTGGTGCAGGATGAAACCACACACCTGAGGCACCTTTCACCTGCTGCTGAAAGGCAGCAATGGTTTGGTTAAATGTAATAACACTCCAGGCCATTCACACACTGACCTGTCTATGCTGTAACGAAGGCACTGAGATAGTAGCTTTGTTTATCAGGAAACGTTGCTGACAGGACTTAAAACTCCCCAAGCTTCCCTCCATTTGTATCCTTTCTCTCAATTTTAAATGCTCAGAAGCTATCCTTGCTGTCTATGGTAAGAAAATTCACAGAAGCTTCCCTTTTCGCTGTTCCAGCATGAGGATACAGAAATACTCTTGCAGATTAGGTGAGGTCCTAGTATAGGGTATTACTGCAGTGGTGCTCAGTCATGTCCACTCATATAGAGGCAGGATATAATTATGTTTACATACTAGCACAGAACATTCAGCAACGGAAGGGCCAAGATGGTATCATCACTGATACCACTGAAGCCGGACTGTGGTGCATTTTTTGTAAGGGATTTTAGTTATATCAACCTTCCATTTCCAGCAACTTTGCACCTTTTCTAAGGTGTGCATAGAAGAAAACACCATCCAGCCACCAATTTGACATGGCATACCTGGATTTTAACATCTCGCCAAATTTGACTATTTATTCTCATGTGGGAACACTATACCACTTACTTAGATAGTCTCGGGTTTGTTACCTGAGAGGTAAATAAGAAGCATAACTCACTCCTTAATTCCAACACCGCAATACTTTCGTTCCTGTGCTTCATTCCTGGACACCACAAAAATTTGGAGCACTGGAGCTTGCCTGCCAGTGCTTGTCGCACAAGGGTATCCCCCTCTGCAGCTGCTCCAGGCTTCCTACAGGCTTCGCATCCCGACAGAAAGCATTTCCACCGGGAGCAACCTCAGAGCATGCACAAAACCGGCTGCTTGTCTGCAAGCCTCCTTCCTCTGCCATTGCTTCAGTCAGCTGTCTGAAGAGCTTGCTCTAATTTCAGCTCTCACACCTTTCATTTACTGGCACGTAGCTCCACTCGCAGTGGCTCGCCTCTGGAGAGTTCTCTCCTCCGAGAAGAAATCAGCTTCATTGATCGGCCTGCGCGCTGCATACAGCGATTTCACAGGAGTATACTATAATTCTTGAACTCCGTGGCACAATTTCCATTGTTTTGCAACAGCTCTAAGTCTCTCAAAATGGTCTCATCAGCAACATGATTATCTTTTAAAAAGGCTGCACTGCTCTTTGAGTGCTGGCATTCGGTAACCCCACCTGCACTGAACGGAATAGCATCCCTGGTGCAATTCTAGACCATATTTGGGGTCTTGAAAAACAAGTAATGCTTTATCTGAAATAGAGTGCTCCAACTAAACCACTAAAGTGTCTTTTTATCCCTTGCTGCTTTTGATTACAGCTGATAAAATTCCAGCTACGTGTTTTTCCTAGTAATGGAACCTTAGAATTTGCTTCTGCTTTGGCAAGTTCAAAACAGCTTCTGCTACAGCTAATTCCTGCACTAGGTCCTACTCAAATTAACATGACTAGCTTTCTTGACTTCCCATGTAAATCTTGCTTCCAATTTTTGCAATCTTGCAAACAATTTACAAAACTTATATTTTTTCTTTGTCAATCTACAGTTTTAAAGAATCATTTTTTTCCAGGAAGGGGTATATCTAATCTTTCACAGAAGTTTACCTTTTCATCTCCTTCATGCTTTCCTGCAGTTACATTTCAGACACCTTTAACTTTTATAACTGTTCCTGAAGTGTCCATTCCTTCCTTCCTTCCTTCCTTCACTCTACTCCTGGTACTTTTCCACTTGTGTAAAAGGCACACTTTAAACTCCAGCAGTGCCCAGTCTCCTATATTTCCATTATTGAGAAATAATATTCTGTATTTTTTTTAAGCCAAATAAGTGTCTTGCTACAAAGTGCTTGGAATTTGTCCCTCAGCTTCATGAGCTGTCTGAAGTTATAACTCTTCAGGCAGAAAACAAGCTCTTCTCTCACCACATAAAGGCTTTACCTGGTCATAGTTACTTGCAAATATGAATCTTCCATGGTAGCTGCAGTCTGCTATAAATTTTGCTTTTACCAGTGTTATTCTCCTATGCTAGGAATGAGATTTATTAAACTTAGTATCTGAAATAATCAAACAGCAACAACTATTTACAAAGGAATCCACAGAGATAAATGACCTTGTATTTCAATAGAAATATGATGCTTATCAGATTAATATTATCTAAATGGGCAACATGCAATGGGACACTCCAAATATATCTGTTGTTTCAGTTACAGTAAATGTCAATGATAAAAAAAATTGATTAATACAGACAAAGTTGGCCACCAGTACTGTGAGCTTTCTGCTGATTCTAAGTTCTGGACATTTTCTGAAAGTCATGAGCACAGAGCTAAACTTTGACCTCTTAATATCAAGAGGTGCAGGATAAAACACACAAGTGAGCCATATTCACTTAGTCTCACCAGAATCACCAGCACCTAGCAGGAATTATCTGTAATTTTATTTTCACTCTATTTGTATTTGAACAGCAAAGATAAAGTGTCATTTGGTGCAGCAATACAAGTAATCCGTGGCCTTGCTCGCTGCCCAGCCACTCATATCGTGCTACTCATCAAAAAAAAACCACACGTATCTGAAGGTGCTAAGAGATCCCATCTGTCTTACATCCCTAGCATGGCAGAACGGTCTCCTTTCTATAGACTAGCCATTAAATAAAGACCGAAAGAACAGATTTTGATGGCAATGAATACATGAATGAATTAAGATTTTAGCACTTGTCCATTCTGTGCAGCAGGCAGAAGGCGCTCTGCAAGCGCAGACTCAGTGTGCCTTACGATATCGAAATCGAGGACTTTTCAGAGGGAGCAGCGTTGCAGCAGCACTGCCACATACCAGTGCTCTTCATTTCCTGGTTGCAGAGCGTAAGTTTTAGCAAGCTAGTCTGCAAGGACAAGAGATCCAACTTCAATCTGGTTAATAAAGTTTTCCCTCATTACAGTTGAGTGTTTCTGTTTCTAAGACAAAACATTTCTCCTAAGAGTCAGCAACCAGGCATGCGACTGTGCTGAGCAGGTAGTTAATTGACCACCTGTTCAGACATTCCCCATGCCAGACCAAAAGCTCTGGGTATGCTGCTAGCATGCCTGTTTTCAAGTCCTGCACAGAAGCACAGAGCTTCCCCCAGATGCTTGTCCACATGGTGAAATAGAAAAGGCCTTATGCCTCCCTAAAAGGGTGACAACTGGACTCTGAGGCTAGGGAAGGCAAGTCTGGCTTCGGCACTCCTTCAAAGGCTTCTGTATCCTGATGCTATTTCTGCAGCAATCCAGTTTGGTCCAATGTTTCTTCAACTGTGCTACCACAATGCATGTGTTTTGGAGTGAGGAAACACTGTCTCACCACGCAGACTCATGTTTTCCCCCAGGTTACTCGTTAGGAGTTTAGAATAATTCTATTTCATATTTCTACACAGACCCCCCCAGACTTTGAGCCCCATTCTTGTTGCTAACGACAATGCCTGGCAGGAGGGTGAGGTTGTAAGGACTCCATTATAAAACAAAACAAGAAGGAAACTGAGTTAAAGGTTTTACAGCTCACTTCAACTCAGCCACGGCTTTTGAATTCTTGTCTTTGCATCTTCCTTTTAATATTTTTATGGGCTTGCTACACAGATTGTCCATTAGAATAATTATTTGCTGCATAAAAATCCAATATTAGAGTAGTTCTCTTCTGAAGAAATCAAAATAAATACAACAAATGCTTAGCTCTTGCCCTATTGATTTCAAATCCAACAGGAGTATCACTACTGCATTATTGTTTACGTGATAACTCAAGAGTAGCAACTGCTCAGTGAAAAGCACTGAGGTACACTGGGAATTCGCCCTCATCAGGTTCCAGTTCTCTTGCGTTTTTCATTCTGCCATCAAGCTGTTAGCTTTTCGACTGCGCCAAAGTATACGCATGGCTCCACGACAAAGTTCTCAAGAGGAGGCCCACTGGTTTTAGGGACAGCAGTGGAAAGAGCATGTACAGAGCAGTATGAAAAGAAACCACAATAAGGCTCTGCTGATTGAAGTCCCTTTTGCCTTCAACATTTGAATTTTGTACATTATTTATTGCCACCATCAAAACTTCAATCCTTAAGGCATCACTCTGCATGCACTCTTACACTCTTTGTAAGCACATGGAACCCTAGGTAGCTTAATTCCAATACAGTTATATAAATTATTAACTTCATCTCCAAATACGATTCAGCATTTCATCTAGGGAATTGCCTGAAATCCAGAATTTCAATGAGGAGTTCAGATTTCTTACACTCAGCTTTTTTTCAAGAACATTGTTAAGAGATCTGTCATTTGAAGCAATACCATAAACAAAGAGTCATCTAGTAAACTGCAAGCAAGGCCAAGGGAAAACAAACAAATGAACCAGACAACAAATATTTATCTAATGGAAGCATACTTCTAACCATGATGTATGGTTACATTTCTGAATTTTCTCTCCAGCTGATCAGCCAAACATTCTAATAATTTCAGTCTTTTTAACCTAAAAAATCCTAAGCAGATTAACCTAGAACTATCTAATTGTAAGGTACCTTGAGGTAATTTACTTACTACTTCAAGTGCATCACACATGACGACTTAGGATGCGACAGACCTCACGAGAGAAGGAACGCTCTGCAAGCACCACTTCTATTATTCATTCCCTACTGTCACCCTGAGTGTTCTCAGAAGAGCTCTCCAAATGTCACCTTCCCACTAACATTCACATAGCTACGTACATGCCGCTACAAATACCGCTTCAAATAAGTCCCAGTGTAAACGTTCAGTTTCCAGATACACAGAAAATGCATTAGTTTGTCCTAAAGAAAAAAAAATTAGGGAAAAGAAGAAGGAAAAAAAAAAAAAAAAAAAAAAAAAAAAAAAAAAAAACTGTGTCCACAGAGCCAGTACATCCTTCTCTATTATCCTCAAACGTGAAAGTAGGTAGATAGGAGGAACAAAGCTATTTTTAACATCACTAAAAATCTGCAGAGCTTCCTTCAAGGGTCACTGAAGTCAGTAGAAAGACATGTGTTGATGACTTCCCGCAGTGGCCGTAACTACGCATTCAAGGCCAGCAGTAGCTGCTCAGTTTGCCTGTATCAGTGTCTCAACTGTTATTTCTGATATTTTCTTCCAAAATACACATTCATATCTGAGAAATGGCAATTCTTTGTACAAATAGTTATATTCCTGTACATGAGGAAAGATGTATATTCTTTGTTAATGTTAGTTTTTCTTCTGCTTGAAAAGCTTTAGCCATCGAGCTAAGAAAAAGAAACAGGCTAAAATGATCAGTTGTCAAGGAGAATACTATACATCCAGAAAGACTATTTGACTAAACTACTAGTAAATAAATACCAGAGGATAAATCAGCAAAGACCAGGAGAATTCAGTGTCTGCCCAAAATGGGCACAAAAAAATTGTATTTTGAACAAGGAAGACACCTCAAGCCGAACTACTTAAAATATATATAAAAAATAATAATTTCAAGTGTAATACCTTCAGATCTCTTAAGCAGAAAAAAAAAAGAAAGAATTAGAAGATACAGGAATGAAAATACTGTCAGCAACTTAGCTGAATTCATTTTAGCATCTGATCCAAAACTCAGTAAGGTAATGAAAGACACAGTAGGTTTCTAGAAGGTATTAGATGGTTGTTTCTGTAGGCAAACACCAATAATGTTGGTGTTATAACATCACAGTAAAGGAGGAGTGGTTGTGAAGTAGGCAGTGTGTAGCCAGAAAGTGCACTGCTAGTGTCTGCATTTAGTTTTTTTATTGTATAATACCCTTTGGATTTAAGGAATTTTGCGAATCCCAGCATTACAAGCCTTTAAAGTGGATTTTTGAATTTCTTGAGCTAAACTACTAAAACACTAACCTTTCTTTCAAATCTCAGATAACAAAGTCAGTAAGTTTGTTCTGCATGTGCAGAACGATCTACTTCCACTAATTTCTTTTCACCTCTGTCTTTGGAGAAAAGCTTAGACACTCATAGTAATTTCTACTGTCAAAGTCTTTACTTCTCTTAAAACATTTATAAAGTCTGACAATGTAAAAAAAGGCTTTTCACAATCAAAGGCTTTATGAAATTTCAATTCCGTTTCATTCCAGGATTAAGGAAATATATATTATAATCCACAGTTTGAAACTAGGGAAACTAATGCGGATATGCTGAGTAATCTAGATCAGGGTGGAAGCCTGAACACACCAGATCAGTGCTCAAACCACAAGATCCATTACAACAGTCTTGTTTAGCTGAATTGCTCTCTGTACTGCCTTAACTACAACACTGTGTTGCTGTAAAAGTAATGCAATCACTGATTTCTCTCTCATGCTTTCTTATTTTTAAATAAATTTTGAAGTATCTTTATCCTCTGAGCATAAAAGAAACGTGCTGCTTAGAGTTTACTTTTCATTAAAAATCAGGAGTAGTATCAACTTTTCTTCAATTTACCTTTGGAGGCTGCATCTGGTTAGTTTAATTCTTCAAAGATTGCCTTGCTCTGTCTCCTTGGCTCTTTATTCTCCGTCATACAATGGCTCATTTTATGTCTGACAGTTCTTTTATTACCAGATTTCATTCTGAATCCGATTTCTGCCCTGTCTCATTACTTTGTCTTGCTCTCTGTTTGTTCTCTTTTTCTTTTTTTATCTGACAGTTCTCTTATTAGTGGATTTGGTTTTGCTTTTGTTTCATGTTTTCTGGTTTTATTCTCTCGTGTCTTACTTTTGCTCTTTTCCTTATTTTCTCTCCTGTCAAGGCCACCTTTTCTTCCTGCCTGTTCTCTCAAAATGTATGTACTTAAGCTTCTGTTTAAGGTTATTCGATTTCAGCACATTGTGGAGTTGGTTCACTGTTACATATTGCCACACAGGAGGATCTTGGTTTGATTCTTAATTCCTTCACCTGTTTAGTCTAAGAGCACAACCACTAATCTAAGGACCAATCTACTTACATAGCCATCAGCTCTTCTTCTCATCTGCTAGACTGAGCCCCAGACCTGAAGTAGCAGGGCTCAGGGCAAGGTCACGCTGCTTTTAAATTCATTATTTTCACTCACCATTGTCCATTAGCCATGAGGCACCTTTCAGTTCAGAGAGAGAAAGGATGACATGCAGGCCATGCCTTCACAGTTCTGTGCTTCCGCTCTACTCCTCGCAGGTTCTCCTAACGCTTTCTTCACTGCAGGAACTGAATATTGTCCCAAAGTACAAGAACAGACACAATCAACAGTTACTTGCAGTTCATTGTATCTCTGTTCCTCCCTAGGGAAACACTTGTGTAGGCACATCACACAAGTCTTGCTGACATTTCACAGGGAAAATGAGAGTTTCCCTGTGTGCTTCACCGGTGAAAAGGTGAAATTGCTGCTATTAGAGAACTTCATCCATCTGCACTGCTAATACTTTGCCCAATGAACTATGAGCATCACACATGTCCTAGGAGCTAGTGAGCGTGCACTGGAGTGATCCCTTCCAAGCAGTCAGGACTCCAAGAGAATCCTAGAGAGACCTCACGCATTTATCACCTGCACGAGTAACATGATGGACCTTTATGCAAGACCAGACAAGCACTCCTGGCATAGGGGGCTGATCTGCAGGGAGGTGCTTGGCCAATACTGATGCTTGTGGATCCATTTAGCCATGGGATATTTATATTTATGGAAGTGGAAAAGATAGTTGGATGAACTTGCTGCCACTGACTGCAAGGAGGAGGAATGGAATATTTTCTCACTACCAATCTTTACTTCTTCATATTGCTGTTGCCATGATTTTCAAACTAAAAGGAAGTATTGCAGTCATAAATTTTCTCCTCCATGATTAGGGATGGAGGATTTCTGCTTCCAAAGGAAAGAAGCTTTCCTAGATTTCTGGGTGGCAGTTCAAGCTGATTTAGTATTTGTCAAGAGACACATTAAATACACTTGGCCTTTTCTGCTGTCGTCAGCTGTCTGAAGAACGAGTTACAAGCATTAGAGTTTGTTTTAATGCCACAGCACTTATGTTACAGAAAGCACAGTTGAAGCATCTTACATTTGGAAGATGGCGATGTCAGTGATGATGATTACTTACTGGGGCAGTTCATTCCTCAGTGGGGGACTGGTCCCTGAGCAGTGTCTCTTGTACATCTTTACACTGGTGGTGAACAAAGTAATAAATTGCCTCCTGTAAAATAAAACTTGGCAAATCAGGAGAAGGATGAAGTGCCGTGTCATTTTCATAGCCTGTAAAGAGGATATCTACCAAGTGACTCAGCATTTCTTTAAAGGTCACTACTGCTCCTGAGGAAGGAGAGTATTTCCATTCAGTTATTTTTAGAACACAGCCGCTCTATTTTCTTCAAAGAAACTTCCAGGTAGTTGTTTTGTTGACAGATCATAGAACTTCCTCAGAGTTTCTAATTCTGCGGACTTAAAAATCAAAAGCTGTCCTCTATACAAACACCAGTACAGAGTGTCAGGCCAATGTTTTCTGCTTAAGCTCCTGAAAGCTAAAGACAAAGCAAATCACATGCTGTGCATGATGGCCAGTCATGCACTAGCACCCTGCTGAAGCAACTAATGGAAGCTAAGAAGTCAAAAGGATATGATGCATATAATGATATGGAGCAGTGCAACAGAAAATGTGAAGTCATGCAGCCATGCACCATTATCTGCCACTTTCAGTTCCAGTGGACATACTAAAAGGTGCAGCCCTGTGTACCAGATACCAATTCTGTATTCTTGGACCTACATCAGATTCAAATTGAGTCAAGGATGAAAAAAAGCAAGAAGTGGTAAAAGTAGAGGAAAGAAATGCTCAAGAAATATACTGGTGAAGGAGGCTCTCTTTTTTTTTTTTTTTTTTAATAGAAGTGTCTGCATCAATTTCTCAGGCTAAGTGCTATTAATCACATTACCACAGCAATTCCCACCAGAAAGATGATTCATCTGATCTGTTGATAAGAATGGCCACTTCAGTTCCTGCAATCTCTGCCCTTTCCCACACCGCTTAGTTTCTTATCCTGTGATTTAAACAGAACTGGGACTAGATCGTACACCCTCGATACAGAAGTCCCACTAGCATTTTAAAAATTGTTCACCAGTGTGCATAGAAGTTCCTATTAGCGGTCTTTGAGTACTCCTGAAGCTGACATAGCACTAAACTGCAGCAAGTAGACTGGGATTAGAAATTTCAAAGCCATTTAGATGCTGAAAAGATGCACTGTCATAATCTGCCTCTGGGAATGATCTGCCCTTGCAGCATACACCAGCGTGTTAGCAGGGCCCTCCGATTCCCACAGGCTCTCCTGCAGCCTAGTTACAGCCTATCATAGGCCCTGCTTCAACATTTGCCACTGACTGTCATTGGATTTAATCACAGTAAGTACCCTAGGCACCTCCACCAAGAGGACCACAAACAAGTATCTGTGGTCACATGCTGCTCCTAAAATAAAAACCACATGGCTGAGCTTCCACTTTTTCCAGCTTCGAGGGAAACAGCCTCCTGCCCCAGCCATCCAAGGAGATGTGTGGCCGCAGAGCTCTGTAACCCCCCTCAGGTTAGCTGTACCCATGTGTCTGTGATTCTCAGACCCACGTCCCACCATGTAGCGATGGAGACTCTCCCCTACTGCTCCCATGCAGTTAGATGCCTAAGTCTGAGGCTTGACAAAATTAGTGTAAGACTGAGCCCAACATAAGTCTAAAACACTGTCTGAGACCAATTCATTAACCCACTATGTTATTTGGCTTCTGAGTTTGCTCCACTCTCCACAGCAGCAAAGGGCACAAGGGAAAGGCCCTCCCTTACCCCTTACCACGCTAACTGACAAACTGTCTCAAAACGTTTCCAGTTATCACTTCAGTAAATAGGTCTGCTGACTTGTATGTCTTTATCAGTTGCTGTTCCTATAGGTAGCTAATCTTAAGAAAATTATTTAAATACAAACATGGGAATTTGTGGCAGAGATATAAAAAAAGTCAAATATTTCATATGAGACAATATATGATATGTGTCCACATGAGAAAAAAACCTTTGCAGTATACAGGCTATACAGTATTATAGAACATTTTCTGATGCAGCTGAAACAAAACATCTTGCAGCCTTCTAAGCAGGCATTCAGAAAGGCCTTAACTAGATGTAGAGACCCACATACAAAACTGGAGATCCAGCCTGTGGCATCAGAGCTGTTCTGTGCAACCGTACTGTGATGGAGACAGTGAAAAGCAGGACTTACACTGAGGCATTGACAACAGCTTTGAGGGCTTATCTGATGACGTGATCTGAAATGATGAATTTGGTCTTAGGGTTTCGATCTGCAGTAGCATAACTTCTGAACTACTCAAAAGGCAAGTAATTTCCTAAGAGTAAAATCTATGCTCCATAGAAATTAGAGACTGGTCTGCATTCAAACACAAAGCTCAGTAGGTCGGCTCTTGCATCTGCTCTATCCTACCTGTATCTATCACCTGCTCTATCCTACCTGTATCCATCAGTCTGATACGTGCCAGTCTCAGTTTGGAGTAACACCACAGTTTGTCTCTGTACTGCAATATTAGCAGAATCCAAATAATCCTAAATAGAAGAGCTGTAAGAGATCCTGGGTCCTCAGTTCCTCAGCCTTTCTGTATTGAATTCAGGCCAAAGCAGTGCTTGTTTTGAGTCTGAATTCTGATCTGGAGTCAAGAACTGCTCCTAAGCGTCTGCCAGGAGCCCATCCCCACCACATTCAGTGTTACTGAACGTGCCAAAGCTATAACGGACTCTGCAGAGTCCTGCCAAAACTCTATCCACTTAACTGAAACTTAATTTGGCACAGTCTAAAGTTACTTAATCCAAACAGCATCTTGCTAGAAACTTGCTGGGAACTACCCCGTAGTTGTTTATCACCAGGAAAACACAAATTTAGAACATAGCTTTTCTTTTCAGACCAGGAATTGTAGGCTTTATAGTAACACTTGTAAAGGGAGGGAAAAAAAAAAAAGGCAGAAAAAAGGAGACGAAAAATCATCATGCACAACACTATAACTCTCAAATACTGAAACTGTATCTACCTAGCAAAGAGAGAGCAAACCAGGCTTCTGAAACAGTTAACACTTCAACTGTTCAGAGAAACACTAAAAAATAACAAGTTGTGAAATGAATATCCTTTCACTTCATTCTCGCTTATTTCACATAGCCTGAGATAACAAGAGATTACATAACAAGGACATGTTTCCAATCACAGATATGGTATCTTTTCATACCCTTAAATCATTTACATTTTCAGTTCACAGTTCCCCACCAATTTTTGTCGGGGATGCATAAAGTGCCATTATTTTCCCTATTGCATCCCATTCTCAAGAAAAGCCTACAGTATACAGAAAGTCAGTGTCAAACAAGGTCAAGGATAGGGCTAAATTTACAGATCCTCATTTTTCACCTTTCATTTAATCACAGTTTCCCCACAGTTGAGAAGTGCTGAGATGCAAATGTCAGGTTAATGCATATGAACAGAATATCTCAAGCGAAAAGGAAAACAACCTATCAGTTAAATATAGTATTAAAAAAATCTACATATTTCAGACCTTACTTCAGGAAAGCTCTCTATCATAAAGATTTGACTTTGTCAGCAAAAAAAAAAAAGGCATCCTGCTACAGTAAACAGCATGAAAGCAAATCCAACTGTCTCAGAAGCCGAACATCAACTTTGTGCTAATTCCCTAACTTTGCAACTCCCAACGAGGAAATCTCATGATTGAAATATTTTGGTAATTGATGACAATGGGTACTTCTCTACCATAGAAGAGCGCATCTGCACAAACATGAGGTGGACGTAGGAGACTAAGTGATTGAGGTAGGAGTGCCTTCCAGCTTGTCAACATTGCTTTTCAGCATCACTATTTTAGAAGTTTGCTCAGACGCTGCATGGTTGAGCCACAGATCCTCTACAGCACTGAATCTTCCAACAGAGGGAGGGAGAGAGGAATACACGTATACATACATATGTGTGTATATATATGTGTGTGTATTTTTCCAACTTTAAAAAGAAACTCTAAAGGAAGTGAGAAAGGCTCTACCATTGCTATAAGGCAAAATAAATTGAAGAATGAACTATATTCTGCCTAATTTTTTATTTGAAAATAATGAGGATATAAAAGTCTTTGGTGGAAGCTCATTTCTGATCAATTGACATGGAGCTACTGGAGAGAGCCCAGCGTAGAGCTACGAAGATAATCAGAGGACTGGAGCACCTGCTCTACGAGGAACAGCTGCGAGAGCTGGGCCTCTTCAGCCTGGGAGGAGAAGACTGAGGGGGGATCTAATCAATGTGTACAAGCACCTGAAGGGAGGGTGTCAAGGGGACGGGGCCAAACTCTTTTCAGTTGTCCCGTGTGACAGGACAAGAGGCAATGGGCAGAAACTGAAGCACAGGAAGTTCTGCCTGAGCGTGAGGGGGAATTTCTTCACTGTGAGAGTGACGGAGCACGGGCACAGGTTGCCCAGAGAGGTTGTGGAGTCTCCTTCTCTGGAGATATTCAAGGCCCGCCTGGATGCAACCCTGTCTAACATGCTGCAGATGACCCTGCTGAGCAGGGGGGTTGGACACTGATTCTGTGATTTTATGATTCTAATCAACTGTTTCAAAATGACTGAATTTTGTTCAAATCACGGTAAGATTGCTAATGAAGTCTCTGCTTACCTCTAGCAAGATTGTTTTATGAGATATCATACTCTGCAAATCTCATGTAAATCTGAGCTCAGCCTCTGAACGACCTACCAGTTAGATGAAAATGTCATACTACAATTTCACTGTATTTCAAGTGAAAAAGAGACTAAGCCAAACAAAACTTCCAAATGCTGCAGTATTTGTACCCATCTATATATTGCTTCAAATACCCAAGTACAGTTTCAGCAAAATTTCAACTGCTGCAAAAACTTAATGGGCCTTAACATTTCATATATCACAAAGCCAAACATGGACAGACACACTACAGGTTGGATGTTATTTAGAATACTGCAGGACACAGAGAGCACTTCAGGGTAAACAGCTCCCTGCCGCTAATGGTCTGTGTTTGAGCTGACAGCAGTGACATACATACATACATGGGGTGAGAACTCCTGGGGGCTAAGTAGTGATGCAAATGAAACAGACTGTCTTCAGAAGGAGAGGCACAGATCTGCTGATGTCTATTGTGAATTTGCAACACGTACATGAGAATAAAAAAAGGTTAAAAGCAAACCAGGCTAAAAGTTATACTGAAGAATAAAGAAGCAGAAGTATGAATTAACAGTCCCATTGGAAAATAGAGAAGGAAATATATGCAGAGGGGAGAAGGAAGGGATGGTCTTAGACAAGGGCAAACATTACTTGTTCAACTGGCTGATGGGTCATTACGTTCACACTTGACCAGCTTGCCTAAATATGAAGAAATCTCACAAGTCCTACCTACCCCTCCCCATTCTACAAAATCATCAGTTACAAAAATCTGAAGGTCTGTCACTAGTACAGAAGTCACTTTTACTTGCCATAAAACAAGCAGGAACTGATCGAGTCTGCACTCGTACACGGGATTCAGCTGATGGGCCACTAGAAATGGTGAATGCCATCCTATTACTTTTCCTACATCTCCCCTCTCATTTGCTATTTTTAGCTTGCTGTCCTAAGGAAAGAAGTCATAGACAACCATACCCAGCCTGTTCTCTCACCACCTTCAGTAAAATTACTTTCTTACAACCTTTGTGAAGGTCTGCTTCACAGGGTATACTTAAAACCGACATGTACTCTCTGGACTCCTGTTCACACCAAAATGTGTGGACTAGCCAGCAAGTTGGAGCTCCTGCAGCTCAGAATCTGTCCCAACACCGGTTTGAGAGCGAGCCTTGCTACTAGGGAAAAACCAGAAGTACTGCAAGGAGATGTCATTTCAGACAGGCTGTGGAGGAGCAGGGAGAACAGCAGGAGATACTGTGAGGTGGAAGGAGAGAGGGAAGCACACAAGGATATAAGATCCCTGTCCCTGAGTTGCCAGATTTTATAGACTCCAGGTTTTTTGGCTATTGATAGAATGACTTTTTACTCATTAAGAAATCTACTTTGGATAGCCAGTTTGTGTCCGACTGTTTTGAGACCAAAGAGATTCGTTAGGAGGGTTAGACAACACTATGTCCATAAAACAGATGAGTTAACGTAGAGGTGTTTCAATGTCTCCTTAAGGTCAAAAGTAAAGCATACAGACATCTATCAGCAGTGCAATACCTGTTCAACATAGGTCACCATAAAACAAAACCAGTGACAGCCTCTGCAGTACGGTAGCCATGCTCACAGCTTATGGTCTAGTACAAACCACAGACTATTAGGGATTATAAATATAAATAGGTACATTGGCACTTACCTGTTACAAGGAAACAAAGTGTTTCCATGGAGAAAAAGTAAGACTTTGCTTACAGAAACCCTTGACATGAGAACAAACTCACAGAATTTATATTCTTGATAATCCTTTTTGACAGAATTAGTCAAACTCTAGAGTCCTGTAGTTTATTTCATTCAGGTAAAAAAAAGTTACGATAGAACCAAGTATCTCTCATACAATTCTATTTGATTACAAAAAGTGCAGCAACTTGGTTGCCTTGAATGCAACAGAAATTAAGGCAGGAGGAGACATTTTCCTTACTTGCAGTTCCAGACTTCTTTCCACATTCAGTCCAGAAGCTCTCCCTTTTCAGCTTTTCCTCTGGACTAAACTGTCCAGGATTTAGTGGCTACGCCTGATGCTTTAAATACAGCTTTCTCTTGCTGCTCTTGTACTCTTTTTGCCTTCTCCTCCCCATATGTCCAAGCCTTCATAAAACCACATGCAATGAAACCTTCTGCCCACATGCACCATTCACTTGCTCATGTTTGAAGTGGAAGCTGCTGTCACTCTGCCATCTGTAAAAGAGCATCTCTGTCTCATACCTAGATGAAGGACAACTCTTGTTCCCTACTGGTAGCAATTTAGTCCAATTCAGAACAATATCTACTTGCAAAATACTACAAGGCAAAAAACTGCATTACATCCAAAAAAATAAAAAAGTTTATAGTATCCTCAAAAGACTCAAAAAAAAAAAATAAAATAAAGAGACAGTAAGGCTACACTTGAGTATACAGGTAAGCCCCGTTTTAAACTCTTTAGGTGTAACATTTCTGATGCTAAAGAAATGTGATAGCACTGAAGTGTTTATTGGTAAAAGACCAACTCAAATGTCCTTTGCTCAAAGGCTATCCAAATCCACCTGTCTTTGCCTTGTTTAAAGATGAATCTCCACACTACATTCATTTTTTTAAAAAACATAACTGAAAGTGTAACCCTGCTGTGGTAACGTGAGAGTAAATTTAATTTCAAGAAAGCATTTCAATTTTGAGTGTCTGATCCTAAAATCTTAGCACTAGCTCAAACAAGCAGTTAAGAGAACCCTATTTTCTTCCAGAAAAACAACGAACTAACTAATGCATTCCGGTACTTCAGCACAGTGCTGTGATGCCTCCTGCCCATACGACCGGATTGTTCAGGCTGATATCTCTGTTCAACCTCAGCGACTTTCCTCTCTCCTTCTCTGATCCATGAGCAGATATTACGCATTCCTTGTACTGCGCGTTCATAGTTTTTGGTCCCTAGCAATAGACCTCATTTTTTTTCCTTATTTTCTTTGGAAAATTCTGATTCACTGTCCATTTTTAAGGTCAGACTTACAAAATATGCATACTCTACCTTTGCTTGATTTAGATTGTTAAATATTTTATTTGTGTTTTTATTAGCTGGATACAGCCCTCTGGGGCACTCTTATGAAGGATGCTTTTGAAATGTAAATGTGATTGATTTGATATTATGGCTCACATTATTCTACTTGCATAGTGCCTTTGGGAACAAAAGA
Organism: Rhea pennata; assembly: GCF_028389875.1. NCBI lineage: Eukaryota > Metazoa > Chordata > Aves > Rheiformes > Rheidae > Rhea > Rhea pennata. Next base: position 13,348,777 of record NC_084670.1, on the reverse strand, counting down.
ATGGAGTTTCTCTTTTTACCAATGAAAAGGTCCTGTGGTATTTTTCTTTCTTCAACACACAAGCACAGAAAGCCCACTAGTTTCTTAAAAAACAAAAAAACAAAAAACAAAAAAAACCAAAAAAACAAAAACACATATTCATGTCAACCAACTTTCAACTTTTAATGTTTCTTTCATTTTTGGGTTACTTCATATTTTAAAAGCAGTAATTTTGATACTTCTATTTAAGAAGCAAATTAAAGTTCGTGCACTATAAAGACAAAGACCTACTTTTAATAGGCTGACAAGTACAAATAATACCATTCTTATAGTTGCTAGTGAAAAGCACATAAAGCAGGACAACTAAGTGGTCTACGAACATGCTGCTGGGTTTGCTATTGCAAACAAAAGTCAAAGGAGCCAATAAAAACTGGCAAAAACCTATCAGTCATCTTCTGAGAATGATTCAGCTACCTCTAAAAGGTAATTAAATAAATGGACAACTCCTTTACAAAACAGCAAGTCTTTTAAGAAGAATGTATTCCAGTAGAATATTCAAAGGTCCAGAAATGATGGGGTGGCACACTGCCATTTCAAAAGGTCATGTTCTACTTTTCCCTATCCCCAAAAGGGCATCTGGGGAGACAGACAGACAGAAAAAAGCAAACACATCTGCCACAAAAATCATCAGCTGGTTTCAGATGAAGTAACTACACATGACTTCCACAACCTATCAAATCCCAACAATTTAACAGAAATATTTTGGACTATAACAAACAGTGGAAATCATTTCAATGCAGTCACGTATTATCAAGGGAGATATTAAAAGTAAAGCAAGTAACTAAGAAGCTACCTGCATTTCACATGCACAGAATTAAAATACACCCACAAGAACAAAAAGCATTTGTGTAAAATTTAACCAATATTAAGTGTGCAGTTTTTCCAGTGAATTGGTAAAGCTCAGAAGATGTAACTAATTAGAACAGAAGGCTGGAACAGTTAGACTATTTCAGAAAGAATAGTTAAGGTACGTTGCCATATGGTTCTGAAAACTCATTTAATGCAATCCAAACAGAAGAACATGTGCACGCACCCCTGTGAGTTGCCCAAGCATTAATACCACCTTTTAACTCAGCCACGAGTACAGGCACAACTTTACTGAGCTGCATGACTTTAGACAGTGAACGTAAAAGATAAATGAAATCAGGAAAAGATAACTGTGAAAACAGTACAATTCAAAAGCTGAATTAAGTATTCACCTATGTGATCTACATTACTGAAATACAAGCGAGTTTCCATGCTGCTGAAATGGCTAGCAATGCATAGCAAGAAACTTTACAATTCCAAAGCAGTGACCGTATCTTCGCACGTACTCACACAGCAGTAAGGACAGCGTGGCCGTGCAGTGGCTCCTGAGCTAACAGATGTATTTTCTACAGAGTACAAAAGTTGTAAAGGTGCAGGCTCAACATGTAGAAAACGCCACAACTAAAGTCTCTTTTAGAAAAGGCCCTTGTGTTCAAAAGTATCAGGTGCCATCTGTTCCCATTCAAGTATGCTCCTTCAAAAATCAAGGACAAAATTTTTTGAATCTAAGGATTTTGGTGTGACATTTATGAATCTAAGGAAAGTCACAGTAGCATTTAAGATCCAGGCCAACAGAATTTGGCTATCGTTCACTTTTGGCAAAATATAAACTCTTTCTTTCTAATGAAGATGAAATATTGTTGAAAGTTAGTCCTTAAACTAGAATTTTTCACTACTGACATATTCTAGAAATAACTCCAAAAACAGAACTTCAATTATTCCTCCATCAAACTTCCAGAATGATTGTAACTAATTTAAATATTGAGGTTTGGTTCACTTCCTAACAAATAATCCATTCATTCCACTACCCTAACAAACAAAAACCCCACCAATCATGCAATATTTCCAAAACCGAGTAGTTTGAGAACCATATTTCGCTTCTCCTTCATGATCCATTTTTATCCACCGTGTCAAAATCTATCATTGTGGAAACTCTTTCACAGTTATTAACTCTAACGCTTAACATCTTTTTAGCATTAAATAACATACAAAATAAGCCCTTTTACTGTATCCAAAAGAATGCAAGAGAAAACTATTTTTTATCATTGTTCGACAAAAACTGTCTCAAGTCCGTAATTCCTGGCTCACCCATTAGGAGGTAGAATACGGTCCCCTGGGAGGTTTCAGTAAAAATGGAATTGTGCCCCAGTTCTGTAGCTACTAATTGCCTTCCATGGGCTCTGTGCTGATGCAAGGAGACTGCACTGGAATAGCTGCCTTGCTCACACGACCGGTGACAGAACAACAGACCTATGTTTGTACCTGTTCCAATTCCTGAATTTTAATCACCTGAGGGCTGTACACACTCCCTTAATTGTGTATATTTTACGAGCAGTCAATGCAAAATTAATTTCAACTCTCCCATTCCTCCAAAAGACATTTTAAAAGATTTTTAGACATATTTTTTAAAGAGTGTCCTCCACTGATCTTTGTCATAGACTTGCAGGCTGCTTTCTGTTCTTCTCAGTCTGAGTCTCGAAATCAAGGTACCTTTTCTGAATCCCAAAGCCTAAATGTATTCATTGACATTTAATAATACATTTTACTACTCTGGCCTTTGAGTATTTTGTAATGTAACTGCCTGGTCATCCCATAGCTTTCTCACAGGTCAATGACACTTCTAAGGAGGTAAGATGCAAAATGCTACTTGAACTGACAGTATCACTTCTTGATTTTTATATTGCAAAGCCTTTGAATTAAATGCTGCAAGTAATAACAACAAATGGCAGCTCATTGCTTTTGGTATCAGCTCCCTTCAGAAACAAACTTAGCGCCACCAACGAGGCCAAACTCACAACAATATGCTGCAGAAGCGAGCTGCACTACCATTATTTTTAAGACAATAATAGACGATTTTGCAGAAAGTTAATGATAGAAAATATTGTTTACATTCAATTTTTTTTGAAAGCTGAAGCACTTATTTTGAAGGCGTCTATGTGAGACAGTACCCAGAAAAACTGTGGAGAGCATTAGCTTAAGAATCATTCTTTTATATAGCTTCTCTGACTGATAACATTTAGCTAGTGCAAAAAATAGCAATTTAAATACCCATATGTAAATGTGTAAGACAAATTCAGATATTTTCATAATCCTAAGCACTGATCTTACTAGTAGAATTTTGGATTGCTGAACAATCTTCCAAGAGAGCAACATAAATATTATACTTGAATTTATGATTGATTTATTTTTATCCCCAACTGCTTCAGAGACTACATACTTATAGAATATTGATATCCAGCCATCCAGGGCCCCAAAACAGCATACTTTGGGAGAGAGCAGATGGAAAGACTGCCAGAACAGAAGTGCATCTGAGAAAACGGTGCCACGGGGATCTCCGTTCCGTAAAGGGAACCAGGTAACGTTAGAGGCCTCATCCGAAAGCCTCCAGCTTTGAGGGAACAGGTAAAAGGAAAACAACATGAGGGCATGTGTGTCAGAGAAAGGGACAAGTCTTTTAACTCTGTGTAGGTAATTTATATACACAGTGAACAATGTTTTCTTCCTTGAACCCAGCCCATTGATTTCCATGGGCACAGCACTTCCTCCCCCAGAGGCACGTTTCGGTAGAGGAGACCTTTAAGGAGTGAATCAAAAACCACTTCTCGGGGGAAAGTACTTCTTTTGAAAATAATTATTAAAAGCCATTCTTTGTCCTTACTCCCCACTTTTTCCCCCGCAGAAGAAATGAAAATGTTTTTTTGTCTTCTCAGATCGGCATTGCCTGTTGTTCAAACCGTATCAAAGCTGACTGACTAGCTTTGATTCATTGGTCAGCCATCTCGCACAAGAATCTATGATTTTTATCCTGACAAATCCTCTAGACAAATCAGGCCTAAACACAAGGGTCTACGACCTTTCTACCAGCCTTGGTTTCTAGCTGCTCTCGAGGAAGGCGCTGGGTCGCTCCCCAGCCCGGTGCACGTGCCTTGCTCGTCTCAGAGCCCTACGTTTAAGCAACCCACTGTTCAGCAGGGACCGTCCCAAGACGTGAAATACAGTAACAGCCCGATAACACCAATTCTGAATTCAGCACCTGGTTCAGGGCAGGTGAGAAGGAAGCTCACGGTTCTCGGTATTTTTACATACAGTTTAATTGCAGTAATATTCTAAGGACAGATTCCCCAGAGACCATACAGAGTTTATAAATTTAGGAGCAGTGTATTCTATATACTCAGTGTATACTTGAGTTTACAAATTAGCTGCTGCTATATTGCAATATTAGATGATTATAATAATAGTATTTCATGTTGTTTCACAGTTAGGAAAGATAAAAAAATCATCTAGGAACCCACAGGGGGGCTACTGAAATCAAACAAATGCTTTGCTACTCAAATCTATAGCATACAAGCAAAATTTTCATCAAAAGTACCAGTACAGATTTTTCAAAATCTCTTTAAATACCTTTCCTATAAACTGTCATAATACATAGTAATGTTTTCTCCTGACTCCCAATCACAAAATTAATCATTGAATAACTTAATGATTTCTCAGAAATCCTTATAATGCTTAGCCATATTTTTCTATACTGGATTTGCCATTGTGTTTTACAAGCTAATGATTGTAAAGAAAAATTTTAAAATACACATTACTTAGGAAAAATGATTTGATAAGATAAAACAATGATCACTTTCTACACACTGAAAAATATTATAACCAGTTATAATATTTCGACTCAGTTGAAATCACGTTTGGATAACAGTATTCAAAGTGATAGCACTTGGCAGAAGAAAACTGGGTTAATTAGAAAAGAAGGCAAAACAAAATCTCTGGAACGAAGTCAGAAGAGCCTCTATAGAGAATTCCCTGTTGAGAAACAAGCTCTATGTCTCTGTGAAATTTTAACTTATATTCACAGTACACACCAAGTTATAATGTCATGTGTATAGTTTAGGACCAAAAAAACCCTCCAGTAAATTCTTCTAGAAGAAAAATGTGTTAAATCATATTTCAAGATATTTCAAAGCCTCTGTTCTTTTAGTCCAGGAATAAAATCCTACTTTGTACTACTAGTTTTGGTGCAATTGATTTACTTCCACAGAAATCATTCATCTATCAGCATGGAAAAACATAAATGTCAAAGCAGCTATAATATATGTGCACCAATAAAGTCATCTGTTACGGTTTTTTTTTTTTTTTTTTTTTTTTTTTTTTTTTTAAGTGTATAATAAAAGGCTTTATTAGCTTCACTAAAATTAAACATGGATTTTTAAAAGATTATTAGGTGACTTCTACCTACAAGTCCTGCAGAGAGAATGAGCTAAGCTGCCAATTCCTTTTCCGGCCTTGGTAGCTTCATTTAAACTTTCCTGTCTCAGTTTCTTAATGTGTGAGCATAAATAAGAGCATCATAATGCTGAAGATCTATGAGGTCAACTTATTCGCATGGCTAAAACAGTCAGTAAATTTAGCTATAAGAGAGTTTGGAAGGAGGGATGTGTGTCAAGAAGCGCACACTGATGCACATATCCTGGGAGAACAGGCAGTCTAAAGAAGTGTATGTTTTCTACCTGCTCCCAAATCACTTTTTGACTTGTTTAATCATCTCCAATTCATTTTGCCCTTTAGCTACTTCAACTAGATTTTTTAAGAATAACCCAAAGATGTCTCTGCTCAAGATTCTTCTGTGTCTGAAAAAAGCACAGTTAAAAAGCACATTTCCCCAAAAGGAAAATGGCTTAAGAGTGCCTAGTACCACCAAGTCCGCAAAACACACTGTTCTAGCCATTCAATTTAAAATTGTCAGAAACAACATCATATTAGGAGGACTTGTAAATGGCAAAGGGTCGCTCATACCCATACTCACAGGACAAAACGCAGTTTCACATGTATAAACCACCCCCCTCTCTTTTTTAATGGCAGCCAAACTCACACCTGAAGCCTACATGTCAATATAACCCATGTTGTGCAGGTCGAGCTCTGAATATCCCTGTGGTGCTGTCAAGTCCTTGCTAAACATATTGCTTTATGTTGAATCGTGTAAGCTCTCTCAAGGGGACTGTCACCGCCTGGCTAACTGGGGAAGCTCTGAGTGATGAGCCGCTAGGCGAAGCTCCAGTGCAAGCGACAAATCCATGCTGACCAATTACATCCCACAGATACGGCTCTAGCAAGGGCTCATCAAACACGCTCAGCATCATTAGATATTCCAGGAAGAGTCACATGCTGTAAAGTAGGAAACTTGGAAAAGAAATAACAGTATGATCGCACCGTTTCTGAAAGCTGCATGACTTAAAAGTGACTGACAGCAATGAAAGTTCATGTTCCCTCAGGAGAGGTCCCATACATCCACTCTTGCTCAGGGACTACAGTCTACCAAAGATGGGCTTTCATGTGTGCATAGTCATAATACAGTTCTTGGACAAGCCCTCTGCCAAAACCCCTGGTCAGTCTTGGTAGTACTAAGCCCTATGTTTATTTCCACCTCTTTGATCACCAGTAGAAAACAAAACACAAAACTCAACAAAAGGAGGACTGATAGGCGGACAACAAAAGAGACTGGGCAAATGGAAGGACTGCAAGCCTAGTAACATTTTAGAAGTAATCTAAAGTTGAAAATTTTATGGTAAACAACAGTTTGCTGTTTTAATGAGAAACCTTCCTCCTATGTACTCTTCTCTGGTGCCCAGACTGTGAGTTCACATGTCTGCCCCTGCGTGCAAGGACAGAAAACAAAGTCCCTCCAGAGGCTGGGGAGGAGGAGATGCACTTTCAATGTTAAAGGTTGCAACAAAGTGTTACACACTGTGACTCACTGTACACTATGATACTTGCTCTCAAATTTTTGCTGCATTATGCCTGGTCCTTCTCTGCAGAGCTGCTTTCCAACAGGTCAACCCCCAACCTGTACTGGGGCTTGGAGTTACTGCTCCCTAGGTGCAGGACTCAGCAATTCCCCTTGCTGGACCTCATGAGGTTCCTTTCCACCCAGCTCTCCAGCCTGTCCAGGTCTCTCTGAATGGCAGCACAACCCTCAGGTGTGTCAGCCACTCCTCCCACTTCAGTACCATCAGCAAACTTGCTGAGGAGGCACTCTGTCCCCTCATCCAGGTCACTGATTAAGAAGTTGAACAAGACTGGACCCAGCACTGACCCTTGGGGGACACCACTAGCTACAGGCCTTCTTCCTTTAAAACAGAAAGAACATGAATCTGAATTTTGTATCTAATGCCTACACTTTGTGGCTTACAGTAGCATTAAAAATGTATAAACAGAATTTGAAATAGCTTTAAGAACCACAGAACACATCTGTTAACCAAATGGAAAAATATCTTAAAAATTAAAGAGGTTGTGGAAATTATTTGTTTTATTCTTCTACACTGCACAAAATCATTATATATCTTCTAATTGAGTCCTCTAAGCTATAAGAGTTTAAATAAACACAAGTGTCCAGCCATAATGTCTGTTTATATCAGTCTTTGATCAAGCCTAACTGCAACAAATTGGAAAGAGTCTTTAAGTAGTAATTAGCTGCATTATTACAAAAGAGCAACAAAATATTTGCATAACATATTTAACACAGGCCAGAGCTACCAGCAGTATTAAGGAGGTAATCTAAAACTGCTTCTGAAAACCTCTCGGTAAATAAGTGTGAATTGACTTAGAGTCCCAGGATAAGAGGGGGGTACAACATGCTCAAACTTACTTACTCTATATTAAGCCATAGCAAGGCAACATACATAGCAAACTCCATTTTACTGTTCACATAGTTTCCATTTTGAGGTTGTCAATAAACCAAAAGAATCCACAAGAAAATTAATGTGATATTGCAAACCACTGAGAAAGGTATATTTTTCTTCTGTATCTTGTTCTACTTCATTAGCCAGCAGGCGTAAAGTCTGACTGTGCAACTGGGCAATTTTGTTTTCTCAGAAACATACCAAACATTTGATATGTAGGGGGGAAAAAATTCTCTCCTTGACTTTTTTATTAGTCTGCATACGAGAAGTCATGCAGTTTTCATGCACCACTACCCGAATAGCCAATAAAAGTGAGAAAACGAGATGTCTGTGTCCTTTGGTGATATCCACCAGTCTTTCCATTCTGAAAAACAATCTGAGAAGCAGGTCCATGTACTGAGGAAAAACTAACTAGTCTTTTCTACAGCACATTACCCTTTCGTAAGTAAAGCTAAGACAGACACTACCACTTCATAAAACAGCAGATAATTTCACCAAATCCAGAAATGTTCTTTCTAGAAATAAATCTATTTTCACCTCTTCAATACCATTAAAATATCTCTACAGCCAATTCTTATTCAGATCTAAAAGCAGTTTTTTTAAATTACCAGTTATGATGCCAATTCTTCGCTAACAAGATTTATGATTTATAGAGTAAGAATAGTTTAATGTAACTGTAATTTGCCCTCCTGCTGCTAATCAATGACAAATTACTACATACTTTTTTTAATTTAAAGAAAAATTAAACATAATTTTCCAGTGCATTATTGACCTTTATTGTACATAAATTTCTCAGAATAATGTTATGATAATCTACAATCAAATTTGGAGTATCTTTGACTTCCCCACCCTGAATAACACTGTAATGTACCATCAATCAATTAATATAACCTCTTTCTTTGTATACTGAGAGAAATGGCAGGGTAATTTAATGTAACGCCAGAATAATGCATTTCTGTACATATTTTCAAACTTTTAATTTCTAAGAATATGGCACTAGTACAAACACATACACAACAAATAAAGTCTTACTAAACTTGACTCGCTTTCAGTTAGTTTACTGAGATTTCCACTTGTGTCAAAGCACTCCTTTTCTATTTTAGCGAGCAGGAGTTTTGGTAAAGGTAGGTAGTGTTTGTTCCCTGCCATTTCTCCTAAGAAGGAAGACAAGGGTTTGCTCATCTTGCTCTCTGAATCCACAATACCTGAATGAGAAATGATCAATGGATCTGCATTAATACTGCAGAATATTTCTGTAAATAATCACTGCAGTTGTGATACTCAGGCCTATAATCAAAGGGCGGGGGGGGATGGAGATCATCTCTTCACTTCAAATACAGAAAAAAGCTGCTACTGTATCTGCTCTTGCTTTGATTATGCTCATTGGATCTCCTTCCATCCACATCACAGAGTTATTTTTTGGCCCTGCAGAACTCCACTCTCTCCATGCAACGTTCACCTTAGCTTCTCTTTCAGAAACCCCACTAGCATCTAACTCTGCCCATTAGCATTTGCACAGTAATACAGTTCACCTGACCAGTGCTTCAGTCTCTTCAGGACTTTGCGCAGCATAAAGCTCATCTGATAGGAATGAAGCGCAACATACTTCTCCTCTTTGCAATACTCCTACATCTGCCATTCCTAGCTCTGTCTTTACACTGAGGTCAAATATTGAAAAATTACCCCCCAGCTTTTCATGTAATTAGGTTGGACCAGACCTTCACAGTTTTGAAACTGTAATAAAATCATTTCAGCCATACTTGCCCTCCTTTGGTGCATCTGTTTTCTGTCAAAATTCCAGAGGTGATTTTTATGCATAGTTTTAACAAAAACAAGACCATCAACAGTTTTCAAGGCTGCATACAAAGGTCGTCATTTATACAAACCAAAACCTATCTCTGCACATGCACACTGGGATATTCAAATTTTCAGAGGTCCAGAGAATAAAAATGACAGCATGTATCCTGTCTGACACACTATAAGTTATAGATCAAATCTTTAAAAAAAAGTCAACATCAATATTAAATACTTGCATAGAACTAACAAGGATCTGCTCCAGGGAATCCTCTCTACTAGACATGAACTATTTCCTCTATCAAGATCTACAAGCCAAAAATAAAATAAAATAAAATAAAATAAACAATTTAAATACATTACAAAGTTCCTCCTCTTCTCCTCTTCTTAGGAAAAACACTCTTCACAGAAGCAATATTCATATTCATGTGAAAAGAATTTTGCTTAATTCATATTGTGACTTTACATTTTACTTCCTTTTTTAAATGGAACATATAAAATTGGCCTCTCAGCTCCCTGGAACAAGCACTGCATTCCTTGCTCTTTATTTGATGACTGACTAGAACAAGTTCTAGTCCTGGATTATGCTTTTAAGGCTCTGAAGAAAAACAAATAATTTTTACCATCACCTCAATTTAAATGGCTAAAGCCTAAGCCTCATAAGATTTGTAGAAAACTTCACCCTACAATTCAGATTAAAAAAGATCTGCGTGTTCGTTCATTATGAAAGTTTTCAGTGGGGAAGCAATAGGAATCTAGCAGCCAAGTAAGATTTGATCGATTAAGAGAGAGAGAGAGAGAGAACACACGCTTTCCCTGCCTGCTCCACGATGATCAGGACCTCTGCATATGGAGCAGGCACATTGGACCATATCCTTCAGTGAAGCCTGGGAAGATCTTCCAGCGTACGTCGCAACTGTCGCAGAAGATTTCCTGCTCTGATGCAGGCAGGTCCCTCCTAGCAATTGTAAGGCACAGCCGAGAGAACTGGGTGCTAGTGTTGAACAGACTCCAGTTCACATTCAAGTGAATTGCTGGGGAAACTTGGGCCTTTTTGGAGATTAACCTATGCCCAACATGATCCAGCAGTTCTGAGGAATCAGGATCAATACTGTCAGACTGGATATCAGTGCTAGATAACAGGTGGGAGTAGAAGATCTGACTTTTAAAACATCAGTCATCATAAATAAGTGAGCACTGCAGATAATATCAAACTCAAGACAGCAGGATTTAAGGGCAGGTGCATTGGCTAACAAATAAAGCAGTTCCATACTGATAAGCTTCAACAAATACATCCTACAGCAAAAGGAGAAAAAATTCTTGCAAAAATATGTCTATTATCAGATGCTAAAGGAAACAGGCATGAAAATACCTCTAACATCCCTATTCCTGTGTTGGTGGATGCTAAGGAACAGAAAGGAGTACACGTGGTGGCCATGCTCAAGCGATCTCCCTACACAGCATTCTCCTGCTGCTTCTGTTGCAACAGAGTACTGGGCTAGATGGACCACTGGTCTAACCCAGTAACATATTTATGTTCTTAAAAAAAAAAAAAAAAAAAAAAAAGAAGAAGAAGAAGAAGAAGAAGAAGAAGAAGAAAAGCTGTTGACATTGCTATGTGCAGAGAAGCAGAAATTGCTCAAGTACAGAGGAGGAGGGGAAAAAGCTCCCTGTGCAGCTGCAATAATAAAGCTTAGTGTGAACAAAGACTGTCGTCATCACCACCAATTTTGCAGTTCAATCAAGTTTTTCATTCACAACTCTCCAAGGATTATACAAATGTTCATTAACGAGGTAACCAAATCTCCTTCCAACTCATTTTCAGTTAACAAAAAAAAAAAAAAAAAAAAAAACACAACAATAAAAGCTCACTGTTTTACAATTATACTGCTACCCAACAGGAAATTTCACAGCATATTCACACGTACGTACGGCAACATCCAGAGAGCTCTCCATTTAAAAATTGCTTGATGAGACGGGACAATACATGAAAAGGAAGGAAAAAAGCTTGAGCATTAGACTTCTTGGCTCCATCTCCTCTAGTCTTCTACAGTGAATGCAGTAACAGAAAGGAACTGGCTCCTTCAGGTACCTGAAATCAGAAGCTAAGAATACTGAATCTCCTTCCCTCTGTGCACACACACAAAGAGAAAACAATAATCATAGCAGCACACCAGAGTCCTCTGCCTGACCAGATGGACATGAAAAGAGCATAGTCAGCAATTGGAAATCTCGATCACAATAAAAAATTGCAATATGGCTAGATAGAAAGAAAACCAGAATAAGAGCAGCCACATTATCATCTGTAATGGGCAATGGCTACCACAGTGCTCCAAACAGCATTTGGATTTTTAAGCACAAACCAGGAAAATGTACATAAAATTTAAAGCAGCATTTCAACCTACAATATCTGTTATATGCCAACAGAGTGTAATCAAGAACTTGGAGGAAGACCAGACTGTTGTATTGACAATCTACACGAAAGGGCCCAGTCATGCTATAATGGAATCTTACAAGGATGATCTAATGTGCAGTAGATTAATAAAGGGAAATGAAAATGTAGGAAACAAATGAGAATGCTCATAAACACTATTAAAAACTTCAGACACAAAACTTGTGAGTAAGGCCACGTCCAAATGGAGATCCTCTGTGGTACAACCTTAGAGTCTTCATCCAATACCCCAGAAAGCATGGGAAAAAAAGGCAAAAAGCAAACGTATAATACGAAATAGAGATAAGCGTAAAAAAAAAAAATCTGTGGGGATCAAGAAGAAAAATCTTCATGAAAATAAAGCATTGTTTTGTATATGGGATTACATACAATAACTGTGGTAAGAGGAAACATTATGACACAGTTTGCAGGCACTACGTTGAAGTAGGGAGCAGCAGCAACTGGAAAGGAACATTTTGCACCTACATGACATTAATGTAGGACCCCAGTTCACAAAACAAAAACAGCATGAGGCACAGAGGAGAGACACATATGCAAAGTCCAGACAATCAAATGCAAAGTGAAATTACTGAATATGGCAGACAATGCTAATTTCCTCAGAATTATGCAAGAAAATAACGCAAAGCTAAAATCAGACAAAATTAAATGAACATAAAACTGACAGAAATACTCTGGTTATAGTAACAATATGTAAGAACATGAAAAGTTATACATACTGAAATTTCAGGAAGTACAGACAACACAGTCATCGCCTTTAGTTAAAAGAAGTGAATGGGTGCACCCAGCAATGCTAAAACAAGGAAAATATTCTTATGAGACACACATCAGTTGCAAATAAAGATGCAGCATGAATATGCCTATTTCAGCTTGATAAAGCCATCAAGAGTAGCATGAAGCTTATTACCAATCATCCCACCTTGAAGCACTACGTGAATGAAAAGGCAATCACACAATGTGATGACAAGGAGATGGGGCTTGAAGGATCTTTCTTGTAAAAGGCACAGTCAGTACCTTGTGTGTGAAGGTCACTATCACCAGAGGAAAAAAAAACATACACCTGATAGAAAAGGAATGTCTTCCAGTAGTGTTTGCATGCGAAAAGTTTTATTCAATGACAGGAAAGCATTCTAGGGGAAAGAGATCATAAATCAGAGAGCTAATTAAAAAAAAAAAAAAAAGAGAGAGAGAGAAACACGCACTCCACAAGCCATACAGAAATTGCAACACTGCAATAATGAGAAAAAAAAGACCGAGATACACATGACAGATTTTTCCATCCAGAGCAAGCTTATAGCATTAAAATATAATAAATATAACTTCAGCAGCAATATTAACTCCTCAGTGTGATAGACTCATCTGAATCATTTTTATGTCCCTATCATAGGAGAGGTTAGAAGAATCAGAGAAACTGTAAGAAACAAGAGTTTACTCAGTCTTGCATCCACCATCTTTTCATGATGATGCTCTGCTCCCTGCCAGTAACACACATTCCCAAGAGCATAAAGACCTTTCTCCCAAGCACACCAGAGGTACGAAGTAAGGGTATAAGACAGCGCTACATGCAGAGCTGACCAAATCACAGTGGTCAACAGCTGTAAGCAGAAATTCTCTAACTCTTGGAGAACTCGTAGCCTTTTTGTAACATGAAGGATGGATGCTCTGCAGAGCTCAGGCATGGCAAGAAACACCTGAACCTGGTGAGCAGTGGTAACTCATATGATGGTGTCCAGCCTAAGCAGAAGGAAGGAGGAGAAAGATGGTGCCTCAGGTCACCTACAGGCATTAGAGCAAAATAAGAAACACCCTTCTCATTGCCAGCCACATGAATTCTCATATTTTAAACACAGATTGCTACTGAAAGTTATCTAAACTGTCAAACAGAGCAAAATAATTCCATACTGGGCTAGCAGCAAAATGAAAATCAGAAATTAAAAATTAAAACCTTTTTTCTTTTTTTTTTCCATCTTTAAATAAAGACATTATGCTGAATATCAACCCTTAAAAGAGAAAGGCCTATTCCCAATTAACTTTGAAGACAATGACTGTCATTTAATGAAAGTCACACAGCAGTAAAGCTGTGTCCAACAGGTACAACCTCACTCATCGAAAAAAAAAAAAACAGCAGTGGAGGGGTGTATGTTTCATGAAAAAAAAAGAGAAGAAAATTTATTCATGAGAAATCAAGTCATAATTGTGGATGTTAAAGAAGGAAAAATACACTCTTGGGATTAGACAATGGCACCATGGTAGAAAAAGGCCAAGACTTCAAAAATCTGAACCTGTCAAGAATTTTTTTGGTTGTCCACAAAAGAAAGACTCACACTTAAAAGAAAAAAAAAAGAAAGATTTGGGCCACTGGCAGGCCCCAATAAGCTGTAAAAGATTAAAACACCTGAAACCAGATGGGTTTCCAACCAACATAACAACCACCACCAACCAACAACATGAGTTTCCAACATAAACTGTACTTTGTAGATCCCACAAGGCGCCACATCTCTTTCTAGTATAGGTCTCACACATGCAGGTCCATCCTCTCCTGGTGGCTGAATTTAGTTATAACAGCTCGCTACATTTAGAGGAGCTCTTTTGTTCAAACTACATAGCGGGTGCGTTGGGCGCCAGAGGTCCCTGGTTTGGTCCCTGCTGACTCACATAGTGCCTTTTCTTTATGCAGTTATGGTTCATTACTCATCAGCCTGCGGGGTTCTTCTGTGCTCATCTCTGGCTCAAACTATTAAAGCACAATAATACGGAAGATTTACAGGAAAATGGACCACGCTGCCTTGGATAAAAACAGTATGTCACATAAAGATCTGCTCTGAGCATTTGTAAATGTTGTGGGGAAACTAAGAAGTCTGGCTCTGTGCCAAGAACATGCTTACAGTGCTAGAGCTATCCAGCTTAAAAATCTCATTTTCTGAGTACTCGTTCAAATGAATACTGCAGCTCACAAGTGGAGTATTTTTTCCAGAGCTATTTTACAATATTAAAATGAAATGTAATTTCTCATCCAAGGGGCCTAGAATCTATAGAAGTCCAAATAAGAAGAACAAACAAACGTCCTGTCATACTTCCCAAATGTACCCAAATAAAACATTAGTTTGAGCAGAAGCATGAGTTAAGGCAGAAGTAGATTCCAATAATTCTTCCAGCTTTTGCATCCTTCACAACTGCAAGAAAGTACAGGACTTTAGAAGTTTAACATGGTAGAAACTGCAAACATCAAGTTTCCCATCCCTTTAATACTATTACAGTGTTAGAATCCTTCTTTAGCAGACATTTGGATTTCCTCCATTCAAAAATTGCTTCTGCAGTGCTGGAAGAAAGAAAAATCCATCTCCAGAAGTAGGGCAGATGCTTGTGTAGGACTAAGACATGGTTTTTCTTCTTGAAAAAGTTAAGCAGCTTTCTCAGCCTCTTTTTGCTTGCTAGCTTAAATCTTCTCTTGGCTGATATTTTTGGTTAAGTTGCTGGAAGAATTACTCTGCTATACAATACATAACCTCTACTTTGTATATTCACTGAATGCATCTTAATGTTTTGCCAGTGTTTTCTCCAGATTAAGTCTGTCCTTGGATTCATGATACAGATTGGGACACACATGGCTAGTTGAGAGAAACTGATACTAATCCCAGTTACTCAAATGCTGAGGGTGAGGTTTGTAAAACCTCATGTTCTTTTTAACATAACAGGGCTACACATGCTAGTTACCTAGGGCACAGCAGATCCTTAGCTCATGTATAATTTGACCTCTATGTCATAACCTACTATATTTCACCCAAGTAAACTGCATCAAGCTGAAAGACTCAAGTTAGTTTCAGTATCTCACCCAGTAACTTGCCATGCGTACTATAACTAGAGAACAGAAGCAGCCAAAGCACCAGCGTTACACACAGCCCTTGCGACGACCAGGAGCTCATTCACAGACGGGGAGTCCAGAGAGTTTCAACAGGCAACCAAGCCTCTGCAGCACGCAATGCAGAAACACTCCAGAGCCTCTGCCAGGCCAACCCAGAGGAAAAACCTGAATGATCAAATAAATCTCTGCCCAAACACACAGAAGCATTTCTCTGTACCAGCTTCCTGGCACACTGACCTAACCTACTTAGTATCAAGATACCAGCTACTCAGTTTTGACGCTCACAAGGAACATCTCTTTCACCAGCATCAAAATACGTGCAGGGTATGGGCAGATGCACTCATTCTTGGCAGGCAATTAGCCTAAACCCTGAAATGTGAAATGTAATACAACCATTGTGTTAATACAGAGTTCTGCTTACTAAAAACAGCTTCTGTTTTCTTCCAGGATTCCCTAAAGGAAAGGGATGGCCAAGGAAATTTTAATTCCATGCCTCCAGCACATTCAGATTACAGAACGTCTCCCCAAAACTGGGGTTAAATCACGTATTTCAAGAAAAATACTGCGTTTCTCGTTAAAGACTCGTGGTGATGCGAGGCCGCTGTCTCCACAGGGCACCGTTCCAGCGCTCCAACCCTTGGGTGCCGTGAAAACTAACAAGAGTCACTAACGACATGTTTGCTACAAAGGGTAGGCCTGCTCGCGATTACATTACTAGACTTCTTCGCAGCGTTCGTTGCCGTTCAGCAGAGGCTGCTGCCCTGCCGGCTAGCGGCCGTCAGCGACGCACGGGGGGCTTTGCTCAGAGCTGGCCGCCGGCTTGCTTTCAGTCGGCGCAAGTGAACTCAGTCTCTCGCTTTGCTGGGTTTACGCACAGAGCTCACGTCTCCCCGTGTTGATTTTGAGGCCTCAGGGTAGGCTATATTTATTTTATGGCTTTTAATTGTTCTACACGAATTCAGATGCGTGCTTGTAAAGTGCATGCAAGATGCATATATAAATAAAAGCATAATTCAGTGCCAGTCTTGGCCAACTATGAGCAAACCCTAACATGGCAGCTCTGACGAACGCTACATACAGTACAACTCTCCCAAAGCCATGTCGCATTTACTTTTCCATCTCTGCTTTCCTACTTTAATCTGCCACTAATTCATCTCACCTTGACTCCCGCTCTCAAATCCTCTAGTTCTTTCCCCTCCTCTCTCAGACTCAACCTAAAGGCCAGCTACCTAACTCCTGTAGTGGGCTCCCAGCCTTACGTTGCCCTTCATGTTTGTCTTGCACCAGTTATTGTTCAATCCCCACAAAAAAAGAACTGCATCAGAAATGCCAATTTGAAGCAGCCAAATTGAGAGAAAAAAAAGGATCAACAAAAAAAAGGAAGAACAGGATGCTATAAACGTACATGTTTTTATGTGAAACATAAGGCAGCTAAACTCGGCACTGTGACATAAAGTAGTACTGGCATCTGCACTTTCCAAGTGTGTGGTCTAATCTCCTTTGGAATCCCCAGTGTCAGTCACCCCACACAGATTTAGTATTAACTGCCAGGTATTAATGCTCAACTCTTTCAAGTATAAGAATCATCAGGATTCGACAATACAGCTAAGGAAACATGCTTTTTTATTACCACTTTTGCCTTCTTTTAATTCACAGAAACGCAAATCTATTGACTAAAAATTTAATCTCACGCTAGGTATCTTGCCAGTGAGACCACAGAAACATACAAACTAGACAAATTTGAGGCTGTTAGGATGTAAACCTCATTTTAAAAAAAATAATAAAATGAGCTTTAGGGAATAGCAAATCATAATCAATTGGATCTCTTTTACTGTAAGTGGCAGACAACTTTGACAGGAAAATTTCTGGGAAGGCTTTTCACCTCTGGATCATGCCGTCTCCTCTGGTTCAGAACAGCCTTGAGTTTTTTCTCCCCGGGTTGCTATTTCTCCCTTCATTCAGTTACTGTGGATGTGGATCAAGATGGGGTAAAAGACAGCAGTGCTCCTTAGACAAGTTAAAACAAGATTTCTTCTTATTATAGCCTCATGCAGGTGTCTATTCACCTCTAGCACCTGGGAAAAAGTTGTTTCTTCTTCCTTCCTACTGTTCTTTTGCTTTTCAAAAGTAAAGGAGTAAGTAACAGAGATGGCTGTACAAAGAAAAAAGCAAAGGAAGATTATTTCCTTTTGGAAGGACAGGAAAAGTTGATCTGATAAACAAATGTAAATAGTTATCCTCAGGTTTCAATTCCAACAAGAATGAGCTAAATTGCATAGAGTTCAAAGGGTTTCTTTGCTTTGTTTTTACTAGTGCCACACTGGGCCAGAGGCCCCAGAGAGACTCTGATGCCCTCTGGACAGCTCACTAGAGCCCACTCGCAAGAACTCGAAACAAAATAAAAGGAGGTAAAAACAGTGGCAGTACATGCTTGTGTGATTAGCAGTGCAAGTAATAAACTTCCATGTCTGTCACTATACTCTGGTTTTCTAATTTACAGGATGAATTTCCTTAATACTGTGCTGGCCAATTCCCAGCATACTTGGAATATGCTACGTGGGCTCTACTACATTGGCCTTTCAGAACAAGAAATTTCAAATTTCCATAGAAGTAACTCATTTAGGACTTCATTTAATGGCTTCAGCAGCCCTCATCACACAATCTGGTACTAACAGCCACTGGACATCAATTTTCTTCCCTTTCCAGTTGCATTTTCAAGAGAAAGGCTACAAGGAACTACATCCCTGAAGATGTCAATTCCTTCATTGACTAAGGCAGTCTCATACATTCTATTCTGCAAAAATCAAATCTCTTCCTTCTCATTTCAAGGAAGGTGCAAACAGACAACGAGCATTTGCCAGCCAATTCTTAGTAGAGTTTAAAGCAGCGCTGCCAAGTTATTCCACTTGCCAACTCATACCATATACTCTTTTGAGTTGGAATGACCCTCACTGCAGTAATTTTTTAAACGTAAATGTAGTTGGCAGACAGCCCATATTTGCCAAACTAAGGGCTACGCTAAGTTCTGTTCAAGTAAGCGGAGAAGACCAGACTAGGTGTTTATTTTATTTTTATTCATGATAATGTATCTGTTTGATGAAAGGCTAAAAGCTTAAATAAAAAGCCTCCTTGAAGTGAAGGTCAGCACAATCAGATACTTAATACTCAAGGTTTAACTCACAATACGAAGGTCACCTGCTAAAGGAAATCATCAGATACTTCTTTGCACATTACTGATGCAGAAAGGCTCACACACTATTGTAGCAACAAATTTTTATATAGGTTTGCTGAAACATTTACAAGGTCAACACAGCATCAATTTAACTGCCCAGTGTCCAAACAGTAACAAACAACAACTCTGAGCAAGACAGCCTGCTAATTGTGAGCTAATACAGAACTTAAGTACTACAGCCAGGAAAATGGTCCTGTATTATCACTACAGTCTAGTAGTAGTTGTCTCTGCACCTACTAAGGAAATACTTTCCATATGCAAAACTGGTATTTGAAAATGAACAAATTTTTTTTAAAATACAAAATAAAAAAAAAAAAACTTTGTCAGAACTACAGTCATGAGCTAAGTAAACAGCATATTTAAAGAGTTCTTTCAAACACCTTATACTTTCCTATTGAATTAAAAAGCTACACCTTTAATTCTGCTCTGATAATGCTCCAAAACCATCATCAACTGTATGCAAGCCACATATTCACACACTCAGGTTAGTGTTGTACATAACCAAGGGACCTTCACTTGGAACAGCAAAGATAAACAACAATACTGGGTTTTAAGACGTCCCAAGAGTTAGTCACAAATTAAATAATACATCACCTTCTTCAAGGAGAAATGCAGCTAGAACTCCATGAAAGGTTTGATCTAGCTACAGCCTAATTGCAGACAGACATCTCCACAGTGTTATCATTATTGACAACACGGACACAACCTAATAAACCAAAAGGATCAATTATATCTGTGTTACACTCTTTACCATCCTAGTTCTCCAAGTCCTTCAAGCAATTTCCTTAGCAGTACTTGAAAACAATGGCAAAGAGCCCTTGGGAAACTTTGTTCAACTTTATCAGACTTACGGAGACTTCTATGAGCTGAGACTTGGTCTTTATAACCATGTTCTGCAGCCTTTATAGCATACGGTTATACTAAATACCAGCTTCTCAGCACTCCTTCTGCTAAAACACTTTTGATAATAGGGTACAAGTTCAATATCCCAGGCAAATACAACCCCCTTCTCCCCCAGATCTCCCGCAAGAAGTGGCTCCAGCAGAAACATGGCCCCAGTGTGGGCCATGTTCAAAGGGGTAGAATAAGCAGTCCGAGGTTCAACTGCTTCCAAGAGCCACTGTACCTGATCTGCACACAGATGCAGAATACCTTACGGAGAGATCCTTCAAAAGTAAAACACTGATAAAATACCAGCAGTCTGTCACTGAATATCTGTGCCCCATGAAGATCTCTGATCCTATATACACAAAACGCCAAGTGCTGAAATTTTATTCCAGCATGTGCTGCTCTATTCTGTCGGGCAACGGTAACTCCAAACACCCCATTAGAAATATGAAGATTTTTGAAAAAAAAAAACTCATTTACAAACCCTTTCTTGCAGAGTAGCCAATTCAGATCATATTTCTCTTAAGAATTATCAGGGAACTCTAACTTTATGCCTTTTTTAAAAAAACAATATAATATGGAGGCACTCTGAACACTGTATCCTCCCGACTCTCTTAGAAGAGACCACAGTAAGTTGACAAATAAATTTGTCTGATTTCTGGCAACTGACCTGACAAATTCATGCAAAATTGGTCAATACACTGACAAAAATAAAGGAGCACACCCCACACTTCAGATCTAATCACTGGAAAATCCACCCCGGGTGTGCAGCAAAATAGCTGCATCCAGTATAAGACTGGAATTGGAAACCAAGCTGAACAAAATATACACAATGGATTCTGGCAAATGCTTTTCTGGATGGTGTGAAACTGCAGCAACAGTTTCTGATCTTTATTAAACTCAGAATGAAGAACTAAGTACTAATGCATATTAATTAAAACCTCAGCTGATTCTTTCTTTCACAGGGGCACTGAGTTTGCATCTCCTTAACCACCAAGCCAAAGTGATATTTAGAGATGAAAATGACAGGTATTTAACACCCCCAGCTCCTTGAAATTATAGGCTTTGATGCTACTGATAATCCAGTAAATACACTGAAATTCTTAAAATTTACAACAAGGAATCTTTCAATAGAACCATAAAATAAATAGGGGATGCCAGCAATATACTGTATTATAATGTAAGCTAGCAAACGATAACCACCAAATTTCACCCAGATTAATCTGCTCACATTTGTATATAAATTAATTAAATAATTGATCATCTTCCTGACAATACCCAAGAATTATATTGATTGTGCCATTTGAAAAGTCAAGACCAAAAAAGCCAGCTTAATTCTTACAGTGAATATAAAGAGAGCAAGTAATTACAAAACTATTAGATGGAAAACAGTCACAGTATTTTAAACAAAGAAGCTGAGACTAAGTAGTATATTGTACTCATCTGTTGTCAGTCATAATAAAAGCAGTAATTTGTTCCAATACCATTTAAGTATCTTAAATCATTTGGAATGCACGGTAAACTTCTCAACAACATTGCAAACATTTAAAAAGCTATAATTTTGTTGGAAATCTGAGTTCAGGATTAGGGTGGCAACAACACAGTACAATTTAAAGAGAGACACTTCACTCAGGATTTCCATGAGGGGTTCAGGGGCAGGGGAGGGAACGTTGTTTCCTTGGAAACTAGCCTACATGTACAGTTGCAATATTTAATATGGTTTATATGCATAGTTAATACAAAGCAAATATAATTATTATTCTTTAAACCGGGCAAATCTAGAACACAAAAGTTTACAATCTCTAAGAAACAAAGAAATAGGAAAGATGAAAGCAGAGAGAAAATAAAGGTGTCCAACCATAGCACATGAAAACAGTCACCAGTATCCACGCTGTAATGGTGAGACTAAATCCCATGTTTGTCCCCCACTGTGAGGGGAGACTGCCACAAGCCCAGCTCCATCCTGGGTTTGCTTGTTCTCCCTACAGTCATAACTAGAAAAATGTTTCACTTGGCGTAGGTCTTGGGAGCAGGCTGCATTTCAGGAGAGCAAAACTCCTTTAAAGACATTTCTGTTAACAAATGCATCTTTGATAAAGTCTAATCACATGAGACTTACCAAGAACCTTGGTGTGTGAAGCAAGTTTCCAGGAGAAAAAAAAATGTATGTATAAAGTATCGGCCAAACATTCTTGGTGTTAGCTAAGCTAACATCCGTCTTGGATCCTGGAGGCCCAAGGCCTTCTGCACGTGGAGACAGTAAGCATCAGTGAGCAGCTAGGCATGACATCTTGTGGAATAACTCTGAAGTGGCGGTTAGAAATAAGATTTCTTAATACAGCAGCTGTAAGACCCTTCAGAAGAAAAAGTTATAGAGGGTATATGTTTTAAGGGGATATATTTTAACCCAGCAACCACCTGCTCTTGATCTGGAAAACACTTATGAATGATTTTGTCATTAATAGGGGGCTGTAACTTAGCAAAAGCATTGCAGCAATAAGGTACTCTACTAACATCCACATGGTTAAATCCTTGGATATGCACCCTAACCTCCGCACATGACCCTACTGCAGATCAGCTAAAACTAAAGTTAAAAAAAAAAAAAAAAAAAAAAAAACACTCATTCTTTACCCTGTAGTCAATTTATTTATTAAATAAATAAAGCAGTTTTCATCATTTTATTTGCACTTTTAAATGACATGAACCAACAGAAGAAAAGATTAGGAGTAAGAGACTATTTAAATCACTGGATTTTTTTTTTAAGTACTCAAAACTGTTAAACATCTGTGAAAAAACTGATAAAGAGATAAAGCTGTTTAGGTGTTGAGTCAGAGGCAGATCAAAGTTTCCCCAGTTTGAAAGTCTACTTAAATCAATTCTTGATAAAATTAATTTATTTTCAGATGCAGGATGTAAAAACTCAATAGAAAATTGATCTACAAAAACATTCTGTTACATGAATACATTTCCTGATTACTAGGCACCTAAATAGCTGTCAGCTCTCCTAAACAACTCTACGTTGAAGACATGTACTCATGGGAGAACAAAATAACTACCATCATGTTAAATCCAAGCTACAGGCCTGTATGCCTTAGGAGCTGGCTATTTCCCTTCCTTTCTTAAGGCACAGAATTACTTACCAAAAGGTGTTTGGTAAGGAAATATTAAGTACTGCAAACAAATTGTTGGCAAGAGTCTGCTCACATTTAAAAGTGAATTTAAATCTGACTGCATTTTGTTTTCCTTGATCAATAAAGCAGTGCATTTCATCAGTGCAATACATTAATGGCCCCAAATTTTACTATACATAAGTCTATGAAATTTACAACCCACAATGTTTTGCAAGGCTCTCCATTGAAGAATATAAACCAGTACTTTACAGTTTGGAAAATATTCACAGTAGTCAGTCCATGACATTAAGGTTCCTATCACAAGTTAGAAAAAAAAATCAAATATTAACTACTTTCAATAAAGAAACGTTGTGATAGCTAAATAAATTGCTTCTTTCAAATAATTTCTAGTCCTAGGCTACATTAGTAATAATTTAGAAGTATTTTAAAAAATTGCTAGCTTTTAAGCATATCAAATACAAAAATCTAATATAGTCACATAACTGTTACAAGTTTGTTTATTCCTAAGAAAATCGCTGCCATCATTTAAAGTAGTTGTCCCATAGAAAAAACATGGTGCATCAGCATGAAAACTGCATTTTAACAAAATATGAGGGACTATTATCTGGTTTATTTATTGTTACTGTGGTATATGGTAACATGATGATCATTCTAGACACAATGGAGTTGTATCACACTACTAAGACAACCATAATTTATAGCTACTACACATTTCCCATTTTTAGCAGTGATTTAGGACAAAGTCTTACTAGAATGAAATATTTGCAAATCACAGCAACTGACTTGTTGATGTCAAAATCCAATGCAAAATTTCTAGTGATTTGAAAATATTCTCACATGGCACTCAGTAAAGAAGAGGCTTAAATCCACTGAACACTCCTCTTAAAAGTCTATCATTTAAAGAACGAGATCACAGAAAGGAGAAAAAACTCCAAGATTTATCAAAAGGTAAATGGGTTTCAGATAGCTCCAGTACTTCTTGTGCTAACAAAGATAACACTGAGTTGGAGACTGCATAAATAGAGAACAGAGTTATCTTCCTGTTTGTTGTTATTTATAACTGTTCTTTCTCTAAATTTACGCTCAATCTTTAAATGCGAAGTTGACACTTTCCCTCTCTTACAGAGTCTAGAGGATAGAACAGAGCCTGCCCTGAGCATGTGCCTCTAGCACTCCTACTCCTTCGACACGCCACTGTCCACACCGGTGGAATCCTCCACCACCAGGACAACTGCTGACATCCCGACTGCTAGAACAACACATGCACTTATAAAGCAATTTATATGTTACATATGTAGATCAGCTAATTAACACTCATAAGAGCAGTGTAAAATTCAGGAGGCACTTTTTAAAACAAAAGACTTGTATAGATAGTGAAATGAAGCAAGACATCACTTGCTCACAATGATACAGTAATTTAGAACACGAGCATTTCTGGCAATAAATGGCAAAGTTCTTCTAACAGTCCATATAGCTCAAGTTTCATTATCTTCTCATTTTGAACACATTTCTGTTTTATGAGAGCAAAGTGGAGAAGGTGGAACAGAAGTTACTAGGAAGAAAACGTTAGCACAGAGCTATGTAACCCGTTACAAATGGAACTGTCAGCCACATTTAAACTTACATAATTTACATACCTCCAGAAAAAAAAAAGAGCCAAGTCCATCAAATCCTTTGTCTCCCCTTTCAAAACTTTCACGAGCATTTCCTAATGTTTTGGACTATCACCTTATCATGTCTCATTGTATATTAACCAGTTATAAAGGTTGTTCCACCAATTTTTAAGGCAGTAGTAGTAAAATTGTGCAAGAAGCCTAAGTTAAAGCAATTTTTAAAAATAAAAGTAAATAAAGCACTACAAGTTACAGTCACACACTGAATACAAAGCGACTTACTACCTGTTTAAAAAAAACAAACCAACCAACTAATCTATCAGTCAATAGTAATCAATCAGATCTGTTCTCTAGGGTTTTTGGTACTGTCAAAAGCATTTAAGAATTAATCCAGTGATGAAGCCCAAGAAAATCCTTTCAATTTGTCTATAGCAAACATCTCAAGCAGTAGCAACCAAATACTTGCACAGATAAAAGTAGTATTCCAAAAATGGGCAGATAAGGATAAAGAACAGAGAATAAAAATCACTCAGAAGGCGCTCCTTACACCTCAAAAGCTCATGATGAAAAGAACAGTTTTCCTCAGCCACTGGGAATGGGACATGAAGAACCAGATGACCCCTAAAGAAAGCCTAAGAGTGCTGTCTAAAATAATGTTTTATTTTACTCACTTTTTTTTTTTTTTTTTTTTAACATTTGAAAGTTTACGTTCTCTTTTAGATACCCTGTCTCTAGTTAAAATATTTAAGAGCTTACTTCATAACTTTGGAAGAAAGAGTCTAAAGGAAGATATATCAAAACTAAAAAGATTATTGTAAAATCTGTCTGAATAAAACACCTAGACTTTTTGTGTATACTTTTTAACGACCTCTTCTCCTCCAACACTCTCCATTTCACCATCCAATAATCCATGTGGGAAAACAGATATGGGTGCATGAGTTATTTCATTGTCCTTAACTCTGTAGCTTCTGATGAAAAAAAAAAAAAACAACTTTCAGGAAAAGTACTTCCTAAAAGGGAGCTACAAGTGCAGAGATGTCTGGATATGCAGAGGAACCCTGATTCTTCCACTCCTCATCCATAAACGAAGCAGGTTCCCCATTGGTTCCAGGGAATACAAAAGTGATGCCTGCAGTAGTATTTGAGGTCATGTCTCTGCTTATCCCTCTTTGTTTCTTCACTATTCTCACTTTAGAAAGCCTCCTGCTGGGGTCAATTAGAATTTTGCCTGAGTAAGCACTGCAGGGTACAGCCTGTTGGCATTAAATAAGTCATCATTTTTAATTGGCATTTTAAATTCTATCAAATCACAGAATATACCTCACATTGCCTAAGTCAATATTTGCACAGGGTAACAATTTTGATCATGTTAATATTCAGGAATGATCCAAACATACACTGTACAAATACTGAGGTTAGGCGAGTTATCTGAGGACAAAAGATATCTACCTCCATGCTTCTTAAATTAGTATGTATTTTGAAAGTCATAAGAGAGACCAAATTTATTTATTTTGGGGGCGCACACATATTTCTTCTAGATCATTTAGTCCAGTGCCAGTAAGTACTGTATATAGGGAAGACCTTATAAAAGCTTGTTTTATTAGTAAATTCATCTTAAAACTCATTTCAAGTGCAACATTATTCATCCTGAAAAGACTGTAACAGCATGCTAACCACTTTTCATGATTACACTAGCTATCAAAATGCCCCAAAAATCTCTCATTATCAGGATTTCTTGTTGGGAATTCATCCCAGATCTCATATTCTCCCTCCTCCAAAAGGAAAATTAAAAATAAGCTTTTGATTTAACATGGTAGCAGCATTATACACTCAGGATGTCTATTCTTTGAAGCACTCTGGGACTGGAACTTGTATGAACCTGAACAGATGTTGTACAACTACATGCCAGGTTTTTAAACATCCTAAAACACTTAACATAATACCATTCGGGTTATGTGAAGGAATAATAAAACACTGATCAATGGCTTATTTCACAATTTCTTTTTACATATGAGGTTGCCACCTTCTGTGGGTTACATGTAAAAATTGAAGTCACTAACCTTCAAAATCTAGTTTCCCCAATTTTCTCCAAACAAATTAACAGTGTTACTTTACTGAGTCTTATCACATATATTTTAGGCCAGAAGTCTTTTTTTTTTTTCCCCCTTTCCTGTGAACTCTTTTATAAGCCTAAATTATGCAAACAATTTTCTTTGGCAAGGAAGTCCCCACTCCACTTCTTAGAGCATGGACTGACTTTCAACACTAACCCCCCCCATGCCTAATTCCTGGTGCATCTTCAGGGTGGATGGCAGCTGGAAGTAACAAAATAAGCTTCTGTAAACTTAAGCTGCACTTACAGAGAAAAGGTAAATAGGAACTCAAAGGAGCACATGAGTTTACTCATACTACACTTTCACGCAGGCAGAACAAAAAGTGAAAACACCAAGAGCCAAATGAAGTGGATTGTTTCTGTGGCATCCTAGAGTTAAAAGGCAAATTACAATCCGCCTCTCAGTAAAATTGAATTTGACACCTCTTTTCTATTGAGATTAGGAATTATCATCTTGCAAACCTGCACTTTGGAGCATCAGTGTCAAACTGTCTGGAATGTAATTTAGATTTTTCAGTAGCATAAAATGCCTGCTCTTCCGTAGTCATTAGTGGCTGGCATAAACAGTTTGACAGTATTATAAATGAAGGCCCAGACAGTTTGCAACACTAATCCAATATTTTTCCAGTAGCTCGAAAGCTCTTTGTGAAAGGGAAAAAAAATACACCTCTTCAATATGCCTTTTCTTCATTCTCGTACACAAGGTTTGAAAGTCTTTTCCTAGGACCTGATTTCTGTTGAAGAGCCAGAAAACACACAGTGGAGTTAAGAATTAGAAACATTTATGCACATGCTTAATATACTCATCATAAAAAAAAAAAAGATGAACTAATACAGATTAGTGGCTATTTCTTAGAGATGAAGCTGAAACTAATGAGAAAAAAAAAATGTTTCTTTTGAAATGGAAACAGCCTGGGATCTCTTATTCCCTCTAGCGGCCACTGGGGTTTATCTAACTGGACTGCAAAGGTATGCAAACCGCATCTTCTCATTTGATATATGTAACTAGACTGAGCTCTGCTGTGCTGATGCATTTTAAGTGAAACTTCCTAAAGAAATCAATGGGGAATTCTGCTTAAAATCCAGTGGCCTGTTATGGCCTATAGTTGCCTAAGGAAGATTTCTTCATAGCAAGGACAAAAATTACGGTCATTCTCTAGGAAGAGGGAGCACTAGAGCTAGACCTAAAGTAATTTAAAATTACATTAACATTTTGATTGTTTCTTATGTGTTGGTGCTTGCCTGGGCCTCCAATCAGAAAAAAATAAAGGAAAGACTTAGAAAACTTGAAACAAGAGAGAACTGGTGTAATTCATAGTGAAAAGTAGGTAATACAAAACAAATAGGGAAAGGCAAACTGTTTTTTTAACAAAATCAAGTGTGAGCCAACAGATCAAGAAGGTGGAAAACCTTCTCTCCTCCCCCTTAAAAAACAGAAAAAAAAGATAGTGTTTTGAGGTATTAGAGGCATGTTTTAAACTGCACTGTAAAAGGAAGAACTAGTCTAAGGAAAGGGTAGAGCAGCAACATGTGAATACAGCATTTAATTGCTTAGCTTAAGCAGAGAAGACTGTTAGGCATTACAAAAATTTCTATCCCAACTGTGCGACTCCCAGTCAAGATGAGGAAAATTGAGGAGCGCAAGATATGCAGAAAAGAGTAATTCAAACTACTACTGGCTTCCTGGTTAACTGTAAGCTTTGAGGAGAAAACGAAACAAAATCCACCCTAGTTTTCAGGATGGATCAATGAATAAAAAAATAAAATGAGCAAGGTACGTTGTACAAAGAATGGCAAATAACGAAAGCATTCAATTGCTGGTGAACTGACAGCAAATAGTGCACTGTCAGTTTTGGCATACCTGTTACAGAACTAATAAAAGAACTGGATTTCTACAGCTGGATCACATAAAAGAAACTGAGATATTTGGGATTAGTGGGTTGCAAAGGAAACCAAACACTGGACTCGGACAGAAAATTCAGTCAAGAGCATGAAAAGAGCAAAACTGAGCAACCTTTCTAAAAAAGGTCTGAGGATTACTGTGGAATTAAAAATGCCCTTGTTCACTTTGCAGAAAAGAAATAAACATAATATTGGATATATAAACAGAAGAGTTGTCTGCAAAGTATTTCTGTTCTACTGTGAGACTAAAACCACTTTGGGGCACTACACATCAAAAAAGTGAGCGCCAGATGGAGAGTCCAGAGAAAAATCAGCAATAAGAATGACCAGAGACTTGGAAAATATAAACTTCAAGGAAAGGTTATAGCAAATACTCCAAGTTATTCAAAGGAGAGATGACGTGGTGATACGTTTCAAATACATAAAAGACTACTGTTCTTCTTATCTGGTGGACAGCACAAGCAGTAAAGGGATTACGTTTCAGGAAGAATGTTAAGGCAACATTTTCAAACAGTGATGAAATGCAGCAGTTTAGCCTGCATAGTCTGCCTTATTGAAGGTAAGGACTAGTTAGACAATCTGTCCTGAATGACCAGCATAGCTGATCTTGCCTTAGGACAAGGGGATGAACTGGGTGACAGTGAGGCCCTTCCAGACCCATAAGTCTATGGGCAGAAGAACAAGAGCAGTCATTGAATCTGAAAGGCAAAAGATAAGAAACAAACCAAGTGAATTAACAGCAAATACTGTTCAACATAATACTAATGCTAGGCCACAGAACTCATTACCAAGGAAAAAAGGAGGCTGAATGTTAAATATCTTACTAAAAGCAATCATTCATTTTTACAGACACTGAAAAATATCCTCAAACTTCCCAGGACTGTGCAGCACTGGTAATATCACTACTTATGGTTCTGTAGCTGGCAATTTTGTAAAGGGAAGAAAAATTCAGCCAGAAACTAAGGGGGGGGGGGATGTGGAAGAGGGATTCCCTCCACAATCTTCTATGCTGAAAGATAGGACACCAACCTGCATACCCAGACACCATGAGCGACAGGCAGTGTTTTCTCTTAAGAGACTCAGAGTAATCCTTCATTCCAAAAAATGAAAGCAATGTTTCTACCGCATTAACCTCTGCCTTACTATGGTTTGTCTTTTGGCTAGTAAGTGTTCTCTTTTTAATAGCAGTATTGGTAAAAGATGCAAAAATTAACAGCAAACTTGTTTGTATTTCTGGAAAGTAGAAGAATCAGACTTAATACATTCGTCTTCCCAGAAACCTGGATCTTCACTCACCAAAATGAAACATTTCTTATCATGGGAACCGGATATAAGTGGTTCATGTTAATGATCTATATAGCCCTTCACCATTATGTTATCCAATCTTGAATCCCTACAGACCAGCGAACAATCAAAACTCATTATACCTAAATGACAGTAGATGAGATGGATGAGGCAGGAAATGGAATTTATACCTTTCACAACTTTATCATTCTTCTTCATTAGTGCATTATAAGCTCTTCAGCTACAGGCCAGACCTCCTATCCTGTATGTGGACTGTACTCAACATGGTGATCTTGGAAGAATACACTTCCTTATGCTGTAAAAATCTTTTTGGAACAACCTTCCCACCATGATTTTCCACAATGATTCTAGTTTTTATCAGCTTTTCTGTACAGCAGCCTATAATGCTTTTCTCCAGACACTAGAAATGCAATAATACTTGCCCAGTATAAGGGATTTGCTGTCAGTAACGTAAAACTGGGTCACATTTCTCAATGACACAATTCAAATATTACATCTTATAGGGAAATGATTACCCATTATTTACACAGCTCTTATCAAAATCTTCACAGTTATGTTGCTCAAACTTGTTGCCAATCATCCCTTCTTAAGTGGATTTAGTGTTTAAAAGTTGTAATATGAGCAGATATTCATATTGATCATCATTAGAGTGAATACAGAGGGAAGAGACACTTCAGGTATAAAACAGAATCCTAGCAGAAAATCATGATAGCTTTGAAAATTGCATATTAAAAACCATAAATGTGGGGAAAAAAAAGGCCCTAGAAATTCCTAGAATTTCTTATAAAATTCCAAGAGTGCCCTCTTGTGGGAAAACTAACACATGTTCCACTGAATGCAATGGTAACATGTGCAAGATGTAGATATAAGGTTTGCAACAGTATAATTACATTCTGTCTTATCACCTCATAACTTTACCTGACATTTTATTTTTCTCTTCCAACCTTTTTTTAATGGGTTTTTATTTTCATAGACATACGAACAGGGAAAGTCAAAGTCAAATCAATGTAAAATAATCTATTCCTATTTGCCTCATAAATGCAAAGTCTCCTCTAATGTTTACCATCCTCACTGAGCTCTGTAGGAGTCATTTTTCCTTCAGGCTGGAACACTGACATATACCAAACAGTAATAAAAAGAAAACATCAACCAACACTTTTAAGCTGATAGGAGACAACTGAAAAAACATAACTAAAACTGTGAGAGGTGGGAGAGTGGGGGGGGGGGGGAAGGGGAAGAAATCAGTGCACTTTTCATTATGCATCTTCAAATCAAACAGTTTGTAATGGGAGATTTCCCCAAAATAATGGCCTGTTTACACTAGAATACCACTAGGAAAGCATCATTTGGCACTGAGGAAGATGAAAACTGAAAGGCATCCCAGACACTCACCCTGAGGTAACATATTGACTAATGCCATAGATTTCAAATCGGCAGGTGCTCATTAAAAGCCACAAATGCTAGAAGCCAGAGTGAAGCCAGATTTACTAGGGAAAGGCACATATTGCCTGTTAAAGCTGCCATGATTACCAGAAGTAGAGCAGACTCAGAGCTACTGTGGAAGAAGGTAAAAGCAAATACAGTGAGAGGCAGATGGAAAGATCGAAAACAAAAGGTGGAAGATGAAAAAGAAAAGGGAGAAGAGTTTGTAAGTTGAATCTATGTAAAATATGAAACCTCATCACCCACGTTACTTACTCTTTTAATTCTGTGTTTGCCTTCCCCTAGCAATTAAATTGAACATCCTTGACAGCCTGTCTTCTACAACAGCACAGAGCTGAAACTAGTCATCAGCTTCAGCCCTTTGTGGTCCCCATAGTATTTTAATTTTCTAAATTGAAGATTTATGGAAATGCTGACATTCATCTCTCTTGGTTAAAATGCTACCATGTTGCTTACAAATGCAGGCTTTTTTTCTTTTAGCTAAAAGGTTGACAAGAAGGGCTTAGCTGCCTTCTAATCATTATGCTGCACATGTTGGGCTGTGAATTTTATGAGCTTTATCATCTTACTGCTTACATCTTTAAAGAACTGTCTAGCCACCGACATGCTTTTCCTCTATCTTTTCCTTAAACAACAGGGGTAATAATTAGCAACTGTGAGCAGCCTGTTTCTCATATGAATGCAGAAACAATTCCCTACTGAAAAGACAGCAGAACATCTAAATCTAAAGCAGTAAACATCTAAATCTTCAAAATTACATGATCTTTAGCAGTAGATGTCATTCAAAAGTTTACCTGCTACTACATCATTAGATTAACTACTACTGACAGTAGACTCCAAATTGTACCACAAAACCTCATGTTTGATTGGAGAGACATCATGGTAGCGATGACCTTTTTCCCCCCAAGTAGACATGCAAACAGGGTTCCTAACATCCGCTTAGTACGCTTCCAGCGGGTTACACTTTTCATCACTTAGCTAGTTTTGTCTTTGTTTGTTGTCACTTGTCAGATCATTAGAAAGTAAGTCTTCATGTGATTACTTCTGCATCTGCGTTGACAGAACAGCTAAAAAAAAAAATATCTTGACGTGGTTGAGAATATACAGTTATCAGAAATGCTATTGTCCACACTAAGTGAGAGAGAAAGGAGTGACAATCATTTCTTGTGCGCTAAGGAAAGGAAATTCTTAAAACATACGGATTAGAATGCTAAACTGGCTTACTGACTGGCAACCGGCTTTATTTCTGCCTTGCACTTCAAGTGGCTTCTACAGAAAAAAGGTTAAAAATGCAAGCGATATAAAAATCAAGTAGGAAACATCAGGACCTCTAATTCTGCTTTAATTATCCTTGACAGAGGAAAACGAACTGTTGTGCTGTGGAACGCTGTTAAGGGGTTACACAAAGCTAAAAGAAAATGCAAATTCTCTGATTGTCTGCATCCACATATGTGAAAAGACAATGAAGTCAGACCAAGACACAAAATTACTGAGACAACATGGACATTGATGCACGCAAGAGGTTAACCGTGTAAATTAGATAGAAAACAGCTGAAATTGAGTATGGGCTCTTCTACACAAGACTGAAGATGCAGAAAAATGATCAGCTACACCCAACAGCATACAGTGACTGGATACAGAGAGTTATATGCACAGCTTCCCAGAGGTGCGGTATGATATTGCCGTGGATGCTAACTGTCACCAATGGGACTCCAACAGAGAAAACTGCAGTTGTAAAGACCATGGCACTTTAAAGGCTACTCACAACAAAAGGTTTTACCTGTTTTACCAGTATCCATATGTCAGACCCATTCACTGCCTTTCCAGCTATCCAACAGAACCTGACTTTACTAATACAAGATTTCATGAAGCCCTTCTGTAAGTGCTGGCAATGCTGGCTACGAGCCAACGCACTAAGACACTCCTTCCACCTGCAAAGGAATGAACCCTAGCAGGCTGCGTTTGTAACCATTACCCCGTAATGGTCTTTTCTCTGTACCCAGGTCCTTTCTTACTGTTTTAAGTCAGCTAGAGGTGGGCTGGGATCAGTCTAAATATCGATCTTTCTTCCATATGCATATCCTTCCCTCCTTTACCACATGCTTCTCCAGGCCATGATAATATTTACATTTAATGTTCCCTATGTGAACACTGGGAGGCAAATAATAGCATATGTAAATTATTTTTGACAGAAACAGTGAAATTTCACTTTTTATTAGTGAATTTATCATGTTGCCTCTTTCCTCAACACAGAAATTCAATTCATCTACTAAACTGTAAACTGTGCCCTCAGAAATTTCGCATTTTATTTGCAGAGAAATTTAATCACCTGAGAGCCACAGCAGTATTTTACCTTGCCTAGAAAATGGCTTCCTGCTTACAGCTTGAGGCAAAGACAGGAGAGAAGAGAAATGCAGTGGCTCCCCACACATGGTAGCCTGAGACTGCTGGTCTCAGCTGCTGAGACTTCCCATTTCCCTCACAGCTCCAACAGAAGAAATACAGAGAAAAATCACTCTACAGCACATAGCGTCTCTGGAACAATAATATTCCTCCAGGACTTGGGGGACTGACAGGCAGCGCACCACAAACAGCACCCACTGCTTTTTCCACAAACATTTTTAAAGCCCAGCAGTGCCACTGTCACCAGTTAACATACCAATCGCCTGAAGAACAATTTCCCCAGCCTCAAATCTCCTGCAGCACAAGGCACAGAGCTGTCAGAGCTCTTGTAGGCTTGCTGTCTCAGCAAATTCAATTTACATTTTTATTTATTTATTTTCTAGGCGAGATCAAAGTTAGATTACCTCTCCTGGAAGGAAAAGCGTTGTTAAAAATCATCTGAGTTTGTCTCTCCTAGTAACATTCTAAGCAAGGAGTTGAGCAATAATTTTCCCTTTATTAAAAAAAAAATGGGGGGGGGGCAAATTTAAGGTTTTAATAGGCAACAGCTCAGATCATCCCAGCAATCAATCCCAACCAGCAAAATCTAGGTCAGTGAAACTGAATGGAGGCAGAAGGCTCCAAAGAATGAAACATGCGATTGTTAGGAATTAAGGAAAAGCTTAAGATCTGGTCAGGACAAAGGTCACAGTAAAGCTGCCAAGTGGAAACACATAAGCCCCTTGCAAGCCCCCAAATACGAACAATTTGGGGAGTGTGCCTTGAAACAACAAAAAAAGATTGTGCATAAAAAAACAATAAATGTGCCATCTTCAAGCTGTAAATTAATATTCACTGCAGTAGTCACAAGCTTCACCAAGACCTCTGTCATCAGCTCAAGATTAATAAAACTAGATTCAGTACTTCCAAAGTGTTACAAAATTTTTTCAGTGTTATGAATTTACAGACAGGTGTCCTCTGTCCCTACAAATGGCTAGAAACATTGTAAAACTTATGCGTTAAGGCACATTACGGTAAACTAAAGGAATATGCATTACTTCATTTTCTTTTCTGCTGCAGAAATTTAAAGCCTCCCAATGCTGCCTCACACACAGGATTACTGACTGCACTGTGGAGCTATTCAAAACAGTCTCTTCTCGACTTCTCCGTAGAACAAGCTCCAGCTGACCTACAATTCCAGACAGATACTGCATATTTTAAACTGATCAACACTTTGGAAGTCAGATCCCCACTACTAACGGGACTGCTGACAGAACCTTGGCTACTGGGGTTTTAGTTGGTGCTCTATCTGCAAGAGTTCCCTGTCCTGGAAAGCCAGCTGAATGAGATAATTCCAAGTCCCTGTTACCAAGTATCTTTTTGCAAATGCCCTAACTGGTCCCTAAGGCCCTTTAGCAATTCTGCACTATATGCAAACAAAACCCAGTTAAACCTACAAGTTACAGTTAACTGTTGATGTATGGGGTTTTTTTGAGACGACAGCTTTTCTGAACCACCACAGCTACTTTTAAGTTTTTCCAGTGGAAAAAAAATGTTACCTCCAAAAGCACTCCCTGCCATAGCAACAGAGAAAAGCTCTGAACTCCACGCACAACACATACAAAAGGCTCCCGGATTGTCAGCATGGAGTTGGTTCTTCCCACCACTTGAAATCAAAACAACCAAACCTGTTGTGCTCCTTGTGTTTCTTTATAGTGTAAAGCAAAATCCTACTGAGTATTCTTCATCAAAAGATTGTGGCACCTTCAGAACTCTTTTTAAAAAGGGATTTGCATTGCAAGGGCAGGTTAAAGGTCAGCTTTTCTCAAACCTTCATTTTATGGTGCTCTGAGTGAGCTTTGGAGTAGGCAAGAAAGAAGAATAGGTCATGCCATGCAAGGTAAAGACATTTAAGTGAGACTCTGATGTGCTCCATTCCTTTCTTAAACCAGGCACAGCCTCACAATGAACTTTTATGCTTTCTGGATGCCCTCCTGTAAAAAAGATCTACAGCCTGCATAAGTAAGATTGAAGAGAGGGAGAAAAAAAAAAGATTACTTTGCACTTTTTTTTTTCCTTCCTTGCAACTCAGTGTGGCAAGGACAGAGGACAGAAATATTAAAACCAAGAGAGGTCAAATCACTTGACTCCATCCACAGATAAATAAGTGGAATACACCTCTCCTTGGTCTAGAGCTATGTTTTAATAAAACTATATTTGCCATGGTAATATAATAAAAGCAAAGCTATACAATGTTATATGAATGAAATGAAGAACATTTGGTGTGGACCAGAAGGCTTCAAAAAGGACACTGACTGACCAGGGTGGTTAACTACCGCCCTCCTATGTTATTTCAAAGATGCTCACCACCATTTTTTCAGAACTGGATTTCTCATCAGCAAAACTCTCCCACCAAGAATATGATCCAGTACTAGCATGCATGTTACTCAAGGTTGGTTTCACAGCAGAACAGATTGATTCTCTTAATTCAATTTGTCTAATCTGCTAACTGAAAAACTTAAGATTTTGGAATGCTTAGAAACAGGTCAGAACAATACACTTCAAGAGGTGAGAAAAATTATTTTCTAGACAATAGGAGGCTATGAACCACTGCTCATGGACAACAGATATTGATGTTCATCTTTGCATGTATTATGTTTAGCACTGAAGCATCTAAAGTAGACACTGCAATTTCATCTCCCCAACCAAAATGGGACTTGAAGAGACTGGTTGTGGATACTCCTTGCTAAGAGATACTTTCCTGTTGAACATTACAAAATACTCACCAGCATTTAAGCTTAATATACTGCTTTCACAGTGGTCTACCATTTATTAAAACTCTCACTATGCAGGTATACATGTGCATAGTTTAACGTGTGGCATTATCAAAACTATTATCATTTAAAAATAAAGAACAAAAACAAGTTACATATAACAAAATTAAGTAATGTCTGTTTATAAAATACTGTCTGGTTGATTCTCATGTTAAAACAGAATATTATTCTTAAATAATTAAAATATTATTGAAAGAGGTGAGACAATTGAGTGCAAGCATTTTGGCTTACCTTTGGGAAAACAACCCGAATGTAGGAATTTAAAATGCAGTAATTCCCATCCTCAAGCCCAGTACTCAGGTAATCAGAACCTGGGTTACTAACACAGCAATGAACAAACAAACTTCAAGTCTTTAACATCCACATTTATGGCTTTAAGAGCAATAATCTCTCTCCAAATCAGATGTTATCCAAATGAGTGCCAAGTTTGCTCATACTGAATGGTACAGTAGTGCTTTTTACAACCAAAAACCAGCTAAAATACATTTACAAACTACCAAGTCTTCACCCAAAGAGGAGCTTCGCTACATGTAACAGTAATTCATGGACTGTGCTGAATCTCTTCCTTCCCTGTAAGTAAATGGAGGAAAATATTCGGAGCAGTGCAGAGAGGCTAAGCAGGGATGATTTTTCATCATCTCTTTCAATACAAGAAGTAGAGGGCATTGACTGGAGCTTGAGGTGGTCTTTGTGTATGTTGCTCATTTAAGCTGTGGAGCTCCTTGCCACAGCATGCCGTGGATGCTGTGAGATTATGCGAGTTCATGAGAAGACTCCACAAGTTCACAAGAGCAGATCGTTAAGGGTCATGGAGCTGCGGGCTCAGCTGGCCCCTGAGCTGCAAGCTGTTGGATGCTGGGAGAGCATGTGGAGCAAGCACTACCTGATGATTGCTCTGTTTTTTTGCCAAGTGGGCCTTTGATGTCACCTGTCACAGACAGTCTTAACAAAGATGTAAATGACACAAATGTATTACAATGATATTCAGAAGTCCTCATTAGGGTACAGTATCAACATGCTGGATGAGCATAAAACTTGTACAGCTACATGAAAAGGATCAATACATTGCTGGTGGGGCTAAAGCACCTGCAAATATGCATGAACAAGAAGGTTCAGCCCTCCGTGGCTCACTTCATAAAACACCCTGAAAAATACTTCATTGTGAGTATCTGTTTAAACTATCTTATCCGAAATAAACACCACTTTAGGTAAGATAATTGAAAAGCAACTCAGAGGTACCAAGATCCTAATAAATAACACCAAGACTCCTAGGACCTAAACTCTCACTGGAGGAAATGGAAATCAAACACCAAGTATATTTGTCAACATGGGCCCAAAGGCTTAAACTGCTTTTCAAAAAAGAAGAAATGAGATGAAAATGAGAAATGAGATTGCTCTGGCAAGTATTCTTTAAATTCTGGGCCTGACAAGTTTTTGAAATGTTATCCTTTAGGACAGTATGATGCCATCTCCAATAGTTTATGCTCAACCTTATCAGTCCTGGCAGAGTCCTGGCTTCACAGCTTGCAAATACTGCAGACACAAACATCTGGCAGCAAGCTGATGCAGCTTTTCTTCAGCTGCCTGATTAACAGCTCATGCTGAGTTTAGATAGCCACATTGGACTTTTTCAGATATCTTCTTATGCCTCTAACCAAACTCCCTTGGGAGGATAGTAACAAGCCACAAGAACATACCTATACAGCAGTCTCTAGAACCACTCACTCATTTTAGTTAATATTCTTCACTTAGGATAATCATAGCCTGGCTTCCACTTCTACTGAAAGCAACAGAAGTGTGACCAACAGAAGCAGATTCATAAGGAAAGAAAAAACGAATCTGTTCCCTCACTCTTCCCCCAAGCTCCTTCTACCCATTATCTGGTGTCAAGGCCCTCTGCTAAAAACAGCTGATAGATAACTGAAAAAAAAATCCTCAGATACTGCAGTATCTATGAGACATACTTACCTGTCCTGCGTAGCCCAGAAAGAATTACACCACTGCCAGCCCTCTCCTGGGCCATTGCACAGGAGAACAGAGGTTGTCATGACCCAGATACATGTCTGCTACAGATGGACAGATGGAAACAATGCAGATTTTACCATTTTACTTTATGGAGTGGGACCCAAGAGCTTTCATATGATGGATGTCAGTATGTTCCTGTATTGCATCTGCCACCAGGAAGAAAGTGCCTTTTCTCCAAGTCATTAGTGATCTGGTTAATCCCCCACATCATAAAAATGAAGTTTTCACAGGGCTTTTTTTTTTTTTTTTTTTTTTTTTTTTTTTTTTAAATTCACTGATAGGAATTTCTTGTGCTGAGCTGTACACAAACCAGATCTGGTGAAGAGCAAGGTGGCTGCAAATAAAATAAAAAGTTAAAACTGCATTAAGAGAGATAGGTCTGCTGCACTGCTGCAAAAGGGATCTTATCATTTATGTGCCAATACCACAGAATCACAAAGGGAGAGAAAAAGTAAGACAGGAGCATAAAGCAAGGATCAAAGGTTTCTGAGATGGAAGCAAAGAAATGAATCTAACTCACAAGGCTAAATCTAACCTGGAGCATTCCAAATCATGTCACTGCGTCGAAAAGAATGATGCATACACCGTTGTGCTGACACTGCTGCTTACACAGGTTGACAAATCTCCTAATGTATTAGGCACAAATTTTTTTTGTGTAATATCAAACATGCATGACTTCTTATCCCATTGATTTCCTTCCCTTTCCAGCTAGCAGGAGGATTGAGTTAAGACCCTGATAAGTCAATGAGATTCTTTCCATTGGCTTTAGTGAGCTCTGGCTCAAGTCCATAATTGTCATGGCCAATAGATGACTTATAGCACTTGTCTTGCACTATCCAAGGAGAAAAAAGTATTTCAGTGTTTTGCAAATTCATTTACTGGATCAGAAAGCAAGCAGATTTTGCAAACAGCAGTGGCAAAACAGCAGGGAGAAGAAGCAAAATTAATTTGGGGCCCTAACAAACCAAAATTATTAAACTATTCAGTCACTAACTGAAATGTTGGAGCCTAATAAGGGGTCTTAAAAGACTCTGCATGCGCCCAGGTCACCTACACAACCATTTATTTTTGACATTCATTTATGTTTCCACACTATGAATTACTTTTCATCATTTTTCAATTAAAAAAAAAAAAAAAAAGGTACAATACACATACAGCTGTGCATTTGGAGGGTACTTTCAGCTAAGTTTTCTGATGATACTCATTATTAACATTTATGATACACCACCATTTTGCAGAACAACAGTTAAAATAGAAAACACTTCTATGGGCATCTTAAGTATATCTGTACTGGCTCTGCAATCCCTTATCTTTGTCCCAGTCAAAGCCTTTCAGAGAGTTTTATGACACCCACAGCATGGTTAAAAGCTCTCAGGTGACAGCTGCATATACCCAACCATGTTCACAGGGCACTGTCAGACCCAGTAAGCCTCCGAGCAAGATAAGGGTGCATTGGCATGGTGATAGCACCAATTGGTTGAGAAGCAAAACAGTTTGAGAGTCATCCAAGGAAAGTAGAAATTGAACACGTTCATGCCACTGCTGGAAAAGCAAACAAAAAAGCATCAATGATACGAAGGAACATGGACCTTGGCCCAAAACAGTCACCAGGCAACTCCCAGGCCCTTTTTGCTCTTGTGTTTCTGAATGCCTAAAGGTCATTTTTCTGCTCCAGGCTCTCATTTTCTTCCCCAATACAGCTCTACCTGACCAACTAGCTCTTTCAGTAATTCATAGCCCAACTGACAGTGACATTAGCAACAACTATAAACATCAGCTTTAATGTAGGAATATGCCTTATTTATTATTTTCCTAAAGTTCATTTTAACAGCAGAAAAGCTGTCATCTTTGCTGGCATGCATACTACATAGGAAAGAAAGAGGAACTGATCCTCATAGAAAGGTAAGAAACCCACCTCCAAAGTCCCAGTCTTTTAAAAAAGATCAAGTACCCCACATTAAGATCCAAGGACAGAATATAAGGCAGGATAACTTTCAAAATGTCATAGTGCCACATGTGTTATCTTCCTAGGATGATGGTTCTTACGAAGTAAGTTTTACATAGTTGTCTTCCTTATGTAGTGTTGAACTCCTTCCTGCTGCTCACAGTGTATTTGTATGGGACAAATTCTCACACACCACTTTTATTAACAAACATGAACCATATAAGTACCACATGCTACAGACTGAACATGTTTTAAAAATCATCTATGATGACTTCTAAGAGTCGTGCATAAACAAACATTTTCAGAAGATGTTCAGTAACCTGCAACACTGCTCAGTTTACCAGCTGTTAGCAATACCAACCCCTGCTAGCAATGCATTCATTTCAAGAGACAGAACATAGTCTATTAAATCAGTTTACATGTGCTCAATAAATCATTTATAACGGACTGTGAAACCCTTTAAAAAAAAGTAAATGCAATAAATTAAGTTCATTCAGTAAATGCAGGTACTGACTAGCTATTTAATAAAGCCTTCAATAACAGACTGTGTGAAGAGTCTGTCTATAGCACCACATGCTTACTAAACTATTCACCATGGAAATACGCATCTTCTAATGAAAAACACTGTAAATTTAACTCTAAAGATTACTGACCTGCTCTAGTAGTTAAATACATCATTCATGACACAATATTTAATGAAAAATTTATTCCGAGATATGCAGCCCTCAAAACATTTTCACAGCTGTTGAAATAGCACAGTCTACTATGCAGTAACTACTTTTTAGACAATGATGAATGTATTAACAATTTATAGGCTATACAGAGTTAAGACAGAAAACATTACAGATGACATGCCTTTGGATATCTAGCAGCACTGAACAGCAGGGGTAGAGGAAACACACATGAGCACCTTGGGGATTTGTATAGTAAAATCTCCTCTTCCTTTGGTCCCAGAAGGATCCTCTAGAACAACCTTGGGGGAGTTGGTGGGTTTTAATAAGTCTTTGAGCCAGCTTTTGAAACTACCTTAAGATTTGCCATTTCACTCGTAGATGTTCAAAGTTCATCTTCGCTACAGTGTTTTTATGCCTTAGGAGTTTGAATGGAGTTTTGGGCTCGGTATGAGATAGGGAGTTGGTGCAATCCCTTTAAATAAGGCACGTTAAAGTTAAGAGGTCAAGATCCCTGCTCTTTCAGCAGCCGGCAAAATTAACTAGGAACCGCTCTCCTCTAGCAAATAAGACTGAATTAAATGTTTTTCCCTATTCTATAAAATGCAATATGATGATTTGCAGGTAATACTTTGATTCTTCTTTATTCAAATTCATTCGCCTCCAAATCAAAAACGCAGCTCCAAGCACATCTCTCAATGTCTTAAAAACATACCAAGTTTGCACTGTTTCAGCAAACTATTGCATTTTCATGAAAATTCGTGAATTTTACTGACCTCCCCCTGACCTAGGCCAGAGATGTAGCTTTGTCAGTACACCTGCTATCAATTATGCTATGCATTTTTCTTGGACATACTGGGAGAGTGTTACCATGCAACTTCGCAGCATCAGTAACAGCAGCAGCTCCGTAGAATTCAATTCTGTTCTTTCTTACTCCAGTGAATCCTTGCTGATGTTAACAAAGTTGTACTGTCATACCCAGGAATTTAGTCCTTGGTATGCAGATGAAATATTTAAAGCAACTGAGTTTATCTCCTACGTTTTTAGGGAGCTCTTTGCTGTATCTTTTATACAATGGTAAAGCATTCCAGTATACAACAAGCCCCTAAGCCTGTTGCTAACACCTCTGCAGAGTGACACGACTGCTCAGTCTCCCTCATACTTCATGCTCTGTCCCAGCACTGTTGTCTTTGTTTCCATTTTAGTTAGATTTTTCAGTCAGTTTCTTGGAGAACAGAGCCTACTTTAAAAACAACACAACATAAAATGGCTTCAAACTGTTTTAAAGCTAGTAAAATGGCTCAGGCAAAGCAACTTCTCTGCAATGGCATCACCGACAGCTCGAGTACTGAAAGAAGTTCTTTGTCTATCTGCCTTGAAAAGCCATTGCTACGGTAAGATAATCCTGCTGACACAACAATTTTGAATAAGAGTCATCAGAGCAACAATTTTTTTTTTTTTTTTTGTAAACTTCTAATACTGCTCTGCTGTGGTACTCCTGTAAAAAGCAGTGCTTATTCTGTAAGAAACAAGATCCTTTCAGGCAGTATAGGTCAAGCCTCAGAGAAAGCAGGCTAATTAATCCCATTTGAGTGCAGCCAGAGCTGACCTTGCATAAGTTCACAGAAATACACAAAAGCCCAAATAAAAGATATCCAAGTTAACAGAGGAGACTAAGACTTCAAATTCTTATGGCTATTTAGAAGCTTTTTTGTCATTGTGAAACCAACAGAAAAAAATGCAAATAAAATACCTGTGATTTCCTGTTTCCCCCCACATATTCAGTCAGCCCAGGTGCAATACATTATTGGCTTTTAGAGAGACAGCAATACCTCCATAAGGACCTGCTCCCATGGCAAACGGGCACCACTTGTATCATTAAATAAAGCTTATTCTCTTTGTGAAAAAGTTAATAACCCCAAATATGGTTTTTAAATATGGTCTTTCGGAAAAACAGGGCAGGCTCATAAGTCAGTGAACTGCAGAAAGTAGTACTCAAAAGCAATGGACTGATTTTGGACTTGCTCTCATACAAACCATCAAATTACTATAGAGATTGTTCAGTTTAGCTAAATTTTCCTGCCTAGTTTAAAAAAAAAAAAAAAAACAGTAAGAATTAAAACATAGAAAAAGAGTTAAACTCCACCACAAAAACACTTTACTTAGTGCCTTATACATGAAAAAATAAAATTAGGCTATAGGATAAAAAAGAGCTGCCAAATACAATTCTCTAAGTTCTTACAAGTATTGCAAACTAATTTCTTTCAAGAAAAGTCTGCACTTCAGCGCAGAGACCTTAATAAAGGATCAAGAATGCTGCATTCAGTCAGTAATTTATTCATTCCCTAAGCCCTAAGGTAAAGGAATCCTCTGCTTTATGACTGAAGGGCCACCATTTCTGACTTTTAATTATTTTGTATGTAGAGGAGTGGATTTAACTTTCAGCGTTTTTACATGCTGGAGGTAATGCTATGCCACCTCAGCAAGACTAAAGAGAGAATCAAAAAAGCCAAAAGGTTCCCTCTCACAGGAACCTGCACAAGGGTGAGGATAATTCTATTAGATATGTTTCAATAAACGTGTTAGATGTGGTGTGCTACA
Organism: Rhea pennata; assembly: GCF_028389875.1. NCBI lineage: Eukaryota > Metazoa > Chordata > Aves > Rheiformes > Rheidae > Rhea > Rhea pennata. The sequence continues at coordinate 13,304,845 of NC_084670.1, read as the reverse complement.
ATTAACATTATGAGCAGCAACAGCATTGTAGAAATCATAAAACTGCAGAATAATTTAGACTGGACTAGGTGATCTCTAGAGATCTCCCAATCTCTTCTCTAAGCAGGCCTAACTTCAAGGTCTGATCTGGTTACTCAAGGCCTTGTCTTGCTGAGTTTTGAATATCTCTAAGGATGGATATCCAATGCTGCTGTTCCAGTGTTTTCCACTCTAATTTTTTCTTCTTATATTTAGTTGAAATTTCCTTTGCTGCAACCTGTGACTACTGCCACTGACTCTTGTGTTTTTGCTGTGCATCTCTGGGAAAAGTCTAGTTTCATCTTCTAATCCTCCCGGAGACAGAAGACTGTTGTTAGCTCCCCCCTAAGACTTTTCATTTCCCAGCTGAAAAAAACCCAGCTCGATCAGCTTCATCTTGCAAAATTTTTCTTTTCTAAGAAGTAGGACATGCAGTGGTGGATGTTTATCTGCCTCCCACTCTTCTTTACAAAGGAGAAACCTCACAGTTAGACTTCAGTATTTTTCACTTCTAATTTTAATTTCTACATAAAGAGAGCACACACAAACTCACCACCTTCCCATACATGTGTAGATACACTTGCTCTTTGTTCTAGAGGATGATGACAGGGGACAAACTTGCCCAGCAGTTCATCTAACAAACATTTTCAGTCTGATCTGTCATATTTCAGAAATATTCTTGGCCTACTGCAAGAAAAGAACAGGGAAAAGCCATGACATCCATTGGGTGCCTCCATCTGCCAGGGAAGGAACAAGCTTTAAAACTCCCTACATTAGTTACAGAACTTTCCTCCTGAAATCAGGTCTTAATTAAACCAAGTAACAGGCTGTCATTAAAAGAAGTGCTCTCCGGCCCTCCACATATCCAGTCAGCCCCGGTGCTGACTTTTGGCGAGGGACACCAACACCCCCACGGACCTGCTCCCCGAGCAAACGAGCGTTGCTGTGCCCTGCTCCTTTAGTCTGCACCCAGCTTTGGAGGCACTCACTGGGCTCCACACAACCAGCCCTCCTGTGCCTGGGCTTCAGCAGAACAAGGAACGAACAAAAAATTTGTTTTAATCCTTTTTGTCAGCCACTTGAAACAGAAAAGCTAGTGCTATAACACAAAAAGCCTGCTTCAGCCCCCCTTCCTCTCACAAGCAAACGACATCAGAAACATTTGCTGAGGCAGCCTTTCCACTTCACGCATCACTGTCACAAGATCCCCACCTGCGGCACAACTTACCCCAGGCGCAAGATACAAATTAACCCCAGGAAAACATTCACCGTGCAGTCCCTCTAGCAGTTCTGCAGTGACTCTTGTTCTGCTCACCCACACTTCTTTAGTGCTCCAGCAGCAGTGATGAAAGTAAACAGGGAAAAGCCCAGGCTGCCATTCTGTTACTTCTTCCTAACGGCAATCAGAAGAAACAACCACCACCTGCAGTACGCTTCCCATCTGCACGTGGCTGATCACCTTCTGCAACCATAGTGCTGGACACGTCTATCTGCCCAACTACGTGCAGCCAGCAACAGCCTCTGTTTTCTCTGGGGTTCCCGCCGCAGGGCTCGGCCCGTTGGCACCTCCTTGTCCATGACCACCTTCCTCCACCAGCTCATTTCACGCGGCCAGTTGTCTGCTTGCAGCTCTTCCTTCTACGCATTCCCCTCAGGGAGGGTCTGGGAGGGAAAAGATGCGCTCATACCTAGCTGCTATGGAGCCTGACAGCAGTTAATCAGGCAGTTGAGATATTTGACAACTTTTATATTTAGCATTGATGTGCGGGTGGAAGCAAATTAGCGATTGGTATCTGAAGCACTAAAGAGTAAGAAAACAAGATTTCAGATTTAAATATAAAGTTTTCCTGTTTGCATCAGAGCTGCAAAGAAATATAGCACAAACATGCTGTAAAAACAAAGTAACAAAGTTTATGTGAATTTCATATTCAGTTTTTTACATAACAGAAACTTGTTAATGCTGAAACAGATCTAACTTAAGCTCCTGATATAAAATTGGCTGAACCTCTAAAACCCAAAATATTCTTACAAACACAAAAATACAAGAAATTTTACTTCTTGTCAAGTAACAAATTATATTGCATTTAGCAAATGATTTCATAATTATTAATAGAGTTTTTCCTATAATTTCCAACTGAGGTCTTAATACAGCTGCAGATGAAATTGCTACTGCAGAGCATCCTCAGTGATAGCCAGCTCACAGTTCTAACACAGCCGTTCAATAAAAGGTTAAGATCTGGACAGCACTTCTGGGTTTTGATTTCTGACTGGCAGTATGTAATAAATTAGGAAACAAAAGTGACATCCTGTATCAAACCTTAACCTCAAGTGTCTACCTGATCTCTAGAATCAGCTTTTATGAGAAATTTTCCAATAACTTTATTTTTAAAATGGTAATAATCATCTACTTGCAAGCTAGCATTTCAATACATGTGTTGCCAAAGCCTGCTTCACATTAGTCCTTTGCATCTGCTATTATTCTTCAAAGAAATGCCTTCCATTAAGTTTAATTACTTCCTTCCATAGCTTTGGATGTGACCCTTATTATATTTCATTACCTTTTTTCATGGTCTCCACAACAAATAAATGACTAATAGAAAGTACAAAAACAAAGAGACTATTAAGCAGATACATTACATACACCTATTATACTGATAAAACATTTATCTGCAATCCCACAAACAACATTAATAGGGAACTTTTCACATATTAGCAAAACCTGGCTCATTCTCTGAACCATTTAATATTTTTTATACTTATGATCCAATATGGATCCTACAGTCTCACTTTTTTCCAACCCCAGGTAGTAGGAAAGATGAGGTAAAGTGATGGTAGTACTAAGTAAAGCAATGCAGTTCTTCCCATTTCTTTTGGATGAAGCGGTCTTAGGTATTTTCTTGAAACAAGGCATAAGTCTCATTTATATAAAATTGAGAATGACATTTTGGTCAGAGATGAAAGCAATCCTATTCTGGCTAAAGGGAAATACTAGAGTAATGTTATCATGCCATTTTTTGTCCCAAGTAATGAGATAACCTATTTCAAACCAGTAAATCTTTGTTATTACTAAGAAGTGGTGATAAGCAATATACTTAAAAATTAATAAAGCCCGTAACTGTTTGTGGAAATCTACTGCAGGAAAAAATATACCAATTAGTTGTCACATACATAAAGCCACTAGAGCCATAGACCTTAAAGACTGAATAGCAATTTCCCTAGCTATATCTGAAATAGAAAAAAAAAAGATAAGTGTTTCCTCCAAATAAGTAATTTTGTTTTTTCCAGTCAGTATAAAGATAAAAACTTGAATATCCAAATAGATCTCACTAGCTTTGTCTAAACTATTGATGAGTTTTCCATTTTCTTCCCTACAAGGATGTTTATTTTCATACATGGATCACATTTTTTGCACAAATTGCTTTAGACCATTTTCATTCAGTGCTTCACAAGACACTTTACAAATAAAGCAGCAGTGGCTTAATGGTGCCATTAGCAAGCCATGACAAGCCACAGCAACTTGCCTTAGGGCTCAGAAGAAAATTCAGCTCTGCAGCCTTATTCACAAGAGGCTGAACACTTCCCTTCGAGAGCAAAATTTGGCAAACAGAAAAAAAAAATCAAAAGCAACAAGTCTGTCAAACTTAATTTTCTTTTCACTGTCACTGATATTTCCTGCAAATTTTGAAGGTAAAAAGCAGCTATAATCCATTTTTGTGTGTCTTCAACCTGTGTGATACCTGTTTTTTGGTTGATAGACTTCTCAATGTATAGTTATTCATCACTGCAATGGCCTCAAGCAGATTTGAAATTGATGATCAGATGTAGGAAGTAAAAAATAACAGAAGTCCAAGTCCAAGAGCTCTTCCAATTTGCATTCAGAATGAGCACACTAAAGTCAGCTTCTCCCCTTGGAATCAACGAAGGGCTGCTAATAAGGTGGCATGCAAGATCTCAGTGGGGGGAAAAAAAAGCATGGTTAATCTTCTGGTTAATTTGTAAGTGCCACGAAGTGTAACATTAGTTTTAGTAAATGCTGAAAGGTGAATATTCAGAAACATTCTTTTTCACCTTCACCTCAGATACCAGAAATGCCAAGTGGCAAAGAAAATTATGCAAGCAAAGCTCAAACAAAATGCCAAGGAGATTAACCCAGTGTGCCTCAGGTACCAGCACTCTGGAGAATGGCAATTCAAGCACCACACTGCCTTCTAGGCACACAGTCAAATCTTTAGCATTTCAGTAAAATAGCAGGAGAAAAGTATCTACAAGGCCAGCCAAATGTAAGGACAAAAGCAGTTTTAATGTCCTTACTGTACTTGACCCAGTATTACCCTTGTGATCCAACATCACCCTTTTGATAAGGATCACCTGCAGTACAGTCACTGTTATCTCTTGTTTTTTAAGCTTCAACAAGGAAAATTCTTGTGAAGTCCTATTTGGCCATGTTATAAAACAAACTGAAGAAGAGTAGACTTAAAATGGCTTCTTCAAAACCTGTGACTTACACAAATAATCATTCTTTTCATTAAGGAAAAAAAACCCACAAAAACATGAATTCAGCCACCCAAAACAGGTTTCTAGAACTGAAGTCTCTGATCTGTGCAAATAGTAAGATACAAACAGGGATACAGATACATACTGATGTGCAGAAATCACTGCTAGTGACTGATTCTGTCAGTGATCATTAATATTATCGCAGTCTTGTCTAGACTGATTGAGTACAATTACTATCTAAAACTGTAGCATTAGCGTTAGAATGCAGTAATGCTTTCTAATAATTCAGCTGCTCCTTTATCTACAGTCAAATGTAGAAATTAAGCTATACAGATATTTGGCACACCAAAACCAGTGTGCCTCCAAAACAGGAGGCACTGATTTGTCCCACTGTCCCAAGAGGATGTGCCTCCTCTAACATAGGGCAGTGGAGCATATACCTGATATACCTGCATTTCTGCTACAGGACTCACCACACAGCTTCTTGTCCTCATTTAAGTTGCAGCTGCACCCAGTCATTGCCTGTACATTGGCAACTGGCCTCTTACTTCAGGATGATTTACAGCAGAACAGGCTACTAATCCCACTGTGCGCCTGCACGTAGAGGAAGTGCGTTTCCTACGCTGCTGTTTTACGGATAGTTGTCACCATCTCTTTTCTGGTAGTAGTCCCAACTTAAAGATTTCCTGCCCTGCATGCAGGCTACTCTTTCCCACTCTTGCACCACCTCCTCAGCTGGGATAAGTGCAATCCCTACAGGCAACTAATCATTCTTCAAAATAAAATAACACTGGAAGGCAAAACAGTTGTTCTAATCCAATCCCATTTTCTGGCTAGGTTACCGCAGCCCCACTTGCAGCTGAGCTGGCACAGCAGCGAGGAAAGCGAGCAGCTGTGCACGGCTTGTCGAAGGCAAAGGTCTCCGGAGGCACAGACTGCTCCGAGGCGAGGGCGAGCACGCGTGTCTGGCTCCGGGATCCGGGGGCGGTCTCGCGGTTAAGGCAATAGTTACAGGCAAGGAGACCAAGACTCTATATTTAGTATTCTCAAAAAGTGAGGTGAGATAGGGGAGACTTCGATGGCATTTCAAGGAGCTTCTCCGGTTTCATCTGATGCGAGTTGGTGAAACCACTGGGATACCTTAACTGGTTTAAAGAAATGTATGAGTGAGGAAATGATAGTGAAAGGGAGGCAAAAACAGCCTGAATCATAGCTCATAATAAGAGCTGTGAGCTGCATGGGGAGACTGCTTGATCTCAGGAATGGGTACAAAGCAGCGTGTGTGTTCTCTCAGCTATAGCTGGTTGAGATACAGAAAGATGTAGTTCACAAATGGTTCCTAAAAATGCTATTGCTTTTGTCTTGTTTGTAATGTTCAATAGCTATTTCTTGAGCAAGGTGTTGGGAAGAGAAAAAACACTTAGTAGAATAAAATTTTCTTCTGTAAATATATTTTTCTGCCTTGCTGAAGGGAGAAAAGAAAAGAGGGATAACAGAAACACTGTCTGAAATTTTCTCATTAATTATATAGGGGAAAAATGCAAAATGCTTTTCTTTAGGTTAAAATTCCATTACCCAATACATGAGATGCATCTTCAACCAGTTTTCTTTTCCCCTTACACATTCCACAGATTCTGACGATCCTGCAGGAGAATGAGTCAGTCCCACCCTCTGTTCCATCTTTCAAAAGCCAAAGGGTTTTCCTGTCTCCACATAATTGGCTGTTAACAGAAAGGAGCTTTCTATTACTGCTTCTTACTACCTGAGTTATTTGGCATTTGCCACAGACCAATGCAAGCACAGGACAATTACCATAGATCAGCTGACACTTAGTAACTTGTAAAGCGACTTAACTCCCACAGCTGAGAGGCAAGGGCTAAGCTAGAAAAGTTCAGTAAAACTATAATGAATTTTTATAGTCACATAAGGCCTACTGTAGACACACGTGAACTGGGATATAAAACCTTCATTTGTTTGTCAAATTAGAACAAACAATACTCATATAAGAACTCTATACTAATATAACTGTGCCCACTGCAACACATTGATGCAGTAAAATGTCAAAACCCTCCAGTACAGACAAATCCAGAAAATAAGGTGATGTCAACTTATGGAGAGAGGCCAGATCTTAAGAATCTGAAGGAGTATATACAGAAACCCCAGGCACATAATTTCAGTGTGATGTAAAGTATTATATTATTTAAAATACTCCAGGTGGTATTCTAATGGCCTACCTAGCATTGTAATAATACTAATCTGTATATTAAAGAGCTAATAAATACACTATCATTTCTTAAATGCATCATTATCCCATCATTTTGATAATGAAATTACGTTCAAGTGTGAGTAAACAACAGATTTAGGGGGGGGGAATAAAATTGATGATAAATAAAAGGTTGGGAAACTTGCAAGAAAAATAACGTGGCATGTAGTTTCCGGCTTTTCTTATTAGGGGTTAAAACATCAAATCTCATGGAATGAGATCTCATGTGCTTAGCAGGACATTCCCTTTGCAAAAACCTGGTAAACTTTTGCTAGCAGTAATAAAAATATGTTTCCAGACCTCTTGAAAAAATTTCAAAAAAAAAGATAGAAGATTCTTAACTCTATACCAGACCAACATTCAAGATTAAAATAATTAGGATCTATAAATATTTGATTCTGCATTTCTTCTTTACAAACTGCTACTCCCATGAAATAAATATGGTTTTCCGATTACCTCCAACTGCTCTTGTTTTTTCCAGCTGGTCCACACCTGGATCTTACCTGCCTATTCTAGCATTCCACTGCCTATTGCTAACACAAATTGCTTCAAAACGCATCTTTCATAAGAAACTACCGCTTTAACTATTAGTGAATGTGGTACTCCCATGTGAATTTTAAATCATGATACGTACTGTGCAAATATACAAGATCTGCTTAATAAGGTTGCTCGTAGACAACCCGATCCATTCCTCCTAGGTGGCAACACTTACAGGATTTCATCTCTCAAACCCTTCCACTTCAGTTTATGCCTCATCTTCTTTCTTCTCAATGGGAAGGACAAAAATAGAAAATCCAGTATGGTATTTTATCCAATTTCAATATATAAGCCCGATGCTTCAAATCTCAAGTTCTTCCTCCAGTGCTAGAAATCAGATCATAGACGGAGAGCAGCTGCAGGGCAGAAGCACTGGGAAAGAGTTACAATCACAAAATAAAGGATCAGTTTGATCCATAGTCAGGGCTTCTCCTGGGTACTGCTAACTTTTCACACAGCAGCATCCACCTATAGCAACTAAGGTCTAAGGACAACATTAGCCAAACCTCACTCCCCATTTTTCTCATTGGCTCCCCACAGGATTTCTGATCCTGTTCAAGATGTCAGCCATTTATCCACAAGTGGCTGCATGCCTCAGACCCATAAGATCTGAAAGTCAAATTAAAAATATAAAATAAATTTATGATCAATATCTTCACTTGTCATCCACAAAGCAGGTCTTTATAGCATGGGAACAGCTTTGCTGGATAAGAGATCGGTTCAAAAATGATATTCCTCCAGGAACCAGGAATATTAAGAACGTAACTTTCCATTCCATTTGCGAGCATTTTGACCTTTCCTTTTTCAAGAGATATGCAGGGACATCTATTTTTAAAAAGACACAAAAAAATATCCCTCTAAAATAATTCAACCTGCTGCACAAACATTGCCTCCTTGGGAAAAGATGAAAGAAGTAGTTCTGGACAGATCACCATGTCCAGTATTATATTTCTGGAAGGTGTACAGAGATTGCTGGAATGAAATGTAGCAGAAGAACAGAATAGATGCTGAAAACTCTGCCTTTTCACATTAACTGAGCAGATGTTGTGACAAAAACAAAGACCTAAAAAACAAGCAAACAAATAGCTGAACTGCATTTCCCACCCCCTTAATCAATCATGCAAGGTTTGCTTTTTTTCGTGGTTGCATTTGATGCCCTTTCACTAAAAATAAGGAAAAGGGCATCTGCCTTATACTTTGATATAACGTATTAGAACACGTGAAATACAAAAATTTGGTGCTTCCTATGATGTTTTATGTCATACCATGATGTGCTCATTTATCTAGCATTCACAACACGTCAAAATAAATATTAAAAACTAAACAGGCCATAAACCACCAAAGCTCATGCCCAAGTCTATAAAGTTACTGTAATTTGAAGAGGCTACTCTGCCTTTCATATGTGATTCCATACCCATGATTATGCACACCACACTGTGCATCCTGGGGAATGAAAAAACTCCCAAACATCTAGTGACACATGCTTCATTGCTTAAAGATGAATTGGAAAATAGAAACCTGTTCCCCATTACTGTTTTATCACATAACTACTTAAATGCGAAACTTCTGAGGTATGAGACAGGTTCTGTTTTCTTCCCGGCTGTGGGAGCATTCATACACCTCTACCAAACTACAAGAGTGAAACTCCAGTTTTAGATTAGTTTAAGTATGCTTACATTAGAGATTGTTTAACTACAAAGGCATCAAAACTGAATTCATTCAGCCGAAGCAAATCCTGTGTTACAGGACTCAATCCTGACTACACTGCAGTCTCCTTCTGCTTCGGGGCGGGGGGGGGGGGGAGAGGAGGAAGACAAGAGACAAAAAAACAAGAAAAAAACAAGAAAAAGGAAAGGACATTCAGGATACACTGTTATATATCTTTGAGGAACACTTCCCCTTCTTCATCTCCCCTACTGTATTATCTTTAAAGGATAATTAGTTAAAGATCATTGCAAACAAGAATGAAAAGTGCTTTTTAAAATATTTTTTTAGAATTTCAATTTCAAGAATCCAATGTAATAAAAAACAAATTACAAAACTTCATGTACTACACTCCATAAAACCTTACTTGATAATTAAATTCCTTTGGGCCATATTACAGCCAACTCTAGCCCCACACATTGCCAGACTCACTAATTCATTTACTTTGAAGAAATTTAGAGGTAAACAATTTAAAGGTACAAAAAATGATTTTTTTTAGTTAGTTACAGAATAATTTTGTAGAATTTATTTAAAATAGAAACATCAAATTTAGAAGAAGCCCCAGGAAGAATTATGAAGTTTCGCCACTATCAGCTAGAGTGTCTGTCTACAAAAACACCATCTTTGTTGCAGGGGGGAGAGGGGGGACAACCCACAAACATAGCAAAGAAGGATGATATAATCTAAAAAGAGACCTGGTTACTGCCTCAGAAATCCTGGATCTGCTCTGCAGTGTATGTTGCATCCATGTGCTACTTTCCAGCTTGTTTTTGCATACTCTGTATGGGGCAGCTCTACTTATTTACACTGTAATTGTGATCATTAGGGTTTCTTGTCATTTCAACACGATTTCCAGAAGGTGGTACACATATACCTCTAAAGACTTCAGAGTCCACAAGGAAAGATTTTTCAAGGTGTCTGAGACCTTAGGGTCAAGCCTGATGAAAACACATTGTTCAGTAAAAAGCAAGACATGAGCTGTCATGGTTTCAGTAAGATTTTCTCATTTGATTTCAGACACAGCCCACCTTCGACTATACAGTGGCCTTGCCCAAACCTGTGGTGGGGCTCACTGCTTGCATGAGCAGTTTTCAGAACAATCGCTAAAATTTCCCATTACTAAAGATACTGAGATGCCCATTGACTCTGTCCTTTTGAGTCCCTCCTGACTAACTCAGCAGTCACTGTAAACGTTGAATTTGTGGAGACCTCAGCTGGAAGCTGGGGTGCAGGATACTCCTCCTTGTCGCACGTGCATTGGAGTGTGCATACTGCCACCTAATTAAACTTCATTTGGCCACCCACAGTTTGGGGTAATGACAATCCATCCTGCTTCCTAGCTCTGGCCTCACAACTTACTTGACAATTCTCACCCTGTTTTTCAGTGCCTATAAAAGCTAGGAAGCAACCACAGTAAGAAGCCTTTTCAGGACATGACCCACATACTGTAGTAGCACAAAATATTATCAAAACACAGAATGCATGAATTATTCAACAACAGAGCACTAATGTTACAGGGGCCACTACTTCTTGAAGAGATTCTCAAAATAGCAGCAATATAGCAAAATGTGTGCACTTTACCATTAACTGCATTTACAGTGAAACCAATTTTCAGGACTCCTCAAATGTGTACAACAATTCCTGTATTTTCCTCACATAACATTTTTCCCCCTTAAGCATTTCATAGTTAAAAATAGAAACAAACAGAAAACTTGCTGAAGCCATGAAGTGTGAAAAATGGCAGAAACTGGAATCTCAGAAGACTAGGCTCTTATATTTACATCACACTTTTTATCCCTAAAGATTTAACCATATACTCATACGCATGGTGCAGTCACAATGGAAATAACAGCAGCTCACAAAACTCTTGATCATCAGGTTAAGACTAGCAGAAGAAAGAATTCACATTAGAGAGAACTTACAGCAAATTTAGAAGTTGCTAGGAAGCGACCTATCAGATGGGCATCCTTCCATGAGGAGGGGAGGTCACCTCTGTTCCTCTCCTAGGATCTCCCCAGTCCTTTTCACATCAGAGGAAGAGGACGGTGCAAGAATCAAACAACATCCAAGTACAACAGGATCCAAGTACAATTCTCAACATAGGAAAAAGGATGGATCCCTTTTCAAATTAACTGCAGCAATGTTTATGTTAACAGGGAATAAGGTATATGTGAATTAGCTTGGACTTCATTCAAGCACAATATACAGGTCATCTCCATGGAAGGCCCCACATTCTGCAAATTCCTACGGGCTAACGGATTTATAGTGAGACACATTGCTCTGTTCTGCAGAGTAAGCTGAGCTGAAACAGGCAACACACTTCTGATGATGTAGAAATTTAAGGAAGTATGTAGACTTCTCCATGCATAAAGAATAAAAGAATCAGATTAGTACTTAAATATTCCAAACAGCAAGTGTCCAAACCCCATGGCTAGATTCTTTTAGACATTTTGCCCTTTCCTTCTAAACAACTATTTGCCAAGATAAAAAATTCAAAAGAATGAGATCAGCTTTGCTTAGTCTCCAAAGTACAGATGCAGTGTATGCCTATAGATAGTAAAGTTAACCATATTATTGTACTGTCTGGAGACCCCAATTAGATGCAGGCCACTGAACACTCAAAGAAAACACTCAGTGCAAATTCCTGCCAAAGCAGTTTACCACAGGAGTTACGGACAAATCTAACCTGTGGATTTAATTAAATTAGCTGAAAGCGAGTGAACACGCAGAACAATTATAGGTGAATACACAGGCATGGCCAACTTTGACAGCATCCAGCAAAAAACTTTGCCAAGCACTTGCTTTAGTGTTTTGTTCAGTTAACCAGTAAGTTACATTTTGCAATCTTTGGACTTTTCAGTTAGATAAAACTAATAGTGAAGAAGCTATGAATGTCAGCTGGCTGCCTGCTTACTTTGAGAGAACTCAAGTTCTGCAGTAACGAGAGCATTGCCTCAAAATATACCAGTCCCGTGTATGATACGGGATTTCACTGGATGTTTCAACTCACTCGTGATGGCTGCTGTCAGGTCCCACCTACAGGCATATATGAAATCACTTTTCTTCACTGCACTGTAAATTCACAGCACACAAGCAGAAAGAAACCTCTCTCTGGATTTCACATGTAGCCTTCACTGGTCCATCACACTTAGACATTTTTATGTTAAATTCTACCACATTAAAACCACATAGTTAAAACTGCATGATGACAACATAATCCACCTCCATCTTCCTCTACCAAACCTCCATTTAGGAATGAGTCTGTGAATATGAGAAAGCAAGATCCACTGTAAAATGGAACATTGTTAACTAACATTACCTATTCCGTTTGCTTTAAAATATCATGGTCCAACAATTGGAGATAAAATATTTTATTACATTAATATATTAATATTCATATTTTATTGTAAGATGACAAGTTATACTGAATTACCATTTTTCAGCTAAGCGACAGTGAAGGTTTCATTGAAGTAATTTATTAAATAACATCTGTCAACATTTCAAAGCTTAAATGGCTGATACAGTGCAAGTTACAGAGTTCAGCATCATTAGGGACAACAGTGATTACACAAATAACCATTCTGTTAAGCTAGTACTCAGTGATGTGGCACGTTGCTGCCATAGTAGCAATCATAAGACCAACTGTTCACTTTCAAGAAATGCCTACACTTCATTCAACTATTCTGGTATGATTTTTAGAGACCTGATTAAAAAAAAAAACAAAAAAACCCCCCAAAAACCCAAAAAACTCTTAGAACTCACCTTTCCCTGAGTTTTCTCCAAAAGAAGTCAAACTCTCACGAGAGCTTCACTCATTTTAATGAGGATTCACCACTATCAATTTGAAGACAAAGTTTTTTGAGCTGTGATCAGTGACAGTCCCCCCAACATTAACTTGGAAGAATGCAAAATAAACATCACAAAGACAGCGCACACACACACTAGGAAAAGCCACCTTCCCAAGCATTTTTGTGAGTACTACACACAGAGGCTATTTCTTACAGCAGTCATAATAAAAGGGGTATCTAAAGGTTACACTTTTTTAAAAGCTTTTTTTAAAAAGCTTTTAAACCAGTGTAAGTAGTGCAAGTTAATTATTAATAGCCACCTCTGCTCTTTGTACTTGACAGACATCTCCATCCAGTCCCATATGCATTAAACATTTGCACATACAGAACTCCAACATTCAACAAGTCTCAATATCTTTTTGAGACGGAGATGAACGAATGGAAAAAACCCTATAGGAACAGAGGCAGAGTGAGCCATGAGGCAGAGTGAGTCACAGGTCAGAGCCACAGAAGTGCTCAAGGCAGAAGTGGCCGGGGAACTCGGCAGCCCTGGCTTCCCATCCACTGTGCCCACCACTTATTTAAAAGTCTCCACTCACAGCACAAATTTTTGGTCCACTTTTATGTTTCCATGTACTAGCTACCAACTGCACAAAACTTAGAGAGCCAGGGCAAACTTAGGAGGAAGAATGAGAGTGTAGGTAACAGGCCTGTGGTTTCAGGAAAGAGAGTTGGCTAGGTTTCACATAAAAACATACATATTATTCTGAATCTCCTTGTTGTGTTGAAAGTTTGCGGAATACCTTTAGTCCGTTTAGGGCAACTAAAAACTACAGAAAACTCCTACCTATGTGAAAAAAAACACAGGCATTACATCAAAAACATACACAGTCAAGACATTTTGATTATTCCTACAGAATGCCCGTGTAGGAGAGTCCAGCCTGCATAAGAGCAAAGCTAATCTTCACATATCTGTTTCACTTTTTATCCTTGCACCTGCCCATATTAACAAGATTAAGAATTAGGCTGGCAGAAGACTGTGCGTGAAGAAATACCAATTTGTCCATCGATTTAAACATCAGATCTACACTTGAATGGAGCTCCAATACTGGGCAAAGGAAAAGCATTTACTATGTTTTAATTCAAAGTCTGAAAGGAAGGGCCTGCAGAAGTCACGCTTGTAGGCAGGCTGGGGAGACTGTCACAAGACTGTGCAGAGGAAAAGAAAAAAACTCCTGAGTTTTCTTGTAAAAGGACATGCTTATTTGACTGCCAGAGCCAGAAAGTTTTTGCACATGATCTTTCCACACAGCCCAAAAAAGTAAAGAAATTTTGTCTCTGGGTTGTTTGCGGATCCAAGCCAGGTCATCCAGGGAGTGTTTAAAAAGGAACATGTACGCTTCTCCGCGTGAAGTCGGGCTCCGTTCGCAGCGCTCCCGTCTCCTCGCCCCGGTCACAACTCAACTCTCGCTTGCACCAGTGCTCTCTGCTTAAGGGAGCTGTTATTATCAATGTCTAAGCAGAACCCCCTGGTTTAGGGAGGTTTCTGCCCTCAAAGCAGACTTTGCCATATTTATTAAAAAGCAGCAAGAAGCTACATGTATGCGAAAGGAAACTCACAGACATTGACATACCACAGACCCACCAGCAGGGAATGAATGAAAGGGGAAACAACGCAGTGTAATAGGCATTTTCTTTTCAAAGTTAAATGCCAAGTAAAGTGATAAGAATGGGGTTCAAGGAGACACAAGGATGTTTATTATTTGGGGACTGTTTTGAAGCTTGGCAGTTTTTCCTGTTCTGCTGATATGCTGAAAGCAACTGCTATGAGAGGCCGTCCCAAAGTTTGAGGGGAAAAAAAAAAAAAAAAAAAAAGAAACAGCCTTTTGTTAGAAGATCAATCAGCTGCAAAATAACAGAGCATTCACAGATGAAAGGCACAGTGTGCGAACGTAATCAGAACATACACAGAAAGGAGCAAGGCAGATAGCAAAAGAATTTTTCCGTTCCAGGGACACAAGAGAAACTCCCCACAAGCGACAACACTGTAAGGAAACGCGCGCTCTTCCCAACCGATTGCACTTCCGCCTCCTCCCCTTTCATTCAGTACTTGGTGCTAGCGATGCTCCATCTCCAGGACATGCTGTTTGTAAATACTTTTCTCTAAGTGCAGAAAGGCTGGAGAAAGGATCTGATCACACGGTAAGTTTGTGTTTGTATTTGCTGGCATGAAGGGGGAAAAAAACTCTATCAAATAGGTCCCTTAATTTGCAAGCGCAATTAAATACTAAATATTATCGCATGGAGCATGTGGAGCTTGGGTAAATTCAACAGGGGAGCGTGTGCTTAAGGAGCAACTGGGACAGCTGTGAACATCTGCAACCTTTGCTTTAAAAGCAGTAAATGCTGCACAGTCAGAAAAGGAAACAGCTCTCCCCGTTTTGTCCTTTGCACTGGGAGTCTGTTGCCTGTGTGCTACAGCTCCTGAAGGAATTCAGCTCAAAGTCAGCTGAGACAAGCGAGAGCCCCTCACCCTCCTCCTATTCTTCGGTACACAGCTCCCTTCCCGCTAGCTGAGAGCTCGCCGGTCTGACAACGCAGGGAAAGAGAAGAATGGCAGAAGGAAGCGGAGCACAGCTGTACATGGCAGAATCTCTCCACATTCATTTGCCAAACAAAACCACTATTCAAAAAAACAGCGAAGATGCAATAGAGCCACACTGAATCGATGCCTCTGGCAGCGAGGGGCTCTCTCTAACAATGCATTCAAGCGACAGATAGAGATTTACCTTCAAAATGCAGGCCATGTTCTTTTTCTATCCTTCCTACCACAAAGCAGCAGGGTTCTGCCTTGTGAGCAGCAGTCCCAGTGTCAGGCAAAAGGCTCGCAGGGCTGCAGAACTGCTAAAGCCTACATTCCTGTAGATCCAAAGGAGGGTACCACTCATCCAGGATCCGTTAGTCATATTAGTCTTTTTACGCCCCGTTTGTTCCACCCATCAGCTCCTGCCACTGGCTGGGAGCCAGCCCAGTACCTCCCTCCGTCACATGACCCGGTTTGATTCATGGCTTCAGCACGTATTTTTTTAAGCCCTGGGACGCTCTCGCGCAATACTACGTATACAAATGGCAATCTATAGCCTGCAGATGTTTTGTGATATTTGGGAAACAGGCTGCTTGTTTGTAATTAATCCCTGTGCAACCCTCTGAATCTTCTCTGCAAACATTAACTGTCTGTTGGTCAGAAAAGTCCAAACTCTCTCTATATTATTTGGGCTCTAAAAATCTTCAGGCTGTTTGTTAGTGTGAGATACTGTTTTATGTTCAGCCATCTTCATAGTGCAGGAAGCTTCTCTTTGTCTGAAGGCTGCAACTGTTTCTTAAGTGAGATAATCATTATCAGCAACCAACATAAATATCCCACCAGAGGTGCTTGCATTTTGCTGTGCATGCCATTTCATAGGAAGAGCTGGCATAAACTCATGGAGAATGGGAAACAATTTTCATTTCTGCAAGTCTGATAAAGGCTCTCTGAACTTTCTTGGGACTTTCCTACTCTGCAGTGGGATTAACTGCAGATTAATAGATTTAGCTGTTGAAGAAATCTTCTTTCACTTGCACTTTGGCTGTATTTCTCTACATCTTTTCATTAATTCAAACTCTTCTCTCAAATACCGGGGCTCTATACAGTACTGAGATTTCACTTTGTTGCTTTTCCTGCAGTCTTTTTTTTCCAGTACTTCTGCTCATTACACTATATCTTGGAAGACTTTGTATTTTCTGTACTTGGCACCTTCTCTGTATTCCACGTGTGCTACATTGCTTCATTTCTACAGCTCTAATACACATCAAAGCTCCTCCTATTCCTTAATAAATTCCTTGAACTGGATGTTTTCATCCTCTCTGCAGTGATTCAAGGTACCTATTTAAGTGTAGCTAATACATTCCAATTAACATTATGAAACTGCTTATCAGTCAAGTTCCTTAATATGTGGAATCCAAGGAAGGTTAATGCTGTGTCAAAGATTTAATAACAGATATTGTTTCCTGCCTGGTAAGTCTCTCCTATCCAGTTGCAACCCTTAGAGGCAATAGGCAGGCTGATGTTAAGGGAATTAGCTCTCCCCATTTCTACGCAAAGGCAAGTCCTCCCCAACAGCAGGGCACAGAGGGACTGGAGAGGTTTTTTCTAGTCCATGCTCCTTGGCTGCCTTCCTGTGCACTTCCAAAGATGCCAGTTTGCAGCACACTCTCCAGAGTGCCATAGTTTTATACAGGTCCTACAAACTTCTCAGTCCCTCTCCCCAGTGGAAATGCACCTCTGCACTCAGCTACAGCTGCAACCCAAGGCCCTGGAACTAAAAATTGTAATGTTCTTGGGGAGACTCATGAAGAGTCCTTATTGAAGTTTGCAGCTGTGGGTTGTCTAATATAATGAAATAGGCAAGCTGCAATCCAGGGTAAAAGATTGTAAGCTTATCATTCATTAAAAAAATTTAACAGTAATTGCCTATTTATTTCTCCAGCAATCAAGCTTCTAGCTCTTCTGGGATGAAAATTATTCGTTCCCTCTGTGTGGTAAGCATAGGACAAGTTTCTATCTGACAGAAAAATACTACACCTCCCCCTCTTCCTTACGAATTCTATAGAGAAAGAAGGGAATGAGACTTGGAGGGAAACTGTCTTGAAAAGGTCAGACACAGTTTTTTCAGTTATGTTCAAAGTGTTGAGGGATTTCCAGTGAATTATATACCCTAAGGAAAGACAGCAATGTAATGTTATCTTGTTTAAGCGTCTCCAACAGGCTTTCATTCTAAACACTATATTGAGCAAAATAACATGTTTACCTTTTAGACTTTTTGTAAATGGACCAAGACATTTATCATAGACAAAACCTCATAAGTGTTCCTCTGCCTTACCTTTTCCCAGTTCCATGTGCAGCTCCATAATCCACACCCTAAGTACTTTTATAGTATAGTCCCACTCCTATTCATGACTTCTGTCTCGGCAGCCTTTTTTCCCCTCCCTCTGCTCCATCCCTAAGTGACTCTCCACAACCTATTCCCCTGCCTACTAAGATATTCTTATGGCACCTTTTTAAGAACATGACAAAGCTCATCTCTTAAGTTGTCCCATGGCAGCTACAAGCTCTCTAAGTTTTTAGTTTAGTAAAATATAGTAAGTTATTTGTATTTAGCAGAATACAAATAGATTTTCTGGAATACTAAAGGTGCTGCAGCCTGTCTGTAAACACCCATGAGAGGCTCACAACGTACAGGGATTCCTGCAGCAGCTGCCCTTGTAGCTTCAGACAATGCTCTGCTGCTGCTTGTAAAGGGGCCAGGCATAGCACTGTACTCTGCAAATACAGACAAAATTGGAATTTATTTTCCTGCAGAACTTAATTTTGAGATAAAAAAACATGAAAACAAATTCAAACAAATACGCACTTTTCTTTAAGAATGGATATGGGATTTCACTCTCTGCTTCTGGGGAAAAGAACCAGAGGTGTGACTGTAGCTGAAATAACAGTAAACAGCAGCTGAAGGTCCAGCTATAGGTCAAGGGAATTTCATCTCAGGGAAACTATGTGAAGAGACCAGTAATCCCAGTAGGTACAGGAGATCACTGTACCCATTTCAGAGCCATGGAAATGCAAATTAAAGTTAAGTTGTGCGCTTGAATTTACATAGCAAGTTGATGGAGCTGAGACTAAATCCCAGGTCTAAATTGTTACTCATTTGCCAGGAGAAATGCAGCAACTATACAATAAATGAAATCAAACATCATAAGTGCAACTTTTCCATGAGCTTCATGAAGCATTTTACTTGGACTTACAATGCTCCTGACATCAGCTTTAGGTCAAACATACCTCACTCAAATTTCATTCATGCCTGCAACTTTTCTTCCACAGTAAATACAGTCATTGTTGCCTGGTAGGGATGTCAAGGTCAGTATGGGATTGTCTTTCAAGTCTGAGTTGCTATAAAAGGCCGCACAAAGTCAATACTTACAGAATTGCAGTCAAAGTCCTTGTGCATTTGCCATCTAGTTCAAACTCTGCTGATGCATTGCTATGGAGATACAACCTTCAGGAAAATACGGTTGTTTGGGCAGCAACCATTTCGAATTCTAGATCTTAAAAACTAAATTCTATCATAATAAAATCAATCCTTTGTGCAGAAAACTGGTAAAACCTTAATTTTGAATGATTAATACAGTAACACAATGCCAGCATTCAGGTAAGAGTTTCTCTGTACTTCTTATACAGCTTGTTACACTGGGCTAGGCTGTGCCATGAATGTTGCTTGACTGGTTTATTAAGTGAGTGGACATAATGAAATCAGTCTCTTTAGCTACAGTTATGATAAGAACTTCAAACCCAAAACACCACAAATGATTAACACCTTAAGCTTATTTGTCTCATACTTTTTTTTTCAAAAAAGTATATACTTTTTTCTTTCTTCAAAGAAAGTTTGAAAACTATAATCTGCTCACTAACTGTTAAAATCGAACATTGAGTTCGTCTAGTGAAACCAAAAAGGAAGAAACTATTATCATGTTTGCTGCCACTACAAATTTTCATCAGCAAGTGGTGACGCAAGATGGCATTTCTCACCCGTCAGGTACAACCTGAATCAGCAGTGGAGTCACAGATCCGGTCCAACACTATCCAGACATCTCATCTTCCCAGCCTTCCATATCTAGTTTTCCTTATCTCATGTAACTTACCGTTACATATAATTAAACTACTCTGTAGCCCAATAGCACAGCAGAGGTAGATAATAAGATGATACGAAGACAGGCTATTGTTTGAACAGGAAATCTTATCAGGTCATCAAAATGTTCCATCTAATCTTAATTCAAACCTTCTCACTAGCCTGACTTTTCTTCCTTTGCCTGAAAAGGCCGCTGAATCAAATTGATATGTGTGTGTGTGTACATATATATATATATAAGTAGTAAACTCCTACTGCACCTCCATTTAAAGTCTGGAAGGTGAAGAGAACACATGAGATTTAATATAGCTTGAACTCTACATTTACTTTTCAGAAAAATCCTTATAGCTTAAAACAAGCATGCCATACATGCACTAGTGACAAAGCCAATGAGAAACACATATTGTGCTATCCACCTTATTTCTCAGCAAAACTCATCTAAACCTCACTCTAGAAGCAGGACAACTGTACTGCCTTAAAAAAAAACAAAAACAAAAAAAACACTATGAGGTGCTTGCGCACTTTTCACCAGTAAGAGACAAAGATTTCTGGACACTGTTAACAGTATTAGAAATTCAGCTCACCACCTCACTATTATTCAGTGTCATGGTAACAATTTAACATGGCTACACAGCATTTTCAGAGCTTCCATGTTCTTGGTTCCCCCCCCCCCCTTTAATACACACACAAACACACTCAGATCCATGACTCAACTTTCACTCAATTAAATATAGTTACCAAAAAAAAAAAAAATCAAGAGTTAGCCAGCTTTTCATCAGGCAAGTCTTGAATAAGTTAGAACTGGACTATTTTATATCTATAGGATATAAAGAATACAGTCTATCCTATGTCTATAGCACATGGCTTTTCTACAAAGTACACAAGGTTGTGCTTTAAAACAATTTTTTTTAAAAAAAATCAATATTTTACATGTACAAACGTTCTGAGATCAGAAGACAAAGGTCCACAGAAATTCCTGGAAGCAGAACCAAGTAAACTCTAAAGAACAGTAATCTTTTCAGAACACTGGCATTTCCTTTTTCAATCCAAATGCATCTAAGCACTTCAATTTTCCATTTCTGAAGTTGCTTATTGAACAGTAATCATTTTATACTGAACTACAGATTATTCTATTTAATATAAAAGTATCATTTGTTATTTGCAAATAACAGAACTGAATTTAAAATGCTGCAAAGAATTTGTGCTCAGAGAAAAACTCTGTTCATCTTCCTCAATAGCTTTCCTCTATTAATACCAACTAAGCAACTCTTCAGAGCGCTGTGTCCATTTATGCCACCAGCTGATTTTCCCATATAAAAATAGTAAGAAAAACAAACGTATAATTTACTGTGATCTCTTGTAGAAGAAAAAACATCCACAATATTCTCAAGGGTATTCAAAAGGTAAAACTTCTTTTTGAAAATGCACTGTCATTTAAAAGTAATGCTGCTGATTGCAGAATTTTGTTAATACATATTTCTTGCCAAGGACACATTTGTTTTTTCTGCTATTAACTTTTACATTCTTTGCTCCTATTATCAATACCTTACACTCCCATGATTTTTATAACATGATTCTAACATCACAAAAATATTAAATTTATTTCACGTGTAGATGTCCCTCTCAATTTGCCCTCTACATAGATTTTATCTGAGAGAATATAGCTCTTCACATTAATGAACCAGTGAGTACTTCAATCGCAGTATTTAAGGCCCTACAGTTGAACAGAAAATTTATATCCCTCCTTTCAACTTGTTAGATAGATTGCCATACTTCTCCAGTCTGCAAAAGCAGACACTATCCCCTACTGTGCTCCCTCCAAAGATCCACTCAGACACTGATTTTAAGGGCTAAGCTCTATCATTATCCAAATTGCCATTCACTTCGTTCTATTGAAGCAACACAGCCTTTTTTTTTTTTTTTTTTTTTTTAAGTCATACTGCTTCTGAAAAAACCTTGTCTCTACCTCTTCATGAGGCTTTATCTAATGTTTCTCTACAAACATTTAAGGAAGACCTTAAAGCACAGCAGTAAAAGATAGATTTATTTAAACCAAGAGTAAATTAATTTTGTTCTGAGAGAAAAAAAGAGCAAAACAGAATATTCTCTTGTGACCACTGATACAGAACATATTTAGAAGGGCCTTATCCCAGCATTGTCAGATCTGAGCCACCTTGATCAACAATATCCTCCTGTGCATCATTGCATCACAAAACTCAGGAATCTCTGAGGTCTCATCTTGGTCTTGAATGAAGGTTCAAGGGTGGGAGAGGGAGAAACAACAACAATGTTCCGGTAGTAAGGTGGGAACTTGGGAATCCTGTAGTACGGGATCCTGTCTTCTTAGGCACCATGGTGACCTCATCACTATCAGCATCCTCTGTGGGCCTCTGGAGGTCTTGCCTTGTTTTGACCAGCAGGTATGGGGCTCTGACCAGGGACAACAGCAGGAGCTCTGCTTGACAGGGTTAAGCTCCACTCTGCTGTGCACAGAAAGCTAGAGGAACGTACCATGGCACCAGGAACAGCAGATTGTCTGCCCCACTCCCACATCTTAAGAGATGAAAGGGCAGTGTGACAGCCAGGACACAGTCCAGGACAGAGGCCTCCCATGGCTGCAGTCCAGAAAAATAAGATCTTGAGGCCGGATTTGGTCCATGGTCTAAGAATTTCTATTTCTTATATAATTAAAATCAGTACAACAGCAATACAAAAGCAATCACAGCATTCTTCTAATCTCAGTCTCAGGTTTTACAGTTCTCTTTATATTTGTCTATTTTTCTTTTGAAAGCATGTAACTAATCAGAACTAGGTCCAATTCTGCAAAACTTTATATCCTCCACCAGTTCTATCAAATCTAGCGGAACACGCTCAGGGTATAAACTAGCACTGAATTTAACTCATGGTCTTCTTTTATTAAGTATTATTAATTATCATTATTTGAGCACAATATAAATAGATGTGTAACAAGATGATATAACTTTAGGAACAAAAAAAGTGTTTCCACAGATGTTTTCTGGCTTTAATATATTTTATTCAATTATGCTCCCAGTGTTTAAATAATGCAAAATACATACATATATATATATATATATATGTGTGTGTGTGTGTGTATATATATATATATATACATATATATATATATGCAGCAAAACTGAGCAATGCATTCCCAAGTAAGAGAAGTGTCATTTGGAAAGATTTACAGATAAGATCAGAAACTCTCTGGAATCTTCATCTTTGTTTTTAAATCTAAGTTTGTACTTGATTCCTGAGCTATGAAATCAAATCACACACTACTATACTGAGGAAAAAAAAAAATAAATCAACTGCATTCTTTCCGTTAAAAAACTTTCAACA
Source organism: Rhea pennata (assembly GCF_028389875.1). Classification (NCBI taxonomy): domain Eukaryota; kingdom Metazoa; phylum Chordata; class Aves; order Rheiformes; family Rheidae; genus Rhea; species Rhea pennata. Next base: position 13,281,965 of record NC_084670.1, on the reverse strand, counting down.
AAATTTACCCCTTGGCATATTTAAAATTTTACCTAGCCACAGTTTGAGAAACATGAGCTGCATACAAATCTTCAATCATAAACTCTACTCCTCTCAGTCAGGATAAACCAATACCCTAGTCCTCTATTACATCCACCCTCTTTGTGAAGTGTTTAGAGACATTAGCCATCATGTTGTATCTTTAGGTCAACACATTTGGCCCCAATGGATCAAAGGAGAAAAGAAATGTCTACCTTGTTATTAAAACTATCTTCATCCATGAAAATGAGCCACTGGTAAAGCTCTGCTGTACTTTGAAGAATCCATCTCAAATTATAAACATAAGATCTAAAGGACAAGGTTTCCTTTTTGTCTTCTGAAAGAACTGCTAACTATCCTACCGTATTTTTAACAAAATATATTTCACAAAAAGCTTTTAATTAATGGTAACAAAATTGCAACTGAGAGCAAACTTGCTTCTAATGATTTTTCTATACTTTTGTGTAATATGGAAGAGAAGATGAAAAGATGTAGTTATAAGAAGATTTAAGGTGCCTAATGAGTTGAAGGTCTTTTGGATATTGTCTTCAATGGAATAATCAGCAGAACCACCTTTAAGGAGAGATGAAGGCCCAAACACACAAAAATTGAATTACATGCAAATGGTATTATTAAAAACATTCAATTAAAGTTTTAGAATCAAACACACAAGAATAAAGAAATGTAAGAATTCAACTTGTCTGTGCAACTTAAATTCAGGCTGGCTGTGACAAGTTTTTTAATGATGTAATCAAACAAGAAAATACGGTCCTTGTTAATCTGTTTCTAGTTCAAAATATGGACTGCCAAAACATGGGACTGAGTCAGCATTACATGAATATGCTTTTTGCCTACAGTATCTCTGTTTCCTTTACTGGAAAAAGAGTTTAAAAATTATGCAGTGAATGAGAAAGTGGTCTTAAGGAAAAAACTGCAGAAGTGGTTTAGTGATTTAGATCATAGAAGGCAGCTGTGAAGAGATGGATTCAGTGCTTGTCCCTACCAAAATCGCTCCCCAATGCCTTCTGAATTAACAGCTAGTCACAGTATTCTTCTCCCTCATTTTCTGGGCCCTTACTTGGAAATTGTAAAATCTTTATTCACAGATGCACTGAGCACTTGTAGCTGCAGTTGAAGGTAACTGGAGCTGTATTTTGAGCATATTAATTGCTGCATAATGCTAAGTAATCTGGAAAAAAAATGTAGGCAGCCTGTATTGGACATTCCACATAAATAGACATTTCTTTCTAATTTATCTGTGATTCATTTTCTTTCCTATAAAACAATAATAAATATTTTTAATGGGGATATGCCAAATTACAATGAATGGCATAAAAGCATCCATTAGGAAGTTAGGCATCTTGTCTTCAGGAAATGCTTTCACTTTCATGAAGTAATGTGACAAGGAGCAGCAAAAAGGATATTAAATAGCTGCTCTCCACCTGTGTGCTGTCCAACCTGGGCACATAAACAAGGCAGGCACATTAGAACTAGATTTTGATCATGTAATTTAAAAACTATGCACAATGCTTATGCTAGAATGTGGCCAATTTAAGACCATACAGGTAAGTAACTTGACACTTTAAACATTCCAACACCAAGGTTTGTTATTTAATGCTATTTTTTCATTTTAATATCCCAGAAATCATAGACACAGATTCCATCTCCTGCTATTACAGTCACACTCAACTGGGTGGCTGGTAGAGTTAGAAGTGAAGAACCAACCTTACCAGAGACCGCTCTTTACACATCAACAGCACACATGAAAGCAGTCACTTCTAGAGCTAGAGGACAAGACATAAACTTTTCCCGATACTTGGCGACAGCAAAGAAAGGCAAGATCCTATCTGTGACAGACCCCAATCCAGTTAATATTCACTCCACTGAATCCACCAACTCTACCAATTAGCAGAATGCAATTTAAGTCTTTTTTTGTTTTTAATCAACACATTCTTTCTCAATTAGACACTACAGAAATAACATACGTCATTTTTACGCTAACTTGGAAGAAATCTGCTACTATAGTCTAAGGGCTGTAAAATTAATAAAGGTTCACTCAGGACTAAATATTTTGGGAGAATAAAGAAGAAAATTGAGATAAAACAGGAAATTACCCCTACTGTAACTGAGAGCATTTCCTTCTTTCCCCATGTTGTTTAGTAATTTGACTGTCTTTCAGTCCCACAGAGCAGAATGACAACAATTTCTCCAAAGGGATAGTAACTCTGTATTGAAAAGTAAAGACGCCAGGCCACTGGCTGTCATCAGAGATGGGTCTTTGGATAAAGAGCTGACAGGTTTGTGTCTAATCCTGTGGGCAGAAATAGCAATTGTTTTTCTAAAGTAAAATACTCTTTCTTTAACATAGCCTCTAGGGAGTAAGGCTTAGGTAAACAAGAAAAAATTTGACAATTTTCAAGCACTGCATCTTAAATCCACTAGAGATTTCAATGACATTTACCTTCTTGCAGAATGCCCAGTTTATTTGAGTTTCAGAGGAAGGCTATCATTTGCATTGCTTGAAGCTTTTCTCATGCGCAGTCAAAATGCACACTGTTGTACAAAAGAAGTTCAGTGGAGGGGCAGGAGGATTTAGCTTTGGATGCAGTTCAAACACTATCCCTGCTTCACTTTGAACAAGGCTTTTAGAGTTTTACCATGATATTTTGTCTCCTTCTGATAACAGCTGCAAAGATGGAGATTCAGAATTCTTCCTCCTCTCTCACTCTCCTTCCCCTACACTTCCTCTCTCCAAACTAGCCCAAAGCCAGAGCAAGGATGCTAGAGCCAAGCTAAAAGGGCATTGCAAATTGCCTAGGTAGTATCACATTAATGTACTCAAGTAAGTAAGTAAATGCTGAGAAGTAGCAATCTTGAGACAGCAAAGAGAGAGGTCCTCAAAAGGAAATTATTTCAGCTGGAAAACAAACAACAGTTTCCAAAAAGCCAGCATTGCTGCTTTACTGTTTGCTTGTTACAGTTCACAAGAGCATTGGGGAAAAAAAAAAAAAAAAAAAAAAAAAACTTTCAAGAGACAAAATGAAATGATAGCTCTGGACTCTGCAAGTCTGAGAGGAAGAACCTGAGAGAGAAGAGTGGACCTTAACACTCAGATCTCACCAAGAGACAGAGAGATTTAAAGCTTTATATCTTATTCTATATTCATTTACACTCTCTCTGCATACAAAATTTTAGCTGTTTTTTCAAAGAAACAGTTGACCCTCTGTAAGCATTCCTCAGACATAAAGTGAGCCCTGAATAAAGCAAAAGCACTTTAAGGAGGTATTTACTCAAGTGTTTAGCATGTATTTGCAGTTTGCTTCCAAAGCCATGCAAGAATTTTCAATAATGTGCAAGAATCGCTGCAAAATTTTCTCAAGCAGAACATGAACCTATTTACAGGAAAAGTCTAAATTCATTTATTTCAAGATTAGACAGAAAGTTTCCTAATTATGGCTGAAATGCAAGCACATACTATCATGATTAATTCCACTAAGAGAGCAAACACTGAGGACTGCTCAGGAAAACAAAGACGACGCTAAATATGCTAGAAAACAGTGCCACTATTTGCAAAAGTCAGGATCTGTTCACAAACAATTTAGGAACATACGACACTAAATTTAGTAGCTAATTACACTGGATGTGATGAAATCAGAAATGGTCACCTGGGGAGTTCATGTTAATATTAGCCTTTTCAATTCTTATTTCAGGCTGCAACTTCTGCATTAGAACATTCAATATGAAAAAAGGCCAGATTTCAGAACTACAAGTTGCAAAAATAAGCCCCACCAGATGGTCACATCATCCTCCATTTCACAATAAGTGCATGTATTTAGCAAGGTAAATGACATTAATAATGAATCTTTGTTTGAACTGTGAGAGCAGAAGCATATTATTATTATTTTTTTTTTTTTAACACCCTTTTATCCCAAACCCATACTATTGTCTGTTACTCTTGACCGACTACTCAAGGCATGGCTGAAGAGCAGCACTGCTTGGGGTGCATCTGGTTACCTGCACAAGCCTATGAAGCAATTCAGTCAGTGGTGGTGCATACACAGTGCAAGAGCCAGCAATTTTACTGAGTATATAGTTGATAAGATTTGTGAGAATAAAAAGCTGTTAATTAGATTGTCATCTGGAGAGCCATTTGTCCTCAACGGCAAATATCCTGGTTAAGAGATTACTCTGCTTTACCCTTAGTAGATTCTTGTAGCAATATTCTGCTTTGGATTATCCATGATACACCCCATTGTGATAAAATCCTTCACTCCTGTTTGTACTCATAGGTTCTTCTACAGAGTATCACCACCAACTAATCATGTAAGGAAATATTTGTTTTAAGGAAAGATATGGGTTATTTTCAGGAGGAATGAAAAAAAAACGGGGAAAAAATCCTGTTGATCCTTGTCAGTGCTACTTATTATTATGCCAAGAAACACAATGAAAACTGGTTAAAGTGAAGAACCACATTCATCCTCTTCCTCTGAACCATCACTAGGCTGTTTGTAGCCTGCTCTGGGATCCACAAACACGCTCCAGGTTGGATTGACATGCATAGCTACCAGTTCTCCCAGGGAGTGATAAAACTGTCTCCTCTGTTCCAGAAGACACCTTCCCAACAGTAGCACATTACTAGGCTTTTAGGCCTAAAGAACTCCTGAACTCAGATAACACCTAACACCCTCAATAAGAGCAGCAGCTGCTGCTGCTTAGTCAGCTGTTCAGGCAGCCTTCATGCTGTACTGGTGGTGCACGTACCTTAGTCTGATAAGCTCTGCAGTGAAACCTGAAACTCTGCTGCTAGATGGTGCTTGAGGAGGGACAACAGGACATAGTGAGGAATGAAAATGCAGATTCTCTCTTGTGTGTTCGAACAATGTCAGAAAGGAACAGTTCCTGCATGTAGGAAAAAACAGAAACTAAGAATTAGGTTCTTAATGGAAACAATAGGTCTGGTTCCAAGCCAACGGACTGTCTCTCCATACATACATGAAGAACCAACTTCATAACAGGTTTAGGTAAGGGACAAGAGATATAAAGGATCACATTCAAACTGTGGCTCCATTGCAACTTGAGCTGATCTAAATACCCCCTACCCTCCCTCAGGATTAATTTTCAGCCAGATCAACTTCAGAACCTGACTCTTGGTTGCATGAATGCTACTGCCAGTGGAGAAAAAGTGTGTATATGCATGTGAGGGGATGGCAAAAAATGTAGAGGAAGGGCTCTGGGAACAGGACAGTGACATTGATCTTAGATTTAGATTGGCTTAAAATGCCATGAACCGTTGGAATGACTGCAAGAGTTTTAATCAAGAAATGTGCAGAGTGGAGAGCAAAAATGGAGCAGACATCTATTTCACCAAATACTACAAGAAAGAAGAGGAAAAAGGAGAAAAAGGAGAGGGGGAAAAAAACACAAAAATGGGATAGCAACTACAAAGTAGAAACAGTAAACTACATGCAAAATAGCACACATGCGAATTATGAAGAGAAACACAGCAATGGAAAGTGTTTTAAGTATGGAATCATCTAAAGGTGATAAAGAAAGTAAAAGTGCCATATAAAGGAGTCATAAATAATTCAATAAATGATATTCTGCAGATAAGAAAAATAGACACGATACCAGCAAAACATACTTAATGCTCAAATTCGGACCAAGACACGACCTCAGCAGACAGACAGAAAATTGGATGCAAAATAGACAATAGGACATCACTAAATGCAGTATAATAACTGCAAATAATTACCAGCATAACACAAGAGGGGAAAAAAAAAAAAAGTGAAGCTGTGCATCCAATAGAGATGTTGGCAAGATGTTAAACCACAGTTTAGTAGCAAAGTTGCAAAGGAAGCTAGCAAAGACACAAAGAAAAAAAATATATACTGGCCTAAATTTCAGTTCTAATAGACTGATACCAGTCAGCACTGCTGGACAGCACAGTTGCTTCCTTGTCCTCTTTTGAAAATGAGCAGAACAGGCTTTAATATTAAACTAACAGTTGAATCATAGCAACATGACCAAGATGATGATCTGTCTCACCAGACTTGGCATCATGCAGAATAAAGTTTGGTGTCAGATTTGAAGACAAGACAGAAACTGTAACAAAGTCACAGTTAACAATCCCATCTGTCAGCTGGAAAGAGCTAGGATAATAACTGGAAAATAAAATGGCATTGGGATAGGTTTTTGTACTGCTGTGAAACACAGTATAGGGACTCCTGACCAGAGCCTCAGGCTATGTGGCACAAGATAGTACATTACAGACAGAGTAAGAAGAGTCCTGAAAGCTTGACACCTACATTTACACAACATTGTGACCAGCATTCTGCAAAACATGAGAATATTATGGAAGAAGGTGTACAATAAATTTTTTAAATTAAAAAACATGTTGAACTGTGAAATATGAATGATACTATCATGTAGCACACAGAAAAATCTCTCTAGGTGCATGTCATGACAAGCTAGAAGGGTTTATTTCTTCCCCTTGGATTGGCATATTTCAAATTAGATATTTCTGTTTGGATATTGCAACCCAGAGATCAAGCAAGTTCTGAAAGAGTCAAACTTGATTGCAATATGTGCACATGCTATGATTTGCAATAATAATTAGCTGCCAGTATGAAGGTGGGTGGGTGTATAATAGCTTCTTTTCCATGACTTTCTCTGAACATGCTTTCATTACCTCACATTAACTTTCAAATTTATTTTATAGTATTTGTCCCACAGACTTTATAGTGGCTTAGATATCTGACAAAGTAATAACTCAGTGGACACCTAGATTTGTTTGTGCTGGGAAGTTTGAGAGAAGAGACCTTGCTAAAAATATCACAGATAAAATTAGCAAACAGTATTCTGGCAATATCAGAGCATGAGAACAGTACAAGAGGTTGGCATTAACGACCTCCAAGGGAGATTGTTTGTGATGGGTCTGCTCTGTGCTTTTAGAATGAGTGCTCTAACCAAAATGCCTTTAGGCTGTGGCTTTCCTTTTGTGGATTCAAAGGCAAACTATCGCCATGGAAAAGAGGTATGCTTTGGTCAGGATTTCAGCAGAGACAAGAGGGCAATGAAACATAAAACAGTGTAGAATGAGCTTCTTAGCATCAGAACCTCCAACTTCTACTAGACACTTTTGCTTAGGAGCATAACTGCATGTGGCAGTATTCAGAGACCCTACGCTTCTTACACTGATAAATTTAAGAAGCATTCAAGCGCACACACTGACCTCCCTTCCCCTTCATGGGGTTTGGTTGGGTACAACAGCTCACTGCAGTTCTTAAATACCATTCAAAGCTACAACAGTGCAATTCATTGTTTGTACTTCACAGAGACTCTCCAGGTGAGAAGATTCAATTACTTTTCTGAGTCAGCAAAGCTTTCTAACTTGTCCTCTCTAACCTTGCTGCTCTCCTTTCCAGCCTAGTCTGAAGTGCAGCATTCTGAGAACACAGAAGATATAAAAATACATAGTGTTTGGATTAATCAGACTGATTTTATATTTAAAAATTGCTACAGAAATCTAGAGAGTTATAATTAAATCAGACTTTTCTTCTGTATTCCTGTATTACCTGTGACCCAACCAACATTTTTCTTCTTTTGAGAATTATGAGAATTTAATACTATGAATGTGGGTTATGCTGAGCAGCTGTCCTCAGTGTCAGAGAATGGTCTTGGGCACATTTATTCATATTGATATAGTTAGAAGGGGCCACACTGAGGTGGGGAGGATCATCCAAGCCTATCCTATTTTATTTTGAAACCAGTTTCAAGAGAACAAATAGAGGTAAGACAGATATCAAATGTCCTGGAGCAAATAACAGTAGCATGCTGAATATGGAACAAGAACCAGTCTATTCTTTGTTGGACTGAGATACTGGAATGGGCACATCTACCTGAATTTCCCACTTACTGTCCAACGCTTGATATTGTCTGTTAGAAGTATTCAGAGACCTTAGGAGATAAACCATAGAAAAATGAATGCGCTTAAAAACAAACAAAAGCACTCAGCATTTAGTGACCAAAGTTATGCTTCAAATCATGTGCTTTGATTTCTGAAGAATGACTGCTCTTTTCATGAAGTTTGAAGGATGTGAAACATGGCAACACTATTGCTGCGAGTCTCTGAATGTGGTGCAAGATTAGCAGGAAACTGTGACATGACTGGATACTGCTCAGGTAATTAACTAGACACATTAATGTGAATATAGAAAGCTAAAACTGATGTGCACCAATTTAGCAGGACAGTGGTTGTCAACAGATCATCGTGGAACACATTGCTGGGAAGTAAATAATAGTGGCTTGCACAAGAATAAGTGAATGAATAGAAGAAATCAAAATTCATACCTTCTTCATAATATGTTAGAGAAGCATGGTGGTTAAAGGAGCTGGTATTTCTGCAGACTTCAATTATCAAATGAGTTTGAAGCTTATGTGCTTTACTTTGAAAAGCTAAGATAGGATGTGTGTAAAGGTCATCCACATGCAACCACAAAGCTTAGTCAGGTTCACCTCTTCCCACAAGTGCTTCCTATAACAGCTTTTATTTTTGGCTCCAGCTGGCAAAGTAAACTGTGCTGCATATGAGTTACTTAATGTGTGAACCACCGTTGAATACTAAGGCACTGAAAGCCAGGCAAGAGCCTGGAGAAAACAATTGCACCATCACCCATTTACCACAATTATGTTCTCTCCTGTCATCGCTCAGGGCCATGAGGCAGCTTGTTTCAACCAACAGCTGAATGAACTGCTTGGCAAAACAGAAGATGAGCTTTAATGCAGACCACCTCTTTCAGATAGCTTGTGCCAAAGCATTATAAACACTGAAACTAAGGAGCAATCTAAGCTTCTACTTTGCAGAAAAAAATATCCTTCATTATCAGAAAAATCAAAGAATACCCTACCTAATACAAAATAAACACATGTAGTATATAGTTCTTCTTATTTTGGTATTTGGCTTTGCTGGCAGACATACTACCTTCTACCCTCTGTCAGCTATGTCTAGATGTTTTCATGCAGCACCACTCATATCTCAGTGACAAGTTCGCCTTACTATCCAGCATACTCTCACACAATACATTGTTCTTTATGTCTAATCAGCAAAAGTACCATTTAAATCATGCCTAGGCCTACGTTGCAACAAAAAAATAAATTTTGCTTTATGTTTTAAGAGATTCTTCAGAACAGGAAACACTGACAGCTTCTACACAACACTAACATTTTTGGAAAACTGTATCTACTCTGTGCTTCACAGGGCTTATAACTGTAAGAAGATATGCTGCAAAATCTTGGGAAAGGTAGAGTTAAAAGGGAGACAGAAATTCAAAACAAGTATTCATTGGCCTTTCATTCTCTTCAGAAGTACTGGCTGCTTTGAGAGCAAGTTTTTGGTTTCTTTTAAAACGTCTTCTTCACAGCACGCCACTCCCAGAATGTATTACAAGAATGACTCTAAGTCAGATCAAGTACAGTAAAGTACTGTTACATGAAACACTTTTTTTGCAAAACCAGATACAAAACAGATTTGCTTTCAACTTTATGCTGAAATAATAAATCACAGAATCAAAGTGATATAAACTATTGCTTTGTTTGTCTGCAAATGTGCAGGCAACTCAGAGAAGAAAAAGTAGCATCTTTCTGTGAATACAATAGCAGGTGATACATATTAAGACCAAGGTGGTGCAAATAATTGGGTTTTTGGGTTGTTGTTCACCCAGCAAACTCTCCAAAATCAAACAAAAAGTAAAAGTGAGAGAGAGAGAGAGAGAGAGAGTGAGCACATGCAGGCACACACAGAATTAATTCCAGACTAATCTAGAACCTTCTCAGTTCTTGAAAAAAGGAACAAAAACCAATACCAAAAAAAACACAAAAAACATTTTATACTTGGATTTTTTCACTACCTGAAATGTGTCTGTTTGTGAAGTTAACAGAGAAAACACTCTAAATGTTTGTTGCACATTCTACAAAAGAGTCACCAATATTATTTTTTAGGTAGTCTTTGAAGTGGTCACTACTTGCAGCAACAATTAAAAACACATCAATCCTTTTGCATGTACAGTATTAAGTTTCCATTATAATTTCACTATTTATTAATAAAAGGAAATTTGTAGGATGGATTTTATGCCTATTGCACAGAATACAACACTAAATGGAGTCCTACCCAGAGAAAATTCAAAATGATTTGTCGTGTTTTGTGGAGACTCAGTAATATATTTAGCAGAACTCCTCAACCTCACTGTATCTGGGCAATAGAGTTCAACAGAATAGCATCAACTTCAAAAGGAGAATAACAGCTTTTCCATCTAAGACCTTACCATCTGTATGTCCCTGTCCTATGAGGTCTAGTGCACATTTTTTTTTTAAACACACATGTTTCAACATTAAAAATTACAGAATATGAAATGTAAATTATGCCTTGCATCACTGGTGATACAAGAAGTAGACACAGGCCAAATCAGTTTGGAGCGGCTTTAACTGCTGTTCCTATCACAAATCCTTAAATATTCTGTATAAGTCTATCAGGCTACATTAAGTCCCAAAAGTTCGTGAGTATCAATAAACCCAACAACAGCTTATTTATTTCTACAAAATCATTAAGAAGTTTTCTCTACTGCTCATGCTTCAGAAAAGTTTTCTCTGGCAAACTCAGTGTTATCTAACACATGGTCTCTGAAAATTCAATCAGTAGCGTTCCTTTACAGCCTACATTTGAATCTGAACACTTAAATACCCTTCTACATTTTCAAAGCACTGTACAAATACTTAAACTAATCCTCGTAACACCGCAAAGTCCACACTAGTCCAATAATTCAAAACAAAGACAAAAGAGTGAAGAACAAAACAGTTCTGAAAAAGGAACGCAAACATAGTACGTGCTCATTACCCTGAGCACTTCTATCAGTTTTTACTAAAAGAGGCAAAGGTACTTCAGAGATCATGTTTTACTAGGATTTATTCTTTGAGTGCAAGCTTTCACTGGAAGGAAAGACTTCTAAAGCTTCAATCATCGTAAAAGTTAACTTCAGATTATGGACTGAGTGTGAAAAATGGTTCTTTCTGCCAGTACCTGCAAGCAGCCTCAAGTCAACAGCACCAAGATAGAATCATCTCTGAAGGGATTCTGGCACAAAACTTGAGTAAAGCTAACAAGAAATAAAATAAAACACACTCATCAATTTAACTGCTGTTCCAAGTCCACTGAAAGACATGCAGACATCTCAGAGGTCTGGGCCTGATTTAGAGACAGTAAAGCCCACTAGAGTGAGAAGGATGCTCTGAAATGTGTTAGTAAGCCAGCACTGCACCCGCAATGTTTTGAGAACAGAAACCCTGTAAATAACACGCTATCTGTGCACGGTCATCTATGAACCAACCTTGATAAGCACATCCCACATGCTCCACAGAGCCTCTGCTTTAGACAAGCCCTTGCGTTCTCCTCAGCATGATCCCAGAAAAGCTATCCCGTTTAGAAAACGGCTGCCTCACCTGGGTTAAATATACCCTTGAAGGGCCCACATGCTCGTTAAGTACTTAGCAATGAAGAAACCAGCCTGCTATTTCCTGGGCCATCAAGAGGCACCTGTGGCTGGCTTGGCCTGAGTTTCTCTTCTACAGCTGTTTTACCAAAGTCAACATTTTTGGAAGACCTATCTGTTTAATTCTTTAATAATTATGGCAAGTTTCCAAGCTCTACAACCGCTATAAATATTTAAACATTTTAAGGACCAGGTTTTCAAAGGTATTTGGGCATATATCCCTCATTTATTACCACTAGATTCAGATATCTAACCAACTCCATGGCTCTGGGTCTTCATTCTGTGTGATCTGTAATCTCTGAATTCCAGTTAGATTTAGCCTGGAAATTTGACCCAAGTGGCTCATTTATGTTACTTTCTCAAATCAAGGCTTTCTTTTTCTTCCCTGCTTTTCTCTGTATATACTGGCTTCCTCTTTCAGTCATGGTAGATTTACACACAGCAAGTTCATCTCTGCTTAGTGCAGTGGCTGCTGGGTCTCTATTCAGTATTTCATTTCACCTTTAACTTCTTTTAAACTGTGTGCTAGAAAATTAAGATGGACAATTGGAATATAATTTAGGCAATCAAACTTTACAATGTGCTGACCACTTCCCTAGAGATACTGTGAGAATGTTGCATTCAAATCCAAGCTCAGAAACTGCCCAAGTTCAGCAAAGGCAACTTTGCTATAAATAAGACAACCAGCTCACTCCTTCACATGCTGCTCTGGAAAGACAAAAGGATAGAGTAGCTCCAACCACATAGAAAAAAAAAAGTCCTTAATAAATGGGTAATTAGGACAGATTATACAAACCTAGACAGTTCCAAGGGTTGGGCACAGCTGGGGCTGCATTTGCAGTATTGACTGTCATCAGAACTTTAGACCACAAAGTAGCTGACAGAAAATCACTGAGGAGTCAGTCATACATCAAAGTAGCCCCTAGTTTACCTTATGGATAATTTTGATCCTTCAAAAAAACTGCAGAAAATTTGGTAAAGAAAAAGGAAAAGATATTTCTCTGCATCCCTGCCAGCTATACCTTCTCCATAGCAGAATCTCTTCCAAGATTTTTCATACAAACTATCTCCCAGATCTGCAGGGCTGAAAACTTGACTGCAAAAGGGAAAGATGTAGGAAGCAGAAGACACAGACATATTTTTCCTGGGGAGGCTTAATTAATTGTTTTTGTAGAATATTGAGGACACTAACTTCTTTGAAAGTGCCAAGTTTTTATTATCATTGCTACCACAAAGAGTCATGGGACACAAGAAATAGCCAGACCACTGTACCTGAAGCATTGACTTTAGTCTGTGACTTGAGTGCTCTGTAGCTTTTTCTTTGAATATATAATCACAAACCATACTACAGCAGAAAGCCCTCCTGTTGCAGATAAAGGATTGGGGGCAGAGGGCAGAAGGTAGGCCGCAAGAGCAGAAATGGGTCAGAACATTTTTTTCGCAACATGTTTCTATGGTATAGGAACCTCAACCAACCTTTTATGTATTCAGTTGAGTCCACACAGCTTTTATTCCATTCTGAAATTATCTCAGTTCAGTTAGAAGGCACTACTCTCAGCTGAAATAGATACGTACAAAGGATAAGATAGAAATTAGAGGGTGCTTTTTTCCAGCCTTTACACACAGTTTGTCCTTACCGGCACTCACAGATAGAGGACTATAGTGCCATCTCTCTGTCTGAGCAATGTTAGCAACATGATTTAACCTGTCTGCATCACAGGGAAAAGCTTTTGTGAGGATGAATTATATTTGTGTGTGCATACTAAATAGGCAATCATTAAAACTTTTGTGCATCCCATATCTTTTATGTAGCTGCCAACAATTATGCCACTGCCATTTCATGGTAGTCTTTCAGTTTAAGTAATATCTTACTGAAAAAAATGTCAAATCCCATTAATTTATGTTCTAGTTTATAGTATAGTTATGCTGTATGATTGAAATGCTGCGGATACGTAGCATGCCAAAACAACTCCTGCAGAAACAATATTTTGGGATGACAAGGGAATGTAGCTGAAACAAGCAGACAGATTTACTTAGCTGGCATACCTCATCTTAGACAGCCTTTGCTCATGAGGACCTTAGGACAACTCATAATGCAAAGCTAAATTCTTTGCTTTTATAGTCTTAATTGTCAACTTAAGGGAATTCCCTTAAGTATATTAGGTATAGAGGAGAGAGGATTTTTACCATACTAATTCTGCCATTGGGTAAACAGGTTGGTTCTAAGGAAATAATCTGCTGGACAACTGGTTTGATGCTGAATTTTAAAGATCTGCAGAGAGAAGAACAAGTTCATCTATCCTGAGTCAACTGCAGGCACTTGGTGGCCTCTCTTGTGTCCAAGAAAACATAGGTCTGCGTACCTCCAGCAGCTCTAGGGAGGCTAGAAAAAGTCCACCAAACTCATATAGATGATGATGTGGTCAGCTACAACCATTAACATCCTTCCCTGTGCTGTCCTCACAGTGTTCCAACCACTCTTGTGAAAGGTAATGCCTGAGAGCCATCCTGCTGTCATCGATATCATCTTTGTATATTCAGTAGAACCCTTTTTCTCCCTTAGCACTTGTCACTGCATTGAATTTCCAGCTTTCTGAGATATGCTGACCTCCAGGAACAAGCACTGACAGCAGCAGGCAGCATCCTCAGCTGTGTCCCAGCTACTATTCTTAACAGAGGCATCTTAACTGGCTAAGAAGAAATTTCTCAAAATAAGCTGGTAACCAGGAAAGCGACTTGAAAACAGAATCTTCCATAACTGGCTTGGGAAGCTTAGACCTAGAGATGGCTTCCAGCTCATGCAACCTCACTACATGACCATAGTAGAACTACAGATACAGTCTCTCCACTGCAAAATGACACTGATCTTTGGCTCAACTGTCTAACTCCTCATATGAACAATATGATTCAGAAAGCATCCTACTCAATCTTAGCCTACAGGTCACACCTAAGATGTGGTAGAGATCTGGCTGGGCACATAGAACAGTCATGTTAGGTGAACACAGGATGAAAATTTCAAACCCAGATTAGTCCTCAGAATTCTAATGCAACAAACCTGTACAAATGCCAATAGCAGGCAGCTCATTGCATTTAGGAAATGGAGTTTAAAATAAAATATTTTTCTTCTGTCTAGTAGTTTAAGTTTTACCTTCAGGTTACTAACCTTTCCTTTACCCTTCCTCATCCCTTAGACCATATAAGAGCAGGCATTGCCCTTGGCTGTGTCCTGCTGCTATCTGTGTAGGATTGCTTCCTTATGATCATTGTTTCCATTACTGGAAATAATCTGAGTGAACTGGCCTGGAACAGGGAAGCAGCAGTAACAAAGTGCCCTATTCTAGGAGATGCAGAATATAAGATTGGGAGAGAGAACTATATTGCATCTCTTCAGAATTTTTTTTATGATGAGTCTCTCCGTCTTTTTTTATTGCCTTAGAAGAGTTAGAACATACGCATCTAGAAAGCATGATACTCCCAGAAACAGTATGAACCACTGGACATCCACATGAAAGTCTTAGCTTCTGTTTTTGCAGTATGACCCATACTGTAGTTCTTTAAAGCGTGAACTCCCATTGCTTCCCTGATTGTAGCTGCCTTTTGAATGAAGAATGTGTATTGTAGAGGGAGAAAAAAGCAGAAGTTAATACCGCTTCAGCTCCATTTAGATAAATAGAGGCTTTTATCTGGCCCTAGAAATAGATGGAGGCAATGTATTTAACCTGGGTGAACAACTTTAAGATAAGCTTCCCCTTGGAAACTGGACACTGAGGAAAACAAGGAGATTCTAAAAACTAAATAGGGTATTTGGAAGAAGAGGCTTAGAGGTAAGCAAATAGAAAGGAACATTTCTTTTACAAGGAGCTCTTCAGAAAAGATAGTTGTCAATGGTTCCCTGAAAACTGAATCCCAAGTGCAGTGATAAGTGAGTTGCTAGTATACTAAAGCCCCTATTAAAGAGTTTATCTCATCATTCCACTGTCTAGTCAAGTCACATACACTACAATGGAACATTTTCAAAGTCAACAGTATTTTTGGTTCCTTGTGGAGAAAGGATAAATGCATATAACTGTGGGTTAATACTGGTTACCAGTTGTTATCAGAGCTAAATAATTTATGAATATGTTATTTTAAGCTACCCCTGTCATAGCATGTAGATGCCTTGAGTTTTACCTATATTTATGTGTATATTTATGCAATTAAGTTGCATTTAAGTTTCTGCTGCTAAGGACACTTTCTGTGTTCATGTGTTGTGAGCATCTGTCCAGAACATGCTTTCAATAATACAGCTCCTGATTAAAGCTTTAGTGTAAATGCACTGCTGAACCTTTGGGATAGAATGCATGAGGTCTAAGTACCGAAAACAAAGACAGGATGGCATCTATGTCTTCCCTTCTTTTCCAGGGCTGGCTGAGCAAGCTTCCCAATCAGGAAGTAACATTTTAATGGATTTATTCAACACTATATTTAGTGGGCCCTACCTTCCAAATGTCTCTGCTAATTCTCACTGGCTACTACTATTTTTAAATGGCTATTAGTGAAAACTCTGAGTAAAAACAGTATCTCTAAAGTCTAATTCTTGTATATCTTCACACATGCTTTGACATAAGATGGGATGAAATAGACTAGGAGTCCAATACATCTAAATGCTCCTTGTTAGAAATTGAAGAAAAAGTAATAACTGGAAAACAAAGGTCAGTCATCTAAGGTAAGTAAAGATACTTAGAATGAACAGCTTTTCCTAAAGTGAGACATCTTAGCATTGGTGCCATTAAAATTTGCATGTGACTAATGATCACTGTGGTTCATAAAAATGCATGCAAAAACCTGTGCAAAACTTCCCTTCTTTCCTACAGGGGATGCTCATATGTCATTTAGCCAGAACACTCATATTCTGCAGAGGAGCTAATTAGTAGATGGCTAAACTACATTGAGACTACATTTGCTTAGTTTAAAGAAAACAAGCTATATATGGCTAAACTCTGGTTATGTCTTAGCAGACTGAAGCCAGTACAGTGTGACCTGCGCGTACAGGGTCCCAGCTGCACCAAGTACAAACCTGATTGACCTTGCTCAGTAGCTAGGGCCCCAGCTGAAACTTGAGAATGTTAGTCATATTCAAGAGAATGCATATATCCTTTTTAAAAAATAGTCACATTAAACAACTTAAGAAAAGGATTTTAACTGATGCACTTAACTATGAAATGTGGTAAGAATATCATGTTCTTCTTCAGCTGGACTATTCAATGAGCAAAGAATGTATCTGATAAACTAAAGATTATGGCATTTAAGATGGTCAGGCAAAAGTTTTTTCCAATTCTAGCTGAAGAAGTTGGCTACACACAGAAGTAGTAGTATTTAGAGAACTCTTTATAAAAGGGCAATAATTCATACCTGTTAGGGGCTATGTCAAATTGTCAATGTTGCAAGGATATTGTAATCTTGCTTTTCAGGGAACCAGGTTACTGCTTGCAGAAATCAGGAAGGAATTTACCCATCTTCCCTAAACAAGTATTCCTTCTCTCTGAGCAACTTGGACACATTTGCAGGAGGGTAGTCCTTCTTTCTCAAAATAACCTGATTATAAAACAGCAGTCATTGCCAAAAGCAAGATATCAAAACTGATGGTCTGATGCAATATGGTAATTCTTACAGTACCATTAGAAGCTCATTTCCATACAAAGGCCTTCAAAAAGCCAGACAACAATTCCACACTCCCTTGGATACCTCTGTCATAAAGAATTTGCACTGCATACATTTATTGCATCCTTCAGGCACTGCACATTACTTGTCTCACACTGGTGTCTGTACAGCTCCAGGTGCATTTCACAGACCCTAAAAGGATATGAAGGAACTCCTTGAGAAAGGCACTTCAGAAAGTAGTCAGGGGCCTAAATATTGAAATGGTAAGCTGGGATTGCACTGAGACTGTAAGATTTTATGACTTAGCTCTGTGAAAATACCTATTTCAAGGCAAAAATTAAGACATAGCCAACACTTTTTATTAAAAAACAGTCTGGCACACTGGTAGCTAATTGATTGTTCACGTTTAGTATATTTGTAGAATAGACAATAAGGAAACAATTAAGCCCCTATGCTGCTTAGAGGCTGTAGAACTCACCTTTGAAAGTCTGCCATATCTTATTTGATAGAAAGTAACAGGAGCTTCCAGCTTTCCACCAAAGCTTATGCAACTAAATGAAGCAGGCAACAGAGTTTTCTTTTGACAGTATTTGTCACTTGTATAGCATTTAAGACCAAAATGCACACTCTCCCTGTGCTTTTATCATCAATTATCTTCTCTTTAATGAAACTGCAAGTTTCAGAGATGCCAAGCAATCCTACTCTTTTTAAAGTGAACAGAATACCAGTTCAACAACACACATCAGCTTCCATTCCCTTCCAAAAGATAGGCAGATCAAAGTCGATTCCTTGAGTAATTTTCTACCAAAATATTTGTTGTGAGGTAGCTCTTTTTTTTCTCCTCAGAGTTGTTAGAAAACATGCAAAACAAATTTTGAAAATATAGTGCTTTTTGCTGTAGAGAGCATATTTCTTAAAATGCTATGCTTATAAGTCTTTTGCCTGGTGTTTTTCATTCATTTAATTTTATGGTTTCTCTTGATGACGCTCCCAGGACAAATGTCAAGCACAGATTATCATTACTTTTGACAATATTTCTATTAAAGCAGATGATAGGTCATCATAGACAATATTTTTTGACCTTGGACTTTGAGATCTCTCAGTGTACGAGACCACATAACAGCCTGTCAAAAGTAATACTCTGCTTGTAACATGACATTGAAATTGTTTATATACTGAGTAATTTTTATCCTTTATTTTTTAAGCAAAATGAAGACATGAATAATATTTGCCAAAAAGTTTTATCTTAGGTGACAGTAATTATAGCTAATAAGGACAACAAAGAGATATTATGGAAATCTACCATTTTGACCTGACTGGATCATCTCATGTGTTCTATTTCCTGTGTGGATGTTGTGTAAAAATAGATATGGCTTGCTATTATCCCAAGTAAAATGGTTAAGATTATTTTAAGATCTTTCTCATCTAGAGAGAAAACATGTGAAAAGCAGACTATTTTAAAGTGTACCCGATTATTAAACCTGTTCTGTCGACAACCCTGGACTTAATGCAGTATGCACTGAAATTCTGGCAATTAAAGATATGTATGTTGAATCGTGAGCAATGAGCTAGTATCTAATTTAATTTTGTATCACAAAGCATCAGTGGAAAGTATCTGGTGTTATTATGGTTAAGTACTTTATAGCAGAGCATCCCACTAATCCAAGACAAACATGAAGGCAGCTTACCTGGAATGCTTTCACAGGTAGACCAGAAGATCACTGTCTGCGAATGTCTGACTTCCAATCTATATTAAAACCTTAAAAGCTATTTTTAAATCAAGTTATCCTTATATTAAGGCAAATAAGTGTTTTAATTGAAAATAGTAAAACAACTAATAAAGCTGTCCAGCCTTGGAGATATTGGAGATATCTAGCTTTCTTGGAGATACTAAGTGACATGCATTGCCTCTCCTTTCTGAATGGTTAGCTATCAAAATAATCATGAAAAGCCTTACCTATATTTTTACTTGAAAATATAGGCCACCCAGGAGCAGGGCTAGCAGGGCAGAGCCCACCCACACCATACCCCACAGCCACCCCTTTGCCTGCATGAGCCATGGCTCCCAGCCCGCACACTGCCCCCACCCGAGGGGCCTCCACTGGAGCTCAGCCCCTCCAGGGCCTGGCAGAGGCTCTGGTAGCCTCCAGCCAAGGTGGCTGCTTTTCCTCTCGGCGCTTGGCTGCTGGAAGGACCTGGGGGCAGCACTCTTCTGTTCCTCCCCGTGCTGGAGGCCCAGGGTTGAGGTGCTGCCTGCAGGGAGCAGTAGTGGAAGGAGGGACCCTCTGAGAGGCCAGAGGTACCAGGACCATCCTGCATAGCAAGGGAAAGGGTTTTGCCTCTCCCCATGCCCAGCACTAAGCGACCCATAAAACACTTTCTGAACTCCAGCTACTTCACCATCTAGGCTTCTTCCCCCTTCCCCCCCATTTCTTTAGAGCAGCAGTGTTAGCATCTCTAACACTCAGGGACACAACTCTCAGTGCCACTTGCTCTTGCTTCCTCTGGGACTCTACCCTCAACCCCAGAAAAGACTCAATCTCCCACTGAAAAATAAATTTTGAAGCCCCTACCAAACTACTGTTTTCTGTTACGGTAACCACTGGCTGTTCAACATCCTTTCCTGGCTGCCAAGTAGCTGCTTCCAGCTTGCTCACACTGCAGCAGCCTTGTGAGGAAAACAGTTCCCTGAAAGACAGGGATTTCAGCTGGGTGATGCTATTTACATTATTTGTGCATGTTAAACATTTAAAAGATAATATTTAAGATGTGTACTAAAAAAGCCAAGGCTTTTCCTTTATTGAAGTCTTAAGACAGTATGTTATTTTTGCTCATCTTTACTTTTACAGAAACAGGTGTGGAGCTATAGCTCACTGGATTAACAGCTCCCTCTGCATTTTATCCATCATTCCCCATTGCACACTCAATTTGCAAGGTGTTAGTATTGTTTCCAGCAGAACCTCCCTCCCTCCCATTCAACAGAGCCTTATGTGTTTAGGCAAAAGGAACAACAATCAGCACCCCTCTTCTCACTCACTTCTTGCTCCAGTGGTAATGCAGCTCCATGATTCTTGCAATTTTATGGTTAGAAGCCCTATATTATATTCCCACAACTTGAACAGTGTCAGCTCCTTTTGGAGGCACCAAGTAAAAAAATACAGAAATAGATTTAAAAATTTGCATGCTATTGTATGCCTATATGCTGATAAATATTTTTGTTAGCCTGTTACAATGTACAGCCCTTTGCTTCTGGATGAAGTTATGCAAAGCTTCCTTCAGTCAAACATTGAGAAGGCAGATGCTTCACAAGAACTCCACAGCATATTATAAAGTGATAGCCTGGCTCCTGGCAGCTCCTTGCTTGCAAGGGAGCCAAGCATATGTTCCAGGTACTCAGCACTGCCTTCTCTTGTGTCAACAGCCCCAGTGAACTGGTCCAATCCATCCAGGCAAAAAGGACACAAGCCTTTCATCTCTCAACTCTGGGATACTTGCTGAAGAAAAGCAGACAAATTTCACCATCTACATACCTGGAGAATACCTGGAGAATAAAATTCAGCCTTTCTTCCAGGCAAACAGGGTATAATCACAAGAAGGTCCCTCAGATGCATCCTTGTTCAGTCAATAACTTTGCTAGTCACGTGTGACACACACAAGTACTCAAGACTAGGCCCAGCAAAGGGCTACAGTAGCTTCCCAGTTTCAGAGACATAGAACAAGGAGACTTCTATACATCCATAGTCAGCTAGATGAAACAGCCATTAAAAAAAATCTTCAGCTTCACCTGTGATATCAGATATGCTCAACAGCAAGATTGTTGCCACACAGCAATCTATGCTGATGCCTCATAGAGTCTAGAAGGGCATTCTCAGCTGCATTTCCTGTTTTCCTTATCATCATCAACTCTTGAATGGGTGTGCAGAGATTCCTAGAGAGAAAAGGGGGGGGGGGGGAAGGAGGCAGGAAGAGAGAAAAATTCTTCTAGTGTACCAGTTCCCCTTTGGTCCTTACTACAAGATGAGGATCAAAGCATCCCAAACCCTCCCTTTCACCCAGAGGGCCAGGCAGTGACATATCATCCAGATACTGCACCAGCTACTTTGTTACCTCAAGAGCTGCTCCACTGCCTTCCCTCTCTCCTGCCATCACTTGTTTCAATTTGAGTGGTCTTGCTCAGGGAGACTAAGGAGCATCTGAACCCAGACATCTCTGTCCTGATTGCACAGGACAATCTTTGATAGCACAGGATCTTCTTTACCTGAGTTAAAAGTTGATGACTTTTCAGCTGTCTGTAGAACTGCAGCACAGAAGGATCTGCTCGCACAACTTTTGGGTCAAAATCCAGAACGCGAAGACCTGCAAGGCTACGGGCTCGGGAAAGAGCTACGTAAGCCTGCCCACTTTCAAAGACACGAGAGAGGGAGATTTCCACACAGTCTAAAGACATGCCCTATAAGAAACAGGGAGAAGTTTGTCACAAAAAAGAAAACCATGCTGTATCAACAGTAACCTATCCTGTGGGTCTTTCAGAGGTAGTCCTCATTATACAAACTTGGTAAGAAAGGAGGTCCCTTGTGTGACTAAATAACTGATTAAAAGATGGGAATCAGAAATAAGTGGGAAAATTTCCGCTCTAAATTGTTAGCAGAGTAGTGATGGGAGACAGAGTTAGGGGATACATGGGATTCAGAGGTTTCTGCACATCCAGCACAACAGGGGAAGATACTGGCTGTTTTCAGTCCTTGTAATTAACTAGAGGAACAGCTAGTCCTAGATAGTCCTTAGGCAGACCATATGAGACAGTTTGGGCAGACAGGGATGGCTGGGCCTAGCACCAAGAGGCTCCAAGGGGAAACTGAAATGGCCCAATTTGAACAGTGGCACAGGAGTAAATCCATAGGTCTATTAGCAAAAGAAGAATTTATCACCAAAGTATATCGTCTCCTGAAGAGGCGGGAATCATATTACTGAAGCAAGAATCTGGCCTAGAGAGCACAGCTGTGACTCTTGCAGCTCTCTCAGGCACCAGTAATGCTAGTAACTAACAAGGAGAGACTAATCAGCCCACAGTAGGAAGCAGTGCTGCTTTACAGTTCAGCACTGACCATGCAGATACCAGCACCCTTATGGGAACGGACAAAAATAGTCCAGCACTACTGCTGCCTACTAGAACAAGCAAACAGACAAGCATCACTAACAGGAGAAGAGATGCTGCCTTCTCCATAGCTCGAGATGCACATGCCCTGAAGTTCACCACAAGAAGGACCTTTTCATTTTCCCTCCCATTTTCACAATCAATATAAGCTCACCCGCTGAAGTTTATCTACAGACTTTTACACCACCATACACATATGAAAACACCCACCTGACTCTTGTGAATGGAAATGGCCCATGCCAGTTTTAGGGGTAGCTGTTGACGACTCAGATAAACTCCAGATGGCCCTTTGAAGACCCATCGCTCCACCTTGATGACCTGTGTGACCCCACACAGAAACCTCACCTTAGGCAGCCCTGTAGGAATAGGAGCAGGAAAGAAACAGGAATGTTCTCCTGACACTCTGGGGCTAGGAAGCCAGCAGCCTAAAACCCACTTCTCTTCCCTTCCCACGTAAGTCTCATAATTTTAGGGCTACATTTTTAACAACAATAATAATAATAATAAAAACAGATAGGTTGCCAGTTAGGTTGCCAGTAGAGGTACAGAGAATATAGATAATGAAAACAGGGGAGCACTACCCTCTGGAAACAGATAAAAATAAAAATCAAGATTTGCTTCAGCTAAACAGACAGCAAAAGAGAATTAGTGTGCACAACCAGAGAACAAGAAAAAAAAAGCAAACATATGAGACTTTGTAGATAGTTGCAGCTGATGCAGGGCTTGACATTACAGCCCATGAGAACCACAAACTTCTTGCTGCAGAGAAGACCTCCTCAGATTAGCTTTAACAGTAAATAGAACTAACAGCAGTCAACAGTAAGTTCTGTTGTTGTTATTAGAGTTAACTCACCTTTCTGCTCACTTTCAAACCCTACAATAACTCCTCTGGCTCCATTCACCAGTCCTTGTGACACATCCAGATTCTTAGCCAGCATCACCTGGAAGGAAAGAAGCCCCCAAGTGCATTGGCTTTGCAGCCTGCTCAGCACACTTGCCCTACGCTGTTTGGCCAGCAATGCAAGTACAGCAGGCTGTACAGCCATGGCCCAGCATCAGAGCACAGCCTCTGATTTGAATGCAGCAGTCTCACAGCCCTTCTTTCCTAGGATTCCCAGCTGTATCATTCTGCAGTACTTAACACTATTCTCCTGAGCTGTTTCTGTCCTCAGCTGCAGCCACACATTAGCACCTCTTGGACCTAGGGAACAGGTTGCCCCTCCTGAATGCCAAGCAGCTTGCAGCACTAAAGATACTGGCAACAGCCAAGAAACAGCTTCCTGAGGTAAACAGTGCTGCTGCTAAAAGCCATCCCAGTTTTTCACTTTGCTATTTAACAGCAAGGAGCCAGAGTACCAAATACCACACAGCTGGCAATCTGTGCTATGCTCTTACAGATCAGGAGGGCTGCTATTGCTGGAGCTGAAACTTCATACAAATGCACTCTGCTTCCTGCTTGTGAGAAGCTTCTGGGCCTGGCAGAAGACATATGAAGTCAGTGGTCACCACTTTTCAGGGCACACATACTTGAGCTTAAGTTTTCTGCCTGAGCCAGGTTCCTAGCAGAGAAGATACAAAATGTAGCCTTTTGTTACCCAGCAAAACTGTTCAATACAGCTATTAGTCTGCTCTATATTTATCCACTACTCCTTTGTTTTTCTTATGCCATTTGGTCTGCTGGTCTTTCTCCCCCAAACACACTTACCTGAGCTCCAAGCTTTAGCTCAACTCTACTACCCACAGGACACTGAGCATCAATTAATTTAACTAGCACTGGGTCGCTGTCCAAAGCCTCAAAAGTGTGCACTTCTCCTATTAAGGAAAGAAAGGGATGACAAATTACAACCATCGAACATAGGCTACAAAACATTTGCAGGAGGCTCAGCACTTATTTCTCAGAGCCATTTCCTTCCCCTCCTCCCACCCAGCAGAAAACTCACTGTTGCCTCTCCTCCCATCATACCTCCCAGAGCACAACTAGGTTTGGGAATCAAAGGCCATCAAGTTAGTAGTAACTGATCAGTCATTGTTTTGAACATACAGCAAGTTTCACTTGCAAACACCAGATTTCTAAAGAGGACTAAGGAAGAATCCTAGGGCCAGACAGGGAGGTAGAAATGGAAGAAACCTGATTAGAGCATGGCCTTTCTACGATACTAGAAAAAGAAGAAACAGGGCTATGAAGGCATTAACGATCCACTCTACCTCACAAGATACGAACTCACTGCATATTACCCACGGAGAAGTAACAGTGGGGATTTCTAAACAAAGAATTGTATGTTTTGTTTTGTTTTTTTTTCCCCAGGCAGATCTGCTCCAACACCTCTGAAATCCACAGCTTGGACTGGTGGTGCTGTGCAAACAAAGATGAAAGTTCCATCTTTCCTCTCATTATAATAATCCCATTGCATCCAGAGCTTAGCCATGGAACAAGCAGCTTCCTTCAAGGAACTCACCTGACAGCTGTTGCAAGCACCTCTCATTAGTTAGTTCTACATCATCCTTATGGGTGCAGAGCCGAGTAGCCAAGATCCCATCACGCTCAGCCCTATTAGTAGCAGTCTGCCTCAGCAGTCTGGCAACCTCCTCTGTGCACCTGGTAACCAGGAAGAGAGGATTATTCGTTAAAAGTGACAAGGAAAAGCATTCTTTATCAGACTTGAGCAGCAGTAGCTGACATACAGCAGTAGCTGGTTCTAGGAAGAACCATATTGAGCTATAGCAAGCCCCAGACCTCTCAAGCGAAGGGTGGAGAGAGGTAACTATACTAAGCAGGAGAGCAGTGCAAGTATACATCTCCAGCTCTGCCTTGGCTGTTACCAGCTCACCATCCATTGCATTCCTTAGCAGAAGTTGCTAAGATTAACTCTAGAAAGTGTCTGTTATCAGAACAACATATGCAGAGCCAGCTTACATTAACCAAAACGTTTACGGCTACTGCCCCAACTACGTCCCTGGTGGAACGTAGCTGTAGCAAGACAAACAACTTGCTGCTCCGTCGGTAGGGAGCAGGGACAAGAAAGAACAGTTTCTCCTCACCTGCCTAGACGAACTGCACTGAGGAGTGAGACAAAGGTTTTGTCCGTCTGTCTCCGCACTTCAGTCAATTCCATGTTTATTTGGATGCACTTTCTCCAGCTTTTTGCCTAGTAAATCATTCTCTTGTTAAGAAACAGGTAGAGCTGGAATGCAAGAGTGATCTAAGGAACAGTTTTGTACCTGAAAGCAGAACTTTGTTTCTTCGTTAGCCCTGCAGACTGGAGGCAGCTGTAAGAAGTCCCCACATATGATTAGCTGAATTCCTCCAAAAGGGTCATCCCGTTTTCTTACTGCCCTGAAACAGAGGGAAGAGAGAAGCCTTGAATATTCTCCAGACATAGACATATTCAGAGTCTCAGAAGTTACTTCATAGCCTGTCAGTATATTTAAACACATACCACCTGACACAGCTGAAGGTAATTATCTTTTCCTGTAGAAGGGCTCAAGTAATGAGCAATGCTACTCCAATATTCTTTTTTTTTTCCTGGGCATCTTCATTACTCAAGATGTCATTGCCAGCCTTGGCACTTTGCTAGTTGTTCCACTACTGTATGTTGACTGTAGCATATTTTCACTGTTCCACAGAAGGAGGAATTTTCAGTTTACAGTACAAACACCTACGCTATAAGATGCGGTCAGAAAGCACAGAGAACCCAAGCTGAAGTTCAGCTTGCAGCAAGTATGAACACAGCAAGCTTGGTCCAGGACGCAAGAGAGAACAGTTGGGCATGAAACAAGTGGACATGTGTTCTGTACTTGGCTCTATGGACAACGCTTGACTCCAGATACAGAAGCGGCAATTAGTATAGATCTTGAGGTCAATACCAGCCTCAGCATGTAAAGGTCTGCCCAGCTGCTGGCCATGATGTTGAGCTTCTTTCCAGTCCTATGCTAGTGGCTACCCTGTATCTATTCGCATAACTAAAGGAAGAAAGCAAGATGGAAACTTAGAAATTCATTTCTGTTGGAACTGCTTGACCTGACAATCACTCACCTGGCCACTGCTTCCAGCTTATCAAAGAATTTGCCGTCCACCATGGAGATCTCATCGATAATTAAGTGCTGACAGGCCAGCCAGTGCTGACGCACGCCAGGTCTCTCGGCCAGCTGAATACATTGCTCTAGCGGTGCCTTCCCGGAGCCGATCCCTGGGCGAGAGAGGAAAGCAAGGCTCGCGTCCCCGCCGCGCCGTGCGAAGGCGGCGCGTTCCCCGCGGCGCGCGGCCCTCACCCGCGAAGGCGTGCAGCGTGGTGCCGCCGACGTGGCAGGCGGCCACTCCGGTGCTGGCTGTGGCGTAGGTGCTCCTGGGCGGGAGGGAGCCCACGATCCTCTTCAGCAGGTAGGACTTCCCGGTGCCTGGAGGAGAGCGGGGAAACTCCTTCCAGCACATCCCCGGGGCGCGGGGACGGCGGCCGCCCGCCCGCCCGCAGCCCCCTCACCTGCGCAGCCGGTGAAGAAGACGCTCTTGCCGCTCAGCACCGCGCCCAGCACCGCGTCCTGCTCCGCCGAGAGCCTCGCCGGGGGCCGCCGGCCCGCGCCGGGCGCCTGCGGGGCGGGACAGGGACGGGCCGGGTGAGGGAGGGGGCGAGGGCCGGGCCGGGGCCCGGGCCGCGCCGCCGCGGGCTCACCTCGGCCGGGCGGCGGCCCCGCGCCTCGCCGCCGCGGGGCAGGTCGCGCTCCTGCAGCGGGCTGATGGCTGCGAAGGCGGGCGGCGGCCGGGCCAGCAGGCGGGGGCCGCGCGGGGCGGCCCGCGGGGCGGCCAGCTTGAGGCGCAGCAGGCGGAGGAAGGGGCGCAGCGCGGCGGGCGGGCAGTTGGAGAGCAGGAGCTGGGCGCCGCCGGGGCCCAGCCGCACCGCGGCCCGGCCCTCGCCCGCGAAGCGCGTGAAGAGCCGCGCGCCGCCGCCCAGCGCGAAGCTCAGCGGCGCCGCCGCCGCCGCCCCGCCGCCGATCACCCGCAGCACCGGCTCCCGCAGCTCGTTGCGGCCCAGCAGCACCAGCGCGTCCCGCAGCACGCGGCGCCGCGGCGCCTGCGCGCCCGGCAGCGGCTGCTCCACGGCCACGGTGCACCGCAGCTCCGCGCCCTCCATGCCCGCCGCGCCGCGCCGCGCGCCCCACCGGCCACCCGCGATTCAAACCGGCCGGCCGCGGGCGCGGCCAATCAGCGCCCGCGGGAGCTTTAACTCAGCAGCCAATAGGAGGCGAGGGGAGAAACGGCCGGCGGCGGCGGGGGCGGAGCGCCGGCCCGGCCAATCAGCGGCCTCGCGTCGCCGCGCGTGAGGCGTTGCCGGGACACGGCGGGGGGTGGGCGGGCGCCCGGCGCCATGGCCGCCCTCCGCGGGGAGAAGGAGCCGCCGGACGCGGTGCGCCAGAACCAGATCTTCTGCGAGCGGGTGCGGCGGGAGCTGCAGTGCCAGCGCCTGCACACGGAGTTCGGCGTGAACCCGCTCAGGCCGGGTGAGCCGGCCGCGCAGCTCCTGCGGGGAGACGGGGGCCCCGCGCCGCCGCTGCTCTCGGCGCGGGCCCCGCGGGTGCCTGCGGGCGGCACCCAGGAACGGCCGCAGAGGCCTGGAAAGAGCAGCCGGGGGGCTGTTCCCCCCACATACACCCCGTAACCTGTCTGCACACTTACAGAGGGAGCCCAGATTAGACAGGGCCTTAGCAAACGTCGTAGAAGTGAGGCAGCTCTTCGGGATGTAGGATCCAAGGACCCCGAGCAAAATACCAAACCAAAACAAACAAAAAACCTCCCACAGAGGTAGGACAGGGTAGAGAGCTCAAACACGAAGTCTCCTCAGCTCCAGGGTGACTTCCACCTGCCCACTGTCCGTCATAGAACAGCATAATCTGCACTGACATGGAAGGGTAATATAAATAAATCCACTCAGGTCTAGCTTTTACAGTAAAATAAATCAAAGGAAAAAAAAAAAAAAAAAAAAAAAAAAAAGGTTTCCTGAATCCTGGCACTCTGCTGGCCACCATTTGGGGTCGGGATGGGGGGGGTCATGGAGAATGAAACTGGTCTAGTGAATGCAGACAGCATCTAAAGGGCCCTTAGTGTGCTTAACTCCCTTCAGTTCCTAGAAAGTTAACATTAGCCAGCACTCTTTGACTCATTTTCGTTCAGCCACATGCTGCTTTTCCTTAACAGCTTAAGTGAAATAGTTGGGCCCAAGCTGGAGAATAACCAGAAAAAAAAAAAAAAAAACATTCGCAATGCTACATAACCTTTACCAAGTTGTGATGCTAATTACACATTAAAGCTTGTCACTTCCATCATTTCTCTCCAGTTCACATGATCACCAGGAAGCCTATGTCTTGGCATGACAATATAGAAGAGCCTGCAGATGGTAAGAAACCTCTGAACAGCTTGTGATAATTAAATAAGGAAATGACCAATAATTAAGATTAAAACATTCCAGCTAATCTCAAAGATGGCATATATGGACACACCACTGTGACAGTAGAAGAAGAAACACATTCATGATTTTTGTTTAATAAGATTTTTTTCTCCATTTTAAGGTCCTGCCCGTTACTTTTAATAATTAGTACCAGCGTGCACTCATATGTTTTTTTTATTATTATTAACCTTATAACTTTGCTTGAGAACATCAATTTCACTTGGGGAAAAAAAACCTAGAAACATTTTATACATACATGGTGCCTGTCACTGCAGACTCTACTTAGCAGCTCCATATGACAAACACTGCTGAAACAGCTGTTAAGTCTTGCTTTAGAGCACCAGTAACAAGAATTCTTATGGCAACTGCTCCCTTATTTCTTATAGGCTAACTTCATCTAAAAATGTGATGGTGGGTTAAAGCTGGCCTGCTGTAGACAAGGACTAGGGGGAAAAAGAGAGAGGAAGCATGTCTCAGGAAAGTGACAAAGATGACAGCTAATGTGGTCTATCTGTATTAAATATGGCATATAAAGAATAAGACATTACAATGTAGTAGACAAGGAAGATAGAATTAACCAAACAGTGTAGAAAGACAAATTTTGAAGCTTTGTCAGGGTAAATGTCACCCTGTATTCTCATAGATCATTCACAGAAGCACAGGAGTTCTCTCCAACCTTATCCTCCTTGCTATCACTTGGGAAGGGTTAGGATCTCGCTTGCATACATCCACACAATTAGTTTGTCATTTGTTAGACACAAATGAAAGACATGTTTAAAAACTCTCTCTCTTAAACCAACAGCCAAGTTCCTGAATCTTATTCATCACGCAGCACTGGAGCCAACAAAGAAATACTCAGAGCCACAAACTGAAAGTCAGGAAATTGGCTGGAACACAACACCTTTGGTAAGTAGGGTACTTAAGGAACCAACTCTGTATGATTCAGAGTGGTTCAGCCCATCATGTTAAAGGATATTCATGCCAGAAAATAATTTGTGACAAAGATGGAAAACAGGAATGACTAGAAAAGAGCAGAACTGTTCATGGAAAACAAACTTTTAGACTTTCAAGACTCTCACACTTGCATAGGCTTTGAACACAGAAACAACAGACTCCCCTCCACCCAAAAAGTTGCATTCAAAATACCTACAGCGACCATCAACCCAAGCTTTTATCTAAGTACGTGTTCACACTTATGAAATTATTCAACAGAGAAATAGTGAGTAATATGAACTGTCATACATAAGTACTCTGAGAAGTGTGCAACTGTACTGCATCTTTCAGACAAACTGAAAGCAGAACTAGAAATTTAATAGTCACCTAAATTCACCCCAGGAAAAATATACCGATGAGAATTCACTTGCAGGAGGGGGAATAATCAGGAGGAAAAGGGATCTTATTAACAAGCAGAAATGTTGATCATATCTTACAAGCTAATAGCTATGACCATAACTGATTTTATAGCTAGTTTAGCATTTCCAGGAAAGCACGAGGGCCTGATTAATTCAGGCCTGTTGTAAAGAAAACTGTATATAAGATTAATCTTCCACAACTTCTCATATTACACTTCAGGTAAACTAGTTACTGTTGGCAAGCATAGAGCCAGGCAGCCCAGCTTTAAGCCTTTAGACACTGGTTGTTGGATTTCCCAGGCAGGAAAGAGCAACTAGAACTGAGTGCAGGAAACTGAGTTATATTTTAGAAGTCAGGATTCATGATACTGTTTTCAAGACAATTGCCTTTGAACTGAATTTTTCAGAAATGTTTTTTCCTTTTTCACCAAGTCCTACTGTAATGAAACAGCAAACAGTGCATTCTAAAATAAATAGTTCCTTAGTCATTTGGGCATTTCTTAGCAGCAGTGAACACCATACATTCTGCTCAAGAGGGAATACTACTGCTAATAATAGTAAAAGCACATGACTACTCATGCTACAATTTCTTCCCCCCCCAGATTCACGTGGATCGCACTGACTGCAGGCTGCACTTCCCACGCCGGAGCACTGAGATCACTAGATACATGGCTGCTTTTTGGCGCCTGAAGGAGCAGTGTGAGAACCTTCAATAGCATGGCAAAGGCACACAGCTTAGATAGAAACAGTTAATGACATCTCTCTAATGGGTTAGTCTCTGCTCATTATTAAGTGATTCTGGTAGATTTCTGACAAGAGAAGATAATGAAAAGAGTGAGAAGAGAATCCCAGTCTGGCCAAATTTGCAGCCTGACAACAGTTACAGAAATAAACCTGTTTGTAAGACTGCTGCTTTTGTATCACTATTGTTTCCAAAACCATCTACACAAAGAGACCAAAAAAGTTTTAACTCCTTGACAGGTCTCAGACTTCTTATTTCAACATTGGCAACATGACCCAGAACTCAAGTGCGGCAAGTACAAGTCAACATTAGCTGTGGAAAAAGCTGTCGGACTAAAGGGAACAGAGATTTCAGCCATTGCTCACAACATAAACATGGACGGGGCATTAAAGAGCTCTGTGCAAACTATTTAATGACTTCACGTGCACCAAAGGTGTAAGTTGAAAACAATCCCTCAGGAAATACACAATAAAAAATTAGTGATAAGGCACTAGTTTTCACCAACATTCTTCATGCCACGTGGAAGCATCTAGCTTGCTCTGCAGTTAGATGCTTGAAGACAGCAGAAGCATTTTACAACACAGAAACACTGGAACCCCACTGAGGAGCACAGTCCACTTAGCGTGCTCGGCTCTTCATTTTCTGCCTTGCTCTTTTTCCAGGTCTCTTCTGCAAAAAGAAAATAGATTCAGCTAGTTTCACGTCTTCAAACTTTCTTCTAGCTCTATAGCATGGAAAAGACACCAAGGAGAGGATATTTGTCAGTCTCTCTGGAGAGGGAGATTTTGGGACACAGGTAGCAACAAACAGTACCTGCTTACTCCTTTGCTCATTTGCCTGCTCAGACACTGAACAACTACCTTCAACACTGTCCGTCACTGAATTATGCTCAGTTCCGAAAGACAAACATTCTCACTACCTGAGGCACCACAATGCACTCAGGTTGCCCTACCAGGCCAGGGCTGGCTTCCCAGCCAATTGCAATCATTTGCATGCAACATTTTACTTACATTGAGGGCTTTTTTCCCCGCTTTTCCTGGGCCTTTGTTGTGAGCCACTTTTACCCGAAAGCTGGATACATCATTAAAACTCTCCTTTGTATTCCACTTTGAGCCTTTCTTCTTCCCACCAAAACCGAACTTCTGATTCTTGTATCGTCGTTTGGCATTTGGTCTGAAAAAAGAACCCCAATAGGAAGCTCCAAAGAAGGCGCATGTATCCGCTGACAGACTCCCTTCAGCTAGCATAAACCTTTCCCCTCTTACTGAAGAGAGAAAAATTAGCATATTTCTGTCTCTATTCTGTCCACACTTGGAGACAGAGACAGAGACAGACAGAGACAGAGAGAGACAGACAGAGACAGAGAGAGACAGACAGAGACAGAGAGAGACAGACAGAGACAGAGACAGAGAGACAGAGACAGAGACAGAGAGACAGAGACAGAGACAGAGAGACAGAGACAGAGCTACCTGAATCTTACTGTTAAGGAACATTGATTAAAACAGCTTTCATCGTTCTACAAAAGAAACTCCTGGACTGGAAAAATCACAAGTTATGCCGTTAGTATCCTTCTTTCCTAGTCTCACCCTTTTTTTATCCGTTGACTTGTACTGCCTTTCTTGTTCCCCTGAGATGAAGTCTGCTCTTCATCTAGGAAATCCAGCTTGTCAGAGAGACCTGCAAGAGCAAAGACAAAATAGTTGCTCAGCTGCTACCACAGAACATAGGAATTTTCAGTCTAAGCAAGTAATAGCAACAAGTCACCCCTACTGGAGGGCAGATAGTTGGGAGGATTTTTGTTGCCGTTGCTGTATGACTCTGAACAGCAGCAGTCTTTCAAACTCACTACCCACCACTACAGATCGACACCACACGTCAGTTCCTTATGTTCCTCACACACTACTATTCTTCCAGTTACACGTTTGCTCTATTAAATGTTAGCTTTACCTTTCTGATATTTTTTGACTGCATTCAACATTGATTTTTTCTCCTTTTGTCTTTTCTGCAGAATCTCTGTTTGCACCTGCGATCAAAGAGAGGGTGTTAGTGTCATTCCTTCTAGTACCCAAGACTTTTCTTAGGTAGCTCATTTTTTGTTCTCTCTCTTTTCAAAGCAGCAAGATAAAAGACTAAACAGATTCCATATATTTTAGCCTGCCTCATGTGGTCTCAATTTCTAAGCTTCTCACTCAGGCTTTAGATTCTTGTTATAGATGGGTCACTTCTCTAGCTCCACCTCACCTTCTTGCCATATTTTCTCAGTGCACGGAGCTGTTTTGCTTTCTCAGATTTCTCCATTGCTTCTTGTTTACTCTTAAGCTTCTGACGAATCTTATTAGGAGATTAAAAAAAAAAGAGTTCAGTAATGCAAAGGAAAATACGAGTACTTTATTATGGCTGTGCAGCCCTCTTACTACAAAACTACTACCACATCCCGCTCACTACCCATGATAGATTAATTCAATAACATACTGTTTAAAAACACTAAGAATCAAAAGACAGTGAGTATAAATGAAGAGTGATAATTAAATTAGGAAAAGAGATCACATGTTAATGCCACAGGCGACCGCAAATCTCAGAGCAAAGAGTACAAACACAGCTGACTTTACAAGCACTCACATATACGGAGAAAATTCTCTGTATCTTTAAAATTAGTTACAGTTAGGAGAAATTATAAATCACCTTTCTACCTTAATGTTCCAGCCTGTTATGGAACTCCTCACATTCCAAAGGAATACTTAAACAAGAAAAAATGTCTTACCACAGACAAAAATCCCAATACAAACACTGTCACAGGTCTTTCCCACAGAAATGAACACAATCAAATCTCAAAGGGAGTACCTAATACAAGCTAATATCAACCTGTAACACAGAAAAGAATGCCATCATTTAAACTACGTACCTTCTGCATCTGTTGGTCAGATTTTGCCATTTCTGCAAAGTAATCATCTGGCCTTCTAGTAGGAACCTGTAGCTTTTGCAACCTTGGAAGGGCTTCCAGGACGGCGGCCTGAGCCTGTCGGTAACTAGAGAGGCAATGCTGAGTATCAAGCTTATCTCATGACAGTGACAGAAGTTCTGATCATACAAGCTAGCTGATACCAGATAAATTTTTGTTACATCCCAGACTTATATCAATATTCTGTACCATACAGCATTAAACACTAGTACTAAAAGCAATGTAGGTGCCAGTACAATATTAACACTGATATCTTGCACTTATACTTCATCCAGTTCTCAATCACAGTTTTTACATACCGTACTGTACAATGCAAGGGGGAAAAAAGATATAAAACACTTGCATAACCCACAGTGGTTTTGGATGCACATTTTAGTATCCTTGAAGTCATCTTGAACAATACTGTTACACTGATTACTCAAGAATTCCTAAAACAAACAACTGTAGCTCCAATCCAAGACTACTGAGCAGGTTAAAAAACACTCCAGAAATCTACTATAGGATATTGTATTGTTGACCATCATCGAAACAGACTGGCAGCCTTCAAGGAAACAGTAGCCAAATTAACTTAACATTACATGACTATTTAATATTAAAAAAGTTTTCCAGTTAAATTTTGGTAAGGAAAAAAAATATTTGAACCTGAATTACTTTAAGTAGCCTTTTTAGTTATAAACCAGCATTCTTACTTGTAACCAATAGAGTAAAGCTGAGTTGCTGAAAAAACAGGTGAGACTTCAAGCTTTGGTGTTTCACTCAGTTTGTCACCCATATAATGCAATAGCACTACAAAGCATGCTGTGTCACACATGCACACAACATGGAGCAAAAGTAACATGATACCAGTGACAGCCAGTATCGTAGTCTGTGGGATACTGTGAAACATGATGGTGAAGTGACACCAGAATTGTGTACAGGCAGGAGACTCCAAGCATGCAGCAATATGCTGAAACCCTACAAGAAATCTCTCTCTTTTTTTCTAAAACACTTACAAGCTCATCTCTCTCTGGAAGTCATTCTCAGGGTCAACAGCATCTTTGTCAGAAGTGCTGTGTGAAACTGGATCCATGACGTCCGATACCGGACCCAAAGTCACATCCAGCCTTTCCACCCAAGCTAGCTGTCGCTTGAATTCAGAGAGACACTGCTTCAAACCATCCTACAGAGAAAAAAAAAAGCACCGCTCTCAACTTCATGGCACAAAACAAGCTTTTCAAGGTTGGCACAAATGAACATGCAGGCCACAAAATGGGCTAGTCCTCAAAGGCAGTTGGGTTGTACCCCAAATTATCACAGCAGTGCTGCTTGGAAGAAACTCCAGGGACTGTATAGTCTAACTCTCACTTGAAGTAGGACAAAGCCAACAGCAGATACAGCCAACCTCGGCTCCAGCCCAGGCTCGCAGGCCCCCAGCATGGGGATCACAACGCTCCTTGAAGCGCTGCACCACCTCCGGGTGAAGGATTTTGCCCTGACACCCAGCCTGAATTTCCCAAGCCGCAAGGTGCGACTCCCTCCCTCCCTCCCTCCCTCCCCCCTGCCCGCCCCGCCGCAGACGAGGGGAACGTGGCTCCGGGGACTCCGCAGCTCTGCCTCGCCACGCACCTCCGGCTGCCGCCCGCCCCGCACCCGGCCCCGGGGGGAAGCAGGCCCCGCCCAGGGCGCCGCGCCGCCGCAGGCCCCAACTCACCACGTCGTTGGGCGCCCGCGGCCGCCCCTCCAGCACCACGTTGAGCCCCGGCTTCAGCGCGCCCCTCGAAAACGCCTCCTGGAGCTGCGCGGAGGAGAGCGGTCAGGCCGGGCCGCGCCGCGCCGCGCCGCGCCGGGCCAGGCCGCGCCGCCGCCCCGCGCCCCAGCGGGCTCCGCCCGCCGCCGCCCGCCCGCGGGTCACCTCCGAGTCCGAGAGGGCCGAGTCCTCCGACGCCGAGTCCGAGAGGGAGCCGCGCCGCGCCATGCTGCCGCCGCCGGAGCCGCCGCCGCTTCCGGCCGCGCCGCCGCCGCTTCCGGCGGGGCCGGCGCCGCGGTTGCCGTGGCGACGGCGGCGGCGCGGCGGCGGCAGCATGTCGGCGGTGGTGGCGCAGCCCGTGGCCATCTTCGGCTGCCGCTCGCAGGTCGCCGGCGGCCTCTGCTTCTTCGACGAGCAGATCCTGCTGTACGCGGCGGGGGCGAGCTGCGTCCAGTTCCACATCGAGCAGAAGTGGCAGAAGTTCATCCCAGGTGGCCGCGGCCCCGGCCCCGGCCCTGGCCCCGGCCGGGCCCCGCCGCGGCCGCCCTGACCCCTCTTCTCCCCGCAGGCTCCGAGAAGAGCCAGGGCATGCAGGCGCTGGCCATCAGCCCCAACCGGCGGTACCTGGCCGTCTCGGAGACGGTGGCGGAGCAGCCGTCCGTGACAGTGTACGAGGTGTCGGTGGTGCCGTCGCGGCGGCGGCGGACGCTGGCCACCACCGAGCTCCCAGTGCAGGAGTTCGTGGCTCTGGCTTTCTCCCCCGACTCTCGCTACCTGGCAGCTGCCACTGCCCCCCCCGAGGTGCATCTCGCCTACTGGCTCTGGGAGAAGCAGCGGCTCATGGCGGCGATCCACATCGAGGCCCCAGGCAGCGGCCTGTGCCAGGTAACGGCTGCGGCCCTTGCATCGGGGCAGTGCCGGGCCCGGAGCCTCCTTCCAGTGGGCCCCCTCCTTTCTGGGAGACGAGGGATACCCACAAGCCTGCTCCTGGTAAAACAGAGTAAGAATAATGCTGTGCTGTTCCAGAAGTGTCTCCACCAGTCATTTTTAATATTAGGATTCACAGGTGACAGGTTCTTTTGGCAGTT
This sequence comes from Rhea pennata, assembly GCF_028389875.1. Classification (NCBI taxonomy): domain Eukaryota; kingdom Metazoa; phylum Chordata; class Aves; order Rheiformes; family Rheidae; genus Rhea; species Rhea pennata. The sequence continues at coordinate 13,245,308 of NC_084670.1, read as the reverse complement.
GGCCCAATGGAGCCTGATGCACCATGTCAAAAAGGAGAGGTAAAAAGATAAAACTTCAGATTAAGAAGTACCAAATGCCAGGTAGCAAGACTCAAAAGTTGATATGAGACAGATAAAAGAAAACCTGGAGAAAGAAAAGGGGTTACCACAGCTACCACAACCAGCTCGGAGTTGCCATGAATGCAAGGACTGGAGCACTTGACCTATAAAGAGGGACTGAGTCAGGAATTTTGCCTGGAAGAAAGGCTAATTACTGTCTTCCTAGAGAGGGAATTGTAAAGAAGATGGAGCCAGGTTGTCCTCAGAGATGCACGGGAAAAGAATTAGAGGCAGTGGTCACAAATTGCTGAAAAGAGAAATTCCTTCCTGTGTATCAAAGCAAAAAAAAAAAAAAAAAAAAAAAAAATCACAATGCGGGTAGTGGAACACTGGAAAACAGCCCAGAGAGATGTACTATCTCTGTCCTTGGAGATACTCACAACTTGACTGGATGCAGCCCTGAGTGGCCTGATCCAGTAAGACCTCTTCTGAGTTAGGAGTTGGTCAGGAGAGGTCCTTTCCACCATAAATTCCTCTACAATTTTGTGATCCTAAAAATCACAAAATCTAGAATGGCTACAAACTAGCACTCTGAAAATGAACGAAGTTTCTCATAGACAACAAACCAGCTGAGAGAATTAATATCAAGAGGCGGTTCCTTTTCCACCATAATGTGTGGAAATTACATAGGTTTGAAGAATATGTGTGAACTGTGTTCTGTCATCAGTCAGAGTATCCTTCAAGTTTCTAGAAAATTGTGAAGATAATTTCTAACTAAAAAACAATTCAGCTAAGTCCTGTGTCTGGTCTCATTCTGACAGATAAGCATAATATAATCACTGACCTAGAAACTGGTATTTGTTTAGTTTTCCCGTGTTATATGTTTTATTTCCAGGGCATGAGAAGGAGGAGAAGGGTCTATGCTGTAGATTAGGTACAGCTTCCATAACCTTTCTTGGCATCTGCTCTTGGCCTTTCTCAGCAGTAGGACACTGGGCTAAATGGATTTTTGTGTTGATCCGTTATGGATATTCTCATGTTTCTACTTCACATGAGATCTGTGGTATGTGGGCAGTACATCTGATCTATGTATATGCAGTGTTTCCATCATATCTCTGCAAAAACATCCATTAAATATATTGGCCATGCTTGGTAGGCCCAGCACATCTTGAAAGCTTTGAGCATGCTCATGCGCCATGAGCTCATGCACCACACTTATGCACCTCCTTCCTGCAGTCTGTCCTATGTCTAGATCTGAGAACTACCCCAGAAGAGTGGCTAGGAGCAGATTGATGGCACTCAAACAATTCCTGCATCCTATTTTGAGTATTTTTTTTTAAGTATCTTTCTTGGGAGGTAAGAGACTTCCAGTTAAATGGGTTGATTGGGCCTTAGCAGCCATCTTTCATGGGGAACATGCAGAAGTTGGGTGAAATACTAACTTCATGAGCTCTGTTCCTGAAGAGGGGAAATTGACTGTGGAGATCATTGCTGTCTAAAGTCCCATTAAGCATGAAAACCTAGGTCTCTCTATCTCTGCTGGCTTTCATGTTAGATGATAAGATGGCTGCTCCTCTGTTTTCACTAATAAACACCTAATTATACAAATTCATATGCATAACAGAGAAGAGTTTCCTCTCCTGAGACACAGAAATTCCATCTGGCCTTTAAGAATTAATAGCCTGATACCTGAAAAACTTGCTGATCATCTGTAAAGGTGTATTTTGGCCATACTTCTGTCATTTGATCCTCAAGGACAGAATCTGCTTCCTCTTCCATATTACATTGAGATTCAGATGTCTGTTTCTGTGAACCTTTTCCTCTAGCTTGTTTTCCTGTATCTGATATTGAAAGTCTTTGGAACAGGTTTTATATTTGCTTATTTGCTTTTAAAGCTCTGAGAGTGTACATAGTTGTGTAAAGTATTTTCTCTTTCCTGTTCCACAGGTGAGCTTCAGTCCTCAAGACAATGCACAGGTTTGTGTCACTGGAAATGGCATTTTTAAACTTCTAAAATATAGTGAAGGAACTTTGAAGACAACAAATTTACAGAAGGGAGAGCTACAGAACTACCTGTGCCATGCGTGGCTGTCTGCAGAGAAGGTTGTATGTGGCACCGATACAGGCAAACTTATCATATTTGAAAGTGGAGAGGTGCGCTGGGAGACAAGTGTTGAGCACAAAATACCACCCAGGGAATTAGAAGAAGATGCAACAACAAAAGAACCTGGGAGGTAATGAAAATGAAAATTGCTTGCAGGACCTGCCTTGTACCTACTTGCAGATCTTTCATTTATTTTGTTTTTGTCGATTTTATGAATGGGTTATGATATTTTAATTGCCACTGATAAAAGTTTTTGGGTTTTTTTTGTCTTTTTTTATTCTTCTTAAGCCTTACTTCATTTTCTGCTTTCGATTCTTCTGATATCTCTTGTGATCTGGTCTCTGATGAAAATGGCTTACAACAGGATTCTTTGCCTCAAATATATGCGGTTGCAGCTTATTCCAAAGGCTTTGCATGTTCATCTAGCCCAGGGGTTGTTCTTCTGTTTGAGAAGACAGAGGAAAAGGAAGTCTACAAGGAGACTCAAGAAATCTGGGTAGGTGGCTGTCTATGATGGGGGAAGAAAAGCTTTTCCAAACAGTTATGCAGCTGAGGCCTGTTCCTTTTTGCTTCTGGTTCAGTTGTTAATAATAAATTTTAGCATAACTTTAAAGCAGACTGTAAGCATTAGCTTATTGTCCTAGTGATGCAGAAAGGAAGTAACTTGTCAGAGGTCACACTGAAAGTCAATGACAGTCATCCTTTTGCAAGGTAATTCTGCAAGTTCACACATGAAAAATGGGCTTTGAATTTGCTGAATTTAAGGAAACCTTTAAGAAACTTTTTTTTTTTCTGAGAAGAACTGGGCTGTTTGTTTTTTTCCAAGGCAAAGTTTTTTTTTTCCCTGAAATCTTTGTTATTATAGTAAGGAGACTTATGCACTCTTAATAGATTAAATAATCTAGCAGAAATTGTAACTATTCTGTAGCGAGGTTTATGCATTTACTTACTGAACTGCCTGGACAAGATCATTTAACTCTGTGATGATCTGGTCATGCCTTTATACGGTGGTTCTAATAGGTTAGATCTTCCCTATGCTTGAGATCATAAAAGTTAGATCACTAGGACAAAGCCTTGTGTGCCTATGGATACTTATTTTGTCTTTGTCAGCTTCCAAGTCTCTGCTGTCGGAAATTGAAATCTGTTATGACAGTACATTGCTGTCATATACTAGGGCCTGGGCCTTGCTGTTCCTGTGAAGGAACAGTTGATTTCATCCTGCTTCTGCCTGCCTTTGGCTTTTCAGTACCAGGATGGTGGTGGCCCTTACCAGTTCCTAAATGCTGGAAGCTGCCTTGGCTATGAAAGCATTAGTTAGTTCTTCTATATTATAAGCAGTACAAGAATATACACACAAATGTGATGTGTGAGTGTCTTAGCAGTATACCATATGTCATTTAGTTGCTTCTAGTTCTTTCTTTGGGGAATATATACATACAATGCAGTTTACTTTAATAGCTTTTAATATATACAGTGTTATGCAACTTAAAAAAATGCCAAGCCAAATAAATTCAAAGTAGAAGGGAAGATTTGTACCATAGTTTTAGACTAGTCCTCAGGAAAGCTTTCTTTTCCAGATAAAAAACCTTTTCATTGTTACACAAAAATTTGTTGCAGCAAAGGAGTTGTCAGCTACAACATTCATACTGGGATTGTAAATGATCTTCATGGTAACCTGGGCTCAGGCAGTTAGCACTTTGATATTATATACAGTAAGAGTGTAATGTTAGCCAGTGTCACTGGTTAGATGTGCTGTGGCTCTTTATACTGTCTTCTGTGTCAAATGTTGAAGGCTTCATTCTGTAATGTGTGACACTGATACAGTCTAGCTGGTGACATCTGTCCGCCAGGATACCAAAGCTGAAGAGCTTGTTTTAGTAGGGAAAAGGGGTAATCTTGTGAGACCTAAAAAATAGTTACTATTTTCTAAGCAAGAACTGGTCCTTGTAACTTCCCTTAAAATCTATAAAGGATTGACCATGCCTCTATTCTTCAGCTGGTCCCCTGCAGTATTACAGTAGCATAAGATTTCTTGTCCCAAGCCAAGGTAGCTATTCTGTGCAGTCTGAGTTAAATGTCGCCATTCAGATGCTGAGTCTAGCATGTCTGAAGTGCCTACTACCTTGAAACACAAGCTTCATAAGTCTGGCTTGTCTTGGGTTCATCAGAGAAGTAGCCAATGGTCTAATCTGTCTGGCACTGTTTCACTAAATATTGTCATTACTTGCACATTATCTTTTTAGATAAAAAATAATTTGCTATTGCCACTTGAGTGCATGCATTGTCTAAAAGGTATTTTTTGGTCTGTGTGTGCATAGTCTCTTTTTCAGTTGAAGGTATAGAGGACATTACAAGCACTGCAACTTCTTAGATACCACTTATGTAGATTCCACAGTGGGCTTTCCCTTTTGGCCAGTCTTAAAAAAATGTAAGCTGCACATCAAAGCTTTCAGAGGACTGAGTCACACCATAGCTACTGCATACTTCCTAGGCCCAAGGAAGTTCTAGGAATGGTCAGGAAATGCATGTTTCTTCATTGGGTTATTTGGAAGAATAGACAGAGATGGATTCAGGGATAGCCCAGTGCCATCAGCCACAGCCAACTTACCTCCTTCCATAGCAGATCATTCCTCAAATTGGAAAGAGCACAGGCATTTTACCATGCAAGTGATGTGGCTTTGTCTTGAGGTCTGTATATGCATGGCTCTAAGCTATGCATGGTTTGAGAGCTGTGAATCGGAATCCACCGGTTGACCGGGGCTTGTGAAGCCGGGTCTAAAACAGGAAGAGCTCATGAATCGCAAGTGAACATGTAGCCCCTGTGGTCTGTTGACCAGGAATGTTCTTCATGTGGGACACTTGAAAGAGGACTCTTACCAACCTGAATGTTACCCTGCAAAGAACTGTTATTATGAAATCACAGTTTTCAGGCATTTTGAATTCTGACACTTGATAGACTTTTTGCTTATTCTTTTCTGCTACCATTTTGGTTTGTGTAGATTAATGCCATTTTTAAGATTACTGCTGAAATGGCCACTGGAAATTTTTGAACTTTGGTGGCTATAGATACAATTAGGTTGTCTTGTCCTATATTGTTACAGAGGTTACGTACTATTTAATACCCAAGTTTTCTTACTGGTATTATGTTTATGCTTATTAGAGTAGCATTGCATGACAAGTGTGGGTGAGTGCCTACTACTAAAATACAGAGACCAGGACTATCCGTATAATGCATTCCTTCTGCAGATTCCTCGGGACTTTTGCAACAGTGAATCAGAACAGTCAGGCAGAGAGGACATTATATGTATATGCTTCAGTCCCTCTGAGGAAACAATGATTGTTAGCACAACTAAAAACCAGCTTTACATGTTTACTATGCCTTCCACTGAGATTGTGAAAGTGAGTACAATTTTATCACACTGCGCAAGCAATACATCTGGTAAGGGATGTATTGTCATTGCACAGGCTATTCAGTGTCACTTTCTGTAATATGTTATTGTAAAATCCGTTAACTAGGGTCTGAACCTTTAAAGTATGGAATAAAGTGCTCTACATATTCTCTGAGGGCTATATTTCACAAGTCCCTTGCTCAAGCAAACCTACATTTGAATACCTGGTTTTATTCAGTAAAACTATAAAGAACACTGTTAAGACTGTTTAAGTGTGCATGTTACTGTTAGAGCAGTTGATTAAAAGAGGGATTTTTAATGCAACTGTTAGTACAATTTATGCTCCACTGTAATAGGCAGAAATGTTAATGTAATGAAAAAGCCAAAAGTTAGCCATGTGAATCTTATATTACTCTAAAATAGAAGCTGTTGAAGTCCTAATTAGAAGAGAAACCCTACTGTGACAGACAAGTTAATGAAATACATTCCGTACTGTAAAGGAATTTAAAAAATACAATGACAGAAGATAAATGTAGTGTAACAGAATTAACAGGCTTGGAATTAAGTACCTAACCTATATGCAGTCATACAAAAGGATCTTTATAGAAAGGAGTTATATACTTATAGGATCTTTTTGTGCATGCAGCCCAAAATGTTACTGACTGTTAATTTCCAGCATGGTGTAACCGAGCATCCTGATTAATTTGCTTATTACTTAGCACTTGATTATTTTTAAATGTCCATCTACCCAGAAAGTAAGTGTATTAACTGAATTCTTGCAGGTCCAGTTTTACTCTTTATTTAACTTGCATTTCTTTGGACACCTGCAGTTATGTCCTGCTCTCACTAGTGTGTAAGGCCTACCCAATCTTCCCTACATCACTTTTCTGGATTACTAATTAAAAAGTTAAATATGATTCTAACATTGTTGTGTTGCTAAGGCTTTGTTTAGACTTGTTCAGTGGTAGGATTACGTGATTTCCTCAAGTCCATCTGATTATTGTATTCAAAAAGCTATAATAAACTTCTCACCTGATCAACTGCCTACAGTGACATATTTATGATTTTTCCATGTTCTCATTGTTTCTCAGGAGAAGACAGCTCATTTTGTATATCTGAATTTCCCATTACATTCTGATTCGATCACTGGTCTGGACAGCTGTATTCGGAAACCCATTGTTGCTACTTGTTCCCTGGACAGATCTGTCCGCATCTGGAATTACAAGACCAAGTAAAGAGTCCTTCGTGTTTTTTATCATCTCTTGCTTTTCTGGATATTGTATTTAGCAGGCAACAGCAGCAGTCTCATATATGAACAACCATGTTGTTTTAGTAAAATTCTTGTGTGGGTTACAAATGGTCTTATTAACATGATTTGGGGAACATGAATATGCAGTCCCTTTAAGATCAATATGAAAAGAATCAAAGCTTGTATTTGTTGTGCCATTTTTGTGTCAAACTTCTCATATGTTTTTGAAAAAAAAATCTTTAGGAGTGTTTCACTTAACTTTGTCTTAAGATATTGTTGTCGTATCTCCTGCTTCCTGGCCCTTGTTCTTCAGCAAAATGAGTCCAGATTTTAAGGATCCTTAGAGGGAAGAACATCTTAGAACAGATGTTTGTGTATCTATGTTTGCAACCAAACGTTCATTCACCTTCCTCATTGTATTGCAATAAGCAAGCATTTGCTGTTGCACTTACCCCACCTTGCCCGTCAGTCAGGGAGTTCAGATTTGCTTTTGTTTCCTATAATATCTCTGTGATCATAACTTAACTGATTGGCAGCACATTTCCTCAAGGATAAGGCAGAGTAAGATTGTAGCTGCAGTTGTCTCTGCTGGGCAAGATATTTTCCCATCAGGTATGCATAGGGTGTTTGTGCTGTTGCATGCTGTGTGATTGTTCTCTCTTTCAGCACTTTGGAGCTGTATAAGCAGTATCAGGAGGAAGCATATACAGTATCACTTCATCCCACTGGCCTTTTCTGTTTGGTTGGGTTTTCTGACAAACTACGACTTATGAGTCTATTGTATGAGGACATGCACGTTTTTAAGGAATTTGCTGTGAGAGGTTGTAGAGAGGTAAGTAGTGTTTCAAAAATGGTATTGGGGAGTTCTGAAAGTTATAGGGAGCAGAGTGATGAAGAACGTGATAGGGGATAGGATCCTCTTCAGTAAATCGTAATAGGATTTAGGATATCAAAGCAGAGAGGAAAGGATTCTGAGTGTTGGAAAATGAACCTGAAAACTGATGCAAAACTGTGAAGCAGGGAACCTGTGGAAGGGATGACCTGCTCAGAAATACTGAAGGAGCGAATGTTATAGGGGAAAGCATCAATTAAGAAAGCAGTAAGAGCCAAATGATATCACAGAATTTTGTTTTTGTGTAGCATTCAGATATTAGATGATGTCAGTGGAATTCAGTTCATGAATTTTTTATATCCACTCCATCTTCAGTAATGGGTGATAATGTTCTTTTTCTAGTGTGCATACAGTAATGGAGGCCATCTTTTTGCTGCAGTTAATGGAAATGTGATTCACATTTATTCCACCACCACTTTCGAAAATACTAATAATCTGAAAGGACATAGTGGGAAGGTCAGTAAACAAAGTTTATAAAATATGACTGGTTTAAATAAACACTAACTGATAAACTTAAGATATGTTTTGAAAAGGTAAAGTACAATCTTGGATCAAAAATGCATCCAAAAATTCAAAATAGAAATACAAAGGTCAGTTTCCTTTGTGCAGAGATTAACTAATATTCAGCATATGACTGCACTAGATGCATATTAAGAGTCTGTTCTTAAACTGAAAGAGAAGGGTTGGCAGGTAGCAGAACGAGGATAAAGTATCCCAATAATAAATTATTAAAATAAAATGCATTTATCATTATTAGGACAAGCTTTTGTCTGTCAGTGTGGTCACAGAGTAATTCTTACTGTTTTTTTTTTTAATGCTAAAAGGCAATTAGTTGAGAAGCATCTAGGTTTTTCATAAATAAAACTTAGAAGAATTATTCCAGACTATCGTGTATTTCCCAGTAAAATGACATCTTCCTGTATGTCTGTAACGTAAACATTGAATTTCCCTAGATACGTGCAGTTAAATGGAGTGCAGATGATGCTAAACTGGTCTCCTGTGATACACATGGTGCTGTTTATGAGTGGAACTTGTTGACAGGTAAAAGAGAGTCAGAGTGCGTGCTCAGGTCCTGCAAGTACAGCAGTATTGCTCTGTCTCCCTTTGCCAGAATCATCTTTGCTGTTGGATCTGACCAAACATTGAAAGAAATTTCAGAGTCTTCGGTGAGCTAACAAACATTGTATGATTTTGCTAACCTCTGGGAGGGGACTAGTGGTTTGCTTTAATCATCATCCACTTGACAAATAGGAATCAACCAGTTTTTGGTAACTGCAGTATTTACTGACACTTTCTTTATGCTAATATTCTGATGTACTTTACCATGATACTTGAGAATTTTTGAAGTTTTATATCTATAACTTTACTTGGATTTCTCTAAAAGTCTTCTACCTCCACTAACCAAATAACTTTGCCACATTGTACCGACTGCTTTACTGAAATCTGAACTTACTGCATCTACTATTGTGGGCTACATCCATTTTTTTATCTGGAACAATAGTAAATTTTATGCAATAAACATTTTTTTTCAGAAGTAATTAACTTATTAATTAACTCAGTTAAAATTTTAAGAGTGTGCATGTATAAAGCTTAATACTAATTGCTGTTCATGGCTTTACTATTCTAGGCATGCAGATTCTTTTAACTTCAGCTTCAGGTAGTGATATCACAACTGGTTATGTAACAAGTAATCATTGCATAATTACTTAAGTAACAGTGTTTTGGAACATAGTGTAATTATTATTTTTCAGATCCTGCATGAAGTGCCTGCTTTTGATGTTGTTTATACTGCAGTAGCTGTTTCTCATTCTGGGCACATGCTGTTTATTGGTACCTCTCTGGGAACAATCCGAACTATGAGGTACCCATTGCCTTTGCCCACAGAGTTCAATGAGTATCAAGCCCATGCAGGTCCTGTTACAAAGGTAAAGTAGAATATGTTCTTTTCCCTGCCATGCTAGTTGCCTGCTTCTCCTTTTGCACTGGGCTTTTCATTTGATGCTATAATTGACACTATAATATATTGAAACTAAGGTTAAGCCTACATGTGGAGAATGAGGTTTAAAACGTTCATAGGAGATCTGTCTATAGAGACAGACATTACAGGATAAGCTATTGCTGGCTAAAAGGTAAAGGGTTAAGTCATGAAGGAGGTTGCAGTAGCTTGAACAGGATACCAGGTGTGGCATGAATCTGATGAAGAAATTTGATACAGCTCATAAAGAGGAAAATAAGGTTATGCAGGCTTGAAAATCTCTTGTGAAAATAGAAAGGGGAATGAGATAAATATATTAAGCAATTTGCTGCCAGAGTAAGTTGCAGAAGATATTGCAATACTGATCAGGTAACCATAGTGTATTTCACTATGGTGAAATACACTCCCAGCTTAGAGAACAGAAGTGAATCCTGTGTCTTTCTGTGTTCTCCTTTTCTGTCCCTTTCCATATTGTCTGGACCTGTCTGGAGTAGGAGCGCAGGACATGATCGAAATGGTGGTAGCAGGGCTGTGTTAGTATTTCCATTAGTAGTAGCTTGAGCAGGAGGGTTGGACTAGATGATCTCCAGAGGTCCCTTCCAACCTTACTGATTCTGTGAAATGACGGGAAATATGTTGAGTGGAGGGAAAAAAATAGTATAAAAGCAATCTGTGTCTGTATTTTTCCTAGTCTCTATCACCATTTTGTGTTTTCTTCCTTCTAAGATGTCTGTAACAGATGATGACCTATTTCTGCTGACTGCCTCAAAGGATGGCTCTTTTTTGGTCTGGAAAGTATATGATAAAGAAGGTCAGATACTGAAACGGGAAAAGGAAGTTGAATATGCTGAAGAAGTACTGATCATGAGATCAGATATAGAAGAGAAGGTAGGAAGAACAGCCTGTAAACATGAATTCTAGGACTGCAAATTACATTTGAAAAATGTTTGTGACTAGCTGTGCCTGTGTGACCCTCTGCCTAAGAGGGCTGGCATAGCTTTCTTCATAAGAAGAAGCTACCATGAGTATCTAGGCTTTCTTGTTAATATACAAACAGCATTGTAGGAGCAGTGAGGATGGAAAAAAGTCTGCATTTTTCTCTAATACTTTCTCCAGTTTCTTGAAAGCAGTTTTAATGGAGCAGAGAATTCAGAAGATGCCTTTCTGTGAACCAACTCATAAAATAGCAAAAAAACTTACTTCTTAAACTTGATCTTTTCTTGATCTGTCTGTCTGAAAATTCTCTGCAATGATAGTCTTTTGTTTGTGTAGATATAACATCCTTAACAAACTTGCTAATGGCAAATAGTACTTCTGTTAACAGTATCTTGTCATCCATATCCAGGGTCAGGCAATGCTAGACCTGCAGATTCGTGTGAAAGAGCTACAGACAGAAAATGATTACCAGCTACGTCTCAAGGACATGAACTGTAATGAAAAAATAAAGGAAATAAAAGAGATTTTCACCCAAGAAATAGACTGCCTTAAAACCAAACATGAGGTATGATTACAGCAGTAAATATGAAGTTTTTCACTTTTGCTAAAGGATTATATTCAAGCTTGCATTATATATGTAAGAATGCCGTAAAGCGTCTGGAAAAATCAAGTATTCCTTTCCAATAAATATGTCTGGGGTATTTATAAAGCATAAAACTATCTTTTGAGCCAAGTACATTTAAAGTACTGAGGAGATGCTAGAGTTTTTCCAGGTAGGCTCTAAGTGTCTTCACATAAAAACAGTTTCAGCAATGAGTGCTGCCTTAGACTAAGAGTCAGGACTAGTAGAAATGGGATCATGCTGTTAAAGCTCTATCACATGTGAGTTGCAGCTACTGCAGGATCTAACAATTGTTCTTAAATCCCATCTTCATTATGCCTTGACTGTTTAGCTTCTTCAGAAACACCTGGTGAGGTGTCATGTAAGCTTTCGGAAAACAGAAGTAGACTGTATCCCCTAGATTTCTTTTATTCATACGCTTGTTGATTTCTCTGTGGTCATGGAGCAGGATTTCCTTTCTCAAAAGCCATGATAGTTCTTCCTGATGTCTTGTGTCGTCTGTGTGTCCACCATTTCTGTTTTATAATTATCTATGCATCTGTCTAGAGCAAACACCACTTTTCTGATCAGTAATTTGCTGTATTTCTGGACTCTTTGTAAAATTAGAAGGCAGGTGGTGCAATTGCAGTATCACTGGTAGTAAGACAGCTTGGAGTGAGAGATTATATATCACAGTTAATGATTCAGTTCTTTTATCCTTCTGTTCCTTTTGAGCTCTTGGATGAATATTATCCTGTCCTGGTAATTTGTTACTGCTTATCTTGTTGGATTGTACCATAGGCCCTTCAACCAGTGTTTCAGTGTGACTCCCACATAAAGAAGCAGCCCAGTGTGAAAACTTGCCAAATTACTAACTACATTTTTTATGGACTTGTCATCTCCAAATGCTTCTTTTATAACTTTTTCTTGTCTCTCGGCTCTACAAATGTTCTGGCAGGTTTCTGCTCTTAAAGTTTTTGAAGAAGTTTACTTATTCTTTTTTATGCTTTCTGCAAGTTTTTCCTCAAACTGCTTTGCTCTTTGTCTTTTCTCATTGTGTTTTTTTTTGTTTGTTTGTTTGTTTGTTTGTTTGTTTTGCATTTAAGTAGCCAGAGTTTAAGCCCTTCTCTTTTTTCTCATTTTTGTATAGCTTGAGCAGAAGGCAGCCTTTATGCTTCTTATAGGTTACTCTACCTGCGTTTTGTCTATGCCAGTTTTCTTCTGCAGTTCTTCAAGCCTTTCCATGAGTAGTGCTTGGCCATAGAGTTTTAATGATCTCTGCTACACTGAAGCTTCTTCTTTAGGCTTTTGGATTATAGGCTTAAGCAAGTGCCTTTAAAGGTGAATAAAAGTTCTATGCAAACAAATCACTCTATTTGAATATCAGTATATGTTAAGATTAAACTAAATGATAGATTTGGACAGATTTGTTGCTAACTTTTGTAGTTATTGTGTCCAACAGGCAAATAGAATATTTCTGCTGACACAAGGGCCATACAGTTGTTACGAAGAGAAAGTCAAAAACATTGTAGTACCTGAGATTCTTTCCAAACTTTCTGAGAAATTGCTTACCCACCTTCTTGTTCGAGTTCTTTGTGCCTTTTTTAGAAGAATAAGTCATTCTAAGTGTTAGTAGGATATTCCAAGCAAATGAAATTCAAGTCTCACTTTTGCCTGGGTTCATCTCATTCTATGCAAATGTCAATGTTTCAGGATCTTTCAGGTGCTTCAAGTGAGTCAGAAGCAGCTTGGATTTTAATACCTGGAAAACAATTTGTGAAACTGCGAATACTCCTCAAGCAGGCATACACAAATAAATGGAGGGTTTTGTGGCTGTGTTTAAATTATGAATATACAGTGTTCTGTATTATATGAACACCATTTGCTGCTTTCTCTTGCTTTCCTTAATTTTGTAACCTGTCTTAACAAACTAATCTCAGGGAAAACTTGGCATAGTAATGCGTGGCATCTGCCTTTTTTGGCAAGTGATTTCAAAGATACAAATTCCATCATCTATATGTTCCCCACCATAGGCAAGATTACAAAGAATCTGGACACTGATTTGCCTATTGTCAAATTAAAACTTATTTTTCTTTCTTTTTCCCCAGATTTTACAGGCAGAAAAAGAAAAACAGGAGCTACAACACCAATATCAACTGTTTGAGCTGATGAAGAAACAGGCCAGGGAGGTGCAAGACCTAGGTTAGACTATAACATATGTTTAAAACTAGAATTTGGAGAAAGTGCATTAGATTCATGGCAAATAAGGAGACAGGAAGAGGTGACCACAATGCAAGGTACAAGGAAAAGTGAGTGGCATATGTGTCATAAAAATATTGCAGACCAAAAGTCTGTCTAAACTGCAGTGCATACGTGTCCATGACAGCATGCACAGAGGCATTGTATTTTAAAGGTCTAGTTCCTAGAATTAGTGATTTCTTCATTTATCTTGTAGTTGACTGTGTAAAAATAGCAATATCTTAATGTTCAGCAAGGAGGCCAATGTACAATGCGCACAGAATGGAAATATCTGGGCCCAGGATTCATAATCAAGATAAATCAGAAACACTTAAAATTAGTACCAAAAAGAAGTCTAGCAGTAAGAGAGGCCATTTCCTGCTCATACTCTGTAGCAGTTGTGCTTATACAGCTCTGTCAGGGTTGTTTTATCAAGGGGATGCATAGAGAAGCTGGTATTCATTTGTTATAATGGCAGACTAGGAGAGTCTCTTCTGAGGCACCAGCAGTGGTAGAGTATGCAGACACACGACTGAGAGAGGTGAATGACAGTTTTGGAAAAGGCATTATTAGTGAGGTCATAAGTAGAGGGAAGAGCAGGAAACAAGATATGGTTTTCTGGTGTGAAATTTTTTATTGTCACAAAGCCTAAACCCACTGTCTATCGGTTCAAGAAAGTGAGGAGGTGCTTCTAGGATAACTGATTGCAACCAGCTATCAAAAAGACCAAAGCAGAAAATAAGACACTAGTAACTGTAGAAAGATACGATGCACCTCTCTTTCCTATTAGTTTTATCAGTTCCGTATGTTTAATGTCACCAGAATCTAGCAATAATCAGAAATTGTTAATGGAAAATGAAAAATACCAGGAGCTGCAAGTGAAATCCCAGAGGATGCAGGAGGAATATGAGAAACAATTGCATGATTTGGAGGAAAGCAAAAGCAAGGCTCTGGAGGAGCTAACAGAATATTATGAAGAAAAACTTAATGAGAAAACTGTTTTGTTGGAAGAGGTAGGAACCTTGATTTGCAATTTGAATTATTGACTGTATTTTGATTTCCAACTATGATGGAATGCATCCTAATATGAATTAGGAATGAACTAGGAATGCATGCAAATCCTAATCTGCTTGTAAACAGGGAAATATGTTGACAGATAAAATAGTAATGAGGAAAACACCAGCTGAGTTACCAACATATTTGGGCTTCATGCCTTTAGTAAGCAATCTTCTAAGAAGAACATCTTCAAGTGTCTTAGCTTCGCCTCTCTTTCCCCTGGGTGCAAAAATTCCTGTTTGTTAACATGGTGTAGATGATATATTTACTGTAATTGGAGAAAGAGAGATTCAGTCAATCACTTGCTCAAGTGAAGAGATAATACTTCTGCAATGGTGAATTCTGTGATGCATCAGCTCCTGGTCCTTGAGATTGCCAACATCACTAAGTCCCTGAGGATCCTGCCTCCATAATTTGTGGAGCAAAGAGAAAAACTCTGAGTACTCCAAAAACTCCTGCCCACTACAGTCAAAGACTGTAGCTCAGTGCACTATATGCCAAAGCCTAAAGTGCAGCCAGGTAACTGACACTGAGTTGACCCAGGTAACTCATACAGATATATCCAATGTCAATAAATTCTGTCAGCATTACTGTTTCCTGCCCTTCACTGCAGTACCAATTTGGAGAGAATGTGTAGAGAGAATGTGAGAAGACAGGGGTACAGAGACTGGTACAAAACTGAGTATTTATGGGTCTTAATGCACCAGCAATAACAATTTTAAAAGATCCTCTCAAGTCTTACTCTTACCTGCTTTTTTTGCTGCCAAGGCAATCTCTCTGGTGTATTTGGGCCAAGTTTTCAGGCTTGTAAGCCTAAGTTTTTGTGCTTACATTGCACACCACTTCTGAGCTTTAAGTTAATATATATTTCTGCCTAACTTAGAGCATCCAGTCCTTAAAAACAATTTATGTTTATTTTTTACAGTTTTTAAAATGACTTTCATTCCCTGAGAAGTTAAATTAGTCTAAATATTCCTGCATTTGAAGTTGAAGAGTCCATTAAACACAGGCCTTCTCAGGAGAAACACAGTTATAAATGAAGAATTCTCCTCTTCTTTATTTGACTAGTACTGTGGTCTTCTCTAATGTTTGCTTTCCCTTATTGCAGACAGAGGAGACTATCAGGCAGCAGCTCCACATATACGAAGAAATTAAGAAACAGATTGAAGAAGATGAAGACCGAGAAATCCAGGAAATCAAAATCAAATATGAGAGACGGCTCCAGGAAGAAAAGGAATCAAACCTGCGACTGAAAGGAGAAACAGGAATCATGAGGAAAAGGGTATCTCTTTTTCTGTGATAAGATCAGACCTATTCATGGAGACCTACAGCAGAGAACTGAAATGTGATTTGCGACATGTCAAGGCTTGTTAATTTAGTCTGTAAATACTTGACATTTCTGTCACATATGGGAACAATTGCCTCTTCTTATATCAGTTTGCATGTTTTACAGTATTTGGGCAGAAGCAGCAGCAGCTGTGTGTCAATTGTATTGCTGATAAGACTAAAGAAATAAGAGAGATGGTAGAGCATGTGTGTTTTTATTAGTATAGTTTCTGCTATCTTGCATAGTTTGACACTATAAATAATAAACAATATTATTCATCATATCATAGGAAAGAAATGGACCTTTTCATTTCTCCAAATCTGCTGCATTACTTTGTTAGAAAAGTACTTCTGCTACTTGGTGATTTGTACGCATCATCATTTTTTATTGGTTCTACCATTAGATTCAGGATTTTTAAGAAGAGATAAAACCTTTTAGCTCTTTCACTAGCTTGGTATTATATTTGCCTAAGAGTGTTAGAGAGACATTTTTTGTTTTCAGTTTCTTCAGTATCTAGATGGAGACACAGTGGCTCTCTGCCTTCATGCCCTCTTTTATTGTGGTACTGTCTTCAGTTCTGATATCTTTTAGGCACCAGGATGGTGCAAGATGAATTCTTGTAGTTTGACCAGCACCATTTTTTGGTTCTAGCTTTCTTGGATTTCACAGATCTTAGCACTGGGGCAGGGATTTTGAGGAAGAGCTATGAGCTGGGCACCCTTCCGGACTATTTCTGACATCTTTAGATTTTACTACCTCTGTCTCCTAAAGGTCTTTTTTTTTACTTCTTGTGATTCTGCCATGGAAAGGAATGGACATTTTAGCCTTGGAGTCCTAGTATTTTCTTTAAATTCTCTCTTACTGGATTCATGTAAACCCAAAATCTTGTTGCCTTCGGTCTTGCTTACTCTTTCTCCCACCTAACTTTATTTCTCCTGCTTGTGATACTAAAAATTTCATTGTCTTATCTCCTCTTAATTACTGCCTGTCTGCTCTCTACCTTGCTTAAGTGCATCTGCTGAGATCATCATTCTTGCAGATTATTTCTAGCTCTTCCTTCTTTAATTGCATGAAATGTATATCTTTGTTTTTTCAAAGCCTGTCTTATTACTCACAATTGTCCCCAACATTAACATTTTCATCTCTCCTTCAGTTGTTTGCTTTATTCCATACAGTCCAACATACTAAAACGCTTCCTGCAGTGATAACTAAACCCTGTAGTCTCTCAATTTGCTATCCTTTCTCCCACACTGTCTACAAGATATCTTACGAAGTAGGATAGTTAAATTTTGCACAGCTTTTGGAGATGGTTAAATTTTTACCTGTTTTCCTCTCTAGTTCAACAGCCTACAGAAAGACATTGAGGAGCGAAACAGTGAGATTGAGGAAAGGAAACTGGAACAACAGAAGCTGCAAGGCATCATTACGTCACTGGAGAAAGACATCTTGGCACTGAAGAGAGAGATTCAAGAGAGAGATGACACTATCCAAGATAAGGTGAGAAACAGGATGATTGATTCAGATCAAAGTCACCCTTCTTTAATTTAATACAAGTATTTATATTAATAGCATTGTGTTATGATAATATCCAGTATGCTATTCTGAGTAGCTATTCTGTCCCAGACATGACTGGAAGCTCAGTTTTAACTTAAAGAATTTGCAGTCTTTAGTTTGGGAACTTTATGTTTTCCCTATGTTCTAAGCTTTCCTTGGGGAGCTGGAGTTTGGGCTGTTCAGGTTCTTATCCCCTGCTCTGGGATTTGTAGGTGGCTCTCTGCGTTATTTGACACCCCTCCCCCTGCAAATTGACAAAGATCAATTCTTCCACAAAATGTATGCCTGCTATGTTTGCTTCTGTTATATTCATGCCTTGACCGAGGAGTATGTTCAGTAGTGCTGTGTCTGAGTCAGATCTCTGTACCTATTTCACCCAGGAGAAGCGAATATATGATGTAAAAAAGAAAAATCAGGAACTGGAAAAGTTCAA
Source organism: Rhea pennata (assembly GCF_028389875.1). Lineage (NCBI taxonomy): Eukaryota > Metazoa > Chordata > Aves > Rheiformes > Rheidae > Rhea > Rhea pennata. The sequence goes on along the minus strand of NC_084670.1, from coordinate 13,227,515 downwards.
GTTTGTACTGGATTACAAAATAAAGGAGCTTAAGAAGCAAATACAACCACGTGAAAATGATATCATGGTAATGAAGGAACAGATCCGTGAGGTGAGCAACACAGTCATTTGGCCTCTGTTTCTCAGCCCTTTATCTGGTTACAAGGATGGCCAGGCAAATCCCTTGGAAAACTCTACCTTATTTGCTCCTTGACTTCTTTAAAGGATACTCGGCACTGATTCAATATTTTTATGCCTAATAGAAATATTTGTGCACAGTAACTGCTATTTAGTATCACATGCTACCAGTGATGGATGTGGTTACTTAAACTCCTGTTTCAGTATTTAATACCAGACTTCAGCAATGTCAGTTTTGACATCTCTCATCCATTTGTGGTTGCCTCCACATACCCTGTAGAGCTTGCAAGATACTGCCTTTCTTGATCTGGAGAAGGAAAAGGTGAACTTCTTCCCTGAAAACGTTGCAGATTTCTGCAAGCTTAACCCAATTTAAATGTTAGGTACATAGATAAACTACCATTCCTCAGCTGCTCCATGGAGACTTTTCATGTGTTCATGTATAGCTTGCAGCAAATTCATTGAGGCAATTTATTCGTCATACCACCTTACCATAATTTCTCCACTGATGTGCCTTTATCACAGCCAAATTAGAGCTATGGTTACATAGCTGATCAGTGACCTGCTAGTTTTCGTAAGTCTGTTTATTCAGAAAAAACGCCTTTTAAAATAAAATGCAAACTAATGAACATTTTATAGGCATGTCAGACTAGCCTGATGAAATTCCTATCCTCTCTTTTGGTCACAAACTCACATCAGTAAATGCTGGAGTATCTTTTGTGCCTCTTACCTGCCTTTTGTTTGTAGGCAGTCACAGCTTTTCATGCATTTGTTTCTTTTTAGTACTGAATGCTTCTCATTGCTGCGCTTATCCACCCATCTTTATTCTGATGGAACAGTACAGCTCTGCTTCAGCTCTGGCAATGAAGGGATATCACTTAAATATCCATCACAGAAAAGGGGGTTGACTATCCAGTATTGCATTTTCTGTATGTTCTGACAGAGGGCAGTGTTGTTCCAAAATTGACCTGAGGTTTTGAATTGCAATTCAGTCTGAAGGGAGACCTACTCCCTTATGTCTGTACTTTAATTCTGTGGTTTTCCTGTTTCATGTTGTTTTTTCAGTAATGTCTACTTTTAGTCTTGATTTCCTCCTCCTGCTTCCTTTCAGATGGAGGCAGAACTGGAACGGTTCCACAAGCAGAATGCACAGTTGGAACTGAACATCACAGAGCTGCAACAGAAGCTAAAGGCAACTGACCGTGAGGTGCACAGAGAGAGGCAGAAGGTATGGGCTATGACCACTGTGCAGTGGTTCACAGTTTCTGCAGAATGAAGCTTGCGGGGATGGTACACTGCAGAAGCATTAATCTGAACAAAATACTCCTTCATGGATCCTGTATACAAGGTCCAGTGAGCAGGAGAGTCTTGGGTAAATGGAGACAAAGGCAGAAACCTTCCAAGCCTGCAACCGGATTGGAGAATTGATACTAAAAATTTCCAGCTGTTTATATGTAAGTTTGCTCAAAAAGTCAACACATATATTCTCCCAGGTTTAACAGAGCAGTGAGGCAGATGCCTAACATACTATTTCTTCCTGCCCAAGCTTGAAACTCAGGATAGTGAGGATATCAGGGTAGGAGCAACACATGGGCTAGCACCTACGATGATAAGCAGGCATTAATAGGATGAAATGAAGGGTGAGCTTATTCATGAAGGAGACAAGGGCTTCTTGTATTTGAGAATAAGCAGGTCAGATATGAGAGAGCAAAAAGAACTGAAATTGATGTTGAGGGAGCTTAGCAGGCAGTGCAGGACTTGGAAAGAAGGGAAAGGGGACTGTCAGAAAGCAAATAAGAGTGAGAAGGGAATCTTGATGTGAAATTATCAAGTTATGCACATATCTGATATATTCTTTGTCCCTTGTCATCTCTTATTAACTATTTTCATCTTGTTTATAAATAAGAATGTAAGCTGTTTGGGAAAGGATGTTGTCGGATAGTGTTCATGATAATATGCTGCTATTTTTCACTTGAGATCTCTGGGTGCTGGCACTGGCATTACTTAATGCAAGTATTAAAATGGATTAAGTGTTACTGCTAAAACTAGTATTCCATATGCTGTGTTCAGCCTGAGCAAGTTTTCTTTAATGACATATTTTAAAAAATTAATTGGATTTAAAGCATATGACAGATTTTCACCAGTTCAGCTAGACTTTCAAGGTATTGCACAATCTTGTGTGCTCTGATCAGTCAGATAAGAGTGTATCTACATAACTGTTGCAGGGACAAAATATGAAAGCTCTCATCAAACGATTTAAAACAGATCTTCATAACTGTGTGGGCTTCATTCAGGATTCCAAAAAACTGAAGGATAGGATCTGTGAGCTCTACACCAAGTATGTGCATCAAACAGATACGGTGAGTCGAGATCTTTGTCTTCTTGCAGGTGAGCTTATTTTTTAGTGTGATTACTGAGGCAACATGCTGTCACCCCTCAGGTGGAGACTATAGAATTAGACACAGATTTACAGCAGGAGCACATCAGACAGAGAGAGTATCTTGAGAGGAATTTTGCAACTTTAAAAAAGAAGGTGGTGAAGGAAAGTGAAATCCATCGAGCTGATTATGTGCGCATCATGCAGGTAATGAGCCTTTTCCCTATGGTATGGGGAGGGAAGAAGGAAGCAACTGCACAAAGAGGCTTTAGCAGCCTTGCTGCTATAATTTTTTAAGACTTTGAAACAATTTTTATTTGCTCCCTTGCCAGATATTCGTAGGGAGTTCAAATGCTTATTCATTGAGCTACTGGAGTTGTACAATTTTCTAGGGAAAAAAAAAGATCTCTGGAGCAAGAAATTCTGCTGTTATTTGGACTGACTTTTTTGGCCATGTAGTCCCATATCCACTTGTCTGAATTCAAAAACTTTCTGCTTTTCACATCCAGGTTTTCACAGGAAGTTCAAAAACAAATGATGAATGTGCCCATCAGTTCTAAAACATCTTTCTCAGAATCCTTGTTCCTTATAGGGTAAGATAAATTTGCAACTACTGAGGCCAAAGATCCAATGTGTTTTCTCCTGGAGTGAGAGGATCTAAAGCCCCACAGCTAACTTCCTGGGAGGACAACACTCCTGTAGTCTATTATTACTATGATCGCCTTCTGCTCAGTCAGCATTTCCCTTTCTCCTCACTAGCTGTTTCTTCATTGTTACTTTATTATGCTTGCTCATGATCTTTATACCCTGTTCTCTCTTAAGTCCTCTATTCTCTGCTCTTTCTTCATAGCCCTCCTTCATGCCTAGGCAGCAGCAATCTTCTTCCCTGGCACTGTTTTAATTTGTGTTCTACTTCTCTGGGTTAGAAATCTCCATTTGGCACAAAAGGAGATGGTTTCAAAAAATTACCTGGAAAATTTCCCTGCTGGAATAGGGTGACAGATGGTGCTTGCAATGATAATACTTGATGTCTTGGATCAGTAAGCCTGACATGAAATGATAATTAAAACTGAATTAATAAAACATCTGGAAGATAAAGATATCAAAGGTTCTAAGCAGCCTGGTTTCTTCAAAGAAAAGTCAGTTCTCTGAAGTCTCATAGATTAATGAGTCTTTATGGCCAGGAGGAATTATCGTGATCTTCCAATCCTTCACAGTGGTCTTTTAAGACTAGTTTAGATGAACTTCTGTCAGGGCTTTCTTTGAACAGGTGAATGACATATTGAAGGCTTTCTAGCCCTGTATTTCTATTAGTTCTCAGTTGTAATTATATTTTCAGAGCTATAAATTCCTTTTCGAGTCACTATTCATAGGTACATTTCATTATGACTATTGCAACAGCTGATTAGAACTGTCAAGATCATTTTAATTATTCTTACCACTTCATAAGTTGCTTGTTGCTAGTCTGTTAGTTTTCCTTCCAAACCTTCCATATTCATAATGGCTTCTTTGAATAATCTTGAAGTAACAGTGCTCATATAGTATAAGAAAGAAGCATGTATAGAATGATCCTTTCTGTAATATGTCCTACCTGTTTCTGGCAGGCAGGACTGTAGGGACTTACTAGGCTGTAGATTGCATCCAGACATCACTTTCCTGATGGTCTCATCCTACATGCATTTGATCAATCAATTTTTTGAAGCAATTTCTTCTTTACCATATCCTCTGACAATGTTTTATAATGTACATTTATTTTAATGCACTGCATGATCATTTTGTTGCAGTGCAAGCTTTCTGTCAGACTGCAGAGGCTGAATTAAAGGTTTATCTCTCCAGATAGCATGCCTCTGCAGAAAGATATTATCACTGTCAACAAGCAGCCTTTCGGCATACAGCAAGCCAGACAAGACAATTCTACATAGCCCAGGCTACCTCATGCAAGAGAGGTCTTACACTGTGCAATGGACCTAAAGCAAGATCCTGAATTGACATCAGGCATTCAACTGCATCAGTTTACTGAGAATAAACTTATGACTCATGACTGCCATCTAAACAAAAATGGTGTGCCACAATGCTGAAAGCTGATCTTCCTGACTGAGTTTGGAAGTTATCCTCTTCATGTGTTCCTTTCAGAATCGAGTTCTGGGATAAACGCACAGTTGTCAAATTTCATCTGTGTTTAAAGACTTGAATTAATGAAGTCAGAGTCTACAAAATATTATTGTTTACTCATTTTAGAGCAGGCTCATCAACTCATTCTGCTCATCAACACAGTCACTGCAGAAACAACTGTTCTTGCCCAACAAGTTAAGACCTTAACACATTCCACAATCTGCCTGTGTGTCAGTGTCTGGTTCTGTGGATGGGTGACTTTCAGCTGAGGGGAAACGCGAGCACAATCAGTATGCTTTCCTTAGTGTCAGGTATTTAGACTCTTGCCACATGCATACACCTTGAGTTACTGCTGCTGGCTTCAATTCCTGGAGTGTGTCTCTGTACAGATAATTGCTGTAAGTGCAGTGCCTTGCTCCTAAACAGTTCTGAGTTGTCTATTTGTACTACATTGACTCTTGTGTGATGCTAATACTTTACCAGTATACTGGTACATATATATGTGCCTTACAGAAATCTCACACAATGTAAGTGTATCAACCAAAATTGTCATCTCATCAAAAAAATCAAGGTTTGAAACGACACATTTTTCATAAGAAAATGTCATTAATCTCTTTTCTTATCTCCTGCTGTTTTGCTGAATTTGCAGTTGCTTGAGATTGATATTAGGTGAGGCAGCCTATGCTTGCCTTTTGGCCATTTATCCTTTTAAAATATGTCCATATTTGGTGAAGTTCCAGAGGCTGGAATGATGATATGTTCTAAAATGTCTGAAAAAACACCACAGGTAGCAGAAATCATCGCTGCTATCAGTACAAGTACAGTAGCAGCTGTTTGACATTCCTACTTGCTGTTGATATGATGAGGTGGTTCATTGTTTTGTATGAGACAAATACACGATTCGCCTTCTCTTGGATTCAGAACAGAAATATCTGGTTAATGATGCTCTTGTTTCTGATTCATGGGCAACAGCTTTATTAATATCAGCTCCATACTGTTATTGTTGAAGTCTTTCAATCTGTCAATACAGTGGTGCAAGAGAACCATATTACATTCACTGTACCTTCCCAACTATTTCAGCAAGATGCTTTGTAGCAGGCTATTAAAGAATTATAGAGTTGATATTTTACAGATTGAAAACTAACTAAAAAGGAAAGAAAGATGACTAAATGGCCAACTTTTCTCTCTAATAAAATCTTAGTAGTAGGTATATCAAAGATCTGTATGCTTTATATATTTCTTAATAATTTGAAAGGGGTGATGGAAAGTGATGTTAGTCAAAACTAATGAAGAGGACTCTGAAGAAATGCAAGGATATATATATATAGGTTAGGTGAACAGACACATGACAGCAAATGAAAAGCAAAATAATGCACACTGGACAGAATTTTTCACATTAATTCTGCATTAATTGAATCCATCTCAGAAGGAACTTGAGCTTCACTGTAGAACTGGCAAAGAAGATGATATCTTAAAGTGCAACTGTAGTCAGAAAAGCAAAACAAATACTAGCTTCTCAAGGAGAGTGATTAGAACACTGTCATGTTTTACATCAAATCTGTACTGTAGCCTTGTCTGAAATACTGTGTGGTGTACTGATAGCCCTAGCTCAGTAAGCATTTAATACCTTCTATCTGTAATGCTGATTCTGTGCTGTCTAGTGTCCTTTCCCATGGATAGGAAGATACATATTGCTAAGCCAGATAGTACCTGCACTGTTCGTCATAGAGCATAATGTCATTGCAGGAAAATGTGAGTCTGATCAAGGAGATTAATGAGTTGCGGCGAGAACTGAAGGTGACCCGCACCCAGGTACATGACCTCCAGTCAACACTAGGATTAACCAAGAAAAAGCAAGTAATTCGAGACCCAGGTGAATAATGTTTCTTGTATGTCTCCTTATTATCAGTTTGCATTTCAGAAGCCCTCTTTGTTACCTGTGAACAGTTCTGTTACTCTCTATAGTTCCAGCTTATCTGCCTCATGGCACCTGTTATTTTGTAATGTAAGTTGCAGAAACTGCTGAATATTTCGGAATCTTATTGTTTAGCTCTACTCCTTCAGTCCTGAAAGACACCTTTCCTTACTCATTCCCAAGAACTCTGCAAGCTCTCTCTTCTCTGATATTATCTTCTAGCTCCCTCCAGTGAACTGGTGTCCAGCCCAGCTGTGCTGAGGTTGAATGCAGAGAAAGAAGGTGAAAAAATCATAGAAATGCAGCAGCTAGAAATTCAACGCCTGCGAGACCAAATCCAGGAGAAGGGGCAGGTCCTTGCAATTGAGCCTCTCTCAGATGGAAGGCTTCCTATGCTGAACCTGGAAGGAAGCCACAGGACATAGCCAGAATGACCTGGTTCAAGAACCTTACATTACTATGTTCTGTCAAGATCAGATGTCCAGCATTGATTAGACGTGCCCTATCCTGTACTCTTCCAGTAGAAGCATTTATGCAGCACTCACTACTCTGAAACTCAAGGCACTTGTCTTCTCTCCATCTTTTTTTCGTGGAATCTACCGTTTCCATGAGGACTTACCTCTCCCTTAAGCGTGCTTGTTTTGAAACCTGACTGCTGCCTAGGAACCAAGAGAAAACTAATAAACTTGCGTTAATACAAGATTGATCTTTGTGCCTTCATGCTCAGAGAGGTGCACACCTCTCTCCTGAAAAATACCATGTCCTAGTCCAAAAGAGCTGGGCAAGCTCTATAAACCTTTTCTGCTGGATTTCTTATTATGTGTTCTATTGTGCTGCAAAAATCAGTATCTGCCTTTTATTTGCAAGTATTGAATTGCCCATTTGTACACATGACTGCCCATAATATGAGCTAGATGTCACTGTTATTCCAAGCAGCTATCCAGTCACAGATTAAAAATGATTAGCCTGTGAAGGCAGCTTTTAACTAGTGCTCAAGTGCAACACTGGAGCTGGAGCCCTTGCTCAAGCCCTTGCCTCCTATCTAGAGACATGTTGTATCATCTATTATAATCAGTAGAACAAAAAGGTAGCCCAGTTTGACTCCAAAATCTACAGTGAAGTCCAAACCTTATGTTGTAACTCTCCTGTTATTTAGATAAATTCATCTTTGCCTGTCTTCTTTTTAACATCTGCTACCCCTCCAGTACATTTTTTTCAGTGAAATTCCCCTAAAAAGTTACTTTGTAGTATACTCATGCATAAGAAAAGACAAGGAGTCATCTACCTAATAACTGAGGGGGGGGGGGGGGGGGGGAGAGTGAATTTTTGTATCCTTGGTTGTCAGTGCATGATACACACTTATCTCATTGAGGAATAGTGGTTGTACATCCTAAGTTTAAGCTACTGACTGAAATGGGAACTATATGGTATTTTAGCTGTCAGTGCATTATTGTTTCCATTTCCTATTCTGAATTGTTGAGAAGTGACAAGTGCTTTCTACGTACTCCTAATAATACTTTGCAGAAGATGATGGTGTCAAGACTGGATAACATATGAGCTGTGTTAACAGTAGAGATTCCAGACTCCTTTCCAGGCTAATGCCATGGTAAAACAGATGATTCCATGAGCTGCTATGGCCTAGGAGATTTAAAGTGAATGTTTTGTCCATGAATGTGGAATAAAATTTCTTTAGTTCTACTTTTTTATTTTGCAGCCTTAATCTGAATGAAGCTCAAGTTTGACAGGAACAAAAGGAAGAAGTAAAAATGGAATTGGTCTCTTAATGGGAAAGCTTAACACTCTTCCTTCCTCCCCCCTCCCCATATAATCATCTTAATGCTTCCTATACAGAAAAATGATGTAATTAATGTAATTATCAAATATTTTTAACACTAGATCCCTCTTAAATTTTCAGAACACACCCATTTTAATTTGCTAGACTTCCATGTGGTATAATTTTCCCCTCACTTTGTCAGAGTAAATTGAGTGGTAGAAGCCACTGCTTAAATAGACGTGGTTTAGACAAATGGAATCAATCTTTCTGAAAAAGAACCGAGTCCTAATAAGAGGAAGAAGCATATGCAAGTGGATGATTTCTGAGTGGTGATTAATATGCTTAAAAGTATGCCCATGTGTCACCCTCATTAGAAAGATATAATTTTAAAGACAGTACAAGGCCTACTGGATGAAGCCTAGGTAGACAGCTGGCAAACAGGATTAAAGAGGATTTTGAACTGGATCTTGGCTGGAGAGAGGCAACTAAAATATTGTTCGTAAAGGAGAATGTTAAAAATCAGGCATAGCAGAATGTTGTAATTGAGTTTTATCAGGGACCCACTGGAAGCAAAATAGATGTACCAGCCACTTTTATACTGAGAAAACAAGGCCAAGGTCAATCTCCAATGCATATGCTGTGGAAGTGTTTTCAGAATTAACTTGCAGCTGGATTGTGATTTTTTATGCTGATGGTCTTCTGGATTCTGTTGAATCTTTTATCTCTAGAAGTATTAGCAAGTTACTTGCTCTAATATATCAAAAGATAGCCCTTGTTCTGAAAAGCTGCAAGAGTAGCTAAAAATTTGTGTTCCTCAATGGAGAGTAGCCATCAGCACTTTAGGCGGTGGCACTCTGTGAACCATGCTTACTGAGGAGGTCTGCCTTTTGCTTCCAAACTCGTTGAACTTACCACCAGGAAAAAGTGTTACCAGTGAACAGGTGCTATCCAGCCTCAAAATGTTTCAGCTAGTGTCTGCTCCAGCACTAGGTAACAATCCCTGCTGAGCCCTGCTTGCTGAACAGACTGCTCCGAATCCAGAGCTGTGTATTGTAAAGCCTTTGCAGTGTCCAAGCACCAGCCGCCCTGGCTGCTTGTAGGGTGCAGAGCTCCATCCTGGTGCCTGTTCTTGAAGTGCATTTCAAAGTCCTGCTCTTTAGCTAAAACATATTCAAAAGGGCCCTGACCTTTGTAAATATTAAATAGATAAGCTTATGGTGAAAAATGTTACACTTGTGTGCTGTTCCCTGCCTGCCTCCTCATGCTTTGGGATGGGTTAAAGTTCTCTTAGGGTGCAAAGAGACCTTCTGCCTTCAGCCTCTCTTAGTCTGTATTGTCTGCTTTGCCTCTTGTTGCCTCTCTAAAGGAGCTGGTGAACGTCTCACACTTTGTAACGTGAAGGGCCACTTTTTAAAGCAACCATATGGCCCTCTTTAAAGCTGAGCAGGGTTTCCTGTTGAGTGATGTGTTTGTTAACAGGTCCAACAAAAGGATGGGTTTTCTGGTGGGGGAAAGTTCATTGTTCAAGAGTGTTTGTACAGGGAAACCCTCCACATCCCTTTTGTTGTTTTAGGTGGTCGACACCAAGCACCGGATAGATTATATTACACAAGTATCATAAGATCTGTCTGATTTCACACTGACAAATTTCTGAAGCTGTCACATTAATTGGTGTCTAATTGTGTTAGCATATCCTAAGCTTCATTTTTCACAAACTGCTAAAAAACTAGGATATGGCTTTATAACTCAGACTCCCTTTCCGCTATTTAGGCTAGAGATGTAATTACACCCAATTCTCCTTTCCCTACACCTCCCAAGAGATTTGCCAGCTGCTCAAACATACAGTAGTGATTCCCCTCTGCTATCATTAAGCCCCGATGCAGAGTGGCATCAGAGGGGCAGTCAGACAGCATGCGTTCAGATCAGGACGCCCAATTCCCTTCACCCCTGGCATCGACATTCCTGGTACTCCCCCTTTTCCCCTTCTCTGAAGTGAGCCCTTTTCTATATCCCTAATTCCTCTTAAATCCCCCCACCCTTTTCTTCCCCCTAGATTGCCAAAAGGTCAGCTCTTCTGCAAGCATGGTGGCCTCATGCTGCCATCTCCCAGTGAGTGGGGTACCAGAGCTGCCTGGCCACGAGGAAATGGCACAGCAGGCTGGTGACATCTTGCCTGACTTTCCTGCCTGCGTGGCCTAATGCTATATGGAGATCCACTTCTGATATGGTCAGATGGTCCTGGACTGGCCAATAGTGCAGGAGTTACCTTATTTAATGCCATGTAACGCCCAATACTTGCTTAATACATTGAATCTTCCGTAGTGCTGCCAGCTTGGCTGCAAACTTCCTCTCACCTGTTGCCTTGGAGCTTCTCCCTAAATCTGGCACCTCTTCACTTGTGCCCGGGAGGAAATGAGGCACCTTCCAGGATTAGCGTGTAGAGATCCTGCTCGAGGAGGGAGGGGTAGGGCCTGCGCGCCCAAACGACTCTGGAGTCTCTCCAAGGCCAGCAGCAGGTTTGCCTGGGCGCCACCCTGCTGGGGAATGCACCTGCCCAAGCGAGAGGCAAGCACGCGCAGCCCATTGGCGGCCGCAACCCGCCTGTGATGGACCAGGAAGGGACGCCGGCAGGAACACCTGTTTCTTGGCAAGTACGTGCCGAAGGAAGGGTAGAGACTAGGTTCTACCGTTGAGCTCCTTTATTAGCTTGATCCAGTGAAAGGAAAGTCTGGAAAAAACATTGCTGCCAGCCAGGAGCCTGTGTAGAGAACAGTGCTGGGCTTTACTGCGTGCGGGCAACACATCAACTGCAGGTGAGTGAACTTCTCAGGGAACAGCTCTGCTCTGGGAGCGGTATAGGAGGAAGGAAGGGCCATATTTCATCAGTACCTGCAGACAGGTTTGTCGGCTGCTTCAGAAAAGTTTCTTAAGAGATCCTGTCTTTTGCTTCCACAGCTCTTCTTTGCACCCTCGCCTTTCCTCTTGTCACGTAAGATTTGGGTGTTTCATGTTCTTTCAGGATCCTCAGGCCTCCCTAGGCACCAGCGCATCAGGACAGGCTTTTTGGTCTTAGGATGCCAGATGGAAAGGATGAATATCAGGAACCTGCGTAATGGAGCTGGCCATAGCCATCTAGATTTCTATAAAAAACTGCTGTACCTGGACCCTATAGCGACAAACCGTCCCCTCCCCTATCCCCACATCCCTTAGGCTTGGCGAAAGGAGAGGAGATTGCTGCCATCACGCAGGGCTTCCCTGAGGCTTCCAGAGTAAGGTCTGGTGGCAGGAGTGCTGGTGGGAGGGATGCTCACTTATGGGAAAGCATTATCCCTTTTGCAGGGCAGAAAGAGTGGACGTTCCCCAAAGATACATGCTAGACAGCACAGGTTTTCCTGGTCTTTGTCCCGGAAAGGAAAAGCAATGGGAGATGGTAACTGATATGGCAGCTGAAGGAGAGCATGAATCTCTTGTCAGGGTTTTGAGAGAGACAGATAGATGCTGCTGAAAAGGTCTGATACTCTCATTCCCAGCAAATTCCTCTATCCCCACTCCTGAATTAGGCTCCTCTAGGCTGTCAATCATACATGTCTCAAAACAGCAGCGTCCCTGATCCCAGGGGCACAGAAGGACTTTGAGCACTGTGACATTCAGAGCTTCTGCTTGTGTCTTAGCAGTTATTCAGATATAAAACAACACAGGGAAATTTAATTCCGTTGTACCTCCTGGGGAGTTAGAAAAAGTGCATGAAAAGATGGAAAAATATTTATGCCTATTCTGGAACATAGGCTTGTGGGGCTGGATGGGGAGTAAGATGAAGAACAGAGTGGTCACAAGTCCATCCCAAACAGACCATGGCCAAACCGGAGGAAAGAGGGCAAGAAGATGGCTTATATCTGTTGGAGATTATGAGGCTCTGTTGAATCTCATCTAGATTGTTAATAACAATCATGCTATTGGTTTTTTGTTTATTTTAGAGAAAATCTTGCCAGTCTTCCCAATGCTCACATATTCCACATAATTGCATAAAATCATTCCAAAGGCTGGAAGCATTGCAGGAGCCTGTCCCACCACAGGGCTTTCTCTCCTGAATGCTGTAGGAAAGCAATGTCTCCTGACTGTCCAGGGCTAGGGGTGAGGGGGGAAGTGAGGAATATTTCAATGGCTGCGTTGTATGTGGCTCTGAAAATAAAGTATTAATTAACATTCAGCCCATACCCATCTGTCAGATATCAGATTGTAACAGGCCATGAAAAGAGTATAAATAAGTAAATAAATGCATATGCCTGTTTCCAGGCAGTTGGTGAGAGCATGTTTCTCACGCTTGCTGCCAGGGGTGGTCAGAATCCAGCTGATGACTCCTAATGCTCCATTAATGTTTTTTAGAGTGGGGGAAAAAAAAGAAAAGAAAAGAAAAGAAAAGAAAAGAAAAGAAAAGAAAAGAAAAGAAAAGAAAAGAAAAGAAAAGAGAAAAGAGAAAATGAAAGGCAAGGCAAGACACTATCATTTGGTTTTCCTGAATTCCCAGTGCTTTACTGTTTTTCCTCCCCACCTGCCAGACACTGATGTGAAAGAAAACAGCCTGTAAATTTTGTTCTGAAATGTGACCTTCCATCAGACAGCTTTGTGCGAGCGGGCTCGTCCTCGCCTCCTTTTCGCCTTGCCGACAAGGATGGCCGCGCTGGCGGTGCTGGGTTCAGTACGAGGTAAATGGTAGATATTAATGATACACAGCTTGTCAGACTGGCTAATCTGATGGGTTAACTGGCTTGAACCCACAGAGGAGCTGTGTTATGATGAGGTCTACTTTTGTCCTTTCTCCAGAGAGTGGTGGATGACAGCCCAGGACAGGGCTGCTTTCATTTAAAATAGAAAGATATTTTTTTCTTAAGAGGTGTGCAGTGAAAGGATAGGAGGCAAAAGACCTAAGTTAAAGAATGATTCCATGAGTAAAAATAAGGTAGCTAGTGATACAAACTCTCACAGCCTAACGAAGCCCAAGCAAATGTTGATTTATAGGGCAAAAGGTTATATTTCCAGAATATTTTCAAACAAGTTCAAGAAAACATGAAGACATGTATCAGTGGAAGTCTTTGTTGCTCCAAATCATTTAATAAAGGTTAATAAAATATTAGAAATATTTTATTTTAAAAATAGTAAAGTAATAATTTATAATTAATAATACTTTAGAATTAGAATATAAATAATCATGACTTAGAATTAGAATATTCTAATATTAATTAAAATATTAGAAAATATGTACCTATAAAGGTCATTACCTTTATTTGCTCAGTCTGGGCAAATAAAAAAGTTGAAGTGATTAAATTTAAAAAAGCATGAGAATGTAGTGCTATAGGTTAATTGCACTTTTTGCTGCTGTGTCATTTTTGTTTACTGTTTGAAGCACAGTTTGTTTGTGTGTGCAACTTTGGTCAAGCAACAGAAGGTTGCACTTTGCACTTCTGATTTTATGTTTTGTTAGGGCAAAAATTTTTATCAGCAAACCTGCTGTCTACTAGACTCACCCCTTTGTTGGTGAGGAGAGATAAGGCAGGTGCTTGGAGAAGGAAAGGCAAGGAGGAAGCTGAACTTTATTGTATATGCTGGGGAAATGCCCGCAGGCTCAACACCTTCTCACCTCTGCTTTGAAAGTACCCCCTGAAATCATCACCTTCTTGGGTGCCTCTGTCCTGGGTATGGGCCACTTTGCAGGCAGAGAGAGGTGTCTTTGCTGTCCCATGCAGAAGTGAACTGGGCCATGCAGGCACAAAATCAGCACGTTTGATCGCTGCTTTTCCCACTAATTCACGCTTCCTGCTTGTTCTGGGGACAGCTAGAAGTTGCAGATCTCCCAAGAGCCCCCAACAAGTGTGCTCTTTGGAGCGGGGATTTCTGTGTTTCAGCCCAGCCCCTGCCAAGACAAATCAACCGCCACCAGTTGTGCAGGGAAACAGCGCAGTGCACAGCTCCCGCAGTGCATCAGGGCCCGGGCCTGCAAACGAGCACTGCTTGGAGACTTCCTGGACACGTGAGCTCAGCTGGCGGCGTGCCCTGAGCAACGTCCAAAGTGACCTCATGCTCCATCACAGCCGGGGAGTGACTCAGGAGGAGTTTGGCCTGACACTGTCAGGCTCTGTCTGGTCCATGCACCCCTGTCCCCTTGTCCGCCCTCTTCCCCTGCCCCGTGGTGGCTTGTCCCTGATGAAGAGGGATTTCTAGGCATCCCTGATGAAGATGCCAAGGAGATGGTTTTCTCCTCAGCCCATCCTCTGGAGCTGTCTGTAGCAACCTGCCAGACTCTGGTCTGTGCATCAGGGCAGACTCTACTACCTACAGCAGGTAGCAAAGGCTCTGGCATAAGGGGAAGCTGTTTGTGAAAAGTGTCTGAAATAAGGGAGCTGTGTCAGAAAAGATCCCTGGAAAGTGGAGGGCTGCCATGTGCAAAAGTCACTTTTGACCAGCCAGAGCACTCGCATACTATGGGCAGGAGATTATGTGAGGGAAATACAAGTGCTTTGTACACTCAGTGTAAGACTTTGCCCAGATAAGCGGTAAGAAGGGCCAGAAAGCAAGCCAGGATCTGGATGTGCTTGCAGAGGAGGTAATGAGCCCTGGGGAGCAGGGCTGAGGGCTGAGGAAAGGCAGCGTGCGAAAGGGCACCCAGCTAGCTACAGCTCCACAGCATTTGCCTCATCCCTGTGCCACTGATGACTTTCCTCTGCTGCCCTCCTGATGGTGAAGGTGCATCAGGGTCAGGATGATCAGAGAGGAGAGCAAAACTGGGCAGTCCAAGGTCCCAGCTCTTCGTGGGGCTCCTTCCAGGCAAGTGCTGAGTCTACCAGGGAAATAACCATCATGTTTCTGTAGGAAACCTGGGACAGAGATTGCAGGGATAGGGACGAGGCTGAGGAACAGCCGTGGGGCCAAGGGCAAGCAGCACAGGCAGCACTTGCTGTTCCAGCTACTGGACTTGAAGGGTTAAGCCCCAGTCCTGACCCCCACCTTCCTGCTGTCCTTCTAAGCAGCAGAGCCAGTTGGTGACAAGAGGCTGATGCTGATGAGGGAGCATGTGAAGCCAGAGCTGTGAATGGGGCTTTATCCCAGGAGCGGCCGGCCTCTGCTCCGTCCTTGCCCTGCTGCCAGCACCAGCTGCAGGCAGAGCCCTGCAGGCAGTGATGTGCCAGTGTGCGGGGCACCCGGGGCTGGGGAGGCAGGGACGGGTGCCAGGCAAGAACACTGCAGAGGGAACTTGCTGGGGAAGAGGCAGGCTGAGGTCCCTGCCGCAGTGCATGGAGCTCTCCTGGGAAGACATGCATGGCTGACCTCTGCTCCAAGGCATGGGGGTTTTGTGAGGGAGGAAGAGGAAGGTCTGTCGGTCAGCCCTGAGCAACAGAGGCTCACGGTTGGGCAGAGGATTTCTTGATATGGAGGATCAGGGTCTCTCTTTAATATCTTCTCTTCTTGACTCTTTCAGATGAAACGTACAGGAAAGGAAGGACTGGGCCCTAGTCATTCCCCGACAGTGCTGCTCTGGGGATGCTCCACCATGTTCTGCAACTCTGCTTGGAGGCAGTGCTCAGCCCCAACACATAGACCGTAGCTCTCTGGGTGGCATTGCCACAGAAGGGAGCTCCACTGGGCACCAAAGAATGAGGCAGAGGCGTCCCTGCTTGAGAAATGCTGCTGCCTTCACAACTGCCACTGCTTTGACCCTTCCCTTCACTGTAAGGCTCTAGGTTCATCTGTGTGCCCTCCCCAGCCAGCCACTCACCATGCCAGAGCTGGCTGAGCTGAGCACACCCCGCACCCCTGCGGATGCTGACCACATCCAGAGGAACATCCTGGAGGAGCATGTGGAGCTGTGGTGGTTTCAGGACCCCAAGAAGTCCATCCTGTGCTATGGGATGGCAGTGGTGCTGATCTTGGCCTGCGGGATCGGAGGCATCATTCTGCTGTACAGCACGAGCAGCCGGTCCGGGGAGTGGCGGCTGGCTGTGGGCACCACGCTCTGCCTCCTGGCCCTGCTGGTACTGCTGAAGCAGCTGCTAAGTTCGGCCATCCAGGATATGAACTGCATCCGCAGTCGGGATCAGATTGAGCTCCTGAAGAGTGGGGGCTTCTCGGACTGCCTGGTGCTGCTGCTCAGCGGCCTGGTGCTGCTCATCTGTGGCATCGTGCTCACTGTCCTCTCCACCACAACCATGCAGCTCAGCCCCGTCCAGCCACTGGCCAGCATGTTCACCAGTGGGATTATCCTCCTGGCTGCTGGCAGTGCCATCCTCCTCTCCCTGCTGCTCTATCTGCTCGGCACCTCCTGCTCCCGAACTGCTCCTCGAAGCTTGGAGACAGGTGAAATCAGTGTCTTCACCATCTCTGGCCGTCTTGCTGCTAACAGGCGACTTCCTCCCACCTCCAGCATGGCCAACCTGATCTGACTCAGAGCCGTTGGAGCTGCACCAGCACCGGCAGGACAGCCCTGCACCAGGCGCATCGAGTACGACTCAGCAGCAGGGCTTGTGCCTCCTGGCCTCACCGTTTTTCCCAAAGCAGGGCGAGATTCGCTGTGCGCCCTATGTTTCTTTTGGAGATGACTACCATTTGCTTTACCTCAGGCTAACTGTGGCAGGCACCGTGAGTTGCCTGGACAGGCTTCACGAGCTGGAGCTTTACAAGTATAGCACTGTCCTGTTCTGCTTTTTTTCTCAGCAACGCCTCCTGCAACCGCTGCTGCCTGCCCAGCCAGCCCAGCTGTGGCCCTGCTGGCACACAGGGAGTTAAGGTGAGCCTGTCCTATACCTCCGGGGACCCCAGAACTCGCTCGGTTCCTGCTGGTCCCTGCGCTGTGTCATGTTCTGCTATGGCAGGAGAGGCTGTGATTGCTGGTGGTGTAAAACCACCTTGTGCTCTGTGCAGAGCTGCAGACCTGGGCCTGTGTCTTAGCTGTAATCAGTTCGTAGTCTGTGCCTCTGAGCGTGTCAAAGTGTGTACAAGTTGAGCGCACTGTGATGCCCCGTGCTGTGTGTCCTCCCTTCCTGCTAGCTTGCAGGAGCCCTGAACATAAGAGCAGCCTGTAGTGACAGCTGATAAGTGACAGGAAATACCGTGCGTGTTAGCAGGCATGCTGAATGCAAGCAAGGGGAGCTAGGCATAAAGCACAGCTGCGAGGGGCTTCCCCTTGAGAAAGCACCTGTACGTCTGCGGGAGCAAGCGTGGGATTTGTGTGCGAGTCCGTGCGTCTGAGCCAGGCATAGTTTGATTGCACATGCAATGCCATTTGTGTTTGCAATGCCAGGACCTTCTCCAGTATCACCTTCCTGCAGCCCTTCTGCATTTTAATCAGAGGGAGAGGTGAATTGTTGGTGTCAGCACCCTGATGGGTTTTCAGTGTTGGACCGGCTGAGCGTTGGAGGAGGCTCTGTTATCACACCAGCCTGCTCCTGCCGTGCAATCCACAAACAGCAAGGTGCAGTCACCAGGAGCATGGTGACGGGACGCCAAAATTACAGGCTGGGGCTGGTCTGCGTGGAGAGCTGCTGCTCCGTAAGGGAGGCGAAGGAGAAGCGCTACAGCCCTCCTGCATCAGTTTCCCAAGCAGATGCACCTCTGCCGCTGTGAGAAGCAGGCAGTTCACCTCGGTCCTCGCAGGGGGCGGATTCAGCACGGCAGCTTCTCCGTGCTGTTTCCTGTCCTCCAAGTGTGGCAGCAGCCTGTTGCTTCCTGGTGTGTAATAGTTGTTCTGTTACCGCTCGGGCCTCACCGTGAGCCTTTTTGGTGTTTTTTGTTTATGAGAATACCTACCAGCCTGTTCTAGAGGCAGGCTAATGACTCACCCTTGGAAACTTTTCCTTTGAATTTCGGCTAATTTACCTGTCAAATATTTAATTTCCTCCGTAAGAGCCACAAACCATTTCACTGCTCCTGCCCTTTCCATAGACGCAGATCCCAACCTGCGTTGCTGGTGAAGTTGTTGCTGAGCAACCTTTGCTTGCTCCTCTCTCTTCATCTTCCTGCTTGCTCTCATCTCCTCTGACCTGAGTTGCTCTGCCTCAGCCTCCGCTCTGCATTTGCAATGATCCCTTTGAGAATTAGGGCACTGCAATGGAGCAATAACAGTTAGATTAAACTGGTCTTTTGGGGGGTCTGGCAGCAAATTTATCTTAAAAAGGACTGTAGCTCATTCCCTTAGTAACAGCATGAATCACTGTCCATGTTACACCTGGAAGCAGTGTCAGGGGTTCATCATCAGTGAACCACACCAGGTATATGCTGGATGATGAGGATTTCATCCCTTTGCAGCTCCAGCCCATGCTGTCTCTGAGGAACTCAGATCACATGAGAGCACTTCTGCATTCATCCACTTTTGCCCTGTTCCTACACACTTTCCTTCTCCCTGAAGTCTTGGATTATTTTTTTCCAAACTAACTAGTTGCATAGGAACATTTTTGTTGTTGTTGTTATCTGTACCTCTGCTATTTCTACATTTTCCTCTGCCAGTTTCATATCATCTGTAACTTTTGTTAAACAGCTATTTCCTACTTTCACTGCACTACTTCCCTGAATCTGCCCAAGAGCTAAGAGGCTGTTACTGAGATCAGGTCCTTCTGTGTTAAACGCTCCACATTTGGGCAGCAAAGAGCAGTCCTTTCCCAGTCTAACCCCAGGTTCAGCAGGAAGCTCAAAGCACATAAATGAAGTGACAGCCCAGAGTTGGGCAGCAGTTTTGCACTGCCAACACTTCTGCACCCATGCAGCTGCTGCTCTGCACATCTGTGTTGCACAGTTATTCCAGGCTGCCTCAGTGCTTTTACAGTTATTCCCAGCTTCCCCGGCCTGCACATGGGTGAAGTGGGTCACAGCTGTCTGTGCACCAGCTCTTTTGCACATCTATGCATTTCTGTGACTATGCACGTCTGTGCCTTGCCTGCAGCTCCATGCTGCCACATGTGAATGTGAATCTGCCCCTCCATAGACCCTTCAAAGTGAGCCCTAAGTGCACACGAATGTTGCCAGAAGAGGATGCTTTGGGACCATGTTAGCAACCCAAGGAAATAATGGATAAAAACAGGCTGTTTCTGAAGATGGAGATTTGGGTTCCTGGCTGCCCAAGAGGACAGCCGATACTGAGCCAGTCTGACTCACCTCCTGCAGCAGCATTACAGTTTTGTTCCTTCCCTTGTTTCCTGTGTTGTGTATGGAAAAATATAATAAAGTGTTGCAGAAGCTGACTGTGTCAAAGCCTCATACTTCAGCGTGGCCCTCTCCTGGGAGCGGCAGTTTGCTGGGCTGTGTGGAGCTGAGCTCTGCCCTGAGCTCAGGGCAGAAACCTCGGCTGCCTGGGGGCCGCCCTTCGGCTGCAACTGCAGCTCATCAGCTAGCACGGCAATGCCTCCACAGTTCCTCAGATGTGCATATTTATTTCCTTACGCAAGATTTACACCTCCAGATGTGCATGCATCTCCTCCACTACAAGGCTTGGACATAACAGGCCCCTGTTGCTGCCGGTTTAGGAGCCTGAGCTGCTGTTGTGCCGCTGAAGGGAGCTCGCAGGCAGCGTGCGAAGCCTCCCGACCGGCCGGCCAGCCGCGGGGAGCCGGCTCGTATGTTTGCACTGAAGCTGTTTTGCCCTGAGCGGCAGCTGCTGCCTCCAAAGGAGCCTGGAACCAGTCTGCCCACATACCTTTCTGTTACTGTACACATCCGCCAGCGCCAGCGTGAACTTCGGTCCTTTCAGCAGCTCCCTGGGATGACCTCTGCGCACGCCACTTTGAGAAGGCTCCTCCTTTCTCGCTCTGGCCCTCTGATCGCCCTAACTCTGCAAGGCAGATGCTTTTTTTTTTTTTTTTTTTTTTTTTTTTTTTTAATGCCCCAGGCAGCTGGTGCCAGGCACCCACCTGTTTGCACTGAAGTAGCCTGGATGCGGTGGAGAGGACTTGTCATGGGACCTATACACTTTGCACATCAGAAAAATAACCACTTCTGCTCAGTTAAAGAATAAACTGATGGGCTGACACACAGCATCAAAGTAGACAAGCAGCTCACCATTAGACACTGAGGGAGGGAAGAGGGTAAATGAGATCTTGAGATAAATAAATCTGGGAGGGAGTTGTACTTTTTAATCTCTTTTAGAACATCAGTAAGACCAAAACTAAAATATTGCATCTAATGCATGTACTCATATTGTAAAAAGCATATTGAAAAGCCTAGAAAATAGTCTCCAAAAGATAACTGAAATGCATTTTTCCAGTCCTCAGATTTATGTCTCCCATTCTATCTTGCCAGAAAGATGTAAGTTTTCAAAACTTACAGCATATATTATACTTTTACAGTGAGTGGCACAGGTAGTAAAGGGCTCTTAAGATGAACCCAGAAGGCAAAACATGAGGCCAGGAATGACTGCAAAACTAAAGCCAGGAAAATTTCAATTTAGAAATATAGCTTTTAAGAAAGAAAGCTAACTGACCACTAGCACAAAACAACAGACTTTCTGTCTCCTCATGGTTTCAGACAACAAGTTCCCTGTCTGGAAGATGCTTTAAGTTACTGGGCAATACATACAGTCTTCAAAACATACAGACATTGAACACATGATCTAATAGTCCCCTTTTTGGTTTACATTCTCTGACATGTATTATTTGCTGTTGTATACATTGTGGGATATAAATATCCTAACATGTAGAAAAATAAAGAAAAAAGTTTACAATTAAATGGAGGTTTGAAGTATACAGGGGAATTAGTAATGTGGCAGAGCTGCAAGACATGTGGTCCCTGTGATGAAGCATCCAGCTCCATAGCACAACAGAGATATTCCCAAACTACCAGGGAGATTAACAGCTAGGCTGCTCCCAAGGAAACCTTTCCAGCAGAGAGCTGCACCATCACTTGCTAAGGAAGGAGGCTGCTGCTGCTCAGCACATATAACTCCAGTGTGACTCATATATATCATATATACATTAACATATATATGTGGCTGGCTACTGTCCTGCCTCAGCAGAAACAGCTTCGAGTTACCTATGTCTCATGAGCAGTTTATCTGACCACAAAGATGACAGAAATGCAAAAATTATAATGATGTATACTATAACTTTATGGTAAGAGATACAGATACTAAGATGAGTCTGTAACCAACCCCTTGAGACAAAGGGCGAAAGCTGTTTCCCTCCAAAGCGCACGCCTGTCTGACTCTGGAAGCAGAGCGCTCCGAGAACTCGGCTCGGCTTTGCAGAGCTGGTTCACAGGCATACCGATGGGAAAGGTAAGTGCCTTTCTAGCAAGTCTAGCAAGTGAAGGAGGAAAATAAAGAAGCAACATAAGAGGAAATGATTCTGGGAAAATGTACACAGAAACCCTGCAGCAGTGCACAAGGACTGTGTGTACAAAAGCATATAATAACAGATTTGTGTGTGTACAAGACTACTAGTTATGCCACTGTGTTATCTGGTCCTTAAAAATGCTTGCAGAAATGTACCCATCAGTGTATTAAACCAATGTAAAAGAAATTACATGAGTAACTCTCACTGAATGTCCATGTTGCCTGTTAACATCAAAGCACTATGCTACTTTGGCCAGCAATGCGTATGTACGTGCTCTCATTTACCCCCTGCAATGTTGCTTCTTCCATGCTATTCTGAAATTTCATTGCTAGGTCATGCTCTGCTCCTTTAGCAAGGAGCTAGAAGACACCTGTGGTCTCTTAAAGTGATATAACAAATCTCAGAAATCAATGGTTCATCAATGAAAGCAAGTGGCTGCATCAAATGTCTAAGCATTAGGCTGAGACGGTCCACATCTGAACAAATCCAAAGTGGCTCCTGCCTCTGGGCGTGGGGCAGGGTCTGCAGCCAAGGCTGGAGCACAGCAAATATCTCTGGCTCCCTTTCTCTGACAAGGTTCTTGCAGTTTGTAGTTTTACCACCTCATGCTTGTGGGACAGAACAGTGATTCTCTGATCTCTAGCAGTTGCTGTGCTCCCTTATGGTATCCCACTGCCCCGCTGGAGGCAGAGGACTGCAGTCTAGTTAAATAATAGCTGAAAGGCACCTATCACCCATCAGTGCCAAGTTCTCCGCTCCATAATGAACACCTACCTGGAATGGGGGAAGGAGCCTGGCAATCTAGGCCTCATTTTCACTCCCAGTTCTCCTAAATTTTGTCCAACTAGGACCAAAGACTTCAGTTCGGTAGTCTGTCACTATGTGGGCTACGGGTTTTAATATACCTGGGGATGACAACAGAGGCCAGGAAGGGTGTTACTCTGGCCCATTAGACACAAAGGCGGGAGAATGCAGAACAGCTGCAGAACTTGTTCCTTTGGGCACACAATCCTGTTTCCCCATATGAGGCTAGAAGTGATCACTGTTGACACAACAATCTTCCCATGGAAGGACAAGATACTCCTGTTATCCACAGCAAGGACATGGGATCTTCTCTGCTCACTTTGGTTCTGTAGTATCACTTTCCCTGTTTTACCATCTGAGGAGAACCTTGAACGGATCAACCACACAGATGTTGCCAGAGGCATCAGTGCAAACACTGAATGGCTGTGTGAGGAATGAATGTGATACTGGTACACAAAGGATCAGACCAGGCTTCTTGATGACAACAGCCAGCCTCTTGCTGCCTGAAACAATTAATTCCTTGGAGGCTCTGAGAGCAACAAACAAGCAAGAAAGGGCTTCCCCTTGTCCCATCTGTTGGCTGCAGGCTGCCTTTCCATCAACCTAAAGAGCTACACAGGCAGCCTAACAGAGTATCCCCTCGCTGGGAGCTACGGATGAACCCTTTTAGGAGGTAGAGGGGGATTCAGAGCCCTTCAGTTGCTGCTTGGGGAGCCACCCACAGTAAGGCAGAAGTGGTAAGTATTTAAAGAACGAGCTGCACTGTTTCCACGGGGTGGAAACCTTAAATAACTCAGAGTAGTTAGCAGAGGGATTGGCTGCTGGAAGAAACCACCATCACTGTACTGCTTTATCTCAGAGTTTCCCTGGCAAGGGCACGTGTGTACCACAAAAGCATAGATGCATGAAGGCTGCATCCCATATTGCAGGAGGTTTCTCATTAATATTGAAAGGTGCTGGACAAGGAGCCTTCCTCAGCATCCAAGGGTGAGTCTGTGTCATCTTCAAATTCTTCAGCAGAGGAAAGGGGAGCTGCAGAGGCAGTTGGGTGCCTCCTGCTGGTGGGCCTAGCAGCACAGCTTTTACAGGTCTTTTATGTCAGCACTGCATCCTCCAGGCAAAAATCTCCTCCTGCTTTACAGCTTTGAGGTGAAGAGACTAACACAAGAAATCTTTGCAATCTAAGCAATGAGAGATGGCTGTGAAAAGAATCAGCCATCAGAGCTAAATGTATAAGCCAGATCTTGATTGAGTTTTATATTGAGCAACTCAGGAGGCTGTTGATGAAAAAGCTGATTTTCCATCTGGACAAATCTGCTGATACTATGGTCTTCAGCTGCCACTACAAGCAAGCAGCTCTAGGCATTGCTGGCAGTAAGTGTGCAGCTACAGGAGAATCTTCAGCATTGAATAGACACCACAGCCAATTTTGCAAGTTAGGAAAACTTCACAGATTAAAACTAGTACAGGCGTGAGTCTTTGAACCATTGCCTCATTTGACTGAGATCTTGATACAAATCACAGAGAAGCATCCAGGCTCATTTCTAGGCTCATCTAACAGCTCTGCCACAGTCTCCACTACAAGGAGACACCAACATCAAGACATCAACAAGACAAGGCAGGCTTATATGGGAACGAAAGGAGAAGACAAACAAGGTTTGTGAGAGGGGAATCTGTTCCCCTACAACAGATTCCTCTCTTTGCAGACAGCTCAGCAGACTGCAGCTCTTCAGTGATGCTCAGCAGAGCTTGGACACCCTCTCTCTCAAAGCATCCAGATTCTTTTGGTCTGAGTACCCACGCATGGCAGTGGTGGTGCAAGGCAATGCAAATCCAGAGGTCTTTCTCTCACTCACAGATATGAAAAAGTGCAGCTGTCAAGCCTGCACAGAAGAGAATCAGAAAATCACATGAGCGCAGACTTATTGATCTACTCAGGTTCTCTGTGGGTCTGTCCCAAATGACCAAATGAAGGAGAAACGATTCAGTATCTGCACCAAGTATGGAGTTCTGCTAAAAGGAATATAAAAAGATTGACTACCACTAAAACTACACAAATTCTAGTCAAATAATCAAGGATTAACCAATGCTATCTGCTACAACCCTAAATTTTCCTTCTGTGGACTGGGAAGGTTTTATCAAGCACAAATTTAACCAGTGGTGATGCTTCAAACATTTAATCAGAGATTAACAATGAGATAACATAGTGTCCCTATCACAGGAGAGAGAAAACAAGATAAACAGTTCTCATCTACTGGGAGACCTGGCAAAGCCCTGGCTGATGCTGGCTTGGGGCAGCCCCCATGATAGGATGAAACTGGAGGCCCTTGCCAGGCTGCCCCACACACTGTGGGGCTCAGGAGGGTCATCCTGGCACCGCTGCTGGGATGGCCATGGACCCAACAAACCATTTCAAGCAGTAGTGGGGGGTTAAATCACACTTTAATCACATCTCAGAATGACCAATAGCTGTTTCCAGCACTGCAGGGCATTTGGGCCAGGTCACAAGACCCCACAGGGAGTGCCAGGGCAGACACTCTGACCTCGTCCTTCCACGCTGGTAGGTTGCCTGGGCTGCAATCAGCACCACCTCGTTCATCTTCAGCATTAGAGCAAGGCCAGGAGAGGAGCAGTCAGTCTGGTGCCTCCCAGTGCCAGCACAGTTCCACTGGAGTCACGCTGGGAGGCTGCAGGGGCAGGTACAGCCCTTGCTGGCTGTACCACTGTGGGGCTGGGTGCCTTTGGCTTCTCTCCCTGTTCCCAGTCAATCCCTTCTCACTGATTCTCTCTCCTCCTTTCCTCCTGCTGCCAACTTAGACCATAGGGCCAATACCCAAGAGAAGGTGGAGAAGGGAGAAAGGAGATGAAGATTTTGGGGGTGAAGAGGGGACAGGGCAGGGGCTGGAGACCCTGCAGTAGAGGTGGTTGGCGTGTGGCCTCAGATGGAGAGGTGCGACTCCCTTTCTTCTTCCTCTTGCAGCTGCTCACTCGGCTGAATGTAGTTGTCCTCAATGAAGCCATCGTCGTCCTCAGTGTGCAAGCCAGCTGTAGAAGGCATGTGGTGACTTCCACTGTCCCCTCGACTGGAGGTGTCTCTGTCCCAGCCGATGCCCTCCCCCATCTGGCTGCCTCCAATTGAGCTGGTATCGGGCAGTGGCCGGTGGCGGTAGCTAGCAAAGTTCTTGCGGAAGAGCTTGCACTTGGCAGCCAGTGCTACCAGAATGGAGATGCTGATGGCTGCAACCAGGAAGCCCACTAGGTACGGCCAGCTCCTTCCTCCTTTTCCTGCAGGTAGTGTGGTGGCTGCAGCACAGAAAAGGCATGTCAGAGCACTGCATGTCAGACACCATATGCCAAGACATCACATGTCAGGACATTGCATGTCAGGGCATCATATGCCCCTCACCTTGCCAATGTGGGACTAGCAGCAACAGCCTCCTGAGTGCATTTGGCAGACCCACCACTGTGTTTCTGTGCAAAGACTTCTGCCCACTCATTGCAAGTTTGAGAGAAAAAAAACTGAGAAGCTATTTAAGAACAGTTTTTCAGAAGTATTGTAGCTGTTGCTGTTTTATTTCAATATGGCTCTATAAACCAGTTACTGCTGGGTGAGCCAGGGTGCAAGTCTGCAGCATACCAAGTTCTTCTCAGTAGCTTGCTACGTGCATGCCTGCCTTAGGCAGCAAACACTAGATTGCTTTCACTGAAAGCAATGTAAATGCCCTTCACCAAGAGCTAGTACCACATAACTGAACTGGAGAGGGTGCACGAACACTAAGGAGAAAACTGCTGGACAGCTGTTTGATACTGGTGCCTACAACCATGAATTGTGTGTTCAGTGCAGCAGTATGGCTTCCGCATCTTCTGCCAACCTGCACAGAGCCTGGACAACCAGTAAACACCTCCAAGTGACAGATATCCTCCCTATCGAACCATTGCTTAACGAGTGGCCTGGGTAGTGCAAGTCCCTGGGCCAGCAGGGGAGCAGGAGGGGTTTAACTGTGCAGTAGGGACCTGCACGAGGGGGTGACAAAATGAAGGAGGGCACCGCCTTACTGCAACCTCGGTAGCTGTACAACTTACTGTTGTTCTGAGTCGTAGTTATCAGCAGCAGTGTCATGTTGTCAGCCCGAGGAAACCGCTGCTTTTTCTTGCAGCCCAGGTCCTGGAAATCCAGAGATGAGATGTCCTGCCCCCACAGCTCTGGAGGCGATGCGCAGGTGACCTGCACAGCTGGGAGACACACAGCCTAAGGTGGGACAAGGAGGTTTCATCCTCTCCCTCCCCAGTTCAGAGAAAGTGCTCTCTACTTGCTCCTGGCGTGATAAGAAGTGGAGCAGAGTGCTCCTGGTGCTGCCCTCCCACCTAGCCAGGCCTCAGCACACTGTAATGCATAACAAAAGAAAAAAATCCCCGACCAAGGAACTATCAGCAACAAGCAGAACTGTGTAAATGTGTGACTGTGATTAGGCAGCTGTTTACTGGAAAGTAACAAATTCACAGATACCATATGAACTGCACTCTCACAGGGTTATCTGGGTCATTCCTAGAAATCTTTGCTATTGAGTGTAACTGCAAGTAAAGAATTGACATATTACATTTCAATTTGCTATCTCTTAACAGGGACATGAGAAATCCCTAGAGACTAGCCTCAGAGCCTGCAAAGGGGTTGGAACAAAAGGATCAAACATGACTCCTACATCTAGGATTACTCCTAACTGAAATGTCCCTGATGCCTATTCCCCACCCTCATCCTCTCACCTTTTCTACGCTGGAGCCACTGCTGCAAATGATACGTAGAACAGTCACAGATCCAGGGGTTCCCTTCAAGCTGGACGTGTGGGACTGCCTCCATCAGCTGCAGGACTAAAGTGTCCATAGATATCAGTGCATTCTTCTGCAGGTCCAGGTGGAAAAGAGCCTCAAGGGGCAAGAAGAGAGAGACCTCTAGCTCTTGGAGACTGTTGTTTTTTAGGAGCAGTGTGTGCAAGTTTACTAAGCCCTTGAAAGCTTCTGTGTGGACGTAGGAGATGCTGCAGCTGGTCAAGTCCAGTAGGCGTAGTGCACCTAGGTTTGAGAAGATTGCTGGATACAACATGAGCAAAGTGTTGCTAGAGAGATTTAGGGAGTGCAGGGAAGGGAAATGCATCAAAAGCGTCCCATGACTGGGCATGACCACGGAGTTGAAGGAGAGGTCCAAACTGGTGATGTTTCTTGGAAGGGAACTTGGAGCGTTCAGAAGGCTCTTCCCATTGCAATTGGCCCATCCCTGGAAAAAAGGGTTGCTGTCTGAGATAGATTCTCTGTATTATGGAGGATCTCCAGACTGAGATTCTCCAGAAGTTCAAATGTCTTAATTATTTATCCCTTGCAGAATTTAAAGAAGGAAAGATACAGAGAGGTGTAAAAGTACATGAGCTGCCTGTCTGGTGTGGGCCAGGATATATGGAGAAAGATGAGCATAGAGTGGGACAGCCAGGACAGAAACAGGCTGAAGAAATAAAGGAGAAATGCAGTGAGATGGAGGAGGAAACTTGGATAGATGTTGTGGATGTGAAGGGTGAACCGGGGACTCTCTTAACTCCCTTCCCAATCTGCCTCTGGGACTCTGCAGAGGAGGTTGCTGCTGCATTGAAATACTACCCTTGTAATAAGGACAGCTGCATCTGCCATGCTTGAGCAACTGCCCAGCAGCATTGTGCCTGCAGGGTGTCTGTTATGTGCAAATCTGTCTGCCTGTCTGTCTTTGTCAGGGCTTTCACCTGCCTCTCTTTGCCACAGCTGAATACTTTCCTCTCAGTGCCAATAGCAACCGTGTCCTAAGTGAATTTAACACATTCTGGCATACCTCTTTGTGGAAGCCATACTCCGTTTGGAGAAAAGGTTATTTGTTGGGAAGGGGTTGGAGGATAAAAGGAGAGATCAAATTGTAAGAGTTGCTTCCAGTGGAGAAGTCCCCTCAGAAAGGCAATTTTGTAGGATTCTTCAAAAAGACTCTGGATTGGCTTTAGGTAGCTTCCTCTAGAAAGCAGCTAGCCAGGCTCCTTACTCCCACATCTCATCCTACACTTACAGATGGGCACAGCCTATTGCAGCTCACCAAGCAAAACTTGGTTTTGCTGAGCCATTAGTTGCATTGAAATTTTTTTAAAAAAAATGAGAAGTGGAAAAGAGAAGAGACTTTGTGCCACTTCGTGCAGGCCATTTGCCACAGCAGAGTTGCAGAGACAGTGGCCTGGCTGAGGTATGAAAGGTTTCCCCTTCCACCACTTGGGTCCTGCTGGTTCAGCCCAAGCCACTCCTCTGCTCACCAATGGTTTCTAATTTGCTAGCCGCGTGGTAGCAGGAATGGTTAACTGACAGCAAAAGGGCATCCAGCACAGTCATAACACCTCACTGACTTTTCTAAGGGATCTTGTATACGTTCAGGAGAAATGGAAACTCCACTGGGACTTACAATGCGGACCCTGGAAAGGAGGAACAGTTACCTCTTCTGCTTGCACATGCAGGGCAAGATTTATGAGGCTATGATTCCCATGATGACATGTCCCCACGTATCAACCCCCTACACACCCTGAGTCACTCCTGCGGTGAACTCTGCTCTTTTTCACTTGTCCTTTGCGCTGTTTCCGGCTTCCCTGTCTCCTGAAGATTTGCAGCCCCTGTTAAGAGCTGCTCCCTGAGGGCACGTACAGGAATGTTGCATTCACAGCTTCCAGCCCTTTGCATGTTTCTGAAGATACACTGAGAATGGCAGTGACTTAATACATGCTGGCTGCGTCCATACTAGTAAATAAAAGAGACCGGGGACCAGTCTCTATCCCAAAAGGCGAGTAGTGCATGGCTGTGCATGGATCCATACAAATGGAGAAATTTTTTGCCCCCCAGAACCAGGGTGGCCGTTTAACAGGTAGCAGTTTAACAGTTTGAACAATCACGGGCCATTGCTCGATGTCATACGTTGGCTCTGACCTTGCTATTAACGTAGCAGTAACGTATCCAGCAGCGCTGCGCTGGATTCCCAGGTCTGGCTGCTTTCTAGCTAGCCGTCATTTCCTTTTCCTTGCCAATCATATGATCACCTCTCCTCATCCTCTGCTCAGCGCGGCTCTCCTATCGAGCATTGCTCGCTACAGAAGAGGATAAACCTGGGCGGCCGAGGGCTGGGGAGTAGTGAGGCTCTGGCAGGGCGGCCCCGCACTGGGCCTGTCCCAAACGCCAACACCCCCACGTGTGAGGCTGCGGGAAGCTGGGAGAACAACCTCCCTGTTAAACCTTTTCGGGGCATATCGGAGAGCTCAGCGGTAAGTGCTGTAAGGCCTCCCACACACGGCAGCCTTCTCCCATCCCCTTCTCACTCCTGCCTGCAGCAGGCTGACTCCTGACTCCTGCTGTTCCTCCAAGGCCTCCTGGCACTTTCAGCCTTCTCCTTCTTCCCCCCTCATGATGGTTACAGCTGTATTTCATTTTCCCAGTTCAGCGCATACAGATCCGGACCCCCAGGGTCATCCTGACCCTGGCTTCTGTTGCAGGATCACTGGGCACGAGCGAAGGGCCGAGGGGCCCCCGATACCCAGGCCCTGGCACACTGCCTACTTTCCTTGACCGGATTTTTGGCTGTGAGCACCTCGGGGACGTGCTTCACCGCCGCTTTCAGTGCAGCACCCCCTGCCCGTGGCCAGGTCATCGGCAGCAGCGCTGGGGACACTGGAAGGTTCCTGGGGTAGGAGGTGGAGTAGGAGGAACCCTCTCCGTGCCCGGTGTCCACCAGTAACTCTGCTTTCTTAGGGGGCTCCTTCCGCTGGATCATGCCCCAGGTCGTACAGAGAAGGAGCTGCACCGGGGGCACCGGTGCCGGGGGCTGCCCTGCCTCAGCCCAGCCGCTCCCGCGCGCCGCAGAGCCTCCTTTGCCCCCTACCTGGCTGTCGACGCTGCAAGGGTGTCCCGCCACGGCCGCCCAGCTCCAGAGGAGGCTGCAGACGCCGAGGATGCAGGCAGGAGCCATTGGGCTCCAGGAAGCTGCACGGCAGAAAAACAGGCTGCAGGGCCGGGCGCGGGAGGCCGGCAGCGCGGGCCGGCCGGCCGGGCAGGATCGGCTCAGCTCACCGCAGCGTGGAGGCAGCCAGCGCGGCGCCGAGGCCCGCCCGCCCCACGGCCTCCACCGCCTCGGCCGGAGGGAGCCGCCGCTCAGCCGGGAGCCGGGCCCGGGCGCTGCCTCGCGGGGCCGCGCGCGGAGCCCAGCGCCGCGGGGGGGAAGGCGGCGGCGCCGGTTACACATTAACCGCCTCGGCGGCCCGGCCCCGGGGCGGCGCGCGCCGGGCGCCCGCAGCCCCAAGGCTCGGCCGAAGGAGCAGGGCCTGAGGCCGCAGTCAAGTGACTGATAGGGAAATTAGAGTTTCACTGTGTTTCAGGCCGAAAGGTGCGTGTTAAAAAATGCAGCAAGCTGGCAGGTGCCTGCACGCGGCCATGGCCCCGGGGAGCTGGCTTTCTGGCATGGATGAGACACTAATAAAAGCGTTTTCTCTCGGAGCAGCTTCCGGGGCTCCCATGGAGATCCTGGGGGACTGGGCACCCCCAGCCCAGAGCCTCCACAAACCAGGCAACTGTCCCATGGAGTCGGTGAGATTCAGAGACATTATTTCAAGGGAAGGGCTTGGCTCCAGGAGCTGCCATTGCTGGCACACGGCTTGGCTGGATGTGCTCCCATGGCCGGGCTCACTGGGGGCGGAGGAGAGGGGAAGAGCCGAAGGACACCGGAGCTGGCCGGATCCCACATGTCCGGCGCGAGGTGGGAAGGCAGGGCCAGCGCTGAACGATGCCAGGGCCGGTCTCACACCATCAGGACACCAGCAAGAGCCTCCTGGCACCCCAGAGCCCTCCGGAGAGGCAGGAGTACTGGATACGCACGCAGCAGCCTCGGGCGGTGCGGGGGCCCCCCAGGCACCCAAGGGTGCTGGCAGCGCCCTGCCCCCGGGTTGCCGCAGTGCTGCTCCTGCCCAGCAGCGGCAGGAAGCCGCCTGCTAACAACAAATCCTCGTTTCTGCAGTTTCCAGCCCGGCGGCCGGGGCAGGGAGGCCCCACTTCCCCCCGGCTGCCAAGGGGCTCCTCCGCAGCCGCAGGGCTCCACCCTTTCCTTGGGAAAAGTGTTTCCCAGCTCGTCCTCGCTCCTGCAAACGTGCGACGAACGCGGACGCAGGCACCCTGCCCGCTCCTGCCGCTGCTGGCCTTATCCGCCCTGTTCCCGAAATGCTCTGCCAAGGCAGCCGGGCGGGCCGGCGACGCCGGACCCGCGGAGCGGACGCCTGCCCACGATGTGCTGGCAAGCGGCCGACTCTTCTCGGGTGCTCCGAGCCCGGCGGCACCATGTTGCAGGGCCCTCCCTGGCCTGTGTCCCAGAGACCTGCACAAGCCTAAAGCAGCGGGAGCAATTGCTCTTAATCATCATCATCAGCCTCCCCGAGGGCGTGTTTCCGTATATATCTGTGGACCTGGTTCCTGTTGTACGAGAATGGCACCATGAACATAAAACTGAACAAATAGCCAGAGAAGCAAGACTAGAAAGTGTTGCTGAGGCATCCTGTAGGTGACTTAGCAGGGTGTTTGCATTTCCTGTCAGGAAATGTGTCGGGGCATTATGGTTTCTGGCATGTGGTACCTTGGATGTGTAAATGACACTGAAAAGGAGTATTTTTGTCACTAATGCTTTTAATTCATCATGATTCAAGGAAAAAAAAAAGAAAGTTTTGTTCTGTTAATTCCACAGAAAAAGCATTCAGGTGTGAGATTTGTGCTATGGGTTGGATAAACGGAGCTTTCCATATTGGTTGCGAGGAGAATGAGTGTGGTGGGCTGCTTCAGCTGAGCATAGCTAACCCAGGCTCACTGGTTTCTTTTCCAGGGGAATATCAGGTTAAATTAGAGCCGTGGGATCCTGACTGAGTCTCCCCCTGGACCCTAAGAGAAGTTTCCTACCCCTCGAGGGATTTGCACAAATAGAAACCTCTTATCTAGGTGTTTCTAGAAAAAAAGCAACAGGACAAATCAGGCTATGTCTGATCCCTTGATGTATCCCTTAGATTTTCTGGACCTGGTATGGACAACTGATGGCTAAATGTATCCAATTCCCTAAAAGATCAAAGCAATGCCCTCATTCCATTTCCTGCAGTAAATGACAGCCATGCTTTGCTCTTTGGATGAACATACTGCATGGCCCACGTTTGCAAAACCTTTCCATAACGCTTGTTTGTGCTATGTAGATAATCCCTTCATCAAAGTGATTTTTTGTGTTGGACAAGACTTTACAATACACATCATAAATTATTGTTTTATTAGTACTGCTGCATAGTCAAGTGATTGCAGAATGTGAGCTTACTCTCTCATTATTTATCTAGCTGCAGTATGTGTAAGGACAAGATAGCGCAATGGTAATTATAGTACCAAGTATGAGTGACCTCTACAGTCAGTGAACAATGGGATGGGGGAAAGAAGCCATTTATTTATGTATTCATGTATCTATCCACCTTCCTGCAGCTGTACTGAATGTATGGATGAGTCCCTGACCCAAAGAACTTGCAAATGACTTTCGGATTTCACAGGCAAACAAAGACGTGGCAGTTCACAGGAATGCGGAGGGACAGGAGAACGCAGTTTATAAGAGGAGCAGGTTTCATTTGCCTAGCCTATGCGTGTCCATCTCACTGATATCCTCACTTCCGGAAACGTACTGATTATTTAAATCATAGTTGAGCCTCAAGTGCTCTGTGGGTCCCCAAATATGGAGCCTTTTGCCTACATATGCCCACCCAAGTAATTCCACCAGAAAAGCAACATTATTAGTCTTCCAGACAAATGTGGGCAGCTACAATCCAGTGTCCATCCTTTTTGGAGTCTCTCCATCTCTTCTATCTTGGGCTGGCTGCAGTGTTTGTGTTCATGGGAGGGTGTGGGAGCAGCCTGCATCAGGGCGAGGAGTCGGCAACGGTGTGGCAGAATCTCTGTCTGCTCTAATCACTCTACACTCTTCAGGGGCACTGTACGTCCCCAGAGTGCACTGTAAATAGTCGGAAACAATGAATGGATTTCCCTTTCCTGTCCATGTGTTCTTTAGATTTTTGACCGGATACTGCATGGGCTCTGGACACACCAAAACATAAGGCTCGTTCCCCAGCAGTCCTGGTTTTCACATGGGAACACTTCAGGGCACTGTTTGTGAAACAGTATGAAGTTTAGTAGGTGAAGATTATGGCGATTTCCTCAGGAATGCTTTAATATGTCAGGTTAATTCCAGGCACACAAAGCCCTCTTTGAGGTCACCCTTGTCTCACTGGAAAGCCCAGTACAATTTGGGAAGGCATGTGTGTCCACATGGCAGCACAGCAGTCCTGCAAGCCTTGTTGAGCAGCAGCCACGTGTGTGCTTGCGCGTGGTGGGCTGTGCACGGTGTGCAACAAGCCGGGGCCCACGTTGCGGCAGAGCATGCCACATGCACTAGGATGCTGCCTGTGGGCCTTGGAGGTTCCTGAGTATAGCCCAAGGACAGACCATTTGTGAAACAGGAAAGGGAGAGACGGGCTGGAAAGAAGTCAAGGAAAGCTGGGCTTTTTGCTGCTTTTAGCTTCCTCCCAGACATGTTTACTGCGATGCAGAGGGTTTTGTTCTCCATGGGCAGCTCCCCCACTCTTGTTCAGGCTTTGTCTCATGTTGCGAATACTCTAGCTCTTGCTCAGAGAGCAAGAGACAGCTGCCTCGCAGATGGCCTCTGCAGATG
Source organism: Rhea pennata (assembly GCF_028389875.1). NCBI lineage: Eukaryota > Metazoa > Chordata > Aves > Rheiformes > Rheidae > Rhea > Rhea pennata. Next base: position 13,193,342 of record NC_084670.1, on the reverse strand, counting down.
ATAGAGCAGCTTTGGGATCTCTTCCCTGTGTTATTCCAGACACCACTTCTGGGCATGATTTGGCTGATTCCTCCATCAAGGGGAAGCCATTGTTGCAATGGGGTGTGTGCCCCTGTGCAATCTCCCACAGGTGTGGACCCAGCCCAGGACAAGTCCAAAGCTGGGTAATTGCTTGCTCCTGGTGTGCACTACTGCCCCTACCCATTCCCCACGCTTCTCTCCAGGAGGCCAAGGTCCTAAACGTTCTTGGGGACATAGATGGAGGTGTGTGTCCCATGTGCAATATGCCTTTCCCTGCTGGTCAGTCTGGATGCTTAAGTTGCTCAGGTGCCCCCAAGAGATCCCTTGAAAGTAGGCTCGGAGGGAGAGAATGCTGCAAGGAGCCCATCACCCAGATTTCTCCAAAATAGCTATTGAACAGACCTCAGCAGGATCTTTCTTCACTCCTTGTAGATCCTGACAGAGCTGCAAGGGTGAGGTGTACTACCCTGAACCTGTGAGCTGGCCTCTCTTCTACCCTTCCTACCAGCAGTGTTCCCGAGCTGCGTAGCAAGGTGGGATCTCGCAGGGGTTGGTGGAGTTCTGTGTATCTGCCATATATATTGTGCTGTCAAAATCTGATATGGTGAGCCCTCTGTGCAGTCACATGGAAATGTAGGAGAAGGTGGCAAGGGAAGGACATGGATGGGAGAAGTGTTAGGAGTTTCTTGTACCACTTGGTAACATTTCTACTACCAATGGGACGTGACAGAGAGGGGTTGTCCCTTCACTGTTTAAGGTAGCAATCAGGAATGAGTTAGGACCTAAAGCAAATTTTAAGCCTCTCAGAGAAGCTCCAAGCAGACTCAGAACTGCCCTTGTGAGAGTGTGCTCATCACTGCTGGCCTCTTCCCTGTGCTGCAGGGACTGGGGGACAGTGTCATCCTCTTGTTACGGGCCCAGCCCTGATAAAGCTTTCTTTCTTCAGGGCTTGTGAACAGAAAACTTTCACTGATTCCAGCTGAGTTTGAGCACTGAGAACTGCAGTCCAGGACATTAGTCTACAGACATGCAAAGAGTCTCTGGATAGAGCTGTAGCCTGGATGCTCTGAGCCTTCATGGTTAAGCCTGTCTCTGTACCAGCTCTGAATTGCCATGCCAGTCAATGTGCTTTATGAGCTGCTCACAGACGGCCTCTGCAATCTTGCTGCTGTGAGGAGTCTTTTCCCGATCTTTCGGCACTTGTAGCTCATCTCTGGACCTTTTTTCCATTTCCTCAGGCTCTGAATCATTCTAAATCAGTGCTGCAGTGTCACAGTGCCAGTGTTGGTTTCTGTAGGCTCTGGGCCCCTTCTTGTATTATCCAGGTGGATTCGTGTCTTGGTAGCCTGGCTCATAGCGGGAGGAGGCCAAGGCTTCAGGGGCTTCCTGGATGGGCAGTGTTAGGAAACAGGTAAGGACTGAGCATCTCTGCCTGCCACTCTCCGGGGAATGGGCTCTGTGAGGCAGCTCCCGCCGCACGGCGAGGCACTCCTGTCTCCGGGAGTCAGGGCCATGTCAGAACAATGGGTGGAGAGCAGGAAACGCTGCATGGGAAACAGGATTTCATTCCACCGCCGCCAGTCGCGGCCCCTTGGCCTCCTTCCTTTCCCTTGCCGAGCCTTGCTCAAGAGAGCTCTTCCCACAGCCATCGGTCCCCCCGGTTCCCCAGCGCTTCTCTCGTACCAGCAGTCCCGACAGGCGTCAGAAGTGTGCTGAGGGCCCGAGAATGCTGCCGTGCAAATGGGGTCCAGCGTGAGATCTCCTTGCGGGTGAGGAAGGGGGCTGAGACGCCTCCGTGCCAGGCTGGAGGAGTCAGCATGGCTCTAGGTGCCTTGAATATGCAGCTGTGATTCCTTTGGGAAGGGAGTGCCTGCTCACCGACAGATCAACAGCTGGGGAACAGGCCTCAGTGGCTTCTTCACCACAGAGTCCTGCTTGTGCTGCTCTCTTCCCATCACCGCCTGGGCCGCCTGTGCCGATCCCTGGGGCTGGCTGAGATCCTGGCAGAAGCTGAACAGGGCACTGAGCACAGCACTGTCCTCAGGCAGGGAATGGGGAGCCTCTTCCTCACTGTGCCTGCAATATGAACACCAGAACAGCGTCCCGGCTCCTCCAGAGCTTGGGCAGCAGTGAGAAGGCAAGATGGGAGCTGCGGACAGAAAGCAAGGGTCCTGAACCACCCCTCACGGGAAGTGGATAGGGAGCAGCAGCCCTCTGGTTCCTTCTCTTGCTTCTGGGGTATGTCTGGGATTCTCTGACCCGTGCCAGATTCAGGACACATTTCAAGGACATGGGACTCCAGGTTTATCTTCTATTTCTCCTCCCATCGCTGACAGGTAAATTCTTCTCCCTCTTCCCTTCTGCTCCTGGGGAATCAGTCCCTTCCTCAAAAAGGCTTTATGGGACTAGAGAATAGAGGGCACTCAACAGTGCTAGGGGTTGGGATGGGGCAGGGTTTGCCCTCTTCAGGGCTGCTTGTGTGTAGGGATGGGCTGGGAGGAAGGAAGCATCCCTTTGTGAAAGGGAATTTGGATATCTTCTCAGAGCCTGACAGTGAGGGGATCAAACCTCAGGGCTTAGATACCCTCTCCCACCCGCCTCTCCCCTGCCACAGGGCTAACTGCATGACCAGCTCACAGGAGAAAAGGCCAGTGGGAAGAGGAGTCCCAGGACCTCCTATCCTGCTTGGGCTGCATGCTGGGCGCATGAGGGTGCCCCTGGGGCATTAAGGTGGGAGTTCCCCCAAAACAGAGTAGAAATCCCCACCCTGCTGTCCAAATGGTCTCTGTATTGACCTGGTAAGAGAGAATGAGGCTCTGTCTCAGCACAGCTCCTGAGCGGTGCAGCGGGCAAAAAGGCCTGGGAAGAAGGGGTTTACCTCTGGTTTGTAGGGTCTGTCAAGGTGACTGATGCTGGTGCAGGGCTGGGATGGCCGATGCTCTTGTCCGGCCTGCAAGGACCAGGCTGCAGCTTGTGACACATCCTTGTGCTCCCCACCCTAGGGGCCATCCTGGACATCACCCTAATTGCCAATGTGCAGAGCCTGTCCCACTCTGACTTCTTCCTCTCCTGTGTCATGGGTGAACGTGATGTGAGTTACCTGCAGATCGAGAGGGACAACAAGATTGTGATGACACACCCCAAGACAGGCTTCCAGAACTACCGCAACCGCAGCAATTATGTCCAGGCCAGGGGCTTCTCCATGCCCGACCTGGTGGGGATCCTCTACTGCTTGGGACGCACACCAACAGAGCAGGCTCAGGTGGTCTATGTGCACAACAGCCATAATGGTGAGTGGGCTGGGGGCTGCTAGGGTGCTGGCATGTCCTCCTGGGAGCTCCTTCACATGCAAGCTAGAGACCGCTTTTGAGCAGTTACAGGCTTCTTCCTCCTCGCCTCTGAACTTTGCAGTCCTCGTGCAACTGAGGGAGGTGCTGGGGTGGGGGGGGAGTGATGACTCACTCTTCGAAGCCAGATTTGGAGTCTGCTGGCTCTAGAAGGCCAACAGTCCTTTGCTCAGTGAGTAATCATCACCTTGCCACAGCACTTAAGCAGGACATGGGGGATGTGATTGACAACTAGTGGGGCTTGTATCGCTCAAGTCTCACTCAAGTGCCAGGCATGAGCAGTATGCATTTTTCTCCCAAAGATATGAGATGACTGTGATTTTCCATTGAGGAATATGGCTGAACTCCAGCAGTGTTTCATGTCTTGCAGCAAAGTTGTGGGGCATCTGCCTCAAGGAGGTTTGCAGGGAAGGGCAACAGTCATATTGTAGGCAGCTAGCTGGTGAGATGGGAATTATGCCCAAGATCAGGCCAAGGTCCAAGTAACAGGAAGCCAGATGGCTCTGGAGGAGAGTGTCTCTGGTAGCAAGGTTTGGAAATCATTAACCAGGAGGAGATTAGCCCATCACAGAGTAGCACGTCCAGCCTCGTGCCGGGAGGACCACAAAGGGGCTGACTCTGCCCAGCACCATGCCTGTGAACAGGAATGTCACAGTAGCAGCTACCAAGGAGCCTGCATGGTCACAGGGAAGAAAAGCCACTGTGAGGACTCTCACCTGCATATTTGTGATCGTAACTGGTTCTTTGAAGTGGGTATAAGGAACAAGCTGTACTGGGGCTCCCAGAGAGCATGAGGGTGGACAAAGCAGTTTCTTGTGCGGAGATACATCCCCCTTTCAGTCTCCTCGGGAGTAAGGGTATGCCCTCCAGATCCAGAACATGTGCTTTGGCAAGCTCAGGGCTGCCAGGCTCCTTGCAGCCGTGGGACTCTGTGGCCTCCTGCAATGGCAAGAGGTACTGCCGAGGCCTTGCAGGCAGTTAAGGGTAATGGTGAGTGCTGGGCTCTTGCCTTCATGCTTCATCTCCTATTTCATGCCTTGTAAGCCTAAAGGGCAGCCCTGGGCTAGGCTACAGGAGGGGTAATGTCCAGGTTGAACATTGTCCAACACTACTCCTGTAACCTCCCCTTTTCAGGTGCTAGAGACTGCAAAACTTTGACTGTGAGGACTGAAATTTTCTGTATTAGGTAATTGCCTTAGGATGCTTTCTGAATCCTTTTTAGAAAGTCTCCGTTGAAACAGTCCACCTTTTGCTGAAAATGATGTGGGGGGACTACACATTCCCTTCCTATGGTAAAACATAGTTTTACTATAATGTTTTGAGCACCTCTAATATCTCCAAGCTGTGGAACAAAGATTGCGATAAGGAACAGGCCTCTGGGGTCCAAGTAGCCTCCAAAGAGCAGTGACTGGAACTGTGTCCTTGGCCAGAAGTTTGACCTGAAAATGGCAGCAGTCATATCGGAAACAGAGACGACTAGTCTGGACAAACAGAGCGCCAAAGAGGCGCCAGCAGAGGACAAACAGAGTCAGGGGGATACACCAGACACAAAAGCATATAGGAAAGACTGAGTCCACTGTGAAGTTCAAAGAACAGTACTGTATGTTAAAGAGGGACTGAAGTCAAATCGGGTTTAGAAACTAATCGTATCAGTGAGTGACAGAGGATGCCTTTCTGCAGGATTTCCCTGTCTTGGCAGGACAACACAGGCAGAGTACTGTGGTAGAGCCATCCGTTGGCCACAAGGGTCCAGGGGGCCAGGAGCATGACGGGGGCTAGGAGCATGATGGGGGCTTCATGCCCCTGTACGTCCCAAATGAAAGTCACGGAGGGAGACGAGAACTTTGGGACTGCAGAGATGGAGCTGCTCTGCGCTGGCCCCTGGATCACCCAAGGGACCTGGTTCATAATTCTGCGACCCACGAGCTGCATGCTGATACCCTCTCTTATGTGCCTGGGTTCAAAACCCCTGCAGGAGTAACAAGAGCCAAAAAAGCTGCCATTGGTCTGTTTAATTTAGAGAAGGAGAAGTAACTAAAAATGAGGAAGACTGTTCAAAGGAAAAGGTAACTAAAAAAGTTAGGTGTTTGCAGAAGGAATAAGGGCCATGTAAAGAACCCATCTTGGAGGTTCAAGTGCATGTCACCTCTCATAAAAAGGCTAAGAAAGCACAAAGGTACATGTGAATCACTAAGCAGCTGGTAGGGAAAATTGCTAGAAGCAAGCTGGTATTTCCAAAAGGTTGTGTGCAAATAAAAATAAAAAAAAAAAAAAAAAAAAAGAAGAAAAAGAAGAGAGAAAATAGGAAGGATCCTAAACTTTAGGAAGGTTTAATGCAAAACAGACCAAAAAGAATGTAAGGGGCAATTTAGGAAAGGGTTAAAATTGATAATACATTATTTTTCAAAATCTCAGGGATGGAAAATCTCTCAGACAGGCCACTGTAGAAAAATGAAATTGTTATTATTATTATTATTTGCATCTATGTACAACATAGAGAAATGTGGGAGATTTCCCACAATAAAACCTAACTTTATAGGGGAGCTTGTCAGAAAGCTTATCTCAAAGTGTTGATAGAAGAGGACATGACTGCAAAGTTGCTAGCATGATGCCAGCTTTTTTAAAAAGGTTTTAAAAGGTAGAGAATTACAGACCTGTAAACATAAATCTCAGCCAGACAACCAGTAGAAACTGTAATACAGAGCAGAATTAGTAGGCACCTGACACCCTGAGAAAGAACCATCAGATGCTTTGTAAAGGCAGGTAATGCCCTGTGGCTGGATTTCTTTGAAAGAATCAGTAGTGAGGATAATGTGGGAGATCTGGTTGATGCTGCATGCTCATGTTCCCAGAAAACATTAAGAAAATTTCCTTTGAAAGGCTCTTTGAAAGAAATTAAGCAACCACAGGGTGACAGGGGAGGTCTTTACATGGATTAGTAACTGACTAAAATAAAGGAAACAATAATAGAAGTTAATTTGCAGTTTTTGCCACGCAGAGAAGACATCACTAGAGTCGCACACTGTCTCTGCAGGGATCTGTGCTACTGAATGCATTCATAAATGACTGAAAAAGTGACCATGCTTTCTGATGTTACTAAGGTAATTAGGGAGAGAAAGAGGAGGGGTGAATTCTGTGAAGAACTGCAGAAAGCGAGTGGCAGGTGATAAAGTGGCAGATGAAACTCGGGGGAGGTAAACGGAAAGCAATGTGCTTGGGAACCCCCTGCTTCACCTGGAAGGTGCTGGGCTCTCACTCTCACGGGTCAGACCCCAGGGCTGCAATAGCAGTTTCTGTAGGTTGAGGTGAATGCCTCAGCAGAAAATCCTGACTCTCAGAAAGGCTGTGTAAGAGCTAAGAAAGGTTCAGAGTGATGACGAAAGATGTGGGACAGCATCAGAATGAGGTTCTATTAGGCAGACAGAAGCAACTCAAGTTGGGAAAGAGATGGCTGTAGAGGGATATGACAGAAATCTATGAGATCCTGAGTGTCTGGAAGTGGATGCCAAGCAATCACTTATTCTCTCCCACTACCAATAAATGAAAGCAGTAATTGCCAGCTGCAAAAGGAAGGAGAGGAGGTGGCTCCTCATGCAGCTGGTATTTAACCTCAGGAATGCCAAGCTGCAGGTAGGACAGGCTAAATTTGTATGCATTTTAAGTGGAACTGCAACATCAATGGAAGAAAAACCTCAGCTGGGGCATATTAAATAGAAAGTTAATACCTGACTCAGGAAGTTTCCAAGTGAAAATTGCTGAAGCCTGGGAGGCTCTTCTGGGGAATTACTGGGACACACTCAACCTGTTAGGCTTTTCCACAGGCCTCTGCTGTGTGCCCCATTTGCTCCTCGCTGCCGGCCAGTGCTGGAGACACCACGTGGAACTGGATATGCCTTTGGTCTGACTCAGCATGGCCGGTTTCGACGTGTGCAATCTGGTGCATTGGGAGGCTGCGATTGCCAGAACCCAAACGTGCCCTTTTTTGTGTCTGTCCTGGCACACCCAGGGCCTGGTTCCTCTCTCCTTGATATATTTATAGCCTGATTTATGCTCAAAGCAGGGCTCTGGCTGACTCACTGTACAGCTATGAGAGCTCATTGCTGCTGCATACCTGAATGCCTGGGAAATTCGGAAACGACAGCTATGGCAGTGCTGTGGCTGAATGCTCCAGTAGAGGCAGGGGCAGCCACTGGCCGATAAGGTAGTGCGCAGGTCCTCTGCTCATGGCCGTTGTCTGCCTGCACTGCTGCCTTCACCGGCTCCGTAGACGCAGCCTGGGGTGATGATCTGCTGAGAAACGTCGCCTGCCCTCTGCTTCCACCCTCAGTGAAGAGAGGGCAAATCCACGTGTTGCAGAGAAAGCTGTTTATCATTCCAAAACTTGTAGTGCTGGGAATCTTTTCTCATGATGTTTCTTGGCATGATAAATACCTGCCATGGACAGCAGTTAATGGGTGTTTGGTTAGGCGGCTGCCACGTTAACCAGGCACTCGCATGTCATGGGGCTTGTTGAGGTGATGAGCCACAGTGCTGTGTGAGAGCACCGGGTGCCCCCAGCCTGAGCAAGGCTGCAGGTGCCCGTGTGGCGGGTGCCACGTGGCATCAAGCTGGGTGTCTGGTCGGCTGGTGTAGAGGGGGCTAGTGCTGCCCTTGGCTGTGTGTTTGACCACCCCACCCCTCAGCATGCTCTCCCTTCTTGTAGCCCACCTATTCCCTGTGAAGGCCACGCAGTCAGTGAACATTGCTGAGCCAGCCACCTTCTCCGCCAGGGTCCTCAAGAAGAAGGAGACGGACGTTATGTGGAAAAGAAACGGCAAGTGACTTGGGGACCCCCCCTGGGGAGATGGTGGGCTGCAGCAATGTGGGCCACACTGGCCACAGGGCCAGCCCTAAGGCTTGCTCCCATGCTGCAGCGGCCACCACAGCCCCTCTGCCTCCTTGCAGGTACCTACTACCAGACCACAGACCGGGGTGAGGTGCGGGGCAATCTCTTCACGCTGACGCTCCCCAATGTAAGTGTGAGCGAGAACGGTGTCTACAGCGCCACGTTTATGGGGGACAGCCCGCTGTGGAGCGCCTTCTACAGACTGATCGTCAGAGGTGAGAGGGGTTGGAGGTGGTGAGGGATAGCCATGCTTCTCCACTGCCCCTCGGGCCAGGGCTGTGATGGGGTGTAGTGGGCTGCTGCTCCCCGGAGGAGAACAGGAAGCACTGGGCTGCAGGTCTTGGCATGCTCCTGGGTCTTGGCAGCAGAAGTAGGTGCAGGTATGGGCGATGGAGGAGCCTGTGGACCTGACCGGAGTAACAGAGAAGCTGAGGAGTTAGGGGCAGCAAACTGGGGGTCAGTGGGTTTGACATCCCTGCTCTCTCTGCAGCATGTGCCGCAAAGAAATGGGGACCCTCCTGCGAGAAGGACTGTCCTGACTGTCTGAATGGAGGTGTCTGCCATGACCATGTCGGCGAATGCATCTGCCCTCCCGGTTTCATGGGCACTCGCTGTGAGAGAGGTAGGGTGTCCAGCTGCCTCCTCTCCACAGGGGCCCAGCAGTAGAAGCAGTGCCCAGCGCATATGTGGGGTCCTCTGCCAAGCCCCTGCATTCAGGCTAGAAACTCCACACACCTCCTCAGCCCTGATGCCCCTGTTTCTGGAGCAGGAAGGGGGCCATCCCCCTTCTCTGCATGACAAGACTACACAGGGGCAATGAGTTTGTGTGGGGGCCACTTGCAGGCTTGGGACCATTTTGTGGAGCCCTGAGATGCTGAGCTGGTGGCATATCCCTGCACAAGCAGGGCCAAGGAGGAGGATGAGTATATTTGGGAAGGAAGCCCAGCAAAGAGCTGGTGATGGCAAAAAACATTCTTGTTTTTCAGCTTGTCAGGAAGGCCAGTTTGGCCGTAACTGCCAGGAGACATGCCAGAGAGCCCAGGGCTGCAGGGGGCTCAGCTTCTGCCTTCCAGACCCCTACGGCTGCTCCTGTGCTTCTGGGTGGAGTGGCTCCCGCTGCAACCAAGGTACTGGAACATAGGCTATCCAGCTGCCGACTCCTGCCCGATGGAGACAGCCATCCAACTGGCTGGTCCAGCACAAGATAAGCTCACCCTTTCTGTCTGCAGAAGAGCAGGGCTTCCCCCAGGACCTGGCTCTGTTCTCCAGCAACAGCAGCACCCATACAAATTGCTCACACTCTTGCCCACTGTTACATCAAGCTAGTTTTATCACCGCTTGCCAGATCTCTCCCTACCCTATGTCTCACTCTGCCCTGCAACTGAGCTGAAGAGCGGTCCCCATCATGCAGGACAGACACCTATGTCCCATACTCACCCCTCTTTCTTGCCCTGGGTGCTGCCTATAGCACCCAACTGACAGCTCTGGAGACAAAGTTTCTCTCTGGTTACAGGAGAGACCATGTCACTCGCTCTGTAGCTGCTCTCCCCATTGCCTGCCAACCACCAGGCTCTCCTGGCTCAGCAGTCCTGGTGCATTACCAACAGCCCGTGGTTTCTGTCTCCTGGCAGGCTGGACAGCAGGTCCTGCTCTGCACCAGCTGTGACCCTGCACTGCTGCTGGGGGGCTAACTGCGAGTTCTCCTCTTCCCTCAGCCTGTCCTCCAGGATACTATGGCCCAGACTGTGCCCTGGCGTGTGCCTGCCGAAACGGAGGCAGCTGTAACCGCTTCAGTGGCTGCTTGTGCCCGTCAGGTTGGCACGGACGGTACTGTGAGAAGTCAGGTGAGGTTGCTGCAGGCCTAGCCTGGCACAAGAGCTACAGCGGGTGCCTGTCCCTTGCTCTCAGGATGGAGCTCCAGCTCCTTCCTTGCTGTTAACCCTGTGGGCAGCTGGCTGCTAAACTTGACAGCCAAATCAGTAACCAACATCACCCTAGGCATACCTGCAGAAATACTACCCAGCCCCATGGAAACAACAGTGCTATAATCTGGTCTGGCCCTTCCAAATTAGCTGCGTTCCTGCATTGCTCAGCCTGAAACATGGCTGGCGATCTGGGCCCTGCACTGCTGCAGTTAGACCTCAGCACCCAGCCTGGACCCCAGGGCACGAGGGCTGTGGGCTCCAGGGCACCTGGATCTGTGGCCATGTCTGACGCATGGGACTAGCTCTTTGGGAAAGATCTGAGCCTCTCATATACCTGGGAAGGGGCAGAGTCTGCTCTAATGCTGTTTTCTCTATGCCAGACCGGTTCCCCCAGATCATCAGACTGGCCTCAGAGCTGGAGTTCAACCTAGGCTCAGAGCCTGTAATCAGCTGCGTGGCTACTGGGAACCCACTGCCTGCCAGTGACAGCGTGGAGATGCGCAAGGCTGATGGCACCATGCTCAAGGTACCATCTGCTCAATGGGCACGCTTCAAACTGCCCCTACCCTGCCCTGTTACCCCCACACTCACCCAGCAAGCTGGCCTCTTCACCCCGCCAGAAATCATGGGCAATGGGCCTCATCCCACATTGCAGCCTCCCCTAAAAGCACCCTTCTTCCTTCTGATCTTGGCTGCTCTCAGGCCTGATGAGTTAAAATCTGCAGCATTGGCATGGAGAGCAGGGCACAAGCTCTCACTGGGCATGCTGTGGGCTAACAGCATCCTCTGTGCCCGCAGCTGATCAAAGCCATCATTGAGCCAGGGCAGATCACATGCGAGTTCCAGGTGCTGAGCTTGACGAAGGCTGATGCAGGGCTCTGGGAGTGCAGAGTCTCCACAACTGGCGGGCAAGACAGCCGGAAAGTCAAAGTCAACATCAGAGGTGAGGGACGGCCAGCAGCCTGAGTGGGACGACATGGCTGGGGGGTGGCTGATGGCATGGTGAGGCATGCCAATCTGCATGCAGCCAGGGGAAAGGCTCCAGCTGCCTTACCTTTGGGCTGGACACTGGTGGGCAGTGGCAGCATCATGTATCATGGTGCCAGCAGACAGGTTTGGGTGCTGCTAAAAGACTTCAAGGGTTTCCCTTTCCCTGACAAAGCTGGAGGGAGCCAAGACATAGTGGATAGTCCCATGCTCTGCACCTCTTTGCTCCCGGTCCCACTGTCTGTGTTCCCTCCTTTGCCCCCAGTGCCACCCACACCCCTGACCCCACCCCGGCTGCTGGCCAAGCAGAGCCGGCAACTCGTGGTGTCACCCGTGGATTGCTTCTCTGGTGATGGACCCATCGTCTCCATCAAGCTGCTCTACAAGCCCAAGGACGACACCTCAGTGTGGTCATCCATTGTGGGTATGTGTCCCAGGGGCTGAGGGGGCACAGAGAGGGCCTAGGTGGGAGGAAATGGCTGTCCCAGCTTGCAGGGCCCGGGAGTGCTGCAGAAGCTGATGTCTGGATCCCTTTTGTATCAGCTGTTTTAGGCGAGGTAGATCAGAAAAAGCCCTACATATCTTTGCAGATTGCTCCCAGAAACTGGTTATCCTGAAATAGCAGGTAGAGCCAGCAGGCACTGATGCTGCTTGGAGGCCAGCTGGGCTTATCGCTGGGCTGCCTGCACAGAGATCCCCTACCAGACTATGCTCACCTGGGCTCCTAAAGCCCTGCAGCAGCATTACATACTTGTGTGGGATCCCAGCAGAGTCAGTGTGGGGTCTCAGTTGTTCCAGCTTGCTGTCATGGGCAGAGGTCTCCGTTCTGCTCACAAGGAGCCCCTGGGTCTGTCAGGGGTGATACTGAGGAGGACACCCATGACAGGGCAGAGTGTGGGTTGGAGGTGTTGCTTTGACACATCCTCTTGGCCAACAGTCGACAACAGCGAGAACATCACCCTCATGAACCTCCGGCCAGTGACTGCCTATGTCGTCAAGATGCAGCTGACCCGGCCTGGGGATGGTGGGGAGGGCAGCAAGGGGCCCGAAGCTGTCATGGTGACTGAATGCATAGGTAAGCATCCCACTTCCCTAAACCTAACTGTAACCTTCATCTGAACTTCCCTGCATCACCGGTGGGAGCACGGGCTACATATAGCCAGGGAAAGCAGTGTGTCAAAGGACTGAAAGCCTTCATGGCCTGCAAAGCACCAGGGGCTTACAGGCAATGAGTTTTTGCTGTGTTTTTATTCACAGAGCCCACAGTTAAGCCTGTAATTGAAGGTTGGTCCATAGAGGAGAAAAATACACTTCATGTCAACTGGAAATTGCCAAATAACCACGAGCCAGCACACGGGTTCATCGTCCGTCTTTTTGACTCTGCAAGGAGGCTGGTCTGTGAGAAAAACATCACATCCATATCTGTGCTGTCTGCCCGCATTGCGGATCTGGAGTTCAACACAGAGTACAGCCTGGAGGTGCTGGTGTACCACTGCACGAGCCTGGGCCCCCCATCCGACCTCTACAAGGTCATGATAAACAGCAAAGGTAAGCACCGCGGGACATGCACATCCCCCAGCTCAGGCCGGGATGGTAGGGCTTAAGGCACAGTAACACTTATCCCAAAGCACAGAGAGGTTCAGCAGAGCAGTCTTGTCCTCATATCCCACAAAGAAAGGGAAAGCCCTGAAAATATTCAACAGCTCCTGTATCTCATCTTTGATAGTGCATGAAGTGTTGCTTAGGGACAGATAAAGGTACACGGCAAAAGGAGTCCTCATTTCCTCACTATGCCTCGCAGCCTGCAGCACCAAGGAGCTTGGAAACATCTTAAGCTCTGCATTATCTTTAGGCTATCATGAGTGTTGCTCACAAATAGACCTGTCCACCATGTCCTTGTCCAAACCCTGTTTGAACTATCTATAGTTCTGGGCTTTACAACATCCTGTAGCAACAAGTTCCTTGATATAATTACACATTGTGTAAAAAAGTATTTCCTTTCGCTTTTTTAACCCTGATGCCTGATGGTCACTGGATGATCACTAGGGCTTGTACTGAAAGATATCTGTAGTCATTCTTTCCAGTGCAACAAACAGTCAACCTGCATGGAGCTGGGAGATAGCGAGGAGGTGGAACACAGTCATTGTGGACTGAGGAAGAACAAATCATGTCCAATCAGTCTGACTTCCCTTTTTGACAGGGTAACTGGCCTGGTAGATAAGGGGGAAGCAGTATATAAGGCTTGTGACTTCAGTAAAACACGTCTTGTTCTAGTGTGTGTTAGGAGGACTGTTGCATATAAGGCTTGAAAGATGTAATTTTTTGTGTACTCTGTGTCTGTAAAAGCTTTTTGTAATTCAGGGTGGGGGAGGTGGTTTAACAAGCATGTGGACAGATTGGAGAACTTTCAGAGGAGGCAGTGTGAACTATAAGATGCTTAGAAAACATTGTGTGAGGAAGGGCTGAAAAGAGAAAAATCTCATGAAAGCTATTAAATGCAAAGACATCTAGCTTCCCTGAGGCTGGGAAAGTGTTTGGGGGTGCAGTCTTGGCCCACTGTTGCACAGTCACAAACCCATTCTGGCCACTGCTGGAGGCAAGATACTGGGGAGGTAGCATGACTCACATGGGTGCCCTCATATTTCCTGAAGAGTAGACACAGGGAAGGTAAGTCTGAAAGGTGGTTTGAAAGCAATTATCCAGCCTATGCTGGGTTGTTAGAAAGGGGGCAATGATCTTTGCTCTGCATGGCAGCCAAGGGATGGACAAGAAGTCCTCTCAGTTTACAGCACGGTTGCTTCAGGAAGGAGCTGGTGGCTCTGCCCGCTCTGAGAGAGGTGAGCATTGCCTCTGGTACCTGGTTGCCATAAATTCAGCTCCTGCAGAGGTTCCTGAGAGCAGCTCGACAGCAGCGGTGGCCTGTCTGCCTCTTGCTGCCTTCACACAAACATGGACTAGGGGATCTCCGGAGGTACCTTTGAAGCTGATGTGTCTTTGGTTGCCATTATTGTCTGCAGTGAGTGGAGAGGTCTGGCTTTCCCTTCACTGCCCAGTCTGCCAAGCGCCGGGAGCCCAGAGCCCCCCAGCTCCCGAGCTGGGGGCTGACACTCTCTCCTCTCCTTGTCCCAGGCCCCTCCTCCCCACGGTCACTCTCCGCAGAGTCCCTGTCTGACACTGCAGTCAGGCTCTCCTGGCAGGTCCCTGAGTACCCCAATGGGGGCATCACCAAGTACATAGTGGAGCTGCAGCAGGTGGGGGGCACCAGTGAACCCCAGTGGATTGACACAGACAGCGGCGCAGAGACGACCAAGACCATCGGGGGCCTCAATGCCAGCACGAACTACCAGTTCCGTGTCCGGGCCAACTCCCACGTGCCAGGAGAGTGGAGCCAGCCTGTGAAAGCTAAGACCCTGGGGGATGGTGAGTGAGGTGTCCCAGCAGGGCACACACCTGGACAAGTTCTGGGCCTCCCTGCACCAATCCAGCTGCTTGGCTGGCACTCCCGCCTGTGTGATCCCAGCACCATCTGGGTCCCCCGGACACGACCGTGCCTGCTGCCTGCCTCTGTACAGACAGGGTAGCTAATGAGGCTCTTCTGGAGCTTGGGCTCAGTGCCTAAGCTGGCAGAGGGAGACCGGAGCACTCAAGGTAATCTCAAAGAGCTGCTCTGAAGCAACAGCCCACGCCTAAAACACTTGTGGGTCTCTTCAGAAATCCGGTTCTACCTAGCCCTGGGCAGGGCAAGGGGGACATGGTGACAGCACAGCACCCATGGAGTAACTATGCCTTGGCCAGAGGGTGACGCAGTGTGCAAAGGGCTAAAGGAGCAGTGCAGAGCTGGTACCAGGGAGGAGCTGATGGCTTGAAGAAAGCAGGGAGGAAGCAGAGCTTGGGCAAAATTCCAGAAACCAATGGGTCTGGCAGCAGGAGCCTGGCCAGTAACACCTTCACATCCATGCCACTCTGGGTGCATCTGTGGTTGGTGCCTATGTGGCTGCCTGGGAGCAGCACCCTGGGGTGCTGGGACAGGGCTATGGGATTTCTGAAGCCCAGCTTGGCAGCAACTGCTTGGCCTATCTCTGCAGCTCTATCTGCCAGGCCAGTTCAGCTGTGGGGATAAGCCATGGGCCAAGATCCTTGATCCTTTCTTTTGGCAGGAGCACTGAGTGCGCCACCCAGTCTGGGCAGCCAGAGCACCGAGCAGTCAGGAGTAGACCAACAGCTGCTCTTGGCCATCATCGGCTCTGTGTCCGTCACCTGCCTCACCATCCTCTTTGCTCTCCTTGCACTTTTCCTCATCAAGAAGAATTTTTTCCACCGGCGCCGCACCTTTACGTACCAGTCTGGTTCGGTGAGTGCCGCCTGCCCCACCAGGACCGTGTCCCCAGCTCCCCACGTCCCAGCCCGATCCAGGTCACGCTCTGTAGCCTCCAGTCCGGATGCAGCCAGGCCTCACTTCCATGCGGAGAGGGTGCGGAGCCCATCCTTGCCCATGACTCCTGCCCTGCTGGGCCTGCCGCAAGGGCAGAGGGTGCCTGGTGCCTCTAACCTCACCCACCCCTGTTTTCCAGGGGGAAGAGACCATCTTGCAGTTCAACTCAGGGACCCTGACCTTGACACGCCGGCCCAAGCCACAGCCTGAGCCCCTCAGCTACCCTATCTTGGAGTGGGAAGACATCAAGTTTGAAGATATGATTGGGGAAGGGAACTTCGGTCAGGTCATCAGGGCTATGATCAAAAAGGATGGCCTGAAAATGAACGCAGCCATCAAGATGCTGAAGGGTGAGTGTTCTGTCATGGCCAAGACTTGGTCTTAAGAATGACATCTGAGGTCTTGGTTGCCCTTCCTCACCCCAGCAGTCATCCAAAGAAAACACTGAGAAATAGCAAAAGTCCTGTCTGCACCAAACCAGGCCTCCAACCTCTGGTCCTGGGTCCAAATGAGAGTAGCTGAAACGGAGAGTATCAGTGTCACTCCCTCCAAACCTTCCCTGTCTCTGTCCAGAAGCACTACTCACAGCTTGGTAGAGCTGCAGTCCATATCCTTAGCCTCTAACATCCCTGAATGCCACCCACATGGTGCAGTCTGTAAGCTTGTGGTCCCCACTGAGACTCTGAGGAAGCACTGGCACAGTGCAAGCCTTTTGCTTCATATCACCATGCCAAACCTGAGGGTTAGCTGGGGTGATCGTCTAACCTGACAGCCTGTTACACTGTGAGGGGTGACTGCCAGGGCTCCTGCTGCCAGGCCAGACCTTCCTAGGCACTGCCCTGCCAGCCTTCACACAGGAAGGGAAGTCGACTCACCAAGCCAGCCAAAAATACTCACTTTTTTTGTGGGGTGAATTTTTGGCCAGTTTAGCGTACTTCAGTCAGCTCAGAGGTAGGGGGTACAAGGCAGGGGAAGAAGCATGTGCAGGATGGGGTAGGGGACAGGGAGCTTCCCTCCTTCTGCAAGCTCAGCTCATCCCTATAAGACTGCATCCTGAGCACCACTCTTGACTGAAGAGAACAAGACCTGGGCCATGGGAGAGCAACCAGAAGGCCCTTAATGTAGGACTGAAGAGTGTTCCTGCTTTGCTTCCAGAGTTTGCTTCGGAGAATGACCATCGGGACTTTGCGGGGGAGCTAGAGGTGCTATGCAAACTGGGCCATCACCCCAACATCATCAACTTGCTCGGTGCCTGTGAGAACAAGGGTGAGGGCTGCCTCCCTCTTTTGGCTGGGCTGGTGTGTCCGGCCTCACATTATCCCCTGCCCAGCTGAGCTTTCCTCTTTCCTTGACAGCATCCGATAACCTCTGCCTCCTCCTCCTCAATGCAGGTTACCTGTACATCGCTATTGAGTATGCCCCCTATGGAAACCTCCTTGACTTCCTCCGCAAAAGCAGAGTTCTGGAGACTGACCCTGCCTTTGCCAAAGAGCATGGGACTGCATCCACCCTCACCTCCCAGCAGCTCCTCCAGTTTGCTTCAGATGTGGCCAAGGGAATGCAGTACCTGAGTGAGAAGCAGGTATGTGCCCACCGCCCCCAGGCAAGAGTCTGCATTGCTCACAGCCCAGGGACGAAGCCTGGGGCTCCCTGTGAACATATGTGAGGACCTGGACATGCAAAGCCACATATTCTGCTCTCCTCTCTGCCAAACCCTCCAGAGCCCAGAGCATCCTTTCACCCTGGGCCTGGTGACTCCTACATGGAGCATAAAACCCCTGGGATCAGCAGGATGGAAAATTGACTCTTGGTCATTGGTCCTTTCTGTCTTGGTTTCAAGTCTCAGCTCTCAGCTCAGCTCCCCACTGCTTGCTCCCTACACAATCAAGGGAGAGGACAAGGCTCCCTGGAGTTTCAGGAAGCTGACAAAGATTTGCTGGGAGCAGGAACAGATGCCTGGCAGATCCAGGGAGAGCAGAAACATCCCAAATAATTTTGTCCTTTCACATCTTTAGCGCACCATGACTTTGGTGAGCTGATGTGGCTCACCAAAGGCTCACTTGTGGCCTCTTTCAGTTCATTCACAGAGACCTGGCAGCCAGAAATATCTTGGTGGGAGAAAATCTGGCCTCCAAGATTGCCGACTTCGGACTCTCCAGAGGGGAGGAGGTCTATGTGAAGAAGACAATGGTGAGGCAGGAATCTCCATGGGGCCTGCACAGGTCTGGTGGGCAGGATCTCTCCCTAGCAGTGAGAACACCCACCATACTGGGACTAGCAGCCTCGAGCTGGGGTTTAGTGAATGGTTCTTGGCTTAGCTTGTTCTTCACTCTTGTCCCACTTGAAGCTGAGCAGAGCCTTTGCTGCTGCTTGGACTTTGGAAGGGATCCCAGCACTGCTCAGTCTGCCCTCTATCTGCAGTGTATGCCCCCACCCTGATGATCACTCTCTGTTTCCACAGGGTCGCTTGCCAGTTCGCTGGATGGCTATTGAGTCCCTGAACTACAGTGTGTATACCACCAAGAGTGATGTGTAAGTCCCAAAGCCACCAACACATGGGTTAAGGGAACAGAAATGGCCACCTCCATCCCTCCCTGAGGCACTCCATGCCCCTAGGGCAGTTGGCGCAGTGCTGCTTTTGCACTAGGTGTTGGCAAGGGCGGAAGGTGATGCCAATGCAGCCCTGCCAGCTCTGCCTGATGTCTGGCTGCCCACATGCTCCTGCCTGCCTTCTTGGCTGCAGCTCAGCCCTAGCCCTGTCCCAGTCCCACCACAAACCCCTCCAGCTTCATGCCCGTGCCCAGGAGTGGGACACAGCTTGCAGTTCTGTGTCATAGCTTGGTCTCTTTCCTTTTCAGATGGTCATTTGGTGTCCTGCTCTGGGAGATTGTCAGCTTGGGTAAGGCTCTTCTTAGTCCCCTATGCCCATTT
This sequence comes from Rhea pennata, assembly GCF_028389875.1. NCBI lineage: Eukaryota > Metazoa > Chordata > Aves > Rheiformes > Rheidae > Rhea > Rhea pennata. The sequence continues at coordinate 13,174,814 of NC_084670.1, read as the reverse complement.
AGGTCCCTGCAGATATGGCAGACCTCTTCTTCTGAAGCCTTGGAGGGTCTCCCTGGGAGCCCTGAGGAATGGTGGCTGGGGCCTGGGGCACCCCATGCTACTCAAGAACTGTTCCAGGGATGGGGAGGCAACAGCAGTGGGGCTCTGCACTGGGAGATGAGGAAACTGTCCCTGTCATAGCCACATCTATGTCTCTCACCCACAGGGGGGACACCATACTGTGGGATGACATGTGCCGAACTCTACGAGAAGCTCCCTCAGGGTTACCGCATGGAGAAGCCGCGCAACTGTGATGATGAGGTGTAAGTGGGCAGAGAGCCCCAGCCCGGGTCAGGGTTCACTGGATGCACAGTCCTGAGAGCAGGGCTGTTGTGCTCAGCTGGGCCAGTCCCTCCAGGCTGTGGTTTGGCACAACAGCAGTGTCCACCTGTGCTCCCCGCCACCCACGTGGGCTCTCACTGGCTGGTCTGCCTGTGCATCATTACCAGGAGAGGAGCTGGGATCCCATGTCCCAGCCACTTATCTCCACACTTTGCCTCTGCACCTGCTTTTTCCCTTCTCACATAAACAGCTTTGGTGCCCCCCCCCCTCTGCTCCCCATGCTGATCTCACATGGGTCTCTGCCCCCAGGTATGAGCTGATGCGGCAGTGCTGGCGTGACCGCCCCTATGAGCGTCCACCCTTTGCCCAGATCTCCATGCAGCTCATCCGCATGCTGGAGGCCAGAAAGGTGGGTGTCCGTAGAGGCACAGCTTGGTGCAGGGTGCCTGCATCGCCCTGGGCTGGGCATGGGGTCTGTGCATGGAGGGCTTTGGGCACTGCTGACTCTCCAAGGAGTGCTAGAAATATTTCCACCTTGCACAGGGACCAAAGGCTGGGGGACTCCCTGGACAGCCCCCTGCTTCTGGGGCATCCAACACCAATCCCTATCTGAAGCCCACCAAGTGGGAGCAGCTCTGCAGGCTCCCAGCCCTGCACCCCATGGTGCTGCACCTGTGAGTGTGCCACTAGGTGCAGGATGGGGGATGGGAACAGGGACTCTGTTGCAGCCTGTTCCTGACTTGGGTTTCCCACACAGGCCTACGTGAACATGGCCCTGTTTGAGAACTTCACCTACGCAGGGATCGATGCCACCGCAGAGGAGGCGTGAGACTGCACCCAGCACTGTGCCGCTGGCCACCCAGCTACACCAGCTTGTGGCCCTGCTGCAGAGGGACAACCCTGGCCCCCCGGCCTGCTGGGATAATGCTGTGGGAACAAGGGGCTTCCTGCCCCCCTGGATCAGAGCCCCAAACACCAGTGACCCTTACTGAGAGTGCCCTTCCATGCAGCAGGACTGCACCATCCCCTCCCCAGCTGCCTCCGAAGGTGTGCTGGCCACGTTGCCATGCCACTGGCCTATGACAGTGGTTCCGCACAGCTGGGGGATGTGCTAGAATATCCCCAAAGGACAAGACCCTGGCTGCACACCCTGCATGGTGTTTGCAGCAGAGTCACGGCAGGAGAAGGGCTCTCCTAGGAGCTGGCAGATGCTGCAACCCACACCTCTGGCAGTGTGTGGGACTTGGCCCATGCATGAGGACATAAATGCCCATCCTCTGGGGCGAGAGATGATAGAAGCAGAAACCTGGCAGCTCACTGCCCTGCAGGCTCTCAGTATGCCCAGGGTCTGACTCAGTGCCGGCTCCTGAGCACTGTCCTGGTGAGGCTGCAAACATTGCTGCCAGCATGGGATGAGGCAGCCCCGGGGTGCAAGAAAGGATGGTGCTAGCCATGCATGGCCTCCAGCTCTGCACCAGCCCTTCGGAGATTGCCAGTTCTGCTTTCTGTTCAATAAACGTAGTACAACAGACACTCAGGGTCTGGACAGGGAAGTGGAGGTGGGTCGCTGGCTCTGTGTCACTGAAGGCCCTGTGGAAAGGAACCTGGGGCTCTGCCAGTCTGCTGTGGTGGTGATTCAGTGGGATCCTGTCAGGGGCAGGTTTAGCTCAGTTGGTTAGAGTGTGGTGCTGCTAATGCCAAGGTCGTGGGTTCAGTCCCCATACGGGCTACGCTGAGGGTTGGACTAGATGACTTCCAGAGGTCCCTTCCAACCTTACTGATTCTATGTCTGGTGTCTGGGTCCTCCAATCGGCAGGGATATCCCAGCGCCTCCAAACAAGCTCCAGGTTTCATTTCACAGTGGGAAAGGTTTTTCTTAATATGAGACTGGGGTCTCCTGCAATTTAAGACTGTGACTTGTCTTGTCCCCCAAGGATATGGAAAACAAATTATTTCCTTCCTTTGTGCAGCAGCCTTTCACATGTTTGAAAACTGTTACTGCAGCTTCCCCTCAGCTGGCCCCTCTTTATGGGGAACAACCCCAGTTCCTCTAACCTTTCCCTGCAGCGTAGGTTGTGTCTCTGAGCATTGTTATGGCTCTCCCCTGGACTCTTCCCACTTGGGGGCCCGCTGATGCCCACCCAGTGCTGAGTCAAGCAAGTAAGGTCATTTCATGCATCTTCCTAGGTGACAGTCCTGTTTGAACACTGCTCTCTAAAGTAAGTCTTTTTGGCAACAACACATTTCTCCCAAGTTAACCTAGGCTCTGCTATGATGCTAGATGCCTCTCTTGGGAGCTCCTGCGTAGGCAGGCAGTCCTCATCCTGCACTTGTGCAGTTTGTTATACTGATAGCAGCTGGGCTTGGTCTTTAGCTTCCTAAGCCATAGGTGTGCGGTCAAACTAGTCATCTAATCATCCTCTAGAGCCTGTAGGAAGTAATGGCCATTCCTCCAGAGCCTGTTATCCCATCCCAAGGTAGATGCCTAAGTATTATATCTGGCATTTGTTTGTCTGGGAAATATTTTTTTTCCCCAGATCATGGTTCAAATGTGTTGATACCATTGTGATTTTCCATACCAGCCTCCAGTGCTATTTAGTGTCAACTGCAGCCATTAACAAGCAACCTCTCTTTCCCCACCACTGAGGTCCTTAGTGAAATGGTAACTCAGACTGGCCCGATAACACGTGCTGCTGGCCTTGCACCTCCTCTTGCGCTATTGAGCCAAGGCTGCTGCGGGGAATGGCATGTGAGGCAGCGCCACTGGTCTTGCTGAAGCAAAGGTTATGCTTCTTGCTTCTCTGACTGCAGAGCCCATTAGGCGGATAGAGAAGGAAGTGGGATTGGTTTGACCAAATTTGACCACGACAAATTGGTGGTGCCTGTTCCTCCTCTCCTCTCTGTGCCCTGGGGCTGGTGGTACTGTCACCTACTGCTTCAGAGTCAGGAGAAGGCAGCAAGCCCACCCTCGTGGCACAGTGAGGAGGTGCGCACAAGCACCAGTGAGGTGGTAGTGCCTGAGGCCTGGATGGCGCTCCCCAGGGACACTATTGTCCTGTACCACAGCCAATGGCAGCGTCTAAAACTGGTCCAGCTGTGGCCTCTCCCTCCAGTGGCCTAGCTGCATAGCACCATGTTGTGGTGGCAGATGGGCACAAAGCAGGGTGGCTCTGTGGGACAGTACTGTGGTCCTGCATTTGTGTCACATGCATGTAGCCAACACTCTGCATGTGTTTCTGTGTGTGTGTACGTGTGTGTGTGCATATGTGTGTGTGTTTTGGTACTGCAAGTCTAAGGTGGTGGCTCCTCTCCCTTTCCTTTCTAAGGGCTACTTTTGGCTTTGGGAGCAGATGCAAGGTTGGTCTGGGGGAAATAGAGAGGAGCTCTGGGGCTCTGCCCAGTTGCTTCAAACATGACTGCAGGTCTTAGAGTTGTGTTGTGGCATAAAGGCCATGGCATCCCAATCATTGCATGTGCTATGGCACCATGAGTGTCCATGTGGGCCCTACCAATGCTCCCAGTGACTGTAGTCCTCCTCCTGGGAGGGCCCCAGGGATGGTGTTGCTGGTCTGTGTGGAGCAGACCTGACACTGTGGTGCCAGGGCCCTGTGAAGGGCAGCGTGGGGTGGGACTACACTGACTTCCCTCGCCCCATGGTCCTCAACAGGGGCCTCACTCGTTTCTCAGGGGTTGTTTTTCTTCCTATTCCAGCGTCCCAGTGTGCCCGGTAGCCACAAGGGCAGGACGTGCTGCCTATCTGATAGGAGCAGTCTCTCTTGGCACTGCGGCTGGCGGAGAGGCCACAGCGCGGTGGTTTCAGGCACGGGGAAGTGCCGGCAATGGGGGCGGAGGGAGCCTTTCAGCCAGGCTTCCTGAGCAGCAAAGTTGACACTTCCCAGATAAAGGTATTGCCTGTAGGCACTCCAGCAGCAAGTCAGGGCGCTGGAAAGAGTGGAGCTGGGGTACACGCTGTCCCATGCCCCGGGGCAGTTCCACACGGGGCAGGGATGGCCACCTGGCTGCACCAGGGGTGGCTTCTTTCCCTGCTTGTGGAGATCCTGCTCAGCCTCCGCAGCCCAGCTTTGCCCCCTGAGCCAGTGACATCTGAAGGTAGGTCCTGGGGGTTTGTTTTCTTCTGCAACGGATGAGCCAGAGGGATGTAGTATGCAGTCCCTGTGCATGAGGCAGCGAGCGCCCCCAGAGCAGTACAGGATGAGGGCTCCTCCTCCTCCTCTGCACTGCAGGGTGCTTGGGCAAGCACAGAGCCTGGCACCTGATGGAAAGGTTTTAAGGGGTGTGAGTGGGGCTGCAGCTGTGCAGATGGCCAGGCACAAGGGTCAGGGTGAAAGGGGTTCTGCAGGGTGCTTGTGGCCCCTGGGTGGAAACAAAGAGAGTGAGCTGAGGTGGGTACTTGAGGTGGGCAACGGAGCCCCGATCTCACCCATGGGACCTTCCAGTGTGCCTGGAGGAAGAGGGGTCCCTGCTGCCTGCAGGAAAAAATAGGCAGCCCCAGAGCAGCCCTTGTGAATGGCAGCACACAGCCCCAGGCCCGGCTCCCAGCCCCATGGGCTCGCTTGGAGTCACGCTGCTCCCTGCCCCATGCAGGTAATGGAAAGGAGCTCTTTGCTTTTCTGTTGCTTTTGCACTCATCCTTTAAGAGCTCACACATGATCTCTGGCCAGACTGCTACAGGAGACTCAGGAACACGACACTTGGCCCAAACTGCTGTTTTAAGTTAACTCCCTTAGGCACAGGGCCTCCCTCATGAGCAGCCTCAGCCCCTGACTTGCCCCGGCTGCCCAATGCAGCTTTAGGAAGCTGGGTAGGAGGGTTGGACTTGGACACCACAGCAGCCCAGGACAGGGGTGGGAGGAAGGACAGGGCTCATCCTCCCTCTGCTCACGGCCTCGGCAGGGCCGCTTTGCCCTTAGACCGCTGCTGGCTGAACAGCATTATGTCTAAGCACTGTTCACCTGGATTGCTATGCTGTACAGTGAGTTTGCTGAAGGAAGTTGCTAACATAGAGTGGAGAGGTTCCACAGGACTGGTGCAAGCTCCTACCTGCATCGTGGGATGGAGCTTGAGCAGAGGGAAGCAAGTCCCTGCATCTTCTGGCCATGGGGCTCATCCCCCATCCGCCAGCATGGCCTGTGGCAGCCAGGGAAGGCCTGGTGCTGGCATGAGGTGCAGATGGCCCAGCCAGGCAGGGCAGGCTGGGGCAGGAGGGTGCAGAAAGGGAAGAGCAAGGTAGGAGAGAGAATTATGGCAAGGAGGCTGTGGTCTGCATCAAGAGACATGCATGGGCTGGGGAGGGAAGGCAATGCTGGGCTGGGAAGGGAGGAAGGGGGCTAGGGGGTCAGGGCAAGGGGGAACAGAGGGACACTGGGAGGGTGGCAAGGACATCAGGGACTGTCCTTGCTCTTGTGCTCACTCCTTTCATCTTGCAGTGGCTCAGCCAGCTGCAGGGCTGTGCATGAGGCTCCAGAGCACAGAATGGGCACCCTCAGCACATGGAGCAGGGCCAGGCGACAGCACACACCGTGTTGTGATGTTCTCCAGCTGAAGGCAGCTCCCGGGGGGGAACAGGGTATTTCCCAAGAGGAGGCTGGGGCAGCCCCTGGGCCGGAAGCCATGAGAGAGGAGGATGCTGGAGCTGTGATGGAGAAGCAGTGAGGCAGCTTATGTTGGCTCTATTCCCTGCATTGTAAGTCTGTGTCCTTCAGGGCTGTCCCCTTCTCCATGCCAATGGGGACAGGAAGTTCCTGCTGCGTGCAGCACTCCCTGCTGAGGGGTCCCACACGGGCTGTGCTCTTCTTTACCCCTGTGATGACAGGGAGGGCAACTCACCAAGCAAGCTGGAGAAGCCCACTGAGCTGCCCCTGCTGAGGTGCGAGCAGCCCCCACACTCAGGATGGTGGCCAGTGAGCAGCTTGGGCAGCTGCCCTGTGCACCCCTACGCCAGCCCCAGGGCCCTTTCCCTCTCCCCTGGGGCGCTGCTCCTCCTTATCTCACTTCCGCGCGCCTTTCCGCAGCCAGTGCTATCTCTGGCGTGAGCAGGGCAGGGGGTGCTTCCCACTGATCTCCAGGCCCAGCAGAGCCTGGGCCTGGGCCTGAGCCTTGCTCTGACCACAGAGCTATTTTGGGATGTTTGTTTGTCCCAAAGGACCCCATGTGCTGAGGAAGGGGGAGAAGTGAGGGTTGGTTGGCAAGGCCCCGTGACACCAGCCAGGACCCTCGCATGAACTGGCAAGTGAGCCTGCGTACTACATGCCTCCCACGGTGTCATGGCTGGCAGGGGAACATTTGCATCCACTCTGTGGCCCCAGGGTAGGCACAGCCATGCTGCCCCAAGCTCCCTGCAGTGACGGGCCTCAGGGCTGAGATGGCATGGGACATGGAAGGGTACACATGCAGGATGGGGTTGTGCCTGGGGGCTCCTTTATGCCCGTGCTCCTCCCAGATGCTGCGCTCCTGAATGAGGTGCCTGAGGACATCCTCTGTTTCTCCCGCTGCTTTGAGGACCTCACATGCTTCTGGGATGAAGAGGAGGAGGAAGAGGCCACGAGTGGGAAGTGCCACTTCTACTACTGGTACAGCAGGTAGGAGTGGTACCGATGCTGCCCAGCCCCCGCTTGGCCCAGCCTGGCACAGGCTGAGGTGTACAGGGCCCAGCTCCTGTGGCACCCACTGCACTGGGGTTCTCCATGGCCATCCCCCAGGTGCATGGAGAGGCTGGAGAGCCTGCTGCGAGCTACAGGGTAGTTACTGTATGCTCACGGCAGGGCTGGAACTGCTGGTGTCCCAGGTCTTGCCTCAGTCTCACCAGAAAGGTGTCCTGTGATGGGCTGGGGTGCGGGAAAGGGGCTGGTAGCACCTTTGGCTGCTGAGGTCTTAGTGCTATGTCCCAGGATCCCTCTCCTCCAGCCTGGCCCCAGGTGGGATGTGCTGGAGGGTCCCTGACTCTCCGTTCTCTAGGGAGGTGCCCAAGGCGTGTGCAGTTTCCACGCAGAGCCGTGGGGCCAGTGGGATGCGGCATGTCTGCGTGTTTCCCAGCCAGGATGTGCGGCTCTTCAGCCAGCTCTCCATCCTCATTGTGAATGCCACCACCAATCAAACCAAATACTCGCGGGAGCTCAGCGTGGATGCAGTGGGTGAGTCCCTCCCATGGTACAGTGCCCACATGGCAACAGCTGGCCCCAGCCAGGGCTCCAGGTTGCTCCTTGGACTCCATTCTCTATCCTCCCTGCTTCTCTGCCCACCATGGTCCTTGCTGTGGGCAGGCTTGGACCAGGCCCACACAGTGCCAGCCTGCAGAAGTCCCTGCTGGAGCTGGCAATACCTCAGATCCTGCACAATGAGGTCTGGCAGGGAGGCACCCCCGGGATGATGGCAGGGTTTCCTCCAGCTCCTCAGCACAACACACTGAGGCCATGCCTGTACAGGGGCTGCTGCAGGAGGGTCAACACTCTGGCATGTTCCTCGCAGGTCTCATTGCCCCACCAACAAACATCACAGCCACCTGGACTGGCACGGCAGGGCAGCTATGGGTCACCTGGCAGCCCCCACTTGCCGACTACCTGAACTTCTTCCTCTACGAGGTTCGTTACTGTGTGGAGGTCTCTGGGGAGGCACCCTGCAGCGTAACACTGGACCCCAGCGGGCAGCACCCTGGGGACTTATTGGTCCTACAGGCCAGCAGCACCCCGGTGCCCACACCTGAAGGAGATGCAACCTCCCTGGGTGCAGAACAAGTATGTACAGGGGCCAGGGCTGGGCAGGGGCTTGGGGGCCATGGCTGCTCCTCAGCCTCATCCCTCTCCTGCAGCGACTGGTACAGACCAACAGCTGGGTGCTGCTTCGGGACCTGCAACCTGGGGTGAGGTACCACATCCAGGTGCGCAGCAAGCCTGATGGCCTCTCCATGGATGGCGTGTGGGGCCCCTGGTCCCAGGCAGTAGCTGCAGAGACACCCCACTCCTCTGGTGAGCGGCAGTTCCGACTGTCAGGGCTCTGCATGAGACATCAGACCAAGCACAGGGCTGAGCCCAGTGGGGAGGGTGCACATACCCCAGGGGTATGATGGTTGGAGGTCTTGGGGGTAGAAGAGGTGCAGCACCCAGGGCTTGGAGGGCTTAGGGTGAGGGGAAGCAGCTCTCTCTCTGCCCTGGCTCCTGTGCTCTTGCCTGCCCAGGAGACATCAGCCTGCTCTGCACCACCCCTGACCTGCAGCATGTGCGCTGCGAGTGGAGGTGGGACCCGACAGACACCAGCAGCTCCCACGAGCTCTTCTACCAGGCACCCCAGAGCAGGGCTGGCAAAAGGTAAAGGCATGCCTGGACACAGTGCTCACGGGCAGGGGGAGCGCACCCCGGAGACTCCCGCCTTGCACATTGCTGTGTCTGGCATTGTGCCCCCTGCACCATGCCCTGCCATGCTGCCTCACACCGTGCCACTTGCCCACGCATGCTGCACCTCCCACCACCACACCAGGCCCTGCTAACTCTCCAACTTGGGGCTGCCCTGGCTTTCCTGAACAAGGGCAAGAGGGCTAGGCAGTGCTGGCCTGATGGGGACAGGAGTGACTTTGCCCCAGGAGAGAACCCCACAGCTGAGCAGAGCTGGCAGAGGGTGAGGGCAGCAGGGCTGCAGCCGAGGCGCTGACATGCTTCCTGTTCCCTCCGCAGGGAAGAAACATGGCAGCTGTGCAAGATGGTAGGTGTGAGGGCCCAGGGTACCCACACCTGCACATTTCAGCCCAGAGCTGGCAGTGCCATCTCTGTCCTGGTGAACGTCACCTGGCCTCACACACGGCCCACTCTCAGCTACTTCAAGGAACCCTTCTGGTTGCACCAGGCTGGTGAGTTCCAGCACCAGTGCTGCCTACAGCTGGCTGGCAGGAGGCCCTTCAGACTCCGAGGGAGCAGGGTCCCCTGGCAGTGACATGTCCCTGTCTTCACAGTGCTCACAGACCCCCCACAGCTCCTGCAGGCCACAGTGGTGCAGGGCCGGTTTATCCTGCAGTGGGTGCCACCCCTGGAGGAGCTGGAAGAGCAGCTGGTTTATCAGCTCCGCTATTCAGTGGAGAATAGCCATGACTGGAAGGTAATGGGGTGGGCAGGCACTCTCTGCCCACCACAGCCAGGGTTCCTCCAAACAGCCCTGACCCTTCTCTGCTGCTGGTACTCAGCCCCTGCCTGGGGTGAGGCAGGACAGACCCTAGTCCCAGTTCTGCCCTTTTGTAGCTCCACAGCAGCTGTCATCTCTAATTCATCTCTACTTTGCAGGTCTTGCAAGTCCCACGGGCAGCCAGGAAAGAAGTCCTGGACCTGCGCCCTGGCGCCCGCTATCTTGCCCAGGTGCGAGCCCAGCCCAGCGGGCCATGGTACCAGGGCAAATGGAGCGCCTGGTCCAAACCTGTTGTGGTTGATGCCTCTGCTGATGCGGGTAAGGAGTGGGGCAGGAGTGGAGGCTGTGGCTGGATAAGCCGCAAGGCAGAAGGCAAAAGACTGAGGATGCTGGAAATGAGATGTGCAGCACTGGGCAGAGGGTGACAGGGCTATGAGGGGCACAAGGACATAGGCCCGGGAATCTCTGCCTTCTCAATGCTCCTCCTCCAACCCAGGCTGGATCATCCCAAGTGTTCTGGTGGTGCCACTGCTCTTTACAGGAATGCTCTTGGGGCTGAGGTGCACCTTCCCCTCCCTGTATAGGTAAGGCCTGAAATGCACACACCTCTTTATCTGCACCTCATTGGGGTGGGTGCAGCACAACACCTGAGCACCCTGTCCTATGGGCTCTCCATAGGGCAGGGCACACCTGGACTGGGGTTTGCCTTTCACACCTCTCTTTCTCCTACTCAGCAGCATGAAGCAGAAGCTCTGGCCACCTGTCCCAGACCTGCACCGTGCACTGGGCAACTTCCTCATTGAGAGCAGCAAATACAGCCAGGTGAGGACACTGTAGCAGCATCCCCAGAGTGGGGAACTGCCTTGACCCCAACACTTCACAGTCACTCTCTGCTCTACAGCTAAGCCCTCTCCAGCATCCCAGCCACAGGAGCACCTTCCCAGCCCCCCACTTCAGAGTTGGAGAAGAGTGCACAGAGCCCAGGGAACATCTTCTGAGCCCCCAGATTGCCCGCAGGGACCTCAAGCCCACAGGGCCCAGATGTGGCAATGGCTTGGCTCCAGGGTCAGGGCTGTGAGGCACCAGGCTGGTCAACATGGCTCCCAAGGGGCACCTTGGGGCACCCAACATGGCTTCCCAGGGCACCTCAAGAGACAAAACATGGCTCCCCAGGGACACCTCAGGAGACCCAACATGGCTCCCCACGGACACCTCAAAGCACCCCATGCCGCGAGAGCCGCCCTGACCAAGTCTGCTCTCTTCCACAGACCAACGCCTTCTACAAGCAGCCCCCGGAGGACGCCGTGCTGCCCTGCCTGCTGGAGGTGCTGCCGGACCGGCGGGCCACGGAGCTGGCCACGCTGCCCAAGGCGCTGCCGGGGCGGGAGGAGGCCAGCGGCCCCCCGCAGGAGTACGGGGCCGGCAGGCTGCCTGGCGGCCTCCCAGCCAAGCGAGACCCACCGTGGGGCTTCGCGCAGCGCCTCGCACCCACCACGGACATCGCCAACCAGTCCTATCTCCTCATGAGCGGCTGGGAGCCGCGGGGGCCGCCCTGAGCGCGGCCCGCGGGGCTCCCGCCTCCTCGCTTGTGCTATAAACGAGAAGCGGACAGACTCGGCCTCCTGTCCTTCGCGGCGCCCGCGCCTTCCCCCCTCATCTCCTCTGCCCTTCTCCCAGACCCCCCCCCCCCCCCCGCCTCACACTGCCCCCAGCGGCCCCAGTTCGCAGGGCCCGGCGGCTCGGATCGGTTCCCATGGAAGCGGAGCGGCACGGTCCACCCGCCGGCCTCAGCCCCTCGCCACCCTCCGACTGCCGGCCCCGGGGCCGCCCCCCGGCAGAGCCCCGCCCGCGCCGCCCTGCCCAGCCAATCGCGACGCGGCGCGCGGCGGTCGCCATGGCAGCGCGCGGCCGTTGGGTTTGAAGCGGCCAATGGGAGGAGCGGCCGCGCGGGGTTTAAGTGCGGTGCGGAGCGAGGTCACGAGAGCCTCAACCGGAGAGCGCAGGTGGTGAGGGGCGGCCGGGGCGGGGGGGGCCCGGCACCTCGGCACCTCGGCACCGCGGGGCGGGGGGCGCGATGGGGGCGCGGGGGGCCGGCCCGGGGCAGGGGGCCCGCCCGGGGCAGGCTCGCGGCGCGGCCCGGGCCCCTGCGCGGCGCGGCGCCGCGCTGACGCCGCCTGCCCGCCCTCCCTCCCTCCCTCCCGCAGCGCCATGGCGCAGTTCGTGTTCGAGGCGGACCTGCACGGGCTGCTGAAGCTGGACACGCCGATCCCCAACGCGCCGCCGGCGCGGTGGCAGCGCAAGGCCAAGGAGAGCGGCGCCCCCGGGCCCAGCCCCGCCGCCGGCGTGTCGCCCATGAAGCCGGCCAACCGCTCCCACAGCGCCAGCAAGACGCCGTCCAAGACCCCCGGTGAGCGGCAGGCTGCTGCCCCCCGGTGGGTGGAGCGCGCCCGGGCCGCCCGCCTGCGCCGCGGGGGGCTCTGAGGCTCTAGCAGGCTGCCCTGGCCCACTCACTAGCCGGGTGAGGGGGGGGGTTACAGTGCCCCGGCTCCCGGGGGTCTCCTGCCCCCTCTTCCTGGGCGCGAGGTGGGCGGGGCCGGGTGCACCGAGTTGGGGTGAACTGCTGCCCCGCAGCAGGGCCTCGCTGGCCCAGCTCTGGGCTGTGTGGGAGTGTGTGTACTGACAGCTTTGCATGCTGCAACAGCATTTTGGCATCCTCCTCATAGCTGGAAGCACTGAACTGACTGCACTAGACCCAAGGATGTATCTAACAGCACTGAGATTGGGCTGGGTGGGTTGGGGACTGCCGGGATATGGCAAGGTGTAGAGGCCAGAAATACGAGTTATCTGTAACTTGTACAGAATGCGTAACAATGCTCTGAGTCATCATATGATCATGGCGCTTTACTGGTGGACAGTAAACTACTGGTAGTCTGTTGTGGGTAGAATGCCTTTTAGAGTGCTAGTTTTGCTGTGTTTCTCAAAAGCTCAGGCTGTCTGACAGCTGTAAGACAATATTTATGCGTGTGAATACAGGTAAATCAGGATCCAAAATCCAGAGCACCCCAACAAAGGCTGGGGGGGATCGCTACATTCCCAACCGCAGCACTATGCAGATGGAGATGGCCAATTTTCTCCTAACCAAAGAGAATGACCCTGCAGAGGATTCCCCTACCAAGAAGGTGAGCATGCTGCTAGCTATATGATGACTGTTGTAATACACATTATGCAATAGTTAATCCTTCTTAACCTTTTCCAGAGAAGCAAACTGTAAAACTTAACAAAAGGGTTTGTGAGGCTAACAGCCACAGCTACCACAGCTTCCAGCTCTTGGCTTCAGGAGTCTGGGGTGAGGTGGAAGCTGTAGTGGCTGTCAGCAGAACTGGTGCACAGCTGCCGCAGAGGAGGCTGAGCATAGCTGCTCTTTGGGGATGTTTCCTTGGGTACAAGAAACTGTAGAGCCTCCTTAAACCTGTTTTTCCACTCTAATCAGTGCAGCTTATGATAGTAAAATTCAACTTTGAAGGAGTGATGAGGCTTTTAAATGAAGCATGCTACAGAGGCACAAAGCTGTGATCCTGCATGCAGTCAAACTGCTGGTGGTAGCTATTCTAGGAGAATGTCTGCACGGGGAACTATTCTGGAATGTGTTCTGAAATCTGTTTATGAAGCACATGGTCCCTTGTGGCTGCGGCTTCCTCTCTGGCAATGAGAATTGTTGAATTTGCTCCCCTTTCTGTAGGAAAACTTTGTGAGCAGGATGCAGTGCCAAGGTCTGAGGAAAAACTACTTTGAGCTGCCTATGTGCAACTGACTCCTACAGTACAGTCATGTACCTTCTGATTCTGGGAGAAGAGGGCTGAGCATATGCCCTGCCAGCTACAGTTTTGTCTGAGGTGCAGCATGGGCTTCGTATGTCAAATGAGTCATGCTGAGGGTGTTTGGTCTCTCTAGGAGCAACAGAAAGCCTGGGCAGTGAACCTGAATGGTTTTGATGTAGAAGAGGCAAAGATACTTCGCCTTAGTGGAAAGCCACAGAATGCTCCAGAAGGTATGATGCAGGGTCTGATGGTGAGTTGACTCAGCTGGAGATATTTGGGAAAGGGAACTGTAACTCAAACCTTATATTTGAACATGGGAGAGAACAACTGACTTCCTCAGAGCTCTTGAACACTGGTGTTTCCCTCCTAGCTTTTCTGAAGTAGAGGGTCTGGCAAAACAGCTATGCTAAAGTTCTTTACAAAACTTGAGCAGTGATTGCTTGTTGCAAACTTACACTGCAAATAGTAAATCTTCATGATGTCTGTAAAGGCCTCATGCTCTCTGCTGCACGCTCTGTAGCTCAACTGTTTTTAAATGTGGCATACAGAAAATCATGTGCTTTCCAGCTAAATGTATTCTTGTGAATTGGGGAACTGGAACCTATCCTGCTTCAGCTATTAACAGCCACTGATGTTGATTTAGTGGTAGTGGCAAGGACATTGATCATGTCCAGGACTGGCACCTGCAGTGTGAGCACACATTGTGTTCTCTGTGGCAGAACTCATCTCTTCCCTCTGTTTGGGATTTGACTTTCATTGGAAGAGTCTACTAGTTGGGTGAGCAGTGATCAACCAAGAAGAAACAGTAACTTAGGATAACAAAGCTGTTCCTCTGCACACAGGCTATCAGAATAACCTGAAAGTGCTCTACAGTCAGAAGACCACACCTGGGTCCACCAGGAAGAATGGTAGATACATTCCATCAATGCCAGATCGAATCCTTGATGCACCAGAAATTCGCAATGACTATTGTAAGTAGGCTGTAACAGTGAGTGGGCATGGAGCTTGTTCTGCACTAGAGTGCCACTGGGAGGTGTCTGCTGATTCTTCTTGCTCTCTTGTTGAGAGAATAGACAAGCCCTGCCTCACTTCCCCAGCTGGAATGGGTTTGGGTGGGCAATTTAGTGCCACTTTTGCTCCTTGCTGATTTCTGTGAACTCCTTGTCCCACCAAAAAGGTACTTTTCATCTCTGAATAAGGCTTTGAAGAAGTCTTATTATAATCCATTGCACTTCCTCCCACTTTTTTTTGTCTAGCTTGTCTAAATGCAACTTTGTTAAACTTTATTCTATGCTGAAACCTTTGCATGAGTCTGACCAAACCTAACCCACATCTATAAGCAAGATCTGAATGAAAACAAACACTGGCTACGTATTTTCTCCAGTAATTAGAGTGGTGTGCTTCTAGGAACTGGAGCTAACTTGGCTGAGTTGATGTCTAATGCATCCAGGCTTGCACTGACCACTTCTAGAGTGTCTGTGTGTAGCCTTATAGGAACAGTGGTCCAAAGTGCCGTGCAAGTGACTTGGACCAGGGCTCTCTGACCTTGATAGCTGGGTACAGCGACTTTCAGGAGGCTGCGTCTTTACTGTGCATGCACATGACTGGCTTATGTGGCAGATGTAGCATCAGCACTGGGTGTAAGTTCTTGGCTGCAGTGCTGTGCTGAGATGCATTGCTTTTCCAAATTGTAGATCTGAATCTCATTGACTGGAGCTCTCAGAACTTCCTGGCAGTGGCTCTGGACAACTCTGTGTATCTGTGGAATTACTCCTCTGGGGAAATCATCCAGCTGCTGCAGATGGAGCATCCAGATGATTATGTTTCTTCTGTGTCATGGATTAAAGAAGGAAACTACCTTGCTGTTGGCACAAGTAATGCTGAAGTCCAGGTGAGCGTAGGAATAAAACTAGAGGTGTCATCTAGGGATTGCTGAAGTTGTGGACTTTGTCCAAAGTCTTGACTAGCACCAAAAGGATACAGTGCATTTGGATTTGTCTTCCTCCTACAGGTGGGAGGAATGTAGGGTGTGTGGGGGCTTTACCCCAGTTAAGTGATGAGTTGCTGGCTTTGACAGGAGGCTGCCAAGTGAAATGGGTGACCTGTGATAGAGGAATGCACAGAACATCTCAGAGGACAATGTACTCTGGCATGTTAGATAATGGGTATTATCTGAAGGAGTCCTTACAGTCATATCAACAGGAGGTAGCACAAATTCAAAGTAGCTGTGCATGTCTTTGCTGTCTGCTGCTACTCTCTAATAGGCTGTGTGTAGCTTTCACTGCAGTCTTGTCTACCAGTGGCTGTTCCACTGACTAGTGAGGGTGCAAAGCCTAGTGGGGAGTCTGCATCCAGCTGTGGCCAGACTTCTGGGCAGTGACTAACTGCAGCAGGAGGCAGTGTTTGGCTTTAGGATTTTCTAGCATCTGGATTTACTTTCTGTTCTGTAGGCATGAGGTACAAATTTGTATCTATTCCCACACTGAAAAGATTGAATGCCAAAGCTTATAAGGCTCCATGGGCAAAGATGAGGGTGCCATTGGCTAGATTTTCTGGTACACTGGAGAATTTAGTGCTCTGCCTTTCTAGCTATGGGACATACAGCAGCAGAAACGTCTCCGAAATATGATCAGTCATTCTTCACGTGTGGGGTCCCTCAGCTGGAACAGCTACATCCTCTCCAGGTAAAATTGTACGTTAGTGTGGGCAAATGGCACGTCCAGCTGTTGCAGATTCTGATCTCTAACCCACACTATGTGTGAATCTGGGATGGCTTGGAGGAATTTCTGGCCTGGCTTGGGATTCTTATTCAGCCCATTCCATTGGGCCATGGGTAGAAGGGCTCTCTTTTCCCTTGCTCTTTGTGCTGCAGTTGCTAATCCTGTGGCTGCCTTGACAACTCATCTCAACAGCCCAGTGACACTGGTAATACTAGCTGAAATCCAGCAGCAGCTAAGGCAGTCTAGTAATACACAAGCACAAAGATGGCTTGCAGTGAAAAGATGTGCCCACCTGACCCTGCAAACCTCCCTTCTCTCTCCAGTGGAGCACGAACTGGCCATATCCACCACCACGATGTGAGAGTGGCTGAGCACCATGTGGCCACACTTGCTGGCCACACACAGGAGGTTTGTGGACTCAAGTGGTCTTTAGATGGTCGCTACTTAGCCAGCGGGGGCAATGACAACCTGGTGAATATCTGGCCGTGTACTCAAGGGGACAGTGGTGACTTTGCTCCTGTACAGACCTTCACTCAGCACCAGGGTGCTGTCAAGGTGAGTGTATGGCTGCTGTTGGTGAGGTGTGGGCATATGTTTGTATACAAGGCAGACATGGAGCACTTGGTATGCTGTGTGAGGATCTACTGAACTTCTCCCCCCCCCCAGAGGGAGACTGCAGTGCGTAGAGGGGCTGCCCTAGTGCTGTTGTGACTTGGGCCATTGAAGGTGCAGTATGGAGCAGATTGCCTCTTGTGTGTCTTAAAACTAACACTTTCCTTACAGGCTGTGGCCTGGTGTCCATGGCAGTCAAATGTTCTAGCCACTGGAGGTGGGACTAGTGACAGACACATCCGGATTTGGAACGTGTGTTCTGGCACCTGCCTCAGTGCTGTTGATGCCCATTCTCAGGTGAGGCAAACATTTGTACAGAGTGGTTTGCTTCTGAGGTCTAGGGGAATGGCAAAGGAGGGAACTATCACAGGCTTGTCTCTGGGTAAACAGTTTCTGCATGAGCAGCTTGCCTTTTACCTGCCTTTTCCCAGGTTTGCTCTATTCTGTGGTCAACAAACTACAAGGAGTTCATCTCAGGCCATGGCTTTGCACAGAATCAGCTGGTGGTATGGAAGTATCCAACAATGGCCAAGGTCACTGAGCTCCGAGGTAGGTTGGGCCCCTTGCCTGGGGCAAGGAAGGGAAAGGCTGCCATAGATTAAAGGCTGATGTGATCTTTGGTTTGAGCAGACTTCTGAGGTCTTGCGTGAAGTATCAGTGACAGAATAGTGTCCAGGGGAATGCTGCTAGAGGGAGGCACCTCCATGGGATGCTGTGGAGAGACTGAGGCTCCAAATGCATGCCTAGGGTGTGAACCTAGCCTGCCTTAGCATGATCTGGGGACAGCTGTGCATGCTGCAAGGGGTTGGTGGGGCTCATGTGGGTACATGGCAGCAAAATGTGGGGTGAATGCAACTGCTGTAGAACCAGGCAGAGTGGAGCATGGGGCCATCAGCCCAGCCCTGACTGCATAACTCTTCCTCAGGTCACACAGCCAGGGTCCTGAACTTGACCATGAGCCCAGATGGCTCGACAGTGGCATCAGCAGCTGCTGATGAAACGCTGCGGCTCTGGCGCTGTTTTGAGATGGACCCCATAAAGAAGAAGGAAAAAGAGAAGGCAAACAGTGCCAAAAGCAGCATTATTCACCAGGGCATTCGATAAGTGCACAGTGTTGCTGGTGGGGGGGGGGGGAAATGGGCCTATACTGTACAGTATTTTAAATGTTAATAAACATCTTCAGTTTGATATTTTATCTTTTTATGGAGTTTGAGGGAAGAAGTGTCCATGGCCTGAAGTACCAGGTAACCCTTTCTAAAAGGCTGGGACTTGGGCAAGTGGCAGAGCTGTCTTGTTCTTTAAGCTCAGCTTGCAGGCAGACTAAGCTTAGCAGAGCTCCTTGATCCGGGGAAAGAAATGCTGCTATGTTGACAGGAGCACTTCTGTCTCAGCCAGGACGGGTTTGTCATGTGTCAGCACAAACATCCTGGCTACAACTGCAGCCCTACCTGAAGGGCTGGGGCTTACCCCTACCCTACCAGAGGAAGCAGCACCACTGAAAGACCCAAGTCTGGGCTCTCTTCTTGCAGCAGTAACTGCTCTTAGGAAGAAGCTGATGTTCTTTTAGCAAAGCTCTACCAAGAAAACAGCCTTCTTGGTATATCTAATCTTTCTCAAACCATAAGCTCTGAAGCTGCCTGGTCTTCAGTGGTTGGATATCAGTTCTGGTGTCTTGGCTGTGGTATGAAAAAGAGGGCTGTTAATGACCACTCTTCTTGGCTTCATTTAGAAGCAGTTATGGCTTGAGAAAGCTTCTAGTCGTCTTCTCCTAACAGATTGTCAAAGCTCCTGCAGTATTCCTGAGGAGGACAGGGCAGGGATGAAGGAGGCTCAGCATCCCTTAAGCAATGAGCTAGCTCTTGCTAAGGCAGGGATGTGTCCTTAACTTCTGTGGGTGGCTCTGGCCTGGAGAGGTCATCCTTACCTCAGCAATTTGGGGAGCTGTATTTAAGGCCTTTGCCTGCTGCATACAACTCCTGTGCTGCAGCCAGGAAGTCCAACACTAGGCTCTTCTTTATAGTGATAGGGTGAAATAGCCATAGGTGGTGTGAGCTTAATTTAATAGTGGTAAGGTGAGGACTACGTTTTAATGGGGGGGTGGAACACAAATACTAGTGCCCAGAGGGGGAATTCGGTAAATACAGCAACAGCTGTAAAAGCCTGGAAAAGCACTGAGGAAGAGTGCAGCAAATGCTGGGAAACAGTAAGTGTAAAACTTGATGGAAGGGGTTAATCTGCATTGTCCCATCCAGCTTGGCACTCTGCTAGGTATTACCCCAGGAGCGGAGCAACCACAACTGGTGTGTTCACCTTAGTTATCCATCCTTAAAGCAGCCCTAATAACCTCCTTGTCCTCCCTCCTGGGGGTGGGGAGCCCTGATGCCAAGCTGAGGCTGTGCCTGTGCACAGGGAAGCAGGCTGATTTGGGGAGCAGGGGGAAGGAGAGGGTGCAGCAGGAGGAACCCTGCAGTGGCAGATGCTGCAGGTGCAGAGCTCAATTCCACAGCATTGGAGAAATAGGCACTCTCAGTCTTAGCTACGCTGATGCCCCAGCAGGATAGTATATACACTCACAACTTTTCTTTGACTTGAGTGAAAGCCAGCTGGGCCAAAGCCAGGACACTGCTGCCCTGCTTGGCATGTTAGAGCCATGGTGTCAGGGGCTGCAACAGACCCATCAAGCTTGTCCTTCAGCTTGAACACAGCTGTGCCAGGGCCCACTACACCCATTCCAGCACAGCCAGGGGCTGTAGGGGAAGCCTGGAGAGCTGTACAGCTCTGATTAGCACCCTGGCCTCTACAAAGCCTGTGCCGCCCACTGCCCTACAATTAGCTGAGGGTAGATTATTAACCAGTTCCACCTTCCCCTTACACTGTACCACACTGTATCCAGCACCAGTCTCCTGCTTTGGCTCCTGATGTTTAAGCTGGCTAGAGCCTTCAAAAGCAAGCACCTAGCGCTGGTACTGTGGCCTGTGCTGAGGCTGGGTGGGAGGCCACCCACCAAAGCTGATGTGGGGCATGAGGGTGCACACAGCACCCCCAGGAGAAGGGGATGGTGGTATGAGGAAGAGCACACCCCATGGCAGCTGAGCAGGCACCATCCCTATAGGACTGCTAACCCACACAGAAGGCAGAAAGAGTCAGCTCTGTTCTTTCTCTTCAGGAGCAAATCTCAGAACAGCAACTAGATCCAGGCAGGAACCTACACACAAGGCTTGACCATTCCCCAGAGCTGAGCTGCAGTAGTAAAAGCCCCTGCCCCAGCCCTCATGCAGCCCTAACAAACAGTGGTATTAAAGCAGACTTGTCCTCTGCCCCCACAACTGATTAAGGCTTCCAGTACTCAGCCTGGCTCATCAACTGTTCCTGACTCTGGAAGAAAGGCCTTGCATGCCTCAAAACTGGTGTAATTTTTTCATGTAGTCCAGTATAATGCAGTTTATCTTTCACAGAGCCTGTCTTGCCTCTGTCCTGAGCACATACACCACCACCACCACCCCAGCACCATTGCTTTACACACCCATTCAAAGCCCTCTGAGCATTACTGGAAGGTGATGCTATTACTGTGTTCTGCCTTCGGCCACATTTTGGCCCTACTGCCCTGATGCAAGAGGAGGTACTGAGGAAGGAGCCAGACTCTGACCAGGCAAGCTCAGGAAACCCTGCCATATAAGGTATGAAATCAGTTTAGAGTAAGCAGCCTAAACAGACCACTGCAGGGTATAAATTACTTAAGCCCATAGCTGGCCCATTGTAAGATCACAGCCAAGAGGAACAATTGGTGGAAGGGAGAGCAGAGCACATGTCAGGAACAGCCCCTGTTTCAGAATGCCAAGCTTAAGTAGTTTAAAGTACCGTTTCTATTTTGGGCAAGAGCAGAGACAGTCCCCTCCTTACTTACTGAGAGCCAACAGCAGGGAAGAGGCTAAGCAACAAAGAGACTGTCATCTCCTACAGCTCCTGAAGCTGTGACTTCCGCATACTGAATAAATATTAAACACCAGATCAGAGACCAGAACACTCTCTTGACAGTCCTTGCACAGGCAGGAGCAGTAACTGGGAGAGAAAGCACACATGGAGCTGAAACTTGACCCATTAGGACTTCATCTGTTCAGGAAGAATGAAGCCTGTAGAATAGGGTGACAGCCCATGTACAGCTAGGCAAAATAGTAGCAAAAGTTTAGTATGGTTGAAGGTGGAGGGGTATTTTCTGTTTCAGAGCTTGGCATCCCTCTTCTGTGGTACATGGTGGTCAGGCAAGAGTAGCTGAACTTTCTCTTCCCACCAAACCCAGCTGTTAAGCTGTTACCAGTAAAGCCCTCCTGCACCACCACCAAGTCTATATTGAAAGTGAAGTCCTGCTGGACTACTATATTTCACCTAGCCACAGGTGTCCCAACTGGCTACATGTCCCTGTTCTCAGATTTAAATCACCATCTAGGCCTGGCCTCCATGCTTGACAGGGCCAGATGCACAAGGGGAAGGCAGCATCACAACCCTGGCAGCCCTAAAAGGAAACAAGACTGTTTCAGCTGGGGAAGATGTACTGCCTTAGCAGGATCAAGAAGCCAGCAAAAACATTTCTCCAACATGCTTATGCCCCTTTCTGCACATATCCACACTGTGGCAGCTACCTCCTGGTCATGGGGCAGCCACGTAGCACCCAGCCAGGGCACTGGACCAGCAGCTTTGCTTAAGGAGATGCCTTGCTCCCCTTTCAGAAGGCAACTAACTGGCCTCCCTGCTGTTTCCCCATCACTTGGCCTTCCAAGTACCTCCCCTCAGAGCATTCCCACTCATTTCTGAAAAGCAGCAGCTCCTCCTGGCCAGTTCACCCCAGTCCCAGCCTGCATCCACGCTCCACCCCAGCCATTCTTTCACAGGGTGGAACCACTTTCACAGCTGGAACCTCAACACATTTCCTGCCCTGAGCACTGCTCTACCAAAGCACTTAGAAACAATCCTGCCATCTGCTGCATCAGCACACTATCACACTCCTCCCCCCCCCCCCAAAAAAAAAAACATCCACATACACAAACCTGCTCAGCTGCTTCTCCCAGTCCTGCCTCCAAACACACCAGGCAGGGCCAAGCCCCTGGAACAGCTTCAGGGCAGGGTAACCCAGGAAAACAAGGACACAGCCACTTCTCCTTCTGTCTGTTTATTTTTTGATAGAAGAGCAGCCCAGCCTGACCAGGCCTGGCTCCTTCACCTCATCCTCAAGGCCATCAACATGGCTTTGGTTACAGCCAGAACAGGTGATGGGCACCAGGCCTAGGAGAGCTGCTGCACTGCCCTACTGTGTGGCAGAGTATACCTCCACCCAGGCCCTGGGGAAATCCATGGAGTCAAGGTGTTCTCTGTTACACAGCACAACCATCTTCCTTTGTGCTCACATGGGCCAGAGTAGGGCTGGTCCCAAGTAGGATAAGACAGGAGCTGTTTCAAGGGACAATTATTGCTCAAGTCTTGAGTTTGCAGGAATGGAAGTGGTCCAAGTCAAGGCTGAGCTTGGCCTCCCCCACTCTGGACCAAGCCACCAGCTGCCATACAGGATCAGGTAAGTGTGGCTAAAGCACACTTGAGCACCCAGCCCAGGCACAGAAGGGCAAGGCAACCTGGGCTTATCAGGGGGCAGAGGCATTTCAGGCTGTCACAACCCCTGCTATATACCAGGCACAGGGTATGTGTATTGCACTGGGCAGCTCTGGGCCTCAAGTCCCACCCTTGCTGCCCCTACCTTCTCCCCAGCCATGCCTGAGCACACCAATACCAGGGCAGAACTCTCCACCTGGGCATACAAGGACCAGAAGGGGAAGGGACATGCAGCACCATGGCACAGAACAAGGTGGCACAAGGCATGGTAGAGCAGGAGCATTCACACTTGTGGTGGCAGCAAGCAGCCAGGAACAAGTCTGCTCATCCATACAGGCTCTGATGAGAGAGGGAAGAGGAGAGGGCACCAGGACAGGGACCAGTCTCTTCTTTTGGTCCTATTCAGAAGGAAATCAGCCCCAGGCAAACGGGCCAGATTCAGGCACTTGGGGGAAGTTCCTTTGGAAACACTGGAATGGGGCTGCAGCCCCACAGCTGTAATGCAGGCAGCTGCCTCTCTGCTCAGCAACAGTGGAAAAAACAGCATGAGCCCACCCAGCAGCAGAAGCTGCCCATGGCTGCTCAGAGCAGAGGGGCTGGGCATGCAGACAGAAGACAGCAGGGCTGGGGTACAACAGTCTGTAGGCACTTGATTTGGCTAGTGGCACCCAGGAGCAAGGGAACAGGTCCCAGCTGCCTCTGCCCCGGGGCTCTCATTGGCTCTGGGAGGGCCTTGCCCTCTAGTTGGCTTTGACCTTGCCATTGGTGACTGTGCCATTCTCATGGATGCTGCTACCATTGTGCTGGGCTGCTTGCAGAGCCACTCTGGGCAACCGTTTGCCCTTGGTGTATGACTGGTACCAGAAGTTGGAGAATAGGATGAAGAAGATGGTCCCGTAAATCCAGATGAGGTGGATGAAGATGGGAAACTGATACTGGCAGCTGGGCATGAAGTAATACTGGGAGATGTGGATGGAGACAATCACAAACTGTGCCTGGGAACAGGGCAAATAAAGACAAGTTACACAGGGGAGCAGTGTCAGGGATCCCACTAAAGATAGTCTTTCCAGGAGGAAAGACTAGGCTCCTTTCTCACTCTAAAATAGGCGGCTATGGTACCTCTACAGCGAGGGGCAGCTAGCAGCCACACAAGAAAGGAACAGTCACTGCAGAAACAACAATACTTAAAGCAGCTCTAGCATCCCACCCTCCCAATGTGGGCACAACCCAGATGCAGCAGGCTGAGTAGCAACCACATCCTAGCCAGGCTCTCAGGGATATTAGAGAGCCACTGTGGACCACAGCAGCTGGAAACCTAGAATGAGAGTCTGCTGAAGAGAACAACAGCTTGAGGCCACACCTTCCTAGGTGCCAAGGCTGGCCTGCCCCTTATGTCAGAGGGGGAGGTCACATACTCTGTCCCACAGCATAAACTTACCAGCTGGATGGCTGTGATGTGCTTCTTCCACCACAAGTACTTCTGGAAGGCAGGTCCTGCTGCTGAGAGCCCATAGTAGAAGTACATGACAACATGCACCATTGAATTGATCATGGCATGGAATGAGCCCATTCCTCCTGTTAGAGGGACGTTCATTAGTGCAAGTCAGTTGTCTGTAGCTGTCATACCAGGAGCCAAACACCACCCTTCCTCCCAGAGCTGTGCCTAGGTGTCATGTTGGACAGGAGGGTGTCTCCTTAAAGGACCGCCTCTCCTTCTCTACCCCTATTCAGGGCTCCCAGGAGCTGCACCCATCAAGGTCAGAAAAGCCTTCCCAAGGTGTGGGGGCTAAGTTCATCACTTCCCTAGCTGTGCACTTAGCCAGTTCCAGTCTTACCTGGACCAAACTTTGCTCCCCACCACCAGCTCCACGGCAGAACAGAGTGGTGGAAGAGGTGCAGGAATGTGACCTGTTCATTCTTCTTCCGCAGGACAAAGATCACCTGCAATGAGATTGCAACAGCATCAGGACTCAGCTTGGGAACAGCAGGAATTGGACACTGAGTCAGCATCCCAGCCTCTCAGTGACACTTCACTCACTATCACCACATGTTATTCATCCCTCAGCTTCCAGAGCCAGAAGCAGCATCTGCAGTAGCCCAGAGTGTCCTCCCCAGCAGTGACACCAGACAAAAGCACTGCTGGATCATACTACAAGAGCTGTAGGAAGCACGTCCCTCCAATACACTAGGCCTCAACTCTTTGCCCAGGAATTGCCTCCTGGTCTCAAGCCCCTGCACCGCCCCTGCCCAAGCACAGAACCTGCCCAGCATCTCACTCACTGTGTCTGTCAGTTCAATGAACTTTGAGAAGACGAAGAGCCAGGCAACATTGACCATCTGTAACATAATACATTAGAGACTCATCTTAGTGTGAGCATGCCAAGTGGTTGAGTGCCTTCACACTAACTCCAGGGTCAGCCTAACAGCCAGAGGCAGCAAGTCATCTGCCTTGCAGACAGAGACAGGTAGCTGCAACCTCACTACCCAAACAGGCTCTAAAGGCCATCCCTGCTTATAGGGGAAGGAAACAGAACTCACCCTGAGGGCCTTAGGGTCCTGTGAGAAGTCCACAGGGTCACATCTCCAGGTGTACCCAGTCAGCCACCCAGCCATCAGGAACTGCAACAAGTACATCACCACAGTGAGGCCCAACACACTTGCACTTCCCAGCCCTCCTCAGAAAGGACAGAAAGCTGGGCACAGGAAGGCCTCCAATCACATAGGCAACAAGCATGGAAGGTAAGAACTGCTCTACCTATGCCAAATACTCACCTCATAAACTATGTAGAGTGAAAGTCCCACCAGAAAGAAGTTGTATAGCACCATGAACTTCTTCAGGTTTAGAGGCTTCCTGTTGGCCATTAGCCGGGGGCCCAGGGATAGCACGAAGTAGACATATGCCAGAAGGATGCCCATCACAAGGAAGGGGGACTGCATCAGTGGGTAGTCAGCAATGCGGGGGTCTGTGGAGATAGCCAAGGTACAGAGCAGTAAGCATCCCTGCCCTGCTGCCAGCAATGATACCACAAGAGTAGAGGCAAGGAACAGCTCACAAGTCGGGTTCTGCTAGAACAGGAGCAAAGGCAGAACACAGCTTGGGGGCAGCAGCTGAACAAGCAAACAAAACTAAGGTATAGCCCAAAAGCATGCGGCAGAGCATCCTGGAGACCCTATGCCCTGAGGGGCCAGAGCATCACAGCAGTATTCTAAGAGGCACCAAGACCAAAGTGCCTCATAATACAGGCAGCCTGAAAAATCCAGAGCTGGATCTGTGTCAGGGCAGAGGCAGGATGCAGCTAGACCTGAATCGCATGCACACAGACCACCTCCCTTGTGCTGGTGGCAGCAAGGCATATAGCACCCTGCAGCTGGACAGGGCCAAACACTCACCTGCTTTTTTCATGAAGTCCTGATACATTGTCACAATCCCCTCCATGGCAGTGGTGGCAGCAGCTCTGCAGAGAGAAGAAAGCATCAGGCAGCTGCAGCCAGGCCGTTTCTAGCACAGCTTCAGAGCATCCAGTTAATCTCTCAGCAGAGCCCACACCAGCATCTGCTCTCTGACTAGGAGACACTGAGCACTTGCAGTGAAATTACAACCACACAGTCCACATGGATGCTCTCCAGAAGAGCAAGCAGGACCAACTCTTGCTGCTGCAGCTGCAGGCTAGTTAAAAAGAAAAAAAAGCACCTCTACCCCCAGAGCCTGCCCTGCAGAGGCCCACAAGAGAAGGGAGAAAGGGGAACAATATGCCCCAGCACGGAAGCATGAGTAGGCCCAGCCTCCCTCAGCTCACCCACTGTAGAGGGAGGTGTTCCCTGTAGTTGCTACCAACAGCCACTCCCCTTTCCTACCTTCTTCTACTCTCTCCCAAAGGTTTACTGCTGCCACCACCAGGAAGCAGACAGCCTCCTGGCTGCTGGCCTGGGAGGAACTGAAGCCAGAGTGACCCCACAGACCCCTCCTTACTCCTAGTAAGATCCCAGTTGGGAATATCCATCAGGTACAGCCACTCCAGAACCCCCCTAGCCAGCACCAGCAGCCCTCTTTCAGCTTTGCTGAACAACAAGGAGCTCAGCCTGCTCTTTGCTCTAGCTGGGACCCAGGCAGGGAAGGGAGGCAGGACTGCAGCAGTCACTACAAGATTCGTGTTGCCTGTTACGTAGATGCCTGGTAGCACCACACAGGCACTCTTCACTACAAAGCCTTACCAGGGGTCTGGCTATGGTCCTTGCACACACTACTCCACAGTTCAAAGAGCCTGGGAGTAGATTCTAGTGCTGGCCCAGTCTTACCCTGTATGTTCCTCCAGACTGAAAAAATGCCACATAGCCTCTCTGCAACAGGAGGAGGAGGAGGGTAGATCAAGTTCCCCCTTCACTGCTACCCACCAAAATACCCATTCTTCCCCCCAAGCAAGGCTCCAGAGAAGGGCTGTACAGCCGCACACACCCCAGGGAACAGAGCCTGAGTTTTTCTGGAGTAAGGAAAAGACAAAATAAGGTTCCTCACATCACCTTGGAAAACACTGCAGCAATAGGGCAAAGTGCATTAGGGAGCAATTCCCCCCTCTCAAATCATTCGATGAGAAAAAGCAGCAGCACAGACACCATACCTTCCTCACCAGCCTGAGGCTGAAAGGTTTAATAGCAAATAATACTCACTTGCAGGATCACCCAAATACCAGAAGTTTAAGGTCCTAGGCACCTCTAAGATTATCTGCTCTTCATGTGTAACAATGGCTGGAAGAGTGCAGCAGGAACTACCACATCCTCAAAAGCCACTCTTTAAAGACTCTGGCTGAGGGAAGTGCGATAAGCTCTTGAGCTTTAAGGTGCTCCAAGACTAAAAGCAAGTTTCAAACTAGTCTGTCTAGTTTTGGCTTTAAACCACTATATCCAGCTACACCTTTATTTGCTAGCTTGAGGACTCCTCAAGAGTTATTTCTCAGCACAAGTACCTCACTGTTCAAGCTCTGTTTATCTTATCAGGCTAAATGAGTCAGTCTTACTACAGATCCAGGGCAGAAACAAGACTCTGGAACACTATTTTGGGCGGATGGGATGGAAAGATAGTATCAGATTTACTCACAAGCTCAGAGTTACATCCTACACTGAGGAGAGGAGGGAGATGCTTGAGCCCAGGCACCATTAATTACTCCACTGACCATGATACCAGCAGCAAGACTCTAGCACTACTGATCAACTAGGATGCTAGTTCAAAACAATTCAGCATCCCAGAACACTCAAGACTTGAATCTGAAGACACACACTGCAATTTTGCCCTGATAGGCCCTGTGAAGGTTGCACAGAGTACGCAGTACACAAGGACCATCCTTGCAGCAGCAAGGAACACATAACTATCCCCCAAGCAGTTTATATTAAAAAAAAATCCACCCACTCAGCAGTGGTACATAAGTCCTCACTGGCACAAATGGCAGTAAGTTTCTGCTACTGCAGAGCCACGTTCAGTACTTCCACAGTCCTTTATGCCATAGGGTGAGAGGAGATACTGGAGTTGTTGTAAACAGGCTCTGAGCAAGCACCAGGACTTCTTGCTATAACACCACCATGTTCTCCTCATATTCTGACAGGTCTTCCTGTGTTTCAGTCTGCAGCCATTCCTTCTTGTCCTGTCACTGGGCACCACTGAAGAGTCCAGCCCCATCCTCTTTGTGCCCTCCCTTCAAATATTTGTAGACATTGATAAAGATCTCCTCCCAGTCTTCTCTTCTCCAGACTAAACAAGCCCAGCTCTCAGAGACTCTCCTCAAGGGCAGACGCTCAAGTCCCCTAATCATCTTTGCAGCCCTATGCTGGACTCTCCAGTAGTTCCATGTCTCTTGTACTAGGGGACCTAAAATTGGACACAGTACTTCAGATGTGACCTTACCAGGGCCAAGTAGAGGGGGAGGATCACCTCTCTCAACCTGCTGGCACTCTTCCTAATACACCCCAGGATACCTTTGGCCTTCTTGGCCACAAAGGCATATTGCTGGCTCATAGTTAACTCCACAGAGCTGCTTTCCAGCAGATCAGCCTCCAGTCTGTACTGGTGCATGGAGTTATTCCTCCCTAGGTGCAGGACCCTGCACTTGCCTCTGTTGAACTTCAGAGGCTCTGACAGGCTGGAGAGTTGGGCAAACAGGAACCTCATGAACAGCAGCACAGCCTTCTGGTGAATCAGCCACTCTGGTACCATCAAACTTGCTGAGGAAGCACTCTGTCCCTTCATCCAAGTCATTGATGAGTAAGTTGAACAAGACTGGACCCAGTACTGACCACTGAGGGACATCAGGCCTCCAACTAGACTCTGAGCCGCTGATGACAGCCATCTGAGCTCTGCCTTTCAGGGGCAGTGTCTACTCATCTAATCTACATTTCTGGAGCTTACCTATGAAGTTATTGGAGGCTGTCAAAAGCCTTACTGAAGTCAAGGTACACAACATCCACCACTCCCCCCTTAACTACCCAGCTAGATCATCTCCAAGGCTACCCCGAGATCACTCTGGGTCTTTGTAACACTCAGTATCCACATTGGCATGCCATATAGTCCTGCAGAACAGGTACAATACGTAGACCACAATATGTGGAGACCTTGCAAACACATTTCCTCCTACCTCAGAGTGCTGCCTCCCTATTTCAGGGACCATGTTCTCATTACTCACAGGCCAGAGCACCAGGCTACATTTTGCCCTAGTTACCAACATCAAGGATTAGGTACTTGCTTACACTCAGCAATGTGTAGACTGCATATTTCCATAGCCATACAGCTAATCAGTGCTACTTCAGCAAGAACAGCAAACCTCTTTATAGCAAATCCCAGCAGCCCAAGAGCAGTCAGACCACAGCACTGAACCATAACACTGATAGAGGCAAGAGCACAACCCATTTAATTTTGTTAATAGCCTCACAGAGCACATCTTGGCCCACACAGCAGCCATCTGCAAGCAGCAAGCTCAGCCCTAGCCTTCCCCAGCAGTCTAGCAGCCAAAACTACTATCTCATCAATATTCAAGTCAAATCACACCTGTAATAGGTGAGAAAGCAAGCCACCCTGATCTCCCCACTAGTTTAATTACAGACAGCACCAAAACAGCCTGGTAGGTAGCCACAAGAGTTGCCACCCACAGGAGAGCTGGCACAAGGCCCTTGCTGAACTGGATGAAGCAGGCCTGGCCCCTCTTGGGCTCCCAAGGGAGTAGCAACTCTCAAAGGTCAGGAGATAACCTGCTGGCCAGAGATCAAAGCAATCCTCATCCCCTGACCTACAACCAGCTGGCAACTAGGCTTGCTACCTGCTGCAGCACTGAGCTCCACAATTGCCAATGAAGAGGCCTCTAAGTCCTTCCTCTCACAGCCTCCTTACAGCAGGTTTCCAGCACAGTTGTCTGACTGAAGACTCAGTCAAGACACTCTTGTGCACATGCTAAAGTCCTGCTCTCCTGAAAAGTCACTGCCTAAAGAGATGCTTGTGCATCCACTCAGAGGGCACAAAAGACCAGTCTGAGAGCACCAGCTGCTAAATTTAAAGTGCAGAAAAACCACAGAGGTAGGATGGAGTAGGAAAGTGGAGCTCCCCTGGCCTGACACACTGGCTGCAAGGACTGGCGACAGACTCCCTGATCAGAGCTCAAGAACTAGTCCCAGATTCCTCAAAGATGTAGCAGTAAGTCCTTAGACTTTGCAGGGACACCACTAAGATAAGTTCTCACTTTAACCACACAGATCCATTTGTCACAGCCTCTAGCTCAGCTGTTTCATGCTGAGACTGAAAGGACACTGCTAACAGATTGATACCATATGCTTTGCATCAGTGTATTTGATGACAGTATAAGAGGGTTGTGTTCACAGAGAAGGCACACGAACTCTAACTCTTGATATATAACAGCTCTTGCAAGAGCTGCAATTACAGCTGGTATTGGAATCAAGTTAGCTGGGTGAGGAAGTAGTTTCCCCATCTTCAGTAGGTGAGTGTTAATACTGCTGTATCTCACACCAGGGCTGTAAAACACTGGGGCCTTTGGATGGCATCCTACAAACAGGGATTAAATTCTCCCATTCCCATGCTTCCTGGAAGCAGGGAGATTGAGAGGAGATTCTCAGATCAGCAGATCAATTCTGTATAGTCTGGTTAGTCACAGTATCACCTCTCAAGCCTTCAGGGGAAAAGAACAAGCCCACTGCAATAGGGAGCCTGGGAGCCTTGTACAGCAAAGGCAGGGAATCAGACTTCAAGGTCTCCGCACAAGTTGTCGTAAGAGCTCTATACTCAAGCATGTTTTCCAAAACACTAGCTGTATTCCTCTGCAGACAAGTACCTCCCTGAACCAATCATGCAAAATGTGGTAGAGAGTAAGCCTATCTAACAATTAACAGTGTGGTGACTACATATTCAGAGTACTGGTTTCAGTTCAGATGAGAACAGTCAGGACAAGCAGGGAAAAGGCATTTATCAAGAAGCTCTGACACAGAAAGGAATGAAGAAACAGAGCAGAGTGAAGAAACATAGGGTGAGATACCTATAGAAGTGGGGGGGGAAGGTATTTCCCTCCTGCAATATCAAAACTATGCTCAGTGGTTCATGGAGCAACAGGTAAGCTAGGAAGCATATGGAGGCAAATAAGCCTCATCTCTGAGGTGATAGCACCTGGTAGCACCACATTACATGAAAGGTGAGAGTGCTCAGGAGAGGAGATGCTTCCTGAGAGCAGCTAGTAGAAACAGTCTTGCAAAGCCCTCTAGAGTACAGAGCAAACCTATCTGCACACAGGGCAGACAGGGTTTCTATGCTGTTTCATTAATCATGCAAGCAGCCCAAAATGAGACTTCAACTTTGCTCCCATAGCAGAGTGTCTGCAGTCTGTGTTGTGCTCTGTCCCATCAAGGGTTTTGCATTAGTTGGACATGGACTCAGACATTAAAGGTCTACAAAGCCAGACTCAGAAAGATCCCGAAAGTCTAACAGATTTGCTCTGACAGTGCAGAAAGTCCAAGTACAAACTCAGGGATCAGTGTGGGATAGAAGGGGCACGCTACAGAGCACACCATGGTACTGGATTGGGCCTTCCTACACGCTCTGCCAAGAGGTCAGAGCCCCACAGCCATCCATCTGCTAACAAGAATGGATGTTCACTGGCAGTACTACAAATACTAGAGACTCCAGCAGTATGGCAGATGTACCACAAATGCCAGTAGGCCTAATGCAGGTACCATCTTTAACAGTCACAGCCCCCACAAGGGAATAGAAATGCTAGCTTCAGTAATCTTCACATAAGTGTGGAGAGTTCACTCAAAGCCAGCACTACTGCTCCCACTGCTGGTCCCAAGCAAAGGGGGAGGAGAGGGGAAAATCTTCTTAGGGTTGAGTAGAACAAGCATGGGATA
The DNA here is from genome assembly GCF_028389875.1 of Rhea pennata. Taxonomy (NCBI): domain Eukaryota; kingdom Metazoa; phylum Chordata; class Aves; order Rheiformes; family Rheidae; genus Rhea; species Rhea pennata. Next base: position 13,143,232 of record NC_084670.1, on the reverse strand, counting down.
CAACTCCATGCACATACAGAACAAGTCTATCAGCAAGCTGCAAGAGCAAGCTGGCTGATCCGATTAAGGTCCACAATAAGAGCACTCCCTGCAGTAAAACTGAAGAACTTGCTGCCTCAGCAACAGCTTCCTACCTTGATCTATCTCAGAGGAAGAGGATCAACCAGAAGTTAGATACCCTATGAGATGCTGAGAGAAGTCAAGAACCCTCAGACTAGGTTACCACCTTCACCAGCAGTGAGCTATCAAAAACCCAGATAGCATCCAAACATAGGCCTCCTGCCCATGCTGAGCTGGGGAGCTGTCTGTGGCAGCTGCCATCTTGCAGCAACAGCAGCCCCATAACTCCTACAGGGAAGAGCCCTGGCTCTCAGGGACCAGCTACTCTGGAAAGGAGGCTGGGCTGCCTCACCTGTTTCACTGGCAAGAACCAGACTTTCCAGCCCAAGTACTCCCACCAGTTGACAACTAATAAGGTACATGCTAACAAAAATCCAGTACAATAGCACACAAACACAGGCAAAGTCTCTTGGGCCATCACAGGCACCACTTCCAATACCTCTTGCAAGCTCCTTCCTAAAGGATCTTAGCCTGAGAGTTTACTGTGCTGTAACCACAGCAGAAGAGAGGAAGTGCAAGTGCTCACCCTCACCCAGCAAGGATAGTGCTAAATCAGACATTCATCAATGCAAGGAAGCTATCTTCATCATTGTCCTGATGATTTTTTTCCTCCACAGACAAAAAGGCAACACAGTACACCCTGAATAAGCCTTTATTCACCTACAAACCATGGTAGAAGAAAACTAGCTCAAAATTAAAGTTCTCACTCTCCCAATCCCTAGCCCATTCTTAGTTTTAAAGAGCAGAACTCCTCTCACATTTCTGTCCTGAAGGACAATATAATGCCCCCATACCTAACGGACTTTCAGGAAAATGGCAAGAACACTGTGCAGAGCAGGACTGCAGAGGCCTAGGCCATGTGGATGGCATGGCTTAATCCCTTCAGTGAAACCAGCAAGAACAGGCTGCTGCAACAGCTGGCAGTGTTACTTCTCAAAGGAAGGACTTGTCAGAAACAGTTCACACTCATGAGCTGGAGGGGCTTCCTAGGAAGGAGAAAAATCCAGCTGCCTCAAACCCTGAGGGCTCAACCAACTGTTTAATTCTCTGAAGTGTCCTCAAGAAGCTGCTTAGCAGGTCTGGTGGAAAGGTCAGCTCAGCCCAGGCAGGAATCTGCCCTGGCCACATTCTGGAAGAGTAGGTGGTCAAATTTTGGGCTGCATAGCAGGATGGATGCGCTGCAGCACAGATGGTCCTATTCTCTAAGTGGAGAGGAGACGCTCTGAGGGAATGTACTAGCAGTGAGAGTGCTCTCATCATACCAATGAGCAAGCAAGCCTCCCCTCACAGCCCTGGGGGAAGAAGGGGTACTTGTCTGACTTCCTCCTTCCCTTAAGGCACCACAACTGGGACAGTCACCCAAGGGGAAGCACCTGACAGTCCCTCTGTACTGCTCTGAACAAGACTGCAGGAAGTGCAGGCACTGAGGCAAACAGATTTCCCCCTCACCCCCAAATGCCTCCCCACCTGTCTCAATGTCTGAATGTGATGTCTCATTACAGCAGTATTACAGCAATCAGAGTGGCAGCTTCCCCAAGTGCCCTTTCGTTACAGAAGGGCAACAGGCCTGCGTAGCAGATTTACAGACCAACTCCAGTACTGCCTGGAGAAGGTCAGATGAGTGTTGGTCACAGTTAAAGTCCACAGCTGTCCAGGATGGACAGACCCACATGCATGGCAGCACCACATAACTCACCAGTTTGAGGTGGGCTCACACCAGTGCTGCTGCCACCAGAAGGGTGACAATAAGGCTCTCCTCCCACCAATGTTCTAGCACAGGGGGCTAGATGGAGGCCAAGCACCTACACAAGCTGGCACTCAAAGCTAACATTGTGTTAGCAGCAGTGGGGGAGGCCTGGTACTGCCATCCTGCCCAGAGGAGGAGGGGAAGAGGAATCTCTCAATAGCACATTGATGCTGGGGGCTGTGTGGGAGAAAGCTCTTCTGCCTCTGAAGAGCCAGCACTGCCTAAGAGAGGCTGTTTTCACACTGCCACATCAAGGCCAAGCACAGCCCCAGCTGCAGGCCCAGCACAGCTGCTGGAGGAGATGCCTGGCCTCGCCTCACTCACCACTTCTCAGCCACTGAATACCTTCCCCAGCAGTCAAGATGAATATTAGGGCCTCCTTCACGGGGCACATGTGTGCCAGCATCTGCCACAACAGCAGCAAAGCAGCAGGCTGCGGAGCCCTGAGCACAACCCCACACACAGCCTGCCAACCCCAGGGAGACACACGGGGCCACAGCTTACCTCCGCTCTGCACCCAGGGAAGGTGGCTCTCGGCGCAGGCCCCACGTCCCACTGCGTCTCCAGCTGTGAGGGAGGCAGGAGGGAGAGCTCAGCCAGCAGCAGCAGGCCCGGCCACCCCCTCCCCCCCAGGAGCGTAGGCAGCACCCAGCCTCGGCGTGCGGCGCCACCAGGGCCTAGCGCAGCCCAGCACCCTGCTCCGCAGCCACTGCCCAGGGGGAGGCCGCGGCAGCGGCTCCCGGCAGCACTGCGGCCCTGGGCCTGCGTGGCTCCTCCCGGCCCCACGGCACTTCCCGGTCTAGTCGTCTCGCACCGCCCGGCGCTCCTCCCCAGCAGATCCCTTCTCTGCTTTTAAGTCACTTCCAGGCCTTTCTGACAGCCTCAGCGCCTTCCAGCAAGCACTGAAGACGGCCTCTTCCCTACCCCCCCAGGAGGCACCAGGACAGGCCCTGAGCACCCCACAGCACACACAGAAAACAGACCTCTCTGAGAGCCACTTCCAGTTTCAGGAGAAGTGCCAAACACGATACTGCTCTGCCTTCCCCAGACTTGTGTAACAGGCATATCTTAATTCAACAGAGCACGGACAGGAAGCAGACCCATGAATCAGACACCTTCCCTTCCAACAGCACGCAGTCAGCGCCGGCTGCAGCCATGACCCCCTCCCCAGCAGGGCTGTAGGCACACGTGGCCACACCAAGAACCACAGAGCTAGCAGCTGGAGAGCAAGAGCCCCCTGCCATGCTGTAGGGCACCAGGGTATGATAAATAACCCATCTTCCTGCTAAGCAGGTTTGTGGCAGCATCCTAAGCACTGCTGCAGGAATGACAGCAGCAGCCACGCTGAGGGGTCCCAAATGAGGGCAGCCCCCTCCACAGGGAGGGGATAAACCCCCTCCTGCTTGGCAGCACCGCTGAGGGGAGCAGCACACAACCCCAGAGTGCTGTTTTGGGATGCGCTGCAGATCTCAGGATCTAGCTTTTCTTCAAAGCCGCTTCAAAGATACCACCTGAACCCCTTCCTCTCATCTTCCTGCTCCAAGACAGGTCAGCATGCACCACTCCAGCCCTCTGAGAGGATCAGCACTGCTGATAGAGTCACCACCCCCCCCCAGCAGTGACAGCCACCTACTCAGCACCCTTCCTGATTCACATCTGCCTCACCCCACCACACAGTCTCATCACCTGCCAGGGAACATGGTGCAACATCCAGCCCTCCTTACCTACGAGGCTACAGCTTCCACAAACTTGCCCCTCATCCACCTCACCCACAGTGTCACTACAGCTGGTCTAGGGGACACCATCTCCTCCCACACCCTGGGGCAGCCAAGGCTTCCCAGGTGAGAGACACACAGAGACCCACCACACGTGCACTAGCTGCTTTCTCTCCTGCAAGCTCTTTACCTTAAACACTCCACCACCAAGTGGGCATATGGCCTCACTGGGCAGGGTCCATCTTCACAGCTGGGCAAAACCACCAGCCTGGAGCAGCTAAACAGTAAAGCCCATTAAGGCCCGAGTGCCCCTTGCTTTACAACACTCACCGACCTTGGGGGGGGAGGCTGCCTTTGACAGAGGCCCACAACACACACGAGCTGTGCCCACAGCAAACAAGGAAACTCCCACACCCTTAACCCAACAGGAAGCTCAGATGCCTCCATCCCCCCCAACCCTGTGGGGGCCCAACCCACCCAGCACCCCCCTTCCACGGGCCAGGGGGTGGAAGGGGGGCCGGGCCGGGCCGGGGCAGACCAGCCACCCCTACCCTACCCTACCCTACCCCACCCCACCAGGCAGACAGGCCGGCTGGCCCGGCCGCCCTGGGAAGGCCCCACCGCGTGTGCGCGGCGCCCGCGTTCACTCACCACCGGCCGCACCCCGCTCTGCCCGCCGCCACGGCCGCCCCGCGCTTATATAGCGCCGCCCTGCCCCCCTCGCCGCCGGCGATTGGCCTGGGGCGGCTCGCTCCGCCCCCTGGGCGCCACCGCCCCGGCCGCACTTCGGCCCCGCCCACCGCGGGCGGGAGCGCCGCGCGGGGGGAGGGGGGGCGCGGCGGCCGCCCCTGGGCCGGGGGGGGGGGCTGGGCCTGAGGGGTTTTGGGGGGGCTGCGCTGAGTTTTGGGGGCGCCTCAGCGGGGTGCGCGTCTGCCCCAGCGCGGGGGGCAGCAGCGAGCCGTGCGGCGGTGGGCGGGGGCACTGCCCCCACCGGGCTGCAGAGCCACCAGGCGAGGGAGGCGGCCGGGCCCCCGGGCACCTTGCTAGGAGGCCTGGGCAATGGCGACCAGCCCAGCGCGCGGCCTGCCTGTGTGGTGCGAGCCGCTGCGCTGCTGTCCCCGTGTTTGCGGGCGACGCAGCACCCTGGTCATCGTTCACCAGCCCGTTCCTGGTCTCCTGTCCAGTTATGGATGCTGCTCCGTACGCCTTAGCAAGAACCAGGTGTCCACAGCAGGCCCTGAGCTGGTGATTTAGGAGGGCTCTTCCAATTCCACAGTTTTGTGGAACAAGCTCAATAGGCAGAATGCACTCATTTTTCCCAGAGGGACCACACCGGCTACCACAAGCGTTCAGGAACAGAAGGGCTCTCAAGAGGCACGAAGACTTCCTGTTCGTTGTCTCAAGCAGCACTTCTTCTTGTGTTGGCTGCTCAGACTTACCACACTTCATCTGAAATATTTGCTGGGCTTTGACTCGTACTCCTCTCATCTGAGGATGGTTCCAGAATTCACTGTTCTAATTGTTAGGAATCGTCTTCTCATTTCCAGCTTAAATTGATTCACGGCAAGTTAATATCCATTTGTTCTCGTGCCAACATTGTCTTTTATTTTACATAGGTCCTCTGCCTTGGTATTTATGATCCAATGTGTTTGTAGACAGCAATCCTCTCCCTTCTTAGCCATTACATGGACAACTAAACAAGTTTTTCCAGCATTTTCTTATTAGCCGACCTATCCCTGTACCTACTGCCTTGGGAATTCCTCTGGTCAAGCTGCTGTTCAAGTTCACTTTACTGAAGATGGGTGACCAGAAGCGCTCCCAGGCTTTGCTAGGCTTCGTATAGGGGCACTGACATTTGCCTGCTGACATTTCCCCATGTGGATACATCCAAGGGCTGCATTTGCCCTTTTCATTCCTGCCTTGCAGTGGCAGCTCGGTGGCACTCTGTGGCCAGCTGTTCCCATAACTCTTCTTCTTCAGGTGCTTGCAGCTCAGAAGTTCCCAAGGTGAAAATGAAGAACAGCATTCCTAATGACTTTCATTCCATTTTTTTGGTGGGACAGTGTTCCTTCATTCTCCTGCAGTGTCTGTGCCTAGCTAGACATGTTGTATTCCAGCAGATTTCATCAGAATACTCCAAATACTTGTGCTAGTCCTTAAGGAAATAAATTTATCAGACCATCCCTGAAGAACTTCCCTGCTAGCCTTCTGTACCTCCCACTGTGCTCTCTTTCACCAGATTCTGCTTTCATCTTGACCGTAAGCAGCTCCTCATCACATTGAATTCCTGTACTCATCTTTGTCCCTACCATCTTCATAAGGTTTCCCAACAGATCTGTTGCTTCCCTGGAGACCACTTCTGGCCTGTTGGTTTTCCTTTTCTGAAGAAAGCTTTTTCTCAGAAAGCTAACAGGTTTGTCAGACATAATAGACTGTATTTTATCCATTTTCTATTTCCCATTCATGTGATGAGTTACTCTTTATTTGAGCACTATTAACAGCAGACTGACAGGCCTGCAGCTGTCTGGATCACTTTTTCTGCCTTCTTAAATATAGGCATCACTTCTTTTTCTTTCTTATCTTCCTTTTTTTTTGAACCATTGATCTGATGTTATCTATTCTTGATTCATTTCAGTGAACATCTTGCTATGTCATTTGTCCTGAAATGAAAGATCAGCAGTGGATTCCTTCCCACTCCCTAGTAGATACTTTTCAACCTCATGTCCTACATCTGTAAGCTTTCTCCAAGTGTTTCTTCTTCCCTGGATCCACCCTTGCTGTCAGGCTTGACAGGCTGCCCTGACAGTGAGCCCCAAATTACACAGCCAAGCCTCTCCCTGCAACTGCCACAAATTTCCAGGTTGCTGCCTTTTCTTCTGCTCTGAATGCAGTTTCACCCTCTTCTCTCTCACAGCCTTGGACTCTGTTTCCCTGTTGTATCTGCTGTCTCCACCATTATTCCTGCGGGCCATTTGCTCTTCAGTTTTTCCTTTCAACTTCATCTTCTGTTTCCCCTCTCGCTGCTCTAATACACCAAATATATTTCTCCGTATTATTTCTCCTCTACTAGGTATGTTTTCTTCTCATGGTCACTTGCTTTGATGGGCTCCCTCGTCTACCGGACTTCATGTGTCTTCATATGAAGTAATGAAGTCCTTCAAGAGGACCTCATTACTTCATATGCTGAGTGCCCAGTGCCGGCCGTGGTGCCCAGGACCGGCTACCGCAGCAAAGCGCAGCCCCCCGCCAGGCGCCCTCGCGTCAGTGCGGCCACCTGGGCCGTGCTGGGCGCCCTCGGGCCGGGTGCCCCCCGCCGCTGCCAGCCTCCGGCCTCCACAGTGGTCTCCATCTCGCTGCCTCCGCAGCAAGCCCCGCCCCCACCACAGGCCCCACCCCCTTCCCTAGCCCCACCCACCCACGTGCTCTGCTCCCACTGCAAGCCCCGCCCCCTCCCCAAGCCCCACCCACCCCGTGTGTCCTGCCCCTCCCTGCTGCAAACTCCACCCCTTCCCCATAGCTCCACCCCTCCCTGCCCCAAACCCCGCCTCCTTCTCGCCAACCCCACCCCTACCAGTCACAAGCCCCGCCCCTTCCCCACAGCCCCACCCACCCCGTGTGTGCCCCGCCTACCCCAGGTAAGCCCCGCCCCCCCCCAGGCAGTGCCGGGCCCTGTGGGCACCATCCAGGCCTGTCCTGGCCCGGCTGCTGGCCCGCGGCCGCCCGCAGCGCGGCCGAGGGCCTGGCGCCGGCCGTGGGTCCCCGCTCACGTCGGGCAGCCTCCCCGGGGCCTCGGCAGCTCCCCCGCGCCTCGGGCTGGGCTCCAGCCTCGGTGACGCCTGGCGGCAGGACACACCTCGTGGAGTAAATCCCCTCAAAACGGGTGATTCCCACTGGCCTTCCCCCGCAAACCGCCCTGGCTGCCGGAGCTGCCCGCAGCCTGTCTCAGACCCTTGGATGCCGCTCGTGGGAGTTTAGGCTCCTTCCTCCATTGCTTATCTGCCTCCTCTGAAGGCGGAGGCCAGCCGGGCAGGTGGGACCCTGTGCCCTCCTCCGCCCTGCCCTCCTGTCTCGGCTCTCTCCGTGCTCCTCGCGGGGCAGGATGCCCTTCCCTTTCCTCTTGCTGGTCTGAGCTGGCACGTGCCAGCAAAACTTGCTGAAGGGACAGCCGTGGCGGCCATCACCCACGCAGAGGGTTATCACACTATCGGATTGGAAGGTCTAGAGGAACGAAGCAGTAGAGAAGGAATGAAGCTCGGTGAAGAGTTACAACCTTAGGGGTTAGCAAGGAGAATTTCACGGTGAGACTCTACTGCATCTGCACCTGCAACTCCATGTTGCACCTTTTATGCCACCGTCAGACCTGCAGGGTGACCACGAAGCATCCGCAGCAGGCCAGGGGAGGAAAGTTCGGCCCCTTCAGGCGCTACGATCAACCAGTCTGCTCCATGAACAGTTTCTCTTCAGTTTTCTTTGCCGAAATAGAAATTCTCAAAACGCTGTATTTTGGTGGAACTAAAATATCTTTTAGACTATGTCTGATTTGTACAATAAGTCTATATTTCCTTATCATTCACTGAGCTCATAGCTAAGGGTTTATTTTATTAAATACTCAGAACTTACATTATGAGGTTCTCATGCAGCAAAAGCATTGACATCATTCAACTTGAAAATTCTGAAAGACAATTATTAATGCAAAGTTAGCACCCATGAACACTTGGTCCTGCATCTCTTCAGTGGCATCTTAGACACATAATTAGCAAATTCACCTACCTAGTTATACATAGGAATTGAAAAGATGATATCCAGATTCCTCCACCTTTTTTTTCTTTTCAGTCCTGAAAAGCCAGGGATTTTGCGTGTGGTCCAATAAAAACACTGAACTTAGAGTGGGTTTCCAATGTCGTTTGAACCCTTTCCCCTCAGAGCTGGACCCCAAAGCACCATCAACCGCATGTCATTGCTGCACACCTCTGTAACTCCAAGACTAAAAACGACAAGCTGGTTATACCGACAGCTCAAAACATCCACAAAAATTTCCTGTGTCACCACTGTGTAGTACTGAGGCATGAACAGGCTTCCCTGGCCACTGAAGGCTGAAGCATTCACTTTGCAGAGCCTGCAGGACCATTAAATGCTGTAACGCTGGCTCACGATTTCAACAAACCCAGATGGGCAGATAGGCCATGGGGGAGTGCACACATGGGATGTGCTGCCTCCTTCCATGGTTGATATCAACATTAGTGACTCATCTGTGCAAACTTGCATCCTGTTATTTACCCTCATTACATCATCCTGGCAGCACGGGCCAATTACCCCATCACTGTCAACGTTACTCTTTTCCCCTTCAGTTGGAAGATGGGGAAATATTTTCAGGCCTGGAATCTGAGGTCACTAAAAGCCCCTAAAGCTATCAGGAAACAACTCAAAACATTTTTGTAGCCAGCACGCATAAAATGACCCTGCTCAAAGTCCTTGGGGTAACCTGAGGCACCAGTTTCACTTTAAAATATCACCTGGAAAAAGACAGACTGTGAGATAAAAATGAAGGCAAAAGTGTCACCCAAAAGCTTTCTGGCACCATGAGGGGTGTGCCTAGGACACAGATGCTTTGATGGTAGAGTTTCTTCCTGGGGTATTTGGTTGCTGGACTTTGCCTATCAGCCTGGGTATGTAGCATGCATAAGATTATGTGGTTTCCTGAGAACTGTGCATCTGCCACACAAAAGCCAACACTGTCCCCAGCACAAACACCAACACTGAACTCCACAGGTTGGCAACATGAGCCTAACAGGGTGAGGCTCCCCTGGGCCCTCTGCAGACAGGTCTCACCCTTGCTCTGGCCTACTAAAGCATCTTCGTTTGTTCCCGTTGTATGCAGATAGCCTCGTGCAACAGTGATGGTTCCCAAAGCATACACCTGCTTGTCTCCCTCTGATGGTAATTTTCCTGGCAGTCTGCAAGCACCAGGCTGTGTGCTGCAGCATCTGCTCATGGCACTGCAGGTTCATGCCATATCCCTCCTGCATAACAACTGGAAACAGCTGCTGACAGCAAAGACCTGCCTGCGCAAGTTCAGCTGCTGGTGTGACACGGCCACGGCTGCTGGAGGCAGCAGGATTGTGCACGGCCCGGGGACCACCATGTCTGGAGTCCTGGTGCTGGTGTGGTGGGGATGGTGCTGCCCTGAGCTGCCTGGGGAAAATGCAGCAGAGCCGTGGCAGAAGCAAAGAGCCAGAGGAGACTGAAGGTCTGGTGAAGCGAGGGCGGTAAGCTTGCTCTTCAGTGCCTGCACCTGGAGCAAGGCTTCTCTGTGTGATACACAGACAAAAGTGACTGTTGCCACAGTCCTGGAAAGGACTGGTGGGAAGTTGGAAGGGTCAGGAGATTTGAGGAGTTCAACATATGAAGCATGACCTGAGTCTTTCATTGCCAGTGCAAATATTCACGCCTGTCCACATGCAACACAGCTTGGCAGGAGATGAGGCTCTGTGAGCTCTGCCTCTGGTGGGACCCCATAGCTGCCTCCCTAGCAGGAGCTTCCAAGGGTGTCTCACAGGCACATACATGCTCTTGAATGAAGAGAACGCAGGTGATGAGAAAGCCCTAGGCAGTCTCCAGAGTCGCCCTTTTCATTTGAAGCCATTTCATTTTGCCTTCGTGATGTGGCGCCCGCAGGAGTGGAAGGACTCCAGCAGCCTGTCCCAGGCTGAGAGGACAGCTTTGCGAAGCCTGGCAACTTCTCCACCCTTGGCGGCAAGTTCGGGTTACGGTCAGATTTGGTGACTTGATGCCGGCATGCCATGCCTGCTCTGCCACCACGTCCCAGGGCTGTCCTCCTAACGCCTGCTGTGCAGCAGCCCCCTGCACTGCTACGGAGCCAAGGAACCTGGAAGAAAAACACCTCCTAAGCGCGCCAGGCTGCGCAGAGACTTTCCTGGGAAGCCTTTGCCCCTACCTTTACCTGAAATGGCCGCAGAGACGCCTGCAAAGACTGTGCAGCCCGGGGCTCCCCTGCGTGCAGCCCTGGCCGGGGGGCGGCGGGGCTGAGCCCGCTCCTGCTCACTGCGCGAGGACTCAGCCACAGAAAGGACACTGTCGGGCAGGGGGTTGTGCTGGGAGAGCAGGCGGCACAAAGAGGGATTGTTTCTCCGTGCTTTAGCTCCGGCCGGGGCTGGGCTTTGCCTGCCTCTCGGGGCTGTGCGCTGGAGGGGGAGGCTGCCAGCGCCGCGGTGGCTTCAGGCACCGCCGTGACGGCGGCAGCTCGGGCTCGGCACCTTCCTCTTGGGCCTGCCCAGCATTTCCCTTCTCTTTTCTGCTTCCTGCAAGATTTCACCTCTCCGAAAAATGACAGTGAGCTCACGGTGAGCATCACAAGGCTCCCTGAATACCCCCATCTCCTTAAGCAGAGCGCGTTTCGCCCGGAGGATAGCGAGTGGCTCTGTACTAGCCGATGCCATTAGCTCCGCCGTGCCCAAGGTCCCACCTCTGCTCCAGCGGAGCAGGACATGGGAGCTCGCTCATGTCCCGCATGGCAAGACCCTGACTCCAGAAAGGGGACAAGGCTCACAGGGAGCGACGATAACTCTTTGGCCCAAAACACAGCCAGCAAGCCCTCAATGAAAGAAAAACATGCAAAACTGCCCTGGAGCACAGTCTTTATTTAGAGGAAATGGAGCTCTCATGCCACAAGGCACAATAGGGCGTTAGCACCACTGCTAATTTGATGCTCCAACACCAAGATAGCAAAGGAAGAAGCCTTAAGATAGGTGGATAAATCAGGGACAGTATCTGAGTAGCATTGGCAAGATGTTTGCTGCAGAAACCACAGTTCTTGATCTCCTGACTTTGGAAAATATGTGTCTCAGTTGGAAAAATACATGCAGTGATCTCCTTTCTTCACAAAACACTCCCAGCATTAAAAAAAAAAAAAAAAAAAAAAAAAAAAAAAAAAAAAAAAAACTCCCCCAAAACCAACAGCAACAACAAAAAAGAAGAGAAAAGTGCTCCCATGGGAGTGTCTTCCTCCTAGGAAACCCAGGGATTCCTGCTTCCCCTACGATGCCATTTTTTCTCATTTTGGGCCTTTGACTTCTGAGCTGTTTTGGGGTGTTTCAGTTTCCAGTTCGGAGGCTCACTCTGCCCACGTTTCCCTGGGTTTGGCCTTCCCTGTTGGAAGCGCAGGTGAGGCTGCGCTGGGAGCGACGCAGATGCTGAGCCTGGCTTTTCACGTTTTGGCAGCGCGTGCACAGCTGTGTTCCCTCTTAGCATAGAAAAGGGGGTCAGGCTCCCTCAGCCCCATCAGCAGAACGCGTTTCCTTTGGCCCCAGACATTTCTGTCAGAAAGGTTAGACTGTGACACCAAAAAATGTTCCAGCCCAACCAGCGAGCCCAAGGTGAGTCCCTGCCTCCCTGCCTTGGCTCCCTGCTGCGAATGAAGAGCTTCCAACGTCCCCTCCTCTCAGCTGCCCGCTGGTCTTTTTGGCTGCATCTCGCTCGCTCCGCCTGCACGGTCTCCCAGGCTCCCCCCGCAAGCCTTACCCAGGTCACGCAAAGACGTCATGACCCGCTTAAAAAACGTGTAGGTTAGAAAACAGACAAAAACTTGTGTGTGCTTGTGTGTGAGATTTTTTTTTCCAAACAAGACACCTGGGTGCACTTCTCACTTGGGACATGACAAGAAAACAAACTGGCAGATGTTGGCTGTGCTGCTTATGGATGACAGAGAGATACGCTGAAATGTTGGCAATACGCCTAACTTCACAACTTCTAGAGGAGAGACAGAGCAGAGCAGCGTCAGAGCAGGCTGCAGCAAATTAGCCAGCACAGCTTAAAGTCCAGTCCGAGGTGGGGCTGGGGGGACTGGTGGCTGCAGTGCAGGAAGGAAAGGCAATAAATCACTCTCCTGCACTTGGGAGGAGGCCTGATGAAGTACTCATGTCACGAGGGTGAAGCACTTTTCACTGAAATGGTAACTCAGGAAGATATTAAGCAACAGATGCAAAAGGCAAACGTTAAAAATTTCAGCAGGTCCAGCTATGTTTCATCTCTTAAGTTTTTTTTTTTAATTTGAACTGTTAATGCTAATATCTAATATGGCAAGGAAGACTGGAGAAGCTCCAGAGGACAGGAAGAAAGCTAATATTGTGCCAGCATTTGTAAAGAGTAAACAGGATGCTCTTGTAAACAGGTGTGTCAGATAGTCATTCCATGCAAAATAATGACTGAAAAATATGTGATCCTATTGATAACGACTTAAAGCAGAGAAATATAAATGACAGTCATCAGAGCTTACAAACAATAAACTTGTCAAACTAACACGATCATTTTTGTGCCGCTCTATATTCTTAAACATCTGAAGGACGTCTGACTCGTATTGCAGCATGTGTGGTCAAGACACAAGGACGCCTGCGACCTGGCCAGCTGTGCGAAGAGATGCTCCCTGGGGAACTGGCACTTGCGATGTGTTTCTAGCAGGAATGCTAAATAGCATAAACCCCTGGAAGGAAACGAAGGAGTGACAGGTAAAGCATGCAGTCCCGGGAACCGGGCCATGGCCAGGAGCAGAGACACCAAGTCTGCTGTCTGGAGATTTGGGAGCATCCAGGCAGTGGGGCTGCATGGTGAGACGCATCCGTTGTCTGCACCGAAGCCTGAATGGTGCCCAAGGAGAGGGAGACTCAGCCCGGCTGGGTAAATCAGTGCCTGTGCTCTCAGTCACGCTCCCGCAACCCACCTGAGGCCCAGAGAGCCAGGCTGAGCAGGGGACCCAGAGCCTCCTCACTGCCAAAAATGTATCACCAAGAAGAGAGAGGTTCAAAAAGAGACTGGACGCAGTCAGGGAGGACCCTGTGAGCATCGGCCATGGCGGGGTGCTGTGCGTGTGCAGGGAGTGCTCCCAGTGCCTGCAGTGTGGCCGTGCTTTTATTCTGACACAGCGCAGCGGGAGCGGTGAATCCCTGTTGGACTTGCTGGCCACAGTGACAATCAGCAGACCATGAATTTCCAACGTGAGTTTGTGGGTAAAAGGCCTGTTCGTGTCCCCTGTTTACGCACTGTCATGCACTGGCAGCGACAGGATGAGAGGCTGAAGTAACTCTGCATTTGGCATTCCTGCTCCCGCAGTCAGAATACTGCGTCCGTGCCCAGTGTCCACGGCTCCCGAAGGGCACTGATACATGAGGAGGTTTGGGTGAGAGCCAAAGACCGGAAAACAGAAAACGCCTTAAAGCAAACGGCTCTGGAACCTCCATCAGTTCAGTCTGTCATAAGGAATGAAAACAACTGGATCGTAATAATATACAAATTCCTCTCCGTGGGACCAACCGCTCCAGGACCCCTCCTTGGCTGAGAAGAGCCAGGCACTTAAAGGGAATTAAGAAAATACAACCTCAATATAAGGTGCAGGCATTTTACAGTATGGATAATTGACCTCTGGAACAGCCGACCAGCCGCTGTGGCAGAAACATACCCATTCCAGATCAGCTGTTTTCCCAGCAGCAGTGCTCTAACACACACCAGAATCAGCGCAGGGCAGTCCCACCGCCTGTGTCATACCGGAATTTACTCTGGCTGAGCCTAGCAGGCCACTCTGACTATAATCTACGGAAAAAACCCTGTCTGTCTTTCCCTTCCTCCCGTCCAAGTGTGTGAAAGGTCCAGCCTGCCCTGCTGGAGGCGTTTTCGGAAGAGCCAGGTTAGCGGCAGTGACGGGCAGCCCCCGCGAGCTGCGCTCCTGCCTGCCGCAGATCCGTAGCACACCGGAGCTGCTGGGGCCACGTCCGGGGAAAACTCACTCCAAACCCCGGGTGAAAGTGCCTGAGCAGCGCTGCGAACCCCCAGCTCCTCTCTCCCACTGCCTGGGACCAGCCTGTGTGTGTCAGGAGCAAAAAGCAGTCACATCAGCCTGGCTGGGCTGTTGCTATCATGGACACGTAGCTGGGCTCTTTGTGGGGGAGATGTTTTGCTTACCTATGAGCTGTTTGTAATTCCAGATGAACTTTCTATTTCTTGGCTCACTGCTTTTCAAGTCACAAGCTGCAAAACCTCAATAAAACAAAGATTACTTCTTAGGGGCCACAAAACGTAACCTAGCAAAGCATCTCCTGGTGAACAGGTTTAAATTCACTACAAGGTCCATGCCTCCACTAGGCAATTTCTGGGTTCTACAAATCAAAATGGGCTGAGAGCTACTGCCTGAGTCACAGTTTTGTGGAAAGTTTAGATTTGGGAGAACAGTCCACTGTCTCCACAAATAAGCTCGATCTGATTAGCTCAGAGATGAGCAGTGCAGGAGCAGCTGCAGGCTGTATCTGCTGAGTGGAGATTTCCTCACCCTTAAAACTGCTGACAGATGCTGTTGAGTAAAATACAGTGCTGGCTTTCACCACAAGTCAAAAGGAAAGTCCAGGCAAAAGCAGCAAGAGGGGAGCTGGTTGTCTTTAGGACAGTGCTGTACATACTGACATGCTTTGTGGCTATACATCTGCACCCTTTATTCTCAGAGAAATCTTTCATTATATGTTACAGCTCAACGGCAGAATGTAGAACAGGAACAGCTTTATAATGTCCAGTACCAAAGAGAAATGGGCCAGATTTTTACAGCCTGGCTAATTCAGGGGTGGAACAGCCCAGAGTAGAAAATACCTCTCTGAAGAGGGGGATTAATCCTAAAGTAGCTAAGAAACTTTATAGGAACACAGAAGCAGAGAATTACAGAAGTGAAATCAGATCCAGCTGAGATTTGCAGCAGCATCAGAATATAAAAGCTCTGTGCTATTCCTGAAATGCTCTTCTTGCTGTGGGTCTTGTAATAGTCTTTCAGTACTTGGCTTTCTGGGGAATAGTCATAATGGGCTTACAATGCACAAGACGTCTACTGCTTTGTTCATACCCTGCTGACTCACTTTATAACAGCTCTGTATGCATAAGCTCGTAGCTCCAGCATTCAGCTGCCAACATTTCTTGTATATTTTAGACTGGAGATGTTCTACAGCCTTACTCAAAGGGAATGGAAACTCCTTATGACTTGAGAGACAGACAGCAGTGTCACACTGTGCACAGAAAATGGTCTTTATTTGACAAGAGAAAGTAAAGAAGGAATGTCTTTTCTGAATCAACTAACAGAAATCAGGAGAAGCGTGCCCCATGCAGCTCTTCAGGTTCTGTATCAGGAAAGTGCAGGAGTCCTCTCAACCAGACCTGAAGAAAATGAGTCAATACTAGAAGTAAAGTCCGCTGCTCTGGCTGAACAGGGGGAGTTCTCCTCTCCAGGAGACATAGCTGCTAGTAGCTCTGCACAAACCACCTAGCACTAAATAAAACCCAGGGAGGGGTCTTACATTCCCCAGTTCCCTGGATGTGGTGAGGGGTACGTAAAGAGACTCAGAAGTCCTAGAAGGAACCCAGGTGCGGTGGCTGCAGCAGGAACAATGCTGGTAACTGCTGTTCCCTGGGTCTGGTTCATCTCAGCTCATCTCTGATATGGATGCATTGAGGCAGATTTGATGTTTGTTTTTATGCCACTCGGCATCTTTCCTGGAGAGATAAAACATGAAAAGCAATGAAGAATTAGAAAGGGCATTTGCTGAGGATCACACAAGGAGCACAACAGTTCTGTCAGGGCTTCTATTCCACTCCATGTACTACACCAGGCTTACTTGCTACAGCATCTTCCATCTGTCATCTAACACAATCTCTCCTACAATTTGTTGAGAAATCTGTTGAGAAATCACCTTGACATTTCCTGTCAGTTTTTTTTTTTAATTCTATCCCTGCCCTCTCCTAATCAAGCCTTTCTTATTGTCAGGAGGCTCCTACAGGACTGTGGGACTTTTCAGGCTCACAGAAGTTGCTGATAGCAGCAGTGAGATAAGAACCCAGACTGTTCCCCATTTCCATTCCAGAAAAGCAAAACAAAAGAACCTGTATCCTCTTCCATATAACATATAGTCAGTGCATATATACAAATTACTAAACCTCTCTCAGATCTCTTAATCTCTCTTAAATATATCCACCTCTTGGGCATTATTACTCTTTGCTGATACCAAACACACATGGGAGTGTGTTCAAAGACATCATATAGGCAGGTTAGGTAAGCGTACCATGGCAGACAAAACTAAGATGATCAGAAAAATAAACAAAAGGACAGTGATTAAAGAGCAGCACACAGGGATATTCAAAGGTCACTCCTTCGGAAAGTGGAATGTGTACCCAAACTAGAACAGGAGAGGAAAAAAAAAAAAAGAGAGAGAGGGAGAACTTCTGAGAATTAAAACTATAGTGTGACTGGACAAAAAAAAAAAAAAAAAAAAAAAAAGATTTGATGAAGAACTGGCTAACAGAATAAAGATTCTTAAACTTTTTTCAAACATATCCAAGGCAGGTTACTGCCTGCAGTGAGTTGGCAGGTAATCTGACGTCACTTCAGTGCTTGCTAACAATCGGTTACATGAAGAGTGAACAACTGTAAGGGTCAACAACATCTGGAATGCTCTGAGCAGTTCCAGTTCTCTTGCCCCTCTTCTGTATGTTTTCAAGGCTGAGAAAGAGTGACAACGATGGTCCAAGCTACATAATAATTTTCAGATAAACACATATGAAATAGACTGGGATTCATTAGCTGAAGAGAAAAAGAGATGGACAAGGGAAAAACAATACCACAGACTTCCATAAAATCAAAACTAGTATGGGGTGGGTAAATGAGGAAGGGTTATCCACTGCTTCTCACAAAACAAATAAAAAGGAAATAACCACTGAAATTATCAAGCAAAAGATTTTAAAACAAAAAAGAAAGTATTTTAAGCAAAACATGCAATAAAACCATAGGATATACTGCCACAGGCATGTAGAAGTCAAATTGGAATTCAGAAAGTGACTACAGAAATTGATGGCTATTATACCCAGTGGTCACAAAGCAAACTCTACCTCAAAATGGACCTAAACAGTGACTGCTGAAGGTGTCCCCCAAGGTATACTTTGTTCTTACATTTTCAGCCTCCACTCTTGCCTATTATCAGGAATTGGATGGTGGGATAGCAGGACCTTTGGCCAGTACAGCTGCTTTTATCAAAAGGGAACTCCAGGGTATCATAGGCTGGACAAGTACTCATTACCACTGCGCTCAGCTCAATGCACAGAAGCAACTGTCTTCTCATCCTGGAGACAACGTCAGTGGGTATAGAGCGAAAAATCACAGGGGCCTTCTTTGTTTCCAAATCATAGTGGAAATTACTTTCCAACTATAATATAAATATATCGTTAACTTAGAATTAATATTGTTGCTCAAGTTCATTTCTGAACAACGCAGTCATTATGCAGGCAAGAAAACACCAATTAAAATATCCCATATCTAGAATCCCAATTAACATGAACATAAGAATAACACCATAAGGTTAGGTCTGCAGGTCCTCCAAGCCAAACCCATTTCTGACAGCATCTTAGAGAGGATATTTATTTAAGGACAAATACCAGAAGAGGGCAAACTGGTAGTGATGCCTCAGCAGAATATCCAGTCAGCCTCCAACAGATTGTGGCTCAGGGACTTTGAGTCAGAATGGTGTTGCCATGATTTTTAGCTGTTGGCTGATTTTGCATGCAGAAATGTACCTACTTACTTTTCCATTCTACATAAACTTTATAAATCTATCACTCACTTGGGCAAGGTGCTCTACAGTTTCATTACTTAGTATTAAGAAAAGTATCTCCTTTTTTTCCTAAACCCAAAAGCTGATATTTTCATTGGTGCACTTCCTTCCTGTATCATGGGAAATTGTGAGCCATCATTCCCCATTCACCTGCTCTGCACAGTTTGAGATTTTATAGACTTCAATACAGTCTTCTCCCTAATCTCAAACTATCTCTTTTCCTAGATGCAATGTCATAGCTTTCTGAAGTCTTCCCTTATATGAAAGCCCTTCCAGACCTTCGACCAGTTTGTCACCCCTCCCTAAGCCTTTCCAGTTCTATTATAAATTTTTTACAAAGAGAAAAGATCAGAACTACATATTGCAGATGTGGGTACCTAATAGATTTATACAACAGCTTGATTATATTATAATAGTTCCTAACACTCAGTTTACATTTTTGGCTCCAGCTGCACATCCAGTTGATGTTGTTACAGAGCTATTATATCATGTATCTATTTCCCAAATACAAGTAAGTAGGTTAGAGTCCAGGCACTGAATATGTAAAGTTGAATTGCTTTTGCTCATGTGTTTCACTTCACATTTAATAGGAACATAATCTGCTATTATTAAACCCAGTCATTTAGTATATGCTATTGCTCCCTACATTTCTATCACTCTCAGATATACGACCTATTTACCTGGTTGTCCTGCTTGTGTCATCTGCACTCCTGCCAGCATTGGCTGCTGCTGGGTTGGTGCACCTGACATTGGGACCTGCTGCATGCCTGAAGCCCCTGCAATGATTGCACCAGCTCCTGGTTGACCTGACTGGACAGATGCCCCCGAGCCAGGGGGTCGCCGGTTTGACAGTCCCTTCCCAAAGGCTACAGCTGCTACCAGAGCATTGGTATCTGCAGGGTTGAAAGTCTGCTTGTTCTGTCGTAAACCTGTAGAAAAAGGAATGGTTTGGGGAGCATTCTGACAAAGAAGTCAGAAAATTAGTTTAGCTGGATCTGAATTTACTTTTCTGATAGTTCGTGCTTGTGATAGAGATCAGCCTGTAACAGCTTGTCCCACAAAAGTCTCAGCAGGATCAAAGAAGATGCAAAATCCAGAGATGGTGAGGTTCCAAAAGCTTTCTCATCAAGAGCAGGGAATACACTGCTCAGTGGACAAGGGAGAGGAAGCCACCTCCTCTACAGCCATAAGAAAGCCTCAGCTAAAGGCTCTTCCATGCTAAGTCCTATGGCAGGTAACAAGCATCAAGTTTTAGATATTCAAAGGTAACAATCTCCTTTCTGTGGTTCTTGAGCAGCATAGTGTCTGTAAGAGTGTTGGGACTCTTAAATTCTGTTTTCCACAAATATATTTCTTTGGGCTGTAACAGCAAGTTTGATGTTGCCTCCTGTGGGTCTGTGCTAAAACCCTTCCTTATGGAAAACTCACAGCTATCTGCTCAAAAAACTTTTAGGTCAGCAACACAGGACTAACAATATATGTCTCCATCATATTGCTGCCATTTCTCTCCATATCTAAAGGGAAGAGTGATGTGGTAGTGACTTATTTATTTTTAAATAAAAGGACTACCTCCAGCAGCCTCCATTCTACCTCCGAGCATCACCCTCGGATCACCAGCCTCACCGCTCTTTTTAAAGAGTGTACCTCCACACATACGCAGCAGGCCAAGGCAAACCAGTTAGACACCTAACAGGCGACTGCATTTTCACAAGTGTTTTAATCCATGTTGATCAAGATGTTTTCCTGGTAAACACTGAAGATAGCACTTATTTCCTTGAAGGGGTGTATGGCAAAGGGTTGGAATGACTTTCTGCCACGCATAGGTCACACAGTACAATGCTAAGAACAAATAAATACACCCCACCCACAGACAGAATGGCTTTTCAAATAAGGGAGCTACAGGACAGCCAGTCTTGCATCTTCCCAAACATTTTCATCTCTACTGCTCATCTGCATACCCCATGCTTTAGGTTCTTTGTTTTTCCCATTCTGCCGCTGCTCTCTCAAGCTTGCTGCTTGGACCCTGTACCTCACTTCTACCTCATACCTCCGCTTTCAGATTCACGCTCCTCCTTGCTGATTTTCTCCAGGAGATTTGAGCACATTTTGTTCAGGCTTTGGATCTGTTTCTGCAAAATGAAAACAATCAGAAACCACCAAGATATCTCCAACATAATACAAGCCAACAAGGTAAGTGAACAAGCTTTCTCTTCTCCAGGGTCTGTGTAATCAAACATAAGCATTTTAGTAGCAGAGCCTGAAGAGCCCTATTCTAGCATATGCAGGAGGGGGCTACAAGGAGGGGATAGCCTTTGCCCTTCCCTGACCGGTCTGATGGCATCTCCTGCAGAACTGGAAGCAGGCTGCATACCCTTGCTTTGGGAGACTGCAGAGGAACCCAAACTTTGGGGTTAGCTGGAGAAATCTCAGATGGAAAGGACAGAGAAAACAGAACTGTCAGATGGAAGGGTGAAGGAGGCAGAGCACTGAAGCCAGAGAAGCAGGGAACTTTGTACTCTTGGACTAAGAGAAAAAAGCATCAAATTCTTCTTCCCGTACCTGTGCCACATCAGGGCTGATTCGAGCTGCATCTGTGATCAGCTGCTTCTCCTGCTCCTCCACCTCGGGGTCAGGCTTAGTTCGAAGATGGTCAGGCACCACCTCATGGCTGAACACCGGCACACGCCCCTCTGTCTGCCGCTGCAATAGTTGGACAAGCCACACTCAGAGCCCCCTTCTCCAGCCCAGCACTCAAACAGCTCAAGACTAGAGCATGGGCTATCTTACAAGAACAAGGCTAGCAGCATGTTGGGGGGAAAACCTTAATCCACGGACGCATTAGGAAGTTTCAACTATTTGTCTAGGAATTTACACTGTGTCCACTTAGTCAGAGCATCCCATGGGGGTCTGCAGTGCTGTCCCATCTGCTGCCTGCTAGCACAGCCACAATCAGATGAAATGTTTTCGCGCTCAATTAGAAGCGAAATCTTGCCAGTGCACACTGTAGGTTCTGTAGGGACCTCGTGTTAGTCTGATGACAAACAACACAAAGCTAGGTGCAGGTGCCTGACAGAAACAGCACAACTACAGCAGACAAAATAAAGAGCTTCTGAAGAGACATCTCAGTCACACAAGGGGACACTCAGCTCCTCAGGCCCTGACGTTACGAAAATAACATTTATGAGCAGGAACACCTCCTGTAAAGTGTGCCAAGAGTAAATGTTTGCAGGGGAAAGCTCCCCAGTAAAGCAGGGGAGAATAGCTTCTCCCAGGCAGAATAGCTCATCACCTTTTCTTTCTCTATACCCAGAGCTAAGGAAAGGCCAAGAACAAGGAATGGTAAGTTGGAGCAGGTACACAAACACATTCTGATACTCCAGGGCCATCATTCAGAGAGAAGTTTCTTACCATGATCTCCTCATCACGATCTGGAGACAGCACTAGGGGTATGATAACCTGGTTTCGCAAAAGTGGGGTTTTCTCATGCTTTAGCACTTTATTCAAGGTGTTCAGCTGTCCTGAGAGCAATGCAAAGCTGTCCAGAACTGAAGGCCTGGGAAAATAAATAAAGAGGATAGAACAGGGAAAGGGATATTAGAGATGGTATTACTTGTTCTTCACTCAGATAGCTGGAAAGTGAGGAAATTGCATTAGTATTCCTCTAGTCTACTCACTAGTCTACTCCAGAGAGTAAAGAACAAAACGTACGGCTGAACATGCAGGCGTGGACAAATCCCAGTCCCCAGAGACAATGCTGCTAACAGCTCAAGGACATTGTGGGTACCACTGGAAGGGTCAGGTATTTGGGATGTCAGCAGCATAAATAGAAGCAATGCTTCCCCTATCACTGTAACTCTCCCAGTGCGATCCTAAACCAAGGTCTGAGAGACAATCCAACTCCCAAGCAGTAGAGTCAGGAGAGACACTATTTGTAGCTTGGTTATTCAGACTAACAGATAATGAAGCAAAATAATGGATAATCTCATCAAGGAAGTCACTTCCTCTTGTTTCCTTCCAGGGATTCTGCAACAGTAACTATAAATGTTAATTGCCTATGAAGCTCTGCTGCGTGGCAGACACTCTGCAAGATGCTCTACAGTTTAAGCTGCAGGTGCATCGTCCTTATGCTCCTTCAGGATGAGAACGTGACCCTGCAAGTCTTTTCAAACTATCTGGCAAAACATGCAGAACCAGCATACAGGTAGGTACAAAAACTCCATTTATACTAGAGCAAAAAAAAGTCAGAAGGGTCAAGAAACGCAGAAAGATCAGCTACTCAGTTTATAACATATGCAGGTCTGTAAGATATTCTGTCCAAGAAGTTTCCAGTCACTGTAGGCAGAAGCAACTATGTAGGTTACCATAAAAGTGCCCACATTAAAAGGTGCTGGCATGACCCTACTGCTGTATAGTGCCGAACAAATGCTTTTCAGCTGTTTTACTAGTTAAAAACGTGAAGTGGTTCCACCAGCAGGAATGTGAAAAGCAAATTTAAGCATACTGACAATATGTTAGTGGTTTTTAAATTATACTTTGTGGTCCTTAGAGCAGACTCTGAAATAGCTTTGGCAGTGATGGACAGTACCCCAGCTCTGTGAGAGGCCTTACCACGTGAGTCGGTCATACTCGTTCTCCAGCTTGTAGATAAAACTGACCAAGGAGTTCTTCAGGTCAGCCACCTGGCTGATGAGTGCCTCCAGGGTCAACTCCAGCTGCTTTTCCTCTCTCTAAAAAAACACAGGAAAAACAGGGATGAGGACAAAGCTTGCCATCTTTCCAAGGACCAGAGGGGTCCATATGTATGTATT
Organism: Rhea pennata; assembly: GCF_028389875.1. Taxonomy (NCBI): domain Eukaryota; kingdom Metazoa; phylum Chordata; class Aves; order Rheiformes; family Rheidae; genus Rhea; species Rhea pennata. The sequence continues at coordinate 13,120,200 of NC_084670.1, read as the reverse complement.
CATAGCCCTTCTACACACAGACCACTCTTTGAGGGAAGGAAAGAGAGACCCTGGAGATAAAACTCCTACATTCTCATGCTAACTTCTTCTCCTTCAGTGAGAGCACTCAGGCAAGAGACAACCCCTCAGCTGGCTGTCCTCCTTAAGATCCAGATGAGCACAGTGAAGATACCATCACTTGCATCTTCTTTTTACCGCCTCAGACAGTGTCATCAGAGTTAGCTCATGTCACCTTTGTGAGCTATTTAAACTATCCCAGCTCTAGGCAGATTAGCATTCACTCCACTCTTCTGCTAGCAAATGTGGGTACAGTAATGTCTTCATCCAAAAGGGCCATTTGCAAAACAAGCTTCCACAGCCTGAAAACTCCAGTTTCTACCCTTCACCTCATTCTTTACTTTTTTTCTGCCCAAGTGCCATTTCTAACTGCTACAGAAACTAGACGCTCCCATTTTAGCTGCCCCTTAACAGCTGTGGGAGGCACTGCTTGTTGTGGGAGGGACCATACAGAACCTGGACACACACACAGATCACCTTTTGCCTGAACTGCACTCGTCCAATACCTTTTCCACCAACATCCCTGGGTGAGGAAGGATGGCAACAAGCAAAGTATCAGACCACAGGGAATCTGTTGCTGAAGATACCAAGACAGATCCCTGACTCTTGCAGAAATCCTTTAGAATCTTATCTATTCTTACTTTTCCATACAACAGAAGAGTTGCGCAAAATTTAATTAAAGTTCCAGCCCTAATAAACTGCTAATGTAAATCAAGGACTGTAGAATAATAATCCACCTGGAGGGTGGGACAACACAATCAAATAACAGAAAGGCAATGCCAACTGGGAAAGCAGATAACAAGTACACAACTAGACTGATTCATCCTATGGGGTTTGTTGTTGTTTAAATGAACTGGACTAGTGTGAGCTTCACTGAAGGAATTATCAAGTATCTTCTATGTTCATGAGAACATGAGATTATTTTATTTAATTTATAATCTGGCAAGAACATAAAAGATTTCTTCAGAAAACACTGACCAGACTTCACTTCACTTAACCACCTTCGAAAAAAAGGCTGAATCAGCTTTGGTAGAATCTGATCCCTAGCCCTTAAAGCAGACAGCTGGGTGTTGCATCTGGAGACTAAAGCGCTGTAACTCTCCTCCATCTTGTGATGGTAATAGTCAATTCCCGTGCAATTAAGAAATGACCTGTAACTTGTTGTGTTCACTGTGTTTGTGCAAGATAATTAATCAATGACTGTATTTCAAGTTGGGCTGATAGTCAGTGTTTTATTGCAGAGATGCCAGGCATATGCATCTAAAGCAATTCACCTGGCCCATTGCCTGTGTTTAGCCAAGAAGCCTTCAAGAGGATGAACGAAACCACGTTGCGCACACGCTATTCTCACAGCAGCATCTCCTCCAAAGGCTCTCTCCACAGCCATTATGTACAGGAAGCAGATATAAGCACTGCGAAGCATGTATGCAAGAAGATCAGTGCTTCCAAGAAATGCTATAACTACTGCAGGTATACAATATATCTAAGCAGCGCTTTGGGGAGTTTGTTACACAATACTAGATTAACCCAAGGCAGTGAAGATAGGGCTTATGGCAGGGATTGCTGAAGGACCTCCTGATCCTGAGTGACTGTGAGGTAAAGGTTAAATTCAGTATAAGCAAACATAAAGCAATGCACGTGGCAAAACAAAGAAAGAAAGGATCTAGCTCTTCAGAAACAATGACATTCTCTGAACTGATAACACTATCACTCAAAAACTAAGATCTTTGGAGTATCCTCTTAAAACATCAGCCCAAAGTTCAAGAATCAGTCAAGGAAACAAAAGCAATAATAGAATTTATTTGGAAAGGAACATAAAACTAAGCATCATTATATCATTGTAGAAACATATGCCTCATTTTCATCTTGAATGTTGCGTGTAACTCTTGTCCCTCTATCTCAATAAGGATAAAATAGGAATATGTACAATGAAAGACAACAAGGATGATTGAAGACGTGTCAACTTCTGTAGCTACAGCAAGTAAACACAAAAAAGAGACCAATGTGTACGAGTGGCAGAAAAGAGGAGAGTGAATATAAGAAGAATTGCATGCCAACTCATTTTCACCTTCTTTTCCACTATCACAGCTAGGACATACAAATGAAGTCAGGAGGGAGCAGGCTCAAACAAACCAAAGGAGGTTAATGGGCTGTAAAGAATCACCTGTCATTAACCTGTGCAACTCTTTTCCATTGGATATTATGGGTGCTAAAAATTCACCACGGTTCCGCAAGCAACCGGATCCTTCTTTCACGAAGGAAACCTCAGGAAAAGCTATTAAACACAAGGGACGGGCTAGCAACAGTTTGCACAGACCAGCCTCGCGCGTACTCTGCTCTCTCAGTTCTTCCTGGCCACCTGCTTCTTGCCTAGCGTCAAAGCCACGACGCGGGGCCAAGCCGGACTTTCGGCCCGACCTGGCACCGCAGCTCTCACCGAAGGCCGCGCCGGCCGCTGAGAGCGGGCAGCGCCCCGCTGCCTGCGCGCCCGCGGCAAAAGGAGGCTGCTGCGCCCGCAAGCGCGGGGCCGGCGGCGCCGCGGCCGCTCCAGCCCGCCGGGCGGCCCGGCGCGGCCCTGCGCCGGCGGCAGCAGCTGCCGCTCGGTAAGCGGGAACCGCCCGCGGCGGCCAGGGCCCGAGGCCAGGGCGGCCGGCTGCCGCGGCGCGGGGCGGGCGCGGGTGCCGGGCGCTGCGCGCGGGGCTGCGCACAGCTGAGGCCCGGCAGCCGCAGCCGGCAGCTCCGGCCGGGCCGGGCCGGGCCGGGCCGGGCGCCGCGCCCCTCACCTGCATGGCGGCGCCGCGGCCGTTGCTACGGCGGAGCTTCGCTTCCGGGTCGCGGCGCGCCGCGCCGGAAAGGCGGCGCGGGGGCCGGAGGGCGCGGGGCGGGGCCGCGGCGGCCGGGCGGGACATGGCGGCCGCCGAGCGCGGCGACCCGGAGGTGGGGGGGGGGCCGGGGGCGACGCGGGGGGAGGGGGTGACCGAGGCTTTGGGGGTCAGAGCTGAGGTGGGGGGCGAGAAGAATGGGGGCGGGGAGCAGGGGTGCTGGGGGCAGGGCCAGGCAGGAGCGGTGGGGGGGCCTGGTCCGGTCCGGTCCGGTCCGCGAGGGAGCGTGGGGCTGGGGCAGGTGTGGGGCGGGCGAGGGGCCGAGGCCCGCCGTGGGGCGGGCGAGGGAGGCTGGCAAAGGCCTGCCGGGGGGTGCTGGGGAGCAGGCCAACCCCGTCCCCCTCCTGGGGGGCTGGCTGGCCTCTGGAGTGACTTGGGGGCTTGCTGTGCCCCTGCACGCTGCAGGTGGAGGAAGCGGGGCACGTCTTCCTCCTGATGAAGAAAGACTATCGCATCTCCCGCAACGTGCGCCTTGCCTGGGTCCTCAGCCGACTCCATCAGGTCATCTGGGCTGTGCCTGAGCCAGAGCTGGTGAGTTGGTGCCCTGGGCTGGCGGCTGCTGCCACATCGTGATGTGGTGCGCTGCACTCCTCGTGAACAGCCAGGCCCTGCAGAAGACTTTAATCCTGTTCTTTATTCTGATTCTTACTTTGATGCGTTTGCTTGGCTTGATGTTCTCTCACTTACCATTAATCTTCTCACACAGTTAAAGTCAGAAAATGAACTGGATGTTCTCAGCATCTTGCCTAATGGGTGGCAGCCAGATGAGCCTGTCCAGCCTAGGCCCTATCTCCTAGTGCCGTCAACGCGGGTCACCTTCCTTGCCCGCCAGTACCGGTTTGTGATTGAACTTGACCTGAGCCCTTCCACTGGGATTGTGGTAAGTGCAGAAATTGCCTCTTTGAGGTGCTCTGTGTTGAAAGGCTGGACTCGTTTCTTCTCTGCTGAGAAGGCCTACTCTTCTTTACATCAGCTTTAGCTTTTGCAGAGGATGTGCTTTCCCAGGAGTGAGGCATGTCCTAGCTGACAGATTCTGTGTCTCTTCTGGCTGTTCCATGTGTGGCCTTTGCTTACCAAGAGCTGTTATTTTAGTCCATCTACTCTTACCGAAGGATGTTTGTTCTTATGTCTGTGTGATGAGGCAACCATCAAAGTGCTTGGAAGTCCTGGCAGATGAAAAGGCTAAATTTCCTCTCTCTGTTTCTCTAGGATGACTCAACAGGAGAGATAATTTTTGATGAAGTGTTTCATGCTCTTTCCCGATGCTTGGTGGGGTTGTTAAGACCCTTTCGTATCCCTGGTTCAGACATTATTTACCAGCCAGAGATCTTTGTGACCATCCAGGCGTACTCCTCCATCATTGGCTTGCAGTCCCATCAGGTAAAATTCAGCCTCTTCCGTAGCGCATTTCAGTGAGTGAGCAGCTTGCTGTACTGGTTGTCCGTGAACACAAAGGGAAGAGGGGGCATGTGTTAGCTGGGCTCTGTTAAATGTATTGTCGTAGACTTGTTTCATTAAAATGTGCAGCCTAGTGCAATATGAGCAACATTCTGGGCAGGAAGCAGAGGTTTCTCATGGGGGAGCAGGGCCCAGCATTGAATGCTGCCCGTAGGCATGTTCTCAGAGTTAGGTTGTAATTATTATTATGTTGTAATTAATATTTCCCTTATATTATGGCTAATACATTTTTTTCAGATTTCTATTTAAAAATTTTCTCTGGCCTATTCTAATTAACTTGGAACATGTAAGAAGAGATAGTGTGCCCAAAAGCTTGTCTGCTTGCTCCAGCTGTGTAGCAGTGATTTATTCAAAGATAATTACCTCTTCCTACAAACCTTACTCTCTTTTTGTGCCAGTAAGAATATGTTTCTCCTTGCAGGAGAGAGCAGTCCAGACCTAGAAATCTCACAGTTACTTGAGAGAGTAGGTTCTGGTTTGTGGTGCCAGTAGGGATATTTTTGAAGTTTATCCTTCTTGTATCGCTCCATTCCACCTCGCAGTAGTTTTGCATCATTTTCCTATTTCTGATAGTGTGTTTCATAGCATGGAAAATGGATAGTAAACTCATTTTTAGGCTAGTTAACCTAGACCTGTTCCCTCCCTCTCTTCCCTGGTCCACCTCTGCCCAAGCCTTCTGTGCAGGCTACAAGCTTTAATGGTCTGTACAGTGCTTGAAGAGCATGGCCATCACCTTGGTTGGTTCTTAGGTGCTATGAAAGTAAGCGTAGCAGGAATTTCTCCGTTTGCCGATGACAATTTGTGTGTAATCTTGCCCATCTGTCCTGCAGACATCACCATGCCTCAATGTTTCCCCTATTTACACTGAATTGAGCACTGCAAAACTGGTACTTTGTTATTCTTTAGATGTGTTCTAAAATCCCATTTCTTGTGTGAGCCCAGTAACTGTCATCTCTGGACATAACTGAAAAAAATGGTGTGTTCCCTTTTCAGATGAAAAGGCACGTATGCGTGTAACTCTCATGAGAAAGCCTATGTCTATTATAACTGTTTATTTTTCCTGTGTTTCTGTGTGCCCATCTCAGGTTGTGGGAATGTCAATAACGAGCAGCGTCCCTGCCATCTGTTAAATGCTTTGTCCACACATTGCAGTGGGTCTGGGCAGAGACAGCCTGCGCAGTGCACACGCGTGCTGCCTGTCTGCTTGGGGAGTTTCTGTGTTGACAGCGTCCCTCTGTCAAATCACTTAGCTTCTTCTGTAACATTCAGTCACATCTTTTATTTTCTTTATTTCAACTAACTGTTCCTTTTTCCAGCCACTTACTGAAGGATAATTGGATCAGTCTATAGGTGAGTTAGATTAAAACAAACAGGCCTTCCTTAGAAACATCAGATCAGAGTTAAGGACTTTTGCTTTCTCCTGATCACTGCTAGAAGAAGGCAAGAGAAGTAGAAAGCTCTAACACATGAATGAAATTCCCAGAGAGTGTTGCAGGTGTCTGCTGCAGATGCCATAAAATGTCGCTGCACACAGGCAACTGGCCCGGAGCTGGAGGAGGCCTGTGCTTTACCTGTACTTTGTCAGGGATATGCCTGAATGCCCCAGTGAGAACTGTGTTCCCATGCACTGTTATGGGGGTGGTACTCTAAAACCCTATCTTGATGGTTGGTACGTGTGTCCCCGGGCCAGGTACTATTCCAGGGCTGTCAGCTGGATGAGACGAAGCGAGAGGCCTTTCTGCACCAGGTGTACACACAGCTATGTGCTTTTGAGAACAAAGTGGCAGAGATGCTCCAGCAGCAGTATGAACCCAAACCACAGGTGAGGAGGGCAGAGGTGGTTGGTGTTTTTTGGCTCACGGGAGAGCTGCGCTCTGAGGCCCCTCTGTGGTGTACTGGCAATGGAAACCAAAGGAACCGTAATGCAGGTGTGGAGAAGGAACAACTAAGGAGTTTGTAAGAGAACTTTGTGGGATCTAGTAATGAGAAATGAACTCTGACAAAGTGGAAGCAGTAAGCATTTAGGAGAAGGACTGACACAAATATTTCCCTTGTCCAAAATTATTATACAGTAAAGCAACCTGACTCCTTTGTTATAGATTTTCTTTTCTTCTAGGACTGCTTTCTCTGGGAGAGGTGATTAAGTTAGTATCATTAATCTATAAATAGCTGTGAATATGCTGTTGGCCCTTGTTACAATCTTGAATGAAAATGCTTCCTTATTGCCATAAAAACTGACCATGAAGCTGAATAAACAGCCTGCAAAGTTTCAAATACTCCTTAAAATTTGTGGTAGATGTTTTAATTAGTCAAGGATATAGATATCAGCAAGTTATTGATAGCACTATAAAATACAACTTTGGATGAAAATTAAAGCAAGGCTCTGGGATTCAGACTGTCTGTGGATTTCTCATCAAGATCATCCCCTGATCTTGGAAACAAATGAAAATATTTGATTGTGATACTGCAGTGCTCACATAAATGAATGGTAGTCACAGGCATTGCTGGTCTGGTTGAGGTTGTTTAGTTACCCTGTGGTATTAGCTTGTAGAATTTGGGCTCAAGGAAAAAAAGAATTTCAAAATCACACGAACAAGAGGCTAGCAATGAATTCTGGCAGCTGCATATCTGAAGTGATATAAATCTCGTCTTCTAGCTGAAAAATATTAATACCTCTGAATATTAAGACTGTCTGTCAGTCATGGAACAGAAGGAGGTTTTCAGGAAGGAAATACTTTTTCCAGTGTGTCCAGCTGGTGTTTTTGCAGTGTTATATGTATTCCTGCTTGCTGCAGTAGTTGTAATATGTTCAATTACCCTATAACAGGTTCTATGCAAATGGAGGAAAGAGACGCACTACCAGGCTGGAGGGACTGGCAAATCCTGCCACAGGCTGTAGGGTGGATGTGAGAGGCCCCAGGGGAAGGCAGGGACTGAAACTTTTTTTACTTTTGAAGTTGCATCAACTGTATCATTGTCAACAGATGCTTGAATTTAAGGCATCCAGTAAATTAAAGTGATCATAGTCAGGTTTTTGCTCAGAGCCATAGGCTTTTCCTGTTTGTACAGAACAAAGTATAGTTTGTTCTAATCTTCCCCCCCCTCCCACCGCCCGCCAATTCAGATCATCCAGCTTAGCAGGGGAAGGTCTCCTACCCATTCTCTGAATTAGAAGTAAAAGTGAAGCAATAGCTTACTACAAGGTGAGACTGCCAGAGCCTTCTGGACATGAGGGGCCTATGAACGTAGTAGGTTCCTCACATATGTAATTATACAAATTTCATGCTTTGCCTGGGGGACATTTTTCATAGAAGACACAGGAAAAGCCTACGTGCGTTTACGTATATCAGCATTGCATGGCTAATGCTGTTTGCGCAGAGTTAAATATATAGACGCTAGACTTTGTCCTTTGTTTGGAAGCTTCTTACTCCCCCTGCTGCAGTGAGACATTGTTGTCTTAATCTCTTGAGCATTCCTGAGTTTTACCTGAGCAGATGCTGAGTATCTGCAGCTTCTACTAAATGACAAGGGAAAAGGAGGTATTCAGCATATCTTTAGTTGGAAACTGCTTTATCTGAAGCTCTGCAAATGGTCTGGAGTGACCACAAAGTGTCCTGTATTTCCCCACTGTGAGAAATAAGCTTACAGTAAAGCTCTGAGTGTGTTGTCCCATTTCTCTACCCCCAAGGCAGCTCTGTCTTACTGTTTTTAGGTGTCCAGATGACTGGATCTTTGAGGGTGACTTGAAATTAAGGCTAAAAGTGGAGCTTGCTGAAGTGCTCCAGGACTGCAAGACTATAGGGATTCTATACTGAATGTTGTTTGGGAGAATTAAGAATTAGAGCTAGGCTAAAGTGTGGCTGATGTGTTTTTTCTTTGCCAGGTGGACTTGTCGCCCCTGAGCCAAGAGAGCCCTGGTGATGCACAGGAGCCATCGGGCAGGAAGCCCAGTGTGTCTGTTGTCACTGCTGATGTCGGCCTCGTCAGCATGGTCCGGCAGGGTATCCTGGCGCTGCAGTTGCTGCCTTCCAACTCCAGTGCAGGTTGGCTTCATCCTCTGGGTTTGGAAAAGCCCAGCTGTTTGTGGAAGCCTCTTGTTGTAGGCTTAGATGAGTTTTATAGGAACTGGTGCATGGATCCTTCGGTTAGGGTGAAATCTCAACAACAACTTTTCCTCTGTGCTCTGTGTAGGAGTGAGGAGGAGAACAGCACTGTGCTAAGCGCCATGTGTCAGTGCTGGGGAGTTTGCAGGGAGGCACAGCTGCAACTGCTGCTCAGGGCAGGGCAGGGTGTGCAGAGCTGTGCCCAGGCTAAGTGCTTTGCTGCACTGAGTCAGCAAGTTTACCAGCTCCAGAATGCCTTGGGTGCTGCTAGTGTCAGTCCGAGCCAGCCAGTTTTGCTTTCTGCTTGTGCCTGTATGTCATCTGCACAGCCCAAGTGGGCACACCAGCAGAGTGGCAGCTGGCTGAGGTGAAAGATGCTCTAAGATGTTGCTGTCTTTGCAGGTATAATAATAATTACAGATGGTGTGACCAGTGTCCCTGATGTGGCTGTCTGTGAAACTCTACTCAACCAGCTTCGCAGTGGCACTGTGGCCTGCTCTTTTGTACAGGTATGTCTGTACATGTGGGGAGTGGAGGGGTTACTGCCTGCCAGAGGCAGGGAGACAAGTTGCTCTCAATAGTGGTCACCTCCAGAGGTAGAGAGGGGACTTCTGTCCCTGTCAGAGGTCTCTGACTGTACCCGTTTTCTCACATGTTCTCAGCATTGCAGTGTTTGCACAGGTCTCTTCTTTATCTGTCTTCCAGGTAGGCGGTGTCTACTCGTATGATTGCAGCTTTGGCCACGTTCCCAATGTGGAACTGATGAAATTCATCGCCATGGCCACTTTTGGTGCTTACCTCTCCACGTGCCCTGAGCTGGATCCCCTAAGCCTCGATCTGAATGTGTATCACAAGGCATTTCTGCTGTACTCTTTTCTGCGTACTGGGGAGTCCCTGAATCCAGAATACTACTGCGGTGAGGAGTGTGCATGTCCTCCTTCCAGCAGATGGATGTCTTGCCACACTTCTCTTTGGGGTGACCCCCACAGGCTGGGTTATGCTGATATTTCCCTTTGTCCCCTCTGGGCCGTTGTGAGTATTATGGAGACAAGAAAAAGGCAGCAGCATGTGTGGTTTGACAAGAGTGCCGCAGTGTTGTGTGCTTGTGCCTGTGTGAGAAGTCCTGAGGAGTGGTCAGTATACAGGACCCCACAGCTCCATGCCTCCTGAAGGCTATGAGCACTACTGGGCCCTGCAGCCTAACCTGTGACTTCCCTCGTGATTCCTGGGTTCAGGATTTTGCGGAAAACTAATGTCGCATTCTGCACCACTCCCTTTTCTTTGGGCTTCACTCAGCAAACTGCAATTAGGGCTGCTGTGTGGGATTGTAGAGGGGTGAGAGTTTGTATTCCAGCCTTTTCTCTGCATTGGCTACCTCATGGATAAGGACATTTTGGAGAGTTTGTCCTGATCAAGCTTGCAAATAGCAATTTGGATAGAAAAACTAGGCCCGTGAGAACCAGCCAGAATGCCTCTCTTGGTTGTTCTTATTTTGTGCATGTTAGTGGCTGAGAGTATGCCAAGGGAGACTAGTTACAAGTAAAACCTGGAAGCACTCTTTCATGCTTTGGTGAATTTCTGATGCCATCTGTGCTTTCTGTAACTTGGCAGCAGAAACCACATACAGTGAAAAGTTTGAAGAGAATTGGCTTGGGAGTTGGAAATGTTGCAGCATTCAAAGATGAGATATTAATGGTTTAGGCTAAAGGCTTCCACATCCCGACACCTTTTAAAAGCACTTGGGAACTTCAGGTTTTCCAGGGAAAGGAGTAAAGCCCAAAAGCTTGCAGTGACTATTGCAACAGCTGTACAGTTTCTGTCTGTCTAGATTAAATGTAAAACTCTGCATGCCTTGTTGTAAAGGCCATCCCATAGTAATCCGGGTCTCGCACTCCACCCTGTTTTTTCTCCCAGGCCCCTTGGCCACGGTAGCAGATCTGTTTGCTGTGTTGCAGAATCAGCAACAAGGGGTATAAGTAGTGCCTGAAGGATGTACTGTTCTTCAGGCCGGTAGGGGTTAGGCAGCCGTTGTAAAGCACCTTGGGAGAGCCATAGCTGTAGGATGAGAAGTGGGGGAGATGCTCCCTCGTGAACCTCGTCTGTCGTTGGTTTGCAGTGTCGCAGCACAGACTGTTCAATGAGCACCTGGTGTCTGCAAGCAGCAACCCCGCTCTGGCTATGAGAAGGAAGAAGCACACGGAGAAGGAGGTGCACGCTGACCTCGTGAGCATTGTCTCAGTGCGGCTGCGCGAGGGCTACAGCATCCGTGAGGTCAACATCACAAAAGGTGACTGGACTGTAGTGGGGGCTGGGTGCTTGGATAGGACTGTTCCCAGCCGCGCAGAGCAGAGCGCTCTGCCGTTTCCGCAGAGTGGCTGGCTGATGGAGGAAGGAGCCGTTTTCCACAAACTGTGGTTAAGGTTGTTTTCTATCAGCAGCTGCCTGGCACAAGACTGCCCGGTACAGTCGTACAGTTATGCGCTTGCTGGGCTGATCCTCTGTGGCCATATACGCATGGGTTGGGGACAGACAGACAAAGTGTGATCCTCTGCATCTTGGGAATGAGTCCTCATAGTTGCAGGGAAACTAGGGACAGACCTTCAGTTTTTGCCTTTTTCTGGGCTTTCCTCTTCATTTCTCCTTATTTCATCCTTTTTCTATTCCTATGCCAGAACACACTCCAAAATTTTAACATAAAGTTGAGGCCTTTAGTACGAAAGAAAAAATCTCTGAACTACAACATTGCAGGGGGAGAAATTGGGAGAATTAAGAACGTTGCTAGGTGAAAATGCCCAGAACCTTGACCAATACTAGAGGAACATAAAAACATCCACTAGTCCTGTTCTCTAGAACTTGATGGAGATTGTTATGGCACTCAGAGTGTGAGAACCAGCCATTAGCCAGAGCCCCCAAGGGGTTTGAATATCCCAAGGAGTGGGTTACAGTAGAAATTACCATCTCCACCTGTGACTAGTGCTTTAAATGAAGGGAAGATTAGAAAATCCAAATACCAGTAACGAGTTGCAGGCAAAGGAAGAAATTATAACTGACTGCTGCAATGACGATCAGAAACCCTGGAGGATGTGATTCATTAAACATTGTATAAATCTGTGCAACATGCGATAATCCAGGGTTCTTACTATCCTTTGGCAATATTAGTACATAGAACAGATTTTATAACAGAAAATCAAAGTCTGTTACAACTCCAGGGTCATTTCAAACTTGCCATATGTTTTCTATGAATGCCATGATGTTTTCTATGAATTTACTGGGATCTACCTTAGAACTACTTAAGTATCTTGCACCACTGCTCTCCTTGGAAGATTGTCTCATAACATCATTGTTCTTTCTCTAGTTTGCATTCTGAACTCATTCAGACCAAATTAGACCATGTTTGACTTTATTATTTTTAATTCAGTTTGTATCTTCCTTCTCTGGCAGTGTACAAATATATTTAGGAAGAAAACCTTTCTCCTTGTAACCTTCCTTTTGCTTGGTTAAGCAAACCAATGTTTTTGTCCTCTTTTATAAGGGTAGACTTTCTGTTCTCTTCATTTATCTTAATAGCACTTTTTTTTTTCTTTTCCTAGTTACTTACTTTTCATGGTTTGGGCTCATATTTCTTGAAAATAGTTGATAAGAGTGCTGTAAATGTCATCTTATCAGTGCCTTGTTCAGTAATGCTAATAGTTCCCTGCTTCTGAAGTAAAATACCATATCTGATAGACCAAGAATCACATGAGCTTTCTCTATGACTGCATTACACTGTTAACTGAAAAATCCCTGCATCTTTCATGCACCTTTTCTTCCAGCTGATGAGTCCTTGTTTTTTGTTGGATTTTTTCTTTTTTTGCTTTTGCTTGTTTGTTTTAGTTAATCTCTAAATGTGCATTTTTCACACAAGAGTACTCTTAAATTAGTCTCAATCTACTGCTCCAGTGTATGCAGTTGACTCACTATGACTGCAATTCCTCCTGACTTGATGCTCTTTACAAACACTGAATGGATCTTAATCTAGTGTTTGTCCAAAGGTTGCTGATGATCATGTTGAGTGGGATAGTTTCTGAAGCTGATCTTCCAGGAATACTATGAATTTTTTGTTTCGGGATAATTATATTAAAAGTAAGAATCTGCTAAGATTTCCCATTGAGACAGCTCTTCTAGTAATGCCTGCAGACCGCTTTCACAGATCTTCTGTAAGTGCAACATGAAATACTTTGCTTAAATTCAGGCAAATTAGGTCCATGGCACCCTCCTTGTCTAGCAATGTCTATTCTAACAAGTCAGCTCCTGTACAAGCTGTGTTCATTATGCCTTTTATCCTTCTATGGACCGGTTCACTTACAACTTGGAGGGCAGTGGAGAAAGAGCCTTTCTGTAATCTGGCAACAGTGTTGAACTGCTTTTGATGATTGTGAAGTTCCATGCAGAAAAGCTGGAGGAAAGCACAAGTGTGTATCATTCCAAAAGCAATAGATAAATTGGTGACAGTGGGAGGAAAGGTTCGTTAAATGCCTTTTTGCCCAAAGATATAGCTACGACATCTGGCTCAGGATGTCCTCAAGTAGCAAATTCCTGGATCCTGGAAGGATGCATGTGAAATATTGCTGTATATTTGGCCTGCTAGTGTGCTTTTCCCCAAATGTTCTACTGCCTTCTTTTACTCATAGAACACAGTTGGGGTTCTGATCTTACAAGAACAGAGAACAGTAATTCTTTACTGTTACCATCTGTGCCAAGTAACTAATGGCAGATGCGTGGGGAGGAGTAAGAACAGGTAAACATACGTGTTTACCCTCAATACATATTTTCTTCTTTCCTTTTTTCCTCCCCTTGAGCACTGTTCAGCTGTTGGCAGCTCAGAGACTCCTTGAGCCAGAAATAGTTTCTTTGTATTTTCATAGGTTTTTTTGGAAGGAATTTAAAAATGAAGCATCTGAGCTATCAAAAATAGCATTTGTATTTCTATGCCAGCCTTCAGAATAGTAGCTGATAATGTGACTTACACTTTGGAAAGACTAAATGGCCCTGAGGAAGTGCTGACTGTGATCAGAAAAATTGGTTGAACTGATATCTTAAAGTAGAATTTATAAAACACCAGGACATTTAGACATCCAGCACTGTCTCTGCAAAGAAAAGCACACTTGGCTACTCAGGGCTCTCTGGGCCTCTCTGTAGAGAAGTGTGTAACAGAGAACAGCTAATTAGCCAGAAGCTTTGCCAAAACTTAAGGAGCTAAGTGGCTGTGAATTAAGTGGGGAGAGTGCTGTTGTGGACTTTGACAGTCACTGTTCTGCTTCACTTTGCCAAGGGCAGAACAGAATAAATAGCTAGCTTTGTGCTCAGAGGTGCCCCGAGGTTGTGTGTGGTGTTTATTACTGCTCTACTTCCCCCTTACTATTTGATTTCAGATATTTAGCTGTCTAAAAGCCTACTATAATTGGGAATGCAAAGTTCTTATGAAAGGGTGGAAATTGGGAGTTATTGGGAAGAGAGAGAAGCTCTGTCTGAGAATCTGTTGGATGTGATGGAGTTTCTTCCTGGGATGCTGTCAGAGGATTGTTGTCTGTAACAAAATGAACAACAACAAAAAAAATCTCCCTGACCATTTTTTACTGCTGTGTGCTGAGGAGATGAAGAGAGCCCTTAGGACGTTTTTTTGGACCTTATCCTCCTTCATGAATAAGTCCACTACCTAAAGTGGTTGGGCACAACTCGCCATTGAGAATGGCTGCCCTGAAGGTTATGACTTGGTAAGATAAAGTGAGATTTCTAAAAATCAGAGCTGGACCTCATGACACAAATCAAAGCAGCAAAAGCTTTTATTAGCTATAAAGTCAGGAACCAGAAATACTTTTCTGTAAGAACAGGCTAAAGATGAATCTAGGTATGGCCTCAAACTAAGCAAATGTTTTGCCTATGTTTTGTGTTTTGCTTGTGTTGGATGGCAGGAGCAAAGCCAGGATGACTAATGGAAACGCAGGTGGGAGTAGGAAATATTTTCATTAATGATCTGGGCAAAAAAAATGTAGGAATTTACTTATCATGTTTGTTGTTGATGAAGTAGGGAGGCTTTGTTATGGGAACCAAAATACTGTGCAGAAAGCAATGGATGAGCACTAGAACGATAGAAATGAGATGCAGTTTGACGATCTGAAATGCAAAGACAATGAAGCTACAAGTTCTTTTATAGTCCCTCTGAACTAAGACAGTCTTCATTTGGAAACAACAGATGGCACAACCCTGGCAAATGCATTTATAGTAGTGCAGAGAACCCATTGTGGAAAGTATTAGTGGCCTTAAATAAGCCCCTAGTAAGACCTTAGTGAAATTATAGTGTATACCTTTGACCATTGTTCAGGGAATGTGAATTCCTGGGGTACAGAAAGGACTGAGGCTGATGAGGGGAATAGATAGCCTGTCCTGGACGGATGACTGTGGCGTGGTTTAACCTGCACAGTGAAAGCTGAATTTGAAGAGAATTTCTCCCCCTGGTGTCCGCTCTTTGTCAGTTCTGTGGAAATGAAGTTTATTAGAGTAAAAGCAATTTCAGGAAGAGAACAAATAAGCATTAATTGGGCATGTACTCTGGACATTTTCTCCTAAACGTTGATGGGGGAGGGACACTCTGAGGCAGCCTCACAGTAGAACTGTGGAAGCAAAAAGCAAATTTGCCCTAAAATAGAGTGTAATCAGCCTATGAAGGGGATGGCATAATGGGCCTGTGACAGCAGGAAATGCAACTCTGCAGGAAACATAGGACCCAGGCTGATGACCTGTTTGGACCGTTCCAGCACATCCAATCACTCATCTCACAAATGCTGCAAGTCTGGCAAACTATAGAGCAGGCTAGACATCAAAATAGATGATTGAGCAGTTGAAATAGCAGCGTGGCACTCTTATAGAAAGTCATGTGTTTCACTGGGTTGTTTTGGTACAAATATACAGGCTCAGTCAGCAGAACTGTGACAGTTTTCTGCTCTTCCGGCTCAGTGAGATTTGCAGTCAGATGTTTCCATTAGCCTTGCTAGAAGCAAAATGGCAAGTTTAAAGAAAGAGATAAAGGTGTACGTTTTGAAGAATGGATAAATTCTTAACTTCAGGAGCACCAGAGGAGAAGATGATAAAGCATGGTAAGAAGCTTTCATGCTTCAAGTTCAAGATTGCATCAAGTGCTCTCCTGACAGGGAGAACATGGAGTTTAATTCAAGTATTAGTCTGTGTCTTCCAGTTTCTTTGTGATCTGGGCCCATCACATCCAAATATCCATGTTTCTGCAATGGGATAGATAGCAGTGCAGAGTAGGCACAAGAAAGCTTTATAGCTTAAAGGCCCTGCTCGTTTGTGCAAAGCAACAAAGGTTTTTTGAAAGCAAGACTGAGGCTGTGAAGAACTGAGTGCATTGCAAATGTCAGCATCTCCAAGTTTCAGTTGTCTTCTGCAGTACAGATACTGCATGTACTTTTAAAAGATGTTCCCCAAATGCTACTGTGCAAGCAAAGCCTCCCTCTGTTGGAGAGGAGGGAGAATGACTTCAGCTAGAGCAGACAGCTGTTGCATTTCTTTGTTCTCCTTAAAATGATCAACTAGTCTCACTGCTGAGACTCAGGAGTCTCTGGTCAGAGAAGAAGCTCAGATGTATGCAAAACAGGCACTTGATCTTATTCCTCTGCTTGGATGCAGGCGGGTCTCAGCTGGAGGTAAAACTAGTGCTGCTTTGGAAGCATAACATGCGGATAGAATACTTAGCTGTGACACCCTGGCCCTTGGACCCTCTGAAACGCAGCACATGGGTGGAAGTGACGATGGAGGGCAGCTATGACATCTTGCATGACATCAGTTGCACCATGAGGAAGCCCATCACCAGTCTCTACCGTACTACAGTCATCCGGCGCTTCTGGAACACTTTGCAAAGGTGAGCCAGACCATCCCAGCAGTTCCCATAGTCCGAGGGAACAAAGAAATCCCTTTCTTGGCATATTGGGGTATGAGCTGTGCAGTTGGCCATCTCAACCCAAGGTCCCAAAGGAATGTACTGTGAGGAAGAGATAGACAGGCCTGCGTTTTAGCCAAGGAAAAGACTTGAAGTGGCCTGTGTTCTAGTCTGTAAATTGCCACATGAATAAGGCCTGAGTCCTGAGCCTGTGATGCAAACTCTTAATTCTCAACCTGCCTTCTCGTATAGGTGTTCTGTTCTTGCAGCGCTGCCTTTCTGTGAAGGCTGGCAGTGCAAGAGGCTCATTGGCAGTAGCTGGGCTGCCCAGTTGCATTAAGAGGGACAGTTGTTGCCTGTCTCATGTCTCCTGGGGTTTCTGGGCTGACTTAACCAGCTTTTCTGGTTAAGGTTATCATTATTCTTTGTTACTCTGCAGATCCCTTTCCTGGCACTCCTTTCCCGACTCTGATCATCCAGCTAGCATGTTAGGTTGTTACACTTGAACTCCCTTTAACATGCTCTTTGCAGTCAGGCATTGAATTTTGGCTTTGTCCTAGAAAGCTGTGTTGGTATGGAGGGGCTCCCCGTGCATGGGGAGCATGCTGTGTGTGTAGGCATTGGGCTGGGTGGGACAGTGAGGAGAAAGGTGCAGGCTGTTGTGGCTAACTGCCTCTTGTTTTTCAGCATCAACCAGACAGATCAGATGCTGGTTCACCTGCAGTCTTTTGACACTGTCCCAGAACACTTCACCATTCCTGAAAGCACCAAGAATGGCGTGCCTCTCTTCTACATCCCGCCAGGCTCCACCACTCCGGTATGTCCTATCACTGTCTCCTGTCATCTGTGATGGGGTGTTCCTCCTGCCCGTTCCGTACTGTGCTGGAGCATGCTGAGTCCCAGCAGCCAATCAAAGTGTTCTGTAACTTGTAGTCTTCATCTCTTGCTCCCTATACTGCTCAGTAACAAAGTTCAGGTGCAGTGTGGTTTCTGTGAATATACTGTCCAATGTTGTATTCCCTGTGAGATACCACCCTAGCAGTATTGTTTGCTGCAGCTCCTGCTCTAAGCCCCACAGCAGTCTCCTAAGCACACCATGAAGCCTTCTCGTGTTGTGTGATAGGTGACACTGGGGAGGCTGACATGCTTTTTTCTGCCATGCTTTTTCAGTGGATACATCACCTGTGAGGTGTTGCTGCTGGCAGCCTTGTGCATTGGTTGTGTATCTCAGCAACATCAAGTGGAGATAGGAGCTGCTAAATGAATATTCTTTAATAGCATCTGAGCACTCATGTGAAAAGTATAAGGGAGAGATTTACTGTTGGCATAGCTGAAACAAAACAAAATATGAACTAACATTTTCCACTGCAAAATTTGGACTCCTTGAAACTCAGTGAGCAGAAGTGCTAGTATGTTGTCTGTTCCCTGATGGCAGCATCCTTGACATCAGCAGAAGAAAATGACTTAACAGATATCATAGGGGAGGGTGATGAGGGACAGAAAGCATTTCCCTGGAACTATCCCTTAAATTTTATCCTTTGAGTCCTTTACTCCTTTAAGTTTACATAGTAAATGTAACACTATGTATGGATATATATCCACAGTATATCTGGAGTATCCCATCTTATGGCTAATCACCCATTTATTTCTGCATGTAGTTATTATTTTGCATATATTTCTGCATTCAGTACTATAGTTGGTGGAACTGTAGTGTTACCATGTAAGCACATTAGAGTTGCTCAATGCCAGTGGTATGCTATTTATGTATGCACTCTCAGATGCATTATCTCAGTGTTTAATTGCTCAGCTAACGCAAGCCATGTATCTTCCTCTCAGTCACGAAGTACACCATTGTTTAGGTCATCTTTTCCATAATTTCTTTGATGGTAAGTAGTTAATTTTCTGATTAACTTGACATTTTAGGAACCTAGTTTATTTTGGTTATTGTGCTGGCTGTTTCAGTGTGAACAAATTCATTTTTTTTTGCTGAAAGGAATGCAGCTAGCTTTCTAGGCCTGCACAATTCACCCCTAGAGAAACTCCTGCTTTTTCTATATGGGACTGATTTCTTCCTGAGTATTGCCTTCCTGTCTACCCTCTCACTTTTTCAGGTGCTGTCGCTGCAGCACAGTGGGTCTGACTCAAGCCATTCCCAATTTGCCTCCTACTGGAAGCCTATTCTTTCCATGGATGCTAACTTCTGGCAGAGGTGGCTGCACATGCATCGCATTGTTCTCCTTTTGGAGCATGACACGTATGTAACTAGTAGGGTTGAGCTTCCATGTACAATGCAGGCCACTCTTGGGAAATCAAGGTATCAGTTTGTCCATCCAAACACTGTGGAAACTGTATCCCAATTCAGTCCAGGGTCAGGGTTGCAGAAGTTTAGTTTAAGTATTGCGGGTGCCTATGGCCAAGGGAAGGGCTCTGTAGCTGGACCTGATGGATGGTGAAGACTCATTTATCTGAGAGAGATGGTGGATTGGGAAATCCTCAGTGTCAAGAGGCAGGCTAACACTACCTGTGTCAAGTCTCTTATTTTTCAAGTCTCTTTTGGGGTTGGATTCCCTGACTGCAGAGAATATGAACCTTCCTGTTGGTGTTATCTCATAGGTTTTTGTTTGCTGCTGGAAAATGTCTTTTCCAAAGCACTACTTTTCTAGAAGCTGGTCCTAGCTGCAGAGCTATGTGAATAGTAGCTGTATATTGTATGGAGGGAGATGAAAACCATACAAAGCAACTCTCTGCAAACTGGAGAGCAAGATCCCTGTGCTTGCAAGTAGTGTGACCCTCACTGATAGGCAGAGGAGATGCTTAGATAGGAGCTACTGTGGAGGAAGCAGAAGGCTGATGTACAGGACAGAAGATGTGGCAAAGTCCCTGTAAGCTTCGGGAGATGGGGTTTAATAACTTGCTGCCACACTCTGCAGGCCTGTCCCCAAGCACCTACACACGCCGGGCAACAATGGCCGCTACAGCACCATCCAGTGCCGTATCTCTCACTCAGCGCTCACCTCCTTGCTGCGGGACTGGAGCAGCTTCGTGCTAGTGGAAGGCTATTCCTATGTCAAGCTGATACACAGGTGAGTGGCTCTGAGGTAGTCTTGTGTGGGGAATTGGGCATATGGCTAGGCCAACTGTCCAGTTAGCCCAGTATGCTGAGATGGGTCAAAAGCAGATGTCTAGCAGAGATAACAAGAGCAGGACAAGCAGATATGGAACCTTGTGTATACTGAATTGCTGCTAATGTGTACCAGGCACATCCCAGAGAGAAAGAGAAGCTAGCTGGTTGTTTCTTATGTTGTTGTGAAATTACGCTGGCTGTTGAGCTCTAAGGAGCAGGATTCTGCTTCGTGTGACACTGTAGAGCAGCAAGATCTGTTCTGTTTCAGCCCTGTCTCTGTAGTTCATTCCATGCTTAATCCCTCATCCCTAGCTCTGAGGATCCTACTCCTTCGTCATTTTATGTGGTGCGGATCATCTCCAAAGCTCCCTGCATGGTTCTCCGGCTGGGCTTCCCCATTGGCACACCTGCACAGGCCAGGAACAAGGTGAGAGCTTGCTGACCACTTCCTGAGGTGGGAGGGGATGTAGAACTTTTGAGTGGGAGCAGAGCTAGTAGCTCAAGAAATGGAAGTGGTGGGTAAGTCTACAGGCAATACTGTGGCCAGATGTCATTTAAAAACTAACTACTATATTGGGGTGGGATTTTTTTTGTAACAGGAAGAGGCAGTTTGGACAAAACTTTCTGTGTTAAGTCTTTGAAAAATCCATACCCAGAGACCTGAAGATCAGTAGAATAGCTAATCAAATGAATGTCTTTGCCACTGCTTAATAGAACTGTGGGGCTTGAAATGACTCTTAAGGTTATCTAGTCTATCCTTGCGACCACAGCACAGTCAGTATTGCCAGTCAGGAAGAGCAGGTATTTGTCTGACTTGTCTGTAAAAGCCTCTTACAGTGGATACTACATGTTCCCCAAACTGTCTGTTTCAGTAGGTGGTGAACGGCGTTAGTGTATTGTATCATTAGGACAAGGAGGAGTTAGAGTTAAAATGCAAACAGTGCCCTGCATGAGCAGTATCTCATGATACCTGGGAAATGTTTAAAGAGCATGTCTGCTGGATAGGCTTTTGAAATCCCATCTGCATCAAAAGAAATGGGCTGCCCCAGTCAGATTCAGGAGGTGAGATTACTATATTGACTGTTTCTCCAGCTCTAATGGTTGAGGCAAGTCTAAGTGCCCTTAGGTAAAAGGGTAAGTGTGAAGAAGATGTCATGTTATTAATATTGATGAATATTTTGCTATAAACAGGAAGTTTGTGATTAAACCTTGGTCTTTTGCCTTCACAAAAGAAATTTTCAGTTTCTCTTGCTCAGCTTTATCATTCTATTGGTCTGGAGAAAAGCTGACAAATGTAGGGAGGACCATCTCTTTTGAGAGAATGACTCCAGATAAGCTTGTGTGCTTTGGCAGTCTGGAGGATCTGCCCTTTCATGTCTTTAGGGGATCCAGGTGTTGGCCCTGGTTCCTGAGCCAGCGTGTAGTCTGGGCACAGCAAGTGACAGGTTTTGCAAAGGAGTTCCCTCTGGCAGGTGCAAGTTAACACCTGCCTTTATGGGAAACATGCAACACAGGCACCCTGCAGCTCTGGATAAGCTCTGGATCATCACTCCAGGAGTTGTAGATCATGAATTGTATCGTACACAATCTATTTTTTTGCTGCTAGAGGACTGAGTAGCTACCCAGGGTGGAGGATGGCAGTGGGACTCAGCCTGCTTTCTATAAGAGAGAGTTTTGGGGTTTTTTTTTACGTTTAGTGGTTAAGATTCCCAAATATTTAAGGGAAAGATAGCACCTGGTACAATCTGACTTAGAAGGCCTTTTACAAGTCTCTTCTATGTAGAAGGCAACTATAAAATTTGAGTAGGAACGGGTGTCATAAATAGAAATTGTCTTGCAAGCAAGGTAAGAGAATTGAGGGAATGCTTTATTCTCATTACAGCAGAAGGTGTGGTTTTCACAGTCTTTTTACTAGTTAAAGGATAAGAAACTCATCTGGAAAAGCAGAAGATAGTGAACTGGGAAAATCTGCCACTGGCAAAAGTTATTTAGGTTGTAAGAGTAGAGAAAACCCATGGGTTTTGTGGGGAATCCAGTGCTGATAATTGTAAAATAGTGCAATTGGATTTAGGAAATCAGTGATTTAGTATTATCGGTATGAAACCATGGAGGTGGCAGTACAGAAAAGACCTGTGTTTACTGTTTGGGTTTGGAGATAGCCCTTTCCTTGGAAAAGGGATGATGATGATGATGGGGAAAGTTACTGAAATAACTGGTATTGAGGAGGGAGATAGAAAGCTGCTGTCTTCCTGTTTGCCTACAGCAATAATAGAATTAAAAGGTGTTGAGCAAAGGTCATGAAAGCGAAATGAACCCTGGAAATTAAAAAAAAAAAATAAAGGGGGGGGCACTGTGGAGATCAGATCTTGGTGAGGGTAGAAGGATATTCGGGATTGTTAAAAGCTAAAAAGAGTAATTAGGAAGTTGTTTTGAAAGCATCTTGGTCTTGAAGTCTCTTACTGTAGAGGTTTGACACGAACAAGATAGTGTGGGAACACATCAGCTGTGGAAACAGTCTGGTTCTGTCTTGCATGTACTAGTTCATATTTACTGTAAGCTATTGAGAAGCTGGAGGAGGGGAGGAATGAGGATGGGTACTTTAGACTGCTCCTTTGGAGGAGCTGTAGTGTAGCAGATTTGTTTTTTGTTAGCTATGGAAGGCACTTTCTGCAGCATTTAATTCATCTTTGGCTTTTTTGATCTTTCTTTGTCTTTTTAAAATGTTTTCTTGTTAAAATGTGGACATGAGAGTTTTGTGGCATTTTGATCTTGGTTTTGCTAGCGGCTCAGAAGTAAAATAACCTTTAACTTTTGGTCAGCTGTATATCTGAGGTGTGTACTAGTCCTTTTTGTCACACACTAGTCCTGGAAGCTTATTTTGAGTAGCTCATGTCTCAAGACAAAGGTGGTCATACTTATCTTTTGCTTCTGCCATGACAGATAGTGGAAGAGTTACGGGACCGAATCTTGCAGCTCCGCTTTCCCCACAGGGTCCAGAGCAAAGAGGCAACTCCAAAAGCAAAGAGGAAAATGTTTGGCAGTAGTTCTCCCTCCAAATCTCCACCTGTGGCTGGAGCTCAGTCAGCTTTCTCAGATAGGCCCTGCCTTGTAGTGCTGCACAAGCCCTTGGAAAAGCTACTCATCAGGTAGTAACACAGAGCAGGATGGTCAGCACAGCCTTCTGCAAAACAAACCTATTCCTTTTTGCCCTAGGACTGGGAGGGAGGAGGGGTTTGTGGATGATGGTGTCGGTTACAGGATGGGAATGCTGGGAGGCCTGTGCTTGTTGGAGTGGGTTTGTGTTGCATGCTAGCAATGGTGGCCATACCCTGGGAGGGCTGTGACTTGCAGCCAAAGTTTGTTGCTCTTGATAACTATGATGCATAACAAAACTTAAGTCACTAGTTTCTAAAGGGGGAACTGATCCTGTGCTGGGCTTGCCATGTTCTGCTGCTGGAGGGCTCTGTTCCAGGCCCAGCAAGCAGGCTGTGAATCCAGACAGCTCCAGTCCTGAGCAGGGCATATCCTTTCCACCTCACTAAGCCATAGTACTTTACCTCCTAGGTATGAGAAGCTGCCTTCTGATTATCGTGCTCCCTTCATTCTCAACCTGGAGCATCCCCCTGTGTCAGGCCCACTCACTATGGTAGCCAATCGTACTGCCTCTTCCACCTTGGCCTCACTGTCCCGCTACTTCTATCACCAGCGCTGGATCTGGAGCGTCCAGTCGGGGCTGGCACCGACTGTGCCCATCACAGCTGTAGCCCAGCTCCTCTCCACGCTCACAGAGTAAGTTGTATACCTGAGCAGGGTTACTTTCTCCAGCCAGTCCTGAGGGTGCAGAGAAAGCGGGGTAAATCCAAAGCCTTACTATGGAAACCTATTGAAGGCTTGTAGAGGAGTGCAGAGATCCTGTACACACTTTCTAAAGCTATTTTGGCCGGTGCTTTACCCTGCAGTAGTGTTCTGCTGCTGCAGTTGAGGACAAGAAGAGTCCTGGAAGAAAAACAAAAAGGCAGGAGGTGTTCTTGAGCATGGGGTGTGCTGATGTTCACACAGGCTGTCCTATGTCTCCCGATTCCGTGTGTGTACCTCCCTGTCTTGGGAATGGTGGCATTTTTGTGGTGAAAGGTACACTTATTTGTGTATTTAAGGTTTGCAGTACTGGTGGAGAAGTCCTCCAACTCTGACTGCTTCTCTTTGTTGCCAGAGTCCGTCTATCAGAGGGTTTCCACTTTGCATCTAGCGGGGAGGGAATTATCAACATGGTACTGGAGCTGCCGATACAGGTGAGCCTGGAGGCAGGAGTGTGGAGAGGGTCCTTTGTTGCCTCTTCTGAGGTGGATTCACCCTCTGGCGAGATTCCCAGCAGCTCCTAGCATGTGCTCGTGAGTTATGTCAATGCCTGCTCCCCTGAAAAGCAGGTTGTGGGTCCAGGCTTTTCCTGTTTTCATCTACTGTTAGGGAGCTGCTTTGCTGGTGATGACAGGCTATGCAGGAGGAACTCTTGGGATAGGTGCAAGCTCCCTCTCCTCTGCACCAGCAGTGGCATTGGGGGATGGAGCTATGTTATGTAATGGGGCACTGAGTAGGAGTGGGCTGTTGCTGCAGGCCAGGCCATGGCATGTCTCCCTTCCAGATTGACAACTCGAGTGAGAGCAGTGGTGGCAGAGAGAAGCACACCTGTGTTGTTCAGTACATCCTATTTCCCCCACATTCAACCTCCACCAAGGACAGGTGAGTCCATGGCCTGACTCCTGGAAAGAGCTGGCAGTGGCGGACACAGCTCCAGGCCTAACCTCTTCAGGTAGCATGGGGAGGGGGGAGTGCCCTGGCATTTAGCCACCATCACCAGTGAATGGCTGTGGTGTCAGGCCTCCAGGAAGCTCTGCTAAGCACAGGGAGGGGACAACAGCTGTCATGGACTGTTTGTCAGCTGGGGCTATGCAAGCAAGCCTGGAATTTGTGCACTGCTCTCTCAGCTCCAAGGTGCGCTATGGTAGACTGCTGGCTCTGTGACATCTTGTAGGATTCATCCTATGCCTCTTTCAGCTTTTCCACGGATGATGACAATGATACAGAGGTGGAGGCCATTGAGGTGGACACAGAACTGAATCTGGTCACTGAGTGCTGGGTGGAGCCACAGAGTGGCCATGTCCATAGCACTGCTGAAAACTGGAAGCACCTTCATGGCTTGTCCTACCAGAAAATACCTAAAGCGGTGAGTCTCTGCAGGGGTAGGGGTGTGGGCTCTTTCATGGAGGAGGAAGGGCTCGCTGCGGGTTGGCTTCAGCAC
Source organism: Rhea pennata (assembly GCF_028389875.1). Lineage (NCBI taxonomy): Eukaryota > Metazoa > Chordata > Aves > Rheiformes > Rheidae > Rhea > Rhea pennata. The sequence continues at coordinate 13,095,347 of NC_084670.1, read as the reverse complement.
TGCAGGTGAATTACTGAGATCCCAAAAAGATGAGAGTGCTAGAAACATAGGAGGCTGAGATTTCCAAATGAGTAACTGGGCAGCTGGATGGAAGTTGCTTTTGGAGTGCAATGTTCTTCTGGGTGCATAGGTGGGAAATGGTAAACTACCTAGTCCAGAGTCATTCCAGTGAAGGCAGGGATGTCCCTGGGTGGGACTGCAGGCAGTACTGCCAACACACCTACTGAACAAGGTGGACGGAGGTAGAGAGCTAGGAGAGAGGGAGGAAGCAATGAGTGAGAGTAAGGGAGGCAGGGAAGGGGGTTGTGGGCCTTTCCTCTCCTTGCCTTTCTGCTGCATTTGGGGATAATAACTCTGCTGGTTACAGCTAAGCTGTGACTGTTATTCCAGCTCTATCCGCGGGACCTTGCATGCATTGCTACCATGCTGACCTTCGAGTACATCAGCCAGTTGTGCCAGAACAAGGAGTGGGTCTGCCCTTCTTCTGACACCAAAGCCACTGAAGGTGAGTGCAGCATGTCTGCCCAGGCAGATTTGATGGAGCAAGAGACAGCTAAGCCCTGAATGTCCCAAAGCATGACTGAAGCTTCAGGGAGGTTGAACAGGTATGTTGGCAGTGATATTCTAGACTTTGATGGCTTTAAGCCACTTTGTAACATTTATGATAGACTGCCAGAGGGATGGCTTCATGCTGGGAAGGCCAAAAAAGCATTGAGGCATTCTGCCCAGACTGGATAGGTCTGGCCTTTGGAGCATTTGGATTCAGGGAAAATTGTTATGTTCACTATGACTCCTTGTGTTCAACTTGGATCTCAGATGTCCAGACCTACTTGCCAAAGAGATATTCCTCTTTGGAAGATGAGCTCACCTGGGCAGATGAATACAGAAATTGTGAACAATGTGAAGAAAGAATTCCTTTGATCTCTAGAAACTCTGAATCTTGTTATGAGTTGTTCACAACACTCTTTCCTTTTGGCAGTCCTCTTCATCTCTGACCCCTCTGTGAGTGTTCTGTGAGCACATGGAGAGAGTGAAGGGAACTTCAAAATATTTGGTCCATCTTCCTCTTTCATAGCAGGATTGTGTCTCTTACCTGAAAGGACTGACATAGTTTAATGAGAACTCCAGGATTATGGGGGGTTTTCACCATTTACAGGCAATCTATTCCAGTACCTCACTAATTTTATCCTTAAAGCTTTTCCCAAATGTCTAGCCTCAATGCTGCTGCTTGTCACTAGTTTACCCCATCCTGGATTTTGCTTGCATTGTGCTGGAGAGCACAGCAGGTTTTGACTCAGTTTGAGGGAGCCAGAATTGCCCCAAAGGATGAAGAAAGGACCTGAAGGAGCCTTGTCAGATCATATCACTGCTGTTGTGGGAGGGGGAGAGGACCAAGAAAGTTCAGAGCATGGAGGACAGAGACTCTTTCCCTCAGAGAGAGAGAACAGGCCATGTCTGCAGGGATGTGCAAAGTCTGCTGGATGGGAGAACTCTCCTGAGAACCGGGGTGTCCTTGTACTTGACTGCTCTGGTAGTGTAGTCTGCCTCCAGCTCCCAGCACACTTGTTGCTCTCCAGCAGTGTTTTCTGCAACACCAGTGTAAAGTTCTTTGCTCCCTGGCTGCCGTGGGTCCCGATCTGCGGCAAGCAGCCTAAGCTGTGCAGGGCCTCGTGGCTCTCAGGCCATTCTTGTGTGAAGGTGGCAATAAGCCTATGAGACTCTTGCACCAAGGTACCTCTTTGTAGGTAGCTCACAGTCTGCTGTATTCTCTGCTAGCCTTTGACCTTCCCCACATTCATCCTTCTTGTCCCTCTGCTCTCCTAAGCAAATGGAGTTCGGGCAGTGTTGCTGTGTACCTTCACATGTGCTACCTGCGCTGTGTTTAGGGTTAGTACCATGTGCATGCAGGTAGACCAAGGGGCAGGGCTGTGTGTTGCAGTGCCAACAGGAATGTTATATTCCTGATTCTTGTTGTAGATCCAGACATGGGGGCTGGTTTCCGGGTACATGAGATCCCATTCCAGTTCAATCTTATGAAGCTGTTGCCAAGGTGCCAGCAGGTTGAAATGTTCTTCCTAATGCTCACAAAAGGTAAGTCACCACCTACTTCCTCCTGTCCTCCCTCCATGGGAATGGACACCCTGCTCTCTGTGCATGTCTCCCTGGGAAGCAGGCGCGTGGGAGATGCAGTACCCCCTAGCAGTAGCTCAGTGCTGTTATATCCATCTCTGTAGCCCCAGGGTTGTGTAGATATATTGATATTGCTGTCTTTTCTGTGGTGATGTCAGTTTTGTAACAGTTGCTTCTGTAAGCCTCAAACCTAGGTCAATGCTCTGTGTTGATGGTTTCTTGTCTCTAGCCCCAAACATCCTCAGAACACTTACAGTAGCAGAATGAGTCAGTACAGGGTAACAAATGATGCTGGAACTGTGTGGCTTCCTCAGCATCCTCCACATCAGCCTTGCAGAGGTGCTGGAGGAAACTTCTGTCTGTGTGGAAGTGCCTCTCTGCAAAGGGCTGTCTCTCAGGGGCCTGGGCAGATGGTGGCTGTGGAGATGCTGTCTCTGAAGCTGCCATGGTTCTGTTTTGGAGCAGAGAATGAGGAGGTGACCAAGGACTCTTCGTTTGTGCCCAATGAAATGCTACTAAACCTCTTCCATGGCTGCCTGCAGCATGACCTCAGTGACCGGGAGATCCCCATGGTTGACGCTGATCACATGGCTTTCATGGAGCAAGTTCTGCAGCGGGACCGTGATGGCCATCAGCCACCCTTCACGCTCCCCGTGATCCGAGGTAAGGGCCAGGAGCGTGGCAGCAGGGTCACCAGGAGCTGGGATGTCTCAGGAGCCTTACTTTCAGATAACTTTCCTGGCTGGTGTTTCTCAGGTTAGTTTCTCTGTGCTTCCTTTCAGAAGAAACCCTGAAAGCCTCTGGGACCCTGGAGCAGCAGGATGCTTCTGCATCCTATCACCTTGCTGGCAGCAATGGCACCAGGGATATGACTGGCTCCACAAGTACTCTGCAGGTACTGCTGTGCTGCTGCCCCTGTCTTCAGCTCCTTCTGAGGACAAAGCAGCAGCTGTTGAAGACCAGGAAGATTTGCCTAAGGGTTGACAGCAGATTGAACGGCTGGTGTTCTCCCCATGCTTGACAGCAGTTTGAGCTATAGCTTGCTGCTGTAGCAGGCAGGGGCCTTGTAGGTGTGGGGGCAGTTGCACTTGCTGTGGGCCTAGCCTGCTTCAGCAGCACTGATGATGTGCTCTAGAAAGCTCAGAAAGCACGGGCAGTCATTGCTCGGAGATCAAAACCAGCCCCAACAAGGCTGGGATCAGCAGCCCCAGACTGTGCGTGGTATTTCCTGGAGCTAGGCTGTTTTGAGAGTGGTGTTGGGGGTGGATGGGAGGATTTCAGTGCTGCATCAGCCGGCAGTCTTGGAGGAACTTCCTCTGTGTGGTTGCTAACAGCCCCAGGGCAGTCCTGCGCCCTGTGCTGTGAGCTTATCTAGCTATGCTCTTTCATCAGAGTCTGGGCAACACAGAGCTGCCTGAGGACGACGTGACCCGGTGTGACACCGTCAGGCTCTTTCTCCCGCAGTGGCGATGCTACGCCAAGCTAGTCAACCCACAGCATGTATTCCTCACCTTTCTGCCAGCCACCTTCTCAGGTGAGGCTTGCTGTCAGGGATAGGGAGAGGAAGCTTTTGGTGGAAACACCTCCACGGGGAAAGAGCAAAAGTAGAATCGGCCCTTCCTGGAAGGAGGGAAGACCAAACAGCAGTCTAGGCCAAGTCTTTCTGCACCATATGGCTCGGCAGAGAGAGGCGTGAGAGGATGAATGTCTTGCTGTTCTCTTCCTGGATGTGGTGCCGCCTGCTCCCTGCTTCCAGGCAGCGGATATGGCTCTGACTGGTTCGCTGGTTGTGGTCACTGGACCCTTTTCCTATGCAAAGTGCCTGGGGTTATTGAATGGAGCGAGGCGGCTGCTAATGATGTAGCCTGGGGAGAGTCTCTGCTTCTGGATCTTGGGCCTGGCCTGTCTTCTCCTGCTTCATGGAGATGCTGGTGGAGGCCGTTAGGCTGTGTCTAGAGGCTCTCTTTGGAGCTATTCCCATGCACAGAGGTAGCCAGTATCTCTACCCTCTTGGGAATGTGTATGGAGGGATTAAATGATTCTTGCTGGGCAGAGGGTGATTTTTTCCCCCCTCCAGATATCCAGAAGCTGATGGCTTGTGGGTTGGACAAACCTCCAAAAGATGAGAGTCAAGCTGGAGCAGATACCCTGGGACCTGTCTGTGCAGAGCGAGGTGTGGCTGAGGCTGAAGAAAGGAACATTGCAGCACCATTACCTACCCTCAGCATAACACCAGCTCATGGTATTGGCCTCAGGGCACCACGTAGCTAATGCTCCCTGGCAAGGCCTGTCCTTGGGTAGTCTTAAGCACACTAGCTCCTGCTATTGGGCAGACAGGGTAACAGTGATAAGAAGCCACTACAGCCTAGCAGTTTCTTTATGGCAGTCAGCAAAGTCAGGATCAAAACAATTGGGACATGGAAGGTCTCAGCCAGCTTTCCTGGGATTATGGGGGATGGATCTAATGTGATCTGACTGCTGCTCATGGCCTAGGGCCTGCTCCCTGTGGGCAAGGAAGTTGCAGGTAGTTAGAGGCTGCTGGGAACAGCAGTACTGTATTGTCCAGGACAGTAAGTGAAGAGCATGTGCAGATCCAGACTGGCATTAACAGCAGTGCATTACCTTAGGGAGAAGGGCATAGATAGTGTCTCAAGGTACCTGGGGTTTAGTGATGTGGCCCTTATGCCATCAGTCAGACCTGTGCTGGGGAGGGACAGATGTGCCGGTGTGGAGGGTGATCGTGGAGGTGAGCACTCGTGGCTGCCTGGGAGGGGCATCAGGGTGGCTGAGGCACTGAGCTGGGCAGTTGGCCACTGGGGGAGGAGAAGGGCTCTGGAGTTTGGGTGATGAGCACCTTTTAAAGCCAGTATCTGCATGCAGATGCTGCTGTGAAGGCTGTGATCTCTCAGGCCAGTAATGAGGAACCAGTGAAAGGTTTTATTTGGGATTGTTTCTTTTGCAGAAGTGGGCCGTGACTCTGGAGAACACGGTGGCCCCTCACGGAGAGACATTCATATCTCCTTCTGCCGCCAGAACTCACAACCTGAGCTAGGCGAGTGCCGCAGATTTCGCTGCCCCATCTACATCTACAGCTGCTCTCTGGAGCTGTTGAGAGAGCAGCTTGTCAGTCCACGGACACACCGTCCTCCCCGAGATATCTTTTTCAGGTAATACCAACCATACTTGATTCCTGGACAGAAAGCAAAAGAGCATCCCTGAAAAAGAGACTGGCTGTAGCCCTGCCTTGTTCTCTTGGCTTGGTGCCTCTAGCTCACAGCAACCACTGCCTGTGCATGCCCCAGGGCCCTGCTTTGCTGGTGCCAGTGCTTGTTTACAGTCTAGTCAGTGCTTAACTGGTGCTAAAGGCTGCTGTGCCTTCTCTTTTCAGGTCCCAGTCTCTGGAGCGTCCTCCTACTGGTGCATGGCTAGACCACAAGCATAAGGAGTTAATGAGTTACTGCACACTGCTACAGGAGCACTCCCACCAGTGCTACGTGAAAGGTGAGGAGCATGATGAGAACTCTGCTGGGATTGGGGTTGGACTCTGGATCTTTCTTCCAAGAAAGCCGTGTCTCATTTTTCATGTGATCTTACACTGAGCAAGGGGAGGAGCTGTGAGACTGATCTCCCACAAGGAAGGATTTAAAGATACTTCCACACTTTTCCTGTGGACCTTGCACAAGCTGTTCATGAATATGTGCCCTGCAGTGCTGTGGAGGGAGATTCTGTGGCCTTGTCTGTCATCTTCAAGGTGGCCACTGGGTGTGGGTCAGGCCCAGGCTAACACGTGGCATTAGGCGTCTTGATTTAATCTTGTCTCCCAACTCCTGCATTGGCCACAACCCAGTACTGGAGACTAGGGTGAAGACTTTGTCTTCACTGCACAGCACATGACCTTTGTGTGACTTCCGTGGGCTTACATCCTTGCAATGGGGCACTCGAGCACAGCATTTGATCCGTAGGGCTGTTCAAGAGCCTTCAGCAGTCCCACAGCATCAGTTCCCAGGACCTACTCACAGCAATGGACTACTGTGAGGAGCTGCTCCAAGAGATTGATATCACCAACTTCCTGCTGACGGTGTGCAGTCATGTGCGATCCTTTCGAGAAAGCCACCAGCATTTCCAGACACACCACAAGACTGCCAGCTTCCAGGTGGGCAGCGTAGACCAAGAGGAGGAGCAAAGCTCCAGGGAACGAGGTGTCTTGGTCTCTGAATCCAGGTAGGGACCTATCTAAGTCTTACTTTTGTTCTTAATATTGGTCTGTTGTAGATTTCTTTAAGCATCTTCTGCCGCTTATGGAAGGAACGTTGTAAGACAGGGGTTTACTCTACTCTACTCAGCCCTGATGAGGCCTCATCTCGAGTACTGTGTCCAGCTCTGGGCTCCCCAGTACAAGAGAGACATGGAGCTACTGGAGAGAGTCCAGCGTAGGGCTACAAAGATGATCTGAGGGCTGGAGCATCTGCCCTACGAGGAATGGCTGTGAGAGCTGGGCCTCTTCAGCCTGGGGAAGGGAAGACTGAGGGGGGGATCTTATCAATGTGTACGAGTACCTGAAGGGAGGGTGTCAAGGGAATGGCGACAAACTCTTTTCAGTTGACCCGTGTGACAGGACAAGAGGCAATGGGCAGAAGTTGAACCACAGGAAGTTCTGCCTGAATGTGAGGGGGAATTTCTTCACTGTGAGAGCGACGGAGCACTGGAGCAGGTTGCCCAGAGAGGTTGTGAAGTCTCCTTCTCTGGAGATACTCAAAGCCCACCTGGATGCAACCCTGTCTAACATGCTCTAGGTGACCCTGCTGAGCAGGGAGGTTGGACTAGATGATCTCCAGAGGTCCCTTCCAACCTTACTGATTCTATGATTCTATGATTAACAGAGCTACCTATAAAAGTAGGTATTTCCAGTAGGATACCCAGCTGCTACAGTGTCCTCAAGGACTTCTCCATTTTATGATCCCCAGTGACGTGAATCTTTTACCTGACTCTGGCAGTCTTTGCTCACTACTGCTGAGTCTGGCCTGCACTGAAGAGTATCCAGCCTTTTGTTTGCAGATAACACTTGGGTTTGTTGTTTTTGGAGAAACTAATCTTCTCCTGCCTGACTCATTTGAGAATGCTGTTGACTAGTGAAAAAAATGGATGATACCAAGTTTATCTTTTCCTAATGACTAAAGTCTCAAGTTTTTGATTAAAACACTAGAAGTACATTTACAAGAGAAATATCAAGGCAGAATTGGAATATGCTTGATGCTAAGTTTCTGTACTGCTGTTGCTTAGGATATATCTGAGGTTTGTGTTGCTTATGGAAACTAAGGGGGGAATGATGCTCTGCCTCAGTGAGCTGTCAGTCTGAGAAACCAACATCTTAGGTTGCTTGTCCCCTGATTCCACTTGATTATCAATGACTGTTTATGTGTATACTAACATTTGCTGGGAATCTCCAATCCTATATCCTCTTGTATTGTAAGTCAATGAGATGACACTCTGATTTTGATGAGTTTTGGAAGTCAGATGAAGTCTTTCTCAACTGATGCTCTCCTAGAGGAAAACTGTGGAAACCTTTCTTGATTTATAACATACTACAGCTCACCTACCCAACTCAGATTGTATAGACGGTCCTGAAGGATGCATAGCTCCTGACACATTGCTCTCAGATCTATTGCTCCTTCCACATCTGCCATCTATATTACTAATTCCAGTACCTGGGAATTACTTTGTCCAACCTACATTCCTCTCTCTAGATTGCTTTTTCTGAGTTTTCTGCTATGGAACTGCTGAGTGAGCATGGTCTATGAACTTTGTGCTCTGTTCTCTGCTGTTGAGATGTTAGGCGTAGTATGTGCTGTGAAATGCACTGAATTGAGTGCTGAGTTATTCAGATTGTTCCAGGCCTGTCATCAACCTGTTGTCTCTGTTTCCTAAGAAGGGTGTAGCACGGTGTAGAATACAGGATCAGCATGGTTAAACTGCCTCTGCCTGGCTTCAGACAGCCTGAGTGCTTATCTGGGTTAGCGGGTAGGAGGGGAGGGTTTGGGGAGCTGTAGGAAGGGGAATTGTGGGTGACATGTAAATCACAGGGATGTTTACAGAGAGAAGGTGTAGGAAACTAAGAGGTGGGATGTTTGCAATAATACCTATGACTACTCCTGTTTCTTGATCTGCCTGTTTGACCTGTCCACAATCCTGTCAGTGCGGAAATGGAGGACTACAGTGAGCAGGACTCCCACAACATTGCTAGCCCCACAGAGGAGCCAAAGAGCAGTGTGGGCACCAGTTGCTGTTCAGAGTTTCCTCTCTCACTGCTGGAAATTGGGCAGCCCTGTCAGGCTCACCCTGACTTGCATAAAATTATTCAGGTGAGGGATGTGGGGACTCTACTTGGCTCCCTCAGGAGGGTAGAGTGGAGTGTGTGCCTCACGTTTGGGTTCTCATTTTTCTTTTAGGAAAAGTTCTTGGAAATTGGAAGTTTACATTTCAAGCCAGTGCCGTCAAATCCTCACTACTTCTTCTACTGCCCACCATCAGCTAAGAAAGAGGTAGGCACAGTGCTATCCTGGCAAGGCACCTGCTCCTTTTGGAGAGTAGTGGCCTTGCTTGTCATCGGATCTGAACTTTGGGCTGACAGATCTCTATGCACACTGAGCAGCTGGGAGGTCCAGGGATGCCCTACGACACTGCCTGGTGTAGTTTTGGTACCTCCTTGCAGCACACTTCCTCTCTCCCTGTCAGGAGGAGGCATGTCGGGATCAGACAAACAGGAAAGGCAGTGAGGACATGGAGGGATCAGAGGCAGAACTGGCAGCTGAAGAAGGTAAAATCTGCTTACTCTGCCCTGCCAGAGAAAGGGCAGTGATGATACTGTGATAATACCTATCAGAGCTTGGCTTCCACTGTGTCTGAAGGGATCTCTGGGGGCCTGGTTTGCCAATGGGGATCCTGTGTTCGCAGGAACTGTGTCTGGGTGCTGCATTGCCACAGAGAGTGACCCAGAGCTGGAGGTGGAGTATCGCGAGAAGCTGGAGCATGAGTTCGCAGATACAGATTCTCTCTCAGACTCTAACACGGTGAACCAGGATGATGACTCCTTCAGTGTGCTGGGAGGGGACTCGCTCAATGAGCAGGAGTTCCTGGAGCAGGAGATGCCCCCACTCTTTGTGCACCTCACCTGCTCAGTGAAGCTGCGCAGCCAGCACAGCTCCATGCCTGTGCAGTCCCTGCCCACTTGTCTAGGTAAGAGCAAGCCTTGCTGTGAGGGAGGAAGGCAATAGGGCCCTTATCAGGTCCCTGCTGGGCCAGCAATCCTCAGAGCAGACATGCTGGGTCCTGGGTAGTGCTTTCTTTGGGCCAGCCCTCACTGTACTGGAGTCCCCAGTGTCTCCCAATGTCGGATAAGGGCTCTTTCACCAGGCTTCATAGTTTCTGTGGGTCAGGTCATGGAGGCTGTCCGTTGAGAAGGACAGTGGCCTATTCTGGTGTGCAGACAGCCACCTCTTGCAATCTCTGTACTTGCCAACAGGACAAAGTACAAATGTAAGCAGAGTTGTTTGTTGCATGATCCCCTTCACCTGAGATCTCTCCTCAGGGGAAGTCTTGGGCTGCCTGGAAAGCTGCCAGGGCTTGAACACCATTGACTTGGGGGACCTGTGTGTGACCCTGGACATCTTTGTGTTGACACTGCCCCTGGAGATAGAAGTTGTGAATGCAGACATTCTTCACAACAGGTAAGTTGGGAAAGGCCTAGCTGTTCAACTGTCCTCTGCCTGCCCTTCCCAACCAGACAAGCTCTGTGTACTGAGACTCTGGAGATTCTCCTCCTTGCAGAGCCTGCCACAGCCCTAAGAAAATTAAGATTTTTCCAAGATAGGCTCACCTCTTCTAGGAACCCCTACTCCCTCTCTGGAGCCTGTGTGTGTCTCTCCTCCCTGGCTCAGAAGCTGATGCTCAGCTGTGATTCTCTCCTGTGGCAGATGCACCTCAGAGAGCAGTGTGTCCTTCACCCGCTCTCCAGGGCAACCGTCCTCTTTCCGCTCAGATGAGGATATCATGCACAACTTGGACCGGCTCCCATCCACAGGAGATGAGAGGTACGGCATTGTGAGGATAACCAGCACCTCGTGGGCTCTTTTTGCTGCTGAAGAGCTGCACTGAGGTGTCTGCATGAATGAGAATGACTGATTCTTCTTGCCCTCTTGCCTAGGCATCCTGCACTCTCCAACCTCCCTGGAGTGCACAGACAGGCTATTGAAGCCACCATGAATGAGGTAAGCCATGCCTTGCCTGCTTCTTGCTTCCAGCTGAGAAGCCACAGCACACTTGCTGCTCCACACTTTGCAGCCTGCTCCAGGCTGTAGCCTTCATCTGCTGAAGCGTTTTCTAAGTCTTGCTAGTGTCCCACAGGTCACTGACCTTGGGCTGTCCAGAGGTGTGGGACTACTCTGACAAATTTTTCAAATTTTTTGCTGCAATTGGGGTGAGACAGGCAGACATCTGCGAAGCCCTTCTCTCAAGGACAGTCAGAAGTGGATGAGGGACATAGATGATGAAATGGATTGCCTTTTGGATCTGCTGGGACTTGGAATTGGAATTGGGGCAAGCCTTGCAAGTGTGGGTCACCTAGGTCTTGTTCTATGTCCCTTCTCTTCTCAGATTCGCTGGCTTCTGGATGATGAGATTGTGTCTGCACTGCGCCACTCACAAGTCATCAGCGCTGCCATCCTACACCGGGTGGCCACCCACATCTATAACTCCAAGGGGCGGCCCAGCTGCCACAGCGAAGTGGTGCTGCTCCAGTTTGTCTTTGGACCTGAGCACTCTCTTGAGAAGTTCAAGGAGGTAAAGAGAGAGCCCTGAGGCAATGCCATGCCTTCTGCTAGCAAGATGCTTATTCTTCCCTGTGTTGCAGGAGTTCAGGAGAATGGCTCTACCAGGCTACGTGCTCAATGCAGAAGGCAGTGATTATCACTACATCTCAATCAGCCGCCTACACTCAAGACGGGCAGCTCCAAACCCTTTGGGGGCAACCTGCTTACAACAGCCAGCTGGAGGGGACACTAGGACAGCTCTGGGCCAGGCAGGCCGAGAGAGGAGCAATGAAGCTGGGGCGGAGGGCTCCGAGCTACCTCATGCAAGCTGTGTTCTCCCAGAGGAAGCCCAGGATCTCTGGGAGTGGTCGGAGAGTGACAGGAATATTGTGCTGGACACAGGAAACGCTGTAGGTGGAGGCAGCCACAAGCAGGATGAGGTGAGGGATACTAAGATGGTCTACGTGATGGGAAGGGGTGGGACTTCTGCTTGCTGAAAATGGAAGGATGTAGTTGGGGATTTTTTTGGCTCCTGCTTGCCCTGGTTTGTGTTCAGGTCCCAAAAGAAGCAGTGAGCCTTGAACAGAGCAGAGCGTCTGGCCACGACTCCCTAGAGGAGGCAGCTCTGGAGACAACCATACAGTCCTTGCCATCCTCATCCTCGGAAAAGGGCAACAGTGAGAAATCGCCATCAGTGACACTGTCTGCAGCAAGCCTCGCTGACTCTGTAGCCCAGGGAAGGGAAGGTAGGAGCTGTGAATGTGGGTGGGATATTCCTCTGCCTTGGGAACAGAGTGCAAGTGAAGGGCCTAACTTTGGCTGTAGCATACAAAACCTGACTGCTGCTCCTGCTCTGATCCCTGAATACCAGAATTGGTGCCCAGGCCCTGGTAATTTGCTGCTAAATGGTACCTAGGTTATGAGGCTGTGCTGCTGCACTAATATCTCTAATGATGTGAAGTTTCTGGCAACCCCAATAGTATGTGGGTGAGCCACATCCCCAGTGCAGCCAGCTTTGGCTAGTTGTTGTATGGTGTAATATTTCTCCAGCATGTGGAGTGTGTGAAGGGGCTTAGCAGATGCTTTCATAATCAGCTGCTTTTCTCTTTGCAGGCTCCAGCAAGCAGCGTCCCAGCCGGGTGCAGAGCCTAGTGTCGAGCCAGGGCAGCATGGACTCTGACCATCTGGGTGAGTCTCCTGTCGGAGGGCTCTGCTTTGCTGCTGCTCTCAGGGCAAGGTGACAGATGGCATGCAGCCAGACCCTGGCACCACAATACTAACGGGCAAGCATGTGTGACAGTGGGGTGATCCCAAGCTCTGAGGACAGGACTTGTAAGCAGCTCTATCTCCCAGAGCCTGCTCTGCCCTGCAAGGAGGTGATCTGGGACTGAAGCAAGGATATGTTGCAGGTTATGATGGGGGAAGCAGTGACTCGGAGTATGAGGAGGCACTGATGAGTGACCAGGAACACAGGTGTCCGCTTATGCCGGATTTCTGGCTGATCATAAAAATCCAGCAGGACCGAGTGGAGGTCTATTATCACACACGGTAAGGAGGGTCCTCCTGCCTGGCTGCTGCTCCTCTGTATTAGGACCTTGTTGCCTCTCTCTTGTCTCTCTGGATGAGGTCTCCTTCTTGCCCTGCATGGGCATGGAGCTGGCAGGATTAGACTCTGGTGCTCCATATGGGGAAAGCAGCCATCATTCCCAACTGCATTCCTGCTCCCAACATGCAGGACAGGTGTCATTCAAGTGCACTGCTGACCAACTACTCTTTCCTCTTCTTGTGAAGCAACCTGAGTGTGGAGAAGGCAGCAACAGCAGAGACAGGAGAGGAGCAGCCAGGAGAGTGCCAGAGTCTCAACCAATTGGTGGTGAAGAAGATCAGTGAAATCTGCAGGGTGGTCAATCAGGTAACAAATCTGCAGAGGGCTGTGGTGGAGCTGCTGATCATGGAGTAGCTTAGATGGGAAGAGACCTCAGGAAATTATCTGATACAGGACCTGTTCAGAGTAAAGCCCAAGGAGCCAGTTTAGCTGGTGAAGCCTAAGTTTAGGATCAAAGTGGAAGGGACCCAGCCTGGCCCTAAGCCCTCTCCCTTGTCATCTTCTGAGGGTTGTGCAAGCAACAGATGCAGTCCTTTCTCATTCTTTGTAGCGCTTGCTGCTGCAGGACCTGCACGACAGCCATGTGTGCAACTCATTGCTGGTAGCAGAGAGCGAGGAAGATATCTGGAAGAGTGAAACTCCCTATACCTCTTACAGGCAGCGTGCCTTGCCCACAGATGGTATGAGTGCTCCCCTTGACCATGCCTCAGCAGCAGCTCTACTGCCTGTGCATGAGTCATTAAAAAGACAGTGACTTGTGTGCTGTGGCTCCAACTATGTGTTATCTTCTTTGTAGATTACTCCGTAGAGGAGAGCTACCAGCCCCGGGACTACCTGGCTGCCACCATGCAGTTCATGCCAGGGCACTTTGCTTGTGATGTGGTGTGGAGCACCCTCATCCATGTGCATTCACGGCTTAAGATGGGCCCAAATATGGGGGTCTCGCGAGGTGCGTACAGTCCAGGATCCCCCTCGGAGTGGGTGTTGAGTGCCTTGCTTCTGGTTGGATTGGTGCAACGTAGGGATTTATGGAGTGTAGCTAAAATCACATGTTGCCAACAGCTATCCAGGCGCTTCGTTCTGTGCTCAACGCCTTCTCTGTGGTGAACAGGAAGAATATGTTTGTCTACCAGGAACGTGCCACTAAATCTGTCTTTTACCTCCGGTAAGAAGTCACCCTGACCCTGCCCTGTGCATGTGTTATGCTACATTGTGAGCTCCTCGGGCCAGAAAGCACCTGCCCAAGGGTTAGGAACCCTGCTGTGGCCCAAGCAGCAAATCTCTGAGTCAGTCGCATCAAGCTACGCTCCTCTTATTCTCCTGTGCCCAGCCTTTACATGGGAGGAGAAAGAATGCTTTTTGTGAGGGAGTCAGCAATTTTTAAACAAGCACCTTGTCATAAGGACTGATCATCAGGAAGTGCATGGGAAGGGCAAGAAGAGTATGGATTGTCTGCAAAGATATGATGCCGCTGACCTTGGGAATGGAGTCTGACATGTATTTCTTCTGTATCCAGACTCACTGAAACCACCTACAGTGGGAAGATGTGGGAAGCAGAGAGCATTCTTAGTCCAGCATCTCGTTCACTGGCACTGACACGCAGCCAGGAGCCCATTTACTCTGAGGATCTAATGGTGAGCCTGCTGTTCTGTGACGTGGGTCTCCCAGGATGACACTGTACATGCCTGGAACAGAGAAGGGTGGGTATTTGGGGAGGGCAGAGAGCTCAGTAGTTCCAGCAATCTGGATTTTATATATGGTAGGATTTATGTTGTAGATATGAGGAATGAGGCAGCAGTGGATGGGTTCTGCCTGACTTTGCTGGCAGTCCTGGGCAATGCTTGATCTAAGAGTTGTGTGGAAACTGCTTCTGTGTGGCTGCTTTTGCTTCTCCAGGGCTCTCGTTCGTCTTTAGATACAGCCTCATGCCGCAGCGTGGACTCTGCCCGCCCTGTGGGACAGGTAGACAGACACATCCAGCTGATGGTCCATGGCGTTGCCCCAGCAGGTGAGTGTTACGGTGCCTAGCAGCAGATGAGTTGTACTGATGTAAAGCAGAGGAACACAACTCTGCTCTCTACCCTCTTTGCTCAAAGAGTTTGAAGAGCAAACGGGATGTTTCCATCCTGAGCAAGCTGCTGTTCCTTAGTCCAGAGCTGCTTCCCTTTCCAGCTTGGTGGGATGTGAAGAAATGACCTATGGCCCAGGATGAAACCTCCTGCAGGCCAAATGGCTTATGCCAACTTTCTCTGTGCCAGACTGCTTCTCCTTTGCCTGCTATGCCAGCAGTCTTTCGTGATTAAGTGGCAGGTAGAAAAAGACACCTGAAAAAGTTGATGGTGGGGAAAGATGTTTTCCTTGTGGGAAGTATCCAACAGGGTAGTGTTTCCTAGGCAGGGAGGGAATGGCTGTAGTCCTTGTTATCTAGTGGGATGGAAAAGCTGCTCATGCCTCTGCTACCCTTTCAGGGCCTGAGATCACAGATGAGCTGGTGAAAGTGCTGCGCAGACGCCTGGATGAGGCTACTCTGGATATCATCACTGTCATGCTGGTGCGGAATTGCAAGCTGACCCCAGCAGATGTGGAGGTACCTCCCCAGACAGCCATTCTTCCCATCCCAGAGCCTGTAACACTTTCTTTCTTTTTGACTTGTCTCTCCCTCTCCGGTTCCAGGAAGGGGGAGGCCAGGGCAATCTGCTGCATCCCACTCCCAGTGCCAGGGCTGGCTTAGGCTAGTGTATTCTGTGTGGGTGCCACGATAGGGAGGGATCCCCTCTGCTGGGGTTCACAGTGTAGCAGGGCCTCCCTGTGATATCCCTGGAGCATCTGCCCACATCTGTCAGGACCCTGTGTATGGACCTGGGTTCTACAACCTGTGCTTTCCCTTCGTGCAGCCAGCTGGTATAATTCAGACCAGAATCAGAGCCCCAGAGCATGTTCTTAGCTGAATCTCAGCTGACTCAGGTCTTAGCTGAGTATTAAAGCCTTCTCTCTGTATAGTTTATCCAGCCACCTGGGACACCACCCACAGAGGTTCTGCAGTTCTCTCTGCCCCCTTCTGCCCTGCCTTGGCTGCCTGCTGTGGCTTACTACCTGCGCCAGAATCTGCTCATCTTCCTGCACACCCCAAAGTACACAGACAGCAATGTGGAGCACCACTTCAAGGTGAGAAGGGCTGTGAGTGCGACAGAGGTCTACCCAACTTCCATCTGCTCCTGGGGTCATTAGCTGGGACGGCTCCGCCACTGTGCCCCCAACTGTACCATGAACTGATAATGAACACTGAAGCCTGGAGGAATTTGGCAGGACTTGTGAGCTGTTCCTGTTTAGCCCATGTAAATTTGGACAGGCATTGCTTTGACTCAAGTGATCACTTACTGCACAAAAAAATAGCAGCTGCAAGCTCGTGTCTAGAGTCTCTTCCAAGGAGGGTGTCACTCTCTGCTGAGCCTCCTTTAAGGCTGAGCTTAGCTCCTTGCATGGCTTCCTCAGATCTAAGGGCTGAAATGTCAGGATTAATATGTTTGTAAGCGGCTATCCACCCCTCAGTATGGCCAGGTGAGTAGTGCCTTGTAATACCAGATAGAGCTGTAGGAGGGTTCTGTCTGCGCAGCAGTGGCCAAGGATGTGCTAGGAAATGTTTTATGAGAGTCTGGATTGCTTGCTACAGGCCTGGGGGTGAGCTCTGTATGTACGTTGACTTCTGCTTACAGTTAAGACAAGCGCTCTAGTCTCTGTCACGGTTCTTCCTTACTCTCCTTAGCACTACTTCCACAACAGTGGTAGCACCCCTGACCAGGATCTCTATCTGTACAACAAGCCGGGTGGCCAAGGCACTGGTGGCAAAGGTACTGTGCACAACTCTTTGTTGGGATGGGGCATGGGGCTGAGTGTCAGAGAGCAACTTTACCACGCTGGAGAGCCCTGAATGGCAGAAGAGAGCCAGTGTCAGGGAAGTGTGTTCCTGTAGTGGCTGGGAGGTGGGCAGAGTGTGTGCTTGGGAGATTCTGTGCCCTTGTATGCATGGCAGAGTGAGGCTAAGGCTTCCCATGGAGCAACTTGCTGAGCTTGGCCTGTTGCTGTAGGAAGGAGCCCTAGCCTACGCTAGCTATTGGGCAGGATGCAGCTAGACGTCAGCAAGTGTGAGGCACAGCAACTTGGTGGAGCTGAGGGTGAAGCCAAGGGGCTGGAGGTGGGAGCAGGGACACACGCTGCAGGAGCCTTGCTGTGAAGGAATAGCTGGATGCTGTGCTTAACCAGGTGCTGGCTGTGGGGGCAGTGGCCTTGCCCTTTTTTGTGAGCTGCTGGAGGAAGGGTTGCATGGGGCCCATCCTGCAGCAGGCTGTCCTGTCATGTTGTATCCAGGCAACATGGCCTGTCACCTGGTCATCAGGTTCTTTTTTGTGTCCCTTGTGCACTGTCTGAATGTTCTTCTGTTATGTAGGTACCATGTCGGACCTTGTACACCATCTCTTTCCACTCTCCCACTTCCAAGGTAGCACCTGTGGCTCCGGGCATTTCTCTGGTTTCCTTTCCCATGCAGCTCTCTGGCCCTTCTGGTCCCTGCTGTTCTTGCCTTCCTCATGTTGTGGCTTCAGCTCTGACTCTTCTGTGTGTGTGTGTGTGTGTGTGTGTGTGTGTGTCCCTGTTCAGCTGAACCTGTTCTCTCTTGCTGGCTGCATAAATGAGCAAGGAGCTTTGCTGCCCTGGGGTGGCAGCTCTGCCCTCCCAGGTTGCTGTGGGCCAGCGTGCTGCCTTGTTAGCTTTTAAGCAATGAACTCCAAAAACCTGCACCCTCTTTTCCCACGGGTACAAACAAGCATCTCCTCCCCGAGGAAGACAAGGGTCATGATGTTTCAACTGTGGTTTCATATTCCAGGGAGTAGTATCATAACTTTCCCAGTTGCTGTGTCCAGGGATAGCCAATCCTGAGTGGACATAGCCCAGTAAAGTGAGACTCTCCACTTTTACCAGTGGCCAAACCCTGTCAAGAGAGATTTATTTAACACTGTTAATTTAGTCAGTGTCAATTTAACACTGTGTGATACCACATAAATGATGAAAGCAACCAGCAGTGAGCCCTTCGGGTGCATTTTGCAGGTGCCCCAGTCTTTGGTGGTATCATTGTGGTACTGAGGGGTGTAAGGGCTTGTACCTTTGGAGAGGGACAGGCACACAGCTGGTGTCTTCTGTTGCCTAGGGTCCTGCTGTTTCTTACCTGCAATTTAGCTGTTGTATTTCTACTTCACTGTGCTCAGATAACGAGACCAGAAGCTTTGTTCCTCTCTTGGGGGATGTGAGCCTTTTTGCTCGTGGGCAGGGGCAGCCATCGTCTCTGCCCCATTGTACAGAGCCTGCTGCAGGGTGCTGGGTGCCTGGTGCTGGCTTAGCAAATTGTTTCTGTCTGGAGGAGCATGTGCAAACAAGGCATCTGCTCCTGTGGCTGCTGACCTAGTCTGCTTCAAAGCACTCTGTGAGTGCTCCCCCTTGAGAGCATGTGTCCTACCAGGAGGAAGCTGTGAGATGTTATGCTCAGTTGTCCTCACCTAAGATGGACTGAAGCAGAGCAGAGCTACAGGAATGTCTGCAATCTGCTGGAGAGGGGGAGAGGCTGAGGGGGCTCAGTGTGGAAGCTTATCCTGAGGAGAAGAGGGGAATGACTTCCACTTGGTCTGCAGTTACCTACATGAGGAAGAATCTGATGAGTGTTTACTGTTGTTCTCATTGGCCTGGGACTTACTGTCAAGCCAGACATGAGGAGTTTGTGCTCCTTACTATTTAAAGAGGACAAGCGTCCTTGGAAGGGCTGTGATGTGAGAGGGATTTGTTCTTGGTACCACTATGTTGATACTGCATCCCAGAGAGGTGCCCTGCTGCAGTGAGCAGCTGCATGAGGTGCTCTACCCATCTTCAAAGGAAAATGAAGCTGAGTGAAGTCTCAGTCCCCTCTACCATTGATATCTAGGAGATTACAAACTTCATCACCTGCTGAATAGAGGGTTGTTCTGTGCCTCTTTTGGGGAGAATCATTAGACTAGCCACAGGCTGTTTCTTTCGCAGCAAGGATGTCTCAGTGTTGTGGCTGGATTTATCCCAGCATGGAGAGAATGCCTGTCTTCCACACTGTGCTGTGAATCCGGCCAGGTGCTGTCTGGTAGTTGTGTGGGAGCAGGGGAGTCTGATGCCATTCCCATTCTAGTTTCCTGCATGAGAAGGGACTGGGTATGGGCTCAGCAATGCCATGCTGGCTGGGCTCAGCTGGGGCTGAAGTTGCTCACATCTGGACATGTCATGCTTTGGCAATGTTGGTGTAGCTTTGCCTTACAGTCCCCTGAACGCTGGCTTACTCAGTTTGGAGATTTTGAACGGGAATGGGAGCATCTAGCTCCAGCATGAGGTTTGGACCTCACAGTTCAGCGCTGCTGCTGTTGCTTCCCTGGTGCCCTTGCCAGCAAGTGGGGCACGGGGAATGAGCTCCTGTTTCCTGTTTTCCTGCAACAAGGCATCATGTGTATAGTCTTCTGCCACAGGGACTCAGTGTCCTGCATGGCCTGGAGAGGGTTGCTAGAGTGTATCTGGGTGCACCTTGTCCCTTGAGAAAATAGGGATGGTGGGCCCCATCCTTGGGGGGAGATCACCCTGCATAAAGGACCTATTGGAGAAAACAGAGATACTTCCCCTCCTGCTTGTGTGGTTGGGCAACCAGAGAAGCTCCTGAAGAGCAAAGTGAAAGCTTGTTGTGATGCTGCAAGAGAGATGTTCTTGGGAGGACAGAGATACTGCACCGAACACACCATGCTTCTTACCCTGGCTCCCCGTGGCCACAGCTAGCCTTTTATCTCCTGGCTGCATCCCCTCCTGTGGGCCCTGCCCGCCTGCTGCGCGCATGTGCCCAAGGCACTGTGGAACTTTGCAACCCAAGTGGAGACAGGATGATCCCAAGTTTCTGGGCACAGGTGCTGGGTGGCCACCCATGCTGCTGTGTCGGCCATAGATAGGGCTTGTTGGGGTGCGCCCAGCACTGAGCTGACAGAGGCCCTTCCTTCTAGGGATCGCGTGCATTGCCCTGACGTTTGTGGATGAGAATGGCAGCCCCATCTCACTGCCCCATGGCGAGCGGCCTGACCCTTTGAAGTTGCCTTCCTCCTCATCTGTTGTGGGCCTGCTGCAGGACACCAACTTCGAGAGCCTCACTGCGGTTAGCCAGCATCGGCCAGAGACGGGCACTCTGCCTTCAGGTATGGAGCGAAACAGGCTGCAGGCTGCTGATGCGACACTGCCTCTGCATCCCCTGGGGCTCCTGTGAGGGCCGAGGGCTGCTGAAAGTGGGAGCAGAGCAGTGCAGTACTGCCCTTTCACCGCAGAGCCCTGTGTGCTGGTGCGCCTGGATATCTGGGAAAAGGGGAACATCAGCCTGCTGCAGCTGTCTGAGAAGCTGCGTGGAGCCCTGCGCCATGCTCTCTGTGATGCTGTCATGGAGTTCCTCATGCTGCCAGCCCCGCTCTGCGTGGAGGTCACCTGCCCTCTAGGTGCCACGGACCTGGAGGAGCTGGGCTCTGCAGGTGAGGGCTCGGATGGGGTAGCCACCCTGGCCGCTAGGAAGGCCTTGCTCCTCCCACCTGTGGGATCTGGGCCTATGCTGAGGAGGACACGCGGCTGCTGGGCACAGGGGCTCTGGAGGAGGGAAGATGCTCTCTCCTGTACTCTCTGTGCTGCATGATGTCTCAAGGCAGAAGCATAATAGAAAATAGGGCTGGAAGAGGCCTTTCTTTAAAGGTCTGTATCTGCTCCCCAAGATAAGGATGGACTTTGCTAGGTGTTGCCAAGGGCTTGCTTCTCTCCAGCCATGGTGGCATATGCAGGGGCATGGGAGGATGGACAGCACAGCAGGAGAGACTGTAGAGTCTGATTTCACTGTCTCCACAGGAGGTCTTAGGAGAACCATGTCAGAGACCAAGGGTTTGGCCATGGCTGCTGGTGGGGCTGGCAAGGGCTGTCCTCCACCCTTGCACTTCACCTCTACCCCTTCGTCCAGCCCTGGGGAGCCTGTCACGCCCACGAGCAAGCTGGGACGCCGCAGCTTCTGGGACATGCTGGTAACATTGCTGAGGGACACAGGGGAAGCAGGACTTGGAGGCCCCTGTGGTGCATCAGGCTGGGAGGAATGGAGAGCAGGGAGCTGGCTGGGGCAGGGAGGCCAGACTGGGAGTGGGAGATGTGAGAGCAGGGTGCCAGTTGGGCAGCGAATGTTCAGAGGCCTAAACACTCCTCCTTCCTAGAGCAAGGCAGAGTCCTCAGAGCTGGGCAGCCCCAAGACTACTGACGACATTGTGCTGGAGCGGCCAGAAGAGGCTCGCACACGGCGGCGGCACAAGACTGAGAGCGTCAAGCAGCACCTGAGCCAGGATCGGGCCACAGCCACAGCTGAACTGGAACAGGCACAGAGGCAAGCACAGCCTCTAGGCCAGGCAGTAGGAGTGCTACTTCCCTTTGCCTGCCATACAGCACTCCTCAGCCTGACATCCTGCTTTCTCTATATACCTCTTATCCCTTTGGACCATGTCCCTTTTCCTTGCTGTTTCTCCCTTACACAGTTAGAGGTCTTGATCTTTCTGCTTGGGTGCTGCTGGGAGCACTGCTGGTTCTCCCTGCCAGACCCCCCTCTCTCTAGATTGTAGGGCCCTATGCAACACCTGATATCCTTGAGGTACTAAGCTGGAGGGCTGTAACAACCCAAAAGGATGCACTGCGCTGGTGACGGGAAGGGACTGTTCCACCTTTGTGTCTTTGTCACTGTGGGCTTTGACCTAGTGTTTCCCTTTCTTCCCTCCAGGCGCCGAGCCTGCCAGTTAGAGGAAGGGGATGTAGGTACCATGCATCCACTCTTCAATCAAACCTGCCAGCAGTGGATGGCATTCATGAACCACCTGGGTATGTACCTTAGGGCTCTGCTCCTCTGGATGAGCTGCAGAAAAGGCTTTTCTCCCCTGAGCTGTGAGGGCAAGTCCTCTTATGGCACTGAGCCACCCTCCTTCATCCACTGCTGATCTCTGCCTAGTTGTGTACCCTGTCTCTGCCCAAACCCCACAAGAGTCCCATTGGCTTCTGGGCCAGTATCATTACAAAGCCCTGGCAGGAGTCCTGGCATATGTCTGCAACTGAACAAATCTACTAAAGCCTACAATTGCATTTGCTATACTCAAAGTCCAGGGCTTGCTGGACTTGGCTGCGGCTGCTGTGGAGATGGACCCCTGTGGCAGCTGCAGTAACTGTAGAGCTCCATATGTAGCAGGGATGAGTGTCTGAGCTCTTGTAACATACTCTGGAGCTGTGGAGCCACGTGGGAGACACTCACTATACAGAAGGGAGAAGGAGGAGGCAGGCAGCAAACCAGAGGAAGGATGCTCTTCCTGGAGGGGTTGGGGTATTTGTGGCTGCCCTCTTGCTGCCTTCTGGGTACCTCTCACCTGTGTTTGTTCTCACACCTGCTGCTGGCAGGTAGAGCTGTCCTTGTCCTTGGGAAATGAAGAAAGGGAATGAAGTGAGGGAATGAAGTGCTGTGCTCAGGGTGTGCAGGGAACTTGGTCCAGGTCTCGATTCATGGGCTGGAGCCTGAAACCAAGGGATATTTTAGTCCCCGTCTCTTTTTCCTCCTCCTTCTCCATATACAGTCCTAGTTCTTCAGCTCTGTCTGCCTCAGATCCAGGCAAGCCAGGAGCTTGCAGCAGTGGCTCCCTTTGCCCTCTGCCTGGCCCAGATGGACAGGGCTTGGCTCTGAGGCAGCTTGGTGCTTGTCCTATGGTACTTCTTGCATGCAGGATGCCCATCTGTGCAGCAGTGCTCAGTGGAGATTGTGTCCCGTTTCCTCTTATCCTCCATCCTGGTGGAAGTGGTGAGCCTGGTCACTGCCCTAGCAAGCGACACCACTGTCAAGGTGTTCGAGCGGGTCTGGTAAGTTGTGCAGTTTGTAGGGGCCTGTTTAGGACCAGCAAACACTGATCAGCTGTGCCAGCCTCTGCTTCTGTGGCCTTGCTTGTCAGCTGTCTTCGGTGCTCTCCTTTGCAGTTGCCATCGGGGCACCGCCTTCCTGCCCTATAAACCTGGCCAGAGCGCTAGCCCTCGCCCCGCAGCTGTCAGACACTTCATTCTTCTGGGGCGAAACTTCCACCAGTGGCGTTGCAGCACTGAGCAGGGTGAGTATGTGGCCAAGGTCTGTGGGGCTGGGTGCTGGGGGCTTTTGAGATTGGGAGATATGTGGGCAGGGTACCCCTCGGTGCTTGTAGAGATTGCCTGTGACTGGAGGTGGGCAGTAGGTTGTCTGTTTTCAGTTCTTGTATCCTTATTCTCAGATATTCTCAGATTCTTTGCTCTTATTCTCAAATTTGCTTATGATTCTACATATTTCAAGGCATTCTTCAGTCCCTCATCTAATCAGGGGTTTTCCTAGAGAGATTTTGGATTTGGGGAAGGATCAGGAACTGCATCCTATCTACCTGTCAGTGCACAGCCTTCCCAGAAGGAATAGTCCCTGTCTTCCTGTCAGTCTGTCTTTCTCTAGACATGCCTCCTAGCCTCATCTTTGAGAGGAGATGTTGCTCCAGCGTGATTGTGCTCTGCTTGTAAAGCGTGGCTCACCTCTGTGGGTAGTACTAGTGCCGTGCGCTCATTCAGCCTCAAACAATGTAGCTACCTTGTGTGGCTTTCACCTGTCTCTCCTTGCTAAACATTACTGGTGTATTGTCTGTCAAGGGGCTTCTCCTTGGCTCCTCACAGGGAGCACTGAGGGCCCTTCAAGTCTCTTAGGCCACTGCTGGCATGGACCCACCACGTCTGCTACCCGCTTAGCATTCCTTTCAGTGCAGGTGGACTGAAGTGAGTGAGGATGCTCTTTTTTTTGTGATTCAGCCTTGAGGCACAAAAATTGTCCGTCTTCCACTTCCATGTGGTGAGGAGGAATTTCTTTTTTTGAAATAAATTAAAAAGGCTCAGCCCCAAATTTGTCCACACTGGAGCAGTATTAGCTCTTAACCCATTGATCACATTTAACTAAAAGACCCTGCTGATGGTACCTTGCAGCTCCCATCCCGTGATATGGTTGAAATGAGTATGTTCTCCTGTGCTAGTCCTTTCCAGTACCATTTGGACCTGTGAAGACCTGGAGAGTAGTGAGCTCTCAGCATGTAGCACCATGGATTCAGCTTGGGCCTTTTGGGAAAGCTGTTTGAATTATCTGTCCACCCATGCTTATAGGTGTCCTGACAACAGCCTGACATCCTGACCTGTTGACTTGGTCTTTCACAAGAGAGCCACAGCCTGCATATCAGAAGAAGTGTACAGAGCAAGCTCCTCCGTTGGGCTTTGGGCAGAGCTCAGGTGTGCTGTGCATGCAGAGGTCAGCAGAATGAGGCTGCAAGTGGTTGGGGCTCGGCAGAGCTGGGTCTTTGTTTTGTCTGGGACCAGTAATCCAGGACCTCCCAATGCGCATGGAACTGGAACAAGAATGTCTGTGGCCCCAAACTCTTGTGCTCTGCTCGCTCCTCAGAGGCTTTTTTGTCAACTTAGTGAAGACAAACTGACCTCTCACAGCCTGGAAAACAGTGTGGCCCACAATCGTGGGTGCTATCTCATACCTTACTGTTCTCTCTTGACAAGGCACTGTGGAGTTGAAGACAGGCTTGTCTGGCGTGTAGCTACATGAGGTGGGGGACTGGGCTGCCCTGCTGGGAAATGTCGAGCTGGAGATGCTCAGGGACACACACTGTTGTAATCCCTTCCTCTCCCGTGCCTAGGCTGGGTCCCAGGACAGGTAGCACGTGGCTTGCCTGGTCCAGTAAAGTTGGGCACTGCTGCTTCTGGGAAGCTAATGCTGTCTCTACCTGCAGACAGCAGCAGTGAGGAGCAGCAGCCAGTTCTGCCTGCTTTTTAGGTTCAGACATGAGTCACTGTTCAGCATGGTGCTGTTGGAGTGATGGGCTTGAGCAATTGCTGCTCCAAAACCTCAAGCAAAATGGCCTGGGTGTGGAAGGGCTCTTGGTGGTGGAGGACCCTGGTGGCAGGAGTCACCATGCATAACCATAGTTAGGTTTAATGTGGTTGCTCTATGGCTTTTCTAACACCAAAACTGCAGCACTGAAAAGCTTGCAACTGGCAGATGGGCTGTACTCTGTTCAGTTTAGCTTCATGATTGTCTGCATAGTGCTAATAGTTGGGATGTTTTGTGAGATAGGATAGATTAGAAATGTCCTGGGCCATGCTATGTCTTCTACTTTCCCTGCTTTTTTAGAAGAGCAAGGCCAAAGCCAAAGTGTAGTGAGTTAGTTGAAACTGCCTATCAAGTAGCTAGGATGGACCTTTGAGTTAAGAAGTGGTACAGGGAATGGTGGAAATAATTTAAGAAAAGGAGAAAAAGCAGAAGCCTAAGATGTTATTTAGGAAGCTTGGATTTATTCAGATCTCAGCATATTTAGGTGCACGAGAAGTGACCTGGGGAGAGCACAGATCTCAGTGAATGCCAACCAGAACCTGTATCACAATGTAGACCCCCCTTTTCAAATGACCAAGCTTGCTCTCCTATCCTTGGCAGTCCCATTTGGAGGCTATTTCACACAGTGACAGACAATGAGAAACTTCTTTATAGTTTTGAGCATCAACTGCATCTGTTTCATAGTGTCCATATCTCTGCAAATGGTATGGCAGAGGAAACGTCTCTTGTAACTGTGTCATGGTAACAAATAGGCCATTGGGGTGATAGTAGTAGGCTATGCCAAGAAATGAGTGGCAGTAGCCCCTTAGCTCTTGGAATAGTCTCAGATAAGACTAGCTGGAGCAAAAAAGCCACATAACTTTGAATATGACCAAGAGGTCTTGGGCAGTCTGTGTGATAGCAGGCCTGGTGCAGGTCAGGATCCCGTGTTCCTGTGAGAGTGCTGAGCTGAACAGTACTGTTCAGGCATGAGGTTCTGTCATGCTGCCTCAGTGGTGTAGGAGATGTAATAGGAGGATGGATTGGCACTGAGAATATTAACTCTGGTGTCTTCCAGCTCACAAAGGTCTTCAGCGCTTTGAGGCCATGGAATTCAGCTCCGCAGAGAGAGGGTCTGACCCAAGCCTCTCTGGGCGAGACCTGGCACCCCGGCAGAGGTTCCTCTTCATAGAGATTGTCGACAAAAAGGTAACAATTATGCATGTATGATATTGTCTCCTTAAAGCTAGGCTGTTCTTGACTGGCCTGGGATTGGGAAGACAAGGAACAGAGCACTGCTGCAGACACCTGGCCTCCCCCAGGCTGCTAACAGCTGGGTGGGAAGTCCCTGCTCATGCCACGGGGGCTCCCAGTGGTGCTGTGGGGAGTGCTGCAGCCCTCTGCTGCTGATTCCAACCGCCCACCTGTGGATTGTAATTGCCTTTTCCCTCCTGTAGCCAGGCCCATGGAAATATGCAGCCTAGGTAGCTGTGCTGCCCAGTACAGGAAGCACCACCACACGTGGCTGTTAACAGGGGTGTTGTCAATGAGCTGTTGCAACTGTCCTAGTCCCAGCCTTGCTGTGTGAAACAAGCTGGAGCTGCAGCAAGTACCATGCAGAGCACCTGGTACAGCCTATATCACTGTGCAGGCTCTCTCTGAGCAGACCATTCACCCTCCCTTCTCCTCCTCTCTCCCACCAGCTGACACTCTACACTTATAACTGGTCCCCAGACCTGGGGGCCAACCTGAACTGCTCACTCACTCGCCTGCTGCAGTGGCAGAATGCTCGGTCTCACATTGTGCATTGCCTGCTCAGCCAGAAGCTGGGACTCTTCCACCACTACTGTTTCATGGACACACCATGGCACGAGGACAGCAAGCAGGTAAGGCATGCTGCCAGGCAGGGCAGTCCTTTCCCCCTCCTGCGGGGCCTGTCCTGGCAGCTCTGTGATCTGAGGAAGGCTCCAGACACTTTGTGCTTTTGCATGCCAGTTGGCAAGGCATCCCCAGGTGCTCACAAGTCTGCCTGCGGCCATGCCCACCCAGGCTGCTCCTGTCTGCTCTAGGAGACAGCCTGTGGCAGAGAGGTATGCAGGCTCTGCTGTTGCCAACACTCCTGTGTGACTGGAATACTTAGGGTGCACAAGGCTGCTGAATGGGCTTTGTGCTGCATGTTATGGTCATACTGGACAGAGGCCTGCTCAGCGCTTTGGGCATGGTCTGCTCTCCTCAATGCTAGTAACAGAGATGGCTGCCGATGGCCAGAATTGGGTTTACTCTGTTCTTTGTTCTGTCTGTTTCTTTAGGAGCCAAACCCGTTCCTGAACTCCACTTTGGAGGTGGATGCGCTGATCCGCAGTTCCAGCCCCCCACCTAGTAAGGAACAAGGCCGACTGAGCAGCTCTGCACGAAGTCTGCCATCTCTGCACTTCCATCCCGATGTGGTGCCCTTTGACGAAGCTCTACGGGATGTTAGCGCTGTTAAACACATTCCCCATGGGCCTGACTTGGGACCTTTTGACCCTCTGTCTCGGCATGGGGCCCAATTCCTGGAAATCAAGAGCATGGAGAGGAAAGGTAAAGTAAGAGTGCTTCTGTCACAGGAGCCCACCTAACTGCCTCATCCTAGCCCTGCTCCTGTCAGAGGAGCTCAAAAAGAGCAAAACAAGAGTCCTAGCAGTGGGGACAGTTCTCAGCTGCTCTCTCCTGAGTACTATGCAGGGACAGGGTATGGCCCGCACAAAGTGTAAGGTGGGTAGGATGTGAGTGAAGGGGAGTGGCGCCACTTGAGGCTGTGGCTTGGCACTCTTGTGTCTGCTCTCTTTCCTCCAGAACTGGAGAAACAGATGAAGATTGAGAATCTCTTTGTGACCTGGCAGCAGAGATCAGCACAGTCCAACATGCCTATCAGTGTGAGTGCAGCTGGGGCAGGCAGAGGGCAGGCTGGACCCTCCTGTGGGTGCTAGGAGCAGCAGGTTCACTATGACAAGGGGAAGCACTGGAGCTCAGAGCAGGGTGTGTTTTGGGGCTGGTGTCTGGCTGTGGAACAGAACTCTGTGTGAACTTTTGGGGTTTCTGGGCTCCAGCAGAGCTTTGGGAACAGGGCCTCACTGCCCAGCACTGCCTGGATTGTAAAATGGGGTTGGGGGTGCCTCTAGAGCTTAATCTCCACTTGAGCAACGGGGTGGTGTGGCAGACAGCCTGTTTCTAGGCTTGGTGAAGGATGTGTGCTATAGCTGTTTTCTTCTGCTGTGATGAGCAGCTGGCAGACCTGGAGACTCTGAAGCAGTCCTCACGCCTGGTTCACTACTGTGCTACTCCATTGCTCTTTGACCCAGCCTTCAGACAGCAGATTCAAACTGACCAGCAGGGCAAGGTGGAGGGCAAGGTGAGTACCAGCGGGGTTGGGCTTTGTGCACAGGGGCAAAAGATGGCTTTGCAGTCCTTTGTCAGGACAGGACCACTCTGAGCTCACCCCTGTGCTACAGGATGAATTTGCATCCTTAGCCCAGGGCTTGCACAATGGTGAAAGTGGAGACTGAGAAAATTTTTGAGTCCTCAGAGCCTTGTTCCTGCAGCCAGGCCATACCTGAGGAAGACTGACTTCCCTTTGCTGCCCAGGGAATTCAACCTAACGTCAAAGAGCGTTGTCTAGTACTGATCAATTGGGGAAGCAAAACTTGCCTGTAGGCATTCAGCAGCCAGACCTGATAAACCTTGCTCACACCCAGCAAATAGCTAGAACAATAGAAAACAAACCAGCTGAGTCCTGCACAGGTTGCAACCCGACAGAGTCCAACCAGTGCAGATCGCGTGCCAGTCACTCACAATCTGTGTGTGTGTGTGAGAGAGAGAGAGAGAGAAGGGAAGAACAGGCTGTTGTAATTTATCTAAGTGTCAAAAGGATTCTGACAGCGTCTTTAAGCAGAGGTTGCTACAGAAATTGAGCGCTCACAAGAGAAAGGGAAAAATACCATCACAGAATGAAAACTTATCTTTGTTTTTGGAACAGAGCAAAATGAAAATTGTCTATTCAGTATGAAGAGCCTGGCAGCAGGGGCATCAAGATTGTGTACTGGCTTCTGTATCTTCAGATACAGATAGTATACACAAGATGCCAAGCTTTGCAATACTACGTAGCTGTTCAGGTTGATCTGAACAGAAAAGGAATGCAAGGAACTTGAGAGGGACCTGAATAACCTGTGAAATGAGTGATATTATGGTAGTTGGGACTTGGTTCCTAATGGAAAAGCATGATACAGAGAGAAATTTGAACTCTTTCTGTATTGAACACTAACTGCAGAACCTGTGCAAACAGGGCAGACAGCTCTGTGGATTCCTTCAATTTGTGGACAGCTGCATGCAAAGGGCAAACTACTTAGAGTATGTGAGAATGGATGTTAATGTTATGGATAATACTCTAATGTTTTTGTAAAGTACTAGTGGGTTAATGGCTTCATCCAGACAGTAGGTGTGAGACCAAGCATCCCGTGGCAAAGGCATTGAACTAGAGGGACTCAAGAGAAGGTCAGTGAGTAGCTGGAGAGACCCCAAGTAAAGGGATTAGTCCTGGGGGAGGTGAATGAAAGAGCAGATAGAAATATGTCAAAGTAAGGAGATCAACAAAAGCAACCTCAGTGTCTCACATGCACAAGAAAAAGAGTATTAAAAAAATCAAAAGGCGAACTGAAAATGCTTAAAAGGAAACACTATTGATATCATGTAACTGTGCTATTGAACTAGTGCTAAATCCTGAGAAGTCACCAGGATTCATAACTCATTGGACTCTTACTTGGACAGCAGGAGCTGAGGTGCTGTTGAGCCTTATGTGAGGCAGGCATTCTGTGGGTGGGAGACGTGGATTATCCCCTTCTGCCACTGCGCCTTTTTCTGCAGTCTGTTACGATGCTGTTAGGTCAGTCAGGGGCTAGGTAAGCCTTGGATCTGGTGTTCAGCATGCGCACTAGGACAGTGTTTAAGGGAACAGCTGTTAGTGCTTTCTTGGGGAGGGAAGGCCTGCCATCCACTTGACTAGGGCAGATGGTGGTATCCCAGAAAGTGTCCCCTGCTGGGCCAGTCGTAGTGGGTCTCCTTAGGAAGTTATTTCCTTTTCCAGAAGCGCCACCGCTCAAATGATTCTACAGCTTCAGGGAGAGATCGCAGCCACAGCTGTGACTCAACAGAAGCGCTGCCCTGTAAGCTGAAGGAGGAGCCTTGGCTGCAAGAAATGTGCAATACCTTCCTGCAGCAATACATCCAGTATCTGCAGAGCATGGGCTTCATTTTGGTCCAGGTGCGACCACCCTCACCTACTACTCGCAGGTCAGTGACGTTTTGGGAGCCCCGGTGTTAAAAACTGGCCGACACACTGAGCTACCGCCTGACTTGGCACAGCAGGGACGATGGGCTCCACGCTCAAGGCTCTCTCTGCTGTTGTTTGCAGTAGTACAAGCCGGATCCGAGCTCTGGCAGCAATGGGTGTGGAGGGGAGAGGGTCCTTTTCCTACACAAAGCCGAAAGCTGAGGGGAGTCCAAAGGTGAGTGCATGTACTACCAAAGAGGTGGAACAGAGATGGAAGCAATGGGTGTGGAGTGGGGCAGTTCTGGCTGGCTCTTGAATCAGTTTAAGCCAGGAAGGATGTGAAAAGGCAGGGGAAGGATCCAAGCAGGAAAGGTCTGTCTAGACCAGCACCATCTTTGGGATGCTGGGCCACATGAAACCTGCTCCCCCTCCTGCCTTACTTTGGGCAGTCCTGAGAACCCCTTCCTGCAGCCAGGTGGAACAAACACAGGTCTCAAAAGGATGGCAATAACTTGATGAGGGTTCAGAAAACGACCAGAGTGACCTGAGGCCAGGAACGCTGTCTTTGGGTGAGGTGCTGGTGACTTATCTGTCAGAGATGCCTCTACTTATGTGGGATTAAGAGAGAATAGATAAGGGCATGGAAGAGGAATCCATTGGAGTCACTAGATAGACAGAAACCACTTGTGGCTTATGAAATCACTAAAGGAGAATGGAAGATGATCGTGTTTGTTTGCCCTGTTCTGACCTTTCCCTGGACACCTGCTTACAGAACTGTGAGCTAGACAACCTCTTCCAGTTAAAATGAGAAGAGAGCTATTCACTGGAATATCTTAGCAGGAGACAGATGAATTTGCTCATGGCTAATCTCTAAATCTGAGTTGGCTGCCTCTAATAGCTGCTCTTTCAGGCAGGTGTGATGTCTGGGGAGCACTCAGCAGGGAGAGGTGGGAGTGAGGCTCTGTGGGCAACATCACTCCTTAGCTACAATCCCCAGCTCAGAAATCTGGAGGCACCCTGTTTTGAGTAGGCACCAGGTGAAAGGGAGAAGCATGTCTGGTGTGCTCTCATGAAGGCTATTTATTAGGTTTTTGGAACTCACAGTCAACTCTGGCGTGCCTGCTGTTCTCCCTCCAGGGAGCTCAGTTGATCAGACAGCTCCATGCCCACCTCTGCCACAGAGCTTCCCTAGCACTTGGGCTACCTCCCTCCTTGGAATGTGGCTGCTCCCATGTGCTTCAAAGTCTCTCCAGCTTTGTCCTTCTCTTCCCAGAGCACAAACCCCACTGTTGCCACCTATCATCTACAGAGAGCTCTGCCAGGTGGGATTGTGCTAATGGAGCTGGCCTTCCAGGTGAGAGAGAACAAGTAACAAAATATAGTCTCTGGTGGGTAGCGGGTTGGGACAATCTTCAAAGGACACAGCGGGAGTGATAAGAGGAGTGCAGCAGGGACATGTGGTTTTCCCTTTCTCATCTTGCCTCTTCCATGTTCCTGCAGATTTGTGGGTCAGCAAGGGATATGTTCCTGCAGATTTGTGGGTCAGCAAGGGATACTCTTGCAGAGCCAAGGGCAGTAAGAGCTGCCTGGGGTGGGGCTTATGTAGAGACGAGGGCTGAGCGCCGGGCTCGGTACTCTGCTCAGCCATGTGTTGCCTGGTCTCACTCTGGGTCTGCTTGGTTCAGCTAGGAGGGGAAAGAAAGCCAGGAGCAAGAGCGTTTGGGCTCTATCCCAGATGGTGAAGAGACAGTCTAGGGTGCAGCCATCCTGACAGGGGCTGTTCTTCAGTGAAGAAGCCTGAGGCCTGGACTGTACTCAGTGTACTCTCTCCTCCAGGGCTATTACTTCTGTGTGAAGCAGTATGCGCTGGAGTGCTCGCGGATACCCATGGGCCAGTCTGTGAACTCCCAGGTAATGGCTTTGCAGGCATAACCAATGTTTCTCAGGGCCAGCAGCTGCTTCGAGGGAGGCAGCGATCTCTGGGACAGGGTGGGTGTTTCAGGTGCAGCAAGTTCTGGAGAGCTCTGCTCCCTCCTCCTGGAAAAGCAAAACCATGCAGAGCCTTCAGCAGCCACATGCTTTTTATGGGATGCTGCTTAAGCAAACCTGGAGTGCAGTGAAAGTGTGTGGGAAGTTTGGGAAGAGAATGACTCTTGTCCCAGCTGGATGAACAAGAGAGAGCAGTCTAGGAAGGAATAGGAGCAATTCTGGCAGATGGCTGCACAAAGAAAAGTCAGACTATGGAAAGCTGGCAGCTCTCTGCTTTTCTTGAACAAGGAGGAAGCAGAATGGCTGTGAGCCTGGCTGGTTGCCCTTTGCTGGAGATCCCTTTCTGCACCATGAGCCCTAGTTCTTGACACCTTCATGCCTTGCTCTACAGCACTACAAGGCTGCTTGCTCCCTTCTATGTGGCGTGTCAAGATGCCACTTTCTCTCACCTGTCCCCAAGGCACTGGGTGGCTGCCGAAGAGCTGGCTGCTCCCAGACTTGTCTGAGGCAGGAGGTCCTGCATGACCATACTGTCCTTCTCAAGGTGGCTTTTTAGCAAGACTGTGTCTTACATATGCCAAGAGCGGTTCTCCTGAGCCAGAGCATGCTGGGGCTTCATGGCAGTCCCTGCAGGTCTGCTAAGCCTTTCCTGGGGAACCTGCCTATACACAGGGCAGGATTACCAGGCATTGCAGGGAATGTCTTTGCTCGTTCTGGCTGATTTGGGAGAAGGTTTTGCCTGGTTCTACAGTGGGAGGGGCCAGTGCTGGGAGCAGTGGATAAAGGGTATGGGGCTTGCTGCAGGGGCCTGGCTGACCTTCCCACATGCCAAGACTAGCCCAGAGTTACCTCAGGTGGGGCAGTTGGGCTCCTCTGCTTCCTTTGCTCCCCTTGTCCCACCATGGGCCTGTGTCCCACCCTGGGCAGGCTGGATGCAGGGACAGGGCTGAGCAGTGCCTTGTCCCTCTTCCCACTGGCTGTGCATCTCTCTCCATCAGGGCACTCTTACAGCCAGAGCTCGCAGCAAGAGCTGCATGGGACCCAGCTCCGTCTCTGAGTCTGCGGTATGTCCTCTCCTCCCACTGCTATGCTGGGCACAGCAGGACCTGCTAGTGCAGGGCTGAATCTCCCACTGGCTGTGCTTTCACCCTTCCTGCCCTAGCAGCTGGCTGCCAGAGCTGCCTCTTGCCTCCTGTGCTGGTGGTGGCATGTATAGCAATATATGTGCCACAGTGGGCAGCACAGCTCGGGAGGAGGACGGGGTGGGCCCTGAGTGCTCACATGGGGACAGTGGGGGCAGTGCATTGTGTTCCTTGCTCTTCGCTCCGCCTCTTCTGGGACAGAGCTGCAGGCTCCTCTCCAGGCTGGTCTTGGCTGTGCTGGTTGCCGTCTGGGTGTTTGTGGCAGCAGCAATGCAGGCAGTGCAGAGAGCAAGCCTGTTCTTGTGCCGGTGCCTCCTGTCTGTTGGTTTTCCCTGCTTGCCCCCATTCTTACACCAAGGGATTATGGTGTGGGTCAGTTGCCCAAAGGGATCAAAGAAATGAGAGAGAGCGAAATGGCACCATCAGCTCCTGGTATGAGGGCAAGGCCAAGGCCTTCACTGACACTGTCCCCTTGCACAGTAGCTTTAGTTGTGCTAGAGGCACAGTCGTGGCATGTGTGTGAAGGCCAATACTCTGTGAAGAACTAGCATGCTGAGCAGAGGTACCAGCCAAGTGCTGGCAGCTCCTGCTAGGACACACCAGCCGCTGCTGGATCTGGCTTTCCAGCAGCCTGCCTGGGTCCCTGCTAGTTATTGAGCACAGGGCAGTAGCAGCTCTGTCATTGCCCATCTCTGGTGTCTGGGTCCAGACACTCCCCCCCAGGCCCCTGTGCTGCCTCCTGCCCTGGGAAGACAGGAGGATTCAGGGGTCCATCCCTCTACCTGTAGATACGGATCTTGCTGGCACTCCCACTCTGGTCCATCTCTGCACAAGGACTAGAGAGTGCAGCTCAACACTCAGCTGAAAGGAGGTCATGTCCTTCACAGCCATGTGGCTTCCAGCTCGAGGTGGAGATGAGCCCCTTGCCAAAAGGAAGGCAGTGCTAATCAGTCTGTGCTGCTACTGGAGACCAGCAGTGGGGTTTTCATTGTCCCAGCAGCAGGGTCAAGTGTAGAAGGAGCAACAAAGCTGGATCCCTTGGTCCAGGGTCCAGGACTGCAAGTCTGCTATTTGCACTGTGCCACATGGCTTCTGGGCTGCATCCTGCTCTGGTGTTGGGGCAAGGGTGATCACAACCTTGCTGTCAGCAGGGTGTTTTGCAGAAGGGTGTGAGGTGCTTATAAACGTGCCTGCCTTGACTCCCTGTCCCTCCCCAGCTCTCCATGCTCTTCACGGAGGAGTGTGACAAGGTGCGGGACCTCATGCACGTGCATTCATTCAGCTATGACTTCCACTTGCGTATAGTGCACCAGTATCTGCTGGGCTCCCATATGACCCTCCGTCAGGGCTACCATCTCACCAGCTTCCTGGAGGATTTCATTGCCCACCACCCTGACATACCCAAATTTGGCCGCAACCATGTTTTCCAAGGTGAGTAACTTGGTGTGTGATCAGTCTGGAGCTGATTGCCTGCCCATAACGTGGCAAAAAAGTTCCAAAGTGCTCTACAAGCAAACCTGACCCTGCGAGTATCCAGTGAGATGACAGGGAGAGGGTGACATGGGGTGCCCAGGTGTAGGAGAAGTCTGTACTGCCCTGTTGCAGCGGGGATGCTGGTTGCTCTAGGGCTCTGTCCCTCAGAGTAGTTTGAAGGGACACTGCTCTGCCCAAGTAACAGGTGCTGAGCGACTGTTGTGATATCAATATGTCCTCCCTCGCTAGGCACCCTGGCCCTGCCCACCAACATGATCACTGCACACCAGCTGTACAACTACATCGCTGACCATGCCAACACCTACCACATGAAACCCCTGCGCATGGCCCGGCCAGCCACGGGCAATGACAGCAAGAAGGGGGCACCAGGCACAGAGCAGAATGAATATGCGTTGGTCTCTATCTGGAACAGGTGAGTACATCTGCTTCCGGTCCCTGGAGCTGTCCCAAATTGACTGGGGAGAAGCTGCCCCAAGGTGCCAGCAAAGCTGATACTGTCCTCTATAGTGCCAGGCTGCAGTTCTGCTCCGCTTTGCTGATGGCCAGCACAGCTGGTGTGAGAGTGGTTTTTTTTTTTGTGTGTGTGTGTGTGTGTGTGTGTACATGCAGTTGCCACACTTCCAGGGAGTTCTGCTGTGTCCTATCCTTCGTGCACAGTAATATTGTTGTGGCTGAGAGCTCTGGGAAAAGGAAGTGAGATCTGTTTCACATCGATATGCCTTTGCTCCTAGCTCGGGCTCCTACAAGGACTCTGAAGGTCTGCGTCATCACGATGACTTTGACGTGTCCCTGCTGGTGTGTCACAGTGCAGCACCATTTGAGGAGCAGAGCGAGGCAGAGAGACGCATGCTCCGGTGAGAACTGAGGGTTCTGAGCCACATCACTAAAGTTTTTGGCTGGGGACAAGAGCTCTGGGAGGAACCAGCTTTGGGACCCTGTGAGCAGGTGTGATACTGTCTGGGGAGGCTCCTTTGCAGGGGACTTTGCTGTGTGGAGTCTGTCCAGCAATGCCGTCCCTCTGTCTGGGCAGAGGAACCCCCTTACTGGCAGGGACAGAGAGGCCTGTGGTTCATTTGCAGCCCAGCTGGGAAGAGAGCAGCCCTTTCCTAGCTCATAAGTGTCTCTTTGCTCTCAGCTTGCGTTTCTACGTCATCATGACTAGCCAGCGGGAGCTGTTCCCCCGGCTCACGGCTGATATGCGGCGCTTCAAGAAGTTGCCGCGCTTGCAGCGGGAAGTGCTGGAACCTGTGGTGGGCCGGGCTGCATGGGAAGCAGCAGAGCCAGAGTCAAGCCTGGAACAGCAGCAGCCAGCGGAGCGAGAGCTGTGGCAGGATGTGGAGGACAGCAGCGAGTTTTACGCAGGGGGCACGCAAGTCAAACTGGGGCCTGGGCTCTTTTATACCTCGCCGCTCTTCCCCTTGCTGGCCTCTGAGGTGGCCTCAGCCCAGAAGCAGCTCAGCAACATGGTGCAGCTTGCCAAGTGCCACTGCCGCAGGGACAACCTCTGGAAGCGTCTCTTCCTTCTGGAGCCTCTGGCTTCTGACAAACTGAAGCTGGGCAAGCTCTCACTGGTGGAGCTGGAGGAGCTGCTTGATGCTGTGCATGGGAAATCCATTGCTGATGTTGACCCTCAGCTGGTGAGCAGCAGGGCCAAGAGGCATGGTGTCCAGCAGTCACTGCTGTGCCCTGGGGAGGGAGTAGGGCTGCAGGGGAAGGCTCTACAAGGCATATCTCTTCCTACTTGGTGAGAAAGCAGAGGCGGGAATATACCTTCTAGTGGGTGCAGGGGGAGGCTGCCCAGACCTGTGTATGGAGTAAATGGCCTTGGGTCAGAGTGCCTCAGCAAGCTCTGAGGGATGTGTCTCTTTAGGGGTCTGGATGCTCTGGCACTATGGCTGCTGGTGCCATGGCTGGATGGAGGTTGAGATCAGATCTTTTCCCATGTCCACAGGGATGCTTCCTCACCATGACAGTCTCCTGGTACCAGAGCCTCATTAAAGTGCTGTTGAGTCGCTTTCCCCAGAGCTGTCGGCACTTCCACAACGCTGAAACCGGCACCCAGTACCTGGTAAGAGCCAGGATCTCACTCGCTTGCAGCTTTGTGCCCCCTGCCCAGGGCCTGCCTGCCATGGCTTCCTGTAGCATGAGCCTGGCGAGCGCTCTCAGGAGGGCATGGGTGCTGCCATGGTGTTATTCTCCACACTGCCACTGGTGCAGTGTGGTGTATGTGCTCCTGGAGTGCGGCTGTGTCTGCTTATCTGCCTCCAGACAGGCAGGTCACCATTCACCCTCCAGAGCACCATGCCTACAGTTGCCCAGTGTATATCCCTGCAGTTTGGCAGTGTCACCGATGAGCTGGGCAGGGTTGCACTTTCACTGCTGCGTTGTGCTACCAGTATTGCACGTCAGTACATTCCCAGGTTGGTGCTTTTCTTTCCCTGCCTGGGTTTGTACTGTCTCTTTTCCAATGTGTGCTGTGGCTCTCTTGACAGGTTGTGCTTAACCAGAAATTTACAGATTGCTTCGTTCTTGTGTTTCTTGACTCCCATTCAGGAAAGACGGTAAGAACTTAAGAATGTAAGAGCAGCTATTACCTGCTCAGATTGGAAGTCTGTCTAAATTCATCCAACAGTGGAGAAGAGCAGGTGCCCACGGGGAGAGTAAGAGCAAGTCAAGAAGCTTGTGACACCTTTCCCAAATACTTTCCCAGCATCTTACAGTCCCTTTCCTCTCCCAAGATTGTTTTTTAGATCATGTTTTCAGTTGACTCTTTCCAGGATAAAAAGTCCTTGGCTATTCAATCTAAAGCTGGACCAAACTTGGGCCTGGCTGAAAAAGTGGTCACTAGTGCCGCAGACTGCTTCTACCTGGAGAGAAGGGATGGGGACCTGCACTGCGAGGGTCCTAGGAAAATTGCACCTGTTTTGGCCTTCTTCAGACTTGATGGCAAAAATTCTCTGCCATCAGCTGTGCACCAGGCAGAGGGCAGGATAGCTGATGGGAAATCCAGTTCCACAGTGATGCTTTCACCGGGAATGCAACATGTCTGATCCCTTTGTAAATAAGTTGCACTCCATCTTAAAAGTGGGTAGGAGAGAGGGAAGAGGTTATGCCTGCGAAAAGGCTGCTCAGAGCCTTCAGGCTCTGATGGCAAAGAGCCCTTCCCATCTCACGCTGGCTTTTGAAATTTTGTCGTGGCCAGTTTTATCCTCTCACACCAGTGGCAATTTTGAACTGAAGCATCTCTTCACTGGGCTGGTACTGGTCTTTCCATGACCCCTAGACTCCCTTGCACATCTGAAGGTGGAATTTTCTCCTACCTCTGTTTTGCTGTGTTAAACAAGCTGAGCTCTCCAAGCCTCTGCTACTAAGAAAGGCCTTCCCTTCCCCAGTGACTTTATTGTCCTTCAGAGCCCTTTTCGTTAAAGTCAGCCTTTGTAAATATGGATGTCCGGGACTGTACCTGGTATTCCAGAGGAGTCTCACCAGAGCATGCTGCACTTACACTGCTTTCCTGTCCCTGCCCCTGCTCCACTCTACTCTGATAGAGCCTGGGGTGGTTGGTATTAGCCTTTTCCTGGCTATGTCACACTGGTGATTTTGTCAGCCTGTGGTCACTGACACACCCAGACCCTCTACCACCTCTGTCACTTCCCCTCAGTGAACTCCCAACTTGTAGCAGAAATCCTTCATGTTCTTAACCTTGTATTTTATGCTTAACACTCATCCGTTTCCTGTGGCCTCTCAAGAGTCTCTAGGGTTTCTTTTTGAATTATCTCAATCCTCTTTTGTATTAGTGCTTCAAATTTTATCAGCATGCTCCTCATCTTTGTACTAGATTCATTATAAAGCACTAGACTACGTGAGTCACAAAACCTGCCCTGGAGGAATTCCATTTGTAACCTTTCTCCAGCCTACTACTTCCCCTTTCAGCACTACCATCTTCACCTTATAATTTTTGCATCAATTCATATCTTTTTCAGCTTACCTAAATTTCCCATGTGGTACTATATCAAATCCTTTCTGAAGCTCAGATAAGATATACCATGATTCCTTTGTCTAGAAATATTACCTTATCAAAGAGAACTCTAGAGTTAGCACATTGCTTTGGTAAAACAGAGCTGCATTTACTTCGTGGTTGTTTCTTCCCAAGCCTGCTCTAAAGCCTTGCACACTGTTGGAGTTAGGCTCACAGATCACTTCCTCTTCTCTCTTAAAGGATGGCAGCACATTTGCTGTTTGGCAGTTACACAGCTCTTCTCACGGCTTTAAGAGTTTGTTAGAAAAGCCTGCCTACTAGATGTGAAGTCTGTTCCAGCTCTGGAGATCACCCAGTCCCCTGTCTCTTGCCTCCGCCACACTGATCTATGAGTGCACTGAGCCACTTGCATTTTTCTTGTGCTTCAGTTTTTGTAACCTCTTCTGAACCCCATTTTCTGTCCCCCTCTGCCTTTGCCTGGCCTTGTCAGTACAGTCATTATGAGAACAGAGGTGCAGCTAGCATTTATTTTTGGAATTGCAGTTATTACATTTAATTTCCTCCCCGTCCTCATTTGTTGCACTCCTACTCTTCACCTTAGGAGAAATTTCCCTCTAATTTCCCTGGAGGCAGTAAGATCCCCTCCTCTCCTGAGGCAGCTGACACAGGGTTTGTTTAACTGCAGATTCATGGGGGCCTAGGCAGGAGGAGTGGGCATGTCTTCACACCTGATTCTCACCAGGACAAATGGGAGGAGGTTTAAACATGCTCTGTCATGGGAGGAGACACTAGCTTAGTGCCCTTGACATAGGGGATTTAGGCCTCCTTCTGATACCTGGCTGACGTTGCCACATGAGTGCCTGTGTGCTCGGGTATATACTTGCCTTAATCCCACCCCTGACCCGCTCCTTCCTCTCAGCAGAGCCTCACAGTGGTTTTTCGGGAGCCGTTCCCTGTGCAGCCCCAGAACAGCGAGAGCCCTCTGCCACAGCTTGTGTCCACGTACCATCACCTGGAGTCAGTTATCAACACTGCCTGCTTCAACCTCTGGACAGGCCTGCTCTAGCACTGGAGCCCACACCCTGCAGCGACACGTGTACTCTTTGCACATCTGTGCCAATGGTGATGATGGAGAAGAACAGGCCTTCTGGTACCTGGGCTCCAGCATTGCAGGCAGCACCACTAGCAGCACACACGGGTACCAGATTGAGGAGCTGGGGAATGCGTGTGGGCAGCCTGGCTCCTCCTCTTGGGCTGCAGCTCCTACTGCACTTCCACTGTTCACTGGCTGGCTGGTGTGGCCCTCAGCACACTTTTCAGTGGGTCTGTACTGAATTATTTTGGATTGAATTGCAAGGACAGGAGCTTGGCTGCTGCAGCCTGGCAGAGTGGCTCTCAGGGACATGGCTTTAGCATCTGCAGGTGAGTTCTGCCTGCCGGGCACGTGTGGAGGAGCACGCTGCATCTTCTGGCATGGGGCAGCAGTGTACTTTGCTTTAGGTGAAGAGGCTCCTGCACTTAGGGGTCTGGGCAGTGAGGCTGCCCACTTCTGGCCCTCTGCTTTTATCAGGAGAGCACGGAATGAGACAGGAAAGGTGAACTGGACCAGGGGAAAGGTTATTTTTTTGGAAATGTACACTAAAGCCATTGCTGTATCTGTGAAGTAAACTGAACCAGACTCCCCACTTGTGTGCTGCTGGCTGGCCTTCTGTAGAGGCTGCAGAGGCAACTCTGACCCTGCAGGCTGCCTCTCACGTAAGCAAGGCTGGAGGGGGCTGGCTGGATTTGCACTGGAGTCTTGTACTTACTCCAGAGCAACAGTAATATATCCCTCTGTCAGCACAGAGTGTCCCTGTGAAGGAAGCTCCAAGCCTGCTGCCTCGGTTTGGGGACATGGCCTCTGTGCTCAGTCCCAGGTTGAACTGGGGGGTTCTCTTGGGGAGCCTGCAAGGGAGCTGGCTGCTTCACTTTTCCCACCTGCCTGCAGGCCTTGGCACTCTGACCTGAGCGTCTTGGCCATGCAACAGCAGCCTCAAGAACTGCAGGGTGTGGAACAGGCAGGATGTCAAAGCCCACAGCCCCAGGCCCTCTTCCCCTCATACCAGCTGGAGCTGGACTGAAGAACCCACTTCCTTCCCAAGCCCAGCAGTGCCTGGTGTGCTGCTGAGGAGGTTAAGGTGCTCCTGTGTACCTGAAGCCATCTTCAGCTCCAGTACTGCCCAAGCCACCTCCAAATATGACTTGCGGCAGATGGTATTTAAGCAGATGAGGGTCCAACTTTCTGTGCTAGCCTAGCAGGGCCTGCTACAGGCCTGCAAAACAGCCTTGGTCTTAGCAAACAGCAGTATTAAGGAGGTGACTAGGACACAGAAGCTCTTAACCTCACTCTGGAAATCTCCCAAGTCAAACAGGGAACAGACTTGCTTTTCTGTTTGGGCCATTGATTTGACTTTTATTCCAGTGATTTCATTCTGTTTTACTCTGTTGCCTTTCCGGTCTCTCCATGCCGCAGGCCTCGGCTCTCCCAGTACGAGCGCAGCCAGCCCAGACCTTCCACTGTATCTCCTACAGCAAGAGACAGGGTTTCCTGCTGGCCTCCCCAGGCACGCTGGAGCTAATTTTCCTGCAGGCAGGGCCCTCATCCCCAGGTGGGGTCCCCCCCCCCCCGGCCCACTGTGCCTGCACAGCCCCCCTAGGACATGCCTGCTTTTTTCATGGACCCCCACAAGCTGGTCTATTCTGGGATCTGTCAGTGGCATTAAGACCCTGCAGGCCCACTCACCTTTTGGAGCGTACTCGCACCCCACGTAGCCAGTGTAGCCGAGGGACTCCAGGAGCTGGAAGAGGTAGGGGAAATTCACCTCCCCAGGGCTGTCGGGCTCATGCCGCCCTGGCACCTGCGCAATCTGGATATGACCTAGGGAGAGAGTAAGAGGCTCTTTGCCCAAGGCAGCTGTGCCTGCAGCCTTCTGTAGGCATGGGACAAGGTGACCTGAGAGCAGCCCCTCAACCCTAGCCAGCCACCGCAGAGCGTAGGGAAGCAACTCCTGCCCCATGTACGTGTAGGAGCCCTACCTATGAGCGGGAAGTATGTCTCCAGGTTGCGTGACAAATTCCCATCCATGATCTGGCAGTGAAAGATGTCCTGTGTGAGAGAGGAGACAGTGTAGCCTGTTCAGCAGCAAGTAGCTGGGGAAGGTTGTGCAGCAGTCCTTGTCCCTCCCTGTGCCCCAAAAAGGGCTACAAAGCCCCCAGCCACCAGGGCTCCCCTGTGGTGCCAGGCCCTGTGTGCAACATGCTAGGGATGCTGGAGCAGGGCTGAAAGGCCCTGAAGCATCTGAACCTTTCCTGTGGCCCTCACACCACTGTGCTGGGCATCTCCTTCTGCCTGCTGTATTTTGGCTAATACTCAGCTTCACCACAGAGCTGCGTTTGGCTTTACAAATGGGAGGCGAGCTTCCCTGGTGGAAGGTGAACCCTTGAGATGCACGATGCTGACTCACCAGCTGCAGTTTCAGGTTGGGTCGCCCCACCTTCTCCAAGATGGCAGCAGCTGAGGATGCAAGAGATGAGTGCCAGTGACTCCTATGCTGGGAGCCTCAAGGTGAAGCCCTGAGACCCCCGTTCATCAGCTGTGCTCCCGCAGCAGGTCCCTGCATGTAAGGCAACCTCCTGGCTTTGCTCTTGAGCAGCAGCAAGGAATCTACCTTGAGTCAGAATGTTTAGGGGCTCATTTCCTGCCTTGAAGGAGACTTTGAGGAGAGATGTCTGCCTTACCTTGGTGTGGGGTGTTCAGAAAGTAGCGGGGGTCAGTGATGCGACTGTTAATAGGCTCTATCAGTCCAATCATGTCTTCCTGTAACACAGTGGTATCACCCCATGGAGCATCTTGTCACCTTTGCAGCAGGCAGCTGCTGGCTTGTGCTGCAGCTGGGAGCACTACCTCCCTGTGCCAAGCTGGTTGGGGACTCACCGCCCTCAGTCCCCTACGAGCTGCAACAGTGAACAGGACCCGTTTCCTAGTTACCTGGGCCAGGATGTCAGCAGCATATCGAAGATTCTCAATAAATGTGGTTTCCATCTCGCCTGCCACTGCTGCTCGGTCTGCACCCACAGGAACCCGCCCAGCCATGAGATGGATCCTGCAGAGAGATCAGCTGTGGGCAGTAGCTCCAGTCTCCAAACTGAGCTGTCAAGCACTAATGCACCTTCCTCAGCAGGTAGAAAATGCAGAGAGGGTAGGGAACCAGACACAGAACATGCATCAAAAGTAATTCTCTTCCGTGCAGGAGGTGAAACAGGCTCCAGCGAGCTGCAGGGATATAAGTCTGCATAATCCCATTCCAGTACTCAGAGGGACAACTTTGAACCTAGCAAGTGACACATCATGGGCCTTGGTTCTTCCCTCTTTTATCAGCTGCCACCTCACTCGTGCAAAGGCCAAGCTCAGAGATTCAGAATTCAGATCAGAGTTCTCACAGGCTCTCACTACGGGAGCTGCCCTGAAGCCAGCACAATGGACAGCAGGCACACTGTCTCTGCTTGGGGCAGAACAGATGCCTTGTCTTGCTGTTTGCTACAGCCAAAGGTTTAGAACAGGGAGAAGAGGTGGCCAGCTGCTGGGCTAGTACAGGCTGCACGCAAAGCTCAACTGCAGGGCAAAAACGAGGATTTTAAATGATCTGGTGAAGGAGTACTGTGAAAACAAAACAGACTATCATCTCCCTGTTAACAGAGAGAGTGAAATGACCTGCAGACCTCAGTCTGACCTATCCTGTAGGCAGGGTCTTAGATTAAATTTTGAGAGAAAGAATGATGCAAAGAGCTAAATGGAATAAAAATGGAACAGTTTTTCTGAAGTGGATTGTGCCAGGCTAATTGCATCTCTTGCAATATATCTACTGCACTTTGATCAGTAGGGACTTCAGTAAAGCAACTGTTGTGGTGTCACAGTAGAAATTACTAGTATAAATGGGGGGAAAGGGGGACTACTGTGCGACAAGAAGAACAAAAACCTCCAGGAGGCATTACAGGGTAAGATGAGTGCATAGGCCCTTATGAAGGGTCAGCTTTGGGAATGCTCTGAGTAAAAACACTAACTGCCCTGCGTGAAAATATTAACTGTCTTAGGACTGTATGCAGGAGCGTGCAAACAGAACTGGCTTGTGCTCCCAGCAACGGAAGCATTGCTGGCACAGCAGAAAAGGGCACCTCATCACAGGAAGGTCTCTGTGCCCCAGGGGGCTGCAAGGTGCAGCAGTACAAAGGCCAACTCCTGCGCAGAGGAACAGCCAAGGCTGGCAGCTGAAGTAGGAGCAAGTAACACGGAGAAGTGCTTTGATGTAGTCATCCTGAATCACCTGAGGCCCAACAGGGGCCTGCTGCCTCCTCCCCACACTAAAGTTAATTGCTTTAGGGTATGAAAGGAGCAGAGATACCTACCAGCAGCAGGGGGAAGGTTTGCCCTACAGAAGGGGGTTGGCCTGTTCAACACAGCACTCGACAGGGGCCTCAACTGCTGCCCAAATATATACTGGGGTAGAAGTATGGCTGTGTAAGCTGCAGGACAAAACTGGCCAAGAAACCAGGGCTCAAGAGGGAGCCAAAAAAAGGGCAGCTTGTGGGCAGAGATGCTGGAACAGCGTTCTGCAAGCA
The DNA here is from genome assembly GCF_028389875.1 of Rhea pennata. Lineage (NCBI taxonomy): Eukaryota > Metazoa > Chordata > Aves > Rheiformes > Rheidae > Rhea > Rhea pennata. The sequence continues at coordinate 13,051,281 of NC_084670.1, read as the reverse complement.
GAGGTGGTACAATAATCACCCTGTTGGTAGGAGAGTGACTGATCGAGGAGGCAGACAGTGCCAGCATGGGGACTGTGTGAAGAACAAGTGCAGGGTCCCTGCCTAAGGTGGTACGGGACAGCGTAACCAGCACTGCCTGCAGGCGCCCAGGGCCAGCGCCACCTCAACCAGGCCGTGGTGCCCCGGGCGCAGGCAGCAGGGGACAAGCAGAGTCTGGTGCATTGCTCCCCGACGCACCTACCTGGGGCAGTCCACAGCCTTGGCGTACTGCACGGCCCTGGCCAGGCCCTCGCGGAAGGCAGACTGCCGTCCAGGCACAGCCCCCAGCCCCTTCTCGCCCTTGTCAGGGTCCCCTGCAGGGAGAGAGGGACAGTTAGTGGGACCCACGCCTGCCTAAGGACACCCCACAATCCCCCCATCCCACCGTGCGCAGGGACACTATGGCCCTCAACTGCCCCCCCCCCCGGGCGGGGCCGACCCCAACGGCCCTCAACGGCCGTGCCCACCCCCCCGGGCGGGGCCGACCCCAACGGCCCTCAACTGCCCCCCCCCCGGGCGGGGCCGACCCCAACGGCCCTCAACGGCCGTGCCCACCCCCCCGGGCGGGGCCGACCCCAACGGCCCTCAACTGCCCCCCCCTCGGGCGGGGCCGACCCCAACGGCCCTCAACGGCCGGGCCCACCCCCCCGGGCGGGGCCGACCCCAACGGCCCTCAACGGCCCTCAACGGCCGGGCCCTTCCCCCCACCGCGGGCGGGGCCGACCCCAACGGCCCTCAACGGCCGGGCCCTTCCCCCCACCGCGGGCGGGGCCGGCCCCAACGGCCACTCCACCACCACGGGGCGGGGTCCGGCCCCAACGGCTCCGCCCCCCCAGGCCGGGTCGGCCCTCCACGGCCCCGCGTCCCCCCCAGGGTGGGGTCAGCCCCCAGGAGCCGCCGCTGCTCCCCCCTCCCCGGCCCCCGCGGCGGTACCGGGCGGCGTGTTGAGGAGCACGAGCCGCAGCCCCGCGCGCGCCGCCGCCGCGCGCAGCGCCGCCGCCTCGCAGCCCGCGGGCCAGGCCGCCTCCGCCGCGCGGAACCCGGCGCGCGCCGCCGCCTCCAGCCGCGCCGGCAGCGTCGCGCGCTCCGGGAACAGCCAGGACACGTTGGCCGAGAAGCGCAGCGCCATGGCGGGCCGGGGCCGCGGCGCGGCGGGGGCGGGGACGGAGGCGGCCCCGGGCCCGCGGCGCCCCCCCGTGGCGGCGGGGCCGGCGGGAGCCGCCCTTGCCGGCCGCGGGGTGCCGCTGCCCTGGGCTCTGCGCACCTCGGGGCCCGTTTTGGGCGCCCCGCGGCGCAGGGCCCCGCCGCGGAGACGTGGCAACGCGGAGAGGGGCCCCGCGGTTACGGCGAGCCGTGCACGCGGAGGGGAAGGCGGCAGCGAAGCTATCCATTAAAGAGTCTCTACTCAATTAAGGCTATTGATTAATCAATTAGAGGAAGCTTGACTCAACTTCAGCAATAATCAAATGATGGACAGCAGTGCAGCGGCGCAGGCGGGCGGCTGGCGCCCCGCGGCCCTGCGCCCTCCGGCCGCCCCTCGAGGCCAGACGCGGCCGGCAGCGGGGCCCGCCGTGCGAGGGGCTGAGCCGCGCTGGGGACGCTGCCAGCGAGAAACGAAGTTAATGGCATCTTCATATCACTGATAATACATTTCATTGATTTTTCTCTTGTTGTAACTGCTGTTCCTGCATTGCAGCCCAGCGTTTTATCGTTTTTCCTGGAGGGTTTGCTCGACACCGGCAGACTCGCCCGGGCAACGCAGCGGCTTGGGGCAATGTGACGCTGGAGACACGTCACATCGTCGTCCCCTCGGGAAGGGCCAACCTGTCCCCGGAGGAGCCGGGCGGAGCGCAGGGGCCTTGGCGGGCCCCAGCACCTGGCTCGGGCACTGGGGTGCAAAGCGCCAGCCCTACCCGCCTGAAGCCTGCTCCAGCACTGCAGCCTCCTCCGATGGCCCTGGGGAGCCCCGATGGATTTTTGCTGCTCACTGTGAATTTTATTGGCTGAAAGAAAACATAGGTCTTGTGCATTTTATTACAGAGCCGACACTTCGGCACAGAGCTGGCTCTCGCCTCGGCAAAGGGGAGGACTGCGGGTGCCCCCAGCTCCCGCTGCCGGCTGAGCCAGGGTGCGGAGCCGGTAGGCATCAATCCTGTGCTGTGCGGCTTGCTGGGCTGCTTCATTGCCCTGTAAATTCCCCCTCGCCATGCTGCCGGGAGCCTCTTCTCTCTCTCCCTATGCAACACATTTTCATTTAAATGAAACATTTCTGTATTTTTACCTACCTCTGCCCTGGCTCTGGAGTGGCTGGCCAGCACCCCGGCTGCTGCAGCACCGTGCCAGCGCTCCTGCAGGAGGCAGTGGCAGTGGGGCACCGTCCCGGGATGGGCAAAGAGGTCTCCCCACCCCGCGGGGTGACAGGCACCCCACAGTCCTTCCTGCTCCCCTGCACCGCGCAGCTGTGCTGGGCCATCGAGGCTGCGGCCCCGCGGTCTCAAGGGATTTCCAGCCCACTCCCACCTCCGCGGCTGCGGCAGCTGCTGCTTCCCTTCCCCGCAGCAGCCTTTGGTCTCACGTGCTCCCGGTCTCCTGTTCGTCACACTAAGGCACCCCAATATTTTGCCGTACATGCAAACCTTGTTTTCTAGGACTTGGAATTTCAGCTTTTATAGGTGAGCAAATTCCAGCATTTTCATACATAGCAAAAGGCTGGGAAAAAAAAATACCCTGAGCGAGACCCAGACAGCCTGCAGAGCAATCTGCCCAGCTTTGTGCGGGTTCTCCCCTCTCCTCCTTATTCAGCGCTCCACCAGTACTTACAGCACCTGGGCATTTTTGCAGCTGGGGTTTTGCATTTTTTTTTTAATTAGCATCTTCTGTGCTGCAAAGTTGATCATTTTGCAGGCATCCAGGTCTAGTGCACCCTTTGTTGCGACCTTTTTCAGCTCCACTTCTTACCAGGGGAGTTTGTAGGGCAAGAAATAGGTTTGTAAAAGAGGAAAAGCCTCCCCTGGGGCTGCATAGCCTGGCCACAGCTGGCTTCGTCCCTAGGCAGCATTTGAGGAGAAAAAAAATGCATTTGCTTGGAAACAGGGATTTCCAATAGCTGAATCGAGTTGCACCTGGCTGAGCAGAGGATGTGTTGCAGCTCCACAGTTCACCCCAGTCCCAGGGCCAGCCCTTCCTCCTCCTCCTCGTCTCCCGCCTGCCCTCCAGTCCCCTCTCCCCAGGAGCCTGCACTGGGCCTCCCATGGGAAAAGGGGGAAACGCTTCACCCCCTCCAGAAAGTCTCGATTAAGATGTCCACGGGGTGCTTTGATTAGCACATTTCTGCTTTCAGGCCTTGCTTAGTTACAGCTTCCAAAAAAACACTTTGGTAAAAATCTATATATCATATTATGGGAAACGAATGCACAACCTTCACCAGCTTTATGACTATTCTTCATCAGTGAGTATTGAACCGCGCTGAACACGCTATAAATCCTGGTGGAGCTGAGACACGGCGGCGAAGACCAGCACCGCAGCCGGCCCCGGCTCCCTGCTATTTGCCTGGTATCGGTCCGGCGACCTCCGCAGCGGTGATGCAGGTCGGCTCGGCCCCCCTCACATTTCCCAGTTTTGCTGGGATTTTCTTGATATTCCAAGATTTTGTGGGACGTTAATGAGGAGGCCGGACTCTCCTCCAGCTCCTCGCGGGCGCCGGGGCGCGCGTTGCCTGGGCCTGCTGAGTTGGCAGATGTTGTTTAACATTCCCGTCAGTAATTAATAGACTGCTTCATCGCTCTTGTGTGATTCAAACATGTCGTCCCGCTTCTTTCCAAGTGCAGAGCAGAAATATTTGTTAAACGTGCCCGGCTTTTTTTGCACGATCATTAGCGCTCCGACAATTCCTGCGAGGAAAGGATTTATAGCGGTGCCAGGATTTCTTTTGGCCTCATTATGCCTTCGACGTTCCTCGCCGGTCTGCCTCGGCACGGCGCTTCCTGTATCAGTTTCCTTCCGATTCGCGCGTGTGCCGTCTCCTTTAGCACGGTTACGGATTTCCCTCCTTTCCCATTCGGTACGGGCTGCGTTTCCCTCTCTGGCCGCCGGCCAGGCCTCAGCCCTCCTCGCCCCTTCCTGACCGCGGCGACGCTTTTTGGCCAAGCAGGCGGGTCGGGACGCCGAGCGGGCCGGGCCGGGCCGGGCCGGGCGTGCCGCGGCGGCGGCACCGGGAGCCCCTTGCCGGCAGCGGTGCCGCCTCCCCCGCGAGCGCCGCGCGCGCTGTGTCACAACTGTTTTGTCAGCTGCCGGCAATTCCCCCGAACCCCTATAATCTTGGTGCCAATCAGCCCCGTAACCGCCACCTCGGCGGGGAGCGATTTCCCAGCCAGCCCGGCACAAATACTTAATCAGCCGCCGGTGATCAGGCTGCCGCCGCGCTCCCGCCGCCGCCAGCAGCCTCGGGGCGCCCTGGGGGAGGCCACGCTGCCCGCGGCCCCGGGAACCTGCCCGCTGCCCGAAATGGGGACGCCCCGTCCAGGGCAGCGACCCCCGGACGCTGGGGGCCTGCCGCGGCCCGCCGTGGGGCGCCCGGGCCCAGCCGGTGCCCGGTGCTCTTCCCCGGGGCTGGCCCTCCACAGCCCGGTCACCGTGTTGAGCCGTCTCTTAATTAATCAGGCTGATTGTAATGTGTTTTTAGGGCATTAAAATTCAATTGTGGAATTCTCCGTTGGCTGGGCTCACAATGAATACAGAAGTTTGTCTAATTAGAGCTGACACGCAGCCGGCGGGAGAACCAGACGGACGGCCCTGTCACTGCAGCTGGTCCGGCCCGGCGCCCCACGGCAGCCCCACGGCCCCAGCCCCTGCCGTGGGGTGCCGCTTGCCCCAGCTCCCTGCCCACCGCCAGCCAGCGCGGCCCCCGCGTGCTGCGTAGCGACCAGCTCCCATCAGCTGTGCGTTGCCTCCGTGGCTGCTGTGGGGCCGGGGCTCGGGGAAGGGGCCCACTGCGTCGCCGTGGGGAGCCCCCAGCCCTGGGCATCATGGGGGGGGGGTGCTGCACTGGGGCAGCCCGGGCGCACGGCAGGGACACTGGCACCAGCACCGGGATGAGCCCGGCTGGCACCAGCCAAGAACAGCGGAGACATTTCCCTTATCTGCAGCATCCGGTCCTCGCTGTCATTACCAGAGCAATTATCATCTCGTTCGGAGTCTTTAGCTGCCATAATCTGTCTCTTGCAGTGATTTATTCTGCAGGCCTCTTCTGGAGAGCGGCGCGGCGGGAGAAGGCACCCTCAGTAACAGGGCGACAAGCCCCGTCTGCCCGGGAAGCCTCTCCCCGGCCACGGCAGAGCAGGGGCGGCCCTGCACCCTGCGGCCGGGGCAGGAGGACCCCGGCCTCGGGCCGTGCCGGCCGCGCAGGCCTCCCAGGTGCCAGCAGCGTCTCGGGGAGCTGCTTCTCCCCAGCCTGGTGAAACCCTGCGCTAGAAGGGCAGGGAAGATATACCTGGTGGCACAAGGCTCCGGTCCCCAGGACCAACACTCAGGGATTTTCCAAAGTCCCTTCCTCCGTGTTTAAAAGGATGCAAGACACCGACGATTCAGACAAACTCCACCAAAACCTTTGCATCTTTAGATATGACTAAGCTGCTCCCGCCCACGTAACAGATGCAGCTGCAGGAGTTGCTGTTTTCTGCTCCCTCAGACCTGTGGAGGGTGCTGCCATGCTCCTCAAGCTGTGGTGGACACGTTGGCCTGCCTCTCAGCCAAACTTGGAGCAGAATTACCGTCCTCGTCGTCCCACCATTTCTGCTGAGTGACGATTTTATTGTCTTTTTCTAGCCTCCAGACCGGGCTGTTGCTTGGAGTTTGTTTTCTCTCTGTTTTCATCTGTATCAATAATTATCTCCTACTCTCAGTGAGTCCACCAGCCACTAATAGCTTCACTGATACTTTTATCAGCTGTATTTGCCAACTGCCAACTTTCACTCATTGCTTCCAGCTTTCCAGTTCTTACGCGTTATGTTCTTGTTTTATCCTTTCTTTCACCTCCCCTGTGATCATCCTGCAATCAGGATGTTTGGGGCTTTTGCCGGCAGCATCTCCCACAACGGCAGCTTCGTGGTCTGGCCGCTCAGTAACGCATCAGGCAACCGCTCCCCATAGCCCTTCGCACCCCGGAGCATTTCCCCCCACCCTGTTTTGGCCTGGCTGGTTTTCAGCCTCAAGAAATCAGCCTTTCCAAGGTGCAGGGCGCTCACACACGGCCAGGGCATGCAGGTGGGGGGCCCCGGGCTGCCGGGTGCCCTGCCGTCCTCGCGCCAGCCGGGCCAGCGGCCTGGCAGGCAGTGACGTCCCGGGCCGGCGGCTGCGCTGCGCTGCTCCCTTCCAGCCCCTGTGCCTGCAGCAGCTGAACCTACCTAATAGACCCCATTTACATGCACAATCCCCAGCAAAAAGCAGTAATTAATGAAGTCCCTTTCATTAGCATTATGCAAATGCGATTAATTTCAGCTGTTATGAATATGCAAATATTGCAATTATGATCTAATTGCAGATGTGCGTAGGGGAGCGGGCAGAATGTCAAGTCTCAGCCCCCTGCTCCCGCCACGCTGCGGAGGATGGTGCAGGAGCCCCCTTCTCCTCCTGTATGGGCAGCAGCAGGGCGAGGGGCCGCTGGGGCCATGGGGCGCTGGTCCCAAACACCCTCTGCTGTTCCCATGTGCTGTCGAGCGCCCGCGGCGCGGGGGGACTGGTGCAAGGCGGGGGTCCTGCAGCCCGGCCGCGGCAAGCAGCGTTGGCCAAGGTCAGGCTGTTGCAGGGCTACGCGTGGGCCCCTGGGAACGCCGACCGTCCATCTCCAGCCCCTTGCGTTACACCTTGCAAGAGAGCCTCACCGGAGGCTCCTCGCCTCCCGCAGTGGTGCTGGGCAGGAGGAGAAGGAGGAGGAGGAGGAGGAGGATGCGCAGAGCTGCTGCTGGGTTTCCAAGGCAATGAGACCTCACGGCTGCTCATCCTGGCAGGGTCACCCCGCTGCCACTGAGCCCCCGGGAAAGGGCTGGGAAGAGCGGCCAGCCCCAGGGCGCCCCGGCAGTGCTGCTGAGCACCGGCACCCTCATCACCAACAGGACCGGGGCCGGGGCAGGGGGGAGTACGAGGGCCAGGGCCTTCTCCAAACTAATTGAATTCAGAGAGATTTCTTCCTGGCAGTGACAATCAATGGGCCCCAGGTTATCCGTCCCCCCTGTCCCCTCGGCACTGAAAATGGATATGGACGAGGGGAAAAATTGAATTTGCAGCCATTTTTATTGGGATTTAATTGGGCAGTCTCACCTCGTTGCCTTAATCCTGGGTGCTGACGCGCACGGCCGAGCTGGCAGCTCCCCTTATTTATCACTTTTCAAATATTTGCCTCTTTGCCGTTGTGGGAAATCGATGCTCTCGCCTGTGGCATGCCGGGAGCCACCCGGCCGGGCGGCTGGGGATCCATCAGCCTCTGCCATCGCTATCGACAGGGCGATTGGGGTTTAAGAGGCACTTTGATAGCAGAACTGGCACTCATTAAGTGCTCGTCATCAGGGGATGATCATGACTTATTACCACTAATGCTCGCGGTGCGGCGCCGGCGGTGCTGCGGGGCACTTCCTCGCTAATCGCCGCGCGGCTCCCCGGGAGCCTCCCCTGGCTCTCGGCCCTTCCCGGGGGTCAGAGCCCGGCCCGGTGGCTGCCCGCACCCCCAGCATGCCCGGCCGTTCCCGCCGTCCCCGCAGCCGCGAGCGCTTGCCCGGGGCTCCGGCTGCTCTCGGAGGTCCGTCGGCCGAGGCGCGCCGGGAGACGCGTGCCGGTTTCCAGCCGCTTTGCAGCCGTCCCACTGCATCCTGCTGCTCGGTCGCCCGCTCCTTGAGCGCCGCCTCCCACGGCCGCGCCAGCGGCGAGCAGCGCTCAGCCCTTAGCCCACGCTGCGATTTGCACCCTCCCCCGGTCACCCCCAGCCCCGCAGCCGCCTGCATCACGTTTTCTGCCCCGAAGCACCAGCACCGCCGCGCGCGCCTTGCTACGGGCCTGTATGCGCCACGTCTGCCCCTGCCTGGGGGTCGACAGCCCCGCCGGCGCCCCCCTCCCCGTTCCAGTTTCTCCAGCCCTTCGCACGTGCCCCCGGGTGAGAGCACCCCCGAGACGTCAAACCCCGCAGCGGGCCGCGCAGCTGACGCCCTGTGTCGTGCCGGCTGGAGATAACACGAGCGCTGCCGGAGCAAGGGGATTTTTGATGGAGTGAGGGGCAAAGCTGGAGGAGGGTAAACGGGTGGGGAAAGCCAGTGACCTCCACGTGCGCTTCGAGAAGAGGGAGCTGGGGGGCATCTCTGGGAGGGATGATGAGATGCTTTGCTCAAGCAAGGGGAAAAAGTGCAGCTGGATTTGGGCAGTCCCACCAGGACGGCAGCATTAGCTACTGACCACAGTGCACCTGGTAGTTTTAGGGGTTTTTTTTGATTCTTTCTTTTTCCGTTCTTGCAAGTAAAAGTCTCGACAAACCAGTCTCTGCAGGGTTTCGCCTCTGCGCCTGCTGGCCACAGGAAGGTGGCAGGGCAGCAAGAGGATGCGCACGGTGTCCTCGTGGGGGGCACGCACTGGGCAGCAAGCACAGGGTGCCAGGCCCCCCCGTCCGCCTGCTCCCTGGCCCCATCCTCCCGTCTGGCTGGACAAAATCCACTCCATTTGGCCCGAAGCGGCGGGGGAGCCTCTGGGTGGAGGCCACCTTCGGCGACTGGCTCCTCTCCGCATCCTCATTGCTTCCTCGGGTGGAAATAGCAGCGCTGGCTCCTCGCAGGGCTGGGGGCAGCCACCAGCCCCTGCCACCAGTCGCTTGCAGGCGGCACAAAGATCCCGCGGGGGCCGAGCCGGGGCCTGCAGCTTTGCACTGTGCTAATGCGCTTCCTTGTTAAGCGGCATTGCTTTTTGCTTTTCTTTTCTTGTTTTTTTAGCAGCCTGGTTATGGGAACGGATCCGCCCCGGAGTGAATTATTCATGGCGCCTCCCCAGCTCACCCTCCAAATATCAATTTCTCCCAGCTACGCCGAGCGGCACTTAAGCCTAAAAGCCTTGCCACGTGGGAACGCCGGGCCGGGGGGCCGCGGAGGGCCCAGCCGGTCCTGCCTGCCGCGGGGACCGTGCCGGCCCGCCGCGCCAGCCGCAAGCCCCGGGGCCGGTGCCACGGGACACGAGGGCCCCGGGGCCGCGGGATGCCCTGGGCGAGAGCGGGAGCGTTTCTGTGGCAACTGCCGGTGCCAAGGGAAAGGAGCCGCTCCGGAGAGCCCCGGCACAGCCACGGCCGCCGGCTCCGAGCCTCCCAGCGGGTCGCGGCAGCCCGGACACGGCAGCGGTGGTGGCGGCGATTGGGCCGAGGGCTGGGGTGGCGCGGGCAGCCTGCGAGCTCGGGGCCTCGCTCCGCTCCCCGGCATGCCTGCTGCTCGGAGATTGCTGCCAGGAAGGATGGAGTGGGCACTTAATCTACCCCTATACTTTTAATTAATGGGCTGCAGCGCTCATTCTGTGCTGCTGCCTTAATTGGTACAAGCTGCAAACGCCGTGGAGCCTGGAAAAAAAGGAAAGAAAAAAAGAAAGAAAAAAAGAAAGAAAAAACATTTGGAAACAAAAAATATATTAAGCAGGAAACAGATCAATGGCTCTTAATGAAGCTGATTCAGGGCTGCGTGTCGTGGAGGGCCCGGGGTGCAGCATCGGCTCGCGGAGGCAGCTGGAAGGGCCCCGAGCACAGCCGGGGGGGAGGGGGCACCTGGCACAGCTGGGTAGAGCCACCCTGCACATCTGGGCAGCCCGGCCCAGCTGCAGAGCCCTTCAGAAGCGGGCCGCAGCGGGTGCCCGGGCTGGGGGCTGCGGGCAGCACGGGGCTCATTTTATGGTGTTGATTTAGTGTGTTTGGCTTTCCACGAGGGGGGGAGCCGGGGCTGATTTGCATGAGGGGGACGGCGGCGCTTTGATAAGGGCTGTAATTGCCTCCGCTGTGCACAGCACATTAGCTGCGCTTCCCAGATATTTACACAGGGGAAAACAAAGTCATAACTCACCAAATAAATAATCTCCCCGGCGCGGCGCTCAGAAGCCAGGTGCCCCCCGGCCCCGGCACGGTGCACCGCGGCCCCGGGCGGCCCCTGCGCCGCCCGCCGAGCCCCGCGGCCCGCGCCAGCCCCGCGTGCCCGGCAGCACGAGGCGCTGCCAGGGCCGCGCCAGGGCGGACGTGGGCCCCGCAGGTGCTCGCGCCGGGTGACGGAGCGGGCGGACGCTGCCGCAGCCTCCTGCTGGGTCACTGGTGGGAGCGGCCGGCGGGTCGGGAAAGCCTCCCGGCGAGGGAGCGGGGCCTCCTCCAGCAAGGCCACGGCCACGGCCACGGCATACAACTACCGACACCGAGGTTTTGGAAAGGAGACGTCTCTTCAATCAGGCAGCAAAAGGCAGAGCAACGTCCAAGGGACGGAGGTGTGCAGCTATGCAAATTCAGCCTGGAAGTGAAATGCAGATTTTCGACAGCGAGGGGACAGCGCTGCTGGGCAAGCGCAGCGAACGCTGTGAGCAGCCTCCAGCTCTGGCCAGCCTGCAGCCCGGCGCGGCTCGGCCCCAGCCCGCGGCACGAAGAGCAGCTCCTTCCCGCCCCGGGGCTGCCTGGCTCGCCGGGCTATCCGCTGCGATCTGCAGGGAGCACTTTGCTTTCCTGCTGCTAAATCCCAGCCCCACTAATGTGATTGCTAACAGCACGCAGCCCCTAATGGGTAAAGTACACTGCAGCCTGCCTGCCTGCCTGGGACAAATTGCAAATCTCATTACGGGGTCGTGTCCAGATTTTTTAACGTGGTAATAGCTCCCCAGCTCAATTACGTGTTTGGCACGCTCCCCTGATGGTCCCAGCAAAGGGCTCGAGCAGCTGCGCTCCGTGGTCCCCTGGGGCAGCGGCCGGGGCTCCCGGGCTTTGCTCCGGCAGCAGATTCGGCCCTTGGCGGCACCCCGGGGACAGCAGAGCCGGGGGCTGGGTGCCGCCTGGCCTCGAGCAGGCATGCACGGCTGTGCCACCCCCTTGGCATCCCCTGACCCGCGGGGCCCCGCGCAGCCCAGGCGGGATGCACCGCCGGGAAGGCGCTGCCGCGGCAGGAGAGCCGGGGGCGTCCTGCCCCAGCCGAGGGGATCCCGCCCCAGCCGAGGGGATCCCGCTCGGGGAAGCGCCCCGGCGTTTTGAGCCCACTGACGCTTCACGGTAACCCCAGGGCAGCCAACGGCTGACGAAATCAGCGCCCGGGTTTGTTTCCCTCCCGCCACGCAGGGGCACTCGGCTCCTGCCAGGCCACAGCGCTGCTCCTGCTTGGACACACACGGCTGCTCCCGGCGGAACCGAGTTAGAAAAGGAGGAAAGAAGCGATAAATAATTGAAAACGTGAAATCCTTTGCACCTGTTTAGCGCTTTGCTCTTTGAAAGCCCGGCTCACCCATTAGCTGATGAACCACATCAAACGTGCCTTCTACCAGCGACTCCAGACCCGCCGTCTCCCGCGGTTCCCCGGCGGGCCGGCCGGCACGCCGCCCTCCCTCCGCCGCCCCGGGCGAGGCGGCCGGGGGCCAGCGCCCTCGCCGGGACTCAGCTCTTCCCCGGCGACACGCTCAGCCGTGGGCTCGGGCTCCTCGTGGGCTCCTCGCCGTTCCTGCCGCCGGATGAATTACTGGCGGAGCTGGGAGCAGAGGGACCAGGAGGCTGGCACGTTGCGGGTGTCGTTATGCGTTCGTTTTCTCGGGGTCTTTTGCACGCTCTAGAGAGCGTTATGGGGCGAAGACCACGTAAGCACAGGGGTCGTTTTGCTCCTCTCACCTCCGAAAAGCGGCTGCCCTGGCACGGGCTGTGATCGCGGTTTAGCAACATGCGGCCGTGTTGCTCGGGGGATGATGGACAGGAGGACGGAGGGGAGGAATCCCACATCCGCCTAAAGGCAAAGGATGCGTAAGCTGGAGTTACTCACCTCAAGTATTTAACCACTTGGGCTCTTGGAAAAAGAGCTCCGCAGGGCTGGCGGGTATCGGAGGTCTCTGCCTGCGCCTGAGCAAGCGGCTGGGGGAGCACAGGCCAGAACCTCAGGCAGCTTGGAAAGGCCCACGGGCACCGCAGGAGCAGCCCGCGGGGGCGGCCCGCGCCCCGGCGTGCGGAGGGGCTCCCGCTGCACCCCTCACCCGGCCTCGCCGGCCTCTTCAGTCATGGGGATTGAACGGCCCCCGGGCGGCCGGCTTGGCTCGGAGGGGAGCACCGGGGCGAGCCGGTCGATATTCGCTTGGCCGGCGGGGGGCGGCCCCCGGGAGCGCGCCCGCTCCCCGCCGGCCAGCAGGAAACGCGGGAGTTACTCCAAACGAAGAGGTGTTTTCAGAGGACTGAAATTAATAACACAAACTCTAATTTAAAATTATATTAGGCTATCAATTACTCCCCAAGCGTCCAAGAGCTCTGCTGGCAGCATCAAATTGCTGGCTGTGATGAATGGTTTTATTGGAATTTCATAAGGTCTGAGTTATTTGCAGATAGGAAATTTTTTGTGGATTAATTAAAATTTTGTAACGAGCGAGAGTGGTTCGCCACCGCCCCCTCCCCGCAGGCCCGGGCACGAGGCGCTGCCAGGGCAGCCGAGGAGCAAAACTGCGCCGCGTCTCCGGAAACCCCTGGGAAGTGGCGGGAGAGAAGGGGAGGACGCCGGGGCCGCGCGGAAAGGGGAGAGGAGCGGGCGAGCGCGCGCGGCCTCTTCGGAGGCGCGGGGGGCTGCGGGCAGGAGGCGCTGCCGGCGGGAGCCCCCGGCTGCCCGCTGGCGCCGAGCGCCTGCTCGTCGGGGAAGGGGCCCCGCGGTGCTCCGAAGAGAAGATCCCGGAGCTCCCGTGTCCTTCCAGTCCCCGCCGGCAGGGCCTGGCGAAGGCGGCGGGCGGGCGGCCGGGTGGGCAGCGGCTCCCGCGGTCCTGCCCGCCTCGCCGAGGAAAGCGAGGGGGGAAGGAGCCGGCGAAGCCAGCCGAATAACAGGCTCTCGGCTCTCAATCACTTGCTCTTTGAGAAGCTGCATTTGCACTCGATTCGGAGTCTCTGGTGGCTGCAGACTCCAGCTTTTAAAATCAAATGGTGCTTAAAATTAATTCTCTGCACTGATGAAAGAATTTTGATTGATGAGTTGCGTTTCTCCGCGTTTCCAAATGAACTTTTGCTCCCACCCCTGGCTCCAGGCTCCCCCCGCGCCGGAGCCGGCGCCCCCGCAGGGTGAGGGCTGAGCGCCCGGGGGGGCCGAGGGCACCAGCCCGGCCGTCCCAGGGGAGACGAGCACAGACAGCGGCCGCTTGCAGCGAACGAGGAATTGCTGTGAGGCGTAATTAAGCCCGACAAGGAGCAATTCCTCATTGCACGGAGCTGCAACAGAGCTGTTTTAAAGGGTGGTTAGATCCGTTCCAAGAGCTACTGAGCCATTAATCCCACCTGCTAATCCCCTCCCTGAACCTTTTCCCTTCATCTTCAAGAGATCTTCGTGTCTGGTGACTGCATGGTGGTCTCTTCTGAGGTCGCCAGTTCAGTTCTGTGCCTCCAGCAGCCTCCTCTCTCAAGGAAGCAGCATATAATCCCTTTTTTCCTGGCACCGACAATTTCAGAGATTTATTTTGAGCTCTGGAGTGGAGGGGGCAGCGTACCAAAAACCCCGGGGCAGGCAGGGCCTGCAGGCCAGGCCCGGCCGCCCTGTTCCCGCGCTCAGACCTGGGGCTCAAAACGGGCTGGAAGGGTTTCTGAGAGGCCGAGCGGATAGAGGTGACCCCGCAGGCCGGGCGGCAGGCGGCAGCGCTGGTTTAGGAGCTCTGGTTTTCCCCAGAAACGTCCCTTCTCTGGGTACTGAGAGTGAGTCCGGACAGTGCGCTGGGCAAGGAGAAGCAGGAGCATTTCCACGGTGAGAAAAGTGCTCTGCCGAGCCGTGGGCTCCCAGTTCGGATGGACTGGGGAGCTGGGGCCGGGGGAGGTGACAGAGGAGGCGAGTTCCCCCGGGAGCAACCCCAAAGCGTGGAAGAAAAGTGACACCGGCTCCTGCCCTTGGCACAGCCCGTTCTCCAGAGGCAGCGCGGTGATGGAGGCAGGAGGTGACGGATGCAGGAGGGCGATGGAGGCACGATGCAGGACGGTGGCAGATGCAGGAGGGAGATGCATGCAGGACGGTGACGGACACTTAGGGCGCAGCCGGGGGAAGGCGACAGGGCCACAGAAATGACCTTGGCGAGCGTCCAGCCTGCACCAGCCGCCGGCCCTGCCGAGGGAGGCTGGCGAGGAGGCTGTTGCGAGTGTCAGGTGTCCGGGATGCTGTTACGCGGGCGATGCCTGTCTCCACGTCGGGTTAATTATTAATGGGTTACCACTGCAAGCCCTCTCCATGTCACTGGCTCCCTCCCTGGCTTTGCCATGTGAAGTGAAAGATAAATAAAGGCTGTTGATTTTAAAAAAATAAAGGATCAAGGGAAAGGCTTGGAATCCTCTCCTCGCGCGGGGTGCCACGCCAGCGCCGGGGCTGCTGCTCCCCGCGCGGGCTGGCTCTGCAGGGCCACGCGGCCGCCCGCGCTGGGCCGTCGCTGCTGCAGCCGGGAGCGAGCAGGAGTAGCCAGGAAAGTGCCGGCGAGCTGAGCCTGTGTGAAGTCATGGAGATGCCACTTAAGGCCATGGCAGGGAGCTGAAAAACAGAGTGACGGGGAGAAATACAAAGAGGTGACTTGCACTCCCGAAAACGCGTTCAAAGCACTGTTCGGATGTTTAGCAATATTTTCCCCCAGCAGGCCTCATGCAAAACTCAGATTGGCTTTAATCTGTTCTTTTAGTGGCTGGGAGAAAAAAAAAATCTTAATTTAAATAAAAGCCCCCTTATCTCAGCCTCCTCCATGAGGCAGCTCCCCATCCTCTGCCTTGCAGTCTCAGTCACGCAGTGATTTACATGGTAATGGGGTCTTTGGCACACGGTGAAATGGGGAATTTGCAGTATTGCCAGGCCTGCTAGCTACTAGCCTGCAAATATGGGCAAAGCTGTGGGGAGAGCGATCAGCGAAGGGACCCCCGCCGATCGCCCCCGGCCGCCCCCTGCACTCTGCGTGGGGCCGAAGCCCTGTAAGCGCCGGGAGGCCAAGTGCTCTGGGGTGCGCTGCTCGCCCGGGCAGGACAAGCCTCCCCGTGGGACTACTCGAGCTTGGCACGCGTTACGTTTTCCTCCCTGCTCTTGCCAGATGGTGACTGGTGCAGAAAGGCAGAAATGTTTAGTAGATATTTCTGTTCTGTATTTGGAATGAAGCGGGAGGATATATTCATCTCCAGATGATACTGTGGATGGAATATAAATCCTGCCATCTGTAGCAATGGGGGATGTGAGGCATGATCTCCTCGAATTCAGCATTTGCAGATCATCCGGGCAGCTGATGCTCAAGAGTCTAGAAGGAATGAGCTTAAACCAATGCTACAGTCTAACAAATCTTGGAAAAATGGGGAAAATCCAGAAGAATGGAGAACTGTCAGCATGGTTCCAGTGTTTAAAAAACTTAAAGACATGACCCAGAGACCTGCACATCAGCTGGTCTGTGTAGGGGTTTTTGTGGGGTCTTT
Source organism: Rhea pennata (assembly GCF_028389875.1). Classification (NCBI taxonomy): domain Eukaryota; kingdom Metazoa; phylum Chordata; class Aves; order Rheiformes; family Rheidae; genus Rhea; species Rhea pennata. The sequence continues at coordinate 13,035,617 of NC_084670.1, read as the reverse complement.
TTTTGGACAGAGTTATAGGTCCGGTTGATAACGACAAGTATACTAATATAGCAAAGCTGGATTTTTTGTAACTATTTCACTTACTACTACACGACATTTTGATTTAAAAACATGCTTTTTAAGGAATTATTAAGGCACACAAAAGATGGACTAAAATCCATCTCACAGGCAGATCTTAAAGCATGCGTGTTTTGGGGGAGACACTGCGGATAGAGTTGTCCTTAGTGTGGTCCTTAGGGGACTTGGTCCCTGCTACAACGCTGCTGTTTTTATCTCGTGATCTACGTGATCATAGAAAACCTGCGATGGCAAAGTCTGCAGGTGATGCAATGCCTGGTAAGGCTGTTAATAATGAGTAGACCAGGTTGCTGTTCCAGCATGATCTAAATTGCCTGGCGAGATGGCCATAATCCAGCTAAATACACTTGAATACAGTTGCACGCAAGGTAAGACACCTGGGAGCGCAGACTGCAGCCTTCATTTACAAGATGGGGCTTGGGAAGCAGCAATGCAGAAGAAGTCTCAGGAATGATTGCAGGTAACTGCCACTACATAAGCTCCCATTTCAACACCGCACTGAAAGCGGCTAGCACTTTTCCTGAATTTAAAAAGGAAGAGTATCAAACAGAAGTAGGGAAGCAATCTCACTTCTGCTCATGGCACTGATGAAACTACCACTGTGATGTTATTTCCAAGGTGAGTGTCCAGAACTAAAAAAGATGCAGAAATTCTGCAAGGGAAAGCCAAACGTGCAATCCAGGCATCAGAAAACAAGCTCTGGTATGAGACTGGATGTGTACAAACTGTTCAGTTTGCTGAAGAAAAGACTGAGAGATGCCCTGGTCTCTGCGAGAAGAGTTCTTGACAGCTCAGTAGTCTCAGTCTTGCAGAGAACTGCACAACAAGAGCTCAAAGCTGAATGCAGAAGTTAGAAAAATTCATACTGGGACGAAGACAAAAGATCCTAGCAGGAGGGCAGTAGTAAATGCTGGAAGAGCTGACTAGAGAGAGCAGCAAATCCACTTTTGGGAGATACATAAACCTGGATTCTGGGAGAGGCTCCACAACCCCATTATGCTTGGGAGAGGGGACAACAAGATGCCCATGCTGACCCCAAGATGTTCATGGCATGTTGAACACTGCATTACTGCAATGTTTAGCACCCAGCCTCCAGCTTCACGTCAGCCTGGGAGTTGTGACCCCCCCCCCCCACTCCCCCCTCCATACCCTCCGTGAAGCTGGTGCATTTGGTAGACGGGAAGGAGCTGGCACTGGGTCGGGTGGTGGGGCAGAGGCCATGCAAGCATGGTCCAGACACAGCTCACCCATTCATGCCACCCCAGGGACCTCAGGCCACCCGTTCACTGCATGAACAAAGCTGTTTCTGGTTTATCCCAGGAGGACTGGGATTCTTTCAGGTAACTAAAACCCATGATGCACGTTCCTATTGCCTCTTGCCAATCGGATGTGATAGCGGACTTTACTCCAGCTTGCAACTGTCCAAGACTCACTGCAGGCCTCTGGGCCTGCTGGTTGGGGCCATGTCCGTGCCCAGCAAGCACCAAGCGCCTGAGCCCTCACTGCCAAAAGGGCATCCGTTCCTGCTCTGTATGGCAGGGTCTGCCGTTCCTCCCTGATACCTTGGATTCCCCACAAGGATCTGGCTTGCTGGCAAAACCAGTAGTCTCATGCGTGCGCTTTATAGCATGGTGCATGCTCATACAGAGAGCAAGTGGGACCATAATCCACTATTAAGAGCGGCCAGAAAGCACAGGCTTTGCAGTGGAGCTGCTGGTAGGGTGAGGCAGCAAGGTTGGCAGCCCTCGGAGATGCTGTGCTCAGCACTGCTGCAGCTCCTGGGCTCCTGAGTCCTCCCAAGCACCCCTGCCAGGCTTCTCCAGGGCTCGCAAAGTTTGGAGAATGCACAGCTACCCAACCTGAGAAGCAGCAGAGGTCATCATACCCCTGGCTTCCTTAATCGCCCTTGCTAGACTGTGCAGCAGGCTCTTTGATTCCTGCACCGATGAATTTGCATTGACACAACAGGGAAAAGGAGTTTCACCCTGACGTCTAGTTTGCTCTAGCCATTGCTCCTCTTTCCTGTTCCCTGCATGGCCCTGCCAGGCTAGCAGGGAGGTCGAAGCAGGAGACCACAAAGACAGTGTCAGCCACAGAAGGTCCCTAGGGTGAGATGTTTTGGCACAGGACAGTGAGTTGCTTCCTAGGCTGTTAACCTCATCTCACCATTACGAGTAGCCTCTGCGTTAACTGGCTATCCTTCTTACCTAAATGCAGGCAGGACATTGCTAACCCCCTAATTCACACGAGAGGTTCATACCAGAACACCCCTGCGCAGCCCAAGACAACGGACACTGGTGCCCATGCATCAGGAGCATCATCTGCTCCTCCGTCCCCAGCTCCACCTTTCTCCTCCTCACCTTGCTCACCATGTGTCCCCATCCACAAGAGGGGCTGCGAAAGGGCATGGACCAAAACACAAGTGCAATAAGGTCTGCGGTCACCCAGCCAACATCGGAAGGGGCAGTGGGCCGGATGCGAGGAGGGGACCCAGCGCCATGCTCAGGGAAGGGTCCTTCATCCACCGGCAGGTGAGCAAGGTGCTGCGTCCTGTCTCGGCACTTAGGTGCTGGTGGGGCTTGTCCTGCCAGCTCAGTGTCACTGAACTGAGTAACACGAGCGTGCAACAGCTCCCTGCCACGCACACTGCTCCCGGCCAGCGGGCCGCAGCCAAAGAGGCTAAAGGGTCTCATTCTGGTGAAAAAATGCTGCGGCTCAGAAGTGATGCTTTTTCCCTCTTTCTTTTTCTCCCCCCCCCCCCCCCCTTTTTTCTAAGAAAAGGTCTGTATTTGTTGAAGTCAGAAAGTTTGGAAGTTTGGTGTGTTATTTCCCCACCCTCTTTTCCCATCTCGCTTGTTCCTGCTCCAGAGCGGAGCAGAAGGCTGGTGGGTGGGGGCTGCCTTGTGACTTTTCCTTTTCTATCTGGAACCGGGCCAAACTTCCTCAATTTTGGAAAAGTGACAAGAGGAAAAAAAGAAGCACTAATTCTGGTGATCTGGAATGCCAGAATAAGAAAAAGAGGTTTTTTTCTTTTTTCAAAGAAGCAAAAGTGAAAAGTGAAAGGAAAATCCATGAACAGTCAGATGGACAAAACATGGATGGACAGAAAAGAGAGAGGATGAGCAGAAAGTATTCAGGTTCAGATTTTGAAAACTGAAGCGAATTAAAGAATAGCTTTCATTGGAACCAAGCAAAATGGAAGCAAGATTGGAATTTTTCCTGAAATTGCTTTTCCACTTGTCTTTGGGTAACGGCTAGAGCCCAGGCGTGGGGAGGTCACTGGGGTGGCACTGAAGAGCCTTTTGGGGTAATGAGAACATCTCCTTTGCTAGAGAAATCTCTCTATTGAGTGCCTGCACAGTGTCACTCTGAAGAGGACGAGGCCAGGGGAGGTGTTTGAGTGAGTTAGGACTCTGCAAGAGGTTTGTGAGCCTGCATGGGCAGGGAAACGAGTCTGTGATGAGAACAGGAAACTTAGAGAAAGAATTAGAGAGGGAATAAGCAAAATATGTTGGAGTTGTCTCTGCACCAAGGCTGGAAACCCCAGGGAACAGGCAGGAGGACCGAGAGGTTCTCGTGCGTGAAGGCGGCTGCGGTAGAGCCGGCGATGCCGGCGGGGAGAGGAGCCTCGGCGGGGGCAGCTGCAGGAGGGCACGCCGGCGGGAGGAGCGGGGCTGGCAGCGTCCGAGAGAGAGCGCAAAGGGCGCCCGAGGCGGCTCGAGGGGCAGGACGTGATTTCCTGCCCCCAGCCCGGCCAGGCTGCGCTCACCAAGCCGCCCCGGCGCGGACTCGCGGCGCTTCTGCGCGAGGCCCGGGATGCGGCGCAGGTCGCAGCGCACACCTGAGGCTCTGCGGCGCTAGGAGAAAAATGTTGTTTAGAGGGGGGGGGAATGCCTCATTTTTATTCATAATTAATTTCAATGCAGATCAGCGGACACACCTGCGGTGGGCTTAAATTTTAAAGCTCAAACATAGGATTTTTGAAACTTAGTGACTCATTAGTAACAGGCAGCCTTGTATGCGGAATGCAATTAAGTAACTGAGTTACAGAGTGCTGTGAGCAACCGCCACGAGCCGGAGCCGAGCCGGGGCGTGCGGGGGCCGCTCAGCCCGGGCCGGGGGCCGGCCGGCGGTGCTCGGTGCGCGGCCCCCGCCTCGAGGCGCGCGCGCAGAGGCTGGCAGCGGCGAGCGCGCGCGGCGCTCCGCAGCCCGCCCTGCGGGATAAGCAGCTATTTATTTGCTCTGCATCGTTTTCAAAACTAAAAGCTAAAAGTGAAGGGAAGAAAGCAGAAATAAGGTATTCTTCTGACAGACGAGAACCCCTGTTTGCTAAGTTTTATTGAAAAAGCAAGGCGAAAATCATTTCATAGTCAAATACGCCACAAATGAAGCAGAAAATAAGTGTTTCTGGTAGTGACGTAGTCGTGCCGGGGTGTCTTCTGGCAGCAAAGGCAGAGAAAAGGACCACACGTGTAGTGAGTAACAGCAGAGCAAGCCCCTTCGGAGGGGCAAGCCCGCTCGGCACGGGCGGTGAAACTTCCCCGGGTGCAAACCAAGGACAGGACGGGTGTCCACTGCAAGCAGCAGCCTCGCCGGGCGTTAAGAAACCCTGCCTCCATCCACCCCAGTCGCATGTAGTTGGAGCTATCTTATTTGCAACTGCATCATGTTTTAAACCCTTGCTCTTCCCCCCCCCCCCCAAAAAAAAAAAAAAAAGAATGTTCCTCAAAAGGTGGGTTTGGAAAAGTATCCCTGAAACCGGAGCGCTGGGCAGGGCTTTGCTAAGCCAGCTTTCCCGAGCAGCGGTGCCGTTCGGCACGCGCCGGCGCCGGGGGCTTGGGAGCGAGAGCTGAAGCTGCCTCCCAGGAGGCGGATGCTGCCTGCGTCGGCGCGACGGAGCGGGGACTTTGCTTGGGACCGGGGAAGGGCAAAAAATACTTTGGAAACCAGCGCTCCAAAGCAGCAGTGGGTACTACAGCGAGTTAATCAGGAACCTAGAGCAAAGCTTGCTTCACGTCTATATATAAAAAAAAGAATAATAACGCATAACAGCATGTATCTTTAAGCAAGCACCTGGTAATACATTTTGAACAATTATATCCAGATGCACCACTTGAGAAACTTTCCTAATTGTGGAATTAGAAATATTTTTGCTGGAAATGCCACAGAATGACATCCAGGGAGATATTCACCCCATGCAACTCCACACTCTTTGCAACAGTCGAGCTCCACTTTAGTTTAAAGGTTGGCACACAAAATGCCATTTGCATTAAAAAAAATTTTCTGCTGCAAAATAGGAACAATGTTTGCTATAACAGGCCCATCCCAGGAGATTCACAGATATCTGGTTGGGCTGAGACTGTTTTGAAAAGGAATACCACATTAAATTCGAAAGATCAGTTACTTCAGTGGTATCTCCACCAAAAAAAAAAAAAAAAAAAAAATATCCTGCTTTTAATGGAAGAGGTAAAAATGTAACATAATACAGAAAATCTGGGAGTAATTGAAAGGATAAGAAATTTCAGATGGAGCTAATTCTATATCTGTCATTGAGAAATCAGCTTAAGGAGGGAGATACTTTAGTTTGCATTATTTAAATACAGCTGTGACACATGAACGCTGTTTTGTGAAACCACTGTATGACAGGCAGGTTCTCAGAAGGAAAAAAAAATCACTGTGAAATGAAGGGCATTTGCTTCAGAGCAAATAAACTGTGAAGAGACAAGCTTAAATCTAACTTCAACAAGATCTTTAATATGCTATTTGGCTGTTGTAAGGGTATGAGAATGCCCTTTGATATTAGTCCTGCTCCTGAGATATTTCACGCAGTAATTGCCCAGATCTTTAAGGTTCGACGTCTTGAAGCTGTGGTAACCGCTCTTTCAAACTGGGCTAGGGTTCTGCAAAAGCAGAGCTGAAGACACAGGCAAGTGCTGCAGAGAGTGAAGACAACACTTCAGAATGAACTTTAAAAGGTCAAAATTTGGTCTAGCAGAATTACCTGTACTGGCTCTAAGCTGAGCTAGGATGGCTTTGTTGCCAATTTAGATAAAACAGAAGCAATAATTAGAATGTCTAGCCTGCAGGATATAAAGCAGATCTACAGAGATTTATGAAAACAATATACTATTTGGCAATATCTATTCCTAAATCTATGGCCAGTATTTCCTCAGGAGAGAACTGCCGCAGCCTGAAATTGCCTGGCATTACGCAGGCAGACAAGAAAGCGCTGGGAAGGCTTAAAACCATGGTGACGAAGACCCTTGAAGAGTGCCACGGGCTCACAGCCCAAAGGCCACCCCTTCTTTGCAGGACCGTCTGAAAACACACTGCTAGGGACCCGGAGGGAGCTATGCGTGGGCTTGTGTTGGGAAACCTGGACAGACATTTGGCACTGAAATGGATTATACTTTGAGCACTGTGGTGGAGCCGTGCCCCCACCGAAGACAGCGCTACTGGGGATAACTGCGTTTAACTGGGAGTGCGAGGCACACCGCGTCTGGATATCTAAGGGGGATACTCTGCAGTGCCCGTCTAGCACAAACCCTGTCCTGTCAGATCTACAACAGCAAAGGGGATTAAAATAGGCCACAGAATATGCCTTCCTAAAGAAACCCTGCAATTGCTTAAATCCATGAGAGAGAGAGCTGGAGGATGTCCTGGGGGAACAGCCCTGCTCCAGTTTCAGTGGAGGCATGGGACGTGCAGACTGGGCTGTTCCTTTCTGTAGAGGACTTTGTGATCTCCAGAACCACAGCAATATACAACCGTTGTTTTCAGCATCTACATTTGGGCTGTAGGCCAGCACGCCATACATATGGGTCCAATAAAAGGCTCAACTTTGGGAGCTGCTATGCACCAAATCTTTCCTACAGCAAAATACATATGCAAGTGTCCTAAATGGCTCTGGATTCCTGACATACCTGTGTTGGATGTGTAGATCAAATTCTCTGTTGTCTGTCTGCCCTATGGCTCAGCATCCTGCTGAATCAAGCCCCCAGGATCAACAGGAAATCGTTAATAATGTCAAGCTCTCCATGGTAAGCTTCAGAATCACTACTGTTTCCAAGAGAAGAGCAAGTGCTCCTGTAGAAGAGAGAAACACACAGCGTTTTCATAGGCATTTTGCTGGTGAACAGCAGCAAGCGGAGCTCACAAGCTCTCCATCTCCGAGAAGGTGGGAGGATGTCAGGAGTTCTCAGCAACAGCATATCTGATTCCCCCTCCCACCCAAGAGGTGCTGGTGCCACCTTCATCCATTCACTTGCAAGACAAAGCCAGCGTGTTGGCGCCAGCTCCTTTGTCCTGTCCCCAATTAGTGGTAAGTGGCTGCCAGATGGTTTTGTCACTCGTGGCAATGGACTACTGGGAGGATGTCATGCATGTCATATTACCCTGCCAGTGGTGCACTGGTGACCACAGCTTCCCCACTAGCAATTCACGGATAACCCACAGGTATAAAATGACAGCCAAGAAATGTATAGTTAGGAAAAAAATCCTAGCATCAAAAAAAGAGAGAGTTAAGATACAAGAAATAAGAAAGCAGTCCATAAATACAGGAAGAACCATGACCTATTCATTAATCTGTCAAGAATATGAACACAGCAGATTCACTTTAAGATGAGCAGGTACCAAAATGATCTATACTTATAATATATAGCATTACCGTTAACATACTTGAACTGCATTTTAAACATCTTCCATGTGGATAGCTTTGCTCTAGTCACACTGCAGTGTTTGTGCATTAATATTTTTATTTAAAAACAAGAACAGAAGGGCAGAGAAATCAGGGAATAAATTCGAGTCCTGCAGCAACTGAAGGCTGAGTTGGGCTGACTCCAGGGTGGTACGGGTTTGAGAGAACTATTTTCACTTAGTTTCAGTAATGATAATGAAGAAATTGGGGATTCTTGTGCAGGAAGCAAAGGATTTATGAGAGAGCAGCTGGAGAGGCCAAGAGCAAAGGATAAACACAGAGATGGTAAAAGAGTATCTGACAAAACTCAACCTACATATTGTAAATCTGCAGGCCCAGACACAGTGCGCCTGAGAATTTTAAAAGAAATCTCTGAAGAGAATCTTGAAAAAATAATCTTCCCTTCATCGCAGGAGCCTAGGAAAGGCCAAGTGGGCCTCCCATCACCAGCAAGGGTGCGAAGGCTGAGCAGGAGTCCACCCACCACCTGCCTGCATCTTTCTGGCAGGCAAGTTTCAAATCATTTTTTCTCACCCCTCTTGTCTCCTCCTTTCCTGCTTTCTCCTTGTTACTGCCTTGCAGAGCCTGCCGAGGGGCTCCAAAACCTGCAGAGAACTCCCAGGTAAAGCAGCTTGCTGATGGTGTTCAGTTTTTCCCTACATACACAGCCTTGTTCCAGTCCTTCCAGTGCATTAGGAGTAGATGTTTGCGTTCCACCTTCTTGTCTGCACATGGACTCTTGTTTTCCCCATATACAAAGGGAGATGGTTTCAGTGGGGAGCAGGGGTAAGCTTACTCTACCTCTTATTTTCAAGCTCTAACTCCTCCAATAGCCCACAGTCTTCCCAAGCGCAGTCCCTTGAAAATACAAATTTCCGTAGCCTGCATTCCCGGCTAACCTGCTGGGCTGCAGCACAGCACCCTCCCTCCCTCTCCAGGAAGTCGTTGCAGTTTCCTCCCCAGCCCCCTGTGCTCTGGGAAAGCCAGAAGACATGAGAGAGCTGGTAGGGTCTGGGGAACAAGTTGGCATTACGATTACTGAGGATGGGGCAATTTCCCTTTGCGTAACTCATCAGTGCTGCACATAACTCATGCCAGGGACGAATCACGAGAGCTTGCAGGTCACGTGCATGGAAATGTGGTCATGGGGAAGTCGATGTGGGATGCACCTTGAGCTTTAAAAGCAATTTGATTCACATTTTGGGGACCTCTGCAGTAATCAGAGCTGCTTTGTAATTGGTTGTTGCAAAGTGCCCAGCTCTCTTCACCCCAAAGGGATATTCAGGAGGTTGTAGAGGTGTGAATTAATTGGCTCTGACACACTCTATCCCTTTTTGTTGCAACAAATTGTTTTCCCTTTTGGAAAAGATTGTCCTTATTATGCAACTAGCTTCTCAGTCTCCCATGTGGCCAGTCTACTCAGCGTAGTTTTTGTTGCAGTGTTATAATAAAGTTTCCTTTAGAACCAGATAAAAGCTCTACAGATGATATAAAAAATTTGGTGTGGGCTAGAAAATGGTTGATGAGTCACAGATTCAGAGAGTAACCATAAAAATGAAACTCCAGAATGGGAGCAATTTTAGTGACGTTACCACAGGAGCCAGAACCAGCACCTGTATTTAAGTTTCATTAAATAGAGAAAGAAGTAGCATCAGTAACGCCAACTTCAGCAAATGGCACCACGCAGGAACTAGAATGCATCCAAAGCATTGAAGACGATACGGCTAGTGGGCTGAATGCAGCAAGACGAGATACTGCACTCATGAACAGCCAGCTGCAACCCTACGGAGAAAAAATCAAGTAGCTCAGACACCTGGAAAGCACTGAGACCAAGGCTAATAGGTGGGAGCCAGTCTAACACCGTATCATCTTGCAGCTTAAGAGTTATGCGCAGAGCTGATGCCATTCACCACCTGCAGCAGGGAAGAGCCGTACGTGGCAGCGAACGCGCTAGCACGTGCTCCTGCGTGACCCTGTCGGGAACGCTGGGCCTGCTGCTGCCTCAGTCCCCCGGCTCCTCGTCCCACTGCTGTCCCCATCGTGTCAGAGCACCTGCCGTTGTGCATCGGCTCCTCTTGCACGTGGCTCTTCATCCTTGACCCCTCACTTGGAGAATGACCCGAGCAGCAGATGTACGAGCAGGATTTCGTATTGCTTGTTCATTTACCTGAGTGTAAGTCATTCTGTGTTTATAAAACAGGAAATGTCCCTCAAAGGTTCAGAGAAATAGAGGTAAGGAATAGGAATGATACCACGAATAAAGCACACGGTTATGAAAGGCTCAAGGAACTAAAATTTCATAAATTAGAAATGGCAAGAGTCAGAGGGGATGCAGTCTTAGTCTATAAATACCTTCAAGGTAACAATATAAATGAAGGAAGGGAATTAATTCATAGTCTCAGAAGATGGCAGGACAAGGAGGTTGAAGTTAAAGAGGAAAAGATGAGACTCGATGTAAGAAGTGTTGGTAGCAGCAAGCACATTTGGGCAGTGAATTGGGCTCCCTGTGGTGTGTGAAGCCAGAGCAGAGGAGCGTGATGGTAGCGAGAGCGCTGCAAGGAGCAGCCTACGACACACGCGCCGAGGCTGCTACTCACACACCGCTAATTGCTGGCAGATAAAAGTAAGAGAAAAGTTTGAAGTTCTGGCTTGCCAACAAAATAGCATCCAATGCTGTGTTCTCAGAGCAGAGACACTGCTGAGAGCTGAAGGATTTGTGTGTTTGTTGTTGCAAAAAGCACTGCTGGTAGCCCTGGAGAGGGGAGTCTTCTCCTCCCACCCCCTGAGTAGCAGCTTGGGAAGCAGCAGTAGCTCTCTGCTCCCACCAGGGATGGGAAATTCGGCTGCTGCTCCCATTCGCAGCACGGCCTCCCCACTAGGAACTGCCCTTGTGGGTGTTAACTACCGCTGGGCGCTGTTGCAGCTTCGGCTGGCAGTGAGGGGAGAACGGCTCCAGCAAGAGCTGCCCCCTGCCCCTGCCAGGTACGGCAGAGTGAGCGCAGAACCTTGGCTCCTGCCACCACTTTCGTAAAACCAAAATACATTCTGGCTGGTGCTGCCAGTGAGGACAAATCTAGTATCCAGTGCTGCCACACAGTGGTGAAGAGGCATTTCAGAAGGCAAGATTTGCAAAACCACCTCTTGGAGGGTCTTTGGTAGGAGCCTGAGACAAGCCTACTTTGACCTCAGAGGACACTTGACCAGGCAGTGGCAGCAGCTAGTGAGCAGGGACCCAGTTCGAAGCTCTTTGGTGACCAGCCTGATTCTTTGCCAATGGCCACTATCGCCTGTGAGGTGCTCCCTGCAGCATGATCTCTTTCCCATCCTTGGCTTTGGGGATGCACCCAATAATGAATACTTCATTATCATCAGTTTAAGTTTCTCCCATTTGATTTCAGCCCAGAATTCATGTTTATATGCTCTCAGATCATCCAGACCAAATAGCCTCCCATTTTGGGTTTTGTAGGCTTCACACACAGATGAACAGTTTGCCCTACACTGATTGCAGCCTTGACATGTAACATGATACCAACACTATGTGTTCAGCCTGTGGTGTCAAATACCAGCCTCAGGCGATGAGGAACAGGTTTTTTTAATGCTGGTACTCAAATATGCAGAAGGGTGCTAATGGGGACTCCCAAAACAGCCAGGTGCCTAACCCAGGTGTGTCTAAGCAGGCTATAACTGCCCAGCAGTCACTCAGCCCCTCTGGTAGGTGGCTTGTAGGTCTCTGCAGCTATTACTTGCTTCTTAGTAAGGTTGATCAGATGCCTCCTAAAGCTTCAGGTCTGACAAAGATCTGTCATGCTTGACTGCTTCTGCTCAGTGACTTCTTTATGGCTGGAGTGCTGAAAATGCTGCTGTGACCTGACACCACTGCAGAGAGGTATGCCAGGGCTCTGGAAAACCCAGGTAGCAACTTCCTGCGTGCTCCCTCAGCCTTTGCAGACTTCTTTCTCACCAACACCTCCTGAGCAGCATTGCACCCTTTACATGCTGGCCTGACTGTAGGTCTTCTGCCTCTACTCCTGCTTAGTGCTTTCAGTGCTGTTGTTGCTCAAAGTGAGGTGGCTTCTGTCAAGCAATTAGATCTTAAACCTCTGGGTCACTTCTACCTCACTTATCTCTCTGCCTCTTTGGGCCTCCTGCAGGACAGGGCAGGACCAGCTGCTGCAGTGCCGGCTGCCATCTCCTCCAGCAGTTGCCGTGAGGAAGGTGTGGAGGTGTTCTTACTCTTCTCCTAAAGGGAAGAGGAGCCTGCCCAGAATTGCTGGGTACTTTCTTCTCTCTGCTTGCGTGTGCCCCTCTGCAATCCTGGCTGATCTCAGGAAAGGGATGAGCAGATGGGAGGTATGGAGGGGACCTTCCCTGCCTCCAGCAGAGCTGCTGATGGGCTCCTGTTTTGAGAGGTGTTAGGGGTAGGTGACAGCAGGGCTTGGGGGAAGGTGATGCCATACTGGAGATGTGCTGGATGGGGAAGAGCAGGGAAGGAGAAGAAAGGCGGTGGAAGGCCTGGATGCAATCTACAGCCTTGTTGGGTAGTCATTCAGAAGGCAAATCTCTTCACTTGGACTTGCTGACTTATCGTGCACCACAGACATTTACAACTGGGGCTTCTAAGGCTGCTTACAACTGTGCCCTGCTACTGGGGACCTTGACCCAGTCTTGCAGCCTTCCCCTGAATGCTATGTTGCCTTCTTGCCTTATAAATTCCCTTTTAATCAGCTACTATATGCAGCTCCATGACCCTCCCCTGCTTTATGGTGCTCTCTATCCTGTGCTGCGTGTGCTAAGGTCAGGCTTTGGGCAACTGCTGTGAAAATGCCCAGAAAGTCCCAGTTTCTTACCATCTTTCACCTATTGTATTTGCAGGACCCTTTTGTCAGCCAGTGCAAACAGCAAATTTTCCAGACATTCTCTGTGCCTAACTTCTCAGAAAACAAATGCCACCACACGCTCATTGCAGCTTGAGTCTCTACAGCTATCTTTGCCTCCCATCAGTGTCATATATACCTCCTTTCAAGGCTCACAGCCCTCCAGCAGGGATTATGACCCTGCCGAGATTAGTTTAAGAAGTGGTGCTTCTGATTAGGCAGAACTTCATCTTTGGGATATTGTATAGAGAAGAATGAAATGTGTAGCAGAAAACTTAGAACAGAACTTATTTGAATTTCAGCAGGTATCTTATTTCACTAAATTTCTTGAAGTTCAGCCTCTAGCCATTGAATGCTGTCTGCTTAGCTGCAGAGCTATCAAATTTTTGTCACTTGTTCTAGACTCTTCAGTGATGCCCAGTTTAACCTGTAACATCATGTTTTTAAAATGTTACAGATTCAACTCCCCATCATTAGTAGAAGGCATTTTTGACCCCTTAAGACTCCAAAGGCATTCTGATTTAGTAATAACCTTGTGGTGTGGGCACCAGAACTGGACATTGCAGCCAAGGCATGGCCATATCATGCCGAGCACAGAGGTAATGGGATCTCCTGGCCAGCACTTGGTACTCAGGAATTTCCCTTTGGCCCAGAACAACGCTGGCAGCTCACGTGTGAGTGCTCCTCCGCCAAGACTCGCGAGTCCTTCACAGCAGCACTGCTTCCAAAGTCCTTGTTCTGTGTTTGTAGCCCTCGCTCTTTGCTTTTAGGTAAATGAGTTTGCTATTGCTGGTAGTAAAACAGATATTGTTTGGCTGTTCCTGTGTTATACACAGTCTGGCTCGCTTAGTGGATGACTCTCTGCTGTTTATCACCTGTGATGTTTGAAGGGTAGCTGTGGGGTAACAGTCTTCTGCTCCTGGCAGTCAGAGCACTGGCTCATGCCAGTTGGAGGGACCTTCTTCCCCAAAGCAGGCAACTGGCAATGTGAGCACTTGCTTTCTTCCTTCACCACCCACTTACCCTGAGCAGGCTGGCAAACACCATTTGCTGGGTTCCCTAGTTCTGTCTTGAGTGTGCAGGTTTCTTGAGATATATTTAAAAATCTGAAAACAGAGGGTGAATAGCAAGATGACAAAGCCTGAAGATGATACAAAATTACTCAGGTTACTGCAATGAAGCTAAACACAACTAAAGCTGATTGTGGAGAGTGGAGAATGCACTCGTAATACTAAGTGACTGAGTTTTAAAATGGCAGATGAAACTCTATTCATAGCTGCTAAATAATACACAAGGGGAAAAGTAACCTTAACTATACATATAAAATCATGGGTTCTAAATTAGCAATTAGTACTAGGGAAGAGATAGTGAAGTCACTGCAGATGTTCTCTGCAAACACCATCTTACTGCTCAGTATCAGTTTAAAAAGTAAATCTAGTATTAGGAATTAAGAGTAGAAAGCAAAATGAATAACATCACTATGTCACCCTCTAGATCCACTCTACAGTCATGTACTGGTTCCTCACTTTCTCTTTCAGCTTCCTTTCTTCCCCTCTTGAAGACCATATTAAAGCAATGGAAGAGGTGTAAAAACCTGTGCTATCAATATACTTACCAGAAATTTGGAAAAGAGATTGAACAGTGAAATGACAAAATTTGTCAGTAGTTATTCAGGGTAAAAAGACAAGAATTGTAAAGAGATGAAAAGTATCTTACAATTCATAAGGACCGGACAACAAGATGTCATTAAAATTAATGTTGATAGCTGTAAAGTGATGTATGTGAGATGACACAGATCTAACGTCATATGAACATGCTGGGCTCAGAGTTGACTGTTACCACACAGAAAAATATTTTGAGGTTATCACAGAGAAATGTATGGAAATGTCTTCTCAGTGCTTAAGAGAAATCAGAAAAGCAAGTAGAATTACCAAGGAAGGAAGACAGATGGCAACAGTGATGAGGTCACCATACAAACCCAGGCATCGCGTGTGCTGGGAGCTCCTCTGGTCCTCCTGGCTGGAAGAGCAGAGTGGAACTGAGAAAGGAATAGAGGACAGCAGCAAGAAATAGCTCAAAAAAAAGATTCTCAAGAACCAGTGCAGTTTCCCCATGGGAATGGCTAAATAGATTAGGATTCTTAACCCAGAATGACATAGTCATGATAGAAGTTTGTAAAATCCTGAACAGTCCAGAAAAGTTGAATAGAGATTTACTGTCCAATGCCTCTTTCAATACAAGAAGTAGGGGCACAAGCAAAGCAAACCTTAGGAAAACCTGGAGTTGTGCCTGGTGAAGGCAGGGATAGTATATTAGGAAAGTACCTGCTTTTGTCCACTGTATGGTCTGGGTGGACTCCTGGTGTGACCCTTACGACCACTGCTGGCCCTGTGAGGGCAGGAAGCGCAATGGGAGTTAGGAACAACCGCCTTGCAAGAAGCAATGAGGATTGCATACCCTGCGAAGGACAGGGCTGAGGAGATACGATAAAGTCTAGAAAATCGTAAGTGATTCGGCGAGGATGAGCAAAGCTAAGCTATTCACTATTCCTCACAACAGAGGACCTGACAGCTCCCAGCTCAGATGGGTCACAAATGGAACACAGATAGTGTGGAAAAATACCTCCTTTTGTTGTTTATATTTAAACAAAATTAAAATTACGGAACTCACTGCCACAAGATATCACAGAGTATATAAGTAGGCTCCAAACAGGATTAGATAAGTTAATGAAAGATAGACACATCTGTAGCTATGCGACACAAAAATTGATTGAAATTTTCCTTTTAGAAGCCTAAAAGTACCACTATATTACAGCTGTAGCTAATTTTTCCCTGGCCCAAATGACTGAATACCCCATTCTTAGATTTCTACAAACTGTATAACCTTCTACATAGCTATTATAAAAAGTATCAAGTGTAAGCTTATGGTTTCTGGTATATTCTTAGCCTTTGATAGAGAATGCAAATGCTATTTTAGAGCAGACCGTGAACAAGGCACTTTGCCAAGACAAGCCTTTGGTGCAGCCTGTCTTCTTTCATCTATTACTAGGGCTTTTTGTGTTGCAGTATTTCCACAATTTTTGTGCCATCCACAAACTTAATGATTAACAGCTTTCGTTTTCTTCTTTCTTCAGTGCTAAAACTTGCAAACTGTGCAGGGCCAGGAGCTGATTCCTTAGGACCTTTCAGTCATATCTGCTGTTGTGAGAAGTCTTCATTTACCATTCCCCGGCAAACCTGTTTCAAAACTGTCTAGGAGCCACCATCTAATTCGTTTAATCTTCAGCACATTTACTTATATGTTTCTAATTAATTAAAGAGAATGTTTGGTATTAGTCAATGTCTAACAGAAGTCTAGCTGTAGAGAGTATTAATATACTATTACCTTTTTTAATTAAATTTGTCAGCTACACAAAAATATATCAAATTAGCTTGGTATTTTCCATAAATTCAACGGATGTTGGTTGTATTTGCCAGCTTTAATTTTTCACCAGACTGCTGTATCAGTCATTTCACTATTTTGCAGGGGCTAGTGGTCAAGGTGAAAGCCCTACAATTGTCTCTTCTTAAATACTGGATCAATATTAGTTTGTTTTTTTGTTGTTGTTGTTTTTGTTTATTTTTTTAACAGATCCCTGAACTTTTCTTAGTTTCAAAACTTTGTAAAAAATATCAGTAATGATCTAGATAGCTTCCTGGCTGGCTCCTACAAAATTCCCAGATGCAAATTATCCAAACTACTGATCTAAAAATGGTGCTATGCAATGCCTTCCATGATAACTGGGAGTTAATTATGTCTCACCATCATTTAACATGACAATGTCATCTATCTTTTCCCCTGAATACAGCGGATGATGATTTATTAAAAAAAAGTGCTTTTACAATTTCATCATTTCTAGTAATAGACCAATAGTGCTGCTAAGATTGTTTTCATTCCAAATACACTTACAAAAAGATGGTTTTTGAAATTAATTGCTAGGCATAGCTTTCTAGTTATATCCTGACCCATTCTCGATTTTAAAAAATGACAAAGATTAGTCAGAATTTCAGCTTCTTCTATATTGATTCTTAAATTTATTTGGCTGGTGGTTTAAAAACTACTACTCAACTCAAATGATAATTCGAAATAAAAATGAAATTGAAAAGAAAGATGAAAATCAGTTGGGAGTGGAGAGAGCTCTTTCTCCCAGTTCTGACCATAGATCTGATTTTCAATTCCTCTCTAAAATTTTCGCTGTTGTACTAAAAAATAGTGTTCAGAGTCTGGTAAGCTCATCAGTTATGGAAATTAGTTTGGGGAAAGCTAAATTTAGGCTTAAGGAAGCCATATGGAAGGGATACAGTATACACCAACCTGCTGTCCGCGCAGGAGACGAGTGGTGGGATCAAGGTAGGTGGACGCGGCTCCAAAAAGGCTCAAAGTGTTGCTAACCCCTGGCGCGTGCTGACGACGCTGGGAGAGAGCCGTTCTCGCTGAAATACGCTCTACGTCTCAACCACCTTCTAGGCGCTTGCGGCTTCCTTGGAGACATTCCTCTGGATCTCAAATCCTAGCTCTGCTGACACTTTCAAGCCTTTCAACAAATCCATTCTGCTGCCATTTTGCATTTTGCCTTGCCCCCCCCCCCCAAAAAAAACCACAGACATGTCATATAGGTTTCCATCATAAATTTTACAGAGGCGTAACAAATTGTGTTAGAAGGAAATAGCTCAGTCAGTTTAAATTTAGAAGTTCTGTTTGGGTTTTTTTCAATACTTATGACCTAAAGATTTTAAATCGTCAGGTAATGCAAGTATTCAAGAAACTGAGTTTATTTGCCTCTATATAGTATTAATAATGGATTTGGCTTTCCTTCCAGTTAAGTAAGTATATTAAATAATATTGATGTTTATAATTCTGAAAATGGCCCCAGAAATTCTCTCTATGAAATTAGTAGAAATTTTGCTATCGACTTCGATGGGCTCAAGGTTTTACCCATAGCAATTAGCAGTCATTCTACTGTATAACATGGCTCCCTTAAGGTCTGCAGAGCTCAGTGTAATTATAACAGATTGTGTAATCAGGCTGACAGGACATGCAAACCAGAAAGAAGAGCCATGCCTCTCATTTTTTTTTAAATTTTAAAATAAGATATTTCATAAAAGGAAGAGAAAATTTAAATGAATGTATTTTAATTATAAATGTCTAAAACATAAACTAATGATTAGGATGACATAGAAAAATATTAAACAAAACATCAAGGCTGAAAATATTTACATTCAGTCATTCAGTATTTCTTTTCTAAGAAGGGAGATGTTCAGCTAAGGTTTGCTGTGCCATTTTTAAATATGACTGGGGTATTCTCTCCAGAAAAAAAAAAAAAAAGAGAGAGAGAAAATCTTGTGAGTAAAGGATGGAGCCAGCCTTAAATTAGGATTTGCTTTAGCTTTGCTAGTGTATTAGGCAATCAGTATTATTTGGAAAGGCATCGTCAAGGTCACCAAGCCCCAGATTCACCATGCTTCCCCCTTATGACTGTTTGCAAAGTTGTTAGAATTCTTAATATTTGTTTTCCTTTCTCCCAAATGCTTCGGTATTCGGAGTTTAAAACAACCCCCCCACACACGCACTTCTCCAACCCCAGCGGTCACGAGCGACCCCGTCACCGCCGCGCGGGCTGCGCAGTCGAGGCCCCCGAGCAGCCCTGCAGCAACGCGCCGGCGAACGCAGCCTCCTCCTTCCTACCGCAGCGAGGTAAGATGTGAATGCTCAGCACCCAACAGAAACACTAAACCTGATTTTTTTCTTTTTTTTTCTTTTTTCCAACCAAACAACCGTCCCAGGCTGAAGTAGCAGTGTATTTCTTACAATTCATAAGCAACTCCAAAGGGTGGGGGGGGGAAGTGCATGCACATAGGGAGGTGACAAGAGGCAGCCTGGGGAGGGAAGTGAAGCAGATGGGACATTTAATTCAGGGAACAAACTAATTTAAATCTTTTGAGGAGTTTGTTATTATTTCCAGAGTGTTAAGAATGCATTTTTTTCCATGCATATAAAATGCAACATCTCTGTTCTGAACAGCTCTAAGAAGAAATGGTTTATAAAAATCTAGAGCGAAGAGAAAAAGTCCAAAATGTTTTTATGATATCCTTTAAAAATACTATTTATTTCATAGATTTATATAAATAGTCATAAACGTGCAGTTGGTTCAGGTCTCTGGGGTAAAGGCAAAAGCAGGCAGATTTATAAAATGGGTTTATGTGCCAGGGTGATTGTAATGGCTCCTTCTGTCAGGTAAACACATAATTAGGATGTTTTCAAATAAATGTATTATGCACATGATTGAAGCCAATCCAGGCTGCAATATAAATATTATGCCCCCTTTTTTTAAAAAATGTTGTATAATTACATATCTACCCATGAAGCTTCTCGCCTGATAGGCATCTATTTATGCAACACCACACTGTGGCTTTTCCACAGGTGCTGTAGCAGATACTCGCTGAACACGCGGACTGCCTGATTTTTAAACTGCAGTATCTCAGCTTTCTCTCAAAATACTAATTCTGCCTCAACCCCTTTTTGCCTAATTGCTTCTTAGATTTATTGTTTAATTAAAACTGTTCTTGGGTTATACAAACAACAAATTCCACTAATGCGTGTTTTTTCTACATACAAATTATTTTCAGAGGGGTTATGTATCCTCAGATTTTGAAAGAATTACTTGCTTCTCGGCTGGGCTGTCACCGCCAAGCATAACCTTGTGGTAAAAAGCTGAAAGTTGAAGTTTACGACGGTAGCGTGACAAAGCTTTATCTATAGAGTCAAAATGGCAATATTAAACGCCATTTGAAAGACTGATGCAGTCTTTAAGCCAATGCAGTACAAACTCCTCTTTATTTTATAGCGTTTTCGTTTGGACTGTCACAGCACGTTCCATCGCGCGCTGGCGACACACAAATAAGATTGGAGCGACGTGTTGAACGAGGAGGCACCCCAGGAAGACGTTAAGGGATCTCTTCCTCTTCTGCGTGGCCTGCTTCCCCTCGACGTCTTCCTTGCCTCGCTGCGTCCCCCGGGGATGTGCGGGGAAGGACAGCGGGCGCCCGGGGGACAGAGCAGCGCTGCCCGCGGGGGCCGTAAGAGGTTTCTCTAGGCATCTCACTGCCCATCTGGACATGTACTTCCTGGCTTCGGAGCTGAATTTTTAATTTGAACAGCTTTTTGTCTGGTCTGGACAATACAAAAACATCTGCTAAAATCCCTGCACCTGGAGAAAGTTCTAGGCAGACACTCCAGCTTCAGCAGCGCGACTCTGCCCCTCAGCTTTGCCCATCATTAAAAAAAAAAGAGAGGAAAAAAATCAGCTATAAACTTGCAGCTGGATCCTCTTATAAAAGGAATACTGAAAAAGTGAACGCTTCTCTGCAAAGAGCAGATGCAGCAGTTTCCCCAGACGAGAAGACTCTAGCTCACGGAAGGTGTCCGCCTGTCTTGCGTCCTTCAACACTGAAGGGCTCTCTAGCAGATCAGGGAGGCATAACATGAACGGAGACAGACAGAACTGGACAAACTCAAACTAGAAATTAAGATGCACGTTTTTAACACTGATACAAACTGCTGGAACATCCTCAGCCCACCTCCCCTGGGTGAGGGACCTTACTCCCGGCAGCCCCTCTCAAGCGCTGTAGGTATCCTGCTTCCCCCCACCATAGCCTCTGTGCTCACCTTCAAGTAGCTCCTTTCTCCCTCCTTTATCCCCCTCTGCCCCAAGCACTTTTTAGTGTCTCCAGCCTGCACAAGAGGGGAAGGCTTACACTCTGCATCCTTTGGGGAACTGGGATAGAGGCTAGGATACAAAATTGTGGGAGGAATTGGAGGAAAAGGGTATCTCATCCTCTTGTTACCGAGGTTGGGATGGGGGAATTGCACTGTTGCTACAGGAAGGGGCTATTTCCCTGTTCAGAGAAAGGAAATTCGGAGGATGCAGACAAATTGCTGGCACAAAGGTTCTCTCTCCTTTTGTGTCTCTGATGCAGCAAAGCACGTCCCAGGTTCACCCAAGCGCTGGCTGTGCTGTGCCCTACCAGTAATGCAAAGAAGCTACCTGAATTTACAGCTGCTTTACACAGCCGGTGCAGAACTCAGCAAACAAACCATGCAGTGTGTTTGGTCATAGTATTGATGTACTTTTTACCCTAAGGAGACCCTTTAAATTCAAACTAGGCACAAAGCTATACCCTTTATGTTAGGCTGTAATTTTACATATAGTTTAGGCCAGCATAAACTATCACGGCTGCAGAGAGAAGTTTCAATTGTCAGCTAGCAAAAACAAACCAGCTCTGCTACGGTCAACAGCTCTGCTTTCCCACTGGCTACAGCTGTTCATCCCAGCCCTTGCCTAATGGCCATCGTGTTGGTGCAAGAATAGGCATGGCTGCAAAGGAGAGTACATCGAGGTTAAAACATGACTTTTTTTGCCGATTTGTTTAATCTAGAACTGTCCCTTGATGCGGTTCATGCTGTAGCCACTCAAGTGCTTCTGCCACCTCAATGGAGAATGGAATCTCAGGTAGGAAGAATATGATTTGGCTGCTTCTTTTGCTGATGGTACTGGCTTATTCTGGATTAAATTGTATTTGAAGCTCAGGTCTTAAAATACCAGGTGGGCTATGAAGAGTGTATGGAGTAACACACACAGTTTTACTTTCCCCAGTAAAACGGGGCAAGGCCTGTCTTAGTGGCAACTCTGGTCCTGCCCCAGGTCCTGGGGAAGGCTGCAGTGGGTAGGGGCAAGACATGGAATAGAATAGGTTCATCTTCCTTTCAGATGCCTGCAGGAAATCCACAACAGACCAAAGCGGCTGAAGTTTGCTTGTCTTTCCTTCTTGCAGTTTCAATTTTTGTCAGTTCGGAATGCTTTAAATCAACTCCTAAGACTGCACTGGATGCTATGGTGCACTACAGGAATGCCTGAGGGAACTTATTTGTACAACTCCTTTTAAAGATCACTTTGTATTTTAAGAGAAAAAAGATTTTGAGTGAAGGTTTTTCTTGACAGCCAAAAAGAATTATTTAAGAATTTAAGGTTCTTTACTTGCTTTTTAAAAAAATAGCCTGTTTAATTCCACCTCTCTTTGTGGAACTCTGCAGTTCCTTTTCCTTTCAGCTGAGAACCAGTTGGAGGATGGGGAGAGACAGAAGCTGAGTCCACCATTTAAATCAAAACTGAATATGAAAATCACTGTTTTCTTTCAGTACTGGTCAGGCAAGATCAGAACAGACCTCAGTGTAGCCCCACGTTTGGTACAGAGGAAAGCATAAAAATCACAAGACATGTGGACTATTCTGGGCTCAGCAAGTTCTCAGCCTGATTTCTAATAGTTAAAGAATGACTTTCACCCAAAAGCATGAGATACAATAGTGCCAGACAGTTTTAGTCATTCTATACAATATTATACACTGAATATTCTTTGTATCACAGGAATGTAGTGCCCAGATTATGTGAAAATTGTAAAAATCTTCAACATCTCAAAAGAGCATAGTTAAGAGACAAAAGAATTAAGACTGTGGGTGACACCCCCAGCTTCTCAGTCACAGAAAAATCTCGCAAACTGAAACATTATTGAAACAAAACAAAGAATACTGCACAGCAGGCACAATTCTCCTTCTTGAGAAAGAATGGGAAGGCAGGGAGAGAGAGCGAGCAAATCACCCAAGCCAGATATTAGTCACATCACTTCATGCATGACTGAAAGGTGCTCAGATACTATGGTGATGAGGCTAATCCAAGAACCTATACAAAGCAAATTTGGCAAGTGACGTGCTGAAGTTGTTTAAAAGACTTGCAGATGGGAAAATGTGGGCTAGAGGAATACAAGCAGGGGTGACTGCAGTGCCTCTGTTTCGAAGTTTGCCTTAGAGGCTTTCCCAGCAAGGAAAGCTGAGAAGAGCAGCCAGTCCCAGAGTGGTGACTCAGTCCTTGAAGTGCTCCGTAGGGAAGTGGTTGGGGGCTGTGTGCGCACACATGTGCGTGCTGGAGGGAACAGGAGTGGAGAGAAAAAGGAAAAGCTAGATGAACCCCGAGAGCTGATCACTTGAGGGTTATTTTAGAACAAAAAAGGCATGCAAGGCTGTATAAAACACTCAAGTTTAGAGGAGGGCCAAGGAGGAAGCGCTCTGTAGGGGCAGTGGTTCAGGAAGAAACAGCTAAGGAATGCTCAGCCAGCCAGTTTCATTTGTCAAACATGCCTAACCCTTCAGTTTTGGAGAAATGCCATCTCAGGATGCTTATAAAAACAAAACCAAACACCATTCTCTGTAGTATTTGCAGAGTGTCTACTAGAGCCAACTCTCCCACAGTTTAACAGTGCCGCAGAAAACCTTTATTCCCAAATTTGACCAAAGTCTGTACCATGTTTATTGTCTCTTTCTCACTCGCTTTATTGCTCTTACTTAAATTTGTAGACAATTGCCTTCAAAGCTTTGAAATATATTTTTCAGCAATAGGTTTCTGCATCCATTGCTCTGAACATCTTAATGGGAATGGTGTTTAGAAATAACATTATTATCACCACAAAAGCAAAAGTTGTGCCTAAGGGCTGTACCTTTCTGTTAGAATTGTGATGGAAAGCCTTGTTAAACAAAATTTATTCCCTGAAATGCTGAGTATCTTTAATAGGAAACTTATAACCTCCCTGAACAGCCCTTGCAGCTGATGTCTGAAGTGCTCAGAAGACCGCACCTGTTATTCCAACAGAGGTGACCTCTGAGAGAAGAAAGACGTTCTGTATAAATACTGAGCTAAGTGACTTTCCCCATGTCTCCTCAAATAACACCCAAATATCTTTTCTTGTCAAAATCTTGCACTTGTCCCATAGTATACACAGTAAATCATGACAACTAGTGACTTATTTGAAGGCTGGAGCCCAAAGCAAGAGGTGCTGGTGCTGAAAGAAGTTTAACCAGTCACCAGCCTCTAAAATATTAAGCCATAAAATACAAATCTATTTTTTTACAAAAGAAGTTTAAATGTCCTGTCAAGACAGCTGGTTCCTGCTGGGATTCTTTTTGGTGGAGAGGGGAGGTGATGAGCAGATAGGGGGTGGAGTGAGGAGTGAAAGGAATGAATTAAAGAAAAATACTCATTAAGGAACAGCTTCATTTTATAATACATATATATCCTTCTGTGAAATCATAGCAAAATTCTGGGAAGAATTTATGTCCTTTCCAAGCTCCTAAGATTAAGTCTTATATATGTCGTATATCCCTCATTCTGGCCTCTTCCCAGGTGAGAATTTTGCCCAGCGAGAGCTATGAGGATTACTCACTTGCACAGGCCAGGAGGAGAACGCTGCTCCGTGCTTGTACCCAGGGCTGTGGAAGTTAATCCCACCACAGTCACGCTTTATAGCGCTACAGTCTTTCATAGTAACTGTGATACTTCCACGTTGTTCGTATGTAGCGAGGACTAAAATGTGGTCCTTGCACAGAGCCTGGATGCTGGGCTTCACACAGAGAAAATACACTGTTGGTTATAAGAGTAATAGGTAAAATTCAGCAGCATAATTCTAGATCTGCCAAGTTCACAGCTGCCTATAGCACTCAAGGCCAACTATAGCACCTCTAATAGTTTAACCACAAAATCCAAACATCCACTCTTATAGTTGGGCTGGTCCCCAGATCCCACCTCTGGGCTTGACTGTAGAAGATGAGTGGCCAAATTCTGCTACTTGATTTCTTTGTAGACTTCTGCCTTAGAGCAGTGCCACAGTGACAGTGCTGTGTCTGAGGGTTCCTATGACCCTTCCAACTCCAACCTTGCAATTTGCATATAAAAATCTGAGACTCTCTGATGTGAGAACAGTACTTTATTTCCCTCGTCTTTTCAGGATTACAGCTCTCAAACACTGAGGTAAGAAAATGAGACTTCCTATTTATTACATCTTGAAAATTTCAGGATCAGATCTTCTAAGTTAGAAAGAAAATTTGGTAAACAGCAATCACATCAGCTCCTTTTGGGATCTAATAGGCAAGCCAATATATATTTCCTGTTTGCCTGTCATCTGTGGCAACACAGCTGCAGTCAGGGTGATCCTTCTTTCTGTTACAATCTCTGGTCTTCAAATTACCTCTTTATCTTACGTGACTGTTGTCAGAGGGTGCTGCTGCATATATAACCAACGGCAGAATCCACGCTGCAATCAGAACGTGAGTAGATGATGCATACAAGGGAAAGCACTAGCTTTGCAGTCCTACAAAATATTAAAAGCTGGTAAGAGGCACAGTTATTTGCCTAAGTAGCAGCCATTTGAACAGAATCATTTTTGGCACAGAGGAGTACTTTGAGATACTTCCCTTGCTTTAACGTGAAAAAATTCTCTATTACTTCATCTGCTACTTGGCTGTGGGCTGAAAATTTGAGGTGTTTTTTCATTGCAGAAAGAGGGTGTGGAAAAGTTTAGTCAGCATAAAAATTTAACCTCTCTAACAAGGTCTATAAATTTGCTACGAGGTAAGTCAACGCCACTCCCTTTCCTGTCCAAATGCTAATAAGGACAAGCATTTAATCAAAAACCCACTCCTGTGCACATGAGCTGTTAGTGGCATTCCTCATCCAGTACTTACAGCACAACTTGAAATTTTAAAACAGAGTTGTTTCTAAGGGGCCCGAACATAGTCTCCACTACTGTCTTAACTGCTTCACGCCTTCTTTATAAATGCTTTCAACATGTTCTGAAAACTAAATATAAAATAAAGAGGTAAACAGGACTAAAAATTAAAATGAAAAAAAGAATTGGGCTGAAATTACAATTTCCAGTAGACACTGCTTTTCCTAGTGTGAAAGCAAGGAGGGGAGCTCGCAGTCCCCAGATGGATTTTCTGACAAGGCTGAAATTAGCTACGAGCTTTGATCAAATATCAGGAATGTCTTCTCAGCATTTGTCATGAAGAAAAAAAAAAAAAACATTTCTTCCCCACAGCAGGTACAAAAGCCCAGGCACTTTGCAAATCTGGGCCAGGCTAACATTGCTGCCATTAAATGACTTGGGCTTCTTTGAAAATCATAGTCTCTTCCTTCCTAGTTTGCCATGATCTGAGAGTTTGTGCTTTGAATTTGCAGGGGGCTGTAAAAGCCAGCGGGCACTGACCAGGCTCAAAGTCCTTCAACAGTGTTCAAGATGAACCGTCCTCTGGTACACAGCACCGGGCTTGGGCGACTGATTTCACTTCACTGTTCTGCCACAGGCTCCTGCATGACATTAGTTAAGTCAATTAGCTGCTGTGTGCATCTGTTTTTCCTCTCTAAAAGGGGGGCAGTAGTAATATCGTACATCACAGAAATCCTGTGAGGATAAATATATTAGTTTAGGAAGTGCTGAAATACTAGTGTGATTAGTGCTCTTCTCCATTTCTTTGACAGACCATATTTTGCAGCCTGGGAACCTGTGGTCAGCCAGACCATAAAGAATCAGTGCTGAGGACCACCGGAGTAACTCTTAAATTGGCTAAGCACAGACACCATTGCAATGAGAGCCATAAAAATGTGGATTTCTCAGAGATCTGACAAAAAAGGGGAGCAGAGACCACTTCAGTGGTAAGCTTATTGTACTTACAAATTGCTTTCTTTAATTTATATTTACATGATGTGTCATTTCTAGAGATTTAAGTTCCTCTATTTTCATTTATTGAGGATTAGAGAAAGGCAGTGAACTGACCTTTGGGGGCTTGAACGTGTGGACACCCTACTGCAAAGGATAATTATTCACCTGTAATTCTGCTTTTTTGGACAGGTGACTGCATTCATACTTTTGGGAGACATATTCCATGACACAGTTGCCATTACTTCCACCAGATTTTGGCCCTTTGCAAAAGCAGAAGGTCATTTCAATTTTAGTACCAGTGAGCAGTATCTCAGGGCCTTCCTCTATCACATTTTATTCAGTCAGGAACCAGAAAACTTTTCGCATTTACTCAATGCCTGAAGTATAGTTCTGTGCTAGGAATAAAATTGTCAAGTTGTGTGCTTTTTTGGAGTTATTTACAATGAACTTACCATTCTGTTTTATAATGAAGAAAAGGAGATAAATGAACAGAAATGAATTATTAGAATTATTATTCATGC
Organism: Rhea pennata; assembly: GCF_028389875.1. Lineage (NCBI taxonomy): Eukaryota > Metazoa > Chordata > Aves > Rheiformes > Rheidae > Rhea > Rhea pennata. The sequence goes on along the minus strand of NC_084670.1, from coordinate 13,008,868 downwards.
TTATGTCTTCGTAGTATCTCTAAGGCAATCGAGGGGAGCTTCAACTATGTTAAGCACTATGCAAAGCCACAGCAAGAGAGCCACAGCATATCCTAAACTGATCTATTCAGGTTGATGGTATAAACGATGATCGAAGGGAAAGACAACTGTACTTTCTTCACAGAACAGTTAAGTAAGGTTTAAGAGAACTTAAAAGGCCTTGACCAGACACATTGGCTGGTGGCTGAGTCAAGAAATGGAAGCAAATACCACTGTGGCATGTGTCTGTGCTTTTATAATAAGGCTGACTTGTGTTTTTTCAATCAAGTACAGTTTGTAACATTGCAAAATTAAGGACAAGTTGTTATCCCCTAATTAAAGATACCAGAGATGATACCAACTCATGTTGTGGATGAAAAAGTTTCAGGGATGTCTCTACAAGGCCACAACAGTTTCTTTAGTCAGGGAAGACTAGAAATGGGCAAGATAGAGTTTTGTATTTGGAGCAAACCAGAGAATTCTAATAATTCTGTCTATGAAGGAAATAAAAGAATCTTGGGGGTAATATTGAAAAAATGGTGGGCAGTCAGAGTCAAGGCCATATGGTCCTCAAGCTGTGCTGTCAAGTAGATCTACGGATGGAGATGTATTATCTTACATTTGCACAAAGTTGAGCACTTGCACTAAGCACTTGTGAAACCAGAAGACCTGGCAATACAATTGACAGTTATTACAAAATCGGGTGAGAAAAAGTCATCAGCATGTATACTGTCCACAATAAGAAATAGCTGGGAAAGTTTCTGATAGGTTTTCCGGCTTATAGATCCAATCCAAAATATTTAGCAAGTTTAGCAACACCTGAAATGAGCAGGGAAGTTGTTCTGGCAAGTCTCAAAAACTCAGAATCCTAGTCTTTTGATTTTATATTAATTTATTATGTTAAAGGTAAAGAAATCCCATCCCACAGAATCTATCCAATAGCCTGCTATCAAATAACACATATGACAGGAATATGGGTGTAAACGTTTCCTCTGGAGATCTGGATCGGATGGAAGGAAATGCTACTGAGAGTTTAACCAGATGCTGCAAACACAAAGTGAGACTTTATTTTCCAAAACACTTGCCATTGAAATGGCTAGATCGGCTGAAGTTATGAGAGATACAGAAATGAAACAACACGGTGCTGTGTGAAAGCTGATGGGCCAAACTCGGGGATTGTCCTTAGGACTCTGTGCAGCCCCCCCCCCCGTAGTAGTATAGCCCTGGTGACAACATGCCAGTGCATCCTGTACTATGCGAATGGCTTAAGCCAACGTCTCTGCTTCGAGGAACAGCAAACCTCAATTGCAAAATCCTTGAATACCTGGAGGACAAACTGGCAGGACAAACTGGGGAACATTGACCACAAAGCACCAATGTCTTTTGGGCTTATGCTAGTCACAGTCTTTCAAGCGTTTACAAGAGTGGACAAGGCACATACTACAGAATTTTGGGTGGTAGCTGTATCTGAAAACCCTTTGTTTCACAATGCTGATGATTAATAGTTTACACCCATGGGACAATCATTTATATACAAGTCTTGGCTAGAAGCTCGAGGGCATCAAGAGTTTATGAGGCAGCTCCGTCAGTCACATGAGCCAGTATTTGTAAAGGTGTTTAGGAACCTGCATGTTTAAGTGTCTAAAAATACCTTAAAAATCTCAAAGAACGGCCCAACATTTCAGTGTCTCCACTCATAAATTTTTAAGCAGCTGACAAGATTAGTAAGGGAGTATTAAACCACAAATCTTCCATTTTCAAGCAACATAAATAGCTTATTGCTTCCAACGAAAATGAAGAGGGGCTGAGCTGATGTGACCCACCTTAAACTTGCCAATATTGCTGTGGCATGAGCTGAGGGAACTGACTCCCTCTTGCAGCTCAGTGAGTTCCTGCTCTGTAGTAACGCTCTCCAATAGTCTTGTGCTCTGAAGCATCCTGAAGCACATCCAAATTTTAATACAGAGAGTAGAACCCATGGGCACTTTGGCAGTGTAGCGTGGCACTAAGCCAGCAACACTTACTCTAAGCTCCATGGCCTCACTGTGTTATGCACAGAAGGGCTTTTTTGCAGCAGCATTTGGATACCAAGTAGGAAGGGAAGTATCTTGCAGCCCAAGGGCTTTCCCGTGTCAGAGCTTTTCTCCATGAGGCAGAGAGGTAAGACTGGTGCTTCCGATGCTTAGTTTAAGGCAGACCCGAGTGAAGCATGATGCACTGAACAAAAATCACACTCCCCGGAGTCACGTTCAGGGATGTGGAGCACAGTGTTCCTCAGAGGGCTTGAAGCAGCAGCTCTCAGACAGAGGAAGAACCTTCTCAACTCTGCAAAGTATTCTTTGGCTCTCAACTGGTGAAATCTAGGTGAGAGGCCAACATGAAAGAATCCTGAAAGAAATGCAGTTCCCACACATGAGAAGAAATCCTGGAGACCACAGAGGAAGAAATTAGCATGCCGTGGGAAATGCCGTCACAGTCCAAGCACAGCGCGCAGAGGAGAACGGCAGCACGGTCAGAACACCAAACTCGGCGCTACTGCCTACTCTGATGTAGGTAGTATCAGCACCTACAAAAGACTGGGCAACGAACCAAAGAGCACCAAAATAATCACTGCAGTTGACTTACTTAACCCTTCAGCCATCTTAAAAGCCCAGCGAAAACTCACCTCTATTACACTAAGTTCAGGGGACTAGATGGGGGAAAAAATAAGAGCACAAATAATTAAGCCGCTGAAGAAACAGCATGCTACTGAACGCACAGGTTGCAACGACTCTTAAGGGCCGCAGCTCCTCACCGCAAGGCGGTCCGGACGGCCGCAGGCCGCAGCGGGCCCGGGGGGCGGCCCGCGGCCGCGCGGCGCAGGCCGAGGCTCTGCGGAAGGGGGGAAGCGCGCAGCGCCCCGCGGGCCGCCCCGGCCTCCAGCCTGCGCAGCAGCCAGCGCCGAGCAGCAGCCGCCGAGGTTCAGGCGCGGGCGGCTCTGCGCGACGAGCGGCCCCGCCGGGACCCCGCCGCGCCGGCCCCGGCCCCGGCCCCGGCCCCGGCCCCGGCCCCGGCCCCGGCCGCGCCGCCCAGCGGCGGGGAGGGCGCCGAGGCCGCGCCGGGGCCCTGGCGAGCGCCGCGCCCGCCCCGCCCCGCCCCGCCCCGCCCCGCGGCGGCGCCCGCCCCCGCCCCCGCCCACACCTGGCCGGGGCGGGCCCTGCCCGCCGCCTGCGGGCCGACTCGGCGGGCGGCAGCGCAGTGCGCGCAGCGTGCGCAGGCCGCGGCGGACGGCGCCGGGGCCGGGGCAGCGCCTCGCCGCGCCGCGGGGCCGCGCGGCCCAGCCCAGGTGAGCCCGCGGGCGGCAGGTGGCGGCGCGGCGGCGGCGGGCGGGGCGGGCGCGGCGCGCGGCCCCGGCGGGGGCGGGGGCGGGCTGGCGGCGGCGGCGCGCGCGGAGCGCGGTCCCGCGCGGCGGCGGCGGCGGCGGCTGAGGGAGGAGCGGAGCGGAGCGGAGCGGAGCCGCCGGGCGGTCGGCGGGGAGCGGGCGGCTGTCGCGCGGCGCCGGAGGCAGCATGCGGGCGGCGGAGCCGCGGCGCCGCGGTAAGTGGCTCGGCCGCGGCCCCTTCCCCGGCCCCGGCGCGGCGGGCTCGTCTCCCGCGGGGCCGCCAAACTCCGCCGCCTGTTGAGCCCGCGCCGCCGCGGCCCCGGGCCGCCCTGAGCGGCGCTGCGCGCACGGCCGGGGCTCCCGCCCGCCGCCGCCACGCGGTGCCCGCTCGCCGCCGGCTGCGCCCCGCGGGGCCTCCGCGGCCGGCGGGAGGGCGGCGGTGCCGCCGGGCGGGGGCCCCCGCGCGGCGCGGGGCGCTGCCGGGCACCTGCCGGCGCTGCGCTGCGCTGCGCCGCGGGCCGGGGCGGCGGCGGCGGCGCCGGGGGGACCGGCGGCGCGGGGCGGCCCCGGGGTGCGCGGGCGGGACCGCGGGGAGCGGGGCGGGGGGCAGCGCCGGGCGCGGCGGGGCCCCGCGGCGAGGACAAAGGGCGGCGCGGGGCGACTGCCGGGGGGAGGGGAGCGGAGCGGAGCGGAGCGAGGGGAGCGGAGGGGAGCGGAGCGCCCCGCCGCAGGGAAAGAGAACGAAAACGTATAAAGCTACAAAAAAAAAAAAAAAAAAACAAAAAAAAAAACACAAAAAAAAAACCGAAATCCCTGCGCGAAGCCGCGGGCCGCCTCCGCGGGCAGGAGAGCTCGTGCGGCGGGGCGGGGGCCCCTCCGCCCCCCGCGGGTGCGGGCGGCCCCGCGGGTGCGGGCGGCGGCGGCGGGGTCGCTAACGCGGAGCAAGGTGGGGAGCGCCGCACACGAGCGTGTTTGCTCCTCTGATACTCTCGGTGCCCAGGAACTGCTTTAAAATCCCGCTTGCAGCGGTTTAAGCACCTAGCATAAATTATTTTTTTTAAAAAAAGGAAAAGTATTTCCACGCTATTAAACAAAGATCTCCTCTTACCGTCCTCTTACGTGGAAAAGATGTGCTCTGCTTCTGGGAGACTGACCTGGGCAGCTGTTTTAAAGCATTTTGGAGTTTGGTATTTATTTCAGATGTAACCAAATGAAGTTGTATTGTCAATATCAAATCAAATGTTCTCATGTCAAGTATAGAATTGAGCTGTAAAAAATGATTTAGTCTGAAGATAACTGGATAATCAAAGCTTCAGATGTAAGTTGTGTTGAATATTGCTTTTTTAGACATCTCTGAAGGCAGTTAACCTGAGCGAGGAAGGAAAGTAAATATAGTTTCCTTATTCTGCTTGTATAACCACCTTTGTTCATTTCTTAGAAGTAAATGTTAATCTGAAATTAAATTTGTTACTTCACTATTAAGGGCCTGAGCTATAAATGATCAATGCCTGTGTCTCGTTATGGGTGGTTGTTCCAGGTCTGCTGTGTGGTTTTAAAAACAGCTTTTTAAATAAAGTACGTTGCACTCCTTACGATAATGCAGGAAATGTTTGGCTCAGAAGAACAGTTTTATGGAGAGAGCAAGTGTACTTTAATCCTGATTTTATTATTTCTGCCATGGTGGTTAGCTGTGGGTTGGAGAACTTAGGAGTAATATATCCGTACGCTAAAGTGCGTGATCAGCAGTTTGAACTTGGTAAGCAAGAAGAGAAATCTGCACGGCAAAACAGCCGGTTTGTGTGATCTGGATGTGCTGCGGGTGACCCTGTTGGATTATTTAAGTTCTCAATTTCTCTTTGACCCATCATCTTAACGTGCGAGTCCCTCGGCGTACGTCACTGGCACGCGTCCTGCTCGTTGAAACAGGATGCAGCGTGGCCATACGTGCGAAGGAGTTAAAACAGCTTATGGCTGAAGAGTTAATGCATCAGCTCAGCTCGAGAGATTTTTATAATTCAGCTTAGTTACAAATATTGCCATCTGCCCTTTTCTTTGCCTGTGCGTCTCCATAAACATATCTTGGATAAGTACTGGTTGGGGCTCTTAGTGTAATAGCAGAAGCCATAGATACCATTTTATTCTCATATATTATTCCCATTGAAAATGTCAGTTGCTGGAAAAACAAATTAGGACTTCCTACATTGGCATCTTTGCTTGTGGACTGGGAGGTATGCAAGTATTTTTAAGGTTTTTTAAAAAAGTCCAGTTTTTGGGAACACTTTACTGGCTTCTCTGCTTTTGCCAATGACAGTTATCTAAGCTTGTGATTATTAGGAAAAAGATCTAAGCTTGCGGGTAACGGAGAAGAAATGTTTTCCTCTTTGTGTCTACATAATGCAGGGCTGTGGGAAGATATGCTTAATGAGGATGATTATTGCTGTGGCTTTCCATAAATCCACTTGTAATGGAGGGTTTGTACAGTTACTTCTGAATCTGTACATTTAAAAACTGCAAATAGCGATAATGGAGTTGGCTAATAGCAGACTGTCAAGTAAGTGCAATCCCTGTGATAACATTCAGCCATAGATCTGCATTTAAGTATTACTTTTAAGCAGAAAATGTTGCTTGTAGGTCATAGCATATGTGGTTTGGAGGGGAGAAGAAAACAGTTGTTGCTGCCTTTTTCTTCCTTCCTTTCTTGAATCTTAACCAGCTAACTTTATCCTTTAAGGAAGGATATTTTTTCTCTCTGGTTTGATACCAGTTTGCAGAAGATCTATTACTTGGTAGCTCCATTCGATTTGGTATTTAGATAGTAGAGAGGAATAACAATAACCATCTTTAACAAATGCATTACAGGTGTTTATCCAAGTATTAAATGTGTAGCTGCATGCTTTCTAATGCAGCTTTCACACATGCAAATTAATGAAGTTGGGACTTTGCCTTTATGAAGAATTGTAAACTTCCCCACAAAGTGTCAGTGTGCTGAATGCCACTAGGCAGAGAGTTTAACCTCATCTTGTTAGTATGTTATAAAGAATAAACCTTTGTATTTTGGTTTTGAAGTAACCCCCCAAGTGACTCCTAGAATCCAGGTTTAAAAGTTAAATTAAATTGCTCAAGCCCATTAGGCATCTTAAAAATAAAAAGCTGAAATTAAGATGTTAGGGAAAACCTAAAATATATTGTCCTGCCATAGTACAGAAGAGTGTAAAATAGCCCATTCTCTTCAAATAAAGCACTTGTAGTGGATAGTGAATAGTCCATATAGCATTTGGAATGAATTCAGTTTTAACTTACATAGCTAAGAAATAGCTTTAGCAGAAAGTTGATGTATGGATTGCTTATGTTTAACTGTTTGGAAGAATTTATTAAGAAATACTTGTGATGCTCACTATAATTGCTTATTCTCCTTTAAAGAAATACATTAACTTTAACCGTTAATATGGTTCGTGAGGGCTTCTTAGATGAATTTACTTTTACTCAAAATCTGACTGCAAAAATAAGCTTCATTTACACAGATTCTTGTGCAGTGTGTCTAATCCCATGTCTATGCTGCTTTTTCAGCAGAAATTTACAATTGCATGGGGTGGTAGCTACCTGGGAAGTATTGCAATACATATGTAAAAATACTGTCGTACAAACTCTAAAACTGAAGAATGACTCATTACACCAGTGCTGTATCAAATTCTATCTATACACAAGGTTTAAATGACAAGTTTACTTTGGGTGAGAAATATGCAATTTTCTTGTACTCTTTCTTCATCTAATGTCAAGTGAGCTTAATGAAATGGGAAATGTGGGCATACAGAAGGCACCAGTTGTAGAGCTTTAATGAGCAAGGGGAACCGGCACTACTTGGCGCTACGGTTCATGGAGACGGTAGAGACGTGGCTTCTCTGTATGCTGGAAACCAAGTTCATAGTGTTGGTGAACATCTTGAGACACTTGTTCTATCTTTTTTTTCCATAGGAGAGGTTCTTTTAGCAGTATAGACATTCACAGTTATATTTTAATTAGTTGAATTTCTAACTGCAATTCGACATTTGGCAATATTTTTCTGAATATAAGATTCAGATTACTAATACAGTGAAAATGGGATCATGTTTGGCAGGGGAGAGGGCCAATGACTGTACTCTACAGCGGAAGAGCCTGCTTTCCACTGGAACAGTGCAGGTTTTATTCAAGCCCGTGACTTTGTTTTTGTGACTGTGATTCAATATTAGAAGTTTCGCAGAGCTCTAGAGACTAATCCAGGACTTGGAGATGGACAGGCTACAGCGTGTGGTTTGTGATCTCTTTTTATTTTTATCCCCCAAATGAGGTTGCACTAAAAGTGTAGACGATGTGAACATGCAGTCACATCCTGTAGTGAGTTAGGAAACGCGTGTGAACTTGGAGGAGGGTAGGAAAGACGGTTGAGCGGAGATAGCGGGATCTCTCGGCAGTGCCCTGGTGAAAGCCCTGCGCGCGGGTGTTTGCGCGGTTGTGTTGTCTTACCTGTGTTTCGGTGGTGTCCTGTGGTGTGACGAGACAGCCGGAGGAAGCCTCGCCTGCGCGGGGCTGTCAGCCAGGAGAGCCCAGTCCTCGCCCCGGCATAGGTGGGGAATTCTCAAGCTCTTTGCAGCCTCTTCATTTAATTTCTGCTGTAGCCTTAATCCATGAATCTTTCGTGCTTTCCCGTCATCGTTCTTGGCTATGGGGGAAGAAACAGCTCGCTGTCCTCGGTGTTCACCTTGCATTCGTCATGAGAGCGGTATTGACCAGTGCCTGCAAGTATTTTTACTTTCTGTAGAAAGGTCGAAGTCTCCTCAGACTCTGAAAGGACGCGAAGGGAGGGAAGCTGGAGCATTTGCTATTTAATGTTAGTGTACACACTGTGTACATCTGTGCCTTACCAAAAAGATGATGAAACAGGTTTTGCTTGTTCAAAGGAGTTTATGGTGTAAGAATTTTCTCTAAAGATCAAAAATACAGAGGTAAGTTTGGAACAGAGAATGGAGGTGATGTAAATACAAAGCCTGGTTGAGAGCAAAATTGATAAAATATCTCTTCGTATCTGAGCTTGGTATTAGCAAAAAATAGCCCTGTTTGGATGTTTTAATTAAATGTGATCCACTGTGTAACTGAAATATGGAAGAACTGTTCATATGTGAAAGGACAGGGTGGTCCCTCTCGTTCTTGTCTTTCAACAGGCATAGAAGCTTCTAGTTTACAACCTGCCCAAAAGACATTTAATTCTTGGCACAAAATTTCATCTGCAGCTGGCAAGTGGGTAAGCACTTTCTTCCAGCCTTACTGAGAAAGAGAAGAATTATTTAAGTTGGCACAAGAAGTTTATAGTTGGGAGTTGTCAGATGAAATTGAACAGAGAAAAAATGTGAAGACTGGGTATGTGACATCCTTTTTCAAAGCCATATTAGAAATCCCAACATTGCTTAAAATGAAACAAAGCATGTATGTGCTTTACTGTGGAGAGGAACTGTCTATTGGCTTAATAGGCCTCTTTATTTTTCATTGTAAACGTAGTGATGGCACTGAATTGCATGTATGTATACAAAGGATAACATCTGTTCTGTTTTCTGAGATACAGATAGCGTAGTTGCTTTTTCGTCCCTCCGGTGTATGGATTCTTCTTTTGTGTGTCATCCTTGCTGCTGAAGTTAGCTGGGTGCTGTCTCTTCAGAAGCAGGATGTTATTCGTGGGATGGTACTTGATTCTTCAGCTAGACTTCCTCGCAAAATTAGGTCTTGGCGGAGTTTGGGAAAAGCTGTTATTTTTCTAGAGGCTTTTGTGAGTAGGGATGGAAGTGGGATGTTGCGTGGCTCTCCTTTTAAAGGAGTTTTGGTAATCTAATTTTTGGTAGGCATCAGTTTTTGTGGATCAGCCTCAATGCATTTTCATAAGATCATTAATTGGTAAAGTAAATAGATAGAAGTATGAAAGGATAGTCTAGTGTTTGGATTTTATCGTATATACTTTAAAATTGTACTATCTAGCAGTTATTATGCCTCTCATCTTTTATCTTGAGGTAGAACCATAGAAGTAGTGTGGTATTATAAAAGCTTAGTCCTTTTGGGCACAATGTGTTAAGAAGTCATTGAGACTTTTAAGACTTGCAGTGTCTTAAAGGGGGAAAAATGACCTTTTTTGCATGAAGTCCGTTTTGTAAGGTACTTTGGGGTTTTTTTTAGATATGAAGTAGTTATGCTGATTCATAGCTTAAGTAATTTGTTATACCAGATTTGATCAAAAGTTCAGTCATTACAGAATCAAAATTTGTATTTTATTTAAAATTCAATGAGAGCTACACTTGTATTTTCATTATGTTTTAATTGCTTGTATCACACAGAATTTAAGAGAATATAGAAGCTGGCTAGAAGAGGGACACAATCCAATCACATATTTTTGTGTCAAAGCTTAGTGAAAAACAAAATATAATTAACATAAGGAAAATTAGCCTCTTAAAGCTGTTAACTAGTAGGCTGCAAATAATTTTATAACATATACTCTCATTGCTTTTGTAGGGACTGCTGTTGAGCACTGTCAGAATTCTTGTGGAGTTAGTCCTCCGTGGAGTGTTGTGATCTTTGCATTATTTGTGGTAATAGACATACTTGCAAAGAAATATATTTAGCCTGAGGTTGAAATATGCATTTTTGAATATGTGTTCTTTGATACTGATTCTGTTTGCTCGCTGTGGCCTTGTTCAGGTAGCTTCCAACCAATAAAGTGCAGATTTGAAGAATTACAGCTAAGGAGAAGGGTATTTCAGCAGATTGTAGTGTTATTGCTTTGATTCCATCTCTTGACATTAAGATAAATTTGTAAACTTTTGAAGGAAAATATTATTACCTTCAATATATTTGTGAGATTAAAATCTGATGCTGAAAGATCATTCTTGTTAGTTTGATGACTTTTTTCCCTTGCTTCTGCCATAGTTTTGGAGTCCATGGAAGTATGCTTTGTGCTTTGGGTATAATGTTATGCAGGGGTACCTGGAGTCTTTTGTTTGGATTATGGGCTCAAAAAGATGCTCTGGAGTAGCGCTTTCATTCCTGAGTTTCTTGCCCTGCGTCCCATTGCAGGGGGTTCTCTTCAGCCCAGCTCTGTGGGTCGGGGATCCCAGCTCCCCACCCACCCAGGCTGGCACCGGGGGAGCTTAGGGATGCCTCAGACATGGATGTGCATGGATTTGATTTTAGCCATGCTTTTCTTTCTGGGTGGTGCAAAGTCCAGCTTTCTGCTGCTCTTTGCTGCGTTTCTGATCTGGTTGGTGTGAGTGTGGGTTTTCGATGCACCAGCGTTAGACGGGGCTGGTGCTGTGCCTCGTGCAGAGACGAATACCTCCCGACGGCTGCATGCAGCACTGTGTTTCCGCTTTGCTTTGTGTGCTGCTCGTTTCCCGAGTTATCTGGGTCTGCAGCTGAGGCCGTGATTTCAGAGAGCACTTTTCACCTGTGTACAGGAGAAAAGCACAAACATGTAACATGCACCTTGATGATAAAACTTCAACAGCTTTATAGAAGCAAGCTGTTACTCCTGATAATTGTGCTTGGCTCCCGCTATGCTTCTTACCTAAAGCTTTTACTTTGTAAACACTGTAATAATAATAAAGCGTGCTGTTATAATACCTCAGTGACCATCTTTGCTTATATCTTTGGAAGAAGTAGAGTGCATAATTAATTCCAGGAAGGAGGAGTTCTGAAGGACGGTGTGGCAACAGGCTGTGATGCTCTCTTTATTTCCCTTCTCACCTCCACCCACCATTTGTCATAAAGCTGGACCTCTCTTAAGATGCACATTTTTTCTGCAGAGTGATTAAAGACTTCTCCATTGGCCAAAACAACCTAGATAGATGGGCAAATGCTGGGATCAACATTTGGACTCAAGAACTTTAAACTGTCTTTAAATGCACTAGAAATCATCAATTGTATTTTATTTCTTTAGATCATCAGCTGTTCAAGACAAGCACCATGGACATTGTGCAGCAGTTATGTTGCTAGGAAGTATTTGTAAATGTAAGTTTGAGTTCACTATATATATATTATATATAAATTTTTTCTATATAAAGTTTCTTATTAAACTTTGAAGAGTAGTGCTTGTAAAACTGGTGGCATTTTTGATACTGTTAAGCATCATGTACACAGAGCAAGTGAGGGATCTCCTGATCTCCTATTTTTTTTTCCTGTTTTTTAATGTCTTTGAGCCTGTAGCTCTATTTTGAGTTGTTTTTGCATGTTATGAGTACTGCAGACACTCTGTTTTTGATGCTTAGGTGATAGGGTGCGCTAATGCAACTCTGTAGGTTATAAATTGAGGATGAGCTCTTAGATATTGGCTTTCTTTGTGTCTGAAATGAGTTAACAGTCTCTCGGATTCTAGTTACACAGTGTAATTAAAATAAACACTATAATGCTAATCATTTATGTATTTTTGCCTGTGGGTGAAGTTTTAAATTAGAAGTAGCTATACTCTGGTGGAAGTGGATTTTTTTATTATTATTATAACATTGCCTGTTTCCAGTCTGGTAATATTTCTGTGAGAGTGCATAAAAAATATTGCTAGGCAGATTTGTTTTTGTTTTTTATTACCTAATTGTATATTCTAGTAACAATGTAATTATTGCTTTTAACAAAAACTGCCCGACTTGAGTGTTTAATTCCGTCAGACTCAAGCAGTTACTGATGAGGTGATAAATGATAGGTTGTATGTATAAGTGGATTTGCAATTATCTGCTGCTTGGGGGGGGGGAATGTTTTGTTTTTGTCCAATGACTAATGTTGAAAATCAAAGCAGTGCACCAGATGTCTTTTCTAATAACTTCAAGGTCTCTCTTGTATGGAGGAGGGTTTCAACTGAGTTTGTCTCTTGGCTTTGAAGTTTCTCTCGCTTGTTAATGCAGCACTTCTCTAAATCTTCTATTCTGGACTTCTTCGTGGATGGGTTTTATGGAATACCTCATTTCCCAACCTTTCGTGCTTCTAATAGCTCTTCATTCATCAGACGGCTAGATGTGCTACTGGATTTTTATAGTGCGTGAGAGCTTCTATTCACTTCTGTTTGTTTAATAGAATTAAAATAAGAATAAGTGTTTCTCTTTATTTGTTGATGTCTGATTAGGAATTAGTAGAAGAGACTGACTCACTGGTGTGATTAACGTTAGGTTTCCTTTCTCTTGTATGAAAGGCCTCATTGTCTGAGTCTTTTCCTCCATAGTGCTCTGCCTAATCCCGCCGAAATCACTGTAACAACAACAGCGTTTGAGGCTCTTCTGCTAATTTTCCTGCATATTTAATAAGACGGTTGAGAAAATACTTCTCCTTGAAGGAGCAGTTGTTTCCAGTGCTGATTCTGCTGCCACATTGTAGAGGTCTGTGGTGGCTTGCTAATAAGGTGGGCATTGGTTCTGGGGGAGAGAGGAAAGGTTCCTCTGCAATCTGAAAACTGATCCAATTTATATTACATTTGGCTTTCAAATCTAGACCTGATAGAGTTTAGTTAGCCCTGCCTGTCACCTTTCTGCAGCCACAGTTAGAAGAGGTGAGCTGCACAGACCTGCTTTTAATAAAGGTGTTTTTTTTCCCCCCAGAATTTGTTAGATAAGCCTTCTCTAATTACTGATATTGCACTTCTGCAAAGAGAGTTTTTGAAATTGCTCAGTGTATGTTTTTAAACTCAGTTTTTTTTAAGTTTTATGTTTGTAGAAATTAGAGTAATGTAAAGATTTAAATCTTGTAAAATACATAGCAAAAACTTACAGTAGACGACTTTCTTCTTTTGAAAGAGGAACAAAATACCCCTTGCCCCAAACGTATACTAACCTTTCTTTTCTTTTGAATCAAATTGTCATTCCAAGGTCTCTAAGTGATTTAAAAATGTGAAGTAATCTCCCTTGAGGAATCTATTAAAAATTATTTGGTTCACTGAACATTCAGCGCACGTTCATTCCTGGAATCCATTACATGCCTTTAGAGAGACTTTCAAAAACGTCTCTCTCAAACTTGGTCTGAGTTTTGTCCCTCTGGCAGGTGGGCGTGAGGGAATTTCATAGCTTTATATTTGTAACAGCAGTGTGCAGAATTAATATTGATTTATTATAGCTGTGTGCTAGCATCACAGTATCTGGGGTCATATATCAGCTCTGCTTTTTGGTGGCAGCTTTCCACATTCCTTCGGTTGAGGCCTGTAGTCGTAGGCTCTGGAAATAATTGGGAGATACTGGCCTTTGTTTTGTTTTGAATTCAATTTTTAAAGCTTTATACCGAGAATTAAACTCCTACCAGCTTGAATTGGTGCATAAATTCTTGTTGAATGGCGACAAATGTTGTTAGAAGTACATGAAATTAAGCTGCATTTTAATCCTGGGTTTGGTATTTGTTTTCATTACCGTTGTGAGACCCTGAGAGCATTCTACACATGCAGTTTGTGCGGTAGATCGACACGGTCTTGTTCTGGTAACTCCGAATGGTTAAGCCTGGGCGACGCCGTGTTTGTCTGCTGCGTTCCCGCTTCCCGCACCGTTGTGTGCTCCGCTGTGTTTCGTTTCCCTACGCTTGGTGTAGGTTTGCCGATACCCCTTCGAGCACGTTGCCTTCGTGTGCTGAAGGGAGTTGTTGTGTTTATTCCTATGAAGCAGAGAGATTTCTTTTGGACGAACTTTCTGATGCCGTCAGCCAACGACGGAGCGTGTGACACCTGCCGCGTGTGCTGGTGTGCAGATGTTAATAGCTGCTCAGGCCTCCTGCAGGCCCTGAGGTCGGGTAGGGACTTAAAGAAAACGCAGATAACGGATAGTCCCTCAGGATACGCAAGTTTATTTGATTAACCCACCCGAACTGCAGCATTCAAGGGCAATTAAATATTTGGACAGTCAGCAGTCCCGTTAGTCATGTCTCATTAGGCGGTGGCCTCCGTTTGGAGTTTTCTGCTCCGTTTTCTGCTCCGTTTTCTGCTGTTGTGAAGTCTCGAGCGTTCGCGAAACGGAGCTTGGAGCGTGTGGCGCTCACCGCTTCGAGGAAAACAGCGTGTGAGTTTGGAGGCCGCGCTAAGCCCCGGCTTCGGGAGTTGCTGGGCAGAATACGTGTTTCTGAAGGAGCCCTGCATAACTTTATCATCTGCTTCTCTGGGATGAGCTGGTTTGGAGTGGGAGGGGATTGGAGGCAGGGGAGAAAATTGTTAGTCGCTAATTACCAACACCATAAAGGCTAGCTGGTAGATAAAGTTACTAACCTGTGCAGAGATAGTAATACTGCCCTGAGAAGTGCAGAAAAACTTGTTAAAATCTGGTCTCCTGCATTAACTACATATCGCAATGATGAATTAAATGAAATAGCAGCAAGCTGAGATCATTCTGATTCTTCGAGAAGTTCTTAAAATCAGAACAAGTATTGCACTGGAAGAGGCATAACATGGTTATCCAAATTCCTTGCGATGGAATCAATTTTACATGAGTCTGTGTTAATGGTCTAAAAACTCATTCGTTTCCTCATCAGTAACTTGACCAGTATTTTAATATAAAAGACTTTTTTTCTTTTTTTAATCTTGGGGAGTTTTGTTTTGCAATGAATATTGCAGCCAGCTGTAAAATTGTTCAGTTTTGGAACTGCTGTGGTTTTGATGCAGTGTCTGTTGTAAGAAAGTAAAATCCCTGTAACAATGATGATGCTTTCAATTGTTTTATTTCCATTTTGATTCAAGCGAAGGGAAGCAGGTGTTTATTATGCTAAAGAAGTTAGTCTTGCCCCTTTTTCTGAAGGACTGCTGTAACTTTCCATATTATGACTAGTAAAAATCCTACCCTTGTGAAAATCCGAGGAAAATAAGGAGGTGACTGGCTGCTGGCATTCTGACTTGGTTCAGAGCATTTCTGGGCGCATTATTGTGGCTTTTCTGGTAGAAGCATGGCTGGAAAATTTTATGGGAACACAGGTCAGTACAAAAAAAAAATCCCTCCTGGGATTAAAATGTCATTTAAAAAATGCTGATTATACCTTTCTGTCTATTCTGACAAGAAAAAAAGCATGATTATAATGTATTTTCATTTTGTGAGTGACTAGGCAGGACTCAGCTCTGAAATTCCTGGTTTTGGCGTGTCAAAATCATGCATAGTATTAACTTAAAATCAGTTTTGATAATTCAAATATTTATCTGGAAAATTAATGGGAACTTTAAGAGTAATGTGCTATTCTTCTCAATGTGCTTTCCCCCCTGAAATTACTGCAATATAAGTATTTTAAATTGAAAATGAATCTTAAACTTTGATTCTGAAATGACCTTCAAACAGGTAAACTGTGTCTTTGTCCTCAAAGTCAAAAATATTTTGGTTAATCAAGCTAATACATTAGTTTTTATAGTAGTTTGCTGTGAAACAAATGTATTTCCTAGGTGTGCTTAAAGGTAAGTGTTTCTTGCAGATTTTCTTTGCTTTATCTCTTCACATAATTGTTTTATGCATTTGCATATAATCTTAATTAAATTGTTTCTGCATGATTGCTAAAGCATCTCTGAATAGGTGGAGAGAGCTTTGTATGGACCAATGGTTTCATGATTCAATATCAGTCCTTTGAGTTGGAGAAGTTCACAGTTACAATATGAAGCAGTTGTGTAATCTGTTCGCAGTGGTGCAAGAGGACGACAGCAGGGCGTTGCTCTGTGTGTATGTAGAGACACACAATTGTTTGAGACTTCAGAAAGGAAAATAAAATAGTGTTTTTTTTTTTTTCCTTTTTTTTTTCCTTTTTTGAGTGTCTCAAACTTGACTAAATGATGAGCGGATCAATTTTTGTAGTGTGGTGTTCTCTCCTAATAGAGTAACCATGGGTTTTCTGCTCTCGCCTTGGTCAAGGTGTGTGGCTGCCACAGCTAATGACGCTGTGTGTTTGTCAGGTTGTCACGCTTGTTGACGCTGCTAGACGTTTCCAGAAGGGTTTTCCAGCTCTAGCCACACTGCTGTGTGGATACCTGGAAATCAGTGACTTCAGAGGAGGCTTAACATAAAGGGAATTGTCAATGTGAAGGTAACTGAGGATACCAGCTCAGCCTGACAGCCATGGGCTCCCATTTCCAAGCATTCCCAGTAACTTCAGCTATGCACAGGAAAGCTAAGTGAGCTACAGATGAGCTGAAGAAACTCTGGGTGGATGTGTGCCCTCTTGTCTTGCTTTATAGTGGATTTTTTTTTTTGAGGGATGAAGAAGACAGAGTTTTCTGCTACCACATTTTTCAGATCTTTATTTGAAAGTGTTTTAAACAAGGGACATCAGAAGCTGAGATACAAAGCAACCTTTTGAAGTTAAAAGTGGATCTGCATGAAAATGAACTGCATGTCTGTGAGAAGAGTCAAGTGTGAAAGGATAGGATAGTTTCACTAAATGAATTTGATAGTCTGAATAAGTGTGGCGAGGCAGAGAGCAGAATCTGGAAAGGTCAGGACTGAGCATGTGACTCCAGATGAGGTGATGAAAAGACATGAAAGGAATCGAGAGGAAATGCCTTGGTTTACATTTTTTTGCTTAGAAGTTATTTATTTATTTATTTTGGTGGATGGTGGTTGTAAAAAAGAACTTAGAAGCTTGCTGCAGAGCGGCAGGGAGTCCAACTCCTCGAGGATCTTGTACCTTTTTTGTTCAACTTTTGTGGGGTTTCAAATAGCTCAAAGATCAAAGACCAAAAAAACTTTGTTACATGTGCAGTCCTGTTAGTAAGATTGCTGTATCCTAAATGCTCTATTCAGTTAAGCACTTCAGCAGCTTTTTCTCTCAAGTACACAGCTTTTTTGTTATTGCTGGCTCATTTTCAGTAATCCAAGTAACTTGCAGATTTTAACTAAAATTATTTGAAAAATTTTTTCCATGTCCCTGATACCACACAATCTAGATCATCTTCTGATGCAGTATCTGCATTCAGTGCAAATAAATGTGAAGTGATGCATGCTGGAAGCAGAAAACTGGACTTCTGATGCAAAATGGTAGACTCTAGAGCTGACCACTAGCTCCTGTGATGAGGTCCTGAGACTGCTGTCAGTCTCATGAAACAATCCGCTGTATGCTTAGTAGTGATCAAAGAAACCATATCAAATCTTATGCGATACTGTGAAAGGAGTAGATAAAACACGTAACATTACTATGCTATGTCTAAACCCATGTTATGTCCATACATTGAATAATGTTTCGTCTCCCCTTCCCTTCATCTCAGGAAGAAGGTAGTATAGTAACCTCGAAAAGGCTTGGAGAAAAGCAACATAGATGACCAGAAATCTGGAGTGGTTTCTGAGTGAGGAATGACTGAGTAGGCTGGGACTTCTCAGTCAGTGAAAGGGATGATGGAAGAAGAATATGATAGAGGCCTGTGAAATCGGGGTGATTTGGAGAGGGTTTAACTGTTTTGTCTCCCAGTGTCAGAGCAAGAGAATGTCAAATTGGTAGGAGCCAGGTTCAGACCCAGTAAAAGGAAGTAGATCTTTGTACATTAGGTGGTAATCCTGCGGAGCTCCTTGCCAAAGGACACCATGGTGTCAAAAAGTTTGTGGGCTCAAGAGGAGGCTGGACGAATATTGGAAAAGATCTATTGAGGTCTACTAAACAGGCCTTTGTTTCTTGAACCTACTTTCCAGTAGGTGATCAAGATGCTTGGTCTTCCAGCATCCTGAAGAACAGCATATCAGATTACTCGAGTGGCCTACCCTTGCTGTTGTCTGATCATTAAGGGCAAAGCCCTCATGTATCAGAAGACAATATTCCTTCCACATCGGTGATTTGTTCTGTGTAGATTCTGATGAAAGTGGTTTTCTTTTCTTCTTTTTTTTTTTTTTTGAGTTGTCCTTGTGCAGGATGTGGCCGATGCACATTGATACTTGTGCTTTCCTGTGCACTCCGTGGTGCCATGGGAAGGACCGAGTTGAATAATATTAACAGCAGCCAAGAAGGGGAGAGTTCCTGTTCCCAGTTGCTGCAACTTACCTTGTGCTTTTTTGGTATTGGGCCATTTTGTTGAAGCAGCAGAAAAATAACCTAAAAGGAGGGAGACAAAGAGCTGAATAGTTTTCTGTTGGTTATTGGGTTAAAGCAGTTAATAGAAAGGTGCAGCCAATGCCCGAGGGGACAGTGACGGAGAAGGGTGCAAGCCTTCCCTTGTGTACCGGCAGCAAGCAGCGAGATAGCTTAACTGTCTCCGGAGCCCTAGCCGCAGGGCGCAGCCCGCCTGTCTCCTGGCTGGCTGGTCTTCATCTGCTTGTGCTGGCTCTGGTGGTTTTTAGAGCCTCCTGTGAGTTGCTGTAACTCAGTAAACCGAGAGGAAAGCTGTCGAATACGCTGTTTGTTTCTTAGCAGGCTGCAGGAGATCACAAAGGGTGTTCTTGCAGGGCCTGGCGCCAGCACCGGGTAGGCAGCAGCAGTGCCCAAACAGGCTCAAGCAGTCCCCTGAGCGGTGACGGTAACCTCCCTCGCAGAACCAGGCTGCTGCTAATGCAGGTTTGGAGCCGCTGCCCACGATGCGGAAGAAACAGGATCTCCTCGTTGTCCGAAATGCATAAGCAGCATCGTTGCCTGTTGTGGCGATCTTTGGGTGTTTTAGCGTGAAAAGGGTATCCGAGAGTGCGGCTAAGCTGAAATTATTTACTCACTTTTACATTGAGGGAAGGATTAGGAAATGTGTTCTGAAAGAAATGTGAAGAAGTTGCGATGGTTTGAATTCAGTAGGGAATAGAATTTCTTTACTGGATTCTGTGGGAGGCATGTGATAGCATCGAGATTTAACTTGCTGAGGGAGTAGGGAAAGCTAATTCTTCTGGTTTTGTGAGAGTGGTTTGTTTTCTGTTCTATTAGAATGAATGCTTTTGTATACAAAATGCTGATTAAGATCCTAAAACATTAATCATGTGTAAAAGTGCAGCACTTGCAAGCAGGCATATTTGTTTTAAAAGCAAATGTATTGAAGAATGTTTGCTTGCTAAACCATGTCTTGGGGTTCCTCCTTTTGCCATTAGACCCCCAAAAGGCAATGGAAGCAGTGATCTGCAACGTCTTTTTATTTTATCAAATAATAAGAAAAAAGAAAACAACCCACTATACTAAATAGAAAAGAAGAGCTGTCTTTAGCTGAAAGGCATTATTTTGAGTATTCTAGAAGTTACGAAAAATAACTCTGGAAGATAAAAGGATATTTATGTTTTAATTCTTCTAAGAGAACCTAACATTTGAGATTGATGGGAAAAATGTGTTTATTTAAAAAAATATGCTGGAATATTCATGCTCTCCAATCATTCTGCAAATATCTTGTCTTCCTAGGGAGATCTCTCTACCTTACATCTTTCAAAAGAGATTTGTTTTACCTAGTCTACTTAGCACTATGTGTCAGAAGAATTTTTCTTTTAGGGACAGACCAGTAAAATGTCATTTATTTTTTTTTCTCGTTATCATTTTAGTACAGGCAGGTCAGTAGCTCTTTTGTTCCAGAGCCAGAAAATTTTCATGATTTTGCAAGGTTGTGTAGATAGGCATACCTGTGGCCTGCTTTTCAACAGATTCAACAGTGTTCTGAATTCTTGCAAACTTAAGTTTTGTTTTTAGAAAGCTTTACAGTTTCTAAAACACTTCTAATTCAGTACATCTAACTAGATGATGTTCATTAATAGCTTTTCTATTCAGTAAAGTTTATACATAAAGCTCATTCTGGAATGGTGCTATTAAGTAATTGACTTGTTTTTTTCAATTTCTATCTGGTGACCCAACTTTTAAAATCTTTACTGAAATAACGTTTAAAATCATAATCTTATTTCTTTAAAGATTAATTCAATTAATTTATAGATTATGGAGGAAAATGTTGCATTATGGGAGAAACATACGTAGCTTTGATGATGAATTTTGGAAATGTCGGTATGAATATAGGCATGGCACTGGTGATATAAGGTGATTGTAGAAACTGAGCTCATCTTGTTTAGATCTTAGTGCATATACTTTAGGACTGTGGATATTAGAATAGGTAAAGCAGGCTACATAAATGGAAATATATTTAAAGTGGTGCAGGATAAAAACATTATCTCTGTGTATTATTTTGGTCATAGTCACAGCTTTGTAAAACTTAAACTATTTAATGGAGAGAAAGGGCCATGCTAACTTTCACAATAGTTAAGAGATTAATTTAAGGAGAAATTGCTCATTAAAATGCAGAAAGGTTCATGTCTGAAATCAGTCACTTCTTCCATATCTAATCTACTGTGTTTGCAGAAGTGCTGGGAAGTAACTGTTAGTTTATGTCAAAGCTGTAATTTACTTTGCAGGAATAGCATATTGCAGCATGATTTTTCTAAAGAGTCCACATGTCCAGTTGAACACTGCATCACTTTGGGCTGAGGCTTAAAATGTTAGACTGGAGGTAGAAATGACTTTGAAGGGCCCCTCTATCCTGAAACCTTTCTCGACAAAAGATTCCATCTAACTATCTCAAAGTCTTTGGCAAGAATGTGTGATCATGCTTCCTTGTAGATGAGGTGAGCCCATTAACAAGACCTGACTGACAGATGCGGTGGTGGAACTGTCTCCGCAGCGGAGAGTCCAGACAGTTCCAGTCTCCTGTGGACTCTAGAAATGGGGCCGCTGTCCTTTTGAAGGTGTAGCCTGTAATAGCCTTAGCGATAGACTTAGCCTTTCAAATGCTGCTTTTTGCCACAGTCATGGCCTGGAGGGGCATGGCACACCTTGATGTCAGTCACAGATCTCCAACTTGATTTTCACCTGGAATGTGCCCTGGTTCATTTCTTCGTCTGGGTAACTGGCTGGTGATGAGTAACTTGCAACTTAGCCATTTCTTCCATGTTGAAAATAGTCCTTTTTCTTTTATTTCTTAGTGAACTGTGAGAAGTGGCAATTAAATCCAAATCTCTACCTACATTTAGTTGGGGCAAATTTGAATTGATTTCTGATTATCTTGGTGTTTTGGATGTTTTCATCAAATGGATGCATTTAACAGTCTTCAGTCCATTTTGTCCTAGAGGGCATGCTTGGAGGGAAGAAACTGGCTTTTCTGATGACAGTTTGCCTAGTGATAGTTATCCAGCTGTACTGCAAGGACTGTGTGTGTCTGCATGCTAGCCACATTGCCCCTAGTTAGCAGGATTTGGTAAAGGTGTCCTCTTGCATTTACACTGGTGAGGCTTTGATTACTCTGTATTTCTGGGCATCCCTTCATGGGCTTTGGGCTCATCGTTATACCATGCGTTGAGCATGGCAGATAGCAGCAGCCTTCTCAACTGGGAGCCAGGAGAGGTCTGTGCTCTCTTGGCTGATTGGAACAGGAGATTAATGAACACTTTTTTCCTTCCTCATCCTTGTGCTTCAGAGCTTAAGCTTGCTAGTGAAACCTAGATGTCAGGACAGCTTTTTCTGTCTACATGACCAGGCCTGGTTGGTAAATCTCAAGGTAGCCCTTGTTGCATAGAGCAACGATACACAGCAGCTCTCAGAATGGTTAACAACTTAGACTAGAGGCTGTGTTAGGAGATGGTCTCCATGGGGTGGTTTGGAGGGTGTTCTCTGAAGTGCTCTTCATGCTTTTTGCAGGAGTGTTTCTGCCCTGATGAGAGCAGCAGGCAGCCTCTGTTAGCTGCACTTGCCCCTTCCTGAGCACTGAGCCATGGCAGAGCGTCTTGGCGCAAGCCTGTGCTTGGCAGGGCTATGCTGAAATTTTATTCCCACGAAGGGCGACTTTTGAGACTCTCCAGAAAGTTGTATGTGTGAGGCATTGCTCCCAGGCACGCACAGTACAAATGAACATGTGGACTTCTGGTTAAAGATAGAAAGAGAAGTCACTTGCCTTGTAAGTGAGATCCTTGAAGGTGTGCAGACCATGCATGCTCATTTCTTCTCCTTTTTCCTCCTGGAACTGCAGGAGGAACCGAGGGCGTAAAGTATATCCCAGCCCCAGCCCGTGTGCCATGCCAGTGAGTGTATGCAGAGCTACTGCTACTCACCCATGCTGCTACATCTGAAGGGTCTCTTGGCTCTGAATGCTTTGTGGTTGTCCAGCTTTTGAAGGTAATTGTGGGCTACTCTTCTGAAAACCCTGGTTTCCAGTTAAGTTCTCAGTAACTGATTCTCTGTCAGACATGCTCCTTCTCAAGTCTGTGGATCTGCAGCTGCAGTGTATATGCACAGGGATTTCACTGCTGCTCCTTTTCACCTCTGTTGCTAATTTCAAAGGTTATTTGTAGCTAACAATTTGTTACAAGGAGTACTAGAGGAAGTGAAACATTGGCTGATCATATATTTCTTCATTTTTGCCTGGAAAACAGCATTTGACTCATTCACAGCATGATGCAAAATACTTATAATTCTTCAAATGCTTGCAAATACGTCTTGCAACCAGCAGTATAAGCAGTGTCTTAAGCCATGTGGAGTAGCTTAATCTATTTGAAACTGTTCTCTGGGTAGCTTTTTGATATTATCAGTGCAGAAGCCTGACTCAGGGCAATTCCATCAATAATGTCACAAACTTTTCAAGTAAAAGACTTCCAAACTTGTCAAAAATACTTCCACTGAAATAGTTGTTCTCCAGATCTCATACTCCAGTAATACTTTGTAAATAAATAAATAAAAATCAAACTGTTTTATCAGAAGCTTTATATATGCTACATAAGGAATTAGAAATGATATTAGAACGGGTGGACAATAATGGTCTGTGGCTGGGAAATCTCCACATGAGAGACTGATTTGCATCAAAAAAGGCAAGTCATAATGGGTGTAATAATGTAGAATATAATAAGTTATTTAGGGAATGTAGATCAAGACTGTTCTTGTGTTGTGAAATAAAAATGAAATGTGAAAGAAAACTCAAAATTGATGAAAGAGAACTCTCTTTTACAGTGTGCGTAGGAAGACCTTAAGACCTGTTTGTATGGGAAGTTGGTTGAGGCCAGCAAACTTGAAAGCTCAGAAGAGGATTAGATGCTTATATGGAAATTGGGAGTTGTGAAAACACTTTGGGAAGAAACGGAATGCCACATCCTGGCATTTTTGAGTAATTTCTAACTGTTAGAAGATCAGGATGAAGCTTACACTTATAGGGAGTGTTTTCTCTGCTGGAGGTACTTGTATCTTCCCCCCAAACCTGTAGTGTCTGGAGAAGATGAGCAGTGGCTGGGCAGGCTTTGGGTCTGGTCCTGTCTTGCTCCTAGTTCCTGCTGAGGCTGTACATCTCATGCGCCTGCATGAGAACAGCAAGCTATGTTTCACAGACTACCATACTGGTAAAAATACTTGTTAGAGAACACAGCCTTTCCATGGGAAACTGGCAGACTATGTATTTGATAGGATTTTTATCTGCAATATGAATGTAATGGATTTTATAATTTAGTTTAATATTGGTATCTGATGTAGTTCCTGCTGAGTCAGTGCAGAGATATCCACTGACTTCTTTGGGATGTTAGGTCAAGTGCCTTAAAATCAATTCCTATATCCTTTGTTAACTACTGTATTTAAAGGTCTGATTTACCTGTGCTTGGTGGTTTTACACTGTTTAAGGAAAGTACCTCAAATGATTGGTAAGCAAGAATCTTGTATCGTGTTAGTCTTAGAGGAATTGCCCAATTAACAGGTTCCCAAAAGCCTGCCCAAAAGTCTTGCCCAGCCAGCAATATTTTTAGCAGTCCTTGTCTCTAAAGCATGCCACATAGAATCTTTTTGGCTGTAATTTACTACTAAAATCTGCTTTGTTTGAGAGCACTTTATTTCTCAGAACTGGGGCAAATGCTGAAGGTCATCTCAGAGGGGGAAAAAAAGTACTTTTAAGCCTTGAGGTTTAACCTTGGGAAATGTGATGGTAAAAACTCGATGTACCAGGCAGAACTAAGGTCGCGGTCACCCTTGCAAAAACTATCAAAGCAAGTGATGATTGAACAGAAAGGACAGGGGAATAAAAAACAGATGACTTGAAATGTGTGCAGTTGGTACATCAGTACATTAATCTCAAACCCGTGTGTCAGGTAATTAGAGTCCCTGGTCTATGGATGACAAAATGGAAGTATATAGATTTACGTTATCTGCAGCTGTTATTAATAAGTTCAGACAAAATTTAAGTCCTGTTTTTAAGACTGAATAGCAAATTGGTCTTGTATAGATATGTGAGAAAAATGTTTATGTATTTCTATAAAAAAAAAATGCGGGCTAATCAGCCCTTCAGAATAATACATTTAAAATTAATCTCCCTCAGCTAGTTTTCTGTGGAAACTGGAATCCTTGTAGCATAGTTTCCACCCTTCTGTTCGTTCCTCTTCCTACTTCTGTGCTGAAGTAACCTGAAAACCATTCTTGTATTTGAGAAGATTGCTAGACAAAAATCACTAGATTTGTGGCATGATTTGTGCCAAATGAATGGCAACAAGTTGTCAGAGTGCCTGCACTGTATTGCAATAGGAGTGTTCAGTAAATACCGTGAACAGTTCTGGTGCTGGTATTTATTTTTGTGGAATTCTAAAATCTCAGTTTCCAAATGTGCATGATTAAGAGAACAACATTTCAAGCATGCTAATAAAATGATCGTTACCATGGAAAGATGAGCTAGTTGTACACAGATTGGCTGGTCAAGTGCTGCAGAAAGGCATGGGAAGACAAGTGAAACAGTCAGTTACACTCTTAACTTCTGTTGTAAAAAGTTACTGAGCTCAGTATGGCACAAAACTCAAAAAAAAAAAAAAAAAAAAAAAATCCCCAAACAAACAAAAAGAACTGCCAGA
The DNA here is from genome assembly GCF_028389875.1 of Rhea pennata. NCBI lineage: Eukaryota > Metazoa > Chordata > Aves > Rheiformes > Rheidae > Rhea > Rhea pennata. The sequence continues at coordinate 12,983,761 of NC_084670.1, read as the reverse complement.
GTTCTCACCCTCTGAAGTTTACACCTTGGTAGGCAAAATACTGTGCAGAAGCCTGGTACTAAATTACAGGGTAGTATTCTTCTGTTTGAACAATTTTTTGACGTTTATGTTTATTGATATGCATTAGTGTTTACGAGTTGTGCAAGAAAAAAAAGAGGGGATTTTGAATGGAGAGGGCAGATTCTTGACATTGTAGGAGGAGGTTCATGACTAATTGGCTCTTCAGCCTCTTCATCCCAGTGAAGAATGAACTTCAAAGGCAGCCACCTGCTAGGAAGTACGGTACTACTCAGCTTGCGTTTCTTTTCCTTGCTCTTGTTAAAGCTAGAAATACATGCTGCAATATTTGCTATTAAGAGACAAATTTAAAAAAAAAAATCAGGAATTTTCAGGCAGTGAACACATTGTTTCTTTTATTTGTTTTCTGCTAAAATAGATGTATTTTTTGATTACTTGATTCATTTCTGTTATGAAAATTGTAGTGCTTGGAAGAAAATAAATATTTACTCCAGTGTTTTGCTGAGAAATTCATGACCTTCAGCCAATTTGAGAGCTGCTCAGATTCTCTGTTTGGCCCTGGTGTAGAATTGCCTTCTACTGTTTATATTCATGTCTTGTCGAGTCCACACAGAGGTGTTCCACACAACAAGCTTGCAATATTTCCTACGGGAGACCATTCAACATGTTTTCAGCTTTCTGCTACTAATCTTGTTTGTGTGAGTGAACTCTCTCCTTAAATGGTCATTTAAGTCTCTCTCGTGGGTCTGGTTGCAATAGTGGGGCTTTAGAAAGGTTGTTACAAGGAAGCTTTCAGATGTTTATCCCTATTTTTTCCCTTTTTTAAAAATGTGTCTGCCTACTACCATATATTATTCTGAATAAGACCTGTCTCTTCCCGGTGGTATTTGCATCCATTTTAATATGGCAGACGTCTGTGACTTTTTTTTCTATTTGCTACCCAAAGTGGACGTATCTAACTGTTACTTCTCTCTTGCTTGATGTGGCATATTTTTGCATGTGCAGCCAAGGTTTCATTAATCTTTCTTGCTACCAAATCACACTGCAAACCTTGTAAGGATTTTTTGCCTCCTCAGTTTGTCACTCCCACTGAATATTTCTTTCAGACTATTTTCCTGTTGGATATCTTAGCTGCACTTTCCCAAGGCAAATCTTATTTTTAATTGCCTGTTTCTCAATGTTCTCTGTCCTCACTGAGGCTTACAACTCCTAATTTAGCATCATCCTTAGATTTCAAGAAGACACATTTTACTTCCAGTTCTGCATCATTAATTAAGGTTTTTAAATAAGAAAATATATAAGAAAACTTCCTGCATCTCTGTTAGATACTTTCGAAGACTTGGTATTTGGTTTTCATTTTCTTTCTTTCTCTATCTTTTTCTGGTGGTCTTTCATCCAGGGTTCAGTCCATGTCAAAGCCAGTTTGAATAATTTTGATAGGACATCATTTGTTATGATTTTATTTTACATCTAAATGTATTACTGTGTGCTTGTTATCAGTGAACTACAATTCTCTAAAAACTATCTTCATTAGACTTTATATAAATACTTTATAAAGTCTTTTTCTCCTTATTTCTTTTGAATTAAAATAATCATCTACTATAAATTAAGGGTTTTTTTCCTATATTAATAAAGTTATTCTTTTATGAGGAGTAGAAGTTGTTAGTAATAACAACAGTTTCCAGGATTTTTCTTCTCTGAAGTTGAAGTATAAGTATGTTTAATCTATAGGCATATTTCCAGTATTCCATGTCTCAAAACAATTGTTGCCTGTATTTACTAAGTTTGTTTATTTAATTTGTCTCTAATGACTCAACTCCTTGGAATAAATTGTGATATGAACTGGTTTTGCTATGTATGTCATAACATTTTTTTAAGGCTTTTAGCTGTAATTATTACTGCTCGTTTGTAATGGCTATCAATTGTCCTTTACAGAGGTAATACAGACAAAAGCAAAGAACTGTAGTAGTATGTATAACCAGGAGTACTTGCCAGAGAATACCTTTCTGTCATAGTTTTGATTTCTGTATGTTTGAGTGTGAGTGTTCTAGATCTCTGAAATGGTAGATTTCTTCTGGGATTCATTCATACTCTTTGCACGTTGTGTGGGTACACATAAATAAAAATAAGTTCCTAATTACATTCTAATTGTATAGCCTTTCCTTTATTTTCCCTTTTAGATTTTAAAAGGTGATCAGTGCAGCAAGCTACTTGAGTACTTGATTCCTCCTCCTTCATCATTTATTAATGGTCCAACCCACCCTTGTAATGGCCACAAAGCGTTAGCTCGTTTGGCTATTATACTGTGCTTATCTTTTCCTGCAGGCTGTATTGGACTGTATAATTCTTGTTAAGTTGTTCTCCTCTTTTTCTTGTCCAATACAGAGGCTTATTGAGGCTCAAATCTGGGCATATTGTCTCTGGAGTCTGTATTGATCACTTCTTGGTTCTTGCAGCCTTCCCTTTCAGAAGGTCTGGAATTACGAGGCTTTTGAATTACTTTGTAGATTGCACAGATTTGTTCCATACTCTTAATTCTTTCTTCCATTTGGCCTTAGTGTGCTTTTAATTCCATACAACTTTCATTCCTGGAATGAAATTCCAGGTTTCTGGTAGATTCTTTGAATAGTAGCTCCAAGTTCACTTGTGTGCCCAATCTGTGTAATTATTTGGCACCAAACTTTGTTCTTGTATCACAGAATCACAGAATGGGTAAGGTTGGAAGGGACCTCTGGAGATCACGTAGTCCAACCTCCCTGCTCAAGCAGGGTCACCTAGAGCATGTTAGACAGGGTTGCATCCAGGTGGGCTTTGAGTATCTCCAGAGAAGGAGACTCCACAACATGTCCGGGCAACCTGTTCCAGTGCTCTGTCACTCTCACAGGGAAAAAATTCCCCCTCACCTTCAGGCAGAACTTCCTGTGGTTCGGTTTGTGTCCGTTGCTTCTTTACCTGTTGTTGGGATGAAAAGAGTTTGTCCCTGTCCCCCTGACACCCTCCCTTCAGGTACTTATACACACTGATAAGATCCCCCCTCAGTCTTCTCTTCCCCAGGCTGAAGAGGCCCAGCTCTCGCAGCTGTTCTTCACAGGACAGATGCTCCAGCCCTCTGATCATCTTTGTAGCCCTACGCTGGACTCTCTCCAGTAGCTCCATGTCTCTCAAGTATCCCCAGTAATTTCTCCTTTTTGGTAGGAAGTAGATTCAGGATAGTTTTCCTTCTTGTTAAATGTCTCACTAGTCTAAGGAGTGACATGCTACCTTTATCTTTGCTATCCATTTAGTTTTTCGTTACCAACAAGAAACTAGTCTAACTGAAAAGCAGTGAATGTGGTGTCTGGTTCTGAGCATGCTGGTGTTTGATCTGGAAAATATTTTGTCAGCTCCAGGCCTATGATGAATATTAGGATTATATTTCCACCTTTCCAATGTCGCCTCTCTAATTCTTTTCTTAAATATTTCTCTTAAACATACCAAAATTCTTTTGAGTATTCAATTTTTAGGTTTCCATAGTTAGGTAAAACTGTTAGCTTTTCTCTTTTGTACTCAGATTTCCTTTGATAGTTAAAGAAATGCTATAGTCTCTCATTCATAATATATGCCATTGCAATTCTTTTTTGTATCATCTCTCTTGATGCTGCTGCTTTCTGGGTTACTTTCCCTCACTGAATGTCTATTTTGGATTATTTTTCTCCTCCTTGTGTTTTTTTTTTTTTTCCAGATTGAATCTGATTTTATTTCCTGTCTTATTATATAATATCTCAGTCTCTGATGATACTGTTCTGTTTTGTAGACTCTCTGAAAATGCAATTGTGAGGTTTATTCCCATCTTTATATTAAATAAGATACTTAATATGGCTAGGTAATACTCTAATCCCTGTGGCAATGTATTGAACGTATTTGTCGGTGTGTAGCATAGCTAGCTATTTTAGTCCTTAGCCATTCTTCAAACTACATCATAGGGTTTGTAGTTACAGTCATGCTTGTTTGGAGTGTTTTTTTTTTTTTTTTTTCCTTCCAGGGGGAGTTTCTTCCCTTTCTTTGTGTGTCTGCCTATTTCAAGACTAGCAGTACTTTAAATGTCTGCTCTGCATCAAAACTAACAAAGATTCAAAATTTTTTTTGTTGTGTGGTTTCTTGTGCAAAGCTTTAAGTCCATAGCGTTTAGTTAGTTTGGAAGTTTATAAACAGTTTGCTATGCCCCACGTACTGTCCATGGGGGCTTTTTGGCTGACCTCGCATGCTAAAAATGACCATGAGTTTTGAGCTATTCATAAAGTTGTCCTCTTTTGGTAATATTTTAAAAAAAGAAGCAGTTATGAAAGTATAAAAGCAGAAAGGAAAAAAAGGGCTGTGACAAGCAGGACAATTCTGCGCCGCCTCTCCTGCGTGGGGGTGCAGAGGCTGCAGGGCCACAGACCCGCTGCATCCTGGGGACGCTTGGAGTGTGGACTGTGGTTTTTTCCAAAGTAAGTGAAGCCTAATGCTTTTTAGTTTAAAAAAGAAAAAAAGTTTTTTTGGTTAGATGAAATGTGCTTCATCCTACAGATTAATTGCATGGAAAATTACAAACTGCATTAAGGCCTGAAAATTTGGTTTTAAATTATTATTCAGGCACTCTATTTTTGCTTTCAGTATTTAAAAATAATCAAATTGCTGAACTTGGGAAAGTGTTGGCCTACCACCTGAATTTAGAATTAGCTGAAATGTTAAATCAGCTTTAGCTCGTTCTACAGCCACAGAGAGAATAGTATTCTCATAGTTTATTTAGTGAATTCCATTCGTGGACTTCTGCTTCATATGGTGTTGAACAACTGGGAAGCTTTTTTTCCTCTTGTAAAAGACAAAGTTAATTTTCTACTTACATATTAAGCACTCTATATAAGCACGTTAGCAAGCAACCAAAAATGGGATGTTATGCTTACTGTCAGATGTGAAACAGATTTAAAATGAAAAGTCCGTATACACATATGCATGTATATATGCAAAGGATTAATGCAATATATATGGATGCTTAGACTGTATAACTTCTCTTTTTGAAGTGTAAAGTCTAGATTTACAAGCAAATTAATACTAACTGGTATCAAGCAATCAATGAGCAACAGCAGTTCTTTAGGGAAATGACCAGAAAGCACAAAAGCAGGCACAAATTAACTGATTTAAATCAGAGATAAAAAACCTACTCTACTGGTCGGTTGCTTTTTTAATTCTTAGCCAATTAGATATATATGCTGTTGAAGTAAATAGTATAAATTACTGATTAGTTCTTTTTGTGTTGGTATGGAAGGTCTATTCAAAAGATGACGAACGAATCCAGTGTAACACCTTAACAAAATTCTGATTGTTTGTGGTTTATCATTTACCGAAAGTGTGTTCTCTCTCAGTTGCTTCATGGATAATCTTTGCGTTTCAGCAGTCACATGGTAAGGATTTACCTCTTGAAACAATTAAGCCAGTTTGCATAGGCAGCTTATATACTGATAGGAAGCCTGGTGAGTAAGGGTGATTTAAGTGTGGCAGAAAACTTTTGTGTTACCTGTAAACACTTCACTTGTCTGCGTGAACGTAGGTAGGTGTAATGTGTGCAGGACCATGCCCTGCAGGTAATTTAGAGAGAAGCTCCAAGCATTGATCCCCGTGGGGGCTGTGTGGTGGATGTTACCGGGAAAGCTCACGCAAGGAGGCTGTCTGGAAGTTTGTCTCAGTGGCATTAACCAGAGCGTTCCCCTGGCCTGCGGCCGCTGCATGGAGCAGCGCTGTTGCATCGCGCCGAGACCGAAGCCCGGTTGGCCCTGCGCTGCAGCGGGGATGGTGGAGCTGATGGCGGGGGCCATGGCTGCGGTGTCGGGGCTGGCTGTGCTGCTGCTGAGCAGCTGCCAGACTCGACTCTTGCAAGTTACGGTGTGCCAGGCGCGCAGTAGCACGTGCGTGTTAGCTGCGTGTTAGCTAGCACACGTAAGTGAATGTTAAGCTTGAAAGCAGGGTGGCTCCATGAGCGCCTGCCACCGCAGCAGGAAATCCCTGCGTTCAGAAAACTACCGTGGAGGTTCTCTGTCCGGTCCAGAGAGCTGGTCTCTTTTAAAGTGCTCCCTATGTTGGTTTTGTATGACTTTATGTAACGCGGCCAGTTGGGACACAACGTGTGCCCACCGCTGCCGTGAATGAACGTCTCGTGCCTGGTGAGCTGCTCAGCGGTACTTACCCTTGCGGTTTACGTATCCCTAGGAACGTGGCGCGATCCCTGAAGTTTGAAACGTCCTGGGCTGCTTCTGTACTTGGTAATGCACAGCTTGTGGGTTCAGCAGTGTCCACCTTTCACCTGCAGCCTACAACGCATTACTACTTCCCTCCACCCCTTGCAGGTCCCCACGTTGCATCTGTAAAAGAAAGAAAACGCCTGAGAAGGGAGGGCATGTTCCAATTGTACCTTAGATTTCGTGTTTGTATCCTTCATCTGTTTTATGACTGTAGAGATTTGGTGACAAGGAAATCTTGGGACGAGTAAATCTTCTGCTTGCTTTTTCAAAGCTGGAAAAAAATGTATATTTTTGAGCATTTTCCAGTCCAGTAACTCAGAAGGATTAACTTTGTACTGTAATAAATAAAACAGCCAAGCAGATTTTGTCCAAATGTTTCTTCACCAGACTTAAATCCTAATCCTGGACCAAAATCTCATAGGCCTGTAGTAAAATTGTTCCAGACTAAAACTTGGCAAAGTAAAAAACCTCTGAAAGCAGGGTGCACAATGGAAATGCTGATGCAAGCATAACTGGAGCATTGCAAACGCGACGCCATAAGAACAGCTTTGCGTATTGCTCATGAATAGCTCAGAGGTAAAAGGATTAACACTCCTTAATGCCGCTTTGAATCTGCTAGACTTTTTGCTTGCTGGACTCGACGCAGAGATTCTGTAGTGTACATAGGCTTCCTATATTAGCCTTTCGCTCTGATGCTTTTTTTTCCCCCCTGGCGGAGAGCTCTTTGCTGCTGCAGAGAGAAGCCTTTGTTACCTCAGATTTCCCGCAGCACCTCTCCAGGTTTGTCAGGAGACAGAAATTAATACCAGCAGTAACAATTTGAGCTCAGTTTGCAGCTGCTTAATTAGCAGACTAAAGGAACTTCTGCATATTTCGTGCTCAGAGAAGGGGAGGAATGGGACGGTCGCTGAAGGAGAGGAGGGACAGGGTGTCTTCTAAAACTGCGTGTGCTCTGGTGAGGCTGTAGTGCTCTAAGTGAAACAAGAAATAAGCCCCCATTAAGGGGGGGGGGGAGAAAATGATGGCCCTCTTATTTTGGTGGTACGCTGAATCTGCGCAGACGGACGTTTGAGTTTCCTTTTGGGTATCAGCTGAAATGTTCTGACGTGAGCGTGTGTTTGTGGACATACTGTAAATGTTGACAGGTTTCTAGGCTTCTATCTCCGATTTTCGTCGTATAAAACTTGCTGCTGCCACCTCAACCTCTTTCATAAGAAACGCTTACCTGTTTCTGTAAAAATAAGAGCAAGCAAACAAAGTCTTGAGGCTCTTCCTTAAGCAGTTTCAGGATCATTTATATGAATAATAGATATACCTATGTATGTGTGTATACACATTTGTATGTATCTCTGTATGTGTATATGTATATTTTATCCTATTGCTGTTGCCATAGTCACTCTTGCTGGGCTTTATACTAGCAACTGTACTGGGAGATGTTAGCAAAACATGATATATTTTAAATATCTGAAACACCATCCAGCAGCAAATCAGATGTTTATTAAAAGTCCCCTTCCTCTGCAAAGATTTCACTTAATTCACTTTCTTACGAAAGCGAACGAACTTGCATTACTTCAGTGTTTAAGCAAATAATATTTTATAGAGTGAGCAATACGTATGATTGAAGATAAAATACAAGGATTCTGCTGGTGATTTACAATAGGAATGAGACAGTAATGGTAAGAAAAGTAAGTACATAGTAAATGTTAATACATTTGACAACTGGTATCAACAGAAATTTTCTCGTTTAGTAAGAAAGTAGGAGAGGTCTTGTACAAACATGACATGATTTTCTCTTTTTCTTTTTTAAATGCACTAAGATAAGTGTGTATATAGATCAAAGTAATTTGAATTATGTACAGTAAAAACTTGTGGTTGTTATTGCTGTAATTCACCTTGTTACACTGTGCTGTTTCAGAACTTATGATCTTGGTCATTTATTACTTGTAGGTGTCAGATTTTGATGTTAATAATGCATTTGAGTGTGCTGCAGTATATGCTGTGTGTGGTACTGTATATGCAAGAATTAAGGACCTTATGGTAGTCTCTAATTTCTTTAACTTTGAAAATTACTAAATAAAAGAATAAGCAAGAAATGCACAAAGTTAAAATTCATAATAGTAGAGAAGATTCTTTAGGAAGATTTGAGTTGGTTTGGATGGTTATTAAAGTTTCTGGTTAATATTTTTAATATAACTTCTGAAGCAGCTTTTATCGAAAGATCTCAGTGCATTTTACAGACTAGTTTAGACGCATTACATCCCTGTGGCAAGTCGGGCAAGTATTTTCAAGAAACTGATGTCCAGAAATGCTTGCCATTTGTGCTAATTGGAAAGCTGGGTCATGTTTATGCTTGAAATTAATGCAGTTTGAGGTAGGGTGTAAGCACAGTAGTTGTTCCGGATTAATTAAACATGCAGAAAGTCTTTTTCTGGAACAAGAGCGTCTTGTTCCTGGTTAACATATCCTCTTTGAGATGGCACTTGTTAGAGAGAACTGCCCGCTCGTGGCTTTATTAAAGAACTACTGTGTGAGCAGGAAGGTCCTTATTACTGGCGCTGGGGGACCAGAGCGTGGGCATTCTTGCTCTTGGCGCTTTGTCCCATCTGCCGGACCAGCCGATTAAACAATCGGTCAAACAGTCTGAGGGATAAGCAGTTGCAAGCGGCTGGAGTGGAGACTGGGTGATTCTGGATATAGCACGTCAGATGTATTTGTCACAGTGCTGTCCTTAACTTGGAAGGTGTTTCTCAGCTGAGATTGTTCTGTAGTTGCACTACTCATGCTGATGGTTTGTAAAGGCAGACGGATTTAAGTATTGAACCACCGGTGTTAGTTCCCGTTGTCTTATTTTTGCAGTAATTCTCCTAAAACAAGCAAACAGCCTGAATGCGTTCGCTTTCACGGAAAGGGAGCAGTGACAAGGAGGGAAGCCAGAGTTATCAATCTGCAGGCTTTATTTCTGCAGTTCATAATTGCAGTTGAGAAGCTTTTGGTTTTCCTTGTCCAAAACTTACAGCCATGAGAGACTTAAGAAGATTCTGCTGATTGCTACCAGCTGTGATTTTTGTACATGTTGCTCTGTGAGCAAACTCTCTTAACAAAAACCAAGGGACTCCATACTTGGATGGACACTTGGATGACATCAAGTTGCAGTGGAGAAAATTCTGTATTTTGTAGTTACTTTAGTGAAGCCCTGCTACAGCTTTACGCTCTTAACTTCTTTTCAGAAAACTGAGGATAGTCTCTAGCCGTTTCTCTCCTGTCCTTTCCCTGAAAATGGGTTAGTGAGATCTCCTAAACTTTGAGTTAAAGTTGTTATTTCTTAGGGAATTTTCCTCCTTGTTTTTCCAACTGACTGAGTTTAGTATAGCCAAAAGGATCTTGAAGTGGAGTATTACAGTCCTGAAATGTGTCCTTCTGATCATCTTTAAAGCTGTGCCCTTAATGGCTTCATGTGAAGACATTACTTACATGCTCATCTGTCCCCATGGAGTACAAATCTAGCTGTGTGTACAGACACCTTGTAACAGCTTATGTTGCTGTCTTATCCAGGAGACTTGCAGTTGCTGATAGATTTTTATCCATAGGAAATTCCCGTGAGATAGAACAATGCTAGCTCCACTTTACATATAGAGAAATAAAGAATCTGGCAGATTAAATGACTTGCATCGAGTTTACAACTGAACTGAGAATTAAATCAAGGTCTCTTAAATCTCTGCCAGGTACTAGGCTGTTAGTTTCCTTCTTGCTGCAGAATTAAACTAGTTCAATTTGTTCATGTGAATACTTGCATTGTGTATTAAGCTTAGTTTCGGTGTTGCCTTCTCTGCAAAGTTTTTAACTTAAAATATAGAACTTGCTTGATTCATACAGAATCATGTTGGTTGGAATTGAGCATAAGCTCCCTCCAAAATGTGTCTGCAAATGATAGATGGAGTACGACAACCTCCTGTTTGCACAATCAGTTGATCAGGTTTATTATCTGTTTTTTTTTTTTTAATATTTATTTTTCTCACTTCTGCCAGTAGTTTTTTCCCTGCCTTAGATGTTTTGCTGGCAGATCTGTTAATTTGAGTGTTCTGTCAGACTGAATCAGCCTAGAGGGTGCTCACATAAGAACCTCCATCTATGTATGAATTAAGGGGGCACCTCTGGTGGTGGTGTCTTGAAACCTTGATGTGCTGAAAGGTGAACAACATTATCTCCTGGCACAGATGTTTAATGGATGCATCTTGAGAGCCTCACTGTGGCAGCAGGAAGATGTAGAAAGGTAAAGCAGTGAGATATTTGACTGTACAAAGATGTGGATAATACATGTGAAAGTAAATTTAAAGTACCTTACAGGTGAGCACATCCCAACCTTCCTGAACCCTCTGAATGACATAGCAAACCTGTTTATGGTGGAAGAGATGTAAGACTCACAGAGCTGAAAGAAATGCAGGATGAGTGGCTTCAGAGTCTCACCACCCTTCTGGTCAAGGGTTTGGCATTTCCCAGAGAAAAGCAATGATGTCAACCTCTGCAAGCCCTGCTGGCTTGCTGCTGCTTCCTGCTGAGGGTTTGGGTTGATCAGCGTTTCAGATTACTTTGTGCCAGCACAGTGTTACTGCTAGGCAGAAGCAGCTTCTGTGCCCAGCTCACGCGAGCAAACTGGGAACAGTGTTGCGTCTCAGCAGCCGTGAGTCGGGCACCCATGGTTGGACGTAGATTTGGTGGTGGTAGCTGCCGCTTGGATAACAGGAAAAATAAGACTTCTGTATCATATTATAATTAAAGTTTTTCAGAAAGGGTTCTGTAAGTGTAAAGGAATTGATAATTCAACAGGAATAAGAGAGTATCTTGCTTCTCTTTTCTGAAGTGAGCATCGCTTGTTCATGCTGCGATCTGTTTGCTTTTAGTTTTTAGTACTTGTTTGCTCACTTAGCAGTTTATAAGAGGACTCTTAATACAGGAAGAAGGCCAGTTTGAGGAGCCTTACAATGTAAAATACTGTGACTAAGAAATGCTATGTAGCATTTTGTTCTTAAAACAACCCCTGCAAAAGTGTTTCCAATGGTGTCTGTGTACCAGGATCAGTGATCAGAGTCAGTCATAGTTATTATACAAGTGTTACCTGGTTTGTGAAAAGGACTTTTTTTCCCCTCTTAAGTTTTGCTTGCAGTATTTGGCGTGTCTTGGGCAGTATTTGGCGTGATGCTGATGTCCCTGATAGTCTGCATGTTTTATAGTCTTGAGCACAGAAGGTGAATAACACTTTGAAAGCTTTTCACAATGTCTTTTGTATGATTCCCAAACACAGTTGTTGAGGATTTTTACTGAGTTGCTGGAAACTTAAAGACTAGCTATTTTTATTTGAGGAATAAGCTACCTCTCTGCTCCCGAAGGGAACTAGGATTCCTAGGTTTCTGTTTGAGTTTTAAAGCTCAGACTGAGTTAAGATTTGTTTGTGTTGACCAGAAAGTATTCTGGAATAGCTTCTCATGGTAACAGTTTCTATTTTGAAACAATCAGTGTGCTTCCAAAGTGCAGCAAGTAAACCCAACTCTTGCTATGGAATAATATGTTTACTGGAAGAGCAATCCCAGTTGTTTTTCCTCATGTTTCTTTTAGCTAAAGCCTGTCCAACAGCTTTATAGGTTGTTGAGGTGGAGGAACAGTTTTTTTCCTGTAGTATTCCTTGCTGTGGGCTACTCTCTCTAATTGAATTTTCTTTTCCCTGCCACACGTTGCTAAATATCTGTAGGATGTGTTACTAATTGCACGTTTTCACTGTGGTAGTTAGCATAACTGAAAGCAAAAGTTTCAAAATAATGGAGTACAACTTCTGCTGTGTAGGTTTTTTTTCATGCTGATGTTACGTTTTAAGGAGAGCTGTGAAGCCACTTTGATACTTGGGAGAAGCTGAAAGTCCATGCAGTTAGACATCTATAAAGCTGTAACTTGATATTCGTGGAAGGCCCCAGGTACAAAGGAGATGTACGTGAAGAACTAATTCAGAAGATATGAGATGGTAAAGATGTTCTGGTAATTCATTTCACAGTACACATGCTTCTGTTTTATTTGGTTGATGGGGATAATTGGGGGAATAAGTATAAACCATTAAAGAGTAAAACTTCAGTCTTCTGGCATGAAAGTGAAGGAGGAGCCCATCCTAAGTGATAGGGAAGGGCAATGCAGACTGGCGTAGTTTAATCATGACCTCCTGTTTTTTCATTTTAAATTAAGTCTCTGTTTCAACAAGTATTTTGGTATTGGTTTAGAAATCAGTAAGCTCAGAACTGTAGTGAACTTCAGAGGATGGTTTCCTATCTTTCTCTGCCAAGTATTACTGAAATAAAACACAGTCTCTCCTTGTCTTTCATCCTGTGCTCTGACTCTTTCAGAGGAAAAACTTGCTCACCCAACAGAGTACGTCACGTGGGTTACGGTTGCTGGGAGATGAGATTTGAGTATATATCTTGTGTGGTAAGAAATGTAGGTATATTCTCTTAGTGTTGCGACCGATAACAGAGAATCGGATAAATAAAAACTCCGAAATGGAATAACAAGCAGCTATAACTGACACTTTCACTTCTTTTGTTATGTGGTCAGAAAAAATGATGTAGAAAGGAAAGAAGATTGATCCTATTTCTCTCCATTGCTCTTTGCCTCCCACTTGCTACCTTAGAACCTCCAGACTCCCTGGGGCACTGAGTCAGTCTGTGTTAGGCTGGTAACTCACTCCAGGGCAAGAATGATTCCAGGGTAGACTGGAATTCGGGGGAAGTGCTTCAGTATTCCTGTCTGTAGTTGCCTGGCCGATTCTTGCTGATCATACCCTTCCAGATCCAGGTACCTGCTGACTGGTTGACACTCTGTCTATTCTATCTTGACTCACTGCCTACTCTGTGACTTGCTGACTCAGATCTGGGTTTTCTGGGTCCTTAATTCCCTCAAACACTCTTAAACGTCTCAACAGTCAGGTGCTTGCTAGCAAGAAAGTAGCAGAACTTTGAAAAGGTCCACCTGATGCTATGGTTGAGAATTCAGCAGATGTCATACTGCAGAGCATACTGCAAGGCAATCTTATTTGCTTAAGCTTATTTTTATTAATTGTCTTTGTGAGAAGATAGATGGGTGGATTGCACCTTCCCCTCCCACCTTACCGTATATGGCTATGCATATACAAAAGATGAATGTGCGTGAGTGATAAGTGTTTTGATAAGCTTAGACAGAGCCATTCCAGTTGTACTTGTCTGGTGGTGAATTTTGCTCCTTTATAAAAGGACCTCACTGTGCTAATCTTCTTGCATTGTAGCACCTGTCAACAACCAGATAGGTGATAAACGCTGCATTCAAAGGGGATTATCACCAGCTCTTCTGCTCTGGCTATAGAAAAGGAGGAGGACAAGAGAAATTTCTGCTGTTCTATAAGGGAGGAGTAAAGGGGAATCCACTAACTTGACTGTAGAGGTCAGGCACAGCTCTTTGGGAATCCTTTGGGATAAAGTGAGATGCCCTACAAATTTAGAGATTAATAATATATATTTGAGATAAACTCTTAGGTGGAACTCAGAAGCTGGAGATGGGCAGTTCATCGTTAAATCTCTTGAATTGATGCAAGCTGTTCATTATTGCTATCTAAAAAGCCTGTATGTTGACGTACGACAGCGTTGTTATAACAACATATGAATTGTACAGACAGGCTGTGGGAGTTGAAATACTTTTTTAAAAAAATATTTAAGTATGTAACTGTAGACTGGACCACTGGATGACATGGATGAAGTCCTGAAATACAGTTTCCCTGTGTCTCTGACTTGATAGCTGTTGTTTCAATGTGTACAACAATTTCTTTCAGATGATTTTATAGAGCATATTAAAGCAGTTTAGAAACACGAGTTTTAGCTAAAGTCTGAATTGTAATGTGTTTGTGCAAGTGTGGAAATTGTTGCTACTGTAATATATTTCAAAACTATGCTTAAAAAAATAGAAAACAACAAAGAGCAGGAAACATGGATTGCTCTCATGGATTTACCTGACCTGAGACAACTCTCCAGCAAGCTTTGCTTGATCTAAGACTGTTTATACAAACTGAATATTTTGTAACTGTGTCATCTTTTGAGTTATAGACAGTACAAATTAAAACTTACTTTCAGTGTTGTTCTAGCATTCAGCTCAGCTGGTGTCTTACTGGAGAGCGGCTAGAAGTAAAGGGCTAACTTCTTGCTCAGAGCGAGCATCTTTTCTCCCACTGTATGGCCTGGTGCTTTTCCCTGAGAGCAGTCCTGGCTTCTGAAGTACTGTGCTATTAGATGCACGTTGCCTATGCAGTGATGAGGAAAACACGGGTAATGAGTGCTGCAGGGTGTTTCCTATGCAGCTGCCCAGTTTTATTTTTATGTAATGTATTTATACACATGTGCTATCTTCCCAGTTTAGCTCTAATGTCCTCTAATTCTGGGTAGGCAGTTTAAAAGAAAGCGAAATCAGTGTAGAAGGGAGAACAATGACCTCTAAAGCTCTGTAGAGAATGTAAGAAATGCCCAACTCTTCAAACATTTTGCATGTTTAAATGAATTAGTGCTCCTTATAAGTGTTCCTGCTGATAAGTAGAAAATAGGACCCTAACTTGAACTGTAGCAAAATATAAGGAGACTCAAGCTGTCTGATTGTAGGCTTTAAATATCCAGAATGAATCATCTGGCTTTCTTGTTGTCCAAACCTGTAGTTAAAAATTACTGTATACTTCAAGTAAATTGAAGAAGGGTTACCACAGAAATGTGAGAATAAACTTGAATGACTAAACATCAAATTATTTTCAATTCCTACTTTATAAGACTGCTCTTAGAATCAAAGAATAATTATTAGTGACCTGCTGTGCTATCCAGAAGGAGTTTGTAATTTTCAGTTGAGCCGACACTGAGGATTTAGCAGCTGTGTATGTAAGAAGAGTGGGCGACATAAGCAAATTGTGAGAATTGGCAGAATGTGGTGTGGATGGCTACTTATTAGATGAAAACCGGAGTGCACAAGACAGTCTAAACAGACTGCTGGTAAACTAGGATGTAGCTATTAAGTAGACTGCAAAGAGAAATGACAATATAACAAGTCTAAGCATTCCTATTTTATTTCTTCTTAACCAGTGATTAGCAACGATCTTAGCCTTTTTACATCATCTTCCTAAACATAAGGGTTTGCTGTCCTTCAGCCTTTGCTTGCTGAAAGTAGAAAACAGATGGGAGAAACAGTAACTCTTTGTATCTGACTAAGGGAAGATGAGAGCATGAGGGGTCCCAGACCATAAAGCAATGTGGTCATACTGTTACCTCATCTGTTACACAGGTACAGCATTTGTTCTGGCTGTGTGTGAGGCATCAGTAGCCGAAGCACCTCGAGTAAGCATTCAGCGTGGACAAACCTGCAAGATCTTTGAGGTGTATAGGCTTAAAAAGTGCCTATTTCTCTGTAGCTGAGGATAGCAGCTTTTTCTTGAACAGTTTGGAAAGGTTCGGATTTGGAAGATCTCCCTCTCATCCCTCTCCCCTTGCACCCTGGTTACAGGAGAGACAGGAGCTAACCCATCTTATGGACAACGATGTTTTAGATGGAGTTATTAAAGAGCGTGATCGTTAATTTCCCAAAAGTTTGAGGAGGAAAAGAGATGGGAAGAATCACAGAGTTGGTCAAGTTTTGGTCTCTGAAAGAAAGCAGGGAGGGGATTATAGCAGTTTATCTTTACAATGTCGGATGATGAGAGAAGTTGTGTTCCCGCCTGGCACCCATACCCATGGAAAGCACAGAGCAGACCTTCAACACACTGATTTTTATCCTCTTCAATAGAAGTCGTTCCTCTGTTGCCACTGTAATAACTTGAAAAAAGTTGAGCTTGGGCATCAGCTGTGGCTCTTAGAAGCAGGGGCAATAATTGGGTTTTATTCACCCTTTTGTATGCCTTGGTAATGGTTGGTTTAAGTAGTTTGGTTGGTCTGGGTACTGTGGGCACATGGCCATTTCTGTTGCCTTCCCAAAGCAGGAAGAGGACAGGAGAATGCAAAGGGATGCCAAAGAGCTGTCCATTTTATCCTTAGTGTGTTGTCTTCTTCTGATCACCATTCCAAACTAGGGAGTTTGTGTTTCACAGTATGTTGTATGATATTCGTGTACATAAGTGTTGCTTTCCAATAAGTGACAAAACAACTATTTTAATACCTCTTCTGTCTTTTGGGGGATGGGGTGACTAGAATGAGGAAACTTCAGAAGGCGAGTGCTGTGGTTTCTAATGCGATATTATGTTAGGTTTGCAGTTTATTCAGCGTGGGCAGGTGTCTGGGGAGCTGTTTCGACCTTGCTTCTGGGTGGCTTATAAATAGGAAATGAGAATAAATTATTTCTTCGTTTGTCATTGGAAGGGAGAAATTAAACAGGGAGTATTCAGTTTCTGAAAAAACTCACTGATGGGAGGACAACAAAAGAAAAAACAGTGAAGGGAGAAGAGATTAAAAACTGAGAAGGCTTCCTGAGAAGGGATTTTGGATCAGAGCAGAGCGGTATCTGAACCTGGCATCTGCTAGCTTTTTTATTATTAGACTATTCTGTTTATTATGATAGGATGACTAGGGAAGAAGAATCCTTAGAATTCAGTGGAGCGATCCGTGAGTCAGAAGTTGCTGACATTTGGAGAAGTATTCTCTTTGCTCGGTTCCTATCGCTGTGGCCTTGGGAAACAGGTTACTGCTCTGGAGGGACCTCTGATCTCAAGGGTGTGGAGTGCTCTCCCTCCCCTGGTGCCGTGCCCCCCACCCCTCCAATTTTATTTTTTCTTTTAAAGACCATACTGTGGATCGTGAGACAAATCTGCAGAGTTGTGGGTCTGGTTTTTCCACAGGGCACCTATCTGCATTACATATCAACTGTTCTGGTGAACATTAACTCGTCTCCTACTCGCCGCGTTTGCAGGCTCAGCCAGGACGCACGGAGCTGGATAACCCTTGCCGAACGGGCTCCTCTCCTGCCCGCCAAGGCATGGCCGTAGCGTTGTTCTCGCCGTGGGAAGAGCAGCGAGCGATAGCATTGCGGCCGCTTCACTGAGCTCTGTGTTAGAGGATGCCGTGGTCTCCTCGGACTTTCATTCCAAAATCATTCATGTGAGAAAGACGAAACGCGTTAGTAAACAAGACTTCATTATTTTTTGGAAGCGTAAGAAAACAGTTGCACTGCGAAGAAAATAAGAAACCCTCTCGGTCTTCATCTTGCAGAAATTTGAAAGTATACTGTAAGGTGTAAACGTGAACTTTTCTTAAAATTCATTTAAAAAAATGTGGGCACAACATCGCCCGGTGTTCTGCGTCTGGTATTGCTAGTCTGGGCAGAGCTCTGTCTCCGTTGATCAAGGAGCCTGCCCTCGCCAAGGCGGCGTTCAGCGCTGCTCCGTCCTCTAAGCCCCACAAGGAGTAGGCTGCTCTTTGCATTGACTCAAAGTATTTACCTCAGAGCATTCTACTTTTATGCTTGATTTAGTAACACCCGGCTACCTTTAAAATGTTTTTGCATTGCTCTCAACTCAGTCTGTCAAGAACTTCTGTCCAGTAGAATTTAAGTTACTTCTTTTAGTGTAGTTTTGACCCAATTATCTGGCCGAGGTTGTATCTATTGAGAGCAAGAGTGTTTATCTATTTAGCTCTTTCAAAATATTTTCTGAAGTGGATTCTTCACTACTTTGCCAGATCCAGTTTTATATGATGAAAATGGTGAGTCTCCTTTGTCTTTGCACAGTAGTACATTGATAATCTGTGTGGCTAGCAGTGATCAAAAAAGAAAACAATTGGCAATTACTGATGAGATGAATAGAAAATAACAAAAAAGACATAATTACATTATTGTGTAAATCTGGTGTGTGCCCTGTGCCCTGCAATAGTCAGCTTTCAGTCCTCCATCTCAGAAGGAATTTAATAAAACCTGAAAATTAAGAGAAATGTAGCAACGCAAACTGACTTTTTTTCCACATCTTCAGCTGAGGAAAAACCTGGAGGTAGGTGAATTATGTGTTAAGCTTTACAAAGTCCTTCACATGCTGGAGAAGAGTAAAGAGAGGGGACACTTGTTTACCCTTCCCCATGCCACAGGGACTGAAGGTCACCAGCAGGTTTAATATCAAATACTTCTTCATCCTATATGTAGTTTGGGCTGTGAAACATTGCTGCAGGATATCTTCATTGCCAGAAGTTTAGAGAAAGTTCAAAGGTTGGATGAAATTATGGGAGAAAATCTTGTCAGTCACAAAAACAAGTCCCATCTTGGGAATTGATGTGTTGTATGTGAGTTGCTCAGTAGTGTAGTGAAGGAGTAATTACTGTAGGTTTGCCATGTTTTTCTACCCGGACAGGCCTGTGACCCTGCTTTTGACAGCAGTTTGCAGATGTGCACATTAAGAGCCACCTCATCTATTTAGATCAACATCTGTGATCCTTTTGGTGAAATATCTTGAGTTTCAGTGCAACAAGCAGCTGTGTTTTGTTTTGTGTGTGACTTAAGTGATGCCATGGGTTCTCATCTGGAGTCTGTGAATTTTTATATAAAAACTCCTCTTGTAACTCTTCTGGCAAACTTGATGCAGAGAAGAGTGGCACAATGTGATGAGACAAAATTGTTTCAGATAGACCAGACAGACCATAATCCTAGATAAGAAAGTGGAGTCTAATAGCAGAGAATGCATGCTGCTTTTATTTCTCAGATAAGGCTTTTCAAATTGTTCTACAAAGAATTCTTACATATAAAATATTCTGCTTTTAGAAAGCTGCCTGTCATTTATTTATTTATTTAAGATTGTTTGATGTGTTTATTCTTTAGTGGCGTCACTTCTACCTATCCTTGTATTACCCTTCTTAAAAAAAAAAAAAAAAAAAAAAGGCTAGTAGAAAAGGAGACTAACAGAAGTGTCCTGTTTTGCTGTCAGTAAAAGTGAACTATTTTAACAAGAGTTGAAGGCCAAAATGTGAGTGCCAGTGTTTTTAATGCAAAGTATTTGGCATCCATCAATGTTGTAACATCATGCTATTATCACCTCATTGAATTTGGAAGAGGAATGCTGCTGGTAATTTGCACAACATCATTTAATCATCTTTGTCAAATAATGAATTTATTATTGATTTCAAGCTTCTAGTTAGCTTAGAGAATTGTGTATCTTAACTTGCTTTAGATTTCTTCTTCCCAAGAGGGTGTAGTGCTATTCTGTAAGCGTCGTAGAACAGTCGTGTTAAAAGAATATCAGCATTGAAATTTCAGGCGTTAAATTTAAGCACTGAAAATCCAGGCATGAATATTGTCTGTTTTATTTATTGACTGTGGCATGATTTTGTGAAAGAAGTGGTATCCAGAACTGTGCTTAGGTTGTGTCACAAAATGCATCCAGAAGAAGCTGAACTATTCTAATTTTGGAGTTTGCTTTTTTTTTTTTTTTTATGCTTGCCTTTGAAATTTTGCTGTATTTACTATAGTTTTTGCATGGAATATAAGGAATAATGGTCTGCAGTTCTTGAGATTTACAGAGAAAGCAAGTTTAGAGGACGTGTAAATACACTCTATCTTAGGCAGATTGTCATCAGAATTGAATCATTGCAGCGATCTACATGATGAAAAAAGTGTAACTAATAGTAGTAGTAGATTCCTATCCTTTATCCACATGCTTTAAGTTTTGAAGGGATTGTTAGGTATTTTTTCTGGTTTTGTTTGTTTGTTTTTTCTGGATGTTGCAAGCCATTATCTTTTGTCTAATCCGAGATGGTAATTGATTCTGCTAATGCACAATTTCCTGAAAGACCTCTAGCTCAAGTGAAGGCATAACCCTGTTCTACTAGTTAATCTACCACTAACAGTGTTAGAAAGGCAAACCATTTTTTTTCCCATTTTCAATCTGACTAGCTTCAGTCTACAGTCACAGCTTCTGCTTACAGTTTTTGCTGCTGTGCTGTCCGCTTATAGTTTCTCATTCCTCTTCATGAGAGAGGGCTGCTTTTATGCTGTAACTGAGTCACCTTTGACTTTTGATAAACTCTGCACTTAATGGTGTTTCTGATTTACAGCTGCATTTTAAGGTCTCCTAGCCAGTTTGTAATCCAAGTAATGTGTGTTCTCATAGTATTTTATAATGTTAACTTTTTGATTAGAATATTGAGTGAAACTAATTAATGATCCAGTTTTGCCAGTGGGAGTCTCAGCTGTTTGCAAAGCAGCTGAGGAATACTGAGATTCATCAATGATGAATTTGTTTCTAGGGATTTTAGTCGCTTGGCCTTTACCACGTTTTTCAGTTCTTCCTTGTCCCCTTCTCATCTCTCATTCTTAGTGCTGTCTATTAACATCACCTGCCTTTCTCTAACCCCAGCACCTATACTCAGCTCAGGTTGCCTTCTTTCTCCTGGTCCCCAGGTGCAGCAGGGAGAGGTAGATATCGCTGCAGTTTGAGGGATGGGGAAGAAACGGAGAGCGGATCCACCAACTAGCAAGGCAGTCTGGTTTTCGTTGTCAGGCTGATGCACCAGGAGGAGAAATGGGGCAATAGGTGCGTGTGTGATGAGGCTGCTGTCTTGTACAGTAGTGTTGCTGTTCTCCAAAAGCTGTACTGGCTCCGTGTTTTATGTAGCCACGTGCTTCTCGAAGTGCAGAGAGGTATTCTGGGTCAATATTCTAAAGCATATTAAAGAAATCCTTTAGGAGGCAAAAATTAGACACAAAGACACAAAACCCTGAAAAAAGTGAAACAGTCTTAAACTGGACCTTGATTGTGCGCGTGCCGAGTATAGGCAGAGGTGGAAAAACAAAGGAATCAACAGTTAGCCATTTACAGGGTTTTAGAGGAGGCTTAATATTACAGTGTAGCTATTACTTAAGTGTACGTTGCTCATTAATGCTAAGCTCTGAAAAGGCATGTACAAATGCAGCTGCATATGTTTGCAGTACTGACCTAAGAAATGTAAATGCTGAAAAATTAAACTGAACTTGCCATATGAGTTGTTTAAAGTTGAGAGAGGCTACTTGTATTCTTTTATCTTTCTTTAACAGTCATTTTACTTTAATTTTGCAATTTAGGTAGGCTGCATTGAATCAATAACTTTTACAAGTAACATTATTTTTCTTCCAGAAGAAAAGGTTATTTCTATAGATTTAGATGGTCCTTATTACTGAATTGCAAAATCACTACTACTGAGAATTTCACTCAAATTATATACTCAGCCTCCAGAGGACAGATTTAATATTTTTGTTTATTTTTTTCTAGAAATATCTAACAGTTTTACAACTTGTTTCATATCATTTTTAAAAGATTCACAACTCAAAGCTTTTATTAAAATGAGAAGGCAAGTCAGTTGTTTACTCAGAAGCATAGTTAAGTCTTCCAGTGGTGCAAATCCTGCTCTCCATCCTGTTTTTATCAATAACTCATTTTTCTTAATAGAACACCAGATGTGGTGGGTGAGTGTGCAGACATTTGTACTTAGTTTTCTTCTGTGAACCACAAAGAAACTGTAGTTTCTGTAATAAAATGACATCCATTTTGTTAGAGGAAAAGGCAAGCTTTTAAAATGGCTTTTTGTTCTTTCCATAAACTTTGTTTAAATGAAAGCGGCATATGAGACCTTCAAGCTTATGCGGATTTGCTGTTGCCGCTTCCAGAGTGTGCTAGCCTAGCTCAAGAGACGACAGCAAATTACAAGTATGCTATGCTGTCTCAACGTCTGCCTAAGGAGAGTTCTGCCCTCTGATAAATAAGAGCCTATAGATCATAAATTGACACTTCTATCGTCAGCTACCAGCTGACTCGCAAATGTCAAGGAAAGGTGCGTGATCACTCACAGATTTCTTTTGATGGCAATAGTTGCCATCGTGTTGTATTCAGCAGAGTTTTGTAAGAGGCAGATATGACCTTTCCTGAATCTTTCAGCCATGTATGTAGTGTCTTTTTAATTGAGTCTCTATAAAAATCTAAAGTATCTAAAATTTCAGCCAAAATATTGATTGAAAACAAAACAAGTGTTTGGGAGAGAAGAGTAAGCTGGAGAAATCTGGATGTTGTTGGAGGAAATGCCCGGCTTGGAAGAATGTCTAATGATGGCAAATGTATGCAGTTAAGAGAATGAAGAGAGATGCTTTTCTGTAGCATAACGGTGGTAGAACAGCTTACTAACTGCATTTGTAATGTTAATTTTATGTCATCCTTGGGAAGTGACAGAAATGTTAGTGATTTGCATTCTAAAAAAAATCGTTGTGAAAAGCTGTGTTTTAGGACTTTGGAGATCTATTTATTCCTGATAGAAGGAGCTTCTCATTAAATTAAGAGAGAGAAAAGATGGAAGGAGGACTGAAGTTCACGCCCCCCACCCCAGCTGCTGCTTCCTTTCCTTTTTTCCCTTCTGCCCGTCACAACAGGATATCACTGAATAGTGAACTGACACTGAGAAAAGTAAGTTAATTGTGCATTGCTGGCTATTGGATTAAACCCGCTCTTCTGCACTTAGACTCTTGTGAACGTATAAAGATGAAGTAAAGGGAAAGAAACAACATGGCTTGAATGCTTAGTTCAGTGGCTGATTTTTACAGACCTGCACCTTTTCTAAGAGTGTTTTCTGTTGTAATGTAAGTTCTGTCAGTTAGGGGGGATAACGGCTCGCTGGTGAAGGCCATGAGTGGTAGCATACTGAAACTATTTACTCCTTGGATAGAAAGGGCATAAATAAATAGGCATTTTCTCTGTAGCCTGAGTACAGCCACGTCACGCACCTTTACAGGAGCGCCTCGAACCTCGCATGCGCTTTCCCCAACACGGTGCACTGTGAGGCGGTCGTCTGACGCGCCGGCGCTGCGCTGCGTGGTCACGCTTGCGCAGGCACGTGTAGCCAGTGACCTCCGCTTTCCTCTCCGGGCTCAGTCCCGCTCGGGAGCGCAGCCCGCGCAGTTCGTGCTGGTGTAGCCCTCTGCTCCGATTGGTCCTCCCACGCTGCAAGGTGGTGGACGGGCGAGTGGAGAAGGTGAATAAGCAGAAGAGGTGGATACTTGCGCTGAGGTGGTGCTCGTGCAGCTTGGATGCAAGCTCCGGCTCTTGTGCTGGACGCCCCAGCAGCTACCTGCGTGAGCAGCACGGCCGCTGCGCGGCAGGAGTCTCGTCCTGGAGCCGTCTGCCTCCGCTGAAGCCAGTGAGGAGCTTCACAGGTAAAGATGGCTGGAGATGCAAGTTGTTACCCCTCCTTTCCCTTAGGTAGGTTCCCAGAGTCCTCTCTTACCAAGCCCAGGATATGCTATCATCTGTTTTACGCTTTATGGTAGGATTCCCTTAAGGCAGAGACGAACTGGTCCTCTTTGGTTAAGTAGAAAAGCTTTCTTTCTGTGAGATGTTTCTCTAATGGACATGGTGAATCTTTTAAAACCTTAGTTCTACTATTCCACTGATATATTGATGCTAGCTTGTTTCTCCCTTCTACTGAAATGTGTGTATTCTGGAGGACAGTCTTTTTTCCCTTTTTGGTGGTAGGGGTTGTATTTTTTTTTTTTTTTTTTTAGCGGATTGTAGTATGGATTTTCTAGCAGATCTGCTTTTCTAGTTCATTTGTAGATCTGTTTTTTGCAGAAATCATTTAAAGTGTTTAATTACTGTTTGTGGATAGATTCATTTATTGCAACTGTTGGGATTTGCATTAGCAGAAATTAACAGAAGCTGTCGCATAGCTTGGCTTGACTTTTCCACTACAGACAGAGTTACATATACTGAAATAACTGATTACTGAAGTCATCTGTAGTTAAGAGAAGCTTTCTGTCAAGTAGATTTGTAGAGAGCAGAGCACAATTGCCGCCTGGGGAATGGTGTAACACGGAACAGTTACTCTTGTGGAGCAGGACATATGGCGAGCAGTTGGCTGAGCCTGCATCTCCAAGCTGGTGACTGTTTGACATGTCTATGCCCACTGTTGGACCCTAAGATGGGGTGATACTGCAGGCATTGCAATGAAGGGAGCCTGTGGTAAGAGTGTGATGCTTTAATGCTGGGTATTTCTGATACTTATTCTTAGAAAATGTTCTAAAACATTTGAAAGTGCTTAAAAAAGATACAGTATGATGTGAGATCTAGAAAGACTGCCTTGACTGAGCTTCTGTAATCTGTCACTGTTTGTGGCTTATTTCCAAGAAGGTTCAGAGATGACTTAATTACCACCAACCTGCATGGGTGGAGAATTACTGGTGGAAAACTCTTTAATTTAGCAGCCAAAGGAATAATGAGGTCAGTTGGAGCAAAAAGAACAACAAGGTAGGGGAACAGATAAGTATTCCTCCTTTGGAAGGGAAATTTGCAATGAAGGTGACTGAGCAAAGGTGGCTGAATATAATCACTTGTCTGTATGTATCCAAAGCTGGTGGGTTGCCCTAGCTGCTGGGTTGGAGGTAGGAGTCTTGCAAGGAGGATCTGTGCACTGTGATAAAAATGACTCTGTGGCATTGAAACAGGCAAAGGCAGTTTTATTAAAGGTAAAGGAGATTTACTGTATCCTGTTGGTTTTACTGGCCTTGTTATTTTACCCATTTAGCCTACTTGTTTGTTTCTTTTTTCTCTTTTGACTTAAGGTAGTGATGTGGGCTAGAGATCTTGTCTGTTGTGAATCTTGTTTATTCCAGTTAACTACTTGGCATCTCTGCAACTGGTTGTTCATGTATTTTTATTGGGAGCTGTAGTTTTGTCATCTGTTTGGCTACTGGCACAGTTGATTAAACCAGTAGGCTTGGAAGGAAAAATGGTTTCATTACTTAAGCCATGAATGAATTTATAAAAACTGGTTGTTTCTTCTAAGTTTTTATGCTTTGTATTTTTGGATTTAGGTACCGTTTTTGCTGTACAAGTGCATGAGAATTTACTTTCTCTACCTGCCACACCAGACTTGTCCTTAGATCTTTGTTACTTGGTTCTTGTCAGAGGTATATTCTCCTTTACTTGCTCGAATACTTCTAATATGAGTAATACTTTGCTGCCTTTTTTCATTGATGTGATTTTGAAGGAAGGCAGTCAGTCTTTGGTTTTTAATCTATGCAAACCCCCAAATGATGAAAAGACAGATATAATACTGTGTGTCTTAAATTTTTTTCATTTAATCTATGCTTAACATAACTTTTCTGGTGCATTGTCTGCTGTTTCTGGGTGAATCTACTTAAAAAAAGATGACTAATGTAGTATGGCTATGAGAAGTTACTGCGAACCCTTAAATCTCGTGATGCAGTGTGTCTGAGTTCCGCTATTTGGTTTTTCATGTAAACCTCTTAGATATGATACAGTGGAATCTTCTTAAACACAAATTCCATGTAGCAAGTGACAGGACATAATGAAAGCATAAACTGTTACACAAATAAAACTGTCAGATGCATAATGCTACAGCTATAAACAGCTGTGAATTTCAGTGTGTTCCGCTGAATTTAGCAAGCTGGGTTAGGATGCACATTTTTGGGGTCAGTTTTGACTATCTTGGAAGAGCTTTAAGCAGTATCAGTACTTGCTAAAATAAAACTTGCTCACAAAGAAATCCTTTGCAGGCAGGATATTTGCAATGCTGATAAATTAATATTTGTCTTTATATAATGCTTGTACTTGAAAAATGTATGGATATTAAGAGATGCAGTTATTAGGAGATATGACATGTTTTTGACATAGTACAATTAGCTTTCTTAATCCGTTTGGAATAGTACTATTAAAGAATGCATGGAATAAGGGCTCTTTTGTTTGTTTATGCTTTAGATATTTTAAAACATGTAATAAAGCATGTTAGCATTTGTGGAACTATTGGCAAGCTGCTTTGCCAGCGGTGCCCTGGAGGAGTCAGTGGTGGTGGTGCTGGACAGGGATCAGCTGAGCTGCTGGAGGAGCCCCTCCCCGTGGTAGCGGTCCCCTGGGCTGTACGGCGAGGCAGCGGAGGGGTGAAGGAGCTCTTGGGAACGCCGCTGTGACGCCGCTGTGATCCCTGCGGGGCTCCTGCGCCGCAGCAGCTGCTCGGCTCTGCAGCCTGGCCGGCCCGCGCGTGGTGCTCGCAATGGTGCGGGCGAACGTGTAGATGCAACTCGAGCGTTCCCTCCCCGCGTTGCCTGTCCCAGCGCTGTAAACTTTTCCGTGATGCAGCTGTGAAAATAATCAGAGTCCTGCCTACGCTGGCAGTGGCTGCAGATGCTGCTCGTATCTGCAGCGGTGAGCTGCGTGCCTCCCAGCATGGCCCTGGCCTGGCCTGTAGAGCAAAGCCGCTAAAATGTGCGTTTCATAGACACTTAAGACTTCTAAGCGGGATACTCAATATGTTATGTTGAGATACTTGTCTTCTGGATACTGTAAATAAACCAAAGATTTTCCTGCACTGTGTTAGTTGAGCCTCACAGATATATTGTATTAAATCAAAGAGTTATAGCTTGCGTTAGTAGCACCTAAACTGAATTAAATAGTTTTTAGGTAGCTTGCATTATTTTAAAACGTTTTTTTTTCTCCGTGGGGGATTTGCTCCTGTGTGGAAATAACTTGGCTCACTTCTGAAGGCATGCAGCTCGTGTTTTGCATAATGCTGAGTTTTCAGGTGACCCGCTTTGTGACCCAGTATCCAGTTTCCTTGGCAGATTTGTAAATAATTCGTAGTACCAGTTTTCTGTGCAAGACATGCTCTTTGCTGCCACCGTTGCTGCTGGAAGAACGATCCTGCAGCCAGACCAGGCCACGCTGTGGTCAAGCTCGTCACATCTGAGGGGAAGTTTTACTGTGGCAGAAAACCCGGCTGTCGGCTTAGCTCAGTATAGCCGTCGATTCACAGGCTGCGGAGTCAAGATCCTAAGAAGAAGCTTCCTACAAACCTCCCAGAGCTCCACAAAGGGAGGAAGAACGGCTAGTGCTGCGCCGGCAGCCCTCTCCATGGGGCAGCTGCAGTCTTGGGGGTCGCGGATGTTCCCTTCCCGGCTAACTTAGGGAGAAGCTTTAGACTGCCTCTGCCCCCGCTTGACAGGCGGGCGAGAGTCTTCACTGAAATCACCAATGCTGGAGTGATCCTTGAGCCATATTAGTTTTAATTATAAAAATCAATCACTAGGGCTCTATTAAGCCAAGCACTGTATTTCTGAAGTTTATAAAAGTTACTATTAGCAGTCATAAAGAAAGCTCTGGGTTTTTTAAGAGTATATTAAGTGTAGCATTGATTTTTGACTTGAAAGTGTCCAGAAAGAGAATTTAAAGCAGATAAAATGGGCATGAAGGGATGTGTTTTGCTTGCATTCATAAAGATGGTACTTCAGGGATTTATACAAAATAGAAAACCTTCTGCAAGTTGCATGAAATGTAATAAATTGTGCCTGAAAACACCCCCAGTTTGACTATAAAGGTCTTATCTCACCCATGTAAAATATTTATGTGTAAATGCATATTTTATATTTTGCCTTTACCATCCTTGGAATGCTTTATACTTTCATAAATGACATCTCTAGTATTTCCTTGTAGTGGAGAAGGCAAAAAAAATTAATTTTTATTTGATGTTATTGCTTTGACTTTTCTTTTAGTTTATTTTGGGTACAAAGGAGGACTAAAAAGACTGATTAGAGTAGAGAGAGTTCCAGGGTGATAAAAGAAAAAGCAGAGAGCTGGAAATTTTTCCTGAAGATCTTTGTTTAATTGGAACTTACTGCTCAGACACATAATTCCAAAGTTTTTATGTTTAGTTTCACATGTCGCTGTGTTTTGTCTGCTAGTTCTACCTCACTTTGAACCGTATCTAGTTGTAGCCTTAAAAGGATTTAACTTACTGTATCTGATTCTATTGCTACTTTTTTTTTTAAGGCATTTGTCACTGTTTTGTGTTTGAAAGACCTAAACGTTCTTGCATTTTATATTTAGGAAAAATACTGTCTGAACACGCTAAGGTGATGCTAGTTTGGCATTTGGTAGTGATGTGATTGCTATAGGAATATTTGTGTCATGTTCTAATTTTCAAAGTGCCATTTTTAGAAACTTGAATCACTCAAAGGTTTTATTGAAAACATTCAAGTTTGGGAAACACTAGACTGAGTAATTTAAAGCTCATACTGTTTATTGAAGAGAAGACGAAAAAGTGACATCATTGTTGTGACTTAGAAATACTTAAATAAGCAAAAGGTATTAATTAAGAGGGGAAAACTCTCCAGTAAAAGCCAGATTTGATAGTTGAAACTAGGAAATTCACAGTGAAAACACAGAAAATGTACACAAAATGATTAGCAGCTGAGGCAAAAACTTGTGGTTATCCATTTTATCGCTCCATGCTTTCGACTTCTTAAAAGTTGAAAGGTTTTTACATGTTTTTATTTTTTCCCTTTGTGTTGCCACGGTGACTCTTCTGTGGTGCTTCTGACTGAATGCTTTACTGCTCCTCACTGCTTTCATCCACTTCTTTTTGATGGCGTAGCCAAGCCGACCTAAAGGCTTGATGCCAGTGATGGGGCAGGTCTTGCCCTTGCCTCCAGCCCCTGCTTCTCCTGCGTGGGTACCAGCGCTCGTCTGACCCAGCGGGCAGCCGGTTCCAGTGCTAAATTGGTGGCTCTGGGTTGGCAATGAGAACTGCAGAGCTTTCTGCGTGTTCGCTGCTTGCACCGGCTAACCAAGGGTAACGTCTGCGCTGGAGCAGGAAGGGCTGGTGCGCTCAGAAGTGAGGAATGGAGCGGGGCGTTGGGGCAGGGATGATGCGTTAGCTCGGTTCCGGTGCCGTGCGAGCTTCGCCCTTATTTCCAGGCGGCCCGGAGCGCCCCGCCAGCGCAAAGGCGAGGAGCAGCTTGCTGAAGCAGAGGTGTGGGCAGTCGTGCCTCCCCGCTGGTGCGGGAATCCTGTGTCTTCAGCAGTGCCAGGGAAATCTAAGGTTGTTGTAAAGCACTTTGTTTTCCCAATATCCTGATGAAACGGTTGCTGAGTTAGTCATCTAAGGGAAGGGAGAGGATGGGCAACTCCTACATGGAAAGATATGTGGGAGATGCAGGATTACATTTTTGTGATATCTTAGTCTTTTTCAGGCAAGATATTGCTGAAGAGGAGGGCTTTGCAGACCTGATTTTTTTTTTCTTTCTTTCTTTTCTTTTTTTTTTTTTTTAATCAGCTCTCTTAAAGAAAGCGAAGTCCACAAGTTTTGGGGATCTAACCTTCACTTCTTGATATATTGTTCTTTTTGCATCAGAGGGTGGTTATTTTTGAGGTCTTGCAGGAAGAGGAATAATCTTTTAAGCACAAAGAAAAGTACTGTGCATCATGGCTAATCTAAATTATATTTAGATGTAAAGAAATTACGTTCTGATTAAACCACTGTTTCACTGTATGACATGCTAACACTGCGCGCTATGTGTTGGGAGTGATGGATACTATGGTGTAAGGAAAGAGTTAAGTAAGTGTGAAGAAAACTAGCACTGTAAGGGCTCCTGGCTTCCTTCCATCCTAATGCTTTGTGGGGGAGAGTGGGCTTTGGAGTATAAAATATTAAATTTCATCCCATTAGTGTTAGTCTCTACGAATAAATAGTGTAATAGCAGCTTGGAACTGGCTGTTGAGCCATGATAACAGTGGTCAGTGGAGAAGGGTAATTATTACTTGGTTGAAATAAATCTGAGCATTGCAGGAAATCATTAAGCCGGTTAATACTGATGTCAAAGTAAAACTCTTTAAAATTTCCAGTAACTGAGAATCTAACACTTCAAATTCTAAACAATGGATTTTGGGGTGTAATTTTTCCCAGGGAAAAAAAAAAGAAAAAGAAAAAGCTTATTTAACTTATCACAAGAGGAAAAACTTCTTGGGTCCAACCAATCTGGATGGTCTGTGGGCTCTGGATGAACCTAGATTCTTTATTGATGTTTGGACTGCAAAATTTATTTTAATATGACATATATTAGCTTTTTGCTGATTTTAGTTACTGGTATGAGACAAGAATACAAATGTACACTACAGGATTCATGCACTGTTTGAGGTGTTTTTGCATCTGTGTAAATATTGTTTAGAAAACGAAGACAAACTTCTGATTGCAAAAGCAAGCAACTTGAGCTAGAAATGTTTTCATCAAAGCCTAAGTTTCATTACTTTTGTTACTTTTTAGGGTTGAGAAGTCCTGGACGTGTTGTGATTTCTGCAGTATTATGGTAATTGAATTACTCAAACTTTTTTAGCTGCTTTTAGGGTTATTTTGTGAGTTCCTGTAGGAGAGGATGTGCTGACTTAACTAAATCAGTCTCTAAATTGGTATGACTTACATGAGCTGCAAGTTGATGCAGGTGCTGGGGGAACTGGGTGAAAAGCGTTTGCATGGGAAGAGAGGCCGGCTCCAAATTTGGTGCGGGGACTTGCTGCTCCAAAGTGGAAATTTCGGAGGGTGGTTGCAGGCGATCCCAGCGCTGCTGGGTGGCTGCGCCGCCGCGCGCTGGCCCTGGTATTGGGCACGTCCCAGCACCCCGGTACCACGGGGCTTCCCAGCAGCCGCTGCCTGGGGAGGAGTTCCTGGAAGAGGACAAAAGCCTCTGAATCCTGTATTTCTCTGTTTTGTTGGAAAATACAAGTCATCGGACTTTGAGATCGAAGCTGGAGATGGCGCCGGTCGGTGGCGGCCCTGGATGCGGGTGGCAGCAGTAACGCGTCCCTCCAGCCTTCGCTGTTGTCGTCGGTGCCTCGCGAAGGCTGTGGCGTGGCACCGTGTCGGAGGCGCTTGAGTTGCACAGGATTTGTTTTGTAATGTGAAAAGCCGGTGGTTAGACTGGAACACCTTAATAAGGCTGCTTTGCTCTAAGAAAAAGGAAGGCAAAAGCTCTCAGTACTGGCGTTGGCAGTTTTTAATTAGTTTGGGTTACTCTTTGATTTAAAGCAGGCGAAGGGCCGGTGAGCTCCTGGGATCGGGCGGTTTGAACGGTGTGCCACTGCTTGTACTTTTTTTGGATGATGGTGTATTCTCTGCTGAAATGACGACCGGTAGCTTAACTGTTTCTTCTTGTAAAGCATTTTAGTAAAAACAGACCCTGGCAAACTTCTTATCAGATTAGAGTTGCCAGACAGCAGTGCAGAATACCGAAAAGGAGTGGTTTATTGTAAAGCCCAATTCTGTTTCAGACAAAATAAATTCTGTGCAATACTTAATTCAGTGCTGCTGTATTTTTTCCTTCTTCCTCTAAACTTCAGAGGCAGCATAATTCTATATATTTCATATTGAAAATTCATTCAGATGCAGGCTGGATTTATTTATTTTTACTATCTCATTAGCAGAATATACTTTTTAACATGAATGTATTTTATAGACATATATAAAAAAGCAGGTTAAGAATGTTTCTGAGGAATTTTTTTATTTGTTAGCACAATATATATGCTTTTAATGCAATTTAGATTGTATCTAGTGAAAATTTTGGTGGAATTCTGAAGTCAGTGCTTGTTTTAGTAAATAATGTACACTTTAACTCAATATGTTGCATCATTATCTAATACATTTGTTTTGAAATACAGCAAGGTTAAACCATTTCTCAGGATAATGTGCTGTATATTTACATTGGTTGGTTGTGGATATAAACTTTCCAATTACACATTAATATAAAATAATATCAGAATATTTGAAGATCTGTCTTCCTTGTTCTGCCCTTTCATCAAGACCCGATGTTAATACTGTATATGAGAAATGATATGCAGGTACTGGAATTTGTCAATTTTTACTGAATCAGAAATACATTGTGTTTATGACTTGAAGCTCTTTTCCTTCAAAATGATGTATTAAATAATATGTAAGATCAATTTAAGAGGATATATTTTTCAGCCAGCAGTTTAATGTAGTTTGATTTTTACCTGAACATGAAAGGAACATGGCAAGAATTTAGCGAAAAGACCTAGAAGCTTTTGTTGTGCAGGTCTTTTTTGTTTGGTTGTTTTTAGGAAGGTAGCTTTGAAAATGCCTTAGCAGTGCAAATTATCTGATTGAAGAAAATGTATTTGAAATTACTTATTTTTGAAGTGGATCTGTTTGTGCAGTCATTTAGAAGGATTGAGCTAGCAGCAGTATCTGGAGAATATGTTCTTTGTCTAAATGAAAACTCATCCTGAGAAAGGATTTTTATTGGGATATTTTGGGCGAGGGCTTAGACATCTGTTCTGCTGTCTTTATTGTTATACATCCAGCAGGGTGTTTCGTTCTCCGTCCGTCCTTGCTGCTTGTAGATGATGTTTTGTGCTTTACTGTCCTACTGACATGGGAAAGGTAGAAAAAAGCTCTTGCCAGCCTCTTTCGCTGGCAAAATTATCTGTCTCAGTCGCATGGAGTATATGTGTAAATGCAGATTTGGGGTGTGTGTATGTTCCTTGAGTTATGCCTGGTTATTAGTCATTGCTGAAGTTCATGATAGAGACATTTTGATAAAATCAGAGCATGCTGATGATCAAATTCCGTATCAAGAAACTTGCATTATTCTAAGTATATTTAAAGGAACTCTTTTATATGGTGGTGTTTTAAGTTGTTTCTGTGAAGCTAGTAATCTTGTTTTCTTAATGTAATTCCATTTGCATTCTTAATTTCATTTTTCATGTAGTTATAACAGCTGGATCCCTGACATGTTACCTGTGTAGTGTCCTGGTACTGTGATTTGCTATGCTGAAATTAAGGTGAGAGACTTTGTAGTGATAATGAAGAGGATCTTCTCTTGTCCTGGTAGCTCTTTGCACTTCTTCTGCTGAAAACCCTCAGTAACTGAGACTTACTCTGCAATGTACTCTGCTAGTTTCTGTGCAAAAAAATCTTCCTTTGCAGTATTCTGATTTTGTCTTTCAGCAGTTTCCAGATAGATACTTGAGGAAAGTAGGTATCTGAATGGCTAACTTTTCCGAATGGTCACCTATGAATAGTGGAGCTTGCTGATTTGGGAGCAGAAGTCTGCTGGGATATGGAATGTAGCTGGACCCTTGCCTTGTAATTTTATACGTTATTTGCCTATATATTTTGGCTGACTCTGCAATATACCGCTACCTGTTTTATCTGATTTTCATAACCCCTCATCCATGGTGAAGTTGTGTAGGTTTGCTACCACATGAGGGATGGTGAGGAGTAATAGGACAGGATGCAGCCTACAAGCAAACTGGCCTGTGCTTTTCTGTCCTGTTGTTGCACTGTGGTACTGGAGTATAAACATTTCTAATTTCCTGAACCAGGACTTGCATTAATGTTGGAATATGTAATTTTTAAACTTTTAGCCAATGTGCATGTAGGGGTTTCAAGAACCAGTAACTTAATTTTGCATGCCCAAATTATTCCATGTAGATGAGGCCAAAGAAATACAGAAATACCAGCCTTGGTGTTTTGTGATTGTTCAGACTGCTGCTTTTCCCTAAGGTAATGTTATTGGTGGTGTCCACAATGAATTTGATGTGGAAAAACTAAACTTATTTATAAATTTAGGGTGTGCTAAAATGAAAGTCATGATCAGAGGGAAGTGTTTTGTTAATCTGGTATTCAGGGTTTAATTATTGTTTTAAATTCTGTATGTTCTGGCTGTTTGCTAGGTACACTGTGAGCTAAGCAAAATGGAGCCAATCTGTTCACATCTAATACTTGCTTGCACTCTTCCTATACCTTTATTTTTTGTTTATGTAGGTGCTGACTGATAGTAAAGAAAACAGTTGGTAAACAGTTCAGTCAAAAAATCTAATTTATGATTTTAATGTGCATCTAAGGGAGGAACCTCGGCAAGGAATGGAAGAAGGAAGCATACATGGGCACTGTTAGAATTAGTTTTGGTTATTTTGGTCAACCTCACTGATGGTAGGAAAAGAGGATTGTAGTGCTGCTCCTGAAGGATAAGAGCTCTGCTGCTGATTCCTGTATGCAAAATAAATGACTTTATTTCTAAAAACTTTTTTTCAGATTTTCCTTCTTTCTTTTCTGGAGCTTTGTTCATGAAGAAACCAGGAAAGTTATTCTTGGATTATAGTGTTTCCAGTTTATCTCTACACTGCCCAGTGAATCCTGGTATCCTGTTGTCACCTGTATAGTTAGGAAGATGTATGGGACCCCAGCCTCAGTGTAATCTAGCTGCGGGCATTGGTGGATTTTCACTTGAGTTGCTTTGCACACCAACACTAACATGTCAGATGCAGTTTACGCTGTTTGAATGAACAGCAGCCCTCTAGCAGGAACTTTTGAAAACATTACTCAATAGAATTCAGTGCAGAGTTGAGATAGCGACGATAATCCTCCATTTGCTTGTTGAACAGGTGTACGTTATATAAAACAGAATGGAACTGGAGATGGTTTTTGTGGCTTATGGTTCAGAGGGAGAGAAATTTGCGTTATAGACCGTGCGCCAGATTTCATTGTCTTGGAGTAGAATTTCTGCTCAGAAATTCCTGTGTACTTTGTAGGGAGAGATCTGCTCTGGTCTCAGAGTAGACTGACACTTCTGTGTTGTGAATACAAGATTCTGGGTTCTCACATACCTTTTAACTTCTGTAAGCTTTGTAGAAACACAGTTTGTAAAAGTATAACTTTTCTTCAACTCTGCTAGAGTTGACGCAGCAACCATGGTTAATTCATTGCGTGCTGTACCATCAAGCCTTGTAAAACTCAATATGCTGAGCCTGAAACCTGAATTTGCTATCAACCTTAAAAGTTCAATCAATAATTTGAAGAACTGTAGCTCCTTATCCAGAATGAAATCCTGTGACAGTGTGACATGAATCACAGGCAGGTGCGAATGGACAAGTCTGCTGGTCTCCCTGTGTGCTCACATTTTCCGTTCACGTCGCACATTCGCTAGAGAGTGGCTTTGCCATAGCCTTTCCTTGCAAGGAAGAGGGTGGCAGGAGTAAGAGTGGCAGCAAGAGTGCTCAGTCTCCCACTGAAATAGGGAGATGTAAAATGTTGGTCTCAAAGATGCCTCCTTCTCCTGCAAAGTCCAGTCTCCCTTTGTATCCCTCAGCCTTGCTGAGGGGAACTGCTTCCACACTGCATCTTGTGACCTGAAGACATTTTCCCAACAGTAACAGCGAAGTGTTGGGTTTTTCTCATGGTGAGAGATTAGCCAGAATTGTGACTAACCCTTTTGATAGAGACTGCTTGGCTTAGGTCACGCGCAGTCGGAATGGGAGAGGAGGAGGTCTCAGGCTCTGCTCAGGGCTGGTTAGAGCTGCCTGGGGGATCATGCAGAGAATTCATTAGAGAGATTGCAGACAAAGTGGAAACCTGGTGGAGCAAGTTCTGAGGAACTGCTCATCCAGCCAGGAGTGCCTCCTTCTGCTCAGTGCTACAACTTTCAGATACAACTGAACTGTTGCCTTTTCTATATAAAGAAGGGGGCTATGGAGAGGAGGTCTCCCTAAACTGGGAATTTTTTGGACCTTGGCCTGTATGAGCACAGATGCATTCACTTCTGAAGTAGAGAGCCTGTGAAGGCTGGTATGCAGAGAGGTCTGAGGTTAATGGATGATACAGACAATTATTACAGACACTGGCCAGTGTAACCACAATTATCTGAGTTCAAAACCCTTCCCATTTAAAAGGTATATTTTTTTATATTTAGCTTGAAACAGATGAGTTGTGTGACCAAACAGTAGGATAGCAGGTGACAGTGTATCATAGATTGTCAGTCAAAAATGATACGCTTTTACATCATCAGATGCTAGATCATTACACAACAAAATAGAGCAAATTAATTATGCAGTTTTATTTTAAACCAAATATTTCTGGCTGTGATAATAAATCTACTTTACTGACACATTTATAAAACTTCTAACATACAGCCTCTTACCTCACTAGAGGAAAAGGTCTTTTGGAGTGTTCTTAAATCCTTCTGCCTTGACCATTGGCATCTGATAGCATGCTGAGTTGTCCGTGAAGCTTCGTTTTTAGGAGGTCTGTGTTTTTTTGTCATGGTTAGTCATTCATTGGCCTCGATATGTCACTTGCTGTCTCTTCTTGGGTTTCTATACGATTTCTAGAGGTTTTTGATTAAACCTAATGCCGAAAAGTGAAGAAATGTCAAAGTACTTACCAAAGAAATGATTCATATATTTTTGATGGTGTTTCCATTTGAACTTCCAACAAAATTAGAATAATGGTAAGAAGTACTGGAGCATATAGACAAGCTTTTTATGGTGACTGGGAGTTTGAACTTCAGCATCTTCAGGTTGTGCAGGAGAATTACTAATAAATGTGAAGTTCTGCTGGCTAATGAATACAGTGAAGGTCATGCAATGAAATGGATGGTGCAACAAGGTATGGGTTTTGGTGTCCTTGAAGCAAGTCTAGTTTCCATATATCTAATCCTTTTATACTTGTGTTTTCCATGGAAATGAGAACTGTAGGTATACGTGTGAAGCCCCGTGGTGCCCTATGGTAGAAACTGTATTTAAGTATTCCATAGTATGAAGACGACTACAGTTTGGAATTTTTCACAGCAAGGTTAGTTATTGGAGCTGTTAAGCACATGAAAGAACAACACCTTAAACAAGTGCCTGTAATTTGTACACAGTAGTGTGTGTGGGGGGGAAATCCCCAGTTTTACAATAGACTTGTTTCTTTTTTGTCTTGAGAGGATACAGACACATCATTGTGTGAATAATAAAGTATCTGCTTATTCATTTTGGAATTTAAGAGCTACTCTGAAAGCCAAGCTCATCTAAGCTAAATACGTGTTTGCAAAAATCAAAAATGCAAGGGCACATTTTCATTAGATGTGGAACATCACAATTTATTTCACTGTTTACACCTGTGTTGACAGATGCAGCAAAAGCTTTAGACATGGAGGTGAGATGCTTCCTGTTCTGGGTCTCTAGGGTGTCCAGAATCGGACCTAATTTCATTAGCAGCCCGGGTCTTTTTAAAGTAGTGACATCTGAAATATGTGATTTACATACGCACACAGCTTTCGGTCTGTTCAGAGACCCTAGACGAGCCTGTCCACTATTTCCCTGTATTTTAAAGCCTCTGGCAATAGTCATTAGGAAAAAATGCATCACTAAGAGGCGTAACTGTGGGGAATGGATTATACAAAATGTCTTACTATGGCAGTACTCTGGAGAGCTATTGATGAATACAGAGGACGTAGGCATTTAACTGGTGCTAGCGAATGTGTCTACATCCTGTGCCTATCAAATGAGCTATTTGAGGAGAAAAGTTGGGGTTGTTTGTTATTTCAGGTGAATGCAGAAGGAAAGTGCCTTAGGATAGATATGATAGAGTGACAGTTTGTGTATACCGGCGCTGCTGTTACTGCTCGGTTTTGAGAGAGAACATGCTGGGGGAGATGATGAAATCATGAATGGGGCTGCAGAGAAGCAGTCATGGTGATGTAGGCTTCACTGTTCTGGTTAGTCGTTGCAGTTCTTATTACAGAAGAAAAAGTTGTGTGGTGAGGCGGATCGGGGTGTGCAGGGAGTCCCAGTGGGACCTTGGTGGAGCACAGGCAAGTCACGTCTGGCTGCTGCGTGCAGTGCTTAGCAGCATGTACAGTGCAGCAACCACCATCCGTGCAAGCTCTGCTTAGCTGCTTGGAAAAGCTTAGGAATAGGAGTGCTGTGGTTGCACTCCCCGTCCAGGTGTGTGTTGAGGAAGCGTTGGGCAGGCCTGAGAAGCTTGCTCCTTCCCTTCTGATAAGGACAACTAAAAGAATGAGGAGTCTTCTCCTGAAAAGTTGGGGTATTTCCAGTGCGTGGGCAGACAAACATGGAAAGTTATATCTGCAAGGAGATGAAAATGAGGAAATCTCTTTTGTCTTCTCTTTGTTCTTGGATTGGGGCAGAGAGGAGACCCCTACATCAGATACCCAAACACCTATTTAAAATGTATGTGTAAGATGTAAAAAGCACACGAACAAAGAAACTTTAAGCTCAACTTTGGCAAGCAAAGGTTCATGGCTTTTTTTGGTTTCTGGAACAGCTTTGCGAAGCTCAGATTTTTTTTTTTTTATTTTTATTTTTTTATTTTTTTTATTGTACACCATGCTATGAGCTATGAGGATGCCCTACCCCTAGACAGCACTGGATTTTTATATTCAGTTACAGGAAAAGTGCGTGGGAGACGCCCTGGAAGCCCGTGTGCGATGGAGCACGTCGCAGGCAGGCGGCCCTTGGCGCGCGGTGCGAGGGGGTGGTAAGGAGTGCAGTTGAAAGGCTCCTCCGGCGAAAGCGACCACGTGAACCTTAATTGCAGACTCGTTTGCATCCTCTCCGATGCTCCCTCAAGGCTCGCTGGCCTGGCGGCGGTTGTTAGCAGAGGCTACGGGAGGATTATATGATATTGCTTGATGTTATATTATTACAGGAGGATTTCTTAACCTTTGTTTCTCTAATTTGGGTAATAGTCTCTTATTATAGAATAAGAGATTCCAAGTCACTTTGCAGTTCGGAATCTTTTCCTTTCCTTTTGCTTTTGGCTCGCGCTATGGGTAAGAGCGGCGAGTGCAACGGCAGTCGTTG
The DNA here is from genome assembly GCF_028389875.1 of Rhea pennata. Lineage (NCBI taxonomy): Eukaryota > Metazoa > Chordata > Aves > Rheiformes > Rheidae > Rhea > Rhea pennata. Next base: position 12,945,073 of record NC_084670.1, on the reverse strand, counting down.
CTATGCAGTCTGGGCAGTCTTCATTACGAAAACATTGAAGATAGAGGTAATAGAAAAAAGTCCTAATGTTCTCATTTAAATCAAGTAAATTGAGGGTTTGTTCTCTCTGTGAACATGTAGCATGCTATTGCATCACTGAATTTGTTAATTTGCATGTTTTGTATGCATTTTTTCACAAAAACGAATATAATGAGAAAAAAAGAAATACTGTGTTATGGAAAGACAGTAAATTAAACTAGGTAGTAAAACAGTCATCACAATGTATCAGATATGCTTGCTGATGAGTACCAAAACCTTGGATGGTGCAGAAATAAATTGCTATTTTTATTCATTTTTTGCTTTTATTTATTAGAAAAGTGAAACTGGATTCTTCCTTCCCTGTTCTTATGCTCTGCTTTCCTCAGATGAAATTCAAAGTGTGATGTGATTTCCTTCCCATTTTGGTGAAGGGGGTTTTAGACAGGTTTGCCAAGATGTGCTTTCAGGGTGGGTATCTGCTGGACACTGATGTCAGCTGAGACCCTGATGGACAGCAGAACCACTCGCAATGGGTGGTGCTTGCAGGCACTCCCGTTTCATCTGCCAGTGTTCAGAGCTGATCAATTCATTACTTTGTTGAGTGTTTCGAGAGAATACCCTTGTGATTGCTAACTGTGGCTCCAAAATAGAAACATGTTTTGCTCATTTAGTAATTGAAAATATATTGTTATGTAAGGTTTAGTCAGTAGTTCAGAGTACTTAAGGAGCTGCAGTTACTGAGCTTTAATCCCATATACGACTTTCCAAATTTCTGTGATCAGGCTGAAGATCTTAGAATCCAAACAATTTTAATGACTGCTACCAACTTTTATCTCTTTCTTTTCAGAGTCAATTTTGAATCTTAGTCAAAATGTTTTATGCTCCCTCTGCTGGCCCAGCTGCAATGATTAATGCTTTGCCTGCCCTTCCGGTGGGGTGTGGGTAGCAGATGGGTGCCCACAAAGCACAAAATGCCCAAGTGGGAGCTTTATGAAAATTTAGCAGAAGAGCCCTCCGGGTGTCAGAACAGAAGAGGTGGTTTGGGCCAGGAAACCCATTTCGTTTTCAGTGATCAAGTGAACTTTACTAACGGTAATGCTCTAACTTGAAAATAATGCATCAGTGAAAAGGAGGTATCTTTCTAAGGTAGTTCTTTTTGATGGAAGAGGAAAAAGAAAAGGCTTATATTGACAGGAAAATAACAACTTTAGTAGTAAGCTTAGGGAAGTTGAAATTCTTACTGGAAGAAGTCAGGCTCAGATTTAAGTGCATTTTAGGTATAATCTGATGCTTACAGTTTCTTTTTCCTTAGAAACCAATAAATGTGTGTTAAATTTATCTTGGCATGTGAAAAAGATGTAATGCCTTCTGCTAACAAGATAAAGGAGAAGGCAGCACTTAATTTCCTAGGTAATACACAAAATAAAAATGATTTGCATGCCTCCAAATGATTATGCACAACCTTGTTAAATGCCGTACAATACAAACGAAGAACAAATGAGTTATCCAGATAGGGTACATTTTTGTAACTTCAGCCTGCTGCCGGCAGAATGCCAACGGCGGGGCGAAGCCCGCAGCGCCCGCTCTCCGGCGGCTCCGAGCGCTGAGAGTCCTTGTGGGCAAGGCAATGCGTTAGGAGATGCAAGGAGGTCAGGAATACAAAACGGTGGGGAAACGTCTGTGATATTTGCTGGTTACGCTGGGGTGCTTTGGTTAAGGATGTGCTTGTTCTCCGAGTCAAAATAGTCTGTGGTGGCTCTCGTCACTCTCCTGTATCCATTCGCTTCCCAATTGCTATGTAACGTGCAACAGACTGATGATACTTAGAGCTCTGTTTCCTTCTGGGGACTCTGCTAGTAGCTTAACGTATCCTGCTTATGTTTTCCAGGCAAACTGCACTCTGAGATTCCAGAGAGCATTTGCTTTCTTTGTAGACTACTATAATGAGTAATGGGCCTAGTAACAATAGCCACGCAGTGCTCGGTATATTGACTGGCACGACTCTGCAATGAGGTGTGGAGAGGAGCTTTGTGCCGAGTTCCCTCTGTTAAAGTTGTCAGTCATTGCTACATCATGGTCAAAACAGTTTATTGGATATGACTGCCAAATTTTACACAGGTGCCAGATTAGTTTTGATATATTGTACTTGTAGCTGTGACTCTGCATGGTTACTCTGCAGTACCTTTGCTGGAAGACCGTCAGTGGAAGTGTATAAATAGTTGGCTAACATATCAATGGTACTGTAAATTTCACTTGTATTTGGAAAAATATTGCGAAGAGGAAATCCGTTAAACAGAAACGGGGCAGTTCCTAGCGTTATCTGGTTTTCTCTCCAGTTTCAGATTGGCTTTTAGATGGACAAGGGCTGTTCAAGGTGCTGCTTCAGCACTGCTCCTCAAGCCCCTGGTTTGAGAAGTCCCCTGTGTTCCAGGTGAGACTGGTATCCTGATCACTTACTCCTCCTTTTATTAGGCTCTGTATCAAAAACCTGTTTACCATCAAGCTTTGAGATGCAGATGCTGCTTCTTTGGGAGCGTTGGAATTTTCCATAGGCACATCCGTAAGCTTTCTTCCGTATCTCCTCAATATGTGAAATTCTTTCCCCAGAGGTCCCATCTGGCAAATATTCTTTCCTCCTCCAGTCTACCCTTTAAGACAAGTGCTCTTGTGTTGCTTACAAGAGATTGGAAGTTAGTAGTGGTGACTCTGTAAGTGCAAAGGCTGGGATACCGCAGATCCTAGGCAGCAGTCTGGACTGACCTTAAGCTTGTGATTAGAGAAGCAAGACTGTAGCAGTATGGTGGCCACTGTACTGCAGTCAGATCGTTCTGTGTTGGGTAGTTGAAACAGTGCTTTAAGCTTACACTGAATTAAAACACTGTTATGCTGTCAAGCCAAACGCGGGTGAGTGAGTTTGAGGTAGACTAGGTTAAAATTTGAAGATGTTCGTCTTGGCATTATCAATTTTCCGTAAGTCTTGAAAAAGTATGCTCAAGTAGCATGGGGACCTAGAATCCTGGTACAAGTCATCAGCCCTAAACTATTAGCTTTCTTGCTTATGAAGCAGTGTGGCAGATAATTCTGATCCCTCATGTTGTTTCCTTTTTTTAATGCTCAGGCTTTCATTCTCTCATCTGTTGAAATAAAGCCTTTGTATCCACCTTCTAGACTCTCAGTGAGAGATCCTGATTTCTCATAAGAACCTTATCTTGCCTTTTTTTTTTTCTTTTCTTCCAACTAGTGCTTCACAATCAAACTTAATAACTAATTCAGAACTCTTCGGTGTACAAGTTATTCATGAGGCTGCTTCTACTGTTGCTGTTGTCTAGGCTGGCATTCATGCACTATTGTGTTCCTTAATTATTACGCTTTTGGTATGCTTCTAGAGTAATGATTTTTTTTCTTTTTGCCTAAGTAATTGGGGGGGGGGAACTAGTTTTCCAGTGAATTTTAGCTGTGTTCAAAAGCTGTGCTTGAAATGCAGATTTGAAAAATGGCCTCTGCTAACACACTGTGGTATTTAAGGCAACCTTTACCGACCATACAAATCATGCTAGTTGGTCTACTAGCTTGCTTTTTACCACCTTTTCCATGATTTTATAGCAAGGGATATTGATGAGTCTTGCTTTTCAATAATAACGTTCCAAGACTTAACCTGTTACTAAAAAAATTGATGCACTTATACTTTTGCAGACTTATTTAATAATCATATTCCAGTCCACAGTGGGATTTTTATCTCGTATCTTCCCATTCTTCAAGGTAAGAGAGCTCTATGATAAATTCACTAATTTCTTGGAGAAATTTCAATGAAATTACTGACTGGTTTGTTTTTCCACCTCATCCTATTTTATTAACACTTTCAAAGATTTCTGACAAGCTAAGAAGCATTTTACAAAAGCTGTGTTTGTTTTATTGATAGTTTAACTCCTTTACAGCTCTTTGTAACTTGGCAGTAGGTAGTATTATTGGACAAACTACAAGGAAATATGTGAGAACAATTTGGTATAGTTTTATTAAGGGGACAGGGTAACTGTAGGTTTGTTCTATCTCTAACTTAGGTGGGCGTTTTTTGTTTGTTTTTGTTTTGTTTTTGTTCTAGCACTGCCAGGAAAGTGAAAGTAACACCACAAAAAAATTCATTTTGTTAAATTATTAAAGCTATATGGTTAGCTCCTAGGCAAAAATAAGTGAAAGAATAGAGTACTGATCATGTAATTTTAATACAGCCCATCTTTGAGACAATGCAGCTGCAAATTGCAGAACTATTTGTAGACTTTTGAATTGAAACATATGGATTGGATGTTATTCCTTTCTTTCCATTTGTGCAGTGTCTTTTTTCCTGTAAGCTCTGCTCCCAGTTGGAGATTTTGGTATTATAGCAGTACTAATAATCTTGATGCTCCAGTTCAAAAGATTGCTCAGTCTTTCTCTATGTAAATGTTTTATGTCTAACCGAGGGTGCTAATTGGGGTTAGTCAACATGACGTATGATATCAAATGGTCCCACAAATCTTATGTAAATATCTCTGAATTCCATAGATGAAAACTGAGGGTTTTTTTCTTAATTTCCAGGGTTCTGAGAATGTCTAATAGTGGTAATTTTCAGTGACTACACTTTTTTGTTGCATCAGTGGTGGCTACTGTATTCTAACGGAGATTGGAAAGGTTATAAGAACAAACCTCAGTGATGGGAGCCTCTGTTGCTCTTCTGGGATTTGGATTCAAGTCATGACAAGTATTATGCAGGGAAAGATTTTAATTGTCATAAATGACTGTCTTATAGAGCAGCTAGGTGGAGAATCTAGGAGAAGAAAAACAAACCTTGATGTAGTAGGTTCAAGGTGCAAATAGCATAAAGCCACTTTGCAGCAGTGACTGTCTTGTACTTAATGTCAGAGCAGTAAACAACCCCCCTTCATTGCTAGCATACTCAGCCTCTCTAATGAGAATGACATAAAAATTGCAAAAGTGAGAATTCCTTCTCTGCCCTTCATTTTCCTTTGTAAAAGAAAGCTGAGAGGTTAGAATAGCTGCAGGTTGCATAGTGACTGTTTAATGGCAGCATGTGAGGAGGTCCAGAGCAAATGTATGTCACCTGGAAAAGGGTCTTTGGGGAGAGGATAAGCCAACAGTGTCAGCCCAGAAAAGATTAATAGAAGTTAAGACACTTCTCAGAAAGAGGAAGGTGGTCATAAAACAAGGGAAGTAGAAAAGAGTGTAAGTTTTGGCAAGTTAAATGTAACACCAAAATTGGAAAGTCCACTTCTGAGAGTGAAGCTCAGCAAACTAACTACTATGAGTAAAAACTACTAATGAATCCTTTTAGAAATACAGTGGATTCAAAGTGTAAAAGGAACATTCAAGAAAGAGGAGTGTAAATGTAGAAACTGAACTATCTCTTCATGTACGAGAGGACTGTAGGGCAAGTTGTACATGTTGGAGCCTTTTTCTTCCAGCAGACCTTTGCAAAGAACTGTCTCAAATTGAAGTGTCAGTGGGATAGGATTTATAATTAATTGGTGAAAGGAACTGTAACAAATCATCAGGACCAGATGGTATTAAATCAAGATTTCTAAAAGAATTTGAATGTGAACTTGATGAGCCACTGACTTGGGTGTGTAACCTATTACTTAAATCGGCCTTGATGCTGAAGAACAGAAGATTACAAATATGATGACATATTTTTCTTTTAAGAACCTGGTGAGTGAGCCAAGGAGCTACAAACAGTAAATGTACAGGGCATATTGATAGAAACTGCAATAAAGAATAGACTTAATAAAAGCATAGAGGAGAGTCAATATTAGCTCTTGCAGAGGAAAGTTGTTTGAAGGAGCCAGTGAGAGTGTGGATTTAGCTGAGCTGGCTAGCATGGCATGCCTTGTTTCCCAGTGAGGTTAAAATAAGGCCCCTCACTGAACGCTCTTAAAATCTCAAAACTCTTGAGAACCACTCGGTGAGACTTTACCCGCCATAGAGGGTGGTTACTGGTGTTACACACAAATCAGTAGTACTAAGGACATAATTGACTGAGGAATGTAAAATTATTCAAGATCAAAATTAAAGCTGGCTCAGATGAGCGGCTGAAGACTCTAACAGCACTGAGTGGAGTAGTAAAATTGCAGGTGAAATTCAGTGTTGATAAATGCGTACGAGAAGGAAGAACTCCATGTACGTATGGATTATTATGTGGATTCGCTGTTACAGTTAAAAAAGGAGGTTGTGGAAAATTATCTGAAAATACCAACTCAGTCTTTGCCAACAATGAAAAGATAAATAGTATGTCAAGAATTACAACAAAATAGAAAATGTTGTTGTGCCTTTCCCTAAAGGCATGATGTTTGTATATCTTGAATAATGTGTAGGACTGTTCACTTTGCTGCAGGAAGGAGAAGGTCAAAGGGAAAAAAAAGTACAGAGATGGTCAGAAGTGACTGTTAGAGGTATGGAGTGGCTTCCATGGGCATGGAAATCTAGTACAGCAGGGTGCTTCATCCAGGAAACAAATGCTTGGGGATGACAATTTTTTAAAATTGTCAAAAGTAAGGTAAAGGGGATAAGAAACCATTATTTATGTTTTTTGTAATTTCATTAAGTCTTTATTGATGTTGGGATTATCAGATAGTGGGTTTGAAACTGCCGCAGGAGTACTTCTGAACCCATCACAGAGGAATCAAATGTTTAAACAGAACAGGCTAAAGAAGGTTGAGTCTATTAGTGTCCATTAAAGCATGAAGTTTTTACATATGATCTCCAACATGGAATATCCCTACCTGCCAGTTCCTAGAGGCTGATACAATAGAATTGTATCTTTATACTTTTCAAAATGTCTGCTATAGACCACTACAAAAGCTGAAATACTGGGCTTAGATGGACTTTCTGGTCTGATCTGGTATGGCCACCATATATTTTCAGTTAGTTTATATTGGCAATAACTAAACTAAAATAATGGAGTTACAGAAAGGCATGGAGGGCTGTGCTTCTGTGGCATGCATAGAAAAAAGATGCATGCAAAGATGCAGGCACAGAATATAGTATTTACACAGGAAGTAAAAAAAAAAAAACAAAAAAAACAAAAAAAAAACCCTATTTTTTCTTAAGGATGAAAAAGAGAACATACAGATTCCCCTTTGGGTATTGTAGTCTGACTTCAGGTTCTACAGCATTTGAGCTTATTTGAATAAAAATATTTAAAGAAAAGAATAGAAGCCTTTCAGAACATGTGGATCTTGTGCATTATGACAAGATAATGAACATTCAGCTTGTTCAAATTATTTATTCTGTGTTTCTGCCGCCTTCCTCATGTTGTAACTAAAAATGTTCAGAGGCTGCAGAGAGAAGAAGAAACAAAGACGATGTTCAGGATCCAGATTCTCATAGTCACATCACATTTTCTTGATGTGATGTGAAAGTTGAGTTTGAGCCGCTTGTCCAAAACCTGTTGTGACATTGTGGTGATAGCTATCCATTTAATACTCTCTTTTAGACATCTGGTGTCCTGACTTCTTTTCCTTGTTTCCCTTGCTTCCCATTAAGGTTGTAATTTTGCTTTGGATAATACAGTTATTGGCCATATAGCAATATAGCAATTCCTGTCTGTGTGTGCTGTTCACATTACATAGCAGGGACGTTACTCTTACTGCTACTCTGATTTGGTGTGGAGAAGAGGAGAATTACTGCAATATTTCTGTGGGCTATTACTGTTCAAGAGTGCTTTCATTTGAGGTTTGTGATGGAATTTGCCAGTTCCTACAGGACCATTCTTGCTTAGTATTTCTGGCAGCGTGTATTTGCTTTTGTTACAAGACAAACTCCAGGAAAGCAGTAGCATGTTTACAAAATGCGAAGTGTTTCATCTTGGTGTCTGCGGTTTATAGAAGGCTTTGGGGACCGACTATGTGCGGGTCTGTGTATGAAGCAACCTTACCTTGAGCAGTGTGCAGCAAACCAGAGCAGTTGTTCTCTGTTTTCTGCCTTCTGACTCCACCTTGATTATTTTTCATGGAGCTGGCTAAATCTGGCATGGCCACTGGATTAAAAATGTTCAGAGAAAAGCATTGTTCAACAACTAGCAATTAATATAGATTATCCATCCTTTGTTTATATGCACTGTAGGGACTTTATTAACTTTTGTATTGGAAATGCATCTTTTGTGGATGGGATAATTATGTGCATTTTTTGCTCATCTCAGATTGAGATACAAAAGACTTAATAGCTCAATTTAAAGGGTCATCTTTTCATCACTGGAGCTTCCAGTAGTGTTGCTTCTGAAAAGGAGAAGAGCTTGTTAGGAAGAGAGAAGTGGAAATCTTTATTTTTTTTATGCTATATCTGTATCTGTAGTGGGTGCCTGCATACATACTCACACATTTTAGAATTAATTCAGTAATATTATATAGTGATCACTTTGTTACTGGAATTTTCTGCTAGAAAGATTCAACTTTTTTTGCTCCTTCCTTAAAAAAAAAAAAAACAAAAAAAAACAGAAGCGTTAATTAGGAGTCATTAAAAGAATCTGAATAAACCAATGTGACTGTAATGATTGGTTCCTAAATCAGTTATTTGTTGAATCACTTTCCTTTTGGTGTTAGGTTAATCTAAGAGAAGTGTCTATATTGAACTTAGTTCAGAAACAAATCTCAATTCAGTTATGAAGCAAAGTACATAATATCCTGTGCCTGTGTCTTCATGTTGTAAGAGCACTCAAAGGTCAGAGGGAAAAATCTTTGAGACTTACTTTGGGGAGCTGGATTTTAACTGAAGAAAAACATTCTGTGAGAGTGAGTTTATTAGTGAATTAAGAAATACTTCTGACCTTTTAGGTTTTCAGGCAGTATTTGTTAACACCAAAGGTCTAATTTTCCCTTTAAAGCAAAACAAATCCCTTCTTGCACTTCCTATCACCCTGCTCTGTCTCTTCTTATCGTGAATTATCTTTAAAATGAAACCAGGGTCTGAACAGAACCTGCAGTGATTTTTTTTTTTTTTTTTTTTTAATGAAGAGAAGAGCCTGCTCTCTGGTTCCTTCGCTAGTTGTGTTCTTCCTGGCTTTTTAGTTGCGTTTTTCTTTCTCTCAATTGTATGCTATAGAATTTGCTTTTAAAAGAGAAAAGCAATATCAATGTCACTTCAAATTTTAACCATATTCCCCCCCTGATGTGAATGCACATAGCAGTGAACTAGATGCAATCATTATGGGCAGCTGTTCCATAGAATCTGTGTTGTAATCTGATTAAGTACCATTTTAAAATCGTCTGTTTTCTGTAGTTATTACAAGCTGAAGGGGCATTCTAAACTATTCTCCTCCAATGGTAAGAAATGTTCCTGTTTTTAGCCTGAGTTTGTTTAGGGGTAGTTTTGAACCTGATTTGTATTTGTACTGACCTCATCCTTCAGTCTCTACAGTTTCGTTTGCTACCTAATATTTATTGCTGTGCTGAACTTTCAGAAACCAGTAATTGCCCTCCAGTTTGTTTTCTTATGCTGCTACTGGCCCCCCGTGTGGGGTCTTGTTTCGAAGGAATCTTTTTTTTTTTGACCAGAATTCCAGGTAAAACTATACTGAGCTTTTGTGTAATGCAAGCAGGTTTTCCCTACTACATTGAAAAGACTTTCCCTGAAACCTTTTTTAAAGCTATTTCACTTAACTGTCCTCTATCTAATACACCAAGTTTTAAAAATTTTCAATCACTTTTTACTTGATTATATCAGAAATTCCCTTTTTCCCTTGAGTACAGTTTTGTTTGCTGTAGTAAGTATTTGATCATATTTCTGTTATGCCCTTAAAGTTAGCTTTTTCTTTACTGTATGATAGATGTCATCCTCTGTGTTGACATGCAGCAAATTTCATTAGCATTCTTCTTTTGTCTCTAAGACATGGATATAAACAATAAAAGTATATCCCTGACAAACCTTTAGGAAGCTACTACAGCTTCATCTTCCCTCTGTGTGCATTATCTTTCCACTACTTTAACCCTTTTTCATATTTATCTTAGAATTTTTATATTGTTTTTATTTTCTTCCACTAAATTAGTTATTTCCTATATAACATCATAGCGATGCTTTCTGATATCCAGATAAAGGTCTACCACATCTTGTGTGGCGAAATCTCGTGCTTTATCTGCAAAACATACTGGGAAAATCTGGCGCAAATTATTGCTGGTGAACCCCAGTTGTGTTTTATCCTATTTTTCACTTTCCTTCGGCTCTCTAATTATCTGTCTTTTGAAACGTTTTTAAAACATTTCATTACTCCCGAGATCAAATCAGCCAACATTTAGATAGCAGAATTAGTTTTTGCTGCCTTTAAAAAGACATTTGCATTTGCTATTCTTTAATCCTATAGTACCAGTGTAACTTGATAAATTTGCTGTCAGACTGGTGGTAATTGTGCCCCATCTGAATTTTGCAAGGGAGCTTTCTAGGTCCCTGAGCTTTGGTGCATTGAGCCCTTTAGAGCTGTGCTTCCTCTTCTGGTTGTAGTATTTCTCGTGTCTGTCTGGACTGGCTTAGGCATCCTGCCTTCATCCCAGCCTTCTCGATACTGTCGTCCCTATTAAAGGCCAAGGCTAATTACCTAGTCAGTTTGGGGTAATTTCTCCTCCATGCATTTAGAAACTGATTTTTTTTTTCTTATTTGCTCATACAGCTTAAGATTTTTACTGTTTCCCTTAAACAATGCAATGGGAATTGAAACTTTGGCAATTGTCACTTCATTCTTACGCTACTTATTCTGTGCCCATCGGTCCCTTCTTTTCCATTTCTTTTGAGTTCATTGCTTATTCTCACTAATCTTTGTGGAACAGCTTTATATGCAGCTAGGCGTGGAACCCTTCTTTCAGCGCTTTTTTCAGTAGTGATTAGGATCTGCATTCCAGGTAACTTTTACAGCTTTGTTAGAGAAATGCCAATTTTTCCCTTAATAGAAAAGTAATTGAATAAACTTTCATTTCATGCATGTACATGTGCATGCATGAGTACCTGCACAAAATCATATGTGCTTGCACCATCCTTCAGGTTTGAGGAATTAAATAAAAATGCTTTACTGAAAGTAAATAAAATGACTTAAGGATAGAGGGCATTTATGTTGTGTAGTGTTTCGTAGTTTGGCTGCTTAAAGTTTTCTTTCTCATGCTTGTGCAAATATTGAGCTGGCAGAAGAACATCAACTTATTTTTAAGAATATGAACTGTAGGTTTAATTAGTTGTAGACAATGAGCTGACCTGACAGGAGCAGTTCTCAGGATGTTTCTTGATAGGTTAATATACTACAGACTGAACCTTTGAAGCATGGCTATACAGAAAGCCTCCAGTGAAAATGGGCTCCTAATTGCCAACAACACTGGTTAACAGGTTGTCTAAGCAATGTAATGGCCCAGCTTCAGAATAGCTTTAATATATTCTTGTCACCCATGTGAAATATATACTGATTAAGATAAAGCTGCCTCATTATTCAAATATTGATAGTAGCATCTTTTTTTTTTTTTGTATGTTATCTTTCTTTCTATTTTGTGTCCTTTTGTCCTGCTATCCATATTCATATTCATGGCCACTCACTAGGGAAAGAAAGGACCTCAAGAAGGTCTACTTTTTCCTGATTAGGGAAGTAAATACTTGGTAACCTCAGATGAATGAGCGATAGCTGGTTATTTTATTTTTATGAAGAATGGAGACTCCATAATTTAAGATTTTTTTCAAAGTGGTTCATAACTTTCCAACAGGTTTTCAAGGCTGTGATATAATCACTACTACCTGGCCAGGTTACACACATGTATTTTCTGCATAGAAATTTGGATTTGAGGTCCTACAAATTTTGGTTTTGTTGGAGTAAGAAAAAAATACGAGGACAGAGACTGTGATTAGTTCTTAGTCTTTACAGCAACAAGTTGCAGTGGTTTAGTAAATCATGTATTTTTTCTTTCTCTCTACCTTTTATGATGTTTTTAGGTTTGGGGTTTCTTGTCACTGTTGGTTGTTTTCACTTGGTGGTACCTTACTCATCCTGTAGACAAAGGTTCTAAACTGCAGAGTCAGCCTTGAACGAACTTTCAGCTTGAATTTATGGCTTTTGGTTCCTTCCATCCCCTGTCATGACATGTGGCAAATGCCATTACTAGCCTTTAAACAGAATCTGCTTTACCCAGGAAGGACAAACCAGTGAAGCATGGCTTTCAAGAAGATGAATGTGGTCATAGAAAACAAGTTGAACTTTTTTTTGATCAAGTTGTATATTTAGTGTGTTATAAGTTATATTGATGAATACCTTATTTGGACTGAATATATGAAATCCTGTATTTATTTAAATTTTATTGAGGTAATATCCAAGATGGAAGACTGCTTGTCCTGGTCTTTACAAGTGCAGTAAGAATCTCTGACCTATTTTGTGAATTGGTTGATGATGGTAAGAAACAAGTGAGCATAACAAACCGGACCCGCTAACGAAGGGGCAGCGCGTTCATGGAAACATGCAGTTCCTTGGACTCCTTTGGGAAGGAGGCAAATGGCTTTTGGTTAGGCAAGCGAGGACCCTCAGTGAATGTAATTTTTGTTGACCTTGCATTAAAAATGGGTGGTGAAGATGAATGGCTAAAATTGCCCTTTCCTAAGCAACCTTTAACAAATTGCTAAGGATCTTTCTCTGTATTTTAGCAATATAAGAAGTGAAATGAAACAAACGAAGAGGATTTCAGGAGATCTTCTGAGCTCTTGCTGCTTGGTCACTTGTACTGATTCTGTTTCAGTTGTTACAGAAAATGGCAAGAACGTAGATAGCTTTTTATTTCTCTGCTTATTTTAAAAATTATAAATTGCATTATCTAACAGTAGTTATCGTTCAAGTTTGGAAGCACTACAGTTAGTTCACAAAAGTTCTTAAGTATTTATTCCTTAAAAGGGTTCCTATGAGGACTGCTACCATTTATCTTTATTCATGCTCTGCCTGAAGGGGTGGTTTGGTAGTTAGTGAACCTTTAATTCCTTTAATTCTATGATTTGCCACTTCTTGTCTTCCCTTGATTGCTTGTTGTACTTCTTCGTTGCATCTTGTCTATATTAGATCATAATTTCCTCGAGATAGGTAGAGAATCCAGTATCGTGGAGTATGATGCTGGTTTAGGGCCTTCAGGCAATATCAAAATACAAATAAGTATACTTGAAAGATTTTTAACATATGATCTAAATTGTTATAGGGCAGCAGTTTAGATTCTGTTCAAGCTTAGCTACATGCAGTCAAGTTTAAACAAGTTGGACGCTGACAGTCCTGAGGTTTAGTGCTTGCTCTGTGGTTTATCTGCTGCTTAAGTCTTAACCAACCTCTCTTATCAGAAAATGAAACACAAACACGTATGCTAATAGAACATTTATTTGGGGATTTTTATTTGCAGGAAAGCCAGATCATTCCTGTGTTTCCAGTGGAAATTTTTTCACTGTAGTATGGTTCTTCAGGGTGCAATCTCATATGCAGAATGTGTACTGTAGTACACATTTAGATGCTGTAAAATTAGTATCTCTTCATTTAAAAAATTTAATTTCATAATGTTGGTAAGCACTTTAAAAATTTGTCCACATCATTTGTTTTTACATATGTGTTAAAGTGTAGTATTCAGTTGCGCTATTGAATTCTGTTTCTCAAATGATCCGATAATGTATTAGTATCTTGTCAACCACAAGCAATAAGTAGCTATGTGCAATTTATATAGAGTCCATGAAAGTCAAACTGGAAAAAATGTACAATAAAATATACCTGTACAGCATACAACACATTATTTAACATCATAAAGTGTGGTAATACTGGAAACTTACTGCCATATATAACCTATGCTAATAGGCAGCCAAGTTATCTCTGTGCTGCACTTGGAAGCATCTCTGTTTAGCTGCAGCAGTCTCTATTTCCTCACTTTGGACTTTGGGGGTGCCAAGCTAAGCTTGCTAGTAAGTACCTGTGCAATCAGGATGCATTAGATTTTTTTTTTTCCCCACTTTATTTCATTTCTGTGTCCACTGATGTTGCGGTGATTATGAGCACAACGAAAAAAATCTAAACAGAATTGAACAACCTCTGCTGGTGCAGCCAGTTGCCCTTGGTCAAAAGTCTACTTCCTTTTGGTTGAAAGGTAGTCTTATCAGGAATTAAATTTTTGCAGCTGGAGAAGTCATCTGACAAAAAATTAAAGAGAAATGCTGGTTAGGGTTAACTGAGCTCTTAAAAAAAAAGAAAAAAAAAAAAAAAGAAGAAGAGAGAGAGAGAAAGGTAGAAGGCATGAAAGTATCCTATTGGCTTTGAGAGGAGAAGGGACATCATCTGGTTGACACTGGAAAGAGTTGGCATGTTGAAAGTTATCTTAGAAAAAAAAATACTGTATCTGACAAATAGTTTTTTATGTTGCTTAAGGCTGTGAGAAATCATAAATAGGAGACTGATTATGCAGTACCTAAAGCTGAGCTTTTATGCGAAATCTAATTTAAATTTGGTGAAATGGACAGTGCTACTAAAATGCAATTTGTTCTTGCAACACTTAAGTGTATCTTTATGGTGGGCCTAATTGGTTCGCAGATAAGTTGCTGACTTTTAATGTTGGGGAGAACGTAGAACTGCTGGCGTGCAGCATATAAACCTGTCTTGGCAGCAGCACTAATTCCCGCTCGTGCTGGCGCTGAGGGAGCCGCCGGTCGAGCGGGGCAAGCCTCGGGGACGGGGCTCGCCTTCGCTTCCCGCTCACGCGGGCGTTGGAGATGCCGGCCGTGCTCCTCTCCTCGTGGCGCTGGGGGTTTGTTGCTGTTGGCCAAGAGGAGGGTAATTTGGGGTGTTGTGACCTGCTTCCGTGGGTTTAGTCTCCGTTGAGCCTGTGACTTGGCCCTACTCGATTTTCTTACTGGGCTTGAAAGGCTCTCAAACCGGGACCCAGAAAGGGGCAAACTCGTACGAGCACGTTTAGGCCATACGTTTATGAAAGAGCAGCTTTTTGTGCTAGAAATGCCCGGTGGTGTGAAGGTTCCTGGTCCTTGGCGGCAGGAGCGCGGATCATCCGCCCTGGGAAACCCCTCTCGTGAAGAGGGCTGTTTCGGTGCTGCTTGTTTTCAGACTTCCCTCCCTGATTTAAATTTCCAGGTGACTGTAGAAACTACCTTCAATTTTATTTAAGGGTGAAATTAAGTGCTAAAAGATAACTTGATTGAATGTCATGCCATATTTATATATAATATATATAATTTTCTAAATGTGATTCACATAGACTCTGAATACAGCTGTTAAAATTAACTGGGTAGGTAGCTGAATAGTTTAGCCTGCAATTCTGTGTTGTCACAATTAAAAGGAATCAAATTCTGGCAAACTGGATTTTTAAAGGTTAGGGGATGTCTTTTTTTTTCTTTTGTTTCAAAAGCCACAGCAACCCTGAATACTATTGAAAAAGTAAGAATTTAATAGGGCACTGGAGATCTTAGCCACGGCTGGAACGGCGGGTGCTGAAATCCCAGCGTGCAGCGCCATGTTTTGGTGCTACTCTGAAGTTGTGCCTTTTTTGGCTACCAAAAAATAGCAAAACAAAACCCACCAAGCCTCTCCCAAAAACCTGGCAATGTTCCTGAGTAGTTTGATGTGATCTGACAAAACCTATTGAGAGAGATCGTAGGCTTGAGTATTTGGCCACATACCGTGCCTAGTTTGGTCTCTCTTGCTGGTATTTTTGCTTTCTAATAAGTCATTCACTTCGGGATATTCTTTCACCAGATTTCTACAGTTGGTTAGTGGAAGTCTGAAAAATAGGTGGAACCAAAATAAAGGCATGAAATGAATTGACATTGAAACTTAATACCAAGAAAGACTCTTTGTTAGCATAGAAGAGAGAGTTAAAGCAAATGTTTTCCTCTGAAGTTGTCTAAAGGAAAAAAAAATGGGTTTCAGCGGCTTCTTGTTGATAGACTGCTTGATAAGGGAGACTTGATATTTTATCCCTTAGCGTTGATTATTGTTGGTGAATGTTTGGAGTCTCGTATAACAATGCAGATTTTTGAATATCTGCACCATTCCTTACGGCCATTCGGTTGCACCTTTTGCTAACCAGCCAGGGCTCAGTGTCCCAGCAAGGCAGGACCTCGCTGTGCGGAGGGCTCCTGGGGCCCTTCTCCCCCCTTTGCTCCTCAGAGGATCCCATCTGCTAGCGTGAAGCCTGCTCACACCTGCTTCCCGTCGTGTGAGTGGAGAGCAGGCGAGAAAGTGGTGGCCGTGGGGCAGCATCCCGGTAGTTTGGAGAGATTTGACTAAGCAAAATGTGGCAGAAACTGTAAGGTGGTGAGAAATTGTGAGTGGGAATAGCTGTTTTCTTTATACCTGATGCTAGGCTGCCCCTAGGATCAGGCTGGGAACCTCTGGGTTGAACTTTTAATGTAATTCAGGATTTTTGTATATGTGGAATGTATGCACCATTTAGTTCTTTGGTTTATGTATAACTAATATATAGTCACTGAGTGTGGGACTGGAAATGATGAAAGTTAATGCTGACTATAAGGCAGCAGTACTGTGGATTAAGAATGTTTAACCACTGCTCTACAGGATATTGCCAATAACTTACCTCTGTTCTTCAGTCCAGGTATCTTTTGGAGGAGAGTTTGAGTCTTAGAAATTACTAGTTTTCAGTGTCTAAACAAGACTAAATAGTCTGTAATCTCTGCTGGAGTAGACTACTTTCAGTTTATTTCCCATAGGTACAGGGTGGTTTATGTGATGTGAAATTCTTTATTTGCTACTTAAACTTTGCTTGTATTCAATAACTAGATCTATGTACATAGAAATAGCATCTACAAAATGTTGCATTGCAATGTTTTGAACTTTCATTTCTCTCTGAGATCAAATAGTGAGTTTGGTCAAAAACTTTCCAGCAATGGAAATTTCTTTGAAAAACCTCAAATGTTTATCCAATATGGTTATGCTGTGTGTGTGTGTGTGTGTATATATATATATACATATAAAAAAAATTAATACTCTGAAATAACATTCTGAAGCAATAGCCTGTTTTTGGGATGTGTTCTGCATAAAGTTTGAATTTCTGCATTATTAGTGGTGGGCTGAAAGACTAGAAATTTTCTGGTTTTTTTTTTTCCTTGCATATGGAGTTCCTGTGTGCTTGTGTGTGATTTTTAGAAAATGTGTTCCAAGACGCACCTACATGCCTGTTGTCTTAATGTGGTATAATAAGTCTACCTCAAAAGCAGTCGATAACAGAGTAAGAAATTGGTTGTAGTGGGAAGACATAAATACTAAGAAAATATTTTTCTGGATAGATGCTGGGAGGAAGCTTTTTAAGCCTTTTTATTTACCTTCTTGTGTTTTGATTGTAGGAGAACATAAAAATAAGTAAATGTGAATGTAGAACTTGAGTTACACTCTTTCAGATGAAAATAGACATGGGCAGCAGTATGAATACATTAATGTAGCAACAGAATTGAGCGTACTTCTACAAAAAGTAGAGATCAGCAAGTTGGTAGATAAAGCATAGAATTAATGCTCTCATAAGCATGAGAGCTGCGGAAGTTTTTAAAAGGAGACATCATGCTTTGCAAATTTGTTCAAGCTCCTTGTTGTGAGAGCCAGCAAGCACCCAGGTCAGCTTGAGGTGGTTGGCAGGTTTCCCTAAAGGTTTTGATGGTGTCTCTTGCGGAAGAGTCCTAACGTTCACCTTCCATGGAACGAAAGAGGATGCCCTCTTATGGGTTATTAACTGATTGAAGTTAGGGTGGGAAAATAGAGTTAAGAGTTGTCGCGCTGGGGAAGGGGTCTTGCTCGAGGCTTGAGCGCAGGCTGGAGGTGGGGGGCGTAGCGGGGGTTATCGCGGTGCCGGCCCTCTCCTCTCCTCTCCTCTCCCCCGCGCGCTGCCGCCAGCTGTGTCGGGGCCGGGTCCCGGGCCGGTGCTGGCACGTCCGTCCGTCCAGAGCACCGCGCGCGCGTGGGGAGGCAGGAGCTGCGCTTGTGTGGGCGGAAGGTGGAAGTGCTGCTTGGTACGTTGAATATTAGCTCTGACCAGAGGTCTTTGGGGCAAGCACAATACAAATATTAAATTACCATTTTTTGTTAAATGTTTGCCTTCACAATGAGGGCAAATTGCTGTTGACGCGGCTATTGTCTTTGACTTGGATACTTCAGGGACGTATCCTACGGGTCTGTTACAGCACATTGACGGAAAAGTCTAAGTGGTCTTTAAAACAGCGCAAAGGCTTTTCATTTTGTTTCACTGTAATTAATATAAATATACCCAGAGGCTTGAGTAGTTGCTGCATATTTAAAAACAGAAATATGAAGGTTAAACGATTAAAAAAAATTGCAATGAGCAAGCGTATTATACAAAATACATAAACTTTATGTTAATAGAATGATAAAGATTTAGTTTAAAATGATTAAAATTCAGGACAAAAACAGGCTTAAATATTTAAGTGTATCTTTAGATCCCTTCCCTTTTAGATGATCTGCCCTTTTTCTACATTGCCTAATCTTCATATTTGTATTTTAAAATATTTAGTTAATTATAATTTAATATTGGCTCACCGAAATTGAGTTGTATTGCATATAGAGGTCCTATTTTTCTGCATGTGTATCTCTAACTTGAGCTGAAGTTATCTGTGCTTTTTCAGTGGAATATTATTTTCATTTAGTAGCTTTATTAGATTAGTTGGATGGTTATTTGTTACTGTTTTTTTTTAAACTGTTCATAAAAGACGTGATTGCTGTTCTGCATGGCTTTTAATATTGCAGGTTATGCAAATTAACAAACAAAAGCAAGAAGAAATGAAAGAGCAAATCTGTAAACTCGTTTCTAGATGATTTGATTGCTTAATCCGTAAGTGAAAGCTTTGTATCCCCTGCTGCCAAGTCACATTCTTCATGTGTTTTGGCCATAGCGAGAGTGATGCTGGTCCCTTAACCTGCTAGTGATAGCAAGGGGCAGTGGTCGTCCTTGTTGAAGGATGTGTGTGTGTGTGTTTTTTTTTTTCCTTTTCCTTTCTTCATTAGACAAGTGAGTTTAGTCTGCACAGTCATCAGTTGTCTTCTGGATGTAGTTCGGCAAGTGTCGCTAAAACGATGCTGAGCAGTGCTTGAGAGGCTGAGGAGCTCTGAAGCCCCTTCAGTAGTTCCTATGCTGTAGCCTTGCGCGCAGAGGCCTCTCAAACATAACCTCTGAGTTCTGGGGAGAACGATGGGTGTTTTGCAAACTTTATAAATGAAATATTGGAAATATTCTCAGCAGAAAGGTTGTCAGCAGAGATCAGAACATTTCACCCTTTGGTGACAGGTAGTGGCATGCATCGAGATCTAAGTGGTGTATCTACATATTTCAACAAAATATGTTGCCTCTCCTGCCTTCATATTCACTTTTTAGATTCACTGGCAGATAGATTGCTTTTTATGTCCTTTCTGTGCACATTATGCCAGAAGGTTCCTTTGCGGAAAATAAATTTATAGGCGCTATCTGATAAAGGTCTTTCTGCAGCGATCTTGCAGAAACATTTCCCGAGCCATCCTTCCCGCTCCAGTGTCATTGCTCAGCTGTCTCGCTCGGCACCGGAGGTGACAGGCTACCTGAAGTATTTTCTGCTCTATGTTTCCGTGGTAATTTTCCAGACCAAGTCAAGGAGAAACCAAAATCTGTAAATAGAAAATTCTTGAATAACTTCCTCCAAACTGTTCTGCTGACTTGAACTATGTTATCTCATAAAAATGCCTCTTCGGGTAGGAGCTGTCAGGTTTATTTGATTATGGGAGGCCTTGCCTATGCCTGCGTACTCAAATGTGTATGCGCGTGCGTGCACGTTCGCGTTTACGTTCCAGACCTGACATTCGGCCAAGGAGTAGATGGCTGGTGTTTACGGTGCGCTTGCACAGTGTGACGCCGGTGAGGGCTTTAAGTGTTTGGCGCTGTGCGCTGCCACCGCGTGGGAAAGCGGTCACGTGTTTCAGTAGCGTTACTTGCAGGTTTTGCAGAACCGTAATTGGTTTTATGCATGTAAGCTATTCAGGTTATTTAATAGTCCTTGAAATCTGCCAGTTTACATGCTTCGTTCTCTATGAATAGAGGTAGGCAAATGAAAAATAGCTTAGCAATCGGAGATTGCTCTTCGCAAGAGGTTAGTTGGGAGAGTGGAGATGTGAACGTGCTTTAAAATAGCAGATATGGTCTTTGGCTTGATGAGAGATGTGTGTTGTCTCACATTAAGCTAATTGAAAAATCTTTGGAAATGATTAAAACTGTTTTTGTCTTCGGTGTTGCAGCATTCTGAGCAGAATTTTTGGGGAAAAAAAATGGATTGCTAGTTTGTTGAATTTCACCTCTTCATATTTTGCAAGAGCAGAGTATTGCCTAACACTAAAGCAGGAGTTTGGTGTATGTGTTTATTGTGTAAATGTGGTTAGAAAGAAGTGCTTTAAGGTTTTGTTGAAGCTTGTGCACTAACAATGATGATGTGCATATCTTAATAGTAAATTTTTCATCTCATTAATAAGGAGGAAATGTAAAGAATATTATCAGAATAGTCAGTCTGACATGCAGAAAATGTTAAACTTTATCACATTGCAACAAAAATAAGCTCATTTATGGCTGCACAAAAATCATTATGCCTTGTGTTTGCCTTCTATAAATTTGATTTATTCTTATAGTAATTACAGTCGTTGATTCAGTAAAAGTTGAAAACATTTTTCCCCAAGCGTAACAAGACTTCTGTGTTCCCACTGCTATTGCATTGCAACACTTTGAACTTGCTCAGCAGACATGACAAAGGGTTTAATTAAAATACTAGCAAGATAAAAAAAAAAAAAAAAGAAGAAAGAAAAACATTTGTCTGTGTTAACTTTGTACGTTTCTCATAATTCTTTAATTCTAATAATAAAGGAAAAATACCATGTCTGAGATAAGAGGTTGTCCTCCCTTCCTGCTCCCCTTGTGAGTAGAAGATTGTGTCAGAGCTATGGGATGCTTTGCTAATTCCACTGCTCGCTCTGAGCGCTGTTTAGATGTTAGTCGTGCGCTGAGGAATAGGAGGTACTTGTTCACCAGCAGGAGCTTGATCCTTGGCATGGTTAGGGATGCGCTGCAATGAGTCTACATTTCTGAGCCTTTTCAGCTCCCAGGTAATTGTAAAAATATCTCATTCCTGCTCACTGCTTTCATGTTTGTATTAAACTATACAAAAGCATTTTCCAAAACGTGGTTGTAGAGCTTCAGGAATTTCCAGTAGTTTCCTTTCTAAACAATCACATGTGGATAAAGTCACCTGTTGCGATCAGTTGAGGAATAAATCCAATGTGTAAGAGGAAGAGGAACAGTTACTTATTGAAACATAAAAGAGCATCTTCTCACCCCCTTTCTACCCATTAATAATGGATCAGCTGTAAGTTGTATTTTACTACTGAAATACTTTGAATGTGGTATGACAATTGCAACCCATAGTAACATGGTAGCAGTACCATGTGTCGGTTAAGGTTTTAATATATGCTCCTTAAATCTCCATTTTTTAAAATCACATCCTAATATTCTGAAATTAAAGACTATCATTCCTGAAATTGATAGGATGGCTAAGGGACCTTTGGGAATTTTCTGCCAAATTTATAGTAGGTTTTAGACAAGGAGCTCCCCTAGCTCCTTGCTGACAGTAAAGACCATTGTCAGAATTAGTGTTAAACTTTTTTTCTACTTTGTAATAAATATCTCCTTCTCTGAGACGTGATTTAAATAATGATATAAATCAAGCAGAAACTTTGATGTAAATCAGTTACTTTGATCTCATGTTACTACTTTTCTCAAAGGAGAGGTTAATTATTAGTAGTTTGGTAATTACTAGAATGCCTTGATTTGCCGCTAAGTACAGCTTTTGCAGTAAGTTAACACCTTTTGTCAATGTTATGAGCATGTGTTATAATTGCTAAAATACTCTAAACAAGCATTCAGATACTTGATGTTCATATTTTTGGTAGTCAAATATTCATTTAATTTGTACTCAGTGCTGAATTTATATTGATGTAAAATTCTTGCGACTCAAAAGTGAAGCTCAGTTAGAATGCATGAAAACATTAAATGTTAACAACATTTATCTTAAATGAACTAGATATATAAATAAAAAGCAAGTTTATTGCAGCATTTTGCTTTTAAAATAGAAAAGGTATTGATTTCAAGGTATTTTTGTTTAGAAGAGATAATTTATTAACTCTGGATAGTGACAGAACAATGTTGTGGCTCTTCAGTTATTTGTAAATAGTAGATCTCATCTTCCTGAACTTAATGTTTATTCCTAGATAGAAAAATGAAAACAAATCTTCATGCTGTTATTTCTTAATCAATATCTTATTTTGAGCAAATCAAGTTATTGAATTGAGTTAAGTGAATAAACTGAAATTAGGAAAAAGCCATTTCTGTATCAGCTGAAAGGTCCATCACTACTTTAGAGCTGGTTCAGTGCTTTACTTTTGAATGTTTAACCTAGCCATTTAACTCTCTCTAAAGTATGGGAAGCAAAGTAGTGTTTATGTGTTTTTATGCATACAAATGTATATTTAATTTGAATGCTTTTGATAGTCATTAAAAATGAGCATGTATGTAAAATATACCATTATACTTTAAAAACATAAACCTAATAAAGACTGAAAATACTTTAAGATGCGCTATTTAAATATGTATGTTAAAAATAGAACTTCACTTCTCAGAAGAATACCCCCAAAATAATGTCAAAACACATACATTTGTGTGTCTGAGTTTCCTTTAATGCCAAATGTATAAGCACAAGAAATAAGATCTCTAAGTATCCAAAATCGGTCATTGTGCCTAATTTGCTCTTTAGTACCGTTAATTTCCTTCTAAATATGTAGTGGTGACCTAGCCTTTATAAGTAAGGTGAAAATCTAGGTATAATGAGTTGATTATGTCACATTTGATTTTCTGTGGGTTTTTGAAGACGCAAATGTTTCACTACGTGATGGTGTAAATGTGAAATTATAGAGCAAAGTGGTTATGCAATGTATTTATGTTATTTTCAATATTCAATTTTTTGTTCTATATTCACATACATATATTAGAAGCAGATGCAGCAATGAGACAAGATGCTCTATATTTTGCTTAGGAAAATAAGCAAAAACATGTTTATTTTAAATAATTTTTTGGAAGTGCTCCTTAGTTTAATAGTTTCCGTCACAGCAAATCACTTATTGGGGATTATAGCTCGTAATTCTGATATAGGAAAGAACAATGCTGTTTCTCTGTTACTTAAAAATATGCTTGTTAGATTTTATGTCTATCAGTGTATAATATTCATTGGATATTCCAGTCTGAAATAATCTTGTCTATAACTGTAGCATTGCTGCTACTAAAGTGAAAACCTTTTAGGTTCAAACAGTTCAATGTTGTTTTAGTTTTTCAAGAAAAAAATAAAATTGTAGATTAAGTGTAAACAAAGTGTGATATACTTAGGATGAGGTTTTGCTGGTAGCAATTGTTTACCAGTTTGGAAGAGAGAGCTGCTAATTCTCCAGCGTTAATGCAACCTAATGGTTCTTCAGGCTGTATGTCAAACGTCTTGTATAGAGAGACAGAGTAATGTCAACCCTCCAGTGTAGTAAGAGGACACATTTCAGGCACCACCG
This sequence comes from Rhea pennata, assembly GCF_028389875.1. Lineage (NCBI taxonomy): Eukaryota > Metazoa > Chordata > Aves > Rheiformes > Rheidae > Rhea > Rhea pennata. The sequence continues at coordinate 12,921,444 of NC_084670.1, read as the reverse complement.
ATGGGAACTTGATGTAATAGTTTCTTTGAAATTTTTCTTCTGCTCTTGTTGGATTTATGCTGTAGCAAGATGTTAATGCTAGCATCTTGAAGATCATCTTGTTGTGGCAAGAGTCTGATGCAGTGAGTTCCAACAGGTTTAAAAGATGGACAAAAACACCCCAAACCACCCATTTTACATTTTGACATTAATTCTTTAATGTTTGTTTCCCATAATACAAAAGTTCTTTTTTTCCGTTACAGTCAGAATTTCCTGTCATTTAGAGTAAGCTATTGGAGGACCAAAGGAGACTTGAAGCCACTAGTCCTCAAATAGCAATCCTAGTCCTTACATTATACTTGGTAGCACTCCTGCGAGTTCCAGCATGTAGGTGTTTGGACGTATGGTTATCTCAAGTCCCCTGCTGTGCTTCTGTGCTAGAAGAGTTCCACTCTGCTGGCATTGACAAGGTACCAGTATCGTCTTCTGAAAAAACTTCAAAGCCTACACTCCTTGAGAGGCTGTTCTGTATGAGAGTGTCTGCTTGATGTGGAGTTAAAATCTTGGAGAAGATGAAGTGGGGAACACTGTATGCTCAAAGAATGCTCCTTTCTAGCTTATCCTAGACAAAACAAACATATCCCTCTCCTTCTCTCTCTTCCAAGTGACTTGACCATCAGCATTGTAATTAGTTTCTTCTTAAAAAGAATTCTGATCTTATTTCCTAATAACTGGATGTTCTTAATTCCTGAAATATATATAACTTTATCTCTTTGATTACTCACTAAGTAACACTAATTTCATGCTTATTATCCTGTCAATTTATTCCTTGAACTTCCATTAAATTCTTGGAGAGTCTACTCAAGTTGAAAAGTTTTTTTATCATTTTTTTTTAATTTATAACTGTTTGGTAGCTGTAATCATGTCCACTGTTCTATACAGTTTGGATAAAAAGAATGTGTTAATCAGCTGGGAGGGAGAAATGACTAGGCAGTTGTATCGCTGTCACAGTAGCAGGGAAGATGATTCCCAGGATGTCTGTAATTGGCACAGAGTGAAATTGGCCTCCCTCTTGTAGCAAGAATATCAGTACTCTTTGGGGGAAGAGAGGAGGCTCTGTGTTCCAACCCATGTCAGAAAGGTGATTCCTGCTTTACCTTCTTCATCACAGTGCTAAAATAATCACAAGGAAAGAGTTGTGCAGGATGTGCTATGGAGGAATGGGAGATTTCCTAGTGAAAATGAGCCTGCTCCAGGGACACTGCTCGTCCTGTTCTAAGCTAGAACCTTGTATTGTTGTGTGTCCTCTCTTTTGAGAAAACATTTAAGAAGAAGTATTAAGGCATACGATAACATACTGAAAACTTCTAGGCAAATTGAAAAGACAGACATGACCTACCTGTGCTTTACTGCCCAAAGTCAAGACTGATCGACCTTGTGAATTTTGACACAGACTCGTTCCTTTTAGCCATGGGTACAGCCATCCCCACCAAAAACATTGCCCTAGTGTTGAGCATGTAGGGATATCACAAGAGCAGCAACCACATATGCTAACATTGCATCAGCTGCATGATGAGGCATGATGAGCCTGCAACTTCAGCCACATCTTGTTTTATGAAGCTTTTGCCTATATTGGTCCATCAGCCTGTTTCAGTACTGCTGAAGTACAGAAAAGCCTTTAATCTAGTATGCAAAACGATGAAGCTGCTGCCTTTTGATACTCAGGAAGAACTGTGGACTGGGTGTCCCTAGCTGTACCCCTGTGATGCAGGTTTGTCATTACTCTTGTTCATTTAACAGTATTGGGTGTGGAGGTGAGATGTCCCTGAATAAAATGATAACAGAGTAGTTGGATGTGTTTGAAAAGACTTAGTCCCTTTCCCTCAAGCAATGTAGACTGAGTAAGAGTCTTTTCTTCGAACTGGAGTGCTACTTTTCTCTGACCAATATATAAAATGCTGCAAGAACTATCTTGTTACAGTGAAGATAGTATGGTAAAACACAATTTGAGACCCTATGGGCATCAGAAGTAAAATTCCTGGCCAAACTTTCAGTTCCCTACGGCAGAATCACTCCTGAATATCTCAGCTGAGTACAAGGACACAATTAAATGGGCATCTTCAGTTTCCAGCTCTACCTGCATCCTATGGATTGTCACTGTCCACAGAGACTCTTGCAGAGTTTTCTTTCTTAGTAGTAAAACCCCCATAGCACGCCCTGCTCCATCTCCCTGATGGCATACTCAGCAAGGACAGGGTCGTGTATAGATGTCACTTTCCAGCAAAACCCACTCTCCTCACCACATTAAATCTGTTAGTTATTACTTACGCTGCGCTGTAGCTGTTTTGTAGAGCTGATGGCATGATACATAAAACATTGAAAATACTGGCTTGTACTAGTGAAAATTCAGACCATCTACCTGGTGAGAGAAATTTGTTGTTTTCGAAGAAGTTCTGAATAGGTTGTGCATCGTGTTAGGAAGTGTCTCTGCACCTTGGTATCAAAATCTGTCGGTTGTGTGGTAACAGCCTGTGGCTGTACGTGCGCGGTGCCACTTCTGAAGGTGACGGAGGCAGCCAGTGCTGGTTCTCAGAAGTTGGTGCCTCAGTGCTTCGGCTCGTGTCTGCCAGGAGGACGCTTCCGCTTCGTCTCCCGCGGCGGGGCTAGGTGCGAGCCCCGGGCAAGCACTGCTGTGGGTTGTGTATTGAATTTACAGAGGAGAACTCATCTTCCCTCCTCCTCTCTGCTTGAGAGTGATCAGGATGTGTGTGTTTCAGAGTCTGAGGGATTTTATATCCAGGTTTTATGGGGAAGCCAGGTCACTACTTGGGCATTCGTGTGTGTCATTTGTTCGGCTGCAAGCGTGCTGCCAGCTCGGGCATTTCATTAGTGCGTTCTGGCTTTCTCAAGTGATGGGTGATGCAGGCAGTCGGGAAGAGGAGGGAGCATCTCCTCAGCTCCTATTAGGAGGGAAGAATCCAGTGTGCCTTTTATTAGCTGTCTGCCTACACCTGTATCTCTTATCTTCAAAGATATGCTTTGAGAAAATGGTATAGAAGTCTAAAGAAAGTGGCTTAGGTGTGTAGCAGCTTTCTTCGTCACAGACTGCGATTTAGTTATGTTGCTGTTTGTTACGCTGTGGGATGTGACATGCAGTTCCTTGTGCCTGAGCTCTGTCTAGAATGCAAGCGATCGCACTGGAAACTTCCCTGCCTCCAGCGAAGGAGGGTGTTTGAGCTTGAACTCTCGCCTCACTGAGGTCTTTGATGTCCGGATCTTGAAAACCATTCTCCACTCCAAAGATTGAACTGCGCAGTTGTCCTCCCTCCCTTCCGAGACGGGCTGGGCTGAGCTCCCTTCAGAGTCCATTAATGCTGTTCTTTTTATCCTCCGGAGAGGTCGGTACAGAACGACACACAGAAGTAATTATTCCCTGCCTCTCCTCCCAGTAGCCGAGCGAGCGGTGGAAGTTTAGAGTTGAGACATCATTAAATCTTGGAGCAGTGTGGAGCGGCTGCGAGCCTCTGAAGCGAGGGATCCTTGTGGCATCTTAATAGGCAGCAGAGGGGAGGGCTGAGTAACAGGTGGTATTTAGAGACTAATTAATATTTGTGAATAACAATGTGCCATTGGTAAGAAAACAAATCAATCTGCATGTGAATATTTATGATGATGATTTTTGGCGCTGCGTGGATCACAGCATCCCCTTCCAGCTGCCGGGTCTCCTCTCATGTCACAACATTTCACACCGAGGTGAAAACCTTCTCTGCTGTGTGTAACCGTGCTGCCGGGAACCAGCCAACTGAGCAGCTTTGCAGTGTGTGCATTTTTAGAGGAATATTCTCGACAGTTTGGCATCAGTGGGCCACTAGGTCCCAACATTTTAAGTATTCTTTGCTGGCAGGGTAAGCCATATAATTTAGCTTGAGATTTCATCCCATTAAGAGCCAAGCCATGCACAGAGATAATGCTATGTTTGGAGAGAAAGCAGGTGTTAAAGGTTGTTCTCCCTCTTAATGCTGTGTGCAAGTGTTTTTACAGTACATCAAACTTGCCTAATGTAATCTTCATAACACTTTCATTTAAAATGCTCCCTGTGGTTTGTATTTGTGGAACTGAAAGAGCAGCATCTACTTTGTAGCTTGGTGGGGCGGAGTGTCCTATTGAACATACCTTCATGCAGCTGTTTGGGAAAGATAATAGGTTTTTAACCTCTGTCAGTGTTGGACTGGGGTATTTATGGAGCTCTACTAAAGCTTTGCCTGGTCAGCTCACCTTGCAATACCAATTTTTCACAATTTGCCATATTCCTGTGATAAGTTGCAGATTTTCTTGGCCTCTCATAGTACCTCATGTTGTGTCAAACAGCATGGGATCTTACCAAGAAACAAGGACTTCCTTGCTGTTCCTCAGTGCAATGTGAAACACTCGTGGCTGCTGGTGCTGTGAGTTCAGTAAATATTGTCACATAGATTAAGAAAGAAGCTTTGAAGAGTTTCAGAAAATATTTTGTCGTCTTTTCTGTACTTGATATGCAGAAGCTGTGGAACTGGCAAAAACTCTGCCTGTGGTGCTCCTGCTTCTGGGTCTAGAGGTTTCCGAGGTCAGCCGTGGGTGTTGAATCCTTGTTCCAGAGTATTGCAGAGAAATTTGCAATATTACACTTGGCATGCAGAATGTGGAAGTTCTTGAGAGCCTGTCTGCTGCTGTTGCTGGCATTGAGTTAATCTTGATGGTTGTGTATGTGTTTTGGGTTTTTGCCTTAAAAAGGGAAGGATGTAATTTAATGTACTAAAATGCTATTGATGTGCTATCTCTTTAGTCACTCTAGGTCTCTAGCAACCTAAATTGGTATGATGGAGACTGTAGCATGTTTCATGTAAGAGTTTATGTCCGGTGAACTGCCATTGCCACTTTTGTCACTGCTGAATACATTTTTCTATTAATGTTTAATCCTAAATAGCAGAAGTCTAGTGTTTATATGCCCTCTCTATATAAGCACAACGTCTGTTTTTGTAAAGTTAGTTGTGACATTCAAAACTGAATCTTAAATATATGTGAAGGACAATAGGAAGGGCTTCTTCAAATACATCAGCAGCAAGAGGAGGACTAGGGAAAATGTGGGCCCGCTACTGAATGGGGCGGAGGCCCTGGTGACAAGGGATACAAAGAAGGCAGAATTCCTGAATGCCTTCTTTGCTTCAGTCTTCACTGCTAAGGGCAGCCCTCATGAATCCTGGAGCCTGGACGTGAGGGAGAAAGTCTGGAGAAGGGAAGACTGTTGCCAGGCCACTCTCCATCACCTTTGAAAGGTTCTGGAGAACTGGAGAGGTGCCTGAGGACTGGAAGAAAGCCAATGTCACTCCAGTCTTCAAAAAGGGCAAGAAGGAGGACCCAGGCAGTTATAGGCCGGTCATCCTGGAAAGATGATGGAACAGCTCATTCTGGATGTCATCTCCAGACATATGGAGGAGAAGGTGATCAGGAGTAGCCAGCATGGATTCACCAAGGGGAAATCCTGCTTTACCAATCTCATAGCCTTCTATGATGGAATGACTGGCCGGGTAGATGAGGGGAGAGCAGTGAACGTTGTGTACCTTGACTTCAACAAGGCTTTTGACACTGTCTCCCATGACATCCTCCTAGAGAAGCTCAGGAAGTGTGGGTTAGACGAGTGGACAGTGAGGTGGATTGAGAACTGGCTGAAAGGCAGAGCTCAGAGGGTCATCATCAGTGGCGTAGAGTCTAGTTGGAGACCTGTGGCTGGTGGCGTCCCCCTTCAGGTCAACTTCAGTGACCTGGATGAGGGGACAGAGTGCCTCCTCAGCAAGTTTGCTGGTGCTACCACGCTGGGAGGAGTGGCTGACACACCTGAGGGCTGTGCTGCCATTCAGAGAGACCTGGATAGGCTGGGGAGTTGGGCAGAGAGGAACCTCCTGAGGTTCAACAAGGGCAAGTGCAGGGTCCTGCACCTAGGGAAAAATAACCCCTGGCACCAGTACAAGCTGGGGGCTGACCTGCTGGAGAGCAGCTCTGCAGAGAAGGACCTGGGAGTGATGGTGGATGGCAGATTGACGATGAGCCAGCAATGTGCCCTTGTGGCCAAGGTGGCCAATGGTCTGCTGGGGTGCATTGGGAAGAGTGTTGCCAGCAGGTCGAGGGAGGTGCTCCTGCCCCTCTGCTCAGCCCCGGTGAGACCTCATCTCGAGTACTGTGTCCAGTTCTGGGCTCCCAGTCCAAGAGAGACATGGAGCTACTGGAGAGAGTCCAGCGTAGGGCTACGAAGATGATCTGAGGGCTGGAGCGTCTGCCCTCTGAGGAACGACTGCGAGAGCTGGGCCTCTTCAGCCTGGAGAAGAGAAGGCTGAGGGGGGAATCTCATCAATGTGTATAAGTACCTGAAGGGAGGGTGTCAAGAGGACAGGGACAAACGCTTTTCAGTTGTCCCGTGTGACAGGCCAAGAGGCAGTGGACAGAAATTGAAGTCCAGGAAGTTCTGCCTGAATGTGAGGGGGAATTTCTTCCTTGTGAGAGTGACAGAGCACTGGAACAGGTTGCCCAGGGAGGTGGTGGAGTCTCCTTCTCTGGAGATCTTCAAGGCCCGCCTGGATGCAACCCTGTCTACCATGCTCTAGGTGACTCTGCTGAGCAGGGAGGTTGGACTAGGTGATCTCCAGAGGTCCCTTCCAACCTGATTCTATGATTCTATGTACATCAGACCAACATAAAGTAATTTAGAATTTAAGGGATCACTTACACCTGAACAGCTCCTGTTTTGCAAGGGATTTTATTGGTCTTAAACTGTGTATTATACAGTGCTTGGTTTGACTGAGAGTGTTTTCTAAATTCACCTTAAACATCTTTACTCTTTTTGTCTCTATCTTAGTATTTCCAGTACAGAAAAGATTTTTTTGATGGCATTTTCCCTCCCTTTTACAGCAGTAGGGCCACTGTGGTGTAGTGGAGAATAGTTGACTTGAACTGACCCTACTACATAAATACAGAACCTACTTAAGCGTTTGAAAAAAGGAGTCTTTATTAGAATAAGTGCATGTAAACCATGGAAGGTTGCAATTGTAAGTATTAGAACTATAGAAAATTCCATGGAGTTTCCAAAGAATAAATACAAAAGAAATGCGTAAAAAACGATATCATAGTTAGCAGCAGAGGCTGATATTTATACGAGAGGAAAATAATATAAATTGTTGACTTACAGAAATTTCAAGCATTTTTATGCATTTAATAAAGGGTTGCAATTTAAGTAGCTTAAGTATCCTTCTCTGTAGATAGTGTGTCCTGGGATTTAACAATGCGCCTGTTGGATGAATTCCACTCAGATGTGATTGCCATTCTTGCAACAAAGACTAGCTGATGAAGAAATAAGCAGAGCCAGTATTGAAATGGTCATCATGTTAGTAGTGGGGGAAGAAGGAGAACAGATTTGTACAATCTTTTTCTATTAATTCAGCCTTTAAGAATCTTGGCCATGGGCAAAGCGTTATGTAGAACAGAATCAAAATGTTGTTTCTGCCCGCAAAACCTTCTAACCCAAGTTGTTTTGACTCAGATGAGGCTTTAGGTGGTTTCAGATCATCTGGGGAGAAATGGGAGCTGGGGAGACACGGCCTGGTGGGCAGGTAGAAATGTCATGCAGCAGCCCAAACTAGCCAGATTTTTGGTGAACCTGACTGGAGAAAGAGCATCTAAAGGAAAGTATCAAGGCAGTTTGCATACTTGAAAGAGGGCTTTCCTCGAGCCCCAGAGAGTGATTTAAAAGTTCCAGGTGGCATTTCTTCTTCTTCTTTTTTTTTTTTTTTCTTCTTCTTCCCCCTCCTGCCCTTCCCTTTTTGAAATGCTGAACTGAGGAATGGAGACTGACAATATGGGACAACTGAAGGTGGGGATTGGCCACCCGATACTGAGTGAGAGGTGATGCGGTAAGAATAGGGGCCCTGTATACAGGGGCAAAAAATTTACTGTGTTCAGCATGCGAGGGCTTTTGCAGAGACCAAGAGGGACAGCGTAGTCCAAGTTGGGAAATACTTTAATAGCTGCATTCTGAATGGGTATTGACAGGGTAGGACCTCAGGAGTTAGAGCAGGAACACATTCTGAACGACCGCAAGCAAGCGATGCAAATGTATGCCAGAAGTAAATATAGTAGAGTAAGCACTGCTAGAGAGTCACTGAAGTCAATGCTGCATAACATAAAATTGCAGAATATATTTATTTGTGAAGGTTATTAAAGCACAGCTTCAAACTTGTCTGAGTCCTTGGAAAGGTGATCGCTTTTTGGTTCACTAGGCTGAGGTTTCATGATACAGCTGAGTTTGATCTGATGGCGCACTGCCAGTGGAAGGGGTGAGCTTGCCGTTCCCCTTGGACCGCTCTGGCACTTGTCCGACCCACTCGCAGGCTGGTTCAACTCACTGTGCTGGGGGAAACGAGCTGCCTTCTCTCCTCAGATAGGCAAACAAATTTTTGCTGGTTGGGTGAGCTCAGCTTGGGAAGGGATTGGGAAGAGCCTCAAAGGTGTGCACGAACAAGAGGATAGGCGTGGGGCCCGTAAGGGCATGGGAGGTGTATGTGCTCCTTTTTGTGGCAACAAGCTGGTAGGTTGTCTGAGCTGTATATGCAATTGGGAGTGAATTGGCATTCCTCTTGTCTCAGCACTGAGTCAGCGCGCGACACCGCAACCATCAAACACCCTGATTTCAGGGTGCTGTCACACTCTTAAAGTACTGAAAATGTTTACAAAAGGAGTATTTTGTAAATGATAAAGACTAAGTAACGCATTTCACGTTTGCATAATTCTGAATCGTTTATCCTTCTGAGGACTATAGTCATTCGGCTCATTTTAGCAAACGCTTAACGACGTAATCGAGCTCAAACTGTCTGTTACCTAGCTGAGCTAACACTGAACGTAGGTCTGTTCTGGGGGAGATTATGCACGTTCTCTGCAACCTGCAAGCATCATTGAGCACGACGTTCGAAGGGTGACAGTGAGAGGCATGACTGGTGTTGTGAAGGGTCAAGATATCTTGTGAAACAAACTCAGGACTTGCAGTAATGGAAATAGGAGGTATCTTGGTGCTGATAGCATTCGAGCTCATGTGCTTAGGAGGAGTTGGGAAGAGAAGTCCTTGCTCTAAGCTGGGTAGGATGGAAGGGATCACTAACTGGAAAAGCTGGAGAACCACGTTTTGATTTTACGTAGTCACAAGATGACAGTGAGTCACAAATGTGACTGTGTGTGTGGGGGGGGAAAAAGCACAGTGGGGATAAGAAAGAAAATTGATCATCCTCAGAATGGAGATCCCACCTGAGAGCAAACACAAAGAGCTTGGTTGGGGCGGTACAATGAGTACTGGAAGGGAGGTGGTATAATTCATCTTTATAAATACATCAGGGAAATAAACACTAGGGAAAGAGAAAAGCTATTTAAGCTGCAGGATCAATGTTAGCATGAAAACAAATGGATAAAAACTCAGTCAGGAATAAATGTTAGGCTGAAAAGTAGAAGGAGATTTCTGTCAATCAGAGGAGTTCAGTTCTGTCAGATACAGAAATTGAGGTGTTCCCCCCCCCCCAGGATGAAGAATTCTTGTCAGTAAGTGAAGTTTTAACCTTTACTGTTTTGTCTGTGAATTTCTTTGCTGTGGTCATTTATGATGCTTATTATTTTTTTCCCCCCTTAGGTGTTTTTATGGCCTCTGTCACAGTAGTGTCTCAGTGTCTCCCAGACATTTATGGATTTATTCTGAGAACGTTCCTGTGAGGTAGGAAAATATTATTATCTGCATTTTACGGACTGGGAACTGAGGCACAGTGCGATAAAGGTTGCAGGAGGAGTTTTTAGCATAGCCAGCAGTCAAAATAGCATAGCAACATAGCCAGCAACTTGGTGATTGTCCTAATCGCAACCCCAGCTACCTGTATTTGTGTAGGGTTTTTTGTTTGTTTTTTTGTCTCTTGTTCCAAGATTCTTGTACAAACAATCTGCAAGGGGCTGGAAGAACCTTTGGAAAATATGATTACGGTTACTGATATCCTTTATTTTTTTTAACATTGTTACTTATGACTTGAAATGCCTTTCTAAAAATACGGGCAGCTCTGTTTATGTTAAGTCGTTAACATGTTTAGACTTTCAACAGATAAACTGTCATACTTTTTTTGAGTCACTAGCTCCTTTATTCTACCTGTCTGGACTTGTGGTTGTTGAATTCTTACTTTGCCTAAGCTAATGCCAGCCCAGTTACCTAAAGCAATGCCAAGAATTTCATCATCCATGCAAAGATCTGATTCGTGTCAAGACAGGTGTAAAATTTCTCAAGCACGTTTATGTGTAATTACTGTTTAACTTTATTTTTCAAAGGGCTTTCCAAGCCAGCTGAAATGGTCAACTTTGAGCTCCCAGATTCTCCTAGAAATTGGATTTCGGTGCCTGCTTAGTGGTGCTGATTCCTTTCAAAACTATTGCAAAGTTCGTGACACATGTGTGCACACTGAGTTATCATTTATGTCATAAAATCGACTCTCATGAGTAACAGCTTGAAATTCCCTTGCCCCTGCCTTCAAGGAGGGAAGTTTTAAGATAGCTCTCCCTTGAGCCTTTCTTTCCCTTCAGTTTGGTATGTAAAGTGTGACTTTCACTGCCTTACAATTTTTTTCAAGGTACAGCAACATTACAAATTATGAAGACACCAGCAGACTCTCACAATTAAATATTTTTATTGTCTATTAAAATAAGCAACATTATTAAAATGATAACACTGCAGAGAGATATTTAATGCTAGCTTTCTAATTTCACAATCTGTAAAATACACACATAGAATGATATTTATACTCTTTAGTGATGTATATTATGTGCCACTGTGTCCCCAAGAATGAAGTCCTAATGACTCATGAGCTGTCTCAAAGTGTAGTAAATAAGATTAAAGAGTTGGCCAGAGACCTTAACAGTCAATTAGGCCATGCATTACTCAGGCCAGTATTTGTGGAGTGCAGAAGGGAAGCTAAAACTCATTAGCTAAGATGCTGATGTTAGAAACAAGTAAGATTTCTTTAAAACCAGGAACTGGGTCTAGTCGCTAGCACTTTCGCTGCGCGTGGTTTGGTATTGCCGTGGGAAGCGTGGCCGAGCTGGCCGAGCTTGGGGGCTGTCCGCCGAGCTGCAGGACGCTGGGTGGGAAAACGAAACCGAGCTGCGGCAGCGACTGGGTCACGCTGCATCTGAGCTGGCAGGTTTGGTCTCGCTGTTGTTCAGCAAAGCAGTGATCGTCAAAAGCCTCTCCGTTTCCTAGCTTTTTTTTTTCCCCCTTCCCTCTTGTTACGTGTGTTTTCAGCTGACCTGAACAGTCGTTCTATCGTTGTTAGTGTAAACTCAGGTTTCCTGTAAATAAAATATGACAGACCTGGCCATACAAATGTGCCTGGAAGTGTGTTCTGAGTGACATGCAATAGCGACTTTTAAAGTAAATCTTTTTTAACTACCTAAATTGGGCAATCTCAGCAATCTAGGTCATCATTTAACTGTAGGGTTTTCTTTTAAAACCATTTCCTTAATAAAGTCCATCTGTTGTGATTGGGGGGCAGAGGAACCCAGAAGAAAAATCTTCTTCTTTTGCTGCCCAAATGAATGGGAGAAGAAAGATAAAGATGCCTTTTCAATCATGTCAGGCTGAATCTAAAGCATCAAGGAATGATTTTACAGGAGAACCCCTGAAGATAAACTGTAACCTAGATTAGCAGAATTCAGATTAAGTTTTCAGGACTTCGGAGACCATTTTACATTCTGAAGCATTTTTTTGACATTCATTTAAACTAAAATTGTTGTATAGTCACTCTTTCAGAAATGTGTAGAAATACATGAAGTTTTGATATGAATGCTACAATCCTGAAGTTACTAAACTTGGTAAAGAGGAGACTGCTTGAAAAATAATAATAAAAAAAATAAATAAAACATGATACTTCCATGTGAAGTAGTTACTGCTGGAAAAATGTTTGTGATTGCAATTTTGGGGATTTTTTTTTTATGTGCAACATTTCCACTGGAAGTTGGACATTTTGAAATAAGTCTGTAGAAAACAGACTTCTACACATGGTTATTTTTCTTCATTCTGACTTAAAATATAACAGAATTGTCATCAGGTAACACTGTCATCTTCTAATTCTTTAAATCCTTTTATTTTTGAACTGATTTGCATTTTGGAAAATATGTTGTGATAACATGTTCTCATTTAAAGGCTTTTCTGTATTATAGGTTATGTATTTGTACAACACACTGGCACAAAACTTTGGCAGTTCAAAGTGATTTGATCGCACGTTACGCCAAATTGGCTGGAACATACTTAATGCGAAACAATCAGTTACCCATTGCTTATCACTCTAATTTGGTCAACAGTATTTTCTAGCTATATGTTAAATAACAGCCAGCAAAGGTCATCAGCTTTTCTAGCTACATGTGAAATGACAGCCTCCAAAGGTCCTCAGCTGACAGAGCCCAGCGTTCTTTATGTATGGCTATATGTGGCTTTTTGGACTTAGAATATGAGAATTGACACAGAGCCCTGACAAGTCCTGTCATCTTACAAATGAATGAAGTACTTTAATGTGTTGGCACCCAAAGGGTATGACTTACCGATCGCCGAAACTGGACGATTTAGCTAGTTTCATGTAGAATATGTTGGAGAACACATGTGGAAAGGAAAATTGGCGGGGGGTTCTAGCTGCAGGTTTGGACTAGTAAAATTCATTTCTGCTTTGAAGCTGTGTGTTTTAACATGGATAGATACTTGCAAAAGTGTATTTAGGAAAAACGGCATCAGCAGAAGCTGAAGGTATGACAATATTTAACCATATTTGCAGAATTGAACATTCTGCAAATGTTCCCTCTGGTCTCTTTCATTTCCTTTTCTATTATATAATCAGCATATTGGAAGGTGGCTTTTGTGTTGTCACTTCACCCATTTAATTTAGCTTTCCAAAGGTTGTGCAATAAAGGTAGAATCGTCATACCTGGCAGTGTAACTTTGTGTCGTCCCACGTAGTCAGCGCTTGCAAGCGCTCTGGCGCAGTGGGTTTGAATAGCTGCCACGCCATGTGTGCGTGTTAAACCCGAGACGGGTGCTGAACTCATTAAAAATACATGCTGCATGAGTTAATGTGCTTAAGAAGTTTTGGTACTAAGATCTCCTTTGAGGATGCGTTTAACTGTCACTTGGTTTTGTTCTATCTAGTAGCAGCAGAGGCTTGGTTGAAACCATCCAGTATTGGGTAGACTTGTTTTGAAGCTGAGCTGGGTGGGTTTACAGGGTAGCGATGCAGTGCGGACAGCAGCAGAGAGCTCACGCGTGAGCCCAGGCAGCCGCAGGGGGTTCTCCGGGTGCTGCGCTCCGTAGCACGTGGGTGTGCATTGAGTTGCAGTCCCAGGCAAAACTGGGGGTTTCCAAAGAGACCTGAAATTAATAAGTTGGTTCTACTGAAATAGAACAATTGCATGATACCAAACTCCTCTGACTAAAATAGATTCTGATTTTCTCCAGTAGCAAAATAAGGAGCAGCAACATGGGAAATTACCAGTTTTTTATTTAGTCTGTCTTTTTTCCTCTCTGTTCGTGCTTTCTTTCTATTCATTATTAGTTCAAGGATAATTTCAAGTAGTCTACTAATTATGATTAGTTTTTCTATGGAGGCAAGCAGCGTGAAAGGGATTACTGATAGCGATACTTGCATTGGGAGCAAATTCAAATATATGTGGATTGGAAAATACATTGACGTTTTTCGTGTGTTTTTTCTTTCCGGAAAACAGTGTTGGAAACCAAGTTGTGTTATGTCCAGTGAAACAGATTTCAGGGAAAGCAGATTATAATATTTTGTAAGGGACTGTTTTCACTTTATCACTCTGGAAGAAAATACTTGCATATCCATATTCAAGAGTAGACTGCTGTATTTTGCATAAATTGAAGAACATACGGATTTGTTGCATTCTCAACAGAGCAATAGAAAATATGATACTTTCTCATTATTTTTAACTGGTAGTATGGTAGCATACTTACAAAAAGATTTTCTAGATAGAAACCTCAAGTAAAACAGATGCTGGATTTAAAAGTGGAAAAAAACCAAGCAATTTTTGAGCGTTCATCATTTCCTGAAAATTGGACCTTTTAAAGTATTTCAGGTTGGATACACTAAAGACTGAGGCATTCAGATCACTAACTGCTTTTGAGAATGACAGCCAGAATCTCCATTAGCGTTGCATCTTCTGCCTAGGGGATCACATAGCGGAGACTGATGTGTCTTTGAGGATGGAAAAGGAGCAGTTTAGGAAGTTACTGTGTTCAGCTGAGATCTGCTAACAGAGCACACAGCTGTGTCTAGTTTGTTTCACTGAAAAACAAAATAGGAATCACAGAAGATGATCCAAGGTTGTCTGTTCCGCTTTGCGTAGAAGCAAACTAGCTGTGCTTCGTTAATGAGCTACCATGTCTCAGCTAGAAGGATGGTAGTTTCCAGCTGATGAAAGGTAAATTGCTGTGCTAGGTTGGACCAGTGGTCAGTCAAATTTGATGTCTCACCTCCAGCAATGATTAGTGCTGGATAACTAAGGGACTGCTGCAGGAAATCTTGAATTTGATTTTCAAATATTTTATCTGCTATGGAAGCTTTCTCTGTGTTCTATTACTATTATTTTTTTATTTATCAAACCAAAACAGACTAATTCAGCCACTGAAGGTGTCTCTTTTCAAGTGCAGTCAATTTTCTTTTCAAATCTTTCTTTGCAAAAAGGGAGTTAATTACATTTCTTAATGTTTTCCCTTTAGAGATCTCAACTGAAGTTTAGTATAAGCTACATATACTAAATACGTACATATACTTTACTCTGAACTTTTTTTTTAATGTCTAGTTGTGCTAGATGAATAGTCTGGAGTTTTTTGTTAACATTGTAGCTTAAAGATAAAATATAGGTTTCATGTAGTATTGCTTGAGTGTGTCTTCACATTAATTAAAATTAATTTAAACAAGGTGATAGGACTAAAGTGCAGAGTAGGAAAAGAATAGATCCGAAAAAGCAGATAAGATAGGTGTATTCAAATAGTCAGAGCCTGTTGAAGTTTGCTCTAGGGTACATCAGCAACTAGCCAAGCAACCTTTGAACCATTTACAATTATGTTTTAGAAATTGTGAAGAGCAAGAGAGGTCCTGGAGGACTGAAAAGGGCAAGCGTAGTACCTGCCTGTGAAAAGAAAGATCCAGGGACTTATAGACTAGTTAGTCTAACTCTGATATGTTGAGAATTGGAACAAAATTGTTAATCAGTTTCTAGGAATCTGGAGGTTAATAAGTAGTAAGAGGGAGCAGTAGCTGTGATATATCTTCACTTTAGTAAGACTTTTGAATAACCTCTCTTGGCATTCCTGTAGAATAGGGAAATAATATATGTTTAAGGTACACAAATAACTGTGTAAAGACCATGTTTGAAGAGTAGCTACCTATAGCTTAATGTGAAAATCAAGGGAACTGAGGGGTGGCACATGGAACTGTATGCACGCACCCCTGTTTGTCATGGGCTGAGCTGTATTTGCAGTTTTCTTTACTGATGCAGACAAGGGAATACTTACCGAGTTTGCAAGGAAGCTGGAGCTGAGAGGGACTGCAAGCATTTTGAAGCATAATTCTGAATTAAATGATTATGATAAATTGAAAAAGCATTTTTAAATCTGCAACATATAACTTAATGAGCTGAAATGAGGAAATACAAAATAGTGAGTACGTGGCTTGGTTGCACAACCGCGAAAGAGCACTTGGGGACATGTAGTGGATCACCACCTATATACAAGCTAACAGTGTGATGCTGTTGCCAAAAGGACAAACTTAATCTGGAATATATTAACAGGACTATAATTACATGTAAGGTAATGATTCTGCTGTGGTCAGTGCTGCTCAGGCCTTGGACGTGAAGCTGTGTCTTGTTGCAAGCCCTGCAGTTAACTGAAGATTTCCCCTGGAAGTGACTGGGATTTGGAAGATGTATGATGTGAGGGCTGTCGGGGGCATTGGGTGTGATTAGTCTGTGGAAGAGGAGACTGATCAGCTGCTGTTTGTCTTGGCCAAGGGATGGATGAGAATTTCTCTTGGTTTACTACAGGGCTGCTTCAGCAAGGAGCTGGTGGCTCTGCCTGCTCTGGGAGCAGTGAGCATTGCCTCTGGTACCTTGGTTGTCCCAAGCTCAACTCCCACAAAGCTTCTGGAGAACAGCTCCCAACAGCAGTGGCTGGTGTGCCTGAGCTTGCCCTGTACAGAGTAGAGGATCCCAAGGCACTGAGGTTGGTCACATTGAACAGCAGAAGTTAGCAAAACTGCCAGTGGAAGGAGATGCATGTTGAGTGGGAAAAGCTCCCAGAGTGAGGAAACCCAGGGACCTTTATCTCCTCTGCCACTGTTGCTACAAGTCCAGTGACCACTGCTCACCTCTGATGTGGGTCTGTGTCATCTCTCTCTATGGGAGTTCTTTAAAAAACTGGTGTAGAGTCTATTGAGGATCATAAGGTATGAGACATTGATGAATTAAGATAGGTATTGAAAAGGGGAGTGAATGCAGCAGAGGGCCACCAGGCTGGCCAGGAGACTTGAGCATGAGAAGTGCGAGTAGAGGCTGAGGGAGTTGCTCTTCCTTAGCCAAGAGAAGAGAGGGTTTAATGGAGAATCTAACTGCACTGTTCCTTCCCTGGCTGGTGGTTGCAGAGAGGGAAGTTGTTGGACTCTTCTGGAGGAGCACAGAGTAAAGCGAAGAGACAGTGTTCACAAGCTGCAGCGAGGGATATTCCAGTCAGATATAAGCAGAAAACTTTCACAGCAAGAGTGGAAGAATACTGGAACAAGGGCCCAGAGGTGGTGGGATCACCATCTATGGAGGTATTCAGAAATCAGCTGGACAAGGCTCTGTGCAACCCTATCTGACTTCAGAGCTAGCACTGCTCTGAGCAGAGGGTTGGACTGGAGACTTGCAGAGGTCTTTTCCTGCCTATTTTATTCTGTGATTCTATAAACTGCTTTTGTTCCCCTTTTCTTATGGGGGTGAAATGTTTGAATTGTGGTAGTCTCAGGCATAAGTTAATGGCAGCGCTCCTGTAGTTGATGTTAATCCAGGATTCAAAAGGGTCAATATTTTAATTACTGAGATTGTTTCCCTTTGAGTAGTATTGGTTAATAACATGGAGAAGCTTGTTTTCTTGACCAGGCTTCAAGACAGGACATTGTTAATCAAATGTTTAGATTTCTTCGGTGCTTCAGCAGTTCATTTTGTTAGAAGCACTTAGTTGTTTTTGGACATGAGCGTTTAACTTCATAGCCATCAAGAAACCTTTGCATCGAGCACGTGATTGATGAGCAAATGCCATGATTGAGTGTTCAAAGGAGATTAAAGCCTTGTAATGTAATAAACATGTATCTAATCAGAGAAACTTATTTCCCATCATAATAAACAGAAAACGTGATGAGCGACTTCAGCATCAATTTCTTAATGTTTTGCAAAACTAATAGCTATGAGCTTTAATGGGTACAGGGATATGTAATCTCTAACATGCGGTGGTTAAAGATTAATACACATTGGCTATGTTTAAAGATCAAGAAAGGCTCTTATGTAACAAAACTTTAACTCTATTTTTAGCTCTGAAATTTGTAAGGTGGCTTCTAAAGGTAGGGAGCTTTGCCATGTGGAGCGTTAGTCCGTATCGCGAACTTTATCGACGGTTCAATACAGTTGTTTTTCTTGAAAGGTTTTTCTGGGTTAGAATGTCAGGAAATCAGCGCTGAAGTTTCTGTCAAGGTCTGATTTAATCACTTAAAAACATAGCTGGACTGCTTGACAGGTGACCACATAAAGCATTCTCAAAGACTAATGGTCTATCTTGTTCGTCTGTCCCCATTTTTTTTAATCATGCTGATGTCTTCGTTGTTTGTTACGGAGGTGCTGCTGTTGAAGTTATTTCCCATGGTAGCTGTGACAGCGTGCGGGGGGCTGACCCCTCCTGCCTGCTGGGACGCTGTCTTTCCTGGCACTTGCACAGTGCCGTGGAGACTTTAGACCGTCTAGTTAATCTACATTAATTGTGTTGTGTGTGTGTCTATATAAATAATATATCATTTTCCTGCTAGGTTAATGTTTGTTAAACTGTTGTAAGTGAAGTTATCACAGTGTGAAATGTTACGGTGCCCAAGTCTGAAACGATCTAGCTTAACTTTCTGACTTCTCTTTCAAGGTTTTTCTTGTAGTGGTTCTGCTTTGCCAGCCTGCACACGGAGGTGACGAACAGGGCTTTCTCCTGGGTTTTGCTTTATAGTCATTATCTCCAGATGGTGTATATCTTTTTATGCTATTGTTAAAGCTGTATTGTTCACCTGAAGTTCTGTTTCTTATGTAGTATAGCTGGATTTTTTGGAAAATTCAATTTATATGTTTATCTCAATAGCACAATAAATTGGCGTTGCTGGAATCAGAGATTCTAACCGATGAAGTATACAAGGAAAAAGCACTGATAAAACGTATGCTATAGATGTTATGACAAGTACGTCATATTTTTTGCTGGAAAGCAGAGTGACTGATTGGCTGTAGACATTCCTGACACTGTCTGACAGAAAGGGTTGTTTTATCTGAAAACAGTGCAGTTACAGATGAGAGAGTTCCTGAAAAACATCACTCACTTTTACTCGCGACATCCATCATTTCCTAATTATGGCTGCTTTCAGGTAAAGAAACAAGCTCTTTTCATCGTTCCTTCATAGCTTCTCTTGTCGCTGCAGGAACAGGGTAGGGTTAAAGTAGGTTCTTTATCCTGTGGCACAGGGACTTGTGGATTAAATTAATGAATGTTGGTGTCGGTGTGTTAGATATGTCAGGCTGTTACAAGAATGGCAATGGTTATTGACTGTAGAAAATGAATAACTTTTGTAGCTTAACCACTGCTTTTGAAGCACAGATGATCTGTTAAATTTTTGCTCGGAAGTCCCAAGTTTCGCTGTTTCATTGTCCCTCAAAAAGTTGAATCAAAATGGAGCAAGTCGTGAGCGGTGTGAAAAGGGATGCCCCTGATATCTCTTTGGATCAAGGAAAAACTTCTGGAATCTGGTTTCTGTTGTTTTTGACAGCAAGAACCTTCTTCCCGTGGGTGTTTTATATCTTCCCCATCTCATGGTGGTGGCCTGTGGCACCCAGTTCCCCAGCCGTCAGCAGCTGCTGCCTCTTGTTCCTCCGCAGGAGGATTGATGGCTGGCTACTTTTGCTGTCTTGGACAGGACGGGGAGGAAGGGTCCCCGTCACCTCGTGGGCTGGCAGCAAGCCTTTGCCTGCTTCATGGAGGAGCCACTGGCCCGGTGCGTGGGCAGCATGGCTGGAACTGCTGTCAGAACAAAAACTGAAGCTGGAATTTCTGAAACACTGAGTTGGCTGAACTTTTTTCCACTGAATTTGATGGTGCTATAATTCAATTTTGAAAAGCCTCATACTTCTGCTGGCGTTCAGAGTGACTGGCACAAGCATTGCCTGTAGATGTGCTGTTTCCAAGCCCTCTGCTGCTTCCTGGCATGAGAGCAGACGTTAGCAGCTGTGTCCATTATATAATGGCCTAATTGATCTGAAAGGCTCCGATCTGTTGGAGGCCTTAGGATAGCCGAGTATCTTACATGCTAATTTGCTTGTGCCCACCTTCTGTGTATGGCTCAGATTTCCTGCTGGGTCCTTAAGAAATTTGTTTTCCACTGCAATGCAAAGTCATTCTCTTCTCATAGTCCTACAGCATGAGCAGTTAGGGGATTTACTTGCTCTGAGTGTTACTGTTGGTGTTGTTTGCTTCTCTGCATGTATGTGCCAAGCGTTCCACCCGTGAGCGCTCTTGTCTGGCCGGATTTCGTTTACTTTGTGTGACCAGACCACAGGTATAGTGATGCAGGGGGATACCATGGTGATAGTGTAGGTGCCAGTGTGTGTGGCTTGATCGGGGAAGAATAAGTGAGCTTTTTCAAAATTGTTGTTTAATTCAGATGACTTTACAGATGGTGAAATGTTCTGAAATGTTCCGTGCTGCCTTTTGCTGTTGAAGAGTGGGTGCTCTGCAGTACTTCACTGGTTGCTGGTGGTAGCGGTAATGAAAAAATACACCTGATAATGACAACAGGGCTGATGCATCTTGTGCCACTGAAGACACTGGCATCTGAGATGGAGAGTGCCCGTTACAGTTTCTTGCTGGCCCTCTATTTGAGTGCGTCCTCAGGGATGCACGCACACACATTGTCTGTGGGCTGCGTAACTCTGTTCCCCAAGTCCTCTTTCCTGGCTTCCTCTTGGGGAGTGGAAGAAGGACGGCCACTGTCCTGTCTCCTTGAGTTGGTGTTTTGTTGTTTCATTTTTGTGCTTAATTTTATATTGCTAATAGCAAGATGACTTTTTTGCAAGAAGACTCAAAGGGGTGGCCTGTTACTTCTGATAGAGAGAATGCAAAAGAAATGAAAGTACCTTACAGCAAAAGAGGAGGCTGTTTAAAAAAAAAAAAAAAAAAAAAAAAAGATGTAGTCTTCCCTGGCTAAAGGTTTGGTGGCCAAATACCCCAAGTGCTAGTTCTGAATCGACATCATCCATGGATATTCACTTGTGGTCATGGAGCCTCAGAGTTCTGAAATTTGCGCTCTGTACATTGAACAAATTGATTAAAGAAAAACAAAATAAGACAAATATTGTTGTAGTTCTAGAGAAAGGACTCAGTTACACTAATGGCCAAATTTTCTTTCCCAGAAAGTGTTACTTAGAGCCTAACTTAAAACAAACAAACAAACAAACAAACCACTACCCACACATCTCAAATACCCCTAGTGCAGTCTTTCTGAGGTCTGAAAGACTGAAGTGGATCGTTATCTATCAACTCCTCCAAGACTAACTTGTGGGGAAGGTGGTGCCATAGCAAAGTCTTTTGCAGGGAAGGTGTGGGAGAGGCCATCTGTCAATATTGTTCTTGCTGCTTTTCTAATGCTTTTACAAATTGATAGTCTGGGAGTTGTCTCTGCTGCAGGTAAAGCCTGTTTCAAGCCCTTGTGTGCTGATATTTTATTGAAGCGAGACACGAGCGCCCTAGGGAAAATGGCATTGTGATAATAAAACACTCTGATACATGCATATAGCTTAAATGTCATCTTAGGAGAAAAAGATAAAGCAGATGTTAATTGTAAAAGAGCACTTCACTTACATTTTTTTCTTATTAAGGAATTTCATCTGATTCAGCATATCTGAATGCATACAACTGCTATATTTATAAACCGCAAAAATATTTATTTGAAATAGTTCTGTGATTATGTAAATACATTGTTTTAATAGAAGGAGAATAAATTTAGGAGCCTCTGATTAGAATTTTTTTTCCCCAAGATTAGGAGTCTGAAGTAACAGTCAATTTTTATCATATGTTTTGAAGAAGAGAATTACAGGTCCACGCTTTCTTTAACCATTAGATAAGCAGTTTGACTAGAATAGCAGTTTTAATCAGTTTTAATGATATTTCCCCAATACGTAAGGGACCAGGAGGATGCGTAAGTCTAAAGGTCTGCTGGTAATTGCCGAAGTTATGGGAGCTGTTTACGGAACGTGCAGTGCCTGGATCGCTGCCTCTGCTGCAAGTGTATACACGACCTCTGCTCTCGGTTTAAAGTGTAGTTAAGGAATATGTGCTTCTGTGTATTTGAAAACAATAAAGCCATCGCATTTGCAGACCGTGCAGTACTTAGTGATGGCAGATACAAATGATGCGCTTCAGTGAGTGCTGATGTCAAGTGATGCACCTTCTTCTAAGGAAAAAATGCATCCACGGTTATATATAATTAGCTGATGTTCTGGTGCCTCTTTCTCCAGTGCCATTCTAATGATGTGAAATCAAACCTTTTATCATTACTCGTGCTAGTGACATAATGGCTTGCTATTCTATTTATGGAGGTAAAAATCCTATTTGTCACCTTTTTCAGATGATGAAAGGAAAAACTAAGAAATTGTGTCCTGTCAGGCATTTTGGCCTACAGTACATACCAAGTTTTAGGCAATCCCAATATTGAAATATTAGCTAGGCATTGCTTTTTGCTTTTCTCTGCTAGTAAGGCTGTGTGCCTTCAGCATGTATCCCACTGCAGAAGCCTTGGAGGGAAAAATGATAGGCAAGTCATTTCTGAAAAACCTTTTTTTTTTTTTTTTTTTTTTTTTTTTAGTTCTTAGTGTTGTTCCTTAGCTTCTAATACTTTAAGTTTTTTGTTGCTCCAGAGTTTAATAATCTCAGTTTGGAAACATGGCTTTTTCTGCGTAGGGCAGAGGCGGACATAGTAGAGGCAGGATTTCTTTCAAACAGATTGAGCATCTATTTGTCACTATTGAATTAATGTCAATAGTTCTAAAGATGTTTATATATCTGTGTGTGTGTGTGTATACATACATATATATATATATATACACATATATATGAGAGAAAGTGTGTGCGCAGCTGCGGTATTGGAACTATGTCTTGCCAAGAGAATACTGTAACACCTTTCTGAATTTCCAATTTCTGAATTGAACCTTTGTTAGCTGGAACATGGAAACCTGATAAAGAGCCGTCTTAGAGCACGGAAAAAGACATTGCTAAACAGGGAGAAAAGGTCTGAAAACAAATACTGTCTCTTAACACTTGTTAGCAGAGAGTTGGAAGCAAACCGTAGCTCTTTGTACGAAGTTAAGCGACAAGATTGAGGAGTAGGTATTTTTCCTGTCTGAGTGAACGCTGTTAGCTGACCCCACTAGAAAAGACCTCTGGTATGTAAACTTCTTTTTTTCCTTTTGAGGAAGGAATTTGAGATCTGCTTTCAGGGCTGCACATTAACCACGCTGCAAACTTTCCTTTCCAAGGCTTGGTAATAAATACAAAATTGACAACTTCAAGAGAATTGGTTAAAGAGAAGAAGATTTTTATAGATAAACTATTTTCACTGTATAGTTTTATGACCTGCTTGGAGGGATGAAAATCCAGCCAGGGACCTTTGTCATTTCTCTTGTTACTGCCTAAGATTAATGCCCAGACGGTTTTAAAAGGCCATTAGTACAAGGAACAAAAGTTAAAAGAAGACAAAGTCTCGTTTTCGGTTGCTTTCCCGGTTGTTCATTGTGGATGCAGCGCATGACCGCCTTGCAGCGCGCTGTGCGGCGGCGGCGCGGGAGCGCGGCCACAATGGGGACTTTGTGGCCACCTTCCTCTCCGCGCTCCTCCGGGCAGCGACGCTGAGATCCTGCCTCTGGCATCCGAGCCGTTGCTCTGGTGACCGCTTATGACTCCAGAAGTATACATTGTGGTCTTGCCGAGGAGCTGAACGGGTGTAAGGAAGAAGACAAATGTGTTCAAACACGACTCTGTGTTGCAAGCCTTCAGGGTGATTAAGAAGAGAGTTGTTTACATATTATATTTAACGTGGTGTATCAGCGTGGTGTTAGGAATTCAAATGTCAATGTTATAAATCCAGAAAATATAATTAAAGGTGATTTAACACCCAGAATGCTGTGCCCTTTACATATACATTATAATTGCCTTTAATTAATAGTGTCTCACAGTTTCACTAAGAGGCACTGGTTTTTTTGCAGTTATTTAATTTTAGAAATGGCTGTGTGTTAATCCCTTGGAACAGCTTTTCCCCCCTCAAAAACCTAAAATGGAATCTGTAATTCTGGGTTAACTGGTTGCACCTTGTGCTCCTTGGTCTTATAACCCCCCAAAAGTCTTCCTGTGAAGCTAATAAGTTTGTACAATGTATTTTTTGGTATGAAAAGGGAGCTTTATGTCAGTGACATGCCAGCAGTGAAAGAAAAAGAAAAATGTTGAATTCTGTAATAAATGCTTTCGTATAGCAGCTCTTTCACAGGCAGAGCAAGAAAAATTGCCAAGCCAGAGTGTGCAAACAGGAGAAAAATGCGCAGTTTCCTGGGAAAGAATCACATATGATGCTCCAGCAAAATATTTTTTTTCCTTTTCTTTTTCTTTCTCTTTTCTTCCTTTCGAAGGCTTTCTGCAGGGATGTTTGCAGGATTCTTTCACTGCTTCCCATTGGACTTAATCTCCTTTGCCCCACTTTGTCTTCACTGCCTCAGGTTCGTAAGGTCCTGGGGTCAGCTGCTGCCCATGCTCAGATGTCCCTGCCCAGGCCTTTCGCACGGAGCAAACGGCAGGTGTAATGACTTAAGGGCTTGCATTTGGCGAGGAGATGCAACGGGTTACTAATGCTCTCCTTGAGCTAGCAAGTGCGTCCCTTCGCCGTGCTGGGCACAGCGCGCTGTTTTGTCCTCCCCAAAGGTTGGTGTTTATACTCCCTTGATAAAAGAAAAAGCACTCCAAGCGTGTGCTCAGAGTGAGAACTCGCATGGATCTGACAGGCAATACAATATCACTAATAGCACCAGATACTTAAGTAGCCTATTTTCGTAATCCCACAGGTAGTTGTTAAGAGCATTTTTTCCTACTGGGAGCCTGGGAGAATATATATCCCTCTGTTGAACTTCTTGTCTACTATCACTCTATTTATGACCTTAATGGAGTTTCTGGTAGTCAGATATAGTAGGCCCTATGTATATCTGTGTTTCAATGCTCATTATTTCGCACCTGGTAGCACCTCTCATTGGAGTAGGTGAAATACATGGGTCACATCTGTACTGGCAACACAGACCTCTCCCATGCCCTCGTAAATGTGCAATCCTTACCAGTTGATCTGCACTAAATTTAGACTAGCTTTTTAGTTGCATTTTGTTGTTTTACATGAGAAAAATTCTCTTGGGCTAGATGGCATGTGCTACTGAACCTAGTACCTTGGGCAGAATTAGTAAATTGGCTATTTCAATGCATTCTTCCAAGTTCTGAAGTGTGGGAGAGAACAGATTGACAGACCAATAATTTCTCGCTGGGATTTATGGAAATTATAAAATCAATGGCATAGGGTAGGAAAGCTGTATAGTGCAGTTTGTTTTCTTTTCCTTATATGCTTTTTAGACATATTGTGACAATACAGAATTGGGATTAATGTTTTTTAAGAGGAGATACTTTCATGCCACTCTGAGCTTTGGAGCAAAAGTTATGCAGGATGCTGAAGAAACAGTTTGTGTAAAGAGGGTTTTAGAAGCGGATAATACAGGTCTAACTCATTTGTGACACAGGAATAACAAATATATTGCAAGTAAAGATTAACATGTCATTATATCAAAACAAAAGAAATTGCCTGAGATGCATTTTCTTATTTTAATCAGAAAGCCAATCTATAGAAATGTTGAGGTTTTGGTCAGGAACGACTAAGTCTTCAGAATTAAAATATATCTGTTGTTGAAATCTGAGCCCTTGATCCTTGTATCACTAAAGAACAGGAAAGAAAAGAGTCCATGTTATTTATCAAATATCCTTCTCATTCCACAGTTAAATTATGTATTTTCCTTATATGCTGACCTGTAATTTGTAGGCTCTCTGGGGGAAAAATCCTAATTAACAGTGGCTTTTGTTACATACTGTTAAAGCTATCTAAAAAGAAGTATTTTGGTAAATTAGTACAGCCTTATTGCCTTGAACACCTGGGGGCTTCCCAGTTGTCCAGGAAGTATCATCTCAGTATCATCTATATGCCGAGCATGTGCCACCACTGCTGTCCTCGTCCCTCCCAGTTGCGCCGAGCAATTCTCTAATTCAGACCGAATGCTCAACTTTGAAACTTTTGCTGAAATAGATTGGGAAGTGTTTGAAGAAGTTTGAAGAACGGAGTTTGCTCTCCCTGGGCTGTTGTGTTTTGTGTGCCTTCCCCGACTGTTATGGGATTACAGGTCCTGCCTTGTCTCCTCGCTGCCATCAGCTGCGATTTCTAGATCAAACGACCAGGCAGCGACAGGCTCTTTGCTCTGCCTCAGAAAGGAGACAAATCTGCAAAGATATCTTTTCAAAGAAGGGCTATTCTCGTTCATAGATCTTTATCAGATGTAGCTGTGCTGCTTGAAGGAATTTAGCCTGGGTGAGTTGTAAATCCCAAAATCTTCAGTCTCCTTATTCAGTAATCTGTCATAAAGGTGAGGAAGCATGTGGCAGTTGCTTTAATTCGAAACATGTTTAGAAATTTTTGAGTGCTGTGCTAAAACACAGTACTTAGGAGAAGATTCTCTTTCTGAAGAGGTAACAAAGGATTTTGCCTTCTGCCAAGTTTGCAAACACTGGAAGAGCTGTGTCTGACCGGGAGCACGCTGGTGCTTTCTCTGCAGATTGTTTTCTCTGGAGAACGTAGGCTGTAGCAATTTTTTTCTGATGTTATTGAAATATAACCTTAGTCCCCGGGTGGAAGATTATTTTGCAAAAGAAAATCGATCTAAATACTCCACGAAAATCTTTTGTTGAGGTTAGTGTATACTCCACAGTACCCAGTAATTGGCTCGCAGCGTGTAGTTTGAACATTTCTTCCAGAGGCAGTCTGGGCTCGACCAGTCTCTGCCCATCTCGGCCGGCTTGTTCCAAACCTGCCTTGTCACCAGCAGCTGCACAGTAAATCAGAGCAGGAGACTGCTTCAGGTTAACAACAACTGTATTGCTTTCCTGTTCTCACCCTCCGTCCCTTGTGTTTACTTTTAACTGGTCCCGTCCATTGCCCAGCGCTGCGTTGACATGTCTGAGGCAGGCGATGCAGCAGCTGGACTCGGATATAGCAACTGCTTAAGCTGTCACCGTTGGTGGAAGGAGCTTTTCAAATTATAGCCTCCGTTCCAAGAGACGAGTATGTTATGTGACATTCAAGAGCACTGTGAAAACTCAAAGTTTGTACCCAGGCTAGTCCTGATTTCTGTTGATGTGCAAGATTCCTGTTCTTTTAAAAGAATCTACTATGGTTTAAAAAGGGTTAAAGTCAAAGAAAATTAGAAGCAGTCTTCTATCATAAAGGATGTGATTACACTGTGAAAGGTGTGAATGTAGTACTTTTTACTGTAGTACTCTTTAGGAGTTTGGGGATTATGAGAACAGGAATTGAAAAATAGTTTCTTGTTTGAGTGAATTTCTTTTTCTGCTTTGTAGTTCGTGGGCAGGTGGCTTTTGGTTGTGTTCTCAGCTGCTTGCCAACAATGTTATCACTTATAAAGCTCTACGGACAAAACTTTTGCTAAGATTTTTCTTCAGCATACTTGGTGCCTAAATGGGGATAACCTAAGGATGGATAGACTGGCTCTGCAGCAAAGACTTATGATTGATAAAAATTTCATTTGAAGAGGTCTTATAGATACTTTATCCAGCAAATCAAATGCATTCACTGATACCTGACTTCAGATTTTAGCAGCGTTGTCCTAGAAGACAATTGGTCATTGCAGGAACAACAATTTGGTATTTTAAGACAGATTGTGAGGAACCTGTTCTTGTCCACCAAATCTTTTGGAGAACATCAACTTAACTTCTAGAGGACTAAAAAAAGGCTGGAAGAGGATAGTTAGGTTTTTAAACCTTTCAGCTTGAGGAATACTTTTAATTTCATTATAAAAATCTTAGTGATGAATGATGCTGAAATTACATAGTTGTCCAAATTCAGTGAAAGCTGGCTGATCGCTCCCTGCTCTTGAAAAGAAAGTACAGGGCATGCTTTTTTAATTTCAAGTACAGGTATATGCTGAATCTCAAATGGCTAGACTCTTACACGTGAAAAGCACTTGGATGTAGGAATAGTAAGCATTTTATTCTGAAGACTTCCCAACAAAAATAACTTACAGCTGCATTTTTAAAAAAAATTTCAAGAAAGCAAAATCGCTCCTATCTTTACAAAATCCACAGCCCATGCTGTGCTTGATGATCTTGATAGTAAGGTTTATCATTAAAAGGCGACTTTAAAGTTACTTACATCAGATTCTGCTTTACTGTGTAATGTTACTTTACCTTTTATGTACCATCTCCCACTTGAAGATCATTTAGTGCACTGCAAAGTAGCTGGGGTTGGCCCCACGTTATGATGTGTTGTCCGCGTTTGTCAGTGTTGACTCATTTACAGACAGGGAAGCCTGGGAGGGAGGAGCAAGTTCAGTACTGTTGAAAGTTACAGGCCTAGTTTAAAAGAGGAAAAAAGAAAAAGCCTGTTGTCTCGGAGGTTAGAAGGTTGTGATGGTGCCTGGTGGAAAGGCCTTGAGTGTCTCCCGCGGGAGGAGCCTGTGGAATAGGGGTATCGCCAGTAGTCCCCATCTGTTACCTTCTTTACCGTATCACTCCACCCCCATGAAAAGGATATTGGGAAATAGTGCTTGCAAGTCATTAGTAAAATTATCCTTGCTTTTCCTATTCCTTAAATGCAGGGTAAGAGTGTCAGATATTTTCGGCCTGCTTTATGAGCCCATGCAGTATCAACAGGATCACATCAAGCAAAGGACAAAAAGGAAAAAGTGTGATGAAATAAGGGATGCTTCCTGCCAAGCATATAAAAAGGCAATAAAAAAAAAAGAAAGAAAAACAAAACTCAGAGAAATGGGTCAGAAGGGAGAAAGGTTGCCACAGCATCCTTTTACATCTGAAGGTGGTTAACCCAGATCCAGAAGTGTGCTCCTGAAGGCCACGTTACTGTCTGAATAATGTGTCCCTGGATATTCTGACTATCAGATTGCACGCGTGTGTGTGTGCGCGTGTGCATGGGAGGGGAATATACCCAACGCACCTGATCATCGAGGCACGTGGGTGGTGCACCAGCTTGGCAGCTTGTGCTCTGGTAAATCAGCAGGCGGGCGCTGTACTGGCGTTCAGAAGTTTTTCTTTTCTCTATTCCCTGAATTAAAAAGTTAACTTTGGGGCCTAGACAGTGTAAAGGTATATAATGTGTTACGTAAACCACCTTTGCTTATAGCTTAGTTGGTGCATGTTAGAGTATGTTTATTCTTGTAAGACTCTGACATCATCCACTTTGCAGAGAGTTGTAAAACAGCAAAATAATACATGAGGCTGGTTCCAGCTGCCGGTGGGGGGGGGGGGGTAAGCGTTCGCTGAGCGAGAGCGGAAGAAAACCAACTTTAAGGGTGGTTGGTTTTTGTGTTTCACTGGAGGACCTGTTGAAAGTCTAAATTACAGTTTTCCTGATGTCTATTTGAGCAAAATTGTAACTGAGCAGTGTGTGCATACGCGTTTCAGTCGAGTGTTAGCAAGAAAGCAACTGTCAGAACTCAGAGGGCTATTTAATTTAATTTTTTTTTCCTCCCATTAGCTGATGAAGCTAAATGAGTGGGAGGTCTGTAAAGTCAGATCAGCGTTGATATAGGAAAGCACAGTTTCTATTGCGAGGATTTAAAAATGCTCTTTAGTGTAGCAGAGAAAGGCAGAGCAAGCAGGTGTGACTACCTGCTGAAGCCAGGTGTATTCAAGCAAAGGAAAGCCTGCATCTTGCAGGGCCTGGAGAGAGAAACGGCAAAGGGGGGAGTGCAGCCCCTCCGTTTCTTGCTGCCTGTCTATGGCAGTAGTCCGGATTCTTCCAGGACTGAAGTGAGGAGATGTGCTTCAGTCAAACAGCAATTGGGCTGGGGATGGCGGTAACTGGATGAAATTTAATGTCTGTGGGGATGTAAAAGGTCAGGCCAGTAATCTATAGCTGTCTTCTGACCTGTAATACTGCAAATCTGAATTTGAGGGTTTTGCAAGTTGCATGTGGCTGTGTGGATCATAGCATCGTTTCAGTGGACTTCCCCGTTAACACGAAACAAACCCCTAAACCCACTTTCCCTCCTTCCCTCCCCTTCCCCTTTCAAAATCCAGGCAACTTCTGTGAACCAAGGTTTTCATCTACATGCATCTGACACACATTGACACGGTGATTGCTTATGGGATGCAGGTGTAGTTGGCACTGAGCTGTTAGAAGCACTCTCTGGTATTTCGGGAAAGGCAGTAATACATGCGCTGGAAATCTCGCTGGTCGGTCGTTCAGCGTGCAGTCTGCTGCTCTCTCCGAGGCATCTTTGTTTCTGTTTAGTATTCTGTGTGCTGTGCTGAGACCTGGGTCTTGTTTAATCAGTTTGGTTCTGATTGCTTCCTTGTATCCATGGGTCGCATCTTGAATTCGGCGTTTTGCATTACAAATCCGCTCTCTAGAGATGGGCAGGATATATAGCTCCATCTGCCACGTTTAGTTTTAGCCCTTTTTCATTGAGTCCTGTTAACAGGTGACACGCACGTCCCACCGAGATCCCAGCTAATTGCTGGGGTATAATTATAGACGAGTGCTGACCGGATGCTCTTCCGCAAAATGGTAGGACTGTCACGGGCTGCAAAAAGATGGGTAGCGCGAGCCTCTGCGCGGCACAGATCACGTGCTCGCGCTGTCCGGGAGCGTGCGTTCGCTTTGAGCAGCGAGATGAGTCGTGAGAGCTAGATTATTCTCCTTGTGTGCCAGCTTGTAAATGCCACAGAAGATGCAGGGAAGTAGATCTCTCACAGGAGTATCATTTGTTCTCTTCTGTTTCGTGACATTTGGATGATAGTATTTTTTTTAAATGGCCACCTCTACTTTTAGACCTACGAGACAGGGGTTAGTCCAAAATCAGAATGTGAAAGTGCTAATAAATACAGTGTTTATGCACTGTCACTAGATAGATGACCGTTTTGATTTCTTATCTTGTTGTTCTTCTGCTAGAGCTGAACTTCTGTTGATGTAGGGTTATAAGAGATAAGTCGTGTATCTTTAGGCTTTCGTAAGGTGGAAAAACAGGAATTCAAACTGTTTCCAGGTTTCCTCTGAAGTGGCACTGTAAGATTGTCATACTAAATTCTGAAGTTTTGGTGGAATTTTAAGAAGCTAAGAATAAATTTAATGATTTTTGCAGGATATTTTTTTCCCTAGGTTTAGAAGCGTAGCAACTAGAGTAACCTCTTGTTTTCAGGCTAGCAGTAGTTAGTCCTCAAAAAAAAAAAAAAAAGTCTCACAAATAGTCTCAGGGAGGCAGATACATGCTGTAACAGTTATAACTGGGGAGGATTGTAAGGTGCAGAAGTGGAGGCTCCTGGCAAGGTCACGGGAGTCCTTGACTTTGGAGCCAGCATTGGACGTGGCCAGCCGCTCTCCCCCTCAGCTCTGCTGTGTTGAGTGTAAAAACAGAGGACACCTTCAGTGGAGGAGCTGTTCAAAGAAGATTAAAACAGATTGTCTATAAAATGCATGCACATTATCATTTTTACAGAGATATAAGTATACAGATGTTAAATATGCACAAAAATGTGCAAATGAAGTCAAATATTAAGTGAGATCTGCTTGCTCAGTAAAGTCTGGAGAGGATCAGCTGCTGAGACTGGTGGTGCTTGCGAATGGCAATGAGGAAGGCGTCCAACGCCATCTCTTACGCTAGACAATCCGTAGCTGTAGGGAACCTTCTCTCAAGATATTTCACTCGTGACGCTGTCTCATAGTGCGCAGCAAATCTGGTCATTCAATCTCAGGAAGGCCCCTGGGGAAAGAGAAGCCCTTTAACACAAGGAGATTGTGAACTGCATTTTGAATGCGGTGGGTAGGATTATATCATCAGCTTTAAGAGTATGCATTTTCCTTCGTGTACTTGCTGACTTGGGCAGTTGAAACTGAAAACTTCTCTTGAACCTGTATATTGAGCAATTTAAAGGTTTTGAACAAGGCAGTGGCAGGTGATTTAGAGATATAAAGGTAGTTTAAAACGATTTGTGTACATAATTTGCATTGTGATATCACATATTGCTATTGGAGAAAAACTCAATTTCTTCCTCTATGGGGAGAGGGAAGTAGCTGGTTAACAGCTGATGGTAGAGATTTACCTCTTGGAATTTACCTTTTAAAGATGCACTAAGCAAAAATGTACAGATTTCTTACCAAATGTGTATTTTAAGTAGAATTTGTTAGCTGCATTGCAGCTAGTGTTAATGAGGTGATTAGAAGCTAAGTAAACCTAATGTATTCATAGGTGATGGTATTAAAAATAAAGTCTGAAAACCTTAGCTGGCTGGGAGCCAGCCTGGATCCTGTGTTTCTCGCTGTTTAGCCAGGATGGGAGATAAGCTGAGAAGAACAACATCTATGGAGGATGGGAGATGAGACAAAAAGTTTACAGTTGTAGTTTTGTTTTTACTTTTCGAATGTACTAGAAGTGTTAATGCTGCTTTGGTAGTTGATTAGGAAACCTAATGCCTGTAGTAGTTATTGCAGGACAGGCGGTTGGACAGGCGGTTGGAGGCTATGAGGGTTGCACTTAACAGGCACCACCCCGGCTTGATGGAGGCAGGTCTCTGCCTTGACCCTGTATTTCTGTGGTTCATAACTGTTCTTCAACCATTCATAACACCCTCCCATAAAAATATGGATTTTTCTTAAAATTGAATATAGATTGTTATATAGATGCCTGATGCAGAAATGGATGGGTTGAATTTTGTTATCATTCACATTCATAAAATTTCATTTTAGAGACTGTAAAGGATGAGAAGCACCCTGTTAAAGGTTTATGGTGTTTTATAAAAAAGATGCCTGCCTCTCCGTTTCTAGAAAGCCTAATGTTAAAGTGTATGGCTTTTAAATTATTACTAAGGCTGAGCTGCCATCCCTGAGATGATGTTTTGTGTTTTTGATGTGTGCTTTTATTTTGATTCGTTCTAGTTTCACAGCTATGGCCTGAAGTAATCATTCTGAATAAAGCAAATCTGTTTTGGTTACGTCGATGGGGCACACAACTGCTAATCATTCTTCAATTTGTGCAATTAGAATAAAGCTCGGGTCATAAGTGGTAGAAATACGGCAGTCTCTAGAGCTGCTGTTCTGTTGTCTGCTCTTGGCGCTGTTGGGTTTATGTACTACAGAGGTGATTTTAGTCCCTTCCTGAGCCTGCGTGTGTTTACTTCAGCTTAATTAAGCACCAGTCTTCTCAGTGCTTCACCTCCTAATGCCGGCAGTGATCTTGATTCATTGGTTGGTTTGGAAGAAAATATAGCCACGACATAAAGGATTTTGTGTGTGTGTGTTTTTTCTTGTCGGTACATACTCATCACTGTTAAGTGCTTCCATTGATTATAGCAGTGCAAACACAGCTGAAAACAGCACGGTCGGTGGTTGCTAGCAACATTTGCTCCACTGTTTACGAAGTCCTTGCCTTGTTGCTCAAGGACTTTATTTTGCTACAAACAGGAAAGCATCAGGCAAACACGTGCGAAGGCTTGTTGCGTTTGGTGGTTGGAGGGGTTAACGCGTACAGGACCTGCCACCTCCCCGTGGTGACTTTGCAGCTGTATGTCCTGAGCATGCACTCGCTTCTTGGGTTTACTAGACCTGTTCCACAGAAATAAGGCAGATATTGGTACAAAACAGGGCCCTATGTCAGTTGGATCAATGAACCTGGGTAGCCTATGTCATGCTGGTTGTATGCATGGCATGTCATTTCATTCCTAACTTTCAAATGGCGGATGAAAAGCTTTAGCTAATGTTCCTTTAAAAATTAATTAATGGGTACAGGCACATCTTGGAGCCATTTGCACTTCATGTGGTATGATAGACTTTTGATTAATTACTCTAGCTTGTAGAGTTGTAATAGATTAGCGTCTTACTTCAGGGGAGGAAAGCTTGTACTTTTCTTGTCATTGACCAAATACTAATGGATCAGTGGAGATGATGCAGTCAGCTAGAGTGGATGCTTCCTCGTTGAACATGCAGTTCCTCTGGTATGTAGTATATAAAATGCACGTGCCTGGTTTGAATGCATCCATCTCATTTTTTGTGTGTTTTTTGGACTGGACAAAACACTGTGGGCACTGCTAGAGTAAGTTTATTTTTGCGGAGGTGCACTGAACTAAGTTGAAGAAGTTAGGCCCTTTCTTTCTAAAATATCTTGGCTACTTAATGTTGAGCTGAATTGAGGATGGCTGAAAGGGTATCACTCATAATTTGAAGCATTTTTGAACACTGAGGAACATGTGAGGAAGATGACAAGGGAAGGGAAAACACTGGCATAGGCAGTGAAGAACGGGACCTCTGGAGCTAGACCTGCTGCCTGTGTTGGCTTTATGAATATATTTATTGCCTGGATTAAAGCGAGGGCTGGGCATGCTAAAAAGAAGGCTTTGTGCACTGTCCTGAATGCTGCAGCAAGACCCTTTGATTGTGCAACTGTTTAACTACTTTATAAGTAGTAACTTATAAAGTTTATAAGTAACTACTTTAACTAATGGATATTTTTATTAACTTTAATATGAAAATGAATAGTAATACAGTGGCTTTGAGGGCATTCATTTCATGCAATTATATATAGAAATGGTGAGGTGTTCTTTTGGTGGATGGGTAGAATATAGATAGCCCTTTGCAAAAAAAAAAAAAAAAAAAAAACTGGAAATTGTGTGCATTTTCCTCTTGTTATCCCAACTATCCCATCTAGATTATTTTACTTTATATTTCTGAGATAACATGGCCCTTCTTGGCATCCTTTAGTCTATAGCCTGCCCTGAGAGGCATGTGTTTCTCTGAAAATACCATAGAGTTAAAAGAAAGTTTAGAAGTGCATTTTAATTAAAAAAAAAAAAAAAAAAAAAAAAGAAATCAAGGAACCAAACAGATGTGTCCCACAGAAAGCATGAGAGCACCTTACATATCTTGTTGTGTCAGTGGTTGCCGTTACAAGTACTGTCGAGCCGTGCCGCAGCTGTGTGCATCGTCACTGTGGTAGGGGAGATGGTGATGGTATACAGGACCTACTGCATCTATTAAAGAGTCCTGGGGGAGGAGGGAGGAGGAGCAATAAAGTAATGCAGTAAAAAATGTCCCAGTTGTCTCTGCTATAAAATGCTTTTGGGCCTTCTGGCTGAATGTAACAAGCAAAGAACGGGTCTGCCCAGCTGTCAGCAGTCATTTAGCAGTGAAATACCGCGTATTCATTCAGTAACTCTGTGCTTCCTCGGTCCTTTGCTGCTAAACTCACCAAAGAGTAGCTTCCATGAAATCACTTAGCAGATCTACCTGCTTCCTGCTGGGCAGACGTAGCTGCTGGGAAAAATCTCACTCAGATTCAGCGGATTGCGAGACCAATTAGTCACCTTAAACTTTCACAAAGGAATCTTTTAAAATAGAGCAGCTAATGTGGCATGTAGACATCAATAACTTTACCAGCAGTGTATGAGCTCATCTAGTCACTAATGTCAACCACGTAAAACCTCAGTACTGCCCGTTTTTCAGGAGGTGGTATTTATAGGAGTAAATGTATTAGAAGAGCCCTGTGTCCGGGAATGCTTTTCACAAGGGGTGTTTCAAGTACTTAAGAAGGTTTTCTGATAGCAGGAGCACTGTGCTGGACCTGATCTGGGCCTGGTAGATGTCTTTTCTCACTATTCTTAGGCGGTGGGTGTTGAGATAAAAGGCTCATTATCTAACGCTTTCTTTAGAAGTTAATAAATTTAAGGGACGCTCTTTTTTTTTCTCTGCCCCCAATATCAACTACTAAGAATAAACTGATTCAGAAGATTTTGTATAGTTCAGGATTCAAAGCCACTTGAACAAACTCAGGCTTTAATAAACAAAAAGACTGATGAGATGGTTTCCCATTTTTCCTTGCACATTTGCCTAAGGCTTTCAGCTGTCCAGAAAAATGACAAACTACATCAAGCAGAAGCAGCTATTGGTGACAGGGAATTTTTTTTTTTTTTAACATTTTGTTTCAAGAGACTGGCTGCTAGTTTTTTTTTTTTTTCTTTCTAGCTCCTGATACTTGCTCTATTGGCAAACAGCAGGCTAAATCCTGTTTTTTTAAAAAAACAAAACAAAACCCTCGAAGTCTGTGATGATCATAAATTTACAAAATCCCTGGAGATAGAAATATTTCTAAATTAATACTAACAGGAAATATTTGAAAGGTAATATTTAATAATATTTTAATAATAATTTAGTACTGTCTTTTGTAGTAGGATTTTGACCTTTTCCTTGCCCTGTGAGCCTGGGATGTTAATAGGGGAAACTGCAGAAGAGACATGTGGAATGTCTGAGATAATTTACCAGATTCTGCAGGTCCTTTCTTGTGGACAAAAATATCTAAACCTTGAACTACTTTAACTTGTAGAGGAGCTCAGATTACAATAGTTATACATGGTGTACAACTTAACTCTCAGCTTGCTATAACATTTTAGAGATTGCTGACTGCCCTAAATGCTTAGGAACTTTTGGGTACGTGCATTTACAAACTCTGAGAGGCTAAGACCACTTGTTGTTAATCCAAAATACAAAAATGCTGCTGCAGCAGATCTGCTTTGAGCTCTTTTAAGAGTCCTTTCAAGTTAAGACGACAGATTTTTGGTTTTAATATAATGAATTCAGTAAAGCAAGAAAGCACTAGGTGTTCTAGCTGTCGTCACTCTCTGCTGTGGAAAGGGTGGCTTATGGGATTCTTGTTCAGCTAAATAAAGTTTGACTTGCACGAAGTGTGATAAATTCAAGTGGAACGTTTTCAAGAATAAAGGGCCGAGTGTCTGTAGCTGCTCTGTCTCCAGTAACCTGGGAGAAACTCTGGAAAGGGGGTTGAGGATTTTGGGGTTTCCCAATGATATTGATCTGTTTTAAAAGAAACAATCAAGTTAACTTGGTTCATACAACTGTGTGTTACTGATTTCTTGGTCTTTATTTCCTCCCCCTTCGCTGTTTTACTAGAGCTGGTTTGAGCTTGCAGCTGCTCATCCTCTTTGAGGCCAAAATAAGACGTATGAAACAAAACTGTGCCGCCTGCAGCTCTCCTGGGCACGGCTGCGAGAACAAACGTGTAAGTGTTGGGCAAATTTCTGGCAGTCAGTGCTGCAGGAGTGGGTTCGGGAGAAGAAACTGCAGTGTGTCTAGCTTTGTCACGTAATCAAGTGGCTTGGTTTTCCATGTTTGCTCTTGGGGAAGTGTGGTGAGAGATGTTGTCTGCACCTTGTAAAATCCAGACTACCCTCTTTAGCCCTTTAGCCGGTCTCTGGCTTGCTTTACTGAAGTAGGGTTTCCATTTTCCAGAGGTGACAAGTTTGGTTCAACTAGCTATATGACTCTTACCTTTTTTTGACAAACACTTTTTTTTGTTTGTTTGGTTTGTTTGTTTTTTTCTTTTGCTTTTATGGAAACCCCATCAGGCACTGCTGTCATTCCAGATTGTAGGCACAGACAGTTTAGCGTGGACAAAGTCAGTGTGCCTGGACTGCAAAGTTTTCTGAAGCCATTCTTAATGTAGTTGTTGCCCTGCCTGGTAGGGAGGGGATCTGCCAAGCCTTAGAGGTCCTTTACTGGCAGTGCCCTTGGTGCAGTGCAGCAGATTCATCTATCGGGAATTATCTCCTCAGGGCTTGAGGACAGAGTGAGCTTTATTAAGCAATGCTTCATGAGGAATAGCTATTGACATGCCTTCATGTACTCTTTTTAAAAAAGAATGGTAAAGAAATTATTTCTTGTAAACTACCTGCAAGCATTAAAATATATTTTCTATTGCCAGTATCCCTAGAACTTGATTGCGGATTGGGCCCTGGCAGTGCCCTGGACACTCTATTCTTCCATTAGAAAAGTTGATCGTTGATACTTTTCCAAATATTTCTGTGTCTTTAGTGCTAGTTCAAACTAATGCATTGCTCCTGCTGGTAGAGAGGGCACCAGCTGAATGAGGCAAATTGCTATTCTGTTTTCTTCTCTTCCTACAGTAGAGGACGGCCTACATTCTTCCCATTTTGTTTCCTGGGAGTTTTGAGGTTCACTTTCACTAAAAGACGAGGAGAAAGTAGCAAAGGAAGATGAGAAGACAGATACATGACTGTCACAAAGCTTTTTTCAGAAGCCTTTTCTTCCTTTTGAGAAAGGAAAATTACTTCATGCATTGCCTGTGATTTATATTGAGATTTTTTTCTCTCATATTTAAACTCAAATAACTTTTTAAAAGAATAAAACATTAAAAATAAAGAATAAACCTAGTCTGTCACCAAAATATAACACATTCTAAAGCAAAGAATCACCTCTGGGTTTTGATCCTGTGCCAGTTTATCCTTAAAATGCTGCTGTTGGTGTACTTCTCTGGATAGCTACATTTGACACACTAGACGTTCACCAGATAGAAGAACTTAGTAGCCAGGGAGTGATAGAGTAGGATTCTGAGGAAATTCCTGGGACAATATCCAAGTCAGTGGGAAACATCCCGGGATTTTGACCTGAAACCTGTGACTCTGTCCTCAGTATCAGCATTCCTCCTGCTACTAAGTGTTGGGTAGATTTGAAGTATTCCCATGCTAAGATGACTTTCCTTCAAATGGTAGATGGGCTACCATTACCGTGGTGAGAGCCTTCAGATTTCTTCATGAAAGTGTCTCCTGCCCATCCCATTTTGTGGCCTTTGCTTTCTGGTGGAAGATGGTATTTGCTTCTGCTGGAGCTGGTACTACCTTTCCAAAGAGCAACGTAATGTTGGCACATGACACGTAAAGTGAACTTGCTTTGGTGATGTGTGCGCTGTGACAGGAGCGGAGCTGCCCATTTCCTGAAAAGGATCCTGCAGTGCAGTAAGTCTTGTACTTGATGGGAGATACTTCCTAAAATTTTGAAGATGTAATGCCTCAGTGTGGAAGGGGAGGGCGGAAATAAAAATATCCCAAAGGTAAACTAGCTGCCTCTCTGCAGGCTTCAGAGTAAAACCTCCTTTTACAGGACTGTCCTGAGCTTGTTTATTTTGGGCTTATGTACCATAGAAAAGCTCTGTTAACTGCTGCTCATTTAGAATTATAATTAGGTGTTACCAGATGAGTTCTGTAATATTACAAGTAAAAAGTTTTTAAAATAAAATTGTGGTTTTTAATCCTTTATGAATTGGTTAAAATTTAATTCAAAGCACACTGATTGCAAGCTCTTGGTGTATGTGCATAATTATTAAAAACCGCAAGGATAAAACAAAGCAGAGATCTCTCACGAAGAATGTACCAGTAAAAACAACTCTGTCCCTTGTGTCACATTGCTGGGGAAAATTTGAGTGATGTAGAATCCACATGCTGTTTGAAGGTCATGCAGCCAAGGACGCGACTTCCAGAGTCTACCCCCTTCAATGGGGAAGGGAAGTCGAGGTTCCTCTTACCGCTGTGGATACAGATGAGGGGTGTCTGAGAGCAGGGTTCAGGTGATATCATCAGGGGCGGAAACATTAATTTGTTGAAATGCACAGTACCTTGCATTGAGAAAAGCTTTTAAGCAAGTGGACAACAGATACCATGGACCTGACAAAATCGATTAAATTTTGATCTCCTGTTACTAGATCAAGACTTAATATGATGCAGAGTGCTATACTAGTGCAAGTATTCTCCAGCACTTCAGGCTGATTTTGAGAGGATAACTTTGTGCTGTCTTCCAGTAGCCAGACTAAAACGTAAAAACTGGCACAAACACCATGTTGTGTGCTTCAGCTAATTCTGTGAAACTGCCTCTGTGCTTGTGCCTGGTTCAAGTCCAGTCTAATGGATAGGACACACATCTAAAATCAATGAAGTGTGGTCTCTGACCAAATAAGCTTTCAGAGGGAATGTCATCCAGAACACTTTAATGTGTTAGTCTGCAGGTAAGAGAAAGCTTGGACATCTGATGACATTGCACATCCAAGATTAAATGCTCAAAACCCGGAACACATTGCTCATCCATCGCTAAGAGCCTCAGAGCCTTTGTTTACTGGCAGTGGAGAAGTAGTGCTTTCTGTTGCTGTTGATCTGATATGTTTGGATTTGATGAACAAGATGCTGCATCTTCTATCGTTAACTCAATTCTAGTGTTAGCCATGTGTAAGAACAGAGGTTGACTCTTTCCTATCTTTGGAACCGTACTTGCCAAGTCTTGCATAAGATTTTTTTTTGTTTTTCATCATCTGGAAGCTAGGTAATATATTTCCCCTTTAAGATCAGCTCTGTTTTTTTTACAGAAAGCTTTTTGCCTTCAGGAT
Source organism: Rhea pennata (assembly GCF_028389875.1). Lineage (NCBI taxonomy): Eukaryota > Metazoa > Chordata > Aves > Rheiformes > Rheidae > Rhea > Rhea pennata. Next base: position 12,881,541 of record NC_084670.1, on the reverse strand, counting down.
TTTACGTTCTGACAACTAACAAAATTAAAATAGCTTTCCTCCTAAGTACTGTAAAATGTACGGTGGTACACTGAATTGGATTTCAATGGCTCCAAGTATGCATTTCAGCACATTAATGCGCAAGTGGATTGAAAAAACAACTAGCAGTAATTTCTTTCCTTATAAGTTTTACTGAATGGTATCCCAAGAGGCTGCACATTGTATATCCCCTTCATGTTTTACTCAAGGTCATGTAAAGATGGTAGCCTGGAAGGAAAGAGGGAATAATTTGAATAGCAAAGCTGTGAAGCTCATACAGACAGCACGTGGAATGTCCTGCTTTTCAAAGGTCTTTGTCTGCTATTGGCAGAAATCTTCATTACAAAAGGGCCAGTTTTTGGTGAGGTACATCACTCTTTCAGGTTGATCTTTTATTAGGTTTCAGGTTTATCATGACTCAGACTGTTGGCAAGGGGGTATTTCCTAGGTAAGAGAATACAGAGGGTTTATAAGCTCTTAATTGAGATGCAGAGAAATCGTTCTCAAAGTTCACGGAAACAGGAATTTTTAAAACTGACTTATAAAAAACCCAAAACTTTTTGATGAAGCGATTTATTCTGGTTGATACCTTAGTGAAGGTTGAACTGCAAAACTTGAAGCTTCTAGAGCCATGGGATGAAGTGGAAGAGAATTCTTCTGAAGAGTGAGGAATATCCTGTGTCTGTATGGTCTGTGCCATGCCGAATGTAAGAGCTGATTGCTTCTGCTGTCGTTCTTGAATGTAGAAATGCAGTAGGCATTATAGGTTGCTACATAGCTGTCATGTACTCATAACTCTTGGCTAGCAAAACATGTTTTTCTAGTAACTAAAATTGTGCAGGATAGTGAAGGCAAAACCCCACATATTTCTTGCGCATTTTATGGTTTACGGGCATCCTTCAGGAGATACAGGATCACACAAAGTGCAAGAAGCAGAGACAAGGGTACAGATGTGATGTGCCCTATTTAGCTGTAGGTAATGTTTACTTTTGCTGCATTTCTTAAATTTCTCTGTGAGGCTGGGAGAGGCAATTGTACAGGTTAATTTAAAATTTGCAGAATTCTTTTTTTTAGCCTCTTACCTCTTCTGCTTCAGACTGAGGAGATGAGATGAGGTGGTGCATCGGCGGGCAGGTGCGCCCAGCGCGGATCGGCAGCCTCGTGGAGCGTTGCTGAGAACGTTTCAGCACTTGCGTAGAGTGTGTACTGCACTGCACGCGTGCCATTTTATTGATGCATGTGTGCAGGAAAATGCGAGTGTGGAAACAAATTTTGGCCTGTTCTGCTATGCAGGGTCCTGGGATTTGCTTCGTGACTTGCTGCGAGATGGTTGATCTGTCCAGAAAGTGTTGGATTTGCTGCAGTCTTGACGCAGCTGTTACCTAGGTCTCTAGCCAGGAAGTAACTAGGAAACCTATTGCTCTGATCTGCCAAACAGAGATGACTTGTAAAATATATTAATTTTCTTCATCACACTGTTCTGCGCCTACAGTGGCAGATCTGAGTAAGACAAAACTTGATGTGTAGATGTTCTGTGTGTCTTTCTGGAGAGAAAGTGATACAAGAAATATGAATTTAATTTTTAGCCCTAATTGCTGCTGAAGGAGAGAAATTGTATTTTTGAACTGAGTCACAGGAGTCAGAGTTAAGACTGACTTTTCACTGTTAAATCAGCATTTCTTAATTTACAGTCAGTTTTTTTTCTTCATCTTAAATAAGCATTATATTATTCCTGAGGCTCAATATTTCTCTACATCTCTTTAATATGACTTGCTGCTGTGAAGAATATACTACCTCAGAGGGCATTTTCCTGTGGAGCAAAGCAAAGGGGCCATAGAAGAAGAAAAATCATAACTTTAGCATCTCATTATAAAAAGCTTGATTGTATCTCTACTTCTTTATAGGTTGCAGAAACAATTTTCATTTTTCGTGCAGTGTGTAGACCACAATTGTGTGAAACTTGTGCTTTCGTAGTTCCTACTTATTAATTGCAAAGGTAATCTCTAGTGCTGTCTTCCATGGCAACAGCCCAGTGCCCCTGGAGCCAGAGGACTGCAGAATGCCAAGGGCGTTCTGTACAGAGAGAATTCACTTTAATAAATCTAATAAGCCCATTTACCCTAACAGGCTATATTAACTACCTGCATATAAATCGAGCACATGTGAGGTTGGGGCAAAGGTTAGAGAAGCACTTTCTTGAAAAGGCTAGCTCTGGAGCACACCAAAGAAGCAGCTATTCTCATTTTAGCCCTTAATAACACAAAATAAGGGGGTTCAAGAAGTATCTGGAGTTGAGATAGTGACAGCAACTGTGATATAATTAAATTCAGAACACTTTAGGAAAGAATGTTTCCAAAACAGTGTTGAAAACATTCATAGTTTCACTAGATGAGAATTACGGAAAGTTTAATTGAACGTATAAACCCTCTAGAAGGGTGTAAGTTGTCTGCTAAGTGATGGTGCTAGAAAGACTTCCCCGTGGGCAGCCTGCTGCTGTCTCTGCTTGCCATGTATGTGGAGCTGGCTGGCCTGGGCTGCCGTGACGGGCAGGATCCGGCCTGAGCAGGGGCTTGGGTCCAGGCTGATGTAGCGATGCGGTGCGGGCAGTGGTGGTAAGCATGTCTAGGAAAGGAGTAGCTAAGATGTGTTTGAACTGGCTGTTTCACAGCAGCTCGGTGGACCTGCGGCAGCAGGATCAGAGCACTAAGGCCTGGAACGACGGAGAGGTTGGGGCAGAGGTTTTGTTGCCAGCATGGCAGGAGCTCTAGAGCCGGACTTAAAATCAGGCTGGACACAAGTTGTCACCCAGTGTTACCTGTGTCGCACCTGTGTGCTTGTCAAGGTGGTGGTGCTACCAAAATCAGCAGTGTTAAGTTGTTTGGAGGGTCCTCACCCACATCTTCATGAGTGGCTACCACAGGGTAGGTGCAGTGACAGCAAGCTATGAAGGGCCAAGGAGACCAAAATATGAGAATGACAGTAAACTTCAGAAAGGACAATTTTAAAGAAAGTGAACAAGTTACTCAAAGCAGTCCTAAAATTAAAATAAAAGAAGGTAAAAATATTAAAGTAGAGAGGGAAAAAAACAAAAAAACAAAAAAACAGTGAAACATTTCCTCGATGTGATTTGAAACCAGTAGGCATTGGAATGCAAGCTGGAAAAAGCATTTAAACTAGCAAGGTCTGGAATGATTCTGATTAGCTAAATGGCAGGTTTGAGAAGCTGCTTGAGCTGGAGAGTTGCTTCAAAATTTGAAAATCCAACTCCCAGATATTGGTAGTAGAGAACATAAAGTATTACAAACATAAAAGGAAAATTGAAAGATCCAGGGTGGACTTTGAAGATTTAATGTCTATACACAGAAGATAAATTATTTAAGCAAGTCAGAAGCCATTGTCTTGCATGAAAAACTGGGCTTAATGGATGATGGGAGGTTAAAGACAGCAATTAAGGAAGAAAAGGATACTGCTAAAAAGGGAAATGGTTCGTTTACATCAATTTTTAACTGCTGAAAATGTTGTAGAAAAACTAGTATTATGCTCAGTCTTTCTAAATGATAAAGATGAGCAAGCTTCTGAAATTGAGGTCCTCACAAAGGTAGCTTTGGCATAATCTATTAATCTGAAAAGCAGTAACTGAGCAGACCCCAATAATATGCTATACTGTATAAAAACGCAGCTGAACTTCTGACAGAAGTAAGAGATTTTTTTCATTGAAAATAGATATTTTTTCTAGAAGAGAGTTCTTTTACCTTTATTGCTAGTACACAAGTTGAAGCAGTAATTAGAGAACAAAATACTTGAAAGATCATGTGTTCAGAGTCTAACTGTAATGGATTCAGCAAAGGAAAACTGTTCCAATAGTTGCTTGAAATTTAAATATCCAAAAGCAGACAGGGAACAGATTACAATTTGTTCAAATTGCCAAATGCGTCTCAACAATTTCTACATTGAGGACACTAAAGAAGCTGAGTAGTCCTGGGATTAGAGGAAAAGCAGGAAAAAATAAGAAAGTGATAGGAAACAAAGCAAAAACTTAACTGAGTAATAATTTTCCCTTGTAATAAATTATTTGGAAAATAGGTCTCCAAACTACTTCTTGGATTTCAGTGAAATAATATATTTCTGCTGCATAAAGGGAGAGTGAAATAGCAAAGTTTTCTAATGGCAAGGGTGCGTTAGGAATGAGCGTAAGATGAATATGTTGGATGTCGCCTTTGAATCACTGCTCGCCCATCTCTGAAAGGAGATCACTAATGTAGACTGGTTTGGAGGAATGGGAACTTGAACGAGGAAATGCTGGGAAGGAAGAGCTGAAGAATGTGAACTCTTACAGTAGGCTAGGAAGAAATGAGGGGCTATGGGGACTATTCATAGGGTTTCAAGCCAAAGGCACTATTGAAATCCTTGAAGTAAAGGAAGAACAGGTTATCACTCATTTGATAAATCATTTTTATTCTTGCTGTTTTGGTTAAAATAGTGCTGATGCTTCCCAGACCTTATGTCTGATGTGCTTTGGCTATTTGCGTCAGTCTGAGAGATGTGGAACCGACGGGTTTGGCATCGCTGAAGCATGATGCAGGAATAGCGGCACCGCAGTTGTACAGTAAATAGGAATCAGCTGTACTGTGCTGTGAGCAACAAGCCCCAAAGGACAGATTTTCCAGCTGTTCCCCTCTTTATTTGAAAACCTTCTGTTATACATCCTGAGTGTCCGAAGCTGCATGCTGAGGAATTGGGGTTCGGAGGAGAGGATTTGGTACCGCATAACTTCATGTTCATACTGTTTGCTATTGTGCTGAATCTAAGCCTGTAATTGTGTGGTCGTTTCTATTAAGAATATAATGTCACTTGGGTACTAATTTGAAGTAGTGCAAGAATCTTTGTGGGAGTGATTGATGCACAAGCGTGTTCCTCCCCATTAATAGAATTTGCTAGTAGTTAGGGAATAGCTGAATTTTTCTTTAATTTTTGTAGGATTTTCTACTGCCCTGGTTGTTCAATCCATGCATCTGATTGCATGCCTGGGCTTATTCCTATAAAAATAATGAAGACCTCAGGTGAAGGGATGATATGCATGTAATAGTTTACTTTTTAGGAGACTTTACAGCAGGCGTTAAGAACCTGTACACTTAGATAGGATGATCTACAGCGATCTGTATTTAGTGTTCAGTGTGAATGATGGCTGGGCTTGTAAGGCTCAAGGCTGATCTATATTTTAAGTGAACGGTATGACTTATCACTATAGTTATTTAACAGGGCCCTTCATAATCCTTGTTCCAGCGGAAAAAAACCTCCTTTTAATCTAGGATTGTCTCTTTGCCTGCAGGCAGTGACACCTGTAGAAATTAATAGCTTCAGAAGCAAATGTAACCAATTAGGCAGACAACAATATCCAAGCTGTGCTTGCATCGTGCCTAAACACTTATCTTTCCTTCTGTTCCTCTCCTTGGGTCAAGTTTGTGTATTCAGAATCACAGAAACCACGGTATTTGTAGTTGGGGAAGTTTGCTGCTGAAGTGTTCATGCTTTCTTTCTCCCGCCCCCCCCCCTTTTTTTATGCTTTGCCTACATAAGGAAGGAGAATCTTTTTGAAGTACTGTTGCATCGTTCATTGCTGTTACGTATGTTCTCTCCCCACCTCATCTGACTGTGTTCAAAAAAATTTTTTTTTCCTAGAGTCTTTGTTTGGTGAGTTGTTGTCTTTTTAGTTTTTTTTTTTGTTTGTTTGTTTTTTGTCCTCCCCTTCCACGTTTTTAATCTTCATCAGTTCAGATGATGAAACATTTTCCTTCTGGGGTCTGTTCTCTCTCCTGTTTTCTTCCTTGGAAAGTTTAATGAAAATATTCAACTTAAACTTTCCTTTGCTCTGTCTCATTCCATTGCTTAGTTATGTGCCTATGGCTAATTATACTCCTCCACTGCTTTCTTGGTGTTTGTATCCTTCTCGTGCTTGCAGATGGTTATCAAATCCCCATCTTGCTCAGCCAGTCTGTCTAGCGCTTGTGACTTGACAGAGATATTTATCCTTCCCAGTTTCAAATCGGTTTGCTCATCCCTTCTCTCCAGATGGTTTGAGATTCCTCGAACTGATGCCTTGGGCCTGTTCACACCTGGGTCGAAGAATCTCGCTTTTGGCCATTTTACTGTATTAAAGTTCATATGAAATTCCTTCCTAAACCTGCCTTCGTGTTACCATCTCCCCACTGAATCTCTCTAGTATGTTCCTGCACGTGGGAGTCTGGAGTGATAAGAGAATTGCTTTGTCTTTTTGGCCGTATTGCTATACTCCCTGGGTCTCTTCATATTATATTTCTTGCAAAAAAGAAAAAAAAAGAGAGAAAAGAAAAGGTTAAAAAAAAAAAAAGAAAGAAAAGAAAAAAACTCAACTATGCTAAAGGAATATTAATGTTGTGAAGTGAAACATTCAAAAGTCATTAACTCCCTGTGTAACTGTGCTTCTGCAACTTCTAATGTGTGCAGTATGATGTTCTTGAACTATATGGTGCCTCATGGTTTTCTTCTTGCTCATTCAGAGCTCGAAGGGGAAGTTATATCCTGAATGAAGCAGCTGAGCTGTAACCGATTATTATTCTCATTTTTAATAGAACAAATAGCTACCTCATTTTCTGTGCAACATGTGCCCCCTCCTTGCTTGATCAGTTTTTAATTAATGTTTGCTTATATGACACCCCAAAGTATTGTGGTGATTTGGTCTCTCTGGACCACAACTTCTCCTTCTTTTATTTGTGTAAAATACAAGGTAATGGTTAGATGTCCAGAAAGAAAATAGGTTTTCTTTTTATGTTACACATGTGGTAGAGCTGAGAAAAGCTGATGCAGCTTTAGCTTCTTCCCTAGCACTTGAAGGGCTTCCAGTTGGTATCTTCTACCTGCATCTTTGAACTCAAGTTAAGAACACTTGCCAAGTTTCCACCTTCAGAAGCAAACACAATTGTTTCAACTTTTTTATGAGAAGGTGTTATTTTGTTGCCAGGTGAGATAGGGATGTTGTTTATGCGCTGGACTTGCTTTCCTGGCCTGTAAGCCTGCGGAGAGAATCTTGCCGTGTTTCTCCACAATCAGGGTGTCAGCAGAGGCACACAAAACTGAATCTGGAAGTTTTTTGGGTGTGTGGGGATTCTTACAGAGAACACTGTGCCAACTGCTTAGATATTTGGGGTACATCTGTCTCTAGATAGGTTAAACTTAAAAAATACATACATTGCAAAATTTTTGTCTTTATTTTGGAATGGGTTTGTTTATTTTGGGGGATGTTTTTCTTCGGTGTGCCGTTCCTGGGTAGTGACTCACGTGACACTTTCTTCAGTTCATTTTTATCTTCTGGAAGAGTTCATAGAGGACACAAGCTACTCAGTGTTGGTTTGCAGTTCCTCTTGACTCTTCAAAGTTGGCTGCTTTTTCTAATCTCTTTGCAGCCTCCTGTGGGACGTGCTCATTGCCAGAATTTCCTAGTACCATATGAGCTGTTGGTATTCTTGGCTCCCTTTTAAATGAGTCCAGCTTTTTCTGCTTGTCTGAAAGAATCAAACCATCTAGGTTTCAGAAATGTTCTCGAGACCTCCTCTTTTGCACCCACCTGCCCCATGGCAGAATCAACTATATTTAAAACATTTGCTGTTTTTCTGTTGTGCTTTCTAGCTTTTTAGTTTTCTGCCAAACTAGCACTTGGTATTTCTAACATTGAGTATGGAGCAGAGGAAGGAGTTTAACTTGCTAAACTCAGAGAGGTTTTTACAGAGCCATCTGGAATGCTTAACCTCGACCTCCTTTTGAGTTACATGGGCTAGGGTATATAACGTTGGCAGGACCAGATGCAGAAGTGGCAATGAGAACATACGTATATTTTTCTGAAAGACCTTTCTGTACAGTATCTGGGCTCCCAGATGCAATATTAGTAGTGGGATGCTAGCCAAAGCACTAAGATTAAATGAGGATTTAAAGGAAGGAACTTGATATGATGGAAGATAATTCCAGATGCAAGAGACAGCAACTTGAAGAGGCATTAGGTTGTGGGGGCAAATGGAACAGTGAGAGTATTAAGAGCATCAGTTGGTTGTCTGTATAATCTATTTAGCTCATTACCAAAGTCTACCTCACTTGATTTGTAGCTAACTTCTTTCTTACGCTGCCTTTCTACTTCAGAAAACCAGGATTTTCTACCCCAAAGGCTGCAGCTTTGGTTTAAAGATGCTGTTCAGTAACCCTGAGATTAATATTGGCCTTCTAAGGGTTAACTGTGCTCAGCTAACATCCCGGTTTGAATATTGGGTTGTTTTGTTGTAGGGAGAGCAATTGTCTTCTAAAAATGGGAGAACTGAGCCACTCGGAGTCTTTTTCATGTTTTCAGTTTCAAATGAGAATGACAGATACTCAGTTTTATAAAAATTTAAGCCGTTTCAGTTTAAAGGGCTTTAAATGTTGTATGCAGCCAACTTTTCTGCATACAGAGCAAAGGTAGAAAGAGGGAACAGAGAAGAGTATTCCTCTTGAGGGCCGAAGGTGCTCTACTACATTTGGAGGGACAGACAGCAGTCTCCAGGAAAGCCTGGCTTATCTTCCAGATGGTAAATTATTATAGAGCACTAAACAGTTGCAAAAAGATCAAGTCTATAAAGCATCTGTTAGCGTAACTGACACTTCATCAGTTTTGCATGGTGCAAGTTGTATGTATCTCATGGGCTCCAGAGGAAAGTTATAAATCTGTCAAGCCTGAGACTGGAGAGAGCTTGAATACGTTTGCTGAAAGGAGACAGAAATCAAGAGACAGACCTATTCTTTAGCGGAGGTTTTTGTGTTCCTGAGAGTTGCTTCTGAATGAGGGCTGTGGAGATGCCATTCACATGACTTCTGAGCAATCTGCGCTCGAGATACACCATTAGATCAGGCACTTCTGTTGTTAATGGAAGTGAATGAAAGGGGAAAAGCTCTCTGAAAGCTATTCATCCCCAGTGTGGTCTGATACATACCTAAGATGTTTTCAGCACCGCCTGTAAAACTTGTTCTCTGTCCTAATCTGAGAGCGGTTGACACACATCATTAGTTTTAACACAGTAATTTCAACCCTTGGTGTTTTTTTCCCTAAGAAGAGTAGCTTCTTAAAATTCTGGCTGCTGTTGAGCCAGATCTAATGCTGCTTAATGTGTGCTTCAGTGGGTTTGTTTTTCTGGGCTGCACAAATTAGCACCGTACACACAGAATTTAGAGACTTAATCTTCACTCTTAATCCAGGCACTTCTCATTCCGTCGTGTGCAGTATTTGGAGAGCTGGCTATCAGTGGGCAAACTGCTTGGGGACTAAATTGAGTTTCCCTTTGGAAGAGCTGATGCTGCTATAAAGATACAGCTATCTGTATCTGTCTCTGCAGTGTAAGACATGTTAATGGTGCTTTTAGTAATTCTTTGGTGAGAGACAAGTGAGGATTTGGAGACTGGAGATCAACAAAGAGAACTGAATGTGTGGCTGATACGAAGAGCCTTTCTTTCAGCATGCAAAATCTTGCTGCTGAGCTTACTTGGATTTATTTTTTTTTTCATTGATAATAAAAGCAGGATGAGATGATCAGTATTCTCTCTGCATCTAGGCTAGAACTAGGTTATTTTGTAAAGTATTTTCAGATGTCGTGGCTGTAGAAGACATTGCATAAATAAAGATTTCTTTATATTGTATGATATTATAACGTGTGAAAAGTTTTACTGTGCAAATACAGAAACAGAATGGAGAAAAATTGTGATCTGCCGTTTGTTAGTACGGTGCAATGTAAATATTTGCCTAGATCGATTCTCCTGAGATTTCCTGTGGATTTCCCTGAACACTGTCATAGCTGGCATTTTTTTGAATACTTTGTTTTTGTCAGAAGTAAAGCATGTTTGCAACACGCAATACTTACCTCCATCAAAGGCTCTGTTCCCTCCCCTCCCCCCCAAGACACGTCCTCTTCCAGAAATCCAGCAAAATAAATATATGTTTGTTAGAGCGAACTTAAATGTACTTCTGAAATGTCTGTGAGCAAGAGCCGTGTACAGTGTGCACTCAGAGGTGCTTTGCTTCAAGGATACTCGTGGGACTCAGAATCACGGTACTTGTGTGTACAGCACTAGGCACCTCGTTTCACCAAGGCACCGCTGCAGGCTCAGGAAACGTTCACGTCTTAAATCTCTTCCCCATCGCCCTGCTGGTTGTCACTGAATTTCAGGCTAACATCTGCCAGTGTGTGTGTGAGGGTGGTGGAGGTGGTTGTTGTTTTTGTTGTTTGGTTTTTTTGTTTTACTATTAACGCTTTGTTGCCAGCTTTCAGTTGCAGCTTAACTGAGGAAAATCTTATTGACTCTTGAAGGACTCTTGAGCTTGCATTGAGATGCCCAGTGCTGAAAGACTCCCTTCCTTTAAAATCTGTCTTAACAGACAAACTGTAGAAAAACTTTTGCCTTTAAGTAGAATGAGTCTGTTCTATAGACTATAGAAAAGTCTGTCTTTTCTATGGAAAAGATAAAGGTGCAGATACATAGGAATTACATTCTCTTTAAATACTTGTTCTTTTGGTTGAATTTCAAGGAATTTTTTGTATTTCTATATCCAAGCCGATGCCCAAGTCAAGCCAATTCCCAGGACAATTTACTTTGCTTTGGAGAAGACATATCTAATCCTGAATTCTTTTAGACAATCCTCTCTCCATTTTAGGAAGGATGAAGCTTAGCTCGTGGCTTTGGGCAAGGTTTCTTAAAGTCATTTTTCTCAAAAACTTTCTACCAGGGTCCCCAATAGCCCTCTGAATGGCAGGTGATTTGCTTAAGCTCCTATCTCTTGTGCCTGGGCCTGTCTCAAACACAGCTGCTAACAAAATGATGCTCTTGCTGTGTGTGGGCCCAGTTGTGGGGGCAGCTAGATTTAATGTGGAGTTGCCTGTGAACCACCCTAATAGGCAGTCGAGCATGTCTCTCTTGGCCGGACAGGTGTTACGTGAGCTTAAGTCTGTTTTTTCTGTAGCATGCAAATTCAGAATGATTTGTTGTATGAACACATAAATAAGAACAACTAATGGGTTTGTTTATGGGCCATAATAGGGACTATTAGAGACATAAAGACAAACTTGGAGATGATGGTGCGTTTGTGGCATGTGACCCTTAAAAATGGCTTACTGGATGTGGGAGCATCAGGATGGTGCTGTACTGCCCAAATAGGGAAGATGGTTAAGTTTATATATCTACACTATACTTTGTGTTATCAGCAGTTAATCCATGTATTGTATTTGATCGTTTTCCTTTTCTTTCCCCTGCCTGTTGTTTTACAGGAGTGAGTCTGTGTCTGTAACGCTGGATGTACTGACCACTTGCCTCAGACAGAAGAGGACTTGCTCTGCTTTGGAATATGGTGCCTAACTTCTGCGTCCCAGTATTCACTGTGCCAGCAGTCATTCTGTGCTGCTTGATGCCACCTTCAGCAGGAGTGGACAGTAAGTACCATTATAATTTTTGAAACCTTGAATACCTTGTGGATTTTCTTTCAACAAATATTAAACCTTCTTGGCATGTAAAAGGAAGGAAGCATTAAGGACCAGGGAGTAACCCCTCAAATATCTTTATTTTCCAGCATGTGCAATGTAGATTATCTGTGTGTGTCTGAAGGGGCACAGGTAGAGCTAAAGACTCACAAAATGTATTCAAACACATGAAGAGTTGTAACAGCTGCAAGATCAAAACCTGACAATTTCATTTCTAGCATCTACAGATGAGTAAAGAAAATTGGAGGTGAAGGAAGAGAGAAATATTGTGGTTGCAGTAATGTTACTTTTTTTTTAAAACAGCTTCAGAATTCCTATTGCGCAGAGGTGTTTTTCTTGAGTCAACTGGGTGACTGAGAGCTGCTAGGAAAGGATGTGAATTTTTTCTTGCTGGTGTGGCTCTCCTAGACCTGTATTTCAGTAGAATTCTAAAGTGCAGCATTTCCTTCTGAGGTGCTTTAAGTCCACTCTGTTACTCTGATAGTCTTGCAGAGCGGCTGTGTCTGCCTTTGATTAGCTCTATCGAGGAGAGAAGTGAGAAGGCTGTGCACAAAAGGCCATTGTGGAGATACAAGAGGAGAAACGGGACTAATGGTGGGCTAGTGAAAATGCCTTGAAACAGGAGTGTTGCGCAGAGCACAGGAAATCGGGATCACTGTGTAGTCATAACTCATGGCATGTATTTGCTAGGCTATCCTAAGATATTTGTGCAGTCATATCTAATGGCACCTCCCCTTCTTTCTTCTTTTTCTTTTCTTTCTTTTAATTTTTTAAAAATCGGTAACTGGTTTGCTTCCTCCCTTCACATCTTCCCACACCACAACATGCTCCAGATGTCCTCTTATTTGCCTACTTCCATTTGGAGCGGAGTTGTCTTCTCCGCTAAACGTCTTTGTTGTGCTGCTTTCTGGCTGCTGGCAGTTCCTCGTCGCAATGGGAAGCGGTGCAATATGTGAGGTGGAAAGCATGCCCTTAGGAAGGTGATCCTCACTGCAGCTCTGCTGCCAGCTCAGAGCGGGGCAGGCCATCATGTGTGGGCATGGTGCTTTGGTTAATAGCTGCACATACTTGTGCATCATTGAATGCTTCTCTGTGTTAATATATAATAGTTTTAGAAGGTTTGTTTTTCAGAGCAGGCCAAACGTTTGCATGCTTGTTGGAGATGCTTTGGCAGTTGTGAATATTCAGTGCCTCTGAAAATGCCCAGGGCTCCAGGGGCACCTCAGCCAGAACAGAGAGGTGACCGTGATGTGCCTCCTGTGCTGCCACCAACCATCTGCTTCTCCCTCCAGCTGCAGTTTGTTACCAGGCTTATAATTAAGTTGTGGTTTTGTGAAAGTTGAAAGAGAACTTGATACCAGTTGGAAAGAGCCTGGCTGAAGGGAGAAGACAAACTTGGAGGCCTAAATGCCCTTGGCTGAAGGGGAGAAGTAGATTTAGAGAAGCTGGAGAGGAGAGTGAGTGGGAATATGAAGGAAGGTACAAATTTCACTGTTCTTGTCATCACTAGTGGTGGTTTGCACAGATAGCGGATGAGTGTGTAATCTGTAAGAGCCTCTGAGATGCCAGCTAAGCTGGGGGCAGCCATCAGTTTGCAGCAGCTGCCTCCTTCCTCAGCTTTGTCTTTTGGCTGCTGATGCTACTGGAAGATGTTTATTTAGTTTATTTTATATCTACAGATTTCAGCTCATTTTGGAGTCTGGCACAGTAAGGTATATGCATCAAATTCTGAGATTTAGAAAAATTCTCATAGGTTTATTGTCTTTATCCTAGCCCCCACAGAGGACAAAAAAATTGCTCCATCAGGTACACAAAAGGTGATGGAGTTTAAGATGTCCTAGGACCGTTTGTGACCCAGAGGTAATCTGTAGATATGATTTGCTAATTTTGTGGAATGATTCCACGTGCTTAAATTTAACAAAATTGGCTGTGTTTCGCAGGCCTAGATCCAAATATTGGTGTCTCAGATGTGCAACACATCCTCTCTTGAGAAGCAAACAAATCTGTGTGTATGCCTTTTTCTCTGGTTCAGAGAGACTCTGAATTACTTTTTCCTAATCTGGAAGGCAGATCTGCAAGAGAGTGACCTAACTGCCATAACCACCACAGATTAACCAAGGGTTCCCTAGGATGGAAAGTGTTGCTCTATACATTTAGGGATTTGGAACTTTTCTGTTATCTTGCCCTACTGAGTCTTTCTCAGTGGCAAGAGCTGTGTGAAGAGGCTTGCTCTGCATCTCTGCATTTGAGAACTGGAAGGGGAGGAAAATGTCTGAGTTTCCAGTGGCAGGAATGCAAGAGGTTGTATTTATTCCTCTTTTTTTGGTGGCTCTGGGAAGTTGGAACAGTAAGATTTCAGGAAGAGATGAATGTCCTGGAGGCAAAAACTTTCTTCTGTTTTAAAAATAGAAGAAAAAGATTCTCCCCGAACCCTGCATGTTTCCTGTGTTGCAAATGGCAAGATGTGATAGAGAAAATGACATTGGGAGATCCTGGTTCAGGCAAGGAAGGATGAGGGGAAGGTATGGTAACACCCAGGCTCTGGAGCTTATTGCAGCAGTGAGGAAGGGGTGCTGTGGATGGCGCACGCCATGTGCACCCTCTTGGGTTTTTAATCTCCAAGCATCATCTTGGCCTCAAAGACTATGTACTTTTCCAGTTGGTCCCTGGTGTAATATGGCTTGGGGTTGTAGTATGGTGCTCGGGGCTTCACTCTGGTTCTTCTTTCCCTGGCGCAGAGCTGCTTGACAGCAGTGTAGGGGTGGCGGGCTCTGTATCTGCAGAGCACTCTGACATTTCTCCAATGAAAAGTGGTAGAATAGGGGGAGCAGGATCATCCCTGTGCCTGAATTCCTGGTCAGTCTGCAAAACTGCTCTTTGTAGGATCGGTGAGGGCCGAGGGCAGAGAGGGAGCCGCCGCGGCGGCTCGGCTGCGCTGCGCGCTCGGGGGGCCGCGCAGACGCGGGCTTCCCTGCCTCCTCCGTCTGTGCTTTGTAGCGTTGTTGTCGCAACAGATCTCAGTGTTGCTGCTGTAGCTTGCAGACAATTAGGCAGCTGCCTCGTAGCTAGACGTTGAGGGGCGAGAGGACACAGAGGGAGCGTGTGCCGCGCGGCGCTGGAGCTGGTGCCGGGCGCGTGCTGCGGTGCCTCCCCTGCCCGCGAGGGAGGCCGGCGCTGAGGAGGCGGAGGGGCACCCAGAGGTTAAGCGTGAGGCGCTGGGTCGGGAAGGGGTGCTGTCCGGGTTCCCCTCCACCAGCGGGACGGGCTCGGTGGCTCCGCAGCCCCCCGGCGGGGTGTTACGGGGGGGAGGTGAGCAGCAAGGGCCGCGTGCGCGGGAGCGGTGTGTGCTGAAGCGCTAATTTGGCAGAAAGCGCTTTCAGATCCTCCTCTGCTTTTACAGACTGCAGTAAGAAATTATTAAATTTTCTCTGTGATCTGACTGTGTTTCTGTCAGGGTGACCCTAATTCCATTAGAGCAGCTTGGAGCTGATTCAGGATGACTGTTTTACACTTTCTCCCTCAGCTTGCTTGTGTGCTTTTTTACTTTTTTTTTTTTGAAGCATTCTGTGCTTCCCTGTCTGTCAGCTTTTGATTGTGCATGGGAAAAATGGCTTTGCAGATTTCATTTAATGTTCAGTTCAATTGTCAGCTAAAAGATGCTCTTTTCCAGCCTTTGGAAATATGTCATTTACTCTAATAAAAAATAAAAAAAAAAATCAGATCTCTCTTAAAACAAAATGCGGAGAGACTAGGACAGAAAATCAATACTGTCACCAGAGATCATCAGCAGTGTGTTTTGTTGATTTTTGTTTGTTTGTCTTAATTAGTCTTCTTTTTTTTTTTTTTTTTTTTTTTTTTTTATGTTCTGGGCACAGCTTCCATTAGCCAAAGGTAGAAGCTAGGTGACCCACCCAAAGTGTTCTCTAGCCGAAATACGTCTTGATTCGTCTTGCTCAGAATTTCAAAGGACTTAAAGAAGAAAACCACTTCAAAAGTGATCTTGCAGAATGAAAGAACTGAGAGAGAACTTAGGCCAACTATGTGCAAAGTGATAGGTGGTAAACAATTTGCACCTTCTGATTTCTAGAGATGCAGAAATGGTTTTGTTGGAGGGGAACAGGGCAGAACTTGCAGGGAACGTGGGCTGGCAGTTGTCCATCCCTGGCCTCTTACCACCACTTGGGAACAGAGAACCAAAATCTGAACCACCACGAGGCTTTCCTGCCCTTGCGAGGGATAGTCTCTTTACATCAGAAAGATGTCTCATACAAATTTTTTTTTAAACCATTAATAGTGTTTCTTGGAGGCTAATTGGGCTGAGGAGATGCCTTACAACAGAAAATAGGAAGGTGATATGTTGATACAGGGACAAACTTGCTATTGTGTTTGAGAGAGCAGAGCTGCTTTGCGGAGCTGGGCAGTAGGGTCCTGTCCAACAAGCTGGACCTGAGGCTTCTCCATTGCCACTTCACATGTTTCTGCTTTGTTTTCCTTGTTTGCATCCTTGTCCCTGAAAGAGTGCATGTAGTGATTATGTATAATGGTTTGATCTGATCCAGGCATTGTAGCATGGGTAAATACTAATTTTCTGCAATTCTACCTTGACTAGCTTGACAAATTTCACCAGTAAAACAAGCATGTAAAATGTTGTTTAGGAAAACCCTGAGATGTGAGGCATAGCAGATGCATCATTAAGAGATAGGTTGAAGTATTAACTACAGTTATTTTGCAACTTTGTTTTTGGTGTCCCCAGTCATCATATACATATATTTAGAAATAAATGGTTTCAGTGCTTCCCCTTAAAATATCTAAACGCTGCCTGCCTGTAACTGAATGTTGCAGATGTCAAGGTAAGTAGGATGCTTTGAGAGCAGGGACCATCTTGAGAGCAGACAACAGAACTTTCTCTGCATTTTTAGCCATGCCCCTTTTCACTCTGGTACTTGCACTACGTCATATGAATTAGTTTGGGTAACTGCCTCCAACAGGCCACGACTTTGTAATTTGTCATCTTTTTTCTTTGTTCCTAAAGCTGACATCAGCTCTTAGATCAACAGTCCCCCTTGCCCCGAATCCGTTATGCAGCAGTAGTCAGTACGAAGGCCTATGGAGAGTGGAGCTGAGAACAGAATAGACTAAATGTACAGTGATACCTTCCTGGTGCCTTCTTTTAGTCTTCAGGGACTTGTGCCTCAGGGACTCCTGAGCCTGGAGAGGTGCTAGTGTAGCTTTGAACAGGACGGCTATGGGCTCTGCTCTTGCACGGCTCTGAGCATGTTGTCAGTGATCAGAGGTACGCAGGGGCCCATGTTTGCATGAGGACTGCAGCAGTGCACGATCTGACTTGTGCCTTTAGGCCACGGACCTGTGCTTAACTCACTGCTGCTCTGCAACACGAATGCATGACCTAAGAAGCATCCTCGGTTAACATCCGTGTCATTCACATGAAAACTGAGACTAAATTGGGTAACTGGAGTTGGTCTCTTGTCTTCACAAGAGAGTGCCTATGTTTAAATCCCCATGGAAGTTATCCAGCGGAGTGAGATATTGAGGAGCAGACGTATTTAATACTGTGGACTTTTAAAATTTTTTCTTGTGCATGTGTGTGCAAGAGGGTCGGTAATGCTCATATTAGTTAGGTGATACAGAAAATCAGTAAAGCTGCCTCCTTAACATTTTATCTTCAATGTAAATTCATAGATTTTTAAAGCCAGAAATCAGATCATTATAGTCTTCTATTCTGACCTCTTGCATAGCATGGGCTATATAATTTCACCTAGTAATTTCTGCATCTACTTTAACAGCTGTGGATGAGCTAGCATGTAGCTTTTAGGAGGCCATCAAATCATGGTTTGAAGACTAAATGGTAGAGAATTTACCCATCTCCTGTGTGATTTGTAAAAATGGGAAATAATCATTGCTTTCACAAATCTGTATTTATTTCAGGCTTGGTTTGTGCGGTTTTTGGGTTCAGCACTGGATATTGTAACCCTGTGCCAGCTAGGTTAGAGACTTTTGCTCTTCAATGCAGTCTCCCTGTGAAGCAAGTTGGACTGTGGTCAGGGCATTTCTTCAGCTTCTTTTGTAGGAGCTAAGTTGAAAGCTTTGTCCTTTTCATTCCAGAAAAATGAGTTGATTTTTGGTTTTATGATCAGAGAGAATTTTTGTAGTAGTTCTGTGATCTTACAGACTTTTCAATGTGTTCTTAAAGTTGAGGCACCAGGACTAACTGTCTCATTAGGGCTGAGGAAGTGGCCACATCTTGCCACTGTGCTGCAACTTTAGCCCTTCTGCCCATTGCATTGAACTGAGAAAACATTTATTTGCAAAGGTCTTTGAATCACTTTCTGAACCTCTGATTGCAAACTCCCATTTTGTAAGTGTGGCTTGCATTTCTTTTTTCTGAGTATCTGCCCGTAACTGAACTAAAACATGTTTTGGTGGATCCCAGCTCATCAAGTTATCCACGTAATTCTGTATGAGTAAGCTGCCCTTCCTCTTACTTATTGGTCCACCAATCTTGATAAGGTTCGTTCTTTATTTTCCAAATCTAGTTGTAAATAGTTGTAAAAAAGGATGCAAATCATTTAGTTGTGATAGTGTCTCTACAGGCTGCTGTGAATAGTGTAGGGATACGTTTAAAATATCCTGTATTAGTGATGGTGGCATTCTTTGCAAATGGAAAGGAGTGCCAGGAAACAGTGATGCAGTTATATAGTTTGTCATGCTGCTCCTTGCTACTAGTCATACAGACCTCAGAGGAAAAGTACGAGCTCTACTGGAGCTTTCAATGTTTCAGCTGAACATTTGCAAAAAAACGAAGTAGTAGTATGGATGCTTTTTGGTTCTGTGATTATCTGTTCACTATGTTCCTACTTCAGAATGTTTCTGCAGTGTAAGATGATCAAGCTCATTTTTGTGGAAAAAAAAAGAGTGTGCAAAATGTTGGTTGATCTGTTTTTGATAGTGAATGCTTTTTTAAAAAAATCTGTTCATGGATGATTTTTCTCTTGTAAGATGGCTATCTTTATGTATCAGTACCTCAGAAGTGGCGGTTTGCTTCTGACTGAATCCTATATTTAGGCCCTTGTGAGAATCAGTGCTTTGTCCATGTTGCGGACAAATCTCATTTATTTTGTTGGTGTGAAAATGCGGTAGGATGCATATGGAAAGTCTCAAGTCTCAGAAGTGTCTTTTACCTTGCACATTTTACCAAAACATGATTATCAGATTAAACCAAACACTCTTTATGGTGGACGATTACTTTACATCTGTAAAAATTGTAGGCTGCAGTGCTAGATTTTGGCCTATAAGTCTGTTAAGTTTGGGCTTTCTGTGATGCATCATAGCGTTAGGCCTTCACAATAAGGCCTAATACAATAAACATTATCAAAAAGGAATTATTACAAAACATTTTCAGTTTCATATTATCAAGTATGAAATAAACTTGCGGTCCTGCTGAGCTTTTCAGGCGTCCCTTCATTGAATGTGTTACCCAGGATTTCCCATCCTTTTTAGTAATTAACAGTACAACTTCCCTTAATGTATTTTGCAAAATTGGCTTGAGGCATGAATATAGTATCTCATCAAAACCTAAAGCAATGAAAATTTTAGCACAGAGGCTCGTGCCACCAGGAGTGACCAGTCTGAGAGGATATACCGAATAATCTCGGCATGGAAAGCAGAGGTTTGGACTTGATTTGTGTGTGCTACTGATGGCTATTCTTAAGTTAATACAGCTTTTTCGGAAGCTTTTGATGTCTGTCTGTCTCCTTTTTTAAAAAAAATCCTGTCTACTTGTGATGCTTCTGCTGGTTCACCTCCAAAGGCTGTTAAAAAAAGCCTTCACGAGCTAATTGCCGTGTGGGAAAAGGAGAATATGACCCTTGAGCCTCTGCACTTGGATATCAGAGTGCAGAACGCCCACGTGTTTTCTTCGGATTTATTTTTAGACAAATTCACTTCAACTGCTGCTGTGACAGTTTTGTTACTTCTGTTAAAAGTTGTTTTGAAAAGAGGGCTTTAAAAACACCAGGGGATATGCAGCAACTTTACTCATGTACCTCTTTTGCTCTTAAAAATCTCCCTTCGTAATAACCATTTTGCGTCCTGGCATTAGCACGACTGCGCCTGGCAGATAGGATGGTACGTTTTCACCAGCTTGTCAGATCCGGTTCGTGGCTTGTAAGGGTGTTAGACGTAAATGTGCTGCCAAATTACTGCTTTCATAGTTGGGCTGTGCATAAGGCAAAGATGGCACTTGCTTGGTTTCCAAACTTGAAACTTGAGTAATCTCCGAGGCTGAAATTTTCCAGATTGCTTAAATGTAAAGCAGATCTGTTGACGGAATCTGGTTTGTTTGGGGGGATTTTTTGTTTTGTTTTTGCTTTTCTCTTTGTTTTAAGAGGGGAAAATGGAGATTTTTTTCCAGATTTTTCTGTTGTGCTGGAAGAATAAGTAACTTTTTGATGTAAATGTTGGGAACTACCATAAATTAGTTTCAGAAAGGATTTTGGTCTGTGTTTGAAAAAACATAGTTTGGAGGTGAGGAGAGTGTAGATCTATTGTACTTGCAGAGGATTTATCTATGAGGGAAAAGTCACTGCAAAACTGAATCATAGAATGGTAAGGTTGGAGGGGATCTCTGGAGATTGAGTCCAACCCTCAGCCTCGCCCCATAGGGGGACTGAACCCGTGACCTTGGCATAAGCAACACCACGCTCTAACCAACTGGGCTAAACCCGCGCCGATGATGAATGATAATTGGTGAAAGTTTTGTGAGACACTGAGGATAATTAAAATGTTGATACAAAGTGGATGGATCTATGTTTTAATGTCTTATTTAGCATCAAAGAGATGAGCTTTCTGCAGTTTTTAGAATGTGAAAAAGCCCTTATGGAATGAACTTCTCTCATGCCTTCAGCACTTTTAATTTATAGGAGATTTATTAAATGGGGATATGGGAGTGGAGAGAGGGGAGTAAGCACCAGCAGAATTTGAAGAATGAAGAGGAAGATAAAGCAAATATTTTAATGTTCCCGTGTAAAACACTTTTGCCTCTCCTAGCATGGTGTGTTCATTCTTGGCATGCTGACTACAAGGAATTTAACATAAACAGTGGGGCGCCCGGGAGGGTGATGAGGGTTGTCCGAGGCCTGGAAAGGCTTCCCTTTGCTGCTGTTCGGCATAAGCGGAGGTAATGCTCCAGGCTGTTAACTTGTCATTTTTGCGTGACCTGTATAGACTTTCAACATAATTTTTAATGCTGTATTACATGCATGTATTAGCACGAGTTATTTTTCATTAAAATCTGTTTTCAGTCTTTTTTTTTTCTTTCTTGGCAATGTTTGGTCTTACAGCCCCCCAACTTGCACTTTGGCTCGGGTTGGTTTGTTTGTTTGTTTTTTGTGTTGGGTGCTTGCCTTTTGGAAGTTCCTGCAAAATTCATCTTTAAATGTTATTGCAACAGGGATGGTTGGGGGGAAGCTTCTGTACCCTTTAAAACAAGCTGTGCTGTTGTTCATAGGTCTCAATTCTAAAATGTCTATGAATACAAATTTAAAATGTGACATTTGGCCATTACTGCAGATGCATTTCAGTGTTCCGGAGAAAATGGAACTTGATTTCTGGAAGGGAGTGACCCATAGAAAAATACATTGTTGAATAATATTAAGGGAATTTTATGCTAAATCATTAAAATGCATGTGACTAAAGAATGCTGTTTGTATGCAGCTACAATTTACTCACACATTCATTCCATGAGTGAGGATGAAGCCTCTCTAATCTCAGCCTTTCAAAGCCCCAGAGTGCACAACGGATGCTGTCCTCCAGATCTGGCAGCACCTAGATGTGATGCATGCAGAAGTTATTAGTTCACATAGACACTGTGGACTTCATTTTCTAGTGCTTTTTTCTTTCTTGGGGTGTTTGTGTAAATATAGTTTTCTTTATGAAGTTTCACCGCAGTTTTGCTGTGGGATGCAAGTTTGAAGCTGCTGTTCTTGAAGATGCCTGCTCAACCTTGATTCTGCCTTGACATATGCAAGAAACATTTAATGCATTTACATTTGTTTTTTCACAGAGGCTAAGATTAACTATTTTCCTATGGCTGCAGAGAAGTGTGCCTTTTTTCTAGGAACAGGGGAGAAAAAAATTGGGAGGGGGATGTTATTCTGCGGGAAGCGTTGCATATTAAGACAGAATCCCTGAGAATATGTATTATTCAGTTGGCATCTGTGTGCTGTTCAACATCTTTTCAATTAGGTGCACAGCCCTCTGTTGCAGATGAAGTATTTTTTTTTTTTCTGAAGCAAATTTAGCTGAAATTTCTGGCATTGTCTTTAATCTATGCTATGTTGCATGCATACAGCTTCCTGTGTAATTTTGAGGAATATAAGGAACTCCACTTAAGATAAGGAACAATGTGCGTTATACCACGTGGTGTTTTCCAGGCTCCTGTTAGATTTTCAAAGAGATCATGTGTTACTTTGTAATATGACCTTTGCTGGACTAGCTCAAGCTTAGGGTCCATTTTCCCCAGAAATGACCTGAGATAGGTCTCTGACAATAACTAACGAAGGCTGCGTAGTTAAGGGAAAGATAAGAAGATTCCAATTCTTACCTAAAAACTAGATGTTGTTGTAAGACCGGAAGCTGATTCTTTTTTTTATTGTTGCTTCTGTAAAGCATTATTAATTGCAACAGCTCTAAACATTGTTATATCCACACAGGCAGAGGAATAACACCCCACATGCATTTGTCAAGGTCAGATAAATCTAATTTCCTTTAATGACAGGATAACAGGCCTTGTGAATGGAGAGATAGTAGATGTCATTTATCTTTAGTAAGGCTTTCAATACTACCTCATGAGACTTTTTCTCGTGAAACATCTGCTCATAGGGTGGGTATTTGGCAGTTTGGTAGCATTCAGCATTTGCAGTAATGATCTCTATGATGGAATAGAGAACATGCTTATTAAATTCGCGAGCAACAACGAGCTGGGAGAAGCTGCAAGCATGTTGGAGGACACCATTAGAATTCGAAATGATCTTTACAGATTGTTGAAACTGTCTGAAAGGGTGCATGTCAGTAAGGAGAAATGTGGATAGATGTTTGGAAATAGGAGTAATCAACTGCATAAAAACAGAATGAGAGGCAACTGCTTAGACAGCTGGCATCCAGAAAAGGCTTGCAGTGTAGTGGATCAGAAATTGGACGGGGTCAATGACGTCATGGTGTTTTGCTAGGGACAAATATCGCGCTGGTGGAAAGAGGAGTACCGTCTCAAAGACACATTAGGTAATCTTTCTACTCTCCTTGCAGTGATGAGACCTGCAGTATAATGACATGTAATTTTGAGCACCATGCTCCCAGGATGGATGAACTAATTGAAGAGAATCCAGTTCTCTGTCTAATGTTAGGACTGGAAGTAACGAGCTTCACTGCATCTGGGAAGTTCAGGTCAGGCATTAGGCAAAGCCTGCTAACAAAGCATCATTAAGCATTGATGTGAATTTCCAAGGGAATTTGTGGAATCGCATATGCAAACACAAAAAAGTGTGACTCGGATAAATTTTGGATTGCCAATGTTACATCTTAACTTGAATGTTTCTCTGTTTTCATTTATGAACCAGGAAGAAAACAGGTTCCCAGTCTTTTCTGGATCACCTGATACTCTGGTATTTTTATCCTATACTTTCCCATCCTACTCTCAGGTGACAATCGCTCTTGTCTATCTGGCTTTGTAACTGTGTGAAAATGTTTTCCAGGCCCTTGGTCCTCATCAGTACCCTTCTCTGCCTTTCTAGCTCTCCTTGAAAGGAGCTGATGGGCAGAATCCAGGAGAGACTGTGACAGTAGCAAAAGAAAAGACATAAAAACATCCTCTGTATGTAGTTTTCTCATGAACCCTCATGGCTTTGCCATCTTTTTGCCCATACCTGCACGCTGACCAAAGGTCTTTCAGCTGTCTGTTATGGTGCACTGGTTGTCTTCTGAAGGAGTACAGTCTATACCCCTCTGTATTGGCTCAGTAGATTGTACAGGTGGTCCTGTTTTCTCTCAGAATGTGTTATGTAGCTATCTGGAAGTAGGTTACCATGTTTTTTATTTATACATATATACGTGCGTGCGCAAAAAGCTGTGTCTGAAGTTTCCCAGTTACAAACCTTCAACTGGAAAAGTCTATTAAGATCATCCTGTCTCCTCATCTGCGTCGCACAAACCCAAGGCTTTTGTCCAATGGTCCCTGTGTCCGGGTCCGTGTTTGGAGGGAGTCTGTGGGACAGTGGATTATTACTATCAGCTAGCAGGAGAAAAGAGCATATACTTGTCAATGGCTTTGAATCCACCTCAGCATTAATTTTCGTAGGGAATGGGAACCACGCTCATTTAATGCACTAAGTTACACGCGATTGTGGCGCACGCAGCTATTGCAGCAAGCAGGGAGTTTTGGTGCGTGTACAGTGGCTGCTGCCATGATGTACAAAAATCTCTCTCTCTTATACCATCAAATTTTTCCTTGGAAGACCTGAAGGGTCTTTTTGGACCACTCCGGGGAAGAAATAGTGCTTGCTGTGTAGAGCAAGACTGACCAGCAGTCTTTGTGAGAAAAACATTTTGGGGGTAATCGGAAATTATGCTGCCATCTTTTGAAGTCTTTGTGACTAAAATTTCTAGTTTTTTGTCTATTTCTGTGTATAAAAGGGGAAATGTATTAAAAATGCAACACGTGTGAAGAATGCTTTAATGCCAACAGTAGTGGAAACGTTATGTAAATTTTTTTTTCTTCTCGTTCCATTATTATTTTTTTTTCCTATGAATAACTATACATCAACCCCTGGACTTCTGTCTGGTGAGTGGAGTCCCAAGACTCTATGGGATGGGAGTGCCTCATTCTTCTTGTTAAAAGGTTATAATTAATTCATCGCCTATCTGTTTTGGATCAGAAAAAGCTATTTCCCACCTAAGCTTTTTCTTTCCTGTGTTCTGTGTAAGAGCAATGTGCTTCTTGGAAAGCTCTCCAAAAAAATGGATTTTTTTTTTTTTTTAACAGAAATGATTTAAAGTGAGATTCAGACTGCTGTAGGAATTCCTGAGTTCTAGAAACTCTGGCCATCATGTTGGGATGTTTTTTGCACTCAGACTTTGGCTTGAAACTACAATTATTTTTCACAAGACCAAGAATCAAGTCTGTTGCCTGTTATGAATAATGGAGTGTGGTAATATTACAGCTATATATGCAAACTCTGCAGACTGGCAGCACAGCTGCAAAGCGTTACATTTTTAAAATATGTACGCTCTTTTGTCAACAGAATTAAAAACAGGAACATTACACGGTTTGTTTCTGCATGAGGGTGTTTTGTAAGGAAATTTAATGATGAACTCTTCAACATTTTGACCTTTTTGAAAATTTTCTGAGCTTTTGCACCTTCTGGTGAATTGGTGAGATTCTCAAATTAAGACATGTAGAATCTTAATGGCTATGCTGACATTTCCAAGGCCTGGCTGGTTACCTGTGCTTGATTAGTTTTCTAATGTGCGTGCTCTGCCAAGCCAGAGACACTCGTGTTCTGTGCAGCTGAGTTTTCTTTAAAGCGATTGCACTGTAAACCTCATTCCAATTAAAAGGTGATGCTGTTCTGGTAATGGAAAGTTGTTTTATTGTTCCTCTCCCCTGATACGCATGCAAGTGGAAATGTTGTAGGAAGGCGTTATCGCTGCTGTTTTTGTAGTTCGTTCTTATTTTCTATCAGTCTTAATATATTTAAAAAAACAAAAGTGAGAAATGCAGTATGCCCAGCTGTCTGAGGGTGAGCGTGAATCAGCAAGATAAACCTGCAGAGGGTATAATGGGCCTGACTAGACGGTCCTTGAGGGCTTTGCTGCTATCTGGTAACCTATGCCGTGTGTTGAGCTACAGGCAATAGGAGAAAAGGGTGAAAACACAGCTAAGGACTCGAGGCAGCCCGTCCTTTTGGTGCTGCGAAGGGGAGGATTCGTACGCTCGGGCCACGCTCCTTCTGCCTGTAGAGCAGGGAAGTCGGACGAAGCCTCCGTAGGAGCGACAGAGGAAGAAATACTGAGCGAATAAACATGAAGAATGTAGAGCGTTAAAGTTTTTCATCCCTTGCAAGGGAAACGCTACAGCAAATTTTGGAGCCTTGCTGCTTAAGAGAAGAGGCCGGCGAGTGCTGTGCAGAAACGCCAGCGTGGGGGTGAGGACAGCCCCTGCCCGGCACTGCCGAGCGGCTCCTCCTGGCCTTGGTGCTCTGCTCCTCGCTCACCTGCAGAAAGAAATACCAACATTAGCAGATCACGGATTGTGACTGTGCTGGCAGAGGGTCCCAGAACTGATTTATAGCACTCGTTCAGCTTTCAGCAAGCAGCAAATGTGTTGCTTAATTATTCATGGCAGATGTATTATTGCAGGAAATTAAGACATCAAGGAAACAAGTAAAAACTATTACTGAATAGAGCTATAAACAAGGTAAGGTGGAAGGAGATGCAGGGGGACAGCACTGAGTCGTTAAAACACTCATGCTCAGGAATATTTCACATTTTCAGAAAATAATTAGTTAAAATTCCCAAATCTTTAAGTGATAATTCATTGCACGTAATTAAATATTCTATTAGCTAACATGCTGAGTTTAATTTGTTACATTTGTCGTTTAAATTAGCACATTTGTGAATGTGAGAAGCGTTCCCATTGCTTCTTTCAGCGTATATGTTTTATGTAAAGAAACCATTCTCTTGATGTCTTTGACTTAACCTCAGAAGAGCTCACATTTGTGCACTTACGGCAGTCCTTGACTTTCCGTGCCAAACACACCGAGGGTTTTGGGTCTGTGGACTGCGGCTCTGCCAGGTACGACGGCGTGCGATAGCGTTGCTCCAGCTGCCCGTGCCTGCTTCTCGCTGGTGGGTGTCTCTTCCCGCACGCCGGGGAGGCACAACGCGCCGCAGGAGCCGGGGCTTAAAATGCACCAGGGATTTTCCTCAGGTGGTATCAAAGTTGGTGGTATTTGAATTTCCCGTGTCTGAAAGCGCTGTGCAGGCCCTGCCTCACGGCCACGTCCAGCTCTCTTGCAGACTGTACCGTCGGGACAATTTATTCGTGTGTTTTGGCAGTTGCTGTCTGTGAACCTGCCTCTGATCTGTGCCTAAGACCACACTTGTAGAGAAGCCAGAACCAGTGAATTTGAAAAGTACCAGCACCTCTTTGCTTATCAGGTGGTATTAGGTGGTGTCTGGTGTTTGACTGTTATGTTTTATGCATTTGCGGAGTTTCTTACTTATAGTTACTCTAAGATGCTGTTCATTTAAACCTTGCAGATTTCTGCTCGTTTTTCAAGTATGTACTCAGTTCTTCCAAAAGAAAAAAAAACGTGTGTGTGTGTGTGTGAGAGAGAGAGAGAGAGAGAGAGAAGGCAATGGTTTGAATAAAACCATTTTAACTTCTATTTTCATAGTAGAATTATTAGCTTTATTAAAAAAAAATTACAGGAGCTTCTCTAAGTTAGTATGTAACCTCAGGCTTCCAAGACTTTCCATTTCATTACCGTTCATGAGCTCATCATTTTGGTACATATGTTGTAATTTTTGAGCCCTTTACTTTATAACTTCAATTATGTAGTTTAAAAAATAATAAAATTGAAACTCCTGTTACTGTAGACCAGGAGCGTTTTTAAGGCAAGCAAACAGGTTGTTCAGCGCCAGATCGCAGAGAGCATGCCTACAGACAGGATTGCTGTTTCAAATGTCTTTTCTGTGAAGGGTATAGAAACTGGCAAAAGTTCAAGAGTTTTCATTATTCATGATCTTTCAAATTTAGTGACAAAGTAGCCTCATTTAGTCCCATCCCTATGATGGGAGTTGTTGGAGTCTTCTCTTTGCAAATTTGGACTATTTTGGCGTCTGTGCAAATGTGGGACAGATTAAAAGAAAATATTTTTTAACTAGTAGCGTTAATCTTCCCAATTCTTGCAAGAGTGATAATATGCATGGTGCATATACAGATATAACATGACAGGAAGTGTGCAAGAAGAGATCTTAAGTGGAATTACAGTTACTAAACTGTAAACATACAGGAATACCTTCTTAATTGAGTTTTGTAAAAATTTGCAGCTCTGTACACGTGCATCTCGGTATTGCACAAACATAGCTTTGCTTTTAGACCTAATCAATTGCTCCTCAAGCCATTCAGCTTTTTTAATTGCTCTTGTGAAAGTAAAAATTACGTGAAAGGACTTGACTGTGCAATTAGGTGCTAGACGCTTTCTGCGGCGTAGCAGGAAAACAATACGAAGTCCCAAAATAGCAGTAGCTACAACCAAAGGAAAATATCTGCTGGAGTGAAGAAAGATGTTCTTGTAACTAATCTGAATGAAGGAGATTTCCCTGATAATTTATTTTTTAAACACACGTGTGTTCACAGATACGAGCGAGAGAGGCTGTAGTGGAAATTCGTATCCCCAGCTGTTCGGCCCCACTTTGCCGGGCTGGAGCCGGCGCGCAGGGCTGGACCAGGCTTGGACGGCCAGCGAGGCCGGCTGAGACCTGGTGCGGGGCATCCGCGCCGCGGTTATCGCGCGGGCGGGTGAGATTTGCTGGGGGGGGGGGGGATCCCTCTTGCCACGAGCACCGTGCGGTGAGGGAGGGCGGCTGAGCAAACTGTGCTGCTCCTTCCGCTCAGGTCTGGAAGAGCTCACCGGATCCCGAGGCTCGGAGGTTTAAGGCAGCTCTTTTCTGTATCGATGGAGGTCTTTAAAACCGCTCGACGGTTTTGCTAAAGGACGTGCCAAGTTTTAAGTTATTTGTAACAGGGTGCTTGACGGTTTCTGAGCTTCTTGAGGCCGCGTCGTGGAGGGTTAGTCTGCACGTAGGCACACGTGCCTGAAATCATGTATTCTGCTGCCTTTTAGCACCTACGCACCTGAACGAGTTCCTAGAAAAGGAAATCGCTTCTTTAGGACAGTGGATAATAAATAATAGAACTTCTCCCAAGATAAAACATTTTTACAAGGACTCAAGGTCCAGCACTAGATATCAGCAGGATTTGGAGGGCTGTTTCAGTAGGTGCCTGGGCCGGTCACAGCCACGCTGAGGTCCCTCTTCCTCGTAGGGAGATTTGAAAGGACGTCAACAGGCCTAGAGGGACATTTCTGCTGTGTCTGAAGCAGTCAGCACGCTGACTTCTGGCTTTGGGTTGTGGCTAGAGGCAGCAGCATAGCATGAATACAGGAATTTCTTTGTCGGGATGTGGAGCGCGTAGGCTGAACATACGCTCCATGGAATAGAGCGCAAAGCCAGTCCGTTACCTGGCTACGCCGAAATCAAGGAAACGTTTGAGCCTAGCTGTGTTTTGGGAGCATGAGTGTTTGGAGAACCCTCAGGCAGGTGATAGGAGCTCTTCCTCTTTGGTGCCTAAGAGCTGCCCAGTTCTGCGTGAGGCCGCTCTGGGGACGAGCGGCTGCTGTGACGTGCGGGTTTCCTTGCTGGGGAGGCTGGGGCGAAGAACGGGTGGGATGTGGGGCTACGACAGGGGAATAGTCTCATGGTTGAAACAGTTTCTGGTTCCGTAGAGGTTTGGATTGCAAAAGCCCTGGAGATACCTGTAATGTTTAAAAGGGAGCAAATCTATAAAGGGAATAATTTTAATAAAGAAAAGTGGTGAAATGCAACCTAAATGGAGGAGACCGTGCCACTCCAGTTATGTCATGATAGCATTTACTATGGGGCCAAAACCATTAAACTTTTCAGATTGAGATGTTTCAAGTTGTTTCTAGTGTGGACCCTTTTGGGAGCATTATGTTGAGGCACTTACTGCAGATCTCTAGGAAATACAGCAGACAGCTAGCTTCTGGTTCCAACAGTTGATTTTTAAATACAGAGAGATTGAGACTGGGCTGTGAGCATGAAGTTTTTCAATTGCTAATGTGATGAATGGGGAGGGGGAAGGTACATCTGCTTGGGGAGGCTTTTAAATACCTTTCCTCAGAGTGTTTGCAGATGGATCACCTTACAGGTATGCGAGAAATGTTTGTATTTTCTGCACCACTTGGAGCTTAACAACACTTGCTGGTCTCCTGTCTTCATCTCCCTCTTGTCCATTTGTATCTTGTGATTTAACATTTTCTAAATTCTTTGGGGAGTTATATTTTGTCCCTGCAATCCTTTCTGAATTATAAGTGATTTTATAAGCAAGTCCTCTTGACTGTGGATTGGCAATCTCAGTAAATTATTTGGTAGGATACTTAATTTGAAGTTTCTTCATTGCTTATGACAAGATGTTTCTGCTGCTGTCACTGTTGATGATTCATAGCTCAAGTGAAGTGCTTAGCACTTCACAAAACATGTAACGGAGGCAGTTGTAGTGATGAAGTGTCTCCATCTTATATATATATATATATATATATTATATGTATATGTATATATTAAAAAAAAAAAAAAAAGTCCCACGTGAGCTGTGCTTATATTGCATGCGAGGGCTGTCTCTGGAACTCTTTGCAAAGCAGGGTCCCTTCCTAATATTGAATCAGTGGAGCAGCTGAGATAAAGCATATTAGTAATTACTATGTTTTCTGCTGAACAGATACATGAGCAGTCAGGAGAGTCTGGAAATCCATTAATATTTGTGTGTGTGTGTGTGTGTTGGGGGAGGATGGATGATAAGGTGCTTATTGCAGTCGCTTATGATTTTGGGTGTTCTGCTTTAACAACTGGCTGTGCTGTAATTTTGCTGCATTGCAAATAGTTGCCTGAGCTATGGGATATTTGGGTGGATGATTAGAAGGAAGTAGAAAATTAAGAGGCCTTGAACTGGTTAGAGAAGCAAGCATGAGATGGAGTATTGAAGAACTGGCACCATCTGGATGTGAGTGATACCACGCTCACTGTCTGTGTGTTAGAGTAAAAAGCGATCCCTATTAAAACTATGCAGACACAACCCTTCTAAGGGCAGGAAGGAGTGGCTGTCTGCCTAAATTCCTGCTGTTCTGACCTTACTGATGTTTTCTGTGCAAGAAGCTTCAGTGAGTAAGTCTGACAGATGGCAACAAAGGGAACGGTGCAAGCAAGGGCACTCCTACAAAATAAACCTTGCTGTGTGCGTGAGCTCTAAGCATTTCAGCAAATATTTAAAATACAGTTAAGAATGTGGGCAAAACTACACAGGCGTATTACAGCGGTGATGTGAAAGTGAAGCAAAAGCAGTGGTGTTTGTTTTTTCCCCAGCCAAGTCGAATTCTTGGGATGCCAAGCGGCGAGGTTTGCTCCGCGAGCAGCTGTGCCTCCTGAATGCTGATGGGCAGATGGTCTGCTGGGCGCAGATCACACGAGCAAGGGCCTCCGTTTTTTAAGAAAATGAACACGTTCTTGGTTGGGGCATTGCTTTACTAGGGATGTATTTACAGCTGTGCAAATTCGGTGAAGAACAGCAAAAACGTGAATGGGACTGGGAGGGTTTGAGGGGGGAAAAGAAGGGAAAATCCAGCTAGTTTGGTCAAGTGGTGTTTGAGGGCTCTGTTCTGCCAGGCTCTTGGTGGTAGAGGAAGTTCACTTGATCTGAAAAGTTGTTTCAGGTTTTGGTCAATATTTAGCCCTTCAAGTGTTGTTAGTCACAGAGAAGGACAGAGGAGCCTGGGGAATTGAAGGGTTTGTTACTAGAAAGGGATGAGGTAGATGTAAGAAGTGGAAAATTTAGGTAATTTGGGGAAATCATGACATAGGCTATTTATAAATATACTTGTCTTTTAAATATAAAACAAAGTTATAGGTATGGTATGTTTGAAAGCACTTAAGATTTGAGTGGACCTTAAAAATTGGAGCAGATATTTTTGCTTCTTGACTGTCAGCGTTTCTAATATTCAGACCACTGCAGTGCTTTTCTTCAGGATTTGTTTTACGGGGATCACCACAGCACTTTAAAATCAAACCAAGACTTCATCTCCAATATTTAATCTTCAATAGAGAAATATGTAAAAAAGCATTCCAGTGTGTGTTTCTGCAAGTATAAATTACATCGTTTACATTATAGAGAAAGCCTTTTAAAGTCAAAAGCAATAGGTAGTGGAGTAGAAAGGTGAGCTTCTGAACTTCTACCTCATTACCTGATTTCTGAATGCTGGATTTCTTCACCCAGCCTTGTGTGAGTGCTATGACAGGCATGAGTTCAAATTGAATATAGGCTCTGTTTGATTTTTTTGCTAGAAGTCACTGTTGCACTAATGAATACAAACTTGATTTAGTCCCTCGTGGACTCTTCTGTTTTTGCCTATTGTATGCTCATCTGAAATCTGACTGCCAGAGAAACTAATTTTTCCTTTTTTAATATTAAAGAGCAATAACAGCTTATTTAACACTGTGTAAGAAAGAGCAGCTTTCAGCAGCAGTGTACTTCAGAGAAATAACAAAGACTTCTCTGAGCTGCTCCACATCAAAGCTGTTGCACCAGATTTGCAGCCAGTGTGTGACCTCTGCACTGCTTCAAAGTCCCAGAGCTTTGCCCGTCAGCCAGCTCCGTGTTTTTAGTTTGACTGGTGGTGTTCTAGCTTAAACCACAGAAAAGGACTTGATCTAAGCACTTCCTTGGGAAACCTTTTGTTTAAGTATAGGGACTTCTGAAATTAAATGCCACAGATGTTTTTTCAGTTGCCATAAAAACATACTTGGCAGACATAGAAAAAAACCTTCTAAGTATAGGGGAGCCTTTTATGGAAAAGTGTAACTCCCTTTTGGTGGTTTTTGCAGAACTAGCTGTATGTCATTTCAGTGGTGCTCATTTTTGCTCATTTTGCTGTTTTGTAGTTTGCATGCAAACTTGCATGTTTTTGATGCATCACTAATGTTTTAATACTTCTACTCATTGAAGAGCTTTGTCTCATTTGTACATTTGAATTGTATTTCTGTGTAGTGTGTCATGGAAAGTGAGAGTAATTTATTGTCTCTGTTAATGGGATGTGTCATCTGGATCAAAGTTCTCTTGAAACTTCCATAAACCCTTAGCAGTGGCCGGTTACCAGCTATTGTTAGCCTATATCAGTCATTTTCCCTGCAGCAAATGAAAATGTCAAAGCATCAGGCTGGGCCCTGATTCTGTTGCCTTCCCATTCCTTCATGTCTCCATATTTCAGCTGTGTTGCTTCACACTGGAGCCAGTTCACATGCTATATATGTTGGATCTCAATGTGCAAACCAATTTGTTTCCTGCAGGTTTTTGTGCATTGGTGATTTTCATAATAGAAGAGGTTGGTGCAACCCATCAGCCTGAGGAGCTGCTCTGTTTTGGTTGGATTTCCCTTCTGCGTGACACCATATATGTGCACTCTGGGCATCGCATGCACGTGTGCTTTCAGTGCTCCTTCTCCAAGCAGGGCTTGAGGCATGACATTGTGGGAGAAGGCATTTTGCTGTCAGGGCGTTTTACCCCAGGTCTCAAAGATGCATGAAATCAGTAGTTGTCTATCTATATTCTTCAGTGGAGAAAATAAATTAAAAATGGGGATGATGGTTCAAAGGTAGCCTAGTTTGCACAGACCCATTTTTCTGCTGGAAGCAGAGATGAACCACCAGTGGCAGATGTAGTTCTGGTGGCGCTGCTCTGGCTGGGCCAGCAGGAGATGCAAACTGGCCTCAATCCTGCCTTTAGTCACTGGCAGAAGGAAGAGCTTGGCGAGGATGCTTACCGTGGCACAGCCCTTGCGTTGCCTTCAGGAGACAGGAATAAAAATGCTGCAATTTTTATGGAGGAAGATAGTTACCACTGCTAGTTACAGTTAACTTCCTTAGGGTGATTTACTGCATTTTGATATGTTTTTGCCTACTTCTGATGAATTTAAGAAACAATTGAGTAATTTTTGCTTTAATTAAAAGGCTAATCTTGTGATTTGATGTAATATGTTTTTTTGCTATGTATTTTCTGTTTTAAAGACTTATGTGGAGAAAAAGCAGCTCAGCAGAACTTTTAATGAAGGATAAAAATTACCAGGTCATACATTCTCTCTTTGTATTGTTCGACCATAACGTAATATAGATCCTGTCATTATTCCCACCCCATCCATTAGCCATCATAGCTCAGAAATAAACAAAATCCCTGCTCCCTTCTCTATTAAATGTAATTTTACAAACTGCATTATAACAAAGCTAACTGAGCTATAAGCAGGGAAAAAAGACCTTAGTTTTCAATGTAAATGGCATAAATCTGGTTGTACAGAGAGGATGTGTGGGAAGGTATTGTTGCTTAAGAATATTAAATGAATTTTTTTAAAAATTAAAGAACTTTCAGAATTCAGTAGTTGCAATCAAGGAGCAAGTAAAAGCCTTATGGGGGAAATGGTTAGCTTTCCTTCTCTGAGGTGCACAGAGAAAGGTAAAAATGAAAGGTCACAGAAAGCAACAAGGGAAATTACGACAGATTATAAGGGAAATGTTTTTGATGGTGAGAATGGGGCCTGACTGGAACTGGGGACCAGACTGGTTTTGGATCTCCATCTTCTGAGAAACTCAAAACTCGGTAAGAAAAGGCCCTGAGCTACCTGCTCCAACTTTGAAGTTAGTACTTCTTTGGGCAGAAGGTTGGTCAAGATGACCTGTGCATGTCCCTTCCAACACAAGTTATTCAGTCTTTTGTGCAGTTGACTAAAAACTTTTATATATTTATATATATGTGTGTGTGTGTGTATATGTATGTATATATGTGTGTGTGTATGTATATATAAAGAAACAGTATTTTCTTGAGGCTGGTGTGATACAGCTCAGTATGGCATCTACTCAGGGCACTTTGCAGATTGTGTTGCTGCTGCGTGAGGGGAGATGTGCTTCCCTAATACCTATATTGCAGGTACTGGAAAGATGCATTTGAAAAAAGCAAGGAAATTGGAAATGCAGAACTGATGCTTTGTATTCTATGTTATTTGTAGATGGAACTTAAATATTGCTGTATTTCAGATGCTTTTTTCTTCAGGAGGTAGGGAAGAGAGTTGTTCTCTTTTCTTTCCCAGCTTTTGGACTAGGTTTCCTTTTTAAGAGGATGGTGAAGGCTGGTGCATAACCTTATTCAGCAGAGCATGCAGTACACTGTAAATGAATGTTGATCTCTGTTTTCTGAACTCTGCATTATTTATAGATCATCTTCTACATAATTGCATTTGAATACTAGTAGCTAGTCATGTTCTCCATAAAAATAGAAAATGCATATTAAAAAAAATCTTTAGAATTATTTTATCTGTTTCCTTTGGGTGTCCCTGTCATTCAGAGCTCTGCTAGATCCAGCCTGCTCCGCAGTCTGCGGTAGAGCGATAGCCCCTTTCTAGAGATGCCCTCAAACACTACTGTGATGAGCACATTGCTGAGGTGGCCTCAAACGGCACTGTTTTCTGGGCTACGTTTCAGAAGTACAGTCACGTAACAGGCGGAGTGGTGAGCTCCTGCTGCCTTGGACATACCTGCTGGTGGTGTCTCTGTGCCTGCCTGCCTGCGGGTGCAGCGTTTAGTAGTGGTCTTCACCGCTTGCCTCTGGTTGTGGTGGTGTCAGCTGGTGCCAGTTTATTTCTGCCCCCGTTTGTGTGATCCTAAAGTGAAGGTGTCTGTTTGTCCTGTTGAGCACAGACAGACAGCATGGTTTCCTCAGTGTAGATTAATGTTATATAAGAATTCAGTGCCTTAAAGTTGAAGAATCTTAAGGTGAATTATTTTTCCCCCCCTCTCTAATGGGGATAGTCAAGAATTCAGATGTGAGGAGCTGTGGGAAAGGCTGAGGTTGCTGCATTTTATGCAGCAGGATGCTTGCTGCTTAGGAAGGGAGGGCAGTGCTTCAACGAAGAGTGACTGGGGAGCTCTAGAGCTGCTGCTGCGTGTTCATAAAGTCTGTTGACCTGAAGGGATGCTCCAGAGAAAGGTGTGTGTGCTACCACAACAGGGAGCCAACTTTGGGTGCCCCTTCTACTGACTGATCAGTTTGGGTTTTGTAGCTGGTAGGCAGAGGTGTGTGCAGTCCCGAGTAATTTTCTCTCTTGTTTTTCCCATGCTTGCAAAGATGCTGAGTGGCCGCAATAAGTAATGTGTTTGCCTTGCTAACTGTGATTGCAAAAGGAGCACGTGACTCTAGGGTGACTGGCTCAGGGGTCTTTCGTCTCTCGTTTCAGCAGCACTCTCTCTTAGAGAAAAGCATACCAGGTTCTCTGGTAACCTTCCCCCTCCCCCCCCCTTAAATCCCTTCTCCCCACATGCACCTACCAGCCAAGTCCCCCAGCCCTGCACGCACCTTTCGCGCTACGGGAACTGCGGAGACTGGCAGCATCAGCGCAGAGCTCGGGCGGCTGCTGCGATGAGATGTGGGAGCTGATTATCATTTCAGGGGCAGAAGGCAATCAACATTACACCTAATTATAAGTGTGTGTGTTTAATCTCTTAATGTTTCCCGTTTGACCCGTGTCACGCCTGATCCTTCGAGCCTGTGTAGACGGTGTCGAGGAATGCTGTCTCCCGCTCGCTGCGCTGAGCTGCCCGCGTGTCTCGGCCGTACATATCTGTGTCAATCCTCTCCCGTTCAGATTGAGGTTAAATCCATTTAAGGTAAACAGATTAACACATTTTCCCATGTCTAACGTGAGAGCAGTGAGTCTGTCATTTCCCTAAAAGCATTGCATGTGACGGGTCCCAGATGCTGAGCTTTTCTGGGCAGCTGTGTTATTTACTTGACTGGATTGGTTTTACAGCTGGTGTCCGGCTGTTCTTTGTTATGTTTATCGGCAGTCTCAGGGGCTAATCAGATTAGCAGATAGCATAATCTTGCTAAAGATCTGGTTCCCCTCTGAGCCCAGGGGTGTCAGCTTTGCTGGTCTGTGCTGTTCCTGCGGGGGACTGTGCTGCAGGACGCAGCTCGGGGCAGTCCCAAGAGGCAGCTGCGCCTCCCGGGACTGTGGTCCTGCACATAGGCTGCTTCTCGCAGCTTGTATTGCAGCTTTTGGCAACAAATGCGGATGTGAAGATAGTAACACAGAATTAGTTCTGATAAGTGACCCTAAATTTTGACTTTTCTGGAGGAACCGTCTCTAGTCTGCATTTTTAAGTCTTCTGCTGCCTCTTCAACCCAAGTTACTGGTGCTTTCTTGTGAGACAGAGTCTGTTTGGTTTATGGAAATATCACTGGGGGCTTATGCTGTTTGGAGGGAATTGCAGTAGGACTTACCACTGCAGCTTCTCTGGCTGTGGGAGCCCCGGTGCAAACGGCTGCTGGCAGGTTGTGAGGGAGATTAGCTGAAAAGTGGGTTTGAAGGGGAAGGAGGGGGAAAGCAGCGGAGACAGGAGAATCAAAGAGTATTGGTGCAGGTATGACCTGTCTGTAAAACTTTGCTGAAACTAAGCACAGGCTGTCTCTAGCTGGAGCAAAGTACTTAGCAGCTACAAAAAGAATCAGTGTGGCCAAACTATACTTTTAAATCCCATCCAGCATATTTGACCAATGATTATAGAATATTTTTCCTTCTATATAAAGATCTTTGTTTCTTTTTCAAATAAGTGTTTTATGGTATTAATTTTAACATAGTCTGGAGTTTTACAGAAGTTAACTTCAATATTAAAAAAGCTTTGGCTACAGGAGTCCAAAGCTGCGAGAGCACTGTTTATACTGTTTTTCTTGGAAAGTCTTGCAAATATGTTGTGTTCTGACCACTTCTGCCCTCCATGTAAACCGAAACAGAGTTGTCGCCCCCTCTGAGAAGACATTTCCTGCCCAGCTGCGGGAGCAGGTGAAGCAGTCTCTAGTCTGGGTACTTGGTCTCTCTCAACAGAGCCCCTGTTCACTGCTGGCCCAGGCAAGGTGGCAGAAAGCTCCCCAAACTGTTGATAATGCCGTGGTAGTCGATGCATAGTTAAAATGCACAGGGGATTATTAAGTTTAGGAATGTTTCTGTTGCACACACTATACCTACTGTGTGTCTCCCTTAAAATGCTACCAACTTTCTTGTTGGGATGCAATTTAAATAGTTTGGTTTTAATGGCATCTCAGAGTTTGTTAGTTCTCCGCAGCTGTGTAGGGGTCCTGTTCAAGAACCTAAGCCGACTCCCGCCAAGCCGTGGTGTTTCCAGAGGAGGAAGGAGGGATCCCTGCACAGGTGCCCGGCTCCGGTCGTGTGTGTCCCAATTACAGACTCGCCCTCTCTCTGCTGGAGCAGCCAGTGTCCTGCCCATCTGTGCACACTCCTGCCTGCATTGCAGAAACCACCCC
Source organism: Rhea pennata (assembly GCF_028389875.1). Lineage (NCBI taxonomy): Eukaryota > Metazoa > Chordata > Aves > Rheiformes > Rheidae > Rhea > Rhea pennata. The sequence goes on along the minus strand of NC_084670.1, from coordinate 12,843,777 downwards.
GAATCTGTGGCAGATGCAGAGATCCTTTTTGCCTGTAGCCTTAGGAGGGGAGAAACTGGAGCCTCCTCAAGAGGGAAGTGAAGACTCAAAGGTTAAACCTCAAGGCGTGTGTGTGTGTTTTACTATCAGGAGTGATAACAAAGTAAAAGAAAAGAAGTAGTGAAAGGCTCTGGCCAAGGAAAATAAGGGACCTAACGCTGTCAAGAGTTTCTGCCCATGCTGCCACCAGAACTGAAGCTTCCCTTCCTGTGTTGATCATCTACTGTACCGCACAACAGCAAAAGGAGAGGAGCGAGATCCGAGGCAAGCGCAGCAAGCTCTGCTGCGCGGGGACCCGAGTCTCGCTCAGGACGCCTGCGAGCAGGGCGCGAGCCTCTGCGCGTATTTACGCGGTGGTGCCGCTGTCGCAGCCTTCAGCCCCCGCAGGGACGCCGCTGTCCGGCTTTGCTGCTGTTTGTGCCTTTCTCTCTCTCCGCCGCCGTGCAGGCGCCGGTCCCCTCGAAGCCGTGAATCTCCGACCTGAGTGGCTGGCCTTTAACTTGAGCAGCGTTTCTGGGCATCTGTAATTCCAAGACAGATGTTTAAGTTGTTTGTTAAGACAGATTTCACTACTGGTAATATATTCCTGAACTGGCAGCGCCTGCTGCAGCCCCGGCCTTGTAGCGTTGTTTAATGAGCTGGAGAGAAAGTTCATTTCAGAATAAAGCAGAGTGAGGGCGAGGGGCTTTCCCCGCGCCCGCCCCGTGACGGGCAGTATGCTGGCTGTCAGGGCTGCCGCTTCTGGGATCAGGCTTGATCTGCTCCCAGATTTTGCCAAATTTTTACCAAATTTTGCCCGAGTTTGCTGAAGCTTGTTCTTTCCAGTGGTCGTAGTTACCTTTCAGCTCTGTCATGAGCGTCTGAGGATGGAGTTTTTGTTGCTTCGCTACGTGCTGCGAGACAGATGAGGATGTTGCTGCTTCTGTTCTCGATTAAGAAGTGTTAAAGTGCTGGATTTCCTGGTGCGAATCCAGTGTTGGGTTCCCTCCGCCGCTGCGCGCGGGGGTGAGGGCGAGGGAGCAGGCCCCAGGGCTCCCCAGCCCGGGGCTTTACACGGAAACGATTCGCGCTCTCCTCCCTTCCTCCCCCAAGTTGCCTGGAGGTTCTTTGGTTACCACTTTGTTCTTAAACCTGTTTCTTGAACAGTTTCTTCTGTACAGATACCAGTTTGAAAAAAAGGTGCATCAGACTAGGAATAGTTTCTCCTTATTTCCACAAAACACAGTGTCATAGAAACAATTGAAAACTGGATTTTTTAACGAAATTAAATTTTAAGCCGTATGTTTTTATTTGATAAAATGATTGTTTTGGAGTGGATCTTTCTGCTTGATTTGAGCTATGCGGTGCCTGAGAATTAACCTTTTCCAGGAGGGTCTCACCCAGAAGATGAACCTTTTTAAAATTAGCTATCCTTTTTTTCTTTTTGCCTTGCTGTGGTGAGAATTATTTTTTTTTTTTTAAATCCAGAAGTGATGAGACGAGACTGTGGCTCGAGCATACTGCCATTCCAAAACTGCAGTAGCAAACGGAGGGTAACATTCGGTGAAGCAACAGATTAGAGGTGTTACAACACCTCAGCGCTATGGAGAAAGCAGGCGGTGGGAACTGTGTGTATTTGCTCGGTGTTGTAGAGTGCCTGACAGGCTACGGAGGAAGATGATTGCACCACAGGAGCAGCACCGGGAGCTGCACTTCTGGGCCAGCTCTCCCTGTAGCCTCTGTCTGGTCTCAGAAAAGCAGGTTTCAGTTTTGCAGTGTGATTTCATCATCCTGAACATAAAGATAATTGCTGAGCTGCGTTGCGGAAGGGCCCCGTGCTTCGCGCGTGGGTGGCCTCGTAAAAGCGCCGTGACAACCTCAAACAAGGGGTCTGCGGAAGGACTGAGAGTGTGATTTCCTGACCTGCTGCTGGTGCTCTGAGAGCTGCTTCCGTCTCCTGCCTCTTGGATTATTTGACACAGCCTTGGAGTTTGTTTAATTCCTGACACTCGGAGCTCAGCTCCGTAGTTTATCACTGGATCTCGCTGAGCAGAAATTTGCGTTGCACCGTCTTAGTCTCTGTATTACAACAGAGAGCGAGTTCCCATAAAGAAGCCTCTCTCAACCTAGCAAAAGCCTAAAAAAAAGAGCCTAACAACAACCAGAGGCTGGAGGAGCTGGATAAAGCGTGTCCTATGTTAGAAAGGAGGTCAGACTGGATCATAGAGAGAACCATTCAGTCTTAAAAATCTATGAATATTTATATGCATCTATTATAGTGTAGAGTATAGTGAGGTCATTGCTTAATGCCATTTCTGCCCTAAACTGCTGTCCTATAAGGGGTTTCTCTAAGTGTGCTGTGACTGCTCTGGGCCACTTCACTGCCTAGAAGGTTAGTTATCTGTGTGGATATTAAAACAAAAAACTTACTGGTTTGAATTTACCACCTTTACCAGCTGAACTTCTCTTTCTCTTGCAAGTATGAAATAGGAGCACCCGGTTCACTCTCTTCTCACAAAGTTATTTCTCTAGAGTTTTGAGGAACCCCTTGTCCAAGGGCAAAGAAAGAACTGGTTGCAGCTGTACAATAATTTTGACTTAGAAATTCCCTTGCATTTTATAATGGCGTATTTTCTTCTGTATTGTTCCATATTCCTTTCTAAGCACTTCCTTCTGTTTAGTATACTTCTAGGACTGTGCCCGCACTCGAGTAGGCTTTCAGTGAGCTGCTCACGGTTACATCCAGTGCCTTTTCTGAGTACAGTTAATTTAATGTTCAGAAAAGTGTATGATTGGTTCAAATTATCCTTCCAAAATGCATTACCTCATATTAGACAATGCTGACTTTCGTCTGCCTTTGCTGACCATTTACATGGATTTGTTACCATGGATTCTGTACAGGAAAAGTCCGCCCTTTATATATGTGAATATATATATATATATATATATATATATAAAAAAATTCTGATTTTGTTCCATCTTACTTACAAAGCTGGATAGCCAGCTTTGTATGTTCTTTTCCTGATCGAATAATAAGCATTAGTCTCAGAGCAGAACTTCAGGGCATGGCAGTGTAGATCTTTCTGCCATGCTAAAATATTAACCAGATGCAGCTCATACTGGGAGCTTTTCGGGGTAGTGCAAAGGGCCTGAGTCAGCCTCATCAAAATACTGCACAGGGGAAATAGCTATTCTAGCAAAACCACAAAAAGCAGATGCTGTTGTGCCATTTGTGGAGGACTGCGAGAAGTGAAACGCTTGGGCACAGGTGGGAAGGAGCCGTGTCCTGGCAGCTGCAGGTGAAGCCCTTTGCCTCCCTGTCACGAGAAGCTGTCCGTGATCCGTCCGGGGAAAAGTACCCCAGCTTGGGGCAAATGCGTATTGATCCCTGGACACGTTATGCCCTGGCAGCTTAAAAAAAAAAATAAAAAGTAGCATTAGTTTTCTACATATTGAGTTTTTCATGTGTCAATGGCCAGCATTACACTTAAGAAGATTAATTCAAAGTATTTTTCTTCTTACTGCAGCAGTCTTCCATTGCTTCATCAGTGCCTCGTTTAGCAGGGCTCTCAGAGGCTGGTATCATTTTGTGCAGCATGCCACCTTAAATTGATAAGAAATAATAGTGGTGTTCAAGGTGGAGGAACTGTTAGGAGAGTCAAGCTTTTTTCTTTCTTTTTTTTGCCATCTGCTTTAAATCAGAAATTAATAAAGAAGGCTGCCTTTCAGAAGTGCGTTTATTTCATAAAGCTTTCAATGATAGTTTTGAAGAATAGTCCAGTTAACATTTAATGAGCCAACCAACCAACTCTGTAATATAGAGACCAGTATTACTCTGAATGTTTTTCAGACATACAACATGCACCTGAACAGTGCAGTCTGTACCCAAAATTGATTCTAAATATCTTGAAAGCAGGAATTTTTTCCTCTTAAGTGGATAATCTGTTGAAGATGCAAGTAGTAAAAAAGCAGTAATAGTAGTAAGCTTGTAGAAAATCTCTTTAATAGATCTGAAAGGGTTAAGCCATTGTTAAAATGATAAATAGGTAAGATCCTAGGTAAATAACAGTTGTCCAAAACATTAGTTTTCAGACCTTATTTTTAAAAATGCAGGGAAGCCTTAACATGATTCCTTGCGTTCCCCTTTAGCTCAATAGTCTTTTACGCTGCTCAAGAGTGTTACCTGCATAGTTTATAGATTTAGTAGCCTGATACGGTGCTATGAATTCATAAAGTATTCCTATAACGTAGTGTAAATCTGAGGTTATCTGGGCTGCAGTGTGCTGAAATGTGCACTGGGGCGGGGGGTTCAGCATCGCCTGTGTGGGGGGGCTGTGCCAGCCCCCCTAGGGCGCCCGCTGTTGCTCTTTGGGAGTTGCTGGAGCAGATAAAATGCATATACGTTAAAAGAATACGTAATGGTATGAGGACATTGTTGTTCTGCTCAAAGTATTTTCATCCCAGATGGACACAGAAGTACCTGACAGCATCATAGCTGTAGAAACCTTAGATTGCTTCTGGTTAGCTGTCCTCTTACAAGTATTTGGATGCCTCAGTTGTGGCCAGATGGCATTTATTTATATGCAAGTTTATGAACACTTTTGTGTGTATTTTGGTTTTTGTCCTTTTTTTTTAGGGAAGGAAAGGTGTTGGTACTCAGGAGCTAATCAGTAATTGATTTATCATAGAATCATAGAAAATAATAACAAAGGGGAATTTTGTCCCCCCTCTCTATGCAGACAGGATTACTCTAAGCTATTGAAAACTGGTAAAGTTTGTGTAGCATGTTCTTAACCTTCTGGTGGGAGAAAAGTCCACCATTTCTTCCTCAGCAAGCTATTTCAGTGTTTAACTGTCAGTACATTTATAAACTTTGCCCAAAACATCCTGCCTAACTTCTTTTCTGCAGTTTTATGCTATCATGCTATCAATCCTTGTCCTAGTGACACAAAGAATAGCATGTTTTTTTTTTTTTTTTCCAGCTCTCTCTCAGATATTGGAAGGCAATTCTCAAATGAGCTATCCCCACTTTCTGTCATTGTTTCTTTTTTCCTTCCTAGGCAAGATAAACTTGATGTGATCATCATCTCATTTTCCTCCATGCTCATCCAGCCTTTCCTGACTCCTTATACTCTCTGTGTGATAGTCTTTCCTCTGGCAGTTTCACCCACCGTTCACATGAGCATCGCCATCTCCTATGTACTTGGAGAACTTCTTTGGTATTTCTTGTTCTGCTGATTTGCTTTCTCAGAGTAGCTAGCTCCCCACTAAGCAATGTTTGTAACTATTCCTAGCCATATTACTGAAGACAGCCATACTCTTGCAGTCAAACGTGATGCAGTTGACTGGTGGGGACACTGAATTCCATTAGAAATGCAAACAAAATATGGAAGACAGCTACTGACATGAGGTGAAAGAATTCAGAACATAGCATGCACCTTGGTTATTGCACCGTAAGCTGCTGTCCGCTTTCTACATATAGACATGTACTAGATCCTTGCCTTGTTGTCTGCCTGGGGTGGATACTGCACCAAATGTATGGCCCTTATTCCCCAAGACGTCGGAGTTGCCAGCTGCCCTCTGTCCATCTCTGCCTGGGAGCCTCGTGGAGCCTGCTGCTCTGCCTCTCCATGCCGTTCAACTAATGGATGTTAGTTCCTGTATTTAGCTGTGCAGTATAAGTAGGTTTTCTGTCTCTCCAGTGGCTGACCTTAAAACTAGACTGACTTGTCAAATTAGAAACTTCCCCGTGCAGGGATTCAACTGCCATGGCTGAAACTGTGCTGCTAGAAACAGAATCCCTCATTTCCCTGCCTTCCAACTCTAATGAGGTTATTATACTTGTTCTTCAGCTAATTTTTTCCTTTGGAGAGGGCATATTTCTTGACAGTTGCTCTTTCCCTCTCCAAGAGGAGAGACAGAAAGTGAGAAAGACGTTTTTGTGCCTTTTCCTAGGTGTTTAAGCAGCAGAGCAGAAAGGATTTGCTCAACCTGTACATTTTCTTCAGCTCCCTCCCCAGCAAGCTAGTGCTCAGTTCTGAGCTCTCAGGCTTGGCTTCAAAGAGACTGAGATCTTAGCTGCTCTCCTAGCTCAGTAACATTTCTCTCCACCTGGAAGATTTAATAATCCTTTCACTTACACTGCAAAAACAGATTATCTTAGGGATCCAGGTAAGCAGGGTTCAGGTGTCTGTCTGCAGCATGCAGGGTTTTGCCTACAGACTGCAGGCGGGCACTTTGGCCATCTCTGCAAAGACCCTTCCAACTTCCAAGGAGCAAGTGGTTAGTCACTGTTAGAGGGTGGCTGCTACAGACATCTGTGCACTCTGATGGATGGCTCATCACGGAGGACCCTTCCAACAAGGGATTGATTTCATGAATTCTGCATCTTGTTACCATTTGGGAAATCTCAAAACTACCAGGAGAAAATAAAAGTTTGAGAGTTGTGACGCTTTTCACTGCTCAGTCTCTAGTCCCTGTCAGTCTACTCGTGGGCTGCTGATTTGCCCAGAAACCTCCATAAAAGCTTTATCATTCCTGGTACTTACGTTACACAATGTGCTAAGCTTTCCCTTTATGGCATGCAAAGTTAATTGACATGGGTTTATCATACTGATAAGTAGTAGTAGTTCAGTGTCTCCAGGAAGAGCTTTAGAGCTCTGACCGTTACATGCAGATCCTTTTGTGGGCAGGGAGGAAAAATGGAGAGAGACTTTGTTTTGTTCACGTGGGTCTTTATTCAGTCAAGTTCCATTCTGGTTGGTGCCTTGTGTATCCTCCCCCAGATGTTTTCAGTAAAAACTCCCCCATACTGAGGTTAATAGAGTAGCAACGCTGCTACTTAGTAGACGAACTGGCGTGAATATGAATACGTTACATACCTTGTATGTAAAGAGTGAGAAACCAGTAACTGCTTCTCTTTTCTGGTCTGTTTTGTTGATGCCAAGAGGTCACATGGCAATAGATGTCTTTTGAAAGTTTGCTCCTCAGTGTCCGTGAATTGAGCCTATGTGTTTGTGGGATTTAGGAATGTCTGTAAGAGCTGAATACAGTGGAAAGTAAAAAGCCACTTGAGAAATCAAGATGAAAGAGCATCTTATATATTTTATAGTGTGTGTGTATATGTATATACACACATACATACACACATACGCAAACATATATAAATACAGGATTGCAAACAGTGGGTTCTACATGCTGCCGCTGCTCTTATAATTCACCTCATAGCTATTGATAGTCTGTCCTATAATTCTGTAAATAGAATTATAGTACAGGAAAGAGCTGACAGAATCAACGCTCCAGGATAGTGGTCTCCTACTCTTTTTGCCATATTAGAACTGATAGTATCTGTTAGTCCTCGCTCTTTACTGATTAACTGATACAGCCGCCTTTTGAGCATTTTGCAGCTCTTTTTGCAGTGACCAAAAAGGCAGTTTTAGAATATTCAAAAAAGGCAAAATGCTAACATACTCAGTTGCATCATTATTTAGAGGAAGTTGCAACCGAGATATTTGTTTAGTATACAGACTAGCATAATAACTGAACGTAAATGGAGGGGATGTGGTGTTCAAGTGGAAAATAAATTTGAAACTTTTTTTTTTTTTTTTAACTTTAGTAATGTTTGTAGCAGGAGCTACACTGAACTCCTTTTCACAGAATCACAGTATGGTTGGGTTGGAAGGGACCTCTGGAGATCATTTAGTCCAACGCCTCTGCTAAAGCAGGGTCACCTACAGCACATTGCAGAGTATCACATCCAGGCAGGTTTTGAATGTCTCCAGAGAAAGAGACTCCACAAGTCCTCCAGGCAGCCTGTTTTATATAAAAAGAACCTGCATGTAAAATTCATTACATGCAGAAATGATAGTGATGCTGTCATATTTGGTGGTGCACTCTTGGAGGGAAAATGAGCACAACAGAAGGGCTATTTCTTTCACAACCAAGGAGGGGGATAGTGTAAATCTTATGAAAGAGACTTTAGTTGAAGGGTGGGCTGTCTAACAGGGTATGAGGAAAATGACAAGCACCAGGTATCTGGGAGTAACAGTGTTCAGGGACTCGCCACTGCCTGTGCTAGTGTTGCAAGATGTGAAAACATTTGAAGTAATTGTAAGTGAAGTTCATTTGGAAGGGCTATGGCTGCTAGTCAAATAATATTTCTGTGTAAGGGAGATAAATTTGCAGGTTGATTTCCTGAACAGTTCATGTGGTCTTGGAGATATAAGAAGTCATCTTTCATTAGTAATAGTCATACTTTATGCTTACAGCAGATAGCTTGTAGATGCTTAGGTGTAACACAGAGCCTCAGACTGAAAGACAGGAGAAGGAGACTGACTCCTAAATGCAGCCCCTCCTGATTAGGGTAGGTATAAAGGGGGCTATGGGAAAGGGTCATGGGGGAGATTGAGAAGGGTGACCACATGATGGTTGTCTACTACAGACTACCTGAGAAAGAAGTGAGAGCCTCATGATTATAGGCCCTTGTATTGTGGGGAGTATTAACAAGCCCTGCAGCTCCAGGAAGGGCAACATGACAGCTTTGAGTCACGATGAACAAGCTGAACATGACCCATCAATGTACCTTTGCAACAAAGAAGGCAAGCTATATCCTGGACTGTATTAGCAAGAGTGTAGCCAGGAGGTCAAGGAAAATGTTTATTCCCTCATATCTGGCACTTTTGAGACCACATCTTGAGAACCATGTTTGATTTTTGGGCTCCCCAATGCAAGACAGACATTGATAAAATGGAGTGAGTCTAGCAAAGGGTTACTGAAATGATATGGGAGCTCATGAGCACGTGATGTGCCCGGAGAGGCTGGGGAAACTGAGTTTCTTCAGCTTTAGAAGAGAAGGCCAAGGTGTAGGGGACTGCTGCCTTTAACTTCCTGATGGAAGGATGTAGAGATAAAGATGACGGGCTCTTCTGGCAGGTTCACAGTGATAGGGTGAGAGCCAACGAACACAAGCTGCAACATTGGAAATCATGATAATATATGAGGAAACCCTTTTTTCACTATGAGGATGGTCAAACACTGTACCAGGGTGACAGAGGGACTGTGGGATGTCCATCCTTGGAAATACTCAGAGTTTGGCTGGACAAACAGACTGATCCAACTTCCAAGTTGGATTTAACATCTAAGTTGGCCTCGCTTTGAATGAGCATTTGGACCTGATGACCTCAGGTCCCTTCCAGCTTAAATTATTGTATGATTCATAAGTTCTTGACGTGCTCAAAATTGTGGCAGGGTGTGTGTATGTGAACACAAATTGTATATGATGAAACAAAATCAGTGTCCATTTGTTTAATTTCTTTTGTTATTTAATCCACTGCGTTTGATTGCACTCCAATTTTTCTTTTATCTTGGAGACATGGTTGGAATGGAGCTCTGTGTTTGCTGAAGCCAGTCCCTGCTGCTGCAACATGTATTCATCCATGTCTTGGAATCCCATTAATAAATTTATTGATGTGGTGATTAGATATGTTTGAAAATAGTGCTCTTGTTTGTTTAAACATGGGCTGTAATACATGCATACAGTCATAGTATCTGCCACTGTAGTCATCCAGTTTCCCAATAGCTGTCTTGGTAGATAAAGTAGTTTGGCAGAGATTAGATAATAGCAATAGAGGAAAATGTGTTGAAGTTCATTGTTAATAACTGAGATTCAGATGGTCTGTTAGGAACAGCTTAGCTTTCAGCTAAGAAAATAGAGCAGCACTGGGGCTTGGTGAGGTTGTGTCTTCTCCATCCCTAGCGGTTCACAAACTCAGCTAGATAACACTGCAGCAGACCTGACCGAGTGTTGGTCGTGATCTTGTGACGAGCAGGAGGTTGTACTGGAGACCTCCTGAGGCCACTTTCCACCCAACACTTCTGTGATTCTATGGAATCTTTTCACAGACAGTTGAAAGGAAGAAAATGGTTTCCTTTTTTCTTCCTTCTCTGTTGTTTTGTTGCAGAACTAGTACCAGGCTCCAGAAAGACATTGTTATACCTGCCTCAGCTTTTGTTTGTGTCACTTACTTTTCCATCCCTTGCAGAAATACTAGTCAGATGACGTCTGGAAACGCTGGCTTTCCTTAAGTAAAAAGGACAAGAAGACACTTGTTTAGATTGGAGGAGATATGAGCAGACTTGTTGCAACATTTATTCTGATTTTAAGCCTGGCCTGTAGTCCTGCAGATTAGGCTGCAGTGTCTTGAGTTTGGACGCTTTAGTGGCTGATGGGAAGAGCTGTGCTGCCTCTGGAGCCATGGGCATCTTAACTTGCCCTGTCAGAGAGCAATTATCCCAGCCACGCAGTTGTGGCTATTTGTGTCATCAGTAATTAGTGAAAAGCCATAAAAACAAAACCAGTGGATTCTTCCCCTTAAATTTCTAAAGGACATTCAGAGAGTTAGAGCTGTAAAATCTAACTGGAAGCATGTAGAGTTTTTACTTAGATTATGCTGACTAAGAAATTAGTGCTACATTTTTCTCTGATTTTTGTGGAAAAAGCAAGTTCAAGGAAGTGAATCTCACTATTACTACTTTGCTAAAGCTTCCTACAGATAATGGCCCTTTAAAAGCTGTGCAGTGTTTTCCTTGTTTCTTTCATAAATGGAATAGGTTTCTCAATGTAAAAAAAATGATGTTTTGCACAAGTAGATATTTGCAGTACTTTTGAGTCATTTAGGTACGCTATCTTGAAATCATGACAAAATGGCAACAAACCTGGATTTTAAGGAAACTGAAGAATTCTGAAAAAGGAATTATGGAGCAGATCTACCAAGCAGGTAATGCCTGTTCCCTCAATAAAAGGATGAGCAAGGAATTGGAGGAAAGAAGGCTTTTAGAAGGGTATACATTTCTCCTTAATCTTTCCCATGGAAGCTCAAACTTGCAGATGAATGGCAGCACTGAGATTGTTCCTGTCCTTTCTGCATTTGTAATGCATCGGACATACTGCAACAGAGTCCTGTATTAATTTTATTGATCAATGTTCTGACCTGTTCAAGAATGCTAATTCCAAAAACAAACAAAAACAACCCCAAAAAGCAGAAACAAACCAAAAAAAATCCTCACATGCAAAAAGGGTAGGCATCTCCAATGCATCTCCAGAGCTCCTGGGTCTGTTTGGGAGCAGCTGTCCTTCTGCACTGTCTTTCACAATCAGCTCAGCAGCGCTGCCGCCCTGAAGGGAGTCCGTAAAGCTTGTGCTTGGTTGCAAGCCAGCCCATCAGTGCCTAATGGACTTCTGTGCAGTGTGGATATACTTGGAGCCCGCAGTGGATGAATTACGTACATGGATGCCTGTTAATGCAGTAAGAACAACGCTAATATTGCTCTGTATAATTTATTTCATGAAGTTCACTTATTCATAGGTGAAGCACCAAATTAGCAAAACAAAAGTGGCCGATAATATTATTAATAATGATCGCAGCAGTCTGAAAGGTAAACCCCTGTCTGCTGCAGTGCCACTGCTGAATTTATAGTATTTTGAATGGGCCTTTCTAATACTTGGAATTTTAAGCGCTGGCCTCTGAAATGTGATTTGATGCAACTCAATGAAAACACTTAATAGCTTTTAAGACTCAGTCACTTGGAATAGGAGGCTGTCTTTCCATATGCTGGTGGACCCGTTTGTCACTTCTCTCCAGGATGTGGCAATATGATGGCTTCACAATGCAAAGAGTTGAAGTTTTAAATAAAATGTGATTAATTTCTGTACTGTCATCATCCTTTCTCAAACCTTTAATTCATTTGCCGGCTTTATCACTAGTAATAGTGGGAAAATGCTTAACTGAAGAAAATGTGAATCTAAGATTATGACCGGTACTGTTGGGTAATTTCAGCATTTTGCAAATCGTGTTGTCAGCCTTTTTTTTTTCTTTTTGACGGTTTAAGCACTGCAAATGTAGGCAGGTAGTGGTGGGCTTGTTCTCCTAGGTTACAGTTCATCTTGTGCTTTTCCATCTTTTAACTGACTTTTAAATATCTGAGAATATTTTATAACAGCTGAATTGCATGTTTCGTAGGACTGTACTCCGTAGTTCCCAATTAACACAATAAATGCACCTCAGAGGCTTTGGGCTAGTTAAAAACAAAACATTTTGTTCATTCTGTAACCATAGTTAAAATGGAGACTTAGAGATAGGCTGGCATGTGAAATGGCAAGTGGAGGCTTCCAAATGGCCATGCTGATAAAAGCTTTCTGTAGGTAGTCAGCAGAACTGCGGTATTCTTTTTCAGACTTGGAAGTGGTAGGCCATAGGGACGTTCTAGAAGATGTAATCATGAAAGTACAAACTGAGATTAGATGGTTACTTTGTTCACTTTACAAAAATTTAATGGAAGTCATATCTGAATATGACTATGGGCCTTAAGTGGGTGGGGATATAAGAATCTCTCACTGCAAAGTGAGAGATTAAGGGGAACTGGCTGGCAAAATCAGCTTAGAAATGATTGAAGCCTGCAGTTTCCTTACTGGAAGTTACAAGAATTGGGGAGGGGGGAGCAGAGGGAGACACTCCAGACCTGAGCAGATGAGTAACTTCTAAAAGGATATGACAAGTAAGCAAAGAGACCACAAGAAATATGAGGAAAAGATTGATTAGCAAAGACAGCTATGTTTGGAGAGGAACAAATAGGCATAAAGGAGACTTGCCAAACATCAACCTGTTTGGAGACCTTGTGAAATAAAACATAGAAAAAGTTTTTCAGTTGTGTAACTTAAAAAGGAAATTGAGATTATAGACAGTATGATATTCTCAAAATGTTCTAGCCCAAATGTATGCTTTTCCTTGGTTTTCCGGAAGACAGTCTCATTATGAGACCAAATACTATGGAGGCTACCAGAAGAGGGAATAAAGCAAAATTCATTAAAAAAAATAGCAAGGATCAACAGCAATATCATTTTCTTGATAGTGCAGATATTTAATCTGTCAAGGCAAAGGTCGAGTCTAGTAATGGGAGATATTGGAGAGTAAACGTTTTACTGCTATTAAGGTGGTGAAAAGAGATCAGTTTGGGGGTGAGATAGGAATGGGACAGAGATGGAATGGAAACTTTTTAAGCTAAAGGTTTATGTTAGCATATGAACTAGTGAGTATAATTGGCTATAAATAACTGCAGAAACTGTAATATGATTTCCAACTGTTATTTCTTTAACCATCAATTTGAAACAGTTCTTCAGTAAGAGAAGTGTGGGCCAAAACTCAAATCTCTTTTCATATGGCTCATAGTCAGTATAGAGGGAAGGGCTGTCTACTGCAGCCCTTGCAAGGGCGAGGGCCAAGACTGTGCTTCAGAAAGGCCCTTCCAATGCCGTATCCTCGTACACATCAGCGGTCTTGGGCCACGTTCTCCCTGAGAAGCTCCAGTGCTTGGTTGTTGCTGCTTAGAGTTTGTTTCACATTACTCTCTGAAAATGATGGCAGATAGTAGCCCGTTGAATACCCTGTTGGTGTAACTATTTCCAGCTCAGCGAATGAGGAGCCCCTCTTTGATAAGCATTTATTCCTGGAGAACATTACTGCAGTTGGCAGGCACCTACCTTCAAGTAGTCTTTAAAACATAAAACAAAAATCAAAGGTTGGTGAGAGGCAGGGGATTATTCCCACATGGGTAGTTCTTAAGCAAGTTCCACTTGCCTGTATACAGGTATGTGTAATTCACTGTTAATAGAGCTGAGTGATTAATAAAATTTGCTTGAGGCAGGCATAATTGGACAGGTGATTTTGTTTCATCTTGCCACCCTTTCTAGACTGTGTTATGATTTAGCAGTGCGCTGACTTGTAGCAGTAAGGAAGGCTGCCATTCTTTCAAGCTTCAGATTTTATCACATACAGATTTGTGTTCCAGCCCTAGTGAACATCCTTCATGAAATACCCTGAGATGGCAGATCCACGAGGTAGAAACTATGCCGCCCTTATCACACATGTAAAACCTGAGACGTGCCGTCAGCTCGCACTGAGGTAGCTTCTCATCCTATTTGCTGCATTCTATTTAGTTTAGCAAACCAAGTGTGAAGCCATGAACCTTGAGACTTGGTCAACAGAGTGGGGATGACTAGGTGAAGGAGACTTAGACATAGCACTCTAAAAGGCAAATCAGTTTTCTATTATAAATATATCCTGGCTAGTCCCTACAGAGAGCTTAAAAGAAAGTTGAAACCTGTGGGTTTGACATCTGTATGCACGGTGAGTGTTCCCTCAGCTTGTAGCTATCGTAGCTTTGTCTAGGATTGAGGATGAATGAAAGTGATGCAGGCAAACACACCGTACAGCACGTCTCTGCAAGTAACATATGGGTTTAAAGCTCTGAGTATAGGCAACTCCCAAGGCACCAGCAACCTTTTATGAGTTTGGGAATCTCAGATGTAGGAATAAACATTTTTCTAGGCCGCAAAAGTCAGTCTGAGGGCTGGTTATTTGTAGTTGCTAGGTTCCCCTTACAGAGTTACCCTGGTGTCTGTATGATGGGGAGTAAACAGTGGAGCAGTTGCTTATGGTTCCAGGCTGCCCTCCATTATTGTGTGAACCTCGTCCCAAATTGGGATTTGATGGTGACATGTATGAGGAGAAATGCAGTAAATTATGCTGGACGTCCAGGTTGAGGGGCACCCCAGAACTATACATGAATAATTTGTGGCTAAATATAAAGAACATACTTGATTTAAGATGAGTAGAAAAAAAAAATTAAGAAGCTACTGAAAGCTCCCAGCATGTCCTCCTAAACCAGCAAGAATTACGCTTTTGTTGCTTTTGGTTAGGGAAATTTGATTCTGGGTAGCAGGCAGTGGTTCTGTGAGGATTAAAAAAAAAAAAATACTATCTCGAATACCTTCTCTTTAGTGGAATGTATGTGCTGTCTTTCCAAGATACCTACCTGAATGGTGACGTTAACTGTTTTGTCCTTTTGCCAGTGATACAAAGGTTGTCAGAGGTGCTGAAGAAAGAGATAATTTCTGACACTGGAGAAATACCTCCTTTAGATAGATTCAGTCCCTTCACAGCGCTACACGCTGCAACACAGCATGCAGAGTAATGGCTGGTGCTGGGCTTCCCCAGCCACATCAGTGCATGAAGCATCCACTGGGATGGTCCTCTAGCACTGAGTGCTTGCGGGTCAGGCACACAGCTGTGCGTTTTCAGCATAAGGTTCCTGCATCTATGCGGATCCCAGGTTGACCATGAAAATTTGAATTCACCGCCTTGTTGTCTCAATGCTTTATGTTCTGTCCAGGCACTGTCTTTGGGTTTCCTCCGTTGTTTGTGTTTGGTACAATTCTCCTGTCAGGTTTCCTTTTAAATCGATCTGGACCTACTTGGTGGCTATAGCAACTTTTTGTAGCATGGCAAACAGTAACTTCTCTGATATGGACCAGAGCTGTTCACGTTTCTTAAAACTCAGTGCATAAACAGATGAATATCAAATAGGGGTAAGTGCAGGTAAAGGCCACAAAAATAATAATAATAAAAAAAAAAAAAAAAAAAAAAGATCTGGAAACATGCCTGGCAGCTGGAGATTTTAAAGAGCTTAGTCTACAAACAGTTCGAGGTTGACCTGACCATCTATATAGACAAAAGATACTAAAATGGAAAGGACTTTTCATTTTATCGGGTAAATTTGTAGCATAGCAAGGAGTGGACGCTAGGAAAATTAAATCAAGAATGCAGCAACCATGAAGATGATTTAATTTGATGCCTTTCTAAAAATCTGCCCTCACTGAACTGGAAAGTACTGGGTGGAGGAGGGGGACCGACAGCCTCCTGGGATGAAACATCTGCCCTGCTCCTTGCCGGCTGCAGGGCCCCTGGGCTGTGAAGCTGCAGACCCCAGCAGGCGAGTCACGATGGCTCACTCCTTCTACCATAGAGCTTGAACACCAAATATCTGTGCTGGGTGGAGACGTAAGATGTTTTCCACATACGTAGAGTGCCAGTTGGGGACAGCTCAGAGTTGTTCACGGGCTGGTGGCTCCTGGAGCATCCCTTGCTCTGCCGTGGGCTGAGCCAAGGTCACCATCCAGCCGGCGCTGAGCAGTGCAGCCTCAGCGGCCCTTTTTCTGGTTTGTGCCATTTTGCTGTGGAGGATCCAAGGTGGTCAGCAGCCCTTTGCCAGCACAGTCCTGCTGCTGTCATACGTGGGAGCCCTGGCGTGGAAATGGCTTGAACGGCGTTTGAGCTGTGCCTGATGCTGCGCTTGCTGTCAGCCACTTCTAAGGCATGTTGTTAGGGGAAAAAAACCACTGCTCAGCATCAACCAGAAACCTAGAGGATTTGTGCACTGAGGATTCTTGAGGAGCCTGGCTAGAAGGAAGTCGTTTTATGGGGAGATATTCCTATTTCTTGGTGAATTTCAAGTGGCTCTGAGCAAAATCCTGTAACTTATCTTGGTCTTTCTACACTTGAGAGTACTTTGGTTGGGGGCCTGCCTACCTGCTGAAACTCTTCACACTTGGGCAAGCACTTAAATGTGGAAATGATCTTCCTTCTTTGTAGACTCTGTTCTGAGAATGCTGAATGGTAAAACAGTTTATACAAATAGGGAAAAATCACTGGTGTAATGGAAATGCCAGAGTGCACTCGTTATCATTAAGCAGGAAGTTTTCCTCCTCACCAGGTAGATGAGGCAGAAATTCAGTTCATTGCTAGGAGGAGGATGGAACAATGTACAGTATCATTAAAATGAAATGCAGTTCCCTCTGCAAAAGCCTTCTTGAGAGCCGGGGAATGTTTGCTTTAGTAAAGGATATTCTAAAGAGGTTGCTTACTCTGACTCTCAATTCTATTAAAATGATTGTGCTATGCTCTCTGTTTACAAAATAAGGTTCATATTTTTAATTCTTAAAAACCAGAGGAAAACCTGAGCTTGGCAAAGCCTTTTGAACTGCTGAATCAAGAACTAGCTACTTGCAAAGAGGGATTAAAACCTTTTAATCCTTTTTGTGTAAAAGAATATGGTGTTTAATGTGGTAAGCATGCTGGTAAAATTAATTTTCATGTTTTTTCAAGCACAAGATTCTAGTTCTGTCTTTATTTCCTGGTTCTGCATATCTTACGAGTTCTTTACACTGTGCAATATGCTCTAATAACTTCAAAGTTTTGAAGAAATTTGCAAATACCAAAATTGAAGATTTGGGAGAAAAAAAAAGTTACTGGGGGCTGGCACAGCTGGTGCAGACTGCCTCGGGCAGTGTGGTAATGACTGATTTCAGAGCCCAGTAGCTGGCATTTATTAATCTCTTGTCCGCTGTGTGTGCTCTGTACGAGAAAGGGTCTGAATTCAGGTAGTGCATTTTGTATATAATAAATGAGTGTTGTATATGCATGCATTTGAAAGCCCTTAAGTGAATGTTGTGTAAATGGCAATAATTGGGAGGCAGTGTCTTCACTGTCCTTTCTCAAGCTAAGTAAGGTCCAAGGCCAAAGGCCTAAATGTTTAATTGTATTAAACGCAGAGGCTGAAAAATTTATTAACTCAAAGCGTGTATTACCTGGTTAATTGGAAGTGCCTTTAAGCTATTACTAGGTGGAAATTTGACTTCAGGTTTCAATTTTAAATTAAAGCAAAACAGCAAGCCGTTCAGGCAGGCTGCTGGAAGGTGTGCAGCTGGAGCAGCGCTTCTCTGCTCTTCCTTGTTTTTCTGCTCTGCAGAATATTTAATATGAATGTGGGGCGGGGGGTAGGGTTCAAAGCTAAAGTCGTATACAGGGGTCTGGCTTTTTCCCAAGATATGTGACAAATTGAACACAAAGACCTTAACCGTTCTGGGGAAATGTCAGAGGGGAGAGAGAAAGGACTGCGAAGTGTCCTCAAGTTCTGGGTGGATGGAAATCTGGGCTTCAGGTGGGCTGTTCTTCTATCTTGTTTTTAATCAGTATTCTCCTTGAGTTGTATGCACCTCTGTGTTGTGCTGCTTGGCATATTTTTCTTTTTCTATTTAGGTGTTATAACCATTTGATTTTAGTTCTTGAAAGCAATTGTAAGGCTGGTGTCAGAGCAGAGAGTGATTCTTTTCCCCCTCTCCTGGTACACAGAAAATAAAATGAAAAAGTCCACAAGCAAGAGTTGATCATAGCACAGGGATTAATCAGATTAATCAGATAGAGATTTTCCTACTAAGATGTAAATGTGCAGCTCACACTGGTAACCAGTCAGACAGAACAGAGTTTCACTTTGAGAAAGACATTGCAATTATAACAGCCTTGAAAAATAATGGAGAAAATTTGCCACCCTGTGCGCAAAATCTGTAGGCACCCTGCGGATGTGAGATGAAGAGAAACCACCTTCCCGCTGCCTTAGGGTCTAAGTTGCCTGCCTAAGCCTCTCTGCACGAATAAATAAGCACCCAAATGGTACCGCTGAGTAACTTGCACAACATCCTTGTTCGGTGTGACTGAGGCAATTTGTTTCAGTATCGTGTCCGTTAATTTTAGGCATTTGACCTCTTTCAGCAATTTCCATGATTCATGAAGAGGCAGAATAAGAAATTTACTGAAGTGCAATGCCATAATGGCAGGCTGTTGCTGTAGCTTATTAATATCCGGTAATCATGGCCTTAACACTCGAGTGAATTAACTGATGCTAGCCAATATTTCTGTGGAATAAGCATGTTTCTCCAGTCATCAGCGTTTAACACTGGACACCCACTTTCTGCTGGTGCCGAGGGGATTAATATCTGCTAGGTCAGACAGCAGGCTAGAAGTAGATTTGTACCAACCTGATAGTTGAGGTATCAACATGTTGTTTTAAAGCGGAATTTTAAAAATAGTCCCTTCTCATTTTAAGACTGTTTAATGTTTTGTATCAGATTTGATAAGTATTATTTATACTTACTAACAAAAGGGAAAAGAAAGCTGGAAAACGCTGGTCTGAGTGTGAAGATTCCCACCTGTGTGTCCCAGAGACACCTCAGCTTTCGGGCTTGCCTGCAGACTGATGGGCTCGTCGTTAGGCGAGAGCCCGTCGAACCTCTGAGCAGCTTGCTGAGAGGCTGGGGCAGAAGCAGTCTACTGTAAGAGATTGAGAGCTCCAAGAGTTGTAAGTAGTTGTAACTCCAGGAGTTGTAAGTACTGGTAAAATTACACATTTGACCTAACATGTACCCTTGCATTCTCCTCAATTAAAGTTATTAAAAATAAACAAAGCACAGTGGTCCTGCCTGCTGAAATAAGTAGCTTGCGTCTTAGCTTGTTGTATTTCTTGCTAGTGTTTAGGGGAAATCACAGCCACTGCTGGTTGACGGCTTTTATATTTTTGGTAAATGTAGTTTTTATACTGAAAGTTACAAAGGTCATTGAGCGTGTTAAAAGATCGAGTACGTAAAGATTTGTATATTGATCATTCCATTTATTGAGTTCATTTTATCAGAACTCATAAGGTATCTGTGAGTAAGTTTATGGAAGACAAGAAATGAAGGTGAGGAGAAATGCAGCTTGTTTTGTGATAATCTTTGTAGATTTGATTATCATGGACAAACACACTTCAAGCTGGAAAACTCTACCGCTGAAATTGGATTGAAATTGCAGAATCATTTGTACTAGCTGTTGGGCATCTCTTAAGGCTTAAAATCTAATAAAAATAAGATGTAAAAACATGGGAGTACAGCTAGCATCAGGTAACATCCATATTTCAGAGCTATCTGAGGAACGTGTTAGATTTGGAATGCCATTTTCTGTGATTGGGATGTGAATAGATGGAAAAAAGGGGGAGTGGAAGGGTTATGATCCCTTGGACTAAAAAAAAAATGTATGCATCTGTGTGCACACAACACACAAGTGTATATATTTGCATTTATTTAGCAAATAACTTGCACCAAGCTAAAAAGGAGGAGAAAAGTTTCGATTACAAAATACTGTCATCTTAGCAAAACAATCTTACAAGCAAAACAGGAGGATATAATGAATTAGAATCGTAGTCACTGAGAGTTAACCGATGCCAGTAAGCCATTGTTAAAAAAAAAATGATACTCCAAGGAAAAAGAGGCTCTTGATGCCTGCGAATTACACAAGAATCAAAACTACAGCTTTTGAAAAATTGGATTTTGCCAAGCAGTATTCCTAATAATTGCAAAGGTACAGGAATCATGTTTAAACAACAGTGATTATATTGAAGGAAAAACATAAGGACATTAGACCAGCCGTAGCTGGAGAGCCTCATACCGTGCCTCCTGCCCTGTAGCAGATGCTTAGGAGAAACATAGTAGAGTAACTTTCACCAGGGCATCCGTCCTTCCAGCAGGCCAAGGATGTCAGTCGGCCAAGGTTAGGAAAGGAAACGGAGAAATGGAAATACCCTGGCTGTATACATAAGAATGGGCAGCCTTCATCTTCTAGAGCACTTTATTTCCACTTTAAATCAGTCATAAGCACAAGAAGGTTAGTGTCACTCTTGGTTTCTTCCCAGTGTTACAACAACTGAGCCACATCATCATTTTTAGCGTATTCGTCCTGACAGCAGCCATGTGTGAACAGCGAGCGAGTTTTTCAGCAGAAGCTGAGGCACAGTTGTGTGTTTGGCACAGGTGACAGAGAAGGTTAAAGGAAGAGGTTTAAACTTGAATTCCCCAATTTCCAGGCTAAAGAACTATTTCCGTGATGATCTTTTCACACTTGTATCAATAACCTCTTCTAATTCATTCAGCCCAGACACCTAAATAAGGTTACCCATGTATACGTATTATATGTCATTATATAGTTTATTTATAACACAGTTGTTCCACACACACACACACACACACACACACACACACACACCCCGGGAAACTTGCTTCAATCTTAATTCAGTTGAAGTCAGAAAAGCTTTCAGATAAAAATGCAAGCTCCCCACCCCTATGAAATTTGTCTAATTTTTGGCTGGCCTGCTGTTCTGTTTAGGATAGCATGAGGATGGAGTTACTTTCCTCTAAAATGTCTAGCAGCAGATGAGTGGTCATAGAACACTTAATTGCAGAGATGTGTTTAATAATTCATTTTCCTCAAACCTGTACGTAACTAACTGTTTCAGAGAACAGTATCCGCAAGAACAGGAGCAGCAGTATGATTGTCAGTTTCTGAATTAAAATTTTTGGGTGAAATATATTTGATTTGGTTAAAAAAAAAAAAAAGGAGGAAAGAAAAAGCATTAGGATTCAATTTCATATTCCTGTTTATTTAAAAGAACCATCCAGGGATGTGTCTGTAAAATAGAACAGATTATATTTGTTCAGATGTAAGATAGCTCACGAGCATAATTATGTTTGCACATACTACATTTAAGACATATGAAAATTTTCAGTTATTATAAAATTATTACGAAGTATCTTTTATGTGACTAGTCTATGATTAATTTGTAGCAAATACAAGGATCTGAGCTAAATATACCTGACCCAGCATTGCTTTTCAAGGTGGTGGCTGATAGTCAAGCCAGATAGTGCAGGTCATCTATTCCTGTAAAAGACCGCGGTTCCCATAACGGAGACCTGGCCAAGCTAGAGGGCGGGAGGCTGTACCCCTGTACCTCAATCTCAAGGAATTTCTTGTGAAGGAGAATTTTGTGCTGAGGAGGGTCTTAGGTGCAGGTCTTTGGTTCATGGGAAAAGCTGTGCAGTCTACAGACCATGGCATCCTACGTTGAAGTGACTCATAAAGAAACAAAAACCTGGAATGTTACCATTCATGGTAGTGCATATTTGAAAATGGCTACTGAGGTGGCTTACTCACTAAAAACAATTGTTTTGCAACAAGCAATTTGTCTAGAATAGCACAGAACAGCAGTGTTTTTATATATAAAATATGAGTAAGAGAGATGCTTCATCATTGGCCGTCTCTTACTCCAAGTTGCTCAGCAGGAAGGATGTGTAGGTAGCACTCATACATCAGCGTTTCTGCCTCCAGGACGTCAGGAATCCCTCCCAAATCCTTCAGGTTCGCTTTGTCTAGTGGGGATACTCTTGCTGTCTATTGAACACCTAATTTGTCTGCCTATACTCACCTCTCTGGCTTCTGTACTCATGTTCTTATGGAGCTCTTCAAATGTAATTTGAGAAAGTGTTTCTTTTGAAGACTTCGTACACCCTAGCTCAGCCTCAGGACTCTGCGTAAGCCTGCCGGGATCTTCCCATGTACTGAAGTAGACTCTTTGTACCTAAATCTCTGCTGGAGTGTCTTCCACACTGTAAGACCTTCCATGTGGTTCACTTCTTGGGATTACCTGGAAGTCTATGCTTGCCCAGCAAGTGAATTTTTCAGTACTATCAGCTATGAAATGGAAAGTCTTTTTATTCTGAAATGTAGAAGGAAAAAAAAAGTTTCTCAATGGAGGCCATGTCTGAGCAAGTTGTTATCTTTTAGCCCCTAGCCGTGTAAGATGGAGACAGCTTCTCTCACTTGTCAGAAAATCCTCTATTTTTCACAGTCTTCCTGCTCAGAGAACGACAGCAGTGTAGTTCTCATAAGCTCTGTAGAAAAATCTAGTTTTGAGCAACAACTAGGCATGAAAAATTTCAAGTAAGGTGAAGGTTCTCCATGTTGTAATACCTAAAGATTATGAGTAAATAATAAAGATTATGATTAAATAGAAATGACTATAGCAGTCACTTCTCCTTCCACTTCCAGTGTAGCAGGAAACTTGCTACTTGATTGTGCTGTGGAAAGCAAGAGCTACTTCAGAGGCCTGAACATACTACAGGGACCCACTCCTTGAAGAAAAGAGGCCAGTGTTAAACTGGAGTTGTTACTGCTTGTGATGGAGAAAGCAAGGATGGTTTGTGATGGGAAGCCAGCTGTCCAACACCTCTCAGGCTGTCACCCAAGACTTGCTCAACAGGTTCTCTCTCAAGCTAATATTTGACAGATTTGTCTTTAGTACACCATCAGGCTTTTTGTTGGAGGCTTGGGTAGAGGGAGGGGACCTTCAGCTATTCATGGTCCTCAGGTTATCAGGGAAAGGACAGATTTGCACTTTAAAAGATGCTTCAAATCCTTGTATTTGTAGTTTGTTTGAACAACAGGTAGAGTAGACTTCAAACTTGGCATGTACATAATCTTCTGCAGAGATTCTGGTCACAGTGAACTTTAGGAAGAGGGGGAAGAAAGAAAAATGGCTAGGTTACAGATTAAATATTGTATATTAAACGTTTTCAGTACATCTTTCTTATTCTCTGGCTGTGTTTCCAGGACTACCCTAAGAGTGCACACATTCAAAACAGGTTAAAAAGGACTGCTTGGACCATTACGTGGTCTTATCCCTGGTTACTAGAGTGGTAGCTGCTCCTTCAGAGGTGGCTGTAACGATGTGACCTACATCAGCATCCTGTGGTGATGGAATTATAGAAGTGGTGTTGGAGGAGAGCTGTGGAGGGCATCTACTCCACTTAATGTGAATTTATGACAGACGCCACGAATACCATCAACAGTCTGTGATGTTTTTGCTAGCTGTTACTCAGATAAGTTTTGAGAGTTGCTATAACAGTTACCAGTAGGTATAAAAATATGTTTGCCCATGTCTTTATTGTCCTGGGGCCAGGGTTTCAGGATTTTAGGTTTGCTTAATTAGTGGTTTACTTCCTTTTAAAACTAAGGCATGCAAACATTTTAAATTGGTTTGTAGAAATTCCCTTTCCTAAACTGTCTGAGAATTTGGTTTATATACAAATATACCTTTGTGACCAGGCCCTGTGGATTTAGACGGTTTTCAGAAATCAGCATTGCTCAATTAAATGTGCAAGGGGAAACATTCATTACAACAACGTAAATTCAAGCTGAACAAAGCAGCAGATTTTTCAGATTTTTTTTAGGTGTTACTCCCTGTGAGTGTTCAGTTTCCTTTTGTTCTGTTTTTAATAGTATTGATTTTTTTTCAATGTAAAAAAGTAAAGCAAGTCTTCAGCATACAAGCTGGTGAGTAGGTGTACAATGAGAGATATAATTTCATTGTATTCTTCAAGGACAAAGTTTTGGACTCTGCTGTATTTGTCACTTGATAAATTTACACCATTTTACTAAGATCACAGAGTAAATAACAGAAAATCAAAAGAACAAATCAACTCCAGAAATGCAATACAAGACATCAACTCAGCACACTGCATTGCAAAACAGTCAATCACACTGCAATCACTAGCTACGTGAACAGTAAATTAACATTTCACTGGGATAGATGAGAAGTGAATAAACGCAGATATATGTAAATATAAACTAAGTAGAAATAGGCATGATTATAGATGAGTAAATATGTGAAATCAGTGTCAGTTAAGCAAGCACAGTTAATAATTGCTTACTGCTAATGTCAGGACAATGTGCCAAAGACTGCAGATAGGCAGCCATCATGCCTTGAAAGGCTTTTCCTGGGATTTAAACTGATACTCTTTGAGTCCTTGGAAGTCCCTTCACCAAAATGGCAAAATTCAGTACTGTTGCTTGAATAGTTTAATGGACTGTGTGTGTGATGAATTTTTGTTGCCAGGTCAAGTCAATGTTTTTTCTTCAGAAGCTTGTTGAGGACAGACTGTGTGTATCTGCGTGTGTGTGAACAGTACTGACCCTGGTAGATTCGTCTGCCTTCTGGGGATGATGTGGGGTATGCAGCAGTAATGGCAGTCCAGACTTACAGCTTAGCATCTCTTGGGCTCTGCAGTGGTGCATGCTCTGGATGCTTGCAGTCAGCATAACCCCACTGGTGGGCTCCCCAGCATGACTTCGTCATCTGCGTTGAGTATTTGATGTTGCACATTTTGCAGAGCTCTGTTATCTGTCAGCTTTGAAGCTTGAGATCACATCCCAGCAGCACCTCCGTATTAAGATTGTCATTAGCTATCTCCAGGGGTAGTTGCTTCTCTGCATGGCAGTGACTGGTCTGCCCTCATCCTCAGTGCGGACATGGCTTGTGTTGTCTTGTGTGGGAACAGAGAAGCATCTTGGGTAGCCTGTAGTCCTGCCATATTGGTCTCTCCACTCACTGGAGGAGGGCAGAGGTTGGCCTTTTGACTTTGTAAAGATTGCAATTAAAGTAAATCATTTGGCTTGGCCGGTCTTGAATGAAGTATGAAGTGATGCTACGCCAGAGTGGCTAGACTGTGGGAACAGCGAGTTTTGGAATGAGCAGTTAGTGTATAATAAAACAGAGGATGAAGTTGGGTTTAAGGAGGTCCCATAGTTTTTTTAAAAAAATTCCAAGATTGCTGTCCAAGTGCAAAGCTGCACTTCACAACTCTAGGTGATACATTAGGTTTCTGGGGCCAAAAGAGAGGTTCCATATTCCTCTGCCACACCTCCACCCACGTGCCTCTGCACCCTCACCTTGAGCCACGTCCAGTCTGGTCCTGCACTGATGCAGGAACAACAGGAAAAAAGGCTCTCTGCCAGGTTATGGGCCTGAATGGGCTCTATGAAGGCTCTGGCAAGCTCCAAGTTGTTTGTAGGGGGGCAGATGCATGAGGCAGAGGCAGGCGAGGGAGAAACGCCTGGGACAGGGAGCCTGGAGAGCCAGGCCTCCTTCCCTCTTTCAGAAGCAGCACACTTCCAGGGCAGCTCAGCTGGGATGTGTACCATAGTGTTTTAATCACAGGAAGTTTGTCTGAAAATGAGGAAGAACTTCACTGTGAGAGTGACAGAGTACTGGAACAGGTTGCCCAGAGAGGTGGTGGAGTCCCTCCTCTGGAGATATTCAAAACCTGCCTGGATGAGATTCTATCTAACGTGATCTAGGTGATCCAACTTGATCGAGGGGGTTGGACTAGATGATCTCCAGAGGTCCCTTCCAACCTCAACCATTCTGTGATTCTATGTAATCTCCCATATATTGGGAAAACATATTTAACGTTTGTCTTGTTTCTTAGAGCAGCACATTGCCAATTCTGGAGCCAGAATGGCTTAAACCATTTTGGGACCCTCCCTTGCAGGCTCTGCAGACTGGGCAGCTGTGACCCTACCCGCTGTCGCTGGAGGGGCTGCAGCTGTGTGCACGGAGGGGCGGCTGGCCCCGAGGGCTGCGTGTGCAGCGGTGCAGGAGCAGGCGCTGGCCTTGCCGCTCCAAGCGCCATTGGGGAGGCTCTGCTCCGAGGAGGAGGCAGCTGCACAGCTGGGAAGCACCAGGCCCTGTCCTGCCTGAGGGATGTACTGGAGCTGAACTGATACACGCAGGGAAAATGCACTGTTCGTTCCTGCCTGGCCTTCCACAAGCCATGCCCCGCTCGAATGAATTTTGTGTCTGTGCTAGAGTAGCTGCTGGGATTTACAGTTACTGGAGGTGGGGAGATACCTTCTCCCTCTGTGCATCTTCTTGATGAGCTCCTGAGCTGCAGGAACATGTGTGATAGGTAACTGAAATAAATGATAAGCACGCAGGACTGGCTGGGACTTGCAGGGTTGCTACATCCATATCCCTGCTAGATCATAGGAAAGACCTATGGGATCTCTACCATAGGTAGGGATCTACCATGCAGGTTTAAAGACCTCCCCCCATCTCCCAAGGATGCACTTGTGGGGTGGTCCAGACTCTGAAGATGAGAAACCACCACCTCATCCAGCTTCACCGAGGCCACTTGGTTCAGCATGTAGTGGGGCTCGAACGGGTCTCTCCATCTCCCGTGGGGTGCAGGCACGTAGGGCTTTCTCCACCCTTGCCGGGAGTCTCTGCGCCGTTTCTGGGTCGGGTTTATCTTTGTTTGAAATGATTCATCCGGATTGTGTGCAGTACTTGAGACGTGGCCTTCTCACGACCTGTGCGCTGGATGACATCACGGTGGACTTGGTTAACTCCGTGTGTGTGTGTTCGAATGTTTTACTGCTTTATAGGGCTAAAAGTTTGTCAAACACTTTTTAATAGGACAAAGCAGTGTTTCAAAACTGCCCTTGAATCAAACATCATAAAATCCTGCTGGACAGCTGTTACGCAAGAAAAATGTGAGCATTACTGCTTAACCTGGATACCTAATTACGTAGCTCCAAGTCTGTCATGTAAAGCCAGAAGACACAAGTGTACTTCCATGAAACTTCTTTTATTGATTATTAAGCTGTTGCATGATTTTTGTCATTTTTGCTGAGTCTCTCACATCTGAATGTCACTTTGGTTTCTTTGCTGACTTTTCTTTTTAGTGATTACTTTCTTACGACACGTAAGCCAGCCTGCACAGGTTTCCAGATGCTTAAATGCCGTAGCATTTTTATGTAGATCCGCATCTAAAATTAAATTAAAGGTTCTTAACTATGCACTTAAAATTGTATCTGTTAATTTTGACCAGAATCTTAACAGCTTCCAGGAAAACTAATGCTAACATATGATAACATTGTATAGATTAGGTGTGTCAGCTGTTCTCTAATTTCCAGTGTTATGACCATGTTATGAACCTGCAAAAATCCATTTATTAAAAAAATAAACCATAAAAATGGTTCCAAATTGTCACGTACCTGATCGAATGCGCAGGGGGCCAGGGGGAGGCCTCTGTTGCCCTCATTTACTGAAAAGCCAGATGGACATTATTCATTTCTGGAAAAAAAGGTATTCAAGCAGAAACTGTGCTTGTCATGTTGCAGTCTGTGCTGAATTTGTGTGGCCAGGGCCATTCAACCTGGATTTGTAGTACGAACGCCAATTATCTTATAATTTAAATTAACATGACGCTTTCCTTGCTTGTCTGGTGTTGTGTCCTCATGGGGGTGATCTGGTTATTTTTCCAGGCAAGCCAACGTTTATGAAAGCTCCTGAAGATCAGATTGGGATTTCTGGAGGAGTGGCCTCTTTTGTGTGTCAGGCAACAGGAGAGCCCAAACCTCGCATCACATGGATGAAGAAGGGGAAGAAAGTCAGTTCTCAGCGGTTTGAGGTAATTGTATTAAAAAAAAATGGAAACCAATCTAATGCCCCTAGAGCTTTAGAAGAGCAAAAGAAAGTTTCATCTCCTGCAGCGGTGCGATCGGTAGAGCAGGCGTTGCCCTTGGCAAGCATAACTGTGGGTGCACCTATGGAGTTCCTTCTTTGGGTGGGGGCCTGGGACTTGCACCCAGTGGGATGGTAGAGAAGTTGGAACTAGGTAAATTCTTCGCTTTCACTGTGGAAACAGATATGGCGCCTCCTTGGCCTACTGCCCCTAGCAAAATTCAAAACTGGGATGCCTTAACACCAGCAGAAAGCTTTCCAAGCGAGGGTTACTGCCGTCTTTCCCAGAAACATGCTTGGAAGGGGAATGATGAAGTCCTGTCAAGGGGTGATTTGACTTTGTTGTGGACTAAAACCTGGGAAAAAAGAAAGAGCCGGTATCAAAAATGCTTTTGAAAAAGTGTCTAATTTGGTTCATATTTTAAATGGCAAATGCACTTGCAATTACTTTCACCACCTTTTTCCTTGCTTTCCTTTTCGGAATTGGATTCTTTTCTCTAACACTGCCCTTGGAAATGTGACCCTTCTACCACCCTGCCATCTTTCTTCTAATCCCCTCTCTTTGATGTTTTTGCTTTTTTAACTAGAACTCAGATGACTTTTTTGCCCAGAATGGATTGATTCAAATCATGAATTTTAATCATGATTTTATATGTGAGCAGGAAACCTTAATTAAAGTAATCAATTTCAATCTTGTTTTACATTGGTATTTTTCCCTAATAAAGGTTAAGTTTCATTGTATGTAACCATTTAAACATGCTGATTTATAAGTAAATATAACCTTTATAGAGAATTTGGTACTTACTCTGCTGGCCAGAAAGATATGTGATATTATATGTATTTATATGAGCAATTTTGTACCTTTATTCACATCAACTTTGATGCAGAACTGGGACATTTTTATTGTGTTAGGAGATAGTGAATAATACATTTCTTTTTTTTTTTGCTAGGTGATTATTAATTTTACCTTGTAATTAGACTAATCCCTATTTGGAGGAAAATTGGAATTCAGTTAAAATGAAAAAATTCAATAAACAAATTTGACTTACACATGCTGAGTTGTTATATAAAAGAAGTATCCATAGTTAGCATATTGAACAGTGTTTCTGGTCTCAATTTCTGTCAGGTCATTAATGGTTGTAGCTCCCTTCGTCTCACACGGAGTGTTTATTCAAAGGATAGAAGGGGAAAATGAGCTTTTCTGCTGTTTCATGTCTTAGCTTTTCATTAACTGTCATTGAACTGAATTAGTTGAACTGATTGAGCTAAAGAAAATTTTCTCTCTGCATCTGACTCTGTTATCTTTTAAAATTTGGTGGTAGCCTTGTGTTATGGGAAGATTACAGTAAGTTTAACATTTTGTCACAGTTTCAAAATTAATTTCAAAACCAATGTTATTTAAAATTATTTTCATTTCTTAAAATTCATTACAGTGATGTTCACCTTTCTGTGTCCTGTCTGCTATTTCTTGACCCCAAATTAGGATTTTCTGCAATCCGTTTATATTACATTCAGCAGAAGGGTTATTCCTTCCAGTGTGAAAAATACCTGATTTTCAGTGCTCTCAGTTACCTTTTCACTTTTTCCTGTTTCTCCTTCCTGTGTCCTGTCCCTGCAGAGTCTTGTGGTGCATGTTGTTTTTTTTCTTTCCTGTTCTCACGCCTTCGCGCTGTGAGAAGCACCCCTAACCTAGCTTCCGAAAATGGGGTCTGACTTGGGCAGGGAAATAACGCGGGTCCTCGGCTGGACGCGCGCCCCTGGAACGGAGCACAGTTAGCTTAAGTGGCCGAGTGATGGGAGAGGACTTGTGCCTTTCTCTCAGGTGTTGCCACCGTCTGCAGTTCGGTTGATATTTCCAGCATTTGCTATAGTCACTGGTAGGAGAAGGATGAGTTTGGCATTAGCAGTGGCCTGCGGCTGTGCCCTTACAGACTCGCCATTTAGGAATAGCTTGCAGTGATGCAGCAGTAAGCGAACACGTTCCTCTTCCTTCTCTTTAAAAATTAGAGTAATGCATGTTCCAGCTTAGCAGGATGGAAAGGCAGTGATTTATTAAGGACCTTATTTATTACGCTGGGGAAGGAATCGTAATTATATCATTGTTGATCAGAGATTGCACAGTACCTGATGCTGAAGGGCATTAAAACCCCTCGCTTTCTGCTGAAGTTAGCATGCGCTGAAGGTGTTCAGGGTGTTGCTCTAGTTTTGTTACTATTTTCCTTGTAATCCCACAGGGGTACATCATTCTGCTCTTCTGTCAAGGTGAAAGTTGGCACTAAATTGCTGTCTGTGTGATTAGTAAAACCATTAGTGCAAATATGGCTCAGATGTTTTAAATCATCAGATCCACATCTTTATTACCAAGTTGATAATTTGTCAACCTTAATTGATTCATAAAGAACCTCGTTGGATCTTCATTTGTTCTGGCCTCCTAAGAGGACAAGTACGTTCGTGACCCTGATTTTTGCATTTCTGGACTTGGAACACTTGACTAGTTGCATGGTATTTTGCAGCTTACGAGGCTTTTTATTTTGTTTTATTTTTAACCCTTGGGGGGTTTTTGACTTTCAGTTTTGTTGCAGTAGATATCAATAAAAAACTACTTTCTTTTTCTTGTTGAAGGTTATTGAGTTTGATGATGGGTCAGGATCAGTCCTGCGGATTCAGCCTCTGCGTGTTCATCGAGATGAAGCTATCTATGAGTGCACAGCAACCAACAGTGTTGGGGAGATAAACACGAGTGCCAAATTAACAGTGCTAGAAGGTAAGTGAGAAGTTTTTTCATGTTTTTAGGTAGCAGAAGACATGGCTTTTGGCTTTGATAGCTACATGTTGGTGTGGTGATCTTAAATGACATGGTGATGTTCTAGATTGTTTGGAAAAGTTGCATCCTTCTAGTATCATTTGCTTTAATTTCTTTTACTGATAGAAGCTTTTATTTTTCAGACAGTCGGAAGCAGAAGGGATTGCAGATTCTGAACTTTCCTTTAAGTGCGTTAGTTAAATTATCCAATTGAGGTGTGTCACCTCTACATTGGAGGCCTAGCTCTGTCTGCTTTGATATAATACCTATCTTCAGGGTATCTGAGAATTACATCTGACAGTCAAAAACTTAATCTATGTTGCTGCACCTTCTGGATTAAATCAGCACAGTTCTTTCTGAATAAATTTTCAGGTTAGTCTTCAGATTTTGAGTTTGATGTAGAGTTTAACTGGGTTTACTTTTCACAGCAGTTACAATTTGTTCTGTTTCTCCTCTTCAAGAAAGAATAGATTATTTTGATCCTTGTCTGCTATATGGTTTGGTTTTAATCTGCTTGCTGTGGTTTTCTTTCCTTTTTTTTTTTCCTCCCCCCCCCCAAATGGATGTTCATTGGAAAAACTGTGTATTAGATTTAAAAAAAAAGAGAGAGAGAGAGAGCTTGTGATCATTTGATTTTTTTTGTTTATACTAGATTGTCAGAATTATTGTCTGCTTTTAAAGCAGTGGTTCTTTTTTCTTTTAGTGCATTGATGTGTTGTAGTATTTGTTTATATCTAGGATTTTGTAAGTGCACTGAGATGTTAAAAATGCATGGTATTTGGCTGAATAGATTTTTTTTTCCTTGCATTTCCTAAGACAAGCAGGAAAAGGCTTTAACAAATTGTTTGGTCTATATGGATTGATGGAGAAACTTTTGACTAATGAAAAGAATAGACTGGAAAGTGTTTATTGCTGTATGATTTGAATCATCAAATTCAGGTGAAGTTTTCCTGTTCCTTATGGCCAGCAGTGGCAGAGGAGACAGGTTATCCAGCGGTTACTGTGCCAGCCATGCATGCATGAAGCCATTTGTTCTTCTGGTGTGCCACATTTTTCTCCAGATAAGTTACTTCTTGTACCTAGTTCCCCCTTTCCCATTTTAAAAATGGAGATAATCATATTTTCCTCTCTGGTATGTGATGACAAATACATTAAACTGCTATAATGTGCTCAGGCACTGTGGCAATGGGAACGATAGAAGTCATTCAGCGCTTGATGTGACTGTGTATCTTGTTTCTGGAGGTTGAGCATCTTGGAGGGGCATCTTGCTCCTTACAGCAGTATTGTTAAGAGACGGATAACAGGTGCTATAGACCTGAAAATTACTAGATAAGAGAAACAGGTCCTTTTGCCAGCATTTCTTACCTTTCCAGCTGTGTCTACGCGTACATAAAGCTCAGTGGAGCTCTTCCAGCAGTTTACTTGCAGATCTGCGTTTAAATGGTTCTTTCAACTGGATTTTTGTGATACTGGATACTTGAATGCCCAACTGCTGCAAGCACATTCCTGTTTCCTTTGGCTGCGGTTGCCTTTAGATATCTTACAGATGTATGTACATGCGCACACATGCTCATTTTTTATTTGCTCTTTGTTAATTTTCAAAGGCCCATAGAGACCTGCATTTCATAAAGGAGCACAACAGTATTTCTCAGCTCTGTGGAGCTTACACTGGGTTCCTGGTGAGGTAAAACTTGCAGACCACATAAATAGGGAACATCAGGAAACACCAGAGAAAGGAAAAGATGTACACACTGCTCATGAAGCACAAAAGCAAAAGTCACTATCACACAGATACCAAATGTGCTTCTCTACTTGGAATCCTCCTTTAATCCGGAGTAATGCTAATTTAACATGGTCCCATAAAGCCAAAAACAATCTGCAGGTTGGGGGCTACATTTTCCTCTCTAACTGAAAAGCATCAAACCCATGCTGGGTGTTCTCATAACAATAAAATTAAGAAACATATGCTGTATAATAGTTCATATATGCTTATGTATTTAGAGTTGTGAGCTTGCATACACATACGGAGGAAGAGGTGCATGTGCCTTTTGTGATGGCTTACCTGATGAAGCAGGTGAGCTCTGTTATGATGCATCTATATTAAGAAAATATGTTTTTTTATATCTCTTTTTTGAGACTTTCTCTGGACAAGTTCTTGTTTTTCAGCCATGCCATCTGATTGCTCTGTGTTGTCCGCCGCCTTTCGTTGTATCAAATGGCAGTTGTGGCCACAGAGTATACTGTTTCTGCATTTGGCGAGTGTGAATTCTTTGTGTGATTAGTATTCCTTCCCTTGCCTATATATTGGCAAAGTCTGTAGCCTGGTTGTGCTTGTGTTTAAATGGTCTTGACTATCTCCCAAAGACTAGTGTTAGTGTCGCACATCTCTGTTACGCCGTGAATTTTCCTAATGTGAATTTTTAGAAGTATTTGGAAATGACACATTTCATGTGAAAGAATGATAACCTCAAGGCAGTCAGTTGGGATTGGGTTTTCCCTTTGCTTCTGGGGTTAAAGCAATTTCTGTAATTGTTCTCAGGTGGCAGTTTGAATGGTGCAGACGTTCTGCACTTCCTTTCAAGAATTTTGCTAATGTAGTGGTCCCTGGTGCATGGCAAAACCCTATCACAGACATCCTCATGGTTACATGCTGCTAAATACACAGCACATTGATTTTTACCTTAAAAATTCTTTATAACAATAAGTTTTAATGCTGCTTCACAATTTGCTCTGTAGAACATAGGCCTTCGTGTTAAATCCTGAAGTCACAGTCAGGATTTAGTGGGCTATTACAGGATGTCTTTGTAGCTAACTAATCTGGAGCTTTATTTTATTTAGATTTCTGCTATGTTTTATAGATCAGAGGCAGATAATCCTTTCTAATTGCCAACTTACTCCATTCTGAATGTTAAGCAAGAAGCACGAGTCCAGTCTCCTGGAGGAATCGGGGATTCTCACATAAGCGAATCTCTCTTAACAGTTCAGTCCCCTTCCATCCCTTTCTTTCTCTTGCTCCCATGTCTCTCATTTTTTTCCTTCTAACTACAAATCCTGTTGTGACCAAACTATGTATATTTAGTGGAAATATATACATAACTGGGAATTATTTCTCCTGGTGATAGCAGGAGAAGTAGATGTGCATGTACCTCCTCTTCTCATTTCTCCTGGGTAGCTGATAAGCTGAATTATGTATGAGTCATATTGAACATTTCTATCTTTTTTCCAATTACGACCTGAAGCAGCACAGAAGTGCATTCCTGCCTGCCTGGCAGAAGAGGAAAGCAATGTGAAGAGGGGAGGGCTAGAATCAATAAGTTGACACACATTCCCAAGGAAAGCCTCAGGGACAGTTAGTGGCACTAACAAATTAATAAATATATTATTCAGTTGTAATGTTCAGAATTACTGAGCTTTTTAAACAGGGAGATTATATGAAATGTGAGCAGGAAGCATGCAAGCGTGGAAGGATGTGGCAGCAGGCTGGGTGCAGGGGTCTCTACGTAATGGCCTTCCACAAACTCCCTGTGCGTTCAGCACCGCGGCTCTGTTAGCACAGGTGACAGTGATGGTGCTGGTCTCTAGTTGCTCGGATGCTGAAGTCTACATCCCATCTGTGTCCCTGGCAGATGCCGCTGAGCAGGAAGAAAGAGAAAAGCAGTGCCAAGTCTTCTGGGGGGCTAATCGTTCCTGCAGCGAAGGGAGCAGGCTCGGATACATGTGGTGTTTTCTCTGGCCCTTCTCCTAGGACTTCGCAATGTGGACCTTCGGATACAGTTTTGATTTGCAGTACTGGGAAACTGTTTAATGCAACTGGTTCTTTAATGCCTTATGAACGATCTTTTTTACTCCCCACCAACCTAGAGCATGCAGTCATATCTAAGTGGCACTGAATGTATTTAGAGTTTCATTTTCCTTTGTTTTTAAGTCGGTTAAATGAAAATGGAAATATCATCTCCTGTTTCCATTTCCAGCACAGGTCTACACAAATCCCTTATGCCCTGTATCCCAGCCTCCTAATCATGCAGCACATAGTTATCTGCCAGGAAAGTGCTGCCAGGCTCTGCTGGAGAGCAGCTCCCGGCAAAGAGGACAGCCAGGAGAGCCGTTACGGGGCTGTCCGTGTGGTGGGCTTCAGTCTCAAGGCAGCCCAGCAAGTTAAGTTTTACCAGCTGGTGTTACACTGTCAGGTGTCAGGGAAGTTTTGGTGCATTTCAGCAGGGCCCTAGAAAGTTCTCAAGCACAGCAGGTGTCCCTGGGTGGGGAGCACCTCCACCTTAGCATCATTTGCTGATTACTGAACCATGTCATGAGTTTAATTTCTTTCACCATCTGCCAGCTACATTCCAGTTCCTGGAGTTACCCTGTTTGAAATGCTGTAAATAATAAACATTTGACTGTTACAAATGATTTCTGCAGAGAGCTAGATCTCTGAAGGCCTGAAACAATACATCCTTTTTGTAAACACTCTTCTAAAAGCGATTTTGTCATTGCAACAGTAAACAGAAGTTAGCTATGTTTAATCCTTATTTATGCATGGTTAGTTACAAAAGGATCAGTAGGATCATTGTACTTCGGCATGTTTGTCTTCATTGCTTTCACATCTTTTTGCCAGGAAGAATTTTTAGCAATATGTTATGAAATCAAGTAATTAGGGGAGGGAAATTGGATCCAGGTAGGTATATTCATTCTGACTCTGTTAAATGAACTCAGCCTCCCCAATGTACCCTGCTGCTCCTGGTATTGAAAGTACTTTCTTCATGTCTCTGGTCAGGAGAGGACAACTCTTCCTTCTATGTGCTCTGTGGTTGTTGCCTGTTCTGACTTCATTTGTTTTTTTCCCTGAGAAGACTTCTGTGACAGCAGAGATCCTACTCTGTTCTTTGCTGTCCATGCAGGTGACTGATGTGGTACTTTGCCTCTCCATGGGAGAGGTAGTTAAAGCTCCTCTGTAACTATTACCTTTCCAATGCAGTGCCATGAGCCTCTGCATACTCCATTGCTTAGGGAAGTGTCCTAAAGTACAGTGATGCACAGAGAAACAAAGAAACCTGGGAGCATCTGCTTTGTGCTAGATGATGGCCATGTCCTACGCTTGTTAGAAAAGAAGACGTTAAGCCACTCACAGTGGCCTGATGGAAATGTTTAGAGTGTCACATAGAAGAGTGTAAATCCCAGCTCACACGGAAGATGTTGCTATTAAGGTGTAAGGTGCATTCACAAGGAAAGTGTGTGTTATGCTACTCAACAGCAGGCTGCCTAATATTGCTTTGGTAAGTTAGTTGAGGAGCCCTGTTCTGCTGCTAAGAAACCTATCCATTACTCAGGCACTAAACAGTGGCTAGAAATCTTCTAGAAAGTTCAGGGGGGATATAGGTTTTCTCTTGGTGTCATGACATGCAGAAGATGGAGCAGAAGTGACCATCTGTTTGAATTAGACCAAGAGAAGTCACAGACTGTTTTTTTTTTTTTGCATCACCGTTATGTTCCGTGCTGCTCTGAAAGGCTTGTGTTTCAGCTGTTTAGTCTTTGGTATCTCTAGAGTACCCATCTTCTCAATCTAGGTGTGAATCACTACATTCTCTTTATTTTTACGTATTTATTTTGTTTAAGATCAGATTAAATGAGAACAGTTGTGTTACTCTGACAGTTGATTTTATATAATATTTAACAAGAATGTTTTTTTTGTCTGTGAATGCGAGACAATTAGGAAGAAATCTTCTCAGCTGAATAAAAGTTTAGTGTTGTTGGTCTCTCCTCCAAACAGGACAGTCAGCAGATCTGTAGAACTTATCAGACCCGAATGCCATAATTTCAGTTTCTTATCTCTGTTTAAATGATTAACTAATGACACATAACCATATAAAGTAGCCATGATAGCAAGTTCCATCAGAAGATTGCCATGCACTAAGGTTAACATCTAGGTTCATTCCACAAGTTTATGAAGCAAGAAATACAACCTTTGAAAAGCTTTATGTGAAATATCACATAAGTAATACCAAGATGAACCCTCTGGAATTGTGCCCTCCCATAAAAACCTTGTGTCTGAAAAGGTACTGACCTCTTAATCTTGAGGACATTTTTATTTTACAGCAAGGGGCTGTTTCTGCATATTGCCTCTCAAATCAGGTCCTGTGAGATTACATCTGTAAGAGGATGGGATGTTGTCACGTTCTTATCGGCAAGCTGATGGCGTCAGTGGTGTTACAACATCCAAAAGCAGCACCCTTGATTCAGGATTCCCAGACAGAAATGAGTGAGCTTTAAGTGGTAAACAAACGAGAAGGAAGTATAATCTTTTAATGTGACTACAGAATTATACAAAAGCTCTAACTGGGATGAGTATTGCAAGTACTCAGTAGTTTGAAGCAGTAAGTGTGCAGCTGTATCCTAAGAGACTTCTAAGATCTTGCTGTTTCACACAGTTGATGTACTCCAAATTTATTCAACAGTTTATAAACACTGACTTTGGTACAGGAAGTCATGTTCAGCTCAAACTCTGTTTGTCTCTGTGAAATAAATTCAAGTGAGAGCGTGTATAGCCTTATTATGCAGTGCCTTGGACAAATGTGCTGCTCAGCTTTGGACGAACTTGTACCTAGGAGCATAAGGATTTTTCTATTTGTTAAGATGTGAAGTCTTTCTTACTGTGACTGCCTTTGTTCCATTATGAACATTATCTTCTATTACTTTTTAATCTTCATAAACTACTGATGTTGATATCATCTTTAGGAAGTGAAGTCTGAAGGCCAAGATATAGAAGAATAAAAAATGAATCCCTTAATTAGTTTTAAATATTCTGTTTTTCATTTCATCAGAAGTGGTGTTATTCATGTGTTATGGGAAAGATCAATTATACTTAATGAAAGTACTATCTCCATCATTAATAATTCTGTGTTCTTTTATTGTATATCGCTTCTAAAGGCTGTAGTCGATACCTTTTCAGTCCTTTTCCCTGTGGGGCATTTCTCTTCTGACTGTTTGCTTGTGACTCTTCTTCCAAGCATCTGTGAATATCTGTCTTACACAGAATCCTTTGGGGTACTGTAACCCCTTGGAATCAGTATTACATGTAAGGATATTCTGTTGATTATAACAGACAGTACAGTATTTCAGCACTTTGATATGTTTAGTAGTCTGAGGCATTCATCAGCCTGTGTTGACCCCTCTGAAGTTCCTGATATACCCTCATCCTTGCAAAAACAAACAGAAAAAGAAATTTTGTCACCTGTAGAAGTTGCCTGCTTGCTGTTTGCTTCATATCCCAAATGCCTCCTGAAGATGCTCAGAAACATGGATACTTACTCAGAGCTTAACTAAGCTTATCTTAGTTATATCAGTAACTTTCTGATAATGTCTACTGTGAAAATTGATAATTGAGCTCAGGGCATTGTTTTCCATATTCAGGATGTGGAGACAGGTTACTTCTCACTCTGATACCTTAGATTTCTTGGGAGACTGTTACAGAAACTGTGTCAGGCTTTTCTCCTACTGCTGCTCTTCTATCAACGTGTTCAGCGAGGTCTAATAGGTAAATGAGGCACAAACAGATGCGTTTAACTCCTTGGCAGAGATACACTCGTGTAGGCAAATTCCTGCCACGGTTGGGAGGCTGCTCTGTGGGTTGCCATCTCCCAGCTGAGACCAGTGATGGTTGGATGGCTGCTGCTGCGCTGGTGGTCCAGGTTAGATTAAATCGTCTGTGATTTAAACTAATCTGTTTTGACTTCCCGTTGGAACCGAGCATCGGTCCCAGCTGGGAGGCAGCAACCAGGAGCACTGCCTTCCAGTCCCGTTCACAGGGCAGGGCGGCTGCCGTTCCAGCCTGCCCCGACCGCCCTGGCCGCAAAGGGGTTTGAAAGCTTGGATGGGGCACTGTTACCTGGGACTGGGGTTTCAGTGGTGCGGATAGAGAGTAAAGTAGCTTTGGTCTCAGCCAAGGTTTCTGGATGTGCAATAGCTGATGTCCTAATCTGTACCAGCAAGTGCCCAGATGAGTACTCCCTTGCTCCACCCAATATCACTTTTATAGACAGCCAATTGCAGTTTCAATTTTCCTGGTCCTAGTGATCTTATTCTATACCTTTTCCTAATTTACTTTTATTTTTATTTTTTTCCAAAAAAGGCTTCTCTGCATTTCTCTAATGCCTCCAGGTCTGTCATGTCTTCTCATGTTTCCATGCAATGCATGCCAGGCTTATAGGAAAAATTCTTAGTATTTCTTTTGTTCATTCCAATTATTTCTTTCACTTAAGGTCATTTGGCTCTTCTTGCATGATTTTTCAGCTGTCCTCTTTATTTAAAACATCTCCACAACATTGTCAGTTTAGTATACACCTTTTGTACAGAGGCTGTTAATGTATCTACTCATTTCAAAACTGGTATTTGAGGAACTTGTTGGTAGAGAGCACTACTAAAAAATAATCATGAACAAGAGAATGGAGTTGATTGGCTGATAGTGAGCCCTGATTTGGCTCTCCAGATGTTTATCTGATAATAACTAGGCTGAGGCTGGATCCAGTGACTCTCAGATAGTAAATTTGAGTTTGGAGGACTGGCAGCTAGAATAAAATACTTTTATTAATGGACTGTGTATACATGGATTTAGAAATCATTCAGAGGAGAAAAAAGGCCATGAAAAACCAAAATTAAAAGTTAATCACACTCTTAGTTTAAAATGCACTTTAATGGAAATCTTTTTAATTCAACTGGAACAGACAGACAAGAAGTTAGTTTCTCTACGTGATTTGAGTAGCTTAACTATAAACCTTGTCAGAATCAAAATTCATGTTGCTCATCAGATTTAAAGTCTACTGTTGCCCATCAGAAGCTAAAATAATACCTCTTTATTATGGTGTTTCCAAAGACTTTTCCTATTGCTGCGTCTCTTTCAAGATAACTGTTCTGAGAGCATCTGTGGAGAAGTGTAGCAACCTGTTATTGACAGATGTGCTCTGTGTAGCTTGTATGTCAATCCTGCTGATAGCTCCTGCTGACTAATAAGGTTAGCTGCTGATACGTGTTTGTAGAGTCTTTGAAGTCTGGTAGGTTGTGGAATAGGCTTCTGTAGCAGTTAGAAACCCATTGTTTGAACTATTGGAAATTAATGGGAAGAACTGTTTGATAATGTCATATGGGTTAAGACTGCTTTGGTCCCAAGGAAGAAAGGAAGGGCAACAACAAGGTGTCCTTAACTCCTTTGGCAAAGTTATCATCTGTATCTGCTTGTAGCAGAGAGACTCTGCTCAAGGTTTAGTGACCTATTGTCATTTATTTGGTGTGTCACAACTTATATGGGCACTTAAGAAGACATAGCACCGTAGTGATCTTCTGTAACTTCTGCAGAAGTGGGAGATTATATATCTACCTAATAGAACTTGAGATTAAGTTCTTAAATGGAAAACGGAGCATGGAGAGTACAGTGTGATAACAATGACTGTAGGGAATAAAATGCTTACAGCTACAAAAGCCTAAATCTCTGCATGCGAGAAAGTTCTTACACAGTCACCTTGGGCTTAATTCTACACCTTATCTTCTTCCTCCCACTAAAAATCACAGCCCCAATTAAATCATTCTTGGAGAAATCAATATTTTAAATTTAAAGCCAGAAAAACAGGAGATGGGAAACTCAATGCATGCTAATGAATATGTAGCAACAACAGCTGTTCAGAAGTTAGGATCTCTGTGCAGGGAGTAGTAGAATCCATCATGTGTTTCTTACCGTACCTGTGGAAGAGAGCATTTTACAAGCATTTCACAAGCACTTAATCTAACTGTCTCTCCTACAGAAAACACTCTCTCCTGTTGCTGCTTATTGGCCACATTTTGGTCTTGGACTCAGGTATTGACTGTACAAACCAAAGTTGGTTTTACATGAAGGACTTGCAGTAATGGTCATTCTAACAGCCAGTTTGTGTCTGTTGTGCTTATTTATGAGTCACCAATCTAGTTATCCTTATGCATCTCATGCTGATCTTTTGTTTGTTTGTTTGTTTTTGTTTTGTTTTTTTTCAGTTTGGAGTCAGGAAGGCTCTAAGTTTGTATTGCTTATTAAAATGCAATGCCCGGATGATGAGCAAAAGGAATAATTAGTCCCAATTTCAGATGCAAGGAAGTAATTATATGACCCTTCATTGTTAATTTATTGGAACTGTTAGATGATTAACATATATTCCACTTGTTGCATTAGAAGTGCGGAGAATCTTTTGAAAAGCATTAATCTCAGTATTAAAACAGCGCCTTCCCTGTAGAGTTTTTAAACTGTTGTTTATTCTTGTGGATATTTCAATCAGATAATAAAGTAGCCACTCTTTCTGGCGCTCTTACCTGCTCAAATTCTTCCTGCCTAGAGCTCCAGAATAGCTTGTTAAAATCCTTTGTCCTAAGGAAAACCAGCGGGAGTGAGGTATAATAAGATCTGTCTTTTCAAGATCGTCTAGCTCCTTGATGAGGCAGGTTGGATGATGCCATGGGAAAACACTGCAATGTATTCATCTGTCATGCTAATCCTTTGCTCTGCTGCTTCAATCCCTTTATCACAACGGTCCAGCCTGGATGAAGTCTTTCCAAGTTCTTGGTGTATGAGTTCACTGAAGAAGTCCAAATGCCAGTCAAGAACTATAACCTTATCCAGTTACAATGTGTGAGTGTTCGCTGTTGTGCTCTTGCTCCAAGCTTGGACTGGGGGAAATTTCCCTCTGATAAGTCTACTTGTCAGCAGAGGATGCAGAGCGTTTTAAATGAAAGTTGCTGCATAAAGCATTACACACAACAGAACTGACGTTATGACCTCTTAGCTGCTTTTAAGACCACTGGGAATGCACTGGAAACATTAAACTGTTAGAGACTGTCTAAGACTTGAGAACCCAAAGTCTTTTTTTTTTTTTTTTTTTTTTTTTGTTACTACTGCTCCAAAATGGTGCTTAGTTTACAAGAAAGGCAATATTGGAATTTATTTTTTGATGTTTATTGGATTTAGATAATGCCATAATTAGTCACAGTGAAGGGAAAATCCTTGGAGAGAGAATAGATATTGTAGAAATATTTATGAAAATACATGGACTAAAGACAGTGATGGTAACAAAAGATGTGTTAGAGGTAGGTAATGAACTTGGAAATGCACAGTTCAAAATCACAGGATATCCAGTACCAAAAGAGGCAGACACAGAAGATCAGGAGGAACAAAATGAGGCTTTGAGAGTGAGGGAGCAACAGTAGGTACTTCACTTTGTGCGTCCCAGCAGGGCAGAGTAGCGTATGCCAACAGTGCCACGAGCAGAGGGAACGTTTTCCAAATGGAGCTCTGTGCCTTATGTGCAGTAAACAAGCCAGGCAAAGCAAAGAGCTTGCTGTCCCTTGGAGCCTGTCTGTAAGGGAGGCAGGAATGCTTGGCAAGTACTAATACACTGGGAAGCCTACATATGGTAGAGATCAAAATGATTCACCTGTGACAATGAAAAGATCAGCAGGAAGTCCCCTTGATTGTGTGGGCCATGCACTGTAAGAAGAATGGGTGTTGTCTTCCACCTCCTGCAGTGAGGTTAATTAGCACAACTTTTTTTTCCATAAAAACATCATTTATTAACATGAGACCTAGCTAGATTATGCATGTAGTCATGTCATCAACAAACCCAGCACGTAAGTTGTTGACTAGGTTGAGGCCAGGTGAAAACACAGTTCTTTACAGATAAGTGATCTGGTTGCTTTATTTTGATGTGAGGTTGTTCCATCAAAAAGTAGCATGGCAAAGAAGCTCTGCTGAAGTTTTACCTTCAGGAAAAATGTGGCCTCATGAAAACACAGCCGTTGTTTTGCCTAGAGGTGGTAGGCTTGATGAGAGTCCCTCTGATTAGCATGTAGTGCACGTCCTAATATCATAACTTCTGCCTGCCTGCCATGTGCTCATGGTCCTGAGGAAGACGTTGCTGCTGATCAGGTGACTGGTATCTAAATGTCAATTTAGCAAAGAAGGACCCTTAAAAGGGAGGGAAAAGGATTCTGAAGGATTTGTGTTTTTTACTAATTAGACACTAAAAGTGATAGAAGTGCTAAAAAAAAAAGAAAAAAAAAAGAAAAAAAAGAAAAAACTTAGCTGTTGCCCCAGGCATGAATTTACTGGCTTTAGTTTGTTGTTCAGTTCGGTTCATTGATCTTGTCACAATTGATGATTCATTAAGTTGTGACTACTGTAGAAATTACAATGCACAGATGTAGCTGTACTGCACATCTGTGTGTTCCCAATGCGCTAATGATTTAAAAATGTGCTTTCTGTCTGACCATCCACTGTGCTTCAAGTGCCAGCTGACATTTCCTATTATTGAGCCATTTGTCGTGGTTGGCAGAGAGAAAGTCTTTTGGTTCCCCTTGTACTTTTTGTTACTTTTATTCATATTTCAAATAGCTGGATTTGAGTGTCCCAGCAGCCTTGGCCGTGCAGAAGGTGAGTTGTGGGATCTAACTCTACCAGCTTTTTCAAAGTCACATGTTCCTGGTCTTTGCTTATGGGGTTATTTCCTGCCCTAAGTCTTGAGGAGTATGTTAGGTTCAAAAGCAGGATCTCTGGCTTGTGTAGGATTCTGAATTTTAATTTTTGAAGTTTGACTGAGATGTTGCTGAGTTAGTTCTTAGCTTAATGCTAACACCTTAGTTTATCCCCAGTTTCTCATCCCAGTAAGTTCCAGAACACCTCAAAAACTTGCGTTGTATTGACCTGCTGGAAGGCATCAGCAGCTCAGCAGTCTGCTAAGCTGTAAGACAACTTGAGCATATCTCTGGCCTCCTTCCCTAATTCAGATCCCTATTTAGGCTGGTCCTTATTTGAAATGTGTATTGATCAGAGCACAAATCTGCAGAGCTGCCTGTCCAGTGGAGCATGACTTTTCACTGGCATGGACAAGCTATGCCCACTACTATATCGTAGTGAGGTTATACTGGTGTTGTCTAGTTAATGATTTTCCTTGTGATCATTCTCTAATACCGCTTTCTAGTGCAGACAAGCCCTTAGAGTCCTCTTGCTTTCTGGCTTTCAGGGAGTGTCCAGGGAGAGCAGATTGCATCTATTCAAGCACATACCTGCCAGTGTACCTGGCTCTGTATCGCTTTCCAAATTGATACCATGATAGGTTGTGTGATAAAAGGGTCCATGTCTAGCATCTCTAATATCCTTTATTTTAGGCATACAAATCTTTCTGAAAGCTGGATTATAACACATCTTTAAGAAAAATACACTATCTGATCAAACAAATGCAAAGCAACAGTGAGTCCAGCTTGTTGGTCAGCGTATTCTGATAATTAATAATTGATTCCGGGGCTGAAATTCTGTAATTTCAATTTTGATTCAAGCTCTTTCTGTGACTGAAAACCCTTTTTTCCCCCTTTCTCCAAGGTCTCTTCTCTACCTAAGTGTCTATTAATTCTCTTCAATGAGCTGAACAGATTGAGCTCTGTAAATCCTATAATGGGGCCTGTTTTCTAGTTCCTGACTTGCTGTTGTTGCTCATGTTTGAATTCTCTGTGCTGTTTCTGTGCTGCTCTGGCAATGTATGTGTTAACAGTTCACACTGATCAGTCCCACTGTATCTTTTCCAGGGGCCATCCCTGGATACCAGGGAAGCTTGTAAGGACAGAGCATGCTTACGGTGACACTTCCCC
Organism: Rhea pennata; assembly: GCF_028389875.1. NCBI lineage: Eukaryota > Metazoa > Chordata > Aves > Rheiformes > Rheidae > Rhea > Rhea pennata. The sequence goes on along the minus strand of NC_084670.1, from coordinate 12,799,472 downwards.
TGAGTGCTTCCCCCTTCTCTAGCCTCTGCGTATGTGTGGCAGAGGAATTCTTGAACCAGAAAAGGCAGTTTTAGTCAACTAATGGACAAAGAACCCAGTTTCTTTTGAGCATAAACTTTTAGCATACAAAATATCCCATAGCAAGGAGTTTCCCAGTTTAACTTTTTGTTTTGTGGAAAAAATACCTGTCAATCAGTAATATCATCTAATGCCCTTTAGCTTTTGTATCAGAGTGGGTAAAGAGTTCTTCTACCTTCAACTTCGTGATTTCACTCTGGATTCAGTAGATCTTTGTTTTACTCACCCTTGAAACAAGGGTTCCTTGTTTCAAGGGTTCCTTACTGAACAGCCATAGTCTGTTTAGTTATGCTATAATACATGCTGTTCGCAAAAGCAAAATCACGCATGCCAATCCAGTAGGAATAGGGCTGGGGAGCACCCCAGGGTTGCCTTGCCTTATCTCTTTTGTCACAGTGCTGCATGAATACTGTGAGCCCTTTCTAAATTGCGGTTTTCCAAGACTGTTTCCTATCCTGGAGACTAGCTTAGGTTTTGTTTGTTCCTGTGGCAACCAAGAACACATCCAGAACATCTGATTGTCCAGTGCAGTCACTACACGAGTTCTGGTGGGCTGACGGATGGAGCTTCAATCAGGAACCGGACTCAGTGACTTGAAGTTTTTTTTTCTAATTCTTTATATTCGGATTGTTTTGTACTCATTTGTATTCAGATATAATCTGTTAGGTTATACCTCTTTAATTCTGCTTAATTTGTAGCAATATCCTGTTTTCATTCTTTATAATCCCTCTGAGATCTCCGGTGTCTGTAAAGCAGATTGGCTGCAGGCTGGTCTATGCAGTTTGCCTTGGTAATAGTGATGATGGGAAGGGGGGGAGCTCTCAGGTCTTGCAGAGCGGTAGAAGGCTGCACCCAGGTCTTCCCTGTGCGGATTTTGGCAGCAGACACATGTGAGTCCTTGGCCTCCAGATACGAGTAACGGCATTTGCTCAGCAGAGGGGAATTTCAAAAGCCTCATAGCGTAGAGGTAGTTTCACTCTCTGCAACAGCCCCTCAGTCAGGTTCACTCCTGGGTCAGTGGCTCTGTCCTACCATTCAAGCTCTCCGATTCAAGGCTCTGAGCCGCTTCACGTGACTGAAGAGACAGTAAGGGACAGTAATCCATAATGACCTACTTGAGGCCAATTTCCTATTTTTTTTCTTAGAAGAGGTAGCCCTAATGCAAATGAGTTAAGATGTTACTTGTTGGTTATGTAAGTCATAAGCAGTGATGGAGTTAATTTGAGAAGTGAGTGGAGCAGAGGCAGAGCTGGCGCTTTTCATCTTTGGTTGCTCTTTTATATGCAGAAAAGCAAGAGACCTCTGGGGTGTCATATCTAGTCCTCTACTGCCATATGGTCCCTTCATCTGACCAGTGGCAAATACATAAAAGATGGCATTGGGAAAAAAAAAAAAAGTTTAGCAAAACTGTCTGAAACATAAGTCACAAAACTTGACAGTTCATCTTCTCCACCTTCCTAACAACTCTGTCACTAATATTCATCGAGGCATAGAATTGAAGTGTCGTCTCTTATCGCTTAACCTGTTCTTTTATGGTATACATTTTTAAAAAAAATTGCAGCAGTGTTGTCCTTTAGATCAGTGCTGCTATTCTAAGTCTGGCAAGTGTTATTTTTCTGTAGCTGAAAAATGAATCTGCAGAATCTGAATATAACCTAGTGATTCATTACTTCATGCACTTTTCAGTTTATTGAGACATGAAGTGGTGAATTTCATGGAAACTGAACCTCACTGCCAAATAACAAGGTTTGAACTTGTGCTCTTTGTCACATTAATTGCTAATTTACAGCTACTATAGAAGAGCAGGTAGAGTGGTCTAGGCAAAAAATTCACCAGCAGGAATTACCCAAACTCCATAGTTAAGCAGTTAAGAATGTCTCGCTAGCGCTACTGTTAGTGTGACCCTTTCAGCATTTTTTAAGTTATTTTGGCATTTATTGTAGTAGGCCATTCTATCTTCAAGACACTCTTGGCAGATACTTATTAACGACTGATCTTTAGAAATGATGCTGTGTAGTTAAATATAAGTTTCGGTAGAGTTATAGCTATATAATGCAAAGTTTGTCAGTGTTCCTCCCCATCACTGCCATGTCCCCCAGGCAAATTTCAGTCTCGGGTGGAAAGGGGAAGTGAACGTTTTTTCTGATGGCAAATGCTACTGGCTTTCCTCTGAGTACCATTTAAGAGAGCAGATACATAGAAGTCAAGATTTGTTTAAAATAAAAGTACAACTTTTTAGGTTGACAGTACTTATCTTCAGCCTGCTGGTCAGCTGTCATAGATGATTCCTTTGTGCTTCAAGAACAAAGTAATAGCAGCTTTTTATTTTGGTTATTAAACTGCACAATATTTTTATAAAAACAAGTCTGCCAGTGATCTTCTAATGCTTTTCAGGGGAGGAGGGCAGTGCCATTTTTTGGAACACGTTTGCCTGTGTTGCCCTGTCAGCTGCTGTGTGCAGTGGTGCAAGGGACACATACTATTTGCTGCTCTCCCAACAGTGCTGTCGACTTTCATAAAGATACTTTGCAAGCACCTCACCAGTCTGAATTTGTTAAGTAATATATAGAGGGTTCCGTTCATGAGCTCTGAGTTTTTTTCTAAGAGAGTAACTTGGAAACTACATTTGGCAAACCCTAAATTCTGAAAAAGCAGGTGCAGCAATGCTTTTAATCTACAGCATTTAATTAGATGCTGATTTCTTAGTGCTGAGTTTTCCACCAGTCTCAGCAGTGCTCCTTGCTCTAGCATCGAGATGTTATCAAGTGGGACTGTATCTGTAACTGTACCTGAGGTGCTGCTCTTCATGTGGGATTAACTCAGTAGTTTTACGCCAGAAACATAATTTACTACTGTGATCGTGAGCATCTCCTGAGTAGGAAAGTCCTAGATGAAAACGTGAGTCTCACTCTATCATGTATGTGGAGGAGGAAGAGTCAGCGCTCGGGTTGGGTACTGCAGTCCCAAGGGCTGTTGCTGACTGCAGCGTTAGAGTAACGAAGCCCCCGAGCCCAGAGGCTCCTCGAAGACCAGGGGACAGCGCACTGTACGGACACACCACAGAGCAGTGCTCTCTGTCCCGAGGACCTTAGAGTCCAGGTGGGAAGCAGGACAAGAGCAAGGTGCAGACAAGCATGCGATAGTGCAGAGACAAAATGGTCACCAGGAGCATCTTCGGTTACAGCACAGTTACTGCTCTATTCCTGGAGAGATTGGAGTGGGAAGGAATTTGGAGGCCTGTGTCTTGGTGGATGTGCTGTGGAAGAGCCTCCGCCTTAGCCTGGGGGACTGCATGGGGAAAAACGGGAAGCTGCTTGTGCGAAAATATAGCGTGTGGGTGATGAAGGATTGCTGGTGCACAGAGTCACTACCTCGGGAGAGCGTGACATATGAGGGAGAAGCATCAGGCTTTCCAAGATAAAAAAAAAAATAGTGTGATTTGTTGTCTTAGCGTGGAGCGCGAGCTGGACAGCCCTCACTGTATGGTCTGGCTTCAGCAAGTGCTGCATGTCTTCGCAGCTCCCGCCTGACCAGGATATATGCCTGCTCTGTGCATTAGTATAACCTCAGGGGCGTTTCCAAGGAGCTTCTCGCATCTTTTTCTGATTTCTGTTTTTTGGGCTCCACAGCATTCAGTGTGTTAAATGCTGAAAGAAGCTTAAAGAAACAAGAAATTAGATCATGTGAATATTCACTTATTTTGTCAAAAAAAAGATGACTACCATTAAGAGGAAGAAAAGCAAAAAAGGGCAGCAAATTCTCAGGCATTTACTGCCACAGATTCACTGGTTAGAAGTAAGGAAGGTCCCGAGGTGTAATGGAGTGAATCACTTAAGACCAGCTTTATGGTGGTGTAATCTGACATTTACTTTCAATGGTAAATACAGAAAATGATAGTGAAAAGCTGAAAATGTGATGTGTCATAAAAGTTACAGCCTCCTCATCAAGTTTATTATGCTTTGGGAGACGCAGGGACTTTGCTTCCTGGCGTAGTTAAGACGTTCGAAATTCAGACCCTGAAACGTAAACCAGTCTTTTGCTCTCCGTAGATGTGAGACGGTCAAACATCAGCATAGTCACCCAGCCGACCGGCTCTGCTCGAGTGCCCGCTGCCTGCGATTCACTGCGCATCGGTTGGCTGCGAGCTGCAGGTTTCCACGGAAACTGCATGTACCATACCTGTGAATAATTGAGAACGGCAGCTGTAATGAGAGAATTTGGGGGCAAATTGTGTAAATATTCGTAACTAGATTACAGTGATACAATATTTTCACTGCAGATAAAGATATAACTTCCAGGCTTAAGGAGATTAAGCTGAAGAGGTCCAGGGAAGAGTCCATCCTTGTGAAATCTGGCGATGAGTGTTTTAAAATCCATTACAAATTCCCAGTGTTTCAGAGCAGGGTTTAGGGAAGTTAGACGCCCTGTGCTGCCTCAAGGGTCTGATATCCTTTGTATTTTTGTTCCTGCGGGCAGGTAATTGGAAGGGAAAAGCTCTGACTTTGTAGCAGCTGTGTTGGCAGGGAAGTGACTGCCTCAGACCCCACTGCTTTGGGGCAGGTGCCTCGTTCTTGTCCTATGTGCAAGGGCACATGAGTGTACACCGGAGGTTTGGAACAACATGTCCAGGTTCCAATGCCAAATCTCTTCTGTTTTTCATCTTCCACTTACTTATTTTTCTAAAAAGTTAGAGGCAGTAGCTTAATATTCAGAGCACTCTTGTGCTCTGCAGTGTGATCTGCATAAACCAAAGAAGAGATGCTACCAGCTAGCTTTTTGTATGAAGAAGGCTTTGTGTGTGATAGAGAGGAAAAGCCAGCTGGTTGTAACAGGATTCGCTGTGATTGCTGCTCAGATACTGTAGACATGTATTTATGTTGGGTTGAAGTGACCTGAAGAATTTCCATTGCCCGTTTCTGGCATACTGTCTCTTGCATTGAGCTTGCAGAAGAAATGTGTACGGTCACGCCAGCAGGAGATATTTGTGTTTTGTATTAGCCTAAGGATAAAACAAAATGGTGGCTCTTCTGTGCTGCAGCTAATGAAAAGATTTGGGCTGAGACACCCGAGTTAATTTTATACAAAATTACCTTTTCTTTGAAACCTGTTTTGTTTTATTTTTTGCCAGCAACAGTTTCTCGGCACTGGTAGAGCAGCAGTGTATGCCTCTTTTTATGGGCGCCCTGAGCCAGCGAGGGGTTGGCATTACCTGAAAGATTCCTTCTTTGTCTGGGAAGCCTGAAAAAATAGGAAAAAAAAAATGTGCTGGACTCCTGGTTGTCATTGCCTCTAAACCACAGAAAGGTCCAAGAAATAGCTGTTTGTGCATTTTAGGGAGAGACTGTTAATTGATGTAATTGAGCTTTCCTCCTTGAAAGTACTGAACTCTTAAAAACTCTCAAATCATGAATGTTGCTAGGTTAATTGGATGGTTAAATTTAGCAGAGCCTTGACTGTGCTTCTATGAATAAAATAAAGATGTCATTTGTTATTTAAATGTCTGTTGTCGCATGAGGCAGTAGCTCAGGGTGGGCTACTTTGCAAAGCAGGAAATCTAGTAAACAGTTATTATGGACTTGAGAGATGGAATCTGTCATGAATTGTATCCACACGGATGCTGTTAGTTAATTTTGAGCCAGATAGCTGTAACAGGCTTTCATTCTACCTAGCAAACACCTGGAGATATATGGGTCTATATACTAGCAGTGCTTGGCTGAAGAGGAATTAGTTTCTTCTTCTTATAGTCGATGGTACGCAGCATCCAGCAGCCTTATTTGTTAGTTAAAAACAGAGCATGTCAGAAAACTCTGATCTGACTCTGTAAAATGAGCTCTCTTAAACTTTGCATTGCTGGATTTTTTCTTGTCTCACAAAAGAAATGCTCTGCTGATGACTGACAAATTTAATAATAAAGAAGGTTTAAATAGAAGGAAATGCTCTTGCTCGAGTTTTACCCTGCTCAGGATGCCAGAGTCTTGTCAGAGTGAAATATGTAGCACAGGCTGAATGGCTGAGCAGCTTCCATCTGCTTCAGAATCTCTCAAAGATAATCAAGAATGATGAAAATTGTTTCTTCATTTTTGACCTCTAAGCAACCTGTTAGCCTTGTGTCTATAAAACAAGGGATGTCTCCAGACTGGACATAAATTGTGATGCCGCTGCAGATCACAACTCTTCTATCAATATTGGAACTAGAAAGACTTTATATAGGTATAGCTGCAGTTTATTGTATTCATAAGTAGAACTCCATACCCTTAAGGCTCATTAAGTTGACAAACCCCCTAATAGCAGCCTGCAAATCTTACTGCCGTTTCCTGCAGGAAGTGAGGCCCTTTGGGATGCGCTGTCCCAAGACTAGAGGCACCAGCAATGTGTTCATTTCCAGTGCTTGCCCTCTTTCTCCCGAACAGAAGGTTTATTTCTGAGCTTCCGCATGGATCGGTTTCACGTATGCAGCAGTAATGTGGCACTGGCCAGCCCTCGCTCATCTCTGTGTCTGCCAAACGCCCTCTCCCAACAGTCCCCCTTCTGTGCAGTGCCAGGTGTTTTATTGCCCTTGTGACTTTTCCGTAAGTCCTTTGGATGTGTGTGCGTGTGCGCACGTGGGTTGTTCTTTCGGCCACATTTTCTCTGAGCGTTGTCTCCTCGTTTGCGCCTTGACTGCCAAGAAAATGCACTTGTATTCGTGTGTTGGTCCTTATTCCCCAGCGCCCCCTTCTTTCCTTTCCTCTCTTGTACTGTACTGATAACAGAATGCTTATGTTTAGCTGACCATATAAAATGCTACATTATCTCACACCCCCCCTTTCCCCAAGTTCTGTTTTTAATTTCCCTTTGTGAGTTGTGTGCTGGCTTTGGGCTGTAAGCACCCTGAGGTGAGCAAACGCTTCATTCTTAACTCTGCAAAGCCCTGTATGAAGTGCTGGTGGTTGCTTTAGTAGTGTGGCTGTAGCTCCAGAGTAGCACATCTCAGTGCAGAAGAGCTTGCTCAGAGCAAAACGATACTTGTTGAAGGTGCAGTACTAACCTTTGCCTTTTCTCCAAGGATGAGCCTGTCATGGCATTCTAGATTCATATCATCTTGCAGAAGTTTTGCTACCCTGTTGAGCAAGCGCTGCCTTCCAGCAGTGGACAGTGGACAGTTGTGGACACAGCAAAGGTGCCTATCTGTCCGTGCTGCAAAACCCCTTGTGCTGTTTGAGTTTGCTGAGCAGGAGCACAGATGTTTATATGCATCTCCATGTAACTGTCAGTCCTTTCAGTGTGTCATTCGTCCTTTTGGCTGCCACACTCTGTCCATCTCATTTGCTTACATTCCTGAAACACTCACTGCAGTAACTCTCAAGGGGCAATAAAAAGGAGGTTGTCAGGTCTAAATGTTGTTGGAAAAATGTTAAAGATTGGCAACCTACCGAGAGAGACTGTTGGCGTAAGACAGATTTAGAGGGCTTTAAATAGCAGAGGTCAGACTAGCTGCGGAGGAGAAAAAAATATGAAGTATGTTTGGGCTAGATGGAAAAGTCCCTGGAAGACAAAATGCTTCACCACAGCAGTCATTGAACTACACGTGAACCTGAAAAAGCAAAACTGGAATACACAGATGTAGTCCTTTCTCTGTTGCTTCATAGTTAACAAACTCATCTGTCCTGGAGAAATCACCAGCCTCCTATTTAGTATGGAGTGAAAGGAGGGTGCGGTGCAGTTGCTCTAGTTGCAGTCTCTGTCCTTTGCAGAAAGGCAGGCAGCCAGGACACAGCCCCCCTAGAAACATGTTCTTATTAATGGGTTACTTAGTTTTAAGGGCATGATTTGAGACAACGGGCCATATTTTTGGAAATGTTCCACTACATCCTGTTAACTTTCAGGAGACTGCAGAGATAATTTGCTAAAAACAAATTTGATTTGAACTAGTGTGTTATTACAGAGGGAGATTGTGTTGTCAAATGCCTTCACTATCAGTAACATTCAAAAGAAGGTTCAAATATTTAAGGAGCTGAAGAGTATATCTGTGACTGAGAAAGGAAAGGATGGATGAGGCGGAGACTAGTATTAGGATTTACATCATATGTTGCTTCTTATTTTTTATTTTGAGTGGGGCAGAGAACCATTTTCCTGAGCTCTGTCTCTGTGGATGGGTTTCAGAAGAAGCCTGTGTCTTCAAGGATGCCTTCGGAGTGACCTGGAGGTCTTACTGTCGGAGTGGTGTTTCCAGGAAGCTTTTGAAGCTAGTGGTTCCCTTGAAGGACCTGTTTGCTTGGTGGTCTGTCTTTGGTAGTTATATGTGCTGACAGCACAGCCTCTCGTTGCAGTCGTCTGCATGCTGCAGGCTGGGTTGTGGACTGTGGTGCCACTGGGCTCCTAGCAGAGCAGTGGTGGTTCACCTGGAGCAGCAAAATGAAACTGTGTTTATAATCCTTGCCGTGTCCCTGCAGAGCTGTCTCATCTGTGTACCTTTGGTGGCTTAAGTGAAGAGACAGTGTTGCTCCTGTCTTAGCAGCAGGCCCCAAGTAGCGAGGGAGGGATTACTGATTTCCTGACTGAATTTCTCTCTCTGCTTTGCCTCATGCAGGAGTGTTTCATAATGCGCATGGTAGCTTGCACTTGCACTTGAAAAAGAGCTGAGGCTTGAGGGGTCTGGCTGTGTGCTGTGCTGGGTCGCTAAAAAATGTGCCCGTGATAACCTGATTAGCATGGATTTGCTGACCAGTGGGGACAGAGGCCAAGCATGCCTGTTGCCACAAAAGGGCACAGGCACACTCGTCATTATGGTGTTGTCCCTGTTACGGAGAAGTGACGGGCATTTCCCTGCCGAGTCCCTGGGATGTGTGCTAGTCCAGGCTGCAGGAGCTTGTGTTCTTTGATCTGCTGCAACACATCTGCTCAAAGGGATTAGCAGAAAACTCCCTTCTCAGCAGCTTACAGTTGTCATATACTGACACCTGTATTTTGGTATTTGCAAGCTAAGCCTGTGCACTTAAACAAATAAGCAAGCTCAGTTCTACATGGGTAAAATTGCTGGATGAGCTTGCTTTAATTAGCACTGGTGAAACTCTTCAACGCTCCTGCTGTTTGCTATCATAAACATCTTGTGTATGTTTGCAGCACAGTGAAAAAGAAGGGCTTATGGGGCAGATGCTTCTTTTAAAGCAGCAAGTCAGCTTCAAGATAACTGGAAAAGCCACTGTTACCTTCAGAACAGGTAGGTGATACAAAAGGAAGTGCCGTTGCCAAATATGTGCACAGCCCATAAACACTGAGTGAAGAGTGGGAAATACGTACAGTAGTAGGTCTCCCGGGCCATTAGTGTCTGGAGTCCAGGCTGTTTGCTAGAGGACACATAGCAAGCGTTTGTACTGCTGTGTTTTAAGGCAGACAGAGCTCGGTGCCTGGGATTTTTTCAGGATCAGTCTAAACTTCTCCCACAGGTAAATTGGAGTGCTTAAAATTTTTCAGATCCATTAATCAAAAATCAAACCAGGGAACTTTCACAGACCCCAAATAAAGACTGTTCACGTGTGTTCACTTGCAGCACAGTATCAGTCTCCAAACCAGTGATCCTATTCTGTATCAGCTGTCCGCCTGGATCCAGTCCTTACTGTCAGGGGCTGCAGCAGGAGCCAGGTACACTTGCCAGTCACAACAGCGAGCTTGGATTTTTGCCTCAGTGCAAAAATACTGTGCTATAGTCTCCTTATTCCTCCTGTTTCCTGTGGAAGCTCCACTGGCGGCTACTTGCTTCTTACAGGTCAGCTTTCTTTTTTCTTTTTCTTTTTTTTTTTTTTTTTTTCCCCAAATGAATCAGCCTATTGCACCTTAATTTTATTAGATAGTATAGTAGGATTTTTTTGGTCTTATTTTCTATGCTTGTCACTTTTATTAAGCCCCTTTGCACGTTGCTCAGTATGAGTAGAGTCCTGCTCATGCAGATATTCCTGTGGATATTAGTGAGCTATTCTTGTGCTCCTTCCTGAACTGACTTTGCTTTCCTGAAATCTAGTACTGCTGCTTTGCTGCATTCAGAGATTATAAAAATCAGAAAATTGTGATTTCTTATATAGGTTTTCTCTGGATTAATTCCTATTTGAACTTGGAAAGAAGTTTTTAAAAAGCATTCCGTCTTAACTTGAAAGTTGTCAGCCATGCACACTCCTCCACAACTCATGGTACACTGTCTCAGTTGTTAATTAACCTCTCCTAACAGAGAGGTTGAGAGGTAAAAGTTCTGCCTTTCAGCCTTCCCTTGATAAGATTCTTTAGCCTTTATCAAACCTCTGTTTCCGTGATGGCATTTGGTTACTTTGATCCAGGTACCTTTCAGCCTTGTCTTTGGTAAGGTGAACAAATTGAGACCCCGTAGCCTCTCTTTAAAATTGGATGTTTCACCATGCTTAAACCATTCTTTTGATTCTGGACCTATTTGATTTTATCAGTATTTTTCTTGATGTGGTAATCCAGTAGCAATACCAAATGTGGAGGTGGGATGGTCTACTTGCTCCTCTTCCATATCTCCCTGTGCACGCAGTACTGGAGTTGCCCCTTCTGAGTGTGGTTGTTCTTGGCCGCTTTTTGCAGCTGATTATCTATAAGACTTCTGCATGCTCTCAGGGGTCACTCTGCTTTGCATCCTTGATTTCTGTCTGTGTGATTATATATTTGATGGTTTTAAAGCATGTTGGTTGATCATGCCTACGTGCTTGGTGTTTGAACAGCTGTGATCCGTAGGGCCAAGTGTGGACAGCTGAACTGTTACCTTGCGGACTGTGGTCACCCTGCTGTCTCCTTTGGTTTTCTTTCTTTTGGACTCACTCAAGAAAACTAGTCAAAACATCACGTTGTATTAAGGATGTGGCTCCCTTGTACTGAGAGGTAATTCAGACCGTGGTCTGTAAGAAGAGATAACATTTGTATTAAACTAGATAACACAGATGGAAAAAATGAATGAGAAGCCCTTCATCAAATAAGGTCCTCTCCCACCCCTACAAACTTTGCTTTCCTTGCATCTTTGGAGCTGCCTGGTTATGTCAAGACTACCAAATACTTCAACCTTCATTTTTAGTCTTTACTCATTCCTTCCTCTGTCTCGGGGCTACCTTTTGCCTCACCTCCAGCCTGACAGTGAGGCTCAGGCTGTCAGGGCTCCACTTTGTTTAATGTATCGCAATATCCCTTCTGCAGGATCAGATGCTCCCTGCCTTGAAAATCTTGTAGCTGACATTTATCCTAATCACCACAAAAGTTGACTCAAGGTCTCCTTTTAAAATAGGAATTGAACGTACATAGCACAACCACAAAAAAGACCCTTAATCTTAGTTGTTTTTTTCATTACCTCCTGTAGCTGTAATCTGATTGCTTTGCATATATTAATGAAGAGGGAAATAAAATATTTGTAGTAATAGGTGCATGGTATTCTGCAATTTCCTTCAACTACCCAATCCAACAAAAAGGTATGCTCTAGCATTTGTTCCTTTAGGCGGTCTTGGGATGCTGACATGCTTATAGTCGCAGGTTGTTTTGGGGGCCATAGTCACAGTGTGATGAAATGATGTAAGGAACTCCATTCCCTGATGACCATTGCTCTTTTTCCAGGTCTTCTGATATTTGGGCTGTGACTTTGTTTTGTGGTTTTGATCGGGACTTTGTAGATCTACAAAAGAGATCTATAAAAGAGAGGGCAACTTGCACAGACACATTTATCACAGAAAGTGCTTTTGTAACAGAGGGCTGAAATGAAGGGTTACTGTCCAAGCACCCTTCTAGCACACCCTGGAGACTTTCCTTTCACATTATTATGATATGGAAGCATAAGTATTTGAAAAATTTTGATGTTGCTTACTTATTTATAGAGAATGCAAGAAAAAAAGCATGTGGTGTTCCTGCAGACATGCTGAGAGAAAGATTCAGGCCTTCCATTTTTGCACTCCTTTAGGAGCACCAATATCTGCTTTTCAAATCTAGATGATAATAAAAAAAAAGCAGATTTACTTCAGGGAAGAACAGATGCTTACACTGAAAATGTGACTGGTTTTCACGTTATCCAGGGTTGTCAGTGGGTGTTGAATATTTATATACTGTAGGGAAAAGGTGATGAACTAGTTTGCTTCATACTAGCATTTTCTGCAGGAGCGAAAAAGCTAAGAATTCTCAAATGAAGCTTCCTGTTAGTAGTTTTCAGTGTGTGAATAGCAAGGATCATGTGGAAGAGTTTGTGGGTGATATGAGAGAGCTCCCATGGGTTATTCGGTGAGAGGTTGGGGTGATTTTTACCTCTCAGCATGTGCTTGGTTTGACAGTGAAAATAGATAAGAGGGACCTAGGAATGAGAGTACTTCTATTTCTGAAAGAAAACTTATGGAAGTGTTTTATATAGTATTTTCTTTACACTCTATAGGAGCTAGCAGCTTCTGATTTTAGTCTCTACTGTAGCTGTAAATGCCACAACATACCCTGAAGTCATGATGATCATTAGGTCACTGATTGCCTATGGAGATGTGCCTGTTTCAGCCATCTTGCTGCTGTCCTGAAAAATCAAAATACAGCTTCCTCACACTTGAAATGTTGTTGATTCCTCTGTCCCTTTCTCCCTAGTGGTGATTAAATGTAGAGATACTGAAGTGAAAACATCCTTGACTCTCTTAATAGGTGAGAACCTGAGCAGATGGAATATTTTACCAGCGGCCAGGTCGGGACACTCTTTTCACAGTCAATGTGTGTTTGAACAGGTCTCCGTTGATGTGATTTTTTTTTTTTTTCCTCTCGGAGGCAGTTTCTCCGTGATGAGTGCGGCTGTCATAGCTGTGCTCCTCGGGAGGAAGGGAGGTGAGAGTGTACATGCAGGCATATGTCCTCTACGCAGAAGCTCCTGACGTTCCCCAGTGGTACCCTTTGCCCATCCCCTTCTTCTCTTGATGGCTGCCCTGTTTTCTTGAAGTTGTTTCCATAAATGCTTTACTGTTATCCAAAGAAGGGAGTGCCATACCTGATGGTGATGAGAGATGTTGTAATGAGTTTAAAGTCTTCCAGTGGTGCCGAAAGAAGCTGCCTATGAGAAAAGAATGGTACTAGCAAGTGAAGTTACCTGTAGTGCCGGGGCGAATGCTAACTATAAGACCAGTTTTAGTGAAGAGGCCTGGTGATGCCTTTCAAATTCCAGCTCCTCTGAAGCAGAAACTACAGTGTTAAAGTGTTGATCTGCACAGTGCACTGGTGTTTCTGCCCATCTCTCTCTGGCCATCCTGCCCGGGTTAGCGCGGACATCGGGAGTCCAAAGCTGGGCCAGGGGAAGCCGTCCAGAGCAGCGTGGGAGTGTGCAGTGCTGGCTGTGCGTGGTGGTTCAGGTGGATCTCCTCTACCTGAGCTGCGTGCGTGCGGTCTCAGAGAGAGACACGGTCCGGCGTGCCACGTCGTGTGGGCAGGAGGGCACGGCTGCGGGCCTTCTCTGTAGGGAGGCCGGAGGTGAACACGGACCAGGAGCTTGCACTGGGCAAGGGAAAAGGCAGCGTGAGACGGTGGTGCCTGCACGTGATGGGGCTATGAAATATAGCTGCTGTGGGAGTCTCTCCAGGGACTAGATGGATGCAAGCAATACACGTACAGTCAACCTTAAAGTAGAGAGTACGTGTGTGTTATTTGAGAAATATGCTTTCATATACTGAAAGCAGAAGTTGTCTGCCTGTGTGTATTAATTTTGTGTTCATTTGCAAGTTTGAGTTGCTCTGAAGGAGATACTCTGCAAAAGCCTCGGTTGCCACTAGCCAACCTGTGTGTAACTATACATTAACACAGTTTCATTGCTGATTATCCTGGTGTTTTAGGAGAAGGCTGTTCTCTGGAGTCACCATCAATTCCCTGGCACAAGACAGATGGGCTCAGTGGCCTCCGGAGGCCTTGCTGTGCGGGTTAGGTAGCTCTAGGTGTGTAGGTTTGGGAGAGGACTGATTTATTCTTCTCCTAGTAAAGCTGAAGGCTGTGGTGTGATTCACACTCATATGCTCTGCTGCTGCGAAAGGGGGATTACGGCTGTGCTTACAAATGTTTGGAAGTTGTTGACAGGGACAGAGAAAGTTCGGATACTATATTCCCCAGTCTGATTTGGTTTATGCTGTTTTGTGCGATTCTTGGAGCAAGAAATTCCAAGGAGAAGGGGGGGGGGGAAATGGTGTCTGTTCCCTCGTCCCTTTCTGCAGCTTTTGGCCAGCTCTCTGCCCTTCTCAGTGTGTTAAGCCGTGCGTGTTTTAACTTGTCCGTTTTTGGAGGGCAGGCGAAAGAGGACTTGCCAGAAGGCCCTGCAAAGCGCCTTTCACGGGCGCAGCCTCGGGCAGGCTCTCGCGTGGCCGCGTTTCACGCTCGCCGTTTCAGGAGCAGGTTTGCTTCCTTCCACCTCCATGTGGAGGCTGCTCTCCCTGCCCGGAGGAGACGGGGCCACGTGACGCCAGCGCCCAGGGATGCGGGCACAAATCTGACCGGCCCTGGTGGGCTCCTGAGCCCTGCTGCACCCAGAGCCATTGGGTTCCTCGGTCCTGAGCCTGTCGTGGTCTGCTTAAATACCTGTAAATGATGAGGTGGCAACTCTGTTTTAAGTGTTCGCCTGCAGGAGCAGCAGGTTCATGAAACAGATGGGATAAACTCTGGGTGACTGGTGCGTTTGGAGGCATAATAAGATCAGATTCCCAAGTCCTTGAGAGTCCACCAGTGCTGCTGCGCCGCCCTAGCAAAACCCGGGTGAGGAGGCTCTGCCTTGGGAGCCCTTTGCCTAGAGGGCCCCAGATTTGGCTCTAAACCCTACTCTTTACGTCGTGAGGCACCTGCTCGTTTTTAGGCTGTCTGTGACTCCCTTAGAGTGCTTGGAGCATACTTTTGAGCCAAGAGTCTCCTAAGAAAGATCCTTAACTCTGGCAGAGGCTGTACACGGGGTAATATTTTCCCTTTGGGAAAGTTGGCACTGATCGTTTTCGTTCTGAGAAAAGGCTGGCTTTGAATTTACAGAAGCAGGAGAATTAAACCCCAGGTTAGGGAGAGGGAGAGCGAGACTAAAGAACTCCCCTGCTTTTATTCGTACGGGCCGCATACTTCCCTGCACAGCCCCAGTAGCGTGGAAACGGCGCGGCAGTCCTGTCACTGTGCGGCACGGAGCGGAGATTAATCTGGAGAGCAGTGGGTGATGAAATGAGTAGTTTCTGCTTCTTCCATTGTGGTAGCAGCGAGGATGTTAAGGGCTTTAAGTGAAAGAAATGCACTGGCTACTGTTTGGGGGAGTGTTGAGCTGAAGAGTTTGTTTAAAACATCTGGCAGAAAGAAATCTACAGCTTCTTCTATTTATATTTATTTTTTGGTCAAGGACCACGAGGTAGGAAATACTATTTATCAGAAGGAACTGTAGGGGCCTAAGGCTGTGGTGTTAACTCCAGGCATTAAGGTAGTAAGGGACAGAGTGCAGATTTTGAGTCTTTTTTTTTTCTTTCTTTCTTTCTTTTTTCTTTTTTTAACCATTCATACCCTTTTGCCTGCTTTTGTGTTCCTTAGTCTCTCTGAGGTGTGTTTCCTACCTGTAAATGGGAGGGAAGATTCCTGCTCACCTTTCTGAAGTGCTGCTTGTTTCCTGATGAGACGATAGTAAGAGGCAAGTTAGGACTGGTTATTGCTGGCTAACAACAAGTTGGAGAACCTCATTCGCAAAGAAAAACATTCATGCGTTGTTCTAGCGACGCGGTTACGTTGGTCCCAATAGGACTTCCTGAGGAGACAGAATGGACAAGAGAGATCTCTGAGGCCAACATCGGGACAAAGTCGGCTACACCTGTGGAGCCGGCTGGGCAGCCTGTGCTTGGGTTCCCGGCACGGCGACGTCCCTTCACCTGGACGGGACTCCAAATTGCCAGTGTGTCCGATGCATATGCCAGGAAAACCTGTGTAGGGGGGGTTAACATATCTAGATTACTTTTTTATTATTATTTTAATACTATCCTTTGAGATCTATCTGTTGTAAGAGCTAAGGCTGTGTTATTCCTATACTGGCATCTCCGGGGATGACTTTCATGTCATACAAGGAAATAGTACTTTGAAGCTGGTCTCTTTACTACTTGTTGTCTCTTATAATCTTTCTGTTCTCCCTGAAGCGTCTCAGACCAGTCCTCCTCCTTGTGCTCTGCTTCCTTTGTAAACACATGGCTCTGCACCCTGCAGGTTCCCAAAGCTGGCTAAATATATATATAGGGCAAAAGGATCTCCAGAAATCAAATTCTTAAGATATCTTTCACAAGCAGAAGCTGAAGTAGGGAAGGAGGGACAAAGCTGAGACTTCCCAGCCCTGTCTGTGCTTGTTCGCCTTTGTGCCTGGGCCTAGACGTCGGCTTTGGTCTTGTCGCAGACACAGCAGCGCTTCTGTATGTCTGAACTCTGATAATTAGACCAAGCAGGCACTTTGCTTGACTGCCTCTCCTCCTTTTGGTGGTTTAGTTGTCCTTTCTTTCAGAGCCCAGTGAGCTCTCTGGGAGAGATGGAGGCAGCTGCTGCTCTTTCCGGATATTGTCCCCCTTATGGTGCTCTAGATCTTGGCCAAGCCTGGCACTCAGGTGTGTCGTGATGCACAATCATGTCTGTGTTATCTCGCAGGTGCTTTTGGTGAGGCCAGCACCTGCTTTTCCTTAAAATAAGGCTGTGAGCAGCAAATACCAAATCTACAGGTAATTTTTCTGGGCCTGGAAACAAAAGCACAAGCGGAGGAGAAGCATGCCTGACACAGACAAATGAATTATTTCAACTGGAGGCACCTGCTATTCCCAGCCAAACACTGCATGCTAGTACGGTGTGTTGTATGCTGGGCAGATCAGTACCTGCTTCTGTTTTCAGGGGGATTTGGGCTTCTGCAGCTTTTTTTCTGCTGTCTTGAAGAACCGGTTTTTAGATTTAAAGTCACAGGATTGCTGGGCAGGAAGCAATTTGGGGAGAGGGAGAAAATGGGAGTGTCACATGTGAGAAACAGGAATCTCACCCTTTTCAGGTCTCTTTGAATCTTCAAGCCACTGGGTAGGTGCAGGCAGATGTGCTTTCTGCTCTCTGCGTTGCTTTAAGGCTTTTATTTTGAAAATCTATTGCATTCTTCGAAGTGGCCTATGGGAAAAACATGATAATCATGATACAAAGGAATTGGAGGAAGGAACTAGGATTTAAATTACCTGAAAAATAGTAATACCTGTTTTCCTCCCCTCCCTTCCTTTTTTTTAAATACTGTAGTGCTTATCTGGGCTGTTGGCTCACTCCCTCCTGGGGCCTCTGAGTACTGAAGTGTGCGAATGACTCTGCCCATCTGGTCCTGAACAGGCCTGTGGCAGTAGTGGGTGTTTGGGTGTCTGCATGGGTGCCCATCACTTTTCCTGTCTTCTTGCTTCTAATGCATGGACAGGAGGTTGAAATGCAAAGTACCTGTGCTGTGGCCGATCTTCTCACCAAAGTGCGGGAAAGCAATCCACCCGTGGGGGTTATGTGCGTACTTGCCCTGCGGGTGGGAGTCTCATTTCCTGCTCACCGGTTTGATCTTTGTCTTTGAAAGATGTCATCGGTGGAGTAGGAGTAGGATGTGCTGAAACAAAACCAAGCTCTTACAGAATGGATTGCCTATAAAATTACACTTTAATGGAGAAATGCCTTTGTGGCCTTGCTGTTCATCTAGCCCCCTCTGCAGTTGAACTGCAAGTTGTTTCTGAAGGGTTATAAAAGCATTGTTCACAAGATTTAGGCTTTGCATAAAACTAGCAGTGTTTAACCTCTCTGTTGCTCCCAGGGGACTGGGTAATGAAAGGTCAGTGCAACTGAGATGTGAGCATCAAGATAAGGCTTTAGAGTAGATGGTTAACCCAGCTGTTGGTGCCTCGGTGCTCCCTGCTGTAACAGGATAGCCTGCGGATGTCAGCTTGGTTTACCTGCGTCCTGTATGAGGACTTGTGCCACCATGCAGATCCTCTCCTGTGGGGAAGGTGTCATGTCTGCTGTCCTGGTTACTGGTTTATTATCATAGAACCAAGAAGGGAGGAAAATAAAAAAGAAGGGTCTAGAAAAGACCTTTGGAGGTTATCTAACTCAACTCACTGCTCAGACCAGGGCTAGTTTTGAAGTTATTCTCTGACAAGAACTGCTGCGAGCCGCATGGTATGTACATCCCAGAGTACAGACATCTGCCAGGACGGGGGTGACTCGACTTCCCTCAGGTCGTTTTAAATCAGCTATGAATCTTCTGCCTTTTTGCAATTAAGTGCTCATACGTGCTCTTTCCATGCAGACTCTACAAAAGCCTGGGATAAGGAGCTGACTGGGTTAAGGAGACAAATACTGAAGAAAGGAAGCCTGAGGGTGTGAAAAGGGATTGTTGTTTTCAACAAAATTTTTGAGAAAAAATGCATTAAGTTGAGATTCAATCATTCTTTATATGCATGAGGGTTGAGGCACTCAGAGAGTGCTGGTGCAGGTGCTGAGTTGTGCGGGGTCTAGGGTGGTATGGATTTGCCACCGAGGAAGGCATGCCTGCAAACCGTTTGGTACAGTGAGAAGGCCAGGCCTGCGTGGCCTGACACTGCTTAGGGAAAACAAGCTTCAAGGTGCTCGTTACAGAGCCTAACAAAAAGGATAACCCCCCTTTTTCTTTGTTTCAAATCACTTTTTATATGCAATATGTAGAAATCTTACAGGGTGGTTTTATTTGCTGCAAGTTAGGAGTGTTTCCCTAATAGTCGTCATAGGTATGTCCACTGATGTGGTATCTGAAGCATGAGGTGTAACTATGGACCATTGCTCCTCGATATCTGTTTCTTCTGCCTCGTACTCTGAGGAAGCTGCAGGTAGGCATACTTCAGAGAATATCGAAGAGCCAGTGTGTCCTGCAGGTTAGTCCAAAAAAGGGCAGATTTGGTGCCTGCACCATCTTCACCAGTTAGCGATAGCAGCTTGGACAGAGAGAGGATTTCAGATCAGGCAAGACAAAATTCAGTGACTCAGTTTTGAATCACTTTGTACTCAAATATAAACAAATAAATACCTTGATTTCTTAACTTTCCTGCTAATTTGTGATGCTGTAAGAAGAGGCGTGGGAAGTTAGGTCAGAGCTGATTACCTCAGCACATACAGGATTGAAGATGAAGCATTCCTGTTTGAGTGTTTGGCCTTAGAGGTCTTCATTTTTATGACTCTAGTAGACTAAAGACTACCCAGCTTTGGGGTGGTGGTGGAAAAAAAAAGATGTTGTTAACTTCAGATTTATTTAGGTTTTTCTTTTTCAGAATTAACAAAACAGAACATAAGAAAGATGATGCTGACTAACTACTGTCACTTGTCTTCACACACCTCTCTTCCTTATGGGCAGTCAGTGGGCTATGGAAAACGTGACTGCAAAATTCAGCAAATGTGTGTTGCTGTGGGAATATGCATGAATTTGATGCGAAGGAACGAAAGGAGAATTCAAAGACAGGTCCTCGGTATGAGGATAAATCAGAAAGCCACATATTGTAATTAAGAGTAGCACTTCATGTTTTTTCATGGGGCATTAATTTCATCATAATGTAAAATAGTTGAGTCAAATTAAGATTTTTTTTTCTTAGGGAGAAGAGAAGGAACTGGCTAGGATTTTGTTCCTCCCCCTACCCTTATTCTTCTGGAATCTATTTATAGTCTCTGCAGAGGGCAAGGAGCAGAGGGAGGCCTTGGAGAAACACTGAGGCTTATCCTTGTTTATTTTACATTTTCAGCCCTGGCCTTAACCCCTTTCTTGCTCAGCTGCACCAGGAATATCTGTAATCTTGGCAAATAAATGAGTTTGTCTCTGCTCTCTGTTCTATAAATAAAATATGCACGTTGTTAACGCTGCTTTATTACAGAGAAGCTGCCCTTCAATATTTATGAAACTGTCATTGCTGCTGTGGGTTGGCCGTGTCCCCGCAGCCCTGGCAGGGGCTGCCCGAAGTGCCCACGTCCCCGGCGGTGCCCCGCGGGCTCCCGGGCGCCGGTGCGTGAAAGGGGGAGCGAGCGTGGGCTGATACCCTCAGGTTCGCTGTGTTGAGGAGATAAATGGAATTGCCGGAGGGTTACTAATACCCTTTACAAGAAGAAATGTTCTCTCTCCCAAAAGGACGTGGAAAAAATTAGAGCAATTACATTTGTATCGTGAACCTCCTTACCAAAGGGAATGGGAAAGGGGAGCAGAGAGCGAAGCGAAGGAACAGGACACCGAGTTCCCGTGCTCCAGACTGCATAGCTGGGCATGGAACTGGGGCAGGAGAAGGTTATCGGGAGGGTTATTGAGTGTGTTTGCTCACAAAGTTAGGAATGAGCAGGGTTTTGTCTTCCAGTATGGCTGCACTGTAGGATATACTAAGGCTAGGTATCCAGAGGCTGTATGGAGCTGCTTTTGCACAGCTTTATTTATGCACTCGAGGAGAGCAGGCTGTCTCCGGTACCCCGCGCTGGTATAGCATGTCCAACAGCGTTTCTCTGCAAGAGACTGCAAGTAAAGGTGGCTTTTTTCAGTTAATGCCAATTGATTTTTCCTTATTAAGCTGAGTTCTCTCTGCTGCAGCTTCTGCCACTGTGTAACAGGAGATGCCCTGCTTGCAAATGTCTGTGAAGTCAGTCTATTTTCCATCTGTAAGTAATGTTTTAGTGTTTAATGCAATTTATCTTCACTCAAATTGCAGAAGATGTCAACACTAAAAAATTTGCTACAGACATCATAAACTCGAGACATTGGCAGGCATTGCTGAACAGAGCAGAAACGGTGGCAGAGAATACATATTTTTAAACCATCTGGCGTGTAAGTGCTAGTGGATCAAAACTTGACGTGGTGTAAAAAAAAAAAAAAAAAAAAAAAAAGAAAGAAAAAGAAAAGAAACCCTGGCCACTGTGTCAGATGACCTTTGGGCATCAAAAGGGAAGCGAGTACGGCATGTAAATGCGCTCGAAGCAGTGCCTCCTGTCTAGGTTCATCCTCCTGGGCCTTGCTCCCTCCCGGGCCAGAAATCAGAAACTATTAGGCGTATTTAGTAACATCGCACGCTCAGCTATACTAGCGCTACGGGGCCTCTGAAAACCCAGCGAGGCACCTCCGGGGGGGCTCCGGGGCTGCCCCTCCAGCGGCGCTGCTGCTGCGGGGGGTGGCCGACATCCCCTCTCCTTTTTCCTCCCAGCGCCTGCGTTTCGATGCTTTGCTTTCTCTCCCACCCTCCCCGTGTCGGGAGCGGGTTGCGCGAGGCGTGTGCGCGCAGGGATGTGCGCAGGCACGCGAGCACGGACGCTGCTGCTTTTTTGATCTTTGTGGTGTCTTTCTGTGGTGGGAAGAGGACTCACGGGGCTCTTCGTGTTCTGATCGAGAAGCCCCTCGAAAACAAACAGCCCAGTTACTGCCAGTCTTTGGCAAAGGGTGGGGTATACTTCAGCAGGGACGTCTCTGCAGACAGCTGTTCCTGAAATAAATGTTGCAAAGTTTCTAGAATTTTCTCCTTCCCTTTTCAGATGATTTCCAGCTCATTTCTGACCGTGCATCAGATGAGTGTGCATTTACTGCTGCCTCTAAGCAGCAGCCAGTGTGAGCAGAAATTGAAATGGTAAAATTTCTTGGCCAGCCTCTACGACATAATTGAAAGTGGGGGACATATGAGCTTTAAAAATTTGAAAGACTGAGTGTGTGCAGTCGCCTTTGGTTATGGGTGGCTCGAAATGACCCCAGAGAGCAGCGGCTGACAACTCCTGGGATTGAAAAAGCAGCTACTGTGAAAGCACCATGCCAGGCCTGGCCCGCCCCCATACAGAGCAACCATGATTTTGCTTTTCAGGGTTAGAACAAGCTTTAAAATACAGTTTAACAAAGATTACTCGTAATTCCAGACATGGTAAAAAATAATAAAAGGAAAGCCCAGGTACCCTTTTTCTACTATAATGACAGGCTCTCCTACAGCATCTCCCTGCCTCAAAATGTATATAAAATATTGCATCCACAGCAGGCTGTTGGGACAGACTCCTCATTACTGCACATGTGTATGAAAAAATCTTCAGCACCCGCAGGTTCCCTTTTGCTTCAACTTAACTTTTTTTCTCCCCCCCCCCCTCTTTGGAGAATGAGGTAATTTCCAGATTAATGCTGTCTCTTTGTGAACAGACTTAACTAGGTTGCTCTAGATGTCTTTGTCTTGGAAGATAATACACAGGTGATAGCAATATGAGTCATTTGCTCCCTTAAAAGCAGCTGATATTATACAGTCATTAGGCAAAAATTAAGAGGCTCAGTATGGATTAACCACTAGAGTCTTACAGTGTCTGCCCGATAGGTTTCCATGCACTGGAAAGATAGCCACATCTCCTGGAAGACAAAGTTACTCTGAATGGGTGTACTGCCATCATTTGGAAAGCTCTCCTCTAGACAGCTGTTCCTTACTGAAAATGAGCATAACTCAATTGCAGTCCGTGTCCTCTAGGAAGAGGAACAAGGTGCCCAGGAGTCTTCGAGATTATGAATGGGATGTGTTTAAATGAGGCTACTACTTCCTCTGCCTTTTATGTTGGAGGACAGAGAAAGGGACAAATAGAGCGAGGAGTGGAATTCCCTCCTGCGTACGTACACTAGCACACGATTCCTGAGCTTGCTCAAGTCTCCTTCACGTTCTACCTCTTACCTCCACTGCATAAATCGTGGGGGTGAGGCGTTCTTGGACATTGTTTTCCTTATTCCCATAAGAAAGCTATTGATATCATAGAGATTTCTTGTTGAGAATCATTAAATAAGGTTACAGGCAAAGTACAAACCTATGTTAAGGTGATCTTAAAGTATCCTGACATGTTTACCAAGCTGGCTTCAAAACAGCTAAAACATGTAAACAGTCTCTACAATACATTACTAAGAGAAAGAATTTTTGCCTTCTTACTGTGTAGGCTGGTCAAGTGCTTTTCTTCACAAGCACTGAAAGCAAGGAAAATATAAATGTAAGGAATGATGATACCTGACGCAGTATCAGTCTCCAAGCATCCTCTTGTTACCTACCACAGAGCCACCACAGTGCCTTCTCCAATCGTCAAGCTTTCTATTCAGGCATGCATCAAAAAAAAATGAAAATAAAACTGCAATGCAAAGCCTTTATTCTAGCTTTCTAATGCTGTATTGCTTAATAATTTAAGGACAACGATAGCCTTAAAATTGCAGTCTTAGCAGCTTCACATAACCTACACTAGACAGAGGGTGAATACCATATTTATTACACACTCAAGGCATCTAACTTTATCAAGACACAGGCTTCTGTGTGTTTGGCACTATATCACTTAGAAGTGATCAGCTGTATGTTACATGTTATTAACAAAGCCATCTATAATCGTGTAAGGGGATGGGGCTGGTGTTTGCAGTCTCTGCTGATGCCAGTTCTGCAGGGCCATGGGGAGAAACAGCAGCTCTGCAGCGCAGTGCGGTGCCCTGTGGAAGGAAAGGAGCCGACCCGAGTGGTGAAAGCCGTATGTCATGTTGTCGTGGTGGCCTGCTCCTGATAGCTCTCCCTTTCCCCACAGATGTGCCTGTCCCTGTCGGGTCCCGGTGCTCGCTACCGCTGCGCGGATCCTGGTGCCGTAGCTGCTGCAGCCTGCCCCGCGAGCTCTGCCGGCTCGGTGTTGTGGTTTGCAGATGAAGTCGATGTTTTCTGCTGTGGCGCTTCTGGAAATTGGTGTTTTTTCGATTATGAGATGTTTTTTTCTGTTTATGCAACTGTGACGTTAATGCAGGGCTCAGAGGTCATGGGAACCACTCTTTAGAAAGGTGGTTCCTGAGTACGGGGGACTTTGAATTCAAATGATAATTTATCTTAATGTTATTTTCTAAGACTTTCAAGATTTTCCAGAGTACTGAACCACAAAAATACATTCATCTCTTGAGAATGCAGATATTTCATGGGGCCTGCTATTGATTTTAGAAGAGGAAGGATGTGATTTGAGGGCTTAGAAAATGTGTTGAGAGAAAAGATTTCCTCAGGAGATTATGATATTTCCATAAACGTGGCAGAGAATATTGTGGCACAGCAATGACAAAAATATAATCTGTGTGCTTGTTCTCTTAGTGGTTTCTCCTTGCAGGCTCTGCGGCTTTGGCTAGATTTTGTTTTTCGGCTGACAATCATCCTACAATCTCCAGCTCAGCTAGAGCTACCTGCATGGATTCCTCTTAATTTCCTCAAAAGATTCCCGGTCTTCTGGATTTGGGAATTACTGCTGGAGGTTGGCGCCCAGTTCCTCTGAGCTCTGGAGGATGCTGCTCGCTGGCTGAGCTGCAAGTCTCAGTTCCTCTTTTATGCTAGTGATGATTAGGCGTTAATACAGGTGCACTGTGCAGCCTCCAGGTGCCTCCTTTGAGAAGGCCTTTGGTTTTCAGGACAAATTCGCTTGGGGCTGCTCTGAAGTGTTACCTCTCGGCTGCTCAGTGCCGTGCCGGGGGGCGGCATCCTTTATTTCAGACGAGGTGGCATGAGAGTTGGCCATCACAGCGCGCTTACGATGCCGCGCAGTACGGTCGCGGGCCCCAGTAAATCAGCAAAGCCCGGACTTGCTGGGCAGCCACGTTATTCAGTATACGACTCTCTTCACCCAGGCAGAACTCATTCATGAAGAGTGATATTGGTCAGCCGAGTTCGCAGGACCGGAGATCAGCTAAATGTCACCACATCAGGGTGGCTCGCCTTCCCTCTAATGTGGCAGCGGTGACAGGATTATTAATGCGTGTCGGTACCTCTCCTGGATGCTTTATGGGAGCACAGTGGGCATAAATGGGAGGGAAGGGATTTGCTCATGGGTTGAGCGACTTCATGGGATAACAAATGCTGTCGGCTGCCGTGCCGGCAAGGACACAATTAATTCCGGCTGTGCAGTACAGTTTAATTTGGTATGCATCTCAAATATTTTCAATGAGCTTTGCATGCAGACCCAGTGGGCCGTAAGAAAAGTTTTTTAGCCCTCAGAGCTGCCTCATCTGTTTTAAAGTGATTCTAAAGGGACCTGACAGTGTCCCTTTACGTGAGGCAGAGCTGCTGGTTGAAGTCAGGGGCACTGTGCTCCCCGGGGACGCTCACCGGGCTCCTCTTTTGCAGGGCGCCCGGCTGCCCCGTAGCAGCCTCCTGATCAGCTCCGGGAGCCCTCCCGGGGCAGGACACTCGCCCACCAGTGGCAGTCTGTAGCGGGGTTACTGCCTTCAGGGAGCTTGGGTTAAAAGCTTGTCCTGTCCCTCGTTAATGGAAATGAAAGCGTGGTTCACTGTTCTGTTCAAATCTTTCTCAGGTATTTCTAGGGCAACAATTTTAAAATTGAAGTGCCTAGCACAGTAATTCAGCTTTGCAAAGTACTGTCTGTGCTGGAAATGTGTGCAGCGTCTTTTTTCTCTTTTTCATTAATTCATAATAAGAAAATAGTAGCACACAGAGTTAACAGATTTTTAATTAACGTTCTTCTAAACCACCCTCCGCGTCTTCTGTTTTCTCTTCTACTTAGGCTGGGGAGCAAACGTCAAGTTTACATTATTAGAACAACAAACTTTGTAATAACGGGAGCAAAGAAACAATGAACGCTTTGTTTAGGAGCGGTCTCAAATACAGAGGAGAAAAACTCCTTGGGGGGAAAGAAAAAAAAAAGCAGAGAAGGGGCAGTAACTTAAATGTAACTGTTAAGCCATATTATTGGGACCCTGGGTTTGTTCCTAATAGAGGGAAAATTAGCAATGCAAATATTTCTAGTCACCAATTATCCATGATATAAATAGGTCGGAAATTTGCAGTGTTAATACCAACCGTGTTTAAACCTTTTCTCTGCAGTTCATCAGCAAAAAGATTTGGGGGCTTTCTTTTTTCTTCCTGCCCCCCCCCCCCATTTCTATTCTTGTGGCTTGTTAAAGCCTTGGAGGAGGGGGAGGAGAATGGGAGTAGAAGAAAACAGGTTTAATGGGCTGTGAGGAGTAAAACTCTTTTCTGTTACTTGTACTGTAAACAAAATGATCAGCTGAGGCCTGACTTTGTTTAAAAAGAAGAAAAAAAAAAGTAAACAGCCATGATTCTCCTGTGGTATTGCTCTTCCAAACTTCTCTTTTCCGTGCCTTCCTTACACAGTTTCAATCCTTAAATGCAAAGAGGCATGAAAGGCACATAATTGCCAGAACAACGCTCTGCAGCCACTGTTTCTGCAGAAAATGTGCAATGGTCCTGGAGCTGGGAAGAGGGAGGTGCCGGGCTGGGAGCTCTCGTGAAGCCACCTCAGCGCTGCCTGGAGGGGTCTTTAGAGCTTCTCGAGGCACCAGAATGGTTTGAGAAGCTTCTGTTAGCCAGTATTTTTCAGTGAATGAAATATCCTGGCCAGGGACAAGATACTTCTTTTGAAAATGAATATAAATGCACACAGGTGGAGGGGATGTGCCTACTTTCTTGTCTGCTGTGGAGTTTTTTAATTGTATGGATCGAATGATTATGGGTTCTAGTTTTACTTCAGTCTGCTCTTTCATCTTGCATCCCTAATAAAAAAAAATAGCATCTTTTCTTATACAGAAACAAGGTAACTCAGTGTGATAGTACTGATGGAAAATGCCTTTTTGTAAATTTAGATTTAATGTTATAGGGTGCAATAATTCAAGCTCTGGAATTACTGTGCTACATTACTATATACTTGCTGCTGCAACTCTTAAATGAGAAGATATACAACATGAGGTAATTTCTTGCAGTACCCTAACCTTAATTTTTTTTTTTTTTTTTTTTAATGAGAGGATAAAGGAGTGTTTAGGCTAATGTTTACAGTCTTCTGGAGCCTGAAAGCTACTGCTCTGCCCTTGGGAGAAGATAAGCCCCAAACTTCTCCTGGGACCTCAGCTGTCATAGCAACTTCCTCCAAAGTTTTATGGTGGGCTACAGCTGCCCAAATAAATTAGGAGGAAGAAATGCCTCATGCAGTTATAAATTGGCTGCATAGGTGCTTTATATGCTTGTTCTTTTTCCTGGAGGTTTCTAGCACATTGACAAAATAGTACATACTGCGTACCTGTCTAACTGTATGTACAGGTGTGAGTGGGTGTCACCCTGTTCTCGCTGCTAATGCAATGGGAATGTTGCTGCATTTGAGCTCCATGAAGAGACACTGTCAGAAGTCAGGCCTGAAGGCAGAGAAACATTGTTCATCCTCTATTTCATTTCAGCAAGCAGACCAGCTCCCGTGCTGTTGAACCCAGGCTGACAAACTCCTGTACCTCTTTTGCGGGTTGCTCAGTGATTGAGCCATTTGTTTGCAGAGGAAGTGCTCCTGATAAGCGCTTGGCTTCACTGTTGCTTACGGCTTGCTAGACTGGGGTTCAATATTGACGTTCTTCTGTATCAGTCAGGATTGCTCTGCAAGGCCAGGTGGTGCTGTTTCCTTGACAGTTGCTAGCCCATTGGTTTATGTGGAATTAACAGTGATGTTCTCGGAAATTTGGCTGTGAAGTTGGCACTGGAAAGTCGACGAGCTGCGCTGCATGCTCACTTGTTCATGTTGCACACAGTAGGAGTGTCTGCAAGGCCTTCAGGGTGATGCATGGATGTGCTGGTGGGCCAGCTCATGCTGCGCTCCTGGCCTGCAGTGAGTGCAGTCTCTTGAAGGACAAATTGCTTGGCTTTCTCTTGTGAGTAGCTGCATGTTTGGCCCAGATAGGGTAAAGAAAAGTGTCTCTTTTTGTTGATTATATTAAGCTCATTGTGAAAAGCATTCTGCAGCTCTGACGAAGCAAAACCCATGCAGGAGTGGTGGTTATTGAGGGCTTGGGGCTTGCACTCCTGCTCAGTAAGTATGGAATCAGTACATTGTGGATGATACCATTTTATACAAGAACGTTTCTAGTGTGGTCTTAAATAATATTTGAGCAAGACTTCCCCTTTGAAGAAACACTGCAAAGGCTGGGAGAGTAGAACTGTGTTCATGAAGACTTCTGCGTATCAGCCTTGCTCAAAGAAGAGCTGAGGCAGCTGCACTGTCACATCAGGCCGTAGGTCCATCTACCCCAGGGTTGTGTCTGCTCATATTTGAGAGCTCACCCATACCCACTCCTGCAGTTAGCTCAGTAACTAGCACCAAACACACAGGAGGAAGAGGAGTTTCTGCTGGCTTTTCCTTCTTGCCTCCTGGGATCAGCTTATGCTGCAAGGCATTTACTTCTCAGTAGAAGCTGGACATGAGTAGCTGGCTGCCCTGCTGTTTCTGCTGACAGAGCCTCCTCAGAGACCCCCATGTTGTCCTCTCATCTCCCTCTATGAATTCGTGATCTACACACACGCGTTCCCTGGAGAATTGAGAACCGATGGGTCTATGTACCTTGGGAACGTTTTATTTTAGTGATTCAGAAAGAGTATTATCATCACCTGTCAGAAATATGTTATGGAGGCAGAAGTGAAGGTAACTTGTCCCTGCATGTTTAACCCGATGAGGAATAGCAGCTCTCAAGGGATAGCAGTTCCCATTTGAAAGCTAAAGAATGATAATTTTCTTTCAAAAGTCCTCAGAGATTTACATGTCATTAGCCCATGCACTCAAATCTGGAGGACCCCAATACAGCAAGGAACTGGACCCAGAGCACTAATCCTTTCCTGAAAACAAAGATGACAGAAGTCCTCCTGCACACTCCGGCGTTAGTGAAAAGCACAGAAACATCTGCAAAAAGCTAAGCAATTGCAGCCCAGTCATTTGGCCAGGAAGGACAGCTTTCCCTTTGCGCATTGTTTGCTATAAAACCCTGAATGCAGTTCAAGGGAGGACCTTGCTGAAATGATGAATATTTTCCTGGGTGCTTGAAGGAAAATGGGACAGGGAAAAAAAAATCTCCTGAGAGTGCAGTGGCAAGAAAAGCGGCAGCAGGAGTTGGGGAGTGCACCCCACTTAGGATGAGACAAGAGTGTGCCATGGCTGCACAGTGCTGTTGCCGGGCCTGCAGTGACTCGTAGCGAGCAATACGAGCACGAAGAAAGCAAGGAGAGCTACCTTCCAAAATGGAGGCATCCTCCCGACTTTTCAGGGAAGGGTGATACTTCTGCAGCACACGAGTTGTTCCGCGGTAGCTCGCTTTGTGCGGGAGGCCGAGGAAGCCTCGGCAGCCCGCAGGCCCGGAGAGCTTATTGTGCGAAGCCCGTGCTCTCGGCGCGTTTTGTTGGCGTGGCGGTGTGCCTTGCTTCTGGAAAGGGCAGAGAGGAAGGAGGTGGGCGCTGCCAAGCCCAAAGGTGTGTGTGTGTGTGTTAGCTCGCACAGAATATTAATAACGGCATCCTTTTCCAGCGTGCCGAGCCAGTTGTCACTGTATGGCAGTCCCTGAATTTCATGCATTTCTGTCTTTGCCTAGCCAGCTTAAACTCCTTATCCTTCCCTTCAAGGCTTTCATGCTTGCATCTCAGTGCTTTTGTCTATCTGTCATTGCCTCCTCCTGTCTCTTTAAAGCTGCCTTTGTTGTCTTTTTTCACCCACGACTTCACCTTTTTCGTATCACTCACAGTAATCGTGAGGCTGGAATAGCCTGCGTACAATACCACCGTGCCCCCCGATGGGAAAGGCCCACTGCAGCGCAGAGTGGTGGTGCGGAAAAAACCTGCGACGTGTTCAATCACTGTGTCAGTTCCTGTTGATAGAGGTACAAGATGACCTGGTTTTGTATTGTGTGAAAATGGTGGTGTGTGCTGGTCTCTTAAAATTAAACATGTTAAGCATCACTACAGGGATGTGTATCAGGGAAGTCCTAGATCAGAAATATCCTACTATTTTGCTAATATTTTAAAAAAGCAAATGGTTGACCCAATTACTTAGGCCTAATGTTTATGTTAGATAAAAATTTTAAAAAAGACAGAATTTGTCTGTCAAGACATGGAGTATTAGTCAGTCAATGACAGTCAACATGGACTTATGGAAAATGCTTCCATATTTTTTCATGCAGGTTTGATTGATAAAGATCACTGCAGTAAACATATACTAACTTCTGTAAATGTGTTTGACTTCATGCATCTGATTGAAATACGCAGTACCAAATGTTAAAATGTGTCAGATTTGATCAGTGGTACTCAAAAGCAGTTCTTGTTGGACAGTCATCAAATGAGGGATGTTTCTAGTGGGGCTCAGCAAGGACTGACACTGGGTCCAGCGCTAGTCAACACATCTATCAGTGACGTGGGAAATAAATTTGTGAATGATAAATGTAAGCAGGTGAATGGCTTGGCAAGAAGAGCTATATAAACCAAGTGCCTTTGTAAAGACGTGCAAAAGGTTACATATGTTTAGGTAGATTAGTCGGGCTTTCCATTTTGCAGAAATAACCCTTTGCACATGGCACACGGTCTGAGGGTTGTAGTGACTTGCTCAACCTCTCAGCATGGTAGAACGGACAAATGCAATCCTTCGGCCTGAAGCCAGGGAACATACTGTAAGAGAAAATCCCCCCACCACTACCCCCTTTGGTGTTGGTAAGAGCAAAACAGCGTCCAGTTCTCTTAGCTGTATTTGAAGAGGAATGTTAAAGTGGAAGAAAGAAAAGTACAACCATAATATAAGGTTGGAGAAAATGTTATATAATGGTAGGCTTGAGATGAGTTTGCTTTCCCTGTTAATGTGGAGATGGGGAGGAATTTGATTATAATATGTAAATAATTTCCTGAGGAGAAGAAGGCTTTTTAAGAGCTTCTTAATCCAGTGAAGAAATAGATCAGAAGGACCTAACAGTTGGAAATATAAGATCATGGTGAATTCAGACAAGGCACGTTTTTTAAACTGAGTAGGTAGGCAGCTACTGGAAAAATCTGTCACCAGAATTGACAAATTCTCTGTTTTTGGGTGACTTCAGTAAAGCTTGGGTGATGTTCTTGGAGGATTTTCAAAGCATACGTTTGTGTATAAATAACTAGGTGCTGTTTTACAGTCTGTGATGAACAGAGCATCAGACTGATGAACTCACATTCCCTCAAGTCCTTAAAATTTCTGAATATCTCTTCCTGTGTATCTGAGTGTAGAGCTTCTTTTTGTATCCCATAGCTGATACATTGAACAAAGTGAAAAATGAGCTGCGAATCTGGCACAGTTTCCAATTCAAGAAGGTTCAGCAAGGCCAGTGTGCAGCAATACACAGGTGACAGCCTTAAGCAGAGCTGTGCTTAAACAGGTGAGGGCAGGAAAGGCAAGAGGCAGCGGAGTGGTCGATGTGGGCAGGAGCTGGAGCAAAACAGATGTGGCACTAGCTAAGCAGCAGGTGAGGAAGATAATTAGTTGCTGGTTTCTTTGGTGGACCTAGAGAGTCAAGGAGCAAGAGGGGCAGATACTGTACAAATCAGGAGGCAAGTAGTGTACTAACTTCACAGAATGATGGTGAGAGGAGGAGGGAAGGAATTTAACATAGGATGGGAAACAGCAGCGTCGTTGGGCAAGAGGCGTCTTCAAACTGGATGACAGGGACGGTAGCGATTCCAGCAACAGCCAGCAAAATTGAAAGGAGGAGGAGAGAGCTGGGGGGAGATGATTTGCTCAGCTGTTATCATGGTGAAGCTGAGTGACAGCAAAGCAAAATGTTGTGAAGAAAGGCTTTGAAGAAATCCTGGGCAGAAAGCTCGTGTTGTGATGCAGAGAGAAGTTTGAGATTTCTGCAGCCCCTCTCAGCCTTCTCTGGTATGCTGAATGTCTCTCCCTAAGGGAGTGCCTGGGGGTGCTATTGCAAAAGATATATGGAATAAATGTGGTGCAATATAATACCTCTAATGGT
The DNA here is from genome assembly GCF_028389875.1 of Rhea pennata. Lineage (NCBI taxonomy): Eukaryota > Metazoa > Chordata > Aves > Rheiformes > Rheidae > Rhea > Rhea pennata. The sequence goes on along the minus strand of NC_084670.1, from coordinate 12,767,662 downwards.
GGCTGTCAGTCAGTAGGGATCTCACGCTATTGTAATGTGTTTACACCACAGTTATCAGAAGCTATATAGCCAGGGATGAAAAGAGTGCTGTGCTGGTAATCTTGGCTGCTTCTTCAGCTGAATGACGGATACAAATCCTAAACCCCAAAAAGGGAAAGTGAGCTAGGCAAACAGCAGTAATCTGTCTGTAGATTCATTTCAGAGCTAATCAAAGTTGGGTGTAACAAGCTTGTAGCATCTGGCAGTCCCTAAATGGTATGACAAAACCTTTAACACTTTGACTTTCTGACATCGCTGCTGTGATTTATAAAACTCTTCTTATGTAAACACTTGAAAAGCGGGAGGGAGGACAGAAAAGAGAAAACAGTGAGATTGTAGGACGATAAGGTCCTTGAGGAAGAAGCTGCCATCTCCTCCATCTACGCAGCACTCAGTGGAGTGAAACCCTGATTTTACAAGAGACCTGTATGTTCTATGAGCAGTAAGACTCTATGCCCCAAATTTATCATCAGCATTTGTGCTTGCCTCCATGAAGCTTACTGGGGCAGAAAATGTCTTGGAAACATGTTTTCATCCTTAGGTAGTCAATTTGTGTCATGTAATTGTTAGCCTAGGAAGACTTGCAACTATATGAAGTATGGTAAGACTTGCTGCTTTGTAGCTTAAAAAAAATCTTTGACCAAAAGGATCACCTTTTGACCAAAAGGATCACCTTACTGCCCTTAACGACTAGAAAGCTATATTATAAAAACCCAAGTAGTTGAGTTTGTGTGGGTTCCCTCTTCCTTCTGAGGGAATTCTGCTGAGCAAATTGTAGGTGTCTTGCATGCGGGATGTGTGCCACAGAACAGGCAAAGGCGTTGGGAACTGTGTAATTTCATTGCTTCTCATTGCAAAAGTCTGAACAGAAAAGAATGCAACCTCTGACAAGTAGCTACCTAAAATAGAAACGATGTTTTAAGGCTAAACAGTGCTTTTATTGGAACAGTGGTTTGGGGCTTTTGGTACACATTATGCCTATACAAATTTACATCTAACCTGATGAGAGATTCAGGGGGATATATAGTGCTTGTTCTTACCCATTTTTTATTAATGCTGTTTGCATTCCTGCTTCTTTTTAATGGATTCAGACTCTTTCCATAAGGGTATCCTTGGTGGTTTCCGTAGCTGCTCTTCTCTACCATTCTGATTCCTGAGCTATTACCAGATAAAGTTATCTGAAATTCTGGTACTGTTTTAATGTGGCTCTTAATCTTAACTTTGTCTTGTCCATATGTAATTGTCAATCATTATTATAGCTTGTTAAGCACCAGTAATGTGCTTGGCCTTGTACATGGCACAAAATTAGAATGGCTGCTGGAAAGAAGAACTAATAGACTAAGGATGTGCTGGGAAACCTCAGAGGAGACAGAAATGTGGAGGTTTTTCGTTTTATATATGATTGGCTCCCTGTTGGCTCCGTTCTTCTGAGCATTATCAGTGAGGTTTGAGGATATACAGTTGTCTTTTCTCATCTGTCCATCCAATTATTTTGTCTATTTTCATTCTGTTCTGCATTTTAAATTACAGTAGACTGAGGTGGAAGAGGTGGTGTGCTGCATTTCTGCAGGTTCTTCTGATTCATCCTCATTTTACCTATGTATAACTCTGCCCCAAGAATACTTGTGCCAGGAACTTGAAGACTGTTTACTGGGGCTTCCCAATTCCCCTCTCTTGTCGTGCACCTTTGGAGCATAGCTTGTGTCACTGTGAGCCAAACAGACCGAATTCGGGGGAGGAATGAGGACTTGCACTCGTATTCAGAGTGATTGACAGTGAACCTCATTCTTAGAAGTACTATAAGAATGTCATGCTAGAGCACTTCAAAGACAGAGATATACGTATATATATAGCTCCACTTCATTCAACTATTGTTTAATGGAGTTTCTGTGTATTATCTGAAGTTGGGGAGTGTATTCATCATCTAGTGCACAATGTGGTTGATTGCAGCCTTTAAAGTGGGCAACAGTGTTTATAAATCACCAAAAGTTGATCAAAATTGAGCCTGAAGTATCAGTAAAAATATGTGTAATCAGCTATTAGGAACAGTTTTAACAGCAATCTTTAGCCTGCTTCCTTTAAAACAAGGCACGTAATCTGCTGATAGAGATAAATGTCCTTAGGGATGTTATGAATCAAACCTCAGTACTAACTTTCAGTAATATTTATTACAAGGCTCTGTGACCTGTTCAGTGTCCCCTTATGCACTGCTTATCTCGCTCACTTGTGCTGCTCTTTATATCTGAGATCTGCTTTGAGTCTTTACAGAATATTGGCTTCAGCCATATTTTTGAATAGGAACATGACATTCAGTCCACTCCTTAGAGTCTCATGAAAGAGTGTTTTATCAGCCGATTGATCTTAAAATGTTACATTCTGTTTTAGTATTTTGACAGTGTTTTTATAACGTGTACAAAGCAAACCATTAGAAAAAAAACATTTAAAGAAAGAAGAGTAAGCATCTGAACTGGCCTGAGAGCTTGATAATTACCTGAGCTCCAAAAACTACCTTGGACATTGGTTTTGCTGATTTTTGCTGGCTCTCAGTGTGGTTTGCACAGGCAGAAGGCCAGTGTCCCTCTGTCAGAGTAGCCTAGGAGTCTGTTAACTGGGACTGCAGCATTTTCTAGTTGCACAATAATACACTGAAATGATAAAACACTGAAGAATACAAGGCTGAATTGTCTTCACTAACAGTCATTTTTCCGATAGAGTGATTGATTCTGATCCTATTGAGTTGGTGCTCTTTTCTGGCCTCCCTTAAAAGTAGAGGAGGGAGTGGGTGTCATTTTGTTAGGCTGAAATGCTGAGGTTTATTCCAACCTCCATTTCATCTAGCTTTAAGCTTGCTCCTAGCTGGAAGAAAGCACTCCTTAAGTTTGGGCAGTGATAGCTGGAGCTACTGGAAAAGGGCCAGTCCGAAACACTTGATTTCAAGGAGATTTAGTATAAAGTTTCTCCTCAGAAGAATGTGAAGTTGGTGCCAAGGACCTTTGATTAAGACCATTTCTAAGCCTGTTGGACATTGTCAGATGTTTTTCCTGGTTATTTAATTAGCTTTGCAGGGAGATTTAGTGTCAGCTCAGAAAACATGGGGGAGAGAGGATATTGCTTGCTGTCAACAAGACTGTAAAGCGTTATGTAAGAATTCAGCTTTAAAAGCATTTTTTCTGAAGTATTAACCACAGTTCTTGTAAATCACAGAATAATTGTTTCAGAATTATCCTGTGCAGGGCCTGTGGAAGAAATCATCATTAACTAAAAGTTTCCAAGAATCTGTGCGTTGAGGTTCCCTCCAGTTGGAGGGAATCGGTGGCTGACGGATCCGGGGGCATCGCTGAGCGGGGCGTGGAGGAGTTTTCACAAGGGTGAAATAAATAGGAAGGACAAAAGTTGCTTGACGCTCAGAAACGCAGGTGCCAAATACTCCCGTCTGCGTAGCGGGAGGCAAGGTGGTGTGTGCTGGCTTCCTCTCCTTCGCGCGCTCTGGGGTGAAGTGGAACGTGACGTTTTCGGGAGGGAAGGGCACTGGACACCACCGGTAAAGCTGCGGTTAATGCAGCCTGCTGCGTGGAGGTCACGGAGGCTGTTTCAACGACCCCGTTTCTAGGAAGAGGTTGTGGGGGTGTTAGTTGGTGCTTGCAGGGTCGAGGAGGCACTGGGAGGGGAGAGCTTTGTTGTTACTCCTGATATCGTAGCTTTTCATCTGGTTTCTAAGTGGAAGACACTTCAGTGCAGTGGCACAGAGTCCCCCACCCCACAGCCAGCTGCTGCCAGCAGCGCAGGAGCTGCTTCTCGCATGCACCATGCCAGGAGCCTGCAGCTCGCGCGAGCAGCGGTGGAGGCAGCCGGCAAGCTTTCCGCCCTGGCTATGCCAACGAGCAGCCACCGTAGTTGTTTTGATGCTCTCACATCCTGTGCCCTGCTGTCCAGCTTGCTAAAAGAGACCAGCTGTCTTCAATTTGCACATCTTCCGGGGGGTGTTGCGGTGCAGAGCCGAGCACAAAACGGGCAGTCCCGCTGCACCAGGGGGCAAAATGGAAAGCCAAGCATGGGTGGAGGTGGGAAAGCTGAGATTGCAGCTTATCTCCGGGCTGCATCGAGCACTACCTCTGCGGAGTAGTGTTGCGCACCGCTGCAACACGAGCAGAGCGCGCCTGTGGCAGGGTGGGATGCTAATCAATGCTCCGGAGTTGTTGTTCTCCTCAAATCTGAGAGGTTTGCATCACTTTTCAGGCAAGGGCAGACTTTTTTCCATACAGATAGGGTTGAAATGTGTACTGCTGTTTTGCAAACATAGATGATGATGATTTCTTTGTCGTCTGAAATGTGCCATTTTCCAGTGTGGCAGCTCGGCTTTGGGGAGGTGGTAGGAGAATCCTGCCTGCGGCCCGTGTGTGCATGCTCACACGCAGCCCTTTGCAAATGGTGCTCAGGTCCATCCGTGAGGGGAGAGCGAAAATAGTTCTGCAGCACTTCATGCCTTGCAGGCACACTAGCATAGAGCCATGCTTAGTAATAAACCAAACGCCCGTGTGTCGTGTTTTTTCCTGTGCAATTAAACTTTGTAAAACCCCCCAAATTGTGTTTTAGCATAAGAAGCTGTTCATTTTGAGAACCATTAATGTGTTTTTGTCATGGTCGGTTCAAAAATTCACGGGATGCACCGAGTGGCAGCGATTAGAAGATTGTCATTTCAGTACTCATGCTGCTCTGTGATTATTTAACAGTTCCACTTCAGCTATACGGAAAATACTTGTCCAGGCTATTTTGTATGTAAAGTAAATATATAATTAAGCCCGTGTCAAATCAGTTGGGGTCAGCAACTGCTTGTTGCATTTCTTCTCTGGAGCAACATGATGTTACATCTGTGATATTGTAAAGCAGTGCCTAAGCCCTTACTTGAGGCTTCCTGAGTCAAGATCTACCTTGTTCTTTGTACAGCAGCGTGCATGTCAGGATGCTGTTTGTAGTCTTATTCAAGCTTATCATCTGCTTCCTTTTAATGCTGGCTGTAAAACAAACAGCCAATGTAATTTGTGCCAAGCTCCTGCCACCACCAAATTCTAGAGAGCTTTTTATGCCTTCTTTACTGTCTTACAAGAGGGGCTTTGTGATTTCTGACATTTCTGTGATGGAGCACTAAGCAGTATAAATTTGAGGTCATGAGGGAAAACAAAAATAAAATTTGCATGCAGTTCAAGGTTGTTTTCCTAGCTGGTGAATAGGCTCTGGCACTAGGATGTAGTTGTGATTCACTCAATTAAAAGGTCATCAGCAGATCAAAATGAGAACTAAATACCTTGACAAAAATATCTACCGTGGCTAATTTTTTTTTTAATTCATCTCTGAGTTTTGCTTCAGGAAAACATTATAAGACTGTCCAGGAATAGCTCCCCTATGAAAAAGGGAGGGCTGTAAAAATTAGCTTATTGTTGTAAAAGGGAAGACTCTTAACAGTGTGTTTTTTCTTAACAAAACAAAAATAGAACACAGGATTTTTCCAGTAGTGTTTTTGATTAGCCATATCACACAAATAATTTAGTGTTTTAAAATAAAATTCAGTGTCGCCTGTGAAGTTACTACTTCTGATATTCTGTAAATAAAATATTTTGACACGGCTGTGATGTGGAGTGTCGAAGCTGTCTGTCTCACATGGGCACTGTGTAATTACCCATCCTAATCGCAATTATGTAATCTAGTGTGTTGTTACAAGATTAGGGTATCTATTCGTGTAGCTGAATTCCTGAAACGTTCAAAGCTCCGAAAATTACTGTGGGGAAAAGAAGCAAACATAAACATTAGAAAATTACATTCAGAGCAGGCCGTTAGGGTTAGAAGACAGGCTGCCAAAATCGAGGGAATTCACAACCAAAGGGAGAGCGTAGCACGCGAAGCGCGGCGACGCCGGCAGCGTGCTTGGGGGCGCGCTGGGGGGTCTGCGGGGGACCCGCGCGCGGGCCCGGCCCGGCGGGGAGCCGAAGGCTCGGACGTCCTTGGAGCCTCTCCGGTCGCCTCGCCTAGGCAAGGCGTTCAAAAGTCGGTTCCGACCTGAGGTGAAGGTTCGCCGTTGGAGGCTTCGGTGCGAGCCCGGTGGCAGCTCTTGGGCCGGCTGCGCCAGGAGCTCCCCTTCGGCTGCCTCCGTCGCCGCGTGGGGAGCGAAGAGGTTTCCTGGGGCTCGGCCCCGCTGCCGGCCGCGGAGGCCTTTGGCTCCCAGGGGGACGAGCGCGGGGCTGCTGCGCTGCGGGCCGGGGAGGCGCGCGGAGAGGGTTCAGCGAGGAGGAACGCGCCGCGCTTCAGGGAGGAAGCCCTGTAGCAGACAGCGCAGAAACAAGCCGAGGAGCGATTCGCTGGGCTTATAACTGGAAAGGTCTCGGCAGAATCAAAGCCTTAGACTGGAGGCTTTCATCGTGAGCGTGGATTTGAAAACCAGACCGAGTTTTTGACCTGACTTAAGTGGTACACCGAGGAGAGATTCCCTTGCAGGAGTGGTTAATGCAAGCAGAGGGGATGATTAAACGAGCTAGACCCTGTGAAAGGACGCGTTTATCAAGGCTGCGTACCAGGGGAGCTGCCTGCCCTGCCGGGCTGGCGGGGGGATTTGCAGAGCCGGTCTTGGTAGGTCACGGGTTCCTCCTCTCTGTTTTAGCTCGCTGGTGTTTGAAAGCCGCCGACGGATCTTTCTGCATTAGCTCTCTGGAATGAATCTGTTACCTTGCTGTTGCTCCAGCAGGGGCTGGTTTGCAGCACAGGAGTTGCCCTCGCAGTGGCCTCTTCCCGGCAGGCGCAGTAGGCTGCTGAAAAGCCAAATGACTGTTTGCCTCTTCTGGAGGCTTCTGCTGCGTCCCCAGAGATGGTCGAGGGTATTTGCGGCTCCGCCAGTGATCTCTTGGGTGGCTCTAGGGAAATTATTTTCTTTCACTGGGTGTCAGGTCTGTCTGTCAGAGGGGACGTGCTGCACCCTCTTCGTAAAGGAGCATTGAGCACGGCAATGCCCTTTTTCTGTATCTTCTACTTATTTTGTGTATGCAGTCCCCAGCATTGTCGTTTGCCCAGTGCCAGTTGCTGTCACAAAATGCTCTGATAGAGAGCGTCTTCCTCATCGCAGGATGGCTAATCGTCATCTTTTACTGAAACCATCAAAGCAAGATCAGAGCCCGTGTGTCCAGAGCGAGAAAGGGCTGCCTTGGAAACCTCGGTGCAAGAGCGGAGGCTAACGGCACAGGAAGAGGACGCTGGCAATAGCGGGTCTCTTAGTTGGAGATCTCTTGTTCTTCGATGGCCTCTACTACACTCTTAAATATTGGGTATGCAATATTTCACCTCTAAACCAAATGCAAGTATTCATTAATACCAGTCAAGACTCGCTCCGGAGTTTTTAGATGAGACTGTTCTGCTGAGTCAGATAGATAGATGACACATCCACCTTCTCGTGTTACATTGCCTAAAATAGAGATCTTTTAAAAAGCAGAATTAGAGTATAGCTTGTCTCACTTCATTCCACGTACTTACACAGGGATGCCGAAAAACTCCTTCTCAGGCCAAAAGCTGGTTTCACTGCAGATTCAAACATCTCTTGTATTAATACTTTATAATAGGTCTGTGACTTATTACAGGTGTTGAGAGGGTGGATAACAATAGTTAAAGGAAGACTTCTTTCCCAAAGGCTGTAATAGCAGCTTGGTACTTCTCTCCCCTGTAGCTTTTCAGGGGAATTAAGCACCTACAAGCCATTTTTTGCCTTAGAAAATCTCCCCTGCAGGCTATAGAAGAAGATTGGTAGCATTAAAAATGATGACATTTATTGAAGAAATGGCAAAAGGAAGTTCAATAACCCCATTCCTTATGGCTGCTTTTCATCAAAAAGGAAGCCCCACATCTTTGCAAGTTCAAGATACAAATGCTGCTGTGTCCTGGCATTTGACCAGTTCAGTGAACTGTTGCAGCTCTTTAAGAGCTAAAGACATGAAGTGATGTATGTGCTTCCTGGTTTCTCATTTTGCTCTATATTGACAGTAGAAGTCAGAGCCATGATCAGAAAGAGCAGGGTGAAAATACTGTATTTTCTGAAGTTTCATGTAATCTTAAGGATAATGTAAGTGATGTTCAGTCTGCCGGGATATAAGACTCCAGATACCTCCTACTCCTATTGGCTTCTAGATGGGCTAGTAGTTAATTATAACCTGCTACTTGGATTTTCCCCGTGTGGCCAGCAATGATTTCCCTACTCCTAGATTAATTAAAATGTTAAACAAGATCCGTCCCTAACACTAGTCCTGGGGGTAAGAGGTTATCATCTATCCTTACCCTTTAGTTACGGACGTTTAGTGAGTTTTCAGACATCTCCATCAGGATTTAATCGCAGTCAACTTGAATTTTGGGGATGGGCTTTTATGAAATACTGTAGCACAGACTAACGTTCCTATGTTAGTAAACACTTTGCTATTGACTTTGTAATCTAGCCAGAACAAAAGGCTTGGATTTCCATGTTCTCACCTGTTCTTTTTGTATCCCTGATAAGCCCATGGTTTCTCCTAGCACTTCAGCATATGTAGGTGTGTTGCTCAGATTTGTTCTGTTACAGTTTTGGTATTAACAGGGTAGTAATTGCCAGATCACCTGTTTTACCTCTCGCAGTAGGTTCTGCTGCTTTACTAATTCTCTGATGCCTTAGCTTTCTGTAGATTTAAAAATAATTGCCATTGATATAGTAAATTTGTTGGCTAATTCCCATAACATCTTGGCATTAAAACTAAAAGCTGTTTTTTTTTCCAATTATTCTTTTCTAGAAAGTGCTCAGCTGCTCAAACACTTCAAAACCTAAATGTTGCTCCATTCCTCCTTATTTATCAGACCTACTTTTCCGTTATTTAGGTTTAATATCTCTGCATTTCCCAGATCTTTTATGACAGCATTAATTCATTCTGGATTTTCCACTCTTGTGCTGCTTTTTTATTTTTCTATCTTTTTTTCCTTTGGATCCATGTTGTTTCTGTTATGCCTTTCTACTTTTGCATACTGAATTTATTTTTTTCGACCACTTTCTTCATAGTAAAGCCACATTGTCCTCTCCTTTCCCGCAAGCCAGGCTTGTTGAGTTGGGGGGAGAGCATGTCTATGCAAAGGAGATGTGTAACAAATTTAGCTATTAATAAATGGCTGCGAGCCAGTTACAGACTATTTCTGTATCCCTTCCTTTGGGGGGCTGCATGTCAGAATCTGCACATCAGTGGAGATATCTTCAATTTTGCTCTTCTTGTGACTCATGTCAATAGCATTTGCTCTTGTGTTTGGACATCACAAGGGAATAGTAATAGATTTCCTTTGAAATCATTTTGCCTCATCATTTCCCATTACAGCAGTATACTTTAGCTCGTAAGGATCTCATACCCTTCTGCTGAAATAGTTTCCTGTACAGCAAAAGTGCTGTAATAGAGCTAAGGTTGCCTTGAAACTGTCTGGAGTTTTTTGGTAACGGTCACAGTGGTTTTCTGTTTTGTTTGTTTGTTTGTTTTTTTGAGGTCTAAATTTCATTTTTAACAAATATAAAGGAAAATCTAGGAAGGGGCAGAAAAGGCAATTTATTTCGTATGATCCCAAATGGACATTCCTGCGTTCTGTTGCACACCAATATTTTGGATGTTATAAAATGTTCGGAGTTGAAACACAGCAGGAATATAACACACATTTAAGCTGTTTTCTCCTGAGAATTGTGGCAGTCATGTACTGGTTGGTTTGAAGATGGAGGATTGCTGCAACCGTATCCACCCTGTGCTGCTTGAAGAGGGCTTTTGGAGTCCGCCTGTGTAGCAAATGCTGGGCTGGTGAGCTTGAAACTGGGAACTGAGAGCACCTGTGCAGAGAAGTAAAAGTATTTCTGACCTCACCTTAATGGTTGTGATCAAAAATATATCCTGACATTGATAAGTGAAGTGAAAGAGCAGCTGACAGAAATCAGCTGGAAAGCACAAGGATTAGCTGGTGACATTCTGATCTGTACAATTAGGCGGATGCTATTAGCATTTAAGTAGTTTAAAAATCTGCTCCCTGAAATACAGAACTGTGTGCTTGAACTGTAAAAATGCCGTCATTCTACCTGACTCAGTGATAATTGCCTAGTAAATGCTAAACGTAGTGAAAACTCAGCAGAGACTCAGAAATGCAGGCTAGGAACCAGCAATGGGAATGAGAGCAACATTCATCTTAAAACAAATTCAAAACAGCACTCAGCTTTAAAAAAAAAAAGAAAGAAAAAAGATAAAAGAGAGGCTCAAAAAACACAAGCTTTTAAAATGCCAAGTTTGATGTAACCAAAGGAGAAAATAAGTGGTGGTGGTTTTCAGCTGAAGAAATTGGGGATAAAAGCTTCGCTATGAGAATAACTGTTTTCTCCCTGTCACACACACATGTACACACGTGTGTCTATACACACACATGCTGCAGCAAAGGGCCTTCCCCCCTCCCAGATCCTCGCCAAAGTCTCTACAGATAGTTGCATTTGTCTATGTGAAAGCAGATTTGCTGGATAAATCGCAATGCTGTCTGACAGCAGGTTGCTGTTGTTGTTAGCACCTTGGAAAACTCTCCTTGTGGCTCTGCATCCTGCGCTCCTCGAGTACAAGATCTTGCCTCCTCTTGCTCGTTGGGGGGTGACCCGTTTCCAGTCCTCTTCACCGGCTGACTACGACTGCAGCTCTCCCGCTTTAGGCCCCGTCCGTGTGTTTGCATGATGTGCTGAGCAGCCTCCTGGCACTGAAAGGTCAGTTAGCTCCCGGGGATCAGCTGTAGGAGGGGAGAGGAGAGGGGCGAGCACCCCGAAGGGCCATCAGCCGGCTGGATTTCACAGGAGACCAGGACGCGGCAGTGACCTCTGCCCTTCACTCTTAGCCAAATTAGCGGGTCGTGCTCCCCCGGAGGAAGCGGGGTCATAGCACAGCAGTACACAGCAGGGATGTGCTGCCTGGCCAGGCTGATGGAGAGGTTGTTTTAGGGATCTTAACAAGGTAAATAGCAGCACTTTTTCTGCCCTAATAGAAAGGGAAACACGCACGTGCAGTTGTAACATCTCTGTTTCAGAGCTATAAGTCTCTGTCAGCTTCACTACCTGCTGGATTCCTCATACAGTTAATGCGGTGGCACCCAGGAGAAAATGCGATAGAATTACCCCAAAACCTCAGCCAAAATGAGTGGGGTGACGAACCGTCCTGATGTCGCCCCGGCAGCCTCTTTGGAGTGTGACACCTCGGTGGGAAGCTGCTCCAGAGAAACCGTTGTGTCGACGTGCTTGGAGAGGAGTCTGGTGCAGAGTGCAATTCCCTAAATCCATCAACAGTCTTCTCATTGGCTTTGTTTAAAGCCTTTTACCTGAACATACATCATCAACTGTTTGGAAAAGCTTGCTTTTTTACTGCCATGTTTTTCCAGAACTTACCCAGTTTGGAGGGTCTGTTTCCATCTCACACTCCAGGCTATAAAGAAGGAAGTCATCTAACTCCACGAGAAGAGGTTTGTCTCTGCTACCATCGCTGCAGCCTTGGGTCGCACGCTCTCTGGAAAAGAGAGAATAAACTTGGGGTGTTAGTGCAGCAATACAGTAATTCCAAGTTCTGCATGTAATTCTATTAATGAGATATGAGCCAGAATAGATGCCAGCTTCCTCTCCTAGAGCTACATTTATTTTGCAAAGCAGTAGACTGAGAACGTGTTTAGCTTCATTTTTGTTAATATAGTGAAGAGACATGGCTGATTACATGCAGGGAGCAGTACTATTCTGGGGTTTTTTGTTTGTTTGTTTTGTTTTGTTTTTAAGGTGAATTTTTCTGCCTATAGCCACATTTCAGAAACACAAAGGATTATTTGTAGATCACTTGGAAGTATTAAATGAGTTCATTGACTATTCAGTTAATACACAGAGATGTGAAAACAAAAGATGCAAACATACGTATTCTTTTGTATCTGCACTTGCTCATCGGGGAATATAAAAGACAAATAACATTTTCAGAAATCTAACCACCTCTTGCAGGTTTGGATAACAGAGGAATTAGGCAAATTCTGGAAGGGGAAAACAAAACTTGGACAAAGTCGGAGAAATTTCGTCTTCCAGCAGGAAGTGATGGGCATGGATTATTCTCAGCAGGCTGCAAAGGCTGAGGAGGCCAACTTCCACCGCAGTGTCCTCCTCCTCAGAAAGCAATCTGGACCGCAGCGCCTCAGCCGAGGAAGGGCACTCGATGCGCGTTCAGCGGGTATCTCTCTGCTCAGGACTGCACATCATCTCTGTTACAGTGCGGAGGGGGAAGCAAGAGATCCTGTGATCCTCACACTTGTGTCCCACTTTTTTTGTTGTGTATGGAAAGGTTAGGTGGTGCCTTGGGCTTTATCAAGAGATTTTGTAGTGATTAATATTGAGCAGCTCTTAGGAGGTGACTGAGGCTTTTTGTAGGATCTTTCCTATTTAACTCCTGCCACACACATCTGAATTTATTTTCTTCCTGATCGGCTTTAAAGGTGTGTACTCATGCGAGACTTAGACTGTTGACAGCACAATTTTAATGCTTGCCAGCCACTCAACAGACGATCAGTGCAGCAGGAACAGAGCGCAGGTTCCCACTGTCCCCTCGTTTTAATAGATTCACTGCTATCTCGGTTTCATTAATCGTCTCACCTCTGAACGCAATATTGAAATGTTATCGGCTTTTCTTCTGGTCTTTCATATTCTCGCTATGCTCCTGGGCGACTGGAAGCGAGCTGGCTGTATCCCTGTAAAGCTGCAGATACACCTACGCTGCACGATGCGGTTCAGTATACAAGTGTGCATGCTGGCTCTCAAAGAGTCGTGTTGTGGTCGCGTGGAGATGCAGAGGGGCGAATTTACCTTGCTTCTGAGTTAACTCAGTCCAGCATAGGTGTACCGGAGCTATCTGTCATCTCGTTAGGCCAGGGGTTCAGCTTTGATAGGCTTGGGGTGTACAAAGAGGAAAGGGTGCATAGGGACAATTTTGCATCACTGAAATTAGTATCTGTAGCAGGATCAGCCTGACGCTTTCACCTGACAGTATATAGTCAGTGTTCTGCTGCTTTACAGAACAAAAGTAAGGACAGGACTGCTGTTGTAACTTAAGACCACCTACCCTGTGCCCTCAAGCTTCTTTTTACTGCTTGCATTAACTGCTATTTCTTGATATTCTTCTATTATTTTTCAACTGCAAAATACCAACAATGTAATTTTTTTTATTTTATTTCCTGTTATAGCAGTTTAAGTGCCTCTAGCTCTTTGACTTTAGCCATATATCTATCATCAGGAAGGTTGTTTTAGATCTGCTTACATTTAGCGCTCTGCATAAAGAGAAATATTACTGCTGATCTCATTTTGAAATGTTACCGAGAGTGAAAATGAAATTACTGCAGGTCATTTTGAAGCAGGAGCAGAGATTGTGGTTGGAAACAATGTTTCAGTATTATTGGGAAGGAAAAAGTGAACTGATAACAAAACCAGCAGTGAGAAGGGGAGGTCTTTGCCGTTTTGAGCAGTATCCTGTACCATCTGTCCAGACTGCCCAGCCTCTCAAATGATGGGAATCACGGTGTTCATAAAGCGTTCTGGGCAGGCTGAGCTTTATTTCAGAGGATCATCTTTGAAATATGTTGATTATCAATATTTAAAAGGGCTCAATTAGAAGTTCAGGCGTATTACAAGTGCAGCTAATAAGAGCCATGGTATGAAATACAATAGCACTCTGGTGACACTGTTACGGCATCACGGTTAATGACCAAAATATTAAAGAACTTATTGAAGTTCAATCATCAATCAAGGTAAATTGATTCTTCTGGCAAAGAATGCAAATGCGTTCCTTTGATACTGCATGAATACCAACTACCTAGGCTCTGCTCATGCTCGTTTCTATGGTTATCAATTTGTGAACAGCTGGGTGAGATGTGGTGAAAGGAGGGAGGAAGTAGCAATAATTAACTTTCCATTTACTGATTACTGGATAAAATTATCATGATAATCCTGATACTAAATTTCTTCTCAAAGTTTTCCTCTCTCCTCTTTGCGTGTTGTCCCTATCGTTGTCTTTGTTGGTCCTGGTGCTACTTCCAATGGAAGATGGAGAGGGGATGAACAGTTTAACTCCTTTTGCAATCAGAGTTTCCTTCAGGCTGTAAATGTGCATGCAAGAGTTTCAGTGCTCTTGGTCAAAGTTATCATTATAATCAAGATATCGCTGGAGCAGAGGCTCATTCCCCTGCTGTCAGGAGGCCATTGGTGCCTCTTCAGATCCTGCTCTGATTCTTTTTCACCTTCCTCATCCAATTTGTTCTGTTGGCCCTTGTGCTCAAAGGTTTTGCACAGCTTCTCCTCTCTGGGAGTTTGTTCCTTTTACTTTCTTCATCTTTGGGCTCTGTTAGTACCATTGGCCTTTGCTTTAGTCCCTGGCTGAGCACCTGCATGCTGCCTTACTGCCCTGTGCACAGAGTTCATCCGCCATGCTGAGGTCCCAGGTGATTCATACTGGGGGCACTCTTCATATCTCCCTCTCTGAGGCCTGTAAATACAAGTATAAGCCTGTGATTTTACCCTAAGCGTGCTGTGTTCATTCTCCCTTGGGGTGAGCTCTTGAGGTGGATCCTGCTGCACCAGGAGTAACAGTCTCAGGACAAAATCCAAATCCTCTTCAGAGGCTGCAGCTGGTCTCCAGCAGTGTGAAAAGCTGCAGGTAAAACATGTTTCAAACATGTCATTTGTTTGGATGTCCCCTCTCAACAGCAAAACCCAACTGTGTGGGCCCACACCCTGGCACATCACTGGAGGCATCGTCTCCCAGTCCCGCACTCTCGCTGCAGGAGGAAGACCTCCCTGCTCTTCATGCCCGGTATGCGTTGTTGGTTTCCAGTGCACGCAGCGCAGCCATACGTGGGGACAAGCAAGCTCTTCTATCACCTGATCCATCTAATCTCGTAGGAACAATTCCGTCTGTGCGCAGGAGCGACAGAGGTCTAATGGGCGCTAATGATAAACACTGATCTCCTCTCATGCTGCTTATACAAATGTCACATTATGCTCTTATAATGAAAAGCGAGAACAAGCCATTCCTTACCTCAAGGACAAAGAGCTGGCACCATGACCATAGCTAGCAACTCCTGAAATCTTGCCAGGACTGATAATGTATGAATGAAAATTGCTGTAGTAAGAATTACATTTGTTATATTTCATAAAAATATCCTCATTAAACATTTTCTGTCAAATAGATCTAGGTTTTTAATTGATTTTTCCTACGTAGACTGCTCTCCATCCCAGGCCTCGGACGAGCTTCATTTTTACGTGAAGTGCATATCTGGCAAGAATAGGAGCTGTAGAAGAGAGGAACAGAAGAACTGCATTGTTGCTGGGGCAGAAGGAAGGAAGTACAAATGTGAGTGAGAGAGGTCAGCCATTCTTCTTAGGGATTTTGGTTGGTTGGTATATTGGAGGTTTTTTGAGAAGAGAGATGGTTTTTGTCTTTTGTGGCTCTGCCCAAAGTTACCCTGAGGACAAGTACGGTAACAGAATTTTTTAAATGCTCATATTTTTTTCTGACAACAAGGAATACAGGCCATAACTATAATATGCAGGTGCATAAAAGGCCACAAGTAGTAATCTACGGCTGGAAAGACATTCCATGCAGCAAAAGACTTGAAGCTTCATATGTTACACTTACCAGAAGGAAGCGCAAGAGGTGAAGTATTTGTGGAGTATGAGTACCTAAAGTGAGAGAAGATGCTAGCTGCAAACAATGACTGTTTAATCCATCAGACGGAGCTAGAACAAGAATCAATAACTGGAAGCTGAAACCAGAGAAATTCAAGTGGAAATGAGGCTCGGACCTCAACAGTGGGGCTGATTCACCACTAGGAGTGTTGGCTTCTCCATCTCATGATGTTTTCTAGCTCTGGACACCCTTCTGTAAGACATTTCAGCCAAGCATAGGTGGGAATAGAGCACAAGACAGGTGTGAAGGGTCGCTATACAGATTTTGTCCCTTACAGGAAGCTAGGTGAGGTGATTCCCTCTGGTTCTTACCTTCTTTTAACCTGGGAATATAATGGACGTTTTCTGGATTAACTCAGCTTCATGATTCCAGTTAGATCCTTTTTCTTGAGAGTAGCAAAGAATTGATCTTCGCTCAGGTTGTTTTGGAGTGTGAAATGAAATTCCTGCTTATCAGCAGATAATGTCCAGTGGAGTAGCATGGAGAAAAACTCAGATAGCAATCATAGAATTAGTGGCAAATCTTTTTCTCCATCTTTATAGTCAAGCTACTTCCAGCATGAGGTTAAGTGGGTCCTTCAGCCTTGAAATTTCGTCTGTGCAGATGGCAACTCAAATTCCTTTACAGGAAATATAGGAAAATGCTGTTGGGTATCAGAGAGCTCCTCATCGCACTAAGAGTCATGTTGCTGGAGCAGCATGTCCCAAAGCCTGCAGGGCATTCAGGGTGGATGCTTGTCTTTTAGGGCAAGGCGAGCCGTGGAGCTAGCTCAGATGTGGTCCTGGCCTGTAGCTGTAAGAACAGACCTGGAAATTGAGGAGGTGCTTTGTGTGTGATGCTAGTTTGGGACTTCCCAGTTAAGTTAGAATAAAGGCGGAAGAGTAAGTTTTGAGACTGTGGTCTGCTTGTGGATGATTAACAGTTAAGCCCTGACTCTCAGCCCATTTATATGACAGGGTTGAGAACAGCCCTTTCAGGAAACCAGCAAGGATGGAAGTGATAGGTGCCAATGGGGCTCACATGTCATGAGCTTCCCAGAACATGAATTGTTCTCAAGGTTGCTAGAGAGAAATTGGCTGCTCCAAGTGCAGGAAACGATGTAGCTGAAACACAGCAGCTGATGGAGAATGCTGACAAGTTTCCTCAACTGTCAGAAAGAGAAGAAAATATAGCACAGAGCTGCTAGCACATCGGGCATAAAATAAAGGTTTAACTAAAGTAAAGCATCTATCCTCCAGCTTGGTGAGTTACATGCTGCCCAAGAACAAACTCCATGGAGCAGCTGACAGATAACAGATGGTGCAAGCAACATAACTTAGTTCATTGCTTGTTACTACCCATCATTCTGCATTAGTGGAAGCACCTCTTTTCACCTGAAAAGGAAGGCCTTCAGGAGCACTGCTCAAGGCTAAGCATGGGCTGTGTCAGCAGGGTCATTCTTAGGTTTTTTTGATGCTGCCTTGTTCAGCATGTGAGTAACCATAGCTGTCAATTGGGTATTGCTATCTTCATTTTCCTCTGGATCTGTCTCATTACTAATCGTGTCTCTATTTTATTTTTAGGTAAAAACACAAAACTCCTCTTTTTCCTATAATTAGCATTCATTAACAAGCTATTTTCATAAAATTATACCTCTCATAATCTACAACTATATGTAGGAAGACATTATTGTCAAAATGGTGACATTTTCATGCTCAGTGGAGCTAGGTGGAACCCAGGTCCCACTGGTCCCAGCAACTAAAATTGCTACAGCATCGAGGGTTGGCTGTGCTCTGGGGAGGAGCAATCTTTGCTGCAGTGGAGCAGGAAATGGCTAGTTAAGAATAAATGGAGCACTCGGAAACGGGAAGCACAAATATTCATCCTCTATCATCACCATCTGCTTTTCTCCCATTGAGGCATGTGGCATACTTCATGTCAGTCTAATGCCAGCTCTGCCCAGAGGGTTTAGATGAAATAACTCAAGTTCCTTTCTTGCTTGTACCATCCTCATAAAGTTGCCTGACCATAACTCTTTGCCCCCTTTTCCCAAGGAGAAAAGAAAAATACCTAATGGTGGAGAGACTGTTACTTATTGCCTCTGTCTA
Organism: Rhea pennata; assembly: GCF_028389875.1. NCBI lineage: Eukaryota > Metazoa > Chordata > Aves > Rheiformes > Rheidae > Rhea > Rhea pennata. Next base: position 12,749,787 of record NC_084670.1, on the reverse strand, counting down.
CATTTCCCTAATGACTTTATGCTTTCTTGTATTCATACGTGATCTACATAATTGTTTTTTTCTGCATTTGTATTGAGGCCTCTTCTCTCATTCCTTACATCACCGTTTTCCCATAACTCGTTTGTGCACAGTCGTTGGGATGATATAGCTGCTGCATTACCTCAGTTTGGTACCTAGTTAGACTCTTCCTCTCCAGAGAGATGTTTTAAGACCTGCCAAACTGATGCAGTCAATTTTGCTCCCATCCAGTCCAGTCCCGATATAAAGCACCTATGGAGCAAATTGGCAGCTTTGTTTCCCCCTTTTAAGCTGAAGAACATCTTTAAGACTCTTGTGGGCTTTAAGCTCCAGGCCTGGCCTGCCTGTATGAGTTCTTCCTTCGGTTGCTGCCTTGGCCAGACCTTCCGTGACTTCATTTGCCGCTCTGCTGCCTGCTCCCATACAAAATGCACTGGCACATTTCCTCATTGGCATAAATTTCTGTGGTCACTGAATTGTTTGAAACGTTAAAATCTGGACTGTGGTTGTCAAAACCAGGATGCTTTGGAAAGAAGGGCTCTTTACAGAGCCATATGCAGCTCCGGGGAAATTTGAAAAGGAAAATCTGTCTGCAAAGGCAGTACGCTTGACTGTTTGTTGTTGTTTTGTTTTGTTTTTTCTGTAGCGCATCTCATGACACTCACAAATATCTACTGTAAACTTGACCTGAGCCATTTTACAAGCATAGGTAGTGGTCAGTTGTTTCCCCTGGGCACATGAAGATGTCCTGCACGGGGAGTCAGCAGCGGCTTTGCTGTAGTTGTCCAGCAACGACTGCAGAGGCAACGCTGGGCAGTAACGTGCTCTAAAACCCTGTTCTTTATGAAGCTGTATGTTGCTCAGGACCAGCAATCCTGCCTGCTCTCTTTGGACCTGCAGAGTTTAATAACATGCTTATGCTGCCGAGGCATAGCAGCTTTCCCTCTCCTGCGCTGTAAACTCTGCAAGCTTTCTCTGTGTCCCTGCTGCAGTTTGTAAGCTGTCTGCCAAACATCCTTTGGAGCTCTTTTAGCTTCAAAAGAAGGGCTGTAGTGAGTATTTTTAAATATAACCAGCCCGCTTCTAAGAAGTACTTAAATACAGATTCATAAACAGAGAATCAAGCTAGAGCACTTTGAGATAGTTTTCCAGGAAAGCTCTAAGAGTTTACAACCTTCTCTCTGCTGTCTCCAAAATGTGTATTTATTTAACCTCACATTGCCTTCAAAAATTCTCCTTAGTATTCTGTACAAGGTGGTTCTTCCATTTGAAAACAGGGCAGTTAATTACAGTCATAAGTGTGTGGCCACTGGCCATTCTCCCTGGAGAGATACATGCTCCTGAAATAGCATTTGTGAAATTTGATATTGTTGCAGGTGTCAAAGTGAATGCACCCAAATGAGTCCCATAAGAGGTTATAGTGTTGTTTGTGTCCTCTTGACACTCAGGACTGTTGAAAACACATATGAAAAAGCATAGGGGGTTGAAGAGGAAATAATGAGTAAAAATTTTCAAACAATCATACATGAAAAATTAAACATGAATTACCTAGAATTCTGTTGCTTAAAAGATAAAAGTTTAATGATCCGAAGAGCAGCAATAGTGGTACTGTTCTGTTTTTCAGTATGTAGCCCTGCAGAAAGAATTACTTAGAAGCAGTGTAACAAAATGTTAGAAAATTTAGTGCAACTGTTAAAAACTCCTATTTAAAAAGATTTTTGATTATTATGAAATGAATTGCACAACATTTCTGCTAGTGCGAAAAGGGCCTCTGTAGTTAGAGCGGAACTGTGTGAACTGTGAAGCCTTAGGATTACAGTTTCGTATAAAGAGGCATAGCATGCCTTCTACTACATTATGTATTAAGAGTATTTCCCTCTTGCAGAGTTTCAGGTATGGAGAAGACGAGAAGTTACATCAGCAAAACCGTTGCCCGCAATCAGGTATCATTCCAGGGAGCTACATCTTCATAATTAGCAAAAGGAGCAAAGCTCTTGCTGTGTTTCTGTAGTACAAAACTTGGTATTAGGCAAATTGAAGCTGGTCTGTGTGAATTTTGTGTGTGTGTGTATAGGACAGATGCAGGTAGTGTCTCAATTAAAGGTGGCTGTTACTACGTGGGATTCCTCCCCTTTGAAGTGTTTTGTGCTGTATTTTGGGGGGGGATTTGCTTTCCCTGGCTCTGCAGTTTGTGTGTGCAACCGTTTCTAGAAGTTGCAGCTGCCAATCATATGTGAAGACGATCAGCTAATGCAGATACCCAACGCTTTCTGTTTATTTTCGATAATGGCATGTATCTGCAGTGCAACCAAGATTCAGCATGTGCCAGCTTGCAAGAGACCAGACTCTGTCTTTGGTGCCCAGCAGCCATCTGGTCGCAGCATGGTGAGATGCACCCCTGGGCTAGGTTTTGAAGACTCTAACTTTTACTCCAAAGCCACCAGCAGCCTTAGGGAACAGAACAGAAAAGCTTGTTTAGGTGGTGTATCTGCCAAAAGGGCCTTCAGTGGGGACATCTCCTTTTTGCACTCCAGGGTGGTGTAATTCAGAGACTACCTCCTAGGGAGCGGGGATCATTCAGAGTGAAATTACAGACAACTGACAGGATCCCTGTCCTCATAAATCCCCAATAATTGTGACAAATGTCTGGAGCGCTGCAGGCTTGCAAAGCTCTGCCAGCTGCCCTGGCAGCCCGGCGGCAGCCGCAGCAGCACAGCCAGCACATCTGTGTTGGGGTGGCCAGCCCTGTGGGACTGGCTGCGACTCACCACCATGGCCCGAGCTAAGGCTTTTAACTATTTTTTGGCAGGAACATCAGATCAGATCTGGTTAAAGCAGCCAAAATGGCAGTGGTCATTTCCTGCTGCCTGATCTGTTCATATTGATAGCAAAACCTGGTGGAAACCCACAACAGGAATAGCAGAGTTTGCTGCGAGTTTTTGAAGCGTGTCAGCAGAATCCTTAGATTTCCATAGTGCAAGATCAGAAGGGAGATTAGGTTATCTGTCTTCACGTCCTCATTTCACAGGCTGTCACCAGATAGTCCTGTGATACCCCCAGGCATCCTGTGGCCCCAGAAAGCAGCCTGTGCTACAGCTGGAGAGCAGGAGCTGCCAAGCAGCCACTGTTGTTGTTGCCCCACGCAAAGCACCGGCGTTGTTTGACGGGGCTCGAGTGCTCCCTTCAAACAGCACTGTGCTGTTCAGATGAAGAAATATCCCTCCCTCCTTCTCCCAAAGTCCTTCTCTGCTTTTCTCCCTAGAGGTCCGTTAGTATTGCCAACCCTCAAACTTGCGCAGCTCTCGCAGGATCAGCTGTGGCACCACTTCAGACCTTTGGTTTCTCCAGCCCATGAGCTAGTTATAACTAGTCTCTGCTGCTGCAAGGAAAGCTGGGAAGGAAGCAGAAAACAACTGACTCCTTGTGAATAAAATTCCTTCCTGACCACTGCAGACAGTAGTCTGAAGCCCTGGGCTACAAGAATTGATTAGAAGTTGGCCTGTTGCAGCTGTTAGGAGCATGCCGAGGGCAACACAAGCAGTCCACGTCTGCCTCCAGCCTACTCAGCAAGGTGAGCAGCAAGACTCGGGCATTCAGGATCACAAACCAGAAAGTACTGTCGGAGCCGATGAGCCCAAACCACCCTTGGGCACCAGCCATGCAGCTTCTCCCAGAACCTCTGAGGCTACTTTTCGCTTTTTAATTGTTTGGTTTCTTCTGAACAATTGCAAGCAGTGGTGACTCTCTCGTCTTTTGCATGAGCCGATGTTAAATAAAAGCAGCTTTGCAATTAAGAGATTTTATACATGTCCTAATGCATGGCTTCGGGGGCAGCAGCAGAGCTGTGCCAGCATCTGTGGAGTGCTCGGTGGCAGGGTTTGCAGCGGCACAGCACCGCAGATCGCGGGCTGTAGCTGGGAGCACAGCGTGGGTAGCTCCGTGGGATGTAAGGGAGTATTAGCCTCGCAGATACATCTCTTTCCTTCAAGAACTTGTAATTGGCTCACATTTTAGCAACTGGTAAAATAAGTGCTCAAAAGCCCCCCCTTCCTCCTTCTACTGTATCATACTGCTGTTCCCTCCCCATTTTATGTTGCATTGTACTCGCTTACTTAGCAAGCTCTGATTTTATTTCTGAAGTAAAGATGTGAAATTTCTTTCATTTTAAGATATTTTAAAAATAAACCCAAATAGCTGTAGAGTTGCCACACGCAGATTGATTCCCGTGGAAAGTGTGGTATTTAAAGCTAATCTTGCCTGAGTTCGTAAACTGCTTATTATATGTGGTGCTTAGGACTGGAATCGCTTTTCTTGGCCTGGGTGTTCCAAGCTCTCAGGCGAGAAGAGGAGCGTGGTGGGTGCAGCTGAATTTAAAACTGAAGAGCTCATTTGGAAATAATTCCCCGTGGCAATCGGAATGTTTCTGCCTGAAACAAGTGTTTGGTTTCAGGCTGGTTGGAGAGACATCCTCAAGAAAAAAAAAAAAAAAAAAAAAGAAAAGAAAAGGAGGATTGTCTGCAGATTCATTTTTCCATTACTTGGAAGTCATCTTGTATATAATTTAGATGGGTCTTAACGAGGCATTAAGTCACTTTCAGGGAATTGATGATTCTTCGTTCGCTTCTCTGTGAAATGAGGGCCTGGAGCCTTCCCTTTGCTCCTTTGGGGGTGTCGTCGGATCTGGCTGCAGAAACCCGATGCAGCTCTTATTCAGAGCACCGCAGTAACCACCCCTCTGGCCTGCGCCTCTTTATTAATCATCTTCTGGGCCGCGTTTCTGTTTCGGCCTCGCGTACCCCATGTCTTCTCATCTCCAGCAGAAGTCATCCCTGACCCTTCTTGTTTTCTTAACTCTTTTGTCACCCATTGGCCTTTGGTGGGGTTCGGAGATCCTGCAGGAGCGCAGAGGGGACTTTTGCCAGCTCTGGTTTCGAGCTGATAGTTGCAGGGCCAGCTTGGTGTAGCTGATGGAGCGTGACACGGGGGATTGAGGGGCTTGGGATCTGTGCTGATCACTGCCTAGTCACGGTCTCCGATGCCTCCTTTCGTCTCCTCCCGCAAAGCCGGCGGGCGTGAATTTTCCCTTGCCCTCTCCGCCCCGTTCCTCGGCGCGCCGCGGTTTGCCGACTTCCGCCACTCCGTAGCGGGAAGGGTCGGGAGCCTTGTCGCGGGCAAGGACGCGGGGCGGGCGGCGCGGCGGGCCGGGCCGCTCGCTCCCCCTGACGCTCGAGCGCCGGCGGACGCTCTGTCGAGGTCCCGCGAGCGTTCAGGGAGGCGCTCGGCTCCCCCCGGGCCTTCTCCGAGTTGCCAAGGTTACGCGCCTTTCCCGCGGGCTTTCCCGCGAGAGCGGAGCAGGAGCCGCAGGTTGGCTGCTGCTGCGAGCCCGGCGGCGAGCGCGGCCGCCTGCCGCCTCACCTTCCTCTCTCCGCGCTCGGCCCTCGCGGCCGCCCCACCGCTGCCTGAGGTCTCCTTGCTTCTTCTTTGCCTTTTTTCTCTCTTTTTTTCTTTTCTTTTCTTTTTTTGGAGTAAGGATCATATTCGTTTTGTTTTGCTTGCATAACCGGGTCTGTTATCATCTGACTAATTACTCACACATTTTCCTGCAGACAGCAAATGGGAGAGATAAAACTGCAGCAGGTTTATGTGATTTCTGCTTATCAAATTACTGTAATTATTTGAAGAATGGTTTAAAATTGTATGGAGTAATGAATTTAATTACGAATTTGCAGCGATGCCTTGTGCTGTGCGTGGCTCACAAATGGGCGAGTTTACGAGCAGCTCTTCCCGAAGCGTCAGCTGGCCGGCGGGATTGCGGCTCGTCCCTTGCAAGGGGAGGCTCCGGCACCCCCGCGCAGCGAGGGCGCTTTCCAGGGCCGCCTGGTCGTTCAGCTGACCAGCTCCTGTAGACCGGTTTTAATACAAACCAGAGCAAGACAAGGTGCCAGAAGCCTCCTGCCCAGGGCGTGCTGCAGCTGGTCGGCTGTACCCTCCTTCCCTCCCCCCCCCAGCCCCAGGGCATGTGGGGTGCAGCCGGCTTGCCCAGGCCACCCCACCTTCTCCTTCTCCAGAGATGAGCCTGAGGGTAGCTGTCAGCCCAGGCAGGTCAGGCAGTGCCGACAAACCTGTCCCACCAGAACCACAGCCTGTTGCAGCCTGCTCAAAACGCTCAAGTAGCATTTGTCGCTCTGCTCTAGGAAGAGCAATTTTTTTGTGGTGACTGAGAGAAGCATGGAGACGTGCTTGACCTGCGAGAAGAGTCGAGAGGGCACACACGGGTCCCGGGGCGTCCCCCAGCCCTCAAACACAGTGAATTTCTCCCTACTCGCCTGTGCTCTTCTTTCCCGTCCTCTTTAGCGCTGGATGCTACAAAAAGTTGCGTTCACCTGCATCCCGCTGAACGGGCTCGCTCTCGTCCCCTCTCGAAGCTGGCAGAGGGGGCAGGATGACCCTCTGTGTCTGCAGCCGCGGGGCCAGTTAAACAGCTCGAGGACAGGAGACCCCACGTCCCGGTGGTGCTGCCTCTTGTCTCTCCCTTTGCGCGCAGATGTGGAAGCTGTGTGTGTCCTGCCAACAGCGCTGGTGCTAATATATACATGAAATTTCTGTCTGGTTTTTTGTTGTTGTTAACTAAGATAGAGATTGTAATGAGAAGCTTATTGTAGGGATACTGAATTTTACAAGCAGGGGGTTGAGATTGGACAGTATTTTTTTAATGCTTTTTTACATTACATGCTGCTGCTGTTTGATGTACATGGTGCTAGGTAAGTGGATGGATGTGCTAGAAAAACCTGTTTGGAAGGGGGCGAAACCAGATGAAATGCCATCCTTCAGAGCAGGAGAGTTTCCGAAAGCAGGAGTGCTCTCACGAGGGACAGGCTGGACCACGAACAAGGCCACCGTTCCCAGCAAAACTGCGAATTGTGAAAAGAGACAGAGGGGCAGTGGAGGGAAGAGCTGCGGGCTGGATGCATGTAGGCAGTGGGATAAAAATGCAGGCAAGAGAGAGCTGAAATTGGTGGCAGAAGACATGGAAGAACTGCTAGAACTTTATACCTATGCTGTGATGTTTTGAGCTGCATAACGTATAAAGACTGCTGGATCATCTGGTGTGGCCAGATTGCCATCACCTCTGGCGTCTCTTATGATATGGGTAGATGGTTCAGTCTTAACTATTGAAGATACTAGATACCACAGGCAAAATAAGAAGCAACTAAGAGCTTTCCTATGTACAAAACCCTTGCAATGATGAAATGGCTGAGAGATAATGCTAACAGATGGTCTTGTGTCTGCAGTTCAATGATTGCACTGTTTAAATATTTAGAAATAAAAATGGCTACTGTAGGAGGTTACCAGACTTTGAAAATGCGAGTCTTCTCTGATTTGGACTTAAAGGCAAATCAGGTCTGGCACACCAAGAGAACGTGTTAGCAGTCAAAACCTCCGTCTTTCTCGGGGCATGGGAAAAGACATCTTGTGTGAAGGATGGAGTTATATATGATACTATGTCTGTTAAAAAGCAAGGTCAAAGCAGATTGTCAGTCATGTTGACTTTTAAAAGAGCTTGTCAGTGTGGGCACGAATTCTGCAAATCTCTACAGTTCCATGTTACTGAGGAAGCAGCAAGGTGCTATGACAGTGTGCTTGTGGAAGCCATAAGATAGATGCAATTTTTAGCAATCTTTCTATAACCCTGCTTGAACCAGGAAGAAAGAAAAGCCCCTTTGCATTAGAAAACTCATAAAAGTTTGTGCAGTAAATGTTGTAATTGTTCGTATGTTGATGGCAGTCGTAAGTACAGTTGAATGAGAAGAGGTGGTAATGAGTAGCAGTTGGCTGGCTGGCTGGCTATGACTCTGACCTCCAGAAATAGCCAATATCTCTGGGTGCCTAAAAGGAGAATATAGTAACGTGCCATATTCCCCTAGCGACATGAACTATATGCACCGTTCAGTATGTGAGACAAAAAGATGAGAATTCCTTATGCTTCAGAGCTTGAGATTTCATTGCCCTTCTTGTGCTTGGCTTTTATAGCTATCGACATTATTAAACATCATAAAATTGTTCAGTTCTTCTGAGTCCAGCTACAGTGCTTTCCCCAATTTGTGGCCACATATAAAGAAAGAAGTTAGTAAAGACTGCCTATGGAAAAAAAGAGAAAAAAAAGTCATCTCAAATTCAGTCTGAAAACATGGAATAAAATTAGCAATAATATTTTGCACACAAAGCTGCCTTCAGGAGGGATCTGTATCAGAGGAAATAACAGTGGCTAATATTTTCTTCTCTCAATCATTTTTAAAGGTCATTTTGTGATCAAAATCTACCTGCTAATTTAATTTCTATTCTCAGTGTAAATTTAAGATGATGCTTTTTTTTTCCTGTTTGCAGGTGATTTGCCAAGAAGAATCAACCTTTCGCTTTTGTTCTCAGTGTGCCGCGGTCTAGGCACAAAGCTCGTGCATGGCAGCCCAGCTTCGTATACTGATAGGCCCTGCATGCCAGACCAGTATTTCTTAGGTTTTCTTAACCCAGGGGCTGCGTGATCTCTCTGAAAAAATTTGGTAGACTATTCAGTGTAAAGTTGTTTCATGATATTTAATTATTCCATTTATTTCACTCTTTTGCTTGCTGCTTGTATGTATGGGAAGGCAAATGTGTTGCTTTGCTCTTCTGTGGCAGACCATGGGTAACAAGTTGAGATGCTTTCTTCCTCTCCCTGCTGCATGTTCTCTTGGAGGTTTCCTTTCCACAGTTCTTCCTAGCATTTCCACTCTTTCAAAATCACCTTTCTGTTTCTAGACAGGTGTAAAACAAATATATCGGGGATCTTGTTGGCTAGAGTTCAGTGGAAGAGAGGAGGAGGAGGAGAAACCTAGCGAGTGAACTGCTTCAGAGAGCCAGATTAGCCATAGGTTGAGGATTCAAAAGACGGTATCAAACTTTGATTTTCAATTCTTATATGGAAACATTCATGGCTTTGTTTGGCACATTCCCTCTTTCTCACAGGGAATGAGTTCCACTGTGTGGGCTCTGCAGAAATTTGCCCAGGCTTTGGGTCTGCTATGGGTGAGATGTGGTGGAAATTAGAACATCTGTCTGCTGGAGGGCTCGTCTGCAGTGTCTAAGCCTCAGAAGCAGGCAGATCTGCTTGCATACCTTCCTGCCATTTTTGTCTTCTAGAGGAACTCTTAAGATCTTCTAGCCTCTGAGACACGGGACCAGTCACAAGGAGATTGGGCACTGTCTGGAGAAGAGCATGACTTTGTTGCTTTTCACAGATATGATCTGGATCTGCTTTCTCTTCCCTTAGGCAGGTCATAGGTCTAAAAACTCCTGTCTGGAAGGAAAGAATGTATTTTCCCAAAGAGTTTGAGGCCCCCATAATCACAGCCAACATCAGAGACTCCCTGTACAGGGTGTCTCCCCTTGGCACTTGGTGTTGGTTGTCAGCTCAATAAAGGAGCAGTTGAGATTCAGCTAATTTCCTTGTATCCTTGTCAAGTTGTCCTCCTGTTTTGCGGGTAACCTTGTGGTTAGATCCCTCATCAGCTCTGAAAATCACAGCTGTGTCTTCAGGACCTCTGTAGAGTATGTGCCATGCTGCAGGGTTTGTTGCCAGAGCTCTGAAAAGGGACCCATGGTCTCATTTCTTTGCACTTGGAGGATACCTGAGACAAATGCCAGCAGTTATTTTACCTTAAAAGCATGCTGGCTCTAGCTTTTCCTGTAGATGAATAGTTCTGACAGCAGTGGCCTATACAGAGTGAGCAGAGGAAATAAAGATTCACAGTACTCTGAATTGCAAGGAAATACCTACCTCTTCCATCCTCTAGGAAAAAAAAAAAAAAAAAAAAAAAAAAAAAAAAAAAAACTTCTAGCAGCCTCTGCTCAGTAGAAAGTTTTCTTTCCTAACGGTGACTACAGCTGGGAGAGCCTTGCTTCAACTCTTGCTTGTAATTACATCAGTGAAGTATCTTGGGAGCAGGTTAAATAGTCTTTTGTATATCAAATAAAGCCAGTGAACTTCACTGAAATCATTTAATGAAAACAATCCTGATTATCTGTATGTACTGCCATGTGATATTTCAAAAGAACATCTTAAAGGGAGACGTGGAATTGTTTAAGGCCTCTGAAGACTGGAGTGCAGAGGCTATGCGGCAAATGCCTTTACAATCTAGGATCTAAAGTAGACTTTGAATCGAATTGGTTTTTGCGTCGTTGTAAAACATGAGAGATTTTGATATGGTAACTTGGGCTTGATTCAGAACTTTCTTATTAACCGTTCCTCATGCGCATCAAATTTTAGAGCCTGAGCTAAAGAGCTGTGTGCACGAAGGATGGAACTGACTCAAGGACAGAGCTATTAAGGTGTGTAATAATCAAGAGAGGAAAATTAATTGCCTTTAATTTGGCATAAATCCCAGGGACCGTAACTCTGGTTATTAGGAATTCAGGGCCTCTTTCCAATTAGTTATACCCAAGCACGCTCCCACTTCCAGCTCCGGGAGTCTCAGCTGGGAGAGCGTTAGTGCAGTGCTTGCTGCCGTGCTCATAAAGGACAGTGCTGCCCGACCTCTCCTCGTGTGGTCACTGCCAGCTGGTGTTTGCCTGGCAGTAAATCAAACTACACCTTTGCCTTATTGCTTCTGATACTTGGCAGTGAGCAGCTCAGTGTACGTCAGCCTGCTTGGGCAGTCTGTGCAGGCGAAGTCGCCTGAGCCACGGTGGAGCAGGGCAGGGAGGCTGCTGTGGCATTAGCTTTCCAGTTTCCTTTTAAAAAAGTTGCTTCAGCAAAGCCAAGGTCTCTTTCTTTTAGATATATGAAATGTAAATAATGCAATCGTAGTATCTGTTCCGGAAAATCTGGTCTAACCTCGGCCTGGTTTAAAAAAAAAAAAAAAAAAAGTGGCTGTTGTTTCCTGAGCTGGCAGAGGCGGTGAAAGCACCTGCTGCAACCGTATGGCTGGAAACGCAGCTCCTCCGTGCTCACAGCGCTTATCCTGAACTGTAATTTCCTTCTACGAGACGGTCTTGGAAAGCCTATGCTGGCTACCTGTTTTGCCTTTTCTGTGATTTACTGCTTAAAAAGAAGTGTTGACAAATAAGGAAGCCTCAGCAGCCACTGCAAGGGCTGCTCCTCCCAACCGCTAGTGTGGGGAGGCAGTGCAGGGATGGGATCTTCCTAACAAAAACTGCAATTATTCTGCAGTGGCAAAATAGCAAAATGTCCTTAAAAGCTCAAGGCCAGCTACTCTGTATTTTCAAGAGGGAAAGACTCTTTTAAAGCTTTCCTTAAGTTAAATTCTGGGGGAGAAGATGGGGACCAACTCAAGGATGACACCTCCTGTCTTTCTCCAAAGCCACAGAGCTCTGCAGCCCTCACGTGTGCCCATGGAAGGGGTGGAAAATCCTGCCATTGCCATAGCTGCAACTTGGAAAATGGAAACTCTGATTTAGAGCAAGTACCTCTAGTGTTAGGGAATACGTTTTCCTTCAACAAAGAGGAATTTTTGCTGATCTGCATTTAGTTTGCATTAAGATGAGTACCACAGGAGCAAAGAGGTGCCATTTTTTTTTGTATCCACTTGGCCTTGATGTGGTTTCGCTGCTAGCTTGCCGTTCATCAGTTGCCTGCTCTTTAATTCATGAGGGCCTACACTGGAGATTTGTTTCAAGCCGTGGCTGAAACCGTCAGCCACTCCTATTGCATGTCCTTCTGCAAAGATAAGTAGGAGACTGAGCTTCTGCAGCACTTGCTGCTGTTAAACTCTTATCAGGAACATCAACCCAGCATTAAAAAGCAGTGCTGGGTAAAAGACAATGTCTTATTTATGTTTTCATGCAGTCATGTGCGAGCTACGGGGCTTGCCCTGACGGCCTTCCTATTTCATACCATCTCCAAAAAGACTGTTAAGGTAACCAGAGACACTGAAGTGGTGCTAGAGCCAGGGCAATTAAAGGAGCTACTAGAAAGCAGCATCTAAAATTAAGACATAAAACTAATAGTAAGAGAATAAATTTATCTCCTTGAGCTGGTCAAATCTTGCTGTGCTTTTTCCGTTTTGTAAAAGTTACCCACTGCTTCAGCATGTTTTGTGTGGCAGAGCATGTTAGAACTTCTGGATGGAAAGCAGAGATTTGCCACGTCGCTAGTCTCTCTGGAGTACAAATTAGATTAAAGCCTTTCTTATATCTTAAGAATGGTTTTCATGCAAGCAGATCCTGCATGCCTGAGGTGACTGCAACAGAACAAATGCATTGAAACTTCATGTTTGTTGTTTCATCTGAAGTTAGAATTTCTCTGAAGAAAAGATATTTGAGAAATCTGTTCACCACAGGGGTGAATATTTTTTAGCAATTGTTTTCTTTTTGAATGGCACAAAGAACAAGTTCAGACTAGAGCTTTCGTTCATGTGTGCCTTATTGACCTTTACTGCAACAGGTTCTCTGTGCTAATTTTGAGGGGTTTGCTTGCTTACTAAAAATACTTTGATGCATTTTCTGAGCTTTTGCTCAGAACACCAGTAGCTACAGTAAAGGAAATGGCAGACAGCCACGTACGTGAGCATTTATCGAGAGTGGTGGGAAAGGATGGCACCAAGGAACAGGCAGAGGGTCAGGCGAGCAGCAGCACAGGGAGGTGGAGAGCAAAGCAGGCAATTGAGCAGTAGGGCTGGAGCTTTTCAGCTTATTTGCTGCAGAGGAGCCGTGTTTTGTTAAGAATTTGTGTTTATTCTCCTTTCCCACACCCACACGCTTTGGTTGCTAGCTTTGGACTTCAGATTCTCCCAGCATTACAAAGCGAGCTCATCCCAAAGCTTGCCATTTTTGGAGTTTGCCAGCAAGCTTAAACTTAGTCTTCATGAGCAGACAGTGAGCAAGTGTTTTGAGAGGGCATTCTTCTTGGTGAGGGCTTCTTGTTTTCTTTTCCTTTTGAAGCGCTGGCAATTCGTGATTCCCAGAATTCAGGCATGTTTGTGCTTTCTTTAAGGACCCTCCAGCCCCTCCACAGTGCACTCTTAAATTTCACTTTCCACAGTAGTATTTCCAGAATAATTACAATGTTTCAAATGTTTTTGTTTCAGGATTTTGGGGAGGGTGGAAAACAGAGAAGAGTGTCTCTCTCTTGCATAGTATCACAGTGATTAGCCTTAAAAAGTTGACGATTGTTGCCCTGCCATGATGTCTGAACGCCTTCCTTATTCAGTCATTTAGGTGTGAGGTAAAGTCTTTGCCATGCTGGAACAACTGCTAGTAAATAATAATTTTTTAGCAAGATCTATTGCCGAAGCATACCACTTTTCCCCATCCTTAATTTTGAAGTCTTTGCTTGCAAGTTGCTGACCTCTGTTGCTTTGGTAGGTTGTGATGTTCCCCGAGAGGAAGTGAAGCCACTGGAATGGCAGTGATGCAGACAGGCTGCAGGAGCTAAATAGAAAGCAGATTTTAGCACAATCTAACCCTTTCAGTAGGAGTTAAATGACTGAAAATCTTGCATTCTGGCCTGTGAAGTGGAAATGAACAGATTTAGTATTCCAACTGAGTGACAGCAGGAATGCTTCACATTAATCTGAAACTGTATGTAAGCGTGGGAGAGTTCTGCTGTCATATTCACTCAGTGCTTGTGCATTTTTTCTTGCACTGAACTGCAACCAAACAGAGATGGATCAGAAGTCAAATGCTCTGTTAATTTAACCACGGGTTGTGTTTAATGGCATATGTAAATAAATTATTGATTGCACAAATTAAAAATGAAAATCTCTATGCTAATAGCATATCGCATCAATGCAGGTGGAGAAATATGGAAAATGCAGCGGATTAATAAATGACGTAGACTGAGAACTGCTTACATGCTTTTCTATGAAAAGTGAAGTTTTGAGTATCTTTTAGTGGGAGTATGTTTATATATTGTGTCACAGGGAAACGTGCAGGAGCAACAGTTGTGTTGGATTTCTCGGTATAAAATATTTTTTAAAACAGTGGTTTGAAAATAGTTCTACAGGCAGTTACATTCAACAATTCATACCAACAAATGGCACAGTCCTACCTTAAAGCACAGCTTGGTCCCCATTTACTGTTCTTTTACTATGGAGTCTTAATAGCTGACTGCAAAACCTTTCTGAATTCCTTGTGTTTAAAGAACTTTTGTGGGATTTTTTTAATGCATACTTCCAGCTGCTGGTTTTTTTCTAAGTAATAGTTGTTGAAACAGTCTTGTCTTATTTATCAGCAGTTGGATATGACCCACAAAACTATCTTTACTTATCTAAATTTATGCTGTAATTCAGGGGAAGGGGAATAAAAAGTGGGGAGAAAAAAAAATCTTTCCCAAAAAAGGGGATGAGAAAGGGACACTTGCTCAGTCAGGAAATCTTGCAGGTATGACCTGCTTTACTTCTGTGTAAGCTCTCCCTCGCCCATATTCTTGACATTTCTCACTGTAGTTCCTGCTGTGTTACACTCTGAACCCTTCAATGACTTTCGGCATCATACAGTCTAAGCACTTTCTAGTACTGCATTAACAAGAGTGACTAGTTTCTCTGGTCTCTCGGGAAAAATGCTTGGTTTTGGCATATCTTTGGTTTCGGATTGAATTGTCTGTGGACATTACTCTACATTTTTGTCAGAGTAGTGGACTTGATTCAGATCAGGAAGTTTGGGGTGGCCCTTACCTTCTGAAGGGGTTTTGCACCACACTTCCCTCAAACCTAAGATGTTCTGACATCCACTTAGATACACTTTTCCCTGTGGCACAGAGTTTGCTATGCCTGAGCAGACAAGCTTGTGCTGTAGTCTTCCTTTTGGAGTCTTTTAGGCCCTTCTTGCTGGGCCTAAGTCTTGGAAAATCTTGAGTTTAGGACCAAGACTACAAATGTGTTCATTATTGTGAGGAAGCCAGGATAGAAAAAAAGAAGAGGTGGACAGGGCTGCAGAAAGATGATGTGGTAGTAGGGGTTTCCTAAATGCTACCTTCCTTTTTGCAGTCTAATCTGATAAAGGTGTGAATAACCTTCAGGATGGGTTTGGGGACTCCTGTCCTGACAGCTGGCATATGCTGAGAAGTTACTATTGCTAAAGAAAATCCACACTGCATGCTGCAGTGTGTTTAAAAGGAAAGAAGGATTTATTTTTTAATGAAGTGCTGGCCGAGCCTCCGTGGCACCCCCTTTTTGTCATTCTCCTTCCAAGCCAGCGGGGCCAGGGCTGCATTTGTGGCTCGGGGTGACGTGAATGTGTCCAGAGCAACCTGCTTGGTTGCATCACCCGCAGGGGCCGCGTGGAAGGTGGGCTGGGAAGGTGGACCGCTGGAGAAGCCTTCTCAAGCATGCGTGGTCTCCACAGGGAGCAGAGATGGCAGTGTTTAACACCTCTGTCGCTCGATGTTGGATAAAAACGTATCCAGTCTTGGATGGTCCCTTGGACAGGTCTGGAGGCTTCAGGGAGGCTGACAGGAAGGCTGTTTTGGTGATAACAGCTTCTGGATGGGCTGGGAGAAGGTCGTTATATGGTGCTCACCTGCACTGCGGCTGCGAGGGAACGCTGGAGCCTGGCGGGTGCCGGTGCTCATCCGAGCCCCGGGGAGGCAACGTGTTGGTGCAGCTGCCGCTGCTGCGTGCGTGGGAGCGGGGCCGGGAGCGGGGCTCGCGCTCGCCGCGGTCGTGGCGCCGGAGCCGCGGCAGAGCGGGTTCGGCGGCGCTGCTGTCTGCGGCTCGCGGGAGCGCCTGCGAGGCCGCGCTGCTCCTCGTCGCGACAAACGGGCGCTGGCGGGAGCCTCCGGCTGCCCTCCCGAGGGGGTATCGTGGCTTGTAAACGGAGCTAGTTGCCACCGAGTGGCGAAGGGCCGAGGTTATCAGCGTCCTTCCGGCACGCTGAGGGTAGCTCGCTCTCCGCTGGGTGCTTTGGGGACTCCTAACCTGCAGGATAAGCTCCCGCGCCGCGAGCCCCAGGGCGGCAGTCTGCCCACCGGTTCATCCTCTTCTGCTGTGTCTGGTCTCGTATTTTCTTGAATTCTCCTTGCAATACCTTTTTCCTTGCAAATTGTTTTGGACTGACTCAGGTTTTTCTTTTTCCCTTTTGTGAACTGTTTAGCTGCTGCGATCCTTCTCAGAGATAGCAAATACTTTGTTTACTGTAAGCTCTTGGGCAGTCATTCATGTGGTTACACTGTGACACGGAAAAATCTTTCCGGCGCTCATTTGCACGCCCGCCCACGCATCTGCGCCCTCCTGGCCGGCCTGGGCGGGCGGCTTCGCCGTGTCACGCTGGCACGATGTCATAGGAAAGCGGCCGATTTGTCCTTAAAAAGCCTTGTCAGCGACGCAGGGCCGTTCGTGTTCCTCCGTCGACCTGCCTGAAACTGCTTGCTGCTTGCTAGCCCCGTAATTAATACTTGGCCGCCTTTGAGAACGGGTTGGTTTTGCTGCCCCACCTTCTCCTTGGGCAATCGCAAGGCGGTGCCTGCGTCCACGGGGAGCGATGTTCGCGTTCGTTAGCCCACGTGAGACGTGGGCCAGGCGCGCTGCTGCCTCCGCTGCTCCCCGCGCGGGCGCTCGCCCGCCCGGGACCAGGCAGCCTACGTGGGCCGTGGCTTGCAGTAATTTTTTTCTGGTGAGCCTCTTAGGGGGCTTTTTTCTAGCCGCAAGGACCCAGGAAGAGAGAGGCGCCTCAAAAGGGCTGATAAAACCCTCTTTGTGCAGCTTCAGTTGAACCTGAACGGAGCCGCGTCAGGGTTTTCTTACCCTGTAAAACGATGCCGTTCTTCTGGGCCCCGGATTGCTCGAGTGCTTTTGATTGTCTTGCAGTAATTGAATAGCCGCGCTGTGTAACCTGGGATGAAGGAATTAGGGCTGTTTATTCAGCAAACAGATGTCCTGGATTGCGGTGTGCTTACGATCCTACTAGCTTGCATCTTCCATTAGTTAATATTGCCGACTACTCAGGCTGTCGTTCTTGCACTGATAATTTTGCATTTGCTAATGTGTTTCAGTGCCTTAAAGGGAGCTTTGGAGACTTGTAAAATTCATAAGGTAGTGCTACGTGTCCATCAAACGCCAGTCCCTCAGTAGATGAGGGTTGCCCCTACAAACCCCTCCAACATCCCGTATTATATTGCTTCAAACCAGCACCTATTACCAGAATTGCCTCAGCCCTATTGAATTTAACTGGATGAGATCCTAGCCTGGCTTGCTAAATGGATAGGGAATGAGTGAAGTAGCTTTCAATATGTGCATCCTGCTCCTGTGCGATGCTGGCTGCAGTCGGATGCATATAGAGAGCTTGCTCTGCCCTCAGTCCTTTTCTGGCTTGTCCCTGGCCCTCTGCACTTCTGAGCAGCTTCAGACAGCTGGCAGGATTGAAAACAATTGTGTCTTGCTCATTCTTACCAAGCCCCTAAAATTGATATTGGGCTGCAAGTTACTAAGCTGACATGCTGGCAGAAGCCGGTGGGCTAGATAAGCTATTTCCAGCCTTCCATGGGGATAAGGCCCAATATCTCACTGGAAGTGAGTTGGGAGCCCCCTTCCTTTGGGGCAGTGGCTGTGATAGATTTTAAGAGAGTTAACCTTACAGCTATACCTGTAATGTATAGAAAAGCTACTTTTCGTATTTCCAAATTACATTGGGTATTGTTTTTTTCTCTCCCTTGGCAGTCTGAACTAAGCAGATCTGGCTTTTATAAGAAGAGAAATATGATAAACAATGCCTATAAAAATGCTTGTAGCTTTCACTATCATTTCTAAAATACTGTTTCTGAGAATTATGTTGATGCAAAGGAAATACACAGTAATAGAGGAGAAGCTCGGTAGGGAGGTGCCAAGTTATGATGACCTGCAAAACACAGCTACCTGGCTGCAGAACCCGTGAGTACCGTACTGGGTTTGGACAAGTAGAAACTTGAGATTCCACCTGTCCAGTCTTTATACTCTGCAAGAGATTACGGGTTTGGGGCAAAATCCTGGGCCATCAGCTCTGCAGGATTCAGCCATCAACAGCAGTGCTCGCCATGGGCTCTTCTGCAGCCTTTTTCTGTAGGTAGCTGGAAGCCATCTATGGTTCTGCTCTGCAGCTCATCCGTGGGTCATACAAGACATAAGTTGCAATTGCCCCTTACCCTCATTTTGGTTGGTATTTCGAGTGATAAGAGTAAGGATGCCTGAATGGTTACATCTCATGGCATTAGCCTCACAAAAGGTAGTTTTCTGGTGAGCTGGTGAACGAGCTACATAATTGCTGCAGTAAAAGGGGTCTCGATTCCAGTATGGGGCTGTAAGAAAAGCTTTTTACCTTAGCTTTGCCCTTAAAAATGGGAAATGTACAGCGCAAAAGAATGCTGGAAGAGAAGGGAGGTTAGATTTCTGTCACCTCAGAAAGGAGATTAGTAAAGCAGGCTGTCAAGTGAGCATGAGATATGCTCTGCACATGCTGTTATGTGAGATGCCAGAGGGATGTTCCTGGCTCCTTGATGACTGTTACTAGCAAGACCTTAGCCTGTTCTTGGCTTTTCCAAGTTTCAGTTTGTAATTGAAAAAAAATCGTTTCTTTTTCTCCCTCCCTGTTTCCTTTCACTTTCTTCCTGCTTCTTTCTCTCCTTGTGGCTTCTGTATCTGAGGAGAAAAGGAGAGCTTGCAATGCCCAACAAACACCCGACAGTGCTTACGTTTTGCTTGCTCTGGCCTAACACCTGCCTGAAACAGACCTCATCTGAAAGTAGCTGAACCCCAGAAAGAACTGTTTTAGGTGGTCTCCACTTGGAAGTAAGTTCATAGCTTGTTTTAATCTGTATTAAAAGTGTAGTAGCTGTTTCAGATTAGAACCATGTGGTGACAAACTCGTTTTCTGGAATAGGAGTCTCCGTGTATTGGCGTGAATAGCAGGACAGCAATTACTGAAGAGCTCTGTGTGCAGACAGGTTAGTGAGGGCTGAGAGGAGCTGAGGCATGACTGCACCTCCTAATTAGCGCTGGATTAGACTTTTGCCAGAGGGAAGGGCAAGGCAAGAGCAGCTCTGAACTTGTATCGTCACCGGAAGTGCCTGAGCACAGAGACACTGCTGAGTGTCCCCGGGAAGGGAGCAGCACCGAGGTGCGCTTGGAGCGGCGCCCCGTTATCTCTGGGGAACGTTGCAGGCAGGGCAGGCGCGAGCTGGTGCGGGGCTCTGCTCCCAGCTGGTTTCTCAACAGTCGCTTTGCCTGCGGTTGTCCTCCCTCTTGCTGGAGGTCCCTGCGCGGAAGCCCCAGGACCATCCTTCTCTCTGTCCCTCTGGAGAAAGCACTAGGGTTGGCTCCCCTCGAATTCAAACCCCAGGTGCTGTGGCCATGGACCAGCAAGGGCCCCGGAGCTGACCCCGACCTCAGGGTATCTGAGGGGCTCTCGGAGAAGGGATCAGCTTCTCTGAGAAGGGGACAGCTTTCAGAGTCCCCGTGGCATGCTGTCACGCAGCGGTGCGACCTCCCGGGAGCACACCTCGGCCCTTGCAGGTCCGCATCGCCTCTGCGCTTGATCGACGCGGGGTCCCGCGCATCCCTGCCGCCCGTGCGTGTCCATAGGGGCAGCAACGCTGGGGCTGCTTCCTCGCGTTGTGGCGGTGGCACGGCCACGGCAGCTGGGCAAACAGGGCAGGATTTAAACCTCCCGGCGCTTGCGCTTTGCACTGCAGAAACGGAGTGTCCCAGGCACCGGCCATAGCCCAGGGAACCGGCCGTAGCTCGGGCGGCACTGGGAGCACCGCTTCTCTCCTACTGTCATTTCCCACTGTAGTTTTGGGGCTTGTGTGTGGTTAGGAGAGAAAAAAACTGTGCACCGCGTGAGCCGTTCACGCCTGCCTGCCTGTGCCTGTGTTGTCCTTGGGGCGGGTCCTGAGGGTCAGGTTGTGTCTTGGGGCCGGCCGGGGCGTTTGAGCGCTCCTGCGTCGTGAGGCCGGGCTTGCAGGGCGTGCACAACCTCGCAGCAGGGCTGTAAGGCTCCCCGGAGCCTAGCAAGCGTTTCGTTTGGGATTTCTGGCATGGCAGAGGCACCTACATTCCCTTGTCTTTGTTATCAGGGTTTTTCTGTTGTACTCAGTGAACTCATGGTTAGATCATGTGATTTCTGCTGGTCTGTGGCTCCTTGCAAACTGCTGATTTCAATTTAAGAGCTACCTCCGGTGCAGCAGGCCAGTAGTGTACCTGTGGATGAGCCACACATGAAGGGTTTTCTAATCCTCTCTCTCATTTCTGTGGACAAAGGATCACTGCAGATGGCAAGAGATTTCTTGCACAAATGCTGGGTTTAGATTTGCTTTTAGGTATGTGCTAAGCCTCCACACAGACTTTGGATCAAGCTGGCTATGTAAGACTTAGCTTAGCCCATTCTGTGTAAACGCTCAAACAAACCAGGAAACAGTGTAAATATTAAGCACGATGATTAGGTTAAATCACCTCAGGGTTTCAGCCTCACCGGACTGAACATCTGCTTCCATAGCAGAAATAGCGAGGTGCTGCACTTCAGGCAAACCTGGCCTCAATCCGAGGGAATGTCATTTTATGTCACTCCCCATGTGTATCTTCCTTTGCCATTCGGTCTATACCGGGCTGTACTTTTGTGTGTATCCTTCTTTTGTTTCCTTTCAGCCATGTAAGAGAATGTATTGTGGTTGCTGAGTATCGAGTGCTTCTATTGCTTGTTATTGAATACTGGCTCTGGTGTCTTTCCAGTTAAGCTCTATGCACCTTTTGTCTTTGAAAATCAATGGAGAGCAAATTAAAAAGGAGCTAGTTTTCAGTGGTACCTTTCACTAAAAAAAAAAAAAATCCGTTTATGTTTGCTGATGACAAGAGAGGTTTCTAGGGAGGCCCATCTGGGAGACAAAATACGGCCAGTGCTCTTAGTAAGCACCAGGAAACTTTTTTTTGTTGTGGAAAACCTTGGATGCCTCATAGCCACTCTCATCTCAACAGAAAAACAAAATTCCGGGGCATTATTGTGTTTACAGCAGATGTTGCTTTGTGCTGCAGCGTCTTGATGTGCAAACAAGTGAAGGGTCTTGGGAATTCTCCTGAGATCGTAGGAAAGAATATCTAAGATTAGTCACCAAAAGCCAGGATTGTGCAGCAGGTTTGGCAGTGCGGGAGTAGAGAAGGACACCAGATGAGGCCTATTGCTAGTACCTTCCTGCTGGGAGTGGGGGGTTTGGGGATCCCGATACGCGGTGGTAACAGCCGAACCTGCCTGCGACGAGTCCAGACTCCTCTGGAACTCGGGAAGATGCTGAGGCCTTGTTCGCTTAAACATTGCAATGAGCTGTGGGAGCCTTGCAGAGTTTGATATGCCAAAGAAGGGGTTTGCTTAAGTTTCCTTAAAACAAGGAAAAAAGAAAGAAATGTACTGAAAATAATTGAGTTTCTGGTGCTTTGAAAGCTTCTCAGTGTTCTTCCAGCTCTCTTCTTCTGTGAAAGCATGTCCTTTTGATTGCAGTTCGGGCTTAGCAGAGTACAGTACATCTTGCCACGGAGTGAGTAAATGAGCCCCGCTCGGCAGCTGCTAGTGAATGACCATGTCGGAGCATGCCTTGGCTTATCAGTGAAGGCGGCCTAATGTATTCAGCCCAGCCTACCTGAGCATCCTCTACAGCGGCGAACCCAATTAACTGTTTTTCTACTTGCTCTGTGAATGGTTTCAGCAGTTACGGAGGTGCTTCATTTTACAGTGTTCCAGTAAGACGTGCCGGAGAGCGCCCTGGCCGTTTGTCTCACGCACCAGTTGCTCTCCGCTGCCCAGAAAATGCACCAGGAGCTTGCTGCGGCACAGGCTGGCGAGGCTGTGCACGAGCAGAGCCTGGCTCATTAGCGTTACATTCATTAGTTCCTAAAAGCATTCTGAATCAGATCTGGGGGCATGAGGAAGAGATTTACAATGTATCCTACCAGTGTGACAAAATGTTCTTAGTCAAAAAGAGAAAATGGGCCTCTCTGGACCATTCTAAGGGATTTTATTGTTTAGCTGTTGTTTTTCAAGATGCCTCAAACTATTTGGTTTTGTGTTTCTCTGTTATCTTCAAGACAGTCCTCCCACAAAAAGGCAAATACCTGCTTTTACTGAATTATTAACAACAATAGATGGAGCTTACGTATCAATGAAAATTATGGACGTTTCCCAAGGCAATTGATTTAAACGGAGTTAAATTTAGTGGAAGCTTCTATTGGTATAATGAATGCTCATTATAGAGTCTAATGTGCTTTAGGGGCTTGAAAACCTTCTCAGTAGGGAAGCCAGGCTGCTGTTTTCCAGCAGAGGCACAGATGCTGTACCATGGCACTGCTGTCATGACTGTGTCCCGTCACTGTGCCAGAACATGTCTCTTTAACCTTGTGCGTTGTTTTCCTGTTGCAGAAGACCACCTCCCAGCTGGCTTCCCCACCATTGATATGGGCCCGCAGCTCAAGGTAGTAGAAAAGGCCCGCACAGCCACGATGCTCTGCGCCGCCAGCGGGAACCCTGATCCTGAAATCTCCTGGTTCAAGGACTTCCTGCCTGTCGATACGGCAACTAGCAATGGGCGAATAAAGCAGCTCCGCTCGGGTAAGGTAGCAAAGCAAGTAAGCCTTCCTTACCTCCTCACTTCTCCTCTTGTTCTCTTTAGTTACTATGATTTTTTTTCTCTCTGTGATGCTGAAATGCAATTCTAAACCCAAACGTCAATTTGATTTGAGCTTGTTTCTTTTACAATATGAAAACAGTTTTTGGAGCTGATCCACCCTGACAAGGTATCGTGGCTTGTTAAAAGGAGGGATTAGCACGGACATGACTTTTGGAGCATCACCTGGGTTTCTTCTTCAATAGACCATCTTGATTTTGCCCCAAATCATTGGTAGGCTCAAGACATTTCACTACTGACTCAACAGGCCTCAAATACTTTTAATTGCAGAGAGCAAATCGTTATAAGAAAACAGTGATTGAGGCTTTACAATCAGTGGTCATGTATTACTTCACTCCTTACAGACTCTACAAGGCAACACTGTGTTCTGTTGAGATCTTTATCATTTTTGCTATGTGACAGGGCAAGAATAAAAAAAAAACTCAAGAAGTAGCAGTTCTGTGGATTTCAAAGGGACATGGACACAGTTTTGAAGGCACACTTTCTCTTATTGTTGATAAACTGAGTACAAGATTTTGAGAGACAAGCTGTTAATTCCTGTCAGCGGCTAGGAATGCATGCATTTTTGCAAGGAACTCTTGTTTCTCTGCTGCGCTGTTCAGACTCTGGGACTGTAGGGCCCGTTAGAGAGTTAAAGCAAATAAAACATTGCTTTATTCATTGATGACTAAAAGTGCAGCTCCCCAGTGTGAATTGCAGAGGCTGTTTAACAGTGCAGAGCAACGCTCTACAGCAGCTTTAGTCTGGGGAAAAAAAGCCCTTTGTATCCTACAGAAAGTGCAGAAGAGAACGAAGCTGGAACAGCTTCTGTCTAGAGAGGTCTTGTGCTTAAATAAGAGGCAGACTGCCTTGCCTGGCCGTGCTGCATCTCTGGGCTCTCAGAAGGCATTTGTCTTGAGGGTTGCTGCCAGGAAAATACCATCTTCCTCCCAGCAAGGTGAACATTTAATACATTTCTCCATAGCAGGTGCCCTCTGCACAAGTCTGATGATGCTTGGCTGATAAGCAACCTTTAATTTGGGGGAGTGGGTAATGAGACATTACTCTTGTCAGAAATAGAAGCCAGCCTGACACTCCTGATCCCACCTTGATGTACCACGGAGCGCTAATTATACTAATGCGTTTATAGCTTATGAAATTCCCCAGTGACCTTTAGCTTATCTCCCCCACAACATGGCTTAATCTTGATCTGTTTATGCTGAAAGAAAATATCACACTTGTTAATTATTCTGAGAAGCTTTAGGAAGCAGCGACAGGAAAGTGCACATGGATGTATTTCACTTCATAGCTGACTAAATCAGCATCAGAAATTACCATAAACGAGCAGCAAGGCAGCTCCTGATGCTCTTGCTATGCATTCTCCAACCCCCTTTTTGCAGGCACTTGGCTGCCTCTCTGCCAGCTGCTTCACAGGTTTGGTGAGATAGGAAACTTAAAAAAAAGCTAGTAAACGCTGTCACTGTGTCCAAATTTTGTTTCCTATTTACCGTTTTTAAGCAACATCTCAATTGAATATTTCACCTGGGATTCCAGCTCTAGAGCTGGCTGCTTACTGAAGACACAGTAATTACCAAGGGAGGTGTCAAGGGAACCTTTTAGAAATCAATGAGCAGCGCACATCTGCAAACTTGCAAAAGAAATTGATTAGCTCTCTAATGTAGTAAGGGAGGTTTCCACAGTTCAGCGCAAGAGACTTCCAGGTATGATTGAAGTTTTATTTTTAGGGACCTGATGACACCAAGCCAAGATTCACCAAGGCTCTGTCCCACCCTTGCAAGAGTGAGGAACAAGAAGTTTACCACTTCTCGTGGCAGAGAAGTTTCCAGGTTCCAGCCACCTCTGCTGGCTTTCATGGCTTTTTCTCTGTTTTTCTAGTTGGTGTAAAGTAGGGCATCCCTCTTGGAGTGCCTGGGTCCCACTTACCCGGCTGCAGTCATCCTGTGTGAGCACTGCGGTAGGCTGGGCAGTCTCCGATCCATTTTGCAAGGTGCTAATTGAACTCACTAGTACTATACCGTAGTGGGATAGAATTGTTCCTCAAAAAAAAGCATTTTTAAATAGGTACTTCATTACATGCGAGAGTGTAATAGTTTGCAAAGTCTCTGCTCCATTAAGATTGTATCTTACCGCCAGCCTGGCATATCTGCATGAATGTCATTTTATATCGTCTCAATCTAAATATACGCTCATTTAATTTCATTTAATTAAAACCCAATAAAACTAGACAGATGTAATATACTTAAAATAGTTATGATGCAATGTCAGCCCAATACTACATGTATAGGGTGTCCAGCCTTCACCTAGTACATAATATATTATTATTCAGGTTTACTAAGTATAGGTCATAAAGGTCAAAACAGCTTTGGACTCCAACTTAGATGGGGGATTGAGGGGTGATTTCATTTCTTCAGCCTCCTAGTGTGATATAAATGGCTAGAGGTAAAGACACATGCCTGGGGAAGGTGCTTTCTTCTGACCCTCACAGTTATGTGGGCTGGCAGTGCTCTGGGGGCTTCAGGCAGGTCTTTCAGCTAACATGCAGTCAGATCATGTGCCTAAGTGGGCTCTGAACAGCAATTTTTAGAGGTCTGTTCATCTTCAGTCAATGTACTAGAGAGTTTGTGCTGTCTTAAGCCATTTTAACTCCAGAGTATTAGTATCTTTGCCAACAACAAAGCTCCAATTTACATATCTGTCCTATGTCCTGCCTGTCCCTCAGTTGATAATTACACCTATATATATGTTTATGCATTTTTCTGATTAAATTTTCTGATAGTTAGCACAACTCTTTATGGGGCTTTTTTCCCCTTCCCTCCAATACATAAGTCCTTCTTCAAGAATAATGCTTAATTTTTTTTGTAAGCCTAGGTATTGGATAGTTTTGACAGTAGGTTCTGGGCTGCTTGCTCTGAAGATGAGAACACAAATAAACACAGGTTTTCATCTCCGGTATCACACATCAAGACAAGGTCTCTGACTCAGGCTGGTTGTAGCAAAATTCTCCATTGCTCCTCTTGCTAAGACTTCCTACCTTTTGCACAGAGGATGCTTTTTTGCAAACTCAGGGGCTCAGGACGTCTCCCTGTTCTCACTCAGGGTGCACAGCTTCAGTCATTGATAGAGAACCTGAGGCCAGCTCTGGGCTGGGAAACTTCCCCAGCATGCTAACTCATTTTAAAACCTGTTTGGCTGGACTGATTTTAAAACCAGCTGGAGACTGTAGTATTGCAGGTAACATACGTATGAGTTCTGGCAGCAAGGGCTTGGGTCAGTGCTTCACTGCCGAACATGTTTTAAAATTAGACGATGATGTGGAGGAAATTTTCCAATATAGATCAGATTGTGTTGATGCTTCACGGCTCTTCGGAAAGAATCCTGGATCTTGAGCTCCCAAGACTTCAAAGCAAATCTAGTGGTATTCATACACTCAAAGCTCTTGAATGCTTCCAGTGAGTTCTATATTTGAAGAAACACTCTTCCACCTTGCTTTTCAGAAAGCTTATGAACAAAATGTCAAATTAGAATAAAGCAATATCCTGAGTGTTAACACACACATATCCTTGCCATGTAAGGAAATGCCAAAAATTCAAGGAGCCTTGTCATCTTCTATCTGTTAAAGAACTTCATGTAAGAAGTATCATCCTTTTTTAATCACCATGAATTAACTGCATTATGGAGCCATGCCCAAGACCTTAGCGTGACTTTCAGGCAATTAATTGCAAATAAAGTATCAAAGAGGGCTCTGCAGGTGACTTTAGTCACTCTCCAGAAAAATGTAGGTGCCTCTTAACAAAGAAGCAGTGGGAGGCTGCTTACCAGATCATCTCGACTCATTTATGCCCTCAGAGTTACTAGCAAGCATTTTTCATTCTGGTCTTGATGGCTAGAAGCACTACTAGTATGGAAACAACATAAATACCCAACATAAACAGTACAAATGTGCAAAAAGAGGCAGTCCCTGCCTCAAGGAGACAGCACAACAGGTAACTGACACATTCTGCTTTACTAGTAACAGCCAGCACTCAGTACCCAGCAGAAGTCACTCAACTCCTGGCAAGATACAGCTTCAAGTGCAGACATCATATGGGCATCCACCTAGAAAGATATGGGTATGAACAGCCCATAAGAATAGGGATCAGAGAGTATTATCTAAAGCGATTAGGAAACCCATACAAGGATGGGTGCCCTCTCAGGAAGGGACTGACTGGGCAAGAGGCTGAAGCAAAATCATGGCCAGCAGATGAACAGCTGAAGTTTTATATCCTAGAAGAATGTGTCCTGTCCATCTGGGTCTGGCTGTGTGAGGCACACAGAGCAATAATGGGATGCACACAGACCACACACACACACACACACACACACCCTCTTGCAATTTGTGACAAATAGCCAGTCTGTCATGTGTTACTCTCATTTCTGAAAATATTTTCCCCAAAATTATCTTAGGAAGTAGATGAAAGCACTGACCAAGTTTTCTTGGGTCAGTGCTGCATTGTCCTAGTACCCTGTTGTGGCTGGCAGGAGCCTTGGTTTCTCTGTTTTATGTTGCTTTCGGGGCTTTTTTGGTCTTTTAGGTTCCTATAAAAAAGTACTATGTTGATAGGTCCAGGATGAGTTTGTATCAACAGAGCGAAGTCCCTTCTCCAAAAGAGCCTGTCCTCCACTATGGGAATACCAATGCAAACAATCCCGTGAGGTTTTCCAGTGTATCACCCTATGTTTTTGCCTTGCTTGGGGTGCCTGGCTGCTCACTTCCAGTGCTCAGAGAGGATGTTGGGCTCTGCATCCCTTCCTGCTGAAGTGACTGTCTAGGGTGTTGCTCAGTGCTGGTCATCACAGAGGTGAAATAAACTCTCCTCCCTTAGGAGTGTTTCAAACCCTTCAAACTGCACAAGACGTTGGTTTTGAAGTTTGCTATTGGGGTGACCTTTGTATAAAGAGGCCTGGCGTTCGCAGGACACAAGTTGCCCTCAGTAACGGTTCAAGCGATGGCACCTCCGCCACTCGACGGACTCTCCTGTGTTGGCACTTTGTGGCTTATGTGCTGTGATTCAGTCCCTTTGCAGGGACACCTGAGGATGCCAACCAGAGGTGCGTTGTCATATGGTGTGGGGGGAAAACAGGAACCTGTGTTCCTGCTGTCAGGATGAGGAAGTTTGGGGTCCCACAGGAAAGCCTTGTGCCCTCTCTGTAATGGTTTCCTCGGAGCAAAGAGCGAATGTCCTGACTTTGACAAGGTGAGAGAGACCCAGAATAAACATTGTGCTAAATACTGCGACCCTCACTGCTGCTCTCACAAGGGCTGGCTTACATTCAGAGGCCAGGAGGATTGGGACCTAATGCAGGAAAAAATGAGCTGGTCATACTTGTATTTTAGGGGATCTGTTTGAAGTACTCAGTTGCTCCTAGAGCGCTGTGTAGACAACTGTGCATTAGAGAAAGGGTTTAGCTTCTGCAGGGAGTAGACTTAAAGATGCACTGCCTATCTTTTCAGTGCTAGGGCTGAACAAGAAACCCTGTTGCAGCCAGATGAGAGAGAAGGAAGTTCTGTTTTCTGCCCCCTGAGCTTGTGCTTGAAGTCAATGCGCTGTTCCCGTGGGAAGTGACACACTGTGGTGAAGCTTTTCTTAACTCTGAGAATTGTGAAAGGGGGCAGGGGGAGGCCCTAGACCAAACAGAACAAAAATATCACTTGGCAAACTTTCCAAACAGGCGAAACGAAATAACCCTGTTTTCTGTGACTGTGCTATTTTATGCGAGTATCTCTGGGTATAACTGTTCTGTCAAGGGTAACAGTAGTTGCTAAGATAGATAAATAATAGCAGATTTATCGTAGCAAGAGAGAGATTACCCTCAGCTTCAGTGACTGCAGGATCTCTCCTGATGCTTCAGTCATCTGTGGATAGAAAACATCGGAAAATATAACCAGACATAAAGTTAAAATGGGGTAGTGTCGTCTTGGCGGAGGAAATTCTAAAATGAATAGTTTGAATTGCTGCTCCTGCTCAGAGAAAGGACTCTGCCTAAAGGAAGGGTAGTTAGGAAATTGAGAGAATAAGTATAAATATTGTAATTACTTTTTAAGAGGCAAGTTAAACATGTTTAAAATATGCCTTCTTTGTATTTACAGAAATTCTTTTCTGTCTTTCTTTCCCATTGAGTGATCATTGTTGTGGATAATGGAATGAGCTGTAAATCTGAGATACACGACACTCTTGTATGCATACTGGTATTTATTAATCAATACACTGAACATGATTTGACACACTGTGTCCTGTTTAACCCTGTTTTTCTGTCTGTTTAAACTCCTCAGTTTTCTTTGGTAAGTGCTTGGTATTCAGATCCTACAAATCTGCATAAAACCAACACATACCATGAACTGCCTACAGATTCAAAATGCATGAATCTCTCCCTTGTACTAACAGCCTTCATATGTGCAAAATAAGACCAAGGGGACAAAAGTGGGGATGAGAAGGGTTCCCTGCCAATTTGTCCAGCTGGAGCATCTCCCCTTGAATCATGCTTCATTACTGAGCGTATGCTGACCTCAGGACACTGACCGTTGGGTCCTCCACTTGCTAAACACATTGAGCTCACAAAATGAACCTATATAGACTGTTGCAACAGGAGAACTGAATCTCATTCCCAGAGAAGCCCTCCTTATAAGATACTCTTCATTAAGGCATGTAAAGTTATCTCCAGTGCCTTATAAAGAGGGCAAGGCCTGCTTTCTCCAGCTAACATCCAAATTAGGCAGGAATGGCAGAAGTCTGGCTAGTGTGCTGCTGTTACATTACCAGAAACTACTTGGTCTGGAAATATTTTCTTTCTGAAAGTTAATTCTGCATGACACCAATTCATTTGCCGGAGGGAACCCGATGCAAGGTTTATGCGAATGTGGAGAATGGCTCAAAACTGATTTGTTATACTCTCCCCTTAGTTTAACTTCTTTAAGTGAGCAGATTTTGTCCCACTGGTCATTCTAACCTCAAAGCAAAAACGCACCTAGTGCCCGCAACCATGCGCTTTCCACCCCTCCCGCCCCGCACACGCACGGTCACACGGCCCCCAGGCCACACGCACCTTCCTCCTCCTCCTCCTCCTGTAAGGAATGAAAGGGCCCTGCACCATCTCCCCAGCGTGTCCTCCATCTCAACTGCTTGCAACAGCAAAGGGGGTGAATGCAAGTGGGTGAGGGCAGCCAGCAACGCCACCTCTGCAGCTTAGTCCAGCCCCCGTTCGCACGGGTGGTGGCGTTCGTGGCCGCTGCAGGGCTGGGCGCTGCCCTCCGGGAAGCGATGAGCTTTACTAACACCTGAGAGTGTCACTCTGACTTTTATTGCACATCAGTTTCTTTTTATTTATTCCTGTCGCGCTGATACAAATTCTAGCTTAAAAAAAAAAAAACCTTTCTGCTTTTTAGTTATGATTTTCTTCCTTTCCTCTTTGTACTAATGCTTCTCTCTAATCTTATTTGCATTCAAATTACCTCACCAGGTGGTACACCGATCAGAGGTAAGAATGCTGAAATGTGCCTCCAGTTGTCACGTCACTCCATCTCCTGTCTGCCTTGTCCCTTCTCTGATGTTTCTCATCTCCAGCTTTTACTCTCAGCCCTAACTCTGCCAACGCTCTTACTCATTTGCACTCTCCCGCCAGTGTGTTTATTTTGGTTGATTTTTAGCGTGACTTCTTGTAGACTCATCCATTGCGATTTTGCACTGTTGAAAGGGGGTTATTCAACGGAAAGTTTGCAAACTGGAAAATGGTCCCCGGCCTGCGCCATGGAAGGGTTGGTTTCTCCTGCAGCTCCTGCAAGTGTCTGAGCTTCCTGCACAGTCGTGGCCCTGGGGGCTCTGTGTCCGGGGAGGGTTAGATGGATTGCTTTGGTGTAAGCTTAAGGAGGTAACATTTTCACAAGAGAACAGCCAACCTCTTCTCTCCTGCTGCTGACAGACAAGAAACTCTAATCAGAAGGAGATGAATTCCTGAAAACTTGAGTAAATCTGGCTCTGGGATAAGCAGCACCTTTGAGTGCTTCGTGTTTGCCTTTCAAGTGTGGAAACCCTCTAATGTGGCGGCCTCTAGACCCAAGGACCCCCCCTCCCTGTGCTGGACAAGCTGGTGTTGCTTTGTAGCATAAAGATTTGTTTTGAGTAAATGAATCAGAAACGCATCTGGCTGCTTTAAGCCTTCATTAATTAAACCCACCTACAGTTTGACAGCCCAGTGTGCGCAGTCTGAGGCTGGTTTCTCACAGCCTGTGTGCACCGGTAATGACTTTCCAAATGGAGTGTGGTTTTCCTGGCCTAAACACTCAAAGTTGTCCCTTTAGATTAACTTTAGTATGTTAATCAGTGTTACTTAGTGAGGCCCTTCTGAGTTCTCTTGTGATTTTGGTTACACCTGTTGACTGACCCCTGGATTTCTTGATAGAAAATGACTACCACCTACAAATCGACACAGTCTCATTCGTCCAGTTTTCCCCCCTCTCCCCTTCCCTCCCCCTTTTCACTGAATCGCTGCTGGAAGTTAATAATCTGACTCTTTGGAACTGGTTCTGTTGCTGGGGGTTAATGTTTTCAGCGCCCGCTAAGTGATTTTAGAGCAAATGTGAATTGCTGTTTGATGTGTATTTGCATTAAGTTGCCTCTGTAGCAAATCTGGGTCAGGGAGAAAGACTGCAAACCTTATTTTGATATGAATGGGCTTACATATCTGTCATTCCTCCCCTTGGAACGCGCAGAGATTGACAGCTGTGATGTTACAAGCTCCTTAAACTATTTCTTCATCTTCTATTTCTATTGCAAATCCTAAAATGAAATGACAGCTTGAATGCTAACTAGCCGAGCGCTCGGAGCTCCCAGCGCTGCGCTCGGCGCGCCCGCTGCCTTGCCGGAGCCGCCCGGCGCGGCCCCGCGCGCTCCCTCCCTCCTTCCGTGGCTGATGACATTAGTGACTCAGCACCAGAACCGCGTGGATGCTCCATACGTCCTGCTTGGGAACCGAACGCATCTCTGTGGAAAGAACCATCCATCTCATAAAACATAAGTTCCCCGCACCCCCACCTCCACCCTCACCCCCGTTTCAGTCCTGATGAGGTATTTTAAGAATGTTCTTGACATTATTTAAAATATATGTGTCCTGTTTGAATGTCAGCGATGACATTTTTGTGAGAGCAAACAGAAGCCATGTGCTGCTCTCTGGCTTCTCCTAGAGGATTTCTGTCAGCCTAATGCCTTTTATTTAAAATGGAGGTCATTGCATTTCTAAAGATAACGACAGATTAGATGAAAGTACTTGTATAATGGTGAGGTTATGTCCATGTGGAAGTGACTGTTCTGCCATGTTCTATACCCAGCTGCACTCTTGTTCCTCAGGAAGGTAAGTTGGATGCTTTGGATGTTTGTCTGAAAGGAAGGGTGAACTAATGACTCTTAATGGTCCTCTTTGGTAATAATGTTTGGGGAGAGGGGTGGTTTTGTTCTGATTTAATTGCCACTGTGAGTGTGTTGATAGGAGACGGATGTATGGGAATGTTGGAAAGTTCAGCTCTCAGCTAAGGACTTTGTGCGGGCCCAGTGGAAAACCTGCTTGCAGGAAATTGTGTGATTAGCAAGAGGATAATCTAAGCAAAATTCTGCTGTGCAACCCTTACCAAACAGGATGAGATTTATCTAACCACCTCTTTTGATCTTACCCCACATGTTTGGTCTAAGAAACCTCTGACTTCTCTGAAATAGGAGAAGATCATATCTATAATTCAGGATCTCAGGGTTTAACTTAACTCTTTACCCTGCAGGGGCTGCCCTGGATAATAATTTAGGGTAACAACTTAATCTTGAAGTCTCTATTTGTTCATCAGAAAGACGTGGAGCTGGCGAGTACCCACCACATTAGGCAACAGCCAGGTGCTTGGGGTGACCAGCAGATCATATCAGCAGCTCCATGTTGGAGCAAGTTACTCTCCATTCTTATTTTCAAAGCAGCAAATCAGATGTTCGTTTCCATTTTGTTGGAATTGAGCTAGCTCAACCTTTAGTGAAATCTGGCTGCTTTTGCCTGCCCCAAGCTGTAAAAGAGTGGAGCACAGCTGTGTTTCAGGTGGGTGCTGAATCGGACAGGCATTATATCAGATGCACATGAGGAGGTAAAGCAATATCATCATCTCAGGCATTATCACTCTCCAGTCAGATTTATTTGTTACTTTTCTGTCACCACAGGAAATACCTGAGGTTCCTATACATAAGAGTATTTCTTCCCTTGACGTCTTCCCAGACGTCAGCGTAGCAGAGGTCTGTCTGAATTAACGTTAGATCAGCTCACTTGGGTGTCAGAAGCTGTCTGTCTGAGAAGACAGGTAAACACCCACACCGGCTTGCGTATAGCTGCAGCTAAACCCTTTCCAGTACCAAGCAAACTGGTTTAAGTATAGCTCCAGTACTTTTACACTATCCTGCAAGCTGGAGCATAAAGCAGTCCAAAGAGATTAGAGAGATCTAAAAGAATGTCTTTGCTGTCTTTTTTCTGAGTGTGTGTTTGTACCTTTGATTGCACTTTGTATATGGTAGGATTTTTTCTATTTCTTGAGCTTTTTCTGTCACAAAAAAAAAAAGAAAAGAAAAGAAAACAGTGTGGAAACAAGATGTGCTGCAGGAGCAGACAGTGTGGAGGGGAAGGCTGGGTGGGATAGTGTCTAGAAATGTTTGTAATGCCATGGTTTTTTACCGTCTGGATCAGATCGACTCATGTCCCTTTAGAAGCACATGCAGAGGCATTACTGTATGTTTGACAGTGCTATAGCTTGCTTCTGACACAGATTCCCCTGAGATTTCCAGTACCTGCTGGTGAGAGATCAGAGCATCCTGAAACTGCTGTCTCGCAGGAGACCAGGATCCCCCGAGTGCGTCATCTCCTCTCCTCCCTCTCTGCCCGAGTCCAGCTCGGGTGCCGAAGTCCGGTGCTACGAGCAGCTGTCTCTGGTGCGCACGAGAGTGATTTCTCAGCCGTGCTGCCATCCAGAACAGGTCCCTTGTATGCTGGTCGCCAGGCTCGCAGGCGTAATGAGCATAATGAGCACTAACAATGAAAATATATTTGTAGTTATCTTGTTTGCATAATTGGCACTGCTGATGGCCAGGGGAGGCTAGGTGCATTCCTTTGTAACAGCTGGGAGGTGTCGCTATTGTGAATTGCAAAAACCTAGTGAATATGGGAAATGCTATTTTTATTATTAGCGACTCTTAAGTGGTTTTGGTGTCTTTACATTTGTAACAGGTCCCATAACAGGAGCTGGTTATTTTGGGCAACAGCCAAAGTATCAAATTCCAACTGTCCTTTTCTCTGGGCTTTCACATTGTCCCTTTCACCACTGTGGTCGTACTTCAGACTGGGTCCTTGTCTGGTGTTGCCTTGGCTCTGGCCCCTGCTCCACAGATCCTGGATTTTGTTAGAAGGATTCTTCTTTTTCTGGGAATGAACTTTCAGCAAAAGAGGGATTGGGATCCACATCTGAGCATTAGCTGAAGGGGTGACTAGGAATACTGCTTCAGGAGAAATCAAGTGGTGTTTCTGTGGATGTTGATGTGGATGTTGTGTTGAGGGAGCTTGGGGTAGCAGAATGGGGAAAATATACCTATTTTCAGCTGCCTGAAAGAAAGGGCCCTGGTCACGAAGCTGGGTTCATTCACATTTGCATTGTAAATCCTTTCGTTAGATTAGTGTTGTGACAGCAGCCTGAATCCTCTGACTCTTGGATACTTACTTACAGGAGCACTTACTTCCAGGTATAATTTGGCTGAGGCTTTGAATAGCTGTGCTAGGGAAACAGAGCTGCTCCCGCCATGGGGGCAGAGCTGCAAGCTGAGTAGATGTGGAAGAGGATCCATAGGAGCTGTCCAGTTTGGCTCCCATGTCAAGCTTTATGGGTGCTCATGCTCTCTTGTCCTGATGAGCTATAGAGTAGGATTTTGGAGAGATCATTTTGTAACTCAGAGCTTTTTGTGTTTGATTTGTCACCTAAAGCAGTGAGTGACGAGCCCTCTGGGGCACAGCAGAACCAAGCCCTCCCCACGGGCCTGCCAGGGAGGGCCCTTAGCAGGATCTGCCTTCCCCGTGCTCTGTACAGTGTATTCCTAAATGCTTTGTTTAAACACTGTCACTGCAACTAACTCTTTTGCCTAGGCGCAAGTATTTTTGAATAGGTAAGTATCTTGGAGATATCTTAACTGGGCTGTTGTCAGTGCCCAAATTTAAAGAGCAAAAGAAAAAGCTAGGAGGGGAGGAAAGGGACTGGCACAGAGAGACCAGCACAGAGTACCTACAAGGGATGCTTGTCAATCAGCAGGACGCGTTTCTGCCCTCAGCTTCCGAAAGCTCTGCCTTGTCACTCCTCTCCCTGGTACTGGAGGACAGCCAGGGTTTTTCTCAGGAGCTTACAGCTCTCTGATATGCTAAAACATGTTACCAGGAACAGGTCTGATCTGTGAGTGAGATCAACGTGTCATCACAGCATGGCAAGGCACGACTGCCCTCTCTTCTGCTGAAGCCCTGCTGCGGTTCAGGCTGCTCTGGCGGCAGTGGTGGTCGGATGATGCTCGGCAGGAAGAGGTTTCACTTTGATGCGTGTGTGCAGCTGCAGAGCTCAAACAGGCAGTCCCATACAAGCTGTTCACCGTTTCTCCCAATACGTGTATGCACATCCTTGTAGTAAATGGTCTTCGCTCACCTGCTAGAGCTGTGTGTTACCCAGTTGCACGTCAGGACTCAGCCATGCAAATGAGAAGAAGGTGCTTGGCACAGAAGCGCTTGAGGAGTCCAGATAAGTCTACTGTAATACCCTGTGTGAAGACGACCTTACTCAGCAACTTCCACAACATAAATCCCAATGTACTATATGAAAGTAAATCAGTCGTCTTACCTCTGGTTTGCAGAGGCACAGTGGATTGTAAGACGAGCCATTGGCAGAGCTAGGAATAGAAATCAGGCTCTGCTGTTCTCAAAGCAAAGAGTTCACTGTGCTTTTGAGAGTCTTCAGATACAGCTTTTATGAACTTCAAAGATGGGAGCTGTTCAGGACTTTGTTCTGCCCTTTGTGTGGGTCCTAATATCCCATCCATCCTAGACTTGAATTCTCCAAGAGGTGAAACTATTTCCCTTCTCTGGGATGGCCAAGCTCCTAGAGCTTGGAGCACTTCACAGTCTAAGAGTTTTTTCCAAGGCTTAAATGATGCTTGCTTTTTTTTTCTTTTTTTTTCTTTCTTTCTTTTTTTTCTTTTTTGTCTCCAGATTTCTGATCCCATCTATGTCTGAGCTTCTTACTTTGTTGATAAATACCAGTATCCCTCAGATACTCTGTATCTTCTTTTACCCATCGCCTGGTTGTAGACCATCTTTTAAGAAAACAACCTCTACAGTCCGTCCAGCTGCTATCAGCTTGGCAGTTTCTGCTTTCTGCTAGCTCTTAGCTATACTGAGGGCTCTTTATGAATTATTTTCTCTTTGTGGTTTAGTTGAAGGCTTTGCTTTGACCTCCTTCTGCTTTCCAGGTTCTCTCTTGCTCCTGATGTGCTACAGTTTGAGCAGTCATGCCAGCCCAAGTAAAACTAGAATCACTTGCCCAGTGTTTCTGAGCAGTCTGTAGAGAGTTGCTGACATAAGTTTAATGTTTGTGGTACGATTTCCGTGACCGGTTTGTGTCCACTCTGGCTGCAGAACTGACAGTCAATGATAACGTATAATCTGCAACTCTGCTCTACCTTCATTTTTTTAATCATCTTTTGTTATTCCCTTCCCTCTCCAGCACTGGTATTGGGGAAAAGAAAGAAAGAGTAGTTTGACTAACTGACATTTAAGAGGCCTGGTGATCCCAGGATGGCATATGTAAAAGGGAATGAACACCAGTGCCATATATTAAATGGTTACAGGGAGTACAGCAAAAGGTATGTCTTCACT
Source organism: Rhea pennata (assembly GCF_028389875.1). Taxonomy (NCBI): domain Eukaryota; kingdom Metazoa; phylum Chordata; class Aves; order Rheiformes; family Rheidae; genus Rhea; species Rhea pennata. The sequence goes on along the minus strand of NC_084670.1, from coordinate 12,713,189 downwards.
GCAGAGCTGTCTAGGGATCTTACCTGGGAGTTACCTGCTAACGCTTTCCTAGGCAGACACCGCTGTCTGCCACTGAAGCTGACCCTGTTTCACAGGGGGAAGAAGGGGAGGAAAAATAGAGCAGGTGCTTATACACAAGCCCGCAAAGTCCCAGCGACGCGCGCCCAAGGCAGTGCTGCGCTGCAGAGGGCACTGCCGCTCGGGTGTGCTCTGCAGGTAGCTGATGTGAGCACGCAGAATTAACTCTGCAGCGAATGGGTGCCCGTGGAGTAGTGAGTGGAAATAAAGAAGGGGGTAATACATGGTGAGTTCCAGGAAAATCTTCCTGAGAGAGAGCATAACCAGGCTGGGGCATAAATTCCTGGAGGAAGTGGTGAAAGACCTGTTACTTGGAACATTTAAAATGGAATTGAACAGAACATGGGTACGTTTACAGCAGGGAACAATTCTGCCCTGGCCCCCGGAGAGGCACAAGATAACCTAGCAGGTCTTTTCCATTCCTAGATTCTCTGATTCTCTGTAGCTTGTCAGTGCTGGGAAGCTTCCTCCTGCTCTGCTGCCTGTCATGCTGCTGTCGGCTTGAAGCTGTTTTTCAGGGACAGCACGCAGAAATTCAACATTCTCCCTGAATTAAGCAGCAGCACTCTGCAGGCTTTGGGTGTCCAGAGAGAACCATGGCTAGGGAAAGCTGGCGGCTCCTTTTGTTAGTAGGTGGAGAAACTTCTGCAAACAAGCTTTCTCTGTCTAACTGAAGCCTCATTTGCAGCGCTAATGCAAGAATAGGGAGGCTCTGTACATCACTTTTATTAAATGGCAGAACCCAGTGAAGTTCATTTTCCCCATGACATATAGCCTTATGCTACAGTCTCAATTTATCCTTCTAAATAATGTAGGTGGCAGTGGTTGATTCACATTAGTTTTCCTTCTGTTCTGATGATATGAAAAACTGAGTTTGACCTCTACAACTTGAACCAGCAAGAAAGGAGGAGGGAATTTCAGCAGCTATTCTCAGGGCCGCAGTCCATGGTCGTTTTGAACCGCGGCAGGCAGAAATGAGTTCAGATCCTTAAAAGCAAAGGGGTTAATGTTTTCTTTTAGTTCACTACATGGTTTGTGGGCACAGTCCCCTTCTTACAAGCAGTCCTAACCAGCAGAATCTGAGCACTCGGAGGTGCTTCAGAAGTTATTCCTGTGTTGCCTGGGGGAAGCAGGCTGAGCAGCCACCACTTCAGTGTCTGGCCAATGACTGTTTGCTCCTGCAGTGCCAGGTTGCTGTCATGTGCATCCTACTTCTTTCTTTTTCTTCACTTCCATCTTTTAGTCTCCATATGGGGCCCAGTTAGTGAGGTTTAGATGTGACCAGTTTTACAGTCTTCTGTGCTGGGTGAGAAGCAGTTGGATGAAAGATGAGCCTTCCAGGCCAGCTGGCACTGAACACGGTTGGGACAGGCAAGCAGATGACAGAAAGCTACGTTAGATTAGCTCACTTGCCCGTCATAGGCACTTCTTGCGTAAAATTCTCCCTTGTACGCCCTGGTGTTTATTGCAGTTATTTAGGTGTGTCCCTGGTGCGTCTGGCACTTTGGGTATGGGGTCAGATTGTGTCCTGAGGAACCTGAAGCTGGTGCTAAGCAAATGTTCCTGATGCCGAGGCTGGAGGAGCAGTCGCTGCCATGAGCAAGGGAGGGTGGCTTTCACAGGAGCTCCATGCGGCAAAATGTGTGTATTGCATTTGTGTACTTCCTCCATGTCTCAGACTGAATTTCTGACCATTTACATCACTTGTAATCAAATCTGAAAGAACAAGGAAATCACTGACATGGAGAAAGCTGACAAAAGGCAAAGTGTTTTCTGAAAAGAGAACGTCCGTTGGAAGAAGGGATGGTGAGATGGGAGAGATGGAACTCTGCCTTTCTCTCTGCAGGAAGGTTGCAATTTGTTCAGTGTTTGCTGGGCTTTGTGTGTGTCAGATAAGAAACAAACAGCTGCAGTTAGTGGGGTTTGTACTCTGCTATTTTGATTAAAGGCTTATTAAAGATCCTTTTATTAGGCAGGAGTCCCATACAAAGCTGTAATTAATATGTGTGTATGTGTATATTTTTACCCTTTATTGAAGCAATGAAAGAAAGTGGTTGGGGTGGTTGGAAATGCATCAGTAACTGGTTCTCTGTGCATTAAAATAATAATAATAATGAACTTCACAAGCTTCTACCAGCAGAATGGCTGTGGCTTGTGGCTGCGTGCTGGTACCCTGTGGGTCTAACAGCACAATATATTTATCCAGGGAGATACTTTAAAAGTGTGGGGCATGGCCTTCATCTTCTGAGGCTGTCCGTTCAGTCACCAGATACACCATAACCTGAATCATCTGTGTCATCTTGTTTGTGCACAGGAGCTCTGCAAATAGAGAACAGCGAGGAGTCGGACCAAGGCAAATACGAATGTGTTGCAACCAACAGTGCAGGAACCCGCTACTCCGCCCCAGCTAACCTTTACGTTCGAGGTAAGAGCAGCTTCTGCCAAAGGGGGTCCCTCTGCCTGCCCAAGGAGCTGCATGGCTTTTCAGTGGAAGAGTGCATTCCCTGTCTTAGCACCCTCATCACACTTCGTGGATTGTATGGTGCAGCCTTTTTGCTCAAAACCCAACAGATTAAGTTTAAGGGCATCTTTGATTCATGGTGGGTTTGACTCGGGTTTGCTGGAAATCCGTATTTGCTGTTTGTATGGTATTACAGAAGATGCTGAAATAAGGGCAGAATTGGAGTTCTTTTCTTCATTGAACTCCTTAACTTTGTGTCACAATTATTTTAATTGGGAGCAAGGGATGCTTAATCCTCTTAGTCTAAACTAAGTTTTGGTGGAAAGGTATAAAACAGGTCACACTCTGATGAGCCAAAGGTGCTCGACTATGGGTGAGCAGATATTTAGACATCGCTTTGGAATGTGTGTCCTTAAAAACTGAAGAATGGAAATTTGAAGTTGTCCTAATCCATCTTACATGCATCACTGATTGAGCCTCTGGGTATTAATGGCTCACACTGGGCACCTGCTGGAAATTAGTTGCAGTTCATGTAAAATGACTTACTAATAGCAGTTGTGTGGCCAATTTAAAAATATTTTCAACATACTAGAATAACTAAGTTTTATACCAGGACAATCTCCTGCCAGTTTTCTTTTTCTATATTAAAGGTGTTTGGATTAGCTTGGAGAAACACAAGGGCTAAATCCTCTATACACTTTCTATTAATTTCAGCAAACAAAAAGCATGCTTCCTCCCGTGAAACTCTGTATAGCCAGAGGCACTGGTCAGGAACCTCTGGGAAATGTAGTTTTGGATTTTCCCGAGAAGAGAAAAGCAGGTTCTTATGCTGGTGCTACCTGTTGTTTGTTTAGGAAGTTAGAAGCAGAATTAATTTCCACATAGTAGATCAACTGTCTAATAGTAAAATCTCATCTTCATTTCTTCTTTCCTCTTCTTTGAAAAAAGAAAATACAATCTTAAAAGCTGTGTATGCATTGGTTAGTACGGAAAAAGAACGTGAGAATAATTAAGTCTTCACATGCTGTGTTTGCTTCTAGGGGTGGCTTCTAGCATTGTCGTCTTGGCTTATTCTGGGGGAGTGCTTTTTTATTTTGCAGCCTAATTTGGATTATGAAAGTCTGCAGAAGGCTGAAGTATCCAATTAAGCATATTCAGAAGATGAAGCTATGTCTGTGCAGTGGAATCACTCATTTCACTCTCACAATGTAATTATGGATGATTTTAAACTCCCTGTATTCTTGCAAGTTCATTTTTCAGGCAAGCTGTACTGAAACACATCCCAGATTATCACTTTGCACTGCAAGGAAAAGGGTCTTAGTTACCAGGCTGGCTGTTGTTGTGCAGGTTTCTGTGGCTACCCAACCATTTTGCTGCAGTATTTGGGATGGTTTTGCTTCCTGTGACATGCTCAGACTTTCATTGCTCCTGTTTTCTGTGGAGATGTGTCTTAAAACTTCCTGGTTTCTCTCCAATTTGTGCTCTTGATTTAGCAAATGAATCCTGTAAGACTGATAAGTGTGCTGAATTTTACCCTTGGTTTGCTGCTGAACAAGACTCCCCTGCTCGATTTGTGCTGGGCATGGGCCTTGGATGGTCTGCACATGTGAGTGGATCCTGATGTTCAAGGAAGAAAACATGTTCTTAGACATATGCCTTGCTGTTAACCATCACTTTCTCTATGCATAAATTTTTGGAACAAGCCTTTTTATTGCACATAATCTTTACAATGTCAGTCTCCAGCCTGCCTGAGCCTGATAAAGCCCTGCTGTATATAAAAGACAGAATACTCCATAAATTATTAGCAGATGAAATCACTGTACATGTTATGTCCTAGATGGTGTTTATGCTTGCAGTTTCTGATATCTAATGTTCTACACACAAAGCATGGTATCATTACTACATTACTTAATGGCATCCAAAAGTGAGGCAAACCAAGAACAGTATTTTATTTCTTTAACAAGAAAAATATGAAAACATCTTAATTTCTCAGGTCTGAGGTGCAGATTAAAAGAATGCCTGGCTTTTCTCCTTGTGATTGTCCTACAGTGTTGTCATTAACAGGTTCAGTGACTTCCAACGGGGTCTTTAGAAAGTGCCTGCATCTTTGTGAGAGAAGACATTAATTAATGCTAAATTACAGTGAAGTTAAGTGTTTCAGCTGCACCACCACTGCATGGTAGTTTCATGCTGATTGACCTTCTTACGGTGAATACCCAGGCAGTTAGCCACTTACGGGCAAGTGTAGTTGAGTACTGCTTGTCCTGTAGCTGTATGAGCAGCAAAATTGATATCCACCCTATGTAATTCTCAGAACTACTTGTGCCCCCTCTCATTTATAGCCTGTTATTTTTTTAATAGTTCGACTGTTTGTTTGCTTCTTGACTCTTGGGGTTTACATTTTTGATCATGCCCCCCCCCCTTTCACAGCCTCCCAGGTAATCCTTTGTGGGTGTGCAGTATTAAAAAGCACGTTAGCATTTTCAGCCTATTTCTCGTGCTAACAAAGGAAGATACTGGGTGCTGAGGAGTATCCAGGCACTGCTCAGGGCTTCCCATGTCAATGAAAGAGGAGGAGGAGGAGGAAGGAGCAGGCTACACCAGTGTCTTGTCTCTGCAAATCCTTCTGAGCCAGCACAGATGGACTTCATTAAAAGTTAAAACATTTCTACACCAGGGATTTGTAAAGGAAAATGGATGCATTTTCCTTGAAGCTATTGTTTTCATCTTACTAACTGTGCTGAAAAGCAACCCTCGTAAGCATTCTGCTTCTGAACTGACAGGTCTATCTGTCTGTCGCCACAGGGCTGGGCTGGGATGGGGAACCACACTGGGAGCAGACTCCCACTATTGCTGTTCAGGCCACCGGGTGCAGCAGGTTATAGGCAACTTGGGCACTGCCAGGGGAGCACAAACAACGTGAAAGGCAAGGGCAGGGAGTGTGCCCGGCAAGTGCGGCTGGCTGAGGTTTAACGGGGACTTTGGAAGGGGTGAAGTGGCACATCCTTCTCCTGTCAGTGCAGGTGTGCTTGATGGTGCTGCTTCAGATGTTGCCTCCCACCACGGAGGAGCACTCATCCAGTTGTGGACCACGGTTGTATGTATCACAGTACCTCAAAACCGTGATTAGATTTGGGACTCGGTGGTGCTGCAATGGAAGGGGGAGGGAATAGAAACATATGGAAGAAGTGATTTCTCTAATGCAGAGAGCTTACTGTCTAATTTAGCAGCAAAAATCCAAGACGTTGATTCAAGACATATAAGAAATTGATTGAAGAGTAGAAGAGGGATTGGACCTAGCGTGAAAAAAAGATTATGTCATTTCCCTGTGCTCCTTGGGAGTGAGGCATAATGGTACTGATTCACCTAAGCCTTTGGGTTTGTATGAATACATTTCAGTCTTGCTTTGCGTACAGCTGAGGGACAGCTCAGGATTTTCAGCCAGGAGGCTTGCATAGCTGTGCCTGCAGAGGTGGTGCCTTTGTAGAGCCCCCCTCAAAGCGGCGTACTTGACTGCTTCCCTGCCTGAGAGGTCTGCTCTGCCCTTCCCCTCCGGTACAGATGGCATTATTTTTTCATACATAAGTGAAGCAAATGAACAGAAAGGCTTACAAAAACGCTCTGGAGTTCAGTAGGTCTGGTCCCCAACACCGCTGCTTACAACAGTGAACAGTATAGATGCTATTAGGATAGTACTTACTGTGCACTTCCTGGAAAGTGAGAAATTTACTGTCCAGTTTTCCTTTCTTATGTGCTGCTTTTTAAACTTCTAAGGCATAGATGGAAGAGGTTTTTGGCATGTCCTGGTGAGGCAAGTTCAGTAAGTTCCCTGTCCTGAAATGTGGCACATACTGTGCAGAATTGGCTGCACTGCTGCTTTTAAAGAAAGACCATTTTAAACTGAAATATCTCCTCTACCCCCAAATTCCAAGCTAGTAAATCAGACTACAGTAAATATAAATGCTATTACTGGAAAAATCTGTACTTTCTTGATCTGCCTTTTGAAGGGCCAGGCTCATATTTGATTTGGCAAGAGGAAAACTTGCTTAGAGTCCAAAGTTTTATTTGCCAAGTTTCAGAAAGGAGCAATCACCCAAAATTAAATTGGGATTGTAGCTCTGTCCCTAACAGCAATTCCCTGGCCTCCGCACTTGAGGACTTTGATGGTAGCCCAGGCTCAGACACAGTAGGAACTCACCAATATAGTTATTTGCAGCTATACAATGCCTGTTGCAGTGGAGACCTTGGGTAAATAATAATAATCCTGAATGACTGACATGGGCCTGGAGCAACAAGACTTGAAGCCTTTAGAAAGGACATTTTGTGCTTATGTAATATTAAAACAGCTAAAATAGCAACAGCAGTCAAAGCTGGAGGGTACTGCCAGCAGAGGACAGTGGTCAAACAAGCAGCGATTAAAACTGTGGCTGCCTGAAAAGCAGCTAGATTGGGATCCCCTTTCTTTGCAGCCGAAAGCAGCATACTCAGTTAAACGTGCCTCTTGCCAGAACTGGCTGGGGGACATCACTTGAGCAGAGAGGGGACTGCCGGTGCTCGAGGACCAGCAGCAGTCACAGCCAAGCGGAGACAGCAAAGCCCTGCAGGGGAGATGCCTGGATGACGTGCATCATGGAGAGGCTGGTGAATGAATGACCTGGGCTTCTGCCTCGGACAGACACGTCTGCCCTGGGCAGTCAACAGAAGCAAAACCAGTCTGAGATAGCAACCGTAGAGTAACTGTCTGTGGGCAGCTGGCACCTGGCTGAGGAGGGAGAGAGGGTCACAGGCCGTGACTTCCACGTACACACTCAGCACATTCCTCATCTCAAGATGATGCTGTAGTGTATTCACTAGAGCAATGACCCCTTGATGAAGAAAGTATGCTCCCTTTTACAGGATTTCAGTATTTTTATCAGCATTTCCTCTGCCCCCCGGTGCTGCCCCATGCTGAAGCTGCTGCTGTAACCAAAGTTAAAGCAGCAGTAGTTTGGGCAGATACCTCTTGGCTATTTTTCAGCCAGCTCGGTGTGAACGCAGCTGGCAGCACAGCTGAAGTGGCGATCAGTGACCACTGCCCATGCAGGTTCGCACTGCTCAGCTTGCACAGTGAGTCACACTGCCACCAGTCAGCACCCAGTACTGGGGCTGGCAGACTCCATAAAGAGCCAGAGAGAGGCTTCTGACATGTTTTGTCTTCCCCATCTATTGCTATGGATGTTTTTGTCATGTTTTCTCCTGGAGTAAAAAATGTTCACCATCAGTGTTTCTATGAGCATGATAGTTATAATGATCACTGCTTAATAAATAGTATTTTTTGCCCTTCTCCTAGTGCTTTTCACCTGCAGATTTTGATGTGCTTTACACAACTGAATTCAATAAGCTTAACAATTTTATTTCTTGCATAGTTTTTTGACAGTTAAAACTGCGGTGCAAGACTCAATCTGATTATTTGTTAAGTGACCTTTATGGAAAATAGAAGCAGACTGGCTGATGGCTTGCGTGCGTGATAACGCAACACGGAAATGGACTTGGAAACCAATTCCCCCTCTATCCCACATGACCTGTATGGACGTCTGTAGAACAATTAAGCATGCACATCCATGCTGACTAATGCCCATTCCCTCCCCTCTCGTGTCCACTTGCATAAAGGGTTCGGCAATCCATCTCTGGTGCACTGAGATTTTCCGTTGTTAATTGAATTTGTACAGGTATGTGTGTGCACTATGAATGGGAAAGGATGTTTGGGTGCCTTAGCATCCTGTCTGTCTCTCTAGGAGGGAATATACTCATCGCTGTGGCATGAGAACATTGTTCATTGCACATAATGGGAGGTTGTATTATTCTCATGTAATCTGGCGTAAAAAAGACAATCTGTCCTTTTGTTGCTCTGTATCTCTAAAAGCTGCAAAAAGTAAAATTCGATTATATGGAGTCCTTGAGACACAAGATGTGCTTTTGGAGATAAGCAGGAACAGGTTCATCACCCTCTGGATTTTTGTTAACCTCTGTGTCTTTTGGATTACAGAGTCTTTGGGTTTGCCTTTATGTTAGTGTTTTGCATTGCACCAGAGTGTTTTCAGCACAGGACAGATGCTGGTAGTTCCCAGCAGAATTGCAGAGCCAATTTGGATAATGAACTTTCTCGTTGCTTTTAGGAAAGTATTAAACTGCCTACAGTTACAGGAATCTGTATCTTTGTTTGAGCTAGTGTCCTAAACTCTGACTTGCGATTCATATCCCGGCCACAGTCCCCTGCCCTGATGCAAGGCACTTAAGCCCAAGAAAACACAAAAGCAGAGCCTCCCATAAGCCCAAACTGCAGCAAGCTGCTGTGGTTAGAGTATTGCTGCTGCTGCGTAAGATGAGCATGTCTGTGGCAGGGTTAAAGCCAAATTCGATCAGCATGGGAACTTCTGTCTGCAGAGTGCTGGAGCCATCTGACAATCAGGGCTGGCAGGCGCATCTCCGATACAGCCCTGCTCCTTGCAGCTTTGCTGTCTCCACGTGGATCTCCAAAGGAAGCCTTTTTTTACCGTGTGGGCTTGGCTATCCCCTGCTGGCATTTCTGCTGTGACTTTCCTTGCTTTGTCAGACACCGAGACTGGTGCAGTCAGCCGTCCGGCAGCCCAGGTTCCCGGCAACATGCTTGCGGGAATTCGTAGTGGGGGATACGCTGGGCATTGCCGTCCCTAAACCCTCTATCCCTGCGTGGAGCAGATTTCGCTTCAGCACTTGCTGTCACTGCTCTGCGTCCTTTGTTCTGTAAAAAGGTGAAAAACCTGCAGATAAAACATGATTCTTAATTTAGGAGTGACATGGATAAAGAACTGGAGATAAGGGAGAATGTGAATGGGATCTGTAAGGAGATGAAACGTTCAATTTACCATTTATCAGTCCTTTTTGTCAGATAAAGCAGCAGCTATTTAAGCATTAACTAAGGGAAAGGAGGAAGAACTTTTTGTCCAGGTGTTCCCTCTCTCTTTATACAGCTCTTCCAAAATACACTGCTACTGTTTTTTATTCCTCATAAGCCACTAATAAAATATGAGATTAAGAGATAATCCAGCAATTAGTGGCAAGTAGCAGGCCCCAAACTTGTTCCTGTTTGACAGACTAGAAAATAATCTGTTTGAGTTAGTGTGTTCCACACGTTCCTCACCTTTCCCACCGTAATCTGATGTCAACGCGTTGGAAAGCCCCCGCTGGCGCAGCCTCCGCTCCGTGCGCCCTGCCAACACCTGCTCCCCGCCAGGCTCCCCCAGAGAAGCCCTGCGGCCGGGCCGGGCCGGGCCATGCCGCAGCGGGCGCCAGCATCCTCGTGCAGCTGGTTCCTGAATCCTGCTCGTTGAGGAGAGCTGAGCAGAAGGCCAGAGGCCCTTGCTGAGGCCACGCGTATGCCGTGGGCTCCCCGCTAGAGTAAGAGTGAAAGTGGTGGCTTGGGAGCAGCGGGAAAGAAGTTCACAGTATCTCACAAGAATAAGTGAGTCCAATGTTAAGAGTTTTGTGGACCAAGGGGTGAATCCCAGGTCTGAAGCAGGCCAAAGGAAGACTAGGGCTGCTTGTTTCCAGGACATTCATGTAGGGGTACTCGCTGGATGCAGCCCTTGCTGACAGGTCAAAGTAGCTCTGTGTTGGCTAATTCTGGTCCCCTGGTATTGGTTTGCTTGAAGAAATCAAAGGAACTCTTCCACTATCCTTCTCCAAGCTCCATTTCGCCTTGTAGGCCGCTGGTGTAGCTGCCCCTGGCAGCTCTGCCTGCTCTGTATCGTGGCCGTGTTGGTTAAAATCCTGTCCTGATCGCTGGAAATGGCTGACTGCTCTGTACACTGTATAATACTGCATGCTGTTCTTTAATTTGCAGTGTTTCTGCTGGAAAGCAAATTCCTCCCCCCACCTTCTCCTTCCCCCATCAAAAATGTGACTCATAAGCAATCCTTAACTATCAAATCCACTTTTGTATTCTCTCAGCGAGGGTTCGATTACAGCTGATACGCCACAGATCTGTAGCTGGAGTGAGGTCACTCCCGCTAAAGAAATAAGATCTCCTTTGTCTATAAGGAAAATGCAACTAACCTTCTACTGTCTCTCCCACAGGAACAAAATCTGGGACCTCCTCAATTCTCTCTGGGTGTTTTTGTCCTTCTGATTTCTTGTCCATCTCTCACTCGCAGCACAGTGTACCCATAAGGCTCTCCCGAAACTGAGCCCAGCCGAGACTGCACGTGTCTATCAATTGTCTAATACCTCTCTGCTACCTTTAGCTCTTGGTTTGGAGAGGGGGAGCAGCTCTTCACGGTAGAAGATTTTCCATTCACCACTTGGAACATTTCTTTCATACTTGACAAAATTCTGATCTACATGTATATGCTCTTCTTAGTGTGTGGTCAATGGGTTTAAAGTGCCTTTGCCATCATCTTTATAGTTGGATGGGTGCATGGGAGTGCGTGCAGTCTGTGTAGTGCCTGGAGTCCCTTGCTCTGTGTGTGTGTGTAAGTGCCGTTTGCACGTGTAAATACGTCTGTGCTTCTAGCATCTGGCCCAGCGCGGGGCCGTCCACTGAAGCACCTTCCCTGTGAGTATGTGTGAGAAGCTCAGGCCTCCGTGCGCAGTCTCCGAGAGCCGCGAGCGGGCCGGGGAGGCGGAGAGGCCAGCCCCGCTCGTTGCGGCCGCAGCGGTGTGAGTGGCGCGCTCTTGGCTGCGACGTGGAGTGGTGTGCGTGCGCTGTGGGAAGTCGTGGCTGACCTCTGTAGTCTTGTCTTGTCGTTTCAGTGGTGTGCGGACAGATGAAGCTTGGCCTGTTTTTACTCTCTGTGTTTTTCCTTGTCTTTTTTTATTCCCTCCTCATCTTCATCGCACTCTGCCATCAAACAAAACAAACTTTCATCTCTCAGATCAGCGAGAAGGTTGGTCCTTTTCACTTCTTATCCATCTACAGTACGCCACGTCAGATGGGACTTTTCCAGTAGGGAGAGGAGAGCCATCCCCAAAAGGGGAGGGGGCCCTACAGACTCTGGCTTCCTTCCAGGCACGACCACGTTGTGCCTGATGAAATCTGCTTACTGTTTGCTGTGACTCTGGTGATGGCATTGATACCTCGCTTTGCATGCCTTTGTTGCCTGAGATTTAAAATGCACAGAATATACTTTGCATGCAGATACCAGCCAGTGGTGTTGTTCCAAGGTAGGGTGGGAAGAAGTGCATGCCACTGTGTGGGGGATCCTTTAACCCGTTACCTGTGCTAAGTGCCAGTCCAGTACCTCTGAACTGCTGCTGCTTTCTGGCCAGAGATCAAGAGCAGTCTTTGGAAGGAGAGATCATTCTGATCTCCAGTCACTTAGTGAGCTGCTAGGGAGAACAAGTACCTCAACTTCTCCTGTAGCTTGATTCTGATTTTTTTCCTAAAGGGGCAAAACTTGCTTTTGATCTCAGCTTTAGAAAAATCCAGCATGCTACCTCCCCGGCCCTGCTATAGAGCAGGGCAGCAGGGGAAGGTGGTGGAGAGGTGGAAGGCTCTTGTGGTGAACGCACCTTTCCTGCTCCTCTGCGATTCTTGCTCTTATGATGTGGCTGGTCTCCATGCTTGGAGGAGGGCCCTTTGCATGACCAGGGCATGGACAGTTTTGCTTCTCCTTTCTTCCCTGAGACTGGGTCTTTTTCTTGCTGGTGGGAAACTTGGGAGCCCTGGCAGTGGTCCCAGCCCTCCTGTGGGATGGCTCGCTTAGGACCACTGCAGTGTGTGCAGGAGCTTGTGGCCACTCAGCAAAACATGATCTGTGCTTTGCCTTGCTCTGTTTCACTGCCCTCAGAGAGCAGGATAAAGGACAATAGTGAAAGGCAGGTCCAACCTTTAAATTAAATCTAGCTCCAAATCTAGCTTGAGTCACTCATGATTTCATGCTGAGGAAAGCTGCTATTTTTGGCAGAAGTCCCGCGCTAGTCTCCAGAAATGACTCCCTCGCCAAACAGGTACTTTGTGGGTTCATCCCTCAGCACGGACTGGAGGCGAGGGCTCCTCGTGCTGGCTCTCAGGCCTAGGCTGCTCCAGGGTAGCGAGAGGAAAGAGACCCTGACTCTTCTCGCACATGCCATCACGCAGCTGCATGGGTTGATCTTATAATCATTGCTGGAACAAGTTTTAACAAGTTGTCATAGCAGTTGTTCCAGTACACTGACTTCGTTCCCATTTCTCTCCCTGGAACGTGCTCTCGTTTAGATTGTACTGAGACATAGGGCCCTTGTTTACCCTCTAAAAATAGAATTCATAGAGGGTAGAATTACCTGAGCCTAAGACAATGCTGGAAAATGAGAGCAAGGAAGAAAGACAAAATTAAAGCCAAGGCCAAAGCCTCCCAGATTTCAGTGAATTTGGAGTACTACTGTGATGGCTCAGCCACCCCTGGAGAATAAACCTTTGACAGGGCACTTGAACGTTTTAGCCGCACGGTTTAGCTGAAAAGAGGAAGCCAAGAATGGATATAAGCCAGCAGGAGTAGATAATTTCTCATTCTTTGTGTCGACCCCTCCTTCTCACCTCACCAAAAATATCCACGTACACAAATATTTAATGTGAAGCCAGAAATTAGTTTCTAAATATTCCAATGGGATTTGCCGTGCTTATAATTTGTTTGGCACTGATAATTACATCTTACATTTTTCCAGCTTTACTTAAAACTGTGTACTGTTCACCCATGCATTTAATTATTGTTCTGTGACTGCTACAAGGTTATTTATTAACGAGTTATTTTATCTTGATACAGTGGATCTTTTCTCTTATTCACCTCCTTAATGTTGTGTTATTTTCATCACAGAAATTTCAGAGACTGAATGCAAATTGCATAGCTCCACAATCTTGCTCTCCCTTACTTTGCTATTAGTATGTCAGTATGCTGAATGCTGATGTGTCTCCAGTGCTGCACCACTGTAATGATATATCCTCTTTTATATGTGGTTGTCAGCGCAAATAATTAGACCTAAAAGTTATAGCTGAAATATAATCCAAAAATGGCAAGGCCCTGTTTTGGAAATTGTCTATAAAATGTCAGCACTCAAGGATGCATTGGGAGCATAAATAGTACAGCATTGTTTGAGCACAAGATGAGACTGTAAATGCATTTTTTCTGGTTCCAATTTTTCCTCTCCTGCTGCTGATTCTGTCAATAGATTGTGAGACACCAGTAACTGCCTTTCCATTTGAAGTCCTTCCTTAAAATGACAGCACAAGAGAGAGATGAAAAGTGTCTACAGCTGAGTAAACCATGCAGACCGATGATCATGTTTGGGGATATCTCCTAAATTCACTCCTTCTCTGGTGCTGAGAAAGGAGGGAGTTTGGGGCAGGGTGAATGGGTGGCTAGATCGAGATCACGTCCCAGTGCACCCACATCTTCCAGCTTTCCTGGCTGGAACAACAAACCAGTCTCACCTTTTGGCTGGAGGAGGGGTGCTGGTGTCTATTGCTCGGCTGTGCTGGGGCCAAGAGAGCGAGCAGGAAGAAGTCGCCTCTTTTCCCCTTCCTGAGCAGCCCCGCACAGCTGTGCATGGGCACATCCTCCGTGCACTGTCCGGTTTGCAGCAGAGCCTCGCTGTGTTGCAGCGGTGCCCCAGCTGGGGAGAGGTGGGCTGGAGCACCAACCTGAGTGCTCGTGCCCGGAGCCACTGCCGGGAGCCTGCAAGCCGTGCAGGGCGCGGAAAGGAGGGTGCTGGGTTCTCCGGGCGGTAACATTGCTTTCAGAGGGAATCTGAGATGTTGGGAAACAGCCAGTCCAGTGGTGAAAGGAGCCCAGCAATCGATTCATGCTCTTTGCTCTCAAGGCAAGGAATGTGCACCTTAATGCATGCTAAATTATTAACATTACTCAGTCTCTAGCTTTGTGGCTGTTGTGCTGCCTGCTTCCCTCCTGCCTCCCTGCAGTGCCCCCCAGGAGCAGGGAAGTGGTCCCTGCACTGTTGTTCCTGCCTATCCTGTGGGATCCAGGGCGCTGCTCGGGTTGTGTGGCATTGCTCGCCGCTCTGGGGTTTCGCCTTACGTCCCTGGGAGTGCTCTCTGGAGGGGAAACGTGCTGAGCTGTGCAGCAGCACAGAGCCCTTGCCATGCCTGTTCTTGGGATGAATGACAATGAATCTCCTTTTTGACAGTCTACTGGTTTAACTAAACCTCTGAATTATACCATTGTCCATTCAAATCATTTTAATATTCACAGCGATTTACCCTGTGCTATTCTTGCAAAACCTCCAAACCCTCTTCTCTGATCTTTATTCAAAAGGAAGATTTAAAAAAAAATCACAAATTCTTGTCAAGAAAATTGTAATAAAAAGGAAAAAATCTTTGCTGCAGTAAATGAAGAGCAACAAATTTTTCTGAAGCACTTAAGGTAGCATCATGGGCTGTGCTGGCCCATGTGATTTGACTTGTAAATTGGACGGAAATTCTGAAGAATGCTGCTCTTTGAGGAGTTAGGCTGGTTTAAATTATTACCAGTCTTACACGGTAGAAAAGCAAGAGGTGCAAAGTGCTGGCTTGAGCCTGAGGAACATGTTGACAGTGCTCTGCAATCTGCTGGAAGAGGTCTGCCAGCTCCTGCTAATGCTAACTGACAGCAGCTCCCTTTCTCCCTCTGCACTGACCAGAGGAGAAGCTGCCAATTATCCCCAAACGAGGATGGGGTTGGTTTAGAGCCCGCCTCGGCCTTTGCACACTGTCCTGCCAGGTTGTCACCCTGGCCAGATCCGTCACTGCAGGTGTTGCCCTAACCTCCCATGTTTGAGAGCCAAACCCCGCACGTGGCATCCGCGTTCGGCCACTGCGGGGCCATACCCCGGAGGCGCCCGCTGCGCTCCAGCCCTTCGGGGGGGAGTGTGTCTCAGCCGGTGTGCTCAGGGTCGCAGTGGTGCCCACGGCAGGCTCTTCTGCCCCACTCTCACAGGACTGGATCTCCAAAGCTGGTCTTGCATGCTGGGCTCTGCCCTTCCTGCATGGACTCTTGTGCACAAGTCTTGTCTGCCAGTGTCTCCGTACTTGAGTTTCTGTGCATCTTCCCTGTCCTCGTCCTGCCCTAACTTGCTCCTTGCTCTCTGTGACTCCGTAGTGGTCTCCTGTGCCTGCCAGCCTGTTTGCCTGGTGCATGTGAGTGCGTGTTCTGTGCATATCTATGGCTTTTTTTCTCAAAGTTTGCTTTTTTATTTTATTTTGCTTTACTACAGTGTGGGTGGGTGGTTTTGGTCCTTGGATGGGAATGGAATTTGAACAGCTTCTACCTGAAATAACTCAACGCCATGTTCATTGGAAAACAAAACCTGACTCTTAACGAATGGTGCTGGGATGCTTTGGTTGGAAATACACACCATCATGTTAAACCATTGCCATGTCCATTGGGTTAACACTGTATTCTCATGATTGCATAGAGCTTGAGTACACTTTCAGTTCTGTCTTGTTTGGGGAGTGCTGCCCCATCAGTCAGGTAATGACTCACTGGCAATCACTCATGAAGCTATTGACTTGAGATTTAATAATTGATTAAAAGAAACAACCAGCAAGACTTTGGATTTAGACATTTAAAAAAAAAAAGGCAAGTTATCCATCCTTCAGCTGGTAAGGAGCTAATGAGCTCTGTTTTGTCACCAAGACGATGTGTAGTACACACACAGTGTTGACAGTGTTGTCTAATTTATCACGAAGTCTTTGCTCTGTTGTACTTGCTAGCGTGGGGGCTTCCGTGTTCTGCAAGTCTCTTGGTTTGGGGATGAATCATCAGGGAGAGCGCTAGTGCAATTGGATTTGGGGAGAGCCAGCTTGTCACGGGGAGCTGCGGTGCCACGGCTCGCCGGCCGGCGGCGGCCAGGCCCGGAGCACCGTGCCCCCGGGGGCCCCCGTGTCCTTGCTGCCGCTCGTGCCTGCGGCATGCCGTGGCCTGGTGCCACTTGGACTCCTACCTGGTCGCCACTTCCCCTGGGCGCAGCGGCTGTGCCAGCCTCGATTGCACCGGCGCAGGAGCGTGGTTGGCAGGCGAAGGCTCCCGGGGAGTCAGGCAGTTGTGAGCCTGGCCAGTGTGCTGGGGTGGCCTCCCTGGTGGAGGAAGCTAGAGGAGAACAGGTTGCCTGCAGTTTCCCTTTTTAACTACAGACTAAAATGAGCTTGCCCAGAGGAGACGAAGATTTACTGAGCACAGTTGTTTCTTTACCCTTGCTTAAATAGGCCCATAACACTAACCCTGAAGAAGGGGCCTCATTTCTCAGTGTCATTTTCCTGACGGGAATGCATATGGCAGGCAGCTTTAGAGCTTTATTGTAGCTGAGAGTTGCTTACAAATAAGTCCTGAATGAAATACCCAGCAAGGGATTGATATGAAGAGAAGCTGTGCAATGAAATAAAAAGGAATACGTCTCCCGAAGTGCTGCCACAAAGGTGGGGAGGGTGCTGCCAGCCCAGCTCTCTTCTGTCAAAATGGATATGATCTTGCATCTGTCAGGATTAGTTCTCTCCTGCCCAGCAAGGTGATCTGTTTAGGCTCTGACAATGTCATGTGGCTCTAGTGACTATTTTTTCTGAGCCAACATAGAATCTGAGTTACATCTTCCAACATAGAATCTGAGTTACATCTTGAAAGGAATTATGTTTTGTTTCGCTGCACATGTGCTAATTCAGAAAGAAACTCTCCTGTTGCCCCTGTCCCAACATTGGAAGATTTAGGGGAGAGTTTGCTTTGCCCTAGAGCCAGTAAATGGAGCAGGTAATTCCATTTTGCAGAGCTTCAGTGGCCCTGCACAGAGAGCATGCGACTGGCGTTTGTGCATGCTCTCTAATTAGAGAGATGTAATTTAAATGGGGGAATGTTTCATGTTAGTAATATGATTTAAAAAGCCTGTGTTTGGAGGAAATGGATTGAGCCATCTCTTAATGAGTTCTTCTAATAAGATGCCAGTGGCTAAGAAAGGGGAGGAAAGTGCGTGCAATTTGGCAAAGCAGTGAACAGCTTTTGCACTTCATTTTATCTGTCCCAAAGGATAGACAGGCAAAACTGTTGAACCTCCCTCATGCATCCCCGCAATGCAGCTGCCATTTCTGTGGCCCTACTAGCTGTCTCCTCCTTGTTTCAGTGCGGCGTGTTGCACCTCGATTCTCTATCCCTCCGAGCAACCACGAGGTGATGCCTGGGGGGAGTGTGAACCTCACATGTGTGGCAGTAGGTGCTCCAATGCCCTACGTGAAGTGGATGGCTGGTGTGGAGGAGCTGACCAAAGAAGATGAGATGCCCGTCGGCAGGAATGTCCTGGAGCTGAATAACATCGTGCAGTCTGCCAACTACACCTGTGTGGCCATCTCTTCCCTTGGCATGATTGAAGCCACAGCCCAGATCACTGTCAAAGGTAAGGGGTTGCTTGTTCCTTGGAGTGCTCCTTAATTGGGTTTCAGAGATGCAGCCCTTTGCCAGAGTGTTTCTGGGTACAGCCAGCAAATTGCAGAGTCTCCCATGACTTTCCACCTTGTGAACAAAGTTCACAAACCCACAACTTTGTTTTTTCCTACTCACATTACAGTACTTGCTCTGCAGGCCCTTTCCCCTCTCCCTACATGTGGCATGGCAGGACACAGGCTTACGTACTGGCTCCTGGCTACGCCATGAGGGAACTCACTGGGTCCATGCTCATCTGGCAGATGGGTGCTGGACAAGGAGGTTAATCCCAGCCACATGAACTGTGTCCACGGGGGCTCTCCAGCATGGTCACTCTGCCCCCTTCAGAAGAGAGCTATTTACACTCTCAGAATTGTGATATATTCCTCTGACATTTTTTTTTCACTTCCTGCTCTGACTCTTTCTGTCTCTCTCTTGTTGATGCCCTTAAGATATGCTTCCTGCTCCCGTTTCTCGGATAGCTTTGCCCCAAAGGGGGCTTTACATTACTGCTGATTGCTCTCCATGGGCCACTGGGGACATAACAGTCTGCCTCAGTGCTGGAGTACATGTCCTGCACTACCCATCTGTGGCCAGGCAGGTCTGTACTATCCCCTTCCTCCTCCCCTCACAGTTGATTCGTAGCTCAGACTTCCGTAGACATCATCTTTTGTGTCTCTCTGTTCTCACAAGTCCCTTCTTGCCTTATGACCACCTTTAGCACTGAGTCCCTACCTGAACAATACCAGAGTGTTGAAACTTAGCCCTCTTTGACCTGGAAATTAACAGCAAATTCTTTTTTCCCCGGGGCTAATCAGAGGATCCTTTAACCTCAGCCATGCCGTGCTTGCTTTCCTCACAGCACCTACCCCTCGTGGTCTTTCCCAGCCCTTGTTTCCTTAAAGAGAAAGGGGGTTGCCTGTACTTTGATTGCAATGAGTATCTGAGAGGGTACAGAAGGATGGGGAGGAGGTTGGGAGGAGGTAGAGGCTGCCCCACTGCCCTAATGGGTCTCAATATTTACCTCTTTGTACTGGGGCGACTCGTCCTTTCTCCCTACCCTGCTGGTATGGTGCCTGCTGCTACCCTAAGTGTGTGAGGTCCAAGGACCTGGAGCCTCTGCGCAGGTGCTTTAGCCCCTTGCCATCTTCCTCCTTTCTGTTCCTCATCTTTCTGCACCTTTACTCTGGACATCTTGCTATCACTGTCCCAAGCTCCTTTACCAGTGTTGCTTCTCCTTCTGCTTTCTATAGAGTAAGTTATTTGCAGGGCAGACAGGAGAAGCAAGATGATGCAGAGTTGGTTGCGCTAAGTTCCTTCAAGACAGTGGGTCTGCCTCTTGCTTGCAGGCAGGCTTGCACACCCAGGAGCTGGCAAGAGTCAAGCTTTTGACTTATACAGAGGAAAGGGTGGATGAGTGTCATCCGTCTGCGTAAGCCTGAGGGAGGCTGCCGATTTCTTGGATGCTCTGGGAAGTGTGTTTCTTCGGGCTGTGATACAAGGAGGGATGCTTTTGTCCTCAGTCTCCTCCATGGGTGGCTGGGTGGTTGTGGGATAGCATGTCCCTGCCTCTCGTGCCACCTCAACCCTCGCTGATCTTGTCAGTATCCATGTTGCAATAGCCTTGGAAAAGGCGTCATTCCCCAGTGCTCGGGACAGGCGTGCTGCTGTGCTACCAAGCCTGCCCTCCTTAGCTGTACCATGTGGAAGCTGGAAACGTGATGGCTTTGCCAGAGAATGAAGTACTTGGAAATCTTGATTTGGGCTGAGGCGTTTTTCCTATTCCCTCTTCAAGCACAACTGAGTGCGGATCACTAATGACTTTATCTGGAGTGGTTCGTTGGAGGTTTAAACTTACTGTAGACTTTAATTCGCGTACTATCTTAAAGTACTTGTGTACTCTGCAAATCTTTCTCACATGCACTCTCTTTGTTCTGGTAAAATGGCAAATCTGGAAATGTTTGCTTGCAATAACTGCATTCTCATTAACACTTCAGAGATGTCAGTGTCACAGAGTTCTTGTAACAATTTATTGTCTGGTTACAGTTTGACACACCACCCAGTGAAATAGTGGCTGTGAAGTTGGTAATTTCTCTGTCTGCATCCCTCCTGCATGTACTTTACTACTTACAAGGCATTCCCCCCATCAACCCATCTAACAGCACTGCCCCTGAGTTCCCTATGGCCTCAGATGCTGTCCCTGTGGAAGCGGGAGCGTTGCTCCCGGTTATATGTAGTGCTCTGATTGCTTTACTTTGTCCTCTTGTGAATCAGCTGTGAACCTGGCTTCTGGGGCCAGCCCAGCCCAGCAAGCACCTTCCCACTGCCAGCTGAACCCCCATGACAGAAACATTCCTGCATCCCTGTTGAATTACCTTTATTTAGCCTGCTGCTGGTAAGTGCGTCAAGCACGTCTAATAACATGATTGCTCTGTTTATCCTTCCATTAAGAACCACTTCAAGCAATATATGGTAATATAAAAATGCATGTTCTAGAGTATGAAATGATTTCTGCCTTTTAAAGAAAAATGTTAATGGGAGGTGGCAGCTCCATTTTTATCCCCGTGCACATTGCAGGGTTTGAGCTGACTGAATTATTTAAATCACACCTTTCTGCCTTCCAATTGCAGCGCTGCCAAAACCTCCAACAGAGCCATTAGTGACTGAAACGACAGCTACCAGCGTGACCCTCACCTGGGATTCGGGCAACTCTGACCCCATTTCATATTACGTCATCCAGTACAAGCCCAAATCCTTGGAGGGCCAGTTCCAGGAGGTGGATGGTGTGGCAACAACCCGCTATAGTATAGGTGGGCTCAGCCCCTTCTCGGAGTACGAGTTCCGGGTCATTGCAGTCAATAACATTGGCAGGGGTCCTCCCAGCGAGCTGGTTGAGGCCCGGACAGGAGAGCAAGCTCCTTCAAGTCCACCTCTCAAAGTCCAGGCACGGATGCTGAGTGCCAGCACCATGCTAGTTCAGTGGGAGCAGCCAGAGGAGCCAAATGGACAGATCCGAGGGTACCGCGTTTATTATACAACCGACCCACATCTACCCGTGAGCATGTGGCAGAAACACAACACTGACGACAGCCACCTCACCACTGTGGGGAGCCTCATCACAGGGACCACTTACAGCATCCGTGTTCTGGCCTTCACTTCAGTGGGCGACGGGCCCCCCTCGGACATCATCCAGGTCAAAACACAGCAAGGGGGTATGTATAGAGTACAGTGCCATGGCTCTGTGCCCACGCTGGTGGTGGGCAACTGGTGTGTCTGATCAGCACCTGGCATCACAACTGCACTTGTTGCCCAAGTTGTTGCATGTTACAGTGACATCCTAGCACTACAGACATTAGATTAAAGATGTCAACTTGTCCTTGGGAGTTGGTATGAATCTCCATAGAAATAATGTAGTCCACTGTTTTGTCTGAGATATGATGGCTAAAAATGTGACGCAAAGACCTGGATGTGAGTGTTAACACCTGTGCAACTGTGCTAAGCCCTTCTAGGGAGGGCTGAGTATACCTGTGCGTGTAGGAAGCTGGGTTGCAGAGTCAGGGGCTGCAGATGAGCACGAGGCCCATAGTCCCCAGCCTGGGCTCCACAAGTGCATGCTCGTTGCCCAGAATGTTCAAAGAGCAGAGTGCTGGGGAGAGGGAAGAGAGGAGGGTCCAGAAGGCATTAAAGAGGATTCTTTCAATGTAAAAAATAGACTCTGCAAAGCAGTGTGACTCCTTTCTCAGCATCTGCCTCCTGGCTCTAACTGTATGTTTGGTCCCCAGTTCCTGCCCAGCCAGCTGACTTCCAGGCAGAGGCAGAGTCTGATACCCGGATCCTGCTGACGTGGCTGCCAGCCTCTCAGGAACGCATTACCAAATATGAGCTGCTGTACTGGGAAGGAGAGGATGGTGTTCAGGTGAGGAGCCTGCCTCTGCTTCAGGCAACAGACAGGGCCGGACGTCACCGTTTAGCAGCTTGGGAAGGGTCTCTTTGCTGGAATAACCTTGAGGTGCAAAGGGGCTGTTTCTTCTCCAGATAATGATTCTGTCCAATGGGCGTGCAATAAGCATGTGGTAGTCTCTGTCTGGTAGTCTCACAGTCCCATTCATAGAATCATAGAATCAACAAGGTTGGAAGGGACCTCTGGAGATCATCTAGTCCAACCTCCCTGCTCAGCAGAGTCACCTAGAGCATGTTAGACAGGGTTGCATCCAGGCAGGCCCTGAAGATCTCCAGAGAAGGAGACTCCACCACCTCCCTGGGCAACCTGTGCCAGTGCTCCGTCACACTCATGGTGAAGAAATTCACCCTCACATTCGGGTGGAACTTCCTGTGGTTCAGTTTCTGTCCATTGCCTCTTGTCCTGTAGCATGGGACAACTGAAAAGAGTTTGTCCTCGTCCCCTTGACACGCTCCCTTCAGGTACTCGTAGACATTGATAAGATCCCCCCTCAGTCTTCTCTTCCCTGGGCTGAAGAGGCCCAGCTCTCCCAGCCATTCTTCATAGGGCAGGTGCTCCGTTGTCCTGTCCTCCTCCTATGTTTATACTGGCATGAGAGCTGCCAGAGACAAGTACCCTCCTGGGAGATGGCACCAAACAGGCCTTTTGCCAACACTGTTCAGATACGTTAGAGATCCTGACTGCTGGGGCTAGACTGGTTGATGGGGCTGCCTCTTCCTTGGGTTTAAGGACCAGCTTTTATCTCTTTTCTAACTACACCAAATAACCTGTGTTTCCGTGCTTTTGCCAGCAAAAGGTGGAGTTTGACCCAACCTCCTCATATGCTGTGGAAGGTCTCAAACCAGACACACTGTACAAGTTCCGTTTGGGAGCCCGCTCTGAGCTGGGGGTAGGAGTCTACACCCCCATGATCGAAGCCAGAACTGCCCAATCCAGTAAGTGTCTGACACCCTGCACTACTGAGGACAAAGCAGAAACAGTCCAGTTTCGTCACCTGGACATGGAGCAGCTTGGTGCCTATGTCCTTATCTCTGTGCAGAGATGCTGGCTTTCATTTAGCTGAAAGGAAAAGGGGGAAATTCAGCTGGGGTTTTGGATCAGGGCTCTGTGGCAGAGGGGGTTCACCCAAGTGGTAAGTTCTTTCTTTGTGTCCCTTTGATCATGCTGTCCTTCCCTAAGGATAGATTCATAAAAACTGATGGAGGAGTGAAGCAAACTGAGAAATTGCTTTGGAGAGATTGATCTGAGTGGGCTTGTGCATCTCTATGAATTTACTCCTGTGCAGGCAAGCTGTTCGGACAGGCAGCATATGGGCTTTTGGCTGGCTCTAGATGTGCCTGTCTACAAACCATTGGATTTTTACCCCTTCACTCCCCATTCCAGCTGTCTTGCTTCTGTAGGAGTCCTTCCCTGGTGCATACACTTGATTGCAAGGTGAGGTGTCCTTTGAGGCCAGATGTGCCTGTGGCTGTCAGGCAGCTGGAGGAGTGAGTTTGGCAAAGTGACTGTGTGCCTGGGTTGTGTGAGCAAGTGAAGGCTGCTGCTTCTGGGACTGCAGCATTGGGGGAAACCAGAACAAGCCGCAGCAGAGTTAATAGAGAGGCTAGATAATGAGGTGACCCAGGCAATATCACTTTCATCCTCTCTCTGCCCCATGTGATCACAGAGCAGGAGTTCTCATTGCTCTGATTGGCAGCTCAAAGTGCTGCGCATAAGCAGATTAGGGCTATCAAAGGGCCCTGCGATAAGCTCGTTTTCGCTAACGATTTTTGGGCTTGTCATTATGCAAAGAGCATTAAAAGGGGGGGAAAAGACATTTCCGTTTGCACCGTCTGTCTGGGATTTAGTAGCCATGCGGGGTGAGCAGTTGGCAAAGGCAGCCAGCCTTCCCTGCAGGGAGGGCGCCTGCCTGCACAGCAGCGGTGAGCCTGAGACGGCTATTAGAAAGGGAGATCAGACAGGGAAGAGCAGCTCTGCTCAGGGTTGGAGTGACCTCCTCTTTCAAGAAAACTCACTCCATTAACATATCAGTCACAAGCATTCCTCCACCCAGTTAAATGAGTAATGGTGCTGCGCAATAGACAGGTATGAAAATGGAAAGCAGTTCAGACCAAGCAGTTACAAATATTTGCACACTGAGAACGAATTCTGTGTATGGGGATTTGTATACTTGCTTCAGATAGTTTTTGTATTGATAGGCAAAGGTTGAAGCAATTATCCTGCCACTTATATTAACTCCATCAATAGTGGCTCTTAGCTCAGAACATGCTTAATCAGAGACAGCTTCATACATAAAGGAGTCCTGGAGAGTCTCACGACAGTCCAAGGAAAAGAAACCTTAGTGTTGTGGACACCTCAAAGCAGGCATCTTCTCTGACTGCTCTACATGTTGTCTTCTCATGGGGTCATTCGTACTGGTCTGTTTTCAGACAGTTGCTTCACTGTCGAGTAGAGCAGTAGCTGACTGATTCTGCTATCTGCTCAGTAAGAGGGATATGGACAGGTTGGAAGAGGTTCAGCCAAAGGCCACAGGATTAACTTGATTTGACCCTCCTCATAGTTACAGACGTAAGAGTTCTTTGATTTATCCAAAAAGTGAGTGGGTCATAACTTACAAGCCTCCTGCACGAGGAGAAGATTTCTCATAGCACACTATTTTGGAAGAAAAATGCTTGGCAATTACCAGCAGGCCATTCAGCAAGGTAATATGTCTGGCTGAATAGTCCCAGGATAGAGGGATTCTTGGTTACTAGGAGTCTCAAAGTTGATCGAGCCTTCTGGAAAGCTCTGCTTTAGCTCAGTCGAAGATGTATGCGCAATGCAGACTTAGGAGATGAAATTAATTGGTCTGCCCTAAGCTTCACTTCACATTAGGTGGTTGGATTGGTCCCCTCTGGCCTTAAAATTTATTAATCTAGAAAGATTGCTGCTCCTTGCTTCAAATTGGCCTCTCTCCTGTGGTGTTCCATCCATTTGCCCTGAAAAAGGCTTCTGGTCTTGGAGGATGACACGTCCAGGTGGGGCACAAACAGCAGGAGAAGACTCGTGCTTTCCAAAGAGCGTGGCTTCAGGCTCTTTCCCCGCCCTGACAAGCCAGTCATGGGTAAGGCAGAAGGCATATCATTATTAAGGAGTCACTGATGGCCTGGAGAGTGGCTTCTGTATTGCTGCTGACTGGATTTTCCTCTTGGCATCCCAGTTCCCTGCTCCAGATGTAGAAGGGCTAGGGATGCCTGCCCAGGAAGGGTGCAGAGCTCCTTGCTGGGTAGTTCCATTGTGTGCTTCCAGCAGAACAACTAGACCCGGTCTCCTGAGAAGACAGCTACCTCCTATGCTGTATTTCCAAGCTACTTGCCTAGCTGCTGGTACCCTGGAAAAAGTACAACATTGCTATTCTGAGGGACCTTGGAGCATGGGAGAGCTTTCCAGGGGTCAGCAGCACGTCAGGTGAATGTTATGATGCAGGAGAGGAGTGCAAGCTCTGTGCCCATCAGTTCACAGCACTAAAATGTTCTCACTTGAAATATTATGGGAACTTGAGGCTAGCTTTTCCCAGGTGTAAGAAACAGACTGGCTGGATGGGTGCACAGGCCTGCTGTGGGCTGGTAGTGGGGACAAGTGTGAGCAGCCTGGAGGCAGCAGAAGGTTGCACAGCGTGCATAAAGGTGCGTCTGTGTGTGTGAGTGCATGCTGGCCACCTGGCTGGCTCTTTGCTGACCCCGGGAGGGACATTTCCACTCCTTGTGTGTTTTAAGTTGATCCTGCTTATGTTACCAAGTTTTATTTTGCTTCCTTTAAGTGTTAATCTCAGTTTGTGTATTACACTTGTGTGTGCGACTCTTACCCAGTCAACAGCCAACGTTTGATCTGCCTGTGCTGCCAGCCAAAGCTGCATTTGAGTGATGCTGTGGAGGCCAGAAGCCAGAGCACACCTCTGCTGTGATGGGCCTCTCTGCAGACAGTGGCAAAGGAAAGGCTTGCCAGCCCTTAGCTCTTTATGTCTTACCTGTCCCCTTGGAGGGGCACCACTAGGCTCTGGTAGTGTATCTACCATATGCCTTCTCCAAATTCACTCTTGTGTCACTTTGGTGCTCTGTCTTCCTGTTTTCTTCCCTGTTTCCTCTCTGCTTGCTTAACCTAAGGAATGTGAGGATTTTCTACTCCTCTTCCTTTCTGGTATACCAGATGCTAGGACTGCTCTCTCTCTCTGCCTTCCTCACATAGGGAACTGCTTGCTCCCACACATGTGCTGTGGCTTCTTTCTCCTCCAGTACAACTCCCATGCCAGCAAGCTCTGGCACCATCTCTTCCAGTTCTGTTACTGCACGCTGTCCCTCCTTCTTTCCTCTGTCCAGGCTCTCCATCCCAGGAGTCA
Source organism: Rhea pennata (assembly GCF_028389875.1). Classification (NCBI taxonomy): domain Eukaryota; kingdom Metazoa; phylum Chordata; class Aves; order Rheiformes; family Rheidae; genus Rhea; species Rhea pennata. The sequence goes on along the minus strand of NC_084670.1, from coordinate 12,686,925 downwards.
GTGATGGCCCCTGCTCCCTGGGTGCAGAAACTGACTCCAAGAGTTACCTATAGCTTGGGACTGCCTATGCTCCCAGCAAGTGGAGGTGGCATTGGGAGGTCCTGCCGTCCTGAGTTTTCTCAGATCTTCTGCCCCTGCCATCCTCTTCTCAGCATAGTATGGTTGTTGCATGCTTTAATTTTCTCAGCTCCCCACTGCCATCCAGGATGATGTACACTGTGTTCACCTTCACACAAGCAGTGAGCAAGCAGGCTTGTCCTGCTCCCTGTGTCCCCTGCAAGGCTGGCTCTGGTGTACTGATGGCTTTGAGGACTGCTGCATGGGGAAGTGCACCAGTGTCTTTTCCCACATTTTTAATTTTCTGATTGCAGTCAGGAATGGAAGTCAGAATTCTTTCACCTGCCTTAGCAAAGCAAGGTGCCTCATACTCGCTTATAACTTGGTCAGCCTAATTCCTAGCCTCAGAGCAACTACATGTGCTTCTTCAGTGGTGATGCACTGCCCTCTTTGCTTAGGGCTCTTGCCTTCTGCGTGAGCACGCAAAGAAGCACCTAACTCCTATATGTCTTCCCCAATCAGACGAGCTCCCTCCCTCCTTCTGCCCTCGTGAGAAACATCTGAGTGTAGCTCCTCTTTCCTTGGTGTCCTGCTAGCAGTCCTCCCTAACCTAAGGCCAGATGCTGCTCACAGGTGATGGTCACGGTTTCAAACCTTCCCTGGATGCCCTGCAGCCAGCCTTAGTGACTCACTTACCCTGCCCTCTGCTGTTTCCTCCACTTGTCTAGGAGCACGCTCTTGCAAGCCTTCTTGCAATCTGGTGTGCAAGCTTCCCCTTCTGCCACTCTTACCTTCTGGTATCTTGCCATCTCTTCTGGTTTCCGTCTGTTTCAGATCTTCACTGTAAGCATCTTTCTCCCTACCAGTCTCTTTTTTCCCTCTCTCCCTTTCTCTTTCCCTACTGCCATTTGTTGTGTTTGGTGAAGCAAGCATCTCAGGCTGCTTTGGGAAGACATGTTCTCTGATGCAAAGCAGCATTTGTATCTCCATGCTGTTCATCAGGTTTTCAAATACAAATTGCCCCTAGTGCCGCCTTTGATTTGTAAGAAGGCAGACAGTTGTCCAGGAACCTTCTGGCTGCATTGCCACGCATATGTTTTATGCTCAGTTGGCTGGGTAAAAGTTCCCTGTGCATTTTGGTTTCTCCTTCCACTCATTTCCCTTCATCTCCCCACTTCCTTCATTTATTTATTCCCAGCCCCCTCCGCCCCACCCCAAGAAGTCGAGTGTATAAGCACCAGCTCCACTACCATCAGGGTAAGTTGGGTGCCACCGCCTGCCCAGAGCCGCAATGGGGTCATCACCCAGTACTCCATTGCATACCAGGCGGTGGAAGGAGAGGACAGCACCAAGCATGTGGTGGATGGCATTGGACGGGAACACTCCAGCTGGGAGATCAAGGACCTGGAGAAATGGACCGAGTACAAGGTGTGGGTAAGGGCTCACACCGATGTGGGGCCAGGACCGGAGAGCACCCCCGTGCACGTGCGCACTGATGAGGATGGTAGGTGTCACCAAACAGCTCCTGCAGTTACCACCTTTCGGGAACCAGGACTCTCCTAGCAGAGTTGCTGGCAAATGGGAAGGGAGTTGGGGATATAGGCACTGGAAGTGCTTTTCAAACAGGACCAAGAGCTATCTGAGGCAGCGCTTTGGTCAGTGGCTGAAGTAGGATGAGAGGGATTGCTCTGGTGGCCCTTACTCTGATATGATGTCTTGGCTGGAGGCAATGGGTCAGATCCCCCTGCATGGGCCCACTGGCGTCCTGTGGGTTTGAGTAGTGTTTCCTATGTGCATGAGGAGGTGTTACAGTGCTTTCCTGTTCTGACTTTCTAGTATTTTATGGGGGTAGTTTCCCTTTTACTGAAGGTGATGGGAACTCTCCCAGCCAAAAGCTCCTCTCACATTGTAAGATCAAGACTTAAAGTTTACTTGTTGACCTGAAATCCAGCAAACTAAAGAGGGGAGATGAAATCCATCTGAAATTTGTAGATATCGCAGGAAAGCTGCTTCCCGCCCTGGCTTCCAGGCAAGCCACAGCTTATATAAATCTGTTCTTCCACTCAAGAGTCAGAATATCGCATGTACAGAACACTTCACTGGATACGACAGCTTTAAAGAGAAATTGCTTTGTATTAGCAGGGCTGTCAGTTATGTCATCATGACTTAAGCTGTCTCCTTTGAAAGTGCCAGAGCTCAGGGTGACAGTAGGAACTTCCATGGCTTCATGCTGACCTCAGAAGCTGCAGATTTTAATGAGAGGAGAAAGAGATGCAGCATCCAGGCAAAGAAAGGACAATCTCTGCATTGCCCAGTCAGCGTAGCAAATTGAAACCAGACATGTTGCAGTTTCACTAAATGGGCTGCCACTGTCCCCCATGTCTCCGTAGCTCTGGAAGTGGTGTCTGAGAATGCTCACTGACTGCGTTCCTGGCCTTGTGAACACATCTGTGCATGTCCTGCTGCCTGTATTGTTTGCTTCAGTTCTTGTTCAGCAAAGTTATAGCCCAGGGGAAGCTGCTACCCTAGAAATGTCGCAACAAGCTCTCTCGATTAGTTTTAGGGCACCACAGTTGGACGTTCCAGCTCAGCTGTCAGAAATTATTTCATATCCCTCCAAGATGCTGATTCCTGGTAGATATCCATGAGGAAAGAATAAGAAATGCTGAACTGTGATCTGAAAACAAATTGAACTTTCCCTCTTGGGTCTCAGATGCAGCACATACCCTCCATAACGAGATAATTTCCCCTGTCTCAGGAGCATAGTGATTCTGGAAACACTGTGATCAGGGATGCTCACATTCACGTCTTTTAATGTCCCTGCAACCTCCCTGCATTGGGCCCTGCCGAGGACTCTCACAGCCTCTTGCCAGCAGAGCTTGACAGGAGGATCTCTCTGGTTCTCGGGGAGGAGTGTGCTTTTTGCTTGGGCTCCCATTAGCGTATGTGGGCAGGTGCTTTGCTAGGGCAGGAAAGCACTATGACTTGTCCAAGGTCACTGTACTAAGTGAATTGGATTACAGCAAAGGCTGCTCCAGCCAGAAGGTGGTAACCATTCAAGCGCAGCCCACTCCGTTCTTATACATTGAGCTGGCCTCACAGTGCTAAAATGCTCTGTTCCTCCTTTCTCCGTTTTATTTAATTATCTACAATTAAGAAGGACATCTGGGAAAAATAATGAATTGCCCTGCGGCTTAAAAACTGTGCTTACCTGCTGGGTAGCTGTTTCTTCCCATCTAGTTGGTTGAAATAGCAGTATTCATTATGTCTGCATGTCAGCTATCCATCCCTAATTACCTAATCCTGATTATTTCTTGCTATGTTGAGAATTGGGGCACACAGGGCTTCTAGACCCCTGGATTTTTCCCAGCAGTAGCGAGTGACAGGGAGACCCACACGAAGGGTGCTATAATGGAGCCCAGGTCCTTCACTCAGGTACTTAGCACCCACATGGCAGCAGTATCCTCTGCAGGGAGCACTTTCCAGGAGCAATGGAGAGCCTAATTTTTTAGCATTGACATTTTTGTCACAGTCAAGGCAAGAGCAAAAAGTAATAAGGATGTAATTTTTCCAAATGGTAAATAGGGTATAAATACATTTTTAAAAGGGCCTCACCTTGCAGGAAAATTGATATTTTCAGGGCAGTGTAATTTTTCATTTTATTATCAAAAAGCATTCAGCTAGCCGTGCATGAAATACAGTCCCCAGAGCTGTCGCAGTCCCCAGGCCCCTTTATCTGGCTGCGTTCAGTGACTGCTGTCTCCGAGCTCCAGGTTATTGTTTTAGGATGGTGCTTTTCCCCCTCATTAACCTCTTGCCGCCACAGCGGAAGCGCGCGTGTGCGCTCCGGCCAGCGGCAGGTACGCAGGGCTTGCTGCGAGGCGGGCTCAGCACCCCGTCGCGCTACCTGGGGTTGCTGGCCTGTGTCTGAGCAGGGTAGGTGGGCGAGGGGGAGCTAACAGGAGGTGATGTGCAGTGAGCTGCAAGCAGCTGGAGGCTGGGAGAGGACATGTGAGGAGTACCATACCTGCTGACCATATTATATTCTTGTAATCCTATTATCTGCTTATTGCTGTTCTTATACCCCTCCTTGCTTTCCTGCTGCTGCCTATTGCTGGAGGCAAGAGAGAGGGCAAGATGGACCTGGGGTCTGCCCCAGCACAGCCGTTCTTACCTGGGGTGCTCCTACGTATTACTGCTCTGGTCTCTTGCGTTGAGAGCAACAGCAGTGCTTGGATGCTGGGGAAGGGTGGGGAATATGGTCACAGTGGAAACTGCGATATGACCTTCCCCACAGACAGAGGGAACTTGTGCTGGCTGGCAGCGCCATCCTCGCAATGAGGTGGAGGGAAGGTAGCAAAGGAGTGAGAAATAGCTGGCAGCAGTGGCACAGTGCCTGCTGTTAAGTGTCTGTCCTGTGTGTGTTACAGTGCCCAGTGCCCCACCACGAAAGGTGGAGGTAGAGTCTGTGAATTCGACTGCCATCCGGGTCAGCTGGAAGCTGCCCATCTCCAACAAGCAGCATGGGCAGATCCGAGGATACCAAGTCACGTACGTGAAGCTGGAGAACAACGAGCCTAGAGGGCAGCCCGTGATCAAGGACGTCATGCTGTCAGAAGCGCAGGTACAGTGGGGGGACCATGGCCTTGGCGGGTTGCCTCTCCACTGAGCGCTGGGCTGACTGGTCCAAGTATTTCTCTTCTGCCCCTTGCAGCTCTACCGGGGCTTGGAGTAATGTGGGATACAGCCAAGGCCCTGCCTGAGGAAGGGGGACTGTTTATCCCCAAACACCACTGTGGTTTACAAACTAGCAGAAAGTTTAATCAGGGAAGGATTGCCATAGGAAAGGTGATATGTTGGATGACGTTCCTCTCTTATCCCTTCTCCCAGGTGTACTCCTCCCCTCCTGTCCCATCCCTTGCAGAGCGCAGGGGAGCAAGCCCTCGCCTGGCAGGGATCTCTCTTTGGGGCTCCTGGCACACTTGCCAGGAGGGAACAGGACCTGGCATCTTCTCCTTGTGTTTTGCCAGGCAGGTTATGACGCTTTGGAGAGTTTTAAAAAAGCTTTTGTGTCTACTTCCTTCATGCTGCTGGCTGCATTGAGCGTGAAGCCTGTTGCTCAGCAGAGCCCACAGGGTTCTGCCTGCTTGCGGGGGCACAGGAGGCTCCTTGTCCTTGGAGGCCTGGCGCTGAGCACTGCCGCAGCCTTCCAGGCAGGGCAGCCTTCTCATGGCTTGGCAAAGCCTCTTCTCAGGTCTACTTTTGCAAGGCAAAGACTTGACCTTGCATTTACCTCTCAAAACTCAATTGTAGGTGAAGCTAACAAAGTCTGGGAAAAAAACAAATAAAAAAGGCCTGTAACTTGACTGTCTACACTGCCTGTAAATGACTTTCCCCTCTGCAATCCTCATGCTACGCCAACATGCTAATGCTCTGTGTACTTTCCTGGATACCTCAGTGGCTGTGAGCTGAGCCCTGCTCCCACATGATGCTCCAGAGCAGGCTTATGGGCTCTCCCCAGCCCAGAAAAGGCTGGTTGTCTCCTCTTGAGTGATTTTCCCAGGGTCAAGAGAAATTTTTGCTGCCGCTTCTTTGATGAGCTAAACTCGTCTTTGGAGCAAAGGTCTTTCGTCCTGGATGACCCATGCTGTTCTCAACAAAGATAATCATCTAAATGAAGTACAGGATCTGCTGGTGTTGGAAGCGATGAGTAATCGATTGAGAGCTGGCCTACTTGAATGATGCCCAATATAAATACTGGAGAGCTGCAACGATTAATTGATCTGTCTCCTAAACGCAGCTGTGAATCATTTATACGTTTGTCAGTGGGGAGTGCAGTGCACAGAGGCGTCTTTACTCCCCATTCATATTCTGAAGGCTAAAACTCGGTAATAATGTGGAAGGGGAAAACTTTAAAGAGAGGAAAATGCTTTGAGGGTCCTTGCAGTGTTATCTGAGACACATCTCTGTTGATGTTTCAGATGTTGCTTTATTTTCAGCGCTAGAAGAGCTACTTACTGCCCTTTTCTTATTCCAGGAGGATACAGTCTTCCATGTTGTTTGAACAACTGATGCTGTATTGTTTAGCTGAAGTTTGGAGTTAATGATCTGGTCTCAAGTGTAGGTGGGCGAAGTTGGCAGTGTTGTTCTTTTTGGTGTTTTCAAATATTTTATGCTTGCCCAGCCAGTTCTGCTTTCACTCCTTACTCATACATTTGAGAGAGAGAAACCCCATGCTAATATGCAGGAATGAGGATACCAGGGCCAGAAACTTTCCAGGAAGTGTTGGATTTTGCATTATTTCGAATATGTGCAGTTGTGATCCAGAAGTCAAGTTGCTTGAAGTTTCCTGGCCTGTCAGACCACTTACCAGTCTTTCATATTTGGTGAATTTATGTGGGAAAGTTATTGATTGCTATGCTGTTCTTTTTCTAGCATGTATCATGCTGAGCTCATCCACTGTAATTTCTGGATGGAAGCGAAGGCCGTAAGATCATTGTAGAGGAGTGACTACTCTGAAGGAGTCATGTCACTCCTGGGATAAACTAATGATGACCCTGCAGGGAAGAGGTTTCACTGGCTTGCCAGAAGAGATCTTTATTTCCCCAAAGAGTGAAAAGCCAGGCATGACCTCTGTTTGTGACGAAATGCATATGCTCTATAAGCTGAAGGACCCTGTGAGAGCTGCCGTTGCTCAGTACAGCAGTGCGTGTCTTTGCGAACAGCCAGATCAAACTTGAACAAGTAGTCTGGGAAGAGTTATTTTCTGTGGAAGAAATCAAAAAGATTCACTGGAACACCTGTCCCTGAAGGTCACAGAATGGAGATAGCCAGAATATAGCCCCATCAGTCCTGTTTAGCACCTGTAAACATTCATAAACATTTATACTGGTGCACAAGGAGAGAATTAAAGTGATGGAAAATCTAGGGTCAGAGCAGAAATCCTTCTCTGGGCATGTAGGCAGAGCCCCTCCTTCTGCCCAGACGGGCTGTCTGCTGATTTTGAGTAGGTATGTACTACATAATCTGTTTCCTGCAGGTGGTATGAAGACTCTGGTATTAAAGCTGACTTGTGATTTTGGTGATTGAAGATGAGAAATATAGAGAGAGTAAATGAAGATGAAAGGAAGAAGAAAAGGGAATTGAGATGTTAGCTATGCAGATAATACAGATTCTAAGGTTTTAAAACCATTTAAGTAGAAAGGACTAAAACATCAGCAGTGATGTGGGGACCTTGGCACTGGAGAGATCACATTTCATTTGCAGCCTCCTGTCTAGGGAGAATAATCAATTGTTAGGAAGGCCCTGCGGTGGAGCTGAGGCCTCTCCCTCCTGATGTGCCTGTGCCTTTGACTGATTACCTTCATCAGGCTCCCCTGTACTTCCCAGCCTGAGCTCTCATGTCCTACTGACAGGCTGATGGAAAAGTGAATGCAGCAGTGCACCCAGAGTGACTGCCGGTGTGATGCTGTGGAGGTGGGCCAGATACCCACAGCACTTCCCGCAGTCCCTGCCAGTGGTGGTGGGCAACGGCAGAGGGTTCATGGATCTCCTTTCTCTTTTGCCTTTGGCAGTGCAGGGTCCTGGTACCAGGAGACCTTGTGGAAGGAGCAGAGGTGGCCAGTGCCGTCTCTCAGCTGTGCCCCTCATCCCTTGTACAAGTGCTAGCCAGCCCCTGAGGGAGTGGGGCAACAGGGTGCTGTGGGGCACAGCAAGAATCTGCCTGCTCTCCCTTGTTTTCTGTAAGCCTGGGCAAGCCCCAGCTTGTAACCAGCAGCAGTCAGCTTGATCCCCTCCACTTCTTCCCCAAGTAGCAATCCAAAGTGCCCTGCAGAGCTCAGTGGTGAGCAGCACCAGGCAGCCATGCCATATCTGGAGTGCTGGGTGCAAAGGAGGCAGCTAGGCTGAGGGAGGACAGCCCTTGCTGTTTGGGTTCCTGTGCAAGTGCAGCTCTCATCTGCTCTTGCCTGAGACAGAGAGCTAGACCCTGCATGGATCTGCTGACCCATTCTGTCCTGCTCCCAACATACTTGTCCTTGACCTCAGCTGGGACGTCAGAGAGCATCCTCCCAACCTTACTACATGGTCTCAACAACTGCTTCTGCCCTCAACTATCTGGCATACCTGTCAAGGAGCCAGCCATGCGCATTGTTCTGGGAATGTGACATGGGTGAGTCTTGCTGTGCAGCACGAGGAGATCATGCTGCGTGGAGCAGACTTCTGCCACCTTCTGCTCTGCAAACTGAACTTTAGAAGTAGAGAGGTGTGCTGCCCATGAAAAGGGCTTCGGGCTCACAGGAAGGCTGTGTGGTCTTTGCAGCCAGCATTTCTCCATCCAGTGCGCAGATTATTTGAATGCATGTCCCACCAGCTTGCTTCAGAAGAGCAGAGAGGATTAAAAGCAAACACTTGAAGCTGTTGGATGGAGATAAAAGGAGATGAGGAAGCAGAGACCCCTGTTCTCTCTGGGCAGTGCCCACTCCAGACATAACAACATATGGGAATTTACAGCCTCCCTCTTTGCCTCTTTGGGTGATGGTCAAGGATCTTACCTGAATTCTGCTGACAATTCCCCCTGGATGTACTCACTTAGGTCGGAGTTTGTGGAGGTGAGATGCACCCCACTTTACAGATGGAACAAAATTGAAAGGCATTGGTCAAGAGACATTTCAGTAATGGACCAAGGTGAAGCTCTGGGGCCCTCAAACCTCTCTGCATCCCACAAGCTGAGAACACTGTGTGTGCCTTTGGAGTTTCACCGCTGCTCCGAAGTCACTGGAGCAGAGAGGAGAAGAATCTGCAAGAAAACCCCCAAATCCAGTTTCCGCAGCTGGGGCTGTTTGGGAGAACTTGAGTGTGTCTTTTGCAAGAGCTGTGGTCAGGGAAAACATCCGTTCACTGGTAAGACATGACTACGCTGTGTAGTGTTGAAGTGAAGAATGAAATGTTGTAAAGGCATTGCAGCTGCCGTAAATACGCACAGTTAGCTGTAGCACTTCCCTGTGCCATCTTACCTCATGCACACAGCACTGTCTGAATTCTTTTTATGACAGCTACGGGGCCTTTCAGATCGATTTATCTTACTGACCAACCTTAAACATTTAAGAAGCAATTGAGCTAGTTTAGGAAGGAAATGTTTTCATCTGCAGATGATATTTTCATAATGAAACTGAATTTATATCAGGGTATTTATCCAGGTCTTGCTTTTCACTGTGATTCTGACAACAGACATCTCAAGAGGTTTCTTTGAACCCTAATCTGATACAAGATTCAAATCCACAGAAAACATAAGAGGAAATGTATTCTGAACAGTAAACATCTGTGCTAAAATCTTAGTGGATGATAAACACCCTACCATGATGTGAGAGGCTGCCAGATGCACTAGCCTCCTGAGCCCAGGTCTACTCAGATATTTGTTACAGCAGGGTATCAGCTTCTGCTCCTGCAGCTGCCCTTCGTCGTCATCTGGACAGCTTGCACAACGTCTAGGGTAGTGCTGTCCACGTGTCCCCCATCCACCAGGGATGTGGTGTGGGAGTGGAAGTGAAATCCTGGAAGAAAATGCTGCCAGGTCTATTATCCTTTCTGTAGTGAGACTTTTGTCCGGCTTTAGATCAGCAGGGCAGAACACACAGCTGTTGACCACAGCATGGGCTGGCTGGTGTGGGTAGGAAATGAACTGGGGAGAAGGGAATGATGTGGGTGGAGCAGAGCACACAGCACTTGAGATAACACCCAGGAGGGTGTAAAGAGGTAGTGACCACAATACTTAATCAGAGCCTTGGCTTTATGTAAAGACTCTAGGGACAACTTGACCTCTTCACTAAAATTAAATTTTAAGATAGTTTAGGGGGCTAATTCTACAACAGTCTAATGGTATCAAATAAGTGAACTATAATAAAATCTTAGAGGAACATTTCTCCAATAGTTGATTCTCTCTGAATTTAGCAGTCAAAATAGTAAATATTTTGAAGATATGCCATGTAGTTGACTGCTGAGGACAGTAGTTAGCCACTGTGATAATGTCCAGTCTGTGAAAGCCACCTCAAACTGCCTGGGTACAAAAGACAACTTGTAGCTTTAGTACTATTCAGTATTTCAACAGCATCTGTAGGTTCCCAGGCACTTTGCCAGCATTTGCTGGCCTTCATGGTGTCCTGAGGAAGCTACTACCTGAGCACCGTCTCACAGCTGGCAGCACTGGCTCAGAAGCTAAGCTTGCCAAGGCTCACACTGACAGGCAGGAGCAGTAATACTTATCTTCTGCTTTCATCTCTGTGCTTGAACCTGTTGGCTAGTGCTTCCTCCAGGCAGATTTAGTAATCTGAGGTGTAATACATAACCTTAGCTGAGAGAGCTTGCTTTGATACCTGTAAACTTCCCCTTTGTGCATCTTCCACAAAGAACCATGTTATTGGCAGGCATGGTAACAGCCAAGATCTGCTGAAGTCTCACCACCCCAATGCAATTTTGATGCCTTAGAACCCCAAATTCATTCAGCAGGGATCAGAAGCCAGCATGGGCCCTTACTGGAATCGTAACTGAGCAGCCATGACTGGCATCCCACGTGATCCTGTACTGGAAACATTCTTGTGCAGAAGTCTTACTTGCCAGGGCTGCTCTTGCCAAATGAACGCTTGAGTTTGTCGTGTTGGTGTTGTGTAATTGCGAGTGAGAAGCTATTTCCTCAGTATATCCACCAGTTGTAACTGTCATTCCAAGAAGTGCAGCACTGGGTGGAACAGCTTAGCATGTAGTTCTGTACAAGATCTTGGTCTCTCTTGCATAGTGTTTCCAAGAGATGGCACTTAACTTCTCAGTTTCTGAGGTTCCCAAAGTACTTTCTCACACATGGTACGGAAAGGAGATGCTCTGTAAATGTTACATCAGTGCTTTCATTCAGACAAACCTGTCTGGGTCTGGAGTGTTGATGTTTTCAGTTCTCAGCAAGAGATGGCAGCTGGAGGATCACGAGGACAGAGAGTAGAGATTAGACCACAGACTCTGCTGTGAATGCTGTCTCTTGCAGGGCAGCAGTAGAGAGTACCTAATGAAGATGCTGCCTGGCAGCCGCTGCTGCTGAGCACGTGTAGGCAGCCCAGCAGTGTCAGCGCCATGCCCACGTCTGTGCAAGCTTTCGCCTTCTTCCTCTTGCTCGTGAAACAGGCAGAACAGTATGAACAAAGCCAGATAGGGGAAGGACTGCAAAGTTAGCAGGTGGTGACCTTTCCATCCATGTGAGAGGGAAGCTCTTTGCCCCTGCTTGTGTGAATGATCGCAGACCTACTGCGCAGGCTAGCAGCATGTAGAAAATTGCTCTGTATCCTATTTCTTCCCTTGGTACAGCCTGTGCCAAGTGACCTTCTGTGCATAAGTGTTATAATGCCCCCCACCCAGTTCTGCTAACCCCTGCTGTTGTCATTGTCACCCCCTTCCTACACGTTGCCCCTTAAATTTCTGTGTCTCCATTTTTCTCTCCTCCTTCCTTTCTCCCTCGTCAGTGGAGAGCTGAGGACTCCGTCGACCATGTAAGTACCACTTGTGTGCATTCCAGGTTGGAAAAGAGGGGTTTGGTAAATCGATTTGTGAATTTTGTAGACATAGTGCTGTCAAAACATCCCTTTCACTCCCTTAATGAGGCTGGAGAGTTACATTGTGGAACCTTCCACAAGCAACACATCCAGAGAAAATTGGCATTTAGATTGCTACTAAATGCAGAAAAGCAATTGACATTTCCTATAATCTGTATTTCCAGCTTGTTGCAGTGCAGTTTTAGGCAGGCTCAAGTGATCAACTCAGGAGGTGCATCCTACCTTCCACAGGAGTTGGTCCACCAAGTCCTATGGTAAAATTAGATATATAGTCTTTAAACCTCATTGATCCTAGTTATGAAAAATAACCTACACTCTCAACCATGACCTTTCGTTGAAACACAGATAGTAATAAGAAAACAATCACATTTAAACAGTTAAATCCAATTTCTCCCATATAATTTTGAAATATAAATTCGGAGGAACAAACTAGAAAATGACCTTTTTAGAGTCAGCAATTCAATTACATGCCCTGCTGTGAACTTCCCCGGCATGATGCGTTTCTCCTGTTTCTCCTCGTGCTTTATACTGAGCAGTCTCGCTCAAAGTTGCTTTGTCATGACAGCACTGTGTTTACATTATGCAATCAGACCTTCTTTCATCCATCCATCCGTCTCTCTTCCCTCCTCCCAGCTCGCTCGCTTTGCTCCCGGTGGCATGCTTTTGCGTGAGAATTTCTCTTTGCATGAATTTGGGAGGAGTGAATTCTCTTGGGATGTTCAGAGTCTGCAGGTTTTGTGTGAGTGCTTCCCCTGCGGGTCCATTGGCACTGATCGGACTGCGCGTCCGCTCGCCCGCATACACAGTCTGCTGCAGAGGCAGAGGTGGGATTGGACTCTGGTTCACACGGTGATTTTGGTGTGGTTCTTGTTGGTGCTTGTTGATTTTTCTCTGGGCTGGCTGGTTACGCAATGGTAACAGGGTGATTTTGATGAGTAAGCCTGGGCAGGTAACCTGATCCAGCAGCACTGACTGGAAATTGGCAGCATTACTGGTGTGGGTGTTTGTGTGAGCGAGTGATGGAGAGCAACCACAGAGGCCCCCTTGCACTTCCCCAGCTGGCAGGGACCCCCTGTCCCAGACAGATACCAGACCCCAAAAGCAGTCTCTGGAAGTACTGCCTGTCCTCATCCATCCAAGCTCACACCCAGTTCCTCTCCTGACTTGCACCTTCTCTGCTCTTAAGAATTTCTGGGGGCTGTTCCCTTGCCCCCAGAAGCCCTCAGAGCCTCCTCCTAGCAGCTTTCCCTGTCCCTTCTTCAGCTCCCTTGTCTCCTGCTTCCTGGCCTGAAGAGTTGTTAGTGTTACTGGCCCCCAGTCCTTTTCACAGCATCCAAGACAAGCATGCTTAGGGGGTAGCTGCCCTGAGCCTGCACAGAGGTACTGGGAGCTGCTCTGCTCCCCACGCTTGTACCCTGGCTCAGCAAGAGTCATGTTGCTGCTGGAGGCCAAGAGGGAGGAGTAAGGCTCAAACCCACTTTGATCTCAAATTAAATGAGGAGCTGTGCCCTCCTCCTGCCCAGAGGAAGTCAGGGCATGCAAGGGTGTTAGCTCTATGCCTGGGGCACCCTCCCACCCAGACCTCACACAGTGCAGGGTTTTCCCTCCAGGTCTTGCCAACACCTTGTGCTGACCTGGGCTGTGACTCAGTGTGGTGCCTGGTGGGAAGGGTGAAAAGTGCCGTGATACCTGCAGGTGCCCTGCCACTGGGACCCCTCCTTGTGTGTGGCTGCCATGTTAAGCTGCAGGCTCCTGGGAAGAAAGCATGAATTTCCAGTGGCTCTGCTGTAAGAGTCAACTCAGCTTCAGGCCAGACTTTAAAAATCCCCAAATTAGCCCCCAAGAGGTTTCTGCAGCCAGCTGAACTGGCTTTTGCTGTGGTTCACAGCTCTGACTGTGCCTCAGTCCTTACTGTTAGGCTTGCTGTGGTAAGGTGACTTTGTCCCCAACGTGACTCTAGCCTCATGCAGGACCATCTCCAGGGCAGATCTCCCTCTCAGCAACATCCAGGGGGAAGGAGCATGGGGGCTCCTGGGGCAGCAGTGACTTCTCTGCCCTTTCCCAGCCCCTCTGGCACGTTGCTGGTGGGTTGAAATTAGGCAAACATTGGAATGGAGACAGTTGTCATTTGCTAGCTCTGCACGAGAGCCAGCTTGGAGAGACCTGAGAGGCTGGATGTGATGCATGAGTGTGAGCCAGCGTATTTGTGTGTTGCTGTTGGAGATGCTGACCCCAGTGCCCTCCTTTTGCTCACTGTGTTAATGGGTGTTTACTGTTCTCGTTTGCCTCCTCTCCACCTCGTGGGCATGCTCCCAGGAGACAGTCATTGGAGGCCTGCTGCCAGAAACCACCTACTCAGTCACTGTCGCTGCCTACACCACCAAAGGAGACGGTGCCCGCAGCAAGCCGAAAGTCATCACCACCACGGGGGCAGGTGAGTGTGGGGAGCAGACCTGGCAGCCTCTGAAGGATGGTAATACAAGCTCCTAAGAGGTGCACGGGGAGTACAGCCAAAGCAGCAATGCAGGAGGAAGTGATGGGAATGGAGGTGCTGCAGAGGTATATTCTCTTGTGATCTCCAGGCCTTCCTTACAGGCTTTTGCCATTGGATTACCTGAGCAAAGTGCAGCTAAGAGATGGAGAGACACTACCAGGGCCCATCAGAGAGCAATAAAACTCTTTGGTCAGAGCTCATCTGCATAGTTCACAGACTTGGGACAAGGAAGCCTGCAAGTCCAGGCCTTCCCTCAGCTTTGGAGTCAAGGCCCTTCCTCACGCTGTTTCCTGGAGCAGTAGGGTTAAGCGTGTGCCATTTCTTGCTTCGTGAGTGACTGTAGTACCACCTGGGATGGCCCTCCTCATGCTAGAGTGTCCCTCAGAGGCACTTCTAAGCTCCCTCCTGCCTGCTCTTCCGGCTGCCTCCCCAAGCATATGTAGCTGAGCTTGGCTGCTCCTAGAGCCACGGTAAAAATCCGGAATGCAACCAGTCCTGCCGTAGAAGTGCTGCAGACACAATACAAGTACTAGGTCCTGCTGATACCAGCCAGTCTGGTTCTGCTATCTCAATAGATACTCATATCCTGTGCCTATTGCAACACAGGAGCCTTGGCCAGGAGTGGGGCACCCAGGAGTTCATCAGGTGCTTACTCCAGATGTTGTCAAAGTTGGCTTTGGAGCTGGCACCAGCTAGTTGTCTTGTCCTCGATTTTCCACTCACTAGACCTGCCCTACAAATGATAATCTTGCAGCTTCTCACAACAGCCGTAGGAGCAGTATTTCTCACTTATTACTATGGGAATGCAGCTTGTGCAAACTGAGAGCGTTTGTTCCTGGTGCTTTAAGCAAGGAACAGCTTGCCGTCTCCTCTGTGCTGCATATGGGGAGCTCCAGAGGTAGTTTCCACTGTCACAGTCTCAAATGCTGTCTCCCTTGTGCCTCGCCATGATGTATGCTCTGTTCATCAAATTGCTACAGCTGTCCCATAAACAGGAAAAGCTTCCTAAACATCCCAGTGTTGCAGTGTAAACCACAGCAGGTCTTCCCGTGTTATGATGCACATTTAAAGTTAATATTTTGAATCAACATTGAAAATAATCTGTCCCTTAACACTAGCTGCTGTTAGACATTGTATTACGAGTGCAGAAAGGAAGATACTGGCAGTGGAAATTTAATTGTATGCCTTAAATACCTACAAAACCACCCCTAGAGCTGCCTTTGTACTGCAGGTTTGACCTCAAAGGGGAGTGTTGGTATCGCCCTCTGATGGCAAAATTGGGGGATAATACTGTCCATTATGTTTCCTCTCATGCTCATCTGTGGGCTAATATATTTCAAAGCTGTGCGAAGGTATTTAACTACATTTAGCTACAATCCCATTTGCTTTTTTGTATCAACCGTCCCATCCCTTTGATTCTGAGTATCTTCTCTATCAGTTGATTTGTTTACAAATCTGAGCTGATGTGAAGTGAAGACTCATCCTTTTTTTAACTGAAGGAGATCAAGGTACTAAACCATCAATTTAAAGCCATCAGTTCCTAACCTGTGACGGCAACACCCCTTGACTTGTGCAGCATAAGCAAAATTCCTGTGGAACGCTTGTGTTCACCTCTCACATCGACATTGACATCATGAATCTGCTCATCAGCTAAACCAAAATGTATTCTGATTGCAAACAGCCTGCCCAGCTCTGCTTGCTGCCTCTGCAGATGGCAAAATTGCAAGGTCTCGAGATGAAGTTTGTCTGCCTCCAGACAGATGAGGGTGCTGGACTTGGGCTTCTGTGTGTCTATGGTCATTCAGGGCACCAGGGCCAGAGTGGCCTGGTGCTGTGCAGTAGCTGAATTGTCTGAAGAACAGTGATTGGGAGGACAGGATTCAGATCATCTCTGAGATAAATATGATGCGTTGAGGTACCTTAAACCTTTCCTGTAACAGGGTATGAATTTTGGGGCTGGATGTGACTGAATTTACTGCTTGTTTAGATGGCAGAACTTGGGAAAATGGCAGCCAAGAACTGTTGGCTGGTTCCAGCTTCCCTCACCACCGGATTAGGGTCAGTCTGCCTCTATCCATGTGAGTTGTCTGTCATCCTCTTCACCCTGTTGTCTGAACTCTCCCACTTTCCTCAGTCCTCACGAACTGAGCATCACGGAAGCTGTCCTTCCGCTCCCTTCTCCCAGGCTATAGATGGTCATTGTGTGTTTATGTTGCAGTCCCGGGGAAGCCCACCATGATGATTAGCACGACAGCCATGAACACAGCCCTCATCCAGTGGCACCCACCCAAGGAGATGGTAGGGGAGCTGCTAGGTTACCGGCTGCAGTACAGACGTCTTGATGAAGAGAAGATGAACACAATAGACTTCGGGAAAAGAGACCATCACTACACTGTGACGAACTTGCACAAGGGGGCCACGTACCTGTTCAAACTGTCTGCCAAGAACAGAGCTGGCCCAGGAGAGGAGTTTGAGAAGGAGATCACTACTGCAGAAGACGTGCCAAGCGGCTTCCCACAGAACCTGCGTGTGGTGGGTCTCACCACTTCCACCACAGAGGTTGCATGGGAACCCCCAGTCTTAGCAGAAAGGAACGGGAGGATTGTCAACTACACAGTGGTGTACAGGGACATCAATAGCCAGCAGGACCTGGTTAACATCACCAAGGACACAAGTATCACTTTGACCAATTTGAAGCCTGATACCACTTACGACATCAAAGTGAGGGCCCGCACCAATAAGGGAGTTGGGCCACTGAGCCCCAGCATCCAGTCCCGGACCATGCCTGTTGAGCAAGGTAAGTTTCCCTCTGACAAGCCCCACCAGCAAGCTCTGGCTCCAGGACAGGGACCTTTGCTTTGGTACCCTCTTTGCTCTGGCTAATGAGAACAGGTATTGTACAACTCCATAATGTAAAACATCTTCTGTGAGGGGACGCTCAAAGAAGGTTTCCTTAAAGTTGCCAGTTGGAGGGGTGTTGGTGGGAGCTTAATTGCCTTTGTCGCTTCACAGGCATGCTTTGCTGTTTTATCTGTACATGAAAGGTTCTTGCTTGAACTGGGTAGGCTCATCTGCAGATCCAGTACCTGAGCACCACTGTTCTTTGATCATAGCAAAGGGCCAGGAGAGTGTGAGTGCAGGGGAAGAGAGAGAGGAAGGCTGCAGTTCAACCTATAACTTCCTTTCTGTGATGCTGGAAAGCACAGTCAAAAAGGGAAACTCCGCTGGAGACTGGAGATTTGGTAAACGGCTGCTGCTCTTTTCTCCTCATCTCTCACTTCTCTGCTGTAGTTGAACTCTCTGACCTCTGCTGCTGAGCTAGACAAAGAGAGACTTGGAACTGAGCTGCTGCCTGGCTCCCTCCTGACTTGGCCTTACAGTGCTTAAAGATCTTGTTTTTCATTTCAGTGTTTGCTAAGAACTTCCGCGTCAACGCCGTCATGAAAACATCTGTGTTGCTGAGCTGGGAAGTGCCTGACTCCTACAAATCTGCAGTGCCTTTTAAGGTAAGGGTGTGATGCATGGAACAGAGAGCTGCTCCTCCTGTGGCACTTAGACCTGCCAGATGGTGTTTTCAGGCCATCAGACAAGAGGCCAGGGTCATGCTGCTCACTGTCCTGGGAGTCTTTTTCCAGGAGCTCAGGCCCCCAAGGTCAGATTAAGTAGCTGCTCTTGCTTGGGAGCACTAGTGTATGAACCATGGCACACAGTGGAGTGTACTGCTGCTTGCTTTCCCTCCTCTCACTCTTCTCATGCTGGTAGGTTTTGCAGTTTTCGTTGATTTATTTGTTTTTCTGTTTTTTGTGGAATAGCCAGCAAGTGTTCGCTGCTTATGGTGACAAACAAGTGAATAACATTGGTACCAACAGGAACTGTTGAGCAGTGAAAGCATGTGCCAGGCAGAACACAGTCTGAAAATGGGGGTATTGCAGGGGTCATCATATATATTTCTTGTTTCTCCGGCTAGAAACCTGTCTTGACCAAAGGAACTTTGCTAAGTACCCACTCGTCCCTTGATAGTGCCCACCGAATTACTTGCACTGTGCCTTTTCCAGGAGAAATAGAAACTGGTCCAGACACCCAAGTTACTGATGCCGTGATGATCCCATGAGCTGTTCCTGTTGTTCTTACAGTCCCAGTCAGTGCTTAGTACCCCCATCAGCTTTCTGGAATGTCTTGAGACCTGGGTTTGTGTGGATGGGATTTCCCAGTCAGGCTGGCTGTGGGAGCTCCATGGCAGTGGTTGCGCAAGCTAGTCCTGATGCCTGAAAATCTCTAACTGTGATTTAATCACAAGAGACTACCAGGACAAAGTGATCTGAAAACCAGCCAATGAATCAAACTAAAAATGATGCTCCATCTGCAACAAGTCCTATCTTAAACATCAAGGTTGCTTGGATTAGTTACTCTACAGCATCATGGCAGATGCATAATCGCAGGGAATGAAGGAGAGGAGCATCATCATCATCCCAGGTTTTTCAACTGTGAGCAGTACAAGACGTGTTGTGCAGAGTGAACTCCCCTTG
The DNA here is from genome assembly GCF_028389875.1 of Rhea pennata. Classification (NCBI taxonomy): domain Eukaryota; kingdom Metazoa; phylum Chordata; class Aves; order Rheiformes; family Rheidae; genus Rhea; species Rhea pennata. The sequence continues at coordinate 12,668,257 of NC_084670.1, read as the reverse complement.
AACTCCTAGTGCTGTCTTTTCTCCAGCACAGTTCTTGATGTAGTGTCATCCACAAGGCCTCAGACAACTCTGATGACTCAGTGTCTCCACCCATGTTGCCAGTCCCCCAGTCTGGATCACCAATGTGGGTAAAAAACTAGAGCATGGTGGAAATTTCTGCAGATCTTGGTGCAGTATCTTTCCCTTAGTAGATGAGACTAACACATCATAAAGCTGGTCTTAGCGGTTATCTACTGCCTCTGCAGAGATGGGCCAAGCATGGGAGGAACGTGCTTTCCCTTCATCCTTGCACATGGAGCACATGCCATGCCTAAAGAGCACATGCAAGGCCTGTGTGAGATAAGGGGGAGCCACAGCCAGGGGAATGGGGGAACGTCTCATGTCAATGTGTGTGAGGAGCTCCCCTTCCTTGTTGCTAACTCCCCTTGCTTAAATCCTAAAGCTGAATTACCATGATCAATAGCAGAAGCTTGTTAACATGCAGAGTTTAGCTGAAGCAGACAAGGCTTTTGTGAAGACCTTGTGGTATTCAAAGCTCTCCCAGGTGTGGGATGCATTAGGATCAGTGTTCAGACATCTGGCCGCAAGGAGCTTCACAATTCGTGTTGTTTTGCTGTCTACTGAAGAACTCGTCTGCTTCATCTTGCCTTATTCTGTGGTACAAAGCTCGTGTCTCCCTCTGACGACACGGTCCTAGAAAAGGACGGTGTGACCTTTGGAGCGTTACTAATGCATAAGGATGATGAGGAGCGAGGATGCAAAGGCATAATGCTGATGCCTTGTCTCTGCCTCATAGCTGCAACTGCTTACACAGACTGACTCAGGGTCTGCCCCTGCTGCGGGTTAACCCTGAGATGACACAGGAGCAGATGGCATTACCCACTTGCTAGCTGAAGAGCAGTCATGCAAACGAGAGTGTTAAAAGGATATTTCTCAAATAGTGTCTTCTTTCTATTAATATTCACAGGCTTGCAAACACACGTGAGTCAAGGCCAAGGAGCTAAGAGGGTCAGCTTCAGGTCTCTGAATGTGCCACTCGAAAGAAATTCTTAACCTTCAGAACTTTGTATTTTTATAAACAAGATTCACCTCTCCCCTCTAATTCAGACCCATGGGATGCTGAGGCCAGAGCCTAATACTGTAACTAGCGTAGCAGATAAATCTCCATGGGAACAATTAGTATTATCTACACTTGATAAACAGTCTCATGCTAAATCTATGTCCCAAAGGGTGTCATATTCTACTTTAAGAGATTTAATTAAAGTAGATATTGTTCTGACGATGAATAGTGAGGCGCAGGCGTAACTGGTGCTATTTTTCTTAGGGTATGAACTGAGACCTTAGGAATTTTCACTGCTAGCAAATCAATAATGAGGGTTTGAGTCCTCTTTGGGGAATTTCCACAGCTTCTCCTGGTCCAGCAGATAAATTCATTGTAAAATGTCACCCAGCAGTTGTGGTAGAGCAGAGGCACTTTTCTATTTCTATTCCAGCATGCTTGCAGAAAGCCATTCTCAGTTCTGGAGCTTTCATGGAAAGTGCAAGATAGATGTGACCTTCTCCTTGGGGAAACTGCACTTCCCTGATAAACATTCTTCAACTTAAGAGCAGGACAGAGGATATATTGGTTGGCATCACTAAGTATTTTACAAATGGGGAGAAGGATCAGCACATTTTGAAAATGATTACTATACAGGTTCCAAAATAGCCCCTTAGAGTGCTGGGCAGTGCTTTCTCATAAGATGTCCTGTGGAACATCCTAATTACACCCCCTTCCCCACAAAGAAAAGCCACAAAAAGGCTACCTTCATCTATTTTTTCCATCCAGTAATTATTTTTTCCAGTGTTGCTCACTATATGTCTTTCATCTTTTGGTTCAATACATTTTTTAGTACCTTGAAACCGAGTGGCAGACCTTCAGCAGTGACATTTGGATCCATCTAGCTTTTCAAATTGTTCTTGTGAGTAAGAGCAGCAAAAAAGACATTTTATAACCGTCCATGGGCTGGTCAGCAATGTTTGACAGTTCAGAGCCTTTGGGCCAAATTTGCAGCTGATTTAAGTAGCTACCAGTAGGCCATGATGTAACCTCTGAATATCATTCCTGCTTGAGCCCCTGGGCATCTTTAGCTGCACATGAATGACTGTTTCTGTGCCCTTGCCTTATTGTAAGGTTTGTGTAGAGGCTTTAACTGATGGTGCATAACATTTGAGAAGACAATGTGTTGTGGCAGGTAAAGAAATGCAGAACCGTACAACTGGCAACTGTGAAAAGGGGGAAGGGTGCGGAGTGCTTCAGGAAAGCATTGCAAATGCCAGTTTCACTGTGTCTGGACACAAATTTCTGTGCATGGCAGTAAAAATCATCATCTGGTGTCAGGTCTGAAATGGGGACTGTGACCTGGCCAATTCCAGAGCAAGCATAGAAACTCTGGAGTACCTGAAAGGGCCATCTCTTCAAGCCTCCTCTTGCCCCGATGCCCAGACCAGACCAGCCATGTCCCCAACAGATGCCTCACGTGCAGGCAGTTGGCAGGCAAGTCTCTTCCAGAGTGCATGCGCAGAAGCAGTCAGTCCTTTTATTAGGGAGCTTCATAGTGAGAAAGCTCATCTGAGCGATAACAAAATTCAATCAGGGCTTGACATCATCGCAGCATAGCTCATAATGTTGGAGATTTGGGTTTGTCCCAGTCTGTGTTGGAGCATGGGAAGTGTGGTCCTGTTAGTTCCCCAGGGCAGCTGAAATGTGCTCTTATCTGGAGTATCTGGACCTTTTATAGTAATGTGTTAAGATTTGCAAGTTGTGGTGCTAGGATGGACAACAAAGCTGCTAAGGTAACTTGAAGTCTAGTGCTGCTGTCTTTGTTGTGTCCATCTGTGTGACAGAGAAGGGTAAAAACTGCCAACTAAATATCTGACATTCCATTTCTACATTTTATTTTTTGCACTCACTTTAGCACCCATGTGATGTGCATGCCTCTGCAGAAAGATATTAAAGACCAGGAAAAAATAGGATATCCTCAGAGGAGTCACTGCAGAGAACAACTCCTTATAGACATCCCAGCTTTGGCAGCCTTTCCACCTGCCCATGGGGTAGCCAGCAGGGACTTTGTCCCTGTGAACCTCCTTGTTATTTTAGCATTTAGGACTTATCTTCACAGTTCAGCACTAAAGATTGAAGCATGTCAACAAACAAGACTGTTTCTCTCCTCTTCTGGCTCCTCACTGCTGCTCTGTTACTGTTGAGCATCTATTCTCAGTTTGTGCATCCTTAGGAGTTGAAAGCAAAAGGGTTTGCTTGTGCAGGGGCTCAGTTCCTACCCCAACCTCCATGCAAGTGGTGACCTAAGAACGGTTTGAAGCATGCCGTGAATATCACTATTTGGATAACGCGAAAGCAGAGCTGCAGATTCCAGCTCCCTGTGCCTGGCTTTCCTTCAGATGCCTTTCCTCCTAGCTCTAACACCAAATATTACAGCAGTGCTAATAAACTACCCTTGTCCTAGCAAGCCAGAAGCCTTTTGCAGAGCTCTGCCACCTGCTAAGAAGGTGAGCTGGATAGAGGGTTTGGTGCTTCCTGTGCAGCCTGCATCAGCCTGAACAACAGGCCCAGGTGGTGAAAGATTTGTTTTACTTCAAGGGATATTTCTTTCATGGAGGTGTCTTCCATCTTCCAAATCTGCTGTTGGAAAGAGCACATTTTTACTGCGTGATCTCTGCCTGGGTCATGTGTTTGGTGCTATGAATTAACTTGCTCCTGCAACTAACTCCTGGCGTGTTGCATCTCTGCAGCCTCCGTTAGGAATCGGGTTCTCTCCTGCCATGCTGGATGGTCACCAAGGGGCAAGAAGTGTGCTAGTTTGTCGCAGCTGGGCTGCAACCACTGGTCTCCCCAGTTTTCCTTGCCCTGTTTGTCTCCCTCTCCTGGGGTTTTGGGCTTTAGAGAGGCATTGCTGAAGGCTGGGCCACAGCAGCCCGTGGCCACGAGCGTGCTGCAGCCAGGGGGAGAGCCGATGCACAGCTCTCGGGTACGCGGGCATGGATGAGCGTCACGCTTGTGGAGGTGCAGTTTGGGGATGTGGATTGGGGAGCTCTGCGTGCGATCCGCTGGCGAGGTGCGTAATCCCTCCGGTTGCCTCTCCGGGCGGGGGGTGTTCGGCAGTAACTGTGCATCAGCTGGTGGATGCGGGAGCGACACCCGTTCAAAGCAGATGGGATTTTACACCAAAAGCATATTGTGTGCTGCAGCCCCGCGAGGCAGGCCCATTCATCTGCTTGCGAGGGTGAAGCACGGCCATCTGGATTCCTCCCCGAACCGTGGGCTGCCGGGAGCTGCACGCAGCTTGGCCCCGCACGCGCCTGCCTCCAGCCGCGGGGTTCACAGCAACAACCTTCGCGGTGCCGCGTCGCTGCGAGGCGCAGCGAGCATGGCTCGGCCCTGTGCTGCAGTTTGCTCTTCTTTAACTAAAGATTTATGGCTGTTTGTGGAGTGCACGTTAGCCGAACCACCTGAGGGAGGGCCCAGAGCCAAACTCTCCTCTCCAGTGCTGCTATTTTGAGCGTTAGTTTTCAGCAGCAGCTATCTGCTGCATGAGCCTGTCCTTTTCCCATTTCAGATTCTCTACAACAGCCAGAGTGTGGAGGTAGACGGCCACTCGATGAAGAAACTCATAAGCGACCTCCAGCCGGACACAGACTATTCTTTTGTGCTAATGAACCGCGGAAGCAGCGCTGGGGGGCTTCAGCACCTCGTCTCAATCCGCACCGCACCTGACGTCTTGCAAAGCAAACCCATCGCCACAAATAAGTACATACAGGAAGGAAAGTTCACGCTCGCCCTTCCCAAAGTCCAGACTACTGTGCCGGTTAGGTAGGTGCTGCCCAAGGATGGCAAAAGCAGGGTGGGGGATGGAGGCAGGAATGGCACAGGGCAGGCCTGTGCCAACCTGTGGGTTTTGTAACCCAGGAGTGAATTTCAGAGCAGCAATACAGAGCCAGGCGTTTATCTGTAACATGGGATCACGCCGCTGGCTCTTTCTGAGCAAATATTTAGGTGCAATAAAATTAAGACAATTCTGTGACAGTTTGCCCTCATCCTGATGGGTGTACTCCAGATGCTACCAGCAAAAAGACGGTTGAGGATCAGGAGGACTTTCTCTGACACTGTATAATATCCTTTAAATAAATAATGCCTAAAGCCTCAAGGAGATTAAAAAAGCGAGTTTGTGGAAGTCGTATTCGTTGCTGTGGTATCCTTGTGCTGAAGCAGAATTCCCTCAGGGCTCTTGCTACAATCCGATTATATAAATGTCCTTCTCGCAGCTCCTACACCACCCTCTGGAGCACAGTCTGCAGACTGTCATTAAGCTAATGAGTGCTAATGGGGATGTTCTTTTCTTTGGTGCAGCTGGAAAACTGACCTCTTATTTACTGAACCCTTTTGCTGTGCAGAGGGCAGAAAGAGGAGCAGGTGTTCCTTGGGAAGGCACATGGCACATGTTATTTGGTGACATTTCAGAGAGATGACTTAGGGTCTAGAGCTTAAGCCATTCCCTGATCTTTGCTTCCTTCCCAGGTGGTACTACATCGTGGTTGTGCCAGCAGATCAGAGCACCAGCAGCCCAACTGCTCGGTGGCGGACACCTGATGAGATGGAGCTGGACCAGGTAGGAGTCTGTAGTAGCTGCTTAGTGGAAGTCCCTCCGAGGTTGCCTGGTATGCTTTGCCCAGGCCACCTGGAACAGTACAGATTCAGTGATGTCTGTGCAGACTGGATGTCCAAGACAGGGCTGTGAGACATGCAGTGAATACTCGGCCTTGCTTGGCTGGTGACAACGTGTAGGAGGGAGTCTGGAGTCAAGTGAGGAAGATGCCACCACCGAGAACATGCCCGTTAGAAAATCATACTTAAGGGTCTTGTAGCTCTGAGCCCTTTTCATCTGAAGTAACTCAGCTGATTGTGAAAACAGGCTCAGAGAGAAAGCCAGTTTTCAACTTATTAAGCGGTTTTGTCAGGAGGCTTTTCCTCTCCATGGGTAGGACCCAGGCCTCCAGTTTGATAAGGAGGTCACTTTGGATTCTGCCAAAACCCACCAAGTTTTGAACATCTGCAAAGCTCCCTTCACACATGCTTGTTAAAGGCTTTGAATGTTGAGCAGCCCATTCATTCCAAGATGCAGCCTGCCTGAGCAGGAGTCCTCTGAGCACCAACAGCATAGTACATCTGTGGGTGTCAGGTGAATCCCATGCAGGGGATTTTCTGGGCTTCTTCATCTTGCCCCTCCCCACAAACTAGTAAGGAACAATTCCAAGAAATCACATGCAGGAAGGTCCATTAAGAGAGCAGAGTTGCAAACTTGAAGCACTCAGAAATTACCAAGTGCTGGAAGCTGCAAGTCAGCCCTTGTTTATCATAAATCTTTAATTACATGATTGCACAGTCTTTTCTATGGGGTTCCATCCTCACTCTTTGTACAAGCAGGTATGTTCTACGTGTGAGGCAGAACTGAGTAATGGAGAGCCATCACCTGTAGGTCATTTCTTTGCAGAAGTTGGAAGATGTCACAAGAAAGAGAAGAGTGGGATGAGAATGGATGGTTTAGTTTTGAGCATTAGGTACTTGAAAGCTATCCAGAGAACTGGCTTATGTCTCCAGTTGTTTCACCTAGTCTCTGTGGTCCTGCAGAAATGATTTAAAACAAAATTTTCATTAGCAGCCAACTGATGTGCATGTCCTCAGTTTGAGATCCTGGAGCCTTATTTGCAAAACTTTAAGCATCCTCAGATGCAGATGAAGTGAATAGGAGTTCTGCTGGAAATATTCAGTGGTATGAAAAATGCTAAGTTTTCTTTAAAAACAAAACAAGCTGATGGTTTTTCAATTTGGCATTCAAAATTAGTGGACATTTTTTACATTAATGTCCCTACGCCTCTGTTTTCCATCTGTAAAATGAGGATAATTGCTTTCATCTCACCTCATACGGGTGTTTGGAAGATAAGATCGTTAATGTTTGCAAAGCACTCGTAATATTATAGTGATCAGCACCATAGAAAAGCCCATGAGGAAATTATTAATTTTGTCTTCAGAGCTGTGTTTGAATAGTAAGCAATAAACAAGGCCTCGGGCTGCATAATGCAAAGAAGAAAACAAAATACGGAATAGCTGCTCTGATTAAGCACTGTCTGTCCTGTGTATTGAACAAAGCAGGGGAGTTAGAGAAAAGATAGTGTGTGACCGTGTAGCCAAGGATTGTAACACAACACACATAAATAAGATGGCTGAATTAATTTTGCACAGGCAATATTACTTCTGACACTTTCTAATTTTTGAGGGTCTGAGCTTTACAAACCAAGCATTCCCGTGATGTCGTTTTTTGATGTGTGTTTCATAAATAGGTGGCAATAGCACCCAGCAGCATTGATCACTACTGGAGCCCTACCTGGTTTGTGCCATGGACCCATGCACACGTAGCTACGCTTTCTGCCCCAAAGAGCCTAAATGTCATTTCAGCCAAGATACAAGCAGTGTGTGTAGGGAGCAAAGCCCATGGAGTATCTTCCTGCCTTCTTCTCCTGTGACTCTGAGGATATTTGTGAAACTGAAATTTTTCCATCTATTTTTTTGTGATTTTGCAGTGATAAACCACAGCTTTTCCTGTGTGAGGCTCCTTAAGAGGGCAGGGGTGGACTCTTGGAGGGAGCGAGCCTTATCCAGCTTCTCCCGTCCAGATGGGAGGGAGCTCAGCAGTGCGGCTCTGTGCAAATATCGCTGTCCCCAGCCCCACCGTCGCTCTGACGTTCCCTGTCTGCCCTGACAATGCTTCACCGTTCCCTTCTTCTGTGAAATGTATTTCATGCCTCCTTCTTCATTTTAAATTAGAATTTCTGTTCCAAGCCTGATGTTCGTTTTCATTCATTAGAAAAACATCTTTAAACATCCGAGAGCCTTTCTTAGCAGTGTAATTGAATTTTTGTGTGTTTGTATCCTTTTTCATGAATTTGCAGCTGACTATGAAATTTGCCATTTTTACTCTGAACATCCCATGAAATCTGTTATTGCTCTGTGTGATTTACACAAAGCCCTGCCTGCAACCCAGCAGCAGGTGAAATATTGAAGCACCGACAGAAGGGAAAGGCACAGCAAATGTCACTTTTTCCCTATACATCAGCGTCGGCTGTGACTCGTGCCCAGTGGCCGCAGGGAGTGCGAGTTGCTGCCCGTACCGCGGAGCGTGGCCTGGGGTTCCCTCGCGGCCCGTTGGGGTGCCTGAACCCCGAGCGGCACAGCCAGCCTGTCTCAGCCCGAAAATTTGCTGCATCAGTGCAGCAGCTCGGGAGCGTCTCGAAGCTGGAGGCGGAGGCACGTGCCGCGTGGGTGCCCACCCGGGTGCCCCTGCCATGCCTCAACAGGCACGCGTCCCCCTGCTTTCTTTGTGCCACCGCGTCCGAATCAAACCCAGTGTCTCCTCCCCCTTCCCCTCCGCCCAGCTGAGCCCTGTGCAGGGTAAGGTAACGTATGGCTGCCTTGCCTCAGGTCATTGCTGCGGCAGTGGTCACGAAGTCGGCAGTGCAGCGTCCCGGCTAGGTGCACGGTCAGAAAGGGGAGCAGGTGGCGCTGGGAGGGGACCTGCGTTAGAGATGCCTTCCGAGTCGGAGCACAGACACAGGCAGCTCTGGGGCTCGCTTGCCTTTTCCTTATTTTTGAGCCTCTAAGGTGGCGCCCTGTGGATGTCTGAGCATAAGACAGTGTCACGTGCAGGGCGAAGTGATGGTGATGCACCTTTTCTGTCCTCAGCTGCTGGAAGCCATAAGCCAAGGGAGTCAGAGCAGGCGCCAGCGGCGCCAAGCAGACAGGCTCAAACCCTACATTGCTGCTCAAGTGGACGTGTTGCCTGAGACCTTCACACTGGGGGATGAGAAGAACTACAAAGGTTTCTACAACAAGCCCCTATCTCAAGACCTGAGTTATCGCTGTTTCGTGCTGGCCTCACTGGAGGACGGAGACACGGTAAGGACTTCTTGTTGGGGGGAGCATAGTCTTTGCTGGCAGAGGTGGGGTGGGCTCAGTGCAGGGAGGGTGAAAATTGCTGCAAGCCAGTATAATTGAGTTTTCTCCAAAGAGAATAGAGTGAGGCTGTGTAACTGGTGTCAGCAAGATGAGGTGTCTGTGGGAGTTGACTTGATAGATGATGTTTTTGGAAGGAAATGGCATGTATGTTTGACATAACAGATGAGAGTGGAAAGCAATGTTAGCACACATGTTCTGCACGAGCTCAGCTGTGGCTGTTCCCAGAGCAGAGCTCAACACATGCTTGGTGTGCAATACTTTCTAGAGCCACTTTGGTTCAAATTAAATGACTGTGGAAAACAGCCCCTTGAAATCCTATCCTGTGCAGTGGTTGCTGAGATATTGCAGTGAACAGGATGTTCTCTCTACAAGCCTGCCTTTACAGTCGCTTGTCTGACCAGAATCTCGCTTTCAGCTGACGTACGGCAAAGCGAATCTGTTCCCATTGCAGTTTGTTGACAGCATGGCAAAGCTGCGCAAGTGCCTGCTGCACAGGGATTCTCACTCCTGTGTCTCTCCTCGCTGGAGGGAAATGGGCCATGCATTTGTCGGCAGCGTGTCACCAAGCACGTGGGGCCTGGACACGTGAGGGGGAAGGCAATAGCTGATGCAGTAAGCAGGGAGCAGCACAGTGAGACTTGTGCATCCGTGTCCAGCCATAAACAGGGAGGGCAGGAGTGGTGGTGGCAGTAACAGCAGCTAGTGTGTAAATGGAAATAACAGACATGCACGGGCCCCTTTGCTCAGCTTCGAAGCTGCAGTTTCCTTCCTCGGCCTCATTTGCTTGTAATGGCTCATTAGGGCTGGTCACACTCTTCATTACTCATTCAGCACGAGTGCTGCTGTGGCAAGGTGTGCACACTGATGAGGGAAGGAGAGTCACAGATTAACAACAAGGCAAGGCAGAGGCCTCGGGATGTGCTATCTTGGCGTTCCCTGTCTTGAAGAGGTGACCTCGGCTAAATGATCCCAGGCTAACATCAGCTCCTCCCTGACACAGACCCACCACAGCCCTCCAGCAAGCAGAATTATCACGCCCTGCTGCTAGCTGCCACCTTTCTGCATTCCCCGAGGCATCACACCCATTTTCATTTAAAGTGTGAGGCAATCTGTCCAGAGCTGCGCACCATCTCCTCCACTCAGCTCCTCTTAAATTTCTTGCTGTCTCTAGTGTCAGCAAGCAAGTGTAACATAGCCATTTTTCAAAGGCAAAAGGGAGTGTGGTTTCAGCACCATCTCCGAGGGCAGGGGCGCCTCGCAGCTCACAGTTTGACATTGGAAATGCCATTGAGGTAATAGACCTTCTGATCTCTTGTGCTTCTGCTTTCTCTTGGAAGGAGGCATTTCCAGAGTGCTTCTGCAAAAATACGAATCTCGGCCCCTTGCTAAAAGCTTTTGAGGTGAACGTGTGTTACCTTGCTGCACAGATCAGCATGGTCCTTCCCTCCTCCCAAATGCAACCTGACCCTTCTGGGCGGCCGTGGGAAAGCCTGTGTGCATTCCTCTCTGAGTAACTGCTTGCCCATACGAAGAGGAGCCCCAGACCTTCTGCCCAACCCTTTCACCATGGGTATAACATCTTTGTATCGCTACCATGCTCAAGCAGTGCTGTAGCTGCTTCTCTGCCCTGTTGTTAGAGCAGGGGGTGCACAAGAATAGGCCTGTGGGTTGCAGGGGCCCCACGCAGACTTTCTCCAGGAGCAAAGCTCGATCAGGAGCCCACAAGTATATTGATACAGGCTCTAAGCAGGCTAAAAGGTTTCACGGCTAAAGTAGCCACAGCCCCCTGGCCAGTGGCATCTTGGACCGCTGATAAATCTGAGGAGAGCAGCCAGGATGCTGCACCAGTGCCTGCTGCCAGAAGGATGTCGCAGATAAGAGCACTGTCTGCAGTTCACACATGCTTGAAACCAGGCTGGCTAGGATCAAGGGCACCTGTGAGAGAAGATCAAGGCATGCGTCTGTGGGACACCAGCACGCTTGAGTTTTCCCTTTCTTCCTCTCACATGCACACAGACTTGAAGTGTGTGTTTAAACTCTGACCTTAAAGCAAGCAATTTATAGACCCACAGGCACCTCTCTGCAGTGAGCGAAACTTTCTACGGCAAGAGCGGAATGTTTCTAGTTCCCTAATGCAGGGCAGCAGGTGCTGCTCGAAAAGCTACAGGCACTGAACTGATACGGCTCTGGCCCTCTCTAGCAGGGGGAAGGGATTTCTTTTAGCAGTATTTAACCCTTCTGACCCAGCAAGGCTGAGCTGCGAAGGGACAGCACAGCTACAGAAGCCTTAGCAACAGCAGAGTAACAGCCAGGTGCAATGTCATTTTCTGCAGGAAGGGTTTAGGTCTCTGCTAATCCTGTCTTACAGGTGGGGCTAGAAAGCTATCCCTTCAGGTTATAAATCACTGTGATGCCAGATTGCAAAAGTCTCTGGAAGGGAATCTGTGAGCATGAGGCCCTTTCCAAGGTCTGTTTATCAGGGCTGAGACATCAGGAAGAAAACTTTCCTGTCATTTCAGTCCTTTAAGAAAACTGCCTAGCCCAGCAGGGGTTTTCCTAATATAGCCCGGTCCTGGAGAGATGTGTTGGTATCAGCACAGCAGGTATTACACACCACATAGGAATCATCAGCCAGCCCCACTGTGCAATTGGTTGGGATGTGAAAGCTTGTGATTTGGCTCCAAGTAAATCCAGGTCTGGCAAGCGGCTCTTAGCAGCTCTGCTAGCCAGAAAGTTGCTGTCAGTGGGAATGTTTCACAGCGGAAGAGACCATTTCTGCAGTGTGACCTTTGCTGCTGCTGAAGGAGAACAGATCCCTTTGTGTGCTGCCTGGATTTGAGAGGCATGATCATTCCCTGCTAGCCAGAGGCAGGGGGAAACCTCTGCCATTCGGGGATGTGGCTGGTGCTTTAGCCTAATGGACATTTGTTTTTTTCTTTCCCTTCTCCTGCCTGTGCCCTTCAGAAGAGGTATGCAGCCAGCCCCTACTCAGATGAGATTGTGATGGAAGTGGCTTCTGCAAAGCAGCAGGATGAGCCAGAGATGCTATGGGTGATGGGACCCGTCCTGGCTGTGATACTAATCATCATCATTGTCATTGCTATACTCCTCTTCAAAAGGTGAGATCCAGTCCAGTGTGCTGCAGTAGAGCTCTAGTGCACGAGTACTACAGGTGGTAGCACCTTCAAGACTCTCCTTCCAGCCTGTGGTTATGGCGTACTCTAGTAGATGGTTCTTGATGGTTGTAGGGTGGAGGAGGGTCTCTATTTGACATGGCAAAAGGCTGCTTTAGAAAAACAGCAGAAGGCATGGATATGCGGAAGACAATATTAGCCCCAGGATACAGAGCTACTGTGAATTCTGGAAACTAGCTGAGCAACTGGACAGAGGAGAACTGCTTTGTCCCTAAAAGCAATCTGACTGCTCTCTGGTCTTACAGTTTGAATTTGCAGCCCCAGGGAAGTCTGCAGTACCAGCTCCCTGCTGAAATTTCTTGCTCTGTCTCTGGCAGGTGTTCCCACTGCTAAGAATTTTGATTAGGGGAACATGGTCTTGGTGGTGAGAATGGGACATGACGAGCTGAAATCCAAGTAGGACCTCTCCTCTTGAGACCTCTCAGTCCTGGCTACGGAGTCAGGAGCATGATGGGGCAAGCCATCCCCGCTCCATGCTCCCTGCTGGAGCAACCGTCCACTTATGCTTAAGGAGCAGTCCTGCTAGAGCTGTAACTGTAGTATGAAACTACTGTCAGTCTTCACGACGAGCTGCAGGTTGCATTTGCGTGTGTTCTCGTAGCCTGATCAATTACAGTAGGTCATATTCTCTATCAGCTCAGCTCTGAGGTTCTGCTCCTCCTGGACTTTCTATTTACATATGTATTTGTAGCTTGGGGAAGGGAGCTGGCTTTGTTGTCTGATTAAATGGAGCTCTGCTGTGCATGTGCAGTCAGTGCCTTTCTGTGTCAGTGATCATCTCCTTTCTTCTGTTTCTGCTCTTCTCTGGATCTAGTAAACAAGAAAGGTAGGAATCCATTTTATCTTCTTGTTTTGCTAAAATTACCAGCCTGTTTCAAGCCTCAAGCTAGCAAGGGGCATCTTTGTTTTTGGGGGTGTGGGGCATGCCAGCCCTGGGGGTTTACAAAGACTTTGTTTCCTCAAAGGCATCAGCCTCCTATTAATTGTCAGGCTCTTGCAGCTCTTTAGGAGACCGTTCCAACATGAAGATGTTCCAGATTGTTTTTGCAATTAAATTAAAAATCTGGAAATGAAAGCACCAGCAGTTACAGGTGTTTCTTTGTATCCTCAGACTGTGAGCTGTTTAGTCAAGAGTGCAGGTGCCATCAGTTTATAGTAAGGAATTTTTAAGGAAATACCAGGCAATTGTAAGAAGCAAGATGCTTGCTTGGCTCTAAGGAGAGAAAACAGCCTCATCCCCATCTTCCCCAATCTGTCTGTACCTGGGTCCCTCAGATGCTGTTTCCAGCTTGGCTTAGCTTTGCTTTGTCGCAGAGACTTAACGTGGGTTGAGCACAAGGAAGTAGCACCAGCCCACCGTGCTTGGCACCTGACTTCTATGTCCCTGCTGCATCTTAGCCCATGCAGCAACAGCATATCCGCTCAATACTTCTAGCACCACCTGCATGCTAAGAGCAATGCTGTGTTATCCTATGCCTTTTTACTGCCCGGCTTCTCTTTGGAGGGATTTTCTTCCAAAGATAATTGTGCAGCATATTTACAGCTTCACATCTACAATGGGAATGAGTTGATCCTGAAGAGCAGTAATAGTTTGAGATCAGGAGGGTCTGGTTTTGTTTAACAGTGGCCCTGACAAAGCTAATGAGAGAGACAAACATTAATTATCTGCTGTGGCCCTTCCCTGGGAAAGCTGGATCACCTTCCTCCAGGGCTGAGGAGCTGGCACACAGTTGCACATGGCACATCCTGCCACGCTCCTGAGAGGAGGAACAGTGCTTTGTTTGTTTGCCATTTATTTTTCTTTCTTTCTATCAGTACTCTGAGTCCTTGAGCTCTTTTGTCTCAGCCCGGGCAGCTAGAAGGCTTCTGAGACAGTTAGATGACTCAGAGTAGCAAAAGACTCACAAGCTGGTCTTCCCCACTGATCAGCTCCAGTGTTTGATACTCCGCTGGCTACAGACAGAGCTTGCTCACAGTCTGAGCCTCAGAGGGAACACAGGTTTCACTCGCTGTGATTTATGCACTAAATTTCACTTAATTTCTAAGCATCAGTGCCAGCAACAGTGTGCACAGCTCCCTGTGGTAGTGATAATGCCCTGCGCCTGTGCGGAGTGTTTCTGATCTTGTGTGGCTCAGGGTCACCCATGATCCTGAGATGTGGCTGCTTCTATGCAGAACACAACAACTCTTCAGGATGCTTTGAAATGCCTCACAACAGAGCAGAAAGCAGAGACTGACTGTTGCGATTTGCAGGATGGTAAGCACATGAGAATTTGTGCAAACTGGCAGAGATGCAGTTCCCTCCCTCTCTTACAGAAGATGTGAGATCAACACAAGGGGTCACCACCAGGCAAAACCCATTTGGGGCTGTTGCACAAATACAAAGTCTCTGGGTATTGCTGCGTGCTCAGCGCCTTGGCAAAGCATCGGGATCAGCACAGGCTCGAAGAGGAGGGTGTCCCTGCTTTACTCCTTGCAAGATAGTTCTAGCATCATATCCTGCAAAAGACAGCAGCCCCTCTGCTGCTGCTGCCCAGCACCCCCATTGTACTACATGGGAACATGCAGCATACTTGTAACGTAGAGCAAGAAGTGGGACTTAGAGAATCACTAGAAACCCTTCTTGCAGTATTAGATTTTCCTTAATATTCTCTTGTCCACTTTTTGATTGGATCTGTCCCTGCCTTGCCTGTGAATTTCCAGCAAGAGCCTGAGGTGGTGGCATTGCTGTAGGCATAAATATAGCATGAAGAGACAACAGTGTGTTTTATTGTTCCATTAATACACGCCTTGGGTGCCTTCAACCATTCAAGACATGTATTAATGGCCCAATAAAACACACCCTGAAGAGCCTTTACACTATTATATTATAGCTTTCTATATTTAAATATTTTTAATACTTGAAAAAAATTGATTATATCCTTCCACTGCAGGAAATAGTTCCTAGAGAGAGTAAGAGGAAATAAGTTCTTGTGTCTATCTGCTTTTTCTCTAGTAAATATTATTATTTCAAAGTGTCTCACTAATCAAACCTCTGTCATCACTTTAGTATGATCCTTCCTGTTTCATAGATGGGAAACCAGAGGGACTGAAGAGGATGCGACTTGACCAGCATCCTGGGCAGTGCGTGGTGGAGCTGGGTGTCTGGGGTGCAGGAGAGGCCTCCGCTATGGCTGGCCCCACAGCTCCCGGATCCTGCTGTTGGGGATGCTGCCGGCACAAGCTGCCGCAATGGGTCTGGGCACGCGCGAGCTGCCACGGGGCCTTGCTGGAACTCACCGGCTGCCTTGTCCCCTCTGTCCCCAGAAAAAGGGCGCACTCGCCCTCCTCCAAGGACGAGCACTCCATCGGCCTGAAGGACTCACTCCTGGCCCACTCCTCCGACCCGGTCGAGATGCGGCGGCTCAATTACCAGACTCCAGGTAGGGAGCGCCTCCCCCGGTCCCCTTGGTGGATCCCCATCACCAGGTCCCCTTGCCTGCGGCAGTCGCAGCCCTCCTCTCCCGCCGCAGCTCAGCGCTTTCTCGGTCACGATGGCGTGGCCGGAGGCTTAGGTCAAGGCTGCCCAGGTGTCCCCGCTCCGACCTGCGAGTCCTTCTTCCCTGACGCTGTTAGGGCAGGTACGTGGGGCCGCACAAGGCCTGGAAGCGGCAGCCTCGTGTGTTGGGGCCCTTCGCCTGCTGAGGGGGCACGCGGCCGGGCACTTCTGCAGCATGAGCCAGGAGCAGCGTACACACAGGAAAACCTAGGGGCACACGCTGCTGCCAGGCTCTGCGCTGCTGGGGCCGGAGCCCGTGCCGGGCTCAGCGCTAAGTGCTATCTCAGGGGCAGCAACCAGAGAGACCAGGGAGGTGCAGGGAGCCTTCGGCACCCAGGATGTCCCGTTTTGGGTCTTCAGTGTGCAGCCTGCCTGGTTCGGCTCAGCTAGGCGGGGAGGGAGGGCAGCCTGGGCTGCTCCCCTGTCAGTGCTGGGCCCAGTGAAAGAGGCAGCTGGTTGCAGTGGTCTCAGAGCAGAGGACAACAGTATAGTAACAGCCCTTGCTTTCTGCACGCAACTGCTCGCTGCTGAGCGTCTCGGTCATGCCCACGCTGCCCTGCGGTGCCGTGGGTATGAGCTGGCTCGCTAGCCGGCGGAGGCAGCTGAACTTGCCGCTGCAGAAAGGTCTTCTGCTGCTGTTTTGTGTCCATAGTCTGTGACGGTGCTGGAAACACAGCGCCTGTCATGGTAGCAGTCAGAGACCGGCTCACCTGGGCTTGTTGGGAGCCTTTCAGAGAGCCGCAAGTCCTACATTAAGTGGAGGAATGCTTGGGCTTTTGTGATGGTGGGGCAGCTCAGCAGTAACTGGGGCACTTACAGCTCTCTTCTAACTTGCAGCTCCTCCTGGACTGTAACCTACCTTCCTTTTCCTCCTGCTGCTCATTCATCTAAGAGCTTCATCTAAAGGAGAGTTTTGAAGGGGCCGTTTTCTGATGTAAACCCGTTGTGTCTGGGCAGGAGGGTGGGGAGAACCAGCCGTTCACCCTGGCTGCTGTGGGGTGGGCTGCCCTGGTCAGTGGCAGAGCAGCTGCCAGGGCACCCCTAGTGAGGGCATCTTCCAGGCAGCACCTCCGCAGGTCTACACACCAGATCTCATGGGTGGGATGCAGCAACAACCTGGTAGTTGTCAGCATGCCTGGCACATCATCAGGGTATAAAATGAGCTGGCATGAGATTGTGGTGTGGGAGGAAAATGCTGTGGGGAGCAAGGAAGGAGCATGCGCTGGAGGAACGTCTGAACTAGCAGATCGCTGGGTGCAGCGTTAGCCGAGGGGGTCACACGCAGCCAGCTGCAGCCTGCTGCTCCCAGAGGCGGAGAGAGGTGTTGAATGGGGCTGCTCCAGGGTGCCTGTGCACTGGGACCAGCCCGTGGCATGTCCCACTGCCCAGCAACACGAGAGCTGTCCTTGCTGCACGCTGGTCGGTTGCAGCGCGCAGGGGAGTGTGACAGTCAGGCACACGCCTGCACTGCTCCCCAACAGGCGCCTGGGGTGCTTGCAGTGAGGGCATCCCTCGCTGCAGCTGAGGCTCGGGAGCTGCAGCTGAGGAGGAGGAAGGCCCAGGATGTTTTCATTTCCTTTCTGTGTCACAGAGTAAGTCAAAGACACTGGCTAATTTGATAAGTTTGCAGAGCTGTCTGGAGACACCCAGACAAACCAAAGAGCCCAGTTCACCAGCGATGGCTACGGTCCCCTCGGATGCTCTGCTGTTGAGCTTGTTGTCACAGCTGGCTGATGATTCCTCACCACGCGGCGGCAGCATGTCCCCTCTTGCTGCCCCCCATGCGCACACACACATCACTAGTGAAGCGTTGTGGGTCTGAAGCAGGTGTCATGTCCAGCTCCTGACAAGCTCGTACTGATTAACGAGGAGGCACTGAAGCCATCCAGCCCAGTGGGCCGGAGCTCCCATGCTGCTGCTCCTGTCACCTGGCCACGGCAGTACTGCGTAGGCACGTGGACAAGAGCTGCTGGCCACCAGCCAGCACAGTTAGGTAGCCAGTCTCCCTGCTGGAGTCTGCTGAGCAGGGAAACCTTATTTAATGCGTTATTAATTGGGTTGGTGTTACTGAGCTTTCTCGGTTTTGTGGTTCTTACTTCAGAAAGGGGTCATTTCCACCACTGTCCACCTCTCGGTACTGCTGTGCTGGTTTGCCAAGCCATTGAGAGGACCAGCGACTGGGCAGTGTTCACGTACACCAGGAAGCGAGGCGCATGTGCTCTACTCTGCTAGCGCGCTGCAAGCAGGCCAGGGGCTCTGGGGCTCTCAGAAGAGGTTGCTGGGGGTAGGTAGTCTTCCCAGCCACAAAACAGCGCAGGTTTCCCCAGCACTTACCATCCACGCACCTTTCCTGGCCTCCGTTTGGGCAGGGGTTGTGGGTAGCAGCGAGCAGCGTTAGCTCGTGGCGTCACAAGCGACGGACGATTCATTCGCTGCCCTGCTCGTAGCTGCATCTCCACTGGTTTGTCGGTGCTGGCCGGAGCTGAAAGCCCGCTGCGTCATGGCCAGCGGCAGAGCAGACCCTGGAGGCGGCAGCCAGTCCAGTGCAGGAGGGAGGCTCCCGGTGCTGTGGCAGATGGTGCTTTCCTTTGCATCTCCATCTCTTTGTCCTTCCATTTCTGAACCTCTGCAATGATGACTAAAGGCTAATGGGATTTCTGTTCTTGCCCCGTTTCTTTTCTTTGCAGGTTCCAGTGTCCCCAGTTGCCCGAATATTTCAAGTTAGTTTTAACTCCTGTATTTATCTTTGACACTTTTTTTGCTTTTTCTTTCTCTCTCCCTTTCTTTCTCGTCTCTGTAATTTTTGTTCCAATGTCATGAAGGTCACCCTCACTCACAGCAATCTAGAACGGCAGTGATTTCACTTTCTGACATGATGTGTGGGCCCCACACAGGCCAAGCTCGGGTACTGTTTGCACAGCACGACAGCAGTTCACAGCAGCACAGTGCTAAAGGAAACCAGCTGGGTGCTGAGCTGCCAGGAGGCTCCTGCTGCAGCCCTTCACCTGCTCTGCAGCCTCCTGCCTCTCGCACAGCTGCATGCCAGGCCCTGCCGTGGCACAGGCCTGCAGCTGGCCCAACATAGAGGGTGGATAACCTTGACTATCCTGGGGGTGGGAGAAGGGCAGCTAAAAGTCCTCCTGGACAGATTGAAGGGTGCTCTGCGACCCAGAGGTTGAACGCTCCTTCTGCTTCAGGCAGACCAGCTTCCCACAGAGGTTGGGTCACCTCTGCGGGTTTGGAAGAGGGGATGCTGGTCTTGGATGGAGTAGTACCAGGACTCTTCTTTGTATTGTGAGCCTCAGGTTCATTCTCAAACAGCCATAGAAGTGTGTCCTCCTGACTTCTCTACAAGGGGTCTGTGTGTCTGCACGCAGGAATTGGGGAAGTACGTAGGATAGATGCTTTCGCGCCCCAGGGACAGAGCCAAGGGCTTTGTAGTCTGCAGTTTTGCAGTGTTCCTGAGACCTCCGAGCTCTCCCAGCTAGTGGAGAGCTTGCTCTTCTCTCGCCGGAGTGGTTGGAAGACCTGTGGAAGTCCTGATAGTGTGCACAGCTCCCCTCTGCCTTCACCTGCACTGTTTGTGGCTGCTGTTCCAGGGTCACCATATTGGATTATCAACTGTGTCTTTCTCCCTCTCCTCCCCTTCTGCTCTTGCAGCTCGTTTGGTGCTGCAACACTCCCCTTGATGAGCAAAACTGAATTTTGGAGGAAGACCCTTGCATTTCTCAGTAGAAATACATGTCTGCAGCTCTGCTGCAGTCCGTGGCTCTTAGTGCTTCATAGGTGACCACACTGGGAGTCAGATAAATCACATAGCGTGGTTGTGTTCCAGTCTTTTCCTTCTTCCAGCCCCACACTTCTGCCTTGGCTTCACACTATTCTCCAGTTTAATTGCTCATCAGTAATGGCTCTACATTGCAAAGGCTGCTCCTGAATTACAGCCTCTGGAGCCCTGGCACCGATGAGCAAAGTGTGCAGAGATGTCTGTGGGCCTGCTCAGCCACCCCTGGGATCCTGGTGGATGAGGTGGCAAGCAGAAGATCGTTAGCAGGAAGATTCCCGCACAAGGCAGAAAAGAGATATTTCCCACCTCGTCTGTCCCTGTGCTCTCAAGCAGTCAGTGGGTAGCTCTGTACTGTCAAGTGGTAGAAGGACAAGGTGTGTGTTGGATCCGATCTGGCCTTTATGCAGTGATGGCAGGTGTTTTTGGCAGAGGTGTTAGGAGCCCTGCTGTGCAGCGGCTGCGGTGTAATGTGCAGTGACACTTCCATGTTATCACCTAATGACTTGTCACTGCTGTGTAAAATGCACATACCCAGCCTGGGGACTGCTCCATCACCTCAGCGGACCATCACTGCCATCTGTGGCACTGTTCAAGCTCCTGAGCAATTGAGAAGCTCCTGGCCGTGCTCCAGCCTGTCTCCCTGGGTGTGAATCAACAGCTTCTGCCTATTAATAATCATTATTACCCACATGGGTTTCTGGGAAACCCACAGAACAGCCGATGGAGTCACGAGCCTGGGGGTTTGCGTGAGCCAGACTTTGGATGAGATGTTTCACAGACACGTTCCTGCCCGTTCCCCATCACGGCTTCAGGGAAAGGGGTTGCAACATTTGAGTCCTGAATCCCAGGGCTCCAGTCCCAGCAGGGCTCCTTCCTTGTCTCGCGTGCGTCCTCTTGCAGTACTGTGTCCCTGCATGGGTTCAGGAGGGTCCCCTCTTCTGGGCCCCACAGCGGGACAGGGCTCCTGCCATGCCCAAGACAAGCCTCCTGGCAAGGCCTGACCATGCATCCCGCGTTAGGCAGGGCAGGGCTTCTGCCACAGCTTGAGCTGCATCCCAGCAGCTCTCCCAGGAGCTGATGCTGGGCATGTCACTATGCATGGTGGCTCGCGCTAGCCAGCCTAGTGGAGCTGCATTTTTGGACCCCAGAGCCAGCTCGTTCTCCTAAGCCCCACTGAGAAGTGCTGAGTTATGCAGCAATGGGCACAGCTGCTCCTTAGCTCTGGGAACATCGAGCAATCTCCGACCCAGGGACCTTGCTGTGTTTTTGGAACCCCCGCAGGAGACAGGGGCACGGTGCCTGCCTACCAAAAAAGTGTGCATATGCCACAGAAACTTGGCACAGGTCTCAAGGAGTTTTGTTTTGGCTAACATAGCTGTTAGGGATAAATCAGAGGATTGGCATCAGCCCCTGGGGAAAAGAGCGCCAGAGAATCGAAGTGTTCAACTTCAGCCTGTGTGGGAGCCCCGGCAAGCACATTGACAACATCTCCTCAGCCCATTTCCGTCGGGGCTTCCCCGAGCCCCTGCCCACCGTGTGGCCTGCTGTGCGCCCGGTTGCTGTACTGTCCAAGCATGCTCACCCGGTCATGCACCTCCGCACATCTCCGTTCTTTTTGTTTCACCGAACCATGTGCTCTGAGAGCACGTGCAGCATGCCATGTGGTCTCGCCGACTTTCCATCCATTCCGCCCAGCGCTTCACGTTGTCACATGTGTCCACCTTGCACCCACCTTTCGGGTTTGCCGTGCACATGCTGTTGTCGAGCCTTCCCTGGGTGTGCAGAGCTGTAACCGTTTCCCTCCCCCTCTCCCTCTTGCCTCCTTGTCTCCCCTGGCAGGCATGCGCGATCACCCTCCCATCCCGGTGACCGACCTCGCTGACAACATCGACCGGCTGAAGGCCAACGACGGGCTAAAGTTCTCCCAGGAGTACGAGGTGAGCGTGCCGGGCAGGATGGCGCGGAGCGTTGCTGGACAGGGTTTTGCTCGGACGCCCGGAGGAGCGGGCTGCAAACCTGAGCAATGCCTCCTCCGCACCAACATCGCCCTGGCCGGGCCCCGAGCCAGGCCTGGGCACCTGCCAGCTCTCCCTGCCAAACCCAGAGCGGTGGGAACTCGCCTTAAGCAGTTGACACATGGCTGGTACAGGAAAAAAAGGCCTTGCAGCTGATCACGCTCCAGCCTGCCGTGCTCCCACCGTGGTTACGGTCTTGGGAGTGAATGGGAGCCTGCGTCTACCCACCTGGGTCGTGGCTGTTTAGTGTGTCCTGCTTGCTCCGCAGGGGCTGCCCTCTGTGCAGGCTGGCTGAGGGATTTTGGTCCTGTGCACGGCACACCGTGCCCCGTGGTTCCCACCCCATTCAAGCTCAGCACACTGCTGCTACTGTTCCTTGGCCATTCACCCCTGGGGGCAAGCACACGTTTGTGTTTTCCTTCCTGCTCTCCCCAGCTCCTGCCCCCCCTTGCACGCTGCTGGACTACGCTGGCATTCGCCTCTGCAACTCAATGTGTCAGCTGCCAGAAAACGCACAACAGCTCTAATCCTGCTAATATCCTGCTGCCCTGGCTTGCAGTCCCAGGCCGTCTTCCCTGCCCGGGCTCTGCAGTCCTGAGCTGCAAACCCCCCTCTGCTACTTAGGCACGCTCCCTCCTTATTTTTAGTGGAGCCCCTGGCTGTACCGTCAGCACCGTGAGCATCCTGTCTTTGCTCACACACACGGGTGTGCACCGTGCGCATGGTGCCCCCCATCCTGCCCTGCGCCGCTTCCAGCCCTACTCCTGCAGCTCCCTCCTCCCCTGAGGACAGCTTGCCAAGAAGGGCGAATGCGAGGGGAAGGCGTCGCCGTGCACAAGGGCGCTTGCACAAGGGCTGCGTTTCCTTTCTCACCGCTCTCCAGGCTGGATGACTAGATTGAAAACTTGTGAAATTGGGCAAAGTTCCTCTGCAGCCATTGGAGCTGCAGTGGCAGGATATTATGTTTTCCTGTGCTTACACGCAGGACCCACTTGAGCTGCAGGGGACTTAGGAATAAACCCCCCACTAGTACTAAAGAGGGAATAAATTGGGGAAGTGTGCTTTGCATGTGTTATCGCTTCTGTTTGAATTGTTATTTGTTTGTGCCTGTGGCCTCCCCTTCCTGCAGCATACCTGCGCTGATTTATGAGATGAGATCAGAACATGTACCCACAAGGTAAGATTATATATGCCAAGAAAGGGAAGCAGATCTCTGTGCTGAGAAGGTAAGGGACGAATTCCAGCTAGCTCAAAGGGTGTGCTGTATATATCTAAGGAAGGCACCGAGCACTGGTTTAAAGATGTCCAGGAAGAGGGCTTGGCTATCCCTCCCCATATTGCTGTCTAGACCAGGGAAGAGCTGAGCTTTCACCAGCTGCAGCGTTACATTGCAGCTCGGCAAATGGTTAGAGGAATAATATGCTTCCCTTGCAGTTACCGGTGTGTTCATGCATGTCCTGCAAGTCTGGCACCGAGGTGTGCAGCCGCATCTATCTTCCTTGGGCTTTTTGTTACGAGTCCAGCTGAAATGTAAAGCAAGGCTGTCAGCCGTGCTACAGGCAGATTCTGCCTCTGCTGTGCGGTGGGGATGCAGCAGGATCGCGTGTCTCTGCACTCCCATCCTTGCGTTAGGCCTGCGCCGTTTGGAGCCTGCAACACGATACTGAGCTGGGAAACTGTTTCAAAAAAAATGGGCGTTAGGTAAATTCTCTGAGCTGTTTTCAGAGCCATTCTTTTCTCATTTCTCTTCCTTTAGAATATCATGGCTGGTTGAGAGCACCAATCAGTTGTACTTTTCATGTTGAAGCAGCTATTAAGCACCTGATTGTTGCATGTAATTTTTTTCCCCTGGATACTGCTGCGTTTGACTCCTCATCAACTTGAAATTACTGAACATGACAGGCTTGTAAGGTGCTTGACACTAAGATGGGCCCCAAAGCAGAAATGTCTGTCCCTCGTTGGCATGTGGGGACCAGTCATCTCCCATTTGATGCAGCAGAGAGGAAAAGGCTTTACACAGAATGCCAGCTCCCTTTGCAGGGTTGCCGGTGAGATGGGGCCGGGCTCATCCTGGTCACCGTGTGCACAGGTTTGGCAGGACAACAGCTGCCTTTTGGGGAACTGCAGAGCAGTTGAATAAGGGAATTGGTGGAGTGGGTGCGGAAACGGCGGAGGTGGGAGGAAGGGGGCTGTGCAGCACAGCCTGTGCCAGCGGGTGCTTCCCGCGCGGAGGAGGGCGAGGAGCCACAGCTGCCTCCCGTGCAATTGCAATCGCTGTGCGAACGTGCAGCCCCAGCGCTCGCCCTGGGACCACGCGATCCCAGCACCATTACAGAGCCAGGCACTTCAGCAGACAGAGGTCCCGATCCTGTTGGATCCCTCTGGAGCTCAAGGCAGCAGCGCTGCCTGCCCAGGCACACAGCACAGCTGAGCAGGGAGCACCAAAGGAAGAGGCGAAGGCAGCACAGCTGAAGCCCCACGACACGTTTGCTGTTCGGTTACGCTTTGGAGGAGTTGCGTTTTAAGTGTTTTCGCACAGCAGCCTGGCAGCCTGACGCCTCAGTGGGGCGCAGGGCTGTTCATAGATGGCTCGCGTCCCGGGAGCGGTAGGCACCCCAGACAGAAAGCAAATATTTAACAGCACTTTAACTAGTGAAGCCAGCTGCCCAGAGCCATCAGTCTGGCGCTTGTCCTGGCGGTGTTCGCGATAGCACGGGAACCTAGGCATGGGTTACAGAAAACGAGACCTGTCAGCACCTTCTCAGGCGCCTGGGAAGGGAGCAGAGAGGGTGGCAGGGATTTTTCGGAGCGGTCTGGCCTCCATTCTCGCAGGTCAGAGAACAAACAATATTGCTCACACCTGATGCCAGCCCGCGTGGCCGAGCAGCCGGCGCGACCAAGCCGGCGCAGAGCGAGCGGTGTGCCGGCTGCAGCGCGAGCGGGCTGCCGAGCCTGGCAGCAGGACCTTGCGGCCCCAGCGGGACCCCCGGGTCTCCCTGGCAGGGCGGGAGAGGTCGAACTGCCGGTGCTGGGAGCGGAGCTGGCTGCGGGCAGGGCTGCCTCTGCTCCCGGCCTCTGTGGCGCGGGGCAGGCAGGAGCTGGCGCAGCGCAGGCTGAGCACGCTTTCCCGAGCGGGCGGCAGAGCGGGCGGGAGCAGAGTGCAAGGGCCTGGCAACCGCTCCTGGCCTGGCCGCACTGGGAGAGTATTTCATTTTTAGTGTACAGCGAGAGCCACAGTGAATTTACTGTGTGGGATTAATGGAATTAAATAAGTAGAGGGGAGGCCGAGCTCCTTAATTATTTATCCGTGCCGGGTGCCGAGGCGGTGTTGGAGCTCCTCCTGTGGGCCACCTTCCCACGCTGCAGCCTGCTGACGTGGGGCAGGATCCTGCCCTTGGCCGTGGGGCGCCCGCACTCATTCACAGCAGCGTGCACACACGTGCCACGTCTCGCACTCTGCCCGTGGGATCCATCCGGCCGAGCGCCGCTGTCCCCTCCTCTCCCGTTAGCAAACACACACAGCCTGGGTCCAGCCAGGGCTGGATCCTGCTAGCTTGTGCCTACTGCCGTTTCTGGGCTGCATCCTGCACCACCTTCCCAGGGCAGAATTTTTTTCTCGTGTCCGACCTGAACTGCCCAATGTGTAACTCGCAGCTGTTGCCCCTCGTGCCGTGTCCCATGGACACGTTCCTCCAGCTGCCGGCTCCTGGGAGCAGAGCGGGGCGGAGGTGCCCGAGTACCTCTGCCCTCACGGGTGCCTGCTGCACCTCACCCCGGTGGGCAGCTGAGCACGGATGGGTTTGTGTTCCTCCCAGGGCAAGGCGGTCCCTGGGCTGCTTCCCTACACGTAGCCTTGCTGATCCTTAGGGTACGCATCTGGGTGTGCTCCTGCTTCGCAGCGCAGCTGCGCGTCCCCAGGAGGCGACATCCCCTTCCCCACGGTTTGCCCGCGGTGGAGGGAAGCGCTGCTGGCCTGCCTAAAGCCCCGGCCGCTTGCGCTTCCCCTAAAGCTGCCGGGGACGTCGCGTCTCGCGCGCCTGCAGCCCTGGCCGGGAGCACGGCAGGGCACGCTCCGACAGCAGGGCGCTGCTGCGCCGCAGGAGGTGCCGGTCGCCAGGGCCGCGCGAGCCCAGGCGGTGCTGCGCCGGGGCGGCCGGACAGCGGCCGGGGAGCTGAGTTTACTGGGCCGGTCGGGAAGCTGTCTGGCAGGCGTGCGGCACTCACGTTCCTGTAATAAGAATAATAAGGCTGAAGCGCAGCCAGCAATTGATTTGGGAGCGCGTTACATCCTTGTTGGAGACGTAGCGCAGATTGACGGTGGTCGGTGCCTGTGCTAGTGCGGCTGATTTCGCGGGAGGCCGAGGAGCACGGATGGCCCGTGCACCTTCCCCTCGCCGCAGCCTTGGCTGCCGAGCGGCGCGGGGCCGCCCCGAGCTCCCCGAGCCTGCGAGCTGCGGGGACTCTGCTCTGGGGGTCTCTGCAGCTGCACTGAGGGAGAGGGGGGCAGCAAACATCCAAGAAGCAAACTGGCACCCAGGGATGTTTCCAAGGCACTTGTGAAGTGCTCTGGAGTGTCCAAATAGCCCTTCCCAATCACATCTCAGTGGTTTGGCTCTGTCTTTATGTTGATGGCAGCAGCAGCAGGGATCCCTAAGCTGCTGGGGAGAGATCGCTCCTTGCACTTCCATGCTGGGAAGGAGGAGTTTTACTAATTGGGCTTTTGCTAGCTTTGCACTTGCTGTTTTACAGCATCTCCTGTCACTGTAAAGCAAAGCAGCCCCCAAAGTTTTATACTTTTAATTTTGTTCCTGGCTCATTTCCGTCCCGTTTCCCAGCCCTTCTACTCTTTAGGAAGGATGAGTTGAAAGTGTTACTCTCATGAAGTTTGGGGGTGAAGTGGTGGTTCCCTTGAGTCCTGGAGAGGAGCAAGGGGAGACTCCAAGGGCCCAGCAGCTGTGGGGCAAGGGAGGGAACAAGATAGCACTGCCGTAGGCTGGGGTGGCAGAGCATCCTGTGGAGATGGGACAGGACTTGCCAGTAACCACTCTATGTAATGGGCTTCAACTGCTTTCCAAGCATCATCCTCCCATTTATTTACTCATTTGTTTGCCTTAAAGGGGGGAACAGGTGTACATTAATTCATCACCAGAGTTTAAATTAAATCATTTTACTTCTAAATGAGTCACTAATTTGCAGGAGTATTTAATTAGAGCCTCTTTGCACTCAGGTGCTGTATTATTTCTGACTTTCTCACCTGTTTGCCCTCTTAAGAGGCTGGTGATGATTAGACCATTTCTGCACATTGTCATTTCACATCAAAGCGATTAACCCTAATGGCAACACCTTGATGCTGCTCCTCCGTTCAGGGGGCTCTTTGCAGCCTCGTGCCCCCCAGGAAATAGCCCTTTCACTGCCATGGCCAAACACCAACTTACGGTGCAAAGCTTCGACATAGATTGAACTTACAGTGCAATCCTTGCTGTAGATTGAGCGCCAGTCCTGAGCAGTCCCTGCCTCCGCTGCGGAGGGAGGACGCCGGCACCCACCTATCCACCTGCAGCTGGCTCCGAGCAGGCATTCGGTGCAGGCAGGGCTGGTGCTTCATTGTGGTGCTCCTCCGCAGCAAGAAGCAGCTGGCTCGCACCTTCAGGGCCACCGGCTGTCCATGCAGGTGTAGGCCACCTTGTCGAGAAAGAAGCGTTATCTTTGTCTTCAGCAGGCCCTGATGGATTTTCTCCATTAGTTTGTGTTGCTGCTGAACCTGCACAGGCATGCTGCATCCACACCGTTTCAAGGCAAGGACTTGCACAGCTTAATTTTCCAAGAAGCGGCTCCTGTTGTTTGTTTTGGACCTGCTGTGGGATGCTTTCGTTTGCTGCCCACTAGCAGTAGTCTCACAAGAAACAGCAAACACCCGTTCCACGCGGGTCTGCTCCGGGCTACTTTGACTAGCCCAGTATCAAAGCCCCTCTCAGGAACACCCTTACACGTTTTGTCCCTCTTATGAAGACTTTTTCATGCCTTGGGTTATTTCTGTTGCCCTTCTCCAGGTGGGTGGCATTTGTCCCTGCCACACAGTCCACAGGCAAGGGAGGACAACATCTAAAAAGTTGATTCAGTGAATGCCCTGCTGTGCAAATCTGAATTAAAAAAGGTGCCCCGGGGAGCCGTGAGCTGCCCCAGGACACCTCCGCGTGGGCAGAGGAGCGTGCAGGGGCCGTGGCAGCCCAGCCGGCAGGTTTCCAGCCAGGAGCATTTCTGGCGTTTGCCGCTCCTACCCGCCCTGCCGCAGCGCCTCCGAGTGCTGCCGCTGCCTGCTTATTACTCTGATAATAGAAAATTACAGGTTTTCTGTGGGAAATGTCTATTTACATCCTACATTTCCCAAACTACCTATTAGCGTCGCTGTGATGTCACATCCTCCTGCGCGTTTCCGTCAGCGCTGGCCTCTGCCCGCAGGCAGCCAGCGACGTGGGCCCCGCAGGGACGGGCGCTGCTGCCCGGCCTGTGCCCTGCGCCTGCCGCGAGAGCCGTGGTGCTGTGCAGGGGTGCTGTGCAGGTGTTGGTGCGGTGCAGGTGTCGGGCAGCGTGTCCCTGACAGCGTGGGAGAGCACGGGGGCCAGCGCCGGGCGTCCCCGTGTGCACGGACGGTGGATGGCTGGTGGGGCTGCGCTTCCCAGCTCAGCCTGGTGCCCGCGGCTGAGCCGGAGCAGGCTGACTCGTAGGCGTTTCGCTGCCTGGGAAGCCGCCTGGCGTGGCTCTGCGCCGAGCGAGAGGAACGCCGGTGCCGGCAGGGAGAGCGGTGGTGCGGTGCTTCCCCTCGCCGGTTTGCTCCGTTCTTTTGCCTGTGGGTCAGCAGAGCTGCAGGGACCCTGAGCTGGAGCATGAGTTTAAGAAGGTTTTGACTGTGTTGGAAATGTCAGGAGGGCGTTCGTGGGATGACTGATTGCTGGCAGTAGCGGCCTGCCGTGGGCCTGCCCAGGGCTGCATGTGTAGAGCAAGTCCCTGCGTGAGATAGTTGTTTTATCTGGGTGCCTCTTCGATCTCTCTTGCACATGCACATCTCTGACCCAAAGAGGCCATCCCATCTCAGAGGAGTGCTTTTGGGATGCTCCTTTTTCCTCTTGTTCTGTGCACTGACAAAGATGACGGGAAAGGCTTTGGGAAGGAGAGCAGGGCTGGATGCCGGGAGATCAGCATGGCTGAGCTGGGAGGCCACCAGGCACGTGGCCTGTGGCAGGAAATACTGGCTGCACAAGGCTGGTATTGCAGACAGGATCATGATGTATGCTTTTCAGGCCCTTGCATAGCATGCGGGCCTTAGGTCAAGATTTATAACCACGTCTCTTCTCCAGGTTTATAGTTCGTTGTCACTCTATTAACTCAGACGAGAGATGTTTACATTGCATAAGTAGCTGGAGCAGCAGATAGTAACCTATCAATTTTCATGACTGTTCTCCAGCAGAAGCTCATAGGCCCTCTTACAGGACACTAATACCCAAAGCTCCTGGGGCACAAGACACGCAGGGCTTGCTATATTTCAGGAGACTGCAGTTCAACAACTAATAAAGCCGCTAGGTCAAGAACTGCTCAGTCAGGTCCCCATGGAGTCTTGGCATACAACCAAATTTCTGCTGGCGGATAGCTCCAAGGGGAAAGATGAGCACAGAGCAAGAGTAGAGGTAGAACTGCATCTGCAGCTGGCTGCCCCAGTGAGGGGCTGCCTTGGCTTATAGGTCACCAGGAGACAGGTCCCACTCCTGTCTGGAAACTGGACTTCAGTATGGCCTAGCTTGACACAGCTTCTGCGGATGCCCAAGGAAGCTGCATCTGGTCAAAGGAGGGGGATGTGAGAATGCAGATGCCCTTGCTGAAATGAGATATCCTGCAGTGTCCCGCTGTGCCATAATCACTCCTGCCTTCTTTCCTCCCTCTTTCTGCAGTCCATAGATCCAGGGCAGCAGTTCACCTGGGAGAACTCCAACCTGGAAGTGAATAAACCGAAAAACCGCTATGCAAACGTGATCGCGTATGACCACTCGCGTGTCATCCTGACCTCCATCGATGGTAAGAGAGGATTCCAGGGCGGGCACACCATCACCTCTGGGTGAAGGACAGCTGGGCAAGGATACTTCTGTACCTGACAGGACAAGCGTGTGCTCTTCCAACTGCTACAAAGAGGCATTCCTGCATGACGAAGGAGGGGGAGAATGGCAGAACCTGGCAGTGGCAGGAGACCACATCTTTCCCTATTTTCCACTAAGTGGGGCAACACCAGGAAACACATCTAGGTGTCAGCTTTGGGAAATGTATGTTTCTGACTGGCAACAGAAAAGCTTCAGAAAGGGCTTTGCAGAGCTGCTGCTGCTCTTGCTGCGGGGTATCTGAGGCAGCCCTTTCCCTGGCCCCAGGAGCCCTTCCCCTTGCTGCTGGCCCCGCTGTGTTACTTCACCTGCTTTCCTCAGCTTTGCTGGGCCCTCTGCTGAGAGGTCCTAAAGAGCAGGTTGGGGGCCTCTTCACCCTGCTCCTCTGTGTCCTAGGCTGGTTGTAGGGCCGGAATCTTCCCAAGGACTGGTTGCTGTTTGCCCCCAAGTAAGTGCCCACAGCAGTGCAGGATGGAGGGGCCCTGGTGTTCACAGCACTGACCCCTGTGGTTCCCCAGTTGCAAAGGGGGCTGCAGGCTCTGGCATCTGGACTAGCGCCTGCTTTGTAGTCCCCTGGGAGGGAGCTGGAAAGCAGCTGCCGGAGCCTAGACTCGCACAGGCACCTATTCCTGCCTATTTTGTAAGTAGCCCCTCTCCAGTTCCATGGCAAAAGACTAGGGCTTGGCTTTGCATGCCAAAGTGGTCCAGCAGTCATGATGCCCTTTCTCCTGGGATAAAGTGTCTTTTCTAATGCTAATGCACCGCTCGTCTGGGGGAGGAGGAGGGGAACCTCCTTGCAGCAGGGCTGCAGACCTGCTGTCAGCAGCAGCTACGTGAAGGCATGGCATGGCTGGTGGTGGGCAAACCCCAGCAGACAACTGTGGGGTGAGCACATGGGGGAATCCCTGTCCTCCAGCATGACTGGGTTGCTATAAGTAGCATCTGTGTCTTCCTGGGAAGCGTTCCCAAAGCGCCCTGCCAGATGCCTCTCGCCCATGCCAGGGGAGCCAGGCGCTGCACTCCAGCTGGTGCAGCCTCCCCCAGAGCCGCCAGCACTTTATTCCCACTGGAGGCTGCTGGGACCTGTCGAAAACTCCCCGGGACAAAAGGGTGAGGGGGAGACTCTCAACTTTATTTCCTTCCTCTAATGAAATGCAGATGTTCTCTCCTTGGGAGACAGGAGACTTCCTGCTGCTTTTCATCCCTGCAGCTGGGCACTGAGCAGCCTAAGCAGCCCAAGCTGAGCAGAGTTTGGAAACACAGCCTCGGGCCAGTATTTTGCTGCATTTATTTAAGTAACTGTGTGTTTGCATTTTAAAGGCCTTTAAAAGAAAGTTCTTTCTTACAGGGTGGTGCAGGCAGGATGGGAGCTGGAGCTGCCTCTGCCAGCAGAGGGAGGTCTTACACTGAGGAGGGTTTTGGTTGTAGTGGGAGGAAGGTCTCAGGCTCCTCATAGGGTACTTTGCCCCACGGGGGGGGGGCAGGAGGCCTTCTTTGCTGAACAGCCTCTGCTCACAGCTAGGCTCATGAAACTAATGAAGCATTTTTAAAGGGTGCTGGAGGACCATAACAAATAGCTGGTGAATTTAAGATAATTATTTCAATCAATTGCTTGGGGCCAAATGAGCTCCTTAATATTCCCGCCTGTGAACGTCCCTTTGTGTGCGGGTGGCAGCTGCCTCTCGGCTTTTATGCTGCCTGATTGTTCTTGAATGTGCTGGTTGCAAAGGGCTCTTCTTTGTTCAGGCACCGTCCGGGTGCTGCGCAGGGTCCCTGGGAGAGATTCTGGCACCACCCTGTGCCGCGGACTTGTTAAGAGCCGTGTCAACGTGCCAGCCTCTTCCCCGGCCCACATGGCCCAGCAGCAGGATGAGTGTGGTGCTCGGTGCTGCCCCTGGAGTAATACTTCGTCTTTTCTCTCTGCAGGGGTACCAGGGAGTGATTACATCAATGCCAATTACATTGACGGGTATCGGAAGCAGAATGCCTACATCGCTACGCAGGGACCGCTGCCGGAAACCCTCAGTGACTTCTGGAGGATGGTGTGGGAACAGAGAACAGCAACTATAGTCATGATGACCAGGCTGGAGGAGAAATCCAGGGTACAGTGTGTGCTTCCTCTCTTTCCTGGAGCTGACGGTAGGAGCAGGACAGAGGGATGGGGATATATCACAGTGTAAAGTGAATTGGCTCAAACCCAGAGAGTTGCAGGTCCCTTGGGGAGGCCACTGCTGCAAGCACCACTGCGGGCTGCAGGCGTCCCTCAGGCAGCCCAGCCACCACCCTGCCACAAGTGCCTTGTGAGCATCTCTTTTTGGGGCAAAAGGGTGGCAAAACCTCCTGTTGCTGTGCTACTTGTTACCCTCTGCCTGGCCTGCATGCATCCATGCACACTTGTCCTTTTTCTGCCTGCAACATTCGCTGCAGAGGGAGAGAGGAAAGCTCTGAAATGAGGAGTTGTTGACTGTCCCTGAAAGCCCAAGGGCTGCATCTCAGAAGCTGAGAGCTGTTGTGAGTAAGTGGTATCAGTGGTATCCTGCAGCTTGACAGGGCCCTGGCGTCCCTGGCAATGCAGAGGAATGGCAGACAGAGTCTCGTTGCAGCAACAAGAATAATTTGTGCCTTGTCCAATGACAACATGTATAAATGATCAGTTCATACTGCCAAGATTAGATATTCATATGTAACAAGTGCAAAGCTGCCTGCAGGCCATGGGGACTGCGTGGGTTGGAGGGGAGGGAGCAGGAGCCCTTGCTCCTGCTGTGGTGCTTGTGAGGTCTGGTGACAGAGGTCCCTACTCAGTCCCTGAAGCTTGAGTATTCACGGTCTGTAAGCTGTGACCAAAATGCACACGCACCCAGATGCACCCTTGGGCGAAGCCTGCCCGAGCAGGAGGCAGCTTCTGCCTCTTGTGATTGGGTTTGTTCCTAAAAGTAAAATTTCACCAGTGAGAGTTTGTGCTTGCAGAATATTTTAGCGTTGTCATGCCAACCACAGGAGATGGGGCTGTGTGCTCAAGCTGTGAAGCACTGGTTATTTTTAGCCCAATAAGCTTGCTCTCTAGAAGCAGAAACTGTCAAGTTTGGGTTTAGCTGAAACTTTTGTCCGTGTGCTCTCTGTCCATTTCAAAGCCTTAGCACTGAAATGCTTGCAGGGGTGTCCCAGTGCACACTGGCTGGGAGGAAGCAGCTGGAGCAACAGATCACAGAAAGGCAAAACAGATCTGCCTTTCCTGCTTGTGCAAAAATAGTCTTTATTTATGGGCTTCCCTTGCTCTACAAGTGCCCTGCTGCCTGCAGGAGGAAACCAGCGCTCCCCGGAGTGCTGGGAGGATCTGCGCTTCCCGGCTGCACAGCCCTGCCTGCACTCCCCAGGCAGCCGCGGTCGCCCACCCCAGCGCTGGCGGGGAGGTACATAAGCCTGACCCACCTGCAGCCCGGGGCTAGGCGCAGGGGCCGAACCAGCAGCATCAGAAGCTGCCGACGGGCCGCTCTGCAGCAAGGGGTTGCTTGGAGATTTTGCTCCTTCGTATTTCAGCGCTGGAACATTCATTTGAAGTATGAGGAAAAGCCCTTTTTTGGTTACCAAGTAAATCTGTGCCTAGAGTCCTGGTTCACCCACCTCCTGGGCAGCTCGGTTGCAGGAAGGCACTCCAAGGTGCGTGTTTCTCTAAGATAACGGGTCCCTTCGACCCCCCAGGCACTTGTCTTTGCCTGACACGTCCGTGCTGCTGAGCCACGTGTTGTCTCCCCTCAACACGCTCCCTGTCACGCCATCCCTTAGTTACTTTCTGCGATACTGGTTTCTGTCCCAAACACAGCGCATGTGGCCAGCCCTGCGCTGGGCTTTCAGCGGCGGGACGGGCCCTACAAATCCGGGTTGCGGGCAGAGGCAGGCAGCTCGCCCCGACGTGCTGCCCAGGCGCTGCGGGCTGGGCCAGCCGAACCCAGCCCCTGCGTCGGCTCCCCGGCTCACAGCCTGTCCGTGCTGGCCCGGGTCCTTTGGGGCCATTTTCTCGGGCGCTGCTGGAGGTTACTGCCAGAAAGGCAGGCTGCTGGTGGAGGCAGTGGGGAGGTCCAGCTGCGCCTGAGCCTCACCAGCCCCACGTGGTCTATGGGACTTCTGTAGAGGGAGCAGACCAAAGGCTCTTCTCTGGAAAGCCACGATGGGATTGCTTGGCCTGAAGGTGCCTCATGGTACCCATTTACAGCAGGACCCCGGTAGGGAGATGGTGTTTGGACACACAGGAGATCACTTCTCTGTTTTCTCTTTGCATTTTCTCCTTTTTTTCATCAGCTTCTCCAGCCACCCTCCACAGCAGCCTGCCTGCTCTCCCCGTCCTTGTTCCCCTTTGGTAATGGGTACTGAGAGCTCACTTAGGAGCACACATTTCTGGGACTGAGGAAAATCCCAGTCACTTTGCATTGCTGCCGGCTTTCAGCTTGAAGCCCCAGATTTATAGTTTACTCCACTCTGCAGCCTTCAAGCCTCATGTATTTGCAGCCTCACAGTCCCCTTGGATCCCTGCAGTGTCACTGCCTGCTGATGCCCATGGCCTGCCATGGGACAGCACTGCTCCGGGCATGGGCACACACGTTACCACTCGTGACCTTCCTGTAAAACTCCTTGCCCAAGGCTTTGGGGCAGCACAGAGCACATCTCCAGCTGTGGAGCCTGGGGCAGGGCTGTGTGACAAGGTGCCCAGCACAGGCAGGCTCTGCCTCCTTCCCGAGCGAGCTCCGCAAGTCCCCCTTAGCAGTGCTGTGTGTAGATAAGCCAACCAGGACCAGCAGCAGCTTTGCAGCCCTGTGGGGTGACGATGCTTTAAAGGGCTCCTGAGCTGCAGGGGGAAGAGAATCTTTAAAGAGCATCGGCTTTTATGGTCTGCAATTTCAGCTGGCTTGATGGTCCAAATCATCCTCCCTTTTTCATGTTTTCACAAAGCGAGAGGCACATAAAGGATAGAAATGGCTGGATTGTGCAATTTAGCTGCCTTCAAAGCTTTACAATCAGTTTCAGAATCATTTGGTGGCAGTTCAGAAACACACATTGTAGATTAGCTTTCCCAGAGCTCTGAGCACGGTGCGTCCTAGCCGGGATGTATTGCACGAGAGCGGTGTTACAGCAGAATTTCTCCCACTGTGGGCAATCCCCAAGAGCCCGAGCGGAGCCGGGGTGGAGGGATGTCTCCTGGAGCAGTACAGTGGCTTGTTCTCTCCCAGCTCAGAGCACCCAGCGGGCAGCTCTGGGCTGTGATCTGCCCTTGCGCTTCGTGTCTCCAGGCAGGGATGTAAAGATGGGCTGCTCATGGAGGGATCTCAGAGAAGAGGGGCTTGGCATCCCCGTCCTGCCCGACTCGGACGTCTTGCTGGCAGTGAAGCCATCTAGGGTTGGCAAGCCGGGCCGGGCGCAGCGCGCAGCACTCCAGCTGAAGAGGGGTGCCTGGCTGCTCTCGGGCACGGGGCATCGAAAGGGAGGGCCAGCAGCCACTCAGCAGAGCTGCAGTAAATGGTTGTTCAGGACATTACTGTGCTCCTTAAGTTAATGAGAAGGAAGCACTGCCAGAAGAAAACATCTCTTATCTGCTTTAGTGCCACAGTGCATCGGCTTCAGCATAAAATTTACAGAGCTTGAAAATGGGGCATAAACATTATGGGTAAATTTGGCAGAAAATGTGACTGACTCTTATCTGGTCATGAATAAATAATTTTCAATTACCAGCCCAGGCGCTGCTATTATCCCTCGCAGGGAACTCCTCTGAAGTTTGTTTTGTGCTCGTGCAAACACAGCTCTGCGGGCGGCGGGGAGGGAGCCGCTCTCCCGGAGGCGGGGATGCGGCGTGAGCGCGGCGCGGGCCGGTGGGATGGAAGGCGGCGAGCGGCGCTCCCCGGAGCCGGCGGGATGCGATTCTGTCCCTCCTCTTGTCCGCTTTAGAGCCGGATCACGTCATCCCCCGGGGCGGGAGAGGCGAGTTCAGGTGGCTGCGGATGCCGGCGGTAGCTGCCGTCTGCTTGCAAGGACGGGGTCAGTTTAGCTGTGAAGTAAGGTTTGCGACCTCTGAATTGTTCATTCTGCAGCCGATCATCTTAAAACGCACTGCTCTGAGCGGAGCAAGGGAGAAAAATCTTGTGAGATTCGTGCAGGGCCCGGCGTGCCATGAGCACGCTGCTGTGAGCACAGATCTAAGCCTGCGGAGCACCCCGGAGCCGGGGGAGAAGAGCTGCTCCGAGTCCTGCCCTGCACAGGGCTGGGGGGGCTGGAGACCACCCCAACTCCTGCAGCCCCATCAGGCAGCTTTGCTGCAGGCGCTTGTACCAAGGGACCGCTTAGGAAGCCCAGACCCGAACAGGCAGGGGCGGCTGTGTCCCCTGCGACCCCGGGATGCTGCACAGCAGCAGCTCTGAGTGCTGGAGATTGGCTCTCTGCTCCTACCAACTCCACCTTGCTTAAAGCACCTTCAATTAAAAGGCAGTACTCCATTGATTTCTAATTAAGCCTGTTGTTTTGCATCCCACACATTCCCTGTAAACACGCTCAGCTAATAATTAAGTTTACTATTCCTTGACAAGCACAGATGATCTCCCATTCACTCCTCTCTCCTAGGGCGGGAAACCATTTTCGGTGGTGCACACTTGGGTGGGAATGAAGTCTTCCTGCTGTCAGCGGGGCTCTGCAGCTCTGCGGGGCTGGGGGGAGCCGGGCACCAAGTTAACCAGGGAGCTCAGGCTGGAGACAACAAAACCTGAGGAGCAGTTTGTAAATACAGAGCTGCAAATAGCCGAGGAGGAAGAGGAGGAGGAGGGCAGAGGCAGGGGAGCAGGAAGGGGTTTGGGGGGAGAGGAAGGGGGCACCAGGTTGGGGCACTGGCTCTGCCCCCAGCTTGCAGCAGGAGCTGCCCTGGCTTTTGGTGTACGGGGTGGGAGGGGGGGAGGCGCATTTTGGCAGGGCCTGTGGGCTTGAGGGAGCAGCGGTGTCTGCATTGGGCAGTGCCTGCTGCGCACAGGAAGCAGTTGCAGGGATGGTTTTGCCATGGGCTGAGTCTTCTTGCAGAGGGAAAAGAAGCTGTGGCTGTGGCTGGGTTTGCGTCTGCCTTGCTGCAGAGCAATTTTTGAAGCAGACGGGAGATTTGGATTTCGAGGGATGCAGCGCCTGCCAGAAGGGCAGGCCGGCATTTCTCGAGGATGCGCAGTGCACTCAAGCCTGTGGCGGTGCAAGAAGGGTGGCAGGGCCCAGCGCGGCGGGTGCAGTGCCTGGGCTGGAGGGCTGGCCAGGGGCCGGGTCCCTTCTCTCATCAGGGTGGCTTGCTGTCCCCGGGGGGCCACGCTGGCAGGGCCCCCTACAGGGCTGGGGGCATTGCAGGGAGAAGGTTGTGCCTTCTCTGCACCCCCCGCTCCCTTGCACAGTGAGTCCTTTCTCGCTCGGTACCCCGTCCAGCAGCCCAGCACTGACCCTTTCTCCTTTCCTCCCCTTAGGTGAAGTGTGACCAGTACTGGCCGAGCCGGGGCACGGAAACCTACGGGATGATCCAGGTCACTCTGCTGGATACAGTCGAGCTGGCCACCTACACCGTCCGGACGTTTGCGCTGTACAAGGTACGGCGCTGGCTCGGGTTGCTCGTGCCGCGGGCGGCGCAGTGGCCAGGCCCTTCTGCCGCGCGCTGCGGGGTGCCGCCCGGCCCGCGGGCCGGGGAAGCCACCTGCGCCTGCCTCGGCCCGCTGCGTGGCTAGCCCGCGCGCGGGGCGTTTCTCGCAGCTGGGCTGCAACGGGAGGGCGGCTGCCGTTCGTGCATCTGACCGCTGCTGGATTTTGGCCAGGACACCTGATGCTCTCCTGTGCGCGTGCAGACCCTGCGATGGGGCCACAGAGCAGAGGCCGTGCTCACCTCTGGCGAGCCTACGTGTAACAGCTGTCCTCCCATTAGAGAGGCAACCTAGGAGGCAGGGAATTTTTAGCACTGCTGTCACTAGTAATGCAAATGGAGGGGCCATGCTGATGTGCGTGCCCTTCTCTCTCGCCTGCTGCGCACCTCGTTAGTGTTTGGAAATCCCAGGGGACAGTGCTAGCAGCAGCGTGCTGCGGCAATGCAAACAGAGTTTGCAGCGGGCTGCTGCTGTGCGTAACGGAGTCTGGGCTGCGCTGGCTGATAGCGCAGCAGGGCCGCGGTGGGGACCCACTCACACCCTGGGAAGGCATCTCGCCCCCAGCAGTCACCTAGCCAGTCCTACCACATAGCTGCATACATCAGTCAACGATGTTGGGACAAGAGG
The DNA here is from genome assembly GCF_028389875.1 of Rhea pennata. Classification (NCBI taxonomy): domain Eukaryota; kingdom Metazoa; phylum Chordata; class Aves; order Rheiformes; family Rheidae; genus Rhea; species Rhea pennata. The sequence continues at coordinate 12,630,245 of NC_084670.1, read as the reverse complement.
AGGGCAACCAGAACAGGTCAGGACTGATCCAACCATCCCGTAGAGAGCCGGTGATTCAGTGGAGCAGAAAGCAAACTTGCTGCTGGCCCTTCTGTGGCCAGTGCCCATTTTTCCCTGAGCGTGCGGCGAGTGCACTGTGCAGTGCAGAGTGGAGTCATTCCCCCTTCCCACCAGGCTGCTCCAGTCCCGCAGAGCTGCTGTGCTGTCAGTATCAGCTGGCTTTCCACAGCTTCATCATCTGGCCTTTTCCATGGAGCATCCATGGATTTGGAGACATTTCAAGGAGCTGGTACTCGGCCTCCAAATTTTCAGTGGCAAAAGCCCTATACATGCACGGGAACACACACTGCTAAGTGGCTGCTATTACCCCATCAGTACGTTCCCCTCCTGGGGTGAGACTGTTTTCATGCTAAACTCCTGTTGAACTTTCTTCATTAGAATGGCTCCAGCGAGAAGCGAGAACTGCGACAGTTCCAGTTCATGGCTTGGCCTGACCACGGGGTACCAGAATACCCTACTCCCATCCTAGCTTTCCTGCGACGGGTCAAGGCCTGTAACCCACCAGATGCTGGGCCCATGGTTGTCCATTGCAGGTAGGTCTGTGTGTTTGCAAAACTGCACCTTGGCACGTGCCTTCTTGCTACAGGAGTCTTGAGTTGTCCAGCTGAAAGTGGGGACTCTTGTTCCTGCAGGGAAGGTTACATGATAGCATTCTTGGTGGAGGACCAGGTCAGTAGCTAGTGGCAGCCACACAGAGGTGAAATTTGTATTGCTGCTGTTCTGTCAGATTAAGTAGTGCTACTCTACAGAGAGCCTCAGAATACACTTTTTCTTTTTTTTTCCAAAAAAGCAAGCAGAGTTTAAAAATAATGTGAATGTGCTCAGCATAAGTGTGTGGTACTTTTCAGAGATACAGCATGGACAGACATGAGTGCAGCTACCTGTGCAAAAGTTCATGCATAGCATTTACAGTAGAACTCTTCAGCAGGGTAGAAAGGGGGCTCTTCCAGTGAAAATACTAGTCTGCTAAGGCTCATTATCTTATCTGACCTGAGATTTATTTATACCAGCCAAGTGGGGACTATTACTAAGCAAACCACTCCATCATTTCTGTTCCAGCATACGCCTTACCAGCAGTGTTTAATACTCTTCTTTCATGCTCCGTTTCAGATGGGAGTGAGGTATAATTAAAACACAAACAAGCTGTATTAAAGCCCTATTAAGAATCTGTCTTGCACCATAAATGAGGAAATGTCCATCTTCATATTTCTCCCTGTGTTATATGTCAGGATAGCGTGTCTGTTGGTTTGGGGGTGCTCTGGGACTGAGCAGTTTGAGGATTGCTACTGCTTTTCCAACAAACACAGAAAGGTGTCCGGTGCTTGAGCAAAATCATAGTGCAGAAACACATGACCTCCCTCCCCTTTCGGCTTTTATCTCTAGGGTTGGCTCTCTTGTTTTCTGGGTTAGGAAACGCTGATTGAGATTAGGGAACAAGCAAGCTTGAAGTTGTGGGCTTCACTGGTACCAGGGCCCAGCCTGGATTCCAGGTGTTCTGACCCCGTGCCCACGTACGCTGTCACTCTCCCGTGTCCTAACCACGTTTCTCCTTCCCCTGGGGAGGTGCTGCCAGCCACTGCCTGGACTGGCAGAGTGACACCATGTCCTTTCTGCTCCACCAGTGGAAGGGAGCCAACAGAAGGGCTGAGCTGCGGAGCTGACGTGGTGTCTGTAGGAGGCAGCATCTCTTCAGCCCATGTGCTTTGTTCCCGCAGTGCCGGTGTGGGCCGAACTGGTTGCTTCATTGTCATTGATGCCATGCTGGAGCGGATGAAGCATGAGAAAACAGTGGACATCTATGGCCACGTGACATGCATGCGCTCGCAGCGCAACTACATGGTGCAGACAGAGGACCAATACATCTTCATCCATGAGGCCTTGCTGGAGGCAGCAACATGTGGTAATACCGAGGTGCCTGCCCGCAACCTCTTTGCTCACATCCAGAAGCTGACTCAGGTCCCGCCAGGCGAGAGCGTTACTGCGATGGAGCTGGAGTTCAAGGTTGGTGGCAGAGCCCTAGCACCCCCTTCCCTGGGGCCATGTCCTTGCCCACATAGCCCCACTGAGCAGGGGATGGGAAAGGAGAGCCATGGATTATCATTTGTACATTTCTAAACCAGGTAGGCAATGATTTAAAATACATTTGAATTGTAAAGCTTGTGTTTGCCATGGTCCCTCCCAGATTGGCAGTTTCTGGGGAGAATATAAAAGGCAGATGGATGCGCAGTTCGCAGCAGCATGTTGAGCTCTAGGTTCACTGTGCGGCAGGAGCTGCATCTGAAATCACATGCAGATCGTGTTAGTGATAATTGATGTTACTGTGAACAACTTGTCTGGAAACGGCTCCAATTTAAATATGTGAGACGTTTATAGTCTCATTTCTTCAATGCTGAGCTCTGTTATCCTTTAACCATCTAGACACCAAGACTCAGTGTCTAGCATTGGTGAAGGCAGTGTTTTAAGGCATACTGTTATTATAAAGTTAGGCCCACGTTTTGCTGTGTTTGTCCATGATCACCCATTGTGTATATTTATTACAAACTTGGAGATGGAAAACAGCTCTGGTAAACGTCCGCGTTCTCAGATGAGGTGCATTAGTCCAGTGAACTCATGTGAGGGAATATAGTTCATGCAGGGAGGCAGCAGACCGTGCAAGCCTCAAAATGAACTGCAGCAATGCAGCTTCACCCTGGGAATTCCCACCAAATGATAAAGGAGAAAGAGAAGCAAAATACTGACTTTCTGCATAAACTGAGAAAGACAGAGCAACTTTGTCCTGAGGTCGCTAGAGCTGCTGGTGCCCAAATAGCATCAGGATACAGTAGAAGTATCTCCACAGAGCAAGGGAACTACTTCTCTCAAAAGAACGGAAGAATTCACAGAGTTGTGCGTGTGTAGGAAGGAAGACACTGGATGGGGAGAGGACAGGAGGGTATTCATAGGTCTGCAAGGCTCACCTCCTGGGCTCTGAGGTGAAAACTCTTAAATCTAGCACCTCCTTCTTTTGCATGTGCGTGTGTGTGCATATGAGAGAAAGAGGGAGATCTGCATGTCACACTTCCAGAGACAGAACCCAGTGTGCTGCATTTGAGTCTCATGGTGACACCTTCCCTGAGAAACGCCTCCAGGGACCCACAGAATTAGGTTCAACATTGGCAACTCTGTTCTAAGAAAGAACAAACTTTGGAACAGTAATAAAACTTGGCCCCTTCTGCACCCTGACAGTGCCTCCATACATCCTGCATAGGAAATCCTGGGGGAATGGGATACAGGAGGATCTCATGTGGCGGCATTGCTCCCCAGAGAGCAACCGAGTCCTCCTACAGTGAGCCTCCACCACACACAGTGAGAATGGCAACTCAAGGGTTGCTGGAGAGAGTCCTTTGTAAAAAAAAAAAAAAAAAAAAAAAAAAAAAGGATCAACTTTTGTTTGAATGTTTCTGCCAGCAAATCTAGGTAACACGTTTACCATGACTCTAACTTGCTGGGCTCAAAGAGAACCTTAAAATGTCTCGCAGTAACCCAGAATAGATCTTTGTTGCCTAAAAGTGTCACAAGTTTTACATTTTTCTTGGGCTCTTCTAGGGTGAGAAGTAAACAGCATGACTTTGCTGGGGGATGGAAAGCCTTCCTTCCCTGACAGGACTGAGATCGTGTCCCTCATTCAGCAGCTTCATGCCCTGCCCCTCTGCAAGTCAGAGAGCTGATGTGGGTCTCTGATGGCTTTGGGGCTGCACCAGCATGTCAGTGTGGGTGACTTGCCTGTGCTGCTCCCACAGGGGAGCTGCTGGTGCCTGCGGCTGTGCCTTGAAAGCCTACAAGGCCGTGCCATAGCTAAGCCCCAGGTGTCTGCCATGTTCCCCCTGCATCCAGAACTCTGATTTTGCCCCCCAGATGCTGTATCCCCAGCCTGGGTTCTGACTGGTCTCCTCTGTTTTCAGCTGCTGGCCAACTCTAAAGCACATACCTCACGTTTCATCAGTGCCAACCTCCCATGCAACAAATTCAAGAACCGTCTCGTGAACATCATGCCGTATGAGCTGACAAGAGTCTGTCTGCAGCCCATCCGGGGTGTCGAGGGCTCTGATTACATCAATGCCAGCTTCATAGATGGATACAGGTAAGGGCCACCTTAGGTGCCTGGGCCAGCCCTTCTTGCCTGCTTGGGAACCTGGGCAGAGCTGCCTGCTCTTCTTTACTGAGGGCTGGTCTTCTGGTCCTGACAGCCTGGAAGTGTGTTGTCCCCAATATTTTGCTCCATTTTATCTATCCTCATCCTCTCAGAAGCTCCAGTGCTAATTACCATGAGTGAAGATTGCTAGCAAGTGAGAGCTGCCAGGCTTGCTCATATTGTGGCAGACAGATGCCTGCATGGCTGAGGCGGGAGGCTGTGCTGGCTCCTGCAGTGGTTTACAGGACCTTCTGCTAGACATCCCTGCCGTGCGTTTTGCATCTGTGGCATCTGGTATAAACCTGCTGTCCTTCACTTTGCAACTAGAGAGGGAAGCTGTGCTTGCAGCAGAAGCCCAAGGCTCCTTGTCCCACATCTTGATTTTGTGGCTTCTGTGGATCCTCAGGCAGAGCTGGTCTTGGATACTGAGGAGCCCATCACCAAGTTCTACTCCCCAAGATACCTTTTAAACAGCATGAATTGAGATCTTGTGGGGGAATAATTCAGTTTCTCTAACTGCTGGTATCACAATACTGAATGCCAGTGCCAGGTGACAAGAATGCAAGGAATCAGCCCAGTGGCCACATCTCCTTCCCAGCTTGTTCCCTGGGCAGTAATCCCGATCACCCACCAAATCCTCACAGCACACATACAGGGCTTGTGCCTGTGATTCTCTGCGCACCATCACAGAAGGGTCACCTAGCCTACGAGTGGGGGATGCAATGATGAAGCAAGAGCCCCCTCCAGCACAGCTCTGCTGAAATGCTGCTTATGGGCTGGTGCCTCCTGACAGCAAAAGAACATTGCCAAAGGGAAGAGATGTTGGTGCATCCAGGTTAGTAGCTGTTTGCCTCCTTCTCCAGTAGGTGAGCCCAAGAAGGGTTCCCAGAGGGGAAGACTATGTGGAGGCTAGAGCGCACGGGAGCAGCAGGGGAGCTGCCCTGTAAGCATCTCAGAGCATGCAACACAGCAAGGTGGCAGCAAGGCAGGCTCCCAGGGTGAGACAGCAAAATGGGGAAGGACAAGGGGCTGGGGAAAAGCTATCACGGAGCAGCCTCTGCTCCCTCCTGCCTGAGTGGCTGTGAGCCATGCAGCACCATATCGTTAGCATGGCCACCCACGCTGGGCAGCCAGGTGTCTGGCAGGCAGGCTGCAGCCTCCATGTTGTGTCTTCACAGCTGATTAAGAGTGATGCTGGGTGTGCTGTTTGGTGATGCTATGGAGGGAGGGCTGCCAGCATGGCAGGTGGTAGCATTTCATGTGCTACCTGCCCCATCCCCAGAGAGCTCCATTATCTCTTCCTGTCCTTCCCTCTGAACCAAGCAATCTTCCTAGGTGTTATCTAAAGAGATCAGTTGGCCTTGAGTCCTGCAGATGTCACTGATGCTGCATCTTTATTAGCTGTTTTGTTTCTTGGTGCACCTCCGCTTCCTGCTTTTTATCATGACTTATAAATCCACCTTGAAGCAGCCCCTGTCTTCATCCCGCACATTACAGCTGTCCTCCAGCATGTTCATTAATTTTTAGCACCAGTGGAGAGATGAAATGCTGGATTTGCGGATGCTGCCTGTTATCGTGCAGGCTCCAGCGCCCCGCAGTGGTGAAGCGGGCCCACAGCCGTGGCCCAGCGTGCAGCACTGGAGCCCTGCTCTTGCAGCCAGTTGCATGCCAAACTGAGCACCAGCCAACCTGGGAACCAGCACACTGCCACTGGCCCCCCTTGGAGTAGCCTTTAATCTGCTCCAGTCATGCCCTGCTTCATCTCTTTTTCCCTGCTCCCTGTCTCTGCCACCCACCTCCTTGCTGCTAACTTAAACTGGTGGGAGAACAGGCCTCTGGACCAGCAGGGAAAGGCAGCCTTGGTATTCCAGAGTGATACCCTAGGAGAGACAGGTCATTCCCAGGGGCTGTTGGCATGTGCTGGCATTCCCTCAGGGTCTTCCAGCACTGGGTGACTGGCTGGTGATGCTGTCACCCCAGCAAGGTCTGACAGTCTTACTGGATCCTGTGCCAGGTTGTGCCCACTGTGTCCATGGTGAGTGCTCAGAGGATACATGCTAGGCAGATTCATCCCTCGTACGGAGTCTGTGGTCCAGCCCTAGAAACTTGTCTCCTGCAGCCACATTGTCAGCCCTGCCTTCCCACTGCACAGAGCCACCCACCTGCAGCTCCCCAGGCAGGCCAGCTCCAAGGGCAGGCTATTGGCCATCTCCCAGAGCTGGTCTGAGCACCGTCTTGTTTGTCACAGGCAGCAGAAGGCCTACATCGCCACACAAGGACCGCTAGCAGAGACCACAGAGGACTTCTGGCGGATGCTCTGGGAGCACAACTCCACCATCGTGGTGATGTTGACAAAGCTGCGCGAGATGGGCCGGGTATGAATCATGCACGGGGGAAAGTGGGGCTGCATGACTGCTGTCTGTGTGCATGGGCTCTCTGCCCACTGCAGTATGTCCCCAGCACTAGCCCTTCTAGGCCAGCTTCCTGCTGGTGTCCAGATGGCTGAGAGCAGCTCCAGGAGAGGGGATCTCCTCTGCTCCTGTCTCCTCTGGGACTGGAGAGAGGCCGTGGCTCTTCACCTCCCAGAAAAGGGGAAGTGTTTCTGTGCTCCCGGCAGTGCAAGGAAGCTCAGACCACTGGCTGTGCAGAATTGACAGCTCTTGCTGGCAGCAAGGGATGTGCCAGGTGGGATCACACAGGATGGGGAATCCTTATGGGGAGTAGTGCTGAACCCAGCCCTGGTAGCATGGCAAGGTGGGCAGTAGCCTGCCTGGCCTGGGTGCTCTGCCAGCACCTTGGCATGCCTGGTAGCTCCTGTCTGGTAGCACACTGTGTGCTCTGGGTATTCCTGTGCACATGGGTCTCTCCTTCCCTCCTCTGCCCCCACCAGCTTGCACCCACTGCATCTGGTGGCATCACCACTGTGCTGACTGCTGCATGCCGCAGCTTGGCTGCAAGAGCCACTATTGCTCATGACTTCAAAGACTCGGAACAGAGCAAGGAGCAGAGAGCAAAGGCTGAGCCCTGCATCCCTCCTGGGAGCAATAGGGCAGTGTGCATGGTAGGATGAGCATGCCTGGAGGAGCCTGCCTTGCATGGATAGCCACTGCGGAGTGCTGCCAGCACCAGTGTCCCATGGCAGGTCCTGCTGCCCCGCAGCCACATAGGCTCCTGGGGAGCAGGGGGCTGAGAGGCAGCTTGTTGATCCTGATGTCTCACTGTGCTCCTCATCCGCAGGAAAAGTGCCATCAGTACTGGCCCGCAGAGCGCTCTGCCCGGTACCAGTATTTCGTGGTGGACCCCATGGCAGAGTACAACATGCCACAGTACATCCTCCGGGAGTTCAAGGTCACAGATGCCAGGGTGAGTGCAGCTCCTGGCTCCCTGGCTCGCCTGCCTCCAGCGTCTGTGCCCCACCTCTGAATGCCCTGGCCAGCGAGGGGAGTGTGCAGCAGCTCCTGGAGTGACTGAAAAGCAGCACGCTGTCTAGCATTGCAGGCAGCCAGAGCTGCTGCCCAGCCCCTGCTACCTCTCTCACCACAGGTTTCTGTCTTGCTGGTTGTGTCATGCTTGGGGAGCCACTCACTGATCCCTGTCAGCATCAGACCCTGCCTTGCCTGCGCAGCACACACATGGGCAACTGTTTAATACTGATTCCCCAGCAACTGGATTCTGCATGCAGAATCTGACTGGGCACAAGATCCTTATGTGACAGCAGACATTGTCCTGTGGTGGAGCTGGGCCCCAAATGGGACCAGGACAATGACCCAACAAACCCTATGGGGCCTGCTAAGGCCCTGCTCAGCTCAGCCACTCAGTGGTGAGCGTGCAAGATCTGCCCGGGCTTGCCTGTGGTCTGTCCACCCTCTTGCCTGGCCTGCACCAGGGTGTCTGGGAGCAGGTCAGCAGCACCAGATTTGAGGGGAGCAAGATCAGACCCTTTTGCTGTCACCCCCACGGTTCATGTAAAATACCCTTGTCCCTGCAGGATGGCCAGTCACGGACCATCCGCCAGTTCCAGTTCACAGACTGGCCTGAGCAGGGAGTGCCAAAGACAGGAGAGGGCTTCATTGACTTCATCGGGCAGGTGCACAAGACCAAGGAGCAGTTTGGGCAGGATGGGCCCATCACAGTGCACTGCAGGTGAGTGGGGACAGGTCAGCACCCACCTCCACCCTGGTCAGAGCCCACAGAGATGTCCCCACCCATGCTCACCCCAGCAGCTGCCAGCTCCCATGCTCCTTGTGTTCCCCCTGTGCACCACTGGCAACAGGCCAGTGGGATGAGGAGTTGCCAGCATCCATGGAGCCCCTTGACAGCCTTTCTGCAGAGTGGTTAGATTAATCCACTGCCCCAGTGGCACTGGTTCGTACCTCCTGGGAAGAGCAGGGTGCAGTAATAGCTAGATCCAGAGGCAAGGTAGAATCCATGGTTCCTATGGTGATGGGAGGGCATCTCTGGCTGGTGATATCCCTGTGGCCTTTTCTGGCCCACTGAGCAGGTTCTCTCTGCTCCACAAACTGGGGACTCCTGTGCTGCTGCTACTAGCAATGCAGGGAAGAGGCCTTTGCAGAGCCTTGCAGGAGCTGGTGAGTCTCTAATGGCATATCTTGCTCCCTCTGTGCAGTGCTGGGGTCGGGCGCACAGGTGTGTTCATAACGCTGAGCATTGTGCTGGAACGGATGCGCTACGAAGGAGTAGTTGACATGTTCCAGACAGTGAAGACCTTGCGGACACAGCGGCCAGCCATGGTGCAGACAGAGGTGAGTGCCCTTGCCTCCCCATGGGCATTGGGAGCATGTCTTGCCCAGGGGGTCAGACTAGCAGCCTGGAGCTCCCTGGCCAGCTAGGCTGGAAGATTCATGTCACAAAGCCCCCTTCCCATGAGCAGTTCAGGGCCAATAGAGCTCTTGGGGCAAATCCCCCTTCCTCACCTCCTAGGATCACTGGTCCTTGCAGCTCTCCACTGAGGGCCCCATGAGACCCAGAACTCCCTATTCTCTATGACCATGCAGCTTTGGGCAGATACCTGCTTGTGACAGGAGGACTAAAGGTCCCCAAGGGATCGCTGTAAAAGGACAGTGCTGAAGACCAGCCTGAGCTCAGAACTGTGTGAAACCTGGAGATAAGCAGAGCTGGTTTCCACTGTAAGCTGAGTTATGCCCTCCCTGGGATGACCATGGGAGGAGGGAGGGGAGCCAGAGGTCTGTGTGTGTGAAAATCCTGCTGCCTCGTGTCCTTGCTTCTTATGTGTCCCCCTTTGCTGCCTTGCAGGACCAGTACCAGCTGTGCTACAGAGCGGCGCTGGAGTATCTCGGCAGCTTTGACCACTATGCAACGTAACTAGTGCTTTCCTCCAGTCGCGGTGGGGATGTCTAGGAGTGGAGACGGGTCCCTCTGAGCCAGAGCCGCCCATTCCTCAGTCTTTCTGTACAGATCGAGGTGCTGCCGAGGCAGCAGACCTCCACGCCAACCTGTTCCGACCACGGCATTTAGGAACTTCGCCCCAGCGCCAAACGAGGGGATCCGACTCCAAAAGCATTTCCAGTCTCTGGCTGAATTTCTGCTCATGTGCATCTCTCGCCCTCTCTCACGCGACTGCATTTCACAGCGAGGCTTTAGGTGGGTGGAATGGGATCTTTTTTTTAAACATGTAAAATAGTTACTAGTGGTTTTTATAATCTCCTCTCTTTATTTTTTATTTTTTTGCAAGTCTTAATGTTTTGCCCAGGCAGAACTGGACCCACCAAACCTTTGGGAGTTGGGTTTTTTTTTATTTCCTTTTGCTTTAATGTTTTTTACTGCCCTGTGTTTATTTCAGCCCAGTCACTGCTGGTTCTGCCCATTTTAGTGCAGCTTCCTTGGTAATTTGCAGCAGCTGGCTTGTGGTTCCTGCCCAGCTCCATTCCCTGTAGGCTGCTTTTTAATCCTCTGTAGAATATGAAATTTCATGGAACTGGAGCTAAGCTACCAATTATTTTTTTAGCCTTTCCCTCCCCCCATTATTTCCAGAGTAGGTTTGGGAGGGCATGTGGGGTCGCTGGAGAAGCGGTCCCGTTTGTCAGCTGGAAACTGTTCAGTCCTATTACAGTGCGTGTTAAACCAATCCAGTGACCGTGTGTATTGGCAGATCCCAGTATGACATGAGTTGTCGCCTTGTTTGCGAGAGACCCGAAATCCCGGGCTCCCGGCTCTGGAGCCTCTTTTTGTGTGTCTCGCTGGGGAGGGGGCAGGAGAAGTGAGTGGGTCCCACACTCCCCCGGGGATGGGGTGGAAACAGTGAGACACGGCCCTTTTGTTCATCTTGCAGTTCTGTGCGTGCAAGCGCCATTCTGTCACCCGAATTGGAGCATTTTCCAAAGGCAAGGAGCACAGTCTCAGCTGATGCCAGAGCAGAACTGCCAGGCTGTCTTTGGAAAGCAGGGTACCGCAGGGAAGGGGAGGGGGAGTACACGTTTTCAGAGGTTGGGTGTATCTATAATTTCTGCTATCCTGCAAATGTTAAAAGTCATTAGAATATTGTACTTTCCGCTACTTCAGGACGTTCTAATGAACCAATGTGGCAAGACTACTGGACTTAATTTAATGGTACTATATATTAATACTCCTTATTATATCACGCTTGCACTAAAGACAGGGAGTGAGCAGCCCTCTTTTGAGTGCATTGAGTTATGAATAAAGGTGGTGGAAGGGTATCTAATTGTATTATCACATGTATTCCGAATGTTAAGAATCCAGGCTACGTTGAAATCAGCAATCCAGGGTTGGTAATGTTGGAGGACACATTCATTTTTACCTTGTGGATGCATAGTGCTGTAGGGGTCACTGTTGTATACAGTCTGTTTTCTATTTGTTAATAAAAAAAAATCTACAGCATCATTGCATAATTCTTGATGTTAATAAATTTGAATAATCGGGTTTCATACAAGCTGGTTTTGCTGTCTGTTTCTTCAGCAATAAGCAGAGGCCATGAAATCCCTCAGTGATGGGCATGTTCCCCAGCCTGTTGCTGGAGGAGTCCTTCCCTGCAGGCACATCACAGCCATGGGCTCCCCACACCTCCATCGGCATCTCATCCAACAGGAGTCAGCTCTGCACCTCTGGGAGAAACCCTGTGCTCCCCAGCTTGAGGTCCAGCTCATCCTCAAGCCAGTGGGGCTTTCTGACCAGCTACAGCTGGTGTCAGGGTAGTTGGCCTTCTAGGACGAAAGCAGGAGGAAATACAGGGAGCTGCTGCACTCTGCTGAAACCAGACAAACTCCCTTCCCAGGTCTCCTGGGTTCTTCCCGTCCCTCTCTGTGGATGGAATGCAGAGGAATGCCGCAGGGTGGAAGAAGGATGTAGGAAGGTGGCTGGAGGAGATGGGAGGGATCTCCCTCCATGGGCTCCATCTTGCAGAAGGCAGGATCTCTGTGCTACCAGGGAGGTTGGAGGCCCCCTGTGACAAGCCCCCTCATGCATGCATGTGTTCACCTCCTGCCAACCTGCTGGTGTGCACTTAGCCACAGCAGAGAGCTGCCCTCAGCACCAGGCCCCTCCTCACTGCTGCGTTACCTGCGTCAGTGTCCTGCCCAGAATGTACACAGCTTCCTATCCACACTTCAGGCTCTGTGGTTGCCCAGGTCATTCTGGCCTTGCTCCAGCCATTGTGGTCCTCACCCAGCAGACATGCACAGGCCATCCTCTGCCTGTACCTCGCCAGCTAGACTTGTCCTGCAGATCCCTCCTTTCCAACCTTTTTCTGAAATGGGAGAGCTGCTCCTGTGCTCAGACTCTTACAGCCAGGAGCAATGTGCGCACTCCGAAGTCTCAGATATGTGGTTCCTGGGCCCAAATGGCCTGGAGCCTGGCTGCCCCTGGAGTACTGCATACAGCCAGCCTGGCACTGCTTGCAAATGTGCCCACATGTGTATGAGCACACGTGTCTGCACACTCCTCTAGCAGCACTGTGTGCTCTCAGCTCTTCTGCCCTCGTCCAAGAGCCACAAGCAGCTTGAATTGATGCTGTCATAACTCAGCATCAGCCAGGGCTGCATCCAGCTGTGAGGCGAAGCAGGATGGGGGAATGCTGGCATTTCTATCGCCTAACTTTGGCCAAGCAGTCGGGGTTCTCACAGGAGCAGGCGGTCTGCCCTGGTCCTGCAGTGGTGCAAGAAGCTGTGCCCCCGGGGCAGAGGGCAGCTGTGCCCCAGCTAACACACTGGCAGGTTAGGGCTGGAGGATGGATCTGTTCTGGCTGGATACCATGTGCAGAGAGCAGCCCACTGCTCATACCAGTTCAAGAGCCCATTCCAGCTCTGGAAAGAGACAGTGGGTCCCCAGCTCTGGCTGCTGCTGGCCATGCAAGCTCAGAGGTGAGGAGCTGACCCCATCTCTAAGGACCAGGGCAGGCTGAGAGCCTACAGCATCACCTGAACGGGACACCTTGGGAGGGCACGGGCACTCCAGGGTGCAGCTGCAGTAAATGCCATTTTTCCCTGAGATTCAGGCTGGGGTGAGCATGCATTACCAGAGGCCACCAGTGACTGTGTGGGGCTGCCCCGGGGCCGCAGAACCTCACACCATAGGAGGGACTTGGGTTTCTTTGCCAGTAGGGAAGTGCCTCTTCTCCCCAACAGCAGGCTCCAACCTGGCCCAGTACTCCAGGTTTGCACCAGTACTCTCCTGGGGTGCCCCCAGTATGTCTGGGTTTTGCAGAAGCTCCCCACAGCCATGGCAGCCCAACGCAAGCAAGACGGTGCCAGGGGATGGCTCCTGGCTTGCAGCTGTGCCCCTCTGTAGGTGCCTTCCTCTTTCCAAAAGGGTCCATTCACAGCAGAAAGAAGCCAGGAGTCACTTTCTGCCCAGGCTACATTCTGCACAAACCATCCCAGCAGTGACCAGGGCCTATGGGACCCGCCCTTCTTGCCTGCTCTAGAGAGAGAGAGAGAGGTATGAACTCCCAGGGCTTCACAGGATACCAGGATGGAGCAGGATGCAGCTCTGCAGTCCTTCAGGGGTGATGCTGGCCCATGACCACTCTGCTGAAAACACATTTATCTGCCCACTTCCTTTCAACCAGTGTGCTGGCTGCAGGACCAGGCTGGAGTGGCTACAGATGTGGCTTATGGGTTTTAAGGAAAAGGAGAGGTTGGTGGTGATAGCTTTTGGGGGGCAATCTGAGTTGGGTAAGACTGCCATAATACCACCCTCCTGGGACACCACAGTAACGCTGTTCTGCAACAGGAAGCACAGTCGCACATGCAGTTATTTCTCAGCAATAAAACCATGGTCTGCCCCTAATTGCAGAGCAGCACTGGAGCATGCACAGGTGTGAAAGCCACACCAAGGCATGCTGTTTGAGGTGTGCAGGCAGGCCAGCCTGAGCCCTACCTGTGCAGGAAATGCAAACCCACAGGTCTGAGGAGGCTCCTGAGGAGAGCAGCATTTACCAACAACTCAAGCCTGCAAGGGAAGGGGCAGACTTGCACTGAGCCGGGTCCTTAGGGCATACAAGTTTCCAAGGAAGAAGCCAAATCTGCCCAGACTAGCATGTGCTTGATGGGCAGGAGAGCTTCAGACAAAGCCTGATGAGCTCCCCCCCCCCCCCCCCCCCCGCCCCCGACCCAATTACAGCATCTTGTTACTGACTCTTTGCTGCCTTTGCTGGAGCTCAGCACATGTAGCACGTCCTGCCAGGGCAGACGTGCACCTGAGCAGATGCCAGATGCGAAGCAGCACTTCTCCCTCACCTAGCCAGCTCATACCCCAGCCTGTGCCCCAGGGTGACCCGAGACTCGTGGAGCCTGTCACCCTCACTGCTGTTTGGCAGTGCTGGTCAAGGATGCAGCTCCTGGGGCAAAGTGAGCTACTGCGCTCACGAGGTAGAGCACCTGTGCAAACATGTGCGCACATGCATGTGCCAGCACTGCTGGCCTTGCGCCACCGCCAGGGCCCACGATGGCAAGGCTGCATGGGCAAGCACGCAACTGCTTGTATGTTTGTATGTGGCTGCATTGGGGGAGAAACGGTGCTAAAACTAACCAGGGTGCGTTAGGAAGCAGGCCAACAGTGAAGTGGGCAGTGAGCACCTGCCTGCACTGCAACCACAAGCTTGCGACGAGGCTTTCGCCACACAGCTGAGCACTGACCTGGCAGTGACAGCACGAGCCACTAGTCCTTGGGTGGCTTAGTCTGCACTGGGAATGACCACAACTTGCCCCAGTTCTCCCACAGAAAGGCTGTCATTAGGTAGGCACCATGTAGGCGTACTCACATTGCAGAGGTGACAGATGAAGCCTAGTTACAGCCTCAGAGCCAGGAAAGGCTTCATGCCAGAAGGCCCCCAAAGGCATGAAGAGGTCCCTCAGCTCACAGGAGGCTCCCCAGGGGTACAGCTGGGATAGAGGACTGCACTCGTAGCAGCTGGCTCTGTGGGAAGGCCCATTCACACACTTTCCTCCGCACTCCACCTCAAATGGAACAGAACAGTATCAGTTTAAAAGTGCTCGTTCCCTTAATATTTATTTCCATTTGTATAGAAAAACACTTGGGAAAAAAAAGAGGGGAAAAGTAAATAAGCTAATCACATATACTTGACAGGCAGTGATGCTAACCCAGACTCTGTGCCTGAGCCAGCCTGCTGGCTTGGGTTGTGGTGCCAGCAGATGACCCATGCTGGCTGTGCCCAAAGCCTGGCACTGTCATGCCTGATCTCCATTTTTCAACTTTCCCCAGCCAGAAAGAATTTATTCTGGTTGGTATTTTTGCCCCAGTTTCTTTGGTATTAGCCTAACTTTACAATGCCACATCATGCTTCAATTCAGGAGTGAATGGTCCCCATGATGAGTCTATAGGGAGGTATTTGGCCTCTTATCTCTGAAATCTCTTTCACAAACTAATTGTATTCACACAGAACAATGGCGCTGGGTATTTGTTGCTGTGTTTTGGAAAATTTTTTTTTTTTTAGTGAAAATTTTCCATGTCTTGATTTTACTGAGTAGCTCTAATGCAACCTCAGATACCTTGTCTTGTAAGGGACAAGGCTGGCAGACACCCAGAAAATAAGCAGTTTGGCAGATGGGAGAGCAGATAAATGGTGATAGTTGAAGGTGCGGTTATGGGCAGTGAGATGTTCTTGTGCTCTATTTTTTTAATTTACATTTTTTCCACTGATATCTGTAGCAAGAGAGTTTGTGTAGGCTCTCTCACTTGGCTTTGCTTCCCTCCTAGTAATGCTAAATAACATACTGCTTGAGCATTTGCCCTTTGGAATGACATTTATTTAAATTTTGTTTTCAAGGGTGCATACTTGTTAAATAAGAAATAGATGCACCACTGAACAAATCTCAGCTTATTCTGTGCAGTGGCTTGGCAGCTCCATCCCCTAAAATCCTAGGCTTGTCTTGAACTCAACAACATCATCATTTCCATTTGTAATGTTTCCTTAGGAAAGTGATATATATATGCCTATTCTGACCAGGTTCATGTCTGAAAGCAGGAAAAATTCTGATCCCTCCAATTAAAGCCAATTCTTGTCCTTGTCTTAGTTTTAATAGGTAATCTCAGTCTACGGTAACAACAAATACATCATGAAGTTTTCCTGCCTACACATTTCTGCTCATAGCAACACTATGCCATTTATCATCATTAAAAAAAAAAAAAGGCTCATGTCATCTTGATATTGGGAAGTTGGTCTTTCTTGAGTATCGAAAAGCAAGTGCAGCTGCCAGGCTGACAAAGGCCAGGAACAGAAAGTTCTCAGAATTTTAGCTTCTAGTTGCCTGTATTTGCACCTAAGTCTGCAGGAGGCTGAATGTGCCTGTTCCTTTTCTTTTTTCTTTCTTTTTTTTTTCCCCAGCTCGGGGTTCTAGGTCCTTATGCCTGCCAATTCAAAGTCTGAGAAAAATCAGAGAAATAGCAGCTCACTGAAAACATATTTTTATTGGGAAGGATTTTTCATAAGAAAAAGGGTTTCCTCATGCCCATAGCGTGACCCCAAAGGAAAGTTACATCAGGCGGCACAAACAGTGATTAAGGTTTTATTGAGGCACGGGTGGACCACGCATGGACTCTGAGCATGGTTATGAGGTCTTTTGAGTGGCGTATGCTTACTTTCAAGGTTGCATATTGGCACCTGTGTAAGTGTATTGGCACTTATACATTTAAAAAGAATTTAGCACAGCATGAGCTGTGACAATCACAGCCCGTTCCAGCCACGGGGTCAATATTAGTAGACAGGCTCCGGCAAGTCTTAGGCCCTGTCCACACTTAAAAGCATTTGCTGCTGAAGCCTTACTGGCAGCTCCCAATCCTCAGCACAACAGCAATGGATCATCAATGTACACTGGCCACGGGTGCACTTATCCACATCTCTAATCGACCTCTCTGTGCTGGCAAAACTCTCTAGCATGGGCCGGGCTTGGAGCTGCTCCAGTTCAGGTTGCACTGGCTGCCAGAATTTTGCATAGTATCAAATTCTGCTTTGGCTTTGCTTGCACACAGGAATTGTAGGGGTATAATTAGCTCCGTTAATACATTAAATTAGCACAAGCCTACTGCGCGTTCACGTTCAGCTCCCGACACCTATGAGCTCAAGAAAGAACTCGTTTACACAGAATTCACGCCGCGCACGCCCACACAGCAAGGGCGCAGCACGCGAGGCGGCCAGGCTGCCGCGGCCTCGGCTGCGCCCGCGCGGGGCATCCGCGAGGAGGCCGCCACGGGGGCCGAGAGGACCCACGGCTTCGTGGGTGAAGTCCCCCTCGCGTGTCTCGCAGACAGGGCAGGGCAGGGGCGCGCTGCCGGCCCGCGCCTGCCCGCGGCGCCCGGCGGCCCCCGCAGCCCGCCCCGCCCCGCCCCAAATGGCCGCCGCCGCCGCCGCCGCCGGGGGTGCTCGACCAGGCCTCGGTCTCCGTAGCAACCGCCCCCTAGCGACACCCTCCGGCCCGGCCCTCTACCCGGCCACCATCCGCCTAGCAACCGCCCCGCTCCCGGCCTCCTGATTCGCTGGCCCGCCCCAGCCGGATGTCGAATTCCTATTGGTTGTGACACGAGTGCGGGCTGCGATTGGCTGAGGCGACGGGGCGGTCCACGGAGGGGAAGGGGGCGGGGCGGGGCGGCGGGGCGGGGCTTGGACGGTGAGGAACGGCCGCGGTGGCGTCGGCGGCCTGCCGGACTCATTGGGCGCGTGGTGCGGAGGGATACACCGGCCGGAGGGGAAGCGGAGCTAGCCAGGCGGAGGGCGGAGAAGGCGAAGCGCAGTGACGCCGTGTGACGTGAGCACGCTGGACGTGGACTCAAATCCCTCCGCGTCGGGACGGGCTCGCCCCGGCCGGGGGGGGGAGGGGCGTGATTCGGTGGCGTTCTCCGCCGTGAGGAGGAAGGAGCCGCGCGCCTGACGGGCAGGCGCCCTCCGCCAATGAGGGGACAGAGCTGGTGCGGACCCCGCGGCGATTGGCCGGCGGCGGGCCGAGGGGGGCGGGCCGGAGCGCGCGGGGGGGGCGGTGCGCGCGCGCGCGCGCGGCGCGGCCTGCCCGAGGCGGCGGCGCGGGGCGGGGCGGCGGCGGCGGCGTGGGGGAGGGGTGCCCGGCGCCTGACCCGCCCTCCCGCCCCCCCCCCCCCCTCCGTGCAGGGCCGGCCCGGCAACATGGCCTCGGAGCTGGAGAGCCTCAACCCCAGCGCGCGGATCATGACCTTCCGCCCCACCATGGAGCAGTTCCGCGACTTCAGCCGGTACATCGCCTACGTGGAGTCGCAGGGCGCCCACCGCGCCGGGCTCGCCAAGGTGGGCCCCGCCACCCCCCTCGCCGGCCGCCGCTCCCTCGCGGCCGGCCCGCGGGCGCTCGGCGGCGGCGCCCGTGCGGCGGCCCGGCTGCGCCGGAGGCCGGGCCGCCGCCGCCACCGGGAGGGCCGCGCCGCCCCGCTCCGCCCTTTGTTTACGCCGGCGCCGCCGGCCGGGAGGGAGCGGTGGCGCGGCCGGAACCGGGGAGGAGGCGCCCGCGGTTTGCAGCGAAACCTAACTCGATTAAGCCTGATACTTTCCCAGGGAAATTGTAGGAGCTGTTAGTTAACAGCGACTGCTTCGCGGGAGTCGCAGCATGCCTGGGTGTGCTCGGCGGTTAACTGATGCTTTCCTGCTTTCTGTGGATCCTCCAGATCATTCCTCCGAAGGAATGGAAACCGCGAAGGTGTTACGATGACATTGATGAACTGATCATCCCAGCCCCGATCCAGCAGGTGGTGACTGGGCAGTCGGGCCTCTTCACACAGTACAACATCCAGAAGAAGGCTATGACAGTCCGAGAATTTAGAAGAATTGCAAACAGTGACAAGTAAGCTTGTGCTTGCGTTTCGTTACGAAGGCGTGGTTAATGCGTGAATCGCTGTTGGCTAGCTTCACGGAGATCAGGCCTGTGCTACAGACTTCTGGACAAAAGTGTGAGCATACTGTCACTGCGAGAGAAGCTGTACTTGTAGAACTCCCTAGGTGAACATAGGCCTTTATAACTTGTTTCATTTGGCAAGGTGGTATATATGTCAGCAGAACTCTCTTTGTTCTTTTTTTTTGCTATGGAGTCTTGTTAGACCATCAAAATCTCTATAGAATAGAGTAGTACAGAAAGGAATGTTTATGACATGAAAAAGAAAAAAAAAACTTACAATAAGTTTAAACAATACAGTCTTTGAAATAACTATTCAGAAATGTCATTGGAGTTGTTAGCGGTGATGTGTCTGCTGCACCTTATTTTGTCTTGCAAGAGTAGTACACATCAGATGTTCGAGGATTCTGTTTCTCTAATAGAATAATTTATTGAAAGTTACTCTTTAATGCTATATATGCAATAGCCTGGAAGATACATACATTAATCAGATGCCACAGCATAAACTTGATTTCAGTCAGTGCTGCACAAGGAGGCCAGTATGTAGTTAGGAGGAGTGAACATCAAGAGCAGATATTCTGTTGATAAACTGAGCGTGGTTGAGCAGTTTACTTACGGGTGAGTCTGGAAACATGGATGTTGGTTTCGCAGTTGCCTAAAACTTTGTTCAAGTTTCATATGTAGTTCTTTGTACCATTTCTAGTTTCAAATGCAGCCTGCTTTGTTAAGTAGCAACAAGAAGAAAGTGGAATTGTTTTGAGCTGAGGAAGGTGCAGGAAGCAAAAATGAAAGTAAATTAAGAAATGAGAAAGTCACTTTTTTCTCTGTTCCTTTGTTTCTAAGTCTCACGTGAACAGACCTTTGGTCCTTTGGTTGCTGCTTTGATAGTCTGGTAACATGCATTAGGTATTTTTAACATAGCTTTCTGTACTTTCAGTGCTTGAGCATATTGATGTTCTAACTCCTGAAGTATCAAACTGCAAAGATTTTTTTGTTTGTTTACTTACTGATTTATTTTTAAGATACTGCACACCTCGGTACACAGACTTTGAAGACCTTGAGCGAAAGTACTGGAAGAACCTAACGTTCAATGCCCCCATCTATGGTGCTGATGTTAATGGCACACTTTATGAGAAGGTGAGAAAAACTTTCGATTTTTGAATAACATTTTTTTTCCCTGTGTGTGTTGTACTCCAGAAATGTTCATCTAGCATTTGAGCCTACCTTTCAGAAGGAGTTAATGGTAGTCTTAACAGAGTTGTAGCTTCTGGAGCATGCTATCTAAGAACACAGTAAACGATATATTTATAGCATACTTTCCATTTAACCCAGATACAACATTACCTCCAGTAGCCTTTCTTAAGTAAGAGACACATGATTATTCACCTAGTAGTGCTTCAGTGCAATACGATTTACTTTTCTAGAAAGGAAAAACTACTGCAGCATAAGTTTTGCTTTTATGGAGCTTTGTCCTGAAATGTGTACGAGAGCTGGAAAGTATTGCCAGTCACTGCATTGGTATCCACGCACCCATTGATTTTTGTGGGACAGCTCTTTAGCCATTGAATATTAGGATGATAAATATTAGAAAAGTGTGTGCGAGGTAGACTAGTCTGCTTGCTAGTCTCCTGAATTATGATAATTCACTCTTTTAAAAAGCAGTTTGGGATGAAAAGTGTTTTTGTCCAAGAAGGTTCAGTCTGCTGTCACTTAGACAGAACACCATCTCTAGCTCACAGTGTTATTCTTTCCGGTGTAGTCTGTTAGCTTCATGATTGTTTCTCCTTCTTAGTTCTTACTCTGTTGGCTATTTTTTCCCTCCCAACATAAAGGTAGCTAGTAAACAATTACTATATATAAGCTAATACCATGTGAAAATTGTATTTTAGGTGAACTAACTAATGGTTTGCGCTGTGTCAGTAAGTGGTTTGTCTCAGTCTGCTCTTTAACCACAAGCATCTGATACCTTTTGTAACTGTTGGTTTTAGTTGCATGGTTCTGTTCTTCATGATGCTGGTTTAACATGAGACTTATGCTTTACAGCATGTAGACGCGTGGAATATCGGCAGACTGAACACAATCTTGGATATCGTGGAGAATGAAAGCGGCATAACCATTGAAGGAGTGAATACTCCTTATCTCTACTTCGGCATGTGGAAAACTTCCTTTGCTTGGCATACTGAGGACATGGATCTCTATAGTATTAATTACTTGCATTTTGGAGAACCCAAGTCATGGTAAGGTTTTCTAGGGAAGCTTCTAGACATAGACTCCAATTTGTTATGGCATTCTTTTTCTAAGTAGTGGAGTTACAAAATTTGAGTAAACGATTTACCCCTGTAAGGAACTGGAAAACAGTATATGTTTCCAATAGAATTTGGCTGGTTATGAATTTGCCTGGTTATCTTCTGGAAAGTCCATTTGTTATTCTAATACAAAGAGTTTTTCAGAATTCTAGAGCAGGATGGACAGTCTGCTGCTGTAGGGCCAGAGCTTTGGAATCTTGCTTATGATTTTCTGGGAGTCTGCAGTGACCATACATAGGTAATGTGCCTGTCATCATTTAGTTGCTAGGGGAACAGGCAGCTTTTAACAAATTTTGAAATACATCTGTTTATCATAGCCCTAAAGGCATGCTAGTGTAGCTTGCTGAGTGATTGGTCCAGTACTTGAGTTTTCATGATAGTTTTTAAGGGAGATTCCCTAATTTTTATGTAGATGAGTTGCATTTTAAGAGTGAATCATTTTCTTCTGTTTACAAATAAATTTCTGAAGCAAATTCAACAATTGTTTCCTTGGCAGTTTTATTGGAAACCGGTATTTTTGGCTGGCTTTTAATACAACTTTGAAGTAAAAAGTAATAGCTAGCCATGTGACCAGTGAACAACCTCACGCAGTATCAGTACTATGGGTACCAAAAAAAAAAGTTTAGCTGGATAAACTGGCCATTGTTTCTTTTACAGTAGTAAGTGGAAAAAATTAACTTTGCTGACACATTAGTCTGATTTGTTCAGCAAGCAGCTGCATCGAGTTCTATACCACTCGGTCCCAGATTGAAAGAAAACTCTGTAGGTGGTGTTAGCTACTGTCACCAAAGCAACTGGGAGTTTTGGGGTATCCATAAAAAGGCATGTACGCAGAAAGTGAGACATAGCCCTAAAGTGCATGCCGCAAGTTACGTGCGTGCGTAAGAAGTGTGATGCATGTGGTGTGGTATCGCAAATGATTTAAGCCAGTCTAGGACTGAGCTACTGAAAGAGATGGTTCCATTTTCTCTCTTGCTTTGTATTTCTCCTTGTACTGGTACTATTGATTGTGTGACTGAAGTGAGTCATGTCAGGAAGGGCTCTTCTCTTTCTTGCTATTCATATTTTGCTGTACAAATCTGTTAACTAAATGTCTCGGACTTTTTAGTTCCTTGACGGCTTAAGCCAAAGTTTGTGGAAGAGATGGTCAGCTTTTGGCTATTGTTTTCCCTTGGGATGGAGAAACGAAAGTCTTTGATTAAGATTTGTGGCTAATACTGTCAGACTTTGAAAGAGACAATGTGGGAATAGAGCAATAAAAAAAAAAAAGAGAGAAAAATTCATGCCTTGATGTCCGGTTATGATTTCCAGTCAAACTTAAAGATTTTGTCATGTCATTTGAACCTACTGACTTCTTATGACTGCAGGTACTCTATCCCTCCAGAACATGGGAAGCGACTGGAGAGACTTGCGAAAGGTATTTGTGTGGTTTTTTTTTTTTTTTTTTTTTTTTTTTTTTTTTTTTTTTTTTTTTTTTTTATGTCTTAGCTCTTGTGGACAGCTGCAACAGGTTTTAGCTCTCTTAAGTGTATGACATGCCCGTAACATTTCTAAGAGCACAGATTGGCATGAACACCCCATAATATATGGGGGGTTACTTTTTTGTGTGTTTGTTTATTACACAGTTTGGACTGTGTAACCTTTAATGAGAAAAACCTTAACTATTGATTGTCAGAACTGAAAGGATATATCCAAAGAAAGAGCCTTCCGTGTGCAGTCTGTCTTATGCTCTTTCAAAATGGCATCTGTTAAAGACAAATCTGCAGGAGTTGCCTTTTTCTTGGGAACCATTTTCTTCAGAGTATAAGCTTTTGCATTTCATATGAGGTGGCCCATACCTTTAGGTCAAGGGAAAAATACTGCTTGGATGGTAACTTAAAAAAATAATTTTTAAAAAATGAAGAATTCATTCGGTTCACAGCAGAACATTAACGTTTCTCCTTGCCTTTATTTTAAACAGGTTTCTTTCCCGGAAGCGCCCAGAGCTGTGAAGCTTTTCTCCGTCACAAGATGACCCTCATCTCCCCATCAATTCTGAAGAAATATGGCATCCCATTTGATAAGGTTTGGGAAAGTATTCATGTTTATACCAGCTCAGGGAAGATATTTGTGCAACCCTGTTGCATCTCTAACAGCAGCAAATGCTTGGAGTGGAGAATAGCAGCAGGGGGGATGTACAGAAGTACTTTCCCACTATTCTCTCCATTTATCCAGCAACTGGGTACTGAGAGAGTTCCTGAGACAGAAAAAATTAGCAAGAGGTATTAAAAACAAATGCTCTGTCTTCTGTCTTTTCTTTTTTAACTTGAAACCACGTGCAACATCCCGTGTCAGATAATTTCACTGCTTAACTGTGTATGCTGTGAGGACTTTATTTTTGTTCCACTGCCAATTTAATTTGTTGGGATCTGCCTCCTCAAGAGAAGTATTACCTGTTCCCTGTTTACTTTTTCATACTGTTCATAAGTTTATACACTTCTCTCTCCTACTCTCTTGATTTCCCTCATATGATCTCTTGATTCATACAAGGGAATGTCGTATTCCCTCGACATACACTCTGAAAAGTCGTGGTCTGCATCCTCATTCAGAAGAGCTGTTACATCTGTCGAGATTGTGGAAAGGTTGCATGAACCTTTGTTAGGTGGTGAGGAAAAGTTGTTGAAGAGCAGTGTAAGGCTGACTGAGAGTTGTACTTGAATATGAAAAGCAATTGCGAGAACAAAAGAAAAGACCAAGATGTGTATGGATAGTTGTACTGGGCAGTAGACACTGCTCCCCCAAACCTTCAACAAATACAGATGAGTATGATAATTGATTTGTGACCCTCAGATAGTTCATCAAGAAATACTTCCTACATATAACTACTGCTATGCTACTTCAACCAATTTTGTTGTGTTTTAGTAAAAACTAGGTAGAAGTAGGTGTTGCTTTCCAGCAAACATGTATATACACCTTAAGTAATAGAATAGTGAAGATAAATATCAAATCTATCCAGTGTAGCGTGTAGAATTACTTGCTACGTGTGGAAGGGATTTTTTAATGTGTTGCGTGAGGGGTGCAGAAGCTCCCTTTATGCAAATCCACAAAGTAACTGTTCAGCTGTAAATAACAATGCAGTGTTTCAATTGTTTTTTAGGTGACACAGGAGGCTGGTGAATTCATGATAACTTTTCCTTATAGTTATCATGCTGGCTTTAATCATGGATTTAACTGTGCTGAATCTACTAACTTCGCTACTCTTCGATGGATAGAGTATGGGAAGCAGTCTGTACTGGTAAGCAGTCTGTTACCTCTGTTACATACAGATAACCTGGATGCAGGTGCTCTTTGCTCTTAATGCTCTGTTCTTCATTAAGCCCCTGATGTTTGTTTTAGGGAAGTGAACTCAGTGCTATATCCATTTAAGATGCAATATTTGCTTTCTAATATGGTGGCGAAGTCCACTCAGCTTCGTGTCCATGTCTTCATTTTGACTGGATAGCATATAATGTGTTTTACCTTGTGCAAATCAAGTGAGATTTGGGTTAAGAGTTCAGAGAGAAACAAAAGATAAATTATTATCATCTTTCCAAATGTGAAAGGCTGTATTTGGTGGTCAGGGCTAATCAGTATTCTGTGCCTGGCTTTTAAACAATTATTTATTGACACTTTAGTCTAGAAGTATGTCTTAAATTATCAAAATAGTTAGTTATGTTGGTCTGGCCTTTAGACTGGAATAGTGTTATGTCTCTGTAAAGGTGCCTCATTAACACGAGTTATGTTTCCAGAAGTTCTTGTTGGAGTGAACGCTTTCAGACACAAGTTGTAGGCACGCTCAGACGAGGGGAACCTCTGCTGCTCTGGGTTGGCCCAGAGTTTATATGGTTCTGACATACTCATTATAACCTGTGTTTTTGCTGACTGTTGATGCATGAGCTCATGGATTTTTCAAGGCTGTCAGTTTCTACCAGCAACTCTGTTAATAGCGCTTGCTTTCTTAGCTAGTGTGATACTTTCTGGTTTGCTGTTTTGAAGTTGTTGCTGACTTTTCTGCTGAGCTTTTAGTGAGTAATGTGGTATATGTTATATGTACCTTTGATTTCCTGGGGCATAGTCTTGAGAGTTTTGAGGCTTAAATACATGAATTTGTGCGTGTTTTTTTTTTTCTTCCCCTTCAGTTAAGCTACTGAAAGCAGAGTAAAATTGAGTATATGGCCTTACTTGAGTATGTTGTCTGACTGCAGTGCTCATGCCGGAAGGACATGGTGAAGATCTCTATGGATGTGTTTGTAAGAAAATACCAGCCAGATCGCTACAAGCTTTGGAAAGCTGGGAAGGACGTGACTGTCATTGACCACACTCTTCCAACACCAGAGGCAGCAGAATTCCTTAAAGGAGATCTCATGCAAAAAGTCAAGAGTGGGAAACAATGCGCTGAGGAAATGGAAACTGGGGAAACGTGTAAAGAGGAGGTGGACGGGGATGAGACAAAAAGGTAATGCTGTACATAGTTCTTTCTGCTTTTCTCTCAGACTATGAGAAATTGCATCCTGCCACAATTGAACGTTTGCCGTTCCCAGAAAACAATGGCAGAGTTAGCAGTAGTCTGTTTTTTGGGGAATGGTGTTTACCCTTTGTTGTTTTGCCGTTTGGATGCATATTGATGATGGTGTGACAAACGGGAAAATCACTGGCTTGAAAGGTAATAGTTCTTCATCTTTGGACAGCTGTCCAAAGCTTGAATGGGAAATATGCACCATAATACTGAGAGGCCAGAAGAAAACAGGCAGTGAATTAGGATCCTGAGAAGTACTTGCTAGTAAATTCCATTAGTATCAGTGCTGAAATTTGCTGTGCTGGAGCACAGCTCCCATTTGCTGCAGACTGTGACAGGGTCATCATTTTATTTTTGCTGTTAAATACTTTTCAGGCAGTGCCAGCCATTATTTGCAACACTATTTATTTTAAAGGTAAAGAACGTCTGGCTAGAACATAGCCCCATAGCACGTAACAGATGCTGAGAAGTCATCCCTGAGGATGATTGATTTTTCTTCTTTGAAAGCCAGAAATGACAATTTGGGAACTATCTGGCGTGCTGTATACTGACTGTTAAGACAGTGTGACCCAAACTGGGCTGTATCTTTTCTGTCCATAAAGAAAACCAGCAACCTTGAGAAGTTCTGTAATGCGATGCACATATTTGTCTTCTGCAGTGTGCCCAAGCATCGTATAGGAACTAAGAGGCATAGAGTCTGCCTGGAAGTGCCTCAAGAGGTGAGTGAGAGTGAGGCCTTCCCCAAAGAGGAGCTGAGCTCTGTGCAGTATGAAGTGGATGTGGCAGAGCCTCCCGTGAGACCTACCAGTGGACTTGTGCAGCAGGGTGAACGCGGGTTCAAGCTTCCAGGTAATTGTGTATCAAAGTTTATCCTGGTATAGGAGGACAGGATGTTCCTGTTCAGGGAAAGAAACTGGTAGACCTCAGTCTGGAGCACTTTCTCAAAAGGCCAATCAGTAAGGTGTTACCATGTCCAAAAAGCAGGTGTTGGTTTGGCAGGCAGTTCAGAAACTTGCTGTTACGAGTCTAAGACTTCTCCACTTTTTTAAGATGAGACAGTCACTCTAGAAAGTTTTAAAGTTGTTCTCTGTGGTTAAATGTATGTGACAGTTCTGCTAGCACTCTGAGTAAATGAGATAACCGCAGTTCATCTGAGCTGTTGGCTTTTGTGGTTTATGTGTATATAACTTCCATTGAGAACTCTAAAACCGTCAGGGAAGAGCAAAGGTGTAGGCAACAATCCTGTAGCTGCCTGAGTGACTGACTGACCATGTCGTGTGGGTGTTGCCTGGCAGCTCGTTTAAAAGAAACAGGAAGTATTGTATGAGACTTGCTTTAAAAATTGTTGTTTCTAGTCTTTGTGTTTTTCTTTCTATTCTTATTTTGCCTGCCTGCATACAGAAGTATATTGGATACCTCAGTAGTCTAAGGCCTGTGTAGATCACTGTTTTGTAGTACAATTTCTAAACAAATGTTGCACAATTGTTTTAGTAAAGCGTATACAGATTTCTGGCAGATGTGCTTTATAGATCTTTTCTTTGTAAGGTAGTAATCAATAGGCTAGAGGAAAATTAACGTGGCTATGCTGGGTCAGTTATCTTCCACCTTGACTGTGATCAAGGTCCCTGTGGAACAATGCAAGAACAGGGCAAGCATATATGACGTCTTCGTCTAGAATTCTGTTCTCCAAACTTCTGCAACTTACGTTTAATAATCCTGTGTTGATTTCTCTTCTGTTAAGTCCCCTTGAACCTGGTGATCTCTTACTCACAGCATCATGCAGGCAGGAGTCACAGTTTAGCTTCATCATGTAAAGAAAAAGAACCATCTGTTTTTGTTTATTTTGAACCCATGTTCTACTGGTTTTGTTTAATGCCTCCTTGTTCTCATATTGGAAAATGCAAAGAAGAGACACCTTCTATTTGCCCTCTCCAAACCACCTGTGATTTTATAGTCTTTGAATTAATGATCTTCTCTTTACCTGACTTCTTCACATTTCTTTTGTGCTTAGTAGTCGTCTTCCTGGTTTGGCTTCATGCAAGTGGTGCAGGCTGTTCTTTGTGCTGCCCAGACTTTAGTAACAGCTAGTATATCCTTTCTTTCAGATCGTGTGGACTCATTGGCCAAATTTGAAGAACTGAAAACTGTGAAGCTTGAGGAGGAAGAAGAGGAAGAGCAAGAAGCAGCTGCATTAGATCTCTCTATTTCACATGCTTCAAACTCCGTTTCAGCTCTGCCAGCTTCAAAGCTGAGTTCAACTTCCAGTGTTCGGCCCAGCTCACCAGCATATTCTGGTTCTTCAGACTGTGAATCCACTGATCTGTTGCCAAAAAGAACTCTTCCTGGGCCGGCTGGGGTGCTTACTGTCCATAGCTATGCTAAAGGAGATGCCAATGGATCTGACAATGAACAGACTTCGGGAAAGAAAGCCAGTGCTACAGCCAGTGTGAATGAACAAGAACTGGCAGAGGTATGAATGTCAGGATACAGAAAGCATAGGGGCTATGTTACAAGGTCATGGATTTGCTGTGACAGAACTTCCTATCTGTGTTGATTACACTTTAATTGCACTGGTATTTGCATAGCAGGTCAGTTAGTAATTAATCTGTTTTCTAATAACCTACAGATCAGTGTAACATTCAATTGGAATGTTTTAGCAGCTAGTGATGTTTTGAGTATTGCTTCCTTGAGTGGTATAAAGGGACAGAAGTAAAATTAAGTACCTGGTCTTCTCTTCTTGTTTCAGCCCAACAGTTTTGATAATCGTTCAAGCTGACAGGTGATGTCTTGGGCATTGCTGAGTGAAATGATCTCTCATATCGTTACTCTGAGTGATCTTAGTGTGTAATCCAGCATATTAACCGCTGTCTTAAAGCTTTTACTGAACAAAAAAATTAAGATGAAAGTCTTGCTCTATTTCTTCTTCAAGGGAAACAGAGAAGCTTTGTTTTGAGAACTTCTCTAAATTTTACTGTTTTAAAGGAGAAGAGTGTCTCAGTTGGTTTTATGATGGTAGTGTTACAGGCTGATCCAGGTACTTTTATGATAGTAGACATCTGTTCGTTCCCAAGGTGACTCTTGTCTAGTTAAGCATTCATTACAGGCATGTGAATATATGCTTGAGCTTATCTTTCTCATATAAAACTGCATGCATCTGCCCATATATGCAGGTTTTTAAAACAAATGGCAGAATGAAAAGAAATTTACTAGGAAAATATAAATCTGAATATTTAAAAAAAATGTCAGTGAATATTCTACTGGATAACCCAATCAAGGAAAGGCTATACTAGTTAAAATCTTACCTGTCATTGCTGTCTTTTCAAATAATTTTGTTCTCCTTTCCAATTATGTATTGAAGTGTTGTTGAAGTGAACGGTTACCTTCAAAACTCAGGAAGAACAAAAGCAGAACAGCAGAGAAGCAAATCTAGGGATAAGTAAACAGAAATTGAGAAAGAGTTCTCACATACACATAAATTAAAGAAGTTCTGTTGCTGATATTGGTCTCTTATTGGATACTCAATACTGGGCAAAGCAGAATTGCTGAGTAAGTGTAATTGGTGTTCCCATGTACAGTATATTTCACAACAAGTTTTCCATCAGATAGTAACTGGGAATACTAATTGCCATTTGAACAAAAGCATTTCTGTGCTGAGAAGTCTTGTAGCCAACTGCTATGTAGGAGATCAGAGATGATGATTGTTAAACCCTTTTCTGACTTGCTGTCTGAAAAGAAAAGAGGAGACTTAAAAAGATGAGGGATGCATATAATCTCAAAATTTGCTTCTGTTTATAGAGGAATCACAGATTCAAAATGTGAGCTTCTTCTGTTGTTACTAGGCTGTTAAAAATCGTTGCCTGTATTGTCTTTCTTGCCTTTCTTGTCAGGTTAGTAGTAATTTTGTCAGTGCATGTCATTTGGTTTTGCGCAAGACCAAGGGAAGAGGAAATGAGTTTACTGTTGTGGTCTCCTCCTTCCAGTCTGTCTGGAAGGACATCAACACAAATAATAAGCAGATGGGGTGGAAACTTTCTTCCATTTAAAATAAGCCTGTTAGTTCAAGATGCCTGAGTAGGCTCTGGAATTCTCTTTTTAATTTGGGATCTGATTTTACCAGAATGCTCGAGACTTCTTGTAGCTCTTCCAAGTTGAACTGCTCAACTTGTCTTTTGTTTG
Source organism: Rhea pennata (assembly GCF_028389875.1). Classification (NCBI taxonomy): domain Eukaryota; kingdom Metazoa; phylum Chordata; class Aves; order Rheiformes; family Rheidae; genus Rhea; species Rhea pennata. The sequence goes on along the minus strand of NC_084670.1, from coordinate 12,600,638 downwards.
TCTTTTACACCATTCTTAAAAACAGACTTATATAAAAAGCTACATTGGGACTTGTGCAAAGTCGATATCCTAAGTGGCTCAACAGAGCTAGTACAGACTTGAACAATGAAAATAAACTGTTTAGTTTTGCTATCTGGTTTTCCTTTGCAAAACAATGTAAGTAGTTTTTCGAAAGACTTGGTTGCATTTAGGGGTTTTTAAGTTCTAAGTAAATTCTTAAAAAGGTCAAAAGGACATGTGCTTACATGACTAGTGAATTGCTTCTCCTTGCCCAGGTAGCGAAGGAGTACATAAGATCAATGAAAGAGAGTAAAAAGTCCAAGGGCCGTCGCCAACCATTGAGCAAGCTTCCACGCCATCACCCGCTTTTGGTTAAAGACTGCATTAGTGATGATGGTAAGTGTTGCGCTCTTTGGTGAAACTGTCGAGAGCCTTACCCCGCACTGTGTACAGAAGCTATTCCATTAAGTAAGTAACTGGCAGTAAGTGGCAGGCATTTAGATAAGTAACACCTCTACAGCTTAGACAAGGTTCTTGCTTCATTTTTGTGTGTGCATAGTTAAACTGTTCTCTCAGGATGTCTTCCTTTTTCCCCATTCCAGTCTCTGGCAAGTCACAAATCTGAAAGGAAAGTTAAACCACTACCAGAGACTGTTCCACAGTTGAGTTTTCCTTGGAACATTCCAATAATTTATGTAAATATTTTTATAAATAAATTCTTTGGCTGACTTGCTCCTGACAAGCTTTAAAATTGGAACTCTTTGTACCCCATATGCTTATCTTGAATCTCAAGCACAGTTACTTGATTAGTAGAAGAAGCCTCTTAAAGATTGAGACCCAGTTGTTGCCTCGTATCACCCTTTTGTAGGTTGCATTTCTGGAAGCTTTTCTGTTGTCTCTGTTCATAACTTCTTGCTTTATTTGGTTTTACCTGCAAGAGAGATGTAAAAGGACACAAAGTTAACTGAGTGATGATCTCTTGTTGCAGAGGCATCAGAGCAACTAACTCCTGAAGAAGAGGCTGAGGAGACAGAAGCTTGGGCCAAACCACTTAGCCAGCTGTGGCAGAATCGGCCACCCAATTTTGAGGCTGAAAAAGAATACAATCGGACCATGGCTCAACAGTCTCCATACTGTGCTGTTTGTATGCTCTTTCAGACATACCAGGTATGTAGCACAGGTCTCCTAATGTTATAGGAGAATCATAGAATCATTAAGGTTGGAAGGGACCCTCTGGAGATCATCTAGTCCAATGCCTCTGCTCAAGCAGGGTCACCTAGAGCATGTTAGACAGGGTTGCATCCAGGTGGGCTTTGAGTATCTCCAGAGGAAGAGACTCCACCACCTCCCTCTGCAGCCTGTTCCAGTGCTCTGTCACTCTCACAGTGAAGAAATTCTCCCTCACATTCAGGCGGAACTTCCTGTGGTTCAGTTTCTGCCCATTGCCTCTTGTCCTGTCACATGGGACAACTGAAAAGAGTTTGTCCCGGTCCCCTTGACACCCTCCCTTCAGGTGCTTGTACACATTGATGAGATCCCCCCTCAGTCTTCTCTTCCCCAGGCTGAAGAGGCCCAGCTCTTGCAGCTGTTCCTCATAGGGCAGATGCTCCAGCCCTCTGATTATCTTTGTAGCCCTGCGCTGGACACTCTCCAGTAACTCCATGTCTCTCTTGTACTGGGAGCTCAGAACTGGACACAGTACTCGATAGCTTGCTGCTGTGGTGCTTAGTTTTAAAACTATCACTTTGTCTATTGCTAGCTATCAAAAGCCCAATCAATGTTGCAGTCTTTCCAAGGAATTGTTCCAAGAGAGCATGATTTGGTGAACCTACCTGTATACCCAGCATGCACTGCCTGGGAGTTCTCAAAGATTCACTCAATTGCTCCACAGAACCTTGTGTGTAGAAAGTTCTTTTGCTAGAACCACAAAACAGAGCTTGAATGTTGCTAGAGTTGATTATGAAATCCTATTTCTCTTTTTCAGACTGTTACCTTTTTTTAAGCTTTTTTTCTTTAAACATTTGAAGTCCACTCAAAGCACAAGGTTTTGGGGGATGTGGCAAAGAGGAAGACGTTTTTCTTGTGTATGTGGATGGCATTTATCATAGGTAGAATGCTGACTTCTCTTGGAGTACATTCATATGGACAGTAGCACATGTAAATGTGCTGTAACAAAGTGGAGTGAGTTGTGGAAATGTACAGCTTGGGATGGAGTGCCAAACCTATTTGGCATGTTGAGTAAATGCATAGGCAGGAATCCCACGCTGAACTTCTTGCTGTGCCTGAAGTAGATAATTTTAAGATAGCTTGAATAGCTATCTGATACTATATTCCCACTGCAGCTTACAATTAGTTTGTCCCTTCCCTTCATAAACTAAGCATATTTGATTTGTTTGAGATCGCTGTGTGAGTGTGGTGGTTCTGGAAACATGTTCACCTTAGTTTTGGAAAGAAAAACGTCAAATACTTATTGAGGCTTTACAGTCTATATGGTTTCTAACTTACATGAGCGCTGTTACAGTTCCTTTTTCACTTTAGCATTTCTGCCTGGGAGGAGGTCCTTGTTAGGAGTGGAAATTCTACACAGAAGCTGCATAGTACAGAGGAATGTCATTGGCACTCGCAGCGTGTATAGTTGACAATTTGAGAATAATTCAAATTCTTTTGTCTTTCGGTTGTAAAGGCTGTAAGCTGAAAACTAGCTGTAGGTTTTCAGATGTCTGTCTACACCACACAGCAAAGCAGAAATCGTTCCAAGAACTGAAGTGTAGTTAGTGTCTTCATTACAACTTCAGATAGTATGTAGTAAGTTTGAGAAGTCACTTCAGTGATGTTCAAATAGAAAATTGGCACAAAATGCCAAACAAGTACTTTTTGCTTTTTGTGAAGAAGAGATGATGTCTCGTTTTCTTCTGTTTTATTACAGATCTCCTCAGTCATTTAATCTTGCGTGACATGCAGTACTCTGTTAAATAGATACGTTTTAAGGAATCTGGATAAACAAGATTTCTTGGAAATGTTTCAGTTCAGTTCAAGCTGTGATCCTGTAACAGGGCTTTTTTTCCCCTAGTGTTTGATGCACAGTAGGAGGGACAGCACAGCTTCACTCTACTATAACACTTTGTGCTTATAATACTTTTTTGGAAGTTTAGGCAAGCTACTTTTTGGTGGCCTATAAGGTACAAAGGATAGTTTGACATTTTCTCAAAGAGAAAGATTGGTTTCTGTTTAGCTATTAAGAAAGGTAACTTGAGTGGAAGTATATCTGTGTAAGCTTCGCATGTAATTGATGGTTAGTTTGATGTTGGTTTAGAGTAACAAGTTATAAAAGATTAACCTGAAAGTCTCATAGTCTTTCATTGGGAAGCTACATTTTCAGTCTGCCTATTTTTGAGGAACAAATCAATTTCAAAACCCGCTAGATTTATTCAGAGCTAGACTGTGAAACCAAGCGAGGATTAAAATAGATAAGTATACGTGCAATCATAATCCTCCAGTACTGAGGTAAGATCAATGAGCAGTGTTCGGGGAGATGCAGCAGAGGTGTTTGCCGTGGTGCGTGGAGCAGGCCTGGTGATTCCAGAGGGAACCTTCCATTAAAGGAGTTGCAGTTTAATGCATGTCCTGTGTCCTGCTGCTTATTGGAGGGGGTGCTGTTCACAACTTCTAGCCATTTGAGCAGAGAATAGTTTCATTCTGAAGTTGCAGTAGCTGAGGATTTTGTAAACAAGTTTTATTTTCACCTAACCTGCTAGTTCGTGAATCTTTCAGCACCTTCATTCTTTCTTTGGACTGGAGTTATGTACGTAATAATGGGGAATAAAGTTGATAAGAAGAAGGCTTTTTCTTGTACAACTTGTATTTCCTGTCCATACCTTAATAGGCAGAATGTGGAGGCCACAGTCAAAACTCGGGGGCAGCTCCAAGTGCTGTGGATGGGAAGATCCGAACCAAGCCTCTAATTCCTGAAATGTGCTTTACTACAACTGGCTGCAGCACTGACCTCAATCTCTCAACCCCTTACTTGGAAGAGGATGGAACCAGCGTACTTATCACCTGCAAGAACTGCCATGTCTGTGTTCATGCAAGTGAGTACATCCAGACTTAACTTTAAAATTCTAGTGTTCTCTGTATTCTCTGTAGTAAGTCTGTACAAAATAACAAGCCTCTACAATCTGTTAATCTAAAAATAGACTAAGATCAGCCCTTATCTGAATGGTGAATGCTTGCAGTGCTGGCCTTTGAAATATTTAGCTGGCTACATGGACAACTTGAAGTTCACAGGACCCAACGGCAGGACTCTCTATTCCAACTCTTCTATTAGTTCTGGACACTAGGGGAATGGGTCTGCATTTAAATGGACATTGCTTCACAGAATAGTTTGGATTGGTAGGGACCTCTGGACATCATCTGGTCCAACCCACAGATATGTTTCTGTTCTAGGTTGTTACGGTGTATCCCCTGACAAGGCCACAGAAGATTGGATGTGCTCCAGGTGTACAGAGAATGCCTTAGAAGAGGTAGTTTCTCATAAGATCTTCGTTGGTGAAACTGGTGCATATGGGAATTTGCTACAAAATCTCTTTCCATACTGTTATATTTTTGATTCCCTGTTGTGAAAAGCAGGCAACTTAAAGTTTTAGGAGTCAGTCTCTTCTATTTTGTCATGAAATCCTCTTACCTAGTGCAAAGCTGCTCAGACCAACTGTAGAGACAGTGTCTTGCACAAGCATCAGAATTGCTCCTTTGTTCTTAATATATAGCAGCTGCTATTTCTAGAGTAGCAAGTAACTTCTGTCATGTAACGAGGAAGAGGTGAACACATGAACAAGGCAAGAATAAAACTACTCCTTTGGACATTTGTATAGGCTCTAGATCAGCAGAAGGGGTTAACCTTTTGAATTGCATCTGCTCATGCTTGTTCCAGGTCCGTGTAGACATCCTCAGAGGAGATAAGCTGTTGCATCTGTAAAAGGAACCCACAATGAGCAAATTATTCAAAGTCTTCAGTGACAGGTTTGCTCGCCTCTGATGGCCTTGAAGTCTGTATCCATTCCCTTAAAGGTGGCAGCAGTTGAAGTTGCAAGGCAGAGCTCTGCCAAGTGTTTAGTTCCTTCATGACAATGAAACAAGGTTTTCTTCCTCTGGATGTGCGTTGTGAAGAGGAAGTTTTGTAACAAGTGCACTGCTCTGGACTTCGCTCTTTCAGCTAATGCTTTCTTTCTTGTGACAGGACTGCTGTTTGTGCTCGTTACGAGGAGGAGCGCTGCAGAGAGCCAATGATGACAAGTGAGTGCTCTAGCTTTTATTGGTCTTCAGGGCTTGATGCCTAAGCAGTTAGTTAATTAGCCTAGCAGTTAGTTGTATGCTAGGTTCAATGCCTAAGCAGTTACAGCTAGGATAGTAAAGCAAATGTCTGTATTTGATGTAATGAAGTGACCAGCAACAGCTTTTACACTTAGTGTTATCAGTGGGAGTACATTCAAGCATATGTTCATGGTGTTCACATTGCATGCTGAGACATAGAACAGTCTGTCTCTTCAGATAATGCCTCACTCCCATTCTGGCCACACTAGCTGTTAATTGCTTTGCCTTTTTAAGTACAAAGTGCAGATTTTTTTGATTTGCTTTTCTAAGTACAAAGCACAGAGGTATAATGCACCATATGAAAATAAGGCTCCTGATAAGATAACATTTCTTAAGATCTTCTCACAGATGATTTTGACTTCCCCCAAAATGGGCATGTGGTGGGGGCACAGGACAACTGTAGCATGCAGCAGCACGTTTTCCGGTTCAGTGTTACTTTGCAGCAAGTATACTGTGCAGCATGCCTGTCCAATGTCCCTCTTTGATGTAATAGATTGTCTGAAGTTACCTGATGCAAAATACATTGGTAGAGGCTTGTAACACCGTGAGGTAAGGTATGGAAACTTGGCCTGCAAATTTTTTAGAAAGCTTATGGAGCCTTCAACTCCTTAGTCATAGTCTTGAAACTAATTCAGTAGCTAATGAACAGTTACTGTCTGACAGGTTTGTGGGGGAATAAGTATATCAGGCATGCTTTTGTGATGCACGTATGCAGCTGGCAGAAGTCGCAGTAAACTGCTCTTCTGTTAAAGCTGCTAGTAATAGCTTGAAATAATGAAGTATATTTTGTTGTTGTTTAGTTTTGCCCCACTTAGGCTCCATTGCTAGTAGTAGGAAGGAAGATTACACTGCTGGTTCTCAGCCTCTGTGTACTGAAGCAGAGACTGTTCATCTTGGTCTGTTTATGTGGCGAGCTTCACCAGAACTGTATTTACTTAAAATGCAGAAACATTTTCTGGCACAGTGTGAATTTTTTTTTCTTTTTTCCTTCCCCCCCCCCCCCCCCCTTCTGTCCTGGTAGATGGGTTCACGTGATGTGTGCTGTAGCTGTATTGGAGGCAAAATTTGTGAACATTGCAGAGCGCAGTCCTGTAGATGTTGGCAAAATCCCCTTGCAACGTTTCAGACTGGTAAGGAACACCTGTGCTTTGCTTTGACTTTTGTTGATTCTACTAATTCTGTGAGCCTTTCTCCTGAAGGAGAGAATATACTGTATATATGAGAGAATATACTTTTTTTTTTTTTTTTTTTTTTTTTTTTTTTTTTTTTTTTTGGTACAATGGATGTCAGAGAAAATGCAAATGCTGTTGTTAGGAAGATACCTGGTTGACCCAGTTACTGATTCTCCCTAAAGCTTCACCTTAATTTTTTGCATTTATCTGAGTAGTGTACCAGTTCTGGATTTAAGCAACTCTTGAAATCTGTGTTGTATCTTACTACAATTTCACTAGCTGTTAGAAATGTTTATGGCAATGACTCTTATGTATCTTATGCATGTGGGCATCTTCAAATACTTTCAAAAACGTGGACCAGAACTCTCTCTTCCATCCTGAATTCAAAGAAGCTGCTACTTTATTTGGAATTTTACTGTAATTAACTATTTGTATATCATGCCTCCTGTTAACCAATTCAATGGCCTTAGTAGATAAGATAATGCTTTACAAGGCCTTCTTTTTCCCCAGGTATATTCAATACTGTAGATTCTAGCTGATAATTGCAGTAGCGGCTTTATTCTGTGGAAATCAAAAAAGCAACTGTGAGAAAGAGGCTGGACTCCCACTTTTCACTGTTTGCTTCCTCTTTCCTAGTTTAAACTGTTCTAGTTTACATGAAAATAGAGTTAGTTTTAACCTGCAGAAGCTTTCTGAGAGAAAAATAACTGTTTAAATCTGTAATCTTTGATCTATGAGCAGTACTCTTGAAAATTTAGTATGTCTCACTCAGTATCCTGACTCAAGGAATGGACAAAAATGAGCACTTAGGGAAAAGTAAAAAGAGGGCAAGCATAATACATCTCACTCTTTTGTCCCCAGCAATTTCCAGCTCAGGAGGTTTCCGGGACCTGTTAGAGTTTATCTGTTTTGTAGCCTCCAGTCCCTGGAATCTTCTTGAGCCTAAGTAAACTTCTTGCATCCATTTAAGCTTTTGCAAGCAGTTTCATACGCCTGTTACTTTGTGTTTGAGGAACTGCCTCATTCTGCTTTTTCTGGGCCCCCACCAGTTTCTTGCTATTTCTTATGTTAGAATAAAAAGTGAACCTCTCCAGGCCATTCAGAATTTGGTAGACTTCACTTAGCACTCCAGCCCCAATTCGTCTCCATTTCAGACTGAAGAGCTTCATCTACTCAGGTTTCTTTTATGGAAAATGCAGTTGTTCTTGTTGCTGTTCTCTGAACCTTTCTGTGTTCTAGTATACATTCATTCAGATGATCAGCCCATTAGTGGGCACAGTGTTCAGTGTGCGACAAGCTCGATTTTTGAAAAACTGTGTAATGGTGATCTCTGTGTTCTTTGTTATTTTCTAAATCTGACTATTTGTCCTACTTTATTGACTGCTGTTGAACACTGAGATGCTTCAGGGTATGTGAGACATTTGTATAATGGGTGAATGTCTTCAGTAAGAAAATATATAACTATTCTGAAAACACAGTATTGAGGGCAAAATACTTTTAACTGCTTTGCAAATACTAATGCATCACAGATAGTATCCGTTTCCTATAACATGCCTGGCCATGCCTGACCCAAGTGTAATTGGGTCCCTGGTAGTAAAACAGACAGCAGGCATTTGAATGCACACTAAGTCACTGGGAAAGCAATGTAATGGAGTCATGACGTATGCACAGAACAATGTGGTCACAGAATTCTGTGATGCATCCCTTGGGCTCTTCCTGGCATGTAAGCTCTGAGAAGATAGCCTTCTCCAAAGAGATGGATCTCTTTCTGGGCAGAGTGACAGAATTTTAACCTATGCAAGCCTGACTGTTTTTTCCATTTTTGTCTCTGGATCAAGGAAATTCTTTGCCCCTGATGCTAATCTTGTTGCTTGTCATTGTGTAACTTAATAACCAGGTGCTGAAAGACCCTTGAGCATGGCAGACTGACTTAATTCAAGGTCTCCTGTTACTAGACTCCTGGGGTTGCATGCTTTGTGCATTTTGAGCTGGTAGATCTTTAACATATATTTTCGTTTGAAGGGATTACTTTAAGTTTATGAATCCTTGCCTTGCCTTAAATTAGAATTAAGTCTTATGCATCTTTTAATCAACTCCCTGCATGAATGGCACAGTATCAGCAACTTAGAAACCAGCTTAGAAACAGGAACCAGCTAGTTTTTTTGCGCAGTGTGAATATTAATGCCAACCAGTAACCTCTAGTTTCCCATCCACAGAAGTGCATCTTCTGCAAGAAGCGGAGAAAGAGAATCGCAGGTTGCTGCGTACAGTGCTCCCATGGTCGGTGTCCCACGTCCTTTCACGTCAGCTGTGCCCAAGCAGCAGGAGTCATGATGCAGCCTGATGACTGGCCATTTGTTGTCTTCATTACTTGCTTCAGACATAAGATTCCATCTCAGGCAGAGGTGAGTAGGTGTGTGACTCCCAGCATTTAAGTTAGAATTTCCCGGAGTAACTGAAATCTTTAGATTGTGAAATTCTTTTAAAACTCTATTGAAGGCTTGACTCTCTCTATGTTCAGCATAATCTAATAATATTGGTCTTGAATTCTAACCTCAGCTTTGCTACTGCTCTGAGAGATCTTGGACAGGTTCTTTGTATTTTGGTTTGCAGCACAGCAGGACTGTTGAGTGCTACTTTCCTCTTGCAGCAGTTGTAATGAGTGTTTTTATGTAGAGATATTTGATACAAGATTATGCAGGAGTTAGTTCTGGGACTCCAGCGGGCTGCATATGTTGTCATGGACTTTCATGCTTAGGTGATTGCTGAGTTTATAATGTTCTTATGTAGCCCTTTTAGCCATCAAAACCACAACAGTCCATTAGAAAGTATTTATTTTAAAGGCCTCAAGTTGCTCTGAAGAGTGAGAGCTTAATTTGCTAAGTAGTGTCCCTTAGGACTGGACAGCTGCAGCTGATAGATGGAGTTTTAAGCATTTGAAATACCAGAGGCAGAACTTCTCTAAAAATGCTGTTGATGGAGTCTGGGTACAGTTATTCATTCACTCTGAGCTAAAATTCTTTCCCTCTTTGTCTGCCAACAGTGGAACTGTATGCCTCAACATGTTCTTTATCATGTCCTTATGAAACAAGTGCTTTTCTTTTCTCAGCGAGCCAAGGCTGCACTCCAGGATCTGTCACCTGGACAAGTAGTCATCAGCAAGCACAAGAATGGTCGTTTCTATCAATGTGAAGTGGTCAGTCTTGCAAAGGAGACTTTCTACGAGGTGAACTTCGATGATGGCTCCTTCAGTGATAACCTGTATCCAGAGGATATTGTGGTATGTTATGCAGTGGGAGTCTGGCTCCAGTAGAGGGTGCGAGTGAATTCCTCCTGCTGTAGAGCAGCCACATTAGGAGAATTAGTAAGTGTTCCAACCCAGGGTTGTGTTGCAGCTGTGGTGTGCTGCAAGCCAGCTCTGCGGGAGTAATGTGAGACTGATATAGGTTAACTGAGGGTAAATAGGAGGAGAATTGCACAGGTGTAACGGAGGGTGCAGCTGATCTTTGCCTACTTAACAGTGATAAGTGAGAAAGAAAACTTATTGGTAACTTTCATACTGTTCCTGTGTGAAGTGCTTTGAAGGTATGCCCACCCTCAGAATTTAAAAGCAGGTGACACAAATAGATGTTTCTCAACTTGTTTCTCAGTCATTAGAATAGAATAATTGTTGGGACATTGTGTGATGTGTTTCCTACAGGTGGGATAGATCCCCCCTCCTTGATTTGCTTGTCCTTCATGTAAGGAAGCTGCTGACCCTTACTTCTTGTCTCCCAATTTCTTCCTTTTTGCTGTCAGAGTCGAGACTGTCTTCAGTTAGGTCCTCCTGCTGAAGGTGAAGTTGTGCAGGTGAGATGGACAGATGGACAAGTTTATGGAGCCAAGTTTGTTGCATCACATGCCATCCAGATGTACCAGGTACAGAACTGATAATCCTTTTCCCTGCCTTTTGCAGTAATTTCATCTTTCTAAGTTGCCTGAGGACTCTAGGCCTTTGCTTCTGGTCTGCTTAGAAGACCTTTGGGGACTTGCTGCATCAGGATTATTGTAGTCTTTTGTCCCAAGCCTTGCTATTTGCCTTCAAAGTTGAATTGAGATTAGTAGTTCTTTGGAAGTATAAGCATCGCACAGGAGAGAATTCCTGCAGCAATGAGAATTACATCCTTTACCTTGGAAGGGACATATCATGGAGCAGCATGGTGCAGAAGACCCTGGCTGACTGGCAGTTTATGTAATCATATACACGCAGACACTTGCCATCACCACGTTGCCTTGGCTAACTTCTCTCTGAGGCCTTTTACACTAAATAAGAAGCAACAAGCAGCTCTTGTTTAAAAACTGAGTAATACTTGCATTTAATTGTTCTGTACAGTTAATCTGTCTTTCACCTTTCCTGACTTTGAGCCCTGCAGGTGTTTGGAAATTCAGGGTTCACAATGAGCTGATCATGTGAACAGGGCTGTTCTCAAATCCAGTGTTTAACTGTGACCTTACTACAGTTCTGCCTGAGAGAAGGCAATCCAGTGTTTTCAGCAGTGCCAGATGCTGGTAACACTTACACAAGTTAACAGCAAAGTGTTTGCAGCTCTACTTAATCTGGCTTTCTACTTTTAAGTGTCAGCTTCTGAAAACCGCTAGTCTTTACTTCAGCAGACTCAGTTTCTGTAGTTTAAACTAAAGGATATTTTTTCTGCTTAGTCAGAATACATTGTGCTTTGTACACTTCCAAAGGGGTGAATGTTGCAGCACAATTAAATTGACCAGCCAGGAAAGGCCCAGAAAAAACTGGCTTATCAAATGTTTGAAAGAATCCCAAAACTTGCTTGGCTTCTTTCACTGCCAAGGAATTGGCAAGGTTTTGGTTAAAGTTTGTTGCAGTATATATACCTGCGTATGTGTCTTATAAAGCCCAAATGGTAGAAGATGATTTCAGGAGAGGCCTCTACAGGGAGGAGAAAGGCAAACCTTGGGTAGCAGTGGACAAGGTTTAATTTCGGAGACTATTGTCAGAACAAAATTTGTTTCTCTGACAGGTGGAGTTTGAAGATGGATCACAGTTGATGGTGAAAAGGGATGATGTGTACACTCTTGAAGAGGAGCTTCCTAAGAGAGTCAAATCAAGGCTGGTAGGTAAAGCGGGTGCAAACATCTCCTAAATAAGTTCATCCTAATGTAGTTTGTCCTCGGATAGCAACTGGTGTATACCACAGCAAAGGATTGCAATTTGATACTCTGTGCACATCTTTTTGAAGCTCAGTATTAGATCAGGTTACAAAAGTAAAGTTATTTTTCACCCTGAAAGACTTCATTCGCCTGCAAAGACTGGGGTGTGTAGCTCTTGCCATGGAGTTGCTGTTCAGGACAGTACTTGTCACTGCCCCATCCTGCAGTTGCTTACCTTATCCTTTACTCCGAAAAGCTCCTTACAGGGTGGCATTAATGGAGCTGGTCATCTTTAAATAGTAAAGTAATTTAGGTAGGAAAGAACTGCTGTGGGTTTCTAGTCTAATCCCCTGCTCAAAGCAGGGCTATCTTTGAAAGTTGGATGGAGCTACTCAGGGCCTTATCCAGTCAAGTTTTGCTTGTCTGCAAGGATGGAAGTCCCACAAGCTGTCTAGGTCCGTCTTCAAGTGCTTTATGCATCTTGTTATGGAATATGTAACTATGGACAGCATGCCAGGTATCTTGCTTTACCAGGTGATCCTTTACACCATAAGGCAAAGCCTGTGTGCAGGCGCACAGAATATTGCAGGTTTAAGAAAAGTGTTTCAGAGTGGACTTCTGCGCCGGGGGGTTTAAACCTGTCTGCTCCATAAGGCCCAGAATGTGCTAGAGTACTTTTGAATGTTCAAACAGGTCAGTGCATTTATTCCTTTAAGAAAATGACTGAGAACATTTATTAGCTACTCAGCTAAAATTGAAACGTGTAATCCTTAAGGTCTGTGACTACAGTTCACTTAAACTTGTCCCCAGACTTTTGTATCTAGTTTTTTAAGATGTTTCTCTTCCTTTGGGGTGCAGAAACCCAGAAGGTCAGTTTTTGAAGAAGGCTGAGTGTGCCCAAGCACTCCAAACTGATCCTTTCTTTCACACATTGGGAGGATGTGGGAGTAGGGATTTGGTCTGTGTTCTAGTGAATAATTCTACTTTTCCTCTTAGTCAATAGCTTCAGATATGCGCTTCACAGAGATCTTTGCAGAGAAGGAGGTCAGACAAGAGAGGAAGAGACAAAGAGTGATCAATTCACGCTACCGGGAAGATTACATTGAGCCTGCGTTGTACCGGGCTATCATGGAGTAAGCACTGCCTGTGGCAGAGGAAGAAGATGCCCACATCCCCAAGGATTTAAATGCTCCAGTACAACAGGCCATATTTGGATGCTTCAAATCCAGGGTGTTTTTGTTTTGTTTTTTTTTTAAGGAAGCTAAAAAGCTGATGCTCTGCAGTAGCTGAAAGCCAGCTGTTGGATAGTGAAACAGATCCCGTTTGCTGAAGCTGATGCCTGCAGGCTCCTGGTCTGAAGTTGGGTCCTCACTGAATAAGCCAGCTTGGGGGTGCTGCTTTCATCTCGTCAAGCAGTCTTGCTTTTTTTTTTTTTTTAATTAGAGACGATTTTGACAGGTGGCAAACTCTTCTGGGAGTTGTAGCCAGGAATCTTGGCAGCTGCAGAGTAGTACAAAATGTATTGTTTTAATTGAATAATGTTCCTGATTTGGGGAGTCTCCCTGGTGGCCACACCTGGGCTTGAGCAGGCAGTATTACTGGTGCTTGACATTGAACCTCTTTTTATATTTATATCCATCTTTTTGTCTCAAGCAGCTTTAGCCTCTTGTTTCTCAGCACCTCCTCTCTGAGGCTTGAGCTGTGGGCTGTTCAGGTCCAAGCAGACAGGAGGTGCTTGTATGAACAGGTGAAATGTGAAATTGAATCCTATTGGACAAATTATTTAACCCTCCATAATACTTTTGTTCTGATACTTGTTTTGACTTACTCATAATTTTAACTGTAACAGTATGTGCCTCAGTACCAACAAAATCTGTCTCAAGCCCTGTGCAGTGCAGCTTTCTAACAAGAATACACATTCAGCTCCCAAAGAGTTTCTTTCTAGGTTTTCCCCCCACTAGGGCAATAATGACCAAAAGGACAGAGTCCTAACTTCCCTCCTTGAGATCTAAGCATCACAGTATTGGGTATGACAGGGCAGCAGTATTTGAAGCAGCATGGCACCTCTTCTGTAGCAGCCCTTTGTATGGCCACAGGCTTTTGCTTATAACAGTTAGATCTGGCTCAGAGAGGTACAGCATGCACTGAACTGTATGTATTACTGAAAGACTGCGTAATGCCCTTCTGAAGCAGGAGTGCTGCCATGTTGCTGTCTGGCAAAGGTTACTGCAGTGTTTTTATAGAGAGTGAGTAAGTAGGGCACATCTCAGTCATGCTGGAGAGAATTTCCTATCCCAGCAATAGGAAGCTGAATTAAGTTGGGTGGTAGGTATATCCTGAAGATGTGTTAACTTGCTCCTGTTAGTTTAAGCATTATCACAGTGCAGCAAGAGCTATGTAAACATGTGTTCCTTCCCATTCCTTAGGAAAGGGATTTTAGGCCATGGAGCAAGTTGGCTGCCTTCCTTTGCATGAAATGACTGGGTGATTTTCCTGCTGGAGGAAGAAAAAGGTTACGTTTTCTCCAAAAGCAGTTTGAGAGGAGAATCTTGTAGTGAAACAGACCTAGTGCATCCCTGCTCTACAGGGACATGGCAATGTGTCTGCAAAATCTGGATTTGTAAGTTTTTTTCCTTTGTTACATAAGAACGCTATAAACCAAACTATTCTGAAACCCCAGAGCATCAGTTTGTGATTAGCAATAAAATGTAGTATTGTGTAGTGATACAACTCTTGATCAGAAAAGTAATAAACTACAACTTTTTTTAAAAAAAAACTCACTTATCCCTACATTTTTATAGGATCAGGAGGCTGATATGCGTAGCGAAGATTTGCACAACTGCTGTTTTGCATAGAGGTTTTTCTGTACAAGGTTTGTGGCAGAATACCTTATTCATCAGTATTGGAAGACTTGAGATTCTTGAAGGGGATAGTGGCTTTCTTTTGTATATTTTCCCGTATCCAAAATTCCTGGTTGCTCTCAGGGTATTAGATCATTTTCTAATGGTTGAAGTAGTTTATTTGATAAAACTAGGATCTGGGAAAGCCAGAGCTTAGTAGCCGCAAGTGCTCAGCCTAAGCAATGAGAACAGAACTGCACTTTCTCTTAGTCTGTGTGTAAGCCTCTCTGGAGTGTTCTACTGTTAGCAAATGTGAAGAAAAGCTTGCAGTGTCTGCACAAATTTGCCTCTCTTCTTTCAGCGTACTTAGGCTGAACACTAACCTGCGTATTACTGAAAAACAGTCTTTGCATCATCTCCTGTTTTCCCTCCAGGGAGAAAAGTTGTTGGTGTTCAGACTTTCTTGACAGACTACTATATAACTTAAATGGACTGTTCCCTCTGAAGTGCTTGTGCTACAAACAACTGGCTATAAACAGCATCATCCTGAAATGATGACCTAGTGCAAAGCAGCTGAATTTGTTTGAAAAGTTTCAGCTGCAGCAGGTTTTGCTGCCCACCTCTTAACAGAACTGATGTGGGTTTTGATTTTTTCCTTCCCCTCCAAGAGTGTCTGTGCCTGGTATTTGTTTTCGAACAGGAGCTTTGTTCTGCTGCGTTTTCTGCAGACTCCAGGCTCATGCTCTTGTCAGTTGGCTGCACTGTATTGGAAATGGCTGCTATCCTGCTGCACTCGAAGACAAAGGACCTTCCCAATTTGCTTGTCAGTTCTTGTGCCACACAATTTAAATGTGAATATACTTCATCCCAGTGCAGTGATGGAACTGCATATTGGCTTATATCCATGAACTTAAAACAAAATTGGAGACCCTGGCTTTGGGATCTGTAGTATTAGTGTATAGTGTTTGGTAAGTAGACTTAAAAAAATCATGGGATTTATGGCTTGAGGTGTTAAAACAGTGAGCAGATACCTCAAAGATACATATGCTTTGAATTATCCAGACTTGCAGAACTTGACTGATTGCAGTTTTCTTCGGTAGTTTGTGTTGGGAAGTGTATTTATTCCTGTTACAGAATCATTCCAGTGAGGGGACAGTGCTGCTGGAGTATGAACTGGGCAGGTGTTTCTTGAATGCGTTCATTAGAAGGTCATGCTCAATGCACCCTGCGGGAACTCTGCTGGCCGCTTGTTAGATCCATTGCATGTGATGTTGCAGGCAACAGACTTCCTCACCTCACTTTTCATGAAATTTCTATTTGTGGCTGGTTCAAGTTGGACCCATAAAAGGCATTTTTATTATAAACAAATAGTGGCCTGCCCTCAATTCAGGGTGAGGTTGGCAAGCTAGTGATTACTTTTTATAAGATTTAAAAAGGAGACTATCTTCTTTGTAAAGCACCTGATTGCAGTAATGTTTCTGCCTGTGGCTGGGCTTCTAGGAGACCTCTTGTTCCATCAGCAGACCCCTCAGATGACCAGAGACAGTACCTTCAGTAATAGAATCTATTTGCTTTGTTCCTTTTCTCTCTCCCCAGTTTTTTGAGTTGGGGTTGAACTGTTTCTGCGCTGTTTGAGGAGTGTGGCCCGTCAACTGATCACCTATTCCAAAGCTTTCATGCATCTCTGCTCTTCCATTTTCTAACTGGGCTCCTGCTGTCTGACATACCTGCAGTTGTGCGGTTTTTTCATTTTTTTAATGCAAACGTGGGATGAAAACAAGACTCTGGTAGCCTGTATATTGTTTTCAGTTTGATCAAGTAATAAATCTAATTTCAAAACAGACAATCTATAGACTAATTTCAGATCTGCAAAAATGTAACTTGGAAATTTTCATTGTGCTTCTGATTTTTCTGTTAGCATTTTTTCTCCTGATAATCATGTCCTTAATGCTTATCCAGTAAGTTCTTAGGTGTCTTTCAGAGAGGCTGAGTAGTGTTCTGTTATTTAAGGACTCAGTCTGGTGTAGCTGTTAAACTAGAACAAGGGCAGAGATGCAGATTCAGCCTTCCTAATTGAAGTACAGATCTGAGACACCTGCAGAAAGAGCTGAGTTGCCTTAAGCAGCTTCTGTTGAGAGGCAGCAGTAGTGCCAGAGGAGGAGTCATCAGAAAATCGTTCTGGAGCCAGAGTTACATAGCTCTGCTCTTTACTTTGGTGTTTACTCTTGAATTTCACAGTGCTGGTTGAGACTTGCTGAACTGGCAGTCAGGGAAAGGAGATTCATCTACTTTAGCTAATAGATTTTTGTTCCTGATATGTAGAATGACCTTGAGAAAATAGCTTATTCATTATTTTATTACTTCAGCCCATATCTTTGGTGCCTAGAGTGCTAGATATTCATGGAGCCAGCTTTTCGAGTTGCAGAGCCTTTGTTAAAATATCCTTTCTCCTATCAAATTAGTAGACATTGCAGGAAGCTTCCCATGTGTGTACACGCTTCAGGATACGTGCTATTTTAGATACGACACAAACAACATGGAGGATTACTAAGTTGCCAAAATAAGCCTTTTTCCTATTTCACAATGATCATTCTTCGTTTCTTCTCATTGCTTTTAGAGCAACTTTAGATCTCTCCCTCAGATCAGTGAAGAGAGCAACGCTTCCAAGTGGGATAAGTGTGGTGTTATCGGGCTCTAGCAATGAGGATAGCTAAGGATGTGTATCTAGGTTTCCTTTGACCTCACTAGAATGGTCTTTAGAAGAATGGGAAGCATTCACCTGATTGCTGTCTTCGAGGAACCCACAGCAGATTCATACAAGATTTTTTTTCCCCAGTCTCTTTGCTGCAGCGTGAATAATACGACAATGCTGAAGGTCAAAAGTGTTCTGGCAGCACCTGGAGAAAGAAAATATGTGGAATGGTACTAGAAAATGATTTAAATGATGCTTGTATGTTAATTTGTAGACTAATAAGAGTGAGGGTGAAAAAGCCTGAAAAGAGGTCCTTAGACCATAATTTTGCATTTAGACAGAAGAGTCCTAATTTTTGTGAATGGTTCTATTGGACTTTGAACACCTGCTGAACATGGTACAAGAGAGGAATGAAATGGGCCTGCTGGCTGGGCTCTTTCCCCTTACCTGCTGGGAGAGTTAGTCCTGTGTATGTTGCTGCACCGTGCACAACAGATGCCTGTTGTGCGCCCAATATCGCAGTAGTTCTTCTCTTGCCTTTGTCCAAACTGTTCGCTGAAGGAGGAACTGCCCACTCACTGGCTGTAGTGAAGGCAGACGGCTTGCATGCTTGGATATATCCATACTCAAGTTGGAGTGCTCCATACAGAGCAGGAGAAAACTGTCTTTGCACAGAGTTTGTGCAAAGTTTTGAGTTGTTAGAGTTTGTCAGCTTGTCACATGTCCAAATAGGACCTGTGTGTGCACTGTGATACGTTGTATGCAGGTATACTATAGACTGAAGCAGGCTACTTCAAGAAGTTTAATGAATCAAGTCCACAATCTTGCTGAAATTAGGGAGGCAGGATGTATGTGGTACTTGTGGACCTCTGGAGAAGCCTGAGGCATGGGAGGTAGATGGTTGTATGTACATATGAATTAACATGCTTGGACTCTGATTCCCTGGTTATTTACTTGAAATGCTGCTGCTGTTGAGCACAGTATCCCTGCACATTCGAGTTAATGTTAGTGTCCATCCTTGCAACTGCATCCAGCAGTTAACTTGGATGTCATCATTACTGATGGCCAGAAGTGGTTTAAACAAAAAACTGGGGAGAATCTCTACCTTTGGTGTAGGTGGTAGGTGCTGACTGGCTGAAGGTCGTGTGTGCAGGGTAACTATTAACTTCTAGCCACCTTGGTGGTAAATGGGAGTAGCCCACGGTGCTGGTCTGATGCTGGAGCTGGGGGTACAGGATCATTCTGCTTGAAGAAGCGAAGTTAGAGACTAGTAGAAACTGCACAGGTTGGCTGAGGACCCCTTCTGATTGAGCTCTTTCTGCGAGTGGTGGGTAACTACCAGGGCTGCTTGGCTCTGCAGCAGAGGCACAGCTTTTGCTTGTCTGGCCAGGCAGAGCCTGGGGCAGGATGAAGGAAGCAGTTGTACTGGCAGCCAAAGAAGGTTCTGCGGTGAGTCTTCTCTGCCTTCCCTGTTTCCAGATGGGTAGATGTTTCCAAGCATCATTTAACAGCTGGTGTCCAAGGGGACTGGCAGGGGAGTTAATACTCTTAATTATGCCTTTTTCCCGGTGTATGCAGGGGGGTAACACAGGGCATCCTACTTGGACCCTCAGCCCTTCTGGCAATACGGCTGGGGCCCGTCCTCCTCTTTCTCACTGCCCTCAGGCAGTGGCTCTTCTTGGATCCCCGTGTGACAAGGGGTTTGCAGCACTGTTCTGGGCTGGGGAGGCCCTGATGAGGGCCCTTAGCCTTGTGAAGAGCCTGGCAAGGGAAAAGGGACGGAAAAACAGACCTCGGCTTTTCTCCCTCCCCAGCCGGAGAGGCTGTGCGGCTGCCAAGGGCTGTGCGGCAGGGAGAAGAAAGGCTGCCTTCATGGGAGCTGTGTGGCTTTGAGCTTCTGGGCGGGGAGCCAGGCACGTCAGCACCTGATGGGCCAGCTGAAGAAGTGCTTCTCTCTCCTCAGTTTGTCCAGCCTAGCCCCAGGGCGTCTGCAGAGAAGTCAAGCGGCACTAAGGAATCCTAGCGGAGTGGAGTCTTTCCTAGCCTGCTTGTGCCTCTCTTCTGGCCCAGCCTCTTGCCTACGTGGGTCACATCTTCAGTGTCAGTGTGCCGGGGATAACCTTTCCCCAGGAGCCTGACCTGTGCATCGCTGCCCCTGGGCCGGGCCCTGGACCGTGCTGTCTCAGGCAGCTGTCCTCGGGGCCCTCCTGTCTGCCCATGCCCCCAGCCTCCCCCGGTTTGTGGGGGAGCATGGACAGTTCCCAGTGAGAGGTGCAGGGCTGAGGGGGAATCCCGAGGGACCAGAGCTGCCCTTGCCTCCTGCAGCAGATCCCCACCCCTGCCTGGATCCTTCCGGGAATGCTGGACAGAAGAGCCCTTGTGCAGCGATTCCGGGGAGGTGCCTGGTGCAGAGACTGTTTGCTTTTCTCTGTGGGGCAAACAAATGGCAGGCTGCAGCTGGGCCCTGTCTAGCACCTGAGAGGTGTTTGCTTCTCACCTCTTCTGGAGCCCTAAGAAGCAGGCAAGGTCCCCTGGGCTGGCAGCGCGCTGCGTTCTGCTCCCTGGGCTGCTCTGCTCTGGCCATGGGAGCTCCCAAGGCTCCCTGGTGCATGGAGGGGTTGTGACAGATGGTTCCTCTCGCAGAGCCTGGCACCAGGTAATGTCTGGCAGGAAAGAGCTCGCAGTCTGGTGCCCAGCCCAGCTGAGGGCCCCCATGGGTGTTGAGGTGCTGGGTGCATGCGCATGCTCAGCAGCAGCAATACGGAGAGAAGCCTGTGAATGTGCCTCAGTTTAGATAACTAAAGCGTGCAAAATGCACCCCTGAGGAGAGCGAGAAGGGGTCTGGGCCGGGCAAGACAGTGAGATCTTGTGCTCAGTGCCCCTTTGCTTTGGGAGGGGGTTGGGCTGGCGTTATGCTGACTCGCTCTGGAGTGAGAAAGAAGAGATGGCTGCAGAGGGAAGACTGAGCTGCTGGTAGCACTCGGGACACAGCACCTCGGTTCGAGGACAGCTCAGACCACAGCTAGCTGAACAGCTTGGGGGGGGGGGGGAATGTGTCAGCTCCCGCATGTCCTGTGCTCCGAGTCCACACGTAGAACTGTCCCCGGAGACTTGCATCAGCCCGTGCTGCAGCAGGGCGTTACGTGGAGGGGGGCTTGCCCGGACACGGTGTGCCAGGCCTCGAGCTCAGACTTCCTCCTGGGCTGCCAGCGCTGCATCTCGGCAGCCCTGGGTGCCGGGAGCTGGGAGCTATTTTGAGAGCAGCTGTGGGCCAGAGGAAGCAATGGCTGGGTCTGGTGCCGCCGCCGGCAGCGGCGGGGCTGTCGGGGCGTCTGCGCTGCTGGATAACCTGGCTGGGTAGGACGCCTCCCCAGCGAGCCCCGCCAGCTCGGTGAGCGCTTCCAGGGCAGCGCCGAGCGCGAGCTGCATCTGAGGCAGGGCGCAGACGCCAGGCAGCGGGGCTGGAAGCCAGCGCGTCCCCTGGAAACGGTGCGTGAGAGGCTCGAAGCGTCGTCGGCTCCGCTCCCCAGGCGCCTCGGAGGCAGCCTGAGGCAGGGCCCGCTGCGCGGCCAAGGCGTGCGGTAACTGCGGCTGCTGCTCGTCTCTGCCCCTGCAAACCCAGCTCGGGGCAGGGCGGAGAGCGCCCGAGGGAGCGCTGGTGGGGGAGCCGCGGGAAGGACTCCCCGCTGCCCTGCGGCACCCTGCATTGCCGGGGTGCCACCCTGTGCAAGCCGAGCCCCGCTGCAGCGTTTTTCGTGCGCACGGAGCCCGGCAGAGCCCGGACCCGGCGGGGCGGGCGCCCTGCTGGGAGCATCGCAGCCGTGCGGGGACGCGGTCGGTGCCTCTGCGTCGCTGCCGCTCTGACGGGGCTCTGCCTGCCACCCACCTTGCAAGCACTGCTGCTTCCCGAAGCAGCCCTGTCCTGAGCCTCTGGGACCCGCAGCGCCGGGCACGGGCTCTGCCTGCCAGCACCGCGTCTGTACCGGGGCAAGAGGGTCTCTGCTCCGGGCCGGGTTTGTGCTCTTCCTCTGCAACAGCGAGGGCTGTTCCTGCGAGGGCTGGCACAGCCCTTCCGGCTCTTCCCCAGGCCTCCTTTTGCTCCTTTTCCCTCTCAAGTGGGGTTAGCAGATGGGCAACTCTCCCAGGCTCTGCGAGCAGCCGCCTCCCTGTCCTGCCCTGGGGATTTAGGACGTGCAGAGGCAGGAGAGGAGGAGCTGGTGCCTTCGTGCTCTGCAGCTGGGCGTTGCAGAGAGCAGGGCCAGTCCTACTCACCAGACCCAGCTCTCAGCTGTTTGAGGTTTTTTTTTTTTTTCGGTTCTTTGGCTTTTTCCCGTGGCCTCGGCGCTGTGCCTCCCCTCCTGGTCCCTGCTCGGCCCCTTTGCTCTTCCGCTGGGCGGCCCGGTGTCACTCGCTCTTGTGCGCGCAGCGCCGGGAGCTCGGCTGCCTGTGTCCCCTTTGGCACCGCACAGAGCAGAGGGGGCTGAGCAGCCCCCTGTTTCACCAGTGCGAGAGAGTCGCTGCCACGGGCTCCCGGACCCCAAATCCCCTCTCCCCCTCCTGGGTCCCGTGCACCCCACAAAGGACAACGCTCGTGGCGCTGCCCACCTTCCCAGGCCGGGAGCTCTGCTGCACGGCGGCAATCAAGCTGCCGTGCCAGGGTGCTTAACACCCTGCACTCAGCCACGCGTGGAGCAGCGCAGGGATTTCCGAGGCAGCGGCGGTGTCCGAGCATGGCACCCTGCCTCTTGTGCCCAGCGTGGTGCTGTGCCCACGCGGCTGCAGAACGGGCTCAGCCCGGGGCCGCCTGGCAGATAACCACTCTGCCAGAGACTAGCGATTTCCTCCTGCGTAGCAGAGACCGTAGCACAGCTGCCACCAGCCTACTCCCAGGATATTTTTAGGGTTGCCCATGCTGATGAGCAAGAGGTGACAGCCTCGCTCCACATCCGGACCACGAGACGCCTGTCTCGGCCCCGCTCCAGGGCCAGCTGCTCGGGAGGAGCCTGGGCGCCCGGCAAGGTTGCTCAGACCCGCAGCCCGGCCAGGGGTGCAAGGCACAACCGCCCCCGGGGAGCACGAGAAAAAGGAGCGCAGGCTGCAACGGCGTGAGAGGGCTGGGGACCAGAGGAAAAATGAGTGTGCATATACACGTACATGTGTGTGTGTGTATGCACACTTCTGTTTTGAGTGCAGCTTCTAAGACTGGGCAATGCCACAAATGGCCCGCGAACATGGCAGTGAGCATGGGGCGAGGTCTCACTCCTGCTTCCTCCGGGCTCGTGCAGTTTTGCCACTCCTGAGAAATCAGGTGAACAAATGCCCCAGGTTTTGCCGGCTTTGAGCTGGGGGGCATCCCTGGCTTGGGAAGGAGAAGCATCTCGGGTATCTGAGCAGAAATGGTGTTGTGGGACTGAAGCGTGGGTTGCAAAACACAGCGTGTGGCCGCTTGCTGCTGCGGAAACAGGGAGCCCCGTGTGCCCGGGGAGATGTTCTCTTTTGCAGGGCCCAAGGCTCCTGGAAGCCTTACAGAGGAATGGGTCCAAAAGTCTGCCTCTGGGCAGAGCCCTGCGGCTGCCCAGCCCTGGGGAGGGGACGCAGCCCGGAGCGTGGCCAGCTGGTGTTGCCCTGCTGCAGCCGCCGAGGCCTCCGCTCCGAGCTTGCAGGCACGGTGGGCCTGGGCGCTGGGCAAGGTTTCCCTGGAAACAGCCTGCTCTGGAAGCTGTGCAAAGGGCCCCCAGGTTGGAAAGCAATTGCTGCTTCCAAAAGGCAGTTTTTGCGACGTCCCTGGGCTCAGAAACGGCTGAGGTTGTGTTGGTGCCGCTCTCTAGGGTGAGATGCTCAAGGACAAGCAGTGCGGGGAAGGAGGCTGCCCCTCCGCTCGGGCTCATCCATGGCCGGTGCCCCCACGCTGCCAGGGACACCTGGCACGGAGCGGGTGCCCCATGCTGCCGGGGGCACTGGGCCTATGTGTGTGTGTGCACATGCGTGTTGTTGGCTTCTCGTGCAGCCTCGGGTGTGCCGTTCCCACTCATGCACGAGCAGCCCAAGGGCAGGAGCTCGGAGCAGAGCTGCCGGGTCGATCCAGGCTGGGGGGAGACACGAGCCACCTTGCTGGGACTGTCCAGGGCTGGTTGTGGAGGTGGCTCTGCCATGGAGAGAGGGTCCTCGATGCCAGCGGCTCTGCGATTGCCCAGCTCGTGATTTCTGGCTTGCTGTGTGCCATCCCTGCAGCTCCGGGCTGTTCGGTGCTGGTCCCTTTCGGGCTGCCGTGCGGCGCTCTGCACGTGTGCCGTGACCCACCACTGCTGGGAGGTGACAGCGCCAAGCCACGGCCATGTCCTGGGTGCTGGTGAAGGAGAGGAAAAGCCCAATACATCTCATAGTGCCCCACACCTAATTGCCCCCCTCTCCCCTGCGGAGGGGGAGCAGGGCTGGGGCACGCTACTCTGCTGGCTTCACACTGGGGTTTGCTCACTGGTGCCGGCAGCTTGTAGCTGCCGGACCGAAGGTTGACCCCTGTTCGTGTTGCTGTGCAAATAAGAGGCGCTAATCTACCCCATCTCCCGGGAAGTGGTCTGGCAGGGAGGATGTCAGTGGTAATGATGCCTCGCTGCAGTTAACTTCCCCTGCTTCTTGGCAAGACCAAACCCTTGTGGGTCAGCACCCAAAGGTGCTTCCTGTGGGCTGTGCTGGCTCCTTGTTATGTAAAGTGGCTACAGGCACGCACAGGTTGCCCAAAGGCCGAATCTCACACAGGTGCAGAGCTCACAGCTGGCAGCAGAGCCCGAAAGCCCCAACTGCGTCCTGCAACGCAGGGCTCAGCGCGACGCCCGCTCAGACACCCAGCCCCTGCACCGCTGTCCCCGGCTCGTGTGGCCACTCACCCCGGTGGCTCTGCCTTGGGGACCATTCTGCAGCGGCTGGCTCGTCTCTTTTCTCCCCATTCGCGATGGGGAGAAGATGAGCACCAGTCTTGCTGGTGGGTCTCCAAAGCCCCCTGGCACGGGAGCCCGGCGAGGAGGGTTTGGGGAAGGCTCTGGCCACATGTGCCAAGCTGGGTGCAGCCAGCGGCTCTGCAGCACCGGGACGCCCTGGGAGCTGAAGCGGGTTGAAGGAGCATCGCAGAGTATGACCTGCATGAACGTCCCAGCAAAATCAGTGGTTTTATGCCAAATTGTGCAAGAAACGGGGCCAGGAAAGAAGGCATGAAATGACTTGCTGCCCATGGTTTTAGGCACTGTGCTCAGCACGAGCATCCAAACCTGTTACCGTGCTGCAGGAGAGCTGCGGGGCATCACGGCCACCGCGGCGGACGCGCCGGCTCGGCAGGTGTCGGGGGCTGCGGCGGGTCGGACGGGGCTCGCGCGGGTGTCGGCGAGAGGAGCCGGCTGCCCCTGCGCCGTCTCTCCGGGAGCCCGATGCCTGGGCTGTAGGTCCTTTCCCGGGGTGGTGTTGCTGCTCCTCAGGGTTTCCAAGTCCGTTCTGAACTTAGCACGGTTGAACTGGACATCAGGTTGGCTTCGCCGGTGCTGCAGAGAGAGAGGCAAGAGCACTACCCCTCCGCTGGCAAACCCCCTCCGCGCGTCTCTGGATCCCGTCGTCTCCTAGCCGATGCGCTCAGATGCACGCACTTAGCAGCAGCTGTGCGTGGGGATGGCTGTCTCTTTTCTGCCTCTCTTTTTTTTTCTTTATTTCCTTTTTTATCTCTCCCTCCTGCTGCTTTCCGGGAGATCCTCCGTCTCCTGGTACAAGCTGTCCTCCTTGTTCCCAAGTACCTTACTTTGCACCCTGGGCTATTTAAAATGCACCACGGCTTGAGATAATTTTATCAGACGGTTCAGATCATGCCGTAACAGCAAGCAGCCTGTTCGATATTTGTATCATCCACAAATTTAAGCCTTCGTCTTGTCATCCAGATAATTGATTTTAAAAAACTATTAAATGGCACTGGACCAAGGAACAGTCTCTCGGGGTCCATTGGGTCCCCATTTGTTGATGTCTCCCCATTAAAACTTGGCTCACTGACAGACCTCAAAATGTAGCTGTTAATGAATTTAGTTGTTAATCTAACATGAGCCTTATTAATTCTTTATAATACATGTTTTTTAATTAAAAACTGATGTCATTGTTGAACCCCGTGGAAAAGCCCGAGTGCGCTGTCTAGATGCTGCTGCTTTTGTCCGCAGACCTTTTCTTTAGTGCAAAGACAAGGAGGTTTTTAAAACATTTGTGCTCTAGGAAACCACACATGTGATGCCATTTACTGTGTTTTTAGCTTACCAGTGACAAAATCCCAAATCTTAATGCAGGTGTCGCTGCTGTTTCTTTGCACGTTGCTTTGGCTCTTCTTTGAGGCAAAGGCTTACCCTGGCCACCCTCCAGCCCAATATTTGTTAAAAATTAACAAGTGTGGTTCAGAAGGAGCCGCAAGTGCATCATCAAAACGTTGTACTCCTGGCACGGACGTGCCCGTTTTGGGAGCTGCAGCCTCTCCTCGCGCTGCTGCGGTGCAGACGTCCCGCTCCAGCCGCGGGGCTGCGGGAGACGGGATCCCTCCTGCAGCTCCCTTCCAAGGAGGACACAGACAGCGGTTGGAAAGTATCTACCTCCCCCGCGTTGCTGTTTCTGCTCTTTGGGAGGCTTGAAAGGAGCCAGGGCGAAGCCGGGCAGAGCTTTGCCCTCAGGGCAGAGCCCGCAGCTCCCATCCTTGGGCTTGAGGCTGCCAAAGCGAGCAGGACCCCCTGGGGCTCCTGGGGTCATCCCTTGTGTCTGGTCCAGGTTTGTGGCCTTTCCAGCTTTAATTGGCTCAGAAAATCGGGCCTATTCAGGAACTGTCTCAGAAGTTCAGGTCCGCCTGGCATTGCTTTGCTCCACGTCCCAGTTTGTGAAAAGCCACCTTGCCCGTTCGCAGCACTCGGAGCGGTCGCAGCTGATTGCCGCAAGGGCAGCAATCTGGCGTTGTGCTCTCAGCCCGGGAGAGACGAGCCGGTTACTCAAGGAGCTGGGCTGTTTCCAAGTTTACATATCAGTAGTGCAATCAGCTGAAGTGCAGTTGCAGGTTTGTGATCGCTGCATGAGGTCTGGAAAAAATCTCCAGTTTCACTCCTAGGTCTCAAGCACATTAGACCGGGGTGGCTGCTGCAGAAAAATAACGCCTTTGAATAGCAAACACACAAGGAACATTTGAGCTGTCTTCTTTAAGGAACAGGATTAAACATGAGGACTCCACCCAGCGCATTGTTTTTACTGGGCCATTTCCACAGCATATAGCAGTGCACCAGCTTCCTGAGCGCCTGCTCTTACGGGAGGGGGGGCAGGTAAAAATATTCGGAGGCATTGAATAAAACTTCCTAATTTCACACCGAGATTGGACTGAGCAGCCGCAGGTGCGACCTGCCTTCTTCCCCTTGTTTCGTAGCACAGCGGCCGACGAGAGCCGGGACACCTGCTCGCGTAGGGCTCTCCGGCTCTGCGGCCGGCGCGGAAACACGCTCGGAGCCGGAGGCTCTGGCTGCCCGGGTAAAATATCCGCTGGGAGGAGGGACCGGGGAGGGGGAGCCCATCCTGCCCGGCGAGGCGGGATGCCCGGAGCGGGGGCGTCACCGTCGCCCCACTCTGCCTTTCAGCGCCGCGGACGGACGCACGGCAGCGACGGCGCCGCGGGTGCCGGCCCTGCCGGGCAGCGGGTCTGGGAAAGGTCTGGGGCAGCCTGTGCAAACGCCTGCTCCCGGCAGACAGGGCCAAAGCAGCACTCTGAGACAGAGGAGAAGAAAAGCAGACGTAACCCCCACGTCAAAGCACTGGTGAAGGCTTGTTGCGGGATGCTGCGGCTTGGAAAGGATGTGGGGAAACCCGGGAGGTTATATAGAGCAGAGATGCCAAAAAAGGGACGGAGGGTGGGGGAACAGCCTGGCAGTAAGAGAATTAAGGAACTCAATGAATCTAGTGCGTTGGGAAGACGGCTGAGAGGAGGCTTCCTCCGTGTCGTGTCACAGCAAGGAAACACCAGGCTCTGAAAGGTCCTTTAATGGAGCAGGAGGCAGAGCAAAACGGTGCGTCGGCAAGCTGGAGCCAGACTCGGAAAAGTGGGATGCTCCTCTAAAAGAGGGGCTGATGGGCTCCTGAAACAGCGCCGGGGAGCTGGGAGTCTCCGGCTTGCGTCTTGAGATGGAGCTTCGCTCCTTTCTTGGGAAACGTGCACGAGCCAAATGACGTACTGGAGCTGATGCCCGACAGTGCTCTGGGTGGCAGCTCAAGTCCCGCAGCTGGGCGCCAGAGAGGAGCACTCGACTGTTTCGTAGGAGAACGATGCTGGGAAGCGCGGGCCGGCCGGGCAGGTCGCGGGGTGGGGAGGGTGGTAGGGCGGGCTCCGGGGGTCCATCCGCGTGGGCAGAGTCACTCCGCTGTTCAAAACCTCTGGAGCGTGGTCGATTTTTTTCAGCCAAGTTCTGCTTGGTTTAGCTGGCCTGATGGGGGCCTGCTGCCATAGCATTGACCGTTTCGGCTCCCCGAGGAGCCAGGGCACCGCGGGACGCGCGGCGCTGCCTGCGGGCTGCTCGCCCTTGCCCAGAGCTAGCGCCCGCACGCAGGAGTAACGCGCGGCGTGTGCACGAGATCAGCCCAGTTGGGTCGGAGAGATAAAGACACCGCGGCAGCGTGCTGCAGCCCAGACCGCGTTCCCTGCGCGTCGGTGGAGGCCGTCTCCATCTAGCCACGAGTGGAAAGAGACCTTCCCCGCCGTGCTTAGGTAACGATGCTGCTCCTGCCCGGGGCTCAGCGGGCCGACCGCCGGCCGGGACAGGCGCCGGCTCATGCCCTTTCTTCCGGCCAGCCTTGCTGGAAAAGCTCCAGAGCATTCTGGAAAGCAGCGTGGCAATACGACAGGATTTAATCAGCCTTAATTACTCCCCTGCTCACTATCTCCTAGCAACATCCAGCTTGACATCTGCCGGCGAGCGAGACGTGGAAGCGAAGCAGGAACACGGTCAGGCTGCAGCCCGGCCGCTTGAACCAGACCACGGCTCCGGTTCGGCTCGTGGCCCTTGGGCAGCCGCCGGCTGGTGGTACCGGACTCCCAGAGATGCTCGGGGGCAGCTGCGGGCGCTCGGGGCATGCGCTGCGCCGCCGGCCCCGCTCCGCGTGCCTCCTCCGCGCCCGCGGTGCCCGCTCCCTGAAGTCCCCGGGGCGCCTCGTTTGCCGTCTGTTCGTGAATCACGGAGGGCAGAGGCGGGAAACCGCAGGGTCCCCGTCGTCTCGGAGGTGGGAGCTGATTTCTCATGGTGTCCTTTCGCTCGGAAGACTTTGTCTTCGATAGCGCCAATCGCTTCTTCAATCCCCGCTCATCCCCGTGCCCGCAGCCACGTGTGCCCGTGCCTTCCCGCTGCCCTGCGCCCGGCAGCGCGGCGGCGGCAGCCCCGCGGGAGGGCGGGATGCGGCCGGGTGGCTGCAGGCGGGAGCTGC
The DNA here is from genome assembly GCF_028389875.1 of Rhea pennata. Lineage (NCBI taxonomy): Eukaryota > Metazoa > Chordata > Aves > Rheiformes > Rheidae > Rhea > Rhea pennata. Next base: position 12,571,944 of record NC_084670.1, on the reverse strand, counting down.
AGTGCGGCGGGAGGGCGGCGGACGCGGCTTGTGCAGCCGGTGGCGGTGGCGGAGGCCGTGCGAGTCCCCCGCAGTGGGGCCGCGGGCAGCAGCGCCTGGGGGCTCTGCAGGCGCTGGCAGTGCGGTGGTAGGAGGGAGATGCGGTGCCATGCAGTGGTGGGCAGTGTGGCACAGTGCAGTCACTGCAGCATGGTGCAGAGGTTGGAGGGAGGCACAGGCTGGTGCACTTACTGGAGCCAGGCACTGTGGCATGGCAGTGTGCGGAGATGTTGCAGGTGCAGCTAGGTGCAGGGGTGTGCAGTGTAGTGCTGTGGTAGGAGGGATGGTGCAGTGCAGTCTTGACAGGAGGTGCAGTGACTGGAGGTGTTCTGCAGTGCTGCGACTGGCAGTGGCTGCAGAGGGGCAGGGCATTGCGATGGTAGGAGGGGTCTGATGCAGGGGTGCAGGGCAGTAACCGGGGGACAGTGCAGTGCAGTGACTGCAGTGTGGTGCAGAGCTTGGAGGGGGAAGTGCGGTGCGGTGATTCAGAGAGTGATGCAAGTGCTTGGAGAGTGGCAGTAGAGTGCAGTTCTTGGAGAGGGGCAGTGCAGTGATGGTGGATGCAGTGCAGCGTTTGGAGAGGGGCAGGGTGGTGCAGTGATGGGCGTGTGGTGCAGTGACTGGGGGTGAAGTGCAATTCTTGGAGAGGGGCAGTGCAGTGATGGTGGATGCAGTGCAGTGTTTGGAGAGGGGCAGTGTGGTGCAGTGATGGGGTGCAGTGCAGTGCTTAGAGAGGGGCAATGTGGTGCAGTGATGGGATTGCAGTGCGGTGCAGTGATAGGGTGCAGTGCTTGGAGAGGGACAGTGCAGTGCAGTGATGGGGGTGCAGTGTGGTGCAGTGCAGTGATGGGGGTGCAGTGCAGTGCTTGGAGAGGGGCAGTCAGGTGCAGTGATGGGGGTGCAGTGCGGTGCAGTGATGGGGTGCAGTGCTTGGAGGGGGCAGTGCGATGCAGTGACGGGGAGGTGCAGTGCAGTGCGGTGCAGTGATGGGGGATTCCCTCCCCCCCCCCCCCATGCTCGTCGCGCATGCGCGCCGCGCCCCCGCCCTGCCGCAGCCCTCCCGGAGGCGGGAGGGGTCCGGGGGACCCCTGCGCTCCCGCCCCCTCCCGGCGGCCCGCGATTGGCTGCGGGAGGCGCCCCCCGCGCCCCGCTATTGGCCGGCGGGCCGGCGGGCTGCGCCCCGCTATTGGCCGGCGGGCCCCGCTACGCGGGCGGGCTGGCGGCCCGCCTCGGCGCCCCATTGGCGGCGGCGGCCCCTCCGCGCGGCGGCGGCGGCGGCCGGTCCCGCTGCGCCGGGGGCGGCATGGCGGCGCCCGCGGCCCCGCGCCCGCGGCCCCGCGGCGGCGGCCGAGCGCCCAGCGGCGGCGGCGGCGGCCGGGTGAGGAGCGGCGGGAGGCGGAGGCGGAGGCCGAGGGAGGGCGCGGTGCGGGGGGGTCTCTGAGCGCGGCCGGGCCCTTCCGCAGCGCCGCCGCCGCCGGGGGCTGCGCGGGGGCCGCCGGGCCGGCCGTCACCGGGCAGCGGGGCGGGCCGGGGCGCCGCGTCCCGCGCGGCCTTGCCCGCGGAGCCCTGCTGCCCGCCGTAACGGTCGCATTCCTTCCGGTGCGTTGCCCGCTCGCCGCGCGGTTCCGCGGCGGAGCGCGGCCGGGGGCTCCGCTCCCGCCGCCCGTCGGCACCTCCCGCGGCGGCCGCGGGGAGCTGGGGCGCCGCTCGGGGCCTCTGCCGCGCTCGGCCGGCGGCTCCGGGCGCCGCTCCGTGCTGTGTCATCCCCGAGGCGAATCTCGCCCCTCGGGGCCTGGCGGGCGGCGATAACGCCGGCCCCGGCCGGGCGGGGCGGGGCGGGGGCCTGGAGCGCGGCCGCGGCCGCGTGTGCGTCGGGCCCTTGGACGGGCTCGGAGGAGGAGGAGGAGGAGGAGGAGGTGTTCCAATGCCTCCACCTGTTTTTCTCTCCCAGGTCATGTAGAGGAGCAGATCTGATGTGAAGATGGGACTGCTGGTGTTCATGCGTAACCTGCTGCTAGCCCTCTGTCTCTTTCTGGTATTGGGATTTCTGTACTATTCTGCTTGGAAGTTGCACCTTCTCAGATGGGAGGACTCAAGTAAGTATAAGCGCAGAAACTCTTTTCAGGCTCCCTAAAGTGCCTCTAAAATAGTTGCTACGTACTGAGGTGGTTCTGATTTACTAGTATTAGAGAGATGCGATTAAGCCCAAGCAAATGCGGGAGCTCTCTAGTGTGCTTAAGGGGTTGAATTTGTGATTACCTAATGCTCTTTATGGCTTTACTTTTATTACTGAGTAGAAAAGCAGGTTCATGCTCTATAAATCTAGTGTTAGAGACTTCAGTTCTCAGAAAATTCTTAGTTTATGGTGCTTAATTGTCAAAATTAAGTAAGCTTGTGTACTGAGACTTTTGTTTCCTGAATCTTTCCCTATGTTTTTGGTATCTTTTGATTCTTAGAAAATATCTAAGATGAGGTATTTTTTCTCTTTGCTGGCTTTTGATTTCCTTCTCTAATCATATGGTACTGGTTATCTCATCATCTCACTTTGTCCTTCAGAAATCCTTATCTTACATTTATCTTCCACTGTACTATCTGCCAAATATCTGTCATCTAAAATGATATCGCTCAACCTTTTTAAGTCCAAAGGGACATCTGACCTCGTTGAATTCAATCTGAGGATTGTACTGTGCAGTAATGCCACAGGAGATTTTCGTTGCAATCAGATATAAATTAGGCTTAACTTTGAATGCTCAATTACTGCTTTCATTTTTCCTTGTTTTGCATTTTCTTGCTTGCATGGGAGAATTGCACGCTGAAAATATAAAAACAAACAATTCCCTTCCCCCAGCCCAAAACACGAGCAAGCCTTTTCTGCAGCTGTTCCATAGGCTTTTTCAGATGTGTCGCAGTCAAACAGTGTTCTCTGGGTCAGTGGCTGAGAAACACTGATCCAGAATTGTTCTTCTGTTGGGCCAAAAGCTGTCTGTCAAATTCCATGTTCACTATGTTGCCTGTCTGTGTACGGTGCAGGAGGTTTCTGTTGCAATACATTTAATAAACTTAATCATACTTCTCCACCTCTGTATGCTCCTTGTCTTTTGTTACAAGTTGTAAGACGTTTTGTCTGGTAGCTGGATGATGACTTAGAAATCTTTTGCATTGATGCAGTGACTTTGACAGGAGGACTACTAAGATGTCTTGTGCTGGAACAAGTATCGGAAGAATGAATTTTTAAGATGACATAGTGCTTTTCCGGGCAGGAGTTGTTTCTTAAGGGATGCGCTTAAAGCATTGAGAGTCAAAAGTATTGATTGAGACATTCTGAAAACTAGTACCTTTGCCATGATGTACAGAAAATGCTTTCTAAATGAAAATAAGTGCAGAATATAGTTAAAAGACCAACTTTGATGTATCTGCTACAACATGACACTCTATTTTGAAATTAGAATACCTGATGTCCTTTGCTTCCTTCACAGCGGCAGAACTTGTGTCAGGGCTTTCCAAGGCCAATGGAAATACTTCAGGCCACAACTTAGCGGTGAACTTCGTTAGCTTATAGAAGAAGAGCTTCACTACTTACATGCCGTGTCCCAAGGGGCTGGAATGAGTTCTAAAGTCCTTCAGGTTTTGCTTCTTTGAGCTGTGCGTGTCTAGTCCTAGGTGCCATATGTTGTTTTAATCAATGTCAGTCTCTTACAGGGTGGGGATGCCACTTTCTCTTTTGATACAATGTTGCGAATCTGTAGGCGAAACGTGGTCTATTTCTAGCCACAAACACTTTCCTGAAAGAGCAGACTTTCTCTGTTGCAAGGGTTAGAGTAGCTTCTGTTGAGTGTACTGGCTGGCTTCAGATGTGCAGCATGTTCTGGCAGGATGGGACAAGATCACCATGAGCTGATGTCGCAGACTTTTTATTAGCTGTATGACTCCGTCTTTTTTAAAAACTTGTGTTTAAAATGTGTTCTTCACTTATTCTTGGAAGTTGAAATACTGAGCTTTTTGAACAGGTACAAAGCAATGACACTGGTCTTAAGACTTGGCTAATTGATCTTCACCAGTTGCCACAGCTGAAAAGGAGTGATGGTACAGCTTATATTTTTCAGAAATTTTTATGGATTGTCTTAAATACCTCATAAAGTTCTTGAAAATATTACTGTAAGCAGCAGTCTTACGTGATTACTTTTGAAAGACGTTATGGAGGTACCAGTTTTCTGTTGATTTTTAGAGTTCTGTATGTATCCAAAAATGTTTTATTTATCACATAATGTTACATGTGAGAAATTTATGCACAATTTAAATTAAAACAAAGCTATATTAGGAAACTGCAGGTGAAGAGGTAATGATAAGCATCTATAAATTAATATTTGGAAGTTAACAATTGACAGAAAGGAAGTTGCTTATTTAACTATGATTAGGCTTCCTTGACAATATGTAATATGAAATGATGTATGATGGTGCAATTATACCTTCTTTTTTCCTAATGGGAACCTTGCGTAATTCAGTACACAAGATAGATGGTTTGTAGTGGCTGCTACTATTTCTTTATTTCCATATAACTCAGTGTGTAGCTTTGTTCAAAATGATGATGCTGATATTCAAAAAGGTAGAAATAAATTAGCTGTTTTACTTTTTGAGTGTTTAATGATCCAGGAATATTCCTTTTATGTTTAAGTCATCTTCCTATTAAATTATTATTTTTCTTTTTTTGTCATCAGTGGCTTTATTCTGTGTGACTCCTTAGCTTTAGTATTCATCTTTGCTCCATTCTTCATGCGAGCGGAAGCATGAAACTAAGCTAATCCTGACAACTGGCACTCTTGCAATCTTTTCAAAGACTGCAATTTTAGTAAACTTGACTCCTTTAATATTGGGCACAAACAAACCTGTCATAGGATATAGTGAAAAATATTTGTGTACCTCCTTGTGTGATTTTTTTATTTTTCTCTTAATACTTTAGAAAATGTCTTTTGTACGTTGCTGTTAAGGATGCACTTGGTAACTCCATAAGGAATGTAGTCATGCTGAGACTTGCATGTTTGTATATTTAGCTGCTAAATAAATTAATGGGTAAAGTATGTTGTTTATTGCTGCTTCCAGCACCTCCAAGAATGGAGGCTGGCCTTCTGGAAGGAGTGAAAGATATACATGAATGCTTCTTGTAGTGTCCCTACTTAACTTCAAATTTGTCCTTCTTGAGCAATGGCTTAGTGAGTTTTGAGAGATTGTTCTCCTTAATGTGTAACTGTACACCTTGCCAAAATACAGAGGTGAGCAGAAGAGAATTAGCTCTCTATGGCTTATCTTCTCTATGATGAGAATAGGTTGAATTCAGCTAACGTGAACTAATTAAGGTTGAATTAAGTTCAGGTGCTTTTTCCATTCAAGACAAACCTCCAATGAGTGTTACTCCTCTCTTACCTGTGTAGTAAGGAGTGTTGTGACTGGCTACCTTTCCCTGAGCCTTGTTTCACATTTGTGATGATACGTGGTTAGTTCTCAGAGCGGTAGTTCAGCACAGCGCACAGAGGCATGCGGCATTGTGTGAATGCTAGAGGGGGTGTGAGTTCTGGCGATCGCTGGGAGGGTAGGAGCAGTGGTTAGGATAGATGCAAGCTTTCAGTTTTCCTTTCTCTTTTCCTGATTTCTTTGATGCAGTTTTGGTCTCTGGTGATAGTGTTGAGAGTTGTACACCTTGCCTGCATGTTCTCCCAACACAGGAGTACCGACAGACAGTACAGCCTTCTGTTCAAGAGTGTCAAGTTGGAGGTGTCTGAAGTACATAGACGTGGTAATCTGATGTGGGAGAGGAAGAAGGAAATAAGATTGCTATCAGAGTTAGGCATCCTGCACATTCTAGAAAGACCTGGCAGTAACAAATAATCATAACCCTGTTTGTTATGTTTCTGGATGTTGAGTTTCCAGGGAATGCTTATGGAATAATGGTAATGACAGGAGCAAGTTTTGAACGTATGAGACGTGCCTTGCAACCTCTTCCCTAAAACCTCTTTCCTATACCTTCCAGTATTCTGGTTTGGCCCTGAGGAAGAAGGAAAATAGTTCCTGGGTGACAACACATAGGAAGGTGCCCTAGCGTCTTTGGAGAGTGGAATAATAGATGGAGTTTGCTGGCAGTGCTTCTATGTTTACATTATCAGCCTGGAGGACTGCATTTTTACTCATAACTGTAAAGGACAGAGTACAGGCATGTTAAACTCTAATACTGATGCTTGTTACATAAACTGGTGTGTGTGTGTAGCTGTTTTTGCAATTTGTGAAATGAATATGCTCTAAGGAGGGAATACTTCCATTAAAAAAAAAAGGCCTGGTTATGAAAATATTGGACTCATTCTCCCAAGCCAACATTTTTTTGCTGGTTTGCCTTCTCAGGGTATTGGAACACACCTGGGACAAGGACAGCATGTGATACTGTTTTCCTGCTCTCTGTTGTATTTCTGCATACATTAGCATAGAATTATTACAAAACAAATACATACTGGTACTTTTCCCATAGCTTAATACGATTTGTAACTATAGATTGTGAGCTGCTGAATTTGCATGTGGCTTTTGAAACACTTTCTGCTGCTGACACCATAAAGAAATCAACAAGTCACTACTCTTTCATCTCTTGCTCAATGCTATTTCCACCTCTAATTTTGGAAAGACAGCCAAAGAGATAAAGCTGTGGGGAAAACGATTTTTTCTAAAGGTATTTTAGGACTCTCATCCTTTTCTTTTTCTTAATGTCTGTTCCTATGGGAACCAAGGAGACACATAAACAGGCAAAACTGACTAACTTCTGGTTGCAGGTTTTCGATCTGCTTGCATTTCTATGGAAACTAGTCTCACAGTGAATAAGAATAAATTAATGAAAAACAATTATGTCTTTAGGTTGGTTTACTATAACTACTGATTTTTCTCACTCAAGGTGCAATGGTATTCTTGTCAACTTTTGCATTAAAATATCCCTAAGATGAAAACAGTATTGAAGAAATTCTTACGGAAGTTTGGGGTGTGCATGCTCTTTCTTGTGTGGCTAAACCCTCACAGTATGTGTGTAGTTTGGATATAACTGTTGCATCTTGCGTTACTGGTGTTGTCATTTGTTCTATGTAAAGGGAGATGTTGTTGGATATGCTGACACGTACATATTTGCTGAACAGCAAGGCCAGAGACAAATTTGTTCATGGAAAGGGGCATGCAATACCTTCTTGTTCAGACCTATTTTGCTGGGAGTTACTGTCATACACTATGTTTGCCACAGAAGGGGATGTAGGAGCACTCTCTGTTTTCAGCTTGACGTTGAGAGCTTAAATCACTGATGAAAGTGTTTTAAACTGACTTGGCTGAATTTGTGGTTAGATGGGTGAGGGAGCATATCCTTTATTTTTTAATGTAGAATTATGGAGTGTTCATTGCCCCGTGGTGAGCACGAACAAGCAAATGCAGGTGATAACTGTATCAGCTGCTCTATGTCTGTCTATTGCTTTGGCTTTAGAGTTTTTTTTTTTTTTTTTTTTTTTTTTTTGGTAGACTTTGCTGTTATTACTGCTTCCCAGACTGAAAAGCCTGATAGACTTTAACCTTGTGGGCGTTAACTTCTTTAGAAATTTGTTTTGGACTTTCTTTGCAGTACTGTAAGTTTCCTAAAACAGTTATTGCTCTGCTTTGGGAGAGGAGACTAGGAACAGCGTTGAGATGAATTACTGTGGATTTAATAATGTTTAAATTATTAGCAACTTTAAGGCTTGCTTAATTTATTCAGCTGTTCTATAGTCTGTTTTAGTACTGTACTCATTGCATCAGAACTGAAGAAAAAATGTTTAGAAAGTTCTCGTAAAATGGATCCAGCCAGAGATTTTAGGAATCACTGTGCTACTTTTTAGATGACTTAGGAATTTGAGTATTGTGAGAGTGTTTTTTGTAATAACATTACTCTCTATTTTGAACACTTATCAGGGCAGTAGTCAATATTAGAAAAAAAAATGTAAAATAGGTGTTTAAAATATCATTTGCCTGGTAAACTAGCTTATGCTATACTAAGAGCTCCTACTGGGCTGAAATGTTCCACTTGTGTTCAGCCTGAAACTGAAGAACTTACAGAACTAATTATGGTGGATGATCCTCTTATTTGCAAACAGAATACTGAAAAATTGATTGCCACGAAATTGTTATCACTGTTCAGGTTACTTTGTGCAGAACAAGGAGCATGGCTAAACTGAAATTCCTGGAACCCAGGAAATTAAGTTGTAGTAGTGTCTTCCACAGCTGTAGTGTGCCAGCTCCTTTTGCTTGTAGGTAAGCTCTTGATGAGTCTTGCTCTGGCTGTTTGATGCAACCACGTAGAGTTTCTGTCCTTTTTGCTGGAGGCTGCTGCCTGTGTTGCGCTGGGGTAGAAGAGGATGTTTATTCAGTGAACGTAAACCAGAACTTTCAAGGTGTACCAAAGAGTTAAACTCCCCAAAATTCAAGAATGCCTCTCTAGAGCTGCCTTCTTAGAAGATGCCACTTCATAAGGTAGGTTAGGGAAATAAGGAAATAAAATGCTTCATCTTTTTCTGATCTGTTACTGCCTATTTGGTGAAATTCCCAGCATTGCTTTACAGCCACATGTTTCTAGAGGTTTTGCTTTCTTCAGGACTTTCTAGTACTGCAGTAGTATTAGAGAGTAGGACAAAACTCTGCTGGGGCAATGGGGAAATGATGCATGACAGAGTCCTTGAGGGAGGGAGCAAACGTAATGTTGCCTGGTCCTTGGGATTTGACTGCAGAAAGAAAACACGCTGGTTGCTCTTAAAGTTTAGATACCTAAAGGGGCAGGTTTAATGAGAGGGCATTAAGAACATAGCACCCTGAGTACTTTGTTGTGGAATGAAGAGTGGCTATAATGCTCTGCTTGTACTCATTGTTATTTCATCTTTATTTTAGCTCTTAAGCCCTGAGTTACTGTTCTACTTCTGAGCTTATGTTGATTTTTAACCTAACCAAAGCAAGGTGCAATAATACTTATCCATCCCCTACACACACTTTTGCCTTAATTTTGCATCTTAAAGTAGTCAGGAGCTGCTGCTTCTCTCAACAGCAGCAGTCTTACTATTTTGGGCTCCTTATTCAGGGTTTTGCGCTTCCCCTCATGCCTTTTTTGTGGCTAATGGGTGGATATAATTGAGGAACTGATGCAGATTAAAATTAAGAATGTGGTTTTATTTGTTTTGCTCAGTTAACCTTAACTTAGCGTTTTCATTTGCTTCATTTGCTCAACTCTTATGCATTTTCTCTGTCCTCTGCAAGTCTGGGAAGGGTATGTTCCTGTGACTTTGGATAGACAGACTGGGATACTGTTCATAAGGGTCAGCAGTCTTCCAGGCAGCTGAAGCTGATGCAGTTTTCTGATGCAGTTTTTCAGAAGTCGAAGTCAGCAGCTGTCTGTATTCTGGAAGGTATGGTGCAGTGAAAGCACTTTGCCTTTCTCAGCAGTGGTTCAGCAGCAGCATCCTTTCAGAGGTGAAGGGGTTTAGTCATCTTAGCTGACTGTGGACACCTTAGCGATGAGTGTGGCAGGAAACAAGACCTCCTTGTGAAGACCGTCTCGCTCATGTTAGCGAGTGGTTCTCTGCCTTTCCTCTCTCTTGTCACTGTGTTGTCTCCTGGCGGCACAGAGCATGCTCCTGTGGCCTGCAGCCGTTACAGAAATGGCTCCTGCACCTTAAGCTATTACTAGCCTTTCTGGAAGCTCCACTCTATCGATTGTTTCATAGAATAGATCGCACCGACTTTCTCCATCTGGTTTGAAATAGGTAGGCTGGCTTTGGTCATCTTTCATGCTCAATTCTGCTTCACATCAATTCTGCTGATGATGGGGCAATAAATTTTGGCAGAAAGGAAGTAGTGCATGGTTTATCTTAAGGTGGACAGCTGTTTCTGCCATGGTCTTTTGACCGTGGCCCTAGTATTCATTCTGACCATGTCTGTTATACTCAGGGATGCTTTGTGGAAGAGGTATTTCCCAAGTTATTATCTTCTGCCAACCTATCTGGTGCTTGTGTCGGAATAACAGCTCATTTTTCTCATAGTAGTCTGAACTTAGGTCACTGTGTCAGGCTGAGACAATAAACCAGCCAAACCTGGGTATGACTTGCAAGAAGAGTGGAACTGGGTCATGAGGTATGACTCCTTATGAACTATGTATCTCTTCTGAACTTCAGAAAGAATGCAACAGGCACCAAGCAAAAATCTGTACTGTGCATGCTTTCCCTAAGTGGATGTTTGAACTTGAAATGCTTGATTTCAAGTGGTTACTCCTTCAAGCTACCACGTGAGTATATTGCTTGTTTGCACTGTTTTCTTGATGATGTCGCAGTTCATGAGGATGGATAATACAAAAAATCTAGGCTGATACTAAACCTAGAAGAGATTTTATAACCAGTTCTTAATATTGTTGAATCACCAAATGCCTAGACAATCAAAGCTATGCATCTTTGAGGGTTATCGTTTAGCTTTTCTTGCTCTGTGACAAAAAAAAAAGAAGAATCAAAATGTGTTAAAAATAGTTATTTGCCTTTTAAGAGCTTATGAACATATGTTTGTCGTCTTTCAAATGATGCTGGGATCCTTCCTACTCTAACTTGATTCCTGCTATAGCGTATAATTTTTTTTCAAAGCTGTTCCTGTGGATTTTAGTGTTAGGAACACTAAATGTGAAGTGCAACAAGTTATACCCCTTGATAATTTCTGTGATGAGAATAGTTAACACGTTGTAGCTATAGAGAAGTTTAAATAGACTTGACCGAAGAAAACAGAGGCACAGGTAAGTGAAATTATTCCCTATTACACAGCTGCTTAAAGGCAGAGCTATGAATAGAAAAAAAGGTCTCTAGGCTCTTGGTCCAGTGTCCATTTGGCCAAATGAGGCTTTCTCTCCCATAACACACGTTCTATACCTCTAGAGTTCAGAAGAGAATTAAAATGCTCAAGTTCCTTCTTGGGACAGAGATTAGCTGCCGGTATTTGCAAAAACACAGCAGTATTGCAAAAACACAGCAGTATTTTCAGAACGCTCTATCAATAATCACAAAGCTGGCAGTGGTCAGTATGGGCAGCGTTGGTGGCTTGATGTGGGTACCACAGCTGGGGCATGACGTCAAGGATGCCTCAGTGGAAGTGCCTGAAGAACTAACTGTACAACCTGAGCAGTTGTGAATGGGCTTTGGGCTTTTCAGCCTTCAGCTTCACCACATCAAAGGTGTTGTGGTTTCCAGCTGCGTTAATACTGCAGCTGCTTTTTTCTTTTAAAGGTAGTGTTTTTTATAATAGAAAGATATATTTTTCTCTCCATACTCAATCACAGAGCACTATTTCTTCTTCTATTTACACTTAAAAAAAAATCATTTCAGGCACAGACTAAATTTCTGCTCAAAAAGTGAAAAACAGCTTTTGAAAAGAGGAGAATAATGGAACAGCTCTGGCATTTTTAACTATAGGAGTCACTAATGCTCCAGGAATAATTAGAAATCTGGTTACTGTAAGTTTAGTTGTTAAGACTTTTCTGCCTTCTGAGACTTGCTCCTCACAATTACATCGTGTTCCAAGTGGAGCACAGCTGGTTCTCCATTATATTGCTAGGAAATGAGTAATGCTGTTTTCTGTTAGTGCTGTTGCTGTGATGTCTGTTCAGATGTGTCTTATCTGAACACTGGAAGAGCTTTTATTATTTTTAAATATGATTCATTATAACAGTCATATCTATTTTACTTCTGCACTTTTGTGTTTGGGTCCGATACCTTATTACAAGCAAAAACCTGAGTTAATGCAGTGTAGTCTATAAATAGAAATCTAATGAGACAATGCGTTAATATCACTTCTGATTGTGACTGAATTTTCTTGGTTTACTTAATACTTAAGGATGATTCAGGTGTGGTTTAAATATTTCTAAACTTTTGAAAGCTGATTTTGCACATTGAGAAATATCCCTTATTTGCAATAAGAAAATATCAAAGATTTAGTATGGCATAATGATATATTACTTCTACCTGCTACGCACTTTTTGTACAAAGTTAGTTTCGTAATTACAGTATATTATTTGAGGAAAAATAGTTTGTGCTTGTTTGAATAGAGACCGTCTATATCTATATATACATATAGATATATATAATATATACTTAAAAGGGATGGCATTTAGGTTGGTGTTTCCTAATTTTGAATGATTTAAGTGTTGATGTAGTTTGTAAAATTTTACACAGCCTACAGACTAGGGCTAAATACTTTTCATTATGTACTCTCCTATGCAAAGTATGTGTCCTGCCTCAAAAAGGCAGGACGAAGAACTAGAGAAATCTGCTGTTGTATGTTGATGGTTTCAGAAAATAACAGCCCAGAGGTTGAGAGGAATCGTTAGATAATGAACAAAAAATGATGTCAGATATATAACTCATTGCTGTCAGGCTTTATAATTGTAGCCTAAAAAAAGAACTAAAGAAAGAAGTGCTTCTACAAGCTTAATTTCAGAAAATTTAGGATGCTTTGACTGACTTTACTTAAAACATGATCGTGTTTCCATAAATTTTTTAAAAAAGCAAGCCTTGTGTACCTTATTTAGAAGAAAAAAAATGCAAAAAAAACCCTGAACTTGTGTACTAATTGCTGTTTTTGGCATAAAACTTTTGGCATAAAGGGTATTCCTTGCTCAGCAATCCTGCATGTGTTTGTGTCCTTGCGGGAAAGGAATTACCCTGGTAAGTAGCTTTCCTTATCCTTTGTCCATGGTGTCCTTATTCTTTGGTCATGGTGTTAAGTAGTCTTGTAATGGTCTCTTCTTTGAGGACTTGTTAAGAAAAAAAGTTTGAAACATCTATTGGATGGAAAATTGAATCTAAATTTTAAATTTTTTGTTGCTTGGCTGGAAGAGCTGGACAAAAACCAAAAGGAATATTTACTCTACAGTCAGCTTTGCTGCTTGTGTTGTGGAACAGATCACTAGGGGTGGGGTGGGGGGGCGGATGTGCGGAGTTTTTCACACTTGTGTGAAAGGGTTTAGCAGGCTTGTGATATTTGCTGGCAAATCTCTCTCGCCAGGAGCTCTAGATTACATACCTGGGACTGTCTGCTACCCTGTGCTTGCGAGTCGTTACTTCTTCCTGCATGAACAGCTCGTTTTTGTTTTATCCTTGTATTCTCTGTCCTAACTTTTCTGGTTAGATGCTTTAATCTTTGTAAAGACTAAATAACCTGACGGGGTAGGCAATGTGAAATGAATTGTGGGCATGCCATAAGGGAAAGGCTTCTGCTGAGCCCACGTAAGCGCTGCTGCTCCTCTGGCTTGCTTTCAGATTCACTGGGAAAATTGTGCTGCGGATTGCATTAGGACATTGATAAGGTGTGAAAATACAGAAGCTTCCTCTTCCCCTCCCCTGCTGACCATAAGAAGTGATGGTTTTACTCCGTATCAGGCAGGTTGAAATGCTTAAACTAATCCTTTTGGTTAAATATTCCTGAAACCATGCCGGTGAAGAGTCTGGAGCTTGAAGACAGCGCTCGCTGAAGCAAGCGGTTCTTGCAGGTACCACTTGAGGGCAGTAGATCTCTCCTGCTTGACTCCACTTGCCAAAATTGTGCAATGTTAAAATGTGTTGCGTGTTGAATAAATATGAGAGCAACAACAAAAAAAGGCACAGCATTCTTCTTTCCTATGCAGTTATGAAATGGCAATGCTATTGTCTGGATAAACTTTATTAAATAGTATATCAAAAGCTACTACAGAGTCATTTGCTTTTGGAGGAACTTGTTTGGAAGGAATCTTGCATTTTATCATATCCAGTCCACTGCTATTGACAGTAGCCAGTTTCATAATCTGATCAAGTCCTATAGTCCTATCTTGTGACTTTTTTTTTTTTTTTTTTTTTTTTTTACACCTCCACCTCTCATATTTCAAATGTCTTTTAATGTCTCATCCTGGAAAAAAAAATTTAAACCCAATCTTATTTATAATGCATATGCCCAAAGAATCTGGGGGGAGTAGTAGACATTATACAGGAAAGTACGGTTCTGGGATACTAGGCTAGTGTTACTGCAGAGGGAAGGAAATCTAGACAGATCAAAATCTAATTCTCTAAAGATTTTAATTACTTTGATTATTTATAGAAAAACTCATTTTATTTAAGAGACTTTTGGCTAGTTGAAGAGAAAGGAGAAAAGTTCTGACTATACAGTCTTACCTCATTGATGATTAATGTAATGAAAGTGTGGATTCTTCTAATTCTGAGATCCCATTTAAAAAAATAATTAAGATGACCTAGTGTGGTGATTGTTTAACTCGTGGTAGAAAATATGATAGAATCCAACAGTTCACCAAGGTTCAGCAAAGGATTGGGCATCTGTATAGAGGACAGTAACACTTATGATGTCTGGCCAACAAAAACTTTGAAAAGCCACGTTTGGAAAGAGAGTGAACCTTACTTCAAGGTGTTAAAGTTCTTCATGCGAGCATGCAAATATTTAAATCCCCACCCCCCCCCTTTTTTTTTTTGACTGAAAGGTTTCTTGTAGGCTTGAATACAGTATAATCTTTCTTCCTGCATTTTCCCCCACAAAAAAAAAATCTTGCAGTACTTACGAATGCTCTTAACAGGAGACTTTGTGTCTTGACATCTGATGGTATTAGGCTCTAGATCCACTCTTTCAGGAAATCTGTTCCAAATTCCCAAATGTATCCTAAGTTGTAAGCACCTGAAAAAATCAGTACACATCTTAAATTAGTTGCTTTAAAAAAAAAACAATCTTTGTACTTTTTAGGTTTGCATGTAATAACTATTGATATGTGATCAACTTGAAGACAAAAGTAGGTTTATTTTAGCAAAGCAGGGTTAAATTTGGGATTAGACTTTGACAATAAATTATTGTCTCCATCTTTTCTGTTACTCAAAGCTGAATCGTTTCCATACTCAAAGCTGAATCGTTTCCCTTCTCTCTCATTTGAGTTTATATTCATATTTTACTTCTGAGTCTGTTTAGTCCATATCATTGGAGCTTTAGTAATAAAAAAGAGCTCATTTACTAAATACAACTGCAATATACATGAACTCTCATATTCCTGTGCGTGCACACAGATAGCATGTATAAGGAGGAGAAAAAGTTTCCCTCTTGTATTCTGTGTCCAGAAAATGGAAATCCCCAAAACCTTATTCCTACATTTAGTAACTTTATTGTGCCCATTACTACCCTATTCTTTCTGGCCTAAAATGTCCTTAATTTTTTTTCAGTCATTTCAAGAATAAAGCAAGACTTTGTAAATCATGGGATAATTCTGTTTGGAAGAAATATTAGGAGGTCTCTAGTCCAACCTTCTGCTTAAAGCAGGATTAGTTATGAAATGAGTCCAGATTATTCAGGTCTTTGTCCAGTCAAGCTTTGGAAACCTCCGAGAATGGAGACTGCGCAATCCTTCTGGGCAACCTTTTTTAATGCTTTACTATACTAATGGTGAAAGGGTTTCTTCTTATATCAGACCTGAACATCTTGTTTTGTTGTCTCTCATCATCCCACCATACACCACTGTGAAGAATCGGGCTCTGTCGTCTTGGAAAACCTATAAGTCTTAGATGACTGCTATTAGATCCCCTCAAAGCCTTCTCTTTTCCAGACTGAGCAAGGCTCATTCTCTGTGTCTCCTCATAGGTCATATGTTAGCAACTGAGCATTTAATCATCTTCACAATCCCTTGTTTGTTTGTAGCCCTCTCTAGAGACCACACATTATATATTAATACAGAAGGCTTGTTGTCATTTGGAGATGGGTGTTTTTCTTTCCCTAAACGTTTTCCTGCTTTGTGTCAGTTAAATCATTGCATATGCTTTCTTGTATTTCATCTTCTATTTACAATGTCTCTCTATTGAGCCTTGGAGCATTTGTTGCACAGGATGTGGATGGTAACTGTACTGGGACTTGCTTAAGAAGAGCCAGATCCATAAAGGAATCCTTAACGTGGAATGTATGATACTGCATGTACAATAACAATACAGGCAATAGTGGTGCTACAAAGGCCTTTTGCTTCTGAAGAGGCTCAGTCCAAAAGCAGTTATTGTTAAGGTAGTATAGACCATAAGGATGAACAGAAAAACAGAAACAACAGACACCTCTCTCTGCGTGACTTGTTCCATAGTGCCCTACCATCATAGTGAAGAACTTTTTCCTAATCTCCACCTTGAACCTCTTGGGCTGCAGTTTGCAGCCATAGTTTGTGCTTTCTGTTGAAGGACTTGAAAAACTCAGGGGATCATAATGGGTAGTGGGAATGTTTTCTATGTATCGACTTTTTTAAAAAAATAAATGTTATTGTAGGTAGAAAGCAAAGTCCAGAGGGCGGTGAGAGAAGGGGGTTATGCAAAGTTAATCAGAGCTCTACCTTGAAGTTCCAGAGGCAGAGAGATGAGAAAGTCAGTGAGAAAAAGGCGGCAGCTGTTTGTGCAACACCAGTAATTTAGGCTCTGAATACTTGACACTCAGCTATTTAGTAAGCTCAGAATAACAAGGGACTATTTGGAAGAGGAGGCTATTATGGGCCATGTGTAATCAGATGTCAAGGACTGGTGTGAGGATGATAGTTGCGGGGGGGGGGGGGGCATGCATGTGATTATTGGTTCCCTCTAGAGAAGGCAGTGCCACTGAAAATAGCTGGATTAAATGGGAACACTGCTGTGTTTGAACTTCTTTTAGTGCTGCCAGCTAGTTGTTAATAATAGGCATGTCTAGGTTGCAACTAAAAATATGGTGATACTAGAGTGTTGAATGCAGATTAGAACTTGCAAATTTGTATTTGAAACCTGTTTCAAGGGAAAAATGATGATTGCAGTGTCTTGCATTCAAAAGGAATAGTGGTCTTAATGCTTTGCTCATGTACTTGTGTGTGTTTTTGTGATTCTTTTGAGCACTCTTTACTGGCTATTCTGTTGTGTTCCATCTTTCTGCTCTACATTTTCCAAGTCCATCTGGTTCTGCAGTTTCTAATACAGTGCAAACGTTTTCCAGACTTGAGGCATTTTATATTTTAGTCAGATGCACACTAAAGCAATTAAATCTCTCCTATTAATGGCTTTATTGATTTTAAAACTCTCTGAGGTATAGGTACGTGTGGTGATGTTGCCCGTGGTCTAGTATGTTGCCAATATATCTATCCTTTGGGTCCTTTTAGCCATTGCTCACAATTGTCTGTCTTTCTGTTCAGCTTGTAGTGACTAAACCAAGTTACAGTAGTTGTCTCTTTTTCACAGCAGCTCTGCTTATTGTCCTTCAAAGATGAAATTTCCAAAGCATTACAAAGTCTGGAAATCGGTGACAAATGCCATAACTGTTTTTTAGCTCAGAGTCAAGAACTCAGTATATTCCTCTTCTAAGCTATTTTCTCTTAAAATAACTTTTTTTCAGTTTCTCTTAGTATGTTGCAGTGTGTGCTTTATAAAACATTTAATTAAAACTATTATACTTGCTATTTCCTTTGTCTGTGTCCAATGGGAGCTATTGGAATGAATGTTTCCAGAAGGCTTCATTTTGCCTTGATTGCTGGGTGGTTCTCTTCCTACATCCTGTACTGTGTGAAGCCTCATCTCTGGAATGTCTGTCTGGTCCCATAAAACGTTTGGAGAATATGCTATGACGTGGGGTATATAAATCCTCCGCACTTGCACGTTGGATGCTCTCTCCTCAGAGAGGATTATAAACACGTGCAGGTTCTTGTAAATTAGAAGTTCCATCTTGGAAGATAGGAGTTAAGTGCAAGGGGGTCATTTTTATTTTCTCTCTTCTCCCATGCTGTTTCCCCACACAAACACTTTTGGTTTCTCTGATAAGAACAGACTAGAAAGCATCTCATGTTTCTGGATAATATTTTTAAACTACTAACAACTTCATTTATTTTAATATTGTATGTTTTCTGGTGCCACTAGCTTGCATCTGTCTTCTCCTAACTCTCAATCTTCTAGCCCAGCTATCTCCCTGGCATTCCAAAACAACTGGGAGTGAGAGCTGGACCTGCAAGGCAGTGTGCTTTCCTGCTGTATATCTGTTTAGTTACTCTCTAAGGTGCTTGAGTAAATATTTGATTTGTAAGTTGGTTGTACTATAGTTTTTGTTAGTGTAGATTAATATACTTAATTTCTGGTAACACTTATCTTGATTATCTGATCTTAAGTATTGCTACCCATTTGAGAGGCAGTTTTTTTCATAATGGCCACTCAAAATGTTATCCTTTAGAAGAAATTGTAGAAAATAGCCTTGGATGAACTACAGGAGGGTTTTGTCCAAGCCTTGAGAAACAATATTTTAAGCTAATTCTAAAACAACTTTTGTCAATATTACTCTGCTAGTGCTTAATTATTCTTCCCTTTAGGCATATTTTTTCTGATGTCCAATATAAATCACTTTGACGGCAGTTTAAGTCAACTGAGTGTTTTTCTGAGCATGCCTCCCCTTCCTTTTTCTTGGCATATATTTATGTATTTTAAGTTATCTGACAAAGTTCTGTAAGTTTTGTTTTCTTTGGGGTCAAGTTTTTAAATCTTCCTTTGTGGAGTAAATTTTCTAGACTGTGATTCTTCTTGCTGCTCTTCAGACTCTGAAATTTGTGTGCATCTTTCTTGGAATGTGGTACTCTGGACTGCTACAGTATTTCTGTGGAGGCTTTGCCTGTATCAGTGGAGGAGGAGAATTATTTTATGTGGCTTACAGGTCATAGTCTTGTTCCTGCTTTTCCATATGGAGACACTGGGGTTTCATTGTTATGATTACTTTAGATCAGCTTGTCTTTCACTGTAACATATTATAACACCTCCAGTTTGAAATCCCATAGGAAATACTGTCCACTTGCCAAGATTTAAATATTTTTGTTCTTGCCCCATGCTTGGATGTCGTCTTGTTGCTGTTGCTCTGGAATGTATATAAATGTGGTTCTGAGTCTGCTCCAAAGGAAAGAAATCAAAACATCTTGATGTGTTTGGGAGGGAGAGCAAATCTCCAAGACTGTGGTTTCAGGCTGGTAGAGATCAAACATTCTGAATAAGAGACAAACGTGACCCCTTCTGAATGGCTGGCTTCGGAGAGTAGATCCCTGATATACTGTTTCAGCAACGTAGGGTATGATTAAAATCTCTGAGTGCCTTTGAGTAATAACACAGAGTCATTTTAGGTGTCTAAACCTGCCTGTGTTCAGGGGAGATAAGGAAGGTTCTTAGGTTTGTTGCAGGACTCCTGAGCCATGCTCTGGTAGTACTATTGCAACACGTTCCGTGATTGAAAGGGAAGCAACTGAGTATGAGATGTCAGACAGCATCAGTCCCTACACCTACGCGTGCAGGTTGTGAGGAGTGTGCTTTAGGTCCAGCTTTCAGGGCCTCATAATGTACGCCGGATGGCAGTTGCTCCAGGAAAATATTGGCTCATCCCGAATGTTGATTCGCTACTCATAAAGTAAAGGCTGGGGCATTTTTGTTTTGTTTTGGGTGTCTTTTTTAGTTTTTGTGTGTGTTTTTACTGTTGCTCTCTCTGAGGATCCTTTGTGACTGATTAAAACTCAAGGCTGAAAAGTTCAAGAGAAAACAAAGGGAAACAAAATTCCAACAGCTATTTACAGATGAAGTATCTGGTGATTCCACATAGAACAATTCTGCCCTCAACAGCTTCTCCTTCAACACATTCAGCTGTGTTAATATGAAGGTAGATGGCAAAGTAAATTGATTTTAGAGAATCAAGTTGTGACTTTTTCCTAGGGCTTATTTAAACTCTTTATTCTTTTACTTTTCTACTGTGATACTAACATGCAAATGTTGTTTTTCAAATATTGGCTAGGCTTTGTTCCTCTTAGTTTCATTTCTTCACTTCCTCCTATCCAATATGAATGCAGTACTTTGAGTTGTGCTTTTTTTTTTCTCTAGCTCAGACCAACATCTAATTTAAATAGATGAAATGAAGGAGTTTTTCAGCATTTCCCTGGTGTGTCTTAAACTAATGTATTGTGCCCATTTTAATCCCTCCGTTTAGGTAGATGGGTCTGATTTTTTACCTACAAAGGTTATGTGTGCAGTTACTGTAGTCATCATTTCGTCTTTCTTTCATGCTGCCAGCACATGCACAGAATGAGTGATGAGCTTCAGAGTAAGATAGTCTGCACAGTAATTCTCTCCTCATATAAGCATTCGGTAGGACTGTCACGATACTGTCCTCAAAAGTACTGTGGTGACTCTTGTAATGAGATAACTAAGCCACTCACAGAAGTCTGGGTCAGGAAACTTCATCCCAAGAATGGGAGCTGTGGAACTGTCTGCTTCACCTCCCTAATTCTGCTCTTGCTGTGTGTGAATCTGCATCAGAATGGTGCATCCTTCCTCCAGCACGGGGCTGGTGGGTAGTCTTTGGTTGTCCAGTGTGGAGGAGTCTGCTAGCACTGTTACTGAGGCTGATTGCTTTTTGAAGAATCTGCTGATAAGGTATTTGGAGTTCTCCATGCATCCGTGAGATGCACTGATTTTGAAGGCTAGCTGTGTTTTGGCTTTACAGGAATGATTCAGAAGATATTGCCGCACTGTTGAGTGGTCCTGGCCTTTCTTAAAGGCTTGTCTTCAATTCTTTTTTTGTGAGGCTAAAACTATCTGTCGTATTCCAATCACAAAGATGAGGTGGTTTAGGGAAAAGAAGTAGATGGTCATCTTAACCAACTCCAAACCTGCCTCTGTACTGGGAAGGAACAAACAAACTTGGAACATTTTTTGCAAGAAGCTAGGTAGTTAACAAGTAAGTTGTGCAGCTGTTCGTGATGGTCAGGGACAGACTTCACCTTGTGCTATCCTGCTTTTTAACAGTAGAGGGTACTGTTGGTATAAGATACAAAAATAGTTTTTCTCAGCTTGAGGATTCCCCCCCCCCCCAATGTATTGGTCATGGGAACTGTTAACAGATTATTACACAGTCATCTTTGGGTCATCTCCTGTTCTTTCCATGCTTTTATGGTTTTGCTAAGTCGTTTTATGGACAGTCCCTTAATTTTGTTAGAACAGCATTAATGTTTTCTCATTGTTTTTGCTGCCACAGGAAGAGTTTAAAAGATGTGTTTTCTGATATGGTTTTCTTTTTCTTGAATGCAGTGGAAAGACTTTTATATTCTAGATGAGGCATTCATTACCCTGGACAGCTTTCCAGGAAGTTTTTCTTTCATAGGTGAAACTGAAATATGAAAAAAGAACAGTACTGATTTGGGGACAAAGTTGCAATTGTTCTAGCTCTTTTGTTAAATAGCCTTACAACAGCCTTTCCTCTGCTGTTTTATTTACCACATTCTTACGTAGTCTCTGGCCTCTGTTCACTGCAAAGTTGTTTTATTTGAATGTTGACAGGTGTGCAGTTATTTAAGGCCTGCTTTTAAGGAATGTTACTGCTTTGCCAGAGGATCGTTAGAGTTCTGTGGAAAGGACTTGAGTGTTCCAGAGCTCAGATTCTGAGGGTATAGTTACATGGGTATGTTGGTTTTTGGTGACGAATCTGCTAAGAGTAACGGGGTAGTAGCATTTGGTTGAAGGTTTTTGATGTTTTTTGTCCCGTATTTTTTTGGTGATCCAATTTGCAGCCTCCCCCTGCCATGTTAGCAGTTGTTTTGGCACAGCCATGATTGGGGTGAGTTGCAGTGATGTGATGGAGCACATGTGATGTGACAACTTTCTTAATTTTGCTTCAGGGCTGAAGTACTATATAAGTACACTTTGAGGTTGGTGTTAATTTTGGGTTGAAAACTGGGAATTCTGCTGGGAGCGTAATGTACCCTCCCTCCGTTTGCTTACTGCCAAATTCTAGCTGGAAATAGTGTAACTGTTTTATTTTCTGAATGTACTATAATGCAGCTTTGTGCCGTTCTCCTTATAGTAGACTTTGAAGTGTCTTTTGTTGGTTTCTGTTAATAGGTGAGCAAATTGCAGGAGTGATTCTGTAGCTGCCCCCTCCTTCCTACGATGTTATGTTTCCTCACCTAGTTGTCCCTTGCATTCTCACAAGCAACTGGTTATCAGAGCTACATAATGTTTCTAGTCTGCTTTAAAGGACAGGATATGTTTTTAAAGGATATATTAATGTATAGATAAGGTAAAATGTATCTTTTCAAAAGACATTGACTGCCTCTAGGAAAGAGCCTGCAAGAACAGGGATAAGGAAGGAGAAATGAAACTGTTCCTCTGTCTGCTGCTGCTCCAGCCTGTGTGACAGCTTCATGGTAGCAGCAGTGATGGAACTAATACAATTCTCTGGATTTTCTTCCTTTACTTTGCTATAGTTTTTCCCTTGCAGGTAGCACAAGAGTGAGAACTAATGGTTGGTCTGCTGGTTATAATTGTATGCTGTGTAGCTGTTTTAAGAGCGCTGTGTAGGAAGTCTGTTGTTCCATTTATTGTACTTCTGCTGCCTCTAATTTTAACACGGATTTATTTGTTCTTATGCTGGCAAAAAAGGTGTTTTGCCAGAACAGTTTTTCACTTGGCAAACTGGTAGAAGCCATACATCAGGAAAGGATGTATATACACTAGATGATTTGATGGAGTAGATAATAGTAAACTCTTAAGCCTCAAGTTCTTCACCTTGTGAATCTGCTTATCATGACTCAGATAATTTTATTTGTGTAACTACAGTGTGATTTCATTGGTAAAAGTTTGCATGTAGACAGGCTTCAAAGAAATTTATTCATAAGCTTTTGATAACTGATTCCCCAATTTGCCTTCACATTCTTTTGCCTGTTTCTGGGATGATAGGGTAGCTTTTGGATATGGAGTTACTTGGGAACAGAAGAGGAAAGAGATGGCTGGCAGGGTTTGAGCTAAGATGGAGGAGGAGTGAATGGAGAGTTAATAGTGTGCTTTTGAGCTTTGGCTACAGAGAATTCCTCTAACACTGGTTATAAACACAATTTGAAAATTGTTTGTGCTCTTTGAGCTTCAACCTATTCCTTGTTCTCATTGCTTACCTTAAGCCAGCTTCTGCTGTTCATCTGATTGTATGGCAAATTATGTCAACCTACTCTAAAACAGCAGAAGGCTTAAAAGAGAATTGCTTTTTGCCAGTTTAACCTTTCAATGAAGGGAGTACTTGTGATGGCCCTAAGGTAGGGTGAGGCCTGGGGCACTGTGTTCAAGGAGCTGTTAAGTTTGGGGCTATGTTGTGAAGCTGTGCCAGCACTATTTAAATTTCTGCTGGGAGAATGTGGGGCATTAAAAACCCAACTGCTTGAAAATTTCTGGAAAATTTGTTGGAGGAAGTTTCCCATGCAGGACACTTAGTTCACTTTCAGTATATTCAACTACTGCAGAGAGAATGCCTGGATGCTGTGAGCTAATTCTGGCATCTCCTGGAGTTGGACACTCCATTTCACACACTGGTATGTTAAAGTGCCTGTTCCAATTGTGAGAGACAATGCTAAAAAAACATTTATTAGGGTAATAGTCACAACCTCAACAAGATCATTCCTGGATTTCCACTCCTGTACTCAAATAGTAGCTTTAGCAATACCTTTCATTATCCTGGGGAGGAAATTCTTTGTAAGTGAACTCTAACCTTGTGGTTATTGGATTTATCCTGTGCTCAATGTCAGTCTCGGTTCTCATTTTGAAACTCGCTGTTAAGACTTCTTGCCCAGCATTGTGTTACTGGCAGACCGGAAGGTTCATCTTTGTTGCTCTCTTAGCTTTAGTCCTCAGTGTTTAATTCTTCCTGAATCAGTCTAATGTGAGTGGAAGCACTTGCACTAAAACCCTGAGAGCAGCACTGATTTAGAGCAGGTGTGTATTAGTCACATAATTGCTGAGGTTGGAAGGAACCTCTGGAGATCATCTAGTCCAACCCCTCTACTCAAAGCAGGGTCAGCTAGAGCAGGTTGCCCAGGGCCGTGTTCAGTTGGGTTTTGAATATCTCCAAGAATAGACTGCAGCCTCTTTGGGCAACCATCTCCAATGTTCAATCCCCATCCCTCCACCCAGTTAAAAAAGAAAAAAAAAAGTGAAAAAGGTGTTTCCTAATGTTTAAATGGAATTTCCTTTGTTTCAGTTTGTGCCATTGCTTCTTGTCCTTTCACTGGGCACTCCTGCGAAGAGTCTGGCTCTGTCCTTTGTGTTCTCTCTTGTCCTGAGTAGTGGGCACCCCACTCCAGGTGTGGCCTCAGCAGTGCTGAGAGGGGAAGGATCAGTTTCATCACCCTGCTGGCAACACTCTTCCTAACTCAGCTCAGGATGCTGGTGGCCACCTTTGCCACAAGGACACTTTGCTGGCCCATGTTCAACTTGCTGTCTGGCAGGACCCACAGGCCCTTTTCTGCAGAGCTGCTTTCCAGCCAGTTATCCCCCAGTCTGTGCTGGTACATGAGATTATTTCTTCCCAGGTGCAGGATTTTGCATTTCCCTTTGAGTTTCGTGAGATTCCCATTAGTCTATTTCTCCAGGGCTTTTCCATATCCTTTGTCACCAGGATCCCTGCCCCATTCAGCAGCGTGCTCATGTTTTTCCTAGTCTTTTCCATTTTTTTTTCCATAGTTCTTCCGTCTTTTTTTCCTGCTGATTTACTTATAGAAGCCCGTCTCATCTTTCACATCCCTCACCAGATTCAACTTCAAATGGACTTTCACTTTCCTAACCTCCTCCCTGCACAATCAGACAGTGTCTCAGTCTTCCTCCTGGATCGTCCAGCCTCGCTTCCATCTTGGCACACTTCCTTTTCATGTATGAGTTGTCAGGAGCTCCTTATTCATCTGTGCAGGCCTCCTGCTGCCTTTGCTTGATTTCTTGCACAGTGGCTTGCACTATTTTTGAACTTGGAGGATGTGACCCTTGAAAATCAGTTAGCTCTCTTGGACCTCTCTTCTCTCCAGAACCATATCTCATGGGCTTCTTCCAAGCAGGCCACGAACAAGCCAAAATCTGCTCCTTTGTCTAGGCTGTGACATAGGGCTGGGTTCTGTGACTTCACCAGCTTGAGCATAGGTAGGATTAGTGCTTCAGCCTGCTTTTGTGGTGAGCTGGCTAGGTCACGCATTTTAATTTGAACCAGTGATTTTGTTTGAAATTTATAGTCTGAGTGAACCAAACAGGACAGGTCTGGGTAAGTAGTAAGTGTTCCTGCAAAAGACTACTTTCTATTGACCAGCCTGTAACTTTTACTTAGGAATACATCTGTTGCTAATATGTGCCAATCTTAGGTACCAGTGCTGGTACTGATGCTATTAGTCTTTCTGATTGTGGTTTTACTTGTGGATGAGTTTTCTCATAAAAACTTTGATCTAGCTGTATTTCATCTAAAAGATTCTCTTGCTAGACCCATTCCTCTCCCTTAGGTGTGCCTGGAACTGAGGCTTAAATTTGTGAAGTCCAGCAGTGCCCTGTGTTCTTCTGAGATCACTGTATAACCAAAAGTGTTTCTTCATGGTAATCATCCTGTATGTATCAACGAAAGAAAAAGTAGCTTAGGGGACTGGACAGCTAGCCTAGGAATTACATATGTTGTTTTGTTTCTTGCTCAAAAATCTATTGAGTATCCGTGTGTTCATTAATTTGTCTCCTGTAGCATGGATATGTATGTCCAAGGTGTAATGAAATTCAGGTGTATGATGTGGCTGCCTTTCAGAAATAGTTTTCTTGGTGGACTAGTACCTTCAAGTTCTGCACCTTCTCACCTTGCTCTGTTACCTGTAAGGAGTAACAGTACCAGGTATTATTTAAGAAGAGTGGATAATCCACTCTTAAGTAGATACTGTACCTCTGACAATTGCAGAATGACATTCTAGTTAGCATCCAGTATTCCTGGTCAGTGCAGATGAAGTGCTGGCAAAAATACTTGCAAAGTGATTTGAGAAGGCTCTGCTTGCTGTTAGTCACTACCACCAAATTAGCTTAATTAAAACCAGCTGTGGGAGAACAGTCTGCTGCAATTGATAAATCTAATTTCCTTCTCTCAAGTGTCTGTAGGTCTGGAGTTGGTGATAACTGCCTGGTTGGATGCAGCGAGGATCTTAAGGTGGTTGCAGTTCTCTTCCATATGTGCAGTTTTGAAGTTGGCCCTAAATCCTGCTTTTGGCTCACATTTCTCCATATGGAGACCTTGGCCTTAAGATGCTAGAGTTTGTGTATAGTGTTGAATAACATCTTTTGTGACTAGTATTGCTGTGCCTTGATTTGGTTTGGGGGAGTTAATGGGTATGTTTGTTTTAGTATGGTGTAGAAAGAATGCCAAGGTTATCCGACTTGAGAAAGATGCTCTTATTAAAGTAAAAAAACCCTCCAAACTTACCAGTCCACAAAACCAAAAGAACTTCCTCCTCCCCAGCCCCTCACTCTTAAAAATTAACAGTTTAAGCGATTTAGAAATATACAGTTTGTTTTCTCTGAATGATTAGTGATCCTTTGCTCTGTTTTTGATCTGATGTTTCAGGCTTCTGCAATATTCTTTATTCATAGAATGCCCTACTCATTGCCATCTCCCTTCACTTAATTTTTACCTCTTTTCCCATAATTTATTCATTTGTGCAGGAAATTTCAGTCAGACTTATGGTCAAAATGTTGTAAATGTTGATGGCTTGTCACAAACGAAGAAGAGGTCATTTTCCATTTCTGAATTGATCCTAGACCTGCCAACATCAAGCTGCTGTTATTTTGCCAGTTAAAGAAAGTTGTTAGGTGAGGCAGCTGTTGTGGAATACAGTTAATAAAATGACTTTTGCCATTTATGAGGCGTTCTGCTAGTGGAATAATCCAGAAATGGTGCAACTGTAAAGTCTGTGAATCCCAATGAGTCTATGAAATCCTGGCTGGGAGCGTACTTCAGCAGGTGGCTGAAAATGCTAATAAGGAATGGGGTCTGTCATGGAAAGCTCATCTTTCGGAGACTGCAATGAGTTTTCTTTGTGGAAACTGAACACATTGAAGAAGGGGAGTTGCTCTTGGCAGCTCTCAATTTCTGAAATTCTAGCTTTTGGTGAAGTAGAGTTGGCAGTTTCACATGAACTTTGTCAAAACTATTTGGTATTCCAGTGATGCTGGTGTTGGATTACTGTTCTTAAGCAAGCTGCTGCTTCCTTGGGCTGAGGCAGTGATTAAAATAGTCCATTGAAATGTTCTTGGTTTTGTTTTGGGGTTTTTTTTTAACTGATTTTTTTAAAGCTGATTAATAGTTGTCTGCTTCTCTTGCTCACCCAGGGTAAGATCTGGAAGTCTTTTGAAAGTCTAGCTGGAAAAGAGCAGAAGTAATACAGGTGTTTGAGAAATGACTAAACAGTGTAGACTATTGTGGCAGATGTGAAGAAATGCATATGAACAGATGTGGCCAAAAAAAACCAATTGTACCAATAGTTACTTTACCACTGAACTTCAGAAAACTTAGTTTCTTTTCAAAATTGCCTCCAGCTTTAAACAACCACTATCCCTTATGTTTGCATGTCGCAAATACATAACAGAGTTTGTTGTCTTTCCCGGATGGGCTCATCAGGATTTTCTGATGCATTATAGCAGGATGAGCCTGGTCACTCTGCTCTTCTGCATGCAGTTCTTGGGTAATTTATCCCCTATTTCTGTCTTGCATGCAACCTTTGTATCTCCCCAAGTCTCCTTCCTGGAAGACAAGGATCTTGTCAGTACGGTTTATCCTTGGACAAAAGGTGTTAATGTGACTGGAGATGAGACTGGCCCCTTTTTAGCTCTTCTTGGTAGTGGCAGCTTGTCTGTGCGTCTAGCCACTGCTGGCTTGGAAACTACACTGTGAGTTGATTTTTTAAGAAAGCTGGCTTGGTTTGTGAAACAGTTTAGTTAGGTGTTTAGAAGTTTAATTCCATTGATCCGTGACTGGAAAAACTGTTTTAAATCTTTTGGGGGCCCTGGAAGTTTATTTTCTCAATGGATTATTTCCCTGCCAACTGTTAATTTATGTATTTTTATTTTTTTTTTTGAAGAGTGTGAATTTTTCCTTTAGATAGTCTCTGGCCGTATTTGTCCAGGGATTGGAGAGCATTATAATCATCTTCCTTTTCTGCTGCTGCTGCTATTTTAATGTTTTTTTTTCCATCGTCCTGCAACTTCTGCACATAGAGATGACCAACTATTGACAGTATTTAGTCTTATTTCTAGGTTATTTTTTGTATGTTTTGGTGTAGCAAATTCTTTCCTTGGTTCAGAAAGTCTTCCATAAAATATGAAATGAGAATCTATATATGCTGCTGTTTGAAGTTACCATGTTTTTTCTCTAAGTATGGCAGCTTTCATAGTCTGGCAGATAACCTGAGAAGAGAATAGTGTTCATTTGTGGCATTTTTTAGGATGCATAGATGACTTGCATATGCCGATATTCATTTGTTTTGGAGCAGTGCAAGGCTTTTAGATAGAGGTAATCATCCTTTGTAGACCAGTTAGTGTGGCTGGAGAATGAGGACGATCTGATGGCATACAACCTGTTTTTCAATGTATTTGCCCTGTAAGATCATATGCTTGCTATCACTTTCTGTATGCATCTATTATGTGTAAAAGCATGTACTGTGTAAGACCTCTTAAATCCAAATTTCAGTGCAAACTTAGGAGCTTTATGAGTTTTATAATTTGATGGGCCAAAAACCTCTTTGGATTTTGGAATTCATTGTGGTCATGCTATTAAAAAATTGCAAAAGACAGCAATGAAAAACAGATCCAAAAAAACTTCTGTTCAGTATCAGCCTTCATGTCAATAAATTGTCTGGTTTGGGTCTTTACAGCACAAAAGGGTAGAACATTGCTGCCTTCTGGAGAAGGTGCCTACGAAGTCATTGTATTCAGGAGGTGGTTTATGCTCAGATATACTTCTGTACCTTAATCCTTCCTGTCGCTTGTTTTTGTTCCAAGCAGACCCAAGACAGATGAGAAGTGTCAGTGTAAAGCTGTCCATACGAGCTTGTTGGCAGTTATTCTGGCAGCTGGGCCAGATGTTGTACGCTTTAAGGTTTTGAGAGGCTTTTGACCACTGGCTTACTATTGTAAGTAGTAGATCATTTCAAACAAACTCAAGAATGCAAGTTTCCTGATGGAACTATTTATATTTTTGGAATACTGGTTATTCCTTTTGAAGAAGTAGTTTAAGAGCTAGCTCAGAAAACCCGACACACAGAAAACAATTTTATGCTCTCTACCAGGGAAAGAGAGCAAAAAAATAGTTGAAACCTATGCTAGTGTAGGGACAAGAATATGGCTCCAGTAAACATGAAAGCAAGACCAGCCTATTAAAGTCATTGTTCTGATTTCTATTAATTGCATCTAGGCACCTTTCTTTATGAAAAACAAAAGATAACGTAGCAGCCTTCCAAAGCTCTTTTATAGTGAAGTTACTAGCATGCAATAATGTTTGGATGTTTTCAGGGACTTTTGGTATGGGAATGAAATGCTTAGTCTTCTACAAGTTATTTAAAAAGTACATGCATGAGCACTAACCAAGAAAAGTGAAGAGTGTGTACTATTTTGATTTTTCTAATGATTGCAGTAAATTCTTATCAGCTTAAAATTACTGTCCAAACTACTTTAAGGATTAATTTTTTGGTATGTAGTTGAAAGCAACCAAAGAGTACTAGCCAATTAATTTTTGTGTGTATCTGCTTTAAATCACCAAAATACGATGTGAATCTGCTCCTTAATTTGCTACGCAGAAGTGTTATGTGCAGGGAGAGCTGAGGTTAGCTCAAAGTGTCCTTATCTGTGCTCTCCAGGCTTTTTGTATTGTTGCTCCAACAGTGTTGTCATCTTAGTTGAGTTGAGGCATGAAGTTACTGGAGTATTTTCAAGGATTAAGATTAAAGTTAAGTGCTTGCTAAAAAAAATAAATATAAAAAAAAAAAAAGAGAGAGAGAGAGAGAGATATTTCAGTGGTGTAATCTACAACCAGAATACTAGACAGGAATGGTTGAACTAAATGACTATCCTAATGATTGTTAAACATGTTGCACACAGAATAGCTAAATTTGTGTTTAAGTATTTTTTCCACCTTAAGTCATTTTAGTGGTTAAACTGATCTGTCATCCAAATATTCCTAGCAGTGAGATGAAAAGTCATGCACAGGTCAGTCTAAATACAGTCCTTTGAAGCCCCTCAGTATATTCAATGTACAAGTCTGCCATTAATTTTAAGCATAGAGACAGCTGAAGTGTTGTTTTATTATTGAGATAGTCCAGGGCAGACTAGCAGTGAGCTTTTAAAATTAATCTGTTAAGGAATTTGTAATTTTGAAGTATTAGGCTGTGACATGCATTCACAAGAACATATGTATTCTCAGCCTAGGCAAGTACTTTAAATTTGAGCACACACACACTGTATTTGAGTGCACAAATCTTTCATTCCCAATAAAGAAGGCAAATTTTTAATCACAGTAATAAGTTTGTAAGTGTATAACAGTATCTTGTTTTTGAATAAAAGACTGATATCACTGCTGATTTTCAAAGAAAACCTTGCACAGAGCTGGTCCTATTTTACTGATCTACGTTTCTACATTTATTCCTGAGTACTTCCCTAACTGCCGATATCTGTTTTTTGTCTTGCAGCTGGATTGTAAGTTTAGAAGAGTGAGGTCTTACTGCTTTATAACTTACTGCATGTACCATTGTGGAATCAGGGTCTCTGACTTCTTGGTGCTACAATAATAATTGAAATCAAAACGAGAGACTTGGCTTAGGATAACACAACAAATATAAGAGCTTTTTAAAATGCTGAGAATCTACTTGGGATTAATTAAAGAATTTTTCTCTGTAAAGAGAAAAACCTCTCAGATCTCAGATTTATCTGTACTGTCTGAGCCTGTTTAATTTTTGTGATTCTTTACAGTACATCTATATCCTGTCTGTAGTGGTGTTCCGCAAAGCCAGGCGTATTTTCATTGAACTTCTCCAGCACATTGATCTCCCCTTCTCTTTTTCATTTGGGGACTGTTTCTCCGTATCTTTTGGATAGAGCAACTTGAGAGGCCGGTGCCACTGGCCTTTCCCAGGACTGGAGAGCTATCCCTTCTAGGAGCTCAAATATTGGATGTTCTGGGTGAAGCACCATGTTGTCCTCATGGCCAGGGTTACCTTGGTCCTGCTGCTATGAAGTTATGGAATAGATCCAGATGAATACTGATCTTGTTAGCAAAATAAGCGCTTCCTGCTACCAAGTTGTAATTTGGGCACTGCTCAAGACAACAACAATGTAATATCCTTCTGAAATGTTTGCCAGCTGGCCCAGGACACTAGAGCTTTTCATTCATTGCAGAATAAATAAAATTAGTGTGCTCAGTATATCTAAAAATACATCTGTTTGGAACAGGAACATTATTTCTTGCTTGGTTAATCTTCCACTTTATTACAAATAACCTGATGGAAAAGGAGCAAGGCACACAACAGCAAGTGTAAAAATTGGCAAGATTCCATGAAATTCATTAAAAAAAAAGTAAGAGATGATATTGGATCTTTCTAGTATTATATCAGTAAGAGATATAGTTGTTAACCCCTGCAGGTTATTTTGCGGTATTCCTCTGCTTAGGTAGGGGGGCTGGACTTGATCCCTCCCAATTTAAATTATTTACTGATTTCAAGTGCTCACCTTTCCTTTTTTGTATTGTACAGTGAAGTGAGAGGGAAGATATTACAGAAGAGGAAGACTATCTCTTGGCTTTGGTTTGATTTTTATTTAATTTTAGTTTGGAGGCTCTGACTTGTTTTTGATCACTACTATGTTTGCTTTGTAACAGCTTTATAAAAGTATTTCTTCCCTTAGATATTTATCATTAAGAAGGACAAGAATCACTAAACACCGAGTTTACGAAATGACATTACACCACAATCTTATCTTCTCTTGCTTCAGAAATTCAGTTTTTGTTATGGAAAACTTTTATTGGTGCTCCCTACCCTGAGGTTTGTAAGTGAATCAAGAGTAGTCGCTGCCCTTATGAGAATTCCCATTCCCCTGCCTCCATATCAACCCCGAGATGCTGGTGACGGGACAGGTATTCAAATTCAATATAAGAGAAATACTGCAGTGAAACCTTATTTTGAAACAATTTATTGAAGTAGGAAATCCAGAATATATTGAATTTTTTTCCCTTACAGTCAGATGTTTCCTGTTGTTGAAATCTAGAGTGAGTTTTCCCCTCCCCTAAAGGGAATAAGGCTGAACTTTGAACTCGGGTCTCCTGTTTAGTTGGAGGCAGTACTGGACTGAAACACAGTCCCTGCGTTTCGGTGCTGCTATTCGTGTGCCCATCTGTGATGGGAAAGCCATGCCTGTACGGCGTATGGCCGCATTATCTGTTTCCCCTCTTAGGCACTGAGAACGTTAGAAAAACCCACCTCTAAAAATGCACTTGAGATTCTAATTCCTTGTAGTGTCCGAGCACAGGAATACTACTCATCGTTTCTAATACAGTTTGTGTGTACAAGTTGGGATCACTAGCGAGAGCAGCATCTTCTGTACCTTGTTTGGCCTTGGCTGATGCTGTGTGAAGTGGTGCCCAAGGGCTGTCAGAATTGGTGTGGACTTCTGCGTAAAGGCTTAACATCAGTAACTGAGAGCGTCTGCGAGCCTGTGGCACGACAAGAAGTTCTTGCAGTGACTAGTGGTGGTAGCACAGAGCCAGCTCGCCGTGTTCAGAAAAAGGCAGGGAAGAGTGAAAGAACCAGTTGTACTATAGAAGAAAATGTTAGTAGAACTGAACAAACCAGGGAGCGGAGGAAGCAACACTAATGAAAAACTGGTAGTTGTTAAACTGGTAGGACGGCATTTATCATTAGGCTGAGTGACTGAGTGATTTGACTCTTCCCAAAATCTGTCTTCAACAAGTAAAACAAAGAATTGGGAAGTGAAGTATATCCTGACAAGTGACTTGTAAGTGCAGGCAGGGAATACTTAAATTCAAATTTGAATGCAAATACTTGCATTCAAAAAGCAATCCATAAAATATGCCTCCTCTTATGTTTTGGGAAGTCAGAGGAATGTATTTGTCATTCTTTTAGAAGAGAAGGCAAAAAGCACTTAAGTTACAATGTTGTCAGGTTTTTTATGTGTGGGTTTGCTTGTATTCCTGTCTCCAGATTTATCTGTTATTAACTGGGTGTTTTGGGCCCGTTTTTCTTTTGTTTGATAGCTTCACACTGGAGGGGATTTCCCTCCCTCCCCCCCTTCATACAGCAGTTAGCTTTGTGCCTAAACTTAATTAGGCTCTTTGGGCACTTTCCTAGATTTCCAGGCCAATCTAGTATCTTTTATCAAACTGTCTGATATATTTGGAAGAAGCAGGTGAGCTGGCAGGTGCTCAGGCTGCTGTTTAGGTCTGAATCAGAGCAGATCACGTCAGGGTAAGTTCAGGTACAGAACTGCTACTTTGAATTGTATTTAATTATATTGACCAGTTAAACAATCACAGACAAGAAGGTTGATGGGACCTGTAGATTAAAGGGGAGTATCAACAAGGAGCTGGATGAAAATAGTTTGCTCTCGGGTCAGAGGTGATGGAAACTGCCACATGGATTAAAGTGTAATGTATCCAGTGAATGCAGAGACTTAAAGTCACTATCAATAAAGTGTAACCACAGCAACTCTAGAGATTCAGCTTCTAGTTTCAGGAAAATGTTTTTATGTGTACTGCTTATACTTGTACAGGTCTCATTGTTACTGGGAATATATTGTTACTGCTTCTAGTAAAATTCTTGCTTTTCAGATGCTTATACTCTGGTTGTGCTCTCATTTTTAATTGTACAACTATTTGGTCTCTGCGTGCAGATAAATTTCTTATTTAAATGCTGAGGTAAGAATGTTTGAGCTTTGGCTGGCTGAATGGAGAGTGAAACAAAGATTCAATTCAAATAAAAGGACTGCAATAGGTTACTGCGGTGTTTCTGAAGAGCATTTCTGTTGCATACTCATGAGGCTTGCATAGGAAAATAGAAAGTCTGCTCACTTCATTGACAAAGTGTTGGTGCCTAATGGGGTGTTTGATTCTATCCTTTTCACTACTCAGTTGAAAATGGGGATGGGTGAATGATAGCCTGTTCTCCTAATGGATAGTGTTTTAATTCCAAGTTAAAAAAGCAGCACCTAAAATCTTTTTTTTTTTTTCATTCTTATTCTGAACTAGAATTTTATTCATCAATGGTGTTACTACAGATGCCACCCCATTTAAGGTGACTGAGCTCTACAGGATATCTAGTCTGTGATCAAGCTCTGGAGGTATAAGTTGGATAAATTGTTATTAAATATAACTTGCAATTCTGTAGGAGACCATCAGAGTATCTGGAGAGCAGCAATACAGAATGAGAAATGTGACAGTGATCGTGTGGGTGAAACAGCAATGCAGACCTCAGAGCTTAGCTCTCTGTGAGAGGATGTGCCAAATTGCAGCCTTAACATTGCAAAGTATTGTGTTGTGTGTTTGGCTTGGTCTGTGTAGCACATTACTGTAATGGTGTGTGATATTGAGGCTGTGTTTAAGCCTTTATTATTAAACTCTCATAACTCCTGTGGGACTAATGGTTTGTGGTTTCTCAGGACCACTTCCAAAGCAGCACGCAATCTTTTTTTTACTGTTCCCCCCCCCCTTCCCCCAGGGAAGATAGTTTATTGCTAAAGTCTGGTTTTGTTTAAAAAAAAATCTGGATAAGAGAAATTATTGGTTTAGTTTCTTTGGTTTCTGACGTGGAAAAGCAAAAAAAGTTATTGGCTTCTCAGAAAGACTTACTGTAAAAAGCCTTAACTGAAATTCTGAAATGGCATGTAGGTAAGTCTACAGACTGTGTACAGCCCTTGATTAAATGTGGATTGCATTTGCTGTTCTCATTCAGTGTTGCCACTTATTTTCACTTTGTATATTGTGTTGTCCTTGTCATCAGTGAGGAAATCAAAGCAGAGACGGTATTTGTGTTGGAAGTTGGTCCATGATTTGGTGTTAGGTGAGCTCAGGAAGTCCGTGCAGTAGGGCTGTAAGAGCTGGTCCTGCCCATCTCTCAGTAGTGAAGTACCCAGGCATGGTACTAAGTGCTTATCCTATGATGTCTTCCTTGGAGCATAAAACTTCAGATGTTTTCCAGTACATCTCCTCCGTATCTATGGACACACACATACATGACATTAGAACACCTGATTTAAGAACTGCTGGAATTTTAGACCGCTTTGGAATTATTACACTCCTAGGTTTTCTCGGAGGCAGCATCAGTCCTTTTGGTTTTGAGTCCTAGATAATTAATTCCAAAATAGGACAGCTATGATGATGGAATATTCTGTGGGTGCTGCATGCCATATGTTTTACCTAATATATCTCCCATTTAACTTGACAGTTTCACTCCTCTGTGAAGACCTTTTTTTTTTTTTTAATTGCAGGTGTAGCTGCTCAGAGACCAGAGGGGTAGAAAAGAGATGCTCTGTAAGGAATAGTAATAGATAGATATTTGGTGTCCAGAAGTGCCTAGAACTGAGGTGCACAATATGCAGCAAGATGTGTTGTTCCTTTACTTCTGCTGGGGGTGGAGGGAATATGGGGTAGAGATACCCAGACCCTGAAAAAGCTCATGGTAATTGATCAACAAAACAAATGGGAGGGAAAGATTTGGAGAAGGAGACTTGAGATGGGGGGATACTGGAGTGGAAAGGGATGTGTGTGTGTTTGAAGAGATGAGATTGAGGGGTCAGGGACTTCTGAAGTGCAACCTTTGCCTAGAAATACCATCAGCCCTTGTTATTTCTGGGTGACTTATCTGGATCACGTAATAACTGTGATAAATGCAGGGAAAAATTGAACTATCTCAGATTTGCAGGATTTACTACTTCAGGACGAAACTGTGCAAATCTGTATTCCTTCAAAGGTAAGTTCAGCTGCATGTCTGCTTTGCAGCCTGTTGGAGCAGAGTTTGAGTTTGGTTCCAGAGCATCAGTGAGTCTCTCTGCGTGATGTGTCTTGGAGCTCCTGGTTCCTGAACAAAACTGGATATTTGCATTCCTTCTATGCCAGTGAGTTCTCCAAGGGCAGGGTCTTGTGCCACTCTTCTGCGTTCCAAAACGGCTGTGGTGAAGTAAATTCAGGTTATTCTACTCAGTTTATTGGTCTAGCTGGATAGAGGGCAGAAGTGGGAAGTGACCCAAAACAAAGATCCAAAATGGTCGACTTTGCTGTCTATCACTGGTGAAGTTTCAGACCTATTTATTCCAGGTACTGAGTGCCTTTTAAATAAGTATTCCTGTTTTCTTTATCTCTTCTGATGGATTGAATCAGGTCCAGAATTCCTTTTGGATTGTGCTGTATCTTGATTTCCTTTTTATTTTTACTACTCCAGCCACTGAAAAAATGACTGTAGCTAACATAAAAACAGATGTAAAAGGCTGGCATTTTACAGCCTTTGGTGCATGCAGCCTTAAGCTCTGTGTATTGGCAAACTCTTGGATGTCAGATTTCACGAACTGGGCATAAAGGCTGCTCTTCAGTTAAGTAGAAGAAAAAAGTACTTAAGCTCTGTCATGGAAGCAGGTAGCTGAAACGTTAGAAATTTGTCCTTCAGAAAAGCACTTCTTGGCACCTAAATCAAGGGCATATGTAAATGGATATGTTTTGCATTGTATCTTACTAAGTTTTATTTACCTTTAAAAGATAGGCAGAAGAGACCTTAAGAACAGCAGCAGGGGATGGGAAAGGCACTATGCACAGACTGAGCAAGCAGTTTGGCTTTGAAAAAGACTGCAAAGCCAGGAGGATTTTGAACTGAGCTGTGACTGGAAGAGGTTTGAAGCTAGAAGCAAGCTGTTGTTGCTGTGTTCAAGGAAGCAGGACTCAATATCTTTAATAAATCAGGCTTGCCTCAAAGAAACGCCTATCTCCAGTTCTGACCAAAATAACCTGTAGCACTGAATTTGACAGAATGTGAATAGCTAGCTGGGTGGAAAAAGGGTAACGTGATTATCTTCTCAGCCTTTACAGCTTCTTCCGTTTTGAAGTGTTAATGCCAGAAATAAACAGAGTGTTTTAATAAAGATCTGTGAAATTACTTGCCCAGAGGGGAATTTATTGTAATACAGGTTATTCACAATGAATTTGGTGTTAAAGCTGTGAAACTAATAGTCACATGGAGAACTGGGCTGGAAAAAGGAAGTCACATGCTTGTAACTTTTCTTGTTGTGGGAGAAGATAGTTGTTCTCAATTAAGGGATTGAAACATTATACAATTGTTACAGGCTGCAAAAATGTTGTTAATTTGGTGACAGTAGTGCTTTTCAGCCATTCTTAGACAAGTTCTAATGCCCAGTGTTTAATGGAAGATGTATTGGGGAAAATGAACACTTAAATCTGGCATAAACTTCAAAGCAATGGTTTATGCTGATAGAAATCTCAACATCTTTTTTTTTTTTTTTTTTTTTTTTTTTAAAAAAGTAGAACCTCACGCATGTTGTTTGGAACTAATTGATGGCAGATGAATTTACTGTGGTTACAATGAATTAAGCCCCTTGCTATTTAGAATAACATAAAGATGTCTGAATTTCACTCCCAAAGGAGGAAATACAGTTGTTAAGTCCAGATGGGTTTTTATTTTTATTGGAATAAAATTTTGAGACCGTAGTCTTTAAAAAGAAATGTAACTACCACAGTGTTACATCTGAGATGGAACAGACCTGCCTTTAAAAAAAAAAGTTTTAAATCCCATTAAATGAACAGTTTTGCTGTGTTTATTTCCAAAATTGGCTTTTCCTTTTTGAATTTGTAAGATTTGGGAAAAAAGCACAAGGATGATGTACAATATAGAAGATCCATGGGGTCAGTCTGATGGTCAAGTTACTGTCAGCTGAAATGTGGTAACTGTCACTGTCTGTGATTGTAACTTGCCCAAATGTAAGGTGATGCAGCTGGAGCTTAACTTCTTTCCAGCACACTAACTCTGGTTGTGATAGTGCCTCCAAACGAAGAGCTTGTAGGCAGGCAGCTGCTGTGGCAAATGGATCTCATCTAAGGCTGAAATTGCAAAGAGAAACTTAAAGGAGTTCAATCTCTTCATTTAGCCAAAGATGAGAGGCAGTTCTGCAATTACGTGCTATGTCAGTTTAAAGCTTCTATTTGTGTAAGTTTTCATTCTGTCATGTTAGTTTGCTCTTCTCTGTGTTTTGCTTGTTGGAAAGCTGTCTTTAAGTTCTGAGCCCAATTCAGCTCTTCTGGTTGTACAGCAAAATTCAGTAGCTGCTGCTTTAGTTTGGAACTGGGATCAGAATGAAGAGCAAACCATGAGACATGCTACCAAAATAATTGTCGGTTTGTCTCAAGTAAAAGTAAATCTGGAAAAGACATTGAGAAATTCATAAACTATTGTACCATGTAGCAGCTCCACTGGGAACAGAGTATGAAATCCTTGTTGATAAATTTTGCAAGCAGTGTATAGATTGTGAGAGTGGTATATAATGAGGAAAATGAATGACTAGTAATGGGGTCCACATGACTTTGAGCCAGGTGCAAGCAAGCAATAATTTTACAATTACAAGTGTGCCCCATTGTATGAAATGAACTGGAAGTCTTGGGTGTTAGCTGGTGAACAAAAGCTGTCACTGTGGCCATGGCTAAAAGGGCTAATGGGATCCTCAGATGGCAAAATAAAAAGTTATCAAGCAGAGAGGTTTGTTTGTCTTGATGCTTTGCAGTAGACAGCATGTGTGCTAAGACAAGGATTCCTGATGAATTGAAATACGTGCAGACGGGGAGCCACTAGAGTGTTTAAAAGATGTGGAAACCATGCCTTACAGAGAGAACAGTACTTGGCTTGGCAAACAGAATACCAGGGCAGAGTTGATCTTAATAGAGGACTTCCTAAATAGGACAAAAAATTGATAATAAAGAGCTCTCTAGTCTAGCAAACAAAAGCATGTTACAATTCCATTTTGGTATGACAAGGCCAAATTTATTTGCCTAGGTATTTGTTGAAAATATTTTCAACAAATAGTGGCTATTTCGTTGGGTAACCATGCCATGTTTCTCCAGCATACTGTAATGTTCTGCATTTGCTAGATGCTTGTTGGTTTTGGTTGCTGAAGAAGTTGATCTTTTTCTTGGTGGAAGGTAAAGATGAAATGCAGAGCACTGGAGGAAACCATTCTGAGTGATTTGTCACTTATTGCATTGTAATGAAGATGGGGTGTATTGCTCAGCACAGCTTTTGAGGAGCAAGAGCTAGATGTTTACAGTCTTGCCCTTCCTGCTTCACAATTGCTTGCTGTTTCTTCATCAGTACCACTAAATGCACCTGGAAATTTGGGTTAATTAATTTGTTTGTGCACTACAGCAAGAAATAGTGTTAAGAAAAAGGGGAAAATGAACTTGTACTCTTGTGTTGCAGATTCAGTGGTTCTTTCCTTTGACTCCGTTGGACATACAATAGGCTCAGGTACAACATTGCCTTCTCCTTCTCTCCCCCCCACCTCGTGAAAAGGCTTCTGTGTAGCTGGACACGGTAGCCATGTTGGGAGGCAGGTAACTAAGTCACACTTCTATGGCAATCAGCCATCTAGCCAAATTGGGTAAATAGATCCTTGTTAAGCTCCGTGGAAGTATTAAAGATCTTAATAGAACACAAATTAAAATGTGAGACCCTTTCCACTATGACCTGGATGACCTGGACACGTTATGTGTGTTAGTGGCACAGTTTGTTTCTTTTCTCATGTGAAAGGCATTAAGCTGATGTCAGCCACCAGCAGAAGAAAAACTGTTCCATGCTACTAGGAGAGTTTCTCAGCTAAACAAACAGTTGAGTTATTTGAAGAAAGACATCAGGAAGAAGAAGGCGAAAGATCTATACTTAAACAAATAGGGCTGGAAACTTGGTTTTTGTGGAGGTTAACCAGCATTACCGAACCCCAGAGCAAAGCTGGCCTGACCGTATTTCCTTTGGAACCTGAGCACTATCTTGAATTCAATTGAACCAAAAATCAGAAGTTCTTTTAAGCTGGGGGCACTTCATGAAATCAGTAACTATCCATTTGGTTATCCATAATATATGGGCTGTAGCCAAGGCACATCATAACAAGCACAATACTGAGTAAAATTCACTTCACAGTATGTGTATAATGATACATAGAGTGCAAGGAAGAGACTAAGAATTACTTTTAAAGTCCTTTAGCACTTAAAGGTTCTTCCCTTAGAAAAAAATCCAAGTGAAGATTCTGGGGTTTTCTCTTGCTTACTAGCCTTAACTCTTAGTTTCATAGGAAGTTTTCTGCCTTCCAACATAGCACCTATCTGCTCCCTGCACGATATGAAAGAGCCCCCACTGCCTGACACTAACAATGAAGCTTGAACACACAATTCTGATTTACTAACCTTAGAGCTAGTAGTAGCAACTTGTTTTGCTTACAGCACACCAAATGCTTTCTGCTGT
Source organism: Rhea pennata (assembly GCF_028389875.1). Lineage (NCBI taxonomy): Eukaryota > Metazoa > Chordata > Aves > Rheiformes > Rheidae > Rhea > Rhea pennata. Next base: position 12,531,539 of record NC_084670.1, on the reverse strand, counting down.
TCCTGCGTTATCCTCTAAAACCTGGAAACTGTTTTGTTGAGGGTGTATGGTCCAATATGGGAGCAACTTAGGGTACTGAGCGCAGAATGGACGGTGTTTGGGGGGAGAAGAGAACATCTGTTAACTTCCTTCCTAATAATGGATGTCAGTCATAACTAAGGCTGGTTGTTGTCCACCTCCTTCCCTATTGTTTAATGGCTTCTTTGGTCTTCAGAAGTAGCAAGGGGGGTATGTAAGTCTGAAATATGTGAATAAAATTCACATATGTGAATTCATATATGTGAATAAAAATTTTATTTTGATTGCAACTGAGTAAGTCTGAATCAGCTTATCCTCATTTGAGTATGCTGAATTGACGTTGGTATAACAAAGACTAGCATCTGAACCCAGAATGAAACTTTCAAATTTTATCCACTGTATTTTTTTCCCTAATATGTTTGGCTTCAAGTTAATTTGAAAACATAATTAGCCCTAGCAATAGCTTCCAATGCAGAGTTTCTATGGAGTTGATCATAAATGTTGTGTTATGATGCTACCAAAAGGATGGTAAAATTATTTATGAAGAATAAGTTCAACTGATAATGTCTTTTAGAGTACTGTTAATATGAAAGGTGGGAGACAAAGCTAATGTAAGCAGACTGTCTGCCTGGGTCTGTTTAAAAACATTGATCTTTGCCCTGCTTATACATTACAACTCAAGCTTGGTTTTGTTACAAATAGTATGGTGAAATTTAACCTCTAGTACACCATTCCACTGCAACAAGGTTGAATTTCTTCATTGAAGAAATATGAAGAAAACTCAGAGGAGGGAGATTAAAAAATGTCGAAAAGAGCTGTGTTTATTGCCTTCATATTTAGTACTCTGTATTCATTGTGATGGAAACTTTAGCTTGCTCTAAACTGATATGTATAATAAGATGTCAAGATGTGTGATACCTATCCAACTGAGGGATAGCTTTCCTTGTTGAACAGGAAGGAGAGAGAGAAAAACTGTGGCTCTTGTGGTTCCGCTGTCCGTCCCATCTCATCTTGCTGCAGACCCAGGAAAAGACAGAGCCCAGAAAGAACTCAAAGAAACAATGGCAGCTCCAGTCCCAGCCATTCCTAGTAGGTGATGTTTCAGGTCGGGGTAAGAAGGGGCAAAAACTACATCCTTTGAAACAAAAATACTGAACACTGTCTAAGAATTGCTCTTTTGTAATCATGCCACGTAAAGAGCAATGTCTTGGCACGGCTTCTGTATTTTCTCTGAACTGACTGTGGGTCCTCATCTTGGTTGTCACCTTTCCTCTTTCTCCCATATACAATTCACAGTTTTCAGAGATGCCGGAAATCTGTCCCATGCATCGCAAACTGATCAAACTCTTTGGGTAAAACTTCCTGAACTGAGTGTTTGGAAAATCATCTAGCTAGCAGTATTAAAATACCAATTCGTAGAAGTTTATTAGCATAGAGCATAATTAAATATGCTTGGAGTGAAACTGAACTGTCTGAAGTTCACACTGTGGTCTAGCCTTCATGAGATCCCATTTTCGTGATCCTTTTCTAAACTGCCCCTTCCCTTAAAAGATAAAGTTTGAGCAGCAAGAATGTTTCATGTGGTGTCTGGGCTAGTGTTTCAGCTGAAACTAGTTTAGAAAGAATGGTGTCATGCTCTGAACTTGAAAGACATTAAGCAGGACACAGAGGGTGTTTGAGTAGACCTAGATTTCATTTGTTTGCAATAGACAGTTCATACTCCTTTTTTTTCCAATTGTTTTGTTTTACTTTCTTGCTGGCAAATCAAACACTGGACCTTGACAGTCTAATTTATGCCCTTGCTATTTTTGTTGAAGACTTTTTTTTTTTTTCCTATCTGCCCTGTCTGAGAGCAAGTAAGTTAAATTTTTTTCCTCTAAGCCTTAATAGGATAAAAGTGCCCTGAAGGTACAACTTTCTCATCTGCTAATATGCTTGCTGGAAATACTAGGATTTAGGTATCCTGTAGGCATGTGCTGTTAGATGTGTTTGATCCTAGCACTGGCTGTATAGCATTCTTTTCTCATTGGCAATGCAGGCTGAAGATTCAGTAGTTCTAATATCTCTTTTCATGCAAAAGTTTTTGCTCAAACTGCTTGAGTATTTTAACTTGCTTGTTTTTGTTGCTTTTTTTTTCCTTTTCAATTTCATCCTTAACCCTTGATTAGAAGATTAGTTTGACTTATGCAGAGAAAATGGGATTTTAAAACACTCGTTTATGACAGCATATCTACTGAAGTTCATGTGCTTGTGAAGTTCATGTGGAAGTGAGGCTCATGGACTTGTGAAAGTCCATATGGAAGACTATGCTTCCGGATGCTGAATTTAAAATAATGTTCTATTAATCAGTTGAATTTAAATTTGCTGTTATTTAGGCGTGTACTGAATTTGTAATTCCTTCTGCTAAAGTCCTGAGCTTTTTCCTTGGGAGAAGCTGTTAGAACTATGAGAGGTTTCTCTGTCTTCTCCAGCTGTTGAAAATGCATCAGATAAGCTCTTAGAGCAGGAGTAGGAGAACCCTGGGTCTGTTGTCTTAAATACAACACGAGTCAGTTTTCTGAATTTGGTGACCACTTTCATGTATTTCAGATAGTGTGGCATGAGTGGAGTTTGGGAATACAGCTGAAGTTTTTAGGTATCAAATTGGCAGAATGGTGACAGAGTCCTAGCATGAAAGTAAAACAGTTTTGTGACTTGTAGAAGATAGCTTGCTAGTCTTTGGCTTTTCCAATGAGAATCTGATAATACATGCTGCAGTTGCAAACACAGTTATTGCTGATCTCTCCCTGAAGTACCCTTCTATCCACAGACCTTGTAGTGCCAGCCTTGTAGAGCTTACATAACCAATTTAGATATTATGTTAAATAATAGAATTTGTGAGACTCTAGTAGTTGTTCTTAGTTTTAGGGAAAAAAATAATTTCCATGTGGAGCTGATGAGTTTCCATGTGTGTAGTTTTTTTCTTTCTTTTTTTTTTCCCAAACATTGCATTTTTGACTGTATTAAGGATGCATGGTTGGGATGGGAAAGGATGGATGGACTTTGCTTTTTTTCCCACATTCCTGTAAAGTGGAGAATACATGTGAAAGATCTCATGCTTTTCCTGTTAATTTTAGTGGTTTTATTCTGCAAAAATCCTTCTCCTTTTTCATTTTTGATTAATGAAGTTCCACTCCGTTCTTTATTTCTTTGACTTGTAGACTGTGGGAGCTGCTTGAATCATTGCCAATGACTGTCATGTATTGATTGCATAGTCCTTACTTGACTTTGCCAGTGTATTCAGTATCATCGTCTATCTTTCATCTATGCCCTAGTCCTCCAATTGAAAATACAGCTGTGAACAAGTCCATTTACAAATGCCAAGAGGTGGACTAAGGAATACCTTAAAGTAAAAGTATTTTAACAGGATTTTACTGTATTATGTGGCATCTCTCCACATCAAGTCAGTACATCCTGTAGGTCACTAAAAGCCAATGTAGATTACTTTGTTTTGTTAATATTATTCTTGACTTTTATTAGGAAACACGATACAATTTCTAAAATAAGAATCTCTTGGAAGATTCAGTAGGTCAGTATTAGCTTCATTAGCCAAGTGGATACATGGCAGTAAATGAAATAGCTGTTTATTTAGCAAAGTTGCAGTCTGGCTTTAAACAGATGACTCCTAGGGAGGAAAAAAAAAAGTGAGGGGCACACACAGTTCATAGGAGGAAATTTTTCATCTTCCTTTTGGAGCCTTTCATAAATCTGGCTTGAAGCAGTTGGTTGCTTTTCTATCCAAGGAGGTTGCTACAGTTTTATTATGAAAAATATTTTAAGACTTGTACAATCTGTGTCAAGGTAACCAGAGCCTTTCAAAATGTAAAATGCTAGAATGACCTCTTTTTGTTTTATTTTACCTATTTCAGAGGTAAGCAGACAGGAGACCTTCCTGATGGATGACCCATACAGCATTATCAGCAAGTGATTGCTTATTTGTTCTTCCTGTGCCTGGGGGATGAATAATGTAGTTGCAGTGTCTAATGAAGGAGACCTCTCTGGTGTATTGCTTTCTTCAGACTGTAAAGGCAGGCCAGATGTCTTTGGGGGCCCTAATCAGGAATTACAGGGTAGAGAAAATGAAGGCATAGAGCTGGGAAATTACTTCCTTTTGCAGCTAAATCTGAAACAGTAAGTAGTATCCTCATGATTTTAAATGTCACCAGGGTATGTATGGGTTTGTGACTGAACAGAGGCCCCTGCTTCCAACCCACAGGTTTGAATTTCAGTTTTAATAGATGTGAAATTCCAAATTTTGCTGCCGATGTTGAGAATTGCTCTACAGTTCCCATTAAAGTGTCTTTTTTTGGCTCCTTAGCATATTGTCAAATTTTAGCTGTGTAGGCTGAAATGCTCTATGCTGGAGAGAGCCTATTTCGAATTTCTGGTGTTTTCTTAAAATTTGAAGAACTATTTGGTCTTTTCTGAGGAAAAAAAAGAGGGGATAAAATAAGTTGTTTTAGCAACATCTTAAAAGTATTGTAGCTGTTAATAAAATTTTCTTTGCCATTCATGCTTTCACCTTGGTTCTCTAGTTGGAAGGAATAATTTTCAAAGAAGTTCTTTTGCTCTTCAGAAAAAAAAGAGCATAAATTGGACTGTAGTATAAGCCTTTGAAAAATTTCAATTTTTACACACATGGTTGAAATGCAAAAAGGCCAGATAGTTCTACAGAGATTTGGGTGGCTAGGCATGCTCCAGTGCCGGGCTGCAAGGATTAAGCAGAGTTTTTACATCCATTGATTCTGTTTCTTCTGCGTATTTTTGTGGCAGGGAGAGTTTGGGGGCAGGTTTAGCTCAGTTGGTTAGAGCATGGTGCTGCTAATGCCAAGCTCGCGGGTTCAGTCCCGGTATGGGCTACGCTGAGGGTTGGACTAGATGATCTCCAGAGGTCCCCTCCAACCTTACCATTCTATGGTTCTATGACTGGGCAACACTCAGGACTAGTACACTCAAAGGCTCTCCCTAGAGTCAGTTGGGCAGCCTGGAGGAAAAGGCTGTTAAACTTGTATACCAAACCGGGTAAATAGGAGCAAGGAGGAAACTGGAACATTGATGTTAGGGGATGATGTTAGGAGATGCAATCTAAGCAGGGAGGCTGGGACAGGGTTAAGGAGCCCAGGTGACCTCAATTCTGCCTCTCTGAATTTGGTCTTATAATCTTAATATTCTTTTTGCAATTATTTAAATAGCCTTAGAAAATATACTTTCATAGGTAAGTTCCTTTACCAAATAGGTTAAAGTGAAAATCTGAAGAAAAGGATGCAGCATAAATCCTCATTTGTCTGGCATTTTAACTGCTGCTTTGTAGTCCTGAGCAGTATTTGTTTAAACACAGAATAAAACCTTTTCTTTTGTCCTTTTCAGTTGATCCAATGCATACAACTTTTTTTTTTTTCCATTGATTCTTTCTTGTCTATTGACTTCTGACAGAATTACTTCAAATTGGCAGAACTTTTAAAACAGTCTGCACGTGTTTTCTTGGTCCAAGGCAAACGTGGGGTGTTTGATCCTGTTTCATTGCAGGATAAGTCATTTTACCTACCCTTTGCCACAGATTGGGACCTTGCATGTGGACACTGACCAAAGCTGAGCTCAGTGAAAGGCTTCATTCTGTCCAGGGCAGCTCAGTCTGTGCAGAACTGAAATGTATCAGGGTGGTCTGAGCTATTCCTGATAGGACTTCTGTCTCCTGAGTGTCATAATGATTTCTTTAAACAAGCACGAACTTTATGGGTAAAACAGTTAGAACTAAGCCTCTTCCTTCCCTCCTGTATTGCCTGTCTGGCAATTGCTAATGAAATGCAAAGAGAGTTAGAGCTGCAGTATACTACCTGTCCTTTTTAAAATGTGAATATGTTTTCTGATTTTTGTGGGCAAAAGTATCGGTATTGTGCTTCTAAATGGCTAGATGTTAAAGAAACATTGAGTCATTGGTGAAATCACCTGCAGGTAGTATACTTAAAATAAAGCTCGTGGTTGGAAGGATAAAACTAATGAGCCAACTTAATTCCCAAATTGCTGATTTCTGTTTAGTAAAATAAGGAGAAGATTTTTGCCCATTTTGTTTGTATGTAAACAAATGGCTAGTAATGCAAAATACAATTTGAAAATTTGTGACTGATATTGTACATAGTGTTTTATGGCTGTCTGGGTGGTCTGTATAGAGTCTATAAATGTTAGACTACGCATTTTTCATTTACTCTCTGGTAGCTGGATTTCTTTTGGATGCTTGGAAGAAATTTCCATGCTTATGCCAACATTGAATTTGGCACAGGATTTGCATCATTTATAGAAATTGCAATGCTTGGCTATTCTTCTGTTTGTATAATCCTTATTACATGCTTTATTATGAAATTATTGTCAATTATTAGGTTCTTATTCAGTTCTGATCTTCCCTGAAATGTAGAAATAAATCTTGTTTTTGACCTATGGAGACCTCTTGTTCCTAGGGGGCATGATGAAATTTATTTCCCATGTTCATTCTGTTCTGTGCTTCTCTGTAATAGTGTAACACTTTATCAGCTGAGATCTATAGCTTCCTAAAACAAGTGAAAATGTAGTCCTTTGATCACTCTACTCTCTTCCAGTACTGCTGCTTTTATCCTGTATGCAACCTTTAATCTCTTATGGGCTGTGAAGGTAAAGCCTTCTTCAGATTCTTCCAAGATGATCTGCTAGTGGATTCAAAAAGTTTATTACCATTTTTTTTTATCCTATCTCACAGAGCAACTATAATCTGCAGATTGATGGGAAATACTGTTTCTCTGAGTGGTATGAAATCCTACTAGGGAGGCAGGTGTGGTAATGGCAAAAGCTAAGTTATCTGTATCACAAATGGAGGGAGCTCAGGTTCATCTGTATTCTTAGCTGACATGCTAGAACATCCCTGTATTGTAGAAAATCCCTGTATTGTGTCCACAGCTGGTCTGAGTCAGGAAACATTACAGCATCTTTTCTGCTGCCCAGAAACCCAAATACCCCATCAATACTCAAACTCAGTCTGGTTCTGTGCAGGACCACGTTGTCTCTGAGCTGAGAGGATGACATCAAGAAATACCCATGGTTTCCAAATGGAGCTAGTACAAATCCTGACCCAAGGCTGATTCCACCTAGAGTGGGAGAGCATCCACTTCCCTGCCTGAGGGCTCAGGGAAGGATGCTGTGCTCCTGCAGTGCTGTGTGAGCCCAGGAGCCAGTTCAGTTCTGGTACTGCACCCAGCCTGGTAGGCTGGCCTGCTCCTGGAAAGTGCAGTGGATCTAGTCAGGGTGTAGATCTGACATGAGCTGGATCATACCTAGCAAATGTGGCTGGATCTGAAGCGAGTTCTCCAGAACCACATGCACTGGGCCTCAGTGCAGAGACCCCCAAATGGGTCAGCAGGAACCAACATTAAACCAGTTAATAAGGCCTGCTGATGCAAGAGTGTTTTGTGGAGATGCTGGAGTATTTCTACCCTAACTGGTGTTTCTCTCCCTTTCCCCTGCTCCCCAGCTTTCACTGGTATTCTAGCTCTTCTTTATCCTACCCCATTAAAAAAAGGGAAGAGTGTTTTTGCGTATCAGCTGGTTAAGTTGGTGAAGTAAGGTGGAGGATCTGATGCAAGCCCAGAGCTTAGGATGTGGGGAGGTTAGTTGAGTGACCAGGAAGGAACCTGCAGCCAAGTAGCTTGAAGGGAGGGAAAGGTAGGAGTGAGACTACCCTTTTCACTTACGGTGAGCCATGTGATCAGCTCAGTCCATCTCTAATCGTCACACCCTAATCACACTGTATTTTAGAATCAACTGTATTTCCCTTTGTTTTATTGTGCCTGTGTTTTACTTTAAATTAAATACGGATCTCCAGGCAAGAGTTGCCTTTTCCTGCTGCTGGTGCTCTGTGCTTTTGGCTTTCCAGGTGTCTGGTGTTTTATCTGTCTTTTTTTGGTTCCAGGCTGCTTCCAGCCAGCACAGGGGCTGCATTGCTGTGTGCTGCAGTGACTTTTAGCTACATTACTGTGAATACAAAGGCCAAATGACAGGAGAAGCCTGTAGCAAGATTCCAGTTCACGCTGTCAAGGAAGCTTAACTCTGAATCTGTGAAACGTGGAGGCTTCTTGTGTCCACGTCGAAGGAGCTGCATATGATAGAGATTAATTTCTTAAAATGAGACAACAATAATGCGGTTGTTTCCAGAATTTCCTGCAAGTGTGAGGTGTCCGCCTGTGAAGGCAGTGTTTCTTTGCCTGCAGAAGGTTGGTCGTGTTTCGCCAGCAGGTTGCAGGAGGAAGTATAGATGCCTCAGTTTTCCTTATTAGAGCATAACAGGGGACACTTACACCTTGCTGAAAGCGCAGGACAAACTCATGCTTCTTGTTTGAACCAGAGATACTGTTTTGTTAAACTTTTTCCAATTTTCTGGAAAGTGCCTTTATCAGATATGGCATGTGTAGCTGTACAAAATTACCTTATACTTAATAATCATTACCGAACATTGCCAAGTAAAAGATTTTAACCTAGGGAAGGTGAAATGCCTGTGACAAGCACAAGGTAACTCTTACGAATCGTAGCAATGGAGGTATGGCGCGTGTGGCTCTGAGCGTTCAATGTGTGGTTTTCTGGTGCTTTGGTTGCAAAGCTCGTAAAATGCTGGATTGGTAGAAAGCCCAGGGTGGTGCTCTCCAGTTATGAGGTGATGTATCTCTTATGCTGCATTTTTTCTTCCTGTATTGACTCTTAGGAAGGTAGGGTGTGTTAGTTGTATGGAATTAGGATGATGACAGATTGTTCAATGGCTGTAGCTTTTTCTTTATCTGTTGCTGCTTGTTCAGTATGGATGTTTTAGGAAGGGGCAGGGGTTAACAAAAGTTCCCGGCGCTCGTTTGCCCTGAACAGATATCTTCCTGTGTGGGCAGGAAGGGTAATCACTGTGCTCTTGAAATGGCAGTGGGGAAGAAGAACATGGGCAATGTGCTGAAGCCCTGTGATGTAGTGGACAAGCAAGAGAAAGGAGGATTGAAGGGACAGATGATACAAGTGATGGAAATAAGGTTGAGCATAAAAGAATTTCCTGTAGGAGGAATAAAATAGGAGGAAGTTGCGGGGAAAGACACACAAGAGGGGAAATACAACTTTCAGTATGAAAAAGGTGTGGGGGGTCAAGTGAACGAAGAAGGGGTAGGTTGCATGTCATGTGCTGGTAGAGAAGAGATAGTATGTGCTGATATCAGGTGTTCACATGTTCTGCAATTTCTATTAACAAAACTAATAGACCATAAATAGACCATAGTTCTTCCTATTAACCAGGAATTAAATTTTGATGGCATTGAAATCAATGGCACAGTTTACACTGTGTCTCTTGCCATGATTTTTTCTTAGATACGTTTTTAAGCTTTCCTGTTCTGTTAGTAAATGATAGCATGAAGAGTTTGCGATCTTGTGAGTAAAAGTCCTGCAGAAAAAATTTTGATATTGTTTCATAAGGAAAGAAATCTTTTCTCCATTTCCTCCTCATGGTGCCCTTTCAGAAAGGTTTTGATAGTACTTGTCTTCTTGTTTCTTTTAACATACCCAGACCGTTAAGCTTCTGAGGGATTATCTTTTAATTTTTCTTTGTATTATCTTGTATCATAGTGAGATGATAGGTGGCTGTCAGAGTAAGGAGGCGCTAGAGGATAACCAAATACAAGGAGGTCACTACACCATTTAGGTTTTTTTGTTACACGTTTTTGGTGAATTATGAGAAGTTTTTTTTTTTTTTTTTTTTTTTTTTTTTTTTTTTTGTAGGGAGTATTTGATTTATGAGTTCACAATGTATTCAGAGATGCTGAATCCAAAGCTTACTTTTATCCTGAAGTTATTAAAGCAGCTTTTCACTGACATTTTGCCAGTAATCTGGCAAAAAGCACTGGCATTTTGATTTCAACTGCTAGCAGGGAAGATTTGTATGCAGTTCCACATGCTATTTCGGTGGTGCTTTGCTGCCTTGATTTCAGATATCTCAATTAATTCTAGTGATTTCTAAATCAATGATGCCTCTCATGCTCTTGTTTTAGTATTTCCTTGCGATTCAGAAATGAGAATTTGGTAATACCTTTGACAGTAGTCTGTGATAACAGCTGCTAGCAACTGGAATTTATGATATAGCTATTTCCATTAAGAAGTAACTAGTGTCCTTCTATAAGAATTCGTTGCTTTTCGGTGCCTTTTGCAGAGGAGACGCTTGCAGTTTTTATGATATTATGTCCCTTGCTTTTGTTTTCCAGAATATGACAAACTGGGCTTTCTCCTGAACCTGGACTCAAAATTGTAAGTAAAACAGTAGGACTTTTCTTTTGTTTCTGAATTCACAGATTTCTGTTGCAAACAACTCTACGACATTTGGACAGCATTTTTGGATTGGCTTCCTGGACCATATACTTCTGCCCAGGACAACCAAGTCCTGGGGCAATACGGCAATTACAACTTCTTAGCCCACACAACGATCTGCTGGTGGGCTTGGATTGTGGTTCACTGTCATTAATATCCTCTTAATCGGTCATTAAATAATTAATGTCCACCTAAAGCCATGTGGACAGCTCTCTGTCCTAGATATCCTACTGTTCCAAATGAGCAAAAATATATTAAACATTTGAAAACAGGAGAAATGTCAAACTCCTAATATCTCAATAAATTAGACTGAGTCCTTTACAGTTGGTTCTTTAAAAAAAATGGATACAGTTATTTTTGTAAGTTAGAGTGGAAAGAACCTCAATAGTAGATAGCAGTAGTGACCACTTGCTATGTAACGAAGAGCAAAGTGCAGAAAATTGGTATCCATCATGTAAGGCTATTCTGCTTTTTGTTATAATCCTTCAAATTGAGGCTGAACTTCTTGACACTAGAGGTCAGTAGATATTCTGTTTCTGAGCTTAACAGCCATGGAGAAATTCTGGTGTCAGGAGCAGGACTGCTAAAAGTCTTTGCCTCTGCTACTTAAAAAGACACTGAAGCAATCCAGTGGCCTTGAATGGCTTGAATTTGCATATACTGTATAATATTTTAGATAGTTTCATTGTCCTTACTGGATGTAGTATTAAGGTGTTGAGTTTAGTCTTGCTAAACGGCTTGGGAGTTCCCACAGTGGAATAAGTCTCATAAGTGTGCTAAGGACTGTGTTTGCAGTGAATGAAAGTCTTCAGGTAGGACCTTTTATTGAACAAGAAAGGTAAATAAATGATTGTAGTTGAGTTTAACTGGCAAAAAAAAAAAAAAAAAGTAGAAGAATACATACACTTGAGAAAGAAGGAATATTGATTTTTCTAAAGGATTTATATCTCATTGTGCAAGAAGGATGATGTTTAGTGAATAAATAACTGGTCAAGGTTTCTTTCTGCTCTCATTTAGTGTAGTGACTGAGAGTTGACCATTGACTACTATTTGGAGCTTGTGCTGGTTGGAGAACTACCCATTTATTTGTGGAATTTTCTTTTGGTTTCCTTGGGAATTGCAGACCGAAGCATATTCAGTTTTACAACATTGTGGGATGAGATGATGTATTATCTTCAATTTTATGCATGGGGAAGCCAAAGCTAAGAGATTAAGCCAAAATTGTGAAGAGAATAAGTATGTTTTAAATGACCATCTTGGTGTTTGGGGGGGGGGAGTGTTTTAGGTTTTTCAGTAGTCAAAAAAATTTTTTTTCCGACTACTTAACATATTTTATAATGCCAGTAGTATTCAAAACAGCCACCTATTGACTGTCCATACGCTTTTGGCCTACCAGCTCTAGACACCAATATGCCTTCTCTAAGCCACTGCTTCAGGCTTGCTCTCCCTTTTCCTGTGTTCCCTGTCCTCCTCACTTTTACTTTTAGCAGATTTTATTGAATATTCCTTCCCATCATGCCTGCATTAAATCCTCTTTTTCTCTTCTCTGCTGTCTTTATTTAGATTATAGCTCTTTGAGACGTGGCCTGTTCCTCCTCATATTTTTGTATGAGGCCCAACGAAGTTTTTACTTTTTGGAAGGCTTCCAGAGCCCTAAAAAGGATTTTATTTAAAAACTCCTCATGACTAAAAACTTTGTTATTTTTGATTAAAAATTATATTGTATTTTCTTTGGTAACTATTTAATTTGTTTGTATAGCACCCTAAATGTGCGTGTTTGCTTTAAAAGCAAATCAGCCAAAAGGTTAGCTTCTGAAAAGGCTTATTACCTAAAATCAGCATGACTAAAACAAATGCTATGAGGATAGATTAAGTAATAAAGAAATCAAGTGTTACAAAGGTAAAAAGATGTGTGTGTGTGTGTGTGTTTTGTTTTAGGCTTCCTTTTTTTGCTTTTGGTTTTTCAACTGTATTTTTTTTTCTTTTTTTCTTTGGGTTTTCTCCTTTTTTTTTTTGTTTTGTTTTGTTTTGTTTTTTCTTCTTTGGAAGTAAAGTTGGTCCCCCTTTGAGAAGGGAGAATGGATCTGATGACCTTCAGAGTTCCCTTCCAGTCTGAATTATTTTATGATTTTTTTCAATAGCAAAAGGAGCTAGAGGAAAGATGAAAATGTCATTAAACATACTAAATAAGGATTATTTTGAAAGATAGATGACAGATGATGAAGCTTAGATGATTCTGCTGCTGTTCCACAAGTTCACCATGTGTTCAGGATACCAAATACGTTTTCTAAGTACGTACTGTGAATTCAGTAGAACCTAATCATTAAAATTCAGATTACTTTGTGACACTTGATCAAGATGGTATTACCGTGGAAGCACTTTCTGGTTTTTTTTTTTAAAAAAAAAAACTTGCCCAGAGAGTTAAAAAGGATAATATGTTCTGCACTGATGACTTTGTTGGCAGAAGTAATTTCATTACGTCTGTTGTTGTGATATAATCCTTCTAGTGGAATTTTGCCACAGATCGTAACTTTATAGAGTTCACTTAATTGACAGCATGTGAGAATCTTGCGTGACTTGAAGCACTTGGGGCAACAATTAGGTTTCGCTATTTTTTCCTTAATTTTTTCATTTGTTCAAAATCTGTTCCTTGCTGTTAGTTGGTACAATTTATACTAATGGCCTGAAGAATTAACGTTTCTTTTACAAAGGTAGATCGGTGATAAAATGTAAATGCTCTGACCAGCATTTTAAATAACATCATACAAAAGAAATTATTTGATGTGAATACATAGTAGAGTGTCCCCTTGTCTTTGCATCTTTTTTCATTCATTATTACATCTGCATTCTTTACCCTGTAGGTGTCCAGTGTGTGTTATTCAGATGTGATACATGTTGTTGTGGTTACAGCAATATAATGATGCTGTTCACTGTTTCTCATGCATTTGGGGAAATGATAAGGAAAACAGATTTGTTTCCTTCAGAAGAGAAAGCTATCAAAAGTCCTTGAGATGTGTTTTCTTTGAGAATTATGCCTCGCTGTAGGAGTAAGGAGGCTGCTATTGCGAGCATCTCACCTGGAAGGGGACAGAAAATTTTTACGGTACTGTACTTATGCTTCTAGCTGGACTGTTTCTAGCTGGAAACCTTGTTGCTGTGACAATAGAAACACAGGGCCTAGCTTCTCAGAAAGGGGACTATCAAGACGACACTTTGCTGCCTATGCTCAGGCTAACTCTAGGAAAGTCTCTTAGTTTTTGAAAAGCAGGATATTATCCAGGTAGGGATTGTTAATGAACTGAAATATGGCATGAATGATAAGCTGAAGACATCTATAGGCAGCACAACTTCTAGATTAATGATTTTCAATGTCAAATATGACCTAAGGATCCTCAGGACCAGATCAGTAAAAAAATTGTTGCAAGAGTTGCTCATTTCTTAGTTACGTTTGTACCAACCATAACATAATTGCTGAAATCAGAATATCAAAACAAAATATGTCCAAAGTATGTAAACAGTAAACTCTATCAGTTTCTCCTAGGCTTCACAAGCACCAGAGCCCTATACCACTTTCAAAGCTTCAAGAATAAAATCCAGTACTTGTTGTGTAGAGAAACGCACTGATACCAAAAATAAGACACAATTCACAAGTCTAAACTCTTGGCAGGGGCCAGTAGTTCCTGAACAATTTAAAACAATCAATCACATTAGTGATTCAGCCAGCAGATTACTAGGTGCCACCAAATGCCAAGATTTGCAGTTGCTTTCCAACATCTGTGCTTGGCAAAAGTGTTGCATGCTTTTTTGCTATTAAATATTTATATTGAAGTAGTTCTTTGAGGCTGGCCAGGTCCTAGAAACAAGGGTGTCTCATTCACTGCAAATCCTGAGTCATTCTCTGAGCAGAAACTACATTTGCGTTGAATGAAACGAGAGCTCTGCAGAGGATGGATATATGATCATTGTAGTTAGACTGTTCTAAAGCATATTTATTGAGGTCCAGATGAAGGTTGCATGGTTATTCTTTATTTTGTCACTTTGGGAATGGTTGGCGTAGTGACCTTAAAAAGATACTTTTATGGTTAGCTTTGCAATTTGGTGCTTTTAAACACCAATAAGAGAGATGTCCGCTTGTAAGGCAGGATGTGATGTTTCTCTTCACCTGCTGCCACAGTGAAGATTTTAACTGTCAAATTTTAGAGCTGCGTGATTAATGATGGAGTTGTCCCAGGCATTGGCTTTATTTGTCTGTGAATGAACTGCTCCTTGATTACGTTATGTAAATGTTACAAGATGTGCCTCACCTCATGAGCAGCATTTGGTATACTGGAGATAAGTTCTTTGCTAAAACAATAAGCTAGTTGGTGTTATAATGTGTAGGTATTATAATTTGAGGGAGAAAGTAAATTTTTTTTTAAAGTAGAAGCACAAGGAAAAAAATTGCTACCTTCCCAATTTGAAAAATTAACTATGAGATTAGTATGGTTGACTGCACTAGCAAGATACTAATATAATAGATGCAATATATTTGTGTAATGTATATATTATATATATTTTTAATTTTTGGGTAGTATTTAATTAAAATGAGGAATATTCTTTTTTCAGTGGGCACTGTACTTTGCTAGACATTTTACAGAGTAGATTGGGAGACATAAATTTTTGAATATTCATGATGATTTCAAACTTCACTTTAAAAATAACAGATGAAGACATGGGGGTCTTTGAGGGGAGAAAAAAAGAGAGAGCCAAAAATAACAGCCTTCACCCTGCAAACTCGAACGAAACTTGATCTAGACTTTGAGAAGACTGTAAAAATGGAGGAAGTTTGGGCTAGGGAGAAACACACAGATTGGATTACCTCTGTTTATTTAAGTTTTTCCTTCAGAGCTCTAATAATGAAGAACTGAAAAAGAGCCCCTTCCCCTCATTTTGTTTCTAAGGTGGGAGGTTGCTTTGAAAGCATGTGTGTGTCGATGTGTGGTACTTTGCTATTAAGCACTGTAAAAATAAGCAATAAACTTGTTGGAATGCTGGACTTTGCTGGTGCCTGCTGCTGCAGGATTTTTGTGCCCTGTTTCCGTTCCTATTTGACTTTCTATATTCCTACAATTCTGTGGAAAAAAGGAAAAAGTAAGAAATCACAATGATCTCCCTGCCCAGGCAGGAGTAATGCGCATCTCACTGGCTAAGTGAATGGATTCTGAGTGCCAAAAGCAAATGTGTCTCAGTGCTTTTTTCTTTCTTTTCTTTTTTTTCTTTTTTTTTTTTTTTTTTGATATTCCAATGCTTAACATGCTTTGCAACATTGGTGTTTTCCTGGCATATGGTATTTCTTCCTTTGACTCTCAATTCATGTCCTCTTGCCTGATTGCTTCTAACCTGCACTAATTGTTGAAGCACTTGAGATGCTTAGGAAAATGAATCCTAGCTATTCAGTGATTCATTTGCCAGGCTATTAGTTGTTCATATTTTCAACTTCCCATATTTTGTTGCGATGTCATTACCATCCCAGTTATCTGTTTTGCTATTCTTAGCTCGTTTTATTTTTTTCCAATTTTGATACTTTGGAATTTTTATAAAGGTTCCTAACATGAATCTCTTATCTAATTTTGGGATACCTATAATTGGATGCAATTGCAACAGAAAAAGAAGATAAAGACTGTAGAACTTAAAATTGCTAGCTACAGATATAACTTAAAATGTATATGCTTAAAGCGTTTGGTGCTTTTAGAAGGGGCAGTTTCCTGAAGCTGGAAGTAATTATGAACCAAATCATTTGGGAGAAGAATGTAACGTAAAAAGATATGAATAGCTGGGCATTGTTAAGAGCAGTTTACTGTTTGCCTCAATAAGTTCAGTTTCATTTAAAGAAAGAAAAAATACTCATGGAAAATCAGATTTACATAGAGGATAAGTGAAAACAGTGGTAATGTATTTACAGAAAAGGTAGAAGTGTTCAGTAAATACATGGGTTTTTTTTCTGTCTGGATGAAAAAATTATATGCTTTCCTTTAGAACAACAACAAAAAAAAATCTCAAGCAGCAGATAGTAAGTGCATGTGGTTTTGAATTGGTATGTCTGGACAACATTCTTTCAATAATTTTAAAAGAAGTAGCTGAGGGCTTTTTGGACTGCTGGAGATCATTAATAAATCTTCAAACAGTAGGGGAACTCCATATTCTTGGCAGAAAATTATGTGCCAATATTTTAAAAGGGAAAATGTGATGACTCATAAGCTTTTCAGTCCATTTTTGATCCTGAGCACTGTAACATATTGCCAATATGGGTTTCCACCAAAAAAAGAATTAAAATTGTAATACATACAATTCCAGTCATTGTACAGATACATAGGAAATGTTTTTTGTTAAAGGGACTTGTTCTTTGGATGAATGTCCATGAAGGTTAGACACTTACTTGCCCAGCACATGTGCAATAGGTATATTCCTCTTAGGACTAGATTTGTGGGGGGGAGTTTTGTTTTTTTTTTTTTGTTCTTTTAACCAGCCAGACTTGAGAGCTTGAGAGTATAAAAGCTGAGAAGCTTTTTTTTTTTTTTTTTTTTTTTTTTTTTTTTTGAGGCTTGGGGTTTTTTTTGTCTCCTTGTCTGTAAGGCAGAACACTTACTTTGTTTGTAGTGGTTCACCACAGTAGCATTAACCTAGCAGATATTTTTTGTGTGTGTGTAGATGCAGTTATAATTGATTATCTTTTGTTTAAACAATAGTTAAGGAAACTTATAAAAATTTTTGAAGTTGTTGCCTTCATAGAACAGTAAACTTAATTTAGTGGCAAAACCCAATCTGGGAACTATCTGTAAGCTCATGAGTGCCCAGGGCCCATCCTGTTGCTTTTCCTCCTTGGGAGAAGAGCATGTAAGAAACCACCCTGCATGTCCTTCCTTAAGAGAACTGTTCTAAAACTGAGACATTAGACTCACTAGATGAATTATTTAAGTTTTGATTGGCTTCAGGAATGAGAAATTATTGTTAAATTTCTAGTTACTGAGTGTATCCTCCTACAAAGACCCCTTGCTTGTTGAATGACTTATGATAAGTGAATAAATGCATGTCATTGTACTGGATTGAGCTGTCTAAGCACAGGCCAATTCCAAAACTTCAGGTAAAGAGGTTAGAAATACTTTATCTTTGAGACAGAGATGGAACAGGTGCCCCATTTTATTGCTTCAGTGTAAGGACCTAATTGCTTATACAGTTTATTGCAAGGACTAGTTTTCTATGGGATTGTGGTTTTTGATATATATTTATGCTAAAACATTGGCGTTCATCACCTTATCCTTGCTATCAGTCATAATGGACATAGTTGCATCATGCGTTAGGGAAACAGGTGTTTTGTTGCTGCTTGACCTGAATCAAAGCACTGATGGTACTGAACAGCTTATCAGTAAACTGGTGCAAGAGTTGTCTCTGGAAGTCCCAAAGGCATCTGATCACCAGATATCAACTCGACTGCATCTGCCTGGCTTGATGTAGCTCCCCTGTTGCAGGTCAGCCCTGTTCCACGCCCAAACAAATCTACTTCCATTCTGTTTTCCCTTGGAAAAGTATTAGGGAATCTTCATCTGGTCTTTCTCAACAATTCAATGGGAGTCATTCTCCAAGAGTACATTATAATGTTTATCAAACCTATCTAAGGCATGACACTTGCTCTGAAAAACACTCTTCTGGTATCTAGACACAGTTTAGGTGTCAGCTGCTCATTCATATCTTTCTGCAGCTGATGATGAGGATGTTTAAGTGGGGTGTGCTTCATCTGCCTCCAAGTTTGTCATCTGTATTGCTGTAATGTGACCAGATACATCAGAGTTGTATATGGCTAGTGACACCATAAATAAAATTTAAGGATATGTGTTAGGTCATCAAGGCAGGGAAGAGTTGGGTGGAGAAAATGCATATCAACTTCTTGCATGCTAGAGAAGGGCAGTAAAACCAAACAATACTTTTAACTGCCATGATTAGAATTTGTTAGGTAGGAAATCAATATTTCATCTGTGCTGAAAGAAAACGGGAAACCCTGTTGCTGTAATTAAGAAGAATTACCTAAAATGAGAAGAGAGGATGGTGACCTGGCAGGTAGTGATAGGCTGTGAAACCATGATCCATAGCTTTTACAAAGAGGATAGGCTGGAGGAACTCTGGAGGAGAAAGATTAGTGGAATCCTATTAAATATAATCCAGAATTAATTTATTTTTTTTCTGTTCATAGTCTTATGGCTAGAAATCTGACCGTAAGTCTTGTGTAGTAACACACTTTATTTTAGTCTTCTGAGTACTTCTAGGTCTGAAGGACAACGTAGATTGGTATCAGGCAGTAAACTGAACTCTGCTGTTTCTGTGGAGAAACATGAAGAAAGATGTAGTACTTCATTGCTACCAGAAGTGCTCTGGAGAGCACTTCTGGGGTCTTCTGGAGAAGTGCTCCAGAAGACCCCAGAGCTCATAGGGCTGGGGCAAGAGCTGGGTGTTGTGGTGCCCATCACACTGAACAAAGCGCTGCGAAGGCTGCCTTTAGCAGGAAGCGTACACATAGCTGCATCTCGCGTGGCACAGCAGGCAGGGAGTGCTGCAGCAGTTGCTGAAGATACTGATGTGTGAGCTGGATTGGGAAGCTCAGATAAGGTTTCCTCTAGTTGCTTTCGGGGAACCCAAGCGATTAAGTATTGCTTTATATGAAATACTCTGTACTCTCGTGGTATGCAGAACCTCATGTGGTTCTATCTCTGCTCAGAGAAGAAAATAAATAAATAATAAAAAAAAAACAGCCAGAAGCCCTATTGCTGACACAAGCGTCCGTCCCAGTTCTGCTCCCAGCAACAAGAATCAGAGCCTCCAAAGAGGAAGCAGGGATTTCACAGATCCATACGAGCTGTTTCTTGTCTGCCCTGCAATCTGTTTCAGTGGGTTAAAAGAGGATAAACTGAAAATTGTCAAACAAACAAAACAAGACCTTTTTGATGTGTGAATTCAACCCATTTGGATAAAGGTATTTTATTTTATTCCTTTTAATTTCCATTTAGAAATAAGTTTTTGAAAAGGACTAATCCTGGAGACCTGAAAAGTGTGAGCAGTATCCTCTACAGCTGCAAAATATTCAGTACCTTCCTTCATCTTTTTCACCTACTTTCAGTGCCACCTTTTACATCACTGAAGGCAGAAGTCACCAAAGGATGGTTATGTCATCTGACTAGCTCTTTGAGTCAGGCACTCTGATACGTGCAGGATTCAACACTGTAATTCATTGTCATGAAATTCAGATTTGTGATTTTGCAGTGTTATGTTCATGAATTAAGGATGTTCTGCTGAGAAGTGAAATCTCTTTCAGTGCTTAACCTTGGAGCACCCCCATAGCCTATCTACCAAACATGTTAGAAAAACTTCTCGGTATGTGCTGTTTTAGGGAACCATGAATAGTCTCACGGAACATCCGTCCTAAACCAGAAGAAAGTTGAGGGTGAGATGAGATGAAGGTCTGATTATTTGGACTATGCAACAAACTTCATTCTAGTCTCTGACTCTTCATCATTACACGTGACAGTTTGGTTGTTGGTTGAATGGCCTTTTCAGACTGACAGATGCTGTTTGAAGTTTAAAAGAAGTCATCTTAGCAGAAAAGCATTCCCTAGAACAATGTATCTCAGAGTAAATAGGAGAGGCATTGGATCTGGGTGGCTCTGCAGCTGTTCTTACCATTAATAGTTCTGGCTGTTAATTATTTGCCCTACAGTGATTTGGATTTTGTTAGCGTTGTGAAGACGCATTTGTCACCATCTCTGCAAGTGTTCTTCCAGTTCAGAGTTACTATGTGTGATTTCTGGAGGAAATGCTTTCCTTTCAATATGTAGCTTTTTGCTTTTTAAGACTTCAGTATGTACTTACTAGATTAATTGATGTGTGTTCAAATTCATGATATCTGTCTCTAATATGTCAGTGAAAACAGCTTTCTTTGAATTCTTACTTAAGAGTGAGAAAAATTCAGGCCCTCATGACTGTACACATTTTGTAAAATTACTGGTGAACCACATCCCTCAATTGTGAATTAGCCTCAGCATACCATCTAAAACAATTTATCCACTGACCAGCTTTTTTCCTCTAAATTTTAGAGGAATTTTAGTCCAGCCCAAGGGAAAAAAAAGTTAGAGCCCTTGCCAAATCCAAAGCCTCTTTGATTAAAAGGAATTAAGTTGTTATTCCTTAGCAGGCTGTCCAGGTCTTTCCTCCCCACCCCCCCAATTTTTTATTATTTATTTATTTATTTGTGGGTAACCTGTGTAATCCTTACTCTGCAAAGTTACTTGAGAAAGTAAAAAAGAGTGTTTTGAACTCTTCTGGTTAAGATTTGCTATCAGGTAACTAAGAGATTTCCCCCCTCCCCCCCAGTGGAATTTATTCCCCTAAGATTTGAGCTGCAGAAGCATGAAGGGCTAATATCGTGAGCTGCCTTTGTAGGAAAATAGGAACGGCCGGGCTTGAAGATTCGCCCGCTCCAGTACCTTGTGTCTGGAAGGGATCAGCAGAATTGTTTGGGGAAGGAGAAAACATCCGATGCGAAATACTCTTCATTCTAGGGTAGTTCTCCAGGAAATGGTGTAGCTTTGGTTTTCCCAACTTTGAGATGAGTTTAGACCTTTCAATATGTTTCAGTAGAACTCAGTTCTACTTCTGGCTTCTGTAACATACTGGCATAATGAGGTTAAATTTGGTGTGTGGGTTTTTTTTTTTTTTTTTTTTTCCCTCCCCACCTCTAGCCTTTTGGAGGAATATCTTTTTTCCAGAGGAACTGATTCCAACTAATTTGAGCAGGGGATTCCTGAATTCTGATTAGATTGAACTATTGGTTCTAATTCCTTTAGCACTTGTTTGTCTTTCCTGGACTTACACAGCTTGATTTATTACACTATAAGCAGAAAGATGCTGTTCCTGATCCAAAGAAAGCATTGACTGTTTTTAGGTGTAACAGACGAGAGGTGGTGATGAAGACCAAGAGTTAAGGCAATAAAATTATGATATTTCAATATATCTTCTTTCTTTACTTCAGTGGGTAAAAACCATTAGAATTTTAGTTGGTTCACTTCTTATTGTCACTGTGCAAGTGGTGAGTATTGAGAGGTATTTAAATAGAGGATTATTGTATTTTATTCTTACAAGTTTAGAGAGTTAGTCTCTTTAGGCAATCCTTTCAGAAAGGAATTCAAGAAAGAATCTCTCTCTATTGACTCCTAAGACGACTGCTAAATGAATCCCAACATGCTCTCCAAGTAACTATTTGCTGTTTTGTCATCTTTTTCTCTTATTTGTAAAACAATAATGATGTTTATTCCTGCTCTTACTGAGGCTAGAAACCTGTAATTTGGAATAAATAGAAAATATAAGATAGAATTGTAAAAATACACTTTCAGGAATGATGTTGGATTATCAGAAAGTTGCATTATTTTAAAGTTTTACGTTTTTTATCTAAATATTTATAAATAATTGAAATGAGCAAGAAGTCATCTTCGTATTTATAATTTCACATTTCCTACCTTCAGTGAACAGCTGTCTTCTGTGCAAGTCAAGTTTGTGTAACTCATCCTTTTTGTTTAGTCTAACAATTAATATTTAAGTCACTTGCTTTCTCTTTTTCCTATTTCTTTTTTATAAAAAGAATCAAATGGTCTGTTTTCTTTGCTCATTATCAGTGTCTATTTCAATGCAATTCTGTTTTTTTCTTCTGTGATACTAATCTTAAACGTAAGATGTAGCAGGAAAAAAATAATAAAAAAAAAAAAAACAAGGGAGGAAAGTTTGTTAAACTGAAGGAAATCAGGAACATTGCTCAATTCTGAGTAATATGCAGTATGAGATCATATAAAAGATGTACCTTGAACTCTTGGGTTTTTACCTGAATCCTTTGACTGCAGTTTTATAAACTCAGCATTTAGTTTCTCTTTTTGTGGGTAAAAAGCCCTTCTAGCCTGACATCTTTTTATCCACAAGGATGCTGAGACTTATTTAGGAGGTGATAAAAGGTTATTGATTGAGAAGTTCCAGAGCTTTTTCAGAATATTGCAGGATTGTTGGATTCTTTGCATGTAAGAGATAGTACAATGATATAGTTTTGTGGTTTTAAAAAACCACAAACAACCTACAACTGTATTTTTGAAAGTGTTTATGAATTTTACATAGTTTAGAGTAATCTGAAATTCCTTATTCTGCCAATGATCTTATTCCAGGATGGGATTTTTTTTTTCTATTATGTCAAAGACCTGAAATGGAATTTAGTAAAGAATGAGAATCCTCATGCCATTTTTTTTTGTGTGTGTGTGGATGGAAACCTCTTCGGTGTGTTTGTGCAAAAATGACTTTTTCACAATGACATTCCCAGTTGTGTTAGTGGTCTTTGGCTTTCAGTGTCCCTCTGTCTAGCATATATTTCCCAAAGACATCATTGATGCTGCATCTTGCTTTCATTTAGGGCCCTGGAGATGGGTCATGGGTTTTAATAGAATGTCTTTAAAGCTTTGTTTCCCCAAGGCGGTTTAATGTAACCTAATCTGCTTCAGCTGGTGTCAGCTGGGATAGTCCAAACAAATAAGTATAAGTACCGGTTGGTTATCTTCTCTGTTAAGAAATTAATTTCATGAGAAGCCACAATTCTTGGTGGAGAAGCAGAACAGGACATTTTTTTTAGCATGGATCATATCTTTTTCAGAAGGAGGGATTTGGGCCCTCTTTCTGCCTATTCAGTCATACAACCTCCCTGAGGAGTTTGCTTACATACTGAAGTAAAATTTGAAAATATTTACATCTATTTAGCTGGCTATAGTGTGATAGATGCATTTCCTGTCTTTCTCAGTATAAGCATTCCACTTTTCCTCCTTTTTTTTTTTTCCAATCTCCTCATTTCATTTTTTTTGTTTAGTTTTTCCTCAGCTGGAACTAGAAAAACAGCAAATAGCATGTCATCAGTTCATGTAGTTCGTTGAACCAAAGTTTTTGGAAACTTCTAACAGAGCTATTGTAAGAGTTCCTTAAATTTCTGTGCAGTGCTTTCTCAGCCACACTGCACTCTTGCCAAAAGTGGAGCTCCAGCCACGTAAAAATAGGAAGGTTCATCAGCTCATCGTGTTTCCGTAATGTTGTGCGCTCAAGGGGATGCTGCCTGACAAAATGACACGGTAACCTTGACTCTGCTTAAAGGTAGATGTGCAAACACATTTTTCAGCCCTCTGCTAATAGTGGTTTATAAGAAGTAACTACTATGCATGCTAAGCGTGCTCTTGCTGTTAGTGACCTCTTTTCCTTTGCGACTCCATAGCGGTAGCTAGAGAACAGTAAAAAGAACTGCACCACCAGACCCACCAGATGTGTCCTCCCACATCTTACGTGAACTGATAATATTTACTGTGAGACTGAAGAACTATAATGAAGGGGAGAAATCATGCGGGCACTTACTTTCTCATCTCTTTCTTCAATAAAGATCCTTGACAGCTGGGAAGGGAGGCTTGGTTTATGGTTTTGTTTCAGGGTTTTTACCTCTCGAATGGAATTTTTTTGCTTCACAAGACCACGAGATATTATGAAAAAACATACTGGGGACTGGAAACTGTCTTTTTATTAGACTATAAATGCTGTATAAAACATATTACTCAAAGATCTATGACCCCTTGATATTAATTAAAAAACAGATGCACACTCCAACCATTGTGGCTCTGTCTTCATTAATGTCTTTGGAGCAGTGCTACAATTTTGGAGCAAATCCCACAATCTCTTTACTATGCACTGGTTGAGTTCAGAGACTGATTTTGAAATGTAGTTCCTGGCCATCTTTCAGGGGAAACTAAACTGAATGCTTTATTCCAGGTGTCTACCAAATGCAATACAGCATTTAACTAGGGAAATAAGGGTCCAGAGCAAAAATTTGTCCTATGGCCAACTTTGAGCCATGTGTGTCAAGGAACCTGACCGAATCAGGAGAATCGGGAGTTGGAGTAGATGTACTCGAACTTGCAAAATGATTTAGGAAAGTTTTCCACCTTTGTCAGGAGGTCCACCTTAAGACTAACAGTATGATAGTCCTGGCTGACTGAGCATAGCAGCTTTCTGTGTAAGCTGCTACTACTAATAGTTATCTTGGAATCATCACACCTGGATAACTTGCATCCTAAAGTTTTAAAAGAGCTGCTTGGAAAATTCTGCATTGTTGATGTAGATCTTTACTGTTTATGAAACGATGGTGATTTTTCAGGAGAAGGTTAACGTGCTAGCACTTGGAAGGAATAAGCAGAATGCCCTGAGAAATTATAATCTAGTTATTTTTTGACTGCAGGCACAATAATGAAACTGGTGAGATGAAGCTATTTACTAGTAAAGAGGGTAACTTGATTTGTTTGGAGTGCATAGTTCTTGACCCATCTGGTGTAAGCAGTAATTGGGATTATAAAACAAGCACTGAATGTAAGCTCTTGTAATGCTATGCAGGATGTCCTGGTAATTTGTCAGGCTGCCTTTGCAGAATATACAGTCAATAATATTATTTCTTCTATTTGGAAGTAAGAAATACAATTAGAGAGTTTCCTGATTCAAAGTAGCAATATATCCAACAGTGTATTAAGGATGTTGTCATCAAATATGAAGGAGATGCTTGTTCATACACTTCACTTCTGTACACTGCTTTTGTTACAGAATTGAGTAGCTACTAACAGCAGTGTGATTTTTTTTACAGAGCTGAATGTATTTGAAATAAGTGTAGTTCTCCACATCTCTAGCAACAGCTTTATAGTGTGGGGTACTTCAAGCAGGAAGGTTTGCAGTCTGCTTTACAGAAAAGCAACCTGTGAATCTTTCAGAAAAACCTTAGAGCAAGTTTAGATATCTAAAATGAGGTTAGCTTGGGTAGCCTTGTGACACAGGCAGAGTGGCAGACAACAAGGCTATGCACAGCCCTGTTCTAACATTTCACTTCGTACTGTCACTAATGTAGGCTTATGAGCATCCTGGCAATGACAGTATGGCCTAAATGTATAACCTGGAGAAAACAGACAAAAATGTCCAGAGATGGATTTAAAAAGTAGAGTTCCCACTTCTAGTTTTCTGTTGCTGACTGACTCAATACACTGCTAGAGGGAAAGAGAGGAACAAATGTTGAATGATGTGAGGTGACAGCTACAATTGGCTTACGAGAATTGTTATGCCTCTGGCGCTCTGGATCGTGAACTTTATCACGTCCAAGAAGTGTTAACAGCTTTGCCCCTCGGGCTTTAGCAGTTCTGAGAATCTCTGTGGTTTTGTAATTGACAGCTCAAACGTCCTCGTCCTCAGCATGCAGCGCTGGTTGCCCCTTCCAGATGAGTCAAATGCATCAGGGCTTCAGCCTACCATTCTTTTACAGAAACGCCAGGATGGGCACTTGAATGGCACTTTTAATTTGATAATGAAAGCACCATTAAAGCAGATGAGAAAAATGGCTGTGTTTTGTGGCACAAGGTATTTCATGTGATCGCTGAGGCCATTTGGGAAAGGCCTGCTGTTGAAATGGTTATGCAAGTTTGCCAGCAATGACTCACTGCTGTGTTGGCTACAGAAAAATTCCAGTTACTTTGCACTTATTTATGAAGATTTTGGTATTAGTGATACTCTGTTTTGTTTAAACTCTGAATATCTAGCTATGCCTGAATCTGCTTGATAAGTGTAACATTTCCCATGTTTCATTCCTGAAACATTGGGATGCAGCAGTAAGCTGTGGTCTGCACACTCTACTACTATTAGGAAGAGTGTTGCCAGCAGGTCGAGGGAGGTGATCTTGCCCCTCTACTCAGCCCTGGTGAGGCCTCATCTCGAGTACTGCAACCAGGTCTGGGCGCACCAGTACAAGAGAGACATGGAGCTACTGGAGAGAGTCCAGCGGAGGGCTATGAAGATGATCAGAGGGCTGGAGCATCTGCCCCATGAGGAACGGCTGCGAGAGCTGGGCCTCTTCAGCCCGGGGAAGAGAAGACTGAGGGGGGATCTTAGCAATGTCTACGAGTACCTGAAGGGAGGGTGTCAAGGGGACGAGGACAAACACTTTTCAGTTGTCCCATGCTACAGGACAAGAGGCAATGGGCAGAAATTGAACCACAGGAAGGTCCACCTGAACGTGAAGGGTGGATTTCTTCACTGTGAGAGTGACAGAGCACTGGCACAGGTTGCCCAGGGAGGTGGTGGAGTCTCCTTCTCTGGAGATACTCAAAGCCCACCTGGATGCAACGCTGTCTACCATGCTCTAGGTGACCCTGACTGAGCAGGGAGGTTGGACTAGGTGATCTCCAGAGGTCCCTTCCAACCTTACCCATTCTGTGATTCTATCCCCATTGACTATGTTAGGGGATACATTCTAGCATCATTAGGATATTCTGAGAAAAGCATGGTAATGCTCATGCAGGATTTCTATTTATCTAGTTGGAGTATGTAAATAACTTGATGCCTCTGAGCTACTTAAGCATTTCTCATTTTGTTGTAAGGTACTAATGCACAAAAAGCTAAGGTATTGTGTTAATTTTTTAATTAGTAGTGTTAATCTCCGTTTTGTCAGTAACAGCAGCCCTTTTCTTCATGTGGCTATTCATAAAGATCCTTACTGAAGTCAAAACCACAAATCGTTCAGTGCAAGTCTTTGAGATTCCAGCCTCTAATTTCTTAGGAACTTGCTAATCTCTTGTTTAGAAATATGTATTATAATGTCGTCTATGGAAACCAAACAATTGAGTTTCTGTTGTGCTAGGCAATGCATTGTATCTATCTCTCTTTCTCATATATTTAGAGAAATATAATCTCTGCTATAAATAAGTGACAATGTGTGCAGTCAAATATATTGCTCTGTCAATCTTACAGATAAGGAATTGAGATCAAAAAAGATTAAATATTTTGACCAAAATCATGGAGGAAGCCTGTGGCAGAACTAGAATTGGATTTATGTTATTTTAAGCTTCTTTTGTTGCTTCTTATCTATAAAAGTCTTAAGAAATGAAATTCCGCACTTAAAGTAACTTTTCTCTTGTTTCTCTATTATCAAAATGGTGCAGTCTGTGCAATGTTATTGGACTTCTAGTGGTAGTGAACACTTGCAGTTTCCATTGAATGTTGAACGTGTAACAGTAAACACAATTTTCTGGAAGAGCATTCATTGCCATACCATGACTTAGGTTAAGGTATCTAGTATTACTTCAAAAGCATAAGTCAGTTAACCTTCACAATAATGTTGTGAAATAGATGAATAGAAGAATTCTGCAGGTGGTGAATAGAGACATAAAAGGATTAAATGGTTTGTTCCAGATGACTCAGTTGAGCTATTGTAAAAGTATATACTAGATTCAAATATCTTTTCTTGAATTGCTAGGAGCTAATCAGATCCTGCTTCTGTACAAAAGCTGAATGAAAATAGCAGTACTCTGAATTTGGCCCTGGAATCATTAGGGAAGCTGGATTATTAGGACACTTCTCAACAGAACAGCAGCAGTATTGTCTGTCCCAAATACTGAAAGTGTGCATATCCTTGATGACAACCTGTCAGAACTGCTTGGTGATTTCTTTCAAATGTTTGAAAGAAATCTAAATAATATTTCCCTAGAGTTCTTACTTCTGTCATACTCCAGAAAAATGGCCAGAACAAGCTGTTGGTTTTACTTCCTTCCTTTTGAGAGGTGGAAGTCTCAAATAGTATCTCTATATTTTTCTTCCAGGAGGATTACTCTCCTAGGTGTGAAAAACCTTCAGTGAAAGCAGAGGTTTAGAAGTATTTCAGTTATCTTTGACCCTATTCTTTACTGATGTTCTCCTGTGATACTATAGAACAAGAAACAAATACTTATCTGTGTGTTCTGTTATTCCTCATAGCTGTTTTTGAAAAAAGCTATAAGGAGAAATAATAAAATGACTTTAATGATTGCCCTTACCACTTATAGCCAGGAGAGTCCTAACTCTCTCCTTACTTTTTCACAGGCCTCCAGAACTGGCATCAAAGTATGCAAATTTCTCTGAGGGAGTGTGCAAGCCTGGTTATGCATCGGCGCTCATGACTGTCATCTTCCCAAAGTAAGTAATTAATTTATCATTATTTTTTCTCTTCCCCAATGACTTCTTATTCCTCAGGGCAGATGTTCTGCTGCAAGTGTCTCTGTCACTTCATTGGTGCCAGTGGAGACCAGTGTGGAAATTTTGGGTTATGTGAGAGGCCAGTGGCAACAGTTCAATTGGTTTCAGTTCAACTAGGAGCTTGCTTCAGGAATGTAGAAATATGTATCTTAAGCAATACAACAAATTGTACCCTCAGTGCATAGTAGAAACGGATGGTCATGTTCACTGCTGGTACCAGATAATGCAATTCCTAGAAAGCTCAGGTCATGCAGTGACAGATTAAGTCATCTAAAGTAGTGAAGTGTGGTGTTTTTTGACAACAGGGCAGGTTCTTGGAGGTTTTTTGCAGTAGTGTTTTCCAAAGGAGGCTTGGAGAGGTTAAAACATGTGATTAATGTGTTGTGCATCCTATTGAGTTTGAAAGCTTTTTGTTAGCTAAAGTATTAGTAATTCCTTCAGAATTTCTTTCCCTCAGAAAGAGTGGAAAGTCTGTTGCAGTTCTTTTGAAAGCTCTCAGAAATGAGGAATGTAGTCCTAACAGGTGATTCTAAGTTATTTATTTTAAAATTGTATTTGTTGTCCTTAATACACCATGTGGCTCTGCATTTCTGGAGGTTATAAAAATGCTGGGAGATGGTTCAGAAGAGAGATTGGAGAAATGAACATTATACTGTTGCTTCAGAGTTTCAGTATGTTTGGTTCATCAAAGGGAAAGTTGTGATGTTTGATTTTTGTGCACAAGCTTCTAAAGCATGTGGAAAAGATCTCTAGTATGGTGATCTACTTGTCAAAAGAGATTGTGGACTTTTTAGAAAACATCAATTCCATTTAATAAAAGATACGTTTTATCCATTTTAGGGGGTGGGGGGGGGGGAGCAGAATTCCATGGTTTGCCCATATGGAGGTGACATTGGGTGATCATGGCCTTCTAGCCAAGCCTGAAACTGGTGATGTCTCTATCTTTGTTTTTATTGGCAAGCGTGGTATCAGGAAACTTAAATAAACAAACATCTGAGATTGCCCTGTAATCACAAGATGCTGCAGCCAGACCTTAAAAAGAAAACAAAACAGCAAGTGTTGAGGCGCTGGTCACCAACGCCAGTGTAAAACAAGCAATTCTCAGTATTATCTGTTGTATGAATTTTCAAACTGTGGATAGAGCATAAATAAACAATAGACCTGCAGGTAGATATATCTATCATCCTCATCTTTTTGTAAGAGGTCTGAGTGCATTAAAATCTATGTTTGTGTACATATTAACTGTAAATAATATAGAAGAGGGAGATGGTGCAGTTTAACCGAGTAAGATGCCTGTAGCTAAAGCCTTCCTACCTTTAAAAGAAACATTACTGCTTTTTCCAAGACATGGCTGTTATTACATACTGTTTCTCTGGGGTTAACTCACCTACTGTGAAAAAGCCAGACTGTTTAGTAAAGATGTTAAGGCTAGAAAAATACCAATAATAGTCCCTTAGGTTGAGCTGTTTCATGATAAAAGGTGTGATGTTTTCTCCCAGTAATATCATCATGGATCACAGGCTAGGTATCTTGATTTAGAGATTGAACTGGTGGAGAATCTGGTAATAATGTGCTAGATTATTCCTATGGATAAACCTGTTACTGCAAAAATGTTCGTCTTATTTTCAGTTTAAAGTTATTTAAGCCTGTGGATTCCAGAAGCAAAATTTTTTTTTGTCTGCTGGAATCTGAGGTTTTATTTATTTTCCTCCCTCAGTAGGTACATACAGACCACTGTTCAGTCACCTGCTCACCGAAAGCCAACTGCTTTGAACTAATACTATGTAAAGAGGTAGTAACTCGTCTCTGGTCTAATTCAGTATTTCGTTTGTAATTGAAAAAATCATTTATAGTATATGTGATTTTAAGACACTATCTTACTAGAGATTTGTATTCAGTTGCTTCCCTAACATGACCCTTAAATCTTATCAATAGTTTTTTCCAGGATCTCCTTTAATTCTTTTCAACTGAATTCCAAATCAGGCTTTTCAGTATTTTACCTAACATTGGTGTAAGCAGTACACCAATGCTGTACTGCTCAGATGGCTGAGCAGTAGTTCTGCAATGAATTTCATGCTTCATTTACATGTGCTTTTTCTTATGAAATTTCCTTCATACCCGAAGAACTATACAAAATGAAGATTATCAGACCAAGTATCTCTTCTTTTAGTATATTTAGAATTTTTAAATGCAAATGATATAATCTGCTAATTTAAGAATTTGAACTGCATGACTACTTTTATTCTAGCTTTTGCTTTCAGTTGCTCGTATCATTAGGAAAACGTCCTCTTTTGGACTGACGTTTTTCAGGCTTGGTCTTTGCCTTGAAAAAGAAAATATTTTTTTTATTATTTAGATAAAGTTGGTTTGGCTGTTTTCAAGCATGAATAAAATGAATAAATGTTTTCCCATTCGCAAGGTTCCTGACTTTTTAATGCAATTTTAAATGTAAATAGGCAAAATATGATGGAAATAGTTCAGATAGAATAAATATTTTTGAGAGGATGTAACTTCTTGTTAAGTGCTGCTTTAACAGTAAAAATGTGACTTTTGACTTTACCAAGCAAAAGCATGCACTAAATGGATTAAAGAGCAATGCCCTGAGAAATCTCAAAATGTGATAGCTGGTAAGGAAAGACTAAGTGCGGTTGTTTTTTGTGAGGGCCTCAGTCAATCTTTTCTCATTCTAACAATGCTTAATGTTTCCATCAATGATCGTAGCTGGAAAGAATCCTAGGTTAAGTGTCGGGATGGTACACTCTCTGGAAAGTACTAAATAAATGGTTGGTTTCTTCTACAAAACAATCTGGATTGCCTGATCTAAATGACCACAGGCTAACAAAATATATGTTAATACATCCAAATGCTAAATAAGATGTCTAGGAGCAATAAATACAGATTATACTTTCAGAAGAGGAAAAACTATCTTAAAAAGACACAAAAAAGCTTCATGAAACTTCAGAAGGTATCACAGATGAAATATTGTTTCCCATGTAGAGAAACTGGGTTTTGTGCTGCATTAATGAAAAAAACCCAGATCTGCTAATCTGCTAGAATACAGTGTCCAGATTGTTTGGTGCAGCTCTCAGGAGGGAGTGGAAATAAGAGATTGAAGAAAAGCCATAAAAATAAACCAGAATTGACTTAAACAATGAAGCAAACGAGGCTCCTAGAAATCAGTCGTCTTTCTGAAGCAGAAGTCATATCCAAATGAGGAAAATAGGAAGGAGCATTAGCTTTAGCAAGTTAAATATAAAACCATAGTGTGAAGTACAGCAAAAAATGTTGAGGGACAACTTTATGAAGTTTATAAAATATTTCCCTATGTGTGAGAAGTAGAAAGCCTGCCAGAGATCCTGATGAGCTGGTAGATGATCATAATATTATGTGTGAGCTAAAGGAAGATAAAGGCATAGCAGAGAAGTTGTTTGCATTACTGCTGACTACAGAATAGTTCCATAAAGAAAGCCTCCCCATGAGAGGACAAACTGGGGAAGCTGACAGAACATGGACCTTTTTGAGCTGAGTAGCACAAGGGGTTTCTAGGAAAAACTCTATGATGAAATTGCAGCATTGCATGTGATTGTGTAAAATCATTGCTTAAATTAGCCTTACAATGGAAGAAAGAAAAGCATGAAGGTGTCAGGGTTTTAAAAGGGGTGCATAGAGCTTTTGGAAAACTGGAAACTACTAGTGAGCCTGTTTTTTTATTAGGCACCTTGGTAGAAACTATATTAAAAAAAATTAATAGTCACAGCAGTAAAGATTATAATGGGAAGAGTTAAGTTGCCTTCTGCAGAAGGAAGTTTGGTTTTGTAAATCTGTTCAGGTTATTTGAATGATTGGGAGAAATTTTGATGAAGGCAATGTAACTGATACAGCATGGCTGGAATTTCTTAAACAAAAAAAACCCTTGAGTTTCAAAG
Organism: Rhea pennata; assembly: GCF_028389875.1. Taxonomy (NCBI): domain Eukaryota; kingdom Metazoa; phylum Chordata; class Aves; order Rheiformes; family Rheidae; genus Rhea; species Rhea pennata. The sequence continues at coordinate 12,499,083 of NC_084670.1, read as the reverse complement.
ACTGCTGGGAAATTAAACTGGTGTAATCCTGTAGTGAGTTAGTAACTATGTGAAGATGGGAAACTCTATGGAAGTAAAGAATAACATTGCACAACACAGGGAGGTTACCTGCGGAGTCCTGCACAGAATGTGTGCTGGGATCTGTGCCGTTTCAAGTGTTCATAAAAAAGCCAGAACAGAGGATGAACAATAAAGTGCTGACGCTTTTTTCCAGGTAGCAAGACCAAAAGCTTACTGTGAGGAATGTCAGAGAGATCTCCATAGTACTGAGTGATGGGGCAATAAAATAGGCCAAATTCAGTTTGGATAGATGTAAGGTAGTGTTTGGGGGAAGACTGATCTGACAGCATATGCATAATGATAGGCTTAGATGTGTCTTACAAATCAGGAAATAAATCTTGGAATCACTGTGGATAGTTCTGCTGCTTGTTAACCAGTGTTGGTTAAAAAACCAGTAAAGCCTGAGGAAATATTAGAAAAGAAATGCAGAAAAATTGAGAATACGTTATGCTACTGTATAAATGCACCATGTACCTCTATCTTCAATAATGTCTGTAATTCTATTCAACTAATTTCAAAACAGATATAAAAGAATTAGGTGTATATATAGTAGTAATAAAGAATAAACAATAAATAGAGCAATCTTCATATGCAGAAAGATTAAATAGACTTTCTAGCTTCAGGTACAAAGAAATCAGAGTATTGATATATATAAAATAACGAACGATGTGGAGAAGATGCTTAGGTGATTGCCTCTCACAGTACAAAATTCAGAGATATTAAATGGAAATGTTGGGTACCAGGTTTAAAATAAAGTGCTAGTTCATGCTATTTCTAGTTACTTTATCTGAGAATGAGTTTTGTAGGGGACAAAAAATAAAATAGATTGACAAGTAATTACACAAATTCATGGGAGAATGATCCATCAAGATCCATTGAACGCACAGATTCAGATACAGTCTCTGGAAGAAAATACGTAAGTCACAGGAGCCTGGAGGCTAAAAAGATTTTGAGAGCAGAATGTAGCTTTATCTGCTCTGTTTCTTTGTCTCTCTACTGAAACATTTGCCAATGGACAGAGTTAGACATTGAATATGCGACCAGGTGGATGTTTGGTCTAATTATTTGGTTTAATTCATTATGCCTGTGCTTGTGGGTTGTTTTTTTTTTTTTTTTTTTTTTAAGTTGTTTTGTCTTAAAGATGGGCTGGCATAACTTCATAAAACCCATGCCATAATCCAAATCATGACAGCCATTCCCTGGCAAGCAAATGGATGTATGATCTCAGTGTTGTATCTCGCTTTCAGAGCTGAATAATAGGGCTGCATTTGGTGCTGGTTGTAACTGAAAGAGTTGTGTTACAAGATTGCCGTTATCCAGCTTTTTGCTTTCCCAGGGCAATATGATTCTGCCTCTTAGAAATCTCCTAACAGTAGGTAATGACTCAAAATGCCAGAAGAAGGGTTCCTGGTTTCTGAATGACACAAAGCAAGTGACAAGCATCTTTGGTGAAATGGCATCACTAGGTCTTTGTTCAGTGAATTAGACTATTTGTAGCAGATCTGAGGTCACCTACAAGCCTGGAGCTAATGCTTTGACCTTTTTGTAGAAGACACTAACTCATGTTTGGGTTAACGCTACGGATCTTTTGCATTTCTGGCCTTATTATGGAAAAGATGCTGCCTGTATACAGTTCTCTTGTATACCCCATTCTTTATCAGATGAGCTAAGCGAGTCTGTGGCTCGTATGCCAGCCTGGGACAGTTCAGCTGCTGAACAATTTTCCAACCACAATCTTGTGTGCTGACAGCTAGTATTTGAAATTAGAGGAGGCAATTAGAGTGGAAATGTCTGCAGCCTACAGATCTGTGAATCTGGGTAGAAAATATAGTGAAAAAGTATTTAAATAAAGGTTTTTAAAAAAATGGAAAGATTTCACAGTAGGGGGAAAGGAGAGTTCAATATGTAACAAAACTAAAGGTTCTCTGACCAAAATAGTGAATGAACGTATGTATATCACAGTGCATGGATATGTTTACGATCATATTCTTGATGTTAAGAAATAGTCTTATATGAAAGAATTAAAATTTTTGTTAGGTCGCTTCAGGAAGAAAAAATACAGTGGTTTAATTATTTTGGTGCAAACTTGCAAATGACTAGCAATTGGCATATTCTCTACTCTTTTTCAGGTTTTTTGTTTTTTAATACAGCAGCCAACTGTCCACTTGGGAAAAACAACTCTCCTGTAAACTCTTCTGTGTTTGTTTTCATGTGAAACTGTTTCTTAGTACATAAAATTTAGTTTTTTTTTGAAAAAGGTTTTCTATTGGCAGAGAATGCATAGCACAGACTTATCCTTGTTCTTTAGGGATTTTGGTTGTGTTTTGGAGGATGAGGGAGACCATATCTCAGCTGGTTTCTCCTCTCAATTCAATGCTTAAGGCAGAGATTCTCAGACAAAGTAGACTGGTACTTTTGTGATCTGAATGGAGAAGTCACAGCAGATCCTGAACTTTTTTTTCCTTTAGTCCTTAGTACAGAATTTAACTTTGAAATCATAGAAAGAAGAACAGAACACTGGTAGGTTGTGCTCTGAGCTATAAACCTAATTAGTTAGGCTTTTACCAGGTAGTTCACTCTGAGAGTTCTTTGGGCATTCATTAGGAAAAGAAAGTGAGAGCTAAGTTGGGACTTTATTAAAACAAATACATTTCTGTGTATTTTTGAAATTTACTTCTTAAATACAATTTAACTATAAAGTTCAACATGGAATGTATCTAAAAAAAATAGGAGATTGAAGAACCCTTTTCTCTCCCACCAGGGCTCTTCTATTTCATGTTTGCTTATTACTGGCATAATCAAAACCAAGTTCTTCACCTGAGCTTTAACAAACTTGCCTTGTAACCTTAAGGAACTGAAGGGGCTGCATTGAGCCAGCGGTGAACCCAAAGTTGTCACAGGTCAATGCAGCTCGTCTTAGCTGATTATGTCTGCTCTCCATGTTAACATCTGCTGCAGCTCTTAGTACAGGCTCTGCAATAAGAGTAGAGCGTTTTGGCAAGAATGCTAAAAACATCTCATAATAATTATTTAAGTCAATACATTATAAAAATGAAACAGAATCTTTCTGTAAAATAGTTACAAAATTGTATCTTATGCTGCTCGCATATTCAGCTCTTTACTGCCCACGTCTGCCTCTGTGTATGTTCTGCTGAGTCTTATCTCCCCTTCGCCGAGGTCCGGCCCTGCTGGTAGACTAACACTGACGTTGCTGCTCCTGGTTATTGTTGTACCAAGGTGGACTAAAGAGCAGAGCTGAATTGTTTATTGTTTTTTTTCAGTGTTTGAATGCTACCTAGTTTCAGAAGAAAAATCAAAACGGTCAAAAAGCAAACCAACCTTTGGATAAGTAACTTGGGACTTTCTGGCTTTGGTTAGCATAAGGGGAGGGAGATTCTAAACTGTTCGTCCTGTCTCTGAAGTTAAGTTGCCTTCTGTGGTCAGAAGCACCTGGGAATTAGTGGGGGGTTTTATGCCACCTCCTTTCCCATCCTAATATGCTGTCTGGTGTGTAGCTAAGATAGCTCTAATGTGTCTTTCTCTGTTATGTACAGAGCAGGCTCCTGGCTCTCATATATCAGAGCTTGGCAAAATTTTGATTGTAACTGCTGTCTTGCAAGTATAGTTTTTGCAATTGTTATATCTTAGAAAAGAATCTTAGAAACAGAATTCAGCGTGGGGCTGGGGCTACAGTTTGAACTGGAGCTTTAGCTTGGACTTTAACAGGGATGAAGACTATTTGGAAAGGTGGTCCATTCATCCCAAGTACTTAAATACTTCCCGGTTTGTTTCCATATCCCTGTCCAGGCAGCTATGCACAAGAACATTTTTCCATTCCATAGTTTTCTAGATATTCAGGGAAAACAAGCAGGCCCCCCCCCCCAAAAAAAAAAAAAAAAAAAAGACTTTATTCATCTTTGTCTCAATGCCTCATGAATTACTGCTGTACCCAGCATGGTCTTATACTGAAGTGACAGGTCATGAGCTCAGTGCTTTGAGACTGTCATGGAAGGTGACTGCTGTTTCCTTTATGATTAACTACTTGGAGGAGAGCAGAGGCAGCCAAAAGCTGACAGCTTCATGTGGTTTTTGAGACCCCAGTGAAGTAGTAGGCTGGATAATTAGTTTGCCACTGACAATTACTATATGAATCCTAAACTATTGCCTGTCTTCAGCCTGACTTATGCCTGCTGCATACTTTGGAAATGCTTCAGGCACAGTGGATGGTATCTTTTAATTTAAGATATGTAAAACTATATAAGTATGCTGAATTATTGATAGTGAGTTTTTTCTGTATTCTAAATATATGTGTAGTGTACATCTCATTTTGTCCAAGAAAAGCATGGATCCTTCTAGAGACTCCCGGGGAAGTTGGGGTCCCTTTGTTCTGGATGCTGTTGTACAAACCCACTTTCCTTCAAAATGAAGTTACCTCTTTTCTATGACAAGGAGAGTTTTCTGACTCCCTGTTCCTTCTTTAAGTCTCTTTTTTGGTGCTTGCCTGTCCTCCAATACCATACAGAGCAGTATTCTGTATAAATACAGAGATTGTTTCTCCCTATGGGAGAGACTAAGGAAATAATCTTTGTGCTCCTAGTAAGGTTTGAACTGCACTGACAAGTGGGTGCAAGTGTATCTTCTCTTGGGAAGCGCTGCGTATCACTTGCCTCCCTCGGTTCCTGAGTAAACTCCAGCTTAATCCCAGGACAGTGGAGAGGAGGGATGAAAGAGGAACAGAGGACGTTCTGTTCTGTTCAGCAGTCAGTGCTTCAGATTTCTCCGAGCTACCACAGTTCAGTGACTGGGGAGCTGGAGCGTGCCGCCTCTCGCGTTTCCCTCCTTTGCTGTCCTCACTCGGCTTTGTAAAACCCCGGCTACCCGAGCACGCGAGCCAAGACACACGGGCTGCGTAGCGCTCATCAAAGTGCTTCTGATATCAGGACAGCACCTCCCCACCCCCGTCGCTGTGGCTTTTCCAGGAACATGTCTTCTCATGGCATCAACTGCTGTCACTGGCAGCACGGGTAGCTGTTTTGCCCTGCTTTCCCTTTCTTTCCTTGTGATTTTGTGAAATAGCTGCCTTCCCTCCTCCTCATGTTTCCACTCTGGAGCAAACATTTTTCTCACTTTTTCACCTCTGTAGTTCAGGAGTGTTGAGTTTTATGTGTAGTTTGAAGGCACTTACAAAAAGGAGGAATATGTGTGTGTATATATATGTTTGTGTGTGTATATATGTATTATATATATGTGTGTGTGTGTGTATATATATTAAAAAGATGTAGATTTTGAGTGACAAAATTGGGTCAGGGTGTACAACAGGTCCCATTATACATTCCTTCCACGATTCCTATGCCATGTGCTTATTTGAGAGGCTCAAATCCGTTATTCTTCTGCCTAAAGTGCAAAGTATGTTATCTCACAAGGTATTCTGTCATACCTGACTGTGGTTTGGTAAATGTACAGCATGGTTTGTTAAAAGATATTTACTTTAAATGTTCAATATAAGATTGTTGTCTGAGCTGTTACTGCTATTTGTAACTAAGAAAATCAGCTTGCCCTTTACCAGGCATTGAATGCCTCGGGCAGTTCTGCCGGTGTTGTCCTCAGCAAGAAGCTGCTGTTAGGTGGCAAATTTGATAACTAATGTTAAATGTGCTGTAAACCACTGGTGCTGAGGCTGTCAGAACCAAAATTCAGTTTGAAGAGTGTGGTCATATAACTCATTTGTCTATGACAGGTTCCCTGCATTCATTTTTTTGTATAGAAGAGCGATCAGGAACTTATTCCAGAGATAAGCGGATGTATAAACATAACTTCACTGCTTGCTCTTAAATTCATAACACCAATTAGCAAACTGGGAACTCCAACATGAACTTATATGGTAAGAGCTTGTTTTTTCTATTCTGACAATTTCTGAAGGAGTACATGTCGCTTTAATCAGATTGACATAGATCTGGTATAGTGCAAAAAAAAAGTGGATTAAAAAAGTAAGGCTAGCATTCCCACATACCTTTTTCTTTTTGGCATTATTGGCTTAAGGAGTTTGAACTGTCTCTTGTGCTGCTGAATACCTGAGCTAGCATAATTGCCTGTGGACTGTGCAATAACTGGACAAATAAAACAATCCTTATGTCAGAACATTAGTTATCCATCTCCCATCTATCTACTCCTTTATGAAAGATTATTTTTAATCCAGATCAGTTTACTGATCCAGCTTATGTGTTTATCAAATCATTATACGAACAAAGCTGAGGATGCAGCATGGAAATGAAGAACCAAGAAGATGTGACTGTGTGAACTCAGCAAGCCAGTCCAGCCACCAGGAAGGATGTGTGCAAATGTTACTTAAAGGAAGTACAGATCCATTAACATCTGGTCTCATCTTCAGTTCATGCAGGTTGTTCTCTCTGTCTCATCTTGATTTTTTTCTCATATTAAAAAAAAAAAAATCAGGAAGTAAAAGTAATTCCCATGTGTTGGTCATGACAGTAGACTCTTATTCAGTTCCACTTTTGGAGCGGAAGTTCTTTCTTCTCAACTCTTTCAAGAGTTAAATGTGTGTGAAACTGTGATGTGTAAGCTTTGTTCCTAGAAAGTTTAAGTTTTCAAAGTATTTATTATTTAAATGTTTAAGAAGTATCAGTGCGTGCATATACTGTCACAGAGCCAATGTGCATTGACCAAGAATATGGACCAGAGACAATTCTGATAATTTACCCAAGAATATTTGACAAAATTAGAAACAGTTTTGGGAATCCTTGCAGCTCTATATTAGGCAAAAGAAAATATAAAAACTAGAAATATTAAAAATTCTCTTTTGACTGTAGCAATGCAAAGTGTCACATGAGAATATTATTCAAATAATATTGTGGAAGCTCTGGCTCCACTGCTATGTGAATAGCAGAAGCTCTTTGGGCCATCTTTTCTTGGTACCTTTTACCATAACTCTGAGTTAACTATGCAGTAGAACAAAATTCATGAACGAATTGCAAAAGAAATAACATTGTAATTATAATAATGTCAGGAGTAATAGTAGCTTGCTAAATTTCCCATAGTTTCTCAGGGACTCTTGCTAACTGGTTAGGCACAACGCAGCCCAAGTAGCTTCGAATGCTGAAAACCAAGGCAAACGCATTATCACATGCTGAAGTGGAGCTGGCTGCAATAAGACGCTGTATTTCACTGTTGCTCTCAGGTGGTTTGAAATCTGCTTCTACTTTGCTAAATTTCTGAAGTTCTATATGTACAGAAAAAAGTTGTTGCCGTTTTGTATGATCTGCAGTAACTTCAAGAATGATCACATCATGTTCTCTCCTAAGCTATTTTGTGTCATTGTTTACCATATGCTGGAACTCTTTGGTATGTCAGGGCCGTGGCTTACTCCACTGTTCAACTTGTAAACCAAAAAGTTATGTCCAGCTCTAGTTAAGTGTATTTCATTGTGATTTTTCCTAGAAATCTTTACATCTACCATGCTAGTTTTATTTGGTATTCTTCCAAACTCAAACAACTAAGGTGGACATTTTTTATATCATATCTTGCTTTGTAAGAAAAGATGGTCATTTTAGAGGCTGTATATGATTTGCTCTTTCTAAATTGATATTTGCATCACACCAGTTGTGTTTTGTTTCTACTGTGTTTACCAGCTGTGCCAGCCTAAGCTCATGTTTACACCATTGCCGAATGGATGGGACTGTTGAAGGTGATGCCAGTGTGGTAAACAGATCTGAGAAACTAATTTATCTAGGAAAAAAAAAAAGAAATTCATATATTGACTACCTTCTGTGGGGTCTCAGAGACACTGAAACCAGAAGAATATGTAAATAGGCCCATGCACAAACCCACTGTGCTTTGTCTACTGCACCCCACCTCCCAAATAAAGGGGTATGTGTGTCTGCTTTCATTTATATCACTAAAACTTTGGGCCTGCCTCTGTTATGGAATCTCTGCTGTCTTTAATGGAAAATACTGCTGTATTAGCCACCTGGATACATCACTTACAGGCTTCAATTTGTTTGAAGAGGGTTTGCACAGGGAGAGAAGACTTATCTGTGAATGAGCAAACAGAAACCAAACAGAAACCGTACCCAAGGATGCTTCAGGAAGGCTGCAGTTGTGTTAACCTGAAAACAGCAGGCAAAGGAAAGCCATTTGGGACATGCCTGTTGCCCTTATCCCAAGGGATTACTGGAGTGCCAGTTCTTGTCTGTAATGTGCTGTCGCAGGCTGGCTGCAAACCTGCAGCACAAGGAGGGCTTTGGACAGTAGCTGTTTTGGTGGGAGGGTCTCTGGCTCTGGTTTGGAAAGAAAGGACCAATGTTGTAAAGGTCTTGGGGATTTTCAAAGCCAGAGCAGATCCTTCAGCAGGCAGCGAATGTGAGAGAACAAGCACAGTGTATCTGTTTTGCAAATTTTGTTTATATTTTATGAATTTGTTTGTAAATGTGTATCCTGATGGATGGCTAGGTATTTAGAGCTATGATATCCAGCTACAGGCAGTCTTAATGTAACCCTTGGCAAAACAGGCAGCTCCTTGCAGCAGGTGGTGGCCAGCTCTTTTTGCTTTTGATTTGTTTCTTAAACATTGTCCATGGAGTTTAGGCATCTGCAGAAGAGGATGTTGGTCCCAAGGCTATGTTTAAGAAGCTAGCACGCATTCTGCCGCTCCTGGACTTGTTCCTGCTGCTCTTGAACTGTTGAGAAATGATGTCCAAAATTTGAAGGAGGCAGAGTATGCTTACAGGTTCTGGTTTAAGTAAAGAAAACTAAAATAAGAAAACCACAAACTTTCTCTGTTTTTCCCTTTATTGGGGACTTTAGTCGAAACATGCACCAGGAATTTCTCCTTTGGACAGTTCTAATCCCCTGGGAAATAATAACTATTTATGGAGCAACAGGATCCAGTTTCTAAATGGTGGATTTGTTTACTTCTGCTCTGTGGCTGCTGATTTCATATAGGAGTTTCTTCGTCCGTTGAGGGTATGAAGCTTGGCTGAGTAGACACGTACATAAAGAAGCAGTTGGCCATGCTCTGCAATAGTGTCCTAACAGAAGGTCTGTCCTGCTCAGCCAGTATTATTTTTCACCTGCACAGCAGTACAGGTATTTTAGCAGGAAAAAAAATACTCTTACATTTTCTAAGGAGCAAAGAGGAACTGCTCTTCTTTTCTCTCAGGTCAATGAGGCAATAAAATTATATTCTTGCATCTGCTTCTAATTTGGGGATGCTGTGGGAAGGATTGAAGTGCCTCTCTTCTGTCGCCTCTCCGAGAAGCACATTTGCTGTGTTGCATTATTAAGGTATGTTGTAACTGGCAGATTCCTGAATCATGTATAGACAGAGAATATGAGGAACGTGAGACTAATCTCCTCCCTCCCCAATTCTTATTGATAGGACGTGATTTGCTCAGATGTGCTAAGGAAAATGAGCTAAGAATGTAACAGCAGAACAGTCCTCCTGGACTTTTGAGTTCCAATTCTTTTGTTGCAGATAACAACGTTTAGAAATGTAGCAACCCAAGATAAGAGAAGGGTGAGCTGACCTGGATAAGGCAAGGCATACGAATTAAAGTGTAATGGAGAAAAGAGAAACTTGTGATGGTGAAACACGAATTTCTAAATTATCACGTTTCAATGGGCAAAGCAGTCTCGACTCAGGCAATTCTTCCTTAATTTATTGCTGATTAACACCAACATCTGATCACTGATTTGGGTACTGGGGGGAAAAAAAACGTAAATAAGCACTTCTTCCCCTTTCCCATGCTAAGCTTTAGTCAGATACCTATTTCACCCCCTATTTTCCTTATGTTTGCTGTGGGTTACACTCAGTCTGTCCCAATCCATTTGTGGATTGACAGGCGGCACAGGAGGCTGGAGTCATGTGTGTAATGCTTTTCTTTTTCTTTTTTTTTTTTTCCTGCTGCTCCTTGCTTTTTACTGGTTTTACTCTTCCACTCTCTACTTCTTACTGGTTGTCCTCTACTCTAGTATGGATTGCCATAGGACAAAGTGAGCCATTCTGGATTTGATGAAGGATATCAGCTAGCGTACATATGGGTGGGAAGTCTTGTTCAAACCTGAGAGGCTATTTGCTAGGAAGGTTGCTCCACAGAGGAGCAGTACTCTGCGTATGCCGTAATGTTGGTCGTCTTTTTCAGCGCATGATCCTACACCGTCACCGCTGGTGTAGATCTTGCAGAACCCTGTTCCCATGTGCAGCATTTCCCGTATTTGTCACAGTGGATTTTCTTCTATTTTTAGCATCTCTGAGCTATGGGGCAGAAAACACCGAGGGGAAAGAGCACTTCTTTATTCTGTGTAGTTAGCTTCCAGACATTGCTTGCTCTGAGAATGAGGAGATAGGCACAGAAAACAGACTGTCCAGCAAGGACAAGGAGAGAAATAATGTGAAACAAGCCACTGATGTAGAGCTCTGTGATACAGAAATAGTTCACTTAGAAATTCAGAACTGTGTGAGGGTTGCAGTGCTGGCTGTGGTGAATGTTCTCTTTACATCTGAACCATGGCCAGGCAATGATGAACCACTGAGATGTTTTGACAGATGCCAGTCAGAGGGATGTTTTTGTCAGAATTTTTGTAACAACTAACATCACTCTGAGCAGTTATTTGTGTTTCTAAATGTTTGTTTTCATTCATCTCCTATTTGTTTCATTTTCACAGCAGTGCCCAGCTTACCATAATGAGATTCAGGAAGCTGAAATCAGTCTCAATTAGGGAGGCTACTGTAAATATTTTCACTGACAGAACTCTCTTTATTCTGTTAAGATTTCAAAATATTTCAATGTTGTTTTATGATAAACTGTTAGAAGATCCAGTTGTTCAAATAAACTAATACCAGAAGGACTTTTTTTTTTTTTTTTTTTTTTTTTTTTTGTGGTAATGTCTTAAGCTAGTCTAAAGAAATCTTGCTCTCTGAAGATGCAGAAACCTCAATAAAAGATGGGGGAGAGGGGAAATGCATGATAGGAATCATCATTCTGTGATGATTCTATGAAATGGAGGAGGAAAAGGTTCCTGCAGACTTACTTGGACAAAATTCTTGTTGCTAGATCTGTCTTTATTTAACAAAGTTGTATGGCATCTCTAGGAATGCCAAGACACTTAAATGTAGCTGATAAAGTGAATAATGGTCAGAAGTACCAGCATTCGCTGAACGCAGAGAGCGTGAAACTGCCATCGCTGGGGAGCCACCCTGACTAGGTGGGGAAATGACCCAGAAGTACCCAAGACATTTGGCCTTGGAAGATGCCTCGACAGCTTGTGCATAGTTAACTACTCTGGCTGTTACAGGGTAAAAATGTAAGCAGGAAAACCAGCTTTGAGTACTGGGGCATGGAGTGCTGGTCATCTCTTGTTTCTTTACGCTTCCCCCCCCCACCACACCCCCTTAACATGGCACTGACCTTCAGTTGCTGCTGAGCTTTCTTTCAAACATCAAAGACCTGGTCAGGTCTGGTCTTTAACAGCCTTCTAAAGAGTTAGACATGCACAGAGTGGTGGCTTCCAAAGTTGTCTCCATTTGCAGGTGTTGAGAGAGCTTTTCTGCTACATATTGTTTAGGTTTGGGGTTTTCATATAGAGAAACAAAACAAAAAAGAAAACAGGATTTCTCTAGCAAATCACAGTTTAAGTTCTTGATGAGTAACTCAGAAATAGCTACGAAACAAAAGCATGAAATCAACAAAATGTGATCTTTGGATATACTTTACATCAGTCTAATTTCAGCTGCTATTTGAAGTTTTTTGAAAGCTGGCTTTGATGCCTGTGGATGCCAAGGATCATCACCACAATACTCTAATTCCATAATATTGCTTTTCAGAGCAGTCTTATGCAGGAAAGGTGCTTATGCCCTTTGCCCACTTTCCAGGGTCTGCTCTGTGCTGCAGCCCTGAGCCCCCATGAGATGGTCTGCCTTTTTGCACAGGTGGATTGCACAGATTGTGTAGTAAGTGGCTGCAACTTTGGAAACATCTCTATTTTTTCTTTCTTTTTTATAAGTTAAATAGTAACCTTTTTTTTTTGTTGTTCACAGCGTTTTTAAAACCTCTTATAGAACTTCATAACTCATGTATCAGGAAGCATATTTAATGTGCATACCTCTTAGTTATTCACTTATCTAGCTGAGCGTTAGCTGTCTGTAAACTCTTCAAAGCATAATAAAAGTACTGATAAGAACCTGAGATTGGTTTTTCATCTCACTTCCCCCCTCCCCCACCCAAAGTTTTGGATCTCCTGCTATTCTGTTTTGAAACAGCTGGTTCTAGATAGTACATCCTACCCAAACATTAACTCTAAAATAGAAATGCTGCAAGTCACTTCCAGTCTAGAACTCCTTAGAAATTGTAGGTGGCTGAATTAGGTGAATTAGAAATGGAAGCATGGCTATATGGCTTTCACATTTAAAATTGAGTACAGGGATTTTAGGGGAGTGGTAGTGAAAACAGCTAAGTGGGGATGTTGTGAGGTGTTAGAGTTGTAATTTATATTCGCTTATTCACATGTAAACCCTGTATTTCAACCCTTGTATCTAAAAGCATAACCTTATGTCAAGTTTGATAAATTTTCCAGTTTACAAATTCTGCAGTCTTAGATGTAAGAAGGGTTGGGATGCGACTGATAAAGTCAAGGGTAGTAGATGAGACTGGCTACTACGTACTGGCAGTCCAGAGTGATCTGGCTTTTTAGGACCGTGTTAAGTGAGCCCAGGGCTAGGAAGTACTGGCAGTGATTTGTGGTGGGCCAGTAGAAAGCGATGTCTCCCAGCCTCAAGATTTTGGGAAGGAGTCCCCTCTGACAGGTACAAACTAGTGGACTTATAGTAAGGACCATATCAGCCCTGAAGCATTGCTACCTTTTCTCTGCTGAAACAAAATGAGCTAATTTGTTTCCCAGCAGACTAATTGCTCTTGGTTTATTAGAGAGATTATTTGGTGCCCTGTACTGAAGACTGTTTGTTCCGGACAGCGTGTTTTAGAATATGTTTGTATGTGCTGGCAAATTTTTCTTTTTCTTTCTTTTTTTTTTAAAGGTCACTTTGGGTTTAGGAAAGTTTAAAGAGATGCAACAGCTAAATAGATGCAAAAAATTCAAACAGACCTTGAAGGTGGTTGGGCTGTAGAATGCTTCTCAACTTTTCAGTCTAAACTTCTTTAAATTTGCCAAATTACTGAACCAATTCATTTACATCAGTATTCTAAGGCCTTCCTGGCTTTATTGCCTACAGCTGGCTTAGAACTTCACAGGTTTTCTTAAATTACATCATTACTGTTATGCCTGTGCTATTGCATTAGGTAGGTTTCTACATGCTGTGTCACTTCATTCTGACCTAAATCTGTTTCCCAAAATATGAGGCTAAAATAACTTGTGCCATCATGTAATTCTCTCTCTTTGTGGGATTTGTGTTACTCTTCCCCTGTCTAAATAAGTGATAGATTGTAATTTTCTTCAGCCCAGGGGCTGTTCAGTGGTCTCTGTTTTGTGGTGTCTAGGACCTCAGCTTTGGTCCTCTGGCTCTACAGCAGTTAACATAATAGTGTTTCTGGTGGCTATTGCCTTATCTTGGCGGCAAATGACCGTTCTGTCCTTTCTGTACTGCAGGCATTTTGCAGTTCTGCATGCTGTCCACTCTGTGTAGCCCAGAGGTTATGAGCCACTGCTTTATCTACACTTTTCTTTGCATAGTAAATTTTCCACCTCCCACTATGCTCTGACACTACTTTGGTGAAAGCACTTGTCATCTCATTTTGATGAACCACTGTGCAGAATTTCTGTTATTCCTTTAGTTTTCCTCTGAACCTGTAGGAACTGTTTGGCAGCTGGCTGATAATGATCTTTCTTTAACATTTGATGTGGTGCCATGTTTTTTGTTTTTGGAATGTACATTGGAAACAGCAGAAACGAGTTCTGGCTGAAACTTCAGTGCTATCTTGCAGACAGTAAATAACAAAGATTTTAACAGGAAAAGAGAACCCAAACACTTCGTGTTCTGAGCTGGCTCGTATGAATCCACAAGTCCTGCATCTGTGTTGCTAAACAACAGGAACTGATTGCTAAATTTGACCCAAATAGTATACCATGTAGAGGCATAGGCCATGGGATTCTGCTCTGAAATTGTTCAACAGAAAACATTAGCTGACTCCTCTTCACGCAGCTGAGTCTTGAGCCGAGACTTTCTCTTTTTAGTATTATTATAGCAATGTGCTGCTTTCTCCTCTTGTTTACGCTTTTATTGCTTCTTCTAGTTCCTTGTAAAATTGCTGTTAAGTTCACCCTTCTCATCTGTCGCACTTTCAGTGACAAGATCTGCCTCCTTTCACTAACTCTTTTCCACTATATTAAGTTCAGGCTTATTGGCCTCTGCAGGGCTTTGTGGAAAGTTACTGCCAACCACTTAATTGTCAGCTTAGTTAAATATAAAGTCTTTTTGTCCCTCCAACTGAGTCCGGGAACATTGTGACAGCTCATAGGAGCTATTTGTAAGTCTGCAGTGGATTTAACTGCAATGATAACTTATAGGATGATATTTTCCTATAAAAATACTCAAGATTATTTAATCCTTGTGCCTGGGTACCTGAGACTAGGGAGGAAAGCCAAGTGAAGCAGAAGACATTTCGTCTGTCTAGCAGGAGAAAAAGAAACCAGATTTGAACTGCATAGTCTGTCTGCCAAATGGTTCTACCAGCTACCCGGTGAGTTTGAATATGGTAAGTTGTAGGAGCATGTTATGCAGTGCATATGCTGAGCGTGAAAGAGTAGAGATGAACCTTGCTTTGGAAGGGGAAGGAGCTCATCTATGTTGGTTTTACGCTAGTGGGCCTCACTGGTAGGTTTATGCTGTGTGATATGTCTCTACTTCTTTTGGGACCAAGCTGGCACCTCTACATGGCACACTGCTGTGCATACGTGCCAGGTTGGCTTTGACAGTAGTGTTAGGTCCCTGCACAATGTTCTGTTGTGTAACTTGGATGTGCTGTAAGGTCTCTGATCTCAAGGCAGGTTAAAACATCAGCTGTCTTTTATTCTTTTGTATCTCTTAGTTGCGTTCATTAATGGGAGGGAGGTGGAGTCTATCTAACACATGACAATCCTGAGCAACACTCAGACAACCCTATGTGTTGCAGAAGAATGAAACCATATTTTATTAAGGAATAGCAGAAATGCACAATGATGATGGAAATCACTGTAAAGTGACAATGTTACTAATAGAGGTTACAAATATTAAGAATCAGCCTCCTGGGAAATTTCTAAATGTCTAATCCATTGCTGTCTTTGCTGTTTCCTTGTAACAGATGCACTAAATTATGTTGGTGAGAAGGGAGTGTTGTCTCTAGATGTGCGCAATGTATTTTGATTGCAGGGAAAAAAGTTGTTTACTTCTGACTTCTGTCAGTTATGCATAGTGTTTTAAAAACTGTTTGGAATTTAGGCAGAAGATGAAAAGTGTAATTGTGGGAGCACTTGCAATGTGCTATTTTTTGTGTTATTTGTTAGTATTTTCTGCACAGCTAGCTTGTACCTTGTGAGTTTAATTGATGCAACTCTGAATTTGCTATCTTGGTTTATTCTCCCACAGTGAAGAAGTAATAAAAAAAAAACAGTTATGTCTGTAGCTTGGTATCTGGAAGATTGAAGGGGAAGCTAGAATAATTCAGCTGCAAGCATAAGAACTCTGCCTGCTGGGACCTGTGCTGCCAAAAAGTATAGATTCCTTTTCATTTATTTCTAAAGGAGCACACCTCCTGCAAGTGCTGTAAGAAGTAGGCACAGAAGTAAGGAAACCTTCTGAGGTATCGGAACAACATTCAAAGAGTGTGTGTCATTTAAAACCTCCTCTTCTGAGCACTAGGATTTGTGTATGAAAATAAGCATTAGCTATGTGGAAACAGTTTGTGTATTTCATAGCAGACATTTAATAGTCCATTAGTACTTTTGGTGACACTTTTTGCGATGTCTAAGGTGCTTATTAAAAGCTCATCCACCTAACGGCTTATGCCTCAAAGAGGACATCGAGGAAAAATGCTGTGTATGTGCAGGGTAGCTGAGCAACTTATTAAAAACTTGAACTTTGGAATATTTAGCTTTTCTGTGCATGAATTCCCAGTTGCAATACAATATTAATGTTTTTTTCAATCTGTTTTACAAGAGAGAGAGGAATGTGCCCAACAAAGCCATGGCTCAAGAATCCTTTGCTCTGTACATGGTGCTTTAATCTACTCCAGCATATATGTGCTAAGAAAAAATGAATAGATAATATTTTCACAGCATATTGTAAAAAAAACCCTGTGTATTTTTTAATTATACTTGTGCTGTTTGAGCCATGGATTCTTTAGTAGTCAATTGCAGGTCTTTGACTTTAAACTAACATTTCCAAAGTTTAGTCTAAATACATATTTTATGTACCTTAAGTCTAATTTTTAGCTATGTATTCTGCAAAGCTCTAAAATCTGGATGTGTTTGATACCTCTGAAATGCAGGCCAAGTTACGTGTTTTTTTTTTTTAACACTTTTTATTTAAAAGTGCTTAGACAACTGAACTCTGGATGTCCAATTTTGAAAATGTCGGCCTCAGTCACTAAAAGTTATGAAAGCACAAAATCTCATGTGGAGATGGAAGAGTGCCCTTATGCACCCCACTCCTTCAAATGAAGATGTAACGTGGTAATGATTGAACTGTTATGATAAAACATTCAGAAACAGAAAATTTCTGAGTTAGCCTTGTCATATGACAATTCAAGTGAAAATAGTCCAAGAAAGTTGCAGATAGCTAAGCAATAAAAATAACAGACTAAGTGACTGCCTCATGAGCAGGGGTTTAACTTCTGCTTGCCTTCTTCCTTCACCTGAATGAGGAAAGATAACAAAATAAGGACTAAACAGGCCAAGGTGTCCATGTGATCCCTCATGTCTGGCAGCTCTGGCCCATAGATTCTGCCCTCAAAGATGTTTTTGGATTTAGGCTTTGATAATACTTCTAGAGAATAAAAACTGCCGTCCAGCTGCCAATGGTACCGTAGTATTAACTGCCTTTTCTTTTTGCCAGTCTCTTGCTGCTTTACACCTTTTGTGAAATCAGTTGGCTTGATGCTGAAATGATGTAGAAATGATAACTTCAGATCAGATAAACTGAAGTCCATGTAGCCTCCACTGTATGCTTGGATTCACAAAATGGCCCGTTCTGCTTTGGCTGAAATGGCTCATAGGTACAAATTATGAAACCAGATCACACTTCTGAGCTGCACCACTTACAGTTTTATATCTCTCTGTAATCTTTAGATGTTTCATAAGGTTATTGGGAGCTAGAATTAATACAGAAATTCAGATTGAATAATTAATTTGATTTGAGGACAGAAATGTATTTGCTTTCCTTGTGCAATAGCGCAGTTTCTGTAGTTTGTCAGAGGAATGTGCTGAAGAGTAGCTTAAACATTAGAGAGGTTGTTTTCAATTTTACTATCCATTTGCTTTACAACAAAACGTTTTGTAGTGATGCCATAATGTGCATGCTCATTGGACAGGCTGGTTTTCTGTTATATTCGTCTCTGCTCAGTCACTGTCCTTCTGTCCTTGCCTGCAGCAGCACTGCTGGCTGTTCTGTAGCGCTGGGTCTCCCGCCACAGTTCCCAGTTGCGTGACGGTGCTCCCATGTTAACTGATTTATCAGTTCTTCCCCCATCTCAAACTGAGAAGGAGTTAGATTGTATGGGCAGACACTGGACATTTACAAACTTAGGAGACTTATGCCTAAACTGTAAATATTGAAAATCACTTTTCGTGGTTTTGGCTAATTAATGACTTTTTCCTCCTCAGAGTCTACTGAAAGGAGTAGTCTACTATTTTCCTGATACCTGTTTTGCAGGAAACATCAAGTTTGCAAGGGCACTCTCAGTTTAAAGTAGAAGTCTAGGGGAAATCACGGTTAAACACATGCTTTGATTGTTGGTCAAACTACCCCTGAGTGTTTTATGACAGGTAGATATGCCCGTTAGCAATAATATGACATTAAAGCTGACAGATTTTCAGTTGTGTTAAATGGCAAACTTAAGCTGTGGTTTACGGAGGATGAAATCCTGTAGTCATATCCATAAATGCAGTTTTCAGAAGCTCTCTCTAGCCAAGCATTAGCTCAACAGAACAGCTACTCGTATTGATTGAATTAAATGCCTTTTTGCATTTGGTAATTTTATCAGATGATTAAGTTGACTGAGGTCATCAAGAATTACAGCATTTGTTTAAAATGGAGTTCTATCAGACCCTTGTTTTTGAGGTTTGGTTGGGATGGGAATAGGGCTTTTGTAATTTGAATGTTTTTTGTTTCGTGGGGAGAAGAATCACAAAATTGCTGAGGTTGGAAGGAACCCCTGGAGATCATCCAGTCCAACCCCTCTACTCAAAGCAGGGTCAACTAGAGCAGTTGCCCAGGGCCATGTTCAGTTAGGTTTTGAATATCTCCAAGGATAAACAGACTCTGCAGCCTCTCTGGGCAACCAACTCCAATGTTTACTGCTCCTTCTTCCCTGCCCTCCCCCCACCCCGCTGCACCTAGTTTAAAAAGAAATTTTAAAAAGCTTTCTAATGTTTAAATCGAATTTCCTTTGTTTCAGTTTGTGGCATCACTTCTTATCCTCTCACTGGGCACTCCTGAGAAGACCCTAGCTCTGTTGGCCTTCGTGTCCTTCATTCCTACCCCCTCCCCACCCCCTCCCAACCCCCTCCCCCCCAAAAAAAGAGGTATTTATATACATTGATAAAATCTCCCTGAGCCTCATCTTTTTCCAGGCTAAACAATCCTAGCTTTATCAGCCTCTCCATAGAGCAGATATTTGAGTTTCTCAGTCACCCTAGAGGCTCTTCACTGGCCTCGGTGCCATATGTCCCTGTCTCTCTTGTCCTGGGGATCCCAGCAGTGGACACCCCACTCCAGGTGTGGCCTCAGCAGTGCTGAGATGGGGAGGATCACCTTCATCGACCTGCTAACAGTGCTCTTCCTAACTCAGCCTGGGATGCTGGTGGCCACCTTTGCCATGAGGGCATTTTGCTGGCCCATATTCAACTTGTTTTCTGCCAGGACCCCCATCCTTGCTTGTCTTAAACTTGCTACTCCTTCTCAGAGGTGCTTTGAATAAGGACCTTGTTGTCATAATTTTTTTTTCCCTCCTCCTGTTAGCTTCCTTAGTAACACCTTTACTGGTCATTTAAAAGATATTGATCAACAGGAAAGTAACATGGGAACTACATCATAAAAACTAGACAGGTTTTTTTTGTTACGCTTCTCCCCAAGGTATCAGCAAGTATGTTTTTAAGATAGTTTAAATACAGGCATTTTGTTTTCATTTATGCAGGCATGGAGAAGAGAGGATAGAGCACACCTGATTCAAACCTTAGCTTTCCTCTATGCTATGGGAGAAATATTCTTACTGTACAAAGATTTTTTTAAAAAATCTGAAGTCCTGTCTCTTCACTTCCAAGCGCTTGCACTTAAGAACCAACCTCAGAACAGTATAATCTCTCCGTGGCAGTCTCTGGTCTCTCTCATGCTAAACTAATGAGCACTAAATCACCCATCCTGGACTGTATACATCTAGGAGTTTTAAAGAGGCTTAAAGAATGTAATGATTGAGCTGCTAACCGAAATGTGCAATCTCTCATTAAATCAGACTTTCAGCTGCAAGAACAGAAGGAGAAAATATATTACCTAAACTTGCAGAGGGAATTGGGAAACCACAACATAATAAACTTACTTACCAGGAAAATTCTTTTAAAAGAATATTAAAAATAGACTTCTAAACATTTAGATGGCCATGATATGACACAGACCAACACGAATTCTGTAATTCAAAACCATGCAGCATTAACCTACTTGAAGTTTTAATGTGTGTATAGTATTGGCTCTGATCCTTACAATCTATTGTCTGTTTTTTTTCTGTGACTTCCTGTTGTGGCTCTTAGACAACTCCTTTGCTTTCCTCATGTTCCTCTGTACCCACTTCTTTTCTTCTGTTGACAGGTGCTTTGTTCTCCTTTTCCTCTTTTCCCCTGCTATTTATTCCTTTACCTTTCTTTTCTATTGCAAGGTCCACCCTGCTAGCCCCACAGTGTGCTCCTGGAATACAGCAGAAGCAGCCTGGATGCAGTTTGCCAAGTATCATCTGATCTTCAGGAACTGCAGTGTTTAGGCTGTGTGTCAGGCAGTTCCTGGTAATGAAATGATGTCCTGTGACATGATGGGAGGAGATGAAAGCAGCAGTGTGAAAAGTGGTCACTGAAAGCAAATCATATTTTAGGTTTTTCCAGCCAACATCTTTTAGCACCATCAAGCTGTCTGTTCTTGAAATGTTTTTCCTTCACTTGTATCTCTCTGCATCATTCCTCTACTTTCAGAAGCTCTTCTATGCTCTGCTCTATCTAGCTTCCTCTAGGAGGAGGTCTACCAAGCTCTGTCCTTAGCCCTCTCTTCTTCCTCTTTCTCTTTTTGCTAAGAAGAGGCAGCTGTAGAAAGTAGACCTACACACCTGCACCTGTACTTCAGATCTACTTTACAATCTGCTCCAAAATAAAAATCTCAGCCTCGCTATCTAAGAAGGATGGATTCTGTAAAAAGGAAAATATGACAAGTTTAGTTTGCAGAGGAAATACCATAGTTGTGTGAAACTTAGTGAATGGCAGAAAGAAAGTAAATGACATTGACATTCGCAATTAAATGGAAAGATAACTTGTTTCAGACTGGTCTTAATCAATTTACAGACTTTACTGAGACAAGATCTGAATATGATATGCATAACCATCTATTAGTATGGATAATAAAAATGGCTACAGTTACAGTACATAAAAAGTAAGAACGTGAATTATTTTGCTTCAAAACATTGATGTTGAAGCTGATCAGGGTCGAGAAGAATGTATGTGTCCAGTCAGTTCATTCCACTGTTACTTAGTACAAAGTTGTTTTACTTTCCTGGGAAGTCTGTTGCTGGGTTTTGTTTTAAATGGGATTGCTGATCTGAGTTGGTGTGGGCTTTTTGTTTGAAGTAATGCATGTCCTACTGTCACGCGATTGAGTAAAAACATGTGTGATTACACAGATTTTATTTGTACCATTTTTCAAGACCTGCTGGCTAATCTAATCTCATTTAATTGGTTGAGCGATTTCAGTGTCTACTAGAGGTAATTTGTCAACAATTCCCACACGAGACTGGGTCTTAAGTCAGTATTACTATATCAAAGTGTACATATTACTGTGCTTCCTGTAAGACAGTAGAGACGGCACAAGAGCACGCAAGGCAAAGTTGTATAGAAAGGGGAATGGGAGAATGTCTGTGTAGTCGCCTACTCTTGTGCTGTCATGTTGAGACTCTGAAATTACTCTGTTGGCTGTGGGGGTTGTAGCCATACTTGTCATCTTCCTTCATCTGACTTGTTTGTATGCCAGCTCTTTGACAGCTGCAGGACATTGCTACAGAGGCAGTTTTCCTATGTCTGAAGTTTATTCCCATGCTAGCTAGTGGGTAAAGAGGAGTAATGTGGCTGTTTGTCATTTTTAGCTAGATGTGCCTCATCTCCACCTGAGATATGTCCTTTCGAGAGCTAGTGTTTTACTCTTGCGTGCTGTTGCTGAAGAACGTTGGCCAGCTTGAAAGAGCAAGGGGAGGTCTGCTTGAAGCAGTTGATAGCTACTGTGCCTGCCTTTTCTTGTTCAGTGCAGTCTTTGGACTTGCTGACTCGTGCTTTTCACAAATAGGAAGCCCAAACCACATCCTGAGCACACTGTTTCCTACAGCCATTCCTCAGGAAGTAACTGAGGCTCATTGTATGCATATGGTCCTTCAGCTCCTTATAGGTAGTTCAGTTCTGGTGCTTCTATAGGGAACCATATTGCACAGAGAGATTTTTCAGTCCTGTATGATAGGTCTGATTCTTCCAAGGCATGTAGAGCTGCCAAACATGTTCTTGAAAGATGTCCTGTGTGAACAAAGGAAGAGGCTAGGCTCATTATGTGACAGAGCAAGACTAGTATCTGAGCTGTTCCTCTGTCCTTAAAAGTTGGTAAGTGGTCTGCCAGACCAAAAAAGGGGGTGTTATTCACTTAGTAAGGGAGAACAAGAGGCTTGCAGTACATACCATGGCAGCCAGTTGAGAAGTTTGGGAGATATGTTTTGAGGAACATACAAGGTGGAAAAGAAATGTAGTTGAAGGCTTCTACAACATAGAGGCTGAGGGTGCTTCCCAGACAAGGGTTGCATATTACTGCTGAGGGACAAGTGAGACCATAACATCTTGGGGATGGGTAACATCACATCCCACAGGCAGAATAAGAAGGGATGACCTGGATGGCAAAGAGAAAACGAGAAGTAGGAGGCAATATAAATGTTGAAGCAGCTGGATGTGCAACAGGTGGGATGAAAACAAATGTCCTTGTCTGCCTCTGAGGGAAAGAAGCAAAAGAGAAGAAGGAGATCTTCTGTGGTGGATCTTGGAGCTGAGCTGAGCTGAACTCTCCCTTTGATTTTGCTCCAGGAAGGAAAGGTTGAGGGGAGAAAATACTGATGTAATCTTTCTACATACTGTGTTTCTGCTTATATACATCAGAACAAAGAAGAAAATATTCAATTCTTCATGCATCAGGTAACATACATGAGCAACTCCTTGCCAAAGAATGTCGTGGCTGCAAAACATCTACATGGATTCCGGGAAGTCTGGACAAATATTTTGAGGAGAGATGTGTTGATGGGAGGGGAAGGGGGTTACTGACTAGACAAACTACATCAAGCTCAGGAAATCCACTGAGCTGAAAATGTTAAAAGCTGTGTGAAAGTTAGGGAGGAAATTTTTCTGTTTGCCCTGTTCTTGCTTTACCCTGTACATCCATGTATTGCCAGTTTTGGAAAAAGGATTTTGGACTCTCTGACCCGGTACAGCCTTGCTTGCATCCTAGGGAAAATTTTTCTTATTCCTGGGAAAACAGCTGATGAATTTTTCAGAAATAATCCCAAGCTAAAAATCAAAACAGAACAACCTTCCATACATCTATTGCTCTTAAAGACAGCAAATTCTGATACAATAACTAGTTATCAAAGAAGCACACATCCTTCTGATCCCTAGTCTCCGTACTGGGGTTAGTTTTGATGATTGTTTGCATAGCTTCAAAACCTAGAGATCGCTGCGATCTCAGAGGCTAGGTTCTTCACACGCATTTTGGATAATGCCCGTGATAGTTTATAGTGCGTGTAATAATAAGCAGTACAGGCAAGGTTTGTTTAGATTTGTGCTTCGCAACATTAAGCACACTCTCAGTATCAAAAGAAGAAATATATGTAGCCATTGAATGAAAGCTCACACTGACTATTGTAGGTTACCCAAAGCTGTGCTAACCATGGGCATGTCTGGAAGCTTTTTGTTGTTGCCCCATATCAACCTATTCTAATTTCAAGTAGAGTTACTATTGCATTTTGCAGTTTCTGTTGAAGTCAATAAAGTTTCATTTGTCTCAGTTTCTTTAATCATTTATATGCTTAAGTTTAGACAGTGATGTTTAGATAGCATTGATGTAATAACTTGCAGATTTTAATATTGTGTTGCTTCTGAACTTTACTTCCAAGTACTCTTAGTCTGTAATTGAGTGAAAATGAAATGTCCAGTAAAAAAATAAAGGTCCAGTTTAGGAGGGTAGAGCATGGATTTTAGCCTCAACATGACAGGGGCTGATAGCAGAACATAGGGTAATACGGGTAATACTCTAGTGTTTGCTTGCTCTGTGATTGTCTGTTGGGGTCAGTTTGAATGTTTGCCCAAAAGGCACCCATAAATACTTGTGGGAAGTTTTGCTTTTATCCCACAGTATTGCTATTTTGCTGGCTAATGAAAGTCTTCTCTTCTCATGAAGATCAAGGAATGCCAAACTAAAGGAGTGCTTTCTATTTTTTTATTTAGACAGGGAAATTTAAGTGTGTCCTGAGTGAGACAGGGTTGTATGCTTTAACTTTATTTAAACTATCCTAAGATAACATGAGGAAATTGATTTTAGAGACAGAACCTCTTGGAAAGGGTTTCAAATGACAGTCAAAATGTTTTCTGGGATTTTTATTACATTTTTGCATAGTAAATTATTATTATTTTTTAGGAACTTTTTGTTTGCTTGACCCATAGCCTGCTTGTTATTTCTTCTATTGTACTATAGAAGTTCAAAGAAATGAAGTGTCTGATGATTTATCAAAAATGGCAAAAAGTACTTAAGATGATAAGGCTTTAGAAGAAACTTCTGATTAATATTGCTTCTTATTTACATTAGAGTCTTCATTTGCTTTTACCAGTGCATTCCAAAACTTTCAGTTTTTAAGCTGTAAGCTTTCATGACATTTTCCAACTTCTCCTACAACAGTGATTGTTTTGTTAAAAGTAAGAGTAATTGAGGGCAAAATTATGGCAATTTGTCATCCTAAAGGAGCAATTTCTTGCACTGTAACACAGATTGTGTCTCATTCCAAAACATCTGGAGTGAAAAGTTCAATATCTTTATGGAATTAGTTTTAAAACTCTCAAGAAGTGGAATATAAACACAAACACCTTCTCTGTGACAGACATATTTTGTAAGTAATTGTTTGTGTAGTACTTGAGTACTGTAATGGTTGTGTAGGCCATCTAAGTGGTTAGGCAAACATAGGTGGGCAAAGAGAAGAATGAGAAAATAAAACAAAAATGGATGATGCAAAGAAAAGAAAGTGAATAGGCTGAATTCCAGGCTAAGGCGGAGAGCAAGTTACTGCGTTTGTGGCTCCATGCTGGATCTGTGGAGAAGTTGGGTTCAAGGTCACTCTCTGCACTTTGTTCCACCCTCCCTTCCTCCGCTCCCTGAGCTCCTAGAGACCTCCGAGGTGCAGCAGGATGTCTATGTCGACTAGAGTGCTGCAGACTCAACCTTTCTAATATTGGGTAGCCCAAGGAGGGGCCACTAGAAGAATATTAATGACGGGAGTGAGCTTGTTATTGCTTTCTATGAAGGCTGAAGCAGTTCACTCAATTAAATGTTTGTACTGGGACAAAAGTGGTGGATCAGCAATATTCATTGCTCTTCATAGTATTTGGGAGTGAATACAAACGACTTCTGAATACGCTTGTGACATTTCTTTGGTTTGGAGCTTGGGATCACTCAGACTGCATTTTGTCTGTGTGCTATAGCTCTTTTTGATAACAGTCAGAGCATGTGTAATTTTAACTTTCACCATTATGTCTTGTTTTCTTTCTCACAGCTGTAGGAAAAGTGCTTTCTTTATCAAGGATGTTGAAACAAAAAACATACTTGTATGTTTTTTTTCCCCCCTCATCTTCACCATAACCATTTCCTTTAGTGGCTAATAATAATTAGTATATATTTCAGTGACTTACATTAATCTCAAATGCATAAACCAGCAGCATCCTTTTTTGTACTGGCTTGTATTGTGGGAACTCATTGGAATGAACTATCTCATCGAAAAGCCTCCCATTCCGAGGAGGAGGAGGACTCTTGCACTGTTCTTCAGGTGATGCAGCAAGAATATTTTGAAGAGTCTCTCTGCTTTGATTAGTGAGTCAGGGAGGATATCTGTTCCCCCAAAATATTTATAGCATTTCAGAGAGCAGGCTCTCAAGAATGTAATGCTTGCGTCAGGTATGTATCGAGCCCCAGAGCAAAGTCCTTTGGAGAAGTCACTGCAGTGGCACAGGATCGTAGACCAAGGAGCCTAGTAGAAGAGCTAAATGGAGAGAGATCATATTTTTTGCACCTTTGTGGTAAATAGGATGGTGGGCAGTGTGTTTTGGGTTTTTTTTTTTTGTTTGCTTTGTCATCAGAATATTCAAGTCGTATCTCCAATTACTTTTTCCCTATCTAAATTTTAACTCAAGCTAGGCGTTTTTCTGTGTAGTACGAAGGGGAAAGGATAGTTAGCTGTCTGCTCTGTCAACTGTTTGCAGTTTCCTCTGCTGCGCACACTTGCTCCTTTAGTCAATAAATCTGAGCGCTTTCTGAAGAATGAAGACAAGCCCCTTTCGTTTTTGCCAGGTGGCCTCTGACATGGACACTTTCTTCAATGTCCATTCCCAATGCTTTATCTCTGAAAGCAGTACCCAGAAAGAGGTTTTACAAGCTCAGTGTCTTACCCTTGCTTTGTGAAAATATTTGTTTATTTTTAAAACCATTTATATAATGTCCCTAAGGACCGAAGGAGAGAGGCTTATGTTAAACAGTTCTGATGTTATCTGGAAGATTTTAAGGCATGTTGCTTTACTGATAACTCTCAGACTAAGAGTTGGAATTAGTAAGACGAGGAGACAGAGAATTACATGGAACTGGGCGCAGGGTCCCTATCACTCATATAAATCATCTTCTCTAGTTACAGAGGGACCTGCTGGCACTGAGACCCAAGTGGGCTCTTGTTTGAAAAGTCCCCTCTAAAAAGACTGTCTTTTCACTTGGCGTGTGTATGTTGGTCCATTTTAACTACATTCCCAGTTACAGCATGTGAATTACAAAAATCATTGGAGGTTTACACATCTGGTTAGAGGAAGAAAAAGCCTCTGTTGGAACTCTAAGAGGTAATAACTGGCTTCCACCAATTTCTCCGATAGTGAGTTGTGAAGACTGTTATGCAGCTGAGTAACAGAAATGCATCTGGAATCTTTCCTGTTGGGATTGGTGTGGATCCCATCAGTAGCAGCATTGTAGTTTATCTGTAACTGGTTTTCAATAGGTGGTATTATTTTGCTGTTAGTTCTTTGGTATATATGGTACAATGCATGTCAGGTGGGTGTCATTGCTTCCCTTTATGTGCCTGGGAGATGGCAAGTAAAGTTATATAATCCTCTGTTTCAATTCATAGAATAAGCTTGTTTCTTCTATTATCAGATGAATTGCACTACTTTGGTTACTAAACAAGCTTGAAAATCCCACAACTCTTTCTTGAACAACTTCATACAAGAAGGAGCATGCCAAGGTAAATTCTTTAAGCATTAGGAATTTGAGCAGTAAAGATCATTTCCACCCTCACTGTTCTTTTTGTTAGGTATCTGTTTTCTGAACAGTGCAAATTGTGACTGGGTTCCAGCTAAAAAGCTTTGTGCAATTTCAAGATGTCAGAACTGTGCCTGTCCAGCATCTCCTGTGCTTGTCCAGCACCTTTATCTTCTCAGCATAGAGGATTTCTAAGGTCTTTCTTGCTCCTACCTCATCATATCTTTGTATTTTCTCATTGAAATTATAGACAGTTTCATTGAAAAATTGGCAAATATTGGTATTGCTATGCTAACTTCTTATGCCCAATCTAGATTGTGAATGGGGAGGTGGTTCCCTAAATCTTAAATAAAAAGGAAATGGAAAATAGACCACCCATTTGATTGTCTTTGAGCATTAATTTATATAGTGTATGAAGAAACTGAACAATCTCTTTCTTCTTGTCTTTGCTTCTTTGGGTTTAATTGTTTGCGTCTTGTGTGCTCTAGGCAACTATTGTTGCAATAACTTCTACAGACTTTCTTCCCTTACTTTTATTGTTTTGCTTTCATTTCCTGTTTGTATTTTGAAAAAAAAGGCTTGTCCTTTGCCTGCATTTTCATTAGGGGAGTTTTCCACTGCAACACCTTAAATACACTGCTGGGAGTTACACTGATGAGATTACAAGCTATAAATATGCAGTAATTATGAGACAAGACAGAAAATCCCGTGCAGTTTGAAAGTAATGAAGGATTTCTTTTTGTTCCTCTTCTGGATGTTGAGGTCTCATTTGCAACTACAAGAGCTAGGAGCTCACAATAATACTGTTAATGCCATGACATACTTCACAGCAAATTAATATTTCCCATTTTATCTTAATAAGAATCTTGATAAGAATTTTTTTTTGTCTGGGTTCTTGAAACCATCTTCATGCCCAATGATCTCTGGGCATTGATCATTCTGAAAGTAAATGAATCTTGAAAAAGTTAAGACTATTCTCCCTCAGAAAAGCCTGTTCTATTTCAATAATGATGCTTGAAATGCTCATTTCTTCTTCCAGGCCTCCTAACTCTGGTTAGACTTAATGCAGAAGAGTTTTGCCCCAAGCAGAGTTTTGGCCTGGACCAGAGCAGAGTGCCAGAGATGAAGGAACATGGGATGTTCAGGAACCAGAAGGATTATAAAGTCCCTTCTCCTGCCTATGCAAACACCAAATCATATGATCCCTTTCACAAACTGACCAAGCTTCACCTCAAGTAATTTGTTCTACACTTTCCTGTCTTCCTCAGCTTCCATTACAAGGCTGTCTTGGAACTTCTCCATTTTAAACATTAGTGACCTTATTCCCATCTTCAGCTAGCTGTATCGTGATCAGGTCATATTCATTTGTCTTTTTGCCTATTTGTTCTTCAGCTTCAATAGCTCTTTTCCTTCCTCGCTGCATCCCCTGTGTTGTATGTAGAGAGAGCAGTCGCATCTGCTCACTGCTTGTGCTTCGCTGTGCTAAGCAGTTCATGCACTTTTAGTTTAGGTGGTGACACTAGCTTCCTTGTTTTCATTATTGTGCTATTCTCTAAACATGTACCAATTTCAGCTTTTTTGACATACATGCACAGAAATTACATGTGCTAGACAGAGGAATTAAGTATTCCAGGCTCCTTCTACAATGTCATAGTTACTCCTTATGAAGGCTACTAGGAATTTCACGGTTCCCTTCAATGCTTTCTAGTCCGGAAACTGGTCTGATACAGTATACATAGATGGCATAATGTGGAAGAAGAGAAACTCTGTCAAAGGCTTTTGGAACAGTGAATGGCAATTTGGTGTGCTTTACCACAAGAGGCTACCAGCAGCTCAGAGCAATCAAACGTGCCAGTGGTAGCAGGAAGGAACACCTGGGTGGGGTAGAGCAGTTGGGAATGTGTTGGCTGTGGGTTACCTCTTCTCTGCAAGCGGAACAAAGAGAATAGTGAGATGGCTTTATGAAGTCAAAGCGAGTGCAGTCACTGCTTTTTGATAGACTGTATAATTACTGTCTGTGATGAAGATAACAGGTTAGTGAACTGTGCCCAATGCCTGCAGTCTTCAGGAACGTATGTTAGATCTTCACCAGAAAGATTAGATCCCCTGCTTTTCTGTACCACAGCTTTGCAGAGCAACAATTAGTCTAGACTACTACTGTTTTTCATTAGAAATAGCAATAATCTTCCTGTCCTGGTGAAGTGTCACGAGCAGGAACTTGATTATGCTAAGCCTTGGCTGACGGGCAAAGATGCTGACTGGCATCTTCAGTGCAAGCTGAGGCCTTATGCCAGCAAGAAGGAATGGACCCTTTCTTCTTCCCTCTCCATCTGCTTTCCTTTTTGCTTGGAAAGCTTTGCAAACTCAAATAGCAATTACAGCCTGCTTTTGCTCACCTTCATCATGTTTCCAAATACCACGGAACTGTAATCTCATCTATTTAGCTCAGTGCTTTCTCAGAGGCTTTGAACACCCCACCTGGCTTCTGGTACAAAAAACTAGCTGTAATTCAATCCTGCATCTTTGACAATAACATATTAAATACAAACTATGACATTAAAATGATAGCAGACTGGTTTTTAAACTAACATGATTCTAACCATGTCTAAAAGTCAGCTTTTCACCTGTTGCCTAATTGTGTCTTGGTATTAGAGGGTTCTGTGAACAATGACACATTTTGCCTGTTGCCTTGTATGCTGCACCGTGAGGCAGGTCAAGACACGGTTTCTGCTTTGTCTGGATTTTATAGCTTCCCCCCCCCCCCAAAGGAAGCCAACCTTTAAAGCAAGCTTCTTGCGGGGTGTGTGTATGTGTTAACTGTTTCAAGAATCATTAGCAAAATCTGAGGATTTGGTTAGAGTAGGCAAACTGATTTCGTTTAACTTTCATAGTTTATCTCGAACTTTTAAATCCTCTAAATCATTATTTCCATTATATAGGAGCACTGTAGGTAAGCTGTTCAGGACACTTTGTTAGACTTCATGAATGTCAGAGTACAGTCAGTTAGCAGAAGAGACAGAGCTGATATTAAATGAGTCTTTGATTTTGTGTCTCAGTGGTGCGTAAGCACAAGATATTAATGGCTGCAGAAAGGTTAAACTTTACGTGTCTTCCTGTTTATCACGAAGGTACAGGGTACAAACAGAAAGCAGTCTTGGCAGGCAACAAGCTTGCTAAATCCATGTGCTGCTTATCTGAAGTTGTTTGTACTGAAATTTGATTACCATAGATGAAGGTAAATGCTTGTCCCAAGGAGTCTAACGGGTAGCTCCAACTAGAACAGAGCAGATCTGGGGGTACTCTATCTCCTCCTAGCCCAGTGAAAAGGAATTTAAAAGAAACAGACTTCTGCAGAGCTTCAAAAGATCATCTAGTTAATTTTCCCTCTTAAAAGTAGGCACAGTTATAACTAACTCATTCTTGATAGGTGCTTTTGCAAACTTAAAAATAAAACAAGAAACTAACAGGGTTGATGGACGTGCTGCCATGCATGTCCACACAAGAGATTTCAATGCATAATAATCCCAAGTATAAGGAACACTTTCCTAATGTTTAATGTTTCCTTTGCTGGATATGAAGGTATTACCTTCTGCTTTTGTAGCAGTGTTATAATATTGAAGGGCTTATCACGTCCTTTTTCAATTCTCTTCTCTAGACTAAACAATTCATTTCTTTCTAGTTTTTCTTAGAGGTTGTGTTTTCTAGACCTTAGATCTTTTTCATAGTTCTTCTACAGCCTGTTTCCAGCTCATTTATGTTTTTTTCTGTGATGTCCAGGACTGGGCATGGTTCTTGAGCTGATACTTTCTGATCCTGAATCAAGTGGAGTACTTCATGATTTTTACAGCTGATAGTCACATTTTTAGTCATGATGAGATATTTATCTTTTTTTTTGCAGTAGCATGAGAATGTTGACATGAGTTCTGTGAATGAATCATTAGTGTAGAGTATGGAGGCCCTTTAAGACATGTTGAAGCTGCTGGTTCTGCTCTAAAAAGATCAGTGCACTGGGACATGCCTTCATTAATGAGTTTAAGTAAGCTGCTAGGTCATGGACAGCAAAGAGGACAAGGAGTCTGATGCTCCAGAGTGCCCCTGGATGGTGCTCAGAGGAGCCATTGCTAGGTGGAGGAGGCTAGGATGATTGCAAGCACTACTATAGGCCTTGCAGCTGGGTAGGAGATTTGGGTGTATGGACTTAGCTGCCCCTTTCTTTTCTTTATCTTTGGAATATAAAGTTAGTTCAAAGGCTTTCTTGGAGTGGCTTGAGTACTCCAAAAACTCAACATTAATACCTCATGGTCCTTCTTGCCGAGCTGATTACACTTGCTAAATAATGGACAAAACTAAAACCAATTGGTAGGGAGTTGGTAGGAAAGGATAGAGAGCAAAACAAAGTAACATGATACCACTGTATAGATCTGTGGCATCGGTACAGCAAATGACTAAGTAGTCTAGGACTTTTCAACCTGAAAAAGACACAACTGAAGATACCACTAGGGTCTGTAAAGTCATGAATGACCTGAGAAAAGATGGGCAGGGATCAGTGACTCACTGTCTCTCAAGAAAAAGACCAAGACAGTCATAGGTGGCAGTGACCCAGTGTGGCCGTTCCTGTGTGCTAAGCTGCCCTTCCTGCATTGCGTCTGATTTATTTCAGACCATTTTTGCAGTTGGTTGAGATCAATTTAACTTTTGGCCTGATCTTTAATACTAAAGATTTTCGTCTTGCAGCCATCCATTTGTGGCTCGTTCATTTGATGATTTAGGAAAAGAAGTATGCTGGTTGTCAGATGGGGTTAATCCTTATTAATGCAGTTTCTTAAGTTTTTCAGCTGCTTGAGGAATCTTTGAGCTGTTTGGATTTTTGACAGAGGATTAGTGTCAATGAGAAATGTGAAATCGGGACATCACAAGCCTCCTCATTCCCTTTACTATCAAACCATGCAGCTCCCCAGAGAAAGGAGGAAAAGGAGATGATATAGTTGGAGGTCTCCCTAGGGAAAAAATTAGTTCAGGCTTTTCTCTGTGCTTTTGTAAATGCCTGTATCAAAGGAGCTAGTTATTCAGTGCTGGAGTACTTTGAGATTTGGTTTGTGTTTCAGCCATTTAATTAATAGAATTGTTAGATTTTGTGCATTATGTCTACCCATGGATGCTTTTTAGCACAAGCAAACAAAAGAGAGGATAGCAGTCATGCCAGAACAAATAAGTCATCTCTTTTGTGTATGAAAAAAAATCTCTTTTTGGAAGCTATCCATGCCCTCTTGCAAATGTAATGTGTAGCTTATATTCAACATTTGGTTCTAGCACTTCCCCCCACCCCTTCAGCTTCCAGTTTTTCTTTGCTGATTCTACATAACTAAAAAAGCAACAGAAGGGCAGGACTGTTTAAAAAACTGGAAGCAGTGGGACTCCTACCAGTGCATGGAAATGTTTGAGGAGTAAGCCCACAACAGAGTATGGTCTCTCTGGTCTAACTAATTCTCTTCTATGCATTTATGTCTTTCTATTATTTCTATTTCTATTTCTTTAAAACAGCAGATAGGAGTAAGGAGCAGATTCTGCTCCAGTTTAAATGTCTGAAATTGTCTAACAGATATTTTGATAGAGGATTAGTTAGAGAAGTTAGCACTATTGATATTGAACAACTAAGTCAGCACTCATCCAAGAGGAACATTTCTGAATGCATCTGGGTATCAAGGTACAGAATGGAAATGGTCAGAAAACGTGGCTAGGAGTCTTCTGTCCCAGCTAAACAGCTTCATCACTTTGAATTATTTTATACTAAAGCAAAATATAAACCTCTTAAAGTGTGTGTGTGTATGTGCTGGAGCAGGACTGTCTCAGCTCATACAATACAAATTGTTCGTATGCCTCTAGGGTTTGATTCTAGGTGATGATGGATTATCACCTCATGTAGAACTTGTGGCATAGATTCAGTCTTCCAGGTAGAAATATTCTGGGGTCACAACTCTTCTTACTTGTCAAGGAGAAAATAACTGGAAATATGATTTTTGTAGCATAAGCAAGAATTCCCTAGGCAGATATATATATATGATATATATATATCATATATATATATATAAATATATATACATACATACATACATATATATATATATATAAAATCATCATTCTTGTGTGTATATATAGGTTGCTGTTTAAGAATAGTTTCCTGGCAGTACACTTCCATTTGCTGTGTGCTATGACAAATTGTGTTAGAGATTTTGCTAATGTCTTTGTATAAGGAATGCAAACTTCAGAGCTGGGAGAGGTTTGGACTGTACCTTGTAATTATCATTTCTGACATTTAGCTTATTTAGATATCATTGGCTGTTTTATTGGGGTATATCACTTCAACTCATTGTTTTATATACTTGATGTTTTCACCCAGAAGTGTGCAGGTCATAGATGTGTACAACAAATGCTCTTATTTCTTATCTTTTCATGGCTATTATGTGCTATGAAGTTGCATTACATCTTTTATGGAATTTGGTGTAGGGTAGAAAGAAAGTGTTTAAAATTCAAGTTTAAGCCTCTGCTTTTTGAGAAATTGAAACTCCAGCTTTACACGCTATTTGTCCACAGAGCACAAGTTCCAAAACTGTAGTTGTTGGTGCAGCTAACCTGCCTTTTAGATATCAGTGATAGATGATTTAGGTAAAATGCAGCTTCTCATGTGTAAGCTGTTCAGTAGATACAGCAGTTAGAATCCTTCAGAAACATTTTCTTTTCTTCTGTTTGACAAACTCCCACACATTCCTTGGAATGTATTTTAGGGGCTCTGCAGAGAGCATTCCCATAGACTGTTTGAAGCATATCCTGATATTTCCTGAACGGTCCTAGAATACGCCAGACACGCTTCAGAGCCGAGACAGAACAGCCATGCTCATGGAGAGGTTTGGCAGACAGCATTTCCCTGTCACTGCTGGACATCGATTGTTGCCTACTCTGATTTATTGAGGTGGCAAAGTGCTTTTCATAGATCATGAGCTTATAACATTCATGGTCTCTAATATTTCCAAAATGGAATTACCTTCAAGATTTATAGAAGTTAAATATCCTTTCATTCTTCCTCTTTTCCCCATATGGATATAATAATTTCCCCCAAACTGTTCCTCCCTGCCTCTTAAATAAAGCAAAAATGTGTATTGAAAGTCAGTTTCCCTGGCTATGTTTAGAATAGCATTAAATATTACCAATTGATAGTAGGTGGCCTAAGGCCACTGTTCCTAACTAGAAAATTCTTCAATTTACTTGTTGCAAAGCCAATAACAAGACAGATAGTCACTTTACGCTTAGCTTTGGCCACCACTTTGGTCCCCTGGCCTCCCCATGCAGAAAAGATACTGGAGAGGCATCAGATCAGCCCTGCTCATGCTTTGGTTGTTTTTTGGGGCTCCTATTGGGGAGTGACCTCCCAGGAGCATCCAACCTCCCTCCTGGCTTTACAAGGCATCTTCCAAGAGTCAATCTGCATTAGGGAGAGCCATCCATACTGCACACCTGATTACTGTAAACTCTCTCTTCCTGGCCATTAATAGGCCAGTTAATATTGTCTATAAGTAAATACTGTCTTTTGAGTGAGTTCTGACCTTACAGCCAGCATCTTCATTTTTGTGCAGTATTCCTGAATGTTCCAACTGAAGTGGATAGGTTCTTGATCTTATACCTCCATTGTTACTTTCTAGTACCCTTTAGCATTGTAGGGAATTCTACTCTTGACTCTCAAGAGGAGATTGAAATCTCCTCACATATGCACTTTCAGAAGGGCTGGAGTTGATCCTGAAGATTGTGCATCGCAGCAGTAACCAGTGTAGTTCAGTGACCAACACGCTGGTGCTGGCAGTGCTCAGCAGCACTGCTTCCTTTGCTGGGGCTGCTCCTGCTGGAGAAAATCAGGACCATTCTGTGGGACCTGACTTCTGCTATTAGTGATAGCTGTGATATTCTGCTATTAGTGATAGCCCAAGTGATAGCTGTGAAGGAAGAGATGTGAATATCAGTGCTGTGACCATTCAGGTTATAAATGCTCTTGCATCATGTGAGAATCCTGCACAGATTATTCCTAGAGATGTTGGAAGGAGATGGAGAAAACTCCTTGGAGATCACCAGTGTAATACAATATTTATTATTTCTGTGCACCAAGATGCTTGAAAAATCACCAATACAAATATTGAACTAATTTGTCAGGTTATTGCAAGTTTAGGATATTTTCAGATAATTATTTATGCAATTTTAAGTAGGCCTTAGGGAGTTTTTTTGTTTATACTTAAGATTTTAGTAAGTTCTAATGTATCTGTCACATCTTCCCTACTTTTTCCGTAAGAAAATTACGTGAACCTTTTCATATCCTCAGTCCTCCTGTGTGCTCTAGAAAAGCATTCCTTCCTTTCTAGATCAGCCGTGTAATCTGTGCATCCTGCTTTTATGGTAATAGATTGTCCTGTTAAAAGTTGCATGAGTGGATGTGAAGCAGTATGCATGGGTGAGTTTAAGTCATTCTGTTCTCAGTTTGTTAAATACTCTTGGTCTCTATTTTCCCCCTTCTCAGAGATTTCTACAACCTCTGATTTACTGGGCCTCTGTGATTGCACTGTATTTTGAGCCATTTGCAATTCAGAATCTGTTCCATCATTTCTTCATCATGCTGCTATTTGAAACTGTTTCTGTATATTTGGCTGTGGCCTAGTGCCGACAAATCTGTCTTAAATAGGGTGATTCAAATGCAGTTATTTAATTGCAGCAGCATGGAGTTGCCTGCTGACTGTAAGACCAGCCTGAAGAGAGAGTTAAACCTGCGTTTTACATCTAGCCTGCTACCACTTCTTAATTTAGTGAGGTTAAATCTAGATCAGACCATTGATATGTTGCACTTGTGATAAAGCTGTAGAGCAGGTACACTCTCTGACTTTGCACATGCAGTGAATTCCTTTTTTCATTTCTACAGCATGGTTTGATTTTGATCGGGAACATCTGTGCTACCATTTTGATATGATGAAGAGATTTCTAATAGATATTAGAATATTTGCTAGTAGTGATTTTGATACACTTTAAAATTAGCCAGTTTGAAAATTAATACTTCTGTAGGTTTTCTTGCATGCAAAGTGCTAGTTGTTTCCTTTTATCTGAGCATTATGTAAAATGCTTCAAAAAGGACAATTTTTTAGTAGCTCTTGTGTTTCTGCTGAGCATGTTAAGACTTATTTCCATAATGGCACAGTTAAGTAGAACTAGTTCACTTTTTGTAAGTGATTTTGGATAGGTCACAAGTATTTGGTTTGCCTGTGGTATCTCTTGAACCATTTGTATGTTAAGGAATGCAGAAGAAAACACAAATCTGTACTGCATTTCTATTCTATGTAAACTAAGTACTACTTCCTACTCTCTTGTACTATTTCCTTTCTTGCATTTGTTATGATAGCTGCTGTGCGTGTGTGCATATGAATGAGGTAGGAGCAGCTCTGAGTGCAGATAACTCCTACATTTGTGCAATGCGTTCGCACCTGCCCAATACAGTGCTAGTGCACATATGTGTAACCAGCAGTGTGAGGGCAGCTCTGCGCCCGTTCCTCACACACTGACGGGAACAGCGTATAAATTTGCTTGTGTGTACGAAACTTGAAGTAAAACTGTCTAAACTCTCATTGCAATTTTCAACTTTACTGTATCTGAATTAAAAGCCAAACAATAGTTAGGAAGTTTGCTGTGTCCTTCTATATCACTTAGTGGAAATGATTGCCAGATTGATGACCTGAGTCTCTTGGGTGTCCTTGTGGCACAGATTCTACCTGACACATTCATTCCATGCAGGCATTTTTTGGTAAAAGTAAAATCCACCATGTTGTACTGGTGCCAGTGAGAAAGTAGAATTGGCACTTAGGTATGAGGACCCTCAACGATCCTACAGAAATTTATTCCTCCAAGTTAAGGAGTTAATTTCTTTTTCATTTTGGTTTTCTCAGGTTCTCGAAGCCGGCACCAATGTTCTTGGATGATTCCTTCAGGAAATGGGCACGTATCAGGGACTTTGTACCTCCCTTTGGAATTAAAGGACAAGGTATGAGAAAACTGTACAGCTGTTGAAAAAGAAGGTGGTTCTGCAGATGCTTGCCCTCCCATCTTGTTTTTCTGTTTTGAATGGTCAGTTGGGCTGTGCTTGCTTTCCTGTTTCCAGAACAGGGAAGATGTTGGAAGATGTTGAAGATGTGGAAACCAGGGTTTCCACAGATGGAGGGTGGGGCTCAGACCGGGCTTAGGGCATATGCTTTAGTTTGTGGGGAGAGACGTGCAACAATGCCAGTTCTGACCCACCACCACATTCTGGAAGGAGCATTTTGACATCACTGACTGCTGTAGTTTATAGAGTGTTAAAGTAACTTTCCATCAATATTTCTTTGAAGAACAGGTAACAGTGCTCTTCCTAAAGTTTTGGAACTCCTGGGTTGACCAGTGGTGCAAATCCTCACTGTTGTCTTGTAGCATGTGGTCATATAATTACTTTATAGTCATGCTACTTGCGGTCTTGTATAACAAATAGGAAAAATCTATTCACATACTTTGGTAATGATCCACTACGATGTCCTGTCCTCCAGCTGGAGCGCGGTGGCGGAGGCTGCATCTCAGCTGTGCCGTGGGAGGGCAGGAATAGTGCTGGTGGTGGTGAGAGAGGGAGCCAGTAGCCCATCCTAGCAGATGGTATATTCACGTGGGTGAGACAGGCTGCTCACCATCCCACATGTGCTGCCACCAGAGACCTCTGGGTGAATAGTGGTGGGACAGAAAAGGTATACAGGCAGCAGTGGTTAGCCACTAACTTCCAGAAGTCTCATTTTTGAGATCACAGATAGCTAGCCTTCCTCTTGAGGTTAAAATACAGGGCAGAGGTGGGACTACAGCCTCTATGGACTTGACTCTCTCAAGAGCAATCTCTGATTAAAACAAAGACTTTACTGACAAATTTATTCTAGCTTGCATTAATTCCCTTCTTTGCTTTGTATGTGTCCCTGCCTTGTCCTGTCAGTCTCTTGCAGCTCATTAAGCACCTAATTACTTTTATTTTAAATCAACCAGCAGAGTTTGCAGCAGAAACCATGAAAAATAACAATGGCAGCACAAATGATAGTGCTGTATTGGGCACAGCAGGGCCTTCCAACAGGCGCACAAGGTGTACAAGGCTAGGGCAGGCTGCCTGACCAGGGTGGAGATAGGATTTGCAGATTACACATGATGTCAGCTAGACCTAATAAAAATCGGTCAATTAAATGGAATCCAAATGGATAAATTCACCAAAAGAGGATGACGGAACGGCTCTGGCAGCCTTCTTCCTGAGTTTGTTGCCAGCTTGTATCACCACTGCAGTGTTATGTAAATCTGGTGTTTTATATTGGATTTCCTCAGTTAAAAAGAGAGATGAGAAATTGCCATCATTTAAATGGCTGAGAGCTGAAGCCATGGGACGGAAACAGTTGAATGGGTTGGGGGTTTTTGGGGTTTTTTTATGTTTTTTAATGCCCTCCTGGGACTAAATTTTGTGCCAAGTTTCAGTCCGGAGCAATTTCTGTGTGTGGGAGGGTTGAATTATAAATTGCTGTAACCCAGGATTTCTAATGGCTGTGCTGACAGGCTGTGAGTCCTAGCGATGCGAATGGCGCCCTTTCGTGTTACACATCACTTGGAATTCTTGCATCAGTTTCTCTAGGTGACCCACGGGACACGTTCTGGCTGAGCTGAATGATTTGATGATGGGATCAGCACCTCATTAGAGCTTTCAGTCAGGGCAATCTCATGATATCCAAACAACTGAGCGAGGCAGGCAGCGTGGAGATAAGTCACATGCAAGATGCAGGCTATCAGAGCTGGGATGTGCTGCATGGGAAAAAAAAAGAGTAGTCAGGATGGTTGACAAAGTGTAGAGAGACATGCTGTGGTGGAACAGATGAGGCAGGAGTTTTGCACTGTGCCTCAGGAAGCCCCGTCACACTAATGGCCGGGATTTTCAACAGAGATTTGCACTGTGAAAGGTATGTGTTTGTAGCTCCAGCCCGGCTCTAACTGGGCTGGTGACCAGAAGATTTTGCTGAGGCTTTTGGTGAATATCACCTAACCTTTTCAGGTTATTGTAGTCTAGTCCAAGAGCAAAAGGACATTTTTGTGAAATACAGTTACAGGATGAGTTCTCTTAATCACTCAGTAACACTGCAGATTCCAAGACACTTTTAGAAACTTCTCCTAGGTAGCTTGAATGTACAGAAGTTGGGAACTCAAGAGATTCTTAGTAGTTTGGAAGATAATCCTCCATTTCTGCTTTCTCTTATTAAATTTTTCCTCTCTTCTCCAGGTTTTTAGCTGAAAGGTTTTTAAATTCATACTCATAGCTGTTTTTCTTTGCTTTATCTCCGAAAAAAAAAAAAAAAAGCTGAGAGAAGTACTTTTTCATCCATCACTTGATGTTATTGTTCCAACAAGGAATGATTCCAGTCTTGCAGTCTTTAGGGGAAAGGAGCTTTTGAGGAGCGTGGTTTACGGAGCTGCACTAATTTGAAATAAAACGTCTATATAAATTACATGTAAAAGTGTAGAAATGGCTCGGAACTTTTCAGAACTACTGCTCTTTAAAGAAAATCATATCAAAGAGAAGGCATTATACTGATCGTTTGGGCACAGTTCATCAGAGGTTTTTATTTTCTTCCCCCAAAAATCTGATTGTAAAGACAGTTCTTCCATCTCTAGATGCTAAAGTGTGTGCAGTATAACATAAAGCTCAATACTCAGTATTCCATCATTTTCACATTCATTTCCTGATCTGGCCCCCATTTAGTTTTATTAGTGTGGATGTAGCCAAAGTGAGGGATATCCTTCAGGCACACAATGAAATTAGCTAATTTAGAAGTTATCAAGAAGATCAAGCTGTAGCAAGCTGTTCAACTCTAAAAGCTACAAATGCCAAGATGTCCCGTGGGAGACGTCTCAACCCTCCCGTGTCCTCAGCTGCTGTTGCGGTGTTGGATGTTGGAGCGCCTCCCTCATTTTGCCATTTCAAGGTGTCTGGCTTGCTCTTAGCTGTATTTTTTTCCCTGCACCAACCAAGCTTGCTGTAGCAGCTTTTTCCTGTGAAGAACAAGGAGATGACAGTGATCTCAACCTGTTTAGCTAGCTATGTAGTGGGGTTTTCGGTTTCAGTTGAAACTTCCTTTGTATTTGCATCCCTTTCTAGCAACTGCTTCTATCCATGTAGCTTTTGGAGGAATGAATAAGCACATGCTGTCCATAGTCTTCCAGAGATTCTCCAGCATGCTTTCAATATGAAATTTGTCAATGGATAAGCAATAGAAACATTGTTTATAGTGTTGGTGAGATGATTAATCACAGAAGGCATTCTCCCTAAATTTGCCTGTGTAGCAAAGATCCTGTTGTAATATCTCCCCCATGCATTTAGTCAGTAATTGTGTCATTGCTTAGCAGTAATTATAGGTCTTCACTTCTACCTTTGTTCTGGCTAGATCATTTTTAGACAGAGAGGCTGCTTTATTGGCTCTAAATCATTTTATCTTTGGAAGGGATATTTATTTCTTAGGGAGTGACTATTTTGTCACTATCCCAGAATTTGCATCTCACGAGGGATTCAAAAGCAGTTTCTCCCCACAGTAATAGAGAATATTAAGAACATTTTTTGAGGTGCTATGGTCTTATCAAATGTAGTATGTAGTACTGGCCAGGAGACTTCATATTTTCATCTGATACAAAAGGGACATCTGAAATTAGTGACACACTCTATGACAAAGAAGTCAGATCTGCCCAGAGCATCAACCCTAGCAGATGCTTTGTGCAATGGTTAATTGTTCTCATTTTATTTGGTTGTTTTCCTTTGTGGAAGTGCTTCTGGGAAGATCTGTAGTTCAGTGCTGCTTAGCTGAGGTTTCACTAGTCTCATGGGACAGAGGTCATTCACCTTCAGTGAAAATATAGAATTTTCAGGTGTGTAAAAGCTGGCTTATCAAAACAGTATCAGGCGAAAATCTCTTTTCTTTCATGTTCTTTTCTTGCGTAGTTTTCCTTTTTCCACATGAGTTTTCTTGGCATGAGTGGTATTTTATCTCTGCGAAAACGTATTTGTTTGGACATCACAATTGAAATTTACATCAGACCCAAAGAAAAACTGTCAGAAAAGTAGGTCTTTCCCAACATACTCTTCCAGCTCTTTATAGAAGCTGTAGTACTACACGCAAACACCTTCCTTGTCTTTTAACTGGGTCTTTTTGATAATGAGGTTATCTCTTTTTCTGCTTTAATTCTCCAAATTTGTCATTATTTTGCTGGCTGCTCTCTGTTGTATGGCTGATTTTCCCGCTGTGAGCGTTCTTTTGTTCTTCATACGTTCTTCCTTAACGAATAAGCAAGAAGTACACACACGTAAACCAGCTGACTTTGTTTCAGAGTAGATATTAATACAAGATTGGTATTTCTTCTCCTGTTTGAGGCAGATTTCTGAACTGAATTGCACTAAAATTTTACATTTAACCAAAATTGGTAGTAGTTGCCACTGTCACATGGGAATATATCTATAAAAATGCTGCTGTTTCCCAAGGGACTCTAGCTGATTTTATAGCCTCAAGAAATTAAATGAGACTTGAGGAGGGCAAATGTTAAACTCTCAGAAGAGGTAGAGGATCAACTTTTCTTACTGAATAAAGTCTCTCAAGTTATTTTGTGAGTTTTGAAGTTAAATCTACACTCACTCTATACCACTCTCTTGATAAAAGTGCAGCTCTCTAGTGGAGTGGCTTAGTTCAATCAAAATGGATCCTTTGCTATTGAATGTGCTTAAAGAATTGTGCCTATCCTGACTTAGGGATAGAGAAGGGAAAAGTGTCCGAGGGAGATCTCAGACTCAGATTGGCAGTTAATTGGGTGACTCTGTATTAAAGTTATTGCTGAAGTGTGACAAGTGAAGACATGGATATTAGCTCTGTCTTTTACCTCCTACTGGGAAGAACAGGTATTCTCTTGCTGTTATGTTTTGAAGTGCCGCATCTTAATGCTGCTGTAAGACTTGGGAGAAATTGCTGTTATAATTGTTGGTGGGTTTTTTGACCTTGAAGACATCTCTGGCCACTTGTGAAGGATCATCAAAAATGCAGCAACAAATGCAGCCCTTTAACCACTGTATTTGTTTTCTCACTTGTCTTTGGATGACATGTTGTGAATCTTTCAAGGTCCGTTTTCATTTGGTGTGCGTTAGCCTGTTTCTGCAGACTTTATTGCTTCCTGTGCATGAGACTGGAGTTCAGATCAAACTGGTTAATGCAAGATTACTGCAAAATGTTGCCTATTTTCTGGCATATTTTTTTTTTAATTAATGTTCCAACTCACAGCCCTGGGATTACATTGGGAACTAAGCTTGTATTCTGAAAAAACAAGATCTTGGTTGTGAATAAAAGCTTGCAAAAAAAATCCCTGAAGGCTCTAAAACTGCAGTGTAAATCAAGAGAGTCCAAATTTTATGTATTTAATTTATATATTGTTAAAAAAATAAGACTTTGAGAGCTTTGTAGAGCTTAAATTTAACACCTACAGAGTTTCCCCAAAACTGTTAGGGAGGGGCATACGTCTTCAGTCTTTTTTCTTGCATTTGTTTTTTGGTTTGGATCTGTGAAACACTGCATAAGTGTTGTCCTCATAGTATTAAAATTCATCAATGAAAGTATTTGTTTTCAAGTCCTGTTGCTAGTAAAGTATAACTAAAGTTAGCCACCTAAACGTGGCACAGCTGGTGACAGAGTTCTGCAGTTCGTAGTAAACTGCCTGTGAGAGCCAGTTCACATGTTAGCAATGTGCTTCCAAGTCTCGGGAGTCCTTGTAGCTACTTTCTTCTGCACAGACCTCACGCAGAGAGGAAAAGTAGTTAGCTAATGAATAAAAAGGAGTGGTGCAGGAAACTTCAGAGCTGTTTTACTCACGGGACTCACAGCTTCACTAAAATACAAGTTGCCTGGTGGTCCTGAGAGAGAGTTGGACAGTGTGCTCTGTGGGACTTGGGTCTGTGGCCTCATGCTGGGCCCTGTGGTAGCAAATCTTGTGTAGACCACCATTCCTCATGCTCCCTTGAGGAGCAAAGCCTTAAGGAGCAAAATCAGGAATAAGGCACTTTATACAGGACTAAACTTCCTGGTAGTGTAAGCAATGCGTAAACTGTTTTTTTCTTATACCTTGTTTAGAAATATTGCAATTTGTTTCACCTTTAGCTTTGATGGAGTTAAGTAGTAATAAACTTGTTCTCCTCATGAAGCTGATGTGCACATGGCATTCTTTTATCTTTGGATCGGCGATCTGTATGCAGAAGAGGTTGGCATACTTTAGGGATGTCTGTCAGCCTGACGCTAGTCAGTACGTTCCCAAAAGCTGAAGCTTATGCTCAGTGCCCTATGCAAGGGATGTCTAGAGATATGGAGGCCGTAGAGATATGGAGATCCAGAGATCCAGAGCTGACCAGCTGTGGAAATGGGCAGTGACCATGCCTCTCATGGACAAACAAAGAATTGCAGAGATGCCCTGCTCCTTGACCTTAATGCATGGTATTCAAATAGTTAGTGCTAGCAGTAAGGATATATAGACTTGTTAGGTTTTGAGGAAATTGGCTGGTATGGACAACTCTAAAACTTACAGCCTCTTCTCTCCAGCATTTAAGAATGCAGGAACCATCCAATTTGCTTATCTTTAAGGCAAGCAGAAGGTAGATCCTATGAGATACCTGCAGTAAGCCCTGTGGAGTGAAGAAGCAAGAAGCTTATGCATTAGAAACAACTGTGTTAAGTGTTGTTAATATTTACAGTGAAGGTCTCCACCCTTCCACATAAATAACAGATAAAAATGCTAGAATTCAGACTTAGGCTGGTTCTCACTGTGTGGTCACTGCCTGCCTAATTTCTAACTATTTACTTTTAGTTTTTCCCAAATGTCTGAAAATTTCAGGGTCAACTTGAAGTCATGATGTACTTGAGTTCAGAGAAATCATGCAGTCCTAAGTTGCGTTTGAATCTTCCAATGTTATAAGGAAAAGCTGATAGAATATGTCATGATAACTCAGGATTCTTAGATAAATTTAGTCAACTCCTACTCTAGATGGGAGGAAATGTGTGGAGGCATATTGCTCTGTTTGTATGTAATATAATGCGCATAGTCGTTGATAGACAAATGAGCTAAATGATTTTTCTCTTTCTCCAATAACCTAAATTCTCTGTGTCAAAAAATAATATAAAAATTAGAAATGATGAGTATGAAAAACTGTCATAGATTACCTGCCCTGGTAATCTATTCTTTTTTTTTAATAATGGGAAAAAGTGGGAGTGAACATGGCTGCGTTTTAGTGTTCATTTCCTTAGTTTACCATTAAAGAATGGCAGCAGACGTATATGAAGAATATGTAGGTCAGAGGATTATTTGAAGGTAAAAGCCCTTGCAGAGGGCTCCCTGTCTAGCAGTCAGGGACCTTATTCTATTCCTAGTTATGTCACTTAGTTGCATTGTGACCTTCAGTAAGTTTGATTGGAATATAATGACATTTACTGCTCTCAAAAATGAGGAGAACAACTGGGAGGACCAAGAATATGTATATCTATGTGTATTTACTTATGTGTGTTCATGCAAATATATGTATCGCATGATGGTCTTTAAGGATTATATGAAAGCCACATTTT
This sequence comes from Rhea pennata, assembly GCF_028389875.1. Classification (NCBI taxonomy): domain Eukaryota; kingdom Metazoa; phylum Chordata; class Aves; order Rheiformes; family Rheidae; genus Rhea; species Rhea pennata. Next base: position 12,454,329 of record NC_084670.1, on the reverse strand, counting down.
TATTGTTGGTGTAAGTTCAGGTGCCTAATATTTTGACTAAACAGCACATACTTGAGAGAGATCCAGGGAGCACAGTTGCACTGTATGTGGTGTTTCTATGCCTAGCATACAGATGGTTTGAGGTAAGCAAAACCATTATAGTGTGAGGTGCTTTTTCAGACATAATGTGTTGGGGCTAAAACAGATAATGGGCTAGCAGTGACAGGCTGCAGCTCCTAGCCAACAGGTGGTGACCCTGTTGGGAAAGAATTGAATGATTTTGAGATAGTTCATCATATACTACTAAAGTGTAGGAGACAGAAGGTAACCCGTAGGAGATGCGGAGCAGTTGCCAGAGAGCTCGCTCTCAGCTCAAAAAGGTAGCAGCACTCTGCTCATGCGGATAACCTCTGCGTCACAGGTACCTGACCAAGAAATCCTGTGCTTGAGCATTGCTACAAGGAGCTAGTGATGGCTCATGAGGTAGGGTTGGGTTTCTGGTGCTTCCGTGCATCTAGAGATCTTATTCTGTGTCTGCTTTATGTTCCAAAACCCCACTCTAGTGGGCTGATGTTGTCTTGCCTGCTGGTTTGTGATTTACATAAAGAATCTCATTCTGTTTGGATGCACAAGCTTTAGGCACAGTCTTGAAAAATGAGCATCTTGCTGAGATAGCTTTGGGCTCAGTGTCTGTGCCATCCAAGGAGCTGCAGGGATGCAGCTAATGAGTCACTGACTTGTTGGAAAATGACAAAAATAAAATGATTCTCGTGCAGCTTGGTGCTGCTGGTGAGAGGCAGGGGCCCTCATCAGCTGGGTGGGAGACCCCTCTTGACCTGCACTGCTCTTCAAGCTGTGCCAGTGGGAAGCAAAGGTTCAAGAATCATAAACAGGAACAACTGGACAAAAGGACAATTCCTGTGATTTGTTCTGCTTCTTCCATGGCGTCACGTGCTGGGTTTTGCTGCCTCATGTTGAGCAAAGGAGCACGCTCCTTTGGCTTCCTTGAGAGATGGCCACAGGCTGTTAGGCAGACCAGGGGTAAACTTACATTATTTTAACTTTTATTTTTGTACAGAATTTAGTTTACAAGGTGTATTCTGTTGGACATGCAAAATTACAGAAATAATAGCAACTGAGTGTTTGTGCCAACATCCTTTGTAGGGTGTAGGTTCTCCTTTGTGGGAGTTATATCCAGAGAAAGTCCACACTGAGATGTGTTCCAGTCCCAAGACAGCAAACATCTGTAGTCCTAAGGATGTTTGTTCTGCCCTTGCCATTTAAACATCACTGTTTGACTACAGACTGGAAGAAGGGGTTAATATTGGTAATATCTGCCTTGAATCTCACGAGGCTAAATAGGAAGAACAGTACACAGGAAGAGGCATTGCTGTTCTATTTACTCAGCCTTCGGGAAGCTTCCAAATTTGTGGCTGATGAATGGCTGTGGGATGATCCATGTGAGATGAGTTTGATGTTTGAATTCAGTTTCCAGTGAGAATTTTGTATTTCACAAAACAACCTTCAGAGTTTTTTCTTTGGCAGCTAAGAGGCCAAAGGTAGAATGGTTTTCAAGGTTGAATTCACCTCTTATCCCTGCTGGTCAGGGGAGGGGAGTGACAGGGAAGAAGTGTGTGTACACAAGTAGCTGAGTCTCTTCCAGACTGGAAACGGTCCTCAAGAGAATTAGAGACATGTTTGACTAGGGCTGTGTCTCCTGAGCTGGCTGTGTGCCTGGGCCCTGGAAATGATAGTGGTGAGTGCACACACACCTGCTGCTTGTAACAGGAAAGATTTTTCCTTTGTAGCCCTCAGAACATGTATGCTCAGGTCCCTCCTGGCTTCTCCTTGATGCACAAGGCAGAGCATATCCGTTACCATGTCTGTTCTTCTCACTTGCCAAGCAGGAGAGAAGTTGTGGCTAGACAAGCATTGTGTCTGCATCTGTGCTATGGTTTCTTCGCAACGTGGGTAAACGGTCCACAAAAAGAAAAGAAAGTTGTTTACATAGCTGTTGCTGTACTAGAACAATCTTTTTTTTAAGAATGGGTCCATGTTGAAGGAAAGGCTATACTCAGTTGGTGCCTTTAAAAAAAAATTTTTTTTTCTTTAAGGTTAATGGAAAAAACCTGATGATTAGGAGGAACAAAGTGTGTTCCCCTGACACAATAATTTTGGATTACTGTGTTCACTGCAAGTAGGACCCGATTGCTAGCTCCATCCCTCCCTCTTGAGACTGTGCCTACCCCAGAGAAACTCATTGCTACAGATACCAGCCGTTCCGACTATTGCTCCATCCAAATGGAGGAGATGCAGCATATAAGGTCGCTGTTGGAGGTCTGATTTGCTGCTAAATTAGATACTGATTTAGTATAAATGGTTTAGAAGTTTGGTGTCTTTCTGCCACTATCTTATAGTACAGTTTTTGAAATCTGTACAGAATCTGCTGCATGGAGATAGCATATGTCACTTATTGCCTACATCATGGGGATCGTGTGCATACATTGGTGCAGCCTCACAGGTTCAGGTCTTGAAGATTTGACCCTTCTTTTTATCCTTGCAAAACTTTTCTTCAGTCCTTGAGTCATCAGTCTTTACCCAGTGGCAGTGCACATACCCTGTCACTTGAAACAGGGAGGAGTTTTTCTTTTAGCATTTGTAACATGCTTTTACACCCATTAATGTCACTCAGGACATTGGTATACAAGGCAGAGTATGCTCAGCACTCCTTCAGTTTCTCACTTTCCCAGGAGAAACAATGCTTCATAATTAACTTTCACATGATTCATCCGCTTACCTGGTACCTGACTTTTTAGTTATAACCTGGACATAAACACTGCTTTGTGTCCTGCGGGCGGCTGTCTGTGATAGTGGTCCTTGCCATAATGATTCCAAGTAACTCTGCATCTTTGCCCAGCTGTGGTGAAAGATGCTGCCAGTGATTCCTATTGCAACAAATATCTTCACTGGTTTTGTTCAAGGCCATGTGTCAGCCACAGGAGCATCTGCTGATCCTTCAAACCTTGTCCCAGAAGGTTCAGAAGTTCCTTCTAAGGAAGGTCTTGGCCTTTACTCGCATCCTGAAGGCAGTGAGCAAGGCACCAAGTATAAGTGCCCACATCAGCAACAGTAATCCGTTTCCAGAAGAGCTCCGTCTTCATCTAAAAGATCCAGTGCCTCTTCCCTGCCCAGGCCATTAGCTTGCCCTCTTAGTGCTTTTTTTGGTTCCTGCTCCTAACTTCCAGTGAGGAAGTCAGGACTAGACAAATTGGCACTGAAGGAGTTTTTGCCCCTTTCATACCTGGTACAAGTCAACACTTGGCAGTGAAAGACTGTCTTTTATTGGGCTTCAGCAGTTTTGGATGCTAACACCCTGATTTCTGCAACTTCCAAACCTCCTGGATGCCATTTATTAGTCTGTGGGAGTTGCTGAAGAGATTTCTCCCTTTTGACTATTCAGAATGGTACTGAATGTCTGATATTGTTGTTTGTTCCATGTTTTCTCTCTGGATGTGGGAATGGGAAGTATCCCCATCCCAAATGCTGCACTATCCAGTCTTGAAGTAGTCACATTTAATTTGTGAGCATTCTCTGATTAGCTGGCAAGATGGGTAAAATGAAGTTGAGTGCATGAGGCAGCTGTTTTCAGTGTGCTGTTTAAAACAGTATGACTGTAAGCATCCAAGTAGTGCAGGTTATTGCTTGTTGGGTGGTGGGACAAACCTGGCACAAGAAAAGCTTGGTAGATGGGAGGCTGCAGCCCTTGAGATGCAATCCTTTGATGTTTTTTTCTGGGAGAGTGTATGGGAAAACAACCACAGTACCATATACTGTGCAGTAAAAGTGAATGTAGGAGACAGGCCAAGGAGAGGACTGTGGCATGGTGCCATTAGAGGTCACAGCAACCTACTGCTGTTGCAGAAGACTCGGAAATAGCATTCCCATTGAGGAGGGAGTTTGCTGCCAATGTGGCAGAAGGAATCCTTCAAATGAAAGAAAACGAAACAAAAGCACTTTTTCTATAGCAAAATAAGTTGCTTTTACCCTATAAATAGCCTGTTTTCCTGTGATCTTCCGAAAGTAATTGCAGAGCCCAGCTTGTAACAGTGGTTGACCGGTGCCATCAGTAACACCATGTCAAAAACTATTCCAAATCTACATGTAACCAGCAGAGGTTTTTTCTGTCAGTCTCCTTTGCTACCCTGCCTTGTGTCTCACCAGTTTGTTTTCAGATTCTAAGTTTCATGGCATATGGACTGTCTCCAGCTTCTGTATCGATCCCATACCCTCAGCCTGTGGTTTCTAGGAGAGTAATGTCATGCAAGTAGTAAATAAGAACAGAACTCCTTATTTTAATGGGACTCCCCTAATTCTGTTAAATGCAGTAAGGAATGTCTGTTAAGCAAATTATTTCATGTTCTTTATAAACAGTCACTGGATGTCAATCTTTTTAATATTGCAAAATTATTTTAATCTTTATTAAATAAATGAGGCTTATTCACTCCTTTCAACCAATTGTTTTTGCCAATACTCTCAGTGTGAGGGCATGACAGATATTTATTATTGCGTGAAGAAGGTGGAAAGGGATTGATTGTTCACAGTCCTTTGCAGTGTAAATGTTGCTAGTGGAAGCCAGATTCAAACCCAGGAAAAGGAAATGATTGAAAGTCTGTAGGTATCTGGGGGGGGGGGGGGGATACTGGTTGAGCTCATAGACAAGAAATCACAGAGAGCTGCCAGATACACAGAAACTATACCTTGCTCATGATCTCTCGGGGTTGAAAATAATTAAAAACTCAAAGAATATTTCAGTGACGTATTATGTCCCTTTGCCTTGTTCTTCTCTTGGCATCTGCTTAAGGCCACAGTTAGAACCACAATTTGGAGGCAGGTGGACCTTTTGTCTGACCCGATGCAGCCATTCTGGAGTTATTGGTAGGTTTGTAAAACCAGACTAGCAAGCGTGTTGCTGCCTCTTGGCCCTAGGCAGAACACAGTGAAGGAGTTTAGATCTTTGTAGGTGGGAGAGGTGGAGAAATTAGGGACAAAGGACAAAAATCTAGAAGGAAGCAGACTTTACAATTTCCATAGTTTATAGAATTATTTATGTATGATCGTTGTACTTATGTAATTTAATAAATTTTATTTGGGCACATATCTACCTTTGCATAACTTGTACCAGCTGGTTGCTGCAGTGTTCAATGAGCCTCAGTTTAGGCTGAGGTTCCTCGGGCATTTTTTTAGGTAACTATGATGATTTAATTAGATTCTGCCAGGAGAAAAGCCAGACTGAGGAACTGAACCTAAGCTAAAACTAACCCGGCACAATAAAAAGGATTAATTTTAACCGGAATCTGTTCCTGTATCCAGGTCACTGCTCAACTGCCTAAATACTTGAATGAAAGCAAGCACTGACAGTGGCATTAGCTTTTTCACGCCTGAAGCGTTTGTGAAGCTGCAACGTCAGGGAAGTGGGTGCAAAACCACTTCCTTAAGCTGTACTTTCTTCCCTTTCTCACACTCTCACTTTCATCTCTCTCTCTCCTCGTTCTGCTGGGACAAGCAGTAAAAAGTCCCTTGCACCATTTGTTGCTGCGTACCTTTGTAGTTCGTATGTTAAGATAACTGCTCAGAGAAAATAAGATCTGTAAGTTTTAGTGTTTACTCCTAAAATGAGCCTTGCTTTGGTTCCTCAGAGAAACTGCTTCAAACTGCTTGACGCTTCGGTTTTGGTCTCCATTACAACCAAGAACTTCTTCCTAATGCCCTCTTCCTTTCTCTCCAGATAATCTGATCAAAGCCATCCTGTCAGCAACCAAAGATTACCGCCTAACTCCAGCTCTTGACAGGTAAGATGACACCTTTCAGAGCAGCAGGAATAATAGTGAGTATTTTCCACATGGCCTAAATAAATTTTGCAGAGACTGGCTGTGCTTTAGGGGCAGGTCAGGAGCTGAAAACGGAGTCCTCTTTCCAGTCAGCCTGTAAGCTCCAGAAGCCTTTGTCAGGTCAAACATTAGAGGAAAAAAGCATTTACTTTTGACGGTTTTCTAAGGTTCTATTTAATATGGTGTCACGATATAGCCTATAGCCTGCTTTTCAAACAAGTAAATAGCAGGTTTTCAGTAAATGCATTATTCTTTTTCAGCCACTCTGACAAAACAACAAAATCACAGGAAAGCCTTTAGAGGGAAAGGAGGGACTGGCTTGTTTTAACAATGTTTTACTAGTACTTCACTCTTAAAGCAGGAATGGGTGATTGTGTTGGCCACGCCTGTGTCATGATGTGTAGCAGTTATCCTGGGTCTTGGGGTATTTGAATTGAAGCTCTTTTGATGTTTTTTTCTGTCCTGTTGTAAAACTTGCTTCAAAAACTCACTGACATATTTATGATTAACTTCACGATGATAGACACACGGTCTTTTCCATCCTTACTCTTCCTTCCTTCCCTTTGCCCTTCAGTTTTGGTTTAGTGCCACCTCCTGGATTAGAGGTGATTCTTTTCGGAAGCTGTCTGAGGCTTTTACTGGGACATGAGATCTCCTGGTGCAGTTCCTTTTGAAGCAGTCAACCCAGGCTAACAACAAAGCTCCTACTTTCCAAACATGTTGTTTTAATGTCCTGGCCCAGCTCCTCTTCTGTCTGCTTTTCCATGACCAAGTAAAAAAGCTTTTCTAGCCTTTCCATAGCTCTCTGCATCTCGTGGCAATGATAGAGCTCGTCCGTGTAATTGGAGTTGGGAGTTGCTCTCAGTGTGTAAGTTTGTTCTTAAAGTTCTTTGCAATCCGTATTCTAATTTAGGTTGCTTTTAGATTGTATAGCCAGATAAGGCATTGTAAGGTATTGCCAGATAAGGTTAGCCTTCAGAGTTTGGATTTATTTGAGAAATGATGTCCAAAAGGCAAAATAGCTTTACAGATGACCTTGTTAGAGATTTTTACACACGGCTGAGTCTAACCTATTGGCGGTTTATCTCAGCTCTGGTTAAAATTTTAATGTGTTTGAAAATCCTCATTTAGACTCTTTCAGAAGTTTGTTCATGGGATATTAGTGTTAATGACGTAGAGGAAAGGTGGAAGATTCTTGGAATCAGACTTCAGGTAATTGTGACTTTTGCTGCTTACCTTTTTTGTGAGAAGTAAAGAGTTTGTTTTGAAGTTACTGGATCATCTCCCATGAATCTGTGATATATAGCCACTCTAGCATAATATTTTTGGTGCAGAGATAGGAAAGTTCTAACATTCAGGCCTTTGTGAAATGTATCATATGTATAAACCCCCTGAGATATCAAATATGAAGAAAAAAATAAGGAACAAGTTAGAAACATATTTAAGAAGTATTACAGTATCAAGCTTTGATATCTGTGCCTATAAACAAACAGATATCTTTGGGAAATACTGTTCCCCCAGGAACTTCTGTGATTAATGCAAAGCAGTAATGTTGCTTGTGTAGCACAGGTTCCTTATACCTGCCTGAAACACAAATATGAGGAGCTCAGAGTGCCTTTTGAAGTTGTGCAACCAGTATATGTTAGCACTCACATGGTGCAGGGTATACATGGGCAGTACAGCTGAGGCCAAGCAGGACTGAGATACTGTGGGAGAAGGGTTAAGGATATCTTCTGAGTTGATAGGATTAAATGAATTGCTGGTAGCTGCTATCATTTCTTTAGATTGTTTCCCCAGTTCTGTGGGACGAATGGATCACATCATACATGTGTCTCCTGGGCAGCACATGCTGCTTTCCTGAAATTAAGCAAAAGTGAATTAAGTCTCATTTCTCACATCCCCCGAGCCAGCCTTTGATGATGGCAGCTAGATATGCACATCCTTATCCATTTGATTCCAGCTGCTGCATATACTGCTGACACACAAACATCTCTCATAGTTCTACCAAACAAGCAGGTCTTCGAGAGGAAAAATTGAAGCTGGTAGGAGGAAGAGACAAGAAAGGCCTACAGTAGCAAGCCACGTAGGGAGAGCCTAAAGCAGTAGGTGTATGGATTTGCAGCAGATGAGTTACTACAGAGGAAGTTACTGCAGGAGATGGTATGGGTATCTCAGTGCTGCTCTTGGAAGCCTTCTTAGTGAGTAGGGCGTAGATGAAGATTGAGTGTGCTTCCCATATGGTGGCTCTGCTGTGATCACTTGACGAATTGCAGTGCTGGCAGTAATGGATGTCTGCTCTTTTGGATTTCAGAAGAGCTGATGGAGATCTTACGCCCTTCATTTTATCTCAAGCCCAAAGGTGGAGCCAACAGTTCCTCTCTGTGGTGGCTCTTGTGTGCAAGGAACAAGGTCTTGAGGTTCTGAGCTCTCCTTTACTGCTACCTAGTCAGGGACAAAGTCCGGATCTCCCTGCTTTGCTCACCCCTTGGAACAATGGGAGGGGGACTTGAGAGCTGAAATAAGGCTTTGTATTTGGAGTGTAGAAAAGATGAATTCAGAGAGAAGTGGGAGAGAAGGATTTATCTCTGAGGGATATTAGTCAAGGGAAATGTTAGGGTCTTCCATTTTACTTTCTGGTTTTGATGTCTTTTTTTCTGGAGGATGCTTTCGGCAAAGACAAGCTATTGGCTCCATGTAGAAACAACAAGCTGCTATTTAATGACTTGTAGTGTACTAGGTGTCAGACCAGAAGATCTTATGAGCCTTTCCATCTGTAGGCTTCCTGAAGTCTAGTAAGCTGATTTCAGAAGTAGGAGAAAAGCTCCAGGCTTAGCTTCTTAAGAGTAGAAGAAAAGCTCTAGGTTTAGCTTCTCCACAAGATAGAGTTACACCAGTGTTTTCTGTGTTGGTGAAGGCAGTTTAAAAAGTTACCATTGCCGCGGCTTTCTGCTCTCAGGCTGTAGTTTGAAGGGGGGAATCTAAATTGGGTCACTGAAATGATTCCAATTTAAAAGTTTTTCTCTTAACCCGGGTCATTTCAGTGACATGATTTAGAGCACTCCCTTCCCACTGAGAAGTTGCACTGGCACAACATGGGAGTTGCAGTATGGGAGGGAGAGGGCCAAGGATGGGTGGGGAGGGTGAGCACTTCTGAATCTATTGAGGCAAATGTTCATGTAATCACATGCTGAGCGCAGCCTTCCTGGGGGAAGGGTGGGAGAAGCAGGGGAGGTGAGGTCAGAGCAGTGCGTGAGAGCATAGGAAGGAAAAAAGGGATTAGAGTTGTATAGTGGGATCTGCAGAGAGCCTTCAGTCTTTTCCCCACCCAAGCTTTTCCAGCTCTGGCCTTCACACAGTTCTCCCATTGAGATGCTACCTTCACGTACCTCCCAGAAGCCCTGGAAGTGACCTTGTTTGCTTGATTATCCCTGTGACAAAAGGGCATCCTGATGCACCTTTCCTGATACAATGTACCGACATGGTGCTGAAATGAGGCAAACTCAATCCTTCCAGGTATGCGTACGCCTTTCATCATCACAAAACAGCTTTGCCAACTCACTATAACTAATCCCTCCATTGTGAGTAGAGCTGTGTTAATAACAGCAGCAGCTGGAGGGCATGTGAACAAATGCTTTGGTTCGTGTCTGTAACACGGTGCAAATGATGCCGTCCTTTCTTAGTTGTTGTTCATGTCTCCTTGTTATGGCACCTTCTTGTTGAACTGCTTCCAGTAACAGCTGCTACTCCAGGGCAGGAGGCAGGTAAAGTTGCAGCTGTGTTTTTGGGGGTAGTTGCAACTCAGGTCTGAGCTTTTCTGGAGAAGATTGGCGCTCAAGTGGACTTTCTCAAGAATATGTCCTCTTCCTTCAGTGCCAGCATATCTTTCTCCCTAATGCAGATGCTGATGGTATCTTGTCTTTGACATGTCAGAGTTCTCTTGCCCACTCTTGGCTTTTCCACACCTGTTTATATCCCTGACATTTTTGCTACTTCATGGCTTGGTTTCTAGCCTTCCAGCTCTTGCCAGCTGGACTTGAGCATTTTCTTGATTTCAGTTTAAATTTCTGTGATGGTGAATTGTGAGATTTACAAAATGATCAGATTTTGATATTTATATTGTTTTGATGTGGTGATGAACATAAATTGTGATTTTGAGCTTATAACTGAGATGAATTTTTATAAAAACAGTGGAATCTTTATTAAAATAGACTAATGGATGAGGAAGGAGCTTGGTAGAGCAGGAGAGGAGAGATGTGTTCCCTTCTGCCTCAGGTTGCTAGCACCAGTTTATGTAGCAGCAGCCACATCAAATCAGAATATGCTAAGTCTCCCAAAGCACCAGTTCCCCTTAAGATGTTGTTTTAAAATATTCTGCTGTATCTTTCCCCAAAGTAGTTCCAAAGTTGTGTAAAAGAAGGCTTTCTGTTTTTTTCTCCCTAACAAATCCCTAAAGCATTTTGATAAGAGAGGAAGAGGAAGTAGCAATTGATACAATGCATACATGTGTTTACAGTGCTATATAGTTAATGATGATCAGTGTGAATCCTGGTTTTCATGTAGATGAGCTCAGATCCACTCTGAGCATCTGTGTCAGAGGCTGCACATCTGGCTCAGGCTCTCAGTTTAGGGCTCTGGAGGCTCTGGTGGGGAAAGTCCATGACCCGCCCTCATACCACCCTAGTAGCAAACTGGAACCTGGGCTGTGTCCAAAGTGCTTCAGTACTTGAGCTCTTCTGGTAAGGAAATACGACTTTGACATACTATGTAAACATGCAAAAAGGTGTTTGCACATCTTTGTGGAGAAACAATTCAGCTGCGTAACTGATCTTGCATGGTGTGTTTCTTTAGCCAGAAACCTGCCCTAAACCAGCAGTGACTTTGGCAGTTTCCTGCGCCAGTGCTCAGTCACCATCAGGCAGTGCTCACGATGGAGTCCAACTATGCCAGGGCCAAGTGTTTGATCAGGATGTGAAGTCAGGTACCTGACATCCCTGCCAGATGTGTCCCTTTTGCAGTGGCAACAGGACTGTCTTTCTGCATTCTCACTGCTCCACAAGGTTATTGCCAAAGCTCGTGAGACCAAGGCAGCTCACATTTCTGCTTCTATCTTGATCAAAAAAGTCCTTACTGTGTGTGCCTGACGTGCAGAACCCAGGCAAAGACCAAGACTGATCATGTCCTCGCCGTGTGTACCTGAGGAATGATCTCTACCCGTGAATACTGCCTTCTAGGTGTGCAACAGAGATGTCAGGCTTTATAATGACAGTATGTGACGTACATTTGAAAGAAAAGTAAGCAGTTAGAAGGCCAAAGATACATCCTTAGTGTCAATAAGACACTAATGAAAAATCTATGCTCTGCAGTTCTAAAGAGGAGCAAATATTTAAATATATCAAGACCAGCAGGGTATAACAGTGGTTCAGACATGATAACCATCTTTGCCCAGCTTCAGTTATGGTAAAAAGAGGCAGAACAATTCATTCATTCGTTTCACTCTTGCTTATAGAAAAGAATGAGGCTGTCTCATTTTTCAGCAACAAAGAAATATTTTGAGCATTTTTATTGATAACTGTGAGGATACTAAATGACAATTTAATATATATATTCTAAATCAGTAAATACAGAACAGTATTTAAAGAGTTAAGTAAGGAGTTCTTTGTATCATTAATGTTTACTTTTTAACACTTTTGAAATGTTGGATAGAACGGCAAATGTGCCATTACTAAAGAAGTATGTGTGATGACAGAGGTAACTAAGTTGATTAGCTTGGTTTTGCAGAAAAAATCCTGAAATTTTTGATCTGTAACATAATGAGGATAGCAGCATAACTGAAGCCAGTTAGCTTGGGTTTTATGGAAACAAAATCTTGTCATGCAGATGTGATATTTTTGAATTGAGCTAGAAGCTTGATAAAGACAACCTTTTTAAGATACGTATTTGTTATTTGTTTCAGTTCAGCACTTTATTGTAGATTTTTGTACAACATCACTGTAGATACATCTTCTTCCTAAAAAGCTGATAAATAACAAAGCTTTAAAAAAGTTATTGTCAGGGCTGGGAATTAGTCCTGCTGTAAGGTATTCTCAAAGGTTAATAATGATCTGAAGGAAATATAAAATTACTCTAGAAAAATTTGCTAGTGGCAAAGACCAGGGTATTAAGGAGTAGGAGGGTGTGATCAGCCTGGACCTCTTCTGAGCAGCGCATTCCTTACTGGAGCCAAATCAAAAGCCTGACATCTCAGAGTTGAGAACACAGGTCATGCTTATAAGATGAGAATTATGTTCTGCAAACCAATGGTTATAAAAAGAGCATCAAACTGATGTATATAAAACTGCCATAAAAAGGGACTCTGCTCTGAGCACTACTAGCTCTGCATCCTGCTGTTCCAGAGTCAGTGCTTCAGATATTTTAGGAGAAGTTGAAAATGGTTCAGAGAGGTTCTACAAGCATGACCCAAGATTAGGAGAGATGCCATACTGTAAGAGATGTGATGAACTTGCTCCATTTGGTCAAGAGAAAATTAAGAAGGGGATTTGAGTATTCTAATACTGGGTGGCAACAGGGTCATTAAAAGAGGCTAATGGAAGGGTATTGGCTGGCAGAACTGGTTCTTTTACCTCGTACATAGAAGCTGATGCTCACCGGTCCACTGACTGATGATCCACTCAGAAGCAGATGTTTATACGCAGTGGTTTGTCCGTGGGTGGATCACATGCAGAAGTGGAAGGGACTGCTGACAGTAGATGGTGCTTTAATTTAGCAGAACAGGAAAGAGTAAGTGTTTTGAGGCTGAAATAAACACATCTGTATTTAAACTTGGTAAAAGTTAGCACCATAACAATAAGAAGGGAAGGGAGAGAGGGGAGTCTCCATCACTTGTAGCCTTTAGATTTCAGCAGGATATTTTTCTGAAAAAAAAGTTATGGCTTAGAGACAACTAGAGAGAGAAATTCCAGAATTTCACCCAGCAGTCTGTTCTTTAGGAGGTCAGACTAGCTTACTGTAAACATCCAAACAACTTATTATCATCTGAAACTTCACCTAGCCAGAACTGAGCTATGCATTTTTTTCCTCCTGCAGCCCTATTTCCTTAAAGTTTTTGACAAAGCTGTTGGTATGTCTGTTGCTCAGGTGCATATATTTGTGACTGATTCTTTCCCTTCCCTTCTTGCCACAATATGCAGGCTAGTTGAATCAAGTCTTTCCTCTGCTTTCGTCCTGTCACCAGAACTTTCTTCTTCTCTGTGCCATTGTCTAAGGTTCTTTCGGTGTTGCCCGATTTGCTTATCACAAGCATCCACACCTCTCTGGTCTTAGATGCAAGCACTGAAATAATATGACTGTCATCTTGAGGAGATCTTTTCTTTTGGAAAGCAGAGTACCCTTACTTAGGCTTGGGAAGCTGTTTGTCAGTGTTTCTTGGGTGCTGTACTGCTAATTTTGTGCGTATCTCCAGCTAATGGTTCTGTCAACGGGGTAAGCCTCAGTGGCTTAGCTGAATTTTTAAAGTGTACTCCGGCTCTGCTTTGAAAAGACAGACCCCACGTAAGCAGAGCTTCCCTCATGCTGGCTCTTCAGACTGATCACAGCAAGGCCAGAGGAGAGCATAGAAGAGACTAGTGAGCTGCGTCTGGGACCAGGAAGGCCGCCTAGCCGAGAGATCTGCTCCAAACAACTGATTGTCTTGGACCGTTTCCGAAAAGGGCTCTGCAGACACGTATTCCTTCAGTGAACTACCAGAGATAGAGGCATATTGCCAGAAGAACCAGCTGCATTTGGGATTAGATGGCTGGAAAGAAGTCCTCTCCGTCTTCAAAACGAAATCACTTTTTAACATCTGCTGCAGAGAGTTCTTGTGACTCACTGTTCCACAAGAAACTATTCTCTTCCTTTTCTTTTCTGTTTCTTTGTTAATTAAGGTTATTTTCCTTCCACTTCCTCGCCCATTGTGTCTCTGTGTGTGTTTCCTACTGGATGGAGTGGGAGGAGGAGGTTCCTTTTTCTAGCCATTTAATGTTCTTCTGTCTCTTGAAGTCTCATAACTGCAGCAATTTTGCACTAACAAGGTGAGCACACCCCAGATAACCTGGCAAGGTCTGTCTGCACTCAGAAAATTGCTTAGAAAGAGGACTTCCTCACTTAGTGTTTGGTTTATTGTTGTTTCAGGGCTAAATGAATTATGAGGAGGTTTAAGTAAACAGATGGGTTTGATTTAAGCCCATCAGACACAGGGTGTGGGGGGAGAGAAGCTGCTTGTTCTGACAGCTCATCTCATCAAGTCACAGGTGATGTGAAGTGTTGAAATAAGTTTATCCCATGTAATGCCCAGGCATTCCTTAATTCTTAGTATTCTGAAAGGTTTTCTGAAATTCTTGGATAGTTGTAAACTAAATATAAGCAGCTCTGTATGTTTAAAGTCATATTACAAAAATCACCTCTTCCATGTGTTTCTTCCACAGTCTCAGCTGTCGACGATGTATTATTGTGGGAAATGGTGGAGTTCTTGCAAATAAGTCGTTGGGGTTAAAAATTGATGACTATGATGTTGTTGTCAGGTGAGTCTTTGGCATTGCAGTTTTCTTACCATATATTCAATTTCTGTATCGGAAGGTATGCTACGCAGGCAAAGATTAAGTGTTCACTAGCGATAATAGCCAATAGTGTGGAAGTGCTAACTAAGACAGAGAAAAGAAAAACTAGACCACATAAATGTTTAAGTTACCGCTGGTGATCGAATCAACGGGAAAGTGCATTCTTCTCAAGCATTCCATTTTCCACAACTATTTGGGAATGTGTTCTGTCCTATGATCTCACTTTCACCTCCTTTTTGGAGCACCTTTTCTAAAAGCTACCTCTTTAGTGATGCCCTTACGTAGTGAATCAGTAAAACATACTATTAGATCTGCTCTCAAATACATCCCCTTGGTAGTTCAAGCAAGCATCATTGGTTATACATGTGTAGCATTCCCCAGGACTCCCACTTCTCAGTTAGAAAGGAAAGAACTGAGTACTGTGCAGGACAGGGTCTCAGGAAGCCTCCATGAGTGAGGACACAGTAATGATTAAACACCTCTACATACGCCCTGAAAGTCACGAATGCTTTGCCTCATTTTCACTACGGATGATGAAGCTGAGTAAGGGAGCAGAGTGGTGTGGAAATGGAAATGACCACAGTTGAAGCTAGGACTCCGCTTTTGCTGCAGGGTTGGATCATCGCCATCTCAGAATCCTGGAAAAACGTGCTGATATGTGAAATCACAGATCTAGTCATAACTCTTAGTAATAAATCTGTCAAGGGAGGGAGGTGTTCTGGGTGACTGGAGATTAACAAACATAATACCTGTACTAATGGAGAGTGAGAGAGAGAGTGTGTGGGAGGAAGGGGGACGTGAGCTAGGGAGCTACAGACCCATTAGTCTGACTTGAATAGAATGCAAAGCTCTATAGCAAATTCTGAAGGAAGAGTAACAAAATATTATGATGGCAAATGAGAATAATGGGGTAAACTGTAGTGCAACTTTTTCAAAACTGGTCTGGCATAGTCTAAGCTGGTATTTTTCCTTGGTAAGATAACTGGTTTCATACCAAAGGAAATAACTGATTCATCTCTCTGAAATTTAGTCAAGCATGGGATGTGATAGCAAATGGCAAATTCTTAGCTAAGGTGGAAGAAAGAAAGGAATTAGTGCAAGAATTTTAAAGTACACAGAAGGTAACATTTAGCTTGGTCTCCTTTCTCTTACCTTGGCTAGTAGTGGGCACACAAGGAGGGAATAGGACGCAGATGATCATAATTACTTTCTCAACTTCTGGCAATGTATATGAAGTAGTAATCTGGACAGAAAGACCAAGATTCCTCTCAGCCATTTTTTCCTGTGTGCTGTTTCCTGCTTCCCTGTGTTGCTCTGGACACAGGGGTGGCTGTTCAGAACAGGACAAAACTTTTACAGCCCTTCTCCAAGTGCATCCCTCTATCAGTTACTATCAAAGAACTCTTCCTACTCACCATAATCCGGTGAGTTGCAGTTCTTTAGGCTGAGTTAAAATATGTCAAAGTCACTCAGTTATAGCCCCTTCTTAGGCTCAGACTGTTCATAAAGTAGCAGGAGAGTGTTTTCAATCCATTTGTACTAAGCCACCCACTAAGATTTACATCAGAAGGTCTACAATTTAATTTCTAAATTAAAAGCCCAAGCCTTTCTCTCCACATCAGTAAATCAAATCAGGTTGCAAGCTGAGAGGAAAAGAGGGCAGCTAAGCACCTGTGCTGGTTGAGGGATGGATAAAGGAGAGAAAAGTCAAATGTAAAGGTTAAATGAAGCCAGGTGCTTGTATGTGGGATTGAGGAGGTGAGAGGAGACTTCTTCTTAAAGGTGTCCACCTGCTTCCTTTAATTCTCTGGAGGCTCGGGAAGGGTTCAAGTCCTTTGTTTTCGATATCCTTTGTAGTGGGTTACACAACTCCTTTGAGTGATCAGATCTGGGATCTAGGAGGTGAATTTTTAAAGCAGAAACGTAGTACACATTATGAACAAAGGTGTGACCCAGGAGTACATGGAGTTTTTTGATGCATTGTGCATTGCTGTAATTAGTGGTCTTTACATGCAACGAATGTTGATCTTGTGGTAGAGGGAGTGAGATCTGCTCTGACAATTCTAAAACAGCTTGGAGCAAGTTTGCTGGAGTTTTTTCTTTAACTGAGCATTATGAGACTTCAGTGGAGACACTATTTCCAGATGTCCCACTCTTTACCTAGCAGGAGCTACTTGCTACAATCAACCACGAGTGCTCTGATGAGTAGAAATGCCTCCTTAGAATAGATTGCAGCCAGGGTGAAAACAAATGTGTATCAAAAATTCCTGGGTGGAAAGAGGCAGGGATTTACTCTGCTGCTGCTATCTTAGTGGGAGGGTTTTCACAATTCTCAAGTTAGGAGTTAGTGTCTCTAAGCTTGCCTATGTTGTCAGTGGACACAGCTAACAGGAGACAGACGAAAACTTTGAAACATTTTATGGAGAAACCTGCCTCTGTGGGCTGTATAGGGGGACCTGGCTTCCTAACTGAAGTTTTGGAAGATTAGATTGAGTTTATACTTAGCAGTTTGTCCTGCCTGAGAAAGGTTCAAGCTCTCTAGTATGCACCTTTGTGAGCACAGGTTGTGGCTGCCAGAACTTTTCCTGCTCCATCGCCCGTGCCACCTCTGGGGCGCTGACCTTTGTGCGGGCAGCGCTGCCTCATTAGTGGGACTCTGTCAGCAACTCGTGTTCTGGCCCTTTGCTGTGGACTTGAGTTCATTTTACTTAGGGGAATGGTTTGTTTTGTTTCCTGTCTAGATACAAAGCAAGAGTCCTGAATTTGGGGAGCTTTAACAAGGTAAACTGCAAAACAGCTAACCCAGCAGCTGGGGAAAAAAAAACCTGCCAGAGCGCTATACACTGAATTGTGAAAAGATCCCAGATACCAAGCTTCTCCTCAAGTCCTAGGAAACATATGAAAAGATGTTTAACCAGCATTCTTTACATTGAACTTGGTTGTATTTCTGTCTGTTTCCAATAGGGCCAAGTGCTTTTATAGTTTATAGAGTTATTTAGCCTTGGAAGACAGAGTTCCTTGAAATTTAAATCATATTTATAGTAAAGATGACTGATATGTGAACATGCAGTCTAGAAAAAAAGGCAAGTGACCAGACTGGCTAGGAGCACTGTTTTTAGAGGAAGCCGGGTGTAGGTACCTTGAAGTCAGGGTATGGTACAAAGTGAGGGGATATAAACTATGGAATAGAATAAAAAAAAGGTTTCATCTTTGATATAAACTGTGGTGGTATTGATTCTTAAATTGCTTTCCATTTGCTAGAAATGCATAAGAACTTATTCTGCTTAATTCTGAATAGAATCTCAGATTGTATACAGGGATTTTCTAGTAAAGGTTTTTCATCTAAAATGGTTTTTCATCTAAAATGCTTACCCAGGCTGAAAAAGACAAATCCAGATCCTCATTAACATTCCTACAGGACAAAATTTGCAGTCCATAAGCACTTTCCAGTATATTGAACTATCCCAAGTCAAGAAGGCTATGGTAATTCAAGCAGGCAGTGCTGTTCCATCAGGGGCTGCTGCCTGATGTCAGCAAGGTTTGTATTCCAAGTTACTTGAAATTTCCTCATCTCTGGGCTTCTAGTATTGAATAGACTGGCCTATGTGTACAAAGAAGTTCTGAATAACTTTAATATCATGAAAGTCATAATCACTGTTAACAGCAGAACAGTTTGTTTTTTGAAGGGAAAAAAAAAATGTGTCCCTAAGGGGAGTTTTAATAAAAACACAGCTAAACACGTAACATTCCCTGAGAAATCAATGTTCCCAGGAGTAAAGCTCTATTTCTGCTTGGGTGTTTTCGAAGTGGGATGCAGTTCCATAGCAGAAACTCATCAGTGATCTACAGTCAGTGAGACTGCGATGCTGCCGAGCGTTATCCCAACTATGCAGCCCAACCTATTCCTTTGTATTGGTATTGTAGGGATGGGCCAATTTGGGGAATAAAACTACAGGAAAATTGTTCCATATTTTGAAAATTATTAGCTTGTTTAGCTCTCTAAAATATCTCTCTCTTGGTAAGACAACCAGTGCAAAATCTCTTCTGGGGTAAGAGCCTAAGACTGGCTCTAGTCAGCTTAAACTGCCATGGAACTACATCATTGCTTGCAGCACTTCTGTGTGCTCATCAGTCTTGCAAAATTCAAGTAGATATCCTAGAAGTGATGGGATATTAAAATATTAATGCTTAGTTTGTGACTTTAATCTAAATGTGTGTGGATGCTATTTTTCTATCTCCTTTTCTATCAGCTTTTCCAACCTGATTTAAATCACAAGAATGGAAGTGCAGAAGTGGTTTACGTTATATTTAATCAAATAATTTAAATGGCTTTTAATTAAGCTGCTGCCACGTCGTATAAAACTTCATAATTGTTTGCAATGAAAACTTACAAGAGTTCTGCTTGCTGCCGCTGCCGCTATATATAGGGAGCTCAGGACCGACAGTGACTGCTGTATCATCGACATGCATGACTGCATGGGAATGGGAATCTGTGACAGTGTCTTCTCTGGTTGCCCTGCAGGCTGAACTCGGCTCCAGTAAAGGGCTTTGAAAAAGATGTGGGTGGCAAGACAACTCTCCGGATCACATATCCTGAAGGTGCAATCCAGAAAATGGAGCAGTATGAGAAGGATTCGCTATTTGTTCTGGCGGGATTCAAATGGCAGGATTTCAAGTGGCTGAAATACATTGTTTACAAAGAGAAAGTGGTAAGAACACTTACTTGGCATTATGAAGGTCACTTAATTAAAAGTGGTGGGCAGATACCGCAGTTATTTGCCATGTTTTGAGCTGAGGAGAATTTCTCTGCATGCCTGCCCCATTTATCTGAAGGCTTTTTTTTTTTTTTTTTTTTTTTTTGTAACCTCTGTGGACTTCAGTTTTAATTAACTATGTTTTACAAAGACATCTGTGTAACTTCTCATCAGAGATGAGATTTTCCGTTAAAGACATAGTGTGTGCTACCAAACAGTGTGTTCAATTTGAATTTAAGAATACCTGAAAGGACCAGCTCTTGCATGGGTTTTGTAAGCTCCAAGGGTTCAAGAACAGAGGAAAAAGAAAGACAGTGGCTACAGCAGGAAATGGGAGCTGGGGATAAGGGGGCAGTGGCAGTGGAGGAAAGGAGGTGACAGCAACGGCAGGACTTGTTGGAAAGGCTACAATCTGCAGACTTTGACCTCCTGAATAGCATAAACCATTATATTTTGCTTAGTTTCTGCTATACTGAGTTTCATGGTTTATGCTTGGCTAAATTATCGGGAAGAAAGGCGGTAAGTCCAACTTAAACATTGAAATGATGAGTCCATCACTTTCCCCATGTAGATATTTTGTTCCAGTCAGTCACATTAGAGCCCTTCTGAAGTATTGTGAGACTGTTAAGTCAGGGTTGTTCTCTATTTCACCCATCCTAAAAGTAAGCAGGTTGTAATCACTAGCTGCTCATTCGGTGGATGGTTTATTTCCTATTGTCATGAAGTGACCTCTGTTTGGGTATAGTATTTCTTTTAGAAAACTTATAGTTCTGTTTTCAGATGCTTGTTAGTGATTTTTCAGAAAATAAGCAGACATTTGGAGAACGGTATATTAGATTGTGTGTTTGGAGACCAAGACAGGAGGTTGGCAGCTCACTATATAAAGAATGAAAACAGTCTGGGAATATAACTGTGTACAACTGTTATATAGATGGCCTTAGGGCTCATACCTTCCTCTTGCCTCACACTGGCATCACCTTCCAATTATTTTCCTGGTGCTAGACAGATAAGATTACCTTTTAGCCTCTGGCCAAGCACAAGTGGGCTTTTATGACTCGAATAGTTGAGTCCAAAGTTGTTTTCTTTGCTGTTTGTGTCATGCTCCTATCTTTCATTTTGGGCAAGGGAAAGGCTTGTATTTAATAGGCAGAGGATGTTAGTGCTGTGCAACATGAATGCAATTGTAGGAACTTGCAGTGTTTGATTTGAAGTCCAAGGATGGAGTGGTTTGCTTCAAAACAAACTGAATTTCTACCTCATGCTTGCAGTCATGGGGGCAGTACAAAGAGTCTAGTGTGGCGTCCCCTGCTCCTGGAAAGATGCCGCAAGGAATTTGTTAAAACTTGGTAGAAGACTGGGGAAAGCTACTGCTGTAATCTTAACTGAATGCTTCAGCGCTTAGCCTGGTGAAGTGCAGAAGGAGGCTGAGCTTCTTGCGTTGCAAGGTTACTTGAATGTTCCTGTGGCTCGTTCCCCAGCCTTCCCTTCTTTGAGATAAACGCTCCATTTTTTTTTCAGTTCTTGTAGGTGATGTTTTCCAGCTCTCTTATTCAAGTTGCCCTTTGGATTGTCTGCAGTTGATGCATATTTTTCTTAAAGAGCAGTGCCCAAAAGTGTGCAGAGTGCTGCAAATAGCCTTGCAGT
This sequence comes from Rhea pennata, assembly GCF_028389875.1. NCBI lineage: Eukaryota > Metazoa > Chordata > Aves > Rheiformes > Rheidae > Rhea > Rhea pennata. The sequence continues at coordinate 12,433,470 of NC_084670.1, read as the reverse complement.
CCTCATTCTTCATACATCCACTGTTTGCCATTTCCACAGTGGCATGATGTTGAAGGCTAGTGTTCAGCTGTGATCCTCTCTGACTCCAGGTCTCCAGGAGAATGAAGAACCACTGCTGCCTCAGCTTGCAGTCCTGCATTTGAACAGTTTGGTCTTCCTGCCAAAGAGCAGTTCTGTGCGCTTTTCCCTACCAATGTTTTCTTCCAGATCATTTCTCCAATTTGCCAAGTTTCTTTGGCATAGCTTTCCAGCATACCTGCCGTTTGTTCCAGCTTAGTGTCCTCTGTAATTTAACAAACATACTTTTTATTCCAAATGTTGATGATGAAAGCACTGAAAAGATTTGGATCCTGAGTAAACCCCAATGTAATACATCCTTCCATTTCTACAGTGAATCCGCTGATGATTCCTTCTGGGTAGTTTTTTGGCCACTTCTGAGCTCATATAACAGTAGCTGCATTAAAAGCAAGTTTCTTCAGCATGTTTGTGAGAGTGGTATGTCAGAAGCCTTACTTGAGTACATGTCTTCTCCTCTATGATAGTTATTCTCGTGTAGAAAACAATTCTACTGGTTTGGCAATGATTTGTTCGTAGCAAGTACACATGGGTTACTACCTATTTTTCAGGTGCTTGCAAATAATTAAGTTCACTATTCTGAGAACTGAAATTATGAATGGTCTCTCTTCCCTTTTTGAGTTTTTAAAACTAGGCACTACTTTTGTCCACTTTCACTCCTTTGATACCCTACCCTACACGTGTTCCCAAACAAAGTCATTACTGTTTTTGAGGCTACTGGACTAGTTCATTAAATACTTTAAGGTGAAGTCCAGTTGACTGGAAAACATCTGTCTTGTGCTCTCTAGCATGGTATCCCTCTATTTGAGGCTAAAATCTTATTCCACTATCATTGGCTTTAACTGCAAGCAGGTGGCTAGCACAGCTGCTTCTAATGGAGACTGATGCAAGAAGTGTTATCTCTGAGCTAGAAGAAATGACTCCATGGAGAGCTAACAGTGCCACGGGAATAAGGTGTAGGCCTCTGTTTGTTCTAGTAATGAGCGTTAGTATTTTTAATCAGTGTGTGGTACGTTCAAAATGACAAATGCCTGCCCAGTGCTTTCTGTAGAGTTTGTTTCTCTCTCAGCTGGTTTGCTGGGGCAAAGGAAGTTCTTTCCATTCCTGAATTCATCTAGAGACGCTTGTTTGACCTAAGGGCCCTTCATGCCACTGTTGCTTATCCTTTATCTGAGGGTAGGCCCATCCTTCTGCAAGATGTCATTCCCACTGCAAACCAATTGTTACGAACAGGAGTCTGACCACAAAACAGAGATAAGGGAAGTGGAAACATCCTGCTAAAGAGCATGACTGCTGTGGAAGTGGACGCGTTCCTCAATAAAATGGGCTGAACTCTGCACTCTGCTATTTCCTTTGCTGTTGAATTTTGATGTCAACTGCATGAATGTGTTACAATCATGGCTGGGATATCAGTTGTGATTTCCTTGAGACATCACTTGAACTGGACCTACTTGGACCTGCTTGATTGGAGATTCTCTACTGGATACTGCAAGCCTTGCTTAGTCCTCTCTTGCGTAAGTTAAATCAAAGGGAGTTTATCAGAGAAGGAGTAAATGAAAGACAAGTGGCTATTTATTGCTAGGGTCAGTGGTCAGATAAGCTTATTCTCTTTGCAGCTGAGAGGGATTTGCTCTGTGTTATGTTAGTCCTTTGGCAGCATTTGCTCACTGAAGAAGGGATAAGTACTTTGTTCTATAGAAAGGAGGATTTTCAGAAGACATGAGGAAAGAAAAAGTATGATGCAGAAGGAGCAGTAAAACAGTGAGGCAGAGGATTTGGTGTGTTACACTCAGTATAGTGAAACCACCTTCTGGAGATCTGCATGGTCCTGGCTGACCTGGGAGGTACGGTACATGAAAAGAGGAGCATTGGACTATATATCAAATAAAAAAATAAAAGCTTAGCTGCTTTCTATTTCACACTGGAATAGGAATATCTGGAAGAAAATAAAAACTTGAGAGAAGAGATTAAGCTAGTAAAAGGACCCTTTTGGGGTAAATATTCACATTGGGTCAGCAGCAAAATAAGGGTAGCCTCTGTCACAGCATTCTGCATGTACTGGCACTTGAATTTACAGGTCTGTGGTAGTAAGCTGGAGCAGTAGTGTATCATTGGAGTATATAGCCCTGTATATAAGAGGGGAAAATTGGATAGGTCCAGGCAATTAAAACCCTAGTAATCTAATTTCTGGCATTTGAGAAGCATTAGAACAAACTGTGAAGGAGAAAATAATTGTATTTGTTGCAAGTAAAGGGGGGGAAAGGGCTGGAGGGTAGACAAAGGTGACATATTTAGCAGAGGAGAGGACTGCACCACCCTGAGCTAATATGTAGACGTACAAGTAGAAAAAAAGTGGACTGGAGTCCCACAGCCAGCAATTGCAGGAAACTGTGTTTACTACAGAAAGGTCACAGATGTCTGTTGTTCATGTGTCCTTGGTGACTGGTCTGAAGAGTGCCTTGGCAGTGCTGACCTGCAGTCATTGCTGTGAGAGCAGCAATACTGCAGCAGGGATGCTGCCAGACATCCCGCCTCTGACTAAAAGGCTGCTGTTGGTACATCCCCAGATGTGGAATATTCCTGGACAGTTGCTCAGAACACTTACATACACTCTCCTGGACTGTTTTTATCCGAGATGTATTGTCCACACATTATGTGATCCAACCTGCTTTTCTGAAGCAAAAGGCTGAACTTAAAAGCACCAGTTATGCAAACCACTCAGTACCAAACAGCACTGGAGCTTTTTCCAGGGTGGCTCTTTGCGCATCATGACTGAATCAGAGGGAAGGCTTTTGTTTGCTTGGGGCTCGCTTCCCTGAACATCTGGCACATGGTGCTAAAGCAGCCAAGTGAGGGCAAAGGTTTTGCTAGAAATTGGCAGCTCCCAGGCTTCCTTCTCTTGTGGCAATGAGCCTGCCGCCGCTTCCAGCCTGAATCTCTGCAGCCTCTGCCAGAAAGGAGTCACTTGTGCTGTAAGTGCCTGCGGCACCTTGAAGCTCTCTTTGATAGTAAAAATCATAGAAGCGAGTGAGCACCTGCCTGTGAGCAAGGCCAAGTTCGGTTGTCCGTCCCTTGCAGGGGCATGCCTCTGAGAGCTTGCACACTGCAGTGATGCCATCTGAATAGCAGCTACCCCCTAAGCAGATGTTGAGGCATAAGCAATGGCAGGATGTAACCTCTCCTTCCTTCTCCCAGCATGTGACTGTTGTCTGTGGGGATTCAAGAGCAGGTCAGTGGTTATACAAGTGCATCTCTTCTTTGAGCTGAGTATTTCTTCCCAGTCCTAACCTAGGACTTCATCTCTACTGCTGCCAGCTTGGGGTTTTTTTGGCCTTTCATTTGACAACCGCACCTCTGTTTTAAGCCAGCAGATTACCACTAGTCCTGCTAAACTATATGGTTGAGTACATTCCTGGCTCCATGGGCCTGCCTTATTGTGCAAGAGCCAAGGCCTTGCTGCTGCCAGAGCCCTTACTGCCTGCTGAGCTCTTTTCAGAGATCCTCTTCCCTTAATTAATGGCCTTGACATGCTATATGTTTGCTAGGGCAGATTGTGAACTTCACAGCCCCTTAGTCCGCTGCAGGTTCCTTGAAGCCTTTAATAGCCTTGCCTGTGGGCTGTTTTGCATCTCTGAGAAAAACTACCAGAAGCCACTGTGCTCCCATCAGCTTGAGGAAAGTAGTGAGGCTGTGAATCTATTCTGCTGCTTGTTATCCAACCCCAAGTAAAGCTTCATCCACATGCATATATTTCTGACTTGCTTAAGAGCTGAGTCCAGCCTTTGAGCAAGCGATTTCTCTGAGTTTGGGCTGCGGAAGGGGGAGCATGCTCTTTCCAACACTGTCACTTGCTGTGGGTGACAAATGGAGTGCAGGTGCTGACACACAGCAGTTTCATTCCAGAGTCTCCTTCTAGATTGCGAATTTCCTTTTTTCCCTTTTCTCCTCCTATAGGCTTGTTGTTTTAAAAATGCTTTGTGTATCATTGGTCTTTTCAGCTTTGAAAGGCCTGTGAGAAAGACTCTAGCTGTTTTCTGTGGAGCTGTAAACCCAGCACTAGCTGCCTTAATGAGTTATAAATGTGAAGTTTGGGTACAGATTTGTAGCCTGATCCTGTGCTGAGACAGAGCTCTAGCTCATCTGTTAAAGGTATTGTAGGCATTGCCTGATGTCCTCCTCCTCCTCCTCCTCACTCCCTGATGGAAGGGGACAGAAACTGGACTTGCTGCTCCATGATAAATGAGAGCAAGTCTTTGATGTGGGAAGTCAGCTTAAGGGCTGGTCTATTTCTTTCACAAATTTGAGTTTTCCCCCTAAACAGCCATTCACAAATAAACCCCTTGGGGCTGTAATATAGGAAGGCATGGCAGTGAGTAAAGCAACTACCTTGCTAAAAGGACATGATGAGGCTTGTGCTAGGGGAGAGGCAGGAAAGCCTTTTCAATGGTAATTGTCCTGTGGTCACAGCAGGTAGTGGGAAAGGCCATTTCTACCCATGGAGTGGGAGGGAGATTGCAGAAGCAGCTATGAGAGGAGACAACACCTTATCACATAATCAGGATGGTTCAGTGCCTGGGCAGCTGAACCGTTACTAAATGCTGAAGCAAAGAAAATGCCTCATAATAAAGTTAACTTGAGGCAGCTTCTTCTGGCTCTTACCAAATGATTTACGCTGTATTCCTTTGTCAAGGAGTTGGTTTGTTTTTTTGGGTGACTCTTTGGACAATGATGACTTTTTTTTTTGTCTCTGGCTGTGCTAAATGTTGGTGGAGGTACCTGAGATGTTGTGCTCACCCAGTCAGCACTCCACCACCCCCACCAAATACTGTGCATTGGTGGGAACAGGCCAGGAGAACCAAGGCTTGTGTGCAGAAAAATAGGCCTTCTTTGTAGCTCGTCTAGGAGTTCAGAGCCATTTCCAGAAGATAGAAGGAGAAGTTTGAACATCAGTGCCCTGTGAAAGAAGGTGAACTCAGTTTCTCTCCAGAGATGATCAGACAGGCAGGAAAACATACAGTCATAATACACGAAATCTTGCACCTGCTGGCCAGAACAAGGAGAGACCTTAGTCTCTCTCCTATATGTGTAATATAACTTTTAATGAGCTTTCAGATACCACAGTGACCAGGACCATACAGGAACTTCAGCAGACAAATGACCCAGTTTGCAACAGGGGCCTTGGGGGAGACTTCCTGGCCAGATTCCCAAAGGAAGGTTGTTGATATGGAAAATGCAGGCTGGAGCTTGCCATTCATACATACCTGCATGCAACAGTGTAATAAGATTAGGCAGGTCATTACATAGCTGAGAGCTGTTCCCACCCAAGCATACTTGGTCTATCTGTAAGTACACTGTCAACCATTAGCTGGTGGCAGGGGCTGCTCTGATGCTGTTGCCGTATGCCTACGCACCATTTCATATTATCAGATGGATTCACACTCTATGGTAAAACTTGTCCATCTAGATTAGGTAGTCATCATATCCACAAGTTCTATAGTCATGCCCAGAACCTAGAACTTCCGAGGCACCTAAAGCAATTAAAAAAAATTGGTTTTCTGGGTGAAAAAATTCCAAGAATCAAAGGTTTGAAAAGTATCTGTATTTGCAAGAATACAATCATTAATGACCCCAACTTTTGATGACCCTAGTCTTTTTTTTAACTTCACTTTGCTTGCCATTACCTAACTCCCTCTTCCATACACTTTTCTTCCTGTCAAAAGATGAGAAACATTTATTCATACTAGTCTCTGGTATCCTTAAAGAACCCTTATTCCATATCTGCAAAGACAGCATCATCATCATTTCTGGCGCAGTAATCCCAACTGTTACATAAAAATCACAGAGCTCCAGTCATATTTCTGCTCTTTCGTTCCTCTTCCTTAACATCATTTTTAAATGAAGTGACCAAAGCTGGAATTAGCCTCTTCAGTGGTAGAAACATTGCTCAACTAGGACATCCTTTCTGGGATCACCTCACTATCCTGCTTTGTCCCAAGACAATTTCTTCTTTAGAATTGTCCTCTTATCTCTTCTTTTTCTGCTGCCATCCAACTGATAATTACCATCCATTTCCAGATATTGGATCATTCCCTCCTTTTCCACCTATGATTCAGCTAAAGTCAAAAAAGAGGGATAATCACCCTCTAATTTAGAGTTGCAGGTTTTTCACATCTCTTCTTTTGAAAAGTCAACATGAACAAAAGCCAACTGAAGAGCAAGTGCAGCTGTCTTGAAAGAGCATCAAGAGGTACTTACGTTGCATTCTCCCACCTTGGCAGGCAATGGCAGTATTTAGACATCAATATTGTGCAAATCCTGGTAGGTGCATTTCAAGGTCACAGTGCATGTAACTGGTAGCTGAACTGATTAGAAATAGGCTCAGAATATTCAAGGAATATGAAGGATACAAACCTGATGCTGATCTTAATGAAACACAGTTCCGTAAACAGCAGAACTGATGAAACCTGGTTGCCTATGGATTTATGTCCTGCTTTCTCACACCTTCCTGTTGCACCAGGATGTTCTCAAATTTCCCTCACTTTACAAATATACAGTATCCTCTGTCCTCCTTTGGATCTCTAACCACTGGCTGGGTCCATACTGTCCACCATATGCGTGTTCATTGACCCAGACCTGTGAACTGAACAGCTGGCAAACCCAGTGGACAGACAATTGCTGAGTTCGCACTGCACCACCTTCACTGAGCTACACATGCAAATATAGAATGTCTCTTCCATCCAGATGTACATCACTTTACCACTAGCGCAGCCTGTGCCTGCTGTGGGTATTGCATTGCCCACATATGCAGCAGATGTTCCTCTGTACTGGAACTTTGTGAATCCAGTACATGGGAAAAGTCAGAGATCATCAACAACAGTGAAATTGAGACATCACCCAGAGGGCATAAGCCATTCACGCAAGTGCTAGTGGAATAAAGATGTTCTGTACTAACACTTTGGTAAAGAACTACAAGAATCATTTGAAGTCTATAAAGCCTCCCTTAGTCTAAGAGATTTGAGTTCAATTTTTTTAGCTTATGCATGAGATTTTGAGGAGATTTACTTATAGTCTCTCTGTATCTACCTAGGGAGAACTTTTTTTTTTTTTTTCCTCTTCTCAGAAGACTCTTTAATTTAGGAGACAAAACACATATCTGAAGCTAGGCATACTGCCAAAAAACGGCAGTGTATTTATATCAGGATAATTAATTCTTGCTACATCTGCCCTACAGGCTTGATAAATTTGCTCTTATTTGAGGTCTTAAAATCAAGACTGGATATCTTGGATAAGTTCTGTTCAAGCTGTGTGAAAATATTAAGGGCTGGAGGCAGGAGCTGCTGATGGCAGGCGCACTGCTCCCTGCTGTTTAGGAAGTCCAGGAGGATGGCAGAAGGAGCTCTCTCGATCTTTCGAGCAGTACTGATAAGAAACAGCAGAGTGTATTGGGGAAGGAGCTGAAGCCAGATAAAATTCTTGGAAAGATGTAATTTCCTAGTGGTCCAAGTTTGTAAAACTGGAATGATACATCTGCAGAAGTGTGCACTGAGTGACTACTGAGACTTCTGAAAGACAGCTGTAGTCCACTACCTGGGAAACTTCTCCTGCCTGGGTGTACCCAGAGTGGGGCTGCAGGCTTGGGTTTCCTTCTGGCCACCCTGGTTTGTGACTTTGGGAGTCCTTGTCTTTGCTCTCTATGGCCTATTTGTTGACTATAAGGAGCAGGAGAGCAAGTTGGTAATAAGCCTCGGCAGCTTTTCATTAAAGTAAATTTATTTGCTTCATCCAGTTGCCTACAGGGATCAGAGCAAAATTTTCTCTTCCTGATGAGTAATTAGCCAGATTGGTTTCCATATCCTGAGGGAGAAGGCTTAGTGGAGTCTCTGAGGTGAGCAGCCTCCAGCATAACAAAATTCTTCAGAAGAGCCCTTGAGAAAGGATTGCAACACCACAGGATGCTGTGCTTTTACCCCTGTGCAGTGTGGAGACTCACGGAGGAGGGAATAAACTTCAATTTGATTTTGTAAATAAAATCAGATGCTTTCTATCAGTGGCTGAAAAAAGACTCCCTTTCACAGCTCCAGGAATTATGCTGTTTGAATTAGTTTTCTTTCAAACCGAAAAATAATATGTTAAAAAAAGCAGTCTGAACAGTAAATATTTATCCAAGATGTGTGGTTGTTAATATGATCCAGTCTTCAGTCATTTTGAATGGTGTCACGATGACAGATGTTAATTCAGAAAGGAATAGATTGGACGATTTATGCCCGAAACACATGTGTTCCTTGGCGGGCTCCGTGGATAGCTTGCATAGTTAGGGCTGCGTGAGCAATTTGTAACATTTTCTCTGCCTCGAAGCACCGAGGGCTCTAGGACACGGGGTTGATCTATATCTCCAGCTTGCTGTAATAAACACCGAGGTAACTAACTGCTCTGTCTGCTTTATCTTCCTAAATTTCTCTCCCCTGTGCTATAGCTGTGCTTGGTGCTTCTGGTTGCTCCCCAGGAGCTTCCTTCCGCAGAAGAGGAGGCCCCTCCTGGGTGCTCGGGGCTGCGCGTCCCTGAATTCTTCCCCTAGGGGCTGTCTCTAAATCCAACTTCTTCTCTCAGCACGCAGAGTGCTGTAATGCAAACTCTTGTCTCGACAACTGAAGTGCAAATAAACCAACCCGCGTGGAGGCAGTAGGCGGGAGAGAGAAAGACTCTGCGACGTCTCACGTTTTTGTGTAGTATTTTGATCCTTGCAGTTGTGAATTTACGGAATGTGTCGAAGGGTGTCTCTTCTCTTCTTAACTTTGGCTAGATTTGTACAAGTGTTAACATCTCCTTTTCCTTATTTGTTTTTTAATCAGAGACATAAAATTGGAGTAAAATGGCCAAGCTTTTCAGGTGCACAAGCTTTTCTCCAGATCCACTCACAAGCTATTTTTACCGGTTCCTCAGCTGCGTTCTGGCTGGTTTTGATGAAATGAACTTCACCCACAACCGACAAATACAGAAAATACAGAGTCTGTCCCAGGCAATCAGCACTGTGTTTGGAAGAACTCTCAAATGTAAATGTTCTCTTTGGATCACAGATTATTTAAATTCTCATCTCTTAAAAATATTAAATAATGTGACTAAAACCTCTTCTTTTGTAGAAGACTTATGTAGTAACATAAATCCAGAAAATGAAATAGGGCAGGAACTTCCTGGCATTTGCTCAGCCTCTTGTTATTTTGATATTCTTGCTTTCACCTCCAGAAGGATGCTGAATAATTTGCGTATAATCTATATGAATGCTGAGTAAATACACAAATTATTTGACTCTCATTTCAGCAGAGATACCAAAATAGAAGACAACTTTTTTTGTGTATTTATGCTGTAAAAAACAGCGTAAAAAATTTTCCTTGAGAGTTGCTTTAAAATAACTTTGGAAAGCAATGAAGGTCTCTAGGCTATAACTCTTATTGTTGTGATCTTTTAGCTTTTTTTGTTGTAACGTGCCAAGAGCGTAGCCTAAATGTGTAGTTTAATGAGATGTATTCAAACTCAGGAACCAGCTCAGCTCCTGAAGAAGCCTTGCTGATGGATGTCCTCAAGTGCCCTGGGATGCCCTCGTGGTTTGTCACGGAAACCTGCACAGACAGCATTTTTTTGTTATGTTCCAGCGTACTTTTCAAAGTGGAGCAGGTAGCTGGGCTTGCAGTGGGGATCACCTTGTTTTCTGTTCTAAGCAACTGGGAAAATGGCTCTGTGATTTTATTACTCTGACACCTTTGAGCTGATGTTTTCCATGCCATGTGTTTGGCTCAACTGAATATTTGGAAAGTTCAGCTAAAATAACTTAGCTGTCTCTCAGGTTGAGGCTACAGAAACACACAGTTTCCTCCTTGTTTTTTTTTTTTTTTTTTTTTTTAAGTCTCCTGTCCCTTTGTTTTGATACTCTAATTCTTTGGGGCAGAGGCTGAAAATTGGCCAGGCTGTGTTACCATGGCAGCCCACTGTGTCTTTTGCTATTCCAGTGGAATCCCATGGCTTGATTTGATGCCCTACAGGGGGTTGTTAGGTGCCGGCAACTCAGTTTGCTTGAGAATCTGTGTGCTGAGCATGGTCCGTCCTATCAGGCTTAGTCAGAATGTGGCATCCGCAGGGATGGAGCAACAAAATAGGTTTTTCCTCTCACTTGTTTCTCCACAGAGAGATCTTGGCCCTGGATTAGAGACCAGAGAGCAAGGAACATGTCTTCGCTCCTGCTGGCAGGCCAGGTATTGCCTGGATCAGAGAGGTGGATGGCAAGAGTGCAAAGCCGGACTGATTGAAGGGTGATGGGTGCTGGGGCCAGCAGAGAAAGGACAGGGAACTCCTCAAAAACTTGCAGCTTTGTTAGAACTATGTTAGGAGTAAATAGTTCGGGCAACCTGTAAGAGAGTGTATTTCTTCTGCTCTAATGGCTGATCTGGAATATAATAGTCTACTGGAGCTGGTAGTTATGCTTAGAGGACTGTGCCCTGGATCTCATTACTCCATTTGATACAATTTTTCTTAGGATCATTTTTTGAACATATTAAGTTACACTATAAAACTTATAAAAGCTTCATGGTTGTAAAATCAAGCCATCAGGAGTTAGGAAAAGCAAAAAATTAAGACTGCCTTTTCATCATTAATTCACTTCTCTGCTGATGTTACCCTTAATTACATAATTACATCCTGGCTCTTTTGGAGCCCTGCAATCTATCCAGTGGAGAGGGGAGATGAGATTTAGTGTGGTTTCTGAAATGAAAGAAGTTCAGCATTTGTATGAGTAGCTGCAGAAGCAATAGAATGGGCAGTGAGTGCAAGAGAGGGGAGAAACAATGGCAGTGGCCTCCTCATTACAGACGTTGAGGATTCCTCTCAAGGATGTTTAACCTTAGCTTCAAGTGGTTTAGACTTTAACTTACTAATGTGATGGGCAAGTTAGATGAAAATTTTGCAATAGCTGGTTTAATTTCAGGAAGCATCTGTGCAGGAGAACTGGGTTCAGCAGCAGCATAGTCAATGGGGTTGTGCTGTGAGCTTCCCAAATCTTCTGAAAATTCATGATGCAGGTGCCTGATGTTGAGTGTCAGAAAGCCGTAGAAACTGCAAGCATTCATCTTTTTCTGTTTTCTCACCTGTGAAGGGGTAACACGTGCTGCCAAATATTGCAGAGATGATGTAAAAGATTATCCTTTATAAAATAATTAGATATATGACAATGCAAGAAAAATTTTGTAAGAAAATCAGAAAAACGAATGTTTAGAACAAAAGTTTTGAAGTTCTCAACTAAAGTTATAGAGCCATTCTACCTTCAGCTCTGGTTGTTGGTTCAACCTTTCAGCCATAGCATGCTTTTAATACAGGTTGAACATGATGTTTCATAAAGTATGTAGTAATATTAACAGTGAATCAAAAGGACTTGTTGCTTATGGTGATAAAATGTCCCGTAAATAATGATGTGATAATATAGTGCCTGTTTAACTTGGGATTTTTCTGAGACTCTACTTCTTTAGATTTTTTTTTTTCATTGAAGTATTAGTATTCACAGACAAGAAGAATCACAACACAAACATGAATTATCTAAATCCTTCTGTGTTTTTACTGAAAACTTCCTCCTTGCCTAAAATGTTTCAAAACAGGAATATTTCTTCAGATTTTGGCTCAAAATCCAGCTTACGTTTTGAACAAGAGAGTCTGTAGTACAGTCTGTCTATCACTCTGTTTGCACATAGTACACGTATCTTCTAACACACTGTATGTGAACTATCATTTATACTCTGACTTGTGAAACACAGTATTCATCAGAATAATCTTTACTTCAGGATTTTTTTTGCAGCTAGTTTGACGAGTTCAGTTTTCTTCACAGGACAGTCTCCTTTTCAGCAACCTTTTATTATCTTACAACTTGTGAACCACATTTTACTCTCAGTCACATTGATAAAATGCTAGAAATATATCAAAAACAGAAGATTACTTTGGATTTGCAGCATTGCATAAAAATGAATTTGCTCTCCCTGAATCTTCAGAGCGGGTCTCGGCCTCATGCTGCCTAGTACGGAAATTGCAAGGGAACAGTTGTTAATTGGATCAGCGGCATAGGAGCTCCATGTCCGTATTCAGTTAGTTTAGTATAGCACTCTCAAAGTTATATAGATTAAATTAAATTTGAATTTCAATATGCTTACATTTCTACTTATTTGTAATGTATGCTTGCGTATAGATGGGGCAGAATGGAAGTTGCTGCCCTTTGAGCTGGTATCGTTGGACAGGGCAGCTTGCTGTTTGTTGTGTTGCCAGGACACCATGTACTCCAGGTGTCAAATTTAAACTTTAAAGTCTTCAGCTACTTTTTGGAATTAATAATTTGCCTCCTCTTGTGGTTTTCATACAGGAATTTTAACTTGGTTGTTGAACCTAATGAATCTAGTCTCTGGCCAGTGTAGTGAAGTATTATAAGCTCAACTCTGCTGCTGCTGAAACCTGGCCAGTATAGTTAGCTTTTCTCCTCCTTTGCCCTGAAAGATTCCTGTAGCATCACTTGTGATGAGGTGCTTTTGTCTCCATCCTACTTTGTTGTTGTTATTGCCAGTGAAAGAAAATATATTTGGATTTCACACTGAGTAAAAGCTTAATTTGTGTGGTTTACAGCTTACCAGGAATTCTCTTGGGCGGTATTGTTAGCTGATAATTCTGTGAAGTTGTTGAGAAATGGAGATTACTGACAGAGGAATGGCCTGGGAGATTACAGCCAGTTGATTCTAGACTTCATCAGCTGGAGAGAGTTTTGAGAGAAGATATGAAAATGATAAAAGATTAGAACGCATCATGTTGTTAGACACTCCAAGAGCTGTGTCTATTTTGGCAGTGGGTCAAAGAGAAGATGAGGGGAAGAATTTGAGCCCGGTGTATAAGTTCATGCCTAAGGCAGAGAAAACTTTTCAGTATGGCAGATAAGGGTAGAACAAAATGCAGTTAGCAGTCAAAGACAGGGAAATTCAGAATTCAGTGAGTGATAGGTGCTGGAGAAGCGTACTGAGGGTGGTGATGGGCTTTGCGTTGCTTTGAGAAAGCTGAGTAAGTATATGTGAAGTGTGGACTACTGGGTCTGGCAGTTGACCATCAACCCCTATTGCAGACTCTCAGCACCTCTGTTTCCATTGCTGAAAATTACTTGTTGCTTTGATAATCAGTGGAAATGGTGCAAGTTCGTTTATATTACCACTTCTAGAGGAGCATTTTCTAGGCCTCTGTATCTACTTGACTGCTCAGAAATGCAGTATTGACTGATAAGATGATGATTTTCTAGTGGAGACACACCTTCCAGATCTAATGCAGTTATGCCTGAGCAGAAATCTTTCAAAAGCCTCTGCAGATGTATTACAGCAACTCTGCTGTAGCCTGTGTTTGTGAGACAGTGGGTGGTTGTGGATTACAAATACAAAATAACCACACTGTAGCCTAGGTGCAGGCACTGGGATCCCCGAAAACTATGTGCTCTGAGGCACTCTGACGTCTTAACTGGTATGTCATTCCCGGGCTTTTTTTCTTTCCCTCATGCCCTTCTTTCCATTTCAGGGTTACCAGTCATCTACAGGCTAATTGCCTAGTGAGGTTACTCTGAGACCCTCTGGTTTCTCTCTTGTTAGCCTGATGTTTTTTTTACTGTTACTGATCAGGAGTTTGAAGGGCAGTAATCTCCATTTACTACAGAATCACAGAGTGGGTAAGGTTGGAAGGGACCTCTGGAGATCATCTAGTCCAACCCTCCTGCTCAAGCAGAGTCACCGAGAGCATGTTAGACAGGGTTGCATCCAGGCGGGCCTTGAAGATCTCCAGAGGAGGAGACTCCACCACCTCTCTGGGCAACCTGTTCCAGTGCTCTGTCACTCTCACAGTGAAGAAATTCCTCCTCATATTCAGGCAAAACTTCCTGTGGTTCAGTTTGTGCCCATTACCTCTTGTCCTGTCACATGGCACTACTGAAAAGAGTTCAGCCCCGTCCCCTTGACACCCTCCCTTTAGATACTTATACAAGTAAGTTCTCTACAAGTTCTCACTCCAGTCTTTTCATTTTTTTGGTAGCTCTGCAGCAAAATATTGCATGATCCGTCTTTATTTAATGTTGTATTGCACATAACTGACTGCTGCAATCTCTCTGTCCCTTTCCATTAGACTTAGAAGTCTTCCAGAGCAGTGCTGCTTGTGGTCCTAAATACAGGAGTATCACAGGGATACAGAAGAGGTAGTGTCAGTGTCTTCAGGAAGCAGCAGCGTTACTAGCGCTCATTAGAAGCGTTGTTATTCCGGGAGACTCAGCCTGCTCCTGTCTTCTCATACCTGCCATAGTGGTATGCTGCTTGCCTACGAGGCTGAGTTCACACATTTTGTTTTAGCACGTGTCATGGTCTGCCTTGGTAAATGTGGGAACAGGAGATGGGAAACTGAACAGAGACGATAATAGCCTACAGCCAGCCTTTCCTATTAGCTTTTGGTACTTCTTCTGTGAATTGACAAAATGAGGAGTCAACACTGAATTGTCTTGCCCCTGTGATTATTAGGCAAGGCCAACCATTTTTATATCCCTTCCTTCCTTATAATTGCCCCTCTTCAATAGGTCATGTGCTCTGTACCCCGTTGAGGTCCTGGAATTAGGGTCTCTAGAGGTTATTACTACGTCTCTCCCTTGATGAGAGCTATCCAAGAGATTGACTTGAAAGCCCTGGCCCATATAGTTTTTACTATTTTTTGAACAGCCTCCTTTAAAGCCTTTAGCTATGTTTTTTCTAATTAAACCATTTTGAAAACACTCCAAGATTGCTTTAAAATGTTATGGACCTCAGAGACTTGTTCTTCAATCGTGCTTTCCTGTCTGCCTACATCTCTGGATTGCTTGTTTCTTTATGCTTGTATTATAAGCTCTTTTAGGCAGCCCCTGGCACAGTGACCACTGATCCGTGACCGAGGCTGCGGGTGCACGGTAATACCAATAAACAATAAAAGTTAGGACTTAACATGGGGAAACCCAATTACCAGCCTGGACCCTGTGGTTCCTACTTCAATGCCAGGATGTGATGAGGTACTGTGGGAATATTGCCTAGGCAGTTTGGAGACTCGCTTTCTAACTTGCTATCATTATGGCAATCAGGAAAAGAGATGTTAGGTCCTCGGAGGTCCATCCTGAAGTACTTCAAGGAAGCAGACTCAGTCACTGTAGTGGAGAACAGGTTATGCCCCCGACCTTGGACCACTCCTCATTGCTCCTGAATCTGGCAGGAGACATGTGCCTCTCTCCTAGTGTCTGCTGCTTGTTGGATATGTGCTTGTCTCCTTTCAGCCTAAAAACGGACAGAGTTCCCTGATGAGAAGTAACTGCTTTGGAAGCTTTGCTGAACATCTGTGTCCAATCAGACTGAACATCTACATTAGGCATAATAGCAGCCCTTAGCCGAGCATCAGCAGTAGCAAGGAGCCTTGGAACAGGCTGCACTTCCGAGCCGGCAGCTCCGAGGGGGTGAGCAGGCCTCCTGCGGCTTGCGATTGTGGTGGTGCTTTGTTTTGTAGCTTGCCAGTGACAAGCTGCCTAACAAAACCACAAGGCTTGAGATGTAGCTTAACACTCCCGGGTTTGTAGAGCCAAACCACAAGCCTGAGAATTTCAGTAATTATGAGCCAGGAAACCATTTTTTAGTCCTTTGTCAAAAAGGAGAATCCCGAGGCTTTGCCTGTTGCGTAGGTAGAAGTATGAGCGCCGTCTGATGAGACTCCACATTTTTCCTCAGAATCAGAAGGAAAGATTACCGAGGGTCTCCCTCAAGTGTTCAAGGGGAACAGAGCAGAAGAGTTACAGGGAAGAACAAGTAGAAATGAGACCAAAAAAAAAAAAAAAAGAGTAATCGGAACAACTGCAGAGCTGTGTGATAGCTGAGAAGAGTGGCCAGGGAAGTAGCCTGGATGAACGACCAGAGAAACAGCCATGCTGAAAGGACCGAAGCAGGCAGGCTGTATTCGTAAGCGTGGGTAGGATCCGTATTTATTTTGTACTTGCACTGATCTAGTTGAGAGAGACACTGGTATGTTCTTAGTGCTTCACACAGCACTGGGCAAATGGACAGCTGTAATAAGTGTAATTACCTTTTTCTGAAAAGTCAAACAATAACAAAACATAAAAACTCTTGACTGTAAACTTTCATGTTTTTAATAGTAATATTGTGTGTAACATAAAATTCATGTCTACTTAAATCTAGTCACTTACTTAGAATCTCTTAGAGAGGTTTAGTCCAGACAAAAGGCATTTATGTCCACTTCAAATAGCTTGCAAACCTTTGTTTCAGATTGTTTGTAAAATGTAAGCAATACCATATTTAGTGTTTCCCATGAAATCTTAATTCAACTCTTTTAAATTTATTTTGGTTATAAGGTCACACACTATTTTTCCAGGGAGTGCCTGCTTAGACCCATGGTAAGATGGTTTCACTGAAAAAGTAACTATTCAAGATTTCTGTTTATCATCTTCATTTCTGAGAAACCTGAAGTATGCTTAATGCCAGTGGAATTTGTGATTTTTTTTTTTTTTTTTTGATCTTCTTGAAACCGAAAAATCTCTGCTTTATATATGCCTTTAGGAAATTCCAAAGGTTTAATATTTATCCAATTTTTAATGAATTTTCACAATGAGGCAAAACTCAGCTGACATACCAAATCCCTCAAATCCAGTGGTAAAATGGATGTAAGATTTTATTAACATTGGTGAAGGTTTTTTTCCCTAATACTTTTTTTTTTTTGAAAATAGTAGGATTGCTTTTCTTAAAACTTAAACTTAGGGACTGGAAATGTGCTGTTATAATGGAAAATGTTAAACTACTTTGACTTCAGGCATTCTCACTAATTCAGCTATAGTGAGAGAACAGTGGACATTAAAAAGGACTTTTTTTTTCCATCTAGGTCCTGAGAGCACTTAACCATTGCCTTCTACTGGTCAACAGAAGTGTATTGTGTATGGCCAACGTTGAGGTTGAATGTCATATCAAAATAGGATAGCTGTGGCATTTGGCCATCTGAGAGCATTTGGATAGAAATACACATCCTTATTCCCTCATTGGGTTTGGTGTGGTAATGCCTTTTGTAAGGTAAAAGCCATTTACAGAGTTTTGTTATGGATCTGAGCTTTCTGAAAATGTGTGTTTTGGTATCTGGCTGTACAGCTCAGGGCTCAATATCAGCATCACCTGTGGTGTTGTGAGCTCTTCAGAATTATTTTAATAAATGTAAGATGCAGCAGGATTTAAGGGACGCCTAAGGGGTACTTCTCATAGGCAAGGAGACAAAAGTACTTGTCATGATGCAGAATGCTAAATGGCTTGGTCAAGGAACTTTTGCTGAAGACAAGCTGGCCCCTCAACAGCAGTGAATAATGCTAGCAAATACTCGTGGGGTAAGGAAAACTGAGGCATCAGGATCTGAAGAGTTGATGGGAATAAGTAAAACATTAGGAGAAGCAGTAGACTAGTAGTGCTAAAAGCTGTAAGAGAAGAGCTTTAAAGTTTCTTTCATTCTGAATGTGTTTGTAGCAATGCTTTAAGATAACTAGTCAGTGGAAGGGATTAAATTGTTAATAAGGTTGCAGAAACAGCAGAAATGTTCACAAAATAATTCTGCTGGGTATTTGGAAAAAAACCAAGATGGTGTGTTTTGTTCGTGAAAGGATGAGGCAAGTATGTTCCATTCCATTAATAACTAAAATGTTTAATATCTAGAAGGAGTAAATATTTTTAAATCAGCAGGCTTGATAGTTTGCAGCCAAATGTCCTAAAAAGGTGTCAAGATGAGCTCTGTCCCACTGGTGCTCCTTTTGAATATTTTGTAAAAGCTCCTTTAATAAGGGGAAATTCCAAGGACTGGATAGTTGCTACCATTGTGCCAGTATTCAGAGAAGTAAGTGAGATGACCCAGGCAAATCTACCCCAGTCAAGCTGACTTTAGTTCTGGGCAAAACTATACAAAAGCGTACTGGGAGCTCAGTGTGACATTAAGAGTTCGTGAATGCCAGGGAACATGGTTTTAAGAAATGAGACATCTATTTTCATTCTTAAGGATTTAAAATTCAGTACCGAACGGTAACCATGTGCTGCTGCTGTGTAGAAGCATTGGTAAGTATGGGTCATGGGAGTCCAGAGGTGCCATAGGCAGCGTAAATAACAAAATGCAGTAGGAGTAGGCTGCAGCAGCACTGGCAGTCATGGTGGTAATCACAACAGGGCGAGGGATCCCCTGTGGATTTTTCAGAGATGATCAGCATTTTCAGAAGTGACATGGAAGCAACTGTAAAGTTGCTGTTAAACTACAAGTGACCTAAAACTGGTGTAAATAATGGCAATGTGAGGTGTTGAGTCAGATTACCCTGCCAAGACTGTTAGCAGATTAAAATTCTTGCTCTCCTCTTTGTGCCTTGCTCTGAATTTCTAACCTAAACAGAAGTGAAACATTAGAATGTAAGTGTCTGGCAACTCTTGAGAGCAAGGATGCTCCAGATATTGTGAGAGTAACGCTGTATATTATGCCGGTTACACTGTGTCTGAACCAGCAGGAGCAATGACATAAAGTAATGTGGCAGAGAAGCTTGAACCCTGCCATCTAGGCAGGACTATCTTGCATTCAATGGCAATGTTCTCTCATGTGTGCACTTTAATTAAAAAAACAATTTGGAGGGGAAACATGGATGTACTTAGTTGCTTTTCCCTGGTACCGTGAACATGCACAACCCTTCACAAGACAGCATAGGGTCTTTTTACATTTAAAGTTTATTTCATATAAAGCCTAACAGAAAATATCTAGGCTAAAGAAGGAAACATGTAAGCTACACACAAAGTAGAGCTGGATGGTCATGTTTGGCTCTTCAAGTGTTCTCAAGAGCATTTGCTGCAAAGGATATATCCCCTTGCAGGTGGGAGAGATCACAGTGTATGCTGGTATGCTTAAGCCGTTAATGAAACTAGCTGAAGTACCAGTAAGCCTGAAAACAAGGTACTTTGAAGGGGTTGTTCATACTGAAGCCCAGGCCTCTCTCTTTATGACACTTGTCTGCCAGACTAGCTTGAGAGTATCTCCACATGCTGTTTTCAGCTCTCCTGGACATGCTGTCAAACCACAACCTTATCCTCATGCCTTGAAGCAATGACAGGTGACGGCAGGTACTGCTACCATAGTGCTTTTTTTTTTTTTTAAGAATAATAACAATCTGCTATCCTTTGTATGTAATTGTGCTTATTGTTTTATCTTTCCTTTTTTTCCCCCCTGCTTTTTGTTACCAGAGTGCCTCTGATGGCTTTTGGAAGTCAGTTGCAACCCGTGTCCCAAGGGAACCTCATGAGATACGTATCCTGAATCCCTATTTCATCCAAGAGGCAGCTTTCAGCTTCATTGGACTGCCTTTCAACAACGGCCTGATGGGCAGAGGGGTAGGTATAAAGAGGAGCAAGCAATAACAAGGCAAAGGACAAAAAAGAAAGTAGCATAGTAGCCTTACTCTGATCTTACTCTTTCTTCTGGCATCTACTGTTGGCTGTTGAAGAGAGGGAGTCTGGCTCCATCATGAGGGCAGCATTCAGGTGCATTAGAGCCATGGCAAGACATAGCCTCCCTTCTTTTTTGGGACCGGGAAATGGCTGTTACAGAACCCCTCATGTGGTTCTGGAGCGCTGTGGCTTCCAGCACCAGCTGGACGGCAGTTCCTGCCTGAGCAGACTTGCATGAGAGAGCTAGGAGGGGAAGAGGAGTAGTAGGGCAGCAACTGTGATGGTTAACACGGAGCAATAGTGTGCAGGACCCACCTGCCAGTCAAGCTTCTCCCGAAGGCCAGGACTAAGTTTTGTTGGAACAGACTAACAAACCTGTTTTGCTTCCTCAGCCTTTATAGTGTAGAGGAACCTAGACATCGGGAGGGCTTTGTTTGCTCAGGTGACCAGGCTCTTAGACAGACCTCAAGGCTGTTTGTCCTCATTGCGTAGAGGTCTAGGGCAGTGATGTACAGCAGGACTGTCTGTTTCTAGCTGACGTTCTTGCTTAGCATCAACAAGGCCAGAATAGTTAGCACAGGTAAAGTCTCAGAGGTTACCTGGAACTGCTGGGTGATTTTCTGTCTCTTGCAGCCTGCCAGAAGGGCAGTTGTCTGTGTGCATGGAGAAAACCCCTTCCTAAGAGCTAGAGGGACCCACACTGCTCTCCTGCAGACTAGCAGAGGATAAGGAACCCAGCTGTCTGCACCCTCAGCACATATGGAAGTGCCAGTCTCTCTAAAGGTCACATCACTGTTTTACAATTTGCTGTTTTCATGGACGCTAATGCCAGCCTAAAATCATTGATGCTACAATGCTTCATCCTATATCCCAGATTTTACAGTAAAAGCAGATAAAGGACTAATGAGGCCTACAGTAAGAAATTCTGATCTTACAGTGATAAGATTTAGAAATAAAACTTTATAAGAGAAAAGAGCATAAAGTATATTTTTAGGTCCTAGTTACTAACAAAAGAGCTTCTTGGTCATCCGGTATCTCACCCCCAGTACAGTCTTTCAGAGTGTTAGTGTGGAGAAAGTGGTGACTCCGGTTTCCTGGATATCTCTCACTGCAACACTGTCCTCAGAACCTTTTTACATTTGCTGTATCTCATGTATCAGTTATTAGAAAAAGTATTACTTAAGTGGGTACATTATCCATGTGCACATGCGATATAGCTGTTGATAGAGACCACGTATGGCATTTAGGGGCGCATTACCGTAGCTGACAAACTCGGAGAGAAGCATTTTGCCTGGGCAAGGTCTGCTTATTGTATTCTGGACATAGTCCCTCCATTTTTATCAGCGTAGGAGATTGCCGTGTTGCAGTATGGATCTGGAAGAGATAGAGTATTGTCTCATTTTCCATGCTCTAATTACACAGTTCTTCAGAAGGTTCCTGGAGGTAAGAAATTCACATCTTCCTAACATGCCATGTGTAAGATCTGCAAACAGATTCAGCAACAGAAAAAGGTTCTTTTGTGAAATATGAGCTCCTGACAGTGTATACACACACATGTACAAGGCACATGTATACACAGAAGCTTTCCTGTGGTTCTGGAAACAATGGATTTTCAATTGGAGCACTGAAAATATCCCAAATATTCCCTTCAGCTAAGAGATTACTTATTTCACCTCTCTTCATTCTCCAAAACTTACCCGTAGAAGGGTGCGGGCTTGACTTATCTTCCAGAAAATCAAGACTGCTACCCCAATGAAGGACAGAAATCATGAATCTTTGCCTTTATTTTCTCTGGATTTGTTTTTATTTTTAAACACATTATTTTAATACACAAGATACTAGTTAAGCTGAGAGGAGAAGAGAGAACCCAGAAATGAAAATGCTGTGAACTGAAGTCTGAGGTTTTGATAGGTTGCTTAACACACATCAGATTGGGAAATGAAGGCATCTTAATTGAAACCTAATGGTTCACTTCTTGAAAGTCTATTCAGACATTTTAAAAGTAGTTTATGGAGCTCTAAGAAAATCAGTCTTTGCCTGTGACCCCTATCAGGTTGTGTAAATTTTAGTTTATTCCTTCAAACAGGGCAGCAAGAGCTTTGTAGGCATAGCAGCAGCTGGGATGTTAGTATAACCCATGTTGTCTGTGCAAGAGCAATCTAATATAGTGATTCTGTCTGAGTCTAAAATCAGGGAAAAAGATTGTCCTATGGTTACAATTTTACAGCAAATGTCAGCTATGGACTGCTGTCATGGAGCTGCTGGGACTTTAGTGAACTCTGCATCAGTGCAAATGTTTCAATTGAAGCTGCTGCTGCGAAGAGGGGAGAACAGTGTGAGTTAGATTCTGGTGATACAGATTTGCTATATACTTTTTTTTACTGAAAGTTTAGGTGGAAAGAGTAGAAATCAGAGCAGTTTAAATCAAGAATCCATTTCTGTTTAAAGATCTGAGAGATCTGGCAAGACCAGTTGGCCCTGCGAGGCAGCTAGAGCAAGGAATATTACTGCACAAGAGACTGCGCGTGACCCAGCAGCTACACAGCATAGCTGGTTTAGTTCAGAAACAGGCTTCAGAGATGTGAGACAGCTTGGTAAACCGTGCTTGAGAAGGAGGCATATGAACAGGGAAAAGGCAAATGCTGAGCACTGTTGAGTAAAGGCACATTGAATGGTGTGTGCCCAGAGTTTCTGCTGGGGAGCCTGGATGGATGGAGGCAGGCTGCTGCCCCACGCTGAAGTGCACTGTGGTATATTGAGCAGGCTGCACACAAGAAGATCAAGGATGGGGATGCCTTAATAATCAAGGCCAACATGAAATCCTCGTAAAGGGCAGTAATATTCCACTGCTCTTTGGTTCTGATGCCTAAATAAACTTGAGGGCTCCTTTTGCACACCACATATGGTAACAATGTGCTGCCAATTAACTTTGTAATTTGAGGGCTTTTTCAGCCACGTTGAGGAGAGCTAGTAAAATAGTTCAGGGCTGATCTCAAAGCGTTTCTCCCAGATTTCAATAAAGGGTGAATGTAGTAACATCCTCTGCTTTGATAATATAATTAGGGCCAGATGGTTCTAGAGGATAGCGAATGGGGTACAACACAGATATGCATTTAGATTACACATGTGGCATTGGTAGCCAAAAGTTGCTTTAGAGCAGCAGGGGCTTGACTGGAGCATGTACTTGTCTGAGCAAGGAACAAAACTGAACACCCGCAATGAGCAGTGACTTCTCTCTGAGACCAGTAAAGTTTTTTGGGAGCTATCTCAGTCCATTTACTGAAGTGTGAAAGAGAGAGCACTACTGTTCTGTGGGGACAGGCTGATAATAAAGAAAAGCTTTAGTTCAAGCTAGCAATGTCTGGGGAACATTAAAGAAATGTTAGTGCCTGAAGCTGGTTTAGCACCAAAGAAATGACCTATAAAAGATCCTGTCTTTGATTAAAGAATTCTCTCAGGGAGCGGGCACAGGCTTGGCTGCCTCACTAGACAATGATGTATGTGTGTGGTTGATGTTTGGTGGTAGCTCTGTGTATAAATCTGTTGGTCTTGAAACCAAGTAGCAGTAATACTGCAGCCGATAGTCCAGCAGAGTGAGGTAGTCAGCAGGATGTTTCAGATGATGCATGTAAATTCTCTGGGCTCTAAGGGCCCCAGTACAGACCGGTGTTTGTGGCTCACTCTCTACTGGTCCAGTGCATCCGTAGAACTACTTATGATGTCACTTCTGAAATTACTCTGCTGCCCAGAATTGTAAACCTTTGCTTTGTTCCTGTTCTGGAAACGACTAAACCTACAGACCTCTTATTAGGGAGATAAAGTATCCCCCTCCAGGCTTCACCCAGCCTTAGCACAAACTTGGTGAAGGAGGAGCCACATACAGAAATGTTATCAGGCTGTGTTGGGCATCCTGCCGTGGATTAGCACCTCTGCAGAGTGCTGACAGCTGCCCATACTCAAGGATTAACCTTTGGTGCTGCAGACTTAGCACTTCATACCCCAGGGCTTCTCTTTGCTCTTAAGTAGTTCTGCCTGTGGGCAGAAAGCCTTTCTGGAGATGCCAGTGATGACCCTTTGCAGGTTAGGCAACTTTGCAGTTCCTCTGGTTGGTCACAGTGACCCTTTCTGTCATTACTAGCAAGCTTTGCTCTTGCTGAATCCTTACTGGGTAAGGGCTATACCTTGGGACCTCTAGGATCTGTATGACAAAGCAGAAGGGAGGTGAGGATGGCAGGAAGAGGGCAATATGCTGCCCCATCCTTCTAGTTGCATGCCTCCTTTCTTTGCACTCTGGTGGCACCCTTTAATTCAGGTGGAGGGACAGGCAAAGGGCCACTGCAATGTAGAGACTTAGTCGAACTGCAATCTTCAAGTTTGCAAGACAGCAGATCTGCTTCATGGGCTGGGCTGTTAAATCCGTTAGCACTGTGCTGTATGGTCAGCCTATGGGCTGTTGGGGAAATGGACTCTCAGACAAGGCTTTACAGGGCAACAAGACAGGGAGATGCAAAACCAGCAACTTCTCAATAAATGCCCAACCACCTGTGTGCAATAAATGTAAGGTTACTCAAGGGAGTTCACTTCTCAGTGAGAGAGGAGACCGTGAACTCCTACTTAGCATGCATTACCACAGAGCAGCTAACGTAGTAAAGTCATGCCCTTGCTTGCCCTCTGTTAAAAGATAGCATACAGAAATGCTGTCTGTATTGCACGTGGATCTGTTCTGTGGCAAACAGTGGAGCTGAACATGTGCACCAGGTTAGATGTGGTCAGAGATATTTGACTTGGACTAGGTCTTGTGGGAGCTCAGCCCTTAAACAGCAAAACCAAAACCTGCTGGGTCACATCTCCAGCAACCCATCCCTTTGCTCCACTGTAGACTGTGCTGGTTCTGGAAGCTCTCTCCTCCTTACAGCAAGGGGAGGTGAAGGAAAGGTGTTGGAGATACTCTGCTTTGTCATTTGAAGCCCAATATTGCAGCTGAGTCTGTGCATGGATGGAGATAGCTGTGGGAGCAGCGCTTCCGTTTGTAATGTCCTGTGATGAGGACCACTCTGCAGAATATCAGGAGCTTATCTGCACACAATAAGTGATGCTGAACTCCTTTCAATGCCGGTTTTCCAAACTTGCCAGCTAAAGGAGCAAAGAGCAGGTTTGGGGTTGTACTAGTGCAAACCTAAGTTACCAAAAAAATATATATATATAGTGATTGTTCTGCATAGCGTTTGATGCCCATTAAAGTTCTATTCTGTATTTCTTTTGTTTTGAAAGCTTTATCACTGTAATATGATTGGGTCTGCAACTGATAAACAAAACTAAGGTGGCAATTTTTCTGGTGCATATAATCTTTCATGTTTTCCCTCAGATAAATGAATGCAGCTAAATTAATGTAGTAGGTCAAACAATTTGAATATCCAGTTTCATGACTTTTTCAGGAAGTTACTCTTTTGCAAGATTTACCCTTTTATTTGAAAAGGTAACAACTGGAATAGTCTGAACAATTCAATATATCTTACTCTGAGCTAAGTAAAGTCCCGTAAATAACTGGAATTCATTTAACATATTAAGGGAGTCAAATATTTCTAAAAACAGATTTACAGCAGTCATTTCCTTCCAGTCCAGAAGGCAATGACACAGGAATGACCTGGGCATGGAATGAAAAACAGCAAGAGATTTTCACATGCAACAAGCGAAATGCAGTTATGGTCTTCCTGGCTCTGTTGCCAGCACTGGATCTCCAGAGCAGGCCCATAAGGTGATGACCAGCCTCTAAGTCCAAAGGAGGGACAGCATTTGTTTTGCTGTCATCTGTTTTTCTACAAGTAGAAGGCAATCATAAAGCATCTTCAGAGGGAGTACTGGAAGTTGAAACCTTAATTCATTGAGGGGACGCCTGTCGCCTTTCCTCTTGCAGTGGGGAACAGTGTAGGAGGAGTTAAGAGAACCTGTCCTATGTCTGCCTATACTGCTAAAGGCACTTCTACAGTGGCACAGACTGGCTGGTTTGCACTGTGAGGTACTTGCAGTGATTCCTGCCTCAGTACATGTCCGGAGATTTTTGCATCTCTTCTCTTTTTTCCATTCTCACTCAGGACCCACCATGAATGTGCTCACCTCAGCCATAGAGAGCATCATGCTTGCAAGTTTGCAGAAGGAGCAAGGCACTGCATGCACAGGCAACCTTTGTCCAGCACTTGCTGCAGCAACAGGTTGCTTCCCACTGCTGTGTTTCCTGTTTCTGTTTGTCGGATAGCCTTTTGATGCTGGCTGTGGCCCATCTAGGTCCACTGCATTCTCTCAGATGGAACCAGGCAGAGGTTTGGTCCTTGGGGAGCATTACATTAGATAAGAAGAGCTGTGTTTTCAGGTGTTTGGACTTAGGCATGCAGGCTTGGTATGGAGATGTGGGCTGCCAATTTAGGCTGCTCGGAGGTGTTCTCTGCTCCTATTCCTACTGGTTGTTCACCAGAGCTAGAGAGATGTTGGTCCTGGTACCACTGTGGCACCAGGCTGGGGCAGGCACCTGTAAGAAGCAGCAGCAGGTACAGAACTTGCAAAGTGACGTTCAAGGCTTTTGTAGGGAACTGGCAGGGGGGAAGGATTGCCAGTGCCTTTCGAGATCTTGCCATTCCCTACTCTTACGGATCAGTGGGCATCATTTCAAGTCAGAAACTCACCAAAAACATGGCTGTGTCTGGAGCAATGATCCTGCCTGGCCAGGCAGCCCAAGCAGCCCCTGTCACTAGTGCGCGTGAAGCTGTGGCCTGCACCTGGGCAGTGACCCAGGAGGTTCCTGCCTTAGCATCAGCCACGAAGGCTGCCATTCCTCACCATGCCAGCCCTGGTGGAGCATAGAGGAAGATTCGTGGAAAGCAATATCTGAGTATGTGATGGGGGCCCAGGTACTTCTCAGTGATGACAAATGCTGCTCTGACTAGCTATTTTAGACTACTAGGCTTGGTGGTCTTGCAACCATGAAGCTGGGAGGGCTGCTTATTCCCCTCTGGCACAGCTGTATTCTGTAGCCCTGATGAATATCATAGCAGCTTTGCCTTCAGCACTGCTGGTCTCATTGGAGAGAGCACTTAAGAAAAACAAAAATCCAAACTCTTGCTTCCCATCTTTCTCCATGCAGTCTAGCAGGGAAGTTCCTTGCCCACACCTGACTGCATGTGGCAGCTAAGAAAGCTCTTCTCTGCTGGGAGATGGCTGTGCCCTCCTTGTGCCTGTTGTCTGCCCTGTTCATGAGCACACAACAGCTATCTCCTCAGTATAGTACATTCCCTCTCCATTCCAGCATGGTTTGTAAAATGTAGTTGTCACTAGAGCTGGTTTCTTGCCTTGTCCCCAGTGGAGAGATGACAAATCTTAGTGAGGCCTTAGGCAATTTAGAGAGTAATAGCACAGCTGGGGAGGATGAGTCCTGGCTCCCCTGCCCAGGGGCCAGCTCAGAAGCAGAGAGACAGCACAGGCAGAGGCTGGACTGTCATTGCTCCACTGAAAGTGGAGGCCTAGCCCAAACCTTATGAGTTGTGGGCCACCAAGTGCTTTGGGCTGTGCTCACACACAGGAGCATGGTACAGCTCCATACAGCAAAGACATGTAGGTCAAACGTTTATGCATTAATGGATTTTCAGGCACGCCTCCTGATTACTGCCAAACCATCTGATTGAAAGCAGCACTGCTTGGTAGCACAGAAATGTGTAGGCATGTAGAGTGCCATGAAGAGGAGGATGAGATTTAAGCTGCACTGGCCCCAGATAATTCCTGAGGAGCAACGCTGGGATTTTGTTTTTTTCCTTAGCAGTGGGTCAGAATAACAAGAGGGCTGCTCTGTAGCTTGAGAGCGCCTTATTTTTATAGTGCAATGCAAAAGGTGTGGTGGTTGCTTTGGTATGTCTTTGGGGCACGGCACGAGGGTGTGTGTGCTGAGATAGCAGTGACGCACTGTGCAGGGCCAAGCAAGCCAGGTTTGGCACAGCGTTGTCCATGATCCCTGACTTTTCCTAGAGTCACCTGTCCCCTAACCTGCCCCTAAGGTTTTAGCTGGTTCATTAGGTCCAGATCAGAGATTAGCAATGAGTTAACATATATTCCTGTGGGCAGTTGGAGTGTGGAAGCTCTTTGTGTAGCTGTACAGATGCGGCCAGAGAATAGCTGTAACTGTTCCCTCTCTCTGATATGTGTCCCCTGTCATTTGCCTCTGCTGAGAAAAGAGCCCTTTCTCCTGGAACTGGAGAAGGCTGCTCAGTCAGATTTCTGCAGCACAGCCTGGGCTGTTTCCCTAGGTCTTGTGGGGCCTTAACTTTATTGTGCCACCTGGACATAAGGCATAAGGACATAAGGCTTCGTTTTCAACAGAGCGAAGGAGCAGCAGAAACCCAGGAGGCTGTCACAGAAAGGAAACGGTTTAAATTATATGAACCAAATCAGGATCAAAGCTGCCTATTGTCTTATCAATGATGTGTAATTAACTGGCCATCAGTGAGCTGTACATTCAGGATCAAAACTGTATATTTGGGATCCATATCAGTAATGCATCAGATAAACCACAGAAGTAAACACTTAATGGAATGTAAATAAACACCTACAACTAAGCGAAGCCCAAAGTTTTGATCTCACATAGAGATCAAAATACACATCCCACGCACATCCCCCCCCCCCAAAACTGCAGGTACAAGTATTCACCCCCTCTCCTGGGCATGCGGGCTCCCTCACACACTCCTCCTGCAGCAGATGTGGGTGCTCTAGCTTTATGTGTACCTATACTGTTCCCTGCAATCTGCGAATGTACATGCAGGTGAGAAAACCCTATACAAGTTCATATATCTGCGCCAAGTTGTGAGTACACAGTGCAACCTGTACTGCCAGCCCTCCAGCTGGATGCCAGCTGCTCCCAGTATCTGGCAGGAAGGATGCTCTATCTGGCCCACCCAGAGGTGGGGTTATATGCCAGTGTCGAATCAAGTTTTGACTGCTGCTGTTTCCACTCTAACGTCTCTTTCTCCCTCATGTGAATTTTCATGCTGCTTTTATATTTCTTTTCAGATGGACTCATTTTTTTCCAAAAGGCTTTTTGTAATTCTCCAGTTACTCTTTAACCTGTGTGATGGTTGCTTTCTTTAATGTGCTCAGTTTGTGACAGATGTCTCTTCTGGGGTATTTTGATCCATGCATGCATGCATGCACACACAGTTTACACTCATATTCTCTTAAGGGGTGTTGTTATCCAAGCTATTTGCTTAGGCTGGGCTCTGCGAGCACCCGTGTGCTGCCCTAACAGTTATGGACCTCAGCCTATGGCACAGATGATGATTCTGCAGTATTTTCTGGATGATCATCTGTAGCATACGGAGCTCTGACTGCAGCAGCAGGACACGAAGCTACATCTCAGCAGTGAATGCATGAGCGGTTGCAAATCTCGCTCTTCAAGGAGGTGCATGCAGAGCTAGGCTGTAGCTACCATGGTACTGGAGAGGGGTAACAGAGGAGGCATAGCTTAATTAAAAGCTGCCATCATCATTCTTTTCGTGTGATTTTAGGGCAACACAAAATTGCTTTGCCAACGACACCATGTGAATTTCAGATAGTATAGGGCCTAAGCCAGATATATTTATTACAGTCCTAGAGTCAGAAAGTCCTTGGGGTTTTAAGTGAGGGAGAAGAGCAGGCACTATGGAGATACTGGGATGTTAGAAATGGCTGAAGAACAGTGGTAGGACAGAAAACTATCTTCCTTTTTGCCCCCAAAGCCGTTGGATATTTTATATGTAAAATATGTTTAAAAAGTTCCAATCAGGTAGATATTTGGTGTCCAAAAGAAAGTTCACTTTTGATTTCTACAACATTACTGTCTGAACAGAAATAATATATTTGAAAGAAAGTTGTGGTAGTTTGGCAGTTCTCCCGTAAGGTTGGGTAGTATGATTAATTCTCTGTGGTTTGTAAAACTCACATTAGAAAGTTAGCTCTAAATGTTAACTTGGCCTGTAAAATTCCCTCCAGGCAAAGACCCTGCATCTCCCTTGAACTGTACCGTGGGAATGGGCCCAGGGTAAGTGTGGGTGGCGTAACGCTGTCATGTTCTCGAACAAGGACGCGTTCTCACAAACGCAACCATTTACTCGTTGTGTTTTGGACACTGTAACTACAGCTCAGCTACGGGAAAGGATTTTGTGGCAAGTCCATGCATCAACTGCTGCAATTCCAGTGACATCAGAATGTCTCCTCCTATGTAAAACATAAAGCTGAGAATATCTGAATTTGAATTGCTGTGCCTGGGAGGCCAGGATGTTCTCATCTATTTTGAAATTCTGTGGAATTTTCTTATCTTGGCCTAGTAAAATTTTACCTAAATTTTTTTTACTCCACTCTTGAGGTTTTATGGCTACCAGGGAATTAACTAAAGTAACCAGAATAAAAACAATATTGTTTGAGGAAGAAGTGGTCATTGTCTATGGAAAAATGAGCAGCCAGAACAAAATGACTCTGTTTTCTTCTTCCTACCATCTGGAATGGTGCAGAAGGAGGTACTAAGGTCTTCTCATTTCAGATATGCACTGTTGCAATTGTACTGCAAATGCTTGAATTTAGTGTTTCATTCATTTAGACATAGCAGTTTTTGCATTTTTTGCACTTTTTTCTCCAGTTCAGTATAATTTTGGTGCAGTACAGTGCACATGCAGTTCTTCATAGCAAATGAGTTGTGCTTCCAGCTCCACTCATCTTGGCTAGGATACAGTGGAGTTCTTTGCTTGGAAAATGTTGGTTTGGGGGCATGGTCATACAATTGGGAGGGAGCAAGTTAGCATACTGCCTCAAGTTTGTTCCTTCGAGTAAGAGGCAGAAACTCAAAACATGCACTCCAAATCTGTTATAAACATCCGGTGAAATGGCATAGCATTACTCCCCAGTTCAGGGTAACCCATTTTACATGCAAGATGGTTTCTACGTCTTAGCCAAGAGGCTGTCGCTCTTGATGACTGTCTGAGCGCCTCCTCTGAATCTGTGATACTTTTGATACAGCGGTCCTGGGTGCTCCAGCAATGAAGACAAGACAAGTGGGTGGATTTCTTAGCCTCTCCCTAGCCCCTGGGGTGAAGCTACCTCTGTGGATTCATCTGGTTAATAGGGAGTTAGAAGTGTCTATGAACAAGGATTCTATGTTGAAAGCACTCATCCACTGGAGCAGTTGTGTTCATCTGAACACACCAGGGGAGTTACAGCTCTACAGCACCACTGCCACAGGGCCTTGGTGGAAGCCAGATGAGATGGGAAGGCGTGAAGCTGGTCTTCGGGGCAAGTGGCAGGTCAGCAGAGAAGAGAGGATAGTCCAGCTGTCCATACTCACTGCTAGTACCAGTCTTTGTCTGGTTTCCCTCTGCTGTTTGTTTTCCCAGTATCCTGTGGCTAGGAGGGAGTATGTCACAGACCACAGTGCCCTTTGCCTAAGGGGATACCCCCAAGCAAGCAAGGGATCTCAGTCCACACTGTTGATTGGGTCTGCTCCGTCTCCTCTCGTTCCCCTGGAACTACTTAAGGACCTGGTTAAACTGCTTTTGCAGTCACTAAAATAGAGATTCTATTTCTCTATTTCTATTTCTCGCTTCTGCTTCTGTGTGGTGGCCCACTTGGGGTAGATACTCCTCCTTAGCCTAGCTGGAAGTCAGTAATATGTGCAGGTTTGTAATCTAGTATTTACAGCCTTTTTAATTTCAGAAACTAATGTGATTCATATTGTAGCTCATCTGCTGCTCTATTTCCCGTCTGAATATGAGGAAAAACTTCTTTACTGTGAGAGTAACAGAGCCCTGGAACAGATTGCCCAGAGAGGTTGTGGAGTCTCCTTCTCTGGAGACATGGACATGATCCTGTGCAATGTGGTCTAGGTGACCCTGCTTGAGCAGGTGGGTTGACTAGATGATTTCCAGATCTCCTTAGAAGTGGTGGTGCCTGTGAGCAGAGACAATACAAATTTTGGTTGGTTATAGAAATGACTACCTGCTAATGACTTACATTCTTGCTTTCTTTCCTCTCAGAACATCCCCACCTTGGGAAGTGTAGCAATAACCATGGCACTCCACAACTGTGATGAGGTGGCAGTAGCTGGGTTTGGCTATGACATGAATTCACCAAATGCACCACTGCACTACTATGAGAACATCAAGATGTCAGCAATCAAAGAGGTAAGGAGCTCCTGCTGAGCACATCATCTCACATGTCTGCCCACCTTGCTGCCTCCAGAGCCTGATGGGGACAGTGACAACAACTTACAGCTTTCCTGTATGGGTCAAAATGTAGCTCCACCCAGGCATAATGTGATTGCTTCTTCTCAGAGCAGTGGGGAAAACTTTTACATAAATGTTAACTGGAGAAGAGTGAAAGGAAACAGTTCTGCCCTAGGATTGAAAAGATGTGACCTGTTCCGTCTTTTTACTACTCTAATTCACACACTTCTTTTGCTAGATGATCCGCTACTCAGCCCCTGTGAAATGTGGGGGAGGTGAGATTAGCCTATGCATGTTAGCTCTCAGCTGACTATGAAGCAGCAGTTAACTAGTGTAAACATATCCTTAAAGCTCTGCAGAGACTGCTCTCAAAAGCTAGATTTACCTTAGATACATTTGCTAGTACAATTATAGTGAAATGCACAGCATTTTTAGAGGTACCAAAGCTCTTGTACCGTGTAATGTAGCAGTGTAAACATGTCCTTTCTGATGAGTCCTTTCCCTGTGCCAAATTTTGACACTAGTCTCAGATACTTCTGTAGTGGGAAGTTTTCCTGTTTTTTTGGTAGAACCTAGTCAAAGATGTGGTCCAAGTCTTTGTAGAAGTGCTTCACCCCTACACTGGCTCCTATATAGGGGAAACTTTTCTGTCTTACTCCATGCCGTGAAAAGAGGTGCAGTGAAGAAAAGGGGATGTTCTGACCTAGGCAGTGCTTGTAGCCCTCTCCTGGCACTTACTAGTTGTTCACCTCAAGCGCTTTCTCATTGATCCAGGCCAGGAGGGAAGTTGCAAAGTTGGGCTTTTCCAAATCACAAGATTGTACATGTCTCAGGACTCTGACAGTCTGCAGGCTGCATGACCTTAAGCCAACTGAAAGGAATTAGAAATAAGTCATTAGTCAGTTCAAGAAATTTAAAGAGCTTTTGTAATTATCAGAGCAATGAGGCTCTGAAACAGCCTCTCAGCAGTAGCCAAGAAACCAAACAGAGTTTGGGAAGAGCCTGTGTGAGGAGGTCCCCAGAGACTTCAGGAGACTGGACAGTGTGATCCTGAAGGTACCTTCTGGGTCTGTTAAGGCAGCCAGAGAGTCTGCCTTGCTCAGTGGAATAATCACAGATTTAATCTCTCGGTGCTGAGAAAGTCTGTACCCATTTACAGGATTTAAGGAGAGACTGAGTAAGTCCATAAAGGAGAACTGTGTTGAGTTAATGTGTGCGGAGACCATATACGGTTAATGAAATCCCTAAACAGAAAATAGGTGAGGAGTATTGAGCTGCAGTAGTAGAGGAGGTATCACATTGGCTTGCCCTGCTCTGATTCTTCCCTGGGTATCTGCTTATGACCACCACCCTGAATTGGGACCCTGGTCTACACAGGCCCATGTCTGAGTCGGTACAGCTGATTCCTTAGTCGTCCAGGAAAGACAGCTGCATTAGGGCGAAAACTGATGCAGATGTGTGTCTCCAACACTGGGTGGAAGGGCTGTTTTCAGGAAAGGCTTCTGTCTGTGAGTCGACCCTCTGCTGAACTGACTGCCTTTGGTATAGAATCACTCTTGCACATTTGCTTTTCCTGTCTCTTAAGGACGTCAGTCCCACAGTCTGCCTTGGTTATGGGAACATTCACAGGATTTACCATGTGCTAGACCTGCACTCTTCTGTTTTGCAACCTAGAAGGTGTCTCCAAGGTCAGGGATATCCACATAGAAGCTTCTGAGCTGACAAGAATGAAGTCTTCTTGCTCTAGACCCTTGCAAAGGCCAGTGGAAGAAGAAGGCAAAAGGAGCTGGGTGCTGGAGTTTCTGGTCCCCTGCTGCAGGGCAGGAATTAAAATGCTAGAAAGTCTCATCTCATAGCCATGGATGCAAATAACAGCCACAGCCTGGAGCATGCTAAAGGGAATGGATAGGCAGTGGCACTCTTAGTGTTAGTCTTAGACCTAATCATCTTCCTGTTTCAAAAAAAAAAGGAAAAAAAAAAAGATAAACATCAGCAGCAAACAGAAAAAACTTTTACAAGAAACTTTTCCAAACAGTAATTTAGAGAAAAAAAGTCAGGAGACACCACTGCAAGAGGTCTGCATTGAAGTGGATAAGGTCTACCGTGAAGTGCCTTCTGATTCCTCTGTCCCCTTCTCTCCCACCTCTCTCTACTTTGTTCTCAATTCCTGCCAGTGTGGTTTTGAACCATATTCTGAGCCCTGTCAGATCTGAATGCACCCTAGTGCTACTTTTTTTCAGGGCCTGGAACCCCATCTTTTTGCTCCTGAGAGCCAGCTAGTGGGCATATCTTTGAAGTCACCAGTCCAAACTACTTGGATCCTTCGTTCCTAAGGTCACCACCAAAGTGAGCTGCAGAAGCCAGAGGAAGGCAGGCGGGAGGCATCCTTGGAAACTGTATGAGGTCTCAGGGATAAACCTTGCATAGCAGAGCGTAGTGGATTCTTACTTTGTGGAGATGAACATGTGAAAGGCAGCCAGTAGAGTCTCCTGGAGATAACAGAAGGTTTTTATCTTATCTGAGTTTGACACTGTTAGCCTGCGAAAGAAGTGGTCTTTCTGATTTTGGATCTATCTTATCTCCATCTCTTTCCAAAAGGGCTGATTGTGAGTGTCAGGATCAAAGTTAAGGGGGCCAGGCAATCAGTCGATGCCTGACTTAGCAGGCTATTGCTCTCTGGAAGCTGTCAGTCATTGTGTCCAGGATGTTCTGTACAGAGGTGAGGGAGTGTTGAAAGGTTCTGGTGAAGCCTCACTAATTCAGATGTCAGTGGGTTTGTTACCACAGCCAGGGCTGTTGATGAGAGCACTACAGGCCAACAGAGCTGGTTCTAGGAGGAAGGTTCCTGTTCCACTTGAAGACTGGTTATCTGATATGTCTCTGCCCATCTCATGCTCACATCCTCACCCACTGGCTCGTCTTACATTTTGCTGCCCTGGTACAAGAAAAGCCATCTGTTCCCAAGTATCAATAATTAATGCCTCTCCTGACTCTGCCCCTCCCAATATGACAAATTGTTTGCGGTATTGTGGAATGTGAAGAGAGGAGAAAGGATTGCATTTCTTCCTCTCCCATTTAATATTAATGGTAGCTGGTAATTGTTAGTCACCTGAGGGTGAAGTTGAAAGGGGAAGGGCATGATAGTTGGGTTGTATCTTCTGCGGTTGCCCTTTAAAGAACTAATAGATGGAGATCTGCCCCACCCTGGACTACAAGTGTCCAGCATACTCTGCTCAAAGAAAGACCTGCATGTGGTTTGCAAACCCGGAAGCTACCATACCTTTGCACCTTGTGACAAAATTTGCCTTTGGCACTAATGAAATGAGGTTGATCCAGAGCCAGACTCCACCAAGGCTTTTGTCTATTCCATCTGCTCTAATGCCCAAAGACCCAGGAGCATCCACAACATTTCCTTCCCTCTGGACCTCCTAGATTGTGCCCAGGCTTAGTTCTTCCTGGTTCTTATGTGCTTCAGTCCCTAAGGGAGCCAATAAAGCAAGCTGTGCACCGAAATTATGCATGCGTTTTCTTCGTTCTGTGCCTAGCCTGTAGACCACTGCAGGCTGGAGTACTTGTTTCAGGACACAGGAGAGGAAGAAGGTTTGCTCAGCAATGTTACAGCAGCAAAGCAGTTGCCATGGGATGGATCTGTTCCACTTTAACAGATGTCCTAGACAGAATTATTTGCAGTTTGGCTAGGCTTCAGTGGGGCAAAACCTTTATTTCTGAAGTGAAAGCCTTTTCCTAGGGCATTCAAGTGCCCCAGAAGGACTCTGTGGAGGCTGATGTACTGAGGCCGGCTGGATTATTTGGCGCAGTGCACCATTTGAAATCTTTGGGCATTTTCTGTTGCCTTCAGCAGGGACTGCTCTTCTGATAAGTTAGCAATAGGATAAGGAATTGCTAGGAGATGATCCATGTCTCTTCTGCACTCTGCCCAGACTTTCTGCCCTGCTTGGGCTGAAGAACCAGATTTCTTCAGGCTTGGGTACTTTTATCTTTCAAATTTTCTATAAAATTCTAAAATGGAGAGTGTTATGTAAAGATTGACTGTTAGTAGGGATGAAGACTGCATCCATCTCAGAAGTGGACGTTTGTGGTCCATGATGGTCCAAAGGCCTACAGCTTTGCTCCACCTGCAGCCATGAGAAAAGAGCAGGTAGTGCACTGGGCACAGCCTGGCTGTCTCACAAAATGCAGTTGTGTCCCAAAGGGCTCTCTCTGTTCACTGACTGGTGGGCTCCTCCAACCCAAATGACTGCAAAATCTTTAGTGTTTAAGCCTGAGAGCAGCTGCAGGCAAGCACTCCAGCTCCACCCTGAAACCACCACTGTCTTTACAAAGGGAATGTAAACACCAGCAGCGTCTTGGGTCTGGAGGTACTATATATGTGCATGGCTCATGGGAGCCTCTCCAGGAACATCCATCAACCCCCTTCCGCTGTCTCCTGCATCCAGGGCGAATGGGCCTGCAGGCAAAAGTCTGTCCTCTTGGCAAGGTGTGTCACTGATTTACACTTGAGGCCTGCTTGACATCTCCCTGGACATCCTTGGAACCCTGTGACTCATCTCTAAGGAATTTGTACTGATTACATAAAAAAGCCAGTGAAATGCATTCGCTTGCTCACAGCTGGGCGGAGATGCCTCTCCCATGCCAAGACTGAGGTGATAAAATCTCTCTGTGGAAACGAATGTGATTTTTCCTGTTGCTCTCTGGGACTAGCTGTTGAATTTCCAAGAGGCAAAACAGGCTGCTTGAGTGTATACTTTTCCTTAGTTTTTGCTATCCCAAAGAAGGTAAAAGCCATCAAGGTCTAAGGCAGTGCTGTTATTGCTACCACTGAAGGCATCTGCCTCCACAGCATCTTCTAACACCTTCGACTCCCAAGGGCTGGACAGATGTTTCCTGCCCCAGTGGATAAGGCTCTGCAAGGAGGCAGAGGCCTTGCAGCTTTGTCCATGTTCCCAGTCAGGGGGAGGTATATGGTCTTGAGGCACTGGTTTGTTCCTCTGGGGCCCACTCAGTAGCGTGGCTGCACAACATGTATGGATTCCCCTGCAAGAGCACTGTAGCTTGTGAGCACTCGTGGGAGCATGGGAGTAAATTTTCCTGGTGTACTCGTTGGGTGGCTGGCTTTCTCTCTGTAAAGAGAACAGCCCAACTCCAGAGAAGTCACAACAGTCTGCTTTAGCCAGGAGATGTCCTGGCAGACCTGTAGATAAGACCCAGGATACAGCAATCCTATGCTCAAAAAGTATACACTCAAGCAGCCTGTTTCGCCTCTTGGAAATTCAACAGCTAGTCCCAGAGAGCAGATAAGACCCTTATGTTCATAAGCATGCGTAGGATCACTGGAAGCGCACTGGAGCAGTGCTTTCAGTGTTTCAGGCAGTGAGCTGGAAGGTCGGTGCTTGTAGTACAGAACTGATCCTCACTCACAGCCCCCTGCCCAGCACCTTCCCCTTTTGTCCTCTGTGGTCTTCTGTGGCTGAAGATGCACATCCCTGGCCTTCGCTTCACAGGGGTTATTTGTACTGTATGAACCCACTGTTCCTTGGTCTGCTGCTGGGAGACTACTCCCAGTAGATGACATGCGATTGTAGAAATTCTCACTGGTTATTTTTCAGCTCTGATTCTGTCTCTTTGTTTTAACTCTTTAAATGCAGAATGTCCAAGCGTGTCATCTCCTTTCAATTAGTGTTTTCCCCATTTCCAACAACTTTGCAACAGCTTTCAACTCTTGGCTGCTTCCATGAATGATGTACAGAAAAAGAATTAGTTGTTGTCAAAGTGTCTGCTCACTTGTTTCTGTTTTCTTGGTGGTGAGTACATCAGAGCTGAATTCTAGTATAGTTTGTTGTATTTTTATTTCTTGCTCAGGTCCTGTAGTGCTTCTTGCTCAACTATTCTGTAGATGTGTATTTTTCATACAGGTCACTGTCTTCTAGTAATGTAGGGTAAATACCAGATCCTCAGGGTTATAGGGAAGGAAATAAGAAGATAGAGATGAGAAAAGGGAAAATATTTTAAAATGGAGTGAAGGCTTTTTTGGATAAAAAAATGAATGAACTTGCCTGTAAGAATTACAATAGAACTTCATTACTATTGGCAAAACAGGCAGAAATTATGTCAGGATGGGAAAATGACAGTGTTTAAAATAGTAAAAACATATCCATGAGGAATTAAAGAAACAGAGCAGAAGACTGTTAAATCATGAGAACAGAACACAAGACCAGCTCCCTGAATCTCTCCTCCATGTGCTCTGCCCTGAGATTACCAAAATGTTGCCTTCCTCTGCCTCTTGGTCCAGAGGTGAGCTTCAGCCTCTCAATAATGTCTTGCAGGAGAAGCATGTGAGCAAAGGCTCACCTCCGAGACCACACAGGAACTGCGCTGAGCCTATCTTCTCAGCAGCTGCCTGCAGATTGCTTCACACGCTTGTGACTGGTAAAAACGCAGACATGTGATTAAAAGTCTCCCTTATCAATCCAGGTCCCGTCTGTGACATTTGCATCACGCAGTTTGCACCGGTTGCGCTGCCAATTGGCCTTCTTTTCATTGCAGAAGAAGATCAAGCGCCAGCGGCAAAGTTGTCAAAGGTGTCAGCTGCTTTGATACAGCTGTGTCGGGGGACTCCAGTGACTTGCAGCCTGACCTGAGGGGGAGGTGGTGGGACTGCCTTTGATGGCTTCTTTCTGATCATCGACTCCACTTCCCCTGCAGGTCTTTGTGGGATGCTGGAGGACACCATCCTGTAACAGTTTTTACTCAGTGTGTATGGGCTGTCACAAGGGCCAGGGAGGTGGCCTGCAGCACGCAGTGACACACAGCTTTGTCTCTGTCTCTCTTCACCAGCAGCTACCTCTCTGAATAATCCACAAACATAAAGTTTGGAGTCTCGGCCCATAAAGACACAAACAATAGGGCTTTATCATCATCCAGGCTCTCTCTGTGAAGCCACCCTTTGCATTTTAAATTAACGCGAGTTGCTTGGGAGGGGGTGACTGGGCTGCTTCAGGCCTCCAAGTACCTTCAGGTTTGTGGTAGCCAGCAAGAAGAACAAAACTCCTTTGAAAGCGGGACAGATGTCTTGCCTGGTGATTTATAGACTGAAAACACGGCTATTTGAGCCTGGCTGATGAATTGCACTTGGAGTACGAGGAATGGTTCAGCCTGAAATGGAGGTCAGCTTTGGAGGAGGAGGTTAGGGGCTGGGGCAGGGGCACCTCTGAAAGGGCAGGGCTTTTTCTGAGGGCCTGCAGTGATGACTGATGAAGTTTATACATTTTCGTCTTTGTTTAAAAGCCACCTGTCTGACAGCGCCTTGGTTAAACGACGGCCTCACAGGCTGTTTCTGTGCATAAGGACTGTGTGTCTATCTAGTAGAAATGTAGAAAAAATTGATGGATAGCATTGGTGGCTAGAGCACAGGTATTGCGTTGTTCAGTAGGGCAAAGAAATATCGTAACGTTGTGGAGTACCATTGTGCACTAGTTAACAGCAAGAAAGATAAATAAGAAGTTGTAGCATGGATAAAAACAGACTAAGGGATTGGTCAAAACCTCTGTAGAAGACAGTAAAAGACCTCAACATTGAATACAAACCTCTGTAATGATGCTAGGTGCTACCAGAAGTTGTGCTGCTACAGTTATACATTAGGAATTAATATTACTGTGAAGGGAAGAGTCCAGATATTCCCTGGTATGATAGCTAATGTGGCTCTTCTCAAATGCCTTCAGGCCATGAGGGGACAAGAAGAGCTAATGGCCTTTCAGAGTTGATTTTACATGAGGACCTTGCAGAGGGTCATTTCAGGAAATAGCCTTTGATCAAGTGTTAATGCCTTCATTGTTAAATTAAAGAGAAAGGCAACAGAAGGGATTTTGTAATTCATATTTACCTTCAAAAGGAGGGAATCTGCAGGGCACAGCTGTGTTCAGACTGTGTGGCAGCGCCCAGCAGTGCTTGCAGGGTGCTCAGTAGCTCTGGGACACTTGTACAAACTCTTATCCTGAGCACACACAGACCTCTGAATTTAGGCATAGCCGTGGAGATCTGGCTACCAAACACAGCTGCACTGGAGAGCTCAGGGACTCAATGTGGAGGGAACTTAGAATCTTTCTGTGTTGAAAGTGCAAAAACTGTCTGGAATTCATGTCTTCAGCAAGGGGAGAAATGACAGGAAAAGGCTCCAGACATAACTTCTTAAATAACTGCTTCAAAGTGATGTTAGAAGTAGCAGAGGAGTGGGAGAAGGCATCAGGCAGTGAGGGAACTTTGCCTTGATGGTCAGAAAGGACAGGGATGAAGTGAAAGCTGGCAAAAGTCAAGCTGGATTAGATCTTGCAATGGAAAATAAAACAAATACTGCACAATCCCACTGCCATCTAGATAATATAGAAGCCAGAAGAGAATTATCAGGGCAGTTGGCATCTAGGAACGGTGAAGGAAGTAAAAGGGGTAGGGACTAATGAACCTAGGTGGGAACCCTGTATGAATCAATATACTGCCTCCATCATGGTAATATGGTGAACCTGAGAGAAAGAGTGAGTTAGTGAAAAGTTCAGAGAGACAGAAAATAACTGGGTCAGCAGTGAAAGGCAAAACCTATTTGAGCTAATGCACTTGGTGTGAGAGTCTGGAAGATCTCTCTTCCAAAAAAAGTGAGCAGTTGAGCCAATTAAACTTCAAATCCAGACGAAAACATCTTTAATAAATCTATCAGGTTACATGTGGTTCCACAAGTTTAGATTATATTAGACTACAAATTTAGATTATACTGGTCATAATACTTCTTCCTCCTTTCTTTTGAGGGGGAATGGGAATGAGGCAAGGAAAATAATCCTATCAACTGCGGGCCTCTTAATCTGACCTCAGAAATACTCTTCAGGACTTAGAACAAAGTTTGAAAGAAAGAGTAATTAAATTCTGAAGGCAAATGCACCGTGGATTTAACAGAGGCAGATTACAAAAACTGATATATTTATTTGATTTAAA
This sequence comes from Rhea pennata, assembly GCF_028389875.1. Classification (NCBI taxonomy): domain Eukaryota; kingdom Metazoa; phylum Chordata; class Aves; order Rheiformes; family Rheidae; genus Rhea; species Rhea pennata. The sequence continues at coordinate 12,392,663 of NC_084670.1, read as the reverse complement.
AAAAATTGTGGGGACAGAGGAAGTGTAGTTGATAGATCTGTCTGGAGCTCAGTTAAGTATTTGGCATTGTGCCATGTGATAAATTATTAGTTAAGCTTGAGAAGCTATGCTATGGTGTAATACCTGTATGTGAGTAGCCTCTGTAAAGGAGAAGACAACAAGGGGTAGCACTGAATGGGAGACTGGAAGTTCCCCCCAAGCTGATCATGTTTAGTATTTGCATTAATGATTTTTGGCACAGAAAGCAATGGTATGCAAGCAGAATTTGTGATGATACAAAACTAGGTGTGGGCAATACGAAGAAAGATAAAATATCATACAGGAAGACCTGGATCACTTTGAGAACAAGAATAAATTAGATGGGATGAAATCTAATAGTATGAATGGAAGGTTGCGTAATTTGGGACAATAATATGAATTTGGGTTTCTAAGCTGGGAAAGTGTCGTTTGGAAATGACAAAGCGGAACACTGAAAGATGGGGGCTCCCAGCTGTTTCAGGCCATGCAGCTCCCTCACCAGCCTGGCAAGTGTCCCCGAGGACAGGGAACAGCGGGCAAGCTGTGAAGGCTGTTATACTGCCGATGCTGACGCTGTCCTGGCAGGAGAACTGGGAGACTGAGGGTGCAGAGGTTATGAATGAGCCCGTGCAGCGGGATACAAGGAGGTGCACAGTGCTAGTGAAACTGCAGGTACGCGGATGGCCACACAGTGCTTTGTGTGCACGGTCTCTCCACCAGAACGAGACAAAGTGTGTGGGCAAGGCAGAATCAGGAAAAGTAAGCAGCTCCAGAAACAAGGCAGTGAAAGTTAACGGTAAAGATAAATTAGCACCAGTGGGGTCTGGAAACCAGACTGTGTCTAGGCAAGAGACATTACCAATAAAGTACCACCTATTACTGCTCCTGGGGTCTCTGGGCAGATTTGCAGGGAGAAGTGCTGCTGGCAGGCAGGAATATGGAGGAACTGAAAAAACTCCTGCTTTACAGCCTGCTGTTTCTCCTGAATGTACTCCTTATTTACTTCACTCTCTAATTTAATCTTCCTGCATTTTATGAGATTGCCATATACTCAATAAGACTAATATGCACTGAAGTTCAGCCATTGCCCCAACTGTAAGTGATTGCAGATGGGGAGCTTACCTTCCTTGTGGGCTGGTCTCTGAAACATTTTTGTAGTCTTAAAATATTCTACTTGGCTGCTTTTGAAGGAACAGAGAAATAGTGTTTTGTACTTCCTTCTAGTATTGTCAAGGATAAAAAGGACAGGTGGTGCTGGGGCATTTGCATAACTCTGAAAGGTGGCTCTAGCTGATGATAAATTTTAATCTAATAACTGTGACCAAAGAATCATACATCAGCCCCACTGCCACCTCTCCAGGATGGACAACTGAGACAGTGCGTGCACTTGCAGAGAGACTCTCCTGCTGCTTCTCTTCCCTCTGAGAAGAGCAAACATCAGCTGATCAGCTAGAGATCCGAAGCAAAGGAAATCCCAGCCTGATCCTCAAACAGCAGGAAGAGCTCTGGAGCCTCCCAGGGCACTCCTGGTGGAGCATGCAAGGATTTGTTACTCCTGCCGAGGGCTCAGAGGAGCAGTGTGTTTATTTGCACAAGTGAAAGCAGTTGTGCACACCAGCTGGAGGCGAGCTGTGGTGGGGGGAATGGGCAGAGCCTCTCTGCCAGGTTGCAGGAGCAGCGGTGGCAGTGACGTGAGGTGCCAGGGAGGTGGAGGTGGCAGCAAATGCTCCAAGCTGCCCTGTTACTACCTGGAGATGCGGCTCCACAAGAGCACAGGTGGAGTTTTTTGCCTGTGATGCCAAGGTGTAGCTCCCAGGCGTAGAGCAGGAGCTGTGTGAGCATAAATGGTTCCACGTGCAGGAATAGGAAATGAGGCCGAAGGGCTCAGAGTGTGCGAGGGAAGAAAGAGTCAAAGCAGTCAGAGGGGACAGTGAGCAACTTGCCAGGGAACCCAAAGTTTATCTCATGTCAGAGGGTAAGAAAAGGCTTTTTTTGCAGCAGCAGTGTCTGGAATAAACCACCAACACTGCAGCTGCTTTGTGTAATCCTCCTCCAGACGTGGATCTTGCTCGCAATGCAGTAGTTAAAATGCCAAAACGAGCACTCTGACGCCACAGCGCTCTCAGTGGGACGGGGGTGGACCAAGCATCCTGCTCCCACTCGGGACATTACCTCAGCTCAGAGACCTCCAGGACAACTTGCGTGTGAGTTTGGGTATCCAGAGCACCTCGGCTTACCTGAGCAGTGGGGGCAAATGCTTGACGTGAGCAGAGGACTTTCCCTTACAACAGCTACAGCATGGTCCTGGCCCCGAAGTAAGCCTGTGACTGCGGTGCTCCAAGCCTTGAGCCTGCCGCCTGCCAGGCGCCTGGCAGTGTGCGCTGCTCAGGCGCACGGGCTCTCTGCGCGGCAGCCCAGCAGCGTTCGGAGAGCGCCGCCGTGGCCGTGGCGGGTACGCAGGCGGCGTGGTGTGTGTCCTTGCAGCCGAGCTGCAGGCACGGCGAGCGTAGACCTGGGCCAGCACCTCACTGCCTGTCAGTAAGACTCAGCTTCCCAGGCAGGTTTTGCGGGGTATTTTGGTGGCTTTCCCCTGCCAGTGCCAATGAGAATGGAGTGCCTGCAGTTTTGAAAAATCTGCCCCAGATCTTCTCCCTCCTGCGGCCGCTCGCGCTGGAATGCAGTTTCCTTCGCTTGATTAGCCTGTCTGTCAGTGGGGTGAGTCCCTCGCCTGTAATCAGTAACCTGAGCTAGTGCTGAAGACATGCCTCATCCCTCCCGCCTGACATGCCCCATCCCTCCTGCTTGCATTAGCATCAGGTGCTCGGGCACAGGCTGGAGCAGCGCAGCTCGGAGAGCTCTACAATTGCTCTCCATTGGGGGGAATTAAAAACCCTTTCTCATCAGGAAATCCTCTTCCTCTGTGGTCTTTCATTCAACCGCAAAATGCTTGTGAGTACTTCCACAGACATCAGCAAGAGCCATGGATCAAGAGTGATACTAAATTCCCTTTTTATGTGGCTTTCTGCTTGGAAAGAGGAGTCTGTGGCAGTGACCAGTGTACTGGGTAGTTTTAATGCTAAGCAGCCAGAGGTGTATTTATCTTGCCATCAGCCTTGTGGTCAGTAGAGTAGCCAAATTTAGCCTTAGCTTAAGAGAGTACAATTGTGTCACCCAAAGTTTTGTCACCCAGCTCTTAACATCTTGTACTTAAGTTCCTGCTCCACTCTTACCTTTCACACAGGCAGATTTCTTCTAGCCATCAGATAAGATGCTTGCGCGTGACCTGAGCTGACGTTTTCGGTGGTTTGAGTTTGCCTAGTTTCCATAGTTTCCTTACGTACCAAAGGATGCAAGCAGGTCATGTTGGGTGAAACCAATTGGCTTCTCTTACTGCTCCATGAGGCAGAAAGCCACGAAGGAGGGATCAGCCTGTGCTCTGACATATCAGGCACAGTCAGGCTCCCCAGTGCTCCCCAGGCTTTGAACAGCAAGTCCAGCCAGCTCTGTAAATTAATGCATCAAGACCCGGTCTTCACAGGATCACCCTTGTGCCAGCAGGCAGCTGCTAACTGCGTGTTGGCGTGAGCTTGTGCACGCTTGGCTGCCTGGGCCGGTGCTGTGTGTGCTCGTAGCAAAGGGCCGTGGTGTCAAAAGTGACACCGCTCTATGAGAGAGGCTGATCACGTGAGCCCCCCAGGTGACAGGCCACATGTGGGAGTGCTTTCAGCACGCCGAGAGGTCCCAGCTGTCCTGCTCCAGATGACAGGCACGTACAGCCATGTTCTCACAGCTCCCCCTGCTCCGTGCCTTCATCTCTTTCTGCGGTGCTTTTTAAAATTCATGTGCTTTCTTCCCTGTGCCAGTTTTCAGTTTCTGCTCTCATGCTAGCAGAAGCCAAGCAGCAAATTGTTTTGGGATGTTGCCTTTTCAGTTTATAGATAGGGTCTTCTGTATTTTCAGAGCCCCGAAGAGTGCCACTGCGGATTACCACGCGTGGCCCTGTTGTTACTCTGTTCTGGTGCACTTGTCGGAGCATCCCTGTAAACAGTGTCACTGGAAGCGGAGGAAGTCAAAGACTTCTTTTGAACACAGGTTGCAAGATAAGACCTACCCGAACTTTCCTTAGCAGCTTTAACTTCATCATTTCTATGCACTGGGAGGGCGGAGGTGGCTTGTAAATACACAGCAAGGGGAAGAGACATGTTTCCAAAATATGCTGGAGATTTTATAAAGGGACCTTTGGTTCCAGGGACCTCTTGACAGCAGGCTCCAAGCTGTGACCAGAGCTGTCAGCCAGTGGGACAGCTTGTCCCAGACAGGACTGGACATCCACAGATGACAGGACACCTGTACACAGGTTGTGTATGAGGAATACAGCCAGTGTGGGACCTGTGCTCTTCGGGAAGGTACTCAGGGTTCGGCAGTAGTCTCTGAACGGAGTTTGGATACCTGTGAAGATGTACCCTTGGAAGGCATTATTTGACTGATAATTTGCTGCTTGAGGCCACTTCAGAGAGGCTCGTATAGATGGATTTCATCATGTTGCAGATCTTATTTAGAGCCCAGATTATTACTGGCTGGAGCACTGGGATTCATTTCCTATGATTCTTGCCATGTTGGGAGACCTTGGGGAAGTTGCTTTTCCCTGCTCCATCTCGGCCTTCCCAGGGGACAAACTACTCACTGCTTTCATTAAGTACTTTAATAGGACTGGTGCTGTGGGGTGGTGGCAGATGCTGTGATCACTGCTCAAGCCTACTGCAGGGAACACATCTGGGTGGGCTGACAACAGCTATAGCAATCACTGCTCTGACATGCTTGGCTGGGAAATGTGACCATTTCACCTTTCGCATTGTATTAGTGTAACCTTTAGCATGTGGTTTCCTGCTGGTACAGCTAGCAGAGGCAGAGGGCCTGCCTTAGCGAAGCTGGGCTTGGAGCTAGCGGCCCCAGTTCTGGTGTGGAAACCCAGAGAGAAGGAGCATTTTGTGCCAGAAGACTCTCAGAGAGCAGGCACACAGCCATCAAGTTCTCAGTGCTGTAAGGTGAGCATCATTGCCAACCTACAGATGCGGATTTTTTCTTTCGTCTGATTCCTGGGCTGCCCCAGGTGATCCCAAGTGCACTGAGAAGGGACCACTGCCATCGTGAGGCAGCACCCCCACGTGTTGCCCAGAGGCTGCCCTTAGCAAAGAGCTGTAAAAGAAGGAAACGTGTCCTGCTACCTTACTTTCTGCCACACTGTTCCTCCAGTCACACGTCACCATTTATGCTGTGCTGCTGGACTCGTGTATGGTGGCCTGCGAGGACACTGTAACCAGTTAGATCTACCCCAGGTGAAAGCACCTGGAATGCCTAGATCTCACCATGCCAAAGAAATTCACGCAGCCTGTGCCAACAGGAGACCTCCTACCTCAAATATGTGAGTCTGCTGGCTATATCTGCTTTGCATACGAGATGGACATTAGTCTTCAAGGGATCTGTTCTGCAGCAGAGCCTCACAGCTGTCCTGGAAGTGGTACAACCACTGGCGTCTCTGATGGCCTATGCTTACCCATGCATGGCAGCAGGTGGTCTGCGCAGCACCACACACAGAGCTGGCACTTGCTGCTCAGAAACAGGCCAGCAAGGTAGTTTCTTAGCTGGCATTGGGAAGGGGCTGGTAGCAAGAGCAGAGAAGGGGTTCTTTAGCCTAACCTACTGCACTGCCTCTGCTGACATCTCCCATGGTGTGGGAGCATGCTTATCCAGGATAGTTGCTGATCTCCTCTGTCTTTTCCATTTCCTTGCAGTCCTGGACACACAACATCCAGCGGGAGAAGGAGTTCTTGCGGAAGCTGGTGAAAGCCCGAGTCATCACTGACCTAACCAGTGGGATTTGAGTGGCTGCAGCCACTGCCTCAAAGGGAGGGGAGGAAGACACATGCTGCAGCTCTGGGAACAAGCATTGGCAGCACTCTGCAAGAATCCCACCTCACTGGAGACACGCAGAGATGCCCAGGTGCTCTAGGACGGCCTTCTCACGTTGCCAGGCTGCAAAGGTTGCATCTGCTGCCTCCAGTCCTAGAGCTGGCAGGAGGTGGTCATGGAACTGAATGGGCAGTTCCTGAACTCTGCATTGCAGACGACTCTTCTGTGTCTAGAATTAAAGAGGAAAGACTCAGGAGAGAGAAGAGAGATTTATGAACAAAGCAATTCGTGCCAAATGGGAGGTTGTGCTGCCCTGAAGCAGCAATGCCTGAATGTACAAAGTATTATTTTTTAAAAGAAACTCTGCTGGAATCGTACTAGAAATACCAAGGTGCAAAGCAAAGTCTGCTTGTGCACAGCCCTGAGAAAAGCTCGGCCTTTCCACGCTCCATCTGCATTGTCACTGGCCTCAGGCCTTTCCCCAGGAAAACAAATCCGTCCAAAACTTCAGTGTTGTTGGTGCTGCTATAATTTAAAGGGAGAATGGCTTTCCCTCATTCTCTACTTGGAGTTTCTGGTTGGAGATGAGCATGGGTTTGTTTTTCTGTACTTTTCCTTGCTTCCTGCATAGAGGAAGCAGCAGCAACCACTTATTTGGCTGCATTTTCCATAGCTGTTGCTCTGCCCTGACCCCAACATGGAGCAGGGAGCCAATGGCTTTCTCTGCCTTCAGCAGACCCTCACTGCATTCCTGCCTGTCACAGCGTTGAGGAGCCTGCCTTGTTGTGCTCAAGGTTTTCAGGCCTCTTGGTTTGTGCAGGACCCTTGTGGAGTCCATGCAGACTGGTGTCACCATTTCTGGACAGCATCTCACTTCATTTTTGTGTGGGAGAGGAGTAATTTATTTTTTGGAAGGAGGTCAGATCTTGCGTGGAGATCTGAAGCTTTACAGTGTTTAAGAGCAGGCAGCCGAAGATATGTTTGTTTCATGTTCCTGACTCAATCGTGTTCCCTATTTAAGTGACTTGTAACCTCAGTGATGATGGAGCCTGCTGGCAGGGGTGAGGGGGCCTGCTGGGAACTCTTGCCATCTGCTTGGCCTCTGCTCACTTCATTTCTGAGCTCCTCCCGTGCTACTCTAGCACTGCTGCTCCTCCTGTTTTCAGGAGCATATCGCTTCCTTTGCCGTCTTGGTCCTGAGATGCAGTATTTGCACATTTGATTTGTATACGTACTTCAAAGGAGCTGGAATAAACTGAGCAGTGTGGACAAGTGTGAGGCTGGTGGGGTGGTCTTATCTGTCTGGAGACTGTGGGCAGAATGGAGCCTGCTGGGGGAATGGGTACAGGTCCAAATGCGCTCACACTCTCGTCTAGCCTGAAAGGGGCCAGACTGTACCTGCAAAGGGGCAGCGTGGACTCCACGCCTCAAGCCAAGTCCCTGTGTGTCAAGGCACCTGTGTGCAGCCAGCCCTTGGGGAGATCAGTGGAAGCGGTCTCCAGGAGGGGTGTTAGCAGGACTCATGGTCGTGGCGCTGTATCTGATGTTGTCCAGAGGACTGCAGTCTGCCTTGCTCTCAGCTGGAGGGGGAATGTAGCCCTCACATGGATGAATAGGGAAAGGATGCTCAGAGCAGGGCTTGCATGGGCTCCCCCAGGCCACCTCTGCCCCTGTTGCCTTGCAGTGGGTGACGGTTTCTGGGCTGAGACCCCGCAGGGGATGCATAGGATGGGACAAGCGATGAAGCAGGCATGGGGCAGAAGAGCAAACCATACAAACTGGTTTGAGACCAGCTCCAGAAGAGGCAAGTCTGTCTCAACATGGTGCTGGCCACATCCTCAGCTGGGACATGCCCCTCAGGAGCCTCTCTTTTGTGGGGTACCCAGTATGCCCATAGTCAAGGAGCCTGCTCGGAGGTGAGTCCTATCCAGCTTCTGGTCAGGGCTGCTCCCTATCTAGTAGTCTGGACATAGCTCAAAGATCCTGCCTCTTCCAGGCCCCAGAGGGCAAAGAGAGGCTGAGAGGCTCGCTATTGCCCTTGTCCTTGCCTCCTCATCCCAGCCCTGCCCCAGTGGCTCTGCCTGTCTGTCCAAGCCAGGCAATCCCTGCTCCCCCCAGGGACTTCTCTGCTCTGGCAGTTCCTGCTCCTGGGATTCTCCCTGGGCTTTCCTGCATGCTGGGCCAGTGCCGTGACTGGCACTTGTTTGAGTATTCCTTCCCCCTCCCCCCTCCCTTTTTTTATTCCGGTTGGAGGAACTGGGTTTCCAGGGCTCTCACCAAGTGACATTCCCTCTGTGGTCCCTACATGCTGAAGCCCTCCCAAGGTGACAGTGGGGGGTCTGGGCTGGAGGTTGTTACTGAGGACCGGGTGGGCACTGTCCTCCATCTTGGAGCTTGAATTGGGTTTCTAACCAGCTACTGCAGGAGCCCTGGGGCAGTGATGGGCAGTGTCCACATGACTGTCGAGCTGAGATGTCAGAGAACAGGACAGCCACAGCGGGGAGGAGGAAGAGGGTTAGGAAGAGCCTTCAGTATCAGTGCTGGGCCCTTCTCTACCCCTCAGAGGAGCAGAGACATGAGGCCGTTCAGGAGGGGAATCGTTTGTGATTCCCCTCGTGCTCGCTGTTGCAGACAGTGCAGCACACAGTGACAAACCATCTCCTGGACACCTGGACAGCTGTGACCATCCTTCTGTGCTGTGGACTGAAGACCTGGACTAGACCTTTTGCTAGAAGGATCCTGTGGTCCTAGGATTAGCTGCAGGGAGTGCACCCACCCACTGAGACTTACAGTGGCATTGCATTTAATTTTGTCCCTTTTATCCAACACTACAACATTGTGGAGCACCTTTATCCTCTGTCTCACTGGCTCCAAGCCCTTGGAGGGAACATCTCCCCTACTCTGCCTTCCTGGTGGGAAACCCTCCCTGCAGACCATGGAGGTGACTCCAGTGGCGATCTCTAGGCAGAGGTGCCCAGGCTAATTAGATAAGTTCATGGCCTAGAGTGACTGCGGTGGGTCAAGACCCCATCTTGCAGGCAGAAGGCGAGAGAATGGGGAGTGCTGGAGACTCCCTGCCGCTGCTGTCTCCCTGTGCCGAGGAGCTCTCGGCAGGGCCCACAGTGGGGTCGGACAGGGCAAGCCCGCGGCCAGGCCCCGGGGACGCTGCTGGTGCGTGCCCCAGCCCCGCTGGCTCTCCCTCCTGGAGGCCCTTTCTTTGGTTCATTGCCCACATGCACCTGCAGCCACCTCCCGCCCTCGGAAAGGCTGCAGCCCTGCCAGCCCGAGCGGTGCGTGCGGGTCAGGGCAGGGTCAGTGGGACGGATGCGAGTCTTGGCCTCTCCCTGCCGTGACTCACCTTCTCGTCTTGGAAGGGAGAGCCCAGGGGAATTCTCCGCGACCTAAATATAGAGCAGGGTTGCCTGACGCCTCTGACGCGCTGCTGTGCAGAAGGGCCGTTCTGGTGGCAGGGAACCTGCCTGGAGAGAGGCTGGGGAGGTCAGGGGTGCGAACAGTCCTGCGATGTGGGAGAGCCCAGTGCGGGATGCTGCCACAGGGTCTTGCTCCTGCCTGGGCAGAGAGCAGGTTTGAGGGTGCTACTGGCCTGCAGGGACACTGGCACGCACCAGCTTGGGGGAGAAGGGCTGCCGGGGAGCTGCCACCGTGCTAACTGCAGCATGAGCAGGTGCCACCAGGCTGCTCAAGCACGTGGGGCGTGCAGCCCTCCCTGGTGCCACTGTCCCAGCATTGAGATCCCCCACCAGCTCACCCCAGGGCAGGTCTCCAGCTCACACATGCCAAATGGAGGCAGCAGGGCAGGATCCGCTGCTGCCCAGCATCCCTCAGCCCAGCACTCCTCGCTCCAGCGTCCTTCCACCAAGTATCCCTTGGTCTGGCATCTCCAGACTTCCAGGGATTCCCTTGTCCTGGGGGAGAGCAGCAGGGAGGGCAGGAGGCCCTGCCCCATTGGGCTGCTGGGGCACTGGTGGGAAGGTGCCAAGCCAGGGCTATCTGTCCATCTGTGTGTATCTACCTGGTGGTGTTGGGGAGCTCTTCTGCAGCCAGTGGGCAGCCCAGGTACAGGCAGCACCTGGGACAGGCAAGGGCTTCCGGGCTGCCTGGCACGTGGCACCCGCTGGCTCCCTTGCCACCAGCGCGGCGCGTGCAGTCAGTTGGAGCATGTGTCACGCGAGCAACAAAGTATTACCGACACTTCCTTTGGTGTGGGCGACGCAGGCGCCTGCCCAGCTCCCCTGGGCACCAGCTCCCCGCACAGCCTGCGGTCCTGCAGAGGCTCGCTCCAAAGGCCGGAGAGCTCGCCGGTACTGTGTGAAGCTGAGAAGCAAGAACTCAATGAGTTTTTTAAAAAATTAGTTTTAGTTTCTGCATTTTTTTTTATTTTCCCCTCTAGGCAGGGAGGGCAGGAGTCTTGTGGCTCCTCCAGGCCAGCTTATGTCACATCAATTCAGTCATATCACAGAAGCAATAAAGCTATCAAACAAGCTCGGCTGGTCTCTTTCTTCTGCTGCCTTTAGCCATTTTGAGGGGAGGCATAGGGATTCCCCTGCCTGGGCTATCCCAGCCTGATTTAACTCTTGACTCCTCCAAGGAAGTAGCCTGAGGGCTCCTGCTGGGAGACCACAGCAGGCCAATCCCACAGGCCGAGGCACTAGGGAGAAGAGAGGGCTGTGGTCTTTCTTGGGGGCAGCCAGAGGGGCTGCCAGTCCTGAGCCCATGGGATTCCTGCACGGCACCTGGCTCTCTGTCCCGCTTGCTGCACACCTGGCACCACGTTCCCAGCACCCACTGCAAGCCACCGGGAAGGCACCCAGGACCCGTTCTCCCATACCTGCCAACATGGCACTCCATGGCGGACAGCTGGCAAGGCTGGACACCAGGTTACCCACTCTGATCCATGCAGCACAAGTATCAAAGCCCAGCGTAGTCCAACTCTGGGGCACAGGCAGAGGAGAGCAAATCTAGAGCCTCTCTTGGTGGGAATGAGCTGCCTGTGTCTCTGCCTCCGTCTGGGGCCTTGCTCAGGAACCCCGGCAGCAGCGTTGCCTGCAGTCCCCAGGGATGCAGCAGCAATCAGGACTCAGCGTGGCACCACTGAAGGCAGGTGTCTGCCCAAGTGACCTTCTCAGCACAGTATCCAGGAAAGAAACGATTTAGGAAACCAGGTACTGAGGCTGTGACTGACTCCAGCCCCTGCCAGGTCCCAGAGAAAGGAGCATAACCCCTGCTGCAAACCCTGGCAATGCTGCAGGGCTTCCAGGACTAGCTACAGGGGGACACTCCCACCACTCGGGGGAGTGGGCTGACTGCTCCCAGGAGGGTGACACATTTGCCAGACCTGCCTGGTCCCAGATATAAGGGGTGGCTTCCTGCCAGCACTGGTGGGACACGACAGAGGCAATCACCTCCCCAGTGTGCAACTGCAAGCTACAAATCTCTTCCAGAAATTAGATGTTGGAGCTGGGCCATGAAGGGATCTGCTGGAGCTGCTCAAATCCCTCTTCTACACTTGCTCTCTTCCAGGCCCTTGAAGAGTGGAGCAACCGACATGAATGGCCTGGCCCAGCCCCAGATGTGGCCCGTATCCCATTCTGGCCTTTGGGAGGGCTGGTGCAGAGCAGGGGGCAGAGCCTAGGATCAGAGCACAGCCAGGATAGCCCATGGGAAGTTGAAGTTAGTAGAAACAAAGACATCATCTGAGTTTAAAGATGTCCCTAAAGGAGCCACATAGCCACTGAGACATGAATGATGCAACTGGTTCATCTCCTCATGGCTCTCCCCCCACGTGTGTTCCTGTCAAAAATAATTATGACCTTGTGCCAGCATGGTGGGGGCTGTGGTTTGCTCAGTCCTGCTGTCCAGCAAGACCACATGATCCTCTTCCAGCCTCCCACAAGGTGGGCACCTTCCAGGAACAGGCATCACAGTGCCAGGGACAAGCTTCCTGGGGCAGAGCCATCACTCAGCTCACAGGAGCCCAAAGGGAGAGAGCTGGGCTTCAGGTCCACATAGGAAATGCTACCTCCTGCCAGCTTGGTCTCTGGAGGTTGGGGAGGAAGTGCTGGTGGTGGGATATGCTCATGCCAGGCTGTGGGCAGCAGCAGGGTCACGTCTCCTGGGACAAGCTCCAGGGACAGAGGAGGAAGCTGTGGCCCCCACGTTTCTGGGGTAGCAGCTACAATCAGGGAGCCCCTAATAGAGGGGAGAGGCCAGGCTTTGCACAGCCGCCCTCTGAGCAGGCCAGCAGGACTGGGGAAGCCAGGGCCAGTCCCCGGCCCAGGGGGTGCAGAGGGGCCCCTCTGGGATGCCCAAGCTCCCCAGGGGAGGCTGCTGGCTGCGACAGGGCTCCCAGCTTGGCCAGCATCCCTGGGGCCAAGCTGTCCTTGGGGCCGTGCCCAGCTGGGACTAGGGTCCCTGCCGGCATGTCTGCCTGCCCTGGGGCATGCAGAGTGCTCTGCTGGGAGGTACAGCACCCACCTACAGCCCTGGCCCCCTTTGCCTCTCATCCCCTCACGCAGCAGCTGGCTCTCCAGCTGGCTCTCCCCTGCTGCCACCTGCATCGTGCGCGCGAGCATCTCCGCAGCTCCACAGCTCCCTGCTCTGCCACGAGGATGTGAGGACCAGCCAGACCACAGGGGAGGTGGCAGGGGACCAGGTGCCCCACATGGGGTGAGCCAGCACCTTCAGCTGTGTCCCCCAGCACCATCACAGCCCCAAGGGCTGGCTGCGGGAGATGCAGCCTTGCCCTCTGTTATCAGCCCCTCCTGGCCAGCTTCCCCGCATGGACATGGCTGTGGCCAGTCCCAGCCCCACGCGGATGGCCAGGCAGCCTGGGCAAGATGTGCCAGCCCTATGCAGGCTACAGAGCAGGCAGTGGCAATGCCTGAGTCTGCAGCCTTGTGAAGGGAAGGACCCCATCTCCCGTCCCCCATCCCCAGCTCCTTCCCCACCTCAGGGACACTCCTGTGCCCTCGAACCTCCACAGCCACCCTCACGCCATCCCTGCTAGCGGTGGTGGGGACGGCTTGGCCGGAGCCACCGGTGTAAGCACATTCCCCGGCAGGTGATGGTGCAGGAGGGCCGCAGGAGCTGTCATCCCCGTGCTGGATAATCCACCGAGATGAGACGAGACGAGACGGACGGCTCTGCCGGCAGCTCGCGGGCACCAGCCAGCCCTCCCGGCCACGGGAGCTCCGGACGCCGCACGGCAGGGAAGCAGTTAACCCGGCGCAGGGCCTGGGGCAGACCCCACGGGCGTCCCAGCCCGGCGTGCAGCCGCAGCGCAGCCGGCGAGCGAGCCGCTGGCCCCGCTCCAGAGGGGGAGTTATATAAGCCCAAGGATATTGTGCTGACACGGTTAAGCCTTGCCTGGGCAGATGACACGGCACGCAGCATCCCGGGGCGCGCAGCCCGCCGGGCGGCCTCCGGCCCCCGGAGCAGGCAGGGCCCGGGGGGCCGGCGAGCCATGAGGGCCGGCCCGGGGGGGCTTGCCCAGCCTGGGCTCTGCCCCGGCGGCCCGCTCCGGCCGGGGGAGCACGTGCGAAGCGGGGCCGAGCGGAGGCGGCTCTGGGATTTGGCACGTTTGCAAGGAGCACTCGAGAGCCCCGGGATGGACGTGGAGGGCCCTGGGCGGTGACGTAAGGACTTGCACGGGCTCGGCTCCGCTCGCCAGCCGGCCCCCATGTCCCCGGGGCCTGCGACGGCCCCGGCGGAGGCAGGCAGGGAGACGGCAGAGGTAAGGAGCCGTGCGTTGGGTGGCCGCGCTGGGGTGGACCTGGCCGCGGGGCACCCGTGGGCCGCGGGTGCGGGGCGCGGGCGGGCTGGGAGGCAGGGCAGGGAGGCCCGACTCCTCCTCCAGCGAGGCCGGACGTGAACGCAAGGCACACACCGGTGGCCCGAGGTGGCTCAGACACCCCGGGATGCTGGCCAGCCCCGTCGTGGCCCAGACATGTAGGGATGGTCCCAGCCCTGCAAACCATCCCCACAGGTCCCACCACCCCACTCAGCCTCCCCGTGGGGCCCAGCTGCCCCACTCTGTGCCCCATTTTTCATGGGGCTGCGACCCCCCCCCCTCCCCCGCCATGCAGGGGGGCTCTGTAGGGCTATGCCTCCCCTCCCCCTTCAGGGAGGGATGAATTCGCCCCCCCCCCCCCGAGACTCCTGGCAGGGGGTGTCCGTGTGTCCGTCCTGCCCGGTGTTGTGGCCGGGGGGGCTGGAGCAGGGGTCCCGCTCTGCCGGAGCATGGCTGGATTCCCCGGCCGTCGGGGCGCCCGGCCGTGTGCCCCGAGCCCCGCAGAAGGGCATCCGGCCGTCGGAGTGCGAGTCCGTCGGGACGTGCCTCCGCCGGCCCCGGGCAGCGCAGCGGGCGTCTGTCCGCCCTGGGCCGCCCGCAGACAGGGAGCGGTGCCGGGGCAGGTCCGGTGCCGGTGCGGGTCCCGGTGGCGGGTCCAGCCCTGGAGTGGGTCGGGGCGCGGGTCCGGGTCCCGGTGCAGCTCCCGGGCTGAGCTCCGGTCCGGAGGGTGCCCGTCCCGGCGGCGATCGGGGTGCGGTCCCGGCGTCGGTGCCGTCCTGGCGCCGGGTGGGTCGGGGTCGGGTCTCGGTGCTGGTCCGGGTGCGGGACGGGGTCTGGTCTCGGTGCCAGACCCGAGGCGGGCCGGTTTGGGGTGCCGGTGCCGGTGCCGGTGCCCGCCCCGCCGGTCAGGTGACGGCGGCTGGAATTTGACACCGGCGGCGGCGGGAGCGGGATGGAGCCGCCGCTGCCTCGCACTGCGCGCCCGCCGGCGCCGGCACCGGCACGCGGAGCCGGCACCGCGCCCCGAGGCGCAGCGGCGGCGGCGGCGGCACCGGCCCCCGACCCCGACCCGGCGCCGTCGCCGGCCCCGGCCCCGGGAGCGGGAGCCGGTGCCGGCGGGGCAGCGGCGGCCCCCGCCCGCGCCCCGCCCCGGCGCGGCGGCGGCGGGCGGCGGGGGCCGGCGGGCAGCGGAGGCGACGCGGGGCCGCGGCGGCGCGGGGGCCGCTCGCCGCCGCGGGCACGGTGAGTGCGGGCCGCTCGGGGCGGCGGGCGGCAGCGCGGGGGCGCCGCCGGCCGCGGACGGGCTTCGCTGGCGGCAGCCCCGGGGGGGGGGCGAGGCGGGCGCGCCGGGGCAGGGGTCTCACCACCCCTGGCGTGGGCTCCCTCCCCACCGCGGGGCCGCCCCGCCGCCCTTCCGCGGGCTCTGCCCCGGCCCCGGCGCTGGGCCGGGAGCGGGACCGGCCCCCGCGCACAGGCGGGGGCTGCCCGCGGGCGCCCGGCTGCCCGCTGCTCCAGGGCCGGGGCGCGGGGCCGGCGCCCCGGGAGCGCGGAGCCGGCGCTGGCGCAGCGCGGGCCCCTCCGGATCAGCGGGGCTTCGCTTTCTCTGGGCTGGAGCGGCGGTCGGGCTCGGCGTACGCGTCCCACGTGCCCGGCTGCGGCCTGCCCCCGGCTTGGCGCGACCCGTGCCAGCCGCGCGTCCCGCGCCTGGCCGGTTTGTAGCCTCCCTCGGTCCTGCGGGGAGCAGGGCGCGGGGCTGCCAGGCCTCCTCCAGCGCGGCTCCGCAGCACTCCGCGGGTGCCCTCGGTGCGTCTCCACGCAGCCCCCCTCGCTCGCTCAGGGCCAGGCTGCTCGCCCGGCCGCAGCGGCTCCCTCGGGGCCGGTGAGCGGCCGGGGCACCCCGCAGCCCCAGCGCTTGCACGTCGCCAGCAGCGGCAGCTCTGGGCCCCAAGATGCTCCTGCGGATGTGGGGGCTCCCGCGCGCTCTGCCCCAGCAGCGCTTCCAGAGCGGCTCTCGCCTTTGTGCTGGTGGCCCCGGGATGGGGCGTCACCCCCAGCCCTGCCACCCTGCTCCGGCTGCCAAGGTCCCTCCTGCCCCACGGTTGGGTTTCTCCCCATGGCGCTGCTGCAGAGCCCCTCGGCAGGAGGTGCCTGTGGCAGGGGGTCAGGCTGGCCGGGCCCTGGGACGGACCAGGCCTGATCCAGACGCAGGAAAGGGGTGCTGTGCGAGCTAACTGCACATACAGGCTCTACCAGCCCTAGTGGGAGGCAGAGGCTGTCCCCGCTGGGCTAGATCCCTGCCTGGGAGCTGAGGGGCTGCCATGGGGCGTGGAGGCACCAGCTGGCCGTGGGGGACCCCAGGAGCTTGGCTTAGCGCTGCTCAGGCTCCAGCCAGACCCGGTGCGGCTGCCGGGCCGGGGCTGAGCAGAGCCGGCTGCTGCCCGCGCTCCCCACCGAGGTGCCAAGCAGGCACTCGTGGCGCTGAGGTCCTGCTGCGCTTGGAGCCCAGCCCTGAGGAGGCCACGTGTGTCTCTGGAGACTTCCACAGGTTGCATCCCTGTAGCATCAGATTTGGGTCCTGCTGGGATTCTCCAGGAGACACGGTGAAGTGGGCAGAGGTGGTGGGGGTGAAGGGCTGCCTTTCCCTTGCCCCAGCTCCAGGTGAGGACCAAGAGGGGCTGGCGGAGCCGTGTTGCCTGCCTGGGGCTGGGACTGATTTTCCTTCTGCCTCCCTGGGATTGGCAAGGCCCCGGAGTGGCGCGAGCAGAGCCCGGGGCCGTGCTGCCGCCGGATGGGAAAAGCCTGAATTGCATCTCGGCGCCGCGCGTCCGGCTGGACGGTCCCGCTGCGGGCCAGGGCCCCGCGCGGCTTTGCTCGAGCGCAGCTGCGGCGTGGCGCCCGCGTGCCTGCTCCCCGTGCTGGGCACTCCTTCGTCCCAGGGACCCTCGGTGGCAGCGTTTGGCCCTTTTGGCAGGGCCGGGGATGCTCTGAGCGCCGGGGAGGGCGGGAGGCAGCTGGGGTGGGGGGGGCCGGCTGCGCTGCACGGCCCGTGGGCTCCGCTCCCGGAGCCGCTGTGTCATTGCTTGGCCCCTGGCCCGCCTGGAGGAAGAGCCCCCCGCGCCGGCGGGCCGTCCCGGGGCCGCGGCCGTGCGAGCGAGGCCCGGCGGGCTGGGAGGCCCCCGCTCCTCCCAGCGGGGCCCGGGGACCCTCGCCTGGCTCCTCCGGGGGTGCAGGCCTGGGAAATCGGTGACCCGGTGGCAGCGGCTGGCGCGGGGCCACGGCTGCCACGGGAGCGACGTGCTACGTGCGCCGTGCTTGGCCAGGCTGCGGCCGGCTGGGGTTTGCCGGTGCCAGCACCGGGGCCGCATCCTGCACTGTGCACGGCACCCAGCTCGGCCTCTTGCTGCAGCATTTCTACTGGGACGCGGGAGGGACTGGTTTTGTGTTCCCATCCCAGCAGCGCCCCGGCCATTTCCCCTCGCCCTTCAGCCGTGAGCAGGCTGCTCCGCATGTGCCAGCGCAGCAGCGCGCAGCGTGCGCCGGGGCAGAGCCGGGGTGGAGACGAGGGGAACTCCTTGCTGCGGGATGCCACCGAGCTCGGCACCGGGACAGGGCCAGTCCCGTCCTGCAAGGTGGACGCAGCCGACAGTCAGACCCCGACCCCGCGCGGCGCTCGTGGCTTGGAGCCACAGGGGCCTCCCCGCACCCTCGGCGAGCCGGGGAAGGGGCTGCAACGTGGGGGGCACGTAGGGAGCTGCCCTCTGCTCCCCCTGGGGCACATTGCCCCGTGGCGCCGTGCACCTTGCTCCCTGGGAGCCGTGTGCGGGCCGGCGTGAGTTGCCCCGCACGTGGCGGGGAGCAGAGGTGCCGGGACGAGCGACTCCAGAGAGCCCAGCGTGGCCGCCCAGCGCCTCGCCGTGCCCCGCCGGGAGTGCCCGTTCACGGGCTGCTCCGGGACATGGGCAGCGGGCCGGGGAGCGAGCGTGGGGCCGGAGTGAGGGGGGAGATGGACACATGGCTGCACTCGGGGATCCTGCGCTAATGGATTTGGAGTTTCCAAGGTCAGGCTCCCACTGCCAGCAAGAAAAACATTCCCAGGGAAAGGCCATGGGAAAGGGGCCCCCCCGCGGCGCTCCCAGCCCCAGCCCGCTGCCTTGCGGCACAGCCTGGCATCCCGGGCCGCTCGCGCGAGGAGCTGGCTGCGTCCCCAGCGAGGAGAGGTGCTGGGCGAAGGCCGGGCCGCCCCGGCCGGATCTCCGGGGAGGGGCGCGCGGGGCGGCGAGGGCGCCGGGACCACGCGGGGCAGGCGCGGGCGCCGGGGCTGGCCGGGCCGCGGGGTGCCCACGCTGCCCGGCGCGGCGCAGCGCGGGCGCTGACCTGTGCCCTTGTGCTTGCAGCCAGCATGGAGCAGCGAGCGGGGCCACCGGAGCCCAGACCTGCAGGACCCGCCGCCCACCCGCGCCCCAAGGTGAGGCCAGGCCCGGCCGGCCGGGAGCCCGCCGCGGCGCGGGGCCCCCCGCGTCCCTGTCCCCGGCCGCCCCGCCGGCCGGCAGCCTCGTCCCCGAGGCCGGAGCTCAGCCCGCCGCGCCGCGCTGTGTCGCAGGAGGGGACGCGCTGGGGGGTCCTGGCCATCCTCTCGCTGCTGGCCGGGCTGGCCACGGGCACCCTGCAGAGCCGGCACCGCAACGAGACCCTGGAGGCGGCCCCCACGCCGGGGGGCACGGCCACCGCCGGCCCCGGAGCGGAGGACGGCGTGGAGATGCCCCTCGCCGCCGCCTGGAGCCAGCTGCACGGTGGGTACCGGGCATGCCGCCGGTGTCACCCGCAGGACCCCTGGCCACGGTGTCCCCGTGTGCCGGGCTCTGGTGGCACGGGGGCCCCGGGGCCAAGGAGGGGGTGGCTGGGTGCCCCCGGCTTGCGCGGTGGCCGGCGGGTGGGGGGGGCTCGTGGTGAGGGATCACCGCGGGGGACAGCCAGCGTCCTGGGCCACCAGGAGCCAGCCGGCGCCGGCCCAGCCCCGCGCATCCTCCTTCCTCCGGCACATCCTGCCGGCTGGGGCTCCCTGCGGGTGCTGCGAGAGCCGCGGCGGGCACGGGCCCCACAGTGCCTTCTGCACGCAGGGGACAACGCGACGACGGGGGGCCCGGGCGACGCGGAGCTGGCCGATGACCTGCTGCTGCGGGCCGAGCGCTCGCCGCCGGGCGCCGGCAAGGGCAAGAAGGCGGCGCGGAAATCGTCGCGGGGCACCCGCGGGCGCAACTGCCACATCCGCAACCTGATGGTGAAGGTGCGCGACCTGGGCCTGGGCTTCAACTCGGACGAGATCGTGCTCTTCAAGTACTGCAGCGGGTCGTGCCACCGGGCGCGCAGCAACTACGACCTGACGCTGGGCAGCCTGCTGCGGCAGCAGCTCATCGCCCCGGGGCCCCAGGAGCGGGTGCTCAGCCACCCCTGCTGCCGGCCCACCCGCTACGAGGCCGTGTCCTTCATGGACGTGCAGAACACGTGGCAGACGGTGGAGAAGCTCTCGGCGGCCGAGTGCAGCTGCATCGGCTGAAGCGGGGGCCGCCGGCTCGGCGACGCGCGGCGGCGGCGGCGGCAGCACCCGCCCGGCTGCCGGCCCGGAGGAGCGGCGGGAAGGGCGCAGCCGGAGGCAGGCGCCCCCGGGTTTAACGTGCCCCGGCGAGGGGCCCGGGGCGGCCGTGCGGGGCGCAGCCAGGGGCGCCCCGGGGCCGGGCTGCGCCGGCGCGCGGTGGCGGGCTCGCGGCCGGGCCGGCGGTGGGTGCGGGGTGCCCCGGCACGGGGACACGCCGGGCGCCCCCCGCTCAGCGCCGGGGGGGGTGGGGGGTGGCGGGGTCCCGTGCTGCCCCCACGGTGCTGCGGCACTGAACTATTTATTACTCTAAATTATTTATTTATTGTTCTCGAGCGGCAGCTCCTATTTATGACTCCGGGCCCGCGGGGGCCGGGTGTGATTTAGCGCCAGCGCTGGTGCGCGGCCCCGGGGCTGCGGCCAGCAGCGCCCCGTCCCCAGCCGGGGGCGCCTCCTGCCCCCCGCCCGCCTTTTCTATGGTTTGTAAAATCGGGGAGAAACTCTATTTTTGTACAGTCGCCTTTTCCGGTAGCAATAAAGCGATGGGCTCCGTGTCCAGCCTCGCCTCCGCGCCGCGCGGCCGGGCGGCCCGGGGCGGCGCGCGGCGCGGCCGGCAGGGGGCGCGCGGCCGCGGCACTGCGGCTCCCGGCGGGCGGCGCGCGCGCGCGCGCGGCGCGAGGCCCCGGGCTGCCCGGCCGCGCCTGCCGGGCGAGGCGGCGCGGCGCCGCCCCGCTTCCGCTTCCGGTTCCGCTTCTTCCGGGCGCGGGGGCGCGGGGCCGCTCCGGGCGCCTGTGGCGGCCGCAGCGCCGCCTCGCGTGGCGGCGGGCGGCGGGCGGCGGGCGGGGGCGGTGCCGCCGCCCCCGGCGGGGCGGGGCGGGAGGCGGGTCCCGCCGCGATGCGGCTGCCCGCGCGCCGCCGCCGCGCGCCCGCCGCCGCCGCCTAGCGCCGCCGCAGCCATGGAGCGGAGGGCGGAGGCGCCGCCGCCGCCAGGCCTCGACTTCACCGTGGAGAACGTGGAAAAGGTGGGCGCGAGCCGGCGGCGCCGCGCCGGGCCGGGCCGGGCCGGGCCGGGCGGCGAAAGGCCGGAGCGGGGCTCGGCCGCGTGGGGGGCGGCGCGCGTTGCGTAACGGCGCCGCGGCCGAAGGGCGCTTCCCCCGCGGCGCTGCGGGGCTCCGCGGCCCCGGGGGGCGAGGGGGGGCTCTGCGTCCGGTGCTTGGGGGGCGGCGGAGAAGGCGGGTGGGGGGGCGCGAAGGGGTCCGGCCGCGGCGGCCGGCGCTGCCGGCGGCGCGGTCGGGCGGGGAGGGACCGGTGGCCGCTCTGGTGCCGCTGCCGTCGTGAAAAGCTTTCAGAGGGCCCCTGGCCGGGCAGCGCGTTCCCGAGGCTGTGCTCGGCCCGCCGCGCGGCTCCCGCCGGTGCCCGAGGCGCTCCTCGGTGCCGCCGCGCTGGAGGAGCCGTGTCCTGGCCGCTGAAATGCGGGAGCGGTCGTGGAGACTGCGGCCTGCCCGTGCCGCGCTCCTGGCGCTTGGAAGAGCTCCGAGCGGCCTCTGTGCGACCTGAAATTCCTCCCGGCGACCGAGCAGGGCAGCGAAGCGACCGCCCGAGGAGGCGGAGAAGTAAACAGCTCCCCTTAGGTGATCTTGGAGACGATGGGGACAGGAGAGCGGTGGGTGCGTCTGCGAAGGGCCCACGGCAAGAGAACGCTTCTTCTTTCAGTCATGTTATCAGCCGGCCGTTCAGAGACTGACAACGTGTAGATCCAGTAGTTTGGTCCCTGGACAGCTAGTGGGAATCCCAGTGTCCTTGTTTTTCTCAGATAAGAATAGATCAAGTTTCTTGCCAAAGCAATGCCCACGGGGTTGCTGGTGGGCATATCACTGGTTTCACATGCATCCCTGTGTGTAGGAGCTTGTCCTGCTTGTTAGGAGATGGCCACGATCAGAAGTGTGAGATTTGTACCCGGACTCTGATTTCCTTTGTGGTCCAAGGTGAGACAGCCCATCTCTTTCTGTCTTAGGCGTCTGCCAATAGAATAGGCAGAAAGTGGCAGTGAGGATTAACTAGTATCTGCAAAAACTACATAAATGCCGAGTTCCGCAGCTTGATCTGCGTGTATTCAGGGCTACTGGATAATTTTGCCTCTGATTTTCCTTCTCTTCAGCAAACACAAACTGCTCCTTTGTTTGTGCCAACAATGAAGCAAATGTTGGCGTTAGAAAGGTTGGTGGTGCCCAGGGTGGGGGTTGGCCTGGTGTTCCCTGGGTGAAGTAGGGCTGTGCAGAAATAGCGCTCTCCATTCTGCTCCGGATTTAATCCCCAGGATGTCTGGGAGAAGGCAAATATGCCCTCTAGGATGCTTCACCTCCCCTCCCCCTGCCTGTCTGAGCTCTTCCAGTTGGAGGCTTTGCAATCTCAGTTGACGTACTTGCAAGATGCAGCTGCGGGCTGTGGTGGGGGCTCTGAACTGCTGGCTGGCTGCGGGGACAGTGCTGACAGAGAGAGACTAGGGACAGTAGCACTGCCCTGAAATCGGAAGGGCACAGTGGCAACAAATCAAATCGCTACCCAGGTCGGGCTTCAGTAAGGAAGAAATGTAGGATGGAGTCAGGAAAAGCTCTGAGGTTCAAAGTGTCTCAGAGTCCTCCTATATCTGCTTTTCCAAAGAAGGGTTGTAGGCTATTTCTGATGCAAATCAAACAAAAAAACTGGATCCTGATGGGGGCTGGACTTGTGGGAGGGCTTGTGGGTAGAGCCACTTTGTCAGAGTTGATACTGACAAATAAATGCTGCTTTTCCTGGCCCAGGTTTTTGTTCTGCCTGTCAAATTTCGTACCTCACTCTATTAATAATGTTGAATACTGATTAAAGCCAGCATTCATCTTCACTCTGAATTAGGTGATGGTAAACGCTGGGGTTAGAAACCGAGTACGGAGCTGGTCCTGTCTAAGTCAGAAGGTCAACCACAATGGAAGTCATCCTGTGCCGGAGTACGTGTGGCAGTTTTAACTAGGGAAACCTCTGTTTAGACAGTGCCTGTCAGTTAGACCCTCCAGAGGGCTTTGAAGGAGAGGATTCAGATTGCTGGGAAGATTATTCCATGCCCTTACTCCATGTTTTTTTTTGTTTTTTTTTTTTTTTTTTTTTTTAATGCTAATGGACTAGAAAGTGACTGTGGGGTATCTTGTTTTGCAGAGGTCCGTGTGCTTTTGTAGCTGGAAAGGATCACTGCCATGTTTATTCAGCATGACATGAGCCAGAAAGAGCCTGCTAGTTATAGCTGTAAGAGTCTTAACAGTTGCAGGCTAGTGGGGAGCAGGAGGGTATGGATGCCGTAGGCTGGGCCAGGTCTGCCCTGTGATGGCCAGCCAGGGCTGCTGACATCATTGGAAAGCCTGCAGGCAGCAGCTGTGCAGGCTGTCCTCTGTTTCCAAGGAGGTGCCAGGCACTGCACTTCAGGTGCATGACAGAGCTCTTGGGAACCTTTTGAAAATGACTCTCTGCTCCATTTTTCTGTACGGATGTCTCCCTTTACATATGGAAGGAGCTGGGCCCCTCTGCGGCAGAGCCATTCTGGTACAGTTACTGTGTCAGGATCCTCCAGTCCCAACTTAGGGCTCTTGGGCTCTTGCACTTTGCTGCTTTTTTTTTTAATTATTCCAAGTCTGACCTAAATGCCCCATTGGTTTAAATACAGCTAGAATAAGCTCGTGTGACCATGCCATGTCTTGCTGCTGGGCACCCGGGAGCTCTGGGCTGTCACTCCTTCCTCATGTACCGGCTGCTGAGCAAGGCTCTGCCTTTGCAGTTGGAAGAATCCAAGGCAAAAAAAGGCTGAATAAAGCAAGGCCTCAGGC
This sequence comes from Rhea pennata, assembly GCF_028389875.1. Taxonomy (NCBI): domain Eukaryota; kingdom Metazoa; phylum Chordata; class Aves; order Rheiformes; family Rheidae; genus Rhea; species Rhea pennata. The sequence continues at coordinate 12,369,484 of NC_084670.1, read as the reverse complement.
TTTGAGGACAGTCTGCCTCCTCATGCACAAATGGTGCAGTCTGGTTGTTGGATTGTGCTTGCTCTTCCCTGGCTAGGAGTTATCCTCTCTTTGACTGGCAGTCTGGTGATGGAGCTCTGTTACCATGAGGAGGTGAAGTTCTTGCTGCAGTGTGAACTCTGCTCAGTTCAAGATGGATTGCAGGCATTCAGTCTCTGCTGCCTGTATCTGTCTCTAAGGAGCAGTGGGAGGCTGCATTGCAGGACTTCTGCCTTGCATTTTGATTTCCCTTGGGTCAAAGTTGGTAGCACCTGACATTGCAGCTAGGTAGTAGGTATGGGAGGAGAGGAATGTAGGCCCTGTTTAACTGCTTTCAATGCAGTTGAATCTATGCTGAATCTGCCCTGACACTATCCCCCATTTTGAAATAAGAAAGAGGCTAGGGACTTTCTTGGGTGAATTTCCCAAGTGCACTGCTTTTTGTTGGTGGTGGGTTTTGTTTTTCATTTTTTTCTGATTCCTTCAAGGTCTTTCCTTCCTTGGCCTCTCATCCTCTGGGCTGTTTGTAATACTTACTGATGTCTTCTCCCTAACACATTAGTGGTCTGGCATCTCTGGGCCTTCCAGATTGCTCTGTGCCTCTCTGGAGATGCTGTATGAATGCATAAAGCCTCTCCAGCAGGATAGGTAGGTGGGGTGTCATGGAGCTGACATCTGGAGCCTCTTCTGGGACTAGAGAGGGTTGGCTTTGATCACTGCTCATCTGAGATGCTGAGGCTAGGTGATGTGGCAGCTGCAGGGGCTGCCTTCCACCCAGGAGAAAGAAGAGACACACAAGTGCATCTGATCTCCTCAGAAAAACATTATTGCCTGTCTTCTGAAACCTGATAGAGAGAATTACAGCTACGCCGGAATGGGAGCATAGTATTCCCCTCTGGTGTGCTGCTGAATGGCTCATCCTGTTGTTTCTTAGAAGCAGCCCATTTATACGAGATGTGGCAGCAGTCCCTCTGATGATGAGATAGGGACCTTGAGAGGGAGATACGCTAGCAACATTGAGGGAGGCGATGAGACATTTTATTTACCATTTAACAAGATCTAACTTCACCACAGGGGGTAGCTTCCATGCAGAACCAACCTTTGCTGAACTCCTTGCTCTTTCCTGTGTCATGTTTGGGATGTGTCAGCATGTCATGATTGCCAAGAGTCATCTTCGCTCTGCGAAGTCCTTAGCTAGATCCTCCTGTCAGCTCTGACTAGTTATGTGGTGGGAATCTGTGGGATGGGACCCTATGAGCTAACAGGAATTCTTGTCTCAAAGTACTTGTGAATTTGTTACCCAAAGTGACAACAAAAAACAGACGTGGCAGGTAGGGACATTAGGGTCATTCTTGCAGCTTCCTACCAGTCCTTCACTCCCAGGCTTCCTTTCCAGTTCTACTCACGCTTTGCTTGTGCAGTCCCCAAGCCCCCTTGCCACTGCTTCTCGGTACAGTTGGCAGTTGCCCTGTAGGTGCTTCCTCCCTTCTTCCTGAAAAGCAGGCCGAGCCCCGTGCTACACCAAGAGAGTCTATGTCTCTTAAAACTCATGTCTCTGCTAGGGACCACACTCTTTTCTGCAAAGAGATTTTTACAATGAAACAACTGGATTTTGCAGATGCCCTAACATGAGTTGTACACAGCAGGAGTGACGCAGAGGCCACAGAGTTGTGTCTGGGCTGTATCACCTTCCATCTGGCAATGGAAGTGGTGCTGGCTGTCAGCAAGCCTGTAGCAAGGATTTGGTGTGGACAAGCTAGGACTGAAGTTGGAACTTAAGTGGCTGCACATTGGATTAGGAGAGGAAAGAGCCTGTTCTTTGTGACTGCTGAAGGTGCCTGGGAGCAGGAGCAGCATGCCTGGCAACATACAAGGCTTTATTTTTGCGTTCGTTTGTTATCCTTAGTGCTTCAGCAGCTTTTGCCTTTCTGGGGCTGCTTTCAGCTTTTTTTTTTTTTTTTTTTTTTTTTTGCTGCCATTTTAGAGAGTATCGCTGGTTCGCCGGGGGGTAGCACTTAAGTTCTCTTTGCTTTGCAGAGCCATGGTAATGGCTGCACTGTTACAGGCCTAGAGCACTGGCTGTGTGAGTGTGCGTTCAGCTAGAAAGGATGTGGAGAGTGCAGTTGGAGAGAAATCCCAGTGGTTGTTGCTGGTGAAGGCTGGTGGCTGCCAGTGCCCCTGAGGAAAGGGATTGTTGCCGCAGCTTCCTTTGGCAGGCCGTGAATGTGGATGCTGGGCAAGGAGCCTACACCCAATGTTGGCAAAAGCAGAGCGTGGTTTGCAGCTTAGTGTCTTCCCTGCCTGGTTGCAAGCATTGCAACTGTACCTGTGTCTCTGCTTAAGCAGATCAGCCCCTGGAGATGTAACTTTTCTCTGTGGAGCCCTTGAGAAACAGCAGGCAAGACACTTTTGGTGTGTGGGTGGGAGCTACGAATTTGAGGGTCCTCTTCTCGTCCCTGAAACAGCTCTGATACAACACTTCTTAGCTGGTCAGCAGTCTCTGGTGAGCTGGCAGACCATATTTTAATTTATTTACCTAGTACAGTCAGGGAAAGAAATTGATATTTCTCTGCAAAAGCTCCAAGGATGAGGACTCCAGAGATGCTGGGCTTGTAGCAGCTGCTGCAGTTCCTTTTCTCTAATGATATCGGAGTACCATCTAAGAGCAGTTTTCCTTGCTTGGCAGTAACTTCCTTGGAATATTCCCCCTTCCTCCCTTCCAAAACCACTAGGGTAAGATCTCTGACCTGTGTCTACTGGGCAAGTTCCTCTGCCACAAGATAGCTTTAGATCTGATAGATGTCTGATCCCATGCAAGTAACTAGAGCCCAACTGGGGTTTGACTGCGCCTTTTTAAAGTGGCGAAGACCCATAGTAATAAGCTTGGGTTATTTTCAGCCAAGCACAGAAGATGTTGGAGAAAGCTCATCCCCTGGCCAAAGGGCATAGCTGACAGCTGGGCTGTTTACACAGTCTCATGTTACAGGTCTAATTGTGGAAGAGGCAGGTCTGTTGTCAGCCACACTTTTACATCAAAATGCACAAAGCCCTCCTATTAGCTGTCACTGCCCAATTTCGTGGCAGAAGTGCTGCTTCTTCCTAGCACTAAGCTAATGAGTGTTCCTCATAATATCCAGCACTTCGTTATTGGCCGGAAAGTGCATGCCAGCATGGTGATGTCTGGAGTTAAAAGTCAGACAGCAGCTGGTGCCAATACCTGCCTCTGAATAGAGGATTTTGCCTTTCTGCTAGGGGCATGCGTGGGTGTATTCAGGTAGCCTTCTGCAGAGCACACTGCCGTGCAGCTCTGTCCCCTGCACTCTTTGCAGAGGGTGGTACTAAGTTGATGTATGTGGTAGGTTAGGGAGAGAACTGGTCTTCTCTGAAGGGTTTCATCTGGTGCTTTGAGGGGGATTAAGATGTGCCTTGATGGCCCTCTAGAAAGCTTTTCTTTGGGCATGTGGTGCAAAGCAACAGAGCAGGTACGGGTGCAGTGCTCTGTCAGCAAGCCCCAGCGCGTGTGCTGCCTTGTGTCTCCGACTGACCTGTGTTGTGTGTGTTCAGGCAAGAACAGCTGTACTCTGTGAGGCCGGAGCTGCCTAATCTAGGATCCTGTCCCTGAAAAAATACCTAGTGAAAAGAGGAAATGAACAGGCCAGCAGTGATATTTTTCCAGGATACTCTTCTAATAGTTTGCTTTATGGGGACTTCCTGAGCTGGGGATACAGTACCTGTGTTTTATAGCCAGTGATGGATTTTTCTTACTGTTTCTTGAAGCAATCTGTTAAAATGGGGGGTAATAGATAGTTGAGGCCTTTATTGTTACTTCCTCTATGAATCACTGCTTATCTGTACTGAATTTCGGTGAGATGCTTCTTACTCTTCGTAGACAACTTTAGTTTTGATGATCTGAGTAATTTGGTTTGATCAGTAGACTTTGTCATCTTGCTGTTCACCCTCTCTTCCAGATCATTATAGACATGCTGAACAGTATATGCTCTAGTCCAAAACCCTGTGGGCTTCCACTGGAAAACTTCCCTGAACTCTTCTGTAAGGAGGTTCGGTTCGGCCATGTGGTGTTGCTGGGCGATGGATGTCTCTTGGGAGGTTTTACTGTTAAAATTGGACACAAAGGGCAGTGCAGAGAGACTGTAAAAGGTGCCCGGTGAGGCACTCAAATGGTGTTAGTGGGCAAGCTGTCCTACATAGTTGTAATGCTGACCTGCACATGGCCTAGAGAGAGGGTTTTGCTACCTCATTGCTCCCTGTTTTTCTGTCATAGTAGTGGTGACTTACCTCCAGCCTGAGAGCTGCAAGGAGCACTGCCGTAGCACTCCTGCTCTGCTGCCATCGTTACAGTGCAGCAGCCAGTTTTTGCTTAGATTGTGCCAAAGTCTCTGCTGTGTAGCCTGTGTGCAGCATTTTAGTAGTATGAGCCTCAGCCTTGTACCTGGTTCCGTCCGGTCAGTCGCTCCTCTCCTTTTAGTCAAGGGAGTCCATGCGAGTGCTGGGGCCAGCTTGCCTGGAGGCAGTGGCAGGATCAGGCCCCAACCCCAGGCACCGCTAGCGACTCTAGTCAGCCAGGAGGATGAGCTTGCGGCTGCAATCACTTCCCAGTGGGCAATCCCTGTGTGCCGCCGGTGTGACTGCCGCCCCGCTGTGCTCAGCGTCACCTGTAATACTGCGTGAGGCTTGCCCTCTGCTTGTCGCTCCAGAGGCGTGATACGGTGTACACGGAATATGTGCTGTGCTTTCCGTACCCCCCCCCCCCCGCCATGCGATTACGAAAACGGCCACCTCAAAAACTGGTGGAGGTGAGGCATGGTGGGGAGCTTGTAAATTGGAAATAAAGTGCTAAAGGCCAAATCTGTCATCCGCACATACTATATTACGTTCTTTTCAAACCTCGTACTGAATTGGAGGTTAGGGCTCATGAGATATATGTACAGGCTGTATGCACCATACATGATGTATGGTGCATAAGGTTTTTTTTTTTCTCACAATTTTTGAAGTATTAGCAGCAAAAATACTAAAAATAGAAGAAATACATTAATTAGGGAATGCATGGGTGTGTAAATAGAGAAGCTGGGAGGAGGCTGGGAGAGACCTCAGGCTGGAGCAGAGGGCAGGAGGAATGCTCCACGCTCTGCGTTTTGTCTCTTGTGCTGGTGTCGAGGGAGCAAGGAAGGAAAGGAGTGGACTGTCACAGTCTCTATACGTCTGAAGGGAGATTTTGTTTGGAAAGAAAATAGGAAGCAAGCTCTGACAAGAGCAAATAAGAGGCTTAAGACAGTGAGAGGAGAAGGTAGTTCAGAGCTCCTGCTTGAGCCTTGCTGCAGGATGACTCAGTCTTCAGCCAAAGAGCTGGGCACTCGCTTACTTGCAGAGTAAGAGGGGTCCAGGTTCCTAGCCCTGAAGGCAGCTGAGCTTTTAGCCCCTCTTCATCTGTCATTCAATAATGAAGTTACTTGATTCTTTCAGGAGGGGGAGAGGGGTAGTGCTTATCTCTTCCCCAACAATTTAGTGATGCTGCAGGCAGAAGTCCTAAATAGTTGAGAACAGAGCTAAGGTTTCAGACAGCTATTGATAATGCATGGACTTACCTTGGTTACTTCTGTATTGGGACAGATTTTTCTCTCCCTGTGTCCTCCTCATCCAGGGTTAGCCATTTTTTTGTCTCAGCATATATCTTCTCTTACTAGAACAAAAGCATAACCACACAGACTGTGCCGGCTGGCTGTGTCTCCTAATAAATCTTTCATAATCTTTCTTTTTCAGGAATGTGGCCTATATCCTCACTTCCTCCCCTGTCCCAATGCTGTTTAAGCCTTAAAAAGAGACATTTCAAATGATGTCCCGGGCAAGGTTTTCTCTGTAATGCGTCTGCCATTTTGTCATGCTCCATGGTCTCGAGCTAGGAAGCAGCAAGAGCTACATGCGCTTACTTAGGAAGCTTGTTCCTGTGCCCTAGGCTGCCAGCTTTCCATGCTTAAAAATAGTGTTTAAATCCTCTCCTAGGTACAAGAATCACACAAGAATTTCACAGAGCTTTCAAGGAGAGAGGAGGAGGATATTTGAGACCTGGAGTCAGGACAGGACCACAAAAAGATCATCTGCACCAGCTGGAACCTTCTGGTTTAACAGTCAGGTGCAATGGATGCAGGATAGCCTGACAAGTGGCGTTGCCTTTTCCTGGAATACGAAGTCAGTGATTTGAAATGAAACATGCTGTGCAAAGCAGAAAAACTTACTGCTTGATGCTGGAGTTCAGGCAAAGTGTAGTTACTTTTCCTGCTTCATGTGTTAGGGCAGCATTCGTTACCAAATTGCGTCCACATGAGATTCTTTCCCAGTGGTATATGGTCATAATACTATATTGATTCTTTAAGACTTATTCTTCAATCTTGGTGTTGCTTGCTTTTGGAGACAGCATACCAGGCTGGATAGGACTATTCTGTGCTGTGATGGCATTTGGAGGGTGGAGGAGATATTTTTTTCTGTACTTTGCAGCTCTGTGTAAAGGAATGCAGTTCTGTCATAAGCCATGTACTGTATTCTTTCATCTCTCTTCCATTCATACTGCAGTCTGTTCTGCCCACTCTTGCTAGCAATGAGTTTTCTCTCATTGCATCTGGTCCAGAGGCTACAGGTACTCTTGCTGCTGCTGGAGGAGTGTGCCTCTTCCCCAGTGCATGAGGTGTCTTGCACCTTGTCAGGATAAATATTTTATTAGTATTGACTGTAAGAGCTGTATGACATTCCTCTGCAAATAAAACGTAGCAGCCTATGTAATACCTTTCATGTGGATCTCCAAGCTCTGCAAAGCAGTAACTAGATCTCTCAAAGCCTGTTTGAGCAGGTAAGTGATGTTCTCATTTTTCGTATGGGGAAAGTGAATGAAGAATCCCAAACTGTACTGGGAGTTGGTGGCAGAGGCAGGATTAAATGTGTGCTCTCCCAGCTCCCTGGCACAGTTGTAATTGGTCGGGTTTGGGAATACTTCAAAGGGACTCTGTGGGAAGATTAATCCCCGAGCTTAGTGACTGTGGTGTGTAAAACCTGACAGACAGAAATATCTGCAGTGGCTCTTACGTTCCTTCGACTCTCAGGCGCAAGCTTTGTGCTGCGCATGTGGAGAGTCTGTCTGCAGTTTTCTGAAAGCCAGGATAGGTGAAAGGCAGGAGTTAGAGTGTGCTACCGTCCCTTGTGCACCTGGGACCTTACAGTGCTCGCTGCAATGGAGAGGGGTGTTGTGCAAACTCTCTTGTGACAATGAATCAGAAAAAGAGGCTGACAGGTTCAGTCTGAGTGAGGGAGAGGATGGGAGATGAGTAAGGAAAAGAATATTCCAGAGCGCTGGTTTTGAAGAGGAGGAGGGGAAAAATAGTTTTCAGGTTCTTTCCTGCTGCCAGAGCTCTTACTGCATTGAGAGTCTAATGAGGGAGGCCATCTAAATCAGGCTGTTCTAGTGTAAGGCAGGAAAATGGGTTGATTTCACAGGTTACCTGCTGAAGGGTGGTCTGTGAGCCGATTTCTGGACTCTGCCCCTGCTGCAGGTTAATGCTGCCCTGCTGGGGCAGAACACAGCTGTGTTCTTTAGTTCTAAGATGCCCCTCTGTCTCTTTCAGGCTCTCCATCAGCTATACTACGACCCAAACATCGAGAACAAGAACTTAGCTCAGAAATGGCTGATGCAGGCCCAGGTCTCACCCCAGGCATGGCACTTCAGCTGGCTTCTTCTCAATACGGACAAGGTACCTGAGATCCAGTACTTTGGTGCCAGCGCTCTCCATATTAAAATCTCTCGCTACTGGAATGACATCCCAGCGGATCAGTATGAAAGCCTCAAGTCTCAGCTCTTCACCCAGATCACCCGCTTCGCCAGTGGCTCCAAGATTGTGCTCACCAGGCTGTGTGTGGCGCTGGCCTCACTGGCACTTAGCATGATGCCAGAGGCTTGGCCCTGCGCGGTAGCAGACATGGTGCGCATGTTTCAGGCAGAGGACTCCAACGTGGACGGGAGGGCACGGTGCCTAGCACTCCTGGAACTGCTGACTGTGCTGCCAGAGGAGTTCCAGACCAGCCGACTGCCACAGTACCGCAAAGGCCAGGTGCGCAGCGTCCTGGCACAGGAGTGTGGCTCTGTCTTCCCTTTGCTTGAACAGCTGCTGCAGCAGCAGGACTCCCCGGGCTTCATCAAGCAGAAGGTGTTGAAGTGCTTCTCTAGCTGGGTGCAGCTGGAGATCCCGCTGATGGACTGTGAGAACCTGATCCAAGCAGCTTTCACCTCCCTGCAGGACCCAGAGCTCTTTGACACAGCAGTGGAGGCTGTTGTCAATGCCATTTCCCAGCCAGATGCCCAGAGGTAAGGGCAACCTCTCCTACACCTTTCTTACTGCAGGGAGGTGCTCCTGGTATGACACCTACTGAGGAATAGAGATGGAAAGGAAAAACTTAAGGCTCTTTTTCCAGCTACCATTAGACCTTGGCAATGATGATGATAGGATTTGGAAGCAGGAGATGTGAGAAGCATCTGGAGTCTCCCAGTCTTAATTGGTTGGTCTTGGGAAGCTTTGCACTAAAGTTGACTTGCAGGCAGCTTTGCTTTGTGCATGTTACTGCTCCTGCCCATCTTACTAGAGGGTTTTCCCAGAGACTGCCCAGCTTGGGCTGGAGTGGGGATGTTGCTAGCCATTTGGCTAATCCTCCCTGTGGACTGGAGCATGTGACTTTAAGTACTGTGTTCAGAGGTTCTGTGCTGGTCCTTGTCTCTGCAGCAGCAGCTTCCTTCCTCTTGATCCACCTCTTGTATTGGGTGGTGCTTTTGAGCAGCAGTGCCTGAGAGCTCTCAGTTGTGCCTCATGACAGTAAGGCAGCCATAGCCCGTCTCTATCCTCCTCTTAAGCAAGGTCTCCCATCTGGCTTGTGTGTCAGACCCTGCAGTGCCGAACAGGGGAGCAGCTGCCTTGACTCAGGCCAGAGAGAGCTCAAAGACTCCCTGCTGTCCTCATGCCTCTTGTCAAGCCAAGGAGCTTATTGGATGCAAAGATAACTAAACTAGACCTGTCTGTCTTCTCCCTCTCCCTGACTCTAACAGCTCAGTCCAGCTGAGCGCTCATCCTTTTTTGTTCTTGACTGCGACTGCCCCTGGAAAAGCTGAACTACAAGCCAGGATGGAGGAAGGCCCTGCCCGGACCATGCTGCAGGGCCCTAAGCCCTTTTGCTTGGCAATGTTGGCTGAGTTGCTGTCAGCTCTTGGGACCGATGCCCGCAAAAGTGCATTTGCTTCGTGGTTCCCTTGGTCACATCTCCTCCTAGTTGCTTAGCAACCTTCCCCCTTTCCTGGTTAAGAGGAGGGTTTAATTGAAGGCTGGGCTGAGCTAGTGCTGCTGTGCATCAGGCAGGCTCTGACCCCTCTGCAGAGGTGCTGATGCTGCTGGTGCTGAGATTTTAAGCACTTGTCCTTCTGGTTTCAGGGCAGAGGCAGCCAGCACAATCCCTGGCTCAAAGGCAGCGTGGGCCTGCCCTCATTAAAGATGAAAGAACACCATCAAAGATTAAAGTGCATTGGGAGAGTAGTCCCAGTGTGCAAAGGAACCGTCAGGATTTTGACACAGCATTGTGTGTTGGGACATGCCGTCTCATTTGCTGATGTTCAGAAGACAACCACAAGCAGCTTTTCTTCGTAGCAGACAAAGGCTATGGGCCAGCCCAAATCCTTGTAACAGCATTGCTATAGAAAACCATGCTGTTTGTGAAGGTGGCATGCAGTTCTGAAATTTTTGACTCTTTGCCTTCCATCCCTTTCATTTCCCTTGAATCTTTGAAGTCTCTATTTCCCCCCGTGTGAAGGAGCCTAGCCTTGCAGTACTGTTTCTGAGTTGTATTAAAAGTTTGAGCTTTCTGTTGGGCTTTCAAAGTGGATTTTAGTGAGAAGAGTCGGACTAACTCTGACTCCCTGACTGAGACGAGACTTTTCTCTCTGCGCTTGTGCTAAGCTGCTATGGAGTGTCTGGTCCCATTTAGTCCTGCCACGCTGGCCAGTTCCTTACAGCATCAGCCCCACCTGGGCTTGCTTTCAGTCCTTCACTCTGTCAGGATTTTTGACCCGTGGCAGAGTACCCTCGTGTTTGCCTATGGTGGGCAGTGCCCAGGAGGAAGTGAGCAGCTGGCCTGAAAGGCTGGTCAGTGTGTGTCAGGCTGAAGCAGCCCCGATCCTGGAGGTGCCTGGACAGCGGAGTCATTGTCAGCAGAGCTGCCCTGCCAGGCGGCGTGTGGTGCGGCCGTCCCGGCTGCCGCCTTGTCGGGACTGTCAGCCGCTTGAAAGAGGGGCTGTCTTGAGCAGGATTTTGCTTCGTGCTGAGATCTTGGATGTCTTCAAAAGTGGGGTGCTGAAGGAGTCAGTTCTGTGATGATACCCCAAAATATGGGGCACAAGTGTCCTACTGCAGCAGCTTGCTTTCCTCTCCAGCTCCCACTCACAAGTAGTTGGACGGGCAGTTAGTTTTCTGCCCCTCCAAAGGGTTTGTGATGTGCCTGTGTGACGGATGAAGGTGATAGCAGGGGACGCACCCAAAGCAGAGAGGGACACTAAATAGGGGACTGGGTAGAAACGGGACTATGCTGCACTCCGTTCTCTCTGCTGTGCCTGTCCGTCATGCATGGGATGTGCGAGCTCTGGACTTCCTTCCACAGCTCTGATTGCTCCTTTTTGGTACTGGGGTTGGGATCTGCTGTTCACACCCCTTTTCTGTTGCCTGGAGGTACCTTTACTTGGGCAGCAGGGCTGTGGATGCCTTCTCTCTGGGGGCTGGAGTCATTTCCCTGTGTTTGTCTCAGCTGCTGCTGCCCTGGTCCTCTGCCAGCCCGGCACCTTACCTTGCTCCTGCCGTTGTATCTGAGTACTGCTCAGGCGGTAGCAGCTGGATTTGTACTGCCTGCCCAGCAACTGTAACGGCAGTATGTATGCCTGCCCCGTCCTGAGGATCAGCTTTAGGGGAGCACAAACAGCCCAGCGAGGGGATTGCTTCTTTTTGGGTAGCTGCTGTTTTTCCCTTGGAGTAATGGAGCAGCCCATTTCTGTCCCTCTGCGTGATTTACAGGGCTTTGCTTACGCCTTTCTTGGCTTGGTCCCTACTGACCTTGCCTCTGGTGTTGTGAGCAAAAGGGAGTTAGAGTGCCAGCAGAAGATGAGATTTGAACACACACAGGCCCTAGTATCCTGGTTCCAACCGATGTTTATTAGCTCTTGAAATGTCCTGGCCTCCTCTAGTGCTTGGACTGGCAGCCGTGCGGCTCACAGGGGGACCTGTTAGCATGCAGGGCCGCTGTTTCCCCCAGACCTCCGTGGGCTCCCTTTCTCTTTGTTTCTTGTATCCTCCTTTCCTCCTCCCTCCTCCTGCTGCCTCCTTTCCCTAGTGGTGGCAGTCCCGCCCCTCTGGCTTTGTAGCTCCGCCGCAGCAAATCCAGCTCTCCCCAAAGCCCCCAGGGAGGCTCCTGACCTTTCTGTCTCTTCTTGACAGTCTCAGAGGTTCCTGCTGCTTTTCAGCTGCTCTCTTCCTCCATGGTCTCCTGCCTTTGTTCTTGCAGAGGCCTGGCTCTGTGCTGCTTGAGTGTGCTCCCTGCTGCCCTTAGCTGCAGGCTCAGAGCATCCTCAGTGTTTCTCTGCTGACCTGGCCCTCTTCAGCTCATGGAGAGCTTTGTAGAGTGTTGCTCAATGACAGGATGTGTCTCTGGGCTCCCCTGATTCCCTCAGGTTTCTGTGGTTTTCACAGGCCCTATGCTTTTCCTTTTCACTCCTCCCAGCTGGCTTCATTAACATTTCTGCAGAGAAAGTCCTGCAGGTGTATTTTTAATGTCAGCAAAAGGCCCAGTGGTGACCTATATAAAAAAGACTCTGTAAGAGGACTATTCCTGCATTTGACCTGGTGGGATCAGGGCAGAGAGGTTACATCCCTGTGGGTACGATGTCAGTTCATCCTATGATTGTATCAGCAGGGCTGAGGGGGCAGCTACAGTAGGAGTGAGCCTTGGATATCTAGTCTCCTCTCCAAAGAGCAGAGCTAAGCCTGGCCTGACACTGAGCATCCTTTGCTTCTGCCCCAAGGGACAACTTGGGAGTCATCTTGCCAGGAGAGTGTTGACACCTTCTTGCAAGGTTTTTCTTGTGCTACAGCTCCTCATCTGCCAGCAGTCACCCAATGCAGGAGGGAGCAGCATGGAGCCACCCATGCCCAAATGCAGTAGCGCAGAGGGACCTTTTGATCAAAGCATCAGATGCAGAGCAGAGCTGCTGCTCTGAAGCACATCCTCAGTCCTGCCTGGCCAAGGAGGCTGTTCAGTCAGATCCTTGCTTGGCCAGCATGCCAGCTTGCTGTCAGGGGCTTGGAGGTAGGAGGCAGAGGCTCTCCTACAGCAGCTTTGTTTGAGACCCAGAAGAGACAAGGCTTTTATGAGCAATGAGCACTGCTTTTCATCCTGAGAACCTGGCGCTACAGCCTGCTGGGAGAGACAGGATGATCTGCAAACCAAGTATGGGACTGCAGGCTGGAGCTCTATGTTCTCATCCTGGCCTTGGTACTGACTTGCCTTTGGGTAAGTTGCTTGTGCTGGGGGATTCCACTTCTTTTTCTAGAAAAGGAGGAAGCAGAATTTACTTTTCTACCTCTGAGGTGTTACTAGAAGTGATGTAGCAGAGATCTGTAGGTGCAAAGTGTTCGATCTGTTTGTCTGCTAGGCAGTTGGAACCCTTCTGCTTTCCCAGAGGAGGGCTGTGTCTCTCAAGCAAGCTTGGCTTCATGCATTATTTGAATCTGCCTGGATGCTGCTCTTCTGTTAGGATGTGGCATTCTTGAGAAGAAACCTTGGACACTTGGCCAGAAACTGGTGGACTCCATCATATCTGTACAGACCTTCAATCCTGGGAACAGTAGGAAGCTCCTGAGTCACAGAAGGACAGGAACTAAGATACTCTTGCATCTCTTTTGCAGAGGAGGCTTGGGCTGGGTTTTGTCTTATTTAAAGATTATCCCCTGACTAAGCTGGTGAGAAAGCTGATTGAGCGTGCTGGAGTAGGAGACCTTAGCATTTTTGCCCACACTCCAACCTGGTGGATGGTGTTTGATAGTAGAGAGGCATCTCCATGGGGTGGGTACACATGATTTGAATTGTGGGGAGAGGGTGTCAGACTCTGAGGAGCTTCTCTGAAAGAAACAGGGTGTTGTTTCTGTGACGGAGCTAGCAAGATCACGTGGCATCTGGCCCTTCATTTTCTAGTCTTGGCAACTATGCTGAATCCCAGAAGAGGAATTTCACTGGAAGAGTTTTCCCAGCTCTTCATTAGAAACAGATTTTTAATATTTTTTTTTTTCATCAGGTCTTGGTGCTCTGTGGTTCAGACTTCAGATCAGGACATACCAGATTGCCCATGTGAGCTGCCTGTGTCTCCCCTTTCCTGGTGGTTACATGGGGTTGTCCCACACACAGTTGTGTGGTCTCTCTCCAATAAAAGAAGTTGTAGTGGACTGCAGAAAGAGCAGGAGGTGTTGTTTCCATGGTGAGAGATTGAGCTGTGCTACAGGGATGTTGGGATGCTGAAGTTCACAGGGGTTTGAAAAGTAACTGGACAAACTCTTAAAAAAAATCTATTAAGCTATTAAATACAAAGATACCAAATCTTGCTTAGGAAAACTGTAGCCAAAATCATTGGGTTCTGGAGAAACACATAAGGAAATGTCACCGTATGCTTGACACATTCCTACACTCTTTCATAGACATTCTTAGTTGTCAGCTGTTGGAGACAGGCTAGTTGATTGGGTCGGCCAAAGGCCTAATCCAGCTGAGGTGATGTTGGGTTTTTTCCTGTCCTGGTTTGATTGTATTATAGGTGGTCAGTAGTGGCTTGCAGAAAGGCTGAGATGTGGAGAGGCTTCTGCCAGCAAACATGGTATCTATCTCCTGGCATGTACCTTAAGGACTCTTTTTCTCTGCAGGCAGCCTTTCCTGGCTGCCATCTTTTCCCCTCTCTATGCTGGCTTTGCTAAAGCAGATGGCTCTGACCCTTCTGTGGAGTCTAACTGTTTTCTAGGCTGAGCTTGGGCTTGGGAGGGTTGCTGACGAATATGCTAGTATATGGCTTGGGAGTGTCTCTTGTGTTACTGGTCGAAACCATTTGCCCAGGGTAGGATTTCTCCTTCCTAACCATGGACCTTTCATCTGAATTATCTGCTAGATGTCTGTATAAGCAGCTTAGAGAATAAGGGGCTTCACAGGACATGATTCACCTGACTTTTCTGAGTTGTTTTTATTAACATAAGATGAATTGCACTGTGGAAGCAAATCCATGTGGTTTGCTCTGGCTTTACAGGGAGCCCAGAAGACTAGCTCAGATCTAGATGTCTTCATTGTGGGTCTTTAGGAATTTATGACAATCCTACCTCTGCTGGTTCACTCTAAAGTCATGAAAACATCTCTAGGATAGCGTGAGGCCAACGCTAAAGAGGCAGGCTGGGCTTTGCACTATGCTGGGGCAATAGAAAGTCCTCTGTGCCTTTCTGTCTAGGTGCTGGCCTTGCTGTAGTTGAGGTCAGTCCAAAGGAGCATGCTTCCCAGGGAGACAAGCTGGTGAATTCCCAAATTCTCCATCAGCACCATAGCACAGGTATTTCTGCACTGCCACGTGCATTACTCAGTGCATTAGAGACTTCAAAATGTTACATGCAAAAATATCTGCCCCTCCGCCATGAGATCTTTCTCTGGAGGAGATGGGGAGAGAAAATGAGGCAATGACCCTCTGCCAGCACACAGCCTAGGAGGGTGCTGTTTACTACCAGGGCAGAGGGGAGCTGAGACTGGAGGTGTGCTGTTCCCTGTATCTTCTGGTGCTGGTCCAGACCTAGACCAAACCTTCAGCATGGTTCTCCTCCTGTACTGTTGGCACAGGATGGCTCTGTTCACTCTCAAATGAGTGGGCAGAGCAAGAACTGCCCGTGTACTGGGCAGTGGGGCAGCCCTGCAGTTCTGGGTGAAGATGGAGTTCTCTTGGTGACAGCATTTATACCTTTTCCCCATGGTTGGCTCAAGAGAACTGGCATCACGTGTGCCTCCTGGCCTGAGTATCTCTGGCCTCAGTACTTGCATGTGGCAGGGCAGGCAGGGAGCATACAAAATAGCTGCATCTCCAGATAACATGCTTCGTTGGCCAGGTAAACGACAGACTGCTGATGAGCCTCCAGCGCAGCCTCTCTCCAGGGGCCTTGGGCTGCATTTCACCTTCGCTGCTTCCTTGCTTGTTGCCTTGGTTACAATCACTTATCAGCAGCAGAGGGGAGACTGTCATGCATGAGATTGCCCAAGTGTGGGCCCAGAGTGCTGCCGTGCTGCTCACGGGGAGGGAGGGGAGTGCAAGCATTCAGGGAAGAAGTGTGTGGGGCTGGGGGAGCCCCAGGGGCCCAGAGGACACGCAGGGGGCTGGCATCCTCTGTGTCGTGCAGTAGTAGATATCTTGGAGGGTGGCAGCCTGTTCATCTAGTTGCACTGGGTGCTTATATTTTGGTATGGTAGGCACTGCCTGACCTTCCCAATGCCTTTCATGCTCATTCACTGGGAGAATCCCTCAGCTCTCTATGCCAGCGAATGGGGCAAAGAGCGAGGTCTAGATTCGCCTGTGATTTATGAGATGCTGTAGGATCCTACTGCTTGCTGTTTTCTCCTGACTGCTCTGGCTGCCTTTAGTGCAGACCTAAGAAACACTGGTTGTAGGCAGTGGTGGTGAAGAACCCGAAGGACTGCAGCGTCTGCCCTTTTCCTGCCTGCCGTCTCCCACCTGCCCTGCAGAGCTGTGCTGTGAGCTGGAGTTCAGCTCTCACAGAGCTGACTGCGGCAGGGGCAGTCAGTTACTGCTAGCCCAGGGTATGCCAGGCAGCACTGCTGGGCAGGTACAAGCAGAAGCAGACATAATTTTCCTTGGCATAATGGGGAGTTTGCACAGAGCTTACATGGTGTCCTGACAGCTGACTCAACCCTTTTCTCACCTGCAGAGGCTCCACTGTTGGAACGCCTAGGGCTTCAGCTGTTGGGCTCCATCCAGCAGCACATTACCACTGGCTGGGAAGAGAGTTCCTGTAAGCAACAAAGGCTTCAGGATTCATCTCGTTCCACAGAGAAGCCTTTAACTAGGGAAAACTGAGCAGGACCCCTAGGAGCGTGGCAGGAGGGACCGTATTTGTTAGAAGCCTGTGCTGTGGTGCTGATGGAGGTGATGCCCTGCACTGATTCAGGCTCTACTTGCAGGTATGTGAACACCCTCCTGAAGCTCATCCCCCCTGTGCTGGGGCTTCAAGAGCAGTTACGCCAGGCGGTCCAGAGTGGGGACATGGAGACGTCGCATGGGATCTGCCGCATTGCTGTGGCCTTGGGGGAGAACCATTCCCGGTGAGTGCCAGGACCTCGCTGCTCATGTGCATGTTGTGCTGTGTGTGAGGGAGCCAGGGAGGGTCCTTGGAAGAAGAAACTGCCCAGTTGATCCTTTTGCTTCAGCTCTGTGTCTGGACAAACCCATATTGCTTGATATCTTGACATCTTCTCCAAATGCTGGGCTGGAGGATTCACCCCCGACCTTCTGAGATCAGGTGCTACCCTGCACACCCATGACAGCCTTTGCTTCTTGCTTCTAGTGTTTAGGTGTGAGACAAAGGGCCAGTGGGATTTCTTGACCTCCAGCTCTGTTAGGACAAAGGTGCAGCACAGAGCCCACACTAACAGCGAAGGGATGGTGGGAAGGGGTGCTTGGGACAGAGTATGCCAAGTACCGCAGTTTCCCTCTGCTTGGGGCTATTAGGGGCCCATGTGCTGCTGTGCTTTCTTCCTGCTTTGAGCATGCAGTTGGGCCAAATGCCTCCCAGAGGTCCCTTCCAGACTAAATTACTCTGTGATTCCTGGGGCAATTGCTTTTTCCAATGCTGGGGATTGCAATAACAACACAGTTTGGAGCAGCCTGTTGTTTCCTTGCTGCTTCGTTCAGGATCTGTCCTGCACTGGGTGACATGTGTGCTCTGTAGAGATGCCAGGCCTGCAGCGTTGGTGCTGCCACCCTGACCATGCTCTCTGCTCCCCAGGGCCCTACTGGACCAGGTGGAGCACTGGCAGAGCTTCCTGGCCCTGGTTAACATGATCATGTTCTGCACTGGCATCCCTGGGCACTATCCTGTCAACGAAACCACCAGTTCCTTGACGCTCACCTTCTGGTATACACTCCAGGTTAGTGGCAGTTGCAGGGCGGCCTGCCTTGGGAATCTCCTTCTTGTGCTTGAGGCAGAGCCTAAAACACAGATGTGTGGATGGAGCCTGGGGTGGAGGAGGCAGGGGAATGCAGCCCCTTAGGGGTATCTTGGGCTTCTGCCATTTTAGGAGGGGGAAAGGAGTCCCAACACAGGGTCCCAGCCGTGCACCTGGATTCTGAGCATACTGACAGTCCGTAAGGTGAGGGAGGACCCTTCCCTCACAGGGATTTCCTTGGCTATGCTGCTTGGAGCAGCTTATTCCAAGCTCATTGCTCTTGTATCTGGCCTCTGCTTGTGAGCTTGTGGGGAGCTCCTTGCAGTGAGTGGGTCAGTGGAGCATCAGTGAGCAGTGGGCTGCTGCTTACCTACTCACAGCTTGGACCGTGTGCCTGGGCTTCACCCTTCCTTTCAGTCTCTAGGATGAACCCGCTCGCTTGCTGTGCTTCATTTGTGCTGGTCTAGATGGACAGACAGAACTGCCAGCTGTCACTGGGGGATGCACTGCCCTTGGGATTGTAGCAGTGCAGTGTCCAGAATAGAGCCGCAGCCTCCAGGCTGCCTTTCTTGAAAGGAGCAGCAGATTTGGCTTACTCCTATTTGAGGAACAGCTTGCTGCAGTGTTCAGTTTTGGGGCAAAATGAGAAGATAAGGCCATGCCTGATGCTAGAACAGCCCTTCTCTTGTCAAAAAGGACTTTTGATGGGCTCCAGACTGCCTGTCCCTGCTGCCAGGGGTCTCAGGTGAATGTGCATGTTGGAGCAGGAGTAAACACTGGGAGCCTGTGACTGCTCTTCCTGGAAATTGGAAACTGTCCTTGGGGTGGAGACCCTGGGGTGTGTGAATGTCTGCAGTTAGCATGAGCCTGGGGTTTTCCTGCAAGGGAAGCAGGCCAAGAGCAGGTATTTAGGACCTGTCCCTTTGAGGGTTGGATCCACCCAAATGAGGAACACATGCTGGTATGGAACAAGCCCAGCTGCAGCTTTATTAAATGGCAAGCAGCCCTGCTGCAGGACAGCAGGGTGTTCTCCCTGCTGAGTGGTGATGTGGTCCCATTTCCAAAGGAAGGAGGTGGCTGTTAGGTTTGGCTCTGTTTTTGAGGGCCATGAGCAGCAGGCTGAGGAGCCTTGAAGCCTGGCCTAGCTGTATTTATCCCCCAGGGATTTCCAATTCCTACATCCCTTATCCTGTGCTCACAACCCCACTCTAGGAGAGTTCGTTCAGATATTTTGGCCCTGTGGCTTACTTTTTCCACTTTCAGTATTCCTTGGAAGTCTGAGCCAGACTTTAAGAGCCTCATTAACATAACTCATTAAAACTTCACACTCCAGTATTTTCCCAGCAGCAGGCCTGCTTGTTTAGCTCTTTGCTGCATGCTTGTGCCAGCTGCAGTCAGAGAGGAGTGTACATGCTGTCTGACTGCATGCTACACCCTTATGGGATTTGCAGTCATGGTGTATCTGAGGAGGAAGGCTAGAGCTAGAGAGGCTTCTGGCATGGCCTTGATCAGTGCAGGCAGCTTCCTGGAAAGGGGTCTGTTTTCCTGGGATCCAGTGCCCATAGGCCACATGTATTGGAAGTGAGGGAATGAGCATCTCTGATTTCATGTTGCTGTGTCCCTGGTGAGCCTGGCCTCTACTGTACTCCACCATCTCCATCCACTCATATCTACCAGCTGGAACTGTCCTGCTGAATTTACCTACTTTGTATGAAGACCCCTGCCTTGAACCCAGGTTTGGGAGAGATGGCCCAGGTTCACTAGGGAAGAACAGCTGCTTTCTCCGATGCTTACTGAGTCTCCATTTCTGTATTGAGCCAGTAGCATGTATTTTTTGCCTTGTAAAGCTAGGCTCAGATCACCAGGGCTGGAGCACAGTAAATGGCCCTCTGTGTGATGCCGTGGGTTGGCTCAGGGCAGGTGCTGGGCTCTTGGTTCCTTCCTGCTGTGTCATGCAAGAGTTGGCTGAAGCAGGGAGTGCAGCCAGCAACTCCTTGTCTTGTTATCAGACAGGGACAGCCATTACAGGGTCTTATGGCTCAGCCTGCATGGTAGTAGGAGACAAGCCCCCTGAAGCAAATGTGCCTTAGGAGATATGACCCCTGCTCTGCAGACAAGCTTCACTATTGCAAGGGGTCAGAAGGTGAATGTTTGACTGGAAGAGGTAGCAGATTTTGTGATACATACTGGAACTCAGTGAGGAGGTTCTCCTCAGCCTGCCTTTAGAGCTTTGCTGCTCCAAGCATTAGTTATGGCCCAGGCATTCCTAGCTCTAGAGCAGAAGAAATCCCGACCCCTGTGGCTGCACTGAGCTGTGTGCAGGCTGAGGAGGCAGCGAGCTCCTTGCCTCTGCAGCTGTAGGCCCTGTCTGCCCTCAGAAGGGAGAGAGGCCTTGTCAGTGCAGCTCTCGCCAGTCTGGCATTCTCCACTGGCAGGAAGGAGGGCGGCAGAATGTCACTTCCATGGGAATGATCTATTTTTAGTCTCAGTTTACCCCCCCCCCTGCTCCTCTCCTCTGCAATCTGATGCAGTGTGACTGAGCGTGGGTAGGGAGGAGGGAACGACGTCAGTGCTGTGCTGACAGCAGCAGAGGGCCCAGCTGAATGGTTTGGCTTTTCAGACCAATCAAGTTCTCCACATCCTCTTGGTGCTTCTGGGTTTGGGTCAGATTGTGTGTATGCAGGCAGGAGAAGGCTGTGCTCCCCAGGCACCAAAGTAGCTTGATCTGAGCCTGCTCCACAGGGGGTCCAAGGCATGCCATGCTTCCAAGATGAAGACACGTTAGAGAAGTGCTAACCCTCTGTAATGAGACTATTCTCAAACATCTGAGGGCCAGCTCAGCTGCTGGGACTCCTTGTGTCTTGCCTTTAGGTAATTATGCTGCTGCTCCAGAAGGGCTCTGGCTTCAGGAGGTCTCCCCACACTGTGCAAGGTAGACCTCAGGGGACTCTGTCAGCTCTGTGAATTGGAAATGTAACCTCTGATGTGAGAAAGATTTCTACTAGCTCTGGGGAGAGATGCCTGTGAGCTCCTCACACAGCAGGTGTGCTCGCTCCCATTCCTTTCCCAACACCTGGTTTATTCCTTCTCTTACCACCAGGACGATATCCTCTCCTTTGAGCCAGATAAGCAGGCAGTGTACCAGCAAGTGTACAGGCCTGTCTACTTCCAGCTAGTGGATGTGCTGCTACACAAAGCCCAGTTCCCCTCCGATGAGGAGTATGGCTTCTGGTCTTCAGATGAGAAGGAGCAGTTTCGGATATACAGGTACAGCTGCAGCTGAGGCCCTGTTGCTCTCTGCCAGGATGTGACTTTGGGCCCAAATGTGGGTTTGCTAATTAGGCAGGCAAGAACACAGGTGGTGTCCTGCCTCCTTGGAGCCTGAGCTCTATAAGAAATGCAATGCTGTGGGGAGATCCAAAGAAGGATGTGGGCCCTTCTACCAACAGTGGTTTCACCTGTGGTGGTGGTTTGGAGATGAGCTGATGTTTTATGACACTGACTGCCCTGCCTAGGAAACACTGGGAGTAGGACTTAAACTGCATTATTAAGTTGGGACAGAGCTGCAGCCATTAGCAATTTGCCTGTGTGGGCAGGTGCTGCCCATCTTCACCCTACCAGGAAACTGGATAGGACGTAGCATGTTCACACATGGAGTGCTTTGCAGGGGATGGTGATAGCACTTGGAGACCCCTGTGCCTTTCTTCTCTGCAGGGTGGACATTTCTGACACATTAATGTATGTGTATGAGATGCTGGGCGCTGAGCTTCTGAGCAGCCTCTATGACAAACTGGGACGTCTCCTTACCAACACAGAGCAGCCATCCACGTGGCAGGTGAGTGAGGGGACCTGGACACCAGGCTGCTAGGCAGGCAGAGAGAGTGTACCAGCCCCTTGGCAGCAGCAGAGGAAGCTATCCTCGCTGTGCAATGTTGAGGGTTAAGAGACATCATAGAGAGGTGGGGAGTATGATTGCCTTGTGAGCAGATCAGTTGCAGGTCACCAAACATACAGAAGAGATGTAGGAGCTCTTCAGGGTCTGTTGGGTAAAGGAACAGCTTCTGCCCCTCTGTTCCTCAGTACAGGCCACAGATCAGCTGGGGTCTGATTTTGGTGGTTTGTTGTTGCCTGTCTTGTTCTGGTGCTGCATTATTTTGGCACAGCATAAATGCTGGAGGCCTTCCATGTCCTTTCTGCATCACCACTCTGCTGCTCTGCTAAACATGGAGTGCCCTGGCTGATTCCAGGGGAAGCAGCTCTGTGAGGGTGCCGTAGAAGGCCCAGGTTTGCTTTCAGTGGCTGCCCCTGTTGGCAGGAAGCAAGCTGCCTCCCTCCCTTGCACTGCTGCCCTAAACACTGCCCTGAGCAGAGCCAGAGCAGTGGGATGAGAGAGACTGGTTGGTAGCCCAGCGTAGCTGACACTGTGAATGCAGATAGGAAGGCCAGGGTGCTTCTGTGGAGCAGCCTAATCAGCATGTATCTGCTCACCTTGGCATCCTCATCAGCCAGTCGTCACTGTCAGATTCAGATGGCTGGAACAGTGCCTCGTTCATCACTGTCTGCAGCTGAGCCAGTAGCCAGCCAGCAGGAGCAGTGACTTGCAGTCTGGGCGCAGCTCCCTGCTGTCTGAGTGCTGAGACAGTGTCTGTCACACTGGCAGTCTGCTGACGCTCATCAAGTTTAGGCTGCCATCCCATCAGGTGGGATGCCCGCAGTTCTTGAAGTGTGTGGACAACTTTCACGCTGTTCGTGTGTCCTGCAGGCAAGCTGGGACGGATGTATCCTGAAGCCTGTTGTGCATGTTTGCCCTGACTGTGCAGTTGTCTCCAATTCTTCAGCTTCCTTGCCCTCTGTGATTGGAGTCTGAGCTAGTCCATGGCATGTGGGCTGGGGAAGGCTTTGGGGGTCAGCACATGGCTCTGACAAAGTCCCTCTCCCTCTCTGACAGCACACAGAAGCCTTACTCTATGGGTTCCAGTCCATCGCTGAGACTATTGATGTGAACTACTCCGACGTGGTTCCAGGACTGATTGGCCTCATTCCCCGGATCAGCATCAGCAATGTGCAGCTAGCTGACACCGTCATGTTCACTATTGGTGAGACCTTTGCTCACACTCAGGCTGGGGAGGGAACCCTTTTGGGAGGGTCCCCCGCCCTTAGGGAGTAGGGAGCCCTATCTGAGACCACTCTTGCTGAAGTTGTCCTGCACAGACCTCTGCCAGTGCCACCCTCTACTGAGTTGGCACTTTTGTGCTAATTCCTCTGGGCTTTGAGCCACTTTGTGTGTTCTGCTCTGCCTACCCTCACACCACTCCTGCCATCTGCTTTGGATTTAGCCCAGGCTCTCTTTGGCTGCAGAGTTCTTGCTGTCCCTTCTCAGGGAAGATGAATAATAACAGTGAAAAGCAAAGTTGAATGTCCCAGGATGTAGAGAACAAGCTCCCTGACTGCCACAGTGCATACCTGCAGTCTCTGATGCTGTCTGTGTGCGCAGGGGCCCTGTCAGAGTGGCTGGCTGATCATCCCGTCATGATTAACAACGTGTTGCCACTGGTGCTCCAGGCCTTGGGCAACCCTGAGCTCTCCATCTCCAGTGTCTCCACCCTGAAGAAGATATGCCGGGAATGCAAGTACGACTTGCCACCCTATGCTGCCAACATTGTTGCTGTGTCACAGGTAAGAGCTGGAGCTTGGGGTTACTAGATACTGAGAATCCCTTTGAGGCTGTGCTCTGGGGGCTGCCAGGGCCTGTGTGGGAGCAGGAAGGGGCTGCAGAAGGGAAAGGAGCAGGAGAGAATATGAGCCTCTGCTTTTAGAGCCAAGGGAGCACCATCCCCTTCCCTGAGGGGAATCTGTGCTGCAAAGTGGTTGATGTTGGGGAAGTATAGGGGGAGTGGACTGCAGAAAGTCTCTTGTCTCACGTTCTCCATGAAGACTTCTTTTGCCATTTCTGGAGACAGAGTACTGGGTTAGAGGGACCATTGGTCTGATCCCCTAAGATCTTTCATAAACTCTGAGCACTGCAGTAAATGGGTATGGCTGGCTCAGAAGAGCTGGTTGGAGACATTCCAGGCCCTGATATTCACCTGGGATAATTTTGCTGTTGAGGGCAGTGTTGATGATAGCCTAGTTGGATTTTCCTTGGTGACCTGGTAGGTCTGTAGCTTCTTTCTAACTGGGATAACTGAGCACTGTTTCTCGGAGCTGTCCTGCAGCAGAGCCTGTCTGAGGCCATGAGCTCCCATTGTTGGGTAGCTGTGTGGGATGGGTGCAGGGAGGAGAATTTAGTGCAGGATGAGGCTTTTGTTCCCTGCCTGTGGCTGGTTGTGAGGAGACCTGCACAAAGCCTTTGTGCTGTTCCTCATCTATGCCCAAATTGTTACCTGCTATCATGACCTCCCACTTCAGTCCTACCATCAGTCCTACCTTCAGTCCCTTCACAGAAGAGAAGAGGTTTTCTGCAGCACTCACACTCCTCTTTCTCTGTCCCTTTCCCTTTGGCAGGAAGTGCTGATGAAGCAGATTCACAAGGTAAGAGTCACTTGCTCACACTCCTCATTCTGTTTGTCTGCCTCAGCCTTTAGTTGTCCTCGTGTGTAAATGCAAGAAATGCCATCTTGAGCTAAGCTGTTCCTAGAGGAGAGCTCAGCATTGCAACTAGTTTGTTTGGGGCCAGGAAAACCTGGTATCTGCCACTTGCTGCCCTACTGATCTTTTGGCTATCTGTACTGGAACTGGAGTGGGGTTATGTTGGTAGGGTATTTCCTCACAGGTAGGGAGGCCCCTAAGGATATTTGTCTCTAGTGGTTCCTGACCCCTGCAAGCATGAGGAGGCAGAGATACCTCAGTGCAGTAGCAGGCTGCAAGAGGAAAGGGAAGGGAGGTTGGTGCAGGGACAAACAGCTTGCAAACAGCGGAGGGAACGACATTTCACACCATGGGGACTGAGATGGGTCTGTGCAAAGATTCAAATGCCAAGGTAGGGTAAGTGCTGTTGGCCTGGAGATCTCTGGGCATTAGCCTTTCCTTGAAGGGAAGCTGGGGAGAGGATAGGTGGTAGCAGATGAGCATTTGTTCTCCAAGTGCTGCCCTCTGGCACTGGTAGATAAGTGCCCCATTCTCCTGCTATGGTATGTACCTAGGATATCCCAGGCAGGGCAAGTTGAGAGCAGCACACCAAGGCTCCTGGTTATTCTGGTTCAGCCTCAGGTGGCTGTTCTAGCCACCGAGCAGGGTCTTTGAGGTTTGTTGGAGGGCTACAGGCTGGGCAATAACCTGCCCCTTTGTCTTCTCTCTGACTTAGACAAGCCAGTGTATGTGGCTGATGCAAGCTCTTGGTTTCCTACTCTCTGCTCTACAAGTGGAAGAGATTCTGAAGAACCTGCATTCCCTGATCACTCCTTATATCCAGCAGCTGGAAAAGCTGGCTGATGAAACGGTGAGTGCCCTTATGCCCTTGTACCTCCATCCAGAAGTGGCTTCTCCCACTCTCTGTGCTGCTGGTTGTAACTCCACGAGGTGGAGTATTGAAGCAGCACTATTGAACATAGGGCATCTTTCTCCTCACCCTTGGGTTAATTGCCTAACGCAGGCAGAGCAGCGCAGAGCCACTAATCAGACTGAGCCAGGTTGCAGATTTTTTTTTCCTTTGCAGCATATGTCTGTAAGACCAGAGGCTCCTTGGCTCTTGCAAGCTATGTATTGTCTGGATCAGCATCTGCCTCCCTGAAGTGAAGCCCTCCCACATTTTGGTCATGCAGCTTCCTCCCTCATGTGATATCCCATGTGTTGCCCAATGGGTGTCTATCTTGACTTCCTCTCTATTGGAGGAAGGTGTGGTTCTCTTGAGCATCCTCCAGGTTTCATTCACCAGTGAGAATAGGTAGGAGGCCTCGTGGCTCAGCAAAAAGGTAGAAAGGGAAAGTAAGAGAGTGCAGTGCAGGGAACCCCCTTCTCTGGCACTTTGCCTCAACAGTCCTGGCTCCTCAGGATCCCAAAGGCATGACTGTGGAGCACCTGCTGTCTGTATCACACTTTGGCTTTGTTTTACCTGGCAGCCCAATCCTTCCAATAAGCTGGCTATCATCCACATCCTGGGCCTGCTCTCCAACCTGTTCACCACTCTAGATATCAGCCACCACGACGATGACCACGAAAGCACCGAGGTCAAGAAACTGCCTGTGCAGCAGGGACCCAACCCAGTGAGTACAGTACTGGTCAGATGCTCTTTGTCATAGCCTAGCCAGAAGCCCCACCTTGCCCAGCTGATGCCGGAAGGAGAGGCTGTAAGGTGGGGTGAATGGAGAATGCAGTGTCTATCATGGAGAGGGCAGTGCTGGTGCATTCCAGCTAAAACAGCTCCCTCGGCTCTTCCCACTGCCTCTGAGGTGGGCAGAGGTTACTTGCAAGATCTCTGTTGGCTGGGCTCCGGTCTGAAGACAACCCAGGTGCTGCCTTCAAGCTATGAGCTGTGCCAGGCTGCTTCAGCAGGGAATGGAGTTTCCCAGCTTCAAAGAGGGCAGAAGGCCTGAAGGTTTGGATCTAGGCTGTACTTACCATTGAATCTCCCCTCCCAAGTGCCATAGGGGCCAGTTCTTTTCAGTCTGTCTTGTTCTTCACAGGTGGTGGTGGTTCTGCAGCAAGTCTTCCAGCTCATACAGAAGGTCCTTAGCAAGTGGCTGAATGATGCCCAGGTGGTGGAGGTAAGCAGGATCCTCATGTGTTACTGTTTGCAGCTCTGCCTTTGCCCTTGCATCTAAATGGGGGGTAGAAAAGGACAGCCACTGGGTGATGCTGCCAACCTGTTGTAGACGTTTCCATCCCCTTGTATTTAGGGTGTCTTCCTGGGTTGCTCAAAACACCAGCACTGTTTGCTGTTGCTAGTACCATCCTGCTGTGCTTGTCTGTCTGTTGCCCAGATCAGCTCTACTCCTTTCCAGTTATATAGGCCCTGTCATCATCAGTGAGATGAGGTCTACTGAGCTCTGCTCTGATCCTCTGTGTCATCTTTTCTGGAAATTCTCCAGTTTACTCAGTCCAGTGATTTCCAGGTGCAACATGCCACAAGGTACTGTTCTCCCTGGCACTTGGGATGCCTTCCTGCTGCAGCTGGAGAGAGATTTCCTGGTGGGAGTGACCTGTGCTGCAGAGTAAAGCAGCAGCACCACTGCAGATATGAGCCCCTCTGCCTGGCTGCTCTCCATGCCTCATTGCCACCTCTTCCCTCTGATAGGACCTATCTGTCAAACCCTGCCCCACTAGCAGAAGATCTCGTGAAGACTCTTGCTCACTCTGTCCCTCCTCTCCCACAGTCTGTCTGTGCCATCTTTGAGAAGTCTGTGAAGACCCTTCTGGATGATTTTGCTCCCATGGTGCCTCAGCTGTGCGAGATGCTGGGGCAGATGTATAGCACCATCCCCCAGGCCTCTGCCATTGACCTCACACGGCAGGTAAGGAGCTGCATAAGCAAGGCTGGCACTGCAGCGGGGTGGCCGCTGGGCTGCCGGCACTCATACCTGCATCCCAGGAGGGTTACATGTGAGGCAGGCTCTGGACTGGAAAAGGGGGCTGCTGTCCCTCCTTGCCTTTGCCTCAGCACATCTCTCACTGCTTCACAAGGCTTCTTGCCAGCTGCCTCTTGCTCCTGCCTAGCCTTGGTATCCTATACTTACAGTGATCTAACCTCACTGCTCTGAGCGAGTCACCATTACAAGCAGTGCTCTTTGCCTCTGCTGAAGCAGTGACCTCCATGTGGGGACAAGCCTGGTTCTCTCTGCCCTCCTATTATGGGTTAAGCCATAAGTCACTGTACCATGGACTAAACCATGCATCCCTGGCTTCTCCCTGCTGTGGCTGTGATGGGTGCAGAAAGTCCTGTGCTGTCCAGCCAGGCTGCTGTTGCCTGGGAAGGCTGGGAGAGTGCAGGGACAGCAGCAGCTTCAATCTTTCTCTGTCTCTTGCAGCTGGTTCACATCTTTGCTCATGAGCCTGCCCACTTCCCTCCCATCAAGGCCCTCTTCTTGCTCGTTACCTCAGTCACACTGACCCTTTTCCAGCAAGGTACGTGTAATTGATTCTTTTTCATGCTGGGGCTATTTTCAGGCTATTGCATGCTTGAGGTCTGGAGGCATCTTACCAGGAATGGCTGTTTTCACTCCTAACTAAGCTAACAGGGCCATGTCTATTGCTGGATTCATCCCAACCCCTGGAAAGTGGGTACATTCCTTACAGGGCTGCAGAAGCAGGAAGCCCCCAGTGCAAAACTCAACTCAAGTGACAGCCTGGTTCTCACTGGCACTGAGTGCCTTGCTGTGCTGCAAGGGGAAGAGCAGGAGCTCCAGTCCTCACTTGGCAGTGAGGCTACATTCAAATGGAAGTCTGTAGTGACCAGGAATCAAGCCTTATATAAGCAGAAAGATGTCTCTGAACACCTCCGGAACTACCTTTTCAGAGCCACTGCTGTGTGTTTGGCTTGCTGGCTACATTACCCGCTTGCTACAAAAATCAAGTGGGATTATGACAGGCCCCTCCATGCCATAGCTCCCTTTAGCCTCCTGGTAACTTGTCCGGTGACAGGGACAAGTGCATAGTGTAGCTGCTGGCTCTGGTCGTTCAGCACCTCAGTTGTTCTTGTATGGCACCCAACAGGTCTTGTTTTGTGTTCATAGCCTGATGCTGGATAACATGATGCCTTCCCCCAGTACAAGGCTCGGAGCTCCCTAGAGAGGTGGGGGGGTCCATGAGGGCCTGTGCTTCCTTGGAACACCTCAGTCTGAGCAGATCCTTCTGTGCTAAAGTGTCACTTTTGGTCATGGGCAAGTGAGCTGGGCTTATCTAGAGATCAGATCCCTGCTTCTGTCAGTGGCGTTTGGATGTATGTACAGTAAAGTCCTCTTGGCTCAGAGCCTGGGGAGGCATAGATGCTTCTGGGCACACAGGCAAGTGACTGCCCAGCTCACTGGGTGCCCAGGACTGTGTTCCCACCTCAGGGATCATCTTCTGTGGTCAGCCAGCCCTGAGCAGAGCAAGCAGATTCTGCTGTCTGAGCACAAATGCAGCTGGAGAGGGTGGGATGCTTGACCCTGCAGGGGCTGTGATGTGTCTGTGCAAAGAATCGGATGCCAAGGTAGGGTGAGTGGTGCTGGCATGGAGATCTCTGGGCATTAAACTGATCTCTCCCAGGAGGATGCTGGGGGAGAGGCCTTTGTGTGGGTCCTGGACTGAGGGGCTTGGAGAACATCTGGGAAGGGGTGGGAGGGCAGCTGTGCCAGGGGCTCCTGAACAGCTGAGGCTGGTGACAAGCATGTGCACGCCTGAGCCCGGCAGGGCCTGTCAAGCGTTTGCTGAGGTATTGTCGTTCACTTGCAGTTATCTTCCAGGACCAAATGGTGCTCTGAAGACACTCGCTCAGTCCCTACAATGCAAAAGCTCTAATTCTCCTTGTGGAGATGGTGCCCAGCTAGCCCCTTCTCCTCCTCCTCTTCCTCCCCAACGACATGAAGATCTCCTTGGCTCTGCAGCACCCAGGTGCTGGCTGGAGATCCTGGGGCTTCAGACCTATTCCTTTACAGTTTCTTTCTGTTCTTGGGTTCTCCAAGTTTCATGATTTTTTGTATGTTTTGTTTCTTTAACTTGCTTCAAGCTGCTCATGTTGCCCATCCCTTTCCCCACACACCCCTCCTCCCCTACACTCCTGTTTTCACTTGTAAATTCTTTCTGTATCACATAACTATATGATGTTGAGTTGCTGTTTGTATGATTTTTCTCTTAAGTTACATCTTTATTATATTTTAGGGCCCAGGGATCATCCTGATATTGTTGATTCATTTATGCAACTCCTGGCACAGGTGTGTTTTAGTTTCTTATTCATTCACTTTCTGTTCTCTCTCTTTCTCTTTTTAATTCAATTTAAACCTATTTTTAGCTTTCTGTTGACAACGTTTTTTTTCCTTTTAGTTGAATATCGAGTTTCTCCATCTGTTTCCGTGGAAGTTGAAAACAAAACATTCTCCTTTAGTTCTGGGTTTGCACCATCCCCAGGGCAGTGCCCTCCTGTGCAGGGCAGCCTCGGAGCTGCTATCCCCTCGCCTTGCACCTGGCCCCAGTGGCACAGCAGAAGCCAGCATGGGGCACTCTGGGCTGCTGCTGCCACAATCATGCTTGGGTGACAGAAAATTAGAGCATTAAATGGTCATTTTCCTACTCTTCTTTCTACCTGCTCCCTGTGATGGATCCTTCAGGGCAGGGACAGACTGAGCTGACTGGCTTTCCCCAGGGCCCGAGCTCTGCTGCTGGTGGGAGAAAGCCCTCTGCACAAAGTACTAGGCAACACTTGCCTCAGCCTGGTACCGTGCCGCTCATCCGGCAAAGTGGACTCTCTCCGTAGCTGCGGGCAGCAGCAGCTGGGGTCAGCTCTGAACTATCGGCTGAAGGGAGGAATGTGCTTGTGATGGCATCTGTGCCTGGACCTGTCAGGCCCTGGGAGCCACCTGGCTCTCTGTGCCCAGATCGCCTGCAGTCCTGGATTCCCACCATGCCATACTGCCTAATGACCCTGCAGCTCTTTGGGATGGTGGCTGAGAGGTGGTGACAATAGCTCCTGTATTTGCAGCCTGGGAGTGATCCTGTGACACCAGCTTGATGACACACGGCCCTCAGACTGGTCGAGCAGCTGCAGAAAGCTTATGTCTGGAGGAATTTCTTGCCTGTCCCTCTTTAGCAGAAGCAAATGGGATGGAAAGGGGCCTTGTGTCCGAGGACCTTTGGACCTGAAGCTCTGCTGAGGCTCTCCTCTCTGTGCCATGGTGCTTCCCCTGGTCCACCAACCTGCCTTGTCCTACTGCATCCTCCTGCTGCCAGAGGCACTTTGCCAAATGGGCGCAGCAGCTCTTGAAGCCAAGAAATCCTGTTTTGCCAGAGGCAGCTGTGGTGGTGATTGCCCAGGACAAAGCCAGTCGTGCTGCCAGTGCAGCAGAGAGCAGTGGGTTGTAGTGCAGGAGCTGAGGAGCAGGGCCGACACTTCACCGCTGGCAGTGGGTAGGGAGGGCCTGTACTATGCTGTGTGTGTATATACACCTGTTGAGAGGAACAGAAGTCCAGCTTGCTCTGGAGTCTGCTATGGCAACTGAGGGAGAAGCCCTGACATCCTTGATTTGGGTATTAAGTCCCCCAGCATGAGACACATTCCCCAGCACCTACCTAGAGGGAGTGAAGCTATCCTCATAGCAATGGAAAATGCTCTGGAGCTGCTGGCAATGAGAAAGACCTAGGAAAGTCACTTTCTACTTAACTTCCATAATGACAAGACCTCTAATGGCACATGATAGGAAGAGCTTATGGAATAAAAATCCATTGAGGCAGTCTCAATACACAAAGCTTCCCTGGTTCAGGATGTTTGAGCTGTAGACAGCTGGAAGCTGGGAGACCTTCAGAGTGCTCTGTTTAGCCCTTCCTGGGCATCTGCTTTTGGCTGCTGTCTGAGACAGGGCACTGGAGTAGAGGGACTTTTGATCTGACCCAATGGATTTGCAGTGAGTCTCGCTGCTGTGAGTTACAGCATATTTGTCTCTCTGAAATATATCTGTCCTTTTTAAGCTAGATACTCCTGATAGTTAGACACAGTCTCTGTCACGGTGGCTGTTCAGTCACGCAACTGACAACCCACCCAAGCAGGAACAAGAACTGTGGGCTGTCCTGGCTTCCAATCACCCAGCTCAGCCAAACTTCTGTGTAGGAGTCTGGCTTGTCCTGGCTGTTAAAGTGTTAGCCCCCTCTGATGGCTGCTTGGCCCATGTGCAGGCTTTGCTGGATGGAGCTGGCAGGGAGTGGGGTGAGGGAACCATGTCTCACTTTTAAAGCAGTGTCCGTATGTATTACTTTGAAGTCCAGATCCTGCTGAGACTAGTCTTGTCTCACAACTAGTATTGCAGCCTTTTCTTCCCTTCTTTTGCTGTTAAAAGATCTGAAATGATTATGACCCTATTAGAAAGTGTTTGTAGATTTTTCCTGATGCCAGTTTTGAAAGTTGTAACTTTTTTACAAGGTTTTCAAACATGTGAGGATCAGTAAATGGGAGATGTATGTGAGGTTCGTGAAGGTATCCTTCCTTGCTGCTCAGCGTTGGCGAGACCTCAACTGGAGCACCATGCCCAGTTTGGCGCACGACATTTTTGTAGATATGGACCAGAGAGAACAGAGAAAAGCGTGAAGAATGATCAGCAGCTTGTAAACATAACAGGGAGGAAAGACTGATCGAAGCCTGAGGAGTTGCATGAGTCTTCAGGTGTATAAAAGGTAATAACACAGGTGTGGGTAAAAATTCCTCTTTTGTTCACTTCGGCTGGGGCAAAAAGTAACCAGATGAAATCACAGAAGAGAGTTCAGATTAGGCAGTAGCAAATCTTTCTAACAGCATAAAGAGTGCTGAAAGATCAGTTGGGGAGCTGCTGTCATTTGGAGGGCTGGAAATAATTCTCAACAAACCTGTTGCTTCCTTGGAGGGAAGGTAGAGCCGATCCTGCCGTGAGGTGGGTAAGGGATGAGGCAACCTCTTCAGACTCTTCCAGCCCTGCTTGTTGATTCTTTGGAAGATGTGGAGTTTCTCGGTAGCTTGGGATCCTTCTCTGTATCTGGACATAGCATATTTGTGCTCTTTTAGAGAGAAGAGTGCAGCTATGCTGCGTTTCCATTAGTCATGGTGTGAGAGCAAGCACTACCCATCCCATCTGCTGGGAAACTCTGCTACACACTGGCCTTCCTCGGCAAGAGGGAGCGTATTTTTCTGTAGGCAGATGCTGAGACAGCCTGCTGGCAGCATGTGTGTTTGTGACATTCCCGGCTCTCCCAAACAGTCCTGTCTGCCCCGGTCTGAATCCTCTGGCGGGAAGGCTTTGTCCAGGTTCTGCTGCCGGAACAGGTATGAGGCTCCTACCTCAGTGGCTGCTCTGTCTTCAGTCACTGTGAGATGAATGACTTTCTGCTGCTGTGCCATCACCTCCAGCAGCTGCCTGATGGTTTCCTAGGCTTTTTATTCCAGCAGCCCCATGGAGGCTGAATGATCCTGTCCCCTTCCTCTCTCATCATGTGCAGGACTTCTTCCAAGGGTTTCCTCCTTTTCCTTAGTCTGCCCGTGTTCAGGACTGATGACCTGGCAGGGTGCTTTGAAACATATCAAGAAGCTGAGGGAGGTCACATCTCTGGCTTTTTGTTCTCATGACTTCAGGAGGCAGCTGACAGCACAGATGTGTCCAGCATCCCCAGTTTGGCCTGTCCTCTTCCAGAGAAACATGCTCTTCAGTGATGATGTTGAGCATTTGTAGATGCACAGGATTAAAGTTGGAGAGAATTTTAGATCTACTTTGTCTTTTTACGTGGAAGAGGCTGTTATATCCAAATACATTTTGCCTGTAGAGTGGACAGTCCTTTGTTTGGCTCTATCAGGTTTGGATCTGAGTGTGTCAAGGCAGAGATTTTGCCACTTCCCTGGCAGTCTGGTGCTGCGATTAATCACTTTGGTAGAAATGTTTCACCTTTTCTTGCTCAAATTTGTCTGGTTTCTCCTTCTACACATTTTTTTTTTTTTTTTGGTCGTCTTCCTCTGTCAACAGATCCTCTCAGTACTTTTTGATAACTCAGCTTTGTAAAAGGTGTTTCTGGAGACTGTTCTCCCTAGCCTTAGGGTCATTTAATGGCTTTTTTTTTCCTGTGACTTAAATATGTGAATACTAGAACTATAGCCAGTTGCTCAGTTGCTTGCTTCTTCACAATCTTGTGAAGAGAGGGAATGCCCTACTGACTCCTGCTTGCTCCCACCTCTTAATACCTGCACATTAACCCTTTGTCACAAGCACATAGGGAGCTGTCTGTACAACTTACAGTTTCAGCTGACTTTACAATGTATTTATTTGGGCGTGATTATCAGGCTATGAGACTCCCCGGTAAGTGCTGCTGATCATTTTGCCAGTCTTTTGTTCCTGGAAATCCATCAGCTGCATCTTTTTACCTTGCTCCTTAGGAGACTAGCCAGAATGGCACTGGACCAGGAGTGATCTAGGCACAAGCTCACTAGAAGTGCCTTTGTTCAGCACTGGTTTGCTGTGCTGGTAAATCTCAAGATGCAGTCAGACCGCGTGCTTGTTCATAATCTATTTTTGGTGGTGGCTGGCCAATTGTAAGCCAAAGTCCCTGAAGTCGTAAGCTAGAGTCCCTGAAATTAGGTCTAAAAGCCTGAGTAATAAAAATAAAGTAAGCATTTGCTATAAGCCTGCACTGACCAGTACTTGCAACCTTTGTCAGAAAGTCTGGAGCATCAGTGCTTCCCTGCCTGTGGTGAGCATCTCACCTCGAGAGCTCCAGTGGTCAGTGCCTCTCTCTTGTATCTTGAGTGTCCATGCCCAGGATTATGAAGCAGTGGTGGCTGGTGTTTACCCCAGGGTCTGCATCCAGGCAACAAGGCAGTGGGTCCTGAGCAGTGGGCAGTGTTTGAGAGTTCTCACCCACAGGGCCCTCTGACCTCTCCTCTCCTGCTTGCAGGTATTGCTCATGTACATCTTCAGAGTTGCACTGTGGTTGCTCTGTATTGGGTTCCCAGGGGTGCAGACCACAGCCTGGCTTTCTCCCATGTCCCGTCTTGCCTATTAACTATTCCTGCACATTCTCCAAATCAGGACCTCTCTCTCTCACTAGCTCTTTAGCTGTCTCCCTTCCCCCTGGCTCCTGGTTTTGCTGTTAGATGTATTCTGCCTCTTTCCTGAGTTCAAGGCTGCCTGACAGGCTGGTTCTTGGCCCAGGAGAGTGTCTTTGCCTCCAGCAGGACCTGCTGGATCTGGGAAGTGCTCCAGGCTGTGTCAGAGCCCCAGCTCCTAGCGGGCTGGGCTGCTGGATGTTGCTCCAGCCTACCTCCTCACGAAGAGCTGAGGACACATCCAACTACCCTGACAGTGTACTAGTAGTGATATGTGCTACCCAGCACAGATCTCCAGGGTGCTGTGGTGATGCCCTCTGACTTGACTAGGAGTCCAAGGGATGACTGCACAAGGAGGCCCTTGCTGGGCAGACAATGCAGCACCTTTTGTGATGCCCTAGGCAGGGACTGGCCAGGGTGCTTAGCCCACTGCATGTTCTCCACCTTGCTTTCTTCTTGTACTGGTTCAGACTGTTGCCCCCTCATCCCTCAGTGCCAAGGCTATATTGCAGTGCAGGCAGAGCTATTTCCCTTTAACCAGTACTGTGGCTGCAGAGGAGCTCAACATGCAGGCAGGCCAGGTGAGCAGTGTAGCTCTTCTCTCAGGGATGAGCAGCAGTTCTTGAGCTCTCAGATGCTCTAACTGGAGTCACAGGTGCCTTGCTGAGCCATAATGAGCAGGCTGCTCTGCATCCCATCTGGTTGGAGCTCAGCCAGGCAGGTAGGTGCTGACCATCCCTTGCAGACCCCGGTGGCCAACCAAGTTCCTGTACCATTCCTAAGCTGGAGGATCTGCTCCATCAGCATGCAGCCTAGGAAGAGACAGTGGCATGCTCTGATGCTAACCCTCAATGAGATGAGTTGAAAGACAGAAGCCCTGAGATGGTGTTTTTACAGGGCCTGCAACCACAATACCCCTGTTAATGCAGTGGTAGGAGTTTCCTAGCCAGATAGAAGTGTGTGCCCTGGAGTGGTGCAAGAATTGGCTGTGTAGGTCTTCTCTTGTATCTCATGCTTGTGGGAAGAGTATGGTTTCAGTGGCCTCTCTTGTTCCCACCCTTCCTCCCTCTCTCTGAAGAGTGTATTGTAGAGGAGCCTGCTCTGAAGAACTGTCTGAGGGGTTTCCTAACTGCTGCAGAAGCAAGAACTCACTGTCCTTTCTGTGCCTGACCTAGCTTTTCTCCACTGAGAGATTTCAATTTGCTAAACAGCAAATGCTGCAACATCCCTTGCTGGAGAGCTAGTGCTCACCTCTGCACTTTGTCTGCAGCAGACAAAAGACGGAGGGGGAAGGTTCCAGTTTCTGAAAACGCTGACATTTAAAGACCTGCCCTGGCCATGGCTCCTTTTGCTGGCCCAGTGCTTAGGAGGTGCTCTCACGCCAGATATGCAGAGGGCAGATTGGTACTAAGAGGCCGTGGGGCTGGAGCAGGGTTACTAATACTGGGGAAAGCAGCTGGACCTACCTGGTACGGCCTCCTTAATGGAAAAGCCCTACAGGGCCCAATTGTACAGAGGAAAAAGCTTCTCCATCTGTATTAGATGTGTGCTGATGTGTGCCCAGACTGGGCCTGTGCTCTGTGCTTCCTGGGTAGAGAAGTCCTGTGAAATGAATCACTTCCAGTGTCAGACCACGCTTTCCCCATGGCATTGACAGTGAGAAGCTGGTGCTGCTGTGAGCCTGCAGGAGAGCTTGGGGTCTCTGGCTACTGCTGCTCTTTTTGGCTAGGAGAAGCACCATCCAGGTAGGTGGCTTTTGTTACCTGAGCTTGTTGGAAGACTTGTGCTGGCTGAACAGTTTTGCAGTGTGCAGGACATAGGTTAAAACTGGCCCCTGGACTGGCAGAGGACAGGAACCTATGGCTGGGTGGTATCACCAAACAGTTAACTACCCTTGCCAGCAATGTGCTGCTGGGGAGAGAGGGCTCTTAATCACTCTGCTGGGAACCCAAAGGAGGGCTGGGGGCTGAGGTGTTTGGAGAGATGTGACTGAATCTAAGCAGCATCTTGCAGACTGGCCAGTACAGGTCTGGCTAGACCTCTGTGGTGAGAGCACGGCAGCTGTGATGAGTGGACATGTTTCTAAACCATTGTACAGCTGCTAGCTATCAGATATTGTCTCTAGCCTGTCATCAAGAATGATGCATACAGTTTGTATATACACACACAATATAATCTGGCCCTGATCACACCAGTGAAGCCCCCTCTGTATCTAGCCTGGAAGCTGATCCCTGGGACTGTACCAGGGATGCCTTTTGGTGTCCCAAATTCAGGTCCTTTCCTGCAGTGCGTGATACCAAGGGTCAGAAAGGAGGTGGGGTAGCCCTGAAACCTGCTGCTCAGTTTTCTCATCTCCAGCATACTTTCCCAGCAATGATCAGATGTGGACTGTCACTAGAGGAGAAGGGGTGAGGGAAATAACAAGATTTAGCTCCCAGTAGAGGCCGTGGCTAGAGGCAGATGGCCATCTCCTGAGTGCTGGCAGCTGAAAGTTGTCCTTGCTGTCATCCTGAAAACAGACTCATACGGTGGCAGGGTTATGCAGTGCTGCAGTGGCTCTGCATACAGTTCAGCCCGAGGCTGCAGCACGGAAAGGAGCCAAGCTCCCAGTTTGGGCTCTCAGTCCTCCAGGAAAGGAGCAGGACCACCCTGCTGTGAGTCTGTCATCCCAGAAGAGCTGTGACTGCTGTCCCCAGTGTTGCAGTGACACCAGGGCAGGATATGGGGCTGCTGTCCCCAGTGCTGGCCCACAGCTATCCTGGTCAGGGCACAGACATGTCCTTCATGGTAGGGCATTTCCTGTGGAAATGTGCAGGTTGAAGCACTTCTGTCTGGTAACTGCCCCCCTGCCATGTCACAGGGTGCCAGCATGGTGGGGGGAGGCAAGCCATTGCATGGCAGTGACCCTGTTGTACCACATCTCAGGTGGCCTCAGCAGCAGTGAAACAGTAAAGGCTTGAACTGTACAGTGGCTGATGGGATCACTGAGCAGAGGAAACACAAAGCTTTTCTGATCTCACAGTTGCTTGTTGCTCAGGAAGTGCCAGGCAACCTTGGCATCTCGTTACCTTCTCTGTCCTGGAGCCAAAACAGTGCATTGCTGGTCCAGACCGGAGCAAAACACTGGGTTAGTGCTTGAAATTACTGCTGTGACCCCAGAGTCCGCAGGAGGAGAAGAACAAAACACAGTGGTGTCTGTTCTCTGCTGGGTCTTGCATGGCTGCCCCTGTCCCAGGAGCGCTGCCTCTGCCTGTCCTGTTGCGTTGGGACAGGTAACCTCTGTCCTGTGTCTGTCTGAAGTACTTGTGTGTACACCACCTTGGCATCTATCCTCAGCTCTTGGGTCAGAGTTCCCTGACTGTAGTGAACTGCCTGGATGTTTGACTGACATTTTCTTGAGGGTAAAAGTGATAGTTTCCTTCTGTGCTGTGTAAATCTGCTGTGTATCATGAGTGTGCCCAGGTAAGTGTGTGTCCAGGCAGAGGCTGTCTGGGGCACCAGCTTCCTAGGAGTCTTTCTGGCTGCCTCTGTAGAGTTGTATTTATTCTGTCTATCTGTGTGCCTTGCAGGCTCTGAAGAGAAAGCCAGACCTCTTCCTGTGTAGCAACCTGGATGTCAAAGCAGTGTTTCAGTGTGGTGAGTACCCTGAGCATGCCCGCATGCATTATACATGCAGATATGTGTGCCAAACCCCTCTGCTGAGAAACCAGCCTGCTCTTCCTGCAGACTTGGGAATGACCAGCTGGGGCATGGAGTACCACAAAGCTCTTTTGGAAAGGTGTGTGAGGTTTCTGGCTGCTAACCTGAATGCCTTCTGCCCACAGGTGTCCTTTCTCTCAAGTTCCCTGAGGCCCCAACAGTCAAAGCATCTTGTGGCTTTTTTGTGAGTATTGTGGCTTCCTCAAGCATGCTTGTTCATCCCCCAGATCATGCAGGAAAAGGGTTGTGCTGCTGGCTCTCCAGAGCTGCCACCATGAAAACCTCTTCTACAAAGCCTATCCCCTTCCTTCCCCATCCAGTTCAGACCTTCTCAGAAGCCAAGAGCTGGGAGTGGGGAGGGCCTGAAGGGCAGTTTGGGGACCTCCTGTGCACTGGGGCATCCC
Organism: Rhea pennata; assembly: GCF_028389875.1. Taxonomy (NCBI): domain Eukaryota; kingdom Metazoa; phylum Chordata; class Aves; order Rheiformes; family Rheidae; genus Rhea; species Rhea pennata. The sequence goes on along the minus strand of NC_084670.1, from coordinate 12,331,408 downwards.
CCAGAGCAGGCTGGGGAGGGAGCTGCTGCTCATAGCCTGCTTTGGCATTGACTGGCCCGGGCTGTGTGTTGCAGACAGAGCTGCTGCCCCGCTGCGGAGAGATTGCCCCAGTGGGACAAGTTGTGCATGAAAACGGCAAGGTGCTGCTGCAGGCTGTGCTGGAGGTGAGTCACACGGGGACTGTGGCCTCCAGGGCCCTGGGCAGCTCTGAGCTCTGTGCCCAGAGAGCATCCCCTGCAGAGCTGGGGGCAGGAGACTTGGGAGCAAGGGTGGGTGCAGGCAGGGTGACACCAGGCCTCCCTGGTTTAGAGAGGCAGCGACCACTGAGCTGAGCTTAGCACCTCCCAGCACAAAGCTCAGCAGAGTCTGTCTGCTCTGTTGCAGGGCATTGGTGGCCAGGCTTCCCGCAGCCTCATGGATCACTTTGCAGAAATCCTCTTTGCCTTGAACAAGCACTGCTTCAGCTACCTGAGCATCTGGATCAAGGAGGCCATGCAGCAGGATGGTTTCCCCTCGGCCCGCGTCAGCCCCGAGCAGAAAGAGAATTTTAGCCAGCAGATTCTCAGGTTTGTGCATCCCTCGCTGCTGCGCTGCGGTGGCCAGGTAGTAGCTGTGCCCCTGCTGGGTGCTGCGCGACTGCATGCTGCAGTCCCTGTCCCTCCTCTCCACCTCATGTTTGTCCCCCTCTGTTTGTGTTAGCAGAGAGCGTGTAAACAAGCGGCGAGTGAAGGAGATGGTGAAGGAGTTCACCCTGCTGTGCCGAGGGCTGCATGGCACGGAGTACACAGCAGACTACTGAGCACTTGGCCAGGAACGCGGACCGTTTGCCCGGACCAGCTCTTCCCTGCAAGGAAGCCCCCATCCTCCCTGCCCTGCTGCAGTACGGCTCGTAGAATAACCCTCCAACTAGAATTAACCCACTCGGGACGCTCCTCAGCTAGAATTGGTGGCTGCATCTTGGTGTCAGCATCTCTGTTCCCCCAGCATGCTCCCCCCTCGCAGGGGACGGGAGTGCCGGCTGCAGGACGCGGGGGGAGCCTGGGCAGGACTGCCCCAGCACGGACTGCCCCGCGCTGCGCTGCGGCTGGGCTGCCGGCCCTTCCCCAGCACTCTCCCGTGGGCGCCTGCTCCCGGTGGAGGGGACGCTGCCTCTGTGCCCATGGCAGTGACTGGCTGTGCAGAGGCTCTCGGGCCCTGCTAGTTTGTATGTGTGTGGTTGGGAGGGGGGAGGCCCTGCACCTAATTATATTAAGGATATTTCTATGTTGTAGCTGTCATTACTGCAGTGCCCACACTTTGACTGCCCCTTTCCTCTGGGTAAAAGCCCATCTTGGGGGACCATGGAGGAGGTTAAATCAAGCTTGGTGCTCTTCAAAGCTTCCTGTTCCTCTCTGGCTGCGGGAGGGACAGCAGGAGCACAAGTAGAAGCAGCTGCCATGCTAGCTGGCTGAGGGAGTGAGTGGCTGGAGACTGCCAGGAAGTTGCAGCAGACTTGGGGGTACATGTGGGAAGGGCTGGCAGGGTGGCACTGGGCTGCTGGCTAGGAGGGCGGAGATGACACTGCTCCCCATGACCTGCTCTGCTGTCCCTTGGCTCAGCGCTGGGCCATACTCCTGCAGGGAGCAGATGGGAGCAGACTGTGCTGCCTGGGGGTGTCCTCCCATCAGGCAAGGTCAGTGCAGAGCAGGCGGTGGCTGCCCTACAGCTGGGTGCTGGCACAAGGAGGTGAAGATGCCTCCCAGCTCCCTCAGCTGAGGTGCTGCTCCTGTTGCAGGCCGGTTTGAGCTGGGACAGGTCCATCCTCCGCACTGGGGTTATAAAGCACAAGAAAGAAGGGACTCTAACCCTTTCCCGGGGCCCACCCTTGTTGGCAGCTTTCCCTCAGGGGGTTAGGGCCAAGATAGGGGACAGCAGGACTGGGACCAGCAACTTGCCTGCCCCAGACACATCGCTGCTTCTGCAGTGCCCTGGCCTGTACTATGCAAGGTGAGGGGACAGGAGTTAAGGGGAGCTGGCAGCTGTGCCCTGCCCCTGGGTCTGGCTCCTGCTGCTGACCCCACAGGGGAAGCCAGGGGGCACGCAAGGTGCATGGGCCAAACACAGCCTTGAGGTTCTGGTCCATGAGTGGGGATAGGCTCTGGCCCCTCTGCGCATGGGATCCTCCCTGCAACACTGTATGTGCCCTGATCCTGTTCATAACAGCATCTGTGGGCTTGTTTGTACCAGGAGCCCCTCTATTTGCTTTAGTTTCCTAGCAGGATTTGCTAGCATGCCCTTTCTTTTCAGGGGTTCCCAATTTCTCCGATTTTTCTGTTCTCTCAGACTGGTTTTACCTAATTAATAAGGCTGTACTTCTGTAGCAAGTACTGCAATCTGTGTTTTCACTGTGGGACCTCCACTATCACTCCAGGTCTGCATTCTTCAGCCCATGTTTTATCCTAGAAGACAATTCACTCACAACAACTCTCCTTTTACTTCAGCTTTAGTTAGTAGCGATAACCAGACAAGCCCTGAGTCCTGGTGCCGACAGCTCAATGTGAGGCTTGTGCCCTTTTCCCAGTAGGGCTGAAACTGCTACTGACTGGGCCACGGAGTGGGCACCTGAGGGCCAGGTCTGGGCCAAGCGCCTTGTCTTGGCCCCACTGCTGCCCTGACTGTGCGCCCCAGTGTGCCATGGGCATCACTGAACACCCGTGCACCTCCCACTGCTGTGCTACAGATTACAGGGCTGCATCCTGCTTGGGTCTGGCCAGAGCCAGCTCCCTGCCCTACCTGGAACAAAGTCCAGATCCTGGTTAGACCATTGCAGATCTGACACTCTGCAACAGGCCAGGTCCAGGCCCTTCCATCTGGCACCACCCTGGTCCTAGCTGGATGCCACAGCATCAGGATTCCTCGCGGCCCTCGTCCTCATAGGCAATGGCAATCCCTCGCCGTCCCTGCACCGCCTTGGAGACAGGTGTCTTCCCCAGCTGCTGCTCCAGGCCCCGCCAGCTGCGTGACTCCAGGAAGGAGGCTGGGAGGAGAGAGAGGGGGGAGCGGTTACCGGAGCAGGAAACCCGCACTGCTCCTGCACCAGGGCTCACCCAACTGCGAAACCAAAGCACGAACCAGCAGGGCTGATCTCTGCGACCGCCCGTGTCTGGTCCCTGCAGGCCAGGGCAGCGCTGGGAGACAGCTGGGGGGCCAGGGAGTCGCAGAGGCGAAGAGCACGCATCTCCCCTGTGATCAGCGAGACATCGGGAACAGCCTCCTCTGCGCGGACTGCCAGCGGGAGCTCAACGTGAGCGCAGGCGCCTGCCAGGAGACAGGAGTGTTAGCCTGGGGCTCACGCCTGCCACCCGCAGAGCTGGGTGACCATGGCCACCCGGGATGGGAGCAGGACCACTGCTCTCTGCAGCTGGTTCCCAGCCATTACCTGGCAGCAGGTCTCGGAAGTCAGTGAGGTAATTCCCAGTCCATTCCCGAGCTGGGTTACAGGCCAGCTCCAGCTCGTAGGGGGTCACTACGGGCCGGTAGAAGTCGCTGGAGTCCAGCAGGGAATTCTGAGCACAGGCCACCAAGACAAAGATGTCCACTTCCAGGAAGTTGGCCAGCTTGGTGGGGTTTGGCTTCCCCACAGCCAGCGTGTAGCTGCGCTTGCCAGCCCGGTGCAGCAGCTCCCGGAGGTGCTGCAGCACGGTCAGGTAACCTGCCACGCCGAGGGTGCCCACCAGGATGCCCACTACTCCGGCATCCCGGGCTCGCTCCACCAGGTAGAGGCGCCGCATCAGGGCCCGGTTCACATTGAAGGTCTCACGGCGACCACAGCCGGTGGCAGGGTCGAAAGAGCTGAAGGGGCAGCGGTTCCAGGTGAGCATGAAGCTGGTGAGGGCCAGGCCCTCAGCTCCCACGTAGAACATGGCATAGTCCTGGAGCCCTCCTGGTGCCTCCACAGTGAACTGACGGCCAAACTGCCGCACCTCCCCGGGCCGTGCCGGGCTGGTGGGGTCTCCGCATGCCACCCTGGAGAAGACAACGTTGGGGTACTCCTGGTGTAACTGCTGCTCCAGCTCCCCTGAAGGGAGAAAAGAGTGGGAATGAAACGGACAGAGACCTGTCCCGCAGGGCTGGCACAGCAAAAGTAGTGGGCTATGAGGAGCAGAGCTCAGAAGTCAGGGCTGATGGTGTCTCCCCCTGGCAACTCTGCAGAGCTCAAAGCACCACCAGAAACCTCCTTGCTGCCCCAGAGCACTCACCCATTGCGTGGGCATAGACCACATCACTCAGCACCACCACACAGCTCTGTTGGTCAGGGTAGAGCTCCCGGAAGACTTCCATGCAGCGCTCGACGTCCAGGGGCTGCCTCCCAAAGATGTGCAGCACTGGGAGCTTTCTGCAGGGGCTGAGGCAGGCCGGGCCATAGTGCACCAGCGCCTCGGCGCCCACGTGCTCAGCGGCCACTTCATCCACGCAGCAGCTGCAGGGAGGCCCAGAGTCAGGCTGGGCTGCAGGGCGAGGCAGGCTGGCCCGGCACCGCAGAGCTCCTCTCGCTCCTCCTCTGCCACCTGCTCCTTGGCGCTGCAGCCCCCAGCCCCTCCGCAGCGAGGGGGAGGTGAGGCAAGAGGGGGCCCTCCCTGGCCCCGAACCCCCGAGCTGCCCCGTGGAGGCAGGCTGGACCCCCGGGACAGAGCCCCCCCCCCCCGGCCCCACACCGACCTGCCGTACGTGGTGTCGCCCAAGATGTACATCTCGGCGCCCGTCGCCGCCTCCATGCGCGCTGCCACGGCCGCCGCGTCCGCCAGGAGCTCGTCAGGGAACTGCAGGGCAACCTGCGGGGGCGGGGGGTGAGGTGCGGGGAGAGGCGGCCCCGCAGGGCCCGGCCCGGCCCTGGCCCCCCGGCCCAGCCCCGACCCCCCGGCCCGGCCCCGGTCCCCCGCCCGGCCTCGGCCCCCCGACCCGGCCCCGGTACCCGGCCCAGCCTCGGCCCCCCGACCCGACCCCGGTCCCCGGCCCTGGCCCCGGCCCCCCGGCCCGGCCCCGGCCCCGGCCCCCCGGCCCCGTGCACCTTGCGGAACGCGCCGCCCCGCACGAAGGCCGCGGCTCGGCCCATCTCGTAGAAGCCGTCGAGGTCCCCGCGCGGTGCCGCCGCCGCCGCCGCCGCCGGGCCCAGCGCCCGCCGCAGCGCCGCCTCCCCGTCGCTGCTGAACGCCGTTGCCATGGCGCCGCGGGGTCAGGGGTCACCGGCAGGGGCAACGGCCCCGCGCCCCTCCGGGCCCCCGCCCGCCACGCGCGGATCCCCGCGTCGGCTTCCGGGCTGGGGCGCGGAGTCGGCCAATGAGAACACAGCACCGCCCTGTCCTCTGCCGGAAACCCCGCCCCCAGAGGGCAGAGCCGGAGCCCGGCAAGGTAGCCAATGGAAATAGGCGCCTGTCGCGGGGCATTCTGGTCTGCGTAGTTCCTGCGCGGCAGAGGGCTGGGCAGCCAATAGCTGCGCGCCGTGCGGGTCGGAGGTCACGTGCCTTCCGCTCGGCCGCCGCGGTTCCGATCACGTGCCGGGGGTCAGGTGAGCGCTGAGCCCGGTCGCTCCGTCGCGTCCCGAGCTGCCGCCGCCATGACGGGGCTCGCGCTGCTCTACTCGGGGCTGGCCCTCGCCTTCTGGAGCACGCTGCTGTGTGTCGGTGAGCGGCGGGCCGCGGGTCTCCGCGGCACCAGCCGGGCTGGGCCGTGGGGGGCAGGGGGGCGGTGGGGCTGGGCGGAGGGGGCCGTGGGGCTGAGTCGTGGCGCTCCGGGGGCGGGGCGGAGGGGGTTGTGGGGCTGGGCTGCGGGGAGGCGGAGGGGGCCGTGGGGTGGGCTGTGGGGCTCCGGGGGGCGGGGGCTTTGAGGCTGAGCTGCGGCAGACAGGCGTTGGGGCTCGCAGGATCAACAGGGGATCGGTTGTTGGAGGGCTGAGGGTGCCAAGCTGTGGGAGAAGGAGACCCTTGGGCCGTGCGGGGAGCTGAGCTGTGGGGTGGCTCGGCGGCGGTGAGCTGGCGTGGGTGTGCTGGGGTGGGCCGTTTCCTGGGAGCGCACGGGGACCTGGGGTGGTGGTGTCCAGCTGTGGGATGTCCTGAGCGGTGCGGGGAACTTGGCATGCAATGGCAGCATGTGCTGTGGGTGGGCAGGGAAGTGAGCTGCATGGTGGGGTGTGGGGGGCACAAGATACCCGCTATGGGGAGAAGCTGTGCTGTGGGATGCTAGTGCAGGAGTAGGGTATGTCCTGGGAGCAGAAGAGTAGCATGGTCCTGGGCATGAGGGGGTGTTGGGAGAGGCTTTGTCAGTGATTTGGGCTTGTTTCTCTGCTGGCTGCTCCCTTACAGGGAAGGGCCTGGAAGGGTTAGCTTTTTTTGCAGGAAAGGGTGGAAGGCCTGGGCAAGGCTATCCATCTGCTGGTGATGGAATTGCTGTCTGGCAGAGGCATGCAGCCTCTCGCACCATTCACCCGTTCATGGGGTGAAGGAGGGCTGGCCAGCAGCCTGCCGTGGTGCTGAGGAGCCCTGCTCTGCGGCTCCCCAGGCTCCTCTGCCTGATTGTCGGTGTGAGCGTGCTTTGGGCTGCCCCCGTGGGTGGCTCAGACCCTGAGCAGTGCTCCTGTGGCTCTTCTGCGGCAGCCTGCTGCCGTTTGATGATCAGCCCTTGGTGCTCTGAACCCATCTGGCTTGGATGGTTGATTTGCTTCTCTGTCTGTGCAAGGGAGCAGAAAGGTGTTTGTGCCAGTCAGGAGCCTGTGTTCTGTGCTCTGGGTGGGCAAAGACAAGTGTCGGGCTTTCAGGCTATGATAATCAGTATCTTCTAGGTAAAGGACCAAGCCTTCCTGCTTTTCTATGCTACAGTGGCATAAGATGTGCAGTTTTGGCTTGCTTTTTGCAGAGCTGGTGCACAGCCTTGCTGCAGCTCACAGAGGCCTAGGCCCTGCTGCTGGTGCCATTAGGCTTGGTGGCACTAGGGGTGGATTTTAATGCTCCCGAAAGGCGCAGCTCTAAGGGTTAATGGGAAGGTTTTGCATGCTGGACCTGATGGTTATGCTGCTTATTTCCTCTTCTAGCACAGAGTGAAGTGAGCACAAGCCAGGCAGCAGCGGGGAAGGACTTGGTTCCTGTCTCGCTGCTCAGATGAGGGGAGAGACTGAGTAAGAAGCTGGGGGTGTCTCACTTGCTTATGTTTCCAGCATCTCTCCTGCAGGCCTAATGAACATAGTGCCAGGACCAGGGCTGCCTTAGAGAGCTGTCCGAATCCTGTAGTTCACTCAAACTCAGATGCATGCTGTGAATTTGAAACTGTCAGAAAACGTCAGTGAGCTGAGCCTGAGTGCTCCTTACCTCTTCTACCCTCTTGCAGTCCCTCTTCTGGGACAGAACAAGCAGGAAGCAGTCTTGCTCTGTGCAGTGTTGCAGTGTACCTCTTTGTATTTCCTCTCCTGCTCCTGAGCCCTACTTTACTGGTCCTGGCTACGCTGCCTTGTCTGCTTTCTGTCTTGCTGGCTGCAGGGCTAGGAGCCAGAGTTCATGGAAAGCATCCTTCACCCCATTTCCTGTGTATATGAATCCAAGGCTACATCTGCTCCTGAAGAGAGAGAAGGTGTCACAGAGATCCATACTGAGCTGGGTGTAGCTCTTCTTTCCTGCTTCTGGGGTGTGGGGCAGCTGAGGCTGGCTGGACTGGCTGAGTTGCTGCTCTGCAGGCCAAGCAATGAACCCAAAACACAAACAAGTACCAAACTGGCGAGGCCCAGCCATGGCAGCACAGAGGAGACAGAGGACAGTGTCCGTGAAGGTCACCAGGCTTGTGGGCCAGGGTGCGGCCTCCCTTCGTGCTCCCTGGCCGTGGCCGTGTTCCTCATTTGTGTGTCACTGCTGAGGGGAGCCACTCCAGCTCCTCTGTCGGGAGGAGTGACTGGTGTAACTGCTTCCCTTTTCAGGGCTGGCTCGCCTGCCAGTCATTTTACTTCCTCCCAGAGCACAGGGTGCCGGTGTCTTCACAGCCCGAGTCCCAGGAGGCGGATTTCAGCACACAGGGTCAATGTGGCAGATCCATCTATGTTAGCAGCACAAGGCTCTCCCATGTGGTGAGCTGTTCTGCGCCTCTTGGCCATGGGCAGGGAAGGGCTCCTCTAGTTCCTGGGCTCTGCGTTACTGCTGGTCATGTCACCCGCTCACCATCACCTCCTGCCTCCAGACTGTGACTCCTGAGGTAATGGAGCAGCAGGCTTGATGCGGTGGCCTGTTTGCTGCTTTTAATTATTTGAGAAGTTTCCTGTCTTTCTTTTTTCTGGTCTTCATAGAATCAGTAAGGTTGGAAGGGACCTTTGGAGATCATCTAGTCCAACCCCCCTGCTCAAGCAGGGTCACCTAGAGCATGGTAGACAGGGTTGCATCCAGGTGGGTTTTGAGTATCTCCAGAGGAGGAGACTCCACAATCTCTCTGGGCGACTTGTTCCAGTGCTCTGTCGCTCTCTCAGTGAAGAAATTCCCCCTCACGTTCAGGCGGAACTTCCTGTGGTTCAGCTTCTGCCCATTGCCTCTTGTCTAGTCACATGGGACAACTGAAAAGCGTTTGTCCCCGTCCCCTTGACACCCTCCCTTCAGGTACTTGTACACATTGATAAGATCCTTCCTCAGTCTTCTCTTCTCCAGGCTGAAGAGGCCCAGCTCTCGCAGCCGTTCCTCATGGGGCAGATGCTCCAGCCCTCTGATCATCCTCGTAGCCCTCCGCTGGACTCTCTCCAGTAGCTCCTTGTCTCTCTTGGACTGGGGAGCCCAGAACTGGACACAGTACTCGAGATGAGGCCTCCCCAGGGCTGAGTAGAGGGACAGGATCACCTCCCTCGACCTGCTGGCAACACTCTTCCTAATGCACCCCAGGAGACCACTGGCCTTCTTGGCCACAAGGGCACATTGCTGGCTTATGGTCAACTTGTCATCCATCGGCACTCCCAGGTCCTTCTCGGCAGAGCTGCTCTCCAGCAGGTCAGCCCCCAGCTTGTACTGGTGCCTAGGGTTATTTTTTCCCTAGGTGCAGGTCTTAGATAGGAGTGAGTGCCACGCAGCCACTGGCTCTAGTCAGCAATGGTAAAGAGCCCTTCCTTAACTGTCTTTATCTGGAGCGGAGCAGGTGCTGCCACACTATTGGCAGTTATCTGTTACGTAGGGCCAGGTCACTGCCTCTTTTTCAGCTGCCTGCTTTGAGCCTTGTGAAGAGCGAATGCCTGTTCTGGTCTGCAGCTGTATTTTCCCTTTGGTGTTCACAAGCTCTTGAGTAAGGCGTGTTTTGGTGAGAGCACCTCTGCATTTGCTCAGGCTGCTGGGTGTGACTCTTTGTCACAATTCAGCGTGGGAGAGGTGCTGAGGTTACAGGTGCCAAGGGCAAGCTGAATTTTCGCTGTCAGCCCTGCCGTTGCCCCTCTGCAAAACACTCTGTGTTTGCAGAGTGACAGTCCAGGTTACGAACCATTGACTGTTTCCACCAGGAATTAATTAATGCTGCGGCGCTCCACTTGGCTTGCTCTCTTTGAAGGCATCTTCAGTTCAGTGCAGCATCCAGTTTCTCCTACGACACCTGTGCTCTACCTGTGCTTTGAGGGAGACAACACACTTTTTACCTAGTGCAGTCTCCCCTCGCAGTCCTGAGGGGACTGGTTTATGCCTGGTTGGGAGCATAAACTTCCATGGATATGACTTAACCCTGGAGGAAACACTGAGCACAGCAGCTAAGCTGTAACATCCCTGACCTTGGAAGGACTAGAGGTTGGGGGCAGCAGCTCCTGGCATTGACAGGCTCCTTGTGAGCAGTGCATAGACCCGGGTCAGGTGGTGATGGGGCAGCATGTGACAACCATTCTGGGCACGACCTCATTCATCTCGTTTCCCCTGTGAGAGAAACAAGAGCTCGTGACCAGTCACCCCGTGCCGTGGCTATCCAGCGGGACTGAGCCATCAGGTGATGCGGACAGGGACTGTACTGGAGCGTAGGGCCGTGCATTGCTCTTGAGCTTCTTCAGCCCAGCGTGGCATGGGGGTGCTCAGCAGGGATGGGGAATGGAAAATAGGTGTATCGACTACAAGGCTGGTCTGAGGTGTGGGGATGCCTGTGCTGATGAGCATGTGAGAGAGCTGCACAGACTCTTCCTTTGGCAGCACAGGAATACTGGGGTCAGTGAGGCTGCACTTCAGAGGGGCACTTCTGCTTTGCACGCCTGAGACGGTCGCCCCTGTAACCCTCCTGTGTGATATGCTGTGCTTGTTGGCCTCTACCATGGGGTTGTGTCCTCATCTGCCTGTCAGCTGATGTAGGCTCACAGGTGGGAGAGCAAACAGCAGTACCAGACTGGTGCATGGTGCCTGTCTAAAGGTTCCTGTGTCACTCTTTGCTTTTCAGGGATCTGCTACACAATATTTGACCTGGGCTTCCGCTTCGATGTGGCCTGGTGAGTTCCCTGTAACTACCAGCATCCTCCCTGCCAGGGGCAGGGCTGTGTGAGGAGGGGGTCGATGTTGGCTGCACCTGATGAGAACAGTGCTTGCTCTTGGGTGCTGGGCAGTGGTCGCTCTGCATCTTTGTGGCATGAGAGCTACAGCTGAGTGGGGTCTCCATTCCGTGTGAGACCCGAATTCATCCCTCTTCAGAGGATGCTTCCTTCCTCCCCAGGGGGGCTGTGGCTAGCTGACTGTGCCTTATGCTGCAGACAGGCTGCTCCTGTTGTCTGGGGAAGGCCAGATAGGTTGCACCCTAGTTGAAACTGTCCTGGAGATGCTGTTGGCACAGCTGTGCAGGCTGTCTTTTGCTTGGAGATACAGCAGGACTGAGTCTCTCTCAGGACCCCAGGGCAGTTTTTCCCCATCTCCTCTCCAGCATGAATATTGGTGCAAGGGATAGCAGTCTCGGGGGATGTTGGCACCAGTTCTGTGGTGGCAGGCCTTGCTGCTCCCTTGCAGATCCTTCGTTGGTGTGTGGCAGCCTAACTGAACTCTTAGAGTGCCTGCTCTCTCACGGCAGCAGCTGGGTCTGTGGTGTGTGTACACCAAAGCACCTGGCTGCAGGCAGGATGCTGGCCACGTATCTGTGTGATTGGCTTGGTGCAGGGTCCTGGTTTCACCATCACTGCCCTTTCTCATCTCTGTCCCCCTCTCCCAGCAGAAGGCCAGGGGACCAGTGTCCTCTCAGCCCAGGCTTCTGCTGTGTGGTGAGTGTCAGGAGGGAGATCCTGGCCTACCCAACTCATTTCTAGCTGCATGGTGAGCGTGATGAGTTTGGGAGTACTGTTGTGGGGCTGTGCACCATGGCTAGGGGGTTTCTGCCTGTGTACTAATTCAGAATGTTCCTCCCTATCCAGGTTCCTGACAGAGACCTCACCCTTCATGTGGTCCAACCTGGGCATTGGCCTTGCCATCTCCCTGTCTGTGGTGGGAGCTGCCTGGTGAGTTGGGGCTGGACTTCAGCAAACTCCTGCTGTTCTGCCTCAGGAACTCTGTGCCTACTATGGTTTTCCATGGCCAAGCGGGAGTAGAACAGCATGTGCATGCAGGGAGCGTGGGTGGGTCACCACAGCAGTGGGGCCTGGTCACAGGGCTCCTCAGAGATCTGGACTGGCTCCTTCACCCAGCAGGCTACTTGGAGTGGAGCTAGTAGAGGGGCAGAGGTGTCCCTGGCTCTTCAGAGGTTGAGCTGGTCAGCTATACTGTGGCTGCTTTTGTGTCCCCAGCCATTCTGCCAGTGTAAGTGGCTGTGCTTGGGACCATGTGCACCCTGGAGGTGGGTAGGTTGGGCCCACAGTATCTCCCCAGCTGCATGGCTGGGTGCTTGCTCAGCTAGAAGGATCTGATTTTTCTATATAGCCCTTCAGGGTGTGCCAGACCCTCTACCAACCACCCTTGTCTGCTGCAGGGGGATTTACATCACAGGCTCCAGCATCATTGGTGGTGGAGTCAAAGCTCCTCGGATCAAAACCAAGAACCTGGTCAGGTAAGTACCGATCTGGGGTTTACGCTCACACCCTACCTGACCAGTGCAGGTCCCAGCCCAGTGCAGAGACTCCTGTCCTATCTATGGCTGGGCGCTGGTGGCAGATTGTTCCTTACTGAGCTGCTGCTGCTGTTCTGGAAACAAAGAGCTGTAAAGGAGCCCAAGTGTTATTTTGAAGGGTCACAAGTGGTGTGATATCACACAGTGAATGAGCCCAGTGTGTTCAAAACAAATACCTCAAGATCACACTTCCTGCCCTAGGAAACGGGTACCCCACCGGACCTTGCACAGCCTTTCCCAGCAGGAGCCAAGCAGGGCTGGTGGAAGGGAGGGGACCCAAGGGCCTGGTTGCTATAGGGATGTCATATGTTACTTGGGTGGCACAGCACAACCATCTCCTGTCTCCCTTGTTGGAGAGGAGAACAGTGGGTGGACTGGGCTGTCCTGTTCTTGGCTGTACTGGGACAGGCTCTGACATGACCTGGGAGGAATCTGGTTGCTGGCTGGTGGAGTGCAAGCTGGGGTGGGCTGCTCAGGGTCGGGGGCAGAGCCTGAGGCATTGCGGTCAACTTGCTTCTCTCTCACAGCATCATTTTCTGCGAGGCTGTGGCCATCTATGGGATCATCATGGCAATTGTCATCAGTAACATGGCTGAGGTACGGGAAGGGTAGGACTGCCTTGTCAGCCTCGCGCCCATGTGCGTGCAGTCAGGCAAGGGCCAGGGTTGGAAGCCATGGCCCTCTGGGGCTGTTGGATGCTGTTATAGCTCTGTGAGCCCCTGGGCTGGAGGTCTGTGGGGTGGTTCTTGTCCACACTTGAGGGTGGGATGGGGGAGCACACACAAGATGGAGTAATGAAGCCTTATAAGGATACAGAGCCAGAGCCCAGCTCTGGTCAGACTGGGGCTGCCCCAGGCTATACTGGGGAAAGGTAGCTCTTCCAGAGACCACAGACTTGCTGCTAACTCAGGCTTTGTGCTTTCTTTTAGCCTTTCTCTGCAGTCACACCAGAGACGATTGGGGCCAGGAACTACCACGCAGGTAAGGGCTGCTCAGGTCCCTGGTAACATGGCTGTGAGCTTTGCCTCCCTCTGTCTGCAGCCTCCTGCTGCCCCTTCTGCGCTCACCCATAGAGAACAGGGCTGCAGAGCCCACCTTGCCTGGCCTGTGCCCTGCTCCGGAGCTGACTGGCTCCATCCAAGCTGACCCTGTCAGCTGTGTCTGAACAGTATGGCAAGGCTCTCTGCGCTGTCCTAGAAAGCAAATGCAACTCCTTTGCCAGAATGCAGCTTTTAAATTACCTTCTCTAGGCCCTCCTTCACCCAGCCAGGGCAGGGGCTTTGCTGCCCAGCACTGACACTGATCTCCCCATGGGCAGCAGCAGCTGCTAAGGCCTCTGGGAAGATGTCAAATCTTACTGGACTCAGCAAGACTACTACATCCCTTCAGACACCACTTGGGGAGGGAGATGCCACCAAATACCTCACCTATCCTGGTCACTGTCATCCACTGCGGGAGCCTGGCTGCACTCTGGAGCAGTCCTGTTCCCCAAAGCGGAGAGCTGCTGGTGTTTTGTTGCTCTGGTTCTTGGGTTGTCTCAAGCCAGAGTTGCTGCAGCATGCTTTGGGTGCAGGTGGAGGGGGTTGCCCCCTGATCTCATAGTGTCCCTTTCTCATAGGTTTCTCCATGTTTGGGGCTGGCCTGACTGTGGGGTTGTCCAATCTCTTCTGCGGGGTGTGCGTGGGCATCGTGGGCAGCGGGGCTGCCTTGGCTGATGCTCAAAACACAAGCCTCTTCGTCAAGATCCTGATCGTGGAGATCTTTGGCAGTGCCATAGGACTGTTTGGGGTCATCGTTGCTATCCTGCAGGTACCTGCCTCCTGGGGTCCCCCAGCTTACGTGAGCACAAGGTGCCTGTTACCCTGCTGCTTTACAGCTCCAGGCAGACACACCTGTGCTCCAACACAATCCTCCAAAGTGGTGGGGGAAGCTGCTCGTGAGGCTTGTGGGTGATGCAGCTCTCTCCGCAGGAGAGCATGCCTTTGCACCGCAGTGTGAACTCTGCTGATAGCCCATCTGAGCTACTGCCACCAAGGGTGTCACATCTTGGATGTGCCCTGTGCCATGCTTGTGTCCCCTTAGTGGGGCTTATCAGCTGTGTGCAGCTTCCAGGCAGTCCCAGGGTGCCTGTGGCTGCCTAGGCCTGGGTGGGATTGGGGTGCCAAGCCAGGGTTTATGGGGCATGGCCTGACTTCTCTTCTTTTTTTCTAGACATCTAAGGTAAAAATGGGCAACTGAGCCCCATCTCATCCAGCCTGTTCCAGCCTGCCCCAGGAGGTGCTGTAAATACTTATTTAATGTTTCTATCCTTGATTGGGGCGGGAGCTGCCCCCAAGCAAGAGTGGGAGCCTATCTGTTTAGACTCCCTTCCTGATGATCGGCCCCGTGGAAGAAACAAATATCTCTGTGTGAATTCTGCCCCCAAGGGCCTGGCCCAACCTGGTGGGGGTCGTGCTGCTGCGTGTCCCCAGTGTGCGTAGAATCGATCAACAGTGCAATTCCGTGTCCGTGAAATAAATATGGTTCTTGTCCAAAGCTGCAGCTCTTCCTCTGCACTGCATGTGGCCATGGGTCTGCTGGGGAGGCTTTTGGAGAGCAGGGGCTGATCTAGGCTGACCCTGTGCCTGGAGATGTCCCTCTGGCAAAATCTCTGCTGTGCTCCAGGAGCCTGGTGATATCTGCCCTGTGTGAGGTGGTGCCACGCGTGCCTGGGTTAACCAGTCTACCTGCTCAGCCTACGAGAAGCCACCCTTGCTGGACTGTGGGAACATGGAGCTCTGCTTTGCTGCCTAGCAGCAGGCTGCTGGAGCAGGCTGCTCTGCACTGGCTCAGCCAGGCTCCTACCAGCCTTGGCACTGCCCTGTGTGAGGCATGCTGGAGGCACAGGCACAAGCTGGTTTCGGCCTTTCGGATCCTGTCCAGATGACTTAGCACAGAGAAGGCATGTAGTACTGCTTCTTCTACCTGCAGTGTCCTTAAACCTATTGTGCAGGTGGAAAGTAACAGAAGAGCTGAGAAGCCAAGATTTTACACTTCCAGTCTTCCAGCTGGTGCCTCCCTTGCTTGACTGTTTGCTGGGTGCCTGGCCCCTCCAGTCTGCAGTGCCCGTGCCTGTGCCCCGTGGCTCTTGGTCCCAGGGTAGCGTATGGGTGGAACCACTCTGCTAGCCTGTCCCCGGCTGCAATAGCTACAGCCTGGGAAAGCTGGCTGCAGACTCCCCTGCAGCTCTTCTGCTTGGGGGAAGGGAGGAACAAAGTCCTTCTGCTTCCACTTTGCAAAGAGCACAGAGCTGATGCTGCTGCAGTCTGCTACATCCAGCATGAGGCCTTCGTCTTGCTGTGCTATCTGTACACCTTGGCAAGAGGAGCATCTAACCCCCAGTGCTGTCAGTGCTGCTCTTGGTTGGAGCACATGTATGTCTGAAGCTGCTTATCTCCCTCCTTGCCTGAATACAACAGGCTGGGGCAATGGAAGGGCTGCTAGAGCCAGGGAAATGTTTGTATCTCCTGATCTTGCCCTTGGATGAGGGCAGCTGCCTCTGTACTGACTCTTCTGCTGGCTTCTCCTGCAGAGGCTTCAGGTTGTGTCCCAGCTACTGGGACCTTGGCGTTGCCAGAGATCTCTGTGCTGTGGGCACAGATGGCTGAGCTGGTGCTGGTGGGGCCTGGCTCTGTGTCTAGTACAGCCTGTGCCCAGCCCTGCAATCTGTCTGGTTGCTTTAATCCCATCTGGGAGTGGTGGTGTAGAGGGCTGTTGTACTGCTGGCAGAGCCCCCTGTGCCCCAGAGTGCAGCCCTGTGGCCAAGCTGTTTGCGTCTGTGCTGTGGGACAGCAGCACCTCAGCGGTAGGTGTGGGAAACCTAGCCCAGCCTGGCATCTCCTTGTGCACTTCTCCAAGCTCTGGAGCAGCTTGCTGTAGGGATGGTTTTGTTACGGGGCTGCCCTCTACTTGTGTGGGAGAGGATGCAGCCTGAGGGCTGCAGTCCAGAGCCCTGGTGAGAAGTGAGAGGCTCGTCTTGCTTTGCGCTTGCCCCTGCCCTGAGCAGGGCCAGGTCAAAGCTGCTCTGCAGTGCCAAGCTCTGCACTGTGCCAAGGTGATCTGCTCCCACCAGCAGCACCGGTTGTCTTCTAGGGATGGAGCTTGGGACCAGGAGCTCTGGTCTGTGTGCCCAGTGTGATGATAGGGATGGAAGTTAGGCCCTGCAAAGAAGAAAGGATGAAAAGTCTGTGCAGAGCTTTGTCCTTCCTACATGAGCTCAGTTCCCTTGTCCTGTGGCATCGCTGCTGCTAATGGCCAGCAATGGCTGAGACACCTAGGAGCTATGTGGCCATCCCAGCAGACCTGTGTCAAACCTGGCAGAGGTGTCTTCAGGAAGGAAATGCCTGGGGTTGGAGAGCTTATGCAGCCAGGAGAGGGGCTGCAGATTAATCACCTTCCTTGTTAAAAATCAGGTTGAAGGACTCACCCTCTTGTCTTGCACCTATGAGTATTGCCCCTGCCTTGGCCTGATACAAATCTATCTGCTGTCAGAAAACTCCCTGTGCGAGGTACTCTGCCTTCCACATCAAACTCACGTGTGTCAAGGCTTTGGCAGGAGAACTGTTCCAGCCCCTGCTTGGCCTAAAGGCCTGTTGCATGGAAACAAGATCACCAGGGATGGTCTTGCAGTGGCCAGGGGTGGCCCGTTGCTCTTCTCACGCAGCCAACAGGGGTAATGCTGCCCCAGTGGGTGAGCATGCCCTGCGCTCCCTTGTTCTAGGTGTGTGACTTTGCACTTGGGTGCGCTGAATACTTGCTGCTCAAGCGTGGAGAAAATGCTTAAATGGGACTCCAGTATCTTGAACTTTATCTCATTACGGAGCAGCAGCAGCTGGGGTGGAGAGCCGATTCGGCAACTGATTGTAAGTATTCTGATAGAGACAAAATACAGCTACCAAAGACCAAAACCAAGAGTTGGAGGCAGAAGCTGGACAGCTTTAACGAGAGAAGGGCTTGTAATTCTCAGGGGTGGAACAGGCTCCCTGGGGCGCTGTGGGGCAGGGCTCAGGGCAGGAGTGCCCTGAGTGCGCTCTGACTTCTGCTTTAGCACCTGAGAGGTTTTCTAAGGGAACTGCTGAGGGCCAAGGTGGAGAGCCCTCGCCTGGGTGAGCAGTCGGGTAAAAGGTACCACAGAGTTGATGGAAACAGAGGTCTGAGGATAGGGACTGCTTAAAGGGCTCATAAACATGAGGTGGCAGGAAAACAGGGAAAGGCTGCTGAGTTACTTGTGGTGGGCTGAACTCTCGTTGGGACTATACCAAGATCTTTCTGTGGTGGTATTTCGATAGAGAAAGTGAAATTCATTGCTAGGAAACACCAAGAAACATTGTGCGGGGGGGGGGAGGAACTGCAAATACATTGTGATGGGCTCTGAGCCAGCGATGCAACTCAGGGCTGCAGGAGTCAGCCGGGGGGTTCTGTGAAACGAGTGCCCCGACCACAGCCAGAAACGCAGCTGGACGCAGGGAACTGCCGAGATGGGGGATCGAAGAGACGTAGCGTTGCGGTGCCCGGAGCGCCCAGGCTCAGCGTCCGGCAAGCAGGGCGGCCTCGGTGCGACGCCTGGGGCCGTGCCCGCGGCGGGTCCCCGGCCGGCAGCTGACGGGCCGAGACGAGCACTGCGGCGTGGGGGGCCGGGGCGAATCGAGCTCCTGCGGGCAACGGAGGTGGTGGATGGAGGACACCGGGCTGGAGCGGGGGGGGCAGTTCATGGGGCCTGGCCCAGCTCTGGGCTGGCCTGGGGGGCCGGGGTGGCTGAGGGCACGCGCGGGGCGCTTGGGGGGCCGGGGGAGGCCGGGGAGGGGGCGGGCCCGGGGGGCCGGTGCCCCCGCGGCGGCGCCGAGGCCTGGCGGGAGCGGCCCTGCCCCGGGCGCGGGGGGAGCGGCGGCCCGCGCGGCGGCGGCGGCGGCGCAGGCCCGGCGGGGCGGGCCGGGGCGGGCGGCGGCGGCGGGCGGAGCCGGCGTGCGGGCGCGGCCCTGCTCCCTGCGGCTCTCGGCGGTGCGGGCTGGGCCGGCCGGCAGGGCCCCCGCAGCCCCGGCATGGGCGCCCGCGGGCCGGCGGCGGCGGGAGGCGGCGGCGGGGGCCGCTGACCGCGCCGGGGCTGCGGGAGGAGCCGGCGGGGCGGCGCGGCAGCCCCGGCCGCGGTGAGTGGGGCCGCCGGGGCCTGGCGCGGGCGGGCGGGAGCGGCCGTTGGCGGCGCGGGGCCCCTTGCGCGGCGGGCACGCCCGGCCCGGCCGCCCCTCGGGCAGGCCGAGGCGCCGGAGGCCTCCGCTGCGGGGGTGCGACCCGCCGCGGGGCCGGGCCGGGCCGGGCCGGGCCGGGGGCAGCGCGGACGGGCGGCGGCGGCGGGCCGGGGCGTCGAGGCGGCAGCGCCGCGGCCGCGTGCGCCAGGTGAGCGGGGCGGCGCGGTGGGTCTCGCCGGGAGCGCCGCCCCGGTCGGTAGCGCGCCGCGGGGCGTCCTTTAAAACTCGGCTCCGAGAGCCTCCCGCGGCCCCTTCCAGGATCTACTTTGTTCTTGGTCTATTTCTGCTTTTCCAGGAAGCGTCTGT
The DNA here is from genome assembly GCF_028389875.1 of Rhea pennata. Taxonomy (NCBI): domain Eukaryota; kingdom Metazoa; phylum Chordata; class Aves; order Rheiformes; family Rheidae; genus Rhea; species Rhea pennata. The sequence goes on along the minus strand of NC_084670.1, from coordinate 12,312,785 downwards.
GTTTCCGGCGTCGAGGACTGGAGGATTCGGAGGAGGGGGGTTGGTGTTCCCAGACATGCCCGCTCCCTCCGCTCCGGAGGCGTCCCCGCGGCCGCCCCGGGCGGCTCCCGCCCAGCGCAGAGCCCTCCGGCGGGATGAGCCGCTGGCGGGAGGGGGCTCGAGCCGCCCTGGGCCGTCGGGACGGCACGGCCAGGCCGCAGCGCACCGCCGCCCGCCTCGGCTTCGCTGCTCGGCCGCTCGCCGCCCGAGCGGTAGGAGCGGCCGCCCGAGCGGTAGAGGCCTCGCGGTGGGGGTTGCGTCACGTTGAGCAGCCCCCGTGGACCTGCCCACTGTGAACTGTGCTGGCGTTTTTCTGACTGTTCGTCCCACAGCCGTGGTTTAATTGAGTGCTTCTGCTTTCGTTGGCGTTGAGGCTGCCTCCAGCTCTCGCGGCCTCCTTAGCGGAGAGCGGAGGCCTTTCCACGACAGCATGCGGAAGGCTGTGCTCGGATGCGATAGTTCCACAACCGTTAGGTATACGTTTGAGAAACTAGGGTGACAGGAGAAAGCAGGCTGTTGGCCACACTGCGGGCTGAGGAACAGCACATGGGTGCCCTCCTGCCCATCACGCTTCGTGATACTGTCTACCCACACAGGCAGTGTGGGCTGCACCGGTAAAAGAGAGGCTTGGTCCCTAAAACCCGCTTCCTCCCTTGGGCGTGCTCCTGGCTGGTCCCCACTGCCTGTCCCTACGTGTCTGGCTGCTGGGACAGCATGGCTTTGCGTGCCGCGTGGCGCTGGGTTCGGCTGGCCTCATGCAAAGGCTGTGGTTTGGAGAGGGTTTCCGGCAGTGTGGACAGGCTGGTCCCCGTGTCGAGGGCTCTGCTCCATGGTGCAGCGCGGTGACCTCGGGATGGCCCAGGAGAACATAGCCGGCTTGGCCTCCATTGTGCCCCATGCGCAGAAGGTCTTTTCTAGAAAACATCTGGTGCTTGGGAAAGGCCCTGGCCTGCGTGCGAAGGGGGAACCTGCCCACAGAGCCCAAATCTGTCCTGTGCAGCCCGCAGCCATGAGAGGGAGCAGAGCGGTTGTGGGTCAGGCCCAGAGCCTTTTCCAGCTCCTCTCTGCTTCCTCACGTGCTGGCCGTGGGCTCCTAGCAGCATCCAGCAGGCAGAGATCAGCCTGGGATCAGGCTGCATTTGGGGCAGAGCTTGCTGCAGGAGAGGCAAAGCAGAAACCTGGGGAAACCCAGGGCTGCAGGTGGCTGACATGAGAACAGGGCAGCTGAGGGCCTGCTGCCGTGTGTGGCTTGGGGAAAGCACCTGGGACCAGGGCAGTGTCCGGGGTGGTGTGTGTCGGTGCTGGGAACGGGGCTTGCACCTGTGTTGGTAGGGCCTGGCAGCCCGGATGGTGCTGGGGGCTTGCTTGCGCGCACGGAGTGAGCCAGGGAAGGGCAGGGGCTGCGCCAGGGCAGATCCCAGCCCTTGGGCACCTTGTGCGCTCCTCTGCATGCGAGGCTGCGCCGCCTTTCCCAGCGGGAAGCCTCCGATCCACACGCAGGTGGGCTGGCTGCGTGGCTGGGTGGGAGGCCCCACTCTGCGCCTCGGCTTCGCGCCTCGGCTCTGCTCCTGCCGCCCGAGCTCCGCTCGTCGCCTCGCGCTGCCGTCGCGACAGGCTCTGTGCCGTGCTGCTCCCCGGGAGGCCCCAGCAGCCGGGCTTGGCAGCAGCCCGCAGCCCGCAGGCTGGCCCTGAGGCTCTGGGCTGGTTGCCAGCACCCTCGGGTCCTAATTGTGCTCCTGCTGGGGGGTGCCAGCCGTGCTGCAGCTTCCTGCTGCCGGGGCTCTCCCGAGGGGCCCTGCTGTGGCAGTGCCCCATCCCCGTGTCCCCCAGGCACTGCTAAGCCGTGCGCCTGTCCCTTGCGGATACCCCTGCCTCGTCCTAGGAGAGGCTGAGGGTGGCGAGCGGCGCTGGGGTCCACCGTGCGCGGCGCGGTCGAGCATCCCCCTCCTGCGGGTCTGCCCCGGCGGTGGCCGGGCTGGAGAGCCGGCAAGGGCAGGATGGTCTGGCGCGGCCTGGGCTCTCCGTCACTCTCCGTCCACCTTTCCGGCAGCTGGCTCTGGCCTGGCTCCAGGTGTCATGTGTGAGATAAGGGGACCCGGCTCGCGGCAGCTCCCTGGGGCCTGGCGCCCGGGGGGGCGCTGCCAGCGGGAGCAGGAGCGGGGCGGGTCCGAGCCGTGGGCCCGAAGTGGGGCTCCCTGAGGCGCGGCGGGACCCCTCGGCCGCTGCCCTCGCCGGCTCTGCCGGGACGCGCTCCCTTTTGGCGCGGCGGCCGCCTCGCAGCTGCTCGCTCCTCTCAGCGCTCTGACAGCCGCCGGGCGCCTCTTCCAGGAGAGCCCCCGCCAGCATGGCAGTCGCTGCCGGGAGCAGGGAGCAGGGAAAAGCAGCGCCTCGGGAAAAGGCGCCCTTGCGACACCCCTGACGGACCGTGTTTTGAGCGTGGCCCTCTCCGAGGTCCCCATCTCACACCGGGGGACCGCGGCCTTGCTGAAAGCGGGGAAGCCCCGGGGTGGGGACCTGCTGTGGCTGCGAGGGGCAGGAGGGTGGTTGTGCTGCCTGGCACAGGGCTGGCCCTGCGCCACTTGCCCCGAAGTTTCTCCTGCATTTTTCCTGCTGGAGGAGCCAGGCCGAGCTGTGTGCAGGGGGACTGCTCAGGTTGCCCTGCATCGTTGGGGCTGGGATTGGGTGGCACAACAGGTGCCGAGTGGGCAGAGTGAGGATGTGGCTGGTTGTGTCCTGAGTGTGGGGTATCTTGGCAGGATCGTGACCGTGGCTGGAGCCGCCCCCCTGCCCTGCTAAGCGCACATGTCTGCCTGCCCATGCCCAGAAGATGACCAGGCTGCTCTTGGGGGTGACCCTGGAAAGGATTTGCAAGGCTGTGCTGCTGCTCTGCCTGCTTCACTTCGTCATCATCATGATCCTCTACTTTGATGTCTACGCGCAGCACCTGGACTTCTTCAGCCGCTTCAACGCTAGGAACGCCTCGCGTGCTCACCCCTTCTCCAACTCTTCCCGGCCCAACAGCACTGCCCCCAGCTACGGGCCTGCTGGTGCTGAGCCCCCGTCTCCCAGCGCCAAGCCCAACACCAACCAGTCCGTCACGGAGAAGCCCTTGCAGCCCTGCCAGGAGATGCCTCCTGGCTTAGGTGAGATGTGCAGAGCAAGAGTAGGGGACTTGGGCTCTGGCTTTGAGCATGAGGCTGCATTGGGTGCTGGTGTGTGTCCCATTCCCCCTTCAGCATAGCCTTCTTGGTGGTCCTGGGGGTTAAGCAGTGCAGGGACTATTGGAGAAAACCAAGCCTAGAACGGGTAGCAGGACACTGGGTTCCTTCGGGTTTTGTTTGTGATTCGCCCAGGCTCTCTGCCTCTATCTGGGAAGGGTGCTGAGTATCCCCCATTCTCAGCAGTGCTGGTGCCTCTTGCAGGATTGCAGATTGCTTTGCCAGCCTGGCTGAGAGGGTGGGTGTCCAGGACTGCAGTCATGGCGCAGATGGCTGTGGTCCCCAGCTGTATCCTGTGCTGTTGGCATCACCCTGCTCTGGCTTTTGCAGTTGGGCGGCTGCTCATCGAGTTCAGCTCCCCCATGACAATGGAGCGGGTGCAGCGGGAGAACCCCGATGTGCGCCAAGGTGGCAAGTACACCCCCCAGGACTGCCTGCCCCGGCAGAAAGTGGCCATCCTCATCCCCTTCCGGCACCGCGAGCACCATCTCAAGTACTGGCTGCACTACCTGCACCCCATCCTACGCCGGCAGAAGGTGGCTTATGGCATCTACATCGTCAATCAGGTGAGCGGAGAGGGACGACAGAGCTAGTGGGGTTGGGACAGGCATGCAGGCATTGCTGAATTCGGTGGCCACATGCTCTGCTCTGCAGTATGGTGAGGACACCTTCAACCGGGCTAAGCTGCTCAATGTGGGGTTCCTGGAGGCGCTCAAGGATGATGAGGAGTACGACTGCTTCATCTTCAGTGATGTGGACCTCATCCCAATGGATGACCGCAACCTGTATCGCTGCTACGAGCAGCCACGGCACTTTGCTGTCGGCATGGACAAGTTTGGATTCAGGTTGGTGCCTGTGTGGCTGCGGCATTATCCAGCTCCCCGGGCAGGGCTGGGATGGCCTTGCAGGGCTAAAACAGGCTACCCACTGCTTGTTGCCTGGGGCAAGAGTGAGGGGCAATGGCTCAAAGTGTGACATGGGATGGCAGAGCACACAGAGTCCTGGGTGGGAGAGTCTGCAGGGAAGGGCTGGTGCTTGTCCCTGGGGTGCAGATCCCCTTGAAGCTGGCCCCATTCCCAACCTGCTCCTGGGGGCTGATCTATTTTCTCTCACCCTTCAGGTTGCCTTATGCTGGCTACTTCGGAGGTGTCTCTGGGCTGAGCAAGTCCCAGTTCCTGAAGATCAACGGCTTTCCCAACGAGTACTGGGGCTGGGGGGGAGAGGATGATGACATCTTTAACCGGTGGGTGCCAGTCCCCTTGCCAGCTATTGGCTCAGGACCTGTAGGAGGGGTATTGGGGGTGTGCTGGGATGCTCTGCTCCGCTCCCTGCTGAGCTCTGGCAGGCACTGACACCAACCTTAGAGCTGCTGGGATTTCAGGGGGTGTGGTGGATCCCTGGCATGCAGCGGGGGGAGGTTGCTTTCCTTCAGCTGGGGGGGATGCACCAGCTGTTGGGGAGCTGTGCGGTCAAAGCTAGCACGGCTGGTGACCATCACACTTGTGCCATGGATCAATCCAGCCTGCCTGAGGGTATCAGAGAGCGGGGGGGCTCTATGCGTTCCTTGTGGGGCAGCTTGCACAGCGCAGTTCAAGCCCAGTCTCCTCCTGCTACTCTTTGGGGGCAGGATGCTGTTATTTCAAGGTAGGCTGAGCTGTGTGAACAGGAAGGTCTGTGGGCTCTGTTCTACTCTGGGATCTGTATGAAAACTTGGAAGTAGCTACGTAGTGGCCTCAGCGCTGAAACAGGCATTTCTTCTGGCAGCCAGTAGGCTGCAGCAGATCTGCATGCAGATCTGTCTCTGTGGCTCTCTCCCAGTGCGCACACACTGCGTTCAGTGCAGGAGCTGGAGAGCTTTATTTCCAGTGCACATCATTTATACTGGCCGGCTGTGCTGGCTGCAGAGCGGTGTGTGGCTCGTGGTGCACAAAGGGCCTTTAAGGCTTGGATGAACTAAAAGCCTCTTGCAGGTGGTGTGTGTGCGGGCAAAGAGCTTGTGGTTTCTACCCAGAGGTAACTGCTGCAATGAGATGGTCCCAGGGGCATTCTGGTGAAGGAGGATGCAGTGTGCCAGGCTCTCAGAGAGATTTTGAGAGCCCTCAAAATGTAAGGAGGGCTGTGAGGGGGCCTGCGTTGCCACCCAGCTGCCTGGTACCCAGCTGCCCTTCAGCTCACTCGCTTGTCGAGCCCAAGGGTGTCATGTTGCTGGGACCAGGAGGGGTTTCTGTTCAGAAGCTGGGAGCTCTCCTGCTTTTCTGTTCCCACTCAGCCTCTCAACTTTAAATGAACTATTCTGCAAGAAGGAGATCTTTCCCCACCTGCTGGCTGTTCAGACAGAAAAAGCAACTGAGGCCAGAGCTGTGCTGCACAAAGGGCACCGGCATTTGGAGAATGTAAACAGCAATGGCCGCAGAGCTGTGGAGGCATAGTGGTGTTTGCTTAGCGCAGGCCAAACAGTGACGTGTCTGCAGAGCTGGAGGTCGCCGGGAGCGAGCAGCGGTTCCTGCGCTCTCTGCCACGCAGCGGGCAGCACCCCCAGCCTTGGCGCTGCCCCAGCTGTGGCCTGGCTTTGCTCAGCTAGCTCTGGCTAGCACAGAGCAGGCTTAGAGTGCACACTTGTTTTTCATTTAGCTAGGGGCAGGTTTGTTTTTAATGGGGGAAGAGTGCATGTTGTATAAAAACCACATGTGCAGCTGTGCATTGGAGCATGCTTGGGGGGCAGCAGGTGAGGGGGCTACAGCAGGGCCCCCTGTGGACATGAGTTTTGGGTGCCCCAGCAGCCCATCCTGCCCTGTGCCAGCCCCCCAGCTCTGCTCACAGCACGGGGTGCTTGGCCAGGCTCCGGCGGTCCTCGGGATGGTGCGTGGGAGACAAGGGCTGTCCCTAGATGTCTCTGGGCCAAGGACATTTGCCACCCTTGTGCCCATGGATGCACACTGACCTCCTCCTCTGCTTCTGGCCCCAGGATCTCCCTGAATGGCATGAAGGTGTCGAGGCCCGACATCCGCATCGGAAGGTACCGCATGATCAAGCATGAACGCGACAAACACAATGAGCCCAACCCGCAGAGGTGAGCTGGAGGGGCTGGGGGGAGCCAGGACACCTGGGCTCTCTTTCATGGGCAGTTGGCTATGCTGCCTATGGTCAGCTGCCCCCATGCTACACGGTCAGGGCTCTCTGCTCTGCTCACACACACTGAGGTCCTGCTGTGGACACACCAGCATCATCGGACCCACAGCAGGCAGCCTATCTAGTTCCTGCCTCATCTCACTGCTGTTTTTGTCAGATTCACCAAGATCCAGAACACCAAAATGACCATGAAGCGGGATGGGATCAGCTCGCTGCAGTACCGGGTGGTGGAGGTCTCACGCCAGCCCCTGTACACCAACATCACGGTGGAGATTGGCAAGCCGCCCCCACGCCTGGCCCGGGGCTAGCGCTTGCCCTTGCGTGCAGAGCTGCGTGGAGCCAACCCTCAGGCCCCCGGGCCCGGAGCGGGATCCTGCCCTGTGGCCGGCGGCTCTGTGCCTGGGCTGGCTGGACACTGTGGATTTTGCCCCAGCCCAAGAGCAAAGACTGGATGGGGATGTTTTTTGCCTACTCTGCTGCCTTTTGGAGATGGCTGCGCCCAGCCCACCCCTTGGTACTGAGGATTTTGCCCTCCTTTTTTCCCCCTCCCTGTCCCTCCAAGTGTGTTTCCAAGACCCCCACCCCATCCTCCCTGTGTTGGCTGAGGAGCCTGTCTGCCCCACGTGTGGCTCTGGGCACAGAGCGATGAGGTAGCCCCCGCCCTGGCAAGGAGCCCCCTGCCCCCGTCGGCCCCTGCACCACCCCAGGGAGGCAGGACGAGATCCTGGCTGCTCCTGGGCAGCTGAGTGCCCCGCTCAGGGTCCCAGCAGGCGCTGTGAGAAGTGGGGTGCAGGCTTCCCCCTTCTCCTCGCCGGAGACACCGCTGCCCTGGCCGGCGGTGGGAGCAGCCCCAGGCCCCCCAGCAGGCAGGTATCGGGGTGACGGTGCCACCCCCGGCCCGGCACCGCCCCTGCTGCTCAGCACGCCGCCGCGGCTCGCTGTCTTCCTCTGCTTTAGTCTGGTGCTCAGAGCTAGGGCCGCACCTCAGCTCTGCCAAACAGAGACCTCCGGCTAGCAAATGCCCCTCTCCGTGCCTCAGTTTCCCCGGGGCTGGGGGTGGTGGCCCTGGCCCCCCTGCCCCAGGGCAGATGCTGCTTGCGCGCGCCTGCAGGGAGGCCCCTGCCTCGTCGGGCTGCGGCCGCCCCCGCGCCCCTCCGCGGGGGCTCCGCGGGGGCACCTTCAACCCCCAGCAGCATCCCAGCTCCGCGGGGCGGGCGGGCGGGGGGCTGCCCCCCGGCTCCTTCCAGCGGCCGCTCTCCGGACCGCTCCTGGAGCCGGGCAGGAGGACGGGGCCGCGGGGCGGCCGGCCGGGCCCCCGGCAGCCCCCGAAGCAGGGCGGGAGCAGCCGGCGCCTCGGGGCGGGGGGCAGCGGGCCGGGGCCGGGGGCGCCCGTGACTTTTGTACATTTGAATGTCTGACCCTTTTTTTGAGCGTACGTTGAATGCAGCGTTCGGTCGTAGAGACCAGGGTTTTTGTATTTAATAAAAGTTTCAAAAGTTCGGAGGGCTCCCTTGAGGGGAAGGGCCCTTGGTTTGCCTCACGTGGGGCTGGGGCAGCCCTAGCCTGTGCGTGTGCCACCCTGCCGTGGGCCTGCCCCACACCTGCCCTGTGTGCTCTCCATGTGGGCCCTATGCCTGCCCCACGCCTGCCCCGTGCAATCTCTGTTTGGCTCCCCTGCCTGCCCCACACCTGCCTTGTGTGCTCTCCATGTGGGCCCTGTGCCTGCCCCATGCGAGCCCTCTGTGCTCTCCATGTGGACCCTATGCCTTCCCTATAGCTGCCCCACAGCGGTTCCGGCCGACGCGGCCCCTTTAAGGAGCGGGGCGGAGCGTCGCCATGGAGACGGGGGAGTTTACGGCGGCCGCGCGGGCCAGCTGCGCCCGGCCTGCGCGGGTCCGTGGGGCAGGGCGGGGGGGGGCGGAGTGGGATAGGGGGCAGGGGGTGGGGTGGGGTGGGGGTGGGGGTAGGGGTTGGGAGTGTGGGCATAGGGTATAGTGTGGGGTGGGATAGGGGGTAGGGGTTGAGGGTATGGAGTGGGATGCAGGGTAGAGTGTGGGGCAGGGATTTAGGGTGTGGGGCAGAGTTGTGGGGTGTGGGGCGGTGGTGGGGGAGCATGAAGGCTGTGGGGCAGTGTGTGGGGAAGGAGTCAGAGGGTTGCAGGGTGCTGTGGGGCATTGTGGGGGGCATAGGGGGCAGCACATAGGGACAGGAATGCAGGAATGCACTTCCATGGGGCAGTGTGTGGGGTGAGGGCAGCACATGGGGACAGGAGGGGGAGGCCCATGGGGCAGGAGTGCCGTGGGGAGCCACACTTGGAGACAGGAATACAGGGGGCCCATGGGGCAGTGTGGGGGGTGGGAGGCAGGAGTCGGGGGTGGGGGTGGCCATTGTGTGGGGCTGGAGTGGGCCTCCAGCCTGGCATGTGGGGAGCATGAGTTGCAGTTGCCCAGGGGGAGCAGCAGGATTAAGGCGGGGGAGCGGCCCAGCCCCACACTACCCTGACCCCTCCCTGCCCCACAGCCGTGGGGCTGCCCCATGCTCCCGTGCCGGGGGGCCCCGGGGCGGCCCTCGCTGTGGGGGCTGCTGGAGGAGCGGCTGCCCCCCGGGGAGCGCCCGGCCGTGCGGCGCATGCTGGGTGAGGAGGCCGTGGAGCGCAGTCTGGAGCTGCATGCCGAGGTGGGCCCCCTCCCACTGCACCGGCCCCAGCCCCCCGGCGCCGTGGGGGGCTGCCCCCTGCCACCCAGCCCCCCATGCCGCGCAGGTGGCGGTCCTGCAGGAGCTGCGGCAGGAGCATCGCGCTGACAGCCCCGGGGACCCTGTGCGTGGGGCTGGCTCGCAGGCCCTCCTGGCTGCGCCTCCCCAGCTCAGGGAGCTGGTGAGAGGGGAGATCCGGCTGCTGCTGCTCGGCCTCCAGCAACAGGCGGCACAGGAGGGCAGGTACGTGGGCATAGCCAGGCCGGGGGGGCTGCCCCACACCCTGTGGCCCAGCTGGGCTTTGGGGCTGCTCTGTGACAGGGCCTGGGGTCTGTCCCTGCACCCTGCAGCTGAGCTGGGATTTGAGGCTGTCCTGCATCCTGCAGTGGAGCTGGGATTTGGGGCTGCTCCGTGACGCAGCTGTGCCTGGGGTCTGCCCCTGCACCCTGTGGTGGAGCTGGGATTCGAGGCAGCCCTGGTGGCCCCGGACGCCCAGGAGGATCGTGGAGCCGGAGGGGCTCAGACCTCTCGCTCCCACTGGGCTCAGCGTCACCCCAGGGTGGCAGCAGCCCTTCAGACGGCCAAGCGTGAGGGCTGTGAGCACCTGCCATGGGTGATGGTGGGGTCTGCACCCCAGTACGGGGCATGGAGCTCGCCTGTGTCTCCTGCAGAGATGGAGGCAGGGCTATGGCCAGGTACAGCCCCCGTGTGGTCAGCTTTGCCATGGAGAGGACTGCAGGAACGAGGCAAGACATACCCCTGCAGGACTGCGCTGCTCCCAGGTGGGTCCCCATACTGCTCAGCACCACGGGCCATGTGCGCCTTACAGCCACGGGCTCCCTGCTATATCCCTGGGAAGGCTCGTGGCAGCAGAGGCTCCCTGGCCGCCTGCACTGCCTGCGGTGGGCCAGACCCTGCAGTGCCCTCACAGGGAGTGATTTGCCCCTGCTCCCCCAGCTCAGCCCCTGCCTGTGTTCTGCCCCCAGCTCGGCCTCAGGGCTGGCCCAGCGTCTGGACTCCTTCAGAGACAAGCTGAACATCACCCACCTGCCCCAGGTGCTGCCCCAGCTCCGGTGAGTGAGTGGCTGGCAGAGTCCCTCTCCCCTTAGTGGGCCTGTCCTCCTGTTTGCTGCACGCCACAGGGCTGGCTGCAGCACAGATCCTGTACCCTCTTCTGCCCTTGGGGCTGGTGTCCGGGCCACGTTGTGTCAGGGATGCTCGAGGTTGCGTGGTCACTGGGGGACTGGCACTGTGTTTGGGCTGGTGTCTGGGCCAGACTGCTGGGGTTCTCCGTGCCATGCAGGACAGTTGCTCTGAGCCTTGTTTCCCCTGGGGTATTTCCTGAACTCTGAGAAAGCTCAAGCCCTCCCCGATCACCACCCTGAGCAGCACCTTGCCCTGGCCTTCCTACTGAGCCAACACCGTATCCTAGGAGGGGTGCAGGAGGATGCCTGCTTTGGGGCAGACCCCTTCCCTGTGCTGGGCCCAAAGTACTGACCATCTCTGCCCCAGGTCCATGCTGGAAGAAGAGTGCCATGACCTGGAGAAACACATCACCCACCTCCAGGTGAGTCCTGTGCCCTATGTGTGCCCCTAGGATTTGGCCTGGCTGTCATTTGGCTGCGGTCTGCCCCACCTCTGTGCCGTACAGTGGGTGATGAGGACCCCGCTGGCTTTTAGTCCAAAGCAGAGCCTGGCAGTGCTGAGCCAGCAGGTGGAGAGAGGCTGGGAAGGGATAGAGCAGATGCTGGGGGCCCAGTCAACTGGGTTCTCCCCACTGCTGGGGTGGAGGTGCATGGGGTGATGAGGGGGCTCTGAGCTTGTGTCTCTTGCCCAGCCATGATTTGTAAGTGGCTGTGATCTCCATTAGGAGCTCCACACCTTGTGTGTCCCTGGTGTGGGGCTGTTGTTCAGTTCTCTTGCCCCCCTGCCTTTCCCCAGCACTGCCTGGAGGAAGAACACTATGCTGCCATGGGGCCACAGGCACTGGAGCCCACCCTAGCAGGTAAGGGGACTCTGTGGGGAGGAAAGCAGGGCGCACAGGCAAGGCACCCATGCAAGGCAGGGCTCACGCTCAGCTCTGGACATGTGGTGGGGTCAGGAGAGGTGGGGATGCCGCGCTGTGCCCTGCATCAAGTGTGGGATGGATATGCTCTCGTGCCCCCGGCCTGATGCTCCTTCCTCCTCGTGTCCCTCCCCTCAGAGCTGCAAGGCCAGAGGAGAGCCATGGAGCAGGATTTGCAGCTGGGCCCCTGGCCCGCACGCCCCAGCCTCTCCCCAGATGTGGAGAGTCCTGACCAGCTGCCCAGGTAAGCACTGAGGGCTTTTCCTTGCAGGGCCCTGCTGAGGTCAGGACCTGGGCTGCCAGCAGTGCCGAATCCTGCCAGGTGCTCGGGGCTGCCCTGGGCAACCCCTGCTTACCTCTACTCTCTCTGCAGATCCCCGCTGTGCCCAGGCAGCCCCTCAGGAGCTGCAGCAGGATCTGGTGCTCTGTCCCCACTGGGACCCGGCACGCCAGCCCTAAGGAGCCCTCCCAAGAGCTCGAGTCTCTGTGCATGGGGTTGGTCAGTCAACCATGCCACCCACCAGGACCTGCCCGCGCCGTCCTCTCAGAGCCCTGCCTGGCCTCCCGCCTGTCCGCGCTCCCTCCTTCAGCCAGGGGCTGTGGGGCATGGCCCCCCCTTCCTGCCCTCCCCACCCTCGGGGCTGCCCCCTCCTCGCTCAGCCCTGGGGCGGCACCGAAGGCTTCTGTCCTGCAAGGGGCCCAGCTAGGGCAAGATGCCCAGAGCCGTGCACGGGGAAAGGCCAGCTGCCCTCTCCGCTTTGTGGGATACTCGCTAGACCCCTGCAGAGGCAACGTTCTTCCCCAGCAAAACAAGCCCTTGTCCCCCACGCGCTGGCTTAGCCCTGGGCTAGATTTTATGGATCTGAACCCCTGGCCACTGGGTGGGGGCAAGGGCAGGAGCCAGGGCCTGGAGCATTCCCCGTGGCCCATCCTGACTGTTTAGTGCCAGCGCTGAGCATCCAAAGGGTGCACCCAGGGGAAATAGGTCCCCCCACTGTCTCCTCTGAACCCCACCAGCTCCCCAAAGAAGCACACAGTGGGACACAGACTCAGGAATATAAATCTCATTAAAGTCTAGGATACTTTAGAACTCTACACCGGGAGAGACACTGGCACAGGCAGCGCTACCCAGGAACGCGCGCGTTATTGCTAACAATTAGAGGTGAACAGTAGCGTCGTGACACGTGGGGCAGGGCACGGGCACCATGCGGGAAACTGCGCCTCTCCACGGCATCGCACGGGGGGCTCAGGATGGGGCCACGGGAACTGGAACGTCCTGCTGGGGCTCAGCGCCCTGCTGCCCCCCCCCCCTCCCCCGAGCCTGGTGCTTTCCGTGTCCCTTCCGAGCCGCGCTGTGTCTGTACGCAAGCCATGTGGCTCCAGACCCTGACAGGGGTGTGTGGTGCTGGCTGGGAGGGAACAAACTGGAGTGAGAAAGGTCCCGCCCCATCCACCCCAAATCAAGAGCTAGAGCCAAGAGGCTGTAGCTGGAAGACAGATTTTAGACCACCTGGCCTAGCCAAGTGCATCCTGCTCCACAATACTGGTTGGAGACCAAGCGTCCCCAGATGGCTCGGAGCGAGTGGGCTGGCTCAGCCCCTCCATGGCTCCTCTAGTACCTCTCGCTAGCAGCAGCTGGGGGGCCAGTCCATCCTGCTCCCCCTTAGCACCATGGAAGGTTCCCCCTCCCTGCCGGGTCATGCCAAGGCTATTGGGGTGAGCCGGGCCCTGTCCTCACCCTGTCACTTCCAGCCAGGCCTGAAGTGCTCTCCAGCCCTCCTGCCCCACTGTGGGGCAGGGAGCAGCATGGAGCCATGCTCATGCTACCTACAGCTATTCCCAGCTTTGCTGGTCCTGCCTGGCCACCCATGTGGGTACCCACACCACCCCGTAGGGTGGGGGGGGGGGCTGATGTGGGGTACAGTGCTATATGTATGGGGATGGGGGGGCATACTGTGGGTGCGTGCAAACACACACACACAGCACGCCTCCTGCACAGCCGCGGGAGTACTGTGCGTGTGCATGCACACGTGTGCAGCATGCGTGTCCATGCCATGTGCGTAGCATGTCTGCAAGGGACATATACACACATGCGTGCGCACGTGTGCCTAAGTGCTTGTCTCGTGTGCTATGAGGGCCCGTGGCTGGTGCAGGCAGCGGTTGTTCGCAGCCCTGCCACAGCACTTACCCCGTCTCCCCGTGCCAGCCCTGCTCTCAGAACTGTCCCAGCCGTGCAGGGCCACCCGTGGGACCCTGCAGGCTCTGAGCCACAGCTGGTACCCACCTGGGGGGGTGTGGGGGGGGGGGTCTACATAGTGCCAAACCCCACACAACTGCCCTGCGCATGCCTTGCCCGGAGTATGGGTCAGCCACAGGCAGAACTGAACCCTGAAACCAGTTGTGCGCCACCCCCGTGCAGGCAGCACCCCGGGGGCAGCGAGGCGCCTGCCTGCCCCAGGCCCAGGCCCGACCTGGCGCCCTCTCTAGCTTCGCGTCAGGAAGGCGCTGGGCCCGCTGCTCACGGCGCGCTGCCCCACGGCGGGGACAGGCCGCCGAGCCCACCGCATCGTTGTGGCAGGGCGGCCGGGAGCCAGCCGGTGCTCCCGCAGCCCCAGGCCGCTTGCCCCACAGGGCAGGGCCCCTGCAAAGTGCCTCTGGCTCCTGGCCCTCCCCGGGGCTGGGCCCCCTCCTCTCTTGTCCCAGCGTCGCATCCAATGGTTACCGTAAACACAAGGGTTAAAAAATGCCACGGGGGGGGTGGGGGTGGGGGGGGAAGATTAACCGGAGAGGAGGTAGGGGGTCTCGGGGACAGGCGCTGAGAGCCCCCCGCAGTCCGGTGCAGCCCGGAGCCAGGCTCCGCCAGCGGAAGGTGCTAAAGTATCACCGCGCGGGAGGGGTTAGAGGGGGTGCGGGGATGGCGGAGGGGGTCACAGTCTGGAGTCCTGGCTGTGGGCTGAGCCGTTGCTGCCCAGCACGGGGGACGCAGCCGCGGCCTCGCTCTGGGCCTTCTCTGGGTGCAGGGGCTGCACCTCCAGGTGGCACTCCGTGGAGGGGCTGAACGCTGGGGCGTAGCGCCCGCTGCGGTGCTCTGCCAGCGCCGGGCCCCAGTCCTTGCTTGCCTTGGTGGCATTTTTCAAACGCTAGAGAGAGGGAGATTGGGGAAGAGGGGCAGCGTTAGCAACCACAGGGCTGTCCTGCCCCAGCCCTCCACCTGTGCCAGCAGCCCCCGGGGTGCCCAGCCACGGGCTGCCCCATGGATGCTGGCTCCGTGCGGCACCTGCTGCAGGGTACTGACAGCCCTGGTGGGCTGCAGAGGGTGGTGACAGCCTTGTGGGGAATGCCCGGATGGGATTCAGGGGCTGGCCCCTGGGCCACCCACCTCCAGCAGCGTGTCCCCCTCGGAGCAGCACACTTTGTAGATGGCGTAGATGGGGATGCAGATCACAGAGGAGAGCGCCATGAGGAAACCAATGCTGATGGCCCAGGTAGGGTAGACGTAGTCATTGTAGGAGATGGGCCGGTACTGGATCACTGTGAAGACCAGGATGAACTGGGGAGGGACAGGCAGGATCAGCCAGCGGGGAGCAGCCTGCCTCCGTCCCTTTCCAACCACCCCCCTCTGCCTCATCTCTGCTGCCTCCCCTGCCCAGCACCCCCAACCCAGGCTGCTGGGAGTGAGGAGGGCCCAGTGGGCTCCCTGCCCCCCATCCCACGGGCCTGGGCCCTGCAGGCGCGATGCTCACAAAGATGATGGCGGGCGAGAAGAAGCGCCAGCAGATCTGGAAGAAAATCGGAGGTGGGAAGCCCAGCATCATCTCAATGTCCTTGAAGTAGTTGTGGTGTCCTGTAGGGATGGAGCGGCTGTCAGCCCCTGCACAGCCCAGCAGGGCCCGGGGCACCCCCACCCCCACCGAGCCCCTGCACACCCCCAGGCGGGGGGACCCCCACCAGGGATCCCCCGACCCTGGGCCCCGCTGACCTGATTGGCTAATGGCCTCGCACGCCTTAGCCAGTCAGACTAGCCAGAAGTTGGCGCTCCCCCCTTCCTGATTGGTTGGCTAGGGCAGCCTTGCCTCCTGATTGGCTGTGTGCGGCACACCTACCATAGATGTACATGATGGCCACGCACATGATGCAGGAGATGACGACCAGAGAGAAGCTGGCAGCGTAATTGTCCATCAGCAGGAGCCAGTAGATCCCCGCCTGTGGGAGGGAGCCGTCAGCATGGCCGCCCAGGCCTTCACCATGCCGTCAGCATGGCAGTGGCACGGGCGCCTCTGCCAGGGTCACACCGGCAACAGCCGGTGCCAGGGTCGGCATGGCAAAGCTGAGGCTGGCCAGCACCACTGTGGTCAGCATGCCAACAGGTAACGGCAGGGATCGCCTGGCAATGCCAGGCCCTGCGCATCACTACCACCACCCGACTGCCATGGCAACGTGCACTGGCGCGGCAACACCTCACTGCCGGGGTTGATGTGGCAACGATACGGGTACCACAACAGGCATTGCCATGGCAACACTGAGTTGCGAGGATTGGCGTGGCAACACCTAGTGTGGATACCACCGCCTTGTTTGGCATAGCAACATCAGACTCCAGGTACCACCACCACCTGGAGGTTGTCATGGCAACAAGATGGACTTGACTGATGGTGCTGGCATTGCAATTCATCACTGCTGGCGTTGTCACAGCAACAGCATCCCCCCCCCCAGCCTGTTGCCAGCAGCAGCTGTGTCCCGACTGGCTCCCACCTGTGTGGTGAGTGGGACACCCAGCAGGAAGCCCGCCACGGCCACACCGAATGTCACGAAGGTCTTCCTGCGGATGATCCACTCGTTGCCCACTTCGTCCACGATGGCTGTGACCAGCGTCTCCAGCAGGCAGAACTGGAGGGTGGAGAGAGCAGCACATCAGCTCAGCCCTGCCCACTGGTCCTGCCATGCCATCAGCCCCACCGCGCTCCCCCACCTCCACGACCCTACCTGAGTGCCCAGGCCCAGAAGGATGAGCATGAAGAAGAAGAGGATAGACCAGAGAGGTGAGATGGGCAGCAGCGTGAGGGCCTCAGGGTAGGCCACGAAGGCCAGGCCGGGGCCGTGGTCGGCCACCTTGGAGACATCCACGCCCAGGTGGTTGGCCATGAAGCCGAGGATGGAGAAGATGACGAAACCAGCATAGACACTGGTGGCGCAGTTGGTGATGCTGATGATGATGCTGTCCCTGTGGGGAGAGGGGGGTCAGGCCCGCCGGGGCTGGCATGGGACACAGGGAGACATGGGGCCAGGGAGGTCACGGGGCACTCACCGGTAGCAGTTATTGTGGAATTTGTTGTAGGAAGCCATGGTGATGAGCCCGCCCCAGGCACAGCCCAAGGAGTAGAAGATCTGTGAGGCCGCGTCGCCCCACACCTGCCGCCACGGCATAGGTCAGTGCCGTGCTGCCGCTCTGGCCCGGCCCTCGCCGCCCCACACCCGGCCCGGCCCGGCCCCCCCGTGGCCTGGCCAGGCCCCCACACCTTGGCATCGAGGATGCGGTCCCACTGGGGCGTCAGGTAGTAGGTGATGCCGGTGACGGCGCCCTCCAGCGTGATGCCGCGCACGAAGAGGATGGTGAGCACCACGTAGGGGAAGGTGGCTGTGAAATACACCACCTGCGCAGCACGCCGGCGCCTCAGACCCCCGCCCCGAGGGGCGCCCCTCGCAGAGGGGGGACCCCCGCCCCGCGGAGGGGCGGGCGGCCGGGGGCTGACTGGGGCACGGGCCCAGAAGGGGGGGAGGAGCGGCCAAGGCCACGGAGGGGAGGGAGCATGTCCGGAGGGGGCGTGGCCGTGACCCAAAGGGGGCGTGGCCGTGACCCAAAGGGGGCGTGGCCATGCTCAAAAGGGGCAGGAGCATACCCAATAGGGGAAGGACTGTGCCAGGGAGGGGAGGAGCTTCACCCAGAGGGGGCGGAGCACGCCCCGAAGGGGACCTAGTCACGCCTGAGGTAGGTGGAGCCTGCTCAGCGGGGGAGGAGCCTGTTTGGAAGGGGGCGGGGCTCTTCCGGAAGGGGCGTGGCCATGCCCGGCGCGGGCGGAGCCCGGCCCGGGACCGGAGCCGCCACGTACTTTTCCCGAGGACTTGACGCCCTTGATGAGGCAGAGGAAGACGACGACCCAGGAGACGCCGAGGCAGCCGAGGAGGGGCAGCCGCACCTCGCCCAGGTTCCCGATGTCATCCGACAGGTTCAGCACGTACTTCCTGCGCGGGGCGGCGGGCAGCCGGCGCGGCGTCAGCGGGACCGGGCCGCCGGCGCCGCGGGGCCCGGCCCCCCGCCCCGGCCCCCCTCCCCGCCCCGGTACCTCCAGTACTCCTCGCTGGGGCTGGTGCGCTTCTGCGTGGTGTTGAGCAGGCGGGTGAGGTTGAGGGCGGCGCCGCCGCTGACGTTGCCGTCCAGGACCCCCGTGCAGTCCGGCGTGTTCCAGGGGTTGCTGCAGTACGTCCAGGGCAGCACGCGCGTCATGGACACAAAGAAGTAGTAGAAGGCAATACAGATCACCACGTTGTAGTAGATCCCGATGTAGGTGGACACCACCATCATCCCGTAGCCCACGCCTGGGAACAGCACCGGGGAGGGTGAGCAGCGCGGTGCGGCGCGGGGGCCGGCGGGGCGAGGGGCAGCGTGCGGTGCTCCGGCCCCAGCTCAGACCGCCACCGTGCACCCCGCTGCCCGGCGCCAGCCGGAGGGGCGCGCGGCGCTCGGGGCGGGCGCTCCAGCCCCGCTGCCACGCAGGCGCGGGCGGCTCTCTCGTAGCTCCGAGCGGGAGCCGGTGTCGCTGAGGGACACGAGGCAGCGGGGCAGCGTGTCCAGGGCAAGTGGGGCTGCAACAAGCCCTGGGGTCTGTGCGCCTGGAGAGCCGCTGGGCTGGGGCCTCCCCTTGCACCACCACGGTGATTCCAGGGCTGCGGCAGCCGGGTGACAGAGGCCACACAAGGGCGGGAGCGCGGGGATCTGTGCCGAGCGTGCAGACACGTGTGCACGGGCTGCGTGCGCTCGGCTGTGCCGGGGGGCTGTGTCCCGCGGCGGCAGGTGCAGCAGGCAGCGTGCCCACGCACGCCGGGGGCACGCGCGGCGTGGGAGCGCGCCGAGCAGAAGGGGCTCTGCGCCTGCGCTCGGCGCCCACGGAGGGTGCGGGGGCCGGAGGAGGGCTGCGTGACAGTGACCCCAGGCGAGGGGGACGTCAGCACCACAACCTGTTTGGGGTCGCGTCTGCGGGGGTGATCAGCAGCGGCACGTGCAGCGCGTGCAGGGATGCATGTGCAATAGGTGCAGGGGGAGCTCTGTGTGTGTGTGTGTGTGTGTGTGTGTGTGTGTGCGCACACACGCGCGTGCGCGCGGGAGGGACCCGTGCAATGCGTGTGGCAGCATGTGCATGCACGCAGGGAGCGTGTGTGGCGATGTGTGCGCAGGGATGCGTGTGTAACAGATGCAGGGGATGCCTGGAGAAGCTGGGTGTGCACGAGTATGTGTGCGCTAGGGGGTGTGTGTGTGTGCACGCGTGTGTACAGGGGGCCGGTGTGATGTGTGCCGCAGCATGGGCCCATGCAGTGGCTGCGTGTGCACGGCTGCGTACAGCATGGGGGGGACGTGCGCGTGGCGGGGCCACACGCCAGGCGCATGGGGGGCCCCACGCATGCCGGGGGGCACGGGTGCCCCATGCCGGCGGGAGGCGAGGAAGGGGGGCAGCCCCTTACCTTTGAACATGGGGCTGACCCTCCAGACGCCGAGGCAGCCCTGGCTGGCGAACTGCCCGAAGGAGAGCTCCATGAAGAAGAGGGGGATGCCGCAAAACACCAGCATGATGAAGTAGGGGAACATGAAGGCACCTGGCGGGCAGGAAGTGCGCGGTGAGAGCAGGCAGCGGCGCCCGGCCCGGCCCGGCCCGGCGCCCCGGCCCCGCGGCACCCACCTCCGCCATTGCGGTAGCAGAGGTACGGGAAGCGCCAGACGTTGCCCAGCCCCACGGCGTAGCCCACGCTGGTCAGCACGAACTCGATCTGGTTGCCCCAGTTGCCGCGCTTGACGTTCTCGTCCCGCTTGCTGCGCTCGCCGGGGACGGCGCCGTTCTGCGGGGAGACGGCGGCGCGGGGCGCCTCAGCCGGCGGCCCCATCGCGGGGCCGGGAGCCGTGCCGCGGGGGCCGCCGGCCCGCCGCATGCTGCCCCATGCCGCGCGTCCCGGGGGGTGCCGGGGCCGCGCAGGGCGGCGCGGCGCGGCGCGCGGCCCCCCCACCGCCGCCCCCGCGAGTAGCCCTGCCCCGGAGCCCGGCGGCGGCGGAGCGGGAGCCTGCAGCCCATACAAAGCAGGCCCGGGCGCCCGAGCACAAAGCGGCCTCTGTTCCCGCTCCCCCACCCCTCGCGCCCGCCGCGGAGGCCCCGGCTGGGTGGCCGCTGGCCGCGGAGCCTTTGGGGCAGTGGGGGGGGGGGTACTGCCAGAACCCCCCCCATACACACCCCCGCCCCGGACCCCACCGCGGTGCAGCGGAGTGGGGCGCAAGGTGCCCGGGCTGGGCCCGTGCCGAGGGCGCGCCGCGCTCCGGCCGCGCCGGGCTCGGTGGCGAGGGTGGTGGTGGTGGTGGTGTGTGGGGGGGTGTCCCCTCGCCCCGGCCGGGCTCCGCTTCAGGGCGAGAATGGGCGCTTTGTGCAGCGCGGCGCGAGCTCGCGCCGGGCAGCGCCGCGGGGCCCGGCCCAGCGCCGCCGCAGGCTGGCACCGGCGTCCCTGCGGGGACGGCGCCCGGCTCCCGAGGGCAGCCAGCGTTTCGGGGAGCGCTCTCGGGGCCAGGGCGCCGCAGCAGCCCCTCGGTGCACGCGTGGGGCACGCTCGCCCCGTGCGTCCCCTCCTTGCAACGCGTGCATCCCACCCCCCCCACCGCCGCCGGCCCCCCGCGCACGTGCGCGCCCCGCGCGCCCGCTAACGAGCAAACGGGAGCCGTCGCTTCGGATCTGCTCCCGCCGCCGCCGGGGCCGGGCAGCAGGCGCGGTGCACCTAACCGTGTCATTCGATTAGGGCCGGCGCAGCCGGGACGCCGTGCCCGGCCGCGCCGGCGCCGCGCTGCCAAGCCGGGCCATCTGCTGCGAGCGGGGCCCGCACGCGCCGCGGGCTGCGCGGGGTGGAGGGGGGTCGTCCCCCCCCCCGCCACCCGCCCTGGGCCGCCCGGGTTGGGGGTGCAGACGGCGCGGGGCTATAGGGGGCCGGCGGGAGCCGGGGGTGAGGCTGGCGCTGTCGGCGCGCTGCTCGCTTGCGCAGGCTAACCCGATCCCGAAGCCTCCGCCTAAGCGACCGGGACGGACACACGTGTTAACGAGGCTCCTGCTCAGCCTAACGAGCAGCGCGGCCGCGGCGGGGCGGTGGGTGCCGCAGCCCCCGGTGTGGGGTGTCCCCCTGCCACCTCCGCGGGGCACAGCCCGGCTCGTGGCCCCGCGTGGACCCCCCCGACCCCCAGAGCTGCTCAGCACCCATGCGACGAGCGCGCCAGGCCTCCGCCCCCGGGCTGCTTGGCGGCGCAGGGCTCGGGCGCGCTTGCCCCCGGCACGGGCGGCCGGCCGGCCGCGGGCACGAGCAGGGCTGCGGCGCGGGCTCTGCCGTACCCCCGGCCCGGGAAGGTCGCCCTGCCCTTTGCGCTCGTTAGCCGCCTGGCCCCCCCACCTCAGCCCGCGCGGCCAGCCAGCCCCACGGCGCACCCCCCCCGCTGCCCATGCTGCTGCACGGTGTGGGGCCGGGGTGCATGCAAGGGGGGGGTGCACCCCCCTGCACTCCCCCCCCCCCCCCCGCAGGGACCCTGCTGCACGTCAGCCAAAGCAAAGGGCGTCTGGACGCAAGCGTGCGGGCAAAGCCACAGCGCCCCACGGGGCACACCCCCCCCCCCCCCCCAGCGCAGGGGGCCAGGCTCCGGAGGGTGGGGGGCAGTGCCAGCATGGGGTGCCGGACACCCCTGAGGTCACCGGCTGACGTCGCAGCCCTTCGCCGCCAGGCCGTGCGGCTGGCGAGGCGGGAGCTGCCAGGAGGTATAAATAGATGCTAATTAAACGATGCTTAAATAACCACTTTCCCAGGGCTTCCCCCGGGGCCCTGCCAGGGCGGGAGGCCTGGGGCAGGGCAGCCCTGGCTCCGGAGAGGCCTCCGGGGACACCGGGGCGGGCGTCGGAGAGGGGCTCCCGGGGATGGGGCGCGGGGAGGGGGGTCCCTGGGGATGGAGGGATGCGGTGGGATGGGACTGTGCCGCGACGGGGAGGCCCCTGCGCCCCACTGCTCTCTGCAGGAGACAGGGGCACCGGCCTCTTTTGGAGCCGCCTCTTTGGGGTGGGGGGGTGCACAGGGGGGCATGGGGGGGGCAGCTGGCCCCTCGCAGGACTTGCATGGTGGCGTCTGGGGCTGCCCCCCAAGTCAGAGAGGGGCCCCACTGCTGCTGCGCGCTGAGCAAAGCCAGCCGGCTCCGAGGGTGCCCGTCGCGCCGGGGCGGGGAAGGGGTAGGGGGCTTCGAGGGGGGGCTGGGGGCTCCCGCTGGGCCAGGCGCGGGCTGCCGAGGGCGACGCCAGCCCCAGCCCCGTGTCGGGGCACGGCACAGCCAGGAGGGCGCTTCCGCGGCGACACAAGACTGAGCGGGCTCCAAGACCTGGGACTCCCCCCCGGCTCTACCCAGCTCGGCTGCCCCCAAGCCCGGGGGGGGCTGCCCAGCCTCACTCATGGCTCTGCGTGCTCTTAGCCAGCAAACAGGAACAGCCGCAGGGTGCTATATTGGGGGGGGGCAGGTGCAAACTTTGGCTTTGCTTGACAGTGCCCACGAAACAAGGGGAGGGGAAGACGATGGGGGGGAATCTCAGCTACACTCTGCCCTTGCAGCACTGAGCAAGGGCAATGGGGTGCTGTGCACCCCTCTTGCAATCAGTAGGTTCCAGAGTTAACAGCACCAAGACAAAACTTCCAGGCACTTGGGCAAACCCTTATTGCTCCCAACACAGCTGAGGACATGGACAGGGCTGGAGAGATGGCCAGTGGGGAAAGGTGGGAGAAGACAGATGGGGGTCCTGCCCTGTAGGAGGGTCCCTGCCCCAAGGCTGCTTTGCAAATGCCCAGCCTAGAGAGGGGTTTTGCCTGGAGGGCTGCCGGGGGAGGTGCTGCCACCCCATGGCAGGGGTCTGGCTGGCACAACCGCAGCCCCCCTGCACCCCGGGCAGGCTTGGCCCTGCGCCGTGCCCGCCTCTCCTTCAGGCTCCTCGGTCATGGGGCTCGGGGCAGTGCCATGCCCCCCCAGCCCAACGTGCAGAGCTGCCGGTCCTGCCTCTGCCCCACAGAGCTGTTGCCCCAGACCTGGCACAAAGGGGCTCAAAGAGCCACCGCAGCTCGGGGACGGTGCTCGTGTGGCTGCCACCCAGCCCAGCCCCACTCTTGCCCCTGCACTGACCTGCTTGGGGGGCCGAGGGGGGCCTGGCTGCTCGCTGCTGCTGTCCCCGGGGCCGCGCTGGCCACCTCGACGACTCCCCGGCTTCATTGGCACCTTTGGGCTCCAGCGCAGCGGCTGCCCGCCCGCCCGCCCGCCTCCCCCCGTGCGCCGCCTCCAGCTCTTGGCATCGCTCTGCGCTCGGCTCCTGGCTCCAGCTCGGCCCCTCACTGCCCGCCCCGCTCTGCTGCGCCGTGGGCCCGGCGCCCCCCCGGCCACCCCGCACCCCTGCAGCCGCCCGGGCGGGCATGGAGCAAATCCTGCACCAAGCGCCTACTTGGAGCCACCCGGCCGCCCCTGCCTGCCCCCCCGCCAGCAGCCCCGGGGCTCCGAGCATGGCCAGGGACCCCCCCCCCCCCCGGAGGAGAAGGATGCTGCCACCCCTTGCACTGTGCCTCAGTTTCCCTGCTGCACGAGCTCACTGAAGACGGGGACAGAGGCCCACGTGGGGCAATGCTCTGCCCCTCTGTCACTGCCATCTCCACCCATGGGTGCAAACACACCCCATCCGCCCCCCGCCGCTGCCGGCCGGACTCCGTGGCTAACTCCGGGCAGGCCGGCGCCATCCCGCCCTGGCACGCCACGGCCGGGATTCAGGAGGGGGCTGGCTACGAGCAGCTCCGCGTCCTGTGTCCTTGCTGCCGCCAGCCGTGCCCGCGCCGCCCCCCTTGGCGGGCCGAGCCCCGGGGCAGGCGGCTGTGCAGCGGGCTGCGCGCTGGCACAGCTTGCGTGGTGCTTAACGAGGCCTCATTAGCGGGGTCCAGCTGTTTGCAGCTCCTCACGCTCTGGCGGGCAGCGCCTGCCCGCCTCGCCCGCGCTGGACCCGGCTGGGGCCCCCCCTGCAGCGAGGTGCCCCCCCCCCAGCTTCACCTGCGCACAAGCAGGGTGCAGGACTCGTCCGGCTCCCCAGCCGCAGCCCCGCTGGGACCCACCGGCGGAGCGCGGCAGAGGGCTGCCCCGCTGCCCGCGTGCCCCTTCCCGCCCCACGGCCGTCGCCCACGGAGCCCCGCAAGCCCCTCACCCACAGCATCACCCCCCCAGCGCCCACAGGGCCCCCGGCCTGGCTCTGGCCACTCGAGAGCCCCGCAGCCCACGGCACCCCGGCCAGGGCTTCCCGGGCTCTCCGAGGTGGGCGCTGGGCCCCGGATGTCACACCCGCCGCCGGCGGCATCGCGGGGTGCCCGCAGCAGCGTGCACAAGGTCACTGCCCATCGCAGGGACCATCTGGCTGGCAGGACGGCCATGCCATGGCCCCCCCCCCCCCGACTCCCTGCAGCCCCTCTGCCAGCCCCGCTTCCCCGGGGAGGCGGCGCGGGCTGGGACCCCGGCGCGGGTGCCGGCACAGCTCGGTCACGGCGTCCCGCAGAGGACGGGCACCGGCCGCGGCAGGCGGCTGCCCCCCGGCGAGGCTCGGGGTGCCCCAGCTGCTCCCGGCCCCGCGCCGCCCCGGCTGGGGAGCGCGGCCAAGGCGCCAGCGAGGCGTGATGGCGCGGCGGGGGGGACGGGGTCAGCGCTTTCGGGAGACCATCTGGGGTCTGGGCGGCAGCGGCCACGTGAACGGCACACGTGCGCGGGGGCGAGCTCGGCCCCCCCATCCCCGCCACTCGCCGGCACCCCGAGCTCCGGGCATCCCGGCACCTTTCGCCATCCCTTCCCGGCTGCACAGGGCACTCTGCAGCTTGGGATGCTCCCACGGCATAGCAGCACCCAACCCTGCACCTGGGAGGCACGTGCCAGCCCAGAGGCACCCCATGCCGGTGGGACCACTACGTGCAGCACTGGCCCCAGGACACGGGTCCCCTCCGGGGGTGGGGGTGGAGGGAGCAGTGCTGTGCCCCACGGACACACCCCCACGCACAGCAGGCGGGTGCCAGAGCGGCGGGCGGCTCGCAGGGGCGCGGCGAGAGCGGCCGCGGCCCCGTCCCGGGGATGCCGGGCCCCGGGCCAGGCGGCTGCAGCGCGGCGCTGCTCCCCGGCCGGCTGGCACAGGGCAGCGCCAGCCCCCGGGGGACACGCCGCTGGGAGCGCACGGCCCCCCCGGCGGCACCGCGCCGGGCTCCCCTCTCCTCGGGCCGCCGGGGCCGCTCGGGCACGGGGCTGGCACGCGGGCCGCCCACGCTCCCCGCCGCCCCCCGCCCGCCCGCCGCCGGGGTGCCCGGGCGCCTTGGGGCTGCCGGCGGCTCCCGCGCCCGCCGGGGCCGCCTCTGCCCGGCTCCGTTCTCACGGGCGGACGCGATTCTCCCGGCGCGTTCAGGCAGAAAATCCCCCGCCGCCCCCCCACCGCCGCCCCTTGGTATTCCGGGAAGGGCTGCCGCAGCCAAGAGCCGCTTCCGCGGCCCCGCGCGCTGCTGGCCCGGGCCGCCTCGGCTGGCGGCACCGCGCCGCCGGGGCCGGGCAGGGCCCCCCGGGGCTCAGCTCCCGGGAGCACGGTGCCCCGGCACCGACACGGGCCCGGGGCGGCGGCGGGAGCCCACCCGAGCTGGGCGCCCCGCAGCACCCACCACCCCGGCGTCTTGGCCGAGCGCTGCCCGGCCGTGCCAGCAAAGCAGCCCTGGGAGTCAGGAGCTGCTGGCAGGGCCGGAGCCCAAACAAAGTGCCCCGGACGGGGACAAAACACCGTGTCCTTAAAGGACAGGGAGGGAGAGGCCGTCAGACCCCACCCTGCTCCCCCACGGGGACCCCCTGCCTGGCCACCCAGGGACCGGACCGAGCCCCGGGGCTGCCCTGCGCCCCAGCACCCCCTTGAGCACCCGCTGTCACAGCCCCCGCCACGTCCCGGGGCGCCGGGCCCCACTCCCACCTGTGATTTTGGGGTGAACACACACAGATTGACGTTGGCCTGCACCCCCCACGCCGCCGCGTGCCCCCAGGCTGCCCACAGGCACGAGGGGGATGCGCAGACCTCCTCACCCCAGGACCCAGGGGCAGGCACAGCCCCAGCAAGCAGCTGGGGAAACTGAGGCACGCCAGGTCCCCTCCCCCCGGCTGCCCATCCCCAGCCTGGAGGGGAGCGGGGAGCCCCAGCCGCAGCCTGGGCGCTGCACCGGTGCCCTCGAGCCCTGTCCCTCCCCGCGCCAGGCGGCACGGGCGCAGGGGCCGGGCGGCGGTGAGCCGGGAGTGGAGCCGCACCTGCCGGCAGGGATTAGAGGGCAGGGCGAGGGCAGGGCCGGAGCCGGAGCCGGGCTTTACCAGGCTCTTCGCGCAGCCCTGGAGGCAGGCCAAGGAGATTAGCTCCCTTCCCCAATGACCCAGAAAGCGCCACAGCCAAGGCCCCGGCCCTCCGCAGCTCGTCCCAAGGCTCGCACAGCTGGCGCGGCACAGGGATGCTCCGGGAGCTGGGATGCTCTCGCGGGCACCTGCCCTCTTCCCGACAGCTCGGCCCGCCCCCCCCGGCACCTCCGCACACCTCCGCTCCGGGGCTGCCCGGAGGCCGTGGGCCAGGGCGGCTGGGCACAGCGTGTGCCAGACCCCGTGGCATCGCGCCTGACCCCACCACGCTGAACACCCTGACCCCGAGGTGGGCTGATCGGGTACTGCCTAACTTCCGAGAAGCGAGTTAAAGATTCACCGGGGGCGGTGAATCGCTGCCGCCGGCGCCAGGCGCTGCCGTGCCAGGACGAGGCCGCAGCGGCAGCACGGAGACGCAGCAGTGCCCGGGACCCGTGGCAGATGCACGGCACGCATGCCAGAGCGCGCGGCCAGGGCACGGACATGGTCTGCCCACGGATACATCCTCGGCACCTCCCGGTCCCAGCCGCGGGGCTGGAGAAACCCGCCTTCCCGCGCCGCCGGCGCCCCGAGCCTGCCTGCCGGAGCCCTCCTTGCCCTGCGCGCCGCTTCCCAGGGACGTCCTGGCTCCCGGCCCTCTGGCTGGAGCGCGCAGCTATTTCAGGAAGCCCCCCGGGAAGGGGAGGGTCCTGCGACCATGCCGGGCCCTGAGCTCAGTTCTCATCCATCGGGGGAAAAAAGGGAAGACAGCCCAACCCAGCCCCTGCTCACCTGCTGGGGCTGCTCCGGCAGCCCAGGGGAGCAGCCCGGCAGGCCACGCTGGGCTCCCCAACCCCTCGCTCTGGCACAGCGCGGCGGCGACAAGCGCAGGGACATCGCAGCCCGCAGTGCGGGGTTGACGGCAGGGCAGGGCAGAGCGCTCAGCCCCGCACCGCGGGCACGCCAGAGAGCCCGGCACGGCACCGGCGAGACGCAGCTCTGCTGCTGTCCTGTCCTGTCCCTCCCGGCTGCACGGCTAGAGCGCCAGGCGCATCCACCCCCGGAGCAAGGAGAGCCAGCGGGGCGGATGCAGAGGGGTGGCAGCCCCACGCCGTGCCCCCTTGGGAACGCTCACCCCAGTGCCCGGCACCTAGGGCTGGGAGGCTCTGCGCCGGGCGCCCAGAGCAGGCGGAGGAGCAGGGAGGCCGGGGGCTTTCCCGCCTCCGCCTGCGGGAGCTGGGGCGGGTGATAAGGCCAGGCAGAGCGGCTGAGGCGGGCGATAGCATCTCCCGGCACCGCGGCACACCCTGCCCCGGGGAGCTGCACGGCCACCAGCACCCGCCTGCCCGCCCCACGGCCTGGCACGGTCCCCAGCAGAGGAGCCTGGGGGGCCGCCAGGCCCCATAGGAGGAGGGGAGAGAAGGTTATGCGGCCCTCGATGCACCAGCGCCGGCACCCCCAGGCAGCCCAGCTCACCGGCACCTCCCTGCGACCGGCCGGCGGCGGCGGCCCCAGGCGTCCTGCTCGCGCGCTTTCGCCCGCACTCTGGGGCGGCGAGCGCCCTGCGTCCGCCTTCGCGGGGCAGCTGGCCCGCGCTGCCCGTCCACGACCCCCCGCACTCACCAGCAGCCCCTCGTTGCACTTATCGGCCATCCCTGGAGGCTGGGGCGCGTTCCCGGCTGCCCGCCACGGGGTCCCTCGCCTGCCCGTGCTCCGTCGCGCTGGCTCTGGCACCAACGCCGGCACGCCTCAATTCGCCGTCAGAGCAAGCTGGGCAGAGGGGAAAAGAGAAACCGAGAGAGACCTACGTGACTGGTGGGGTGGGAACGTCCCCTTCCTGGGCCGCCCCCTCCATCCGGGGACCAGAGAGACGTGCCAAGCGGGTCTCTGCCCCGAACCTGGCTGCAGGGCAGGCGGCAGAGGGGTTAGCGGGGGACAAGGCCCGGGGCTGGGTGGACTGGTGGCAGGTCCTCCCCTGCTCGCTCCCACCCCCTCCAGCTCCTCCAAACCCCCCGGTACCAACAGGGTCCGCAGCTCCCAGGTGTTTCCCAAGAAGCAGTTAAAGATTTACCCAGTGCGGAGAAACGACCTTGCGGGCAGCTGGCTCCCGGCGGGTGGGCGTCAGGGGCCGCGGGCAGGAGCGCGGCGCCCGGCGAGCTCACCCCCAGCGCGAGCGCGGCCGAAGTGGCTGCAGCACACGGCAGCACTGGATTCAGGGCTCAGCTGCCGCGAAGGGCACAGATGGGAAACGATTGCCTTCTGCCCCGGTGCGTCGCGGGCACGTGCGGTGCAGGGGGGCCGAGCGGCCGGGCTCTGCCAGGCGCCAGGTGCTGCCGGACGGGGCATGGGGGGGGGGCTGCTGCCGCTCCTCGCCCCGGCCTTTGCCCCGGCCCCAGGGCTGGCGCTGCCGGGGGGCAGCTGGGACCTGACCTCCGCAGGAGGGACAGGCGCTCTTGCAAAACACTGCTTCAGCTGTCCATGCAACAGCATCAATGTTTGCAGATCCCACACCAGCACTCCGCACCCCGGCCGGCCAGCGATGGGCCCCTACCCAATGCAGGGTACCCCAGCGCTGGCCCAGCACCCCGGGGCCTGTCCCCGCAGAGCAGCCAGGCCCCTGCCTGGGCTGCAGCAAGCGGCCCCAAAGGCGTCATGAGGGAGTGTGGGTGGCCGAGATAAAGAGCAGGAGGCCGGGGGGATGTGGGACGAGCCCCCAGCCCCCATCTCCGGATACAGCCCCTTTGGCGCAGGCGGGCGGGCTGCTGCAAACAGATACTGCTTCCCGCTGCCAAACCCCTCCCCAAAAGTGCTTGCATTTCCAAGGGGAGAATAAATGTTGTCAGTGACGGCAGCGGGGAGGACACCAAGCCCGGCTC
This sequence comes from Rhea pennata, assembly GCF_028389875.1. Lineage (NCBI taxonomy): Eukaryota > Metazoa > Chordata > Aves > Rheiformes > Rheidae > Rhea > Rhea pennata. Next base: position 12,284,084 of record NC_084670.1, on the reverse strand, counting down.
CTCGCCTGACCCACGGGCACCTGTCAGAGCCGGGAGGCGTGTGGCCGGCGGCCGCACACCTCCCAGCCACACACCTATCCTCGGCAGGCCAAAGCTGCCCGCCCCGCACCCCTCACTCGGGCCCAGGGGCTCTTCTGCCCGTCCCGCAGGGGAAAGCGCCCAAGGGCCGGCTCGCCACTGCCCGGGGGGCTGCCAGCCGCCGATAAGGCTGCATTTCTGCATCGCTGCTGCTGGCTCGGGCTCCCAGCCCGGCAGCAGGGACAGCAACCGGCCGGCCGGGCGCACAGCAGCCCAGGCCCCGGGGGGCTGAGGGGCCCCGGGGCGCCCCGGGCGGCCGCGGCCCCGAGGAGAGGCGGGCGCCGGCGGTGCGAGCCCCGCAGACGGGCCCCGCGGGATGCCGGGCCCGGCGGCGGCCCAACGGGCACCCGGCAAGGGAGGCGCCGGCTGCGGGACGCGGCGCCCCGCGCTCCCTGCCGGCACCGCACCGCGGCGGCCGCGGGGCCCCGGCGGCGCCCCCGGCGGGGCGGCCCGGCCCGGCCCGGCCCCGTGGGCAGGGCCCGGCGGCGGCAGCCGGGGCCCGGGGCCGTCGCCGCCGCCGCCGCCGGGGGGGGCCCGGTTACATCAGCCGCCACGTGGTGGCTGCTCCGCCGCCCCGCCCCGGCACATGCCGTGGAAAATTACCGCCGCCCCCCCGCCCCGGCACCGGGGCCGCCACCAGCACCCCCCCCCCCGGTACCGGGTCCCCCAGCGCGGGGGCGGGCGGCGCGGCGCTGCCCGCCGGCGCCTCCCGCCGCTCCCCCGAGCCCGGTGCCGCCGGGAGAGCAACAGATGCGGCGCCGCCCCGCATCCCCGCGCCCTGGCGGCGGCACCGCGCCCGGTACCGCGGGCAGCGCCGTGCCCGGCCCGGCCCGGCCCCGGCGCCGCCGCTCCCCGGCAGCCGCTGCCCGCGCCCGGCGCTGCCGCCCGCTGCCCGCGCCGCTGCCCCGGCGCCGGCGGAGGTGCTGCCGGCCCTTACCGTGCCCATGCCGCCGCCGGGCGCCCTCCCGCCGCTCCGCGCGGGTCCGCAGAGGCGCCGCGCGCGGCCCGCGGCCGGTGCCAGGCCCGGTGCTGCCGCCGGTGCTGCCGAGTTAATGAAAGTTTGGAGGTCGGTGGGGGCTGGCGCCGCCTCTGCCCCCGCCGCCGCCGCCGCCGCCGCCGCGCTCCGCCCCCCGCTCCGCCGCGCTCCCGAGCGCCCTGCTCCGGCCCCGCACCGGTCCCGGCCCCGCACCGCCCCGCACCGCCCCGCACCGGCGGGCACGCACATGCATGCACACACGGGCATGCACGCGCACAAATGTGCGCTCGTGCACGCAGGGGAAACATGCACACGCACGCACACGCTGGGCACATACAAAGAGGCACACATGGACACCCGCCTGCACACACAGGGAGCATGGTGCACACGCCGAGGGCGCACGCACACACGGGCACACATGCACATACAGGGAGCATGCACACAGGGCACCCAGTGCCACACGTGGCACACGCAGGGCGTGTGAGCACACAGGATGTGGCACACACATGGCCCGCAGAGCACGCGGGTACCTGTGGGCCCATGTGGCAGCCGGGCGCACGCAGCCGCAGGCAGGCTCACACCGGTGCGTGACTCGGGTAGGCACAGATGGGGCATGTGCCCACACACGCAACACATGGGCACGTACAGGGCACACACACCTATGCACTCATTTTCACACATGCAAGCGCACAAAGGGGGACACCCGCACACAGACATGTGTATGCACGATGTGTGTGTACATATATACAAGTGCACATCTGTCTATATGTGCATATGTGTGTATATATGTGCCTACCTATACAAGCAGACCTCCATGCATGTACATATGAGTGTACACATGTGTACATATGTATGTGCTTGCATGCAAATACTTGGTGTGAATATGTCTGTACACAGGTATGGATGTATATGTGCACACATACATGCCCATAAATATGTAGGGATGCACGCACACAGCCAGGTATCCATGCGCATGTGTGCACATGCGTGTGCTTGCTCATGCATGCCTGAGCGTATGCGTGTGCACTGCTGACTCACACCCCTGCAGCCTGCACACTCAGCCCCAGCCCTGCCAGATGTTTCCAGTAACGCACAACGGGACCCAGCTGAGGCCACCCCCATCCTGGCCCCTCGCTGCAGCCGAGGCCTCCCCTACTCTTCCCTTCCCACCGTGGGACACGCACGCCGGGGCCAGGGCCTGCGGCGGGGGCACCTGCTGCCCCCTCAGCAGCCCTGCACCGCATCCCAGGACTGCCCCCCCCCCGGTGTCTGCCGCGGCAGGGCGGCATCCCTTACCTGGCTCTCCACGGGCCCGCGCTGCTCTCGCAGGCTGCTCGTCTGGTTAAGTAGATCCTCGACACGGGCTGGGTCCGGATCACGGGCTGGTGCCCATGCCAAGGCTGGCCGGGGTGCTCGCCTGCGGGGGGGGAAGCTCTGCCAGCGCGCTCGCTCTGTCACTGGTTTCGGTTTGCAAGTGCAAGAAAGCCAGAGCACGGCACCCATACCAGGAAGGGGAAGGCAGCAGCAAAACCTGCGGGTGCTCAGGTCCTCCCACGCCCCTGCAGCACCCGCGCATGGCTGCTCCGTGCCGGAAACACGGCAGCTCGTAAGTGCTGGGGCATTTCTCTCCCAGCGGCTCATGATTTCTCGCCCCTGCCTACGGCCCGAATCCAGCATCCTGCACCCATCATCCCGCAGCAGGGCCAGCACCAGGCTGCAAGCAGCACCCCCGCCCCCGGCTCTGGGGCTCGGAGAGCAGCTGTCCGTCCTACCTGCCTGCCCCGGAGCCACAGGTGTGATCCTCAAGGGATGATTTTCCACAGATGAAAACTCGTGCTCTCATCCTCCCACATGACTTTATCCAGGGAGGGCTGGATCAAGAGCTCCTCCATCCATCATCTTCGTCCATGCACCAAACAAAATACAAAGATGGGTGTTTGGTGACAAGCAGGGTCAAAACCCCTTCCCAGTCCTTTTTTCCAGGCAAAGCAACAGGATGCAGAGACAGTGGACCCAAACTGCAAGCTCTCCCATCATCACCAGATGTCACCGTGTCCCTGCAACGTTTGGAGTAGCCGCTGCCTGTGCAACCTGCTGGCGGCTGCCATGGCCCGGGTGCCTCAGCTGCGGATTTGGTGGGCCTGGGATTTGCACCCCAGTTTTGTAGGGCCCTGGTCAGCCTGGGGGGTTCCCACCTGGGAAGGATTACCCCCTGTCCCCCTTTCCCCGAGATGCCCTGCTCCGTCCCCCCTCGCTGTCCCTCCTTGGGGCTGGCGAGTGTCACAGCATCCCCCAGGCACCCGCGGCACAGCAGGGGGTCATGCCATGCCACCCCTTTTCCCAGCCCGGCAGCTCCGGACCCTCTTGCTGGATTGCAGGATCCTCCGTGGGGGAAGGGGCGGCGAGGCAGCACCTGGGGGCGCGGGTGGCACTGCCACGGTGGGGTCCCCGCAGCTCGGAGGCGTTTTACAGCAGCGCTGCCTCTCCTCTCCCATCTCCATGAGTGCAGTTGCCTGGGAAACTGCGGCTGGGCGAAGGCGAGCTGCGGGCAGGCATCCAGACGGGTGAAGGGTGGGGAGGAAATGCCAGCTCCAAGCACCTGGCAGAGGGCTGGGCCGGCCTGAAAACACAGACATCTCCGGAGATTTCCCATGGGCCAGGCCTCCTGCATGGGGGTCGAGCAGATCCCCGAACGCTGGGTGCTCCGGCACAGCCCAGAGCTGGAGTTGGCCCTCTGCTTTCCCAAGGGTTTGCTCCGCCAGAGCGATGCCGCATGCAACGGAGCTGGGCGCCCGCTGCCCTCCCCAGCCCCCGAGGCCGAGTCCCACCGGCGGTGCCGTGTGTGCTGGGGCGGGAGGCAGGGAGAGGGCGAAGTTCGGTTTTGGTGTACTGGTGCACAGCCAGAATCAATGGTTCCTGCTAACCTCGCTTCTCGGAAGGGGCTTCAGCTCTCCAGGCTTCCGGCCAGCCCCCAGAGGAGAGCGGGTGGCCGGGGAGCTGCAGAGCCCTGAGGGCCAGGCACCCTCGGGTGCTGCTCATCCCCTGCCTCCTCCTTGGCAGCATCATGCCATGGAGTGCATCATGCTGGCAGATGTCTGGCCCCACAGTAGGAAGGATCTGGGTCACCGTGGGGAGCCAGCGGTGCTGGGTCCATTCTTGCCCATGGCTGGATGTGTCCGCAGCGTATGACTGACCTTCCTGTTTCTTCTTGTCCCTGCATGCCCTCCCCATCCTGCCCGGCACGTGGGGAGCGGGGCTAGTCCATGACAGCATGTTATGTCTCGCCTTGCGGCTCCACCGATGGCATCAGAGCTCTTGGAAAGCGCCCAGAATTGTCCCTGATTTGCCAGTGGTTTGAAGCCGTCTCGTGGCAGCTCTCCCCGGTGCGGAGCCGAGGGGGTTGCGATGCCGTGGGGACAGTGCCATGCACCCTAGCACCCCGCGACACCCCCGACCCGCATCCCCCCCGCGCCAGGAACTGCCCCTTGCCCGGCAGCTGCCACCCCGCTTGCTGCCCCAGCCCTGCCCCAGGCTCTGCCAGCAGCTCGTGGCCCCTCCGGCTCCTGGATTCGGCCAGGTGCCGTGGCCTGGGTGAGAGCCAGGTCAGGGAACGGCAGCAGGAAATGCCGCGGGCGCTGCTGCTCCTGAGGTGTCGCCGGCGGGGCAGGGACGGTTCCTGGAGACTTTCCACTCGGTCCCTGCCGGCGGCCAGGGAAAAGTCCCACTGGGAGCGCTTGGGGGTGGGGAGGGGGGAGCCCAGGCTCCGACGGGCAGCAGCGGGTGCTGGCAGGCAGGCGAACCCCTGCAGCGGCCCGGCTTGGCACGCAGCGCCCAGAGCGCAGCTCGAGTGTCACCCCGCGACACCGCGGCCCTGGGCATGGACAAGGACTCCACCGCCCGCAGCTAATGCTTTGGCTGCAGCTCCCCAGGCCGCTGCTGCTCCTTTCGCCTGATTGCACCCGGCTGGGAGGGACGGAGGCGTCAGAGCAGGCTGAGCGTCACCCGTGCGAGCTCTGCGCCAGGCTGCCTCGTCCCCGCCGCTCGGCTCTGCCTGGCCGCGGGGCACCGGTGCCACGGAGCCCTGGGGAAGCACGTGCACCTACCCGGGGCAGGAGCGGGCTCCCTGCGCAGGCTCTGTGTGGCAGAGTGCAACAGCTGAGGAGCCTCGGGCTGCCCAAAATAGCTGACCCGGCTCCCCCCCCTGCTGCCCGGCCGCTGGGAGCTATCCTGTGACAGTGCCCCACAGACCCGGAGCAGCTGGAGGTGGCGCCGAACCCGCCGGGGCACCCAGCCGGGTCCCCACTGCCCATGTGCTTCTGGCCACGCAGCACCCTGGCCGGATGGGCAAGGCCATGGGGACCGTCTCCCCCAGGCACAGCCCTGCTCTGGTGCACCCTTGGGTGCTCTGCCTGGACGGGCAGGGTGGGGCACGTGGCCAGAGCGTGGGGCTCTGTGTGCAAAGCCGGCTTTGCCCCCTGGCTGGGGATAGCCGGAGGCTGCACAGGGCTCTGGGAGCTGCTCCCAGCTCCTGTTGCAACTTGGCATCCAGCCACATGCCACAGGCTGCCTCCCTGTCCCCGTCCCCGTCCCCACCATGACGTGTGCCGGTGATCCAGAGCTGGGCTCCCGTCCTTCCGCAGCCCGCTGCCGGCTCCCTCTTCCCCAACCCGGAGGCTCTTGGACCTTGGTGAAGGCAGGAAATTTTGCTGTCCTGCCCGGGGCTGGTGCTGCACCCCTGGGCTGCCGGGCCCCTGGCCCAGCTGGGCCAGGACACCCGGGTTCACTCCATGCCTCCTCCCTCGGCTGGTGCAGAGCTGCAGCGAAGCGGGGATCTGGCCCCTTCCCCGCTCCCGATGGAGACGCCAAGCCCAGGCACCGGCCCTCGCTCTCTGCTGGGCCCCGGCCATGTCCCTGAGGCACGGAGGGGCTCTCTGCCTGGTTCGTGCTGGGGACCAGAGGCAGCAGTGTCCCTTGCGTGCAGAGTTATGTCCATCCTCAGAGAGCTGCAGATGCAAGCAGGTGAGAAACAGGGCCAAAATCCGCACCCCTTCCCGTCCCACTTCTAACCGCCCTGGGTCCCACTGCCTCCCCCCGGCTGGGAAAGCACCCAGCTGTCCAGGCTCTGCAAGCACCCACACACAAGCACCCCCGCAGATGCCATGGGTCCCAGGCCTGGCTCGCTCCACGTCCTTGAGGACTGCAATGAGGACAAGGCTCTGCCACCTTCCCAGCTCACCCCTTTGAGGGTCCCCTGCATCACTCCGTCCTTGCATGGTCCAGGGACCAGGGGACATGCAGGGCTGGTCCAGGCCACCCCGCAATGTCTCCAGGATGACTGGGGGCCAGCACATTCCCCATGGGGTCATGGAGGGAGAGGGGCTCTGCCCACGCCTTCTCCTTGAGGCGTGGGGGTTGACTGTCTTCCTAGAAGGGATGATGCAGACTAGGGACCGGCCTGCCTTTGCCCAGCAGTGCCAGCTTGACCTCTTCCACTTCTCCCCAGGACCTGGGCATCGCATGGGGAAGCTGGGCATGAAGAAGGGATTTCAGTTCTCCTCAGGGCAACCCGAGGTTTAAGCCCCGTCACGTAGCCATGCTGCCTCTCCCACCCTACTCCACGTCACCCCTCTGGCCTTGCGCTGAAATTCCCTGCTGGGAATCTGCCCGAGTGTCCCCAGGCTGGAGCGTGGCACCACATGGTGGGGATGCCGCGGGTCTAGAGGCCCTGGGAAATAACGCAGCCCTTGCTGCAGCTCTGAGACCCTGCTCTGGCTAGGGTGGACCTCCCAGGGCAGGACAGAGAGGCTGCAGGCTCAGTAGTTGAAGTCCATGGACTCCAGCATGGGCAAATTGTTGATGCTGATGCAGATAAGGAGGTGCTATGGTTTTCACCTGCAGACACAGGCCAGACCTGAGTGCTGCCCCCACCTAAAGATTAAGCGAAATTCCAAATGGGGAGCCAGGGCAGTGATGCCACATGAAGGAAGCACAAGAGGGACTCAGACATGACCTGGTATCACATCTCTGTCAGCTGGACCCCGCTGCTCACGTCTCTCCTCCACAGCCACATAGATACAGCACGCTGTCCCCCTCACCGCCCACCTGGGCGAATGCAGACAGGACCTTGCAAGGACCGGCGCAAGGTGCTGGAGGGCCCTGCCCCATAGGGTGCTGAGAACCCACACCTTCACCTCACATGTGGATGGGCCCGTGGAGGGCAGAGGGGAGCCAGTCCAGGCCTGAGCCCGGAGGGGAGCTCCAGGCATGAGAAGGAGGAGGGTCTGGATGCTGGGGACCTACTGCAGTGGCTCTGCTGAGGTGCCCCCAGCACCCTGCGAGCGCTGGGAAGGGGCCGGGCTCCCTCTGCGGACAGATCCTGCTCACTGCATCTGCCAGCAAAGCAGGCTCCCACGTCAACCGCAGAGGTGCCCACACCCCGATGGGCACGCGTGGGTCTGCCCATTGCAGCCCCCTTCGGAGAGCTTGATCCTCCAGCCCTGCCCTGAAAGCGTGGGGAGCTCTGGGTCTCCGGTGGCTCTCGTGTGTGCTGTTGGTGGGTGGTTCCCTTTGGGGTTGTCCACGACAGGTAACATCCAAAAAGCCCTTCCCTGTGCTGCTGAGGGTGTCCCCGAGGCAGGGAACAAGATTGGGCGCACCTCTGCCTCGTGCCTGCTGCGGGGCACGGCCAGGCTCCGCGTCGCAAAGCTGCCTGCCCGCGGGGCTCACCCCGGCCGGGCTCGCCGGCTTCCGCGCTCCCACCACGGCTCAGCGGCAGCGAGGGAACCCGAGGCTGGGGGGGGGGCTGCTGCAAAAAAGTCAGGGGCCAGGGGATCATCCAGGCACCCAGCTCCTGCAGGGCTGGAGCGTGATGCTGGGGTGATGGGCATGCAGGGCCCATGCAGGCTGACCAGCCCTGGGCTCCTGCTGCTCACAGCTAGCACGGTTTAGGTTTGGGGGGTCCAGGAGGCAGAGACTGGGGACAATCTGGGTGTGCAAGGCTTGGTGTCAGTGGGCTGAGGGGCAGCACATTTGTGGGAGCACATGGGGTTGTCCCAGCCCCTCTCCAGCTGGGAGGAGGGTGAGGAGATGTATCACTCCAACACGGGCTCTGGGGTTTGTCCCAAGCATCCTTAGCCCGTATTGAGCCAGAATTCAGAGCAGACACCCACTGCCCTTACTGGGTCCCAGGCTTCCCTGTGACCACAGCACGTCTCCTCCGTGCTCGGGGCTTTGCAGGGCTGTTTGTTTCCCGAATCCGCCCGGCGAGAGCCGGGAAGGGGAGCTCTTTGCAGCATGCAGGTGTGGGGGAGCACAGACAGCCTCGAGCGAGATGCACTCTCCGCACAGCGCAAAAGTTCACCTAATCACCTTCCTCGCAGGCCAGCAGGGAGAAGAGCCACAGCAGTGGGTTTCCCAGCCGGAGAGAAGTGACACAACGATACAAACCCCGAGCAGACCTAGGCTGATGGCACGTGGCGTCGGGCCCTGTGGCAGAGCCCCGGGCTCTCTGGGTGAGTTTTAGGCATGCAAGGTCTCTGCTCCTCTCCTCCTGGCCTGTGTTCGTGAGCCGCTTGGGCAGGAGCCCTTGTCTGGCGGGGCTGACGTCTGCGCGGGATGAGTGACACGGGCAGTCACAGGCTGGTGAGTGTCACGTCTATCTGGGAGAAACAGGGGGCGGGGGAGGCTGAGACGGGATGTGATTAACGAGGGCTGAGCTGGTTGGGAACCTGCCGCTCCTTCCCATTGCCCCGTGGGAACCAACAGAGCCCCTTGGTGAGGTGATAAAATACACGTGCTAAGGACACCGGGGAGAGGGTGTGTGTTGGGGACCGACCGCGGTCCGGTAAAATGAGCGCGGTGCCATGTCCATGCCGCACGAGGGACCGTGACCCACTGGCGGCACTTTTGTGAAGGTGCCAGCATGGGGCGGCAGCTGCTGGGGAAGCCGCGGAGACCTGCAGGCTGTGCGGTTCACCGCGGAGCGGGGACGAGCCGCGGGAACGGCCTGAGCCAGGAGAGCAGGCGCACGACGGAGGGCGTGAGGCAGCTGGGCTTGCTTGTAGGGTGGGAAGGAGGCGTGGAGGGACTCGGCTTCCTGGGATCTGCCAGGCTGAGCGGGGCGAGAGCAGCAGCTGGAGCCCAGACTGGGCCAATCGGTTAGCACCCGAGGCCGTGCTTTCCGCAGCGAGGAGACGGGGACGGGGACGGGGACGGGGCAGGGCCCGCCTGGGGGCAGCGCCGTCCTGCAGCGAGCGTGTGGGGACAGTGCCGTCGCTGCCCCACGGCCTGGGCACGGTGCTGGGCAAAGCCAGCCCCAGAAAAGGCCGGGCAAAGACAGGCCGAGGCTGCAAGTCCCCTGCTGCCACCAGAGGGAGGCAGACACCGTGACAGCGGCTGGGGACAGGCACCAGGGCTGGCGACGGGCCCGCGGCACCGGCACATCCCCGCCTGCCTGCCCGCTTCCCCGGCGCTGCTTCGTGCCCAGCGCTGCATCATCCCCGGACGTGCGGGTGGCGGGGACGCGGGGACGCGGGGACGCGGGGACGCGGCCGAAGCCTGCCGGAGCTGGGGCAGGCACAGCGGGCCCGCAGCCGCCGGTGCCGGGGCTGCTCCGAGCCCTGCCGCGGATGAGCTCCGAGCCTGAGGGCTGTTTTGGACTCCCACGGGGACGTGGGCGGGCACGGAGACCGCCAGGTCTGGCAGCGCGCACCCCCTGCAGCCAGCACGGCGGCCCGGGGCACGGAGGGGTCGGGTCGAGCCGCGGTGATTTGGAGCTGGGGGGGCGGGGGTGGGGTACGTGCAAACCTAGACTCGTCTCCCCAAGCTGCTCCGACACCAGCCAGTGCCCCCACTGCACGGGCATGGTGCTGGCACCGAGGCCATGCCCTGGGCATCGTCCCCGGGAGCTGTGCCCCTCCGGGCTGCTGCCCACCTCCTGTCCTCCACGAGGGGCCCAGGCATCCGGGTGTCCCCCCACCCTGTGCCTCGCACCCAGCGGGAGGGTGTCTCCTGGGGGTGCCCGAACCAGGGGCACCTCTGGCGCCAGCTGTGCGCACCCTCTGCCTCGCCCGGTGCAGCTGCGCCTGCGAGCGCCGCGCAGGCTGCGAGCGCTGGACGGCGGCTGGGTGTGTCTCCAGCTAAATTTAAAGGACTTTGTGGTATAAATATCCTTGGCCATAAATAAACAGAGAGGCTAGATGTTTATCAGGGCCTTCCTGGCAGCCTCACTGCGGCGTCCTGGGCACCCTGTGCATTCCCCATGGTCCTCCCTGTGCCATCACCTCTGCCAGGAGCACGGCCGGGTGCTGCAGTGCTCAATGGGGACATGGGGATGGGGTCCTGCCCCATGCCACGGCCTGGCCCTGCTCCCACTGGGCTGCCAGGGGAAAAGATCCAGCAAATATTGTTCCTCATCCCAAAAAGCTGGCTCTGGTTGTTTGCTCTTAGGGAACGGGGATGGCCCAGGGCTCTGCGTAGCTCTCCTGGCACAAACCCACCTGTTTGCCCAGCGCCCATGGGAATGGGCCTGCCTGGGGATGTGGAGTGTGTGGAAGTGGGGCTGGCACCCAACATGGCAAGCCTGGGGACACTGGGGCACCTCTGGCCAGGCCCTGGGGACACTGCAGGCATTGCTGGCTTGGCCTTGGGGATCCTATGGGCCCTGCTGGCTTGTCCCCAGGACCCCATGGACACCACTTGCCGCGCCCTAGAGTCCCCCATAAACCCTGCTGGCCTGACCCTGGTCCCTATGGGCTCCACTGGCCTATGCCCAGGTCCCCAGGGGCCCTGCTGGCCTGTCCCCAGGTCCCCATGGGCTTTATTGGCCTGTCCCCGGGTCCCCATGGACCTCGTGGCCTAGTCCCAGAGATGGTGCAGGGGGTGGCTGGGCTGGTGCCGCACCTTGGGGACAGCCCTTGGGGGGGGGGGGGAACTGTGGCCCTGTGGCCCTTTGGTGCTGGCAGGGGCCCCGACTGGGAGCACGCAGCCAGCAGCACTAGCTCCTGCAGCCGGCAGGTGAGGATGCGCGCCCGCACCTTTGCACCGATGCCGGCACGTGGCCAGAGCCCCGACCCGGCCGAGGTGATCGCCGTCCCGGGACGGTGGCCATCAGCCTCTGCAGCCGTGCCGCCACCGTGGGAGCCGTGCCATGGGGCGGGCGGAGGGCGCGAGGGAAAACCGCCGGCACGTCGGCATCCGGTAAAAGTCCACCTGCATTTCCTTGGAGCGGGTCCCTGACACTGGCAAACTGCTGCCGGCTGGCACGGTGCCGGCCTCCTCGCCATCTGCGGCGCGGGGTTAATGAGTAGCTGCAGGGTACACAGCCGGAGGGTCATTAAACAGCAGTCGAACAAGCCGGGGCTGCCGGCAGCCCTGCGACAGCGGGGGCTGATTCACTATTTGCCCTGCGACAATATTTGCCGCGGCCGGGAGCGAGGGAATGTTTGCACGGGGCAGGACGGCGGGGCGGCGCGGAGCCCGGGCAGCAGCGGGCGGGCGGCACGGCGGGCATCCTCGCCTGCCGTGGGGAGGGATGCCGGGGGGCAGTGGGACCCGCGTCCCCTTGGCAGAGCTCGCCCATCTGCAGCCAGCCGGGGTGGGGGGGGTGCAGACTCACGCGTCTGCGGGCACCAGGGCTCTGACGCTGGCACGGGAACGCGCCGAGCTGACCGTGGCCCCCCCCGGATGCCTTCAGGGAAGGCGCTGCTTCATGCCTGCGCCCCAGAGCCTGCCCCACAGCCCTCCCCACGCAGCAGTGACAGGCTGTGGCCCGTGGGCTACACTGCCCCCGTGAGCCCTCGGGCCGCTCCAGTTCCCGTCCCCGGGGCACAGCTGCCCCGGCCAGGCCAAACCTTCCACAGCTGCCCCACGCCAGCCCCTTCTCTCTGCCCCCAGCAGGATCCTCCCGATGGATTCGTGGGGCCCGGAGCTGCTGGCCCCGAGCCACTCCCGGCCAACGGGGGCCGCCCGCGGCGTCCCAGCAGCCCCAAAGCCCATGTGCCCCACGGCGGCCCGCCCGGCGCGCGCGGGCTCACCGCGGCCGCGGGCCGGCTCAGCTGGGCGCGCCGCTCCCTGCCCCGCGAGCCCCGGGGCCGCGCGGCTCAGGGCGGGGGGAGCGGATGCCTTTCCAGGCGGAGGATTTCTCTCCTCGGGAGCAGCGAATTATCTCCAGTCCGTCACGCGCGATCCATCTGCACCGGCATCCGCCCGCTTGCCAGGCTGCACAGGCGGGAGCCTGCGTCCCCATGGCCTTGCACCCTCGTGGGTCAGTGCCCCACGGAGCCTTTCCCGTGGGGCAATAAGGCAGGACGTGGGTGCAGCCCCAGTGCACCAGTGCAGCCGGGAGCACGGGCCGTGGGCAGCCCCGAAGCGCGCCCCCGTGCCGGCCGAGTGAGCTTGGCTAAGCAGGGACCAGCACCACCGTCCCCCAAAGCCTCGGAGATGCTCAGCAGCCGCTGCAGAGCAGGGGCTGGTCCTGCTCCTGCATCCCGGGCTGCTCCGTCCTGGCTGCTCCCGGGTGCAGCACCGGGCTCAGCCCATGCAGAGCCAGACCCCGTGCCCGGGGCTCAAACTGGGGCCGGAGAGCTGCAGCGCGGACTCCCGCGTTCCCGCTCCTGCAGACGGAGCATCCCCCTCCCCGCGGCACCGCGGGGGGGTGGGAACGGGGCCTCGATGAGCTGAGTTTGACCCTTTGGTACCCGCTCCTTGCCTGGAGCTTCCTCACCCACCTGTCTCCGTCGGGGGCGGGAGTGCAGGGGACAGAAGCCTGTCATTACCGGGCGAAGCGGAGCCTCCCTGTGCCCAGAGCCAGGCCCCCTGCCCAGACAATCGCATGGTCCCTCGTTAACCAGCCCCTCCAATTCACCCCTGATTAAGGAGAACAGCAGGGAACCCAATTAGAGACAAAATGAGAGGCCGGGTGCAGCAGCATCCTGCTCTGCCTGTCCCGGCCCCAGGTGAGCCGCGCTTCGGTGGGGCTGAGCCCCACGGCCACCAGCTACAGGGACACTGGCTCCTGCTGGAGTGGGGCCGGGGCAGGACGACCTCCGGCAGCCAGGCAGGCACTGCCGGGCTGGGAGGGGGCAGAGCCGCCCTGTGCCAGCGCCGAGCCCACGAATGACCCACTGCAGGGCCAAGCCTGGCCACTGCTGTGTCCCCTCTGCCCGCCCCCACGGCTGGATCCTCCGTCCTGCTCGGGTCTCCCCGGCACGGCCGCCCCGATGCCCCCAGCTGCCCGCGATGCCTGGGCACCCAGCCTGCAGCCTGCATGCAGCACCGGCGCCCGGGCGAGCCGGGGAGCGGGGACACCCCGCAGCCCCCGCCGGAAAGATGGCCCTGGGCAGACGTTACCCGCTTTGGGTCTGCACTGAGCTGACCTGCAGCACAGCCCGGACGCCTTCCCCTGTGCCCACGTTCGCCCCCCGGGAGCATCCGGACTCGCCATTGGGCCCAAGGGCTTTGCCCCTCTGGACGGTGCATCCTCAGTCTCAGCGCCGGGAAGGAAGGGGTGCAGGGCAGACCGCGGCAGCCAGGCAGGGAAGGGTTACGGCCGCAGCGGGAAGCGGTTCCCAGGCCTTCCCAGCGGGAACTGTGGGGCTCATTAAAGCTGATGGCAATGGTGGGGATGGGAGGACCTTCATTAGGGAGCTGGGTTTGCCCAGGCCAGCCCCCGGGCACCGCGGGGCTCTATCCCTCCTCCGCCAGCCCCGGTCTGGCCTTGCACGCTCTGCACCCTTAGGGCCCTGCCCGCTGCCTGGGAGGAGACCCCGAGCCAGCAGTGGGGCTGGGTGCCCTGCCGCCCCGTCCCGACGCTTTGCACCCTGTGAACCTCTGCAGCGCCGGTGCCTCAAGTGCTGCTGAGAGACCGGCCAGGCAGCGCCAGGGCCGGGGCTGGAGCCGCTGTCCCCATCGGGTGACTGCCCCACCTGGGCGGCCAGCGGGGCGGAGGGGGCAGCCCCCCCCCCGGGTAATTACAGCCCCTGGCAGCAGTGCTAATAGCGGGTTGTGGGAATAAACGGAGCCGGTCTGAGCGCCCGGGGGGGCCAGCGTCACACCTGGGGCCGGCCGGAGCCCGCGACCTGTGCCGCGGCCCTGCCGGGCAGGGGGGACGCGCGGCGGGGATGTCCCTGGGGAGGGGACACCGAAATGGTTTGGCATGCAGCCTGGCACCTCCGTGGCGGCAGAGTCCTCTCCCTGCTGCCCCCAAAGGGTGCTCGGGGACATGCGGGGCCGGACAGGGCTGCAGGTCAGCGCCATGGCCACTCCTGCTTTAACCCAGTGAGGCCCTTCCGCCACGCTCGCTGCCTCAGTTTCCCCATCTGCTGCTGGGGCAGGAGCCGTGGCAGCATGGCACGGGCAGCGTCCCGGCCCCACGCGCCATCCGTCCTTCCAGCGCGTCGCGGAGCCGCGGCGGCGGACGGTGCCTGCCGGGGCCGCGCTCGCCGAGCCGGTCCAGCCACCCCGACCGCCCCGCGGAGAGGCAGCGGGTTTCTTCGGGCGCGACTAGGTGCTCGCCCGCGGCCCCGCTGCCCTCGCCTGCCCGCCCCGCGCCGGGCGCCCGGCCGCGGCGGCGTGCGGGCAGCCGGCAGGGGCCTGGCCCGTGCTTCGCCCCGGCTTGGCGCTCCAGGAACTTGCCCGTCCGGATGGGGAAGAGGCAGGTGCCAAGCAGCCATCCGGGAAATCGCAGCAAGACCCGACACGACTGCCCTGACAGGCTGGGAAAGAGCCAGAAAGAGACAGACGGGCTGGCCCGTGTGTCACGGCCTGGAGCCCCGGCGCCCGGGAGAGGCACCAGGAACATCCCCGGGCTGCTCCCAAGCCCTCTGCTTTCACCGGCAGCCGCGGGGACCCGCCGCGGGGAGGGCTGGCGACGCGCACGGTCACAGTCCCGGCTGCCTGGGCCGCTCGGGCGTGCACGCGCGCCGTGCCCACCGCTGCACGCACACGCACACGCGCTCTCCGAGTACCCAGTCCTCATGCACGTGTGCTCCCACCCCCGCCACGTGGGCACACTCGTCCCACAAGTGTGTGCACAGCCCTCGCCACGCGTGCGTGCCCCAAGCGCTCTGCACGTACATGAGCATCCCCTGCACACGCACGCACACGCTGCGCACGCACCCCCCCCCGCACGCATCCCTTCATCCGAATGCACGCACACCCTTTACACGCTTCCACGCCCTGCACGCAGGCACGCACCCCCGTGTGCGTGCGTGCGCCCTACCGACCCCACACTCATGCCTGCCCGACAAGCACACCCTACGTGCCCTCATGTGCATGCACACACCGCATACGTCCCCTCACCCCACTCCTCCCCCTGCCCCACGGCTCCGTTCAGGCTTGTAGGTGCATGCCACGGTGCATGCAGACAAATAACTGAAGTGCAGATGCTGCGAGCATCCTGCTGTGCCCCCCATCCCCGCCCCGCCGCTCTCCCTGGCGTTGCCCCAGCGGTGGCTGCTCAGCCCCACGGTGTCCCTGGACGCAGGGCTGGCGAAGCGCCCCGGCGTGCCGGGGCCGGGACTCATCCTGACAGCGAGCCCAGCCCTACAGCGCCTCCGCCCCTGCGCCGCGCTGCCGCCGGCTCGGCCATGGCCTGCCGGAGCTGCCGCACGTGCCGGCGGCACTGCCCAGCCGTGCCGGGGTGGGGGGGATGGACCGCGCTGTGCCCTGGCACCGTGCCAGGGCTTGGCACCCCCTGTACCCCCCATGCCAGTTTCGCTGAGCTGGCAAACCCCGCCGGGGCCCAGGGACCGCGCAGCCGGGTGGGCAGGGGGCTGGGAAGAGCCCCTGGGCCGGGCGCCTTCCCGGGGGCCCTGCGGCCTTGCCGGCTGCTCCGCGCCCGGGGCCTCGCCGCGGCGCTGCATGCCGCGTGCCGAGGAGGGTCTGCACGGGCAGGCGGAGCAGCGCCGGCCCCTGCCAGCGCCCTGCCGCCCTTGCAGGCGCCCGGGGAGCCGCGCGCGGACGCCCGAGCTCCTGGCGCAGGTGAACGCTCTGGCAGCGGAGGTGCCGCTGACTCAGAGGTGGGAGGAATGTGGAAAATGCAGCCGGACCGCGGGGCCACGTGAGCGGCGGGCAGGGCCGGGCCTGCCAGCGCCGCGCGGCTGCAGCGCCGCGTGCGCCCCGCCGCGCGCAGCGACGCTCGGCCGGGGCAGGGAGCGCGCCGCGCTCACGAGGTGCCACCGGGCCCTAATTAAGTGCGTGGGTCGCCGGGACAGGCTTAGCTCGCCCTCCTCCGCGGCGTTGAGCAACCGCGCTGCGGGCTGGCACCGAGGAGCTGCCTGCCCGGTTTGGAGCAGGAGCTGGCTCCAGCAGCACTGGGAGTCGGAGGAGAGCGGGCTCAGCCCCTGTTCGCCTGCAGCCCTTCGCCAGGCTGCTCCTGCCCCCGAGAAGACCCTACCAGGCCTGGCAAAGGTGGTGCCCAGCCGCAGCATTGGCTCCCCGCAGCCCTGCGGCATGGCCAAGGTGGGACCATCCCAGCGCCTCCCACAGCTCTAGGGATGACGGGGGCTTGGAGATTTCCTGCTGCTCTGGGATCCCAGCCCTCTGCAGGTGGCTTTGCTCCCACAGAGTCCTCATACTGATGGAAAAAGCTGTCTGGAGACCACCCAGTCCTCCCAAGGTGTCACGTGGAGGCAATGCAAGCTGCTTCTCCATTCCCAGGTGCCTTTGGCCACCCTGTGACAGCTGGGATGTGCACAGGACAGCCCTGGAGACCAGTTGGTGTCCTGTTAAATGGGGCTTCTGCCCAGTGCCCAGTGACAGATCGGCAGAGACCTTCCTTGGGGCCTAGGGGTCAAGGAGAGGATGGATGGTCACTTCTGTAATGAACGGGAAGTGAGGCGGAGGCAACGAGCTGGGAAAACCTGGTGGTGTGAGAGCACCATTTGCAGGCAGCATTTCCTTCAGTCCCAGCTGGAGAAGACCCCAAAGGAGCAGATGGCAGCTGGACGCACAACTGGATATGGGTCAGAGCAAGCCTCTCTGTGGAAGAAGAAGAGTCCTAGGCACCCAGCGGGCCAGGAGCCGGGTCCCGCCAGCTGACACCTGCAAAGGGGCGAGTGATGGGCAGTGCAGGGAAGGGAGGAAGCAGCTCCCAGGACCTTGTGTTCCCCACACGCAGAGGAGCAACCTAGAGCTGTGCTTGCAAGTCCCGCTGGGAGAGCCCAACCTGTGTCCCCAAGGAAATGGCTGAGGGATTTAGGGCCTCTCCAAGAGCTGCACAGAGCTGGGTCCTGCCGAGCGTCCCAGGAGCGCAGGGCAGCGTTCAGGGTGACAGCAGTGGCACTAGTGAAGCAGGCTGCAGTCCAATTAACCCTGGATGTTCAGTCACCAGGCCAAACCCAGGTTATTTAAGGCCACCAGCAAAAGCTATGCCAGAGGTTGAATCCAGACTGCTAAATACAAGGAGTTTGTTGGTAATTTCTCTGCCTCACGTGGCTGTGCCGAGACTCCCTCCTATACCAGGGCCAGACCTCTGGGATCCAGATGGGATGGAAATAGTGCCCAGAGATTTGGTTTGGAGGAAGCAGAACCACAAAACACTTGCCCACCTGCCCCATCCTACCAAGGGGCAACTGCAAACCGGGGGACAACTCTGAAATGCAAATGGCCTGGTGACAGACAGGTTCATCCAGCCCTGAGGTCGCCCCGGGGCCCGCTGAGATGGGCCCTGGCGGCCCCACGGCACAGGCAGCCGGTGCTGTCCTGCGAGGCAGAGCTGTGCGCTGCGTGGGTTTGCAGGGTGGTGCTGCGAGGTGCACACGAGGATCGCGATGGGGGATCGCTCCATCATCGCGTGGATCTACAGAGCATCCGCAGTGCCTGGGGTCAGGGAGATATTTACAGGCAGGACTCGCTTGCGCTGGAGCCCTCGGTCACATACGGGTGACCCGTGTATAGTGTGCCAGGCGTTTTGGGGCAAAGAGCACCCTCTAGACCACGAGCAGTGAAAGCAGGGAGTGCAGGAAACTGCAGGGTCAATATGAGTCAGGTGCGAGTCACTCTGAAACAAAAGGTGAGACGCTGGGATAAGAAACGCAGATGACTCAGAGTTTCCACATCTTCAAGATATTGACCACAGGGGATGGCCAAGGACCAGCCGAGACCCCTCTTCATGTCGAGCCAGGACTAGGAGGGGGAAGCACTTGCACCGCGATGCCTTTGGGCCCCGGCAGCCCAGGCCTGTGGCAGGGAGAGCTGTGCCCCTGCACATCCCGAGCTGCCAGAGAGGTATCGGGTAGGCGATCTGGCAGGGATCCCAGCAGGAGCCTAGCTGCCAGCCTGGGAACCCGGGCTGAGAGCCCATGCCTTTGTGGAGTGCCCAGGCAGAGTCTGTTTGAATTAAATGGGAGAGATTTCCCCCTTATTAGCAGGCTATTAATCACATATAGCTTTTTTTTTAAATTGAGCTGTTGCACAACACCGTTGAGTAACAGCCTAATAACAGGCTGTAAATCTCAGTTCCCTCTCTGGGAGATTACAGATGTTAATAACAGATAATGACCCACAACTCACGAGTGGCTCCTTTCAGCCCTCCCCTTTGATCCCTCTGCTCTGCCCCGCGCTATACCCAGCCCCCGGGACGTAGTGGGGCTGCATGAAAGCCATGGGGCTGCAGGAAAGCCGTGCAAAAAGCAAGCAGTCTGTTAACCCTCCCAGCAACACCACCTCTACCCCCTACATCTGGGGGTCTGCACTGCCCAGCCCTGCTCTGGAACCAGGTAATTTCCCTGGACCTCTCTGAGGCTCTGCTTTTGGGGTCCCCAGATCCATGCAGTGGTTCACACAACCTGTCTTCAGTTGTGGGAGCACAAGGAGCAGCAAAGCACCTGCCTTGTGCCCCCTGCTCTACAAGCAGCCCTTGGATGCTGGGTGCACTCGGCAAGGTGCGGGGCGCCCCAGGGAGCCTGGGTGCCTGCCAGGACTGGGTGCACAGGGGAGGCTCAGTGGGCTAGGCAGGGCTTGGCCCCCGCTCCGCCAGCCCCGGGTCTGCTGCCGGCGGCGTCATCTCCTCCGGAGCCATCCTGCCACGTGTCGCGGCCTCTCACCGCTCGACTTTATTTGCATTTGGGATTTCTGTAGCCACCCTGCAGTGTTTGCAGCCCCGCGTCGCCCTGCCTCTCCAAACCGTAGCATATCCTAGGCACAAACGCTCCCCGTGCCGTCACGGCCCTGCTGCCGCCAGCCTCGGGGCTCGGGCCTCACGCGCTCAGGGATTGCTCAGGGGCTTGTTGCCACCTGGCTGTAGCAAGGCCAGAGCATGCTACATGCTGGCAAGAGACCACTGCACCGAGGCAGGCCCATGTGCCCACTTGCTGCAGCAGCTGAGCGGAGGAGCTAACCCCCGCACAACCTCCCACAGCGGGGTCCAAAGTCGGTCCCCTCCCCACCTGCCTGCTGCTTGCAACCCCACCTGAACTCCCTGGGGCATGGGCTGGCCCCTCCGTGGGGCTGTCCAGTGCCTGCCCCATTGCAGGAGGGAGGACGAGCCTCCTTTCTTAAGGACTGGCAGCCCCGAGCCCCCTTCTCTGAAACGGGTTCACCGCCTGGGTGCATCCCCATGCGACCTTTCATCACCTCCCTGTGCCCCTTCTTCAGGACGCTGCACGCCCTTCCAGGCCCAGGGTGGCCCTGCGAGGCGTCGGCATTGGGCTTACCCTCAGGTGCTCCTCTGGGGCCAGGGAGCGCCACGAAAGGGCTCGCCTCTCCAGCAAGGGCTGGCCTGTGTCCATGGGAATTTTGTGCCTCGGGATGCCTCAGCTCCTCTGCCCCCTGCCCCGTCCAGGAGCAGAGGGATGGAGGAACCCGGCGGGAGGGCCTGGGTGCATATTGCTCCCAAAGCATGGGAAGAGGGGGGATTTGCTCCTGTCCCCTGGGCTGGCTCCATCATTGCCAGGCCAGGCGTCAGCAGCAGGGTGACGTGGGGAGCCTGGGTGCCCTGAGATGGCAGGACAGCCCAGCCTGTGCGCAGGGAGGTGTGAGATCCGTCCATCCCCAGGGCCTCCAGGGAATCCTGCTGGAGCTACAGCAGTAGGGAGCCTCATCCCGGCTGCCAGGTGCCAACGGAGCGGCCGGGCTCAGCTGGGAGTGCTGATGGGTGCCAGGAGCGGGCTCCCAGCGTGCAGGGGCAGGCAGGAGCTGAGTCAGTACCAGCCTGCTTGTGCCAGGCCATCTCCATCAGCAACCCCCGAGCATCCCCGGGGGACCGGGGCCCAAAGCTGCCACTGCTGTGGGGAGAGGGCAGAAGGCTGCGCGCGGGGAGCAATCACCCAGCAGGCAGGGCTGGTGCAGGCGAGTGAGTCACCTCCAGCTTTCCCTGCTGGGGTGGGACTGCCGCAGCCACCCTGCGTCCCGCGGCACTCGCCGTTCACCCGGGATGGCACAGAGCAGCTGGGAGACAGGGCAAAACCGGGTCCTCCCCACCCCCAGTGTGGGGGCACCAAGACTGACGAAGAGATCCACGGACAGGCAGATTGCAGCATGGTGAAAACACAACAGCTACCTGATTTTAAGGTTGTGGAGGGTCAGTTTAGGACGAGGGTGCAAGGCATGCTTGCTGCGGGTGCAAGGGCTGGGTGGGGGACTGCCAGGCCCTGGCCCCAGTGCATGAACTTGATTTCCCCCCTCCTGCTCCTTGCAAGCGGGTTCAAGCAGCTGCCTGGCGCTGCATCCCACTGAGGCCAGGAAGCCCCATGGTGCAAGCGTTTCTGGAGTGCCATGCATACCCACGCGCTGTGTACACGTCTGCACCATATGGCAACAGTCACCGGCACCAGCGCCGACGACAGCAGCAGGTTCTGGAGAAGGATAGGGAAACAGCTGTGTTTGCTGGGAGAGGCGACTGCCAGCCTGGAGCCACGGCCAGCGCCCCAGCAGGCGCTGAGCCGGTGTTCCCAACATCGCCGTGCCGCTGAGCTTCACACCGAGCCTCTGGCAGCTGTGGGACACACTGCTGCACACGGACACCGGGAGAGCTGTAGCCAGAAACCCATCCAAGCTGGGAGCTTGTCTCCAGCAAGGGCTGCACAAGCAACTGGACAAGCTCAGTGTGACCCAACGGGGCTTCAGGATCCTCCTGAGCAGGAGTCATAGGACCACCAGGCCATGGTGTAACAGCATCTAGTGCACCCTCTGGGTGCAGAAAATGCTCGCAGTTTCCAGGTGTAGATCCTGCCCACAGATGTAGCATGGATGCAACCACGGGCCATGCAGCGGTGTCTTCTCCAGGCCCAGGAAAGGTGGCCTGGGAAGGCCCGGAGCAGATGAGCAAGGAGGAAAGCACTTTCCCAGGAGAGTAGGAGGTGCTGGTCAGTCTGCGAACATGCCTCCAGGGACACCACAGCTGGACCCCACCCCAAGGTGCCGGCCGGCCCATCCGGCCCAGCCTCCCCCGCTGGCACCCCGTTAGGTTAGGCACGGCCAAGCCGCGCTCTCCCTGCAGGTACACGGCACCTCGGCGTGCCCGTTCGCGGCCCGGCCGCCAGCTCCTTTCCCTAGGGACACCTTGCGAAGCCGGGAAGGTACCACCACTCCCTCGCACGGGGAATGCGGACCAGGGCTGCCCCAGCCAGTTTCTTTTCGGATGTTGTTATTAACCCTAAGCATTAGTCACGGTGTTTGCGAGCACCGCTGCCCTGTGCCGTGCCCGCAGCCTCCCTGCCGGGCGCGCTCTGGGGGCTGCAGCTCTCCCCTCGGCATGTCAGCGGCCCCATGGGCGCGAGGGGGAAAGGCTTCGCTGCACCGGCCTGGGGGTGCACGAGCCTTGAGCACGAGCATGGGAATTTTGGCAGCAGGGCTGCAATGCGATGAAGATCACAGCAAGAGAGGGTGCGTGCAAGGAAGCAGCGATGACCCCATGCCCAGCACCCGAGGGTGGCCCCTCTCCATCAAAACGTTTCCATTCCCAGCACCTAGACAGGACTCATGGCCCTTCCCCATCCCTTCTCAGCCAGTTTCCCCATGCTCCGGGGCTCCTTCCCCTGCTGGGAGCCGTGCGCCCCGCAGAGGGACAGCGGCAGCGTGACAGCCACCATAGCGGCGATGAGATGTGGCCAAGGAGAGGTTTCTGGTCGGGAGGCTGCTATAAGAGAGCCCAGGGCCTTTGATCTGCAGGGGCCCCGGCCGCGCTGATTGTGTCAGCGGGTTTAGTGCTCTCCGGAGCAGGCACCAGCCCTGCTATCAGGCACAGACAAACTGCTAAAGGGCCCAGCTACCATTTTAGATGCAAATGACCCTGCAATTGTGGACTTGGAGGGGAGAAGAATCCCTAAATCATTGTCAGTGGAAACAGACCTGGCTGGAGACAAAAAGGTTCCCAGGCGGCTTGAGTGGCCCCTTAATCTGCCCATTGAGGCCTCAAGTGCGGGACATCAGCAGCCTTTGCATTCCCGCAAATGAGCCCATTTATTGGAAGTGCAGATTCCTGGAGGAATGCACCTCTCCTGCCGGCCCCACCGCCAGCCCCAGCCAGGGGCCACCTGTGCACATGTCCCCGAGTCCCCCTGCTTGCCAGGAATGGCCCCAGGGCAGGCGGCTTGGCCCCAGGGCCCGCCGCAAACATCCTCTGATGGGCACGTCGGCCCCGCTGGCTTTGAAGTGCATCAGATTGGGCTGACAGCCCAGAAAACCTGCTCCGAGGAGAGGGGTTGGAAGAGGCGATCCCCCACCGAGGGTCTGGGGATGGAGCCCGTGGGCCACCCCGGTGTCCCCGAGCCGGGTCCTCGCGGTGGCCTTGCCCCGTCTGGCTCAGCACCCGCTCCAGCCCAGGTTACGGCGGGCGAGTTGGAGCACATGCACCGTGTCAAACCAGAATTTGAGTCACTTCAGGAGCTCCTGGGCTCAGTAAATCCAGCCAGGCGCGTGGAGCGAGGCAGGGCCTCCGCCTGCAGCCGGCCGCGGCGGCCGCGGGTTTCGGCGGGAGCACTCGGGGGTCTCCGGGAAGACCCCCGGGGCACCGCGGGCTGCTGGGCGGCGAAGGCTTCGTACCCCTCTCAGCGCCGTCCCAGTACCGCTCCAACGCTCCCCAGAGCCCGGCCGCCCCATGGGCACCTCCTGCGGGGGGGCTGGGAAGGAAGGCCACGGCACCCCGCATGGTCCCCTGCGGTCGCCGCCTCTTTCCAAAACACCGAGGCACGTGCACGGATGCGCCGGGCACCGTCCCGGCGTCGGGGGGGGGGGGCTGCCCTGCAAAACTGTTCCGCTGTGCTTTGATGTAGATGGAAAATTCCCTGTTTGGCTGGAAATCTGGGGGGCCGGGGAACGCAGCGCCTGTTACGCTCGGCGACGAATTAAAAATGTGTTTTGCTGGAAAGATTTTTTCCTCTCCTGACTGGGGAGGCGACATCCGAACCTTATTTTGTTTTCCACGTTGGGAAATGCGCCAGCGACTCTGAGCAGTCCCCGGGGCCCCGGGGAGCCGTGGGAGGGCCGTGGCCGGGATGAGCCCCTCGCCGGCACGCGGGAGCTGCCGATGGAGCGGGACCTGGGCGCAGCCAGGCAAACGGAGATGGGGAAAACGGAGGCCGCCCCGCGCGTCCCCCCCGCCCCGGCCCATCGCCCCTCCGCGTTGGCGGCTGCACGGAAACCCCCGTTTCTTTGTCCCTGTCCCTCTGCTCCCCGCGGTGCCCTCCGTGCCCCGGCGCGCGTGCGCCAGCTTCGCCGGCGGGAGCAGGGTTGGTCCAAGAGCCTGGTCTCGCTGTGTGACTCATGCCAAAATAAATGACGCTCGCTGCATTTCAAGTTTTTTGTTGGTAAGAGAAAAACGTAAGGAGGTATGAAAGTAGCTCTGTGAGCTGCTCTTAAATCGCTGGAAGCGCTTCTCCTGCTGGCTAACGCTCCCACCTTGGAACTGTTTTTTAGATATACAAAAGAGAGAGGTGGGAGAAAAGCATTTTTCATAAAAATTCCTTGTGACCGTTTGCAATACAGGGAATAACTTGGGAAACGAAGCCGGGTTTATTTTGGTTTAAAACCCCACAGACGAGCCTGGTCGACCCCAAACGGCTCCAGCGGACAGCGAGCCCCGCGCAGCGACGGCCTCGCTTCGCCTTCTCTTCTCCGCTGCCCCGTCCCTTTGGCCGCGCGCTCGGGCGGTGCAAACGCCGCGGGGCTCGCGCCGCTGCCCGGCGCCCTCCCGGCCGCGCCGGGGCCAGCGCCGGCTCCGGCTCCGGCTGCGCCGCCGCGCTCACTCGCTCGCCCGCCCGCCGGGTTATCGGCTCCGGAGCGCATGTTGGTTTTGGCACGGCGCGCCGGGACCACACCTACTATTTAAATACCACAGCCAAGAGCTCTGAGCGGGGGGGGGGGGAATAAGAAAGAAAATGAATATGAAATATTTGTTGCGGTTTGGAGATACACACATGCACACGCAACACAAACACGCCAGCCCGGCCCCGGATCGCTGGCAGCTGAGGAAGGAAAACTCCGGCTACGATTGCCTCCAAAACCACCCGGCAGCCGCGTTTGCTGCAGGGAAGCCCTTTGGGTTTAAATTCGCCTCTGCCACGCGCCGAGCCGGAGCCCCGTTCACGCCCAGGCCGGGAAAGCCGGGGCAGCTCTTCCCCGGGTGGCTCTTGCGCCCCGGGGGCTGGGAAAAGGCTGCCGGGGGGGTCGGAGCGCAGCCGGCGGGATGGGGCGGGCGGCAACCCCCAGGGACGCGGACCCTCCGCAATAAGCAGCTCCCGTCCTGTAAGTGCCGGCGGGGCAGAGGAGCTCGGCGGGGGATGGAGCAAGACCAGAGAGCAAAGGGAGGCATCTGGGACAAGCCGGGCCGGACTCGGGGACGCAGCGACACGGGGGAAGGTGGCGGGGAAGGCGGCGCGCGGCCGGGCGGCGAGGCAGCTGGAGCAGGTGCGCTAGCGCCACGCTCCTTTCCCGGGCTCCCTCCCGGAGAAGGTCGCCCCGTGGTCTCTCCGGATGGACATTTCTAAGTTGTTCCGTTGCCTGTTTCATCATCGGAGGCCGATTAAAGAGAAAGCAAGTTCCCGTCGCTCCGCTCCTAACCCCTTCGCTGCCGCGGCCCCAGAACAAAAGGAGGAATTGGGCTCGGGCAGCTTGTGTTCCCGTTTGATTATTTCCAACAGGGGAGTGAATCTATTTTGGAACTGGTATTCCCAGGGGATGAGCTTGCTGGAGCAGCGCACAAGCAGGCTTGGAAAAACCAAAAAAAAAAAAAAAAAACCCACCCTTTTGCAACGTGTTGCAAATCTCTTTACCATCGCGGCGGCCGGACCACTCAGTGCCGCTTCCCGGAGCGCGGTGGAGCAGCCGTGAAGCAGCACCACCCCGCCTCCCCTTCGAAAGCTGCCCCCTTCCCGGGCGCCGCGGGGTGCCGGCGGGCCGGGAAACGGCGCGTGCCTGCGGGGAGCGGGCCGGTTCGGCTTCGGCGAGGCGCTTCCCCTGGTTTAGGCCGTGCATGAGAAAGGGAGGTTTAAGCAGCCCCCCGACTCGGGGTTAGCCGGAGGCTGAAGATCGTGTCACGAGGGACGAGGGGCGGCAGCGGCTCGAGTGAGAGGGGCTGAGATTTTCAGCCGGATGGTCTGAAACTGGGCAGTTGCGGGGCTCACGCGTGATGCGTACCCGCCAAGCCGCAGCGCCGGGGGCGTCCGGAGTTGAAGCGCTCGTGCGCGGTGGATCGCCGCTGAAGCGGGGCGTGGGAGCCGGGGCTTCGGCGCCTGCAGCCCCTCGCCAGGCGCTCGCGCCGCTGGCGATGCCCACCGCGGAGCTCCCGGCACTGCCAGTCGGCACGCTGGCGTCATTTTAAGAGATAAGACAACCACAATGGGGGGGGAGAAAACCTCCCTTCTTCCCGGCTTTCTCTGTTTCTTGGGGGGGGGGGTGAGAAAAGAAAATGGCAATTCCTGCCTTTCCCCAGGAGAAATTGCTGGGGTGGCACAGCTCCGCTCCAAAGCGGTTTGCGGCGGCAGCCCGTTCCCGGCGGCCTTCGCGTGCGCCGGGCCGAGGGCTGGCCACGGCGCCCGCGGCAGCTCGCGATGCCCCTGGGCAGCGCTCAGCGCCGCTCAGCGCCGGGCGAAGCCTCGGAGCGCCCGGCGCCGGCTTGGCCGGCGCAATACCCTGCGCGTCGCGCCGCTGCGCGCGGGGCCTGCTGCTGTCGGTTTTCCTGTGCCAGTGAAAGTTGAGCAGCGGAGGGAAAACGTTGCTGTATGTTATAGAGGAAGAGAGGTAAAAAGGGCAGGAAATTTGCACCATGTCCATTTCCCCTTGGCCCTGGGCCGCTGCTCGTTCCGGATTCGGGATTTGCGTAGGCAGAGTTAAAAATAACAGGGGTATATAAAGAAAAACTCCCGAGGCTGCACCGGCCCCATAGCAGCCCGGCCGCCAGCCCCAGGCGCGAGGGCACAGCCCGGGCTCGGGCCGGGGGCGGGCGGAGATCAAAGCGGGAGGCGGCGCGCGCGGGGGGCTGCGGGGCGCGGGGGGCCGGCGGCCGCGCCGAGGGGC
The DNA here is from genome assembly GCF_028389875.1 of Rhea pennata. Lineage (NCBI taxonomy): Eukaryota > Metazoa > Chordata > Aves > Rheiformes > Rheidae > Rhea > Rhea pennata. The sequence continues at coordinate 12,257,578 of NC_084670.1, read as the reverse complement.
CGCGCGGGCGGCCGAGCGCCAGGTCTGTGCCCGCGCTCGCCGGGGCCGGCGGGGCCGCGGCAGGCTGCGAGGCGCCCAGCCCCGGGAGACGCGGCCGAGGATGCTCCTCTGAGCAGAGACCTCGGCCCGAGCCCCGGCCCTCCGCGGCCGCCCGCGGCCCGGCGCGGCCGGGGCCCGGGGCAGGCAGGGCGGACACAGCAGCTCGCTCCGCCGGTGCAAACGAATCTGCCCTCTGTGCCCTGATAACATTGTGTTTGTCGCGGAGCGGGAAGAGCCTGCCAGCACACGATAAGAGCAGATGACTTTATTCTGGACCTGCTCCGGATTGAATTATGCTTTAATTTCATTTTTGGTTCCTCTTTTCTTTGCAGTAGGGGAAAAGGCCTGGAGGGGGACGGGGACGGGTCTGCAGGCTCCCAGACCCTTCTCCAGGTTACCCAGCTCCACGTGCAGGGGAGGACAGAGAGCAAAACCCAGCCAGATCCACTTTCAGCCCTTGGGGAAGTAACCCCCGGAGCGTGGGACCCCACCGCGCCTCCCCACAGGACCCCCCCGAGGCCTTGGTGCTCTGGCTTTGCCTCCCACCAAAGCAGAAGCTCTCTGAGCTGCGGAGCCGTGGCAAGTGTTGGAGGGGCTCCCGCGCCAGACGGGGGTTTCCGACGGGAAGGGGGCACCTTTGCGGGGACACCCTGGGGTGCAGCCCAGCCCCCAAGCGCCGGCTGATGAGAGGCTTCTCAGCCCCCAGCATTTCATGGGGCCGGGGACCCCACGGAGGTGCCAGCAGGGCTCTCTGCCAGGTCTGGCTACTGCTCACCTCGCCGGGGCTCCCTGGCTCGCTTTGAACTTGCGTCCGCCGGGCGCCCCGACGTGACTCACGCGGGGCTTTGGGGGCGACGGCCACGCTCCGCAGGGCCGCGCGCCACCCGCCCGGCCACCCCGGCAGGGAGCTGCCGAGAGCGGGGACGACCATTAACCCTTTCCCCTTCCGCCATCGCCTCCCGGAGCAGCCCTTCCCACCCCCCTGTTTGCTCTCCTCCCGGGCTGCTGTTTGATCTCGTCTCCTTTACAGCCGCGGCGCAAGAGATAATTTGCGTTTCCTAAACGGGCTCCCGTCAACAGCGGGCTGCGCGAACACCTCCTCCCTCGGCCCGCTGGAGCGCCGGGGCTCGCGGGCGGCCCTCGCGCCCCGGCGGGAGGCACGGCCGCGCTCGGGGCCCCGCCGCGCGCCCCCCCGGCTCACGGTGAGCAAATCCCTCCCGCGCTTCGTCCGTGCTTTGTCCCGGCTCCCTGCGCCGCCGGTTCTGGCAGCGCTTGCGTTGGTGTGGTGCCTGGCACGATGCCGCTCCCCTCCGCGCCGGCTCTTCTACCGAAACAGTACCGAGAGCTTCCTGGGGAATAGCCCACACTGCAAGAAATATTGGCCACAAAAATGAATCCGATCTGCTGGCGACGCCTCTCAAAATGAGCCAGTGCTGCACAAAACGGCCTGGAAAAGGGGAAACCCAAGCAGAGCTAGTGCTTGTCCCCTGTGGCATCTGCTCTCACTTATCTATAAAAGTTTGGGGCAGGAACTGCCTCACTATTAATTATTATTTGGACAAGAAACCAATAATGGGATTGGGCTATGGCTTAAATAAGCTACTCCAGGGGCCAGGCTGAAAGGGATCTCAGCTGAGGCTTCTTGCCTTTGCCAGTGCGAAGGCAACATGTTCAGAGAAAGACTTTGCAGTTTGCCTTTCGACCTGCTGGGCAGCAATTAATAAACCCGATCCCTCTCGGGCACACGGGGCCCAGGCGGAGAACCGGCGCGCGCGCTGGAAACCAGGGCAGGGATTCGTGGTAAAAGGGGGAAGATTTGAATCGTTGTTGTTCCACTGGATTACTGAAATAATTTATTGCAATGCTCCACCCTTGTAATTAAAGTGTGGTGATGAAAGCAACTGGTAGAGTAGCTTTGGATCCAGAAGCAGCGTGTGTGTGTGTGTGTGTGTGTGCGTGTGCATACATTCACCTTTGGTGTTTATATTTGTTTTTTTTTTTTTTTTTTTTTTTTTTTTTTTTTTTTTTAATCGACTCCCAACTTCTGAATAGTGAAGGCAGCAGCTCGAATTCTTAGAAAGGTATCTTGAGATGGAAGGCCCCAGAAAGCAGGGAGACAGGCTTGGGGAGATAAGGGCTATTGCTTCTCGACAAACCCAACAGTAACAGGGGCCATTCCTGGTACTGCTGGACGGAGGCCAAATGGAGATGGTCTCGCAGTGGGCTGCGTGGCACAGGCAGAGCCCCGTGGGGAGGCCTGCCCAGCACCCGCGGGTCTCCGGGCCACCCCTGCCCTCACGGCTTGCTGGCAGGCAGGGGGACTCCTGGGTTTCTCCTGTGCACTAGGACCTCCAGGGCCCCTTGTGTCCTCCCCCGTGGGAAGCGTTCGGGCGGACGGCATGGTCCTGGGGTGCGTGGGGCAGACGTGGGCCCACGCGTCCCACGGCGGGGTGCTCGGGGACTCGGCTGCATCGGCGGGCCCCAAGCAGGGCAGGCAAACGTCCCGTGGAGGCTGTGGGGTGAGATGAGCCGAGGCAGGCAGGCTGCCAGCCCCGGCAGGCTCTGCCGGGCACTTATCTCGGCCAGCACACGCACCCTGCGCGCAGCGAGATGAGAGCCGGCGCGCTCTGGGCTGCTGATTGCCTCACCGACAGCACCGGCGTGGGGGAGCACGGCCCCATGGACGCTGTTACATAAAACGAGCAGAGCGGGGGCACCGGGGCTCAGCACCCCTGGGGGCTGGCTCTCACCCCGGCCCCCTCCCCGGCTTGCACAAGCCCCCTGCCGCAACGATGCCTTTGCGCGCTGATAGGCTTGGCCTCTTTGCTGGCACAAGCGCCGGTGCATGGCGCGCTCACAGCCGTAACCGTGCCCCCGACTTCCCCGGCACGCTCCTGCTCCCACTCCCGGCCATGCACACTCGTGTGCAGCACAGCCCGCGCACGGAGCCCACTGTGTGCCCGCAGCCCTGCCCCGCTCGCACAGTGGGGCAGCGTGTTGGGAGCCCCCCGGCCCTGTGACCTGCGCAGGCACCCCTGCCCTGCTTCTGCTGTGAGGCAGGGTGCTGAGGGTCCCTGGCTCTGTGGTCTCAGCCAGCACCCCTGCCCCCTTCACGCCGCGGGGCAGGGTGTTGGGGAAACCCCGGCTCCATGACTTACAGCGGCACCTCTGCCGTGCTCATGCCGTGGGGCGGAGCACGGGGGACCCCCAGCTCTGTGATCCACACCAGCACCCCTGCGTCCCTCACACCGTGGGGCAAGGTGTTGGGGGACCCTGGCTCCGTGACCACACAGGCACTGCCCCGCTCGCGCCGTGGGGCAGGCAGGGGGGACCCTGTCCCCGCGCCCCCCGGGCAGGCTCCTCGCAGGGGGGCCGGGGCGGCTGGCGGGGGCGCCGGGCCGGGCCCCGCGGGCCTCCCGCAGCCCTCGGGACGCCGCCGGGACCCGTCGAGGATCGTCCGCGACTGAACGGGGGCGTGGCCAAGGGGGCGGGGGCGTGGCCAACGCGCGCGGGGGCGTGGCGCGGCGCGGCGGGAGCCAATGGGAGGCGGCGGCGGTGAATAGTAATGAGGGCTGGCCCAATGGGGGCGCAGCCATGCTGTTAACAGCTTAGGGGCGCGGGGCGGCGCAGAGCAGCGCTGCCGCCGCGGGGAGCGGAGCGGAGCGGAGCGGCGCCGGGCCCCGCACCGCGCTCCCCCAGCCCCGGCCCCGCTCCCCGCCCGCCATGGCGGCGGCCGTGGACGAGAGCACCCTGCCCTCCATCTCCACCTTCGCCAGCCTCCTGCCCCTGGAGGAGCGGCCCGCCGACATGCTCCACGTAAGCGCCGGGACCCGGGGGGCGGCTCGGGCAGGGCGCACCGACGGCGGGTGCCGGGGCTCTGCCCCGCGCCGGCAGCGGCGGCGAACCCCCCCCTCCCCCTGCACACACACACACCCCGTGTCGGTGGGCGCCCTGGGTTCGGCGGCGGAGCCCCGGGGGGGCGGCGGCCGGCGCCCTGCGTCGCGCTGCCGGCGCAGTCCCAACCCGTCGGACGGGTTGGGGCGGGGGGGGGAGTCGGCGCCCCGAGCGAGAGGCGCGGGCCGCGGTGCCGGTCGGCGGGCGCCGTCGCCCCGCCGGCCCTGACGCCCCTCTCGCCGCAGAGGATGCTGCAGCAGGACGGCCCCGCCGCCGTCAAGCGGGAGGACGACGACCTGGGCAAGTTCGTGGACTTGGATTTCATCCTGGCGCACACGACCAGCGGCGGGCAGGGGCCGCCGGGCGCCGGCCCGGGCCCCAACTACCCCTTGCCCGAGACCCCCGAGAGTTGCGGCACTACGTATGATAGCGACGGCTCGTACCCCACGCCGGGCAAGTTCCCGGCGCCCTACGCCGAGGGCCAGGGCCACAGCTACGTGGCCGAGTTGCTCACCCCGGACCTGCCGGGCCACTGCGAGCTGCAGCGGAGGGAGTACACGGAGCTGCGGGTGTCCGGCGGCCCCCACCACCCCCACGCCCTGCACCCGGCCCTGGCCCGTCCGCTGCCGCTGGACCCCGCGCAGCCCTTCGGGCCCCGCATCAAGAAGGAGCAGCCGGAGGAGCGCGCCTGCATGATGGGGCTGCCCGGCGGCGACTACCTGGGGCCGGGCGGCGGCGAGCACAAGCCCCGCGTGGTGCCGGGACCGGTGCCGGGGCCGCCCCTGCCCTACCCGGGCTTCACCCACGGCCGCCTGGGCCCCCCCGAGGAGCCGCTGCCCGGCGCCGACCCCCACCTCCTGGCCGACCTGCCGCCCCACTACGCCGTGGCCCCGCACCGCTACGCGCCCCACTTCGCCCCCCAGCCGCCGCCGCAGTTTCATGGACACTTCAGCGTCTTCAGGGAGCCCCTGAAGGGGCCGGGCCCGGGGCCGGCAGGGCTGCCCGGGCTGCTGGTCACGCCGCCCAACTCGCCGGTGCTGGAGTACTTCCCGGCCGGGCCCCCCCCCGAGGACTGCAAGCCCAAGCGCGGCCGCCGCTCGTGGGCGCGCAAGCGGACGGCCACGCACAACTGTGAATACCCGGGCTGCGGCAAGACTTACACCAAGAGCTCCCACCTCAAGGCGCACATGCGGACGCACACGGGTAAGGGGCGGCCGGAGCCGCGGGGGCGCGCACGGCCGGGCCGCCGCGGGGCCGCGCAGCGGGGCCGCGGCGCGGGGAGGCTGCTCGCGGACGGGGCAGCTGCGGAGGGTCGCCGCGGTGGGGCCCGGCGGGAGCGCACGGAGAAGAGCTCCTCGGCTGGCGCTGGGGGTGCATGGAGGGGGCCCGAAAGGGGGTCGAGGTGCTCGGAGACACTCCTTCTCCAGCCGGCCCCGGGTGCACGGCGGGGCTGGATAGGGACACACGGTGTTGGTGCACAGGCAAAGCTGCCTGGAGAGACCCTCGCGGGTGGTGTGGGGCTGCACGGGGGGGGGGCTTATAGTGGGGCCAGACAAGGGCACGTGGAGAGGTGCCTGAGGTATACGAAGAGCCTCCGTGGTGGGGCCCAATAGTTAGCCAGAGGCACCCAGCAGGGCTGCAGGACCTGGGGACACATGGAGAAGCCCTACAGGTGGGCCTGGGGGGCCACCGCGGGGTGCAGGCAGACTGGGTGCACGCAGTGACATCCCGCAGCAGCGCTGGGTTGAATGGAGCACATGGTGAGGCCCCACAGCAGGCTGAGGCCAGGAAAGGGAGCACCCACAGGGAGGCCCTGCAGTGGGGCGGGGGTGTACGGAGAGGACAGGGCCTCATGGTGGGGCTGAGCTGAGAAGAGGTGCAGCACATGGGGAAGGGCAAACATATGGGGGCACGGGGAAAGGTGGGTGAAGCAAAGGTGCACAGATGATGTGCTGTACATGAGGGTGCCCCTTGGTATGGTGCCAGAAGGGTGGGCAGAGCTCCCCTTGGAAAGGATGCACAGTGGGGCTGGATGGGGCGGGGTGCACATGGGTGAAAGCATATGAGGGTGGGGAGCCCCGAGCCTGCTGACGCCTCGCTGTCTGCAGGTGAGAAGCCCTACCACTGCACCTGGGAAGGCTGCGGCTGGAAGTTCGCCCGCTCCGACGAGCTGACCCGTCACTACCGCAAGCACACAGGGCACCGGCCCTTCCAGTGCCACCTCTGCGAGCGGGCCTTCTCCCGCTCCGACCACCTCGCCCTCCACATGAAGCGGCACATGTGAGCGGCGGGCCGTGGCCGGACTCTGCCTCCCCTCAGCCGAGCGAGTCCCTGGAGCAGCTCGTGGTGTAAATAGCATTGGACTGGGGACAGCCCTGGCAAGCAGCCCGGCCGCCCAGCCCTCTCCGCTTGTAGTTTGTCACTAGTTTTCTCCTTCTGCCCCTCCTGTGAGAGCTGGGCCCAGCAAAGTGGTGGGGAAGGGCTGCTTTGGGGTGCAGATGGTGGAGCAGAGCCTCAAGAAGCGTCTCCAGCCCCTGGCCCAGGCACCATCATTCTGCTCCTGCCTGGAGAATCTGCTCCAAACCACGCACTGAGCACCTGGGACAGGGCAATGGGGCTGGTGCAGCAGGGAACCTGTCCCCAAAGCTTGTACCTTATATTTGGCATCAGTTTAACCTTCTCCCCCTGATCCCAGCACCTCGTGGCTTCAGGAGCTGTGGCAACTGACTCTGGCCAGGTTTCTGCCAGATACCCAGGTCTGCTTGGTGTGCGAGGCACAGCTCTTGGAAGCGGGTTGCTGGTCGTTTTGGTTGTGGCCATCAGAACAAACCTCTCCTGACCCAAAAGCACAGACCGGACGGGGTGAGGGTGGACCTGACTGTGGCTCGTGGGTATAAGGTTTGCAGGGATTGGCAGCAAAGTGTCACCTTGCACAGGGAGAGATGGCACTCCTGTTGCCAGCTTGGGACCCAGCCGGGGAGTATGATCCTGGCCGTTCCCGCAGCTCTCCATTTGGGAGCCTAAAATGGCTCTCCTGGCTCTTGTCTAATTGTCTGCTTTAATTTGTTTTGTTCTTCCCCCTCAGGATGACACCAGGTACTGCTGCAGCTGCCTTCCCCATGCTGTTTTTTTTTTAAAAAAATTTGGTATGTTAAGGACAGTGAGTCCAGCTATAAATGCCCAGGTCTCTGCTATACTTGAAACTTTCTTAGAGGAAAAAGAGAACTCAAAAGAATGAGTCTTTTTATGTGCAGCTTCTGCAAAGCAAGTTGTAAATTAAACAAAGCAGTAATATATAATGTTTCTGTTTTTTAATATATTTTTTTTCTTCCAGCTGAGAACACAGATGAGTCTCGGCTTTGGGAAGTGCACTGTTCCCGTCTGTGTATATTGTTAATTAACATTTCTCTGCTTGGGCACGTTAGGTCTCTCGCACTCTGAAATGTTACTTTTCTTTATATGCAAACTGTTGAAATATTGTGATCTGCTGTATAATAAATAAACAAGATGTCAACATGAAAGAGCCAGGAGAGTTTACTTTAAAGCTTTCTTCTAAGAGGAGTGGGTGAGGCTGGGCTTGCTTGTCAGTAAATATTTACATCGATGTTCATTTCTGCTTAAGTTAGCTGCGGAGGATCGATGGGGAACGCCCAAGCCTCGGCATCTGAGCGGCATCTCCTGTGCAACAGCTCTTGAGTCACCCCATTTCCCCGTGCCTCAGTTTCCCTAATCTGCAAATGGGGCAATTGCGGCACAGGGATGGCGTGACCGGCTCTACGGTGAGTCACTGCTGAGGGGAACGGCAGCCGAAACTCCTGGGAGCCCCGCTGTCCCATGTGGCCCTGGCCCGCTGTCCCCCACCTGCAGCGGGAGCTCTGCTGTGCCAGCCTTGCTGTCGCAGCCAGAAGGTCCTTGGTGGGTGCCTGTCCCTGCTGCCTGCTGTCTCTGCTCGCTGTTGGGGTTCAGGTGTGGAGATCTCCCCTGGGTTAGTAGGTGGTGAGTCAGCAGGAGGCTGCCGCAGGTCCCGAGCTCAGCAAGCAGGTCTGGCTCCATCCCTCCTGCCCTCCCACGGCTGATTACCCGTGATGCATGCACGGCCCTCAAGGCCGGGGCTTGCCCGGGCCTGACACCGCGCAGGGAGAGCACGGCATGGGCTGTGCAGTGCCCTGGGCTGCAGGATCACCCCAGGCAGAGGGCCAGGGCCGGGGGATGCCCCAGGGCCTCCTTGTCCTGCAAGTGGAAATTAGATGTAGCCGTGCTGCAAACAAGGGCTGGGAGCTGTGGCCCGGGATGGGGCTTTGCTGATCCTGCTCCTTTGGAGCTTTTGGCTGCCCCGAGTCCAGCTGGAAGAAAAGGAGAAGGGCAGAGCAGGGCTGATGTCCCCCTGCGATGGGTGGCTGGTGCTTTGGGGACTGGCTGGCTGTCTCTGGGCCAGTATCCAGACCTTTGGGGTCTGCCCACCCCATGTGTCCTTGCCCCTGCTTCAGGCTGGGCAGCAGCCGGCCTGGGGCTTTGAGTCCTGACTGTGGGACTGTATCTACAAGTGTCACAGATCTGCCAGGTGTAATCACTTGTCCTTTCTACAGCTGCCTCCACCTTCTGCTTGCCCCAGTTTTTGTGGTGTGTTTGCATGAGGTGATACTGCTGGGAGCACAAGTGACCCACGATGGGGTAATTGGAGTATCTTGTTCCTGGGACCCAAAGATGAGGGTCCAGCACTGCCTGGGTGGCTGGAGCACAGCTCCAGAGCTGCTGCCTCTGCTCCAAAGACTTCTTCAAAATGTCACACGGAGGGAGAGGGAAAGGTGTGGGCTGTTTGAATTAGCGATGAGTCAGGCTGGCAAAGCCAGATGGGGAGAGAGTGCGTGCCTGCATGTTTGTGTGTGTATAAGTAATCTCTGGCTTTGTGTTTTTATTATGATTATTATTTTTATTTCCAGGGGAACGATGAATTTCTCCAACCATCCTGTCCCACTGGAAAGGCTGGCTCTGCTGTCCCGTCCTCCCGAAGCATCCTGGGAGCTGCAGTGACGGTCCGCGGCTGTTTTGAGGATTGCTTGTGAGATCAGAGTGCAAACCAGTTCTTCTTTGCCTTTCGTCATCGCTGGGCCGGGGCGGGCGGGAGCGAGGCATGGCTGCGTGCGCGCTGCCTTGCCGCCACTGCCTCGCACGGAGATGAGGGGCAGCCGGGAAGGTGCTTTGGCTCCTTCTCCAGGGTAGAGCCACTGGTGGTGATGGCTTGAGCTTTGCTGTCCTGCTGCCAGCTCCCCCGAGCCCTGGGGCAAGTTGCTCCTTGGGCACCGATAGGATACAGTACTTGCAGTGAGCAGCATGGCTGGGAACCTCACCTGAGCAAGGAGTGGCTGTAGTGAAAAAGGCAATTACATTTAATTTGCTGTTAATTAAAAACACCCTCTTCCAGTTGCCTGGATCAACATGCACCAACTGTGCAAATCCTGGCACAGAAAGCGACGGGGGCAGCAACAAAATGCACTCGGTGGTGCTGCAGAAACACCCCGTGCTGGAGGGGCCTCGCAAGGCAGGGCTGAGGTGCCCTCCCTGCCGACGGTCCGCGCGCCTGGGCTCGGCTGCAAAGTGCTTTGCCCTGGCCTGGCTGGGACACACGAGGACCCAAATGTCACAGTGAACCTGGTGGGGCTCCCGGCAGGACGTACGGCATCAACAACATGTCCTGCTCACTGGCCACCCCAGATGGGAGAGAGGGTTTCCCCAGAGATGCCAGGCTGGTGCCTAATCCCATTTAATCCTCCTGACTCTTCCTGGGTATCTGGCTGGAGTGCCTGAAGCGGGTCCCAGCACGCTGGGTTGCACATGGGGCTGGTGCAGAGGAAGGGCAGGTGGCAGAGCCACCCCACGGTGCCCCCACCGCGGTGCCCACGCACACCCTGCTCCCGGGCGCATCTCCCTGCTCCAGGGTGCATCCCCCGTCCTGCAGCCGGCAGGTCCCCCAGACCCGGCCCAAGGACGTGGGGCTGTGGGGAGAGGGCAGTCTGCAGCCGCGGGGGCCCCGGGGCTGTGGCGGTGCATGGGGTGTCTGACCCCTCCCGGCCCCTCTCCCGGGGGAGCTCCAGCTGCCTTCTCCTCCGGTCCCCACTGCTTGTCCGCGGGGTGGGTCAGGTGCCATGATAACGGGGCTGTGGCCGTCACCGCACCCTTAGGAAACATTTGGCTTCAGGCACCTGAATCCACGGGGAAGTGATAACTGGCCGGCTCGCTCGCCTTACCTGGACCCACACCTGGCGCTATCGTGCCTTAGTCACACACCAAGGGAGTTTTTCCACTGCTGGGCCCCAGATAATCTCCTCCCACCCCACTGGCCTCAGTGTTTGCATTTGTCCTCCTCCGCTGGTGCCAGGACACGCACACCTCGAGCCGGGGCCGGCAGACACACGCATCTCCAGCCTGCGGCTGCTCGCGGCCTTGTCTTGCAGCTGAGGATAGGGAGAGGGAGCAAGGAGCATCCTTCCCCAAACCCGGAGCGGTCAGGCAGCTTGCTGGGATGGGGCCAGCTCTGCTTTCCTGCTACGCGTGTCTGCAGCAACGCCCAGACCTCCTGCGTGGACAGAGGCTAGCCCTGAACCCCTGATACCGGGCTTCTCTCCCATTAGTTGGGATTACATTCCCCCCAGCACTCCCTGGAAGCTGTCTGGTTAAAAATCACATGTGCTGGGGGCAGAGTACTTGGAAACTCATCACGGACAACCAGGGCAACCTAACCAGGTCTGCTCGAGCCTAACCTCGGCTGGGGTCTGTGGGTCAGCCTGGCGAATGTGTGCTCTTGGCCCCGTCCGGGGGCCTCAGGCTGAGCTGGAGGCTCCGTGGGATGTGGCAGAGGCACCCCATGCCAAGACAGCCCAGGGGCCGTGCCGTGCTCGTGCCTCCTGCTAACGCTCCGGGCTGAGGGTGGGAGCGAGGCTGAGCTGGGAGATGGGGTGAAAGGCTGGGTGGGCAGCCTGGGCCCTCCGGACAGCAGGACAGGGGCGAGGGGTTACAGTGAGAAATCTGCTGCGTTGCAGCTGTGGAAGGTGTGGAGGGAGTATTGCCTCTGTGGTGGGCCAAAAGGAGGGGGAGCAAAGGGGGCCAGGAGCGAGAGCAGCAGCAGGGTGCGAGAGACAACACAAGCACCTGGGAAGGGGTCCACGTGGGTCTGGGCCGTGCTCCGGGGTTGGCACAGCCCCTGTGCTCAGCCAGGCTCCCTCCTCTCCCATGGCCGTGCAGGACAGCCCGGGGAGGGGTGGTGATGCTGGTGGTGGTGGTGTCTCCAGGCAAAATCCCAAGACACAGGAGCACTGGGCTCCCCTCTGCTATCAGCATCTCCAACCAGCCCCATGCCCCAGGCTCTCCCTGCACCCTGGGAAGGCAGGAGCTCCCTGGTCCACAGAAGTGACAGACCCAGGCACCAGTCCCCACACGGGGCTCACATGGATGGTGGGGGACTGGGTGTGCGCAGGGCTGCCCCAGCGCCACGCTGAGTCCCTTTCCGCTTGGAGGGCTTTGAAAGCCCAAAGGATGCTGTGACTGCTGCCCAGAAGCACTGCTCCGGGCCCCTTTGACCGCAGTGCTAATTGCTTTGCTGCTGATCGTGTTAGCAGAAGCATCCAGCTACTGCGTGGACAGGAGCTGACAGTGACACCTGCACCTGCAGGAGCTGGGGAAGTTGGGCTAAGTGCAGCATCCAGGGCCTGACCACCCCCCACCTCTGTTTTTTTGTTAGGTTGAAAAGCTGCTACCACAGGGAGCGAAGCTCAAAATGCTCCTCAAAATGCTCCGCCGACTTGGTTTATTGAGGAGGAGTGACTCAGTCGCAGTCCCCTGTACTGGGGACAAAGCTTGGGGCTGAGTCTCCCTTGGATCTAGAGAGCAAAGCAGAGCAAAAGGGCAAGGCTGGAAGCTGGGCTTGAGCAATTCAGGCCTAAAAGCAGGGGATACAATCAAAGCCCGAGGCCACGGAATGGCCATCTGCCTCTGGATTTTGAATCAGGATCTGTTGTTTCCTAAAAGTGCTGTTTAACTTCTTCATGAACAACCTGCGAACGGCCTGCAAGCGAGGGCGGTGAAGAGAGAAGTGCTCTTGCTCTGCTGTTACCAAGCTCTTCAGCGTGAGCCGAGCTGTGAAGAGCTGGGGAAGGGACGGCGTCAAGTTACCCCGTAAAGCAGGGGATGAGGCAGTGCCAGCGGATGCAAAGGGAGGCAGCGCTGGGGAAGGCAGCCCGGCCTCGGCAGCCGGCCTCGGGGGGGACGGGGTCACCACCACGGGCCAGCGAAGGCAAAGGAGCTAGTGAGGGTGCTAGAAACATTTAGGAAAGGATCGGGGAGCAAAGTAGAAACCTGCAGGACAAGCCCAGCATGCCCCATCTGGGGTGTCATGTGCGGGAGCGGTTGTGCTGTCTTGGGGAGCTGGGGAATTGCAGCAACGCTGGGAGGAAAGGCTTGTGGGCACGGGGAGCCTGCAAGGACTGTCCTGGGAGAGAGACGGCCAAGGCCCCCTGGGCACCTGGGCAGCAGCCTGTTGCGGTGAAGGTCCGGGAAAGGCCGAGCCCTTGTGCCACTCGCAGCGGACGGGCCCCTGCTACATGGGACACCCGGCAGCCTGCTCCAGAGGCAGCCTCTGGCTCAGGGAGCTCCTAAAGCACAAGTTGCCAGATGTCAGGAGGGCAAGACAGCGTCCTGGGGCAGGTCACGTACACACATGCCATCCTGACACTCTTCCCTTAGTGTCCGCTGTGTCCTTGCCTTGGTCTCTAGCCAGGCTAGAGGCATTCTGCGTGAAAAGCTGCGTGTTGACGGGGACCAGGACTAGGATGGATGTGGTGCAGCTGCGAGCAAACGGGGCTGGAACGGGGCAACCTCGGGGCTGGCTCCGTCCTTGCCAGGGACCTTCGCTTGTGGGAAGAAGGCCCGAGATGTTAAAAGTCACCTTCTTCAGTGGCAACTGTGTGGGGTGGGACAGAAGAGGGGTCAAACGATGCCTGGGGACAACAAACGACACTCTGGGGGTGTCACCGCCGCCTGGCAGGGCACTGGCATTCCCCTCGTGGTCCTGGAGGAAGGCGCTGGCTGGGAGCTGGTGCAGAGCCGGCACAGCCGGGAAGGGATCGCTGGCGGGTCGGGAACCACAGCAGCTCGGACGCGGCTCCCTGCTATCGGGGCTGAGGTGCAGGAGAAGGATCCCCTTTCCCGGACCCTCCGAGGCGGCCGGCGGATCCCCCCGGGGTCTGCGCGCCCTGCGCTGAGACCTCCCGCGGCAGGCGGACCCGTCAGGGACCCGCTAGGCAGCCTCGCTCCTGCCCCACGCAGCAGCTTCCCGCCCTTCCCGTCCCCCCTTTCCTCCCTTCCCGAGCGGTACGAGACAGGTCAGCGTTACTCAAGCTTTCACTGCCGACCGCCTGCAGACTCGGGCGAACGCTGCGGCTCTGGAGCACGTCGGGAGGGTTTCCCCGCCAAGCGCGAAGCCGAGTAACACGCACGCTCTTCCTAAGAACCGCGCTGGGAACCGCGGCCCGAGCGTGCCAGGCGGAGCAGCACCCGCCTGGCAGCCGGCCACCCGGCACTGCCGCCGCGGCGCTGCCTCCGCCAGCTCCCGGGCGCCGAGCCTCACGCAGCCCGGCAGGTCCCCGCGCGCGGGCGGAGCGCGAGGGCGCGATAACCGGGCGCCGGCGCCGAGGGAGAAGGCCGCAAAGCTCCTTACGAAGCTCGGCGCGGCGCTCGGGGCGGCCCCTGCGGTCCCGGTGGGCTGCGGAGGCGCCGGCTGCTGCCCCGCACCCGTCGTAGCCACCCCAGGGCCGCGGCCGTCCGGCACCCCGTCTCCTGAGCCACGGCGGACCGGGAGAACGCCGGGATGATGGGGGACCCACGCCGGGAGCCCCCCGGCAAGACCTCGGCGGCGCCCGCAGCTCTCTGTCCCTGGGGCCGCCCGCCCCGCAGCTGTGGCCCGCCGGGACAGGGGGTCTCTCCCGCACTGCGACCTCGCCCCGGGGCCGGGGCGGCTGGTGCAGGGGGAAGCCCAGGGTCACCCCGGCCCCCAGCCATGGGACAGCCCGGGGCGGGAGCGGCCATGCTGCCATCTCCTGGCAAGGAGCAGCGTCCCGAGCCGCCGGCCCTCTCGGGGACAAGGCCCGTCCCCAGGGGGGTTGACGTACCCCACGCACCCCCGCCAGCGTGTTTCCCTCCCGCCCTCCCGCTCCACCGCAGCTGCCGAAGCCCCCTCGGCCTGGGCCGGCTCCCCACCATCGCCGGGACCCTGCAGGCCTGGCCGGGGCGGCACCAGCCCAAGCGGGGCCGCACGTCCACGGCCCGGGTACCCAGCACCCTGCGGCCGAGGCTCCCGGCCGCCGCGAGCTGGCGGGGGGCAGGGAAACGGGGTTCACGCGGCCCCCTCGTCCAGCCCAATCTAGATCTCTGCCTCGGGCTGGCTAGAGAGCCTATTCCACCACTGCTATTTCGGAGCCGTTCGGGAGAGGAGGTGATGCCGGGCATGCAGGGCCCAGGGGGGATTTTGGGGTGGCGGGGCGATCTGCCGGAAGCGGGACGCGAACACGCAACCTGGGCACCCCCGCTCCCTCCTCCCTTCCGAGCTCTGGGGTGCGCTGCCCAAAAGGCTCCGGGCACTTCCGGGCGCTTCTTGGCGGGACCGGAAGTAGCGCTGCCCGGGCGAGAATCTTGACCGCGCCGTCCGGGAGCACGGTGGCTGTGGAGCCGGCGCGGGTGAGAGCGGGACGGGGACGGGGACGGGACGGGACGGGACGGGACGGGACGCTTCGGGGGCCCCGCCTCCCCACGGCGGCGCCTCGCCCGGCCCATGCCCTCTCGGGGGGTCGCGGGCCGCCGCGGCGGGCAGGGCCCGGCCGGGCCCCGGGGCGGCCGCGGCCGCCCGCCGTTACCGGCCCTGCGGGGAGATGGGGGAGGCGGCGGGCACGTGTGTGCGGGCGGGCTCAGCCCCGGCGGGAGGGCGGCGCTGACCCCCGGTCCCGCGGTTTGCCCCGGCAGAGCCAGGCCGACGGGACGGGCACGCGCGGGCGGGCGGCGAGATGGCGACGGGCGCGGACGTGCGGGACATCCTGGAGCTGGGCGGCGTGGAGTCGGAGAACACGGGCACCATCAACAAGAAGGACATCATCAACTCAGATAAGGTAACGCGCGGCGCTTTAAGGACCTCGAGCTCATTTTCTAGGCGCTTGCTGGCTGTGGATACGACGTTTTTGGGAAAAAAAAAAGATGGAATAAAGCACATTTTGGCCACAGTCCATTTTGGGGCTCCTCAGGACTATCTGGAAATATGTGCAAGGCCTTATTCCCAGGCTCCCCCTCTTCTTAGTTACATGTGGCATGGCATTTTGGGCACTATTTAAGCTGGAGCTGTGTGAGTGGTGCCCTAAGAGCTAGGCTTGACCCCGGTATGGTTTCATCAGGCTCTGAAATTTGCCATGTTGTGGGAAAGTGGGAAATTTGTTTACAATTCTAGCCTGAAAGGCGATAGAAATAATGTAGTGCAGTCTTATTTTTGCAGACAAAAATACTGTGTGACATGGCCAAATGGTGAATGTTTTCAAACCTTCCTCTTGTGGGGAAGTTGTGTGTCTGGGACGTGGGAGAACTGAGAGAGACAAGTGAGTGACCCCTGTTAAGGACATGTGCTGTTATGTGATGCATCTGTGATACACTGCTGTATGTTACTTGTTTCTGTATCTTAAAGTCAGACAAGATTTTAGCAGTCCCTTGCTTTGCCAGGTGTGGTGAAAGTTAATTCTTAACTAGTTACAAGTCACAGAGATGCTTGGAAACAAGGGAAGAGATGAATTCCCTAAAAGCTCTCTGTTACAGACACCACAGGGATTTGAAGTGAAGCCTGCATATTGGTGAATTACTGCATCCCTGAAAGCACTTCCTGTCTTTGCCTGTCTCCACTGAAATGTTTGTTTTTTTTTTCAAGGAAAATGTAGTGGTTTGATGTCTTACAGGGAATAGAAAGCATAGTGTAACTAGTGTATCCAAAAACTGGTGAGCATCAGTAACTTAAAGGTTGAAGTGTTAAAA
Organism: Rhea pennata; assembly: GCF_028389875.1. Classification (NCBI taxonomy): domain Eukaryota; kingdom Metazoa; phylum Chordata; class Aves; order Rheiformes; family Rheidae; genus Rhea; species Rhea pennata. The sequence continues at coordinate 12,241,591 of NC_084670.1, read as the reverse complement.
TCCCCAGTTATCAGCTGTTTTGATGGGAAGCGTGTGTTCAGTGAGCAGCTCATAGGCTGGCTTCAGCTTGTGCTGTTGTGCTACTGACTGCTCAGAGTTGTGAGTTCTTTGATTTAGATGCGTTTGTGTGTTAGTTAGTAGGGGCATGAAGAGATACTGATGAAGGTCAATCTTTTTCTTGAAAGACAGAATAAGACGAGTTTCTCCTTAAATGTACCTGTTTAATGCAAAGAGAGAAGGAGAGATGCGATGAGAGTTTTAGGGGAGGAGTACAGAAAACCACTTGCAACCACGAGTGAAATAGTCTAAATTTTTACAAAGTATAGAAATTGATCCTATGATAGAAAAGGATAGCATCCATGGGAAAACTATTCCGTTCTTCTTGTTGTCTGTGGTGGAAGAAGCTGGAGGCATCAGCACAGACCAGTGATCGTACTCAATGTACTCATGTTAGGGAGCGCACAGTGAACCAGCTGTCCCAAGCAGTATATCCCCATGGGTATGTGTGGTCACTGGTGCTCACAGGATGCTCCCTGTTTCGCTTCACAGACACACTGGTGAAGGAGCATATAGAGGGCAAGCTAGCCTTGTTTTGAATGAAGAATGATAATTTCTTAAAACTAAAAGCCAGGGCAAGGTGATAAAACCAAAAATTACTGAGTTAGTGCAATAGAAATATTTCTTTAGAAAGTGGGAGGGGAAATATGTTAGAAAAATCAATAGTAGATATATGTCTTAAAGTTAGAAAAGGGAAGACGTCAGTTTCACTTATCTGAAAAGACTTAAAAAAAGGAGGAAAATAATATGTATAGCTAGAACAATTAAAAATGAAGAGGGAATTTTTTAAAAGTGTACCAGGATGGGAAAAAAATCATAGCAAAAGTATAAGCCATTACCATGTGGAGAGACCAGAATTACTAATAACAATGCAGAATTTGCTCAAGAAATAGTTCTGTTTGGAATTAGAAAAGGAACAGACTGATGTATTTAAATCACATGAGAACGATGAAGTGCTTTCCAGTCCATTAGTGACTGAGAATGTTAAAGGGAAAAATTAGTAGGCATAAAAACATTTAAATCAACTGGACCGGGTAATTTGTACTCAGCTCCTAAAAGAGCTGGCTGAAGTGATCTCTGGCCTGCTGATACTACCTTTCAATAAATCTTGGAACTTTGGGGGAATTCCAGAAGTCAGTATTCAAACAGGGTGTCATGGTGACCTGTGGATAACTGCCTTGGTTGGCCTTACATCGCTCCGGAGCAAAGTGATGGACAAGGTAAGAGAATGGTATTTGATTAGGAGTGAAAAGGTACTCATATAATGAATGTCTGTTAGGATGGTTTTATGGAAAATAGTTGTAGTCCAAGCTGATACAGGTTTTATGGGATTTTGAATTTGCTTGATGAAGGTAACTGTGCAGATTTAATACGATACAGTGCTAAATTTACTATTGCAAAACGTTTTGATTTAAAAGTGGGTAGTGATATGGTAAATAAGCAATTATAAGTAGTGACACAGTAAATAATTACAAAGATGGTATAATTAAGCTAAATTGGAATGCCCTGGACTAATCAGTAAGCTCAGCTTGTTCAAATAAAATGTACCTTAATAATGCAGTTCTTAATATATCTATCTGAATTTGATTACTTTAAAGTCATACATGCGGTATGAGAAAAGGTGGAATGTGTCTTAGAAATGACCAACTCCAATAAGGATTTAAGGACTAGATTGAGTTATTAGTCTGCCCTAAATAAACTCTACTTTTAACATTTCAAAGCTAATATGAAGAAGCTATAGCAAAAAATCCTTTGGTATATAAATGGGAGACCTGCAGCAGGGGGAGGTTTTACTTTTGTGGGTGATACTGATAGTTTTGATATGGAACTACTGTATGAGCAGAGCTATCTTCACTTGATCACTGGTAAAAACTGGAATTGCTGCAGAACAGAGTGGCAGAAACTAAGAGGGTGGGAAGACATTCCTTGCTGTCTTCTCCAAAAGGTAGAGAGATCACTTATTATGCATTAGTATCTTTAGGTAGAGACAGTATTTACCTAGTGAAGAAAGACTTAGTGAGTAATAGCTGAAGCCAGATTTTGAACTTGGATACTAAGTGCCTGTGTTTAACAATGAAGTTTCAGCAGTGATGAGTGCTACCACTGTAAGTGGGCTTGCTCAGTTTTTTGATGTCTTCCACTTAGAATGAGTACTTCCCTGGAGAAATCCAAGGCACTTAAAAACAGATGAACAGATAAAATGAAAAACATCACAGGGCACCAGGTCATATAACTTATGTTCCCTCAGAAATTGCCATTTATGAATCCAAAATTAAATCTTTTATTTCAGAAAAAATCCAAGAAATCTTCAGAGACGTTGACATTTAAGAGGCCGGAGGGAATGCACCGAGAAGTTTATGCACTCCTCTACTCTGACAAAAAGTAAGATCTTATGGTTATCTGTGCAGGTTGTGGCGTAGCCTGAGTTTTTGGCAGCAACGCAGCATCCCACTTGAAATCATGGACCATCTTGCTTCCCAAACTTATTTCTCTTTGTGCTTGGCCCCCTTTTGTGCCTTTCAGGGTATACTCTTTCTCTGGTCTGAATTTGAGGGATTTTGTCTGCATGTGAGATGAAATAGGTACAAGGACAACAGGCGACTGTGGGAAAGGCGTGTTTTTTATCCTTCCATATCTAATTCTCTCTTATGCACAATTGGGAATAACATCTGCTTTTATTTCTGCAAAAAGAATTCTGCTGCAACTTGTATTTAGCTTGCAATGTACTGTGCCCATGCACCAGAGGTCTCTTTTATTGTCTCCTTTCCAGATATTTCTTCCTTTCAGACCCATCCATGGTATCTGTTCTGTCCTCTGATGCATATAACTCTGCGTTTATGTATAGTGAATCTTATTTCTCTGGCAGTATGTAATGGTTTCCTCATCCTTTTTACCTCTGTGGGTTTCGTTCTCCTTTGGAGTACATAAGAGTTGATTTAGAGGAGTTTGGAGCTGTTGTATGACTCAAGACTAAAGTGTCATGGAGGAGCTGAGCATATTAGTCTTTCACTCTGGGAAGTTCAAAATCTAGAATAAAGTTTAAAATCAGCTTACCCCTCCCCCCCTGCTAATTGTCAGGGTGACCAAGCCTACTCTGAGTCTGAAACCTTCCTGTTTTTTTTTTTTGGGTTGCCTCATACTCCTGTTCAGCCAGTGCTTTTCTCTGCTGCAGGGATGCACCTCCACTGCTACCAAGTGATACAACTCAGGGTTATCGAACAGTCAAAGCAAAACTGGGGTCCAAGAAAGTTCGCCCTTGGAAATGGATGCCCTTTACCAACCCAGCAAGAAAAGATGGAGCCATGTTCTACCACTGGAGGAGAGCAGCAGAGGAAGGGAAAGACTACCCTTTTGCCAGGTTCAATAAAGTAAGTGGAAGTGCTTTCAAACAACAACATATATATAGCAATGGGAAACTAGCCTTTGGTCAGCTTCTTGACTGCCTAGACAGGAGACTCTTTCTTTCAACTCAGATAAAGCTAAGTTAGATTTGGCGGTTACATTTTAAATTGCAGCATGACTTGCAGCCTTGTGACCTCAGATTGTGATGTCTCTAATCCTTCAAGCTAAATGGTCTCAGTATGTGGTCGGTACTTGCCAGAGCACCTCCATTTTTCAGGGGTGTTGTGAGCAGCAGGCACTGTTCCATCATATTCAGTTCCTAACCAACATCCTCTCCCTGATTACAGGCTCTGGGTGGTAAAAGATATTTTATTCTAAGTAAGACTTTAAAGTCAGAGGTCTTGTTATCTTGCCCAGTATGAAAAGCTTCACTTGAAGCTCCTTGGCCAAAAAGCTGGCTTGCAGCCTCTTGGCCAAATTCCAGCCCAGATGCTGAATTACATTGCATTCCTTGTGAAATTGCCCTTGTGGTAATGATGTGGTGTGGTACCCTGTTCTTTGCATCTTAAATTGTCACAATGTGTTGTAGTCTCTGCTATCTTTTGTCCCATATATATCTACTTTGAGTGGTTAGTGCTTTCATGTGTATGCGCAAAGGAAACTATATCAACATTTATATTTTAAAGTCAAGACCTCAGAAGTTAGGAGGGAGCAGTTAGGGTGCCTCTGAAATCTAATTTAACTCCTTTCAAGATGCAATTTTTTTTTTTTTTTTTAAGTGTGTGGTCATGTAATTCCACAAAAGCTCTGCTTTTGTGTAACTGTATACAGCATTTTAACTCACAGAGCCCTAGCAGAATCTGGTTTCCTGCAGAGTTAAGTTGTTGTGTGACCTTGTATGTTAGACGTTCAAGCTCTGACTGATACTTTCCATCTTGTTGGGACACTGGTAAGAACCTTCTGTGATATCTCTTCTCAGATATCTGGGGTGGAAGTCTGGAGCATGACTCACTTAGTCAAGGCACCTGCCTAGTTACTTGTTCAAGGGAAACTTTGGAAATATAATTGTCTTTGAGACTTTATTGCTGTAACAGTTTTTGGCCAAGTTCAACCAAGTTTATCAGAGTGGGCCACACATGGGTGTTGTAATTACACAGTTCTTGTTTCCCAAACTTTATCATGTACCGTGAATTGATGGGGAAAACAGTCGTAAGCAAGGCTGCAGCCTTTAGATTAGTGGTATAGACCTCTGCCATCTGCAGAGCGCATGCACAATTACTTAATAGTAAGAGCAGGTTGTTACCTTTGGTGTGGATCAGTGCTTGAGGGGTAGAAGGCACTGACAAGGAGTTTCACAGATATTTGCTAATGTCAGAGGAATTTTAGTTATTTTTCCAGACACCTCTGCTGATTCCTCCTCCCATGGTTGATACTTCTGCCCATTTATCCCCCTGCCTCTCCTTGGCACGAGACCATTTTCCTGTATAGTTTGTCCCACTGTTCACACAAGCTCTTTAACACAACTCCTGCATCATTGCTCAATTGCTCTGTCTTCCCTCTGTGCTCCCAGTTTTCCAGCCAGATCCTCACCCTTCACTGTGAAATCTGAAAGAAAAACCTGGGTTTCACAGTGTACACTGACCTTTTACCCAGGTTAAGAACATACGAGTGTAAGAGCACTTCACTGGTGTCAGAGCAAAGGCCTGTTTCAGCCAGTATCCTGTTTTTAAACTATCATTATTAAAGAATTAAGACAGGAGTATGAGAATGGAGTAAATGTAGAACATTTCTTGGCAGCTTCCGACAGTCTTTGGCATAGGGATTTCTTAACCCGGAGTTTGTGTTTAAGTGTCCTTGATAGGTGCCTTCAGTGCAGAAAGGCCCAGCTGCTTTATGAACGTCCCGTTGCAATGAGTTCTGCAGGTGAATTCTGCACTGTGTGGAAAGGTGCTTTCTTGTATTCATTTTAAAACTGCTGCCTGGGCACTTCCGTTTGATGCCTCTTGAATTCCTGTGTTGCAAGACATAGTAAATCGTCCTTTCTGTGTGCTGCATTTTCTGTAATTTGACATAATCTGCCCTTCTGTACCTTTGGTCAGCAGTGTTCCTGAATATCCTTTCTTTTGAAATGGGTGGGCTGGGAGCACACGTTTCAGTTGTAGAAGCATGGTGGATTTACACATTGACTGTGTGTCTTTTCTGATCATTTTTACTGTTCAGGTTGTCTTTTCACAACTGTTCAGCATTGTGCTGATGTTTCCATGGAACTATCTTTTGGCTCCAGGATCTTTCCTGAGCAGTTTTAGCTAATTTAATGCCTCTCACTGTGTGAGTTAGTGGTGTGCATATAGAACTGAGAGGGGTTTTCTGGGCTGCTGCTTTCTCTTCTCAGCTCTTTCAGGCAGAAAAATTCATATTCATAAACTGATCAAGTTCCATCTGAAAAGCAGTTGGGTTTTCCTGCGTCCATACTTCTTAGGAAGCTGTTCCAGACTGTCTCTGCTCTGTTTCTCATTTCCAGGTTAAGTTTTTCATGTTAAATTGGCATTTCTTTGCAAGCAAATTTCTTTGTCCTTATTTCAGTTGTTCTTCTCTTCCTGTGGGCGTTCTTTTCTCTCCATCTAACACACCTGAAGCCTGGAGTCAGATTCCCTTTCCGACTTCCTTTGCTAGGCTCCTTTCTCTCCAATGTGCTGAGGGAAGACAAGCTGCTCACCCCATTACTCATCCCAGTTGCTCTTCTCTGTACTTGTTCCCATTTTAGTTCATCTTTCCTGAACATGGGTCAGTGGACTTATAGTTGGTATTCTTGGCAAGATCTCAGTGTAACTGAAACCTGGCCAGTTTCTGCTGGAAATCCCTTTGTGAGGTTTATATTTTCATTTTCATGACTGTCATGTTTGAACTCTTAGTCATCCTGTGGTTGGCTCACGTTTCCCAGCTGATGAGTTCCCACCTTCTGACAGAGGTTCTTGTTTCTAGCTCTCATGCACTACTGAATCTATTCCCTTTTCTGCTACTCCAGTCTTTGAGGTGTTTCATACAGTGCAAAATTAAATATTGGGTTGCATGGCCACAAGAAAAGCTTACATGACTTCTGCAGACATTTGAACTAACTCATGATCTTAGGGCATCTAATAGGATAGCTTTTCTGCTGGTGGAGATACACTGCACCTCTACATTCAAGAAGTATCCCCAAGTGGTAAGTTTCATCCTTATGTTTCCTTGTCTAGGTGATGGGAGAAAGGCAGTAGATCTAAGGAGACTGTAATTTGGAGGCTCAGAGACAATCCTTTGGGCTGTGTGGGGTTGGTGAGGATTCTAACTTCCCTGATGTAGGACTTGGGAGAGTATGGAGGTGTTGAAGGGTGTGTGCTATTCACACAAGATGTTTTCTTGTGGAGGTGGGAACTCATAAGACAGTAAATCTTGTGTGCAAGGAGAAGTGGTGGGGGTAAGAAAGGAAAGCACAAACTTGTTTACACTTCTGTATTGCTATATACTAGGACTTCTCCTAATACAGTGAACATTTCTGCTATTCCCTTAATATTTGTGTCACACTAGTGCTTAGGGTAGAGCCCTTTTAGAGCAGTTCCAAACAGCAGCATGATTTTGGCCTTTTAGGCACCTGGGAACTTGGAGTTGGACTGTCATTCAGTCCTTTGGCTTTGTTGGGGAAGGGGTGAATGAGGAAGGGAAGGGCAAAATTGTTTTCCAGGTTTGTTGCCCTCAGCTGTACTGCACTCAGTCGTTCATATCTTCATGTTTGGTGCAGACAGTGCTGTGAGAGGAAAGTGGGTTTTGTAGCAGACTTTCTGCTTTGCTAAAGGCTAGGGATCGCCTTTTGCCTGTCCCATTCCTTCCAGGCAAATGAGCATGTCCCAACCCAAACAGAGTCAACTGTCAGAGCAGTTGATGTCAGGTAATGGTGATGCTGTATGGGAGGAATGGAAGGAGGCTGGTAGAACCTTGGCTTTGCTTTCAGGTTAGCCTGATAGTTTTGAAAACCTGTTGTCAGGATATGGGCTGATGGCCTGTGTCTGCTATTTGCTGCTGATATCTAAGATTAGCAGAGCTCTGAGGAGAAGGCAGTAGTTCCCAATAAGCTCCTCAGAACACCACATTAGCAGCTTTAAGATCACAAGTTGCTCCCTATCAAGGCTTCTGCCTGGTCCGTCACGCTCCCTATCAGTTCCTATTGCTCAAGGTCCTGGCAGTGCCTCCCTGATCCTTTGCTTTCTCCTGTCAGTGCCCTGCTCTTGCTTTTGACTCTAGTTCTCTAACCATCAACTAGCAGTGGCTGAGGAAGGGCAGCACTGTAAGAGAGCTCCCATGCTTTTCTCTTCCCTGCATAGACAGTGCAGGTACCTGTCTACTCGGAGCAGGAATATCAGATGTATCTACATGACGATGCATGGACCAAAGCTGAGACAGACCACCTCTTTGACCTGGCTCGGCGTTTTGACCTGCGCTTTGTGGTGATTCATGACCGCTATGATCACCAGCAGTTCAAGGTGAGTCCCAAGGGCCAAGGTGCTGCTAACAACCTGCTACTATGGCACATGCAGGGCTTGCTACACTGCAAAGAGCAAATTACCCTTTATATCAACTTAATTAGGGGAAAATAATGAATTATTGGCAGCAAGGAATATTGAATTTCCAGCACAGGGCATTGCTGCTTGCTTTGTTTATAATTAAATCCACTGTGACTTGCGCTCATTCCCTGTTGCATTTTATTAGAAAGTTAGAAGGCTTGTTCCTGCCAGGAGAATAGCTCATCATCCTCTAAGGGGAAGGCAGTTGAGAATTTTGTTTAACTGAGCAGGGTAGGTGTGAGGACTCCTAGGTTCTAGACTAGGTCCTTGGAGATGGATCTTCTAATGGTTTTGGGGGGATTGGGCTCCTGGGTTTTTTCCTGATGCTGCTCTTCATTTGTGATCTAACCTGATGCCGGTTTCTATCATCTGTTCTATGAAGCAGTGACCATCAGTAGTCAGAAAGTGCAACTCTCGTGTCAGGATCTTAAATCTCAACTGACTACTGGTTCCCTGCTCCCTGGTGACATAGGGGAATGATGTGCCTCCCATAGAATAGCTCCAAAGGCTGGAGGCTTTTGTTGCCCTTTGAAATCTCTGATGAAGGGAAGGTAGCAAAGTAGAATAATGAGTGCCTAGCTGGGAAGCTCAAACACTTTCAGTGCCTGTAGTAAGGAAACACAGCTTGGATTCTGTGGCAGCATAGTGCAATGATGGGCAGATACTCCTGCAATGAGTTGTTGCAGCTAATAACTTCTTGATCATGGGTTAAATGGTTGTTCTCAGGAGCAGCTCAGAGAGAGCCTCCGGCATGTGTGTCACAGTCTTGTGGTTAAATCCTAACTTCTCAGCAGAAAGCTCAGATCCTGCTCTTTGCTTTGAGAATGGCTTTCTTGTGCATGCTGACTATATGAAGCTGCCATCCCCGTCTGCCCAAGCCAGCCCTTGCAAGTGAGAGGACTGTGATGTGATGGCAATAGCTCTGGTTTTCAGGGTCTTTGAGCAATTGATAAATAAGGTGTTGCCCCACTGTCATCTTAGATGGAGAAGCTGAAGGGGAGAGAAGGGGACTCCTTTCAGGTAGCCCTCTGATCCCACAAGCCTGGCAAGGCTCCCTGCTGATCCTTCTGCCAAGCATCACATCTTATACCCAGTCTGACATTCTTCCTCCAAAGGCCCTTAGCTGGCTACTGCATGAGTTTTTGATTGACTCTTTCATGATGTTGTCCTCTTGCAATGTCTTCCACAGAAAAGGTCGGTGGAGGACCTGAAGGAACGCTATTACCACATCTGTGCCAAATTGGCTAATATTCGTGCTGCTCCAGGCACAGACCTGAAAATCCCAGTCTTTGATGCTGGCCATGAGAGACGGAGGAAGGAACAACTGGAAAGACTGTACAATAGGACACCAGAGCAGGTATCTGGAGGAAGAGACCAGCACTGCTCCAACAGATTTATGATTTGTATGAATATACAGGTTGAGTCAGCAGATCGATGAAATACACTAGAGAGTAGGAAAGGGAAAAACTGGAGAACGAAACAGCCACATGTAAACACTGCTTCTGTTTTTGTGTTCATGTCGTTTTAAGGTATACAAAAGAATACTAACTTTTCATAGCCATTGCACTTGCAACTAGTATGCCTGGGATTTTTTTTCTTTCACTCTTCTATCTTTGTGCTTTTCGCCTCCTTGTCTAGAAGTGGGATTAGTTGCTTATGGATGTGGCTGAAGGGCAGGGGGAAATCACAGATGTTGTCATATAGTGTTCCTTTTCCAGGTGCTTTCTCTGTACTTTATTGTCCTGTTTCACGCAGAACGGCAGTTAGCAAGAAGCAAGTCAACTTCTATTAGTGGAGGTAACCAAAAGGTTGGGATTGTGAGCACGATAATTAAGCCAGGATAGAATCTAGTTACTAAGGGGCTAGTTTGTAGATTGGTATTATCATGGGTGCAGATAAGACTAGGAAGCATAATGTGCTCTGCAAATCCGAGTCCTCTGCAGGATATCGGGCAGGGGAGCGGAAGGGCATTCCCAGGCTGGCTTAGAGCAGAGTTGCTATCACTAGATGGCCCCCTTGTCTTGCTAGGTCTCCTCTACTGCTCTGACTGCGTTTTTGTACTGTGGTCTGCAGGTGGCAGAAGAAGAATATCTCATCCAGGAGCTCCGCAAAATCGAAACTAGGAAGAAAGAAAGAGAAAAGAGAACCCAAGACCTGCAGAAACTCATCACAGCTGCTGACACCACCACTGAGCAGAGACGGGCTGAGCGCAAGGCTCCTAAGAAGAAGCTGCCACAGAAGAAGGAGACAGAGAAGCCTGTAAACATTTCTGCGTTTTTTTCTTTTTTTTGCTTTTTCTTTTTCCCCTTTGTGCTCTATCTAGGTAATGTTTATTTCCTCCAGAAGTTCTACCGGGATCAGGCTCTCAACTTCTCTTGGGGAGAGAGTGGCTGATGGCTGCCTCCTGGCAGATACATTTTCTGTTACTTTTTTGGAAGGCAGAATGGTCTGTGGCAGCACAGTCTAACACAGCTCTTCTCAGACTCTCCTGGTGTGTTATCTGTCCTCTTCTCGTTTGATAACTGCTCTTTTCAATTCCATTTTCTTTCCTTGCCCTGAGAAATGGGTTGAAATGGTGCCAGCCAGCCACTCATGCCCCATGACAGAGAAGTGTTTGTCTCCTTATTTCTCTCAAGAGCATGCCGATATTGTTGTATAGTTTTTTTCCCCAAAACTTGTTGCCTTTCACCTTCTTTTCCTAGTCCATTTTCTCTTTCCTTTCCCACTACTAGGTCACAGCAGCATCTCACTTAGGTTGGTACATGTGCCCCTCCTGAGCCTCTGCTGTGATTAGAGCAGCCTTGCTGGGCAACTTCTGTATTTGGTGGGGGAATATTACTTTTCATTTCTCCCTGAGCCAAGGTGAAGTCTAAGGAGCCCAGATAGAGATTTCAGTTCACATTTGATGTTACCTCAATTTCCCTTCCTGGAAAAAAATAGACGGTATGGACTGAACTAAATTCTGCATCTTCAGTAGAAAAGGGCTGTTAAAAAATCTTGGATGTTTCCAGCTAGTCCCTAGGAATCCCTGTCCCTCTTCATTGTAAGCACAGAGCACATGTATCATCGTCTTCCCAAAGAGTTTCTGCAGAGTGAAGAGAGAAGTAGTGAATGCTACTATTGCTTGATGAAGCGTGCCCATTAGGCACTACTACCTTAAAACTTTTTTCTTTTTTCCCAAGTAATGAATATAGTAGCACTGGGGACTTTCTGCTTCTAGCATTAATTCGCTTGAGGGCTGACCTGGTAAAGCTCACCCGCTGCAGGTGTATCCTATTCTAAAGAGAACAGCTTGTTACTGCTTATAAAAAAGGGTAGTGATGGAGAATGGGACTGGAAGCGTGTTGAGGATGCCAAGGTGAGGGAGTCCAGCCCTGAACGTTGCCTGTGGGCTAGTGCCTGTCTGCAGGCATGTAATGAATAGGCATGCTACTAGGGTGGGCAGAGAAGCAGTTTCTGTTGTTGCACTAGCATCATTTCAACCATGACAGAGTCCATTAGGAGTCAATTACCAACTATAGCCAGGAAATGTTAAGAAAAAAATTGCATTTTAACTAAGAATCTGAATCGGGAGCTGCATCAGCATCATTTCAACAAAGGAAAATCATTTACCAAAGAGTCAATTGAGGTTGAAGCGTTTACAGCATGTACAGGCACACAAGGCAAAAGAACCCATTTAATTGCTTATGTGCCGACTGCAGTCAGAGTTGGCTCAGCTGAGCCAGAGATCTTGATTTACCCTCGCCTCCTGTGTCAAGCTGCCCAGCAATAGCTTGGAGGGGGAAAGTCTGGGGTATCTGAGACTCAGCCTTCTTCCACAGGAAGCTGAGAGGGTTAGTTTTTGGTTGCAGTCTTCTTTATCTCTAGTAGTCCAAGTGGAGAGGCTGCATCTTACCACAGATCAAAGTGGTTCTCTGCAAGTTCATGAGCCCTGTTGATATTTAGGGAATACACTTTCCATTGTGGTCATGTTTAGAAATCTGTTCCTGTGACCTCTGTGGTTTTTTGGCTGAACACAAATAACTGTGAAAGATCTGAATGCCTGGCCACACAAAGCGGTTTGCAAGGCATCACCTCAAGACATACAAATAGTTGGTGCAGGTGTGAGAGTCATTGGCAGAGAACATGAGGAATTAAGTCAGTGTCCTGTAGCATCTCTTATGATCTTGGGACAACCTTTGGTTGTCTTAGCCCTGTCTGGAGTGAACAAAGAGCAAGCTACAAAGCCTCTCAGCAGAGGAATATGGGGAAAGAATGGCAAATGCTGTCCCAAAGGAATCAGGAGATTCGAGATGACTCTTCCTTTTGGAAATACATGTGATTGAGCATGCATTTTGTAGAGACTGTGGCCACTTATTAATTGAATCATGAGTGTGACTGACCTGTGTAGAGGCGCCAACACCATTCAGTGCAAAGGGCCCTGCAGATAATGCCAGTTTGTCAGTGTGGCTGCCATTCTAGTGAATTGGTCCTGCATGCTGTGAACTTTTGAGAATGGTGAAGAGGAGAAATTTAGTCAGGTGAAGCTCTGCAGGCAGTAAAATTCCCTGGTTTAGAAAAATTGAACATCCTAACTAGTGTTTTGACATGTGTTTTCCCACTAGTTCTCTGTCCCTTGCTTTCTTTTCAGTATCGTCAGAGTGGTTTAATCATTTAAAAGTGTGCTCACTTTGTCCTTTGCTCAGCAGCACAGATTTCTAAGGGATTGCATTAATTTTTTTTCTGTGTAATTCCAGTGCTACTAGATACTCTTCTCTCTCGCAGGACAGCATTAGGCATTTGCCTTCCTATATGCTATGCTTAAAATGTGAAGTGGGGAAGAAAGAAAACTGTCTAATGAATGGGCAAATGGCAAAATGTGTATAAATAGCTGGCCTCCCTGGAGGGGAGCAGTCCTTAGGATCTGCACATCCTCGTTAGTGGGCTCATATCGGTGCAGATCAGAGGTTTCTCAGCTCATTCCTTAGAGGGCTAGCAGTGGAAAGCATAGATTTAGGGAAGTGTTGGGCTGTTTTGATCACTGAACTGGGCCTAAGTTAGATAAGGACAATACTGTGCAAATACGCATATGTTAGGATTAAGGCTTGTGTGGATTAGTGCAAGGATCTGTGGAGAGAAGTTCATTTAAAAACAAAAAGAAGAAGAAAAAAGCAAAAGTCTTGAGCTCTCCAAAGATACTTGAACTAGAGTATTTTTCTCATTGAGTTTGCTTGGGATTTTCCTCTTTCCTCCGCTCTGACATGTGGCTGTAGCAGGTGGTTCTCTGTCACAGGAAACAGTGTTTCCCCTTCATATAGTGTCTATATCAAATCTTGTGTTTCCTCCATCAACACATCCTGTTTCGATCTCTTTCAGGCTGTTCCTGAGACTGCTGGCATCAAGTTTCCCGACTTCAAATCTGCAGGTGTCACGCTCCGGAGCCAGAGGGTAGGCTATTCTCCTGGTCCCTTGGGGCCTCTGTTAATATCTTTGTCTGCCTGTCTGTCTCCTCATCCGTTCTCCTTTTATAGTTAAAGAAAGTCAAAATCTTGCCTCTAAAATAAGAAAGGAATTCCATAAATGTGGAGACTCAGAAGCCTGGAATGCCGGCTCTGTGAAAGCCAGCTCATTGCCTTGTGCAGGGGCACCTGAACCTGCTGATGTTTGTTATTCTTGTGCCCACTATGCTGTTAGACACACACAACAGGCCCAAGTGGAGCTGTCTAGGCCAAACAGAGCTTGCAGCTGAATGTAATAGGCCTCCTAGAGTGTGTGTGTTAATAGATCAGAAGGTGCCGTTAAGAACTGGATGTTCAGGTTGTGACTCTAAAAAGAGACAGACATAAATGCATACAATTTTAAGCCTTCATCTTTCCATTATCTAACTTCAGAAAATATTTTGGGGGAAAAATCCGCATGCTCTTTTTTTTCCCCTTTATTCATATTGTCATACCCATACCCCTGAGAAATGAACTTTCTTGCTATTTTATCTGCAAGGCTTGAGGTCTGTCTTTTAGAGACTAGTTTTGGGATACTGAGTCAGTTAAACCTGCTTGTCTGACTGAATGTTTTCAAAGGGGCTTTGATAGCAAAATCCTGTTTGCCCAGTACAAATGCATTTTTTTTCCTGGCCAAATAAAATAATCCTTAGCTGCTTTATTGCAGCGATGGTGGATAAGTAGGTGTCTTGCCGTGCACCCTCACTTGGCATAGTAATTTTCTAGATCACTTTAAAAAAATTTTTAATGGAATGTTCTTTTGATGTCAGAATAGTTTCAGATCTTATTGGGAGTGCTATGGGGCTGTCAATAGCAATGTGTTGGTTTGACATACAGGTAGGTATATGTGCATTAGAGCTGGTATGCCTCAGCATTGTCACTGCTGGGGGCCCCCTTTATTAAGCAGGTGCGACCATCTGCAGATTACTGGTGTGAGCAAGGGTTTCAGCCGTGAGGAAGTGAAAAGCCCCAGCAAGTGTTAGGCAAGACTCTGCTGCATGTGTTGAGATTTACAGAGACATGGCAGATGTGTTCTCCAGCAGTAAGATAAATAGAGTAATATATGGAGATTGATTTGGATTTTGAAAACTATAAGTAATGGTTGATCTCTTCTATTTTTTTCCTCCTCTGAAAGAGAAGCTGAGCAATAACTTGTCAGTGATGGAACCATGTGGCAAAGCCAGCAGCCTTTTTGCCTGCCAAACAGGCTAATTCAGCTCCCAGCCTTTGTGGAAAATGGGTGCTTTTTGCTTCTCCCTGTCTCTTTTTAATGCTCATGAAATGTAGCTGTAAGCTGAGGCAGGGCAGTTTGAATCAACTTTTGTCCTGCAGTATCTAAGCTACTGAGATGACCTAGAGCTACTTCCTATGCTCTGCTTGAAACTTTTAAGATCAACCCTGTTATTAGAAATGTTAGTGATCTGCAAATTTCAATAGGTTGTTTTCACATCTAGATCAGTGATTTGCAACACTTTATTGGTTGTATGAGCCTGTCCTAGCAAACTGATTTCATTTGTGGCCTTTAGTCAGTCACCTGGCTTCCTTATTCAAGTCTTCCCTGTTTTTAAAAAGGCAGCTAACAAACTCCCTTGCTTCGCATATGGGTGATGGGGTGAATTAATTACATGAGGTCAGTAAAAGCCTTTTGAACTGGTGCGAGATGCTAAAGTGCTAAGTGATATAAAGTAGAATTAACAGTCTATGCTGATCTGAGTATTTTACTTCTGAGGTTTACATGGCAAACCTACACACCAGTGATGTGGAATTGATAAGGGTGGGAACTGGCTGGGAATGGGTGAGGGATTGGTGTGCTGTGCTGGAAACTCCTGTATTCTGGCAATATTCAGTGTAAGATGTCTTGCCCTGAGCACATTGGAAAATGATTTCTAAAGGCTTGTGACATCCTGCAGTAAGTTCTTTTGCCTGAGGACCTAAAGGGTTCCTCACCTAAAGGCTTCTATTGTCCTCTTTTATTTTGTACTTTACTACCATGCTTTACGCCTTGGTAGTTAGGTGAAGTTGGATTTTGCGCTGAGATCAGGGATTCAACCTCTGTCATGTGTGAAAAATGTACCGTATCATCCCTGGAATGACAGTACTTACTCTTTGATTAGAGGGATTCTTTCTTTTTTTCTGAGGATTTGCAATTAGTCTGTTAACATGAGTTAATTTACAGAAATGAGTCTTTGAAGAAAAATTTAGCAGTCTATATTCAATTTAATTTGTTTCCAGTAGTTTTCAGAATAATAGCCCAGGCTTTCCAGTTTCCTCTGTAGTCAAAGCTTACAAAAAATCTATGCACAGGCTGAATTTGAAGACCCTCCCCCCCAAATTAATGGTCACTTTACAGCCATTATTCTTCATAACTGAAAGTTTCTCCTTCAGCAGATGCTGAAGAATAATCTTCTCCAGTGAATTCCACAAACTGCCGCCTTTAACAATGGTTTCAGTCACCTATTGTTCTTCATAGAGCTGTGGCCACAGGCAAAGAAGGCCACAGTCCCTGTGCCCTTGCTTGGCATGGGATTTCCCCTCTGCCTCCTGACAGCACAGATTGCAAGTTTTCACTAATGGCGATGGGAAGCTGGGCATTATGAAAAGCTTCATCGTAATTCAAGGCAGTATATTGCCTTGATGCTACTGAGAAGAGTAGGCAGTAGCGGACGTTTTGGAAGAGAGTAAACCTTTTATGAGTTTCTTGAAAAGGAATTTTACACTATTGCCTTTGCTGTTATTAAAGTTGTGCTACGAAAATAACACAATCAGAAATATAAGTTTAATCCTAAGTGTTACTTCTAGAAAACTTCCTGTTGTACCAGATCTGCTCAACTGGGATGGCAGAAGGCCAAAGAGCTGGGGGAAATGAGAGATGACTAGGGAATTTGTACAGGGAAAAGAGAGGAAGAGACTAAAGGGAAAGCAGGGAGCTACAAGGAAAACTTTGCAGAGGATGGACGTGCCTGAAGGGAAGGAAAATTAGAGCTGTTAAAGTTGAATCTTTTCCAGGACCCAGACAAACTGGCAATACCCCACAGTTGTGATCTAGGTGTGGTGGTGTTGCTGTAGGACAGAGCTGAGTTTGTTTTGAACTCACTGCAGTGTTTCCATACTGTGTCATGTTTAGCTTTCTTTTAAGCTTAACTAATTCTCTCTTTGACTTTCTTGTGTTCAGAGTGCTTGGACTGGGATTCCTAAAATCTTGTCAGTGCATTTTACCTTAAAATGCTCATCTGCTCTCTCAGCCTTATGTGGGAGTTTTAAGTTACGATCATGTTAGTGCTGTTGAACTGCTGCAGCAGTCCTTTTAAAAATGATGGTGATGAATGAAAAAGGTGGGCAATTGTCCCTATTCCTGCATGTTTGAGGTATGAGTCAGTGTCCCTGCTTTGTTGTTATGCATTCTGAAACAAAGGAACTGGAAGAGAATCGATTGAGTGATGTCTCATTAGTAACAAAACAAAACTCCAAAATGAGAAGGAGTTTGCAGAGATCTCTGAATCCGCAGGATGTACTGAGGGATGCTCCAGCTCAGTTGTTCACAGCCAGCCACCTCCTGCCAGAAAAGGCTTCCAGCCAGCAACTGTCTGCCTACCGACCAGGACCTTGCAGGCAAATTACCAGTGAGAACAACTGGAAAAGAACCAGAGGAAGGAAAACTTTAAGTTCAGCTTACCATTTATTCAAATATTCACTGTCACCAGCTTTTAAATATTTACTAGCCAGCAGAGCATTTTTTTTAGCACTAAATAATGAGTTAGAATTTACTGGGGGAGTGGAGGAGGGAATATGTGAGTGACTTTTTTTTTTTAACCTTGGAGTAGGACCTGAGTGCTGAGTGCTTACATCAAGCTCTAAGATGAATGACACTCCTAGAGAAGGATGGGGTCATGTGTATGTGTTTAGACATGTTTTTTCTTTATATTTGATCTGACCCACAATTGAATGACCAGCCACACTGCCTGTTTGTTCTGCATCAGAGGCTGTTGGCTCTGTTCCTTCCCTGTCATTAATGCAAATCCAGACCTCATCAGCTGTGAACATGTGAAACATCTGTCTGTCCTCCAGTGATCAATAACATCCCTTCAGAGCTTTGGAAGCAGTTATATAAAATAACAGTTATTTTTATTTGGATGTGATGAATTTAATTACTTGGAGCAATTAATAATTTATTTGTTTTGTATTGATTGCACTCCAAGGCATCTTGGTAAGATAATCTGATGGTGATCAACACACTCTTATTAGGTAGAAAGTTTATGTTTCCCGGTCTGAACTTCTCATGGATTAGTTAGCTGAAATGTGCTTGTTGCTTCTGTTAGCAGTTTTTCAGTAGTGAAGTTGTAAATTTTGCACTCTACAAGGGAGTGGATGAGAGTAATTTCTGTGGAAAGCCTGACAGAGGTTGTGACAGAAGTGTGGAGGGAGGCTAGTATCCTCCAGAAGTCATGAACAAGTGGTGTGGGCTGGATGAAATTCATGTTGTGGCATTGCCATCTATTTGTATGTGTGTCTGTAAAGAATGAAATGAGATAGAAACATTGGCTTGTTTATTTTGAAGAGGACAGTAAGAGAATACAAAATGTAGAATGAACTAGAGAAGGTAAATCCAACACTTCTTTTCCTCATTCTTGACTAAACTAAGGGGCAGTTAATGTTAAGTTGCTGTAAGGAAATACCTCTGTCGCTTTGTCTGTGGAACTCTGCTGTGGGGGAGCATCCAGACTGCAGCCTTCGTGGGCTTGGCTCTTAGGTAAAAGGAGAGCCCTCTGGGTACAGGAATGGCATCTGAAAATAAATACGAGTTCTAGAAAGGACACTTCTTCCCCAGAAACTGGTCTGCTTCTAGCTGAAGAGGGTTTTTTGGTCTGTTGATAACTTCTTAGTATCCTAAGGTAGGTGTGTTGCTACTTTTGTTGATCATCAGGTACCAAATACTGTCCATGCAGTACCAGCCCCAGAAGAGACCTTCATTCTTGATGGTCCACCACTCCTTGAATGGTTTGAGAAACTCTTACTCAGTCACCTCCATATGCCTGTAATGACACAGTCTTGAGTGTCATTCTTCACATAATCTAATTGTGACTCAGGTGTAGCATTCTGTGTGTTACTTTATAGTCTTTTATTAGCTTAACCAATATCATGATTGGAGTGTAATTAGTGGCTTTTAAAAAAATTTTTGTACCTGTTATGTGAGTATAATAAATTGTTTAAGGGGAAGGTAATATCATTTTTTGCTACAATTTCTTGGGTTTGTGTCTGACTTGGAAGTTTACATAATGTTCTTGTACCATGTGAAACCATGGTCACACTTCCCCTCCTAAGGCCTTCCTTGGAGCACACCCATAAACATAGCACACTCTCTTCTGTGCTCTTGATTTGTTTCAATTAGAGACAACCTGGCGGCTGCAGCTATTTCAGTTTCCTGCAGTCACCTCTACAGGTCTCAGCTTGGTTCAATACCTGCAGCGAGAGGCAGTTGTAGGATTATCTGAGATTCAACAGATCTCTTAAAGCAAAGTACTGTAGTGTCACACTGGTAATGTGCTGTTAAAATAGAATATCCTCTAGTAAAAATGTTCTGTGCAGCTCTTTCTTCTATACCATGTATTCTGCTGTTTATTTTTTTCTCTACTTTCCATAGTCCTTTTACATTTATGTTACCAGAATTGCACTATATCTACTTAAAGAGTGTTTAAGGGAAAGTAAATCTCAAAATTTGTAAATGGCAGATAGCCATCTTCTGGCAAGTGAAGTAACCCTATCTTCTAGATATCAGGCAGTTCTGGCCAAGTGTGAGTTGTTCTGGTCTTCTTAGATGTTTTATTTCTTGTTAGAGCCTGCGTGTCAGATTTGGAGAAAAGTGACTCTGTCTGCAGGTCAGTAGCTGTTGCTTGTGCTGGTTCCAAATCATTCTCATTTTAGGCCATTTGTACTGGGTCGAAGCAATCTGTATTCCTTTCCTGGGAGAGAAGGTGGGAGAGCAGAAAACCTTGAAGATCTTGTTACCTGCACTGGTGAAAATGCATCATGCTGAGGTACTGACACTTCAGGGCCTTCAATTCCTTTAGAAAGTGTCCCTCAGCTTTAGCCCTTGAATTGGTGCTGTAAATGCATTAATGTTTATAGGATCAAGGAGCTACTGCCCTACAACATGGCTGAGTGTTTGTACTTCTCTGGGATCTTCTGGTCTCCCTCATCCTTGACTAAACCTTTCCTAGGTATGTTCCTCTAAATCATAAAACAGGTTTAATTTATGTGGAAAATTTTACTAGTACAGAGTAACATTTTTGCACAAATGATTCAGGAATTTGTGAGGTGTATCTAACGTCAGTTCAAAAAAAAAAATTATGTAAGTTAATGTAGAAATATTTTCTTCTTAAAGTATTGGTTACTGGATCACTAAGTCACATTGATAGAGCAGACTGATGGTCATGTGCCATCCTAGAGTGACCACTGTGTGTTTAATCTGTTACATAGTATAGTAGAGATGGCACAGGAGTATGAGTAATCATTTTTTTTTAACCTGTTCTAAATCTTACTCTGACAGATCAGCAGCACTAATATAAGATATGAACTCTGTGGCTGTAAGCCGGGACTGGGGGAAGTATATATATACATTGAGGAAGGGAATACCTGTGCAATTTCTAACTTTTCCAACTTTTCCATATATCCATTGCAATTACACATCCAGCTTTCATTTTATCACTTAAGTTCTGACCAGTTAAGCCTTTCAAAATTCCAGAAATATGCACTTTCCTATTGAAAGAGTACTGATCTACTCAACTCACTGCAATCGAATTTCTTTCTCCATTTTTTTTTTTTTTTAATTCCAGAGCTTTCAGGTTAACATACTTAATATGGCTCTTTCCTTCTCTGAGTCTTACAACTCCGCAGAAGAGAAAGTTCTCTGCTCCTGCAGAGTAGAACCATGCAGCCAGGGAAAGGTTGACCACCTTTCTCTATTTTAAGCCAGACAATGCGAAAAAACATTATTCATTTGAAACTTTATTGTGCCCTCCTCGTGGAAATTCTCTAAGCAATTCAGGATTCTTAAAGATATCCATGAAGAAGGTGCCTATTGAGAAAGTTTTCATGAATTGCTGCTGAATTCATGAAGAAAGTGGTTTTCATTGTCAGTAAGCTGTATTATAATGCTGAATAGCACTACTGGTTTATAGCTCTGCGGATAAAGGTCAGAGGTATGGAGTTCTTAGGAATAATGGTTTTAGGGAGCCACATTGCTTAGGGTTAGGGAAAGGTGAGTTTGAGGGAAAGATTGTCTCCAAGCTGAGTGAAAGGGAGTGAAGTGCGGAGTCAGGGAATGTGTATGTGAAATATCTGAATAACCATTGACCAGTAATTTTTAAGAGACTGTATTTTGATGAGAGACCAAACAAGAGGCTTCAGCACCAAAGTGGCATTTTTAAAAGTTGTGAGTATGAAAAAATGGAGGATTTATGAGCAAAGTTGTAAATTGAGAGCAGATGATTTAAGCTTACCATGTAGATATAATCACATGTGGAACGTAGGTGAATCTCTCCTTGCAGATCCCACAAACCTGTCCCATTCCTAGTGCAGATCCAGTATCAATCTCTACCTGTTGAGTAGTGAAGCTGTAACACATAATAGGGCACTGTGTTGCAAGCTTTGCTATTACTTAGACTTCATTACTCTTCCAAAATATTCTAAATACATTTACCAATAAATTTAAAAGTATTATCATACATCATTAAAATTGGATGACACACAAAGCCAAATGAACCAGCTCTATTGGGGGGAGGAGGCTTATCCTCAGTTATTTCTTATCATGTTTGGTCATTTAATGAGTTTTGCCAATTAGCAATTAATTTGCAATAGGTCTCCTAGTCATTAGTGTGAATTAGCAAGCTTTTGTTGGTGATATGTCTGAACATAAATAAAGGCATAGAAAATCCTGTGTCATCCAGAAGCTCAAGGGTACTCAGCTGTGAGACCCTCTGTAGAAATCAAACCAGTCGGGGCCAATTCCTGTTCTCTTTCTCCCCACAATGAAAATGAGATGGACGCTCTGTTAATTTATTTAAGCCGGGTAGCCCAGTTCCTGATCAGTGCCCTTTTCTCCAGGGGAGAGCAGACTGTATCAGTATTGATGTACTTTGTGCCTCTTGGGCCGAATGCTTTAATGTGCAGGCAGAGGTTGTGTTTCCCAGGATCAGGCAAAGCTTGATCTGTCTAGGCAAGCCCTCGTACTGTGGCTTCATGACGTTGATTCACACAATTTTCTGTAGCTCTTTATTTATTTTTCTCCTGATAGATGCAGTTCATGTGTTTAATGCAGGTTGTTTATAGCAAGGACAAAGGATTGCAGTCCTTAAATCAAAAGCGATGTTGGTGTAATTATAAGCATAGGCTGGTGTAGCAAAGAGGGCTGTGGGGAGAGGTTGTCAAAAGAGAAAAGCGTCCAAAATATAGTAACCTCAAAAATCCCAGCTAATCAGTTTTCTGACTAGAGCAATCTGTTTCCTAGGTATTATTATTATATTGGGACTTAAAAGATAATAAATAACAATAATAGTCTAGTATGAGGAAGGAAAGAAAAGGGCAAATGCCATTCACCTCGAATGCTGTGGTTTCTTGCTGGAGCTCTCTGAGGAACATAGTATTCCTGAGCCTGTGTGGAGGGCTCAGTCCATGACCATGCTGAGAACATCCCAGAGCTGAGGTGTAAGAAAGGAGACTGCATTGAGTGTTGTTGTTTTTACTGTAGAGATTTGGCCTGCAGAAACTGCATATTGCAGCACAGTCTGCTCCATCTCAGGCCAGAGAGCTGCTGTGTGTGCTGTGTGACTGGGACTGTGGTCCCTGCAAATTCCTTCCTTCCTTCCCTCAGAAATGAGGGCAAGTGTTACAGCAGTTCTAGCACTGGTACATCTTTTTGGACTGGGCTTGACCCCCAAAATGGGAGTGGGATTTGAGCCCCTGGTCTCAGGTTCAGAAGCTGAACCAGACCCTAGCATTGTGCCTATGCATCAATATGTTTTGGTCAGTCTTCTGCATAAGGGAGCTGTGCTCTGATTGATGTTGTCCTGCTAAGGTCTTGAGGAGACAGCTCAGCTTTGGCAAAACAACATCTACGTAATGCTGAAACAAAGCAGGGCTTGCTGAAGTAAGCTCGGGCTTATCTGAGCCATACAGGGCACTAAGACTTCGCCCCTGCAACAAGGCAGCCCAGCTAACGGACCCTAACTAACAGATTATCAGCAGTGTTTGAGTAATAGACTGCTCATTTAGTTTTAATACATTTTGCATAGAGAGCAATCAGCCTTCATCAGTCTTAGAGATGAATTGGCTTAGCCAGCTAAATTCTAAAGATATTAGTCCGACAGCAGCCACATAAATCATAACATTTTCTTAATGATGGTAAAATTAAAATACACTCTTGCTCTGAGAAACCAATGAAGCTTTCCTATTTGCAGGCCAGATCCTCCTGCCTGAATTAAAAGGAAGCTTAATTGATGTGTTCTGTAACTAAACAAACAACCCTACTCCTCCTGAGCATTTCTAGTGTTCCTTTCTTTGTAGGTAGATTAATTTGTACTGCCTCTCCCTGCCCTATCCTCCAGTCTTCAGGAGCATCAGTGAAGACTTTTGCTCTGTATTCATTTGTTGACCAGACTCCTACTGAACAAGAGCAGGGCATACACAATATCACAGCTGAAGGCTTTGCCAGAGTAATTATTTGTGCTGCTACTAGTTTCTTGAGCTACTGGAAGCCCCCTAAGGGAAAAGCTTGTGCTCTTCCCCTAACCACCAAACCAAGATATTGCAGAGGTTATATGGTGCTAGCTCCTCCGAGCTGTCCACCTAGCCTAACCAAGCACGATTGCCTCTGATTTCTTGTCCTTTTTTCCTGAATTCAACTTGAAGTCCAGCATGCTTTTGCCAGCAGATGCTTGGCAGAGAGGAATCCCATCTTCAGCTGGAAAGATCATAATGTGTTTGGGTATTGGGGACAAGAGTGAAAACAGATTCTTAGGAGCTCTAGTAATCGTGGAAGTATTGTCTGTCTAGAGGTCTTCAGTGAAGAGTTGTGGTTCCATGATGTTGGCACTCCGCTTTTTTTTTTTTTTTTTTTTTTAAGTGTCCTAGAAGTTAAGGATAATACAGTGCAACTAGGTCAGCCTGTTCATCTCCTGGCTAAGGCAGAGTTGAATGTGTGGTCCACCTTAAGTGTTCTGCATGATTTCTTGTAGTGGGGTGGACTAATTCTCTGGACCAATTTTTGCTCTCGGGACTATCTTCCTGATGCTAGGCTAACAGTTCTGTCTCCTGCAAAGCTATGTTAGGTGACCTTTCCTTCCTTGCTATCCAGCTGCTAGCTGCAGCGTAGCACCCACCAAATAAACAGAACTATCGATGTTCTGGTATACTCTCCCTCCATCTGTCTTGGGAGTCTCCCCAGTCCTGCCACTTTTCCTCAGAACCTGTGCTGCAGAGCTACTGTGGAAGCCTATTTACTATGATTCTACGCAAGTTAAGCCTCTGGTCCAAAGGCTTGACTGAAATCCAAGTACCTGTTACCTCTGGGGTAGCCTTTCTTCTGCTGAAACAATCATTCTATAGTCAAGTATAAAGATTCGGTCTCTGAAGTATGAAATTCATTGCCGTGCAGAATCCCCAGCACTAAGCCAAAGACCTTCAGGGCTCTTCAGGACAGAGGTGGCCTCTAGTCCTTACTCATGCTGGCTGTTTGCACAAGGACAGATTTTCCCCTTTTCCTTCTGCTCTTACGCAAAGGACAGCAGCTCTCACTGCTGTCCTTTTGCCACCTCTGGATCACTTTGATTTCTTACAAATGCTTCCTTTGTAGCCCTCCTGCTTCTTTGCTGGTGTCTTTATTGTGATTGTAATATGTAGTGAAATGACCAGGTGCTTTGTGGAGTATACTGTGAAGGACCTGTTCCCCTGGGGGTGCTCTGTAACATCTGTGCTCTGGTTTCTTGGCTGAAATGATGTGATGGAGAAGGTGAGTTTTCCTAGCAGGTCCTGCATTTAATTTATGGAACTGCTGATGGTATATATTCAGCCATAGCTGAGTTAAGGTTAGTGCTTTCTCCATTTTGGTATGTGCATGTGGTAGTCCTGCCTCCACACCAGTTAAAAGTTCCAGATGGTATCTGTTGTTGTCATGCTTCTTATGGCAGGAATTGTGTTGGGGCAGTGACTGCTGTGGAAAAGATGTTTCGGAGACCTTCAGCCTTTGGCTCATGGGATATAAGCTCACCTCAGGGACCAGTTTTCAGAGGGAATAAAGAGTGGCTCTGCCTTCAGGTCGTTCCCAGCGCTGTGGTAGAGCTCATGAGTTTGTTCAGCAAAGGCTGGGGCCAGTGATCAGTGCTGGTTTGGTCTCAGCTACAGGTTGCTGTCATCTCTTGGCTATTTAATGGCCTACCAGGCAGCTTCAGCAGAAGGGTTATTTTTTAGGGATGCAGCTCCCCAGGTGAGATGTGGGCTGACCTTCCTAGGGTCAGGTGTGTATGAATGTGTGCAGTAAGGTGGCTTATGCTGCTGTGCTGTGAATCATCTTTCCCAGCCTGTCTTCTAGCCTCACTGAGGAAGGAGAGTACTTTCATTCGTTCTTGGATATACCTGCAGGGCATGGAAACCTGTTCTCCCTGCCATATTGTGCCAGCTGCGTTTGTGCTGCTTGTAATCTAATAAACGCTTGGTCTGAGCAGCCAGCTCTCCTGCTAGAGCCCAAATGAATGCAGAGGAAGGACCCTGCTAAGTGTATGCATTCTTCCTCTCCTGGCCAGCTCAGATTCCCTTTCATAGCTCACATCTGATGCTTCCTCTCTCACCTAGCCCCTTAGCTCCAATGTAAATGTGTGTTCACACTTCCGCCAGTCAAGTAACTGTGCTCTCTCTGTCTCTCCCCTTTGTTATAAAGCCTGCTCTGTAAATGAATCCCACAGGTCTGGGGCTCAGCAGGTAAAAGGAGAAGTGAGTCTGTTAGCGCATGAGTCTAATCAGGCCGGCTAAAGCGAATAAAGTAGGGCAGCATTGCACATTAGCCACTGTGTAAATGAGCCCTTTGATGGGCTGGGCACCGCGGGAGAAGGTTTGAAGCCAAGAAGAACTTTTGTTGTTAATTCAGTGACACATGGAAACTGTAAAACAGCGTGTCTTGCACACACACGAGAGGGAAAATAAAAGCCCTCACGACCGGGCTTTTCAATGCCTGCCCTCGGACCTAGTCTGAAAACTTTCAGCCCCTGTCTCCCTCTCTTACCACTTGATTTTTCTTTTCTCTCCCTTTCTTTTTTTGTTCCCCCTGCACTATAAAAAGAAAAGCTCTCTTGCCTTTTGAACTAGACGGCTGTGAGTGAGGGCTATCTCTGAGCTGTGTGGCTCTGTTACCTTTGTGTTCCAGATGAAACTGCCAAGCTCGGTGGGACAGAAGAAGATTAAAGCCCTGGAGCAGATGCTGATGGAACTCGGAGTAGGTGAGTAAAGGGGGCACGCGAGAGAGAAAGAGACACACAGAGCTAGCCTTTGTTCTTGAGATGGGCTATTTTTTCCCCTAGTAATATAGCAAGTTTCTTGAATAACAGTATGTGAATGGTTTTTAAAATATTTTATATGTTTAAAAAAAAAAGAAAGAAAGAGAGGGTAAAAGCCAGAACAAGATGCACAGGGTTTTTTTCCTCCCAGTAGAAAAATGTTTTAAAAGAACCTTTGTTTCTCTCTTGTTTGGGCCTTTTTAACCATCAAGAGAGACAGCACAGTATTAGGAAGGCAAATCTCAGCCTTGCCAGGAGAGGTACTTCTGAGTGTGTTAGTGACCATGGCATGCGCATTGTTCAGGGCTGCCCTGTCTTGCTTTCAAGCTTCATTTCCTCTTAATTTACTGCTCACGGTGGCAAGTCCAAAATGCGTCTGGGACTGCTCATCCCCCCTTTATATGTTGCATGCTGTGTGAAAATCTGGAGCATCTCTACTGAAAGGCAAGTAAACACACATCCCTCACTCTTGAACTCTGGTGTCTTAGCAGTAGAAAGAAGGGTTCACTTAACATGTACAGTACCCGCTTCTAGCTAGAGGGGAAGAAGTGCAGCCTGTGGCTAGCTGTTACCCTCTGTGAAGTGGGTACATTTTGCAGGTACTACATGTTCCAGCATGCATTGCCCCTTGATTAGACACTGACTCCTCTCCTCCCCTCTATGGCTGGGGTAATTTAAAAGAAAAAAAAAAGCTTTATTGTTGACTTAGAGGTGATTACTGAGCCTGCTCCCAGAACCAGTTTCTGTTAATTGTTGTTAATTTGGGGACCAAATAGTCTATGGCATGATACGATGCCTCAGTTCTGAAGGCCTGCTATGGCAGGTGAAAGCCTCTAAATCAAGGTGGTTTCCTCTCTCCTTTAAAACTAAGGGAGGTGTCTCCCTCCCCTCTTTTTTTTTTTTTTTTTTTTTCCCTTCCTTAGGAATAGCCTGTAGGCCAGGGAAAAATAGGAAGATCTGCTCTCTTAGGGGCTTTGTAGTTCAATACTGAAAATAAAGGAGAGATCAGATGGAGGGAGATTAATTAGGTTGTAAGTGTGTTTAGTGAAATGGCTGAAAGAGTGCCAGTGGAGCTTACTAGGGAAGTACTGGGAAGGATCTGATCTGCCTCCTAGGGCTTGCTTTCCATGACAGTAAGGAGGGGTTCCTGACTCCTCACTCCTGTCCTACAACAACAGCTCGAGAGCTTCCTGTTACTCCTGCTCTGCTGTATCTTAGAGTGCAGAAATACACCTTGGTTCTGCGTGGGTGGATACATACAGTGCTAGCAGGAAGGGGTTCTGTGGACAGCCCTGCAAACAGAGGACCACTAGGTCAAACACAGACCGAGTGTCTGTATTTTTCCTCCTTGGCACATGCAACTCTTCCTGGCTTTTTGTATGTGTGCAATAGACTGCAGGGCTTGGAGGTGGCTTGCTACAGTCAGTTCAGGGCCACGTTAAAATGTGTAAAACAGCAGCAGAGAAATTTTCTGCTTCAGCCCTGCCTTGGAAGGAATGACAAGAGAGGCAATGGAACTCAGCCCGTCAGCCCCTTGTTGGTGGAGGTACAGGGGACAGCAGGATTTCTTCTGTCTGTAGCAACGTATAAGGACTTGATCCAGAAACTGAGTTCACTTTATGTGACCTAGCTGGAAGCATGGTTCAGGCCTCCTGGTCTGGTATGGGTCTGCCTACATCCTTTACTTGCTCTGAGCCCTGGACCTAGCAGCTTCATTCTTAGTCTTTGGCCAGAGCCAAGGGAGGTCCTGCAAATTCCAGGTCTCCAGTCCTTAGGAATTCTGCTCGCTAATGAACCATGCAATGGGATTGAGGCTCTTGGCATATCTTTATGGAAATGAGCTTAACAGCTAGGACCTTTCTAGGGATATGCTGTCCTTGCGTTGCAACAATGTGTGTTTAACAGGACCCCTTTCCTTCCTAGATCTCAACCCCATGCCCACGGAGGAGATCGTGCAGATGTTCAATGAGCTGCGGAGTGACCTGGTGCTGCTGTATGAGTTGAAGCAGGCCTTTGCCAACTGCGAATATGAGCTGCAGATGTTACGGCACCGATATGAGGCCCTGGCCAAGGCTGGTAGTATTGGCCCCCTCAGTGTGGAAGGCACCCATCCGGACGGCCAGGCAGGGCTCGGCATCGAGGAGGGCAAGGGAGATTCCAAGGACCAGATCATTGATGTAGTAGGAGCACCACTGACCCCCAACTCGGTGAGAAGGAAGGTTGGGGGGGCAGAACAGGGAGCACTCAGGTCTCCGACACAGATGCCCTGACAAGTGCTGGGGACGCTGCCCTGCTCTCCCTCGAGGCTTGCGCGTCCAAGGAAGCACAGCATGCCTGTTTCCCCAAGTCCCAGTGCTGCTCTCTGGGCATGTCTTTTATGCTGGACAATGTTCTTGGTGCTATAGGTGGGGTCAGCAGGGCTTTCTACATCCTGCATGCAGACAGATGGCTTGACATGGGTGCCACCACAGACAAAAGCAGTGAGGCCTTGGGTGATGCAAGCTTGTACCAGGGCAGAAACAGTGATGCCAGTACAGCTGCAGGTACTTCCCTCCCAGACACAGCCCCATGAGGGCTGCTCAGCAAAGAGAAGTGAGCAGGAATAGCAGCCCTGAGATGATGAGCCATGCCCTACTCAAGTTCCTGGAGTCAAGCAGTAGCCCTGTCTGGGGTAGGAGGCTTGGGAAGGAGAGAGGTATTTGAAGAACCAAGGAGGTGTTTTTATACCACCCTTCCAGAGCCGAGAAAGGAAAGCCAGACTTCAGGGTTCTGGAGGCCACCCTAGCTTCCACCAAGAGCCGTGTGGCAGCATCCTGGGCGCGTGCACATCACCAGCCCTCTTCTCCATGCCTCCATGAGGGTAGGCTACCTGCCCCTTACCGCTGCATCAGGCCCAAGGATATACCTGGGGGTCAGCCAAGGTTGCTTCCCCACTGTGCAGTCCCCTTGCACAGCTGAGCTGAACTGCCTGATAAAAACCCGCCCATCTCCGCATACCGGCATCCCTGACGCCTCAGATATACTGCCCCCAGTAGCAGCAGCACAGACCTTTACTTTCTAAAATGTGTAATGTATTGCAGGATATTGAGAACACCTTATCTGTCAATGACAGAGGTGACACATTAATCTGGACTTGAGTAATGTCCTATTCAATTGTGACAATATGGAGTCGTAAGGAAGTGTTCTATGGAGACAGGTTCATGTTTGCAAAGGCGTCTTCTGAGTTTTTTCACTGCATTCAATCCACCACCCCCACAAAAATGCCGAGGTCTGGAGGGGTCTGTTGCAAACCTTTCAGGCTGATTCACAGCACACTCTCTCTCCCTTGAGACTTTGCTTGTTGGGAAGTTGGGGGACATGGTGGTGATGGCTGCAGAAGAAGGGGGCCCCAGTGTGTTTCCAGCCATGTTCTTCCTCAGCACCACCTCCTGGAACTGGGAACAAAGAGGTGGCCCGAGGCAGCACAGAGAGGGTTAAAGTGACCTGGTCTCTGACATATTTGAAAGAAATATAATCAAGTTAATTCACTGCAAGGCAAATTCAGTACCTAAAGGGCCTCCATGTTAAATACAGCACTGACCTTTACCGGCTGATTACACAAAGACGACACAATTAGATTAGTCCAAGACAAAAGGTCAAGCACATTCACACTGTGACCATTTTATGCTACCTTTTGAGGGGGGAAAAAATTACATCCCAGCTGGAGGGGTATCTTGGAGAGGAGGGGAATGGGGCTGCCATACGATGTTCTGCCTGGCCCAGGTATGTTGGGAGTCGGGCTCAGCCTAGCACTTCACTTGCCTTGTCCCTTTTTCGCTGCCCTAATCAGTGAGGTCATATAAGAAACCAGTAGCCTGTGGTCCACCAGCAGCTTTTCCAATGAGGGACTGAATTGAGTGGTGACAGTGTGTGCTTTCTGCCAAGACTGCTGACATTCCCTGCCTGGCCAAGAGCTTGCAGGAGCAGCCCCAGTGCCTCTTGCTCGGTGTTGCAGTTAAGAGCAGCAGGCTGGAATCAGCCCTGAGAAGGAGGATGACTGGGGAAGGTGCTGGTGGAGTGCCTATGAGTGTCCCCATCCTGCATGGCTGTAACCTTGAGATGTCCCAGGATCAGGTGCCTGGTGTGATGGGAATGGTGCAGGAGGCAGTAGGCCCAGGACATAGTGCTGCAAAGGCCATTTCCTGTGTAAGCCTGTGCATGCCCTGTGCACGCCCTGTGCACGGCCCCAGGAGCCCCAGCCTTTTTGCCTACCCATGGTGCTCTCAGAGTGAGAGTGGCAGTATTGGTAGTGCAAAGAGCAGAGCAAGTGTTCTGCTGAGGGAGATCCAGCCTGTCTGCTCAGCAGGCGTGTGCCAGCACAGGGGTGCTCGTGCTCTGTAGTGGTCTTTCTCTCCCTCACCTCCTGCAGCCCTGGCTGCGAGTGTTTCTGTGAGGGATACCTTGCCCTTCCCTTTCCAAGGCTGCTTCAGTGGTTTAACCTAGCCACCCTAGCCTTGAACTCCCAAGTTCAAGCACCTGCTTTGCTTCTGAGCTGCCAGGGGCCCTCAGGGGAATCATTTAATCTCCCTGCTTCAAATCCCTCTGAGTTAAATAGAGAATCCCTTTGTGCTGTTGAGTGCTGCCCATCCATGGCACTCCACACGTTGGATTAAGCATGGATTAGCTCAGTCTCCAAACCAGCTGCTCCTCTGAAGCCAGATTTGTTTCCCCAGAGAGTGTCTTGTTCCAGGTGTTGGAGGCATGGAGTATAAAGCCAGGAGGCTGACTATGAGTCATGACTCCCAAGTCCTGCCTGGAAACCTAGCTTCCTTTGCAGGAATTGGTGTTAATGAGCAAAGCCACCCCAAAGTCCTGAGATGTTGGCTGTGGGAGCAGCTGGCTGCCACCACCCCCCCAGGCAGTGCTCTCAGCCTGTGGACAGGGACACCCTCCTTAGCAGGGTGTTTCTCCAGCTCAGTCCTTGCCCTGGGGATAGGCAGAAGCAGCCATCGCTGGGGAGCATCCAGCCCCCCAGCAGCACTGCCTGTTAGAGATGCCGGCCCTTGGCCTTACTGCTAGCCCTGGAAGCCTCTCGTGTCTGCATCAAGCACCCGTGGGTGCGCTACAGCTCCACACAGAGGAGCATGTGCTTTTAGCCTGGGTTGAAAGAGGTGCCTGCATATCTTGGTGGCAAGATGCTGTTGCCAGCGTGAAGCCCATCACTGTTCTGCCCTGCTGTGTCCATGCATCCCTCCTTCTTTGGCTGCCTGTCCATCCTCTCCTAGGGGCTGTGGTGCTCATTGCTGACCATTAAAGCAGAGCTGAGATCCCCCCAGTGCCATGTGCTGCTGACCCCGGTAGGGACTTTACTCGGGGCCTTTGGGAGGTGAAAGGTGAGCCGAACGCGGAACAAATTAGTTCCAAGCAGAAGTTCAGCCAGTTACTCCAGATTGGATCCTTTGATTTCTGCAACTCAGACTCCACTCAGTGATCTGTAATGAGTGACTCTCAGAAATCCTCACATTGCAGCACTTTGTTCCTGAGCTCACAAGTCAGCCCATTAATGGGTAAAGGAAAAGACCTTAAGTCTAAGAAGTCTCGGGTTCAGAGTCAGAATTATTTGACTTTTAAGCTTCCTTTATCTGAACTCCTGCTGACTTCTTGTTTTCTGAGCCTGTTTGAAAGCCAGAAGTTACATTGTTAACATCAAACATTCTCTCTTTCCAGATGGAGTTACAATATCTGTCTTTATATATATATATATATATATATATATATATTTTAATATATATATAGTGTATATATACTAGGGTGTATATATATTCCTCTCTCTTTTTTTTTTAATCGTTCTTCCCATTAAAAGAAACTAGACTTGTAGGCTCTTGTAAATTATAATGTAAAACATTTTTTTTAACCAGACAGTTCCCAATTTTGCCCAAGGCAACTGGAATAGCTGCGCCACAGAAGGCAATAGGAAGGTGATTAATATGAATTTGTGACATATTTGAAAGATGGGTCTTTTGCCATATAAAGATTATCAAACACATGTGCTCTTCCCCATTAATTCCACAGCCTTCCCAGGAAAGCTACAAAGCCCAGCTCCTTTGTTTCCAGGGTGGGTTTTTGTTTTTTTAAATGTACCTTTCGGTTCCCTTGATTACCATGTATTTGATTTTTATAGGGCATCTGTTCGCACTGTTGTGTGGGTTCTCTGGCCCTTTTATTTCCCTCTTAATCGGATCCCGAGAAGGCAGCCGTGCCAGGTCCTCTGACGAAATCCTTGTGTGTGTTGTATTTAACTTTTAGCCGTGCAAATTCCATGCTCTGTTTGCCGTCTGCCCAGCGCGAAGTGGAGACTCGGGGCTGCGTTCCTGCTGGGGGAGGCAGGCAGGGCCTCCCACCGTGCGCGCTGCCACCGAGAGCACACGCTTGCATGTGTGCGAGAGACCAGACGGGTGGAAGGAGGACAGACAGGCAGGCCTGGCTTGTTTTGGAGAGCGATAGTTCTGCCTTTTCTGTCCTGGTGGCGTGGACAGTGCCAGAGCCAGCGTTGCTGCTGGTCAGACTACCTGGAGTTAGGCTAGAGTTGACTGACTGGTGCTGACCTCCAGACCTGTCCATGCCTTCCCAGGCAAACTGTAAAAGCCCTCCATCCAGGCCACACAGCCGTGGAGGAAGGCGTGAGGACCCATGCTGGCATACCAGGTCCCTGTAAGTTAGCTGAGGTAGCCAGCAGTCAGTGAATGGAGTGGAGAGGGGGGAAGGTCAGCTGTGTGTAGGATACAGCTCCTAGCACAGGTATGAGCAGCCCCTGGGCTGGGCTATGGCTGTTCCCCTTCAGAGGTGTGGTGTGTTGATACCACGGTATTTTCTAGGATAATCACCACAGTTATCCTCATTTTATTCTGTGCCTCAGCCCTTCTCCCAAGCTGCTCCCACCTCATCTGGCTTCTTGGGCTGCCCCTGGTGCGTGAAGCGTTAAAGTGCAGGCCGGGGTGGCTGGATATCTGCAGGGCTTGGCATGGTGGGGAGCTGACCACGATCACTGTGCCTGTGCAACGCCTCCCACAGCCCCTGGCATTCACCACTGCCTGTGATGATGCCTTGCGCAAAGAGGACCCGATCTCATACGGTGCTGCAGGGCCCTGTGGGCTCGACTGTTGCTTGTCCCTGCACAGGGTACCCAGTCACTCTCTAGCCATGCTGGGGCACCCAGCACCTGGAGCCCAGCTTTGGTGATTGCCCTGACTGCGATGGGATATGGTCTTGGCTGTAGTGTTTGTGCAGCACCTAGCACAGCGAGTCTCATTGCGAGCGCAATGATAAGGCCAGGGTTACGTTCCCAGCTTGGAACGGATGCCTCATCTTTCCTTGGATGCCCAGGTTCAACCCTGAAGCCTTTTCTGTGAAAGGTGAGGCTCACTGGAGCCCACTAATCTTGCTCAGGCGTGAGCACATTGGTGTGTGCTGCCCAGAAGAGGGATGGCTTTTTGGAGGAACCATGGTTCTTCATCAGCTGCCTGTCCCTCCTGCTCCAGGCCTGTTTCATGGCAGACACAAGCCCACCTGGACAGCAGAGGTGCTGCGTGCAAGGGAGGGTTGCAGACTCTCTCCCTTTTCCTGCTCTGAGCACCCTCTGGCTCGTGGCGTGGAGCTGCTCTGCTCTGGGTTGCTCTCCCAAGGACCTGTTCTTTGGGTGTTCTGGTGCCCAGGCTCGTTTGGGCCAGGGCTCCTGGGGCTGCTGCGCTGTTGCAGAGCCCCTTTCTCCTGGTCACCCCCAGGCCTCCTGCGCCAAAGACCGTTGTCCCGAACCTAAGCGTTGGGGCTGTGCTCCCAACCCGTCCGTGCGGAGGAGGTGATGTCCCCCAGGAGGGTGCTAGCCCAGTGCCTCATCTTCCAGGGCTGCAGCTCCACGTCCAGCCGGGCAGACAGCAGCAGGGTTCAGCGCTGCTCTGGCACTGTCGGCGCCGAGGCTCGCTGCCCGGCCCCCGAGGCCTTCTGCGGGACAGGCTCCGAGACCGGCGGGTGTGTTGGGTGTGTGACCTGAGCGCTCCCAGCCGCTGACCCTGGTTTTTCTTTTGTTTCCCCGTCTCCCTCTTGGAGCAGAGAAAGCGAAGGGAGTCGGCCTCCAGCTCCTCCTCCGTCAAGAAGGTGAAGAAGCCGTGAGCCCCCTGCGCTGGGCGAGGAGGAGGTGCAGAGCTGTGTGCAGGGTCAGTGCCGTCCCGTCCTGGAGCCCCCCGGGGCAGCTGGCTGACTGCCGCCGTGGGGCAGCAAGGGAGCCTTGCTGGGGCAAATGCTGCAGCGCTCCAGAGAACGGCGGGAGCGACCCCCTTCCCAGCGCCGCGGCCCCACCTGCCCCCAGGACCGCTGGAGCGGCGCGGCCTCCGGCCACCTGCAGCAGGTGCTGGAGGGCGGCCCGCGGCTGCCGGGCGCCGTGCAGAGCTCTGCCAGCGGCCGCTGCTCCGCACGGGGCTGCCCTGTGTCCGCTAGCATTAGCTGCGTTTTCGTCCTGGTGGGGTTTTTTCTTTTTCTTTTTTTTTTTCTTTTTAACATGCCAGAGTTTTGTGAGCGTCCCTGTAAATACAGCACCCGTCACTTGTACCTGAACCAGAGTCGTCATTAGCCCCGGCAAGCCTGTGTGGAGCGGGAGGAGAGGGGGCCTCCACCCCAGGCAGGGTCACCGGGAGCCCCGGGTGCGCTCTCTTGGCTCGCTCTGGGCCCATTTCCCTCCGTCGCAGGGGTTGCAGTGGGGCTCGCTGCAGCCCCTGGGGCCGTCCAGGCCTGCGGGGAACGCTGCTGGGGCGCCGCGGTGGCGCCGCGTTGCAGGCCCCCTTGGCCGCAGCCACCTCCGCCTGCTCGCGGGCGTTTCAGCGGCCCGTGCCCCGCACACCTGGCCCCCAGGTAGCTGCTCTCCTCCAGCGGTTCTTGCACGGGTGGCTGACGCCTGCTGCCCCGGTTCCTCCTCCTGCCGCCCTGCTCGAGGCAGGCGGGACGCCGCCGGCCCGAGCCTGCGCGGAGGGGCCCCCCGCTCCCTGCACCTCGCGCTTAGCTAGGCCCTGGCGGGGCCGAGGCGGCGCTTGGCCCAGCGACCGGCACCGGGGCTCGTGCGCTGCCTCTGCGGCTGGCACCGCTGCCCGCCTCGCGCCTGCCCACGCCAGGGCCCCTCCGCGCGCTGCCTTCCCAGTGCGGCTGGTGATGGATGCGCCCTGGCAGCGGCCTCTGCGTCACATTCTCGCCTGCAGGAGTAAAGGGCAAAGGCCAAGTTCTTAGTTTTCATAGAAAACTAATTAGACGACTCCATCGAAAATAGGTCAATAAACCTGATGAGGGGCTGCACAGAGGGAGCCATGAAAACCCCCACGACCTTTGCTTGGAGCACGCGGGCTGGGGCTGCCCCGTCCCTCTGGGAGCTGCCCGCTTCTGGCTGGCAGGACACGCTGTCCCTGTCACCGGGGGGGGGGGGGGGGGTCCGCCTGCCCTCCCCCGCACGCGCCGGCGCTGGGTGCGCTGCCGCGGCGCAGGCCCTCGGGCTCGTGGTGCACACACGATGGCTCCACCGGGCGAGGGCTGTGCGCCAGGGCCCGGCACCTTCAGTGCCCCAGCGTGTCCGCCGCGCCGCACAACCCCCCCCGCCAGCCCCACGTGCCAGGCGCTGAGACGGCCAGTGCTGGCTGTGGCAGAGAGGGGCTAAGTGCAGTAGCAGCCCTGAGGGTGCAGCTGCAGCTCAGGCAGGCACAGGGCCCTGCAAGGGCACCTGCAGGGTGCAGCACGTTGCTGCCGTTCATGCGCTGCCCCACGCGGGATGAGTCACCCCGCAGCATGGCCCCACGGCCCAGCGCGGAGGAGCGGGGTGGCTGCCACGGGGCACGGGCGCCTCGCTCTGCGTGTGCCAGGCTCGGCATGAAGGGGGGGGACCCTTGCATGCTCTCTCGTGCAGCAGTGGAGGCCAGGGGGTGCTTCAAGCCCTGGCTTCCCCAGCCCTGCCTGTGCCCGCGGATGGCCACAGCAAGCGGGGTGCAGGGTAGAGCCACAGCAAACCTCAGCCCCCCCTCCCCCCCAGCTCCTCCCCTGTACTGGCTCACGTGGGCACTGCCAGCGTGCGTCTGTCTGACATTACCTTTCACAGAGGTTGAACCCCTGGCCTGCCCTCAGGCCGCTGTGCCAGGCTGCAGGGCAGGGTGACATGCCCGTGGGCCGTGGTGGCCCTGGCATGCTGCTGTCACGAGTGCTGGGCAGAAGGCTGCGCTGGGGGCACCCCTGGGCTCAGCCTGCCGGCGGAGGCTGGCAGCATCCTCGGGGCCGTGCTGCCCCGGGGCACCAGGGCTGCGCAGCGCATGCGGCGCCCGTGCTTGCAACCGGCCCCTGCCCGGTATTGCTGAGCAGGACACGGAGGGGCAGGGCTGGCAGCTCCTTCTGGGGAGCGGGCGACTTGACCAGGGCCCCAGCAGGCACAAGAACAGCTGGGCTGGCAGGGAGCTTGGTGGACCCAGCTGTGGTACCTGCTTAAGGTGACCCTGGACTTCCCAGGCCTCCCTTTACAGCCCCCAAAAGCTTGTCTTTGCATGTAGTATTTCTGGGGTGGAGGGGACAGATGTGCAGGGGTGCTGTACCCCCCGGTGGGGAAACGCCTTGCAGGGCATCATCCCGCGCCCACGTACCCACACGCCACCCCCACCTTGGCCCCTCCGCAGCCTGCACACACTCGCCACACGTGGGCACAGCCTGGGCTCCTTTACCCCCAAACTTTATTCATGTGGCACATTTACAGCAAGGATTGGAATAACTAGACAATGAAAATGCTGGGTTTGCATTATCGGTTGGTTTAACTGGAACACCACACACCATGCAGTCATGTACCGCCAAGTTCAGTGCCTGTATTGCCCTTCGGGCTGCCGTCACCGGCTTCGCTCCGGGCCGTGCACGCACGGGCCCCGGGCTGCAGCCTCCCTGCAGGTCAGCGCCCGGACGAGGGCTCCATTCAGCAGGGCCCTGGGACTGGGTGACACTGGGGGACATGCGCCCCCCAGCCTGCCCCATGGCTGCCCCCCCAGCTGTCCTGGCCGGCCGGGAGCCCACCCAGCCAGAGGGGATGTGCTCGGCAACTCTCAGGCAACAAGCCAGCTGCTGCTGAGCGTCCGCAGGGACCTGCGAGGGGCAGGGCACGGCCTGCAGCGTGCAGGGACCGTGGGGGACGCGGGGGGCTTAGCCTCGGCTTGGGAACAGAGGGAGGCCGGATGGGGCTGGAGGCGAGCGGGGTCAGGGGCCTTGGCCAATTTGCAGCTCCCTTGCTTGGGTGTCTGTAGATCGGGGGGGGAGGGGGCAGCGCTCGCCGGCACGTCCACCGCCGGCAATGGACGTGGTGCTGCGACGGGCCTGACCCCGGCGGAGCTGGAATCGGCAGGGCTGGGGCAGGGCTGGGCATCCCACCCATCCCTGCCAGAGGCACGAGCAGACGGGACGGGGGGCCGGGACAGGGGACTCCGCGCGGACACTGCCACCTCCCTCCTGCCGCCCGCCCGCCGTGCCCCCGCCCCGCTGAAAGGAGCCCTCCGGGGCCCCGCAGCCCACGGTGGGGCTGCCAGGGGCTCTGCAGCGGAGAATACAGGCACTTCACCTTGAACATAAAGAGACGGATTGCATTTGTCACATACAGGAGTCAGAGAGGGGTTAGTGTTGATTCAAAAAGAGGGGAAAAGGCGCTCGGGGAAAGGCCGGGGCTGGTGCGGAGGGTTAGGGGCCGTCTCGACGCTGCTGCGGCTCTACGAGCGCAGCTGGGCGCAGGCATGCGCCACTGTCGCTGCAGCAGCCGTCAAGGCCTGAAAACATAAAACCAGAGAAAAGAAAGAAGAGGGAGGCGGGGACGGCCCATGCCGGGGCGGGGGGGGGGGGGGGGGGGGAGGGTCTGGCTACGGGGCGGAGAGGGAGGACGGGGTGGGACATGGAGGCAGGGATGGAAATCGGGAGCCAAAGAAAAGAACAAACTACGAGTCTAAAATGTGGTGCAAGCGCCCTACGCGGCTGTCCGCTAGCATGGCATAATGTCCGGAGCAGCCCAGAGAGGGAGTCACATCAGGTCTACACAGATTTGCCTTCCCATATATACAACCTCTACTGGAGTTAACAGCTGAATTGAGATTTGTTTCGGTTCCTCTGGCCTCAGTTGCCGTTTGAATGCTAGAGCCCGTCCTCCCCGCCTCGCCGGCGCCGGGCGCATGCAGCCCTGCCTGGCCTGCCCTGGGGATCAAAAGGGTTTGGAGGTCTGCTTGAAGATGAAGCCTCTATGGGCCAGTGTCTTCATGATGTTGGCGATGTTCTTACAGTCGTCTGCGGAGAGAGCACAGAGGCGCCGGGTTAGAGCCACGCTCCGGCCCACGGGCGGCGTGGGGTAGCTGGGACGTCACTCAGCCCCGGCCCCCGAGGGCAGAGGTTTTGCCCGGAGCTGCCCGGCCCCCGCGTCCCACCAGCCCCGGCACAGGTGCCACTGGAGGCCCCCGGCCTGGTCCGCAGGCCAGCACTGACCCTCCGCCTGGGACCCCCAGAGAGGACGTGGATCCAGGCGGGGATGCATGTGGGCTCAGCCCCACTAGCCTCCCCCAGGCAGGGGGTCAGCCCCACGGCGGCCCCAGCCAGGGCTCCCCAGCCCCACGCTGGGGACCAAACCCGGCTGCTGACCCTGCTGGGGGCAGGAGCGGGGCAGCACCTCCGCCCCGGGTGCCCTGCAGTGGCGTGGGGTGAGTGTGGGGCCACCTGCCCCATCGCCCCGCACCCCTTGCAGGGGTGCCAGAGGCCGGGCCCCCGTCACAGCCCGGGCACGGCTCTGAGCGGGGCCGGGACCGCTGCCACCGGGGGCCCACTCCGGGCAGCCGGACGGGGGCGGCGGGCGGCGTTCCTGCAGGCCTAGCCAGCGCCGCCTCCCGGCCCGCCGCTGCCTCCCGGCGAGCCCAGCGCCGGCCCCGGCCGGCTCCCCTCTTCCAGCTCCCTCCGTCCCGCCGGCGGCTGTGGGCCGCTGGCAGCCCGCGGCGGGGCTCTCGCCGCAGCCCACGCCTGGCTGCGCCGGGGCACGGGGACGCCAGAGCCCTTCTCCGTCGGACAGGCACAGTCCTCCCCTTCCCCTCGTCCTCGCCGGGCAGAGGCCGTGTGCGGCGTCCGCGCTCTCCACCTGCACCCGGCCACGGCCCCCTCCCGGCCGAGCAGCGGGGCGAGCGGCAGCCGGCGCCGGCGCCCGTTCGGAGCGGGCGGGGGACCGGCCGGCGGCGCCGCGGCTGCCGGAGCGAGAGGCTGCAGGGCGGCGAGCCGGGGAGGGGGAAGGCTCTCGCTTGTGTTATTTACCTGGGACTAAACGCAGGCACCGTTTGCTAAAATAGAAGCCGGGCTTAAATTGATTCCTGGTGTCTATATTTCATGTTGAAAATTGGCTTGTAAATCCATGTTTTGATCTATGAGGGCCGTCTCCTTAAGAAAAAGCAAGAGTAAATGTGTAATTTCTCCCTTGACAGCACACGGCACAGAGGCGATCCTTCTTCCCGCTCCCCTCCGTTTCGGGACAGCTCCACTCGTTCCGATTACCACTCTTTCTTCCTCGCCCCACGCCTTGATGTCTCCATTTCATTACCGCGCGCCCATTTATCAAGCTGTTACCGTAAGGGTGACTTTGCCCACTTGCGTGTGGCAGCGGGGCCCGGCGGACGCGGGGAGCGGTGCCCCGGGAGGGGGCGCAGGCAGGGCCGCTCTCGCCGCGGGGACGGGGCGGCGCAAGGGAGGCTGCATCGTTACTGATGTGTAAATGATAAAGAAGCCTCCACATCCATCTCCCAACTGTAAATCCAGGGAGTGCTTTATAATCAAGCTACAGCGATAATAATGTGAAATTAGGTCTCTCTATCAACGGGAGGAGGCCTTTTAATCACGGCTTAAAGGGTGAAAACGCTGTTTATCATAATTGAACTGTATCCGGGCTAATTGTGGCCATATTTCACTGTCTAGGAGACAGCAGGCTGCCTGCTGACAGTGCCGCGTGCCGGATCGAGGGCCCCGCGCAGACAGGCGGGCTCTGCCCCGCCGCCCGGCGCGCGCGCGGGCACGGCGCCGCCGCCGAGCTGGGCCCAGCCCGCCTGCCGCGGGGGCAGCGCCGGCCCCAGCGCGCCCCGAGTCGTCCCGCACAGCCGCCGCTAGCCACGCGCCGTTCCTCCCGGCTAGTTGGGCATTTCGGCACCAAATCCGGCCCGAGGCCGGCCCCCGTCTTGCCCATCACCAAGGAGCGGGTCACGGAGCCACCCCGCTGCCCCCCGCGTCTCCCTGGGCTGGGGCGGGCAACCGGGGCGCTGCTACCGCTCCGTAAACCCCCGGGAGACCGCGCGCACAGGGAGCATCCGCCTCGCCGTCCCAACCAGCGCCCGGCCCCGCTGGAGCAGAGCGCCAAGCTCGTCGTAAGTCATTTAGTGAGACCGATTCCAAATCACCGCTAAGGTAAACACGCTTATTATAATTATCCATGTAAAAAAAAAAAATCAACAACAGCAGAACAACTTTCTAATATGCAATTACAGCCATCTATTGATTTTACAATGTAATCCGCTCCGATTGATTTAATAACACAATTATAGGCTGGCTCTCGGGATATTAGAGTGGGAGATTTTCATAAACTCCAAAGCAAAAAACTAAGCGGCTTTTAAAACAACACAGTCAGATGGCCGTTTGGGGAATTATTAGCAATATGAAATCCTCTAAATCTGGCCGTCGTTACCTTGTGAAAGGAATTTCTATTACAAAAATGGCAATTGACAACCTAAGAGCGCGCGAATGGGATTGCTGTTCTGCTCTTTCAGCGCTTAATCCATTGCAGGGGCGACCACGGCGCGCGGGACGCGCTGGGTCCCGGGCAGGCAGCGCGCCGGCGCTCGCGGCACGCTGCGGCCCGGGCCGGACGTGGCGGCAGCAGGCGCAGGAGCCCCCAGCGCCCCCAGCACGCTGCCCGAAGGGGCCCGGGAGCCGCGGGCACCGCGCGGGGGGCAGAGCGAGGTGCCCGGGACCCCCAGCCCCGCGGGCACCGCGCTGCGGCCCGGCCCCGAGCGCAGCCCCGAGCGCGTCTTCCGCCCGCGGCCCAAAGCCCCGACGCCCCGTCCCGAGGAGGGGGGTCGCCGGCGGCGGCGGCCCCCGGCGCCCTCCGCTCCGGCGCCCGGCCTGGCGCTGCACGCGCGCGTGCACGCGCACGCACGCCCCCGCTCTCCGAGGCGCGCGCTCCCTCCATGCATTCCCGACTTTATGGGCACATTTTTCTTGTCAAGCTGACAGGGTTGCTAAGTGGATTTCTCCCTGATATGCGGACGGATTATCACATTACTCCAATGTCCTACACAAACATATTACTTTATATTCAATAGCCCTAATGAATATAAACTGCTTTTTCTTTTTTTGGGGTGGGGGGTAATCTATAGATTTTTAATGAGGGCACTATTAACTCCCTCCTCTTTAAAGCAGACTTAGGTGCAGCCTCTGAGTAGAAAATCAATGGTGTTATTGTAGGAATATTGTATATTGATATTGTAATAATAAGATGCAATTGATTTAGGGGTGTTGTGCGGTGTGTACGAGAGGGGTCAGCGCGGGGTTATCCTGCAAGCGGAGCAGCGGCTCTGCCCGGCCCCTCGCCGCGCCGCGCACGCGTCCGGGACCGGCCCGCAGCGCGGCACCCCCGGCTCCCGCCCGCGCGCCGCGGCCCGGCCCGCCGGAGCCCCGCGGCGCTTTCGCCCCTTCCGCCCGGCCTTCCCGCGCCCTGCCGGGGCCCGGCGGCGCCGGAGCGGGGCCCCGCCGAGCGCGCCCGTGCGGCGGCGGGGAAGACGGATCACCCCCCGGCCCGAGCT
Source organism: Rhea pennata (assembly GCF_028389875.1). Lineage (NCBI taxonomy): Eukaryota > Metazoa > Chordata > Aves > Rheiformes > Rheidae > Rhea > Rhea pennata. Next base: position 12,199,742 of record NC_084670.1, on the reverse strand, counting down.
GAGCAGGTCCATATTTAAACTGTCCCCATGCTTTATGGTCTGTACAAGAGCTGATGCTCGGGCGACTGGGGGCCATCTGTCACCGCTGTAATGGCAGATTACCGTTAACGAATAATATCGCCGCTCCCTTCGCACGACAGCTCCCTGCAAAGCGGCCGCGGGGCCGCCCGGCCGCGGCCTCCTTCACCTCCGCGCCGCGGGCCGAGCGGCGGCAGGCGGCCGGCGGGAGCCAGCGCGCCGGCACCCGGAGGCTCTGGGGCCGCTCGCCCCGCGGCCCCGGCGATGCCCACGCCGACGGGGCCGCTCCCAAATAAACGGCCTAACAACGCTCGGCGCGGCGCGAGGGGCTCCGCGGGCCCCGGCCGGCCGGCAGGTGCGGTTTAGGCGGAGCTGCCAGCGACGCGCAGGATATTAAGAATAACTTACCTCATTACGTGCAATTACGTTACTGCCACACACCTCATTTCTTCACGAAGAAAGGAAAATTAGTTTTATATTGACTGCATCCCGGCGCCTGCCCCGAGCGCCGGCGGCGCCGGGGCGGACTGGGAGCGCCGCTCCCGCTGGGGCCCGGCCGCCCCGGCAGCGCGGCGCCCCGGCGGCGAGGCCAGGCCAGGCCAGGCCAGGCCTCCCCAGGTGCGCTTCTCCACCGAGGTGCCCCCGCGCCTCTCCGGGCGCGTTTCTGCGCCCGGCCGGGCCAGGCGGCGCGGCTCCACCGCCACGGCCGGGAGCGAAGGGGAGCGGCGCGCTCGGCGACACGGGGAAAAAGCCAATTTCGTCTTTATTAGACGGAGATTTCTCTGTTAGTAATAAGCACACTTCAAATAATTAGCGTGTTTTACGTAATAATGAAATTATGGAAATGCAGGCTACTTATTCAAACAAGTCACCATTACCATATTTTTAAATATTAGACTTAATTAGAGTTTATCACTTCAGAGAAGTACGAGGAGTGGAGATTTTTTTTCCTTTACAAAAAAAATCCTCATAAAGTGTTTATTAAGAGCGGGTAAGAAGGGGATAATGATCTGTTTGGAAATTAAGGCAATCAAACATTTAATGCTCTGCACTCCTGTAGGCAAAAGCATTCAAATGAGTCAATTATACATCCATTATCCAGGCACGATTAAACAAGGCAGGACGGGGAATTTGTCCTCCACATCATGCGATTGTCGCGAGGACTTATGTCCACTTAAAGGCAGCTAATAAAACACTAAACTTGCAGGAGAATAAGAAGGAAGGAATGAGAAAAGGGAAGAAAAGCAAAGAGGAAGAGGGTCAGCGGGACCGTGGAGGGGAGAGGGCGGGAGGTACGTAATGGCGTAGCAATGTCTGCATCCCAGCCGTTCATAAATCAAAGTAATTAAGTTAACATGAAAATCAACTTCACCATCCCGTTAAATTACAGCATTTGCATATTAGGACTCAAATGAAGTAGGTAGCTGGCGAGGGGGGCAGACGGGGAGGAGGAAACGGGGGAGGTCGGAAGAGAAAGATGGGGGGGGACCGCGCACCAAAAAGGGAACCATTTATTACGGTGAATAACTAATTTCAGAATTTATAGCGCTGGATTTTCGTTCCCGTGCCATTTATATTAGAGAAGGAAATTAAGGGGCGGGCAGGAGGCTGGCTGGACATCTTTCTGCGTTATTGCTTGTCTGCCATTTGCAAATCATTATTAATTGTGGCCCGTGTCGCTGGTGCAGCAGGGCAGGGTGCCTGGACAGCCGGAGCAGACACACATATCTCTTCATCAGGACCCCAGCCGCTAGCCCTGGAGAGCCAATTACCCCTCCCTGATTGGTATCAGATAAGGAGGGAATTTTTACAAATTAGGGAATAAATAGAATTTCCACACGTGGAGCAGGGAGGGCTTGAGAGGCAGTAATGAAAAACGATACATCACCATCAGCCAGACAACCCTATTCATACGCCGATGCATTACGCTCACTACTCATAATCCCGCCGAGTGACAGACAGCCTGCGGAGAGCCGCGGCGCAGCGCGGCCGGCCCCTGGGGCCGGGGCCGGGCCCGGAGGCAGCGCGGCCCGGAGGCTCCCGCAGCCGCCGGAGGCTCCCGCAGCCGCCGCCGGCCCCGGCGCCCGGGCGGACGCAGCGCTGCTCCCCGCGGCGGAGCCGTCCGCGCTCTGCGGCCCACGGGCGCCCGGCGGCACGAGCCCCCCCCCGAGCTCGGCCCCGAGTTGGGTGCTCGAGGTCGGACCCCGCCGTCAGCCTGCCCGGCGCGCAGCCCTTCCCCGCGAGGAGCGACTCCTTCCGCGGCAGCGCTGGAAAGCAACCCTGACGTGCCAAAACGAGAGGCGACTGCAGCGCGCAAGAGCAGGCCCAGCGTGCATCTCCGCTCTCCCCGGGCACCCGCCGGCAGCCGGGTCTCTGACCCAGCTCCCAAGTCCACAAGCACCTCTTCCCCGAAAGTACCAAACTGCGCCCTCGAGATGGAGTTTCCCCCTCCCTGGGCGGCTCCTGTCGGTATCCCGCTATTACAAAATCCTCGATGAATTTCTGGCAAGATCCGAAGGATCCCGGATGGACCTGGGGGCACGGCCAGCGCCAAGCTAACAGGAGCCTGGCCCACGGCCGGCCTCGCTCAGGGCGACTGCTGGGACCGCGGGGACCCCGTCGGCGTTCGGGGAGCCCGGTGTGCAGTGCGTTCCCCGGCACCGGAGCCGAGCGCCTCCGAGCCCGTAATTAGCTCACCCTTATGACAAGCACGTCACTAAACAAAATGCTCGGCAGCAGATCAATCTCGCCTGTAAGTCACGCAGCCTTTAATTTATTCAGCATACAATGTCGCTCCACCACTGGCTTCCTGTAATTTATACCGTACACTGTCGTGTATTATTTAACTCGCCCGAGTGTTTTACAGCTCGTCTCAAAGTCGCGGTGCGAAATAAAGTCACGGCCGGGGCAAGGGAGAGATGCAAGGGGGATGCACCCTGCTCCCTTGCTCCAGGCCCGGTACGGGTCAGGCCAGGCTCGTGTGCTGGAGACCAGGCGACGATGCCAAGTTCCCGCAGAAGTTGGTGGCTCAGGTTCCTGCCTGCTCTCCGGGGCTCTGGGTGCGACTGGGAATACGAACAGGAGGTAGGTCCCAAGAGGAGCCCGGAGCGGACAGTGAGGAAGGCCAGGCAGGGGCCGGCTCATCTCTGCCGGGTGGATGGATGAGCCCTTCCCGCAGAGGAGCTGCTCTCACCACGGCAGGAAACGCACGAGAAATGTGCCGTGCCAGGGGAAGCCTGGGAGAGCCGCGCTGGTGCCGCAGTGAGATGGCTTGGCAGATGTGACAGCGTGATCTCCTGGATGGGGAGATCGGGGGGCTGAGGGCAGCCGCCAGCAGGGGACAGGGATGGGGACAGGCAGAGGGACAGGCAGGAGAGGTGAGCGAGCAGCAGTGCCTTCTGCCCTGTTGCGAAACCGGGACCACCGCTGTCACTGCAGCATGTCCAAGGAGATACCAGGACGCACCTACGGAGCAGCCAGCCCTGCCACATTGACAGGGCATCGTCCTGCAGGCAGGGTGGCGGGGGCTGCTCTGCTGCCCCTTTTCGCTGGGGTGAACCCCAGACGTCCTGCTAGCAGGGACGTGGCACCTCTCCCAGGTGGCCCTGCTAGGAAGCGTCCGCCGAGCGGGGGACAGGGCAGGCAGGCCGCATGTGTCGGGGGAAGAGCTCCTTCCCGGCCGCTCTGGCAGGACGCCCGGTGGCATCCCGCCAGGTCCTGGCTGCAGGAGGGGGGGTCTTACCCCTGAACAGCAGTCAAGGCCAGACTGAGACTGGCCTAGGCTGAGACCCAGCTACATTCGCTAATCCCAGCTGCTCTGAACAGCTCACCTAGAGCATGTCTTTGGCTGTGCAGCTGAATGGAAACAGTCAATGATATAGAGCTGGATATTCTCCATAGGGAAGGTTAAAACCTCTGTTCAGTGTAAAGTTGCCATATCTAAGCACTTATGATCACGATATTTATGGCCAGTTTATTCCAGGCTGTTAAAGGCAGCAGTAGTTATCCACAGATAAAGGGAATTCAGCTCCCCTGATGCCGTTTCTCTGCGTGTCGGAGGCATGCCCAGCCGGAGCTGCTCCGGGCGCCTGTGGCATAACTCATGCCGGCTCACCTCCCTCCAGGCCCAGCATCGGGGCCGGACACACGGACGCTGGACAGCCCCGGCGCAGCAGGCGAAGGCGGCTCTGTGTTCTGCCCCGCGAGAGCCAGGGAGCGGACGCAGGAGATGGCTTCTCTGATGTCTCCCTGCTCCTGAACGACGCCTCCAGCACCGGCGCAGACCTGGGGGTGCCCGGGGTGGGGTGGGGGCACGAGGTCCCCAACCTGCATGGAGCGAGGCAGTGTATCCTCAGGCTGGTCACCAGCCCCAGTTTGAGCGACCTGCTGGTACCCTGTGCCTCCCGTATCCCCGCCGTGTGTTACCATACCTCTGCCACGCTCTGCTCTGATGGGGGACTGTATTTAGGGCAGCTTTCCCCTGCAAAAGGCCAAGCTGCGGTGGTTTCTGCAGGGCATTTCAAGCTCCACAAGTGGGCCAGGCGCCCAGCCCGACCCTCTGCCGCTAGCTCCGCTCCACGTACAGCTCCTGACACACAGTCCCCCCGCCCAGCCTGTGGGTTCAGTCCCACCACTGGGATTGGGACCCTAATTAGGGAGAAATTTCAAGGGAGAAATGAGAGTTTGTAAAACGACGTTTCTCCTGCCTGTGAGTGACATGAGATGTCAGAGAAAGGAAATAAAAGGCAAGGATGCAATTCCAGTGCTGCCGAGACTGCGCAGCGAGTCCTAATGGAAAGTTCTTCTGCTCTTTAAAGTTTGGTCAGATGGCCTAGTTATTGCTTTAAAAGGACTCAGAATCAAACCGCAGCGCTGCACTTGAATCCTTCAAATAAAGCGAGCTGTGTTTCTGCAGGTCCAGCGAGGCAGAGGCATGCGATTACACAGAGAAGGGCAGGTCTCTTTATCTTGGAGGGAGACCTACCTATTTTTAAACATTAGCTCCAAATCACCAGCTCACCTCTTTGTCTCCCACAACCCCTCTCTCGCCTTACGGAGGAGAGATCAAACACCAGACCCGCTGCCATTGTTTCTCTCCCAGGGAGATGGACGCGGGACTGTAATCTTCCCGCAAAGCCACACGCTTCAAAGGCATCAAAAGTGCTTATTAAAAGTCCTAGGAAACTAATTTAATAACATCCCAAAGGGCTGGAAAAACCAGCATCAGCAGCTCAAAATATAACCTGGCACGGGAGACGGGCCCCGCTTGACACAACCCTGCCTGCGGACGGCTGCGCAGGCGGCTGCCGGGCCTCGGCAGCAGAGCCGGCCGCGGCGCCGAGCCCGGCCCCGGCAGCCCGCCTCTCGGCGCTGCTGCGTAGCCCCTGCCCTTGCCCCTCCGGGCAGCCCCAGGCACGGCCTGCTCTCCCGGCTCGAGGACGTGACGGATGAACAGCCAGCAAGGCAAGGGGGTGCTCCCCGTCCTGGGGACACAGCGCTTGCCCACAAGCCGCCCGGGAAGCCTGTCGGACCTGGGTAAAAGCCGAAGCTCGGCTCAGCAGGAACCTCCTGCTGCACTGAACCCCGCTCGCTGCAGCCCAGGCCTGGCTCACATGTGACCTGGCTGAGGCACATCTGGCTACGGCACGTCTGTGCCACACTGATGGGCAGCACCAGCCAGACCCTGTCACCTGGGGGACCCTATGTCCCCTCCAAAGGCTTTGCACCGAGACTGCCAGACCCCAGGGGATGGGGCATCCTTGTGAGGCGGGGACAGAACGCCTGGGCTCCCACTGCTTAGCCAAAGAGCCCCACGCCATCCAGCTGGCACCCTGGTCAGGGTGGAGATCGGGACGTTTCCGAGGCCCCGGGGTATCTCGAGGCACCTGAGGCTACAACAGCTGCAGCAGGCACGTGGCATGCTGTTTGGACAACACGGGGCCAGCAGCTACAGAGCTGGAGGCACCAGCGGGGAGCTGAGGAAGACACCGAGCGGCCGGGCACCCTCGCAGGAGCCACGGGAGGGCTGCAGACTCGCCTCTGAAACGTGTATAGCACCAAGCGTCCTTTGCTGGACATCTCTGCCACTGCCAGAGTGACAGCTGGCCTCCCCACGTGCTTGTGCGACACTGGCACAGACTGTCAGAGAGGGCTGGGTGTTGCTAACATACGTCAGCGAGACCTGCACGCTGCCGCGACGGATGCGTGAGACAGACAGACAGACGCGCAGGCTGCCCGCAGGGACAGGGCCAACGCACGCCTCTCCCCGCGGTTAACGCGTACGGGCAGCGCCCACGTGCTCGGAGCCGGCAGCGGCACGAGGGACAGTCCGGACGGCCCGGCTGCCGCCACGCCGCCGGCACCCGTCCCACCCCGGAGCCGGCCCCTGCTCCCAGCCCGCGCCGGGCGGCTGCCTGCCGGGGGGCCCAAGCGCCCGGGGGCCATCTGCGGCTGCGACGCCCCGCGCGAGCCCTCGGCACGGGCTCCCTCGCACAGGGGCAGGGGATGGAAACTAACTCTCCAGCCTCCGTCTCGTCCTGCCCATTAGCGGGGCTGTTTTACTCCGGATCATTAAATATGTATATCTTATTACACGCCTTGTTACAGTATTGAGCTCTATTGACTGATAATAAATTCCAAGCATCATCCTGGTCATAAATTTATCTGGAGATGATGAAGACTCAATAATCTAGTCATGCAGATAATATGATAGGGCCTTAAAAAAGATCATTACATTATATGTCAAAATTAAAAGTGAAATACACTTTATTAACACTGTTTCCACACTCGGGGCCATTACTTGTTATATCCCGCCCTGCCCTCCCATCCACCCGCACGCCACAGTCCCGTGGGTGAGCCAGGGAAGGCGACCCGAGGCAGAGCCGGTGCAGCTCGGCCCCGGCGGGGGATGCCGGGCAGCGCACACTCCCGCCGGGACTTCCCAGCTTGACCCTGAGGACACAGCGCGGTGCCCTGCACGGCGCGGCGCGGCCGGCTGGGCGGCCCGCCAGGATCCCCGCGGCCGCCGCCAAGCTCCCGCGGCCGGCGCACAGCAGGCAGGCCCTGGCCGTAGCAAGGACACGGCGGCCAGGAGGAAGCGCAGCCTCGTCCCCAACCTCCAGGAGGGACGAACGACCCCCGAAGCTCCAGCACCAGAGCTGCCCAGCCCTTCGGGGTTGACGCTGCATTCAAGTCGCGCGCCAAAGAGTCGTGCGCGGCCCCTCCGAGGGGCCGGGCCCCGGGGCGGACGCTTCCCCGTGCCCCGCGGCTCTCCCCGGCCAGGCGGGACGGCAGGGCAAGCACGGCCCGCCGGGACCGCCGGTCTCACCGCGCCGCCTCCGTGCAGGCCGGGCCGGCCGCGGCCCGCCAGCCGAGCCCTCGCGCGGGGCAGGGGAGGCCCGGCAGCCCCCTGCCTTCCCCGGACGCGGGCTCGGCCCCCGCCTCGCGGCCCTCCAAAGCGGTTCCTCCCGTTTACCAGGAAGGTCACAGGCGTTTAACCCCCCGCCCCGAGCAGGGCAGGCGGCTCGCGCTCCCCCCGCGTCGCGGGGCCGGCCTCTTTGTGCTCCAACCCGCACATCAAGCGCACGTGTCAAGTTTAACGCGGCTCCAAGGGCTCGCGCGCCCCAGCCCCGCTCTCCGGCGGGCCCTCCCCGCCGGGCGGCCCCGGCCCCCCTCCCCTCTGCCACCTTCCTCTCCAGACAAACAAGGTGACAGCACCGGGGCCACGCCGATCGATACGGCAACACAGATCAGCTGCCCGGAAAACCAATCGCAGATCAGATTGAAAGCGACTTCTTCTTGTATCTCCCCGGCTCTCGCTACAACAGATTGGCTGGAGAAATCCGATGGAGAGGGGAGACAAAGGGGGAGGAGACGGCGGAGAGGAGGAAAGGGCTGATAATGCTCCCTGCCGCGGCCGCTCTAATCTGTGACAGCCCGAGGATTTGCTGAAAACCGTTATCACATTTCTCTCCCTTCTCTTGTCCCTGATAAAGCCCCGGCTAATCTGTTTGTTGCAGGTATTGAACAAACGCATTTAGTGAAACAAGGGGTGTGTGCACACGTCTATGCACGCGTCTAAAAATTTCCTCCCCGCGTCTCCGGCCTCTCCGGGAGGCGGACGGGGGAGCGGGGAGGGCAGGGAGCGGGTTCAGCAGCGGGACCGGCCGCTGGGCTGCAGGCCAGGCTCTGCCCCGCCGGGCCGTGCTGGGGGCAGAGGTGCCGGGGCTCGCACGGCGGAAACGTTTCCACCGACCGCGGTGCCGGGCAAGCGGGGCTGGGCGGACGACGCCTCGCAGCGCCGGGACTGACGCTCGCTCCTCCCGTCCGGAGCTCAGAGCTCAGCACCGCGGAGAGGAGATGCAGCCCAGCCGGGCCTCAGCAACCCCAAGCAACGCTGCTTCCAGGGCTTGCCCCTGCCCGGGGAAAATTCCCCATCCTGCCTTCGAGGGGAAGACACGGCCAGTGGGGCCTGAGACGCTCTATCTTTCCTGGCTCATTTTGCAGAACTTCTCTTTCCACGCACCACATTTCATCTTCAACACACAGCTTATCCCCCATGCTCTTACTTAACGCAAGCCTCTGGCTAACAGCACGCAGGACTGTCATCGCAGGAAAGCCACGTGCATGGTGAGGCTCCGGGGACACCGCAGAGCCTCGCAGGCCACAGCGCGGCCCGCTTGCGAGGCTCGACATGCACAGCTTTTAAGTGGCGCCAAGACAAGTCCTAGGGTGCCAGGCAACGCTGCGGGGAAGTGGCACATCCCGCCCGGGCCTCGGGAGCAGTGCTGCAAGAAAAAACTCACGCCTGTGCGCCCCTGCGGGGCAGAGCGGCGGGGATCCCGCGGAACAGGCGGGGGACAGCTCTTGGGCACCCCATCTCGCCGGAAGCACGCTGAGCTTGCGCCTGCCTGTCCGAGGGCTGACCTCAGCCCTCCCTTCGCAAGAGCCCCTTTCTCCAGGGAGGAGAGATAATTCAGCCGCTATGAAAGCCCAGACCCTGGGCTCCCCGCAGCCGCCTGTTACAAACAGTTCTAGTGGAACATTAATTATAGTAATTTAGCCGTGGAACACTAACTGCAGCCAGTGCAATAGCATTCAGTACATTACTGGCTATAACCCACTCCTTAAAAAAGACATTTGGCTACTGACAGCTGATAAAATGAGTTGTGAAGCATAACCAAAGAGGAAAAAAAAAAAAAAAAGCATACTGGGAACAACCCACGCGGCAGTGCGCTTCCCCAGCCGGCTCCGCACCGCCCGCCCCTGCAGCACGCACACCCGTCGTGGGGCAGCCGGGACCCTCCGAGCACCACGCTGGCTTCGGCCACGTGCCCAGCCCTGGGGCAGCACCCGACCAGCAAAGGGGACCTTCCCGCACGCGAGGGAGGCAGCACGGCTGTCTGGCAAGCGGCACCCTGCACCCCACGATTGCACGGAGAAGGCTTCCTGGGGCCCCTTGCCGCGGCCCATCAGCAGCTCCGTCCCCACTGCTGGCACCAAGGACAGGGACTATCCAGGGGGGCCAGAGCGTGCAGGGGACGGGGGCTGCATCGGGCAGCTGCGCCCCAGCAGCCGTGCGGGCCTGTGGGTGCCGCGGCCCCTGCTCCGTACGGCACGGCACGGCTCGGCGAGGCAGGGGAGCGGGGCCGCGGCTCGGCAGTATGTCAAACAGAAGGACATTTCTTTCTATCTCTCAGCCGCCGCCCCAGGGCACAATCCACCTACATACAATCTTTACTCCACTACACATGTTTCCTTTCCAGCCTCGGATTATTTTTTATCATCAAATTACCGCGGCGATAAGATGGAGTAGATGTGATAGCGAGCAGAGCTCCCGAGCTCCCCTCTCCCCCGGCCCTCCCCACCTCCCGCCGTCCCCCCCAGCCTCCTTGCTCTAACCAGGCAGGGGGTTATTCAAATGTCATCGGGGGCGAGGAGAAACCCCCCCGGCGGCTGCATTCGCTGGCTGAGACCAAACAGCAGATGACAGCGAGCGCCTGGGCAGAGACAGGCAGCAGCTGCTGCACGGCCCGGGCGCCCGCCGACTTCGCCGACAAGCTCGCCGGGCGCCGCGGCGCGGGACCCCGCGCGCAGCCCCCCGTGCAGCCGCCTCGCCGGCCCAGCCGAGCCCTGCGCTGGCCCTGCCTCGGCTCGCCCGCCGCCCTGGCACCCCGCAGCGGTGGGCTGCACGCGACCCACCGGTGACGGCGCCGGCGGGGGACACGAGGACACGGGGAGCCCCGGCGCGGAGGCGGCCGGGAAAAGCACCGCCGTGCTGTTAAAAGCCGGAGCAGCGCCGCGAGGCCCTTCCGCGGAGCGCGTGATGAATCCTTCCCATCTCCTTGTTTACTCCAGTCTGCAACAAACGAGCCCCTTCCTGTCCGGGGATAGCTCATCCAGAGGAATGCTCTTTCAGGCCGTTCCCTCTAATCCCTATTAATTTAAATAATGCTCGGCCACTCTTCTCAAACTATTTATTATTTATCAGGTTTGTTTATTTGTAGCTAACAGGTAGCGCTCAGCATGCGTCCCTGGCACGGGGACAGGGGCCATTCATCACATCGGCTCCCCCGCCATCCACCATCCGTCAATTACTCCTGCTTCCTTTAATTAGTAATGAGGACTAATATCTCTGCCTGGGATGCTGGCTGGAGCGGAACTTCCCTCCAGTGGAATCAGAGCAGCACAAGGGAGGGAATGAAAAATAAAATCCTGAGAAAAGGCTGCTACGGCTCCAAGAGGAGCAGGGGTGCCCACCAGCCCCCACGCAGCCCTTCCAGGGCAGGATTTCGGTCACCGGCAGCCTTGCGAGAACCCCGTCACGCCAGAGGCTTCTGGACGTGCAGACAGGAGGTCCCAATCTGCGCGTGCCCTTCCCTGCGGAGTGAGGCCAGCCCAAACCACGGCTGACCCCCTGCCCGGCCCCGGCTGCCGAGCTCCGTGCCGGTATCGGCAAGGGGAAGCCTAAATTAAATGCCCATTAGAGCCGGCAGCTCAGGCGCCTGGTCCTTGGGAGCTCTGTATCAGAACAGGCCATCCAGAGGCAGCCTAATAGCGAAGGCAGCACATGATATAAATGGAGCCCCTTTGATTTATTGACTGGGAGAAGTTTTTACACGATAGCCCATTAAGACGGACGGCTCTGTTTACAGCCAGGCCATCTAGCTATAGGGACCCTGAACTGGATGGTGTGTTTTGCTATTGCTCTTCAGGCAGACATCTCATTAAGGGGAACAGCATATGGAGCTCTCTGGATCTATACTTCACGAGTCCTGAGGGAGGCTTTTACCATTTTTAATAAGCGGGCAAGGTTAGCAAACCTGCAACACGGTGACCTCCCCTCCCCGTGCAATGGAGCTCCACGAAACACAGAGAGCTGGACTCACCGGGTGCGCACGGGACTCCATAAATCATCTCTTTCCCACAGGCCATGAAAACTGGCCAGCAAGGATGGGATGGGGGGAGGGGTCAGGACCAGCCAACAGGGAACGTCACCTTCCAAAAGGTCTGGCAGCCCATAGCTCAACTGAATGTGCTGGGGGCACAGAGCTTCGCAGGGAGCGGAGTTGTGCAGAGCACGCCATGCTTGCTGCACCCCTTCCTATCCCCAGCTAGCAGGGGAACAGGCAGCACATGGGTGGCTTAGCCAGCAAAGGTGCTTTGAGGAGAGAGCGTTAACACGATAGCTGCACTGCAGGAAACGAAACCCACAGCTGGCTGTAGAGGGAGGATTATTCCGTATTCAGTAACATGGCTGTTTGGGAGAACAAGTAATCTCTGGCAAAGACCTCCAGCTCTTCTCCAATCTGATAAAGCCGTGCAGCCTACAGACAAGCTGGCTTCTACTGGGGCTGGTGTAGCATGATGCCTGTGGGCCAGGGCTGCCAGGGCTGGCGGGCAGGAGGAGGTGGAGCAGGGAGGAAGGCTGTGCAGAGCAGGGTGCAGGAGGGGAGCAGCCCAGGGAAGGGGTGGACACACTGCCAATAGCTTGCCCAGGACACTGCTGTGCCTTTGCTTCCCTCAGCAGCTTTCATATGGGGATGACTACTCGGACTCACAGCCAGCTCTGCTGGAGAAGCAGAGCAGGAGATGGACAGACCCTTTGGCACTTCTAACCTCTATACTCAGGAGCGACGCTGGCTTTCAACAGCCCTCCAGATGTCCAAGGGTCCAGAGGGGAAGCTGGCCAAACTGGACATAGCTGTGGAGCACTGGGGCATCCAGTGAGCTTTCCAAAGCAAGAGGTCTTGTGCAAAGTTTAAGTGCCCCACTCAAGGCACCACTTCTACACTCAGAGATGGTAGCACAGACATATGGCCTCAGGGCAGCAAGTACCACATGCTCATGTGCAGAGCTCCCACTGCTCCTTCCACCTCGGTTGGGTCTGGGTACATGTCCCTGACACATCCCCGCCAGCATGCACATAAAGAATGCCATGCCCACACGCACTTGGCATGGACCCAGCAACCTTTCTTGTCCATGCACAGATACACACACTTTCCCAGCTGCACTCCCTCTGCCCTGCAAGGAGGGCAGTGCTCGGCTGAGAAGTGGGAGCAGGATTTCGGATACCATTTGCAACATCATGCCGCTCGGACGGGCTAATGGTCCAGACACAGCCATGGTCTATGAAAGACAGGTGGAGGCTCTCAAAATTCATCAGGGCTTTAGATACCCAACTTCTTCATTGCAATAGCAAGTCCAGTTCTTGGCTCACCAGCCAGCTCTGAAATCTGTTTTTTAATCCTGTGGTACCAACTAAGCATTATAACTATCAGTGATCACTAGCACTCAATCTAAGCCTCATCTTCTGTGGGCATTTGACTTACACTGCTAAAATCCACACCATGAAAAAAACTAACAGAAAAGCAGGAGCCTATAAAGATGATGATTTCCCTTAGAAAAGCCTGCTTGGATCTTGCTGAAAAAGAGGAAGGGAAAGAAGGCCAGACAGACAGACTGTGCAGCACATTTGGGTCTCTTTCTGGCAGTTCTCTCACAAACAGTCTGCGCATCTTTGAAATGAAATTTTGTAGGCGATTAGCTCACAATGTGAACTTAATTGCTTTTGGTATTTAAAAAACCCCATTAAATTAAATGGCCGAGATATTGAGGCTTAAGCAATGGCTGCCTCCTATGCACAGTAACTACCAGGCTTATTACTGGGATGCCAATTCCCTCGGCGGAAGCTACAGACCCATGCGACGTGACTGGGACTGCTCTAACACTCACTCCTAGCTCACAGCCTGGGACCAGACCCAGTCCTGGCTCCTCGGCCTCATGGAGAGCAGATGCCACAAGCAGTCTCTGCCAGAGGACCCTGAAAGGTAAGCTGGATTTTGCTAGAAGAGGCACCCTGCACTTTGGTCAAACCTCAGGAACAACACGTCAATGGGACATATGCAGAGGTACTGGCCTAGCAAGGAAGAGCAGAATATGATGCCTCTGATTGGCAGGGAAGGACAGCCCAATGCAAAATGAGCTGAGCTGGAAATGTGGAGGGGCCCCATTCAGGGGGTATTGGGGTCAGTATTTGTGCTTGTGCAAGAATAACCCCATTTACAGCAGCAACAGGAAAGTTCAGGGTGAGGCCAGCACGGAGTAGCAACCCAACAGCATGCTGAAATCTTGCTTCCCCAAAGCATCCCTTCTTGGCCCAGATGAATCTGATCCTGGGCTGATCCCAGATGTCTTGGAGTGTTCAGAATGCCTGGCACACTGGGTTGTTCTGACATGAGGGACAGGACATCGAGGACATTCAAGGGGACAAGCTGCTGCGACCCAGCTGCCAGGTAGAGATTTCTTGCTGGGCTTGGACCACCACATTCCCTGACTCTCCACATTTCTCTGCTACCTCTGCTGGTGCCACTGATCCACCAGTCCTGGGCAGCATTTGCACTGCATTTGCGGCACTTGGAGAGCCCCGGGTGCAAAGCACTGCATGGCAGTGAGTGACTCCTGGAGGGATTACTAAGTGACTCTAAACGTGAGCTCATTTGGTGCCATTTTCCACAGGGACAGCCACAAAGCTGGCACCTTACACTTCTTTAATCCAACACAGAGCACAGGAGCTCTCCTTCACTAAACAGTTAGCAGCATGAGCTACGGAGGGAGCAGTGCCCTGCTTTGCATTTAGCATTGTAATACAATAGAGTGGCAAATGGTAGTGCTTTCACCTTACTTTACTTGTTTGTTTAAATTATTTACACTCCTCAGATGCAAGATTACTCTCCAAAAGGAGCATCCTTTTGGCTGCTGCAGCTTTAAAATGACTTGCATCTATCACTCAATCGCTTTCAGGTCAAACACACGCTCCCGACTTAATGACCACATTTCCGCAGCAACAAATCTGTCACTGCTGTTTGTTTAAAGCCAACAATCTGTAGGAGCACTGTGTGCAAGGATTGAATTAACTCAGCATCTGAATGACTGCAGTGCCAGATCATTCAAATTGCACCTTTCCTAAGATCTTCTTGCAATGTTAATTAATGTTCCTTGTGTGATGTGCAACATGCTGCAAGGCACAGGGCTGCTGGAGAGAGCAAAGCAGGGCTCCCTGCAGGCCTAGGAACAGGGGAACCAGGTTTCTTGCTGCCCTGGTCCCAGGGGCACGGGTGTGTGTGTATCAAAGAAGAAGGGCTGGTGGCTCCCCCATGCTCTACAGCCATTTGACACAACCTGCCCTGATTTTCCCGAAGTTCAGTTACTCAGCTGAGATATTCCATCCTGGAAATCTGACTCATTCTGATTTTTTTTCAGGAAATTCCATCCCAAACTGTTAACACATTGCCATGAAAAAGAATGAAAAATATGTTGGTATTTCCCTCAAATTCCAGCCACTTGTTGCTTGGGGATTTTTTTTGGTGCCCAGGTGCTTTGGAACAAAGCCTTGCAATGTGTCAGGGAGGTGACTTTGAGGCCAGGGAACCTTTTCGATTTCCCATCAGAATTTCCCCAGCTTTGGGTAAAGTGGCCCTGCCTGCAGCCCTGGGCCAGCCCCATTGATCCCAGCTGCTGCAAACCTGCTGGCACCTAGCGCAAGCACGTGAGCAGGGAGCAGGGACTGGGCTCTCTGGGCGCTTGATGACTTCCCCAGGAAGTGCGAGGGCGGAAACTGCTTCATTGAAATACTGCATGAACAAGGGCCGGAGTCAGGAGACAGGCAAAGCAGAAGGAAATTGTGATGGGGAGACGGGCTGGTGGCCAGAGAGAGGGGGCACAGAAGAAACCAGAGTAATGGGGGAAGGGACCAGGACAAGGAAATGAGGACAAAGAGCCGGGACCTAGCCTGGGAGGGAGACTGAGCCTAGCAAGAAGCGCAGAGAAGGAAGGAGGGAGCGGGATTTGATCCAGTTCCCAAAACATACAGCCCTGCAGCTGCCACCTGGATCCTCCAGCTGCTCCAGCCCTTGCCCACTGGTAACATCCTTGGCCCAGGTCCCTAGCCCCAACCGGCCATGGCTCCATTTGTCTGGACCAGCTGCAGCAATCACATCTTCAAGCAGAACCATGGTCTGGTGTGAGATCCTAATGGAGTTACTGATCTACCACACCTCACCTCAGCTCACTGCAATTAACTGGGGCACTTCTCTAATCTCTACCTGTCATTGATTTCAGTTCAGCTCCAATTTTCTTCTTTGACCTTCTCTCCTCCAGACCCTGCTCTCAAACAGAACACAAATCCTCAATCATCCCTTTCATTTTACCCTGAAGAATTCCAGCATGGCCCAGTTACAGGCTGGGGAATGTGATGAACATGCCTGTTTGAGCATATATGCTTACATATAGAGAGGAGCACATCACTGCCTGCACGAACAGCCCACCTCAAGGGCACGCTCACCCCAGCTCTGGCCCAGAAGGGAAGCCATGCCACTCTGACACCATCCAATCCATCTATTCTTCTCTTTTCTTACATAGTTTCAGTCATACAAATGGGTTGGACGTGTCACCAGCTCCTCAAACTGCTCTTTCCCTAGTGCATGGTGACAATGAGGGTGACAACCCCAGGATCCACTGTGCTTCACACCGAGGACGTCCACCCAGAGCCATATGCTGTTGCAGTGTCCCTGAGTCAGCCCTAGGTGCATCACATGCTAGAGGACATGCTCCCTTCTCCTACCTACAGCTCAGAAGATCACAGGGAATCCACCTCCACAAGATAAAAACACAACAAAGGGACATTCAGAAGGTTTCCTTCAGGACAGTTGCCTTTTTTCTAGGACCCAGTGGAGTACATGGGAGAGCGTTATCTCCCCATCTCCTCTCATCCCCAGCATTACACTGGAGAGTCCTGAGTAACGTCCAGGAGTCTCAGCCCTCGCCTGTTTCCGCAGAATCAGACGCGCAGCATCACCCTCATGGGTGAAAAGGGTTATAGAAGGGTTTGTTGCTTGCTCTGGTCTCACCTCCTTCTCCAGCAGTATTTACTGCATACCCAGTCCCTTGACCCACATGTTTTCCTTCTGCCGTTCCTTCAGTCATGTGGGCACTGCTCTCTTCAAGCCACTCAACAACACAAGAGGTAGCCATGGGAATGGCTCAGTCTGTTCCTCCACAAGTATGGGTACTAGCAAGAAGTTACCAACCCAACACAGGTTGCCTGACGGTTTTTAACTTGTTCCAGTTCCTTGCTCAGGCTGGAAATGACTTCTGTGAGACAAGTGTCCCAGGACCCCTCTGCATGCGGCAAAGTGACAATGAACTTCTCATAGAGTCATCCTGCCGAACAGACTTCACATGTGGTTGGGTTCACCCAGCTGCTGCCCAGCATGGTGCTGCCCTGACAGAAGCTACTGCCTCCACCCAGAGATCCTCTCACCACCAGCAAGGCAGTACAGTCAGCAAGAACCTGTCCTCCAAGCCCCTCTCCCCTGGCCTGACTGCACCTGGATTTCAACTGCAGGATTTGCATTTGATATCTGCTCAACTGAAGGGATCTTCTTCCACCCACCTAAGAACTAATCCCACTGTACTGAGCCTGCACCACTATGCACACCGAGATGCTCCAAAGGCAAGCAGAGGGAGTTGAGCTGGACATTTATAGGAGAAGTTGCTCTTTCTCCGGGCCCCTATGGCTATGAGTTAGCAAATCTGAGCAATGGCTGCTCAACACTCAGCATCTTTAAAGCCAACTTAAACAACAACTTTCCAGAGCAGGAGAACTGCATGTTATCATCATCATCTGTTGTGCACTCTTCCAAACACCACAGCATGCCACGCTCCTGAGCACAACCCCCTTACACCATCATTTTTCCACATCCACAGTCACATAAGTGGGCACGAAGACCGTAAGTGCCTACCCCCGGTGCCCCTGCCTGCCAACCACATCTGGGCACAAACGCCCCCTTCTCTGCACCGTGATCTGGAAGGGGAGCCAACCATTCAGAAGCGGTTAAGATCAGGTTGCAATACGCTAGCAGAAACAAGCAGGGGAATAGTGGGCCACAGAAAGTGCCTGGGAGGTGTCCCCTGGTGAGAAACACTGTCAGCACTACAGGAAATGGGGGCCGTTGTCAGGAGAGTGCTGAATGGGAAAGGCATCATCCCTCAATGACCATCCCCTCCTGGCACCCCAGTATGGGTGGGGAACTTCCACCAAGGCTCTTTTCTCAAGAAAGCATGGATGCCAGAATTTCAGCCCTCACAGGGCCCTTCTTTTCCTGGCAGCAATTCACTATGTAAAGAGGCTGAATATTTATAATTATGCTCAAAGTGGCCACTTTGAAAATCTATATGTCTCTAGGCTCCCTGTACATCATGATGTCAAGTCTGTGAACGGAGGCATCCATCAGATGCCTCACGTCGCAGACCTTGGAGCTGTGATAAACACTCAGGAAATGCTCACTGAACCCCATGTCCCACTGCTGCCTCCTGGGGAAGAGGCATGGTCTTTGAAAAGTACTCTGATGAGGGCTTCCACAAGGGACACCTCTGGGCGCTCAACCCTCAGGTCTCCTGAGCTTTACAGACAAAAGCTAGCTCAGACCAGAGAGGCAGCCGGGAAACCCAAGCACAGAGTTGGAATCTCTTCTCCAAGCCATGTCCAGCAGCAGAGCTGACCCCAAAGACATGCTCCTGGCCACTGCCATCATGCCCATCCATGCTTGCGGGGAGCTTATACCACACCTCTCTCCAGATGGAGACATGAATAGGGGCTTCATGTCACCTTCCTGAGAACTGGGGCTGTTTCAACCCACAGCAGGGCAAGTACCCTGCCTGCGAGATGCCCATGGAAGAGCAGGAATGCTGCTCTCCAATGACAGCAGGGATAGAGGACACACTAAGCTTCACTAACACTTTGCCCAGGCTGTTCTTAAAAATTTATTACTCCGTTGCAACATGAAAAATAAGACAGAGAAGTAATCATTAGTATAACTATAACTCCCCGTGCAATAGTCCCACTTGTAAATTGAGATTTATGATTGCAGCTGCCGATATTTTAGAGGCCGGTGCAGGCAGCAGTGGCAGTAGAGCCCAGCTACGCGCTGCCCCGCCGCAGTTACAGTTTATCACAATCTGCAGAGATTATTGCAATGAATAATACACAACGGGCTGGCAGTGAAGAACTATTCCCGATCAAACGCTTCTGTAAACAACTGAATAAATAATATTGCTTAGCCCCTCTTCAGAGCCCTCAGAAGCCCGGGGAAATCTCTCATTAGTCAGCA
Source organism: Rhea pennata (assembly GCF_028389875.1). Classification (NCBI taxonomy): domain Eukaryota; kingdom Metazoa; phylum Chordata; class Aves; order Rheiformes; family Rheidae; genus Rhea; species Rhea pennata. The sequence continues at coordinate 12,181,056 of NC_084670.1, read as the reverse complement.
GGAGAGGCAGCAGGGGGCTCAGAGGTGCCACAGCGGAGGGTGATGGTGACCCTGGGCATGTGCAGGACATCACAGGCACTGGCACTTCCCACACAGACAGCTCACTGTACCATTTTCTGGCAGAAACAGAGGCTGAGACATGAAAAGACACACTCATAGTCCCACAGTGACTGTGTGTGCAAAAATGGGTCATGAAGGCACCTCCTTGGCTTCCCCATGCAGTGCTAGGAACAACTCACTTGGACAGACACGAGCTCAGGCAGGCACCGGCTGCCAGTCCAGGAAGCCAAAGGCACACGCATGCAGGTATTGCCGTCATCCCTTCTGCTTGGCAAAGCATTTTCTAGCTCCTGATATTACCCCGGGGCCTGCGGGTGGGTTCGCAGCAGGTAAAGAGCAGGTTCCTCAGCAGGTGCAGCCACTGGGGACAAGTCTGCCCTGGAGGTGGCCAGCCTGTGTCTGCAGCAAACTCGGGGCGTTTGGTGGCACAGGAGCCGAGTGCACCATGAGCAGGGCTCCATGCGCTCCCTTAAATGTCAATAAGTAATGGAACATGATCAAGCTTGTGCGCCAAGAGCTGCAGAAAGGGCATTTCTTACACAGCTTGAAAGGATAAAGTTCAGCTCCAGCACGCCCTGGACTCCCCCAGCTCCGGGTCTGCCCACCACCTTGCTGGGTAGCACAGCCTGCCGCTCCCGAGCCCTCTCTTGGCGAGACAGCTTGTTCTTCACCCACCAGCCCTTCCCTTCGCTGCCGGAGAGCCAGCGGGACGCTGAAGAAGCAACACAAGGAAAAGCTGTAGCTAAGCCCACGCCACAGCTCTGCTGCCCCAGCACCAGCCCCCCAAAGCACAGCACCCACGTCACTGCTGCCTTTGGGCAGCACCTCCTCTGCCCAGCCTACCCTTCCACCAAACTCCCTGAAGATGCTTTTCTCCTACCTAAACTCTGCAAATGTCTATGCTCAAAACATCCTCCGGCATGTAGCGAGCTGAGGGACATAAACCAGCACCAGAGCAGCTCTCTGACATTTCAGGGATAACACATCCTGCTTTCCAAGGGGCTAGCACCCGCACGTGCTTTCCACCTTGGGAGAGCACGGTCTTGGCCCCCAGGCCCTGCCTGGGCACCCCACAGCAGGCAGCGTCCCCCTCGGCTCACCAGCGTGCCAGCCCCTCGACCGCAGGGCCAGCTCACAGGCTGTCTGAGGCGATTCCCCGCTCCCCAAAGGCGGCCAGCTCCCCCCGCACGGCCCTGGTGGACAGGGCCCTGCCGCAGCCGGGCCACGGCGAGAGAGGCAAAGCAGAGAAGTTTGCGTTCCTGTGCTGGCTGCTCTCCCAGCAGCTCTGCGTGTGCAGGAATCGGCTCCAATTAATCCCCCCTCAGCTTGGCCCGCCCGCTTCATTACCTCCCCTTGATGAGAACCATCAGTGGGGCCTGTATGATTTTGCTAATTAGCCTCACTTCGTTTATCATTTCCATTTTCTCCCAGAGATGCTTGGCTTGCTGGGCGACAGCTTCATCTCCCGCTGAAACAATGCGGCCCCTTCTGTGCCTGTCTCACTTAGCGCTGTCACCGCAGCCATTATGAAATTGGGGTTTCATTTACACACTAATTAAACATTACAGCTTGTTCACAATTACAACATGGGGATGAGGAGGTAACTAATTACTTAAGAAATGAGCTAACATTTATCTCCAATTCCTCCCCCCAACCCACCGCCCTCCTCTCCAATCAAGATTAGAAATTGTTGTTCAACAGCGACAGCCCAGCAGGCTGCTGCCTGCCTCCGCGCGTGCAGCATCCCCTTCGTGGGACCAGATAGGGGACCCCGGCCCGAGGACAATCCATCAACCCCTAATTGCAGCCAAGATGACGGGAGGCCGCGGCGATCGCTGTCGTGGCGAGCGGCACTGCGCCAAACCGAAGTCACAGCTCCATCGGCAGGGTGGGCTGTGAAGGGACAAGGACCGATCCTGGCCAGCTCTGCACGGCGCACTGCCAGGCGATGGGAAAGCCAGCTCCGACGGGAGAAGGGGTTGGGCCTGCCCGGCTCCCAGGTGGCTCCACGGGCCGTCTGCCTGCCATGCTCCCGTGAGAAGGGGAAGAACCCCCTTGGCTCAGGCTCTAGGGCTGGAGGAACCAAACCCCATCCCTGGTGCCTGTCTCTGGATGTCTCTATGGCCCCAAGCTCCAGGGAGGACAGGGCCCAGCCAGGCCAGCTCTGCCCTCCACCATGGTATCCCTGTGACAGCCCGGCCACGGTGGGAGCAGAGCCTGTGGTGCGGGCTGCCCCCAGGCCTGGCTGCCAGCACCCAGGAGCTCGGGCGGTGAGATCCCAGGGGTGCAGCAGTGGAGCTGGGGCAGCATCGCACGCCTCGCTCAGGGACAGCACTGGCCCCTGGTTCTCTGCCAAGACCCGCACTGCCATGCAAGCCCCGAGGTGCTGGCGGGGGGAGTGCTCCCCGGCTGCCACAGCCCCCTGGCACCCCAGCACGGCTGGGCTCGATGGGTTCCTCCCGGCCACAGGCCTCCCCTGGCACACGAGCACGCTCCTGCTGTTACAGCCCAGGGCCAGAGAGGACAAGTCACGACTAAAATCAATGGCTCATTTTATTTCCCCCAGGGCAGGAGAAGGCAGGGAGTCAAGTACCATGAGTCTGAGCTGCTGCCATCTTCCCAGCTTATTCATTGCCACCAGCCAGGCACCCCCAGCCCTCCTCACCCTCCACTGCAAGGGCAAGCCAGGGGCTGTCCTTGCTGAGAGCAGTCAACCCTAAGAGCTCGGCCAGCAGTTGAACCTCTGCCTCGCGCCCCTGCCATCCAGTGCTTGTGCAGGTACAGCATGCTCAGGACATCTCCTCTGCGCTGAGTCTCTAGCAACATGTCTGAGAGCAAGTAGGGACATGGCTGCACAGTGGGATGGAGGTGGTCCGAGGCTCCCTGATAGGCAGCCCAGGTGCTGCAGATGCCCGGGATGCACCTAGCGCTCTTCGCTTGGCACCACGTGGCTGGGGCTTGCCCGCAGGAGAGAGGTGACCCCAAACTCAAGGAGGGACTGGAAACTGCCTCTTCACCATCCTCCCCCATGCAGCCAGTGACCCTCCACAGCTCATCCCTAAAGCAAACAAAGTCAAAGAGAGCTTCCTGGCTGGCCAAGGAGCCAGGTGATGCTCTGGAGAAGGTTTGAACAGTAGCCGGACACATGAATCTCTCCACATGAACTTCCCTTCCTAGGCTCTCTGGAGGTGGCTCGTGCTGTTTTTCTTTCCCAAGTGACTAAATGTGACCACAGAGTTGATTCTGCTCCTACTGAGAGGAAGCAAGAGAGGACCTGGGGCTGGGGCTGGGGTTAAAGCTTGGCTCTGCACACACACTGATGGAGACCAGCACGCTCTCCTTGTTGATGGGCAACTCATCTGGAAAAGACATTTTCTTCAGGGAGGAATTAACATTTAAAAATGAGACCCATTAGAGTAAATAAAGGAGGCTGTCACTCGGATCAAAAGGCAACACAAAGTGTGGGCTTGGGATACAAACCCAATTAGGGAGACGGGCCTTTCGGAGTAGGCAAGGAGCAGGCGTAAGCAGAGGCACCTTCCTGCGTTGCTCGGCGCGGGCCGGCTGGCACAGGCAGGGTGCCCCTGCAGTCGCAGGCAGGTTAGCAGAAAGGGCAGCAGAGAGCAGTGCCAGCGAGCTGCACTGTCCCGGGACGGGTGGGAGACAGCCGCCGGGCTGCGTGCTCCTTTGCAAGCCAACAAGACAGGCTGCAAAACGGTTGGGAAGGTTAGTGGTTCCTAGTGGTTAGGAAGAGGAGGGGTTAGGGGCACCAGTGCCATCCCTGGACACTTCTGCAGGCGTCGGGAAAAAGCAGTGCTGTTCCAGGTCTTTTGAAACACAAGAGACTCCCCCCCATAAACAGTCCTAAGCAGTGGAAATGCTCTCAGAAAAATACTTGTTCAGCACCAGGCAATTAGGGATCTTTTGCAACTCTTAACCCATGATTTTGAGACAAAGATTTTGGCCTTGGCATAATTTGAACTGCTAACTGCTTTCCTGATCTGCAGTCAGAGAACTGAGCTGAAGTCAGTGCACGAAAAAATCACCTTCCCTGTGCAGGAGAAAATTCAGAGCTGCTCTCCGGGGGGAATGGGATGCTCTTTTTTTCCTTGAAGCAGCTTAAAAAATAATGATCAGGAAACAGTTAAGCAAAGGGGGGGGGGTGAACTGGTGGCTTAAAAAAAAAAAACTCACACCACTTTATAATAATAGTAACAACTCATTCCCATAGTTTTTATCCTTCCTGTCTTTAGACCACAAAAAAAAAAAAAAGGAAAAAAAAAGAAAAGAAAAAAAAAAGAAAAGAAAGAAAGAAAGAAAAAAAAAAAGAAACCCAGAGCTAAACTACTGACACTGGCTGGGAGCTTAGAACTGCCGCATCAAACAGAGCCCTTGAATCTCCTGAACATAATTGTGCTGCCCTCTAACCTCAACCTTCAATCAGTGCAGTTTAACTATCTCATTTTAGCCTACAGGACACACCCCTCTGCTAACTAGCAGCCATATTCTTCTCATTAGGAGACTGCTCTGTACAGAAGCATGGAGGCAAATCCGTTGTCTCTCTTTTTCTCTGCCTCTCTCAGTTGTTATATATATACTTCTAGAGGGGGAGAACACTAGGAGAGGGCTTTGCGGGTGCTGGAGATGGCTCAGCTGCCAAACTCTGAGTCCCAATAAAGCCAAACCACTTGTTCTCATTTAGAAATAAATAGCATGCGAGAGGGACAGGAAGGTTTTGGCCCTGGTAACCCTCTGCTCGAGGCACTTGGACTTGGCGGCTGGCAGCTCTTGGAGCTGGTAGCGAAGGGCTGAGCAGCAGTTGCCCCGCGACGCTTTGCAGTGCCGCATCAGGCAGGGGCCAAGGGGCCGGGGGCCTGTTCCGGCGCGGACCCATCGCAGCACCCTCAGCGGCTTTTCAGGCCTTGGCAAGCCCGGGGTGCAGGAGCTCAGCGTGACTGTCACCCGCTGGCTGCGCTTTCGGAGCAGAGGTGCTAGCGAACGGTCTGAGCCAGCAGTCCCTGGAGGCACTGGTCCCTCCCTATGTGGACAAGGCTGAGGAGTTTGTTTTTTCATACAAAAAGATCAGCTCAGATCCATGCAGGAATGACACAGGACAGTCCCATGTCCACACCACGCAGCAGCTCAGAGCAACCGATCTGGTCCGCTCTCTGAGCCACCATCTGGCCAAAAACTGATAGGAGCCATCAGGCTCCCCAGTCCTCCTGGAGACCCTCTGAGCACCAAGGGCCAGACATGCCCTGCTACCCATCAGGCACGAGAGATGTGCTGGACGCAAGCAGCTTGCTCTGAGCAGCATGGGCACTGCTTGTCCACCCTTAGCAGTGACCCTTTCCTCCTGCCTCCCTCTCCAGGACAGTGTGGTCCTTCACATCAGCAACACCCAATTTGGGGGTCAGGCTGGGGAAAGCCTCCCATCCTGCAGGCTCATCCACAGAGCCCTGTGGCCTGCAAGCAGGAGGTGCGAGGCTGGCTGGTCTCACCTCCAAAGACAGAGAAACGGCGTGTCCTGGGGAAGAGCTTGCCTGCAGGAATCCATTGGGGCCCCCAGAAGCAGACAGAAAAAGCTGTATGCAGAGACCCAGCCTGCTGAACGTAGCTAGCCTTGCGACACCCACCTCAGGCCTGCAAGAAGCTGCAGGCACAAATAACATTCCTCCTGTAACATCAAGACCTTGTCCCTTAGCTGGGATGCCTGACAGCAAAGTTCAGCCTGAGCTACCAGATCTCAGTGGCAATAAATCAGCCAAGATCTACTGATCCTGATGCGACATTATGGATTTAGATTCTCACCAGTGCAGCTCTCCCGGGTACCTAGACCTTTACTGTGCCTCAGTCTCCCTCCATGTCCTATATCAATTTAGCCTGAGACTATTTTGTGGCAGAGACCATCACTCCCCACGTGGCTGAGCAGTGCCTGCTGCAACATGCTGTGACACAAGCACCAGTGCCACTAATAGCAGTCATTTTTACACAGGGTTTAGAAACACATTCGCACACGGGGACTGGAATGGCCTGGCTTCAACAGAGGCCATGAGGCAAACCACTGCTCAGGTCAGCGTACATCTCGTCAGACAGAGAGCATGTCCCAGCTGCTGCTCTGCAGCCTGGGGACACCAGGGTTTTGACACTACGCGCATCATCGAAGCATCCAACTACTGGAGAAATCTAACCACGTTGCTGACAGCTTGCCTGAAGATTCCCTTCCTTCCCACAACTTAGGTGATTGCTCAGGACTCTTGCTCTCCCCTCTTGTGCCTCTCTTCTCCCCAGTAGACATCGACCTGCAGAGAACAGCATGGCCTGGCCTGCTTGACCACTTCCCTGCAGCCCCTAATTGCGTACACCAGCAGGGCAGAAGGAAGTGCTGCCTCCCACTGGTGGGCCACCACCAGACTGCACTGCAACTCAACTCTGCCAGACGGGGCATGAGCGAGGTCCGCACAGACGTCTCTTAGTCAAGGCCGTTTTGGTCTCCTCGCCACCAACCACTATCTAAGTAAGAGAGACCTTAGAGCATCAGTCTGCAACTCCTGCCCAGAGCCTGCTTAGCGGCGGCTGCTGATTTAGGAAGAACCTCACGCTTGGCTTAAAAGCTGCAGAAACTGCTCTGTGAACTGCCCTGATGGAGAGAACCCAAAGGCATGCACCATAGCTCTGCTGGTGTTTGCCTAACTTCACTTCCAGCCATACAGTCATTCAGTCAAAGAGCCCTCTGCTACCCAAAATCACTTCCCAGGCAACACAGCCAGGCAGCCCAAGTCCAGGCAGATCTAACCTGTCGCTAGAGCCCTTGAATCTCTCTGGACAAAGATTTCCATGCAGTGACTCATCCTCCCAATTTGCTCTCTAATGGAGGAGGACGAGACCTTCTTCAGGGCACACTCACCAGTCCCCGCTGTGGGACAGCTGCTCAGCAGGGCTGAACCTTCCTCCAGCTTTCCAGGATGAAAGCCAGCCCAGAGCTGGGGTCACTTGTGCCATACTCCCTCTGAGTCAACAGCTGGCTGCCCAGGCTGCCCGTGCCACAAATCCTGAACTCCTCCTCCTCAGAGGCAGAGAGAGCATCTCTCTCCTGCTCTCCGACAGAGGCCCAGGGCCACCTTGTGCCTAGAGGCTGGGCTGGGCCGGGCTGGGGCAGCAGCTCTCCAGCAGGACTCACTCCAGTCACAAGTCACTGTTAGGGGCACTATGGAAGATCTACAGTAGAGCAGAGCCCAGCGCAGGCCCGTGCTGGGAACGGGCAGCAGTTTGGCTGACAGAGCTCTCCCCTCCTGCCCGAGACCTTTGCTCTGGGATTTTACTGTGTTAGCAACTTGGGAGCCGGGATATCACACGTAAGGACAGGGAGTGAGAAAAACACAGCTCTGGACAGATGTTGGACGGCTCCAGGCCCATCTTCCCCACTCAGTAGGTCATCCGAGCCTTGTCCCCAGATCCTCTGCTGAGTTATACTGGCTATTAACACACTCCAAGTTCGTTATCTTAAACAGGCCACTCAGGACACGAGGCAGCGATCCTTAAACCAATTAATGCAATCCTTTGATTTCCGGGGAGAATGAAGGAGCCGCCAGCCTGCCTTAAAGAGGGGACTGTCAGCGCGAGAGCAAGGAGCGAGTTACGGGTCAGAGCGCAGCAGCGCGGAGGCGCCCGTTAGCTCTCAACAGGAGGCGGGGGCTGGCGCGCGGCTGCCAGACCCGGCTGCTGTCAGCGCCCTCCTCCACATCCCCCCTCGCCCCGCGCCACTGCCCGGGAAGAGAACAGGAAACGGGTGCCGCAGCCCTCACTGCAGGCCCTAGCGCGAAGAGCAGGAGCGCGGGAGCTGCTGGCGAAGAGGGAGCGGGAGGCATGGGGAGACTGCAGGGGCAAGGGAGCCAGGATTGCCGCTGTGCCCGGCACGTCCTCTTGCCTTGTCAGAGCACTCGTGGCTCGGCTGAGCAGGGCCAACAGCAGTTGTCCTCCATCCCTGGTTCTCCAGCTGTGAGGCTGCGGCACAGGTACCCTCCTCCCGGCCACGCAGCCCCAGCGGATGGAGGCAATGGTGAGGGGAAGACCTGGGATCCAGCACAGCTCCCTTCATTCCCGCTTCCCACAGGACACGGCACGGTGCTGCCGCGCTGGGGGCAGGTGCTGTGGTGCAGAGCGGGTCCCCTGGCCGCAGGGTCCCGCCATCCTTGGGGAAGAAAGGGAAGGGGCAGCCCTGAGTGCACACAGCGAAAAAGACAGGAATGCCTCGGCGCGGGAGGAAGTCACAGGGCTCATCTTCACACACACAGGGCAGTGAGGAACTCCCCTCTGAACCACGTCAACCATCACACCGAACCAAGGGAAAACAGAGCTCCACAGGCTGCAAGTCTCCAAAGTCGCGTGCAAGTCCAAGATCAAACTTAGGGAGCATGCCCCAAATCTGTGAGCCTGGCAGCATCGGTGGGAGCTGAACCCCAAACCTGCTGCTGCAAGCCAAATCCCATCCACCCTTCCCTGGCAGTGCTGGGGACAGAGATGCTGGCTGCCACTTTGCAAGATGTGGTGGCATCCCGTGAGTGGCCCAGTCTCACCACTCCACGGCAGGCCGAGGGCAGGGCTTCCTCCTGCCTTCTCCAGCTGTTCACCACCATGGAGGTTGCTCCCACCACCGTCTGGACCACAGCACTGTGGTGGCCAACCAGAGGCCTGCAGGCCCCCTGAAGCCCCATGGGCAGCATCAACCTACTGAGCTCACCGAAGGCACAAAACTTTCTTTTTCTTTCTTTGCTTCCTCTTTTCTTCCAGCAGAAGTTCTCTCTTAGTGAAGTCTAAGGGGAGGTGGAGAGAGAGTAGGAAGCCAAAGAGAATCATCTTGCTAGTCAAAGCCTTTAACAACTATTTTTAATATCAGGCAGAGGAGCAGGATTTTGAAATGAAACAGCTGGTGCCTCTTTGATGGGAGAGCTACAGATCTTGAAACAAGGTCCATTCCCTCCTCCTTCACTAACTAACAGCCATATTTCTCTCATTAAAGACAATCTTGCCATATTTTCAAACTTCTTAACAAGGCGATCACCGTAATTTGAGATTTCTATTATCCCTGCTCCTATTACAGCAGTCTTTTAAGCAGCTGGCTTTTCTTTTGCTTTCTTTCCCTGACTTTGTCTCTCCCCTCAAACTGCCATCAGTGGTAATGACGTGCCAGGAAACAAGAGCACCAAGAACCATCTTCTTTTCTTCTTTCTGGTGCTAGGTTGTGGGGGTAGCAATACAGAACAAAATAAAAAGCGAAATGAAGTTTGGTTATCTCTCATCTGGAGTTTGGTTTTTAATCCGCCCAGGAGCACAAACGAAGCCAAGGCACCACCTTATCTTTCCTGTCAATCCCAGACCGCTGTCCCAAAAGGCCCCCAGCTCTCTCCCCTTCCCAAAGGCGCCTGGCCACAGCCCCCCTCCCTGTCCCATTAGTCCTTTGCACGGGCCCTGCTAGATGGATGCAATTTGCATAATATCACCGGCGGAGGCTGGCAGATCAACAGGGGTCAGGCTCTGACATCTCCAGCACAGTCTATCTCCAAGTGCTAATTTGGACTGCATTGATCTCTCTTTCTGATTTCTTTGTCATTTACGTCTGCAACGGTTTGACAGGAGATATAGAGACAGACAAGGGGGGGGGAAGAAGGGGAGGGGGAGAAAGAAGAGGAGAGAAACAAAGATTGTAGTTACAGATGTCTTTAAGGGAAAAAACAGATTAATCCAAGGACTCCTCTGAGGGTCGCAGCTTTGAAACATCCTAATTATCCTATTCTTGTGAATTCCTGTACAGACTTAGAAGGGGGTCTTGTCAGGGAACTCAGGGGAATGCAAACTTGTTAAATTGCAGCAGAGTCTCTCTGGCTGGCTGCTACCCCTTCCCCTCCTGCACCTCGCAGTGCTTTCTCATTAGGTGAAGCAGGGTAGCTTTAAACCCAGTGTCCCTTGCTCATGCAGCCTTCCCTCCACACCTTTGAAATGACTCTCATTAAAGGCAGAAGTAGCTCTGTAAAACTTGGGCAGGAGTCTCTCCTTCGTAGACACTCTCTCCCCCGCCGTCCTGCACTGCATGCCCTGGGTGCCCATGCCACACTGTGCCACCGCTGCAGGGACCTGGGGCTCCGCTCAGCAAGGCGCGGGAGCCTGAGCAAGGGGTTTAGCACTGCAAGGGCACCATGCAGCACGTACCTGGGTTGCAGGTCTGCAGGCTGCAGCACGAGCAGGAAAGGCTTTGGGGAGGATGTGTACACGGACGCGGTCTGGAGCTCTGCAAGTGCGCACACCAGTGTGCATGCAGGCGTGCTGCCCTGTGCACACACGGTGCCATCCACTCTGTGCTCTGCACAGTTGCTCTTCACTGCACCAGACTTCCCTGCATGCAACGCAGGTCTCAAAGCCAAGGCCTAAACGCACTCTCTATGCTTAGCATCACAGATTTCTGCTTCTGTTGTCCCATGCCACCAGTAGCTTCCCCTGCCCCAGGTCCAACACCCCACTCCAGATGGGTACTAGCTACAGCTCCTGCACCTGGCCAAGCTCAAAGCTCCTGTCCCTCCCTGCACCTACTTGTCACAGCTTCCACAGCCTGCTCCAGGATACCCAGGCAGGGGAGTAGTGAAATCACGCTCCACTCTTCCCACTCTGGAGGCCAGCCTGTGCACCCTCATCACAGCCCCACTCTGGAAACCACCGCTTAGTTTAGCAGCACTCGGCATAACTCGCAGCCTTGGAGTGAGAGATGCCTCACAGTGCGAGGAACAGCAGAGGTTTCCTAGGTCTGGAGAGAAGAGCATCAACGGACTCCAGTGGATGGTCAAGCGCAGGACCAGAGAGGAGGGGGGCTGCAGCCTGGGGCTGCGTGGCTTTGGCAGAGCTGCGCCAGCAGGGCGACATGGGTTGGAACAGCGGGAAGGGGACACGAACGCCAGCACAAGGTGGCAATAACGAAAGGGGAGGCTGGGCCAAGAGACTCCAAAGAGGATTCAAGGCCACAGCTGGAGCACTGCTGTCCTGAGCTGCTGAAAGGAAAGTGGGCTGAGGGCAGCATGCTTAAGGCAGGCTGCTGGGCAGCCATTCAGGGCCTGGCCGAGGCAAGTCCGCAGACTCCCTGCATGACTGCTGTCTGCACCATAAGCCTGTGCACTGCCGAGCCTGCGTGCTCCCAGTCTCAAGCAAGATGTTTGCAAACACAGTGAACGGAGGCACGAGCCCGCACCCACTACCCTAAGGGTCACGGATTGTATTTCTAACCAGCACATCTCCAGCCTCCTTGCAGAGGGAAATCATGGTGCTTACCAGATTTGCACTGCACAGAGAGGAAAGCAATGCCAGAAGGAGACAATGCTGATGCCCATCATCTCGTGAGACAGTAACTAACACAAGAGGAGAGCAGCCACAGAGAGAGAGCACCAGAGCAGAACCTGCCTTCTTATCCTTGAGATGCCAGCACAGAAGGGTGGGTTTGGGGATGTGCTGCTGTTGTAGAACACTGTGAAGTTAAAAGACACCTTCCACAGGGGTCAAAAGCCGAGCAGGACAACCAATCCTTGCTCCTAATTGAGACATTTATGTTCATTAACAAGAAGCTCATTCCCACCTCACAGGTAACAGAAGATAAGCCACCATTTGGCTCAGTCCGAGACATATCACAGACACCAAGGCACCAAAAGAATCCATGGGGAAATCAAAATGTCACCTGGTGTTTTACATCACTGCTTCCTACAGAAAAGGCTTTCTGGAAAGTTAATGATCTTCCAAGGCTTCTTACCTAACAAGCATCTTGCTGTGTCTGAGCACACATCATGCTGCATGGGAAGTGCTACTTTTTATCAGGGCAGGAGAACAACAGCTAGCAAATGTTTTAGCTGTTCCACACAACGTGGGACAAGGCTCAACCAGGACAAGGGTTTTTCCCACTGCCCTGGGACTCAAGCAGTGCAGGGGGGAACATTTTGCAAGGCTCAGTGATGGGACTGGACAAATGGGTTGCATCCAAGGCACAGCAAGGTCTTCTCCAGAATGTAGGCCTGCTAGCTCTCGGGTTTGAGACTGGCTGACATGTATCACAGAGCATCAGTAAAACAAATCCTCCATCAGACCTCCCAGTGCTTCCAGGACGTTATCAACAATAAGAATGATAAGAAAAATATATCTAACATGTACTTCAGCTGTCACTGAGGAAAGGAATTGGACTGGGACTGCCCAAGTTGTATTGCAGATTGCAGCTGGCCTGGAAGGGAAGGACAGCAGATCTGCTCCTCTTGCCAGGTGCTGCAATCCCCACTGGTGGCTGGATGAGTCTGCATCAGAGTCCAGAACAAAAAGCCAAAGAAAGGGGTATATGGCAACAACCCTGCTGAGAAGCGGCTCCGGGATGACTGCAGTGCTGTCCTGCTAGGGAACAGCTAGAGCTGGTGCTCAAGATGGATCTGGCCTGATCCACAACTGGGCCTCTCAGGCATCACTGCATGGCAAAGAACAGACAGTCCAGAAATCTGTTAAATCTGCAGCCTGATGCGGTGCTGCAAATGCAACTGCCTCTAGCTGGAAGACAGTTGCTTGTGCCTACCTTCAGCACAGCCTGCGTGAGCAGAAACCACTATTGCCTCTCTCGTGGCTGGGAGGAGCGTATCCAGCACCGTGACTTTTCTCCAGCAGCTCGAGCCCTGCAGTCTGTCTCACCCTCCCCTCCAAAGGCAGCTTTCCCCAAGGACCATGAGCCCTCCAGCAAGGGGCAAGGGGAGATGATGCCTGCAAACATCCCCGGCAGCAGGGAAGGGTGGGGGCACCTTGCACCCAGCCAGGCCCACGAGCTGTGGTGGGATCTGCTTCAGGCTGGGTAGGACAGAGGGGTGAGTGCAGTCAACACAAACACTCAATCATCCTTCCTTTCTTTCTTCTGTGCCTCCTTTGTTAACTGCAGGAAACAGCTGAAAGACCTTGAGTTTCCCATTGTAGCATGTATCGGAACAGAGCCGCAGTGATCAGAACATACCCCCTGCTGCTCCCGGGGAAAAAAGGGAGAGCAGAATCTTTTCTAAAAAGGGTTTACGATTAGAAGAGTGTTCTGTCACTCTGGCGCGCAGTAATCCACTGCGCCACCAAGTCCCTTCAGAGAGATGTCGAAAACTTAAATGACTGAAAGCAAAAGAGCCCTGGCTCAGGTTCCCAGGCAGCCAGACATCCTAATTATCTTTAGATCCACTCCCACATGGAGGGGAGAGAGCACACGAGAGTAAAAAAAAGAAAAAAAAAGGAAAGGAAAAGAAAGGGGAAAAAAAAAAGACTGTCACATTGCTTTTTTCTTTTTTTAAAAGCTTGTCTCTGCTCACTGCTTTTCCAGCTGTGACACCTCTCACGGTAGTTAATTAGAATCATGTCACCACGTTAATGTGCTCTGACTGGACTCTGATAGACGCGCGTCCTCCAGCCGGCCACCCTGGCCAGCCCTCCCTCCCCACAACACCTCCCCGAGGATGCCCGGCGCTCGCTGCAGGACCCCTGCTACCCGCGTGCCACCCCGTCCCTGCTCCCGCGGCCCAGCCGCACGCCACGGCGCGGCGGGCTGGTCCCGTCACCCTGCCTCCCTCCGCGCCGGGATATTCTGCCTTCTTGCAACACTCGGGGAACATCCGCTCCACCTGTTCTGGATCCGCCTGACCTTTACAAGCACTAATTCAAAATGACACTGCTCATTTGATGACATTTCTGTTGATTTTTACTTAAGTCTCTTTTAATTATTTAACCGGGAGCCTCCTCCTCTCTGCCTTAGGCTGCAAAGGAAAGGAAGCCCCTTGGTGGCTGGGGCAGAGCGGCCCCAAGCCAGCCCCCTGCCCTGCTCGCTGTCCCTGCCCCGCAGCACCCAGCCCCTGCCCTGCTCCCTCTCGTGCCCCGCAGCACCTGGGCTGGTGCTGTGGCTCTTGGCCTCTCCTGGCAAAAGGATCGTGCTGTGCAAATGGCGCTGCCCCCGGGTAAGGCACCGGCTGCCTGCGACCTCCGCCGAGAAACAAAGAGCCGAAATAACGGGGTTTGCCTGCTCTATTCCCAGCGGGGCAAGAAGGGGGTCTCCAAATGCTTCTCCAGCACCCTGGGAAGGACTGGGCGGGTAGGACCATCTATGCCAGCCAGGGCCACGCGGGCCAAGGTGGAAGGAGGCAGACACACAGAGGGGAACGTCACAAAACGCTGCCAAGAGCAGAGAGCCCATCGCGCTGGGGCACCATGCCGGCTGCGGTTTCTGGAACAGCACCCCGACCCCGCCAGGGCTCATCCCGCAGCGGGCTGGAGGCTCGGGCTGCACGCGGCTTGCCTGCACCCGCAGGGAGCCGGGAAAAAGCAAGGGAGCAAACAGAGGAGGCTGAAATAAAGCCAGCGAGCTCCGAGGACCTCGCGGGGTGACGACGAGGCTCACGGGCTCTCCGGGGGAGAGCGCGGGCTGACGGCGAAAGGCACCCGTCACTGCCCGCGCGGAGCGAGCGCGTCCCCCCGCCGCCCTCTCCTTCAATGTCAGCGCGCAGAGCGCCCCGGCCGCTCCGGGCCGCGAGCAAGCCGAGCCGCGCACGGGGAGAGCGACGGCGGAGCCGGGCAGGAGGCACCCCCGGCCGGCGCTCGGCCGGCTCCCCGCGGCGCGGGCGGCGCTGGTAGTTAATTAGAATCGTGTCACTAAGTAAATGTGCTCTGACTGGACTCTGACAGCCGCTCACCTATGACACCGGGGGCCGGGAGACAATCCACATCAAACTACTGCAGTGTGACCCTTTTAACACGGAGAGTAAACTCACTGCACATCGAGTTGAAGCTCATTAAAACTGTCTACTCTGCGAGCATCCCATTAACCCCTCTGTTAAAAACGCGCAATTCCTCTTCTTCTTTCCGAGGCCTAATTAATGCTGCGGATCAGGAACGGTGTCACACCCTAACCTTCCGAGATTTCCCATCAGTAAATGAAAAGAGAGAGACGGAGCTGGAAAGACACAGTTGAGCCTGCTGGGTCGGTCGCCACATGGGCTGCTGACCTGCCGAAAGAGGTAGGGCTTCTCCAGCCGGCCGGGCAGAGCCCCGCACGCAGGGACTGCCGGCGCGTGGGCGGGAGGGAGCGCGGCACAGGCCCACAGCGGAGCCCTGCGGGGCGGCCAGCTGTGCGAGACCCTGCTGCCATCCCCAGACTAAAGCAGCACACAGCAGCGAGCAGGGCCTGCAGGATCAGACCAGCTGGCGTAAAACATCCCGCGGTCGCCCAGCGAGGCGTCGCGTCAGGACAGCCCTTCTGGTCCCGGTGCACTTGGCACAGCGCGAGGAGGCGGCTGAGCCCGCGCGGGGCACGCGGCTCCCCCGCCAAGGCGGACACAGCCCGTGCCGCGCGGCTCGTCCCTCCTCGAGCTCTGCAGTCACGCTCTCCATCAGCCTCCGGGCTCAGCAGCGGGGTGGGAGTGATACAGGAGAAGGACGCTGCAGGCTCTCCCCCGGCCCCTTGGACACCCGCGTTCGGCTTCCCATCCTGCACTCATCGTGTACTTTAGGTTCATTAGCAAAAGACACAGCAGCCTGCTTACTTTCTTCTTAACCCCCCCCCCAAAAAAAAAGAAAGAAAAAAAAAGAAAAAAGAAATTGAAAAGAGAACCCCCCCCCCACAACATTCAGAATTAAATCTGGAATCACAATAATCTGCATGCTGAAGTCTAAACTTAACAGAATCTGTTAAATAATATAAGACTGATAGCAAGAAGTATTGCCTAATACCATGTTTTAAAGGCTGCCAATCCACTGCAGATCACGAGCTGTGAACATGGAACCAGAGCGGACAAATGGGAAACAAACTCTCATAGCAGTAACTGCTTCTGCACATGCAGAAACTTTTTCCTTCTTTCAGTATTTTCAGGTCAGTAACTGGCTCATTTAGAGCTCAGAAGCAACAGAAGGACTGAAAAAAAAGAAAGATCGCACCTTTTAGCTTTCCCACAATCATAAAAACAACTAACAAAACTTACATGGGAGAGGATCAGACTTGCTAATTCTAAAATCTTGAAAGGGTGGTTTTCAGAAACCCTCGTTCAACTCACTAAGCACTGTTCTCACTTCTTCTGTTTCATATCTCAGGTGCTTTTGACAAAAAAAATTCTGAAACTTGCTTTTCCTTCTGTATCACGTACATGCAAGGCAGACATGATTTCACTAATAAAAATAATTTAAACTACTACTTGAGTTCTTTAACATTGCATTCCAATTTTCATCCAAAGCAATACTACTCAAACCTGAGTAATAACTTAATCACCACCTCTTTAATAAGAAGTAGCAATATATAATTTTCTAATGTAAGAAATTTCTAAAAACTAAGAATAAAGTCTTATTATGTTACATAATCAATCAAAATAAATGTAGCAAATACAGGATATTTGATGAACAAAAGAATTATCAGATTTAAAACACAGGCAGTGGAAGGTAGAGCTGAATATGTTTTGATGGGTCAGTAAAACTTGACCTTTTTTCAGGGAAATAGGCAAAAAAAAGAAGAGTAAAAATAGAATAAAATCAATTATTGAATCTAGGTGCCCTGTTGGCTGATTTAAATTAGAACTAAAACCTAGTGTTTTAAATCATTCTGATTTATGTCAATCTCTGCAACTCAGTGTAGAGACCTCGATGAGAGAACACGGTTCCACCGATGTTACTACGTGAGCAGAACGAGCTAGCAGGCAACCTCCCCAAAACCTCTGTCCTTCCCAGAAAGACGCTTCCTCATCAAGAGCACCAGGGAACACTCCTGGTTTCTGGTACCTGGTGGCTCCCCTGTCTCCGAGGGTGCAGGTTTGGCATGACCAAGGCTAGGCAGCAGATTGGAGGCAGAGCTGGGAAAAGCAATGGAAACCTCCTTGGTGAGAGCAGGAGGGGAAGCAGCAGGGCTGGGAAGGACATGGACCAAGTGAAGAGGAGCAGCCTGAAGTCTTGGCTCCATGAGGAAGTACTAATGTCCTGACAAAGCCTCGGCTCCTCCACGTTAACACCCTTCGCACTTATGCTCAGCCACGATGAACGTAAGGTCATCACCAGTGGAGTTAAAAGTCACCAGCCAGGGAAAACACTGCTTCTGTCTACAAAACACTGTAATGCCTTTGACTCATGCTCAGAACGGCCAACAGTGACTCAAATAGTGAGAGGATGGAGCCAGGGAAGACAGTCCTGAGGGGCTGCAGAAGGCCACCTTGTCCACTCATCTGCTCCAAATGAAGAGCCAGTGCCATAATATGCAGATGTCTAAACTGTCCCTAACAACCACCAGTGAAGAGATTCTTGTGCCACCCTGGACAACCTGTTTCTGTGCCTCAAAGCTCTGACAGCTTCGGCGTTGTAGAGGAGAAGGCCCTGGGCTCCTGGCCAGCCAGACATGCAGCCTGGCAGCAAGCATCAGCCTGAGGAAGAGCTGCACAAAGCCAAAACCACATGCCATGGCTGGGATGTGGTCTGTGAGAGGGCACTACAAGGCTTCAGACAGGCAGGAGCCCCTGAGACTCTGAAAACAGGGACTAAAATACTCTGTCACGCATCTCTGCCACTGTTCCATTTACAGGTGCTTTTCAGGTGGCTTTTAGGTCATCTGGCTCTGCAGCCTTGCCATTCAAGGCTTGTTCAATGCTTGGCTGAGACCAGGTCAGCTGCTGCTGCTCTTGTACTCAGAGCTGCCAAACTTGCACCATTTCTGCCACTCACAGGATGATTTCACTTCTTTCCTTGCCCCTCAAGCCAGATCCTGCTTCCCAGACAGAAAACTTCCCCAGCCCTTTGCCTCCCACAACACAGAATGAGGGATAAAGAGTTGCAGCTGTCTCTGAGCCCCTTTCAGTGGGGCGTGAAGGTGGCCGAAATGTCTCCAGCAGCAGCACACTGCTCTGCACCCAGGCTCAGAGGGTGAGAGGTGCCAGGATGCCATGGGAAGGCCTCTCTGCTTGGAGCCTACTCTGCAGCCCAGGACAAGGCATCCGCTTGCCTGCTGCAGCTTTGTGAAGGCAGGCAGCTTGTGCAACAAGATCAACACAATTTGGCTAAAATCTAGGAGCAATCTAATCTAGACTGGAAGCCTGTGAATGCTGGCCTTTGCTGGAGAGTCCCAAGACCCTCATTAAAACCTGTAGCTCTTTTTTTGGCAAGCTGCATCTCAAACAAACGTTTTAAGAACTTCAGTGTGCACACATCAGCTCGATGAATAACTTCTTGGCAAAACTCAAACATATTTTACTGAGGGCCAAGAAATCACCAGATAAAAAGAAGTTCCTGACCCCAAGATCCTCTAGCCAACAGCTGAGTTCACAGCCATCGAATCCATGTATGAAGAGAGAAGCTGCAGGAGGCCCTCCCTTCTCCTTAGTGCCAAATTTGGCCTGGAGGGAATCCTTATAATTGAAATATCAAACAAGAAAAGAAATGAAAGAACAGATTTCACTCTCTTTTGCTTCTTTCTGCAGGACTCCCTGCATCCTCATTGTCTGGAGCAGGATTTTCCCACTTATTCTGCCTGGCACTTATCAACAAGTTGAAATATTGACATTTCCCCCTTTCTTTATCCTTTCCCTCCCTTTAAATCACTGCACCAGGCCTCTACCCTTCCAGCCACAAGGCAGCTTGCATGATGCTTTGGTGACACAAAACACTTTACTAACCCTCAACAAGATCTGCAGCTTGCTTTCCTGTGGGCAGAAACCAGAGGAAAGCAACACAAGCCCTGCTCAGCACTTTGCTGTTGCATATGCACAGCCCTGTTTCTCAGGGAATGTGGCTGAAGACTTCACCCTGTTCCACCACAGACTCCCTCTAAGTTTCCATGAAGAATCTGGCCTTGACCCTGCTGGGCTGTTGAGTGCCCTGAACTCCTAGGGATTTCAAGCAACATGAAGGAGAGGAGTCGGAGCACTGAGCAGGACTGGTCCCAGAGCACGTAAAGTGTACGGACTGGGAGCAGACATCTGGTGACCTGGTGAAGCAGAGCAGATTTGAAAACAAAATGAAATACAACCGATCAGGAAGACAGCAAAATTCCTTGCAATTTTCTTCGCAAAAAGAAGTGGCCATCCACTGCAATTTTCATGTCAAGTTTAAAAGGAAACACCCATGTCACACATCCCTGCATAGCTAAGCTGTAAATTTATAGTACTGCCTGCCTCCTTGTGGACCGCTCCTCGACCCCCTGGAAAAGGGGGCTCTCCGGCACAGCACACTATTTGTGAAACCACAGTGGCTGGCTAACTCGTCTCCTTGCTGTGTGGTTCGCAGCCCTCCTTGGTTTGCAGGCTTCTGGGCAAGAAACTAAGCGGCAAGAAACAAAGCTGCTTTTTAGCTGGAGCTCTGCAGGGGATGGCTCAGCAGCCTCCGAGGGCCCCGAGCGTCAGGTTACACCCACCCTTCTGCTCTGTGCCTTGGGCAGCCCTGGGGACCCCCTTCCCAGCCCCCCAATTTCCCTTGATCCTACTGCACCCCAGTACCAGTCACAAAAGAGAAGGGAGGCTCCAGACTGCCCGAGAGCATCGCTGGAGCCACAGCCAGCTCCTGTCCCACTGCAGACAGGAGCAGAGCTCCCACAAGAGGTGAGAAAGCAGTAGGTTAGCCTCTCCTGACTCTTCTGCCAGCAGCAGCTCTCCGAAAACGAGTCATTTATTCGGCTGGGTCTGCAGGGCTCTGTCAGGAGCAAGGCTCCTTACAACCCGGGAGGAAAGGGAAGGGCCACTCTGAGCATGGAAATGGATGGTTCCTCCCAGGCCTGCAGCAAGAGCAGTGGAGAGCAGGAAAGAGGGGTGCTTCCCTGAGCTCTGCCTGAGACAGCAGCCAGACTGCCCAGCTCTCGGGGCACCCGGGAGCAAGCAGGACGGCTGTGTCAGAGCACAGCCGGGGCCCCTGATCGGTGTCTAAGGCTTGAAAAGTCAGCAGGCTGGTGCCCAGATTTAATCTGAGGCAACGCATGTCTCCAGACAGCAGCAACTCTCGGGAGGCACGGGAGCAACCAGCCACCAAGCCAGCAGCCTCGGCACAGCCGGCGCTGGGGCTCCCTCCCACCCTGCCCGAGCTGGCAGGCGGCAGAAGCTGCTCTCCCTGGCCGCGCTGGCTGCCGCATAACGAGCTGTGCCTCCAGCTCACTTTTGGGGTGTTAAAGCCACCAGGCACTGGGTGCCAACCAGCTGCCATCTCTGCAGGCAGGCAGAGGATCGCAGAGCCCCGGGGCAGACCCAGCTCGACCCGAGCAGCCAGGAGGCTGCAACACCCCGGGCACGAGCATGTTGCCGGTGCTGTCAGGGCCGCAGAGGCCTTCACGCTGCTGGACTGACACCCCTTCGCGGCACCTATGTATATATATCACTTCCCAGCAGAGTTTGAAAAGAAGAGGAGGGGAGGTGGGTTTGCTGCTGGGACAGAGGGTTAGGCACTGGGCTGCGAGAAGGGAGCTTGGCTGCCGGCGCTCGCCACGCCACTCGCCTGCGGCAGCCCGCCTGCGGCTCGCGCTGCCCGGGGAGCGGTCGGGAGGGCTCCCCCAGAGAGGCGTTCGGCAGCACCGAAGAAGCAAAATCCTCCTAAAGGAATGGAGCAGCGGGGGATGTGAACAGCATCTCTCTGACCTCGGACAGGCAGAAAGACACCCTTGCAAGCCGACAGCACTGAGATAACCACAGGCAGAAACCAAGAGCAGACTGCAGAGGTGTGGGAAGCTTTGCCAGAGCAAGAGGTAACACCAACAGAGAGCTCTCGCCATAAATAAAGTGAGGGAAGAGGCATGAAACAAGCCTGCCCAGCCCAGGGGTTCCCTAAGAACAGCCCAAACTCCCCGAGTAGGACATATACACAACTCCCTTGGTCCTGGCTCCCTCCCTGCGATCCCCCCAACACAGCACACAAGCAAGACAAGCCTGCTCCCAGGCATGGAAGCAAATTTTAATGCTATCTCTGTCAATAATGCAACCAGATCCATAGTTCAAAAGGAGCTTGCTAATTAAAAGCTGGTGAGCTTTAAATAATTCATCCCCTTAACTTGGATTGATTGGAGAGTTTAATGGTTAGAGTCTTGAAACAATATTAAACAGCCTCCTCGAGGCCCAGACAGCAGGTGACTTTTCCAAGTAAATCTTACCTTCTTGTAAACTTAAATGCTCACAAGTGACAGCGGATAAAGGGCTAGGAGGCAGGGGGAACACCTGGCTCCTGATCTCAAAGAGGTGATCCAATGCCCCATGGAGAAACAAGGCAGGCAGGAGAGATGCAGCCCTCTGAGTTACAGCCCTGCACACATCCCAGGGAATCTGGGCTAGGTCTCCGGTGTGCCCACACAGAGCTGGGCCACCTCAGCTCTGTGCTTCCACCATTAATCAGCAGGCAGATTCCCAGCCTCAGTGTCCCAGGCTAGGTCTCCCTCTTCATGTTACTCTGATCTCTAGTGTGAAGGAACAAGGGGAAACATGGAGCTGTGCCAGTATGCACAGTGGTCGCAGTTGTTTACCTTTGAGCAGGCGGTGGGACCACGAAACTCACCACGTGTGAGCAAACCAGAAGACGGCTCAGTTCTCCAGCCGGGGCCATGCATCCTCACACTACAGAGTGAGCTTGCCAGCTCCCAAAGCTGCTCTATCCAGCAGCACTGGACACACAGGAGGCTCCGTTCCAAGGACGAATGCAGCATCCAAAGCAGCTGGAGTACTAGCCCAGAGCGCTGGCACTGCCCATGCCCATGCCCAACCCCAGCCTGAGCACTGCCAAGGAGAAGGGCAACCCCTGACCAGAAGAATGTGCAAGAAGGAGGCCAAGAGCTGGGACTTGCTCCCCAGCCATCCCCATTCTGGCTGGGGTATGGGTGCTGCAGGTGTGCGGCAGGCATGGGTCCAGGCACATGTTTGTCACACGTGCCCTGGTGGACACAGAGGCCTGGAGATAAGCCACAGCCTGGCAAAAAGATGCCACCTCTGGGAGTGACAGGGAAGTTAACAAGAGGTCAGGGATACGCAGCCCAGACCAAAGTGGACACAAATCTTGCCCGCCCTTCCCCTCCACCAGCCAGAGACCCCACAACCCTTTGGCTGGCTCTCACCACCCCACCTCAGACCAGCCCTCGGAGCCGAGGCACATCCCGAGCACGCTGGAGCAGCAGTCGCAGGGGAGGGCAGGGCGCAGGGCCGCGTCACTCACCTATCCCGCTGTGAGGCCTCCCTATGTGCTGTAGGTTCAGTCCTTTGTTCATGTCTAAGAGCCCGTTCTTTGGCCAACTCCCCATGGCAAAGCTGTACGCCTGGAAGAGAGAAGCAGAGGGTGAGACCATCACGCAGCTCACATGTGGACACGCTTGGAGGAGCTCTCTGCTGCCGGAAGCTGCCTGTGCTCGCCCAGGCCTGACTGCTCCTCCAGGCACATGTGGCGTCCAAATTCAATATATTCAATAGAGACTGGCACATCACCCTCACAGCCCTGCAGAGCAGCCTCTGGTCTACCACAATCCCACACCATGTGAGCACCCAACACTGCTCTGGGCTGGCTCACCCCATCACAGCAGACCCGTCTCCTAGGGTGCTACCCTCCTACCTCCTGCTGTGAGCAGCAGCTTGCATCTAGCAGGGGTATGACCAAGAGGAGCTGACCAGCTAGGAGCAGGAGAAAAGCAGTCGACAACTGCCGACAACTCGCAGCAGAGCTGCACCCTCCTACACCTTGTAACCGCCTGGGCAGCGTGCTGGTTCAGCAAAAAGCAAGGCCACCTTTCCTGGCCTTGGCCGGGTGCAAACCAGGGGCAAAGAGCTCATCCTGGGGCTGCTCCAGCACCATTCTGCCTGCCGCTCCTGCCTCACCAAGGCCAGGGTGGCCAGAGCTGCACGGGACGGCTCAGGTCAGCAGCAGGAGTCACAGGGATGTGAGAACCTAGACTGGCCAAGCCTGCAGCTGCTTCCCCTCTGGCAACCACGGCACTCCCAGTCTCCCATCTCCTCCTTGTTTACAGAGTCTCAGCCCACAAAATTGCCTTGCGACCCCCGCAACCACTCTGGGCTCACCATCACTGGGAGAAACCCTACTAGGACATGCTGGTGCTACCCCATGGCTCAGAGCCTGGCCAGAGGGGGCCTGCCCCATCCCCATGGCATCATACGGCAGGAGCGACGGGCAGTGAGACACCTGAGCAGCAAAAACCCACAGGACAATGCAAATCCAAAGGCAGCCAGGCCTCTGTGTCATACACATGTCTGTAATTATGGTCTGACAGCCCCATATCTTCTTCATCTGGAGGAATTAAGCTTACCGCCGCATTGTGAGCAGTAAGACTGGCGCGTGGGCTTAGCGCTGCTCACGGTGGCACTATCTCTGCTGCCGTGAGGACCATTGTCCACAGATGAGATCAGGTCAATCCAGCAGCGCGTATCTCTCTCCTGCAGCGGGGATCATCGCTAACTGCGGCCACAATGCTGCAGGGCATCACCACCACCCTCTGCGCTGCTAGCGACGATAGCCAAGGAGAGTGGGGTTGAAAATGTCTGGGGAGATGCCACCTGCGGTGGGAACGGGGCCAAACTGGGAGAGCGGCAGGCTGGCAATGGTGGCCTCAGCCAGAGGCAAGCTGCTTGGGACAGCTGGAGAGCAAAGGAGCTCCTCATGCCGACACGGGCCACCCCTGCTGCAGGCTGCGACCAGGGGCTGCTGCCACGTGCCAGTGCGGCTGCCAGCCCCTCTGCCTGGCTACCTGCTGCTCTGCTGGCGGCGGGCACAGCCAGCCCCTCTCCGCAGCCCCACTGCTGGCCATCCCCAGGGAGCTGTGGGTTTGGGGGAGGTAATTTATTACTGGCCTGTGTAACCATTTATGCTGCTTTGTTACTCCTGCCTTAGCAAAACAGAGGGCTCCACAGATAATTAATAGACAGCATTGCTAATCCTATTGGGAGATGATTAGCAATTAAAACTCCTAATTAAGTCTATGCATAATTCACTGAAATTACACTTTGTGTACACAACAGGGAGGTTTCCTTTGCCTTCAACAAACACGCGCTGATATTTTCATCGCTGATGAGATTCCCTGCAGCCTGAATCCCAGGCGGTCGCCCGGGAGCAGGGGGAGCCAAGGGTGCGGGTGCCGGATGGGCCCCTGGCACCCGTCTGCCAGGCAGCCGGGGTGAAGGCTGCAGCAGCTCTGTGTGTGGCTCCCTCTCCTGGGCTCTGGCCCAAAGAGCAAGCCCAGGCACAGCTGGCGACGGCCCGGGCGCTCAGCACCAGCCGATGCAGGCCCAGATTTGCCGGCAGTGTCTTTGGGAAGGGCCGTCCCCCCATGCCTGGGGAGCAGACGCATCGGACAGCAAGGGAGCAGGGCGCAGCCCCCAGGCTCTGAGCTACCCCACTCAGCGCAGCGCTTGCAGACTGCCTGCCCGGCGCAGGGCCTGTCCTCTGACTCCTGCCAGAAGGGTGGCAGGGCCCCAGGAAAGTCGTGGGGGCAGCTCTGGGAAGCTCGCGACACGGGCCATTCCAGTCTGCTTTCTCCAGGCACCAAGGCTGAATTAAAACCCAACAACTGAACCAGCAACGCTGGGCAGAACCCCCCCCTGGTTCTGCCAGCCGTCCTGCTGCTCAGCTCCTGCGCCGTGCTGGGTACCCACTAGGTGCAAAGCAGTCCAAGGCCTGGCACAGGGGCGGGAGAGCTGCTGGGGCCACCAGCACCTGCGGCAGCAATGCTCAGCCAAGAGGTCTGGGACCAACTGCCCTGCCTGCAGCTGCAAGGCGACGGCCAGCCCGGAGGCCTGGGCAGACAGCACGGCCCAGAAACGTGCCAGAGACCTGCACAACTGGACCGAGCACGGCACGCGGGAGCCGGAGGGCAGCCGAGCGGCGCGAGGCAGCGCAGTGCATCCCTCCAGCAACTGAGCCTCAGCTCAAGACTGGCCCCGCACCGCTTAAAACCTGGGTTCGACCACCGCTCTGCGCTGGGCTCCCGGCCCCGAGCCCCAGGGAGAGGCACGGGGCAGCCCGGGAAGGCAGGCAGCCCGTGCCATGGGCCACGGCCTTCCGGATCCGCATCGGGCCCTCTTTTGCATGGCATTTTGCTTTGCTAATCAAGGTCATTTGGTACAGCTGCAATACCTGAGCAAACTAGCTAAGCAGCCACTGTGGAAGTTGCCCTGACCACTGAAGGTCAAGTGTGCACTTATGCATATTCAAAGCTTTCTGCAGGATCGATTGGGTTTTAATTGTTTTTCCTGGGGTTTTGGAAGGAAGTGCCAGGGGCATTGATCAGTCCCCGACGAGGCCGCTCACACTTCAGGGCTTGCAGAGACTGTCACGTTGGTGCAGGCAGATGGAAATGCGGGGCGCAAAAAGGCACAGAACAAAACAGGCCACCAGAGAAGCAAGCACCCAGTCTGCAGGGAGCAGCGCCCGTCTGGAGGGGAGGAGCGCCGAGATGTGAGAGTGGCGGCTTGCATCTGAAAATAAAGTTTTTTAATTAAAATTGGCAATTCTGAGCCGCCTGCCGGCAGAAGCCACACAATCAAGAGCAAGGAGCTTTACTGTTTAATATTTAAACATAACGTTTAATCTTTAAACAGGAAAGTTCTTCTGACTGTTAAAGCAAGATAGGAAGCGGCCGGCGTTCCCCGGCACAGGGCTCCCCAGGCGGCAGGGTCGGAGGTGCCCGCAGCCGCGCCGCGGGGCCGGGGGCCCTCGGCGGCCGCTCCGCCGCCCGCTCCGCCGCCGCCACCCGCGCCGGCTCCGCAGCGCCCCGGGACCCCCCGGCGGGGACCAGCCGCCCCCTGGAGCGGGCATGTTCAGGGTTCAGCACTTACCCCCGCGGAAAAGCGTGAGAAAATCTGATGCAGCCCAGGTCACTCGGAAACCGAAGGTTTTTAAAAAAAATGCCACGCGACCCGTTTCACCAGGGAACAGTGATTTGTCCCTCCCTCTGACTTCAGCCCTGCGCTGCAGGCACTGCGCTGCTCCCTTCCAGGTGAAACACCAGCGGGAGAAGGGGACCCCGTGTCACTTGCTTTTTGTCTACATCCTAATTGCTAAAAATGTAGGCATCTTTTTAAAAACTATTTTAAAATACTCTTGGTCAAAATTCTGAATTAAGCATAACAATGCTTGTCTGCTAAAAACTAGCAAAATTGTTTTTCCAAAATGATTTTCAAGCTGCTTGAACACGCTTACTTCCATCCAGACCAGCTCTTAGAAAGGTCTCCCTTTTCCTGATTTTGTTTGTAATTCTATGAAGCCTGCACTTACCTCCCTGCCAATACTCCTCTGAAGTCAGATTATTATTAATTATATTTATTTCCTTGCACAATCCCATCGGCACACGCAGCAGTTCACAGACAAGTACTACCCCAGTTCCCCAATGCAGGGATCTCAAATCAAAGGTAAGCAGATCCTCCTGCGATAAATGAGCACTGGCAGCAGCGGGAGATTAGGAAACATACTGTACTTTCATGCATATAGGCAACACCACAGATAATCCACACCCTGTCAGAAGTACCAGTATGGGAGGCAAGTCCTTAGGTAACCTGTACCTTGGGTAACCTGCAGAAAACCCGAGGCAGGGGGAATCAGCAGGGGAGAAGACACAGGCACAGGAGCCGGGGGCAGAGCGATGCCGGGGGCCGAGCGATGCCGGGGGCCAACGTGCCCTGCTTTATCCAGACGGTCACGCAGCCTGCGCTGCTGCAGCGTCACAGCACCCGGCGTTAGCCCCATGCAAAAGCAAAGAGGAGACATTGCATCGGGTGCAGAGGCTGGCTGGGGCACGAGGCAGCGCCCGGCTGCTGGCCCCCCTGGATCCCGCTGCCACACAAAACACCCGGCCGGAGAGGCAGGGGCACAGCTCGCCGCCGGAGAGAGAAACAGCTCCGAGGAAAAGCCCGGACGGCACCTGCCGCAGGCTGCAAAAGCCAGAGGCAGCACAGCGGCAATTCGACCACCAAGCTGCGCTGCCTGCCGGGCCCCGGGGAGCAGGCGCTTGTTTGGGTTACACCGCTGCAGTTTATAAGCAGCACAGTTGCAGAGGAGATGTTTCAGGGGATCAGAAAATTCCCAGAACTGGAACTTGTCAAGCTGATGTATTGATCTAAGTGGACTGAATAATGCTCCATCATTTATTTATGGAGAAGCGCCCGGCACACTTCACAAAATCTGGGGTTTGGCAGTCACATTAAGGCAAGATTTAACATCTCGCATCATGCAAACAGGGCATTTGTGCAAAGGTCAGGATGCGCCCTTACACGGGAGCCTCACAAACTCCTCCTGCGCTCCCACGCGCTCCCTCCAGCAGGAAGGGGCTGGCGTATCGCTCCGGGAGGCTGCAGGGCCTGTTCCGCCAGCCCCCAGCCCCTCTGCACTAAAGCTGCCCCAGAAAGAACTGCACCGTCTTGGGTGCAAATCCACCTGAGCAGCCTCAGCCCGGAGGCCACGCAGCTCGCGGTTTGGGGCCTTCCGCTTAAGGGAAGGAGGGGAGAGGGGCCCCGTGCACTGCGATGGCACCAGGGTGTCTCGTGGTCCCTCCGGCTCCTGCCGCTGCAGAGCGAGAGCCCTGGGCAGAGGCACGGCGTGCAGCCGTGGCGCCACGCACGAGCCGTGAGAGTATTAATTTGAACATTAATATGGACACTTTCAGACAGGGAGAAAATATTCCTTTTTGGAAAAATCCTTCCAGGAGTGAAGGTGTGCAGTGATGTGGAAAAAGGCTGAAGGGTGGTGTTAAGGAACAAAAAACGACATTTTCCGGTTAAAGTTTTGGTTAGAAATCTTCAAAAGAAAAACTATGTCTGAGAAAAAACCATTCCTAAACAGAAAAAAAGCAGCGGTGAAACTTCCCCCGCTGTTCTCCCTCCGGACCGCTTCTCGCCCGGCTTTGAAAGCAGCGGGAGCAGGATGGGCTCCCCCGGGCTCAGGCCTCACGCAGCAGCCTGCGGATTGGAGCTGACCCCGGTGACATTTTCGCAACGGAGAAAATGACTTCCCGACAGCAAAGGTATCTTCTTCCTCTTGTCATGTCAACCGTGTGCTGCATATGCCCAAAATAAGCATTTCCCTCCACTCACCTCATTCAGCTGCTTCCGTGACGAGGTGTCAAGGTTTTCTATTAGTTTGCACGCTGGCAGGAAGAAAGAGGTCATGTCTACGACTAAGTGGGCTTTTAAACACAGCTCAAAATGTTTTCAGCAAAACCCAATAACTGTAGGGTTTTGGGGCTGGCGTTGTCTCTGGCGCAGTCTCTGCACAGCACCCAGTACAACAAGGTTCCCAGCGCAATCCTCCGACACCCTATTTAACTGGGAGCAATTTAAAGCCCAGCGCGAGGACGGGAACTAGACGCTTCTTGCCGGCATTTCTTGCCACGCGAACTTTCCAACACCGCGCAAGACGCCGGCAAACCGAATGCCGCCGCGGGCCCGACCCCACGGGCCAGTTTTCCGGCAGCACGGCTGCTGCGCTGAGGCCAGCTGCGTTCGGGCAAGAGGCAGGCAGCGAACAAGCGGGTGCTCCAACCGCGGGCCGGCAACGCCGCTCCGCCGAAGGACGCTCGCCCGCCTGGACGGGGGCGCAAAGCCCTCGTCTGCCGGTCCCGGCAGCATCCGGCGCGCGGGCGCAGGCCCAGCGACCCTCGCCGGCTGTCGCGAGGCAGGAATTTCCCCCGCTGCCCGCAAACCCAGGTAGAACTTGTCCCTTTTAAGCAGTTTAGTCAGAAGTGCTGCTGCATTCACAGCTTTTCAAGTATTTTTAAATCACTTACAAAAGCAGGATTAAACGATCAGGAATTCCATTTAATAGGACAAATAAAGAAATAACAATCTACTCC
Organism: Rhea pennata; assembly: GCF_028389875.1. Taxonomy (NCBI): domain Eukaryota; kingdom Metazoa; phylum Chordata; class Aves; order Rheiformes; family Rheidae; genus Rhea; species Rhea pennata. Next base: position 12,152,195 of record NC_084670.1, on the reverse strand, counting down.
ATCAGCCCTGCAAAAGGCAGGTTCGATTTAAAAAAAATAAAAAAATAAGTATAAAAGAGGCAGAGAAAAAAGGAGAGGGGGTGGGAAAAAAAGGATAATGTGTGTTTACTCAAGCAAAGAAAAAAATATTTAAGTGATGTAGGGGAGAAGATTGCAGTAACTAGTGAAGAATAACATCGTCTGCTTTGCTGTCAAATCACACAAGAATTTCAGTAATAGATTCTCATTCTGACACTCAATTCAATTCGAAGGTGATCCTGCTTTATCCCAACACATCAAATATTAAACACTCGTATTAGCCAGGGTGCCGTCGCCTTTCCCGGCTTAGACGCGGCAGGAAGCTTTTCCCCCTACTTTCTCTCACTCACTATAATATTCTCAATGTTATCTAAACATGCCTTCATACACTGGGGTTCCTTATCAATCCCATTTGGGGAGGGAGGGGGGTACTTAAAACGGTATTAGTTGGGGGGGCTTTTATTATCATTATTTCCAAAGCTTTTCAATTTTGTGAGGAAAAAGCTTAGCAAAAAAAAAAAAAAAAAAAAAAAAAAAAAAAAAGGAGGGAGGGAGGGAGGGGAGGCAGCGAGAGAGGGAGACGGAGCGCGAGAGCGAGAGAAAGTATAAGAAAGGGAAAAGCAGCCAGCAGCTCTTGTTTGACTGATGCCTTTCAACAAGGGCAGTCTAGCTTGTCAAAGCCTGGGCTCGAGATGAATTGGCATATCTATTCAGCCTGCCTCTGGATGTCATGCAATACAGTTTCATATTCCCAGATAAGGCATGATAAGCAATTGCTGCCCTGACACCAACTCCATCCATCCCTGCCTCTCCGTACACGCGGCTGGGTGTATTACAGATCTCTGTTGCGCCGCTAATAAGAGGCATTTAATTTTCACAAATGCAGCAGCAAGAGGGACCTCCAGACTGACCAGGTAAAGCCCCCCAAACAGCATTAAAACTGTCAGCATTTAATTACTGTCCCTCAGTGCACCCTGAACACTGGTGAGCGGCACTGGGTGCACACGAGAAGTTCTGCTCTACGTGGCACACGCCACACGGGGCTGAAGTCTCAGATTAAACATCTGTGCTAATAATTAAGGCAGGGGAGTGACAAGAGCAGAGGGTTTTTGTCCTCTGCCAAATAAATCTATGGTACTGCTCAGCATGAGGCGATTAGGCTGAAGTTTGGACACGGGAGGACATATGAGGAGATGCGGCCAGGCACGGCATGCTCCTCTCTGCAGCACATATCCCACGAGAGCGGCAGAGGGAAGAAGAGGGGCTAATACACCAGGCCACATGGAGGACGCTGGGTCCAGCCCTGCGTACGCCTAAGCACTTGTAAACTCATTAATCCCACTGCCATCCCCAGCACTGCACCCTGTAGCAGAAGGACGAGATCTGGAGACAGTCCTGCCGTTCCTGCTGGAAATGTTCAGAAAGAGATGCTAGGGAAAATGGGAATTCTGGGCAGACCTACCTCTGCCTGGCCCTGGCGTGTGCTCGGGCTCACCCTGTCCTTCCTGCCAGGGCAGATCTCCCTCCGTACGTGGCCTGGACAGAGGTCTGGGGTATTGAGGGCTCTTCTCATGGGCCCCCTGCATGCCAGGGACTCTCCCTTGTAACCTGCAAGCACCACCTTAATATAAGGGGAATTTCTCCCTGCTCCCCCTCCCCCCCGCCTCTGGTCCTACCAAAGGTACACAAAAAATTTTGGTAGGATCTGCAATACTAGAAGCTTGTATTTCCTGCTAGCTTATTCACCTCTCCTTAGTGAGGAAAAGGAAGGCTTACAAGCGTAAGTTTAAATGCAGGTTTTGAAATGGGCAGCCTCTGGCCCCACGGAGCGGTGCCTCACCGCATCGGGGACCGTGGTTACTTACAGGCATCTCACTAAACCTGCCTGGCTGTCTTGCTGGGATGCCCAGGCTGGCGCGCTGCCCTCTTCCTGCGATGGCCTTCAACGGCTCCCTAGAAAACAGCGCTGCAGAGCCAGCTCTCCCCCCGTCCCAGCAGAGCGAGGGCAGCCCCTGATACTCAGGGACCCTGCCAGCCCTCCCCAGGCTAGCCTTCGGCAAGCCTGGCCTACCTCCGCCTCGGTCCGTCTGTAAAGCTTTGGGCTAAATGAGCCACCTCTTTCTGCATCACACCTGGCAGTGAATTAAACAAATAAAAATATGAACGGCTCTGTTTTTGGAAAAGTCAGCAGTGACCTGCAAGGCAGAGAGCTCGCAGGGAGCTGCCTGGCTCTGCCCACCTTTGTGCACTGCTTTAGAGGCGAGATAACCTACAGCCCCTGGGAGGAGTAGATACCCCCCGAGAGGACAGGCCAAGCTGAAGGGAAAGCAGTAAGGTACCAGGTACGATGCAGATGACGCAGACTAACCCTGTGTGCTTTCTCCTTAATAAAACGAGCAGACCATGCCATCACATCTGCATGCAGAGCGCACACACGCCATGCACACACACTGAAACTGATGCAAGAGAAACACCACGACGTATTATTACTTGTATTGCAGCACTGCCTACAGACGTAACCTGAGACTGGGGAACCCTGTGCTGGGGTTTGAAACTACTCTGGGAAAGGCAGCTCCTGCCCGAATAACCTGCAGTGTGAGCAGGTAAGACATATGCACCTTTCACAAAGGGAAACCGAGGCATGCGATGGTCCCCTGCCTGGTCCTCCTTCCCACCAAGACATACGCCTGAGCAGCCTCGGTCTGCCATTCTCCTGGGTCTATCTCAAGTAAGACACGGCTGCGTCAAAATTTAACTTCAGGACTGCCAGGACAGACCCTACAAGCAGCTACAGTCTTTCTCCAGGATACACCTTGGTGCTTCAAAGCCCTGTAGCCCCACTCTGCAAAGGGGAAAAGGCCCCATGAGCCCTGCAAGATTAGCACACGCTGGGGCTTATGCAACGACAGAAACACATTGCTGTGCCTAACTGTGGAGTGTCAAAGTGCCAAGCAGTTTAGGCTTCGCATTTTCGTGTGTTTGAACAAGAACCGTCTCTGCCTCGCTCCCAGGCTAAGGATTATCCTGGATAAAATGTTCTCGACTTTTGTGTGCTCTGAGGCTGGTGACACACTAGGTTAATGCCACGGAGACCTGGGTCCAAGCCCTCGTTTTGGACACAAGGGAAACAAAGCTACAGGTCCGAGTCCCTGGAGGGCTGAGGAATCGAGCCGCGGCGTGCATGAAGCGCTCCACTGGCTGCCGCTCGGCCGACGCTGGCCGAGGAGAGGGGAAAAGCAGAGCCACGAGCAGTACCCAGAAAGCGGGTCCTGAGCCAAGGCTCCCTGGCAGGAGCGGGGGTCTGGGGCTTAGGGTCAGTGGGCTCTGCCGCGCTGCGTGGGGGAGCCCGGGGCTGCTGCGCAGAAAAGGGGCTACGCTGCACTGAGGATACCTGCCCTGCACCTTCCCGGTTCAGAGGCAAGCAGCCCTTTCCTTGCACCAGTCCCAGGCTCACGTCTGTTTGAACATGGCTCCCTTCTCGCTGCGCCCCAGCATTTCCAGTTGCACTGCGGGGCGATTTAGACCCAGGCTGGGTTACACTGATTTGTGGAATCAGCTCAAAACACTGCTTCCAATGTTAAGATACGCAAGCAGCTTCCAATTAGCTCCTGAAAGGCAGAGACACGACGAGTGTGGCAGACAGCTACTAGGGAGTAACCACATGCAGCTGATACACCCTTCCAGTCCTGGGAAGGACTAGCTCACACCCTGCGGGAATATCCCCTGAGGACCAGCCATGGCCCCTGTGGGGCCAATTCAACCAGCAAAGCAGCATCGGGCCCTTCCCCACTGCATCACCGAGGCAGGCAGGGGGGAAAGACCACATGAAGGAAAACCCACAAATGCACATTACAGACTGTCCTCCCACAGCCACGCTCTCCTGCCTAGGCTGGCGAGAAAGGACGAGTTGAATTCTCCACGGCTCCTCCCGAGGAAACGGGAAGTCAACGGGAGGATGCCTCTAGCGGTGCTGGAGAAGCTCCCCGTCAGCCCCCGGGACCACGAGCACAGCCAGCGGCACGACCGGCCGCAGCACATCGGCCGCTCCGCGGAGCTAAGGCGCCAGGGCGCTGGGGAGGCGGACACGGCTCCCCGGACGAGGATTTCGCTGGAGACTACAACCACCGAAGCGAGCTGCAATGTTGCCGTACTACGTGAAGCTGGGTTACAGTATCCACTGACGCTGCCTCCTTCCCCTCATCCTTCGTGGGCCACCGATGGTGGCTGCGACACTCAGCCGTGCCCCGCGCCCCCCAGCACGCACCCCCACGCCCCTGCCCCAGGCCCTTCCGCACCGAAGCCGGCCCCAGGCTCCCCGTTAAAACGTTCAAGCCTTCCTCAAGGGGGTGTTTTCCCCCCTCGATTTCTATTTTCACACACGCGCACGCTCGTCTCTCCCTCGCTCGCTGTTTAATTTCCGTGTGAGAGGGAAGCAGGTGCCCGCGTTCCCGTGAGCTCTCCCTTCTCTAGGTTTTTTTTCCCTTCTTGGATCCTGCCCCATTAGTTTAGTGCCCAGCCATCTGCGACGTCTCCTGTAATGCTGTCCCCCTTGTGTACCGGGGAGCTTTTCCATTAGCGCCTTTAATATTCTGACACCTTAGCACAGGCTGCTATTACATTCAAACACTGATCGCCCTGTGAAATTACATCGCAGGGCTTGCTAAAATGGAATTGTGTATAATCAGGCTCCTCCATGCACTGTCAGTCCCATCACAAATACAACGTAAAGCAGGCTTATGGATGGGCTTAGCAGCTGCTACAAGTGTATTTTTTTTTAATAGATGAAGTATCCCTTATTTAAAGCATTTCCTTAAGAAAAAAAACAGTGAAAGACAAATCAACAGCTGCTGCACTATGTTAACCATACCACCGGTCTCTTAAAAACGTGTTATTTACTAAGGTGGCTATCTGTTTATCTATATCAAACAGAGAAGGAGGGGGAGATAAAGATAGTTAAACAGACAGCCGAGGAGATATCTGCCATCGGGAAATAATAGCTAAATAAAAAGCACCATTATTTACTCCGGAGAGGGGAGGAGGGACACCCCGCGTCTTCCTCCCAGCGCCGCCGCCCAGGCGTCGGCACGCGGCGGGGCGCCGCGGCAGCACGCTCGGGTTTACACGGGCAGCCCTGCTCGGGCTGCTAACGGTGCCAAAAGTGCCCCCGCGCAGCTCAGGTCCTGCGTGCGCGCTCCCCGGCGAGGCTGGGCTCCGGCGAACGGCAGCCGGGGGGTCCCCGGCCCCGGGAAGGGCCAAGCTCCAGAGCAGCAAGAGACACGAACGTGAAATCGCTCCGAAGAGGCTCCAAACGCGCTTCCGCCTAAGGAAGCGATGGATTAGAACAAAGATCTTCCAGGTGGATGCAGGAAGCGGCAGGGATGATGGGGTCAGAGAAACGCGCTCCACAAGCTCCTCAGTGCTCTCCAGGTTCAAAACGCTGCCCCTCACCGTGCCCTCAAGGTTATTCTATCTGCCTGCTGTGAGGCACGACGGCGCATTGCCTAACGGGAGAGCTCTCCAGGGGCCCTGGGACCCTTCCAGTATCTCTCCGAAAAGCACCCACAGGAATGACGAGATCGCGGTTCGTTTCCACACACCTTGAGAGAGTCAGTTTGGATCAAACATGCTGGAAGTAGTTGGAGCACATCTACGGAACTTGTCCTCCCCTCCCAGCACAGTCCGTTGTCACTACTGTAACCGGCTGGGAAAGAGAGCATCTGCCCCACTGAAACGCCAGTGCTTTCACATTTCATTGTATCCTAAATCAGGATAAAAAAGCCAAAATATTGTATAATTTCACTGCATGGGAACAGTTCTGCTTGGGAACTACAGAAGTAAATCCCCTGACAGAAATGCAGTCTTCTGAAAACGAGCAATCTATTCCTTCACGAAACACTGACATGACATTTTGACTCCATTTTTTCCAGTGCAAAACAAAGCCATTTATCCAGAGCGGATGTTCTACTCTCTTGCACCAAGCACAACATGTCTCAGCACCTGGCGCTACGGACATTCTCAGAAAGGACATGCCCAGGGACTGTTCAGCTGCTGTTCAGCGACACGCTAGAAAGGACGAGGATGAGATCGTGGAGGATAGAGGCCCATGGACAAGTTACCAAGAGAAAAGTTGAGCGAGGCACTGTACAACTGCACACTTGTTCATGCTGCAAGTGCTTCTGCTATTCACTGCCTGGCACTTTCAAGGACGCAAGCTTGCACACTGGCAGTGAGGGAGGGAAACTGGGTGACCAGTTAGGCAGGCTTACGCCTCAGTGTCACAACCTGTTCTTGCAAACCCGTGTCAGGAGGGACGGAAAAGAAATAACAGAATGATCTTGTAGGATTTTATCATGACTTCTTCCACTCGCTTGCTTGCACCTCTTACTACACCTCTCCTTAGGCTCTCATCCTACAACGCCTCCCACACTCTCAGGTCCCCATGTCTTCCTGGGACACATCCATGACCTTTTCCAACACCTACCTCTGCCACAATGTAGAGGATCTGGTCCATACAGGACGTATCAGAGGATTAGGAAAATAGGTGCCCTACTTCCTCTCACCCTCCTCTTCCCAGACAACAGATTCTCGGGGTAAAATTGTTTTTTTTCTTATTTGGTACAGCATTCTGTGCAAAAGAGCTCTGATGCTAACTATACCTCTGGGTGTTACCACTCTGCAAGAACTGAACAAAGTAAGAGTTTCTCAGCACTCCCACAGGCTGCAAACCTGCTCAGAAGGGAGGCAGCCAGAAGAGCAAGAGAATGGCAGGTGAATACAACGCACAAGGCAGCAGCGAAAAGATCAATAAAGATTACGAGGGCAGCGGCCGTGTCCCTAGCCCGTGTCAGAGGATCTCATGGCTACAGCGAGGGAACACCACGGAAAGTTAACAAGGCACTGCTGCTCTGGTGCTGGGGGATGATACCTGTTTAATCAAAGGCAGAGTTTACACTGGATCATCTAAGTAGCAGCTCTTCCTCATGACTGTTGACTCAGGTCAGGGTTAAGACTGGGGAGGTTAAAGCAGAGACGCCTCTAAGAGCTCTGATAGATGCAAACACCAGACAAGCAGGCAACGCGATCAGGCCCAGCAAGCACAGCCAATTGGGGCAGCAGGAGACAAAATTGAGGCTCCCAGATTTGGATGGAAGAGCAAACAGAGAGAGACGGTCCAGGGGCTGGGCAGTACACTGTGAAAGGATTGATCTGAAGAGAGGTCACAAAAGCAGAGATTAAAAGGACTTGAGAGAAGGATGTGGTGAGGTCCTGTGAAGAGGTTATTAAAAGGAGGTACGGGGGGAGTAACTGCTGAGGCTGCAGCCAGGCAGGAGCAGAGGGCAGGACCCTCTACCTGGACAAGAACTGGAGCGGGCTAGATTCAACGGCTTGGCTGGTCCTTCCCTGCCAACCCTCCTATGAAATGCTATCAGGATTTGCCCAAGTACTTGCTGCTGATGATGGAAGGTCTGACGGGAAGTTCTGGTACCAGCAGCATGTGCCCACAAACTTATTACTGAATGTGGGTGGAAGAGAGAGGCCCCTGCACAGTGGCAGCACAGAAACAGAGCGGTGGAGCTATGCAACGTTCGAACCACCCCTCTCACCAGCCTTTTGCTGCCCCAAGAACTCATGCTTTATCTGTGTTTGCTGCCTAAGTTCCTGCTATAGCTGACGGGAACAAGAAGAGGAAGGGAGAAGAAACGCATCCCAGAGAAGCTGAGCTGCAGCAAAGGACTGAAGGGCTGAGGGGTGATGGGGAGGTGCAGGGGCTGGCTAGTAAGTGCTTGGCCAGGGATAGCCTTGCTTTTCCGGGCCCCAGAGCCATGTCAGGCAGCCTACCTGCTGCCCTCTGTGGGGAGCACAGCCCCCGCCAAGTGCCAGCGAGGCGTGAGTGGCTCGTATCAACAAGGTGTCCCAGTTAGTTCTCCACGGATTTAATTAGATCTCCACTGGAAGGACTGGAGCTAGAGAAATGCAGCCTGCCTCCTTCACTGGTTTCTCAACCTTTCCCACCTGCATCATTTTATTTTTCAGATTTCAAGTTGCAACACCCTTTTCTGTTAGGCTCAGCAGAAACTGCCCTGCTGAGGCAGGTCCTCATCAGCACAGAGCAATTATGTCTGTACACAAACACACGCACCCTGCAAACAAGCAGGGCATCCGAGCACCCCGCTCCCGGGTCAGGGAAGAAGAGCTGCCGAGGCTGCAAACTGCGCCGGCGAGGACAGAGCCAAGGGGCGCGCGGCGGCGGAGCCAGCTCCCTCGGCCCCCGCCGGGAGCGACAGCGAGGCGGCCCCGGCGCTCCGCGAGCCCGCCCGCCCTCCCCGCGCCACCCCGGAGAGCTGGCAAACGAGCTTCAAACCGGCCCGCTCCTTGTAATCGGAGTCAGTCAGTGTGTGTGTTACGCTCGAGTTGATGGCTCGTGTTAAATTCAATGCCTTGAGTATTGATTTCCTCGCACATGCAGGACTTTGTTAAAGGGTTAGCCATGAACCGAGATCAAAGCGAGGTTAACTCGTTTCTCCTAAGTGGTAGAGCAGACCTCTAGCAAAACCGGGCTCCGGGCCTTCTCCGCAGAGGATGCTCCGTGCATGTCGTTAGCTTTGCCGGTCTTCTCGAAAGCCAGATAAAGCCACAAAGCCGCCTCAAAGCAGCAAAATAAAATGATCCTGGCAATTTCCCCCAGTCCCTACAGCTATTAGTAGGGCCCGTGTGGGACAGGCTGCTCTCCCCAGTCCCACCCGTAGCTCCCTCCCTCCCGCTCCCCTATCACAGGAAAAGAGGGGGAACGAGACCTCTGCCAGCTCCCCCCAAACAACAGGCTGCAGCTGAGGGGCTTGAGAGCGGAGAAGATCCCCCCCCAGGGGGGAATTAGGGATGTTTGAGAGCAGCAGGGTGGGAGGAAGCGGGGAAGGCACGCGGCTGCTCCCCATTTGGAAATACTCCTCGTCCCTGTGCCACAAGGGATAAATGGGAGAAAATAAATTGCCCCTAAGAGAACCGCAACAGAAACACACGTTGTCCATGTGCTGGGGCCTCCTGGCGTGGCTGGTGGATACCCGGAGGACACCGCGTGGGCCGAGGGGCAGAGCTCAGGAGCACTTGGCTCCGAGGAGGCTCGGTGTGCCCCCGGGGCCGCAGCTGCCGCGGTGGGCCCCAGGCAGGCACCCAGGGCGGCCCAAGCTGCCGGTAAGGACAGCAGCGCCTCCAAGCTTGATGCTGCGTAACCTGCTTTCCAAACCCAGCACTTAGTGCCTCCGCAAAGGCAGTCACTGATGTACGTGCCCAGATAGGCAGGTACCAGTCACGTTCATGTCCTGGGTTTGTCAGTGTAGGGAATGTGCGCAGGATGATGTCAAAGCCTCCAAAGCTTCATCAGAGGAGGACCCAGGAGTGTTTGCTGTGCCATTTCCACCTCCTAGGCTTTCCTGAGGCAGCAAACACTCCCCAGAACTGAGGCCGTTCAACACACCTTGCCAGCAGAAAACATTGCCTTCCAACCCAAAAGACTTGTCCTGCTAACATCCTTCTGCTCGGGATCTGCTGTCCAAACCAGGCACATTGCACCTTCGCTGAGAGCAGACACCGCAGTCAGCACCATTTCAACCTGTGTGACTCCTGTTTGCTTCATTTTGTTTCACGCTTTTCTTTCCGTGCCCCACACTAAGTAATTTCGATACTGATAACGTCAAGATCAGCAGATTCTGCCACGGCAGTAAGAGTTAAGTGCACAAATAAGATGCAAATAAGATAACACGGATCTGGCTTTACCTTTCTAATTTTTAAGGGGTAGAGCCAGAAGAAGAGGTATAGGAGATATCTGGAATAGTTATCATTGGTATTAATGAATGCCCAGGGGCACTAAGCAAGAAGTATCTATTTCAGATGAACATCTGCCAACAATAAAAGATAAAATTTCCAAAGCAGCTAAGGTACTTAGGAGCCTGGATTACGCCAACTTCCTGGGAGGCTCTGCTGCAGCTTCCTTGGGGCTTAAGCACCCAAGTCATTTCCAACAACAGGACTTTGGCTCCTAAGTCATGCAGGCATGACCCCCTTTCCCCTTCCAAGGGCTGTTTACAGCAGTCCAGCTTTCCAAACGAGATGTTATTCTTCAACCAGACTCACTGGCCTCCAGTGGTACCGTATCTTCCTCTCCAGAGTGGCACTATGATCAATCGCCATCTCTCCCAGAAGCCATGCAGCTTCAGCTAGTAATAACTCAGCAACGTTAGCAGTGTAATTCTCCTCATCCTACAGCACTTATAGGGAACACAGCCCCATGACAGCCAATTCTGAGGGTGAAACCTTCAGTGGGAGCTTTAATCCTGAGCATTTGAAGCTGCATTTGAAGCCACATTTGAGCAGGGTCCTTCGTTTGTGATAAACAGGTACTCCCCCACCCATTCTCCTCTACCCCAAACTCACGCCACCCCGCATTCCCCTAGCAGCTGATTTGTTTTTAAGTGAAAGGTTTATGCCAAAGTGCTTAGGGAATATCTGCTCAGTGCCCAGCATACCAAGTGCTGAAGATTTCACTTAAACTCTCAGCATCTGTGTATCTCAACTAAATTAAGCTATTTGCTATAAAAGAGCACAATGACAGTAATGGAATAATAACAGCATTAATAAAACACAACAATCCTCGAATGAGAAGCGGACGCATCAGATAGCTTCAACCAAGGGAAGAAGGCTATTTTAAAATCACATTCAAAAACAATCTGGGGACGGAGAAAACCAACAAAAGCTCTGAAACTCAGAGGTCAGACTGAAATTATGTTTCTAACCTCAAAAGAAAGATGCTTGCCAGAGCCTTCCCAGTCAGAGCGTTCCCACACCAGCTGGAAGTGAATTTCCGCATCTCCCTGCAACACAAGGGCTTATAACGGGAACACTGGACATTTCTAGGGGGCACACTGGCTCCACAGATGGGGCGGTTGCAGCACTTTGCTAGGGAAGGGTGGGGTGGATCAAAAGCTTGTCAAGAAAGGCCTATCTGAAATAGAAATGACACCTCAAGCATCAGAAGCTTGTAACGCAGCTCCTTGGATAGATGCATTGGGTTACGTGGCATGTGAATGGCATGCAGAGCCAGATGCCTGTATGTCATTATGCAAACATCCAGATGTCTCAAACTCACTACCACTGCCGTTCCCTTCCAAGCCAGAAAACTCGCCTTCACTTCATTCACAAACTCTTTCTCCTTCCTTTATTTTGGATGAGGTTGAGATTAAAGGCAGCACCTTCAGCTTCAGTTACCTGCACCCTGTCTTGCAGTGACGAAGTAACTCCTGGGACCTGCAGTGGGTGAAGGCTAGGCATATCCAAGTCCTGATCACAGCTCCGGGAGGTCCTACGCCTTCGCTGGCCCCCTTTACAGGAGAAGGCAACACAGCACTTCAGAGCAATGAATGCACATCAAGGACCTCACCCTGTCTCTCCAAGGTCTTATAACAGCCCCATCCTGCCTGGGGGCAAGACCCCAAACGATGAGTTGACTTGCCTTGTGGGAGACTGTGAGAATGGGTGAGCTGTTGTTTCACTGAGAGGAGGCAAAGGGTGGGATGAAGGGACGGCCACATCTTTGCTACCACTGATTTCTCATCAAGCTGAGAACGGCCAACAGTAGATCTGCACCAGTAGCAACCAGGCCTAGCCTGACGAGCTATGGTGCTTGTGCTTCCCCTGCTAGCATGTTTCTTTAGCTCAAGCCTTGCCCGAGACAGAGCAGCATCTCTTCCATGCTCAGGTTTAGCTGGCTGTCTCTACACAAGGAATGTGATAGATGCTCCTCTTCTTGTCCCACCTGCCCAGAGCCTACGCACTGATTCTCCTGAGGATAACGCAGCAGAGACAGACGTCTGCTCTTCTCAGTGACATGGAAGGAAACACAACCCGGGCTGCTGTCCTGCAGGCAAGCTCCCCACTGCCTCCCCACCCTCCACAGCACCACCCAAGTCAAGCACAGGCAGCCAAGCAACCCGAGACTGCAAAAAAGGCAGAATCAAGACAGCAAACAGGGAATGGCTGGCTGGCTTTCCCACAGCACATGGGTACCATCTTCTACTCTACCTGCCTTTTGAGAAGAAGCGAAAGGCAGATAGCAGCTCCCTTTGTATTCAGTCCATAATGCCTAAACTCACATGCTGCAAGACCTGGATACAGGTCCATAAAACAAGTCCCTCCTTCTTGTTCCCAAACAGAGAATTTAAAACTGGATGATCTGTCTCTTACTGACATGCTCACTGATCCATAAGATAGCTGTTTCCAACTTGTACCCTTCCAGATTCCTATAAGCAAAAAGCCAAAGCAGCAGTTGCCCCAGATTGGAACAGGCTGCAAGTTTCTTTGTTTTCATTACAATTTCCTCTCCTGATTTTTTTTTTCTTAAGCCATTTCTGTTCTGCCCCCCGGAGGTGCTCCTGTGATTGAATGAAACACGACCCCAGGCTCCAATAAGTGTATTTCAATTACATCTGTCACCATGTAACAATGTAATGATATATCATGTGATATTAAATCCATGGTAATCATATCAGCGATTTTTTTAATAGTGCACTAATCATGTTATTACATCTCAATAATTAACAACAGAAGGCCTAAAAACCTGGATACAAAGCAGAAAGCTCAGTGGGTCCCCAGCTCTTGCCCAGGAGAGGCCAAGAGGAAAGCAGGATGATGGGGTGCTGCCAGGCAGGTGCAACATGAGGTAGGAAGTCCACAATGCTGCCAGGGTGCAGGAGTTTTGCACCTACATCATTGCTCAGAGAAGCCAAGTACAAATAGACTCTTTCCCAGTCCCAGACTGAAGGAGAAGTGAGTATTTTGGAGCCAGAACCAGCCATTTGGCACATCCCATCTTGCCCACCATTGCTCCTTTCTCCTCTGCTGCTTCTGTTTTTCCACCTTTCCTCAACAAACCAACCCCTCTGTTCCAGAAAGTGTCCTGCAAACTGTGCTCTCCCACAGCTCCTGGGATTGCTTCAGAGGCTGTGAAAAAGCATGGCCTGCCTGCCCAATTTCATAGAAAAGGAAGGTATCCTGCAAAGGAAGTACCAGTCCTACTGACGTTTCCCTCCCAGGCTGCTGTATTTCCCCTTGCATCACTCAGAAACAAAGCGAGACGAGCAGCCCTGCCTCATGGAGACACTGCCAAGCTCAAGGGCGCTATGGCTTTTGTAGCACAACAAAAATCTCAGCTGAAAACTGAAAAACGGTGAAATCCTGTGGAGGGATAAGGATACTCTTGGTCCGAACCTCCTCCCCAAGCTCTCACCTGCACTGTTTGGGGCAAACTGGGGCTGGACTCCACAATACTGACTTACACAACATTTTGGACCCTCATACACGAAGGAGACTCTGAGTTACAGTCGCACAGAATTTTGTGCAAGTAGGTTGCTCTCTGAAGCTCCCAGCTGTGATTTACTGTGTAAGTGTGGACTTCCTTCCCGACCTTACCCACAAGGAGGGTCACCTCTGACCCAACTTGCTTCCTGAAGGCAGAAAAGCAGTAACAACAGCCAGCCCAAGGCTCATACAGGAGAGGCTCCTCAGACTGTTAAATTAAGGTTTGCAAAGGTCTGGAAAGCTGGACGTAATGCGACTGAAACCTTGCCCTCCCTTCGTGTGCCTCTGTGCACGACTGGGGTGAAGAATGGCACAGGTGGCAGCGAGCTCCTCCAGCCTCCGTAGAGGAGCTGCCGAAGGACAGGCTGGCGCAGAGCGCTTGGGCGTGAGGAGGCCCGTGGGGCACCATCCCCAGCTGTGACAGAGCTCTCACGCTTTCTTCCAGTTGCAGCCTGGTCAATCTAGCAGTTTCCACATCACAAGCTGATCTGAAGAGAGCCTCATTACCTGCCTTAAAGTTCCAGCCAAGCACTTAGCTCTTAAAGACAGGATTTAAGAAATATTTGACTGATCATTTCTCTCCTCATTTAGTTTGGCTGCTCTGAACCAGTGCAACCTGTGAAGCTGAAATAGTGAGAACGGGTGGAAATGTATGTGCAGGCAGCTGCACTATGCACTGCACACAACTGCCCAGTGTCCACACCAGCTCTTCCCTAAGGGCCAGAACCTAAGCCAGCCTGATCCGCTCCTGATCAGCTGCTGAACCTCCCCAGCAGCCATGAGCGCCCGTGGGACATTCCCTACCCACATCACCCACAGGTTCCCCATCATGTGAAACAACTCCTGGCATCTGAGTCCCAGGACAGCTTCGGTCCCCTTCCCTCTGCCACCGTCACCCTTGACCATAGCTCTGACACACTGGCAGACTTTCTGCTTCTGGCTAATGTCTTGTCACCACTACAGCCCCCTTCCCTATGGTTGCCTCTCCCCTTTATTTCCTATGTGCACACCCTTCTTCTATTCCGCTTTCTGGCTCCTCTGTCCCCACAGCCATGCGATCTAGCGGCTGGACCCCCAGCCCTAGTACTGCCCACCCAGCAGAGGCACCGCCCTGGGGCACCCTGCTCCCTCCTGCTGAGCACAGGAGCCAGGAGGGAGGGGACAATCCCAGTAGAGACACCTTGGGGGGACTCAGGGAGATGAGGAGGCTCCTGGGGCTAAATGGGAGTCAGTGCAGTGAACAGAGACCCTACTCATCATCTAGGGGGGAGCCTACCAAGGGGGAGAGGCAGGATAGATGGATACCTTGCTGGCCAAGACAGAGCAGTTGGACTTTCTCTCCCTTCCCCCTCCCTTCCTTTCCCTTTTTTTTTAATTTTGTCTCAGAAGCCACGATCCTTTAAAGATGTGCACGTCTCATTAGCTCTACCTTGACAATCATTACCGCTCCTGCAAATGCTGGAGGAGAGCTCAGCCCGAGCGTGGGGGAGTCCATTACCTTGTAGTTAAAGGGACATTGACAACTCTGGTCTGCCTGCAATTTGATTCCCCCTTCGAAGCGGGGGCTCCCCCGCACGCTGCTATTCCTACGAGCAATAATCCTCTGCTCACCTTGGCCAAGTGGCCAGTCTTACAGGGAGCAGGCAGTCCCGCACCCACTGCCAAATACCACGCTACCCTGGCTGGGGCCTTACGGGCAAGACCAGTGTAACGCGCACAGTCCTTGCTGCAAGGACACTGAGGCACATGCAGTGACATGTGCCTTCCAGCCATGCTGCCCAGGGCCTTGGCGCAAGCGCATCTCATTTCAGCAAACGCACGTCCTCAGGTCCTGCAAGACCCAAACCTGGCTACAAAACAGCAAGCTAACCCATAAGCCCGCTGCAGAAGCCATGGTGCAGGCCAGAGTGAGGACTACGAAGAAGGTATTCCTCAAGCAGCTTGGGGCTGCAAAACACCCTGCACCTGCTGGATCTGTCCCTAGCTTTTCTGGCTCTGCAGGATGCAATTTGGACCATCACATATCTAAGGGTGGGCACGGGGAAGGATGATACTAGATCTGCACCAGGGCGTCAAGGAGGTGAGCATGCAGTGGGGTGACCCCAGGACAGGACATCATGAGTTAAGGATGCTGGTCCACACCTTTCGGCTTTGACTTATAGCTGGGGGTTGCTGCACTGTAACTGCTCCCATGCCTGACTCCCTCCAGAACCCGTTTTGCCCCCCAAGCTTGCCAATCACAGGGGTAACTGATTCATGTCACCCCAGGGCAGGATCCCCCTTCTGGACCGCCTCACTCAGGAGATTTGGGGGAAAAGACCCCAGCGCAACTTGACCGAATACCCCCTGTCTTCTTCCAACCCTTTAGGCTGTGAATCCCAGCACAATCCTTAGCAGGAAAATACAGCAAGGTGCAGCCTCAGAGAGATGACTCCTGCTTTTTTGTGCCTTGCAGGATGGAAGCTCTGCTGCAGCCAAGCTAACTCCCTGCTGCTCTCTGCAAAGCCATGGCAGGAGACAATAACGCAGGCCTTGGTTCAGAGCCATAATCCAAGCAAGGATCCTACCTACACACAAGGCTGTCCAAGAACTTGACAGGACTCTGTTTGAAAAAGATGTTGAAAGAAATGATCTCTTTAAGTGCAATGGGAGATATTTGTCTCTGATTTACCCTTGGCTTTTTGCTCTGGTTCAGGTAGGAGCGGTGTGGGATGGCTGGCAGATCTGAGAGCATGGCACGCCCCAGCGGGCAAAGCGAGCAGTGCGGAGGAAGGCGCGAGTCAGTTTGGAGTGCTCCCCATTTATCAAACTCATGCAGCCCGCCAGCAGAGCGAGTCTTTCTATCATTACAGCTCTCAAAATCCGATTCATACCACTAATCCTGCCTTCATTCTCCCAGATTAATAACATCTCTTTCAACCTTCACAGTGTGATAAATAGACAAAGAGAGAACAAAAGGAGAAACAGAAGTGAGAGAAAGAGCCAGAGCAACTCCACATAATAAAGAGAATCAAGAAAGGGGAAAGAAAAAAAAAAGAGAAAAGAAAAGGAAAGAAAGAAGCCGGCACACTTGACTCTGCCATTTACTTTAGCAGATTCTCCCCAAGAGCTCCCTGCAATCTTTAAAGAATGTAAAACATTGCTCAAAGAAAAGGCTCGTTAGCAACTCTGACCAGCCCAGGTTTGCTGGGAATCTTTTCACTTCCAGCCGCAGCTCAGGTCAGGAGTGAAAATGAGTTTGTTGCTTTCTCATCCTGCTCCTCCCGGGGCTGAGGCATAGGCAAAGCCTCCGGAACAAGCTTGCTCTCTCCTTTAGCTGCAATAGCTTCTCAGAGAGGGAACGGGGGGGTATAGCCAGTGTCCGCTCTAGGGATGCCCCATCAGCCTGACAAGACCGTGATGCGTTGGCCAAGCAGCCAGAGCTGTCATGAGCCCAGCTTCCCGGGCTGCGCTTCTCTGCCCCCAGTTTGCGCACTGGCATGAGGGCCTGCCGCATGGAGCTCCAGTACCTGCCCCTGCCACAGGGTCCATCAGAGGCAGCTGCGCTCCAGCACCAGGCGAGGAAGCTCAACCAAAACAGCAGCACTACATCAGTTAGGAGGGCAGCAAGAGGCAGGAGACACAACAGACAACAAGCCATCTTGCTCCTGGTAGGAATGTGCCACTCCCCTTAGCTACCATCTCCCAAAAGACTGAGCCAGATGCACCAGGGCAGCTGGGCATCCCACAGCTTTTTTCGGAAGAGGGTAGCCTTCCTTGTGCCACTTTTCCGCAGCCCACTCTGCCATCCACCAAGTGCTGGCCTCCACCCTGCCAGGGCTAACTAGAGCAAATCCCACAGGAACCCTCAGGTGTACTGGAGAAAGCATGTGTCCCACCACCCAGACCCACGTTTGAGGCAGCCAAGACACCTAAGTCCCACTGGCGATCAAGGAAGCACCCACAGAGAGATTCTGCACCTCTGTCTGCTCATGGTTCCCAGCTGTGCCTGCTCGCTGTGAAGAGCAGTAGGGTAGCAGCAACGCGGACCCACTCCCCAGCACTCCCTGGCCCTGGCGTGTTCAGAAACAACTGAGCTCTTGTGAAAGTTCATCCTACAGCCCAGCACCTTGGAAAGCCAACTCTGTCAGGCTCTGGGGCTCTTGGATGGGTCCCACCCACAGCTCTCATCAGTGCTGCTCTATTCAGCTTTTTCACTTTGCCATGCCATATTGAGCACTCCACGCGATCTCTAAATTATGTCAACAATTAAATGTTTACTGGCATACTTTTCCCATATTGTTTCCAGACTTGCCTGCTTTCCTTCCAGAGATCAACTTCCCTTGGTTCAATTTTCCCTAAGATGAGCACGTGCAAAATGTTTCCAAAGCAACTCTGCTTCCACCTCTAGCAATGAAAAGCCCCCTTCGAACCCATCCACCACAGACTCCAGGCTCCGGACATATTCCCCTCTAAGATGCTATGCACACTGAACAACTGCACTCCAAGGACATGCGAAAGGATGAGGCAGAGCGCTGGATTCCTGGCCAGGATGGCCTCTGCATTCACAGCCCCCGTGCAGAGGCTGGGCTAGGTTGTTGGGGTTTTTTATTATTTTTTTCCCTTTTCTTTTAAACTGTTCCATATTACTCCAGGCTTTGAAGTACAGAGAAAAGCAACACTCAATGTGCCTTTTTTTTAAAGCTACCTTTATCATAGCAAATCTTTCCCTTCTCCGCTGTGTCGCTGGAGATAGATATCAAGCAAAAAGAAAGTCTCCTCTTCTAACAATGGATTTCCCTTCCCTTCTGAACTTCAAATAGAAAACTCTTATCTACAGCCACAGTTGACCAGAAGAAGAAAAGAAAAGAAAACAGACATATGAACAGAATCTAGGCTTTTTATTTACTCAAAAAGGCTGCGCTGGGTTCTTCACGGAGAGATGCTCAGAACATGTTTATAGCACATATTTACTCACTTCACTAGCTATCCCACCACCATGAAAACACACTTTCTTATCCTCCAGAATGACTCTCCTGTGCTCCATGTACCTTCTGTAATTCTCTTACTTTATTTTATTTTATTTAACAAGCTCCATGAACCAGGGCCATCCAGAACAACAAAGTCTATACCTAAAGCTGGGGACAGGAAGAGCTCTTGAAACTCAGGTAAGAGTAACAGCAGCAATGTCCCAACTCAGGATAAAACATCACTTCCATATAACAAGAACTCTTTAAAATGACAGGATGGATTACAGGTCAGACCTTGCTGGCTGTACTTGCACAAGATGTTGCGCCAACTGGAGTGAGACCAGTCTGCTTTGGCTGTCCATGACCGAACCACATCCATGTACTGTGCAGCACCATGCACTGTTGCTGTCACCACCAGCAGCTCCATTTTGCATTTAAGATATCTCCACCAAAGGTGACAGCCTGGCTCTCCTGCAGTCAGGGCTGGTTCATCACTGCCTTCAGCATGGTCAAGGCTGTTACACCAAACCCAAAGACAAATATCTCACAGATACACCTGGTCCCCCAAAGACCTCCTTTTGAACTTTCTTTGATGAGAGTCACTCAGAGGAGAAACGTATACTATTGTGACATTTCTCGGCAACACAGAGCGAGAAACCAAAAGAAGCAGATACTACTGT
The DNA here is from genome assembly GCF_028389875.1 of Rhea pennata. Taxonomy (NCBI): domain Eukaryota; kingdom Metazoa; phylum Chordata; class Aves; order Rheiformes; family Rheidae; genus Rhea; species Rhea pennata. The sequence continues at coordinate 12,133,201 of NC_084670.1, read as the reverse complement.
CTTCCCAGCCTCCCAGTACACGCTGCCTGATGACCAGTGTTTGAACTGTTCTCACTTTCAGCCTTGATAGACATGGTAACACAAACATTCAGGAACTTAGATTCACAGCCCTTGGGCACGTTCTGGCCCCAAACATGAAGCTCCTGTTCCTCCTTACCTCTCAAATCTACTCACTGCCTTGAGCACAGGCATGAATTTGAATTTATTCACAAGAGGCTGCCAGATAGACAAAATGCCCATGGTATGATGGCACTGCCATCAAAGACAGCCTATGGGGGGAACCCCAGCTGCAGGGACTTTCGGTTAGAACAGGAGCCAGAGGCCCACATCAGTTGTGGTAGAGAGGGCTAGAAACTTTCCAAAGTGTTTTCCACTAGAAATAAAAAGTCTCTTTGATCAAAAGCAAAATCTCATTCGTGTTAGGATGGAGTTGGCCAAAGCCAAAGGGAGAATGAACTCCCACCTGAGACATAACACAGCCAGGAGTCCTCTGCGATCATGCATGCATACAATATGCAAGTCCAAGCCTTGTCTGATTCAGATCAGGCAGCTGAACAGCAGATTCAGCTGCTTCCCAAGTGACTGTCTTAAGCAGCAGGCTATAGCTTACTCTGAAAAACTCTTCCTTCTCACATCCTACCCTATTTTTTTTCCCAAAAGATGCTGAAAGCTCTTCGCCTTGTCCCAGCATGGATGTTCCCCTCTCCTCCCAACTTTTACAGAGCAGAAACCCCTCAAATCCTTGCCCTTGCCCCCAAAATATTCCCCTGTATTTTCTAAAACTCCGTCTGGCTTCAAAGCTGCACTCAGCCCAGGACAGCCCAGCTTGCAGCCCCACCTGTCCAGCAGGCTCTCCTCATGGTCCTCCCAGATTTTCCAGGCAGCAGCACTGTTCCCTTCATGCTGAACTGCACAAGAGCCCCCACTGCTTTTCCCTCGAGGCAGTCCCAGCTTGTAGAAGGCTCCTCCCGACAGAGTTACAATGGGAAGAGCCACCACACAAAGCACCTTCTCTTCAAGCTGTCTGGTGACAGATGTTCAGCCAACTGAGCAGTGGGATTGGCAGACCAATGCAGAAGTGCTTTATAATTTCTGATTCTCTCCTCCTTCCTCAATGTCTCCCAGGAGAGACATGATGATGGACTGTGACATAACTGACTGTTCCCAGTCAAGGTAATGTAAGTTATGACAGCTGACGTGATTCCTGGAAAGTGCAGGTGCTGCTGGCCTTCGTGCTTTGCCTACCGCAGGCAGCACCACGACAACACATGATGGGTGAGGAGACTGGAACATGGAGGGTGGTCTGGAGGGGCAAAAGAACCCCAAGAAGCCAAGTCCGTCTCCCAGTGGGCTGCAATAAACTCATTACCGGCAAACTGAGTGGGAGCCATGGAGATGTGTAAAGCACCCATCTCATGGACCGAACTCCTGCACTGAGCAGAAACAGCTGCTCGAGACCTGCAAGCCACAGTATCTCTAGGCTTACACAGGACCATAGTGCCTCCCTCTCCTCTTGGAAAGTGGCTTGTTAAGGTCTTCCCTGGCCATTCAAAGTTCACACCGAGGCTTCTATTGCTCTGGTCCTGCCCACCATGATCAGTGAATATCTGGAAAAGAGAGCATTCAGTCAGTAATCTGGAGCTCTCTGAAAACTTCCTTCCAGCTGGCCCTTTCAAACAGCTGGCATACAGACAGCACCACATCATCTGAACCTAGAGCAGAGGGGCTCCAGCAGCTCCAGGATACACATGTGGGTGCACAGGGCCTCACAAAGGGAAAAATACTCTGTGAACTCATAGCTGAATCCCTCTTACAGAGGCTCAAAATTAGTAAGCAAATTTAACATGCAGAGAAGCAACAGATTAATAACTCAGCATTGACTTAAGAAGACCTTGAATAATACATAGTGCTTGTACATGGAAAGGGAAAAAGTCAGGTCCTCCTGCTTGTCAAATGTATCTTGCCTTCCAAACAGTGATACTCGGAGAAAACCTCTCCACCAGCCAGATGCAGTTTTAAGCATCTCTTCAGAAATGTCTTCCTCTAAGATGAATGGCAAAACTTTGTGCCAAATTAGACTGGCATTTGGACAACTCCAAGCATGATGTTGTTTTAAATGTAATTAGTACTGGTTGTTAACAAGCCTCCCCTTTACAGCTGCCAAGCTAAACAAGAGGCTGAGCACTGGCAGCCTGCAGTGAGATGCTGTGCTGCCAGGTGAGCACATGGGCAGATGCCCTGAGCTCGCCATGCTAGCAGGACAACAGGGAGGGCTGCCCCAATCTGCCCTCCACCCTGTCTGCATTGTAGCCTTCCTAGCAACATGACCACATCAAGGAAAAGTGAGATACAAGTAGACAAAAATATAGACAGAGGTGCAGCTACAGGCTCCCTGGGCTCCACAGCACCATTACGTCAGCACATGAAGTTATGAACAGACTGTTCGCTTCTACACCTTGATTTCTGCCTCTGGTATTTAATGTTTTTGGTGTGCGAGTCACTCATAAGTCACATTAGCATGCACCAGGCATTTGCATATAGTCAGTGAAATACAGTGAAACTCAAAGGCCTTAATTTTTGAGATGGGGAGAAAAATGTCGAATAGCATCTCAGATAGAGACTCTCAACAGCTGATCACTGACTCTCACAGGCTGAGCTACCTTTCTGTGCAGCTAGTCCACAAGCACCCTGAAAGGATTTAATGTCTGCAAAGCAATTTGAAGATGAAAAGCCTCACAAACAAATCTTGTGGCTGAAGCCCAGGACCTGGAGAGACAGGACATAATTCCTATTCCAGTCTCTGCTACAGACTCATAGGAAAATCATACAACTAATCCATGCCTCAGTTTCCCCACCATAACACTTACTGAACATTAAGAGCCCAAATTCATTCAAGATTAAGAGCTTCAGCATCTAGGGCCTGAATACCAAAGGGCCATCATTACACAAAATGTGGGTAGTGTAAGACGTTTTTAAAAGTAGCCACCCAGAGCAAAACATAAGGGAAAAGACATGACCAGGAAACAAAATTTGTCTTTTTTTTCAGATGTAAATGACCGCTAGCCAGAAGCAGTGCTCTGAACTCACACATTTTAGCACTGAAAAGTGTTTCTACAAAAGAGACTAAGAAAAAAAATATGACAGACATGCTCAGTTCTTAGACTTTGATTTCCAAAGCAATAAGCAGAGAAACTGAGCCCAAAGAAAAGACCTATATTAACAACCAAATTCCATCATTCTAAGAATAAAGAAGAGACATCTAGACTGGTGCAGAACCATTTCCAAAAAGAAGTTTGTACCCTGCTATGGCTCAAAGGAAGAATACTTAAGAAGTCACAAGTTTGGCCATAATGTGTAAAAAGCCCCTGAAATGCGACATCATTTACTCTTCTGTGGTATTGCTCAGCAGAGCTAATAAATCTTGCATGAGCAGAGCTGATTCTAATTTTCTAATATGAAAAGGCATTTGGATTGAGAGAGAGGGGAAGATAAAAGTGATTGAATCTCCAATAGCCCAGCATCAGTGACAAGAAACATCCTGATACGGACCCCAAGGAAGAATGGCTCCCCCTCCTCCCCGAACCGCACACGCACACTCGCTCGCACATCCAATTCTCCCTGCTTTCTGCTCGCGACGTCTCAGTCTCCCCTATTGACAGGACGTGGTTTTAAACACAGTTACACAAGTTATCATTTCTGCCTTTTGATCAATCTGAATTTTCAGGACAATTACCCTCTTAATCAATGATTGCTATCAGCAGCCCCTCGGATTCCTCACCAAGGCAATCGTGCCGCCGGGGCGGACGGCATGTGCATATGCAATGAAGCTGAGGGGAGGTGCGAGTCCATCTTCCCCTGACGTCGGCGGTGGCAGAAAGGGTGGAAAGCTGTGAAGGCCACTTCAAGGAACACCTGACGTAAAGAATCAGCAGAGAGACTTAAGAGGAACCTCGCGCAAGGGGTCTGTGGCACAGGCAGCCTGGAGGGACCAGGGACTTGCCGAAAGAACCACCTAGTTGAAAAATAAACCCACTAAAACAACAGATTTACCACACAAAAACTATAGATTTAAGAGTTATCTATAGCCAGCTCCTAATGAGGCTAACAAAATCCGTTTCCAATTACAGGCTAAAACAACTAGAGAAAGTAAAGGACAGGAGAGGCACCTTTTAACAATCCCCAAAATGCAGGGTTTGGATTTGGGGTTTTATACATATATTTCCATAAAAAAATATTTAAGAAACATCACCAAAATGCTCCTAGCATTTACACGCACACAAAGACAGCCTCCCATCGTTCTTCCCTGGAAGGAATACGTATTTCAACAGTGGATGTTTGCACAGAACCTCAACTCTTGGAGGACCAAACTCCTCAAGGGGATCTCGTACCACCACAGCCCCAGATATTCAGATGCCCCAAGAAACCCTAAATCAGCCACAGCCAATTACAGAGGCCGCAGTTTCGCTGGGAGGCAAGGTTTAGCCTCCCTGTCCTTGCGAAGGGACAGTTAAGCCTTGGGCAGTTGCCTGCTGCTTGGCTCACGTTTTCACAGCTCTGCTTCCAGCCTCACTGCCATGACTCGTTTGCACATGAGACGAGCAAAGCCCTGCTTGAAAGCCTAGCCCCAGCACGCGTGGCTCTCCAGTTGGCACAACGAGCTCTTCCTTGATGAGGAGGGCACATCTACGGCGTTTACACAACATCCCCACTCACAGCTGGGAGCTGGGCAGCTCAGGCTGGGGGCTTGCATCCACATGCACTTTCCTGGGGACCCAGCCGGGGTGAAGGGCAGTTCGTGCTGCTCCGCAGATGACCGCAGTGTCTTCCGTTGGCACAGGAGTCCTTGCCACGTTGTCTTCTCCAAACTGTACTTCAGCCCAGTCCTTGCATCCCTTCCTCTCTGTGCCCAGGCACCACTGCATCCTTCTGAACAGTTTAGAAGTACAGATAAAGAGGCCAAATCTTCTCCCCAGCCTGGAAAGCACCCAGCACGTCTCGGGCACTGCGGCACTAGCAGGGCAGCTGGGATCTGGATGGTGGCAGGGAAATGCTGTTGGTTCCTGTCGGAAAGCAGTCGAGTTCCCGCTGGGGAAAGGGAATGTAGCGGCTTCACCGTCTTGACCACCAGATCAGGCTGGCATCAAGCAGCAGAGGTGGCGCCAGGTGAGGCTGGGGAGCCAGCTGCCTTCGCCGGCTGCTGGCTGGAGGAGCTCTCCAAAAGGCACAGTATTTCACTAGCTATTTTACACGGAGAATTGCCGATCAAAGATATCCCCACTGTGCACTCCAGAGCAATAAAAAGAAAAAAAAAAACACAAGAAGAATTCTTTAGGCGGGTAATGGGCATTTTATTCCTTTTTATGACACTAAACATAGGCAGCTGGCATAATTACACCACAATAAAGACATAATGTGCACCTAGCAGAACAAACTCATACTTTTGATAATTAGGCAGCGCAAACACAGTCTGGGATTCAGTCACATGGCTTCACTCTGTCTCCCAGATCTGGCAGAGCCCCATCCCCACAGCGCGGAGGCCCCCTCCCACAGCGGGCTTTAGCAGGGCCGTGGGGAAGGCTAAGCAAGCAGAGCGTCACCAGGCAGCTCTCCTAAACACGAGTAATGGTCACAGAGCTCCCCTGTTTCTAACAGACCTAGCACACTGTGTAAGGCAGGAAGGGATGAACACCAGCTTGTGCAGGATGGGTCCCAGACTCATGGGTGCACGCAGATCCTGCGATGCAGTCAGAGATGGTGCATGGCACCACTGAAGGGTCTCAGTCACCCCCTTGATGAGCACAAGGGCTCAGCTGGGGGCCATAGGGGTGTGCATGAACTCTGCAACTTGAGCTTGAAGACAGATCTCACAAGCAAACTTGCAGCAGAGCCAACTCCGTAAGGCCAAATCATACATGGCGTGAGCAGTGTCCTTTCTCATCTCAGGCCTGAATATGAGGAGGAATTTCTTCACTGTGAGAGTGACAGAACACTGGTTGCCCAGAGAGATTTTGTAATCTCCTTCTTTTGAGATGTTCAAAACCTGCCTGGATGCAACCCTGTCTAACATGCTCTAGGTGACCCTGCTTGAGCAAGGAGGTTGGACTAGATGATCTCCAAAGGTCCCTTCCAACCTCAAACATTCTGTGACAGCAAAGGGAGATCCAAAACACAGAAGAGATGGGGAGCTGCTCCGGGGCTTGGCAGCTCCATTGAGGCCGGCTCCAGGGGCTAAAAGGGGTACACACATGTACGGGGACGCCTCTCCACAGCAAAAACCTTAGCCAGTGCAGTCAGCAGGGACAACATTCAGAGGGAAGCTAGCTCCTTTGCCAAAAAGCAAGAACAGAAGTCAATGTCCTATATACATATGCCTCACTTACAGAAGGGGCCAGTTTGGACCTGCTCAAGGCTAGCAATTAGCTTGGAGCTACCATTAGTCCCAGTGGCTCTGCTAACATGCAGTCCTGCTCCTATAAAACGCACCAGCAGCCTCCAAGTGCTCTCCTCCTGCTACTGAGGCATCCACACAGGACAGCTCCTCCATGAGTGAGGAGCAAAATCAAGGCAGAGATCCTAAATGATCTCTAAAATATTAATAGTATAAATCACAGCCAGGCTGACAGAGGTTACGACGTTTGGAGCACTCGGAGAGCAGGCTTTCCTGAAGTTTGCAAATCACCACACAGTGAGTATCCAGGGTTTGTTTAAAGATATGAAAGTCCCACATCTCTCCCTTCCAATTTCCTGCAACAAATCACTTGAGAAATCTTCCAGTGGCCCAGAAGGGAGCCCACAGAGTTAACATGGTGGCAGCCACACAGCCTTCCACTGTACATGACCAGGTCACGCCACTACCTCCACAAAAAGGGTCCCACTTCTTTCTTTGGGGGAAAGAAGAGGTTTTATTTATTTTTTTAATTTCTTCCTCTGTAAGTATTAAGGAAAATGTTTACTGTAACACTCCTTAAAAGACATCACATTTTGTTTTGCAGCATCATAAATGTAACAAAAGACAGACCGCTTTTGCTACGCATGCAGCCCATAATGCTCGGTTCTGAGACCCACTGCAGCAGTGCCAGCGGGTTCCCAACGGCACTGCAACAAGTTGCTGCTTGTCTCAGGCCGGAGAGATTCAGCCACAACTACTGAAGCAAACAGCCGAAAGTACTGAGTATGGTGCGAGATGAGGGAAGAGCAGGGGCAGGAATAGGAGGCACAAAAAAGTAGCAAAAGTGTAGCACTCCAGATCACTGCTTTAGGATGGTCTCTTGCTCAGAAGCTACGGCAGCAGCAACATTAGTAAAAGATCACCCAAGGAGGAGGATGGTCTCAGTCTGTGGGAGACAGCACCCTGGGAACTGGGAAGATGAGCTGCTGAGATACCTGACAGGGCTCACGCTTCACACCGATCAGCAGTTCTCTTCCCAGTGGGCCACACAACAGAAGTGGTTTCTGACTAGCTGAGGGTAAAAGATGGCCTGTTGCCTAAACACAGCCGATTCTTAATAAACCACTGCAACAGATCCAATCCACAGCCTGTAGGCAAAAAAGCTCAATCAGGGAAGTCTGCAAGTTTAAAGAGCAAAAGACAGGATGGAGTCAGAAGTGCTGTGCCAGCATGGAAGAAGGGAGACAGGAGATGTTTAATCCCAATTCTGAAATCAACTTGCTTGGTAGCCTTGGGGCTCTCAGAGATTTAGTTAATGAGTGTGAAGCACCGCAAGTTATTAATATACGAATTCCACGATAGTATCTCCCAGTTCAGCATCTCTTGCTGCTTTATACCAAGTTTACGAGAAGCAAAGCCAAGGCAGGATATGCCTCTGTGTGAATGGGGCAGAGGCTGCACACCCACACTTTCCCAGCAAAAATAGCAGCAGCAAGCACTCTGGCAAGTAAGACTGCAGTGAAGTCCTATTCCTTTCAGCAGGTTATTGCATCAAGCTCAGCACTGTGAAAACATTGTACAGAAAAGCTATTTTCACTTATTGGTAAGCCCTTCACCCACAGCTGATGGCCAGCACTTCTATCCCAAGCAGCAGTGGAGGGAGGAGAGGACAGGAGCAGGTTGCTTCTGCCTCTTCCCCTGCCCTGTGATCGATAGTCCAGTTTGGACCAAGCAAGGAGAGCACTGTGGACCAAGGTACAGTGGGCACCACAGTGGTCCTGGGGAGCCAGAGCAGGGGGAACTGCCCATCCTGGAAGGTCAAGCCCATGACAAGAGCTACTGAAGGCATGAGAGCCCAAGGCAAAGCCATTCTGCGGGACAGAGAGCACATGCAACTCCCTGCCCTGTGCCCTACCGTAAAACCAGCCTGCTGCTGATGGTAGCGGCTGCAGGCAGTGGCTCTTCCTCTTGCAGCCCTGCTGGCTCTGTAGGACAATAAGGACTAAACCAGTTAACATTTTAATCCCTAAGACTAGCAAATCTGATTAACCCCGCATCCTTGCCCTGGAAAGCTACACAGGTTCCATTTTCATGCTCCTACATGGAGCCTCCTGTCCTTTAAACACAGAGAAAAGGGGGCTTAGCTCCTTCCCAGGCATTAGACAGCCATGCTGGTACATTGTAAATCATGAAGAGATGGGCAGAGATGTAGGACACTCTGCCCCTCGTGGACCCATGGGGTTCTGGGGAAGGCTCTCTTTCATGCAGTCCCCCAGCTACTCGCAGCCTGGAATGCAACACACGTTGCAGGATTATTGTAAAACATGTCCTGGCTTTAATCCCTTCTCCTCTTCTCTTGCTCTGGTATCGACTGCGGGGGGAGGCTGTGTCAGGCCTGGGGTCAGGCTTGCCTCTCTCAGTGCGAGGGCATGTATATGGCTGCAGGATGTGTGAAAACCTGACGGTGAGACCTGGGGAAACATAGGTTCACTAGGAGGATGTAGCAAAGAGAAGCACGTGCTTTTGCCATCCTTCACATGGGTAGAATTTTTCTACCTCTCTCTTCCAAGTCAAAACCCAGGGACACCCCAGCAACTGGCCATGTTTACAAAGTCCAGGCAAAGTGGGCCAGATAAACCCCCAGCCTCCTCCCAGGACGATCCGCAGAGGTTCCTGGGAATTCCTCACGCGCTGTTCTGCTGGGGGGCACCCGCTGCTCCTGCGGAGAAAACAAAGCACAAAGGGCCCAACGACCGTGCTCGCTCCACGCACACACAGCCCTGGCTGTGCGTGCACGTGGAAAAGCAGGCCTGCAACAGTCAGGCACCCTACTATCAGGAATACAGTCACGGGTCAAATTTTGACCATGGTTACGATTTCCCCGGTTTGTTTCCATGATGCCACTTCAAGAGTACCTTATAGGGCAAGTATGGATTGTATATATGATGCAAGTATGGACAAACTCACAGTACTCCAGCTGTTCCACAGTAATGCCATGCACACCATTACCCCCACGTATACAGAGTATTCAGCTAACAGGTTCCAGCGTACACCATGACCTGCCCTGCAGTAATTTACTGTCTGTCTAGATCGCACAGGAGGGGACATTCAGGTCACTACAGTCTGCATAACCTTGACATTGCAGAAAGAGGATTTCTCAAATGTACAAGTTGTTTTGATTTCTCTGTGATTTATTTTGCTTGCTTTTTAATGCTCATTCCAAAACTTTGTCTTTCACGCATATAGTACCCTGGCTAATAAACAGGTAGGATGAGGAGAGCCATCTCAGCTCTTTCCTCAACCAGCCTGAAGCAACTAGCCCCAGCATGTAAAGGTCTGTGCAACGCATTTGACTGCAGTAGTAGCACACATACCAACAAAGTAAGCCAGATGGGGACCAAGAGGCTTTTCAGTACAGCAGACAGATGTTCAGATCCCACAGCAAGGAGAGAGGCACAGGCACAGCTAGGTGCAGTCGAACAATATGGTACTTGGCAGGAAGAGCAGTACGTAAGGTCTGAGCAGCCGCCTGTCCGCCCTTCACCTGCAGGCTACGGCAACACGTGCGTAGAAGAACCACAAACACAAACCTGCCTCCAATCACCTGTACAGACATGGATGCTTTTGGAAAATCAACTAGTGCACTCAGCAACTGCTGTTTACAATCCCATCTAGCAGATAAAACTTTTGCTCCAGTTGGAAGGGGGGGAAAAGAAACTCCACAAATTCTATTCCCAGCTTTTTCTCTACAACTGCAGGCTGAACAGGGCCAAATAACTCATTGTGTGCCTCTGTTTCTTTCGGAGCACCACTTTTGCACCTCACCCGTGAACTCTCTGTACTACATGCGGCTCCAGTAAGCCCTAGTCCTTGCTGGAGCCTGAAGGCATTGCCATAAGTAAAGGCTGCCTTGCGGTTTACCCAGTACAAACATCCTAATCCGTGCTCATGGCATTAGAAGAGGAGCAGAGACTGTACAAAGCACCCAAGACAATATCCCCTTCCCATCACCTGCTTAGTTATTCGGAGTTTCAGATACATGGCAAGGCAGTGCCATGGAAAGCAGCAAGTCTCTGTCCAAACGCAAGGGAGCAGGGTGAAAATGCTAAGAAGGGACAAATGATCACTCCAAGTTAGGAACAGCTCCACCCAAATCATCCCCACCATATTCTTCTAAACTGCCCCGAAAATCTCAAGAGCTTAAGGTCCCGCATCCCTGTCCTTACCCTTAGAGATCTGATTCAAGACTGACCTCCTTGTAGAAAGTGAGGAGATCACTTTAAGAGCTGTCCACTGCAAACATCCACACTTTTCCCTTCCTCTCTAAGTACTTTCATGCCTTTGAAAATCTCTATTTCTGCTTGGTCTTCTTTAAGCAAAGTATGCCAGGTCCCTCAATCTTCCCCTGGAGAACATGTCATCCAGCCTTCTTATCCTGCTCTCTTCTGGACTTTGTGCAGTTGATCCAAATCTTCCCTAGAGTGCAGCATGCCAAGTGGACCTGCAAACCCCAGCTGAAGCCATACCAGCACCGACCTCACAGGCCTTGCAGGCTCTGTGTGGGCTTAGCGGGCATTTGCCTTTTGCATAACTGCTGACACTGATGGCTCACACTCAGCTACCAACCCCTGACAACTCCTTTTGTGGACACACATCCACAAAACTGGCACTCAACTACAAAAAACAAGAGAGGGAAGAAATGTATATCATCACAGGCCTAAGTCCTAAAGGTACATTTCTACTGGAAAAAGAAGCAGAAATGAAGTCAAAGCAAATAAAGATTCAGACTTTCCTTCCCCTGATAATAAAGGCAAGACGACAAGCTCTGAAGGAGCCCCTAGGAGATAGTAAGCTCCCCCCCAACCTAAGGAATACACCATACATAACCAAGGAAGAGAGAAGACATCAACTGAAATAATTCCCCTAGACCAGAAGTAACTCCCTCAGGCCAGCTCACTCTGCAAGGAGAAGCACAAGGGAAGTCAAACCACCAGCCCTCCCAAATTACAAGGACCCTGGAAGGAAAATTCTTGTACAGTAAGATCTAATATTTGTATCATCTCGTTTCAAAGTTTTTCTTTTGCAATTTTTTCCAATATTGTCTTCTAGAACATTTTCTACACTGTGGTTAAATTTATTTGTCCAATTTTGCTAGACTTAAATGTATTTTTCAGTTTAAACTGACTTGGTGCCAGTACTGACTCAGGTGAATCTGCAGGTAAAAGTAGCAAAGGAACAAATCAAAACTGGAATTGCAGGTGTCTGCAAACCAGAACAAGTTTAGATCCCAGAGATGAAATGCTTTTCCCTCCATGCTGGAAATGATAACTCAGGAGCAGGTATTACTGCATGTCAGGCACCCGGTGGTCCTATTGGGAGAGGGCCGAGAAGCAGGAATCTGTAAACCCTTAGTGGAGAATTATTCACAAATTCAAGGGTTATTTCTGCACTCCAGGAATATCTCTAGAAAAAAAAAAAGAAAAAAAAAAGAAGTTTGAAGACAAAAGGCCAACCAATTTGGGATAACAAGAACTCCTCCTCCAAGGAGTGAAAACTGTGTGTCACCATGCACTGCAAGAGACCTGCTGCAAAGACCACTATCCCCAGTGAGCTTCCCTAGAACACAGGGCCAGATTTCAGCAATATTTTTACAGTACAGCTTCAGAAAGCTGGGCTGCTCCAGAGGCTAAGGCTAAGCCCCAAAACACTTACTCTAGGAAAGGACGTGAGACTTTAACATGCACATACTGTAATTTTATTATATATTAGAAGAAAAATAGGGGAATTCTTGCTAGTAAAGAAGTTAATCAGTGTGTGAGATGCTGTGAGACGAATATATGCTAGAACAGATGTCGGGTAGACATGGAAAACGGAAGGAAGTAAGGAAGTTCCAGGAAGAGTTTCCTATTAACAGAACTGAAACGTTCCTTTTGCACTGGAGATGCTTCCACATAACAGGACCTTGTCAGGTGTTGTCTTTACCAGTCCAGGAAAGTCTAAATAGCAATCAGAGACCACAAGTTCCACATGCCCAGCTCACAGCCTTTGGCTTGGCATGATTTCAGCAGTGAGAAGAGGGGCCTTTCGTACACTTATGGATTTTATGGCCAAAAGGAATTGCTAAACTAATCCTCTATTTTGCAAGCCAAAACACTCATCTACTTTTTGACACATCAAGCCCAAGAACTTACATTAACCCTCTGGGGATCACAGTCATTCCTATCTGTTCCCAGAAGAGTTCACACACACGTGCTCCACAGGAAATTGCTCCTGTGATTTAGGATGCAATAAATAAATAAATAAAATAAATAAATAAATAAATAGGAGAGGAAAACACACAAAGTCTTTCTGATTTAGACACAGATGGACGCTGCTCTTTCTGCTCGCGTAGGACGAGCATAGATGCTACAATGCTCAAGTCATCCAAAACCCCTGAAGCTTCCAGGCTTCACCAAGAGCCTATCTCAGCTGCAACAGGATCAGCTCCTGAGACTACGAGAAGAGGAAATGAAATGCTAGTGTGGGATCATTACTCTGAAATTATAAGCTCATACCACTGAACCAAAGTCTGTTATATTGACATGAGTATGCTTTATGCCTGCAGGCAGAGATGGTTCTCCATCTCTGGTTCTTAGAGTGCCTGTCTGTTCACCTCCACTCCTTCCAGGACAGCTGCCTTCACTGTACTCCTCATTGCTCTGTGTAGTTTAGCTAAAGAAATTCCCAGTGTTTCATCCAGCAGGTCAGCACTACAGATCTGAGCTACTGCAGGGTGGGAAACGCTTTGCTGACTGTGCTCCACCAGTCTTGGACGCTGGCAGCGAAGCACAAAGCATTTCTGCGGAGGAGTGGGTAGCACAACACCCATTCTCTTCCCTGGGGGAAAGAGGTCCCACAGCAGTGACACTGCTTCTTATAGCTTCTAGGATTTAAAAGTCATTGAAATCACATCTCAGCTGCCACACAGGATGCCCTTACTCTGTGTCTACAATTCCCAGCCCAGGCAACAGCTTCAGTGCTTGCCATTGCCTGATGAGGACAGCCTGGCTCACCAGCGGCTCTTAGGCCAAGGAGGGAAAGCAAAGCCCGAACAACAACTGGGCATGCAACCAAAATGCTGTGGTTTTGTTTATTTTATGTGAACACGGATACCCAGAACCCTCATGACTATTCTGCATTACGTGAGCTCCCTACTTTAGCCTGTGTTGCAAAGCTGACGCATCAACAACCTCTGATCTATTTAGTTCTAACCTCTAGAGAAACCGAGGCAAAGAAGTTTGATGAACTGACTCCTACCACGTCCCCTTCCAATGAACTCAGGAGCAGTAAAGGGAAAAGACAGCCAAGAACTTGCCTCACCGCTGACACTTACCCTCTCTTCCCAGCACAACTCCCTGCTTTTTGGCTTTTTCCTTGGAAACAGGCTTTTACTCAGCACTTCTTGTTAAATAACAAAGGAGGGAAGTGTCCCTCTGCCGTGGGACAAAATGGGCTGTTTCTTTAAGGCCTCTCCTGGATGCCCTTTCCCTTTCAGATAACTATTCTCTGACTCCCTCCTCTTCTCTCTCCCTTTGATTTAAGAGTTCCTCTCCTGGCCCTGACAGTAAGGTATTTCTGTCCCACAGATTATAACTCACTCTGGGCTATTATTCAACTCCCAAGCCCTGGCCCTGCTGCATTTAGTCCAAACATAATATCCTTCATGCATATATTATCTGTCTCCCTATTATCTGGAATCATTTCGGAATTAAATTTCAGTCCTGCAATATTGGCTTGAAGAGCGGCTCGCTTTATGGGCTAGTCAAAGGTTAGAATACCAATCAAAATAACACTGCCGATGCAGAGAGACATTTTAATATTCCAAAACCCGGTAATTGTAAAAGGACATAATATTTTTTCTCTGATTACCCCAAAGGCAACACATGTTAACAAGGCGAGGGAGAGAGTGAAAGAAATTTCAGAGTTCAGACAGCTGCGCGACAGATTTAAAGGAGAAGTCGCGTAAGGCTGCGGCGCTCAGGCAGCGGGAGCAGGAGGGCTGTCCTGCCCAGCCGCGCCGCGCACCCTCGCCGCCTGCACCGGGGATGCCGCCCGCGGCGCGCGGCATTCGTGCCAGGCACGAGCACGGGGCTCGCGCGCTCCCAGCCGCCTTCGAGGGGACGAACCAGCGAGAGCTGCGCCGAGACGGACGGGCAAAGGTTATCACGGTAGAAGAAACCGCCACGATCGGCTGGCCTGACCTTCTGCACAGGCCGTGAGACTGCCCCAAATTAATTCCTGTTTGAACCAGAGCTGATCTTCTCAGGAAAAAACCTTCCGTCCTGAGCTTGAGAATTCACCACAGCCCTCGGTAAGTTGTTCCATTGGTTAATTACCGTCACTGTAAAAATCTGCACCTGAATTATCTCGCTTCGGCTTCCAGCCACTGGAACTGCTTGCGCTTTTCCCAACTAGACTAAAGGAGATGCTCGCAACATCTTGGCTCTCCGTTTAGATATTTAGGGACTACAGTCAAGTCACCCTTACCCTTCTCTCCAGTAAGCTAAACAGCTCCCAGGGTCTTTACTGTAAGGCAAGTGCTCTCGTGGGTCTTCACAGTTCTTATCAACAGCCTTCAAGTTTCCAGAATCCTTTGGGATGTGTAGACTCCGGAGAGGGACCAGGACCCCATATGGGTCAAACCAGTCCCAAACAAAGAGGTGATCCAGCCCCTCTGCTCCCGCTCACTATTCCCTGTTTATAAATCCAACCGCATCAGCCTCCTGGGTGCAGTATCTGCACACTTTATCAAAAATGATTTTTATGTTTTCTTTCAGGGCATTGATAAAAGTGTTAAATACAAGAGGTCTGAGAAATAGATCCCTGTGGGACCCCACTAGGAAGACATGCACTCCATGATGATTACCCATTTACAATTAAATGCTAGGAGCTGTCAGTTTGCTCGTTCTTAATCAATGTAATGTGTGCCATGTTGATTTTGTATCACTCTTGTTTCTTAATCAAAATGTCATAAGGTACCAAGTCAAATGCCTTCCAGAAGTATATTACATTGACATGGTTACCTTTATCAACCAAACATGTAGTCTCATAAAAAAAATATCAAGTTAGTTTGAAAAAGATCTAGTTTCCATAAATCCACATTGATTGGCATTATATTACCCTCTTTTCATTCTTTATTAATCAACTACGATATCTAGCTTTTCATTACTTTGCCCAGAATTAATGTCAAGCTGATAGGGCTATAATTACTTCATCGGTCATCCCATTTGCTCTTCTAAATTACTGGTACAACATTAGCTTTCTTCCAGTCCTCTACAACTTCCCCAATGTTCAAAGACTTATTAAAAGCAACATTAAGTCCAGGGCTTCTCAGCCAGCTCTTAAAACTCCTGTAAACCAGTTATGTAGAATGCCAAGTTAAAGCTGCCACTTCATCACAAAATTCTGTTGTAACAGGAAATGTTCTGCTCAATGATACAACATCCTCTGCCTTTCCATGTACACAGAACAAGAGTATTTAATAAACACTGTTATTATGCTGTTATAAGCAATTATTCCATTTTCTTCCAGTTCTGAACCAATGCCATTGTACCAGACACTTTTCCTTCCTAATCTACGTGGGAAAGCCAGTTGTACTCCCCTTAATCCTAGAGTTGTTTTTCCTTCTGCTTCCTTCCACAACCCTCTGTTACTCCTCCTGCCTTCTCAGAGAGACCCCCAAAGGCCAAGAGCTGCAGAGCCAGGGATGAGGAGCCCTGGGAATGCTCCAAGCAAGCTCCTGCAGGAAGAAGGTATGACAGGGGCTCAGCGAGCCAACAAAGCTCCTAAGAGGCTGTTTGCACTAAGTGGCAACACCTACTCCTGCACTTAACACTACAACTGTGAAGCACTCTGCCTGAGGAGTCCTTTTCGGTCATCTGATCGTACAATCCATTACAGATAGCCAATAACCAAATAAACAGGCAACTGATAACAATCACAGCAAGTCCTTAAGAGGTTAGACCTCATGAAAAGTCTCCTCATTTCAGGAATCCAGGACAAAACACAAACTATTTCTCAATTGCATCCATTTCAATGTTCTTTGTCCAAAGCACTTGAGAAACTTTCAACATAAGTGCCTGCCCATACCAAAGGCAGAAAGAATTGTTAATTCAGAGGAGAGACAAAAAGCTGTTAGCAAATCTTTATTTGATTAGGATGTGTTTGTTTCTAGTTGCCAAATATTAACAAAAACATCCCATTACATGCTTCCTCTGTCTTATTTCACAAAGTAAGTAGGTGACCTTAAAACATTTGTGCATATGTATTAACAGTTTGCCTCCACGCTATGAATACCCACAGATCAATAAAAGCCAGGCCTGGAAAAGGCCAGCTCTGCACAGCGCCTTGCCTTCCCCAGTGCAGACATGCTGTGCTCCCCAAGGCTTTGTCAGTTCTGTTTCATGATGCCCCAAGAAAGAAAGTTGCATTCATCCACCCATCTCATTCAATCCTTGCCTTTCATACGCCAATCACTACACAGAACTGCTTCTTTCTCCAAATAGCTGTTCCATTATTTTATGAATGGCGATAGTCAGGATCACTTGCCCTCCCTTGGATGGGGAACTTAAACAGGGCAAAGCAGGAGTGTACAGCTGCAGTCACACTACGTGATGTGGAAAACAACACTATGTCAGCCAGTGAGGACCATATGAGATAAAACTTTCCCCCTTTCCCAATATATCTATGCCTGTTTGCACTTCTTACCCCTAGCTGCTGTTGGATGACCTCTGAAGCTTTCTCCAGCATCTACTCCCTTTACAGCGACAAAACCAGGCACAACAACACATGCAATCCGGGAAATGTAACACAATGGGCCAGCTGTACCGGGGCAGGTGACAGAAACTTTTCAGAGAAGCCCAGGCTGGTGACAGTCAGCCACAGCAACCTCCTACCCTTGCACTGCAATGCCACCTGCTACATAGTCACCTGTAACTGCCACTGTCTACCCAGAACATATTACAACCCTTGCACAAATCAAGCAGAAATCGTCATTAGAGCAAGTCAAACTGAACCTTGAAAGCAAGGCATTCAAACTGCAGGGGAAAACAAATAAACCCTCCTGGACATCAGGAGGAGGTTAAACTAGGAATAGTTTTCTGTCTCCTTGGAAGCATCCACTATTACTGTACCTGAAGACAGGCTACCCACTGTGAACAGGAATAAAAGATGGTCATGAAGGCAGCCATCCCGAGGAAAGGGGCAACTTTATGATGGGTCTAGTTCTAGCTCAAAGGGTGGATTATCTTTTTAAAAAGTAAATAAAATATTTTAAAAAGAATAAAACTAACTTTCACTGGTCACATAAAATACTTCATATTGTCTGGAGAAGAAACTGAAGATGAGAGTGGCATATGCAAGTGTTAAAAATGGAATAGCTTCTGTAACCTAATTCTAGAGTCATGGAACTAGCAAAGTGCTTTTGTGCCAGCTATCACACAACAGTTCCTGTACTGGAAAAGAGACAGCTAAGCAAGAATATGACAGAGGTCTATGAAATCTAGAATAGCCCAAGAGAAGTCCACTTCGTTACTCTTTTTCACAACACAAGATCTAGGCCCACGAAAATGATCAGCCAGTACCTTTAAAAGAAACGAAAGGGCATGCTTCTTCACACAACACGTGAACAAAGAGAGTGAAATTAATGCATAATTAAATAGCAAAACTCATTGCTGCAGGATGCCATAAAAACCCAAAGCATGAACAGATTCAGAAAAGGACTAGCGAGTTTCTGGTAGACAGACACGGTAAACACACTGGGTGCTAGACAGAGCAATCCAGAAGCAGCCTCCAGCCAAAATCCCTTGAAGAGATGATTGCCAGGAACGTGTAACCAGAGAAAGCTGACTCTGACCCTGCTTTCTGTTACATCCTTCAAGCACCTGCCACTGGCCTCTGGCAGAAGGAGAATCTGGGCTAGGCAGACCTTTGGTCTGGCCATTCTTATA
Source organism: Rhea pennata (assembly GCF_028389875.1). Classification (NCBI taxonomy): domain Eukaryota; kingdom Metazoa; phylum Chordata; class Aves; order Rheiformes; family Rheidae; genus Rhea; species Rhea pennata. Next base: position 12,114,826 of record NC_084670.1, on the reverse strand, counting down.
CCTTCATCTTCACTACCTTTCTAACATTTTTCCTGCATAAATTAATCATAAGAAAGGACTCTGGTACCAAAATCTATCTTCATCCCTCTTCTTCCACTTAGTTACTCCTCCTACCAACAAACTACCCTCCAGTCTGTGACACGCTCACAAACGCCAAGGTGCTGGTGCTTCCACTGCCCACTGTGCTCTTCACCCCCAGGCTCTGGGCTGCCCTGCAATCTCAGGAGACACAGCCTCAGCCTAACACAACCCTTCCGTGTGGGAAGTTTGTCATGGAAAGGACACTCAGCCTCACTGATTCTACTGCTAAGCAAGCAAGAACTGGAAAGATAAACCACAGAGGCTCCCCAAAGAGCAAAGGAAGCATGAACAAGAGCTGATCCTTGTGTTAGAATAAGCACTAAAGATTTTAACCAGGCTACCTGACAATACTCATGGGGCAGTAGCTCGGTTCTAGCTTGTTAGTTGCAGCAGCTTTCTTATCCCCCTAAATCCTACCCACAGCCTCTTGCTTTCTGCACACTTCGCTCCACCGGTGTCCCTCACCTCTGGCATTAAGCGCTCTGCTATTTCAGTCCTGAGCATCCAGCAAAGAGTACACAGCTCAGGTCCTGCATCTCAGTCCTAACCCTACAGTGCCTCTGCTCATCTACATGACAGGCACATAAGGCAAACTGGCAGACAGGATGGTGAGTCTCTACTGAGATGGTTTAGGGGGATATCTGAGATGCTGCAGCATTCAAATAAAGCCTCCTCTGCTCTCCCAGAATGCTTAGCTAATCGAAGTGAAGAACATGATAAACTCTCTGCCCCAAGACAGCTCTACACTGACAGTTCACTAGAGATACAAGATCGCTCAGTGACATTAAAAATGTCAGCAAGCACCAATCAGGCTTGATGGAAAGGATGCATTAGCAGGCAGGGGGAGGTGGAGGATGGGGCACAGGGCAAGGTAAAACTTCTGCAAACTCTGCCAAGTACATTTTTTTCCTTCTGCCATCCCTGAAAGCTTCTTCACAGATCCTGAGACACTGGTGGCCACCATCACTGCCCAAGGCAACAGTCAGGTGTGGAGCTCACCACCACCAGCACTGCCAGATCAACGCAGAAAGGTTTTCTGGGGCAACACAAGAGTGGTGACCAGCAAGGACCACTGATTCCTGTATTCAGCCTGCTCAGAAGGTAAGTTGTGGAAACTCAGAAAGGGTGTTGAAGACACAGGGCGCTTGTAGCACAGACGTGGCAAGGGAAAGAGTTTATTAGACAAGGAAACCTGAGAATGACTGTTGCGTCAGCTTGAGAAGAGGGAGTGCTTAGCTCTAGAGGCTCTCTAGCAGAGGCAGTACAGATGAGAACAGTTTCTTTAAATGACATAAAATGTAAATAATAATAATAAAAAAGTGTGGGGGGAGCTAGGGACTGTGCAGGGAATCTGGAATGCATCTTGCTGCTGCTGCACTACACATAGGTATACAAGTCTGCCCCCAATTCCCCACAAACACTTCACAGTGTAGAATTGAGCCTGTATTTTTTCTAGCACACAGTCCCACTATTTGGTATTGCTTGTATTTGCTGCTGTAGTTCCCTAATTCAGCAGGGTCCTCTTGTTAATGTGCTCCCAGAGATCCAAAAGAGAGACAACAGGATGCAGATGGAGCTACTATTCTGCAGCAAATTGCTTCCACCAGATATGCCATTTAAATGAAAAAAAATCCCTTTTTCTTAACATCAGAACAATCCAAGTCTTTGCCATTAACCATGACCTAGAAATTAGCAGTTTCACACTGACCCCAACACCTTTACTTCACAGATCAGGTTGGAGGCATCCTCAACCTGGGAGGTATTTCTAAGCCAGGAACTTGCCAGAGGGAGAGGAAAAGGCGATGCTTGAGCTATAATGGGAAGGGCAGGGGGGCTCTTTACCTGTCCATCCTTATTTGTCTCATACTAGTCACTCAAAAGTTGAGACACACTGAGACCCCACTGGGTCTCACTGCTCAAACAGAATTATTTATCTAGGCTGGAAATCCTCTCTCGTAAAAACACACACGCAGTTCCCCCACAGCACCCACAGACAGTGGGCAGCAAGGGGCAGGGAAAGCTCCTCACCCCAAGGTGAGAGCAAACCCCAGGGGAAGCAGCTCTTAGTCACGAGACAAAAAGGTCTCCTCCTCTTCCAGTTTTAGCTCTGTGTTTGGTACTTCCCTTATGCTCACCAGCCTTCAACTTAATACCATATTAGTTGTTGAAGCACCACACACAAATATCCGACTCAAAGACCAGCCCCTTGCCTGCCTGTCTAACTGTATTATGATGAATCCCAGCTCCTAATATGCTGAATCCAAGAGCCTTGAACTACAGGAAAGAGCCATAAGACATTCATCCTGGGGCCCAGAGGAAAAGCACAGCTGGATCAACCTACTTCTTAGTAAACATCAAGGTATACAGGGATTTTTTTTATTATTCTTATTTTACAGCCATCAACCTGCCGGTTATACAGCTGCTATCCATTCACCAGAAGTTTAGTGAACTTCAAATGGCGATCATTAATGGTCACTGAACTGCAGAATGCCCCAATGTGCTTTCAGATTTCATTTACCAAGGACCAGCAATCAGCCAAAAGATTTGCTCTGACAGCAGGGAAATACAAGACCCCTTGACAAGTTCAGTCGGGAATGTGCTGCCAGCATCCCTTGTTAAGTTCATGTTCTACCCTATTTGACGGAACAGATCATGCAAATTGTCCTTCTGCGGACGCTCAGCCTGTCACTCACGTTTCCATTTAAAACAATAAATAAATAAAAGGACAAAAGAAAAACCTACACATACAAAGAGCTGTTTACTAGCAAGTTCCATTTACCAAGACTCCTAATTATCAGAAAAAGGTGCAGAAACCCAAATAAAACATTAAATTGGATGGGAGAGGGGAATCGTACTCATCCAAATGCTTAACCAGAAGGGCCATCCCAATATCTCTTGTGTACAGTCCCCAGCACCCCACACTGTCACTGCTTGCACAGTTGCTATTTTTTTTTCCTTGTCACTCCTATTTGCCACTTATGGCATCACCATAATTTTCTGAGCAGATGGAGCATCAGAGCAAGGAGACCTGTTGGATACACGACAAGCTACTCTTCAGTCAGCAAGAGACAGTACGGAGCAACAGAAGATACAGCACAGTAAAGTGCAAAGTATTTCTCTTCGCAAGGCAAACGCAGGTCCCTCAGGTGGATATGCTGCTGAGACAGTTCCCCTCTTCACAGCATAAGGGGAATCGCTGGCTTTTACACTGGGGGATTTCCAGGTGTCTTCCAACCAGAATTCAATCTGAAGGGAAGTGCACTCCTAGGAGCCTTAAACTGCTGGCAAAGTCAGCAAGACAAGGACAGTACCGGCCCTTCTTTGCTGAGGAGGGGCCTCACGGTGTCCTGCTATTATGCAGAGACACTGTGCATGCCACAATGGGACTCCCCCAGCTGCAGAACGCATCCCATCAGGTACAGGAAGACTCTATCAGAGGAGATACAATAGGGAGCCAGAGGACTCGCTCAGCCCATCTTCTGAGAAAATAACTCATTTCAATGCAAAGCAGCAGTAGTTATTAGACACCTCCTTAAAGAGGAAAGGAAAAGAGAAAGGGGAGGGGGAAGAGAGGGAAATGGGGACCGTGGCAGTTTGCACAAAAGTACCTTTTTCAGATTAATCCACTGTTTGAAGTAATCAGCAACCGGCAGTCCTAAGTACTGGCATTGTCCTGGTAACCTGTAAGAGAGAAGAGAGAGCAGGTTTGATTCGATTACTGCGTCCTGACAACATAAACTCTGTTTTATTAAGCACACGTGATACTGAGATGGAAGAGATCCTCGAGTCTGCTGTAACATGCTGCACATCAGAGGGACCCTTGGCTCTTGGCAAAAATGTCTCAAAAGAACACAATTTGGCTGACATTTAAGGTACATCCAGCTGCCTCCAGGCTGCTGGACACCTTCTTGCATGCTGAATATTTTAAATGGGAACCGGGTGTTACTGCAGCCTGGAGCTGCTCTCCACAGTGGCTAGCTTGCAAACCCGACCAGAGCATCCAGGCTGTCCTTAACTAAGTGAACTCATCTCAATTCCCTGCAAAACCCTCCTGCTCACCCTGGGGCTTACAGGGCAGACAGAAGGACTGACAGAAGACACATCAGGACAATTCACCTGTGGTGCCTTGTTGCTTTCTCCACTTGGCCTTTACGTATAAAACACTGAGTGAGACTCGAGGGAGGAAGGGAGGTGCCGATGAACTCATTTTTGAGTAGTAATGCTGCAGGGCCACCATTTTTAGGAGTGTGCTGAGAAAGTTGAGGTTGCTTTTCAAGCAGATGCTGGAAGAAGAGGGTAGTCACAGCTCTGAGGATGCAAAGTGCAGCAAGCTGCCTCAGTAAGGGTGTGAGAGCCAGCACTCAAAGCTGTCAGTGTGCATATTTAACCTCCCTCCTCCTACAGCCAGCAGTCAGAATAGGGCTTACAAAACAAATCTCTATTGAAAAAAGGAGGATTGCCCGAAGGGACAAGGAGACCCCAGGATTTTGAAGCTGCTTCTTCCAGGGTTGCCAGCCCCAGTGTATTCGCAGGGTAGCTGTGAAGTGCCTCCCTGTCAGGAGACGGGAAAGGCTGAGTAGCAATGCTGTGCAACTCCAGCAGAGCCTGTGCGGGGAGATGAGTTATGGGAGTTTTCTCCAGCCAGTTTGATCTGATCAAGAGTAATTGATGGATCTTGTTCATTCATGTACTGCTGAGCATGCCTGGGGCACCGGTCATAAGATCTTTAACTGAAGAAAAGGAACACCCCAAATAAATATGTCAGCTAAATAAATGACTAAATTAGATCCGTTTGTGTGTGTTAAAAGCTACAACCCCAGGAACTGGCCTTTGAAAATGCAGGGGTATATGAAAAGCTCACAATTTCCTTGGACATCCAAGTGCTTTCAGGGGGACTTTGTAGGGGAGGAGGGAAGAGCTGTGCCAGTATCATCTGGCCAAACATCCCAATGCAGACTCCATCCAGAGCAAAATCTCCCACTCTGTATAAGGAGAAGAATGGATAATCCAGACAGGACTTTGGCTTCAAGGCTGAAATTAAGGAAATTTCTGCTCAGATGTTAGCACAAGCCAGACACACTACCTAAATTTAGTTAGGACGTACCTTCAGCACCCATACAAAGTGTTGAGCTCAGAGCCAATCCCCCAGCGAAACAGGGCAGTACCTCTTCAGACTTATAAGCAGTTATGCTTGTCAGGGGTGACAAGAATCGCTTTTAGATAATGTGAAATTCAGGTTATTGTAGTACCTGAGGAATAGTCCAGCCTCAGTTCTGCCTCCATTTCAACAGAAAGAAAAGGAAGCAAGCTAGCAAATATACCTAGAGGAATCTCCCAGGGGTATGTGGCCCACAGAGCCAGCACACACTGCGAGCTCTGCTTAGGTTAAAGAAAAGAATGGACTCTCTGTGCCAAAACTGAATGCAAGGTCCTAAAAAAGAAGTACACAGCATCATTTAGGAGCAGCAATTTATGTCATACAAAGATTTGTATAAGCAGGTCCAGAGGAATCTCTTTGAAAGCAAGAAGTCTATCAGGAGAACAAGCTTGCAAACAGGACTAAGACAATCTGCAGGGGTAAGGGGTAAACAATGCAACTTGACAGCATGGTCTCATCTCTGGGCATGGCTCATCTGATGCTAGCCCCATCACTCTGAAATAAACCACCTGGAGTCACTCCTTGCAATTGCATAACAGAGCTGTCACATAAAAAGCAGCCTGACCCATGCATTTTACAGCCATTACACATAAGTCCATGACATCCCAGAGCTGAACAGACTCCACCACCCCCACCAGTGTATCAAGAAACTTATCTATGACAGAAGTTGCTTTCTATTGGTGCCAAAATTAAAAAAAGAAATCAGAAGCAAAAGGCAACATCCAAAACAAAGGATCAGTTTAATACCACCATATGATCAGCTCAATGTCTTAGACTAGTCACAATTGGCTAGAGAGGATCATGACAGCAGTTAGCAAAAGGTGTGTTATTAAAAGCAGGGGTTCTCCTCCCAGCTTAAAAGGCATTCATTAATACAAGTCTCTGTCTAGTTCCAGTTGGAAAAATACTCACCCACCATTTGGATAGGGCCAAAGACAAGTCTGTACAACATCATTCTTGTTAGCCCAACGAATTGACAGCTAACCTCCCCAGCGCAATGAAAGACATCTAAACCACTGCCATCCCTGTGGGACCAAAAGGCCCAGGAATCTGGAGAGTCTGGTTCTACTTCTACCCTGAGACTCACGGGAGTATGCCCTGGGCACTGGACAGTGGATCTTTAATTGGAGAAAATAAATGTTCCAAATAAATGTGTCAACTAAATAAATGACCCATTTTTGTAAGCAAGTAACATAATGCCAGAAACTGTCTGCGAAGCTGTGTGACCTCAGGACATTCCCCATCCCCCTCTGCACTTGTGATCTCCTCATTTCATGTTAGCACCAGAGACACTTCTCCAGGAAGTTTGTGAAGCACTAGAAGATCTACACACATGCTATAACCTGGGCAGGCTGTCAGCAGCAAAGACCAAAGCTTAAAAACACCAGTCTACTCCTTGAGCTGGGATACAGCCCCTCTATGAGTCTGTCTTTAGCAATGTACTACAGTTCTAGTCCACCCAGGGTACACAACATTCCCAGTACGCACAAACAACTGGGGGCTCTTACTGCACAGAAATCAGGTCTCCATCTAGCTACAGCAAGGAAAACACACCTCTGCAACCACTCTTCCTCACCTCCAAGCCTTTTGCCTGCAGTGGCCCCACAATCCACAGCCCTGGTAACCTGGCAGGAGTCTCTCCAAGGTCTTTCCCAGGTTGGAGAAACAGGGCACACCTGTGGCTCTCCTCATGGGCAACAAAACTGTCAAGCCCCTTAAGAAAGTATCTCCATTTATCAGGGTCACCATTCACTGAAGCAGCTCATTTGGCAAATGCACTCTTTCTATAGTAAGGCTTCCTGCTTTGGCAAAACTCAGCCTTGATCGCTGGCGGCAGCTTTGGGCAAAGACCTCCATCTTTGGCCCTCTCTCTGGTAAGGGAGAAGAGAGTGTGGCATGCTTCATTCAACATCCCGTGATCCTTTCAGCTTTGGAATTAGGTCTCTCTGCCTTCCCAAATAGGGAAGTTCTTACTTCCTTGGGAAGGAAGGTGGATCTGAAAAGCACCACTTTTCATGACTGCAGCTGATAGGAAGAAACTTGAAAATGGCTGTGGGATTTTCCAGCCTCTCAATGCAGCTCTGGCAACATCTGTCCTTTCAGCAGTAGAGATGGGAGCACAGGTGAAGAAGCCTGCCTCCAAAACACAGGTCCCTTTGGGACTGAAGAGGAAGTCACAGAAGGCACTGCAGAACAGTTCTCAAGGCAATGGAAGAGCAGCTCTCCTCTGCCAGCCAAGCTCTTCCTGGCCTGCGGTCAGCAGCAGCAGCTACATGCTATTTTTGGAGAGCTTCATCACCCTGGGCTCCATTTTCCATCCACCCCTGCTCCTCCATACACAGCAGGATAAATGGGGCTTGGAGATGAATGAGATGCAAATAGGAGGCGAGGTCACATGGCTGCATTTCTCCCGTTGAAGCCAGCTCTCTCCAAGCCAGTAAGAAGCACACAGCTTGGCGGTGATAAACGGCCTTGCTTTAGTTATCACTTCCCTTAAGTTAAGGATAGCAGTCTAGTGATGGATGGGCTGGAATTCGGTTATCAGGGAAGGCTGTCAGCAAGAGTTGCCTATCTCCACACACATTTAGCAGGGCATCATTATGCGATGGCATGAAGTTAAAATATGATCAAGAGTATTGAAAGAAAGAAAGAATGGGATTAAAAAAAAGGTAAATTGAGCAACAATAAAGGAGCATGAGGCGAGAATGTTATCATACTAGTGACACCTTTTATCTCGGTCTGGTTAGCTAGAACAGGGCACAAATTGGTCCTTCCTCCACTATTGTATCCTCTTGTACAAACAGAGGCAGATAAAATGTGTCACCAGTGCGATAGCATATCAATTTAACCCTAATTATCCAAGGGGTCAAGCTAAGAAATAGGGGTTTCTCATTTCAACAGGTTCCTCCATCTCTGCTCGGAGCTACCACATTAATATGGAAGGGGGAGGGGCAGCCATAATTGATTTCCGTCACTCAGGTGGTCCTAGCATATAAAAAATTAATGCTTGATTCTCCCAACTAATCAGAGCTGGTTAATGTCCATCTGCTTCTGGGTTCAGAATGTCAGCAGACAAAGAAATTGGGCCACTTTCTAAACACTGGGTGTATTGATATTGAGCCAGTTAAAAGAACAAGTCCCTCTTCTGGAAAGATAAAGGGACATTAAATCTTGATATTTATAGACCTGGTCTCAGCCTTCAAAAAAATCCATGCACTAGAGACCTTGAGTTGTAACAGATACAGAACGTTTTAATTGTGTCCTGGCCAACCCACTGCACTGGGCCACGAAAGAGAGGGCAGGCACCCTCAGCCCTCTTCCCACCACCCCATGGAAATCCATTTCGCATCCCCTCTGTCGCTGGAGGTGGGTGAGAAAGACTGAACAAAGATAAGTGGATGCAGCAGTATACAACAGCAACAAGGCGGGAGCCTGAGAGGAGAGCTGGAAATCCCTCGTGATCCTGTTCAAGGCAAGGCTAGGAAAGGCATGGCTTGAATGGTCCCCAGCCTTGGCAATACTGCTCTGTTTTGACCAACTATAGAATCTCTGCCAGGTGATCTCTTATATCACAGTTAAAGAGGAAACAATTTCTCTTCGGACTCTGGAAAGCTGAGGAAAGCTTGGGTGTCTTCTAATGCAGAAAGCTGGCAAGGGAATAATATCCACATGCTGAGGCACATGAGATGCTTTAACAGAGAAACAGTGCTACAGAAGGCAAAATCACATCAGTCAGCACTGAATCTTACACCAGCTGAAGGAAAGATAGGAATTTAAAGCATTTTAACTAAACTTGCACTCTCCCAAAACTGATCCAAAGCAGCAGGTTTCAATAGCCTGGGGATGCAAAGACATGAGATCCTCTTTCAAAGAACTGACAGGAACTTGTTGAGAGGGTGGAGATGGCCAGAGAGCACTTTGCCAAAATAAATGCACCCTACCAGGAGCTCTTTGCCAGTGCTATGTAACAGCACCCAAACAAGCACAGCACTCCAGGCATACAGCACAGCCCAAGCCAACTAGCAATCTGCTAAAGTTAAAATACGTTGACTCATGCTTCCAAAAAAACCACCCAAAACTCACCCCCTGCTCCCAGTAATTCAAGTTAGAATAAGGTAGTTTTATCTATGCAGTCAAAGGCTTTAGAAGGGAAATGTCTCCTCCCCATCTGAGCACTGAATGCAGCCCTGGTGCCCACATCCTACACCACCTCACTGGCAAAAACAATGTCCCATGTGTCATTTCAGCCCAGGTGCAGTCACCCAAGCCTTTGGTACAGTTTTCCTCTTCAAAGGAGGCATCCACGGTACTCCCTCAGGAGAGCCTTGGAGGGCAAATCCCAGGGGCCATGGCCTGTGTGGGGCAGCTGTCCATGCTCCAAGGCAGTACCTGTTACCACAGGGAACTGGGAGGCTGCTCAAGAAAGAAGAGAGGGCCCATCCTTTGGTAGTGAAGGCCTACCAAATCCAAGATGAATCTATGGCAAAGAGCGTGCTGGAGCCCCCCACATGTCCACAGCCAGTCTTCCCTCATGTTCCTGTCTAAAGTGAAGGAACATGAAGGACAGAGGGCTCGAGCCTGCCGTCAAGCCTCTCTGCCACCCTGCTCACATGTTTCTCAGACCTACGCACCTGGGAAAGGACCAGAGGAACACAGATTCCCCTTGCTTTCCACCGGATGAGCCCTTGCCAGCTGACTGCACCTCCTTCATGCTGAGCACATGCATGACTCCTTCCCTCTCTCTGCCCCTAGCACTGCTTGCCAAACTGCTCCAGGGTGGCTGTATGTAAAACTCAAAAGGAGCAATGATGTGGAAAGATGCCGCATTTGGCAAGAGACTGAAAAGCCCTGGGCTTTCATACAAGCCCCGCGACAGGTCCCTTCTCCCTCCCTCCCTCCCTCCCACCTCCCTCTTTGCTTTCCTGCCGCCCTTTCAGTTCTCTCAGCCACCCCCAAACTTGTCATAGTGCAGCAAGCCCAGGAGCTGCACATCAGCTTTAAATATCAGTGTGCAAGAAGCAGGGACAATGAGAGCAGGGAAGTGGGAACAGACAGAGCAAGACTCCATCGCCTGTCAGGAAACACTAATGAATTTCAACACCAGCAGCCATTTCTCGCCAGCCCATCTGAGGTAGAGGAGATGGAGTTACAGCACGGAGCCTTTATGGGAGCAGTATGCCTTTTTACAAAGCCCCCTCCATCAATAAATGTCATTGCTGAGCTGCCACAGTAGTCCTTGAGCTGGGGTGGGATGGATCGGGGAGAGACAGGCAACTGACAGCATTCTGCACACCTGGGCAGCAAAGCCCAGGTTTATCCTCCAGACAGGCACAAGTAGAAGCGAGCAAACAGTACAGATCCCCCCTGCAGATCCTCCTGCCAATACTGAGGGCTTCACCATTCACCTCCCTCCTCTCAATCTTGGCCTGAAGTTTCCTTCCATTTAGCTCCCAGTATCCAAACAGCACAGCACTACTGTACGGTACCAGTAACAGCTTCCCCAGGAACCATATGCATAGCCCCAACACCCCACAGTCCCCTTCACTGGAACAGAATCCCTACAGGGAACAGCCCTTGGGATGTGCAGAGGGATGCATGAGACAAACATACCATCTGCATTACTGGCAGCAGCAAAGGGTTACAGAGCAGCGTGTCCCCTCACTAACGTGAACACGTTCCTGAGGCAGCGGCAAGACGACACATCTAGCACAGGGCACCTCATGGCAACTGCACCGATGCACAACATGAAGGTCAATGCAAGTCTTCCTTACAAATGTCAACCTGTCATCTCCAGATATTAATGAGGGCTGACCAGCAGCTAAAATGCATCCATGCTCCATTAGTAATAAAAGAGTCATGATGCAGGAGCAAAGCACACACCAAGGCATGTGAAGACACGAGTGGGTCTGCAGGGCCCAGGGACATGTGGTGATGCACAAGAAAACAAGGGTCACCCCAGCTGCCCAGGAAAGGAAGCCGTTGCCACATGAATCCAGTCATTGGAGTGTGTGTTATCATTTTCCCTCAGTCTTTAATTGGATTAGTGTAATGAGGCCAACAAACCCAGGCCTAAGCAGTGAGACTGGTACCTGCACTCGCAGACCTTCCTTCCTTTTTCTGTGACACCCCTTCTGGACAGCACTCTGTATTAGGCTTAATTTTTACTGAGAAAGTTTAACAGGCAAGCTGCAAGCCTTCACACCTGGGACTCACAGTAGCACTGACTGAGATGCCTGAACTCCCATCCTGGGGACCCATCATACCCTACAGCAGAATCATTCTTCCATAGTTTCGTTGAGTACTAAGGAATTTGGAAGAATCCTCACACCTGTGCTCTCCAAGCAGCTTGGGAGTAGAAAACTCTGTTAACCCCAGGATCCAACCAGAGCAATGTATACACTAGCAAAATAATTCTTCTACAAAAGCATGCAGAGCAAGTGGCCCCAGGAGTCACTCATTTGTCCTGCAAAGCACTGTGTGCCTTTCACGGCAGTCAACCTTAACGAAACATGAAGGCATTTAACACCAAGCGAGATCTGCCCTTTTTTCTGGTATCTGTCTGTGCGTCAGCTCAATACTGGCAAAGATGCTATCTCAACATTAACAGCAAGGCTGCAACACAGCAGGTATTCAGCCTCCAAGAGAAGATGTTCATCAACAAATGCGCACACATGATGCTACAATAAATCTATGTGCTACTACTTAACAGCTTCTCTTAAAAAGATTCATAGCTCTATTTACTGGGCCTGATTCTGCTGCTATGCATGTGGGAGTAAATCTGGAATAATTCTATCTTAGGTAAGTTGCTGGTGAGAATCAGGCCCTTTGATTTTTATATAATGACATAATTACCATGCAGGAAACCAGGACTTGCTGGCTCCATGGTTCAGCTGAGGTTAGGAGGCACGGCATACAGAAGCTGGATATCCTTCCACAACAAGCCCTGTAGATTGGTGAAGGAACATTCAGGGATAGAGATAATGCTCTCACCAGCGCTTCTGGACAGTGAGGAGGACTGGGTGGACTTCCCTTTGACATCAGAAATACACCAGGATGCTCCAAAGGAAATGGAAACCAAAAGGTTTCCAAGGCTGCGGAAGCAAGGGAATCTGACGCTAGGAAAAACCCTTAAAAACAGATTTCTACACACAGCTTGCTGTGACAGTCCAGCTGCTTACCAAATGCAAAATTATGGAGCATCTTATTAATAAGTGTATATTATTAGCATACCATGTACATCTACCACACAGGCATGTTCTAGATGAAAGTCACAAGTCATGACCATGAGCTGCAGCAGGTGAACTTCCAATCAGACATAAGAAAAAACTCTTTGCCACCTGAGTCATAAAGCAACAGGGAAGTGGGGGAATCTCCACTCCTGGAACCATGCAAAATTCATCTGAGCAAGACCCTGAGCAACCTGATTTAAGTTTTAAGTTAGCTCTGCTTTGAGCAGGGTGTTGGATTAGAGATCTTGATTTAAATTATTCTGAGATTCATGCTGCAGCCAAGTCTGATTACAAACGCAGAGCGTGTCCTTTCTCTGTCTATATGGTCTCTTATGAAGTCTTTCATACAGACATCAGTCTAGTAATAGCTAGTACTCTGCATCCTAGCTGTTTTAAGAGGCAGTGTTCAGACCCCTGCTGCAGAACAATTACTTACTGGGTAAGGGAGTGTATCTGATGCAACAAACGCTCCCAAAAGCATTGTATCTAAACCCCCTTAAAACCAAAACACACACCTAAATTAAACTAATATTAAATGTGCTTCTCCTTCCGCTACACAGGTTTTCATTGAAAAAGTATTTCTCCCCAGGAAACTCTGGAGTGGGCAAGAGCTAAAGCAAGGCGCTGCTTGAGGACTGAAGGCATGTTCCGCCACAGCTCTTCCTTCCACTTGCTGTGTGAGAGGCGGGAGGAAAACCTTGCCTCTCTCCAATACCTTGTCTGTCCTGACCATTTAGCTTATGAGCTCTTCAGGACAAGGGCTTCTCTGCTATGAGTCATAAACTGTTTAGTGCCTAATGGTGGAGCCTATAGACGCTTAAGGTAATACAATCATGTCACTTAAAGGCCATTAGTCTCCAGTCTAAACAGCCCTTTTCCAGTCACAAAGGGGACCTCCAAACTCTCCAAGGCAGAATGAGGGACGTGGGCGGTCAGTCAGGTCACAGGACTCGCAGAAACCTGACATGAAGCTCCAAACAGGATGAAGCCCAGCAGAACAGCATGCGGAAAGTCATGGCAGCTCTAGCAACTGAAATGCTGCTAGCTTTATCTTTTGGGCTTCTTTGAACATCTTGGATACACAGGTTACATTAGCAGAAAACCTGTGCCAGCCAGAAGAAAAACCTCACCACACCACACCCCCCCAGCTATACCGCTTGCAAGGGGGGCAGAATTCCCTCACCACACCGAGAGGCTCCGGGCTTTCGCCTTCGCCTCCCCTCCGCCCTCACAACACAGGTCATTTATATACAACAGAATATACTATTCCATCTCCTGAAGCTGTTACAACTAAGAGCCAACCCACCCCTCTTCCCCCCTTTCTTTCCTGGCACTGTCTCTGTGGCACCACAGCACCCAGGTCAACTCTCTTGACCGATTCCTGTGATTGCTTCTTCTTTCCTTTTGCCACTAAATGACAGCATATACAAGAGAAGAGAGAAATCCAATGAGGAAACAGTGGGATGGAGGCAAGACTCCCAGTCCCCCCCGACGGCACATAACCCCAAGTTACATGCAGAACAGCCCCACGAGCTCTTGGCACAGCTGAAGGATGGGATGCTCTCATTCCCGAGCAAAGCGTGGGTGCGCTGGGGAGCCCGGTGTGCCAAGGAACAGCGCACGAACACAGGTTTCTGTACAGCCACAAATTAGATCTGTAGGAGGAGAAACAAGTTCGTCCTTCCCTTGCGAGGAGGGAGCACTCCCCACCTCCAGCCCCAGCTGCCATTAGCGTTTGCTTCGCCTGAGACAAGGAGCAGCAAATCCTCCAGAGCAAAGGACAAGCGCAGCAATTAGAATGCAGGGGCTGCGGGAGCTGTTTAACGGCACGACCCGCAGGTCAGAGCCGCTGACTCCCAGCCCCTGCATAAATATTGTATGAGGCGGAGGAGAGGGGCAGCTACGAGCCACCCTCAGCGCCAGCCCTCCCCCCTCCAGCACCACTCTGCATCTAGCTAGATAAGCCAGCAACATTATTTACAGATGTGACAGTCAGGAAAATCACTTGAGTAGCTAAGGAAATGGGGAAGAGGGCTGCTCAATGGAGCAGGTGCCTGCAGGCAAGGGAGCAGGGTCCCATCTGCACCTCACGCTTCCCGTTGCAGGGCACCTCTCTGCTCCGGTAATCGTCGGTGCAGTACTGCCAGATGGCATGGCCAGTTCTTTAACCAGAGCATGAAATACCTCCACGAACAAGGAGTGGAGGTACCAGGCACACTGCAAGCTCCCTTCTCAAAGGTTGCCCAGGGGTTCAATTACCAAAGCTGCTGAAGGGGCACTGCAGCCAGCAGCTGCTTTCCAGTGTCCTACTAGTATTTCTCCTAGATTCTCCCTTTGGAGGGAGCCTTATAGCAACATAATGAGGCTTTATAGCAACAGCTCCATCAGCCCTCCTCTCTTAGAGATGCAGAAAGCACCAATGAAGCCCTGCTTTTGACAACACAGCTCATTTCAACTCCCTACTTTTCTTCTCTAAGCAGAGATTTTGCTGAGATGACTGCATTGCCATTAAAAGCTCTAGCCAGCACAGCCCTGCTGCCAGTGACTCTTCTGTGCCGGAGTCGAAAACCACACTGGCCAAAGTCGTGTAGACCTGGCCCTCATCTGAACAGATCCTTTACTAAACAGCAACTCAGCTCCCATTCAGCTTCCTCCCAGGGCCTTTAAAGGTAGCTCTGCAGCAGAGTCCTTGCTCCAACATAGCCACAGACACAAAAGTTTAAGGCTCTTATCTTTGCAGCAACTCTCCCGGCTTCTCTGTTTGCTACCAGCCTTCTTCACCTGTGACCCGTCTGCTGTTTATTCACTCAAGGATCATGTTCACTTTGAGCTTCAGCCATGCTGACTGGCATCATCCCCACTGCATCTAGAAGGTCCTCTCACTCCTCTTCCCATTTTCTGTTGGAGATGCCAGTCAATTTTGCATTTGCTGTGACCCTCTGTACAAACAAACTACTTTCAGGTTCATGGAGATTGGGGGCTCCTGAGGGCAAGGACACAGGCCATTCTGCGACTGTATCAGCAGCACACAAATTCCTGGGAGCACAAAGTTAATAAACATAACTGCCCAGGGCAGCATGCAAAGGCTGCAAGATGGGGAATGCATCTTGCATGCGTCCATCCACGACAGCCCTCCAGAAATTCCTCCACTGCTTTGTGACTGGCTGCTGAATCCAGGGGAGGCAGAAGCCTGGTCTTACCATTCTCAGCTTTCCTGAACTCACTGTGCAATTAATGGGCTTAATTATTGATGGCAAAGGCAGGGAAAGAAGGAAGGAAAGAAAAGCCAACAAGAGGGAATGATGTGGGGGTGGCAGGCGCCAAAGGTCTCTGAACGTCTTCCTTCAGCCTAGAGCACAGAAAGAGCCCCTAGCCGCTGTGCGGCTCCCACGGCCCTGCTCTAATGCTCCCTGACATGCCTCTGAAGACAGCGAGCTGTTTGCAGTCACCACTGTGATTTGTTAGTAATTATTTTCACGGTGTCACATTGCTGTCACTCCCTTAACAAAGAGACAGGCAGCCCGAGGCTGCCTGCAAGAATGAACCAGCACAGAAAAGGAATTGTCAGGCACCCAGGGATCCTCTTTGCTTCCTGGGTTTCATAACCAGAGTCCTTACCAGCTTCTGAAGAAACTTCTGAGGAGAAGTGGCAAGACAGAATCATCTCCCATCCTGGTCACAGCAAGAAGAATTAGTTACTAACCCCCTCCTAACGTCACCTTACCTGTAAATCCAGTGCAAGACCAAGGTGCTTAGAGCCACTTAAGCCAACAACTTGCTCCAGGCCTGCAGCAATGCAGAAAACTTTGGCAATTGATGACTTTTAGCTCTCTCCTTGCAAGCTCCAATTTCTTTTCATGAATTCTTTCCACCTAGGTCCTATGCTCCTAAGCAAGACAACCCTAGTGACGAAATCCAACCTAAGCGTATCATCCCTGCATGCTTCAACCCATCCACACTGGCCACATGTGGTCTGTTTCACACCAGTCTCATGAACTCTATCACGCTGCCATGCTCCACATGGCAGTAACATTTCATTTGGTATTTCGCAATTCAGCAGCTTCCTCACGCCTAAAATACACAGCCTAGTGGTTTGCTGTCTCTGTTTTCTCATATACACCACAGTGACTTGACAACAGCCTCCCCTTAAACCACCTCCCATCCATCCATCTCACACCTGCTGTGTAACCACAGCAATCCATCCTTCAGCTAACTTGTCAGTCAAAGGTAATCACTCCTTTCCCAGTAACCATGCAGCTTGCTTGGGCCCCCAAGGAATGGAAGCTATTTTGGCACCTGAAGTGTCACACAATATAAGGATATTGAGATGAAAGACCGAGACACCTGGCCAGCGAGCCCTTAAAGCGCCCTTGATCTCTATGCAGAAAGCAAGTGGACTTCCTCCAGAACAATTCAAAGTTTGAATTACGCTAGACAGAAACGTTCTTCCCCCACTTGCTTAGAGGCAACAGACAAGGGTCATTCCCCGCAGCCGCAGGGAGACATGGGTATTAATTCACCCTCTTAGCACAGGGAGGGTTTGAAAATATTAAACCTCACAGTGTAAGTAAAACCCTCCTGCAATTAACTGCATGGAGGAGCACTGACTCAGAGGGCAGCTCCTTTTCAGGGGTCCTTTTAATAACCAAGAAATGGCACATACATGCTGTGAAGAATTAGGATCACCATTGGGAAACTAAATGGTCCATAAAATGTAACTGTTCTCTTCAGAGCTGGGAGCACAGCAAGCTCCAGCAGAGGAGAGATCTTGGCAATCTCCCATCAGCCTCCTCCCTCCACCTGGTTTGCAGAGGACACATGCAACCCTGCGCAGGAATGGAAGCTGAACTCACCCAATGCCCAAGCACCTCTGTTGGGCTGACCTACAGGTCAGCATTGAGGCAGGCCATCCGGACCAAGCCTGGCCCACACACAGCTGGAAAAAATTGAAGCAGGGAAAAAGAGATGACCAATCTCTGACAAGAAGACTGATAAGAATGGTGTCCCAGAACATAGATGCTGGGGAGAGGGGAGGAAAGCCCTGCTCAAAGAGAAGGGGACAAAGTTGGTAAGACCTAGGCACAACAAAATCCCGATAGTGTGAGCTTCCCTGAAACCACCCTGCTAGCACATTTCACTGTTTCCTCATTCTCCTTCCTCCAAACTCTTCTGTTCTGCTCTTCCTTCTCATACCCTCACTTGCCTCACATCACTGTCAAGACCCAGGCCCCGGGAATCTCTGAGCACAAGACACAGTGTTTGGAAGGCCAGGCTGAGGACAGCACCCGGCTCAAGCATAGAAAACAGCAACTCCAGCATGGAATGAATTTAGCTCAGAAAGTTAGTCTGCAGCTCCAACATGCTCCCAAGTGCCCTGCACACACCCAGACGTCCACCCCTCAGGATACGGACAGTCAGCTGGACAATGCACAGGAGAACGCGCTGGAGGGAAAATACCAGGGATGACCTCAAGATGGCCTAGTAGGTCTTTGCCAGCTAGGAGCTTCAGGAAGAAAGGGACTAAACCCATCCAGGAAAATGGCTCCCAACAGGAAACAAACTTACAAACAAATAAAATGCTTTCAGACAAGCTACCGAGTTACACAAGGCTTGAATAGAGCAAGTGAAAGGGGAAAGACGCTGCTCCCAGGCTAGCTGTATTTTTCAAGCAGAGCTCTCTAACCAGAGAAGTCATGAGAGAGCTATTCCCAGCCAAGCCACTGGGAAAGCAGCACTGATGTCAATATACAACTGCTTTGCTTTGGTCAGGAAGCAAGAAGAGCTGACATCCAAAGGAAGAAAGATGATGTTTTAGCCCTGGCTGTCTAATGCTTGGAAAAAATAAACTCTTCAAATAAAGGAAATTCCCAGTTTATAAAACTACTCTTTTTCACACATTCTGTAGACAATAAGACTTGGGCCAAACAGCCTTCCAGTGGTTTATCCTCTACAGTCCTCAAGTCAGCCAGCATTTCAGTTCCCAGAGACACAGGATAACCATGATAACCAGGTAGAGAGGGCCAAGGGTATGCTTTTTACTGAATATTCATTATGGATCTCTCAATTTCTAAGACATTTTGCCTGAATGCAGTATAACAATGGGTATGGAACTCACCTTTTAGATTCCTCCTGTTGAGGGAATTATTTTTCCTCACTCTATGAGCAGATGAAACTGAGACCAATGACTTGCATTCAGTTCTGCACGACTGTTTCCAAAGGCATGAAATTTTGAGTTATGTTACTTCATTGATTATCCCATCCCAATGGTCCATTGCTGAAAATAAAGTATTTGTTGCAATGCCTGTCTTATTCCCCCCTACACCATAAATTTACTCCAAGTTTCTCATCATCTTTCACATTGCTTCCAACTTCTTTGGACTTAATTCCCAAGCAGCAGAGCCAAAAGTCCACAGAGTACATCAGGCATCACAGCTCACCAAATCCGTGGTCAGTATAACTCCAACTATGGCAAAAGTCTTTGCTATCATGTGCCAGAGAGCCAGCAGACCTGAAGGTGAGAGTCCATGTTATGATGATCCCCATGTAAAGATTTCAGGTCCAACACTTATCCCCAAAGACATTCCCAGATTCACACATCTCAGACAACACAACTCGCAGCAGTTCTCATGCAATCAACAGATTTCAAACCAAGGCAGGAACAGAAGACAGCCAAGGGAACCACTGCAGAAGGATAATGAAAGTGCACTACACTCATTTAAATAAAAGTGTACAGTGGGAGAAACCTAAAAATTCAGAATTTATTTTGCATAAGCGATATCATTTCCTTTGAAACACAAAAAGCAAGCCTGCAGGGTTGCAGAAGCAAATGGGGTCAGTGTTACTCCCTGTAAGTGCTAGAGAAGAGCATGCTCACAAGGCTCCCCTGCTTAGCTCTGGCAATGCACTTCAGGCTGTAATTGCATGAACAACTCCAGCAGCAAGCTGACTCAAAAGGTTCTTGACCCTGCATACTCAGTCCCATCGCTGCACAATAGTTCACCAGCCTCTTCCTTGAGCCAATGTAACCACGTAAAGGGATACAACAAAGGCTTGGTCAGCAAAATGATTCCTACTAAAAACAACAAGAGAAAAAGCTGATCAAAAGCTTCTAGTTGGAGAGTGTTTGTTTAATTGTTTTTAAGACTTGGGTTACTGCATCATTTTTCAGTTACCCGTCTTCCCTGTTACTCTCCAAGTCACTCTCGGAAAACACTTCCTGCCCTGCTACCAACCCACTAGCCCACTCAAGGCCATTTCTGCCTCTTCCCCCAGCTCAAGTGTTGCCACTCACTCAGTTCAGTGGCACTCTGCTATTTCTCCCCCAAGCAGGGGCTTCTGGTTCTGTGATAAAGAACAGCATGCACAAGGGACACTAAAGCCATCAATCCTTCTTCACTTATGACCTTAGGCAGATCTCAAACCAAGCCTTCACAGCAGAAGACTGGAAAGACAAACCCACTGAACCCACTCAGAGCCTGGTCTGAGAAGGCAAGTGTTTCGCTCTTCCTAGCCAGTTAAGTTGCACAGGAAGAATTAAAAGTGCAAGATAAAATTAAGCAGTGGTATAATTCACTGCTCAGAATTTACTAATACGCAACTTAGAAAGTGCACCAAGGACTATAAACATTTCAAGACACTTCACTGTGTTTTATCACTATATTAGAGAGCAGTTGCCTTTTAACACTTATTTAACAAAATAAAAAACTTCTGAGCAGTAGTTTCCTGTAAAGAAATAAATTAACATGTTCTGATCTTCCACAGTAAGTGCAGTACAAGCATCTTCATATCAGAAGTATACAGAGCACAGCCTGTATGCATTTTTACCTATCCAATTACATCCAACGTGTTTGCGGAATGACCTAAAACTGGAATAAGAAGGATTAACTGATGCTCTTGACATTAAGGTGCTGCACTTAGATTCAGCAGATCTGGCTTCAGTTCCTTTCTCTGCCTCTGACTCCACGCATGTCTACAGGCATATCACTTAACCTCACCCCATCTCAGCTCTGTAGCTAAACACACAATAAACATCTGTCTTTTATTTCCAAGATTAATTCACATTGCACTTAAAGAGGCAGCAGAATGCTTCCGTACATGGCAGAAGGCAATCTGACATTTTAGAAGGGATAAAGCATGCTAAAGCGTTTACAATACAAGGACTCAACCCTGGCACCCTGGCAGACACCAAGTACCTCTCTTCCCCCTAAAATCATTTGCAGTCAGCAGCTCCCTTAGCCCTTCAGAAGTATGTTACCCCATTACCCAATATCACATCAATGTAATTTGCTTAACCGTAACGGCAGTTCCATCTTGGATGCAGGATGAGGTCCACATCAGGTCTGAATCTGGCTCTGGAGCTTTTAAACTTGGAGGATAGCTCCTTGCAACAGGCTAAAGCAATCCTTCTGCTGAGCACTCAGCGGCCTGAGGACCGTGTGCCTAACGAGGCTGTATCCCCACTCATACGTTAGCTTGGCAGGTCTGGTGCTCCTTTCATCTTTTGCTTCAGGTAGCTCTCTTTAATTAATAACATTTCTGTGTCGACACAGGGAACTTTCCACCCAGAATGAATGGCCCTCTCTCATTAGAACCATGACTGTCATGATGTATTCAAGAGCAGTAGTATGATTCATTCCCTTGCCTGGGAACGAGGGGTGTTGCTGGGGGGTGGGGGAAAAAGAGTCTCTGTAATGAGTGACTGATATTTGCTGAAGTTGATATGCGATTCTGTCGGCTTGAACTGCCTTGTCAGGACAAGCCTTCAGAAAGGTGATGTTCCTACTCAAGAGGTTTTCCTCATTAAAGAAATTGCATCTTAACAAGACGGAAGGGGAGGGGTGGGAGGAGAGCTGCTGCCTCCCCCCATTCCAGCCCAGTTCACACACATCAAGTACTGAAAGCTGGTTAATCCAAGCACAGTCAGGGAAGGATCAGTATTCAATTTCTGAGCCCTCTTGTGCAATGGGCTTTCACAGCAACAACCTAGTCATTCCAATAGGGACTCTCTCTGGGCTGTTGCACCACAGCCATGACACAGCCTTTGGTGGCAAGACTGGGGACCTTTACTCATGTGCTGAGCCCCCATAAGCCATTTCCAAACGCTTGGTATCCCTTTTCGGGCACCCAGCTCACTGTAACTTGTGTTCTCAATCGTCAGAAGGAAGCTAGAGAGAAACAGTTTTGTGGTCTTCCAATGTGTGAGAAAAAACAAGTCTGAATCCATGCAGTGCCTCAATCTCTGAAGACCCCCGAGCCAAGTAGAGGCTCCACAGGTCTTTCAGGAGCTGAGTTTCTATCTCGAATGCTACAGGCCCAGACACCGCTGGATACCAAAAGCAGTTGTTATTACTAAGCTAAGGAATCTGAGAAAAGGAGCAGAGTTATGAATGGACCTGCCTCAAGTCACAGCTCCCTAAGCCAGGGAGCTCTGCCACACTCGCATCCTTGGTAGCCAGCAGCTCTTCAGAAAGCATTACATTACTAAGGAAGCATGAGTGCTGTGCCTCCAGCAGCGGCTACAGAGTGCTGAGGACAACACGTTGCCACCAAGATCTAGCATGAGACACAAATCCTGGCATCCAAGCAAACATCCGCCTTCCACCCACACCTCTTGCACTCCCACAAGTTACTCTGCCCCTCTCCTCCTAAATTTGCTCAAAAGCCAGGTGGTAAAGTTTTGTAATAAATACATCAAGACCTCACTCTGTAGGGCTGCATTTAAGCAGACAGATGAGCCTCCACTGGGGGTGCAAGTAAAACACTGAAGCCCCACAGGACCAGCACTTCTGAAACCACAAGCACTTACAAGGGCTATGCATGAATCAGACTGTTTGCACTACGCCTTTCCACCATCTACACAATGTGCACAGCCTGCAAGTACTTGAAGCAGGTTCTAGTGCTTGTGTCTTAACCTCAGAGAAAGGACCTTGTTCTTCTAGGAACATCTCACCTCATTTTCCTGAATCCCCTCGGAATTCTTTTTTCTATTGTGCAATACTGCCAAAAACATACTCCAGCAACCTTGGATAAGTAGCCACTACCTCCCTGCCCATGACCCTAGTGCCTTCAGTGCCAAATGTGTAGCCTCCACATAGTAGAAGAGGCACTGACTACACTAAGTCTTTTAGGGAAGTACAGAGTGATTCCCTGGAATATTTCCTATATGTTCCACTTCCCTGATGCTGTATCCCCTTGTCTGAATAGCCTTGTTTCAGCTCTGTGGTTTCCCTGTTTAAAAAGAGATGCTCAGTTCTGCTTTGCTAAACCCTATTTGGCAATGTGTCTAAACACACACAAACTTAATTAGTTCAGGAGGGAGACTCGGCATTTGTGGTGACGGATAAAAGCAATGGGAAATGAGACAAGTCAGAGCTGGCAGGGAGTCCTCACTCAAGCCTCATTCACTGGCATAGCACTAATCAGATGTGATGCTACACGCTACTGCACCCAATCGGTGACGGAGCGGCGTGATGTGCTACTCACCAAGCGGCTGCATCCAGACTCTCTGTATCCGTGTGGTTGGAAACATGAAATGTATTTTCAGCTTTGCCCTGGAGATGCTTCAGGATTGAACTCTGAAGTTAATGGTTTAAAAAAAAAATTAAAAAGGAAGAGGGAGAAATGAACCACTCACTACAACCTCATGGCCAGGAGTGGAGTCTTCTTTTCCAGCTGACTAGTAAGGTACAATCCATGCGAGAGACCACTACAAATGGTGAATCAAGTATCTCAGCTCCAGAACTGCATGTCCTGCTGGCCAGCTCACTCCACAACACCCACAGCTCACCAGGAGTAGGGTCGATCTTCACTTCTGTTTTGTCTGGTACTTTTTTTTATTATTATTATTATCATCAAAACCAATCAGCCACGGATAGAGAAATCTAGCAGCAAAACGAGTCAGCAGCTCACAGTTTTGAGGCAAGACAAACATGTTGCTTTAAGAGCAACGAAGACGATAGAGAGCAATTCACTCACTTTAAGGATCACAGGCAACTTGCAAGGAGATGTGCAGAGCATCTGCAGAACAAAGTGTCTTTCTGGCCCCAAGACAGGTGGCATAATGAGGATCAAGAACAGCTTTTCCTGGGTCTGGGAGAAAAATCAGTAGCTCTTAGCAGAGGAGAGGACCCAGTCACCCTTTGCCTTCTGTAGAGCTTTGAAGCAAAAACCCTCAGAAGGTTGCCTGTTCCATACAGATAACCAAGTTAGGATGCCATTAGCTGGGGACCCTTATTCCACAGTGGAAGGGATGGAAAGATGGGCTTTGTGCACAGGCAAGTCACAACTCTGTTCCTTACAACCATCACCAAAAACAGTAAACTGGAATCTCAGGACAGCAATACAGAAGTAAAGAGCTGAGAAAAGAGAACAGATGAGAAACGAGAGTTCGGCACATTCCTCAGCTGTCACTGTATTGGTCTCTAACAAAAGTTTAAACATAAAGAAAAATAAGCCCCACTTTTAATTTAAACCGGTTGTGTAGGAATTAGGGAATACACTCATACACCAGTTCTGGACATGGCCCCAGTGAACACTCAGGTTTTGACTCAAAAACTAGCATGCCAGACTGTCTGGAGCATGGCAAATTCCCCCTCTCCACTGGAGCTTGTGCTGCCACTTCAGTCCTCACATCTCATGTCTCACTAATCATACCAAGAACAGGCAAGGAGCTGCCACTCTACAAAGACCACTCTGCAGGAAAGAACCAGTGCTGATTGCTCCCAGGCTGCATGTAGTTTATTTAGGCTTCAGACTTAGGGAAACCAATGTCAAAGTGAAAACCAAGTAACTACTAACGAGTTGTGGATGTCAGTTTAACACTGGATATGTCAGGCCCAAGCTTTATCGATGTGATAACAACAAGAGTCTTTACCCAGCACTCTAAGGAAATAAAAAGCTGACGAGAGATTATAGGAATCCAAGTGAATTCAGCACAATGTGACTCTGATTTGCAAACACCTTAGGGATTAGACTAATCTAATTCTTTGACACTTAACTCCTTAAAAAAAAAAATCAAATTTTAGGCTGCTAGTCCAGCTACTTTCATAATGAGACATGCATGTATATCAGCACCTGTAGATCCCAGTGCAGGTTCCCATGTGGTACTCTTTCAATACTGTTGCCCAGCTAATAAGCATACCTCAATGATAAAAACATGGATAAAGTGTGCCAATCTTGGCTTGTATTCTCCTTCCAAAGACTAGTCCATGGTTTGAATATGGTTAATGCACCAAGGCAACAGAGGGAAGGCCTTTCATATAAAAGTCAGGTAAGGATCCTTGCTTGACTTGGCTGCGCAGTGAGACAAAGGCTTTTTTGTGTGCTCTTAGAGATACTCACCCTTATTTCTGTTCCCTCCTCTGCATGGAAATCTAATCCTCTCTATTCCCAGAGGAGATGCCAGGCAGGATGCAGTATGTGCATCACAATTTACTGAATGAAGGGGTAACATTTTATTCACCCAATCTCTCAGGATGAAATCTAGACTGAAGCATTCAGGGACCAGGAAAGTCAGAAACAAGAGCAACATCCTCTTCTCTTTGGGAAGTATAATAGGTAAAAGAGGAAACACCACAAAACCCCAGTTTAAAGCTTTTCTTGGGTATGAACAGAACTCATTTGCTATAGAGAATATCCTGTACAGTGATCTTGCACTATGCCCAGCACCCACCTTTCTTCTTAAGCAACTCTCCTCTACTCCTCATTATGCATAACAAACAATGACTCCCCAGGAAACAAAGACTTGGGACTGTCAGAGGCTTGTGGATGCAAGAGGCTTAGAAACTAAGGGGAGCCACTGCAAAAATCGAGTGCAGCATGAAGAGTGCTTGCAGACTTCTCAGTCACAGCTCTCCACTGGCAAGAGGTTAAACATAGCCAAGGCTGCAGCAGAATTAACAAGGAAGGAACAAAATGGAGCCAGGAGATGAGCATCCTCCATTCTTCTCGACCAAACCAGAGATCTGTGAAATCATACTAGTCAGTAACAACTACAGCAATCCAAGGTGGAAGGAGAATTTTGTTTCCAGGCAGGAAATGTTTGCAAAGATGTACACACTACAGGCAGGCATGGAGTAATAAAGCTGAAAAAAATCTCCCCCCGCTTCCATACTCACATCACTTTCAAATCCCAGTCACCACAGGTCACAAAAATCGACTTGACGCTGGGATCTAAGAGGCCTTCCTTTGCCATCCACTCGTCAACCCTCTGAAAGGAAGGCAAGAAAAGGGGATGAGTTTTGCAGAGACAGGCCGAGCCACAACAGTTAAACTCAGATAAGCTGCTTGCAATCAAGAGAGAAGAAAATTGTGATGTTATCCACCCCTCTCCCTCTCTCTCTTCGCTTGCCATCTCAACAGCACATTTGGACCTTTGAAGATTTCTGATAGGAGACATCAGGCAACCAGAGCAGAGATGATCTTTATCAGACACCACAGCAGCTCTGCTCATAGAAGGATGGAAGTTGTGCAGTGCTAATGGGACAATACAGATGCAGTATTACTTGACTTCTCTCCTCTTTTCTTCTCTCCGTATCAAATGGGCTGGTTACGAAATGTAACTTGAGTCCCCATCAGTGATGAGAAACCTCTTTATGTGTTGAAGTTTTCTAGTGTAGGCCAGGAGTGGGGAGAATCTAAACCTAGAGGGTCCACTACGGTCCTCCAGGTATCAGATTGGGAACCGAAGGGGAAACAAGATCAATATTCTTGATCGACTTCCCCATAGGCACAGTTGTTCTGGATTCACTTTGGAAATGGATTACATTAATCTGGAAGATGCATATCCACCTTGGCGATTAACCAGGCATAACTAAGCTAGAACAAACCTTTATCATAAACACTTGCAGTATTCCAGCTAGATCTAACAAGCTCTTATTATAAAATGCCTGAAACCTTCTGGTGGCAGGTGACAGGCAATTGGCTGCTGTTAGTGAGGCTGCATAACAGCATTTCCAGTGCCTTGGCAAGAGAAATCCCCTCCTCTTCTCCCTCACTGGATGCCTTCAGCTCCTGAAAAAAACTACCATGCCTCAGAATCTCATTTTAACCAAAAAATTTATTTTCAGATAGCCCAAATCTCATTTTAACCCAGAAAGCTACAACTGTATTAATTGTACTGAAAAGGTGTTCAAAAACAAGCAGAAATATTTCTATAGTAAGAAATTCTTCTAAAAACAGAGTGAACTATTTTTTGGAGTACTCCAGTAGCATTTGAGCAAACAGGACTTTCCCCTTGGGGAAGCAGGTGTAGACATACTTATGCTTAAAGACATGTACTGCTGTAATATGTCTTCTGGGGAGCATTAGGACCAGGCAGAGCAGAGAGGTTGCCTTGGATGTAAGATGTCACCTCCACAGAATACCATCTTTGGCCTCATGGCACTCCTGCAGCCTTTTCAGCAGAGGACGGGGCTTCCTTCTGCAACCAACTGTAAAACAGCCCTCTCAGGGGAAAGCACCACTGAAAGTAGCATCCAGCCTCCTGTCCCTGCGAGGCACTTTTGCCTCCGTTGGGTTGCTGGGATCTCACATCCATCCCTGTACAAAGCTCCAAGGAGCACGGGACAGCAGCTGTAACCTTTCTAAAATCCCTGATATAAGCGCCCATGAAGTGCTGTCTCCACGGAGGATTTTAAAGCCTTTAATTTGATTTCCTCACATAACCAATTGTTGCAATTATTCTGATTAGGAACAATTAGGTAACACAGCAATGGAAATCCTGACAGAGACAATGCATCGAACAGCAACCTGCAGTCTGAGAGGGCTCTGCTTGAGGAGGTTTCCTTCACTATTTGACTACCAACAAAAGCTATTGATGGAGAAATACTTCCAAGCTAATTAAGCCCTAAATGCTCTAGGAATTCAACATTAGCAGATGGCATTATTAGGGCTATCTCTGCATTTGCACATGCTCCAGATTAGATTTTAGAGGCATTTTCTTTCTACACTACATGTATTATTGAGCATTTAAATAGGTAGAGAAAATTAATTTAATAAGGTGCTGAGGGAGTGGAAGAAAAAGGAGGCAGAGCTACCAGAGCAATGGTCTCAAGCAATGTCTTGGTGCTTTAAAACTGGCTCAAGCAAGAATAGCCTCTTCTCGGGTCTGCTGGCAGGAGTTTGGATACCTTGTCAGTACCCTTGACATGAACAGCTGGAGATGACAGATCAATGGTTCAATACTCTCAGCAGCATGTCACCAACGTGACAGCAAATGTTATTCTAATGAAGCTGTAATCATAGTCAAATTGCGTAGTTCGATTCTCAGAAAAGGGGGAGGGTGCAGGGCAAGAAATGGAGAGGGGAGGACAGGACCTGAGGTCAGAGTTCGGGAACTAAAGGTTATTCTTCTTACCTCAAGCACTTGCTGGAGGCTTGGCTGCCCATCCACCATGCCTTGAATAATCCCAGTCAGCTGAAACAAGACACAAACAGAAAGCAGGAATCAGAACAGCAGTCAAAAGTTCATTAGAAAATCTCCTCTCCTTTCCTCCTTCCTGCAGCTAAAAGACGTTCCTGTGATCTGTGCGGACAATACTGAGGAGTAAGCCATGGCAAAGTGCCCCTGGCAGCTCTCTCACCACAAGCAAGGGCAGAGCTTCACCTCAAATACAGCAAAGCAGGAGGGCTCCTACCCACACCATAAAACACCGAACTCCCAACAGAACAGGATCCACTCAGGGGTGCAGTGATGCCCTCTGCTTCATGTACTGACACCATACCCAACTTGCTGCCTTTCTTCAACACATAGTTTCCAGTTTTAATGTTGCCCTGACTTGCACATACAGAAGTAGCTACTGGTATCTTCAGGCATTCCCCTGCTATCATGACGACACCAAAATTGCATAGTATTAGATAAACAGAATAAACTATTATTGGTAAATGAGAAGTGTAGAGAATCCATTCATCCTCCACTGTGATGGCAGCAAGTATATGTATTACCTGATAATCCATCGCAACACTCTTCCGCATTTTAAATCGTAGACAACAAACATCATATTTAAAGAAACTGAATGAAACCTGAAGAAAAAACATTTTCTTCCAACTATAGTACACTTGCTTTTTTCAGTGGGCTTCTTAGGGACAGACCCTGCCAACAGCTAATTCCACTGACTTTACCAGGACTGCGTGGCTATTTAAAGGTAAGTACATGCACAAAAATATAAAGGCTCATGGGTCTTTGACTGTGTCTGCCCAGGATAGCTTGAGGCATGTGGAAAATAAATAATTTTTTCTGCCTGCCTTCCAACTGACAAAATTGTCTTTTAACATATTGAATATTGGAGGTCAGTAACTTGCCATCAATGCACCCAAGTAATTAAAAAAATCGTTATTAAAACAAGCGCACACTACAGTATTTTGCTTTATATTGCACTTTCCTGAAGCTACACATCTCACACATTTTCATAAAACAAAGGTCAAACACAGCGTAAGAGCATGCCCTACCACCTCCGTGCAGCATCCAAACCCCCCAGTCATGAGTCACCAACAACTTTCCCATCAGTGAAGAGCAACTCATACCAGCTCTGCCTAGTTGTGAAACATAAGCCCTGTACCAAACCACAGGGCTCTGTATTATTAAACACATGGCAACTGAAACTAGCTCAACTGTTTCTACCTCTCTGTTCCTTCGGCTGCTTGGCTTACAGCACTGAACTAGGAAGAAAGAAAAAAAGATTAAACTTCAATTAAATTGTAATTACATTTAATGAATACCAAATACCTGACTCACTAAATAAGCTGTAAGTGGAAAGATTATTTTCTCACAGTGACTTCCATGGAATAGTAATATATACCTTTTAGGCAAAGTATTTTAATTTTAAGAATGCAGAGTTCCTCTAGGTGGGCTTCTGAAGTTCATCAGGTCATTATTAGATGGAATTTTAAGGAGGTGGGGGGACACAGACACTCTTTTATATTTCAGAAACTGTTTTTATATTAATCTGTATTTTAATTGGGTAACAACTGCTGCCTACAGACTTCCCATACTCTAAGAGGCAGATAGATTTACGAGATTAATGCGTGGCTCTTTAGAGCGGGTTTTAACACTCATTGGCTTGTTTCTTCCTTTTCTTGGTGTCATCTTCTCCATGCATTTACCTGCCAAAGATGGGTAGCTCACCTGCTGCAAAGCACTGGCTCTAGCTCTCTGAGGGCAGATCAGATCGAACCTCTGGAAATAAAAGTTGAGCACTTGGGGAAGTGTGACAGGCAGCTTCTCAGGATCACAGCCAGGGCCATGCGAATGGCTTCCACTGCATCTGCTCAGTGCTGCACTCCCTGATGGGTACAGGTAGGTGGGGCTAGAATGGCCTAATCCAGACACCTCCGTTCATGACGGAAGGAGGGATGGGAAAGCAGTAGCAGGGGAGTCACTGTTTGATTTTACCCAAGACTCCTACCCTTCCTGAAAGAAGGGAAATAACCCCTCCTCACCCACAGGGCCAAGCAAATCCCAGCTCACTCAGACAAGTGCACCTCGCCGCGCAGACACCCACCAAGACCCTCACAGCAGAAATCACATGTATGAATACAAAGGGATATACACCCACTCCACGGCTATACTTCAAAACAAACAACGGAGATTGCTCAAAAGAGTCCGGATCTCTGCTCGCTCACCGTCACTGCTCCATTCTGTCCACAGTTACACATATCTGTAACACTCAACCTAGTGCACTGGGTGTCTGCAGCACTATTTGGTCTTGCAGCTTTGATAAAGTATAAAAGCCTAAAACTATGCTATTGTAAAGTTGACTGGTGATCCTATGAAGCACATGGTACTTGGGAACATAAACAAGTTATAAGGCATTTTTCTTTTTGTACTTTTATTGTTCATTCCTTCAGGGGAAAAAAAATCAATAAAAATTAGTCATTAAAAAAGAGCAAAATACCATGAAAAACCCTATGTGAGCATCTTGCATGCAGACAGAATCTTTCACTTAAGCACTTGGCATGAGTTCTCTTGGGCAGCAACTAGACAAACCACTGGTATCTTCCAGTAGTATGGAAGTGGTAGGGGCATGATGAGTTTTTTATGTCTAACAACAGCTTTTAGCTACCTTCAAGTGCTTTCCACCTTCTCAGCCTAAACGTTCTTTGCATCACTCAGCATAACCAAGCTTCAGGAGCTGTTGTTTTACAGAGATAGGTGAAGAGAAAAGGGACAGGATCAGGGCTACAGAACGAACTGGCACAAGCATGGGAAGATACGCTCCTGGCTGCTGGTGCAGGACATCAGAGGAGTCTTCTCATGACCAGGGGTATGCGCAGACACAGAGCAAGACTAAAGCAAGGGGATGCCATGAGGGTGCCCATGAGTACTACACCCTTGTAGACACCATTCCCATGCTGTGCCGTCTTCTTCTGGAAGGAAGACAAATTCAAGTGATGCTCCAGATCCAGGGAGTGATATCAAAGGACACCAGTAATCCTCTCACACATATTCTTTATGCAGCAGTCTTCTTGCTTCCTGGTAAAGACAGCAAGCAGAGGCGGGGGGAAAGCAGCACAGCAGACAGGTTCCGGTGTAATGTCAACACCACTGTTTTTCCTACAGAGTTTATCTCGGAAACCATCATATTTCTACTTTAAGACAGTTTGCTGATTACATAAGCACTTGTCTCTGGTGTACAATCTGATAATCAGCCCTGGTCTTTCTTTGTAGACAAAGAGGCCAATAAATCTCACCCTTTGTAAGTAGAGGTGCCTAGACAAAGTCCTTCATTGGCATTTAGCAAAATGGGTATTTTTTAGAAAACATAAAAGAGCTGAAAGTTGATGGTTGGGAGCTCTGCAGGCACTGGCTTCACAGGGGCTGAAGGCTGAGTACACAGCACATCCCAGCTCTTGCCTCAAGATCTGACTATGGCCCTTCTGCCTTTCATCCTCACATCACATCCCCAAAAGCCAGTAGCACACATGATAGAGGCAGCTTGCTGGAAGGGAGTTGTCAGCACAGCAGAAAGCATTCCATGAGCCACAGGCAAGTGTCTTGTCCTCTCCAGCAGGACCAAGTGTGTGAAGAGGGAGGGAGATGCTCTGAGCTCCGCCAGTCCTGTGCAGGAGGTGCCCAGGCTCTCTTGCTTAGCATGATGGAGCAAGAGCAGGAACAAGAGCCGGAGTCTAAGGCGGAAAAGCGTAATGGAGTAAGAAAGAGCAAGCCAGAGGTCTGCAGTGAGCAGAGGATTTACTGTAGTAGCAACATCAGCTCTTACAAGGAACTGGCACTTGAACTGGTAGTATCACTCATACAGCCTTCAGGGCAGGCATCCACATGATCACCACAGGCCTGGCCCACTGGGGCTGCCCAGCAAGGGTCACAAATCCCACAGGTCTTTATGCAACAAATATGGCCTTTCCAAAAAGCAGGTGCAAACAAGGAAAGGTACTTTGTGACTGTTTAGCAAAATCCTCAGTACAACCAGTTTACTTCCGCTTAATGCAGTGTTTCCAAGTCAGGCTGGACACGAGATCCTGCAGCAGGCCCCTCCAGCACTACCCTGCTCCCCAGGCTTCACATCAGCCCCCAGAAACCTAGCTAGGGAAGGGCAGAAGGTCTGCCAATGCAGGCGGCACAGAAGAGACGCTGTGCACTGAGCAGCATGGACTACTCAGAGGTTTTGCCCAAAAGCCGGTGGTCTCCAGGCCATAATTAAAAGCAGCTCCCTAACACACACTGTTAATGGCAGAGAATTTCTCAAGCCTGGTGTGCTTGACTATTCTGTACCACAGATACACACTGGAGGATTTTTTAAGACCATTTTGCCTGTTGGCTTCACAGCTGTCCATTTTTATTTCACTCTGTACACACGCTACCAGGCAGGTCAGCTGCAGAGCAGAGACTGCAGCACGATGCTGCAGCAGGGAAGTCCATCCCCATTCTTGGGCCTCCTATAAATGCACAATCCACTACACGGCATACCACTGCTCAGCACACAACCTCTCTCTCTCGCTCTACTACTCTATCCACAGGAGACACAAACACTCAAGAGTCACAAATACCTGCTCCAGGCATCTGGGCTCCGAAGAGCAAAAGAAGACAGACAAAGTGGCACTGCACCGAAGGAGCATAAGATGGGGTGGACATCTCTACCACAAGCTCAGTGTCCAGAGGACCTCCAAGCCACTAATCCCAGCATCAAACCCCTAGTGCCTCTTCACACCACAGCATGCTTCAGACTGCATTCAGCTTGGAAAACCATGACAAACAAGTCAGATTTTCTTGCAGGCAGTTAACAGAATTGTAACCTTCAGCGCTGGCAAGAAGGACAAAACAGAGGAATTTCTCCAAAATGTAACTTCATTAGGAGTTAATTAATGAGAAAACTTCTTTAGAATGTAGATGACATATAAAACTTACACTTTCAGCCTTACTCCACAACATAACATGTCTCTTAACACAAATCAGGTGCAAGCTTTAAAGTTTATCACAGCATACATTTGCACAAGCACATGTCCAGAAAGTCCCTTGTGGGTTAGGACAGCCAAAGTAGTTGTCCAGCCTTCTAGTAATAAGGCTGCAAAAGATTTTTCATTATAGTTCCCTGTTTTCATACATTTATAGCTTTCTGAAAGCCTCTCCTGTTGTCTGTGCTTAGGGTTTTTTTTTCTTTTTTTTTTTTCTTCTTCTTTTTCCCCCCAAAGTTTAAATGAAATATCTTCACCTGTTTTGCAGTTACAGTAGGACAATGAAAACATGTATTTGTTTTTAAAATGAGGAAATTTGGAAGGGTCTGGCTGACCTTGGAGAGGCTCCATGCAGCATAGAGAAGTCATTTAATCAAGTTAGTCCACATAGGACAAGTGTGCTGAGGGCCAGATTCTGCAGCCATTGAGGTCACGGAAAATGCTTCATGGCGTCAACAGTCCCAGTCCTGTCTGCAAAGAACTCGGATTCTCTGATTCCCCTAGTTAGTATTTTAGTGCCTGGGCTGGCCAACGGCAAAACAGTGGAGTTGCAGGGGAAAAAGCTCAGAGCAAAGGGAATTTAGAAAACCTCCCTGGCTGCAGTAGGGAAGAAGCACACAACTTGCAGAAACAGTTAACTTTTTGTGCTCAATGAAAAAAAAATTAATCCCTCTTCCCTGACTCCTTGGATCCATAAGGAATCATATTTACCGAACTCCTCGCATGCCATCTTCATCTTCTCACCTATATCTCCTTGGCAATGAGTGCAACCAAGTAAAAAGACCTCACTTCTCCAGCAATCGTTTCAAGCACCCTACTGGCACATCAAAAAAGAATCTTAAAAAAAGAGATGTAAGGTTGTCTTACCACTCTGAGGAGCTCATCAAATCACAATAAGCAAGCACATAGGAGAGTCATTTAGAGCTTCTGAACCATGGAGCAGTACAACGCTTCCTTTCGACCAGGCTCTCTTTGACCTTCCCCACCAAAGAGCAGCATAGCACAATCATTAAGAGCTTACAGACAAGCTCCAGTATCTTGACCAATTGCTAATACAGCATTAATATTTTAATTATGCGGTCACCCAGGAATACATTCATTAGTTACATAAGCAAGTGATCTTTGTTAGGAGATTATAGCCGTAACTCGAGTTAGTTACAAATCCAAACCAAAGCCTTTACATGCTTCTACAATAATAAAGATCATTTCCCTTATCCTTAACATGAGCCTGGCCCAACACCATGCCTTGCAGCTGCATCCTGAGGAGGTGATCCCAACCCCTGGTGCAATGAAAACCTGCTTCCCAGAGATACTCTTGGTGCACTGGGGAACCTTTGCACTTTACCTCTGTACAGAAGGGCGTAAGCTGGGGATGCACCACAGGCTGAACATACATGTGAAAGGTGGATTCAATCTCCATCGTCCTGCCATTCAGCTTCAGGATAGGGAATTCGATGATTTCCTGAATAAGGTAAAAAGAAAAGCAGCTGTTCATTTAAATCAAACAAAGAAGCGAAGCTAGGAAAGACCCATGCTAGCAAGATGGCAGTAAGAAGAGGGGGGTGATGGTCCCAAACAGAAACGAGGGCAACACGAAGCTCTGCACTACAAATGGGAGAGTCACGCAAGTGCAGAGAACACGTCCAGCGCTGCTAATGTTAAGGAGCACGGTGCTGACACACATCACACACTGGCCCCAGCTGGGACATACCGGTAGGTCTTTGTGCTCAGGGCAGCATCTGCACTCGCTGTTGCCTCAAGCTGAACCTTTCAAGAGGAAGACAACATGGCACCACCTGCACGTGCTACCCAGAGAACACAGAGAAAAGCTTGCAGTGGGTTCACTTCTGGTTAGTAATGACATCTCAGACAGGATGCCCTCTGATGATCAGCTCCACCCTCTCTACCACTCACTCCTTCTGGAGGGCACCAGACAGACAACAGGAGCTTCTTAAGAATTTGCATGCTAGTGCACGAAGCACCTCCTTCCCAGGCGAGGTTGAAAAAAGCAGCAAAGAGCATCACTCTCCTCCAACAGAGAGGGAAGAGGAACTGTAAGTCCTCCTGCAAAAACCACCCCTATTGGATACAGCACAGAAGCAAGCCCTGCTTTATGTTTCTCTCTATAGCCAATTTATGCTGATAGGGAAATAAAAACGTTCTTCATCAGAAGAATGTTCAATTATTTGAATAATCAGCAATCAAAAATTTACATGGACCTGTTAATAAAAAGTTTAAACAAATCCAGTTACGATGGATTTCTCAATTATTAAAAAATATACATGAAATTAAAAAAGCCGCCCACTGAATAAAAGCGATAAAATCCTTTGTGTTCACCCCCCTCCTTCCCCGCTCCCTCTCCTCCTTCCAGTTTAATGCAAGAGAAGTGACAATTTGTTTGGTGTCTTTAAAGAATAATTTGTCTATGTTATTTAATAGAGATGCATGGCACCAACGTTCTGGAGTGCAAATGAGCCTGCTGAGTGATATCCATGCAACAAGCCTCTCAAATCACTTCTGGAGAGAAAGAGAGAGAGGGAGAGAGAATAAAAAAAATATTGCTTTTTAATATTCAAAAACAGTTTGCAAAATTTAATCAAAGCAGAGCAAAAGCTAACATTTTTACCACTTTGACATTTTTATTAGCGCTTTCATAAATTTTTAAAACATGAATGGAATTAGTTTAACAACAAAAAAAACTGCCTGAAAACATCTGGAAGAGACAAATAAGAAATAATAAAAAATAAATAAAAAAAAATCCAACTCCAGCAAGTAAAATTAGCATGTGGAAAACACAATCACTGCAGAGAACTAACACAGGTTTTGGACCTGGGCTGCAACCTCCATGACCTGCAGGCAGAAATTATCATGAGGTCACATATCTGAGCTGAGGACATCACCACCCCGGCAGCCAGAAGGAGGGCAAGAGGATGGGTGGGTAAATGCAAACAACAAATAATTTAAATAGCCAGTGGAATCACCCAGTTTCCATCTCGGGGGGAAGGCACGAACTCAGCTCCGTAACCACGACGGCTCCCAGAAGCAGCCGAGCTGAGGGCCATGCCAGCAGGGCACGGTCAACCCAGGCTCAGGAGGAACGTGCTGCCAGCCGAGAGGAAAAGCTGGAAAACGTTAAGGGTGATGAAGCGCCCAGGCGTAGACGCTGAGCGGCCAAACAGCAGGCAATGCAGGGCTTCATGGTTTCCCCGCTGTCAGCTTTGCTGTACTCGCACGTGCTGCGCTGAAGAGGTTTGGGCGCATCCTTTCCGCCAGCCCCACAACCACGCAAGAGTGACGAAGGGACCATACTGGGGCTGTGGCTGGAAGGGCAGAAGGATGTAAAAAGGCAGAGAAAAACACTGCTCCAACTCTGCAAAATGCCTGAGCATCACTCAGATCTTCCGTTGGGGGAAGTCAAATTTGTCAACTTCAGCCATCCAGAATTACCAGCGGAGACAACAGAAGCTGGTGATCAGAATAAGGCAGGCTGGACACAGCTGAATGAATTTCTCCTCTTGAAATAACCAACCATCACGGGCAGACACTGAATGCAGCACATTTCTGTTCAGAAGGAAAGTGGACTGCAAAGTTGGAAGCAAATGGATGTCCTAACAGAGCCAGGCTTAACCCCAGGCTGGCCAATACGTGTTACTACCCTATCTGCCAAATACTGCTCTCCTTCCTCAAGCAGTCTGTAGAAGGGGCTGGGGAAATGTGTTACCTTTTGGCTCTGCAACCCAGACCAAGGGCAATCTTTGAAGCGGGCAAGTCCACGGCAGGGCAAGACCAACGGCCTCCCTCCCAGAGGGAGGCATGCACAGATTCGATTTCACAGCAAGCCTGCGTTGCAATGCAGACATCAGTCCTAAGGGAACAGAAATATCCTCAGGGGCCATCAAGTGGCTGGATGCAAAGAGGGACTGAAAGACAGCCCAGCCGGCTGATCTGATACACAAAGGCGTCATTTGCCTCCAGACCCAAAGGCAAAAAGCACTTCCAGGAGGGTCGGATTAAAACATACGGAGGAAATAAAAAAAGCTGTACTAAAAAATGTGGAAAATTTAACAATATCAAGAATTACTGCAGGTCTGTGGGATATATGCAACCAGGGAGCGGGGTGGAACCTGAGCAGCAACTTCAATGTCTTGGGAGAAAGAACAGCAGCTCTTTTGGGCTTATTTGGTCAGTTTTTCAAGCAAGTGGTAAAGGACCTTTCCCAAAAGGCTGTTTATCTGCACGCTTCCTATAGCAAAGATTTTTCCAGTCTCTGGCAATGTTTGCTCCACTGGTATCTAAGGCAACAGATACCAGCCCCATGAAATCAGCCCCACTCCTCACTAACGACGTTAGCCAGTCCTGCAATGAAATTTAACCTGTGACACTGCTGTACTTTTCATTTAAACTTTCATTTGGAGAGAAGCAGTGTTTGGAGACCCTGCAGTTTGTCCTGCTAATAAAGACAAGTGTTGGGACCTTTAAAGGTGCCATTCATCTTTTGCCTTTATTAAATTCAATTTTCTTAAGCCCATGATACATCATGAAATTAAGAGTTGACATTCCTGCAGAAACAAAAATATCTATCAAACATAAACAGAAAGGGGAAAAAAAGAGGCCTCTATTACCAAGAATTTATGGCTTAAAGTTGATCTGTTTCCACTTTTTTTTTTTTTTTTTTTAACAAGCATATGGTTTGTTTTAGATATCCAAAATGTTATTACAGATCTAGAATTTCATTAGTAATTATTATGAAATGGTGAGCACTTAGACACACACCCCCAACAGACCACGATTCAGAAAGGCAGCCAGGCGCTCTCTCACATTTCACAATAGCCTGGCGAGCTTAAAATGCTCAGCCACATCCATACAGCCAAGGACCTTCTCTGCTCTTTTCCAGGTGAGGGAAGGTGGAGCGAAGCAGCGCACTGGAATTAAAAGGAAAGGTTCACTGACATTTGATTTCTTTAATCAGACTCTGATCATTCTTAAGAGCTACCCCGATATCCTCACACGTTTCTGCTTCCAACACCGACTATACGCGTGCCAGCTACGGCACTGTCCTGCGCCAGTGGCGTGTGGGTCTTCTAAGTCTTTTTTTCCACCCCAGCGTTTCCTCATAGCACAACCAGAAGTTATGAATGTGCTGAAATAACGCTGAGGGTGCCCAGAGACTGCAAATAGCCACAAGGTACCAGAAGAACAAATGCACCCATTTGAATTTTGCAAGCACTGCAATTAGGTACTTTATTTAGCACTGCAAAGTAACTTGAAAGGAAATCCAGGATTCAAACCACCAGCAATAAATAAGCGGCTTTTTATTTTCCTTTCATTGTCATGAAAAGTTGAGCATGTTTTGTGTTGAGAAATTCTGCACGCAGCTCCCAATTACAGGCATTTGCATTTATATTGTTGGAACACAGAGCTTCTAAAAATCAATATTAACACACTTAAAGAAAAAGACATTGCCACTCTGTCCCTCCTCTCAGCTGCTCTCCCAAACACACTCACAATAGGAACATACAGAGCTGTGGGCTTATAAATATCCATTACCAGGTCCACTGTCTCTACAACAGTCTTGTATTTATGATTTTCTGGTACTTCAAACAAATCTATTGACAGCTTGCTCAGAATTTCCCTCCCCCCCCCCTTTTTTATATTTTTTTTAAAAACATTCCCCAAAAGGAGACACCAGGTGCAAGCCTGCTGTGTAACCTGGCTGTCCCACGACGGGGGTCTGAGGAGTAGCAAGTAGGCTGCAGTGTAACTGCATAATGCCTATGGACTTCCTCTTCAAAGGGATTTGAAAAATTCATAAGGGCACGTGAAACGACCGCTGCAAACCCAGCCTTTTCCTACCCAACCACCCTCAGTGAAACCCCCCTCTCTTTAACACCAGAAAAGGGATGCAAGAATTTAGCGGCCTTGATTTTCTTGATAATACATCAACAAGCACACAGCTATACTCTACTAAAAGTCTTCTCAGAACAGCAAGATCTCTAGAGTTTTGAAAAGCAAGCAGCAAAAGTTGTGCTGCTTCCCCCACAGGAATCTTTTTCTTATCGTCTTGGATTTATGGAGCAATAACATTATTAGACTAAAAGAATACAACGCACAGCAAAAACTTCCTAGCTCTAAAAAACCTTTTAATCCAGAAGCCCATTTAAGAAGTGGACAAGGCTTACTTCAGGACAGTGATTTATATATTTGCGGAAGATCTTGTGGCCATTCAGTTCAAAAGCTAGCAGAGAATAATTTATCCCCTATTCTCACACCCATTTGAAGAAGTTTAATAAACACCAGAGTAAAAGATGCTCATAAAAATCAGAGCTGACTGTTCAAAACGCTATAAAAACAAGCAGATGTTTTAAGAGAAACGGATTTTTCCCTTTCCTTTCCCTTTTTTGATAACAAAAAGGAAAAAACTTCCTACCAAAAGACCGTTTTACACCTTCAAAAAAGGTAAGGGAGGGGGATGCAAGGGAGTCTCACTGAAGGGAACACAGGCTCAGCATCAGCTTATTTTATTCAGGGATTTTTTTTCCCCCTCTTTAAAGAAAAAAAGTCATTTTATGCACAAGGAGCTTATTTCTTAAACAAACATTCGTGTTTTTGATTTACACCACGGGCTGCTCCTAAATAATTTATGGCGGGTTAAATTTATTGCACAGCCCTGGCCGGCTGCAAATTCGAATTGCCAAATAATTAGATTTTAGGGCAATGCTTATAAATTATCCGCCGATTTGTCCGGACTTGTTTGTCAGTTGCTTTGTGCTTCGGGTCATCTTTGGCATTTCACTGTTTGTGTTTTAATTGCTGATTTACACTTTGACAGATGAGAGTTGATGCCTCCAAGTTCCGGGAGGGAGCTGGGGTGGGGGGGGGGGGAGAGAGAGAGAGAGAGAGAAGAGCAGGAAGAATCAGAGCTCTTAAAGCTTGCGATTTTCCTTTTTTCCAAGGCAATTAAAATCGAAAACGGACATAGTAAGGACAGCACTAGCCTAACAGATCTTCCTCCTCAGTTTCCACTGTGCCTTAATAATTATTTTAACTAAAGCTGTTTTCAAGTTGAGCAGCCTTGCACTAGCCCTCGGGGGCAGTAACCAAGATGACCTCATAGGTCTTTTCCCCAATTCTAAATTTCTAGTTAACTAACTAAAACAAGCACCATAAAGACAACACCTTTGTAACTGGGGACAGCAGGACCTCCACTGAATCAAGTCGATGTCGGCTGTCCCAAAGACGTGCACACACAGTGATGAGTCTCACAGCACTTCTGCCCAAGGTAAGTTACTCACAGCACAAAATAACCCTGTCAAAAGGCCTTCAGGGAAGCAGCTGACCCCCAAATTACATTTTCCATCATTATCTAGCTGAAAATACACATCTGCACACACCCAACAATTAAATACACTTAAACAAATGTCATATCCTCAGGAAAAGTGTGAATGGAAATACACACCAAAAAAATCAAAACACAAGGCAGCAAGCAAGAACATGGGAAGATTACGAAACACAGGGAGAAGACGATGTGAATACAACTTCTGCTCCTGGATCCTTGAATATCCAGGGTTTCTTCCTTCCCCCTGCCTTTAGCATAATCTCACTGCCAACTCTCAAAATTTAGGCACTGGAACCCAGTTTCAAAGGCTGATTTTCCTCAATGATAGATTTTGAGTTGTCTTTTGGGTTCTATATTCTGACATCAAATCTGGCTCATATTTCTAGGTGTTTCCTTAAAACCGTGAGAGTGAGGGATCATTTCTCTCTCTTTAATAGGAGCTGAAATTCCCATCTAATCACATGCCTCCAGGAGCTTTAGCTTTAAGAGAGACATCTAGTCCATGCTCTTGCCCTAAAGCAGCAGCATCTTCCCCTAAATCATTTCTGACTTTGTCTAGGCTGTTTTTAAAGACTCCAATAACAGAGATTCACACACTCCCCAGGCATTCTATCCTGGTGTTTCATTCGTTTTATCATGAGAAAGTTTTTCCTAATGTGTAATACGAGTTTCCTTTGCTGTTGTTTAAATTCATGACTTCTCCTCCTATGCACTGTGGACACAGGCCAGAACCTTCTCCTTAGTAACGGAAGACTTATCATACATTCCCTTCTCTTCTCTGTACTGAAGAACCTCAATGCCTTCCAGTCTGTGCTCACAGGTTGTTTTTTGCAGACCCCTGGTCATGCTCAGTATATTTCTTCTGGACCCTCTTGAAATGATCTAATTTTCTTTTAAAGTATGGAGTCCAAAACAAAACATTTTTCTAACTGAAGTTCCTTCTTACAGGGCCAAGAATAGGAGGATCCACATGACTTGCACATGACATTTGCCCCTAAACTTGTCACTATGGTCTTTGGGATTTCTTTCATGCCGTCATATCTCACATTTTTATAACTAGCTCATAATCTGGGCCCATAACCTGCCAACTCCTGAAACAGGCTGGTTTCTGCCTGTTACTATCACCATCACCCCACCTGCCAAGGAAATCAGAGCTATTTCGATCTTTCTAGCAGCACCCAGTCATCAGGAGTAACAGAACTTTCCTTCTCTTTTCATACTCAGGATGAGAAATACAGACACGCTGACATTTCAACTCATTTTTTTCAAGAACTACTGACTTAACCACCCAGAAAATCACAACTGCCACACACAACAATAATTTAAAGCTTGACAGTTTGGGGAAGTTTAATGCTCGGACCAGGTTAGAAAAAGCACACAGGACTCTCCAAACGTTACCTTTGTATTGTAAGACGAAAACTACACCACATCCTTCAAGTCCACTTCTTTCTACCACAGGCAAGCAGCCTTTGCAGTCCCCACTGCAGAATTATCAAATCATTTCAAGACCCAACCTCTTCACCTGATATTGAGTAGCACAAATGATCAATGTTCTCAGCAACACTAAAACATCTGGGATAGGTAGAAAGGGCATGTTAGTGCATGTAAATGAACACTCACGGTTTTACAAACATCACAAGTAACTGCTGGTGACAGCATCGTTTCTGCCTGGCGTAGAGAAGAACTAAATAACGTAACCAAGAACAGTAGTTTTACTAGCTACCAAGCACCCAGACCAACAAAGACAACGTGAAGCTGGTCCCACAGCCAGGTTGGAACAAAGCGTGAGAAAGCAAGACATTTTGCTGGGAAGAGTGAAGCTGCACCTCCTTCTTACTGGGGAGGTTTTGTTCAAAACTAAGAGAAGACTTTAAAACAGCAAAGACCACAACAACTTGAAGAGAAAAGCGAAGCCCCAGGGCAGCACTCCAGACAGCTGCCACAACACGGAAGAGCAAGCGGGCACAGAAAGGTGCAGCTGAACCTGGGGTACGTTAGCTATTAGCTATTTTAGCTAAGGTCACAGAGAGGTACGAGTCAGAGCCAAATCGAGAACCGAAAACCTTCCTTGCATCAAGCCTGTTCTCTCCAGATGTCATCCCTTGTCTGCCAAGGACCTAAAGGGACCATGGTAGGACAAAGCAAAGGACACCTGACTTCACAACCCCTCCCCCTTTTTTTTCTTCTTCTTTTTTTTTTTTTTTTTTTTTTTATAAAACACAAATGAATCAACACTTCAGTATTTACTTTCTGGACTTTGGTGTTCCCTATTTGATTTCTGTACTAGTAAACGTTCTCTGAAAAATCTGCTGGAGAGCTATTTACTCATTTCAGCATCAGTCCTGTCCTTCCTCGGGACGGGGGGGCAGAAATCATATTTACGCTTCAGTGATTGTTCAGGAGCTGAGAAGGGGAAGATCCTCCCTGTAGTATCTCAGAATATTGCGCATTTTTAAAACGCCACGCCGGGTGGCTCAGAGGCCAAGGGCACAGATCACCGGTGACCATACAGCGCCATGCACACAGCGAGAGGTGCAAGAGCTGCAGAACTGTAACACTGTCGCACCCTTAACTTCAGGAAAGCGCATGCCGTAAATGTTTCCAGCAGCACAAGTAACCCCAATCAGCTGCTTTATGGCAAGGCAAAGAAA
The DNA here is from genome assembly GCF_028389875.1 of Rhea pennata. NCBI lineage: Eukaryota > Metazoa > Chordata > Aves > Rheiformes > Rheidae > Rhea > Rhea pennata. The sequence goes on along the minus strand of NC_084670.1, from coordinate 12,071,965 downwards.
CCTTTAAACACACTAGAAGGGACTCGCACGTTCCTGAACTAGCATGGATCTCTTCTTTTCAGGGTGACTGAAGCTCAACTACTTTCTGCTGTAACAACAAGTCTACTTAACTTTGCAACTTGTCACCTAAACGATGTGTAATGTTTGCACAGCTAAGGATACAGTGTTCAAACAGCACAGGTGGGGAAGTGCACACTGGGATGCATAACTGATGTGGGGTCTCTGCACGCTGCGAGGGAAAGGGCACCAGGACTGATTGCTTTAAAGCACTCATCACATCGGCCTGTCAATAACCAGCCGAAAGCTAAGCAGGTTGGGTCAGGTTAGGACCGCAGCAGTCAGCCACCTGAGTGCCTGGTATTTTAGGCTTGTCGCTTAATACTGCTGGGTTTATACCTTGAAGTAAGAAACTGAATATTTTCATACATCAGACGTCTTGCCTGGTGGTCCAGTGGTTGTGCTCCACAGGAGATTTGGGTTCGGTAACTTCGTGTTACCTAGCTCACCAGGTTTTAAACAGATACAGCCAATTCTGTTGCCTAAAGACAGAACACCCCTGTCAGGTCGATATGGGTCAGAGCAAGGTTATCCCTACTTATTGCAAAAATGGAAGAGATCAGTAAAATGACTGCCATGGAGAACACAATTTTTGCAGGTGACACTGCAGCTGGTATTTCAGGCCCTGCAAAATCCATTTTGAAATTCTGTCTGCTCGTTTCCAATCTCTCTGGCTTTATTTTAAAAGATATTATACTTGATATTGGTCAAAATAAGGTTTCCCAACAGCCCCACAGAACTGAAATGAAACACACAAGATACAGAAAATATGAGAAAAAAAGAACTGCATCTCTTCAGTAATTTCGGATGCACCTGTAGTATTTGGAGTTACAGACCCTTATGTGCCTTCAGCAGAATTTGTAACTGTTCAGAGGAGCTAGCTATAAAGGCCTCAAAGTTTTTTCAAGAGATGGTACAAAAAATGAACATGAACAGAAAAATAACCTAAAATAGCTTTCATATGAACTATTTCCCGTCACTCTAGAAACTTAAAGCACTACAACACAAGAAGAATAGCTTAACAGCAGCTATGTAGTTTCATTAAATAAAGGGTGTAAAGTAAGCCATAATTGGCAAAGACATGATAAATACATATTTTTACTTTCAGTAAAAAAAGAAAAGCCTTTAAGTGACTGTGTTGCACACATTTTAATGGCATTCCTCTAGTAACAACACTGGATGAAGCTGAATTGAGAACTATGTATTTAAAACTATACCCAAGCCTAAGCTGCATGAAGACAGGTAATTGCAGATTAATATTCCATTGTAATACTTATGCACGAGAGTGCTGAGTTAAAGTTGCCATGGGAAACAAGCCTGAATTTCTTCACTTTTCAGCAATTCACAATCAGCCTTAATATAGGTTTTGGCAGGTGATTTCTAATGCACTGAGCTCAACAGCTACACAAAAACTGTGCTAAAAGAAAGCTGCTTCACAGGAATATCTAGATAGGATAGGTGATCATTGGCACATCTCCACTGTTTGCCTTTGGAGAGGATTGTGACAATCTCTCCGATAGCAGCTTTGTGAGCCACGATTCCCATCCTGGCCTTCAGCTGGGATTGCCTTAATACAGTCTTCACAGAGCACTGCCTGAAGAGCATCCAGAAGCTAGTTCGCAGCCTGCTTCGGTCCCTCCTGCGAGTTTCTCTAGCAGCACAGCTCCCAGGTTTGCCACGTCGACATACTGCACCTAGAAAGTCCCCTGAGCTCAGGCCACGGCTACCTCCCTCGGCCCATCCCCGCACTACTCAGCCCGAGCAGGGAGCGCGGCAGGGACCCCATGTCTGTCGCTAAGCCCTAAATTTGGTAGAAATCAACATCCATTCGCATCACAAGGGCAGTCCATAAACCACAGCAGCTCAGGAGCAGGTACACATCATTCGGGTGTCCCTACCACAGGAATGGCACCATCCAGCAAAAAGGGAGCGCGGCATGGGCAGCGGAGAGGCAGCGATCGCAGCGGCTCCAGCTGCAGCCGCCCCCGACTGCAGGGCAGAGGCACAACACCGATGCTTGGGGGAACCAGCTTCAGTGCTCATTTACACAGGCATGCAGGGAAACACAGTCTGAAACCAACCTAACCTTGTTTTGCACTTGTAGTTATATTATCTTAAAGCAAGGCTGAATCTCATTTGCTGATACAATCTTGCCAGTCAGGAAATATTCTATCAGCATACATATTGTACATATGCACATCTACAAATAAATTAGTAGCTAAGCATTCTTATCTACAGTCTCAATGTTTATAGTTTTATGTTGAAAAAGTGAATGATATTCTGCATTTATTACCAGGTATATCCAGTTTCATTTGATAGAAATTATAAAAAAAAAGTTCATATATAGTAAAAAGAAATTACAAAAGAACAGTTAAAGGGTACAGTTAAACAAACTTGAAATATGCGAGATAATTAGTATCAAAATACACCTGCAGTTTGAATGTACTCTTTAAGAGAACATGGAAAGCATCATCTCTACTTAAAATTATTTCTCCTGCTTCTGCTCATAACATCCTTTACAACCTTAGTATTAGAAAATCTGAACATTTCACACTTTCCTTTTCAACAGAGATTGAACGAGATAATTTTCTAATTCCTAAATGATTATCAAATTTGAGTGAATTTGAGACACTGAAGTCAAGTACCTGAATAAACTGACATTAAAAAAGATAAGATCTTTAACATCATCGAAAGCTCATTTAGCATTTCAACAACTCCTAGTTACAATTCCTGAGACAGTGACTTCTGCCACCTCTGTGGCCTGGTTTTCTTTCCAGCTTTCAGGCAGCAAACATGTACAAGCTGCAATATTATTTGTTTTTAAGCTAAGTGGTTTTAGCAGACTATAGCAGAGATTAACATGCTAAATTAAGGCCTAATTTCAAACTTAGCTCTGAATAGATGTGGTCTGTGTCATCAGACTTTTTACATTAAAAAAAAAAAAAACTCTTCATTTTCCCTCCACTCTGCTGAAGTCGAGGGCAGGATGCTCGGCTTGCTGAACGCAAGGGGCACACCCGCTCACGGCACTAACAAAGCTAGGAGGCCGGGAGCTGCGGCTCCGAGCCCTCCGGGGGCTCCCGTCCCAGCCACCGAGGGACCGACCACCGTAAACAGGCTACAGGGACAAAGGCACAAGAGAGACGCGGCCACTTACCAAGGCGTCTCCCCTTGTGTGTCTAAAGCGCCATACCCACGCGGCTCTACAGGCTGAGGCAAGCTTCAAAGAGGTGTGACGGGCTACCCACAAACACCCCTCACTGCCTACACCTACTGACCTTTGGCTAGTCAAAATACTACAACACACACACTGTGCCTCCACTCTTCTTCCAAGTTTTCACATCTATCCATCTGGCGCAACGCAATTAAAGCCTTCAGCTCCTATTGTCTCTGGGATGGTCTCACTGCCCATAAATAAACCCGTAAAACCCCAAAGCCATGCTGCTTCTTCGCACTTAAGCATTTTGATTTGGGGGAATATCTGTTGAAAACTATCAAGAGTGAACTGCAAGAATGCAGGCTGGCCTGTTGAAGTGCTCTCAATTACCATTCCCAATGCTACCATCCTCCTGTGGACATAGGACAGGAAATGTTAAGGAGCCTCCACATCAGCCAAAGCAGCGATAAATCAAAGAGCAGCTGTCGCACAGCACTCGGCCAGCACCCCAAGCCAGTCAAGTCACAATATGGGTGGCTCCCTAGGGAACACCACTGCTCTTGACCCTCTTGGATCCCTGTTATGGAGGCCATGCCATGAGACCTCAAAGGGAGAGACAGCGTGAAAGGGAACGGAAATGAAGGAATTCGAAAGATATCTCCCAGGAATAAAGTTAGTCAGGCTGCTAAGCGCTCACCACCAGTAAATACTGTGGGAAGGGGAACAAATGTTGCAGTTTAAAAAACATCTTAGCATAGATAAAAGGATAGCTCCTTCAGTAGTTTCTGGTAATAAGCAAGAACATTTTGAAGAGTGGTTAGTGAGATTTGAAGTGCATGATGGCATGTATATTCTGCAAGGCTTTTAGGCCAAGCTGGCTAAGTTTATACATAGGACAACCCACTTGGATCACAGCTAAGCTCTATATGCATCAACATCCTCCTCATCAACAAACTCCAATGCATTTGAATTTTGTTGCATCACCTGCCAGATTTCTATTTTGCAGGTTCTGAGCTGCAATAGAACAAAAGCAGAAAAGGAATCAGGATCACAGTTAAGATCAGCATCTGACCACTGCTAGCTCTCAGGTCTGTCCTCAGACTGCATCTCTGAAATCTGAATCTGCCATCACTCCAGTGAAAGAACCTCTAAGTAAAACCTTGCACAGAACGTTGCTGACACACACAACGCAATTTGCTCACCACGACATAGAGCCTAGCAGTGAACAGGGCAAAAAACAGTCTGGTTAGCAAAAAGGTAAAATGCAGTAAGGACAGCAACAAAGAGCCTCGTATTTGCGGAGTTGTCCGATTCAGGCAGGCAAGTCGGGTCTTTTCAGCTACACCGATTCTAGTGCAGCAAGAGCCATTTCTTTATTTGTCAGACTAATTTGTTTGTGAGGATGTGAGCGACTGACAGCCATTACCACACAAGATATGACACAGACAGGCACTGAACACAGCAGACTGGAAAAACAACACTGAAGAACATCTCCACCTTAAAGGTGTTATCTCGCCAACAAAATATATAGCAGATCTGCATTGGCCCAGACCATTACTTTCCCTGGCAAGGACTTGGGGACAAAGCTCCTTAAAACAGTAGTAATCATATTCCACTCATGCTCCTTTTTACTGCCAGCTGTAAACTAGCTCCACATGCATCATGGTTTTGCATCAAAATGTGCACAGACCAAACCCATATCCAAAGGGACAAGGTAGATCCAATTTACAGCTTTGACAGGTCTGTGCACCCGAGGCTGAGCATGCAGGAAATAGCCTGACATCTCACTTGGAGAATGGTTAAGACCTTCCTTCCTAGCAGAATTGGAGGCAGACACACAACATCCTCTCACAAAGACCCAGGAGAAGAGCAGGGATTCGCCCTCCATTTTCAGGAAACATGAGAGTAGCAGTGCTCACCAAGACACCACAGGGGAAGGTACGACTCAAGTTTGATCCCAACCTGCAGCATCCCTTTGACAAGACAAACCCAAAGGAAACTATAGCTGCATTGGGAAATGGACTCACTGCATTAAATCATCTCAATAATGAGATATCATGTTGAAAACTGCTTGACTTTCAGCGTATTTGAAACAAAACAAACAGAAGTATCCTTAGACAGCTGTGCATTACTGGCAATACCAGCAAGAGGCTGATTGCTTGTTACAGAAGTGGATATGAACTCTGAAGTCAGTGTAGAGACTCTGAAATCTGTTTGCTTGTTACCAACCCGATATCAGGTTATTTCTTTTTATCACACTTTTCTAATTTAAACAGAAGCTCCAGGTCCACCCTGCTGGCAACTGAAAATATATTTACTAATTTGCTTTTCACTGCTGTGAAAGAATTGTCTGCAGAAAAAGTTCTGCACTTCGTCCAGATCACTGCATGCCTCAAGAGGTAAGGCACTGGAAAAATCTCTCTGAAGCTGAATTGTTTCTTATCTTATTACACTCCAGAGTTAACACTCAGGCAAGGTAACTGCAGCAAGATCAGACAGCTCAGAACTATTGTTCCTACCTACTTAGAGATATTAAACACTTCTGCATATACTTTTTATCATCTTAACTATTCCTTTTCTAAGGCTATCGGCTAGTAACAGCCTTTTTCCTTGCAGAATCAGAGAAGGCTGCATTGAGTATGCTAATAATGCAGGTTCCCAGACAGCAATTTTATATCCCTCCCCAGTTCAGGCAGATGACTAGCATACATGACATAGGAAAGTATTTCTGATAATGCATGAATTTTCACTTCCTTGATGGAAACCAGGGTCCTTCATTTCACTCCCACTGAACAAACCTGGTGCTGCTCACGAGAACAGTGGACTGATAAGAGGCCTGGAGGGCCAGCAACAGAAAGAAGATGGGACAAACCAGGGAAAGCGAGCTAGCTGGCAGTGCAGCTTTTCCTTCCATCTCCCAGAACGGCAGTAGCAGCTTTTAAGGGGAGAATTAACAGGATCAGCTATTTACCTGAGGATGAATCTGTGGTTTATCACACGTGGCCTCAAAATCCAGCACTAAGAAGTAGTGATATCTCTGTGGAGGGAAGGATGACATTGCTGCCATGGAAGCTCCAAAGCCGTGGGACGCCAGTTTCCTGCTTACGATGGAGCCGTACCCTTTGAGAACACCAGCCGGGAGGAGGGAGCACACAGCTTGTCTCACCCTTGGAAGTAAGTTTCGGGGAAACTTGGCTGCTCCAGTATGGAGGAGTGCTACCATTGAACATCCAGAGGCATCTGAAACTGAAGAGAGACTCCTGTTACTTACGCACATATACATCTCACCTCTGCTACTACTCTCTTCATCTTCACTCTGCTGTCATAGATTTTCTCTGTGCTTCCTGGTTGAAGGTCTGACACTAGAAATCTGAAATAACACAATAATCTGCTCTAAGTACAACAAGTAGCACTTGGATGAAGCTCAAGGTGTCTAAAAGCAGGGGCAACTGGAAATTAACCTCTGCAAACAGCCCTATATTAAGAGCTATGAGACACAGTCACTGTTCCAGGTGCCAGATCACACATCCCCACTGAACCTTATCATAGCAGAATACACTATAAATCACTTAAGCATATACAGTCTGATCCAAAAACCATTGAAATTTCTGGGAAGGCCCTTAGTCTTTTCATATACAATGCGACTTCCAAAACATGGCAGGAATTAAATACAGTAGGACATGTACCAACACTACAACCCATTAAAACAACTTGGCCCTGGAAGTGCCTATTAGTCACACCCAAACCTCCCACTTCCATTATAAATCTATGCACCCGTTGGCTAAAAGGATACTCTCCACAGAGGTTTGCACTTGCTCTATATATTAGGTTTCTCACAGATGTGACTCTAGTGCTGTATTAGATTTCCTGCTTCAGACATTTTTACAGGAGGAGATTGGTGCAACAATCCCAAGTATGAACTGCCAGGACCAAATTTTCCTTTTAGTAAAATGCAAGAAAGATTCAACAGGTTTCCCTCCCTCCTAAGGAGGAAAAAAAAAAATCTCACCCAGCCATCACCTTGTGATGCTTCTGTTTCTCATTCAGTATATTACCTTACCGACCTGAGACTCTCCAGATTTCCCCCCACTCCTTTTCTTTTAAGCTGTCACAGGACTGCCACCACCCAAGGAACGCTGGCCTTGGGGCTGTTAACAGGTACACACTTGTTAGGTGAGAGCTCAAGCTCAACTCATGGAGGTGTAACGTAACTGGGTATAAGGCAAAACAGGTGAATTACAACAACTCAGTCTTCCAGAACACAGACCTGAGCGAGTGCATATACATACTTACACATATATAAACACACACACACACCTCTCTATATAAGGCATGTGGATATAGGGACACAGCTAGGCCAGGAGATAAGTCCCCAGGCAAACCACACGCAAAGCCCCTGCACAGGGGCTCGCGATCCGGCTCAGGCCAGCAGACGACGGGCATCGCCTGCTCGTGGCTCTGGGCAAGAACGGCCCCGTGGGGAGTGCAGGGCCACCTGCCTCCCATTCGTGGGGTTTCTGCGCACTGGGGCACAGAGCCCAGCCCACCCACGTGTGCACGCCTGCTTTTTTCTGCTGGGCGAAGGGCAGGAAGCACCCCACCGCGCGACGCAGAGCGGCCACGCTTTCCCCATAAAACACGAAAGACTGGGAGCAGCAGACTGGCAGTCTGCGAACAAAGTCACTATTTGCACAAAAGACAGCACTTGCTCTTTCCTATCTGTTAGTTCATCAGGTAAATAATGCACGTGCCAAAACACACACTTAATGAGGTAAATAATATGCCTGGAATAACGGCTAAATCTGTATTTACCTGAGAGACCGGAGAGAAACTCGGAAGGACCAGATCAGGAGATAATTGCGGCTGAGCAGGCTGTGTGCTTCAAGTAAACACACATTTTGTAACCTTCCCTTACAAAGGTTTAGGGATAAAGGAACACCCAGGCACACCACAGACGGAAATCAAAGAGGGTGAGATGGTTTAAGGTCCCCACACTGCCAGCTCCAGGGTGTAAGCTGGTTTGCACCCTGCGACTCTCACGGTTTGGGAAGATGCTCGCTTTAATAAAACGGTGTGGTAGGCAGCAGATACCCACAAAACTAAAAACTCAATTAGAAAACTCCCACATAATAAACAGCTACACTCCAAGCCCGACACTATTTATCCTAAAGGGGCTCAGCTCTATCACTTTTCCATCTACAGCTTTTACTGTCATTAATAAATGCATTACAGCCAAACAGAAGTTAGTTATATTCACTTTTAACCTGTCCTAGATAAGAGATATTTGAGGTATACGTGCTTTAAATCTTCAAGCTATCAGCTATGAATCTGAAGGTCTACCACAGCAGATATAATATCCTGGAATAAAGCAGCTTGTAAGTTAGTTGCGGTAAAACCTGGTCCTTAGCCTACTGCATAAAGTAAAATATACAGTTGGAGTGGGGGAGGCAGGCAGGCTCCAACCCCTATATCAAACACAGGCAATAAAATATACCACATTATCCACCTACACACAGCAAAATCAGAACTTCCCTAATGTATTTTAAGTGGCAAGACTAGGGCATCAAACACGATCCCCATGCATCTTCAGGCAGGCCTGCACCATGCAGCGCACAGAGGTCCCTGAGCTGACACTAGCTGAGCCAGCGCGTCCACACTGCACCACGCAGCAAAGCCAACCCCGGGCTCCTTGGCAGGATCCACACACGTCCTCGCATGGAAACGGCGACACAATCCCAGACCCCGGCAAGTCCGGCTCACACAGGCACTGCGGAAATGACAGCCAAAGCCAGCGCCGGTTTATGCTGAACAACTGCCTGTGTTCCACGTGTAAGGACAGGATGAGGCTCCCTACCCGAAATCCGGTCTCCCCACCGACTCGCGGAGGGAGCCACGCACTGAACAAAGGTAAGCAAGTGGGGCATCGCACGCCGATCCCCTTCGTGCACAGACAGCGGCAACCCCACCGCAAACTCCGCGCTGGCAGCCAAGTTAAAACTTAACTGCATGTTTACACAGCCTCCGCTCCGGGTGCCCCGGGAAGACCTTACAACAACATCTTTGGTGAGGACGGAGCGCCTCCGAGCACAAGACTGCTGGTGAACACGCACGCTTTACTGGAATCTCGTAGAGCATTTGTGTGACTGCTACGACAATACACGGCACGAGTGATTATACCCTATTTATTTCAAAAGACAACAGCGCAAGCATGCACCTTCAAAAGTTACAAATCCTGCTCCAGTCAGAGAAATTCACACATTGAATGATTCTATTTCCAAACCTAAGTAAAATACCATAGATATATTTCTTATGCACACAAGGTCAGATTATAATCTCATACAGCACAGGCTGTCACATCTGGCATTCAACCTTACTAGGTTAACATTTCATATCACACAGCTCCAATTCCTTGCACACATATATATGAAACGTGATGGGACCATGAACTGAGGCTGGACTTCAAGAATTATTTTGACAGATTGTATACAGACCTAGGAAAATGTGACAGCACTTATATCTGCAACACCCAATAACACAGGAAATAGCCATGTGTGGTGGGTTTCAGCTGGAAGATAAAGTTGTATTATGTGCCGTATAATAGTGTGTCACGCATGACATCACCAGCTGTAATCAGTAACTATCTTTAAAAAACACAACAAAACCCCCCCCTCTGAACCTCCACTGCAGGTCACAGGACAAGCTGAGGCCAACCGCAGTTCTTGCCTGTTACTGGTCCAAGCACACGGGCTAATGCATTTCATGCACTAAAGCACGACAGCTTGATCACCAGCAAGCAAGGGAAGCCAAATGGCGAGCGCTAGCTGCAGCGGCCAGCTCGCCAGCGGCCGCACCGAGGGCGAAGCAAAGCAGCTGTGCTGGCGGCCATCGCCCTCCCGGCTTCACGCCGAGGAAGCTCCCCAGGAGGAGCCAAAAGTAGCAGCTAACAGGATGGGAAACTAATAGTGTGTGAAGAATGGCTGTGACAAGGCCAGGAGGGTGTTGCAAGCACTCTCCTCCTCAACCTGCAGGACAGCCCCGAAGCCACAGGTGAATACGTAGAGAGGTACACCATGCAAACTGCACAGGATGCACAGCATCAACAACGAGATAAATTAACCTACAGACTTGAGCTTGACGGGCTTTGTGCCTAATATTTACTTTTTACAACCAAATATAATTTAAAAATCACAGAGTAACAAAATAAGGCATAATTTTAGCAGCTTACTTTTCACCCCCAAATATTCCCTTTCACTGTTCAGTTTGACAAACTGATGTAGGGAGGAGGAAAGAAGGCAAAAAACTTAAGATCAGAAGGGCAACCCAAGACAGGATCTGTTTTAGCACAGCCTCCACTTGCAGGTTAATTTACTTCATATTACAGTAAAATAGTCTTCTATAGTATTATTAAAAAAAATAAAGGGAAAGGCAAACTAAAATAAAAAAAAATTAAAGCTTTGAGAGTATTCTTAATTCATTTACTGTCCAAAGCCTGGGTGCTAATAGCTGTGATTCCTGGTCTCTGACAGAAAACCAAACTCTATGCTACAGCACTCAAAAATAACCCAAAAGGTAGTCAGATTTGTCTTATTTTATTGAATTTTAATCAAAAATATAAAAGGGTAAAAACATAAAGATGCTTTTTGTAGAACAAAATTGCATATATTTAGCAACACCTGGAACCTGGAGTACAGCAAAAAAAAAATGCAGACTCTCATTTTGGTAACTGTTCAAATGCATAGTCAGAGGTCAAATGTGAGCCTGTATTTTCAGTTTTGTGAAGATATAACTGAAGAACAATAGAGATGACTTCATTTTTCAAATCAACTTTAACCCAAAAGCAGTATTTCATTAAAGGGATTGCTGTCCAAAAACTACAGCACCTGACTAGCTTTTGAGGCAGGAAACGAGACTAGGAACAAAACCAGCTCATCTACTGTCACTGTCCAAACTTGCCAAAAGGAAAAAAAAAAAGAAAAAAAAGAAAAACAAACAACAAAACACAAAGCTTTTAGAACTGTTTTAATAATGTAATTAATTTTAGACAGGTAAATTGGATTCTTTGTTAGCCTCACAGTTGTCACCCCTTTAGCATTAGTCCAGCACACTTCCATGATTGCACGTCCTTTCATTTTCGTTGGGTTTGTCTGAGGCACTGCTTGACAACCAAGCCCGTATTTTGGAAAATTTGTAATGCAAGTTTCCCAAAGCATTGCCATGGAATGCCTATACGTTGTCCCATCATTACTCATCACAAATACATCTTGGTATTAATCATTTTGTTTTTACAGTACTCCAGAATTGCGCCCAGTCTCTTCCCTCTACAGAAGAGTGGAGGCCCCTGTTCTCAAGAACTTACAGTCTAAAATTAGACGCAACACAACAAGTGAGGGTAAGAGCAGCAAAGAATGAGGGTTACAGCAGTAAAGTTAGGCTACTGCTCATTTAGAAGTAAGGCACACGTTGGCAGCTCAGTAAAATTCAACCTGACTGTTGATTTGCTATTTGGAGGCATTATGGCAGAAACGAGCCAACAAGGTAAGGGTTGACTAAAAGGTGGAGGACGCTCTGGTTAAGGAAGCTTCCTCCCGTCTCTCGCGCTCGTCCTTCCCGCTGCGTTCCTTGGCAGACACGTCAACCACCACCCGAGCGCCCGCTCTTCCCTTGTGACACCACAGAGGTGGTGGCGCGTGGGATCACACTGTCGGGGACGAGGCAGCGGATACGGGGGAAGCCCTCCCTGGGGCTAGCACACTCTACGAGGCTGGGAAACAAACACAGCTCAATTCACTTGACAACGTAGCAAAACCCGAACTAGACTTAGCACTGGTAGGACACAAACTCCTCTGAACAGACCGTCCTGCAACATTCCCAAAAATCCACAGTACAAATCTACTCCAGTCTTATTAGGCCACTTCTGCTAGGCAACCCACTTTCATCAGCTCCTTGACTGGTCTCTTAAGACAGTTTTTATTGTGTATTTTTAAATCTTCTCCAAAAGTGACTGTTGATAGGCAAATGGATCTAAGGTGAAGTTTGAAGATGCTCTACATACTAAAGGACTGCATAGTTGCATAGTACGAAAATATGGACAAAGGAAGCAACAAAAATTAAAAACAAAACAAATAGATACGCACAAGATGAGACTGGAAAGCTACAGTGGAAGAGTGGATTCAGTATTAAAGCTAAGGAACAGTTAGGGAAGATCAGATCAAGAACCCTCTAGTCCAGTGTCCTGTCTTGGCATAGGCTCTATAAAAAATGCACTGGGGTGAAGTTACACAGAATGGGGTCAACCAGTGCAACAGTTCTTAGGGGACAGAAGGAGGCAGGCCCGTTCTTCCCTCTCTGTCTTGTGCTCCCGTCGATTACTGCATGCCAATTCCCGTGTTCATCAAGACCCTCTGTGAGCTGATTCAACCACAGTAACCCATCAAAGGGCCAGTGCTGCGGGAATAAAATACAATTAAAACAAGATACTTTTCTGCTGGGTTAGCAAGAGGAATCAGCTCAGGGACAGGCTGGATGAGTGCCAGAGCTCAAAGGAGGAGGTTGGTCCACATTGACAGAAGCAGGAGAGAGATGCTGAACAGCAGCTGGTAGCTGTTTGGACCACTCAGCCACTTACCAGACCACACATTTGGACCACAACTCCTGTATCTGGAATAGTATAACATTTTGCAGAAAATGGAAAAGGTAACCCAGTCCTAACATAATAAATACTTAAAGCCTCAAGCCAGAAAGCCCATCAGACCATCCCATCTGAACCTCACGTAATGCTGGCCATAAAATTTCCACCCCATTACTCCTGAATTGAGCCCAAAGGTTTGAACATCTTTCAGAGAAGTTTTTGGCCTTGAATTGCAGCATCAACTATGGAGACTTGCCCCTACCCTCACACAGTTTGTTCCAACGGTCAGTCATTTCTCTCAAAAAATAGCAAAACTTCGTTTTCATTCAAAATTTCCCAGCACTGGTCTTTGAAATAGGTTTCGCAATTTATGGCATTTCAGTGCTCTCAATCCACAAAAGAGCTCCCAGTGCCATAAGTAAGAAATCTGTAGCTACTACATTTCTCATCTGTAAAAGCTACTATTACACATTGGCCTAATTTAGTGGAAAGGAGAAATACCAGAATGCCATTTGTTTAATGGAATCTAGCATGCATAATTACCCAATTTCCATACACACGAATACCACAGTTGTTCAAAACAGGTATACACCTTTGTTATCTGAAAAATGAACTTGAAGGTTAACACCTGAAAGAGCCAAACAAGGCTCAGTCCATACTCAGAAAAATAATATCTGCATTGCTTGGTACATCATTTGTATTTGATCTTCACAAATGACCTCAGAAATGTTAAAAGAAAATATTGTAATTGGCAGATGATCTGCCCTGGTGGACAGGCAAATGCTTCAAGCAAGGCAGTAGCTACAGCAGAGCAGAGTATCACATAACGCCATCTCAGAGACCCTGGAAGATCAGCTGGGGAAGATGCTGACCCTAACATCCAGCCTCAACCAGGGAAGAAATAGCAACTCTACAAAATACAACTAAAACTACCAAAAATCGTGGATATAACTGCAGTATCATTATCTGCAAAACACACCTGGAGAGAATACAACTACTCAGCTAGTATTCGGCCATCACAGGTAACCTGTCATAGCAGAGAGAAGCTGCCAGAGAGTATCCTACCAGCAACAGCTACACCCTCTGTTCTAGGTTACGCTTTATGTGCAACAATTTGTCCCCTTTTCTCTGCTTGCCTTTGTACCATACTGACATATTGGTTCAGTTGTACTAAACATCAGGAATCTCTAGGATAACCACTTCCAGCAACAGCGCATGCTTCATATCCAAGCAAAAACTTTTGAAAAATGTTTATCTGCTTAATAACCTCCAGTGTTCTCCTATCCACACAGCTTCTGAGGGCCAGTCCTACAGAGTCAACCTTAATTCACTCTTCACATACTCCACATTTTGTAGTTTCAAGGAAGGTGGCTACCAGATCAATACAGGAGTAGGGTTAAGTGCAGAAGTTTCACACGTTACATCTCTTTCAGAACGCTTCCAAAATTAAAGAGAAGAAAAATTCAAGATATTCCAATACTAACAGAGCCAAAACAAGATAAGCAAGAAACAGATGTAATCAGTTCTTCTGAAGGAATCAAGTTGAAGTTAAGCATCTCAACTGCAGAGCAAAAACTTAAGGTCACACCAAATCATATCAGTGTATGTTCAATCCAAGGACTTATTTATTTAGCATCAGGCATATTAACATTTTCTTTTTAATGCTGTAGGTTTTCCTCCTCTGGAATTTGGTAAGACTTAAATCCACCTGGCTATACACATGAACCTTTTTTTGCTCACATATGTGTGAGAGAGAGACCACTTACATAGAGCAACGCAAAGTTTGAGTGGCAAGAACCATAAAAACCATAAAAGGGCCGCTCTCTAAAGCGAGACAAGTATTTAGTCCTCACTAGAAATCAAAGTTCAGCTGCAAAGACCAGAACTTAATATTTAAAAAGGGAAATAAAAATAGCTGAAATCACATTTCCCAAGCCCACACACTAAAGAGTAACCAACTGGACTTCTAACACATTATTTATTTTAAGAATAGTTCATTCTCCAAATAAAAGCTCATATGCCAACTTTAATATCATTTGATATGAGATGCTACAATGTTGTAGAGAGCAAAAAAATCAACAAATTCAAGTCACCATTCAAGCTCCCTCCCATCAAAAAAAAAAACCACTCAAATAAATATCTAACAGGATAAGTATAAATACGTATCTAAGTATCTAACAGCATCAGATAGGATGAGTCTTTTTGAGATGTACCTGCTCAGAGCCAGCCATAGCTCATCCTTCCTGAGGTACAGATCAACCAGAAAAGTTACCCTGGTCCCATGTATTAGGAATGAAAGAGTGTAAGAGCTCAGAACTAAATGGGAGCTATCACCACCCATTCCTGAAACCAAAAGCTCAAAAGGAAGAGAGATCAGTAAGATTAAGTAAAACAAATGTCAGACTCGTTAGCAAATAGGCCAGCAATGACCATGTAAACCCACCAGACACAGGACTTCTAAAAGATAGAACATAAGGAGTAAATGACAATGTCTCCTCACACATTTTAGTTCAGAAGAAACACCTGTAACAGCACAGCAGAAAGAAAAGGGAGAAACAAATCCTATAGCCAGTCAGAAAACAAGCAAACAGATCCTATACTTCAAAGCTTGCTCAAGTTAACTTCAGAGCCTCAGGGTCTGAGAGGGGTGGCCAGCACAGCCTCACAGGAAAAAACCCCAAACCGCCGGCTCCCCGCTGCCCGCGCTCCTGCTCCCCGCCCCCGTCCCAGAGGAACACCAGAGACCGCTCGGCACACACCCGGCTCGCTGCCCAGAGACCGGCTCCCTCCCGCGCCCCAGCAGCGCCCGGTCCCGCTGCGGTGTGCCCTGCCCGCGCCACCGTCGGCCCAGCGAGGCCCCCGGGGCAGCGGCAGCGGGAGAGGGGGCCCGGCCCGAGCCCGGAGGGAGGGCCCCGGGCGGCGGCGTCGAGCGCACGAGGTGCCGGCCCGCCGCAGCCCGCCGCCACCGCCGCGGGCCTCCCCCGGGCTCGGGCCGCGGCCGCCGCCCCCCGCCTCGCCCCGGCCCTGCCCGCTGCCCCGCGTTCCCCCCAGCCCCGGGCCGCCGCCGCCGCCGCGGGGGCCAGGCCGCGCCCCCAGCCCAGGCCTCCACCCCCCGCCCCGGGCCACAGCGGCCCCGTCCCTCCGCCAGGCCCACCGCACCCGCGGCGCCGGCGGCGCCCCGCGCGGCGCCGGCCGCCACCCGGCCCCCCGCCCCGCTCCGCCCCGCCCGCCGCGGCGGAGGCCGCGCGGCCCGGCCCGGCCCCCCCGCCCCGCACGCTCCGCACCACGAGTCCCCAACACCGCCGCTCACCTCCGCGCACTCTGACCCCCGACCCCGCTCTGAGCGGCGGCGCCGCCGGCCAACCGCAGCGCCGCCTGCCGCCGCCGGGGGCGGGGCTTCCTCCCCGCCGCGCCCACCCGCGCAGGCGCCGGGCGCCCGCCGCGGCGCGGGGCACGCTGGGACATGTAGTGCGGCTCCGCCTCCCGCGCCCGGCCGCGCCGCGTGGCCGCGCCTCGACGCCGCCGCCGCCGCGCCCGCACCGTCGGGGCCGGGGGAGGCCGCCGCCCGCCCGCCGCGGCCCCGCGGGCCGTCCCTCCGCGGCCCCGGGGCTCTCCGGGTGCCGCAGGACTCCGCGCACCGGCGCCTGGGCCATCCCCAGGGACGGGACGGCCCCTCGCCCCCACGGGCTGCCGCTGTGTGGCGGCAGGGACCGCCCCGGTGCCCCGAGCGCAACCCGCTGTGCCCACGGCGGCCACCTGTGGGGGTGACGCCGCCTCCCCATGGCTCCACAGGCCACCCCCTCTGTCCCCAACACCACCCCGGTGTCCCCAGGCCACCTGCTCTGTCCCCAGGACCACCTCTGGTGACCTCAGGCCACCTCCTCTGTCCCCAGGACCACCCCGCCTGTCCCCAGGCCACTCTCTCTGTCCCCAATACCACCCCTGGTGGCCTGAGGCACCTCCTCTGTCCCCAATACCTTCCCTCCTGTCCCCATGCCTCACCCTCCCCTGTCCTTGCAGCCCAGCTCCTTGCATCCTCACAGGCCGCCTTTGCTGGCAAGAGCTACCAGTTTGAGTCCCCAAAGGTCCTCCTCCTCCTGTCTTCTGGAATCGCCCCTTTGTGTCCTCACAGGCCGCCCTTGTTTGTCCCCAGCGCCCATCCCTTGTGCCCCTACTGCTTCCCTGTGTCCTCCCTGGTCACCCCCTCCTCTCTCCAAGTGTCACCCCCTTGTGTCCCTATAAGCTGCCCCTGTGTCCCCAAGGGCCCTCATCAAACCCTCAGCCACTGGGCACACTGTCACAGCGCCGGGCACTCCCACAGCTCAGCCGTGACAGGCCTTGTTTCAAGCAGAGACAAGTGATAAAGCTGCCAAGTGGCCTCCTTAACATCTGGAGGGCTGCGCAGGCTGAGGGCCTGGCTTGTATGGGGATCACAGCTTTAATACGCAGTCGGGGCTATGATGGCCAAGGGAGGTCAGTGTCTATTTGCCACACAAAGCCTGCAGCTCAGCCCAAGCCATCTCAGGCCGCTGGAAACTGGCTCACACAAGGTGCAGCAGATTTAACGTAGGTATTCTTGAGCTGGTCATTTTAAACACATTCAGGTAAGACTGCCAGAGTTTAGATGCATACTTACAAAATGGGGTTCAGTAAAGTTAACGTGCTAGCGATTCTGGGTTTCAGCAACTCAACACTCAGCTTTAAATAAAACATTACATGTGCATAGAATGAATATCAACTGTTTTGGAGAAACACCACTTCCTCCTGCACTGGGGCAGAGCTGTCTGCAGGGTGAGATGGATTCCCGGGTGAGGAGAAACTTTCTTCTCTTTCTGAATAGGGATCTTTGCTAGAATAAGAAAAGCAGTATTGTCCCTGAAGGAATATTTGAGGCCCTGCTTCACAGCATGCCTTCCTCCTACATCTGCCCCAAGCCAACACCTGCCAGATATCTCGCTAAATCTTTAAAGAAACACACAAACTAGCTCAGAGATTCAACTCCATTTTTCCTGTGTAAATGAAACCAATACCAAATGCTAATAACATGTCCACATCACTCAACATTACCAAGCTCATCTTTGTCTAGCCTTCCACGGCTTTTGGGGAAAGTTTGTCCATATACTCATGGAGCAGAGGCTTGCACAAAATATTTAGGACTCTTTCCAAACACAGCCTGTCCTCACTACCACTGCTGCTGGGCTTATATTGCAGATTAGCTTGGTTGCAAACCAGTTCAAGACACTATCAGCACTAACTTTTTTTTGGTCTTAATCATCTCTCAGTGCCCAAGAAGGGTCAAAACAACAACCACAGCTGGCATTGCCCACTGTTGTCTTCTTCCTTTTAATTTGAATCAATAATGGTCAGGTCCCTCAAGAAGGCTGGGGCTTACACAGACATCAGTCACTGTCATCCAAGGACTTCACCTGTATTCACGGAGCTCTCTGATTCTAATACCTACACCTAGACATTGCACAGTCTTCATTTGCTTGCTAGACATCCCTAAGCCATGGCACTTCCTCCTGCCCATGTGGCTGGTAACCTCATCTGGGACAGTCACCTCACCTCTTGCCCCTACTTCTTTAACTCCCGCCTCCTTGTGTAAAATGTTTCCTGCCAGCTCCTTTGTGCTCCCTTTGATACTCCAAATGTGTGCAAATAGTAAACTCAGGGTCACTGGTTCATGGAAAACAGGACTGTGAGGGATCTTAGAGGTCACTTCGCCCATCCTCTGACGGCAGACAGGAGTAGTTCTACCTTGTCATCACCTCGCTGTTCTCTTTCAAATAATCCTTTAGGCCTTTCCACTTCTCTGTGCCTAAAAATATTTGACAAAGGTAAGCAGCAGCATGCAGAGATCACTGACTGCTGTTCTACCTAGCACAATTTGCTTGTACTTTCCTGGCTACCTAGCCCTAACTGCCCAATGCGCCTATCTTATCTCCTTATCCTATCTTATATCCTGTCTTATCTTATCTGCCCAATGCCAAGCTTAATTTATCTTTTTGCTGCGTTTGTATGCAGCCTCAAATTTTGGAGGCCTGAATCATGGAAATGGTATGTTAAGAACTATAAAAACTACCAACAGTAAATCATTTAGTAATAGAAAGAGTTCATTTAAGTCCTTTTAGATTTGTCATCTCTCAGCCTCCCAACCACATAAGGAAGGATAACATGAAGTTTTACCTCTAAGCTTCGCTGTATTGCTGTGATTTGTCAAGCCTTCGGTGACTAATGTATGGTTTTCCCAAGAATGCAGGAGAGCTAATACAGGGCCTTTTCACTGTGGACTTCCTTGAGCAATCTGTAACTGCCCTCTGACAGCCCCTCCTACTCTGGAGTGGAAGCTGGCAGTGACATGCTGAAATCATACTGCAATCCAGAAGTTTGAAATTTAGGACTCACAGCCTGCCTGTGACTGTTTCTATGAGGATGAGAGAGAGGAGGCCTCTCCATTGCTGACCTGATCTAGTAGAGAAAAACAAAATTTTTCTGGACAAATGTGTCCCCATACATCTGTTTGTGCAAAACGTGAATGAAGGCAGGTGTATGTAAGTCTCTTTCAACAGCCAGGCCTATTTTCCAGGTCCATCAGCCAACACAGTGATTGGGATGTTTTGTCCTGCCTGTTTCCTGGAGCAGAGAGCCCTTTCCTCATCTGAGCTTCTGCTATATGAGAGACCATGTCCAGGCTTCTGCTCTCCTTACTGCCCCGATGAGACCTTTACAAGTTGTCTTCCAAAGACTGTGGGACAGCAATGCAATTAGCTTTGGTGACTGCTTTTTCAAAGAGCTCCTTTTGTCCAGCACAGATGTTACATGCTGGAGAAGGAACCCTAACCAGTTCAGGGACAACCACATTTTATAAATATTGACATTATAATAGTGTTAGTATCTAAGCCTGTCTTACTCGAGTTTACCTCGAGTGTCCTCCTGTACACTGAAAGCCATTGAAAACAGCACCTACAGATTAATCCACTCACTCCAGGCTCATGGAAAATGAACAAGGGTGACTGACAGATATCCTGTGGCCTGTGCAGTGCCCAGTCCCTCCCTGTCAATGTGTGTGGCCTCTATTGCTTACTCACTGGGAGCAGCTACCACAGCAAACCCTCCGTGAAAGCTGTAGTGACAGTGTCTGCCAAGGTGACTGGCCAAGAGCTCACCCGTGGATTTCGCCGATAACACAAAGCTATGAAGAAAGCAAAGACCTATGCTTCTCCTTACACCTCTGCTGCTCCAGTGGTACACGAGGGCTAGGAAAGACCCGAGGGGAATTCTTCCCTACCCAAATGGCACAACACATCTAGCTCTCAGCTATGAAACACAAAGATGGACAATTACCAAGGGGCCCAGGGCCACAATTCTCAGAAACTGGGCCATGTAGATGGGAGAAGGTGGACTAAAGCGTTGACAGCTGCTAGTCAGGATTGCCTTATTCATTCCCTGCAGCAAGGCCCTTGCTAATCTCTCTATCCCATCGTCTTAGGACCAATAAAATCAGTCTGAGAGCAAGTGAGTGTGTTTCGGGAGCAGGTCTGGTTTCTTTGTGCTTGTCCTGCTCTAGAGATTTTGGGATGCCTATACGCAGCTCAGAGGAAATGGGTTCTAGACGAGGGCAGTGACCGGGACTGTTGTAATTCGCCCTGAGGACTGCCCTCGAACACCATGTGAAAACAGCAGCCTAAAGCTTCCACTGCGCCAGCTCCCTTACAGCCAGACGCCCTGCACTGTAGCACACTCAAAGCAGCAGCCAGCGTCACAGTTACCTACAAGATTCATTTGTTTTAAAAACCCAACAGTTTCCTAACAGAGCATCATTTCGTTGAGCACAGATGTGCTGGTGGACACAGCACAGTTAACTCTGGGCTGGTGGACAGACAATGCTTTAAGAGAACACAGCAAACCAGTGGGGCAGGTTAAAGCAAGAAACATAAAATAAATCCCACTGCCCCTATGTGACCATGCCAGGGAAGCTCTGTGTTCATGAAAGGCTGAGCCTGTTTTAGCCAGAGATGAAATATCAAGGCACTGCCTGTTGCAGTTCAGTCCGGACAAGGAGGGAGGCTCCTGCAGACTGCCCTGCTCACCATGCCTCCCTTCCAAGGGTCCATGGAGCCCAGCTCTTTCTAAAGCAATGGGATTTTACAGGATTACAGCACGAAGCAACATCACCTCATTTTAAAGGCAACTGCTTCCGTTCTGTTTAGCTGCTTATGCTGAATGCAATTTTTAAGTGTCGTATAGTGCACATGACAAGTAGTCTTGTATCACTATTTTCTGTTTAACAAGTTAATAATGTGCCAACCCAAATCCTTCAGTTACTAACGCCACCGGTGGGACTCATTAACCAATGTGAACACATATTTAAGGGAATACTAATATTCACAATATACATTTTTATATTCACGTTGTCATTCTTCAAATCACAGCTCAGTTCATGTGTTCTGCTGAACCATTTGCTTGCAGAGGATTTCTCTTCCTCTAAACACCTACACTATCACTGGCACATCATTCTTGTGAATGATATTAATGACAGCTTGTCATGATGGAAAGCTATTTCTAGCTGTCAATTAAGGGGTGTTTTGAAGGAAAGCAGCTCATTCAAGCCCCGTGGGAGCAAGCGTGTCTCATTGTTTGACAGTGACCCCATTGATGAATTTGGGAGCAGCGGCAACGGCAGCTCTCTGTGGCCAGGAGGTTTTGCAGTTGCAACACAGGGCTCTTGAGTGATAAAAGCAGGAGATTTTAAAGGTGCTGAGTTCCTTAGCCTAGGAAAGCCAAAAGAGGATTTCAGATCCTAAAAGCAATGCAAATGTAGGAGCATAGGCCCTACTGGGAAAGAAGTCACCGAGATACTGAGCCGATCCTCTCCATCATGTCACAGAATTTCCCATCCAGCATCCCAGTAAATTCATCAACCTCTATCTTCAAGTGTGTCTGTTTACCTGTCCAAACTACACCTACTGAAGACTCCTTAAGATATTCACTGTCTGATAGTTGTGAAACTTCCTCTAATGCCTGGATAAATGTATTCACAGCTTTTTTACACTCATTTACTTTGTTGCTAAAATGGTCGTTTACTTTAACTATTTTTTTCCTCCTCTGATGCGTTTATAGGCAGCTCTCAGATCCCCATCATCTTTGACATCTTTGTTTCATTGGGCTAAACAAACCAAGTTATTCTAGTCTCTCCTCACCAGCTCAGCTCTTCACTCCTCACATCATCTTAGTAGACCTGCACCTGCTCCGGATTCAATTAAATTTTCTTGAATACAAGTGTGCCCAGATTATTATGTGGTATCCCAGAGCTGGGCTCCAAGGCCTTGTACAATATTTGTCACTTGAACCTGTAAATATCACTTATATAAACATGCTTAATTTCTCTATTTCCCCCCTCAACAGGGTGGTCCACTCTTAGGGCTTTCTTGTTCCTTTTATTTTCCTAAGCACTCCTTGCACAGTAATAAAAATGTACAGACTCAGTGGGGATCTGTTTTAACTTCAAATGTGCTGATTCAGTTCAAAAACCATTAATTCAGCCGGAATCAGGGCCATGGGGTGGAAATCCTTTCCCAGTTAAAACAGAGGTGAAGGGGGACAGCATTTGGCAGGCTGGGAAATAAACTACATTAGGAAAATAAAGCAGGACATCAGAACCTGGCTATTGACTGGATATATTAACAGAGCACCGGGAAGTCTGGGACATTTCAAATCAGGACTGGACATTTCTGTAGAAGGTCTGTGGTAGCTGAGATTTGGGCAAAGCTCTGGGGTTTGATGCAGGAGAGCATCACATTTCTCTAGCCCATGTTGGACTAGACAAGATGACTACGAAGGTCCGTGCTGGACCTCACGTTGACTGAACACAGAGGATCTGTACGGAACTGGCTGAACTGGTCCTTTCTCCAGAAAATCCTCCATTGTCCAGAAGCACAAGAGGATGCAATGAAACGCAAAGCAAATACAAACAGAACTGTATAGCCTATGATCTTTGCAGATTACAGGAGTTAAAGGGCACTGAGATATGACTATAATTGGTGAAACAGATAGAAACATAGAGCTTTATAGAAGAAAGACACTGAATAATCCTGCCTGTTTCCAAGGTGCTGTTCTGGGGCTACTCATTACACAATGTTTTCTAACCCTTTGCCAGTTTTTTATATTCCCAATTTTATATTCACATGCTTTACTTTCCTAAGTGTAGTCTGGTGCTCAGTCGTCTCCCCAGAAAGCTGTGCATTTAGCACACAGAGCCATTACATCAGGGGAGGCAGTTTTGGGCTGGGTAGGGGAAAAGAGAGGGGCTGGGCTCGGGATGCTGCAGTGCCCGGGAGCTGGAGCAGGGACGTGGTGCCAGCACCCGCTGGGACACCGGATGGGCAGGAGAGCCTTACGCCTGCCCCCGGAGGTGCCAGCACCGAGCGCGGGTGGAACACCGGGGCGGCCCCGGGGAAGGACCGCTGCCAGCCCATTCCACAACAAGTTTTACCGAAGGAAAATGTAGGCTGAACATCAGGAGAAATGTCCTGCGGCTACGATGCGTTAAACTGTGGGATCATCTCCCCAGAGAAGCGGAGGGAACCATGAAATCAGGCCACTTACAGCACAGTAAAATGTCCCATCAGTGCCAACCTGATTCCAGTTCAAGGGAGCGGTACTGAATGATCTAACATGCCTTTTCCAACTCTCTCTCCTATAAACAGGCCCAAGAAGTACAAAGAAAGGAGGACAAACAGTGATGTCAATTTACTGAAGAAATAAAACCTTTTTGCATCATTAGTGTATGTCATAAAAACCTTGTGTTCACGTTGTGTACTTAATCTTGATATTCCAATGCCATCCACAAAAAAAAATCAGGCTTAACCCTCACAGTTTATATTGTCACCATAAATGCTGGTAAAAAAATATTGTACAGTTGGGTGCAGTTTATTCTTTATATTTTAATGGCTATAGCAAAACTCCATTGCTAACTAGTAAAAAAAATTTTAAAAAATAAAAAGTTGAATGTGTTTTACAGCTATGTCGTCATGGGAAAGCTGTATTTCAAAGGGAGGGCATCAACAGCAATGAAATGGGACATTTTTAAACATTTTAAACATTTTTAATGGGACATTAAAAAAAAACGCTTCACCAAAATCTCTTTGCCAGTATTTTAACTAATAGGGTTGCAGTGTATAAAGGAAGGGTTCTGACGCCTGCACAGGCCACCCAATACTGAGCCGCTGCTCAAGTGTCTTGAACTCTAAGTGTAAATGGAAAAAACATCTAAAATTAAGCGTTTCTCCTGGAGGAACAAATTGCTGATAGAGCAAATCTTCCCATAGGACAAGCACACCTGCTGGAAGGTAGAGAGACATTTTTATGTCTAGGATTTTAACTTTAGATAAAATGCTTTTCACGGGCAGTCATATGGAAGACAGCTGGCCAAAAATAATAATAAAGGAATTTCTGTCCCTTGGGAAATTCTGAGGTTTCAAAAAATATGATTTTGACCCAAGCTGGGACAAAATGTTTAGAACTCAGATTTTTTTTTAATTTAATGAGATATTCCAAAACAAAGACAGTATATTTCTTTTCACTTTATCACTTTGACATTTCTTTTCTTTTATTATTATATAATTATAAAAGTCCAAACTATTCATTACAGTACACTGTTACATTGAATTTCGTTATACGATATATTACATCGGCCATATTCTCCACCCTTTTTCAAGGTCTCTATTAAAACAGCTAAGGTTCCTCATGAAACTGGGTATCAGGAATACCACCAAAGTCTGCTTTAGGCACAGGCAGCGTCACTACTCAAAGCAAAGGACCCTACTATTCACAGAGGGAAGGGACAGGGGCGGCAGGGAGGCAAGCTGTTGACCGCTATTTTTCAAAGGTGCTTTTAAAATAAGGCAGCAGAAGAGACTAGAGAAGTTGGGAGGAAGAGAAGTGCCAAAGACAGCCTGGGCAAGCACAGGGAACGCGGCCGTCACAAAAACAGCAAGAGCTGCCAGGCTGCAGGCTGGCAGCGGACGGGCTTGGCACACGCGCGTGGCCGCTGGGAGCTCGAGTCTTGCTGTTTTCAGGGAAGCGAAACTTCGCAGAGAAAGAGCACTGCACCGAAGGAACGCCTGGCTCCCCCTCTGCTCGGGAGACTCTGGTTTCGGCCAGCCACTTGGACCAAGCCGGCTAGAAATGTCTAACACACAAGTCAAACAATAGTGTCAGAAGGAGATGAGAAAAAACATATGAACATTTTGGATAATTTCTCAGCAAAAGCCTGGACAAAGTTGATACTTCCTAGGAAATGTTTCCAGTTCCTCCGGTCAGTGTATTCTGGTAGAAAACTGTTCTACTGGAAAAATTTTGGCCTGCTGTCCCATGAAATCTCTTATACTCAGTATTTGTTTGGACTCAGATGAGATGTTCAGTGTTACGCAAAACTTCCTGGATCTAAATATCCACTAAACTACCCCATAGAAACCATATAATTACTGGCTAGCAGTAGCCATTGTTGCTCCAAGTATCCAGAGCCCAAGTCTTTGGAGCATATTCCAAATTTCTGGCCAAAATGGCTCATTTCAGCAAACTTAAGGTCCCTCCTCTCTCTACAGTCACTGGAGAGAGACACCCACCTCCAAAGGACGTGGCCTTGCAAGGGCATTGGCAGCACAAGCATTAGTCTGTGTGTACCCTGGTGTGGGGGGTTGAGAGTCAGACCCTTGCTCTCCCATACCTTCTGTCAAAACCACTTTAATTTCCCAATCTTCTGTCTGTCTGTTTATTCTGTTTTCTGCCTCTTTGTCCTCCCCCTCCAGTGCTTGGTGTCCCTCTTTCCTTCTCCAGCCTCTCTCTTCCTCCTATCATTTCCCCAAGCTCGCTCCTTCCTTCCTTTCTTTCTTCTTTCCTTCCTTCTCAGCTCTTTCTCTGGAGTTTCTATTCTCTTTTCTCTCCTCCCTCTCTTCCACCAGGACTTCCTCTTCTGTCACCGGGGGCACCTATCCTGCAATGGAGAGGAAGACCTGGCGGGTCCCTTTGTGCTGCCCGTGGGTAAAACACGTAGAGGGCTGCCTGAGGACGCAGTGTAGCGGCTTAGGAGGACACATCGAGTCCAGATGAGATGGAGATGCAGGGAGGCGGTGGCTGATGTTGCAGAGTGACTTTCCCGCAGCACAGCCCCCCTTTCTCCAGGCACAGCCAGCACCTCCCATGCTCTGCTCTGTCAACTCCCCGCCTTGCCAGGGCACCAGCCACAGCCCGTGAAGGCCCTCCGCTACACTCCTGAGGTAGCTGAATTTTAAAATGTCAGAACTCCCCCTCCAAAATATTCTTACTTTCTGCAAATACTGGCCACCATCAAGGAGCCCAGCTGAGACCAAAAAATTCGTCACACTTGTGGCCCATGTTGGAAGGAAGAGATAGCTTTTCCCAGCTGAAGAGGCCAGTGTAGTAATGTGCTACCTTATCTCTAGTGCCATCGACTTCGGTCTATTTAATTTTCCCTTTGATTTTAATATAGATTTATTGAAAACAACAGTTATCAAAACAAACTGCACTGGCAAATTGGTGTTCGTCTGTAGCTGTACAAGTACCTATAAAGCTGCCAGCGTATGAAACAAATGGTGCTATATGGGAGGTCAGTTATTGCAATAGAAGTTCCCCAAGGATTTGCACTGGGCAGTTTAATATTTTTCTTATTACTCTCTTTTCTTTTCTACTATTTATGCCTCTCTGTTTAAATTTAAAACATAACAGCCATCTGCCAAGACAAGCCTCTCTGATATAATCATCTCTGGTAAACCTTTTCACGAGTGGTCTCCCCTCAAGAGTACTGGCAAACACTGATGGGTCCCTTTTAAAAGGCAGGCAAATGGGGACAGGGAGGCTAACTTTTCTTCCCAAAAGGATTCACAGCCTAGCCCAGCTCTCTCTCTTTTTTTTTTTTTTTTTTTTTTTTTTTTTTTTTCCCCACTGGTTTTGAAAGGTTTGTCCTTACTGCACATTTCCTGGGGAGAAAAAAAATATATTAGAATACTGTTTCTAGCCATGTTGTTTATTCTTCATTCAAGTTCTGTGGCAGAATCTCCCTTTATGCAATTTTACCTGGATATCCATAGGCTCCTCCCTACCCACAATACTAAAAAAAAATCAAATCCAGTAGCTTACCTGTTCATCAAAAGAGATGAAAGAGATTTCTGTACTGATCTTCACATCAGGATAACACAAATCAAATAACACAGCCATCAAATGAGGAGATGAGGTGTTTAAATGCCTATAGAAATAAGAACTCTAATTATGGAAACATCTATAATGTAACTAATATTATTTACATTTCAGCGATGCTAATCCAGATGAGGGTTAATGTCCCTGCTCCTAAAACATTACTGTCTAAATAGACACAAGACAGTGACAGGATGGAAGGGATCATCAGTATGTTTGTTCCTGGTCTAAGATGAGGGATGGAGGCAGACTCCTCACTGAAGAAGAGAACAAAAACAAGCCAAAATGGGCAATAATGAAGATCAGTTTAGATGCAGCCAGATAGAGCAAGTAACTTACTCAGACTCACACAAGCTGCCTGAGGTTGTGTTGGAAAACGGTTAGAAATCCTGGATGTCTTGTATGAGTCTTTTACTCACAAAAAGATTTCTTTGTGGTGGGCAGTGCTTGGATCTCACTGAGTCAACATGGACACTCTTGCACTGTGCAAACATCTGGCTCAACAGGAATGAGCTTCTACTGCCATTTTAGAAAGGCAGGCTGGCAGGTTTTCAGACCAGGCTGCTCCAGGTGGACCTTTGGCTCCATGTGACACTAACCAGCCGTCAGTCCCACTTCCCCAAATAGAAACTCAGCGTTTTGCTCTAGTTGACAGAGAAAGGGTCGAGCTGACAGAGAGCAAGCAAACCTTTCTGCTCTCTGAACCGATACCCTGCTTAGCCCAGGCAATACACAGACTTCCTGGGGCAGTCCACCAGGCTCACAGGCAACGAACTGGGCAAGGGGGATGATTCAGGAAAGATGGGAAGCAGCAGTGTGCTGCTCCTACACTGGCAAGCTATGATGCAGCGTAAATGGCCACTGGGATAATTTAACTAGGGACAAGGTGAATTTAATTAAATTTAATAGGCTATTTCTGTGGACCACATTCTCTAGCTCATGCAGGAGATACGCACTTAATGTAAGAGTGTGTGTGTCGGGGGGGAAGTGCTACATTTGCTACACAGCAGCTACACTCCATGGTCAGAATTGAATCTTCTGGCCTTGAAGTCCACTGTCTGAAGGACCTCACACAGCTTCCCTAGCCCAAGAGCACCCTCCTCCTTCCAAGTCTGAACAGCTTTGGGGCAAAACATTAACACAAGTACTTTGTCCTTATCCATTGTGAACTCCAGTGCTGTCAGGGTTTTTTGCAACTTTGCAGACTACTGACAGGAGGACACATTTTCCTCTTCCTCTCCCCTGCCCCTTTGCATTCTCTTCTCAGTCCAAAAGCTCAACACTAGCAGCTGCCAGTTCTTTACAAACCACTTGATGTCCTTCCTGTCTGGCCAAGCTACCCCAATACAACCTAGGGTTAGATGTGCACTGTTTAGATCCATTTTTCATTAGTTCTGAATTGCTAAAGTAGGGGCAAAAAGAGCAAGTATGAGGATCAATAGTTAAAGTTATTGACAGATCTGATAAAGTTCTGATCTCTTTTGAAGGGACATCAGACATTTCTCAGCCCTTCCAAAGACTTGCTGTAAAGAATAACGCTACAATGCACCCAAATTGAAACAAAAATCTTCTAAGTTTGGAGGGAAAGAAACCACACAATTTGGCACCAGATCCAGCAGATTTTCCAAGTCTCCAGTAACAATTCAGCAGAGAAGGGAAAGCCAGCAGACAAGAAGCACAGCATTAACAAGTCTGAATGACACGTGCAGCCAGATTGTCTGCTTTGCTGACAATTGATGCCATACCCATTACTGGGAAAATATTATTAAGCATGTTTCCATGGCTCTCTGCAGCTTAATACTTCAGATAGCCAGTGTTTCTTGTCATGGCTTATGGCTTCTGTGGGCTGGTGTAAAATGGTTTGATGTTCCCATGCCTGAGTTTATTGGTGGAGGCAGCTATGATGTACAGCCGGAGTGTGCCTCTCCAAGCACGTAGTGTGCTTTTGGATGCTGCAGAATAGCCACTGCATTATAGATACAGTTCAGGCAGTTCAGCTAATTCAGGCCTATATTCCAGCACAGCTAAAAAGATAGTCTTCACTAGGGCAGCAGCACACTTTAGGTCTCATTGCTGAGAAACAAATAGATGACAGGGGGAACGGACCCCGACAACCAAGAACTGCTGAACATTTGCAAAGACACTCAGGAATCTTTGCAGATGCTCCTCTAACTGGGGCCATTGGGGAGTTCCAGGCTGAGGGATTCAAGTAGCACAGCTTACTCTCTCCGTTTTAGCACTGTTGGAAGAAGAGCAAGTGATATGGAGGGCAAGACCAGAGGGCAGCAGCCCCTGAGCAGTGGGAAGAGGCAGGTGATAACCCCAGGGCAGCTCTGGGGCAGGAAGAGGAGGACTGAATAATGACTGGATCCAGTGAGGCTGGGAACAGCCAGTTTTCTCAAGTAAAGCTCTGTTACAGAAATGGTTGGGAAAAGGAATAACAGAGCTCTCCCATTGTTTCTGTTAATATTTTCTCTTGACTCTTACTCTCCATTTTGTTTCCTTTCACTCCTGAAGCTGCTCATAAGGGAACACACGCAGTTTGCCTCTGCTGGCAGTAGAGATGTGATACAAGCCTGTGGTTTCACATCTTCACATCCCTCTTACAAACCCCACCTACAACCATAAGTACCTGGTAAGGAAGGCAGCTGTGGTAGGGCAAAGCAAGTGATGTGGGTAGAGGAAGAAACAAGCAGAATTAAAGGCTGAGGAAGAGCATCGTTGTGAATCATAGCAATTTCCTCTGATCTTATTTTATCATTGGGGGTGGGAATGTAAAAGATGCAGAACTTGTGTTAACAAGGTCAAATGAAATCACATTTCCAGGCTGGGGAAATTAGTTTTGCCTGCAGCAAGAGAGATGCACAACATGACTGAAGAAGGGGATGTTCATGCCAGCAGACATGCTGCACTTGTACCCAGCAAATGCAAGATAGAGGGAATTCATAATTAGCCCACTGAAATATATTCCTGCAGGATTTTGGTGGAATGGGTCATACTCAATAGGACATGTAAGAGAAAGAGCAACTGAGATCTGATTTCTGTCCTTGTGGAGGACAGCTTGTCTTTGTCTCAATGGAATTGCTTTTCTGTCTCATGAGATGACATTACTCAAAGGTGTCAACTCTTCTCACACTCAAAGGACACAAAAAAGTGACTATGAATGTCTCCAAGACAACTGAAGCCCTGATGATATCAATGAGAGAAGGACACAGATCCTGCTGAAGATTTCCTATGAGAGTATCCTACATTTCAGGTCCGTTTAACACCTTGTGTTCAAATACTTTATCTGTTTCTCAGTGGCAAATCCTTAAGGGAGGAAGGACAATGCTGTGCATGGGTGGCTCGATGGATTGATGGAAGGATAGATGGAGACACCTGAATGCTAGAGGCAGCAAAAGAACACAGGGCTGGAAGAGGTGTGCTATCATATACTTCATGTATGACACGGACCATGTTGTCACTGACAAGGTTACAGATCAAAAATAAAACCTGTTTTTTTTACAGGCAACCCATTGCTGCAGTATTTGGCAGCAGTTTGTGACCATCGTCACTAGACCTCAGATGATACTCCCCTTCCACTGGGTTACACAGTGGAAAATCTAGCGCAAGGAAATCACTTCTGTCTCAGCAACAAGACATTGCTTTCTTTTATCCCTTCAGTCATTCTATCACATGAAGAAAGAGCTGCACGGGGGTCCCTTCCTCCACTGAGCCCTGATCTTAGCTATTCAAGTGTCACACAAGCCTGTTCATACACTCAACACTTGCTTTGCTTTTGCCACTTACCAAGATGAATGGTGAGTTACTTGAAAATTACATAAACATAAGAAGCATCTATTAACTATTTAGAGCCCAGTCCTCCTTTGGGATCCATGGGATTGACATCTGCACCTGTATGGGGCTTAGAGTTGTCAGTAGGATCTCAGTCATGTTGATCTGGCTGCAGGACAGGAGCCTTGTCCTGAAACTGTATAGTTCCCCTGACTTAGTCATGTAAGAAAGGGAAGGAAAAAAAAGAACTAGTGTCTTCATTTCTTTATGGAATAAAGGTAATAAAATAGCTTGCACTGGCTTAAGTTAACAGCTGATCTCTTCCTCCGGGGCAGGAGCAGGGACAGAGAATGCATAGCTGGCCCGGTATCAGAGGTGTCCCAGCCTCTTTTAGCGAACAGACTCCATGAGAAATGAAGGAACAAAAAAGCCCCTTAGCTAATAAATTACTGACTTATATCCAGCAATTTGCATAATTTAGGATGGGAACTTGCTGACTGAGGCACCACCCATCTTTTCAAGTGTATTTCATTAAAGCAGTTAAGCACAAGCTATGTGACAAAGGGATTCCTGTCTCCTTTCTGGGAGACTATCTCCAAAGAAGCCTCATTTCCCTCAGGTTTTGGTTTGCCAAAGCTTCAAGCCTCTGTGAAAGTCACCCACACTGACCCACCTGTGTAGGACTGGAGTGTCTCTGGCTGATCTAAATATACGAGGGAGAAATTAATAGGGATTCCTGTGCAGCCTCAGTATCTATGTGTGATGTGTTGCAAGTAAGTGAGAATTGGGTTATCTGCCTCAGTGAACTCATCATCTCGGTGCTAACGAAGAAAGGTGGCAAGATGGTGTGTGCAGCTGATGGCTCTCAGCTCTCAAGTGCCTCCTTTTGGGTGAGATCATTGAATTTTTGGATGCTGAGTATTCCCCTTGACTAGAGTTGTAGACAGAAATACAAATTCGGAGATTTTACAAGAACTAGAGCCCATCTAGTTAAACGCCTTGCCTCTGCTGATAGTGACACCACCAGAAGGCACAGAGGAAGCATGAGGAGCCTTGCAGGGGAAAACTGTGCAGACAAAATAAGTGGTTTCCTGGACTAGTCTCCTCTTCAAACCAAATAGTTACTTGTCTACCCTGCAGTCTAAGGGTTTATACCTCTTCCATGGTTTTATTGTTTTTATTTGCTCTTAAAATTCAAGCTGTTCTTATTTTCTGCAGAAATGCTGAATCAGTTTGTGAATTTCAGTAAGCTCGGTGCCTTACTGACCTCTTGGGGTGCTGAGGTCCACAAGATGGCTACCTGTATGAAGAGATGTTCCTCCAACAATCAAGGCAGGCATTTGAAATCTGTGGGTTGTTGGATCCAATGACTGGATGACAGAAAAATCTAGCTAAAGATAAAGTGAGGCAAAGATAAAGAAATTCTGAGTGCATCAGTTCATCAACAGGCTTGTGCTTGACAGAAAGCTAGCCTGTTATATGTATTTTTTGCTTCAAATAATTTACTATTACAGTAATACAAGCTGGATTAAAAGACAAGAGAGGGGAAAGAAAAGGGTATTTTAAACGTAGATAAGAAGTGGCTCAAGAAAAAGTTGAAAGAAGACATGAGTTTTTTGGAGGAAGATAAAAGGAGAGGAAGAGGATGCATCATTTCCAAGAAGGGAAATATTGAGAACCAGGCATGAAGTCCTGGAAAGTAGCAGCAGGAGTCTATCACTCTATGAAGCCAAATTTTTTCCAAAGTCTCAAGAAGAGACCATGAAAAGAGTCTCTGAAGCCAGATTTGATAACCAGGCTAAGAAAGAGCTGGAGCTCTGCAGCATATCACTCTCTCGAAAAGGGAAAGGAGGATCCCAAGAAGGGCAGAGGCTCAGGTGGGTCCATAGCAGCACCTCCCTCCTACAAGCACCCCAAAGGTGTTGAAGTCTGGAATCCATGGTAGGGCAACAGATGTGCTGGGAACAAGCAGGAAGCAACCTACACAGGCAGTGCTAGGGGCAGGTTTTATACCCACCGTGACTCTGCTGGAGTTGTGCTGTTATGGGACCAAGATACAGGGTTTCTGCAGGGAAGTCCTCAGCCTCATGCAGATCCCAAGGGAGGGGGTGCACAGAGGAACGATTAGGCAGAACTTCCTCCTCCACCGCTCCTATGCTGCGGGAGCAGTTTGGTTCACTGGAAAGAAGGTTTTGTGCAGAGACTCCTGCAAAGGCAAGGAGAGCCTGAGAGGGTGAAACACATGTTTCGTTTTGCTCTCATTTGAACAGAGGTTGGTTTGTTATTTCAGCCTGGATTTTTTTCCCCTTCAGATTTAACCTCCAATTCCTATTAAACAGACAGATCAGTCTAGGGAAAGAAAGTGTTTATTTATTTGGTTATTATTATTTTTTTCCAGGGAGGAATACCATCTGGTTGGCATGACAACAAAGCTGTGGGCCACCATAAACACTGGATCATTAGCACCAGTGCACTGGGCTATTATGTAGGCCTGGCCATCAGCGCGGCTAAGGTGTGTGGGTTTATGGCGCAATCCCATCGGTACAGCAGCATGGGAATTATCACTGCAGTCACAGCAGTGAACACCACAGCTGATGCTGAGGTCCAGCTTCACGCAGGACTGTAGCTGCATCAGAATAAAGCATTTTCCTTTGAAGGAGGCAGGCATAAAGCGTAGGCATATCTTAAGTCAGCTACGGCATGTAAGCCTGACTAACATCTAATGCAGTGCTTGGGTGGGACACTTAACACCATAATACGTAGCACTCCGGACACCTAAACAGCATCCCTCTGTATTACGTGGCATCCCCCAAAAATGTGTATAATGTGCTAGCATATCATCTTCTAAGAGCAGTTGGATCCATACCCTCAGTCATCACAATACTGTTGCTGCAAACGCGCAAGGCCTTTGCAGAGGCCCTGAGCGAGACCCTCAAACGCTACGTTCTGTGCAGAGAGTAACTTGTCTTTCTTTTTACTGTAAAGCACCATTTTGGCTTATATGTTGGTATGAAGTGCTAATAACAACCACGCCACACTTGGCTGCTGCAGACCCTGACTGATGAGAGCAGCCCTAACTCACACAAGTTCCCCATTGATTTTATCTCATGCTTTGCCCTAACTAATCACGCGAGAGAGCGGGCTTAAAAGCTCACAAGCTCTGTCCTGCTCTGATTTGGTCGCCAGGCTAAAAGAATGGGTGGGGGGCGTTTCCAGGACCCAGGTGCATTATATTTTAATATTTTTCCTCCCTTTTCCTGGTGGATCCCAAAGCCCACAGTGACCGTGACAAGGCAAGCCACCAGCACTGCCTGATTTGGGTTCATCTGAGCTCCCCGAGGGGGAACAAACCCTTCCATCCTGTCGCAGGATTTTATTTTGGTTTGGCAGGTTATTCATCTCAGATAGTGGGCATTTATCTATCCTCAATGCTGCTCGGTGCTGAGACGCCCACGCGGGGCCGGGTGTTACACAAGGCTTTGCCCTCCTGGCCACCTGCGCCCACCTCGGTGCCGCGAACCGGCCGAAGCGGGCGCCGCGGCTCTGAGCGCCGGCTCCTTCCTCGAACGCGGCTCCGTCTTCCCGCCGCTCCCGAGGCACAGTTCAATGGCCTCGGCTTAGTTTTCCTTGATCCCATTAATGACAAAAATGACAAACACCTATGCTTTGCCTTTATAGCTATTTCACGCTTTGACATGATCCCGGGCGACTCACCTATGCCATGGCGGTGATGGATGGCGTGCCGCAGCCGGGTTGGACAGGTGTAGCTTCTGTCAAGGAAAATACTTTTCCACATCATTAGCCTGTGGAACTCATAGCAACAGGATATTGCTCAGAGAGGGGCTCAAAAAAGCACCGAAAACTGAACGGGGGCTCGTGTGGAAAACCAGCGTCCAGGGCTATAACAGCTAGCTTCAAAAGTAATTAATAGGAAAGCTGCATGCTTCACAGTGTAAATAACAACTTCAATGCCTAAAGCTGAGGAAAAAACTCTCCTTAGTAGCAAAGTATTCCCTGAAGTGCCTCATTTAGGACTCTGCATGTCTTATCCTAAGCACCTGGGTCTGGCCTCCACCTTGGAAATTACAGTTGTTGATATAGTCACTTTCTGAGGGCCTGCTGTTCAGTCTGCAGCCCCTTCTTCGGAAAAGGGCTCGTCCAAATGGAAGGTCCTATGACAACAGTATCACAGGACAATGGCTTTTAAAGGACAAATTGCACTTATTTGCAAAACCTGGGATGTGATCTCCACTGTTGCTGTAGAGATGTAGTGATGGGCAGGGTTTAAAAGCAAAATGGCCTCTTGCAGAAGGTCCTGAAAAGCAGAACCTGGAGGTTTTGCCTTCTCTCTCGTGTCACTCAGCAGACCTTGGCAGAGATTAAGATGGTGATGATGATGAAAAAGGGGTATATTTATCTGTCAGCCACCGAGTATTTTTCTAGATTAAAATAAATATTCTCACTACTAGTCCAACAAGTCAACAAGTCATTTAAAAGCCTGTTTTCTCATTCTGTGAAAAATAGTCACATAGAGTGTGTCAGCTCTAAATTTCAAACTTCTGGCATAGAGTGTGATTTCAAGCCTTTCTCTGCCAGATTCTTCCTCTGCAAGAGAGAGAGGACTGGCACAGGATACTTGCAGATTGCTCAGAAAACAAAGAGATCCCATGTTAGCTCTCCCGAGCTATGGGACAAGCCACACACCAACCACTGGAGTAAAGTCCGGATCAGCTGCTCGGATGAGAATAATATTCCAAAACTCAAGAAGTAAATCTTCATCTCAGGTGACCTTGCTAAAAGGATCAGTGAGACACGATGATGAAGAGGCTTCAAGCTCCTGTCCTGCTGGAAAGCAGCCACGAGCTTGTCAGAGCTTAAACCAGAGGCTGCAGCTCTGATAAAGCTGGTGGCCAAAAAAGTGCAGCAGCAGCTACTGCTGCCGCCTCTGGATGCACTTTCCAGCATCTTCTCTCAGGAGGGGACAACTCGGCCCTCTCCCAGCTGTTAGGGCAGGGCCCATGGCACGCTGTTGAGACACGCTGGTTGTAACCAGTAGAGGGCATGGAGATTACACACGCAGGCCGGATACTAATACGTCACTGGAAGCGCTAGATGTGTGGAGGCCGAATTGCAATAAAAAGTTTGTTTGAACTAACTAATTAATTAATTAACCAGTTGCCTTTCCTCCACCCACACTGCAGATGCGGGGACACAAGGGACAGCCTGAAGCTAGTGTAAGCAAAGGCACCAGTGACTTTAGTACATTGCCAGTCACGATTTGAAGGACCCACAGCTTTGCAGTAGAGCAATTTCCCAAAGATGCAATGCGTTGTCATGGGATCCCCAACCACTGCAGTGTTGTTACACATTTATGCCCCATATTTTTCATAGTCCTGACATAACTGATCATATATATCAATCTTATTTTATAAAAGTGCAGCTATAGGATACAATAAAGAATGAGAAGTCCCTTGTTTTGAGAGTTGTACATTGCTGTTGCAAGAATCTGTCAGGCTTACAGTCAAAGGCACTGTTCTTGGTATAATTTACACATAAACTTGACTTTATGTGTTACTGGTAGTCCCACTGAAATCTGTGTACATAAAGTTAAGTGCATCTAACCAGCTCTGTAGGTTCAGGTTTGTATACATTAATTTAATTTATATTTTTTCAATATTTAGAGCAGCATTTGCAATGAGAAGTTACAGCTCTGTAATAGTACATAAGAATCTCAAATTTTGTTCATATATTAAGTGCAAACAAACATGAAATTCAGGAGACCTCTATTACTCTTACAGATGAACAATACATAGAAAGTTAAATCAGATGCTCAAAGTTATCTCAGGGCCCAAATTATCTGCTTACAATATATTTCAGTGGAAAATTTTCCTACGGACCTCTGTGCACATTGCAGCTGCATAATAGTGCATAAGTCCATGTTTATGGACCATTTTCAGGATCAAAAACCTCATTAGTAGTACAGATTAATGGTTATTATATAAATAACTTGAGTGTATCTTCTCATTTTCCTCTGAAGACATTTCTCACATAAGCTAGCTAAATGCCAGATTTGTTCCTAAAATCCAAACTATATTAAGTTCTTGTGTAACAGTGCAGTAACATAATGTTAAATAAAGCTTTTTTTTAAAGCCTCAAAACATGGAACTTGATTCTCAGTTAGCATAAACTGGACGCCAGCTGAGGATTCAGACTCTTTATTTTCCATACTAAAGAACTCAAAAAGTAAAATATATATATATATATATATTATATATATATATATATTTCTTTTTGGCTAAGAACGAAAGTAAGAAATTTAAATCCAAGGGATCATTTTTCACAGTGTTTTAAGTACTGAAAATATGGCCTTGTAATAAAGGTATTTTCTTAACCAGAATTCTGTAACAGCTACTGTGAAGCTGTAACCTAAGTTTGGCAAGCAATGTTCATGTACTGAATATTTTCCCAAGATTCCTGGGAGATATTGGTTGTTTTTAACTTGATTTCCTGATGGGTATCAAAACTCTGTTAGTTAAGTTGTGGCTAATATATACTACCAGATGGAATATTTACCTATGTCCTATGTCCTGTTTGGTCCTCTCGGGGTGGAGCATAATGCCTTAGAAAAGTATGTGGTGCCTGTCAATTCAGTATCTCCCCACAAATCTACAGAGCTATTGAGACTGGGCATGTTTGTATATACAGTCTTCGTGGCAGCTTTGTTTCCAAAAGGGTGAAGGAAATGACCCAACCAATAATCACAACTTTTGTTAAAAAAAAAAAAACAGTACTTTCATTTGAGAAACAGGGCTGTAATCATGGGTAAGTGAAAGATGTTATTAATAAGTAAAATCTATGCATGGGGGAGTTACAGGTATGAGGATGAGAGATTTTCACTTGGAATATCTAAATGCCAGTTTTTACACAGCAGTAAGAAAGCTTCTCGGGAAGCTGGCTGCTGAAGACGTTTTCTTTCTAAATTTAGAGAGTCTCTAGAAATGTATTTAATTCTTTGCAGAGATTTCTCTTCCACTGCATGAAGCCAACTGAGGCCTTGACTCTACGGGCACGTGTGCGTGCGCGAACACCTTCAGGCAGGATTTCCTCTCGCACCCCCAGTGGGTGCTGGGGGAAGGGGCTGCCGCAGGGAGCACCTGTCGTGCTGCTGGGTTGGGAGCCCTCGGCTCGTCGTGGGTTTCACGTGGAGACACCAAAGATCGTGTTGAAACCGCCTCCGCTCCACTTTTCGGAAAAAAAAAAAGAGGCACAGATGGATACCCAGAGTAAGCCTGTCGCAGCCAGGAACGACGCTGGCTCCCTGCTTTGTGCCTTGCGCAGGAGCCACGTTTACCATAACGTCCTGGCTGACCCGTGGAAATCAAGCAGCGCTTGCTGCCCGCCCAGCGAGCGTCCTCACTCGTACACACGCACTGCGTGAAAGCAGCAGGGCAGCAGGCCTCCTTCAGTGGAAGCACGCTTGTTTTGCTGAGTATCGTCAGCCTCTGTATTGCTCAGCTATAACTCAGAGCCAGGAGCAGAGCTACTGATGGTAACATGTAAAAAACGTACACGACGCCCCGTCATACGGGTGCTTTCCTGAGTTCAGAAGCTTGGAATGCCAAGTCACTTCATTTTGAAATTTAAATGTGAAAATAAGAAAGCCTTAGTCTGGCTGCATTTATTCCAAAGATTTTAGCATTCGTGAGGCACGCAAGCACCCACACTGCGTAAGACCTGACTCTGAAGCAATGTGGAAAGGCTGGGTCAGCTGCAGCCTGCAGAAGAAGCAACCTTTTACACAAAATACACCAAATGAAGGCCTGAGGCTACATTTCTCACCATGGCTGTGGACAGCTTTGAAGGGGGGTGAGCATTCAGCACTCCAGTGGAGCGACAGACAAAACCACCCTATATACTTTAGCGATGAGTCACCCCTTACACAAAAGTTGTTAGGATGCCATAAACACATAATCCCACTCTCTCTTACACACACACACACTGGGCAGCCCAAGTGATTGATGATGCTGATGGAGAGGACTTCCTTTCTCAGTGCATAGCATGGTTGTATTGTGAGAGAGTCAGTGCACCAGTAAGAGCCCAAAAATGGTGGCCATAGTCTATTTATTTTTAAGAACAACCTGAAATTATCCAGCAGTTGAAGAAAGAGCAGTTCCCTCCAGGGTGGAATAAATGCGCCTTTCAGATCAATCCCTAGTGTACTTCACATGAGAAAACAAGACAAGTGGTTTCAGCTGAGCCCCTGATCTACCACGCGCTCTCCCATTTCGTACCACCAGCCGCTCTTGCTCAAGACAATACTAGGGCCGGCAGCGGAGCGGACCGCAGCCGAGGTGGGGCGCGTGTGCGGGAGGGTTTGTGCAGAGCCGCGGTGTGCATCCAGGAAACATTAAAATAACAATATGTGCGCCGTGCATGCACGCCCACAGTTAGAGAAACACAGCGAGCGTGGAGACCCTCCTTTGCTGCCCGGTGATCTCCAAAGGGAACACGGGTCTCATCCACGCCTGCCTGGGCAGGGGGCCGGAGGGAGGCCGTGGCCTGGGAGCGCCCCGGGGTGCCGGTAGCCGTGGGGGCCCCCAGCCGGAGCTGGCGGCGCCCCGGGCCGGGATGCGCCGCGGCTCCGGAGGGGGTGGTGGGGGCGAAGCGGGGACGGTGCGGTGCGGGCGGGCGGGCCGAGGCGGCGCGGCGGGGCTGGGCTGGGCTGGGGGGCCGCGACCCCCGGCGGGGGCGGCCCTGGGGGCTGCGGGGCGGCGGGGAGCGCCGCGGCCCGGACTGCATTTCCCAGACTGCCCGAGCGCCCTAATGTATGCAGTGCTCAGCCCGGCTCCCCGTGCGAGTGTGTGTGTGTGTGTGTGTGAGCGCGCGCGCGCGCGTGTGCCCGCGTGTGTGTGTGTGTGTGTGTGTGTGTGCGTGCAGCCAGGAGTCCCTCCGAGAGTGGAGGCTCATTCACTGATGAGAGCCGGCACTGAGAGGCAGCACTGCTCCTTCCCTCGCACCCCCGGCGCCTCCCGCTCTGCTACATGCGAGCCGCGGGCGCGCAGCGGGGCCAGCACGCCCGGGACGCCCCTGCACCGCGCTCCGCGCAGCCCCCGCACCGTGAGTACCGGCACCGGCGCCGCCCGGCCACGCGCAAACTTTTGCTAGGGCAAGTGTGCGTGTGCGTGTGTCCGTGTGTGTGTCCGTCCCCCTCCCCGCCGCCCCCCGGGCCGGCTCCGCTCCGGGAAAGCCGGGCGGCGGCGGCGGCGGCGGGGACCGGGGGAGGGCCGGCGCGGGGGGCGGGGGGGGGGCGCCATGGTAATGCCGGGCGAGAGGCGGCCAGCGGCCCCCCCGCGCCGCGCCGCGGCGACCCCCGCCCCGGGGCCGCCGAGCCCCTCGCTCGCCCGCGCCTCGGTACCGGCAGGGGGGCAGGTGCGGGGCGGCGGCGGCGGGACCGGCCCGGCTCCGGCAGCGGCGCCGACCCCGCTCTCCTCAGTATTTATCATCGTTATTATTTTTCCCTCCGGTGAGGCAGCCGGGGCAGTTGTTTCCTTGCTTTCCTTCGCTGTGCCCAGGATTTCTCTCTCTCTCTCTCTCACCGCCGTAGCTCTGGGCAGCAACAATTTCATTTCCCAGCGGCTGCAAAACAAAAACTTTTGCGGAGGAAATAAGCAGATCTGCTCCCCATGCCTCGCATGGATCCAGCTAGATTTTTTTTTTTTAATACCTGAACTAAGACTTTTATTTTGCAGTAAAACTATTTGCAAAAACCCTAGGGTTTTTGCGCGCTCAAGATACACCGAATACCCAGTAATTTTATTTACTCCGAAGCTTTCATTTTTGCAATTGTGCAGTACTCGTGTGAACTTTAGTTTTAAGCCGTAACAAAAATGCGCGATCCCCGATCGAAGACTGAATTATTTTTCAAATGCACTTTATAAGTTGCCAGATAGCGTAATTTTGGACAAGGCTGAAGTTTGTACAACATCCTCTCCCCACCTCGGGTCCTTCATCCCTAAAAGATTTCTGCCCTTGCCCCCGACTGCTTTCAGGTAGGAACCAAATGCCTGGATCTCACACGCGTGTTCTGGTTTTATTATTGCAGATAAAACAAAGGTAGAGTGTCTGTTTAAACTGTCAGCGTTATTCAACGAATGAGCTAAAATTATGCCACATGTGAATTGCATAGCTTGAGCAGCCAGAAGAGGTGAAAGGAATTATACATGTTTTTGCTTAGGTCCTTTAGAAAACTTTCTGGATCATCCAGCGATGCAATCGAGAAATTGCAGAATTTTGTTTCTTTTAACCAGCAATCCCAGCTCTAGAGCAGAGAAGTCTGTAAATAGGCTGAAAGCATGGAAAATAATTCTTCACCTTCAGATCTAAATACATAAAAAACATCTGTTTGGCCACAATGAAATCATTAGGAACTGTCTACTTAAAGAGTTGTATTGAATGCTTATCCTTCCACACAGGAAATGTGTATGGTAAGTGATTGTTGCAATAAATTCAAACAACTCTGGTCATCTTCACATTTGATGATCTTTGTCTCTGACTTGCTGTTTAAAGAGGAGGGGAAAAAAAGTGGGAGAAAAAGGCGCACTTAACGGGCTGGACAAACCGGGCTGGAAGAGCCCTCTCCTGCCGCCCTCGGAAGGAGTAAATAATTCCCGGGAAGGCGAGAGGAGCCCCGGCTGCGCCCGGCCGCTGCCGCCCGGCGGTGGCGCGCGGGGCCGGGCCGGGCCGAGCCGAGCCGGGCCGGGCCGGGGCGCGGGGCCGGGCCCCGCCGGGCCAAACACCTGTTTAATTTGCGAGCGGGGAGAGTGGAGCCGCGGGGGCTGGCGGCGGCTTTAGTTCTCGCTTGGGGCTCACCTCCCTCGATTTCATTTTATTTTATTTTACCCCCCTCCGGGAAGGCTGGGGGTGGGGGGAGAGGAAGGGAAATTGGAAGCACGAGGTAAATGGGGTGATCGGCGGGGTGCGTTCTCGGGTTGGTTTTTGCGCCGGTCCGGGCGCTGCAGAAGGAGCTGCCGGAGCCGCTGCCCGGTGCCGGCGCCGGGGGAGGCTGCTCGCCCGCCGGGGCCGGGGCCGGGGCCGGGGCGCGCCCGCTGCCCGCGGCGCCCCGGCGGAGCGGGGCTTCCCCCGGGCGATGCCGCCCGCGATTTTCACTCGGATTTCGCCAAGTTGGGAGCGGGGCCGGGGTGTGTGGGGGGGGTCGAAGCGGCATGCACAACTGTAGGGCTCTTCTTTTCTCTCTCTCTCTCTCTTTTTTTTTTCTCCCTGCAAAACCCCAGGCGCTTCCTCCCTACTGCCCGCCGCCGCGGGGCTTCACCCTTTCTCCTCCCGGGAGCTGTTTTTTTTTTCTTTTTTTTTAAAAAAAATAAATTAAATTAATTATTATTATTATTTTGCCAGAAGTTTGCGGGCGCGGGGCCGGGGCCGGCGGCGTCGCCCGGCGGGAGCCGCCCGGGGCGGGGGGCCGGGGCCGGGGCCGAGCTGGCCGCTCCGGCGGCTCCTCCGCTCCCTGCCCGCCTGTTTTTTTTCTTTTCCCCTTAAATCGGTTTTCACTGCAGCTGCCTGTGTGTGCGGCTGCAGTTGGCATATTTCACGCGTTTGGAAAAATTAACTGTTTTTCCTTTGTATCTTAATCCAGTGATGAGACCTCTCCTTTGTTGGCTTTCGAGCTTGCATTTGTTTTATTTATTATAAGGAAATCCAGTTTGGTTCAAATATATAATCCATTTGAGCACTTAAATCCCCAAACAGCTGGCATTATTTTGTTTTATAATCTTTGGCTTTTCTGCGCAGAGCATATTTCTAAATTCCTACTTGACGTTTATGGGGAAAAAAACTTTTTAATGTAAATGGATATTGCAATTTTTTTCTAGGTCTTTTCTAATTTACATGCATCATCAATTTTCCTGGGTTTCCTATTGTTTTAATGTTTTTTTCTATAGCTTGTTAATTATTTTTTTTCCCTAAGAAAAGTTTGTTTCTGGAAGGAGAAAAATGTTATTTTGTCCCATTATTTTGATCTCTGGCATTTGGAAATGGTTGAGAGACCACAAAAATGCAACCTGTTGTAGAAACCAGAGTGGTGCGTTTTATTTAATTTAATCGATAGCAGAGAGGTGATTTAGTAATAGGAACTTGGAGTAACATTTTAGTAAAAGATTTGCAGATCTGGTGGCTGTGTATGTGGCGTGCATGTGCTTGCATATGTGTGTGTTTCTTTGCAGGCTGATTAGCAAGTGGGGTTTATGCTTATAAGCAGTGGTCACTTCTGTTTTCTTCACTCGCTGGCTGTGATGTTTGCTAAACCCAGCTCTGTCATGGCTTCTCCTACTTTTGTCAGACTTTCTTTCTAACTAATTCAGAATAGTGTTATAATCTTTCATAAACAGAGGAACCAAAACCAAGCCAGAGATAACTGGTTACAACTTGGTTCCTTGATGAAAGGATTTTTTTTTCATTTTTTTTTCATTTTTTCATTTTTTTCTTTTCTTTTTTTTTTTTTTTTTTTTTTTTTTATGGTTCAGAGCTAAGGCTGTTGATTCAATTTGTCTTGGTTGTGGTGTGTTTAACCCTGTTATTGGTAACATACACAATTACACAGGTGATTTGTATACACCTTAAACAGAATGTCTCCCAAACCAGTAACCAGACATATAAGTATCCATTAAAAATATATATATATAAAAATAGAGTATGTTTTCAGTGTGTCTATGTAATCTTGATTTGTAGTAGACGGTTTATGTAGCTTCATAGATTGATCTCCACCCCCCCCCACTCTCTACTCCTTGTTTAGTTAATTCAACAAAGACTTTTTGCAATCTGTTTGGAGTTTGTCTGATGCCGTGGAAAAGTAGCTGCTGATTTATTTGGTTGCTTTTCGATTTCTGTCTCTAGCCTGTCTTTTCTCCTCCTTTCAGCGGGGATGTCAGCTGTTATTACTTCCTATTGATCCCTTTGCAAAGTGAGAAGTGAACTAAAATTAATGTCAATTCCACTGCTTGGATCAATAGCTGGAGTTATTTTAATCTGGATTTGCGCGAGGTGCTAAATTAAAAAAAATCAGCATAGAGGCAGAAAAGTAGCAGTTAGTTGCTTCGCCTGTGCCCACTGCCCTACCATCACCCAAATGCTCCATCCAGCCGATTATCCTGCAATCCATATTTTTTTAATTAAGAAGGTCAGTTAGTTTTCTTATTTTGGGTTCTGTATTTAAACCTATGACATTTTGACATTGGGAGTGTATTAACGATAGATTTTCATAATGACTGGTCCACCGCAGTCTAATCTGTACATGTTGCTGGTGGGGGTGTGGGGGGGAGGTGCTGAGAGAGCAAGAGAGAATGAAAAAGGAAGTGGGAGTTTAAAAAAATTAAATTTGGCTCGGTGAGATATTGTAATGTGTTGATTTATTCCCAGTGTAATGAAGTTTGCAAACGAATAAACGGCCGTAGTGATTCACAGTATCCTACAGGAGTGTCAAGTGTTGCGGCCAGATTACTAATTTATGAAATACGTTTAATGTAATGGGGTGATAGCCCAAGTAAAAATAGAAAAGGAGATGGAGGTGGTTGTTCTTTTCTGTTTTTTTTTCTTTTCCTGGAAATCCATATTTTCCGTGATTGCTCAGCTTCGCTTCCATGTTAATGATTGTTTTTATCCGAGAATGGTGGTTTATTTGTATGTCTGCCTCTAAATGTGTGTACACGTACGTACATGTATGTATTTGCGTGCTCGCATAAACCTCCCCAGCCACTCCAAATTTGCCAGTGGATGCAGTTTCCGGACCTCCGGATTTGACCGGCCTTGTGTAAAGCAGCAGAGCAAGTGTCCCCAGGACTGCAGCGCTGACCAGGGTGCCCTTGGCACCTGCCTCTCGCCTGCTCCCCCCCCCCTTGCTGCAGCCAGAACTTGACAGGAAAGTTATTTAAAATTTGG
The DNA here is from genome assembly GCF_028389875.1 of Rhea pennata. Classification (NCBI taxonomy): domain Eukaryota; kingdom Metazoa; phylum Chordata; class Aves; order Rheiformes; family Rheidae; genus Rhea; species Rhea pennata. The sequence continues at coordinate 12,027,191 of NC_084670.1, read as the reverse complement.
AAGAGAGCAAACCCGTTAATGTGAGATACATAATCTGGTAGTTTAGCAATGATGTCTGTAAGGATGGGTGCCAAATGGGGAAGCAGAGAGATGATGTGCACTCATCCTCGCGATTAATAACAGTCGCTGGAGCGTCTGGGTGCAGGATGGGAGAGAGGAAACGCTGCCGCTGAACTGCATGGGAGCCGCAGACTGGATTTCATACACTTTGTTAACGGGGCTCCCTCATTCACGGAGCACAAAAGGCACTCCATTAGGGAGACACTCTTTCAGTAAGTTTTATTTGAGATGTTTGACCCTCTGGATTTAAGAGGCACAATTTGTAACAGCTTTTTATTATTATATGATTTTTCTGGCCCTTTGAGCTCCAGCCGGCTAGTATATTGTTTCAAAGTTATGGTCCTTGGATTTTAAGCTGGGTTGTGGGGCCTGAATGGTAGGCAGCAGAAGCTTAAAGGAAAAGACATGAGATTGATTGGGGGGGAAAACAGCAAAACAACAAGCCAAAGCAAGGGCGGAAACAGAAAGGAGCATTTTTTGTGTTTTACTCGGGGAGGGGACTGTGGCTGGCTGGTTGGCTGTAGCCAACCTAGGAAGCTCAGCAAGATGCGAGTCAGAAATTTTGTTAACATTTTCCTCTAAATGTTAATGGCACATCCAGGGCAGTTTACAAATCTACTTAAGAGTGAGTGCATTAGGAACTAAAATTACTGATCCATTCTCTCTCGTCCCCGGCCCGAAAGGCAGACATTTGCAGAGATCAGATGGCAGAGGCACCCATTACGATTTTAAATATTGTCAGAGACGCCAGGCATTTTATTGGTGAAGTCTCTTCTGCTGCGGCTAAAAGGGAGCGTGTGTGCCGTGAGTGCACGCGTGTGCGTTTGGTTACGTACGCTCGCGCGCGCGTGCCCACGGTCACCCTCGTACGTTCCTATAGTATATATGGTTGTGTCTAATACTGCGTGTGCGGGCTTCTCTGCACGTATGTTCTGTGAGTGAGAGAGAAAAAATATGTCTGTTAGGTAGCTCTTAGGCATCACGTATAGTATAAAGATGCATGGTGGCTTAGTTGTGTCATTATGTAACCGTCATAAAAATATCTGTTGTACATACGTATGTGTATATATGCACCATGTTGAGTGAAATGCAGTGTTGTGAGTATGTATGTGGGCATTCTTAAATTGATTGTAATTATACGTACATACCTCTTCACCATATAAAATTCCAGTTACAATTCGGAGGTAGTATTTTAATTTTAGACCAAATCTTGTTTATTAGTGGGTTATTAAGTGTCTGTATTATTTTATTTGGTATTCTTTTCATTCATCCATGTTGGATGATGCTCCTTTTTAATCTAGAAGGCCAGAGCTGACTCCACCGGTGTGCGAGTTGTCTATCGATTCTCTCGTATGAGAGCAGTGGCGCTTCTCTGGCCGGTTGGTGGTAACACATGTGGCCACCCTGCTGCTGGAGCAACCCAGAGAGATGAGTACAGAACCCTGACCGGTTGTATTTTCTTTTCTTTTTTGTTTCATTGCAGCTTTCGGAGGGTGATGATGCCCCAGTAATTTTCCCTGCTCCGTTCCCAGGCCTCGCTTTACTTTCCGTCCAGGGAAGATTGTTCTGCTCGTGATCCTGCCGAGGAAAGAGACTCCGATGGACTTGCACCGGGCAGCGTTCAAGATGGAGAACTCACCCTATCTTCCCAACCCGCTGGCCTCCCCAGCGCTGATGGTTCTCGCTTCCACCGCTGAAGCCAGCCGTGATGCTTCCATTCCATGCCAGCAGCCAAGGCCTTTTGGGGTCCCAGTGTCAGCAGATAAGGACGTGCATATTCCCTTTACCAATGGCTCATATACTTTTGCCTCCATGTATCACCGGCAAGGCGGGGTGCCGGGAGCATTTGCAAACCGTGACTTTCCTCCATCCTTGCTTCATCTCCATCCCCAATTTGCACCCCCTAACCTGGACTGCACCCCGATCAGTATGTTGAACCACAGCGGTGTTGGGGCTTTCCGCCCCTTTGCGTCCACTGAAGACCGGGAGAGCTACCAGTCAGCCTTTACGCCGGCCAAGCGCCTGAAAAACTGCCATGACACTGACTCACCCCATCTGCGCTTCTCGGATGCTGATGGGAAGGAGTATGAGTTTGGAACGCAGCTCCCCTCCAGCTCCCCCGGCTCTCTCAAAGTTGATGATACGGGGAAGAAGATCTTTGCGGTTTCTGGCCTCATTTCTGATCGAGAAACTTCATCCAGTCCTGAAGACCGAAGTGACAGATGTAAGTACCTCTGCTGATTTGTTGGTTTTACTTCAGCTGTACCTCGTTGAGATGCTCAACAGGTGATTGTCCTGCAGTGCTGTGGCTCTTGCTGAAAGCAGAGGAAAAAAAACCTTTCCTTCCTGCTAAGTTAAATCATGCATTGTTGCCTTGCTCCTTTTAAAAGGACATTGATGGATTTTAAGGTGAGGTGCCCTTGAAGGAGACTTGTCTTCCAGCACACAGCAGCAGAGACAATGTTGACCTGGCTTTACATGCAGAAGGATGTCCATGCCCTAGTGCAAGGACACTAATGCTGGTACCTACATGCATATAGACAGGAATTCAGCTAGAGTGTGTTGCCAGAAACTTTTTCAGAGCTAGTAGCAAGCACAGTACACACTGCTGTTTTAGACGTATTTTTTCCTATGCTGTTTTCTTCATGCACGCCGTTCTTATAACAAATGCAGCAGCCTTCAGGCTTTGCGCCTCCCGTTAGGACAAAGGGTACCTTTTACTCTGGTTAACTTAAGAGTATTTCTGGCCGTCTTCGAGTCATAAACCTGAATCTGTTCTTACAATTCAACGAGCCGTTTCCCAAAATAGGCCGCGTGCGTTCTCTGGGTGCTTCCCCCCTTGGTGACTGCTCAGAGGTGATGTGCCCTTTCGCAGATCGGTGGCTGGACTGAAGCAAGCTAGTCTGCTGAACGGGACTGTAACTCCCCGTTCTCCTGTGTTCCTTTCTCCTTTTTTCCTTGTTTTATTGCCTGTGCAGAGGGACAGAGCTGTCCTTCCTCGGTGAGAAGGCTCCCACATTTGCTGATCAGAGAGGTGACCCGAGGGGGGGAGCGGAGTGCAATACTCCAGCAAGGAGAGCTAAGTCATGAATGAGTTTTCCAGTAAACCCAAGCATGTAAACCAAAGAATGAGTAGTTTGGTTTTTACGTGGGCTCTTTTGTTCTGTTGAATTTTCTTCCTAGAAAACATTTTTTTTTATTACTGTTATTATTATTACTACTTTTTCTTTCAAAGAAAAACTGCTGCACAGCTTCCTCCTCTCCCTTTCAGATGTGATTTTTCTTCTCCCCTTTATGATGCCGAGGAGAGTAATAGAGACGTTGTGGCTCTCTCTCCCCTGTCGGCGCTGCTTCCTCAGGCTGTCTCCTTGAATTAGGCACAGTGTTAACTTACCGGCGCTAAAAGGCATCTGCCTAAACCCAGCGTACCTTTTCAATAAAAGTCATCATAAAATCAACCTGCCTTGTAAATCCATCGCTCTTTGGTTTTGAAATATGCTGCCAGTGTATGCTTTATGTCAGCATTTGTGAGTGTGGGACAATTCCCGCTCACGGCAGAAGCCATGTGCTCTTCGCGCTACAAATGCGGTCTCTTGTCCATCTCCCCCCTCTCCTGATCCACCCCCGTTGGCGCTACTTCTGCGCCGTGGAGCTGCTTTCGTTGTGCAGCAGCTCCCGTCCGTCCTTTTCGGAGCTGTAGGGAAAGCGGCTGTAGGTGGGAGCATGTATGAATGTGGATGCATGTAAGCTGTTAACATAATTATTTCTGGGGCGGGGGGAGAGGCAGGTGAGATGACAAGGTTTAGACATCCTTCATCGATGCTCTTTCCCTTATCGATATAACCTGCCGGTGGAAAGGAAGCTGGCTTGAAAGAATACGCTGGGAGATAACGACGGAAGAGGGGGTCCGCTAGCTAAATGAATTTAGAGCGCATCAGTTGCTATGTATCTTCCCGGCAAAATCCTGTCAGACACCCCATTTAAAGAAGTAAATCTCTTAAATGAATTAGAGCGCGTGGAGCGCAGCTGCGGACAGACAGACGGAGGCAGGCACACCCACTGACGTGCCTGGTCTTTGCCAACGTCGTGTGCCGAGCGTGGGTGCTCTCGTGCCCGGAAGCAGATGGGGGCTTCGCTCGGGAGGGAGCGTGCCGGCTCCCCGCGCCCATGGGGGTGCTGCGGCACGGGCTTGCCGGAGAGACGAAGCGGAGTAAAAACTTCGCAGGCGCCTTCGGAAACTTCTGCAGAAGCAGAAGGTGTTTTATTTTGCCGTTCTTCTTACGTTGTTAAATTCCTTTAAAACATTTGGCCTCGTGGTAGAGCCAAGCGAAAGCAGCATCCCTGACATTTCACCGAGATTAAAATTCTTCAGTAGCTACCAGGACAGTTTATACTAAATATGTCTGTTGGCTCTGTATCTTCTTCCCATCATATATAGATATCGCACCATGGAAACTTAGCTCTGTTAACACGACGAGTTTATTTGTTGTGCACATACACGACTATGTGTGTGTTTGCTAGAGGGTGAGTGAGCGAGCAGCTGAGCTTTTTAGTGGATCCTAATGATCTTTTATGCTGGCTATCAGAAAAGAAAAACTTTCTCAACGAGGAATTTGAGAGATGACAGTTTGGAGAGAGAACTGCAATTCTGTTTCGCATTGAAATTTGCATACAGATTTTTGGAGTTTCTATCTGCTTTTACGTAAATGTATACTTTGGGGTGTTTGCAGCCTCTGATTATTGGCCCCTGAGAAGTTCTGTGCATTGCCGGTGTAACTGTTTTGTATAACCTTTGTAAAAACTGCTCATCTTTGCTCCTGGTGTAGAATCTGTTGCTGGCAGCTTGCTGTAGCTTATAGGCAAAAATGCAATAAAGCTTCTACGAGAGCTGGCAAAAATCGTAGAATTCTCTTAGATCAGCAACACCTTTATATGTCTAATGGGTGCTTTTCAGAATTGCAGAGCTTGACTGTTTAGCTATATTTTTCAGAATCCTAAAAGGGTTTGTGGTGCATGGAAGGTGAATTACTGTAGTTGCGCTGCGTATCTGCTGTACCACTGCTGCACAAGGACTTTTTGAATAGTTCATTAGAATGTTTGTTTTGCCCCATAGCTTAAATAGTGATTTTCTGAAAAACTTGCCTAAAAAAAAAAAAAAAAAGGAATCCAATGCATTGACATTTAATATTCTTGAAAAATAACTTCACTCTTGAATTACTTTTCATCAAAACAAGACAACAAATGCAACTGCTTACATTTTGGGGATATTTGGAAGCTGTCCAATGTAGACCTCTGCATCATGGGAGCAAGTCTCATTCTGTTTTCAGCAATGGAGAAAATCCACTGAATTTGCTAAAATTTGGGAGGATTTGTACTGGCATGACTGAGAGTAGTACCTGACCATGTAAGATATGTATTCATACAGTACAGGTTACCACTTCTTGGGTGAACCTTTTCTTTCTGTCAAACCAGGGAGGTGCTTTCCAGTTGTACGAGTGTCTGAAGTCCAAGAGATTGCTAGTGAAGGGATAGTTCTGCTTTAAGGTGTTCCTGGGTGTGATTCTGTTCCTTGTTATTCAGAAAATTGGTTTGAGACTTAGGTATGTGGATAAATCATCTCTTGCTGTAAAAACATAGATACTCGGGATACTTGGAGAGAGGAAGTGTGCGGGGAGCATATGCAAAAGAGGAGCCTTCCAAGGAAGAAGCAGACATGATGTGCCTTGGATGGGGCCCATTCTGTTACATGCTTACTGAGCAAAATAACAACATTTGTCACAAGAAGCCCCTAAACTCTTTAAAACACATGCTAAAGACCCTGGGAGATGTATTTTATGGGGTTCTTTTAATTAGTTTATGGTAGCTGAGATTTCCAGAAGGAGCAGGAATAGGTGGCAAGCTCCTCCCTGCAAGAGATATCTATAGCCTCTTTTTAAAATCAGCAAAAAATAAAGATCCCTAATTTTATTCTCTGCCCCTAAAAAGAAGTAGTCCCAAGCCTAACCAGGCCATTGCCCCAACCTCTGCAGCTGTGTCGGGGCCATACCGGGGCTTTCCTCGCTCCCCAGCCCGTGCCAGAGACCGCAGAGGATGATTGCCGTTGCTGTTGCCCATCGCTTAGTCTTCATCGTGGGTTGCCTGCCATCTGTTGAGGAGCGTGGCTTGCGGCGGCGGGGTGACCCCCCGCCTCTTGGCCGCCGATTCGGTTTTCAGCCCCTTGTCAAGGCCTGGCTCTGTTGGCCTCAGCGTCCCCGTTGCTGCCGGGGACGCCCAGCCGGGCACTGATGCGCTCGGAGAACGAGTGGTTTAGTTGGTAAGCACGCTGGGATCCTGGCTCGTCTCTCGAGACTTTTGCGTTAAAGTGGAGGCGGTTTTATTAATATATATATATTTTATTATTACTCCTCAGAATAATCACTGTTTCACCTCGGTTATTTGGTCCTGCAGCCGGTTCCCCCGCCGCGAGCGAAGCCGTGCGCCGTGGCGGTGAGGTCTTTGTTCCGCCTCGGGGTTTGCAGGAGCCCCTCGGCAGCGGAGTTACTCTAGCTGGTGGAACAACTCGTGTGGTATCGATCCAGCGCTGTGAAAATGTAAATCACGCTTCGGGTGACGAGCGTCGGGGCTGCGACGATCGCAGCTCGAATTTCTGAGTAACGTAGCGCTTCGGAAATCAGGCCGAGGACCGTCTCCGCGCAGCAGCCCGCCCCGTCGGACACGCGCGCGTTTGGGTTTGTGTTTACACGCTGGGACGTGTGTAAAGCGCAGAGCGCTGCGTGTGCGTTGAAAACACCCTGCGCTGAGCAGAGCGCGGTGCCCTAAACGGACGGGGCTCGGGGCTGGCCCTGCGTCCAGCTGCCGGAGGAGGTGGCCATCTCCCTTTTTTTATTTTTTCTTTTTATTTTTTTCCTGGCGACAGCCTCTCTGCTCCCTCTGCAAACTGTTGCCGAGACTCCTTTCCATGCTGTTCGGTTTAATTGTCTTGTCGGGATAAAGAAATGTTTGAACAGTTGAAGTGGGGCAGGGCTGGATGGGAGCAGCCCCTGCCGGCTGCGGGGCCATCTGGCCTGGCTTGGGTCTGCCGGTCTCCGGTTTATACTTCTCTTTCTGTTATTTGGGGCTCTCCGGCGCGCTCGGAATAGCTAATCACCATGGTGAGAAGAGGGACGCTGCTGCCTCGTCCGTCCGTCCGTCCGCGCCTGGCCGTCGATCGCCGCGCAGAGCCGATCCGGGGGGCTGCGGGGCTCGCGGCCGAGGACGGCTTTTAACTGATCGCTTGCGGGGCTGGGGGGCGGGAGGGAGGAGGAGGGCAGGGTCCCTTTTCTCCTCCAAAACGCTTCCCCACGCTGCCGCCCGCCCGGCCGGCTTTCGGGCGGTCGCGGGAGCGCCAGCGATTTCTCGCCGCCCTCCTCTTGCTCTTGGTCTTGCCTCCGAAGGGCCGGGGCCGGCCGCGCTGAGCAAGATGGAAACGTCGTGTTTATCCGCCTCCTGCGGGAGCAATGGGCACGGGCGCAGGAAATATTTATCGTTCCTCTTTTGCTCTGCGCGTCTGAGCGCTCGCGTGAGTGTCGTTACTGGACGACTGCAGGGCAAGCGCTGCATCTCGCCTGGTTAATTGAGCAACCAGTATTTCTCGTCAAAAACGCAGGCTGAAAATCACTGGCCAAACCCTGCCTTTCAGAAAGGAGTTAATCACGTTAACTCTTTAGTCCCGTTGGTCAGACTCAACTGCTGCCACAGAATTCCCGTGGAAGCGAAGGCAGAGTTTGCGGACGACGTGCCGACCTGGGGATCCGAAATCCTGACCTTGGGCCGGTCCTTGAATCGCCGTTTCCCCTTCTGCGAAACGGGGACAGTGATACCTTACAGCAGCGCACGCTGCTCTGATATCTTTTGACAGAAGACACTACGTAAGGGCAAAGTATTAGTATTATTAATATAGTACAGTTAGTAGAATATTATGAACTATTATAAATCATTACTGCTAAACTACAGTTATTAAAGGAAATGACCAAAGTGCACTTTGTGAGCCAGGATCTCTGGCAGTTAAAACACTGTTTTAATATTTTACTTGCTAACTTGCAAAATTCAGGAGTTAGCAACAGTTTCCTGGTTGATCTGCGATGATTGCATAAGGAACGGGGAGAAGAGTGGAGGAATGGGCACACGTTTATGGAAGGAGGCAGAAAATGAGTGTTAGTGCCTTTGTGATTTTTTTTTCTCCCGCTCCTCCTGATAATCTGAAGGTCTCAAAGGAAGGAGACGTACTCAGGCATGCAAACTGCAAGGGCCCAATCCTGCTCTATAGGGCTGAGAGTGTTCAAGGTGACGAGGTCTCAGAGTCCCTGGAATTCCCCTATGAAAAAAAAAATGTTCAGGTGTTTGGGAACTCTTGGTGGCTATTATTTGTTTGATATCATTTAGACAAGTCCCATTAAATGCTAGCAGCAGATTCATTCCTCCCCCCCCTTTGTTTGCCTTCTAAGGAGCAGAAAACAGACATAATTATATTTTACGTGAAACTGTAAGATTTCCTCTCATCTCCCTTTCTGGCTAATATCTGCAGCTATAAAATAAATTCCATTTGTGAATGCATGGTGTTAGAGTGAGGTAAATAACTGTCATCTAAAATCTGTCTAACCTTAATCTGCATCAAGAGCATTATATAGAACTGTACCCATTTGTATAATATTAAGCTTTATTTTTATTATGGCTTTCTAATGCAAATTCATATTGGGGGCAAAGTTGTTTTCTGTTAATACCACATTCCAGGAAAAACAGCCACTGAAAGTGAATTGTGACAATTTTTAGCCAGCAGTTCATGTCACTAGTGGTCTTTGATCGTGTCAGTTTGCTTGATAGCCTATGAATTTTTCACCTCTCTATTTTTTGAGAAAGAATAGCAGATTTGGGGACTTCTGAGGACATTTTGCTGCTGTGTAAAGCAATTGAAATTCTTTAGGAAAAAATGAATTTCTAATTGGGAAATACTATCCTGTAACATGGGATTGGATTCCTATCCAGTGTCCTCTTGAAAAAAGGTGTGTGACTGTTTTGGTGGCTCTGGGCATCTAATCTACATACATGTCCTCTCCCTTTTTATGCTGCCTTTCTGTTTACCTGTTTTGCTCCGCTGGCCTGGATGTGTGCTGTATTTGTCCCACATATGTATATAAATTTGTGGGTTGCAGAAATTCCAGGTAAATCAATTGCCCTGAGTTCAATTTTCTTTGCACCTTAGTGTTGAAGTATTTTCCTCTTGCTGTTAGGATATCTTTTTTGGCCAAATCTTGCAGATTTCTTAGCCAGGGCTTGGTGCATGATACCTCCTGTGCAGTAATTGATCTGTTGAGCCTCACTCGCTCTCTTATGCTGATGTAAGGCAGGAGTTAAACGGAGTTAAGCTGGAGAAGAGCAGCACAGGAGGAGACTGACAGTGGTTTCTGAAGTATCCTACCAATTTGGTCAGGATTATGCACATAAAGCTTCTCTGAGATCCAGCTCTTGAATCACTGAGAGCTCTGAATGAGGACTGCAGGATTTGGTACTATCTTTTCTTTTTTTTCCTTCTTCATCTTTAAAAATTGGTGGTGGTTGTGATGAGCCAGGTGTCATTCGTCAGCAATCAGAGTTACTTTCTCTTCTCCTTCAACCATTTGCAGGCATCTTGAGTTGCAGCAGTTCCCTAAGCAACAGAAGGGGGGGGGAAGCAAAGCTGGGAAGGAGTGGGGCAAAGGAAGATTTATTGTCTGAAACACTGATAGCATGAGGAGGAGTCCTAGTGACAGTGAAACTCTTCTTTGAGTTCACTTATGGGACACTTCCATGGTGTTTTCCCCCCCTTAGGACATTGTTCATAATCAGTATTGTTTTAAAACACTTTCTCTTTCCTTTTTGGAAGCTTAAGACTGCGAGCTGCTTTCTTACCAAAATTTCAAGGCAAGAACGAGTTTTGTACTTTTTCTTTTAAATACTGGGTGCTTGGTACCCAGTCACTCTGTAGGGGGAAAGGGAAGGCCCTAAGTGCCTCTGGATACCTGTAAGAGGAAGAACTGGAAACTGCATCTTTGTTTAATAGCACAGATTACCAGTAACTGCTTCTAGGAAGAATTTTAAAAAATCAAAATTTTAATTTGGAAAGACATAACAGATTTTATGCATTTTTTGCACATATAATCCTGCAGACTTGCCTGTTTTGTGCATTTATAATACTGCAGTAAAGAGCATGGTCAAGCCCGCAGGATGTGTCCATCTGCAGATGCTGTACTTACTGGCATGTCTGGTTTCCCAAGCACAGTTTGGCTCCTTGGAATGGAGGCATTTATGAGAACTGAAACAGGAGCTGTTGGGGCATCAGTTAGCAGGACAGCAGTATATTTCTGGGAAAGCAAAAATAAAACCCTGAGAACTGGCTTAATGGGCCCTCTTCCTTCCATTGGGATTTTCAGTGCAAATTACTTTGTTTCTAATTAAGATTTTTTTATTAAGAATAACTTGACATTTTCATCTAATTTTGATATTGTTTCCTGCACTTTAAGAAACAACTTGCAAAGCCACTTAGTATGTGAAATTCTGTCCTCTAACATCCTTCACCATAAGGAGGCATAAGATAATAATCCTTCATCATAGAGAGCCTGTTTTGACAGTTGTGCTTGTATGAGAAAAGGCTTGGTACCAGGCTATAGCTCTGCCCTCTCCTCTAACCTTGCTTCCAATATTGAAAATTTCATTAGAAGTTTTCTGTCGCAGCCCCGCTCAGAGCACCCTGCACAATTCCCTACCTTGGCCTCCGTGACTCTGAACTAGACCTCCTCCATCCGAGTACTCAGCTCTGACCCAAGAAATCCCTCTCTCCCCGCAGTGCCCGCGGGCAGATCTGTACCGCCGCTCGCTGTAGGCTGCGTCCTTGGGTGCTGGCCCGCTTGCGTCAGGAGCCCCGGCAGCAGAACGCCCTTTTCCCCGTCCTCCCTCCGGCTTTGACACCCGGTCAGTGGTGCCTCCCCCAGCCGACGGGCTGTATTTTGCTACGGCGAGCCCCTGCGTGGGGTTGCACAGCTGGAAAACGCCCCTGCGTGGGGTTGCACAGCTGGAAAACGAGGCTGGGAAGTTCCTGCAGTGCGTCGGAGGAGGCGGAAGGCAGTTTGCAAACGAATGGCATCCTGGGTGCTGCCCCTAGGACTGCGAGAGTGAAAGCCTTATCGCGGTCGCCCGGCCGTGCTGTAGCAGAGCCACCCGCGCCCCGGCCAACCTTTGGCCCATGCAGGCTGGAGGGAACCTTGTCTTCTCGCAGCTCGGTTTGCAGCGGGGACAGGTCTGTGAGGTCCTGACTGCTGTGAGCAGATGGAAAGAAGCACCTTGAGTGCTGGGTACAAGTGCAGATTGGAGGGATTCAGGCAAAAAGCTGCAACAGCATTGAGAGGGCTGCTGTGCCTGTATGTGGAAGCCCACTTCCCCGTCTTGCTTATTCTCCTCCTTGCAAATGAGTTTCACTTCTCGTTACCAGAGCTACAGGTTGGAGTTGAACCTCCAGCAGTGTCCTCAGCCAGGGTGACAGCTTTTCACTCCCAAACACTTGTCTTCTGTATCTCCAAGGAGGCAGCTTGACCACTGGCCCTTTTTACTAGGAAGATGAAGGAGCAATCAGTGACCTGGGTAACCCTGAGTAGAGCACAGGCAGAGGAACATAACAGTCGCAATCAAAAAGTTGCCAGTCTGAGTGAATTGATACATCTGGAGGTGCCCCTTAGATGGGAGAAAGGGAGAATGAGCAGCTCAACTATTATACCTCTACTTCTTTACCCTCCATTTTCCCTTTAGCTCAGGGGACGAAGGATGCGTGTTCCTGTACAGGACTGCTGGTGTTACTCTTGCAGTATTGGCTTCTGGAGGCCAGCTGGCACAGTCTGTGGGGCTCCTTCCTTTCTGCATATTTGGGTTCACACCCCAAAATATTACTTGCAAAGTATTGTTCTGGTTATAGAAGCGGTGTGACGTTTGGCAGTGTGCAAAGCAAGCCACCAAGATTGGCAGGCTTGGGATTATAGATGATGGGAGAAGATGGAGGGGAGAACCAGCAGGTCTAAAGGTATTGATAGAGCTAGGGAACAGGAACAGGTTAAAATAGCAGGAAGAGGCTATGCATTGGGGCTAAGATGCTCTTTGGGGATCTGTGTTGGGGGAGCCTAGAGATTAGCTAGTTGGAGAAGCAAGGAGTCTGTAAACTTTTTGTCTGTAGACAAAAATTAAGTATCAGCAAAGCTCTGACGATATCTTTGAGAAAGTGAGAAGTAGAAAGGGACTACACATTATTTCTGACTTAAATTGGCTGAACTATATGTTGGGTCCAAGACTGAAATAGGATTATATTGGATCAGGACTGGGATATACTGGAAAAAGTCTGTGGTGAAAGTTTGTAGATCTGTTTCCATTAGCCAGAAGTAATGTTCCCACTGTCTCATTATTTTCTCTCTGAAAATAACAATGCAATGACTGTGGAAATATGGGAGGGTTGCTTTAGAGCAAGGTGGAGAGAACCTGAATAGGTCTCACCTGAAAGTAATTCAAATGTTACTGCTGCTGCGGGGAAACCATCTATGGTGTGGTCTGCATCAGGCCCCAAGCTTAGAGCATATCCCAAGGAAGAAGGGGCCTAAATTGGAAAAATGCTTCACCCTTGGTCATCTCTTTAGGAACATTAGGAGGAACAAAGTCGGCTCTTGAGCATGTGCACCTCCCCCCTGTGTGCCCACCCCTGCTGAGTCTTGCTCAGAGCATGCCCTGGTGAGGGCTGGGGTAGGTTACAATGTCAATGCAAAACATCTGAGTTGCTGATCTCCCAGGTGTTGCCACTTGGGTCTGGTTGTGAGCCGCACCTGGGCAAAGAAGAAGGGGAAATCCCAGGGTAGAGTGATGGATTTTGCAGACAAGCCCTGGGGAGAATGTAGTTTGACGCTACTTGGTGATAGCCACCTCGGCTATCAGTCCAGGTGGGTCACTGGCATTCAGCTGATCCAAGATTTACATTTTTATAGCTAAGGAAATGTATTATTAACTCTTCAAATACTGGTGATTTTGCTTCTTTTGCGCAGTTCTAACTTGGCCAGCATTGGGATATTGAACATGAAGGACATGTTTACTGGCACAAGTGAGAGCGTCTCCTCACAGCCACATGGAGCAGCAGGAGGGAACGGGTGGTCTGGGCAAAGCACCGAGTGCAGTTTGTGCGTGTGTTGCAGACCCTATTGGCCTTGGACAAGCAGAGTCATTTCTAATTGCCCATCTTCAAAGCAAAGGTTGCAGTGTCCTTGTAGCATAGCAATGTGCTGAGAGTAGTTTCTTCCATGTTTCGGAGGTGTTCAGGTACTAAGACAATAGTTTTGACTGTGCTTGAATCATTACACTGGGATTGAAATAGCTGTGAGGGGGAGGGATGGAAGTTTGTTTAATAAACACTATAATTGTGGTTTATTTTGAAGAAAGAGTAGCAAGATTTTTTAAAAAAAGAAACTTGAATGAACAGCCTGAAAAGAGTGGCTAGGAAAAGTAGGGAAAGAAAAGGGAAAAAATTTGGAGCAAGGTAGATAAAAGCGAGAGATAAAAGAAATAATGCAGGGAAGGATGAGTAATCGACATTCTTGGAGTCGAAGCGCAGGCTCTGGCTTCCTTCCTGAGCAGTAAAATAAAATTAAAAAAAAAAAAAAAGACTTTAGAACAACAAAACTCTGGACGCGCTGGTTTCCTTCCTGACGGGCCCAGCCTCGTGGTGTTTCGATGAGTCCTCATTGGCAACCAGGGCTGATCTAAAGGCCAAAGACAGAAAGATTGGGGGGAAGGGAGAGGGATTTAACTCCTTGAGCTCTGCTGTAAGAACAGATACCTTTTGCTTTATGGGGATTCAGTTTTTCATAGCTGGAGCATGAACAATGTTCATGGCAGCTCAGACATCTGATAGTTGACTGATATGTCTCTTCAGGTATTTGGTCATACTCAGAATTAATGTTCCAGATTAAAAAAAAAAAAAAGAAAAAAAAAAGTAAGCATTTTTAATCTTTGTGCATGTGGATGAAATTCCTTGGACATGACATGATACAGCATGAAACAACAGCACTGACGAGTGACGTGGAAGCAAACTGGCAACTCTATCCCTTAGCTGCAGGCACCAAAATGCCACCGTTGCTGCCTCTGGGATGCTCATCTTCCTGGTAGTATCCAATTTGTAATAAAATGCTACTGTGGCGTCTTTCACTGTCACGCTTCCCAGATAGGCAGGAGCTGCCGGTGTCCGCGGGCTCGTCCTGCCCCGCGGGACTGGGCAGCTTGCGAGACAGCCGGGGAGCAGGGAGGAGAGGAGGCAGGCTGCGGGCACCGGGCAGGTTGAAGGGTTGGGGCAAAGCTTGTTTTGCAGATAACTCTCTGAGGCTCGCCGCTCTCTGCAGGGTTCCCCTCTCTGAAAGGTCGAAGCTACTTCTTAATTCTCAGCAGCTGACAAAATATTTATTTTCAGGTACTTAAAATATTATAATTTGAAGTGGAGTCCAGGGCCCTGGCTGGAACTGAGCTTTTGTACTAACAGCTTCAGTGAAATGACTTTTTCCTCCTACAACTTGCCAACAAATGCTTGGAAAATAATTGTGGGACAGTCATCCCTTTAGTGAGTAGATCAAGAAGATTTGAGACTTGCCAGAGACTTTCAAAGGACAGGCCAAAGGTTCAAGTTGTTGCCAGTTCTATTTGTCTTAGCCTTTATACTTACTTTTGTGTCATTAATTTCATCGAATGTCTGTGGGTAAAAGGCACCCAGCGGGCTGCTGCTTTTACAGAGTTCTTTGGGTGTACTTGGATACTTCTCGGGAAATAAGCCCACCTTTTTGTATAGCGAGAGAAAGAGAGATTAAACACACCGCAGCTGCAGAAGAAACGGACTTGCCCACCAGCGGGCTGGCGATAACCTCAAATGGAGACTGCCCCCCAGGAGGAGCAGTACCAGCGATCTGTTTGCTTCCTTGCGGCAGGCCTTTAAGAAATCTTTTTTCAGGGAGATGTGTGTATGGATGATGCCCCGTCGGTATGGTACCTCTGCACCTACGGAGCCCGTAGAGGTGTATGGAAATAAAGTGCTGCACTTGGATTTTGGCAAAGTTGCCAAAGCAAGGAAGAATGGGTGGGGGGAGCCCAAGCCCCCCGGGTGCTGCTCTTGGCTCTCTCTGAGCCCTGCCTTTGGTTCCTCCTTGTAATCCTGTATTTCTGGGGGTGTGGACAGGTCGTTCTGCTGGTTTTGGTAGGCAGAGTATCTCCGAGATGTTTACAAGGGCTGCCCAGCCCAGGGTAACACCTCTGCTGGCACTGCCCAACCAAGTGGGGAGGAGGCTGTTTTTGCAGCAGGATGCGGCAGGCAAAGCTCCCCGGCCCTTCTCCGGTGCCTGCTCCAAGCTCTTGTGCTGCAAACCTCTTTTCTTGGTGCTCCCATCACTGCCTGCATCCTGACAGCTGCTTTCCTACCCTTTCTGCCCCAGTGCAGCCGGCCAAGCACGTTAATTTTTCAGCAGAAGTGTTGTAATAATTAGGCTGCTCGTCGGAGGGTTTAGCAGTACTTAACCAGATGTGAAAAGGCTTGTCCCATGGTCCCCGCTCTCTCACTGGGCTCCAGCCAGCTGCCTTTTCGCGCCTGCTCAGGTTGCCTAGAAAGGGCTGTAGAAGATCTCCCTGCTGCCCTGGCTCCACTTGCCTCTCTTCTTATGCTAAACACTCATTTGTAAAGGAGAAGGAGGGAGGGTGAAAATCCCCGTGCTGTTTGGGAGAAGAGCAGCAGAGAATTAAAAGCAGACACCTGCAGCGCTCAGACTCGCGACCTCCACCATTAACTCTTGCCAGGGCGGCACCGCCGGGGCCGCGGCCGTCGCTGGGAACGGTGCCCGGCCGGGGCCGCCCGGCGGGGCGCGAGGACTGGGGCAGCTGGTGGTGGGATCCAGAGCTCTCGCCTCTTCTCGCCTGGTCCTGGCTCCTTCCGGGACCTCCGCAGAGCCCTCGTCATTTCCTCTGCCTCAGTTTCCCACCTTGCGGGGTTGATGCCGTTCCCTTGTACACTGTACTCTAGGAAACTCCTCTGAAAGACAAGAAAGATTTATTGTATTGAAATACAAGATAGTATCGTAATCACTAATATGGTTATAAAACGAGAGAATTGTAGTGAATGATACTTTCTGCCTCATCCACGTTAATGTGAAAAACTGTTGGAGACAGGCTGCTGCCCAGGTGGACATTGGACTGAGCCATTCTAGCCATTCCTATATTTCTATGGTAGAGTTTTATAAAAACACACTGAAGCAGTATATTAGGTTTAAAAAATCTATATACAACATATAGGTTTATGGTTATAGAGAGAAAAGATGTATTAAATCAGCAAGACCAAGGGAGCAGACAAGATATAAAAATGATACTGTATTATCCTAGATCTTATTGAAAATCCCAATGCATCTTTTTTGTGTAAATGGTAAATTCTTTTCTATGTTCTGAATTTGTTTCTTAATGTGTATCACGTACCAGAATAGTGGCATGGACACAGTTGCAAATATGGTATGTATTTTATTGTGAGTATTATGTGCATAGCAGAGTAAGGGTGTTGAATACTGCAGACAGTTATATACAGCTGTAAATGGGAGCTACCTGCTGTTCTGTATATAGTGAGCTGCATATTTATTGGTAAATACCAGACTAGGCAAAATAAAAAAGGAAGTTGTATTAAAAGCTTGGATGTTTAAAACGAGTTTGCTCAAAGCTCCTGGGATACCACTGCAGGGAACAGTCCTGCATTTTTTGGCGTTAAATCTTTTCCATCTGATTTTTCTAGTTCTGTGAATTCGAAAGGCACTACTGAACTCCACTGCTCGTCAGCATGTGGAATAATTCATATACATTTCAAATCAAGGTAAAGATTGGGTTTCTGGCTGGAGAAACTGCGGGTTGACTCCTTCCCAGGTGTAGCTCCAGCTGGCTGAATATATCAGAGCAGTTCTAGTGACATATTGAATAGTTGTGGTTTAGGGGAAGATCTGGGCACGGGCATGCAGAGTGGGCTGGATTCTGATTTCTACAACACTACTACAAATCTGAAGTAAATCTCCTGGAACGAATGGGATTATTCCACTCTTACTCTGGTATTGGTGAATTATGAATTTGTCCCTCTGTGTGTCACAGGCAGCACTTGCCGCCTATAGCAGAAAGGCCAGGTTTCAGGCACAAAGCAAACGCTGTATTTTCAGCAGCACCTCCAGGCTTCCTGGATGACAGACACTTCTCCGGAGATGAAGGCATCAGGGCAGAATGTAGACTTTAAGATGAGCAATGGCTTCTGAAATACCCAAGTGTTTAACCTAGAGGGAGCTCTCTTACATGAAGAATGAGACTATTGGCTCAGCCTGCCTGAACAGCTTTTATTTTGTGTGTCTTTAGCAAACTTCTGCCTCCTGTGCTCTCAGCTTTTGCTTCTGGGTACCAAATTTCCCCGGGCTGACATGCAGAGCATTGGAGCAGTCCCGCTGATAACTTTTGCGGACCTTGCTGTGTCCCGTGGCCAGAACAGTAGCCTCCCTTGGTCTCTAGAGGTTGCTACTTGTGGAAGTTGATGCAGATTTCTTCTGGTGATAACATTTCTTCTATTTTTCCTGCTCCTAGTAAAGCAGTCTCACCTCCCAGATGAGTCACATCTGTCAGGGCGCCAGACACCTGTTCCCAGTTCTGCTTTTGTGGGGAAAAGCAAATCTGGAGAGCAGGCTCCAAATCCGAATTGGTGTGGGAAGGCGAAGGCAAAGAGGAAGGGCTTCTCCTTGGAAAACATTCCTTTGTTGGCTGCTGAACGGGCTGTTAACAAGCTGATTCACCGAGGAGATATTTATGTGCTGGTCCAGGGTGGCCCAGTCGCTTCCTTTGGGTCTCTGTTTTTAAATGGTTTCGTATCCTTCCATCCTCCTTGCAGTGGGGTCCAGCTATGTGATTTCAACACCACCGTGTTTCGGGTGTAGATGAACTGATGCTCCCTGTCCTGGGAGCTGGGGGATGTTGAGGGTGACCCACCACCACAGGGCAGGAAGGATACTGGTCTCCAGAGGCAGTGGCTGTAGCTCTGCACTTCCAGGCTACCCAGTGATTCAACAGAGTGAAAGAGAAATTCGCTGAAGTACTGGGGCAGATGTCTTGGACAGCTGAAGGTTTCCAAGGTGTTGTTTCAAAGGAGAACTGTATAAATAGGGCTGAACAATTCTTCCTCAGGTCCAGAAAGTTCCTGTCCCAGAACAGTGGGCCCAAAGGGACAGCTCTGTATCGGAGTGATCAGGCTATGAGAGTGGTGGTGCTCCATCACTTTCCCTGGTGGTCTGTGTCCCCACGGGACTGAGCGCATGCGGCAGCTGTGTTTGCTCCTGGTAAGTGGTAGGAGGGTGGCAGGTGCCTGCAATGCCCAGCAGCGTTTTTGCTGGGAAGCCTCTGTCCTCCAAGGCAGCATCCCCGTGGTTTACAAAATGCATGTCTTGGGTGAAAAAAGAACCACCCCAAAAAAGCAGAGAGGGGTTCGTTCAGCCTCAGCATACCCGCTGGGAGCGCGGCACACAGAGAGACCGCGGCGCTGAAATCCAGCCCTCCGATCCAAACAGGCTTTCCCCAGTCACAGCCAAAGCCTCAAAAGGGTAATTTTCATCACTGTTTAAACCAGAGCTGCTGTTGCTGCAGTTAATGTCTTTTACATTCCCCATCTCTGTCTTCTTCAGGCCTTTCTAAGCTGCTTGGCACGGTCTGTCTGTCTGTCTGTCTGTCTCAGCATTCTAACTTCTAAGAGGCTTAACGGTCATGGAGATGGAGAGGGCTTCTGGGCTTCTCTCTCTTTTACAGCCCCTGCCTTAAGGAGTTTAGTCAGCTGGTGGGGGTTGCTTGGCAAGGGGCTGGAGGGGGCAGCAGCACTGCTCTGCCCTGCCTTGGGGCACGTGTTGGGGCCGTGGCACGGTGAGTGCCTCCGTTTCTCGCCCGTGCTGCCCCGGCAATGCAAGCGAGAGGCACCGTGGCCATGTCGCTGCCCCTTTGGTCACTGCCCTCTTTTCTCTTCAGATCTTTTTGTTTGCTATTTCTCTCTAGGCCAGGGCTGGCTGTTGCTTAATTAACATTTCTCTCATTTATGCCCCCAGCGACCTACCCTGCCACCCGCTAGCCAGCTCTGGGGGTCTTTTGACTAACAACCTGGAAGGAGGATGAGGAAACCTAGGTACAGAAAAGAGAAAGGCCAGAGTTTCTGCAGGAGAGAGAAGAGAGATGCTGAGGGAGCCTCTCCAGAGAGTTTTTACAGCAGAGTTGATGGAGAGCTGAATTCATCCATTCAGATACCTTGACCTTGCTGTGTGGGGTTTGGGCGACCCTTTCGTAGTCTTACTGTCCTGCATTTGGGCTGCTTTAAAAGAGGGCCTGAGATAGGCAAACCTGGGAGGGAAATTAAGGACAGATGGAGTATGACAGAGCATATTTTCCTGTGGGTGCTTTTCGCTTTGTTGTTTTAAGAAAGTGAATGAAGGGGCTTGGGGAGGGAAAGGGATGAAGGGATTTGCATGTGGGTGAGGAGCCAAAGGGGGAAAATAACTGGGGGGAAGAAATGAAGAATCAAACCATATTTTTATCTCATTTTTAAAGAAAGGCTTTACAGTAACTTTTTGTGTGTCTTCAGTTTGTTGTGTGCTCTGTGCTATCCCAGAGAGAGCAGGCAGAAGCGTGAGCAGCAGAGGGAGGAGAAGTTACTGAGATTTCAGCCCTTGATTTGGCTTGAAAAATACCGGAGGAAAATAGCTGGTATTGGAACTAGCACTTTTCCTGAGGACTTGTTCTTCTCTCTTGTTTCAGATAATACTCATTCCTCCCCCCTTTCTCGCTGTCTTTGTTTTGCTAGATAGCAGATCATATTTGAGCCTCCTTGTCCACCCTTTGCTTTTCTGAGTTGGGGTGAGGAGATTTTGGGAAGCAGCTAATTGCAAGGTTATCTTATCTGGACTTCTAAAGAGGATGGAGGATGCTACTGGAGAGAGAGCAGAATGAATAGGTACACCTGCCTTTAGGGTTTCAGTGAATTTCTCTATATATTAATATTGCCCAGGCCCCATTCCATTTCTTTTTCTGATGAGAGGAAGAAGCCACATTGCTGTATTCAACTCTCAAGAAATTCAACCCTGTGAGGACTTATCCAAGTGTGGTTAGAAAAAAACAAGTTATTACTCTAATGGTTAGCTTTAAAGAAGCTCTGGTAGTTCTAGGAAACGAGGAGACAGCACTATCCTTCAGCACTGCTGTCTATTCATTAGAGTGGCAGACTAGTCCTTGTGAATCCTAAAGTAGCAGCTATTAAATGTAGACTCTTGGGGTGGGAGGCTACTTGAGACACCAACATTGTGCCTTTAAGGTGTAATGCCAATGTTGGTTTGGTGATTTGCCTATGGCTGTGGATGCAGATTGGGTTGGGGGTAGCTCTAGTGTAAACTTGGAGTGAGTTGTCCTGCATGCTGGATGAAGACACGTTGCATGGGAGCAGATAATGCCTGGAGATTTCTGCTTCACAAGCTGCGGCAGCTAACGAGCTGCTCCACAAGAAGGACTCCAGCCCAGACCTCTCTCAGGTCACTTGGGAAGCCAGGGTGGTTCCAGAGAGCGGTGCAATGCATCAAAAATCCAGAGTGTTTCCACTGGCTATAACGTGGAATATGTGTGTGACAGTGCTACACAGGCAGCGTGGTTAAATGCCCATGGTAAGGAGTATGAATCTCCCCACGCAGCAGAAATGCTGCATCTCCTCTTCCTCTGTCACTTGTGGTCCCAGGTTTAAGGGTCTGCAGATGCCTGCTGTTTGAGACTCTGGTTAAAGTAGCCTTTTTGTTCTACATCCAAGTTTCTTGCGAGTGAGTTCGCCGTGGGTCTCTGCTCTTTGCCCAATACAGGCACCCCTCTGTATGCTTTTGATCTTTTACAAGCATACGAGGGAGGTGGGTGGCTCCCCGGGGAGCACGGTAGGGCCTCAGAGCTGTGCAGGATTGTTCGGAGACAGCTTTGAGGGGGTGCTGGTTTCTCAGCAGTAATTCACACCCATCATCTGCTGTTCTGAGTGAAACATTTAGACTCACGGCAAAGCTGGCAGTTCTAAATCATAGCGCCCTTGATCTTTCCCTTCCTTTTGCCCCGTTTCACTCATTCACCAGTCAAAAGGAAGTATTATGCCCAAGATGTTGTAGGTGTATGAAAAAAAAAGACTGATTTATGTCAAATGAATTTGCAGCATTCCATGTTGTCACCACTGACTATCTCACCATTCGTGACATGGGGATGAGAAACAAACTGCTCTTCTGTCCCATGAGACAGAGCTTTTATACCTAAAGATATTAAGGAGATAGACAGGAGGCAGTGCAGAGAAAACCAGGAGCAGTGGCAGCTTGCAGGAAAGACGGAAAGAACTTAATACCCTGGCCTTGCTGAAGGAGAACCAACTCCGCACATCGGTGTTAGCTCAAGGAGGTGGAGGGACTATGTGTTGAAAATGGGGGATACTGAATTAGATAAAAATGGGCTTGAGCTGAGAGGGGTATTGTCATCGTAGTCTGAGACTATGTTCAGAAATCTGAAAGTCCTGATTACTGAGACAATGCAACTGCTCTTGCCTCTTCTCTGGAGATGTTTAATACCTGAATGGACAAAATATTGAAAGCACATGGTGGGGGGGGAAGTTCCACCTTAGGTGCAAAATGGGTTTAATGGCAAGTTTTTCTCAGGTTCTAACCTTTATGATTACACGATGCTTTTTGGGGCAGTTTGGAGGAAGAGTCTGTGCTCTGTTTGTGTACTGTGAAATGACAAAACGCTTTGTCTGTGTTTGAGTTAAGTGAGTTCATTTTGATTGTGAATTTGGTCCTTCAACCTCTATCTTGGACTAAAACGCTAGGAGGTGATGGTCCAAGGCCAACAAAAGAGATCGTTAAACTCAGATGATCCTCCATCCAAATGCAGTGTGTTCCTGCAAAGGGATGTTTGCCATCCCTAGCAAGCCAGTCTGAACACTACACCGTGTAACTCATAGCACATTGTGCTATGGTCAAGAAGTCTCCCCGGAGCAGGGAGTGGAAGTGAAGAAAGTGTCTTCTCCCAGATGTTTTACGAAAAGCTGCCCTGTAACAGGGGGAAGGAGGGACTCTGAACCTCCAGGAAGCAATCCTGGACCCTGCTGTAGGACCAAAGCCAAAGTTCATGCCAGAGCTGTAGGGTAACACAGCATTGTGGTTCACATGGGCCTTTCTGAAGCTTTCCAAAGGGCCATTCCCCTGTGGCTAAGCTGCCTTTGAGCAACACCTCAAGTTGGCCTCAGCTCATTTTGTCATGGTGGCAGGGTGAAAGCGGGTGATGACGATGAGTTGTATGGTTATACTCTCCCCTAGGCAGGAGGACCTGGCCTGGGTCTGATGATTGATGAAAGTTAGTAGCTCCCTGGCCAAATGTAGGTGTAATTGGATGTGTCGTCTTCTTCCCATGCTCCTGCCTAGGATTCTGAGCAGCTGCAGATGGGAGAAGCCAGGCTCCTGCGGACTGCTGCCTGTTACCTGCTGACCCCTTTGGGCCCTGTTATGACCCCAAGTAGGTCACGACCTGCAATTTGAGAAGATCTGATTTAGATGAAGGGCAGCTGAGGAGCACATGGGCAGTAAAACCCAGCCCAGTAGGGTGAGTGTCCAGCTATGAGAGGAAGACCAGGGTTTAGGCATCCCTACTAAAAGAATGAAAAGGCCTTCCTCTTTTTTTTTTAAATAGACATGTTTTCACACTTTAAACATAAAAGGTCCTTGCCTAATAAGTCAGGAGAGACTTAACTTTGGTTTGCAAACTTTGGGTTTGATTTAAACGTGAGCAACACTTCAAAAATAAATCCTCCTTCTTCTGCTCCCCGAAGATATATCCAGGTAGGATGTGCTCAAGACTGGCTTAGTGCTCCCTTTTAAACAGAGAATTTTGTCCAAAGCCACTCTTTTGTAGGATCCTATAATTAGCAATTAAAGCATAAAAAATATTTCCATCGAGTGACTCCTAAATAAATGCTTGTCACTGCTGATCAGAGTTGGTTTATTTCCATGTGTGTTTTCCTTCCTTCTTTTTTGTATAACTTACGGCCCTGTAAATGCTCAGCAGCTGTTAATATGATTCTGTCGATACGTTTACCATGGTGATTTGGCTATATTTGGCGAGCGTGTGAAGAAATCACTCACAGGTTGGAAGGAGGAAAGACAAGCTGTCGATATCAAGGGAGAAATGCTAATAACCCTGGTGACAAATCATTCTGGGGAATCTCAAAGGGTTAAAAAAAAAAAAAAAAAAAAAAAAGCAGCAGCACTTCCCGGAGACAGGGGCCTTGGCAAAGTGAAGGTGACTCATCAGGAGCTGCAGACAACAGCTGTCATCTCCAACTCCTCCTGTGCTTAATCACTTCACTTTTCTAAAGAAATATTTTGTTCTAATTCAAACAGACCTGGACTTGTTTGTTTTTTATGAATTATTTACTGGTGAGAAGAACCGCTTGAGGTATCCATCTTCACTCAGAAATAAGTGGACTCTCAGAGTCTGCTGCAACACTTTAAAGCATGCAGTGCCCTCCATGATTTTTTTTTTTTTTTTAACACCCACTTATATCCAGAATGAACTCCAGAAAGTCAGCTCTGGTACTTGGTCTGTACAGGAGGGAATGGAAGCAGACTTTGGTCTCGTCTAATAGGTCTTTGGTGGACATTTCTGCTTGTACATGTGGGACTATGATACGCCGGTTTACCCTTGTGCCCTGTTACCGCTGCACTTTTTGCGGCGTGGAGGTGTGCCTCTCTATCCAGCGTGGTCCTTGGCTTGTTCCCAGAACGAGCGCACACTCGCAGCGCGTGCGCAGGCCTGCGTGTACGCTTGCTTTGTGTCACTGAATCTCCCCTCGGAGTACTGACACCTTCCAACACCGCGTGATATTTGTTACTTAATAAACCCACGACCAAATTCCACCTGGCAGTTCCTGACTTCTGCTCTTTGCACATTTATAGCTCTTCCAGTGGCAATAGGAGCTCATATGATATTTTGCAGTCCCAGAAGATCTGATCCAGCAGCCATGGAAGTAAATAGATGGAAAATTTTGCACTGACTGGAGTGGGCATCAGA
The DNA here is from genome assembly GCF_028389875.1 of Rhea pennata. Lineage (NCBI taxonomy): Eukaryota > Metazoa > Chordata > Aves > Rheiformes > Rheidae > Rhea > Rhea pennata. The sequence goes on along the minus strand of NC_084670.1, from coordinate 12,002,942 downwards.
TTAGTCCTAAATGTTAGTTGATCTGCTTTGGGGTTATGACAGACAAATATTGCCCCAAGGTTACAGCTACAGGAATAATCGATCTACCTGTCTTAGATATGTCTAGGCTGCCTATCATCACTGTAATATCTAAGTGTGTGTTACCTCCCAGGAAGATTGTGCCTGACCAAATAAGTTGTTTTTTCTCTATGTGGTCTGAGATCAGACAGTGCAGTTTTCAGCATATTTAAGATCATTTCTACCTGACACTTATCTGAGCCACGGGATATTGCTACTTGACTGCAATATCCTTATTACTTACTACTTATATTTCATTTATGTTTTTACTTATTTTTTTTACTAAATGAATAACATGGTCTGTAAATAAATGACTTGGTCCCCAAAACAATTTAGGCATTAAGACATAGAGTCTTGAGTGTGATTTAGCTTGAGTGGTATAAGTCACACACTATACAAGCTTCAAAATGGCAAGAAAGATAATCCCATCAGGCAGTCTGTAAAACAGAGCAAGCCTTGAGAGTGGTTGTCTTGTGTAGAATTACACTTAGAGATGCAATTAGAAGGAAGGGGATTCAGGACCTTGGGAGGCTGAGAGGTCCTGATTGCATTTTAGATGCTTAGTTTCACTAAGGCGCCTTCTTACAACTTTCAGCAATGTCAGTGAGCTGGAAAGTGGATGAGCATGGCCTCACAGAAAGCAGCTCTGGTCAGAAACACTGCCATTTCAGCATCGTTTTGGCAAGAGGACTTTGCAGTGACCCCACTTCCAGCTGTCAGTACATTGCAGACCTGTTGGGAACATGATAGGAACATACTGTACTGGGCAGTCTTTTCTCCGTCTCTTGGGTTACAGGACATGGGGCATGTTTTAGACCGACTTCAGGGCTGCTCTTATCTAAGCCAGGAGTTGCAAGGGATAAAGGTACCTGCAAGCCTCCTCTGTGCCCCATTTTTGATCAGAGAACAGGAACATCCCCTGGAAAATAGGATGTGTGGAAGTGGTCCCTTTACCCAAATCAGCAATTTCTTGCCTTGGATTCCTCATGTTTTCCTCCTCTCAGAAGATCTTTTAAGGAACACTTTTTTCTAAGGGGCATTTTGACACTTAGACATCCAATCCCATTCTTCCTGCATCCTTCCACCTTTTCCTCCCTCCAGTCCCCAAGATCTGCTGGACTTTCTCTCTGCTGCCCCCCCTGTGTAAAGATAAGTTTGGATTGTATTCACTAGTGATACGTAAATTAGCATAATTGAGGACATCCTTAGGATTTTTGCCACTTACTATGAACTTTGGGCTCCTGTACTTTACAAAGCAGCTGCTGATAGAAGGCACAATGTATAGCAACCTAGCTTCACTTTTGAACTAGTTTCTTACCTTTATTCTTATGTGAAAAGTTTCTGACACAGTGTTGATTTTCTTGAGATCATGTTTATTTAAATCAGGATAATAATCTACCAAATATACCCTAAAATTATATAGCCTTATAAATTCTGTCATAATATATTCAGTAAAACTGTCAGGTGATCACTCTTAATGTAAAATGAGACCTTTTCATTTTCATCCAGTCAGTTAGCACTAAATTAACTCCTTGGAACATGCTCAGAGTTGTTCTTTTGAGTAAATACCCCCAGTTATTTATTGGAATATACAGAATTGCTGTCTGTCTCGGAGCTGGGAGCAAGGGGCTCCTTTTCTTATCCCAGCTCTGACACTGGTCAGTCTGAGGCACTGAGCCAATTGCTTAACTTTTCTTTAGCATAGCTATAAAAGGAGTCTGTCATAGGATTTCTGGATGTGCACGGGATGTCTGATAAAGCAGCTTCAGTAACACCCGTACAAACATTTGTTATGCTCTTGAATTTGGAGCGGCCATGAGCAGATTCCCAATGACCCGCTCTAGCCGTGGGTTAGGCTGCCAGCACACCTCCTAATCCTCCGCCAAGGCAGCAGCCCAAGAGCAGAGATCGTCTGGCCACTCTGTGGCCTGAACATCTGCAGATATATGTGTAGCCTTGCAGCAATGCAGGGGCCGCATCCTGGAGCAAAGCTGATGATGCTCTCCCTGTCTGCTCCTTGGAGGATGGCTCTGAACAGTTGGACTGGCTCTTCCCTCTCAGGTCACATCACCTCAGAGCACATTTTCAGAATTAATATTTATCTTTTTCCCAATCTTTTTGATTCATAACTTGGCTAGATCTTTCTAAACTGCCAGCAGGAGCTGCTCAGGGAGTTTTAGGGCCTCTGCCTCCTCTTCCTGGGATGGGTATGTGGTAACAGCACGGGAGAGGTTTGCTGTCGGGTTAACCATGCATGGCTGTTGTGAAGAAGCACTCAGACTGGAGTCCTGGAAGGAGTGTCACTGAGATGGAGAAGCTCAAAGACCTTCAGCTCATCCTTCAATAGCGGGGTTTTGCTGAGTGCATGTCTAGGTTTGTTACAGCCTCCTCTCTGTCCCAAAAGAGTCTAGGCCCTCACCTTTCCTCCCCTCATTCCTCCTCTTGTTGCCAGGCCAGGAGGGGAGCACTAATGGTTAGCAGATGGCTGTCCCAGAGCCTGCCAGAACCGCTGTGCTGTGCAGCAACACGTGTCCTCTGTGCTTCTCCCTGACTTGGTGTGGAGGGATCTCCTGGCCACCCAGGGCCCTTCCTCTGCTGCCTCCTTGGGGAAGACAAGTTCAAGTCCTGCCTGCAAGGGATTCCCTGGAGGACTCAGGTACCTTATGTGGTAACTGGAGCTATTGGGCAAGGATAAGCATGCCTAGATAAGAGTGACACAGCTGGTGGTTTCCTAGGGCCACTGAAAGCTTTGGAAGCAGGTTATGGTGCACGTACTGTTTAGGTGTCCAGTCCCACGACAGAGCAGGAGGGAGAGGTGAGCTTCCTTTCCTGCAACCCTGGGCAGACCTTGGAAGTGTCTCACAAGGTGCCTCAGCCCTGGCATCCTGCCCACTGCACAGGAAACACAGACCCACCCAGATGTAGGGAAACACCATGCTTCTCTTGGACCTGAAGAAAGAGTCTTGCCTGGGGCCCTGTATTCGGCTTGCCAAATGCAAAAGCAAAATAAAAATAAACGAATCAATGAATCAAGTCCTGACTATCCGGAACCAAGCTGCAAGGAGACACACTCATCCTGCTCTTCTGGGAGATCAAATTCACTACACAGATCAAAGAAAGAAGAGGAAAAGCTCTTCAAAAATCAGGAAACAAAATTGCCTTGGCCTTCCTTTAAAGAAGGAAAGTTACTGGATCGCAGCCTAAAAGAACCAGAAGTAGAAAGCATCAAAGGGAAGCTCTTAGTCAAATGTGTCTCTGAGAAAGGTGAGGTCTTGCAGGTACTAGATGTCCAGTTTGAATCAGAGAATGGCATGTGGGAGTGGAAGGCATACACAACGTTCAGATCCCTAAGAGCATTCCCTTATTCTGCCTGCAAGAGCTCTGAATCCCAATCCCCTGGAAAAAAACGAGAAGATTAGAGAAGGGGAAATAAAAGAAATTAAAAAGCTCTTCAGGTTTATTCACAAACTCTTTATAGTCCTGCAGAAAGAGGAAGGTTGTTACCTTTCTTGTTTCTTCCTGTTGATGCGTATTTCAGGTATAATTTACCTAAATAAAGGTGGTTGGGGAGGTTGGGTCAGTGTCTCCTCGGGTGGAAAAGGAATTCACATTCATTCGAGTACTTTATGTCAAGTGGGTAGTGCAGATTGAGTAGTTATGATCAAACTGAGTAAAGGAGTGGAATCACAGATCCAGCACTTCACAGCTTCGGTGGCAGGCTTCCTTGTAACAGAAGGGTCTGCTCTCACCAATTGCTTTCTTCTTCAAGTATAAAATAAGGAAGATACACTTCTGTGCTTCCTGTCTCCTAGCTCCTACCCAGGCCTCTGTATGCTTCTCCATTTTCTGTCCTAATGCAGGCTTCTAGCAAACTAGCACAGGGGATGCTGCAGGAGACACAGTGATTTCCTAATCTATTCTTTGCAAACTGAGTAGGGAGGACCTCCTGTTCCAAGGCCAAGAGCCCAAGGACATGAGAATCACTAGCTCATAGCAGGAAGAACCAAGTATTTGTGCACAAGAAATGCTTTGTCCATCCTGTTGACCAAACTCTTCCCATTACGGTAGAGCTTTTGCACAGCATTTGGTACATAACTGAAGTGGCTGAAGAGAGCCTTTGCTTCATTGCTGCTGGGCCTGTTTGAAATACAAGGCAAGAAGGCACCAACAACTCTCCTAGACAGGTTTAGATAAGTAAGGGCAAAGCAGTATCATCCCCATATTCACATTCAAGCCTGTCAGATTCAGCAGCTAGCTGAGAAGCTCTGCTGCTTGTGCGTCAGCCTGCAGCACTGACTTTGCACACTCTCAGAGCCTTCCACAGAGGGCTGGAGAGAAGAGCAGCGTTTCTGGACACTGACTCTGCTAGGGAATGGAGGTGAAAACAGGAGTTGGTGGCACATCTGTGACAGAGAAGAAGATGACAATTCACCCTTCCATCACAGTGCTTTGTATCGTGCGTCACCATCACTTCAGCTTTCTCTGACTTAATCCTCAATCATCTCATAGACCTCGAAGATCTGTTCTTGGCCTGCATGGAGCGATCTTTCACTCTGTATTCTTTGGAAACTGGCAGCATCCACAGAATACAGCATCACAGGCCAGAGAGCCACCATGTTTTGCACAGTGCCTTGATTGTACTCACTGAATAGGAGCCTGTGGAAGACGCTCTGGGCTTTCATGACGAGCAAGTTTGGAGAGGTCACACACAGTTCTCTCTGCCAAGTCAGTCAAATAATCCCATTTTGAAAGTGAGACAGCGAGAGTGAGATGAAGCATATGTGAAAGCTGCCATGTTGGAATGCCAAGTATCATTCAGTCCCTCTGCTTTCTTCTATCTAGCTCAGGAGTTTTTGGAGATCACCCCTCCATTCTCTTAAGTGCAAAGTAATATACTTAGGTAGGAGTAATCAGCTGAACACAGCTGGTGGAGTAGCTAGGTAGCAGCTCTGGAGAAAGAAATCTGTAGTTATAGAAGATCACACTGAGACCTTGGGTCAGTCATGGCATACATAAGCAGCGATGTTGTATGCAGAAAGGGTGAGGTGATGGTCAAGTCTGCTCAGTGCTTAGCCAAAGCATTGCAAGGAAAGGATGAACTACATGGGACAAGCCTACAGGACAGCAGAAGAAATAATAAGGGATCTGGAAAGCATCCAGCTGAGAGAAGATAGGACTACAAGTGGGGCTGATAACTAACATCATGTAAAAGGTTTTGGCAAGCAAGAAGTGCCCATTGCAGATAAGGCAAGAAGTTATGAGCTTATGTTGAAGCATTTCTGTCAAATGTTATTTTTTAACATGGGGATAACTAACCAAAATCCAGGGAGTGGGAAGCACTGATAGATTTTAGGATCAAGTTAAGCAAAATTATTTCAGGAATGTGTTGAATGTAGCTGATTCTGCTTTGGGACAGACAGAAGAAGCAGATAACCTCTTGTTCACCTCTTCTGAATGATTTTGTGATTCTCCAGTTATCAGGCTCCCTCAGTTCTGCAGACACAAGATGTGGAGCACGGGGTGCTCTCCTAGGAATATATCATGGTTCAGTTTCTGTGAGACCTGAGTGTTTAAGTAAACTTGGGTGGGGGATATTTTAATACATAAGAGGCACAGCAAATTAAGGAGTAGGACCAGCAGCTGGCAGAAGTGCTTCCATGTAAATTTACCAGCATGCAGTCAGTTGGAAGAAGGGAGAAAGCATCTCCCCTCCTAGAAGAAAAGGAAAGAAGATGCAAAGGGGAATGGTGTGAATGGATTGTGCGCAGAGAGGAAGCACAGAACACAGCTAGAGAGGTAGACTTACATCCTTCTAAGAGTAGAGTCCAGGAATTGCAGGCATGTGGTGACCTCAGCTATCTAGTGGTGTCACCTGTCCAGAGGAACTCACAAAATCAAAGCTTCTGGGTGTGGCAGCCTGAAGAGGACCACTCTCTCGTGGGTGCCCAGATCTTAGCAGAGACACTCAGTACAGCAGGGTGCTGAGGCCTTTCGTCTCTGTTTTCTCAGTCTGGCTGACCTAGGGCTATTTCAATGCCTACTTGAGTATTTATTTGTTTTGTTTTTGTTTTAGTATGACATTGTTTAGTGTTTACAGGTTACATGGGTTAGAAATTTTACTGTTGTATTGATTCACTGGTCTTTTCTGTCTTGCTGGTGAAGATGAAAAGCAACTGAGAAAAATGCTCCCAATTCCCCCACCAACCTAAACTACTCTTTCTACAGATGGCTGGCAGTTTCCTTCCAGCATTTTCCGTTGCTACCATCTTGCTATATGCAAACACACACACAGGGCATCGGCTTCTTCCAATGTCATATAATACGCTTAAAATTCGTATTTGTGCACTGCTTTATGTTTCTGCTGGTACAACTCCTGCTTCTGGATATGTGCACCATGATTTAAAAAAACTAGTATAACAAGCGTAATTCTTCCGTGCAAGGCATCTGTGTGGAGCAGTGTGTCAGAGACCACAGCAGGATGTTCTCCTCTGCTGTAACCTGACGTATAGCCTTGCAAGAGCTACTTCTGCTCCTGTGGAGAACAGAGTTGGGAAGAAATGGGTGAGCGTACAGATGAATGTGTGCATTCATCCATTGAAGGGTGTGTTGCGATTTTGAGGAAGACCACACACGGAATTTGTGACAGCAGCAGTTGCAAATTTGGACCTTTTCTGCCCTTTGAATGAGCGCAGGGTTTCTCACTGCCCCAAGAACTTTCTGCTAGCAGTGGACACGTGCAGTTCTCCCAAAGAGGATGAGTCAGCCCTGGAGAGGGTGGCTGAGCTGCCTGCTGTCATAACTCCACTGGCCCCTTTGCTGTGTTTATTGGTATCCGCATTGCTCCATTAGCATTTTAGTGTTTCAGCAATCATGGTGATAAACAGCACCATAATAGTGCGCATTGGGCACCACAATACCTCTGCTATAAGGTGCTGATTAAGTACCTGTGCCTGAGAGCCTCTCCAGGTGTGTGCTGGTTCAATGAGCTGCAATCCCACCTCCTGGCACTCAGTACCTCAAAGACTGCAGTCCAAGGAAGCAGGTAGGCAGCAGGCAGGAAGTTCTGCCTCTTGGTCTTCTCTTTATCTAGAGAGGGTTGGAAAGCACAAATTCTACTGAGATTAAGTTATAATTTAAGGCAGTGAACATGTGCTCTGCTGGTGGCTATAAAGATTCAAATCATAAAGTTTTACAGTGGAACGGTTTCTGTAAAAGCATCGTTAGAAAGGGGGAATTGTGCCTTTAATTCTTATGACATATGGGCTGCCTGGTTTGTTTTGGTTTTAGTGGTGCTTGGTGTGAAATGGGGTAGGGTCCCAACCTCATCTTTACATTTAAAGTCAGGCCTTCCTTCCCCAGGGCCCTGTTCAAGTGCCTCGAGAAGGCCTCGAGAAGGACTGTTGCAGAGCTTTCTGTGTTCATCCCCATCCACTAGTGAGTTTAAAGTACCCTAATGCTTGGAGATATCATAACTCATTGTAGCTTAATGTTTATCTCATTAGCCTCGTGTGGTCCTCACCTCTGTATGATGAGGGTCCTGCTGCACATTGCTGTTCTTTCAACTGTCCAAATTTCCTAAGATCAGTAGGGAAAGGAAACCTCCACATGAGAAGATTCTTGTCTTCGAAGGGTGGTGGGTAGAGTACATGCTGCACTGCATGTGGATGACAGCATGTATCACTGCTGTGGTCATTGTCGTTTCCCTCTGAAACTGCAGGCTGGGAGTTTTGGGCTTTTCTGACTAGCCGGGAGAAAGATGATTCGGAGTGTGCTGTGTAGTCATTGTATGGAGTCTGTGGAAATCTAGGCCCAGATACAAGTATCATGAGCATATTATAAATGCCTAGACACACCATCAATATAGGGTTAGGGTCAGGTTAGTGATACTGAGGTCTGTTAGGCTGTTGAATATTCTTCCAAAGGATGGATTAGCTTCCTCATTCATTCAGACTTTGAAACCAAGTTAGGCTGTTATGTCCCATAACACTTGTCAATGTGCAAAGGGAAACACCACTACAGGTTGTTTCAAGTTTCAGTATCATGTAGGGTGGTTTCTCCATCTGTAATGTCTTTGCTGTGGTAGCTGTTAGAGTGGAGACTTGATTGCTCTCAGCAGTGAGGCCAACGAAATCTGGGCTTCGGAAGCGATCTGACACAGCTGGTGAAAATCTGCAGCTGCTTCATGAAAGGCGAATGAATTAAAGCATAATATGAATAATATAGTCAATACAGCAGCCATGAGTTGTTTATTTTTATGTTAAATTCAATGCATTTTTGTCGCCTTCATATTTTGAGTAATCAATAGGCCAAAGATTTTCATATTAACAATACTCAGCTGTGTTGTAGAAGTGGGGAGAAGTATGAGGTTTTGGCAGCTGGTTAGACGTATAAGGTTTTTGTCATCTCTTTGGGAGATGTGGAAAGCAGTTTGAGATTATGGATAAGCATCATAGCTATATGCATTTGCTAAAAGATCAGCAGTGAAATTGTTAACATTATTCCCATTTCAATTGTTATCTTCGGCTTTCAGAATTAGCACTCCGTTGGGGTGAACAGACTCAGGCAGCCCTCTCTGTGCTATTATTTCAAGATACTTACAGGAGGAGGAATGCTTTGCTGGTGTGACTACACTTGTTTCGTCTTTCGTTTTTATTTATAAATTAAAGCACAGAAATTTATTCTTAATGAAAATTAAGATCTGTGGAGCAGATGCTGCGTGTGTAATATTTGGAGCTTTGACCTAAACAGGACTGTATGCTGCCAGGTTTTGCAGCTGTGCTACAATTACTGGGTTTGTATGGGTGAAATGGTGTGGAGTTTAGTTGAGCTGTAGCTCTGTGGGGTTTGAAATGGGTGGATTTTACAGTCCTGAGTGGTGGGTCTTGGGATTTTATATGATTTTGGCAAAGAGCTCAGACAGAGCATGAGGAGACAGGGACTTCCTAGTCTTCATCTGCAACATGGAGGAGCAGATATCTGAGGTCCTGTCAGTGTCTTAAATATTGAAAGAAGGCTCTTAATCTGTTACGCTGCACAGCCCAAGTGAGTTCCCAGCCCTGGGTAGCGGCTGGTGTCACGGGAGGAGATTGAGTCCTGTGGCATTACGGTGAAATCTTACTCTGATTTTGAATCCTCCCTTTGCAGAGACCGTAGATCAGCTCGGATCAGGCTGCGTGGTGGCAGTAACCCAGCATTATTGAACGTGTCCTCCTCACTCTCCCAGGCAGTCACACGTGAGTCTGGCCAGATTTGCAGGACTCAGCAACGGACAGCCTGGGCCCCGCTTACTCAGAGGAGCAGATCGATAACAGAGGCGGGTGATAGATGAGGAGAGTTAGGGATGGATAATCTGCTGAATTTACATGACCCAGGGTGGTCCAGGGAAGGCTGCAGCTTTGCTGGGAGACTTTCAATAGGAGACAGAAGTTGCCTTAGTTTCCAGCTGCTGACTGCATTTTAAAAACATTGCAGGGTCTGTTTGGGTGGGTGGAGGAAACTGCCAATTGTGAGCAGAAAATAAAAAGAGGCATGTTCGCTGCCTCCCTTCAAGACTGCACCCCCCAGAGCTGCTCTTCAGCAGCGGAGCAGACACTCCTGAAAAGGCTGCGTGAAAGGGAGAGCACTGTGCCATGCACTCATCTGCCCGTGCCGGCAGGCCTCCGCCGCAGCAGAGCTTGGCCACGTCTCCCTTCGCTGCATCTTCAGGAAGAAGGAAGTACTGGCTGGACTGGCAGGGACATTGAGATACGATATAGATACAAATTTGACACAGGCATTAGGTCAGCCTCCTTGGCTAACCCTGGTTTCAGTCCAACCCCCACCTTGTGTTTCCAAAGCCTCATTAGCAAATGCATCATAAAAATAAACATCAGCAGGCAGAAGAGAGCAGTGAAAAGCTGCACTTTTGAATAACAGAAATTTGATTCCAACTTTCCAGTCCCATTGATAGTGGAGTGTGGAGTTGCTGGGCTTAATCCTGTAAAATGTTGCTAAATGCCTTCTGTCATGAGAATAGAGCATATGCCAGTGACCGGATAAACTTCCCTTGAATTAAGGCTACCCTGTAACTGTTTACAGTGGTGTCTTCCTTTTGTCTTTTTTTGTTTGATCTTTCACAGAAGCATCTGGTCTGGCCATTGCTGGAGACACCACACTGGGCTAGAAGGACTGCAGGTCAGTTCTGCCCACAAGTGACAGCTCTTATGCCCATAAAATTATAACCTTCCTGCTAGCTGAAGTGCACTGCTGACATTTGCCTGCTTTGATTTAAGTGTTTTAGCTTTTTCCATAATGTGTCAGTGTGATTTGGTCTCAAATCCAGGTTTTGTAAGAAAAAATGTTTACAAAACCTGAGAGGAAAAAAACAAGCTGTAATTTGAAATCAGTATGTACACAAATCGTAGAGAAACCAAGCTTCCTTCTTTCCTTTCCTTTCATGCATTCACCTTGGAACTCAGGCCTTACAGTGTTCAGCTTGTGCACAGGAGTCTGAAAGATAAGGCACTACAGAATGACTGGAAGCAAAAGTGAAGACAGCAAAGCTCTTTCCAATATGCACACTGATAAAAGTGCCAAAATGCCCTGATAGTAGAAAGTAAAATAGGTTTTCATGATTCTTTCCCATGCAACACTCTCAAAAGTTTCTAAAAACAAATAGGTAGAGATTGTTTTTTTTAAAAAAATATGTATATGATTTTAATCAAAGCATGTTTCCTTATTGTTTTACTGAATTAGACCCTGATCGTGCAGTTAGATCTATTTTGGATGCATGTTTTTGAGAATAAGCATACTCCCTCTGATTCCAGGAGGCCTTTGCTGTTTGTAGGGTCTTTTCTTTGGTATATCTAGTCGTAGAGATGATGTCTCAGGATGTCTTAGGTCCTCTTCTGTTTGAAGATGCCTGTACACAAGTAAAGCGAGCATGCGGAGTACCCCAGCTACATCCCTGTGCCCTGGGTCTGTGACCCTCTGGGGAGAACGGTGTTGGAAAAGAGCAGGAAGGCTGAGGCTCCAGGCATGCAAACGGCTGACTCTGGATGTGAGAGGCTCAATCAGCTTTGTTTGTGTATGTTATTTTTACTTAATATTGTAAGTCATCAGACCATGACTAAGGATGGGTTGTTTTCATGCCAAAGCTTGTACGCTGGTGGGAGGGGTTCTGAAAATGAGGGTATCTGAGAATCTTAAAACCAAACAGAAATCTTGCTGTTCCAAATGCAGAAAGACCTTGAAGAGACTGATTTTAAAGGGTCTTCCCTTTCCTGCCTCCCTCCCTCCGCTCTGTACTGGTGCTGAGTAAGCGCCTCGGGGTTTGGCCTTAAGCAGGCATAGTTGTCCTACTGAGAAGGGACCTGCTGGACTGGTGGTGGCCTTGCACAGGACATGCTCTTCTGTATGCTGTGCTTTTGTGCAGTCTTCTGAAGGACTGCAAGGATGGTTGCTGGGAGTAGGAAGCTCTCCTTCTCTTGCTGGAGGTGCCTGGCAATTCTTTAAATCACCTATGTGTCCAGGATGTGTTTCTCTAGCTGTGCTGGGGTGGTTGAAGTGCTGCAGCATCCCTAGCAAGGCCAGAGCTTAGTGAATGAAAGGAGCTTCCTGAAGGGGGAAAATGAACAGTACAAGTATAAGGGAGTTCACAGAAGGGCAGTTGTACCTGGGGTACTTGTATAATTGTCTTCGTAAAACATGTTACCTTCAACAAGAGTAGTTGCATTGCTACCAGAGCTCTTTGTAGGTAAGGTCTATATTTGAATTCTCTTCAGCACCTTTGGTTTCCTCTCCTTTCTTCCAAGGGAAAAAAAAAAAAAAAAAAAAAAAAGATCAGTGCAGAAAACTCAGCGTGGATATGCAGGCTTGTATCAGCGAGCTTGTGTGTGCAGAGCAGGGTCTATGGTTAGCTCTGCAGTAACGAATGGGCTTGTGCCACGACAAACCTGTGTTGCATTCGTGCTCAGGGAACTCTCTTCTCACAAACCAGAGGCTGAGGCAGGATAATGGGAAAGCTGTTTTCTTGCATGAAGAGAGAAAGATGTGATGGACTCAGTTTGTCGTCTCAAAAAGAAACATCCCTAGCAGGAAGGTGTGTACTAGCAAGGGGGGTGGTGGAAGGAGCCTAGCGGAACAAGGAGAGGTGCAGCGAGCTCACCAAATGGGAAGTCAGCACTGCTCAGAAGTGGTTTTTTGCCCCCTGAGGTGGTCTAGCGCAGTGCTGCAAGGTTTGCTGAGAGCCAGACTTAGCTTCGAGGAGGAATGGAGGGTGCTCTAATGGACAACGAGTTGTTGTATTAAAAGCAGAGAAGTTTTGAAAAGGCTAAAAACTTTGTTTCCTAGTTTTAAACAGCTCTGTGTAGCAGTTAAGAAGAGATATTATCTCACATCTGCCTGTTCTCTGTGTGTGTAATGTATATATACATTGACATATAAGTATACAAGCCCAGAATGTGTCTTCAGTAAAAATGTAGGTATACACGTATCTAGACACACATACACACACACCTAGATTGGGCCCTTTGTACATTTGTGGTTATTGAATAGGCTTAATACAGGGCAAAGTTCCCTTTGCTTTCTGCTTCCTGACATTTCAGGGAGAAAAATGTCCTGCTGTAGCCTCAGTAAAATAACTGAGCGAATAACTTAAAGGAAAAAAAAAAAATCCGGTATTGCTCCAGTTAAGGAATTAGCCTGCCTAGCCTTTGCAATAAAGCTCCCCCTCTCTCTCACTGTCAGTCCTGTGGCACCCTTCATGCTCTGTGTTTTAATTCTAGTCTCTAATCTCAGCCGCTCCTGTGATAAATTAATTGTAATGATAGAGGCCCCAGTTACGAGGTCTGCACCGTTTGCTTGTAATCTGAGCGACAGGTTTAGGGCCTGCTTTATTTAAGATGCGAGGGTAATTACATGGGAGTTAGCATATGCAGGCAGGGAGATATGATTCATTCTCCCAGCGACGGCCATGACACAGCTGTTTGTCGGATAAAATAGAGGAACCGTGTTGTTACAAAATGTTCCCCTTATTATACCTCATTAAAAACAAGGCTGCGATAAGTCAGACCTGGCAATGAATAAAATGTATTGCCCCCTGTAAAAGCTGATAGGAGAGAAAGAGGGTCTTCGAAGCAGCCTCGGGTCATTTATTTATTTTTTGTTCTCTTTCACTCTCCCTGTTCTTTCTATCTCTCTGTATTTTTGCCCTGCACTAGCCGCTGCAAAAAGAAAAGGAATGTTTTCTCTTTCTTTCTTTCTTTCTTTGAACCTGCTTATGCCCTCCCCTTCTGGGAGCAATAGCAGATAAGGCAGAGTACGGCCAACGGCAATTAGCAAAGCCTTTTGCAGAGAACAAAAGAAGAGATTTGTTCCCATCGGCCTAACACGAGTTGTTCCTCTTCACCTTTCCTGAATGCAACAGGCTGAGAGAAATCGGAAGATCGCTATCCAGCCGAGGGGGGCCCGGGGCTTTCAAAGTCAGGTTATCAAAAAAAAAAAAAAAAAAAAAAAAAGTCGAAATAATAATATCGAACTGTTCCTTTCAGAAGAGAAAAAATATTTTCCTTTTTCTTTTCCTTTCTTTCTAAATAACCTTAGAAGTTTAAGGTGATTCTCTCTCTTTCCCCCGTTTCATCTGCAGGAAAACAGTGAAAGTTTAAACAATAAAAGCAAAAAAGGGGAGAGAAGGCCACAAATGACTTCTGAGAGTCATATCAGGGCGAGATGCGTTAGAAAGGGTCTCTCTGAACTGGCGTGCTGGAGCAGATGCATAAATCCATCGCCTCTGAGAGTGCCTGGGCGCAGGAGTTCAAAGGATGGCTTTCACTCTTTCACCGGGGTTTTTTTCTTTGCACACACTTTAAGCTGTCAGACTTTGTGAGTTGCAAGCATTGCTGTTTATTTATTTATTATTTTGGAGCCCTAAGGATACAATGTTGACTTTGGTTTCAATATTTTTATTCCAGAGAAGCTAGAGTAGTTTTAAAATAATAACAGTGGTAATAGGTCGTGTGCGCTTTGAAGGGCTGTCATTTAAGTGAAAGTCACCACCCAACTTGAGCAAAACTCGCGGCAGGCAGCTGTGGCCTTTTGGAGCCGTTTGTATGGGCTGCATTAAAGCAAATGACGTGTGTCTTTTTTTTTCTAGCAATTTTTTTTTAATTCTGATCAATACATTCAGCTGCCGCTTCGCAGACCATTTGCTCCTCTTTTGCGTATGCTGCCCTCTTTTCTTCCCACAATAGCTACAATGAATGAATAAGGCTGATTGATAGATTGGTTAGTTTATTTTTAACTTAAGCTATTAAAGGAGATTTATAAAAGCATCATAATTTTTCTCTCTGGGTGGATCTTTAAGTTATAAACACTGTAACGTTTGACTAACAAGATATTGATCTGTGTTCGATTAAAAAATTAGATTCAATATCTTAGAAATAACTTGTTGAAGTACCAGATCTAGCAAATTAGTTGCTTTCTAGGTTTATTCCCTTGGGAATAGGTCCTGTCTGTAAAAAGTAAAACCTGGTTTGCATCTAGGACACCAGGTCATCACTCATCTGGGGTATTGGCTTCAGTGGTGCATTCAGGCTCCGTGCAGCCCTGTGGCTGGTGGTGGGTGGTAGCAGCACGCTCAGGGGTGGTAGTGGCACCAGAAGGCATTGCCATACCAGGAAGCATTGCCACGCTTTTAAACAAATTGCAAAGTTAGGGCTTTAGAGTCATAACTTCTCTTAACAGTGCAGAAAAGATCAGATCCTGGTACCTAACCCGTGTTTGTATCCCACTGCTGCTCATGGCTTCTCTTGTCCCAGTCAGAAGAGGCAGAGCTTCTGCCAAGTCCAGAGGTCTTGCTTCTGCCTGGTGGTAGTTTTTCAGGAGGCAAATGACTTGGTTGGAGGCAGTAGCAGCTTACGATGGTGGGGGTATTGTGGACCTGCTGGGCTATGCGAGATACAGCTACTTGCATTGCTTTGAAACACTGGATGGTGACAATTTTAGCTGTATGAACATCAGAGCTATGCACTTGTGAAGAACCTGTCCTGTTCGCATTGCCTTGCTCCAAGGGCGTAAGGCAGATGTGCCCTCATACAAAGTCTATAGCATTGCCATGGACGAAAATGGTGCTGCAGGCTTTGGGACGAGGATGGTACGTTTTGAAGGCCTAGGTTGGAGGGCTGGAGTGCTGTTTGGGTAGCTCTTGGATGGCTCTTCCCTTAATCATGCTTTCCAAGACTGGCTTGTTTGTCCTGTCATCTTCCCACTTCTGTATTGATCCTCTGTACCAGTTCCCTTTTTCTGAGTAGATCTTGTTTACAGAGATGTAATGAAGTATCTTATTTCCAGATAAAATCCAGAACAAGCAGGAGTAATGGTTCACAGATTCAACCACTCCCACATTGGTAATTTACTAAAATTAAAACTTAATTAAGCCAGGCTCACTCAAAGGTTTTGCATAATTTAGTAGTCTGTCTTGGATAGGCAGGCAGCTGAGTCAGGAGCTGGGTCTGTCATCCAGCTCTGGATTCAGAATAATTACTTGGCACTTTGTGCACTTACTTGTTTTCGCCATAAGATCTCAGAGCAGCTTAAAAGAGTGAGTTGGAATCACTACCTCCTATTTACTGATGGTGAAAATGAGGCTTAGAGAACAGAAATAGCTATCTGGGCTGAGGCTGTGAGTAACAGCAGAGTAGAACCTGATGTCTGCACTTCTGCATCTCTGTTTATGCACCATATCAGCCGTTCCCAAGATTTTAAAAAAATGGATTATCATGTCTCTATTGAGGGATGCAACCTGCATTTTAAGGCCACATGTCTGGGGAATATACCACCTCTGAGCAAAGGATCACTTCGGGACCGCAGCTTAGGAATGTCTGCAGCTAGGTCCTGGTGATGGTAACTGTGTGACTTGCTGTAAGGATTAGGAGTAGGAGTAGGAGAGTACAGAGTAGGAAAAGTGCCTCTTCCAAAGATCTTACAGTCCAGGTAGAGAAGACAGATAGCAGGAACAGTATCAGAGAGAAATGTGAGGGCTCAAGATGCCCTAATGGAGCAGCAGGAGAAGTGGAAATAGGAGCAAACACTGAACTGATGGACTACCATCACTGCATATTGGGCTGTACCATCTTCCCCTCCTAAGAGATCTCCTGTGAGAGTCTGCTCTCAGACTGGAAAGAAACCTTTGTCCCCAGAGTCACTTGGTCTCTTTTCTTTACTCCATGAAGAGAGGGGACAAGAAATCCTGACACAGTTGCATACTATGAGCTTATCTCTGACCTCCTTTCAAGGTGGAAACCATGCATTCGTGCATATGGTTGGATCTTTGTTCTTTCTACACATGGTTACAGATTCTCTTTGTCACTGTTCTCTGCTCCCTCTGAGAAAGCTCTGGTGAGACATGGTGGTAGAAGTGCCAAGCCCTCTTTGTGCCTCAGTGAATGTCCACTGGTACAAGCATAGTTGTGAAAGATTACTGTAGAAGAGTTTGTGGCCAAACACCCCAGGTCAGGCAGTGCGGTTTTGCTCTTCTCTAGCTGCATGCAGAGAGGCAGCATGACTGCAGCTAACTTTTCCAGGGTAGGTGAAAAGGGTGTCAGAGGGCTCAGCTCCTGTCTGTAGCAGCCAGAGCAGAGAGCCTGAGGGATCACAGAGATGAAGATGAGTGTGGTTCACAGCTGCTGTAAGCCAATCAGGCCAAGATTCACAGAGCTATGTGGGTACCCAACTCCTTCAGACACACCAGAGCACCTCTGTGGAGCTATTTGGATGTGAAAGCCTATCACAGTTGTCCCGCTGGTCATTTGGGAGCTTCTCTGTTGGCAGGGCTGATGGGACTGTGAGTAGGTGGATTAACGCCATAAGGCTTTGAAGTGGAACAGGGCTGTAGGAGTGTCATTGCCTTTCTGAAGTTTTTGAGAGACACAGCCTTGGCTAAAAGGGATGGGATGAGCTAGCTAAGTCATCTTCCTACACACCCTGGGAGCAGGCGTGAGCAGAGCTTGCAGACAGGCACCTCTTGCCTGCTAGGGAACTACAGAACTGGGCAGAGCCCTTGGGACAGAAACAGTGACTGTTTTGCTTAAGAGGGAAAGGATGTATAGACAGGAGATCACCTCCAAGGGAGGACCCTGAAATGCCTCTGTTCCAAGAGGAAGGAGTTGCAGGACTCAATATCCAGACCATCAGTGCTCACAGGGCATCCAGGACTGGTGTGGAGGGGAGGGGCGTCAGCTAGGAGCGAGATGAAGGGATCACCCAGAAGATGCTGGCCCCGTGAGAGGGGCAACAGCAGGGCTAGCGGGGGGTGTCAGACCAAAGGCCAGGCCTCCTGCCCCCTCCCGCCCCAGAAAGCCGCGAGGGCCGAGAGGCAGGTGAGTAAATCACGGGGCCGGCTCTATCGTCGCGGGGCCCTTCTTTGTGCGGCGCACAAAGGCGCCGAGTGTTTTATTTTTGGTGCGTGTGGGGTGTGTTTTGGAGCCCGCCGAGGGGGGAAGGGACGATGGGGCGAGCGTGGGGCTGGGGTCTCCCTGTGGCCGGCCCGGAGCAGCTCCGGCGAGACAATGCCGGGTGGGATGAGGGGGAAGGCTCTTTGTCTCCCGGTTTTATACACTGGCTTTTCAAGGTGGGGAGGAGGGAGAGGGGCTGAAAAGTTTTTGAATTTCAATCAGGTTGGGCTTTGAAAGCCTTTGGCTTTTGTTGAGGGGAAAGGAGGGGAGGTTTACATTTCAGCTGAGCCTGGTGGATGGGCACTGGGGAGGGGAGGGGACGGGCAGTCGCTTTAATGACATCAGTTGGACTTTGGGGCTAGTCATCCAAAAAAAAGGAAAAAGGAAAAAAAAAAAGTGCCATCTCAGAGCCAGGAGCTGCCAATTCTTTGGCGCACACACAGGAAAGGGGCGGTGGGGGACGGCGGGACAGTGTGGGGTTGCTTTCCCAGTGACTCTGTGATGGGCACGTCCATCCGAGGTGCTCGCTATGAAGTACAGGCCCTTCCGAACGGCTCATCTCCGCAAAGCGCCAGCCACCCCCCTGCCTGCTTGTCCCCCACCCCCGGCCATGGCAGCTTTGACTTGCGTAAGCTGGTGAAGAATGGACCCACCCATGCCTAGAAATCCGCCTCCTCCCTCCCTTCCCACCCCTTCTCCCCTTTCCTGAGAAATGAACTGGAGCAGATCTTACAGGGAGCAGCTGCCCCTTCCCGGGTGTCTGCCTGCCCCTGCGCTCGGCTTTATAACCTCGGGGCGAGAGGGGGGCGCGGGGCGTCCGGGGCCTCCCGAAGTTCAGAGTTCAGGTCTGGTACACGCCAGCACGCTCGTCTCGTGCCCCCTTCGTGTCAGCCGCGCCGGGGGTGCTGTCGGCGCTCCTGGTTTTCCAGCGTGTGGGGCGCATCGCTATGTGTGTTCCTCCCCGTCCCCGGCGCGGGAATAGTGTCCTGTGCAACGCCCCGCTGTGAGGACACGGCTACCACCACGGAGCAGCCTTTAGAAAGGCTTGTTCAACCTGACACTGCAAAACCCCCTGGTCGGACGCCGTGAAATTTCCAATCTCACGGCACCGTGACGAGAGAGCGCAGAGCAGAGCACGGCACATTGAGAGCCGAGAAAATGACCTTCATGAGCCAGTTCATCTCCCCTCTCCGCCCCGCTTGCCCCCTTCCCAGCGCAGACACAATACGGGGTTACCCCAAACCCTCTCTGCACGGCCAGGCTTTGCCACGGAGAGGTTTGGGGGAGACAAGAGCTTCACGCATGACCGCTTCTCATCATCTCCAGTAACGTGGCCGTCCCGTTCACAGCAAAGCCGTGTACTTCTTGTTCCTTGTCTACCCTGCAGCAGGGGAGACCTGTACCAGCGTCCGCGCGTTGTATCAGATGGTGCAGATGGCCCATCCTCTTTTGTGTGTGGCTGCGTTTGACTCTGCCATTCAGCTGCGGGACAGCACATTTTCCTTTGTTTTGAGTAGACTTGTTTAAGAAAAATGCAGTCACGCCCTTCCAAGAACAGACAGTAGCTCTCCTAACGCAGACTGCTCAGATGTGCAACTCTGGTATTAACGTTGTCCTGTTCTCCTGGTTTCTGCAGTTCTGTCTGGGACCAACTTAGAGTTAAAAATGTGGAAAAGCTCATGGAAAAGTGAAGGAAGATGATTTTGCATGGTTATTATCCATTTTTGAGTCAAATCCTTAGTTCTAGATCATATGTCCCAATCCTCAGACCACAGAGTGGGACATTTGTGGTTTAAACAAAATGAAACCAGTGATCTTTAGGTCTTAATTAGAAACATGTGTGTCATACATGTATGTGCAATCAGTGTATGCTGCCAGATCAACATGCTTATACCAGTGGAATAAATTCTTTATCTTGTGCATCCTTCAGAAGCAGCAGAGCAATGGGATGAGAGTATATCAGGAGCAGATTCTGGTTTTGTTTTGCTTTTCCTCCAGTTACAGCAATGAGCCCTCCTTACCATCATTGGAGGGTTCAGATTTCAGAAAGGGAGAAGAAAGAATAAAGGTCAGAGACTTCTCCAGATGACCCCATTTTCTACATAGTGCCAGAAGAGAGGAAGCATCTTAGTTCTTATAAATGGAGATGTCTGATACTCTAAAAATACAAAAATCCCATCTCTGTTCCTCAAAGGTCAGAAGATGTTAGAACATCAGTCCTGCCCCAGTGACAACACCTTTTCCCAAGCCTTATGTCAGTGTAATTTGGGAGGAATTTCTACAATGGTTGGAAATGAGCCTGATTTCATCTTGAATTTTTCTTGTGACGTTATTTGAGTCTATTCACAAATACAGGTGGCTGTATGAAACCCCAGCAAAGAAGAGTGTAGGGAAGCGCACAAACAGCTCCACAGCTACAGGTGATCACACAGCTCTTGTGAGAGGGTACAGGCTGCCCGGGGAGAGGTGTGCTGCTGTATTTCCATACCATGTTTGTGCAGTTCTGAGAACACTTTTGCTTTACTCTTGAACAGTACTTACAATGTAATAACACACAGTATAAACTGTATTTCTTTTGAGTGTTTTTGTCACATGCCCTTTGTACTTTGTGTGAAGTTTTCTTCTTCTTTAAGACAGCATCAAAATTCATATTGATTGCCTTCCCAGAGAAATAAAGTGGCTTTGCAGGTTCACTGTGGTGCTAGGTGCAGGACATGATTAAGTTTTTCCTGTTTTCAGTCTTTGATGCAAGTCCAACACTTTGGTGGTTGGTAGGTCCATGTTGACTGCATTGATACCGAACCATAGGGCCTTGTTTTAGAAATCAGTCAGAAAAAGAAAGTTTCAGAGGACAGGGCAGACTTGTCCTGCCTTTCAGGAACTTCACTGTAACCCAAGGCAGGCATACAAAGAAAGCAGTCTGGCCCCAGGTTGGACAAACCTAGCTGGTGGCTGCAGCTGCTTTGTATTTCTCATCACAAGCAACTTTGGAAATGACTTGTGGTTCTGAGACTATTGGCGAAAATACTATATAGAGTCCTGTTTTCCAGCTAAGTGTCTGTCATGGCCCGTAGAACCACAAGGTGAAGAAAATCCACTCCTTGTTGGTGAACATACCCTCCCAGGAGTGCCTGGGGCTGTGCAGAGCTTGGCAGCAGCACGAGGCTGCTCCTTTGCAGAGTGTTATATGAGGGCTGAGAGCCCCGATGCTGAGATACGCCAGCTGTGGGCGGTGGGAGCCGTTGTGCCGCTGTCAGGGCATTGATTGCCAGATCACAAAACTGGCCTGGGTCTGGAGGAGATGGGCTGCCTGCACGAGTCGAGGTGGCTGAGGGCTGGGCATGGAGCGCAGCAAAACCTGCTCACAACCACCCCTCCCAGAGCTCAAAAAGCTCCGCATAGCTCAAAAAAGGAAAAGGAAAAGGTTATCAAGAGAGGCTTTTTTTTTTTCAAAAGAGCAACAGATTTGGGGGAAAGTAGCTAAACCTTGAAAACAAGAGATGTGTGAAACGCATCATCAGACATATGAGGGTAGATGTTGGCTCCTGCTGGGGCTGAGCATGGATGCAGTGGTGAGAGGTGAATGTCAAGGAGAATATATTCCTTTTGTGTGTACATTAACCTGAACTATGGCCTTGGGAGCTCCTGCCGTGACCTATGTTTACATTCATATTTGATTTTTATCTATTTATCTCTCAATTTAAGAGAGTGTGGAGAGAATGTCTCCTTGTAAGGGACTCACTTCTGGCCTCAGTTACACTCTGCAAGCCTGCAGGAGCTCCCTGGCTCCACCAGTGTTATGTTCGGATTTACGCTGGCATAACGGAAATCAGAATCTGGCCCTGATCTGAACCTTTTGTTCTTCTTGCAGAGGCCTTTTTGGTTTGTGGCTTGCCCATAAGTCCCATGCAACTCCATTTTGCTCTTCTCTCCTTTCAAAAAAACCTTGCCTCTAATTTTTACTCTCTGACTGATTCCAGAACCTGGGGTGCCACCAAAAAATAAAAATGTGCCCTCCCTTCTTCAGATTTAGTGAAGTTGTTTTCCTCTGCCTCCTGCAGTGCAGGTTAAGCCAGTGCCAGCTCTGGTCTCAGGAGATTCCCTTGCAACCCCCACTTGCCTCGCTCCGTCGCCAGCAGCTTTTTCATTATTTATTTAATGTCTTGTACCGTAAATAATGGTGACTTTATGGTTATTAGGAACGGGTTAAGGTACATGCGGGCAGCACCAGGCTGCCTTCAAAAGGAACAGGCCCGGCATAAAATGTTGCGATAATTGCTTTACTGCTGAGTGCTTGGTCTTTATTTTGTGTCCGATTTGTCTCTTAAGCCAGCGTAACATTCTCCCCGCTGCAGGAGAATGCAGAGAGCAAATTGAAGGTCTGAGCGTGAACAATGCAACATGGTGCACTGCTGGGTTTTTCTTTTCTTTTCTCTTTCTTCGTTCCTCTCTCGACCTCCCTCCAGTCATCTCTGCTCCCCCTCCCCCTCCAACCTCGTCTGCCTCGCGGCCGCTCGGGCTCTTCAACCTCTCAGCACCCTGTTTTAGGGCAGGTGAGATTGGAGGCGGGAGCTGGCGGGTCCTCTTCAAAAGCAAAGAAAAAAATAAAGGCGGAAAGTGCCTTCTTATACGAAGCCACACGTGTCCTTCAGGCTGAAATCCAAATGCATGTCCCAACCCAAAAATAATGATGTCTTTTCTGTCGTGCTGGTGATAGCCATGCTCATGGCAGCTGAGGAAACTCCTTGGCGCCTTTGCCTGCCACCCGCGGTGTGACAGCTGCCCACGTCGCACGCGCTCGGGAGGATGCAGCCAGGAACAGGTCGCGAGGCAGGTGGGCTTTAAAAACAAAGGTGCAGGGGCCTTGTGAGTGTTTGTGTCATCCTGCTGCACGCAATAATTGTCTTGTTAAGAGTAATTAAATGTGGATTTGTGGCCCTTTTGACGTGGAGCTTCCCTTTCCCTCCTCTTCATCGTAAAAGGCAGCTGCAGTTGCACTACGAGCAACGGGGCTCCCAATGCCAGGATGGCTGCAGTGGGTGCATCTGTCACCACAGGGTGCTGGTAGTTGACTCAGCTCCTTTCCCACCCGTACGTTCCTCCCTTGCGTGAAACAATCTGGATTGCTTTCTTGTGAGATTTATTTTTGGCAGATGGGCTACCCTGCAGCACAGACCTGAGAGGGGAGGGGACCCCTGAGTGCCAACCAGCGTCTAGGTCTGTGCTAGGCTTCTTGCGTGGCCTTTAAAAAGCTGCTCGGTTTTCTTGGACCTCAGATATCCAGGCTGTGAAATGGGACCATTGCTCCCAACCTGCCTGATACTATGAGTCTTCGTTTAATAAACGTCAATGAAGTGCTATATCACAGGGACAGAGATCTGCTATAGAGTCTCCTAGTTGTCCTCTATCCAGAGACAGGACAAAACAAAGGTTGCAATCTCTCACGTAATCTCTCGGAGTAGAAAAAGCACCACTAATCGACATGGTCTGTGGAATCCTTTGGAGCACTTGGGCCTCCATCACGCTGGCAAAACCTTCCATGGTGGAAAGTCAGCAGTGTCTGGGTGACGTAGTGTGTGCGGGGGTGGCAGGATAGGGTGATGGAGAGTGAGCCTGCTTCAGAGCAACCAAACATCTCTGGGGCGATTCTCCACTCATTGCTAGCAGTGTGTCAGGCTAAGATGATACTTGTGTACTAGGAGGAAACAGAATAGGGTTTGACTGTAAAGAGACTGCAGCCTTCTCCTAGCAACCCTGATGGGAATCTTCTGAGATGTCCAGAACCTGCTGCAGTTTGAGGGCTGTCCTTTCATTTTGGCCTTTGTACATTTTAGCCACCTGGTGCAGAAAATGCAAAAGACAAAAAATAACCCTCAAACACATGCCATCTTTGGAAAAGCTTTGGCTTGAATTTTGGTCAAAAGTTAAGACTTGGTCATTATCCCAAGTGCAACAGCAGCTAGCAGGCTGAGAAACTAGTATGTGCAAAAATTCAACTTTTTGCTTGGCCCCCTCGCCCACCTTACCACGAGGCACAATGTTTACTGAGAATTAAAAATGAGAGGATATGTCTTCTCTGGGCTTCTGGAAAATGGCTTGGTTAATAGAATAAATTATTACACAAAAGAAGGGGTTTTTTTGCAAGCAGCAAGGAGTTATTTTAATCAGAAAGTGCTAATTGTCAGTTTAAGCCTAAGAATCAATGTGCTGCAGCCATAGCAAAAAATGAATCAATGCTGAACATCTGACCGATGGATAGGTTTGGTCCCCCTTCTCACACTCCCCACCTGCCTCCCTTCGCCTTCCTGTTGTCCCTAGAGCAGTGACTGAGTAATTAATAAGACATAAGGGGAAATATGAATTAAATGGGCTGAGCAAAAGAAGGAAGAGAAGGAGGACGGATTTGCTCTGTGTTTCTGAACGGCTCTAATTAGCTGTTTCTTGGTCTCTTTAGTTTGGTTGCTTGTTAGGGTAATCCAGTTAAAGAGGCTGCCTTTCATCTTCTTTAGACTTTTCTCAGTAGAAAAGGATGGATGAGCTGTCGTTGGAAGAGGGGATAGTGAGGGCGGGCGGGCGCCCACGCCACCCGAAACCCCAAACGTGATTGTTCCTATGGGGCTGCCACCTTTAGAAATAACTAAAACAACCCAACTCCGGTGCAAACCTCTAGCTAGCCACCAAAGTCAGCAGTAAAATGGCCAATGTGCTTCTCTGGGCTTAATGTGTCCTGTTTTCTGACCCCGAAACGTTTTCTTTATGAAAGGATCAAGTTGGGAGCATTGTCCCAGCGCCTTGAAAAGAGCTGCACAGAATGCTCTTTTGTGTTAAGTTGCTTTTTTTTTTTTTCGAGCCACTGCCTGCTGTGTTTTTTTCCTCCCCCTCCCTTCTGCATGTTGGGGGGAGAGACTAGGACGGACAGTGATACAGACAGAGACTGTCTTGATGAACCATCTGTGCCACAGTGTAATCCAGTGGAGCTGAAAAATTAAACAGCATTTTCAATTAACTTTCTCTTTCTGGCTCTTTTTTTCTTCTTCTTCTTGGGTAGAAGTTTTATTTTAACCCTTTGGAAGCTATGGTGGGAAGGGGGCATACTGGACAAGGGGTTCAGTGAGGGCAGGACGTTAGTAAAAATTGACACCTGGACTCAGAATGGTGTTGGTGAAGTCCGGTATCTTGTGCAGGGACAAGGCAGGGCTGGCTGAGTCAGGAGATGCTTCGGAAAGGCATGTAATTTTGGAATAAATTGGCCACAGGGGAACTTACTCAGTGAAAAGAGTGTGTATTCCTTTAAAAAATTACAATGGGAATTTTCTGTGTGCTCTTGTTGATATAGCCTAGGATGTTTTCATTATCCTGTTTAAGTGGCTTTTTTCCCCTCTTTGATTGTAGCTTCAGCGCTATCTTGTGGCAAGGAGTCCCAGGGGTTAACTGTACACTGTCTACAAGTATTACCTTTTTATCAGTTTTAAGCACGTTGCCATTCATCTTCATCTTTTATCTGATTTCCCTCCTCTTTTATCCAGGGCAAGGCTAAACATGAGTTATTTTATTAAAACTAATCCCCTTCAACTCACTGCTTTGTTCATGTCCTTCAAGACTGTTTTTATTAGTCGTCTACAAGAAGTAGGTTTTTTTTCTGTTGGAAGAAAGGTCACTCCAGACCTCAGAGGATGGTGTGGTCATGTGTGAACACCTCTGTTTTTACTAGAAGTGTCCAGGCTGCCATGGGACACAGCATCCCCACTAAAGGGTGGCTCCTGATGCACGTTAAGTGTCTTGCCGTAGTTTCACAGCGCTCTCCAGCCTGTCACTTCAAGGGGCAAACATAGTGCTTGCCTTTTTCTGCCTGCTGCGATGTGTTGAGCTCAGGACCTCACAGAGCAGCTCAGGAAGGCTTCTGGGTGGTTGTGGTTAATTTAGACCCCAGAGCTCTGTTTGCTCCTTTCGACATGTATCATTTTGCAGTGCTTGACTCTGATTTTCTTCTACCCTCATGATGCCTTTCCCCTTTGCTTGCTTCGGCGCCTCTGAAGCCTTTCAGTGGGTATAGGACAGCAGGTAGCTGTTAGCCCCCTGTTGTGGTTCAGACTGACCCTGCAGTCTGTGCTGCTCCTGAGAGCCAGGCTTTGGGGGAGAAAACACTATTTCTTTCCCCATGATGACTCCAGCTCTCTTAGGTAGTCACTTGTGAGCTCCTTTGTCACAGGCATTTAGAAGATCCAAATAAATTGCCACCCAGCTCTTTAGCCACTTTTACTGAGGCACTCAGGGATTTTCCACGGAGAAGAGAGTGTTTGCCTTTGCAGGAGGCACCCTGCTTGCAGTGTGTTTTATCGTGGTCTTGTGAATATAGTCTTTAATTCTGCAGTTTTTTCCATTGAGTTACTGGATACTGAAGAAGGGCTTTGCTTATTCGTAGCTCTCATGGCCATTTCTACTCTACATTACCAACATTTTTATCCTCCAGTCCTCCAGCTTAGCAGTTGCAGTAATCCTCATACTGTTCTGCTCGGATATGCCACTTCTATGGCTGCAGGACTAACAGTACTTCCTAGGGAAGATGAACATTGTTATTAGTTTAATATGAGGGAAAATGAAGCATGAGGAAGCAAAGGGACTCACCAAAGTTATCAGCAGGTGACCGGTGTCAAGCATTTCCAATGGATTCAAGTTGCTGT
The DNA here is from genome assembly GCF_028389875.1 of Rhea pennata. Classification (NCBI taxonomy): domain Eukaryota; kingdom Metazoa; phylum Chordata; class Aves; order Rheiformes; family Rheidae; genus Rhea; species Rhea pennata. The sequence continues at coordinate 11,976,775 of NC_084670.1, read as the reverse complement.
TTTAAGGAGAGGATCCAGCACAGTCCTTTCATTCTCACATCTCCTCATGTGTCTCATCTAGGCCTGAAAACTTGAATTCTCAGAATTAGTCTGCTGTGTGCACACTCAGAAACAGAGGGCATGAAGGTCCCTACTTCTGCAGCTTATCTCTTACCCCCCCCTCCCCAGAAATTCAGCAGCCTTCCTGATCCTTCCCAGCTCTACTCCCTGCTCTTCCTCAGCCTTCCTCCTGAGTAAGTTCTCTTTTCCAAGAAAACTCTCTTTCCAGGAGAAACACTTTATAGCATGGCAGCACTTTGCTGCAGCAATGACCTTAGGGAGACGTACATTAGGATGTCTCCACACAGTGCTCGTATGGAGGGCGCAGAGCTTGGGCCCAGTGTTTGTCCATGGCTCCATCCATAGCACTGGGGCCAGAAGATGGTGACGGACCCTTGGTTTCCTTTAGCCTGCAGAGCACATCCAAGATAAGATAGGATGCATTGCCTGGCTGACTGGGGTGATGTGAGTGTCCCTCCTAGTGCTGCTGAGAGTGGTTGCCTCTGTGCCATGCCTTGGGACTGTCTGCAGTAGTTGCTGCAGTGCAGAGCAGTGCTGGCCTTTCCTCTCCTGCCTGGTTTGTTGTCAAGCAACAGGCTTTCCCTGCACCCAGGCTTCTCTGCCCTGCTCTGCAGAAACTGGGACAAGTGGGCTGTGGGCTATGGCAGAGCTATAGCATCAACACAGCCTTTGCATCGCTGCTTCAGACTCATTTCATAGGGCTGGATGTGACCAGACAAAGCAAAAACTTTGTCCAAAAATCCCCTGTCCAATGACTTCTGCAGCCAGGCCAGGGGGGGCCAGGGTGCCCACATCCCTCCCAGGCCTCTGCCCGCCGTGGCAGCGGGAGCTGCTCACTTCCCAGGACTCAAGGGCTTGGAGATGCAGGGAGCGGAGCTGTCTGCGTGCGGGCTAGCCCAGCAGCCTCCCAGTGCTCGCCCCACGTTCGCCCTGCCCTCCCCAGGGGCTCCCTCCCCTGCCCCCAGCCTCTTTGAGAGCAGCCCGCTGATCTCCCGGTCCACGCGGGCAGCCTCCCAGTTACCAGGGGCTGCTGCTGGCATGACAGAGGGGAAGAATACTCAGCAAATTGCTGTGCTGCACATCTTAAAGTGGCCCTTGATTTGATTTAAACAAAAACAAAAGGGGGCTTGGTGGAAATCGGGGCGATTGGCGGGCGCAGGCCCTGTTCTGTGTCTCGCACACACAGGCGCGCATAAGTGACAGCTCAGTGGGCCGCTGTTGAGCCCTTTCATTCCTCTGGCTCAGCCTTTTGCTCGGGAAAGCCAAAGTGTCACTGCATCCCCCCACGCCTTTTCTTTTGCTTTTCCCTTTCTTTCGCTCCCTCTCTCGGCAGAGGAATGGGCGAGACCTTTGCATTCAAAGGGAGGATGGTTCTGTGAGGTCTTGCTGAGGGTGGAAATCACTTTAGCAGAGATGATGTTTCTTTGTTTAGGAGCAAATTGTGCCCCTTCTCTGTGACTCCAGAGTTGCCAGATGCTGTTATTGGCCCCAGGGTCCCCAGAGAGGGGTGTGGGAGCCGTGAGGAGAGGGGAAGGATTCAGCTTGAGAGGGCAGTTGTAGGTTTTAGCACTTTTAAATAGGACCCAGGAATACAAGAGGGAACAGAGAAATGTTTGGAAGATTTGTAATTGGCATGTAGGGAATTGCATATGAGAAAGGCTCAGGGAAGGAGTGCAGCTGGGTGGAAAGGACATGTGCTACTTCCCCATGTCTTGGGGCCATCGTGAGCTCCATGTGACTACTGAACCGTTGCTTTCCCTTGTTGCTGTGATCTGAGTTTCTGCTGTTACTTGATACCTCATCAGATTCTAATGCTGCTTTCACCTCCAGCCTTGACCAGAGCAGAGCCCTAGGACTGAACAAACTGGCACTGAGAGAACTGGATTGGGTATTGCATTTCAGATAGGTCTGTCATCATTCTGACCATATCCATCTCTCACGATGAGCTGGGTAGAGGCATCCCTTGACTTTCACACGAACCTCATGCAAAATTCAAGACAGTGGGATCAAGAAAGAGCAGTGAATAGCATCAAGGAAGATATAGAGCACTTGGACGTGTAGTGCTGTGTGTGATGGGGTAGAGCCTCTTGCTGCTCTCTCTGGAATCGACACCCACTGCACTTTGTGGTCAAGTGCTGAGCATACTGTGAGCAACTGCAGACATTACATTCCCCACTTTCAGCATCCCATGGAGAAATAAGCCTTAATAGCCCCAGGAGGGCTTTTGAGGACATGCCTCTTCTGATGTCTAGGCATGTGGTCTTGGCCAGCTGTAGCCCTGCATCCAATGTGAATGCATTTTGGATGCTACATCTCCCAAGTGTCCTGGAGCAGGGATGCTCTTATTTTCACAAGAGAGCAGCTCCCTCCAGTGCCTGTCCTTCATCGTCCTTCATGTGCTGCCCAATACATGTTTGCTGAGCTCCACTCCCAGATGTCTTTGTTGGTGGGTCTTGTGGGCCCTTGTTCCTAGAGACTCAAGAGGATAGTTGTCTCAGCCCACCAGAGCTAGCCATCCTTCTTGGACACTATTTCACAGTCTGCCTCGACAGCAGCAGATGTCAGGTCTGTGTGTGTCTAACAACTCTTTCAAACCACTTACAGGCTCAGTGCTAGCACTTTGGATGAAGAGACTGGTCACTATTTGGAAGTGGACGGGCTGGTTGCTTTAGCAGTAGATTGCTATAACCCACTGCACGAGGAGTGTGATATGAAATGTGAATTTTGGCACGTGTACCGCTCCCTATGTTTGTTCTCAGTGTCTCCGTTCCCAGTGGCAGGGTCTGGCTTATCATGGGTCTGTGTCAGCAGAGAGGAAGGGAAACAAATGTCTCTGCAGTGAGGGACAGCAGAGCAACTCGTTTGGGCGATCCCACAGAGTCCTTCTGCCAACCCTGGTTTCATACGCCTCAACTGAGTTGAACACTTTCTCTTAGTCCTTTTGGCAACCTCACAGTTAAAAACTTTACCAGTTTCTTTCTTTCTCTTTTTCCCTTCCTTCCTTTTCAGAGTTGACAGGGGCAAAATAAAGGCTTTATTTTTTTTAAACAATTTTGTTCCTTCTGGGAGTGATGGAGCGAGAGTGAGTGAAGATTATAGCTCTGTGTGCCGAAGACCTTCATAATGGGGGGAGAAGCAGTGACATAATGGGAACCTAATGGCAGTAATTGGCCCTGGTTTTGACAGGGCCTATATCACGGCTCAGGAAAAAAAGAGATGTTTAAAGTAAAAATTTACACAAAATTATACGGTTTGGGGGGTGAAAACGGCTGTTTGGTTTTTATCTCTCTTTTTTTTTCCATTCCTCTGGGGACATTGCCTCGCACTGTGTTTGTGTCTGTGTGTGTTTTCATGTCCATCACTTAATCAAAGTCAGAATGCAGGTCCCTGAACAAGAGAACCCTCCGCACAGTGCCCCACATTGTTAAACACTAGGTCAGATGCTGAAAGCCAGTGCTGCTGAAGTCTCCTCTGGGAGAAGTGGGGTGTGGGGATGCCCCCGAGATTTTTACAAGGATCAACTATGCCAAGGCTGGTGGCATTGAAAAGAGAGAAGCATGTCAAGGCCAGGTACAGGAATGAAACCTCATCACCAGAGGTGGGCTGTGGGCAGGGGGCCTCTGTTTTCTCTGCTGTCCACACCACCTTGCCAGATACCATCTCCCTTTCTCTGTCTCCCCTTGCAAGGGCAAGCACCATAGCTACTAGTGCACTCAGAAGGCAGGGAAAGGGATGGGACTCTACGTCCAGCCAGCCATGGAAAGGCCAGCACTATGTCTGCCAGCTGCATGGCTGCCCCCCTCACTACAAGCACACAGCGTTTCCTTTAATATTTGCAACATGCTTCAGTGTTCAGAGAACAGATGTCTACAACACATCACACATGGTTGGGCCCTAAGAGTTTCTTTCCTTCAAGATATCCATAGTACCCCCAGCCTTAGTCAGCTCAGTTAGCCTTGATCATCTTGCATGCTGTCTTCTTCCTGTGCTCCAGGTTGTCTCTCTGCCTCTCTCCAGCACTGCAGCCCCAGGGGAGAACATCCTTCTTCAATACAGCCCTGTCAGCACCAGCCAGAGAAAGAGGCTGCACTGAGTGCTGACTCCTTTGCAGGCCTGAAGCACAGTGGACATTTGTGTTGCCATATCACAGTGCAAGCTGAGGTCCGGCTTGATGTCCCCTATCATCATCCAGGTTTTTCCTGCTACTGCAGTTTCACTTTTGTGTTTTCTTGCTCAGTACATATCAGTCAGCTTGTTTTCCCTTGGAGCAGCAGTATTCTTTGTTAACAAAAGCTCATGTACTGTAAGATTGCAGACTGAAGGCCCTTAGCCTAGAAGTGATGACAGACTTGGAAGTGTGGCTGCAAACTGAGAAGCTTGGAACTGGTGCACTGGGAACATCCATGTATGTGTATGACTTTGATTACACTGCTTGGGGTGGAGACCCATACTTTTGCAGGACCCTGCAGGAGCCCTCAGGATGATGTGTGTACACATTGTACTGTGTAGGCGTGCTTGTCATATGCATGGCTGTGGCAGCTCAGTGACAAATTGCATGTCACCTAATTTGGATCACAAAGCTACTCTAGGAGATACTCAGATTTTTCTAGAGCATACTCAGTTATAACTTTCTCTGCCTTTGAGCTGCATGTGATTGGACTTAACACTTAAGGACAAAAAGTAGTGAACTAGGATGTGTGCCTGTGTGTTGGTATGATATTTAAATAAGTCCAGCTTCTTTTCACTCTCCTGATGCTAGGACATTTACTTGTGTTCAGTAAATAAGCTCAGGGCTCCCAGTGTCCACCACCCAGCAGCAAAAGTAGGGCAATATTCTTCAAGGACTGATCTTAAGAGGGCAGTTTGAACACACAGCATGTAGCCATAGGAATGGCTAAAACTGGGCTCATACAGGCATCTTCACACAGAGGAAAGCCCCCACTCAGACCAAAATTAAATCAGTAGATTTGCAGTACTAGAGTTTGAAAGAGGCAAGGAGCTTAAAAAGGGATCTCTTAGTGAGAATGCCTGAGGGCTGTTGTTACACTTCTGTGTTAAGGGATCAATAGTCATTTGGACCAGATTGAGCAGTGAAACAACTAATCTCAGAAAATGGCATTCCCCATGTAACCAAATTGGAAATGGTGTGCCAGACTCTGGGAAGGTAACCTGGGCTCACTGGGTGCTAGGTGAATTTGCAGTGGAGCGTAGCCCACTCCAGAGTGATGCTATAGGAATAAAAAGGTACATCTCTCCTCTATGTTACTAGGAGTCATCTGTTCTTCAACCCAGGCAGCTGGACAGTCACATCATAAAAGTTTTGCGCTGGTCCATAAAGCCCACACAGTTATTTTCTATCTATCTCAATCAGAGGGCAAAGCTGTGGTATATCACCCACTGCTGCAGTCTGCCCAGGGAAGGCCTTTCCTTGGCCTCTGCCTCTGCCACCATCTCAGTCCCTCACCTCTCCCTCAGTGGAGGATGGTGTACTTCTCTCAGGTTTAGAGATGGAAGCTGAGGCACAGAGAGGAAATGTGACTTTCCAAGGTCACCAAGGGAGAGTAAAGAAATGCAGGGGTCTAGTACTTGTGTCACAGGCTGGCTGTGGGGAAGAGAGCTGCCCTTCTGATGCTAACGGCTGTGCATAACCGTAACTCTTCTCTGCACTTGCTTTGCTTTACTCTGGGGTTCCTTCCTGTACACCCCACTGTTGAGCTCATGTGTGCATACAAGTGTGTGAATGTGTGTGCTTGTGTGCATGCACCTGACTGACCTTAAACAAGTGTGCAAAACTCGTTTGCCTTCCCAGCTCAAAGGCAGCAGAGCTGCTAGGGACCTTGGGGGCAGGGGGAAAGCAACATCTGTTCAAAACCAAACAGTGCCTCTTGCTAAATGGCCTAGAAAGCTCCAGTGAACGGGGTCCTGGGTGGAGGCTCGAATGCTGGGAATGTTTTGTCTGCAGGAGCAGGGATCGGAGGTGGGTGTCTGTGGGGGCTCCAACATCCTGAGAATGAGACACATCTGGGGAAGTCGTTTGGCTAGTGCTGATGATTCCCCAAGCACTCTTGGCTTTAATGACTCGTGGTGCCGCAAGAAGTGGCCCTATAATGGCCATTCCATGCTTGGCCAAGGGGCACGTGCTTTGCCCCTGTGCCGGCATGTTTTCCCATTCTCACTGGGGAACATCACCTTCTGCTCTCAGATTGCCCCAGGCAGGGCCACCTGGAGTCCCAATGTCCTCGTGAAGGGGCCAAGGGATTTGCAGGTTGCCATAAGGTGTGCTGCTGGGGGCTGGCCAGGTGTTTGTTCTGGCTTTGTTATACCCATCACCATTACTGGACTTGTATTCTCCCTGTATTAGGTGAGTTCAGAGGTCCTGGCTAAGCTGGGCTGTGGGATGCAGACCCAGGAGCATAACTGGTACAAGTCAGAGCATGAACCTACTGCTCAAAGTGGGAAGGAGAAGGGGCACACACTGAGCCTGGAGTGACAACCGTAGCTGTTTCACTACCTAGTGCTGCTGAAGCTGGGTTTGCAGTGAAGAGGTTTCCCCAGCTGCAGGCGTCTCCAGACTACATGTGGAGCTAGACTTCTCACTGTAGAAAAACCTGCCATCTCTGTAGTGGTCTTTGCTGCAGCAAACAGAAGGGCCAATGGATGGAGAGGAGATTATTAAGCAGCTCAGGCCTTCTTTGAGCTTTTGATAAGCCAGTTACTGGATTTCTCTTAACCTGTACATGAGGGACACTTAGCTAGCGTGAAGCCTGCATCCTCAAGACCCAGGTGGGATGGCAGCCATCTCTAAAGCCTTCCTTTGGTGCTCTGCATAGAGCTGGATTTAACTTGGGGCACCAGGGCAAGTAATGCTTTACCTGTGGGTGACTGAAGTAGGGCTCAGAAAGCTGTGCTTACACAAAGGGGTGCTGAGCCCCAACATACCTGCGTTTGGCATATCTGCTGGGACTTGAGTAGAAATATGCACCTTTAAGCATGGGCCCCTGCTCAAAATCCTACTTTGCCTGAGAGGCAAAGGCTGAGAGATGGCAATAGCATTTGTCATCCTTGTCCTGCTAGACTGCTACAGATTTGCATTCAGAAAGGTTTCTACTTTGAACCTTGCACCCTTTATGTGGCTTTTAGAGACCAGAGCCATCCTGACAGCACAGCATCTGGCCAGACCTGCCCCTTTAGCCATTTTCAGCTCTGTCTAGAAAGGTGAATTGCTGTGGGTGTGAAATCTGCCCATCAGACTTGTCCTGCTGGGAAGCAAACTAATCATCTGTTTAATCCAGCATCCTCCCTGAGATGACGAATGGAGCTCAGTAGTCTAGCGCGATTTTATGTGCTCTGCAGTTGGCAGTTTTGGTCCCTCCAGACCTTGTCCTGCTCACTGATAGACTTTGGTTTAAATATCCTGGCTGCCAAACTTTCTTTGACAGAAAGTTGTCTCCTGCTGACTAGTGGTGTCTCATAGCCATGGTACTATGTGGCTTTTCTGCTATTCAAGTACCATCATTAATCCTCCATGACAGAGTTTTGGTGCGCCTCAGTCCTGTTTGTGGCAGCACATGCATAGTGCCAAGGACCCCACTGTGCCCTTTGTTGTCAACTTTGGCCTAGAGGCCAAAGCCCATGAGGATCAAGGAGAACTAAGCTTGTGCTGTGCGAGGGGTGCATCCTGGCTCCCCTGCAGGCTCTGAGGCTGCTGCTGTCCCCACTGGGAGCACGGGACGAGCAGTGAGCCATCCCCACTGCATTCCTTTGGCCTTGATGAGCCCCAGAGAGCAGAGCATACTACAGCTGAGCATCCCTTGCCCCATTCTGCATCCAGACACAAGGTTCTTGAGTGCTCCAGCTGTGGGGAAGGCAGGTTGCTAATGGTGTGCGACAAGAGAGACAGGGTACTCACTCTGCATGGCCTAATGTCTCCTCCAGTACCTCTGTGGATGATCTGTTTGTGTTAGGGATTTGCAGTAGCCTGTTTTTAGGTCTGCAGGGTCACAAGACCCTACAGATTAAGGGTCAGGACCTCAGGGCTATGCTTCAATGGGAGCCTAAGGCCTCATGGCCCTACAGCAAGGAGCATCTCCCCCAGGGCTGCTGCTGTCCCTGTTGTCCAGAGCAGTTATCCACCTCTGGATTTTGTCTGGAGCCAGTCCACTCCTGTGGTAGACATTCCACACTTCGCTGTCTTGGGAGCATCCAGTTGCATGCAGGACAGTGGACATCAGCAGACAGATGGTATCTAGAGGACAGATTTGACTGCCCCCTTCTTTCTCTCCTCTTCCGCCCAGTGTGTGTCCTGCTCCTCTGATGGGTCCTGTTGGTACTCTCCCACTTCCCACTGAGGCCTTGCAGGAAGACTCCTTTCCACGCCAAACTGAGTAAAAAAAAAACCATCACACCAACTGCCGTGAGATTCGCGTACACCGACGGGCTGCCTGCAGGGCCCGACTCCCGCTCAGCTCCAGGTCATGCCATCCGGTACCCCGTGCTGGCCGGAGACGGTCTGATGGGCCGGTGGGAAGCAGGGAATAGCCCCCCGCCCGCCTCGCGCAGTGAGCGCTCATAAAGCCGCAGGTGTGGGACGTTTGTTATTTAGTCTACAGCCTGGTATGTGACAGTTTCTTTTCTACTCGGAGTGGTTTCAGATAATTAGTACATTACGATTCCCCCACCTTGAGTGGGGGAGAGAGGAGGGGGCAGCCCACCCTCAGACTACTTGTAATTTCACATCCTGTGTTTTATGGACCCGAACTGTTCAGGGCGGGGAGTGGGATGGGGGGGATCGGAGAGCAAACAGCGAGTCCTTCCCCCACCTTCCCCATCAACCAAACCCTGGGGTTGTTACGGTGACCAAATGTTATTTTGCAGTGTTGCAAACAACTTAATTCAGAGATGTTTGTTTGCCCTTTTTTTTTTTTTTTTTTTTTTTTTTTTTTTTGCCTTTTTTTTTCTTCTTTCAAGGAGTGAATGCCAGAAAGGGAAAAATGAAAAACAAGATGCTCTTCCTCCCGGCCTGTCCGTGCTCCCCTCTCTCCCTTTTTATTACATGCTTATCGCTTCTTTCCCTTCTGCTTTTGAAATTGATTTCCTTTCCTTTCTCCCCTATTCAGGGCCTAAACGCTGAATGTTCGATATTTCATTTGAGGCCGCTAATCGCATTACCACCGTTGACGTTTTACAGATATCATATTATGGGCGCAAATTTGGCAAATTATTAGCGTTGTAATGTATAGCTTGTCAAAGGTATTTAAGACACTAAGAGCCCTGGGCTTATCGGGGTTAGCAGAGAGCTCTCGTTGAGCTTTTGAAATGCAGAGAGCCGGTTATAAAACACACTGTGACTCTCTTTTCAGCTTGTAAAAAAAGAGAGTGTGAGAGAGAGAGAGAGAGAAGGGGGGGGGGGATATCATCCGTCTATCAGGGGCTTCCAGGGCTGATAACAAGCAAAATTCTTCTCTGTGGGTTTCACTGGAAATGCGAGAAGCTTTTAAAACATTTCACAAGCTGTCTGGGCAAGGGGAAAAGCTCTTTATTGAAAGGATGTAGCAATCTTTTTACTGAGGTCTATTTATCTCCTGGGAACGAGCTGTAAGTAGGAGTTTCCCTCCCGGTCACCGGAGGGGCTCGGGGAGGGAGGCGGAGGGGAACCTCCAGTTTCCTGTGCTGCCTCTCGCCGCGACTCCTCCGGGCTCAGCCCGGGACGTCCGGAAGCGCGTCCCGGGAGGCATCCGCCGGCCCGCTCGGCCGGAGCGCTCTTCGCCGGGGCCGGCCGCGGAGCCCCCTCGCCGAGCCCGCTCCGGCGCGGGCAGCGTACCTGCTGCCGGGCGCCCCTCTCCCAGCGGGGAGTGTTTCCTCTCCGCGCAGTTTATTAAAACGAGTTTAAGTCCTTTCAAAGCCCGGCGGGGGGTTTGCGCATTCCCTCCGCGCGGAGATGCGTTTCTCCCTCTCTTCCCAGGCCGCCGGAGGAGGTGGTGCAGCAGCGGCAGCGCCGGGTCGCGCTTTGCTCCCAATATTGTGATGCTAACAAGGCGCGGAGCTGGTGGCGGGCGCAGCGCCGGGGAGGGCTGCCGGGGCCGGCGCGATTCGCGCCCCGCTGGCAGCCGAATGGATATCATGCGTCTTATTACGGAGTCAGGCAGGCAGAGCCCCACCACTGCGAGCTGTCAGTCCTGCCTCTGCCTGACAAAAACGAGCCATAAATCAGCAAATGCTTCGCAGCGAGGGGGCTTGTGCGTGTGGGTGAAAGAGAGGATGTGTGTGTGTGCGTGCACGCAGAGGGAAAACGTGTGTGGTTTTACGTCGCTGAGTCTCATGTTTCATCATATGGCCTTGCTTGAGTGTTTGGAAACATAACCGTGCATGCGCCACGTGTGCCAAACCGTGCGCATCTGGGTCAAACCGCGTCGGAACGGGGTGTGTGCAAGCGCGTTCACACTGGGTCGTGGTTGTGAGACCACGCAGGCAGGAGAGCGCAAATGTGGGGTTTCTTCCTGCTTCTGCAGAGGTATGTGGGACACGAAGGAGGGAGAAGGTTTAGAAGTAACCGTTGCATACTCATGTGGGCCTGGCTGCAGCGCGCAGATGCTGGGGCGATGCAAAGCAGGAGGATCGGGAAGGTACTGGTGCTTTCATGTGTGCACAGCATTTCTGGACAGGACCGATGGTAGAGATGGGTGATGTGCATGCATGTGTGAAGCACACATCACACTCAGCAAGCTCTGCAAGCACCTGCAGAGGTAGGAGGACATGCAGCCTTCTGGGGCAGGGAACATATCTCATTTGGGGCAGGAAGGATCCGTGATCCTGTCAGAGCTTTTCTGAGAAAATGTCAGTGAAGGCCCCCTTGCCTGCACTCCCATATGTGCCCTGGGAAGGCCGTGGGATGGATCTGTCACCAATCACCGCCAGGCTGAACCAGGAGCTGACACATGGTGCCCTGCCTCTGCTGATGGGTGCAGCAGGTTTTCCTTACAGCCCAGTAACCCTGTCCAGCCCGCTGCTCTGCCATCCACCTCTTTCTAGCTGCTTTCTGCCTCCTCTTGTTCCGTGGAGCCCTGGGAATTTTCCAGTGAAGATGTAGAGTCCATGTGTAAAGCATTATTTGATCCTTAGATTGCCTTCCTTGTTCAGCATTCCTGGGTAGCTTGGAAGTAATCCACAGACCCTCTGGGGCCACAGACCACAGGCAGTAAATCACCATGCTCTGTTTATTTCTGTCAAAAAGTCTTGTACCTGTCCGTGTGGGTTTTGGAAGGCAGGGAGATAGTGTCCTTTGACTGGACAGTTAGAGCAGTGAATCACTTGATTTTAATTGCAATATAGAGCTGCTCAGCAGCATTGTGCCATGAAGCAAGTTCTGGGGCAGTGCTGAGGATGCAAAGGGCATAAGTACCATGCACTGCACTGGCAGCAGTGCACAGCCCTGAGAGATGCTGAGAACTGCAGTGTGTTGGATGCCTGAACCCTTGCAGGCTCCCAGAGCAGTAGAGGGGAGGAGGAGGAGATGAAGCAAGGTTCGGGCTAGCTTTGGCTTCTCGAAAGAATTTGGGTTGTTGCAGGTGAATGTGCCAGAGCAAACACTTGACACATCAAATGGAGCTTGTCTGCAAGTTGATATGACTGACCATGGTGGAGAGTGTTGAGCTGGGACGTGTAGATAGACCTAGGGATGCCTGATGGTCTTAGGAGGAGGTAGTAGTAAAGAGACACTTCCCTGTCCTTTGCTGGTTTTTGCTGGGTTGAAATCCATTCTGTTCTTAGCTCTGAGGCCATGGCAGAGCCCTTTTGGCTTCGGGGGCTACCGGGAAAGTAATTACTCATACGAATCCAGATATTTATGTCAGCTATCTGCTAGTAAGCAAGAGTTTTCCCCAAGCATCCACACATCTTGGAGTAAGGGAAAGGAGAAGGCCATGTCAGTATGCAGGAGAAGACAAGTGCAGTTCTTGGCCAGGGGAGAGGTCTTCCCAGGAGCTGCCTGAGGGGTGTCACCAAACAGAGCTGTAGCATGGTGGAGAGTAGTTGCTGTGGAGCTGGGAGCATGCCAGCTGCATGCTCTAAGGGTCACACTGGATGAGGTTTAGGAAGCAGCCTCTGGCTGAAGGAACAGGCACATGGCAGGTCCCACGCTGCCATCCTGCTCCTGACCTATGTTCGCCCCCGTGCAGTTCTTCGTTAACAGCTGTCTCCGTTATATCACCTAAGAGGGAAGGAGCAAAGGTGCATTCCCACTTGCTGTACGCTGTCCATTATTCCCCAAAACTTCCATGTTTTATGAGGACAGATCCTCTGAGGGAAGAAATATTTTAATGATGACTTTAGCACAGCTTTCCAGGAGGCAGTGGTTGGCTGCGGGCGGCAATGTCGTCCTGCTGTGATGCTTCGCAGAAGTGCCTTGTCCTTGCTCAGACGCGGATTGAAGCAGAGCCCAGTCCAGGCCACCCTAGTGTCGATGGTGATACTGTTGGAAGCGTATTCATCCGATGATCCCCACAGCCGGTGAGCTCATGTGCAGCCTAGGACTGTTATGTCCTTTTCTCACAACTAAGGCCGTCAAGGGCCAAGCTTGCCAGAGAAAACTGAAATACGGGGTGAGCAGTGATATCTCGGCATTGCTTTGGAAACTGGGGCTCCTGCTGTACGACCCTGGGCAGCTCTCCCAGCCCCTCGGTGCCCTGCTTCCCCGTGTGATAACGCCCCGAGCCTCTCTGCAGGATTCCGTATAGCACCAGCGCTGCCTGCGCACGGAGCCGGGTAAGCACAGGACGTGCTGCTGTTTTGGAGAGCGTGATGTTTCATCCTGCATCTGAATCTGCGCAGGAGTGGGTCTAAAGTAACCCTGCTGAAGGTGGCAGGGTTACTCCTGGATTTTCTCCAGTCTAAATGACAGTAGGAGGTGACTGAGGCTGGAGGGCTTCGGTCCTGCTTCCCGAATGGACAGAAGTTTGTTTGATTTGAGCGTGGAGCTCTGGGCTCCCTTGCCCTCTCAGCCTCCTAAGGATGCAGCATCCACCCTCTCTCTCATACGAAATGGCGCATCGGTAAGTGCTACTTAAGAAAACACATGTTCTCCCCCTTGAAAGCAGCCCCCCCACTCCCCCTTCACACCAACACCTTTCTTTATTCGACCCAAACCTCACCAAGGGGAATTTGCAACAACTGCGGTGATAAATCCGCCCGCAGATAATTGGCAAGAAAACAACACTTGTGCAGTATATAACGTTTTATGGTTGTTTCATGTACTTTATTATAATACTAATGAGCAGTTATATATCAGGAGCTAACTGCACGCCGGATTAGCTTGTTAGCATGATATGAAACGGCAGAGCAAATAGTCCAGTCCTCCTCACCCGCGCGCCCTCCCCCCTACCTCTCGTTCCCATTTGCACTGAGTAATTAGTATGCAAATTAGACCCCGGGACCACACAAGTTCTAGTATATTACAAGGGCTTTATTATGCTCTTGTGAGTAGATGATGGAAGCGGCCCATGACAGTGTTTATCTCACTACTTCTCTCTCTTTTTCTCTCTCACATACATTGGCAGAGAGTAAACACACACTGAGCTGGGCCCCGTACCATTATGACTCCCTGAAGATACCCCAGCTTGCCTTTATCCTGACTACCGGAGTTAAGAGCCTCCTCTGGAAACACCATAACAATGATGTTAATAATAATAATAACCCTGATGATGATGGTGATGCTAAAAGCAGCCTTGGCTCTGGCAGTCATGGTGATGATTGTGGGAGCAAGGAGAGGGATCAGAACCAGCCAGAACAAGCTCTTCGTCACCTCAGTAGTGCTGCAGAGGAATGAGGCTGGGCCTCGGTTTCCAGCCTTGTAGGATATCCTGCTTTCTTGGAGCACAGGATGTTGTGTGTTTACTGCTCTTATGTTGAGAGTAAAGCATCCTCAAACCCTTTGGAGATTTCCAGGCTATTAAGAAGACAGATCTCAGCTGAAGCTTGCTTCAGGGGCTGTTGCTTTTCTGTATATCTTCATGGTCCAATCTCTCTTCCTCCTTCATTTCACATTGAGGTGGTCTGTATCTTCCAGCCATGTATTTGACATTGGATAGACCTCCCTAGAGATAGAAGCCCTCTATTTAAGTCAGGGTGCAAGGCATCAGTATCATCCTCTGGCCATCCTGCCAGCCTGACTCAGATGCATGTCAAGACACTGCTGAAGTCAGTCTCCACAGTCCATTGGTGCTCTGCCAGGACGGTGAGCAGGGTGCAGTGAGGCAGCACCCCTGCCCATAGCAGCTGAAGCCACTAGGTGGGGAGCCTAGGACTCTGTCAAGCTACTAGCCATCATTTCCAGTTGTCATTACCAGGACTGGTGCCAGTTTGGTTGCCTGGATGTGAATGTGTGCAGTCTGCTTCCCACTCCCAGATGCAGTATGCTCTCTTCTCTCCAAATCCGTGATTTCCTGGTGTTTCACTCTGTTGAGATTACTCTTTGGGTTGAAGTAATGAGCGCTGAGCAGCTGGCTGGAGGGTGAGACTGGCAGGGATCTGAAAGAAATCTTGTCCCTGCTGCCCTGGGCTCTCATGTGATACAATCACTTCCAGAAGCATATTGAACTCCTTCTTAAAAGTAACCAGGTTTGTAGCCATAGGCCTTTCATTGGAGGTTGTTGAGCTTTGACCAAGAGATGTTGTATGGGGAGCCACGTGCGTCCTGTGGAAACACAAGCTTCCTGCAGCCACTGCACTGCTCCAGGGGGTATCCGGGACTTAGGAGGGGCACAGGGGAGCCAGCTGACATGCCGAGGGACAGCAGGCCTGGACTGGGGCTGGCTCTGCACTGTGCTGCCCTGGTGTAGGGCACGCGTTGCAGCTGGAGGAGTCTTGCTTTTTGGCGTGCTTCCTTAGAGCGTTCACTGCCAGAGTTTGCTTTGGTTTGTTCTCATTTGCATCTGGCTCTTCCCTGCCCTTTGAGCTGCCCATCTTGGATATTTGCTGTTCCAAAGCACATTGAGAAAGGAAAAACAGGAGCGATGTGGGGGAAATGCACAGAAGTGGGAACAGCAAAGATGTTCACTTTTCTTGGAGGGGTCTATTCAGGGCTTGATGCTGAAGAGCTTGCTGCCAAAGGAGAAAGATCCTCAAATCCCAGAGCAAAAAAAATTGGCTGCATTCGTACTTAGCATAAGCAAGAGGAGGAAAAATCTGTATAGGCGGCAGTTTTTGTAAAGCGTTGAAGTGCACCACACATCACGCCCTGACAGGCCCTGATGTTAGCTCCCGGAATGGATCACAGGAGACTCATTAGAAAAAACAAATATTATCACACGCTGAAATGATTTATGGAGAAAAATGAAAAATTTTGTGTTGTTGCGTCCTCGCTCTCCCGCTCTCCTCTGCTTTCGTTCAGGGAAGTTATTTATGGCACCGGGCCCTTAACAAGAGAAAGGCGAAGCTCTGAGCTGCTCACTCCTGCAAACTGCCTGCATTTGATTTTTATTAGTGAGTTAAAACTTCCTTCTTTTCACCTCCCCCCTTCCCCTCACTCTCCTTTATTATCCTGGACTAACTGAAATGCATTTTAATGCCTACTACTTGTGCTTTTAATAGTGATCCTATCACCACCCTAGCAGCAAATAAAGTGACATTGACACAGAGAGGAAGGCCTGACAGACAGGCAGGCAGACAGGAAGGAGTTACTGGCCCGCGTGTGCTCCCTTCTCGTCTGCACGGCGCCGCTACCTTCACAGTAACCCGAGAGGCGTTTTATTGTCAGAGGAGCAAATGCAAAAGCAACCCAAGCTCCGATTTATTTTCAGCCGCCTCTGAGATCGGGGCTCGCTAAGTGCCCTGGCGCGTGGGCTCGCGTCTCCGCAGAGCTCGCGGTCCTGCCGCCGCGGGGGGACCCGCTCGGTGGCTTGCGAGCGCTTCCTGGCGTGCCTCCCGCCGGTGCCGCGGAGCCCTGCGAGGATGCTCCCCGAGGAGAGGGGTGCTTTCCCGCCATCCCGCTGGGAACGGCAGCTCTCCGGAGCCGCGTGCCTTGCTCCAGCAGCAGCTGCTTCTCTGTCTCTGGCTAAAGTTTGTTCAGGGTTGAGAGAAGGGTCCTCAGGACAGTCAGGGGTGCACACACATTTTATCCAAAGTTTTTCCGCTCGGATTCACCTGCCTTAGTGCTGAAGTGGACAGGGATGCTCTCCACAGCCGCCTTCATGCACCCATGTGTCTGTGCCATCTGCCTAAGTGTTGCAGCCTTCGTGGCTGCCGGGAGACTGCACCAAGCCCGCGACACCAGAAACCCTTGGGACTGGTGAATCTGGAACCCCTGGGAGTGGTGAATCTGGAACCCCTTGAACTGGTCAATCTGGAACCCCTGGGACTGGTGAACGGCGCTGGCGACCCTGGGCTGCACACGCACCGCAGCACAGACTGAGCACCCGTGCGCCTGGCTTTGAGAAAACGGACTTCCTCCCCTCTTTGCGCCTCAGTTTCCCCATTGCCCAAGCGGCGACCTCCCTGGGCAGGGTCCCCCGGGCCCGGAGCTCCTCCACCGGGTGCCGTGTGGCTGTCGGGGCGCGCGAGCAGGGCGCTGAGCCCCGGGGCAGGCCATGCCCCGGCGGAGCCCTCGCGGGGGGCTGCTCTCGGGAGGAGGAGCGGGGGCCGGGCGCCGGGCAGGGAGGCCCACACCTCCCGCGCTCTCTGGCAGCCTCCCGTCCCCTTGACTCCGTTGCTAAGTGTCCCCAGGGCTGCAGCGGCTATGCCAGGCCCGGGCCTCCCCCTGGAAGCTCTTTGGGTGGCTGGACGGCCCCATTCTTCCCCCGGTCGCTCCCTGACTGAGCTTCCCCAAAGCAGCGCAATAAGCTTTCCGGAGCGATGGTTATCGGCCGGCCTTTTCCTCCGCTTCCTCTTCGTGGCGCGCCTTCCGCAGGAGGCGAGCCAGGGAGACCCGCCGGCCCTCGCCGCCCCGGCCCCCGACTGCCTTTCACCGGAGCGGGCAGCTGAGCGCGGGTTAACGCCCGCCGACACCTGCGGCGGGGCTGGCGCTGGCGCTGGGGCCCGGGCTGGCGCGGCGCGGCGCGGGGGGAGCCGAGCTCGTTGGTGGCTTTATTATGAAGAGCTCAGCAGGCCTGGGGCCTTCTATTGTCCGGGTGGCAAATAAATAAATAGAAGAAAGCAAGTCTTCCCTGTGGCTCCGCGACGGGAGGTTAACAGCTGGACATGACATGACAAATTGGGCATTTTTCTGCGGGGGCCGATCCTAACAGCTCCGCGTGAGAGAGGGACGAGGAGGGGAGGGACGGGGAAGCGGCCGAAGGAGGGGGGAGAGGCAGAAATTTTCTGCCGAGGACCCTTAAACGGGCGGAGGGACGTTCGCGGCGGGCAGGGGGAGCCGAGGGCGCGACGGGCGGCCGGCGCCCGGCGAGGCCCCCTCGGCCCGGCGAGCCCCGCTCCGACATGGGGCAGCGCCGTGCCCTTTGACGGCTAATAAAACCGGGAATTCACCAACAGGAAAAGCAGGGAAATTAATCAAATAGGGGATCTGCTGTGAATTACGCGCTCGCCTCCCGTCTGCCCGCTCGCTCCGCGCACCTTCCCCTCGGCCTGCGGCAGGAGGGAGCCTTTATGGCTGCGCCTGGAGCCCTCGCCATTGGTCGTGGGCTTAATAGAAAATGTGTTAAACATACAGGAAATGGCCCAAATGTTACCAACGGGCCTAGTTTATTTGATTTGCTTCTCCTTTTCGGGGGCGCTGGGGTTTGTTTCAGAACCGTTGGATGTAACGGCAGTCGCCGCGTCCCCGAGCCGGTCCTCCGTGCGGTGCGAAGGGCCTTGCGAGCCCCTCGCCTTTGCTGGGATGTCCCCTCCGGCCGAGCGCGGTGCTCGTGGCAGGGACACGCTGCTAGCACTGACTGGCAGCCTGCGGACTTTCCTGAGAACTAGGTTTTCTGGAGGCTTCTCCTGAGGCTTTTCCACCTAACTCGGTATCCCTCCATCCTGCACAACTGCCCCCTCCGTGTTTGCTGGGGTCCAGGCACCCCCCCACCAACGCTCCGCTGCCCTGCGTGCCATCCTGGCTGGGGGTTGTGCACACAAGCATCTTGAGCCTGAGCTGAGTCCTCAGCTTTTATTCTCACCCGGCCTCCTTGTGCCTCTCGGTGACCTGCCAGCCCAGCTCACACCAAGCAGGGTCTCAGCATGCTTGGGAGGAGTCACCGGCAACTCTTTGGAGGGTCTCCGCATGCAAGCACTGTGCAGTCCAGAATTGCTTACAGCCCACTTCTAGACGGTTTCTCTGTGCTGTGATGGCTCCTTGAAGAGTTTGAAAGGACTGGAATTCACTCTGTGCAGCCTGTGAAAACTCCAAGTGGTTCGGGGACCTGACCTAGCTGAGACTCTGGTTGCACTGGTTTCCTATCATCAAGCAGATGTGACCAAGCCCAAGCAGCTCTGGGAGGAGCTCCTTGCTCTCTCCCCTTTTGGTTGACATGCCTGTGACTGAAGCAAGGCGCTCTAAAGTAGAAAGCATGATCCAGGCTATCCAGCAAATGCAGCCAGTCTATTTTTCCTGTGTGGCAGACACCAGTGGAGCGATCACTGTAACTCTGGTACGGATGGGCCAAAGGAAGCCAAAGGAGCCAGGGTGGGTGGTCAGAAGGGAGACTATAAACCCCATCAATCTCTTCCTCGGGCTCCTGTGCATCTGCTTGGAAGGGGAGGGGGAGGCAATAATCTGGTTATCTGCTCACCATTGGTGCTTTAGGAGGTGGAAGGGGGGAGTAAGGGGGGAAACACCAGCCCCGATTCCTTGGCAACTGTGGGCTGAAATATTAACTGGAAGAATGTGCTCAAGGCTTGGCCCCCAAGCTGCCTGTTCCAGCTCTGCTTCCTGGGGGAGAGCAGGGAGGGAGCAGTGTGTTTGCACAGCCCAAGTGTCAACTAATTAATAGGACTTTATAGGAACATTTCCAGGGCAGCTGGCCTGGGGGGGGGGGGGAAGTGCCCCATGCCTCTTGAATCCCAACCATAACCCCATGCTCTTCTCCATGGGTTAAAGGGGCAGTAGTTGCTCTGATTTGTATTCAAGGGTCTCTGCTCATGCTGTATCACTGCCTGAGCTGACACCACGCAAAGCAGTGCCCGTGGTCCAGGTCAGAGACTTCCTCATTGTGGGTGCACACTTCTCTTCCCAGTGTTTATAAGGGCCTGTTCAGTGACCAGGGTGGGTGGATTTTGCAGTGTCCTTCAGCTGTTCCCCAAGTGCACTATGGTCAGCGTAGGAGCAATGAGTTTCACATCGTGCTCTGAGGTCTCCAAGATGTAGCCACAATTTTCTGTGTTATCTCGAATGATGTAGATACAGTGTAGATGTGGTGTAGACTGTTTGTTATCTCAGACTGAGACAGGTGATAGGTGCACAAGCTTGTGCACTGAGACAGTGATAAGTTCTGTTTTAGCATCTCTCCCGATCTATCGTTTGTTCCTAGAGGTTAATTCCCACTCCCAAGCTTCACTTTGGTTGTGGTGGGAAGAATCACACAGAACCAGTCAGAAAGGAGCCATCCTGGGGTAGTGAAGGCTTCCCAGAGGAGGGTGTGAGCTGCTGGCATTCCCCCCGGGAGATCCGCCTGTGTGTCCTGGGGGTCTCAGAGGAGCCCTGCAGAGCCCACGTCTCTGCCAAGGAGAGCAGGCTGGAAACCTCTGCTCCCAGCATCTCTGAATTCAGGGCCTACCTGGCTGTGATCTTTGAACAAACCAATAAATGAAGTGTAATAACCAAAACGGTGATTGTTTTCCTCACAGTAGCTGTGGAAATCTCTCCCTGGGGAGCACAGAGCTGCCAGCCTCAGGTTTTAGATCACAATCCCACTAACCTTCATGTCCCCTGGGCAGTAGTTTACCGCTGCTGCCCTCAGAGCTAGGCACTGTTTATTATATATACTGGCCTCTGTGTGTGGCGATGTGTTCGTAAAGCCTGATTGAGCTGAAAGGAAAAGTGCACTCGAGGGGAAGGAGGAGACAAATGCTTGATTTGGCCTGCCCTAAATACGGGCTTATAACCTTGGTGGGTGCTGCCAGAGTTCGAGACGGTCATCCAGATGTGGCTGAGCTGAGCCCCATCTGCACAGAGCAGTCCCTTGATAGCCACCCTCCTGCAGCATGGGCAACTGCTGGAGGGGCCTGTGGTCACCCTGTTCATCACTGCTTCTGATGGGCCCAAAGGACTGCAGGAGTGTGAGAGTGCCTGAACAATGTGAGTCTGTAGCCTGCCCTTCGCTTGGATGGCCCAAGCTGCAGAGTCCTCCTCAGAGGAATAGAGATCTCTGATCATACAGGTCCAGTTTTGAGCAGTGAAAGGTGGGACCTCAGCATTGCTGGGGAGGCTGAGTTCAGAGCCTGGGAAGTGTTGCAGCCATCAGAGGATGCTAAGAACATCTTAGGTCTGTCTGAAATGGCAGGGGCTACTTTAGCGTACACCAAAATCATCTGCACGTGTCCGCCTTCACATTGCAGACGGGTAGTCAGGTCGCGGTGGGGAGGACAGTGCTCTGATCTCCTACCAACACCAGTCTTTCACCTTGGACTTGAAAAACTCCTGGTCAAGGTGGCAGAGTAGCCAGCATCCTTGTCCCATGCTGCCTGCCATCACATTTACGAGCTGGGGACCTTTGCAGTTACCACATTGAAGGGAGAGGATCCCCTCCTCTCTGCAAGCTGTCATAGCTACTTGCCTGGGCAAAAACTCTGTGTCCTGCCCACTTCCACAGGGGGAAGGGAGGTTTATATTGCAGTGTTATACTGCGCTAATGGAGTGTGTGTCTGCGTGTGCTTGTGCACAAGCATACACAAACCTGCACTTTGGTGCTCAGCTGTGTGTCACAAGCTCCATATTGCTCAACAGTAGCAGCAAATCTTCTGTACAAGTGCCAGAGGCTGGGGTTTCTGGTGTGGGTGGATATGGGTCACGGCACCATTACTGCTCAATGTAGTAAGTGGCCAAGGGGCACGGCAAAGCCATAACTGGACATGTTGCCTGTGGCAGGGATGTCCTCGAGCTCCTAGTGGCTGCAGTTACTGGACTCTGCATTGCCCTGCATGCTGCCAGTCCTACCATGGCTTTTACTGATGCCTGCGTTAAGTAAGTGCCTGGTACAGATTAATGTGAGAGTTGGTAGACTGGGAACAGCAAGGCTGCCCGTGCCAGTCAAGCAGGGGCTTGGTGGTATGGCACAAGTGCAGTTATTCATCACAGGGGTAAGGAAGAGCTATAAGACCTTTCATTTTCCAGGAATCTCCCCCCCTCCCCCTACCTTTTGCTTTCCTATATAATATTCCATGCTGTAGCCTATAAATGCTGCTCTGAGCCCACAGCCTGATTGAATTTGGAAGCCTTTGTTTACAGATGTCTGGCTGTACAGGGGTATTTATTGAATTTTCCATGAAATGTTGCTCCTCTAATGCTGTAAAGCACAAGCTGCCCACATCAGAGGAGCTGCGCGTTAACGGATCGGGTTACGCAGAGAGGCATTGCTCTCCCTCGCCGCCATCGTTCGCTGTTCCCCTTGCAAGGGGAGGAAGATGGGTGCTGGAGTTCCTGGGTGGGGAAGTCCACTCCTGGCCAGCTGGGCTTTTCAGGGGCCTCTCTCAACCTTGGGAAGAGGAGGACCAGCTGTCATGCACGCTGGTTCCTGGAAGAGTGCTTGTTCCTACAAGGTGGCAACTCCGTAGCCACATGTGATGCAGCCCCAACTTGTGCTGCCAGCAGAGCAAGTTGCTGCAGATCACAGTAGCTGTCAGGTCTATAGTGGGACTGGAGATGAGTCTAGCTTTGGGCTGCTATAATTACTGCTGTGGCTATCAGCAGCTTGGACAAGATCTTGAATGCAGGCAGACGACCTCAGAACTTCTCTGTGGCTTCCTTTGAGGCTTGCAGTTTTGGGACACAGTCAAAACATGATAGCGGATAATCTCACAAGGTGCTCTTTCAATTGTGTGTAACCATGCTCCGTGTTTCCTTGTTCATCTGATCTATCGCCTCTCTCCGCCTGGGTCCCACAAACAGAAGACTATGATCAGCCAGAAAAACAGACTTTTTTCCAAGGAGAGTATTGAGGAACCCCTCAGAGCATCCTCTGACCTCTGTGCGTCATTTTTAACCTCTATCTTGGGAGGGAAATGAGGGAGAGTCTGGTCTGTGGAGGACACATCCGGGATCTGCCATCCTTGCAGTGGTAGCTGGAAGAATACATCTTCCTTCCTTATGGGAGAGAGTACAAAACCATCTTGCAAAACTCTGGGTCAGGAGCCCCAGGATCTCTGATGTAAAATAAATGATTCTCGGGAGAGAGCATGTGTTCACCATGTTAGAAAAACAAGCCCCCTGCAAACAGCACATACCAAACTCTGCCCGGAGGAAGGGACTTCAAGGGTGGACGGAGGGAGCAGTCCCAGCATCAGAGCACAGCCTGCCCCCCTCTCTCCGGCTGTATCTTCACAGTGGCGTGAGGAGGGGGCAGGATGGTTGGGGGGTTGTTTTCTCAGATTTGATTGGTTTATTTATCCTTGGTGCAGGCTCCCATCTGGTCCAACTTCAAACAGGGGCTGCCGCAAAGTGTGGAAGCCACCAAGAGAGATTCTGCAAACAACAGTTGTGAAAAGTATATAAATATTCCTGGACATAAAAATGACTGTGATCAGTTTGGGCTGAGATGGAAGGTTCCCCATCCTGCTTGAAATAGGTCCTGGAGAGTGACTGAGACAAGGAGAAATATGTGCTTATCTACAGTTTACATGTGCATGTGCAAGGGCAGAACCAGGCCTGCTGCGTGCTGCTACCGCCTGACACTGTAAGGCAAGGGGAGGACAATGAGACAGCCTGTCTTTCTTCTGGTTTAGCAGCCAGCCTGCAAAAATGTCCACTGATCTGGGGTGCCAGAATTGGATCTGGGGTTTGTAATTCGTCAGAAAATGCAGCGTAGTGTGTCTCGTGATGGGCATCCAAAATGTAGCAGCTGTATTTGAAAAGACTGCATTTGGAAAGCCACTGGACCTGAGTTTCTTGCATTGAAGATAGATGGAAAACACGACAGGCTTTTTGTGCTGTTTGAACAGCAGTAAGTGCCTGGGCCAGGAACCTCCAGCAGCGCAGAGCTATGAAGCCTGTGGCTTCAGAACAGGCTGACAGATTGTAGATCAGATCCACTCCCAGATTACAGTTTGGATGGCATCACTTTGGGGAGAAGGGCAGCACTGGTATTAGGTCTGGCCTAATTCAGTGTCTTTGTTAGTGATGCTGAAGAGGTCATGAAGGCCATGCTGAGGAATTTGTGGGTGATGCTACACTGGAAGGAACTGCAAACACCAGTGAGGAAACAGAAATAGTGTAACAGCAGAGAGGACAGCACATGCAAGGCGGGAAAAGTTTTGGGCATAGGAGTGGCATGTTACTTCAGCACACGTGTTTCCAGGCTGTGCTTCTGGTCCTTCCTTGGGTGAGGAAATACATGTTTCTGGCAGGAAGGAGCAGAGAATTTGTAGGATGCAGTCACCTCCATGGGCTTGTTGCCACCTTTGGAGATGACTAGGGGTGCAGGGTTCTGTGAGGTTACCAATGTGTGTGTCCCGTGCCATACGTCCTCCTTGCTGCAGCTCCCTGGGGCTCTGCTGGCTGATGGCCCCAGGCACAGCCCTGCCACTAACCCCCATGGGAGAAACCCCACCAAACTAGTTGTTCTCAGATATGACACAGAGGAACCCAGAAGCAGGTGTTCCTCCGTTTCTCTCCCATTCAGGCCCACAGGGGCAGTTCCAGATCAGTGAGTTTATATCTGAGTAGCTTGCCTTGCTGGCATTCAGGGGCTTAACCTCCAGCTTGGAGATATCTCTCAACATAAGCGTGCACATGTGACATGGGGAACTGCATGCGCTTGTCAGTGCCTTTCTTGGCAGAATGTGTCAGGACCTGACTGCCAACCACAGACAGAAACAATCTTTTGCTTGATTAGCAGGGATCTGAGTGCTTTCCCTTTCCCTGCTGCTGAGTGCTGACCTCTCCAGTTTGTGTCACTGTCCTTGCTTCAGGGGATGTGGCAGCCAGAGCCTGGTAGCAGAGATGCAGTTAAGGGGACAAGAGTAACTGTATCTGGGCTTGGTTTTTTTTGGCAGCAACAGCATCTGGGGGCAACCAAGTTGGCAGTGAGGCAATGCCAGAAGACCCCGTTAGGAGCAGAGGCAGGATCTGGAGCTTTTCCCTTTGCCTCTTCCCCTCTCAGCAGGCAGTGGGAAGCAGCCGCACATGAGCTCCAAAAACTGCCGTCCTGCCGCAGGGGGCTGCCTGCCTTGGACCGTGGCTCTCATGCCCTGGAGGCACCGCCAGCTTTTCATGCAAGAGTCCCCAAAACAGGAGGGTGACCTGGAGGGCAGGGGCAAGGCCGTGGGGAAGTTCACAGAGAAGATTCCCAGGACACTTTCGAACTTGTCTGTCTGGGACAGAGCGTGTCTAAAGAGCGTCCTGCCTGTGCACAGCGCAGCCTGAACCCCGACCTGGCCTCCAGCAGCCGCTCTCTGCAGCGGCCCTCAGTTAAATCTGATCCCTTGCTTTAAGGGCCTGCCTGGCACTTAGTGGAGACCATAAATAGCAATTTATAAACGATCTTCACGCCGATTCCTCTGCCGCTGCTCAGACATCAAAGTCTATAATTCACGCCCTCCCGCGTCCTGAGCCTTGCAAAACCAGAGCCTTTGATGTGAGCCTCCCCCTTCGTTACCTGCGCGCGGGGGCCGACCTGGGCTGGGCTGCGGGCATGTGCGCTGTTTGCAGCGCGGCGCCAGGCCTGCTCTGCGAGGCATTTTATAAGGTGTCTGCTGTCATTCAGCGTGTTCCTGAGTCTGTTATCCGCTTTGGCAGACCCGCGTGGGACGGCTGCGAAACAATGGGAACTGCTTGGGGGCAGCTTGCTGGGGGCAGCTTCCATAAAGCACCTGGTCTCTCCTCCCCCCCTTCCCCCCAGCACCTGCAAATTAATGGAAAGTTCTCTTTCCAATAGCGCTGCCTGTGCTGTTTAACAAGTCCGACTGCATGCTCTGAGGGCTAGAAACCAGCCTTGCTTCTCATGATGGAGACAGCTCCCAGTACCCTTGCATCAGCCCGGCTACTCTTAGGACAAGGGCTAACATTGGCAAAAGAGCTAGTTTGGTGTAAACTGGCCATGACTCTATTTAAGGAGGTGTTTAGAAGAAGTTTCCTGGCTCTCCAAGCAGGGAGTCTCTGAAACAGTCTCTCAATAGGAAATGAGGACAAGGCAAACATCTAGCTAGTTTTAAGATGAAGCTGGATCCATTTATGGAGGTGGTTGTATGAGGTGGTGCTGGTAAGGGCCCCACAAGGCTGTTCCAATCTTGCATAAATGTACCATGGACTGCTCTTGTTTTGCAGCCATCTTAAGGGTTGACTCAACAGCCCCACTGGGCTCTCCAGACATTTTGGGGCACAGTTCAGCTTCTTCCTTTTTGTGCATGAAAGCTCTCTTGGGATGCTCTCTCCATGCTCCCTGGCCTCTCTCTCACCTTTTCCAAGCCAGCTCTGCCCCATACCAGTGCACAAGCACTGCTCCAGTGTGGCAGCCAGCGTTGCTCTGGTCCCCTCCCAGCTTACTCATACTCCTCCGTTACCTTCTCAAACCTTGAACTAGATGTCTGTCCTCTTTCCTTTAAGAAGGACAATTTTCTCTATCTGGTACGTATGAAACTGCAAATTAAAGGTTCCATACTGTGACGTTTCTGAGGTCGGTAGGGAAGCTGAACCAGGCAGGTGCCCCCAGTCAGAACTCAGCAACTTGAGAACCTCTTCTTCCTTTTTCTGCCTCTTTCTGCCTCTGGTGTTTAGCCAGACTATGGGGACTATAGAGAGTACTTTCAAGATGTGAAACCAATGCAGCAATGTTTGTTTACAAGTGCAGGCTGTGATGGAAGCTCTGGGAAAGGCACACATACCCCTGTTCACATCCCTCTTAAACCAAATGATCATTCAAGCAGCAAAAGTGTTTGACCATGTTATCAAAGCACTGTGAGAAAGGAGAGCTTGTTTGCAGGAAGAGGTATCTTTCTTCTGCCAGCTCACATGGCCCAAGTTCAGCTTGTACATGGAATTTGGGACCATGCTCTCGCTCAGCTCCATCTCTTCCAATTCTGCCTCTTGTTCTCCACATAAGGCCCTGCAGGGTCAGGCACCAGAGCTGGATATAAGTTGCGTGTAATGCACAAATTAAACTTCGTCCATAAAAAAAGCTGCCTGGTGTGATGTGAAACACTATGTCTTACAAGCCAGACACTGCAAAGTTGATAGAGGCATTTAGGGCATTGGGAGGGTTTCAATGTATTTTGCAGCTGGGATGGTGGTGGATTTATTTATTTTTTTAAGTGAATGTCTGTAGAAATATATTGAGAGAGTCTTGCATGTGCTACAAGCTGGTAAGAAGTGAAGGGGCATGAATCATGTCACCTGGCTCTGTATTTAATCATATCAAACTGGTTTGGTTCTCCAACAAGTCAACATATATTATCTGTGTAAAAAAGGCATTTTACAGGGCTGGGAGTCTAAATATCATTTATAAATATTTAATTCTACAAGTGATCTTTGCAAAAGAAGAATAGCTCTTCATTATCATACCTGTGTCTATTGAAATATCACCATTATTTATCATCCACTGTTGGTGCAATGTCCCGCCTGGGACTGGAAGAGTTATTTTGCACTAGAGACCGCCACTAGTCCGGTCCCTTCCTTTTGCTCACAGGAGGCACCGAACGAAACGGGAGAGGTGGTCCTGGCATGGCTCCTCCATGCCCTGCTCCTGAACTGCTCCAATCCCAGCAGGAGGGTCACACCGCGGAGGTGAAGTGAACTGAAAAAAGCAGTCCTGGCCCTGCTCGTCCTCTCCCTGTCCCCATCCCTGTGGCTTTACGCTGTTTAATCTCTCTGACATTCAGCCCAGCTTTGCCCTGCTCTGTTTTGACTCCTGACAAGCCTTTCAATTTGCTCTCCTCTCTGAAGAGCTGAGAAGCCATTGATAGCTCTCCTCCTGAATTATTGAATCTCAGCGTCGGGTTTCGGGCCCAGGGGAGCAGCCCCACACACACCGGGCTCGGAAGCATGCCATTGATCAGCCAGGCTCAGGTTCAGCCTACTGCTGCCTCAGACTTGTCCCCAGCTCTGCAGGTGGCCCTGGCTCCTGTGTGCGTGGCTTCTTGCTCTGTGGTGCCCATCTTTCGAAGCCAGGATCAAATGGGTGGTGTATTGCCTCTGGGATTTGCATCCCTGCACTGTTGTCCTACTAGTACCTGACGGGGATCAGAGGAGATGGATCTGTTCCCAGTCCTGCACACCCAGCTCCTGGCTGCAGGACAGGCATCTTGGTGGCAGGAAAGAGGAGTGAGGAGAGACTCAGAGGCATGTCTTCATGGGCAGGACACTGTACCCCCAAAGCTGGCATGTTCCTTTAGCTAAACACAAGGTTTTCTGTGATCCAGGCAAGCGCACCGGACTCGGCGCTCAGCACATGTAGCAGGCTGGAGAGGTCTGGCCAGGCTGGAGGAGCTGTGCATTCCCTTTGCATTTGACAGCTTCTGGCGATGTGCTGCTTTTAGGAACAGAGCTGCTTTCTGCTTCTATGGGGATAGCAGCCCCCTGCTCTCTGAGATGAGCACAAAAGGAAGGGAAAGCAGATGCGAGAGTACCTCAGCAGAAGGGTGGTTTGACCCAGCAGGCAGAAGCTCTTAAAGCATCTAGAGGAAAGCCCCATGCAGTAGATGTGGCCACTGCCCCTCAAGCAAGCTTGGGGCAGCACCAGGTCTGTTGTCACTGGCATAGGATAGAACTGAATTCCTTCCTACTTGAGCACAGTCAGGCAGGTTCCTGGAGAGGGGTGACTGAGGGGTATTGGAGCATGCATGCACCCAGGTACGGCAAAGTGGCCCAGCAGGGATCAGGCTTCTTGTTTGTGGTCAGTCTGCCATGTCAGTAGTCCAGAGCCCTGTGTGTCTCAGTGTCCCCATCTGTGAAACGGAGATGTGCAGTTGAGTTGGTGAAGGTGTAGAAAGCCTCAAGATCTTCTGTTGGATCAGAAGGGACAACGGATTATTCTGGGTAGAGAGCGAGAACCTCTTACTTTGCTCCCTTTTAAAAAACAAAGCTTGTGCCTCCCTGGAGAGGGAAGACACAATGACAGGGAGTATCTCATTTAAACCCTGCTGGCATCTTGCCCTGACTAACTAGGACTTTTCTCTTGTCACTGCTGTGCTGGCTGATCAGAAAACAGACACCCATTTGCACGCCAAATACCCTTGGTGTTCTCATACGTTGTTGTGAATTGTTTTCCAAAGACCATAGAAATGTGTGTTGACATGCTACGGAAAAAGAATAACATTTTTCACCATGTTTTCCAGAAGAACATTTTTCATTCCCTTTTCTTCTGGCAGCTTTTCAGCCGCTGCACTGTAACAGCAAGGAGGGAGCAGGTATCCCTCGCACACCAGCCCCAGACAGCGGCTGAGGGCCCCGCGTGCCAAGCTTTCCTCATCCTTTACAAGCCAGATGTCTTCTATATCCCTCCCTTACCCACTTACGGCATTTCTACCTCCTGGTCCTGGCCCCTTTGCACCCTTCTCTTAGAGACTAGCAGGATGTGGGGGCATGACAGGGCCTGGCCTGTAAGCCAGGGGGGAAATGTGTTTAAGAGCCAGGTAGGGGGAAGAGGAAGGGCAAGTGTGGATTTTATTAAGTGGTAACACATTTTCAAATCAGATTATGGCAAATTTTCGGGGGCACCACGGCATTGATTGGCTGGGCCAGAGTTGGAGAGGCTGGGTGGGAGCGTGTCAGAGCATGTGCAACCGGATCCCTTCCATTAGCCTGATCAATAGCCACCATGGCGGGGGAGTGGACCAGAGTGTCGACAAAACTGCATAAATATATATCCGAGAGCCAAGAAATCACATTACAGCCAAAGAATCTGAGCACAACATGGGTAACCCTTTCACCCGAGCACCCAGGGCACAGGGAGCATTAACCCTTTCAGGGCAGGCCTCTGACTCCAGTGCTGGCAGGGGTGTTGACCTGGTTGTGATTTGGCTTGGTAGTATGGAGAGGTGAGATCTGTTTCAAAGGTGGCCCAGAGCCAGCATCACTGCCCCATGGCCAGCTTGCTAGAGGCCAAGCGGCTATAAGGTCTCCAACACACGGCTGTAAGAGTGTGTGCGTTACCTCGGGGATGTGGTTAGGCCCTGGCGGGGTGAGCAGTAGCAATGTGTTGGGTCCCTTCCACCAGTGCTCTTTGCAGCGTGGTGTGTTGTGGCATGTCGTGCGGGTGGGTTAGATGCCAGACCTTGCACCTTTGTAACGCACAAGCACAGCGAACTGACAAAGGGCTTGGGTCACCACAGAGCTGAGCCAGCCTTCAGCCTGCAGCCCGGGTCTTCCTCAGTCTGTTCTCAACCAGTGAATTGCTCTGCAGCCTCAGAAGACTCAGAAATATGGGCCTCTCTTCTTTCCCAGGGGCTTGGGAGTGTCCACGAGTGTGCACTCAAGTCACATAGCCCAGAAATAAATACTGGGAGGAAAGACAGGAGAGTTTTCCAATGCTCAGTAAGGACAAGTCACTTGGCATGTGTTTTCCTTGGCATCGCTGCATGCAGCATCCCCAAGCACTTGAAGGTAGGCAGCGCTGTGTGTGACCGGTTCACGGCAGCCTGAGGCTAGCACAGGAGAAGCAGAACTGAGCCCTTCTGGTGGGACAGAGAGCAAAATCAGTGTGTGTGTCTGTGTGCGTGTGTCTGAGAAGGAGAGCAGGGGGCAGAGAGAATTAACACCAAAGAGGGAAGTAGCACATTTATAATATCATCTTCTTTTCTGCCTCTATTAATCTCAAGCATTTGTAGGAATACAGGGAAGCAGAGATGGTCTTTTAAAGAGAAGAGCTAGCAAGATAATATTGAATACTGTCAAAGTGTTGCTCAGACAGCACCCGAGTGTTGCGGCTCAATAGGTGGCATCCAGGCAGCGTACCAGCCAGCCTGCACCCGCATTCCCATTGCCCCAACAGCGCCAGAATTTAGTCCCATCTCTGCCCCTTTTATCCCGGGCTCCCCGAGCCCTGTGCAAACACTGTTAACTGGAAGGGCCCAGCAGCATGAGGAGAGAGAAGATTCTTGCAGGGAACAGCAAAGATAGGAGTGCACTGGTATTGTGCAGGTGCCCAAGAGGAATAGCACAACAGGCCTTGCAGCCCTCCTCGTTCCCATGTTCCCGGTGCTGAGAGCCGGGGAAGTTTTGCCCACGCTGGCCAGGCCTTCCCACGCTCACCTGTCAGGTGGTCCAGAGCCCCGGGACTTCAGTCCTCTCTTCACCCAGCCCCACTTATCATGTTTCCAGTCCTTCCTCCGGCCGTGCCTTCCTTTCTAGTCCTGTTTTGACACTTCTAATTAGCAGACATTTAACACCTTGTTTTGCTTGGACTCTGCCTTCAGCCAGACAACACATCAATGGCCTTTGACTTCTTCCCTGACCCCGGACAACCTGGCAGCTCAGAGCTTTTGGCACAGCTCTGAACACATCCTGTCAAATTTCCTCCCTCTGCCCTCTACCCTCAGTCCCTGTGGTCCTCATCAGCCAGGCTGGGGCAAAGGCATGGCACAGTGCTGCACACGGGCCAGGAGGCTGCGTTTCCCTTGGTAAGCGCTTTCCTGAACATGATTTAAAGCACTGAAGCAATAAGTGAAAAAAAAAAAACTGTAATAAAGTCAGCACTCTGCTTATTAAGGGGAAAAGGCTCTGCTTTGCTTATACTAACATTAATTAGGTAGATATATAGGGAGCTAAGAGGCCTCTAGGACATTTATACAGAGGATCTGAAGATGGATGGGTGGACTGACAGACAGACAGACAGCATCTCCTGGGAATGGCCACGCACAGGGTACATGGGAAGCAGTGATGGGGAGCCAAGGGGGCAGTGGTTTCAGGGGTGCTGCAGGGCAGCTAGTATGGGTCAAGGGGAGATGCTGCGCCCTTCCAAAATCACCTGGGGATGACATAAAGCAGATGCGGAGTACCGTGAAGGCCAGTGTTTCTGAGAGCATCCTCAGAGAGGAACGTGTCTTCCTCTCCTGTTCCCCTCTGCTGTTCAGTTACGCAGGTGTAGTGTCAGTTGAGGTCTTCCAAACAGTGGTTTCTATCTTTCATGCTCCAGATACCAGTGGTCACCTGGATGCCATTATCAAATTGAGTGGACGCTCAGAGCTGTTTATTTTCACTATGAGATTTTTCTCCCTCTATTCCCTTCTGCACTGCATCCATCAAATCTTTTGCTACCTGCTCCTACTGCCAGACAGACAGCAGAGCACCGAAACCATCAGAACTTTTTCATTACCCTGCTGCAGAAGCCCTCTTTGTTAACATCTGAGCAGAGCAGGTCCTCTCCCACTTGATGCGTCCAGCCAAGGTGTGCAAGTGGTCCCTGTCCCATCCTCCCCAGCCTGCAACTTCTCCGCATGCCGATGGGAACCTGCAGAGCACAAGGAGCCTCTGCTCAGGCCAGCGCTAGGTCCCAGGGCTTTGCCTGTCGCTCACCAGGGTGTCTCCTTCCATCCCTGTCTGTCTTGTTGTGTCTCACTGAGAAGCTCTTTTGCCTGCCCTGTGGAAAACTGTATGTGAGGGTTCACAGGGGTGGTCTCCATCTCTTCTCCCTATTTATGTCCACTCTCAGTGGAGCAGTGCCAAAGCTTACCAGGCTGCCTCTTCTGCCTCAGAGGAGCCTGTGAGGCTGCATCCCCTTGGGCGTCACTACCCTTTCCATCTGCTGATTTACTGCTTGGCATGGCTGTGCGCTGGCTGAGACCTATGAAGGGACCTGGGTTAACAGCCAGACACTTTCCCCATAGGCTGCATTTTTAACTCAGATCATTGCTGAGATTTGGGTTAGGTTAGCTAAATGAGCAACTAAACCGCAGCACAGGGTGCTGTAGCATCTGACGGAGCAAGCATGGGACTGAGGAGTAACCACGTAACCATGAGCGTGCTGCTTACAGAACAGGATGGGTGATGATCTTGTTTTTTCTGGGCTTCCTGTCCTGCCCTGGTGGCCATCCAGCCTGTCCTTTTCTTTTAGTTCCTTTTGGGGAGGTGACCACAACCTGTGGGGTCCAGAAAGGATGACTGAGCCCACACCTTGGACATGCTTCTTGTTTTCCATCATCCTGGCTCCCATCAGTGTCTTTGTCAGTATGGGGAGAGCAACACTCCTCATGGGTCTTTCCCATGTAGAGAAGAGCCCAGGGCTGCCTGGGAAGGCTGTGGCAGAGGTAGGAGTTCAGCTGAGGTCTCTTGATTCATTGCATACTCCACCACAAGCCCATTTTGCTCTTGGATTATGGCTTTTAAAAGAATTGTGATTGCTGCTGTCAATTAGAGGCTGTAGGCTGTGGTGATTTTGCTTGCCATTGCTCCAGCAGGCCCCTGGCTGTGTCCATGGGCCACATCAGGACCACTTGTCACCCTTTCCTCCCTTTGCCTCTTGATCCTGATCTCTTTATCCCACCCAGGCAGTGTCCCCTCTCTCAGCCTGGATTAAATATAGCAGCTGACTTTGGAGGTGATTAGTAATAAAATTTTAACAAGCATCCATATGAACATCTTTCTGTCACTTTTATGAGGCCATTTACAGCAGGAAGATATAAGAGCGCCTTAAATCTACCCCTCACAGGAGGGGTCAAGTCAAAAGCGTGGGGGAAGAAGACCCAATGTGTCCCATGTCATCGGTGTGGCAGTGCCGTAGGAGCTCCCCATCCCCATGATGAGATCGGTGACTCCCCATTGGGCAAATGTTGCTGGCCTCTTCGCTCACTTTCCTGGCTCCGTCCTAAGCAGCTGCAAAGAGGTTTCCTGTGGTTCTGTTGCTCTGTGAGCAGCTGAGCAGTGACTGTCTCCCCCAATGGGCTGCGACAGAGACTGACCCCTCTGTGATACCAACAGTGGCCCGGGTTGTTACCATCACACTACACACCTCTTTGTGGAGTCACCTCTCCGCATGGTGCTCCCGGTGGGTGAGAAGCACAGGAGGGTGCTTGAGGCTGCATGTTGCCTCAGAGGCCAGGGGCTGCCGTGTGCGGTGGGACAGGCCACAGGGACGGTGCTGGAGCCAGGGACAGGCTGCTGCAGCTAGGGATCCATGGCAGCGTGAGGCAAGCTCAGGTCCCACAGCAGCGTAACTGCTTCAGTGCTAAGGTGTTGCACTTACAAAAGTAAACTCTGCTAGAAAAAAATGTTCACAAAAACCATTTTCTGTTCACTGTCTATCTTTTTTAAGAAAGACTCATAAAAGTCATACACCCTTCCCTGTTTCCAACACATTTGGCTGCACACCAAGGGCATGTTCTGCTCTTGGTTACAGCAGTGCAGATCTCCATTGACTTCAGCAGCATCACACCCAGCGTAAGTAAGAACAGAATTTAGTCCCAGGTCAGTAATATATATGAAAACAATCAAAGAAATCCTTTCCAGGAGCTGGAATACGTTAGAAGGAATAAGCTTTTGTGTTTCCTGTGTGGTTACATGTCCAAGCTCTGGTCCTGTTTGAAGGTCTAATTTGTGAACAGTGATAACTTTCTGCCTCCGATTTAGCTCGGCATAGCTGAGCCAGTACAAGCGCCAAATCCAGGCAGTTTCAGTGTTGGCCATCAGGCACAAGCACAGGTGGAGAACTGATCCCGCCAGCAAACTCAGAATTTGACCCTGTACTTGATTCTGCTGCGCGCTGCACCGTGGTGCAAAGATGAGGGCTGCCTTGCGCCAGGCGAGACATGGGGCAAACTCCCACCCCAGTGATGTCCCAGCCCACAAAGATGGGGAGGGGGGCCAAGGGGATCAGAGCTGAAAAGAAGAGCAATTCCTTTGCTAGGGCCATGCTTTGGGTAATGCAAAGCCCAGAATAGAGGCTGTCTGTCCTGACAGCTGGCGAACCGCACTGCCTCGTAACTGCTCCGTGATGCTCCTTTCGTGTGGTCTTTCTGCTTCCTGTGCCAGGAGTGCTGGATCAAACAGACCTTCACCAACTCTTTTAATATTAAAAAAAAAAAAAACAAAACAAGAGCTGTGGTCTGAGTTTAGGCGGAAGTTTAGGTTTGTTCCTTTTTCTAGTTTTGTTTCTTCAAAAAAAGGAAACACACCTTTGAGTACTGAAATCAGAAAATAAGGAAGCAAAATGAATCTCTTCAGTCTCAGAAGGGAGTGCTTGTTTTTCTGGGAGCACTGCATGGTCCTAGAACAGCAATGTGCAGCCTCTTGCATGGGTAGCACAAGGTTTGCAGCACGAGCTAGTTTTACATAGCTCCTTCCAACTTACTGTGCACTATCCAAGCAGTGAGTGCGTGTTGCAAGTGTGAATATCACTTGGGCAAATGCAGAGAACACTCGTCTTGTTCCTGTCCAGAACTGAAATTGTAACTCGCTATTGCAAAGTTGTCCCTCTCTGAGGAAGACAGGTTCAGCTATTGACGTGCAGCAACCTGGCAGAGCAGGCAGCAGGGGTGATCAAACTTTTCTGAAAAAAAAAAGTAGTTTGGCCAATAATAAAAGTAAGAAGAAAAATCAATATAGGTCATTTTGATTTTCTAGTGAGGAGGGCAGAAGTGAATAGGTTGGCTATTGTCAAACTGCTACTTTTCCCTCAGAAAAGGTGACGTTTTCCATGGTTCAGCACATTTCATTCTGAAATCTTTTAGGCTACACCAGTTCTCTGGTTTTGACTGAGCAGGAAAGTGACTTTGCAACGTTGCCATTTCCCCTGGGAAGCAGCTCGAATAGGTGGCATCTCGGGTAACGGATCCCGTCTCGCGCAGAGGCCGCGGGCTGAGGCAGGGAGTGGAGCGCAGGAGCGCTGCCGGCAGCTTGTTGGTGGAGAGGAGGTAGTGGCTCCTGCCAGGCCAAGATGATTTTGGTGCTTGTAGGCAGCAGGCGGAATGAGCTTCTTGCTCCTGTTCTGCTTTGTTTTGTTCCTCGGAGGCCAGGTTGTCTCTGGGATGGTATTTGGATGTTTTCCTGCTTGCTTCCCTGAGTCAGACTAGAAGTCTGCATCCCTGCGAGCAGGAGGAACCCGATGCTTTCTCTGTGTGTTCATCACTCGTTGCTCCCGAGGCATTATTCCGGGAGTCATGATACCCCAGATGAGGTTAATGAGCAGGGATGTCCCGCGCTTCCCGGTAAATAACGTTCTCCATCCTCGGTGCGCAGAGACACTCCTGCGCCAGGGCCTCCTGCTCGCCACGTGCCATGCCCTCAGCAGGCAGGGCTGGGACCCTGCCGTCGCCGCAGAGGCGGGTTGGAGGAGCTTGGCCGAGTGACGCAACTCGAGGCTCCTAAAAAGACGCGAGGCAGGCGCCAGCACTGGGGGGGAGGCGAGCGGGGAGCAGGGGCTGGAAGCCCCGCGGGCGGTGGGATGCAGGGGTAGCCCTGCTCCGTGGGGCTGGAGCCTGCTCAGGCAGCAGGTCAAAAAGGCAAAGTTTCCTGGGAGGTGAATTTTCAGTGGGAGCAATATCGGCAGGTCAAGCACATCGGTGCTGGGGTAATACAGTTAAGGTGCAGAGCCTTGGAGGGAGCCCGGCCGAGGAGTGCAGCATTAAAGCAATGAGCCCAGCTTAATCTGCCCCAAGTGAGGGCAGTGGGGTCTTTAATATTGTGTCAGGCTCGCAGGCCCTTGTTGGCGGGTTATTCTTCACGGCAGCTAATGCCACTGGGCTAACTGAATTAGCCCCTCCTTCCGCGGGGTGAGCGTGGGGTTGCCGGGAGGGCGATGGTGCCTCGCAGCTGCAGGGAGAGCGAGTGATGGCCTGGAAATTCAATCAGGTGAGGAGCTGCCGCCATCCCCAAAGGACACAGAGCAGATTGGGGAGGAGAGCCCGGGACGGGGACCCCCATCTACTGGCTCCATACCGTCCCTGGGGGAGTGCGTCCTCCAGCAAGCAAGCTCCGCTCGGGATGCTGTAAAGTGCTGCCCAGCATCCTGCTGCTCACCATCCATCAGCCCTCTCTGAGCACTGCCAGGCCTCGAAGGAAAGCCTGTCCTCACCTACAAGCTCATTTCCATCTTGCTACCACTGGGTGCAGCGTTCCCCTCATTTGCCCATAGGGAACTGGGACTCTAAGGCCTGCTGCGACTTGCTCAGAAACACATGGAGTATCTCTAGCTGAGCTGGGAACACCAGGGTCCAGTCTCCATCACACCTGCAGCATTTCCGTGTGATCAGAAATGAACTGGGCGTTAATCAGTGAGCAACAGCCTGCCCCAAGGAATTGGCAGGTAGGTCTTTTTCCCAGTTTTGCTGCTGGGATAGGTGGCTCCGTTGACAACCTACTGCCATAAAGGGCCAGTGATTTTACTCGTCTGCTTCAGAAAGCCCTATGGGATGCAAGGACTGCTGAGGGCCTACGTACCTCTGAGGCCAGCCATCATTCCCAGGAGTCGTTTTCTGTCCTTTAAGTAAAATAGAAAAACCATCTAAACCTCACAGATGCTTGCAAGTTATCCTCCAAAGCTGCTGCCACTTTTTCTCCTTCCCAGCCTCAGCAATTGCATTCTCCTTTACATCAAATTAAAACCAAGCTCTTGGTGAACCACCGTGTCTTGAGCTGGCGATGGTGTCCGTGCCCACTGTGGCTGCAGTGCAGAGCCCAAAACTGCTCCCCAGCACATCAGGGCCCAGGAGAGCCGACCTCTGAGTGATGGTATTTGTCACCTCCAAAGGCAGGAGCTGGTGCTGTGCCCAGTGAGGGCCACAGAGAAGGAAGACAGGACCTCTGGGCATGGTGGAGCTCTGAGCTGTGTGCAGAGATGCTCCCGCTCCCTTGGAGCTGGGATGGTGCAAAGACCGAGTTGGGTAGAGACCATGAAGTGCCTGCAAATGCCAGACAGCAGGGGCAGAAAAGGACTTGCCAGCATCATCTGGGGAGTAGACAGCAAGCAGGAACAAGCACCGAACATCAGATGTCCCCAGGCCCTGGGGCAGCAGACCCACAGCAGAACACTGCTCCCCTCCTGCAGGGCCCGGGGCCCCTCTCTGCCCCTCCGCACCAGCCCTTCCCACTTTCTCTCAGCCCCAGCCTGCTGGGCTGACCCGCTCCAG
Organism: Rhea pennata; assembly: GCF_028389875.1. Classification (NCBI taxonomy): domain Eukaryota; kingdom Metazoa; phylum Chordata; class Aves; order Rheiformes; family Rheidae; genus Rhea; species Rhea pennata. The sequence continues at coordinate 11,939,584 of NC_084670.1, read as the reverse complement.
GCTCCTTTCCCTGGTGCTCCTTGGATCTTCCCGCCCAGCCCAGCTCTCTTTGCAGCCCCCCCCCACAATCCCTCACATTGTTATAAATGGAGGCTTTAGCTGCCTTTAAATAGTCATATCTATCAGACAAGCTCACGTTGGCCATAAATTCTGCAGTAATGATGATTTTCTAAGTGGGTCGACTGGAGCTATTTCCGCTTCAGCCTTCAGTTACCGCACGCGTCCCCCCCAGGGGCCAGCAGCCTCATTTGTTGTCCCCCTAATTGTCGTTTCTCCCGCGTGCACTTGGGCAGAGGCTGGGAGGAGCGCTGGCCGTGCCACCCGCTCGGGGCTGGGGTTCCCCGTGTGTCCCCACCAGGGACGGCCGAGGCAAGGGCAGCTTCAGAGCAGGGAGGAGGGCTGGGGGGCGAGGCGGGGCTGGCTTTCTCAAAGGCAGGCAGGGAGAGTGGGTCGCAGAAGCCCACATATGGATGCCCTTACAGCTTGCGGCTCGGCCCCCTTCCCAGCCGCCTGAAACAGGCCCGACGTGTGAAAGCTGTAATTATAGGTAATCCCCCTGCCCGGCGCATGGTTTGAATTTGGCAGAACAGGAATGTGGAAGGGAGAAGGGGAAATATTGACCAGATGCTCTGCAGGGCCAACATCTGCATGAGTCATCAGGGCACATCTGGCTGCAGCAGCCTGTGTTGGTAGCCCAACCAGCCACAGGGCTTGGAAAAGGCATTTTAGACCATCATCGGGGCTGTCTCTTGCTCCCACCAAGGGCAGGGTATGGCCCCCCTCCAGGACAGGGAACCTTACGCTAATAGAGAAATTATTACTCCCTTCACCTGATATTGCGAAGAGCTTAAAAACTGGAGGCTTAGTTTGCTTTGGGAAAGTCATGATGTTTCACATGTAGCAGCACCCACACAAAATCAGGGCACCTCGAGGTAAGGGGCAGTCAAGGCCGATGGGTTGACAACTCCCATGCTCTGTTCCTGACTCGGTGCATTTGCTGCATGACCTTGGGCCAGCCACACATGCTTTCTGTGCCATTTTTTTCCATACATAAAATAGAATATAGGTGTCCTGAACATATTTAGTGTATGTTTCTCTAGTTCTTCTGGAGAGAAGAGGGACTGTGCCAAGGCTGGCACGGTATTGCAGCGCCTCTCGGTCTCCCCCAGTGAAAGGCCTGAGCGAAAGAGCTGATTTCTGCATCCATGCACAGTTGGGGTCAGTGAGCTGGGTCCTTACCCACTTTCTATTTGGCTTGTGAGTAGTCCCAGAGCCATGAGCTTTTTGCAGAAGTCACCTCCTGAGACCTGCAAGGACGAACACTTCTGAATGCAGAGCCCTCAGTGCAAAGCAAAGGATTTCAGACCTGCCTTTCAGGATCAGGACTTTTGAAAGAGAACCAGGACAAACTGGGAGCAGAATGGCATCTGGGGCAGAGCAGGACCCTTGTGCCAGCAGACCAGAGGGCTGTGTCTGTTGCCTCAAGGTGCTGTAAGTCTCTACTTAAAACGCAATAAGGATGGAAAACCGCTATTACATAGACAAGATGTACTCTTGGCAATATCTTTAATTTCCTCCCTCTGGCTGGCAAGCCAGTCTGACACACTTGGAAAGCTGCTGGCATGCAGGATGAAGGGGAACAGGCTTGGGAGATGAGATGGCTCAGGGCATGGCTGGGGGCTGCAGTCTCAGCAAGGGGAAGCTGTTAGATTCAGCACCTAGTTACTGTGGCCAGGCTCGATCTGGTTTGTGGGAGAAGAAGCAGCAGCAAGGAGGTTAGAGAGACACATGCAAGTGGCTGAAAACTCACCTGATGCTGTGCTGGGGAGAAAGGCTGGTGCTGGGGAGCACCGTAGCTCTCTTCTCGGCAGTGTGCTGCCTTGCTCTTACATGTGCGTGCTGGCGAGAGGATGCTGGAGGGTCTTTAAGGAGCGGGCAGAGAATCAAGGCCCCACATCTCCCGCTAAATGGGCCTGAGTACCCATTCATAAAGAGCCTGCTTGGTGCTGACCAAGGAGCAGAAGCATCTCCTGCTCCCATCCCTTCCTGCTCCCCCAGCCCCGAGGAAAACTGCCTGACCTCGCACGGCGAGGAAGCAGGCGCCATCACATCGCAGGGCAGCCGGCTTCCCAGCTAACCCCCGGCTCGGCGAGGGCAGTGTGGGTGTCACAGGCATCGTCTCTTTGGAAATTAATTTTCCTGTCGATTTCCTTATTTCTCTTAATTGATGAGGGGCAAGTCTTAGGCGTGTTGCCAGCGGCACCAGCAGAGCTTCCCGTAGGCATCAGTGGAGCCAAAAGCCCCAGCGCTGGGGGCTGGGGAGCGTAATGAACTCTCAGAGGACTCGTTGCAGCTCAGCCCGTGCTCTAGATTAGCTGAGGAATCATCTGGCCCAGCTATTAACTGTCCCATTTAACATCATAAATTATTAACCTAATTTTGAGGAGGGTTGGTGACGGATCATGCTGATTTTGTCAGCCTTTCTGCAGGCAAAGTCGCGACAGGGCTGAGGGGCAGAGCCTGCGGAGCAGGGGAGAGACGGGGCAGCGCGGCCGCCTTGCCGGCGCACAGAGCGGCTTTGCCCCGTCGTCCGGCCCAGCGGAGAGGTCGGGGGGAGCCTGGCCAGGCCCTTGGATGAAGAACGGGGGGTGCTCGGGCGTGCGCGTCGCTCCGCGGAGGAGCTCCCTACCGCGTGCCCGTGCAACGCGCCTGCGCCTGTGTGCAGGCGGCACGGGTGCCCCTGCGCCGCGCGGGGCTCCGTCGCAGCGGAGAGGCGCGCGCTGCCGGCCCTCCGGGGAACGCGGATGCATTGTAGCTTGTTTAGGCAGATAACAAGTACGTTTTCTAGCTTGTTTAAGCAGTTAACAGGACGCTTCCTAGCTTGCGTGGTGGCAAAGGCAAAGGTTAGGAGGATCTGTTCATCTCCATATGCTCGCAGACTGGCGCTTGTTTGAAAAGCGGCAGCAACTTTGGGGAAAGTTTTTAAATAAAAGAGAGGGAAAATGCGTTCTGTGGCATAAAAGCAGCATTCAGAGCTTTTTCCCGTTCATTAGAATCTAATGAAAATTTAAGGGACTTCTTTTCTTCCCCCTTTATCGTTCTTTGAGAAGAGAGATGCATGCACGCAGAGAGGCTTGAGAGTTGCACTCGAGCGAGTGGGTTTTTTTAGGTGAACAGAAAAATTTTGAAGCCATTCGATTTGTCAGAAAAACATACGAATCTCAAGGAGAGCAGGCTCCAAAATCCTTGTAAAATGCCTCTTTCATTCTGGCATTAGAAAATGGACTTTTTGTTTCCCCCGGAGCAGCTGTGCTGCTCAGTGCTGCCTGCAGCGGCACGCGGGTGAGCTGCCCCTCTCTGGCGGTGTGCGCGCAGGTCCCTGCACCCGTGCAATGCGTCCCATGAAGGCATCCCACGGAAGGGTGGTGTTCAGGAGCCCTAAGCCCACTCCCCATTGCTCTGACAGCTTATTGCGGTGTGCGGGGTCCAGCTGCTGCGGGACAAAGCCCGGCGCTCTGCGAGATTTCCTAGGATGGAGGCACTTGGGGTCAAGATCAGCAGGCTGTGTTGCTGGTGATAACAATAAAATAAAATAAAACCAAGGCAAGTGCAAAGCAGTGCCTGTGGTGGAATACAGGCATGGAAAGATGTCAGAGTTTGCGCCACATCAGCAAGAGCCTGCACCACTAACCAAAAAGCACCTGTGCCCGTGGTGTGGTTACGGCCCCTCTCTCTTTCAGAGAATGAAACGGGAAGAGGGGTCCAGCATCTGCAGACCCGCAGCCTCGCTGCTCCTGTCTCCCTGGGTGCTCTCAGCCACCCCTCACTTTGGGAAGGCCTTAGACAAGTGCAAAATAGCGAAGGGGCAAGAGAACTGCGCTGCTCAGAGACCCGACCCCACAGGCACACCGTGCACGTGCAGTGCAGACCCGCGCGGGACGGATGCCCAGCACACGCAGATATAAAATACAGCGCCGTGCAATAAAACATGCGCTGCTAGTCTATATATTTTGCAATCCCTTTAAAGGTTTTTTTTCTTTAAACCCCTCACCCCGGCTCCCTCCCCATTCTCCCCCCAAAAAATTATTATAAAGAATTATTGCCATTAGTACGTCTTTCCCAGTGAAAGGAGAAAATCGCCTCATTCATAATTTATACCCTCAATTACTATTAATAAAGAAATATTTCAGCAGAAAATCGCCTGGGAAAATTACACGTAACATTGCATTAACATTCTATTTGAACATTTTCATCACATTTGTTATAGAGTTAATAAGAGGGATATGCTCCCCTGACTTCTTCATGAAATTATGGGCTGCCTATGATAGTTTAATCTTTTAGACTTTATATAATATATTCACTTTACTAATTGAGCTATCCAAGGAGCAGTTAGGGATGTTCTTAAACGTGGAAGACAAAGTAATCAGGGCCGTGACTTCCTGACTGGAAGATCTTCTTCCGGAGATGAGGAAACGCACATGCGAGGAGCACCTACATACGTGTTTGTGCGCTGATGTGCCGTGCCATTAGCCCTCCCCTCAATGTCCTGCCTGTACTTGGAAAGGAATTTAGATTAAAGGTGTAGGTGAGGTGGATTAAAGGTGTAGGTGATTTTCAAACTAGTGAGGTGTTCCCAAAAAGCTCTGTTTGTATTTTGGAGTGAGAGTGGGTCTGGGGAATGTGAACAAACTGTTCTTTCTGGAAAAAGAAAAATCCAGTGTGTGGAGCTTCTCAGGAATAACACCTTGTATGGACAAGCTTAGGGCTTGAATTCACCCCAACCCACCATCATACACAGACCTTACCCAAAACTCAAGCTGAGAGCAATCTGCGCAGACACCCCTCTTCTCCTCTCCCTAGTGGCTCCTGCTCCACATCTCAGCTCAGTTTTGCCAGGTGTAATCTGGGGGTCCCCCAGGCTTCCCCCAGCCCAGGGCACAACGAACCCTGAAGCAGGCCAGAGTAAAGGAGCAGCACAGGTGTGAATGGGGAGGCATTTTGGAAGATGACTCAGCCCAGCGTAACACACACGATGGGGACCTCTCTGGCCTGTCTGCCTGTATTCAAAAAGCTTGAGCAGCAAGAAAGCTGGGCTTAGCAGAGACTGCGATGGTGGAGAAGCTATTTGGGAGAACAACTGGTGCAGAGGAAAGACAGAGGGAACACAGACATCATAAAAATGCTGCTAATTACAGTCTGATAGGTTATGGGCTTAGCAGAAGTTACTGAAAAGGTAACTCAAAGCTGTAGTGAGAAAGGCACTTCTCAGAAGGATTGACTTTTGGGTCTGGGAGCTGAATCCAGGTTTCAGTGGGAGGCTTCCCTAGATGGCAGCAGTCTGTGGTTTGGGCCAGGACTGTGTGGAAAAGGGCTGTGTCATCTGCGGGAGAGAAGCATTGCCTGCTCATTAAGCCTAAGTACACGCAGCCCGTGAGCAGGTGCAGGGGGATCCATCACTGCTGAGCAATGGCCCTGCCACCAGAGATAGAGGCAAATCTGTATTAACTGCCCCTGCTGAGAGAGACTGGAGGAGCCCGAGATCAGCTTCTTTGCTGACCAATAGCCCTGGCAGGAGGGGCTTGTGCCCGCCAGCACTGGCGTCCCCTTTGCAGCCACTGAGATGGGATGTGGGCAGGCCGTAAGGTGGGACGCTGGCCTGCAGGTCCAGATCTGCAGTCACCCCCTGAACCAGTCCTGTGACTCTAGGCTGCTGCAGTCCAGTGGCAAACGCTGTCAGCAAGCCAAAGGGTTAATGAAAAGCCTTCATGCATTAGGATTCATTAGCTGGGACTCATTAAACAGCAAATAAGAGCCCGGATGTTGCCATCTGAGCACTGCTGACGGCACCTCCTGTGGGTGAGGCAGCCTGGCCCGCGGGAGGCACTCTGCCTGTCGCGGGCCGCCTGCCTCCAGAGGTGGGAATCAGCGTGGGAAGGATGCGAGAAGGGGATGCTGGCAGCCGGCACCCCTCTCCCACACCCCCTGTGCCTCAGTGCCTCAGGCTCACGAGGACATGAAACCATCAGGCATGGCCAAGCTCAACAGTTCAGTCCTCTGGTTTAACACCCATGTTTCGGTCTGGGCAGGGCTACCTCAGGGGACTGCATCCCCTCTTCTCATGCTGCCAGCCTGGAGGGCTGGCAGCAGCTGGGCAAAGTGTCTGGGGCAGGACAGCGTGCGCTGTGCCTGCCATGATCAGGCACAAGGCTGGAGCGTGGGTGGTGAGCGGAGAAGACACTTGAAGCGCTAGGTCTGTCACCAGGAAGAGGGGCCCGAAGCTGCCTGCTGGCCATATCTTTCTAATACATGTGAGCCTGTTGGGGTGACAGGGATGGGCAACTGGCAGCCTGCACCCTTGGCTCTCCTCCGTCCCCTCTCTGGCGCAGAGGTGAGCCCAGCCGGTGCATGGAGGTGGGAGATGTGAGGAGCACACTCGCACGTGGTCGCATGCGGGTGCACAGCTCCATTATGCCTTAACGACGGAGCCTGGCTGTCGCCGACAGCTTTCTCATGCCCGAGCGGGCAGAGAGCTGTGAGCTGCCCCCGTGTGCCAATGCTGGCACGGTGCAGGGCATCGTGCCCCTTCCTGGGGCTAAAGGAGGCTGTGGGGCAGTCTGCCCGGCGCGTCGCAGGGTGCCGCCCAGCACCGGAGGCGACAAGGAGAGCCCAAATCCCTGCCGAGCAGCAGCAGCTTTTTGCTTGCACGCTTTGGCATCCCTTGGCAGAGCGTTTCAGGTGAGCGGGACGTGCGTCGCGCCAGGCTCTGCACGGAGGCCACCCACGCGCCGCAGCCACCCCGGCCGCGCGCTCCCCGGGCCGGTTCGGGAGCCCCTTCCCTCCGGCGACGGCAGAGCCGGCGAGGAGCGCGCGGTCCGCCTCGGAAAAGGCCGCTGGCCGGGCCGGGGCAGGATGGGCCACACTGTAAACAGGACAAGGCTTGTAAACAGGGCTCCAGCTGGGATAAATTTAGCTTGTTGGGGTTGCAGCCCCGGCGCGGCGGGACACGGTGTCAGGGCATTGTGGAGAGGAGAGGGGGAGAACGAAGCTGAATAAACAAGCGCAGCTTGTCGCCTTTTTTTTTTTTTTTTTTTTTTTGTCCCCGCGTTGTTATTTCAGCCGGACAATTGCCCTGCAGATTGAGGGAACAGGCTGGAGTTCAAGTGAATTTGGCTTCCAGTGCCGCCCTTTTTACATTGTGTTTTCCCATGGGAATGTGTTCGAGCGTGAATGTGTGCGTGTGTGCGTCCGTACCTGCGTGGAAGGATAGCGGGCAAATGCTCCACGCGCATCTCTGCGCCGTGCGGTGGGGCAAAGCCCAGGTGAGGCCGAGCCGCTCGGCTTTTGGTGTCGTGTAATATTTTGCTCCCTCAGCTTGCACAGCCTAAACTAACCCCCGTGCTTGTTCAGGAGCCCAAGTGCAAGGTAACCTGTGCTCTGTATGTCCTTGTACGTGTCCCCGTACGTAGACACTGAGCTCTGGAGTTGTCCCTTCACTGCTGAGGGGACACTGCAGAGGTGAAACTCTGTGCAAGACTTCTTTAAAAAACAGGAGGTCAGGACTTCTTATTTTTTTTCCCTAGTTCTGTCATGGATTTTAGACAAATCATATTTCCCTGACAAAATTGTCTGTGATCTCAGAGGCAAAGGGCATGGATCTTCTCTGTCAGTCCTGCTCTGCTAGGACCTAGTCTTTCCCAAAGATCATGCTTGGAGGCAGCCTAATATCCATGTCTTTTATTTTTCTCACATCTCCCTCTTACACACACATACACACACATACACTTCTATTGGAAAAACGATTTTAATACCCATGGCACATTGTCCTGGTGTGATATAAAATCCAATGACATGTGGCATTTGGAAAAGGTCACTTCCCCCATCAGGATTCATTATCCTACCTCAGCCCAGGAAGCCATGGGGCTGCCCCCTCCTCCGCAGACCCCTGCGCCCTCCCAGGCTGTGCCGGGCGGGCGAGGAGAGAGGACGGGACAGACTCTGAGGCCACCTTGGGTGGTCAGAGAGGGCGTCTCTGCCACCGCTCATGTCCCTGCCCTTCTGGGTGCCTTTTTTTCCCCCCTACCTGTACAATAGGGGCAACACAAGTTGCAGGGCAAAAGGATGAGGAGCGTGCGGTGGGGATGGCTGGGGCTGCAAAGGCAGGTGGTGCGCCGGGTGCTGGGCAGCGGGTGCTGGGCCGGCTTTCATCAGCCTCCCCCTGCTCCCTGCTCCCTCTCTGTTCTCTCTCGAGCCGGAGCCGGCTCTTGCGGTGCCCTTGCTCTGCACGGTTGCAGAAGGGAAACACTCTCCTTCCCTGTTTCACTTGTTTAATTTTGGGCTGGGTTGGTTTGGAAGTGCCCGTCGGTGTCAGCACTCACGGCACCAGGCTGAGCTACCTCGGCAGAACTGAGAAGAGAAAGTGGAGGAGCTCTGGGAAGCTCAGCTCCCGCTGGCTCCCCGCAGAACCCAGCTGGCCCCGCTCGCACCACCTGTGCTCACAGGACCCTGAGCTGGCCCCTGCACTCCTGCCGAAAAGCTCTGCTTCTGCCAAGGCTGCGGCAGCACGCATGGGTCTGTCCATTCTTCAGGGATTTGTCCACGCAGTGCAGCCCCAGGACAGGATTTCTGCCTGATGGAGGTCCCTAGTGCCCATTGCAGATGAGGGACTGCAGGGCAGGAGTGGGCATTGCCAACGTTGGGGTTGGGGAAGGCAGGTGTGAGAAGCTGCTCTGTGGCCACCTGCATGCTTTCACCTTTCCTCGGACTCCTTTCTGCTCAGGCTCCCCCAGGACCATCTCTGCCAAGTGTGTCATCTCCCCAGGCTGCTGGCAGCCCAGCTCAGAGCTATTTTCTGGCAAGACAGAAGGGCACAGGAAAGGCAAATCTGTTCCTGAGGGGCTCCGGGGATGCGATCCCTTGCTGGGTTGTATCAGCCAAGGTCCAGGCTGGTCCCTAGTGCGTTATCTCATGGGTAGGGCACTGGCGGGCTGCAGGCCAAGACTCCTGAATTCTCTTCTCAGTTTGGTCACAAACTACCTTGGGCACTTTGGGCAAGTTATTCACCTTTGTAACCCCACTTGCCCCTCATAGAAGAGGGGAGCTGCAAGGGTGGGTTATAGCAGCCGGCGTGGCACTATGGGAAGGGCAGAGGCTGAGGAAGTGCAAGAGAAGGCTTTTTCCCAGGGCAGGAGATGGGAATGGGAGCAATTGTTCCCGGGGAGAGAAGAATTTGCATTATTTTTGCACCGGGGAGTGGAATTTGATGCCTGCAGAAGATGACTTTTCAGTGTGCTGAGGATGATGGTGAGCGTAGCCCCTTCCTACCATATAAACACCAATGAGTTATGGGTACCCCAGCCTCTAATTATGCAGTCAGCCCCAAATAGGCTGTGTCTAACGAGGCTGACAGACTAATATCTCAAGAGCCCTTAATGCGTTATCATCTCTTGCTGTATGACCTCATATTTATAACTGCTCTGGTGGGAGGTGAGAAATGTCCTTCCCTTCCCTCAACCCCCTCCCCAACTTTCCCCCCCCTCCGGAGCCACAGCTCTTCAGCCTCATCTGTTAGGATCAGGAGCAGAGAGGCAAAGTCTTTCCATCCATCACGAGCGAAGTTCGCGCTATTAGATGATTAAAGACATTTTTTATAATATTTGGAAGAGGCTTTGAAATGTCTCTCAAACAGGGTGATGAATGCCTGCTTAACCCTTGTCTGGCCGGGGCAGCGCTGGGGGAGGCGAGGAAGGTGTCGCGGAGCGGGGCAGGGCTGGGCGGCCGGCTCGGCGGCCCCGCGCGCCCGGCCGTTGCGCGGCCCCGTGCCCAGACCCCTGACAAGGTGTGATTCATGAGCGCGGGCACCTGCAGGAAGCTCCGGCCTCCAGGCGGTTCCTAGCACAACGGGGGCTTCTCGGCGGTTTCTGAGGCTTCAACGGCTCGAGGAGGCAGGAAACGGTGCCCGCTGCCCTCCCCAGCCCTTACGCAACAGGCCCCCGGGGTTGGGCACCCACACACGCATGGGGCACCTCCTGCTCCCGCACGTGGGGCCACCACAGCCCCGCGGGCCACGGGTCCGGGCAATGAGAGGAACAGCAGCCCATGCCCATGCCCAGCTGAGCTGCACCTGTGTTTGCTCCCCCTGCTCTCATCCGCCTCCCTTTCCCTTCCCTGGCTGAAGGCGTTGCTGGATGCAGTGTCTCCCTCTCTGAAAAATTTATGAGCATCTCGACATTTGCCCCCATAGGCTCCATCTTTAGGATGTTGCACCCTCACGCTGAATTTGTCAAAAAAGACCTGTGGGGATGATGGGCAAGTTTACGCTAAAAGTCATGTTGGTGTTGTATCGGTCAGGGCCCCTTGACGTTGGCCAAATCACTGATATTGGTTGTTGTTTGTTCCTGTGGGGGAGTGGAGATTTGTCCTCAGCTTGGGGAAGAAAGCCCACCTCCTTTGATCACAGATGCAATATTTCATAATCTCAATTTCTTGTCAATTAATTGCCAGATAGAAGCGACAACCAAAGAGGGCCCCAGGCGTCTGCAACTGCCACTCATCGTATGATTTTAACTCTCCCCCTCTGTAAGTTTGCATTATTTTCTTCTTGTTGTTGTTATCTAAAGAAACCATTCACTCCCTTCCCCTCAAAAAAGACTCCTAGAAATCCTAGTGCCCTTGTCAATTTGGTGTTACACTTCAATGTACGTATAGCTGAGAAGGGTTAATGCATGATTAATAGGTGTTTTATTAAAATGGTTAATCTGTCATTATGCAGTCCAAGAGATCAATAGATTTCTTATAATCATGGCTTAAAATCATCTTTAGCACCACTGCTCATGGGCTTAAGACCCTGGGCGACACGCTGAGCGGATGTGGGAGTCTCCCGTTAACCCCTTGTAACCCCGCTGCCATCCAAAGCGCGACCCAAGTTCTCCCGCCGCGGGAGGAAAGCCCGCAGAGGGGGCTGCATGTACCGTTATGGTCGTCGCCAGCGTTATTTTTTATGGCTGTTAAAATTGTCACACACCTGAGCGACGGCAAAGGGGAATGGGAAGAGACAAAAACTGGAATTGCACCTGGACAACTGCTCTCCGTTACGAGTGTTGGCAGTGCCGGAGCGGCGCGAGGCGGCGGCGCCGTCGGTGCCCGTCCGAGCGGGAAGCCTTGGCCACGCGGTGCCCCCGCTGCGGCGGCACCGATGCCCTGCTCGTTGGCCGACGAACGCCGCCTCGCGCCCCTCCGTGAAGCGGGGAGGTGCAATCCTTGCGCGGAGGGGGAAGCGCCGTGCCCGGCTGTCGGCGGCAGCGGCAGGACCAGCCCGCGGCACCCGAGCCCTCCGCGTCCTCAGCCCCCGCGGCTGCTGCCCTGGCAGCTGCGTGTCGGCGGATGCGGTGGAGTTGGCTGGAGTACGATACCTGGGAAAAGCGGGAACTCCCTCGTTTTGGTGCTGCCTAGCACCAAGGCCGCGCACGGCGGGCGGATGCTCGAGGGTTATGCAGCCTTGCAGGGTGTCAGGCCTGGTGCCACCAAGCCTCGGCGAGAGCTCGCACGGGAGGAGGCCCGGGCGAAGCGGGAGCAGCGCTGCGCCCCACGGCCACGCGGAGCCCGGGAGTCCAGCTCCCTCGCCCCAGTGCTTCCCGGCTCTCCCCCTCCGCCGGGTCACTCTCCCGTTTGGGATTCCTGGTCCAAGCCGCTTTTTGATAACTCTGGAGACCGTGACAGATCCCAGACCTCGGCAGCGCTCAGACCCCGACCCCCGGCAGAAGGTCTCTGCGGGAGGAGGTGCTGTTTAAACAGACGGAGCCCCGCGCGGGCGGGCGGCAGCGAGCGCGCCTTCCCCACCGGCGGCCGGCCCCGCTCTCGCCTGCGAGCCGGCCCGTAGCCCCCGCCGCAGGGGCAGGGGCAGAGCCCGAGGTGGTGCGGCGAGCCTGCGGTAGGGCCGGGGCGGAAGCGCGGTGCCGGTGCCGTGCTCTCCCCCGAAGCAGGCCGGCTGGCACCAAGCGGGGAGCGGGCCGAGGCAATCCGGGGAGCCCTCGGGCGGTGCTGGACTTGCCGCCCGGCGAGAGGAGCCGGCGTTGGTCTGCCGGGACCGGTGCCCGGGGACCTGAACCCGCCGCCTTCCCGGCGCCTTGGTTTCTCCCTCTCCAAGATGGGTGAAGACAGTGAAACACGGCGGCAGGTTCACCCTGTGACTCCCCGCCTCTCTTTCCTCCCTGTCCTGCGCTCGCCCGGGCAGAGCCGGCGGGAGACCCCAGGTGCCGCCGCCTGCCCCGTCCCTGCGGGCTCGTGCCCGACGCTCGGGCCGCCAGCTTCCCCGGGTGCTACCGCTCCCCCTCTGCCAGCCCCACACGTGCTCGCCTTGGGGCAGGGTGGAGATTTTCCAGACCCCCTGGGTCCGGCCCTGGCTTTCCCTGCCTCATTGCTTATTTCTGGGCCATTATGTTCGACAGGGAGAATTTGTTCCTGTCCAGAGCAGATCCCCGGACAGTCTCCAGCTTCGGAGGATTTATCATCCTGAGCTTTTGTTTGTGGGTCTCCAGGACCCTCTGCCCCATAGCCTAGCCCAGATGCTTCCCTGTCTCCTCCCCGGAGCCTCCTGCCCCCCAGGAGCGCTGACCCCTCTCTACAACACGGGTGCCCCTAAACTGCAGCCCTGCTTCCAGCCCGACGCCGCGACCGCACTGCTCGGCACCGAGGGGGGCCGAGCCCGTGGGGTGGCCTGCGGGGCTGCTGGGCAGAGGCGGGTTGAGGTTCCCCAGGGCAGCGTTACGGGCTGGCACACGTAGCGGCCGCAGCTGTGTTTCCAAAGCGCCACCCTTGCTCCTTTAGATGGGGACTGGCGCCAAGACCGACCCTGTTCGCCACCAGCCCCCCACTTGCTTCCTCCTGTCCCCAAGGCAGCGTGTTGGACGGGGTGACAAAAAGTCGCTTTGGAGGCCGGTGGATGTCGGAGGAGGAGGAGGAAAGGGCCTCGTCCCTCGCCAGCCGTGCACATTCCTGCGCAGCGCCCGAAGGGGGGCCAACCTTTGGCACCTTTATTGACACTCCCTGAGTTCATACTGCAACTCTACAATCTTTCCTCGAGATTATTAAGAATTAATTGATCACTTTTATATTCCCCCCGATACCCAGGGCTGCTTTGAGACAGGCAGCAGGAGGAGGGGAGGGAGACGGGGAGGAGGGCGGGGTGTGTGTAAAAAACACACTGATAAATGTTAATTACTCTTTTACAGCCCTTGTCAAATTCCAAAGCAAGTCGTAAATTCATTAAACTCTAACGGATTAAGCACATGCAGCTTATTTAGTCGCCATAAACAAGATCATTTGGATGTTGATTTTCCCTTTTTTATTGCTCCAGCAGAAAAGAGGAAAAATAGGATCAGGGAAGCAGTTGGCCGTTACTAGGGAGTCAGAAAAGTTTGGGTTTATTTCATATCTTGCTCTGTTGCTCCATGGCTGCTCTTTGTAGTGCATTCGTCCTCGGACGGAGCCTGGGCAGTGTCCTGATGGGGAGCATCACGTTCCCGGGAGCCGCGTCCTTGCCCCGGCAGCTGAGTCCGCACAGGCTAGGCAAGGGCGAAGGAGAAGCACTGCGGGCCACAGTGGCCATGCTGCACGTGGGGCCTTCATGTCCTGGCTGCATCTACCATCTGCCTCCTAAGTGCGAGGCTCTTCAAGACCAAAGCAAGATCTGGTGAAGCAGAGATGGGAATCTTGCAGACCTTTCCAAGGTGTTTTTTGGGCTGGGTTGGCCAATCTGGCCTCCCTTGTGGCAGGAAGCCTCCAGGGTATGCTATGTCCAGCGAGGACATAACCTTCCCCAGATGCATGGGTCTGCTCGCAGCCACTCTGCAAGGGGTAGGGCAGGTAGAGTTAGCAGGACAACCGTAAGAGCAGCTCTGCTCATTTGAAGACAGTTCTGTGCCCAGTCCACTGCCGTCCCCAAGGCAGCACTGATTCTGCCGAAGGAAATGGGACATGTCCCGAGCCAAGCCCAGACACAGGCGAGAGGAGGCAAGGCTGGGAAACCGTGCTGGCTACCAGCCACAGCACAAGGAGGGACAGAGTGCCTCTGGACGCCCTGAACACAGGGGCAGGGCACTGGGGCCTGGTCCCTACGCTGCTGCCGACGTGCTCGGTGAGCTGGCCTTCTTGTACTTGTACGTGTTGATAATCCAGGCTGACCTGCTGAGCCGTGGGGGCAGGGGAAGGAGAATGAGAGGAGGGTCAGGGAGATTAATTAATACTCAGGGCTCTAATTATGAGTTTCTTCAGCACTGGGCTTCTAATGAGGAACAGGCGCTGAGACAGCTCCGAGTCCTGCTGCCCCCCAGCTGCCCCTGCTGAGACATCTCCTGCCGCCTTGCAGGGGCAGTTTTACAGGAGAGGGACAGGAGGTAGCCCCCGGCCCCAAGCAGCGCCCCGTGCAGCTCCTGTGCTCCAGACTCTGTGGCCGAGAAGCGGCCACGCTGCTGTGTAACCCCGTCCGCACTGCAGCTGCGTGCTCGCTTTAGGCTGAGCGCTGGACACCTACAGCCATCCCGAGCATGCCTCCAGCTCCTCCTGGGCTGTTCGCAGCCAGCACTGCTGGCCCGGGGCATGGCTGTGCTTCTCCAGCATCCTGAGCCTGCGGCACGGCTCTGCTCCCCAGGAGCTGTGGGCTACCCTGCTCTGCGGGCAGCAGAGGGAACTCTAAACACCTAATGAGAGCTCCCTGCCTGGCTGCCTCCGGAAAAATTTAGGGCCTTTGCTTTAGAGTCCTCAGCAGCATTTCCTCTAAAGGAAGTGTCCTGAGCACCAGAGGGACCGTGCTCTCCTCCAGCCTCATCTGGTGCCCCAGACTCAGGGGCTGCACGGAGGTCTCCAAAGGACTTCTCCACCGGGGTCAGTCTCGGATGTCCCCACTCGGAGCAGGACGGTGGGGAACCACATGCTGATCGTCGTAGCTCAGTGACGTGGCTGACGCACTTAGAAAGCAGAAGGTCTCTCTCAGAGGCGGGGAGAGCCACGGCAAGCCTGTGCTCTGAGCACATATAAAACTGCCTTGGCCTTCCTCCCCTCTGCATCTGCCTCCTGGGGGGCAGAGGGGACCTGCAGCAGGTCTCAAACAGGGCAGTGGGCGGGTGTCAGCCTTCCCAGAGCCTCATTCCCAGCAAGCATTTCCCTCCTGCCAGTGTTCAGCCTTTTCCTCTCAGCCAGTACAAAGTGCACTGATAAGTCCCAGCAGAGGCATCTGTGCCAGCCAGATCCCTCCACACAGCCGAAATCCCGAGCTGCTCTTCTCGCGGTGTCCCATCACCTGGGAGCTGCCTTCCCCTCGGCTCCCGAGATCTCCCCAGGGCCAGCAGATTTGTGAGCACAGAGCAGGCAGTGAGGGGTTAACAGAAGGACCATGTCCCATGCTAAGCAGTAGCTAACAGCCACTAGCTAATAATTTTATGGCTTCAAAGCAGAGCATTTATCATGCTGAAGTTTGTTTATGCACTAGTTATATGGTGCATTATACCAGATCTGTGTTTGGCTGATAAATTCTCAATGACAAGCGAGGCTACCAATAGGGACTTACTGAGTCCAAAAGACCAGTAGCTTTTTCCTGAACTCTGCTTTCTGAGATAAGGATGTTTTTTCCCTCTTTTGTTTTGTAAGGATGGAAAAAAAAGATTCAACAACCTGTAAACTTAAAAAAAAAAAAGTGAGATTTTTGTTCAAGATAAATTGCCCAATTCTGTGGTCTCCAGTCACGGGACAGAGGAGTAGGGAGGCTATCTGGTGAGGACCGGTAGGGCTCTGAGCAAGGGCTCCTCTACTGGCAGGCGATGCACGTGAGCCTGCGCCAGGAGTTTTGTGCATGCGAGGAGTGGGTGCTGACAGCTCGCTGCCTCATATGGGGTCCAGATGTCTTGGGGAACAGCATATTTCAATCTCTTCATCCTTTAGGGAGGGTATTTACTGGGTAGAAGTATTAGAGGGCACTTTGGGAACCCTCTGCATAATACTTCTAAACTCACTAAAATAATACCTGATCACAACACTTGTCGTTATTTTCGCGTTGCAGGTCTGGGCGGTTCGTTGCTGAGTGCAGTATAGCTGCATGTTCACCTGTACCCCCTGACTACCAGGTTAAATTGCTTTAATCCTAATAATAATAATGACCTTCACATTTCTGGCTTGCTCTATCAGAGGAGCCAAACCCACTTTGCAAACATTAACAAGCTCGGCCTCCCGACTTCGTGCAAACAGGATGGGTCAGGATTATTTTTTCTGCTGCAGCAGTGGGGAAACTGAGGCATCAAGAGAGGCGCTGGCTTGTCTGTGCCTACCCAGGCTGGCTGGACCCAGAGCCTCTCGACTCTGCGCCCCTCGCTTTAGCCAGCAGACCTCACTGCGCTCTGGTTTAGGTGCTCGGGGGCATCGGGCGCGTGGACACACACCCCTCTGCACCCCTGCGCACCCTCCCGAGGGTGCTTTTTACGTGCGTCTCTGTGTGGAGGCGTCTTAACGTGTGTATCTCCGCATGCTTGCGCACGCGTAAACGTGTGCTCCTTACTGTGGTGTATTAGACATGTATGCACACGTCAGACGTGTGCCTCCATCTCTGCGCTGCGCCGGGAGGCCGCGGCGGCTGCGCGCGCGTCTCCGGCGGCCCCGCGCGCACCTCTCCGGCCGGGTACCTGTTGCATCGCCGGGCAGGTACCTGCGCGGCGCGTGCGCCCCCGGCCGCGCATCTGCATCTGTGCCTGCGTACCGGCCCCTGTAGGCTGTAAATACTGCCAGTGTGTCGGGGAGGTTGAGCGGTTTATGGCTCAAGGTCAGGCCCATGAATCATAAAAAGGTGTCGGAAGGAGCATTAACTCCTAGCCTTTGCCGGGTCTCTGTGTGGTTTCAGGCGGGGCCCCGGAGGCAGTGATTAAAGGGTGCACCTTCCCCTTTCAGTTTTACGGTAAAAGGAAAGCAGTAAATTAGAAGCCCACGGACTGGGGCAGGCCAGCACAACCGCCGCGCCGAGTACCTGCCGCACGCCCGGCCCGAGGGGCAGCGTCCCGCCGGGCCCTGCGCCCGGCCCCGCGGCGCTTTCGCCACGTCCCCGCGCGGCCCGGGGCTCGCCGAGCGGGCTGCGCCGGCGCCGACGTCGGGCTGCTCGCCCCGCGGCCCCGCGAGGCACCAGCGCCTCTTGCTCTGCACCTTTTTACGACTCCGGCTATAATTAACTCGAGTAATAAAATTTTTTGAATCCAAATAGATATAATTAATGTTTAATGCCCCTGTTTTGCTGCGAATTGTCAGGACTATTAAGAGCTAAGTATTGATTGAAGAGGGGAGGCAGATGTTTCTGCTACTGAAGGGGCATCGCCGGGGCAGAGGGAGAAAGCCCGGGTAATGGTAGGGTCCCTGCCCCGGCGTGGGGTGACATCCGGCTCTGCCGGGCTGACCCCAGCGCGGGAGCCCTGCTCCTTCCCGTCCTCATCGCGGCAGCGGCGGCGGTGGGCAGAGCAGGGCTGGCGGGCACGACTGCGGCATCCTCCTCCCAGCCCCGGCACTGCTTACTGCCGCCTGGAGAAACCCAGCTCTCCTCCGCCGTCTCCTGCCGGGCCGGCTAGGCAAAAGTGTGATATATGCAATAACGCCTTCCGTGAGCTGCCGTAGCGAACGCCGATAAGGCACCTGGCAGAGGGCTCTGCCTGCTTGGAAAGTGCCAGGCTGGTTTCCCTGAGCACCTGCCAGCTTGGCAGCCTTCCTCACCTCTCAGGACCTGCGTCTGGTACCTGCTGGCTGCGGGTCAGGCTGCCACCGCCTGCCTGGTATCTGTAATAGCAAGGGCCTCGGGGCAGGCCAGGAGCCGGAGCACATCTGTCCAGGGCGACTGCAAACCCGCAGCGCTGCTTTCCACTGGCAGCTGGGGAGCAGAGCGCCTGCAGTCAGCCAGGAGAGGGAGGCGAGGGCCGGGCCGGATGAAAAACCCTGTGCCCTCTCCCCTGTCGCCTCTGCCCCCAGCTACGTGCTGAGCCCAGTGCCCAGGAATGAGACGTTCCTGAGCAGGGACGAGAGGAAGCCTACTGACTTCTCAGGAGGGAAGATACTTTTTCTTGCCCTAAAAGAAGTGCTTTACCCCTCTCGGGAATGGCACCCCAGAGCGCGGGAGCTGCTGGCGCTGATGGATGGCATGATGGCGAGAGCAGAGCGGGTCGGCAGAGCAGAAACCCGCGCACACAAAGGGAGAACATCTCCATTAATAAACGCAGGCGGTAACACGCTGCGCCGGGGCTGGACCTGAACAGCCAGCTCTCTGTTCCCCTGCCCCGGTTGGCACAGCTGGGGTACGGGGCTGCCATGCCGCGAGGCCCCCGGGCTCACCCCGGCTGCACCCGCCAACAAAAGCCGCCGTTCTTCGCCTCCGCACAAGCCCCGATTGTCCCAGCTCTTCCCCTGCCGCCGCCTTGTGTTTCTCCTGTTCCCAGAAACAATTCCTGGGAGAGGGAGGACTTCTAGCATCTGCACGCCGAGAGCTGCTTGGGCTCCGCTCACTGCTCCCCAAGGGCCAGGACGCCGGGGCCCTTGGCTGCCTGCTGCCTGCTGCACCTCCATGCAGGCACATCTGTGTACAGCTCGCGTGTGCATCCCTGGGAGGTTGTTCACAGGAACCAGGTGGCTGCCAGGCCAATTGCCCAGGTCCACTTCAACGTAGGAGATGATTTCCACCACCACCACCACCACCACCACCCCGGTTTGGGCAGCACAAGCCATTTGCCGGATCCCCGGCCTTCCCTCCTGGGCACGCAACATCCCGCTGGCCGTCCCAGAGCTGCAAGAAGGGAAATTGAAAGATGGAGTCTGGGTTGGTGTGAGTCTCCAAGGCTGGTGCCCGCCACGACTCGGGCAGCAGTTTTGGGGCCAGCAGCAGGAGGAAGTGAGCTCTTGAAAAGGGTGGCACTGGTGGTTGCGGAAGGAGCTAGAGACTCTGGGCAGCTGTGTTAAATTCAGCCCTAACCTCAGGGAAACTTCTGTGAAAGCAAAACATTTCCCTCTTGAGAGAAACAAAGCAACTTCCCGGCACAAGAGGTGCCCCCGTGGCTTCAGGGGCTGTCGTTCAGAGCGACGCTGGGGCAGAGGAGCCAGCAAGGTCTCCTGCGACTGCTGCCAGGGCTCATGGACACACTTTTGAGCAGGATCCCCTGGCTCCCATCAGCTGCTCAGAGTCAATGTCCCAAGGGGGGACACAAGCTGGGGACTCGAGGGTGGGATCAGTCAGGAAAGGAGGCAGAGCAGTGCCGTGCTGAACTGTGGGAAGCAACAGCATCTAGGAAGGTTGAAATAAAACCAAGTGAAATGAGCCCCTGGATCCCTGGGATCCAGGGTGGCAGGCTGCTCCCCATGTCTCACGTGGCCTCAGCAGGACCTTCTGCTTTCTCCCCCCTGAGCACAAGGAGGAGAACAAGTTCCTATGTTAGCTGGAAGGTCATAGCCCTTTGCCCAGCTCTCCCCGAGATGGATGTTCATGTGCGTCCAGGGAAGGTGCATGGTATTGCCATCTTTTGCAGCCTGAGAGACGAGGCACAAAGCAGCTCATCTAGCAGATGAGTGGAAGAAAAGGACCCAGGCGTCCTGACTCCTGGTCTTGTGCTCCTTCTTGGCTGGGGGGAGTATGTCTGAAGCTGTTAGGGTGGAGGGACATTCCTCTGGATGGATCTGAACCCCAAACTGTTATCTTTGTTTACAAACAACTCACGCTGCTGAGTTGTTCTGCAAAGCTGCTCACTGCTCCAAGAGCTGTGAGGAGGAGGAGGAGTGTGAGAAAGGGGCTCAGCTTCAAATCAATGTTGAGCATTGCGATAAAGATCTCTTATCACCCCTGTCATTGTAACAGCTAGGATTGAAATGCTGGGCTGAGTAAGAGCCTGGTTTCAGCATGGCCAGGGGTGAGAAGAAGACACAAGTGCAGCAGGGAGGTAAAAGTAGCTCTGAGATGAATTCCCAGCCCATCCAGCACCTGCTTGCTCTCTCCAGTGATGACCAGAACCAGCTCTCCTTTTCCTTCCCAGCCTTGGGGCTGCCGAGAATGGGGGCAAGGGGCCTATGGAGAGAGCAGTCCAGAGGTCTAGACATTGTAAATCGGGCTCAGGAGTTTAATGAAGAATGGGGAAGCTTCTTGTTTCCATCTCTCCAACTACCTTCAGCCTCTTTTCCATCTTCCCCAGGGAAGGTTCAGCTCCTACCCTTTGGGACATCGCATGGAGACCAGCACAGGCACACAGGTCTCTACTGCCTGCAGTGGCATCCTGAGACATGTAGGAGTAAGTGTGCTCTGGAGCAGACCTGGATTTGGCGGGTTTCAAGGCCTTTGCGAATGCTCTCTGTTCCCATTAGAGTCCACCCAAAGCAGCTTTTCCAATCTGCAAGAAAAAGGGATCTAAAAATCTTATGTGCTCTCTGTGGCGTTAGACTAGGCACTGGCAGCGTCTAGTATCCTCACCATCAGCAGGTGTAACTCCATTCCCGTGTAGCCGTGCACGGCAGGCTCTGTGTTTAACCCTTCTTGCTTGTCCCCTCTGTTTTTTTAACAACTGTTGATTGGGAGTCCAAGGTCGTGTGGCCTTACAGAGACACAGATAAAATCTAACACTGCTGCATTCCCCCTGCATCCCTGGACCCACCAATCTCTCTGCCTATCTGCAATCTCTCTCCTTCCCCTAAGCTTACTGCCATCAGACAAGCCTGAGAAGGTTAAACACAGTCCTACAGCAAGGCCACCGTTCTGTCCGCTGATAACCGAGGGGCATGGCCGGGGGGTTTGTTCGCTCCTGTCTGGTATGTGCTGCTTGCAGCGGAGTGCTGTGTTGCCCAGGGTCAGCGCTCTCCTCACCTGCCCACCGTGGCAGGCTGCCCTGGACTCAGCCTACCACCGTCCTGGTCCCAGGGTGACGATGGCCAGGCAGGGCCTGGGATGCCGAGCCCTGCGGTGCTGCTCAGGGAGGCCTGATGAAGGTCTGCAGCCACAGGGGAGGCATTGCTGCTGGCAGGGAGATGGATCAGCCCAGTGCCTCTCCGCCACGGGGAGCCGTGTGGCCCAGGAGAGAGATCTTCAGCTCACACATCTTTGTCACACAGACAGAGAAACTTCCAACAGTTTCTACTAGTGGTGGCAAAAAAACAAGTTAGAAAAAACCCATGAATCTCCTGGCATCAGTAAGAGCCTTAAAACAAGCACCCCGTCTTCAGCAGCTTGCAGGCAGGATGAGGTACTTCGGAGAAGCGCAGAGCTGGGGGTCTGCACAGCGGGTGCTTTGTCAGGCCCCACAGTTGTTCTGCTGGAGGGGGTGACTCTGAAGCTATCGTCTGATTTTTCTTAGCACGGTCTAGACACAGGTTTCACGGTTCCTCCCAGCTTGGCATCCGGGCAGCCAGCGGGATGGGATCCGGGTGCATTGCTGAGCAGCTTACCACTCTGGAGAGGCGCCGCGGGAGTTGTCCACTTAATTCCAGAGGAGCAGCGTGTCAGGGCGAGTGAAATTGGACTGCTGGTGGATTTATTAATTTTTCCTTCCCTCTGCCTCCTGCCAGGTGCTGTGCTAAGATCCCACGCTGCACAGTCATCTCGCTAAAGCCGACGGGGGCTTAGTGCTTAAATGGTTTTCTTGCTGTTGTGGAGTTTAGGGCTTGTCAACAAGCCTGTGAACTTGCTGAAATGCCTCGATAAACAAAGCGGCAGGGAGATGGGGAAAGCAGGCAGCAATGCTGGGAGAGCCGGGGAGCACGGGAACAGGTCCTCCAGACTGCTCTGTAAACGTGGGTGCATCACGTACCCAGCTCCACCTATCCCCTCCGGCACGGAGAGAAATTCGGCTCTCCCACACAGCAGCTACAAGTGCATTTGGCCCAGCTCTAAGTAAGTTTAAGCCTGTTAGAAACGTCTTCATTAAACAGCTTTAATGTAAAGAAGCAGAGCGTGCCCATGTTTCTTAAGCCCTTGCTTTTAATAGATCTATGGGTATGAAGAGGTTTCAGGTTCAGCCGCACTTTGGGCTGAGGAGGGACTGTGGCTGCTCTTACTCCCGGGGTTTGCCCAAAGCGAGAGGGCGGAAAGGGGCTGCCCGGCCAGCCGGCAGGGCTGAGCTCTGTTGCAGTAACGTGCTGGCTCTGCAGATGGGGATAGCAGAGCTCAGAAACCAAACCCGGCTCCAGATGCCACTTCAAAAGGTTGCCCTGCTTGGGAGAGGGCGAGGAAGGCAGAAAAGCCCAGGCCTCGCCTCCTCTTGCTCTCCAGCTCGAGGGGGAGCCCCAAACTCGTCCCATTCCCCTTTTGGAGAGCTGGATTTTTTCAGGATGCGTTTGCTCAAACGCAGGCTTGTTCGCTTCAAGCTCTGGGACACAGATCTGGCGTCATGTCACACTGCTGGTGGCGGAGCGGCGCGGAGAGCGGCGAAGGGAGAGCCAGCAGGTGCCGAAAGCTTCCTGCGCACGGCGGGTGCTCTGCTCCCCCTCAAGCACCTCTGCAGCGGTGCAGGAGCGAGGAAGCCTGGCAGCACACAGCGTGCCAGGAGCAGCTGGCCACCCTCGCCCCGGGGCGCGCAGCGGGAAGAGCAGCCACGGGCACCCCGGAGCCTCTTGCTCTGGTGGAATTTGCTGCTGCCGGCGGGTCGCCCAAGTCAAGCGTTTGAGCAGGATTCAGAGGAGGGCTGGTAGTTTTATGGGCAGTAATAGTATTTACAGCCCTGCTGGCTGAGTCACTGATCCCAGGCATTAGGGAGCCCCCTTCCCAGTGAAAGGTAGTTTTTTTTTGCTGTCCCATCTGCAGCCTTTACACCTGGCTGAGGGCAGGACTTGTCCTTTCTTTGAAATACGTTGGTTTGACCGATGCCCTGTGGAGCTGTGGTCAGTCCTGCCTGGCATGACCAGGGTCCCTGACTGCAGCCGTCCCAATCTGCCAAGCAGGGGAAGGCCATCTCCCCTGCAGGGTCCCCAGCACCACGTTGTGCTGCTGAGATCTCCCACGGTGTAAACCAACACTTCTCTACAGATTAAGGCATAAGCTCCTCATTTTCACAGGAAGTACCGGAAATTTTAGGTTTTCTCTCCACTCCTTCACTTTGTCCTGCCATTGGTGGTGACTGCCTTTCTTGGCGGCTCCGTGCCCAGCGGGAAGGGATCGCAGGCAACCCCGAGCCAGAGGGCCCAGCACACCCCACACTGTTTTTCCATCACCTGCCACAGGCCCCGTGTGTTTTCATTTAGTCAACATAGTGGAAAGCTGTAAAACATATGTCTGCTTCCCAAGGAGGGAGAAAAAAATTACTTCAACAGCTTGGTCCAGTTAACAGCTTGAGCTTTTGACTCCACCGTTGGCTTCGCAGGGACTTTGTTTCTTGCTCTACATTAACTGGCCCCCTTCTCTAGATGGACCAAGTTGTGGGTCTTGGGGGAAGGATGCCCCCACGGTGCTGGGAGTGTGATGGGGCTGTGCTGGCCCCAGAGAGCGGGCAGGAAGAGCGCTTTCCACCCCAGCCTCGGCGGGCTCCTCCCAGCCCAGCTCCCCATCCATCCCATACATTTACCTAACGCTAATGAGACGTATTGATTGGAATGATGGGATTTGTAAAGGTCGCAGGGTTAAAGTACATAAAACCAGCCTTTCTGGAGCTGCAATATCAGGGACGATGGGTCTGGTGGGAGAGATTAAAGGCCTCGTGCTGCAAGAATGGAGAGAGAGCTGACAGAAATTACATTTCAGATGTGTGCATAGTTATAACCCCCCTCCCCAAGACAAGCAAGCATGTCCCCACCACTGCAGAACAGTTTTCCAACCTGCATCTCCTTTTCAAAAGCAAGATTTCAACTGAGCAGATTGGAGCATGAAGAATGAGAGAAAGGGGAAAAGGAAGAGAAAAAGACCTGCAGTACCTTTGGAAAGGTGGTGCCCAGCCCCCTTACTGTGACTGGGCTTGTGCCCTGTTTTAGGATTCCCAGGTGAGCTATTTATGGCATCACCACGCTAAGATCAAATGTCAGCTGAATCTAAACTTCTCAAATGTTGTGGTCACTTATGTTAGAGAAGAACTCCAACTACTGGTAATGAGCTGGCAGGTCTCTAGAGTGGTGCCTGTCCCTCGGAAAAGTCCTTTTTTTTCCCCAGCAGTTCATTCCTCAGGCCTAGAGAAGTCCGCATCCCCAGATCTTGGAGCCTCAACTGCTATAGGTAAATGGAATTGGTTGGAGATTTGTCCCAGGTTTGTGTTGACAGGCCTCACTAAAAGGTGAATGAGGCTGGACAAGGCTTTCTCCAGAAACTTTCCTCAGTTATGGATGGGGTCACATCTCTGAGGCACTTGGGAGCTCAGCTCTTCATGCTTTGGTCTGGGCTGGTCCCACCAAGAGTACTTCTCCTTGAGCCACAGAGCCAGCCCAGCTCTGGTAGAGTTGTTCTCTCCAACATCCCTCCTTTCAGGCTCCTCTCTGCACAGTGTGTTTCTTAGTCCAAAACAGAGAAGAGTGTCCGAGTGCGGCCACGACAGTTGTGCCACCTGAAGGTTATGTACTGTTAACATTGCAGGCTCTTCATTTGGTCTTGGGTGACTGGACAAATGCCGAGTGTTACACATGTGCCTTAACAGATGTCCTAGGTCTCCAGATAAAAGAAGATGCAAATATGAGCTAGGCCGAGATTCAGGGTGCTCTTGGGTTAAGAAAGGGTTAGTGCTGACTCCGTCTTTATGCAGGGCACAGCTAAATTAGCTCCATGACCAGGCTTCATTGCCCTACCTTAAGGCTCAGCTGCAGATGCAAGCAAGTCCAGCTCAAGAGCTTTTCAGCCCCAGCTCACCTCAGCTTTGCATCGCCCTTATTTCACAGCAAGATTAATGCTAGAGGCACCTGGGACTCACAAAACCTGGCTCTGTTTGGCATCAAACCAAGCAGAAAACATCAACACTGGCTGCTCTTTCCCCTGGGGCAAATCCCCAGATGAAACCCATAGGGGCTGTTCAACATGCAAGGGAAGGGACACGCTGCGTAGAGCCTGTCTCTAGAAGCTAGGTGCAGCTTGAGTAACAGCAGCCTTTGCAGCCCCTGCAGCATGGTTACGGGCAAGGGTTTTCCCTTAGTCTCCATCCACGCATGCCAGATCTTTAAATTCTCCCTGCAAACGCAGCCAGCAGGGGATTCACTGCAAAGCAAGAGCATCCCCGAGAGCCAGGGCGCTTAGCAAGTCCCAGGCAGCCGCCCATGGAGCTCTGTCTTTATTTATCCCTCCCGCACACTCTCTTTCCCTCTCTCAGATGGTAATGAGTGGTTTGCACTGGGAACTAAATGAAGTTGATTGCCCACTGGTGTCTGCCATTAGTGGTAATTAGTTAAAACATCAGAGTATAAACAGTAAATTGGCTCTAATAATTAATACTAGCACTCAAGCATATGAGAGACACGGAGACTGGGAGAGAAGCAGCGGCAAGCTTGTAAAATCAGCTGGGGCCGTTTTAATTAAAAAAGAAAGAATGTAAGTAACATGGTATCGGAAAAAGGACAAAAGCCATCAGGATCTTGCTTGGCCGGAGCGCGGCGGGGCGAGGGCTCGCCGGCAGCCCGCCCGTGCACGGGGTTTAGCCTGCCTGCAGCCTCCGGGGCAGCCCTACCTGAGGGGTGGAAGCGCGTTTCGGGGCGGCAGGTGCGAGGTGGGTAGGGGGGTAACGGCACGGGGAGGTCCTGGGGGAGCGAAGGGGCTGCCCGTAAAGGCTCCTTCCCCGCGTGCCAGGGGCGCGTGTGACCTGAGGCTCCCTGCGGGAAGGAAGGGGTCCCGGGGGCTGCGGCCTCGGCGGGTCCTGCGCGGGAAGGTTGCGTTTACTCTCAGAATAATTTTTTTTTTTTTCTCGTGGGTTTTGCCAGCCTGCTCGCACCGCTCCGGATCTACCTCCGTCTTTTCCAGATGTTGCGGGTTCCCATAACCCTGCCCCGAGCGACAGCCCCCCCTCCCCCCCGAACTGCCTCGAGTAGCTCAACTGAAATACGCGGGCACGCGCGCAGCGATGCCGGCGGGGCGATACCGGGGTCCTGCTGCAGGATCCCCCCCGCCGCCGGCGCAGGGGTGCGGGGGGGCTGCGAGCCCGCCTGTGCGTCGCTGTTAATCATCCGCCCGCACGTTAACCGTGCTAATGTCGCCAGTGACAATAGCCCATCTCAGCCCGTGATTTAGGGTCTGTGAACGGAAGCCCGGCTCCTGGGAGTAAATGCGTGAATTCTCCTCTGATACTAAACCTCCTAATAAATCTAACGCGCACCAAAAAGCCCTGGGCACTAAATCCCAGAATCCGGTAATTGAAACCCTTACAGCTCTCAGGAAAAAAAAAAAAAAAAAAGGTAACTGGTGGGGGGGGGGAGCGGCGGGCGCGGGTTTGCACAGACCGCGCGTCCTCCCCGCACCTGATTCCCCGCGTCCGCGCCGGAGGTGGCCCGGCGCCGCGGGCCGCGCGCTCGAAACCGGCCCCTCGAGCGGCCGCCGAGCCGCAGCGGAGACGTTTGCGAGGCGGCGGCGAAGCCGTCGTCGCCGTTTCCCCCCCGGGCGCCGGCGCGTGCTGCGGACGGGCGGCGTGGAGAGGAAACGACGGCGGCGACGCCGCGGCTCGGCCGGGACGAGCCCCCGGCTGCTCCCTCCGCTCGGCCCCCGCGCGCCGGGGAGCCCCAGCGCCCTCGTTCCTCGGGTCGCCGCTCGGCTAACGCTCTGTTAATTTGCTCAGTCGTCCCCCGTGGGGCGAACGCGATTTCTGCCCGCGATCCCTCCCGGACCGTGGACGCGGTGATGGATGGGGCGAGCGGCTGTCACCGGCGCCCGGCCCCGCCGCGTCCATCCCCGGCCGCGGGCCCGAGGATCTGTCTCCGGCGATGAAAAATGACAGAAATATTTAAGGACAAATAAGGTTTACAAACCCAATTTAAAATTATTACGGGAGGCCCCGGCTGCAGATGGGCCCAAGCTGATTCGCGGCGGCAATCAAATCGAATTTCCTTATCGTTGTATTATTTTAGGGTGTTATCTGGCACCGTAATGCAGTTATAAATTCAATTTCATCTGCGAGCGTTCATTGTTTACTGTCGCCTGTTTGCTGGGGAAAATGTAAACACTTCGCGGCCCTCGGCTGCAAAATTAATTTCTGGCGGAAAACGGGAAAGGGAAGAAAAAGTGGAAAGCGCGCAAAAAAAAAAGAAAAAAGAAGAAGGGAGAAGCGCGGCAGGGAGCAGCGGGAGCGCCGCGGGGCAGGGCTGTGCGCCGGGAGCTTCGGGATTCCCGGGAAAACGGGTTTCAGGGGGGAAACGGTGCGATCGGGGCTGAGGCCGGAGGACGCGGAGGCGACCGTGCCGGCAGCAGCCCGCCAGCGCCGCGCTCCCGCGGGCGGCATCTCCCGTGGCTCCTTCCCGGGTCCCTCCTGCGGCAGCTGCCATCCGGGGCTGCTCCGGCGCCCGCGGCACCGGGACACGGGCGTCCGGGGCCGCGGGGCATCGGCGGCTCTCGCCGCCCCGTTCCTCCCCGTGCGAAGGGAGGGAAAACACGCAGCGACCTGCCGGGGCTGCCAAGGGAAAGTTGAAGGTCTCCCATTAATTCCAGACTAAAAATGACAAATTCATCTTCTACGACAATTAAATGAAGTCAGTAATTGATGCTAATTGATCTCCGGCCGCGAGGCTCCGCGCGCCCCCCCAGCACCGGTGCCCCTCTCGCCGGCGGGCGCTGCCGTCCCGCGCCGGGCACGCTGCCCCGCTCATCGCTTCCTGCCTCTCGCTGCTTCGGGTTCGCGGGGCCTTTTTATTTTTTTTTCTCTTTTTTTTTTGAAGGCAGGTACCAGGCCTGGCTGAGTTAGCGACAAAGGATTTATAGCCTACAGCTGTGTAGGTTTCCACTTAATTTTTATAAGCCCAGCATAAGAGCCAGCAGGGGGTAAAGCACACTTGGATTTTCTCTACTTAAAATATTACAATGTTAGCACTTTTGCTTGAGTCCTGAAAAAGGGGCAGTGGGGGGGCTGGACGTGTGTGTGTGTGTTTGGGTGTTTTTTTCTTTTTTTTCTTCTTCTTTTTCTTTTTTTTACGAGAGCCCTTTAATCTCAAGCCAATATGTCAAAATCAAATTAAGCCCTGGAAAGGGAGCGGGCTCGGCGTGCCAAGCTCGCTCGCTCGGTTGTAAATGTACGATTGTTTCTGGGAGCTGTTATTAAAGCAACGTGACTGCTGCCCATCAAGGGACCGTGATGTCAGGTTCCCCCGGCCGCCCACTGGAAGCAGCACGGGGATGGGGGGCTGCCGCGGCACGGCTGCGTCCCCCGGGCTGGAGGGAGGCTGACACCAGCCCCCGGGAAGCCTTGGGGACGCTCAGGGATGGGGTTGGTCTGCTCCTCTCCTTGCCCTGCTGCCGCCACCAGAGCGGGAGCAGGGATGGGGTTGCCCGGCGGCTGGGGGCAGCCGGGCCGCACTGGGTGCAGGGGGCTGCTAAAGCACGAGCCGCCGGCATCGCCTTCGAGACCATTCCCAGTGCCCTGGCCCACGTGGCCGGTCTGCCACGTCCCCCCGCGTGGAGGGACACGAGGATGGGCCCGTGCGTTAAGGCAGCCGTGGGCACCTAGGGCATAGCCCAGCTCAGCACCACGAGGAATATTTTGCATCTAAGTTTCTGCTACCCTGCAAGCAAAGTAACAGCAATGACAATATTGTAAAATGTTCTTCAGAAATCAGTTTATAATTTTCCATAATGCTGATATTCAGCACTGTATTTGTACTATCTTTAAGTTGGTCACTTATCGCCTTCGAATTCAGACAGTGGCACTGAAATGGTGTTCACGTGTGTGAAAAAGAGCAGCGGGGACGGTTGTTTGTGCAGCAAGATTTGCTCAACGTTCTCTCATACCGGACCTGATTTCGGCTCCTGCAGAGCATGAGCCGGACGGTGCTTGCTCCATGTGCCGCAGTCCTAGGTTTCCGTGCGCGGAGGCGGGTGGTTTCTCTGCTCACCCGGCGGCTGCCTGGGGCTGGATGCGTGCACGGCCAGAGCCACGGTTTCCGCAGCGTGATGTCCCTGTCTGTCGGCACGGGGGCGAGAACCCGGTGGTGGCGCAGCGGGGAGAGCTCACGTCTCCTCCTCTTGGCCATGCCACACTGGGCAGAGGGAGCCGAACTAACAGCCGGGGAAATTAGCCCTGGCGAGAGGCAGTGCTAATGAGACAGAGCGTAGCGCTGCGTTAACAGGGCTGTCTTGCTTCCAAGGCACAAGACAGTCTCTGCGTGGTGCTGGGCTGTCCTGCGTGGACATATGAGCTCATTAGGAGCCAGCTAAGAGCTCTGACACGGCACTGTGTGTCAAACCTGGTGCCTGGGGTCCCTGGGAGGTGCAGCTAGAGATGGAGGTTTTCCAGCCGGAGCAGCTGGGCCATGCGACGGGGAAGCTCGTGAGCCCATCACGAGCCGCTTCCGCCAGCCCTGCTGGGCATCCCAGCCCCGAGAGCACGGGAACGGTCCCTGCCGCAGCGGGCACGCGTGGCTCGTCCAGGTGGGCTCCTCGCGCGGCCGGGGGGAGCGGGGAGAGCAGAAGTGCGGTAACTGCTGGGAAACAACAGCACGATTAGTTCTGTTCTGTGGTCTTTATGGTTCCCACTAAATCCTGTGTAATATACTGTAAATAAAGTTTATAGCTGGAATCGGTGTTTTACAGGGGCAAATGAAAGTCCAGCTGCAGAGCTACAAACAAACACGCTGTATGCAGAGGGAGACGCCACCGGTGCCTCCAGACGAGCCCTGACCTGTTTCGTGCGCGCGTTTTGCAGCGTCTTACAGAGGCGCGTAGCCGCAGTCCCTCTCCTGCACCGGCTGGCTCCAGCTCTGGACGTGCTCGTTGCCTACAAATGGCTCCAGGCTCACAGCCCTTCTTCCCCAAAGTTATTTGCAAAGAACGAAGTGAAAATTGAAGACTTTCCACATATCATGTAGGGAATCAGTGGTGGAGACAGAATTTGCACGTAGGGAAACTGAGGCACGGTGTCTTGCCTGAGGGTCATGTAGCAAGGCTCTGGCAAAGCCGGGAAGAAGACCCACGAGCCCTGCGTCTCTCATTTTGTGCCATGTAAAATACCTTGTCCGAGAGGCCGCCGAGTCACTTCTCTGGAAGCTGATCCCTGGGAATGTGGGATTGAAGATGATTTTTGCACTGAAAGTGAAAGTGGTGCAGGTTGTCCGCTGGCCCTGGGGGAAGCCTGGGCACAGCTCAGGCTTGTGCAGAGCTCCCAAACCCAGAGCCCTCTGCACAGCGACGGGTTTTGCTCGGGTGAAAGGTAGGGAAAGGGAAAGGCTCTCCGCGAGACGCGGCGCTAGCCTTCGCCTGCCGCCCCGTCCAGCCCGTCCGCGGCGCCCGCCGCCGCGTGCGGGGACGTCTCCCCGGGAACGGGGCTGGGGCGACCACAACGCGTCGCAGGCATCCAAAGCACCACCCTCGCCTCCCGTGCCGGGGCTCGCCGGCGGGGCAGGGCAGGGCAGGGCAGGGCTGCGCGCGCGGTAGCCGTCTGGGTTGCTCAGCGATTCCCAGACGTGCTGCGCTCGCTGTTTTCCGGGAACCGAGAGGCCTGAGCAGAGATAAATAAGTGATACAGACATCTCCGTACTAAACACACATGACGCACGCCCTCCTCTGTGCCCCCCCCGCACGCTTTTCTATTAATCCTGACAAATTATGACGTACAGACGTGTAATGCAAACTGATTCATCATACATTCAAATCTGCTGTGTGGGAGCAGCGGGAGGGCAGACGCAGACAAGTGTATTACACGGATAATGTATTTGACGTATTAATAAAACCAGCCGCATTGCTCAATCTGGAGCGGGGTGGGGGGGAAGGATGCCGATACATCATGACAGATCACATATTGATGGAATCCAGATGTTTGGAATCATAGTCTTGGGGCCTTTCTTGTATTGACTAAAGGTAAAAAATGCAGGCTGTCAGCACATTAAATCTCTGCTCCGCTCACAGAGGCTGGGGGGGCGATTATTTATTTCTGGAGCACGAGGAAACTGCTCCCTGCTTCCTCCGTCCTGTTGGCTCAGCCGCCTGACTGCGAGGGAGAGCGGGGGGGAAAAGTGGTTTTAACCCTCCTACTATTTGGTCACTTAAGGACTGCAAAGACCGGCGTGAGCACACATTAATAGGATCCCATCAACTCGAAATCCCTGGGTCGGCCCTGCAGCTGATGTAGATCAAAACTGAAGCTCTCCCCATTGAGCACCTGGCCCCAATTTTTAGGCAGCAGTTGTATGGTAGAGACCCCCCCACCCCTGGGTGAAGCAGTCAAAGCAAGCTGCTCGGCTCTACCAGCAACGCTGCTGCTTTCCCCGTTCGGCTCCTCTTTGACAGTGATGCTGCTCGGCTCCATTTCTCGTTTTATCCTTCTTCCGAGCCAATCGTGAGTGATCTGAGTAAATGCTGCAGGGGAATGGGAGTATTAAACGCGTACATATATGTGCACACGCATATTTATATGCACACTGAAGATATTTTTAATGTTTTTCAGGGGAATGTTTTCTCTTACTCTTGCTTTCATGGGAAAGGTCATTGTGCCAATAATAACTTCAACTTTGGGCTCGTTTGACATTACAGAATCCCTTTTAAATGAATTTATTTTGTTTAAGTTTTGTTTGGATTGGATATTTCTTAAGGGCTGTTTGTATTCTTGAAACCTGATTGACTTTGGCTTGCGTGCCACAAGGCGTTACGCGCACAGGAGCAGCGTCTACTGCACGCACGAGGGCAGCGCACAGACGTCCGAATCGGCGATCTTGGCGTCGCGCTCTTCTCTTTGAGCAATGCGCTTCGCTAGAGCCGCCTCTTATTTCAGTGGGTTGGACTCGCTTCTCTGTGCACGGCCGATGCAGCGGGACTGAAACGGTGCTGAGGGAATGACTAAGCTTCGTGCTACCTCTCTGTCCAGGTTTATTCCCACCCTGGAGGAGGTGCTGAGCTCTGCCCTTGCGGGCCCAGCCCTGGCGGGTTTGCATTTCTGACGTAGGGGAGCAAACGGGAGATGGTTCAGACATAGGTCATCATTGCCTAGGAGGCCAGTTTAGCTCAGAGTGGTGCAGCGGACTTCAAAGGTAATAAAACTTGCGGTAGGTGGAGAGGGATGTTTGTGCGCAAGGAAGAATTGGTGCAGCCAGGGCACGGTTTGCTTGGATCCAGGCCACTGATACACCAAGCGATTAGACTCGCTGGCAAACTGGGTGTTGCAAAAGGGCCGTCGAAGGAGCAGGGCTGGCGCGCAGCAAGCTTGCTGGGGCTGCGGCAGTGCCCGGCTCCCAGGGTCAGCGCTGTCCCTCCGTGGCCTCTCCAGCTGCGCGGGGCAAGCTCACCTAACTGATTTGAGAGCTGCTGCCCGTTGACCGCCGTGGACTTGCGAGCCTTCGTGAGGGCGAGCGCGGGCTGGCCAGCCCTGTCTGGCAGAGCCTTTCAGCGCGCGCAGCGGTGCCGCTGCCCCCGAAAGGGCCGGGGCCGGCGCGCGGGGCCGGGAGGCAGAGGTGAGTTTCCGTGCCAGGCTCTGCCGCTGACCCGCGCGCCAGCTTTGGGCGCATTGTGCTGCGTGGGGCTTTCAAAAGCGCCGGAGGGAGCTGAGTGTGAGAGTGCCCGGAGTCCCAGGGTGCTTTTCAAACTCCTCCTTTAACCTCTGGGAGCCTCAGTTTCCTTGCATGTGCAATGGAGATGATGAACACCCGGGATGAAAGGGCAGCTTTTCTCTGCCAGGATAAAGGGGTTTGCTCTTTCCCCAGAACTCGTTGTGCAAGCAGACCGACCGATCTGGAGGCCGTGCTGGTCATGGGGAAAGCGAACGAGCCCCAGAAAGTAGCAAGGTCATTTTTCAAGCTGGAGAAAAGCAGCTTAGAGGAAATATAAATTGCACTGAGTGAGCAGAACTTGAAAGCAGGGAGGGCTCCTCAGATGGGGAGCCAGAGAAAATGATGGAGGGAACGTAAGAATGACAAAGCATGTCGTTCCAGTGGAGTGCAAGACGATTTGCTTTAGCTCATTAAATACTGCAATAAAATATTAATAGTTATTGTCCCTCTATTTTTTGTAATTATCCTTGCAAAGAAGGATCTGCTGCGAGTCGCTAATGTATTCCCAGCAGCGGGTTGCTTTTTAATACAGCGATGGCAGTCAGGGGTGAGAAGGGGGGGTGGAGTGAAAGCGTTTATGTGTGGCCAGAAAATAGTTGTATGATCAGGGTCATTAAAGAACCGGCGCTGTCTACAGAAGGGAAACGACACAAGGAGGAGAAGAGGAGGCTGTGGGGAGAGGCGGAAGGTGTGGGCCAAGCCTGGTAGTAAATCCCGCAGGGCCGGCGGGAGCC
Organism: Rhea pennata; assembly: GCF_028389875.1. Lineage (NCBI taxonomy): Eukaryota > Metazoa > Chordata > Aves > Rheiformes > Rheidae > Rhea > Rhea pennata. The sequence continues at coordinate 11,906,234 of NC_084670.1, read as the reverse complement.
GCAGCAGGTGTCGTGGTGTGGAGGGATGCTGAAGGAAGGACAGGATTTGAGGAGAGCTGCATGTGTTCCCCAGTCCCAAGTCTAAGGAGAGAATTTGTGTTTCCCGGTGAACAGGGTGATTTCCCCATCTGCGGATGCTCTCCAGTCCCTCCTGTTCCATGCCTCTCCCACCTCGCGCCCTGGCGTTGTTCTCCTGCGCAGCATACGGCAGAGCTGTCCAGAGGCTCTGTGAAGCCTTTGGGGCCTTAGAAACTTCCCTTCAGAGGTTCACCCTCTGCTCCCTCCTGCTGAGGGGCAGCTGGATCCAGAGAGCCTGTCCCCCCGCCCATAGCAGGGGAGCTGCGGCCAGATCTGACTGTAGCCCTCTGCTGTGGCCTCTGGGCCGCAAAGTACAGCTGCGGAGCAATCGTGTATTGGTCCCCGCTGCCACAGGCCAGGGCCAGCAAGCCCCCATCCCCTCCTTGCTGGCCAGGAGGGCCATGGACGTGATGAGGGGACACCTTGCAGCCTCAGCCCACAGGCTTTCTCCCCACGGTGCTCCTGCCGGCTCGCACTGGATCTCGGTATCTCTCCCTGGCTGAGGAGCCTTTGCACTACGCCCCAGACCTGCTCCCTCCTCCTGGTGCGTCCCCAGCCCCAGAGCGGGGACATGCCTGCCAGCTCCTCTGCCATCCTCGCTGCTCCCACGTACAGGATCCTGGTGGATCGTGGCATGGAGCAGGAGGAGGCAATGCCAACGCCATCTGTGTGGACGGTAACAGCTCTCATGAGCTTTGGAAATGTGAGATTAGATGTCTTCTACCAGGATCAAAGAGTCCTTCTAGGATTTGAAGCTGCTCCTCCAGGGGCACTGGTGTCCCATCCTGGCATTTTCTGGCCACAAGAGGCCTCAGTCATCTTCCTCCTGCTGTGGTTTTCCTGGTACTGGGGCAAAGAGTAGTGTGGAGAGGCATTTCACCGGGTGCAGGCAAAGCTGTCAGCTTGAGTACAGTGTGGGTGCAGAGCTGGGGGCTTTTTGCAGCCTGTGGTGTTCAGAGCATCCACCAAACGGCACAGGCGAAGCCGGCAGGTGACAGCCAAGCCGCAGTCGAGCACTCCCACATCCACTCCTTGAGCATGAGACCGATTTTGTGGTCACATCGGGAGAGCCTCGGCCCAAGGCCATGGAACCTGCTCCAGCAGAGCAGGAGACAACAGGGGTTTCAGTGCGGCTCCCTTCCCGCAGGAAGGGAGGCCCAAGCTCAGGAGAAGGTCTAAGCGCAGCAGGGTCGACAGTGCTGTGCTGGACGCTGCTGCGAGCGTGGAGCCGCCTTGGAGAGCCGAGCCTGCCCTCGCCGTCCGCCCGCGCCGAGCCGAGGGCAGAGCGCGGGTGCAGCTGCTTCTCCTTGGGCGCGCGGCCGGGTCCAGGCCGCCTCGGCGAGGTGCTCCTGCCATCGCCGTTCCCCGCTCGGGAAGGGACGGGGCTCCGGCCCGGCTCGGAGCCCGTCAGCTGGCCCTCCAAAGAGAAACGGTGCTGACAGGTACCTAAGCGAGGCAGAATTAAGGGAAATGATAATAAATGTAGATGGTCAGGCGGGGGAATGAAATGATCCATCTTTTGCATGTTAGTCGGGAGGTGCTGGCGGGCTCCCCCCGCCCCGCTCCTATTCAATCAGGGCCTGTCAGACCTCCAGCACGCTGGCATTTTTGTGAAGAATCTCTCGGCTAAAAATTGTTGTCATTCCTATTTCCTTGTTATCAGTCGGCGGCACCTCGGCGGAGCCCGGAGATTAACGCCGAAGCGCCGGGCGAGCATCCATTCCCGAGGAACCTTATCCATTACGCCGAGCTCGGCGGGTCCCTCCCGCCTCACCTCCCCCATTCATCATCTTTAACGCTGACAGCCCGGCGCAGGCCTTTCAAATTTATCTCGCCGCGTCCCGGGCAGGCTCTATCCGTCAAACCGCGCGAGAGGGAGCGAGCGGAGCGCGCTCTCCTCTCCCCTGTTTGTCGGGGAGGGAGCTGGGCGGGGGGGGGGGGAGAAACCTGCCCGTGTGAGGGACTCGGTAAAAGATTGGTCCGAGATACACAATTAATCATGGCTCGCATCAATTTGCTTGATTTACTCCCCGGGGGGAGAAGGGGCGTAAACACGGCGTGTGCAGAGGCAGTGTGGAAACATAATGTGTCTGTCTATAGGAAAAACATTAACACATCATCCCCGTTGCGGGTGATTGATGGGGGAACGGGAGAGGGACAGCCCAGAGCTGGCAGGGTGACAGAGAGCCAGGAGCTCACCGGAGAGGCAGACCCGGCGGAGGTGAGCCTCAGGGGCCGCCGGCTGCGGCGCACGCACCTGGGCGCGTTCGACCTGCCCCGGGGCCGCTCGGTGCCCGCTCGGTCTCGGTGCAGGCCCCGCCGGGGTGGCGATGACACCGGTCACGCTCCCAGAGGCAGGTCTTGGCCTGCTCGAGGCCTTTGGGTGGAGAGGTGGGAAGGAAGAGCTGCACGACATCTCCTGTGTTGGCAGCAGGAGATTCCCCACGGGGTCGCAGCTCAGCCGTTGGAGCAGAGCCGGGACGTGGATGTATGAACATCCCACCGTGAGGGTGATGCAGGTCCCAAAGCAAAGCCACTTCTGCGCACTAAAATTCCCAAGGAATATCTTACATTAGCCATGATGTTCAGAAAGGGTTGCAGTATGGCTCACTTTGCCTTGGCTTTTCTGAGTTCCCACTTGTAGTTTCTATGTCACAAATAACTTTCTTTGCCCATCCAAAAGCATTGCCATTGGCTGGGGTACTCTTCAGGATGAGGTCCAGAAGGGGCCTTCGGGGTGGGAGATACCTCAGAAGTGAAAGATCCTGATGTTATTAGATCATGAGCACTGGGTTGTGCCATCCCTTGATGGCTCCAGCAGAGAGAAGAGGCTGACTTTTATGGAGAAAGTTACTGCTGTATTTACAATCCAAACATCCTCGTAACCAGCCACAGGGCAGAGGAGGAAATGCAGAGGGAGTGTGTGATGATTTAATGTGTCCTTCTCTAGAGTCTTTCAGCTGAGGACCCTCCTCCCTACTTCACAGATGCGCTCAGCCCAGCTCCTCGCCCCGTTGTGTCAGGGCCCCCAGAGCCCACCCGCATGGGCAAGGGGAGAAGCAGGAGAGGCTGAATCAAGGTCAAAATGTGGGAGCAGAAACCAGGCAACCCACGTCCCCAAAGCCCTCATCGTCCTTCATAAAGGCTGCACTGAAATGAGTGGTACCCAGGCTCGCAACGGGCCAGGCGCCAGAGGAGCTTTCCCACCCGCCTTCGCGGAGGTTGTGGTGTTCGTAGCGAGACATGGGCTCGGGAGACCCAAGGCGAGATTTAAAAGCTAGATAATCCAGGTCTTCCACTGCTTTCCCGCAAGCCCTTAGGCAAGCGATTTCCTTCAGCTCTGTCTCAGCTTTTCTGCTGGTGAAGAGGTAACAACACAGGGCAGTGTCTCGTCAGCAGAGCGCCCTATGGTGCTTTGTAAGTCAAAAATCCACAAGACTGGTGAAATCTCTGTTAAACACTATAGTGTCACAAGCAGTATGTGAACATCCAAACAGCCTACACATTAGTTGCCCCCTTCCTTGCAGATGCTTAGGAGAAAAGCCTGTAGTGCTACATTTTTGTCCACTGCTTGTCTGTCCATCCAGCTACTGGTACAGCATTTTGTACAATTTCTATTTCTAATTCATAGAGCATGAACTGAACTCTGAGAATTGGCAATTTTCATTTCTGTGCGCTAGTCAGTCCTTCTGTCCTGGAAGGACTATCCCACGCCAAGGGTAGCCAGAGCAGTGAACCAAGGTCGCCTGAACAGGTCCTGAAGTACCTCCCGGCACAGGCTATTGCGTTTGCAGTACAGGGCATCTGAGCGGTTGTGGCTGGGGCTTCCGTCTCTGCGGGTATCTGCGTGCTACCTCTTACCCATCTCCGTCCTGGCTGGGTTTTACGAAAGGTGATTACAGGTCTTTCACTGCTGTGGTCCCTTGGAAATGATTGCAGGGCCATAAAGTCTGCCAGCATCTGAGCCTCCTGGCAATCTTTGTTTGGAATAAAAACTTTTTTGGGGGAGGAAAAAAAAAATCAATAAAGTGAATGTGTGCAAGGAGCCCCAAGTCCGGGGGAGCGGAGAATCTCCCAGGAGACTGACAGTGTCATCGCCGGCATTTCTGCTGGCCCTGCTGCCTTGGGGCTGGTGCTTGGGGGATTTCGGTGGTGCTGGTGGGTTAGGATCTGTCCCCGGGCAGCGCGGGAGCAGCAGCTGCTCTCCGTAACCCTGCCCGGCATCCGCTGCTCCCCGGCTGCGGGAGGCACCTGCAGGCGGACAGACTGCGCCCATGTCTTTCCCGGGCTTGGGGTTCACCCTGCTGTCGGGCCTCCTCTGCGTGATGGGCTGCATCGCGCCCCTGCGACACCCACTTTGAGCTCAAGCAGGATCAGGTCATTTTTGGTTTAAATATATTGTTTTTATTAAATTTTTTTCCTCCTCTGAATTAATTGCATCCAAAGAGGTTTTTTTTTTTTTTTTTTTTTAACCTTATCTGTGGAAATTACCTGTAATATTGTAGTGGCTGTTTAATATATATATACGTATGTATATGGTAGGTTTTACAGCCCATTTTTATCACCTTTTTATTATCTTGGGTCAAAAGCTTTACTGGGTTGCATTCAGGGAATTATGCAAACTAAGAGAAAATACCATAGCAAAACTATAGATTTTCTCATTAAACTCTGCTTGGACATGTAGTTATTGTAGTAAAACTCTAGTAACTATTACAGGCCCTAATATAAAATTATAGTTCGACACCTCAGCGTGATTGGCCTTGCAGCACGTTTAAATTAACCCCTTCTGTGCCTTGCCCGCTCAGGCTAACGGCCTTTGCTGCGAGCGGTGGCGGGGCTGCAGGAGACGTCAGAAGTTACAAGTAGGAAAACTAAGGTGCTGAGCAGGTGATTTGTCCGATGGCTGCAACAAAGTCCATCGCAGGCCTGGAGGGTTTTAGTTTAGAAAAATCAGGATTTTTTCCCCCGTTGCTGCCCCAGCTCTCCCCTGTCCTGCAGGCGTTTAGGTACGTGGTTAAGTCAGAGCGTGGAAGGGACCCCACCGAATTCCAACTGGATAAAGTCAAGCAAGGAAGTAGGAGTTTGCTGGATCAGGACCATAACGTTCAATCTGAGCAGCCTCTCTGTTTGTTCCATAAATTGCTTAGTTCCCACCACCCAAAGACTCCTTAATTCTCCCAGCCCTGCTTTGTGAGCAGTGGATTTAAGGAGCAGCAAGCATATTCAGTGACTTAATTAGCTCAGACAAGATTTTATTCTCAATTACACTCAAGTAAATCTTAAGTGCTTCCATTCAAGTGGATGGTGTTAGTCCACCCTTGTAAAAAGTAAAATAAGATAAAATATCACCCATGCACTTGAGTAAAGCTCCATGCCTCTGCCCTTAATGCTGCAGCAATCTTTGGAGTTTTCTGGGGACAGTTTCCGCTGCACTAGCGGCAAGCTATGTTTAAAACAACATGTACAGTCCAGCGGGGATGGGGAATATTTCCTTCTGATTGTCTGATTAACATTTTAAAGCCATGTTGATAATAACCTGGGGTAGCGTGACAGTTCAGCAACTTCATTCGAGGGAAACACTTAATCATATTTATTATGTAAACACAGCTTGCCATGCCCCCATTAAATTATTAATAGTACCATTAACATATTTACATATAAATCTTATAGCAATTGATGGAAATGGCTTCAAGAACCTTGCGTTAGCTGCCTTTTTATAATGGATTCTCCTTTGCAAATACTCATTTATTAAAGAGACAAAATATTAATTTTTTGTTAAATGTTCATGTCAAAAATGTCAACTTTTCGGTTTTGCAAATTGCCATTTATGCAGAACCTACTGACTTTGTATTTTCCTTCTTAAAAAGATGGTCTGTTTAAAAATACTGCTTTAATAGGGCAATTAATGGGAGTAACAGTAAAGATGTTGCAGTGATCCAATTTTTTTGCGTTCTCATTACTAACCTGGTTGATAGGCTGAACAATAGAAACGCTGGAGGTTTGGTCCCACCACTCCACCCAGGGAGGCATCCAAAAATGGCCCCAGTCCTACAGCGTGAGGTTTAGCTTTTCAGCGGTTGTATTTGCACATTCCAACACTGGCACAAGAGTCTGTAGGACCTCTGATCAAAATACAAATGGTTTCCAGGTGTTCAAAAGTTACTTGCTATTTTAGGGACCTGAATTATTTTACTACTACTTGCAGTCGCGCCCAAATTTTCCCATTTGCACTGATCCCCACAAGGGTGATTGGAGATGCTGGTCACCAAAGGCCAGTTATTCCACTCTTTGAGTGCATTTCCTATGAAATCAAGTGAGATCTTCTCTCAAAAAAGGAAAGGGAAACTGAGGGGAATTGGTGGCATAGTGGGAGCATGGGAGCAAGAGCAAATAAGAGGAGATAAGAAGGAAAGATTTACTATACAGAATACATGAAAGGAGTGTTAGGAGAGATTAAGTTACCTTGGTAATTCTTTGCCTATTTCTTCTGCAAATTCTATAGGTTTCCTAAGCAGCCCAGCCCTGACTAATAATCCTAATTAGGCTATATACTGTAATTCCTTAATACCTTCCAGGTAGCAATATCCCAGGTGATTCATTCTCAGGATTGCCAATATTCACAAGTTTATCATAAGACTCTCAGGATTTTTTCTACTTAAAGTTTCAGCCCATGCAATCATGTGGTGATACAGCAACCTCAGTTTACATTCTAAAGAAATAGAAAAGGTCAAGGCAGAAAGCTAGAATACGTGATGTAAGCAGAGTCCTTAAAGTATAGAAACCAGAAGGCAGAGACAGTGACGACCACGGAGTTGTGGAGTCATAGGGTAGTTTTAGGTTTAGGCTGGAAGGGACGTCACGGCATGCTTGCATCCGATGCATCTCATATTTCAATGGCAATTGTCATTAACACTTTTAGTAATAAAATAATATAGCTCATAGTTTTTCTGTATTATGAACTGTAACTGTGCACAGAGAGCCCCAAAGCCCCTTTGCCCTCCAGCGCACCCGGTTTCAGAGCACGAGACGGTGGCTGTCCCACCCCAGCAGCCCAGAGCAGAGCGGGGCGGAGGTGGAAACGCCGCCGGCCGGGAAGGAGCCGGGACCGCCTGAGCTGGGACCTGCCGGGGACGCAGCCCCGCTCCCTACGGCTGCGCGGCCTCTGCAAGCCGCGTCCCCGTCCCACCCCTCGCTTTCTCCCGCCTCGGTGCGGGGCCTGATAAGACACTTGCCTTCCTGGAGAGGCGTTTAAGAACAAGGCCGTATTATGGTAATACTGAAGCCCGGCAAAGAGGGAGGAGGCGGAAAATAAGATTTTTTTTTCCGTTTCTCAATTAAATGAATGTTCTCCTAACCTATCATGCCCAGCCCTCGTGTGTGCTGTTACACCTGTCTCTAAAAACTCTGATTTTTCAAGCAATTTCTCACAGAACAGGCACTTTCAGAAAAATCATAAGAAAGCAATCGTTTCAAATTGGTCATTTGGGACTCAAATTACTAATCTAATACATTTTTTTATTGAGGGTTCCTGAAAGGTTCCATAAAACACAGTCTGTGAAGCTGCCCAAACTTGCCAGCCTCTGAGTTTGACAAATCGAACCCAACAATCCACTTTGCAGCTCAGGTTTAGGGCCCACGAAGCCGCCACCGAAATAGAAGCATTTATATTTCTACATCAATAGTGCCTATCTTGTCAGATTTTGAAATTCCCTGGGGTGGCTTATTTATTTATTTATTTATTTTTATTTTATTTGGGAGGGCTGGCCGAGGAGGACCGAGGGGCGTTAACAAACAGACTCTCCCCGCCTCTCCTCCCTGTTTGCCCCCTCGGTCTCCAAGCTGCAGCAACCAATATTGAGGATATTTGGGGGTTTGACCTGGAATATGCTGCTGCGCTGGGGAAGAGCGAGTGGGACAGGTCTGAGGGAGAAAGTCTGCCCAGGCAAGCAGAGGGCTGGGAAAAGCTGGGAAAAACCTGACTTCTCTTTATTATTTAACATCCTAACGTCTTTGATCAGCCCCCCGTAGCAGCAGGCGCTGTGCAGAGGCGGTCCCTGTCCTCAGGGGCTTGAGGTCTCAACAGAGGAGGAAGCCAAGATGTGGGAGAGACGACGAATTATCATCATTCTTTAGAAATGAGTGCTCAAAGCGTGGGAAGATGAGGGAGAACGGACAGGGGGGCTCTGGCAGAGTCACGGGTGCCGGTTTTCCTGCGTCCCCCTCTCGTGCCGTAGCCACAAGACCTTATTCCCCCTTTCGCCGCGCTTTTCTCCTTGAAAGGCGGCCGTCAGCTGAGGCTCGTGTTTACAAAGCACATTGGCCTCCCCTCGCGCAAGGCACTAATCAGATACATGTTAATTATTATTTTGGCAGATGCCGAGGCCGGCTGAATGCTGCCTTGAGGTAGAACAAAAAAAGAGGTAAAAAAAAAAAAAGAAAAAGAAAAAGGCGCCTCTCTGATCGGGTTTAATAGAATACAAAATAAAACTTTGCGGGTTGACAGCCAGCTCCTTCCCGATCCTGGAGAGGGAGTGGGGAGGCAGTGCAGAGCAAAGAAAATGAAGCACAGCGAGATAAGTGCCAGCTCCGCTTGCCAAGAGCCCTTCCAAAGTTGCTTTCCCCTGTTAATGTCTGACGGCGATTGCTCTTTTGCAAGAGCTGCTCTTGTCGGTAACGGTGCAGAAATGTGGCTCGGGAGAGAACTTCCTAGTCGCGCTGCTCCGGTCCAGCCTGCAGAGCAGCGCGGGGCGGAGGAGAGGGACGGGGCGCGAAAGGCTGCTGGGCACCAGGCAGGGGCAGAGGCAGGCTGCAGCCCGGGGCCGCGTGGCATCCTGCGGCGCTGCGGCTTGGTGCGTCGCGCCGTGCTGCCCCGGCCGCGCGCTGCCGCCTTCCCCTGGGATGCCTCCAAGGGGGCCCGTTACTGTTTATTGGGTTAACGTGTAGTTTTCCGCCGCTATTACAGTTTTACTAGGGGTATAATACGCAATGTGTAGTCAAAAAGTAGAGCAAGAGTTGCTTATCCGTTGCAGATACAAGCTGGGGTTGCGTTGCAGGCGCCAGCGGTCCCTGGCCTTTTCCCGGGGACTGCAGCGTTTATCCTGAGGCAGCAGGACACCCGGAGGGAGGCCGGGGGAGCTGTAAGCCTCCATCCCACCTCCTGGTCCGGAGCTCCCTGGGGAATTTCACGCCGGGGTCCCGGCTCTCGCGCAGCGCAGCGAGGGCGGCACAGTTAGCAGCACGCACGCTCCGGTGCGAAGACACCGCCTGAACGCTTGCAGGTCTGGGGCTGAAACGTGTCTCTGGTTTGAACTCGTCGGCTTTCGTTTGTTCCCTCTTCCAGTTCTAGAGCCACTGCCCTAAAAGTTAGGAGTTTCTGATTTTGCTGTTTCTTTAAAAAAAAGAAGATCCCCTGATGAAAATCAATAAGCAAGGTGAAGTTTTCAAAGAAAAGCGCCTCCCCTTGGAGAAGCGGCAAGGTGCGTTTCCAGCCGAGGAGGAGGCAAAGGGAGGGACTCACAAATCAAGGGGAAGGAAGGAGAAGCGGGAGCCCCCTGCGCGCTGGCTGCAGGCAGAGCGGGGCCCGCCCGGCCGCCGCAGCACCCGCCTGCGGGGAAGCCTCTGGCACCTCCGTCGCCACCAAGACGAGTCGCGTGGCTCTAGCCTGCGCTTGCTGTGCGGCCGGGCGCCCCGGGCACCGCGGGCGACGGGGCCGCCGCGCCGATCCTCCCCGCTGTTCCCCTTTGAACTCCCTCCGGTCGGCGGGTGTCTTTTGGGGGGCGAGCGAGCTCGGCGTCGTCCTTGCTGCCGTGGCCAGCGCCGAGCCCCCGCTGGGGCTCTTCCCGCCGCTCCTGCGTGCCGTGGCGATCTGCCACGGCCCGGCTCTGCCCGGGACGGCGTCTGCTGAGCTATTTACTTTATCCAAAGGGGAGGAAGAAGCCGCCTCGGCGGCGTGAAAGGCCCGCGGGCAGGAGCAGCAGGCCGCCGTGACGAAACGTCTCCGAGCCGAGCACTCGACAGACTTGGACGCCGAGAGGCGCGGAGGTGCCAAGTGCTGATCTGGCTTTCGCGCCGCCGAGGTCCGTGGAGCTGCTTTGGATTTACACCCGTGGAAGCGAGATGGGAACTTGGCGCGAGGTCTTCGTGCCGCTGAAGGAGCCCTTGGATGTGGGGCCAGGCTTTTAACCGGGGTCGCGGTCGCGGAGAGGCGATGGAGGAGAGCAGGGGTGAGGCTTGGGGCAGGGGGAAGGTGGCCCTGGCCTTGTCCTCGTCCTCAGCTACGGAGACAGCTGCCGTCGTGGAAGTGAGCAGCAAGAGAGGTCCAGCCAAGGGCACTCAAGAAAGAGGGGAAAACTAGGACTTTCAGTGCCTTCCCCGAGCTTCTCCACGTGCCCCAGTGCAGCAGAGGAGCATCTCTAAGGTGCATTGGGTCAAGGCACCCCGCGGCAGGGGCCGAGGACGGGCTCGTCCCGCGCGGGGCTGGGTAATACGCTAAGCGCTGGCTTCCAGCGGGAGACAGCCGCAGGCGCGGGGCCGCGTCCCTGCGGCGTGCCGCGCGTCGCTCTCGGGGGAGGCGAGGCGAGGCGAGGCTCTCAGGGCAGGTCTCGTCTTGCGCAGAGGGGTCAGCGAGAGGCTCGCGCGCCACTTGAATCCCCCGTAAGCACTCTGCGCTGGGGGGAAATTAACTCTCTCTGTAGGATAAGCCGTCAAGAAAAACTGCTCTAACATCTTCTCTGGGCCACAACTGAGGCACGCTTCTATTAGCAACTAAAAAAATATTTCCCATCCTTAGAGTTAAATGAGCCAATAGGTCAATCATGGAGCGAAAAGCAGCGATAGAGACCGGGATGCTGAGTGCCTCAGGTATTGGCAATCTATGTGAGGAATCCCAATAAGCAGGACTCGCCTGTTTTCTGTGTTTAGCAGCAATGTTATTCAACAACCTATTTGCAAATGCCATCTTCCAGAGTCCTCTTTCCCCCCTCATTAAAGTCGCGGTGATAATAGGGCGATTACAGTGCAGTAAGCTAAGTGCAATCCGTTAGTGGCGTCACGGAGTTTTTAGATCTTAAAAAAAAAAGAAAAGAAAAAAATCAAAGCTGTTTAAGTTTTGTTATTATGCACATTAAAGGCAGGCAGTATGGTCTGATCAAAGACAACACCACCCCTGCGCTCCCCCACCCTCCTCCTGCCCCTGCATCTTGTCCCTCCTCTATTCATTAGTGGCCACAGCTGTGCAGTCGGCCAATTACTTGGGAATAATAAGTACATTTTGCAGTAAATTAAATATTAATTAGTCCTTGGCAGGTTGTTGTTTTTTTTTTTTTTTCCCTCTCATTTCCCTCCCTCCACCTGAAAAAAAAATGGAAGGGATGTGACACTGTCATTGCCTGTGTTGGCATGTGGGTGACAGCGGGGGGGGCTCCCCCACAGCCTGGCAGTGGGTCTCCGCGCGCCGTCTTGCCTTGTGGTCTTTACTGCCCTTCTTCAGAGGGGTTCGCCGCTGCTAGCCCAGGACTTTTTAAATCTATTGCCAGCTTTGCTGTTATCTTCTCCCAGCATAGCTCAGTGATAGATCCCAGGTGGGAGGATCCTTGGATCCTGTGGCCAGGGGCTCCGGGACTGGAGCCAGCGTGGTCTGGCTTTGCCCGTTCGGTGGAAATCCAGCCCCAACGAACAAGCACGAATCCCGAGACGCCAGGGAAAGAGCCGGGCAAACCGGGCTGCGCTGTCAGACCTAGCGGCCACCTCCTGCTCCTGACCAGGCACCGAGGCTGGGCTTCAGCACAAACCCAGGCAGACAGACTGGCGCAGGAGCCCCTGGGAGCCGTCGGCTGGTCGCGACGGGAGGAGAAGCAGCTCTGGTCTCTCACCCGTTCCCTGCTGGCTAATTCAGCTGGAGCCGTGGTGCCTGTCACCTCTGCCAGGTTCGGCCGCCCTCCCGAAGCGCAGGCTCACCTTTGCTGAGTGACAGATGCTCCCTGCAGCCAGCAAGGAACCTGGAAACAAGGTCTCAGCATCCACCCGTCACCCATCCTTCCTCCTCACCACTGATTTCAACAGGCACGGAGGAGAGAGCTTTCTCTGATCTCTGTTCTTACCTTACCAGGAGTTTCTGGAGCAGGTATGAGCTACATTAACAAAGCTGGAGCAGTCTTTACCTGTCAGCAGATTCCAAAGTGAAAAGCTGCACTTGTCCAGCTCTTGGATTTACGCTCCACTAACAGCCCAGCAGGCTGCCTTGTGATGCACTACTCACCAGTTCCTCCCTTGGTGCTCTTGAGTGCAATTAAGCACTTAAAAAAAGAGAGAGAGAGAGAGAGAGAGAGAGAAAGAAAAAAAAAGTAGTTTGACAATATGCAGGTTTGGTTTGTATTTTATTTACAGTTTTTACTTAGGGACCAATAAAACCACAGCTGGCTAATGTGAGATCTAAAACTTGCATCTAACTCTTTGCCTCGGATATCTTTTATATGGTAAACTATTTATTTGTGTTTCATCTTGTACAAACTCCTCTTTCCATGCTGAGAAGCTGAGAGCTCCAGGGGCTCTTTGAAGACTATTTGCTATAGGATAGCAACTGGAATACTCTTTAAACATACGCGCCTGCTTTGTCCTACAACTGGCCTCTTGGTGTCAACATGCAGTTTTGTGTGAGTTTCCTGTGCAAAGCTAACATTTGCACACTCCCCTGGCAATTGTGCTTACAGATCCCACTTGTTCAAGCATATCCCATCATTTATTCTTGCAAGTAACCATGAGCAGCAGTTACTCCACGTGCCAAATTAGAGCAGCAGCATCAGGGCCTCTTCAAAAAAAGGAAGATTTGCCTTGCAACAACAGGTTATGAATTCCCACTGCTCTGATCAGCTATGAGGAAAGCACTGTGTGACCCATGTGGCCGGTCAAAACAGGTCCAAGTTTGAATTGCAAGTACCAGGACCTCTTTCTCTGAGCCTTCAGATCCTCATCACACAATTAAAATGCAACAAACTGTTCTTGGAAAGGGTTATTTGACAGCAGGATGAGATGAATACATGTAAAATCCCAGCACATTTAAATGTCGCATAATCAGCCATCTCCACCTATGAACATCCCCCTGGACACTGACCCTGGTGTGCCAGCAGAGCACGTGTGAAGGGTGACGTGGCATCAGGCTGGAGACACAAATCACGCTGAAATGCCAAACAGCTGCGTTACATGCATTCGCAACCCAAGGGTCGTGCTCTCGCCATAAAAAGGAAGATGAACCCTGGTGAGATGGGAGCAATGTTCCCAAGGATGCCTCTGGGAGGGAAAGATCAAGAACCGCTGCTCATAATGGCCTTGGCTGCTGAGACAGTCAAAATAATAACGGGGCGGGGAGGATGCTGGATGGGCTCGACTGAGCCAGGGACGCCGTGTGATGGGTGCTGTGTACCTACCTCCCCAGTGACACTGGATCTGCCAGCTCCCTGCTATCCCTCAGAGGCTCAGGCCTTTGGTTTGCGCAGCCCAACATCTGGCTCTTTTTTTAAAATTCCAGCAGAGAATTCTTTTATGTGGGTAAAAACAGCTGGGACAAGTTCTAGGAAGACACAGGAGGGAAAATATTTTCTTTCTTTCTGGAGTTATTTTTTCACTCTCTCTATTTTCCTTTCTTTCTCCGCTTCCATTGCCATCTCACAGCTCTCTAAATTCACGGGAGCTCTTCCTCAAGGTGAAATGAAGGCTCCGGGCAGCGTTTGGTGGTGCCGGCAGGGAGGGGGCCGGGGGTCAGGGAGGGTGAAGCAGGGAGGGGGCAGTGCAACAACGCAGCCTGATCTAGTGATTAAACAAAGGGATTCAGCCAACATGTGTAAAATTAAGTGATCAAGAGTTGATTACAGAGTGCATTGATTGTGTACTGATGGATTAAACAGAGTCGTGCTCGGGATGCGATTTTCCGAGCCGGGCACGGAGAGTGCAGGCAATCGACGTGTTGGCCAGAAGGACCCGCTTCTCCCAAGCCCTGGCTTTTATACATTCTCCGGATAAATCTGCAGAGAGGCCCATGGAATTATAATCGATTATCCATTTCTCAAAGTCACTTAAGGGCCCTGAGCTACAAGCTAAAGTGCCGGTGCTGCGAAGAGGCATTGGGTATGCGCCGGCATGTGCAGGTGCTGGCGCGAGGGGAAAATGTGGCAATGACCCTGCGTGCTGCAAGCTGATGAATCTATTTTCTTGTAGGAAATAGTTTTGACAGTTCAATATCTGTGTTTTCGATATGTGCCCCACACACCCCCAAGGGAGGAGAGGAGAAGAGAGGAGCAGGAAAGTAGGGGGAGGCAGTGGGTGGGAGGCAGGGAAAGACACTGCCCCATCACCCCTTCAAATTATAGGCATCTCAGTATATCACCAACTTAACAGGCTGCCCTCCAAGTCAAGGGCATGGGAGCTGCGTGGCTGCCTGCGCGCATGCACGGCAGGGACAGCATGGGGCTGGTGTGAAAGGAGCTGGTGCCTTGCACTGGGCGGCTCACTGGGCTGCACAGGACGCCCGCAGCAAGCCCCCTGCCTGGCTGGTGGCGGGATGGTCCCCAGGCTCTTGTTTCACCACCAAACGATGAAGACAGAGTCCCATTTCCGTGCTGTTCCTACCTCTCAGGAGGCACCCAGTTGATTCACCGAGCGATCCCAAGGCAGGGAGGGAAAAGCCGCTCCAGAGCTCCAGCAGCCCCTGTGCAGCACTGTCACTCCTGCTCAGGACTGTGCCCTGGTTTCCAGGAAGCAATCAGAGCAAGGAGCGGACCCCAGACAGCTCTGGGGGCGGCAGGCCCCAGATGTCACATGGGCTCATAGCCAGCCACTGGGATGTCTCTGTTAAACTCTACCTTCTCCTGTAGCTCCTACTGTGGTTATTTTTTGGTAGTTGAAGAAGGTATTTTGCTCCATGTCTTTCCATCCCAAAGATTCACGCGGAGCACAGAGAATGAAGGCACGCTTTGGTGGTCCAGCTGAGCAGCTCCTCCCATCCACCTTGTCCCACCAGGCCAGCAGCTGTCCCAGCTCCGTGGGCCAGTGCACCAAGGGACGAAAAATTAACCTTGTAGCAGCAAACAAGGCCAGAGGCCTTGGATGCTCAGCACAGTCCTAGGCACTGCCGAGGAGGAAGAGAGGAGGCAAAGGTGAGAGGAAGAGCTGTTCTCCATACTCCGGCCCAGCTGTGGATGTGCAGCAAACAAGGGAGCTTGAGGGTCTGCCAACTACTGGAAAGCATGCTGAGACGCAGTGTTTCATTTCACAGGCTCCCCGAGAAAGGATTGGCTGGTGGACACAGGCACCGAGCTCCCAAGAAGGAAATGTTTTGCCTCTTCTCCTCAGTCCCACCTCCCAGGCAGCTGGCACCCCATTTCAGATGTTAAGTGTAGTGCTGAGATTGCCCTGTGTTTTGTGCTGTGAGCAGACCTGACCTGGCTATCCAGCCGGTACCGCAAGCCAGAGGACCATGAGTTACCTGCATGGCCCCTGGGCCCCATCAGCTCCGGTTGCTCTGCCCTGCAGCTCCATGTGCAGACCCTGGCTGCAGCTTATCTGTATGACAGGACAAGCCCCACGGGACGAGGGCAGCCCAAGGATGCAACAGGAGGGAGCTGCTCTGCACCCAGGCCGTTCCCCAGGCTGGAGGGTCAGAACTGCAGGACATGTGCAGAGCACCCCTCCCCTGCCACCTCTGCCAAAGCCAAAGACCCCGCTGATGTCAGGGAGAGCCAGCTGCTCCCTGGAACCTGTGTGTTTTGGAGACAAGGTGGCAGGTTGGAGAAGGCTCCAGTTTCCCTGCTGGGGCAGAGGCTGGTAGCAGGAAAGTCCAGTTCTGTGTCCCTGAGCTTGTCCAGACTTATACCAACACCAGGCAGGGAATACGGAGTGGGAAGAAGGGATCTGTTCCTGTTCGTGTTCCCTGTTGCCCTTCTGGTTTGGTCCATGTGCCTCGCCATGCGGACTCCACGGCGGATCACAGATCCGTACCAGGTGCCTCAGGTGACCTCCCTGGCCCGGTGTCACATGCCATCAGATGGGCAGGTGCACAAGGCAATAGCTAGGGAAGAGGGCAAGGAAGGAGGCGAGCGCAGCTCCTGGGGTTGCCACCGCTGTTTTCTTCCCTCCTCGCAAAGCCAGGGGCGGCGTTTCGGATTTGCTCTGCTAAGACGCGTCTCGCGCTGAGCCTGCGAAGAGCGCCGCGGGGAGACGGGGCCCCGGCGCGTCCCGGCTCCGCTCTCCTCGCCCTCGCTTCCTTTCGGGCCCGGCCGCGCTCGCCCCTTCCAGCCCTCTCGGCAGCCCGCGTTCCTCCCGTCGAGGATTCATTGTCTTGTCAGCCCCTAGTTAGCCGGCGTGCGTGCGAATCATAAATTACCCCGCCCGGGCCTCTGCTATGCTTCAGCACAGACAAAAAAATTGCACTCCATCACCGTGTCTCCCGGCTTTTAGTGGTATTGATCAATGCTGCTCCCTTCCCGCCCCCCCCCCTTTTCATTTTAACCGAGCCGGTTAAGTGCAGTATCTTATTTTGTGCTGGGACAAATGAAAAGAATATTAGCAAGGGCTGAAATATATCTCTTTTTTATCTCTCTGCTACTTTTTTATTGAATCTTTCTGAGTAGGTGGCTTTCCGCAGGATGACAGCCTCATGACAGGCTCCTCATTAGAGCTGAGACAGTAATTGTGATGCATTTCCCTGCGCGGCCTTTTCACTTCGCTCCCCCCCCCTTCCTTTCCTCCTCTCTCCTTTTCCCCTGATTTGTAAAGTGATTGGATGTACAGACTCACTCAGTTTCTTAAATTATTGCCCAGCTCAATCCATCTTCCTCTATTCTGCGATGGGCAGCCGTGATCTCCGCAGATTGAGAGTCGCAAGAGGTGGGTTTTGGCCGCTCGGAGGGGTTTCTTGCGTTTCCCCCGGAGCCGGGGTGCCAGCTGCCATTAGAAACGCGCTGCCGGATGAGACGGGACGGAGCGGCACAGGCATTGCCTCTCTTCCAAAGACCGACACTTGGAACAGCCTCCGAGGAGCCCGGGTTCTTACTTGAACGTGCATTTTTTTACTGGGCTGCCCATGGGATCACCTCCGCCTGGGTCCCCAGCTGGTATCGGGTGGCCGGCAGCAGCGCTGCACGACTTTACCTCGGGCCCTCCAGTGCCCAGCTCACCTGGAAAGGCAGCTGCAAGAGCAGCTCATTCCTCTGGAAGAAAATCAATATTTTAGCAAGCTTTTCCGCCTTAGATCCAACTGTAGGTCTTTTGCCTCAGGAGAAATAGGTACATTTGCTATGCCGGTCGGCAGCCCGAGAGCTTTAGCACGGAAGCAGCGCTCTGGATAAGGCCCTGCGCCGGGACACCAAGAGCCAAGTTCAGCTCTTTGCTACGCCCCGGTTCGCTCGTGCGGCTGTAGGAAGTAGCTCGGTCCTTCTGTGCCTGTCTTCCCCCGGCTATATAAAACAGGCTGTCACCCACCCCGCTCTCTTCTCTCTTCAGATGCACGGCGGGGATGGACCCGTGCTGAGCTCTTGCTCGTGCAGCGTCAAACACAACCCGAGTCCAGCTTCTGCCGGTGCCCAGCGGCAGCTTTGCTCTGTAATAAAAGCAGAGAAGTGCCTCCTCAAAGGCCTTTTCGTACATGAAAAGCCACTTCTCCCAGCTCCCTTCCTCGCGTACCCAGACCTCAAAAATACACATGCTGCTCAGCCTCAGTCGCTCCAGAAAAGAGCAGGTCAGCTCTGTGCGGGGTCCCTTCCACCGGCGATCCGAACGTGCTCGCTGTGCTGTACGGTGTTTGCAGAATTAGGTCGTGCTAGGGATCCAGTTACAGCGGCACGTGGCTCTGGAGTTGCCTCCCTGCCCGCGCCGTCCCCAGGGCCACGGGCTCATGCGGAGCCGCGCAGGCAGCATGCCCGCACGGCGTGCAAACAGGCACCACGCGCCCGGGCAGGAGCCCCAGGGGTGGCAGCCCCGTGCAGCAAGGAGCGGGCAGCGTCCTGGCTTCGACCCTCCTCCTGTGCAGATGTCCCAGGTGCCAAGTACCTCTTCTGATGTGCCTGTGAGAAAGATGACTTGGGAGAGCAAAGTCCCAAGTGTCAGACAGACGGAAGCACCACCCTAAAGATGGACCATGACCGTGGCCTCAGGCAAAACCGGCTGGATCCAAAGGCTCCCCAGCAGGCGCAGTCGAAGCATGGCACCAGAAGCACACCAATAAATAACCTTGCGTGGTCCAGATCCACCAACGCGGAGACAGAGCAGCAACAAGGAACGTTATTCGTGCTCTCTAACTTTATTACTGAACAGTTTTTGCTTCTTGAAGTCACTCTGCTGTTACTCCTAGGTACTCTGCGCTGACACCTGAGCCACCTCCCCTTCAGTCGCCCCGCTCTTGTCATCGTCCCCCAGGGCCGGTGCAGCCCCTTCCCTGCCACTTACTGTCGGGGGGTTGCTAGCTGCCGCGTGGTCCTCTTTGGATGCCGCGTGGGCTCGCGGGGAGAAGAGCTAGCATTTGGCTATTTCCAAGCTAATATGGGTCTTTCTTTGAATTATTGTTTTTTGAGCTGGAAGGAAAGGAGGCTTGTCACACGAGATATCTGCTATCAGTACACAAATAACAGCGGGCCCATCATCGAATGGAAAATAATCGTCGCAGAAACCGAGTCGAGGGGGAGCCAGGAGGGATTATTACAGGCGCTGGCAGTGGTGAAGCTGTCAAGGAGCCTGTGTCAGCACTTCCATTACCACCCACTTGGTTTCGGAGCAGCCCAAGAAGCACAGCTCAGGGCCACAGGCCCCAGCATGGGGTCATTTCTATTCAAAAGAGTTTCAGATCAACTGGCTTTGATTGGTTTTAAATGATGGAGTGTTTAAAAGAGAGAGAAGGAGAGAAAATAGGAGGATGACATGGAGGGAGGAATCTCGGGAAGGGGAGTTCTGTACTCAGACAAGTGGAAAACTGCTTGAGATCTTGGAAAATTAGGAGCTGAAAGAGAAGTGCTCATCCTCCCAGGAGCAAGGTGAAGAAAGGGAGAATTTCAGAGGGCCATGAGGAAGGACAGGATGGTGAGAAGATGCCCACCAATTATCTGCCCCAGGAAGGCCCTTTAGGACAAAGCAAGCAGGTCCCCAGTAAATGTTCAGCAGGGAGCATCCTGCCATGAGTGTTTTCCCACCTGCTGCCCGCTTGCATATGCCACCTGGGCAGCCATCTCATGCCTGGGGAGGCACCTGGAGCAATGCATCGGCTGCACAATAAGCTGACAGCACAACAGAGCAAATAACGGAATTATGAACAATTTATTCCATTAATCTGGCAACTCGCTGAGCTCCTGGGTTGCAGCAGCCCTCACATCTTGTAAACTTTGCATATTCAGAGTGACTTGGGAGTGTTGTATACTCTGTGCTTCAGAGTGACAAGGGGCTACACACATCGTGTGCTGTTGCAGCAGTTGGCTGGCTGGATCTGTGTTTTTCCACTTAAATGCTCTCCAAAACAGAATTTCCCATTTTGCTTGCAGCAGACTTTCGAGGGGTTCCCTTCAGCGTAGCCCTCCTTGGTATCTGAGCATGCAATGCATGTCCGTATCAGCCAGCTCAGAAACTCAAGGGGATGAAACCAGCTGGAGGGAAATCGTTAAAGGAGCTAACGAGTCACCCCAGCAAGAGGTTACCGTCTTTGTGCAACAGTTCCTCACGTGTTCTCACCAGGCTCTGAACTTGCCGCTGTGCTTTTGGTAGGATCTCACACCGTTGCTCGTCGCCGGGTGGCCGAGCACCTCCAGCACAATCCTCCGGGGATAACAAAGCTGCTGCTGGGCCCTTCTTTTGGCTGGAGTCATCAGCCACTTAGCTTGGGATGTATTATCTGGGATGCTTGGGGCTGCGGAGGAGGGTGGATGCTGATGTGAGTGTTCCCCAGTATCTCAGCCCAGCTCCAAGCCTGGAGTCCAGACCCTGTTTCCTGTCAATTTGCAGTGCATCAGGCTGATTGAGGGGAGTCAGTAGAGTTACGTTGGTTTCATACTAGTGTAAATGAGCCCAGGATCTCACCCACGATCTCCAGTGAGAACAGAAGGGTTCGATTCAATCCCCACCAGGGCTGGGATCCATTTGCAGGCTCCCTCTGAAAGAGCCAGCAGAAAAATTCCACCGCGCAGGGGTGCGTTTGTGTCTCAGGCGCTCGGCTTTCAGAGCAGGAAATATTCAGTTTCAACACTTCAAGTTAAACATTTCCTCGGAGCCCGGGAGACCAGGCAAACAGCGGGAGCACCGAGGCTCTGCCTTTTCATCTCTCTGGCACTGGCGAGCGGGGGGTCGGCAGCGGGGGAAGCACGGCCGAGCCGCAGAGGGTAAACACTGGAGCTGAGCCTGCGGAGTAACCGGAGAGCGAAGGCGAGAGAGAGGGGCAAGGAAAACAAAAACACAGCTGCCAAAAAACAAAAGCCTGAAAAGAGCCATTCAGGGTCTCCCAGGAGCAGGTTTGGCGCAGGGCATGGAGGAGGAACGGGGAGCACTTGCTGCCGTGGCAGGCACAGGTCCAACCTGCGTGGGGATTTGGACCCGCCGTTTTACCCCGAGCAAATGCCCCCTGCTCTGTCAAGTGGGGTAAGCGCCCACCCACGGCGTGCTGCAGCACACGCCGCCCCACGCACCGCAGCATCCTTCGCTTTTTCGCGAGTGCCAGGGCGCTCCCGCTGCAGAGAGGAGAGGCAGGATGTACGTGTCTCCGTCGCGGCTTTCACGAGCGAAGCTATAGTACCCGGGACTCCCAGCTTCTCCCTCCCTGCATCCCTGCATCATATGCCACACAGCTGAGTACCGCCGCGTGGGGTGTCAGACCGGAGCGTGGGCGTGTGTTGGGCCCCCGGGACACGCTGTGGTCGCAGTCACAGCTGATCTGGGGAGACACATCCAGCCGGCAGCCTCTGCAGCACTGCGGGCAGGCAGTGAATTTTGCAGACGTGGGGAGGCTTGCGTAGGTGTCCTGCTGCCATCAGAAATGGTCCCTCCCTGCTGCCTGTCACTGCCACTTATGCCAGCCCCTGCAAAAGCGAGGTTGTCAGCCCCTTGGGCCAGGAGCCAGGGCTCCTTCTGTCTCCTGCTTTGAAGCGCTAGCGTGGCAATCTGTGCGTCAGGGAGTTGGCTGCCTGTCCAGGGCCCTGGTCTCCTGCCCCGGTTAAAGCCCTTGCTTTTGGAGAAGCACCAGGCGCCTGTGCTCACTGGAGCACAGGGATCTGTCCCCGCTGTCACAGCTCCTTCTAAGTGGATGCAGCATGACAGCTGTCACATCCTTCCTTGACATGAATTCATTACAATATCGTTAATGTAGCTGGTGGTTAAGGCCATTGCTGCTCATTTCTCCTGCTGGCCTGGGCAGGGGTTGGGACTGCAAAAGAAGACAGCAAGAGCCTTTCCCACAGCCTGAGATCCCTCCTAAATCCCTGGGACATTCAAATACAAAGTCACTTCTGCTTAGCAGCATGCATCCCATCGAAGATCCCGAAGAATGAGCAGGGAGTGAGGGCCTGAGCACCCAGGAGGTTAAAAAGGCCTCCAGCCCAGTGCAGCTGAGCTGGTCCCCAGGCACCACACCAGCTCCACGTGCCGGGGTGTCCCAGGAGGACTCTGCTCTGGGCAGCTCGGGCTGCCTGCTCCAAGGCTGCCCATCCCAGCAGAGCCGGTGCGGTGCCAGAGTCCAGGACTGCCCTGCGCCTCCTCCAGCGAACACACCCAGCTCCCTGGAGAGCAAAGCCCTGGAGATGTTCAACCTCTGGAGACGCAGAGGACACCTGTGGCCTGGCGGCGCGGGCTGCGGGTGGCAGGTGGGGGCTGGCGGCCCCGCGGCGGTGACCCGGGCCGGGAGCGGGGCCGCGGCGCGGCGGGGCGGAGGCGGCGTGTTTGCCCGTGCATCTGCGCGCCCCGCAGCGGGGATCCAGCAGGATTTCCCGTCCGCTCAAAGGCTGCCTGTTTATTTTGGGAGGGAGACTCAGACAGCTCCATTGTTTTGCTGCGGAGTTGGGGTTATAAATAGCAGGTGGTAGGGGACACTCCTGGGCTATTTTGGGCCCCTGCTACACAAAAGTGGAAAAGCTCCAACAGGAAGGTGGAATCACTGAAGTGCCGACCTTTCCTGCTAGGGTCAGCGGGAGCTCGTCGTTTGGGTTCGGTTTGGTTTCTGGGCACCGTTTAAACATGGGGCAACGAGGAGAGAGCCTATGCGTGAGAGAGAGGGAGATGCTCCCAGTTACGCAGGCTGAACGCTTTGTGCTCCCATCTGCCGGAGAGGACTAAGTGGTCTGCATGGGGCAGCGAGACGCCGGGATCTGTCTGTGGCTCCGCGTGGGAACTGTGGGGAGTAGCTCAAGTCCAGAGGAGAGATGATCCGGGTGGCTGCGGTCTTCTCCGGGGTCTGCAAGTCGGAGCGTTCCCAGTGGGTGGCCGAGAGGGGGAAGCAGGGGAAGCTGTCTCCGTAGCATCGACTTGCTCTGATTTGCCACTTCGGTGCCTCAGTTTCCCCCATCTCCCATTCGGAGGTGGAAGAAAAGGCCAGCGAGCGTCCTGGAGGCAGCCCCGCTGCAGCCAGGCACGTACGCTCTGTCCTGCCCGCAGGCAAGGATGAGCCAAGGTGACTCACAAACTTATTTCAGACCCCTCCTCTCGTTAAATGCCTGCGCCAGGCGGTTATACAGTGAGCAGCAGGGACCCAGTAAAGCTGCTCACACCAATGTTTTATACTTTGAGAAGGTCTATTCCTTTAATGGGGATTCATTTAACTGGCCTCTACCATCGTTAGGAGCCATAAAATGGCACCTTTTGGCTTCTGATTGGAAGGCCACGTTGCATGTAGCCCCCTCGTACCAGCGCTGGCTGCTTTATTGTGCATTACTGCCTCTCACTCAGATTTAACCAATTTGATCCATGTCTAATACATAAATAAATAATCCAGCAGGAGGGTTCACATTAGATGACAACAGGCGGCTATAAAGCATGTTTCTCCCCGCTGGAGCCATCTGAGCCGGGCTCCGCACGCCCTCTCATGAGCAGAGCTGCTAATACAGCTGGGAGAGAGGGGCCAGAGACCCGTGGGCTTTTCTGTTTTATTGAAACTTCATTGTTTGCTTAGAGTTTTATTTTATGTTAAATAGATGCTGTATATTCCTTATAGAGGAGGCAATAAAGTTTCCAAGCCGGAGGAAATTGGCTGAGGAGCAGGGACTGAACGGGGGAAACCTGGCTGCGCAGGTGAAGTGGAAGGGCAGCGTTTGGGGGCCGAGGAGGGTCTGCGCCTGAGCCGACAGCTCCGCACGCCCCCGCTGCCAGGGAGCCCCCAGGCTCTGAGCCCAGCTGGGGAGCGGGCTCCCCACGGGCCCCCAGCGCCCACCCGTCCGTGCGCGGTGCAGGTGCTGCTGATTGCTGCTGCTGCCGCGGGGCACCCGGGCTGAGGCTGTGCAGGAGCTAAAGCTTTCTCCCCCTCTTTTCCTCCCCACAGGCAAAAAGAAGGCGACTTTGTTTGACAGCCAGGCTCCCATCTGCCCCATCTGCCAGGTCCTCCTTCGCCCTGGCGAGCTGCAGGAGCACATGGAGCAGGAGCTGGAGAAGCTCACGCAGCTCAACATCAGGTAAGGAGCCACCGGCGGCCGGCGGGCTCCTCGGGGTGGCCCAAGCCTCCCAGCTCCTCGCTGGGCAGCGGAGGCTGTGATACCGCAAAAGCCCCTGTGCCCAGGGCCTCATCCAGCCCCACTGAATCCGGTGTTTGTCTCCGGCCTCCGGCAAAGAAGGGGCCGGTGTGCAGGACAACTCCACGCCACTGGGATCAGGGCTGGCCTTTAACAGCTACCACTGCGCAGCGGGGCTAAAAAGCCCAAGATCCACTTTCCTCCTGCCCCCAACACTTTGTTCCCCTGAGTTATCGAATGTGGGACACTGAGCACTAACCAGCAGGGCAGAAGCATTTCTCCGGCATTCCCCACGACAGACTGGTAGAGATGGGACAGAAATGGGACAGCCGGGAAGGTGTGTTGAGGTGGGCAGCTCTGGCACTGCTCGGACATGGGCGTGCTGAGCGCATGGCTCCGGCAGAGGAGACGTTAAAGCAGGTCCCACCTGAGCACTTCCCACGGTGGGGCTGCCCCTCCGCTGCCTTCAGCTCCCACTGCCTTCTGCTTTCCCCAGCTCAGCAAAGTCCTCTATTTAAAAAATAATAATAATAATAATTGCATTTTAACTGCCAGCAGTTATTTAGGAAATGGCTGTGGCCAAGGGTTGGCAGATCCCTGCCCCCGCCTTAATAAAAATCAGCAGCCTTGGAAAAGAGCGTGTTTATTTCAATTATTAATGAATTCCCCAGTCATTAAAAGGTGAGAAAAGAAATCAAACTGCCGACTAGAAGCTCAGTTACGTCACCAGGTGGTGGGAAAGGGAGGGAGAACATGGGTATCCGGTGTGTGTGCCAGGGCAAAGGGGTTCACTTAGCTTTGGAGAGAGGAAGCAGGATCCGTCCCAGCCCGGGCTTAGCATAGCATCTTTTTTTTTTTTTTTTTCTTCCTATAAAACGAGCAATAACCATTATAGATTGAGGGAGAAGGGGGGAACTTCAAGAAGCAGAGACACCCCCCAAAACGGGCCTGGGCTGAGATCTCTCTGAGGTCCACCACCCCTCGAACAGGATGCGGAGGAGGAGAGAGGGGGGAAGAGGGAAGAGCCAGCCCACTCATCCCACGCGACGCCCGGTCCCCTTGCGAGTGTAATTTATGGTGTAATTTGGGCCGCATCCAACTTAATAAAGGGCCACCGCAAATTAGTGAACAGGTTTAAATGAACAGAAGCAATTAGTGCTCGGAGGAGCCCATCAAAGAAGCTGGGCCAATATCAGAGGGAAACTGCAACCGCGAGCCAGGAGCGGAGGATGGCTGGCGCGAGGCAGCGATGGGAAGGTGGCATTTAATGGGAAAGGAGAGGAAACCCTAAATCATAAAGCGTGACAAGGGCCATTGTGGGCCAGCTGACAAATGAAAAAGAATGGCATTATTCCCTTAAATAACAGCAGCAGTTAGAGAGCAGACAGCTCTCTCCGGCTCGCCCTCGCTTCCCCGGCCCGCTCCGCTCAGCCCCGCGCGCGGCGAAGAACCAGCGAAGGTCTTTATTAATTATTAAATAAATATTAAATAACGGCTCGCTCCGTAGCGTGATGGATAGCGTTCAGTCTAGCCTGTGGATTCGGGCAATAGGGGCTGAGCGTCCGGCGGCGGCTCCGCGTGGGGCCGATTTTGGGAAGGGGGGGGCAGGCGGCGGCGGTGGCGGTGAGCATCTCCCGTTCCCCCACCTTTGCCGCCTGGAAGAGCCGGGAGCAAGAACACGTCAACAAGGGGAGAGAGAAACTAATAATGATCTCAAATAACCCAATAAACATAAAAATAAAATGTAGGCCTATAAACGTGACGGGCACCGGCAGCCCGGGCCGCTCCCTGCCAGTACCGACGCGTTACCGAAATGGCCCAGCAGCTGTTACTGATCAGCCGGATGGGGAGAAGCAAACCGGGGGGCTGCTTTCCAAAGGCCCCTCTTTAATTTTTAATTTTTTTTTTAATTTAAAGAGGATGCAGCCAATCACAGCTTGCGTCGTTAAGTTTTAATAAACCTTCACGATTTGCAAGGAAATCATAAATTTCCGGCGCTGGGGGCGCGGAGGGCAGATTCCCCCCCCCCTCCCCTCCCCCCCGCTCCGCATGCAGCCCCGGGGACTCGGCGGGCGCTGCGTCGGCTTGCAGGGGCTGCGGACGGACCGGGTCCTTCCCGTGCCCCGCGGGGAAGGACCGGGTCGCCCCGCGGCTCCTCCGCCCCGGCCGGCCGGCCGAGGCCCCGCGCGCGGCTCCGCGCGGCTCGCTGAATGCAAATTTCATTTCTGAGCCACTGGCGCTGTTTCAAGAGCCGGCAGCCTCCGAGCCCTTCTCGGTGTTACATATGTAACAGCCTCATTGAACTTGACATGTCAAATTCAGGCCATTTGTGCAAAATCTCCCTTTAATAATACCGTTTCATTTCGCTCAAATGAGACTTGAATGCATGTAAAATGGAAAAGGATATTTAAGCGCTAACATTAGGCAGATGTCTTGCCAGAGGCCGATTGAATATATGAGATTTTGAAGTGCTTAACACGTTTTCGGTGCTCCCTCTTAGAATATGTCACCTGGCTTTCTTTTTTCTCCCTCTCCTTCCTTTCTTTTTTTCACCCCTCTTTAAGCGAAGGGTATAAATTGAAAGAAAACAAAACTACAAGCCTTGGCTTTACGGGGTTTAACTCTTGCAGAGCAGGACTTTGGTATTGCTCCTCCAGAGAGAAATTACCTTGCAGCTCACCTTTGCGGGGCCCGAGCACAAAGCAGCGGAGAGCAGGAGCCCGGCGCGCAGCGGCCCCGCTGCACTTTGCGGCAGGGGTGCTCTCCTCGCTGTGTGTGTACAGCTCCGAGAGCAAAGGTGCCGATCCCCAGCTGAGCCGCAAAGTGCCACCAAGGTAAAAATAAGAAATAATGGTAGTGACCCTCTCCGTACGCTTGTGCCCTGCGCCCCCAGCCAGCCCGGGCCTTGCAGAATACATGAATATTCTCCAGCTCACGTACGTTAAGCTGATCCGTGCGCTGTGCTCCTCACCCCACGCGATTTATATTTACCCACTTTACACCGCATCCATATTAAAGGCTTGCAATAAAGCACACTGAAATGTGAGGCTCTTTCTAGAGATGTCAATGGCCCCCGGCCCCAGCTCACCGCGCTTCAACTACAGCCGCGTCTGCGGAGCCGGGGCCGGCGGGGAGCAGCAGGCAGGTAGATCATTAGAGCTGGTGAGAGCAGCGCCCGTAGGTGTCCCTCAGGGCAGACACCCGCCGGCACATGTGTGCGTGCGGATGTATCACCGCGTATGTCACGGCAGGTAAATATTATGAGCAGAGCTGGTGGCGCTCGAAGGTTAAGCTTTGCTAGGGCTTTCCTTTGAAAGCTCCTGTTCTCAGCTGCTTATAATGCCGCTGTCCTTAACCTGGCCTCACCTCCCCGCTTGGGTGTCTGCCTCCGCCTGCAGCTTCACCTGTGATGGATTGACCAGTTCTGAAAATTGTGCTGAGGAAAAACGCGTTTTGTGTCGTGCGATGTCAGACCCACCTTACAGCCAGCTCTTTGAGGAGCACATGCTTTTTGAGTTCCTAGGACAATGTGCCTGATATCTGGCCAAAAGTTCTTTTCCAAGAACAGGAAAGAAGGCAGTAGGAGCTGAGGGAGGTGAACAGGGGAAGGAATGAGGGCAGAGCGAAAAGAGGGGACAGGAGCCAGGGGGATGTGCTGGGAGTGAAGGACAAGAGAAATTGGGCAGGTTGAGGGAGAAGGTGAGGAGGAGGTCCTGGAAGGGGCAGGACTCTACCGAGAGGTAACAACAAGATCTGCCTCCCAAATCCTGGGGTTTCAGAGGCACAAGAGTCCTCAGCTGTCAGGAGAGCACTGAAATGGCTTGTCAATGCGTGTCCCCTCCAAAGGACCAAAGGGTCTCTGAGAGCTGGCTCAGGAGATGCCAGGCTGTCTGTGGAGCCCGCCTGTGCTGACAGACAGGCCAGTCGTTGGTCTGCCCATGGTGCTTTCTGAGCCCCCAGGTGGAGTTTGGGGGAAAAGAAATTTATTGGATTAGGAAATCACATTACAAATATTACAGTTGCTGAGTCAAGCACTTGAAGGGAAATGTGCTTTTGGATGCAGTTTGTCTAACAACATGATCTTCTGTTCTTGAAAATGCAGTCGCCTTTTTAAAGATGTATTTGGCAGGGGATATTTTTATTTCCCTGTATGGCAGCTTATGGAAGAGAATTCTTCCTTGTGTTACCAACAGCAAACATGCTTCAGAGCTATGATTTCACTTCTCCAAAAGGATCATGTGTATCAATATAGCACGGGAATGGTCCAGTGGGTGGAGCGGTGAGTTGGACTATGTCAGCTCTGTTGCTGCTTTTGTGGCTGAAGGACTCGCTGAGCTCCAACGGGGCTACCTACACTCTTTCTGCTTGCTTCGGGGAGTTGTAAGCTTAGCAGAGGTAGCCAGCAATATCCTCGTACTGTGTTGTACTGTTAGCTGCACGACAGCATGCTGGAGCTGAGCATGTCCGTGTGACAGCATAGCAGAGTGTTCAGGGGCGCCCAGGGATGGACGTGGCCAAGTGGTGGAGAAACAATACTGTCCTCCCCATGCCCTGTGGCTGCGCATACCCTCCCCTTCTTCACTTTTTTTCCTGTCTTTCCTCCACCCTGAATCCTGACCTTATCTGAGCATACCCATATTTTGAAGCCCATGCCCACCTCCTCATCCCCATTAACTGTTCCCAGCCTAGATGAGCGGGTCTCGTTGGTCCTTGCCACTATGCCAAGAGCAGGGAGATGCCCCTGTGTGCCCAGCGTTTCAGAAGTTACGTCATAAGGTGGATCAGGGAATAATTTATCTTCTGATTCTTTAATTATGAAGCTTTTCTTCAAACATAGAGGGCACTGGAGTCTCTTGCCTTGGTGCAAATGGAAAGTGCTTTGGGCTGTTTTCCAGTGACCTCAGAGATGCCATCAGGAAGAGGGAGCCAAATGCTATCAGGGAAAGGAGGGCAGAGCAGGACACAGTGGGAATGCCTATTTCAGAGCAGGTGAAATGCCCAGGCAGGGGTTCAGTTTGGCTGTCGGAGCCAGCCTTGGTTCATGTCAGAGAAAAAGAGCCAGCCAAGGGCCCGTGGTGGCTCGAGCTCCTGTAGCAGCTCTCAGTGCATCTCTACCCAGGCTTAAATCTTCTTTTGTCATCCCTCTGATGCTTTCTCTCCTTCGTTTGCACGTGTGCTCTTCCTCTCATTCTCCTTAATCATCCCTCCATTGGCAGCCAGGCTGGGAGTGTGCAGCACTCCCTCGATTGCTGGCACTGTGCTGAGCATCTTCATCCTGCCAGGAGAGGACTTCATCTCCCAGTTTCTTTATGCAGATAGGCATGCTAGTGGCTCTCCTTGTGGGGCAGAGGGAGCTCTAAGTCCATTGGCATAAGGAATAAGCAGATGTCTGGCAGAATACTTCCAAAATTGCTTCATCTCAGAGGAATCTGCTAAGTATCGTGTTACCCCAGAAGGCCCTTGGAAGAGACCTTCTCAGGGCCGGAGCAGGTAGCTGGTCTGGAGAGAGTGAGGTGGCCGTGCTGCCAGGCCTGGCAGGATAAATAAAGTGTGTAAAACCCAAATTAGCTCTGTTGTCATGTGTCACATCAGGGTCATGGTTCTCGCCTCAGGTCTCCTCGATTTATGCTTGGGAACTTTAACACGACAGCCAGGCACTTCCTTAGGCTTCTTGTACCGCGAACATTGTAGGTCTGCGAGCGTCTGAATGAGTGAGATTAGAGAAACCTTTGAGTGAGAGGGTTTTTTCCTCAAAGCTCCATTGAAGTACATGCTAATTCCCTTCCTTAAAGGCAGCAGATATCTGAGAGTGCTCCAGAGAGGGCAAGGAGCCCTAGCCAACAAGTGAGTGTGCAACCAGGGAAAAGCGGGCATTGAAACCACATGGCAGCTCCCTCCTGCTCCTCAACTTCCTTCTGTCATTCTTCCTTCTTCTTCCCTCTTCTTTTTCCACTTTCTTCTTTTTTATGATTTCTTCCCTTTCTCCTCCTCTTCTTCCCCCTCCCTCCCCCCCCCCCCCCAGTATCAAGGCGACATCTCCAAGCCAAGTACTTTTAATTTCACCCATGGCCCTTGCTGACACGGTGGATATGCACAGCAAGTTAAATTCCCGCCTGATCAATAAAGCAGAAGCAGTGTGTCCGACTGGTCGATATTTTTTTATCTGTCTTCAGCCCAGTCCTGCTGATGACAGCCCCCTGCGCTTCAGCAAAGGCACTCAAGGGCATCAGGCTTTGGCAACACAGCTCTTTTTTTTATTTAAATTAAAAAAACCCAGATGCCTACAAAAAAAAAAAGTTCACGGAGTTTGGCCTTTGCTTAATAACGTTTTATGATTTATCTTAATTTTTAATTGAAAAAAATTTGCGAATTAATTGATTTCTGGGACTTGCCAATTAACATTGTAATTGGGTGCATGATAAATTTCGAGGGAGCATCATTTTTCTCCCTCTCCCCCTTGTCACCGAGGAGGGGAATCGCGAGGGCAGCAGCTTCCTCCCCGTACGCCCCCCTCTCCTTCCCCGGGTGCCGCTGCCCTCCTCCCCCCTTGCTACTGTATCTTAAAGAAGGAACAAGAAAGCTAATAAAGTCGCGTTATTAGAGTCTCGCCAGAGGTGACCCCTCCAGGCATAAATCCGCGCCTGGGAAATCGTGGGGACAGGGACTATTAAGTGCCTGGCCGTACTTCGCGCCAGCGGGACTGGGCACCCTCCTCTCCCGCCGCTGCCCCACGCGGCGCGGGGGCTCGGGGTGCACCTCGGCCCGGGAAGGGGCTTTGCCTCGACCCGTCCCGGCGCCGCTCCTGCCGCGTTTCAACCAAGCCCGCGGCCCGGCCCCGGAGGAGCGCGCCCCGGAGCGTCGGCTGCTCGGTGGCGCTGGAGCGGGGCCGTGAAGGGGCGAAGAGCGGGCTCGCTCCCCCACGTGCCGGGCGAGGAGCAGGCAAACTGGCTAGTGCCAAGGTGAGGAGCGAGGAAGCTCCGTTTTCCCGGGGAGGAGATGGAGACGCGTGGAACGGGCAGCGGAAACCTCGAGCGGAATAAGCGGTGCCTGGGAGCTGCAGAGCTTCCCCGGGCCGGGGGCCGCCCGGCCTCGGCCTGGCTCAGCCGCGGCTTCTCCGGCCGGCCGGGACGCCGGAGCGGCTCGGAGCAGCCCGGGGCTGCGCCTGCCGCTGCCGCCGGCGGGGAGCGGTGAGGGAAAGGAGGGTAATTTATGAGGAGAGGAGTCTGTTTATTATCTAGCAAATGTGGTGCTGCTGATACCGGGGATTTATCCTCTCTCATCCCCCTCTGATTTGTGTCCCTGCCCCTCGCCGTGGCAGATTAATCACGGCCGGGAGGGGAGCAGAGCACCGTCCCAGCTCCCTCGCGCGCGCCCGGAGCGGGGCAATGCGGGCAGCCCCGGGCCCTTCCTCCGCTGCTGCCTGTCCCGCGCCGAGGCGCCCCGCTCCTCCCCTCCCAGCGCAAACTCGGACCCCAAGCGGGGCAAGTCGCCCGCCAGCCGGCCGCGGCCCGTGGCCTGTGGGTGACGGTATTTCTCCTGGGTCAGAGAGGCCCGGCACCAGGAGGAGGGTCTGTACGGGCTTTGGGACCTTGGAAGTCAAGGCTTTCCTCTCGCCCTGCCGCCTTGGGCACGCTGGGCTCTCTGTGTGCCCCCCTTTTCCATCCGTGAACCGGGCTAGGGAGGAATCCTCTCGAGAGAGGAAGGCGTCAGAGCCTCTGCTGGGAGGCAGAGCAGCAGCACCGCTGCAGGGAGAAACCCGGCGTTTGGGCGGGATGCATGAAAAAAGCAGTTGGGGGGGGAGAATAAATCTTGGGTCAGTTATTTTCCCTTAAGCGATGCATGCCTTCTGTGGAGCCTTTTCCAAACTGCCACGTGAGCGGCGAATAATTAAATGGTCATTACAGCTGCGGTAGCAAAAAAGCCCCCCCAGATCAATCTAATACATGACCTTTCCTCCGACTTCTTATTTTTTCCAGCCACCTCCTTTGCAAACAGTGGGAAAGAGATGCAATGTCCCTCCTACCCGAGCCTCCTGCTTTGCCCCCCACACATGAACCATCGTATCCTCAGCCAGACCCTACAGCAGCCCATCGGCTGCCTGAGGCGGAGGCTCCTTGCAGAGGCACGGGTCCACCACCCCATGCTCTGCCCCAGGTCACCCCGGGATGGATGGAGAAAAGGAGAGCTCAGCAGGGAAGGAAGATCTGTGGGTGTCAACATGACGGAGCAAATGGGGGATTTTACTGTGGTCAGGTCACTCACTCACAGCGGTTTATGATCCTGCTGCATCTCCGCTGCAGCTTCATTTATTTCGGGGAGCAGGGAGGTGGGTGGCTGCCCTGTGCGATCAGGCTTGCCACCACTGCCCGCATGTTGGCTACTGAGGTCTCATAAATACTGACGGAGCGAGCAATTGGGAAACGCGGGTGGGATTGCAGGGGCAGAGAGCCAGTGGAGCGGCTGGCTCAGGGCCTTTGGCAACTCTCACTGTCACCCAGCCCCTTTCCCCATCGGCTGCAGGAGGTCTCTCAACCGGTGTGGGGAGCAGGTACCATTAGAAGAGCCACGGCAGGTTAGAAATCACAGCATGCTTCCCCTGACAGTATAGACCATGTTCAGCAGCTCCGTGGAGCTGTCACCTGCAGCTAGGTGAGGATCTGGCCCCATGTAGTTAAAAAAAAAAAAAAAAAAAAATCTCATTTCCTTATTTAGGTTTAAAGTGACACTTCCACTTATTTAAACTAGCATTCACAAAAATCCAATTCCCTCTCTACCCTGCTACTGCTTATTTACTCCTGGCGTTTCCTTCCACACCACCCTGCAGGCTGCCTGGTCCGTGCCGCCCCGCGGGCTGCTCCGTCGCTGCTGGTGCTCCTGCCCTGCAGCCAAGCATGCGAGCCACGTGTCCTGCAGCTAAAAACAAATTGTTTCCACTGGATATTCTTACAGGAAAATATCAGTTGGCTGCAGCTCGTGGCTGCCTCTCAGCTTTGCAGGCTCTCGTGTGGGAGCTGAACATGCTCCAGCCGGTGCCTGTCGATCCGAGGGGTTGATGAGATTGTTTTGTGAAAGAGTCGCAGAGCCAAAAAGCACCAGCTGCATGGCAGCCGTGGGTGTTGTCAGCCCTCTTACCACCTCTTTAAACCTCTTCTCGCTGCGATGTCGTTAAGGGATGAGCACAACAACTGTAACGACCCAAGCTCAAGGAACTTCTCTTGCAGTAGTTATTAATTACGTGTTAGGAGCGGTGCTGGGGCCCAGCTGCTGCGCCAGGTCCCAAGCTCAGCCCTTCCTTGACAGATGCTCTTCATAAGCCCTAACCTGCTTTGGGTGGGGGCTCTTTGGAGAGCTCATTTGAACGTGCTTTGGGAGAGCCAGCAGCTGCAAGATCTGGTGGCTGAAGCATCTCCTGGTGCTGCTGTTTCTTTTCTGAGACTTCAGGCAGGTTCTGTCACTTCGTTTCCCCTTCCGAGCAGGTCTCTCTGTTGCCTTATGTTAGCAAACAGCCAGGCTGTAGCTACAATTGCAACAAAGTTTTCAAAGCCTTGCTCCTGGGCGCTGTCAGGCAGCACTGTGGTGCCCTGAGTGGAGGGGAGGAAAGCTTGCTGCCCCTGTTTTCCTGGGGTAACAGTACTGCAGCTTCTGGCGGAGCTGGGAATTGAACCCATGGTTTCCAGGCTGGGACTCTTTCTTGCCTGTGTGGCTTAGATCTTGCTTGCCCCCCACTTCTCCACCCACAGCGATGCTGCTGGTCCCCGGCTCTGGCCGGGGAGACAAGCTGCTCCTGCTCCAAGGTCTCTAGCACTGTTTTAGGGACCAAAACTTTGTACTTTTCACCATCTCCAGGGGGAAGCCAACAAATCCCTGGAGTTGAAGTCTCCTCCTGTTAGAGTTGTCGTGTCCCTAAGGCCTGATACAACACAGCAAGTCCAGTGACAAGTGTCCAAGGACAGAGGCAGAGGTTTCAGTTTGTGAGAGTGGCATGAGGGCTACATCCAGCATACTGCTTTTTTTTTTTTCCTATGGCAAGCACACCCTGAAAGGCAAGAGCTATAAAAAAATTAAATAAAAATCTAAAGGTCGCTGTGTGTAACAGCATCCGTGGTAGGGTGGAGAAACCACAAGACTGCAGGGAAGGAGAGCATGGACTTAGCATGATGAGCTGCCCTTTGCCTTTTGGAACATCACAGATGACACGTTGGGTCTGAACAGCCCCGTGGGGATCCTGGGAGGGACACCAGGAGACTCCTTGTTGCATACGGGGATGCTCCTAAACAAGTCCCTGCCTGCTTTTAAAACGCATCTGCGTGTCTGTCTGCTATGGCGTAGCTATTGCTTGAATTGTGGAAGGCCTTGCTGCGGGGCAACGTTCCTGCTGGAGCCGGGGTGCCTTAATGAACGGGAGCGCCGGGTCGCTGGTGAGCCAGCGAGGGCCCCGGGGCGCGCGGGGACCTGGCCGTGCAGCTCCCGTTAACGATAGCGGGGCGACGCGGCTGAACGGCCGCACAGGGCTCCGCAGCGAGACCCCGATGGGGCTTCACTCCGGGCCAGCAGCACCGGAGCGGGGACTTTGCAGCCCCCGCCGACACGCGGGGCGCACGGACGAGCGTGCGCGGGGATGTGTGAGCGCTGCTGGTGCCGCAGCCCCGAGGAAGCGGATTAGCGGGGAAGCATCCACTTATCTCTTGGAAATGCAAAGCCACCGGGAGAGAGAACGAGGCTCCCCAGATCCCTGAGCCTTTCCAGGATGTTTCCTTTCTTATTTGGTAGTTTCAGGGGGGTGGGGGGTTGCCTAAAAGGGAAAGAAGTTGTTTTGCTGTAATGAACTAGATAAACAATTCCCCAAATAGATTAAAACTAACTGTAACTTATAAAAGCGGGTAGTAATTATATTTTATTAGCTAGCAAAACACCATTTTTTTATTTGGAAGGATAATTCTGTGTAAATCACCTTAATTAGAAGTGTCAGACGAGCCTGTGAATATCGTACTTAGTAACTAATTTCCTATGTACAGGTTATAATTTAAAACACATGGATCACTCGCCGAGTGGAAATATGCTAGCCATGAAATAATGTGGGGAGTGTTGGGGTTATTACTATGTAAATGTGTAATCATTTCAGACCACTGCAGACTGGCTTGGTGATTAAAGCGAATTCCAAGGTCTCCAAAGATTGTGCTCTCTGCAAGGGCCTAGAGCGAAAAACTTTAAAAGGCACCGAAAAGTGTTTGAACTTTAAAGGTCTTGATTTCCCTTTTACCACTTTTAATTTGTCTGCAGTGTTTATGGAATGGAAGGTTTCTCTTTGCCGATGGCCTTTCGATTCGGAGGCCGTTCCCGGCTCCCGCCGGCGGCCGGCTGCCCGGGAGCGCGCTGCCTCCCGCGGGGCCGAGCGCCAGCCCAGCGGGCCGTGCCGTCCGTGGTTCGGGTGGGTTGTTTGGCGGGACGGAGGAATGCAGCCGGATTGCATTAGGCCAGGGTCTCTGTAGCCTGGGACCTGCTTCTTACCCATCCTCCAAATGAGTCACAGACACTCCCAGATTATTTAAATCAATCGCTATCTGCTGTTCCCAAGGGTAGAAGCTTTGCCTTTTGGCTGATCAGAGAAACTCTCATGCTGGAAACACCAGTTTCCTGGCACCAAAACCATTTCTGGGAGGAATTAATGAGATTCTTCCCTTTTCCCATGAAAAGGAATAATTTTAAACACCTTTAACAAGAAAAGGGAGGAAATGAGTTGGGTTTTTTTAACCTAGGGTTTGGATTATAAACGGAAAAAAAGTTGTTTCACACTTTCATTCACTCCAAAAATTGAGATAGCTCTGGAAATTGGGGGGGGGGGGATGCAGGGAGGTGCGTGGCCCGGATCCCCCAAGCAAGCAACGTCCCCGTGCCCAGCAGCAGGGATCCCAGCCGCCGTCGTGGCTGGGCAGGAGCCGATGCCCGAGGAGCACGTCGGCTCTCGCTCGTACCGACCCCAGAGCCCCGGGAACCGCAGCCGAGCGGCTGCAAGCGCCCCGCCGACTCCAGGGCCGGGAGCAAACCCCTGGTCTCCGGCGTTTGGGGTGACCTGATTGATGGGTAGCTGCTTGTCTCGCCCCGTTTGGGGGCTGGGGGGCGAGGGCAGTGGCACTGCGAGAGGAGGGGGGGGCTCCAGCCCCAGGAGAAAACACCTTCCTCCATCCCTTCTCATTTCATAACACCCAGCCATCTGCCAAATCAAGGCAGATTAAAGCCAGCCAAATTCAATTTCTCCCCGCTGCCACTGCAGCTCGGCATCTGGGGCTAAAGTGTCCCCGACAAAGCGAACATGACAGGCACATTGCTTTTTTGTCACATCTAGTACCATGTTGATCTTCTAAAAGTCTCATAAAAATTTATTGATGTCTCCCATATTGCTGTGATTGAGAAGAAAGGAGCATGTGTGCGCGGCTCCGTGCGCGCGCGCGCGCAGGGGGGATGCGTGCGCGTGTGTATATTAATGTTTCTGAAGTAGATCTGATTTGATATGTCTTGTTCTATTGTCAGCATCTGTTTAGCGAGGCTTTTTAATACTTTCTGGCTGCCGATCACTCATCCTTAGCCTGGGATGCAGGCTTGCATACAAATTTTGTTATTAAACACAATTCCATCGTGCCCCCCCCCTTCCCCAACCTCCGCCTCCAGCCGCTAACCTCCCCCTCCGCCCACCCATCCATCATCTCCCTGGGGCCGTGGGGAGAGGGGAGCCAGCCGCCCCACCGCTGCACACTCACAAGCACAGGCGCCGGCGTTGCCAACATATTTCAAGATCCTTCTTTTTTTTTTGTCTGCTGCAGGTGCTTTGCATTGACAAATCGAATCAGGGGGAAATAATTTATTTCCTAATGCTGTTTGCAGCATGTTAGCAGGAGAATTTACATGAGAGAGATTACTTTAATAACCAAAAAATTACAGTGCAGGCCTCCCCGCCATGTCGGCTTTGATATGTAATTGTTTCAAGTTTAACCTGTCTGGAGGGGGGGAAGGTGTTATTAAATCTATAGCATCTCCCGCTGGTGAGGGCAGGCGAGGAGGAGCACCGTGACGGGGACCTCCTTCCCTGCTAAACGGGGAACAAGCTGAATTAACAAATCACTCCAGCCTCCGGCAGAGCTGCTGTCTCCGCAGTGTGGCTGGAGCCAAGGGGATCTTCTTTCCCGAGCTTTTTAGAGGGGTTTAATTTCCCTCTCTTTTCTTTCCTCCTTTTTTTTTTTTTTTTTTTTTTTTTTTGGTGGTGCTTGGTCCAATGCAGGGCTCACCACCCACTATTGCCCTCTCCTTGACTTTCTTCCCAGCACCCTGCAGGCAGGATCCCTGCTTTTCCTGGGGAGAGGAAGAGTTGGGATTTGACTCATGCCAGCCACATGCCAGCGACAGTGTCTGGGTTTAGGTGATTCCACTTTTAGGACCATTTTGTTCTAAAGTAGTTTGGACAAATAGGTTGCCCTGTCTCTGTCCCATGCCCCTGCAACCAGAGAGGGCAAGGAGAAGCTGTGTGCTCACTGCTGTTTAACCTCCATCACTTCTCCCCCCTTCCTGCCTGCTCCAGCGATTTTGACTCTGACCCTGTTCTCTTTTCTCTTGGCAGTAAGAACTCCATCCTGAAGGATGCCATGGCAGCGGGTACCCCCAAGGTGAGTGAGAACAACTTGGCACACCTTCCCCCAAGAGCGATGCTCTTATTTATACCAATTTATACCCCCTTGCACTCCCAGCCCTCTCCATGTCCTGCTACTTGGTGTTCCCCAGGAACCACCCTCCCTGGGCTGCCCCACAAATGGCAATGCTTTGGGGTCTGTCCAGAGCAGGGGGGGAAGCCACCTCCGTTCCCCCACGGGGCTGTAGTGGCCGAGTCCCTGCACAGGCTCTGCAATTCCCCATACAGCTGGGGGATCACAGGCTGAAGGACCCGGCAGTCTCCGGGACTCCAGATTGCGTCTAACGACAGCTAATGAGAGCTGATCACACGCACACTGAGCTCAGGCTGTAAAATCGTGCGCGGGAGTTCCTGGAGCCAAAGCCATATGCCAGCATTGGAAGAGGGATGCAGGACTGCTGCAAGGGGGGCAAAGCACAGCAGAAAGGAGCCCCACAATGTGCGCCCAAATAGCAAAAAGACCTTGCCTCAGCTGGATCCCCCCCCCCAACAGCCACCTCCCGTCCTTTGACTCTGAAAGTCCTACTCACCATGTACAAAATATATAAAGCATCACAGTGTCACTGCAAAGAGCATCATTTGCTAATTAATGTTGCTGCTAGCTGGCCATTAGGCACAGCGGGGGGAAGGAGCAGGCAAATGGGTGGCAGAGAGCTGGCATTGGACCACGTTGGAAAACAAACCGAGCGGTGGCAGGGTGGGTAAAGGTGGGGGGGGGCAGGATCTACTCGTCTGCTTACGACAGCAGCACAGTCCAAGGCAGCAGGGCTCCTGTCTAGAGAGGCCACTTGCATCACTGAGCTCACCCAGCCCAGGGGGAGCAGGGGAGCTCTCATAAGAGTCATCTTTCTGTTGGTTTTAATACTAGAAACCTCAGGTCTTAGTTTCCTTTTCTTTTCTGGAAGCTTTGGGCAGGTTTGGGAGCACCAAGAATGTGACATCAGAAATGAAGGCTGAAATTTCAGCTCTGGGTTTTCCTGATGGGGTTCAGTGACTATCTTGCAACCACATAATCACCTTATCTGACCCACTAGGCAAGGGGCAGGGGAGCCACAGTGCTGCCTTGGGGTCCCAGCTGTCAGTGATGCCTACTGAATAAATCCAACAATTTCCCAAACTACCAAAGAGAAAATACGGCCTACAGTGATGCCATCTAGTGCTTCACACCTTTGGCATATCCTTCTCGTACATCATTGTCCTTCTCCCCCATGACAGTGGGGAGACTGACAAGTGAGCAGAGACCTGACTTGGCTGGGGCAGAAGAGAGTCACTGGTAGGACCAGTCTGGCAGTCCTGAGGTCCTGGCTTGTGTATTGGGAGCAATGGACAACTATCTCAGCATTTTGTAGGTAAATTGGGCACTGCTCTTTCCTCATGAAAGACAAGCAGTGCAAAAAACAATCCCCAAACCCAACCATCACTGAAAAGCAACAGCCCCTGAAGCTGCCTTTAGATGTCATGAAGGAGCTGGAAAGGGCACCTGCAAAATAAAAGCACCTAGATTTCGCACGCTTCCCTTTCACTTGTTGTCAGGTCTGAGTGTAGATAACTCAACAGTCCCAAATACAGCTCCTGAGAGGGAGAAGTAAGGTTAGGAAGACAGATTAGCTGTTTGGAGGGAAACACACCAAGTGACTGACAGACACCAGATAAAGAAGAAGGTCCGTCTCTCGGCAGGGCTGGGCTTTTGAAGTTTCCATTGACAAAGAATCCCATTTGCCTTGAGCGAGGGGATTAAACTGGGACTGGAGAGTCGTTCTATGTAAAAGAGATCAATCGTCCTCTGTCAACACATGGATCTTTTCCCTTTGCCCATCACATCTAGGCCTAAGAACATTAACTTCAAGAAGCCATGAGAGTAGGGAGGGAGAGGGCGAAATCAGGAAATCTTTCATTCGCTTCTCAGAGAGCTTGAAAGCCTCTCAGCCCAGGAGGATTCATTATTTCTAGGTGGCTTTTTCTGGGAGACAAGTCCTGTGTGGCACAACACTTTCACCTTCATGTTAGTTTGGTATTAAAGGCCCCTTTGTAATTACGCAGGATTTAGGAGGAGGGTGGTGGGGAGATGAGGCTCTTCTTTTCCTTTTTGCCTGCTGAGCATTTGCAATGCAGCCTGGGAGCAGCCTGTTGGGATTTGACATCCCTCTCTGAAGTCCCACTGGATGAACTGAGGGCAAAGTAGGACCTCTGGGCCACCCTCAGTAGGGTCCCAGTTCAGGGACAAGTGAGCTGGCATGGGATGCAAGCTATTATCTCCATTGTCACCGCTCTGCCCCAGTGGCTTTAAGACCACTTTAGGATTCATTTAGGACATTTGCATAAGGTCTAATAGGCTGTCCTTGCTTCTGTGCTGGCTGAGGCTCTTCCTGGGGAGTAGGGGCTGGCACAGCTGGGGCCTGGTGGTTTCATTCCCACCCATCCTTCTCCTGGCTCTGCTCCCATCCCTTCCCTGCTGCTACCCCAGCAAAAGCCTCTCCTGGCAATAAAAGCCCAGATGTAAGCGGATGTCTTTCTCTCACTGCTCTCCTGCCCCCGAAGAGCTGTCACTCACTGCAATGGGTCAATTTTCATGGCAATATGTCAAAGAAAATCCAATCACTCAACACAGGATGTGATGAATGCAGGATTATTGTATCAGATTCTTCTATTATCAGCGCTGACTGAGGTAGTGACAGCCAAGCGAGGGCTGTGAGCTGGGGAGCTCCGGTCAACACATTTGCTTGGTGCCTAGGCTCCCCCTCTGCCGCTCAGCTGCAGCAAAGGCAGCCCAAAGGGCAGTGCCGAGCACCAGATTGCCCTGCACTGCTCGGTGTCCTCATTCGCTTTCTGTTAGAGACCAAACCCTGTCAATCATAGTATGCTAGTGTGGACAAAACACTTGGACAAGCAGCTGACAAACTTGGGATGACATTTCTATCCAACCCTCATGCCACTTAGCTAGGAAAGCAGATGACACTAAGTTGGGTTTTGCCAGTCACTGGCTGGGGAGTAGGGCCTGAGATGGCTGCCTGATGTCAATGAGAGGTCCCACAGTTCACGAGTGACAGGGGGAACACCACTGTCTCCTCACCACTCCTAGCTGCAGTTCCTGGACCTGTCTGCTCCCAGTGGCCTTGCTGAGTGAGACACACAGGGTCTGATACTCACCCCAAGGCCTGTGGTAGCCTTTGATGCCTTGCTGAGGGCCAAGCAGCCCATCAAGCCCTCGCAAGTCAAAGTAACAGTTTGTGCTTGCTGGGCTGCCTTGTAAGCATGCTTTACAGCAGGCAGAGGTGCAGAAAGCACCTCTCCTTTGCAGAAAGCACACCCAGTGTTCCTGCTCTGGAGAAAGTCTTCCTCAAGCATTGGACTTTGAGGAGAGTCCTGGAGCCCATAGTGTCCCTGGATGACAAGTCTGAGTGAGACACCAGGAGAAGAAAGAGGGGTGGGAAAAGCAATTCTTCACCAAGGAGCAGTTTCAATGTGAGTGGGAACTGAAGCCTCAGGCCCATTGGAAGAGATGGAGGATGTTCTTGCTATTGTTGAGCTAAAGACAGTGGCTCCGTGTCCGGCTCTCTGAACTGGGGCTGGGCACTGTACACTAACCTTTCATTGTAGCCTTCAGTCACCATGGGGAGATTTATCTCCAGAGTCACTCAGGAGGGCACTTTCTGAACATGTGTCCAAGCCAGCCGTGCTCCAGACCTCTTCCAGCCCAGAATTTCCCTGCAGGACTCCCCCAGCATGGACAGAGCTGCGTATCAGGCAGGCCAGGCAGCAGGGATGTCTTGCAGAGGCATACAGACACCATCACATGCTCTGGCCAGGCCCTTGGTTGCCCAAGAGTCTATACACGGCTGCTAGCAGAGTTCAATTCTCCTCAGCATTATTCCCAGGTCTCACCCCCCCCCGCCTTGCCTTTCCCCACCAGCTGCTCTCTTCAGCTGCCTTTCCTGCGCAGAGTTATGCAGGAGAAGAAAGGGTGTTGTGGCATCCTAAATCTGACTAGGGTTGGTTAGTGGTGTGAGAGGTGCAAGTTTGGCTGTTTCTGCTCTTACTTGAGCAGCCAACTGTAACCCAGAATCAGTGTTCCCAAATCCTTGGGATACCCAAAAGCATTTTTTTTGCCACTGCCTATCCAGCCTCCTGTGGCTCTCCCTCCATGGGGTATAATCTGGGTGTAATATGACCTCTTCCCAGAGAGGAGAGACCTCAGCCCTTGCTGTCACCTCCTGAGGGTCATGAAGGAACATCCCTAACAGCATCCCTTGAACTTTCTCATATCCCCTCTGAAACTGCTGGGACTGACCACGGAAGGGAGAGACTGGGCTCCACAAAGAGCCCTGGTGGTTGCTGCGAGTTCAGCATTCACTGCCTAGTCTGTGAATACGAGTTGCCTTTGCTGCTAACAAGCCTGCTGTGCGCTGGCTCTT
The DNA here is from genome assembly GCF_028389875.1 of Rhea pennata. Classification (NCBI taxonomy): domain Eukaryota; kingdom Metazoa; phylum Chordata; class Aves; order Rheiformes; family Rheidae; genus Rhea; species Rhea pennata. The sequence goes on along the minus strand of NC_084670.1, from coordinate 11,864,394 downwards.
GCTGCAAACAAACACCAAAGCAAGCGGCCAGGAACAAATTCCATGTCACGCTCCCAGCAAGCGCTTGCGGGTAGTTTGCTTAGGTCTGCACCCAGCCTCTCGGAGGGTGCTGGTGGGCGCGCAGCCAGCACGCGGCCCGGAGACCTCCGGCTAAGCTGGGAACCGAGCCACGCTGCCAGAGCCCTTTGATTCCCCCACCTACCCCCGTTATTTTACAGCTTCGTAGAGCAGTTTGAGAGAGAATTACAGCACCTAAAGGGAAATCTGACCACTAAAGCCCTCCAAGGAAAAAGAGCTTTGAAGCAAGCAAGATTTGGAGCCCTAAACCTTGACAGAATGTCTGTATTAAGCCTTTCCCAGCTGCCTTGCTCTAGATGAAATTTCTAGCACAATCATTTAACTTCTCCACATCATGTCTCGTGGTAGGAATCAGGGACTGGTGTCAGGGCCCTGGGGTTTTAACTCCTTCTCTTGTGTCACTGACTCACTGGGGGGCCTTGGGGAAGTCTCTCCAAATATCTGTGCCTCTTCCCTCCTCCTCCTCCATCTGTACTGTGATTTATGAGGAAAGATTAAAAAGCTAAAGCTGAACATTGTGGCAAAGCTATAGCTAAGCAGGAGACATGAGAGCAGTCCACAGATATGTGAAGGAGGGGAAATTACCTAGGATGAGTGGAAGGTGGCCGTGCGCCCTGCCAATCCGGGGTGATGAATACCAGAGCCACTCCAAAAAAAATCTCTGCCAGGTTTTCTTCCATAAAACAAACTACCCGATGAACAATAGAGCCCCTCGCTCCCCTTGGGCCAAACAGCTGCGCCCTCCCATTAGGCTGGGGGAGAACGCCCTGTTCGGCCGGAGGAGTGGAGACAGGGGTGGTCTGGTGCGTTGGGTCCTGGAAGGGGGTCTGCCTTTCTATCCCGGCTCCACCAGAAACAGTCTGGGAGACCTGGGACAGATCTTTTTCCCTCTCTGTCCTCTGGCTTTGATGAGCCGTTCTACCAGAAGGGCGCCTTTCCCCACCGTGTAGTTGGTGCCTTCTCCAAAAGGATCCAGAGCTCCATTGCAGTCTCAGGTGTGAGTGTAACATGAACAAAAATAAATCAGTAACTCACATTTCTGTAAGCTTAGTACAGCTGCAAACCACTGAAAGCCTTCAGTGGAGGCCAGCAGGCTGCTGATGCCATTATTTTCTATTCACTATTAACACCCTTCTTATATTTAAGCTTTGCATCCCCAGCTCCACCCCACCACCATCTCCGCCAGCTAAAAGCCACTGGGTGACTTTGCCTCTAACTCTCGTAGGAGCACATTTGGACCTTCTGAAAGCTTCTGGGAAACTCAGCTCTAACACTAGCATCTTTGTGTCAGGGATCCTCAAGCAATAACATAAAAAATGCCTAGCAGAGTAAGGGGAAAAATCACAGCAAGGCCTGGTATCACTCATTGCTTTCGGGTTACAGTTCCCAAGTGATAACAGCTATTAGCAACACTTTGACGGCTTCCCTACCGTGGAGGGGAGGGCAGGAGACAGAAAACATGTCAAGCCATCACCTCCATGTTAAGTGATAAGTACCTATTTAGACGGCGGAGTTAAAGCTGAATGCATCAAACAGGGAACACTTTGTGCCGAAATATATATATAAAAAAGGCCATATAGATACATAAAAAGCAGGGTTAGGGTATTTGTTCTGCTGACAGCAGCTGTGATGGATTGTTTAAGAAAAATAGACTCCCTGTGTTTTTCCAGGGCCATCAGAAAGCAGGAGTCCAGCGCTTTAACACTCTCAAATGACTGGCCTTGAAAGGAAGCAGAATGTCGGAGGCACTGGCCGGCTCTCCCTGCGCCGACACCTGCCCCGTCTGCCCGGGAGCCAAGGCGGTTAGGTCTGGGGGCGACGTGTGCGGGCAGTTTCCATCCATTTCCTGGATGCACGCTGGCACGTGTCTCCTCCCCTCCCATGCTTTGTGCCCTTGGCGTTTGTGCCCTTGCACATGCACGGGATGCTGCAGGTGCACAAGTACGGGGCGACACGCACGAGGTGCCAAGCTGGGGTTGGTGCCTCCAGGCACATACGCTGAACACATACGAGCTCCCCTTTGGAGCAGGGAGTATGGGCATACCAGGGTATACCGGTGCGGGTTAGTGGGGTATACCAGAGGAAGTTCAGACCCCTCAGAAAGCTGGAACACCACTAAGGGGTCCCGCTGCGTCTATACACGCGCCCGGCCTCAGCCCAGCTGGGTGCCAGCCACGAGCTTCATGTGCCAGCTGGGGTGGGAGGCACCAAGAGCGGGCGCGGGAGGACACGGACACTCATCCCGGCGAGCCAAGTTGGGGCACTGGCTGCCTGGCTCAGCAGGGAGGGCAGAAGGAAGCAGTGAGTACATGGCTCGGACGAGATTGATGGCCTCGTTGCCATTAAGAAAAAAATTAGCCGGTGGCGGCTATCATATTAAAGGGTGAAGAAGCCGTGAATTATTTTCTTAAAGATCTTATCACTTACAATGATAATTTTACCTTCCAAAAGGCCACTTTTAATGAGGCAAGCCAGGCAAAAAGTCATGATTTAATGCCAGATTTTTTTTTCCAAACACATTTTACTGCTTTTTTGTCCATGTTTAAAAAGCGCCGGTGACCTTTTTTTATTTAGCTTGCCCCAGGTGTAATGCTCAGGCTGATCCTCTCAGGGTTTATAACCTCCGCAGAGAGTGCCTTTACCCAATGGAGAGATGATTTAAGGGGGAGGGAGAAATATGAGGCTGCACGGCCGCTCGCACGAGGCCCTTGCTCCGTCTTTCACGCTGGGAGCTGTGGCTTGCCGTGGAAGGGGGTCCTGGGGAGGGGAGGAAGGTGCTATCGCCAGCATAACCCCGCTCAGATGCACCCCGAACAGGAGCTGGACTTAACTGGCCACCCAGCCGGGCTGAGCTTGCTGGTAGCTCAAGGAGAAAAGGACATTTCTGCATCGCTGAGTGCATCCTGGCCACTTACCCTGGGGAGACAGCCCCGACACGACGGTTTGGCAAAAAGCAGAGGCCTGGATTTGGCTGGCAGAGAGGTTGGCCTAATGCTGGAATGAAAGTCACCCTGGTATCAAGTGCCTTTCCTAATGCCTCAGCCCCGGAGCCTGCTTCCCTGCCTCACCGCGGCGGTCCTGCCTGCACAGGCTGAAAGGCAAAGCATGCCACATCTCGTGGAAATGAGAAAAACAAATGAAGTCAAGTTTCCTAACAGTGAAGGGGAAGTGTGACTTGGCATCTCTAACGCTGTGTTTAACATGCTGGCGAGGTATTTAGAATTGAAGTGCTTGCACACAATTTAAAAATAGACAGTTTATTAATCTAAACTGCAAGTGTATGTAGAAGAGGCCCTGAGATTGACATCTTTGGGATTAGTTTAGCCCTGCGTTTTTCCAGAGGTCATCGCCATGGTGCTCAGGAGGTTTGTGGAATAAATGGGGCCGGCATTCTTCCCGGGACCACACGCTAAAAACTAATACATAACGTTTAATTTACTGTCTCCATAGCTAGCCCAACCATTTTTCACATAATAATATTGGATTAGAGCTACCAGAAGCTGGGGGGGGGGGAGAGGGAGCAGGAGGCAGGGAGGGTTTGTCAGTCTGTCGCCAAAGAACAGGGAAGGGGGTATTTTTTTCCCCCTTCTCTAGAATACATTGGAAGATGAAACACAATTAACCCTGCCGGCTCCAGGATGCTCTGCTTGCTCTAGGAGGGAGAGGGCATTTGCAGCACTGCAGCCAGGGCTGTTGCTCTGAATCGCACGCGCAGGCTTGGAGCTCCTCTCCCTTTGCTGCACAGGACATTTGCAGTCCCACTTCTTCAAAAATTGTCCTCGTTCTCCTTTTAGGAAAAAAAAAATGAACAACACCAAGAGCTCAGGGTGTGCATTCTGCAGGAATTTCCCTGGCGGCTTCGCATGGCTGCTACAGGGCTTTCCCAGAAACAAATGAACCAAAACTGGTCACCGCGGTGGGACCAGTTAGGTTTGGCCACCCCGTGAGGCTGGAGCAGAGGGGGCCGTTGCCCCATCTCTGCTACCTCTCAGGGGGTCCCTGGATGCAGAGCCCGGTCCCTTGGCACCGTAGGGTCATTCCTCTGCAGCCCCTTTCGGGACCTCCCGTCTCCCCGCACTGACTGCCGCGACAGCCTCGAGCCGCGTTTCGCGGCAGGCGCCCACGGCACGGGGGGCTGCGGTTCGGCAACGTTGACTCTCACCTTGCAAGAGCTGGCAGCTCGTGCCTGTGACCCAGCTGGGATCGAAGCAGGCGTCCCAAACCTTCCCCACCTGCCTCCATCCTGCGTGTGCCCTCCCTCTGTCCCCGTGCCACCCGTGCCGGCTTGCTCTGCTTGCCAGGAGTGCTGTCGGAGCCCGGGGATCGCATCCTGCTGGCCAAACGTATTTGTATGCTGAGTCATTTTTCCACTTGCTCATATCTTCCCAAAAGATGCACATTTTTTCATGTTTCATTTCAGCCCAGAGGCAAATGTTTCTGGAATACTTGCCTTTCTCCAAGGTATTATGCTTTTTAATAATGTTGTCACCACACTTGACCTGTCCAATTCAGATGATATCTACGCTTCCCTTTGCAAACATACACATCTCCAAGCAGTCATTTATCGTTGAATCTTGCCAGTTGATTCTTAGAAACAAACATCTGGAGAGCTGCATTTACAGTGTATATTTTTTACAGTATGCTGTCTTACTATATTCAATCCAATTTAGCTAATCTATATTTTAAATTGGATTTTTCTCTCAAACTCTTCTAATAATAAAGTTCACTTACAACCCAGTGTACATTTTTTAAATATTGTCAAACTCTTACAGTAATTTTCCCACTGGAGTTCGTTGTATGTAGAATTTAGACTTACCTACTATTGACTTGAAGTTTATCAGTGATTTCTTGTTTCTCAAATATCACTGATCTTTTTAACCTTCCAAAGGCCCTTTTTTCAGTGCTACTTATTAAAATAAACAGCATCATTACAGAATGAAGGGGCAGTTGTACTGCAGAGGCGTTGAGGGCTCTAGTGCAGTTTACAAAGCTATCGAGAGATTTAGAGGGACTTAAATCGGCGAACGAGCGCAGTTTGACATTGCTCCACATTAGCGTGCGTTCATGTTACTGTACCATTTGTGCATATTTCTGGCATGGTCCTTGTATCAGGGGATCTCAGAGGCTCCATGTGGCATCTACAGGGCAGCATGTGTCCATGCAGTGCTCTGACACTACACACCTGAGATAAATTACCTGGTGCTCGCGAGGAGACCTTGCATTCAAGATGCTCAGCTGGGGCAGGAGGGATGTGGTGAAAGCCACGTTCACTGCCTTGACCCTGCTGTTGCCTCCCTGGAGCATGCGCACTGGGCAAGCTTTATGGTCCAGGGATGCATGCACTCTTTCCCTGCACAACCACAGATTATGGGGTGTTCCCACCACCCCTGCTCCCATGCCACCTCCAGCAGCATGGCAGCAGCTGACAGCAGGGACCAGTGCTGCCGGCAGCCACTGCAACTGGGTACAAAATGGGCCATAAGAACACTCAGGGCAGGAAGATGCAGCCAGCCTGCTGCATGATCCCTGCAGCTCGGTCCATCATGGGGCAGGGGTTCAGCCCCACATGAAGTGCAAAGGCCACCCGTGCCTGGGCAGTCAGTGCTGGCACTGCCCCAGGCCCATCAGACACGCTTTCGAGGGATGGAGAGCTTGGCAATCCTCACAGCATGAATTTCTCCTTTCTCTTGCAGTCAATTTTGTTGTCAGCCTCAATCAAGCGGGAAGGAGATTCTCCAACAGCATCACCCCACTCTTCAGATGACATCCATCACTCGGACAGGTATCAGGTAAGCAGGCAGATACAGTCATTGGGCTTAGCCTTAGATGGGGAACCAGCTAGCCCAGTGTCTAGAGCTCTCCATGAGCGAGTGCACTGGCTCCCTGCTCTGCACCAGTGCCCCAGTTCATTTGCCTACAGAGTGGGACATCAACACCTTGTCCCCTACGTGGCTGTGAAAGCGTGCTTTTGTCTGCAGAGTCCTCCCAGCTCAGATATTACACAACAGCTCTGCAAAACTACTTTAAAACTTTGTGGTGGTTTCTGTTACATTATACTCATCACACCTCTAGTTGTGATGACTATGTTTGTCACTACCTAGCCCATGCCACAATAAAACTTTTGAAGAACTGACTTTTCTGTAAAACAGTGAATGATGTCAACCTGTTGCAGGACAAAATTCTCTGTTTCACTGGCCTGCCGCTGCCTAACAAACTGACTCGTGACTCCCACTCAAAAACAGACATAGTTTTGGAGCATCTGTAGTCATGCCAGCATGTTTTATACCCTTGCCAGAAAACACTTTCCACCCAGAGAAGCATCAGGTCTTGACTTGGTGCAATACAGTAAGTTCAGGGAGATGCAGCAGAGGAGACAGAAAAAAGCAGCAGTAGGAGTCCAGTTCTGCTTATAAGTCTATCTGCATTTTTGGGGCATACTGGTTCACTGGACTCCCAACTCATCACACATCCAAACTGTTTGGCTGCAAGCCTGTGCTCACCCACTGGCTTCAGCTAAACTCCAAAAGGCAGCAGATAAAATAGCTGAAGTCTTTAGCATGGAGCCAAGCATGTCTTCACCTGCCATGTGGATGGGCTGGGTGGGCCATGGCTATACTAGCTTGGCCTAAGCCCGTCGCTCTAAATCCTCCAAAGCTTTGCCATGATACACTATGCCTAAGGTCAGGTAGACAAGTTAGGCGTTCCACACTGGCCACTGTCACATGCAAGCGACATGCATGGGCTGTGTTTGGATCTGCAGAGGCAGATGACCAGCACTAGGTGGCTAGCCAAGCAGCCCCAATTAAAGCACGTGTTCTTGAAGATGGCTCCTATTAGCAGATTTGTACGTTTGTTGCCCGTTTTTCTGCCCTCTGTCCTCTTTATTGTTTATCCTACCAAATATGGGCCAGATCTTCCTCTGTCTGCCACATAGTCCAATGTGTAGTGAACTTAAGAGCCTTTGGTTACAATCTGGTGGCACATCTTGCTTTACTCTTGCACATGCTACTTTACGCTTGTATCAATGATGAAACCTAGAGCAAAGTAAAAGAAGCAAACCTTGCAGAAGACACAAGAATGTGCAATTCAGGTAATTCTGGTCTCTTTTCTGCCTCTTTATGAAGGCTGATAAATAGTATTATTCCCAAAAGGATATGGAAGAGATTTTTGCAGTGGCCCCACTTGCTCAAGAACACCCCTCCCTTCTTGTGTCTCCTGACTTCAATCTCTGTGAAATTGGGGCCCTTTGCAGTCCTCTGTTCCTATAAATTTTTATTATGTCATACTTGAGGACAAATATTCGCAGCAGAAGCCCCCTCTATGTGCTGAGTCTAGCTAGACTCTAATGTGTTTTAAGTTTGTGGGTGTATTTTATGGAGGGTTGCAGCCCTTAATGCAAATGTGTAATGGGAGTTGTAAGTCTGCACTGCAGGGAGAAAAGACCTCTGGGGCTTGATTTTCATTTACCCTTATGCTGCTTTATGCTGCTCTGGCAGTGTAAAGGGACCTTAGGGTGGGTGCCAGGGCTGTGTAAAGCCTCAGTGTAGCCTTCATAAAGTCACAGTATGAATGAGAATTTAGTCCTCCTGGCTTAGCAAGCAAAATGCTCGGGAAGCAGAGCAGAAGACTCTCACTGAAACATTAAGAGCTGCAAAATTTAGCTTTCCATATGCAGAGGTGAGCTGGAACTATGAATGTTCCTTATGTTATTTGTGATCTAACAGTAAATATACACTATGTAGGTAAAATTCTAGAATATGATTTACTGGTGTGTAGGTTTTCACAATTCCTATGGCTTGGTTTTCTTAGTCCTCATGCTTACCTACCCTGTGAATATACATGAAGTGAGAAGAAGGAGATTTGTGAACAGGAAGCTATAAAATGCTGGATTGCCCATCATTTGGACTGTGTTCACGTTGTTCCCTGGGCTGCGAGAGGGAGCCACAGTGCCAGCAGTGGGGCAGCCCAAGACATGGGGAGCTGGCTCTCCGTTACCTCCCCTGTGCCCAGTCTGGTTGCTGGAGTTTGGTATGTGGACACTGCTTCAACCAAGGTGACGGAAGCTCATGTGGTGCAGGACATCGTGGTATAGGCTGAGTGGGGGTGCTCCTCCTATATACAGTGCATCCTGTTACCCGGGGCTTTTCCTGTGCTCCATGTAAATATAAAGCCTTTTAGCGTCATTTCTTGTTGGAAAAAGTGGAAAAAGCAACAGCAAATTTTAAGTTGTTCATCATACTGCAAAGATAACATTTCAGGCTCCTCCACTAGGAAGGAGACCACGCTGAGTGGTCAGCTGAGCCTGCAGAATATTTATGGCTGAGTAACATGTGGAGTAAGTATAAATGAAAACCTAAAAACCTTGTCCAGGAAAGCCTCAGCTCCCTCTATTTAAGCCACAAGCACAAGCGTGCATCCTGAAACACAGCTTAAGTAGTTAAGAGTAAAAACAACCAGCAGCAGCTTTCATTTTGCAAGAAAGCACAAGTATGAAAATACATCTACATTTCAACTTGCAGAGAGAGCTGGGATGTACTATGTAAGTGAGCACTGTGCAAGGCTTACAAGCCAGCACCGGAACTTGCTAACTTCCCAAATTCTTCTGACATGGGAAAACAAATCTTTTGTTGTTGTTGTTTTCATTTCCCCTTTATAGAAGGCAGTTTGTCTGATGCCAGACTGGAAACCCAAAATGTAGGTTTGATTCAAACGAAGAAAGCTTGGGGACTATGCAGAGGAGAGGGGGTAACAAATAGGGTTTTTGTTCGTCTAGCAACTGGTCCTACCCAATTTCTAATCCAAGCTCTATCCTACCCCTTTGCTAGTTCCCGAGAGTACTCTACATCTGCTGATGGACAGTGGGAAAAAATTCATTAGTCAGTTTTGATTGAGCACTTTGGTTGAAATGCAGAAAGAAAAAGAGCTGAAGAGCAAATGGGAAGGTGACAGTTCCTCATGACTCAAGCAGGCTGCAGTCACGCAGAAGCAACGAGGCTTTTGGAAACGGATTTTTAATCCATGTCCCTTTTTTTCTAGCGCCGCATTTTGGCAGCATCAGTGTTATCCGTATTTCTGCTGGGGCAGCTGGGCAAAATTACACCATTGACAAAATTACGGCAAAATCATGCTCGGCTTGCCGGGCGCCCCAGCAGCGCTCGCGGCCCTCCCTGCTCAGTGCTGCCGTAAGGCCTTCGCAGCCACGGTGGTTCGTCGCCGAGGGGTATTCCTCAGTGACCTGCCTGTCTCCAGTAATACGGCTAACGCTCCTAACAACACACCAATAAAGCGCGCGTAGGCTTTTTGTATCCAAACGAATGCAGCTGTGGAGATGTTATTACAGGAGGAGTGACCTCCCTCTACCCCCAAGTAATTCCTCCATAACACGCATGTTGCAGCTCTTGCCTTTTCCCAACTGAAGCGGCTTGAAATCTATGAGCAGCTCGTGGGACGCCTCCATCCTGGAAAGAGCTCAGACCGCGCGGATTTGGGTCAGTCCCATCCGGAGGGGTCCGTCATGCCCGTTCCTGTGCCCACGGCCGGCCCTGCCGGCTCCAGCCCAATCACCTGCCTGCCCATGCACACAGGGCACACGATAAAAAGGTCCAGTTAGGGGGGCTGCATTTTTAAAACGTGACAAAACGTAGCTGTGCGCCCCAATTGCACTGGATGCGGTAAGGGTGCAACACAGCAGTACGCGCACGGGTAACGGTGCAGAAAAGTACACACTGAGGAAGGTGTGTTTGAAGGACTTCAAGAGGATTTTCATACGCTGTACAACCTCTGCATTTGGAAGGTCATTTCCAATCCAGCCCCTCAAGGATGGTCGCTCGATTTGACCACAAGCGGACGAGCGTCTCCATCGGGGCTGCTCGCAGCTGTAACATCAAGCCAGGGCCGCGCCCAGTGCCGTGTGGAGGCCGCTCGCCTGCGGGCCCAGGCCCCGGGTGAAGCACACCTGGTGCCTCCTCATTGGCCAGGGGCTGGTCCCCCTGGGCCCTCACTGGCCAGGGGCCTTCGGGTTCAGACACCCCGATCCCTCATTGGGCAGGAAATCTTGGGGTGAGCTTAGCCTCCGGGTCTGGATTGGGCAAGAAACCTTGGTGATACAAATGCCTCTGGGCCCTGATTGGCCAGCTGCATTTGGGCCTGTCATTGGCTGGGGAACTTTAGCATGCAGTTGCCCCAGGGTCCTGATTGGCCTGGTTTCCTTGGGTTCTAGCTGCCCCTTCAGCCCTGATTCGCCAGCTGCCCTTGGGTTCTAGCTGCCCCTTGGCCCTGATTGGCCAGGTGCCCTTTGGGTTCTAATTGCCCCCTGGGCACTGATTGGCCAGGTGCCCTGGGGTTCTAGTTGCCCGCGGGCCCTGATTGGCCGAGGCGCCCCGGGCCCTGCTGCCGCCTGTCGGTTGTCATGGGAACTTCCTCCTCTCGCGCCTCTCCCCGCCGGTTTCCTGGTGAACTTTCACCCGCTCGGCGGCGGGTCACATGACTGGGGCCAACATGGCGGCGGCCGCTGGGGGCTGATCGGCGGCGCCTGCCGGGCCGCGCCGTATCCGCCCGCATCCCCGGCCGCGCGGGGGGGGCCGCCCCGGGGCCGCCGCCCCGCGAGCCGCCCGCGGCTATGCAGAGCGGCAGGAGGGGGCCCGGCGGCGGGGGCCGGGAAGAGGTGGGTGCGGGGGGAGGGGGGGAGCAGGCCCGGGCCCGGGCCCGGGCCCGGGCCCGGGCCCGGGGATGAGCGAGGCGGGGGGGGAGCAGCGGGCCGGGCCGGGCCTTGTTTACCGGGGCGGCGGGGGGGGGCTGCTGCCGTCCGGCGGGAGAGGCCTCCCGGGGGCCGGCGGGCCCTGACGCTTCTCCGCTCTTGTCTCCCCTCTGCAGACCTTCCTGCGGGTGCGAGCGAACAGGCAGACCCGGCTGAATGGTGAGTGCGCGGCGGCGGCTCCGCGGCCCCTGCCGCCCCCTGGGCCCCTCGTCCTGCGCCCCGCGGGGCGAAACTCCCCTGGGCCTGGCCGGGCCGGGCCGCTCGGGCCCCCGGCGGGCCGGCAGCCGCCTCCTGCCATCCCTGAGCGCTGCTGCGCGGGCTCTTGTTTTGGTCACGTTGAGATAAAATCCTGCGAGTTGATCTGTGACTTCCTGGAGGAAATGGTTTTCTCTGCAGGGATTCTAAAAATGACTTTATAAGTAGGCCCTGAGTCTTCTGTTTTAAATTACGTGGCCAGGCTACTGTGTTTTTGTGGATCACATGGCAGAATCAAGGTCTTGTAGTAAACTTTTAAACCAGCAGTCTGAGCATACTTGTGTCTGACGTCATACTGTGTTTTTTCTCTCAGACTCACAGATGCTGGTGTGTTACTTCAGTTCTTTTTATTTCTAGATGTTCAGAACAACAAGTAAACAAGTAGATCCAGGAAGAAGTGTTTTAATATTTAAAAATCAAATAAACCTGAAGTCACTTTATTTTACTGAGATGGATTCCCATCTTTGTGTTTGTAAATCACAAAAAGTTGAAAATATTACACTTTTGTTTACTTGAACAAAATAACTTGAGACTGTTTTCTCGAAGTGCAAAGAAATCAGAACCTATCATTTAAACTGTAACAGTAATATTTTAACTTCAAATTTTATATTGCATGTAGTTGCTGTAGTACAGTTCAGTCAATACTCAGTTGCTCAGGGTATCAGATTTGTTAGTTTTCAACTAACTGCCTTGATAGTTTAACATAACACCAGTGACATTGTGCTGATGCAGTTTATTTAGAAAAGGATAAAGATATTTTAAACAAAATGGCAAAAGATTTGAATGGTACTCATACCAAAACAGTTTGCTTGAATTTGAAGTACTTCATATTTAAGCATGGTCTTAAGCAAATAGAAATATTACTAAGTTACTGGCCCAATATCTTTGTTAGTTAATACATAACTGAATCCAGAACGAGCTTGGAAATTTTTAAATATAAACTCTGAAAGGAAAAAAAACATGTGAACCCTAGAAGGGCTGTTAAGTCATACTGTAAAGAGAAGAGTCTTCCAGTATAAGTAAAGTTTTTGATGATAGCATCCTCTGCTGACCTGGCTCAATAGGGCTTATGCTTCAAATAGGACTTTGGCCCAAAGAAGAGTTGCAGCACGATCTGTGTAGACTGCAAGCTAGGAACCTCTCTTGGGCCCTATTATTGGATATTTTTGTGAACCTAGGCTCCTCACCTACGGGGAGGTTGGCAGTTTTGTACAGCATTTTCAGAGTTTTCTTTGAAACCTTTTTTTCTGTATCTTCTTTGTGGTACAGTGAGCAGAAGTGACAGCTATATTTTAGGTGAGGGCCTTTGGTTGATTTTTATAATGGCATTATAGCTCTGATGTTTCCTGTGCATTCTCTTATACATCCTAGCAAAACTAGGCCCGGAAAGGGACTGGATGTAGAAATGGTTGGCTGAGGTGCTTTGACTTTAGGTTGCAGAGAAGGTCAAACAAGATCAGAATTGGTTCCTTCTGACCTTAGCTTTTTATGACTGATTATTACTATTCGCAGAACATAACCCTTGGTGATGCCTGGTTTGCTCCTATGCTGTTAGATTAGTATCCAGCCAGGTGGCTGGATAGGTTACACAGCTTCTGTCTATGCATATGATTTGATATTTGTGAGCACTGAACTCTGCCTGCTTTCTTGTTTCTTTTTCCACTTGTTCACACTGAAGTAACTTTGTGGTATTCATAAGCTTTGCCACATTATTGTTTAACAGTTATTTAAGCAGTATTGCTCCAGATGGAGAACACTTGAGTGCTTTGGGAAAAAATGCTTATTTGTTTATATCTTGTGTCTTAATGAGCTTCTAATCAATCACACAGTTTTATAGCTTACTCTGTGAGAATGGTTTCCTCATCCTTGTTAGTTTACATTGACAGAAATTATGTAGGACTTGTCCAAAGACATCTGGCTTTTCATTTTGCATTGTCTTATTGAAGCACTGAAGAAACCTGGTAGATTTTTCTTTGACAGACGGTCTACATTTCTTACATCATATTTCATTTGTTTTTATTATGTTATAAAGGTACTTTTCAGTATTACTATAACCAGTTTATCTTGGTGTCTCTGTAAGGCTTCTCCCCAGCTGAGTTCCAGGATCTCTTCTGGAAGCTGACCCACAAGAAAAGGGACCCACAGTGTTTGCTGTTCTCCTAAATCATTCTTGTCTCAAATCTCAGCTGCTCAGTCTTTTCATGCCCAAATCCTGTCAGAATTCCTAGATGTGTTGCATTGTATTATGGAGAAAGGATTGTCCTCTGTGAGCTGCTGTTGGTCTGGCTGCATCATGGTTAGGTCCAATTGTTAAATGACTCACAAGTACCTGACGATCCAGAATTTTAATTCCTTAAATCAAACTCTTTAACTTAAATTGAACTGTAAGTAAGCTGAATGTATTTGTAAGTTCTGATGCTGTTCTGTCTTTAAGTCTCTTGGTTCTGTATTTGTATTTGAAGTTCCTTGTCAGTCTTCATGAGTTAATGCAGCATCTTTCACCTGTGCTAAACTCACTGTACAGATGTTGTGTCCTGGTGAACCTACTAGTATGAGGTGCTGATTCCTGATAAACCCATGCAGTAAAGAAGGCATTTCTTTCATTTGCCTCATTTCCAGTGTTGCCAAACTCAAAGAAATTTTAAGCCACCCCGTAAATTGATGCTTATGGAATTTAACAGTGCAGATCTGCCCAAGTACTCGCTCAAAACTAGAAGCACAAATTTGTACATTAGCATATAGGAACATGCATTCAGTAGGTTAAGTATATGCCAACATGAGAGAATGGTGTCAGATTAAAGGCTGCTGAAAATCAGCTGTGTGGAAGTTTGGCCATGCAAATGTGAAAGCCCAGTGAGACCCTTCTGTGAATTTGGCCCTTAGTGTTCTCTCTCAGGCAGATACCTTATACATAAGGTTTGAAACAGCTTCATTTTTGGCCATCTGTTTTCTTGCTTTAGCTTGTTCCTGAGATGGCTTTTTGTATTCTGCCATTGCTGCCTTTGTTCCCTTGGATCAGATGCTCTTGGATAAGTTGATTGACCAGAGAAGCTTTTTGATAGGTTCAACAAGGTATAACCAGTCCTCAAGACTCTTCTAGTAGATCTGTAGAGAGCAGCTGCTAACTCACCTGCTTGAGTGTCTTTGATTTGAAGTTAGGGGTGTTTATAAAATTTGCATTCTCAGTAGAGCTGCGAAATAGATCCTTGCAAACCTTCTTCTGCAGCTGCCTGAGAAACAGATTCCCATGTTGATGCTAACCCTAAGGCTGCCTCTCTGTGGGCAGATCTCCATGGAGATGGTCACTGTATGGTTTGGTTTTGGACTCAAATCACCACCAGCATGCCATGTGCTTTTGTAGCTGAGGGATGGAGGAGGAATAAAGCTAAATGATTTTCACTGGAAAGGAGACAAAAATGTTTCCATTTAATTTGATTGGCCTGCCATTGCAGGAGTTGCTAATGATGTCTGCATGGGACTCAGGGGACCACTCAAACTGGTGGAGGGAATCATAGGAGGTGTTGCTAGGAACTTAATCATCTCCTTTGCTGTTATAGAGGTTTGCATAGTGTCTACTGCTGGATGCTGTATAAGAGTGCTTCTGAGGTAATTAGAGTGCCCTGTCCTGAAGGTAAGGTTTTGGTTGCTTAAAAACAACCTCATGAGTTTTTTTTTTTTTTTCTCATTAAGTTGCTGGGCTTGAGAGTAACATGATCCTTAAGCATTAATAAGGCTTAGCCTAGATGGGGAGAGCCATTTGTGGAGAAAAGATTCTGTCTTGTCTGCCTATAAGGCAGCAGTGTCTGTGGAAGGGGGCTCAAATGGAAGGGGGTCCAAATGGAAGGAGGAAGGCATTAGGCTTTGAAAACACAGCAGAAAAAAAAAACATTTTGGTTCCTCTCTTGGTGAGAAGCAAGCAACTTCTCACCTTGTGTAGTGAGAAGTATTAGGAAATGACCCAGTATTAGGAAAGGGAAGAGCAGCTTCCCTAGGCAGCAGGGCTTCTGGGAGCTGATCAGAGGCCCTAACTTAGACCCCAGTCTTCCGAGAGAGTCCGGATACTGATTCTTTCTCAGCTCTGTGTGCCTCTTTCTCATTAGTGTGCTGTGGCTGCTTGAACTCTAGGGGTGCTCTTCATGGGTGGAAGCCACCTTCTTCCCAGGGACTTCCAGGTGCTGTGTGGGGAGCCCATTACAGCTGCGGAGAAAGGAGACCATGTCCCACTCCTCTGCTAGAGGAATCTATTAGTCATGTTGCTGGAGTAGCTGCAGGAGGGCAGATACTTGCTTCTCACTTGAGAGGACAAAGTGCTCGATGTTTTAGTGTAACCTGAGGGTATAACACGTGCAGCGGTGCATAGGGTAAAGCCAGTAAAGTACTTCTGTTAAAAGTGAGGCCTCAAAGGTGCTGAAAAGCTCTCTGATGGCCTAATAATAATTATAAATGCTAATAAAAAATAGTGAACTCCTCACCTCCTGGCAGAAGGCTGGAATAATAACTAGAGAGTCTTTGTTTAGTCAGAGATCAAAATGGGGCGGCTTTGTGCAGAAAATCCATCTCCTTGAGCGTGGTCCTCTTCTTGCATCCAGTCCTCTGCTGGCTCTGTTTTTATCTTCCTGAATTACAAGAGGGAATGGCTTTTTTTTCCTCTCCCATGCTCCTGCGACAGGAGTGTGGGGGAGAGGGATTAGTGAGCTAATTAGAAATGATCGCATCTATCAACACTAATTAACAATCCTGTGGTCTCACTTGCATGTTCTTTTGAGCAGTTCCCCTTCGGGACAGCACCACAATCACCCTCTGCCTTTGGGGCCGCTCTGTCCCTTCTGCACTGATTGGAAGTGATAGCTGGTCTGCGTGTCGGGTATGGAAAATGCTGCTCAGGATGTGCTTTCTAGGCTGCCGCTTTCCCTTTCGTTTTCTGCTGTCACCAGGGGCACCCTGGGCCTCCTTGGGCACAACAGTGCTGCTGCTAATGACCACAGAATGAAAATGGCAGGGGGATTTGTTTTCAACACCTCTTCCTTCCAGTGGCTTTTCCACTTGTGGCACTAGGACTTAAAGGACCGTTTCTCTGAGGAACTAAGTGAACCAAGATAGGTGCTGTCTGCTAGATCTTGCATGGAGCTAAAAGAGACTTAGTTTCTGTCCCCAGCTCTACAGTAACATTTCGACAGCAGATCAGGTATTGGTTCTGGCAGATGGTCCCAAGAATGTATCAGGACAGGACCTAAAACTAGTTGCCTTCCTTCTATTACTGTTGTAGTACATAGATTGGATGAGGATGGCAGTAAAAAAGTTAATATTAACAGATTTGCCAAACAAACATGCTTACCTGGATTGATTGACCACATGGAATCCTGAGGTAAGGGAAAAATATGTCTGTAATGAGGACGGAGAAAGCTTTGTTTCCATCTTCCTGCATTTTTCTCTGGTCAGAGAGGCGTTTACTGGAGAATGTTGAAGTTATGTCAGATGCCGGCTTCATCTCCTATTTTTTGCTGGCTCTACAGAGTTAGTGGGAGGAAACAGCTTTCTAAATTTATCTGAAACAATCAAGCTAGAGGATGTGAGTGTTTGGTAAACCAGCACTTCAGAAGTACTGAGGTACAAACAAGAAAAGAGCATGGTTCATTTCTGCTAACTACGTTTAGTAACAGGCTGCAAGATCTTGAAGGAGTGGGGAGGGTTAGGTTTTGGAGGTTTGTGGAGGGTGGGAAGGACAGAGAAAGCATGGCAGATGCACCAGGGGGGCATTGTTTTATTTAAAAGTGGGGCATAATTCATTTGGCCACACAGAAATCAGAAATAACACTTCATAATTAATGTTTGCTTCTGTATTGATTGGAAGTCAAGCAGTTTGCCTTCTGGAGTAGAAACTGGCAGTACAAGGAAAATATCAGGTTTAAGCAGACAAACAGGAAGCTAGCACAATTTGTCACTAGAAATACTCCAGTACCTAAAATATGTGGAGAAAGCAGGTGGGCTATGGGGTTGTCAATATGCTGTACCCAACACAGAAAAGGACTGTGGAGCTGGCATGAGCAAATAAAATTTAGATGATTGCTGAAAGTGGAATGTGCTCACTCAGGAAGGTCTCTGAAATGCCAGGTCTCAAAAAACAGTTTTGTTGTGGTTTCAAGTTACTATCTCGTATTCTAGGAATGTCATGTTTACAGAAGCCTTTCTATGATGCCAAGAATGAAGGCTTATATTTTTGAAGGGAGTGTTTCACAGATCTACCTCTTTCAGTGAGGAAAAGCAATGCCCAGGAAACAATTTGAAGCCTTCTTAATTGTGGAGCATCATAGCGTATTGGGGGTGCAGTGATACAGTATACCCAACCCAGAGAGTCCTGAGTACAGGCAAGTCTCTGTTGGTGTGTTCAGCCAAAACTTCATAACTCACTTGGTGATGTGGATGCCCTTCAGTAAGCCATTGGCAGAAACCTTCCTGTACCTGGTCCTCTTTTTCAGAGCATTCCAACACGTTTCTCTTATTTGTTGGCTGCAGGGAGCTGTTGATCTCTCAGCCTTCAGGCATGAAGGCTTTCAGAGCATGCTGCAGTGCCCGTAATGTCAATAACCATTTCAAGCTAATGCAGCCTTTTTGGTGGTGTCACCTCTCATTATCACATGGGTTTTCCTTGGGCTTTTCCTTGTCTCTCATTCAGAATTTTGACCTTCCTTATTAATTAAACAACAACTTTCCTCCAGCCAGTGATTGAGTTATTCAGTAATACCTGCCTAAAGCCATCATAATAAAGGATAGAAGTTCTTTTTAATGCAAATGATTTGGTTCCAGATGTTTTGATCACATTAGATGATGACTCAAATTAACCAGAGATTGGATTAAGCAACAGGCTACCATGGCTGCTTTTCCTAATCATCATGATTCCTAATATGTCTATATCCCAGAGTATGCACTCAAGAAGGCAGTGCAGTGCCCAGTTCTTCTCTATGCGGCTAGAAAATGATGAAATAAAAATAACAGAGAGCCAGAACCTATCTAGTGTAGGTGCTGCCTTTTTCTCAGCAAGGATCTTTCCTCTCCAGAAATGATATTGTTACTAAGATGCTACTCTTACATGTTCATGCCATTCCAGGAAGGGGTTGTTCAAATTGTGCAAGAGATTGTGTGCTTCTGAAAGCGACTGTTACATAACTTGACCAAGGTTTCTCAGGCAGTGCATCAGCCTTCTAAGGTCTAAGCAAATTCCTCTATAGGAAATAGATAGATGTATTAGTGGATTGGTTTTAGATGTAGAAGGCAAAATCCAGAGCAGGATTCAGTGGCTTGATCACTCAGGTTTGAAGATGATTGCAGGCTTCCAAGAGAAAGTATTTAACCATTTGAACAACTTACCTAGAAATGTGCAACAGCTATTCCATCACCTAGCACTTAAATCAAGAGTAGCTGCCTTTCTGAAATCAGGCTGAACTAAGGTCCAGGTTAATGTAGAATGTGCAAAGTAAAATTCTCTGTGTTTCTTGGGCTGTCAGAGTAGGGAATGGAAATGGGATCTTCTAGTCAAAATCTTACCATTTCTGCCAAGGCTTTATTGTTTACAGAAGGCAGAGCTGAGTACGTAGAGAAGAGTTAATCTACAAACTTGACATGTTTTCCTTTTTTGTTTTGTTTCCCTGGTTTCTCCACGCAGCTCGGATTGGAAAAATGAAACGGAGGAAGCAAGACGAAGGGCAGGTATGTCCCCTCTGCAGCCGGCCTCTGTCAGGATCCGAGGAGGAGATGAGTAGGCATGTGGAACAATGCCTTGCAAAGGTAGAGGCGCAGCAGGATCGCCAGCTGCCATTCCCTTCTCCCTACTCCCAGCTTGGTCTGCAGCTGATCTAACATGGGGCAAAAAGCTAACATTGCTGAGCTTGCAGGCAGTGCTAACTATGTCTGCCTGAGATCTATAGCCACTTTCCTTTGTTTTGAAAGACAGATTATTCTGGATTTTCTCCTGTGTTGCATTAGTAACATTTTTTATTTCATGCACCTTTTCTGTCAATGAAGTCTAAGTTGTCCGTAAAAGTATGGGATATTGAGGTTTTCCTTTTGTAGGACTTCATGCTTTCTGTGTAGTGCAGCAAAAAAGAGTTCTTCCTAATCTCTGTTTTTGACAACATCAGAATTATCTTGCTAGTCAATTTTGTTGTTGTTGTTTTGTAATAGATTGGCATTTTTAAATGTTGCGTGACCACCTCACTCCAGAAAGCATGTGAGAGAGGTCTCAGAGCTAAGCAGAATCAATCCCTTGCCTGTCTTCCCAAAGACAGCAAGGAAGAAGGAGGAACAAACCTTAGGGGGGAGAGAGAGAGAGAGAGTTGTGTCATCGGGCTTTCTGTGCTTGTTTTTCATGAAAAGTCCATAGTGAAGGTAGTAACAAGTTCATTCTTGTTTCCTCAAGAGATGCATGGTTTAAAGGTATCTTCTGATCAGTGTGCCCAAGTAATATGCTCTAGGGGATCATTCCTTCTCAGTTCCTGTAGATGGGAGTTTATGTGCTGTAAATCAAAGGAATTTGTTGTTTCTATAATAGGAAAATTGTGCATGCAAGGTAGGAGAATGCATCCTGAAATGCGTACAAGGATTGTTCTAAGAACTAGAATTTAAATTCCTGTGTATTTAAAAAAGAGAGAGAGAGAGAGAGAGAGAGAGAGAGATATGAACCTTGCCACTTGTTTTGATCTTCAGGATGTCAAGTTCTTCCAGCTCCCACCTATTTTCAAGTTCCGATCACTGGGAATGAGGGAGGGGAGCAGATGCTGCGGTCTGCTCTATACTTAGCTGCCTTGGGAACAGTCCAACTTTTCATCAGTTTTTAACCCCAAAGTGCTATTTCATGCATCTCAACACTCTGCCCCTACTTTACCCTGTGCAGAGAGAAGGTTCATGCATGACTGAGGATGACTCTGTGGACATCGAGAATGAGAATGGCAACCGCTTTGAAGAGTACGAGTGGTGTGGGCAGAAGAGGATACGGGCTACTACTCTCCTGGAGGGAGGATTTCGAGGTGCGCCAGTGTTTTGGGGGCCCATGTGATCCCTTGTGAACCATTCTGCTGTGAAATTTGATCATTGCCTGTCTTTAGAGGGGGGGACTCAGGTTATGTCAGAACCTTGGGTTTTTCCTTTCATAATGGGTGGGATTTTAAGGCTTTACCACAGCGTAAAGTGATTCCAACTTTTTGCTTCTCCAGAACAATGAGAGTCAAAACTTGTGCAAATCTTGAACAAAAGCGTGGCTTTATTTCTTTCTTGAGAAATGTGGCTGAAAAGGGAATGAGTAGGAATGGATAGAATGGGGAGATCATTTGGGGGAAATAGCTTCTTATATGTTACACATAGTAAGAAATACATGGAAATATCTGAGAAGAGGGAAATAGAAATGAAATTGTAAAAATTCCCAGCCTGGAGTGACGAAAGCTGGTGTATCAGCCTCTGGTGATGTATTGAAGGTGACAGCTAAGTCGCTTTAGCACCTGCATAAAATATTAAAGGGCCGGTTGTGCATTTATCACTCCATCCCTTTTAAGGTTGATAAATGAGAATCCAGGAACCTGCTTTGCACCTCCAGTACTGCAAGCCCTTAGGGCTCCCAGACAAACACATTTTATTTTTCCTCCTCCTTTTGCTCCTTCCCCAGTGACGGGGAAATCAGTTACTGAGGAGAGAGTGAGTTATGGCAAAATTTGACCTCTTGTGAGCTTTATTGGTGAATGTAATTTTAGCTAGAAACCTGGCCCCTTTCTTACACTCAGCCCTTTGGCCTCGAAGAGGAGGATTTACTAAACTGTTCTTTGGCATGAACCTCTGGCACTAAGAGTCTCTTGCAAGCAATTCACGTAGCGCATGCCTAATGAAAGGAGGTATGCTGGCTCCCTCCGTTCAATAAAGAGGATGGGATGCGATCTCTTCCTATATCAGCTTGGATTTTAATTTAAAATATCTCAAGGGGAAAGGCTACTAGGTAAGGGAGTTGGACTTAAAAGCCCGTGTGTGCTCAGTGACAGTCTGGCACCTGGCACTCCTGATCTGCCCTCACCTTCCCCTAAAATTAAATTGTAGCTAGGGAGTAGCAGAGCAGATGATCAGGAAGCACAGAGGTGAAGAAGCAGTTTCTCTGTGTTGTTAAGGCTAGTTAGTGAAGCTTGTGATGTTCACTTCTTGTCTTTAGCCTTCATTTTCCTAACTTTTTCTGTGCTAAAAAAGAATAGTGTCTGTATGTGGTTCTAGTTGGACTGTGCAGTGCTTTAAACTTTTCTTCGGCTGCGTAATTATTACAATCGGTTGCCATGAGCGTGGGGTGTCTGTATGTATGGCCTCTGTCGTTGTCACTGCTTCTGTTAGATCCTCCTCTTAGTCCTGATAAACAAAAGCTGCTCAGTTCATTCCTGCACCTCTCTGAGCATTTGCAGTTTCTTCCTTTGCCCCCCCCCCAAATATCTGAATTTTTGAGGAGAACATGATCTTTAACTTCCCCTGATGTCAACATTATGCTGACTTCGCTTGATTAATATTCCCTTTTTTAATTAATTCATTGAATTGTGATCTGAACTTTTCGTTCTGAACCAGCCATGTGGACATTGTCTTTCAAATGAGACTCCAGGTTGGCAAAGTGTGCGTAATTGATGTGATGAGGCTGTGTAAATATAGGGTGCTTGCTCCTTGTTACTTTTTCTTCTGTGTTTAATTGGAATTTTCAAATTTGTTAAAGTTTGCATTATATAAGTAGTCTGCTTTCCTCCCTCAGAGGTTAGTCAGATTCTAGCAGTATCAGCGCCGTAATCTTCCCTGCTAGAGGACTGCACCAAAACCACATGCATAGACACTTAGTTCTGTATTTGATAGAAATAGTCTTGCTTCCTTCAGGAAGTACAAGGTCCCCCTCTTCTTCCCTTTTTGAGACCCTTATGATACCTTCAAGAGTGGTTATATGGGCAACCAGAAGAGGAGGGAGCCAGAGGACTAGGAGAAGACAGGAGCGCAGCTCTGGACACTGTTCTAAACCCCCTGGTAATTACCTGTGGTGGGAAGGCCCCTTTGCGGTTCTCATCTTTTCTCTAGCTCCTGGCACTCAGGTTTCCTCAGTCAGACCTGCTCTGTGCACTCTCAGGTAAACTTAAGGTGACAGTCGTCTTCCTTTGTCTGCCAGTGTTGGCTCTTTACTTATTTTCGGGACAGAATTCTTAGTTTACAACCCTGAAGCACAGTACAACATTTTTGGAGATGGTCTCTGAAGCTTAAAACTGCTTTATCTGGAGTTGGCAAGACCCTCATTAACCCTTCTCGTCTGGGGCTGGGTTTGGCTCTGTTCCCTTTACTGTGAAGGAGCAGTGATGTGGAAATCAAATGTCTTTTTTAATGCTAGCAGCCTTTGTCAGGCTTCATGGAAGTCACCATTGTCTAAAGAGGTGACATGGGGAAATATTTAAAACCAGAGGGGAGAATAGATGTCCATGTATCTCACCAATTTCTGTTTTAATTGTGTGTTGTTCTGAGCAGGTGTCTCAGCTAGGTGTTGAGGGGAGCAGGAAACTGGCCAGTTTGTCACATGAGTCAGTTTAGGCCATTGGGCAGCATTTTGGAAGCAACTCAAACTTAACACAGATTCTATTTTTTTTTTTTGTCATTTTTGGTTAATGGGTAAAGTTCATGTTACTCTCAAGGTGAAGATCCTGTTAGATTCTCAGGTGTGGTGGAGTGTTGGGAGATTGTTTGAGGTTTTTTATTTTATTTTTGAAAAAGAAAAAGGTCAGGGGAATGAATAACCCTACTAAGATTTTTCTGGAATAAGTCTAATACTTAGAATAAAACTGTCACTTATGTGGTTCCTAGGATGAAGGTTTCATGCTTCCAGAACTGTTGGAGGGACTGTTCACCTCTCTGACCTGAGGGGCTGTTTTAGAAGGTGGAGTTTGTCTTCTGTGTTGACATTGCAGTTGCAAATCCTCAGTCAGGTCTAGTGCAGCAGATCCAAAGCATGCCCTCCTGTCTGCCACAGCTTGATATACTTGAGACAGCAGGTAGAGAGAACAGGAGAGGGTGGTAAGTAGGTGTACGATATGACTAGGAAGTGCCAAGTGAGTTTGATGTAGGGACTCATTCAGGAATTACTCGGTACTTTTAACTGTTGTTCTTACTTCATAAAGCATCATTTGCTATTGCTTAATTTGTTGCCCAAAACTGGAAGAGTGCAGGCTGTAAATGAAGATTATTAACAATTTTAGAGGATTAGGGTTACTTTATTTTAGAGGAGATTCTACTTAGAGTAGGGATCTGTCCTTCTTAGTGGGAGAGTTTTGTTTTCTTCTGTTCCATTTTAGTTTGGGAGGAGTGCAAGGCTACCAGCATGAAATATGTGCCTAGTTTTGTTTTAATCAAACTCTTTCTTCTAAGTAGAAAGTTTTGCAGAAATCTAAATAAAACATTTCCCTATCTCAGAACTGTGTCACAAGACTAGAATTTCTCTTGAATCACCTGAGTATTCAATAACCATCTATCCCTGTGCCTCAGGTTAGTGAGGTAAGGTTCTGGTAAAAGGCTTCTTCTGTCTCCAGTGTTTTTTGTTGCAGGGATTATTTCATGCAGTCTTTGTCTAATGAGCTTCATGCCATCCTCTGTTTAGGAAGCCAAGAAGACTTTGCAAGTGAAAGCATCAAGTGTGTTTTTTTTTTCCCCTCCTAAACATTCAACATATTTGTAGCAATTCTTCTGTTCCTCTCCAGAATGGATGCAAGTTACCTCAGTGTTTACACTGTAAGGTTATCCCTTTAAGAATTCCTGAGGGAAGTTCAAAAGGGTTTTTTTTTCTTTGAAAGATTCAGTGTCTCTTTTTGTGTGCATGTCTCTCCCTTGAAAGAAGGGAAAGGGAGGGGGGAGTGAAAAAAAAAGTGCTTTATCTGAAAAGAATCGCATCAGCTTCGCGTTGATAGAAGCCACTGTCATCTCCTAAACGGCTTAGCACAGTCAAAAGGCAAGAAGACTTAAAACAGTGTCTTACACAGGGATCGATGGGTGGAACACATAACTGGTAACTGCAAAAAAAAAAAAAAATCGGGGGGAGAGATAACGGTAATGATTGGATTGAGGGAAGCTTGGGGGAGGCTTGTTCTTTGTAACACAGCTTCAAAGGTGTCTGGACTGGTGCCTAAGCAAACTACCCTGTGAAGTCGCTGCCTCTGTAGGTCTAGGGAAGGAGAAGGTGGGGGCATGCTTGCACCCTTCTCTTTCTTAGCAGATGGGACAAAGTAGATTAGTAAATGTCAGGTTAGTAGCTCCCTTCTACTGTTTTACATTTGAGGAGAGATTTTTGTCAGCAAGTCTCTTGCCGTTCCTTCTGGGAAAGCTGTTCCTCCGGGATCGGGAAGGAGGCAAGCAGCGGATGGGAGCGGTTGGGGATATTGGGCGGCGGGTGGGGGGACGGGATGTCAGTTTATCGATCGCACCTCAGTCAGGAGAGCTGCAGGCGCAGTGCTCTGAGCACGAGCGGCAGCGTGCTTAATGTGATTGAAAGGCAGTTAAAATGGCGGTGACCTTTTCAGGGGGAATTAGATTGCCTGCCAAGAGTGGTTAGAGGGAGTGATAACGCCAGCTTGAGGAAGCTGTCCAGTCTGCTTCAAAGGGAGAGAGACAGAGACAGGGAAAGCAAGCTAGCAGCAAGTACCATTTAAACGGCGAACCGCACGGTCTGATAGAACAGGGATTGCTGTCCTCTTTAGATATGAAAGGACTGAAGAATTGTAGCTAAGTTCTCTCCACGCTCACAGTCCTCCTTCTCCCCTCCATCTTCCCCACCGAAAAGCCTTCCTCTTTGGTGGCACTGTAGCAAGCTCTTCACCATTGCTCTTGTGGGTTTCTCTTCCTTCAGCAGATCAGTTGCCTTGAAAATAACATAGAAGAGGGAAAGACTTTGAATGCGTTAAAATGGGAAGCAGGGCATTTTCAGGGAAGGATACTTTCTTAGAAAGATCCAGATGACAAGGATTTGACTGAGATAGGTTGTGAGACTCTTCAAGAAACACGCAGGGATTACTTAACCTAAAGTTGCTCTTTATTTTTTTCATGCTGCTCTCCTCCTCTAAGATAGCAGAGGGCTCCATGCATTCATTTGTGGCTTTAGCAATGGCAAAGAACAGAACCAGTTAGCATATACAAAGAGGGACTCAGTAAAGCCTTATAAGCTGTAACAAACTATAGTCATCCCAGGGTGCCCATTTGCATTGGATCTCATGTCATGTGCAATTAGGGCAGCTGCTTGGAAAGGGGGACTTTATTAAAATGTCTAAAAGTTTCCAGCAGATGGCTGCAGTCCTGCTGCCAGCTTTCTATCTCTGCAGAATCAAGATGTGATTCAGTTTGAGCAGTAAATGCTGTAGGCCAACCTTTTTCCTGCATAGGTCAGCTTGTCCAGGAGAGAGTGTTATGGCAATAGCTATATGCTCTTCTTTGTGTTCCTTCTAAATATCTCTTACAGTAGAACCATGCTCATAGGCGTGAGGTCCTGTCCTCTAAAACTTAGGTAGAAGCTTTTCAGTTCTACTGCCTCAGTAGCACAGTGACTTTGCATGCGGTAACTGCCTGGGCATGTTTATAGAAGCTACCTGAGAGCTCAAATAAGGAGGAAGTATTTTCAATTGCATTTCTTGGTGCATTTTATGAACATTAAACTGTACAGCATAACTTCACAAAATGCTTTTCTGATACATATGTGGGAAACTGAAGCGCAGAAAAGCAACTTCCCAAAGTTAGTGGTACAAAGTTAGTGGGAAAGCTGGAGTAGAGCCTTAAATGCTTGCTCTAGAAGTCTACCTAGCAGTCAGCTGTGCTCTCTTTCAGACAATATAACTGGCTAAGCAAGAAAGCTTCTGAAGACAATGAGGTTTTCCATCTTTTCATGATAGAAGGTTAAAGCAGCATTTAAGGTTGTACCAAAAAGAGAGGATAAACTGATCCACTGAAATTTGGCAAAAGCATTTCTACAGAACAGTAGAAGTGTGACTTCTAAGAGGTTATGCAGGAAATAAAAGATGTCACTTGCATATAACATACAAATTTCTGTATTTCTCAGGTGCTTATTTTATGGCTTGCCCTCTGTTTAGAGGGCCGCCAGGTCCCGAAGCACTTGTGTGCCTTACCTCAGCCCGTGTGTAAAATGATGGTAATCCTGGTAATTCCTCCATTGCTGAAGGACAGTACTTTGTATTTGTCCAGTGAAGTAGCCCAGGCTTGATGTTTGCACCTCTCTCCTTTAAGAGCGAGTGTTGTTCGTAAGGTGGTACTTGACCTAAAAATGCTGGGAGATCAATTTATATAAATTATAACATATAATAAATGGTCAGATGGGCTATACCTGCCCATTTCTCCATAGGCCACATTCATGTATAGAAGTTGAGTTCTGTGGCTAATAAATGTCTTTTGGATATTATACTATAAATTAATATCAGAAGTTGACTTTAACGAGCAGGACAAGCAGATGAAAACAATACATGATTTAAAATAAATTTTAGAAAATCTAGCTCGCATACAAAGGCTGTCATAAACCACTGATTGATACTATCATGCATGTTTAATAATTTGCTAACACTTCAAGCAATGATGACTTTATTCATTTTGGAACACAGAATATAATCATCAGAACTCTGCAAAGTTAAAAGCACAAACTTACACACACACACCCCACACACACACACAAACTCAGTGCTTATAAACATTAAAAGTCAAGATTGTTAATATTACATTTTTCAGGCATTCTGATTTAATTTTACCACATTTAAAAATCTAAGAACATAAATTTCATGCTCAGACTGCCAGAAAGATTTAGTTGAAAGGAGCACAATCAACTGAATCTTGATTTACGTAATGCTGACAGTCACTCTAACCAGAAAAAGATTTTGTGTAGGAAGAAGAGGGATTCTCTCCATTTGACAGTATTATGTATAGTCCTTGAGGAAGGAAAAGGGGTGCCTGTCACCCAGCAACAGAGGAAGGAGAAAAAAATTAATTAAAAAGAAAACATAAAATACAGTTGTAAAACCATGAAAATTGGCAGGGGGAGTAAGGGAGCAGGTAGAGCACCCAAAACTGCTCATTTTTTTGAGATTGACTGGATTTCAAGTTGACAGCATCCCTTTTAAACTTCAATTTTCCTAGATCTCCGACATGCTGTATGAGATCTTCCAGTCCCATCTGCTGTGTTTGCTGAGTTGCTCTCTCCAATCCATTTTTCTAGTGCTCTTTCCGCTTTGAAAGTCCCAGGCTTTAAGACAGTCATTTGACTCCCCACCCCCCAAGCATCTGCAGTTTTGCTAGAACTGCAGCCTAGTTCTTGGCAACTCAGGTCAAACTTCAGCCTTAAGCACCAAGTAGTTGATTGACGTGATTTTAATAGCATTTTAGAATACAGTTGTTAAGTCAGGGGCAGTGAGATTTTTCTAAAGGAGAAGGGAGCACGGGTCTCGATGGCTTTAAACAGCTCCTGTCTCCGCGTGTCGTCTCTTATACTTGGCGGTGAAACGCATTATCGAGTAGTGCCCGGAAAGTGGCTAACTGCGTTTGACACACGCCAACTCCCTGCCTCCACACTGGATAATTGCATTGTCAACTGTTCAGCAAAGTGGCAGGTGACACTGCAGCCGGATTGATTGTCCTAGTATGGAGGCTCCGAAGACTGTCAGCTACCCAATCGATAGAGTTTACACAAGACACCGTGACTGCATCTGTAACTAATTTCAGTTTGAAACTCGCAGGATGCGGCTGCCCCTGTTTCCTGGTTTGTGTTCTCATTCGCTTGCATCCTTTCCCTGGACTAGCAAGTTGCTTCCCTGCTGAAAGCAGAGCTTTATTTCTTATTTTGGAGCTGGAAGTGAAGAAATCAATGATGTGTTTTGTGGTTTCAGAGTTGAGGGCATTACAGCACATGGCTAACTAGCAGCTTCAGTTTTGCAATCAATAGCCTGATCAATTGATTAAATTAACACTGATTTTTCTTTCTTCTTTCCAGCCTAGCAAAGAATTAGTTTGGGAAGAGCATATGGGTATGGCCTGTGAAATTTAGGCCTTGGATTTTTTTCAGTTGTTGACTGTCTTTCCCCCTCAAACACAATCTCTGCGCTCATCGTTATTTAAAGCAAACTGCACCGAGGCCCGCTGCTGGCAACAGTGTGCTGCGAGCCCGGGTGTCGCTTTCAGCTGCTCACCAGCCTTGCTGCTTCACGCTTGGCTGCCTTAGAAAAGTCGTCCTCCTAGCTCTGCTGTGCTGCTTTATTATTGGCAAAGTTGCGACATTCCTGTGATCCCTGTCAGTGGTGCTTATTGATCCAGTGATGTGAATCTGCTTAGTGATTCAAGATTACTTTAATTCTCCCTCTTCCTTTTTTGTTTGTTTCCACCCTCTCCCTAGGGGAACAAAAGCTTTCAGATCCACCTTTCTCTGACTGTGGAAAATGAGCCATAGCTGCAAAGAGTGTGGCTGTGCTGCTGCGTTTGTACTTCAGCTTTAGGTTTTGAAGAGCAGCTTTTGAGGCAGATGCGACACTGTTCTCACCTTCGTGCATCCCACTGCCGCGAAGCTCTAGGAGGCAACTGTGCATGAATGGCCGTTCTGGATCAGCCCTTTGGGTCCAAGTGCATTTTTCTGTCTCCAACCAAGATCTGCACCTGATGCATTATACAGAGGCATAAGAAAAATCTCAGGAATACTCCTAGCCAGTTCCTCTCTGCTGTGAGGGGATGGGAAGCCTCTTCCTTGAACCTTGCAGCAGCTGGCTTTTATCCTGTATAGTGGAGCTTGCCTGACATTTGTTCAGCATGTTGCTGCAAAATGATGTTAATGGTCATAAAATTATATGGCCCTTTCTTTAAAGGCAGCTGTTCCTCTGATCTGTTGGATGCTTACAGTGATCTTTGCTAAGATGCTGGTAAGCAGTCAGGTCTCTGGCAGCTTGTTTCTGCCTCTGTGGGGGCTAATAGATGACCTCAGATTGGCACATCTGCTGTTTCAGGTGTTCAGTGTAATGACACAGCTGGGTGTCAGTTTTCCAGGTAAATCACTGTTTTACTTGAAATGGATCTGGCTCCAAAGAAACAAAACGCTTGTCCTGCAAAAGCAGCATTTCATGGCCTCTAAATGTAAATTTTTCTGGCAACAGGCTGTGAAAGTCACTAGAAGAAATCTTCTACATCTCTGTATGCGTTAGAGAAGAAGGGGGAGCAGTTTGATTGTCCAGAAATGTTTGGGGAAATGTTACTAATCTGGAGAAAGACTGCTATTCAGGATGGGCTCATTCTCAGCTCTTCTCTTATTTTCAAGGATCCCTAATGGCTTTTTCTTTCTTCCCAAGCAACCATTTAAAATAAAACAGCATCCGTGCCATCTTGTCCTCTTAGTACTAGTTTGGGATACTTTAGCAGCTGATGAAATAAACCCAGTTTAGAGCCATTCTCAGGAAGCGTGTGTGGCCTGGCCGTGTGTCTGCATAAACTACTTTTATTGCCCTCATTGTTTTTACTCTCCAAGAAGCCAGTGACATTTTGTTAAGAAAATAGAGTGAACGTGCTGATAAGGGAGGTTTTGCAAAAGGGGGTTACTGTTACTGCAACGAGTGTTATTAGCAAAGGCTACAGTTCTGGAGATTTACAGGAAGCTTGTTTTTTTCCTTCCTGAACATGTGTAAATTACCTGTGAGCAACATGAAAGCCTCTTCTCAGCCTCTTTCCAGACCCCAGGAAAGCTACACCCTCCTGAGGTAGATTTGGATTTAGACCCACTTATGGAACTTCTAGTAAAAATCCAGAATTTCATATGTTCCTGATACAGGTTCAAACATCTCTTCCTTGGGGGACAAACAGGAGAAATACTATGAGTAGGTGAGTTTGATCCTCTGTGTGAGCAGCATCTAGTAGCTACAGCCATAATGGTGCCACAAATAATAATACTGTTTTTTCTAGTTATGTTCCTCAGTCATCTTTAACCTGATTCTTAAGCACATACAAAACAACTGGCCCCAAAACTGGCTTATTTGTTCAGAAAGGAAGTGCGCAGTTGAGATGGTGCAGGATAGGTCTTTGCTTTTCCAGCTGTGCTAATGAAAGTTGGCCGTAGTTGTTTGGGTCCACACTAGAATGGTTGTGTTATCTTTCCACTCCTGAGACTGCCAGTCTCCATGTGATCTCATGTGTATACAAGAGCTGACAGTGCTGCCAACACCTGAAGCAGCATATGTTGTCGCTTTGACCATCTGCCGCTGAACGTGATGGAGAGAGGGGGGAGACTTGAATGGGAGGCACTTTTATCTGTTCTGTTCTGTGAACCTGCTTATATATCATGTTAATGTCTCCAGATCTTAGCTTGAGCTGGCATTCACTCAAGATATGTTGAGATGACCTGTCATCTGGGGGATGGCACAAGGAAGTGAGATTTGAGAAGCAGTGCAGAGGTCAGAGAGGATGCTTAGGTATAGGGGACAGCTTAGGAGAAAGCAAAGTGCTATCAGAACTTACGCAAAAGGGAAGAAAAGGGTTTCTGATGAGATTTATCTCCTGCCATTATTAATCTGTATGTGGAAGAAAGTGGGAAATATTACCCAGTCTCCTTCAAGCTCAGCTGATTCCTCTAAGCTGTCAGTGCTTGCAGCCTGGCGGTGGCTCAGAGGTATATGAATTTTATTTTTTTGCTTTTCAAAGATCTGCATCCGTAATTCAGAAATACTGTTGCTTGTGTGGATTGCTTGTACCAGAAATTTTCAGAAACTAACTTGAATTGGTGCTCAGGCAGCCTACTCTGAGACCAGCCCAAGCAAAGCTGTGTACACAGTGCTGGAGGGTTGCGAGCGCTTTAGGTAAGTGATCTTGATAGGTACATTCTGATTGATGGGGGAGTTTGTCTCCCAAACTGTCACAGGGTTTATAGAGGTGCCACTCAATACCAGTGCTGGAATTGCTTGTCAGAGCACCTGGCTACAAGAGCAATGGGGATTGGAGACAGAGCTGTAACTTTGTTTCTTCTCTGCTTAATGGCCCCTGCATCTGACCTACCTGCTCACTCCTGTTTGTCTGGACCTTAAGGAGGCAGCTGGGATTAAGACTGTCAGAGAATTGTGCTGCTTTAGCATTGGGATTGCTAACTGTATCAGGACTGGCAGCGTAGAACAGGCAGTTGCCTTCAACCAAATGTACAATAAGAACAAAAAAAAACATTTCAGCAAGCAAAGAGAAAAGGTATGGAAGAGTCTGCATTGTTTGGTTTTATCTGAAAGTAGCATTTTCAAATACACATGTGGAGTTATGTTCTTTAGGCCTTAAGTGACACTCCTTGTGAGACTTGCCGCTGCTTCTATGAATAACAGCCTCAGGATCATGTCTCTTGTGAATTCCTAGGTCAAACTTGCAACTTAACATTCAGTTGTTGAATTTGACTTTATTAATGTATTGGGATAAAGTTCTAGTCCTGAGCATTGCCCTCTGGAGAGCGGCATTGGTTTTAGAGGTCTGCTCTGGGCAGCACTGCTGATGGCAGTGAATTACTGCATGGCCTTCAGTGCTGAGCCTGCTGGAGGAACCCATCTACTGCTCCGAGAGTGTTCAACTGAATTGCAGATCACCTGGGTGTCATAGTAGGGGGTCTTCTGGAGGCTCCCATTCTCCTCTAATGGTTCTGAAACAATGCCACTGTGAAGTGTGCTTTATTCACACAGCACCCTCTGTGCTCCATTTCACATTTTACTTCTGGCAACATACACCATAGGCATGAGGTGGAAGTTTGGAGCCTTCTTTACACTTGGGCTGAGTTAGTGAGAAGCAGGTGTGATCCTGTCCAGCCTTCCTTGCATTTAGTGGCTCTCTTAATCCATTTATAACAGCACTTGTCCAGAAATCTGGTTTGAATGAGCATGAGATGAATGAATAATGTCAAGCAGTTCAGACGTCAAATATTTGAACAGCTGCGTGGATGTTTTCACTGGCTTTGTGCAGGGAAGCAACACCAGGAAGTCAGACGAGGAGAGTCAGGTTGAAACTGTGGCACCAAACCCCAGCCCATTGGAACTGGCCTCAAAATCCATCAGTGCGTCAGATGAAATGGTGTTAGAGGCATCTGTGACTGAATGTTCATTCTACAGGCTGGCTCTCACCTGAGCTTTACATCCTTCGCTTTGTTGTTCTCCTGAAGGCAGTGGCACTACCAGGATTTATGAATCTTTTGATTCACATAGGGAACATATTTGTGGCCTGAGAGTCCCCCTATTTGGTTAGGAAAGAAAATTTGCCGTTCTCCTGCAGCACATCTTAACCTATGAACTTCTGTGTGCCCTCCTCTCTGGTTGGAATGCTGCTGTATCAGATTGTTCTAGTGTGTATTTGGCATCGTAACATAAACTGACTGTCCAAACTCTTCCTCTGTGCCCTCTGTGTATTCAGTGGAAGGGATAATGCTCTGTTGGGAGTGCAGTCGTTCCTACTGCAGTTAGGTTCTGCAAATGGGCTGCACTAGTATTATCATTATAGATTTAAAAGGGATTTTCTTAAGTACAAAGATTTTGAGAGCAAGGACGTGAGGATTCTGAAGTCAAAGTGCCTTAAAATTTGTGAATTGTATCATAGTAAGCAGATTTTCTGTTCTTAAGCTCTGACCATAAACCACTAGTTGGCTTGAGTGACTTAGAAACAAAATTGATGGAAAGATGCAGGTTTCCTGTGTGCTTGGCATCCTTGCAGACAGAGGGATGCAGGGAGTGATCCCATTTACATTCAGTCTTTTGACCCCTTGCTCCCCCCAGGCACTTGTTCCAAGTATTCATTATCTGGCTAACATTCATATCACCTACGGGACTGGCCAAGGCACAGCTCCAGCTTTGCATGATTTGTGTTTCCCACATCTTCAAAAGAAAAATGAAGACCTGTGTGTCCAGAGTTTATAGCCTTTGAGAAGTGATGGGCTAAAGTAATGCCAGGTTCAGAGGATGGTGTTACTGCAGGTTAAATGCCATGCCTGTAAATTACTACTCTATCGCCCACTGTGACTTCTCAGGCAGCTTTGAGAGACTATCCAGCTTCTTTGACAGGTCTCTCTTAGTACTCTAAATCTTCTCCCAAACATTGTGATGAACTGAAGGATTCAAGATTTACTAGATAAGCCATTGTAGCAAGAGAAGGCAGCTCATGACATATGTTGGCTGGCAGCATGCAGTCAGTACATGAAACACTTTATATGGGATCTGATAGGAGAAGGTTGCCCTGACGACACTGCCAACTTGACCTACGAGTATGACTCCTGTACTACCTGAAGCAGAAGGTAGATGCTGCAATGTCAATGCTACTTTTGTTAGCTCCGGTAAGAATTAAGGCTGGCAATTACTTTGAGGTAAAAAGTAGTTTATGCTTCTAGGGAAAAGTTATCCTTAAAATCATTGTCGTGCTGTGGTGATCACTTGTTAAGGACCTTCTTTGGATCCAGAGAAGAGAAATATCAAATCCATATAAACAAATTTTACTGAAGGCTTAATTAATCAGGAAACACATCCATTCCTAGAGAGTGACAGTAAAGAACTGTTTCCCTGTGTTGTCCTTGGAAATGAGACCTTCAGCTTGCCCTGCTCTCAGCACAGATGCAGACTGCTAGAAATACTGCTCATTCTTCTGTGCTGGAAAAGCACAAGTTTGCTGCTGACAGCACAAGCTTGTGTGTGTGTGTGTTGGTGAGAGGCCGGTTAGGCTGAGCAGACTCAGGCATCCACATCAACAAGAGGGCTTCTCTAAAGCTTGGGAATATCCTTTTTTTTTTTTTTTTTTTTTTCCCAGACATGCCCCTTGCATGTGTTAGCATGTCTTCTGCACTTAGGACCTGGTTCACAGTGCAGGAATCTACCACCTCTGGAACATTCATGCAAAGCTAAGTCCGTCTCTGCCTTACTCTTTGTGTGGTTGCAGGTAGGATGTGCTCCCTGGTCTGCCAGGCACGCACTTAGGTCACCAGCCATCTGGATGTGCTGAGTCTGTTATGCTCCAGCAGATACTCTGTCTGTGAGCCAGGTGTCCACATCCAGTGTCTGGACAGCGGGATGCTAAGTGAAGAAGCGTTCTGGAGGCAGCTGGAGTGAACGAATTGCTATCTGCATAGGTTATGCCCCCAGGCAGCTTAGATCTGCTGCAGAACTGAATGTGAGTGGGGACCTTTCGTTACCCTGGGACTCAGGAGATCTTGGATTCATTTTTAACCTCACTGGGAGAGTGTGTCCAGTGCTATATCACATGAAGAATAAATCTATGTCTTTCTTAGTTCCCCTTCTATTAATAAACATTAGGCAGTAAATGCCAAGTGGAGGTTCATCTTACTAGGTGTTTGCACATGGACTGGGTTAAAGGAAGCCTGATTATAGTTAGCAATAAAATAGGTAACAGAACATTTGAGGACCAAAATAAATGTATGTAGTCCTAGAAAATGCCAGTTCTTACACAAGTCAGTCTTGAGTGGAGCAGTGGGCTCTTGCTTCCTGCTGAAGCTGGGTCTAGGTTGGTACCTGACCAACATTTGTTAGAGGTGCAGGAGCCTTTCTGACTTGCACTGGAATTTGCTTGCATAAGAAGTGCTTATAAGGGGCTATTAATAACTGTGGATATTTATCATTTCCTAGGAACAGACTTATTTTCCTTAAACACTTTATATTGAAAAAGCCAAGCTATGATGCATTTAAAAATTCATCATTGTTAATTGTATTTTAGTCTATGCTCACATTCTGCAGTTGGATTAATTCAGAATGTTCCAGTGGCCTTCTCATACATGCTAGTAGTAGAGTTTCTGTGTTACCCACTTCTATGAAAAATCATAATCATTGTCTTCTCTCCGTTGCTTTACTTTTTTTTTTTTTTTTTTTTTGTCTTTGAGAGAGACATTTCTAGTGCCTTCCATTTTAAAATAATTTGGAGAGGAAAAGGACAGTTTCACTTTCAGTGTTACAGGACATTTTAGAACATAAAATCCCGGAAGGTGGAACATTTCTGTGAGCATTTTCTGTGCGTCTTTAGAAATTAATCTTTGTGCAGTCTTTGGAGCTGGTACATTTTGTTAGTCTGTTATGGGTGAAGGACAGCCTGCAGACTGTTGCTGCCCCACTGTCCTCAGGACGTCTCCTTCACTTGGTCTTCAGTTCAAGTGCTCATCCACATGTTTTGTTTTCTTCAGGTTCTGGATTTATCATGTGCAGCGGCAAGGAGAATCCAGACAGTGATGCTGACCTGGATGTGGATGGTGATGACACACTTGAATACGGGAAACCACAGTATCGTTTTTGAAAGGCTCATGCTGAGAGGGAACCTAGAGGTGCATCTAGTGCTTCAGCTAGCTCTGATACAGCACAGTACAGGGTAATGTTGGCTGGTCTGTGTCCAGCCCTACTGGAAATGGCAGCATCTTTCTCAGTCGCCTTGTTATTTGAACTAGGAGGAATTCTCACTTAGTCCCTTTGAGATCCTTCTGATCACGCAACACTACTTCAAACCCAGGTGGTGAAAGGTGTAGGAGATGTTGGATGAGATAAAGTTACATTGTTTGTCTACTGAGCAATTCATAAGCTGTGCTTGTTACCAGTGATGTCTCCATCCATGCTTTCTTCCACGTAGATGGGGTAAGAATTTAGTCTCTGTTCCACAAGACGTGCGATTTTTTGACCTCTGTATTTTCAAGTTTTGTGCAGAGTATTTCAAGCACTGTTCATCTGTCACTATTACTGTGAGGCTGCATTTTTATTCCTTTTGTTAGACAGAGCATGGGCAGAATTATCATAAACGGCAGTTTCCTGGAATTCCTCCATCCAGGAGCCAGACTGTTTGGACATAGCTCTAGGAGACCTGTGGGCAAACTTTCTCTGCCCCACAGCCATTGTGCAGCCACCAAGGAGGAAATCTTACAAGGGTATTAGGCAGACGTAGACTCATAAGCTGTGATGCGGAAGAATGTATAGCTCTAAATGGGATTTTACTGAAATTTGTACCCACTTTTCAGACTGAAGCCCCAGTCCTTCACTAATAAAAGATCTCTGTAGCTCAGATAGAAATAGTGGAGTTATGCAAGTTACCCTTGCAAAGGCGTAGGAATTAGTTTCTCCTCTTAAAAGCTGTGCCTTCACATTGCTGTCTAAGGACCTGTCTGTATTCTTTGACCTAGAACAAAATTTTGATCCAGAGTTCATGTCCCTCCATGCATACCAGCCCCTCTTCTTTTGAGGTGCTCCAAGGTGGAACGAACTTGCTCTGTATCCCAGATAATGTCTGAGCCACCTCAGAAGCAGAGTGCCTGCCCACTGTCTGCAGCAAGGCTGTATGTTCCTTAACCCCCTTGTTCTCAGGTACACCGAGGCAGACGTTATCCCTTGCACTGGGGAAGAGCCAGGTGAAGCCAAAGAGAGGGAGGCGCTCCGCGGTGCTGTTTTAAAGTAAGTGCTGTGCCTTTCTAATTTGCTTTCATTATACTTGGAGGAATCTGAATTTGTGGAAAGTATCTACTCTTTTGCAAGTGCAAGAATCACAACAAGGAAGACTTAGCAACAAGCAGGGCTGTAACAGTGCTGAATTTTGACCTGTGCAGCCTCTTTGTAGAAGCCTACCTGCACGTTCTCTGTCACCTTGACCACCCCAGTGGCCAGCCAGCTTTGTTTTCTCTCATAACAGTGCTGGACAGAAGCTGCTTTCTAGCCAAGAATGCTGCTCTTGGGCTCTATGCTTTACCTTGTTTCCTGATGAAATGTGGCGCCTTAAAAACATATCACATGAGGCCATCAGAATCTTGTTCTGCATATTAGGAGTCTGGCCCCTAGGGTATGACTTTACCACATCCCATTATGTTCTGAGGGACAGACAAACTAATTAATCCTTTTGTATTGAGCTCCAGGGCATGGGCAGACCTGGGCAGGATGTGTGCGCTGCCCACATACATAACTATAGAATGTAGGCAGCCCATGTTCAGGGCATTTGAGGAAGCATTTCAGACAAATAAAATGAGTTTTAACAGGGAGCGAGGATTGCTTTCTAAGCCCTCTGCCCTGCATAAAACAGGGTTTAAATTACCCCTCTATCTCTTTGACTGAGTGATCCTGTGAGGTCAAGGTTGAAGTGATTGATAGAGCAGTGAAATGAAGTTTTCTTACTGCTTAGCCTGTCACAAACGCTAGTTCAAAATTAAGTTCCACTCCATAGAAATGTGAGACTTGCCATACTGGATCCAAACCATTGATCCATTCGATACTTATGCTAACAGTGCTAGTCCACAGGCAGTACCTCAAAAATGCTAAAGCTCCTTTACAGCCAAGAGAGTGGGATTGTAGCAGGAAGATATCCAGGCATCCCTTGTTAGTGGCTATAGACACTTAGTGCTTGGTGAGATGACTGAGGACTGGAGGTCAGGAGACCCGGTTCCTTTATATGACTCTCATAGTAAAATATTGTTTTGCTGTCTGGACAAAGTTCTTGCAAGTGTCCTGGATTCATCTGCCCATCTCTAAAACAGGTGTGATGATGTTGCTCGTAAAGCACTTTAAAATTCTAGCAAGCTTCTATAGAAATGCAACGGGGTTAGCTGGCAGCCTGAAGCATGAACCTAGATTATTGTTTGAGTGTAACTCTCTTAGCTTACAGAGCTAAAGTGTTTTGTAGCCACAAGTGCCCAGACTGTTCAGAAGATTCCTTTCTCTTACTGCGTCTGTTACTGGCTTGCAAGTGAATGGACAGGGCCATAAGTTCTCTGCACTTCAATGCTGTTCTTCAGTGGGAAGTATTAAAGCGTGGCGCCTATGATGTGCAGTTATTCTGTAGAAACTTGCAACACAGATGTTCTATTCACCAGTAAATTATTCATTTTTGAAATCATGGTTTCAAAAATGGGCCTTAGGTCACAGGCAAGCCTTCACTTGGTGTGACATCCCCCATGTGATTTAGCCAGGGGCACAGCTAGAAGAGCAGGTCCTAAGTATATTGGTGGACACAGCACAGAAACACCTTCTGCAGCAGGCCAACTGCTTACATTTGGTGTGTTGGCTGATGGATAGAGGTATTAAGAGAGATGTGGTGTGTACATTGGTGGGTGGAAGGGCCAGCTTTTTTCAAGAAGCCAAGTTTTCCATATCCAACCTTTAGCATTCTGCCCTTTTCTCTTTTAGTGGTGGCACACCCAGTACTCGAATAACACCGGAGTTTTCTAAATGGGCCAGTGATGGTGAGTGTTACACATGTAAATTATTCATTCTCATGCTACAGGAGGGCAGAAAGACATTCTGTATCTTCTGACTGCTAGTATGGTAGTTGAAAAGAGTAGTTGCAAAGGTACTTGTGCAGTACTGCAAACGTGTATTTACAGACATGTACAAAATTGCACTACCCTTTTGAAACTTTACAGTGCAGCCAACTGTACACAGTGACGTCTGGGAGAGAGCCTAGAAATTCAGCAGACTGAATTCTGCACCTCTTGGTGCAAAGAGATTCTCCTCTATTATTGGATAGAGGCACTGAGAGAGGATTTAAGATGAATATAAAGCTTGTGACAAGATCAGACCTATAGTCACCTGGCTTCCAGTCTAGTGATTGGCCCAAGAGCTCTCACACGTTTCCTGAATAGCATTACCTGTTTAACGATCTACATTCAAAGAGCATTGGTGACTGCTTGGCCCAGCATGTCTGCGCTCTACCCAGTAATTATGGTAACCAGTGCAGCTTGTCTCTGGAGAGGGAACTTCAGGTCTGGTTGCAGTTCTGCACTGCTGTCTGAGCTGTAGTAGGGCACACTGAAAAAGCAGCTGAGTAGTAACTGGTACAGTGATAAGAGGTAGGGACTGGATTGACCTGCTGTCTTGTCACTAAAAGACAAACTGCTGCTTCACAGAAGGACACGTCAGAGCTTGACTCTGGTGGAATTGTTCAGCTTCTGGGCGTTTGAACTACGTAGGCACCAGTTCCTTTTTTTCCAGTCAGCTTCTTATCATCTTCCTTCCTTTAAAAGGGGATTCTGGAGACTTGCCACAATCTGCTATGTAGGTCTTGTCCTTGCTACCCTCTGTATGGCAAGAGAAGCCTATAGCTCTAAAGCCTACACATTTAGGATGGGAACTCTGGAATCAGTCCTGCTAGTGACCGACAGAGCTAATGAGTGGGTGTGAAATTGTACTTTTGCTTGCGTTATTTGAAAGCTCATAGAATTCCTTGGTATATTTTTAAATCTATATAAGTGCTGCTTTGTTGTATTTAATGCCAGTAGCACTGGAAGTGTAAGCAGCAACACTGTGGAAATATGAGAATAATAAAACCTGGCACTTTCCAGCTGTAGATGCCAAATCCATTTCCAGAGCTGGGCACTGCAGTTCCAGCTCCCCTAGGAAGAGAACTGAAGCTCAGCGACCTGAAGAGACTTGTCCCAATGATTCTGTTCTCTGTTCTGTTACTGTAATACTTTGGGCATTTGATTTCCAGCCTTGAAAGTACCTATGAAACATAAGTGCTTGCCAATGGGAAGAGGGGATTGGGTGGAACCAGTTTTGCCAAGGGCATGATCATTAGGGGGAGAGCATAGGATGTCTATCACAGCCATTTTCTTCTATGGGATAGGCAATCACACTTATTTTTTATGATGTAGGCTTGCTCACTTGTAGGTGTGTTCTGCTTCAGTAACTACAGCCACAGAGGTGATGGAGAAGCAGCCCTGATGGCACTCCCTATGAGCTCCCCTTTTGTCTTTTACATAAAGCGGCAGTGCTGAACCTACAGCCCAGGGGCTGACCTCCACGACAGTTCATGTGGCTCATTTTTGACTGTCATCTCTCCTGCAGGCTCACATCCCCTCCAGTGTTGGGGAGAACAGTGGGAATGCTGATGGGGAAGAAAGCTATGAGCAGACTGTACCTATCAGTACTGGCATGCATCTTTTTCCCTGCTTGTGTCTGAGAGATCCCAGAAAAGGGGGACAGCTGAAAGCAAACTGTGGGCTAAATGGATTTGCTCCAGATCCACCTTTCTGGAAGTATACTTTGGCATGGCAGCTGCATCAAACCTTTCTGAGTTAAATCCTAGCTAAAACAACTAACAAATCTGTGATGTTCAGTCAGTGTGAAGTAAGAAGAGGTTGGAGATTGCATCTTCAGCCCTGAATCATAGAAGTGTGCTGTCCTGAGAGAAGGTCTTTCTGCCAGAGGGGGACACACAGTATTAATTTCTTCTCTCTCTTTCTGAGGATTGACATGCAAGTGGTTCACTGAGACCCTCTTTTTATGCACCTGTAACTTGCTCAGACTATATCATCTAAATGCTCAAATATTGTTTTACTAATTTGGCTGTTCTTCCCTCAACAGAAATGCCCTCAACGAGTAATGGTGAGAGCAGTAAACAGGAGACCATGCAGAAGACCTGTAAGAACAGTGACATTGAAAAGTGAGTGTAAATTGGATAGCTTTCCTTTTTCTTGTTTTAGGGACCGTAGTGGCCTATCTAGAGCTTTGAGAAGCAGAGCTGTTCTGAGGGATAGGAATGTCTGAAGCTTTGACCAATGAGAGGGGAAGTTTTACTTATGTGAAGCCTGAGCTTTGGTCTCGTGGGGTCCTGAACTGCTGCTGCTGTGTCCACAGGGGGCCTGTGGGGAGTTGCATGTGGCATTACCCCTATCCCAGAATATCTGAGTGGACAGTAAACAGGTGACAAGTAATTAAGAGCAGCTTCCAAACAGCTTATCTATTGTATATTGCCTTCTTTTAAACTGTGTAAATAGATCCATGCTTCTTTCTATATTCTAGGTACTGCAGGTTTTCAGAATAAGTTGTAGGGTCATAAAAAAAAAACTAGACTGGAGTTAGGACTTTGGGCAGGAAGTAAAGACTCAAACCCATTGTACCCTGAGAAAAGCAATGGGTTTGTAGAGCTGTACTTGCAATTCTTGATTCTTTCTACAAGACGTAAGCTGTAAATGTATCCATGCCATCCTCCTTTTACTGGAGAAGTGACCTTATCATAGTGTCTTGGCTCTTGCGAGCAGTTCCATGCATTGCCTCTATTCTGTCTTTTCCATGGTACCTGCAAATTCCACCCTCTATTTCTCCAGCCGGGGGGATTCTGGCAGTCCCATAACTTGCCATGAGGCTCACTGAGAATTTCTCTCCCTATGGGGTCTAGATGATGTCTTTGCATGGCTACTAACAGAAATGTCTCTTACAGTACTGACTGCATTGTACCTTCAGCTGTTCTAGTTGATTCAGAAGTTTCCCAGCGTTTGAGTGTATATAGTGCATATGCTCCTAGTTATTTCCTTACCTTTCCCTTTCTGCTAGCTGGATATCCTGCAGCCTAGTTTAGGATAGAAACAAGTGATTTTTCCATTCTGTGTAATAGGCTCTCTCATTGGCCTCCTCCTCTAAGATGCTAGGCCTTTTTGACAATCCAAGCCCAAAACTCTTCCTCTTACCATGGACTGCATTAAGTTTTTTTGAGAGAGTTTATTATTGCTTGAAATAAATGTTGCCTGTATAGCAAGCAAGAAACAAAACAGCTTGAATGAGATGGAAGCAAGGAGACAGCATGAGTTTTAAGCAGAGACGGTGTTTATATTTTGGGGGTAAGAGCCACTGATAATTGGATATAGGGAAAATCCAGTATTAAAATGAACAAATAACTTTCTGTAAAATCAGCCTAATTTAGTTTGTTCTCATCCTGACTCCAGGGACTGCATCCTTTGAATGTTCTGGGATCCCCAGCAGTTCAGGAAGCCTCACAAAGCTGTATTTGCAGTCAGGTGTTAGCTGAGGAAACTCCCTGCTGCGTGGGAAACATTAGTACTGCCTCTGGTCTTGGCACTTTCTTTATACCAAGCCTTCCTACTGCCATAGCTCGAATGTGGGTTTTCTGCTGTTTGGTAGTTCTTATTGAACAGAGCTTGGCCAAGGACCACTTAATTTGGGAGCTGGCAGATCAGTGCAGAAGGTTTGTCTTTAGGGTGAGCAAGCCATTGCATTTTGTCTTGGTGGCAGGGGCTCGAGGACACATCCCTTCTGTCCTCATCTGTCAGCCTCTCTCAGCTGCTGCCTGGCTTTCCTTTGGGCCTCCTGCCTGTCAGCCCACCAGCCCTCCACCCTCCCAGATCCACTCCTATTGAAAATCTTTAAACTGCAGGAGCTGAAAGGATTTGACATTTTCCAGAACACTTGAGCTCAAGTGATAAAATTGACATAGCTTTAATAATCTGATCAAAGAGGCTTTAGCTAGCACCTTTTGAAGGATCCCAGAATCCTTTCCAAACAACACTTGTGCTAACTCCACTCTGAAGTGGGGGTAGAGTGTGTGTGTGTGTGCGCGCGCGCGTGCGAGCATGTGCACGCGCGCCTGCCTGCCTTGCTCCTCAGTAACCTTGCCCTGCTAAAGCTTCAGTTCTGCAGAAGGTGCAAAAGGTCAGCAAAACCCAATAGAAATTACAGGAAGAGCCTTAGTGTCTTGCTGAGTCTTTCCAATAATGTTGATTTTGAAAGTAGCGGGGAGAGCTTTTTATTTAAGGGCTTTTATTTCACTGACGTTCAGAAGGCAAGATGGTGTTTCAGCTGGAGGATTCTGAACGACATTTTTTTTCCCCTTCTTTCCTTTGAGATATGTCCGTGATAAATAGTTTCTGTCCTGCCACTGAAGGAGTCTGAATGCTCTGTGTGCTTGTCTGTGTAGAGGGGTTCTGTTAAATTAATTGATAACAGGGATCAGAGCTAGAAGCCTACAGAAGAGGTGGGGGGAAGGGTTTCATGCTGTCTGGCTGCTTCCCACTCCACTGCTGAGCCATGATATATGGTGACCCAGCCCAACAGGCTAAATTGATTCATCTCCAGTTCCTGTTTCTTAATCTGGAGCTAAATTGGTTTCATTTTTCTTGTTTTGGGTGGTGTTTGCAGGAAGTTTTTGGCAGCATCACTTTACTCTATTGTTTGTAAGTTTAATTTTTGCTTTTAAATCTGAAAGTTATTGATTGGCATGTTAAACCCTGTGTAACATCTGATTAGCATTTTTAAAAGTGTTCACAGGTTTACCACCTGTGTCAGCCGTGCTCTCCATTTAGAACAAGAGGTAATAGAGTTAGCAGTGATTCCACATATTGATCCTGCTTTCGTAAGAATGACATTCCTTCCCCCCTCCCTTCTTCCAAAAATGAGGCTGGGCAAGGAGATGGGGG
Source organism: Rhea pennata (assembly GCF_028389875.1). NCBI lineage: Eukaryota > Metazoa > Chordata > Aves > Rheiformes > Rheidae > Rhea > Rhea pennata. The sequence continues at coordinate 11,821,132 of NC_084670.1, read as the reverse complement.
TCTTTTTAATTCTTTAATACAATACAGCAAACCATCCTTATTTTGGCATGGAGACAAATTCTTTGCTTGAAAGTTAATAGAATCTCAGCTCCAACTTTTCTAAGAAGAGTCTCTTTCATGCAGATTTGGGGAAAGTCCATGCCATTTCCCATACTCATCCTGCCATGACAGGTCTTTGATATTGCAGACAGTTTTCTCACTGTTGACCTCATCTGTGTGATGTTTGAACTTCAGATAGCAGCCACAGGTAATGAGGAACTTGGTTTTGGTCCTGGCTTTTTTTTCCTGTCACTGCAGGGTTTCTTCCCTTATAGAGGGTTTCTTCCCCTCTCTCGCAGAAGGTGGTGGCTGAGGTCCTCAGCAGATGGGCAGGGCTCAGCTGGTGAAACTCTTCCCCGGCTGGACTCAGGGGGCAGCTTTGCAAGTGGCCTTGGAAAGACTAGCTGATCCCTGAGCGCTCAGACATCCGCCCCGACTCCTCCACGAGCAGTGGAGCCAGTGCTGCTACGTGCAGAGGGTGGCTGTGAGCCATGCAAGCGCCTTGCCTGCGAACGCCTTCCTCCCTGCCTGCCTCCCGGGCGTGCGCGGCTCCCTCCCGCGGTGCTGCCCGCAGGGCCTGGTGCCATTTTGAAACCAAGGCTCCTTGGGGTTAAAAGCCAGCATCTTAATTCAGAGTGCCAATGTTCAATTTTGCTTTCTGCCACCAAACGAGATTGCAGGCCAGCAAAAGAGTCTGGGTTAGTGGCCCACTGGGTCACCTCCCATTTGTTTTCCTCAATTTTGTGTTGTCATAAATTCATTCCAGCCCGTTGTGGTTGATCAGTTTATCTCCGCCGGGGCAGGGAGCGCTGCTAGCATGATATATGACACGAAACATTGTAGCCAGCCTCTCCATGAATCACTCCAGCTGGTCGGTGTCAGCCTGAAAGCAAACAGGGCCCGGCCGCTGAGTGTTGACTACGATGAGCTCAGTATGGGAAGAGACATGACGTATGAATGTTTATTTAATAATTCTCTAATATTTCCAGCGGAGTGTGGCTGTGCCTTCTGAGGTGAGGTGGAGGGAGGGGAGGTTGAAGAGGGAAACTCTAATCTGTTGGGGTGGGTCATAAATCAGGCAGACAACATCATTAATCAGGGATGGAGCAGAACTGGAAGGAGGTGGGACTGGAGCTGCCATCCTTGGTGGGAAGGGGGCTGTGCTCTTTTTTCCTTAAAACAAATCTTGTTTCTGATTCTGCTTGACCCCAGCAGCGCTGCCCGCGTAATAGCAATCACAGATGCAAGGCTAGTTAAGTGAGTATGCTATCTTTGCTGTAAACCTTGTGATATAAACCTGCCAAGCATTAAATCCGTTTATAATTATCTTCTTTATATAACACTTCATGCTTATCATACTTCATCGGATGAGATGCTTGTTGGGTTAAAAAGATGGTTTTAGAAACCAAAAGCAATTATATTTGTTTTATTTTTCTTTTCTCTCCTTTCCTCCCCTTCCCCCCATGTCACTTCTTTCCGAATCAGCCTTTCTGAAAGCGTCTGCTCCATAGGGATTCTGGTGCTATAGCAAGCGAAGGAGTATCACTTAAAAGTTTAACAAAGTTTAGGATGGTCTCCTTGTGCAAGGGAGAGCAGTACGTGAGGTGGCAGTGTCTCGCTCTCGGGACTCTGCACCCAGACAGACACACTGAGGTTGGAGCAGAAATGGGTGTGAAGCCAGAGGATTAGCATAGGCCTAAAAGGGAGAGGGAACGCTTAAGTCAGCATGTCAGAGGGAAACGGAGAGAAGCTGCTATGAATTCACACCAGAGGATAAGCAGTCTCCAGCCCTTCTCCATGTCATACTATTAATAGGCTTTGCTGATAGACAAGAAAACCATATAGCAAAGTTAAAACTAAGTAATTAGCCTTAGCCATAAATGAACTCTTTGCACTCTGCAAAGCGAGAGTATGATGCTGCTGGTGAGGATCTGCAGCTGGAGAGTCCAGTCTGAGCTCTGCCTGTGAAAACCTGAGACAAGACCCAGGAGGCTGAACTGAAGCATGTTGAGACCAAGCTGAGAAAACACTGTCCCTGGGCTTAGTACTGCTTGTGTCTAGGGCTTGTGTCCAGAATTTTTTCGAGATTTCAGTTCTTCCTTTCAGTAATTAGGTAGTATGTAATATGTGCATGTGCTGTATACTGGTGTTTTATGTTGGAAGCATGCATGAATAAGTGTTGAGGGATTTTTATGAAATGAAACATTTGCATTAGTTCATGCTGTAGATTGGGTGCTTAGATTATATTGGTAGAGAGCAAAGTACTGGGCTGATTTTCTTAATTCTGCTCACTCTTAACTGTTTGGTAGAAATTGCATGTGCCAGTAGTAGTACTCCTAAACATAATTACCACTATGCCAAGTGAAATTCTGTCGGAGTCATGGTTCATCACAGGCTAACGAAGCTCAGCAGGGCAGACTAACCAGAAGTGCTCACATCTGGGGCAAAGATGGTATCTTGGCTTCACACAAATCTCTGTATCCAGAGATTTGATCTAAATCTTATCTACTGGAGGAGCTATCTCTAATATGTATTTGACCTCTTCCTGTAGCAGAGGGCTTCCGGTGTCTACTGCAGCTGTAATGTCTCAGAGTTAAAGTGTCTGCAAGGTGGGGTGAGCTGCAGCTGCCAGCTTGGGGGCACTAGCTTCCCTGTCCCACGATTTACCAAAATCACAAGAAGTAATTTTTTCGTATGTTGGAAGTGCAGTTGAGGCATCTTTGCCCTTCATGTCTCTCCCCCCGTCCTTTTTTTCTCCCCTTTTATTTCTCTCTTTCTTTTTTTTTAAGTTTCAGAAATGCTGTTAACTTTAATTTGTGGAGTTGCTTCCTGGGAGTGAAAAATCGATGGGGGGCTATCGCAGTGTGAAATTCGACTGTCACTATTGAGCTATAGAGTTAGCAAGATGTCTTAGAAGGTAAAAAATAAATCGTGGCCCAGCAAGTGCTCAGCTGTGCTATTTCAAAGGGGATATGAGGCTGATGGTCCGTTAGAGGGTACTTCAGTTAGATGGATGATGATTCCTTGTGAAATATTGGAGTTATTCCATAGGTAAGAGAAACTTTAGCTTATAAAACACAAACAGCTGCCTTCTAGCAGACAGATTCTGCCCTTAGATGTACAAGCAGCTTGTCAGAGAGAGGACTTGTCCCTAAAATTAGCCTGTTCTGTTCAACAGTGTCTCTGATGGGGCATTCTAGGTCCCACTGTGTTCTTTCTGAAAATAATTTGAGGATGTGACTGAATGTTTATTCACATCTCTTACCTACATTGTAAGAATTAAGAGACAGAGGCTGCTTTTTTTAGTAAGGATTTGTATGGTGCCCAGATGCTCTCAGGAGAAAAGTAACAATTACTTTCAACGTAGACTGTGTTCCGATTTGGAGGAGGATGTTCCTTGGAAGAGCAGAGGCTTCTGCAAAGGGGTCATGTTGTGCCCCTTCTGTTGTCAGTTAGCTGTCGGTCTTGTGCATCTGTTTAAGGGCAGACCTGGCTGCGTACACTGTCTGCATACTGGTGTTAATAGAGCTGCTGCTTTCTTTGGCATTTACTGGTTATTATGGCAGGATTCAGTAAGTGTTTGTGCTGTGCCAGCTGCTGTGTGACAACAGGAGGATTGTAATTATGGCTCTGGGTAGTTTATGCATTTCTTAGACTATAGTTAGTAAATACAAATATGAAATAATAGAAAAAAAAAAGACCAGTTTGTGTTATTTCTTATCTAAACTATGTCTGGGGTAACTATAGAAGCTGTAATTACACTGCCGTGCACCGTCACAGTACCACTGAGCGGAGCTTATGGCTGCACAAAGTCATTCTAAGCTGCATTTGGCTGGGACTTGGGTAAAGATTCCCCAAAGAATTTAATGACAGGAGAATTCGTTATGCTTTCATATCTCCTCCACCTCTACAACACAGAACCCAACAGTATCTTTACAGAGCAATGTAATGGCAAGTGATGTGGTAAACATTATCTAATATGTCAAATACTTTTTGCCCTCACTTCAGCAGTGATGCTTGTCCTAACCTTACTCGCTCCTCACCACTCTATGCACATCATCTTTTACTTTCATTTCTCCATTTGCTTCTCCGCTTTTCTTCCTTTTTGATGCTATTTATGTGCCCAAAAGCTTCTCTTTCCTACTCAGTTGCATAAGCGTTCTTGCTTTTCCCTCAGATAGCCAGCTTATGACCTCACCTTCCTTTCTTTGCTGGTTTCCTTTTCCAGCTCTGGGAGCACAGTTGGTTATACAATATTAATGTGCAGCACTCTTAAATGGCCCCATGTTTCTTTTTGAAGGCATGATTACCTTAAATGATGCTAATTCTGAGCCTTTCTTTTCCCATTAAAGGAAACAGTAACAGTGTTAAAGTTCTAGGCCAGGCTGCAAGAGTTGTAGGAAATTGTCCTGAGGATGTTATCATGCTGCCCTTGTGTACCTCCAATCAGTGGTCATGAATGGAAGTTCTGGAAAGCATATCACTTATACGGTAAATCCCTTAAAGGGGTTGCAGATGAGTCCAAGCACTGCTGTAGTAGCATAGATATTTCCTGTTTATTTCAGCCGTTTGGATTCAGGCCATGGGAGTAGAAGGCATGTCATTGTGCACAGAGGCCGGACACAACACTTAGGCAACTGAGGCCCTTTCAATCCTAGAAATTTGTTTTTTCTCTCTTTTTATAATTTTATGCTCTGATTGTCCAACCAAAGCTACCGGTAATCCCAAGCTACCTCCAGGCTGCAATAAGATGATGGGTTACGGCTGCCGTAAGTCTTCCAATAGAGAAATATACTTGGCTAGCCATACGTGGAGCTTGGTCATAATCCGAACATGTTTACTCATGAATCAAAGCAAGTCTCAGTAAGCTGGAACCTCTAACCTATGTGCCTTATTGAGAAGAGGAGCTGCATTTTCCGTTGCCACTTGCTGCCTTTTGTGGCCCTGATTTGTATTAAGATAGAAAACATGATGCAGGATCACAGATCTGTTAGGAATACTCTTATGGTCACCGAGATGAAGGATGCACTTGAAAGGTGATCTGACATATTAATGCATTAGATGTACATTTATTTGTTTGTGTGGAGAATCATTTTCTAACTCAATGAATGTGGCTTCAACAAAGCCTTGCTGCAGCAAAATAGTCTTCAAAGCATGGTTTCCTTTATCACCAAAGCTGCTTCAGTAAAGCAATAGGATTGCATTTATTTTCTCTTTGGAGCAGAGGACATAGTCTCTAAATCGAAATCAGAATGACCCATGCATTCTTTCTCCCAGCTTTCATGTAGAACCATAATTGCTCAAATGGCACATTTAAATTTTGGCGCAAGCTCAGGCTTTCTCTAGCCTTCTTTTTAAATCAGTCCCAGTGGCCAGTGGATACTGTGTAGCCCTGCAAATGCATCTAAACGTGCTGACTCTGAGGCTCCTTCCATTCTGAATGATCAGCCGTGCCATCTGTCTCTGTTTTGATTGGGACTGGGCACATGTGTCCCCATGAAACGCAGGCCAAAAAAAGAGAGAGAGACAGTGTCAGTGCCTGAATTTACTTCCTGCTCTGTAAAGACATTGTTGGGCTCTGTGTTGTAGAGGCGGAGGAGATACGAAAGCATAATGAATTCTTCTGTCGTTAAATTCTTCAGGGAATCTTTACCAAGTCCCAACTAAATGCGGCTTAGAACGCCTTCATGCAGCCGTAAGCTCGCCTCAGTGGTATTGTGATGGTGCATGCTAGTGTAAGAGAAATAATTCTTCTGTGGGGAGAAAAGAGACAACATTTTTGGTTTGCATCAAGATGAAATTAGTCAGAAGCAAACTCTGAATTTGGCAAGCAGATGCCAGTATTAACAAGTTGTGCAAGCAAGTATAAAATAGAGGCGCTCGTGACTCGGAGAGCCTCAGCTTCTCATGTGTGTGCCCTTGCATGCACCCCGCTCCGAATTCACAGCATAGAACACGGAAATTAGAATGTGGAACATTGCATTATTCATAACTTGGCAACCAGAAGCCAGGGCACTTTGCCAAAATAAACTATTCCCTATAATTACAGGTGAAGCAACATTCTTTAATATCTTACAATACAAAAACATACATTAATCAAGCAAGAGTGCTTTTTTTTTTTCTAGAGGACAATAAATAAGTAGCTGTGCCAATTTCCTCAATACATGTGACAATGTTTTACAGGATTATAAGTCAGCCTTTTTAAAGGAGGTTAGTCTAAAAACAAACAAATCCAATAAATGAGATTTTTAGCTAAATAAAGGGGAAGCCAGCTCCTAAACTGTTGATGTCTTGCCAGAAGATTTGGTTTTAGCACTGACATTCTCATAGACTAAGGGTCCAAACTTCAGCTGGTATAATTCAGCATGGATCACCACTGATTACAGCTTTGCTGGGTAAATTTCTGCTGCTAAGGATCTGGCCTCTTCTGCCTTAGCCTGCTCATCTAGTGAAATAAAACCTCAGTGCATCATGCCAAGCTGGTAGTCTGCACCTTCTGGGGTGGTTCACAGTCAATCTGCCACCAGTGCCTGGTACAAGACTTCCTTTAGAGTCTTAACATACTTAAAATGTTTGAGCTGTACCTGTTTCCTTTAAAAGCCACCTGTGACTTTTCTTTTAAAAAACTAACTTGTCAGTGTAGGTGTTTTGCTTGTTATAAAGCTGAAAAAAAGTTGGCTACTGTTCTTGCACTACAGTAAGCGCAGAGGTACTTTGTATCCATTTATCTGCCAGTAACTTTGGGCATTCTCACTGTCATCTGCTAAAATGAACTCGCCGTAATATTAGCAATAGTACATGCTGCAGTAAATGTTTGCTAAGTTGATGGCAGGTAGGAGGTGCAGTTGAAATTCTTTCATCAGATTAAAAACAATTCTCACCCCAGAAAAATTAAGAGTTTGTTTTAGTCTGTTTGAAACTTAATGGAGGAGATGTGTTGAAGATAATATGCGAGATCCAAGCTGCATCATTGTGCTGTGCTGTTGCTCAGTGCTAAGTGAATGCCTCTGTTACTTGTTCCACAGCAGCTATGCACAGCATGTTACAGACTAATAAAACTTGGTCTCTGCTCTGAAGAAGTTGCCTTCTTATTTGAACATAAGTTGGCTATGAGAGAGCGCTACAATTAAATGATTATGCACTAACATTGGAGGGTTTTTGCATCATTTTATTGAATTTTAAAGATTTCTACTCTACAAAATGAGTTCTAGGTAGTAGTCTTTCTTGTCTGCAATAGAATAGTGGTTATGATAATTGTCATCTATGGCAGTCATTGGATATAGCCAAGAGCAACTTCTTTGCTCCTGGTATTTTACTTTAGTCTGACTCTGCCTTGAAAGCATCGACCAGTCTGTTTCTAATATTTATGATATGTAAGCTGCTAGCGACCTGACCTCTGCTCTTAGTGCAGGAAAATGGCTTGTATGTTCTGCTGGGATCAGGTTCTCCACCTTGGACAAGGGAAGATAAAGTCTTTGTTTGAAAATAAAGATATCACCCTCAGGTTTGTCAGTGGGTACAGTAAATTTTCTCCTCTTTCATTCTATGTTTACAGGCGTATGAAAACAAATAAATGTATGAGGAAGAGGGAGGAGGGCCAGAATATCAAGTGTCAGAAGTAGCCCATGAAATTTTATTGGTGGTGCATTTAATCAGTGCTAAGTGTGTTTTACAAGGTACATACAAACAGTGGAATTGTAAAAAGCTATGGAATGCTATGTAAAGTGTGGCCATTTATGAAGAAGGGAAATTTATATCCAGTTGAAATAAACCAAAGGGGAATGTTGTTATATGGAGAGTCCTCAACAGCTGGGAACAGCAAGTAAGATCTGAGTGAGCAGAGGATGGGGTGTTCACAGGGGCTTACTGATCTTTGAGGTGTTTTTCTGCTTCATTCAGCAGCTAATAGTTGCTTTTTTCTGTGTTTTTCAAGTAGGCAGAGTGTTGAATGCAGTGTGGGATTTTTTGTTTTGTTTTTTCCTGTATAATGGAGTGAATCCCGGGTGAACAGCTCTGGTATGAGCCTCTTGGGCCTATTCCAGTCCAACAGCATCTTGAGCAGCTCCTTAACATCCAGCTGGGAAGGGTTAACTGAAACCGATCACTTTGGCATCAGCGTTTTTTGTTTCCTTTTGGTCCAGTATTTTGTTGATGATAAAGCACAGACTTAGTCAATTGAGAGATTCCAGAGCTGCAGAATCAGAGATAATTTAATTAACGGAATTGCTTGTGATTGCCCACTGGGAGAGTGGGTAGGAATTGCTCGATTTAATTTGGAGAAACAAAGATCACATGCATGCTAATGTTTGACAAATAGCCAGCGTTTGGGTTAAAGTTTTTTTGTGAAGGGGGGCAGCCAGTTCCTGGGGGAGATTTCCCGGGAAGCGATAGCTAATAGCTCTAAGTTACAGATGCATCCTTTTTCTCATACGTAGCATATTTGTGCCCTTTTCCTGACATTTTACCTGAACAAAGCAAGGATTTACTAAACAAGAGGGAGGTAAAAGAAGAAAGTTTTGTTCTTATTTTCAGTGTTGACCAAAACTCTGCTATGAACAGCAGAAAAATGTATTGGGCACAAAGACTGGAAACTATGAAGTGCTGTCTCCTCTCATAGACTTGTTTGCTGGTACCCAGCATCCTGAAGTGTGACTGCCAAGTTGCTGAAGTCCAGAGAGAAATGCAGATTAAAACCTCCTCTGCAAAAGGCCCCTCCTTCATATATCTGCTCCTGTATAAATGTTCCTGTTCATGCTCCCCCACTTGTGGTGCAAGTGTGGCTCCACAGTGAGTTAAGCATGAACATGCCCCTCTTGAGAAGTTTTTTGCCAGTGAAGACAATCCACGTGTCAGCAAAGCTGCTCGTACCTCTGGTAGAAGAAGAACTAGAGACTGGAGCTTGAGGCATAACCCTTTGCAACACTTGCACTCAGTAGATTTCTGCCAAAGCTGATAAAATGACATTATCCACGTGCGTCAAATCAGAGCACTGAAGTGCAAAATTGTAAAATAGTCTTCCCACATCCAGCATTGAGTCAAGGCATAGCAAGGAGTAGGGCCCTGGAGCCTAATTCCTTCTTTGCTGTAATTCCCTCTGCCTCCCTTGGCAAGGTAGCTGGTAGGCAGCCGTACTCCTTCCATCGACTTTGGCTTTCTGACCCTCACTCCACCCTGGCATTACTCACCCTGTAAAAATCCTGCACAACCTACTCCCAGCTCTCCATCTCCTGGCAAGCACATGTAAGGTGTGTACACGAGAGGGAAGCCTAACAGAGTTTCCAAGATTGGTGCTGCAGGAAGAGTTGCTCCGAAGTGATACTTATCTTTAGGACACAAACAGCAGGTTGCCAGTAAAATGTCACTAAATGGAATGGCATGTATCCTGAGTGTGCTTGCCACCACGGGAGCCAGACACATGGGAAGTAACTCTTGTCTTTATTCCATCCCTGGAGGTAGTTCCAGTTTCCTTTATTTACTGATGTTCTCCGTATTTCCCTTGACCTCATTTCCTCTGGCTTTTCGGAAGCAACCATGTAATTATCGCTCACTTTGGGTTGACCCTTGGCCCTCACGTCCCTGGTTTCTGCTGCTCTAGGAGACTTTCCTGAAGTCTCAAGTGCAAAAAACTCACTTGTGGCCAAGAATGATCTCTCTTGTGAGATAGGAGCTGTGTCTTATCCCCTATACTGTGCATCGGGATTTGTCCTGAGAGCGCACTTAGTAGGGAGGAACATGGAGTTTAAAGTCTGTCAAAGCTGAGCTTTGATCAGCGCAGGGAAATATTGCAGTGGCTAAAGCTCCCTTTCTTACCAATGCACCCCAGTCTTGTTAATAAATGTATATTTAACAATGTCTGGAGCGTATGAAGTGATAATAACTAAATCAATACCTCCCACATTGATTGTCCAGGATCCCTACAGCGTGACGCACGCAGCGGTGCGGTAATTTTCCAGCTAACTAGCACCCTGATCTACAGCCCTCCTATTGATTGGCCATTGTATCAGGCAGACTCTGAGCGTTATTGCTTATACCTCTATTCAGCCTCCTTTTCTGATTCATTCGTTTATTACTGGACAGGCGCGATTATCTCAGAGACTTTCCGAAATTGGCCAATGGGGGTCAGCCATTTAGACTTCTATAAACAAGCCATTTTCTATCTCCTCTAGTTGTTGCATTGGCAAGTTTTTCTTTTTCAAGCTTTGACCGCTATTACGCCAAGACCGGGATGAAATGACCTTTGCTTGGATCTACTCAAGGATTCCACTTCTCCTTTACTGAGTCACCTGCCCTTCAAAGGAGGAAGGAGTCCCCCATAGAGAGTAAGAGGAAAGTTCAGCAAGGGTTAATGTTCTGCTTGCCGCACACTTTGAGCAGGAGCCATGCTCACTCGTTCCCTTTAAAACCCCAGTGCCTGTATGCATGCAGGAAGGAGAAATGGATTCCAGAAAGTTAAATTCAACTGCAGCCTCTGTCCAGCCTGAGCTTGCTGATGGGCCAGACTGGAAGGGAAATGATTTTCTCATCCCTCAGTTGTCTTTAAGTTACAAACAAATAATCCTATTTCTCCCTCAGACCAAACGAAAACCTCAGATTTTTTTGGAAAACACAAACCATTCCCTGCAGGTGAAAAACAAAACTAGGACATGACAATAACTTATACCAATGAGTAGGAGCAAGCAGGTGTTTCACAGTGGGAGCTCTGTCTCCTGTTGAAACTTTTATTTTTCTCCAAAGAGTATTTATTCATACCAAGACTTGAATCTACAGTGTCCTTCTCCCCAGGGAGTTCCTACTCACCAGACTATCATGGGGCGCATGTATTTCTTTGCCTCTTCTGCAGTTTTTAAGTGGGCCCTGTTTCCCAGTAACTGTCATTTTCAATGAATCTTTTTCTGAGGAAGATTTTGCCTGAAAACTGCCTGTCAGGTCTTGTAGGGAACAGGCTCTGGGCAACCTTGCAGTTAGTGTCTGATGTGTACAAAACTAGGTGTAAAGTTGTAGGAGCTTTATGCCACTGATACTTGAACCAATGCATTCCTACAGCTCCAGTTTCTTCTGTAGTGCCCTAATCAGTAAGTTCATTCAAGATCTTTTAACAACTAGCTCCATTTTCAGTGTAGTTTATAGCTGTTTGCTGTACTGATAGAACTAGGGTTTTTATCCTTTGTGCTGTGTCTAGTCTGTGTGGCAAAGAAAGAGGTGTTCAGAATTACATTCAGCCTTGGGCACAGCCAGCCAGAATCACCATATTGGAGGTGCTTCATGTCCCTCCCTGGGTGCTGGTGACAGTGACTGGTGAATAAAGGAGCAAGCACATGTATGCTGGGGGAGTGCTGGGATTGCAGTTCATTTTATCAGTTGTAGTTCCACTGGACCTATATTTTAGCCACCTGTTGATGGATCATCCTCTAAAATGGTGCAACATGTAGGTGCCACTGTGGTTTATGCTGTGATTGATGGTGTTTCCAGTGTTTGGGTAGTCTTCAGGTTCTTCTGAACTGAAGTCTACATGGATGGGTCTGAAAATTACTGAAGTAAATGAGGATTGCTCTCTGGCTTTTTTTTTCCCCAAGAGTGAAACTGTTAATGCCCGTATGATGTTCTGTAAAACTTTCCTGGGAATGCTTAGAGGCCCCTTCTTATCTCTACACAGTGTAGAAGTCTGATTTTGCAGCATGCTGGAGCAATGCATCCTTGTCCTTAATGCTCCCTGCATCTCGTTTGTTAAGCTGTCTGCCCTTGCTTTTAAGTTGGCAAGTTGCTCTTTTCATCAGCTTTGCAGAACCATGAAAATATACTATACTTACCTGCCCTCAGCACAGTGCCTGGATGACAAAAGAGATAATGCTGGCCATCAAAAATGACCCTAGGAAATGGGAAAGCAGAGATTGTAAAGCTGCTTTTATAGCTGTCCGATTGGTAGTGTCCATTGCTTTTGGTTTCTCCTCCTTTTCAGTATTAGAACTCAACAAGCTAGGTCTCATTTAGCGTAGAAGCAATACATTGTGTTGAGCCTGTGTAATAAGCTGCTTTTGTGTTCCACATGGTTCATGGCCAGAAAAGACATCCATTCCTTAAGGGGAAGAGCGATTGCTACTGTCCACAAGAAGTTAGCTCACCAACTGTAGAGCAACACACAGAATTTGGTCCAAAGCATTTGGTCCCAAAGAATCCCAAAAGGAAGATAGGAAAAGAGGCAGAAAACAAAAAAGAAAAAAGGAAAGAAAAAAAAAAGGAACATTTTTTCAGTTTCCATGTGTTGCAGATACTTACTGTGTATGACATTCACAACCCCAAAGGTTTTAATAGCAGGACTCACAGAATTCACACTGGGCTTTTGGGAAATTCTTCTTCAGCACAAGCTGGATGTCTTAGTTTGAATGCTGCCATTTCCTGTGCAGTACCTACCATGAGACTTTTTTTTTCCCTGAACTTTTAACATTCTTGTATGCTCAGTGATGCTGACTCTCCATCATCTTTTGTAGAATTACAGAAGACTCTGCAGTGACAACATTTGAAGCGTTAAAGGCTCGTGTCCGTGAGTTAGAAAGGCAGCTTTCCCGTGGGGACCGCTATAAATGTCTCATTTGCATGGTGAGTAGCACTCCAGTTGTGGTCATGAATCAGAAATGTCTTGATACCTTTGCCTTGTCTTTGCTGAGGTGGAGAAGCTTTTTTCTTTTGTCATTTTGGGGTAGGATGGGAGAACTCATCTTTGTCACTGTACACCAAAAATGGCCTCTTTCTTTCCCTTTGAAGGAAAGTACTAGATCTTTTTAACTGTTGAAATTTTTATATACGTTAGGTTGTTCTACTGGTGTTTGTACCTGTCCATCTGTATTAGAGGCAAGAAAGCCCTGACTTTGGTAGATAGTGTTTCCCTTTCAGCCTAACTATGAAAAACTTCCAGACTTTGTGTTCTTTTTCTGCATGTATGAAGTTACATATGCATAAGAGAGCAGAATCTCTGCTCTGAAACACACTTGGGTGATTCAAGAACAGGAATGTTTGCTGAGTATTTAAGAGTTGCTGGTGTCCTGCTTACTATGTGTGGTGGTGATGTGGCCTCCCTAAAGAAGGGCAGCAGCTCCCTCTGATGGTCTGAGCTTGCAAAGCTTCTTATCTCCTGCTAGGTTTGTATTCTGCTGATAGTAGAAGAAAATTCTGCTTTGTAAAGGACTCTCTCTATGCAACTTCAGCTTTATGTATGGTGCCCTCCCTCAGTTCATGACTGGCAGATATGGGGATGCGGTCCACATCTCTGATCCCGTAGAAGAGACCACTGCTTGCTGATGATTTCAAAAGGTTTATTAGCAATGATAAAAAATACTCAGGAGAATGTGTGCCTGCTAAAATAATGGCAGTGTTCTTGGGATGTAGTTAAGCTGTTCCTGCAGAGCAGATAGCTGTGATAAGGGTTAATCTTACCCTGTTGCTGTTTTTTGTACAATCTGGTGACCTTTCTGAGGGGAATAATGGCAGGTGACCACAGCAACTTTAGATGCTCTTGAGATAACTGAGCCAAGCCGGGTCACTTGAGTGGATTATGGGCTTCCAGCAGGAGTTCTTGGAAACCAGAAAAATGGACTGCAGAGACTTTCTGCCTCTGTTGCACAAACACTGCTATCTCTGTGCAGTTCTTACATGCGAAGTCAGTGGAAGTTGTTAATGGAAGACCATCTTAATTCTGCTTTGTTTTTCCATTGCTTCAAACCTTATGTGGTAGATCAAGATTAAACCTGCCTTTTCTTGCTGTATAATTAGAGTATCTATAGCGAGTGCCATACTGACAAAGAAGGGTGTTGTGGGAGGATTGAGAGTGAAAAACTAGTGGATCCCTTATGTGGGAATAACCTGTCTGCTTCTTCTCCTCAGGACTCGTACACAATGCCCCTGACTTCCATTCAGTGCTGGCACGTGCACTGTGAAGAATGCTGGCTGCGGACTCTGGTGAGACACTTGGCTACTTTCTTGTTGACTCATAGACTTTTCTCTCTCTCCAGGCTACTTTATTTTAAATCATCATGGGGAGAGACATTTTTTTGGTTTATTTTAAACAACCTAAGTGCTGTACATGCAAGTTTCCAACCTTTGCTGTTTTACACCCCACTCTGGCTTTGGCTTCACTGGGTTGTGTTTGAGTTGTTGAGACCAAAGTACAGTGCTGCTCATTGCGTGCTCCTCTGCCACTGTAGGGACAGCCATTACTCCTGTCAGAGCTCTGTGCTGGGACAGACTTGTGTTACAATAATTTCCTGTGGGGCATCCATGCAAAAGTAAAGCTGTGGGAATGGAGGCCAGATCACTGAGATCTCCTGGTCTGCGTAGCTTTGAGGAAACCTAATATTCACCTGAAGCAAAAGGAATCACATTCAGGATAAATAATGTGGAAGAGAGATTTTATGAATGTGAATCTGTATTTTTCAGATTATTTGAAATAGCACTGTGCAGCTTTCAAGTGTATTCTCTATAGTTTGGAAAATTGGAGATTACCTTGAATATGAAATTGGTGACCCAATGCAGTAGGAATTTGTACATGTTTTAGAGGACATTAGGTTAAACTTTAAGATGTTATTAAACAAAGTGTTTTCCTTTCCTTTGTTAAAACTGTGGGCTTTTAAATCAAACTTTCATTTCAGTCAGGTTGGGGAGTGGAAAATACTCAGCTGTGCTTTCTAGTTCTTTTCTTCGCAAGATGATACAGTGTTGGGTTGCAAAAAATGTAAGAAAATGCCACTCCTAAAAACTGTTTCTGTAAGGCGTTACAAAATCCACTTTATAGAACACGTTGTGCACTTGGAATTACTATTAAGCTGATCGTGCTCCTTTAAATCTTGCCTTTTAAAAATTTTGTCCAAGAAAAGTTACCAGGACGATGAAGTGCCTGTGGGCTTGAGTACTAATAGCAACTCAATAACTTGGCTATCCCTTGGGCTACATTTTATAGCTCTTCAGCTACACCCTGTCACTATTTAGATTATACAAGCTTTTGTAAACATTTTAGCAGCGTGTTATAAAAGACACATATGTGGCTACGTGCACTGTGCCACCTTTGCTAGGTGAAGAGTAGTCTTATTCTTCTTCAGTGGTGCTGCAAGCACAGGATGAAACACTGATTTTCTTCGTTTTCTTTATTCTGAAGTCTTTGTCCGTTCCTCATCCTGGCAGCCTCAAGTGATCTTTTAAATCTGTCACACCTATTTCAAACTGTTCTTAGGCTAGGAGCAACTTAGTTCAACTTCAGTCAGTCCTTTTTGTGTCACATGCAGTGGTCATTGCTGCTTCTAAGAACACCTGAAAATCACACTCCAGGCACCAAGGCGTTAGCATGTCCCTGGATATCCCACCCTCCCTTGCAGAGGGGGAGCTGCCTCCCCTACTGGTATTTGGGAGGGAGGTGGAGACTGAGTTGGCTCTGTGCTATCCACACGTGGCTCTTCTGCCGACCACGCAGGCGGGATGGGAATAGTCCAGCAAGACATCATATTAGGACTTGGCACTTGCGTAGGGGAAGCAATTAATAAGTGGCTACTCATCTGTTCCCCAGTCCTACCTTCTCCCTGCAGCCCCCAATTTATTAAACCAGGCCTTTTCACAAGGCATGTTTGCACTCTCTTTCCCGTCTCAAAAAAAAATCTCCCAGCCTGTGTTCGCATGTTTCTAATGTAACCATTAAAATGTAGCCCGAAGACAGCAATAAAAACCCTGGAACGCCTTGGTGCTTTTGTGTCTTGATCAAAGTCAATGTGTGTAATCTCGTTAAGGCTGCCCTCCTTCCCCCCTCCTTTTTTTATGAATTTAATGGCATACAGCAGCTGGGCTCAGTGTTTAATGCTCACCAACCTGCATTGTTCTAATTAAGGTATCTCCTTTTATTTCGGGCACAAAAGAGACTCTTGTTTTTTTTAACAAGCGAGGAGCTGTGGGATAGTGTGTGTAACAATCTCTGCTGTTACCTTTCCTTGGGTATAAAGCTGGCTCCCCAGTGGGGGTGGGAGAGGGAATGGAGGGAGCCTGCGCGTGCAGCACACATGGAAGGACTTGGCTGGGGGAGAGGGGCGACATGTTTCTTCTGTTGTGCAATAAACAATTTGTTGGAGTTAATAGGAGTTGGGGCGGGCGGGTTGTGTTGGGCTTCCGGCCGCTTTTGAACGTTCTGGAGATCTGCCATCCCTGCTAGTGAAAAGTCCGTTTTCTCTTGTGTGCCTGTGTTTTATATGCACAGCCAAGATGTAATATTAAATTAGAGTATGAGTGTGTGTGAGTATGAGAGAGAGGGAGAACTGTGTATTAAGAAAGGAGTCGAAGGCTTGAAGTGCCTGGGAACACCTCTAAACCCGTGTAGGCTGTTGAAGACAAGACGAAATTCAATGCTGTTGTCTGTCTGCCGAGCAGAGGAGGTAGAAAGTTTTTTAAAGGGCTTAAAGTTTAAATGTTTTCTGGGATATGGTACTACAGTGACCAGAGTATGTGTAATATCCTCTGACTTCTGAGGTGTCTAGGCTGTTGACAAGGATTAGATCTTTATAGTGTTTAGGCTTTCTGAAAACATGATTTTTCAAACTTTTGGCTCTTGATGCCCATGTCCAAATTATAACTGTTCTGTTTTTAAGGGAGAAGGGCAAATATTTTTAAACCCTGACCGTGCAAATGGCTGCTGAGCTCTCCGGATTAAGTACTGTTATACAAGAGCTCAGTGCATCAAACTAACTCCTAGTGCTGGAGGTGAAACATCCACCAGAGGAGGCTCCATCTCTCTCCCCTCTCGCTGTGTTGGATTAACCTGAGGGCAAGATTGGGTCACAACAGAGTGCGGGTCTGCTCAGCAAAAGGAGACCCTAGAGGGAGTTTTAGAGAACAGAGATTGTGGTGCTTGTTGAGTTAGCCTGCACTTGAGCCCCAGCAGAAGCTGTTTGATTAGACAGTCCTCTTCAGGATGGAGAAAAGGAGGAAACATCCCTTCATCCAGCATCAAGACACTATAAATAGGTGGTTTTGTCTCCTTCAACTTGCTCCCCAAGTAGAACCAGTCTGCCTGAGGGCCCTGGTCCAATAGCCACAGGCATAAGGTGCGCTGTGTGTGCTGTATGGGCGGTGAGCAGCTCCGTGCCTTTAGGTACAACGGGAATGGAGACAGTGAGGGGGATACAAGAAGTGTTGCTTAATGCCATGCAAATTCTTGCCCAGGTTCCTAGGAAATGGTATTAGCAGTTTCCAGCTAGGTTTATGTGCTGTTTTTGCATTGCTATTTCAAACCAGACTGATGAGTTGGCTCCTATTTGCTGGTTGTCTCTGGCTCACAACACAGTGGCGTTTTTCATTCATCCGTACCATGCCAAGAGGAGGAAGAGAGCTAGTGACAGCTTCAGGTTAAACAGCAACTGGGACACAAGCCTTGAATGACTTTCCTATGATCCCTTTTGGAAGCCCCTGAGAACACATTCAGATTCTGAAAAGACGGGAGAGGAAATAGCTTTGTAGCAAGGGAGACTTAGACTGAGCAGTCAGAGGTAGGGCTTGTTCCCCTGAACTGCAGCCATCCTCAAGGCAGGTGTCTGTGCTAAGGTGGTTGTTGGACTGTAGCCCTGCATCGCTGGAGTGTGTGGGATGGATCACCTCCTGGAAGAGATTTGTCTGCCTGTTCTGTGTCCCTCTCCATTAGCTGACAGAGACCATACAGTTACTTGTGGATAGGTTTACTATTTTCCTCATCCTAGGAAAAAATGTTCTAACAGTGAAGATCAGCAATCTGCTGCAGTGCCTTGCTAGGGAGATCATGGAGCCTCCGTCCTTGGAGGTTCGTAAGAACAGGTGGGATACATGTCTACTGGGGGTAATTCAGGTTGACGTAGCCTTACCAGGGAAATGGATTTGGTAGTTTCTTGAAGTCCATCAGGGCTGTGATTCTGTGATCTCCCAAATCCTGGTATCCTTCCTTCCTAAGTAGGTGAAATTAAAAGTGAAGTCGAACTGTTGTTGGCCAGTGGATGGAGCTGTTGGTGGGTACAGATAGAGGACAGGTTTCTTTATGAGGTGCAGGTTGCTGAGTTTACTCTGTGCTAGATCCTGTTCTTCCTGTGTGCATTTGCTGACCTGAGGCTTGTACTTGCCTGT
Organism: Rhea pennata; assembly: GCF_028389875.1. Taxonomy (NCBI): domain Eukaryota; kingdom Metazoa; phylum Chordata; class Aves; order Rheiformes; family Rheidae; genus Rhea; species Rhea pennata. Next base: position 11,802,979 of record NC_084670.1, on the reverse strand, counting down.
CTTGGGTTTATTTGAAAATGACAACTGCAAAACTAGAACAAAATGACTTTTAAAAAGCATCATGGAACATGCTTTCAGGGGATCCATCGATATACACATATTCTTTGCAGTTGACACATTTATATCTTTGGTAGATTATGCTACTATGTTCTTAGCCTTGTAGCTTTTTCTAGGCTGTAATACCATATATCCCATGTGGGCTGAAGGGATATTTTTGTAAGAGACACAGAGCAGTCCTTCTGGGTGAATCCTCAGTGTTTCCAGCAATGTAGGGTCATCCTGAGACCACAGCTGCATGGAGACCACTGTGCTTGATCGATCACAGTGTTCCTATCTGCTGTGAGGTTGTCCAGGTTTTTATTAACATATTTCAATTTTGGTCTCCAACAACTTGTGGCAGTGAGTTCCACCAGTTAAGGAAGCTCTGTGAAAAAGGATGTTCTTCCAATTGCTTTAACCCTGACAGCTCGAGGTAATTGTGGGCAGTGGTGAACAGCTGCTTCTCTGGGAATTACCATTTACTGCAGCTTTGCGTGCAGAAATGGGGGCTGTCGTCTTGTTTGAGGACTGGATCTTGGAGTTTAGTGCCTCATCTCACGCACACCGGCTGTTGGTTTGGGTGCCTCCTGTCATCTCTTTGCCTTGGTTTTCCTTCCTGAAAAAATAGGCAGGCTTTGAGACCAGCTTGACAATGGTACTTCGTAGGTAAAGTTGCTCTGTGTGTGTTTCTTTATTCTTCTCTTTGCCTGATAGCATATTCTGCTTGGAAAATGCCCATTTGTAGGCCCACAGGACAGGAAGAAGTGCTAAACCCTTCCTTTTGAGTTTTCTTCCTTAGCCAATTTATAGCAGACATCACACAATTTTTTTTAAGAGGCAAATTTAAGACAAAATACTCCAATCCTTCCTGGCACCATGTGAGCCCTAACGACTACTCAGCATCTCAACTCTCGTTAATGTCTTTTTCAAACTGCTACCCCAAGTGATTAGCCTGTATTGTGGATCAATCACTTGCCAAATTTTAATTAAGAAAGGAGGAGAAAAAATAAACTCCATCTTGGTTCCAGTCCCTTTTCTTTGCTTTGTAACAGCCCTGGAGCAAACTTCTTGCAGCAGAGTTTTATAAACCCCTCAAAACTGGGGTTTATAATGGAAAAGCTGAGGTGGCCTTTACTCTAGCACACGCAGCTATAACACATCAAGGCTTTTCCATGAAGCTATGATGAAAGGAGCAGAAGGACCTGGAAAAAAAGAAAGAAAGAAAGAAATGGCCGACAGGTGGGACTTATTATTCCACAGCATTTTTATTTCAAGGAAAAAGTTTAGTAACCCCAGCTGGCAGGTGAGCAGTGGGGGAGCAAATGCTTTTTCATTGTGCCTGTGCCAGCATGTGTGTGTGTACATGCTTATGTGCCTCTCTACAAGAGAGGAGAGTTTAAATGCTAGTGCCAGTAAATGTTGTACACCTACGCAGAAAACTCAGATGTAAGGAACAAGGTCCTAACCAATTTTAATCTAAAAAGAAAAAATCAGGAGTTAGTTCTGAATTTGACAAGCATGCTGATGTGTGCAGAGGATGACAGTTTTATTAAAAAAAAAAAAAAAAAAAAAAAAAAAAAAAAAAAGGCTTCCCCAAGAGTCCAAAGTCGTTATTTTGGCTTGAACTATTTAATACAAAACATAAATAGTAGGGAGACCCAGAGACCTGGGCCTCCATGCGCCACGTGCAGTCAGCCTGCTTGGCATTCAGGCCAGGCTGCTGAACGTCCCTAAAACAGCGTTGTCCCCTATGATGTACCTGAGCTTCAGTGCTCAGAACAGGCTGTCCTCCGGCATGCTGGTGAAACAACATCCACCACGGTCGTAAGAGAATCTGCAGTTAGTCAAAAATCACAGCAGGGCCCTTCTCTTTGTGGGAACCAGCCACTGGCCTCCCTGGTCCAGGCACTGTGTGCGCTGTGGCCGGTATTTGTGTGCTGATGCAGGCAGCAGTGCCCTGCCTGGTTGGCTGTGGCATAGTGATACTGGGAAGGTAAGGCTGAAGGCCACAGCAGCTGAAGCAACCCACTCCTGGAGAGGCATCAGGGTTTATCTCCTGGTGGCAGTATGATCTGAGTTTCTCAGCTGTTTCTTGTTCCTTGTGCCAGACTTTACCAGGACTGTTCCACTTATATTAGGTTTCAAGTCAAGTAGATTTTGCAGAAAATATCAAAATGTGGCTGGATTCTGCCTTCTGACATGGTTGAGAGCTCAACCAACGTGCATCTCTCAGCCTTAGATGGGCAGGGTGGATCCCTCTAAAGCTGTAAGCATGGAGTGCAGAAAGCACATCTCTGGGACTGAGATCCCAAGGCCTGCTTAAAGTAGAAGCATAAATTCACCCATCTTCTCTTTCACCATAGTTTGAAGTAATTGCACGCGAGACCTTTTTTGGCTGCAGAGAAAAGGGCAAAGCTGCAGTCAGTTTAATCAGGTTTGTGCCACCATCCTTGTGGGCTTAGTGTGGGGACATCTGGGCAGGGTGGCTTTCCAGAGAACCTATCCTTCTGAGGTTCCCTGCATTGAGCTGTCTGGTCTGCGTTAGCAAGGTTACCCTGGAGAAAAGGAGTGCATACATCTGCCTGCAGTCTCAGATCACTTCCAAATCCCAGAATGGGGTTCAAGTTGCAAGCCAGTGAGATAGCAGCAGTTGAGGTTTGCTTTTGGTAAAATTGAACTAAAGGGACTAGTTTGGTGCTCCTCCCCCCATCTGCAGCCAAACATCTCCACTAACTTCAGCAGGGCTAAAGGAAGGTAATTGCTGAAGTGCTTTTCAGCACTGCACAGGAGCACTGCGGGATAGAGAGGGGCATGGTTTCAAGTGGCAGCAAGCACTTTCATTCATACTTCCATGCTAGACTCAGGGCAGACTGAGGCATCTGATGTGTTAGGAGACTTGTGCTGCAGAAGGTACTTCTCCAGTGTGTTATCCAAAGAGACAGAAGCTTTAAATACGTGGGTGAACACTTAGTAGCTGCTGACCAACAAGCTGTACCTGTTGTGGGAAGGAGAGCACAGACGCAGATGCATGGAGCTAGTCACATCTGGAATGCCTTAAAGTCCCTGTGCACGCTTATTTCTGCTTGTCAGGGAACGCAGGAAAGCCCAAATGGGGCCACAGCCAACTGCTGCCCCTTTGACAGCATGCTCTGAGTGAATTTCCCAGCACCTTCATGCCTCTTCCCCTGAGACCCTCAAGCTATAAAGATGATACCAAGAGGCCAGCCAGATACAACAGGCACCTCTGAGGACCAGGAAACTGCAAGGTGGTGCAGGTCTCAGAAGGAACTCAATTGAAACATGGTGTTTCATCATATTGCACCCAAATAAGTGAATCCCCGGTTTGGCAGTGCTGCCAAACAGTCCAACCCACAGTGGCTCTAAATATGGCGGAAGGGGCAGATCTTAACATTTTTCACTCCTACTTATAGGAGTTACTGCAAGAAGCTTGCTTTTTAGAAGCACATGCAGAGTAAGAGCTTGCTTTTCTCTGAGATGCATCTCAGAAAGCCAGAAAGACATGCCCAGAGTCGCCAGTGCCGGAGCTAGACACAACATCCAGACCACCAGTGGTCTGTCACATCCTGTCTGCACCTCGTACCTTGAGAGTGATGTGTCCAAGATGTCTTGGGCATCCGTTTATGCATATCATTCACCTCTAGGCCAACAGGCCTTTGTGTGTGGCTGTTTTAGATCTCAGATGCAAGTGTAGTTCCTACGTGCATCAGGGCAGTTGCTCTGCCACCAGCAGCAAAGGGAATCTGACTGGAACCTGAGCTGGGTCTGGGGAGCTTCAGGGAGGCAAAGCCCACATTCTCCCTGTGCAGGCACTGTTACGGAGCAGTGCGGACCCTCACGGTTTTCTAAGCAGCGGTGCCAACTCCCGCACTAGGTGTTTCCCTCAGCTCAGTGGGTGGCACTACTTAGAGTACTGTGGCAAGACATGATCCTGCCCTGCCACTCAGTCCATGTCCTGTAACATGCTCTGCTCACTGCTGCAAATGCTGAAACAAGCCCCATTAACGGGGAGCAGCAGCATTACTGAACACTGAGCTGCTTCAGTTCCGTCTGCAAGGCCCGTGCAAGCTGGCAGGCTCTCACGTGGCACTTTGCTCCTGTGCTTCTGGCCATGCTGAGCACTGGGCATTACCTGCTGGAAAGACCTCCAGCAGTGAGGCCTGCTCACAGCCGTGAGCAAAACTCAGGGAGTGCAGACAGCGCCTGTGCACAGTTCTGCGCAGCAGGAGGTTGTGCTGAGGTGATGCTTGGTGTTGAAAGCCAGGGCATCCCAATTTCCTGTGCTGCTGGTGCTGTGGACAAGAGGCTGCCTCGCAGCAGAGCCTTCTTTCTGTCATTTTTCCCATCAGCTGTCTGTCACATCTGCCAATCTAATGATGACCGGCTTAGACTGACCCTGATTCTGAGGCTTATTAACACCCTGTTGCTGTCAGGCTCGGTGACAGATGGCACATCAGCCATTGCTTTACTTCATGTAGTGTTCATGTTGGCCTCCTGTTAGCTTGCCTGGGCTCAGAGTTTATTGGTTTCAGTTCACCTTGGCAGAACAGGCAGACTTGTCTTCAAGGCAGGTCTGTGAGTTCGGCAGCCCTGGCAGGCTGGGATGGGACAGGACATGGATTTCCTTCCTGCCAGGAGCTCCAGAGCTTTCACAGGACAACAGAGGCGATCCTTCAGCGTGCTGCCCTGAACGGGATGGTCCCCCCAGCCACGTAGGTCCTCTCTGATCATGTGCCTACTCCTGGCATTTGTCCAATCACACTGTGAGCCGGTTGGGTCATCCCAACTGGAAACTGTGCTGGGTTCATTTTCTGCCTGTTCTGTGACCTGAGCTGGCTCATCAAGGGGTGCCAGTGAGCAAGGGGAATGGAAAGGAGCTGATCTGCCTGGCAGCTGGCGATCACAGCTCTGTGGGATGAGGCAGATCCATCCACAGCGGCTCCTCTCCACAGAGATGCCGAGCTAGGTGAAGAGTCTTGGTCCTGAGCCTCAGCTCTCAGCTAGGAACCTGCCTGACCTCCTCATGCCAGGGCCTGGTGCTGGGGACCTGCTGCTGTTACTGGAGTGGAATGAGGAGACTGGGGGCTAAGAAGAAACAAATCCGGACTTGCCTCCCCTTCTCGCAGCCGGGGCCTGCTCTTGGGAGGGTATTGCCCTGCCACCTGCAGGGCCCTGCATGCTGGGGAAGGGGGTTGGCCTTGCTTTCCTGCTCCCATGCTGCCCTTTTGGGGATCCTAGGCCAAGGGTGGGTCCATGTGGGTTGCCCTCCTTCGCTGTGCGTTGTTCTCATGCTGTTGGTCTCATCTGCTGCTTGCAGGGTGCCAAGAAGCTCTGTCCCCAGTGTAACACCATCACGTCTCCCGGAGACCTTCGGCGCATCTACTTATGAAGGACCCAGCGGGAGGGCAGGACCCGGCTACTCGCCTCAGCTCATCACACCATGGGGGAAAAGAACGACAGCAACAAAAAAAACAGACGTTTTAAAATTAAAAAGAAAAAAAAAAGACCCAGAGACTCCAGATGTGGACTTGAGGATATAGAAGCAGTGAGGAGCCTTGGCTCCCAGGTGTTGAGACCTCCTTCAGCATCTGCAGCGGGCAAAACCAAACCCTTCGTTGTGAAGCCCCCTTTTTTAAAACCAGTGTTCCCCATCGCCCCATTCCCTGGAGCTGGCTTTGCATCGCGGATGGCTCATGAGCCCTCCTTTGGACTGTGTTGTTGACCACTCTGACCCCAGGACACTGGGGAAGGGACCCTTGACAGAAAGATGTTAAATAACCTGTAACTTGTGTTTTTGTTCAGTTTTTTGTTTGTTTTTTGTTTTGGGTTTTGGTTTGGTTTGGTTTTGTTTTTTTTGTGGTGTTCTAGTGATAAAAAAAAAAAGGTTTAAAGAAAAAAAAACACACCCAGGCAGAAATGAAGCACATGTAATATAGATTATATATGTTTACAATGTTGTGTATAAATGGGATAGACTCAAACATTACATACTAATAAGTTTCCCTTTCCTTTTTTTTGGGTTGTATTTTTTTTAAAGAAGAAAAAAAAATGAGCAGAGAACATTAAACCCATATTTTTCTTGGTTCAGCAAAGTTTTGGCATTAAAGTCATTAGTTTAAAAAAGTATATATATACATATATATAATATAAATGGTTTAATGTTCTGTGGTGTATATTTCCTCATTCAGATATGAAGTTAACAGCTTTTAGTAATGGCTGTAGCATTGCCCATAACTTACAGAACTTATGGGGAGTAGAGGAGGTGGATTTTTGTCATTAGTTGTAGCTAATGGGGCTATTTATAATAGAATCGTTATCCCCGGAAAGACACGGCTTTTAACTCCTCGCCGGGGGACGGGGCAGGGGGAGGAGGTCTGGCTCAGCCGCTTTTGCCTTTTCCAGTTGGGGAAGGGGCAAACGGCAAGGAGCCAGAAGGAAACAGCCTGGCCAGGCGCTGCCCTCTCCCCCGGCTGGGACTCCCTGCTCGAAGGTGGGACTAACCCGCTTGCATCTCCTCCAAAGCCGCGGCCGCGCAGCCCGTCCTGCCCCGGGCCGAGCCGCCCGCCTGGCTGCGGGTGCGCGGCCGAGGCAGGGCCGCCGGAGCCCCTTCCCGGGGCAAGCGGAGGGAACAGCGTCGCGCGCGGGGCGGCCCTGCGGGGGGTTTTTCCCAGCCCGCCGCCTCCGTCCCGCTGGCCGCACCGCACCGCAGCGCTCCCTGGCACGGGGGCGCTCGGACGTTGCGCGAGCCTTGCAGGGCCGGCCCTTCCCGCGCCGCGTTCCCGTAGCTCCCCGCTCTCCGGGAACTTGCTTTTTGACAAAAGAGCAGAAAAGAGGTGTCGGCACCCGAGCCAGCCCCTTCTCCTCTTCCCCACGGCATCCCAGCTCGGCCCCGCGCGGGCCAGGACCCGGCGGGCCGAGCGAGCGGGCTGTGAGCTGGAGGTTCCCCTCCCTGGCTCGTCCCTAGCAGTCCCACGTGCTTGTCCGTATCCCCCATATCCTCAGCCTTAACCAAAGCTGCCATCTGGCCTGTTTTGTTTTTTTTTTATATTTTCAGGACCTAAGGCACAGAGGTGTCGATCGTTCCCCGAGGTGAACGTGCACCCTGCGCGCAGGAGCCCCGGCCGCGCGGTGCGGCGCACGGCCCTGCCCCGGCGCCAGGCGCTCGGTTGGGCGCCCGCTGTGCCAGGCAGCCTCCGGGCGCGCACGGGGTGCCAGCTCCCCGAAGCAGGAAGACGGGAGCGGGGAAACGCATCTCCCCTTGCTCCCGCAGAGGCGTTTGAAGCAGATCCCGCGCTAGGAGCACGGTGTGGCAGGGCAAGGCGCGTTTTAAGATGCTTTGGAGACTGCAGTGCATATTCGTTGCTGTGTTTCCTGGTGCAAAGCACGAGCCAGCGCAGGCCGGCTGAGGGAGGCGATTAGAGCCAAGCCCCAGCTCTGCCGCGCTGGGGTGCTGCAGGAGGAGGCCACCTCGGGAGGCAGGATGTCTTACATGCCAGCCCTGTTCCTCTGCCACGTGCCTGATGCTTTTTCCAGAGAGCAGCTGTTTCCCTCAGCGTCCCCTTGAGTGATTTCAGAAGGATCCCACTGCACCCTGAGAAAAACCAAAAGGCAGGAGCTGTGTTTTATCATCGTCTTGGCAAAAATCTGCAGCGCTTAACTGACGGTTTCCCAGGTCTCCAAGCTTTTAGCAGCATGGTGGTTGCAGCCTTCCCTGCTCGGGGGGAGCCCAGGAACCTTCCCGCAGAGCTCCCGGGAACCGAGATGCTGAGCCACGGCGGGAGGGTCCCGCCGGCCCCGGCAAGTCTGGAGCGGAGGGGGAGGCTGCACCCAGCCGAGCTCTCCCGGCCAGGACCGCTCACAGCAGGGGAAAGGCAGGCACGTGAAACGGGGATCTTGGGGTTCGGAAGTGGAATAGGTTTGCGGTGAGGCAGGGCTGCGGGTGCAGCGCAAGCAGGGCAGTGATGCCCTGAGCGCCGGGGCCTGGGCGCCGCGCTGGAGAGGTGCCGCGGGCCGCCCTGAGAGCCGCTGGGCAGGGGGAGACGGCAGGACCCGGCCCCAGTCCTCCCTTGGAGATAGGCCCCGGGAGCCAGGATTCCCGGCCTGTGTTGTGGACCGGCCGTGTGCTCTATGTACGTATGTGTAAAACCATATGTAACTAGTCATTGTTTCTTTGTTTTGTTTCTTGAGGTTTTTTTTTTTTGTTTTTTTTTTTAATTGTAAAGCCATCCCATTTTCAAGGGGGAGGCTGGGGAGAGCAGCGTCTCATCGCTGGCTGCTGCAAGAGCCAGCTGCGTATCGGAACAGGCACCAGCCGCTTCCCGTCTTCTGTAATGAGTTTAAACCATTGAAAAAAAGGAAAAAAAGAAAAAAAAAGGAAAAAAAAAGAAATCGGAGTTACCTATCTTTGCCCAAAGAATCCCAGTTGCACAAAGCGATATTCCGGTGTGTCAATGATTGTGTGTCAGTGTATATTATACAAAGAGGTACTTGTCACTCCCGTTTGTAAACTACATTTGACATTAATTAAACAAATATAAATCTTCTTGGGCCCTCCAGCCTTCTCTGCGTTTCCTTTTGCATCCGAGCAGCTCCTCTTCCTCCGCGCCTGGAAGCGCAGGTGGTGCCACAAGAGCCCTGCAGCCCCGCGGCGCGGGGGAGCCCGTCGGCGGGACGGGGCCACGGCAGCGCCCGTGTCCAGAGCCCGGTCCCGGGGCAGGGCTGGTGGCTTGGGGACGCGTCCGGGGGCCCGGGGCATTGCAGAGCGGGGAGCGAGGGACGAGAACCGCCCGGGAGCCACCGGCAGGGCATAAAAATGCAGCCCGTGCCGCTGCCGCCCGCCAGAAATGAGCACGTAAGGGGAGCTGCGGCAGGCAATGAACTCAGCACTTTATTCTGCAAATAAACACGATTTTAAAAGTCCTAATTGCCGCAGACGTCCAGGCCGCGCCGTTATTTATTCCTTTTGCTAAGAGCCAGGGCCGCCGGGCGGAGGATGGAGCCGGCAGCCCCGCGGGCAGGTTCGGGCCCCGGGGCCGGCGCGGGGAGGGCAGCGGCTCGGGGGCCGCGGGGCGGGGGGGTTCAGGTTTGCCCCCCACCCCGCTAATGAAGTCAGAGCGGCCGCGGTATTTCGCCGTTTCCCCGGCGGCGCGGGGGGAAGGTGGCGCCCAGCCCCAACAGATCTATACGTGCTGCATTAGGGGCCGCCGGCAGCGTGTAGGGTTACCTGCGGCGGTGCTGGGGGGGGGGGCCGTGGGTCGACCCCCCTGCCCGGCTGGGGGCCGGCCGTGCTGGCGCCGACGCTTTCGGTTTGCAAACATTTTGCAGATGGGTCTATGGGGGCTTCCCCCCACCCCACTGCCTGGCCCCATGGTGGCTGGGTGCCCCCCGGGGATGGGTGCTGGGGGAGGGGGGGGGTCCCTGAGCAGCCAGAACACCTGGGCCCTTTTTGCAGCCAGGTGACCTGAGGGTTTGGCCAATTTTTGTGGGATCTTTCTCTACCCAGGTGACATGTTGCAGCAGTCCAATGGGCAAAAAAAACTTTTTTTTTTTCTTCCTTTTTTAGTGCGGAGAGCCCCTCCTGCCCCGCTCGAACCTCTCACCGGACCACCAGGCTCCAGGACCCGGTGCTTTCCGGCCCCTGCCAAGCAGCAGCGTCCCGCAGCCCTGGCCAGCCAGCTGGGGAAGGGGGCCCGGGCCTGGAGGAGGCCTGAGGCCAGGATGAGGGGCTGGAAACTCTCTCTTCCCCTCTCTCTGCCACCCCACAGTGGGCTGCTAATATTTTATTTAAAATATCTTTAGGAAGCGGAGGGCTGTGATGTATCGAATGTATTGAGAAAATGCTAATGCGTAATAGCGTGTGTCAGGGGCCTCGTTCATCACCCCGCACCGCCTTCTGGGGGATCCATATCTAATTAACAGTAATGAATGAGGGAGCCCACCTAATGACAGCCAGCCAGTTTGTTATGGAAATGAGGCAATCCCATTAGGCAAAACACTTAATTAAACAAACTGCTCGGAGTGGGGGACGGGCCCAGTCCGGGTGGGCACCTACGCAGGGCTCCCACGCTGCGGATCCGCGGCACAAGAGCTGCACCCCCCCCCCCCCCGCCGTGGGGCCGCTGCGGGTCCGGGGGTGCCACCCCCCCCCAAGGACGCGGCAGCCCGGTGGCTTCACCCGGCTCGCACGCCGCAGCCGCCGCGCCGCCGCCGGCCCCCGGCGCGGGCGCCCCGCGCTCGCCCATCGACGTGCGTGCAGGCCGAGCGCGGATTCCCAATCAAACGCGTGTACTTGGCTCCCGCGCTATTGACGCTGAAGCAAGAAGGGCTCAAGGTTAATTCCTTATCAATACCCTACTGTCAGCTCATTAATCACCCAGGCAGGTCGGGGGCTGCCGCCGCTCTCCCTACCCCGGCCCGGCTGCGAGGCACCCGCGCCCGCGCGCCGCTGCACCGCCCGGGCTCTGCCGGCCGGCTCCCGGCTCCGGCCCCGGTTCACGCAGCACCTGCTCCGGAAAGCTGGCGCTGGAATAACACCCCCGGGGACGCGGGGGTCCCTGCCTTCCCCGGCTGGCCCTGCGGGGGCACCTTGGAGCCTCGCTGAGCTTTGCAGCCTCGACTGTGTCGCCACGCAAACCCCGTCCCAGCGCGGAGCCCCCGGTGCGGCCACATTCGGTCCTGCTGCTCCCGCAGTCAGAACTTCAGTTTGAATTCCTCGCTAAAGCTGAAAACCACGGTCTAGTGTAGCTTTTGTGCAGACAGCCCTAAGGCTTGGTAGCTATTCCGTATTAACTCACAAGCTCTACCTCTTGGTGCCGTATTTTGGCCTTCTTGCTGGTTTCCCTTTCCTTGCTTTGAGCATCTTTTATTGGAGATGCTTTCAGGCGCACAGGAAACACTAGGCTGAGTCACACCCTTGGTGTCTTGTGCAGGACCTGCCTCAGGCTGCAGTACCAGATGGTTTCAAAGCTGCTGCGAGAAACAGGATACGGTTACACCTTCCTCCTAATTCCTAACAGCAGGACATGGGGTGAAACCTAACAACTTCCCAAACAAGAGGTTATTTTAATCCTATCATTATATAATCTACTTCCCCACGTAACTCCTTACCCTCTCTTCTCAAGTCCTTCTTAAGCGCTTGGCTCCAGCTGGCTCGTGTGCGCAGAGCTTTCCTCCGCTGAGCAGCATGGTTGCAGCAGCCTTGCCTTTGCTGTGGTCCCAGCAGGCCAATCGTACCTCAGCTCAGAGCTGCAACGAATGCTATGGGTCTCCCCTCCGGGCTCCCCACGCCAGTGCTTGTCTCCTAAATTAGATCAGCCCCCTCTCGTTATTTCAGCACAACCAGTGCCCAGCAGGGACATGCAGCCCCAGTCATCTGCAGGGGGACGACCACCCTACAAGGACACAAGTGGCCCCAAGGACACAAGAGCAACACGGCAGGGCTAAGCACTCCCCTCCTCGAAGGGACATACTTCTCCTGTTAAACTCTTTCAGCTCAGCCCACACATACAGCCTTTCTAACGCCTGGTGGCCCAGCAGCCTCCTTGCAAGGGCCAGCTCCAGCCTTAACAAGCTTTCCCTCTTTCCTAATGACTGAACCTACAGAAAAATTGGCTAAAATGTCTCCATGAACGGGGACTGGAGGAAAGAGAGGGCCTGCTGCCACCTCGTGGAACAACTTCTCCATCCCAGTCTCCGTTTTGCAGGCCAAACTCGTGGAGAGAGGCCGCCAGCTTCAGAGCATCATGCACCCAGCACCCACAGCATGGCCACGGGGGTTGTCACTCACTGGGGCAGACATCTGATGCCACCTGCATCTCAGGGTCTCTGCATCACATGCACTGGCTCCACACCTCCTCCTGTCTGTTCTTGAGGAGGAAGAACCTGGAGTTCAGTTACTCATCTCCATTCCTGATTTTTTTTGTTGTCCACAACTCCTTTTTCATTTTGTGCATACGCCTGCAACTTGCCAACACCTACAAAGATAAGGCCTCAGTCTTTACAGTTTACTGCCTGAACATACAGGAGGCAACAGGAGATTTTTTAAAAGCCTTTATTATGTGCGCACACAGATTAGTCTTTATTCAGCAGCCTGGCTTGAATTCTTCTCTCATCACAGATTTTCCACCAGTCTAAAATGCAACTCCTGGCTGGACTTGTTTATGGCCCCTGTACCACCCACAGCACCTCCGCAGCCTCCCAACCCTGGCTGTGCAGGTGTCCTCTCACCATCCAGTCAGCGGAAGCTAAACTTTCTTCTGCCAAGGCCCACAACCACCCTGACCACCACTTCACCAGCCTTTTTCTTTCTATAAGCCTTTCCTGTAACATCGCCAGTGCCTACGCAGAAAAGGCTGCACATGGGACTGAGCACGCAGCCAGCTCCCTTGCAGGAAACACTCACAAATGGCTTTTGTTCATGAGGAAAGGTTAATTTGTGCTCTTGCAAAATTAACCTAGATAGGAAATGCACAATGCCAGCAGCTGGCCCCTGGGAACCCTGGGCATCTTCCTCTCCCACCACAGCTGGTATTTCACCTGCACAGCTCAGCAGGGCCCCACGTGAGAGTTTAACTGCGTTAAAATGAACTTAAGGCTTCACAGGCTGGCAGGAAAACGGTGCCTGCAAGTGTCACATCCTGTCCCCTATCCCCAAAGCAAGTCACAGGGTGCTGCTTTTTCTCCCAAAGTGCTGATCTGCATTACCCCTCCCTTTGTCTCAAAGATTACTTGGATCTACCAAGACATGCCAATCTTTGGCTTTCATTATTGAGGCTGAAGCTCTCTAGGAACACTGGCTGCACCAAACTGACAGTTTAGCAAGGATTAGAGGTTGTTTTTCAAAAATCCAGTAGAGCTTGGATCAGTTCTTGGCTGAGTGCCTTCAGGCTCCAAGTTATTAACCTTCTGTTTCAAATAACAAGCAACAGAAATACAGAGGGCAGAAAAGGGGGGCAAGCATACATGTTGTATAGGGAAGAAAAGGGCAATATATCATACAATACACTTAACACATTGCTCATAATCACAATTAAAATTTGCTAGGATATGGAAAACTAAACCCATCAGCACCAATCTTCTGGGTGACTTCCTCCATAAATCACTAGCCTGCTAGAGATCGCCCCACTGTTCTTTGAGAAGGGTGGATACATGAATTAATCCCAATTTTTAAATAGTTTCTGTAGTAGTAGAAATGCCCATGAATAAGTTCCTGTTCATGTAGTACAGGGTGGCCTATGGAAATGCAACTCGGCTACCTGGGCACGTGCCAGCTCTTTCAAAGGTGCCCACTGTCACACCAGCAGTTTAGGGCAGCAGGACTACAGTACAACAGTGAAGCACATCGTGCAACTTCTTTGCATGCAGGGCTCCATCAGAAGGCACACGCTCCCCGTCAGCACGGCAATGCCCCAGCCTTGCTCTTGCTCTGGGGGACCCGATCACAGGATAAACTGATCCACAGCCACAAACCAGGGCTACTCATTGCACCAGGCACACTGGATCCTAGAGCTGAAGAGGCCAGTAAGCTGCAAATGCACAGTTTGTGCTGAAAACAAGGGTGGTCTAGCTGCCCCCAGCCAAGCGCAATGCTGAGGTGCCAATGGCACAGAAACACTCTAAGGACCGGTGAAAAGAGGTGAGAGTATGGAGCGCTGGAAGCGTGTATGTAGGAATACGCACATTGGAGCAAAGACGCAGAGGGATCCAGACCTTGGAGGCCGGCAGGTATTACAGGCTGCGGCACCGGAAAGCAAGAAGTTGGAGGGCATGGACAGCAGGAGGTAGGGAGTGGCAATCCTGTTGCAGGGATGAAGGGGGAGATTAAAGGTGTGACACAGGTGTGATGCTCTTCCCAGGGGGATTTTGACCATTTTGTCACACAGGGATGGAGGGCTTAGCTCCAACACCTGCCAACCACACACCACAGCAGCCTAAGCGCTTAAATAGGCACACAGAGAAGTTCAACACCCAAGGCAATAAACAGCAACAGCAGAATCCCAGTCCAGCACAACTGTATTAATTCAAAGTTAAACATTATAAAGTGTTTAAGAGTTCTATAAATACTGAACCCACAGAAATCAGCACGAGGGCAAGTGTTAGTTAAATAACCTTTATCACGTCTGCTCCCTAAGCATTTTCACAGTCCCACAAATAGGCTGGATGCTCAGAAGAAAGATACAGCACAGTTCTCCAGGAAGGCAAGCAAACACATGACAGCTTAGCAGTTACAGCACTGATAGCACAAGTCAGATTTAGGTTCAAAAATCTACAAGACCTGTGATGGACTTTCTGGGATATGAAATCCAGACATGGTCCCCTAGGTCCAAATCCTAGGAATAAGAATTTCTTTACAGAAAACAGTCTATTGAAAGTTCTCATACCACAGGGTAGCCCACACAGCTGATTCTCACAGTGGAAGTCAAAACTCAAAGATTACACCTACACAAGGCTGTGCCTCAAGCAGTAAGGGCTCTCATGCTTGGAGACAGTTTTCACTTAAATAATTGAAAATAAACCAGGCAGTCAGCCCCCTTTTAGGCAATTCTCACATATCCTATACACCGCAATCCACCCCTCAAAAGCATGCTCAACGTGGGCTTATTCTTAGTTTTAAGGAAGTGTTGCCACATTATTCTGCTAAAAACAGGTGCTCTAGCCACAGACCACAACTCATCCTGTGTTGTCTCGTGTGACGTGTTAGAGTTCATGTTGTAAACTCAGAAATAATTTTAGCGCATCCCAAGAGATCTCTCTGTCTGTGTTTCCCTTCAGAACAGCAAGTGCCTTGTAACTGTGGATGGCAGCACCCTAAGGGTGGGCGAGTCAAGCACAGGCAGCAAACACTCATAAGAATTCTCGTGTTTTCCATGTCCTTACCTTGCAAGGGCAGCCCCTTGTTCATGCCTCTCCATGGCAGGGCCTGTTCCTGCAGTTGGAGAGTAAGAACTTAAAAGTTGGCTAAAAATGACCACCACATTTTTAATTAGTTTCCAACGCTGTGACGCAGAGGAAATGCGTTATTAGCAGGCTCTGCCTCTGAGTTTATCCCCGTCTCTCCCTAAAATAAATCACAAAGCCCAAGAACAAACATGGCTGCAAAGCAGTGCAACAAGCTACTTTTTCACTGGGTAAAATGAAATCATTTCTTTGCATTAGAAGTACACACTGCACAAGCAGCAAAGACTGATCATCTGAAAAGAGCATCATGGGGAAAAAAAAACATTGAATTTCATGGTCATTTGTGGGCTAGCTCACTGGAAGCGATTTAAGAAACACCTAGTATAAATCATAGCTCCGATAGACAGTTCCATTTTTCTCTCCAATTCCACCTATTTCTGAGGTCTTCTGGGTTACAGCTATGCCAGTTTCCCGGCATTCCCAGATGCACAATCTAGGCTGTTCCACAATATACAATAATAAACGTGCATTTCTCCAGAAAATTAAAACTACTCATGAGAACACAGGGAAGAAAAAAGGAAGAGCAACAAAAAGATTAATCTGATCTTTCGGTTGAAGAACATAGAATTTATCACAAACTTTTAAGCCTCCTTCCAGGGCAAGGGAATCAGTGCTTTGCTGTGCTATCTACACTCTTTAATGAAAGCAGATGGCAGTCTGGTCATATTTCCATGCACAAGCCTTCTCCAGATCTTGCATTTGGCTCTTGGGCATGCTCTCCAGCAACGACTGCAACAGTTACAATGCACTGAGAGAAGAGGGAAATTCTGCAGAGCTGCTTCTGTTTGCTCACTACAAGATGAAAGAAATAACAGAGAAAGAACAAATACATTGAAGAGCTGTAATGTTAGAACCAGTACAAGGCAACGGAACATGCACATTAGACATCAGGGACAAGAACACAGTATAAAAAGTAGAGAACAACACGGGACAGGAAGAAACAAATAACATCCAGGTGAAATTCTAGTCTGTGACACCTTAGTAAAGCAGATAAAGCTAGGATTTCACCATTAGTACCTAAAATTACCCCACATCTACTTGCTCCTACGACTCAGCGGGCGCAAAGGCCAGCCTGGAGGCGTTCAGATATTTATCTAGTGAAAAAAAAGCTGAGGACAGAGGAAGTCTCTGCTTTCCTCACTTCAAAAACACAGAAGCAAGGGGGTGATGTTTCCTATACAACCTGAGCAAAGTAGAGGCATACAGATAAGTAATTACACCACTAACAAGGTGAGCCCCTGACACAGTCCAACAGAAAAGTCATACAGAGGTTGCTGTAATAGGTGGGATATGCCCGCATATGGCTGACGTGAGCAGAGTCTGAAAAGTCTACAGCTTTCACAGAGACACCAAGCCGCTGCCGGGCATCAGCCATGTGCTCAACTTCACTGGCCTCAATGACTGCATCAGCTTGGGAATAGAGGTAAAGCTCGGGCCATCGGGAGGGCGCTTTCAGCAGGACATCGTAATGACTCTCATGGATGAAGCGGGTCAACGGGTACAGGATGATCCGCATCACAACAGCTGTAGCGGCAAAACTGAACAAGAGGAAATACTTGAGCAGCACATTAGTGGATACCAAGACAGTTCCCAAAGCACGAAGGCCTCCTCTCAAGTTTCTTCTGCCAGGAGCACTATCAAAAATGGTGCCCACTACTTTGAGGCTCTTGAATGGCTGCTCTGTGTGGAGTGCTTCAAGGATATAGCGGTATAGCATGACCCCACCATTGCTGAAAACATGGAACAGAACAGGTCTATTTTCGATGCTGTAGTCGAAGAGCAGCTCCAGGAGTCTCCTAGCTGGGGTCTGGAGGGATCTGATGCCAAAAGACTCCGAGAAGAACACCATCCTCCACGGAGCTGTGTAGCGGATGGTGGCGCACCCCTAAGAAGAACAGATAGAGACCTCCATATTGGGCTGTGCTGCAAATTACAGAGTATACAAGCAGTAGGACACAGAACAGGAAGATTTGAGTCAGGTTGCCAACAGAAGTCACAGGACCATGAGAAGCTCTTCGGTAGAAAAGCATCAATACGAACAGGATTGTAATAACAACAACACAGTATGATGAAAGGGTTTTTCAATAGCAGAGGGCCTGAATTTGATGACATCTAAGATTCTTCCAAGTCTTTTGCCAACTGGCACAGCCCCTAAGTACAGTACCACCCACACTGTTATAAGTGTTAATCTTCACCCAAGAACAGAAAACAGGCCCTTTTCTCCAACTCACAAACCTTCAGGAAAGGCCATTTGGGGAAGAAGGATTTTCCCTGATGCACACCCAATTCATGAGAGTGAAATAAACTTCTTCCTGTCCTTTGGTAGTATCCATTTGCAGCCATCTATAAGACTCGCCTACAATAAGCACCAGTGTGGTTTTGTAATCCTTTCTGAAACTCTTTAGCTATTCAAGTGAAAAGAGTCAGAAGGCTTATGCAACTTGCCTTTACAGTTAAGATCTTTCAGGTAGGTGTAGATTGGGAAACAGGACCTCAGAGAAGTTTCTAAATGAGTTTCATACCAAGCAAGAAATTCTAAAGGCATTTCATGCCACCCTGAACTTGCTGCTATTATACACTGACTGCTGTAAGGCAGAGGCACCAAGACTATCCTCCCTCCCAGAGCTCCCTGAACAGCGAGCTAGGAAGAACAGAGGATATCGAGTTTCAGTTCTTAAATCAAAGGTTTGTATATCATCTGGCCAAGGCTGCAGTCACTTCCTCATTAGGGGCCTAAGAAAACCCCTTCTTTCCTTTTCCATTTCCCTCATCCTTCTGATAGAAAAGTATTTCACAAAGTTGGCATGCTGCCATGTAATACGCTCCTCATCTGATCAGCAGCATCTCTTAGTCATAACAATCTCTTAACAATTAACTCTTCACTAGAAGAAGTCAATTAATGACTCTTGCACTGGATTACATATTAACAATACACTTGTTAATGTACAAGTCTTGCCACCCAGATCTGGAACAAATTTGGTAAAAAAAAACAAGATTTTGGCATTTTCACAAAATTAAAGTGTCTAACATTTAACTGAGACCCAATACAACAAGCTGAGATCATTCCAGTAAACTATGGTATTAGAAAGGAACATATCATAACTTAGGAGACCAGCAATTGGACAACCTCTTTAGTTCAGATGTAAAGAGTTGCTAATGACTAAGTATTAATATCATAGAATGCCTGCTTCTCAGAAAGCATAAAACAAATTTGTAACCCAACACATAGATGAACTATCTCAACAGAAAGGAAAAGCTGAGGGAATGACAGATGCTGATATGCTCTCAGTCTCCAGACTGGCATTGCCAGGTTTGTGCTGTGGCCTATTAGCAAGCAGTAAGTTTATGGATTTTTTTTTTTTTTGGGGGGGGGGGGGGGAGGGAAGGGTTTCTGTAGTTCATTAATTATCTCACAATCTTAAAGGACTTAAAATACCCCAGTCATTCACACAGAGGCAGAAAGTGTTCTTCTGAGAAAGTATTTTTGTCTCTCACTTGCACACACAAAGATGACCTCAGCAACTGCTTACATAATACTGGCTAAGCAGCTCCTAGACACAAGGAGCTTTCAATGACCATCAGAACTTACCACTTACTCCCGATGACTTTGGAGCAAGAGAGGCTTTAGAGTGATCTTACCAGCATGCAGAAAAGAGACAGTTTCCCAGAGGGATGTATGATAGTGTTATGAAAAATATAAACAAGCTACTCACCTTCTGACTGTAAATTGCACTGTATTTGGCTAGATATTTGTCCTGACAGCCTGCCCAACCGAGAAGGATCACCACAGGCTGACCATCTGCAGCCCCTCCTTTCGTGCTGCTCTCTGAAACAAGTCGTAAGGTTGACACTGGGGGTCCCACAGGTCCAAACCTCCCCCTCCTCCTTCCTCAGGGGCCTCCTCAACCCTTCTGTCATTGGGGGTCCCCAAGGCCCAGTTTCTCTCCTCTATGCCCAAGGGTCCCCCAGACCCCCCTGCCACAAAGGGCCCCAGGCCCAGTTTCCCTCCTCTATCCTCAAGGCCCCCCAGGGCCTAGTCCCCCCCTTTCCTCCAGGGTCTCCCAAGCCCGCCCCCCCCCCTTCTCTCACGCGTCCCCCAGGCCCGGCACCTCCTCCCTCAGGACTCGGCCGCCCCTCCGGCCCCCAGGGCCGCCGCACCCGCCGCCAGCTCCACCGCCGCCGCCTCCAGCCTGCAGCTCCCCATCACGGCCGGCTCTCACTTCACGCTCCTCCGGCGCTTCCGCTCTCCCCACCGGAAGCTCCACCCCCCGCGCCTCCCACAGCCAATGAGAAGGAGAGGTGCTCGCCTCGCCTCAATGGCCTCCTCCTCCCCCCTCCGCCTCCGGCTTCCCTAGCAACAGACCTTAGCAACCGCCGGCGGCGTCGGCGCCACGCCCACTAGGCGCGAAGCTGGCTCACCCATTGGGCCGAGGGAGCAGAGGCGGGCCGCGATTGGCTCAGAGGCGGTGTCAGTCACGCTGCAGAGTATCCGCCCCTTGTCGGGAAGGTGAGGGGGCGTCGGGGGTAGGGGGACATGGCGGCCGCGGTGGGCATTGGGGTCAGGACGAGGGATGGTGGGGCCGGGATTGGGGGCTGGGTGGGCATTGGGGTCAGGGTGAGGGGGGCATAGGGGCTGAGGTGCTGTTGGGGTCGGGGGAGGCAGACATGGGGGACTCATGGGGGCTGGAGCGAGTGTTGGGGTGGGTCGGCGGGTTGTAAGGCCTAAGCTGGGTGTTGGGGTCAGGATGTGGGAGGGGATTGTAGGGTCTGGGGCAGGCATTGGGGTCAGGGGGTATGGGGCTGGGTCGGCTTTGGGGGCTGGGGTATTGAGGAGGTAGGAGGGTACAAAGAGGATGGGGACAAACTCATTTCAGTGACTCCCAGTGACAGGACGAGAGGCAGCCGGCACAAACTGAAATGCAGGTAGTTCCATCTGGACCAAAGGAAAAACTTGTGTATTCTGGGGTAACTGTGCACTGGAACAGGTTGCCCAGAGAGGTGGTGGAGTCTCCATCCTTGGAGATGTTCAGAAGCCGTCTGGACCCAGTCCTGGGCAATGTGCTCTAGATGATCCTGCTTGAGCAAGAGGGTTGGAATAGATCACATCCAGAAATGACTTCCAACCTCAACCATTCTGTGATTCTGTGGATGGGATCTTGCAGGAGAACTGTAGGGCCAGTGGTGGGTTTTAGAGTCAGAGTGTGGGGGAACACAGGGCTTGGGGCTGGGGTGGATCAGACCAGGTTGGACTGTTG
This sequence comes from Rhea pennata, assembly GCF_028389875.1. Taxonomy (NCBI): domain Eukaryota; kingdom Metazoa; phylum Chordata; class Aves; order Rheiformes; family Rheidae; genus Rhea; species Rhea pennata. The sequence continues at coordinate 11,782,712 of NC_084670.1, read as the reverse complement.
AGCTGGGGTGGGCATAGAGGTAAGGGTTTGGGGGGAATGTCCACTCTAGAATGGGGTTAGGATGGAGGGACCTAAGGGCTGGGATGGATGTAGGGGTCAGGGCAGGGGCTCAATGTGGGTGAGGTGTATGCAGGGACTGGAGTCAGCATCACGACTGGAATTAACATAGGTGACGAGGATGGGAGGTTGGACATATGGGTGACTGAGGGGCCAGTAGGAGCTTGGGTTGAATGGGATGGGGTAGAAAGCACTAGGATGCCCAGGGAAAGGTTGTGTGGGATTGCCAGGGGAGAGTGAAACCTGCCAGGGAAACAGAAACTTCTGCTTGTGCCTGGTGCTGGGCACAACCTTGATGTTGCAAGGTGCAAAGGTAACTGCAAATCACTGTCAATCCCTGTCTGTTCCACAAGTCCAAGGCTGCATGTCATACTTGGACTGGGTTGGCACTTGCAGCACCAGCACACTTTTTGGTTTGAATCTGGTGATTTAGCAATATTCAAGATATAAAGGACTGCTGAATTGCCAGAGTTAGTTCCTAAATCATTTGGGCTTTTCTCGGGAGAAAAAAAAAAGCACTGCCCAGATCCAGACTTGTTTTGATTATTAGATCCAGTCACAGAGGTGGCAGCACAGCACTGGCGAGAGCAGAGTTTGAAGCCAACAAGCAGGAGTTAAGTGCTGATATTGCCACTGATAAATGACTGTGGCAAGTCAACTAACTTTTCTGTGTCTGTATATTCTCGTTTGTAAAATGATCATGATAAAAATAATTATACATGTTTTAGGGTACTTCAATACTAACAGGAAGACTGCTATGTCAACAGATTATGTTATTAGATCAGCCAAGTATTGATACCATTGTATCCTCAGAAGCCCCATGCGATCATTTTTTCAAAGTCCATTTTCTTTGCCATTGTATCATAGGCAAGCACTTTGTATCACTAAAATCCTCACGTCCAGAGGCTGGTTTCTGAATAGTGGGGGTTATTGGGGTTATTGCCGCTTTCTAATAAAAATGGGATAGAGTACACCACCAGCATCTAAAACATAAATATGGAAACGTTAATTTAGAATCAATTTTTGGATGTTTCAGACTGTAAAGTTCTTTTAACTAGATCTCTGTTGAGGACAGAGTAGCACTTTATGGGACTGTAAATTTCATGCAAACAGTCTCTGTGAAATACAGGTTCTCCCTGCACACTAGCAGTTCTCTCAGTATCAATCATATGCCTTGCAAGTAATGTTTCACAAATATTCTGTAAATCACAGGAAAATGCTTGCAATAATGTGAAATATGACTTTCACTTGACTGTTTCACCAAAGGCCCCTAACAGGCCATTCTCCTGTCAGCACTAACATTTGTTATGGCTAATAACACTTTCAATCACAACTATTTTGGGAACGTGGATTTATTTTAAACCTGCTTCCACTCAAAGGAGATCCTGAAAATGCCCTGCCAAGGACACAGACTCCTTACAGAATACAGGCTGTTAATTCCTAAATGATATTTCATCTCATCTTAATTCTCAAACATTGTTTCTTAGTAAACTTTTTCAAGAATTTGTTTGTTTGTTTTCGGACATCAAGGTATGGTACATTTTCACCTCTCATTGGTTCAGCCTATAGCAACAGAAAGTTCCTTTGAGCAGATGTCTTGCAGATTTTCTGAAATTAATTTGGGATTTTGCTTCAAGTTCTAGGAGAAAAGTCTTAAGAACTGTGCAGATGGGAAACTGGTAATCTCGGTGACTTGTATTTCATTGAGAGAAAATGTTCTTGTTCTGCCTCCTCCTTCCCCCCCCCCCAATTTTTGTCATTTTGGGGTTTTTTTTGCTCTTAAATCACACTTTTATTAAAACCTAAAATGGCAACTTTCTTACGTAGGTAGTCCAAGGACTGGATGAAACAAGGAGTGTATTCCCATCTTAACTTCAGGTACGTTGATGTAGCTTGGTGGAGGACAACGCACCTGTGTCAGTACAGTTATCTGTGGCAGGTCTGCCTTGTTCCTCGGTCTGCATCTATCTACATGCTTAACTGTAAGACTCCTTGAAACTAGTCATCATATACTACTGCTAATACATATGAGTCAGTAGAATTCTTGTCTACCTGAATGGATAGAGAGCTTAGTCCTCTGGCATTGCATCCTTCTACTAAGGGCATCTTCACATTGTAGATCTGGAATAGGAGATATCTTAATGACTCTAAAATGTGCCAAAGAAATTAGGCAAAATATGGAATGCTTTATTTAACACCTATGTGGAGGGATAGGAGGAGGTGCAGGCAAAGGATGTTTCTGAAGTTTCAATCTTATTGCAAGTATTTCTCATCATTTCGGGTTTTCTCAGATTGTTTAAGAACATGCCTTTCAAAACTCAGAGCCTGTGCCTAGAGATTAGATAAGTGAAAAAGAGCAAATGTCCACCATGCAAAAGGATCCCAAACCACTCCACTGCCAAGGCCAAACATATCTTCCTGGAGGGAACATGGGCCCAGGGCAAAATGACAGTCACTCCATCTCCTGAGAGAGAGCATGCCACACTGCTGTGTAAATGGGCATTTGCAGCCCCCTTGACCCTGTCGTTACCGATAAATCCATACCTATTTGTGCTCTCATTTCACCCTATTTATTCTCTGGCAGGTCACCTATTTGATGCAGTGTTCATATCATGAGGCTAGCAAGAAATGAGGTTAGGAGAATTGGTAATATCAAATGACTTTATTAACAGAACAAAGAAGAGAGTTCTTGTGGTGTAGCCATCTGATCTGGAATATAATCCCATGTGCATTGCAGATTCATTGTGCAGCCTCAAGTGTACAAGGAACTCTCTTTTTGTCTCAGTTTTCCTATCTATGAAATGAGTACAAAGGAAAATGAGATGTAATTAATGGCTATTAAGGTTTTTATGATTATTTACCAGACGAGATCTTAAATGTGATTCTGGTAGTAATTCCTTGTACAGACAGTTTCTATCTCCAAAGCCTTTTTTAACTTCTTTCTCATTTTCCTCAAGGCAGAAGAGATCATGACTTCTGTCAAAGAGCAGGAAGCCATCAAGAAGCTCATGGCATTCTTGCAGGAATGGGACAGTGCCCGCAATGTTGCTCGAAGCCACATGCTGGACAACTTCATTAAAAGCAATCACGGCAAGACAGGGCCAGAGCTGGAGCTGGAGTTCTCCCAGGCAGCCAGCTTGTTTCTGGCTCGCCTAACAGCGTGGCTAAGGATGATGTATCTGTTTTCTTGAAAGCTGAGGTGGGGTGGGATAGTGGGATGGAGAAAAAGGAAAAGTTCTCTAGCAAAAATCTGTTTAAGGAGTAAGTTTCTTTGTGGAGGCATCCATATTCACTCATGTTCTCTAGAGGGGAAATACGGCTATCTAAAGCCAGAACTGAAGGGAAATTCATGTAGCCTGGCTCTCAGGGACCTAGAACTCATGTTTTTTCTCACCTCAACAAAGCTCACATCAAAACATCTTGTCCTTCTAGTCGAAGAAATGTCTGCAAGGCTATTACTGGCTGGGCCACACAGCCCATATTGGGATGTGCATGTGTCTCTGTAGTGGCCTATAGGAAGAGGGTCAGTGCTTTCTCTCAAAGAGATTACCCAGGTTCAGACTTCTGCATTGCCAAACACTGCCTGAGCGTGACCAAGATGGCCTGTAATTCCCTCCTTAACCTTGTTGAACAGCTACATGTATGGCACTTGCCTAGACAAGCTGTTGAAATCCATTGGCATCTTTTTATCAGCAGCAAGTGGGTGAGTACAGCATGTCACTGCCGTGAGAAGTGTTGAGAAGAAGGCACACATGATGAGGGGGTGAACAGATAAAGGGAACAGTGAGTCCAGGATAGGCATTTGGGAGGGCTAGGCATGCTCTTCATGTAAGGCAGGCCCCAGCCAGGTCAGGGTTGACTATAAACCGCAAGAGTTTCAATACAGATCTGCTGCTTGAGCAGGTCTCCCAAGCCACTGGCTCACTGGAACGACGTAGGAGTCTGGTGCAGAGACAGGGCCTTCCATGCCTCTGGCTCAATATCTGAAATGAGCACAGTGTAAATGGGAGCTGGTGGCCTGCAGGAAGCAAAGCGTGCTGCTGGTGGCTATCAGCTCATACAGTCCCAGCTGCACCACTGGCACCCTGAGCTCCCTGTCAGGGTGCTGGTCACTCGCTGCAGAAAGGCATCAGGAGGTGGTTCCCAGGAACAGGGAGTGCCCCGGGGGAAGATGGGCTCCAGGTGTCAGTTTTGGATTTGCTCCCCCTGTCCCTGCAGACGCAGATACCTCATTGAATTTCTGGAGATCGGAGGTGTCCTGACTCTCCTGGAAATACTAGGGCTGGGCCACCTGAAAGAGGAGGACAAAAGGGAGTCTGTAAAGCTGCTTCAGCTCATTGCAAATGCTGGCAGGAAGTACAAGGAGCTCATCTGTGAAAGCTATGGTAGGTGGTGTGTCCATCTGTGCTCTTTCCTCATTCAGGCGAGGATGTTCTCCCTGACCTCTGGCACTGGGGGCTCCTTGCAGTGCCAAGCCCACTCCCTTCATTTCGCCCACTGGACAGCAGATTGCTGCAGCATTTGTCTTGTTAGAAGGAGTTCAGAGTCTCAGCTGTTGTTGAGCGGTGGAATTTCATCCACTCTCTGTTTTTCTTAAGCCAACTTTCTTTATAGTCATTTCTTTTGATGCAATATTGCTGTCCTGCTGGTTGCAACTGCTACGGTTAGAATCACAAACCAGTCTCCATTCTTACCTGCAGTGTTCACCCCATACAAGCTTTCCCAGACTTCTCCTCTGGAGGCAGGAGGGCTTTGTGCTTGTATCTCTTGAAAGAGCATTATGGGTTTTTTTCCTGTCCCCCCCCCCCCCCAGCAGTAGAAGCAAAATCCCATTAGCTGTGTAGTTCAGAGTATGCCTCATGTTGTCAGAGAAACTCAGGGGTGATACCTGCCATCACAGCTTCCTCTGGGAGAGACAGAGTGGCAGCATCAGCAGAGGGGTCCTTAGCGGCACTACTGGCATCTGAGTGCCACATTCTTTGCTGCTGTAAACACCTGCAGAAGGGTCTTGGCCATCTACTCCCACTGAGAAATTAGATAACTGCTTTCCCAGTTGGTGTTGCGGGTCCTGACAAGAACAACGAACATTTTTCCTGGCTTCTGTTTTCTAAGTCATGCTTTGAGGGATGTGATACTGGGTTATTTCAGGGTATCAAGTAAAGCAGTTGAGATGTGGGACCTGCAAACTCATCCTGGTGTGTGACTTGGCATCTCTTTCCCTGCACAGGGGTGCGATCCATCGCTGAGTTCTTGGCCACATCCACATCAACAGAGGCTCAAGAAGAAGTGCAGCTTCTGCTGAACTCTTTGGGCCATGGCAATCCCAAGTACCAGAACCAAGTCTACAAAGGCCTCATTGCTGTGCTGCCGTGCACGTCCCCGCGAGCCCAGCAGCTCTCTCTGCAGACACTCAGGGTCATGCAGGTGGGTAGCTGACTTTGCTAGTGAAAGACGGCTGTTGGCTTCCACGGCATTCCCCTGGCCCCAGACAATCCCCATCTCTGGCTCTCCTCTCCATGCATTGCAGGACAAAGCTCTGTGGGACTTTGATGCTGCAAGTTTAATCTTGCTCCTTTCCTTAGCAACGAAAGCAGGAGATTTCCCCTTATGAAATTAGCATACCCAGGGTTCTCCCCAGTTTGAAACACCCCCCATGGACACTCCTGTAGGAGCTGTGGGCCCAACCCCAAGGGCTGATAAGGGGTAGGCCCACGCCTCAGAGTGAAGCTGGTGCTCCAGAGCCCAGTCCTGAGCTCTGCTGTTTGATACTGCCTGCACTTTGTGTCAGAGGAGGCCAGTGGGTCGATGCCCCCATGCCCATGGTGGAGCAGGCAGGGCTGGGATGCAGGAAGGCAGCCTGAGCACAATGTAGCAGTTAGGCATCAAGCAAAAGGCCCCTAAGCCTAGCAGGCAGCATCTCTGGGGTATGAGCTGCTGGGGTGCCAGGAACCCCCCAGTCCTGGTCTGAAGGACTGGCTCAGAGAATGGGATTGCTAGGGCACAGGCCTGCACATCACAGCAGAAGGCCCAGGTGCTGCATCCAGCAGCAGCTGAGCCGTTCCCCTTGGTGCCTGGGGCCACACCGGGTAGCCCTGCACCACAGAAGAGCAGCCACTGTGGGTCCCTGCGAAGGAGGGGTCACGAAGGGGGGGGGCCTTGTCTCGGCAGGACGTGGTGGGAGAGGCCCCCGGCAGCGTGGTGGGGCCGCTGCTGGCCGTGCTGCGCTCCGTGCACCTGGAGGTGCAGTACGAAGGTAGGGCCCGGCCGCGCCGCGGGGGGGCGGGGCAGCGGGGCGGTTCCTCATTAGCATGCGACGGATTAGCATACCCAGGATGCACCGCGGCAGCACGGGGCCCTCCGGCTCCGCTCGTCGCCGCCGCCGCTGCCGGCGGGGCCACTCGGGGCCGGCGCGGCGCAGCGCGGATCGTGCGCCCGCGCCGGGGCCGCGCCGGGGCCGCGCCGGGGCGGCGGGGCCGGGGGTCGCCGCGCGCTGGGGGGCGGCAGTGGGGCGGCTGGCGCGTCGGCGGCGGGCTGGGGGGCATACTCTGGTTTCTCTTCAGATCGTATAAATCTTTCGCCTTTTACTAAAGATTTCCGTGGAGAGGAACAAGCACGAGTGTCGAGGAATTTTTTGAGGCTCCATTTCGGTGGAGCTGCCCCTTTCGCTGGTCAAAAACAGAACAGGCTTCACAAGGGCAGTTGTAACTGCTGGTTTCAGCAGTTGCAGGAGGGATCACGGTGGCAGTTAAAGCCGTCGGTCCTAGCGGCCGTCCCGAGGCGCGGCAGTTAAAGCCGTCGGTCCTAGCGGCCGCTCCCGAGGCGCGGCAGTTAAAGCCGTCGGTCCTAGCGGCCGCTCCCGAGGCGCGGCAGTTAAAGCCGTCGGTCCTAGCGGCCGCTCCCGAGGCGCGGCAGTTAAAGCCGTCGGTCCTAGCGGCCGTCCCGCAGGCGCGGCAGTTAAAGCCGTCGGTCCTAGCGGCCGTCCCGAGGCGCGGCAGTTAAAGCCGTCGGTCCTAGCGGCCGTCCCGCAGGCGCGGCAGTTAAAGCCGTCGGTCCTAGCGGCCGTCCCGAGGCGCGGCAGTTAAAGCCGTCGGTCCCAGCGGCCGTCCCGAGGCGCGGCAGTTAAAGCCGTCGGTCCTAGCGGCCGTCCCGAGGCGCGGCAGTTAAAGCCGTCGGTCCTAGCGGCCGTCCCGAGGCGCGGCAGTTAAAGCCGTCGGTCCTAGCGGCCGTCCCGCAGGCGCGGCAGTTAAAGCCGTCGGTCCTAGCGGCCGTCCCGAGGCGCGGCAGTTAAAGCCGTCGGTCCTAGCGGCCGTCCCGAGGCGCGGCAGTTAAAGCCGTCGGTCCTAGCGGCCGCTCCCGCAGGCGCGGCAGTTAAAGCCGTCGGTCCTAGCGGCCGTCCCGAGGCGCGGCAGTTAAAGCCGTCGGTCCTAGCGGCCGTCCCGCAGGCGCGGCTGCCCGCGGGAGCCGGGAGGGCCGCTGCCGCCGCCTGCCTGCGCGCCAGCTCTACGGCTTTAGCGCTCTCACAGTGTGAGAAGCGTGAAGGTTTTTGCTTGCAAAGACAGGCGGCTTTGTAAGTGCAGTGAATACTCGGCCCCGGAGCGCGCTGCTGCAGCCGGGTCCCCCCGCGCTGCGCTGCCGCTGCCGGGCGCGGAAGCGCCGTGCCCAGCGCCGGGGCGCGGAGCGCAGCGCTGACACCGGCACCGCGCACGACCTGCCCGGCCGCCCGGGACCCTCAGCGCCCGGGCCCGGGCCCGGGCCCGGCAGCACCGTCCACCGCTCCGCGCCTAGAAAGTCGCGGCGCGTTGCGGCGGCGATGCCGGGTCGGGGGGCCCCGGCTGTGCCGCCGGAGCGCGCCCGGCGCCGGCCCCAGCGCTGCTCGGCCCGCGGAGCGAAGCCGCTGCCCGGCGCAGTGCATGCAGCGCCTGCGCGTTAGCATGTTCCTCATTAGCATGTTCCTCATTAGCATACCCAGGGTGCAGCGCGGGGGAGCCGCGCCGCCCCGAGCCGCCGCCGCGCCGCCGCCCCGGTTTGCCGGTGTGTCCGGACGGGGCCGAGCGCGGCGGCGGTGGTGGCTGCAGGGCGGGACCGGGCGGGGCTGGCAGCGGCGGCGGCGGCAGTGAGCATCGCCGTGTGCTGGGTGTCGAGGCCCGGGGGTGGGGTGGGCGGCGGGGGGACCCAGGGGCATACTCTGGTTTCTCTTCAGATCGTATAAATCTTTCGCCTTTTACTAAAGATTTCCGTGGAGAGGAACAAGCACGAGTGTCGAGGAATTTTTTGAGGCTCCATTTCGGTGGAGCTGCCCCTTTCGCTGGTCAAAGACAGAGCTGACTTGGTGCTTTCCCGCGGGGAGGGCGCTGGCGCTATCGGGCCCCGCCGCGGCGTCCTGCTCTGCGGGGAGGGCGGCGGCGAGCGAGGCTCCGGCGGGCGGGCGGGCTCCCTGCTGCCGCCGGCCGGGCTGGGCCGGGCCGGGCCGGGCCGGGGGCGGGGGCAAAGGCGGGGCGGGGCCCTCATTAGCATGTTCCTCATTAGCATTCCCACGTGGATTAGCATACCCAGGATGCACCGCGGCAGCACCGGGCCCTCCCGCTCCGCTCGTCGCCGCCACCGCTGCCGGCGGGGCCGCTCGGGGCCGGCGCGGCGCAGCGCGGATCGTGCGCCCGCGCCGGGGCCGCGCCGGGGCCGCGCCGGGGCGGCGGGGCCGGGGGTCGCCGCGCGCTGGGGGGCGGCAGTGGGGCGGCTGGCGCGTCGGCGGCGGGCTGGGGGGCATACTCTGGTTTCTCTTCAGATCGTATAAATCTTTCGCCTTTTACTAAAGATTTCCGTGGAGAGGAACAAGCACGAGTGTCGAGGAATTTTTTGAGGCTCCATTTCGGTGGAGCTGCCCCTTTCGCTGGTCGAAAACAGAACAGGCTTCACAAGGGCAGTTGTAACTGCTGGTTTCAGCAGTTGCAGGAGGGATCACGGTGGCAGTTAAAGCCGTCGGTCCTAGCGGCCGTCCCGCAGGCGCGGCAGTTAAAGCCGTCGGTCCTAGCGGCCGCTCCCGAGGCGCGGCAGTTAAAGCCGTCGGTCCTAGCGGCCGCTCCCGAGGCGCGGCAGTTAAAGCCGTCGGTCCTAGCGGCCGTCCCGAGGCGCGGCAGTTAAAGCCGTCGGTCCTAGCGGCCGCTCCCGAGGCGCGGCAGTTAAAGCCGTCGGTCCTAGCGGCCGTCCCGAGGCGCGGCAGTTAAAGCCGTCGGTCCTAGCGGCCGTCCCGAGGCGCGGCAGTTAAAGCCGTCGGTCCTAGCGGCCGTCCCGAGGCGCGGCAGTTAAAGCCGTCGGTCCTAGCGGCCGTCCCGAGGCGCGGCAGTTAAAGCCGTCGGTCCTAGCGGCCGTCCCGAGGCGCGGCAGTTAAAGCCGTCGGTCCTAGCGGCCGTCCCGCAGGCGCGGCAGTTAAAGCCGTCGGTCCTAGCGGCCGCTCCCGAGGCGCGGCAGTTAAAGCCGTCGGTCCTAGCGGCCGCTCCCGCAGGCGCGGCAGTTAAAGCCGTCGGTCCTAGCGGCCGCTCCCGAGGCGCGGCAGTTAAAGCCGTCGGTCCTAGCGGCCGCTCCCGAGGCGCGGCAGTTAAAGCCGTCGGTCCTAGCGGCCGTCCCGAGGCGCGGCAGTTAAAGCCGTCGGTCCTAGCGGCCGCTCCCGAGGCGCGGCAGTTAAAGCCGTCGGTCCTAGCGGCCGCTCCCGCAGGCGCGGCAGTTAAAGCCGTCGGTCCTAGCGGCCGTCCCGAGGCGCGGCAGTTAAAGCCGTCGGTCCTAGCGGCCGCTCCCGCAGGCGCGGCAGTTAAAGCCGTCGGTCCTAGCGGCCGCTCCCGAGGTGCGGCAGTTAAAGCCGTCGGTCCCAGCGGCCGTCCCGAGGCGCGGCAGTTAAAGCCGTCGGTCCTAGCGGCCGCTCCCGCAGGCGCGGCAGTTAAAGCCGTCGGTCCTAGCGGCCGCTCCCGAGGCGCGGCAGTTAAAGCCGTCGGTCCTAGCGGCCGTCCCGAGGCGCGGCAGTTAAAGCCGTCGGTCCCAGCGGCCGCTCCCGCAGGCGCGGCAGTTAAAGCCGTCGGTCCTAGCGGCCGTCCCGCAGGCGCGGCAGTTAAAGCCGTCGGTCCTAGCGGCCGTCCCGAGGCGCGGCAGTTAAAGCCGTCGGTCCCAGCGGCCGTCCCGAGGCGCGGCAGTTAAAGCCGTCGGTCCTAGCGGCCGTCCCGAGGCGCGGCAGTTAAAGCCGTCGGTCCTAGCGGCCGCTCCCGAGGCGCGGCAGTTAAAGCCGTCGGTCCTAGCGGCCGCTCCCGAGGCGCGGCAGTTAAAGCCGTCGGTCCTAGCGGCCGCTCCCGAGGCGCGGCAGTTAAAGCCGTCGGTCCTAGCGGCCGTCCCGAGGCGCGGCAGTTAAAGCCGTCGGTCCTAGCGGCCGTCCCGCAGGCGCGGCAGTTAAAGCCGTCGGTCCCAGCGGCCGTCCCGAGGCGCGGCAGTTAAAGCCGTCGGTCCCAGCGGCCGTCCCGCAGGCGCGGCAGTTAAAGCCGTCGGTCCCAGCGGCCGCTCCCGAGGCGCGGCAGTTAAAGCCGTCGGTCCTAGCGGCCGTCCCGAGGCGCGGCAGTTAAAGCCGTCGGTCCTAGCGGCCGTCCCGCAGGCGCGGCAGTTAAAGCCGTCGGTCCCAGCGGCCGCTCCCGCAGGCGCGGCAGTTAAAGCCGTCGGTCCCAGCGGCCGTCCCGCAGGCGCGGCAGTTAAAGCCGTCGGTCCTAGCGGCCGTCCCGCAGGCGCGGCAGTTAAAGCCGTCGGTCCCAGCGGCCGTCCCGCAGGCGCGGCAGTTAAAGCCGTCGGTCCCAGCGGCCGCTCCCGCAGGCGCGGCAGTTAAAGCCGTCGGTCCTAGCGGCCGTCCCGAGGCGCGGCAGTTAAAGCCGTCGGTCCTAGCGGCCGTCCCGAGGCGCGGCTGCCCGCGGGAGCCGGGAGGGCCGCTGCCGCCGCCTGCCTGCGCGCCAGCTCTACGGCTTTAGCGCTCTCACAGTGTGAGAAGCGTGAAGGTTTTTGCTTGCAAAGACAGGCGGCTTTGTAAGTGCAGTTAATACCCTGTCCCTTCCTACAAGCATGTTCTGGTCTTCATCAACAGGCGTGTATGTCTGGGCCAGCACTGAAGCACTCAGTGAGAGGCCCTGTGCAGAGGAGGAGCTCACAGCAGCTCCCTCTCTTCTCTAGCTATCCAGCTGCTGAGGGCCCTCATGGCCTGTGAGGTTCGGTCAGCCCTGCTGAAGGGCCTGGTTGCACTACTGATACCACCCAGGAAGGAAGCGTTTGCATTCTGCAGCGAAACAGCCCAAGGTAAAACTACTGAAGAAGGCGCCTGGGTATACTGCAGGCTGTGGCTTGCCAGGGTGATCAAAGCTGGGTACAGGGGTGCTTCTTCCAGTGGTCCCTTGACCCCTTCTGCAAGGGCTCATGTATTGTCCTGACTTTGGGGGGGAGGGGTGGCGTGCAGGAAGCTGTCCCACGTGGTGAGGGGAATGGCAGCAAGAGGTGCCTGGGCTGGGGCCAGAGCAAGACCCACTTCTCCTGCTGAGGGACCAGGGCTCCTCCATCCTTCAAAAACACAAGAGTAACAACTTTGTGTAGTTCAGTGCTACAAAGCTCATGTCTAGCAAGGTCAGGAAGATAGCAAGGCTCTTGACACATAAATGCCATGAAATGGGCTGCACATAGGTGCTTGGACATCCAAGCACTAGTAAGCTAGTGTAAGCACTAGTGCTAGTGTACAGGCCTTCACAGACCCACTGAAGACTGCCATCTGCTGCGTGAGGATGATGAACAATTCCAGCCCTGGGTATTTCCTTCTCTGACTCAGCAGAGCAGGCTGCAGTGACCATGTCTGTGCTGCCATGGGTGCCATGTACACAGATCCCTGCACTACCACTTACGGTACAAAGCCACGAGCTTCCCTGGGGCACATTTTCTGAAAAACAGTATCCTCCTTTTATGCTATCAGTGTAACCTCACCTTCTCTCTCTTCTCCCCTCTAACATTTCATAGAAAAAGCATGTCAAAGCATCATTCTCATCTTCCTAATGTTCCTCATGCAGACCCATCCTTGCCTTGCCTGAGGGAGCCTGTGCTGGTATATATTCAGCAAGCAGCTGCTGCAAAAGCTATTGGGTAAGAAACTCTTGACCAAACCCACAGGAAACTGAGAAGGATCTTAGAGAAGCAGCTTCCTCTGGGTAGGAAAGGGCTGGGACGTGTTCTTCCCAGGGAGCATTCACCCCTGACACTTTACTCTGGCTAAGCACCCTGGCTCTTCCAAGCCCCCTGCTCTGGATGGCTCAGAGAGAGAGTGATTCAGGAGCAGGGTAGAGACACTGCCTGCAGGTCTGCAGGTAGCAGTGCTCAGCCACTCCCTGCTATTGACACCTCAACTGACTTGAAATTTTATTTCAAAGGAAATAAAATTGTGGAATCCCTTCATATCTGGCCATTTGTACATTTACAATGTCTCCTCTGTGACTGGGCCTAGAAGGTTGAAGTGCTCTCAGCATAGCTGGTGACCTCGTCAAGCAGTGAAACACTGTTAGTTAACATCAGCCATCCAGTGAAAGAAGCCAGTGCCTGCATCTGACTGGAGATCCTGACTTTCAACCTTCTGAGCTAAACTTTGTACGTTTCCTGTGAATTTCCTGCAATGTCCACAAGGTAGTGCTGTGACAACATTTCTCCTGCAAACCCTTAATGGACTGGGAAGCATATTGGGGTGTCTTCCAGTGGATAGGCTCACAGAAGCAGTCTTGGTGATGCTTCTACCTCTAGTCCTGGATTCTTTGTGGTCACACAGGAAATTTGCTAGCCTTTAACAAATATACCTGGAAACTCCTGCCAATCATTTATCAGATGGTTTTCACCAAATCTACATGTTAAATGATTGACAGTCCATGCACAGCTAAGTGTTTCTTGCTTGTTTTGAGCCACTTCTGTCTCCTGTCCAATAATGCCACTAGCTGAGGACAATGTAGAAAGAAGAGCCATTAGGGTCTCACTAGCTCTGCATCAAGAGGCCCAGACTCAGTCCCAGTCTGCAGCCTGGTGCAGCTGTGAGAGCCCTTTGTTGTGTGCTGCATCCTGCGTGCATGGTGGGAGCTGATGGCTGATTCCATTGCAGCATTTTAGCAAAGGAGTCAGCAGAAGTGGCAGAAGAGCTGATCCAGCTGAAAGTAGTGCACAGCCTGATGGTTGCTATGGGGAATCAGGATCATGCAGGGAGCCAGAGACAAGCCAGCATCTCTCTGGAGGTGAGTGTGGTGGTATATGGCAGAGGACATCATAGAATGAGGTCTCCTCCCAGAGTGCCATAGCTGAACGGCTCCATGCACTGTAGGGTGTTTCTAAGCTCAGCAGAAATGGGCTAATTTGCAAAGGCAGAAGTAACTTTACCTTCACAAAGTAGCTGTGTTTGACCTGCTGCATTGATCTGCCTCAGCACAGCCCTGCCTGCTTAACAACCACAAGTAACAGTTGAGAAGAGGAAGGAACATGCTGTCAGTAGCAGGAAAGGGGCTGCTCACTGTGAAAAGGGGTTCACAAACCTACCCACTAATATAGAGGGTCATTGCATTCACCTCAGCAGACACTGACAGCCCAGCAGGATGAACTCCCTGGCAGCTCTTTCATTGTGATCACTTCACTGAAATACCCCCCTTTTTTTTCTTGTCCAATGAAGGTGAGAACTGGCACCAGGGGAGGGCAGTGGGGACAAGGTGAGGCTTGAGCAGCGACCCGCATGTCACACCCTCTTGGTGTGTTTGTGAAGTGAAGCTGTGTTCATGAAGTGCTATCAGCAGCACTGGAGCTAGAGGAGGCAGCTCAAGAAATCAGTGGGAAGTGACACCACTGAAGTTATCTGGAGCCACAACTTATGTTCAGCTTCTACCCTCTACACACACACACACACTCACACTCACATCCCTACTCCCTGTGCACCAACCTTTTGTTCTGTTGCAGTATTTCGTCCGCACATTTCCCTTTGTGGAGGAACACGTGAGGATGACAGTAGGGGACACATTGTTCCAGCTCTTTATGGTAAACATGCCTTCCTTATGGGGTTTGTTAGTAGCCTTAGGACCTTCTATGGGGACATGAGGACTGGACTTTTCTTAAGAAATCTAGTCTTGAATCAGATCGCAGAGACTGAGAACGAACCAAGCTGTAATGTTCATCTTCAGTCCTAGTGTTCAGGAAGATCAGTCGCTCTGACCTCGGCCCCAAAGCAGAGCAAGGAGGGATCTCCTTCTGCTACTGCTGTGCCACCTTGGGTGTCAGAAGTATGGCCTAAGGGCCAAGGAGACAAGAGCCCCTCCAAATAACATCTTTCCTGACTGTAGCTCCTGAGGTAGAGAGTAAACTGGCAGTGTTGGGTCCAGAGAGGGGAGGTGGAGCAAACAAGGGGCAGCATTTTGTTCCTTGTACCATCCATCCTCTTTTACCCCAAGTCTGGGTACACTTAAGTGCATGTAGTGCCATTTGAGGTAGAGAGGGGCTGAACCAAGGGAACTGCTTTGCTTTAGTCCAAACTTAACAGAGCTCAGCAGGCCTTACAATGTGGATGCCTGGTTGCTGCTGTTTAACAGCATTCAGGGGCTCTTAGCAGTGCTCAGCCCCGTACTGCTGCCAGCATTTACAGTTTCTCACAAAGCACCCTAACTGTGGGGCAGCATCCCATTTGGGCTGAGGCATCCATTCTCTGGCTGGCTTAACACATCTCTGCTGGTTGCAGAGGTCCCAACAAGGCACTAACACCACCTTCTTTCGCTGCCTTTTCCAGGATAGTCCTGAGACCTGGTACACACAAATGGATTCATTCCAGGCTGAAATACTGGCCTCCAACAGAGTGGACATCCCCAAAGAAACAGCAAGGCTGCAGCCCACAGAAGGTGTGTGCAAAGCTGGGACTATCACTTAAAGGCCAGTCTCCAGCTGCTCCATCTTACACTGGCATCTATCAAGAATAGATAGAAAAATGCCTTTAGTTTCAGGGGAGAAGGCAACTCAAAGTTCCTGCTACAGTGCAGGGACTAGGCCCCAGGCTCATGCTAGGGTCGGGGCTGTTTGTGCTGTTGACATCTGTATGATCTGCCTGCTCCACTGCTGGGCCTGTAGCTCATGGGGCTGTTCTGTTCTTTCAGAAACAGGCCCTGGAGTGAACTGAACAAACAGGAGAGAGGGCAGCAGCACTTGCCTCCCATCTGTTCCCCCCAGCCCTATGTCTGCTCCTTCCCTAAGAAGGGTTTGTATGGGCACACATTGTACAGAAGAGCCATGCTGCAGCTGAGCTGGTGGCTTTGCTAAGGCTTCTTCATAGGTAAGCTTCTGCTTTCAAATACAGTTGTGGTAGACTGCTGAATATGTGTTATTTGTTACCCATTTCCTGTAAGGTTCCATGGAAAATACATGGGAAGATCCTGGGGCTACCTGAAAATTCAGGTAAACTCCAGAGGTTCGAAGGAGGCAGCAGGGCCCTTCCCACTTAGGCACTGCCCTAAGAGCTGAGCCACCACATACAGTGCATTCAGCTTTGCTCAATTGCAACATACGGAGACTGTTCCTGACAGTGTGGATTGTTTTCCCTCGTTAGGCAAGTTCTACCCAGCAAGATCCCAACATAGAGACATTTATTTCAAATGATTTTTATGTAAACATTACAGGTGTAGATATTTTAAAAAGAAACTTCCTCCAAGAAGCCAGCCCACCTCTACAACACCAGTCTTTAGGGGCTGCCAGACTTCAGCAAAATCATCAAGAAAAATGTTTTATAAGATAGAAGTTAATTAAATCCAGAAACATTTATTTATCAAGCAAACTTCTTAAAATACTGATTTTTTACAGTTACATGTAGTCCATTTTCTTTCTAGAAAAGCCAGACTTGCAGTTTTGCAACACTTCAAGCACATCTGGAACCAAAAATAGTATGTACACTAGAAAACTATACACATATCTATTTCTATCAGAGCAGACCATAGTCACTTATGCAGGGCCAGATATTAGACATCTGGCAGACACTCAGGTTCCCCCTCCCCAAGCCTTGCAGGGAATATTTCTAGCAGAGTCTCTGCCATGTACCCTGATACTAGGCCGTGCAGGGAGAGAGGCTGCCATGTTTGCTGCTTTCAGGCACACCTGACCTACACACACACTACCACTTTTAAAAATAGGAGTTACACAAACCACTGACATATGCAAGACATACAGAAGATTGCTTGTGAACCACATTTTGCTATATTTACTGAGGCCTCTGCTTGCTCATCTGCTTGCTGGCTTGCTCCTCCAGTTGCATGGCATCCCCCAGGGCATCTAATGTTTCTAGAAGAGAAAGCAGTGTCAGGAGGACTGACCTGATAGCTGAATTCACCAGCTCAGCTGCCTGTCCCTGCAAAGACCACAGAAGGAAGTAAACGGGGCAAGAACAGCTCAAATACTTGCTCTTTTTTCTACTCATCAAGACTCTCAAAGTCTTAGGCTTGTAAAATTCAAGCTAAATGCCACTAATCCATCCATCAAGAGCCCCAGAGGACTGGATCTCCCTGGACCGTAGCACAGTGGCACAGCATTTACACCAGACTCCTACTGTTATGTCATGCACCTCCACCAGTGAGTGAATAGAGGGATACTGCTCTCAGGCTGCATCAAGAAAGGGAGGACAGCTAGGGCCTTTTAGAAAAATCACTGCTTCTTCCTGACAGCAGTTCACTTTGAAGTCATGATTTTCATCTTCACTTAGAAAACTCTCACAGGCAAATGTTATCCAGGCTGTAATGGCATTAAGTGGCCCCAATTACTGCAACAGTGGCAGAAAAATAGTAGTTATCAGTGTAACTCTCCTTGTTTTAGTCAGGCAGTCCATGCCTGACTAAAAGCTCTTTTACCAGGCATCAGCCAAGGCCTTGCTGCCGCTCAACCACTGCTTCCGCTCAACCACTGCTTCAACTAGCATGTTCTGAAAGCTTCAACCAACGTTACGAAAGGAGGCAGGCAGCGCAGAGGGAATAGGCAGCTGACATCCCTCTGGCACAGAGCTGGGAGACTTCCCAGCTGGGTTAGAACAGCACAGCTGGAGGGATTTTGCAACACATTCAGTGATGCCCTATATTAGTTGAGGCAATCACACACCAAACAGGTTCTGGCAGACATTGCATATGAGGATACACGTAGCAGACAATTATAAGAGGACAGGTCTTAAGGTCTGATATCCACAAAAACGTAAGTGGAAACAATCGGTCTACACCAACAAATCCCTAGGACATGGCACATAGACCTATTTCTCAAAGTCACTGTTTTTTGCCCAGGGTAAAAAATTAAACTATATGATCAACTAGCCAAAAAGACTTCAGTCCTTCTGCACTTAGTGGATATTGCTTTCAAGGGAGGGCGGTTTTCCATGGCAGTGAAGAGCAAGTGGAAGTTACTAACTAGGATTTTACTTGGCAAAGTGCAGGCAATAGGACATCTCAGGTCTGTTCCTATGATCACCTAGTAATATGATCAGAACTGTAAGGTATTCAGAAGGACTGGGTGCTCAAACTCCCATAGGTATGTTGGTATTGTTTTCAGATCTTTAAAATCATTAGTGACTGATAGTGACTTGTATCTTCCCGAACAGGCACTGTCTCGAGAAGTGCTAACATACCTCCAACACTAAGGAGATTCCTTGAGCTCTCCTCTATGAAGTACTTAGCTCTGCTGACAAAGGTCTCAAGATCGTAGTCTGGTTGCTCAGTCATTCCCAAGAGGTAGTCAAGTTCAGTCATTTTCTAGATTTTAAAAGAGGGACCATTATGAGAAATCAGCTCTGGAAATTTGATGAGTTTCTTCAAATTTGGCACATGAATTAACAGAGCTAAGCTTCTCGGACCAGTCGCTCTCCATACTCATTAGCAGTAAGTGGATGTTGCTACTGGGAGGGAAAGGAGGACCGGCTGGCTGCAAGCACTGCAATGGTCCTGTTTAGCCACTTAGGCAGGAAACCACAGGAATAAGTTAGCAGTGAAGGAAAGGTAGTACCACTGATACCATTCTTGCATTACAGCCCATGGCCTACCTATTACCACTTTGCTCAGACAAGGCAAGCTGCTGTCAACACATAGAAAGCATCTCAGGCTGAGCTCATCTCTTCCACATACCTGTCTCAGTTCTCTAAGCTGTTCTACAACCTTCTCCTCCTGCTCACCAATTTGAATCATAGCCTCACGGTAACTGAACATGTGGGGAGAAAGATCTTCCTCTTCATCCTTGGAGAGCTGCAAGAAAGAGTCCAAGTAAGAACAGCAAACTGTTACCAGCTTTGAGATCTGTTCAGCCCACTGCATACACCTACATTGTGCTGAAGAGTCGAGCCTTCTCCACTGGTCTCTGTTTCTTCATTCTCAGTGTCCATATGGTTCTGTGTTTCACCACCTCCATTATGAGGGCTGAGCTCTTTCACTCTGCAATAGGAAGATCTGTCACTAATTTCTTTCAACAGTTTCTGGGCTACAGCATTACCAAGCAGCTATTGCAATTCAGTGCTCACCAGGAAGCTTTATTAGAAAAGTTCCACTTTACCACCCTCAGAACAAGTGGGGCAGAACAGCCCCAGAACATGTGCAGAAACCTCCAAGGGCTATGGGAAGAGATGCCATGAGATGTTAGTCTTAGCGCTCAATCTTGCCATACCAATCTAGGGCCCCTGCAGTCAAGAAATGTCTAAGTACACAATGCTAATTGCCAACAGAGTCTTCCAGAGAGGCTGTCTTCCACGCCAAAAGGCGTTTCAGTATGGAAAGAAAAGGAACACTTTTTTCTTTTTCTCCATAGAGAGACCCTCTGTGCCGGGACAGGACTATAATAATGATTGGTTATGTAGTACTAGATATAGGTGCCAGACATCAGCTGGGCACTGCATTCTATACTAGCATCAGCTTCACATTTCCAGAGAGTTTCAGCCTGCACACACCTTCCTACAAGCTGAATTGCCTTGTGCAGTGGCAAAGGGGCCAAGGTGCTTGACTCAAGGCTAAAACATTCCTAAAAAGCATAACACCCTGAAGTCCAGTGTTGCATTTTATCCTGTATTTTCAGTTGAGCAGGCATGATCAGAAAAATGCAGCTTTAAATTGGGAACTAAATCTATGAATCTGTCAGTATTCCTGAATGCTTATGACAAGAATTGCCATACATCCTTCCAGAGAGTGAAATAGAGTGCTCCATTCCTGGAAGAGGGGGTAGAACCAAACAGCCTTTGCAAACGAAACAGGTGACAGTTCCCAGCTCTGAGTGTCTCTTGTTAACATGTGACAGAAGTCACTGGCTCTGCAGCTACAGTACACAGCCACACAGCACAGCATCAGCAGGAAAAAAATTCAAGCACCATTGACCCCACTGGAAGAGGGAATAGCTAAGCTAGTTTTCTAGCTGTTGGGACTGGAGGAGGAAAAAAAAAAAAAAAAAAAAAATGACTAATGTCCTGGCAGAGACAGGGAGCCACTTACACACTTACAGCTCTGTCACAAGGGTCTCAGAAGTGAGTGAGACCCACAGGGAAATCCAGTGCTCAGCCTCTGCACATCTGCCCCAGAGGTGCCCAACACCAGCCATAGGGCACTCAAACCCCACACTCACATCTTGCTTCTTGAGGCATGTGAGCTCTCTAAGTCTTTCAGGTTTCACCCCAAATCTCTAAGGAGCCCTATTCTATTAACTCATATCAAAGTCTACCAAAAACACAATGTATTCTTCAGTCTCATCTGTAGGGCCAGGTCAGGGATGCATTCTTAGCACACACATACCGATAAGACCCTGCACAGACCACTAACGAGGTAAAGAGTACACAGAGTGCCATTCAGGGTATTTCTTTGGCAGGGTGAACTCACTACAAAAATAAGATAATCTGAAGTCTAGAGTGAGACACTGCTCCTCTGAAGGAAGGAGAAAGTAATCATGGTTTTAATGCAATCTATTATGCTCCAGGCAGAGAAGACTCAGGTTAATTGCAGGAACCAGCTTTAAGATAATTTGTCCTCAACCTCTAAACTACCATCAAGGGCAATGACAGCAAGAGAACTTATCAGAATAAAAGCAGCCAAAACCCTTTCTGCAACAAGAATAGAAACCCCAGGTCAGAAAGGCCATTACCTGTCAGCATATCTCAGTGTGTTTAAGGTGTACTCGCACGAACTCATGCCTGGAGAAATCATTGCTATCTGCAAACACAACAGAATGCCTCAGTAAGTCCCACATCTGTCTTTTGTT
This sequence comes from Rhea pennata, assembly GCF_028389875.1. Taxonomy (NCBI): domain Eukaryota; kingdom Metazoa; phylum Chordata; class Aves; order Rheiformes; family Rheidae; genus Rhea; species Rhea pennata. Next base: position 11,762,399 of record NC_084670.1, on the reverse strand, counting down.
CACATTTAAGTGGCCATATTAGGGAAAGGGTTAGAATTAAGGTACTCCATCAAGCCTATTTTCCTCTATGGCTCCTGTGAGACACACCAATAGCTGTGAAAAGCTGAGAAGCAGAATAACAGAAGCCATTTACTCTTTATCCAGCTTTCCACTGGCTTTGTGTGTACCTGCTGTGCTACACCTCCCACAGGAAGCAAAGCCCTGAGAGGGCACCAAGCTCTAGTGTAGATCCACTGTATGAAAGCAACTTCTGCAGCCCTGCTTCTACTGTGAATCATCAGAAACTGTAAATCATCAGCAAAGCTCACTAGTTTTTGATCACAGTTGCTACAGTCAGTGGAGGAGGAAATTTGCTTGATTATTTTTTGCAGAGAGCTGCAGCTTCATAGCTTCAACATCCCCTTACACTAGAAGGGGGGCATGCATCTACCTAGTTGCTTTGTGGCACTCAAACAGGTATACTCACCATACAGGTCCTTGAGTTTGTTCCTATGAAAGAGTCTCTTAGCACCTGGGTCAGCTTGCTCTCCCGGAAAGGAGTGTGAGATTTGTTCTGCCCTAGAGCTCGAATACATTCCTAAGGAAAGACAACTCTTGTGAATGCAACATCTGCATCCTTTCTCAAACAACTCTGCAAACTATTAGCAAACGACTGCTGGTAAATCCAACAGGCTGGAGAATGGTAGTCTCCATTGTTCTGTAAGCATCTCAACCATTTAAATATACTTCAGATATTTGACCATCACCCCTGGTTTATCTAGAATATGTTAAAAAAAAAAAAAAAAAAAAAAAAAAGACAACCTGAACAACATTTACAATGACTGTAGCAGCATCTAGCCTGACAAGACTATACTGCTTTTCTGAAGTCATTCTAAATGGAGCACATGCATCAATTTCAGGGTTGTTTAAATACAAAATTGGGATCTTTTTGGCTGTTATTTTTCTCTGTGCTGGAAAGAAACAGAACAGATTTTAAAAAGTTATCTCCTGGGTTAATGATTAGCATAATTTTTTCCCCTGTGTAAATTTTCACCTTCAAAGCCAACAAGCTCTTGTTGATTTCTGCCCCCTCCATCCGTGTCTGCCGATCAGCACTAGAGGTATCTGCACCCCTTTCATTTCCTGCCAGATCCACCAAGGAAAATTTGCCAAGCATTTTTCCTCTTCGCCGTAGTATGATTTGGAAGCAAGCGTGGGACCGGGAAGAGCTAGCATTTGCAAAAGTCTGCCCAGATGTCCTACAGCAAAGATGCAAACAAGCATTAGAATTGTGTTACAGAACACACAACAGCTCATGACAGCACTAGACAAGGCCTGAAGTCATTCATTTAAATAGATTAACCTTCCCAGTTTTATCCTACATATTAATGCTTCAGGTTTGTGTAAATTATGGAATCACCTCTGATACAAGAGCACAGAAAGACTGTTGTGAGAAACATTTGAACCTTCATTCTAATTTTGGAGGCTGAAGGCTATTTGAGCTGCCTCTCTCAGTTCAGCCAGCCTGCACGGGAACACCTTTAACTGCTAACCCCTTATATGTGTTTGGAGCTGGTACAGTGTCCATGCTCCCTGGGAGGCATACCTCCAGCATCGCATCTCCCTGCATCACAGCAGTCCACATGTCATTCTCCTAGTGCTTCTGCTATTACACAGTGAGCAGGCCAAGCTCCCCACCTAACAGCATTAGCTGGGCTGGCACATTTAACATCATGGTAAACCGTCTTCTCCAGTCAAGCTGGCTTGGCTCTGCCGAGCAGCCACAGCTACCCAGTCACTATGACTGACAGACTGGAGGCTTTTAAGTTACCAAAAATCTCCCTATGACCATCACTATCATTTACTCCCTGAGAAGGCTAGCAAGTTCACTGCCCCACAGCTAGGAAAAGAGGGAGATTATCCTAAAATACTGCTGTGGGAAGCCAGAGTCTGAAAGGTTAAAAAACAAAACAGTTTTTGACTGAGTTGTCAGCCAAAAAGCCTGCAGAGTGCTGAATGAGCTTTTATGATGCACTTACCTACATATGCAATGTAATACAGAAGCCAAGGAGTTCTCATTTGCCAATTAATGTTTCCACCACAGTTCCTCACAGCATAGCAAATCTTACCTGTCTCGTTAATACAGACTCACTGTTCAGAAGCCCCTGATTAAAGACACCAGTAATGACAGCAGGAGGTACCCTGACCACAGCTTGCAACCAGCCTGCCAGGGTGATGAGTCAAGCCTCACAAGGTGGCAGTCCCTCACCACCTTCTCTCAAAGATTCTTCAGAGAAGATCCCTGCATGACCTGCAGGATTTTTTCCTACTATCAGAAGAGTTCATCTGGCCTGCAGTTAAGCCAAAGCATTTTTGCAACTGTAGCTGGAGGACAGATGTTCTTCCTTGTTCTTTTTGGCAAATACTTGTACCTCTGTCAACTAGCTGATAAACTATGTATCTGCTTTTTAGAATTATGTGCAGATCAGCTGTGGTACCTGTGCAAGCAATCTCTTCACATGAATGGTTTCTGTCTAGAGATGTGAGGACATATGGCCACTATGGAAACAAGGTTAAACCCATCCTTGCCAGCCTTTATTCTGTAACCCTCTTGCTTTCAAGCAGAGGTGCTGCTCTGCATGAAAGTGCCTACCAATTCCTAGCATCGATAGGCCTGCTCCTGTTTGAAGTCTTGAAGGGCCTGGGCTAGATACCCACCCATTACATGTTTTACCAACATGGAAGTGTAACATGACATGACTGTTTCCACACTGGTTTTAAGACACCAAACCTGCAGGCACTGCCCATCTCAATCATTCTGATGACATCCTCAGCACAGCCAACTTGTCTCTCTTGGAGGCCGACAACCTGGACCTGTTGCTTGCCATCCTCCAGGACTCGAAGTTTTGCCTTCTTATTCAAGAGGTCAAACACCTGTATTCAGACAACAAGATCAAGGCAAATCTGAATGCAGTCCCCCTGCATGTAATTTGCACCACCTTTATAGAAACTGAATACCAAAACCAGCACATGCTTAACATATCTTTCCAATTCAGTCCCAGACATGCCAGAACAAGATACAAACAAGTTTCATTCAGGTACTTATCAAACACATAATCAAAGAAATCAGGCAAAAATTAAAATACCTTCCCATTGTATATTTCAAAGAATGTCACATAGACTTCCAGATCCTGATTCCTGTATCTGGGCTGGCTTAGAAGAAGGAAGACATCTTGTGCTAGTCAAAAAAAGGAGAAAGTTCAGATAACTAGTTTAAAACTTGTTTTAGTTGCTACTTGAACTCCTTTCAAGAATCTCAGCTATAAGGATCTAGTAGCTGAATGACAGGCATCCTAACTGAATGCTAGTGTAACAGTTTGTACAATCTGGAGAACTGCTTCAGCAGCATCCTCATCTGGGGACTGAAGATGTAGTTGGGAGGAAAATGGAAGCTTCTATTTTAAATGTCACCAGCAGACAGCAGTGCTTACTGATCTGGTTTGGTCAGTGCAAGCACATATCTCCCACTTTGGCAGAACATTCGGAGCTGCAATTGCTTTGGACAGTCTTGAAGAGTCATGTAGTTGTGTTTGAAAAGCTTCTTGACAGACAGCCTAGAAGATACTGTTCCCCAAGCATCTCCATTTGCTGCTGTTTGGAAACAGAATACCAGACTAGCTGGCCCATTGCCTGGATCCAGTACAGCCTTTCATAGTTAGAAGGCTTCACATTTCGAAACTAAGCTCAAAAGCAAGAGTTTTCCTTCAGGGCCAGGTCATAACTCATTTGTCAGAGACGAGCACACAGTTGTTCTTGTTTCAACAGCTTTGTATGGGCTGTTTTCACAATGTGCCTTTCAAAAGTGAAAGCAGAGGCAGCCAGTGTTCATTGTGCTTCTGTAGACATTATTGCAAGGAAGGGTTTCTAGGAGCTTTATTTTTTTTTTTTGTCTGAAAGCATTTCATACATGCTAGGTTTTTGCATGTAATGCTTACAGGAAAAAAGTAAATCAGGACCACATATGTTCATATGCTTTATGTTTAACAAGCTTTATGACAGAAATGGGTAATGTTCTGCTTCATTTAAGTCAGGTATTACCAAACACCATCCTTAGCTAAGAAAAACAAAGCAGATGTAATTGAAATTAAATGGTTCAGCCTAATAAATACCAAACTAGAAGATGGCAATGACCTCAAAAATAAATATCTTCTGATCAGTTGGTGTTAAACAGCAGGCTGACCTAGGAAGGTACAGGCTGGATAGAAAATACTATTTAGTTTTTAAGAGTTTCACAATCATACCTCCTGCAAACTCCACTACTTACTGATGAAAGCACAAGTGCTTTTACTGGAAATATTTTGAGTATCTATAAAGAAATAGATCTTACTATTAGGAAATCATGCACGATTTTGATTCACATACCTAAAGAATAGTCAACTTACATGCAAAAGCATATATCCCCTTTGAGGCATTCTGTGCTCTCCCTGAGAAGTCTCCACCCATAGTCTGTGAAGAGAAATGCCATCACTGAGGTAAGGTGTGGTACAAGCAGGTCAGGTTACTATATTTTGGTCCTGAGAACATGGTAGAAAGTCATTGTGTAAAAGTGCTGATGTCAATAGGATCATTACTACACAGTGCAATTCAGGATAAAGTTAGTTTTGTGCTTCCATATCAATTTGGAAAGACGGTACAGACTGTTCAAAGCGGCAGCTGCATGCCTGTAAGGCTCTGTAGTGCTAGGTCTCCATAAGAGTTCAAAGGAGTTGTTCCTCCAAGCAGAAATGCATGGCCTTAGCAGTGAAAAGGAACAGCTTAATTTGTTAGGAGCTAGATTGGCTATTGCTTGCAAAAACCCACTTAACATGGTGTCAAAACACATCCAACTTCTAAACCAGACAATACTTTTTATTATTTTGACCAAGATACTTTCAATTCCAACAAGAATTTGGCTACTGCTATCATGGTGACTCACTCTAACATTTTAGTATTAAACATGGAGTCAATTTAAAAGACACCTCAGTCCCAGCAAGACACATTTTCAATCTACCAAGGCAACATTCTAGTCTCAAGGGGCACCTTATGATCCTCTCACTAGTTCTGCACCCTAGGGTCAGGAAGGATAAGTAACTTCATTGCCTACAATATACATGTCTCAAGATTGTGTCACATCAGAGAGGAAAGGAAAAAAGCCTGTTTTACTACAGGAAAAGAAAAAACTCTAGCTAGTGTGCAAATATTCAGTGATTTAAACTTGATTCAGATAGGTATGAATCCTAAAGCTCACTACTCAACACTAATGATAGGAATTCCCAGCCTAAAACTTGCATCTAGCACTAGAAGAGAGCAAGCTAGTCTAGTCCAGATCACTCTGGTGAGAGGTAAAGGCTTCTTGCAGGACAAGACAGAAGAACTGGCTCCCATATCATGGTGTGAGGGAAGAAAATTACCCACTTTCATTCTCTGCAATTTCCAGAAGATTAAAATTAAAAACAAAGACATAAGTTTCTGAAAACTTAGAGCCAACACACTTTTGAGACAGAAAGCAGTCTCCAATTCTCTTACAATTGAAAGTGGTAGATTGGAAGGAATGGTTAAGAAGTGGTTACCCACTTCACAGGTGTTACCAGATCAGTTAATTGTCCATATACAACATGAGTCATATATCCACTTAAGTTTTTGGAATTTTTCCAAACTTAAAATACAATATAGACAATATTTTCGCCTGTCTCAGATGCAGGCTACCTGGCTGTGCTTTGCAGACTGGAATTGGTCAGAGACAGCAGTTTGATGCGAGTAGCAGCCCTGGCTCTGTTACTAACACGTCAGGACATCATTGGCTCTAAGTCTTTAACAAGCCATCTGTGGGACAATTTAGCATAATTTTCCTCACAACTTCAAAGGAAATGCACTAATACTCTACAGAAAAAGAGGATAAACTGGACAGTGTAATAACTCATTTTAAGACAATAAAACCAATTTAATCTCTTATATAATCCTATCCATTATCAACATCTCAAGGAGCTTAAATATACTCTAGATAAAGTGAGAAAAATTGAGACCTCAGAGTAGATAACTTACATGTGTCTTGCCACTGCCTGTCTGGCCATATGCAAAACATGTCGCCTTTCCACCCTCAAAGATAGTCTGTACAAGAGGCCTAGCAGTGAACCTAGACATTTGGAAGATAACACAGTTAAGGCAAGTAGTTCACTCTGCATCATCAGTTTTTGAAAAGAGACTTATGACAATACCTTGAAAGGCCAATAAAAGCAAACTCTTAAGAAATCATCAAGGCCACACCAAAACTAAGCTTTAAACTTTTCAGTCCAGTAATTTCCTCCAAAGAAAACATTCCACATGTACTTCAGGTAGCAGTTTCTTTAAGCAAGGATGCCATCTAGCCATAGCCCTGTGCTTTTATCTTGTAACTCATTCCCAGTAAGAAAGCATTACCTGTATACCATTTCATTAGAAGAGGATTCATCAAATGAGAAATCAAATCTAAATGCTTGGGTTTCAAGGTATTTAGTAAGATCCACTTTCAGCTTCGGCTCATGCACCAGCAGGACACACTTGCTAGGAACAGTAATCACATCACATTCCTTTTTTAGAAGTTCTGTTGATGGAAAAGAACCTCCGTTTTAACGAGAATAAACAATGTCAAAGGGTTCCAAGCCAAAGCTATTCTGTCAGTACACTCACCTTGTTTATTTAGAGGGCGTTTCCTCACACAGACACAAATCCTGTGTTCTTCTATCTAAGAGAAAGGTAAGAAAACATTAATTACTTCCCAATTACACCCATACCTATTTAGCATTGCAGAGACAAAAATTCAGTATTCCCTCACATCCACCTTTCTACATATTGATTAGAGTTCCTCTGCTACAGATCAGTTAGCCACACATGCAGGGATTTAAGTGTTAAACTTCATTCAATATAAAAGAATTCTAAACCTCAAACAATTTAACTGTATAGCATGGTCAACATATCAGGTGAAAATGCTCCCATGCTAAAGTGCCCCAAATATTCTATGAGGATTAGTAAACATTCAGTGCTTTGCCAACTTCTCATTGACATCAATACTGTAAGTAGGGTCAATGTAAAAGTAAGGTCAAATTCAAGCAAGACATTATTTTACATTGCTCTAGTTTTCTTTTTTTTTTGTTCTAGAGCTTTTAATGATATAATAAGTCTAGCTCTCTGTTCAACCCAGCTGCAGAGTTTTGGAAAATACATATCCTATTGCCTGAGGTAGAAGGCAGATGACAAACATCTCCTGTCATGCAGCAATTTTACTGGTTGCTGGTTCTCACAGCTCAGTACATTGCAGGTATGCAAACCACTCAGTTTTCAAAGCTAGTCAGCACCTACTTTTTTTTGTTTGAATTTGAATGTTACCATTTTTCCCCTGTTGTAAGGCTTCTGCTAGCAAAAAGCTACTGCTCCCTGGTAGTAAAAAAAAATGCCACCACTGGAGCTGAAGATCTCCCTCCCATTCCTCTGCCTTTTTTTCCTAGTTTTTTGACACCCTCCACTTTTGCTCCTCACTTTGACCTAGTTTAAAGTTACCCAATATTTAACTTACAAATGGTAATATTTTCCATTTCAGTGCAATAGTGCTTTAACATATTCGTACATATACCTACAACAGACTAACCTGATGTGTAACAGGCTCTGCTATTTACAAACTAAAAAATACTGATGATACCACCCAAAACATTCCATAACTAAGTGCCACCTCATAGGTAGTGACATACAAAGTAATGCAAGGCAGTTTAGCCTAGAATAGGAGAAGTAAGTGACCTCAGATTTACTACTGGGTGTCTCAATCACAATATCCACACAGAATCTCCACAGAGCAGTGACGCCCTAATTTGATCATATGCCAAAACCTTGAGTACAAAATAAAGAAATCAGAATATATACATGCTGCAGTCAGTGGCCTTAATATTTACTTACTGGGTCAGTTATAGATATTGGTTGGCAGTCCAAAGTTGCTCTGAATTCTCTGATCATTCGTGCAAATTCCCAGTTTGGGCAACTGCTATCAAACTCCTGCATGAAAAAAACGTGAACATGAAGGGTATCAATCTGCTAGAAAGTAATTAATCTGCCATAGCAAAAAGTGCCAGAGCATACTAAACATGACCAACTGTACACAATTAGAAATTTTTACTTAGAAGCCGCAAGATTCAGAATTTTCTGGATCTAGAAATAATCCATCCTTAGATACAGGTCTGCAAAAACAAAGCCTGGCACTCTAGATCTTCCCACTTACATCCAAAATATGTTTGATACTATCCTATAGAATCTCCCCTTACTAGTGTATTGTAGAGAATACTCCACCTGTGCACGTTTTGTCCTGATTTCACTGATCTGAGCTCTCTTTTCTTCTCTCTTGTTTTTCATTTTCTCCATCTCTTTCACGATGTTAGACCGTCTCCTAACTAGATAAAAACCAAAATGATTCCTTAGATTAAGTTTTCATTCGACACATTTTAAGCACAAGGTGTTTTACAAATGTTTTCAACTTCTCCAGGTTACTGAGAGACTAACTTGTACAGGGAACAATTTTCCTCAAAAGGATGAGCTTCATTCATTTTATAGTGCTTCTTTCGCAAAGCAAATCTGCCAACTACAGAAGCTGGCTAGCAAGCCATACTATTACTCTGAAGTAAACACAGTATTTCTGAGGAGATATTCTTTTATTAGAATTACAGATTTAAAATAAATATACTCAAGACTTAAAGACTTCACTTTAACTTGCTGTTAAAGCCACCTTTTTGAAGCATTAGCATAGGAGTATACAAAACAGCAACCCCTGTGATATGCTGCTGACGGTGTGTCAGTTCTTATCCATTGCTCCCCATTACCTGGGTTTGCTGAAGAGCTCATTCTAGCAGGAGGCAAATGATCCTCTATATTTCCATTTACATTTGTCAGTGAGGGTTCTGGGGCACAGCTCAGCCTGCTAGCCCTGGTTCGGCCAGCTGCAGAAGGGAGTCAGATCAAAGACAATAATTAGATCCTAAAGATCAAGAATAAATTTATAAAGCCCTGTATGACAAAGAAAGGCAAAGGGATAATAAGCCTATTAATAAGCCTTTAACATATTCTAATTCATAAGCAGTCTAACACTCCAAAAAGTACAACTATTTTAGTCTCACTTAGTAACAAAGGAACTCACTCTTACTCAATCTTGAGTAAGATTTTAAACCATTCAACAGATACTGAAGACCCCCAGCTTTGAGAAAGGGGCATCAGCTGCTACTCAAATCAAGCTCCTACATGGGGAAGGTTACAGAGCATATTGTTAGCAGTATTAAGACAGTTCCATCCCCATTCTAGCACTGCAAATGCCACTTTATGCTGTTGAGCAGATACCATGTGCATGACTGCAGCTCTTTTGTTAAAACATATCTTCCTTTAACATTTATTTCTGAAGTCCTTTGAAAACTCCTTCAGGAGGAAGCCTTGAATGTTTATTTAGTCAGAGACCTCTTAGTCTCCCTCCTTTTATATCTGAAAAGGAGGGAGGAGTGTTGCTCCTCCTCCTGGACTTACAATTTACCTAATTAAATACATATTAACCATCTTGCTTCAGCTTCATATTAGCAGTTCACTGGGTCTTCTCCACTCACCAGGAATTGCCGAATTGTTTCTTGTTTGTGTAGAAGTGCAGGGATCCACCTCCATCTCATTTTCCTGGAGGTTGCCCTGAGACTCTGTGATAACAGACATCCTAGTGGAGCGGCCACGCAGAGCTTTGGAGACACAAACTTGGTCAGCATTGTGCATCAGACACTCAAAAGTCTGCAATTAATCATATGCTTACAGAGGTATAGAACAGAGGGGGCCAAGGTGTGGTTAAAAGAACTATTTCCAGATCTCAGGTGCATCAAGAAAGTGCAGGATGAAGCAATGCTGCAAAGGTAGGTGATGAAAAAGTGATCGTGAAATATACCACTAGAGAAAAGCAAACAGTTCATTCCAGATTTGCAGCTCCAGTGAAATTTCCTTCCAGATAGCACTAAGGATTTGGTACCATAGCAGTTCCAGAACCTCACTAAGTAGAAAGAGGCAGTTAAAAATCAGGCAACTGGGAAACCCTATGGAGCTTCACACTTGCAGGGCTATGGACTGACTATATGATGATGACAACAGAATTGCAGTCTAGCAACTGCTTAAAATGAATGTATCTGAGGCTCTATTACTAATTTTCCTACATAGACTACAGAGCAAGTTACCTGGGGAAGCTCTAAGAGAAAGTCAAGAATTTATTTCTGATGCGAAAAGAACTTGTTTCTGATGCCTTCCATGTCTAAAATGAAAATTTGTTGGGGGCGTCATGCCTACCACAACACCCAAGCAGTGATGGTCTGTCTGTGCACAGTGAGTTGGGGCACAGCTTGATGACACTGAATTCAGCTAGAAGCTGGACTCCACAGTTACAGCAGTAAATCTTTAGAAAGGCTCATTTGCATGCAATCTCTGTAGTCACATATCGAGGTATGTTTCTTTCACTGACACCAGGTCCCTGCCCAAAGTCCCTTGCAAAGCTTCTGGAGAAAGGGATCAGAACATGCATCTCAATGCAAGGAAAGCAAATCTGATATGAAAAATCTGAAGTGCAATATGAATATTAGAACTACCCCCACCTCTAACAATCACGAGAATGTATCTATAATTAATCACTATGATTTCCAAGGAAATAAGATGTTTCAGACCAAAGATTGATTCAAATTCTGGATCAAATTCCTTACAACTGTGCCCATAAAATTCAGTGCTCATGTCTTTTAACTCTTTACCTGGAATCTTCTGCTCAGGTGCAGAGACATTAGGTGTCACTGCTGCAACTTTAGGGACAAAAAGAATCAGTTTCATTAGACTCAGAGATGGCATTTTACTCCATTTTCTTTTGTCACAGATGCCCAGATCTGATCTCACCACAAACTGTTTTTTTTTCCCCTCTGGAATAAAACAGCATTCTTGGACATGTATACTAACTGGAGGATTTGCTGCATCTAAATGGGTTTGTTCTAGGTAATTCTTGTACAAAGATATACAGCATCCGCCAGAATTCTTAGAGTCGGAACTTAGGCAGTATCTGTTTCTCAGTTAATTCTAAAAGTACTGTTTACTTCTGTTTCTCCCACTTACCTGAGCATGATGCAATACACATTACATACTGAGGTGGAGACAGACATCTCCTGAGCTTTGTTTTCTTTAGTCCTAAAACTGAAATCTGAAGCCAAAATTAGCTAGTAAGTGCATCATGGAGTTTGTAACAGGACCAATACTGCTTGTCATTCATGGGATTTAATAATATTTGAGGAATACTGAACACATTGTTTTTCTTGTGTATTCTGAGCAGGTCTTCAAGGCAACAGACATTTCAGATTTGCAACTAGAAACTACACTTCAGGAAAGCAGTGACCTGTAATAACATCTTTTCCAGCAGTCAATGACTAGATTAAAAGTCCTTTATTTCTCCAGTTTGTTGTCCAATTCATCAGCTGACCTATGCACAGATAGTCACCACATTAGCACACCACTTTTCTAGCCAGTTCACAAAAATTTATGGAGAATTCTCTGGATTTGAGGAAGATCAAGATGATCTAGTACAGAATGATGTTTGACACTAAGTTTTTCAGACTACTCTTGCCTCTTAGAGGCAAAGGGATCTGTACTGTCTTCTTCTGGTACCATGTTCCCTCTCTCGCATCACATACAAAGGTCAGACAAAACCAGCAGTTACAGAGCAATTGCATGGAAAAGCACAACAAGTTCTAGCAAGCGATAGGAGAGTCATTAAATCTGCAACCACTAAACCTCAGCATCACTCAAGCATATTACAAAGACTTGTAATGCTGCTACTTTCAACTCACAAAAAGCCAAGAGAGTCAACTAAAAAGTTAATAGAAGATAGAGAAGGTGGGAGTTTTCTAACTCCTAACACCTCAAGAAAAGCAGTTCCTCAGCAATCCCATGCTTTCAGATGTCTATCTTCTGTGTTGGCTTTGCACAATCTATATGCCTGACAGAAAAATCAGTGAGCTCTAGCACACCATTTTGGCTGTCTAGTCTGAAGTGTCTCTAGGAATAAAGCAATAGTTATTGTTCAGGTGAATGTCTGAAGAGGAGACAATCATTTGTCACAACTGTTTCTTTTTACCCTTTCCACTCATTTTGACTCTTTATTTTAATTAGTGTCACTTACTTTTTGTTATTTGTGGCGTTAGCCAAAGTCCACATAAAACTTTACAGCTCATTGCAACAGTAACTGGCTAGTGACAGTTAGAACAGTGTCAAGGGAAGAACTACAGCAACGTTGCAGAAAAGGGCAACAAACCCTAGCTCACAGGAACAAGACAGCAATCCACTGGCAAGAGTCTGCACTCAGGAGTCCGAAGTGTTTATATGACCAGTATGCTCAGAACGGTCAATAATTAAGGTGCCTAACGGAGCAGCCTTTTGATGCATCAAACTACAATACTATGTCTAAAACTGAAGACCACCTCTATTTCACATGGTTATAGCAGAGAAAAATATTTTCTCACCTTCACGTGGAGCAGGAATTTTTGAAAGAGTTGTTCTGCGTTTCTGTTTCTGGGGAGGAAAAAAAGAATGCTGTAAGTAATCTGAATAAGCCATAAACACTTAGCACAACACTAAGACAACATTAATACAAAGAGGGTTTGCCATCAAAGTCCCGCAGCAAGACAGAACAGGCAAGTTAGAGACAAACTTTGAAACTGACAATATTATTCATAACACCTATTTTCTAGCTGGCTGCTGTTGACACTTAGGAGACACTAAAGCACTTAAAAACACTTACCTGTACAGTTATATTCTCTTGCAGAGGAAGGTTCTCTTTCACATCTGCAGCAGGTATTTCTTCTGCTAACTCAGGATTTATTGTTATCACATCATCAATTTCAATCTACAAGAGCAGAGGCAAGATTTTCACAGACCGGAATATCGTTGCTACCACTTCACACAATTTTTTACGTTGACTTTCATTATAGGCAAAGAAACCTGACCCACTGCTTGCCAAATGTTGAGTTAAAGTTTCCATGACTAACAAGGCAGCAGTCTCTATTCCATTTGAAGACTCTCATACATCTAAGCATACTAAAGGAAATGTACTAGTTAAACCATTTACCCTCATCTGCCAAACACCACACAGCTCTGCGGTAGCCATGGAGCACTTCTGAAGAGGTAGGCAAAGCACATTTGGCATCAACTGATTTAATCCCTTACAGCTAATCTTAGTAAATCTCAGCTGCTCCATCTTCTGCGCTAGGAGAGCATTAAGAGTTTACTGTGCAATTGCACTTGCTGAAATAAACTTCAAAGAGCTACTTACTCCTTGGAAAATGAAGGATTTGGCATTTAATCCACGACAAGTCAAGTCAGTTCACCTGCATTTTCCCTGACTATTGCATGCAAGCAATTTCAGCTAAGGCCAGCTCCAACCCTCCGCGTAACCCTCCGATGAAGTCATAATCCCACGTTCACAACGTTCTGCAGCTCTGGAAAAGCACCCTGTCACAGACAGCCGCAGCGCGGGGCAGCGGCGGGCAGCCACGAGCAGCCTCACGCACAAAAGACAGCATCTCTCGTTTTGGTTTTTCAAACCTAAGCTTGCACAAGATTTTGAAAGTGGATGCATGCAAAAATAATTTGGGGTATAACAGCAGCTTACGCTGGAATTCACCTGCAATTAAAGCAACACCTAAACCGCACCAGGATGTTCTTAAGTCCTGAAGCAAAATTTGATTTATTTAATTTAAAGAAAGTCCACACAAAGGGCAAAAATAAGCAACTGAGCCTCTGTAAAAGGTGTGATACCACATTCTCATACGAGAGGCAATTATAAAATTTGATTTTATACAAAATCTGTAAATATTTAATCAAGAAGTGAATCAGCTCAGAAATATATATACATGAACAATGCATAAGACAATTTGCTGCTATATTTTGAACAACCTCTTTATTGAGGTTTATCATCATAATTACACACACAATTTAGTCAATAGTTATGCTTGTAGTGTTGCATATTTGAATGTAGCATATGCACAAAAGTACAAGACCAAATCAACTAGCCAGTGACAAAAGATTTTAACTAAACTGTAAGTTATATATGCTCCCAGAGTAACTGGCAGGACAAACATATTTTCTCACTTTCCAAAGGAGATTTTGTTAAGTGGCAAGTCTTCAGCTGCATCAGCCTCAAGAGCCCTGGACTCCTACCTCCTCCCACCAACTTCATATGGTATTTTATCTGACTTGAAGCAAAGTGAGGATGGCCATACAAACACGGCAGTTCCATCACCAGAGACACATATCCCATTCTTTGCATTTAGCTAGAACACTTTTGACTAATGCTGCCCAAGAAGCAATTCAACTGAGTCAATGCCATTATTACCTGGATTCTAGCCCAAATCATAGTTAATTCCCCATCTGCTGTTCTGAAGTATATCCCCTGGGGGGAAGATCTTATTAAAAAAAATAAAAAAAAACTTTAAGAAAAATATAGCAGGTCCTAGAGAATAGTGCACATAGGAACTAAAGAACAGAATACTGAAGAAAATATTTGGGAGCATTTCAGAATTCTAGATTCTAAAACAAGTGCAATAAAGCTGCTTTATAGCTAGAAGACTCGAAGAGGTGGCTCATACATTTTAGATGGTCTCTGAGGTCCACCGTGACTTGTATTTTCACACTGGGCTACAAACAAAAGGTATGACAGGTCAAAGCATGCAGCTAGGCTGCCTGGTAACGAAAAAGCTAAGGAAAGCCTAAGGACACTGCTGAGGGCACTGAGCACCAAAAGGAAACCCCCAGAGCTGGGCAAACTAGAACTCCGCATCATTCAAAGCCACCAGCCAACAGCAAGAGCAAGAACGCGATGTCCCTCCCTCCCTCGCTCCCTCCCAGCCGCTCGCTGACAAAGGTTGAGGGCACCGCTCCGGCCGCAGCACGCGGGACTCGGGCACATCTTACCTTTACACGCTTATTTCATTATTTTACCTACGTAACGAAGCCAAGTAAGCGCAGAGCTGCGCTCGTCCTGAATCACCCGCCGCGCTAGGGTAGAAAGCGTTTACGACCCGAGGGCCGGCGCAGCTCGCAGGGCGCCAGGAAGCGCCAGCTCCGCCGGACGCACCGCGCCAAAGCTCACGAGCGCCCGGCCCGGCCCGGGGCCGCAGCGGGGGGGCCGCGGGCACTCACCTCCTTGCCCTTGACGGCGCCGCCCTCGGACCACTCCACGGACACGGAGCAGCGCTCCACGTTCACCGTCTTTATCGTGGCGTTGTGGATGAGGCCTAGGAGAGGGCCGAGGTGAGCCCGCGCCCCCAGGGCTCCGCGCGCCCGCCCGCCCGCCCCCCGCGCCCCTCACCGTTGCTCCGCTGGATGTTGACGACGCGGCCGGGACAGATGTGGCGGTAGAGCCGGGGGTCCATGGCGCGGCGGGACGAGGCGAGCGGGCGGCCCCCGGCAGCCGAAGCCAGACCCCGGCAACCGCCGCCGATTTGAACTCCGCGCGCCGGGCGTGCCGCGGGGCCTACCGGGAAGCGCCGGCGCGGCGCGCTGCGCCCCCAGCCTGCTCCGCGCGCGGCGCCGACTACAGCTCCCGGCATGCCGCGGGGCGCAGCTGTCGCCGGCCCGCCGACCGCAGCTCCCGGCAGCACGGGAAGGGCTGCCGCGGCGCAGCGGCGCGCGGAGCATGCCGGGAATTGTAGTTCGGTTTCGGCAGCGGGGCTGCCAGCGTGCGCGCCGCGCCGCGGGGCCGCGCAGGCGGCCGGGGGCGGCGACGGAAGGGAGTGAACGGCCCTGGGCGGGCGAGGGGACCGTGTCCGCGCCTCTCCTCGGGAGGGCGCCCCAAAGGCAGCTCTGAGCTCCGCTGCCCCCGGCCGCCGGGACGGGCAGCCAGCCCGCGCCCCCCGGGGAGGTATCTGGAGGGCACTGGGGCAGCCGCGGGGGAGCCGCGGGGCGGGGGACAGGCCATGGGGAGAGGCCTCACGGGGCGGCGGCTGGAGACGGTTCCTGCGGCCAAGGGGAGCGGGACAGGTGAGGACGTGCAGTGGGGACATAAAGCACATTTGTCTGTGGGAGGCTGTGGTGGTAGAAACCATGTTCTGTTTTTGACCAGCGAAAGGGGCAGCTCCACCGAAATGGAGCCTCAAAAAATTCCTCGACACTCGTGCTTGTTCCTCTCCACGGAAATCTTTAGTAAAAGGCGAAAGATTTATACGATCTGAAGAGAAACCAGAGTATGCCCGCCCGCCCGCCGCCGACGCGCCAGCCGCCCCACTGCCGCCCCCCAGCGCGCGGCGACCCCCGGCCCCGCCGCCCCGGCGCGGCCCCGGCGCGGCCCCGGCGCGGGCGCACGATCCGCGCTGCGCCGCGCCGGCCCCGAGCGGCCCCGCCGGCAGCGGTGGCGGCGACGAGCGGAGCGGGAGGGCCCGGTGCTGCCGCGGTGCATCCTGGGTATGCTAATCCACCTAGGTATGGTAATAAGGAACATGCTAATGAGGAACATGCTAATGTGGGCCCCGCCCCCGGCCCGGCCCAGCCCGGCCCGGCCCAGCCCGGCCGGCGGCAGCAGGGAGCCCGCCTGCCCGCCGGAGCCTCGCTCGCCGCTGCCCTCCCCGCAGAGCAGGACGCCGCGGCGGGGCCCGACAGCGCCCGCGCCCTCCCCGCGGGAAAGCACCAAGTCAGCTCTGTTTTCGACCAGCGAAAGGGGCAGCTCCACCGAAATGGAGCCTCAAAAAATTCCTCGACACTCGTGCTTGTTCCTCTCCACGGAAATCTTTAGTAAAAGGCGAAAGATTTATACGATCTGAAGAGAAACCAGAGTATGCCCCTGGGTCCCCCCGCCGCCCACCCCACCCCCGGGCCTCGACACCCAGCACACGGCGATGCTCACTGCCGCCGCCGCCGCTGCCAGCCCCGCCCGGTCCCGCCCTGCCGCCACCGCCGCGCTCGGCCCCGTCCGGACACACCGGCAAACCGGGGCGGCGGCGCGGCGGCGGCTCGGGGCGGCGCGGCTCCCCCGCGCTGCACCCTGGGTATGCTAATGAGGAACATGCTAATGAGGAACATGCTAACGCGCAGGCGCTGCATGCACTGCGCCGGGCAGCGGCTTCGCTCCGCGGGCCGAGCGGCGCTGGGGCCGGCGCCGGGCCCGCTCCGGCGGCACAGCCGGGGCCCCCCGACCCGGCATCGCCGCCGCAACGCGCCGCGACTTTCTAGGCGCGGAGCGGTGGACGGTGCTGCCGGGCCCGGGCCCGGGCGCTGAGGGTCCCGGGCGGCCGGGCAGGTCGTGCGCGGTGCCGGTGTCAGCGCTGCGCTCCGCGCCCCGGCGCTGGGCACGGCGCTTCCGCGCCCGGCAGCGGCAGCGCAGCGCGGGGGGTCCCGGCTGCAGCAGCGCGCTCCGGGGCCGAGTATTCACTGCACTTACAAAGCCGCCTGTCTTTGCAAGCAAAAACCTTCACGCTTCTCACACTGTGAGAGCGCTAAAGCCGTAGAGCTGGCGCGCAGGCAGGCGGCGGCAGCGGCCCTCCCGGCTCCCGCGGGCAGCCGCGCCTGCGGGACGGCCGCTAGGACCGACGGCTTTAACTGCCGCGCCTCGGGACGGCCGCTAGGACCGACGGCTTTAACTGCCGCGCCTGCGGGAGCGGCCGCTAGGACCGACGGCTTTAACTGCCGCGCCTGCGGGACGGCCGCTAGGACCGACGGCTTTAACTGCCGCGCCTGCGGGAGCGGCCGCTAGGACCGACGGCTTTAACTGCCGCGCCTCGGGAGCGGCCGCTAGGACCGACGGCTTTAACTGCCGCGCCTCGGGACGGCCGCTAGGACCGACGGCTTTAACTGCCGCGCCTCGGGAGCGGCCGCTAGGACCGACGGCTTTAACTGCCGCGCCTGCGGGACGGCCGCTAGGACCGACGGCTTTAACTGCCGCGCCTGCGGGAGCGGCCGCTAGGACCGACGGCTTTAACTGCCGCGCCTCGGGAGCGGCCGCTAGGACCGACGGCTTTAACTGCCGCGCCTGCGGGACGGCCGCTAGGACCGACGGCTTTAACTGCCGCGCCTCGGGAGCGGCCGCTAGGACCGACGGCTTTAACTGCCGCGCCTGCGGGAGCGGCCGCTAGGACCGACGGCTTTAACTGCCGCGCCTCGGGAGCGGCCGCTAGGACCGACGGCTTTAACTGCCGCGCCTCGGGAGCGGCCGCTAGGACCGACGGCTTTAACTGCCGCGCCTCGGGACGGCCGCTAGGACCGACGGCTTTAACTGCCGCGCCTCGGGACGGCCGCTAGGACCGACGGCTTTAACTGCCGCGCCTCGGGACGGCCGCTGGGACCGACGGCTTTAACTGCCGCGCCTGCGGGAGCGGCCGCTAGGACCGACGGCTTTAACTGCCGCGCCTCGGGAGCGGCCGCTAGGACCGACGGCTTTAACTGCCGCGCCTCGGGAGCGGCCGCTAGGACCGACGGCTTTAACTGCCGCGCCTGCGGGAGCGGCCGCTAGGACCGACGGCTTTAACTGCCGCGCCTCGGGAGCGGCCGCTAGGACCGACGGCTTTAACTGCCGCGCCTCGGGAGCGGCCGCTAGGACCGACGGCTTTAACTGCCGCGCCTCGGGACGGCCGCTAGGACCGACGGCTTTAACTGCCGCGCCTCGGGACGGCCGCTAGGACCGACGGCTTTAACTGCCGCGCCTCGGGACGGCCGCTGGGACCGACGGCTTTAACTGCCGCGCCTGCGGGAGCGGCCGCTAGGACCGACGGCTTTAACTGCCGCGCCTCGGGAGCGGCCGCTAGGACCGACGGCTTTAACTGCCGCGCCTCGGGACGGCCGCTAGGACCGACGGCTTTAACTGCCGCGCCTGCGGGAGCGGCCGCTAGGACCGACGGCTTTAACTGCCGCGCCTCGGGAGCGGCCGCTAGGACCGACGGCTTTAACTGCCGCGCCTCGGGACGGCCGCTAGGACCGACGGCTTTAACTGCCGCGCCTCGGGAGCGGCCGCTAGGACCGACGGCTTTAACTGCCGCGCCTCGGGACGGCCGCTAGGACCGACGGCTTTAACTGCCGCGCCTCGGGAGCGGCCGCTGGGACCGACGGCTTTAACTGCCGCGCCTCGGGACGGCCGCTGGGACCGACGGCTTTAACTGCCGCGCCTCGGGAGCGGCCGCTAGGACCGACGGCTTTTAACTGCCGCGCCTGCGGGACGGCCGCTAGGACCGACGGCTTTAACTGCCGCGCCTCGGGACGGCCGCTAGGACCGACGGCTTTAACTGCCGCGCCTCGGGAGCGGCCGCTAGGACCGACGGCTTTAACTGCCGCGCCTCGGGACGGCCGCTAGGACCGACGGCTTTAACTGCCGCGCCTGCGGGAGCGGCCGCTAGGACCGACGGCTTTAACTGCCGCGCCTCGGGAGCGGCCGCTAGGACCGACGGCTTTAACTGCCGCGCCTGCGGGAGCGGCCGCTAGGACCGACGGCTTTAACTGCCGCGCCTCGGGAGCGGCCGCTAGGACCGACGGCTTTAACTGCCGCGCCTGCGGGAGCGGCCGCTAGGACCGACGGCTTTAACTGCCGCGCCTCGGGACGGCCGCTAGGACCGACGGCTTTAACTGCCGCGCCTCGGGACGGCCGCTAGGACCGACGGCTTTAACTGCCGCGCCTCGGGAGCGGCCGCTAGGACCGACGGCTTTAACTGCCGCGCCTGCGGGACGGCCGCTGGGACCGACGGCTTTAACTGCCGCGCCTCGGGACGGCCGCTGGGACCGACGGCTTTAACTGCCGCGCCTCGGGACGGCCGCTAGGACCGACGGCTTTAACTGCCGCGCCTGCGGGAGCGGCCGCTAGGACCGACGGCTTTAACTGCCGCGCCTCGGGAGCGGCCGCTAGGACCGACGGCTTTAACTGCCGCGCCTCGGGAGCGGCCGCTAGGACCGACGGCTTTAACTGCCGCGCCTCGGGACGGCCGCTAGGACCGACGGCTTTAACTGCCGCGCCTCGGGACGGCCGCTAGGACCGACGGCTTTAACTGCCGCGCCTCGGGAGCGGCCGCTAGGACCGACGGCTTTAACTGCCGCGCCTGCGGGACGGCCGCTAGGACCGACGGCTTTAACTGCCGCGCCTGCGGGAGCGGCCGCTGGGACCGACGGCTTTAACTGCCGCGCCTGCGGGAGCGGCCGCTAGGACCGACGGCTTTAACTGCCGCGCCTCGGGACGGCCGCTAGGACCGACGGCTTTAACTGCCGCGCCTGCGGGACGGCCGCTAGGACCGACGGCTTTAACTGCCGCGCCTGCGGGACGGCCGCTAGGACCGACGGCTTTAACTGCCGCGCCTGCGGGACGGCCGCTGGGACCGACGGCTTTAACTGCCGCGCCTCGGGACGGCCGCTAGGACCGACGGCTTTAACTGCCGCGCCTCGGGACGGCCGCTAGGACCGACGGCTTTAACTGCCACCGTGATCCCTCCTGCAACTGCTGAAACCAGCAGTTACAACTGCCCTTGTGAAGCCTGTTCTGTTTTTGACCAGCGAAAGGGGCAGCTCCACCGAAATGGAGCCTCAAAAAATTCCTCGACACTCGTGCTTGTTCCTCTCCACGGAAATCTTTAGTAAAAGGCGAAAGATTTATACGATCTGAAGAGAAACCAGAGTATGCCCGCCGGCCCCCCGCCGACGCGCCAGCCGCCCCACTGCCGCCCCCCAGCGCGCGGCGAGCCCCGGCCCCGCCGCCCCGGCGCGCTGCGGCGCGGCCCCGGCGCGGGCGCACGATCCGCGCTGCGCCGCGCCGGCGCCGAGCGGCCCCGCCGGTAGCGGCGGCGCGGCGAGCGGAGCGGGAGGGCCCGGTGCTGCCGCGGTGCATCTTGGGTATGCTAATCCGCCGCATGCTAATGAGGAACATGCTAATGAGGCCCCGCCCCGCTTTCGGTCCCCGCGGAACGCGCAGCAGAGGTAGCCAGGCTCCTCCTCGGAGGCTTGTAAGGGCAGGGAGCACAGGCGTCGGGCGGGCAAACCTCTCACCGCCTCGTCCTAGCCAGGCCCAGGCCAGCGCTGGGGGGTCTTTCGTGCTCCAGCAGCTCATGGCCCAGAGCTGGTTCCTGCAAAGCTTGGGGGCCTTTCGCTGCATGCATTAACACAATGTTCCCGGAATCCAAGCCCTACCGTGCTCCACCATGGGCATGGGGCTCATCAAATAAATCCTGAGAAAGGAGATGAAATTGTACTGCTCAACAATAGCTGAGACTCTGAACCCCTTCCAGAGTCAGGGAGAACATCCTCGCCTGAATGAGGAAAGAGCACAGATGGACACACCACCTACCATAGCTTTCACAGATGAGCTCCTTGTACTTCCTGCCAGCATTTGCAATGAGCTGAAGCAGCTTTACAGACTCCCTTTTGTCCTCCTCTTTCAGGTGGCCCAGCCCTAGTATTTCCAGGAGAGTCAGGACACCTCCGATCTCCAGAAATTCAATGAGGTATCTGCGTCTGCAGGGACAGGGGGAGCAAATCCAAAACTGACACCTGGAGCCCATCTTCCCCCGGGGCACTCCCTGTTTCTGGGAACCACCTCCTGATGCCTTTCTGCAGCGAGTGACCAGCACCCTGACAGGGAGCTCAGGGTGCCAGTGGTGCAGCTGGGACTGTATGAGCTGATAGCCACCAGCAGCACGCTTTGCTTCCTGCAGGCCACCAGCTCCCATTTACACTGTGCTCATTTCAGATATTGAGCCAGAGGCATGGAAGGCCCTGTCTCTGCACCAGACTCCTACGTCGTTCCAGTGAGCCAGTGGCTTGGGAGACCTGCTCAAGCAGCAGATCTGTATTGAAACTCTTGTGGTTTATAGTCAACCCTGACCTGGCTGGGGCCTGCCTTACATGAAGAGCATGCCTAGCCCTCCCAAATGCTTGCTTGTCGCACTCCAGAAACTTCAACCACACAAGCATTTCCCGTGCGCTGTTTTGCTTCCCTAGGATGCAGCACCATCGCTGAGCTCTTTGGTGCTCGAAGAGGCTATAGAAACGCCTTGGCAGAACACAGACTCGTTTGCGCCCTGCGTTTGACTCTCTGGACGAGCCAACTCAGCAGCATTGCTCCCTCCTCTCGGAGACAGCGCGCTGGCGCCCAGCAGGCTGCACTCCCTTGTCCTAAAGGCACGTCCCCGGGCATCACCCCCTCCACCCCGGGGAGCCCCCCGACCGGCCCTGCCATGCCGGTTTTTCACAGCAGTGATTTTCCTTTTGCTCTACTTTGCGAGCAAAGGCGACTGCCCTCAGGCCCATTTTTGTTTCCCGCATATCGTGAGAAGCTGGGGAAGACGGGAAAGGGCGGGCGGCGGCAGCACGGGCCCGCACCGGCCGCCGCCATCCCTGCGCACCCCCCTCCCGCCGCGCGATGTCGCCGCGGAGTGACGCCCCGCCCAGCCGTCGCTGCTGGGTGACGTCAGAGCCTCGCGAGAGCTCGCCCCGCCAAGGCGCCCCGTGATCCTCTGCGCCCCCTCTTTGCGCCAGCGCCTGAAGATGGGTGAGTGCGGCCGCCGCCATCCGGCTCCATCCGCCGCCATCCGCCGCCATCCGCCCGCCGCGCCGCCGCCGCCGCCTGCCCCGGTCGGCGCCGCCCCCGCCCCGGCTGCCGCGCGCGGTGCCGCCGCCCCACCTCCCCCGCCGGCGGTGGTCGCCGCAGCCGCGCCGAGGAGCTGGCGGGGGAGGGCGGCTGGGCCCAACATGGCGGCGGAGGGGGGGTGGCGGCCGCGCCTCGCTGCGGCCCCGAGCGCGGGCTGTGGCCGGGGCAGCGCCTCCGCGGGGCCCCCGCGGATGAGGTGGGGCGGCTCCTGCGGCGGGCGGGGGTGTGGGGGGGGGAGCGGTTGACTCTTCTGCAGGGCCCGTCTGGCGACGGTGGTCGCTGCAGGGGATGGAGTGAGGGATTTCCTTGTGGGGCAGCAAACCGCATAGGATGGGGTCCCCTACCCTGTGGGGAACCAGTGGACAGGGGTGTCTGTCGTAGGGTGCTTAGCAGAGTTGGGTGAATCCTTCCAGGAGGAGGGGTCCAGCAGATGGGGTAAGATGGGAAGCTGCTCCCCAAAGAGGGGGCACCTGGCAGACCACATGGGATGGGGGGAGTCTACCCACCATGTGCAACCCTGCTGGAAGGGAAGAGATCGAGGTGGCTCTGAGTATCAATGATGAAGCATCTCTGACTGCTGCATGAGGCTGAATGCACTGTGCGGATATTAACCTTGGAGAGCTGAGGACTCAGAGCCTTGTCCTACCATGGCCAGACGGTATTTGTGCCATCATCTGACCACGCTGCTCTTCATCCAGGTATCTCCAGGGATAACTGGCACAAGCGTCGCAAGACTGGTGGCAAGAGGAAGCCCTACCATAAAAAGAGGAAGTATGAGCTGGGGCGACCTCCTGCCAACACCAAGGTGGGTGATTTAGGGGGAATGGTCAGTAGTTGTTCCTGGTTTTGTTTTCTTCAAATTTTTGTTGGTCAAATACTATTAGAGGTTTAAGTACATACTGTGCTTTGTGAGTGGTTAAATATCTGTCACTGCTTCTTTAAACTGGTATATTTTTCCAACACTTGACAAACACAGTGATAAATTTTGCAGTAAAAGGCAATTGGAGTGATGAAATTTTCACCTTAGGTAGATGCAACAGACCGTCTTGGTTGCTTACTGCATCTGCCAATGCTGGGGCTGTCATAGTTACACTGACCATATTGCCTTGGAGCTTAGGACTAGGCTGGGTTCCTTCCTTCTGTATGGGCTGTGCACCATACCCATGCTAATGACGCTGTAATTTTTTGTTTCTGGCTGTAGATTGGCCCACGCCGAATTCATACAGTGAGGGTTCGTGGTGGTAATAAGAAATACCGTGCCCTTCGGTTGGATGTTGGCAACTTCTCTTGGGGATCTGAATGTAAGTATAATATATATCTGATCTGTTTCAAGAGAGCAGTCTTCATCATCTCTTGATGATGCAAGTATGAATTTCTAGGCTATTTTTGATCACTGGAGATAGCAAAACTGAGCCTGAAGCAATATGCAAAGTGATGATAACTTTGACCTTATGTGGGCTTAGGAGACTTGGATGTCTGTGCTAAGCTCACAGTGATTGCAGTGTCATAATTGCAGTGAGTGAAATACTTGTATTAGTTCTTTTCTTGGGGTAAGTGGGAATTACAGAGGAGTAAAAGAACACTTAAAAAACTAAATATTAGTAGAGGTTTATAAATGTGATTTGTTTGCTGCTCAGTTTATCAATGACTATTTGCTAAAGGTTATTTGTCCTGTACAAGAGGGAAGAGCATAATGATTTCTCTGAGCAGAAATGGTTCCAGAGGGTGTTCTGGATGCTGCTTTTTGTAATTGCTACTTCTGCATCGCTAAGTGAGAGTGGGAACATAGAAGTGAGAAGGGAGTCTTAAAGATAACCATCTCCATCGGTTATTTTATCTGAACTGTTACATAAAAAGCATGTATCTTGAGCCTGAGTCCCAGTCATTGTTGCTCAGTACAGTGGTAAAAACCAATGGTAAGTAAGGCTGTGTTTCAGTGAACAGTGTGGCGAGGGAGAAAGCAGGTGCTTTTGCCTCAGTGATCACAGAGCCTTGCCCACGCTGAGAGAGCTGTAGTCTTTTATAGGTAGTATCACAGAAGTAAAGGGACTGACAGTACTTTGCAGAGCAAGAATGAGGTATGTGAGTGAGGAGAGGGAAACTCAGCTTGATTCTGGCCGCACTGTGCCTGTCCTTTGTGTATGTGGAGGCCTGGGTCTCTAGGGTTGGCTGCTGCTAAACAGTCAAATCTGGTAGCTAATACTGAATGTTTTAAGTGGGTCATGAAGGATCAAAACATGAGCTTGCTCTCAACTTGCTCATAAGCTCTGATCGTATAAAAATGGTTTTCCAGTATGTGCTGCCAAGCAGTTCCGTTCAATACAGCTTATTTCAGTAACTGTGTTGGTGTCTGCTGAAGTATCTTTCAGGCCAGAAACTCTTATTTTCAGCATCGCTCAGTGTTATGTGAGATGAGTTCCAGCAAGGCCACAGATCCCTATTTTTCATCTAGAATGAATCATTTTTCAGGAAGAGGCTACTGTCCTAGGAACAGAAAGTTGGACTGATGAAAGAAGAGATGCATCTTTTAGTTAAACTAAAGGCAGTGCCAGGGAAGCTGGAGGACGTTTGGGTGAACTTCAAAGTGTGAGATCAGCGTTTAGGGTATGTGTGAGATGCTGTGGATTGTATTCTCAGTTACTTGACTGCTGTAGATACGAATTTATACTCTTGTTTTGAAAGGTTGTACTCGCAAGACGAGAATCATTGATGTTGTCTACAATGCTTCCAACAATGAATTGGTGCGGACAAAGACCCTGGTGAAGAACTGCATTGTTCTTGTTGACAGCACCCCGTACCGGCAGTGGTACGAAGCCCACTATGCCTTGCCTCTGGGACGCAAGAAGGGTGCCAAACTGGTATGTTTTGGACTGTGTAGTTTCTACAAGGCTGAGAGTCATTTTGACTGCTTGACAGAGTAGTCTGCCTTGCTAGATGCAGCTTGCCGTTATTAGGGAACAACACCTGCTGGAATGGATGGGATTGGGTGCTCTTCGGTAATAGCTGTGGTTGTCTGGGCTGTGTTCTCATCAGTTATCAGCATAAATATGTCTCCATTTACAAAGCATTCTGTACCACAAAGCATCTCTGTGAAATTGTACCTGTTTGTGCACAAGGACCTGCCTCCTATCAATTGGTCTTCTAATGATGATAGCTTTGTCCAGTTCTGCTACTGAAGGGAGAGCGATGACATCTTATGGTGCTGAGGAAGACTGTGAAGGTCAGGTCCTTGCGCTGAGGAATGCTCACTTCCTTCTGATTAGAAGCTTGTTGGTTGCTAACTGAACTGTTAGCTTAGGGTTTTTGGTATTTTAAGATGTCCAGCTTCATCATCTTTAATTTTGTTTTAAAATCCAAATGCCACATTGTTAAAGGTATTTAAATCCTCTTTGTGCTGACTGTAGTTGAAGCACTGAGAGAGCTTGTAACCTGTTCTGCCATGGCTTCATCACAGCCAAGTACTCTTTCATTGTGTTGGGAAGGGGAGAGAGGATTCACTTTGTGTTGGAGGAGGATTAATATATCAAGAAAGCTTTGTAGTTTAGTTTGTCAAGAGAGCATCCTTCCCTAGGATGCGGTGCTCTGTTGTCACTGGCGAGTTCTAGATAGTAACGTTGCATATCATGGTCTCAAAAGTGAAAAACAGCACCTGACAGTGGATATTGAGTGCTTGTACCTTTGGAGAGTATGACTCAGGAAATGCAGTAATGCGGTGCTGAGAATAGAAGGGGTTTTTTTGATATTAGTGGAGAAAAAGTTCTGCAGCCTTGAGCCTGCTCTAGCAGAAAGTAGTCATATGCTTCACCTTCTCCATTTATGGTCTTATTTTTAGACTCCTGAGGAGGAGGAAATTTTGAACAAGAAGCGTTCAAAGAAGATCCAGAAAAAATACGATGAGCGAAAGAAGAATGCCAAGATAGCAAGTATTCTTGAAGAGCAGTTCCAACAAGGAAAGCTACTCGGTGAGTCCCTGGAAGCATTTGTGTGGGTGAAGATGAGGGATTTCAGGCACAAACAAGGTGCCAGAGCAGATCTTACTTTTGATCTTGCGATCACTTAAAATTCTACAAGCAGCGATAAAGCTAACTGCAGAATGGAAGTAGGGACTGTGCTCTTGGCATTCACAGGAGTATTTTGTGGGTATTAACTCTAACTTCTGCTCTTTGTATCTTCTCTGGAGATAGCTCTGCTCTGGCAGGAAGGGGAAATCTGATTCTGGAGCTTGAATTGCTGTATGTCCCAACAAAGCTCCTGGAACTGATCACCCCTTGTCAACATTGGACGAGATAATGGAGTATAAGGCGAGACTTTAAAAATAAGCAGAGATACGTAGGCTGCGTTTTGTGTCAGAAAAAGCCCAGAATAATCATGTAATGGCATTTAACAGTTTCAAGTTCTGGTGTAAGTCTTTGAAGTCTTCTGGTGATGAGACCTTTGTCCAGTTCTGCTACTGAATTTGAGCGATGACAGTTTGGAGATCTGAAGAGGACTTCATCGGGTACTTAATCTAGTAAAACAGATTCCACAGCAAGATCTCTTAGGGGGAGGTACTTAAGTCAGTGCATAAACTGATACCTGTTAACTGTTTTTTGTTCTTGATGCATGCACAGAGGCTGCCTATAGTGTTTCTTTCAGTTTGTGTATGTGTTGGGATTGTGAATTGTTTAGTTCCCTTTAACTGAATGACTTCTCCTTGCAGCTTGCATTGCCTCCAGACCTGGACAGTGTGGCCGAGCTGATGGTTATGTTTTGGAAGGCAAGGAATTAGAATTCTACTTGAGGAAGATCAAGGCCAGAAAAGGCAAATAAATATAAACTATTCTACTGAAAGACTGAATAAAACCAAGAGTCTATACTAAACTTAATGGGTAGCGTGCTTATTTGTGTGTGCAGGTTGCAAGGGGCTTGGGTAGCTCCTTGTGCCTGTAGAACATGAAAGCAAGAAGGATCTCCTGGAGTTCTAGGACGGTGATTTTATGGACCAAATGGATGTGGAGAAGAGTTGTCAGATGAAGCATGTCAGCAGATACCGAACCCCAGTGCTGACAACTCTGGGGATTCTGGGGATATTTTTTACTCTTGCGTGCATAGCTGTAAAAGAAGTGTCATGAAGCTCAAGTGGGAAGGACTAGATGAACTATGAGGACCAGTTTCTTGGTGTGGTCAGTGCTGGAAACCTGAGAGCAGCAGGAAGGTACAAATGTCCATCCCCACTGGAGTTCTGGCTTCCTGGGAGCTGGTGGGGTCTGGCTGGTACATGTGCCACTTTTTTATGGTTAAGATAAACACATGTTGCATTCAGGATCTTGGAGTGAAATCAGTGAGGAAAGTAGCCCAGCGGTCAGTCTGTGGCCTGTGCTCACACCCAGCTGCCTTAGAGGAGGGGTGTGTACAGCTTCAGAGTTTCCATTTCTCCTGTTAGCACTTGCAACTGTTGCAGTATTTAAGTCTCGATGAAAACTTGTATCTTACTGCACTGCCGCTGGCATCTGCCATTAGCTTTCCAGATTGTATTTACTCGCATCCACAGTTGTAGGCCAGCTGCCCCTTTTGCCCTTTCTCAGCATTTCCTCGCATGTTGGGCATTTGCTTTCTGGGTTCTGTATTTGGTTTCAAATGAACTGTTGGCTAAACTTGGCTGCACTGTTAAGTGACCAGCTGGTCTTTCCCTGACCTCCTCGGTCTCATTCCGGTGCAAGATGAATTCCTTCTAGCAGAAGGGCCAGGCTCCCTCCATGGTCTGTCTCTTTCGAAAGCTGGATACAAGCCCCATCTTCCCGCCCTATTGCATCTGGTGGGATTGGAAAGCCATGGTGAACAAAATGTCACCGAATACCACCTCCTCCCCCAGTCTGGAAAAGCTAATTCCATAGAGCTGCTGTCTTTAAAGAAAGTTAGTGTGATTAAACCTCCACATCTAATTGCAAAATGTTGCATGTTTTTTGATGTGTTTTTTAGGGTGAAAAACTGAGCTGATGGAAGGGCTGGCCCCTGAGGGGTTGGAGCAGGGCAGACTTCCGCATACTTACATGTCTAGCCAAGTGTGGACAGGGCACACTTGACTCCACTTCTACTATTTTTACAAACGCCTCCTTTATTCATAGGAGGTCCCTGGTGAGGGAGGGTGCCTACAGCTTAAATGTCCCAACTTTTAGCTCTGAACTCAGGGAGCTAGTCCGTGATCAACTCACCCCAACCAGGACCGTGGTAACTGAAGGATGCAGTCAGATCGTGGTGCCTTTTTCCACCAGGCAGCCGTTGGCTCCTTCGCTGCAGTCGGTACTGATCCTGTGTCTCTGATGCCTTGATGCAGACTGTTGCACAAATGATTGCCTGGAGTTTGGGAGGTGCCAGGTTGTTTTTCCTGTGATGCTTTGGCCCGGCTGCAGCGTGTGACAGCAGGAGGAGCTAGCAGGCTGACCTGCCCGAGCAGCGCAGGTTCAGCCTACTCTCAGAGGCAGGTGCCTGGGGGCGGATCTGTGCTGCAAAAGTCGACACATCAACCACATCAAAAAACATCAAAAAAAAAAAAGAAGGTGCTTGTTGCCTGAACGGCCGCAGCAGCTCGGCTATGGTGTGAGCACGTTACTGCTGCCTTCTTGCAGCTCAGCTCTGCGGTCGCGTCTGCAGCGCAGCAGAGCTGAGCCCCGACAGGCGTAGCTGGCCGCTCTTCGGGAGTCGCTGGAGTCAGGCCCGAGCTGGGTGTGATGTTTGCACAAGCACATTCCTTCTCCATAGTGATCTCGTGTAAACTTTCCCTGCTTTCCAGCAGCCGCCCTCTTTCCAGAGAGGTGGGGCGGACCCGATAAAGGGTGCTCGAGATAGATGAGTCATGTCTGCTTCCTCTCTGCTTCTTCTCTCCCCTCGCCCTCTGCAAAGCGCAAACACAATTCAGGGTGTTTCTGGGGGACTTTGTACGCGAGGAGAAATTGAGACTCGCAGCAAGTGCCAGGTTAGTGTCAGTGCAGGAACTGCAAACCTGACTCCTGATGAGCAGGTTTATAAACCTAATTCATCAATGCGCAGTGCTTGTAAAGCACATGGCCTTACTGCTTGGAGAAACGCAGCTGCTAAGGGCAACGGCCCGTGGGAACCAAACAGCACTTTGCAGGGCAGACAGCCCGAGCTAGCGCCCGCCCTGCACCTCCGGCCCACTGGAGCCCCACGCTAGGTGTGACATGGGAATGGGACAGGGTGGCAGCTGGTCGGGGCGTGTAGCACCTCTGGCTCCCACGATGACACAGGCTGCAAGGCCGTGAGTATCCTGGAAACAAGATTTACTATTCCTAATCTAACCTTGGCATAGTGCCACAGATACATATGGTGATTTACCTGCCTGGGAAAGGGGAAGTCTGCAACGCACTGAGCCAGAAAGAGGCGGTCACGTAGCTAGCTGGGGTTACACGCAACTTCGGTTAGCTTTAAGGAGGTGACAGCCTTTCCCAAGCCCAATCTAAAGACTTCACCGAGTTCTGTAGGCTGTTCTGAGGGCTGAGTTAATAAAGCTTTTTTTTTTTTTTTTTTTTACAATAAACAGCCCACAATTTATTCCAAGTGAGGTTTGTTAACCTGCGCCTCAGGAAAAACATGTCTCTGGGTGCAGGAACGCTTCTACAGGGGCTGAAAGCATTTTTTTTCATTTGGTCTAATACCAGTAAAATTCATCCCCGCAGACCTCACTGGTGTGAGTCCACAGGAGCTGTGTCATTGTTGCCCCAGGAGTACATGCATGGTCCTTGACAGTTGTACTTTAATGCTGAGTTCAGCAGCTTTCTGGACAAACGTGATGTTCCTGCTTGTCTCACTGCTGGGGATTATTTGCATCAACAAGAAAGAACCTCAGAGCTGAGGTTGGCAATAGGTTTATTAATATTGAGGGGACCTCTCCATCATGGTGTTAGTTTTCTGTAAGACTAATGTCCTGTGTCTCACCCCTTGCTTTGAGTCTTGACTGTCCACTGTCCCCGCGCTTGGCCTGGCAGCAGGCAGTAAGCCTGAGACAGCTACGGAGCAGGAGGATCATCATGTGGATGGGCTGCACCCTGAAGTATTTTGGCTAAAAGCTAGCTTTGAATGCTGCGTGCCCAACTCTAAACCCACCGGGATCTTCCCATCAGCTTGAGGAAATCCTGGCTCAGGTTTGGGTGGTGAAAGACCTGGTGAAGTCCCACTTTTGGATGGGTAGGACAAGGGGAGGTGTCCGTGGACAAGGAGCTTCATGGCTGGCTGTGGCAGCATCTTGGACACTTGGCAGCTGGGGGAGCTACTCTGCTCCTGGGAAGGGGAGGGCTGCAGAGGGGAGCATCACGGCAGCCCCACGACATCCTGCTGGTCCACGCTGATGTTCTCGCTGGATGGTGCCTTCACCTTGATCTGTGGCAGCTCCTTCTTCTGCTTTTTGGAGGCCTCTGGCAGCTGGGGGTCTTTCAGGTGGCTGCCAGGCATGGGGGACTCACTGGCCTGGCTTTCCTCATCCTCTGTTTCCTCCTCCTCAATGCGAGCCACCGCCTCGGCATCCTCAGAGCGGTTGGAGTAAGGAGAGGGGGAGCCGCTGTCCGCCCGGGGACGCCGCAGGTGGGGGTGGGCTCGGTAGCCCCGGCTGAAGTTTTTGAGGCTGATGGCGGGGGAAGCAGCAGCGAGGAAGCGGGTGAGCAGGGGCGTGTGGATGCGCGGTGAGCTCGGCAAGGCCTCCACCGGCTGGCTCTGCTCCAGGTCCTCGCACATGCTGAGGGGAACATGGGAGGGATGAAGGTGATGGGGGGACCCAGAGACCCTTCCTTTGGGAAATAAGTCCCTCTCTGGCTGGAGATGGGGCAGGAGGCTTGGTGGGAGAGCTTGCCTTTCCCCGCTGGCACTAATAGGATGAAAACCCCAGCTTGGCTGCTAGACAGGGACACTGAGGACCACTCATGGCCTCTGCCCACGTGTGTTTGCAAGTTGAGTGCAGCTCTGGCAGGCTGCGCTTGTGCCCCTGCAGCTCCTTCATCTGATTGTGCTGTTGCCACCCCAAATGCTCCCCTGCATTTTCTCCTGCACCCGATTCCGGCTGGACAGGCCAGCCTTGATGGTGGCACTCAAAGCGCAGCAGGGGCATGGCCACTGTGTGCCCAGGGTAGACCCGTGCCGCAATGGGGAGACACGGCTGCAGGTGACCCCCATTGGGGTGTCCAGCTTCAGGCAGCGCCGCAGTGCCGCGCACTCACCGCATGTCGAAGGTAGAGCCCAGAAAGGAGGGCTTCAAGGTCTCGGCGGCTGTGGCCGTGGTGTAGGGGGGCTGTGCCGTGGACTCGTTCCAGTATTTGTCCTTCCCAGCCAGTGGCAGGTTCTGGTACATGTCGTCCACAGAGAGCAGGGACACCTGGGCAGTGCAAGGGCAGGGGACATGGGTGGTTTGTGAGGACATGAGCAAGACCCTGCAGGTCTGCAGGTCCTGCCCCCAGGGCCCACCTTGCTGGGGCAGGACTGCAAGGGGTTGGGGAGGCTCTGGGCTGGGCTGATCTCCTGGCTGCTTTGGGGGTTTCCTTCTTTTCAAATACTTCCCCAGCGGTGAGGGGATGAGCAGCGGTGCTGGGTGCCGAGCGCAGACCCCTGCGTGCAGCGGGTACCCACAGCCGGCCGCTGCGTCCCTTCCCTGCACTGCGGAGATGCCTCCACTCTCAAGCACGGGCACAGGCACAGCCCGGGGAGTCCCCAGGTCCTCTGCCAAGCCAGGTAGCTCAGGCTGCACCAGAGGCCTCTCCAGCAACCAGCTCAGCTGCCGTGGGGGCACAGACCAGAGGAGGGACGGGGGATGGAGGGACAAGGTGCAGCCCTGCTTCTCTGCATGGGAACCTCCTTTGGGCAAGGATCTGCAAGGCCAGGAGCAAAGCAGGGGGCCTTTTTTTGGGAAACGATCCCATTTCCTGGGGATGTCCCTGCACCCCAATTGCAGCAATCCATCGAAACAGCAGCACGAGACCCACCTGTAGGTTCCTGTCTATCAGCTTGTTGGTCTCAAAGTCATCATCATCTTCCCCAAAAGGGTTAATGATCTGTTCTGCAACCTGAGGAGGGAGGCAGCCGGGTGAGACAGGGGCACTGGGGACATGGAGGGACCTGGGACACAAACACCTTCCCACGGGGCTCTGCAGCTTGCTGTCCACCCGTGGGGCTCACAAAACCTGCAGCCCTGGAACCCTGTGGTGAGCCCCCTCCACTGCTTGGGGCCCTAGCGTGGTGGCTGGGCACAGCAGACGTGTCTCTGCGGGGATGTGGCCTGATGGTGCTGGTGTGTTGGGGTGCACAGAGTCCCCAAGGTGCTCAGAGGGCACAGGGACAGCTCAGGACCCCCACAGCGAAGGCCAGCTGGGGGCTCGCATTGGCTGCATGGTGGCCATCTCACCTTCAGCCAGCCGGCGTAGAAGAAGAACTGCAGGAGGGTGGAGAGGGGAACGTACATGTCCAGGTCCCCTTCCTGCCCTGGCTCCAGGGGCTCCAGGAACTGCCGCCCGATGAGGCAGAAGGCGAAGAAGGAGTAGACAGCGATGGTGACCACCTGCCGGGAGCAGGGGGTCAGCCAGCAGAGGCAGCAGTACATCCTGGGGCCTCTCTGGCTGGGAAGGGGCACGGGGGAGCTCGGCATGGGAGATGTTAGGTAAAAGAGGCTTGGCCACTTGCTAAGGGTATCATGCACTTGGGGACCCTGAGGTCCCCAAGCGCTTGGAGCGGTGGGACACCCACCTGCGTGTACACCAGCGGGATGCTGATCCAGTCGTAGTGGAACAACATGCTGCACTTGGCCCGGTAGAGGTTCAGCTCCTGGGCAGAGAGCGCAGCGATGGGTTATGCAGCCTTCGCACCCGCCCTCGCGGTGCCCCGTCCTCCCCGTGCCGACTCACGTCCATGAGCAAGCGGAGAGCCACGTCGTCGCGCACGCGGCCGTCCCGCCTGGCCTGGGCGGCCAGGTTGGTGAACCACACGCAGGGGATCCAGTACTTGTTGAAGTCCGAGTGGAGGCTCTCAAACTTCTTGCGCTCGTCCTGCGTCATGAAACCTGCGGCCCGGGAGGGAGGAAGTTGGAGAGAGACTCAGCACCCCGATCCCAGCTGCTGTGCCGGCAAGGAAGAGGTGTCCTGAAACCTACAGCAGCCACGCAGTGCCCTGCTGTTTTGGGGACCGTCCCTGGTGGGGACGTAGGGTTTTCCCAGCCTGCAGTGAAACGGCAGCCCCGGCAGCCCCGTCCCTGCACTGCACCGCGGGACAGGCTCCGGGGAGATGGAGAGGATGTGGGGCTCTTCGGCTGCACGGGGCTCCTTTGGGAACAAATGCCTATGCAGGGAAACAACCCTTCCACACTGGGGGTTGTCTGACTGCCACCCCACGTGTGGGTCCTGCTCTCCTCTCCATGGATTTTGGGCAGTGATGCCTGCAGGGGGTTGGGATGCTGCCCCCACTTCCTGGCCTCTCAGCACCCTGCACAGTGACGGGGACATCTCCTGGGCCTCTTTCCTTCCATACAAAGCTGTCATCCCTACAGGCTTTACCCTGTGTCCTCCCTCACCTGCTTCCACCACGTGGTCCATGGTGGGGAACCTCTTGAGCACGCGGGTGCTGACGGAGCGGAGGATGAGGACAGCCGAGAGGTTGGCGTAGCGGATGAGGGTGCGCCGCAGGATGCGCCCCCTCTCATCCTTGCCGTGGACGTTGCTGGAGATGACGCACATGAGCTGGTCGGGCAGCGGGATGCTGGTGTACTGGGCCCACCACCGGTTCACAATCAGGGTGACGTAGAAACCTGCACCGGGAGAGAGCGCGTGGGGGGCCCTGCGCTGGCTGGAAGTTACAGCAGGGCTTGCCAGAGCTGGGCGGCGGGCTGAGACGAGGACGAGCGCGCGGGGAGACCTGCCAGGTTTCTAGGGGTGCCGCGGCAGGGAGACAGAGCGCGCGGGGCCGCCGGTGCCGGCGGGGGGAGCACGGAGCCTGGGCGTCGGGTGCAAGAAAGGCCCCCGAGAGGAAGCGTACCTAGGACGAACGACATGGGGATGAGGTCCGTGGAGCGGTTGCAGTACTGAGCCACTTTGGTGTAGAGGCGCTTCTGGTCCTCGGTCAGCAGCCGCCTGCAGCGGGCGCGCAGCGGCGTCAGGGGCGAGCGGCGGGGCCGGCCTGCCGCCTCCGGCCTCCGCAAAAAGCCCTCGCTGGGGGCCTGGCCTCTCGCCGGCCCTCCCCGAGTGCCCCCCGGGGTGTCCCCTGGGCTTCCCCCTAACCAAAGCTACCCCCACCCAGGGCATCTTCACGGGTCCCTGCCCCGAGGCGCTGCACCGCGGCAGGTGCCCAAAGCTCTCCCCAGCGCCCCGGGGACCCCCAGCGCGCGCGACGGCGAGGGGCACAGGCTTGCAGCGAGCGACACGTCCTGCGGAGACGCGCCGGCCCCCGCTCACCGGTAGACGAGGCTCAGCGCCGCGTACAGCACCACGAAGACGACGAACTCTTTGTAGAGCAGCTTGTAGATGCTGCCTTTCCAGCGGAAAAGCAGCTTGGAGAATCCCCCAAAATGGGAGTTGGCGACTTTCAGCGTGTAGGAGACGGTCATAGTGGCACAGCCCAGCGCCTTGGTGCTGCAGCCGGGACGGACAGACGGACAGAGGCGTTACCCCGGAGGCACAGCTCTCGCAGAGCTGCCCCAACCACAGCCAGCGGTGAGCCAGCATACGGAAAAGGGTAAGGATGGCCCAGCTAAGGGGAAAGCACCCTGGTCCAGCTACAGGGGGAAAAACGGCTGTTCAAGAGGAAAACAGCCAAGGGTTTAAAGGAGAAGGCCTCAGCTTGCTCGCTGCTGCCCGGACTGGGGAGACCGGGGTTCCCGCGGGCGGCCCGGCTGCAGAGCCCGCGGGCGCTCGCTCCCGCCCGCCCCGCGCGCTGCTGCCAAGCGTGGGTGTCCAGAGCAGGCTCCCCCACACTAACAGGGGTGCAGCTCGCGGCAGGGGCTTAAAGGCTTCAGTCGCCCCCACCCCGGGCCGCATCCTTGCCCCTCATCCGCGCCGCCCCTGCGGCCCCCCTTGACCACCCCGCAGCTGCACCCCCACCCGCCCCCTACCTGCCCTCGCTGCCGTCCTCTCCCGGCGCGCCAGCACCTCTTCCCCCTAAATACCCGGCCCCGGCCGCACGGCCGAGCCCCCGCGTGATGGATTGGGGCTGTCACAGGCGGGGAATGGGGAACTCCAGCAGGTCCCACCTCCACCTCCCCGCAACCGGCCGCAGCGGGAGGTGTCCATGGGGCTGCCGGAGCCGGGGGCAGCGTGGCAGCTCCTCGTCCCTCCGCGTCCCCGGGGGAGCTCGGGGACGCCCGGGGCTGGGCTGGGGCCGGCGGGGGCCCTCGGCTGAGCTGCCCGGAGGGAGGGCGAGGGAGGCTTGCTCAGGGCTGGCGCGGGGCCGCTTTCTCAGGGCCTGGGAGGTGGCTGGGAGAGCAAACTCCAGCCGGGCGTGAGACGGGGGGGAAACACCCATGCGTGGCAGAGGCACGGGCGGTAAAACCCTGTCCTTGTCCCCAGGCCTCGCCAAGCCGTGCTGCTGCGCAGAGCCCTCCAGGCTGGGATCTCCCCTGTCCCCTGTCGTCCTGGGGGAGCCCCCCAGCTCCCAGCGCCGTGGGACGGGGCGGCCGCGCTGCTGGGACGGGGACCGGGGCCGAGCAAAGGCAGCGGCGAGTCGGGCCAGGGCCCAGGGCAGCAGTGGCTCGCAGGAAACGCCATTTCCGCTGCTGGACACAGCGCCACGTCCTGCCCTGCCCCGGTCCCTTCCTGCCCGCCGCCCCGGCCGGGCCCCAGGACGGCTCCGGCCTGCCAAGCGGGGGGCTTCCAGCCTGGGACATGCCCTGGGGTGTCCCTCAGAGTGGGGTGGGGGGCAGATCCCACTGCCCCCCGCTCCGTCTCCACCTGCCCCAGCGGCTGCAGAGGGAGATGTGGGTGGCGGCGGGGGGACAAGGGTGCCTGCACCCCCCAGGGCTGGAGCACCCACGGGTGCAGCGCACCGGAGGGGAGCCTGGGAGGGAGATGATTTACAGCCCCCCCACCTCTGCCCTGGTTCCCAGGAGCTCTGCGGCTCCTGAGCGGGCCCGGCAAACCCTGTATTTATGGCGGGCTGGCAGCTTCCTCTGCCAGGCTGTAAATCACACCTGGGCTCGGCGCTGGTGCTGCGCGGTTTTGGAAAGGTTTGGGGAGCGCAGGGCTGTGGGGCTGCCCCGAAGGCCTCCCGGGGGGACCCGTAACCCCGCTGGGGAGCCGGGGACAAACCTCCTCTCTGTGCAGCCCCCTGCAAAGCAGCAGGGGAAGCGCTTGAGAGCAGGGGTGGGGGCAGCACGACCCGGTGGCGCTTGTAGAAAACCCTCCTCCCTCCCAGGACTCTGCACTTTGGCTACGGGAATGGGGCTCTCCGGGCAGATGGGTTTTGCTGGCCCGAGCAAGCCATGGCGGTGCAGCAGCGCTGCCGGCAGCAAAAAGGTTTATTTCTGATCAACAGCGGGCACCTGCAGGGCTTGGCGGCAGATCGGGAGAGGCAGCGGGCGAGGGACCCTCCTGCGCGCGCGCGCACCCGCGGGCACCCGTGCCTGTGCCCGCCGCGGCGCGGGGCCGTGCTTCGGGGACCCCGGGCTGCCCCCTTGCAGCGAGCCGCTGCCAGGCGCGGGGCACCTCGCCCGTGCGCGACTCCGCAGCCTCGACGCAGATCACGAGCGCAGAAGCAGAGCCAGCCCCGTCTGGGGCCCGCAGCCCCCGTTGTCTGGGGGCTGGCAAGCGCAGGGTCCATGCAGGATGCCACCGAGCCCGGGCGGCAGCGTCCTGTCCTGGTCCCACAAAGAGAGCACGAAGGCCACGGCCAGTAGGCCTAGGTCCCAAAACCCGGCTGAGAGAGCCCACCCTCTACCTCAGGCACCACCAGCCCGGGTGTCCCCAAACCCAGCTGGCCTGCCACGGCCCCCAGTGCCCGAACCCCCTCGCCACCCCCTGCCCGGCTGCAGCACTGGCAGGGCACTGGCACAGCAAGCGAGGGGTGCAGGCGGTGGCACGGGGGAGGGGAGGGGAATTTGGGGGTGCAGCTTTGCAAACAGCTGTGTAAGCCACCGCAGGACAGCTCGCGCCTCTCCTGCTCTTCTGGGCTTCACCACCAGCCCAGAGGCACGTCCTGGTCCCCTGCCCTCCTCCCGGGGTGTCTGAGACACAGCCCTGAGTCCCGGCCAAGTTCAGTGCAGGTCGATGTTCTCATACTCCAGGTTGTCCGAGTCCTCCAGCTCGATACCAGGTACCAGGTTGTAATAGTTGGTCGACTGGCTCATGTACATCTTCTCCCGGTCGGCTGAGTCCTTCAGGACATCGCTCACGCTCACGGTTTCTGCCTCTGCCTCGCTGCCCACCAGCTCCTCTGCCCTTGGTGGTGCTGGGTCTATGTGTGGTCCTGTGCCTGGCTGCTTTTTGTTAGCCAGCACCAGGGAACTGCTGGAGGATCCCACCTGGATCTCCACCTCCTCATAGAGGTCCTTGCCACTCTCCAGCAGGGCTGCAGAGGGCTGGGGCAGGACCTGGTTCCCCAGGAGCACCTTCTTCTCGGTCTCGGAGGGGGCAGCCGGCAGCTCATAGGGGACGTAGTGATGGGGCTCCACGGGCACCGCTGCATTGCTCGTCTCTGCCATGGCAAGGTGACTCTCGGGCCTGCTCTGAAAGCTGTAGTTGGTCTTTCTCTTCCGCCTGCAGAAGCAGCAGATGATGGTGGCAAGGATGAGCAGCAGGGGCAGGCAGATCAAGAGGGTGGTGAGGCTGTGCGAGCCGCACAGCTCATCCCAGGGGATGCTCTGGAGGTCGGTGCCATGGTACCGCTCCGGCGTATGGCAAATAACCTCAGCGGCCAGGCGGGGCCAGCTCCGCAGGTTGCTGAGCAAAGCACAGCTGCAGTCCCAGCTGTTGTTGGAGAGCTGCAGCCAGAGCAGAGAGGGCTGCAGGAGGCTGGCAGGGAGGAAAGTTAAAGCATTGAAGCCCAGGTAGACCTCCTGGACCTGAGTTGATGCCTTCAGGAAGGACTTGGGCAACTCTTGGAGCTGGTTCCTGTCCAGATAAAGTACCTTCAAATTAGGAGCATCTTCCAGAAAACTGCCGGGGAGACTTTCTAGCTGGTTGTGACTTAAGTGCAAGATCTCCAAGGTAGGGGTGACTCCCTGGGTATTGCTGATGGCTCTAATGCTGCAGTGCGAGAGGTAGAGCTCCCGCAAGCCCCGAACCCCCGCCAGAGTGCCCCAGTCCAGGTGGGTGATGTTGGAGCTGGTGAAGTTGAGGCAGCAGGTCTCAGGGAGTGGAGCCGCCTGGAAGTCCTGGAAGTCCATGGGCCCTGTGCAGTTGCAGGTTTCTGGCACTGCTCCAGCATCCAGGTTTGGTGCTGGCTCCAGGGCAAGGCTGACAGTGAGCAGGAGGCTGCCCCACAGGGGCATCATCTGCAGCCCAGGACCTGTGAGGGGAGCAGACGAGAGGACAGGTGACCCCCCGGACTAGCTCTCCCTGCTCCCTTTGCCCCAGAGACCCTGCCCAAGTCGGGGGGCTGAACCCAGCTTCTCCCTGCAAGGAGGGGACCCTGCTCCTCTGCCCGCCCCTGCAGCACCCAGGGGGTGCAGGGATCCCAGCGGGTCCCTGCAGACACCATGACCCCGCTCCCGGGCTGGGCCAGACCCATGTCCCAGGGATGCTGCCCCCAGCCAGACCCAGGGATGCCTCAGCCCCGAGCGCCAGCTCCGGCCAGGAGCCCGCAGCGGGGAGCTGCTCCCGGGGCCGCACTCGTGTCCCTGGGTCAGAGGCGCAGGCTGCTCTGCCGCCCACTCTCCCCAGCCGCCGCTGTCCCCACTCCCGTGGCCGGGATGTGCCCACCTGGGGCTGCCCCTGGAGCCCGCCTGGGCCCGCCGCGCTTGCCTGCAGCCCCCCGCCCCTGCGCCCCTTCCCCCCCAGCCCTGCACCCTGTCCCCCTCCAATCCCTTGCCCCTGCACCTTGTCCCCTGCACCCCGTCCCCCTCCAGCCCTGTCCCTCTTCTGGCCATTGCACCTCATCCCCCTCCGGCTTTGCACCTTGTCTCCCTCTTGCCCCTGCACCCTCTCTCCTCTCCACCCCCCTCCACGAGCCACAGTCTCCCTCAGGCCCCCTTTACCCCGCTCCGGCCTCCCACAAGCCCTGGCCCCTCCAGCCCTGCTGTCCTCTGGCACCCCAAGAGCCAGAGCTCCCCCCCACACCCTACACCCAATCTGCCCTCTGGTGCCCCTTCCTCTGCCCCCTCGCCCCCGAGGCAAGGGCCCTTCCAGTCCCCACATCCCGGACTCCCCTCCATCCATGCCCTATCCCCCAGAAGCCACAGCCTCCCCGCAAATGCCCCCTTCTTTTCCCCCACAAGCCATATCACCCTCCAGCCCCCCCCATACTGCAGCATCAGCCCCAGCAAGTGTCCCCCCCTTCCTGCCAGCCTGGGGTCTGCCGAGCTCCTCCCTCTCCTGCGAAGGGGGTATATTTGGGGGGGGGCTCTGCCAGGCTGCTCCCCACCTCTGTGCGCAGCGCGGCTGTGGGGCCGAGGGCGCGGGGCGGACATGCCTGCAGGTTCGGGACCAAAGGGCCGGCCTCCCTCTCGCCGCTGGGCCCAGTACGACTTCCTTCCACCCAGCACAAGTCCGAGGCTGGGGAAGGAGGAGCCGGGGTTGGAAACGAGCACCGCAACCCACAGGAAAAGCGTAAATTGGCACTAATGCTGCTGGAGAGGAGAGCGGCGTTTGCACGCCCTGGACGCGGCCAAGGCCGGAGCCGGCGCGAGCGGGCGGGCACGGGGCTGCGCTGCCGAAGGGCTCTCATGGCTGCACCTCACGCTGGCTCGGGGTGCAAAACAGCGGCGACAGCGGTTGCCCTGGCCCAGTGTTCGTGCAGCAGCCAGTGCCGCGAGCCTTTTAAACACCCCTGTGCCAAGGCCTGCTGCGTGCTGTCTGAGGTGCTTCGGAGACCTGGCAAGCTCAGGACATCAGTGGTAAAAGTGCTGGGCCATTCCAGGCTCTGCTGAGCCATCTGGGCCATCTAAAAGGTGAACTGCAAGAACAGAGGCCAAGATGCAGCAATGTCTGAGGTGACACCAGTCTTTAAGAGTTTCCTTCTTGATTTCACCCCTGGCCAGGTAGCCCGTTCAACACAGGCTGGGGCCCTCTGACACTGCTCCCACATCTGCAGGGCTCTTGCTCAGCTTGAGGATGTTCCAGCCTCATGCCAGTCCCCACCATAGTGGGAGAAGTATCTTCTCTCACTGCAGATTCATTGTTCGCTTCCTGTGCACGTTGCTCAGGTCTCTTCCAAATCAAAAATGCAAGAAAAGCTAGCGCAGGCGCTGGCAGTGGGATCTGGCACAGCTTTGTGGCAGGGATCACTCCAAGCACAGCCCGGATCCCCGGTGCTCAGCTGGCCGATCCTGCTGCTGGAGCCGCCCCAGGAGCGTGGGGACTTGGGGTGGGAGCAGCAGGGCTCAGGGTGCTGGCAGGTGCCTGGGGCAGGTGCCCTGCGCTGTGCTGCAAATGCTGCAAACGTAGCAACCAACTGCTACACACACTGTGCCGGGGGATTTCTGCTGAGAAGCAGAGCCAGGGGAACAGAAATGGGGCAAGGAGGGAAGCCAGGACCACGCTAAACTTTTTCTGCCAGGGCAGGAGGCAGGAAATGGCCGTTTGTGCTGTTGCAGGGATGGGAGGTGCAGGCAGCGCGCTGGCCAGGGGAGGGACAAGGGTCCGAGGGTGCCTCGGACACCACCGCACGCCGTGCTTGAGCCCGCTAATGCCCTGTGCAAGGGGCATGGGCGCCAGGAGCTGGGGAAAGCCTCCTCTGATGCAAACAGCCGCGGGTTCAGCTTCGCTCATCCTGCCCGCTGGCTGCCGGCGCTGCGGGGCTCAGCAGGGCAAGTTCTGAATATTGCGAGGGATGGAGATCCCACACCCTCGCTCGGCCTCTGTTCCAGTGTTTTACCACGCTCATGCAGAAAAAAAATTTCCTAATATCCAGCTGGAATATCCCTTGATGCAGCTTGTGCTTGCTGCCTCTCGCGCTTTCACTGTGCACCTCCCCAAAGAGCCTGGCTCTGTTTTCCCTGTAACTCCCTTCCGACAGCTGCAGCCAGCAGTAAGGTCACCCCGAAGCCTTCTCTTCTCCAGATGGAGCAGACTGCTGACATTAAACTACGCTGCCCTCACCCCCTGCCCCAAACTTAATGCATGGGATAAATCCCACCTGAATGAGCGTTTTCGGCTACACCAAGGTGCTGGAGCAGGACT
This sequence comes from Rhea pennata, assembly GCF_028389875.1. Taxonomy (NCBI): domain Eukaryota; kingdom Metazoa; phylum Chordata; class Aves; order Rheiformes; family Rheidae; genus Rhea; species Rhea pennata. The sequence goes on along the minus strand of NC_084670.1, from coordinate 11,720,480 downwards.
GGGGCCGGTGGGGGCTCTCCTGCAGCACACCGTGGGACGAGTGCTCGCCCCAGGCAGCCACAGGCAATTTGGGGTCATGCAGGCCACGAACCCTGGTGCTGCAGGGCTGTGGAGAATAGGGTGAAACGGGGGATCTCCTGCCGCCACACTTTGGGCGCCTTGGAGGGGCAAGACGTCACCCTCTGGAGCTGACAGCAGTGAGCTTGTGGCTGATTTAGGGGGAACAAGCTTGGTAAAGGGAGGAACGCGCCCTGAGCTGTCCACGCAGCCCCTGCGAATGGCGGGACCGCAGCTGGCCTGACAAAGTCCAAGTCTCGCACAGTCGGTCCCCGGTTCGGGAGTCTGGGACTCCTAGCTAGTCCTGGTCGCGGGATCCCAGTCGGTTTGCAGACCGGGAGCAGTCAGGAAGCTCCAGGACCTCTGTCTCCTTAAAAATCTCAGGCAAGCTGTCTTTTGCCTGCCCCACTCCTGGCTACCCGACCGCCTCGCCTCCCTCCCGCACTCCATCGCTGTGCTCTCAGGATCAAACATTCCCGCTTCTCCTGGAGCTGAGCTGGCGGCGCCGGGAGCAAGGAGCACGCCGGTGGGATGGCTCCAGGGAGGAGCTGCGCGCACACCGGGCTGCTGCTGTGCATGTCCGCCTGATCACTAGCGTGAGAAGTTGTGCCGGGCCTCTGGCGAGAGGAGCAGCAGGGAGAGGTTGCCGAGCCTCTCCCGGGGCTCATCCTCTCTCCCGGATCCGGGGCGGAGGGAGGAGGAGGGAGCTGCTCCCGGGGCTCCACCTGTCTCAGAGAGGACTTGCCGGAGCCCTGGCAGGAGACAGGGGGCTCGTCCATGCCCCCGAGCCCGGCCTAAGGGCTGGCCGTGAGCGGGAGCAGAGCCAGCGGCTCTCAGCCACCGCCGTCGCCCGCAGTGCCTGCAGCCGAGCCCCGGGGCAAGCTCGGCTCCGCTCCACCCCGCCGCCCTGGGGCGAGTCCCCCGGGGCCTCCTCCCCTGGAGCCTCCTCCCCCGGGGCACCCCGGGCGCCTCCACCCGCCCAGCTGCCCCCAGGCGCTGACTCAGCTCTGCCAGGGGAGCTCCCTGCAGCCGCCGAGCTGGGGCCTCCGTCGGAAAAACAGAGCTGCGCCGTGACGTGAGGCCGCCGGTGCCCGGGGAGCCTGGGGCCCCGGGGGAAACGGGCTGGTTTCTCTGAAGTGGCAGAGGGCTCCCTGCCTGCGCCTGGCGCGTTTGCCGCCCGCGCAGCCGGCTTGCACGTGCTTCCTGTACGAAAGCTGAGCGAAAAGCAGCGAGATGGGGGGTGGCGGAGGGGCGCGGGGGCCCGCGCTCGCCTCCCCCAGGGCTTTCCTGGCATCGGCAAGGGGTTTAAGTTCTCCCCGCCGCCCGAGGGTGAGAGGAGACCCTGGGCTGTTTGGCCAGTGGGGTTCTCGTGCAAAACCCTCAGCACGTTCAAAAACACAGGCAGCAGCCGCGAGCAGAGCCCGCAGCACCTCGGGGCAGCAGAGAGGGGGACAAGGAGGGGGAACCGAGGCGCAGTGCGAGGGGCTGCGCAGGCGGGTGCCCTGGGAGCGGTACCCGGCGGGGCAGGGCCGCGGGGCCGGCTCGCGAGGGGCAGCGCTGCTGCTCGGGGTGCTCCAGGCGGCCACGGGTTTATGGCTGCTCTTACCTGGGCGCCCCGCGGGGAGGGAGAGAGCCGCCCCGGGCGCGCCGAGCAGTCCTGCCCGCGGCCGTTAGAGAGCAGCAGCTCCGTGCCGCGCCGCCCGCGCCTCTGTCCGGCTGGCACACGCCAGCGCCAGCCAGCCGGACACGGTGGCAGCTGCAGAGCCCGGGGGGAGCAGCATCGGCGGGGGGACACCCGGGACGGGGTGGCCAGGCTCCCCGGGACACACGCGTATCCCTGTGACCGGCTGCCCGGGATGGTGCTGCTGGTCCTGGGCTGGCACCCGTGTGCCCTCGGGCCATGGGGCACTGGGGGGGACAGGACTGGACTGACCTTTGCGGGCTGTTTGAGGGCCAACAGGGCCCTGGGCCGTGCTGGAGCCAGGGCAAAACCTTGCTCAGCCACACTGCCGCCACCTCACCCTCGCCCAGACACCTGTCCCAGGGCGGATGGCGGGTGCTGAGGGCATCTGTGCTCTCTACTTCACCCGCTTCTGCAAACCCAGCGGCATGGTGGCTGCTCCAGCCTGCGAGCGGCTGCAGCCCCCTCCGGGGAGGGCCCGGGGTGAGCTCCTGCCAGCTCCGATGCCATGGGGGGAGGAAGGGGCTGGGGGCAGGGTGAGAGGGGGCTGTGTGTATATTTATGGATGTGGGCAAGGAGGGGGCTGAGGAGGTGCCTAAATGTTTCTCAGGGGCAAATCTGCATCTATAGGGGGGTTATGCTGGGAGGGGGGGAGGCATGTGCCTATGGAGGGGGCTCTGTGCCCCTGGGAGGACTGAGGGTCAAAATGTCTATGGGGATCCTTGTGCCTGCGGGGAGGTCCCCGGTGGCTTTGTATCTATGCGGGTGTGGGTCCATGGGGTTTCCCTGTGTCGGGGGGGGGTCTCTCTGGGGAGAACTGTGTCTATGGGCTGTCTGTGGGGGCGGTGCCATGTGCCCATGCACCTATAGGGGGCTGTGTCCGATGGAGCGGGGAGACTGCGTGTAGGCGGCGGCTCCCCTCGAGCCTCGGACAGCCCAGGACGTGGGACGGGGTTTGGGGGGTAGGGGTGACACCGCCTCATCCCCCCCCCCCCCCCCAGCTCCGGCCCACCTCCGTGCCGCCGTGCGGCTGCCCCTTTAAGAGCGGCGAGGGGGCGGGGCGGGGTGACGTCACGCGTCATTGATAAAGGCGGCGGGATTCCCTGCCGGCCCAGCGGGACCGGCGGCGGCGGCGGCGCCTCCACGTGCGCGCGGGACCGGCGGCGGCGGCGCATCCCCGAGCCCCCGGCCCGGCCCGCCGCGGACCTCGCCATGGAGCCCGGCGGCCTCTACTCGCCCTTCCCCACCGCCCTCCCGCCCCGCGTCCGCTCGGAGCCCGCCCCGGCGCCGGCACCGCCGCTCCGGGCGGCCGAGACCACCCGCATCATCACGGACCCGCTCTCGGGCCGCTCCTACTGCAGGGGCCGCCTCCTGGGCAAGGTACCGGGCCGGGGGGCGGGCGGGCGGGGCCGGCATCCGAGCGGGCCGGGAGGGCGCCGCGCTCGCCTCCCCCCCGCGTGGGAGCCAAGGGGAGCCACGGGGCCGCGGAGGGGCGGCCGTGACAGTGGGGTTCGGGGCGCGCGTGGGGGCTGCGCCGGGACCGGGGCCCCGCGCTCGGAGCGGTGCGGGGGTGGCGGCGCGCCGGCCCCGGCCCGGCCCGGGCGGCTCGGCAGCTGAGTGTGCAGATCGGCGCGCTGACATCACGGCAGGAAAAACCTGTCTCCGCGCTGCTCGCTTTCGGTGGCCTCAAATCTCCCGGCCTGTTCTACTTTCCTGCCCGGTGCAGGACTTTCCAGCAGCTCTGTCATGCGGAAAGATGCAGAGCCTTGCCATGGTGGGAGGAAAAACGCCCTGGAGGCTCTACAGACACCGAGTGAAGAGAATCCCTAGTCGAGAGCCTTGTAGTTCAGGTCTTGGTGGGTGACATCGCAGGGCAGAGAGAGGCTTATGATGCTCTCCAGGCTGTGTTGCAAGGAAACAGTTGAGGAGGCTTCTAAATGCTTGGGGTGGCTGAGGCAAGAGCAAAGAGCATCTCGCTTATTCCTAACCTCATCTGCCTTTGCAGGGAGGATTTGCACGATGCTATGAAATGACAGACCTCTCAAGCAACAAAACCTATGCCGTGAAGGTCATTCCTCACAGCCGGGTAGCTAAACCCCACCAGCGAGAGAAGGTAGGCAGCATGGGGTTCCCAGAAGGTGCCTGGCTGGCAGAGGTGCAGCAAGAGTCCTGCATTTACCTGTGGCTCCTGCTCTGTTTCAGATCACCAATGAGATTGAACTGCACAGGGACTTGCACCACAAGCACATTGTCAAGTTCTCCCATCACTTTGAGGACTCAGAGAGCATTTATATCTTCCTGGAGCACTGCAGTAGGAAGGTGAGTGCTGTCTGCCAGAGGTTCCCATAAAATGAGCCGCAGGTGGCTGGTGCTGGGCAGTATCTGAGGAGCTGCATTAGCACCGTTTCTCCTGATTTCTGCTATTTGCTGTTCTGTTCCATCCTCTGAGCTAACCCTGCTCAGCCACAAGCTGTTTGCTTGCACTGGAGACACTGCAGATTACCTATCTTGTTCAGGGTATCTGCTCGTTTTGGTAATGCATAGTGCCCAGTGGTGCCACCTGTAAATCCATTAGTTGTCCTGAGCATCCTGTGGTGACCTTAATGCTTTGAGTTCATGAGCATGATGGAAGGATTATTTGTGCACGTATGACTTCTGGAAGAGCTGGCTTTTGCCAACCTCTTGCCTAGTGGGCATAGCTGCTTGTTCTCCCTGCCTGCGGTCACCTAACTGCCTTCTTTCCCTCTGCAGTCCCTGGCTCACATCTGGAAGGCCCGCCATACTCTGCTGGAGCCAGAAGTGCGCTATTACCTCAAACAGATCATCTCAGGCTTGAAATACCTCCACCTCAAGGGCATCCTACACAGGGACCTCAAGCTTGGTGAGTGGTACTCTCAGGGCAGAGAGCTATGCAGATGCTGGGCTGCCCTACAGTGGTTAGTGCTGATGCATCACCCTTGTCTTGTAGGCAACTTCTTCATCAATGAAAACATGGAGCTGAAAGTGGGGGATTTTGGTCTAGCTGCTTGTCAGGATATCTCTGACCAGAAGAAAAAGTAAGTCAGAGTTCCCTGCTCCAGAGCTGTCCAAGAGCTCATCTTCCTCTTCCTGGGCAGCATCCAAAGCAGAGGGGGAAGCAGCCCTCCCTGGCTGCAAGGGGTGGTGGGGCAATTCCTGCCCCAGCTGCCTGGGGCTCCTAGCTGCAGGCGAGGAGAGTGGGGGTGAGAGGCTTGTGCCTCCCCCCCAGGAGGGAGCTCGCAGCCCCCGAACAATGTGCTCACTATGGCTATTGTGCCTGCCCGGCTGCCCTGCCGGGTGTGCTGGGCTGGGGACACAAAGGCTCTGTTCCTTGCTGTATGCAGCATAAGCTCTTCCCAACGGCTTGCCGGGAGCAGCTGCTCCTGACCTCTGGGAACTGGGGGGAGGGAGCTTGTTGGGGAGTGGGAGGGGGGCTCTCATAGCTGGATGGAGCCTCTTGGCCTCAAAGAGCAAAATGGGAGGGAGTAGAACAGTCTGCAAGCTAAAACTGAGGGCTTGGACAGGGAGAGGCTGGCTGCGAAGGGAGGCTAACTCGGGGAGAGGCTGACTCGGCTCTCTCTCCACAGGACAATATGTGGGACCCCCAACTACCTGGCTCCTGAAGTGCTGCTGCGACAGGGCCATGGGCCTGAGTCGGACGTGTGGTCTCTGGGCTGTGTCATGTAAGTTAGCACTGCTGTGTGCAAAGTGTTGTGGCTGGGGGAGGACAGGGTCTGTATGGTCCTGCCCGCTCTGTGCGTGTCCCCAGGACTGGGGAGAGCCATGCTCGGAGCAGCCCTGACAAGGAAGCTGTGCTTTGCCCTGTGGGTCTGCAGTGGCTGCTGAAAGGCAGGGGACGGATGGCAAGTGGCTGAGTGCTTTCTCTGGAGCAGGGATCCCATCTTGGGGAACGGGGTGCTGCTCAGGAGCTCTGCGACTGGGAGCTGCACACTTGCAAACTCTTGTGCAGTTCTCAGCTCTGGTTCAAAGCAGGCTTGACCGACGTGAGAACATGATAAACAATGGAAAAATCTCTGTGGCTGGTGGCAGCTGCTGTGTGTGTCTGCACGGGGAGCGATAGCTGAGCCGCTTGTGCTGCTTCGATGAATCTCTGTCCCCTGCCTGGCTGCTACCCACAAGCTTCCTGCTGAACTTTCCACTCTGGCGCCTGCGAAAGCGGCCTCAGCGGTGCGGGGGGTGTGCTGGGGTGGGAGCAGCAGCAGCAGTGCAGCAGCTGGAGGAGCTGGCCTTTGCCTCTCCAGCCCTCCCTTGGCTCCTAGGGGCTCCTTGCCTGTTGCTCTTAATAGTTGCTAGGAGGAAGCACGGCCGGATGTGAACGCGGCTGCCCTGTTGCTCATTCCCCGGGCTGGGAAGTGGAGCTCCCAGCCAGGTGTGGCTGCATGTGTGTGAATAACTTCCTTGCTCTAAGTGCTGCTGAGTCATGAGCCCCACAGGGATGTAACCATGGAATGTGTCCTCTCCCAGGTATACCCTGCTCTGTGGGAACCCTCCTTTCGAGACCTCTGACCTCAAGGAGACCTATAGGTGCATCAAGCAGGTAGATTACACCCTGCCTGCCTTCCTCTCGGTGCCTGCCAAGCACCTCATCGCTGGCATCCTGAAACGCAACCCCCAGGACCGCCTCACGCTTGAGGAGATCTTGGACCATGACTTCTTCAAGGTGAGCAGGTGGGAGCCTGCAATCAGATCTGTGGGTGCATGTGACTCTTCTCCAGGCAGGATGAGGCTTTTCCAACTGTGACCGCTAACACAAAGCACAGGGCACTGCCCTTGGTGTGCTGTCCTTGTCACCCTAGTCCCTTGAGGGAAGTGGTTGGTGTCCGGTGGAAATCCCAGCTGGAGGGATTGCTCTGGGTGCTGAGGAATCTGGGGTGGTCCCTGCTGCTCTGTCTCTATAGCACAGGCTGTTTCTCATACTGATAATAGTTAAATGTGCATCCTGGATATGTGGCTTGACAGAAATGCAAGCCGGCTGTCAGGAGGGCTGTGAGTAATAGGTCAGCTCAGGGCAGCTGATCTGCTGTGCAGCATGTGGGCTACAGAAACTGAAGCCCTGCTTTGGCCTCTCTGCAGGGCTACACACCTGAGAAGCTCCCTCCCAGCAGTTGTGTGATGGCTCCAGAGCTGTGTCCCCCCAACCCAGCCAAGAGTCTGTTTGCTAAAGTCACAAAGACGCTCTTTGGGAAGAAGAAACCCAAGGGTAAGGCTGTGCTCTCACCCGGGTGGACAGGAGCCCCTGGAGGATCAATTCTCCAGGGAAAAGTGGGCCCTGGCTCCTAATGAGATCTCCTGATGGTGTTCTGCAACCCCTTTTTGTTTGGGGGGAGGGAGGGGCACAAACTGTGTTTGCTCCTGCCCTTCCGGTGTTGCATTGCTGGTGGCTTGGTGCTGGGTGCGCTCGCCTGGCGAGCGGATGCTGGGCTGCAACCCGCAGTGGGTAGTTCCTCCTGAAAACCTTGTGTTCCATGAGAACTGGGAAGTGAAAGTGGAAGGCAGCTGCCTGATATCATCCTTCCCATGATGGGCATGGAAGAGGCCAAGGGAGAGCCAAGCTATTGTGGGTGGTGGCCCAGATCATCATCCCCTCCCTTCCCCCATGCCTAGCAGTGGGCTCATTGCCTGCTCTCTCCTTAGCCAAGAAGAGCTCTTCAGAGGACAAAGATGACATCTCCAAGCTGGTCACTGGGTTGATGAAGACCTCAATCTGTCGTCAAATGAGCTACAAAACCCTGGAAGGGAATGAGGTAAACAGAGTAGGGCTTGTCCCCAAGCCTGGGTCCACCCCTCCTTGAGGGACTAGATTGGGATGGTGCTAATGCCAGGCCTCTCTGCAGGCCACCCCAGTGTCACGCCGCAGTGCAAGTTCCAGCCCTGTAGAGACACTGGCAGAGGAGACATCTCACAAATCTGCATCCCCTTCCATCCGGGGGACGATGGCCAGCAGTTGTGAAGGTGAGTAATACCTGCCCAAGCTACCCTGACCTGTCCTGAGCTCCCTGGCCTGCTGTGGCTGATAGCAAGGGGACAGGATGGTTGACTCAAAGCTTGTCATCTTCCCTCTGCAGCCATTGAAGACTGCATCACTGCCTCTGCTGTCATTGAGTCAGCTGTCCGGCTCCTGCGGACCTGTCTGTCCTGCATGCCCCTAGGTAAACCAGTCAGAAGCAGCTCCTGGAACAGTGAACTGTGTCCCTCTCTGCACAGGATGAAGGCAGGGTTGCAGTCTGGGGTATCTTAAATGCTGTTGGAGGCTGCTGCTGAGGGGTCTGCTTGCTTGGGGTGGGATGGTGAGCTAGGCAGATGCAAGCTGCTTACCCTTGCCTTTCCATCCCACCAGTGGACAGAAACCCAGCCTCCCTGGCCCAGCATGAGCAGTTCGTCTGGGTGAGCAAGTGGGTGGATTACTCCAACAAGTATGGCTTTGGCTACCAGCTCTCGAACCACAGCATTGGGGTCCTCTTCAATAATGGCACGCACATGATGCTCTCCCCCAACCACAAGTAAGCAGTGGGGAAGGTGCTGGTACCTCTGGGGCCTGCCCCTTGGCAGGGTGGGTGGGAAGGGGCTGATGGAGGTTGGGGAGGCTCCACCAGTTGTGGTCTTAGGGTTGGGTGTGCTGGGTGTCCCCAAAGCTCACAGTCTGCTTCCCTTCCCAGGATGGTGCATTATAACTTTACCAACAGCAGACACATTGCGTTCCCTGTGTCTGCCATCCCTGAGCAGCTGCAGGGACAGATGAGTGTCTTGCGCTATTTTGCATCCTACATGGAGCAACATCTCATGAAGGTGGGTGTATTGGGGCCCTGGTTGAGGGGTGGGCTGGGACCATGAGCATGTTGGACGTAAGCTTGACTGCTCAATGCAGAGTTGTGGGAATCCCTAGCCATAGCCAGGTGAACACAGTTGTGTCCTGGTAGCAGGGACCTCCCCCTGGGGATATACCTGGCCCCACTGTTTGCACCCCCAATCCCAGACTGGTGTGGTAGCTTATGCAGGCCTTTCTCTTCAAGGGAGGTGACTTGCCCAGCATAGATGACCTTGGGCAGCCAGCCCTCCTCCTCCTGCAATGGGTGAAAACTGACCAGGCCTTGCTCATGCTCTTCAGCAGTGGCACCCTCCAGGTATGTGTGGGGTTCATGGGGATGCCTAACGCCTATGGGAAAGAAGCTTCTGGGGACTCCCAGCCTGGGTTGGATCTTGTCCACTGCAGCCCAAATGCAAAGTCCAGCTGCAAAATTAGTTGTTGGTCCAGGCTACTGCTCCTGTACCTAGAGCTACTGGCAGTGGTTTGTCCAGCCTCTGGGAGGGTGTAGGGAGGCACCACGCTTTGGCCAGCCAATTCTGGCTGCTCTGCTGCTTGGGCCAAGCTGGGTTCCTGCCGCAGGGTGTGGAGTGGCCGATCCTCCTGGGCTGGTCAGGGAGGAGGAACAGGTTGAGGCAGGAAGTGTGGCTCCATTTCTGTTCCCCTGTGCTGCAAGTGGTGTGGATTATACCAAACTTGGGCTTAATGCTAGCCCCACCTGTCTCCTAGGTGAACTTCTACAATGACCATACCAAGGTGATCATCAGCAAGCCTGACCACTCCTGCCTTGTCACCTACATCAACCGAGAGCGCAACTCCTACACCTACAAGCTGTGCAGCATCCGGGAGCTAGGTTGCTCTCCTGAGCTCCAGGACCGCCTTGGATACATACTCAGGCTCCTCCAGGAGCAGGCTGATGCCTAGTTTGGGACCTTGGGGACCCTCTCTGGATGTAGAGGTCTTCCCTTACCCTTCCACAGGATGGGAGGTGTGTTTTGGTGCTGGATGACTATCTGGGCCCCCTGTACTCTGGTGCTCAGTTGGACTCTACAGACTAAGACACCTGGATGTGGCTGTGGCAGCTGGTCTGGGCACCCTTTGTTCTTACTCTTCCTTGGCTTCTGGCAATCACTGCCTCTGTGCTGGCAGCTCCTGCTCTGGTTGTGCTGGTCTTGGAGTGTGCTGGGAGACTGGGGCAGAGCAGAGGGAGCAGGTGAGTGCCCTGCAGCCTGGTTTCAATTTGTAGCCTGGTACATCCTTGTAATGGCTGGTGCTTCAGCCTTCCCTGGCTACCAGTTGCCTGCCACCGGAGCTCTGGCTGTCCTGGGCACTGGGCAATGTGTCTAGCTGCCATCTTCACCTGGAATCATGCTCAGGCATATTAAGTTGTCTCCAGAGTCCAGAGCCGAAGGCTTGGGTTGCTATGGCATGAGGATAACACTCCCAAACAAGGGACAGACAGGGGTGAAGGGCATTACCTGCCTTGCCAGTAGGGTGTGTGGGCTGGTGCATGCTACTCTACAACCACTACACTAAGGAGGGGGAGCAAAGTCCCCTTGGGTGGTGCTAGGATTGACCATGTTTCAGCTACTCAAATTTGTGAATCATCTGGTACAACTTGAGGCTTGATAGAGGAAAGAGGGATCTGAGGGCTTGTCTGGAGAAGCCCTCATTTTGCTGGGACCTGTGGGAGATTTCTTGTTTCAAGGCAGTCTGTATTTATGTTATTTATATGGATTTATTTATTTTCATGTTGGACTCTTCATGTGCAGCTCCCTTGTCCCTCATTGACCTCAATAAAAAAATTTCCTCTTCTAAGAGCAAACTTTTTCTACCTTGCTTGGTGCTGGGTCCTGTGCCACAAACTGGTTATAGCTTCCCCAAAGCTGGAGAGCAGGGCATCCTCATCTTCATCCTTGCTTGGTGTTGGGGCAGGATCGCGGAGCTGGGTGTTCTGGGGACCTTACTGGCTTGAACTGGTATGCGGATGAGGCCCTCCTCTCCCTTAGAATTAGCTCTTGCTCACTGCTAGTTCTGACCTTGGATCAAATCCAGCTGCTCTAAAGCCTGTGCTGAGCTGGACTGGGGTAAGCAGGATCTTACGCCCCAAGATAGGAAGCCTCTTGTCCACGGCCCTTTCAGTGTTGGCTGCAGGGGCTGGCTCACTTCCCTCTGGCTTTGCACTCTACTTCATGTGGTGGGATATGAGCTGGGACCAAGGCCAGGAAAGGGCAAGGATTTAATCCTGCTCTGTGGATGCCCTTTCAACATGATCTGTTACCTCCTGCCCTGCTGCCCTGGTATTGGTGCAGTCAATCTGCTGTGGGAAACAGGCTGGGCTGCTCTGTGTGTCCTTCCCCAGAGCAGCTGCCTGCTCCAGGACTTTTGTTTACACCTTACAACCTGAAATGCAGTATTTTCTGAAGCTTAGGTCCTCTTGCAAAGCTATAAAGGGAAGCTGCAACTTGGGGCCTATAGTGAGCCCCCAAACCTGGCAGTCAGGTAGGGGTCCAGCCCAGCACTGCAGGGAGCTGCATATGGGGTGTTGTAGAGGCTGGGTGCTACCCCGGCGCTTAGAGCCTGCTTTGGCCATATCCTGCTGCTATGGGAAGAGAGCCTGTGACTTCCAGGCTGATGCACTGGCTGCATGTCACCTGAGGTGCCTGGCTCCTCACCTGCACCGCAGGCCGAAGCTTCTGAGATAGGAGAGCTGCAGCTGGAGCAAATCCCTTTATTTCCAGCCCTTCTTTTCCTGCAGTGCTACAAGGCAAGAGCAGGGCTACTCAAAGTAGAGCCCATGCACCGTGGCCACGGCAAAGAGGGAGGCGTTGGAGAAGGTGGCCGAGGCGAAGCTGTCGCTCTGGGGGTCCCACAGCGCCCGGCTGGCCACGAGCATGCTCTGCTGGCCCCGCTGGCCCAGCAGCACATGGCAGACAAGCTTGTAGCGGGGCGGCACCACCTCCTTCGCCCGGCTCCGCACAAGGTCGGCCAGGCTGTGGGCCAGCTGGGTGCCGCTCTGGGCGCCGTACACCACATCCCCCAGCGAGCTGGCCAGGGCCGACTCCAGCACCCGCTGCACCCGGCAGGCATTGAACTTGCAGCCCTCGTCTGGCTGCATCTTGTAGGTGTTCTCGTAGCGAGTCTCCTGGATGGGCTGGAAAAGGGGGAGCCCCGAGAAGCTGACGCGGCTGTGGAGCATCCAAGGGCCGGCAGCGGGGCGCTTGCCCCCGGGCGCCGCGCCGAGCGAGCTCCGGCGGCTGGCGAAGGGCGCGTTGAGGGTGCTGAGGATGGAGCTGCGGCGGGAGGGGAGCAGCTTGCCCTCCTCGGTGCTCTTCGCCGGGGCCGTGGGCCGGGCCGGCGCATCGGGGGGCTGGGAGCCGTGGTGCGTGCCCCCCGGTGCTGCCCGGGGCAGGGGGGCTTCAGCGCCGTCTGGAGCCACTGCCGGTAGCGGCAGGGCCGACTCCTGCTTGGCCATTCGGGCAGCTTGGAAGGAAGATGTGGCCCTGAGCTACAGGCGCAGCAGTGGTCCTGCTGCTCCCGGGGACTTTCCTGAGCCCGCATGCCCCCTCGCGTCACCACCGACCGCCTCTCGGCTTCGCTTCTCCCTGCCCACTGCGACGCTCCCTCCTTCAGGTGCATCTCCGTGTGGCTCGGCAGAGGTGTGCTGGGGGACAGGAGGCAGCAGGCACGGAGCGGCTGTGCATGTCAGGAGGATCAGGGCTCCGAGGCTGGCAAAGGGCAGGTTTGCACCTCAGGAGACCCCCAACTTTCCCTGCTTGGCCGGTGGCAGCCACCTCTGCCTCTCCGGTGCACCTATCCCAGCAGCCTGGGGCCTCCTGGCCAGTGGGACCCATCCCCAGCCCTGTTCATCGTCATGAGCAGCTCCTTCCTCCCTAGTCCTCCTGGACCGCACTGTTCACACACTTACCCCCAGCCCTGCGCGTGCCTCTGCCGGGGTAAATCACAGCACTGCTCTGGCTGATTGCTCCGTGCCCCCGGGGCTGCTCTGTGGTCGGACCACCCGTCCCCCTTGGTCTCAGCAGGCCGCAGAGCAAAACCTGTTGTGTCTGTATCGGTGGTGGAGTGTGAGGTGTTGCTATGTGACACTGAAATACTCCAAGGCCCTGGCCCTGGGGCACGGCTCCGGTAACTCTTTGCTTCCTGGTCCTTCAACACCCTGGTCCTTGCTTGCCCTCCGCTGCGTCCAGCTTCCCTGCATGGCCGGGAAGGCAGCCGGCTCAAGCCCAGAACCAGCTACGTCACCCAGCGTGTGGCCAGATGGCCCCAGGTCTTGGCCTGCCAGCGTAGACTCTGTGTGTGTGTGTGCATGCTAAGCCCGGGAGAAGCTCTCAGCCCTGGACTGCAGCCAGCACTGGGGGCACGATTTCCCCCAGCACAGGTCCTCCAGCCTCAACAGGAAAAAAGCATCACCATGACCCCAGGGACCTCCTAGAGCACCAGAAAAGGAGGAGGATCAAGGGAGAGGGACCACAGCACTGGAGACATGACGGCCCCATCTCCTCCCGGCAGCCCTGGAAGGAGCTCTCAGGTATTTAACGTGCCAAGGGAGAGTGATGGGTGGAGAGGAGCCTGCTGTGCCACAGCCATCTCTGCTTGGCACCCCAGCTGCGGGACCCTGGCGGCATCCTTTGGGTGCTCGTTCCTCCTGGGCAGCCTCTCCTACGGCATTGGGGCGAACGGGATGCCTGGGAGTGCGTGCGGGCGCCGACAGGCCCATGGCCCAGTGCCGGGGTGGCCGAACCCAGCGGGGGGGACGGGACACCCCGAGGCTGCTGCCATGCCCCGGCCCCGAGCAGGCTTTGGCTGGCGGAGCCCACCCGGCCGCTCCGCGGCGGCCGCCCGGAGCGCCACGCCTCTGCTCGGCCTGGCCGCCGCGCTGCTCGAGGAAAGAGGAGAAAAAGCTTTTGTGCTTCTGTCTCCCGTGCGAGGTGTTCAGAGCCTGCTGCCGGCTGGCACCGCCAGGCACGCCGGCAGCTGAGCCCTGCTCCCGCGGGGTCTCTGCCCTCGCCGCCGTCCGTCTGTCCGTCCCTGCTCCTCCCTCTCCCTCTCTCGCCTGCGGGGAGCAAAGGTGGGTCCCTGCGTGGGCGCCCGGGCCCCGGCCGTGGGGCCAGCCGGGAGCCGCGCCAAGGGGAGCGGGTCTCCCCCCGCCCCGGCACGGCGCCTGCCTCACGCCTCGGCACTGTTTGCAGCACTGCCTTTCTATTTTACTTATTTATTTATTTTTTTTTGTATCCATAGCAAATCCGAGCGAGCCAGGCTGCACCGGCGATGGGCCGTGCCGCGGCCGGCCGGCCTCCTCCTCCTCCTCCTCTTCCTCCTCCTCCCCCCGCCGCCGCCGCCGCCGCCGGGGCCCTCCTGCCTCCCGTCTCCGGCCTGCTCCGCGTTCCTCCGGCGCGCTCCCGGCAGCGGCCCATGGCCCGCTCCTGCTCGGCGCGGCTGCACGGCGAGGCGGCCGCCTTCACCGCCGCCCTCCGCTCCCTCGTCAACAACCCGCAGTTCAGGTGAGGGGCCGGGGACGCGTCCCCCGTCCCGTCCCCCCCACCCCCTGCCCGGCGCCGCGGCGCACGGCCGGCCCCCGCGCCCGCACCGTCCCGCTCCGTCCCGTCCCGTCCGCGCGGCGCTCCGGCAGCCGCGGCTCTTCCGAAGGCTGGTGCTGCGCCAACCTCCTCTCCACAGGAGGAGGACTCCCCTGGGTGCTCCCAGGCCCCGTCCCTCCCCAGCGAGCAGCTCTGCCCCGTCTGCTCTCCAGCAGCGGCCTCAGTTATTCCGTCCCTCTGCGGCCTTCTGGATCCGGGAGGGAAGACCGTCCGCCTCTCCCCCCTGCCAGCCCCCTCCTGCCCGGCAGCGGGCTGGCTTGCGTGGGCCTCTTTCTGCCCACTTCATGCTAAGGATTGGCACAAAAGCTGCCTGCATCAGAGGAAATCCCCATCCCTGATGAAATTCTGGCCACCAGAAGAGAAATCCCTGAGAAAACTCCCCAGCTGCACTGCCACGTGGTAGCGAAGCTGCCAGGGTCTGGCTGCCCACAGCCCCAGCCTGCGTCTCGTATCCTGCAATCCGAAACCTGCACCCCAAATCCAGCATCTGGCATCCTGCAGCCAGCATCCCGCATCCAGCACCCTGCGTCCTTCTTCCCGCAGTCTGCATCCTGCAATCCTTCATCCCGCAATCTGCATCTCACACCCCGCAATCTGCATCCTGCATCCCACAGTCTGCATCCTGCAATCCTTCATCCTACAATCTGCATCTCACACCCCGCAATCTGCATCTCACATCCTGCAATCTGCATCCTGCACCCCGCACTTTGCCTGCGGGCCGCAGCCGTGGAGCAGTTTATTCCAGGGCGCCTGGAGGGTTGTGCTCACACCTCCCTTGGCCACGGCACGCCGCAGCCTGCTGTGCAGCTCCGCATATCGCTCATGACAGCCCCGACACGTGCGTGGGCCGGGCCGGGTGCCTCCCCGTGTGCCCCGCGGGTGCAGGGTGAGCCGGGTGCCAGCCTGCCAGCGGCGCTGCTGGGGCCGCGAGCCGAGGCGGCCGCGCTCGGCGCCCGGCTGCGCAGCGCGGCTTTCCCTTCGCCTGGCTGCTCTCAGGGCGAACGCTGCCTTCTCCAGCAGGCTGAGGCTTCTCCCTGCTCAGGTCGGGGCTGGCACCCCGCGGGTCTCTGCCTCTTCCGGAGGAAGCGACTTCCCTAGCCTGCCCGCAGCACCCGGGCGCAGCAAGCAGCAAAGCCCCCCAGGCCCCTCCATTCCCCCCGCCCCGGGACAAGCCGCTGCGCTAAAAAGAAGGGAGCTGTCCCGCTCCGGCCGCTGGCGGTGCAGAAGAGACCCCCCCCCCTTTGCTGCAGCAGGCACCCCCTGTCCTAGCCCCCCATGGGGTCCTGGCTCCGCGCCCCAGGCCACGGCTCTGCCTCTTGGGGTGCTGGATGCCCAGTCCCGCTCTCCTTCTCCGCAGCGACGTGACATTCGTGGTGGGCCAGGAGAAGCGGGAGGTGTTTGCACACCGCTGCGTCCTGGCCTGCCGCTGCCAGGCCTTCCAGGGGATGCTGAGCCAGGTGCCGGCGGGTGGCGAGGGTCCCCCTGGCAGCGTCCCACCGCAGGGCCCCCTCGTCCTGGGCAACGTGCAGCCCGAGGTCTTCCTGGCCGTCATTGAGTTCCTCTACACCAACTGCGTGACCCTCAACAGCCACATTGTGAGTGGGGCATGGCGGGGTGCTCTGGGCACAGGAGGGAGGGGATGGGATGCACGGGGAGGAGAGGGTGGGCATGTTGCTGCTCCTGGGCCACCAGAGCCGGAGGGGAGGCTCTGCACAAAGCCTTCGTGGTGGGAGGTGTAATAAGTCTGTGGAGCCTCAGCCCAGCACGAGAGGGGTTGTCCAGAGCACCATGTCCTGCAGGCATCTGCTCCAGCCTTGGCACAGGCAGGACGTGGCTCCCTGGCCGTGTGCACCACAGGCAGAGAGGAAACAGCTCTGGCCCCTGGTCCCCCCTGCTCAGGGGCTTGGTGCCATGTGACCAAAATCCACAGGGAGAGAGCGGCACCTCAGACATGGCTGCATGAGGACCTAGGCCCCTGGGATGGTGACACCAGAACTGGACACCTCCCACCTCCGCGTCCCCTATTGTAGCAGTCCTTTCTCCTGCCTCCCTACCTGGGAGCTGGGTGCAACTGGTAGCAAGAGCAGAGATGAGGCGATAGCAGGAGGGAAGGGGACACGCGCCCTTGGCCCTGGCCCGCCGATGGGACCTGCATGACAGTGCTCATGGGGTTTCTCTTGCTGCTCAGGCCCTGGAGGTGCTGACCTCGTCGGTGGAGTATGGCCTGCAGGACCTGTGCAAGGTAAGGCCCTGCTCGCACCCAGGGCAGTGTCGTCACCAGCTGAGCCAGACTGGTGCCCTGCACCAAGTAGCACCCCAGGGTGGTCCCCACATGGCTGGTGGCTGCAGAGGGGTCAGCAGACGGTGCCCGAGTGGTTCCTGCCTGGGCCGTGGTGCATCGCCCAGGTCCATCCTGGAGCGGCAGGGCAGCTCGGGCTCAGCCCTGTTTCTCGAGCCCAGAGGGGCTCTCCGGCGGGTTCCCCCTCCGGGTTGATGCAGAGCCGGGTTGGGAGCTGGGATCCACCTCGGGGGGCGGGGGAATCCCAGGGAAGGGCACAGGGCCTCTCCCTCCCGGGCAGCGGGGATCGCTCACTGCAAAGGCAGGCGCATCCCCCCCCCACCACCACCACCGGGGCTCCTCTGCCCTCCGGCTGCCTGCCAGGCAGACGCTCCTGGGGAGCAGCAAGCGCCCAGCACCCTGGCCGTGGCGCCACGGAGGGGTGCGGAAAGCAACGGGGGCATCGGAGCCGGCGCCCGCCGCGCGGGCCGTGTCTGGAGAGACGGCCGGGGAGCCGCGGCGAGGAGGGCGCAGGCGGCCGGGACACGTCATCGGAGGGATTCCTGGATTACGGCCGGGCTGATCCCGTGACCGGCTGCCTTGTGCCTGGACTTCCCCTCTCCTTTCCCACGCCGGAAGGGAAGGACCCTGCCGAGGCTGTAACCGCAGCCGCTGCCGAGGGGGCCGCGGGGTGGGCGCAGCCCCACGGCAGCCCCGGGGCCAGCGGCAGTGCCCGGTGCGGAGCGGGGCTCCCGGGCGGGCAGGAGGAAAGGGAGACGCTGCAAAAAGAAGGGGCCCAGCGCTCCGGGGGCGCCGAGCCGGCCGCGGGGGCTCCCCGTGCGGCTCAGCGCCTCGAGCCCCCGCCGCGGACGCAGGCTGGTGCGAAGGGGACGTGGGGCAAGAGGGGCTGCCGAGAGGCCGGGCGGAGGTGGAAATAACCGGGGGGGGGGAGGGGGGGGGAGGGTGCCCGGCCTCCTCCTGCAATCAAGGCGGTAACGGACAGTTGGAAAAGGGAGAAATTCAAGCGGAAATGGATGGTTCAGATGCTGGTGCTGAATGGGAGCCGGAGCTGCAGGGAGGGAAGATCTGGAAGGGCTGGAAGTACCGGGAGGGAGAATCCAGCAAAAAGCACGTGATGAAGGATAACCTTGTACCGTCCCAGCGGGGCTGATGTGCGGGTACGCGCCGGCACAGAGGGGACCTGGCCAGGGGGTGACAGGGAAGGGGGCCGACCCCCACCCACGCGCTGGCGGGGGAAACCCGTAGCCGTGTCCCCAGCTGCACGGTGACTTCATCGCCCTCCCCCACCGTCGCTGGTGACTCAGAGCCCTTCTGCCTCGAGCTGGCTGCCGACGGCTCCTCCCTGCCCATCGCCCCATCGTCGGGGCCCCAGGAGCCCCGACCGCTCCTGCTGCCCTCGGTGGCTCTGCCCCCGCGGCCCCGCTCCCCTTTGCAGGAGCCGTGGGGCCCGTCCCGTGGGAGATCTCCACCCGCCCTGCAACGGGGCGGCCGATAAGCGTGCCGGTCCGGCTGCATCGCACCGGCGCTGCTGGGCTTCGGGCTGCGGCCGGAGCCCCCAGCGTCGCCACGACTCCCGGGGTCGCCCGGGCCCCCAAGCACGGTGCCCTCCCGGCGCTGGGGGCCGGCGGCGGTGGCCGGGCGCGTGCCCCGCATCACAGCGTCCCTCGTCCCCACACCGGGTCCCGGCTGGGTGTGTGTGTGTGTGTGCGGGGGGTGCTGAGCGCCCCGGGGTGGCTCTGCTCCCCCAGCCCGGCCCCGTCTGCCTTTCAGCTCTGCGTCGAGTTCCTCAAGGAGACGCTGAGCGTGGAGCAGGTCTGCGAGGCGCTGCAGGTGAGTCGCCCGCGGCCCCGGGGCTGCAGCCGTCTGCAGCGGGTGCCCGGAGCGGGCCGGGGGTGGCTGGGAGAAGGGAAAAGCGCCCCCCCTCCCCCCTCCTCCGGGCCCCATCCCACCTCGGGGATCGGCCACGTCCCTCTGAGTGAGAAGTTCCCACGTGGTGTCACGGAGGGTAAAAAATAGCCCTTGCTATTTTTGGGACATGCATGAACAGCGTTTCCCACGTGCGCCGGGCCCTGCCTGCCCCCGGGCACGTCGCTCTGGGGCCACCGGAGCCAGCGCAGCCGGCGGCAGGGCCACGGCCCCCCCTCCAGCCCCCTCCCCAGCTGGAGGTCCCCTGTGCCCAGGTGCTGCCGTCACAGGCGGTTGCATCCAAACTGGGAAGACCTGGGGTTTGGGGGATCCCAAATGTAGACCAGGCCAACTGACACCACGATCCTTGAGGGACCTTCACTGACGTCCAGCGTCGTCTGTACTGACCTGCCGGGTGTCCCCTCCCCAGCTCCCTTGGGTGCCCTTGTGCCCAGCCAGTGTCCCCTCCCTTGGCTACCCTGGGGGAGTATCCAAAACCCCGTGGAGGTCCATCATCTGGAGATCCTGCAGCAAGGTGGGACAGTGTGACCAATGCTCCCAGGGCACATGGGAGCGTGTCACCAACTCAGCCCCGCCACCCCAGTGCACAGGGTCCCCGCAGCCCTGCGTGCCCCATGGCCACCACCGTGCCCCATGGCTGACGAAAGCAGAGGGTGTTTTCTCCTCTCTGAGGGCGAGGTGATGCTTGCAGGGTGGGACGCAGGTCCTGGTGTGCAGGAGCACCCGCCACGCGCGGGTGCCTGACCACCGTGGTATAGACAGAGCTAAAACTGGCCCAGCGGAAGCAAACAGAAAACCCCAAAACCTCAGAACAAAACAAACATGATCAAAACATCTCGCTCGCCCTCCTGGTTTGCGTCAGCGCTGGCCCCCGCCGAGCTGCTGGGGGAGGCGATGCCGCGCTTGGTGCACTGAGATGTCTGGACACGCGTGGGCTGCCAGCGCGTGGGGACGGGGATGGGGATGTGTCTGTCCCCCCCCCCCCCCCCCGTGCC
The DNA here is from genome assembly GCF_028389875.1 of Rhea pennata. Taxonomy (NCBI): domain Eukaryota; kingdom Metazoa; phylum Chordata; class Aves; order Rheiformes; family Rheidae; genus Rhea; species Rhea pennata. Next base: position 11,701,063 of record NC_084670.1, on the reverse strand, counting down.
CTGGGGACGAGCATCTCCAGCGCTGGCTGGGAGAGGATCAGGGCACCCCCAAACTGCTGCTGCTGCAGTGGGGTTTGCAGCTGTGGGGTGGGCTGGGAAGTGCAGCGGGGCCCTCGTGGCCGGTGGGGCCACCGAGCTGCTCGCTGCGGCCACCACCTCCAGCTGCAGCAGGGGACGGGCCAGGAAGGGGGGGGCCTTGGCTGTGCCCACCCCAGTGCAAGGAGCTCCAGTCCCCCCCCCCCCCCCCCCCCCCCCCCCCCCCCCCCCCCCCCAACGCTGGCACCCGTGCAAGGGTGCGTTACCTTGCCCAGGTCCCTGAGGCCACCCTGGGGGGGGCGGCAGCCTGTCGGTCTTTGGGGAAGGGGGTGCCCGTCCCGCCCCAGCCCCCCGCCCGCAGGCGTCCGCGTCGCCCCACAGGCCGCGGTGACCTACGGGCAGGCGGATCTCCAGCAGCACTGCCTGGCGTTCATCGAGGGCTGCACGGCGGTACGGCTCCAGGCTGGGGGGCACCGGGCGCGTGGGGGGACGGGCCAGGGCACGGGGAGGCCCCTTGCGGGGAGGGCTGGCCCCACAAGCTGGCGGGAGGCTGCGGGGAAGGTTGGGGGAGGGGGCGAGTCCTGGGGGGGCGGGGGGGGCAGGTTTTGGGGTGATTTGTGAGGGAGGATGTTGGGGTGCTGGGAAGGAGGGGGGGGTGTTCTTGGGTGCGAGGAGGTGGGCAGGTTGGGGCGACAGGTTATGGGGTCTCGGGGGCAGCGGGGTGCCAGGCAGCGATGGTGCCCGGTGGGGCCTGGAGGCTGCTGCAGTGCAGGCGGGTGGGTGTTGGGGGGGGGTCCCAGTGCCAGCTGCGCCCGCAGGCGGTCGTGCGGACGCGGGGCTTCCACGAGCTGTCGGACGCGGCGCTGGCGCGGGTGCTGCGCAGCGACCGCCTGGCCGTCGACGAGCTGGAGCTGGTGCAGGCCGTGCGGGAGTGGGCGCACGTGAGCTCGGTGAGTGCGCGCGGGGCGGCCGCCGCGCTGCCCGGGGGGGGGGGGGGGTGTGCGGGCGGTGCGGGGGTCCCGGCGCTGCCCCACGGCCCCGGGCAGGTGAGCAGCGCGCGCCCCGCGTCCCGCAGGCCGTGCTGGAGCGCCCGGTGCCCGAGGTGGCCGCGCTGCCCGTCCGCGAGCTCCGCTTGCCCTTGCTGGCGCCCAGCGAGCTGGCGACGCTGGAGAGCCACAACCGGCGGGACCGGCTCATCCCGGTGAGCGGGCGCGGCGGGTTTCGGGGGGCGGCGGGGTGCCGCCGGCGCTGACGGCAGCGTCCCGCCGCGCGCAGGTGGAGAGCATCGCGGCGGCCTGGCGGTGCCACGCGCTGAGGAAGGGCGGCGGCGTGCCCTCGCGCCTCTGCCGGCCCCGGCGGGGCACGCGGCCCCGCGACCACCACCGCCACCTGCACCCCCGCGCCAAGTAGGGGCCCGTGCCGCGGGCGAGGGCCGGGTTGGGAGGGGGCCGGGCAGGCGGGCGCTGCCGAGAGCAGCGACCAGCCCCTGCACCCGCGCCGCGGCGCCGGGAGCCGGGGGCGCGCTGGGGCGCTCTCTCCCCCGACCCTGGGGGTGGAGGGGGGGTTCTGGGGGGTGCTGCTTGGAGATGGGGCTGCCGGGGGGGGGGGTGCAGGGCCGTGGGAGGGGCTGGTGCCTGGGCACCGTGGCACCCGCGAGTGGGACCCTGCAGGCTCCCCGCACCCCAGGGCCGGCATCAGCGCTGCGGGGAGTCCCTGCAGGGTGACCCCGGAGGGTGGTGGGGGCTCCGGGGGGGGGGGGACACCGTGTGTGTGGGGGGGGGGGGGGCGGGGTGTGCATGGGGTGACGCCCCCAAGCCCCAGCCCCACCGCTCAGCCCTTAGCCGGGGCCGTGCTGCCCTCCCCCGGCAGCAGCCCCACGCTGCACCCCAGGCCGGGGGTGTCTGTGTGTGTGTGTGTGTGTGGGGGGGGGGGTGCTGGGGGCAGGGGAGAGCCCCCAGCCCCACGCTCCTGCAGCAGGAGGTCTGGGGGCCGGGCAGGGTGGGACATCGCCCCCAGCTGCGGCGTCCTGCACGCACGTGGCAGCGGCACGGATCCCGGCGGCGCAGCGCGTGCCCGGTTTCACGCTGCGCGCGGCTGTCACGCACGGGGCACACGCACTGCACACTGCTTACACATACACACAAAGCTGTGCCCCCCTCCCCCCCCCCGAGACAGGGCCAGACACAGCAGGTAATTTATATATAATATATATATTTACTCTTTAAAAATAAACCTTCAGTCCCCACTACCACCTGTACAAACTACAAAAATAAACCTTTGCTCTCTTTGATATAAATAACTTAGATGGCGTGTGGGGGGGGGGGGGGGGGGGCTGCCCGCCGTGCCCACGCCTGGCACGGGGACGGGGACGGGGTCCCCGGGGCCACCCCAGCTCAGTGGCCATAGCCGGGGCCTGGGTGGCCAGGGCCACGGGCACGGCAAACGCTGCTGGAGTTAAAGTGCTGGGTGACGGCGCGGGATGGTGCCTGGGACAGGGACAGAGAGGGGGGGACAGCGCCTGGCTCTGCCCGTAGCAGGGCTGGTCGGGAGGGCTGTGTTCACAGGGACACAGAAATGGGCTTTTCCAGCTAGATCTGCCCATTGCAAAGGCATGCGCGATTGCATGAAGGTTTGTGACTGTGGGACAGTACTGGGGCTTAGCACAGCAAGGACCACACCAAGGACCCCCCAAACCCTGCCTGTTCGGTGGGAGCAGCAAGCTCCCTCGCTCCACAGTGTGTCCCCCAACTCCGTCCCTGCCAAGCCTGCCGATGGGGAAACTGAGGCACAGAGTAGGGCATCAGAGGGGAGTGATTTGCCCACAGCCGCCCAGCATCCCTGCCCTGGGCTCTCACTGCTAGCCCACACTGCCTCCAGTGGACAGTCCTGCACAAGCAACGGGCTTGTCCCCTCGGTGCCTGGCACCCTGGACAGCCAGGCGATGCCTCAGGCTGAGAAATAAATCTTTAAAAATAAGCTTAAAAATATATATCTCTCTATAGATAAGTTTCCCTTTGCAATAAATAAAGGTGGGGGGGTGCCCGCCCCAGGCCTTGCCCATGGCACCCCAGGGCATGGTTGGCTCTGGGACTGCCCCCTTTTGGAAACGGGGGCACCGGGGCCCCCCATCTGGGGCACCACAGCACGTGGCATGGGTGAGGGGTCCCCAGAGGAGGTGACGGGGAGCAGGCAGCGACCCCCCGCAATGGGGGAGTTGGCACAGCAGAGGGCTGGGCGTGGAGCCTGCCTTGCCAGCAGCTCCAGAAACAGAGGTGGGGGGGGTTAGTGCTTCCATTTCTGGGGGGCAACAGGCCTGGGGCAGGGGAACCCCAAGCCCTGAGGGGAGATGCGGTGCTGGCGGCACAGCCCCGGGCGGTGGGCATGCGGGCACGGCGTGGCCTGCACACGGCTTGCATAGAAACGGCAGCCTGCCCCGCTGCCCTGGCGAGCCCCTTCAGAGGGGACACAGGGGCTAGGTCCTCCTTGGTGCGACGGCACGGGGCCAAGATTGGGGCATCGCCGCTCCAGCGACTAGCAGCACGATGAGGGCGACACCGCTCTGCACCCTCTGGCCCCAGAGGGGACCCTGTGCCCTGCCGGTGCTGGGGGAGATGCTCTGCCCACGAGCTGGTGTGTTGGTGCCATCTGCAAGCCAGCAACCTGCGGAGAGACGGAGTGGGAGATCAGCTGAGTTCCTCCAAATCCATCCCGTGTACGGTCCTGCATCGTGAAGTGGCCGTGCACAGGCTCATGGCGTCTGTGCCTGCGAGAGGTGCCAGGGAAATTGGCATCTCTTGGGTATTTGGCTCCTGCTCTGCTGCTGGGCTCTCAGAGGAAGAAGAGCTCAGCCAGGGAAGGGTACCCACGTCCAACTCCAACTCACCTAGCACCTTGCGCCTGCCCTGTTGCGCCCCAGGCTCTGCAGCTCGAAGGCATTGGGCACGGTGGTGCCACCGGGCGTGGGCACGCTAGGCTCTTCCAGGCAGTCCGTCTCAGCGCCAGCAAAGCCATCGGGATCAAAGCTGGGGTAGGAGCCGGGCAGCGTGGGGTGCAGGGCCACCGTCACCGAAGCGGTGGCCGTGACAGTGGCATAGCTGCCAGCTGGCCCCTGCACGTGAGCGCTGTAGGCGGGCAGCGCGGCCCGCGGGGGCCGGGGAGCTCTGTGCGGGGCAGACCGCGTGCCCGGCGAGCAGGGCTGCCCCGGCTGGGGTGCTGCCAGGTGCGAGTAGTCTCCGGGCGGCGCGGGGCACGGCTCCCCGAAGGGCAGCGGGGGTGCCTGCTGCGGGCCGGGCCTCTCCTTCTTCCCCGATACCTCCGGGCTGTCCATGTAGGGCTTCAGCACCTGGCGGGGAGATGCTCATGAGCAAGGCCTGAGCCGGGCAGGGGTCCCCTTGCCGAGAGCCAGGAGGCACACGAATGGGACGAGCCGCCTGCTCTAACCACTGACCCTCGCTCCCCTGTACAGCCACTGAGAGGACCCAGGAGTCCTGATCCCCCCGCTGTAACCACCTCGGCGAAGCCCTCAGAGATGCCCGAAGCCCCCGGGTGCCAGGGAGCGCCAAGGGGGCACGGAGCAATACTCACAGTGATGCGGGGGAAGTTGGGATCCTTGCCGGCCTCCAGGAGGATGTGTGCCGGGGCAGAAGGCACAACGAAGGTGCCATGATCACAGGGCCCCCGGGGGCCACCCAGCTCCGTGTCCGAGGCATCAGCGAAGGTGGCAGGCCAGGCTGGGGTGCGCCGGATGTACAGCCCCCGGGGGCCGAGGCACGGGGGCACTGGCTCTGGTGGGGGCAGGCATGGGCTGTTATCCATGGGGGATGCCTGCAGAGAGAGGGGACAGAGTCAGGGGAACCAGTGACATGTAGGAAGGGGGTGACCACAGGGCAAGGGGAGTGTGGGGCAGGGATGGAGTGAGCTGGGAATGGGACAAGGGGACTGTGGAGTGAAGCAGGGATAGGGCGAGGGCTGTTTGGGGTGAGGGAGAGACAGGGAGAAGCGGATACAGGGTGAAGCAGGGATGTAGTGAAATGAGTCTGGGGTGAGCTGGATATGGGGCAAAGAAAGGATGGGGTGAGGTGGGGATGGAGTGAAGCCAGGATGGGCTGAGGTGGATACAGGATGAGGGGAATATGAGGCACAGTTAGGAGTGGGTAAGGAAGGGATGGTATAGGTGAAGGGGCTACAAGGTGAGGAGATCAGGGGAAATGGATAAATAGAGGTGGGTACGGGGTGACAGAGAGATGGGACAATGGGGGACAGGATGAGGCAGGTATGGGGTGAGGGATGGATGGGGAGAAGCAGGATGGGGATCTCGTACCTCAGAGGGAGGCCCGATGACAGAGAGCAGGACAGGCAGCAGCACCAGCCCATTGAGCAGCCCCAGCAGCGTCAGGACGGTGAGCACCGCAAAGAAGTACCTGTGTGGGGCACAGGCAGAGGGGCTGAGCAGGCACTGCCACCCACGAACCCCATCCCACCCCAAACACAGCTTCCTGCACCCACACACCCAGCCCCGTTCCTGCTGGGAAACCCCATGCCCCCCCAAGCTCTGTGTAGGAGCAGGTCCCCTTGCGGTCCCCCTCCGTTCTCACAGGCAGCTCCAGGCTGTTTGTCCCACGCTCGGCCGAGGGGAAATGTTTACACTGAGGATATTTATGGTATTTCCTGACAGGCTGCATTTTCCCTCACTCCCTTCTCCTCTCTGGCCTTCCCAGAGTGGGATATGCCCATCACCCTCCCCCGGCTGGAGAGTCCCCTCCCTGCACAGCACCACTGGATTGTCTCCTACCCCATGGCGGGACACATCCTCTCCAGGTGCCCCACATCCCCATTGCCAGCCCCTCTCAGGGCCCCCCACTACATAAGCTTTTGGGCAGCAGCAAGATGGCATCTCCCCCTTGCTGCATGCTGACAGGGTGCCGGTGCTCACCTCATGATGAAGTCAAACTCGGAGCCGGCCAACATGAGGACACCCAGGAGAGTGGAGACAGCACCATCCATCACAGGGGCAAAGGTGTGCTCCAGCGCCACGGCTGAGCGCATGTTCCTGCTCCCCACAGCTGTCAGGAAGCCCTGCAGAAAGTCAGGGCGTTATGTGGGGCTTATCCCAGCATGCCACCCATGCCACAGCCATGTCCCCACAATGCTAACAGGACTGGGGCACCCAGCAGTGCGAACTGTGACACCCCACAGTCAGATCATGTCTGCACTCACTCACCAGGGCCACATGGACAGTGAACTCCACGCCAATGCCCACTGAAGCGATGAGGATGACCACAGGGATGGCACTCAGTTTGATGCCCATCAGCCCCATGATGCCGAACAGCTCCACCGCCATCATGGCCAGGATGGAGACCTGGTGGACAGTGGGGGTCAGTGCGAGTGGCCCTGATGGGTAACCCTGTCCTTACCCCTCCATATAGGGCATCTCCACTTCATCGTCCCTTTCCTCTCCTTCTAGGGTGTCCCCTCTGTCCCCTCTACAGGAGGTGGTCCTCACTTTCTCAATACAAAGTGTCCCCAATGCCCACCCACTGTATGGGCCATTCCACCCACTGCCACCTCCAAATAGTGTGTCATCAACCTATCTCCATATGGCTGTCCCCGATCCTTCCAAATGGAGTGTCTCCAATCTACTGCCACTTCTATATGGTGTTTCCCAGATCCCTCTATATGAGTGTCCTCCACCCACTGCCTCCTCCATAGAGGTGTCCTCCCCCTCCATATGGCATGTTCCCAAGCCTCTGTCTCATCTATACATGATGTCCCTGGCTACCTGCTCATCACCCCTTCCAGATGAAGCAGGCACCCAGGGCCATCCAGTAGGAGGGGAGCAGGGCCAGGTGTCCCTGTCCTCATCCACTGGGAAGGCAGCATGGTGCGTACTCACGATGATGCCAGCTGTCCAGGGGTTGAGCAGCAGCAGGGCACAGACAAGGAAGGTGCAGGCCAACAGGATGCTGATGGCCAGCAGGAACCAATGGCGCAGGCCGATGTACTGCTCCCAGAAGAGGAAGGGGTACCCACTGGGGTAGCTTAGCACCCCGTGGCGCTGGGCAGCCTCCCGGCAGATGGCCCGCACGCTCTCAATTGCTTCCACGAAGTCGGCCGTGCGACGCAGCCCACTCAGGTAGAAAGGGAACTGGGCGAACTCCAGTGGCTGGGCTGCTGGGACTGGGGAGGAGATGATGGGCAGCATGAGGGCACGGGCAGCAGGGCAGCATGGGCAGGGAGGACTCTGCAGTGAGATTCTTAAGGTGTGGGGGGATGCTCAGAGTGTCAGGGGATGTAGGTAGCAGGGGTCTTCTCTGCAGGAGGATGAGCATGGGATCAAGAGTAGGGTGATTTCTCTATGGAGGAATGCTCATGGGATGAGGGATGCAGGGAGCAGGAAGGTTTCTCCTGCTTGTGAGGCACGAAAAGTACAGGGAATGGGGGATTTCTCTGCAGAGGGATGATAGAGGGGGCATGGGGACCCTGCTATGTGCCACTCACTTCGCAGGTTCTCGCCCGTGGTGTCGTACTTGTCATGGATCCACTCAGGTGGTGGAGGGTAGAAGTTGGCCTGGGAGGCGGCAAAGCCCAGGGGGTCATTGCTGGCCCACACTGTCAGGCAGATGTAGAAGGTGTCAGGGGGGATGATGCCATTTTCATCCACCAGTCGCCGTGTGGTCAGCTATGGGGAGAAAGCAGGAGCAGGCGTGAGCGGGGCACTGGGCATGGTGTGGCACAGCACAACGCAGCAGAGCACAGCTGTGTGACTCTGTCCCCAGCCCCGTCATGCCACAGTATGGCAGTCTGCATCCTCTATTCCAGAGAGATGCTGGGCCCACCCGCTGTCATGCCAGCTCTACCCCACGCACCTGGTTGAAGTTGAAGGGCTCTTTCTTGTTGCCAGTCTGGATTAGGAGCTTGTATGCCAGCACCCCATCTTCAGAGCCATTGCGATAGCTGTCATGGGTGATGCGCCCGGCCTGCCAGTCCCTGTCGAAGGTAGCCTGGAGCCCTGGGGATGCAGCATGGGATGTGAGCTTCCCTTGGGGAGCAGCACTCTGCACAGCCCACCACGCACCCCAGGGAGTGCAATGCCATCAAAACAGGCATGCGTAGACACCCAGGACTTGACTTGGCATTGCTGAGCACTCCTCTATGTGCTCTGTGGGACTTCTCAACCTTGGGGGTTCCCAGAGGCTGCACACACCAGGGAAGGTGTATCCGGGCAGGTAGGGAGGGTGCAGGTTAGGGAGGGGTCCCTGGGCAGGGGAGGGCATGGAGAGGGAGGAAAGAGGTGTTCCTCACCTCGCAGCCAGTCTTGGAAGTAGTGGAGCCACATCTTGGGCAGGTCATGGTTGCCTTCACGTACCACGTACTTGACAGTGCTGAAGGCCTGGTGCAGGCTGAGCAGGGCAGCCTGGGCCCCGGGGTAGTGAAAGCCACCCTTGGTGATGATGAACATATTGTAGAAAGAGAAGTACTTGAACTGGGCCGAGATGAAAGCATGAGCCTTGGTGTCCCGTGGCACGATGTCCGTCAGGTACAGCCCATCATGCACCATGGTGGTGCCATAGAGGCTCAGTCCCAGCAGCGCGAGGAACAGCACCACCACCACAGCCTGTGGGGACAGTGGGTCAAAACATGGCATCCATGCCACCGACTCGCTCACACTGCATAGCCAGAACTGCCCCCACCTCACCTTGGTCTGGGTTTGCAGCAGGAGCGGGGCGTACTTCTCCCGGGCAAAGTCAGAGAGGCTCCAGCGGCAGAATGGCAGGGGTACGCACTCCCGCCCACCCTTGGCCTCATCCAGCTGGGCCAGCAAGTCCCGTGTGGAGCTGGACGGCATGAAGACCTGCGAGCCCAATGGATCAGCGGGAGGCAGGAGCACCGCCGGCGAAGTGCACACTTGCGAGGTGGGTGGTAGGACTGTGACAATGTGGTGACCCGAGGAGTCGCACTGGGTGAAGGCTTGCACAGTGGTGGTGATCTGGGTGCTGGTGGCCATGCCAGGGTGCCCATAGGGGGATGGGTGGGAGGCATGGTTGTCATTGGCATCTGCAAACTCCTGGGGTTGGATCTGGATGACTCGTGAGGAACAAGGGCTGCAGGCAAAGAAAGGAAAAGAGAAAAAAGAAGGGGAAAGAGAAGATGTTAAAGGAGATTTGCAGGGCTGTCCCACGTGACCACCTCTAGGGAGAGATACAAGGGTCAGACCCATCCTCTGCCTGAGCCCAGCAGTGCCTGTGTGACCCGTTCCCGGTGGGAAGCAAGTGGTACCTGTAGAAGCAGCAGAGGATGTCAAGCCGGCGTTTCTCCCGGCGGTGCAGGTCCAGGCTCAGGATGGCTGGGAAGATGAACAGCACCATAGCAAAGTTGAACACCACAACCACCGCAGCCTGTGGATGGAGGAACACATCAGAGCAGGATGCAACTACCCCCTCCCATCCTTAGGGAGGGTCTCTGCTCCCCAGAGAGGGACCCAGACAAGAGCAGGACATAGGGCTGTACCTGGAGGGAGAAGGCACGTAGGGCAGGGATGGGCACCAGGGCTGCCATGAAGAAGGCGATCATGTTGCTGACAGAGGTGAGAGCCACGCTGGTCCCCGTGCGCTTCAGGCATTCGCCTGTCCGCTCCTGGAAGGAACAGATAGGCATGATGATGAGAGGGGCTGCAGGGTGCTGCGGAGAGACGGGGAGTCCCAGTGCAGGGCATGGCTTTTACCTCGAAGGGGATGTGCTGGCTGGTCTCAGTGAAGGCGTGAGCCAAGAGGAACATGTCGTCCACACCGATGCCAAGGGCCAGGAATGGCAGGACCTGCCATAGAGCAGCGAGCGTCAGCTTGGGGACACAGCCACCGCCAGAGAGGAGAGGGGACCCAGACATCCCCAGCACCACACAACCCCCAGCCTGCCCCACGGTACCCAGCACCTCCTCAAACACATACCTGAGTGGTGGCTGCATTAAAGGAGATGCCGAGCAGAGAGCAAAGTCCCAGGCCTGAGGCCACGGAGAGAGCCACAAGCAGGACCCCAGCCAGGCCCACAGCCCCTTGGGACTTGGAGCAGTCCCATCGCAGCATGGTGACACAGGCATAAGCCAACTGGAAGAGGGGAGAGGGTTAGTGAGGACATGGGGGCGAGGGACAGATGACAAGAGATGGAGAGAGGGGGGATACTCACCATGAGGAGGTAACCTCCGGCCACCCGGATGGCACTGATATCGGAGAAGGATTTCATGATGTCATTGAGCGTGGTGGTGGAGAAAGCATGGACGTTCTGCGTGGCATTGGGCGGGATGGAGTCCTGTGCCAGCTGGCAGACATGCACCATGTTACACAGGCTGGGCCCCCCTGGTCCCTCACATGCACACCTCAAGAGCCACCCAGGTGGGTGAACATCACCTCTAAGGGCCACCAGGTACCCAGGACTCTCTGGGCATAGCTAGACCATGAGAGAGTGGCAGCAGGACCCATAGTCATGTGAAAGGTGGGTGCACAGAGGATGCTGTATGAAGGGTAACCCCTGTGCAGCCCCGCATGGAGGCTGAAGGCAAGTCCCAGTGCCTACCTCAACAAATTTCCTCTGCCAGGCCTCCAGGATGGCACCCGCCTTCTCCTCGCTCCAGTTGATGTCATGGATCTCATAGTCATCCTTGAAGTGCTCAAACAGCTGCCGGGGGCTCATGAGGAGGAACATAGTCTGCAGGGCCTCGGCGCTGGGGGACATGCACACAACCTGCTGGGACCAGCTGTGGCAACCCGTGCTTTGGGGACAGGGCCCATCCTCACCCCCACAGCTCCCATCCCCACCATGGAACTGGCAGTGAACCCAGATGTCCTCTCACCCACCCTCAGCCCCCAGCCTTGCTCTTCTCAACAGTGCCAAGGAGAGGAGCCACCATTTCCTGCACAGCCCCTCCTCCCGTTGCACAATGTTTCCAGCTAAAACTGGCTGAGGACCCAAGAGTCCAGTCACTCATCCTTCGCTCTGATCTGCCAAAGCCAGAAAAAGCCCAGGAGTCCTGACCTCCTCCTCCTCCAGCTTGGCTCCAATACACTGCCCTGCTCTCAAGCCCCACACACTGTCCCTCTCCCTCCACCCATGCTCTGCCGCTGCCAGTTCACACAGCTTTGCAGCTCCTCCTGCAGCTAGGTTAGGGGTCCCTTGGCCTCTGGATGAGGGGACACTGCTCTAAGACATCCCTTGGGTAAGTCCTGGGCAGGGACCAGCTGCTGGATGAACTGTTGCCCAGGTAAATGCCCACCCTGCAGCACCCAAGTGGCTCTTACCTTAGTAGCTTGCCCTGGGAGTCTTTGGTCATGCCACCTAAAATCAACTCCTCCTGCCAGCGCATGAACTTCCTGGAGAAGCCATGGCAGCCCCCAGAGAGCTCAGCCGGGATGTCAGGGCTCTGCAGGCAAAGAGGAAGATGTGTCAGGGATGTGGGACCCTAGCACGAGCCAAGGGGGAAGGGGGTGGCCAGGAGAGCAGCAAGCCCCATGGATCTGTACCCGTCCAAGTCCCTGTGAGATGTGACCCACCTGCTGGCTTTGCTTGTTGGGGGCACTGGAGGGGCACTGGGGGTCTCGAGGGTCAAGGCAGGGCCGCTCCATGTAAGCCTGCCCCACCTCTGCCTTGTCCAGCAGCTCTTTGAAGCCTTCCAGGGATGTGAACTGCCCCAGCTCCTCCATCAGCTGCAGAGGGTCTAGGTTGCTCCATTGGATATCTGGGCGGCCTCTGTGGAGAAAGCAGCACCAGGGTTATGGGGGATGCTGAAACCCACACCTGGGACTGCCACCGAGACCCCATGCCCATCCCATGCTCAGGATCATGCTATGCCGTGGGGCTGGTATGCCCATTCAGCTGTTGGCTCCCCAACAGCCTTGGTGCCCTCAAAGGCAGGGCTAGCCAGGGTGTGAGGATGCAGGAGAGCAGTGTCAGCCCCCAGCATGTCCCTCCCACTTCCTACGGCTGCCTGCGGCGTTCCCCATGCCCCGTCACAGGGCTGCACGGCGCAGCAGGCCGTGCCCCGAGTCAAGTAGCGTGCCTGATCCTGTTACACTGCGACAAAGGGCAGGGAGCTGGTCCCGTGTGCGGCCCCGCTTTGTGCAAGCAGTCAGGCCGATTACTGCCCGCAGACTAACATCTTGATAGAGGGGAGCAGGCACACAAGGGCTCCCAGTGTCTCCTCCCCACCCAGGCTTTCCAGCCCAATCCCACCACCCCAGCTGGCTGTTTCAGCACTCAGGAGTAGGTTTCTGTTTGTCCTGCAGCTCTGGAGCTTAGCGTGGACAGAAGGCAAAGAGATTGCTGGGGGCTCGTGAAGGTGCTTCGTGCTGCTCTGCCACATGTGCCTGGGTGCCTAAGCCAAGTGCTGGCCTCAGTCTCCCTATCTGCCCATGCTGGGTGCTCCATGGGGCACGGTGTCTACGGGGAGGGTGCTGACATGGGTCCCAGGGACTCAGTTGCAGCCCATCCAGCCCCTCTGGCACAGCACAGGTCTGAAGAGATGTAGGCACATCCAAAACCAAAGGCATCTGCTGGGAGGCATCTCCTTGGCTCAGCCAGCTGATGAGTGTGGGTTCTGGCACAGCAGCAAAGTCTTGCCCACTCCCAGACCATCTTCCTCAGCAGGTCACCGAGGCAAGCCTGGGGCTCAGCAATGCCCAACACCAGGTCCTTGGAGGTTCAGTAAGCACCCACAAGACTTGGGCACCCTGATAGAAGGGGATTTTCTGTTGCCTATACAGGATGCTCTGCTCCAGACATCTCTGTTCCAGCCCTGGGAGACTGGGGAACGGAGCAGGACGGGGGGTTGCCAGCTCCGTGGCAGGCAGTATACTGGGATGCTCAGCTCTCAGGGCAGTGGTGGCTCTAGCACACCCACACTTCCCAAGGCCAGCTCCCAGCCTCGCTCAGCTTCTTTTTAAGAGAGAAGAGACAAAAAAAAAAAAAAAAAAAAGGCAAACAAACCCAGCCCAAAGCTCCAAAGAGGGGAAGAAAAAGCCCGAAGTGAGTGTGGGCTCTAGGGAGAAACACAGTCTAATAATTCATGAAGGCTGGTTAGGCCAGAGCTGGCCACTCTGAGATTCCCACATACCAACCGGAGCTGCTGCTGCTTCCAAAGAGAGCCCCTTTTATCTGCTTTCACTTGCTTCACTGAGCCAGGGCAAATCCTTTTGTCTTTCCATAGATTGCTGCTCTTTGTTCTCCCAGCTCCCACCCTGCTCACCCTTTGGTGTTAAAAGGGAAGAGAGTCCCCTGGGCTGGCCAGCATGGCCCCAGTGGTTGGCCTGGATGAGGGGTGCCCATCTGGGTGCCGACTTGCCCAGGTGCTGAGGGAAGGTGGGCCCTGTCGCTGCTCCGGGTATCACGCTGTCAGGCAGGCACCAGAGCAGAGGATGCTGTCGACCCCAGACACATGGGGCCTGCTTGGTGTGGCCACACCAGTCCCACTCGCTCCTAACCCAGGCTTATCCCCTAGTCCAGCTGGGCTGCAATGGAGGGAGTCCAAGGTCTTGGGGGGGACAAAGCTGGTCCCCCACTTCTGGCTGGGCCTGCCGAGGCCCCTTCCCCCTCCTCCCATTCCGCAGCAGCCTGAATAACGCCACTATTTCATCTGTTTGGCAACTGGCAGCTTTCAAAGTAGCATTAGCATGAGAATACATGGGGCTGCCGTTTGCTGACAATGCACAAGTCTCCCCAGCCTCTCCCGGACAAACACACTTGTAAACAGAAAGAATGCGCGGGCTCCCCTCCTCCCATCCTGTGGGCTCCCCAGCCCCACAGAAACACAATTACGGGCTGGCACGGTGTGGGAGCCAGCCAAGGGGACTTCCTCCAGCCCTGGGGTTCACTTGGGCATGGCAAGAGGGAGCTCGCTACAGGAAAATCTCAGCTCTTCTCCCAGTTCCTGGCTAGCCTTGGTGACTCCAAGCCTCTTGGCACATGGCCATGGACACAGCTCAGGAGTGCACGGTGCCACAGCTTCCTCTCTATGGTCACAGCCCTACAAAGTGCTGGGGGGCTGAATGAGGAGGGAGCAGTCCCCAGACACCTGCACGTGGCACAGCCACAGCTCCACAGCCACAGCTTCTTTCCCTGTGCTCCTGCATCTCTGATGGTGCCACAGCCCGGCGCTGCAAGGCAGAGGCTGTGCATGAGCTCCACAGCTCCCTGCTCCACCATTGCAGCTCTACCCATGCCACCAAGGCTCTGTGGACAGGGACCTGTCTCCTGGAGCTGACCCAGCAGGGCAAGTGATAGTGGTAGGACAGTGCTCCTAGGACCCTCCTGGGGCTTAGCAATACAAGCAGCACAGTGGAGCGATCCCAGCACTGTTCTGCCATGAGGATAGCAGGGCCTGGCTGCAGGAGGGCTGGAAGGTCTAGGTCTTTGCTAGCCTCTGTGTCACAGTCTCCTGCTCCAATCTCTCAGCCTTACATAGCCCTGAGGGGTGTCCCAAGTCCCTCACACCCTGACACGATCCCACACACTCACGGAAGATATGCCGATCCTCCCTGCAGCTTGGACCCTTCCCAGAAGCAGTCCAGTGGTGTCAGGATCACGCACGGGAATAGCTTCTCAATCATCTGTGGGGTGAAAGAGATGTGAGGGGTTGGCAGGAATGTGCCATGCCTCCAGCACTGCCTTGCCCAAGAGCCTCCCTCTCCATCTCCTGCCATCCCCAGTTCCCACTGGGCAGCACCCTGCACACAGAGCCGGAGGTCCCTTTGCAGCACCTGAGGCAGGAAAGTCCCCCAGCCCAGTTGTGGCCCATCCACTGTCCATTTCCCAAGCGAGATCTCCTGTGGAGGAATTTCTCATCATGCAAACACCCCTGTCAAATCAACCACGAGCCTGGGGTGTCCCTGATGTCATGGTGTACCCTGGACTTACCCTCTCAATCATGCCGTTCTCGATAATGGGGACACCCGACTTGTAGCAGATCTTGTTCAAATCCCATGATCTGGAAAGGCAAAAGAGAGATTTAGGGACGGGCTCCATCCTGTGAGAGGACATGGGGCATCAGGGCATGGCAAGGGGGGGAGCAAGGCACAGTGGGGGTCCCTGTCCCCGTCCAGAGCCGGACTCACTTTCCGTACAGCGAGACTTGCACTTTGCTGGCAGCCAGAGCAGCCTCGAGGTGGAGCTGCAGGGCCTCCTGCGTCAGGATGTTCTCGCCTTCCCGCTTCGGAGTCTGGATCAACATTTGCGATGTGTAGACAGACTCTTCACCCAGCTTCTCCTTCGTGTAACGGAGCTCCTGGCTGACACGGCTGCCCGCTGCAGAGGGAACCACACAGCACCCTGTGAGCACTGAGATCAGCAGAGCCCACAGCCCATCACCCTGCCTGCCCATCATGCTGCCACAGAAGTGCACAGGGAAAATGGGGCAGGAACAAGGCCACGCATCATTACATGTTAATCCAGGGAACTTCTTGCCACATGATATCCCAACTGCTGCGTCCTCCAGAAGCTTGCATTTAGTGAGACCCAGTCGGGCAGTACTAGCAACCTGCCTCCCCAAGGGCTTGTCCTACAGCCCACACCGGGCCAGGAATCCCCCCTCTTCCTGCTGACACAGATGTTTCCAGTCCCAGAGTGTCTTGTTGGCTTTAGTTTCCCCTGGAAAACCCCGCAGACAGCTGACACGGCAGCTAGCACACATATCCTGTCCACTCCCAGCTCCCACCGGTGCACCACAACCAGACACCAGGGATGTCAGACATGACTGGCTCCTGACGCAGTAAGCAGAACCAGGGACCCTTCCAGCTCATTCCTGCTGGATTTGCCCCATAACCCTCCCCAGCTGTTCCCTGGCACTCCGAGCTGGGCAGTATTTTAGTCAAGCTGCCCTAGTGAGGTGGGGACAGTCAGTCAGTCAGTTCTCCAGGCAGCAGGACTATGAAACTCCTGCAAACAGAGGCTGCCCTAGGAGGCACTTGGAGACAGGCAAGGGGACAGCAGGGGAGGGAAAAGGCACCAGGAAGCTCCATGCCCCTTTGGCATCTCCTAGCAAGCTGAGAGTGGTGCCTTTGCCCCAAGAGTTCCCACAGGCCCTGCAAGGCACCATCAGCATCTCACAGCCTTTGGAAGATCTTGCTGGCCCTGGCTGCTTGCCCAGTCCTTGGCTCCACAGCCCTGCAAGCCCACCCATGGCCTGGGCTACATGCATGGGATCTGCAGTGCTGAGAGCCTAGCCTGCCCCACATGTTGTTCCTGGACCCCACAGAGGATGCATACCAGGGATAAGGCCCCATGTTGCACAGGGACCCATCTCCATTCTGGTCAGCTCTGATCCCAGCACCCCGCAGCCACGTGAGCCGCAGCCCCTTGAGGCTGTGCCGACTCCAGCCCTCCCTGCTTGCGCCAAGGCTTCGCAGTATGTCCAGAACTGCCAGCTCGTTCCTCAAAGGCAGTGCAAGAGCTCTGCACGCAGCGGGGCCGACATTTCCGGGAGAAACCGCTGACTTTATTTGCAGCTGCTTTAGCACGGAAGAGAAATCCACCTCCCCTCCAACACGGTTGGGGGGAAAGTCTGGGGTTTTAGATCAAACCCTTTTTGGCTCTTTTCATGAAGGAGCCAGGCTGCTCCAGGGGATGGGGACATGAGCAGCATCCTGGGGACAGCTGTTCTCCTTGTCTCCATCAAACAAAGGGTTCCCATTCCTGGCCAGTGCAGTGAAGTGGGATGCGCAACTCAGCCCAGCTCACCAAAGAAGACAGAGGGCAGAGGCAGATCCCAAAAGGCACAACTGCAACCGCGAGGCTGCCCTGCTCCCAGCCTATCCACACACGCCCTTCGCACAGGGCGCTCCCGTATCGCAGTACCCGGTCCCAGCACCGCCTGCTGCGGACACTCCAGGGCGCTGTACGCAGCCACCCCACACCCTGGGCACGGCTGGGCGCTTAAAAAAACCCAGCGTCAGGGAATGTCCTAAGGTGGCTCTCTCCCAAGGGATGCTGAATCCTGCCCTGCTCCCTCGGGTGCGCGGGGACTGCGGGGAGTGAAGGAGGCACTGCACCGTGCTGGGGAGACGGAGGATGGAGCAGGATTCCTCTGCGCTGGGACACTCCCTCAGCAAGAGGCCAGGGCCCCAGCGGGCCTGGCCGCCGGCCAGCACAGAGGAGGCCAAAGCAAGACCACAAATAAGCAGCAGAATCTTCCTTTTTAATGACTTATTATGTTTTTCCCCTTTTTTTCACGGGTGGGGGGAGCAGGGGGCGCCTTTATTGTTGCTGGCTTGGCTGGGGAGCAGCTGGTGTCCATCAGATGCCAGTTGCGATGGGGGTCGTGCCAGGGCAAGGGGGGGTGGGGACACGGACGTGGCCTTTGCACGTGTGTGTGTGTGTGTGTGTGTGTGTGTGTCACGGGGGACATGGGTGCCTGGGGCAAGGGGCCGAGGACACAAGGCAGGGTGGGTGTCAAGAGGAGGACCCGGCCCCTTCCCAGCAGGCTGGGAGGTCGGGCAGGAGGTGTGCCGAGCTGCTCTGATCTCAGCCGCGCCACCCACGCGGAACCCGCACGGGCAGACAGCCGGTGGACACGAGCAGGGAGGCGGAAGGGGGGTGCCCAGCACTGCTGCTGCTCTCGGTGGGGGGGGACGGGACGGGACACACATGCATCCTGCTCCGCACGGCAGCCCCGGCTTCCCGGCGGGCATCTCCATGTACCGCCGAGCACAACCGCAGGAATAACCGCACATCTGCAAGCGTGGAGGGGGAAAGAAGCCCCCTGAAAAATTAAAAAAAAAAAGAAAGAAAAAAGAAAATAAAAAGCCGTCCCTTGTAATTAGTGTTAATTTGGAACAGGGCACTGCGAGCCGTCAGCAAGCTTCAAAGGCAGTGAGGAAGCCTCAAATTCCAACACCCTAATTAACCAAAGAGCAACATGAAAAGACAAGGCAGCGCACACAGGGCCTGCCAAGGACACTTCAAACGGGCGCGCGCCCGCCGGCCGGGCCGGGGCCCCGGGCTGGGAACGGGGCGAGACGCCCCACGCAGCACGGAGCCGGCCCGCGCGCAGCCTCCCCCGCGCGCCCCCCGCCGTTCCCGGCTCCGTGGTCCCGAAGGCGAGGGGAGGGGGCCGGGGAAGCCGCCATGATGGCAACAATGAACACGTTAATGAGGAACTGTATGTAAATTCTTTTTTACTCCAATTAACAAAAGGAGCCCTTGGCTTTTTCATGCAAAGGCCCCTCTGGTTCCAATCAAACGCCCGGGTCCTGCTTATTAACAACTCGTCTCGGCTCCTCAGCACGGGCTGCCTTTGCCCTTCCAGAACCCCGCGCCCCTCTGTGGGGCTACAGGACCCCCAGCTCTCCACAGCAGGCTCTGCTGCCCAGGGCTGCCTGCCCAGCCCCAGGTGCCTCCAACCACCTGACAGCCATGCCTGGGCCAGGACGGTGTTTGGGGGCGGTGCTGCCTTGCGGAAGCATCCTCCCCAGGTCGGATGCCAGTTCTGGGTACCACCAGCCTCCTGGATGGAGATTTCCGGGGCTGGGTGAGGTTACTGGGTACAAGCAAGGAGCAGCATGAGCTGGATGAGGGGACAGGACCCCAAGTCTGCCCAAATGCCTGGGGTATGCAGGGAGCCCCCACCACGGACGTGGGATGGGGGTGCCCTACAGGGCCACCTCCTGCAGGCTGGTGCCAGGGAGGGGACAGCAGTGCCGAGTCTGGCGCCTGGGTCATCGGCAGCCAGGGAGGCCGTGCGTGCGTGCAGGCGGCTGCCTCCCACCCGCGGGCCGTGCCTCGGGAGCCCTCCCCGTAATTACAGCATCCGCCGCAAAATTACACAGCAGGCGGGAGCCTCCCTGCCCCCTTCCCGGCCACCCTGCCTGAGCTGCCCCCACCGCCACGGCTCCCCAGATCCTCCTGGCACAGCACACGTGGCCTCTTCCTTCAGAGCCGAGGGCTGCAGATGCCTCACCCTCGCCTACCCCAGGGGGTGCCAGCATCGCGGCACCCCCAGCCTGGTGACCCCTATAGGAAGGGTTTGCTCCTGTTCACAGCCCAGGTCGCCCCCAGGGCATAGCACTGGCCACTAGCTCCTACTGTCCTGATCCCTTTGCAGGAGGGTGGCATTGCCTTCACCCAGGAGGGGGGTTGAGCCAAGCTCACCCCACATATCCCTCAGGGTTACCTGGGCTCAGTGGGGTGCCCCCCAAGATCCCACCCCACAGTGACAGTGAGCACCCCCGAGTCTCAGCACAGAGGCTTTGGGGAGGGAGTAACCCATGCCAGGTCCCATCAGACACCCACTGCCCCCTCAGGAAGGCGGCTATGCTCAGCTGCAAACCCCCCAGCATGGAGCTCCCCACCCCTCCCCCAAAGAAGACAGCCACATCAGGAAGGGGACCCAAGTGTCCTGCTGTGCTTCTGCAGGGCAAGAGGTGGCCCTGCCACTGTACAGCCCCAAAGTGTCCACGGGTGAGAGGCAGTGGGGTGAGCATGCTGGGGCAGCATGCCCAGGCAGGACCAAGAGGGCAGTGGGTCAGGGCAGCCTGCCAGCCCCATGCCAGGCTCTCCCCCATGCCGGACAAAGCTGAAGGGGCTGGAGGTGAGCATGGGAGGGGGCTTCCTGCTTCACTCCACGGGAGATGCTGCAGGGCATGGACTCTGGATAGAAGAACGACCCTGCTGTGAGGAACACCCTGTGTCCCCTGGGTGGGACAGAGGCCATGCTCAATGCTGGCGCCACTCACTGCTTGGCAGATGGGCACCCTGGGCACTGCTAGGTGCAGTCACCACTTGAGCAGCCCAGCCAAGGCAGAGTAACTAGGAGAGAGGGCGCAGAGAGCCAGAACACCTGGGTTCACCTCCCTACTCAGCCCCAAACCCAGGCCCCAACCTCTGGCCTCCCCAGGCATAACTGGACTCCAGGATGCAGTGACAAATGTGCCAGAGTCCTGAATTTGGGTGAGACGTGGGTCTACAAGCAGGCTCAACACAGAGCCACTGAGGAAGCAGGCTTGGCCCCAGGGCTGGACAACCACCGAGGTCCGGGTGGTCCCTCCCGGGAACAGCTCCCTCTCCACCCTGCAGCACACCACCGCAGCCCCCCAAGGCCAGGCAGCTCCAAGACCAGTGCGCCTGCCCCCGGCCGCACTGGGAAGTCCTGCCAAGATCTCCCGGGAAAGGCTGTCTCAGAGGGAATACCGCGCCGGGCGAGCTCCACAGCATCCCTCGCTTGGCAGGACCACGCCGCCGCGACAGGGGACACCCGTGCTCGCAAACACCAGACCGCAGAGCCGCTCCACGTGGCGGGGACACGCGCGTCCCTGCACGGTTAAAGCCCTCGGGGAGGACCACAAATCGCTGCCAGCACCATCCTGCTGAGGGCAGAGAAGGGGGTCCCGCGGCGCGGCGCCCCTCCGCAGCAGGGGGACGTCCCGCGGCCGCCCTCCGCATCTCGCGGCCGGCCGCTCCCCCTGCGCTGAACGGCGCACAAGCCAGAGGCCACCTTCAAAGTGTTGTGGGGCGGATTAGCTGGATTAGGGAGCCTCTGAAAAGACTCACGCTGCTCTGGAGGAAGTCTCACTGAGGGCATGCTAAAAGAGCCATTTTTACCTGTCCCGGCCGCTACCGCCAGCCTTGTGAAAAGCCTCCGCGGCCCCATCCTGTCAAAACACGTCCAGCGGGCCCTATTCAGCGCACCGGTGCGGGGCCGGGCGCGAGACGGGGGGCTCCGGGCTCGGCGGGCGGGGGAGGAGGGGGAAGGAGGGGACGGGCCGCGGCCCCACGGGGGTGGCAGATGGGTGTCCCCGGCCGCGCCGATGAATGCGGGTTTGTCGCTCCCTCGGCGCCTCCCGGGGCTTGTTCTCTAACAAACCCGGCCCAACAAAAGCGCTCTCCCAACGCCTTTCTAAATAAACATGGCCAAAAAAAAAAAAAAAAAAAAAAGGAAAAAAAAAAAAAGGGGGGCCTGCCTTCAAAAAGCCAGCGACGGAAAGGCCTGAAAAGGCCCGTTTGAGGCCTGCTCCCGATCCGCCAGCCCCGGCCCGGCCCTTTGTTTATGGCCGAGCTAAATTAATGTCTTTATTACCCCAAATCCCAAAGCGCCGGTTCCCAGTGCGGCTGGGGAGGCGCCGGGCAGGGGGGAGGAGGGCGAGGAGCCGCCGAGGAGCCCACACCGCCGCGGCCGGGACCGAGGGGACAGCGCGACCCCCGAAAGAGGGGGAGAGGAGATTCGGTTGGGAACTATTCACCGCTAAGACTCCTGTCAGCATTGACATAAATTTCCACTGGTGTTGGCATTTAGGCATTTGCCATTTCCATATGTATAGGGCTGCCTGTACTAATTATGCTAATCACCCCCTCTGTTGGCTGCTGTGAAAAATGGCCACATTAGGCACTCCACTGCTTGCTAATGTCACTTAATGTGTGGTTGAAACATACATTCATCCCGCTCTGAATGGTGAAATTTTTCCACATTGCTGGCTTCATTCAGGCAAGAAATGAATTTTTTGAACTCAGACCACTTTTCCAGGCCCGAGGGAGAGGCAGATAATAAAACCCTCTTCTCAGTCCCTCACGCTGCCCCCCTCCCGTCCGCCAAATAACATTTAAAACGCAAAAAGAACCCCCTCCCCAAATCTATGTATATATCTAAGAGAGTTTAAAAAAAAAAAAAGAAGGAAAAAGACTTAGTCTAAGAGAGAGAAGCTAAAAAGCAAAGCAAAATGGATACGCGCAGATAAGCCACAGCCATCTGAAAAAACTCTCCTAGTCTTTTTGGTTAATTAGCAAAATTTTCCAGCCCGAAAAGCCGACCAAGCTGTCAAGGAAGGGAAAAGCAAGAGATTTCTCACTCTCCTCTCAAAGATAAATAAAGGCAACGCGCCTGCTCCCCATCTTTGGGAAGGCAGGCTCTCCAGCAAGCCCCAGCTAGTCTCCGAGAAGAAAGGTCCTTTCAGAGCCAGCCGAGGTTGCAGGAGAGAAGGTGCTTTGGAGCAAACGTCAAAGCGAAGCAAGCAAACAAAGCAGATTTTTAGGATAAGGGGGCAGGCAGTGCGCGCAGGGATCTTGGCGCCCCATCACAGCAACGTCCCAGCTGCCTTTCACTTCTCTGAACCCCCAGGGTTCAGGACGTGCCTCAGCCCTTCCTGACCCCATAAAAAGAAGTGAGAAAAAGGATTGCAGGGGCCTGAAACAAAGATCCTGCTGGGCCAGGACCAGAAAGGCCCCTTAGCAGCACTGTGGACCCTGTACAGCCCCTTCCCACCCTGCATGGACAGCTGTGTCATCGTACCCAGGGCCCTGTCCCCATGGGACATCCATCTGGGGACATCCATCCAGGGATGTGGCAGCGCTGGAAACTGCCCCTCGGGTACGAGGCCAGTTCACGCCAGCTGCCACAGTCAAGGCTGGCATTTCGCCGCCCCGACCCCCAAGTATTAAATCCAGGTTCACATTCAGGAATGGGGCCAGCTCCAGCCCCGCACAGGCCCCTGGCCCTGACTCTGCACCCCAGCTTTGCCCCCGCTCCCTTCCCAGCCCTGATGCCAACTGCTCCCCCCCCCCCCCAAAAAAAGAAACACACCAGGCAGCAGTGACAAGACCACCCACCTCTCACTGTGCCCACCCAGAAATGGCCATGGCACCTCGCTCCCTCCCACGACTCTGTTCCCACGCTGCCCCCCACAGCCCCTCATGGATCCCACGTGGGCTGGGGACCAGGAGCCACAAGGACAATCTCCTCCAAAGCTGCTGGGGGGCAAAGGCACAGCAGAAAGGGTGTTTAATCCTCACCCACATTTTTCCTTTGTGGCTTTCCACTCTCCAATGCCCCTCTCTTTGCAAAGATGGAGCCAGCCCTCTCCCCTCTTGCCAGGCAAGCTCCCAGCAGCCAGGCTGGGCCTCAACTCCTATTTGCTCCTGTGGTAGGGGCAGCTCCTGGGCTGTACCGCAGGATGCTGGCGGGGGGGGGGACACCCCCTGCCAAGCCCAATCGCAAGGGTCAAGGGAGGACAAAAGCTATTGCTAAGGGGGGGGGGGAGGGAAAATCTGCAGCATGCTCCAGCAGGGCAAGAAATTCCCTTTGCCCCTTACTAAACATCTGTTTTTGGCCTTCACTACGTCCTCCCCCCCCAGTGCATTCAGGGTATCTCTGACCCCTCCAGAAAACAGACAGGGTCTTCTCCAGGGAGAATCAGCAGCTCTTTGAGAGCGCGACGGCTGTGCAGGGCGCTGGGTTGTTCCGGTTAGGAATTAACCCGGCCTTCCTTTGAACCAGCCCTCGGTGCTATAAATCAGGCAGGCCCATTCACCACCCAGGGCTCTGCCCTCCCTGGAGCTCGCCGCTCCAGCCCCTTGGCCCTGCAAACACCCTGGGAGAGCCAGGAACAGCTGCCAGGTGTCTAGAGGTAACTCAACACTAGCAGCTAGCCGGGATTTCAAAGCCTCCGAGTGGCTAATTGCTTTGGAGGAGCCTAATTGAACATTTCCACAGTCGAGTCCAATTTATGGGGTGACATAGCCTCCTTCCATCTTGCAGGCAGGGATATGGGTCAGGTGGTAACCCGGGGGACAGCACCCCCCCCAGCCAGATCCCAGTCCATGGGCACCAGCAGAGGCACACTGGATTGGGACCTTCCTCACCGGGACAAGGATCCCACTTTTTCCTTCAGTGACCCAGACTGCAATCCCATCCAGGCTCAGAAATTCCCCCATTGATCAGCTGTAATGCTGCCCTGAGCACCAGCACAGAGCGTGCTGTGTGAGGGCAAAGCAGGGCTGTCCCCCTGCTCCTCTGTGGGGCAACAGGCGTTGATGGGGATTGCTCTCATCCCAGTCTACTAGTTCCTGCTTGGTCCCTGGCTCCAGTAGGGATGGACCCTCCTCCCACAATCTCTGCTCAGCCTGCGGCATGGGCAGCCCAGCACAGGATCAAGCTCTGCTCCTGCAGGGTTGGGACCTCACCTGTGCAAGATGTTTTGGGTTGGAGCATCACCAACCCACATCCCTCAATGTCTAGACAGGGGCAGGTACAGACCAGCTTCAAAGGGTCATTGGAGGCTTCCCATTGCTGAGCTGAAGGGTGAGCAGGGACCTCTCAGCTCAGGGGTGACAGGCTTGGCAGGATGAGACAGGACTCCCTGGGGCATATACCCAGTCCTTTAGACACCCCACAAAAGTCTCAGGACTGGGACAGAACACTCTGCAAACATCTCCCCACACATACCCAGAGGGCTGGAGTCAGGGGCCCCCAGTACCTCTGGGGTTTCCAGTGCTTTGGCAGCCCAGCTGACCAGGGAGTAATGGGGCACTCCACATTTGCCAGCTTGTAGGCAAGGCTCAAGCAGGTCCAGCACAGCCCCAAGAGCTGTGTCGCCTGGACCTAGCATGGCAGTACTGGACTTACTGCATTGAAGTGCAGCAAGTCCATGCACACCAACTACTCTGATACACATCCAGGGAGAGGATAAAGTAGTGGCTGAGAAAATCCAGAAGAAGCAGAGATACTCAGGATACAACCATGCTGTCTGGGAAACTGTCCTGCTCCCCAAGACAGCCCAGTGCAACCAGGTCCTCCTGCCTCCAAATAATGCACTTGCCCACAGCAATGGAACAGGGTCCAGATATTAGGGAGGTACTCAAGGATGTTTTGATCTCCCCAGAAAAACGTAGGAGCAAAGGCCAGAAAGAGGATTTGTCAGAGAAGTGACAGTTACCCATGGATAGTTACACAGAAAGGAGGCAGCCCCAGAGCTGGAATAGCCACTCCTAGCTAGAAACTAGCCAGTCCTTCCTTCCACATCTTGACCTATGCAAGCCCATTAAGGGCCCTCTAGGGCTAAAATCACCAGTTGTGCCATCCTAGGTAACATCAGCCTTCCCAGGCAGGACTGTGCCACCCAGGAGCCTGGCACATCAAAACCTGTCCAAACCACCCCACAGAGCATTGTCAGCACCATGTCCCTGCAGCATCACAAGCCCTCCCCAGCCCTGAGCACCGGCCTTGGAGCCTATAGGGAAGCAGATGTCCAAGGGAGGGAGGGGGCTCTGTGCATACCCCAGCTCACCCATCAGTCAGGAAGAGGCAGGACATCCCAGGTCAGCAGCATGGAGGGCATGGGGCAAAGATCTAGTTGGGCTCCCAATGCCCAAGAAGATGCCCGAGCCTCTCAGTTTCCCAGAAAGGCTGCACAGCCACCCAATGGCACATGTGATACCATGCCATGGGAATATCCTGCTAACCGCAGCCAGAGTCCCGCTTTGCCATACCCACGCAGAGCGGGGCATGTCTGCAAGAAAAGCCAGGCATCTACACACTTCTAGCCTTGCCAAGCCGTCTCTATGCCCAGGCTTGGCCCCTTCCCCACACCGCTCTCCACCCCAATGCGCCACAAGTTGTGCTCTCTCACCACAACAGGCACAACCACAACTGCTTCCCAGGTCTGGCTGTAGTGATGTTAAACACCAGCCCCTTGCAAGCGTAGGAAGGGCTGGGTTCATCCCCACCAACCCCAAAACAACAATAAAGAAACACAGTGGAGCCAAAGCCATGACCTGGAGCAAGGAAAAACACGGAGAAGTGCTTCCCTTCTCCAGCAGCCACCATTCAGGCGGCTCTGCTTGGACCGGGAGGTATCACTGGATTTCTTTGCTACGTGTTGCAGAGCAAAGGGGTGATGGAGACAAGGCTGGGGGGCAAACACCCCTCCTGGGGTGGGGAGCAGGTGGGGACTGCCCTGGCATTCCTGGGCATGGATGCATGTGTGTGCGAGCAGTGAGGGAGCACAGGGCTCTTTTTTAAATAAAAAAAAAGGGGGTGGGAGAGCAAAGTTGCTTCTATTGTTGAACCAAATCCAAGAGTAGCTGAGGACCACACAGGGAGCAGGGCGTGGGGGAGGAGGCAGCGCTCCCGCACAAAGATGGCTGACGCCCCTCCGCTGAGCAACATCTGCCCCTGCACAGCACCCCGCCGGCTCCAGCGCAGACCCCGGGGTGGGAAAGCTCAGCCCGACCCCACAGCGGGCGGGAGCCGGAGCCCGAGAGCAGAGGCAGCGCGGGGCGCTCCTTGCCCGGACCGCCGGGAGCGGAAAGTTCCCAAGCGGGAGGGAGGCAAAGGAAAACCAAATCCCAGTGCTGGAAAATGCTGCTGCCCGACGAGACGGCGGCAGAGAGGGGAGAGAAAATCCGCGCTGAACTTATTAATAACAAAGGAATCGTTTTTTTATCAAATGTTTCCACTAGGAAATGAGGATTTGCTCCTGTCTGACCCTGCCTGTTGGCTGTTTGTGCTCTAAGCAGACTCCTTTTTCGCCTCTTGGCAGGAGTACGTGACCTGTGCCAGGCTTTAACTGACAGCCCCACGGAGGCACCACTCTCTGCCCCCCGGCACAGGGCTGGGAAAGACCACAGAGGATTTTCCTATCGATAATCGAGCAGGGTCCCGGCAGCAAGAGCTACGCTGCTCTCAACAGGCAGGAGCAGAATTACACGTGGGAGACACGCATGTTTGCCCAGCAGCGCCTGCCGTCCCCGCCACGCACAAGCCCACGCGGGCTGCCACCCGCGGCATGCAGGCACACGTCTACCTGCGCAGGGACGCAGACGCGCCTTCGCGTTCATCAGCCCGCAGAGGGGAACCGCGGCACGCTGGTCCCCGCGCTCACACGCACAGCACCACGCGCCCCCGACTACCCGGGCACGGGAGACCTCCGCCTGAACGCAGCCCCGGCGCTGCACGCGCGGGCAACCCGCGCGCCCTTCGCCCGCTGCTCTTCCCACCGCTCGAGCTGTCACCTGCCTCCCAGGAGCAGCCAGAGGACTCTTAAGGCAGCAAAACGCTCGTCAGGAGCGACCGGGGACGGACGCGCACCTCCGTGCCTGGAGCTACGCGCCGGCAGCGGTGGGATGGGAGGACAAAGCCGGGAGCCGGCCCCGGGCTCCGCGCTGGCCAGCTGTGCCGGGCAGCGGTGGCCGGATGCCACTCCCGAAGGACACCCGCTCCCGTCCGCTCCCCACGCGCCCCGAAGGCGCCCTGCTTACCTTCCACCCAGAGGTGCTCTATGTCGGTCTCTATGGAGGCCACCCGGAGACCCACGGCCAGCGCCCCGAACACCAGCAGCCCCACGAAGAGCACTTTCCCGCAGTGCCGCTGGATCCGGCAGCCCAGGGCGAAGAGCAGCATCTGAAACCGGGCCCGTAGCCACAGCGGGGCCTTCTGGCCCACGGCCCTGCCCTGGGGAAGAGGGCAAGGATCAGGCTCGGAGCAGAGGGGACCCCCCTGCCCACGCGGGGTGACCCCACGCCCGGCCCCGCCGCCAGCCCTGGGGCCCCTCTGTGGGGCGGGACGCCCCCAGCAGCCCCCCGGGCGGCCGCAGAGCGAGGCCGGGGGGGACGCGCAGACTCCTCGGTCCCCGTGGGGCCAGGCGGCAGCCCCCGGCCCCGCTGCTTCGCCCAGCTCCCCCACGTCGGGGGTAGCACCCACGGCGCTGCGAGCAGCGCTACGGGGAGGGGGGAGCCCGGCAGCAGCCGGGGGAGGGGGGGGCCCGGGCTCGCTGGGCACGGGGCGACCCTCCGCAGCCCCGCAGGGCCCAAGCCCGCCCGCGGAGAGCCCCTCCGCGGCCCCCACCCCTCCGCGCGGGCAGCCGAGAGCCTCTCCGCAGCCCCCAGGCCGCTGCTCGGGGGGGGGAGCCCGGCGGCCCCCAAGCAGCCTGAAGCCCCCCCGGCGTCCCCCAAACGCGGCTCCGGAGCCCCCAGTGCGCCTCAGAGACCCTCCGCGGAGCGCCCCCCCCCCCCGCCCCGGGACCCGCCGCCTCCGTGCCGGGCGCCGCGGCCCCCCCGGCGGGCGGATGCTGCCCCTCACCTCAGCGAGCCGCTTGCAGCGGCGGGCGGCGGCGGCGCGCAGGGCCGGCGGCGGCGGCGGCGCGGGTCGGGGGGGCTCGGCCGGCATGGCGCGGCGCGGCGCGGCGCGGCGGGGCAGCGACCGCCCGTTATGTGGGGCCGAGCGCGGCGGCGGCGGCCCCCATGCGCGCGGCGGGGCCGGGGCCGGGGCCGTTGGCGGCGGCGGCGGGCGGGGGGCGCGGTGCCGGTGCGGAGCGGCGCGGCGCGGCTCTGGGCCGCCCGCCCGCCCGCCGCGCCTCTAAAGGGGAGGCGGGGGCGGGGGGCGCCGGGGCCGCGCCGCCGCCGCCGCTCCCATTGGCCGCCGCCGCCGCGGCAGCGCCCATCGCCGCTGCTAGGCAACGGCGCGCCCGCCGCCAGCGGCCACACACGGCGATCGCCCCCCCCGCCGCCGCCGCCGCCGCCGCCGCCACAACGGCCCGGCCCGGCCCGGCCCGGCCCCGCCGCGGGGGGAGGCCCGGCCCCGGGGCCGCCCCCGGCCGCGGCCGCCCCGCAGCTACCCCGCAGGGCCGCGTCCCCCCCCCCGCCCCCCGCCAGCCGCGGCAGCCCCCCACGGCACCCCCGGGGGGGCGGATTCCCACAGCCACCCCGCGCTGGGTGTCCGTCCCCCCCAAGG
Source organism: Rhea pennata (assembly GCF_028389875.1). NCBI lineage: Eukaryota > Metazoa > Chordata > Aves > Rheiformes > Rheidae > Rhea > Rhea pennata. The sequence goes on along the minus strand of NC_084670.1, from coordinate 11,672,556 downwards.
GCAGGGTGTCCCCCCACAGCCCACCCCAAGCCCCAGCCCCCCCCAAGGGCAGGGTGTCCCCCCACAACTGCCCCCCCAAGGGCAGGGTGTCCCCCCACAGCCCACCCCCAGGCCCCAGCCCCCCCCAAGGGCAGGGTGTCCCCCCACAACTGCCCCCCCAAGGGCAGGGTGTCCCCCCACAGCCCACCCCAAGCCCCAGCCCCCCCCAAGGGCAGGGTGTCCCCCCACAACTGCCCCCCCAAGGGCAGGGTGTCCCCCCACAGCCCACCCCCAGGCCCCAGTCCCCCCCCCCCAAGGGCAGGATGTCCCCCCATAGCCACCCCTTGGTGCTGACCAGCCAGGGATAGGTGTCCCTCCCACAGTGGCCCTCTCCCACGGCCGGGTAGATGCCCCCCATAGCCACCACCCAAGGGTAGGTGCTCCCCATAGCCACCCCATAGGGCTAGGCACCCCCCTCCAAGGTCTGCATATCCCTCTTACATCCCCTCCGGAGGATTGGGCATCCCCCCCCAGCCACCCCAAGGGCTGGGCAACCCCCCCCCCCAAAAGCCACCCCATGGGGCAGGCATCCCAAGGCCTGGCCGTCCCACCCCAAGGGCTGGGCAGCCCCCTGGAGCTGCCCCATGGGCTGGGCATCTCCCTTCAAGGTCCCAGCATCCTCCCCACAGCCTCCTCCAGCAATAACCATCCCCGCAGCCCCCCCCAGGACCCCCCACACTCAGGACTGATACCCCCCAGGGCCTCGCAGGGGGCAGTGAGGAACCCTGCTCTTCGGGGTGCTCGCGTGTGCTGCCCCCACAGCACCATGGGGAGCTGAGCCAAGTGCCCTAGGGACAGTGGGAGGGGGACTCAGTGCCCTCCATATCCATGGGGCAAGGGGTGAACGTGCGCAATAATGTGCAGCATAACTACAACTTAAGGGGTCCCAGTGAGACCAGCTGTGTCCCTGCAACCACCGGCCTGTTTCAGAGCGATTCTTGGGGGATTTAGCGCCGGTTCCTCGGGGGAACTGACCTTTGCCAGGTGTCACGGACCGGGGGGGCAGGCTCGCGGCTGTCCACGGCAGCTCCCCGCAGCCCCAGCATCGCCGCCTGGCTTGTCCCCGGCCCTGCTGCGGCATGCCAGCCCCGAGGCAGGCCCGTCTGCTGGCCAAGCTTTTGCTTTTTTTTATGGGAGCTCGGCTAATTTTGCACCATCCCCAGGTCTTTTGGGCACAGGCCAGGCACGGATAGGGAATGATGCCCCACGGAGCTAGCAAGGCACCCGAGGGGTTTCAGCAAACCCACACCCACCAGCATCCACCACCTCTGCTGCTCTCGCTAGCCACCCCGTTGCTTTCCTGGTGCGGCAGAGAGCTGGTACCGACGAGGCTCGTCCCTGTCTCTCATTGCTGACCAAGAACCGGGCAAAAGCCCCATGAACACCTAACTCACGGGACTCAGCTGGCTCCTCAACAACCCCCAGGCAGAGCCACACCAGCCAGGGCCGCTGCCGTTTGACTTTCTTCGTGGGTATAAGCGGCGCAGAAAGGGTTTCTCCCCCATCCTGCGATAGGCCCGTAGCATCTGGCTTTTCCCCAAATACAGAAGGGAAACAGCTATTCAGCGCTTCTTGTGCCTGATTGCTATTAACAGCTCTACCATTCCTATTCCTCAGCGGACCAATACTACCGCCGGGCAGCTGCTTCTTTTTATAAACCTAGCTTTAAAAGTTAAGTGGTCCTCCACCTCCGGTGCAGCACGGCCCGCCGCGGGGCACGCCACGCTCCTCTACTGCCCTGTCCCCGCTGGCTCCTTTCCTCCACCGCCACCGCCTACCTGTGTCCATGGGTTTCTACCCGTGGCTCTCCTGCCAGAGCCCTGTGGATGCAGAAATGGCAACTGCTTCACTGGAAAAGCCGTGGGCTGCTCGGCCCAGAGCCGGCGCCAAGGAGAGCAGCCCGTCACCCCGCTGCTGGCTGGTGCGGGGCAGAGCCTGGCTCGGGCGGCGAGCGCCCGGGCGCAGGGACAGGACCTGGTGACACTGGTACAGTGACGGGGGTGGGATGGTGACACGGAGCCTCTGCAGGGCTTTGCAGGGATGTGGGCACTGCCATGCCCTTGCTGCCATGGGCACTCCAATCTCTGCTCCCAACAAACTGGCTGCTTCCCCCTGCTCCTTGAGGGCTCCCTCCAGGGCATCCTCTTCCCTCCCGGCTCTGTGGGGTGCTGGAGCAATAACAGACCCTCTCGAAGAGTGCAGTCCATGGGCCAGAGGACGGCCCCGGGGCTGAGCTGGATTTGCCCGAGGCTCCATCCTGGGGCACCAAGTGCTTCCCTGGGACCTGGACTCCTGGCACAGCAGGGTCCCATCCTGGCTCCCTCACATCAGCACCAGGCTCCTCTGCTGCAAGGCACTGCGCCAATGGCTTCAGGATCCTCCCGGAGGCTCCCAAAACATCCTCCAGCCAGGGCACTGCTCCGCAGTGTCCCTGCCCGTGCCATGCCACGTGCTCCCCGTCCCGCTGCCCGCCGGCTGCCTCCCGGACACTGCTCCCAGGGATGCCTCCGCTTGCCCCGTCCCGTGACCCACATGGCCTGAGCGCCAGGCCAGGTCCAGTGAGCACGGCCATGGCCAGTGCTGCCTCGGCACGGCAGCTGGGAGGGACCCCTGGAAGAGGGTGCCACGAGGGTGCAGGGCTCAGCGGGGTGGTGCTGGGCTTGGGGGTCCTAGGATCCGCGAGGGGAAACGGCCCCAAGCCGCGGGGAAGGCTCCTGCAGCAGTAATGGGGCTTGAAAAGCCAACAGGAAAACACACCGGCGGGCAGGCGACCCCTCCTTGGGCCTGAGCCTGCTCCTGCCCAGATGCCCCAGCGATGGGCTCTTGGTGATGCCAAGATCCAGGGACTTGGGGGGCTCAGTGCTAGGGCCCTTGTTTCCCCCACAGCCGCCCAGGAGGGTGCCTGGGCGAGCTGCTGAGCCCCTTCAGGCCACAGGACCCCGGCCGGGGAAAGGCTCATGAGCGGGGAGACAGCACTTGCCGTCTCTTGCTGACCGGCTGTTTTATATCAAGGCGGGAGGGGGGATTTGCTGTTCTAGATGGTATTTTAATGGGCAGGCAGGCAGCTGGAGCCTGGGAGAAGCCTGCTTTACATTGTTTGGGGTTGTAACAAATAAATTCAATTAAAGGCAAATGGCTCACGCAGCCCCCACCCTGCGCGGTGTCTCCGCGGCACGGCGAGAGCCGCAGCGGCGGGAGCCCGGCACGGCCAGCCCCGGCGCTTTGCTTTCCCCGGAGCGTCCCAGCCCTTAGCACTGGCGGGACGGGAACATCCCCGAGGCCGTGGGCTGCCGGCACGCACGCCGCCGGGTCCTTGGGGACCGGCAACCCAGGACGACATCCCCCTCCCTGCACAGCGGGGGGTCGCCGCGGCGGCGCAGGGGCTGGGACGCGGCCGCCGTGGGGCTGGGAGCTGGGCTGCACGCGACCGCGGTGCAGCCTGCGCAGCGCAAGAGCCTTTTGGCCGGGGGGCAAGAGGCGAGGGGGCTTGGCGGGGACGCGCCGGAGCCTCTGTAAACAGCCGCCGCCGCCGCAGCGGCATCTCCTCTGCCGGGAGCCAGCTCCGGCGTTCGTTAGTTGGAAACCAGATGGTGCTCTCCGGATCGCCAGCACCGCCAGCCCGGCCCCGGCCCCACGCCAGCCGCGGGCGCTTGCGGGGACCCTGGGGGGCTTCAAAGTGCCCAGCGGCCCCCCGTCGCCTCGCTGCCCGCCCCGCGCCGGCCTGCCGGGATGCGGTGTCCCGGGGGGATGTGGAAGGGGGCCAGCTCCCACCAGAGTGGAGTGGCGACACGGCCTTAAGGTCCCTTAAACCCTCCAGGCACCGCTGCCTGCCTCAGTTTCCCTGCATCTCCCAGGCCTCCCCAATAGCAGGGAGGTCCCCGGGGCTGCCGGGACGGAGCAGAGGGGTGGAGAGGCTGGTTCCCGTTTCGGGGACCAGCAGGTCCCCCTGGACCGGGCCAGGATGTCAGCAGGGAAGGGATAAACCGGCAGGAGCCACCTCTGAGGCCAGGGAAGGGGAGCGCAGGGGCGTCGGGGTAGTTCCCCGGCGGGCACCACACTGGGGACGGGCCAGCAGCACCCGGGCATCCGGCTCCTGCCCCGAATCCCCAGATGATCCTGGGGGCAGGTGCACGCAGGGGGACGGGGACAGCCCCGTCCCAGCCCCGCGGCTTTGGGAGGGAGGGGGGGGCGCAGCAAGCAGATGAACAAGACACGTCGGGGTGGGGAGGGGGGACCGGCGGCCCCGGCGGCTCTGGGGGGGCCCGCGGTGTTTACAGAGCTTAGCGCCCGCCTAAGCCCCGCACGGCCGCGGCGCACAATAGCGCGGGGCCGCGGTGACACCGGCCGTCCCCACACCACCTTGGAAGACAGAGGGCCCTGCCACCCACCGCCAGCACCGGGATTAATTATGATAATGTAGTTCTTTCCCCCTTTGTCACCCTAATGAATGGGCCCCTTTAGGATTTTAAGGCCTTTGTTTGGTGCCTCTTTACTGCGGTATTGTAGGATGGGGACTAGCAGGTGGCAGGTCCCCAAACAGCCCCTTTTGTCTCCTTTGGGGGCTGTTTTGTGGTGGGGCTGGGGGGGGGGGGTGAGGGGACTCCCGGCCCGGCGGCAGCGGCTGCCCCCATCGCCGTAGGGCCGGGGGGGGCGCATGGCTCCGGCGCCCCACGCCGCGCACCCCGGCGTCGGGGGGCCAGAGCGGGGCGCCGGGGCCACTCGCCCCCGCCGCGTGCCCCGAGCCGCCCGCGCCCTGGCCCGCTCGGTGGGCAGATGCCGGGAGCCACCGTCTGAGCGCCTGCCTTGATCTTTTACTGCCTGGGCAAATCAATTACCCAGCAGAAAAGTCCCTAAATCCCACCATAAAACCCGTTTAGCAGCTGACGTGGCGCGGCAGGCCCTGGTAGCGCTCGCTGGGCGAATCTCGCCCGCTCTCGGGACGAAGCCTTTCCCGACCCGAGGCGGGTCGGGTTGTCAGCCGCCGCTTGGGAAGGCCGGGCCGCCGCCGGATCCGCGTCCCCCAAGGGCTTTCCCCGGGTCCAGGCCATGCTCAGCTCCTCTGGAGACCTCCCTCCGCGCCGGCCGCGTGCCCAGGACGCGGGAGCAGCCGGGGACGTGGCGGCGCCGGGCAGAGCGGGGCGGGATGCGGCTGGCGCGGAGGGGCAGGGAGCCCCGGACAGGATGCCCGCCGGAGGAGGCCGGCTACGGCCAAGCCCTGGGTGCGCTGGGGTGGGGGGGATTTGGGGGTGGCCACGCTCAGCAGCGAGCACGGTGGCACCAAGCTGGTGAGGAAGGAGCCCTTGTGCCTCCCACGCAGCCAGCAACGGGGCCGAGGGGCCCGGAGGCGGCCGGCGGCTCCCGCCGTGACCGCACACCGGGCTGCGAGGTGCCTTCGGGGCACCAGCAGCGCGGGAGGCACGGGCACCGGGCGCGGGGACCTCCTGCTGCCCGCGGCGGAGGGGCCCCCAGCAGCAGACCCCGGCCGGGCACCGCCGTGGGGGGTGGGGGCTGCAAACCGGCACGCAGCGGGGTGGTAAAGGAGTGACAAGTAATTGGTGTCCCGGCCGGTCCTTTCATGCCGACGCCGTTTTATGGGTGAGGAAATTGCTTGTGAGTCAGGAACACAGGAGACAAATTTAGGAAGTGCTCGCTGAATGTGCCGGGGTCAGGCGCCGAGGCCGCGCGCCTGAAACCTGGGTGGCCTCGGTCCCCCACCCCCCGGCACCCCGCGCACGGGAGCGCGGCGCTTTCATCTTATCTCCGCTCGCCCGGCCCCCGCGCCGGGGGCACCTCGCCCGCGCGCGCCCGGGCACCGCGCCGCTTCGCCGCCTCGCCCGGCCGCGCCGGCGGCTCCCCGGGAGGGACGGACAGACGCGGCCCCGCTCGAGCGCGCCGACGGCTGCCTCGAGAGCGCAGCCCCCTTCCCCCGGCCACCGCCGAACGCACCGAATCAGGCGGTTTTGAAGTATTTTTCTTGATCGCTGGCCAAGCGCTCTCTCCTGCAAAGCAGCATGTTTCTAATTTTCTGTAGGTTTAACTCCAAATTAATTTGTAAGTGATCTAGGTTTCTTGTTCCCCGAAAGATATCTAATAGTGCAGGCGAGTTCCTGCCAACCGAAACGTCTCAGCGGGGTAAAGGAAAAGCAGTAAAAAGAAACCCAGGAACTGTGACCCCTGGTGGGTATTTAACAAGGTGTCAGGTCGAGGGATTTTCCGAGCGGTCTAAGTGGATGTGACACTGGCCCCACGGGCCGGGCCGGGCCGCCGGAGGGCCGGCGCGCGGGGAGGCTCACGCCGCGGCGGCGGCGGCGGCGAGGTCTCGGGCGCACCGGTCGGGTCCCGCGAGGGACAGGGACGGGGCTGGGGCCCGGGGCCGGGCGCTCAGCCCTCCCTCCGCACGGGCCCTCCGAGCGGTGCCGGCGCCCGGCCGCGGCTGGCTCCGGGCTGTGCGCGGCCCGCGGCGCATCTGGAGGCGCCCCGGGGCTCGCTCGCGGCGGGTCGGGGCCGCCCGGCGCCGCTGCCGCGTGGGAAGCGGGCACGGTTTAATTGGGCGGGCGGCCGCCCGGCGAGGCCGGCTCCTGGCAGGCGGACACAAGCTCTTTTGTCTCCGCGCTCGCTCCCGGCACCGGCCGGGGCTGGCAGGGCCCAGAGCGGTTCAGCCGCCGAGAGCCCAGCTCGCCGCCGGGGAGAGCAGCCAAACCCACTGCGGCTCCCCGGGGCCTTCGGCGCACGCGAGGACGTGCCCAGGTGGCCGCTGAGGCTTCCCAGCTAACCAGGGCTCAGGAAGCTGGCAGCAACCCCCAGCGACGAGCCCCGCAGCCCTCCCCGTGCTCCCCTCGCGCCGTCGCGGTCGAGGTCAGAGGGAGCAGGCGAGGCCCGGCCTGGCCAGGGGCCCGGTCCTGCCCGTGGGGCTCCCGGGGTGCTGGGGTGCCTGGCCACGTCAGCGGGAGGTCCAGGGCACAGGGCGTGCAAAGGCGTCCGGGCTTGTGCTCTCCGTGGACAGACAGCAGGACGGACACGTCCATCTTCTCTGGCAGGAACGATCCGTCCCCAGCTGTGCAACAGCAGCAGCTTTCTAGCAAGCGCATGGAGGGGGAGAGCAAGTCTGGGGACCCTATGAGGGTACCAACCATGGACCTGGGAGCATCGGTGGGAAGCACACCACCACCAGCTCTGGTCATGGCTTCCCCACTCTTTCTTGGGGCCAGTGGCAGTGCGGGTAAAGGACCCCGGAGTCCTGCTCTTCCAGACCTTCCTCACCACGGGATGGATGGGTTTTATGAAGGCACGAAAGCATGCGAAGGTGGGAGAAGGAATGATCCCCAGCAACGGGAGCTGTCCTGACTATCACCCGGAGGGAACCGTCCTTTCCTGTAAATCAGCCTCAGCCTCTCACGCAGTGAGAGCAGGGTCCAGGCCGCGGCGTGGGGCAGCCAGGGCATTGAAGCCAGCTGCGGATCAGAGGCAGCTGCAAGCGGAGCGCGGCCAAATCCCTTCTTCCAGGCATCTGACACCAAACACCCCATTTGCAAAAAGGCCCGAGCAGGGAGGAGGCGCTGCTGTTGCTCAATTATCCCGCAAGGGTCCAGGCCCTGGCTCCTTCCCATGGCCGCTGCGAATGGCTTCGAGGACGTGGCCGAGCGCCGCGGCCCCGAGGAGCCGCCTTCCACCCCGCGCCGCTCTGCGGGCAGCGCCGCGGCGGTGGGGGGCCGCTGGCAGCCCACCCGGCTGCGCTCCCCGCGCGGCCCAGCCCGGCCGCGTTCGGGTCCCCACGTCTCTAAAACTGTCGCCAGGGGATTCCCGGCTTTCTGTTCCTGATCGGCACAGCCAGTTTCGAGGGGATCCTGGCCCAGGGATGAAAATCAGAGGGAAGCAGCTGCTCGGGGCCTTTACAAGGCAGCCAGCCGGCTGCCACCGGCCGGCCGGCCCAGCCCGCGCGCCCCAGCGGTGCCGCAGCACCGCCGGCGTCCCTGCTCCGCGTTTCGCGGCCGCGCTTCCAGCTCCGGACCATCCGCGACACCAGGCAGGTGGCAGCACCAGCCGCGGGGCCACCGCCAGGCCCAGCGCTCCCGGGGCGCCCAGCAGCTCCCCGGGCTGTCGGCCCTCGCCGGAGCGGCTGCCCAGGATGGCGCTCACCGTGTTTCCTGCCTCGGGCGACCCGAATTCCGCTGCAGGGTTAAACTTCCCAACGAAACGACAGAGGAAGATAGGAAAAACAATCACAAGAATCTGTTTCATGCTGCCTGGATCCCTCCCTGCACGCAGCAGTGTTTTTGGACGGCCAATTTATAATCAGCAGTGTGGAATGTTGTAAATTAAATATTTTTAAACAACTTTGCTCTCTCTCTGGTTAAACATTTCAGAGATCGCTCTTTCTTGTCTGTCTCTTGCTGGGTGGTCCCTCCATTCGCCCGTACATCTTCCTCAAACACAATTAACCATTTAGATGTTGCACAAAGGAATAGCTTATGCATACAACACCAGTCGCTCGCTGCTCCAGCAGTGGGGGAGGGAAGCAAATAAGAAGGCAGCTTCTTTTATTTTCTACGAAAAACAAAAACAAGAAAATCCCTTTTCCCTTCCCAAACTATCCCATTTTCCTTGAATTGTAAAGGCACTGATCCAACTCATCAGCTGTCCTGGAGTTTAGTCCAACAATCCCCTCGCTTTCCCCCTCCCCTTAAATTCAACATTAGCATTTTAAAAGTCTTAAACATACAAGTTTATTTAGACTCAAGCTCTCTCAAGCTCTTGCATTCCATATTTATATATACACGCATTTTAATGTATATAAAATGTCTGTCTATAGGGCCTGGAAGGAAGTTCTTGTCTGCTGGCCCATCTGGGAGGCATAGACTTGCCTGTGGACCTTGGCTCCCTGGAGATGGAGTGAAAATCAACAGGATCCAGAAATCAGTTGCTCAGTGCAGACTGAGCAAACTGATGTGAGTCGCCTGCTGTGCAGCCCTTACGCAGAGGCACCCAGGCTGGACTACAGTGAGTGCCATGGGCATCTTCATATCCATGATTCAACCCTGCAGGTCTGCCCAGTGAGGATGGTCCCATCCAACCTCCCAAATCTGGCTGAGAGGAAGGTAAAAGCTCTTCACACTCAAATGAGCACAAAGGGAGAGGGAAAAGTGGGAGGAAATCCTTCACTGATCCTTGCCAGAAGGACCTTCTGCCTTCTGTGCCAGGAGACCCAGGGCACAAGCTTGCAGCAATGAACACATTCCTCTCTAGCTGCCCCCAGGGAGGCCAATAAACCAGCAAGGAGAAACCACCAAGTGAGCTGTGCAAACTAAAGTGAGAGGCTCAGCATGGCTGTGCTCTGCAAGAGCCACAGCCCAGGTCATGATGGGGGCACATGCCAGTCCCCCATCTGGAAATGTGCCAGTGACCAAAGGATGGGCAGGGAGCAGGCGAAGTCCCTGGCCCTTACTGCAGATTTGGTCTGTGTAGAATCAGCAAGGCTCCTCTTGAAGACACTGATGTTCCCAGGACTTGCAGATTTCTCTGATGAAAATTATGGTCTCCCAGCCTAAGGGGGTCTCACTACTGAAGTCAGAGAGATGGACATGGTGAAAAAAGTCCTTTGAGGCAGCCAGAAGAAGGAAAATGGGGTGCAGAAGAGAGCAAGGAAGGGTGCAAGATCACCATGGCTCTGCATGATAAACTTTGGAGGCTAGAAGAGTAAAAGACTGGGGAGTCCTTGTAATGCCCAGATCCAAAAGAGGTTCAGGTGAGTCCAGCTGCTAGGACTGCACACATCATACCAACTTCTTCCTAATTTCCATAGATAATCAGGCAAGAGAAAGGCCCCTGGATCACCTCCTCCTCTGTAGAAGGTGCTAAAGACCTTTCTCAAAGCCACAGATTTCAACCAAGTCAAGCTGATTTCACTCCATACCATGCAGAAGTTTGCACTCGCAGAGGGCTGAGGACTGGCAGGAGGTGGCAGAGGGCAGACAGGGTGGGAGGAAGATGTAGACTCTCCCTAGTAGAACCTGAGTGCAGTCTCATCTCATTTGACCCTGATACAGATGCAATGGCTAGTCCTTGTCTGATCAGCTGAGAAAGAAAGAGCAGACAGACAACGTCCTGGCCACCTCACAGCACTGGTCCATGCTTATGCTGTTCTACCTGTCTGATGCTCCAAAGCAAAGTAAGTTAATGAATCAGGGGAAAGAACAACCCTTTCCCCAAGATTCAACTGACTGCAAGAACTACCTTCACCTGAAGCAGCAATCCCACCCTAGCCAGCCCACCCGAAGATGGGGGATGGGGGACCCAGACCTGCAGACTTCAGGCCACACAACCCCTCAGCCTCACACTCTTCTCCCCTTCTGCCCCCAAGCCAAAGATACTATCCCAAAAGCAAGATCTCAGCCAGGTGCAAAGGGTTTCATATCTCCTTGAACACTGCTGGGGTGGGAAGCCCACTGTCCCTAGTAATGGTTGGCTGTTCTCTTCCCCGTCTTGTGGCTCAAGACCAAGACTGCCAGTGAGAGATATCTGGAAGATGGGAGCCCTGCACTTTGTTTTGACTGCAGCATTTCCACAGAAGGGATCAAATGAGCTGCTTCTGTCAGAAGGATCACACACCAATGTGAACGGCTGAGGTAGGAGAGCCAGAGCTCCTGATACGCTTAATTGTCCAAAAAACGCTCTCTCCTATGTATCTCACAAACGGGCTGAGCTACAAACATACTGGGAAGGACGCCCTTTGCGCTCCTGCTGCAGAGCTGCTGTGTGCCATGCCCACCTCTTGCGGGAGCTGAAGGAAGGGATCAGATCAGCAGCTTTGCCTGTGCTTTACCCTGAAGCCTTAGGCTTCCTTGGGCCTCACTAACACAGCAAGGTGCCAGCTAGTGGCCGCGCTCTTTCCTATTCTGCATGCAGAGCAATGGCTGATGGTGCCACTGTCACAGTGTGCTAGGTTTACTGAAAGGGGTTAAAGCAAAGGACACACGGCAGTAGAGGCTAGGTGTGAGCACACACTCCAGCTTGGTTCTGTATCCACTCCAACCCGCTGCCCCGACAGAGAAAATACCTTTTAGCAGCTGCAGGCTGGACACAATCTAGTGAAACTCTCAGGAGCCAGAGGGGACCATCCACCCTGGGCATCATAGCTTGCAGGACAAGCCTGTCAAAAAAGTGCCAGCCCCTACATCTATAGAGCTGGGAAATTCATTTTTTTTCAGAGAAAGATTGCCTATAAAGCACTGACATGGTTCCTAATACCACTGTGATGGGCATGTGTTGTAATGTTCAGCTGCTAGGGTTTGGTAGCACAGCAAAGTGAGGAGACTTCCTTGCAATCAGAGAGATGAACATTACTTCAAGTCTTCCTCAAAGCTGGTGATCAGTACATATAGGTAACTTCTGCAGAAAGGCCTAGAGAACCTAGGACCAAACAGTCATATCCAAAACTACCTGGGAACAGAACCTTGTCTCCTAGATCACCTCCTAGATCAGACTGCATCACTTAGCACTCAATGCACAAAGATTCCTGACTCAACCCATCATCTGCTCACCTGATGATGACTGCTGCACAGAGACCAGGTTAGATGAGGAAGGGTTAACCTCCCGGTGCCTGCCTTGGGATTCCTGAAGGCCTTATTATCCCGAATTATTTTTCATAATTACTGCCACACACGTAGACTACATCAAGAGTGAATCTTCACTTTGATAATTTGTGCTGTGAAATCTCACTTAGTGATCTACTTTTATCTCGCACCAAACACCTGCAGGTCGTAAAAGGCAAAAAGGAAAAGAAAACGCCTAAAATCCCGGCCAGGTTTTCAAGTGTCAGAGAATACTAAATTAATGCTAAATTCTAACTGACGCAGTAAAGCGTCCCCCCACCCTCTTCCTAAATTAGCTAAACAAAAGGACTAAAGTGAGACGTTAACATATAATTAAGGCACAAGGAGGTAAAACTGCAGCTATTAAGTGAGGGGATGTTGACTTTTCAGAAGTTAAGATGTACCCTCAAAACTAAGAGAGAAGGAGGGCTTTGTGCTTACGCAAAAGGACCAGGAACCAAACTACCAGTGTCTCCCTCCTGTTGGCTTTGCCCACCAGCTTCTGGTAAAACGCTCAGCAAGCTCTTTAAGCTCCACTGTGCTGTCTCCTCACCCGTAAAATGGGTGCTACACTCACTTACCTCAAAGAGACGTGAGATTCCTCTCCGTTAACCTTTGTAAAGCCTCTGTGATCCTTGCACGAAAAAGGGCTCGTACCTTATCAACAGGTTTGCACACATACACTAGGTAAAACCTTTAACGCAAAGCCTGAGCTGAACGGCAATACTTCTCTTCCTTCTGCAGCTTACAGAAGGCCTTGAAGCCAAAATCTCATCCTTAACCATACTTTCCAGTCCAATCTGTTCCTTTAAAGTAGGAGTTTTGTTTATGAAACTCAGGGAATGTCTGGATTATAATCCCTCTCTTGTCAAATTAGCTAGGAAATTGTAATTTTCCTCAGGGGACACTGGTGCCCATGAAGCATGCATTTAAAATTTATCACTTTAGTTAATGAAATATTCCAGCCAGTTGCTGTAAGCACCTCTGGATGTCAAACTGCCAGGCTCAGATAAATGTCCTGTTGAATCCTACTAGTTTCTAATAAACAGCTTTTAGGTAGGAACTTGTGTCCAATTTATAAATGTTAAAGAACAGCTTGTGTTTCAATCCAATCCAGGTGCTTTACAATCCTGGCACAACCACTGACCACAAGGCTGTGCATTTCACATTAGCGCTCTCTACTCATCTCACATATGTATAGTCATCCACAGATGGTTTAGATGTGGGAAGGGACCTCCTGTCTGGGATTAGAAACAGTGGACCTACAAGCACAAGCACCACCAAAATAAGGCAGATAGTATCCACTGTTTATGTTCCACTTTCCTTCCACACTCCCTCATCCCTCCAGCCCCCTCACACGCTTGCTCTTGGGCAGGATTTCAAAGCAATGGCCCCAATTCAGCCCTAGTGGAAGCGGGAGCTGAACTCCTCAGCCGCATTACAGGCTAGCAGAGGTGCAAATTAAACACTTCTATGTTAGAGGCAGCACCACGAGAGAGAGGAGGAGGAGGAGGAGGAGGAGGCGGCAGCAGCGGCAGCTGCTGAAGCTGCAGGGCTGCGAAGATGCTGCCTGCGTTCCCGCTGTGTTTCGCAGCCTGCCTGCTGCGTTGATGAGATGCGTAAGCTGCAGCCCAAGCAGCTTCTCCCAGCGTCGGGGACGGCGGTGCGAGACTGCAGGGACTCGGTTTATATCACAGGGAGATCAGCTAAGTCGTTCTTCCGACTGGGCACAATCTGGGTGGTCCCCGCGCTTCGTCCTACTGGAAAAGTACAGTGCGTTCGCCCGGCGCGCAGGAACCGATATTACCCGGCACAAACCCGCGTGCATGTCAATGAGGGGGGAAGGGCTGACGGACACACTGCTCTGTAAATACTTCTTTATTAAGACATAAATATAAAGCTGAACAGGAAAGGAGCAATGACAGGGTAAACTGTCCCAGCACTGATCTGTGTGGATGATCCCATGATGCTGAACATCTGGTTCTGCTGCTGGCTTCCATAAAATCGTCTTTAAAACCTACTTGGGTTATATCTCCATCAGCTGTTCAGTGCCCACAATGACTTCATTAACATGTTTGGCTGAAAAGAGAGAGAGGGGGGGAAAAGAAGAGGAATTGAGTTTTGTAGCCATATTTCAGATCTTGCATTTTTCAAATCTGCATCTTTAAAACAAATGAGAAAAGCAGATTTTAGGGAACTCAAACACAGATTTGCTGCCTTTCTTGGGACTCCAGCATCTCTCAGACAGTGTCCCACACACATGGCAAAAACCTAAACAACTGACTAAACATCAGGAGGTTTGTCTAATGAGAGTTTTCACATGTACGTGTCACTACTAAACAACAAAGGGCCCAACGGAAGTCACAGCTGCTGCTGACAGGTGTACATCCACGTCTGGGCAAGGAGCCGTCAACATCCAACATGGCAATCTGACATAAAATTAGTTATCAGTAATCCAGCCTGGCCACAAAAAAAGAAAGACTGTCATGTGCCCCAAAAGCGCTCTGAGCCTTGGGAGCTGGGGGCTGCTCAGCATCAGGGATGCAGTCACTGAGGCTCTCAGCTATCCCAACTCAACTCTGGGAGGAAAAAAAAAAAAAAAGATTTCTTTTTTAAACCTGTCTTCTCCTTCCTGGATACAAAACATCTAGATGAACTCTCTCCAAAATCGGTGACATGAAGCAAGGCCCCTGAGCACAGTTATCACCTCTGCAGGGCTGAGGGGGTGCAGGGATTCGGAGAACAGCCCACCTCAGGCTCCTATGGAGCAGCTTTGTTGGAGGGGCTGTTTTTACAAGGTCACTCCTCTGCCTCTTCCCAGGAGCTCTGCACAGCCTCACTGGACATATTAATGTGCCTGTCCCTGCCCCAGCACTGTTAATACACTGTACTGAAAGAGCCTTCCATTTAAAATGCACAAGCAGCTTGTCAGGGAAGGACTGCAAATAAGGGATCTAAGGCCAAAATAATAAAAACACAAAACTCAAAGACCAGTGCCTAAAAAAGCAAGCATGTGGCCTCAGAAGGCGACACAATGCCTCTGTGCTCAAAGTGGGTGTCCTCAGGGTACTGTCAGGGTTAGGCAGGGAATCTAAATCACCCTCTGAGACTTGGACTCCTGTTCAGGTGGAGTTCAGGTGGTTTGAAGGATGCTTCTAGGTGCTCAGTACCTCATTTTTCCCTTCTGTACATCAGGAATAATAATCAGCTCTCGTATCCAGGGTGTCCAGGATAACCCATCAAGGCCTGTGAGGTGCTCAGATACACTAATGGAGGCTGTGTCGGCTCCAACACCTTACATAGCAATGGGGGTAGACAGCCAAGGAGGATGTAAATAACTAGTTGTGTTTTATTTACCCATCTAAAATGCCTCCCCTCAGGGGAGCAGATTTTGCAAGATGCCTGGAAAACAACAAACATGCTACCTTCAGCTACGTAAGGAAATTCCTGGCAGTCCCCAAACTGGCTGGGCCAACACGATGCTTCTCTTGGTTTAGAATTCAAGACATCATCTTTGCATCAGACAGACCATCACTCCAGAAAAAACTCTAGAAACTTCAAGGAGTATTTGCACTGTGGAAAGATAATTTCCAACTACAACTCCAACCTCACAATCGTAAGGATCCTTTTGACTCCTCAGCCTAGGGGATAGGGTTGGGTTAGCCACATGACTGCCTTTCAGAGACCCTCCCTGAGGACAAAGAATAAGGAGAACAAGGAATTGCTTCTCACTTTCAGCCTCAGATTGGGTAATTCAATCCTTCACCCAGAGTATTTACTGACAACTGATAATTAAATCTGGAGCCTTCTGCTGACGTCTCAGAACTTGGATTGCGATGCTGGAGCTTGAAGCCCAATCTCTAGCACTTTGAGCAGGACGAGCAGAGGTAGATGTGGTATTCAGGAAAATCAGGGACTGACTGTACGAGTGCCAGGTGCAAGTGTGATGTAGGTAGCACCACACAACCTCTCCAGCACAGCTCTGCCAATAGCCCCAAGTCCAGCCTTCAGCGTCTTTCTCCTCCCCTCCTGGACCGCACACAGCTTTGCCAAGGTACCTCAAATCCAACCTGCAGCACTTTTTGCTATAACATTCCTCACCCCCAACAACTTTCCCAATATATCTCAAACAGGCCCTGTAGCAACTCCTGTGACTCCATTCCTGAACCTCCTCCAAGCCGACGACCTATCATGTTGATTTCTGTGATGTGAATAAGACCCTGGCTAGCATCCAGTGAGAGTAATTACGTTATGCCTCTGCAGATTAAACTTGCCTTCATCTATGCTTATAAAGCACCATGTCAATTTACGGTTCTATATATAGGTTATCTGTAGCAACATTTTTAAAAAGAAACTTTTTGCTTCAGTTCATACAGCATCCTGCACTGTCCTAAACTTGTAGAGCAGGGATGGGTCTTGTCACATACTTTGCTGCAGAGGTGGTACCAAGTATTTGTATTTTGCACTGACATGCTTACAGGCCCTCTTAATATCTTGTATTTTACAACTGATGTCTCAAAATACTTTTCAAGAGTGGGTGAATAAGAGCATTCTTGGTTTACAGATAGGGAAACTGAGGCAGCAGCAAGGTTAGAGAGCTAAATAGCCTGCCAAAGTTGCACAGGAAATCAGAACGCGCATTCCCCGATCTTCTCTTTCCTCTGCCTGTTTCATTGCCTCCTTGATCCACGTGGCCCAGATATTCTGAAGCGGGCACAGACAGCCTGCCCAGCATGTCACTACTACCTCAAAGACTCGCATAAAATCACCAAACTCATTTCTCTTTGTACAGGCTAAAAGAAAACACATGGATGTGCCTGTCTTAGATCTGCGAGAAAGTTTTTAAACGGTAAAGGGAATGGTTTTGCTAGAAACAAAGCCCGATTCCGCACCCGGAAGGGATGTGATAAGCAGATAAGGATTCACCCTGCTTCCCTGTTTGCTCCCCAAAGCCCTCCTTGCAGAGGGAAGGGAATTCTGACTCCACTGCATGCATCAAAGAGAGCTGAGCTGCAGATAGCGTTTCATTATCAGCTGCTGGCTGCCAGTTGCCAGTGGCTCTGGCTGGTACCAGCAAGCTCAGTTCATGCAGAAACTCTGCCTGAAACTCGGGCAAATGGTTGGGGTGGGGGGGGGGGGGGGGGGAGGCAGGAGAGAAAAGTACCTCACATGCTTAGCTGTTCAGCTCCCTTCTCCTTCCCCAGTTCCCCATTAGGGCTTTCTTACCAGGCTGCCTTTTATCTGACACTGGCAGGGTTACAGATGCATTCAGCCCACAGAGAGAGAAGAGGGATTAGAGAAAGGACTTTCAGAAAGCCTTAGAGTTGGACTCTGCAACCTTAAATCATGTTCAACTAGATCTTCTCAGATTGGGAGCATCTGGTGCTAAGCAAATCCAGAGCCGATCAACACATTCAACCTTCTGATTAGCACTTTGCTACAACTTGCTGACGCAGCCCAGCCTGAAGTCAGCTTGGGTGCTTGAACCGAATGTCCACAGAGATTTTACTGAGTGTAAATCAAAAACCTGTCACGCATTATATATGTGTTCCTGCTTTGGAAGACATTTGTTTACACATACTGTACACTAGCCCCTTAAAAACATACGCACAACACAAGGAGAGCTAGCGAGCTGGGGAGCAGCACAGCTTTTGGTGCTTGGCTAAAAACAAATTGTAATGCAAATAAACAGAGGGGCGGAAATGACTCCACATCCCAGCACAAACCCCACCACCAGAACAGGGGGGCCGCAGACCGAGCGCTTCCCTCTGCAGCCCGGCACAGCCTTCCTGGCAGGTTCCTGTGAAACTGCTTACAGAAAGGGGATGCCGGAGCATTCCTTTAAAAGCCATGTGAAAGCATCTCCTTGTTGTTTGCTCAATTAGCCCCAGACAGATTGCTGCTGCTGCTGCTGGTGGCAATGCTGGGTTGTAAAGGAGGAGGGAAAGGAGGGAAGAAGGAAAAAAAAAAAAAAGGTTAGGGCCTAGGCCCAGGACCACCATGAAGTTCCAGCCCTCAGGGGCTCCAGAAAACGTTCAGTTTACTCACTCAATTACATACACTGTTTTATAAACCCTTTAAAATAAAATAGAAAACAGTCCCTGGCACAGAATTACTGCTCTATTATACAGCAGTGATGAAAGCCACTGCTGTGTATTTGCTCTCTTTAAAGCAAGAGATAGTTTAACTTAAAAAACTAGGAAGGGGGGAGGGGTGGCTGCAGAAACGCATGCACGAAAACACGCTGTGGGTGGCTCCTACCACATTCACCCAGGACAGAAAGGATCAGAGAGTGGGAGAGAAGAGCAACTTGTCTCTGCAGTGATGGTTGGCCCTGGAAAAGCAGCCAGGTTGTGGGGGGAGAGGAACTAAAGGGGCTTAAGGGGATGGGAAGCAGCTGAAGCCTGACTTTGAGAGGCTGGAGGGTGTTTTAAATTACATGTAGAGATAAAGAAGGGAAGCAGGTGATGGGGGCTGATTTGTTTGTGTTTACGGAGCAGCAGGGCTTTCCAGTCAAAGCCTGCTCTTTCCCTAGCCACACTTTACTTATGTGATAGCTAGAGATGGGGGGTGACCACAGAGTGACCCCAAAGGCCAGGAAGGTCTCACAGATTTCTCCCAAGCGCCTTGTTAACCCCACTGTGCAAAAGTCAGCCACACCTGTAGGTCTCAGGGAGCAACATTCCCCCGTGGGTCGTGTGTCCCGGCTGCTCCAAGAGGTGGGATGGGCAGCTTGCCTCCTGGAGCTCGAGGAATTGGGCTGGCGATTCCAGCCCAAAGGACAAGCTGTCAATACAGCTCTCACTCCTCTGGTACGCTGACTCTGAGCAAACACCAAAGCACAGTGCCAACATTCACCTGGTGCAGCGGAGGCTTTGCTGACCACTCAATCAGTATCAACCCCTTCACCCTCAAAACCTTCCGGGGGTACAGGCGTATCTTGGGAGTGTAAGGCGAAAGCAACAGTGAACTCAGCGCTCAAAGAGAGCTGATTTCAGTGCAGCTTGGATCAGAAGGACTGGAGGGAGTGAAGGAACTGGAAAGAGAGATGTATGGGAAAGTGATCACTAGGGATTTTAAGAGAAAGGTTAGTCAAGGGAAAGTGAGATCAAGGACTAGGAATGTGCATGAGATAGCAAGTTCCTCCGGGAGAGGGAGACACTCAGAGTCCTAGCAACATGGCAGAGCCCTAGCAACCTGTTTAAGAAGGGGAATGGATTATAGCGATTGATGTGCTCCCACAGTGATATCACCACCTCACAGCAAATGCCAGCATGGATCTCAGAAATGTCAGTCTGAAACACTCTGTCCACACTTCCTGCCAAGATGGCAGAGATGCCATGTTTGCCTGGAGACTGCTGCTTGCTTGCTGGGTTGGACAAAATAGAGGTCCCTTTCCTTTCTCAGGCTACCACTAGGGTATTCTTCCTTGCTCTTTCATATGGCTGAGCTCTAGCAGAGCACAAGTGGTTACTTTCCCTGTGTGGAGCATGTAAAAATATTTCCACAAAGTTAAGAGCTGCTGCCTTATGGGTAGATTTTTCACCATCAACATGCTGCAAGTGCAGCAGTTCATTTAACTCATTCATTCAGGAACCTGAACTTCCCTGGCCAAAGGACCGATGGTATGTGCAACCTAACAGTCCCTGGCCAGAACTCACAAACCATCTTTTTTTGCAATTCGGAGAACAGGCTTATTAGGAGCACAAAGAAACATGTCACTGATGGGGGGGAGGGGGAAAGACAGCTTTTAAAGATATGCCTATTTTAACTGCCAACTAGTGTCTTTGTCAGGGACAGGCAGCAGTTAAACTACTTTAGGGAACAAACAGAATGGTGAGGTTGGAAGGGGCCTCTGGAGAGCTAGTCCAGCCCTCAGCACAGCCCATACGAGGATTGCACCCACGACCTTAGCATTAGCAGCATCATGCCCTAACCAGCTGAGCTAAACCTGCCCCCAAATCCCATAGACCTCTCAGTTTCACTATGACTTTATACCATTCCTACATCTCCTCCAGCTCATCTTGCTCTCCAGTGCACAATATACATGTGTGCACTGTTTAGTCTGTGTCTGTTCTTTGGGAGCTTTCATAACTCCCATCTGCATTGCAGCATGCTTGTATCATACTAAGTGCTCTCAGTTCCCAAAGACTTCACCAGGAAGCACTCTGCACATCTTACAACAGCAGATGCTGGGCGCTACTTAAACGCAGAGAGAGCATCAGAAAGTCTGTTAGTTCTTTCCTGTCCCCATCCTGCTACATCTTGGCTAGTGTAAAGCATCCTCACAAGCAGTCAGCCATTCACATGTGGAGGTTTCCTAAATTGTACCTGCTTTCAGGGAATGCCATTAGAGAAAAACGTGCTGTTTGGCCCTCATCAATATAAAACAATCTTACACTGTTTCACTGTGAAGTCCTAGGACTCCAGGCTTGGAATAGGACTTGAAAAATGATCGGACACAGGAGCCATTCCTTAGTGGATATGTGCCTTTTTCTGTTCTTGTGAAAAACCACAGTTTTGGCTATGTGATAAGCCACTGGAAAAAAAAAAATCTCAGTTTGCACATGCTCTCAGGAGGGCAGCTAAAAGCTCCAGAGACTCCGTTTGCACTGAGCACTCTTGACCATGGAAGTGCAGAAGGAAGACAGGACTCTCACGACACTTGTATCCCTGGGCTATGGACCAGTGCATCACTAGGCACAGAACTGCTTCTCTCCTGCGGCCAGAATGATCCTGCCCAGCACTCAGGCAGTTCAGAGAGGGATGCTGTCAAACCCAGACCAGCCAGGAGGCGAGTGCCAGATGGGAAATGCAGCTTGGGACTGCTAGGCAAGGGGACTGGAAATAGCAGCTATGATCAGAGACTGGAGGTGGAGTCAGGTTGGTGTCTGGGAATAACCAAACAATCTCCATGAGACAAAGACTGGAGGAGAAGCCAAAGAGAAGGCTGGGAATGGGATGAGACTGGTCCTAGAGCAAAGAGCCAGAACAGAGATCAGGAGTCAGGATCAGACAGGAAACAGCTGACATAGCTGGGAGCAAAGGGCTCACGGGTGGCAGCAGCAGTAAAGCCTACAGTTACTAGAGCCTTCTCCCCTGCAGCACCAGGAGTGGATCTCTGGGCTCCTGAGGCCCATGGACGCCTGTGAAGCCTGCTGGTAAAGAGCTTCTCTTGTCCTGCTCTAGATGCAGCTCCTCTTAAGGAAGAAAAAACACTTCTGTTAGTTGCCATTAGCTAGAGCAGCAGCAGCAGTTGTACAATGGGGTTTAAAATTCTGACCTTGCTAATGATTCATGCAATGGCCAATATGACCCTATACAATAAAACTGTTTTTTTCAGACTGAGCCTCTCCCCTCACCTCCACTTCAAAAAAAAAAAAAAAAAAAAAAAAAAAAAAAAAAAAAAAGGATTACAAAGAGAACGTTAAGGCTAAAATATCAAGTCTGTAATAGGCTGGAATTGCCACAGGTCACACACACAGCTTTAGTGGAGCTTCCCTGTGTACACTTGGTAGGAGTATGATCACGGCTGTCACAGGCCTGCCCTATTGCATGCACAGGATGGGCCTGTTCTGGAAGAAGCAGATGCAAGAAGGTATCCACAGCGGGAGGACAGCTTGCTGGTCAACGCTGAATGCTGCCCTTGAGGAGCTGGCTCTACCACTGCTTGTGCCGTACACATCTTACTAGCAAGCTATTTCCATACGGACCTCAGTGGTGCTTAATAACTAGGCACTTTGTACATGCTTCAGCCATGACCACAGCACACTGCAGGCACAGTGAATTAAGTGGGGCATCCTGGCTTTGAATCCATAAGGTACTATATAATGCCAAGTCCTAGACTTCTTAAATTGGCCAGTCAAAATGAATGGGCACTTAAGATCTGAATCTCCCTGTCCCTCAGGTCTCTGTAAAACAGGAGGAAAACCCAGCCACGTTAACATTAGAGAGAAGAAAAGGAGGTTGTTAACTGCTGTGAAGCATTAAGATGACGAATGCTGCAGAAAGCTGTAAGAAAGGAAAGATCTCGTCTCTTGCATAGTGCGCTTAAAGCTTCAGCCACAAACTGAAAAATGATAGGAAAATGAGGAATATGGAACAACTCTGCATTTAGCAAATGGGCACTGACTGTGGCAGGGGCACCAAGGAAAGTATAAATATATGGTTGCACAAAAACTGTACAGGATCAAGCACAGTAAAGTCTTACTCTACACCTCGGTCATAGAGCTAATGCTACTGCTAAGTGTGTACCAGGATGCCAAGCAAAGATTACACCAACACACTGAATGCTGGTATTTTTTTCCCTTTCTGCACATACATTTGTGCAGTAACAACATTGCTGTAATCAGTTTTTGGGTGTGCAATGATTCAAGCAGCCCCCAGACTTCATTTGCCCTTTAATATCCAACACACACAGTATCTCTGTCCCAAAAACAAAGAGGAAGGTTGGGGATAAAGTGGGAAGTTCTGTGTGAATTTTACTGGTTTTATTCTACGTGCATGTTTTCACAGTATCTCTTTCTCGGTTTTCCTTTGAGGAAAGGTTATGCCAATTTACTGCATACATTTCTTCCTGACTAACATATACCAGATGTATAACTTACTCCCTGCTGGATGTGGCGTAGAGACTCCTTTGGGAACTGTACTCACTGACTCTAGGGCGCATCTGACTCCTTGACTGGTCCATCAGCAACACTCCCTCTCTCAATGAGTGCATGCTGTTTCTGAGCTCCTCTTTAAAAACAGGTTCATCAAAAAGGCTGGAGCATAATCCTAATAACTGTCTTAGAAACAATGATTGAATGCTTTGTGCAATTAAATTCTTTCAGAACTGCTGCCTGTCATTTCCTATCCCTTTAACAATTACCTCCTTTTCCTTAGGTACCAACATGTTTTTCAAACTGCTGCCTGGGTGAGGTAGCTTTCGTAAAGCCTGTCTGTTTATTCTCTACTAGCAAATTCCTTAAATTAAAGTATCAAAGAGGAAGGAAAGTGGATGCTTCCTAGGCATGGTAATAAAAGCAGGAGGGAGAAAATGGTAGGGCTCTCTGGAAGCATTGCTTGCACATTCAGAAGTTTAAAAAACTCTATACCTTGACGGTAACAGAGGCTCTTGAAAAGTACCATCTCTGGCCAGCAGTGATGGGGCCTCTGATGGGGCTGAAGTCAACACAAGACTGGAAGTCACTACTGACAGTTACCTGGCCTTCCTGTGTCTCTAACTTTCTTTTCAGTTTGGAAGTAGTACGCTACATTTGATCTACCCCAAAAGCTAGTGTTGAGTGTTCCTCTAGTTAGGTGTCCAGAGCTTTGCCAAGCCCATTATTAAGTGATGAGGTCTCCCACCACGTCCCCAGGCAAATTATCCCACAGCCCACCAGACCACATCGTTAGGAAAATGTTCCAGATATCCAACCTAAATTGTGTTTAAATCAATCCCATTACTCCCAGCTGTACCATTTGGACCACCCTAACTATGCCCCTGCCTCTTCTGCAGAAGGAAAAAGATGAGAGCTGGTTTGAGTTACATTTGCCTATCATTTGTGGTAGCTGCTCTTCTGCCATGCTCCTTGCGTGGAAATGCAGCTCTTTTTCTGAAAGGAGGTCAGTGCACCGCTGGCTCAAAGAGCTCTTGTACCTTGAACCTGGGCAGTGTAGCCAGGACTTGAACGGCAGAGTAGGGAGCAAACAGCCAGTTCTGCAGTAAAGTCAACTGTGGGATTTGCTTGTGGCTGTGCAGGATGATGCAGAGATCTCTGTACCTTTGACGAATCCTGGCTGATGCTTTGGAATAAGGGACTGCTGTGTTTTTTTAATGTTTCTGGGAAGGTGTATGCAGCTTTGCTGAGCAGACTTCTAGCATGTAGCTCCCAGACCAGGATCAACAGCCAGCCACTACCGTTTACATCTGCTGAAGTGCGATCAGCTTGCAACAAAGGGTGGCTCCAACCCAAGAGAACTATTTTTTTCTAACCTGGCTATGGAGGCTGGAGTTTGAGGAAGGAAAAGTTACCAAACAGAACAACACAGCCAAAGTCTTGATGAAAGGGGGAAGATGGAAACAGACTTAAAGGGCCACACCAAAAGCTTGGCAAAAGATACAGGAGGTCTTGGGTAGGGGAAGGGAAGTCATGAGCATGTTTTCACAGTGAGAAAGAGAAGGCCCAGTTTACTGTGGGACCAGCCAACGTCAGAAGAGACATGTTGGGCTGGAAAGACTCCATAGTTCAGGAAATAAGTCATGAACTGCACAGAGAGATCCCTTACCACCAAGGAGAACCAGACCCCAGCCCAAAAAAATTCCAGAATGGTTGGGAAACTGAGGCAGGGAAATGAAATGAGTCTTTATTATTTTTTCTCACTCAGAATAATTGAGTATTCATAATCTGCCTGAATATGTCTTTGCTAACGTCAGTCATACTTTCCTAAAAAGTTCAGCTAGAGAGCCCATAGACTCACTGAGCACTGGGTTTAAGCTTTGCAGAGGTGAGCATCAGCCTGTACAAGAGCAGGCAAATGAACCATGGGTTTCAGTTCTGTTTCTCTCCCTCTGAACATATCTAGAGACCCTGAAAAGGGTTCTAACAAGAACGACAGCGATAATCAAGGAGACAGAATGGCTTCCATACCAAAATCAACCAAAGCAGCATCAGATGCCTAGAAGAGACAACTGAAGTAGATATGAGCAAGGTCAAAAGGTGGTATTTCTGTTTGATATGATCTACTAAAGAAATCAAGCATAGTTTTATTTTGTAAAATATTAGTTAGATCTACACCCTGTCTCCTCATAGTTCACACTGCAGATTAACAACCAAATGTGTCGCTAAGGCCACTGATTCAGATTGATGTGAGGAGCAAAGCCATGAGTAAGTAGAAATTGAGATACACATGACCAAGACCACAGTGCACTGGAGAACACACAAGAGATATTTCCTAGAGTATCTGAGACTCGCAACTGCAGTATCAATGCTTTGTTTTTATCAATCACCTCTTTTAGTTTCAAATTAAAATAAAACTTGTCATATAGATAGCTAACAGTAAGTCATGCTATACCTCATAAGTACAAACCTTGCTCTATGCTAGGACAGTTACAATCGGGAGTCTACCCATATGCTATAAAGACAAAGCAAACAAACACATCCCAGTTTGACTAAATAACTTCATATGGAGCCTGCAAACTCACTTTTGTCCTCAGCCCACATCCTAGAGCAGGGATCTGCCAAACCCCAACCATAAATATTCATTAAAAAGCCCTCTGCTTGGGATGCAGTCATTGAAACAGCCATTTCCTGCCCATTATCTGTTAGGGCAGGAAATCAACAGTTCCACTCAGGCGGTTACTGAGCCACTGCTCCTCAGTTTGATTGGATGGCCTGGCTTTGCCCAAATGAGGGCCATGCAGTGGTAACCTCTCTGAAGCCCCCAAACAGCATCTTGTTCAAGTAAAGCAGATCTTAATGTAGCTGCCCTTGTACTTAGTACTGAGCATAGCAACCCCTAGTATGATATTCCACCTTGAGCTTCTGCTTGGAGCAAGGTGGATGGGAGCATCCTGGCACCCTTGGCTAGCAGCATCTACAAAGAGAAGGAAGTCTGTGCAACCAGTAATTTGTATGCATCACCCCTGACACTGAAAAGGGTTATTAGTTAAAATAATAGCTCCTTCTGCTGAGGACAACTTCAAGGCTGATCTAAGTGTGGTCTCTGGGAAAAGACTGTCTCAGCACCCAGTCTTGTTCGTTCTAATAAAACAGTATTTTTCTGCCATCTTCAGAGGAGGAAGCCCCTGAACTATTCTTACGCCAAGAAGCTGTACTTTCCATGAAAAAGCAAATCCTAGTAGTATTGAATACCATGTTGCAGAATTGCTACTGTTTACTGGTCCTGTTGAAGAAACAGGAGTAAAATCATGAGTAAGAAGTAACCCCCACCCCAAAGAAAAAAAAAAAAGAAAGCATCGCAAATACAGCTTCTCCGCTTACCTTTGGTTTCCAGCCGCTGATCACTACCAATTAAACAGTCCTTGATTTCTGCACCCTTCTCTATCATGGCATTATGACAAATAACACTGCCTTGAAGACAGCACCTACAACACAAAGTGAAGCAAGAAAATGATTTAAAAATTATGATTTAAAATTACAGGCACAAAACACAGGTATCTGTCAGAATATCTAATAAGCCTACAACATGATCCTGTAAATATATTCAGGTATGCTCTTTTCTCAGAATCTCCACTTTTCTTGTCCTGATCCTCATACTCTGTTCCTGGAAAAACTTAACGTCATTTGTCAGAACGAGTTTGCAAACAAACAAACAAACAAAAAAAAAAAAAAAAAAAACAGAAAAAAAGTTCCTAGTTTTACCTCCTATTAGAATTGTTTTCCTGAACACTTCTTTAAGAGAATAAATATTGCTAGAGGACTCTGTAGATGGGACACTGGCCTGGGACTTGGGATCTGGATCAAGTCTCATTTTTTCCACAGACTTCCTGGGGAACTGCACAGGTCACATCTATGCCTCAGTCGTCCAGTAAAAAGAGAAGGAGCTCATTCCTTCCCTGAGAATTTTGCTGAGAAGTTTCATACAGATCAATATCACAACTGGAAGACCTTGTCCATGTTACATTCAAGCACCCAAATTTTAATACTGCTCTGCAACATTAAAACAATAAAACCCACATCGATGGAAGCTGGAACTCCTCTAACTCTTAGGAGATTTTCAAATCCATGTAGCCTTAAGACACCACAAGGTCTGAAATGCTGCACAGGGCACAGCAAAGCAGGACTGAGCTTTAAAAAGGTAACTCACTTTCTTGCAAAACGTTTCTGAATTTGCAGTAACAAGCTTTCAGATCTGCTGATCTGATCTGATCTTCAAGATAGGAAAGAAGTTCAGAAGTCCAAGTACTGGCTCCACAACTCCCCAGCTGAGGGACACTGAAGGAGCTACTACATTGGTCCGTGCCTGTCCAAGCAGTAAAATGGAAATTGTGAAATCTTAGCAACCATCCACGATGTGCACTCAAATGCTGCTCAGTCAACACCATGAGTAGTGTTAAATTTTATTAAATGCAGTTTCTTTCAAAGTTATGGAGAAAAAACATAGCTATTCTGCAGCTATTCAGCATCCAGCTAAAAGCTGCTTAAAAATACTACTTTACCAAGTCTAACACACATCAAATACAGCAGATTGTGGGAAAGGTATAAGCAAGATATATAACCCCAATATATATAACCCAGATAATCTGCCCCTCATATTAGTCCCACTCCAACTCAGAGCACTTAATAACTCCTCCACATTTCTGCTAATGTTAATTATAAAATTCCTGAATATTCTTGCTATCCTCAGTTAAACAGCTGATCTTTTCAAAGTTTTTGGCTTCACTGATTTTCTGTGTGGTAACTCCTGCAGTTTAATGAACCACTGCGACACCACCAGCTGTTCCCTACCTTGGTCACAAGTTTACCGCTGCTTAACACTTTCCCTGCACTAGTGAAACACCACTGCACCACACCACCAAGCTGGCTCACGGACAGCAGAGCTATTGTGGAGCTGCCAGGGCAGAGGGGTTTGGTGGCAGGGCAGAACCATCAGTCTAATTTCACATCCTGGGCAGAGCTAGCCAGCCACGTCCCTTAAGAGAAAAAAGAAATATCAATCCTCTCTCCGGATTACCAATCCTAAAATGAATTGCCACTATTTTCCTGCTTCTACAAAGCATTATACAAAGAATTATACAAATTCTTGCATTAACCATATAAAATTCTGCTGCTTATGTTAGTCACAGCAGAACCCATCTGCCTCATGAAAGCAGTATGAACTCTGCAGGAGTAAGGGCAGTAAAAGCAGACCTCAGCCACACTGGTCAGCAGCTACGGCTCGCCTTGAACAGACTGTCCCCTCTGAACAATCATTCTTTCAACTCACTTCAACTCTCTCTCTTCTGACCTATAAGGAAGCAACATGAGCAATTATGCTACAAGTCACCAGCTCAGGTTGCCCTGGCAGGGTTTCTACTAACATGTTAATAAGATAAAAAGTGGCGAAGATACACAGCAGACCCCCGCCTGCCTTTGCTCTCACACTGTCACAACCCACTTCCTTTCCAGGGCAGCGGCGCGGGCCATCCTCTTGTGCAACAGTGTTTGCACAGAGAGAACATTCAACACTTGGAACCAGGCTAGGAAATGAATCAGTGGAGGGAGAACTGCCCGCCGCTGCCGCGACTCTGGCTTGGCTTTCAAGAGGACTAGCGAAGGTGATGGGAGATTCCTCGTTTCCCACTGAAATGGCTCCCATCCAAAATGCGCACTCCAAAACACCCTCCTCCTCCATCACTTCGCACCATTCAGAAGAGAGCTTTCCCCTGCTTTGGGAGGGCCCAGTTTTTAGGTTCCCACCAGCTAACATATCTTTGAGTACGAGAGCAGCCTTGGGAACGCTATACCTCTCGGTATTATCCTCCTGGGCTGCAACACAAACGGAAAAGGGATTTAAGCTGTCGTTCTGGAGTTCAGACTGGAGGACACTGGATGTGGGTTCAGAGCCTACTTTAGGATAGTTTTTCAACTCCCAGGGAAAGAACGGCACTATAAAAAAGAAACTGCTGATGACATTAACATCAAAGATAAGGAGGTTTCCTGCCCAACTGTTTGTTGGGAAGGACAGGCCAGGGAACCAGGATGAACTTGTCTGTGCCAGGTGCTTGCAAACCTATCTTTGTCCAAGGCTAGTAAAAACTAAAAACAAAGTACTCTGCCACCCCAGGAGTTTCTTAAAACTTACAAAACCAACGAAACGCAGAAGTTTTAAAAACATACTCAACACTAGGATTACTCCAATCACACAAAACAGCAGTGAATCCGGCTTTTATTGCTCAAGTGGAACAAAACTTCAAGAGATAAAAACACAGTTTGTGGGTGTTCCCTTCACCCGCTGACAGATGTAATACAGCCATTTTGAAACCATTTGTAAATGCCTTTTTCTAAACTACGCCATAAAGCCTGCCAAGAGAAGTATTTGGTGTGTTTATTTAATTTTTACTATTTTTTTAAAATTGAAGAGTAAAGAATAAACTTTTATTCTCTTGCAGGGTAAATATCACATCTCACGACAATCTGCTGTATTCTCCTTGGATAAATAGCCACCGTGTTTCCTGGCTTGCTTAACAAATAGGTGCTATTAGTCCTCAAAGGTGATCTGACAGCATTCAGCTTCATTGACATCGCTGTGTGTGCGCATATGCACATATTTGATGTACTGCTTTATAATGCAAACCATATTTATTTTTCTTCCTAAAATGTAGTATATTTTTAAACTTTTCAGCACTGTGAAAACGGATATCTTCTGACCTTAAAATCCAAAGAGCATGTTCAAACCCACAAGAGGAACTAATCTGGCGCACTTGATTTATGGCTGAAATTTCAATTTGAATTTAAGTGTAATCACAAACTGAAAGTCTGGCAGCTCAATGTTTTTTAGAAAATAAATAAAAATATTCAGTGTGCGTCTGCATTCTAGAGAGAGCATTTTACAAGCCCAGTCCCGTAGTGGTAACAGATGTAGACTTCAGCTAGCTAAGACATTAATTTGTTATGCAGGTACAATGTGTGAATGAAAGCATACGAGAGAGCAAGAGTGTGTGTGCGTGCGCGTGTGTGTATATTATGCGCCTGTATCCGAGAGACAGAGAGGCTGACTTTGAGATTTTTTTTTCCCCCTAAAAAAAAAAAAAAAAGAAAGAAAGGCAAGAGAACAAGAGCAAAAGGAGTAGTGGCCAAGGAGGCATGGGGGGATTACAAGGATTTAGGTCTTTAAACTGCGGACCACCTAACAAGATCACTCCGAAATGCCACTAATTTCAGCTAAGGCCACAGACCCCCCTTCCTCTGCCCTCCCTTCTCTCCCCCACTGTAAACAACTAATCCCAGCAGAAAACAACAGAGAGCAAAATGTACACACATTCTGCAACATTCCAGGTCCTTCTTTATCTTTTATTTATTTTTCTAAAAGGTCAGCGTATGTATGGAGCAAGGAGGGGGAGGGGAAGAAAGCCAAAAAACCTCAAGTCCATCTCTTGTGTGGGCTCGAAGGAAGCTGGGAGAAAGCAAAGTCCAAGAGCACACAATATGAAGCTTTTATAGCACAGCAATTCCTGGCCTCAGCTTACTTCCCCCTCCCTCTATTTGTGGCAAAGTCACATAGCTTTAAACCAAAGGACAGGGTGGTCGATTACATCTGAAAGAAATGTAAAGAATTGAGAAAGAATTCCATCTCCTGTCGAAATTATAAATAAAGAAGTATTAGTCCCAGAGACAGGCTGATTTATGCAGCCCTGGAACTGCTGACTTTCAGGCTCGGTATCAGCCTATAAATCAAACTCTTAAATCAAGTGTGTCAATTGCTGCAGCACTGAGATATTTAAGGAAAGAAAGGCACCTACCACTGAAAGCAGGAAGATTGCCAGGGGACTGAGGTGCTGTACCTTTCTTAATTTTCTGAAGTGTAAATCTGAGATCAAACATCCTTTCGGGGAATGGGAAATGAAAATCGGGAGTGCTCAGCACACCGGGAGCAGGCTGCAGGATTCCAGGACACAACCCCCTAATTACAGGCTACCCACTGATTATTTAGGACTCTGTGATTAAAGTGATGAACGCTCCTGGGAGAAAAGGGCTTAAGTAACTGAGGTCAAGACCTCAACTGCAGTTCTCGCCCTGGTTGTGCAAGCTTAGGAAGGTATGAATGTCTCAGGTCTGCCTTACAGCAAATCTCCTGAAATGCCAATGGAAGCTATCTAGCTCTGCTAGTTTAATCCAATTGTGCCAAAAAACCCCAACACAATCTCTGTTGGGCAGCAAAGCAAATGAGGTGTCTAAAATGTAATGCTTAAAAATATAGGCTCGAGGGAAAGAAAGAGCCTGAAGCGTAAAGCTTAGGATAGCCTGTGGGTAATGTTCTGTCATGCCAAGAAGTCAGGTCTTTTGCTCCTCTGGATGAGCTACAAAACAGAGACTGATTGAAGAGTTAAAGTTAACGGTGGCGTATCTCGGCAGCTACTTTGCTGACTGAGGTGTAGCAGCTGTGGATCCCCTGGGAATTCCGCCTTGACCAAGAAGATAACAGCCACAACAGGCACCTTAACGGTGAGAGGTGGCAAAAAGGCAGGTAGACAGCTCTAAAACCTACCAGCAACCCCTACAAGAAAACCCTTCAGCCAGAGAGTCAGTGGCCGGGACATGCAATCACAGGGATGAGGCACAAAGACCATGGGAAAATAGGGAAGAGGCAAAAACACTATTAGGAAACTTGAGAACCTGAAATGTTGCCTCCATCAGCATTTATTTTTACACACTCAGGCAAGGAACTCAGGGTACTGTGAATCTCATATTATACACTCAAGTAAATACCAAAGACTACAATAGATGCCAACGTACACGCTATAATTTATAGATACGTTTCAAAGCAAGCATGCTTATGTGAATTTGGGCTTTGATCTCCAGTTTTTCCCCTTGGGGGTAACAAAAACATTCTACCAACCCCCAAAATTCTTAACCCATCTCTGAGGGTGTTTTCACTAAGGAACTTGTTTAATTTCTCTTTTCTAGCCAAGCTCATCACTGTGGTATGGCTCCTTCACACTTCCCCACACCCTAAACATTTTGCATTACATATTGCATATACTTGCCAGCACTCGTATTTTCCAGTGAAAGTTCAACTGACCTTAAAGAACTGCCTCTAACCTACCTTAACTTGTTCTATTAAGTGAAACTCAGGCTGCAAGGGGAGGTGGCCTGGAAGATTGTGCCTCACCTCTAAAACTTCTCTTGGAGCAAACAAATTGGTAGCCTTTTATGCAGCTGAAAGCCCAGTTTTGCACACTTCAGCAAAAATACACTGAAACATGTTTTACAGCAGGAAACCTCACACATGGGAAAACTGACCTTTCTCTGGATTCACTTTTTACAGAAAGGGAGGGCCGTGTCCTACATGAATTTAAACACACTCAGCTGATGCCCAGGAAAAGCTACCAATTTATATTTTAAGGTAACAAAGCGTGTAGATTCTCAGCTCTGAGTTTGCTTTTTATGCTCAGTAGTTGGCATAGCCAGACCGAGAAAGGGATAGTTAACACATAGCGTAGAAAGATACTTTCTCTGGGGGTTTTCAAGGGCAATTTTGGGTTGGGAACTGCATCTCTCCATCGGACATTATTTGTTAAGCTGGGTTTACAAGTTAAAGAGGACTTCCTAAGTGTCACCCTTACAAATTAAGCCTGGGTTCTTAAAGTTAAGATGAACTTGCTCAGTCCCACTCTTCCCCTAGGAGGAAATGACAGGAACATTTCTGGCACAACATAAGAATTCTTCCTTTTCCATACCCAGGTTGGGGAAGCTTTTCGAGAAAACCAAAGGCACTTACACACAGACTCCCAACCAAAATCAATAGCAATCAGGTGCCTTAGAAAAACTCCATACCCCTTCTTCCATTAGATCCATGTGGCTAGCAGGAGGCAGAGCAGCTTATTTATAGCTCTGAAATCAGACACAACTCTGGCCACATAAAGAAGCAAATCAGCAGAGTGAGGGGCTGTTTTAAAATGCCACTTTTCAGAGCTGATGCATGCTTTAAGTTCAACATCTGATGTTCAAGATGTTTGGAAAATTGGGAAGAGCTCCCTGCACTATCAGAGAAGCATCTGTATCTGAGATTAGAAAGTAGGTGGTTTATTTAACGCAGACTGATGTACAGGGAAACTAGCTGGAAGAAAATGCTCTTGAGGAGCTGCTGCTAATTATGGTTCAGACATTCACGATATAACAGGTTCTACATCAGAAATATTCTAAATACATTAGATATAGCACAATTCAACTTCAGTTGAAACAGTCTGAAAACCAGCCCTCTAAGGAGCTCAACTGCTTTCTGCTCACTGGTTTCCTAGTTTGTGCTCTCTCTCTTCTCCAATTTATCTTTCTGAAAGCAAACTCTGTGGGCCAGAGATTGTCTCTATACAGTATCTTACACAGTATGTGCATTGAATTAAATAGTAGAATGAAAATAATGGTTACCGACCAAAAGATTTTACAACATAAAACCCAGAGGTGTGACAGAATGGACAGACCATATTTAGTACATAACCAAGAGAAATAACAGCCCTTCTTATAGGCAAGCACCATACCTAAGTTTATCCATATATTCATACTTACGCATATACTTGATACATTTATCCACATACACACTTTATGCATATCTTTAAATTGAGCAGATGTGTGTGCTTTTCTGAATCAAGTTTGATTTTTTTCCTTTGTTCTCTGCAATACCTATTTTAAACTTTGTTTTCTTTCTAGAGCTAACCAGGACTGGAGTGAGAAAAACTGTCCACAAGACAACAGCCCTCTTAAAAACTGGTTCAAAATATAAAATGTTTGGGAATCCCAGCATAAACAGAACCTTATTTCCATCTTCGCATGCTATAGTGCTGGAAACAACTTCATTTTCTCATTTCTTCTCATGAGGGAATGTGCTGTAAAATACATTTTACAATTTCAACAAATATTGCTTTGGCAATAGGATCACTCCTTTGTACTGCTATTATCCAAGGGGAGAAAGAGCACGTACATGCTGAACCCCTATAAATGCTCAATTCCACCCTGGTTTTAATTAGAACTTTCTTCAAACCACTCACTGTTCCTACATCAGGTGCTGATTTGGCACTATTGAGGAAACAACCAATAAACTTCACAATCAATCTGCAGTTAGTAGTCAATCCAGCTCAGCTTGCTTGTTGTTTTTTTTTTTTTTTCCTTTATACATTTTCTCATAGAAAGCAGCAATAAATTGGAGACATGTGGTAAACTAGAGTAGCATTTAACTGGTCACACATGGTCTCTCTTCAATCCATTCACTGAGTAACATTACAGTAACTGTGCCATCTATTTCAACAGAGGTAGCTGGAACGTGTTTAACAAAATCCAACATATAACTTACCTTCTTGATTTGACTGAGCAAGGTAAATGCTAGTTTTGGCCAATATAACATTAACAGTACCAGTTCTTCCTCCACGGATCTGGCTAACTTAGTCCTTCATACAAATTTTTAACCTAGCCTGTTCTTTCTGCCTAGGTATTTAGAACTCCCAGAGGCTTTCTACGTTTCCCAATGGGATTAGTCTAACTTCCTCTCTGTCCTCAGTGTTCAAATCACCTCCCTGCAGTTTTTATAACCCGCAGCTCTCAGCGGCATCTCCCTTGCATTCCAAGTTTCCTCATGCTGCAATGCTTTGCTGTTTGCTGCCATCACGTGCAGCGTGATCTGAAGCATATCTGCTTGTCTTTTTACTCCCTTCCCCTTCAAAAAGGTAATCCTGGCACAGTGTCTGTCATACGGGGAGTTTCACCAGTTCTCTTTGGGTAGCATGTGTTTATGTAGTTCCAGCTACATGCTTATAGCTTTACAAACACAACAAGGAGACAAGGTTATTGTTCAATAGTTCATGCCCCTGCACACACACACAATACCGTGAGCCGCATCTGCAATCCCAGTCCTGCAGTTCCTGAAGCACAACTGCTCGTTGCATCAGACTCTCTGCCAATTGTCTGCTGCAAGCTCCTCTCTGGAAGGAAGCTGCTGCTTCTCCCATTGCTACTCACATTTTGTCATACAGCTTGAGGAGCTTCATAGCACCTTGCTATGAGGAATCTTTTGACACATCCTGTCCAAGTACATCCACACAATTGACACTAGGATATACACAACTTACAGTCAAATAGGGAACCTTGCAATTAGAGAACGGTAAAAGGCCAGGAATGGAAATACCAAAGAACCACAGTGCCTGCCCTTCTGAGCTCACAGTTCTAGATCCCACAGTTTGCACCTATTCTGACAAGCCCCTGCACCACATGTAGCATCTCTGTCTGCAGACTGTAAAATGCAGAACCACAACGAGTTAGAAACAGCAATGGAGAGCAAAATGAACACTAGAACAGCTTCCCCAAGTGGTCGATAGCCTTTGAATTGTTTATGACTTTGAAATGAAAATGATCTGCCATCTTTTAAAACCAACAGCTGCTGAGTTCAGCTCAGCAGGTACAGCATAAATTTCTCTGGCCTGTGCCAGGCAGATGACCAGATAAGGTATTATAATGATCTTTTCTGTCTTTGAAAAATAATCATCCCCTACCCAGTGAGCAGTTTGTTCTGATAAAAGCACTGGTGAGACAAGCTTCGCTTCCTGGTTACTCTGTGAAGATCTAGTACTTTCTAGCCACGCAGGTGAAACTTTGGATGTAACCTTCAGTCATTTGTTTTGCTGTCCCCCCCTCTGAAATAACCACAGCAGTCTATTAATGACTTCCATAAAAACGGTTATGACTGCATATTGCTTCACTACATTTCCTTGAATAAAGACTGAAGCAAAATACTTCATTTCAAAGACAAAATCTGCCACAGAGTTCCTGTGGTACTGACCCCAAGTACATCAATGTGGCCATTTCAAAGCACGGCTTACTGTGGACCTTTCAACTTATCTGAGCTTCTAACATCTTGTCTCCCCAGCTAACCTGTAAGTAGTCCAATAACCCTTTCCCCCCCATTGTAGTCCCATCTTTTCAATCTTTCCCAGGAAAACTTCCAGCTTCCACAACAAAGGAACAAGGATCTACTGTGCATACGACAAATGGCAAAGCTCCTTTCAGTAAGTATATACCCTAAGATCATTTTACTAATAAACAAGAGATTTTTAAATCTTTATCTGCTAGGATGGAACACAGGATTCAACATGATTTTCCTGTTAATATTACTTGCAATGCTCTGAGCACTTCAGCACAAAGTCCTATATAACCAGAACAGTTAGACAATTCCTGCTGCCAAGAGCTAACAGAATAAGTAATACTACAAGGCTGCTAAAAACAAAGCCAAGTTTTAAAAAACAAAATAAAACCCCATACAGAAACCTGAAGCTAAATTTCGTGGTCTTATTTCACAGGTCTCATTTCGTGGAGGCTAAGTATGCCCAGCTACTTCAACTTGAGTTCCAGGTAGGGTTTACACACGTAGGGTTTACAAATGCCATCTTCCAAGACCAAAGGAAATAAAGTTAGCACGCTCAGGTCAATGTAATTCATTGCAAGATTGTCTTCAAGCTCTAACAACTCTGATTTCTGTTATATGAAGAGCTCAGAGTGGAGTTAACCTAATAGGGGCACATGTCTCATTTGCAAACGTTCTCCCCACACAATCAGCTTCAGTCAGTCCAGCAACAGATTGCTCCTTTCTAACTGAACTATAACGAGAGAAATTCTATACCAAAGACATACGAATGCAGGGATGCCGTAGTGCAGCACATCCTCTAACGCAAACGGAACAAACAGAAGGGTCAGCCCCAAAACGCTATACAGACTGAAGATGCACACAGCTACTGCAGGCATATTCATATACAAAAAGTTTTCAAGCAACCTATATTTTCAGCTCAATTAATAGATTTTCTCCAAATATGTAACTCAGTGCAGTCATTTGTCTCTGAGCTCTGGGGACTCGTCCAGAGGGAAACAAGAACTTTTTCCCTGCTGCAGCCTGTCACCTGGGCAGGCAGCATCTCTCAGCACTTGCACTGTTCTAAAAATTACATCCCTCCCAGCTTGGTCAAGTATGTCCATCACTCAGCGCATATGTAATCTTCGCTATTTTATTGTCTCATTGATGGAAGAATTAGCTGCACAGTGGGAAACACATTAAGAAATGCCCACTACCAACTATTTTGGCTGTGTTACTAACTTCTTTAATCCCCTGTAATCTCTTCTAAGGGGGATTCACATTTACTCAAATCACTTCACTGAAGACATATATAATGTAATGGAAGCATTGCATACAAGGTCTGGGAAAACAAAAAACCCTGCTACAGGTCCTCCAGCCTATTAAACATATCAACCATTGCTGAGAATGGATCATAATTTCCAAACAGCATGCAATGACACTGTTCAAGTGAACCCCAGTTTCTTAATCTCTTTAGACTGGAAGGAGTTGTTTTAAAGGGTATCGCCTAGGTCAAAATCTCAGTTGCTCCAATAATGAACTAATCTCAGCCTACCAATAGGAACCTAGTTTTTGCGCTAAGCACCTCATGGTATCCCAACTGTTCAGAAAGAATCTGTTTATCCTTTCCAAAAGCTGATACCAAACATTATGAAGATTTTCAAAACAACTTTCTGGTTTGTGGATCCTGAATTTGTGGATCCTGAAACCCCAAGAACTATAGCAAGTCCGATAGGATCCTGGATTCACAACATTACAGGAAAACTATTAAAGAGATAAAACTTTTTCATCTGTTTTCTTCTGCGTTAATATAGTGAATTGAAGCTGCTGACCACTTTTACAGTTGAAATAGGGACAAAAAAGAAAGTGAGATTCAACCTAGAGAAGCTAGACATGATGTAAGTGCTAAAGGAATTACCAAGGCAGCACCACATGTAATAACACCTCTTGCTAAATAAACTTGAAATGCTGAGCAATTTTTGCATTGGTTTGTTCTCAGCTTCCCAATTTTCAAAAATGGCTTATCTGATCTTTTTTTCCTCCTTGAGTTGTCTAAAGAGCTTTGTCTTTTCCATAATATGTGCTCTACTGCAGTCTTCTCAGCCTACAAATTCAAGTTGGTATTATTGCAATGAACTCTACTGGGACTAGCCTTCAGTTATCACTCACATGTGACTATGGCATAATATAGTAGTAGCCCATTAGTTTTATGAGGCAGCTCCCATCAGCAATATAATGTATATTCTTTAAATGATGCTGTTTTTAATCCATCTCTCAATGCAATTCTAGATTTTTCTAATACAGAATACCTTAGATGGTGTTAAAACCGAATGAACTTTGGGGCATCTGCTATGCAACAGAAAATGAAAAATATCTTTTAAGACACTTTTATTATGCTCATTTTGACTCATATTAGCCAATATTTACTGACTTTCCAACTACAATGCAAGACGTTTTATGAAGTCAGTGATCAGATAATGCCTGAGTCATTTAGAGATGCCTGGGAGAGGAGATGTTTGTAAAGGGGAGCTGTCCATTGTGGATTGTTTAAAACAAAACCACATCAAATTTATCCACCTGTTGAAAACAGATCCATCAAAATGTTTCAAAATTACCAGCATGTTATTAAAAATTCATCAGCTTTAATTAAAGCCACGAAAGAAGCAAAGGCCAAAATACAAAGAAAGTGTTTTCTCTAAATTACAAGCAAGACTTATTTCAATAAAGCTTAGCAGCCAGAACTATTTCCAAATCTCACTACCTGTGTATCTGTGACTTCTCACCCTTCTATTCTTAAAGATTACTATGATGCAATAAGAAATACTTTAGCAGCACAGTATCTGTGCAGTTCTCTGCATTATGAATTATAGCATACTTTGAAACAAAGCTCTGCAGTGTATAGTCTTAATTCTAGTTGAGAAGAAACAACAAATTAGACTCCAGTGCATCAATGTGCAATGGTTATGGAGCAGCTAAGGGTGTGAACTCCTGGGACCGCCAGTTTTTTTCATTCAAAGGTGGGCACATTGCTTTTATTCCGAGGGGGGCCAGGGATGAAATGATTTTTCAGAAATTCAAAAAATGTTACCCAAAATGTTGATTTTTCCCCTCTTAAAAATTAATGTTTATAATGCTCACAGAATTTTGTGGAGTGCTTAAGATAATGACTTTGCACTCTGTTCAGGATTCAGAGGAGAATATTACTACATACCAGTGGAAATAAACACAACCGATTTGGAACTCCTCATAAAAATACCACCTTTTACACATTTAGCCTCCTTTGTGATTTAATGTGTAAGTAGGTTAAGTGGATGAGCTTGTGCATCGTCCTCCCAAGCTTTATTTTAATGGCTACTCACCTCACATGCAAAATCATACCATTATGACCGTAGTATCAATTCATTAATCAAAATGACAGAAAGTCTCATGATCAAACCAGACAGGTTCTGGTACTTCTTAGGATAGCAGTGCCTGTGATATAGTCACATTGGATCCATTTGCAATTGAACTAGAAACTAGCTATTTTCTATACTCAAAGGAATTCTGATTTATGATGTGCTTGAAATTAC
Organism: Rhea pennata; assembly: GCF_028389875.1. Taxonomy (NCBI): domain Eukaryota; kingdom Metazoa; phylum Chordata; class Aves; order Rheiformes; family Rheidae; genus Rhea; species Rhea pennata. Next base: position 11,633,828 of record NC_084670.1, on the reverse strand, counting down.
TGTGGATTTCTATTAAAGACAAACACTTGGCAGTAAGGTACCCTACTTACCTGTAATTTAGTTATGTATCAGTAGTATCCCTCCATAGACCCCACATCCTTTGGGTTTTTTTGTTTTTCAGATATGCAACTTTGAGAGCCAACTTGGCATTTTTAAGAGTTTGGCCTTTTTCCTGAGGCCTTAGGCAAACCTCAAGCCATGAAGGAGCAGGGAATTTATATAGGCCTGCACAAACTCAATCAGCAGTTTCCTTTCCACTGACATCCACAGGAAGCCGGCTTGTACAGAAAGATGGGGGCATGCAGACATCAACAACTACAGATAGGCCACTTTTCCCACATTTGAAAACTGAATGCTCAAGGCTACCTATTTAGTTAGTGTCTTTAATGCATGGGAAAGCTCTACTAGCTGGCAGATTTTCTCTTTGAAAAGTTTATTCTCTTATTCTATTACTCAGCACTTGCAATAGCAAAGTAAAGCTGCAAGATGACTAAAAAGGACCTAAAGAAATGACATTTTAGGTGGAGCTGTAATGTTCAAAAGTGAAAAGAGTATTTCTAGTTGGTAAGTGTACCACTTTAAAATATATTTCTTATCCCAAATAATTTAGGTATACTCATCGATCTAGCCATTAAAATAAAGCTTGGGAGGATGATGCACAAGCTCATCCACTTAACCTACTTAAACATTCTGAAGATTGTATAATCTCTTCTTAAAAGAAGAAATTTATGTTCCTACAGCCTTCTCATAAAATAATTTCACTTACGCATTTGAGAACTGTTTACAGAGAGTTATTTCTGAGTCAGTCCTTAGGATCAACCATTCTACCTTACAGGACAACAATTCCTGACTCAGAATCTATCTAGAAAAAGAAACAACAAACTTAGGGGACTGAGATACAACGAGGTGACATACCCTTCCTCAATTGTGACTGAATTCATGATGATGCAGTTTGTAATCTTAACTTTGTCTTTTATGATGCACGTGTTGCCAATGATGGAGTGTTTAATGGATGTCTTCTCCCCTACTTGTGTGGACGACCCAATGATGCTGTCTGATCCAACCTAGAGAGAAACAGAACGGAAATAGGGGCACAGCACCACACTTAAAAGTTAAATCACCTCCAAATTCACTCCAAGTATCTGGAGCTCTTTGATATGTGTTCTCCACACACGTGCTCCGCACGGATGCACATCTCAAGTATTTATTAACAAATAATCCCTCTACCTTTAGGGATTCTTGGCAGAGGAAACACTTAAAAATTTGGGCCCCATCCCCTACACAGACTGCTGGCCAGCTTTCCCAAGGTCCATTAACTCAGTAAAACTCCATTAGATGGCCGAGCTTTGTAGGCTTTAGGTATTAAGGCGAACAGTGTAAGAATAACTCTACCGGGGCTCACTGGTTTCAATAGAGTTTGCACAGTGAGACGTGTAACAGGGAGGCTTGAAGCTAGGGTTCAACCAAAACACTTTAGCTAAGAATCAGAGCCAAAATACTGACCTCTTCCAAGTTTGGTGCCCTTTGGAAAACAAATTGACTGAACTGACTGATTGGCTATCATAAACAACTGCAATGTCTGACTTGGGGGTAAAGCAGCACTTTTACTAAACATTTTTAAAGACTGAGACCTAAAGGCAGGAAGGAACCCATGCATGAGCCCACGAGGAGACTCTGGGCTGTATCATTCACATTGTCACTCTGTACTTTAGAACTCAGCTTCATTTCTAACAGTGGGACTGAATTCCAGGAAGCAGTTCTTGAAGCAAAGGGTAAGCAGACAATCTTGAAGGAGCAGAGGGAGGGAGAAGGAACACTTACCATGCCTCTGTCAGTGACCTGTGCAGACAAATGAACCAGCGGTTCTTCTGAACCAAGATTAAGCAATAGCTTGGGAACCTGGATGAAGAAAACCACATCACTAGTTAACATAACAGTACTATATATTATCACGTTAAATAAATTGCTCAAGGTAGGCTTTGGTTTTCATAGCACTTATGCATCTACAATAAACAATTTACAGGAAGACACATGTTCCTGCATTTTAAACCTACAACTAGATACGTGTGGTTTATCATCTTCCCATTTTATAAAGGAGGCAGGTATAGTTCCACTGCAGTGCACTGTGTGTCTGCTCTCTCTACTCAGCTTCCCACCTGTGGAGAAGCAGTGGATCAGCAGCAGCAAGCAGGCTGGCTCCAGCAGAACACAGTAACACTCCACACACAATTACACAGGTTTGTCCAGCATCTGCTATTTCCAATGCAACTCAGCATGTTTTGCACCTTTCAGTAATACAAGAGAGACAACCAAGAAGTATGAAATACAAAACAGAGTAAATGGGCATAAAAAGGTGACTACATTCAGCCCCCTAAATATGGTAGCAAGCTGAGGTATAGGCAACAGAAATGTATTTCAGATGTTTAAGGAGAAAGAAACTGAAGCTGATCAAGTGGCTATTCCAGATGGTAGAAAGCTGCAGAAGAAAAGGCTCTTGACAGAGAGAAGGCAGGTGTTAGCTAGGCAGACAAAGCAGAGATGGTAATAGAGAGAGACAAGGCCCATGAGGTAGCCAAGAACAAATCCATGGAGAGTGATTCTGAAACTGGCTCCTGAAAAGAAAGGGGAGCCAGCATAGTAGGAGGATGGGATATCACTCTATCATTCCTCCTTTTCTGGGTGAAAGAACAGCCTGAGGCATTCTGCATCTCCTGGCGTCAGGCTGGGGCCAAGGTCACACACCACAGAAGAGGTGATGACAGCACAGATGAGGGTTTCGGGGCGGTGGGAGCCTCACAGCAACGCACAGACGCTGTGCCGTACAGACTTACTTGCAGCAGTGATGCAATGTCTGATGCATCTCTGTATGACAGAGGTGGCAGCCAAAGAAACAGAAGATACAGAAGGTAGCAAATTAATCCCTAAGTGCTAAAAGGCCTATGTCACAGCAAATAGTAGGCCCGAGTGAGAAGCAGCGCATGTTGGGGCTGCTGTGGAGCTCTGCTCGTGCTGCTGTCCATCTGTCCACCTCTCAGCACGATGATGGTATCAGGAAATGGGGAAGGGGCACTGATTATGTCTCCCTCTTTTCTCTACCAGGCATTTATTTTTACAAAACTGTTAGAAATGTTATATCTTTGAGATCTTTACTGGTCTGTTAAATTTGGCTCAAAGTTGCCAGCAAGATCCAAGTTGCTATGAAGGTGCTGCCATGCAGTATGATTGTGTAAAACCACTTTCTTAGTAAGCTGGGTTAACAAGAGCAGAAGGCTTGTGAGTGAACCTCAAGAAGTAGGTCCCACAGATCTGAATAAGCTGGGACCAGATCAGAAAAAAAAAATATCTCAAGGTCTAAGATTAGGTGCTTGCAGGAAATTGTTTGGTTTCAGCATGCAAGGATGGTTAAAACACAGTTTTTAATATGATAAGATTTTTATAGTTGGTATTTCACTCAGATGAACAAGGAGCAGTCACATCTCCAAGCTTTCATTTCAGGCTGACTGCTGTCCCCAGCAGACATTTCTACACCTATTGTTCTTCACATTTTAGAGATTGTCCTTCCCATTAGACTTGTGTTTTCTTTGGGTTTTTTTTTTTGAACAGAAGAGGAGGTTAGTTCCTTTAGTCCAAGATGCAGGTGCTAAAGAAAAATGGCATATAACCAAAGCTCTATAAACTAAGCCAATTCACCTGGATTATGCTGGCTTGGTGAAGGGACGCTGTCCTCACCTCACACATAGCAGGGCAGCTACAATAGACAGATCCAGTAGACAGATCCCAATGGATTCCTACAGCATAGGCTGGGAATATTCCTATGGTCCAGTTTTGGTCTGTGGGAAGGGGAAGAAACAAGGAAAGGCAAGAAGCCCTCCTTGGTAGAAAGGCGGTGTGATGAAATAAATAAAGGGTTTTACTGGCCAAAGCAAACCCCTTATTAGAATCAGTCGATGGCAGTGCAGCCTGATGGGTGACCCAGGAAAGCTACTATCTCAAGCATTTTGCTCTGAAAAGGAAGGTTAGAGAGGGGGCAGGAGTCAGAGGGAGTGCCTGGGTCAAGGGAAGGTTTAAGATATGTTTGGATTTAATTCATCTTACAAAGAAACTATTTCCTGCTATTGAAGATAACTCCCTCCTGAACCCACCTGCCCACACACAGGCTGCAGACATCCAGAAACCCAGCTGGAAGTGAAATGATAGGAGTAAAGTGTTTCCTCACCAGCAGGGCAATGGGTTAGGATGCCATTCCTTCCCATGGCTACTGGACTGGACTGCTACTGCTCTGGGAGTCTGTCCTCTTGGACAGCAAAGTTATAGATCCCAGCTTTGCAGTCAGGGAATCAGAATCTGGTCTGTGAAGACCAAGATAAGAGCAAACAAGACACCAAAAGTCTTCATTAGAGACCAACAAAACAGGTAAAAGAATGCAGATAAACGTAAATGTGTATTTGTTATCAGGATTAGTAAGAGAATCAAAATACAGTGGCCCTGAGAAAAGAAGCCCTTTCTCACAACCACTCATTAAGTTCTGTTCTACGCTTTACCTCCACATAGTTTCCTTAGAAATTTAGCATTCTGAAAAAGCTAAAAAATCAAGGAAAATCCTCTCCAATGTTGAAGGCCCCAGTGTGATTTCAAAGTACTAATTCTATGTACCACCCAGGAGCAAATACACTTCCTGAAATGACCAAAATGTAGAATATTTAGGTTAAAAAAAAAAACACAAAAAAACCACATGGAGTCTGACTGGCTCAACTCAGTAACTTTTTACTGAAGTGGCTGCTGCCAAGTGTACACACACACTTCCCCTAGCAAGCGGTATTCTCCCTTAACCCTTCGGGCACACTTGTTCCTGATATTCTAGGGCAAATCTTTCTGTCTCTGACAGCAGGGCTGCATCCTTCCCCTCTTATTCATGCCCCTAAGCACAAAGCAAATCACTACTTCTCTGCTTCTACAGGCATCCAGGATAAAGAATTCCAGTGTATGAACTCATTCTGACATGCTGCAGTTCAAATTTGCATAAATTCATCCATTCATTTGAATAAAAAGAAATCCACTCAACCTGAGAGCAGAAGCATGGAAGTGACCACTTCCAGGGCTCCCAGTACAACTGTATCGCTCTCCCAGCCCCACCTCCTGAAACTCTGAGTCTTTCCCTACTGCACTCACTATCAGTCTTTCAGAAGCAGAAGAAACTGTCCACTCCTGACAACACGAAGTTCATCACTTGGACAGTGAAGTGAGAACTCATAAGTGATATCAGCCAGTATAGTAAAAAGAACATATTAAAAGTAAAAACTTCTAATCATCAGCTTATTAACTAGTACAGGATTTCTCTAGACCTCCCCTGTGATCATTTATTTTATGAATGCTCAGTAATGTGAAAGTAAGTGAAAGTTGCAATAGATCAACATCTCACCTCTGTCTTTACCTGGACCGGCTCTGTAATGAAACTTGTTCTTGAAATAATTCTTTCATAATGGTAACCACTAGGCAGTATTAATGTATGGGCAGTTTTAAGCTTTCCTCCAAAACACTAATAATCATCATTAACACTTAGATAAGCATCTGTTAGGAAGAGTCAAGGCAGAACTGATCTTGCCTTTGGGACAGGGAGGACATTGGCTAGATGATATCTTGAAGTTCCTTCCACCCTTATTTTCCAGATTTCGTCGCTCTTTGGCTGCAGGTCTTACTACCCCCAAAAAACAGAAAAACATCTGGGGCGGAGGTTTTCTTGGCTAAATCAAAGGTGTGGAGTAAGTCAGTGACAGAACTGTTTTCTTGTCTTATGTCCCTACTCAGCAACCAGCACAGAGATACACACAGATAATATGGCACCAGTTCAATTTCCATGCACTCCTCAGCTATATCCAGGGAACCACCCCTGGAGACTAAAATGCCCCATAAACTATTGCTGCATTCCCACATGTCAGTTCCGTATTTTTCTCACCTGTCGGTTAGCTTCAATATACAATCCAAGAGTATTCACTCGGAAACACAGTCCCTCTCTCATTATATGGACATAGCAGCGAACTTTTCCTTCATGGAGAGTTTCATTCATATCTCCTCTACGATCGTTCCAACAAGAGTTATCTGGAGCAGGTTTCAGCAAGCTATTATCCTCCTTTATGAAACTATAAATGTCTGCAGAACACACACATGCATGAAGTTAGACAGCATTTAATGAAATACTTTCTGGAGAGGAGTACTATTAAAATATTGTTGGTAAAGGAAAATCTTTGCTCCACATCATCTGAGTGGCTAGATACTTAGCAACCACTAACAGATTTTATCACTTGTAGTGAGTAAGTAAGTGCTTATTTTTATTCTACAGGTGGAAATCAAGGGAATAGGATAGATGCAATGTTTTGCCCAAGGTCACACAAGGAGACTGTGGCAATGTCAAAAATAAAATCCAAGATCTGAGAACTTGTCCAGTTCCTGGTTAAGGCTTAGTCTGGTGCCATACCCAACAGAACTTCCTCCTAAAATTACATTTTCAAAAGTGCATTTATCTACACTGTTTTCTGGAGGAAAAGTACAGACCACTCAGCTGACTTGCTCTTTATTTACACCATAATAAGGGAAAAGACAGAAGAATTATAAAATGCACAATCCTGTTTGAAAAGAAATCTACTAGAAGATTTGCTATCACGGAGATACAAGAGGGGAAAAAAACAGTCTAGTGCTTCAGGCTAATTCTGTACTCTATCTAGCATCTCAACTGTAACATATGGCCTTTAACACTGTCACCAAATCTGTGATACTTGCACTGACCTAGGGATGTTTGGTCTTTTTTCTTTTGGTCCTCTTCTTTGTTGTCTTGTCCCTGCTGCAATGATGTAGAAGAAGAGAACTGTTTCCTAACCAGATGTGGAATCAGTTCACTCCGGAGAGATGTGATCATCCTGGGAAAGGAGATGCACATACGAAGTCCATGAATGTTAAAACTTACATGGTTTCTTTTTTTTTTTTTTGGGGGGGGGGGAGAGGAGCATAAAATTATCAGACATTTTGCATGTTTTTTGTCGACATAAATCAAAATGCTAGTACTCCAAGATATCTGGCAAGAAGACAGCATCCACTAGTCATGTGCTTTCTTAATATATTCAAATATAAAAGAGATTTCCAAATAAGGACAATTCACAACTAATTCTCCTAATTTAACAAAGATGCCCACATTTAATATGGCATCATCCTGAAATTCGTGCTTGTGTGCAAAGGTAATGTAGAAGAGTACCAACACTATAGTGGTAACAACTGAAATTCAGTTACGTGACTTAAAAAATGGCATTGGCTGACAGAAAAAGAGAGACTAAAATGCCCACAGGGGAAAAACCAAAGAAGCTTTTCCATGTGATGTATGTAGGAATTCTTAAGAACATCTGAAATATCTGAACCTTAAATGAAGACAACAAACCGTAGATGATAACGTCCTCATCTGCTGCTCACATGAAATACCAAGAAGTTTTAAGAACCAAGAGTTTCAGAGTCTTTATGTGCCCCAATCCAAATACATCAAAGTCAACAGAAAGATTCTAAAGACTTCAGCTGTACACAATGTGTAACAAGGAGCCTGACCAGTAGATTATCTTCCGTCTTGCACTGATTTATATATTACAATGCATCAAGATAATCCTTCAGACAGACAAATACTAAAGTAAGAAGTCAACTGTACAATGGGATTATAGCCCTGGCATTTTATTTTTAACCATTCGAAGATCATTTTATTTTTCAGTGCAAGGTTTGGAAAAAAATCCCCAAATCAATAGTTGTTGGAGTGCATGACATGCAGTCTTAAAATAGTTTTATGGTTGTTACTTCATTATTTTAATAATTTTCATCTATATACTACATCGGGGATTACTGAGGGTAGCACTTGTAAAAACCACGAGGAAAGCTAACACAGACTTGTCCTGTATAAGGGGAAATGCTAAATTTCTGATGATGGATTGGGAGAACTGAACACTGAGAGCTTTGATAAAGGAACAACAAATGAGAGCCCAAAAAGAAAGAGAAATTACTTAGAATAGAAGATAGTAAAACTAGGACCTAGCTATAGGTTAAATAAAAGAGGAAAGTACTAGAATGACTTTCCTGAAAGTGATTTTGGTCAGCAAAATCTCTAGGAAATCAGAATTCAAACAGCTCCAACTTTAAGAAACACATAGCACAAAACCCTCAGACCTCAGGACCAAAACACTCTGACAACTCGTCTCAGATTCAGATGTGATCACCAGTTCTACCCTAACAAAGAAAATGTTTTTATTTCTTCCTGATAAAGTTCTTCCTCAAGTCTCCACTGTCAGATTGTGCCATATCTTTCGTCCTGCAGTGGGGTCATCTGAACTGCTCCAGATCTGAACTTCTGCCCTTTATAATTTTTTTTAAAGAGAAATAAAAGCTCTAGTCTACAATCTTCCCTTGTTCTTGAAAATAATACTATAATCATCTTCAGTCAGTTGTATTTCAGAAACTAATGAAGCAGAACACTTCATTTTTTTAATCACAAAATCTCTCACTGCTAACCATTTACAGGCACATATGCCACGGCTGACTTGGCCTTGCATTCTGACACACGTGTGGGTGTGCAGATGGGCAGTTTACTAGCTTAAAATGTTTGCCTGCAGCTGTGCCATTCTGCAACGATTTCCTGCTTGGGTTTTATACTCTGTCCAAAACCGACAATCCTGTGTTTCCCTCAGAGGCTGGCCATGGCATTTATAAGATATATTACCTATAAAATACCCAAGTATTTGGCAGTCTTAAATAGTCTGATGCAGAGGACAACACAACACAGTAGGAAATGAAAGCAGTGGAAATGGGGAAAGACAAAGTTTTCCCTGGTTCTCAAAGTTTTACTCTTTCCTGGCCAAATTCTTGAAGCTTTCCTGTAATTCTCTGAAGTGCTAGCCACATTCCTTCGGCGAAGGTGGAGCAAATCTCTAGGTCATCTATAAGATGTGGCTCAGAAATACACCCTTCTTACTGAAAAAGAAAAAAATAGTAAGGTTCACCCTTGCTTGCTGTTTAAGCAGGATTTATGTGACTATATGGAAAATACTACAAAATTTGCAGTGAGGCACTCGGTAACAAAAATTTGGGAATTCGTTGTGACAGATCTTGCAAATATGGATAGATAGAGTGACAGCATGAGAACATTATCTAAGTGAGCATCAATAACAGGGGAAAATAAACATCTGGCTGAGGCTAGAAAAGGAATTAGAGATAAAGGAGAGTTAGCACTGAAGAGTTTTCATCAAGAGAAAAAAAATTAGCAAGAGTTTGGAAGAACCAGCTATCCTGTAACCTAGATTCACGAAAAAACAAACAGAAAAGGCTTCTGTTCCAGTGTATTAAAAAAATTCTTTTAATAAAATCCTGAGCTATACATGCCTATATTAAGGAGAAATAAGTATAAGACTATACTCTGAAGAAGGCATTCTTTTTTATTCTCTTCAGGTTTAAAAACTCGGTATCACCCTAGTGTCTAAGCATCTTTTCTTTAGAACAAAGTGAGAATGAAATACTCACTGAGATCAACCTAAGGAAAAAAAACAACTATATCCAGGAGAAAGAAGTAGGAGTGGGTAGAAGGAGAGGAGGTTATACAAACTTTTGGCAGAAATCCAGTTCTAAGCCAAATCTGAGTAACCATGGTCTGACACCTCACAAGAAAATCTAGAGGGTAGAGAGGATAAAAATGAACCTGCTTTTGAGAAACATTTGCCAAAATGAACATGCTTTCATAAATTCCAACCAAAGTGAGAAGCCTTTTTCACTTTTTCATGATCTTTCATTCCCTAAGTTTTTTTTTTTTTTTTTTTTTTTTTTTTTAAGTTATATGTCTGTTTTCACCTCAGCAGAAAGTAGTGGGTTTTCAACTAAATTGCCAAAGATTTGAGAGTACTGTTAAATTATTGCTTGTAACGGAAGCGAACAAAATCCTGGAACACCCATGTGGCTTCAGTCCCTTGAAAACAATGGGCAATAGCAACAATTTTGAACTTTGATAAAATCTTAAGGATAAAAAAAGAAATATTTTCTGAGATGTAATGTTCTACTCAAATAGTTGGTCATGACAAAGGGGAAACAGGCAAGTATAGCACAGGAAGACAGGGCATATGCAAAGCAAACAAAGAAGAGAGGGCAGCTGAAATTCATAGTGCATAGTGCAAAAAACAGCTAGAGATTCAAGTGAAGATGAAATTTTTAAAAACAAAGGGACTCCCAGGATTTCTATGTTAAAAGTAGCTATAGCTCAGAATACACATCAGTCATGTTCAGCTAGGCTGCACTGACGTTTTAATTCTCCTCAGATTTAGGCATTATAAATCTAAGATACTCATAGTTAGTTTTATTTAAATCCTAAATCTTAAGGTATGTAAATGTATAGTGGGCAAACAACTGCAGCTTTACCAAGTCACCATCAGGGAAAAATCAGTGACATCGTTTTAGAATTATTTTATCCCTGGTCCTTATGTACCACAGTGTCTTCCCAGTAATCCTGTAATTTTTGCATGAGAGAAAGGACAGAGTTAAGATTTGTGCTAAAATAAAAATTTTCACTTGTGGAGAACCTCAGGTGAAAATACCCTAGGATCTTTAAATATCAAATTTAAACACAGCTACATCAAAATTTTCAGTGAGTTTGAACCATAAATATAATTAAGTAATATAGCAGAATTAAGTCTATTCGGATATTTGAAGTTTGTATCCATGTAATATTATATTATATTAAATTACATTATGTATACACATTAATTATGGCCTACAGAGGGCTAACTTTTACTTGTTGCTGAAATGCAACTGCCTCTGGAATGAAAGCAAGCTTACCAAAACTTGATCTAGTAAGAAATGAAGAACAATAGAGCCAACTGAGGCACAAGGCGAATTTGGGGAAAAAACAGACGATCACCTACATTTGAAAAAAATGTATTATTATGTTTCAACAGGCTATGTGATTTCTTCTCTTACATGCACATACTACTGGAAACTGTCTTTCAGATGACTCAGAAAACGGTTCTGACCAATGATGTTAAAAAAAAAAATCTCATCAAGTATTTTGTGACAACAGAAGAGTCTATTTAAGTTTAGGTAATCCTGCAAAAATCTAGGTGCTAGAAGGTGCTGTTTGGTTTAAGCCACAGTAGGAATGGTAGCATCCTCAGCTTTTATTTCCTGCAGCTATTTTTCACTAGCCTCAGAAGCTGAACACAACTGTCAGTTCCATTTACCGGTTGTCATTCATTTTAATTTTCCATGTTTAACGTTAAACACCATAAAATAGTATTAATGAGTATTAGCATTTTAATATCTTCCCTTTTTTTATTAATCTGTGATGAAGCGTGAAATCTACCCTTGTCGTCAGCATCCACCTGTGAAATCTGTCACTGTTCTCCACGGCTTAGTTACAGTGGGTCTCCCTTGCTATCACTATTAGCACAGTCAGCTATTTCCACAGGTACAGACAGCGTTCTGATCCCCAACTACAAACTGGCAGATTAGAGCGAAGTCTAATGGTAGCTCTTGTATGATTATGTAGGCATAGGGTAGGCTGGCCTGTGATCTTAGCTCCATGGCCTTCAATAGAGATTCTTCAGATCACATCAAAAGGAGAACATGATCCAGTATTTCAGACTGGTGCTCATAATTAATGTTAGAAATGTATACATAAATAAAACTAAACAAATCCCAAGGCACTTATAGCTTTAGCCAAAAAGAAGCTGCATGTTTATGCAGAACAATAAAGATGTAAGAAAAAGGGAGGGAGAAAGAAAAAAAGAGAGGGTATGTTGGAAGAAAGAGAAAAGTTAATTCTGAACCCTGTAGGTACATAGTTCATGGTTCTCATCGCTTAAAGGATAAAGCCAAATAACATTTAAAAATTCCATGTAAGCTGGGAGCTCTCTTATTGAATCTCAACGTTATTTTCTCCTGATCCTTTGATGGAGATTAAAAATTTCCATGTGAATACAAAGAAAGAAACAACAGTTACTCTGAGATTTTTTTTCCCGAGCGTTTAATGCTCCAAACTAGAGCAGCCAGCCACCATTCCCATCTCCTCCCCCCCCTCCTTAAAGAAAAAAGAAAAAAGTCAACTCACTTTGAAGAAAAGACAAAACAGGGTCAGGGCAAGGGGGATTAGGGAAATGATATTTATATCATGGACCAAATTAAAATGTCAATGCAAGAGGCAGGCAAACAGCTCTTGCCACATATATACACCAGGCATGTTTCCTCAAGGAAACAGGAAAGAGATTTGAAAAGAGTTAATGCAGTCCTGAGTTAATACCACCTGCCTCAGACTCAACACCACTTAAAAGACAGTGTTTGGGTCCATTTCCCACAATGTGGTTTTAACAAGCACAATGGAAAAAGCAATTACAGGCCTTTTCCCCCTTTTCTCACTGATTCACTGCTAAAAACGCTGGAATTTCTGAGACACGCTAAGAATGTGGAAAAAGCAGACAAGGACTACATAGAAAACAAAAAAAGTATCAAAAATAAATTTGTAGGGTGTGCAACATCCCTCCAAAAGACAAATTTTGTTCTCTTATCTTTCAGTAATCTTTTTCATCTTTGTTCTGGGTACCAAAGACTAATTTTACTAAAAGAACTCCAAAGTAACCAGGCAAACCAATAAACTACCAGGCAGTTACTTGTGCCTAGTAACCCACAATAACCCACAAAACCAATCAGGGCTTCAAATAAGACATTATTTCTATCTCCATTCTATTTGTCCAGTTCTGTTCTCAAAATTTCTATCACAGAAAGCCTAAATCTGTTTCCCATCCTCCTCTCCCCAATTTCATAGTAACAAACATATTTGTCACTGTTGTTTATTATTTCTGGAGCTAAAAGCCTACAGACAACACAAAGAAACTTTCAGAAATGTTCTGCTAAAAGGTAATTCCACATGACTGCATTTCTGCTCCATTTGTCTTTCCATACTATTTTCTAAGCAAGACCTTCAAATCTGACAGCAACCTACTCCCATATTCCTAACAGTGTGTGTGACAACATTTCAAAAGCCATTGCCTAACCGCACAGCTTTGCTTTGCACACTCAAGTTTATGAATGACTTCCTAAAACTGAAGAATCGCCTTTGAAATCCCTGCACTTTGGACAATGGAGGCAAATCAGAGGAAGACATACAAGTGACAGTCACGGACACTGTAAATCAGAGAAGATCCAGATCAAAATATGGAAGAGATGGGCTGGATGCAAACCACATAAAAACCTCTTCCAAGTTTTGAGTCTGGATGCATTTAAAGGAGTAGGGATCTAGCTTCTACTTCTGCCAACAAACCTTTGGGAAACAAGACAGCTTTCTCAAAATTGACCACAGAAATTAAAACTCCCCAACGGCACACTCAAATCCTTTGAAAGTGTGCATGCACCCAGGTCAGGTCATCTAAGTAACCTTAACTCTGCCCACTCACAAGACAGCCTGGAACACGAGGCAGCTCCAGACTAATATATCTTTTGCATGGGAACGCCAGCAGGTTTAGACATTTTTAGAACTTCTCTCTGACCGCAGTCTCTGCGGCTGTGGAGGCCACCCAGGGTGTTTGGCAGGCCGTACGAGCTGCTGAGGAATGGATCTCATTCATTCCATACAGCATCCCATTCTTCTAGGACAGGCGCACCTGCACCAAATGTGATTCCCTGCCAGAACTCATCTTTCCCTATTCTCTCCCCACCTCCGCCTTTGCTGTCGTCTGTATCTGAGCTCTTAGCTCTTTTCTAAGTGCCTTTTGAATTAGGCTCCTTTTCTGAAGACTGCACTGAACAGAGGCATTCTGATAATATGCCTAAACAAACATATATACATTATGCACTTGTCGGGTTGATGTGTGCCTGTAAAACTGATATGCTATGTAAACTTAAGGTGCATGAATATACATTTAGATATATGTTTACATTAAAACACTTGTACATACAATGTGTAAATGTCAAAAGTTTAGACATGTCTGTAGCATTAAGTTGCTATTCATACATACACGCTTTCACGATACAGATCTGGTTCATGTTCCTCAAACAAAGCTTGAACTGCTCAGTAACCTCCAAGAACTAAGAAAGCTTCCTAAGGAGTCATGGAGCTTGCCTGCAAGAGAAGACTTCTCACAAAACAGTAGAGCTTATAGATACGGAACCATCTGAGACACCTCCCACAATGTTTAACATGAATATATACTGGGAAGGAAACTTCTTGGAACTGCCATATGACAGGCAGTATCACCTATACCTTGTGATAAACTGACCCACACCCAATGGTGCGTTATTAAGCTTTTGCTTAAAGGAATCTTCTAAATTGTTTAAATATACCTGTAGTAATTTGACACTATTTGTTCCTCTATCAATAAGGACCTCTAGCTTAATTAATTCTATTTCCTCCCCTGCTTTCCCCCATGGTCTATTTACAGGGATTTCTTCATTCTATGTTGTTAGGCTAGATAGAACAAGCTCTTCCAGCCTGCTCCACTGAGGCTGTATTAAAAGCACTGTAGATGTTTGCATTACTTCTTAGCTCTTTTCCTTTATACAGATACCGTGTCTGCTGTTCTGCAATCAAATGGGACCATTCTCAGTTGGATCATCTTAATAAACATGCACTCATTCTTTCAATAGTGTAGGAGATAAGCTAGAAGCTCTGATGCTCAATTCTTTCACTCCTTCCTCCACCTGGATAGTTACCATTTCTACAGTCTTCTCCCCATCAATCATTCTACCTTTACTCCCAACTTCAGTATTGGTCATTAATACTTTCCACATCCTCCATTCAGTACATTTCTTTTGTACCCTTTACCGTGGCTTTTGCAATGTGTTCTACACTCCTTTGATAAAGACTCAACTTTATTTTATTTTTCATCTTTTTTAAAAAAAAAAAAAATCAGTTAACCACTTTATTCCTTCTTCAAGAACTTCTATAAACAGGAAGTTAAAAACTTAAAGCTCCCATCGTGATAATTCAATGCAATAATGAAGTCTGCAGTAGTGTTATAGACATCTTTATTCTTGTTTCAGTGGAAAGGGCTAAGAAACAACGCAACTTGACATTGCACTAAAACTTCCAATACAAAAACTATGAAAAGTAGAATGGTAGGGAAACAATTACTATTTTATCTTTTTCCTAAGATATCAAGTATTGAGTGAAAGGAGATGTGCACCATTTCAGAATGATCAGTCAGTGACTGAGGTGGTATGGAAGAAAAGAGATCTAGAAGCTAATCTGGAAAGGAGAAGAAATACAAACATTATCTTAAAATTCTTAATGGTTGCAAAATCTCAGGGAGAAATCCAGATCACTTCAGCAGAAAAGAAAAATAGGGAGAAAATATATTTCCTACCATAAGAGAAATACACCACAGTATCACATATAAGGACTGTTTCCTCATATCTACCAGGGTAAGATAATCACTCCATCACAAGTATAATTTTACACATAGGGAGCGCTGCATGGAAGTGAAGGTATTGCAATGATGGAAGAATGCTTGGGATAATACTATCTAAGAGGCAATGGCTTAAAACAAACAAACAAAAAACCAAGCACATAGATAGGTGGAAGAACCATCATTGGTTCAAAAATCCATGTCTCCTATGAAGACAAAAGTCACCTTGACTGGAGGCTACCCTAGAAAACTACAATTGCATGAAACTGAAAAGGTAGTTAACAATTTTGAATGTTTATTGTGAGATCACAGCCAGCCCAACTAAGGTCATCAAGAGGCCCAGGAGCACATGATGCAAGAGGACAAGCTGAGGGAGCTGGGTTTGTCCAGCCTAGAGAAGACAAGGGTACAGCGGGATCTGATAACAGTTTTCCACCACCTCAAGGGAAGCCATATAGAAGACAGCCAGACTTTTCTCAGAGGTGCAGAGCAAAAGGGCAACAGACAACGAACACAAGCTGCAACAAGAAAATTCCTGTTGTGACAAAGAAAACAACTTTTTACAGTGACAATTGCAACCCTAGCACAAGGCCCAGAGAGTCTCCAGTCCTTAGAGACAGTCTCGATCCTTGGAGATTTTCAAAACTCAACTTGGGGAAAAAAAAAAACAAAAAACAAAAAACTGCACAACTTGACAGTTAGCCTTACTTTGAGCAGAGATTTAGACAGAAGACTGCCAGATATCCCTCCCAAACAACGCATTGACACGTGGGTGGCTATTTTCACCTTCCTTCATATATTCACTTTTCAAAGGGAACCCAAAGGATCATTATCAGATATTGCAGGTCACTGCCAAAGGACAAGTGAACAAATTTTAAGATTACCTTCACGAGAATTTGCATTACGGTCAGTACGCATGCATGGAATACTGTGCTACTTGTGAACAAGCACGCTTAAGCATCTCAGGCTCATAGCCAATACGGCCTATCATGGTCTCGCATAGAAAGATTTGCAATTATTTATAAAGCTAAATCAGCTCATTTTAGCACATCCAAAGATACAACTGCTCCAGGTAAACCCACTAACAGAGAAAGGAACTGTATTTAATAAAGAAATGATTTGCTGAAAACCATAATTTGTTTAAATCTAGTTTGGATCACTGGATTTTAAGGTCTCAGGAGTGAGCTGGATTGGTACCATGGAAAGATGATGAAGGTAATGATCCTCTGGGGGAGGAGGACATCAACAAGTTTCAAGTCTTGGCATTTCTTGCACGGAGCAGAGAAAGCTCAAACAGCTGGATATGTTTGGCGAGGAAAGGAAACGGGAAAGATAAATTGCCATTTCACATTCTAACAGATTAAATGCACTAAGGAGTAGCTGGCTTTTTTTCTTTTCCTTGTTTGGAGAGCTACAATTTATTTGCTCTGTCTTCACACAGTATACTTCCTGCAGGAGCTATTTGTTTATTTACCCATTTTAATCACAAGGAAAGTATTCATTAAAAAAAAATCTCTCTTTACAGCAAAGGAGAAACCTTCCAGCCACACGGCTGACACATGTTAACTCACAGGTATTCACAGAGCAGGTTCTGTTTTAAGCCATCTTTCAGGCAGCCATACAAAGACCACCAAGCTGGGTGTTCAGCTCTGCCAGACCTCCCCCAGCCAGCAGCCTTTGCCAGGAAACACAGGTGACAGCCTGAATGATAAAAAGGCATTTAGAGGGGAAAAAGAAAAAAAATGCACTGGTTTAGTCTGGGCAGCACCTTAATATAAACCTGCAGGGGCCTTTGTGTACAGCATAGCACACAGTCATCCAAGCAGGAGCTTCACAGCGAGTCACTCATACCTCCAATTTTCAAAGATCCCTGCCTTCCTCACCCTGCCCCTGTCATTTTTCAGAGAAAAGACGGGTGTCTCCATGTCAGCTCTTCTTAGGGCCACAGATTTCAGAGCACAAAGCACTGAGACAGCTCAGTCTCCCCTTGTTCTGCCCTTCTAGTGGTGGCCCATCTGAGGCTTTTTGGATACGATGGAGGGAGCTGAGAAGGCAGATGCTTGCTCTGAGATTGCAGCTGAAGCAGTTTGGAAAGGCAGAGCTCTATGATCTCATACGGCTTGTTCCAATTTATTTCAGCAGTTCAAAACACAATGTTTAACTTTGCACACAAATCACGCTGACTTTGGGTATAAAATTTGCTGCAAATCTGCTCAGTTCAGAGAAGGAGTTTCTCTGCTGGCGAATTCTGGCAGGCAGGCCCCCAGTGCTGAATAAACTGGAGTGGAGCGGATCTCTGTTTCCTCAGCCCTAGCTCAGCCTCCTGTGACTGCACCCTGGGGGAGGAAGGCTCCACAGGGAGAGTTATTTCCCAGGTGGCAAGCGAGCACTGGGAATGCTTAGTCAGACCTTTCAAAGCGACCACACTGCTGCTGTTTATCATTCTTGCCTTTCACGATGGTTCTAATTTGCCCTTCTAGTATCACAAATCACTCTTTCTGGCCACAAAACAGAGCTGCCCAAATCCCAGGTGACTATACACTGGAAACGGTGGCATTTCCTCATCCAACGATTCAAAAGCACTAGATTCAGACCAAAACAGTGATTTAAAAAATGTGTTAACAATTAAAATGCAAAGATTTTACCTTGCAAATACTACTCTTGTATACAACAGCGAAATCGTAACATCTGAACAAATACACAATGCATCTGCTCTCAGAAAAAAATCAGATGAAGCGCTTTCAGAAATGGTGCAGTTAGGGTGCCTATAGATAAATTGCCCAGCATTTCCTATTATAAGGCTCTGTTTTCATCTGTTCATAAGCTTTGCCAAAGTTTAACTCTTTTGGCTGAAATTAACCATGCCAGGTGTTTGCCTCAAGCTGATTTTTTTTGGATAGCTTCATCAAAATGCCTCAGTTATTTCCAAGAACAAAATTACAGAAAAATACTTTGCTTTGTCCATGTTAAAAATATTTCAACTGCTCTGCTGAAAAGTTCTTGCACTTCCATGTTTGCAATTTGGCACAAGGTCATCTTTTCATCAGGGCATTAAATTTGTAAACTCATAAAAAGTACCCCTACTACATCAAACTAAGTCTGAAAAACTTCTGTTTGCATATGCCTAAAAGACTTGTTTGTTTTGCAGCTAAATTTTTGAGTCCTTCTATGCTGGGCATACTCCATTCTCTCTTTCTTCCAGCAAGGTAATTGGACTGCTTACGCACAGCTCCTCAGAGTAACAGAGTACACTCCAGGCCAAGGTTACAGAGACTAAGCAGGATTTTCTTTGAAGTTTAGAGCATCACATCACCTTCTGTCAGCTGACCCAAAAGGTGATAAATCTACGCTGATAACAGCTACTCCATTAGCTGGAATCACAGTGGCTTGTGTGAGAAACTTAGGTTTCAGCCTCACTGATTAATGCAAAGAATGTCACATATATATATGTGCAGTTTTAAATGAACATCAGGATAACAATTCAGGTGCTCAAATTAAGAAAAGCTAGAATTATGTTGCCTATACAATCTTAATTAAGGCATCCTTCTGTGAACGCACTACAATACAATCCTTAAAAACATCTTCACCTATTTTCTCCCCTTCCTGATCTCTTCTTCACCCAATGCAAAGATGGACTATGCCCTGGGGACGAATCGGGGTTGTGTAATGAGGCAGAAGAATGCCTGCCTCATTTGTGAGAACACGTGTGTTAAATGTACAAGGCAAAGGGGCTACGAGAGGAGAAAAGAGCTGTTGATATTTAAGGCAAATAAACGATGCCCAAAGAACTGGATTCCTCCCCCTGCTTCTCTCAAAGGAGCTTGTAGATGCTGCTGAACGTAGAATATAAATGTAACTTCTGCAGATTGCCACTGATTGCACGGTTTTTATTTGATTAGTGTCACTTTAGAACAACCACCGTCAGTGAAAAAATTCTTTCAATATTGAGAGCTTTGTATCATAGTAAAGACTGAAAAATGAAGTACCTAAAACAAAGAAACTCCAAATAAACTGTTGGGCTGTGCCTTAGTTTCCCCCTTTAAAATTGGGTAAAAGCACTATTTCACTCATAGTGGTGCGGCAAAGATCAATTAATGAAATGTATGTGTAGCATTACAGTATCATAGCGATGAGCATCAAGAATCCCTAAGGAAAGTAATTATTTTATCTTCAGGTGAGCAACAAGTAAGCCTGGCGGCCTTAATATGAACCAATCTGGACCACAGAAATTAAGTATTAAACAGCATCCCCTTCACTGAGGAACTCGTGCACCAAGTGAGGCAATGATCACACAGGAAAAACAGTACAGAATCGTGTAACTGGAAGCTGTACCATAACGCGCGGCGCACACAGCAGCAAAACGTTGCGCAGGAAGCCGCAATTGTTCCACTTCCTAACTGCTGAGTATTTAACTTTGCTAATTTAGTATTTTTAAATGTAGCTTTGTGCATCCAACCTGCAACTAAGGTTTCACTAACACATCAATGATGAGCTGTACAGTTAGGAAAAATACCTTTTTTGGGAAAAAAAAAATCTGCACTGATGAAATTTGGCAGAAGTGATTTTAGGAGGGAACTTTTAAGTGGGACCATACACTTTGAGTTAAGCAGGCTAAATATATATTACAAATGCATATCACATACATATGTTTATGAATATAGAGAGATTACATAGAGACCCACCACAACCACCTTTAGAAAAGGAACCACTGCAACAGAGTGTAAATTTTCAGAGCAAGTTTGGATTTTCAGTGTTAAGACTTTACAGGGGGAGGAGTTCTTTTATATTTCTCCTTCTCCCTACACTAAATCAAGTATCTTTTATTTCACCAGGCTAGAGCTTAATCTTTCTGGAAAAACAGAATACAAACTACTACGTGTTTTCACTTTATCACGTTTTTTTTCTGCTAGTAGTGTTGCTGGGATTGTTAGCAAGCAGCCTGTGAGCACATACAAAGCACAGGCCCAGATCCTGCCCTCCACTGCAGATGAAGTTCACAAGGGAGAAGGGAATAAGGACTCTCTTCTTCCATCTGCCGTGAATGCAGCAATAAGGCAGGATTCCAACCTAACGCTCAGGAGAGTGCCAAAAAAGGGACTGGCTACCGTGCTGGCTGCCACCCCAGGGCCCCGGGGGTGTGAGGCCCGCCAGCTGTGGGGTGGAGCCGTGCCCCCAGCCAGCTACAGCCTCTGCTTCTGTCTACAGCCTGCTGGCTTGGCCCGCGTAAAGATTTTTTCAAGAAAAGCAATATTGTGCTGTTCATCATGTAGTGCAGGTGTTCACCTTCAACTATCCCTGCCCTGCGCTGCCAGAGCAGCTCCTGCATCTAACACATGGCCTGTACTTGTCTGTCTTTCCCCACTCTGCAAAGTGTAGCACCTACCACTGCGTGCAAGGATCTCAGGTTAGCATTATTCTGAGAAAGGAAATGTTTAGGAAAGAAAAGCTCTTGCCTGACTACAAGAATAGATTTTTAACTAACCCACCTCATACCAGCTCCGCATGAAGACGTGATACAATCTGGCAGACTCACCATGACAGCCAAATCAAGACCAATCTCAGTAACACAAACCTCACTGATGCAGAAAGGAACTTGGGAAAGAACCAAAGGTCTTTGCAGAGAAAATCTCTGTGGACAGTTATAATCAGCAGAATATTGAGTCCAAACAAGCTGTTCCTTGTTTACATTTAGGTCAAAGTCTACGTTAAGGAGGGATAAATTTGGTTGGTAATAGGGTATGGTCCCGTGGCCTCTCATTAATCTAGTGGGAACAGTTCCAGAAGCCGTCAGTGCCAGGTATTCACCGCCGCCCCGGCGAGGATGGTGCCTGTGAGCTCCGAGTACTCCCGCTCACCCCGGGGCAAAGACGGACACTGCCCGTGAAGGCAGTTTAACCTGAGCAGCCCGACTGCGCCCCGAAGCCGCTTAGCGAATACTGAGATAATCACTCCATCCCGCTGAGGCAGGGGTGCGGAGAGAAGGGAAGGGGTAAATTCCTGCTGAAGGGAATAACAAATAGCTGGGGGCAATCATTTTTTTCAGCTGTTCCCAAAGTCAGTTTGAAACCACATGCCTTTCACTATGGGAGAGTCAGGCATGACAGCACTGTCGTATGCTTGAGGACTGATTTCACAAAGATTTAGCACTCAACTAGTAGATGAGAGATAAATGGAGATGGAGATTTAACTGCCATAATGCCCCCTCCCCCCCGTAGAAAAGGAAAGAGCAAGCAGTTTCATTCCTTGAAAAACGAAATACCCCAAGTTTAAACAATGTTAAGGATATGATATTTTTGATTTTTGTCTGGACATGCATTTTTTCAGGGGGGGTTGATACACAGACCATTTCTTTCGACTTTAATTCAAACACACTACAGATCTCTACTTTTTAAAACTCAAGAACTTGTTTGGTTTGCTACAGTGCAATAAAACTTCAGGCAGGAGAACCTATTATTCAGTCTCATTAAAACAGTTCATAAACTACACTAAAATATTATGAACTATGTTATGGACTACTGAATAATATTTTGACCTCTCCTAACATCCTCTGTAGTAGAAACTCAGTGTTACTTTACAAATATTGTTTATTCTCCAAATAAACCCACCCAGAGGAGGATAGAAGCGCATAAAAAAAAAATTAAGAGGTTTGTCCTGTATCACAGAGCAAGTCTGCGACAAGAGTTGATAATGAAACCTTCATATCATGACACCACTCTGGACCTTAACCATTGGTTGAGTCTTTTTCTAGAGATGTCCTATTACAAAGCTGTTGTCCCAAATCCTAGAGGAAAACACATTCACTTGACAAAATGTTAAATAGTTAAACTTCTATTTTTTTTTTCACTTTCACATTAGTCACTTGTGAATTTGGACTTCACATACAGCTCATACATGGATTTAATCAAAGTGGAGAAATGCAATTTATTCATACAGGTACATATACAAACTATATTCATGGGGAGAGAGCTTGCTCTTGCCTCTTAACCATAGCTTTAGAGCTACGCTAAGGATTACACTGGGTATCTCATCTTGAGCAACATATCCTAGGTACATCATCACATTAGTTTTCATGTAATTCTTTGACCTGGAAGTAACCACAATTTTCTTCTATAAAATAGTGAGTTAAAGCTAGTTGTAGTGTCTGATATTTTTACTGCTGGGCAACATTTTTCTGCTCTCGTACATCAAAATAAAATTTGAAAAAATGTAAATGCTTCACTGAGCTACAAACAATGAAAAAAAGGTGTTCTGCCTGCCATCAAACCCACTGTTAAAATATTAACACAATGTAAATATTGTAATATTGAGGAAGTACACTGTGTCAGTACTTCCTGGCATCGTACAAGAGCTTCACTGTTCACTTCAATCCCTGCTGTTAGTTTTAAACACACACAATTTAAACAAGGCATCTGAGCTTCTCCAGTCCTGGTGCGGGATTGCAGAGAGGCAAAAATCTTACTAACGGTTCTCTCTGGACTAAAAAACAAAAGTATTACAAAAAATCCTTAAACCCAAACAATTATGTAGATCTCAGTACTTTTGAGTAAAAATATTCCACAGGGTCTTTCAAAAGCCTTGGTATATTGCTGCCAAACATGGAAAGATCTTTGACTATGCTCCGTCCTCCCCTTCCTCAGAGAAGAAAAACAAGCTGTGAATGCCCACCAATGCCAGAAGCCTGAAAGCCCACGTTATTCATCATGGCAAAAGTCCCATTCCCCAGATTTGCCAGAAAGCACATTGCTTGCAATTGACTCTTTCAATTGACTGAATAATAAGCATGTATGTAATAAAGAATGAAGCAGCTACCTGCCACTAGTAATCCAAATGTTGCTATCAGGTTATAGAAATGCTGTCTAGCTGCTACAATAATGTATTTGTAATGGAAGTACCACGGAAATTAAGAACAGTTCCACTAAAATAGTGAAGATAGAGAATGATCTCTATAGAAAAGAAAAAGTCCTGGTCATACTTGCAAACAGTCAGACTTTAGAAAGAGCCTTGGGAACAACTCTAGAAGTATAAAGCAGAATTTCCCTCTGCTGGCCTTGGTTAATGTAAGATAAAATCCTGCTACTGACAAAGCCAAAGATCTCACCAGTTTCAATAGAAATAACACAAAGCCTTGAAATCTGAAATTACCACTACTTATGCTTAGAAGCTTGTGTCATGCAATGTGACATGTCTAACAAAGACTGTCCTTGTCCCACAGACCTAATGATCTAGATTCAAGACAGCATGAAATACCGGGGAAAGAGAAGTGAATGTGTGAAATGTCTAATATTTCAAAAACATCTAATCCCAGCAAAACTAGATGGTTGGGATGTCAAGAAATGAGTTCTACAGGTTGTATTATGACAAAAGAAAGGAGTAAACACTACTTCACACTACCATATGATCTTTAAGGACTCCAAATTGCCACTGACTTTCTACTGAATAATAGACCTGTTCCATATTTAAATTACCTGTTGCTCCTGGAGCTTTCTCACCTTTCAAACATGCTCCTATATACAAATAGGAACTAACACTAAAATGACTTGTATAATGCCTCCACATGCCAGTCACGGCAATGGATAAGCTTTACTCTTACGCATGGTAAGAAATTGTCCTGGGGGTTAACACCAATTTTCCACTTAACTCACAGCATCTTATCTTGGAAACCAGCCTTCAATCACGTATCCAGCTGAAGACTTGCATCACCAGCATTGCATACGATCAAGACTACCAGAAATTCCTTTTTTCCTCCCTCAGTGTTTTCTTACATGTCATTTATCTGCTAAGGAAAAGCACTATGAACACAACACTTAGCCAACTCCTTTATCTTTCGTCTTACTTAAAACGGGAGAAATGCTCTTGAAAACTCAGAGAGTATTCAGTATGTACAGTGGGCAGGACACAGCTACAAAAAGTCTAAGAACTAGAAGTCATTTCAAAACTGAACTACATACTGTGAGGGGGTTGTTCATTTGTTTGTTTTTTAAAGACAAACAAGGTTTTTTTCTGTCTGTTTCATGAAATATTATAGCTAAGATCCTTCTCCGCTTCCATAAATGGATGTTTTTCTTACTCTCAGTGGGTGGTCTCAGAGTTTTTAGAGAGGAACACCACAAGCTAAAAACATAGGATGCTGCAGAGATAGCCCACCTGCAGTGGTGGTGGGTGTGAATGGGGAGAGAAAAGGTGATTTCAAAGGCCAAAACAGACTGTGGTAGGGGAAATCAAAGGTCAGAAATGTATTCACAGCTCTAACAATGGGGGAGCCCTGGCAAAATGAGCAGCCAAGAAGGACAGATACATTAGGAAAACAAGGGATGCAGAAAAGCAAAAATTTTAGCTTTCATTTTTGCTGTTACTAGATTTTCAAAAAAGCTGTTATTAGATTTTAAAAAAAATCTGAATAAGAAACTCAGACGTAATATTTCACATTCTTTTCAGTGTAGTTAGTGTTTTAAAAACTGTTTTCTTTTACATTTATATTTTATGCCAGCTGATTTAATGAAACAAATTTTCCTTTAAAAGCTAGGGTATGAACCATATGTGAGCATGCATACCTGCTGCTACTCATGTTTCGCCAGGTGTCTTACCTGTTTTCTACAAGGAAGTCTACCACATATTTCTTCAGACAGTAGAGGTGAGCATCCATTAGCCCTGTTCTGATGTGAATTCTAGGGTGCCTGGAAAAGAGAGAGAAAAAAAAAAGAAGTCATAATAGAATTTTGAATGACCATTTAAAAAAGTTTGACTTTACAATCAAGTCAATGGATGGTGAAAAGTTTACAAAGACAGATCTATTCCTGTCCATCTACCGCTGGATTAACAGAGCGGAGAACGGTGCAGGCTGCCATTATTGGACTGTGTCTATAAACTTACACCTGCTGGCCCTGGGTTGATTTGTTGCAAAAGAAAATACCTCCTCCAAGGAGTCATTACTCCTGCTACATCTTCTTATTTTTGTAAGTGGAAATTGCACATTGCTGGGCAGCAAGCCAAAGTAATGGCCCCAGAGTGCTAAAAGTTACAGCGGGTAATGTCAGGGTACAATAATTCAAAGCTTCTGGCTAAGTGCCTGCCTGAATATGCAAGGCTGTGCACGTTCCACTAGCAAACACAACCCTACCGTATTTTTTCCAACACTTCCTGGAGGATGATAGGGATTGGAAATGGCATCTGCTCCCCTTTTTCTATACTACACATTGGAAACAACTGCTGCCACAGCTCAGTTACACAGCTTTTGCCTAGTCAGTCTACTAAGTTGGGCATGGTCTGTTAAACTCTGCTCTCATCATTAGCCAAACAGCCTTCAAATAAGGAAGTCTCACCTACCACATCAGTGGCACGTTAGTGTTTCAGAAACTCAGAAGTTTCTAATAGCTTCAACTATCTGTTAAGAACAAAGCTCTAAAGCAGAAAGACTCATTTTACTTCCTTTTGTACATTCTCTACTCTTGGGATGTAGTGGAAAACCTATATGCAATCAATCTCAAAAGAAGCCTGATATTTTTTGCCAATACCGTTTTCCCTTCCACACACCTGTAAGCTTGTTTTAGAGTGTACTGGATGTCTGAACACCCTCCACTATTTCTCAGCATGGAAAAGCTACAGAAGTATTTAGCTTGTAGAGCTAAAAAAAACCAAAAACAAACAAACAAACAAACAAACAAACAAAAACAACACTGGAACGTTTGAGATGCCTATAATTAAACTTGTGATCTCCAGGGAAGGTTATAAGGAGGAAAAAAAAAAAGAAAAGAAAAATCAATTCACACCTGAAGCTGCCTATATTTTTAGTTTTTTACTTTGATGCTTGGACTTCCTAATAAAGTTTGAACCAGCTATATTATCAGTATATTCCTTCCAATCTTTGTTCTCTTACTCAGGATGCGATAAAGTCAGATGTTTGTGATCAAGATCACTTTCATTTACTTTTACTTCCATTATTTTGTTAGCTCAGTAGAAGGAGCACTCACAACGTCTGGAGCTAATACGTATATCTAGTAACCAATATTAGCATGCTGGAATATTTATCAACATCAAAGCTACGGAGAATATCGGCTCTAGCAAGCCATTTTTCAGTGTATTTCTCTTGATTACTAAACTGA
The DNA here is from genome assembly GCF_028389875.1 of Rhea pennata. Lineage (NCBI taxonomy): Eukaryota > Metazoa > Chordata > Aves > Rheiformes > Rheidae > Rhea > Rhea pennata. The sequence continues at coordinate 11,607,331 of NC_084670.1, read as the reverse complement.
ACTACCGAAGTATTTAAGTGGTAAAATTTTATAATTTAGATGGCATTTCTTAAGCAGGTCATTCAATTCAAGCTAGGCATACTATTAACTACAGGAAGAATCTCCTCAAGTCCCACTTGCAAAGGAAAGTTCTTATCATAATAGTGTAACACTTGCAGTAAAGTACATTGTACTCAAAAATGATATATATGCTTTTAGTAGATTACTTCATTAACAAAACATGAGCTCACCTAGCAATGCTCCAGTACTGATGTTATCAGTGACCCAGATGTTGCTGTGGAAGCCAGCCCAAACAGCAATGTTTCTTATGCAAAGAGGATAAGGACTCTACTAGTTATAATGAGGTCTCATATTTGGAAGTCAGTAAACTCCCTCCTGCTCTATATCCTGAGGATGGTTTCAACACTTTGTGTATTTGTAAGACATGGAGAATTTTCATATTTTCCAAATAAAAAAGTGCTGCCTGGTATTTATTTATTATAGTGTGAATATTATATATTAATATACTATAATAGGTGAAAAATGGAAAGGAATGGAGCAGGCAGGAAAATAGGGAAAATTAATAAAACAATGGAAGAAGACAAGAGGCATAAAAAAACCTGAAACAGAAAAGGAAAGAAAAAGTAGTAAGGAGAGGGAAAAGCAAAGGAAGAAAACAGTTCTTAGCTTGAAGACGACAAAGAGGACACAGCTTCTTTAGTGCCAGAATGCCACCAGGTTTTCCCTCCCTATTCAAGATCTGTAACACCTCCTCCCACCTCTCAAACACAAGCCAAGGCAGGAAGGCTATAAGGAGAGAGACCAAGTAGAAGAGCATAAAACAGGAACTCCCCCAAAAATGCTAGTTCTGTTGCTAGTTGTCTGTGTGGCTTTCATATATCCAGTCTTTCCATCTGCAAGCTGGAATAACACTATTTAGCTACAGGGCAGGGTCGTGAGGATTTACTAGCTGAGGTTTGTAGAATATTTGCATACTGATACAGTTTTGCTGTGGCTAAGCAACTTTATTATAAAGTTACACAAAATCAGTGAAAGTGGACAGACAGTAGCACAGCGCGATCCTACTTGCAGCTCCATCACAAGAAGTATGGGCAGACAAGGAGATGTACTGAAACGCTCCTCTAAGTTAGCTTTCAGTGTGCATATACAAACAATAACAGAACATCACATTGGATAGGAGGGAGGTCCCACAGTGCAAATCCTCTGAAATACAGACCACCTAGGTGATTTGCAACCAAACAGTCCCATAGATTAATATTAGAACCACAGCTTCAAAGGTCAAACAGACAAGTTTGGGCACATGCATAAACAAAGCTGTGATTTCTGTAAACCAGACACAAGGAGAGAACAGCCACCCTAAACTAGACTGATAAGAGTACTCCATCATAACATGCCACTAAAGATGACACTAATTTTCACTGAATAGTGCTTAAGCCAGTTTATCTTCAGGTAAAAGAAAAGGAGGCAAGTAATCTAATAGATAACAACAAACTCCATCACCATTTCAAATGAGCATCTGGTTACTAATGTTGAAAGCCACACTCTTCTCATGCCTCTGATCTCTCTCTCCATCAGCTAATCTTTACAACATATGAAAAATGAGCCAGTCGCAAGGAACAGCTGATACAGAGAGAATCAAATAACAAACAGTGCATGTGCTGAGAGCTGATGTACCTAGACTTACCAGTCTGAAAAAGATAATACAGAATGCTTTTAATTATATCATCAAAGCAACAGAGAAGGTACTAGAAGGGGCCAGCTGCAGATGGTTAAGTGTTAATGAATGCTGGGTTGGGTAGTTTATCAAAAGAAAATGACTGGATATATATCCGAGAGGATCACTATAGAGATGAAAGTTGTAACAGCCATTGTTGGAGCTCTTTAATAAGCTAGGAATGTCAAATGTGAACCCTTCCTCCGAATCATACCAATTACTAAATGAACTTTGGTTAAAACTAGCAAATGTAATCAAGCACAAGTCATTAAAACACATGGTAAAACTCCCATTGGCTCTACCATTATAGTGGTTATTATTGTGTGTGTTTACATGCAAGGGAAGGGGCTGCTCCTAGTTGCAACCTCTGTGTGTTACGCTAAGTGATGGCAGATTTTAGCCCTAATGATGAGGCATGGAGGGCTCCCTGGCAGAGAGCTGACACTGAGGAGGCTCAGAGATCTGCTGAGGAGGCAGGGAGAGATCAACAATTAAAAGAGCAATTTTCAAGAATGTTAAAATTTAATGTGTAAAATCAGCTTTTATTAGCACATAATGCCACAAAATCCTGACACGGGATGAGAATACATAAAGGTCTGCAAGAGTCCTTGAAGAGCTTGGTGCATGTAATTCCTCACACGCCATTGTGAAATAATAAGCAGTACTAACAGGATTGATGCATGCTTCATACATGGCGTTACTTTGAAAGGGGAGCCCTGAGCTTTTTCTTCGTGATAACCTCCCTCAGGATTTCCTCCCTCGGGGAAGTCAACCACTGATAGAGCAAACTTCCCCTGTTTAAAGGCAAAAAGACGGTCAATTGTTTCAACTGTAAACTAATTAAGGGAGATTAACGCCAAGAGCTGGAGGTTCAAACCGGCCCTGCGCTCCCACTGACAATGTGATAATGCCAGGCTGGGGTCAAAATCATAAATCTGAAGGGAGCACACACAATGCTTAAAGCCAAAAAGCTTCTACTAAGCATGGGATATTGCCACATTAACCTCACCACCTCCCAAATAAACTAGCTGAGAAAGAGAAATCCCATGGCCTCCTTCCCTTTAACTTCACACAGCTGCTGACGGAAAATACGAGGGTCTTTAAATAAGCTCAAAGACCTGAGGCTATCTGTACTCTAATCTGAGCACTGACACATTGAAAAACCAATCATAACTACAATGACTAATCTGGCTTCTGAACTGATGTGTGAATCATGTCCGCCCTCAACTTTGGAATATTAGTTCATCGTCCCCCCATCCCCATTACTTCTAAAAAAATAAAAAATAAAAGCACAGTAAGTACAAACTATGCATTCCACACACTTATTTTCTAATTAAATCACACATAGCTCATATAGTCTGTACAGCTAGTATACCACGTTCTCCATATGTACTGTGTTCTTACATGAAGAAGTGTACAATCTAATCCAATGCACAGTGCTGACCCTTGATTGTCTGCATGGTGGCGGTGTTCGTGTTGACATACAACCAGTATACAGATCAACATTAAAAGAAGTCTTATAGCAAAAGCTGCCAGACCACCTTTAATGTTTCAAGCATTCCTACTTTTAAAGAAAAAAAAACCCTCTAAATCACATTGCTCATTTACGGGACAGCTCTTGGCTGTAAACTCACTAATAATGAAAGACCACTGTTATGTTGGCTCTTCAAAATCCCAGACACCTTATGACCTTAATTTTACGCAGTGCTTTTGGCCAAAAAGATCCCAAAGCACTTAGCAAAATGAATATCCCTACTGTATCCAAGGCCCACTTTGCCCACCAGTGAAATGCTGCCACCTCTGGGCTGAAGAGCAGTAGCTGTAGACAGTGCACGGCCCAACTTCGACTGTTTCTGGGCCATCCCGCAAGATTTTGCTAAGTCACTCATTTTCTGCTAGATTTTAACAGAGAAATGAATAAAGGTTAATTAGATGGTGCAATATCTCGAGTGGCAAAACTGGTTCTGCTCACGGTATGAGGAACAATACTTCAGCAGCATAAGAGGAGAAAGGGGCACTGGCAGAAATGCACTTCCCCAAGATGGTCCTGAAGAAGGCATAGGCTACTACTACTTGTGTTACAAAATGTGCCACAGGCCCCATGATCCTGTCCTCCATTTCCAAGCTCAGAGGCACTCCAGGCTCTCCCTGTTTCTCCTCCTCCAATTCTGTGACAATCATAGACAAAAGTGAAAGACACACTTTGGTCCCTTGAAGATCTGGAATGAGAAGATATGCCACATTCACAGCTTAACTCTAAAATTAGATGCCCAGTCAACTGCCAGGAGAGGTGTTTGATAGCTACCTACAGAGAATACAGTATTCCATCCTTTGGCTGTTACTTCTAAAGACACACTGCATCAGAAGTGGGATGCACTTTTAGAATCAAAAACTTACTGATCTAATGAGCTAAACTGCTTGAAAAATCTTCTGAATAATAAATATTTAAAATTTTCACTGCATGTCTTTGTTTGTTTTACATTTCTAATACACTCATACAACATAACAAAAATTATGAACCTGTTCTGACAAAAATATGTGGGAAACTTTTTGGTAAAGGAACTTTCTTTCACTGACAGCCAAAGATGACATGACTTTAGCAAAAAGAATATAGGCTAGTACTCAATACACAGAATTAATATTTGTTTCAGGTCAAGAGCAGTTTATAATGATCCATTGTAAGCTCCTGTAGAAATCAGTCGTTATCTTGACTGTTGCTTTAACATTAGTATCTCCCTGACTTCGAAGCTGAATAGCTAGAGGTTCTGATGGCTGTGCTGCCAACTCATCCCATGACCTTATACAAATTGTTTTTCTTTCCCCTGCTTCAGTTTCCCCATATATATAAAAAAGAGAATAGTAGTAATTCTTTAGTTGTGCCCAAATCAGAGGAACACATCCTGGCAGATGCACAACTGTGTTGCTGGCTACATGTGCATCCCTAGGAGCACGCTGGACATAGCTGCTGGGGAAGGCATTTCTCTACACTTGGATCTAAGCTCTTCCCTGCCATACCAACTACAACTATATAATCTAAGAGCTATAGGAATTAACGCCAGAACCAGGGCTCCCACAACCACCCTGCCTTTTTTCTCTTTTTCTGCTCTCCACTGAAATACACAGCTCATGTAAATCTTATACAGTAGATGCTTTTCTGCTAGATGCAACTCTGCCAGAGCACCCCAAGTTGCCATGCAGAAACTGGGAAAGCAACAGACCAAAATGATGAGTACAGAGTTGAGTATGAACAAAATATACTGTAAAAGAGGGAGGGAACTGCAGGAGAGACATTATTAATAGGTTTTACCCTTGAGCTCTGGCAGCTACTTGTTCTATACACAGAGGAAAAGAATTAATCAAGCCTTGCACGTAAAAGTTCTTTCTATAGTTTGCCAAAATATTTAAAGTAGTATATACAAAGTGTAAGCTTTATTATTATATGCATTCAATGTAATCATCTTATGCTACAGTCAAGGCCAGGATGACAATAAAATAGTTTATTGTGCACTGTAACTGATTCAGTTCCAACGGAACAGGACATGGCTTAGTCACTTTGGTAAAGATCTGGTATCTGAGCTTATTTGTCTTATGTTGGGCTAAACTATGATTTAAGAGATTTAACCAAGCTTTGGGAAATGCTTTCTTTGTTAAACAAAGAGAAAAAGCTAAAAGTCTGCACCTGGTAAGCTTAATAATTTCCAAATTTCAGCTCATTTTGCTTCCCGCTTAATGGAAATTCACGTTAGTAAATAACGGTTCCCTAAAATCACAGGAGCTGAAAGGATGACAGCACATAAGAAGAACAAGCTTTAAGCAAACAGCTGAAGCTAGAGAATAGTACAGATGCTACTGAAGAACAGCAGCTCCTGCTGATCCCTCCTACGCCAGTTCCCAAAGGGCTAAGCCGTAGACATATGATATATTTTCTTAAATCAAATAATTACAGTAAATGCATGGGAAACAGTGAAACTAAATACTGGGTCAAACTGTAGGTCACTAGCAATATATAGCTTAAACACAGCAAGGCTGCCACAATTTTTTATGTCACTTGCCTAGACTCAAAGACAAACAATACAGTACCCAGAACAGTGCAACTCACTGGTTAGAGCCTTGCTGAGTAAGGCTCAAAAGACGCTCTGTACCTTCCAGGTGAGGCAGATTTTACTAGTGACTAGAATTTATAATCTGCAATGTACAAAACTCAGAGATTTAAGGTCATTGTTTACCTTCAGACTATTGAAACATAGTCAAAAAGAACCCCTCACCCCATCCTACCCCCAACTGCCAAGTAAAATCAGAAGCGAATAAAACAAGGTGAAGAAAAGCATTTCCCTTTCACATTGCAGTGCCCAGAAGCAGGACAAACTATAGCTGCCACACATACCTTTAGACTTCCCTTTGTGAAAAGCTTTCCGGGTATCTTATGAAAGCCACCTTCTGCACCATCAGTTTATCAGAACTGAAAAATCCCTCTTGCAACCTGTTACTGTGCACAGGCTCTACCTGATCACTCATTTTTCTCTTGTAGGATCTTCAACTGAAAAGCAAATGGGCTCCTCCGACGGAAGGTGCATGTTCCTGAGTCTTTGTTTAGAAGATACATGCATTCAGACCAGCACATTTGTAATAGTCAGCCAGCATTCTCCATTTAAAATACAAACTAAAAGGCAATGCATGCAAACTCCATTGCGTTATATTTCTATCTCTTTCTACAGTTAAATTTCCTGGAACCCAAGAACAATATGACAAGAGACTGACAGTAAGCTATTAGGGTTAAGAGGAAGAACAGACAGAGAGAACAAGATGGACAGACAAGAAAAGAGCACATCCAATTTTTACACCTTAAGTATTATTCAGCAACTCATGTTTTGTGTTAGACAGACAAAGCAGTGTCTGGCTCCCCCCAGTACTTAGAGTCTAGAAAGCAAGAGAGACGACATGAGCTTTGAATGCAAAGAAGTGAAAAATTCAAGTGTTGTGTTTTAAATTACTGAAAACTACCTAAATCCAGCCCATGTAGGATGTCCTCTGCAGTAAATCTGGCAAAACTCATTTCCGTCATCTACAGTAAGTGAATTATTCTTCCCTCCTGCTCCTTGAGGTTCTGTAGCTTCCTAGGCTGATGCTTTGACCTGTGTTTCCTTTTGATTTCCCCCTGGAACCTACTGCTTCTGTCTTACTTTTGATTCATTTTACAGTCCTACCTATTCACTTCTCAACTCCACTTTATACATGAACATTTTAGCATTTGGTAACACAGTAAGTAGACTTCATCCTGACAAGATCTTAACAGACAACTATAAACGTTAAATACTTAATGAGAACAGCTTCATCTCAGCCAGAAATTAAAAGAAAGTGGGTACAGAACTAGACTCTGCTACCAATGCAGAAGGAGCCTGGCTGTGGTGGCCAGGACACAGACTGGTCCACATAAAAGAAAAATACTTTTTAGAGAAAACTACAGTAAGATATGAGCAACTAGATGTGATGAATGCTGCTTCCCTACAGAAAAACAGAGGGGTTTCCTGGCTTGAGTAAACCAAAACAGTGACTCAGTCAATGTATTCAGACACATCTATGGATACACGCTAGTCTGGATTTAGGACAACATCAACCCTGAGACATGAGATTTCTGAACACAGACAGCCATCAGGACTAGGGAAAACTCCAGTAGCAGAATATAGGTAATTTCTGCAGTGAAGAAATCCCCTGAGCAATATGAACATCACTAAAGAAACACTAGGACATTTGCATTTCTTTCTAGTATCAAATGAAATTATACTATTTAATCCATCAACTAATATTTTGACAGTCAAATAAGAACTTCATTAAAACAAGGACTTGCAATTAAAAAAATACAGCATTCTTTTTATAGCATGACATCGGAATTTAAAACCAAAGGAAAGTTGAAATCAGATGGAAACTGCAGAGACGCTTGTTCTTTCAACTCTAAAGAACTTTATAAGCAACTATTTTAACAGCTAACTGGCATTTTACAAAACACCATCAGAAATACTGTAGGATAATGAACATGAGCATCAGGAAAAAAAAATAACACAAAAAATCCCCCCCAAAACATCAGCCCACTCGGGAAAATCTATTGTTACCACAAGAAGTGTAAAACATCCATCCAAAGTCCAAATTTACATTTTTTAAACAAGTAATTACAGTGGTTAGAACCACACTGGATTAGTTTCTGGTTAAACTAGATTACTCATGATTTAAAATTTCCAGATTTTTTAATAGCTATAACAGAAGTTGCTGCATCATATTACTTACTATAAGAAAGTAAGCTTACACCTAAAATGCTTTCAGGAGGACGTAAAGTTGGAACACTATAACATTAAACCCCAGCTGAACATAAACATAAATATACACCATATGCTAAGGACAGGGTTGGATTTCTAAAACCTTTCTCATCTTTCACCAATTAACAGGATCTGAATAACAGCTTAAGGCTGGCAGGAGGACATTTTCTTCCCTTTTGCACAGTGATCACAGTGACAATTAGAATAGTGGACAGAAGAAAATCCTGGCAAATTCAATGCAGTGAGCCAGTGTTTTGAGCAGTAAGTTAGCTTCCTTCTCCTGGATGGCTACTGTTCAGTGAGAAACTTTGTGCAAGGAAGAGCATCGTTCGTTCTGCGTACTCCCAGCATGTGCTAGCTAGCACGCTTTACACAGAAGGTGGGTTGTGAGGGAACTGCCTTTGTGATAAATACAAAAGAACAGTCATTGTTCATTTTAAAAAAACACCTTTGAAGGAAGAGTTGTCCTGACAGCTAATAAGATACAGCTCATCAGTGCTTTTTCGCAATTTAAATACTGCTTCTTTTTTTGGTTTTTAAGCTGCAATTGCAAAGCCCAGTTTTTGGCTAAAACTAGCATCTTATGGCTGTGATAAGGGGATACTGGTACACTAGTTGTTTGGAGACAGCTTGGTTTCAGCAATGAAATAGATAGGAGAAATGTTATTAATCTAAACTTTAATGGTCTCTAATAAGGAAAGCAGTAGTTCAGAACCATTTTCACTGCTGAACCATTTTCAAGCTGTGATTGAAAAGAAAAAGGAGAAGACAACAACTGAGCCCTCTACAGAGCATGCCATTTGTGGTAGTGATTTAGACATCGCTGGCTAGATGCAGTAAACCGGCCATGGCAAATTAGAGAATTCAGATTCTTCTATAATTTGCTTTTAGAGCAATCCTCTCTAAAAAGACCAGAGTGGCAACAAAGCCAATCCTTCTCCTTTACAAGGCAAAACTCATGGTAGGACAATTTTCTCATCTTGAAACACTTAGCACAACAAAAAGAAAATGTGTATTGGATGACCCAAAAATTATCTTTTACAATTTTATGACAACCTCAGATACTACTAAAACAAAACATCTCATATTCCCTTCTTGCTTGGAAGAGATTGGACTATTCCCTGCCTGTGGTTGTGGACTGCTTCAGTATCATCCAACTGCATAAATGAAGCTAGTGTCAAAATTAAGCTTTAAATGGCTTGAGGTTTATATGGAATTAAAGAAGGAAAAATTAAATTTGAAACTCTGCTTGTTTACTAGGACTAATTAAATATGCCAGATTTCTGGGCAAGCTTCCTAGCCTGTGGCTACTACGTTACTGGCTTGTAAAACAGTCAACAAGTACATGAGTACAAAGCACAAATACAATAAGAGAGATTCATGTACAGTCCTGCCCTTAGCTTGTAAAGAAAAAATGTATTAGGAACAATCTGTAACTATAAAGACCTGTGCTAACTCTCCAGGCTGTATCAGTAGTATAAAAAGGCCCAAGTCTACAATGGTTGCTTTTGCAGAGAACAGTATTAAATCGAAGAGAGTTAAGAAGCAATGAGTAAGAAAACAAAATGAACAGGAAGCTTTAAAAGACTAGTGTTATGCTTGCTTCTAAAAAATCTCACGCTTCTGACTCAGCTCCCAATATATTTCACTATTAAAAATAAACAGGAGTTGTGGCACTTCAACATGAGACATGGGCCTGATTATTCTAACCAGGGAAGCTGCACTGCTAACAAAAAGGAGATTTTATATTTCATAGGAATTCACTAGAAGATAGGTTTACTTCAAAGAGCTGGAATATCAGGTTTAATGCAAGCAAGGACCATATCCATAATCATATAAGAGTTTAGAACCTAAATACGTTAACACAGGTACTGTCTTTTTATTCTGCATTTTAAAGGAACTAGCTCAATGTGTTCACAGTCTGTGAGGAAACTATAAACTAAGAAAGAACAAACTAAACCCAACTTCAGCTTAAACAGAGCCTCTGGATATTGCTCATCTCAGCACGCAAGTGAAAGGAAACAACAAAAAAACAGCTGTACCTGTATCATCCACAGGTAGGTAGGGCAGGAGAAAGAGGGACAGTAAGATCCCACGGCCTAAATACTTTCTTTGTCTGTCTGTCTTTCAGGAAAAGCTTCCCATTTACTTTCAGTGGCTTAAGCAGCAATTTCTACAAAAGTGGCAAACAATTCTCAAAGAAGAAACTCTTGAAAGCAATTCTGTGGCCTTGACAGCTTCAAAATGAACAACCTTTTACAGTTACTCTGAAATTAATGTGTGTTTCCACTGTACAGTAGCACTGCTCAGCTTTAAGGAAACCAGGAATTATGCTTCAATAAAAATCCAGCCACACAAATATTCTGCTATAAAAATAAAAGCATAAACATATAACTCTCCAACTCCCAGAATCACATACATGAGGCAAAGGGAAACGATATAAAAATAACTAGGTTTTTGTTTATATCTGAGATTTACAAGAGTAATTCCAGAAACAAAGTTCTTCTACACAGGCACTGATTTAATTAGCCTGAATAGCACGCTTTATTTGTATTCAGACCTCTGACGTACATTGATGAAAAGAAACAAATACACAACAGACACACACATAAGATCGTTTGCTACACTTACATGCCCAGGTGCAGACAAGAGCACTCAAGCACTCCCATGAGCTCTTCCCTACCCGCAAATGATACTTTTTCCATGTATACAAACTAAGTATGCTTTCAATTAAAAATGTGCCTGGATCAATTGGATCATATATTCTTGCAAACCAGCCAAAAATCAAATACAAATTAAAATCCAGAAGAATTTTCTGGAAGTACAAACCATACAGTACAACATTTCCATTTCTAGTTAAAAAAAAAAGATAACCTCTCCTTTCAAACCAAAGCTAGAAGTGACCCAGCAGTGAGTAAAAAAAAAAAAAAAAAAAAAAAAAAAAAAAGCTACTATTCAGCAACGAAGTAGCTACATTAATAAAAGATACTCAGAAAACATAGATAAATATAACTGGTAAAAATCTCAGCAAGCAAGCACAAAAATGATCAAGTAACAGCAAAACATTTGCTTCATACATTCTGGTAACATTTAACCTCAATTGATCATTTTTATATTAAGACCTATTTTGGGTCTTATTATCCAAGCTGATTACAAAGTTCCCTCTTTACAGACACTAGCAGGGGACCCACTACTGCCACTGTTAGTGTCCTGAAAGGGGTTATTTAAGGTAATGAACAAGACTGCAAAGAACGGGTTCTCGTACACTTATTTCCCTGTACTTGGATCCATATTGGCACAAATTTTGTCTAGCTGTTCTTCCTCATATTAGATTTAGAAGCCCAAACACCCCAGAATTTTCAGAATGAATATTAACCTTAAGCGTAAATAAGAAAATACTATCTACTTCTAGAGACAAACCAGCCAGTGACTACCTGCGAGCAATGCTTTCGAGGTTCAGTAATTTCCTTCCTTGTATAACTTCATCTAACTCTCCATACCAATGCTCTACCCAGCCTGCAGCAAGCGGTTTTGACCGGTGAACTCGCCCTTTGCAATCAGTTCAGCCTTTGCAGAGATGCGGCCCCGTCATCTTTCACCTGCATGCACTGAGGTTATCCTCGACTATCACACACGTGCAAGCACACTTTTGGCTGTAGCCTCACATTGCTAGCACCTTCCCATAAACTCAATTAATTTTAATTGTTTTTACCATGAACAGCTCAATTCAGCTTTCATCTCTCCACCATACAATAACTTTGCAAAATAACTGACCAATGATGAAAATGACTCACCAGCTACACACCAGCATATCTGGAAACCTTTGGAAACAGTAGTGCCCTAAGCCATCTAGGCTCTGGATACTCGTATTGAGAGAGCCAAATTAAAGCTTGGGTTTTGTTACTGACATTGCAAGAAAAGTGGAAGTCAACAGTAGTACAGCAGCCATAAAGCTGATGTAAAAAGATGGAAAACTTCCAAAAGTCCTGAATGGAATCTACGAGTCACCTCCACAGTGGACACAACACATTTTTATTTAGGAAAATTAAGAAGTCAGACAGAAACAGTGTCAACGGGAAATTAGCCTTTAAATTATTTTGCTGCAGCTTGCTGCCTTCATTATGGTGAAAATTATCCTTTATGATTCCAAAACACAGAAACGAAGGAACAGCTAAAATGACAGACTTCTTTCCAGCAGGTTCCTCGGCTGTGCTTCAGCCTTAATGTTGGCATTTCTGTTGTTTGTAGCATTCTTGACATATATGTTCATTATATCCTCATTTATGCACAGGATCTCTATAGGGCCACTATTTAGCAGGGCAGTATCACCTTTTACTTTATTAACACAGTCTGTCATTCAGAAAACATTAACTCCTTCCCTTCATGCATAAAATTTTCACAAGAAAAGCACACACAAGCAGCTGACTTGGCATTCCAAATCATCTCAAAAGACGCTTTAACGCAGAAATTTTTGGCATGCTTTTAAAATGTCTTAGGAGAAATGAAAACAAGTACTCGTGGGAGTGATCACTTTCTAAAGGGAATTAGTTTTCTACTATAAAAAGTAAACTATTTGAAGCAAGAACTATAAAGGATTTTAACTCTTACTTGACATTGACATTCTGGTAGAACTTGAAAGTGCTGACCAGATCTGTACCTACGGGTAACAAAAATGCCAGTCTTCAGAGTTCAAGAACTGTCATCAGATGACTGGGCTGGAAGTGGACAGCAGCAAAACAAACGCTAGGATTAAGAAATATCACCTCTTCTCCTTCATCCCGAATAACAGAGACCTCGGAAAACCTGCACAATACTAGTACTGTTTCTGCACCAAAGCTGGCTCCCGCGGATTCCCCCGGGGAGCTCGGGGGCACGCTCTGAGCCCCAGGAGGGCTCGTTCGCTCGGAGGCTACGCTACGTGCACAGCTATGCCGCTGCCCTGGCACAGCTAACCTGGCCCTGGCAGCAGTACAGCCACCCGCAGGCTAGCTCAGGTGCGGCGCTACAAGCAGTGCCAGCTCAAGCCACTATTCGCAAAACCAGTTCGGGCGTACACAGGGAACCATCTATCTGCAATCTGGACTGTATACCCAGGAGTGGTGGCTCATCAATGTGAAATGAAACATTTTATTTTTCACCGTATGTCCAGTGCTTTTGTACGAAGGACTGCAGAATAACTAACTAAACTGAGAGGAAATTGCAGAGAGTAGAGTGATTATAAGAACAGCAGCATATAACAATATAATAATAAACTACACAGCAATGTATTTAAGTACTACTGGGGTCTGACAGATGCAGAAATGCAAGTGCTGAAAGTAAACGTCTAGATTTAAACGTGGCTATAACTCATACTGTATGCAATGCTACAGCAGCTGCTTTCTGTAGAAGTACTATTCTGATTCTAAATGTAGAAAAGTCAACAGTCAATACCCCGTACTCAGAGCAGCATTTTACATTTACAGCACTGATACAAGCTTTCCTGATTTATGTTCTTATGAGACAGGAAAGTTATATTAGGTTAATTTAAAAATGAAGAAATCAAGAGAAAAAATAGGGGCCACAAAGCCATTTAGAGAAGCACGATCCCTTTTTCATACTTTAACTACAAGACTATCAATGCAAACAGGTAATAGTATATCAATTTACATTTTAATTTACATTCTTTCCAGCATCAGATCACCTAGAGAGCAAGAGAACTCTTCCCCTGAAAAGAGAAAGGTTGCCTACTTCAGTGGTTCTCTATAACAATCAAACAGACTAACATCTCTTCCCCCCACCCAAGAAAATTATAAATTACTAGGAAATAAGGTCAGATAACCTTTCTGAAAAGTCATTTATCCCAGGTATGAGGTTATCCCTGTCACATATAAGACCTCGTAATCTATATAATTTCCTTAGTGTCATAATCTGTCCTTTTCAGTTGGCAAATATTAAGGGCATAGTGAAAACATGTCAAAGTCTAATTTTTCCAAGTCTTTGCCTTCATATAATAAGGCAAATTGGGGGAAAAACAAAAATGCAGAATCTTGCATTCTAGAGCTACATTATCATGACTTGCATCTAAAACACACGATACACTCCTCAGATCTTAAAATATACTATTTTCTCAAGTGGTAAGATACAGAAAAACATACCAGCAAGCAGTAATTAGGCTCAGTGCTCCATCCTCTCAATAACCAGGGGCTACCTTTAACAAAGGAATCTAAGTTGTATAAATCAACGTCTCAATTCAGATTTTGTTTAGGAAGAGTTACGGAAGAGAAACAGAATGTAATCATTTGCTAGCACAGCGGCTCCAGAGGTCTGGGAGTGCGTGTAAGAAGAATGGAGTTGAATGTGGGAAGGGTCCATTATTCTTTCAATAGCGTCTGGTGCTGCAAAATATGTGCTTGCATACTTTCCTACTTGAAAAGCTTAAATCTCCAGTAGCTTCTTGGTCTGGGAAAATGGCAAGCACCCAAATGCTAACCCAGGGATCTAGGAAAAAGATCTACCTGAAGAACAATATTTTTCAAGTGGCCTTAGAAGTGAAAAATGGCTGTAAAGAGAAGTCTCATTCTCAAGAGATTTTATTCCTTCCGTATGGCTGCTGCTCCTCAGGTGCTGTTCCCCACACACATCCCCAGCCCGCTCTAATGCGAGAATGGAGAAAGGGCCTCTCCGAAAATAATCACACTTGCTGAAAGACCTGCCCTGCATAAATATCTCTAACAATAGCACAAACAGAAATCACCTTTCTTCCCCTATACTTTAGTTGAAATTTATGGCACTGCTGGCCATGATTCTGTTATTACTATTCTACCTGGCTAAGATTCAAAATCACAAAAGTGAGAAATTCAGACTTTCAGCAATGCTGTAGCTGATCTGGGTGCTGGGAGTGGAGGGGTGGGGTTAGGAAGCAAAATTAGTAACAATAATATAGAAAAGAGCTCTATAAATAACCAGTGCATTAAAAGTGAACAATTACACATATATATGTATTTATACACATACACACACATTTTATAGATACATGTATATAAATATAAATATCTATTAAGAATAATAAAGCAAAGAAAAAAATCAAAGGGAATACTGTCTCTTGTGCTCTTGCAAATATCATAAGCTGCTCAGAGTATTTACATGCAGAAAAACTAGAAGTTCAGCTTCAACTTGACTTTCACTTGCTTTTTTACTGGTTTGTTTCCAACCCTTGGAGTTTAATTAAAATCCATCAGTCATTTTCAGTCTGAGTGCCTATTCTCTTTAATCTGTATGCATTGACTGACCCACATTTTTCAAACTCCTGAGCTTCCACTAATCTGAAATTAAGAATACTCCTCTCCTCTCTTGTTTTCTGGTGAGTCTTTTTTGTTTGGTTGTTTTTTTTCTTTAAAGAATTTAAAGATGACCAGCTAAAGGAATAACAACAGTTATTGCTGGCCAACCTGCAGGTATGCAGGTACGCAGGTACATGTAAGTTACGTTTAAAATGAGTAATTGTGGAAGGTCTCTGCAATGCCAAATAGCATATGAAGGTCTAATCACCACTTCCTCTTCTTTCCTAGCTGAGTACTTCACATTCAGTGGCTGGAGAAGGAGAGAGTTCTATAAGAAATCTCTTGATGGCTGGATAAGAAATTTAACTATTAGCAGAAGAAATCTACATCTAATCTTCATTAGCTGGAGAAAAGGTATAATCAATTTGAAGAAGAGAAAAAGAGGGATTTAAAGCCAGAGAAAATAAGGGTTGTTTAAAGACAAAATGTAGAGGACATGCTGCTGCTCTTCAGAAGGGATCTCTGCTATTTACTTGATCCACTGGAAGAACTCCCGGGGAGCAAGTCTTCACAAGAGAAAGGGAAGTTTGCTATGCTCTTCATTTCCTGTGTAATTCCAGAAACTGCCAGCACAATGCTGTTTGGGGAGAACCACACAACAGCTATTCAAGAGGGAATTCAACATTGTATTCTTAATGAATGGAAACATTTTGAAAGATATATATTTGCTGGGAATAAAGCAGAATGTGAAATAAGGATCATGAGCACACATACATACCTTTAAGCAGCTAATTGTATATTCTGATTCTTTCCATTAGGGCTTTTGCATTATTCTTAGCTGCGCTAAACACCAAAAAAAAAAATCACTGAGGTTGAAGTTCACAGTAGTCAAGAAGTAAGTGTAATAACTCAGCATTAAAAAATTATGCAACTACAGTTCAATTGATGCCAAGTGTAGCTAATTTTAATAGACAGGCTATCATTTTTATGTATCCCTGTGAGTTAGTGATTTGGGATCTCAATGACCAGGCTGAAGGAAAAGGCTCTTCAAAATCCAGGTTTCTTAGCATGACCTAGATTAATAGTGCTTTGCAAAAATCCCACAGGTATTTCCCTCCAGCCCACTGAAAAAGCTTCTGCTAAACATGATACTAGAGAATAACAATAATAATAAGACAGACAGACAGACAACATGGTAAGGGAACCACAAGAGTAAGCTTTGCTTGGGCTAAGCAATCAGGCCCTCAGCCCCAAGCAGAATTAGGCTTTTTAACTGAAGAGGAACAGTCACATGCCTCATTTCACCCTTACTTTGCTTTAAACCAGGCAGTTTCCTCCCCCCTGTATTCCACATTGGCTGATAAATTCCCCAGCGGCGGGTGTTAACTAACTCTGCATTCCAGTCTGCTCTGCATCATGGAGTCCCACATCCCGCTGATGAGTAACACATGTCTGACATGTGGTAGGGGAGAGCCTGACAGTGTTCACACAAGCAGGGATAACTCCTCTGACCTCTGGTTTTTTTCTCTGTACCATACCGCCTGCACAATAAGGAATCTGTGCCCCTTTATGCCTTAGTGGTCATCCTGAGATCGCCAGGTAAGTCAAAACCCTAATAGTTACATTATACCACATCAAATACATACAATGGCTGAAAACATATGTTCAAAGTAAAATCTTGATTGTTCCGTATCTTTCCCCCAACTAGACTATACAGAGGAACTTCTAGCTCAAACAGGGTAAATATGCCACACCAATAACCAGTGAGGGATACAATTCCCACCTACCTTGTGAATTAAACTAAGCTCATTGCACTGATAAAAAAAAATACAGACACAGTGGCAACTATATGAAAATATTAACACATCTTTTTAAAATGAATAGGCCATTTGTCATCTTTCTGAGCCTTGGTTCCAGTAACAATGAGATCCAGCCTCAGCATTGTCCGGTGTGATGACTCACACGAAGCACTGCATTTACCAAGTCACATGCGCTCAACAGCATCCAAACAATACAGTCATCTCTTCCTCCGTTGAAAACTTCGAAAAGTAGAACAGAATCACGGGCTAAGTGCTGGTCTGAGACCATAGCATTAGGCAGACAAATGACTAATGACAGTCCCTGCAATATACGTTTACCGACGATTATAAACCAAACGCCGAGCCCCGTGCTTTGTGCTTTTAATCTTATGCTTTCTATAAAGTTGGCAAAAAGCTAGTAGTCAAACTAAATCCATTGCCAATAAGTCTTTCTGTGGCTAAATTCAACAAGTGTCTTGTTACTATTTCCAGATTCTAAAAATTCCAGATTTTAAAGATTCATGACTTCTTACCTGTACAGCATCAGGATATGGCATGCCATGGCCTTTATAAATAGGACTCAGATATGTTGTACATTCTTTCAGCCCACCGTTGAATGAATAAAAAATATAGCAACAGCAAAACACAATAAAATTCGGTGGATGCAACAGCATTAAAATCAGCAACAGCAGTACGTTCTTTAAAATATAAAGCTCAATGTCTCAAAACCTGTTTTCACGTTATATTCATATTTGTTGCACAAACATAAAATATAAAAGCAAAGAATTACAAATTCTTTTATATTTGTCTACACCTATTTAAAAACAATACATTATTTAAAAAATATTCTGTCTCCAAAGTGGAAGGCTACAGTCACCCCCAATGCGTTTTCAAAAAAAGCATAACAAACTGAGCAAAGTGTAAACACATAATAAAAAGGCATATGTTCTGAGAAAATTAATTCATTTTGGGTTAGAGCAGTTACTCTTAGTGAACTGAGAACTTCCAAACAGGCAAGTAAGATCTCCAAGGGTATCTTGAGAACATGTAATTCCCAACTCGTGGCTCAAACAACACCTCACAGGCCAACACTCTGTTGCTGAAGTGTTCAGTAAGATCCTCTTTTGTAAAGAAATATGACTAAACTTACATCTATGTTTTCAAAGTGTGGCTACAGCCTGAAAAGTTAGTGTGTAAAAACTGTACCTTCTTATTCAATAGACCTAGTTCCCCTGTTTTGATTCACGGTCAGATCTTACTTTACTGACTTGACTTTACTGACTAAAGTAACTTTTTACAACTTTCTAAATTCTTATTAGTACTGTGAAACCAATTCAGTTGTGGGAAAGGGAACCAGATTCTGTTCTGGCTTGTGCATCTGCAGAAGGATTATTACCTAAATCCACACAAACATCTTCAATTTTTGTGATGGAGGAGCCAGAAAGAATGTGATTTATTTTCTGGATGCTAATTAGAAATTTTATTTTTATTTATGAAAAGAGCAGATCTGAGATAATTGCAAAGACAAGAAGATCCACACATCAATCTCAAGAAGTCACATTTTAGGAAAAAACCCAAACTTTCAACCCCTTTCCACAATATTCCTCAAAAACATCACTCTATGCACAGAAAACCTAATAAAAGCTTGCTAATACTGAAGACTACCAATTTTACCACCGTGGGAACAGCACCAAGTACATTCATTAATAGACAGCTGAGTCCAGCAAAGGAGTTACGGCTCCCTGGACTGCCCCCCAGTTGCTCCTCCTGGTTCCCTATCAGGTTGAGTTATCACATCCCTCCCTCCAGATCTGCCAGGGGCGCTGCTTGTGGGAGCACTCCCTAACGCGCAGGGCAAAAGGAACCACATTATCAAAGTCATGCTGTTTAATCTATTGAAAGTAAACCAACTCATTTTGACACACGTGGCTTATGAAGTATTCGCTCATACATCCAGCTGGGGACTGGATGGACAGCCTGGAGGTGGTAGCCTCCTTCACCAGTACAGCCAGGCCTGGAAGAGGACATCTGTCCAGGATCTAGTTTAGGATGTTTTAAACAGTAGAGCACCTGCCTATATCGGTGTCACTCCCATTCTTTCTCATGGAGCTACTTTTTGAAACAAAAATAAATGAACCACCATAGGAGTGGCAAAGAATTTCCGAGACACCAGTTTCCCAAGGAAGGCAGTTTCAGATGACAGAAATGCTAAGGAAGTTACAGTGCATTTATATATGATCCACTTATTTAAAACAAATTATCAGCAGAAAAAAGGCAACATCCCAAAGCAACAGAAAGGAAATCAAATGCATCAAAGCTATTTCTGAACTCCCATTACCTACCCACTTGGCAACACTGACTTTTAAAATTATAGTATACCAATCGTTTTTACTTTCATGATGCAAGGGGAAAGGGAAGAAAAAGATTCCTCCCCTGCTTTACCCCCCGCCTTTATTTATTAAAATATCGTAAAAACAGATCTGTATTGTTACTTCAAGGTTACTCATTAGTACTCTCTATGTATTTGGAGACGAGGTATTCCTTTCTGTCTAAAATGAATGAGGTAATAAGTAGCTGGGATTGTCGTGGTGATTTATTAACGTATTCTCTAGGAGAAGACCTGCACCTGCATCTGCGCAGATGGAACACCCACGAAGACTTAACTCACCCTTAAACAGCCGACAATATCTTAAAAGGAAACGCTCCAAATTTAGACCTGCTCCAACAGGTGTCTTTTACTGTCTCACTTTGCATGACCATAAATATCAGAGGTGGAGCAAAAACCTCCCTGTCCATTGTAATCACACTTTGAAAACAAATACCTTTGCCCCCCTCTCTCTCGGAAAACAAAAAAGGCAGCTATGGAATTCTCATCATTTCCTCAGTCTTTCATTCCGCCAAACCTTAAGTCAGAGAGATGTCACCGGCAAAACCAGGCTCCAGGGATGAGTATATAACCTTCTTTTCCTTCTCTTCAAAGGGCCCCCGAGTTGGCTCCAAAACTTCCCCAAACTGTATTTCTTTCGTTCTAGTATCTCATCTTGCAGCTATTTGCCAGAGTGAATGACACGCACAGGCTGTTCATGGCTTTTTATAAGCTCTCATTACCCAAACAGGGAACCATTTCCTTGAAAATGCTTTCCCCTGTGGTATTAGTCTCTCTAGGCACTACCAATAAATTTTCCTCCCAGCCCATCTTGGTGCAGTGGTAGACACATTGAAATGTGCCTGAACGGATATATTTGATACTGTTTTGCACTTGTTTACTGGGGGGAGGATGCTACCTGTGGGACTTGTCTGGAGAATGATTAACTGCACAGAAAAAAACAGGCAATTCCAATAGCTGAATGGAAAGCTTTGTCAGATTTGCTTTGGCAATCAAAGGAACAAAATCCAGAATTCTTTTTGTGGTGTAATAAGGAGCACATGTATTTCTCAAAACCAAAACAACTGTTCACAGCTCTCAAACCAAAACAAAAAAACAAATCCTTAAAAGAAGTCCTAACTATACTTTGAAACAGAACAACAGAGAGAAAAATAGATTACACCAGAAATTTATAAATCTCATTAAAATGTTCATTCTGTACCACTTTAGTTATTACAAAATGCCTGAATGAAGAGCAAACAAATATTTAATACTCAACAGGTATTCAGGAGAATGTGCATTTTCCTCTGTCCCTCCCCACCAGCTGCTCTTTCATGGCTGGAAAGTGAAGAGCATGAAATCCAATGATAGGAAGAAGGCAAAGGTCAAGAAAAAGGTTTTTCTTCAAGGATTTAAATTAGCGTTCTACAACTTTGGATGTTTTGTCAACAGAACTTCCCTCCTGTGAGAAGGGGAAGTCAAAGGTCCTTTGAACAGTTTTTTGTATAGGATCTAGATTTTTACCAGTAACAAGAGTCTACACTTTAAAGAGAAGTTCATCTTTCCTTTTCCCACTCCTCCCACCACTCCCTCCCTGTCCCTTCTTCCATCCCTCTCCGTAGAAGTGAGAGGAAAAAGAAAAAAAATCAAAAGGATCCACAGAACAAACCAAGCACGAAAGAATTCTAGAGTTCACGTAACAAGACCACCATAACCTTTCAAAGGGATCATTAAAAGCAAAACAAACAAGAACAACACCCTCAAGATGTCTATTGTATTTTACAAAGGAACAAATGAGTGTACTGGAAATTCTCCTGTAGTGCCACAAAGTCTGTTATTTCATCAAAACAAAGTCCAGAGCAAGAAACAGCAACAGGGTAGCTGAAAGTCAGCCTTCAAGTGATCCATAAGAAAAGCAAGATTGGGCTTGCTCTTTTTTTCTTGCTTTACTCTCATGTATGATGTATAAAAAAACTTCAAAGATGGTTTTAAGTGTTGCTTTCATTTCTCATATGAGAAAGTCAAGGCTTGAGCAGGTCTAGACAACACAGTGGTTAAAACATCATTAGCTGCCAACATTTTGTCTTCCTGGAGCTCCCACAGTTGTTGCTACCCTGGAACTCCCTCTTGCTTGAAAATATTTCATGATTTCCATTTACTATGTTGCTTCCCTAGGAACGTCTCCAAGATGGCAACTGTAAAACACAGAGACCACACTAGCTTCCATGCAGGAGGTTTCAGAGGACAGCAGTGTTAGAGGATCACCCAAGTGAATAATGACCCAGTGCTTCAGCCTGCTGCTTCAAAGTGCCAGGCTGCTTGAGGTCCTTGGAACCTCAGTAAAATACATAAAATAAAATCAAGTCCTTGGCGACTTGTACACACTTAGCAGATCTTCGCTCTTTGTGCTTCTAGTCTATCAACTGAGGCTTTACTTGGAAGCATTTTATATTACATTTGCATATGCAAAACCATCAAAGCCAAGACAGAGAGACATACAGATTTTATCCCATCTGTACATTACCAACACTGCGTTTATCAAATCCCAAACAGTAACACTCCAGAAGATCTGCTGAAGCAATGTGACTAAACAGGTGTTCCTGAAGGCAGACTTTGGTCTGTAGGATAAGGTCTGATTAATTTAGCTATAGGGTAGCAGGAATGAGAATCCTCTGTTTAGATGAACCTGTAAAATCAGAGGTCAACTAAGATCACATGCGTTACAGCATATTCTAAGTTGTTATATTATAGTCACCCGTTTGTGCTATGAGAAAGCCATAAAGACAAGCCTAGCACTAACAGTAGATACAATATTCCTCGCTAGTACAGAAGAGATCTATTATTTTTCATTTGGTCAAAAACACAGCACGCAACAGTACTGAATTTACCACACTGTGCAAATCAGCTGCTGTGCATGCACAGAAGGCATGCCTGCAGCTTGCTTCCTGCCATGCCCAAGAAAATCTGAGGAGAGAGGCAGTAGAAATACCATGGGACAGGCTCTTACCATCACAGTTGTCAACATGGCCTACTCTTGGCCACCTTTCTCTAAGGGTAAATCTTAAACTCAAGCAGAAGAGTCATCTTCCCATAGGCATACAGCACCTACTTCACATCTAGAAGCAGGATGTTCAAGGGAAGATAGCACCTAGCAGTGGATTGTTAAAGCCCAAACATCTCACATGGCCTGCAGCAGGTAGCGGTATTTTCACAGAAGAGATTACCTAGGAGCAGGTCCCAGATGTCCACATCCTTGATTCACAAAGTGCACATGGATGAACTTCCCAGCTCTCAGATGGATGCCCTACATGCGTCTAATCGCAGAGGTGAAGCCTGACAGTCAGTGTGGGATAGACTACAAAGACTGTATCTGAACTATAGCCATTCGGGTTTCATTTCAAGAAGTGTTACCTTTCCATCAATTACCATTCCATCTCTTTCCCTGGAAATTTTCCCAATAAAGCTATCAGACAAACCTATGAACTGCTTGTAACGATATAAGGAATAACAAAATGCTTGTCACTGAATATTGCAAAAGCTTTTTTTTAACTTCTTTTCTCTTCATCCCACTTTGCCTTTATTGATCATTCCTTTTCCACCCATTCCAAGTTCAGTTTCTATTACAAGGAGTCATAAGCTTACTTCTGAAGGATGGATCTTTTAATGACAAGTTCTTCATCCAAGTCAGCTTCATTAGCCATGAAGAGCAATCTTTTTCCTGTGTCATCCACTCCAATAAAGTCGCGCTGCTCCACTGAAGTAGAAAATCAAACACAAACATTATATAATCCTGTCTTAATGCAGGCTGGAAAGACAAATGGGACCATCAACCACCCCTGAAACATGAAATACTAGATTTCAGACTGACCCAACAAATAACAAATTTGTACTAATTCTCCACAATATTCATTTACTTCTTTTCAGCCAGAGTACAATCATAGAATCAGTAAGGTTGGAAAGGACCTCTGGAGATCATCTAGTCCAACCTTCCCGCTCAGCGGGGTCACCTAGAGCATGGTAGACAGGGTTGCATCCAGGCGGGCCTTGAACGTCTCCAGAGAAGGAGACTCCACAACCTCTCTGGGCAACCTGTTCCAGTGCTCTGTCGCTCTCACAGGGAAGAAATTCCCCCTCACGTTCAGGCCGAACTTCCTGTGCTTCAATTTCTGCCCATTGCCTCTTGTCCTGTCACATTGGACAGCTGAAAAGAGTTTGTCTCTGTCCCCCTGACACCCTCCCTTCAGGTACTTGTACACATTGATAAGATTCCCCCCTCAGTCTTCTCTTCCCCAGGCTGAACAGGCCCAGCTCTCACAGCCGTTCCTCGTAGGGCAGGTGCTCCAGCCCTCTGATCATCTTTGTAGCCCTATGCTGGACTCTCTCCAGTAGCTCCATGTCTCTCTCTTACTGGGAGCCCAGAACTGGACACAGCACTCCAGATGAGGCCTCCCCACGGCTGAGTAGAGGGGCAGGATCACCTCCCTCGACCTGCTGGCAACACTCTTCCTAATGCTCCCCACAAGACCATTGGCTTTCTTGGCCACAAGGGCATGTTGCTGGGTAACTGATATAGAGATCATGACCTTCAAAATGCTGTCCCTGCAGCTTTTTGTATCTTTGCTATGAAGATGCCAACTACAGGTCCTGACATGCAACACACTATCTTGAGCTACGCTAAATTGTGCTTCCCTTCTCTGTCTTTTAACTACTACCTGAATTTCATAATGACAAAACCCATGACAATCAATTCTTCAAAATCCAGTTGTTTCTTCCTCATCATAAATTATTCCATTTCTTACATTAGAATTAGGTGGTGTGGAGAGTATTATGATTTCAGGCAAGACAAAACTACTTCACAACTGATCTCCTATTTCAGGTGAATATTGAGAGCACTATAAAACCTAAACCACGCACACAAATACATATAAACAGCACAGATTCTAAAACTCCCACCACTTTGATGTTTCTATGTGGGTTAACTTGTTTAATATCTATTTGTAAAACTGCCAACGCAGAGAATACTTAACAGTCACATATAACACTGTGGCATTTTCTATTTGCTGCAATTGGTGACAGTGCATCAACACTGACTTTGATCTATTAAAATTTAAAGTACATATTTATGAACATAGTAGTGGAAACTTATTCTAATTTGCACTTGGTAATATAAGCCATAATTCTGGTGGCATCAATAGAATGCTCTTTATACAAACATAGACTGTGCAAGAATATACATACAGAGTGCATAGTTCTAACAAAACCTCCTTTCTCCCACTGAATATTATTATTTAGGGCCGAACTGGCAAATATTCAATCTTTCAAGTCCTAAGCCTTTAATCACATAAAGAATTAACTGCTTATAGAGGATGCTGTTAAGATCTTTTCTCAGCTAAACTGCATTTTAACACCATCTCCCCAAACTCAGCCCCATCCTTTATTTTCTTCATATTTGTTCCGTCAGAGTTACCATAGGAACAACCGCTATCAAAATACAGTCAAACCTATGCAGCTGTTGAAAACTCTCCTACTGGCAGCCTTTGATCCAAGTGATCAAGTATACCCTCTTCAGAAGTCTCCCCACCCCTTCTGAGAAACTAATTATACAGCAGAGGAGCACAAAAATAGGCCTGAACTTGCAACAATATGACAAATTAAGTACAATTAGCTCACACATTCTAAAAATCAGAATTAAGTCTTCAAAGCAGTGACAAACCTCATTCTAAGGAGCATTATGAAAGTTGAGACTAGGGGCTAAACAACTATCGCCACTGCCATCTAACTGGGGTCTCCTGGCAGAGCAAAGCCAGTGTTTCTCCAGCAGGGTATTCATACTTCTCTCAAAGAAAGTTCGGGTGTCACTGTCTATCTACTAAATGTGCCTAGAGTATCTCTACTTGCAACATACTACACTGCTACAGGAAAGGTCTTGTCTACGCATCAAAAAACAAAAATCTGCTGAAAGCACAGCTATATATTGGCTACATAACTACTGCCAAACAAGTTCCTCTTGCTTCTGTGGAGAGATAAGAAACAGAGAGCAAAACCATGTTAGAGAGCTGTATTTTACACGCAGTGAATGCCAGGTCAAAGTAAGTTTGTCACTGTACACTGACAATAAACAGCATTACTTTTGTAATTTTAAAAAAGATAAATCTTTATCACTAAAAAAAAAAATCAATTACCCAGAGACAAGAGAGGGCCGTTTCAAATCACACTGGCATTCTGCAGTGAAGAAAGATAAAATGGAAGAATGAATACATAGCTAGCTTACTAAAACCCTGTGACGAATGAGAAAAACATTAAATTTGCAGTGACGTTAACTAAAAAATGATTTAAAGTATAAAAATGGAATACAGGACGCATTTTGCTTCCTCATGATAGATAAATACGGATCTGAAACAGTTATTGCCATTTTTAAGTATCCTAGAAATTAAATCTCATCAATTTTGAGGGCTTTAATGAGCTAAAGAAAGTACAACATCACAAGAGAATGGAAGTTGAGCAATTCAGTGGGGAGAAGAAATAATTTTCAGTCAGATCATCTGATTTTTAATCAAACACAATTAATTGACATTTGGGAAAAGACACCTTTGTTAAAGCTTCAGTACCCCTACCCTTTCAATTAAGGAGAAAGAATTCACGTGACGCAGCCTGCAAGACCACCAGAGAGGTCTTCTGGCAAACAGGGGAAACGCCAGTGATGACATGCCTGCTGCTTTCAAGACAAGAAAAACAAGCAGAGAAGAGCCACCATCCCCATCTTTTCTGCCTTTCTTTACAGACAGAAAGGTTCAAGCACTCTTCCCTCACCCAGTCCCTTGCAAGTCACCTTTAAGCACAGGACTCTATTCTGGGTCCCTGAATTTCTAACACGCACTCACACACTGTTTATTTGGATTAGTACAATCCATTAGCATTTCCTTTTTTTTTTTTTTAATTGCCATGTCTCTAATTAATCAATTTTAAAAACCAGTGAGCGGGATTATTATAATCAGTATGAGACCCCCTAAGTATAGAAGCCAGTGAACTTCACCTTATAACCTGCAACTGAATTAGATCAAGCGTTTAAGACAATCAATCATCAGTATCAATTTATAGCTAATTTAAGTTGCAGTTCACGATAATTTAAAAACTGTTCCTTCCATCACAGGTCTTGAATGTTTAAAAATATCCTAATAGCAGTGACATGGCATGAGAGATAAACATTTTGTTCTCCTTTGACTCAAAAAATAATGAATTTATAGCAACAGTCTAACAATAAATAAAGCTCCAAATACATCTAGTGACTTATCAGGACTAAAGATTCATTTCCTAATATCTAACCTGGAACAGTACTGTGCAAGTATACAGAACCATGGACATGCCACTTACTAGAGAAGGAGTTAATAGTGCCACCTACCATGAAAGGCTGCCCAACACTTTGTGTTAGTATCTTGTCTTTAGTTGTTTATAAGCCTTGTCAATTTTTAACTGTTTGGGATGAAGTTTTTGATGCCAGCTGCCTGCCTTAAGAGGGAAATTTGGAAAATTTCAGAGAAAACAGTTCAGTTTCTTGTTAGGTACTGTTTAGCCTAAACTCAAATAGCTCCTTCCTTTGAAAAGTTCTAGTACACCAATTCTTTGGAGAAGGAATGTGATATTTAGTAAGGGCTGCTGACCTGCGAATCAAGAACGCACCTTTCACCATCTCGTTCTCTTATAAACCTTTGGGACAGTTCATAGAGAAAACACCAACTTCCTAGAGTTACCCAGGACAGCTTAAGTTGAGTAGCTCTGAATAGGAGACCTTTAGCATCCAATCTCACAGATAAACACTGGTGTCAAAATGCTTCCACATGACGGAATTTCAATTTTTTTTAAGTTTGGTCTTTTACAGATCTGGGAAGTCATACATAAACTATTATACAAGTAATATAAGAAGAATAATGCTACAAAGACATGCACATGAACTTTAGGAAACAAGCAAATTAAGAATGCATGTGCAACCTGATGTGTTTGCATTTGGTAAGAGTCTTCAGATGATCTTGTTTTTCCTCACAGACCTCCCCTTGCCTTGCCCTGTGTGCTGAACAGGGATCACTTACTGGCCAACTCTATGACATTTAATCATAGATCCATTGGTTCCAGGCCCTTCCAAACTCCTAAATGCTTAACTGTGCAGCTACAGTAATGCTCCTGACAATGTTTTATATGCAATTATGATTTAGAATGCCCTTTTAAAATTGGAAGGGGTAGAGCTGTTAGGGAGTCAAATTCCTAAATGTTTTAAGCTCTATTATCCTTACATTTTGCTCCAGAAAATCTTTTAAAGTAAGAAGTTTAAGTACCTTTCTTTTAAAAAGCCACATATTTCCTCCACTTTCAGACACACACGTAGTAAAACTTTTGGCTTGTGTTTCGCTCCTGTCTCAAATAGTTCGAAGCCATGCTTTCTTATTTGTATTACTGTAATACCTGTGAGCTTTAATCATGGACCAGGAAACTGAACTGGCAATAATCAAGCCTCATTTTCTTTTAACAATATGTGTTAAATTGCTGAGAGGTAAGGTATGGGAACAACTGTATAGCATTCAGTACTTTTAGCATACAGGTAAAACGGGGATAATAGCCCTGCCCTGCCTTACAGCAATGTTGTGAGAATAGATACATTAAAGATTGCAAGGCACTAACTCAGATATCATGGTAAGAAGGACTAGATAAGCATCTAACCAAGTTCTTGAAATCAGTGGGAATTTTGCCTAGTAAAAGGCTTCTGGATATGATCTCAGAAGTGTAATTCAATACATACCATGAGAGGGAAGAATTTCCAGAAGTATTTGTTACCCATCTAACTCTGCTCCCTACAGTCAATGCTAAAATTCCCAGTTAAAATCTGGCTGATGCTGAGTGCTCTTGAAAAAAATCTAATGGTTTTAATGTTCATATGTAAGAAAAATTTAGGGTCTGATCCAAAACTCACTGAAGTCACCTGGAGCCTTTCCCTGAACTCTTGTGAGCTTTGGACCAGAGCCTGCAAGATTACACGACTCTAATACTTAATTCTGAACACGAAAAAAGCAAGTTACAATCCTGCTAAGGAATCTGAGGAAGAAATAGGGTATCTTTTAATTTCTCTTACTCTCTGATGGATAATCATTCATATTATACCTATTGATAGTTTCTCTATTATTTATATATATTCTTATCTACATACCTGGCTTTTTTTTCCCTTTTTGTCCTGGTGCCACTTCTGCAGGTTCATGAGTTTTCTTCATCAACATGGAGAGAGTAGCATCATGGGTCCGAAAGAGATCCACAACTTCATATAAATCAACATCTGTGATCAGATCACAGCTCAACACCAAGACATCAGTCTGCCAGACAGAAGAAAATAATAAAGCCTTCAGAGACACACATGACCAGATATGGACTAGCATCTGATGACTTAGCAACAAATATTACCTGTAACATTTATGGGATTTTTTGTTTTGTTTCTTAAACATAAGGTGTGCCATACATACACTGACAAAGAAAAAGTTACTAGTACAGGTTTTTACTGGAAACGACAATTAATTCTGAGGCACTGAATTTTACCAGTTCATGTTGCTTGAGTCCTGCTGTTATTGAATTAGCTATATGCTTACCCAGCTCTGGGCCATAAAGAAAATGTGACCATCTAAACTACCATCTCCTCCTAATGGAAGGAACCAGGATACAGAAGTCATGATTTTCAAGACTGCCATGAAATTCTGCAGTATTTATAATGGCTACTTTCAGTTACATAATGATGTAGAAAAGAAATCTTTCTGAATAAATCTTTTCAGCTGACTTTGCATCTGGCTACAAACCACTGGAAAAGATTTAAATTATGTTATTTTATCAGGAGGGGAAAAAAAAGACTATCTAGGATGTGATTTGCTCAGTAATTGTGCCACGATGGTGGGCTCAGTTTAGAAATACATTTCCTAAAACCAGCAATACTCCATATAAAAATCTGAGGAAGTTAGGTCCTATTAAATAACAGGCTTGTATTTAATTTTGATCTCACAGGATTTCAAAGTGCTTTACAAAACATTTAAGAGAACTGCTGCATATATCACAAAAATGTAATCACACACTGAATAAGACACAGCTTCATTAACATTGCACACTAGCAATACAGTCAGGATAAAAACTCTTACTGAGAAATGATTTTCTGCATTTCACATGGCTTGTGGAACATACTGCCAAAAGTCTAGTAGTTTGGCAATTATCTTCATTTAAACTAATCTTAACATAATATTTCTGCAGCACAGCCTATAAAAAATTAGTGAGTTTCCACCTTTTTTGGGGGGGGAGGGGTAATGATTAACCTTCTAAATGTGTTTCAAGAAGATAGTGTTTCTTTCTTGACATATTCACTTTCTTTGCCATAATTTAATATATAAGCCTCCCAGAGATGGGGAACATCGTTTCCCAGTTCTTTCGTATCCCAGTTCTTTCTTTTCTAATATGTTATTTACTAAGAAGGGCACTGCAAAACACTTGGTAAAGTCTGATTTACTTATTCATAGAGAACCAATAATTCTATTTGTATTTCGAATGCCATCTTGGTTGAAAGAGAAATAGTTCAGCATGGACCTGGAAGGTTTGCTTTACAGACTTTTATCTACTATTAGCAGATTCCACACCGTAGGTAAGAATAACTGAGGTCTGTTATACACATTATTTGACAGGTTCTCCTACAAATGGTAGGAAGCTTCCAAGTGTTATTGGTAAGTCATCAGAAGTCATCATTTCAAACTATGAGAGCTGCTGATTTGGCACGCTGCACATAAGGTCAAGCCCTTCAGTTTTCATTTGATTTCTTCCCACTTTACTGAGAAACAGCTGGTTGCTTTATGGGAAGTAACAATGCGCAGGTTGAGAATTTTACACATTCAAAATCTGACTTACATCTCCCCTTTTAACATATTTTCAAAATGTGTATTTTACGTTATGGATTTGCCTAGAGAAGTGTTTTAATTATCACTTGTCTAAAACAAAGAACATGCATACAGTGGGGGAAAAAAAACACTAAAGCAAGCTGTCTACTATACTGAAAACAGCCCTGAATCAGTATTTCAGTGTGTAAAAAGCAAAGGTGAAAAAAATCCAACCTGCTATGGAAGAAAACTCCAATTTCATAACTGCAAATAGTGAAAAATGTAACACATATTTGACACCCTGAAAAACTGTGCAAAATTTCCAGATATTCAATTTTTGCAAGAGCACAAATGAGTTACAATACTTGCAGAAAGGACAAAATGTATCCAGGACATAGATAAAGAAACTGCTTCTTTTCAAACTCACTTTGTAGAAGGAAGAGATCTCTGGCTTCAAACCACAGGGGAAAGGAGAGGCGGGGGAGAGACACAGACCCGTCAGTGGACTTATATTAAGCAACAATTATTTGGACTTGTAAAACGAATCTTGTAATTATTTCACATTTCACTAAGTGCTTTAATCTGTCACTACAGTAAAATCCCAACAAGCCTTTCATAGTTGCGAACAGGCTCCTGGGTTTTTTTTCTCCTAACTATAGGACAAGCTTTTTTGCAAAAACTGAATGCAAGACCCCTGAGGAGCATACGGGAACAGAACCACCAAATGTCTGGTTGCCATCTGTTCTACCCATTTACTCTCCCAATATGTAAATAAACGTCAGTGAGCGCAGGGACCAGTGAAACACACAGTTGCTCTGTAAAGCCCACGTTTCTGCTTCTCCTCCTGATGAGCAGAGCAGTGGCCTCAGAAGCACGCTGAGAATACACCATGAAAGGCTCTTTTGGGACTTGACAGCCTCCCCTTTGAAACACCACCACCCTCATAAATAAAGCCCTCACTGTCTAATGGATGCACTTTTTTCCAGTGTACAACTCCTGAACGAATAAACTAATGGCTGAATGAAAAAATAAACTATCCTAGAACTCTAGCAAAAGTGTGTGTTTTTCTTTACTTTCTTAGGGCGGGTGGAGTAGAAAGAAAATAAATGGTAGAGCTTATGGGTCTTTTTTTTTTTTAAGTACACACTTCTATACGTACCATATAAATATAGTGCACCTTCCCAGTGAACCACTGACACAAAGAAGAGAAGCATGTACTACATGCACTCATGTGCTAACTAGGGGTATGTGAACGTACCAGACTTCACAAATTATGCAAACACCTAAGACTCACACACATCCCTTAAAGAAATATATGTAACAATGATTATATCAGCCTCAAACTGTTATACAAACACACGATAAGAATCGACACGAACTGATTAAAAAAACTCCAGAAAGCGCACACCCCAAGCACAACCACCGAAAAGGAAGAAAAATAGATGCACAAACCTTTAAAGCACCACCCTCAACACCCGTGACAAGCATGGGAGAGGACAAGGCAAGCGGCTTAAGTCAAGCAGGACCAGTTGGAGCACAAAAATTCTTGAAATTCATGTTCACTTTCCTGCTCTGCCAAACTTGCTGTGTGTCATTTTAATACTTCTGTGGCACAATGACAGACCAGGGCTCTGTAGCAGTAGCTGCTGAACAGGCCAAGTGGGGAAAAAAAAATCCCCACCTTAAAGAAACTACGACCCAAGCATAAGAAAAGAGCAAATGACTATGGGTTGGGGAATGCACGGGAACACTGAAATACTACTGGGGTATGGGCAGCAGCCCTAGCATGTTGGAGCAAGCTCGTATTATTTGTGAGCATCACAAGAGCCATGGGAAATAGCAGAATATGACACTGTCCGATGAAGAGTTGCTTGGGCCTCAATAATCCCATTTAACCTTGGATTTGCAATAAAGGAACTGAAATCTAGCCTGTAATCAGTGGAGATAAACTGGCTCCTGCAGAGGTCTGTTTATCCCACCTATAATCTGAGTTTCAAGAAGGTATTTCTCCCTCCCTGCTGAGCACGGAAGGAGTCCTGGGCTTCCAGCTCAGCCTACACTGAACACAGTTCAGACAAGTCCAAATCTCATCTCTCCCTCTATAACTCTGGATAATACCACTGCACTACCAGATAAATCTTTTCAGAACTGTGAGGTACTCAGATCCTATGAGATAACATACACCCTCAATCTGGATAAACACAGCAACATAAAACATCAAGAAATTCATACAAAACAGAGAAAAGTACTGTAAAAAAAAAAAAAAAAACTCAAAACCAACATGTCAACAGTTTTATTAAACCTAGCACAACATGGAACTTCTATGCAAAAAAAGAAAACAAAACCAAAAGGCAGAATGTTTTAAGAACTCGGTTCAAGGAGCCGATTTAAAAATTGAAAATATGTTTTCAATGGAACTAATTCATACCATAGATCAAAAGATGAACGCAATTATATGGTGTAATATACCAGCATAAACAAAAAGCCTTGGACTTGCTCACACCCTACATACCAAGGGCAACACTAAAAACTCTTTCACATTCAGCAATGACTGCTGGATCCCTTCTGTTCAAACAGGGGATATCAAGGTTACCACAGATAGCTGGCAGCAAAAGCTGACTTTTTAATGGTATTCACTCTACTTTTCCTATGAAGTACAGACAAGGGCAGGACCTTGTAGCCTAAACTGCTGAGGGGCCTCAAAAATTACAGACTAGAAAATGAGAAAACGTATGTTGCAAGGAAATCTCTAATTTGAACAAAATCAGCCTCAAGAGAAAGAGAAAAACAAATGTCAGTTTGCATTATAAACAGAAAAGAAGTAACATCCACTAGCAGCAGAACCATCCTCTAACAGAGCTGAAGACAGACAAAACATTGAAGTTAAATGCTGAAAGTTTCCAATTGCACAGTATTACAGCTGAACATTTAACAGGAAAAAAAAAAAAAAAAAAAGGGAAAAAAGGAAAAATAAGAGAGATTAGATGAACTTTGTTCCTATACTCTGCCTAACCCAACTCTGCACAGAGAACTGCATCTCTTCCTGTGGTGTCAGCATACTACGAGGCAGAGAGGGATAAGTTATAATTACTGCTGGTATTAAGACCAAGAGTTTATATACACAATAGTCTGGAACTTCACCCATATGCTGCATTAACAGTGGGGTTTCTGTGTAATGCTTTTATTATTCTAAAGCATGAAAAAGGAGAGAACAGTTTGGCTACAGGCAAACATCTTGATTACTTGCTAGCATGCTCTAGGCAAAGACAGAGATACCTCCTAGCAATTGCATTACTCATCATGGTTCAGATCAGAGACTTACATCCATGGCTTTAGAGAATCCCTTTTTAACTCAGTCTCCATTAAGAGTCCTCCAATTTCCACACCTGTGACTTCTTTGAAGCTTTTTGGCTGTTGCTGTAACTGGAGTAGGAAACCTCATTTATTTTTGATGTCTATAGGATCTTGTTAGCTACCAACCTAACTGACTGCCTTTGGCTGGGAATTCTGCTTTTATAATGTCCTTGACACCAGGATTCAGAAGCAAATCATGATTTAGTACTTAGTTAGCAAATATGAAACATTTATTTTGTGCACTCACTCTGCAAAAGCAGGTTTGCTGTAGACTAGCACCATTATAACTCTTCTAAGGCCATCAGACTGGGGATGGACCAGCTTGTCCCCCAATCCGAAATCCAGAAGCAGCCCTTCCTCAACAAAAGGTGGAGGAATTCTTTTCTTTTTTCTTTTTCTTTTTTTTTTTTTTTTTGGTGGGAAAAGTAGTGTCTTAAAGTAAAAGAAAAGGGTGACGTCTTTTTTTTTTTTTTTTTTTTTTTTTTCAACCGAGAAGTCTAATCCAGGAGCCAAGGGAGTCCCTTCTAGTTTCTTGGACAGCCCTGAATTCATCAGGTGAAGGTATCTTGAGGCAATATGAATGCATGCACACACGTAACCTGTCAGCATCACTGTTTATGTTCTCAAAGAGAGCTGGAAGACAGATGCCAAGAGCTGGGGAGGAAGCTTAAACCTGCTCCCATCATACGGCTCATCCTATGCATTGTATCAGATGGGATCCTACAATGAAAACATTATTTTACATTATCGTCGCATCTCAAGACCGAGCATCCAAAATCAATATTTTTTAATTTACATATATATAAGCTCAGAACAGGGAAGATATTCAAGCCCTGAAGGCATCCTGTCTCCTCCCAGGAGGAAGTCTTGCTACCTCGTGCTGAAACTGACTTGTGAGGTGGAAAACTTACACTCATCAGCAACCAAATCCAGAAGCTTATAGATGAACACATAAACTTACATCAATTCATAAACTATTAAGAAGGTTTTTTTTAAGTAGGACTATGATATTATGACACTTACAGAACAGTAAATCAGATGGTCTGAAATACAAGCTTTGCATCTTTTACTCTGGTTCTGATTAATGCAATCTTGCACAGTATTCTAAAAATCTTTCCTCAACTTCATCCTTCGGGCACAACACCCCTCTCCACCAGTTTCCCACCTTATAAAACATCAAGTGCTACCTTCCACCTAAGAACCTAGCCTTATCATTCACTTAACAAAAGGTCTACTTCTGTCTTGGATCAATAGAGTATGTCAAGTGTATTACTTACCTGTAATTTCTAAAGGACATGGTTTTATTCCCTGCCAGGACATACCTAAGAAGTGCTCTGCATACGTTTACCAGCTAGCACAGTATTTATCATCAGTATCTTTTTTTAGAACTCTGCTACCATTACACTTACAGAAAATTGACAATCATCAGGCCACCATATACTAACACATACAATTTTGTTTCTTTATGCTTCCTCGTTTGTAGGAGTAAGTATTATCTGCTGGATTTGCATTCAGATTTGATGCACTCCATGGAAGAGACCTACTTAAGGCAAGGCATCCAGAACAAGAACACCATCACTCATGAGGGCCACACATGCTAAAGCTCAGGGGAAAAGCACAAATCTTCCTCCTGCACAAACCGTTAAAAGCCTGATCTAGGGCTTGAGCATGCCATAATCCAGGCCCAGAATTCACCAGCTCATGGAAGGTCAGTTTGGCAAGCTGAATTCTCCCTTTGCTTAATGTACAGCATGGCCAGATCCCTTCTTCACAAACAGGAGAATTCCAGAGACAGAGTTATCCTCGTCACTCCTATTCCTGGCAGGAAGGTTTCCAGGACTACCTGGACAGCAGCACTAACAGACCCACTGCACAGCTGATGTTGGACACTGCTTCACATGAATAGGAAGGAGAACGCTGCAGTCAGACTCCAATCTCAACAGCAGCGACTCAGCAGGCTTGCTGCCAAAGCCCAGAGCTCAAGCCCAGGCTTAACACTTAATGTAAGGAGAGCCTTAGGCAGTCAGGTGCTGTAGTCATGCAAACAATAGTAATAAAAAGTAGTCCTAATGGAGCTCAACTGGCTCAACTTATTGAAGAGAAAGATGGCCTTTGCCCACAGTCTGTAATTAAACAGCAAAGGATATTTCAGCAACAGAACAAAACGCAGGCATGACTGGATTCAAGGGCTAGAAATCACAATCAGCAGTGTTCAAACTGGAAATAAAAGACAAAGTGTTTTCAGAGTGAGAATAAATATCAGCTGGGATAAACCACCAAAGGGTTTAATAGACTCTTCCTCAACAAGCATGTGTGACTAAAGACCTGCCATCTTTCAGAAAAACATTCTCTAACTCATCCACAAGCTTGGGGGCTAACAGCCTTAATTACTCTGTGCAAACTACCTTATAGACAAGAGGCTCACGACAGTTCCCTTCAGTCCGAACTAGAATATTAATGAAAACCAAGACATATAGCACATGTCCTCAGGAATCACTCTGTCATCCCATAGCTAATATTGGCTTGATTTTAAATAAAAGCTAGTATTAAACTCTCCCTCTAAGGTGAAAAAAGTCTTTAAACAGAATTCAATGTCAATCCTGCTCTAAAAGAAAACACAAATACTAACCTGCGCCACAAAACACAGGCTCAACAGAACTAGTCACTTTTAAACACAACTCAGTGGCACTGTCACTTCATACTAGCCTGAGTGCCCATATGCAGCAAAACATGGTAAGCTTTGTCCTCGTGTGTTTTTTTCCTATAAAAACTAGTCACATCATGTTATGTAAAAATAAGTCAAGAATATGGATACTTAAGATGTTATAATATATAATGCAATCTACTGTTCTGAATCCTAGATTTCTTTACTATCCCTCATCTAGTACTACACAGGCATATTTTTTCTCCTTTAGCACCTCTCCAAATTTTCAGTGATATTTGGTCTGCAGTAATTCGGTATTATAACAAACATATTATCAAGACTTCAAGATCTCTACTGCATTTTCCAGCACTGTTAGTCTATACCCCAAGTCCTCACCACATTCCAAAAGGCACTAATAGAATTTATACTACAAAAATATGCTTAAGTTCACTTCAAGAAAATATGGATACCTGACAGTCTTTCCCTTTTCAGCACACGACTCAAATAAATAAATAAAATAATAACATGACATAAATACATTACACAAAATGATATTGTAGACATCTCACAAATCCACTGATCTTCACTATGGTTTTAAACAAAGTAAGATAGCAAACAACAACAGAAAAAAGGAGATGAGCAAAATGATAGCCTCCAAGAAAGCCTGTACTGTTCACATCACCTCCTTCCTATTATCTTATTCTACTATTATTGTTAGGATCTCACTACTGTATCCAGGAAAAGAACAGAGGGAAATCCTCTTTTAACACAGTAAGTCCATGGTTGATGTTTGGCAACTAGTCCCTTTCACATTCCCCAATAACTAAAATTACATACTTAACACATGCAAATTTCTTTGATCCTGTCTTTTGAGGGATGCATACTCACTAAGAAACGTCACCTGCAGTAGTATTAACTGAGGTAGCTGTACAGCTCTCAACTGCCAAGAAAAGTCCCAACCTCAGATACAAGGAGGGCTATTGAGATCCATAAACCATCATGGGGAAAATACATAAATAGAAGTCATTCAGGCTCAAAACAAAGAAAAAAAAAGCTGCAGACAGCAAGGAAGGAACACTACTCCAGAAAGAAATGTAAATGAATACCTCCTTACAGCTATCGCCCTACCTGACACTAGGGAGGCCCTGCTCACGCAGAACAGCCAAGGAGATCAGAAGTTAGGAGTCAAAAAATAAAAC
This sequence comes from Rhea pennata, assembly GCF_028389875.1. NCBI lineage: Eukaryota > Metazoa > Chordata > Aves > Rheiformes > Rheidae > Rhea > Rhea pennata. The sequence goes on along the minus strand of NC_084670.1, from coordinate 11,569,806 downwards.
CTCAGACCAGAAGCTGACTTTAAACTTTAAAGCAAGGACATCATCTAAGAACACCAAACAGAACCCTAAGGCTCCTGCTCTATGGAGTCCAGGCAAACATGGACATCAGCGACGCCTTCATACCTTCCTTCACACTCAGGGACAGTTAGGTATTCAAGATTCACTCATGGCGTATCTTTGGCCTCTCCACCAAGAAGAGATGGCAGTTTTGAGATGTTGGTTCAACATTTTTCCTTCCATACTCTTAAAATCTTATCCTTTCCTGGGAAATAAGATGCCCAAATTCACTTTATAGAGACTTATCAATTCTTTGAACACTCATCACAGAACAACTTTAGTAATTATAAACTTGAGTTTGATTTATCAATACAAAAGGTTTTCTATACCTGACAAAATAAAGGATTTTTTTTCCTTGTCTTCATGTACCCATGAAAGCTACAATTTTTTTTAAAGCAAAAAAGTGCAAAATGATTTTACTGAGAGTATCATCATTCACATCATTCTCAGCTGACAGTACACAGAATAGTAAACGCACTAATAACTGCTCTGGATCCTAATCTTTGGGCTAACTGCTTCATTCAAACTTCTGCTGTTTTAACCCTCATCCATAGTAAACACAGGTAGGAAAAAAAATACATACTTCTAAAACTGAGTAATTTAAAAAAAGAAAAAAAAATGTTGAATTTTCTAACTCCCTCATTGCCAGGAAAAATAAAGATCAGAGCAGAGTCCTGAACATAATTCATCAAGTAGGTATAAATTAGGCAGTGCTATATCACTCTTACCAGCACCAGTCTGAGCACCTGTCAGTACGTGTGCTTTTACTATGACAATCAGCTGTGCTTTGGCAATGAGAATTAGGCATGCTAATCACCAATTAACTTTGCGTAGTACCTCGATGGTGGTAACTCAGTCCTGACTGAATCAGAGCTAGAGCTGCAGACAAGATGCTACATATCCTGTGTGCTGCCACCTGATTCATCTCTCTTCCCCATGCCGTATGCTACTACCACCATGAAAGTCAGAGACAAAAAAAGACTCTAAGAGAGCAGTTTTTGTTTGCAATTTAAGCAGACACAGTAAACAGTAGTTGCTGCCAGGACTACTGAAAAAAAAATGATGAGATACTTTTTACTATTCTAAATAGATGAATACAATGTTTAGTTGTCTTGCTCACAGGGAGAGATGGACATTATTCATCTCTTACAAATGCATTTCTTTTTTTTTTTTTAATTTCCACTGACAGTACAAAAATACATAGCCATATATTACAGGGACAGAAGTTTTTCTTTCCATGCTCACCAAACGCTGCTCAGCTGTACCAGAAGGATTCAGATTCCACCTTCCAGCCATTACAGCAAGCTTGCTTACATCATGTGTTTGGAAAGGAGATTTTTCAACAGAGGAAGTGAAGCGCTTAGCCATGCCGTCCAAGACTACACGGATCAGTGACCCCCAGCAGCATACAGACCACCACCGTGACATCACACTTTCCACAACATGGCTCCCAAAGATGCACATACCAGGAGGATCTGGAGTTTCAATCTTTGTTTATTTGTTCAAAGAAAGTTTCTTTTTCCCCCTTCTTCTTTTTGGTAGCTTTTTAGGGTTTGTTTTGTTTTGCTTTAAGAGCTGTATTACTTTCAAATCTTACTTTTTGAAACAGGAAAAAGCAGGTGGACCACCAGGGACGAGACATTTCATATGCAAGCACTCACGAATGACAGTAGCAGAAGGCATGCTGATTAGTTCACAGCATATTAGTCAGAGCTTCCATTAACACAACTAAAGGCTCATCAAGGAAGGAAAATGTGAAATCGTTCCATTGCTATTACTCTGCTGGAACGCCACATTTTAATCACTGGCTGGAGTATAGTTGAGTGACACAAGGCAGAAAAATGCTTAACAGAAGGTGAAAATAATATAGACTCAGTGAAGACAAATGCTTGATCCAGGCACACCCAATTCGCCTCCTGTTTCAGCTTGAAATGCAGAATCATGATTTAACTAGGTTTCTCAATCTGCTGCCTGGAGAGGCCCCAGCCTGAGAGGTGGTGCCAGGCAGCAGTTCTTGGGTCTGGTAAAATCTGGCACTAAAACAAAATGGCCAAATACTAGAAAGGCCTAAATTTCACAGGAACGCATTTGTAAGTTACAATGACTTTTTCTTCTTTTTTGGTCAGCAATAACCTACAACCTGCAAGAAGTTCTGCAGCAGCTTGATGAACGGTACGAGTTGAAGGTCATAGAAATACAGTTCTGAAAGAGGTCTCCTGAGTCAGAGCTTAGCCTCTTGCCATTGCAGGTATCAAATTACTTAGTTTATTAAAAAAATCCCAACTCACTCCAGTTTAAAGTTGGGAGATTTTTTTTTGTCTTGATTATTCCTTCTGGAAGACTGTTGCACAACCATATTCTCCTCTGATGGATGGAAACCTTCTTGTAATTTTCACTCTTTTTTCATAGCAAATTTAAACCCATTTATATTTGTTCCACCATTATATTTAATCCTGGATATCTTATCTCTTTTCCTAGTGCTTGTTTCCCTTTCCCAGAACACTGACAGAAAGTGTATTTCCTTGATTTTGCTATAGAAATAATTCAAACTCAACACAAACGCTCTTTCCTCCTTGTTCCAGCAGTCCTTCTTTGCATCTGTTACAGTTGGAATTCACTTTTTTTGAACATGCATATGAGTTCCAGACCTGTAAAATATTCCAGGCAAAACCTTGCCACTGCCTTGAACAGCATTAATAATTTCTCATCTCTTGTCAAAACATACTTTCCCAATATATTCTTATCTTGCATTTACCTTTTCATGCTCACACTCACCTCACATTCAACTAGTACATTCTGGGACTCTGTAATTTACTGTTGGGCTCCTAGCTTACAACATAATTTCTTGTTATTAATCCTCAACATTGGGAGCTCTGTACTACCAAAGTCTTAACACTATTACTGTGCAATAATACGGCAGGCCATGGCACATACCAATCCTGCGCATACCAATCCTGCGAATCATCTGAAGGTCTCCCAAGCTGTGAGCGAAGTCCCTCAAGAATGGCGGTAGAAGCCAAATAGCTGAAAACATAACACTAGACTGAAGAAATCAGAGAAATATATGAGAGAAGGACCCTACAAAAGCCTTAACAGACATATTAGAAGGCTTTATAGTACCACTTGGAAAAAAGCGTACTAATACCAGCTACAGAGGAAAAGCCTTCCTAAGTAAGCTAGGGGATTACATTACATAACTTCTTTTGATGTCTCTTGAAATCTTAACATTTTAAGAGGAAATCTACTGCCCACAATTACAAGAAAAGTCATCACCGCAAGATGAGCTGCCTACAAAACAATGCCGCATCATCTTCTACTGCTTGCTGTAGACACCACTCGCCTCTCTTCTCTTGCTGAAAAGCATATCAGGTATCAACCCTGACACTGTGAAGACTCTTACTAATTTCCCTGTTTTTCAGATTCAAGTCATCTGAACGCTCCAGCCACTTCTGCTTCCCAATCAAAATCAGAAACAAGGACTGGAGATAGTTACTGAGGAGAAAACAATTTTGAGAGAAGGAGGAAAAAAAAATAAAAAAACCTTCCCCACTGCTCCCAGCAGTTGGCAGAGTCTGGATGCTTAAAAAAAAAATGTAGAAGTTAACAAATTACACTTAAGCACCTGCTGTCACTCCTGTAACTTCACTCATGGCTTAAAGCAGTATGATAAACAGTCATACTGTTTTTAACATGTGCCTAACACTGATCTCATTTAAAAGCCCTTAATCTTGGAATACCACATACTCTCACAATAAAGAATGTTGAGGAAAATTAAAGACAAATTCATAGCAAGTTCGGAATTTTCTTATTTTCTGTGAAAGAAGTATTTGATTGTTCCTGATCATGGCTGGCTTAAGCTACTCCTACATCCAAATTGTTTCCCATTTGTCCCTAATGGAAGTTTATCTTCTACAGAAGCTGACTCTTAGGAAAGCAGATTACTTCTTCCCCCCTACGAACTCTACAGGCACTTTGACAAAGCACACAAAAGCTATGTGCTTCCCATGCCTGCAATGCTTTAACAATTTGGAAACTAAGGATATAACTACTTTATTTATTGCTTGTTATAATCTATCAGAGCTGCTTGGTTTGCCATAGCTCTTTGTTGTCTTTAAAAGATTTAGTGAAGGGTATTTTCCACTACTTTACATAGCTTTTCAGAACCTGCCAGACAGTGAGCAGAAAACATCTACTCTAGTGCCTCTTTTGGCATCCAGTAAGTCTTATATATTGCTGGATCCACACCTCCTTTCATTTCCATGCTGTGGATACGGCAGCAGTTCAAGTACTGGAGTTTTCTTTAAGTAAACCACTTCAGAATTACTCTGGTAAAATTGCATACACAAATGACCAAAAAAAAAGAAAAAGAAAAAGAAAAAAGGAAGTCAGAAGGTACAAATATTGATGTTCCTGTAATGAATTTACTTACCTCTAAGGATAGCACCCTTCATCTTCCAAATTAATAATAATAAAAAAAAAATTTTTCCTTTATCTATCAGCCTCTTGCCAAGACAAAGTAACCCATCCGGGACAGGCCAGCTCACTACAGTCTTCGTGACCAGGTAAGGTCATCAATCTTTCATCGAAAACTAGAGGATGCAAGACCAGTTTGTTTCTTTGTTTAACCTATTTAGGCTCTCCCATCAGCATAGATCATCAGGTGACAGAGACCTGTAAACATCCCAATGGTGATAAAGCAGCAGTTTCAACAAGAGCTGTATTATAATACCACCAACTGCAAGTCTATAAAAGTCTGTGTTCTGTAATTTCTAACCTCAAAGATAATGAGAACAGAATTAAATCTTTGTAGTTTCACCATTTTCATGTTTTTTTTTTTAATTACCTATTACTAGTCCTGCAAAAGATGGGTAGAATACTAGGGTGTTAAAGGGTCAAGGGACTAACACTGATAGTGATATGGGAAGTATACTAAAAACATCACGATTGCACCTTAAAAATCATAGTCTATATACCATACAGAAGTTTCTATGGCTATCAGTATCCCCAAACTATGGCTATCAGTATCCCCAAACTGACAGCATTCTAGAAAATGTTGGGATTATAGACAGGAAAGCAATTAAAAGTTCAGACAGATAGTTGTCACAAAGTTCTTAAATTGTTTTCATACCCTTATACAAAAGGATAACTGCTGCATGCACTTTGCGCTTCTTGATCATGTCATTTTAAGTGCTGGATGTTAATAATACACTTATCAATGTTTTGCATTAAGTTATGATCCAATTAAAGTTTAATATGAACAGATACAAAAAAAAAAAAAAAACAAAAACAAAAAAAAACTCTTTAGCAGTTTCTACTACATATGTTGCAAAATGAGTTTTCAGTTACTTACATTTAAACCAACACAATACCACATTGAGGACTATTTTAAAGTCATACTCCAGCATACACTGAAAAAACCACTTGTGGTTCAGAAATTGGACTGCAGCTCTACTACATTCCCATTTCAGTAGTTTCCATTAAAAGCAATAGTGTTTAACCTCTTGTCCCGCTGGCCTTGTCAAGGTGGAAGAACAGTGTGCAATGTGCACACAATAAAGACAGATGATCTTGTGCATAAAACCGTAAGAGATTTGAAATAACTGTCCAACTTCCAGTGCTGTTACAGATCTTTTTAAATGATCTTAGGTAGGTTACTTCATCTCTTTAAGCCTCAGTTCTCAGGCCAAGAATTGTAAAGACAAACTTACTACTGGTGTTAGCTTTCAGACACCAGAATTGAGTGTCTTAAAAAACACAGTAACAAGTCAATTAAACAATTACTGGCAAAAAAACAGGTTAGGCTGGCACTCAGGCCTAGGAACACACAAAATAGAACTTACAAGACCGAGATTTTTGTTGTTCATTACTTCTTATTTCAAGAATTAAGTTTAGCACAATATCTTTGTTGTGGGAAGGATCCAAGAAAAGGATATAATCAAACTTGTAATGAATATAAAACATCTAACAAAGCTGCTACCTTGTCAATCAGTCGTAAGCTGAGAAAGCCAAAAATAACAGGAAGAGTTCCAGTAGAGCAAAGAGCACACATCTACTACATCAACTCTTGAAGCAGATGTCCAAAAAAGCTTGTGCGTGCAGAGTGGGCAAAGAGCAAACAGGAAACTTGAACAGGTTTCCTTTGCTCTCTTGCAGCTTCTGAACAACAAGGAAACACTAAGTCTGGTCGAGTCAGCTGCCTGTTGCTATGAACAGAGAAAGTCAGTCTCATCTGCCCAAAAGAGCTAGCACAAAAAAAGTGATAAAATAAAGTGAAAACTATCTTCCCTTAGCCCATATACGCCTTGCACACATGCATTCTTATGCTACTGTTGAATGCAATTATCTAAATCTAGTCTCAACATTTAATCTCTACAGTATCAAATTTTATTGATGAAGGTACAACACAGCAAAAAAGCCTGCCAAAGCAGGCAGAGTGAACAGCAGTGCTACACAAGTGGAATCCCCTGTTAAATACAAGACCAAGCAGAAAGTCATGAGATTTTATGCTTTAGAGTGATCCAGTATCTACACGTATCTTGAGATTTATGATCAGCCATTCAGTTAGCCCTTGACATATTTCTTACAGCACATTTTTAATCTTGGCTTTACTCCATGTCACTTGCATTACACACAGGCAAGCTGTCTATACTGTGCCATGTTACCTCGTTTTTACTCAGCATACTTGCTCTTCTGTCCGCAGGCAATTAACTCAATTTGTGACAAATAAAAGTTTCAGCAACCAGTTTAAGCTCCTCATGAGGCTTTTGGCATGGGCTGCAAAAACTCTGCCAGCAAACTATGGCCACAAGCAGCAGTTGTTTTCACCAGGGAAATTCATTCTTCAGCAAGAATCCTCTCCTGCTAGACCATAGATCTAGCCAACATACTGCAGCTTTTCATCTGCCTGTACTGTGCAGTTCTCTCACCTATATCAGACAGGAGAGGGTATATCCTGTAAGAAGTATATGAGTGGTATACATTTACTAATGGAATGACTCCAAAATACACAGCGCAGCAATTTGCTCAGAACTTAGTATAGGCGTGTTTCACATAAGAGAGCACTATGTCCTATTTGGCCAGACAAGCAAGACACAGAATAAAAAGGTTATAAACAATTGCTGACATTCATACATAGTTTACTGAAAAGTTGTGTGTTTCCCAGTACTACTTCCAATCTTCTCTAATCCTTTTTTGGGAAAATAAGCACAAACCAACACTGTCTCTCCTCAGAAAAAACAGTCCATTTTCTTCCCCATTTCTTACTCTCATATTCTTCACTGTCATCCCTCAGGCCTCCTCAGCAAAGTTGCCAGAATTGTCAAAAATAGATCTGCCTAAACAGCTGGACTTATCACTCTCATCAGGCAATAAAACTGTAAGACCATGGTCACAGTTTGCGATGCAGACAGCTGTTTCCCTACTACATACACACATTTAAAAGTAATACCAAATTGACCTGTGACAGAGTGCAATTATCCACAGGACAGAAACCATCAGTTAAGTTAAAATATCATTTTGTTGATTTTGCTTCTCCTCTTTATACTTTCTCTTTGCTCACTGAATCATGCTAGTCTGTGCATTAATCCCTGGCCAAATAACTCTCATTATACCATCGAGACACCCACGTTTTCCCACTAAGTCTTGTCTTGATTGGCGCTTTCCTCTCAGGAGTACACAGCCTGTTATCCTGCAGTTTATTACCTTCAAAAAGAGTCTGAAGACAAGAGACACCTCAGGACATTAAATGGTCCATTGGTATTTTGTTGCAAACTTTATTTAAACAGACAATTTGGCTAAGATGACCTAAACAGACAGGAAATAAATCAAAAAGGTTATGTATGACAACCACAAAAACAACATTCCACCCCTAAACTTGGCAAGAACTCCAAGCAGCATTTCAGCCTTACATGGGAGTATTTTTACTTGCGTAGTTAGCAGTTAAAATACAGTACACAGTTACTACAACAGCACTCAACTGTGAAAAGCAGCCCTTTATGAAATTTGAGGAACAATGTGACCAAGCCACCAAAAGTGTAGGAAAAGCAGAAAACTGAAGCATAGAGTAAGTCACGTGCCCAAAGCACAGGTAAGCCTGTCATGGTGCCAAGAACTGAACCTAGTTTTCCTTACATATCAGTTTATTGCTTAGGCTAAGAGCAAAATGAACATTTGTGCAAAACTCTACTTTCCCAAGCACTAACTAGACAACAGCTATCATACATCATACCAAAAACTGTATGAACAGATGCAACATTTTTATTAACCTGTCAGAAGACTAACACTAAGAAGCAGGCTACTGCCAAGTCCAGACCTACTTCAGCCTTCCTAGCTGTCAATTCCAGTCATTTAGAGTTCTTGTTTGATTTCCCCTCGGATGATCTAGACAAAATTCAGATCTTCTGAAGAGCAAGAAATTCAGTTACCTGCTCTATTATTACATGGTAGAGCTCTTAAAGCATTAAAGTGGGATTAAAAAAAAAGGATTGTTTTAAATAAATGTTTTCTTGCCTAGGTTAAAAAAAAAAGAGATAATACCTTAATTTTCTGGTGAATATATCTCAGTGAATCTGCTGTACCCATGTCCATGTTGTCACTGATGCACACAAAATCCAGCTTCATTTTTGTGTCCAGGTTTAACACTTTTTGGATTTCCTTTCTTGTAATCACAATGACCTCTAGGACAGAAGAAAGCAGGGCAAGATTAAGCAAAGACACTAATGTATTCATCGTGAATAAGACACACTCACTTTTTATTTATGAAGCCTGATGGAAGTGTCAAATGGCTTGAGTCACATAACTGGGTTCTACAGTGAACTAAGCTCTCTTGGCAATAATAGGTCTTGCAAAAGAGATTCAAGTTCCTAATGAAGATGAAAACAATCTCTCCTTTTTGGAAGGAGCTTACTCAAAGGGACAGACGCACTGGGGATGTAAAGTGACCTAAAATTAGTAAGACAGAAAACAGATGTTTTCTATCTTTAGAAAGTGACCTCAAACTATGCCTTCAAAGAGTATGAACTGAAGAATGCCATCATGAGACCCTGCTTTAATGCCACTGATATTTTAGATCTCTGTCTTTTGCCCACCCTAATCCTGTATAACTCTTTATGGAAAACACCATCAACAACAACATTTTATTGCTCAAATCACTTCCCAGTACCAGCCTGGGAAGGAAGTGGAGTACTTTGTGATCAAAAGACCTACTCCATTTACAAATGAAAAAAGGTAGATAGATAGCATTTGTTGGCAATAATGATATGAAAACATACTTTCCAAAGCAAAGAGTGTGACAATAGAATTCTGCAGAGAAAATAGAACAGCAAGAAACCTTTTCCTCTGGCCTCAAGAACTGGAGGAAAAAGCAAGAGTCAAATCTTCAATTTAGCTTCAAACAGAAAAAAAAAGAAGAAACATCATAAACTTATGGGATTTTAAAAGAGAAATACAGCAAATAACAGAAGCTTTCTAGACTGATGGCTATGTTATAAGCTTAACATACAGTAAAATCAATTTGCATAGGTCAAAACTGAAGTCATACTGGATCTACTAACAGAAAAGATGAAGAGACTGTAAACATGACAGTTGTGTGGCAGTTTGGTACTAGAAAGAGGGGATATTCTGCCCTCTCCCATATGGGATGCCAACTTGGATTCAAAACAGGCTGACAAACCTGCGCAAAACAATAGAGTTACAACATCTTGAGTTGGGAAGAAAAATTACTGATGGAGAAGGAATTTCCACCTTTCAGCATAAATCCAATAAGGTAGACAAAGGAGAGACAAGGCACTTGCAAGGGGGACAAAAGGGAAAAAGCCAATCAGCCTGCAGTACATCTATTTACTAACATAGGCATTTATGAGGAACAAAGAGAAAGGACCAAATACTCCTAACACATAATAAAAATTATGATCCAACTGACACAACAGAAGAGTCGGGAGAGAATTCATGTCACTAGAGTATTAAGACAGAAGTATACAGCTTGCTCAGGAGTCAGCAAGAGAAGAGGAAGAAGGTGGTAGGTTGCTTCCTGAAGATGCGTATACAAACTAGTGTGGTCCAAATTTTAGTAGGAGATAAACAAGCTGAAGATTTCTGCATAACAACCAAAAGAAAGAAGACAGATCCAACCATAATACCACCTACTAGTGGTCAAAAACATCAAATGGAAAAGACTACTATTGAATAGCTAAAACAAGTCGTGTAAAGCATAGAAATGGTTACAATGATGATTTTGGCTATCCATATGTCCGTATCAAAGGATGAAAGGATGATTCTAAGGAAAAAAAAAGAAGGAAGAACAGTCAAATAAAGAAAACTAACATTCAGAAAGCAGATTTCAATAGTAGCCATCAAAAAACAAATCCAAATGAAAAAATTCTTAAAAGCTGCTTAATGAATAAAATTAAGCCCAGAAGTTTATGTTTACACATTCTTCCATTCCCTCACACTTAAAATAGTAAGAGGCTAAAATGGAAAAATCATGGGTTGGGCCAAACATATTCAAAGAGAGGAAGAAAAAAAAAAAAAAAAAAAAAAAAAAGATGTAGGCAGGAAAAAATAAAGTCAGATTCTCAGGATAGAATATAAAAGAACCACACAGTCACAAAGGAACAACAAGAAAAATGGAGAAGCAGAGACAACAAAACAAAAAAGAGGAAAAAACAGGGACATGAAGGATAGAAGGAAGAAGTTCCATAAGTAGCAGAGGGAACACCACGGGAAAATTTGGTTCATCATCTAAAAGGTAAAGAAAACTTATACCAGAAAATGCCAAAAAACTTCACCATATACTAACTGCAGTTTTAGTCCTCTAGTGAAACAAGGCCCACAGAACATTACATTCTGCCAGTTCCCCATCCTGTTCTGTACAAAACCCACCACCTGGCTCCATGCAGGAGCAACAAAGGTCTAAGTGCCTCAAACAGAGCACATAACCCTGAACTTCAGGCCAGACTGGAACAACAAACCAAGAGACATCCCAAGAGAGCTGACACATGTCTCAGGCCATAATGATTCAGAGAATTAAATGAGGGAGAGATATCCAATCAACAACAGTAGGAGACATCAAATCTGTGAGAAGCACGTCAAGAGAAAAAGCCTTAAGGGAGGGGGACAACAGAGTTAACATTAAGGAAAGCACACAAGGACCAACAGCAGTCACGGTTCCCTCCAGGGTGGAAAAGGGACCTGTGGCTAAGGCAACGGTCAGCAGAGCAACAGTGACAAGGCATCAGAACGAGGGGAGAGGCCAGAGGCAGTGGAGGAGGTGGCTGGTGAAGCCTGTCCCCTCTGCGCCCCGTCCCCCTCCCGCCTCACCTTCGAAGCCGGCACGCTCCAGCAGGTTGAGGGGGTACCAGAGCAGGGGCCGGTTGCCCACGGGGAGCAGCGGCTTCGGGATGCTGGAGGTCAGGTCTGTCATCCGGGAACCGCCTCCCGCCGCCATCACCACGGCCTGGAGCTCCATGCTGCAACGGAAGCACACGCGCAGGCCGCGCTCGCTTGCTCAAGGCCGGCCGCAGCAGGCCCGCGCTGGGCCGAGCCGAGCCAGGCCAGGCCAGGCCAGGCCAGGCTAAGACCTGGCCGGACCGGAGCCCCCGCCGCTGCTCGGAGGCGCGCGCACCGCCTGCGCCTCCGCCTGCCCCTCCCGGCCCCGCCGCCCGCCGCCCCTCGCCGCGTCGTTACCTCGGACCCGGCCGCCGCCGGCTCCCAGCGCCGCACTGACAGGACGGCAATGGCGGCGCCGGCGCGCACTGCGCGCGCGCGCGGACAGCCGATCAGCTCGATCGCTCAGGGCGGAGGTGGAGCGCCGAGAGGATAGATCCTCCCTCCCCGGCGTCTCACAGCAACCGACGCCCTCCCGGCCAGGGCAGCGAGAGGATCCCAGGCCGAGGAGCGCCGAGTCATGGATCCCCGCCTGGCCGGGCAGAGAGGGTCGGCGACACAGTGCCCCCTGGCGGCCGGGCGGCGGGCTGCAGGCGGGGCGGGGGCCGCGGGGCGGGGGGGCATTGCTGAGGGGCAGCTCGCAGGGGGGCAGCTTGTGAGGGGGGGCATTGCAGAGGGGACAGTTTGCAGAGGGCTTGGGGGGGCATTGCAGAGGGGGCAGATTGTGAAGGGAGGCATTGCAGGGGGGCAGTTTGCAGAGGGCTTGGGGGGGCATTGCAGAGGGGGCAGATTGTGAAGGGAGGCATTGCAGAGGGGGCAGTTTGCAGGGGATCATCATTGCCAACGGGGGGGGGGGATTTGCAGGGGTCTCTGGGCAGTGTGCACTCCTCAGCCGTGCAGGAGGGCCAGCCAGCAGTGAGGCAGCAGAGGATTTCAAGATTGGACGGAACAGACACAAAACGCACGGACAACCGGGGCAGCCCCTGGTAGCTCTGCCCCCCTCCAGCCCAGCTCAGTGACCGTGCAAACCATGAGTGTCTTGCACGGCTCCAGGAGCCAAAGCCCAAATCACCCTGGCACGTGGGCATTAACAGCCAGCTGGCTGCTTTGCAGGGGCAGGCGTCCGCGTAAAACACAGCTGGAGATCTGGCTGCAGCCACGGGGCTGCCAGGGCTCACGGCGCCTGGTGCACGTGGGTCTGCATGGGGCTGCTGCCCAGCCAGGGGGGCCGGCGTCCCCTCGGGTTTCTGGGGGGCTCCTGCCCCGTGCTGCCGTTGCGCGCGGGCGGGAAGCGCGATGCCTCCCACGCCGCAGCCTTCGCCAGACGGGCTCCGGCCCCAGCACGCACAGCGGCGCGGCACAGCCTTACGCGTGCCATAAATCGTCCCCAGCACTGGCTCAACGCGGGGGCCTCGTTGCTGAACATCCCAGCACACTTGGGGAGGAGCTGCGGCTGGTGCTGGCTCCGCATGGAAAGTGGAGCCCTACCCAGACCCGCGCTGCGTCTCCAGCACTAGCAACGCGTACGAGCCCGGGGGAAGCCGGGGCGCAGCTTCGCCTCTGCCGGGGCCGCGGGGCAAAGCCAGGGATGGGAGGGGGCTGCGCTTGCAGCACGCAAGCGTTAGCTGCCCGTGCCAGCTCCGAGGGCGGCTGCGCTGCTTCGCCCAGCTCGTGCACCCACGTTGCACGCGTCGGGGTCCCGGTAGCCGCCAAGGGACCGGGCGCTAAGACTCTTCCGCAGCCGGCGGCTCAGCGCGGGGGCGAGGACGGGGACCTCGGGGTTCGGCCAGCCCTGCGCGGCAAGGCACGTGGGTAGCCGAGGGGCACGGAGACGGACGTCTCCCCATCCTCCCGCGCCACGGGTTGGGGGGTCTGGCGCTGCCGAGGCGCCAGGGTGCTGCCGGACGCTGCGGGGTTTGGCACGAGGACGGAGAGCGGGATCCTTGTGCGAGGAAGGGGTCGGCGCAGGCAGGGGCAGGGCCGGTTTGGCGGTGGGGCTCAGAGCCCGCAGGACGTTGATTCAGCTCCCGCTGGGGGTCCCGGGCTGCTCCGGAGCGGCCGGGCTGCGTGCGGCACCTGGTGGCCGCCGGCCCCCGGGGGCTGGCCAGACCGCAGGCCGCGCAGCCGACGCATGCACGCGACACTCGCCATCCTGCAGCGCCGTGCACCGCCCGAGCGCCCAGCACGCGGGGGGCTGCACCGGCCCCCCACCTTGCCCTGCCTTGCAGAGTGCTGAATAAATAAACGTGCTCCAAGCCCGGCCCTCAAAAACCACGGACTCGAACGCGATCCGTGGCTGGATGGAGGTAACGGGGCCTCCGACCTGCAGTTTTATTGAGGCCGGTGTCCCCGGGGGCAGACGGCTCCTCTTGGCCGGCAGAGCAGCTCCCGGTGCCGGCGGGCCCCCCGGGGCTCTCACTCGTCCCAGATGTTCTTGTCCGTGTCGATGGACACGCAGTTGTAGACGGCGTAACGCAGCAGCTCCTCGCAGGCCTTGGCCCTGGAAAGGAGAGGTTGGGGCACAGCCGCGATGGGCACCGAGAGGGGGACGGGACCCCCGTGCCAGCCCCGGGGAGGGCGAGTGGCCCCCGCCCTGAGCCCAGTTCCACTCACGAGGAGTACGTGGGCAAGAAGAAGGTGCAGGAGCAGGTGGAGGCCTCTGGCATCAGGTCCACTGCTTCGGAGCTTTGGAGAAAGAAGAAACCAGTTTGGCCCCAGTCCCTGGCAGAGCCCTGAGATGCCCAGGCCAGCGCAGGACAGACTCACTTTGTCCTGTCCGGGTAGACGGTGATCTGAACCGGGAGGCGGCTCCGGCCAGTGACAAACTTGAGGAAGCGGCTGAGATCCTCTGAAAGGAAGAAGAGGGCTCAGGTCTTGGCAAAAGAGCCTGATGGGGCCAGCAAGCTCCACGCCCAACCTGCCAGCGGGGTCCCCGGCCACCCGCCACCGCAGCAGGGACTGCCCTTGCAGCAGCGTCCCAGGAGCGCACAGCACAGCTACGGCATGGTCTCAGTGTCCCGGGGACGGCTTCCTAGGGAATCCCAGGGGCTCTGATGAGTCTCCCAGGGGCTCAGGGCAGTGGTACTCCATCCTACTGGACCCACCACCCCCCCCACGGCGGTGCACACACAGAGTGAGTAAAGGCCTGGGGGGTCACTCACCCCTGGTGAAGTTGTTGAGCGCCTCCAAAAACATCTGGACACGGGAGTCGTCCTGAGGAAAGTCCTCAAACGTCACTGCGACAAGGAATGCCCCAAAGCTTTGTTAGCGACTCCCAGCAAGGGAAAGTGAACACGGGATGCGTCCAGCCCCTCCGCGAGTCCCGGCAGTGGAGGTGGGGGAGGAAGGGACCCTCGGGACGTGGGCCGGGCTGCTCTCCCTCTGCCCTGCACACTCTGAACATCTGACACCTGCCAGCACCCGGCTGAGCACGCAGCCCCAGGGCACTGCTCCTGGAGAAGACAGGGCCACCTCCTACCCGAGGCCAGGCAGGCTTTAGCTCCCCTTGCCTGCTGCCTTGGCTCCCCCAGCCACGGTCCTCCACCAAGACCCTCTTTGCAGAACATGGCCTGGGTTCCTCTGCAGCCGGGGGCTGCAGATGCACGTGGAAGGAGTGAGGGTTACCCTTGGCTTGCTTGGAAAGGTTTGGGCTGCTTAGTGAGATCCCAGGAGCCCCTGGCACTCCTGAGCAAGACTGGCACCTTGTCCAAAACCAGGCAAAGAAATGCAGGGTCCTGGTTTGCAGACACCAGTCAGAGCAGAGAGCAGCATCAGCCTGCCCTGGCACTTACTGAACCTCCTCAGCTCGGCCACTGTGATCTCGGGCTCCCCGCAGATCTTCCTCTCCAGCTGCTGCCAGGTCAGGAGGTCCAGCACAGCCTGGGGCACCACGCGGAGCAGCCCAGCTCGCATGGCTGCAATCTAGGGGAGCACAGAAGGGGTCCCACGTTGCTGCAGTGAGTCTGAGCCTGGGGCAGCTGGTCAGAGCACTGAAGCAAGGCACTAAGGGACCCCAGAGAAGGCCCACGGCTCATGGTAGAGCCAAGAATCAGCCCTGGGGCTTGGAGTCAGCCCATGCACAGGATGCACAAAGGGACTGCCCAGCTGGAACTGGTACCAGGGACATGTTTCTGCAGCCACCAACACCACGGCTAGGGTCCAGGCCAACTGCTGACTATGAAGGTACCAGGAGAGCCTGTCATATGGGGCAAGGTCCACCTTGCAGCCCAGCCAGCCATAGGAGGCAGTGTTACCTGTTCCTTGCTCTCCTCCAGCCGAGCCTTCTGCACCAGGCGAATGAACTCCTCACGGTCCTCGTAGCGTACCACAGTGCTGCTGCCATTGGGGATCAGCTCCATCACGCGCTGGTCACTTAGCACCGTCGTGTAGGTCAGCTCTCTGCCGAACATGAAGTCAAAGGCCTCCCTGTCAACTGCCTGCAGCACCTCCAGGAGCTTCACCTGGAACGAAAACAAGTAAAAGCTATCATTGCAGAGCAACCAGCAGGCCACAGGCACGTACAGCCAGCTCTGGCCCTCATCCCTACTCACCAGCTCCGAGTCCACAGCAGCAAAGTCCTTGCTCCAGCTGACCTCCTCCCCTGCCAGCTGTTTCCACACCAAGCCTGGCAGAGACAGGACCTGCAGGAGGGAGTGGAGACACACGTCCTTCTCATGCATCTCCTTCAGGGTGCACTGGCCGATGACATAGTCTTCTCCCCAGGCAACACTTCCAGTTGGGATGTGGCAGCAGGAGGATCAATACCCCTGGGCTGCAACATCCGGGGCAGGTCTGACCCTCACCAGACCCCCTTGCCAGGGCTCACCAGAAACTCCTTGCCCCTTAAAGTTGCTCCCATGAGCTGCCCAATCCACTCATACTTGGGGAAGTCCCTGCAGGAGGGGTTGGGGACATACATGTCCCTGGTGTCATCAGCACCGTTACCCTGCAGGAGAGAGGTGATTAGGACCTGCAGACAGAGACACAACACAGGCAGCCAGGACGAGCCTAGCACAGTCTCCCCCTTAGACCTTCCCACTCCATCCCCTTGCCTGCCTTTCCTGCCCCTTTTACACCCATCCAGGAGATCTCCATCAGATGGGTGCATGAACAGCAGCCTGACTGACAGCCCTGCAAGCATTAGGATAGGACTAAAGCCCCAAAATATTGCAACTCAGGGACAAGCCCACAGGCAGTACCAGTCTCTGATGAATTTTCTTCCCAGAGCATATCCCAAGGCTCCCTGCAAAAGGGAGAGCCCAGCCTGAAGGACCTCTCCAAGCCTAAATTCAACTGCACCAGCTGCTGCAGGCCTGAGAAACACCAACAGGTTTGGGTGCCCTGAGGCTGGGACAGGCAGATGCCAGGTGCTACCCTGCTGCACCTGGTTGGATGTGCGCACAAAGAAGGGTAGGGGCACGGCGACGTCGCTCGAGCTGGGACACAGCTCCTCCGACACATCGGCCAGGCTGTCCCGAAAGCCTCCACCTGCAACGTGAAGAGCAGCTGGTTAGCGTGGGGGGCTGAGCTGGACACACAGCCCAGGGCTGGCCCAGCCGGCAGTCCCAGGACTGCCCTGCTGGGGGGCAGTGGCAGTGCTGTGGAGGGTTAGGGCAGATGCAGGGTCCCCACCACAGCGCAGAGCAGGGCTACCACCCAGAAGGCACCAGGGACCGTGTAGGCACCCTGCAGCACCAGGTGACACCCGCAAGCTTCTGTCTGGTCTCCACCAGGTGCAGGAGAGCCAGTGCCCTTGGAAGAGCCCTCGGGATGAGCAGGGGGCTCTCACCGTTGTCCACGATGCCCTCTGTGATGAACTCGCACTCCCACCACTGGCTGTAGCTCAGGGGCCACCTGTGGGGAAGCGGCAGCCCCATGTACAGGCATCCTCCGAGCCAGGCAGAAGATGCCCGGGGTTGGCAGCATCAAGCATCTCCCTGCACCCACATCCCACTCGGGGCAGTGACACCCCGCAAACATAGACTTGAAATCCCAGCATGGCCCCTACCTATAATCCATGGGCTGCTCAGTCTTGCCTGAAGCTCTGAGGCCTTCATACACCTAGAGAGGAGCACAAAGCGGAAAGGGGACCAAGCTGCAGCAAGGCTCAGTGATGGCTCAAACAGCAAACACATCCCCTGCCCAGTGCCCTCGCACAGTGCGCAGCCCGCCTCAGCCAAGCTGAGGGTACCTGGGTGAAGACAGCGTTCTTGCAGCGGGGGTCAAGCGCAGGGTTGGCGCGGTGCTCCCGGGCCAGGTACCGGTTGAGGTACAGCTTTGGTGAGGTTTGTGGTGCGGGGCTCTGCGAGGCCTGCAGGCACTGGGCAATGAGGGCTGTGCAATGCTTGGACAGCAGCAGGAACGGCTTGATGCTCTACCAAGGGACAGGCAGGGCTGGTTAGGGGCCACGCTCCTGGCCGCACATGTTGACAGTGCCATCCCCAGCTAGCAGGTGGTGAGAGCCCCACAAACACTCACCCTGAGCATGCTGAAGGTACCGATGCTCTGGTCCGAGATGGGGATCAGATAATGCAGGACACTGTCCAGGAGGGTGACGAACCTGGAGACCGGAGAGGAGCAGCGTGGGGATGCAATGGGGCTGGGGGATACGCAGAACCTCACCCTGCGTTGGCACAGTGCAGGGCCCAGGGCACAAGCTCGCCACACGTGGGTCCCCTCCAGGTCATGGAAGGGCCCTGGCCTGGCGATGGGGAGTGCCCAAGGAGCAGCCTCTGTCCAAGTGCTTTATCTGGACCCCTCCCAAAGAAAAAGTGCAATCAAGAGCAGCTCCAGCATGTGGCCCATGCTGCAGTGGTGTGACTGGCTTGCTGCAAAGGAGCTCGCTGTGGGGTCCGTGCTGGCCCCAGCTGGCAAAGGGGATAGCAGACTTCAAGAAAGACATATGCAATTCCCTGCTAGAGGCCAGGCATGGTCCTCCCTCAGGCCCCAGGCTTGCTGCAGGCAAGGAACCATTCCCATGATGTACCTCTGAATGAGCACAGCCCGCCGGTACAACGTGTCTGCTTCCACCCTTTCCAGGAGGGGATACCGCACCAGCCTGGCCGGCTGGAACATGTCCGCATTGAGGACCATGTCCCACTCCCAGACGGACTTGATCTTAATCCCTTGCAGGCGAACGTTGCACCCGCCCTCTGCCAAGAAAGGACAAAGATGTCGGTGCAGACCTGCAGCCAGCACAGCTTGGATGAAGGTTGTTTCAATAGGGGACAGGGGGCCACCTCCAGCTTTGCCTTGCAGCATCCCAAATGGAGCTCATCCCCAGACCTTCTCCCAAGGAACCAAAGCAGCAGCCAGCAGAACAGGAAAAGCCACAAAAACCTCTTGCAGCCCTCACAGGTGCATGGATTCTGCTGGGCTGGCAGCCCCAGGTCTGGTCGTACGAGCTCACCCCGGCACTCCAGAAAGCGGATCTCCAGGACCGGCAGGTAGGTTTTCATGTCACGGAGAATGCACACGTCATGGAAGCTGCTCCTGCACACATAGCACAGAGGAGATGACAGAGCCTCTTTTTCGCCCCTAGAGGCGAGATGATGCTCCTGGATCCACAGTGGCACCTACGTCTGTCCCAGCCGCATGGCTCAGCCTGCTGAGCGGGCCAGCTGCAGGGCGCCTGGGCAAAGGAAGATGGCAGGGATGCTCCTCACAGCCCTGAGCAGACTCAGTGGCATCCACAGGCTCCCACCAGCAGCATCCGTGCTTCAGGCCATGCTGCCCTTCTGCCTGCTCCCATCTCTGCACTGCCACCAAGGCTGCTGCACCCTGCCTCCACCCTGGCTACCCAAAACCACTGGGGCTGCAGGAAGGGGAGGGAAAGGTATTTCTGCAACATGACCACAGCTAAGCAGCAAGTGAGCAGCAAATCCCAGAGTAGGGCTCTGCAACACTCTCTGAGCCCCCCACCGCATGAGCCTTTCTGCTCACCGAGGGCTTTAGCAGGAGAGCAGCAAACGGAGAAGCACAGAAGAACAGAGACATCCTGAAGAAGGCAGAAGTCACTTCCAGAGAAGAACCAGAAAAGAGACCTCAGCGGTCTCGCAGATGTTTCTTCAAAGACAAATCTCACTGCTCAAGCAAAAGGGCAAGCAGGCCAGTTTTGGGCAAAGAGGAGGTCTTCAGTTCCCTGTGTAAACCCCAGGTGCACAGCGGTGTGTGCAGGCTGGGTGCCTGCCTCAAAGAGAGCATTGCAGAGCTCCAAGACGGCCTGGGACAGTGCAGCAAAGAGGGAGGTAAAGTGCACCAGAACTCTAGTTCTAGCGTGGAGAGAGATGCCCGGAGAAGAAACGACAGTCGTATGTGCTCCCACAAACAAGGAGGGAGAAGAACCCCCAAAGTCACCAGCCAGCAGCCACAAAATAGCTTGCAGACCAGAAGTACAGTTGAAGGCACTTGGTTAGCGTGCAGAGGATGGGTGTCCATCACGCTTGCAGCAACTGATACAACCTCCAGCTCAGGGAGCCCAGACCCGCTGAGAGCCCATGTCAGGGATGGATCGCTCAGGATCTACCTTAGCACTTCCCTTAAACCTCCACACTGGACACAGGTACAGTTTAGGAGTTTGGTCAAAGCTGGATCAATGATGCTTCTCTCTTGTTACTCACTCGCTGATTAAGACACTTCGCAGATGATGCAGCCTGTTCAGTTCCCCACCATACACGGCCACCCGTCTGGGTATGAAGGATGTGACCTGCGACGCTAGCACCAGCCACAGCTTCCTGGAGATGAGAAGAGTGAGAAGAAACTTTGTCCTGAGCCTCCTGGGCATGGAGATACCTGGGAGATGCCCCCTGAGCTGCCAGCAGGGCTGTGCACACCAGACTCCCTCCTGGAACACAACTGTCCCCCACTTCTACCTTGAGCCCCAGGTTGTGGCCAAGAGAGCCCAAGTAAAGAGCTGTAGTCAAGGCAAACAAGGGCCTCAGACCCTGTTCATCTCCAGCACAACCCCTGCCAGATACAGGATACCCATAGGTCTCACTTGACAACGGAGCCTTTCTTCATGTTGAGCCGCACCCACTGCTCCCCCAGGGGCCCATCACTCTCCCAGAAGGTGTCTGTCCGTCCGTCCGTCAGATGGGATGCATTGAAGACCTCCTGGAAGAGCGCAGTGGGCAGAAGGAGGCAGGGTGAGCATCCTTGCGCATGCTGGGGCCACCTCCAGGAGGGATTCCAGGAGGCCAGAGGAGGTCAGACCAGGCCAGTCCTTGCATCTGCTGGGCTGCTAGTGAACGGCAATTCCTGTACAGAGCAAGCTGGACGTGGCCACCAACCCCTCGGGGGTTGGAGAGTGCCAATGAGATGCAGTAGGGTTTTGCCCAACTCACACCAGCTTTGTTAAAACCCCAGCCCCTGTTCCTCATGGAGGCACCAGGTACCACCGGCTACACCTTCTCTGAGCTGCGATGAGACTCATGTGTGCCATGTGCTGCAACTCATGCTAATTTTTGCCAGCACATGCCAGGCATACCATGATACCTCCAGCTCCCCCCCCCCCCCCAGAGACCAGGAGATGTGCCATGAACAAAGCCTCTTCCCTACCCAAGGGCAGAGGAGAGCTGATGCCTGGAGGCCTTCCAGTTCCCTCCTCCCCTTGTGAGGAGGAAGTTTAGTAAAGTCATTACTCCTCCCATTTCTGGGGCTTCCCAGAGTTGCCCAGCCCAGCTTGCTCCTTCTCCTGCGCAGGCTGGTCCAGCCCTATTACGCACCGAGGAAACCTCGAGGCTGTTGATGTGTTCCTTGATGCAGTCAAGTCTCTCCAGCTCCCTCTCTCTGCGATCATAGAGGAAGCGCGCCAGCTCCGTGTCACACTCATAGCTCCAGGACGGTGGCAGGGACCTGCAGGCAGGCTCAGGGTTAATGGGCCAAGGGCGACCAATCTGCACCCCAGACCTGCCAGCCAGCTCCCAGCCTGTCCATTAGCCCTAGATGATCTGGGCACCCCCCTATCGGGAAGGCCCCAGCATCCCACAGTCACCAAATCGGGACACAGCTGTATTGCTGCCACCGCACTGGGTATTTATGGCCACCCTGGCCCAGTAGAATTTATGGCCGCCCCGGCCCAGTGGAAATAGTGCAACGCAAGTGACCCGTTGGCACGTGGAGCAAAGGCTGTCTTCATCAAATGGCGACCAGCCCCCGCTCCAGACCCCCACCCTGCCGCAGGACTGCTCCAGGAGATGGGCTCGTACCGAAACTTCTGCACTGCAGCCTCATCCTGCTCCACAAGCCTGGGTTTCCCTCCGAGCCGCATGGAGTATGTCAGATCCACCACTTGCTCCCAGCTGGAACAGCCCCGGCAGAGGAATTATGTAGGTGAAAAGATGGGTCAGAGCTCAGCATGCCCCAGCAATTGCCAACTTAGCCTTTAAGGCAGCAGCAGTACAGGGCCAGGGGGTGCAGCATCCAGGTGCCAGATGCTCAGCCCAAATCTGAGTGGTGCTGAACCACCCTGATGTCTCTCTTCCATAGGCACTGCCAGAAGCAAGCACAGGTAGCCTAAGAGGTGGCACCATCCTGCACATAGGTTCTTTGGCAGGGACATTTGTCTCACCTGTGCCAAAGGGGGTCAGTGGGGCTGTGCTCGGCATGCCCAAAAGAGTTGGGAGAGCTGGGCCACATGTCCTCTGTAGGGCATCAGTCACACGCAACTCAGCAACACACACATCGCTGTCCCCTGGCTGGGAGTGCCAGGCAGCGCATTCGGGCCCTACCTGACCGCAGGTTTATAATCAACCCCGAACATTTGCTGCTGCCATTGGATCCTCTCCACAGACTCAACTGGGACCAGCTTATCTCCTCCCTCTCCAAATCTCTGTGCCAGGAGCCAGCCCTCTTCCAGGTCATGGCAGCCCTTGTGCTCTTCTAGCTGCTCCTGAAATCACATCCGGACTTGTCACAACTGTCTGGACCCCAAACCAGCTCCCTGCAGCATCCCTGGGGCTTGTCCCTCTTGGGTGCTGCAGGAAGATTATTAGCAAGCTGAGCCCCTTCGTGACACAAAAGGGTCCTGGGACCACTGATTTCAAGGTCCTGAGGAAATGTGACAACTGTGTAGCGACACCCAGATGTCACCCAGCCCAGAACAGCCAGGTTCAACTTCTGGGAAACAGTAAGACCTGAAGAAGCAACAGAGGACGAATCCACCTCGTGTGCCTCTAAGCAACCCAGCTCCCTCCTTCCCCAGTAAAACCTATCCCTCGCTCCCGCTCGCCCAGCCGCGCTGTGCCCCGCAGGAGCCCCTTGCGCTGCTCTGCTGCTCGGCGTCGCCCTCCCGCACCGCCGGTCACGAGCCCGGGCCCCGCTCGGCCGGGGCAAAGGCTTTGGGCGGCTCTTTAGAGCGGGGTGACAGCGCGAGCCGCGGGAGCCGCGCAGCCTGCGCGGATCCGCACGAGCGGCGGGTGCGGCGATGGGGGGCGGCGGGGCCCCGCCGGTGCCGGTGCCGGTGCCGGTGCCGGTGCCGTTACCTTGCTGAGCTTCACCCAGAGCCCGGCGCCGTTGCAGTACTCCTCGCCGGTGGCGCGGAGGCAGCCGCCCTTCCGCACCTCGATGGTGGCCCGCGCCGCCCGCTTGCCGCCCCGCGCCGGCCCCGGGCTGTCCCAGACGCTGAGCAGGCTGCGGGCGGCGGCCGCGGCGGCGGCGGCCGCGGGGTCCTTGCAGATCTTGTACTGCACCTCCCGCGGCACGTAGCAGAGCGCGGCGGGCAGCGCCCGGGCGCGGCGGAAGCACTCGCTGCACTGCAGCAGGAACCGCAGCCGGCCCAGCACCTGGTGCGGCGCCTCCCCGCCCGCGCGCATCGCGCTCCCGCGCCGGCCCGGTGCCGCCGCCGCCGCCGCCGCCGCCGCTCCGCTCCGCTGCGCCCCCGGCGGTGCCACCGCCCCCGGCTCCGCCTCCCGCCGCGCCCGGCCCGGAGCTCCCGTGCCCGCCCCGGGGCGGGGGTTGCCCGGCCGCAGCAGCCCCCGACCCTCCCGTCCCTGCCTGCACCCCTACGAGCAGAGGGGGAGCTCGGCACCACCGGGGCTCGGCAAAGCGGCCACCGTGGGCTCAGGGCACCCCCTAGGCACAGGATAAGGAAGAGAAGGGAACGGGGCGGGGGGGCCTAGGGGCTGGCATGCTGCTGTGGGAAAGCTGGGCCTGGGCTGCCCAGAGGCCTATTCCTGCCCCAGGCACAGTGCTGTGGGCTGGGGAGGCTCCGAGCATGCCCGTCAGGGAGGAGGACCGGCCTCCCTGCCCAGAGGCAGCTTTAACCCATGCAGCCGTGGCATCCCAGCAGCACCCAAGCAGTGCATCGTGTCACAGCTGCCCGTCACATACCGTTGCGAGGCGGTGGCAGAGTCCGGCTGAGCTCCACCCTGCAATATTTGCATTTCTCTGGGTCAAGCACAGAGAGCAGCGTGTAGGGAGCAGGAGCAGCAAACAACCAGCCTGGCTGAGCTCAAAGGTCCAAGCACCCTTCTGGCGCCTGCCTGCTCTCACGGCAGGTCATAGTCCAGGCCCATCCCTACTTGCAAAGGTACAGTGCAGAGAGCGAGCTGACAGTGCCCCAGGGAGCTGGGCTGTCCCCCCTGCAGGGTTATTGAACGGGGTCTTCCCAAGCACAGCAAGTCTCTCCCATCAACCAGGACAGCTGGGCAATCCTCCCTGCTCTGTGGGCTGACAGTGCTGGTCCTGCCCAGCTCTGCCTTACTGGTGTGCCCCTGTCCCTGGGCAGGGGCTATGATTACGTATGGGATTGCTACAGCAGGAAAAGCAGCTTCCCAAGGCCCTGCCACAGATGGGGACATCTCATGGGCTGCAGGTGCGTGACCCTCCGCAGGCCTGGAGCCCACTGCGTGGAGGTCAGGGCTTAGCAAAAGAGCATCTTTTTGCCCCAGCTGCCCAGGGAGGCGAGTGGGCGGTGTGACCCAGGCTCCACACCCAAAGTCTTTTTTCCCCCCAGGATGGCTCTGAGCAGGACCTCTGGGTCCCTGGTTGGTGGTCTCCTGGAGGTATTGAAAGATCATTTCCTCCTGGCAGGAACTTAACCCTAACAAACCAAGCCTGAGGCGCTAATCATGGAACTAGAGCTGTGGCTCCAGGCCTGTAAGAATAAGTGACACCCTCCCTCCCTGGCCAGCATGTGTCACCCCATAAAGCTGGCTGCAGAACGCCACAAAGGGCTGTGCCCCCTCGGTGTCATCAGTTTGTGCAGTAGCATGGGAGACAACTTCTGCTGCTTCACCTTCAATTGCCTCATGCATCATCAGTCTCTGGTGCTGTTTATCATGATGGGAGTGTGCAGAATTCCCAGCCCCACCAGATAAAAGAAATGAAAAATGCCGAGAATAGTTAGTTCATTTTATTTTAGATCCTACATGAGGTAGGGACATTCAGATCCTGTCAACCTATTTGTAACTTTTAATACTCCAAGGTATTAATTATTAATTATTAGTGGAATAATGAACAGCTAGTCTACATGTGCGTATTAATAACCTGAAGCGATTCTATGACAATTCAGCAAGCTGAAAATCAGGAGAGGTACAGCGAGCAGTTACAGTGAGCTGTAACAGCATTAATCCCATCCCCAGCTCCTCTTGCAGCCATACACACCCTGAAGGTGCCAACTTTCTCCTTCCTCATCCTCCCACGTTGCTGGCAGCTCTGCCCGCGCACGGACACCTCTCTTTTGCAGCTCTGCCTCATCTAAGCACATCGGCATGAGCACCTTTCTCAGGGTGTCACTCGCTTAAAATTTGATCTCATACCTACCTGAGATTCAGGAATAGAGCAGAGCAGAGCCTTCGGTTTGTAGCTTACTGCTCCCTGTGCTGCCCTCAAAGGCTCTCCCATCCCTTTGCTGCGCAACGGCACAGCAAAATTTCCAGGCAGGGCAGAGTCACAACTAACTTGTGTAAAGTCAACCATGACAGGCAACAGCCACTACCCACAACTTTAGAGATCACAGGAGAAACGTGACCTGGTATCAAAATAACACCTACACTTCTGCCTCCTGAGACTGGCTGGAGCTGAGCCAGGGTGATCTTTTCCACAATTCACTGTGTTATCACATCAGAAATTCAATTTGCAGTTGGCTTTAAATCACTATATACAAGACATGGCACTGCATAGAGGAAATCCAGGCAGGTTACCAGCTCCCTGTCCCCAGTTCACCTTTGCACTGCAAACTAAGTGCCATCTGTAGGCTATTTTGGAGTCCTTGCTCAGCAGCAGCCACACTTGCCCAGATACCCTCTGACCACACACTGACTGCAGCCAATTCCAGTTACAGGACAAGCTGACCACTGCATTGAGGTAAGACTTTCACATGTCTCTGCACCCCCAAACAGCACTATGGCAGATGCTGTTGCCATTCTCCAACACACACATTGCCATAATGCAGAGTGGTCCAAACTATATGATAAAACAATGTTGTCAATATGTTTGTAAGGGATAAAACCCAAAATGCACTAGATGAGTCTCCAGATGCAACCCGCCTACTAGGCCCAGGCTCCTGTAATGACTAGTGTTTTTTAAAATCAAAAGTCACCACCCTCACCAGCTAGGTCCCATTCACCGGAGCCCTGGCACTCAAATCTAGGAAGCCTCAGCAGCAGTGTTTTCTCAGTGGCAGGAAATAAACCCAACAACTGGAGAAGGTTGGGGGCTAAAAGCCCTTACTAGTGGGAAGAGCAAGAAAGGACAAAGTACAAGATCTGCAAGGAGGGAGGCCAGAGTAATAACAGTCATAAAATACTGGGAGGACCCAGAGGTGAAGTTAGCAGAGTGAAACTGGAAGTCAGATCAAGTTGTTCAGAGCCACAAGTAGCCAAGTTTTGAGCATCTCCAATGATGAAGATGCTAAAACATTTCTGGGGAAAGGCTCACATCCATTGCTGCCCAGCCACATCAGCTCGACACCTCAGCCACCCTGCTCCAGAGACACCAACGCGGTGAACTCTCACTGCAGTCAGTGCCTTTCCTCAGCCTGGACATCACCCTGAGCAACCCAACAACCTGTCAGTACTATCAAACCATCTTAGACAGCTAGCCACCTGCTGCCCAGCCAATAGAACACATCTGTGGCTTTGAGATCTACACTAAAAGCACTGTGTACAATGCTGTAAAAAAAAAAATCTATTTTTTCTTGCTGTTTCTAGTTCTGCTCAGTAAATAAACAACATCATGTCCCTTAGAAATAGACAAGGTTGGAAAAAGCAAGATCCATTCTACCCAAACAGCAGCAGCCAGAAGGGATCTACAAGCCCATTTCAAATCCCATCTCATCCAGCTGCTCTCTGGGCTCCCCAACTTGGTCTGAAGAGAAAATTTTCAATACTCCTGCCCAAGGCCAAGCCAGAGGATCAAAACTCTTTCACCAGCTCACTCCTGTCCATTTAAAATAAACTGTCTAGCAAATGACTCAGCCTCCACTGTGGAAAGTTATCATGCAGAGGCCCTGCTCCTCTCTATACTGGACACTGAAGTCAGCCACAGAGTTGCAGAGCCCAATTCTGAGATAACACATCATGCTCCAAAAAAAGCCCCCAGCAGCAGATAGGACTTCACACCCATCAAACTGAGTGTGGAAGGCTCTGCTGCAGGCAAAAGCTACCAGAAACAATACCCTTGCTCACCCTAGACTCCTGCTCACTGCGATGCGGGAAACCTCAGCATACACCCTCTCCTGATCCTACAGTCCTTTCAGTACAACTCCTCTCAGCAGCTCTGGGAATACAGCAGTTTCAAAGGAAACAGGTAAAGGGACAGACTTCATTTAGGACTAGAAGCAGTTTCTGGATAACAGGTTTCTTCAACAGGGAGGAAAAGACATGAGGTGTTAGGCACAGAGCAAGTTCTAAGTCTCAGCATCAGCCCCACTCCAGCAATGGTGGCTCAGTGCCTCTGTAGTAATAACGGCCCAGCAGACCTCAGAGACTGACAATACCGCTGTGGGAGGGGGTATAAAAGCAAACTGACATCTGGTAGCTCATGCGTGGTAGGCTGCTATCCTGCTCAGGGCTGGGAAGGTGAAATAACATTTTGTACAGTCTTGACATTGTAAAGCTTTCATCACCTCCATCACACACTGACCTACTACTGCGTCATGTGCTTGAGGAGCTCCAACATCTGCTGTCTGCAGTCCTCCTGCTGCCCTGGGGCAAGGACTAGCCTGCTGTGCTGGAGACCTCCACTTCCCTCCCCACGGCAGAAGAGAACAGAGCCTGGCACTCCAATGCCTGCTGCTGCTCTAACTCCCACTGTCGGGGAGAAGAGCTTGGCCCTCCCTGCATATCTCTGCAAGAACTGCAGCACATTAACTGTAACACAGCCTTTGAGAGGAAAACCAAGGCTTGAAGAGCCTGAGAGAATGACTACTACGCCACCAGCATGCCCTGCTGCATTCACAGTGAGACTACAGAGCAGGAGGGAAGCAGACAACTTCCATCTCCTGCAGGGAAGCAGGTCCCCAGCAGCCTCTGCAGTGCTTGGGTGCAGGGAACCACAGGTGCAGGTAACTGGGATTTGGTGAGATGTAAGAGTACAAGAGTCCTGTCCTGACAGCACCCACAGTCCTGCTGTTCCCTGGCATACAGGTCTGTCATGACACCTGGTGGCCAGAGGCACCCCTGCAGCACCTACCACCAGTCTGCCCCATTTCTTTTTAAATCCAGATGAATGATCTCATTTATATGTTCTCATGTGGAAGTAGGAATGAGACAAGGGAATGTGGTCAGAACACTTGGGCTAGGACACAGCAAGCATCTTTGAGCATCCCCATGGTCTCAGCAGCACCTCACAAAGTTCTCCATCCTGTACCATAACCTTCATGGCCCTACCCCATCTCTACTTGGAGCAGAGCACTGCCTTGGAAGGGTAGGAGTGAGTTATGAGATGCAGTCAGGACATCTGGAGAAAAAACTCACTACAAAAACCTACCAGACCTTTCTGATATTCCATGGCTGGGGACAAGGTTTCATTCCTGCAATCACATTTACTTTCTGAGCTAGCTCCCACCCTGCCAAAGTCCCAAACCTCTGTGTCCAAAGCAGTGCTGCTTAGCACTGCAGGGAGCCAGGCTTCATACCTAGACATTTATTATATATACACATCCTGGGGGTGAAAGGGGGCTCTTCCCATTGCATGGTTTTGTTGAATGATTGTCCATGCTGCTTGGTAGGCTACAACATCACTCTTCCCATGGACTCATATCTGTGTCGATGGCCACGCAATTATAGGCCGCATAGCGTAACTTCTCTTCACAAACCTTGGCTCTAGGGATGACAGGAAGAGAAGGGGGAAACAAGGAGTTGCCATTACTGCATCTGTCAGCTGAGATGACAAGATGCTTTATGAGATGGAGACTATGCCTCAACACCCCAGACAGAGAGAATCACAACAGCCACACAGTACAGTCAGAGCAGTTTAAGAGTGGCAAAGTGATGAAGTCCAATGGGTCAGCACCAAGGCTGAGAACAGAGCCCAGATGCACAGTCTACCACATAGGGAGCAATACAACTTACGTGGCATAGTTGGGCAAGAATAGGGTGCTGGAGCAGGTGGAGGACTCTGGCAATGCATCTGTCGTCTCAGAGCTTGGGGAGAAGGTAATAAACTGGTCAGACCCAGCCAATGAGGCAGGGGACACTGTGACACAGATCCCCCTTGATACGGTTTCTGTCAGCCTATTGTCTCAGAGAAGGACAGACTCACCCCAGCTTGTCTGGATAGATGTAGATCCGTGCTGGAAGGCGGCTTCTGCCAGTGACAAACCTGAGGAAGCGACTGCGATCCTCTGTGAAGAGAAGGCAAAGACAACAGTTGATTCCAGGGAAATATGAGAGGAGTTCAGCCACCTCCAGGTGTCCCCAGCACTGGCAGAGGAGCTGATCTTTCAGTCCAGCGGTTTGCTCTGTTCAGCTTCTATCTGTTCCTCAGGCAGTGATAGTGTTATTTCCCTCTTCCAGCGTGCAGACAGCACCCAGGGGTTGCCATGGCACAAGATGACATGCAGAGGCAGAGTAAATCACTCACCATTGGTGAAGTTGTTGAGTGCTTCCCAGAAGTACTGAACCCGAGTATCCAATGGCTCAAAGTCCTCAAATCGTGCTGGAAGAAAGGATACAGAAAAGGAGTTTGCTAGAAACAAGTAAACTTGTTTTGCTCCTCCCTTGATAAATTATCCCCTGCTCCTTCACATGCCTTTTGACAGCCCAGGAAAGCACCTCTAGGTGTCTGCAGGGTGTTAGCACAGACCCAGGGTGCAGGGACACATGCATTCAAGTTCTTCCTAGAAAGCACATTCAGATCCAGATTTCAGCTCCATAGAAGTTCATACACTGGGAACACAGGGACACCCCAGCCTCTCCTCTGAAGCCCAACATGGTGGCAAGAGACATCCCTGCCCCCATCAGCATCTAGTCAAGGGCAAGAAGTACATAGACCCACTTTTTCACTGCAAAAAGGATAATGTATCTGTTTTCTGTGCCTTTCCTTGTCCCAGCAGGCAGAGAAGAACATCATCTCACTTTCAGGGAAATGTTTTTTGGTGGAGCCTTTCACTTACTAAGCTTCTTCAAAGCATCAACTGTGACTTCAGGGTCTCCACAGACTTTCTTTTCCAGCTCCTGCCAGGTGAGGAGGTCAAGAACAGCTTGGGGTACCACCTTCAGCAGTCCAGCCTGCATGGCCATGATCTGAAAAGGAGACAAGGCAGGAATAGCATGTCCTGCCTGTTTTTCTGGCTCACAGTTGATTCCAGGACTGCACTGGACTGAAGCTGTGCAATTGCTCAGGAAATGCTCCAAGGAGCCTAGAGGGGGGAACAGGGTCCCACAGAGATGCACCCCAGTTCATTCCAGAAAATAAAAAGCCATGCATCTCCCATGCTGCTACAAGCCACTTCTCTTTTCAACAAACCCTGGAGCTGCAGGATCTCACCAGAAAGGACTAGCTACTATTGCGCTAACGAGCATAGGGACACTATGTGTGATGCACTTCAACAGATGTGGAGTAGAGGGGATGTCTCTAGGAGCAAGGTGCTACCCGTGAACTTAGCCAGTGATGCTCTGGGACAGCATTACCTGCTCCTTGCTCTCCTCCAGCCGAGCCTTCTGCACCAGGTGAATGAACTCCTTGCGGTCCTCATAGCGTACCACAGTGCTGCTGCCATTGGGGATCAGCTCCACCATGCGCTGATCACTCAGCACTGTTGTGTAGGTCAGCTCATTCCCAAACTTGAACTCAAAGGTGTCTTTGTCCATGACTTCCATCACCTCCAGCAGCTTCACCTGCTCAGCCCCGACAGGAGTGTGTATTAGAAAGACGCCCCACAAGCAGCCATGTGCCTGAGCTCACATCTTCCTTCCCAGACAAGAGCTGGAGTGACTGGGACAGCAGCACAGCAGGGATACACTGCCTAGATCTGCACTCGCCTTTTGGTAGACCCTGGGGCGTTGCATGCTGGAAACAGTAGACAGCATGGCTACATCTCTGTATCAGCTGTGAGTTGCACAAGTGCTAAGAGCGCCTTTCTTTGCATGTTTCTCTGACACATCATAGGAGGCGAGTACAACATGATGACAAGGACGCAAACCACCCCCTTGCTGAGCATCACAAGGAACACCATAGGCACCAACTCCAACCCCTCTCACCAGCACAGAGTCCACAGCAGGGAAGTCTTTGCTCCAGCTGACCTCCTCCCCTGTTAATTGTTTCCATACAAAGCCAGGAAGAGCCAGGACCTGAAAGAGAAAAGAGATTTTACTGTAGGAGAAGAGATGTCCCCAGAGGTGAAGATGAAGCTCAACAGTACAGATGAGAAACAGAGCTAGAGTAGTCTGACAACACAGGACGTTCTCTGCTCTCCGCATCCCCTCAGGCCTTGTCTTGCCCTTCTGCACACGTTGAGCTTACCAGGTATCTTAGCCTATATGGTGCTGAGCAGAGACCAGAAGCCCTCTCCCAAGCTCTCAGCAAAATCTCCCAGAACTCAGGCTGTGAGCAATCCTAATCCCATGGCCTCAAATCCTGACAAAGATGCTTTGCCCCTTTATGTGATCACAGAGCCCTTCCATGTCCCGGTCAGATAGGGCTGCAGAAGAGGGTTACTGATTCCCTTTGGGGTAAACCTCCATGTAGGGACAGGACTTAAAGCTCACCAGAAACTCCTTGCCTCTCAGAGCTGCTCCCATGATCTGCCCAATCCACTCATACTTTGGGAAGTCTTTGCAGGAGGGGTTGGGGACATACATGTCCCTGGCTTCTCCAGTGCCGTTACCCTACAAGAGAGTCAAAATTCCACGTCTCATTCTCAGCCCAGCACGATGCACCACGGACTCAGCTCTTGCAGTGACTCTGGGCACTTCTCACAGCAGAAAAGGCCTAAAAAAGACCCCTACCCTCCCTGATAATATTCCTAGTAAGAGACAAGCATCCAGGTACTTGCCAGGGTATCCTAAAACTGGATGCAGCAAAGCAATTTCCAGAGCCTGCCAGGTGGCTCTACCCAACCCTTCAACCAGAAGTAGAGGTTTTGGACCAGCAAAGGCAGGTACATTCCTGGTATGGAGGGGGACAGGCACAACATCACATTGCTAGGCACAGAAAGATCTGCCTCAGTTATCCTGATCCACAGCACCTGGTTCGATGTGCGCACAAAGAAGGGCAGGGGTACAGGGGTGTCTGCTGAGCTGGGACAGAGCTCCTCTGACATGTCCGCCAGGCTGTCCCGAAAACCGCCACCTGCAACCCAAAAAAGACCCACATTTTTAGTGATGCAAACTGTGTATGTGTTGACCCTCAGCGTCAGGAAGCAACGATCAGGAAGGCTGGTCAAATTTGACCGTGCTGAGCAGAAGGCTCCTCTCAGTGCCTTATGGCACCAGAGGAAATAAGATAGGAGAAATAACATCCATGTCAGGCCTGTGGAGGACGACCACAGGGAGCATTCAGCACTGTTAGTGCTTCTGCTAGTGACTAACAGGCACCAACCTGTATCTTGACAAGCAGCTCACTTTATCCAGGACTTGGTAACCTGCCTTCCCTTTCTCCCATCCAGGTGCAGTAACACTGGGGCAAGCATGAGCCACAGCAGCAATGAGGTGCCCCCTTCAACTAACTCTCCCCACTCTGCCCCACTGCAGGACCTTGCCCAATGCAGCCCCTACCTTGGTCAATGATGCCCTCTGCGATGAATTTGCACTCCCACCACTGGTCATAGCGCAGCGGCCACCTGTGGGGAACCAGGCACAGCCTGAACCACAGCTCAGACCCCAGGTGCTCAGGGCACTCAGAGCTGAGAAGAGATTGAGGAGGCAGCAGGGACAGCTGGGACACCAGGGGCCTAAAGTAGACCAGCCTGGGCCTAAAACAAGGCAAGACATCAGTTCTCCAGAGCCAGTCACATCCTCAGTGGCAATGTAACACCTTGGGGAATAGTTCCTGATACGCTGGCTGAGCCATCTCCGGCCCTAGCAACCCTTCTCTGGGGTACAGGGCACACAGGTGCTTCCCAAACACCCTGCAGCACCAGAGGACAGAGCTCCCAGCAGTGTGTGACCCCCTCCACCCCCCACAGGGGCTGCTTACCTATAATCTAGGGGCTTTTCAAACTTGTCAGAGGGTTTTAGGCCTTCATAGACCTGTAACAAGCAGAGAAGATTGAGGCTGGCATCTCAGCCTAGAAGGACAGGTCATTCCCACAGGGCAGCAGGGAGATATTTCCTGCCCTTTTAGTGCAACAGGATTGTTATCCCCTGCATTAGTAACACATCATGGAGAGAGTCTAGTGCAGAGCAGAGACTTCAACTCAGATCTCACAAATTCCTCCTAGCACCCTATCCTGGGGATACTCTGCCTCTCCATCAACCTCTGCATCAGCCCAGGTGTTGTTAAAGCAGGATGAGGCCTTAAAAGATGAGCTACAGATGTATTTAGCACCATTCCTAGATAAGGGTCCATCAGCACATATATCTGCTGAGGTTAGGAGTAATATAAAGAGGCCTTGAGGTCTCTGGGTAAACTTCAGCTCCCAAGTCATCCCCTCCACCACTTCCTTCTGGTTCCTTTTGGTTTTGGGATATCCCACTCTTCCCACAACAGCAGGACCCCCTCCACCCTCCCAGGAGGGGCAGTACCTGAGTGAAGACAGCATTCTTACAGCTGGGGTCCAGGGCAGGGTTGTCTCGGTGCTCCATGGCCAGGCGCCGGTTAATATAGAGCCGTGGCATGAAGTTGGGCTTGCTGGTCTCTGAGTCCTTCAGACACTGGGTAATGAGAGCTGTGCGCCGCTTGGACAGCAGCAAGAACTGCTTAATATGCTGCCAATGGACATATTCAAGATGTCAGAGTTGCCCAGCAGTGCCCAAGGCAGCTCATCTGCTTTCTACTGAAACCACTACACTGTCAGGCCTCCGCCCTTCCCAGAGCTGTTGCAATCCATGGATAGCCACATTCCCCTTAACAACTTTTGTTCCACCTCACCCTCTGCCTCAGAGATACTTTGCTTTCTGGTTTAAGGGAGATGCCATGCCTGAGCCTCTCTTCATCAGCCCTCATCCGATACTCTGGCATCACTTGGACTCTCCTTTACCCTCGCTCTCACCAGATTACAGGCCTTATTAGCCCTATCTGTAACCAAATCAAGCTGTGATAAATAAATAAAAATCCTCAAATGCTTCAGGTTTTACACTAAGTTATCATGGGAATTACAATGCTCTCTTGACACCAAGCCTGGAAGTGCACAAAAAGGAAATGCCCTACTAATGCCCTGCACATGAATTCCGGGAGAAGCTGTGAGGCAAACAATCCACTGGGAAGATGAGCCATGTCTCACAAGAAAGATGCAAATCGAAAGCTTAAAGCCAGAAAGTACTTATTAGTAAGAAGCCTTGCCAGCTGGACATGGCCAGCTCAGAACTGCCAGCAGCAAGTTCTGGAACAAATTTAAGAGTGTCCTGGGCTGAGATCTCAGAGCAAACATGCATTCAAATCACCCAGAGCTGCTATGGTCTGAGTTCTTTCATGGGTGAAGTGCTCTCACCTCAAAGCTCTAGTTTGATTCTGCTTGCTACCTTGTATCTAAATATTTGCACACCAGCATTAACAGGAAACTAGCCTCCAAGCAACATTGTATTTCACAGTTTTAACAAATTGAGCTCAGTCAGATATGTCTCTCAAGCTGTTTTAAAAGGCAACGCACAGTCACTGTTTCCCTTGCAACAGCCCAGGTGAAGTCACCCTGCCAGACCCAGGCTCCAGCTGAGACAGAAATCTCTCACCTTGAGTTTGCTGAATGTGCCAACAGTATGGTCCCAGGCTGGCACTAGGTGATGCAGTACACTGTCCAGGAGCTTGATGAACCTGGATTACAAAGAAGAAGATGCTGTGATGCGCAGAAGGGCCAAGGATCTGAACAAACTTATTGCAGCCCAGACAGCTCCAGGTACAGGCAGAAAAGCAGCAACCAATCTGAACAAAACCCAGCGAGGATTTAAATCACAGGACTGTTGTCCTAAATCCCCAGGGACCACATAACCTTTACAAAGGACTCTGTGCGTGCCTGCCTCACGCACAGTACAAGTGTGCTATACTCACAACATGCAAACCCCAGTGAACTTAAGCTATAAGATTCCACTTAGAGTGTAGGGAAGTTCACTTCCAGAATCCCACTTTGTCACCAAATGCCTCTGCTACTTCCTCCAGGGTCCAGGATGCCCTTCCCAAGGGGAGCCATAGAGCTTCTGGTCACACCTGGCCTGAAGAGAGCACTGATACCTGTAGGTGACACCATGACGCTGCCTGCTCCATCAGCAACGTACCTCTGAATGAGCACAGCCCGCCGGTAGAGCAAGTCAGGGTCTGTTCCTTCTAGGCGCGGATAGCGCACTAAATTAGCCAGCTGGAACATGTCGGCACTGAGCCCCAAGTCCCGCTGTCGAGAGGATTTGATTTTGATCCCTCGGAGTCGAACGTCAATCCCATCATCTGCCAAGGAAGAGCAGGAATGATATGCTAAGCTCAGGAGAAAGCAAGCCCTCCAGTATACACACACTCAAGTAGGCTATGAGCCTCGGCTGGCAGACATGCAAGGACAAGGCCTTTCCAGCCTCATGCTGGCTTTGCTCCCTGTATAGCTGGACTGCAAAGTTCTTGAGCAATGGTGTTCACAGCTCTCCTCCTGGGGCTTACTCCCCACCCGAGAAACTCAGGGAAACAACGACGAGCCAACCTCTAGTCAGAGAGAGAACACAGCCAGTGAGTCCAGCTTGCAGCAAATGTGCAGGAAATGTGAACAGTTCCACCAGCTCTAGGGCTGGGCACTGAGGGCCAGAAACACCTCCATGAGGAAGTGGGAGATTCACGGGGGGAAGGGTGGGGGGAGGCAAAAAAAGGTGGGATGAAAACAGAGCTTGCAAACATCCAGGCCCCTCTGGAGTTTTCCATGGGTCTTCTGCATCTCAGCTGGAACATCCAGCAGGGCCAAGAGCATAAGCCTCAGGCTTAGGGTCAAACCCTAAACATACAGCACCCTATAGTACAGCGGTGTTACAGATGCAGCCACAATAGCCAGGCCTACCTCTGCACTCTACAATCCGGATCTCAATGACAGGCAGGTGTGTCGTCATGTCCTCAAGGACACACACATCCCCAGTGTAGCTCCTGCAAACACAGCACAGACAGGGGCTGCAGAGCTGTTTCCTTGCCCATCCTGCCAAAAGTCTCCGTGACTGGAACTCAGACCTGGCCTCCCAGCTCTATCAACACCGCAAGAATATGACCTACTTGAAACCCTCAACCTGTTCGTGCTCCAGGTCTAGGCAACCTGCTCCTAACTGGTCCTACAAGACAAACATGGTTCCCTGAATTAACCCAGCAGCTATTGGGCTGCACCAGTGTTCCTGTGCTAACAACCAGGCACAGTAAGGCCCTTCAGTGGGCCTGTAGAAAGCCCCTTAGGCTCCAGCACATCTGCAGTCTGTTTGCCCAGCACCTCAGCTCAGCAGGAAAGGGTATGCATAAGGTCTGCACCTAAGACTACATCATTCCAGCAGTATTCTGAGAAACACACGCAGATGATGGTTGCAATTCTGGAGAGTCTTCCTGCCTGTGTGCTCGTTGTGCCTTGCTACTGTAGGCAGGGGGAATCCAAGGCTCAGAGACAGAGAATACCTCTCCCAAGGTCCTGTGCCTCTTAAGCCAGGCTGTTGATGGCATGACCACCTAGGGTCAGGACTTCCAGCACACTCTGGCCTTTGCAAGGACCACACTGCCCTCTGCCTCCTGCCACTCACTCATCAATGCCAACGTCGTTCAGTTTCTTCAGGTTGTCCCCTTCACCCCCATACACGGCAACCCGCTTGGGCATGAAGTTCTCGTCGGTTGTATCCACTGTCAGCAGGAGCTTCCTGAAAAGGGAACCATGAAATTAGCAGGACGTACGCCCTGCATCTGAACACCCACCTCTGCTCCCCTCATGGCCTGGCCACACCTGTATTAAGTGCATGCAACTGGTGCTAGGTGCTCTAGTTACTTATGGCGATGCTGGCTAGGAAACTTTCAAGCCCAGAGCCAGAGTAGGGGACAAGGGGCAGAGAGGGAAGGCAAACCAGGGCTTCAATGGACGTGCATACAGATTGGCAGCTGTGGGGCCCATCCCAGCCACAAGCCGGCACACAAGGGGAGAGATGCCTCACTTGACGATGGTGCCTTTCTTCATGTTGAGCCGCACCCAGTGCTGCCCCTGGGACCCATCGCTCTCCCAGTAGGTGTCCATGTGGCTGTCGGTCAGACATGACACATTGAAGTCCTCCTGGAAGAAGGCAGTGAATGAAGCAAAGATCAGATGGGAGCAGGACTAACTGGCCCTTTAGAGGCTACACTCAGCATAAGTCTCAGAGCCAGAGGGAGGTCCAACTGGCCCGGTTCCATTTGCTGGGCTGTGGGAAGACAGAGGTTCCAATACAGAGATCACAGGACACCGTGCTTTGGGGCTAGGCACACAGCAGAGGCTGTCAAACACTCCCTAAAACCAGCTCAGCAGCTACCATCAGCATTTGCTTCTCAGATCACAGGTTGCACATTACTCCTACGCAAAACACTGGCTGACACTCCTCTCTGAGCCTAGGCCTTCTCTCCCATGTCCTCCAACACACAGACCAGAGCAGCATCCATGCTCCCCAGCCCCAGGGCACAGCAGGGCTGATGCAGTCCTGCACCCCACCTCACATGCTACTCACAGTGTAGGATGAGACATCGATGCTGTCCACATACTGCTTGACGCTACCCAAGTTCTCATCCTCCTTCCCAATGTGATCATACAAGAAATGTACCAGGTCTTCATCGCATTCGTAAGTCCACGTTGGAGGCACATACCTATGGAAGCAAGGGGGTTAATGGGCCTGGGGACCCAGGAACAGTAAGGCTGCATTAACCCCTGCTAGGCTAACGTGTCAGGGAAGATGAATCTCTGTGCCCTGCTTGCTTTGGCCTCGCACCGTTTTGTGCCCTGTGCAGGCTGATCTAGGACAAGGCTATTTGTGCTGAGCAGAGCCCTGGCTCCCCTGCTGCCTGCATTTCCCCCCTTACCCCATCTGCAGGGGATGGCTGTCTGAACAGCGAGGAAGAGACAGCAGCTTGCTCCCACCCACAGCCAAAACACACGCACATCAGGAGCCAGCTCGTACCGAAGCTTCTCTACTGCAGCCTCATCCTGCTCCATGGGCTTGGGTTTTGCTCCAAGGCGCAGGGAGTATGTCAGATCCACCACCTGCTCCCACCTGAAACAACCCAAAGAGGGAGGAAGTGAGAGAGCCATAGAGAAAGGAGCCAGCTGTGAAGGAGTAGCTAGGAAGAGGTGATGGGGGGTTAAATCTCCCACCACACTGCATCTTTCATCACCTCAAGCCTCATCGGCTGCCCTTTCCTTCCAGATCATCTCTGATTCTTCCAGGACATACTCAGAAACGGCCCAGCGGGAGGGGACTTCTCAGTCCAGAGCTCAAAATTCTGAGGGGCAATACCTCAAAATCGCAAGCAGCAGGGCACGGGCCAACAAGAACCTTACTGCACTCTTAGGTATAAGGAGAAAGGGATGTCAAACAATCAGTTCAGGCTCAGAGTATAAGCGCACCGAGGAAGATGGTTCTACATCCTACATGGGGTTAATCTGTGGAAATTCCTACCACAAGATGTTCCAGGTGCTAAGGTTTACATGGATTCAAGGAGATCAGAAAAGCTTATGCAGGAGGAAAAGTCTGCTAGAGAGCTACTAAACATGTAGAAACCATTTCTGGCACTGGAAGTCCCTGACCCAGGAATGGCTGCAGGCCGCAGAAGCGCTGACTTAGGGGAAGAATTATTACATCTGCCATCTTTTTGCCCCTGCTCAGGGATACTGTATCAAACAGACCCTCAGCCTGACACAGCACGGCTATTTTTATGCTCTCCAGCAAATGGTCAGAGCCAGTGCTCTGGAGGGTAGGAGGTCAGACTGAGGCACCAACGGAAACGGAAATTTTGATCTTTTTAAACAACCGCTACTTCTCCCACTTCTCCCATCACTGTGACTGCAGCACAGTGCACGTAAAAAAGCAGAAGTCACACATGGATCATGGGGGTAAGTTCAGAGCACAGTTTCTCTCAAAAAAGAGAGTTACCTACTGATTACAGTTCAGGCAGAACCGGCCTGCTCTGAGCAGACGTCCGATATTGTGACAGAAGGACGCTGAGAGATGGGAGCACATAAATCACTGCAAAACGCAAAACCTCCAGCACACCACAGCCAAGGACCAGGTTTAACATGCAGGTCTCCAGCTTCCCACTGTGTGCAACAAAATCCTGATTTCTGCCCCGAGCCCGGGTGCGGAGGGCGATGCTGCCCCGTCCCGTGCACCGCACCCTTTCCGGGGCAGCGGGGCGAGGTGCTGCGCGTGGGCTGTTGAAACATCCGGAGGAGCTTGGCTGCGTGGACACTTGGGATGATCTGTGGGGGCGAGAGGAGGCGAGACCGCGGCCCCGTACCTGATCACGGGCTTGTAATCGACCCCGAAGAGCTGCTGCTGCCTCTGGATCCTCTCCGTGGACTCAACCGGGACCAGCCTGTCCCCCCCTTCCGCGTGCTTGCACACCAGGACCCAGCCCTCCTCCAGGTCGCAGCCGCTCTTGTACTCCTCCAGCTGCTCCTGCGCGGGGAAGGAGGCCCCGTGAGGCCGCGCAGGCCGCGGCCAAGCTCGGAAGCGCCGGGGCAGAGCGGGGAAGACGGGGCGGGGGGCACCGAGGCAGCGGCTCTCCCGGCGCGGCCCCAACGCGGCCCCGGCCTCCGGGGAGGGGCGTGGGGGGAAACGGGGCGGCGATGGGGGGCACAGCGACACCCCGGGAGGGGGCGGCGGGGCCCCGCCGGTGCCGGTGCCGTTACCTTGCTGAGCTTCACCCAGAGCCCGGCGCCGTTGCAGTACTCCTCGCCGGTGGCGCGGAGGCAGCCGCCCTTCCGCACCTCGATGGTGGCCCGCGCCGCCCGCTTGCCGCCCCGCGCCGGCCCCGGGCTGTCCCAGACGCTGAGCAGGCTGCGGGCGGCGGCCGCGGCGGCGGCGGCCGCGGGGTCCTTGCAGATCTTGTACTGCACCTCCCGCGGCACGTAGCAGAGCGCGGCGGGCAGCGCCCGGGCGCGGCGGAAGCACTCGCTGCACTGCAGCAGGAACCGCAGCCGGCCCAGCACCTGGTGCGGCGCCTCCCCGCCCGCGCGCATCGCGCTCCCGCGCCGGCCCGGTGCCGCCGGCGGCCGAGCCCAGCACCGGAGGTCACTACTCGCGGGTTTACGGCAAACCCCGCCCGCTGCCCGGGCAAGATGGCGGCGCCCGCGGGGCACGGGCAGGGCAAGATGGCGGCGCCCGTGTCGCGTACGGAGGGGCGGGACTAGACAAGATGGCGGCGCCCACGGGGCGGGGCGGGGCGGGCGGAGGCGGACTGCGCAGCGGCGTGCGGGAGGATGGAGGGCAGCGAGCGGCTCGTGTGAGTACCTGGGCCCGGGGCGGCAGGATCGCGTGCGGCCGCCTCCCCTGTGCCCGCATCGCCACACGGGGGGCCCGCGCTGGGGACGCTGGTGTGGCACCGGTGCACTACTGGGGACGTGGCTGCGAGACTGGAGACACTGGTGCGGCCCTGGGGCCCTGCACTGGGGACACTGATGTGGCCCTGGGGACACTGGTGCCTCACTGGGATGGGTCACTGGGGGCACTGGTGAGGCCCTGGGGACACTGGTGCCGCACTGGGATGGGTTATTGGGGACACTGGTGAGGCCCTGGGGACACTGGTGCCTCACTGGGATGGGTTACTGGGGGCACTGGTGAGGCCCTGGCGACACCAGTGCCACACTGGGATGGGTTACTGGGGACACTGGTGCGGCCCTGGGATGGGTTACTGGGGGCACTGGTGAGGCCCTGGCGACACCGGTGCCACACTAGGATGAGTCACTGGGGACACTGGTGCCGCACCGGGATGGGTCACTGGGGATACTGGTCTGCCACCCCGCGCCGTAAGTCCGCTGGGAAGCGTCCGGGCCGCCCGGCTGCCCGGGGAGCGGAGGCCGCCGCGGTAGCGCAAGCGCGGGCTCGCCCGCTCCATAGTGGCACCTGCACCGAGCCCGCGGGGGCTCAGCCCCGTGCCGCCGGCCCAGGCCTGCGCGGCCGAGATAGGCGCGGGGACCCCTCACGCCACGGCCACCCGGGGTCCTGCTGGCCCCGAGTCTCTCCAGGCGGGAGCAACTGCTGCTGCTGATAACTTAATCTCGCCGGGCCCTGGGCAAGGCACCGCCTGTCCCCCGGAGGCCTCCTGCGCTGGCCCCGTCCTCGGGATCCGGAGTGGGCCACCTTGGGGCGAGCTCCCGGGAGCTGTGCCCTGGATCAGCACCGCCCCGGTGGGTCCCCGGAGACCTGGCAGGGCCCCACACAGCGCAGCGAGTGCCGCAGCCCCAGGCCTGCGGGGGTCTGGTGCTTGGGGACCAGCCTGGCTCTGCTCACCCTCCGGCCTGCCTGGCCACGAGCAGGGGAACGCACCCGTCTCCCTTCTCCAAGGTGCCCTTCACCCCTGGCAGCGCTAAGGGGTCTCTTGTAGCCCCCTGTCCTGCTGGGAAACTGAGGCAAGAAGCTGGTGCTAGTGATGCCATTGCAAGAGGCAAGTTACTGGCCCTGTGCAAGTCATCACCCTCCCAGCCTGTCCTGCCTGCGTGGTCTCCCTCTCCAACGGGGGGAAGCGGCGCCCTTTTCTCTCTGGTGACAGCCTGTCTCTGCTCCTTCCTGGCTTAGCCCCAAGGACTTCCCCAGGCTGAAGAATGACACATTCCTGCGAGCAGCTCGTGGCGAGGAGACAGAGTACACGCCGGTGTGGTGCATGCGGCAAGCCGGGCGCTACCTGCCTGGTGAGCAAACGAACGGGTGCTGCTTGGGCAGCAGAACAGAGCTGGTGCTGCCCCATGTGCACCCTGTCGCACTCATGCGTGTTTCTTGCAGAGTTTCGGGAGACTCGAGCTGCACAAGATTTCTTTACCACGTGCCGGAGTCCCAAGGTGTGCTGTGAGTTGACGCTTCAGGTGAGCAGACCTTTGGGGAGGTCTGTGTGTCCCCTCGCTTCTCCCAGGCTGGGACAGGTTTTCTCCCTGTCCCTTAGGTCTACCGTTTACCCTGAGCGGCTGCATCTCCCAGGATATTTTGCAGCCCAAAGCCTAGCTCAGGGACCGATTAACAGCCACCAAGCAACCCACTGAGATGGGACAGGGTGGCATGGGCTGTACAACCACCTTTAACCAGGCAGATTTCTGACACACCTCAAGGACCCCATTGCTCGGGGTGGCTGTGTGCATGTCTGAGCCCTCTGTGGGGAAGGGACCTGGGTCCCTCACACTGCTTCTTCTGCTCTGCCTTCTGCAGCCACTCAGACGATTCCCCTTGGATGCTGCTATTATCTTTTCTGACATTCTGGTGGTGCCCCAGGTGAGTGCTGTGGCTGGTAGTGGGAAGCAGTGGGTAGGAAAGGGGCTGGTCCAGAACTACCCATTTCTGCTTCTTCCTCTCTCCTCCATCCCCAGGCACTAGGCATGGATGTTGTCATGGCACCTGGCAAAGGACCCACTTTCCCGGAGCCCCTGAAGGAAGTGGAGGATCTACTGAAACTGAGGCAGAAGGTGGATGTGACTGCAGAACTGGACTACGTCTTTCAGGCCATCACACTGACACGGCACAGCCTGGAGGGCAAGGTGCCCCTCATTGGCTTCTCTGGGGCACCTGTAAGTGATGGGGCTCCGGGAAGTGGGCATAGTCTTCCCTACTCCTTCCTCTGGGCTCTTCCCCTAGAGCTGCCCGCTTCTGGCAGGATTGGCTTCAGTAGTGTAATTTATCCTGTGTAAAGCAGGGTGATTTTTGATGTAGGAGCAGATGAGCCTCAAGTCCTAGGGCACTCACAAGCCCTGCCTTCAGCACTGATCCCATGGCTGATGCCTCACATCTTTCATCTCTCTCTTTGTCTTCTCCTCTGCTTCTTGCAGTGGACGCTCATGTCCTATATGATTGAAGGTGGTGGCTCCACTACAATGGCAAAGGCCAAGAGATGGCTCTATCATCATCCTGATGCAAGCCACCGACTGCTGCGGCTGCTG
Organism: Rhea pennata; assembly: GCF_028389875.1. NCBI lineage: Eukaryota > Metazoa > Chordata > Aves > Rheiformes > Rheidae > Rhea > Rhea pennata. Next base: position 11,526,731 of record NC_084670.1, on the reverse strand, counting down.
ACAGATGTCATCACCGACTACTTAGTGGGGCAGGTGGCTGCTGGAGCACAGGTGTGTCCCAGGGCTGAGTCCAGGCAGGAGGTCAGAGACTAGGGACAAAGAGTGGGGCTGGGAGGAGGTCCAGCAGCTGGGAGGAGGAGAAGGAGGAAGGACTGGGGTGCATGGTGCCCTTGGTTCTCCCAGCCCCACATCTCTGACAGGCGCTTCAACTGTTTGAATCACACGCGGGGCACCTGGGCCCAGAGCAATTCCAGGACTTTGCCCTACCCTACATCCAAGACATCGCCCGTGGCGTGAAGAGCAAGCTGAAGGCTGAGGCACTACCTCTAGTGCCCATGGTGAGTCCAGGGCTGCCTGGGGTAGTCCTGTTGCCTGGGGGCTTGTGAGGAGGAGGAGGAGTAGCATGGCCAGCTCCTTGCCCTAGCAGTAGGAAGGGGTGTAAGAACAGGCAAGAAATCAGTGCAGATGGTGTCTGGGAACTCCTTGCTGCAGGGTCCTGCCCACCCTTGAGCAGGACCCTGAGCTACCCTCCTAGCTCCAGAGTTGGTGTCTTCACTCAGCCCTCACCAGCCCAACATGGGTGCTCTGCACTGGGCATGTGCCACCTGTACAGGCATTGCTCCCCCAACCTGCTACGGGAGCAGGAGCATGACAACATCCCTCCTTGCAGCTCCTGGTACCGCTTGTATCCTCCGCACTGTCCCCCATTGTTCCAGCTCATGGAGAGGGGCCTGGCCCGGAGCAGAGTCACTGCTCGTCTCCTCTCTCCCCAGATTGTTTTCGCGAAGGACGCACACTACGCGTTGGGGGACCTGGCCTGTGCTGGTTACGAGGTGATCGGTCTTGACTGGACTATACGGCCACAGGAAGCTCGGTAGGAATCTGGCACAGCACTCATATGCCCATGCCGCACCTCAGGATGAGTGTCCCAGCCCCTTCCTCTGCCTTGAGCCATCACAGGCCTGGGAATTTCTGGCCTGGGGTGGAGAGAGCCCGGCTCTAGCACTACATGGAGCTAACAGCAACCAGGGGCTGCACTGAGGTGTCCCAAGTGCCCTGTAGTAGGGGCTGGAGTAGCACCCAGCTGCCCCTGCTCTCTGAGCCACATGCATCTGCTCACCTGCTTCCTCTCCACTCCAGTGCGCAGATAGGCAAAGACGTCACCCTGCAAGGGAACCTGGACCCGTGTGCCCTCTATGCGCCCAAGGTAAGCGATGGCTGTGGCCAGCAACAGGGGCTAGTTTTGGCCTGGGTTAAAAGCCTCCTTGGTTCAGTTTCCCCACCTGGAAAATTGGCTCCTGTCCCCAGCAGGACTAAGCCTGTGCTACTGTGTGTGCCCTACCCTTTGGCATGGGGATCCAAGTATCCCAGGCTGGATGGGGACGAGTGGGAAACTGGATACCCCAGGCTGGATGGGGCTGACAAGTGGTTTCCCACCATGCCTGCAGGAGAAGATTGGGGAGCTGGTGAAGAAGATGCTGGAGGGTTTTGGGACCCAACGCTACATCGCCAACCTGGGCCACGGCCTTTACCCTGATATGAGCCCCGAGCACGTGGGTGCCTTCGTGGAGGCCGTGCACGCTCACTCCCGCCACATGAACAAGCGCAGCTGAGCCTTGGGGCTCAGGGGACAGGACAGTGGCTGAAGCACGGCCAGCCCGACTGCTGCATGGTTGCAGGGCTCATTCCAGGTTGGGATATAGCATTAAACCAGCACCTCTCTATGGCAGCCGTGTGGCTCTGGCTGGGGTGGGGATGGGGAATTGTTTGGTGGCAGAGGAGATGGGCTTTGCTGCCAGCCCAGTGGTGGTGTGTGAGGATGACAGGGAGTCCCTGAGCCCTGGGCTGTCCTAGGGCCTATCCTGGGCCTATCTCAGTCCTGCCATTGGGATAAGGCACATGGGGAACTCCAGGGAACCCCAACCTGTAAAGCATTTTCTTAGGATCTCTAACAGCCCTGAGGGCCTGGCACCAAGGCCCAGCCTGGGTCTAGCCATCCCCCTCAGGTGCTGGAGAAGGAATTGCAGTGGTTGCTTGGCCAAAGGAAGGACATGGCCATCCCCTGGCCTCTCCTCTTGTCCTGGGAGTGGTTGTGGTGGTCAGCCAGCTAGTGAAGCAGGGTTTTGGCAGCTTTGAGGCATGGGGAGTGACTGCCAGGCCCTGGCCAGGACCAACTCCCACGTCTAGGTGCTTGGATAGGCCAGCAAAGGGAGAGGAGTATCATAGGATGGTGGGAGCCTGGGCCTTAGGAGCTTGGGGATCACATCCCACTTTTGCTGCAGGCTCAGCATGACCACTGCCAAAGCTCTTGGTGGCTGTTTGGCATTGGCTCTGCTGTGGCTCTGCCTTTCTACAACCTCCCCTCAGGCAGTGCAACACTGACCCAGCAGTGCCGGGGCCTCCTCGTTCTGGTAGCAGACCCAGTGGGACTCACCTTGGGGACAGCCAGCTCGCGCTTATTGGCCATGTGATAGAGTCCTCTGCACAAAGGCCTGCAGGCTGGGATGGAGGTGGGGGGCGAGGGGGGGGGGGTGCAGCTAGCATGGCCCTAGCATAACAATCACCCTCCCCAGCTTCCTGCCCAGACTTTCTTTGGGACCAAGACCTTGAAATCCCCCAACAAAACCATCCCCTCCTCAGGGAACCTAATTCTGCTTGGGGCTCAGCAAGCCCCAGAGTGAGCACCCTGGGATGCCAGTAGCACCCAGAAGCCCTGAGATGTGACACTGTGCCACCCCCCCCACACCCCCCCCCCACACCACAGCCCACTCACTGCGGTCAAAGCTGGCTGTAGGATCGATCAAGATGAGGCCACTGCTTGCTCAGATGCTGCTCCAGTCGGCATGGCCAGGGCCGTCCTTGCCCCAGGTTGGGCTAGGACTCACTGACACTGGGAATCGCAACGTAGGGTGACCCGGGTGTCTCACTGCTCTCTGCCCCTCTGCAAGGCAAGTGAGCCAGGTGCTCTGGACGAGCCAGGACACCTTGGAGAGCAGCCTCACCTCGTCCCCTGTGGTGCCTGCCCTCCTTGGATCGTGTGTGCTGCCCGTGCTGCACCGCACACGTGGAAACCCCTCCAGCTTCAGATAAAGGCAGTAGAGATACGTATGGTAATGTTCATCCCTTTTATTATTAAACATCAGATGAAGAGGTCACACGCACACACATACACGCACGCACACACAAACAAAAAAAAAAAAAAAAGAAAAGGAGAGAAACAGACTGGTTGCAGAATGCTATTTTGGTGGCGACAGATACTGAGTACAATTGGTTTCCTGGCCGGAGCGTGGACACAAGTCGCTTTCCAAAAAAAATAAAAGTCAAACCAGACAGTAGATAACTAGCCCGTGTTCTCTAACTACAAGTCACTGTCCAGACTGGCCCCGGCCTCCCCAGCCCTCCCAACCCTTCAGAAAAAAAAAATGAAACAAAACCTAAAAGCCAATGGCCCAGGACCAAATAGAGAGTCCATCCCTGCACAGGGCTCACCCTCCAGCCAGGCAAGGGCTCGGCCCAGCTGCTCGCCGTGAAGCCGGCAAGGAGCCGGGCACCCGCTGCACGCGTATCCCCATGTTGGCCACAGCTTGGAGAGGAAAGTAAAAATGCCCCAAAGAGGCTGCATTGCTGCCCCTGCCCCCCTTTCCCTCCCCCTAAGAAAGGCACCCCTCGAGCACGCGCTCCCACGCACCTCGCACACTCACACATGGCGCCCACGGAGAGAAGGCTAAAAACCGGGCTATGTACAAGGTGGGCTCGCGCTGCTCCCGCGCCCGCCGCGCCATCCTTCACCGCTCGGTCCGGCCCACTGGAGGCGAAGGGCCCACTGCGAGGCCAGCGTCCGTGCGTGTCCGAGCAAGCGCTGCCCAAGTCCATTCCTTTGCTGTCCTCAAGCGCTGGGCTGCCGCTCCTCTGTCCGTCTGTCTGCCCGTCCGTCCCAGGGCTGCGAGTCAAGCGGACGTTCGCCTCCCCCCACACCCTTCTCGCTGCTGACAATGCTGAAACCTGAGAAATGTTCGCGTGCCTTCTCCTCTTTGTTTGCGGTTTTGATGGTTTTTTAAATAATAGTTAATAATAATAATAATAGCAATAATAAAAATAATCGCCCCAGCCCACGACAATTTCAAGTATCCCCCAAATAAAAGACAGAATTATAAATAATTATAACTTTACAATTTAATAATTGACACATATACTATAGTATTTACAGTATCATAAATGCTTTTTTGTGTTACTTTTAGTAAGCAATCCCTGAGAACAGTTACTTTAATTTGTTTTTATTGAAGTATCTTCACAAATAGAGGAGTTTGCATGTCTCGGGCGGGCAGGAGAAGCACTCTGCAAAGCCATCGCTTTTGGTGACGCATGAGGTTCTAGTGTTGCAGGTTTCTTTGCTCGCTCTTTCTTTCCTTTTTTTTTCCTCCACGTAATTTTTAAGATTTTTTTACTTTGCAACCTTCGGATCCCTCCAGCGACCGCTTCCTTCAGGAAGGAGGTATTAGATTTCCAGGTTAGCTTTTGGTATTGGCAAAGGAGGGCAAGGGCTGAGCAAACCATCCTTTCCCGTGGTTGCCTTTTGGTTTGTGCCCAAAGAATCTCTGGATCTTCTCAGTGTATGAAATGGTTAAATCCAAGAAAGAAAAAAAAAAAGAAAGAAAATAAAAAACAGAAGAACAGAACAGAGCAGCCTCTGCCGACTGGGGGAAGGTGTTCTCCACTTTCGTTCCTTCTTCTTTCTTGTGTCCCTGTGCCGCGGCCAGACTCTGCCAGTGACAGTGGCAGCAGCCGGGGCTCACCCAAACCGTTCTCGCACCAGCAGCATCAGTTTTTTCTTGCCTTTGTAGATTTGTTTGAGATTGTCAATGAACTGGGCAAACTGTATGTGCCCATCCTGTGCCAGGAGGAAGGTCTCCCTGGCCTTGCTGAGGAACTCGATGAACTCCCCATAGTGCCGTGGGCTGATGTGGGTGAGCCGGGAGTGTGTGGTGTTGATGTAGGCGCTTATCGTCGCGTCCAGCAGCTGCCGCAAGGGCGCTTTGTCGGTCGACATCAGCTTCCCCGAGTTCCTGCGGCCGGGGATGCCGGCCAGGCCTGGGGCCGTCATTGTGCAGCGGCGAAGGATGTCCGAGAGCACTGTGGCGCAGTGCACGCTCTTCACCACCAGCGGGATGATGGCTGCCAGCTCATTTTTGCCCAGAGAGTGGCTCAAGGCACAAGCCCAGAGCACATCATTGATGGCCGGGTGCGTGTCCTGGTTGTAGGCTAGGTTGAGATGAGTCATAGCCAGCGAGGCCAGTTTGAATGCCCGGAGCGGGTAGCCCCGGTGCTCCATATAGCGGGCAATTGTGAAGAGCTGGGTGTAGGTCATGCCAGTGGAGGCAGCGTCAATGACAATCTGGTAGGCAGTCTCAAAGGCTATGTGGTCCTTCTCACAGAGCGTCAGGGCAGACAGAGCGCAGTTCTGGGGGTCCTTCATGGCGCACTGCAGTGCCAAGGTGCGGGCACAGCTGGCCAGCTCCTCCCGCTGTGGGTAGTCCAGGCTCAGGCGCAGGATGGTGTTGTGGGACATCACTGTGGCAGCCACAATGCTGGTGGCTTCCGTAGGGGTGAAGAGCGAGTACCAGCTCTGCAGGATGCTCACCAGGGCCCTCACTCCTGCAAGAGATACAGGGGTCATGGCAGAGCCCCGGAGTCCAGCGTGTATTATGGGGCTCCTCTTGCATGTCCTGACATCCTGACCCACCCTGGACCCTCAGCCAAGGAAAAGTGAGTCCAGAGCAGTGCTGGAGCTGTAGCCTCTGCTACAACAGGAACAAGTCTAGAGGGGGGCACACTGGGATGCCACCCTGCACACCCGTGCCACAGGGTACTAAAAACACCTCCAGCATGGTCCATGGAAGGGCCATGGAGGGATCTGTCCCAGTCCCAAATCCACTCTTCACTATGGCCCCATTCCTGCCAGCTGATACTCTGGGGATGCCCTGAGTTCCTCTAGAAGAAAGACAGGGGAGACCCAGGAGACCTCCAACTCCCTGGCCTAAGGCTATGAACAGGTCCTGGAGTCTCCATGCCCACCTTGCTCCCACCACATGCAGGCCAGCTTCCCCCTGGCAGAGCAAGGTGACAGGGTACTCACCCACTTCTGTCGCACATGTCACCAGCCACCTCACCATCTCCCGCCGCCGCCAGTTGAGGGTGGACAGAGTCATGCGCATCACCTACAAGGCAAACCCAGGGTGACCAGCCACCCCATTGGACCACCCAAGGTCACCCGAGACCACAGTGTTCTAAAGATCCCCACAGCCTTGCTGGCTCTCAGCTCCCTGCCAACGTTTTTAGGTGTTGCCTCGCCTCAACCTAAACTGCAGCAGGCACAGGGCTGTTCCTGAGGCTGAGCTGCCCCGCTCAAGGCCATGCAACAATGAGTTTACTCCTTCCATGCAAGTCCTAGGTGACCTGGTGGACCACCTGCTCAGTGGAAGAGCCCTCTCCCCCCTGCCCCAGGGCTGTTCCCACAACCAGTGGGGCAGAAGGACTACAGGCATCCCTGTCACGTTCCCATACCTGGAGCCCCAGCTCCAGCGCCACGTTGAGCAGTGTCGTATCTGAGTTGCTGTCAGCTGGTGTGGCAATCTTGAATGCATCCTGGGCCAGCTTGAAGATCAAGGAGGAAGAGTGGATGTTCTTCTGGATGGCCTCCAGTACCGTGCGTAAGCGCAGCATGTCCCCTGGTGTACACAAGGACAGTAAGATGACTCAGTCTGCCTCCCCCTCACCCCTGGACCCCATCCCCTGCTTGCACCATATGACAAACCAGCCCTTCTGCAAGGTCAGCCTGCGTCTCTGCAGCAAGGGAGGCATCTCCAGCCACACATGCGGAGGGATGCACAGGCATGCAGCATCAGGCCCTGCAGTCTGACAGCAAAACAGGGTGTGTGTCCCTTTTTGTCCCTGCAGGACAGTCCTATGGCCAAGAGATTAGTACATCTGCTAACGAAGTGCCAACGCGAGCCTCCTCTTGGAGGAACGAGGAGCAGCTCAGGCAACAGGCCTCCACGACCTGCTCTGGTCTCACCTCCGTGAGTCCTCCAAGGCAACACAGCCTATGAAGCAACATCCATCCTCACTGATGAAGCAGCATCCATCCTCACTCAAAGTGAGGATAGACCCACCAAGAGGTTAAAAAACCCCAAATGACACCAGACACTTTCCTATACATTAGCACCAAACAGGAACCCCATTCTGCCCCCACAGCAGCTCAGCCCCACAGTAGCACCTCGCTCTGCTGTATCACATGGGACATGCTGCCTTTTCATGCCTGTGCCAGCTGTAGCACCACGATACCCTGCAGGAAACCACCTTGCTGCCCAATGTTCTCGCCAGAAACCACCTACAGTTTTTTGCCACAACACTTCTGATCCCTACAACCACGTAGCAAGACAGTATAAGCATCCGCACTCTGCGTCCTTAGAAAAACGGCAACAATGCTGGATTTCCAGCTGGGGAGAAACAGCTTGAACCTCCTCCGTTCATTCTGGCCATCACTTTCAGCCCAAGCTGCAAAATCTGGGGCCTAGCACCGCCCTTATGCACTCTGCTATGTAGCAGCATCTCCTTCCTCAGGCATGGCACTGAGCTAGGAAGAGTGGCAATGCAATTCAGCATTTTCCCTGCTCTTGCTACTTTTCCAGGCAGGCTTCAAACAGCCACATTGACTGGAGCCCAAATCATTCCCTCACTTAGAGCCACACGGGCAGTCTTGGCACTAGACCAACTGCCTGCACTGTGCAGCCAAACACAGCCACCTCGCATTGCCCTCCAGCTGCAAACAGAGAAAACTGAGACCCGGACTGACCTCCGGCCTGCTCCTTCGCTAGTCCCAGGGCAGATGTCTCCGGTCAACCATGTTCCCAAGAGCTCTGACCTCTGGTTTATTCCATCTACCTTGGGCTCAAGTTTGATGGCTGTAAAACAGACTTCTCCCAGCAAAGTACAGCTTTGGGGATATGCCCAGTGCTAAATGGCTGGGGAAAGGTCAGTCTTTGTTTAGCAACGCCAAAAAAAAAAAAAAAAAAAAAAAAGAGAGAAAAGAAAAAGAAAAAAAAACAAGAAAAAAAAAGCTGTTTGCTGCACACATACTGTTTCATGCAGTAATCCCTTCCCACTGCAAAGGCCTGGCCAGGACTACCCGGATTTGCTGCTTTACTGGACCCGAGACATCTGAGACAGAGCTTTACTCCCACAGTCGTAAACTGAGCAGCTTAACCTCATGTAAAGAAAACCAAAAAATGCACAGCAATTCAGCAAACCTAGAGCTGCACCTGGGTGCACACAGACAGCTCGGATGACTAATAGCTAAAAATACCTCCTGCCATGCACAGCAGCTGTTTACACCATCACCAAATTCCAAGTCTCCCTAAAATGGCTAACAGGGGCGTGGGTGAGAAACGTTGTGAGGACACGGGATCGCACAGGGCCATGCTGCAGTTGAGGGAACACCCAGGGAACGGCTCTGTCGGTAAAAAAACAAATTTAATCCAATGGCCCTATACCGCCAGCATAAAACTCACCCCCATAAAGGGCTGGCAGGGAGAAGAAACTAAGGATAAACCACTTCTGACCAGGCACCAGCTCTCCATCAGGTCACTGTGATTTGGGGACAGGACGCAGCTAGCACTGGAAAAGCAGCAAGGTGAAGGAGGGCAGGAAGAAGTGAACAGTTGCTGCAAAGCCAAGAAGGCTGGAGCTTTCTGGAAGCACCCACGGATGCTGTGCTGGATGGTGAGCCAGCCATAAGCGCTCAGCTCACCAGCCCGTGCTGGGCACAAAGTGTTCGCCAGCCTGGCAGGTTTGCTGCCAGAAGATGGTGGGGATGGTTTCTGGACAAATGGAAGTTTAATGAAAAGCTTCTGCTAGTCTCCATTGTTGTGCCTGGGCAGGAAATGAAGAGGCCCAAGAGACCAGTGAGGAGGTATTTTACGAGCTGCCTGCAGCTGGGATCCTGGTGTCTCGCACAACACATCCGTTTCCTATTGACAGCCCTGCCGAAAGCCACCCGCAGTGTGCTGAGCCAGGGAGTCTTCTCCCTTCTGCAGCTTGAGCAAAAGATTACTGTGGGGCAGGACAAAACCAACCAGCCAACTGCAAACTAAACCATGGCGCAAACCTGCAGTGTGGCCAACTCCCCCAGACCTCCCTGCCCCCCTCCCTCTCTCCCCCCAGCTCCTCCAGCGCTGGCCTGCACCAACCTTTGGCTGCTGTGAGCATGGTAGAGGCCAGCTCGCACTGCTGCGACTCCAGGTGCCCCAGGGTGAACCAGCGCGGGTATCTGCTGGGGACCACCGAGACCAGGTGGTGAGGGTGCGTCACGTCACCCGACGGTGCCGTGGTCTCCAGCACAGGCAGCCTAAAAGGACAGTGGTAGAAGGCAATATCAGAGCCCCTGCGGCACTGGCAAGGTGGGGAAGGGGCTGCTCGCAGGCAGCTGCCCGTGGCGATACCTTTGAAAGTGTCCTGCTGCTGTGCACGTGTGGGGGCTCCCCAGGCTGTGTGCACAACACATGGGCACAGGGATCAAGGTCAGACATACTTGAAAGGGAGAGAATGATCCGTGAAGTGATTTATAAACTTGCAAGGAAAAACACAAACCTCAGGGAAAAAAAAAAAGAAAAAAGAAAGAAAGAAAAAAAGAAAAAAGCCCTCCTCCCTCTGTGCTCCTTTTATGTCAAAGCATGCAGCAGAACTCCTGACTTTATCATCTGGCTCTTCTTAAAATGTCCGGTTATGATCAGAAACAGCAGCACATTTCCCCAGGGCCTCTGCAGCAGTTTTAGGTTACCTGCTGGTGTAGTGATATGCATGAGCCTGAAAAACTCAGGGGAAAAGGGTGATATGCAAAAGCCTGAAAAATTCAGGGGAAAAGGAAGCCTCAGAAAGGGGAGTGGAGGTCTCATTTTGCTAGCCACAGTGATACAACCATGTTAACTCTTTAACACCCCTGTTTCCTGACATGAGTTGGTGTTAGTGTCACCAGCTTGAAAGCCAGCCAAGGCCTGCAGAAGGGAAATTGTCTCCCTGGTCACTGAGGGTCAGCTAGTCTCTGCTTTCCCTCCTTGCAGGCTTGGGGCACCCACACGAGAGCAAAGACCCAACCTTGCCACCCAGATCAGAGACCCTGATGAGCCTATCCAGCCCCTGCCAAAATTGCAGTAGACAGGTATGTCCAAGCATGTCACACGCCAGGGAGGGAGATGGGGCAGCTCTCAGCATCAGCCCAGTCCCCACAGGTAGAGCTGAGGGAAACCAGGACTGACTCCCCTCTTTTTCCCACGGATGGAGCCGGGCTTTAACAGACACAGATCGAGGCTGCGCTCTCCACCCAACTCTGCAATATCCTGGAGCTTGGGGCAAATTATCTGCCCATCTACGCTGCTTCACCTGCCCAGCAGGATAACAACCCTTCCTGTGGGCAGGGGTGCTGCAGGGCCCCTAGGCTTTGCAAACAGAAGGCAGATGACAGGACAGCGCATACCTGGGACCTGCACTGGCAGAAGACACCTGTCACCAGGACAGGTAGATGGTGGTCCAACCTCAAGTGAGCTAGTGCAAAGGGCTGGGCAGAGGGCTGGACTCGCTGCCAAAACACACACAGCAGCATGGCAAGGCTCAGTGTGACCAGCACACATCAGTCATCCTGGGCAAACGCTTTTGGAATTGAAAATTTGGGGCTTGAAAATCAGAAGTCACCCAAACAGAGCAGGCACACTGCTGCCTGGCACCAGGACGTGCAGTGCAGGATCCCAAGTCCTAGTCCTACTTCTGCTCCCATCCTTGCTCTGAGGTTGCAAAGAGTTACGGCTTCCCAGTGGAGCAGAGCAGAAAGAAAAAACAGTGGGCAGAGACAGAATAAAACATGCACCAACCTCATGGCCCGCAAAGCCAGCTTGTATGCTAGATCTGCATCATGGGGCAGCAGGGCGGAGAACAGGTATTTGGCAAAGGTATGCATGGGGACACTCTCACGGTGGATCACTTCTCCCAAGCCGCTGAAGGGACCACCTAGGCAGAAGGAGAGCCTGTCAGCCATCAGCAAAGCAAGAACTTCTCTGGGGTTAGCACCCCAGATCTGATCGACAGCTCCCTGGTGCATTAGTAAGGTCAGATCCAGGGCAAACGGCTGCTCATTTATTTTGTAAAAAACCTTTCAGGTCAAAATTCTTCTGAAGCTCAGGTCATGTGCTTTGCAGCCTTCTCCATAACACCTTTGATGCAGTCTTGCTCCACAGACATCAGCAAACCCTTGCTTTGCCAGATCGTGGCACTGCGGCAGAACAGCCATCCTACTGACTCAGCACGGTGTGCACAGAGGATGAAGCCAGGATCAGGTCAGAGAGCCATAAACACTGGAAAAAGCACCCTGGAGATGTTGCAACACCCAACTGAGACACAGGAGCCAGCTAGACGCATGCTAGTGGTCAAGAGAAACAGCAGTTTCCCTCAAATCACCACTGCGAGCATCCCCTTTAACACCCTCCCCGAGGGCTGGCCCTGCGCATGGACGAACCCCGCCAGTGTAACTCCCTTCACCCGGCCACCTCTAATGCCAAGCCCCCACCTTCCAGTAGCAGGATGCACTGCTTCCGCAGGGTCTGCACCAGCAGCGGGTCCAGCTCCAGGTCCTGCAGCCGAGCTATGATCTGCTCCTCGTTGCGACACACCTTGTCCTGGGCATAGAGGCCTTCAGGCATCACCCTCTGCTGACCCATGCCCATCAGTGCCACCTCTAAGGCCAGGGACAGGTAGGACTCGGCGCCGTCTTGACTGCCAGTAGCCACGGGCACGTGTTGGTACACCGGGGGTTTGGAGTCCCCTGTGTCTGGAAGAAGGGGGAGAGATGCTGCAGGGTTAGAGCAGCCTTCCCAGGTGGAAGATCCATGGCAGAGAGCAAAACCTCTGAATTTCAAAAGCAAGAGCCATGCTTCCCTTGCTGCCTGCCAGGAATAAAGGGATATCCTGACTGATGGATAAAGCTCCTGGGCAAAGCTCTGGGGCTTCAACTTCTTTCTTGCTCTTACCAGACGACCAGGGAGACCTGAGCCAAGAGTGATCTCAGCCAAGTGTCAAAGGACAACAGAACTTTCCTGTGGGCTGGCAAGACCTGGCCCAACTCTGCTACACAGCTATGCTGCTCTGGCTGCAAACCCTGGGGCCAGTCAAACCCAAGGCACCATCTCCCTCCCTCTGCACTGCAGCATTGTCCTGGCTGCTCCGGCAAAGAGGGAAGGAGGGGAGATCTGGAGCCCAGGAGTCCTGAGCCCAAGAGCTACACCCAGGAGCTGCCTGCTGGGCACATTTCAGCTGGAGCCTGAGAGTGAGGAAGCCTCACCGGAAGAGAGTGAGGAGGAGCCTCAATACCTGATATTTCAAGGCAATTTTCCTCTTCTAATCTACAGGCTTCAGTCAGTGTGAGAAAGAGGCAGCCGATGGGGTTCAGAGGGTGGCCTACCCAGCCCTCCAAGTTAGTGATGGTTGTTGCCCCTCGTTGCAACAGCTCTGCAGAAAAGAAACAAAACAAAATTACACACGAGGAATTTAAAGACAGTTTCTGCACTCAGAAAGGTCTCTGAGACCACAGGTCTTTCTTTACCCCAGTGGCTTAGGACAAGGGGACCTCCAGAGACTAGGGGCCAACTCTGGCACATTAGTTGGAGAGGATGACAAGCAGTTCAGCTGCCATGCAGGCTGCTGCAGGCAGGAGAAGGAGCAGGCACCCAACAAAAGAGGTATCCTTAAGCTGGTTGGAATCTGGTCAAGGGCCACAGAAGATGCAGCTGCTTGTTCTTTGCTCCAGGTGAACACAAGAAGAAGAAGAGAAATGGTGAACACATTGCAGAGCCCAAGACAGAGACTGTAAAGTAAGACCTGCACCTTATGGACTCATTCGCAATGGCAGCCTGGATATGTTTCAGAAGCACAAGCAGAAATCTCTCTGGAGGGAACAAAGACCCTCAGTGAGTTTTAAAAGCTCCATCTTTTGATGACCTCCAGCTGGCTGAGCCCTGAGGAGCCACCCCCCCCCCATCAGCTATATTATAGTAGCTGATCCCAGGTCTCTGCCAACTGTGACTGCAAAATGAAAAATGCTGCTCTTGACTCCTGGTGCATTTTACTCTGCAACTGCAAAGTCAAGGTAGCACATGCAGCCAGTTACTGCAGCTGACAAGCAGCTTCTCTTTAATGCAGGCGCCACCTGCAATCACCTGCACAACCCTCACACACAAGCACACATGGCAACAGTGGGAACACAAACAGCCCTTCTCAAGCAGCCAGAGACCTCATGTGTTACTGGGCTCCTCTCTGTCCTGAACAACGGGGTGCCAGAGCAGTTTGGCTCAATCACATGCATCAGTTTGTCCTTCTAGGGTTCAAGCAGTCTCCTACAGCATTGCCCATATAAACCTTTGCTGCTCTGGGGCAGCACTGCTGGCCAGGGTGGAGAGGACCTTCTCAAGCAACTGTGAAACCACCAGCCAGACCCGGCGGGATCCTGCGATAGCCCTGGCCATACCTTTCTTCTGATGCTTATATATTTCCAGCTGCCTTTGCTGCTGCAGTCGCAGGGTGTTGATTATGGCAACAGTCAGTCGGAGAGCTTCCCTAGGATACCCATGGGAGCGCAGGGCATCCACCCGAGCACAGGCTGTCGGGACGTGCTCTGCAAGGCAAGGTCAAACACAAACATAGCTGAGACAGAGAAGCACAGAAACCCCTGGGATGTTACTGATGAGGGAAAGAACCTGACAGCATCAGGTTTCTGGGCATCTTGTTCTATTATCTTCCCTATGCCCCATCTAAATTCCTGCTCCTGTTTAAAGTCATTCAACTCTTACTACTCATTGCAGGGATGTCTTCCAGGAATACTAATGGGACTCCCATCATGTTCAACTTGCAGCAGCCATTGCAGTACCTAAACTCTGACCTTTGCAAACCTTATCTAGTCTATTGGAAGCATTTTCAGTGTGCCACTGCTCTAACACTACAGCTCCAAACACAAGCTGTTATAACTATGCCTCTCATCGCTTCTAAAATCTGCCCATTTTATGGTCTCTTTCATTGGTACTCATCCAACCACCTCTCTCCATGTCCTCCAACAACTCTGCTCTCGTTATACAGGAGATATATGGGGCAAGGCAGTGTGCCTTCTGCACTGTCCTGAGGGAACTGGCAGATTCGGGATGACATTCTGAACTGCTTCCTTGATGCCTCCATGGAGCAAGTTCTGCAGAAACTGTATCTCTTCTGCAGTTCTCCTACTTGGTGTTTTATTATTAGGAACAGTTGCGTGAACCCCCCCCCCAAGACTCACAGTTGCTTAGAAATTCATCTGCTCCTGCTGCTTGTTGCTCACCTGAAATCACAAGCAACTGTGGAGAGGATTATGACTGACTGAGAAATTAGCAGGAGCAGATGACATGACATGCTGCGTAACAAACGGCAAAAATCCCATTTTCTTGCAAATGTCCTAACCAGGCGGTTTTGGGGAGGTGGGGAAGACAAACACAGAAGATCTAAAGTTATGGGAAAGGATCATTTCTATTCCTGGAAGAGATCAGAGAGCTTTGGAAATGCAGACAACCACCTCCACAAATGGGGTTTCCATGTTCCAAAAGTCACCCACAGGGAACACACAAGAAAGGGGGTTAAGAACAAGCACATCTACAGAGGGAATGAACAAGAAGCTCTTCTATTTATTTGCTAAATGGATGAAAGATTCAGCTTCTTGCTGAATTTATCGGAAGCCACTGACAAATCACACTCTTCTCCCTGCATTCTGTTCCTGAAAGGGCACCAAGCAAGTGAAAGCAGAAAAGTCAAAATCAAGGCAACTACATCAGAAGAATAATGTTCTCTCCTGTTCTAGCAGTAGCAGAGGATGTACCAGGGCCTTCACATGAGCCCTTTTCAACTCATCTTCTGGCTTTAATGGCAACTTAATGTCATCTGCTTCACAAACAAAGCATCTTGGTGGCCATAAACTTTCTCCTCTCGTTTGGCCAGGTGACTGCAGACCCTAGCTTTCTGAGCAGACTATAGTGCAGTGGTGGGCTTAGACCTTCTCCATGTATGTACAGTCACCTTCCTGGCTGCACGGCACTGGTCCTGACTGATCCCAGTATGCCCTAAGCTCATACAAGGCTTAATTATACTGTCTGCTAATTTTACTTCAGGGGAGACTAAAGGGTGGGTGAGAGCAAGGAAGAAATGATCCAGCGGATACAGCTTTGCTCCCCACCAGCTTTCTAGGGACTCTGTTTCTAAGTGCCCAGTCCCTTAGTATGGGGAACACTGGGAGTCCAGCACTACAGACAGCCAAACACAGGCAGGATAAAAAGAGAACGCTGTGAGCCTGGCCCAGGCTGTCTAAGGGAAGGCCAGCTTGCACAGACCTCCCCACCACAGCCGTGTCTGTGCGACTTGCTATAGACACTGTGGCTAGGGCACAGCTGTGCACCTGCACATCAATCCGGCTGCTCGTTCCATTCCTAAGGCTAAGGGCAAGGAAGTGCTTTCAATCTAGGATGCAGAAGCTTGCAAGCAGGAATACCACT
Organism: Rhea pennata; assembly: GCF_028389875.1. Classification (NCBI taxonomy): domain Eukaryota; kingdom Metazoa; phylum Chordata; class Aves; order Rheiformes; family Rheidae; genus Rhea; species Rhea pennata. The sequence goes on along the minus strand of NC_084670.1, from coordinate 11,511,126 downwards.
GGCCTTCTCCATGGGGAGGAAGGACCAGGGTAGCAGAGCTCCAATGCCTGAGCTTGCTTGCCTGTGCTAGCAACTCTACCCAACCAGGCTGTGCAAGGGCTGTTGTTTTGGACACTTACCTAGCCACAGCGGCTGCCCTTGGGAGTTGAAGAGGAGGGTCTCACCCTCGCGCTGGTAAGAGGGAGAAACATAGAAGTCACTGCTAATGATGCGCTGCAAATGGCTGTCCTGCCAATGGAGGTCACAGCCCTCAATCGCACGGGTGAACACAGTTCGTCTGGGCCTGGCCAGGGAGTCTGCAGAGAGAAATACCATCAGCACCTCTGGGGCAGCAGTGGGACCTTCCCATAGCCCAGTAATAGAAATAGGTCCTGCATGGGACTGATTCAGCTCCAGGATGCTGAAGGTGATAGTGAGGGAAGCTAACTGGGAACAACTCAGCTAGCACTGCTCCAGGCTTGGAGCACAGTAACAGTCAAGATGTGGAGAGCCCTTCCCTCAAAGAGCCTGGAAGTAAGCGCAGACCCAGTGCCAGACCCATTCAATTCCTGTCATTAGTTTTCTGATGATAAATTACTGTCACATACTAGGCTGATGTCTAAAAAAAAAAAAGTTTGCAACCTTCCAGGGTGAAAGCACAGGCTGCGGACAGCTACTGAGGGCCAGCACTAGGCTCGCAAAGGGACCTGTGCCAGCAAGTCCAGCCTGCCTCTGGCCAGTCGAGAACCACCACCTTCCCAGCAAATGCTGCAGGGCATGCAAGAGGGCCAGGAGGGGAGGAGATGGCACCATCTTAAACTCCACAGCTCTGCAGCAATCATCTGTCTGTGCCAATGTTCAGAGTCAGGCTGCTCTGCAACTAAAACGACATTATTCAAAGCTAGAGCGCTGCTCTGTTATTATGCAACCCAAAATGACACAGCTTGCTACATATTAATGGAAAAATAAAAAGGAACAGTCTGCTTCCTACACTCATGCCTACCCATGTAGTCCCTCTACCTTGGAAGACAGAGGTGTCTGCTTATACAACTAGGCTGATACTACTGGTAAATACAACTGCTGCTTATTCCTGTCACTACCTGCTCTCCAATGAATCAGCCAACCGTCTGGTCTGGCTCTTCTGGGCTGAGATTTCTTTTGGGTCATTGTTTTTCTTGGACAGTGCTGTTGGGCAGCAAGAGAAGGTCACCGTCTACTTGCTTCTTGTCTGGGAATGATGGGGCAGAATGCGAATTTCACTCCAGCCAGACAAATCAGTCAGGTGGTTTGTAGGGATGAAAGGGCCTGACTGTAGCTTCCCTGCTACCATCCCAGCCACACTGGAACATGGCAGCAAAAAAAGGCTGCAAAACAGGAAGCCCCAAACATGGTGCAATGCTCAACGTTAGGTCCTGCAATCTGTGAGATGGCCAAGTTAAATGAATTCAAGAGGGGAAAACAAAAGGCTCTGCTCAAAGCTGAACCAGGGAGGCTGGATAAACACACTCTGGAAACGATGGCAACAAGCAATTAGCCTGAATGCTGCAGGCACCCTGAGGTGGATAGAAATTAAACAGGTGTTCATATGTACAGAACCTATCCTTCTTGAGCCAGCAGGTTTACTTTAACAGGAAGGATTTCAGGAAACAGCCATTATCTTCCAGTAATAAAAGAGGCTGGTAACAATTTGCAGCAGTATTTGCATATTCACAAACATTAACCCCAGGACACCTCCAGGATCAGCTTTGTTTTCATTCTCTGGCTTGGACAGGGAGGAGCAGAGGGATGAGGAGATGCTCTCAGCACAGGCTAAGCAGCAGCAAGGCACTTTGGATCTGTGCTTAGCCCCGGAGACCTGCCCTGAATGCTAGAGCGCATCTTTTGCAAGACTGGGAGCACCGGGGGCGAGTCCCAGGCCTGTGCTCAGCCCTGCAGGAGATGGAGCAAGGCCAGGTTGAAATTAAGCCGATCCCCGATGACGTGCACATGAGGCAGGCAGGCACAGCAAGCGTGCAGGGCATATGGTCCTGGGCCGAGCTGGAAGGGGCTGGCCTGCCAGCCCCTCTCCCGAGCCGCTGCTGGGGGACCGCGGCGGCCACAGGGGAGGCCGAAAGCACTAATTACACCCGGAAGAGTGAAGTTTGCTTCGCAGCACGGCTGACTTCCCCTCTCGCTTCTTCCCACTTTGGCTGCGTGTAATACACCAAAGACCAATTATAGTGGAGCAGATGGAGGCACTGTAAGAGCAGTAAGTTTCAATTAATGTCTATTTCAGGCAAAAGGAAGGGGGAAAAGTGCTTAAATACAAAGGGATCAAATGCTTTGTCAGGGGTCGAGAAAATATTTTAGCACTAATGAACAACCCCACAACTAAGTTGCTTCGTTTGTGCTCTGCACTTGAACTGCTTTTAACAGCCCGGGCTAATGACTTATCTACTGAACCGCACCAGCTACGATTTGAATAAAAGAACAGTAAGTCAAGCTCAACGGCTAAGCAAGACGCTCTGCACCACCTCCGACGCCTCACCTCCCCATTATAGCAAAGGTTGCAGAGCTCAGCTCTGCACCGATTCAGGCAGCACTGGCTTTCTGTACAGCTTTAGCATACCTATCTAGCTTCTTAGAAGCTCTCAAGTCATTAAAGGGGCCTTTAAACGTGATTTTAAGCTCAAAATCCCGGTACGCTCACCCAAGATGCAGCACAGAATCAAACATTTTCAAGCGTTCCTAAAATCAGAGCCTGTGATGTGTTTTGCATCAGAGACATCACCCATGGGATGACAAGAGAAATAAGGAAAGCCAGCTCGCTCGAGTTGGACATCCTCAGGGAAAGCAGCACCCAGAGACACGTATGCTTTCTGCACGTTCAGCGCAAGCACCACACCCTGCGCTGCACCTGCAGGGAAACACGGTGACCTGACTGACGCGTCCTGATGCGTCCGCACAGCTTTGCACTGTGCAGGGGTCTCTTTTCCTTGTGCTTTGCTTTGGGGGGCATTTAAAAAAAAAAAAAAAACGCTCCGCTCTGGACTAATTCTGCTCCTTACGAAGCAGGTAAACTTCTCACTGACGTCAGAAGAGGCAGCTCTGAGCCAGTGCTCAGCGTTCACACACATCCACGTGCCAGGACTCCGTGGCGCCGGTTTTCGTCTCTGTGACCGAAGCGCCGAGCTTGAACAGCCTTTCTGGTTGCTGCACAGTATTTCGGACATGCGTGAAATAAGCTTTAAACACAGCAATTCAGAAGCCCACGAAACGCAAACTTCTGAAAATACAACCCGAATCCCATCGAGCCAAATAATTTGTGAATCAGGGAAATGAAATTTTCTTGTGACAAAACACCATACCTGGAGTGCCTTCTACCGAAGCAGCATTTTTACTTCGCTGGGGCCAGGACAGACTAGCTAAAGGCAACAGATCTGGCCTGTATGGGCTAGCGACAGACACACTGAGCTCCTAGGGCAAGTTTTGACCTGGACCCAAACTCCAGCTGTGGGCTGGATTCCCATTCCCCCCAGCCTGGACTCACCTTGGCTGTGACTGGAGCTCTGCGTAAGTGCGTTGGTGATATTGGGAAGCTCATTGCCGTAATTGCCATCTTCCAAGGGACACACATCCATCTCGCCCCATTTCCGCAGCTGCCGCAGCCAGCAGGATTTCTCTTCCAGCTTGCAGTGTGGGTTTAACACGACGCACACCCACAGTGCCCCTAAACAAAGCAAAGAAATAAAGAATGTGCCAAGCTGTACCCGTGTGGCAAAGCTCTCCGGCACCGCCTGGCCTCTGCATTGCCGCTGCTGTGCTCCTCGTGAAAGCCAGGAACGTTTTAACAGCGTCCATAAACTCATCTCAGTATAATGCATAGACCCAGGAGGGGGATTTAGACAGCTTTTAAATAAAAGTAAAACTCCTCTGTAATGAAGCTAAATTATAATCTCATGAGATGGGGGACAGTGGGGAGGAGGGAGGAAGAGATCGGCTGTGTATGAATTTGTGAGTGCTGTCTGCCAGGACAAATCTAGTGTTTGAACTACACATCAAAGCACACTTAAAAACACCCTGGCAAGCTGCAGAGTCTGTATCTCCAAAGACTAACCTGATTTTGATCCTACCCACGTTCCAAGCGGTTTAAAGCCCACTCAGAATGCTATTTCATCTGCCATTGTTCTTCAGGCCATTTGCATTCAACTATTTAAAAAGGAGATTTGGTGTATTTTCTTCCTTTCCCCCCCCCCCCTCTTTTTTAATCCCCCGTAGTCCCCAGACTGCAGCAGAGGAACGTGGAGTTTGGCTTGATGTCTCACAGGCAAGAGCCCTCCAAGGTGTGAGGCTCCGGCAAGTGGAGGTGTGCATCAGCAGGACGTGCACCTAGACAACCTCTGGGCTCGTCACAGGACTTCCCATACCCTATGATGCTGTCTGCCATGTGAGAGGCGAAACCAGACCCAAGGACATCTGTCATCATTAAGATTCAACTAAGTATTTCATCAGAAAGAGCTGTCACTGGTGCTGCTAACCAAGCTAGGTCACTCTCCTGGGTGACCCACTGCTTCAAGCAGGACTGCAGCGGCTCATATAAGTGCAAACATAATCACCCTGGGCTGCAAGAGGAGCAGGTGGGACACACAGAGATATAAGCCCTGGCAACTCCCATCCACTTCCTCCCCATCGTTCTCAGGCTCTGAAACTGCCATGAACTCACTTGTGTTCCCATCTTCGCATTTCACCCTGCAAATGCAGCTGAGAAGAGGATGGCCTCCAAGCACGACATTGTCCACAGCTGCTTTCCCAGGGCAGCTGCCAAACTGCCCAGATTTCCATGTTAGAGGACTGAGTGGAAACCTCTCACCCGCAAAAACACATGGTTTGAGCCTCACCATCCTCTTCCAGCTTAGACAGTGCAGCTTTCACTCTGCCTGGACACTTGCATGGATGTTTCAGTCATTAACACAGCACGTAATGCACAAGAGCTGTGCTCGCTTTAACTGCGCTGAGAGGCTTTGCTCAGTGGGAGAGATGTTAGGGCATCAAAATGCAGATGGTGGCAGCAGTATTGCATCCAGTAAAGGGCACAGAAAAAGCAACTGCAGCTACTTGAGATCAGCATACATGCAGAAGAGCCCTTGTTTGGTCCACCCCCACCTGTGTCTCAGCACCACCGTTCCCACATGCCAGGAACAGTGATGAAATTCCACTCAGCTCTGATGAACGAGGTGAATTAAGCCTGATCTGCAATATCAGAGATTACTGCATCTGCAAGACAGGAGCTGTCTCATTTAGGGGTCTTGGAGCCCCTCTGGCTACACTCAGAGACAACATTTCCAGGTGGATATTTCAAATGCCTCCACAGCCAGCACAGTTTCCAAACATTCAATACTCCTTTGAAAAGTTGCCCTGAAGTCAGTCAGTAGGATAGGGGGCAGCAGCCCTCCTTAACAGGCAGGGTTTGGGGTAGGTCCCGTCCCTCTCTGAGCAGGGCCATGTCATTCACTCCTGTGCCATTATCTCCCCTCTGCAAATGGACATGCTTTAGAAGGACTGGAATGCGAATCCAGGCATTTCTCCACTGCCAAAAACTAAATACTTCATACGCTCTGCTAAGTGGCTTAGCAGCAAGTACAGAACAGGAACTCAAAGTACAGTAGCATGACAGGCAAGCCTCGGCCACCACCTAATCGCTGAAATGCCCAGGAGTGAGAAGAAAGAGAGAGGCATTATTCTGCCTGGAGCCAGCAACAACAGCGAGCGGGACAACGGCCCCATCTGTGCCGCGCTGGGTTCGGAGACAACCGGGGGTGCTGCTGAACAGCCCCCAGATCCCCCTGGCTGCAGGGAAGCTTGCATGGACATGGCATCTTTGAAAAATCAGGCCTCAGCTCTGGAAATCAGGTCTTTCTTAAGCACCTGATTCAAGATCCTGTTCGGACAGCTGGGAGTTACTGATCGTCAGCTGAGTGATGAGCTCGTGCTCACTGCTCATCCCCAGCCAGCAGTAAAACACACCACCTCCTTGGGCTGGCAGCTAAATCCTAGATTTGACTCCTTGTATTGGGCAGCCCCAGGGCTATGGCTGGTTTTGGACACTCCCTTTCCACCACCGCTCCTGTCGGCTCTCACTGCCATCTGTGTCCAGTCTGAGGTTTCTGCAGCAAAGAGCAACTTCTGGCAGATTTGGTTTGCACATCAGAGCGCACAGGAGTGAGCAGCAATGGGCATGGTCAGCTTTCCCCTGCCTCTGCTGCAGGCTCAAGTCTTAAATCACCGTGGTGGATTCCTCGGGGCTCGTTTTTCAGAGCAGAGAGGCTGCAGACACGAGGATCGGAGAGGCTGACAGGTGGAAACGAGGCTCGATGCTCCAGCTCCACTCCTTCCAGGAACGTGACGTGCCCGCCAGAGTTTTGGCTCCCACAACCCCACTACAATGTGATCCTACGGATTCTCATGACTTGGCAGCCTACTCTTGGGAACCCTCTGAGGCATCCTTTGACCACTCCAGTGGGCTCTCCTGTACAAGGGAAGACGCAGTGAGGACAAGGGGAGGATTCACATCTGTCTCAGTGGGGAACTGCCACTATCTTTATCTAGAAAATGGAAAAGATGGGTTTTCTGAGCCCTTTGGTTAAGTGGCATCAGCAACAGCACCATTGACTCTATCCATGGACCGATACGCTGAGCTGGGTCAGACTTTGTGTCTGCTCACGTGCTGCAGAAACCTTCATCCGAACTTTCCGACAGCAGAAGGTTAAGTGGGGAACACAACAGCAGATCATGATTAAGCTAAGCCTCTAAACAAAACTGCTTTTTGATTATGGGGCTAGGCGGAGGGAGAGGGGTCACCAGAGCCTCCTGACCCCACTGTCCCCGACTGCAGGCCCCAGAGAGGACAGGCGCTCTGATTCTGCACTGAAGTTTCCAAACCATCAAAGAAATTCTCTCCTTTCCCACAGGGTCGCTTCTCCAGCTTAATCTGCTGAAATTCCCCACTGTAAACAAGTGGCCGAGATAAATAAACCCGTCTCCAGGCAGATTAAGGTCAGGCTGCACTTCAGCTGGGTTTTCGTCTATTTTTCGTAATTAGGCTTTAATCGTAAGTACTAATGCGCCAGGGCAAATACTCCCACGCCGCTCAGCTCTCTTCCCAACAGGTCTGTCCTTTGGCTCCCTAGCAGACAGTGCAATAGATGTTCAGTCTGCAGCACATACACAAGCAAATGATGTTGTCCCCCTGCCACTCTTTTTTTTTTTTTTTTTTAACTACAAAATCCTGCAAAATCCTTTACATTTTACCCTGTATAAATCCACAATCTTCTTTGAGGCTGATCTTCTTGCAATCCCACACAAGTCTGCGATGCAGTCTTTGTTTAAAAAAAAAAAAAGAAATAAATGATTAATTATTAAACATGTGCCCAAAATAATTTCGTCAGGGCCCACTTTCTCTTTCTTCTCACAGTGCCAGGCAGAGGAACACAGTCTGCACTGGGACTCCTTGCGGCAGCTGGCGCAGGGCCTCTCTTCTCCCTCCCGCCCTCTCCCTTTGGCAGAGCCACCGCAGTGCTAATGCTGCTGCAGCTTTGGCATCTGCAGCCTACAAGCATTTTGACAATGTGGCTTCACTGCCCCATGTATGCCAGCTACCATTATCCACCCAACGACATTTTTGGACAAGCTGTCATCTGCACGACTCACTGCCACAAGGACTTTACAAGGCCATACCCGAAAACGGGCATCCTCTTGCTCGTTTAATTGGTTGCCTTCCCAACTGCGCTGAACACCTCTTGGCCATGGCAGCAGGAGTGAGACCATCAGCACACCTGACTTGTGATGTCTACGCCACCACCACAAAGGTTCTCCACGCTGTCCATCATTCGCCACCCTGCTAATATTTGTTACTAATGAAGATCACCAATTCATTGCTGTTCCTCATGCCTTCATGTTTCCACTCTTCCTTTCAGTGGGATGCTCTGAAGCTGTCCAAGGCCAAAGCCACCAGGAACTTCTGTAAGAGTGGGGGAATATTTTCTGTTCTGAAAACTACCACGTTTGTGCACTTCCTGCCTTGGGGTGACCACTTGGACCATCACCATACTCTCTGCAGGTACTTCTTTTCTGCGTGACTGTGCCCAAATCTCTCCAAGTGACGTGCCTACACCAGGCGAGCCATTCTTTCTGACGTGTATTGGCTGGCACGTTTCACCTGCTGTCATACCGATCCCATCTCATTAGGGCTTGATGTTCCCCAGTCATCTTGCCATCTGCTCATAAGGACGCATTATCGCTTCCCCCTGCTTTGCTGAGGGAAACTAAATGCACCAAACAGGTCCTTGCACAGTTAGGCCAGGACTGAAAACTGACCACTCACCCCTGACGTATGCTGGAAAGGAGGGAGGGCTCCTGGCTTGGATATCTCGTTTGAATTCAGGCCAACTAACTTGTAATTCTGGGCAAACTGCTTCCTGCCTCTAGGCCTGCCTAGACTTCCATATATCCGTATTTCACAGATGTGTTTTTTTTCTTCCATGTGGAAATTCTAGCTTGGTGGATTTGGCCACCTCTCCGGGATTCTTGTGCATCCAGCCATCTAGCTGCAGCCTCCTGAAATCCTGGAAATATCTTTTTGGCAAGCAAGCACAGATCAGCTCTCCAGAGTCTGTATGCTGATTTCCATCTAGGGAACCTCATGCAGAAGTGAGGTATCCTGGCCCTGCCTGGCCCTTTGTTTGTGGTGTTTGGTCAGCTTCTCAAATCTCACAGTTCTCTTTGCATTTGTTCAGCATTTAGGATAAGGTCTGCAATTTCAGCTGGAGTTTCTATCTGTTACTGTAATACCGCAGCAAGAAGGCTCCATGGGAGAGCTTCTCCCTCTCGACCCACCGTGCTGGAGAGCAGGTCAAGGACATTTTGAAAGCCAAAGCAAACTGGTGGCTGATTGTCAGTTATCAAGCATTTCACAGACACGACCACTTACAGCAGTGTGATTTTATAGCAGGGATTCTCAAGCTGCATCATAACCCAATTGTTCCAGTCATGCACAGCGCTACCGCTCTGGACGGTGATGGCGCACATTTATCAATGAATTCCAGGAATTCCTGCTATAAGCACTGCTCCAATGGCTCAGCCCAAAGCTCCTTCTACCTGGTATACCACTTCCCACAGCAGGCAGGGACAGACCTTAGGGAAAACTGTAAGAGCAGGGCAAGTTTGGAGAGATACTTTACCAGGAAACCCATCCACTCTCCCTCAACCTTTGGTTGAATTCAAACATCTTGAAAGAGAAGTTGTACTTGTGTTTAGCAGCCCTTTTTTTTCCTCCTCATTTTTCTAAGAGATTTTTATAACAATCTCCTCCAAAGGGCATGCACCCACAGACGGGGCTCCTCTTCCCAGACGAGCCTCATCCTTCTTCTAGCTTTACAATATGCCTTACACAGCACCTTCCACCAGCAAGCCACAGAAGAGCTCACTTGCTCACTGTGAAACTACGGCACAAGCCAAATTACTCACCCAAGGTCTCAGGATAACCAGAACAGCCCAAGACTGCTACCTGAGCTCCACCACACAACCAACCCCTTCTGGCCCATGTTATCTTAATGTTTATTTCTAATGGTATTATGGTATCAGCCAGCTGAGCCAGTGCCTAAGATGCCTAACCAGAATTACCGAGAACTGCATTTGAAGTGTATTCCTTTTAAAGCCATGCTCTGCACTGGCCATCCTTCCCCACTCACCTCAGGAAAGCACACCAGAGCAGGTAAAAGTTGGTTAGGCAGGATAAGGCTTAATATCTGCCTCTCCCTTTTCAGATTGCCATTCCTGTAGGAATGGCACTTCCATGTCCAGGCTACATCCAGCCCCCTGTGTCCTGGCAAAGGCTTTTGGCTAGCACACCAAACACAAGCTCTGGTCAGCCAGATGACTCAGCTGAGCAGCACAGGACATCTGACCCTTTTCTGGCTCTCTGCAACTTACCTAGCTCATCCCAGAGCTGCCGGCACTTCTCTGTTATGCCTGTCCCCTGCTGCCTCCAGAGGGAGAGCCGAGGATCAGCCATGAACTGCTCCGTTATCAACGTCAGCATCCTGGCCCCGTTGGAATCCCTCATGCGCAGCATCTCCCGGACCTGGAGGGGGCAGAGAGAAGGTCCTTTGTTAGACAAACTAGGTCCCCAGAGGGGTAACGCTCACATAGAGGCTGTGACCTGGGTGGTCAGCATCTGGTGAGTACCAGCTACATCCTGCACTTTGAAGAGGCCTAAATGATCAGGAATTCGAAAACAAGGCCCTTGTGCAAAGAAAGAGAGGAGCATCTCCATGGTCTGAATCGGTTCTGCAGATGGCAGGACTGAATTTCTCTGCACTATGCTGATGGGGAGATGGGGGAAAAGCCTTCCTTTGAACAGGAATCTCTGCCATCCCATTGTGCAGGAGGAAGAGACTGAGCTGGAGAGAGGCCAAGTCAACCTAGGCCTGACCCAGCGGCTGGATTACAACAGCCCATCCAGCGACTGGGCAAGAAGGCACTGGAGCATGGATTCCCAGCTGTGATGGGCACAGCGCCAGGGCAGCAAGCAAGCTGCCAGCTACGTGATGTGCCGAGCAGAGGGCAGCAAAAAGAGAGCAGCTGGCTCCTCCTCACCTTGGCAAACATGGAGTTGAGCTGCTTCCCCGAGCCATAGTACCCTCCCTGAGATAGGAACAGCTTCACCTGCTCTCGGACCTGCTCTTCATCCAGGTGCCAGCAGTTCTCATCATCAATACTGGCCCCAGCAGTGGGATCAGGAGCACCTGGGGGAAAGAGGAAGGAGTAAAAAGAGACAACGGAGTTTATAACAGTGGGGTCAGCAATCCCAGAGGGCAAGAAGAAATGGATCCACCTCTGCTGAGTGTTTATCAGCTCAAGTGAGGAAAACAGTCAGATTCCCAGACATCCAGCTCTAGCCACCAGTGTCATGCTCTCCTTGCTGCAGCTGACAGAGTTAATGAGTTAATGTCTACAGCCCTGCTCATTCATCCCACTAAGTCCAGGCATGACAACAAGGACTATGTTTGCCCAGATTTCATTGCTAGCCCAGAGTCGGCCAGGATAATCATGCCTGATGATGAAAGCCACATCGCTTCCCCCTCTGTGCCCTATGTGAAGTAAGCCTGAGAAAGAGCATGGTCCTGCCTTCCTTCAAAATCTCCAGGGTGAAGGCAAGGCAACTACAGAGACCTGCACTCTTTGGCTCCTGGATCGCACAGCGTTCTCCTCCATATCATGGTTTTATTTAAGCATTAATAAAGATCTAATTCCTGCAAGCTTCCTCATGTTGGGAAGCTGTTTAACAGAGGTACCACTGGATGGAGACTTCAGAGTCCGACATTCAAACTTCTGGGACTGCCTCAGCTTTGCTTTAGGACTAGGGATAAATCTCCATGCATCAGTGTATCTGCCTGGAAGGGACCCTCCTTTGGAAAGCACTAGGAATCAATAATGCAAACTATGACTGGACCCAGGGATTTTGGCAGGCCACTTGCATATGTTCACCAGGTGTACTTCATCTTAAAGAAAAAGAAATCCACAAGCATCTGAGACAAACAATACCACGGATCCACCTCCCGCTGCCTTGTCCCTTTCAAATCCTGTTTTTTCTCAGAGGGCTGTTTGACCACACTGCAACAGCCTGGCTTTGCGGTTAACAGCCAGGCAGCAACAAGCCTCTATCAGCAGCCAGCCCACCCCAGCACAACCTGTGCCAAAGAGCCCCAGTGCCAGAGGATGCCTGTTTAACCTGAAGACACTTTTAGCACTGTGGTGCTGCAGTCAGTCTGCAATCACCAAAAAAAAAAAAAAAAAATCCCAACCCCAAACTTTTTTGTGAAAACTCTTCTGATTTTTCAAAGGCAGCTTTGTGAAAGGCGCTGATGGATGCTGTGACTTTGCGAAGAACCACTGGCACCTCTGTATCCTGGTGCTGAACATCACATAACAGAAATGCAGTGACTTGCCTCTGCGAAGCAGAAAGGCTCTGCAGAAATTCCTTGTTGAAGAGTGGTGGTGAGGAGAGACAGGAGTGGCCAGAGCATATGCCATTGGGTTTGAACCTACTGCTCTCCTCACCTCTGCTCTCGAGCAAGGAAGTCAGCACGGGAAAAGTGAGGCACCACATGAACACCCACAGGAAAGCTGTAGCTGAGATGTTTCCAATTAAATCTTAATGATGTCTTCCCTGCTCCACTGGTATCAGAGTGGGGAATCGACATCTCTGTTTTCATAACTATCCACTGCCAAAACACTGCTCCTTCGCCACTGCCACAGCTTGGGGGGCATGAAGGTGCCAGCCTCATGTGGAGTCCTAGCCATCAGAGGTGCCCAGCATCTCCCAGGAGACACAGAGCCAAGGGCCCAAACCCACTTCATGAAAAGCAAACTGCAGGATGTCTGCTCAGCAGGGCAGCTGTCTCTTCTTGGCTTGTAAACGAGAGGACATCAACCCGAGGGGTTTTGCTCTGCCAGCAGAGGCTGAGAATGCTCCTGACCTGATAAGATACAGCTATTTGTATTTAATGTCCTTTACAAAATTCCTTTAATTTCTGCTAACAATTACTGCCCCAGAGCCTTTCCAGAAAGCCCTAGGCAGAGCCTGTGCCACGCTGAAGGGAAAAGATGATGGTGCTCCTGCTGCAGAATAATTTATAGTTGACAGCACAATGTAATTGGGACAGGATCTAAAGCAGCGGACAGGAAAATCGCAGCCACTGGATGCACACATGGGCTCTTGCCTGGAGCCCCACGTTGTGCAGGAGGGAACCAGCAACACACGTGACCTGGTCCCGCTCCCCCCCACCGGTGGCCAAGCCCTGCCATTAGCCACAAGGGCTCCCCAGTGCAATGGGGACAGTTCATCCTGTCCACAGCACGTTTCAGCTTTTCCATGCCTTTTCCTTCCCCCTCCACCCAGCCCTGTCCTTATCTCCGCTCCCCCTTGCAGATAAAGAGCAGACAAGCTAGCGATTATCCTGTATCAGGAACCGGTGACTAATCTGTCTACCACGAGCACTTATCCGGCCCCCATCACTGGAGTATCTGAGACGCTCGCACTCTTCTCATATCCTCCTCCTGCCACCCTGCCTGCCTCTCCCAGCTCTAGCTATCAGCCTGGCCATCATCCCAGCTACATCCGTAGAGTCATCTGGTGGCACCCATACGGTCTGGGATGATGTGGAGCACTGCGGAGCTCAATCCATCCTTGCTCCTTCACCAGGGCCATGCATTCAAAACTAAGGAATTTGCAACACACAAAAAAGAGGCATCATTTCTGTATGTTCCCCAGCGGTACCCTCAGCGCTAGCTGCTCACAAGCAGTGTCAGCAACTTCAAGCACAAACAGTGAGGCAAGGAGTGCGTAGCTAAATAAAAATCTCCTCCTCCCACGCAACACATTGAGCACGTTTCACGTTTGGGTTCTGACCACAGCCAAATTAGTAACACAAATCCCACAACTCCAAATACAATCTAAATGTGCTTGTAAATTTGTTTTGCTCTCATATAAAAGATTCATAGGGAGGGTTGTAATATCAGATTCCTACACATGCAACACAAGCAGGCAGATAATGGGCTACCCAATTACTCTAGGGAGCTGGATAAACATTTAAGAGCAAACAACGGGATTTGTGCAGTGTTTAAATATTAATGGCAGGATTTGTCCACTTCCCATTGCCAATGTTAACACCGTGGCGACTTTGCCAGTGGCATGCTGTGACGCAGACGACGAGCGATTCCATGTCTCTGCTCCAAACGAGCTGGGAACGGCATGTAAAACAGCCCCAAGTCTGCGTAACACGTTTCTCATATAGCAGCATTCCTGATCCAAATAGCCTTTTTCAGATGTGTTTCATCTTTGTTCTGTGGGATTCAGTTTAAGGAAACACCAACACACGTCTTGAGTGGAAAGAGTGCTTCACTAGCCGATTTACACTGGCTATAGAAATAGAGATAAAAATGCCATCAATCACTCAGAGCAGGAGTCCTCCCTCACCCTAGGCGCTGCGCTTAACTATTCAACATCCACTAGAGGCTTCTCCAGAGGGGATACAAAGACTTACAAATAAGGAGTGGAAAAATCTATGAAATGAAAAATAAAGTAAACCTCAACATGGAAAACTTAACACCTTGCTCAGAAATCAGCCGCCAGAGGCCAAGAAAACTGAGTCCTCTCTTGGAACAGAAAAAAGCAGGTTTCCACAGCTGAAGAGGCAGCAAGACCCTCTCCACACACGCATGGACATGAGGTGTCCCAACACCTGCTGCAAGCGCAGAGCAGAAGAGCAGAACTTGGGTGAAAGCTCAACTATTTCCTGGCTGCCCTATGGGAGCCTTACATGGATCTTCAGAGGTGGAGAAGTCCTCTAGCCAAGGCGCTCTACAGTCAGACCTGCCACCAGCCCTGGCATGCAAAAAGAAAGGGAAATTACCATTTTTAATTGGGGGCTGGTGCTGACACACTGATGGTAAAAGCAACATGTGCCAAAGCCATCCTCGCCACCGTTCACCGGGGCCATCTCGTGACAGCACGTGGCATTGCTGCAAGCCTCTGGGCTGCGTCTCCAGCGTTTGGAAAGAAAATAGAAGTGAACGAAAAGCCACCCAGCTCGGGAAGGGAGTGGGGGTGGGGGGAGAGGATACAGCCAAATAAACAAACAACAGAAAACCTCAAAGAGAAAATAACCAGGCACCAGAAAGGAAATGAACTCTAACAAGAGATAAAAATAGTGGCAAAGCGACGGGGGGAGGACTCAAGCTCTGCTGAGCCTCCCAAGCCTCCCGTTTCATTTCCAAGTGGAGGGAGATCAGACAGAGCCTCCAGAGGAAGAATGAGGATCCGAAAACATCTGATGCTCATCGAGCAAGCAGAATCAGACTAGCTCCCAGCCATCAGCCACAGACACCTCAAAAAACAGGTCTGGTTTTGAAGAATAGGAGAGTCTAGCCACACGTTGGCAGGCAGATACCCAACGCTTGTCATGGTCTTTGGAGCCAAACCCCAAACTCCTCTGCAGACTTCTCTGCTCCCTTACCTGGCTCACTACGCAACGCCAAGATCAAAGCCAACACATTCAGGCTTTAAACTCCCCAAACTCCATTCTCCTCCACGCACCGCGTGTGAGTGCCCAGTGCTGCCCTTGTTGCCAGAAGAATGGAGGCCAAATTTACTCAGGTCTGCAAACTGCCTTCACAGGTCTCTTGGTGGGAGCTATGAAAAAGGGGTGAAAGTACGATGCTAATCATTGCAATGCATCATTAGGAGACCTCCCAGTGCTCTTAGGGCAGAATCCCAGCAAGATCCCTACAGAGCCCTTGTACAGCTGGGACCAACATCAAGGCCACCCATCGCTTGAGGGCCCCTTGCCAGGAGCTGCACACATGTGCTCCAGAGGCATTCAACAGCTGTAGAGGCTCTGCAAGACAGGAGAGAAAGAAGTCGCTGGCAGAGCCTTTCTCTCAAGCACTCAGGTGTATTTTTTCCCTTAAATTCAAATTAGCTCTGCAACTTGCAACACAATCCTCTGCAGACCTGACCTTCTCCTCTCCTCTGGGAAAAAGCAGAATTTCAAACAGATTTACCAGTGTCTTGTTCTGCCCTCTAGGCACTGTTGGGGGATGACCTTAGAGTTAAAGACCACCTGAGGACTTTTCAAACGTTAACCACACTTCAGTGTGGCAGGACAAGTGGGAAGATATTTCCTACCCAGCTGACCTAGCAACCGCCTTGCTGTGTACAAGGTGAAGTCCCAGGAACCAACTGGCTCAAGGTAGTCAAGAATACATCTGGGACAAAAGGAAGAAGATGAGATATCCTTATGGAATTTGTATTAGGCGAACCTGATATTCCCATACCAACGTCTGAGACAACCTTCATTCTGCTCCCTTCCTGAGGCACCACCCTGGCATCCTTCTGAGGTTCCTCTGCTCCAAGGCAGCTCCAGAGACCTTCAGTGCAGGACCACAGAGGCCACTTGGTGATTCAGGCTAACTCTCTGCAGGATTGTCCCAAATTGCAAGACAGCAGAGTTTTTGTGGCTTTTCTCTTTTGGGGCTCAGAAGAGCAAACAAAGCCTCTAGACATGTCAGCTGAGCACTACAGACACTGTGTCATCAACTGGCATTTCCGTGGGGCAGACAGACCTCCCCAGCCATTTCTCCTGGACTGAGCTCAGCAGCTCCCCTGGCTGGGCCCACGCACAGGGCAAGACCAGGGTGAGCTACTGAGCTGTAAACAAGGGCCGCCAAAATCTCCTCCTGTCTCCCTGTTCCTCCCCAAAAGAAGCACAAAGAGACAATGGGCTCTGAGACATGAAGAGAGAAACAAATCAAGGCAGAAATATTTTGGCCCTTGATCACCAAATGCAACACCAAGAGAAAAAATGTTTTTCACGACCCTTCTAAGTGCCTGCACTATGTCAGAGTCACTGTGTTGGAAATGCCACTTTTCATATCTTCAGCATTTCCTTGCATCTCCAGGTCCAAGACAGAGCCCTGCAGCAGCCCCTTCAGGCTAGCAGGGCACCATATCACAAAGCTCAGCCCCTCTGCAAACTGCTCTTTTCTCATTATACACTTCTGTCTTCAAGCTTCTAATAGAAAATTTTAATGACTACCATCTCTGGCCTTGCAATTGTCTCCATCAGTCTCATCTCCTTCCTTGGCCGCAGACTGTTTTTCCCCTTCACTAAGAAACAAATGTTTACCTCCAAAGTCCAGACATCCTAACTGGGCTCAAAGGACGTGTTTGCCTTTAGGGGAACAGCAGCTTTCCTCCTGTACTCCCCCTTACTGATCCAGTTTTCCTCTTAAAATAAATTCTATTCATTCAGTACAAGTGTGAACTGAGACGTAAGAGGAGACACGTTACTTCCCAAGTCTGTGGCTGCCTTGAACCCTGCATAATCACCGCTGCGGGATGCTGGGTCCATGCTGCTAGAGCATGAAAGCCTCTGGTACTGTCAAGCCTCATGGAGCTTTTTACCACTCTCTCCTCTGGTTTACTTGACTTTGTCCCTGAAAGCCGTCTACCTGTCTACAATCCATTTTCAGCACGTTTTCCTAGCCTTGCCCTTCTCAATACCTCCTGGCCTTCTCTGCAATACTTTACCAGTTCAAACTAGTCCCTGGTTGCTCTCTTTTCCCCTTTCCCATTCAAAGAGGCATTTTCTTTCTGTGGGTCACCGGCAGTACTGCATGGATGAAGGCACAGCTGCTACCAAATCACACACACACAGCAAAACTGCACCTATTCCTGGGACTTTCCATTGCTGCTGGTTGCCCAGAGCCACTTTCTCTGCCTGCATTTACCTATACTCAAGGCCACAGACTGGCACTGCAGCAAGCCTGTGGCTGATACACCTGAGGGCTGTGCTGCCATTCAGAGAGACCTGGACAGGCTGGAGAGTTGGGCAGAGAGGAACCTCATGAGGTTCAACAAGGGCAAGTGCAGAGTCCTGCACCTAGGGAGAAATAACCCGAGGCACCAGTACAAGCTGGGGGCTGACCTGCTGGAGAGCAGCTCTGCAGAGAAGGACCTGGGAGTGCTGGTGGATGACAAGCTGACCATGAGCCAGCAATGTGCCCTTGTGGCCAGGAAGGCTGATGGTATCCCGGGGTGCTTTGGGAAGAGTGTTGCCAGCAAGTTGAGGGAGGTGATCCTGCCCCTCTACTCAGCCCTGGGGAGGCCTCATCTCGAGTGCTGTGTCCAGTTCTGGGCTCCCAGTACGAGAGAGACATGGAGCTACTGGAGAGAGTCCAGCGGAGGGCTACGAGGAAGATCAGAGGGCTGGAGCATCTGCCCCATGAGGAACGGCTGCGAGAGCTGGGCTTCTTCAGCCTGGGGAAGAGAAGACTGAGAGGGGATCTTATCAATGTGTATAAGTACCTGAAGGGAGAGTATGAAAGGGATGGGGACAAACTTTTTTCAGTTGCCCTGTGTGACAGGACAAGAGGCAATTGAAGCACAGGAAGTTCCACCTGAATGTGAGGGGGAATTCCTTCACCGTGAGAGTGATGGAGCACTGGAACAGGTTGCCCAGAGAGGTTGTGGAGTCTCCTTCTCTGGAGATATTCAAGGCCTACCTGGATGCAACCCTGTCTAACATGTTCTAGGTGACCCTGCTGGGGGAGGGGGGGGGAAAGAGTGTTGGAGGGTTGGAGTAGATGATCTCCAGAGATCCTTTCCAACCTTACTGATTCTTTGATTCTGTTCTATGATTCTATGAAACCAACATGAGCCATGGGCTGGTGCTCCAAAAACCAGGGGGTGCAGGGAATTGATTTGCTCCAAGGGGCACCAGGGAGAAAAATGAGGAATGGAGGTGGACAGGGTAACATCATGGCCACCGCCAGATGCTCCTGACTCTGTAAGAGTTTTTGTTGTTGAACCAAAGCTTTCCTGCTGCAGCCTGTGGTTGCTCTCAGCAGCCACCCCATCAAGATAGGCCAGGAAGCAGCGAGTGGCATTTGCCAGCATAACGACAACCTTGCAGCCTGGCTGCGTGCCGGACAGTCACGCTGACATTTTCCATAAGAAGTAGGAACATGCTTGGGGAGGGGAAACGGCAGCACCAGAAGCCACTCTGGTCTTCTCATTCGAGCTGCCACTTCAGACAGGGAGAATGGAGGAGTTAGACACGTGAGACACTTTCGCTATGAGCACACTGCCCTTTGCAGCGATCTACTAGAGCAGAAACGTGACCTACTTAAGCATACAGAGGTCAAGTGGGAAGCAGACAGCCAGGCACACCTAGGCTCTCTGCTCTGATTGAATCCTTAGAGAATAAGCAAGTGGCTTGGCTGCGCTCCGAGACTGCATCATTACTGGATAGTTTGCATTTCCTTCGAGGAAGGCAGCCCGGAAGATCGGCATACGGTGTGCAGCCCCGCAGCTGCCAGCTCCTGCAAGGAGCAAAGATCTAAAGACCTGATACAAGTACCGTGCCCCAGGCACTGGTACGTTCTCAAAGGCAGGCAATTGCCTGTAATTTTCTTTGCTGTTCAGCCTCTGCAGAGGGAGAAAGAGCGCCCCGATCGGACAGGGGAGTATTATTTTATAAAAGGGCAATCCCATTGCACAGACCACTTGAGAGCTCTTCCTGGAGCTGGAGAAGCTGCAACACATGCAATTAGAAGTAACCTTTTTGGTGAGCAGAGGCAGGTGTGAAAGATTCAATCTCCATATGAAACTAAACAGATCCCCTGGGGAAATGTTAAAAGGAAAGAGTTTCTGGAGAGGCTGTTCTTGCTCTGAGTGTCATTCTGCTCACACACTGGGGTACTGCTGGGTGGCCAAGGTTATCGTCCTACAAGCCATCTTGGCCTCAACCCAGAGGCAAACGAAGACACAACCCCAGGGGTCTGAACTAGTCAAGACCAGGAAACGTGTATAAGCCTAAAGCTCTATTTAAAGCATACCTAAAAGAAGTTCAGATCTCAGGATCAGAGACCTTCTAAGAATGTGTGATCTGCTGCTGCGAAGGGCAAGAGGCGAAAAAAAATTGGATCCTTTTCAACTCGAGCCCCAGAGGAGCTGCTGGATTACTCTTATATCGGCAGCCGCACACAGGCATGGGCTGCAGCCGTTCCCAAGTTCCTTGTCTTGGGTTCATTGCTTGAGGAGCTCTCTGCAGTGTGGTTGCACTGTGGCTGTGCTTTACTGGCAGGGTGGAGAGGACAAAGCTTGCAACAGTGTCGAGGACTGTGAGCCAAAACCCTGGACAACAACCCTCTCTGAATTTGAAGGTGGTTGCTCTTTAGCTTTCCTTTCCACAGGGTGAGAAGTTTATTAATTTGACATCTTAATGCTGATCTGCATCATTCTCCAGAATGAGGTCAAGCTGAAATTCTTCTTAGAGAGAAGTAAACTTGCTTGTGGGTCTGGCTAGGTAGCCAAATGGGTAGTTGTCTTCTCTGGTGGAATAATGCAGCGTTTCTCAGTCAGTTCAAACTCGCGCACTGGAGGGCATGAATTTGTGCAAGTCTCAGGGGAGAGAGAATTTTTGCTTTGTTTTTTAAAACCACTTGTAAAAACAAGAGAGAGATATTGAATCAGAGCCAACATCTGTATCTTTGTAAGACTCACAATCACCAGTCTTTTGCTGACTCTATAGCAATAAATATTCAGGGCTATAAAAGCTTTTCCTCAATCTGTTTAGGAGAAAGCAGCCTCAAAAAAAATGGTATAAAAGTGATCTTTCCCAACCCAAGCGCCAGTGGATCAGTTCAGGGAGGAAGTAGAGCTCACCAATATCTTGCAGATCTAGTACCACAGCTCTTCATTGTTTTTCAATGCGAAAAAAATGAGGAAACCCCCCAAACCAGAAATTTCAGAGCACAACCACACACATAGCAGATGTGGCCCAGTGGAGGAGACAAAAGCCTCTCCCAAGGTGGAAGCAGGAATGATCGGATGGAGCCAAGGTGAGGGAAAAACTCCTGAGATCTGAGCTGCCATCACCAGCACGATGAGGTGGACCCCCAGCCTCACCTCTATATGTGGATTCAACCAGTCCGGATCCTATTTTAGGCTGCATAGGGGGCTTTTCATCTTCAGAGCACTTAACAGACATGCGTTAACCCCCAGAACACCCTTCCGTGGCAGATAAGTGTTTATTATCTCTGCTTTACAGCTGGAGGGCTAGGCACAGTGCAGCATAGGTCATTGCTGAGGCCTTGGGGCAACCTCAGCTCCTCGAGAAAGAGTCACTGCAGCTACTCAGCTCCTCTGAAAGACAGCCTGAGCGCCCAGCTCATACTGCCAAGGATAGCCCCAGGGCACCTCTCCAGGTAGGGTGACCACCTCCCAGGCTCGCAGGCACCTGGAGCAGGGCTGGGATCAGCACTGTCCCACTCAGGGCACCTTCCGTGCAAGGAAGTCCAAAGCCCCTTCCAAACACAAAGCACCATGGCACATCACTGTTGCCTTGTGCACTAGGTCAGGACAGCAGTGCTCATTTATTATGGGCAAATTAACGCCTGCAGAGATTAAAGTTTTATCTCCTGCCAGCTCAGCCGCATCTGACTTAGCAACGTGCAGGGCTGGGTTAGCACTGTGTCACCACATGCTCAAGAAGCCACCTCCACGCTACGCCTCCCACTCCCTGGTATCTCAGCACCGAGTCTCTAGAAGAGCCCTCTGTTTTGGGGAGTAAACATGCTTCCTTCCTCTGCCCTCAACTTTTCCGTGCTATTCTAAACTATTCCTTGTGCACCATGAGCCTGCCTGCTCTATCTTGTCTTGTCTGTTTAAGCCAGCGTTTGATGTGAGGAATAGAGAGGTAAGGAGGGGACACAAGGCCAACATCAATGTGGTACCAATGCCCATGCTTTAACTTCAGTTTGACATTGTCACCTCTCTCTATGCAGTACTAGACAAAGATGGCAAAAGGAAGGCCACAGCCGCCCCTGTGAAACTGCGAGCCTCAGCCCCCAAAAGGGAGCATATTAGTGCCAAACCACCAAGCAAGGAACAAAGAATTACCATGCACTTGGTTAATTTCCGAATTGGATGACAGGATCTCATCAGCCAACTTCTGGGCAGTGGGCAGCACCTCAGTGTGGTGTGCCGTGATCAAATATTGAACAAACTTCTGGAGCTGGTCCCTGTTCATCTGGAAAAGGGTCTCTGAGATAGGAAGACGGAGTTTGACTTGGTCCGGTTTGCGGATCCTGTACAGCGAGAGTGCCACAACGTGGGCGCAGTAAAAAATGTCCTTGTTCCCACAGCCACATGTCACTGATGTGATCTTGCAGCGGTCGAAGCTGATGGCAACCTTGTAGGTCACCTCTGGCTCGGTGGCGGTCGCAGGCTCTGTGACTGTCCCGCTGAGGTGGAAACCTGAAGAAGGAAAACAAGAGCAAGGAGATACCACATTAGCTTGGTACTGACCACCACCACCCATGCAAGCTCTGGGAGGTGGACAAGGCCACCAAAAGCCATTTGGGCATTACTGCTTGAAGGAGCATATCACCCAAGCGCAAAATCCCTATGCTGCCTGCCCACCTCCTGGGAAAGGCAAATCACTATCCACTCAGTCCCCTCCATTCTCGCTCACACTTTCTGTTTGCTGACTTCAGCTTAAATAACCCAGGCAGACACCCTACCAACTCCACTGCCGGAGGAGTGTGCACGTGTCTGTGCAAGGGACTGGGGAGCGTGGCTGTAACACACACTGTCCCAACAGCCTGCACCGTCACTCAAAACCCAGCCCGTGTACAAGAGCACTTCTGCACCAACCCAAACACACAGCTCCTCTCTTCAGCGAGCTTATTTAACAACCAAACCCACAGGGAAAGAGCAAACCCGCTCGGTTCTCGGGCATTTAAGACTCTCACAGTCTCTTTCTCTCTTGGGAGCGATTCACACCTCTGTCTCGCTGAACTCGCACCGCAACTCGCATGAGCAAGGGGTGGCAGAAAAAAAAGCCAGCTTTCTTTTCTTTGATGAGGCAGATAAAAAAAATAAATAAATACAGTGCAACTCCAGCTTCAGTCCCTTGGCCAGGTAAGGCAGCTCCAGGGCACAACCGCAGATCCCAGCTCTGCCACGGAGCAGGAACAAAGAGCCACCACAGAAGCAATGCCTGGCCCTGGACCTCGGGCCAGGAGGAAACAGCTTGTTTTTAGAGCTCTGCCATAGCTGCGGCTCCCCTGCGAACCCGCTGCTGGCACTCAAGCCGTCCCTGAAACCCAGCGGCTCCTCAGGGCCAGGGAGTCGCTCTGCAGCGGGACCCGCGCGCCGGGCTGCACAGACAGCCCAAATGGCGGCGGCAAAGGTTAACATCCCTCGGCCCAGGTGCCGCGAGGCGCGGAAATGGCTGCTCTCACATTCAGGTGCAAACTATGGAGAAAAGGAAAAAAAAAAAAAAAAGTCTCAACAGTTTTCAAAAGCAGGTGAAGAGTGAAAAATAGGCTAAGATAGAAGGGAAGGTCCTCTGGGTCTGAGGATGGTGGATACACTGCACGAACCTGGGATAAAGTCAGAGAGAAAAGCCTGGATGCTCATCAACCTCATTTGAAATCAAGGCCGGGCCAAGACACCGTGGCTCCTCCTGGGGAGCCCTCCCCGCCGGCAAAGCGCCTGGGGGCCCGGCGCCCTCCCGGCAAAGGGACACCCGTCCCCGTCTCGCCTGCGCCCAGCCTCCCACCGCGTCCCCGGGCCCTCTCCTCGCCTCCCCGCTTCCCCTGAGGGCGAGTCAACGCGGCCGGGGCCGCCCGGCAGCTCCGCGTCGGAGCCCCCCAGCAGGCAGCGGAGAGGCCTACCACTAACGGCAGGAGGGCAGAGGGGCGGCGGGGCGACATTAAACCGCATTAACCGCGTCGGGCCCTTGTGCGCCCGCCAGCTCTCACAAAGGCTTCCCACGACAAATTCTACCAGAGGTTTCTAATAAATGGCATCAAAACCCAGCTATTCACTGCCAGTCCCTTTAAAGCCATGCCAAAAGCCACATTCAGATCTGATTAAGTGTCAAGGAGGTCCGCTTTAGCGCCCAGGAGGGCAGAGCGAGCGGCGGCCGGGCCGGGCCGGGCCGGGGCCCCCGCGGGGGGAAGGCGCCGGCGGCGGCACCGTCCCGCCACGGCCGGGCCCGCCGGCCCCCGCTCCGTGCAAGGCCGTCCCCGGCGGCCGCGCGGCGTAAACCTCCCGCAGAAACTCCCCAGTGTTTACGTTTTACCGCTTCTCTGGTCTGCAGGGCTTGGCAGGCGGCTCCGACTCGCTGCCAGTTTCTCCTTGGTTTACTTTTACAAGCTAAAAGTATTGGAAACGATGTTCTTCAGCAGTAATATATGTATATACACACACAGACACACATACGCGCACACACACGTATATAAAAAACCCTCCGAGACAAATTACCAGCTATAAACACTGCCTGAAAATGCTTGTTTCACCCAGACCACGGGCCGGGTCCTGACTGGGGGTGGCCAGAGCAAGGCTGGGGGAGATCCGCTCCTTCAACCAAACCACCTGCTTCCCGCAGGTGTACGTCCAAAAACACACAACCTGTGGTCTGAATCCGGACGCTTCCCACGCTGCTCCCGGCTGCCTCGCTGCCCCGAGCGGGTGCCGAGCCGCGGCTGGTGCCGGGCGAACACCGGCGAAACCTGCTGGGTGCCTCCGCTCCCCAGCTCTGCCCGGACGAAGCTCTTCCCCCAGCGCCGGAGGCGCTGGCTGACATCAGAAACCCAACGAGCCATGATCCCCCATCCACGCTCAAAGCCAGCGAGAGGGTCCCTGCAACTCCTAGCCTGGATTTTTGCGCCGAATAGGACCATTTAGCGTGTCCGCGGCTGCCAAGTTAATCTGGCATTCGAGCCTGAAGTCAAGTGTCAGTTTAGATTCTAGCTGTCACGGCAGCAGGTCTATTCAAGATAAACTAGAAACTCTATACAAAGCATTTATCAAAAGCTTAGTCGGAAATTAAACACAGTGAGAGGGAGAGAGAGGGGAGTTGGCCAGAACAACAGCATTATTTGGGAATATTTACATTAACGCGAGGTAAGCGTGCAGCTCTCCATGCTCAGTCCTACGCAGCGACCAGCCAGCCAGGTCTCCACTCTGATGCCAACCCCAGGCACCCATTGCTGGGAGAAGGATTTCCCAAGGCAACACTGTTCTAACCCTCAAAACTTGGCTTTTACCTCCTGAGGGGGCAGGACAATTCCTTTAAATGGTCCCTTCATTTTGAGGCTCCGAAACCTTTTCCCTGCCCATCAGGAAGTGTTGAGTATCACCAGATTAGAGGTGGCGGTTAAAAAGTAGGTTATGGTGTGGTTACTCTATCATTCACTAAGCAGCGTTTCTGGTTCATGCAAAACACTGTTGCTACCACGCTACAGTTTATGAACCCGCTCCAAGCTTGGATAACCCTGGAAAGGACAGTTGTCCCCTGCCCCCCTCGGCGTTCCTCCCACTTCCCACACACTCGATGCAGGCAATATGGGCACTCCAGCAGCAAGAAACACAGCCCTGGCCATGAATGCAGGGCCTGGATAGTGCTGAGAACAAAAACAAGTATTTTCCTCTGTGTCCCCCCTGCACATTTCAATTTAAGAAGTTCCTACAGTCGAGTGCTTATCTAGGACTTCATCTTTTGTTCCCAGCATACATTTAATATAAACGAATTTGGTGTTTGATTTGCTGCCAGCAAGTGACAGTGCCAGGGCTTGAAAACCATGAAAAAGAAATAATTAAATCTCATCTTTGTAACTACAGATTCATTACACTTCATCTGAGCCTAGCTCTGTCCCAGGAACAGCTTCATTTGCTGCAGCTTGGTTTCTCCCTGCCCCAGATTCAGCCTTCTCCTGCTTTGAACATGGATGGATACCTTATGGTTACTTCCCAGTGAATACAGCTTCAGTCTATGTTGCAAAAAGAGCTGAGTCCATACCTGCCCCAGTAGGATGCTATGGAAACATCAAAATGTTACTTGTGTTTGAGCAAAGTCAGCATAAAAAATGAACAGAACACGGCCACAGATTTCACTGTCACATGCTGCAGGATTACCACATCTCCTCCTCAATTCCACTGGCCCATCAAATGGGGACAATATGCACCTTTTCCATGCCAAGGCAGATCTGCCCCCAGCCAAAAGAAACTCTGCTGCTGCCAGCAGGATGATGATCTGCCTCTGTCCAGGACAAGCTATGGTCCCAAGATCTCAGAGGCAACCCATACACTTCACAAAGGAACGGCATGGACAACCCCACTTGGCTACTCTTCCACCAGTTGGGCAACAGCTATGCCAAGCAGTCACAGTGATGAACAAAGCAGGCTGCACTGAGGTCTCACAGAAGAGCTAGGAGGATAACTGGCAGGCCAAAGTTTACTCCTAGACCCAAACAATTCATCAGCAACAAAGCACCAACCTCAGTGTTGAGGGAATACAATTCTGAGTTCCTGCAGTCTCAGCTCTGACATTGTTTCTGTGCTACAGGATATCATTTTGTCTCTGATTTAAAATAAAATAGATCCTAGAAATGTCTTTTGGGAGTTCACAAGCTCCACACCAGTGGCACTTCTAAACTCGTTAGTGGGACAACATTTTCCTAACAGAGACTCTGCAGGCAGGGAGCAATGCATGTCCACAAAACACCCCTGGGCTCTGTCACAGCGATGAAGAATCAAGCCTTCAGCAGGAGCTCCAACACAGAAGACTCCCCTGCTAAGACAAGACTGTTAAGGCCTCAACAAAAACATCTTTAACTTAGATGGAAACTTCTTTGATCTCAAAATCTACTCAACCAAAAGGAGCTTTGCAAACTCTTCCAGTTCCTTAAAAGCAGCCAAGCTTTCAGCTAAGCATTTTTAACCCAGATGTCCATGAGCCAACTAGCAGACTGTCTTGCAGTTCCAGTTCACCAGCTGGTGGGGTCCCTGCCCGCAGCTACCTGACCTAGGGACGACTCAGCTGCTCCTGCCATTGCTGCTGGATCAGGCATTTGCAGGTTGGCATCTTAAGAAAAAACAAAGTTCACATTTGACACTGAAAACTGCATTAGTTCAGCCAGGGCTTTGCAAGCAGCTGATCTTTCCTAGAAGCTAAGATTATCTCTGACAGGAGGATGGAGAAGATAGTTCCTGTTTCAGAGAGAAAATCACCCAGTTATCCTCTCTGCTCTTAAACCAGTCTCTACAACTCTGTTTTTGCAATCCATACAGGGAGAAAATCAAATCAGTCTTAAAATTCTGAATATTAAATCTGATGAAACATCCCCAAAACAAAACCTGAGTCCTGAGTCCTTTACCTTTGAGCAGGTAAAGCCAACGTGCAAGCTGATTACATCCAAAATCTGAGGTTCAGAAAGTGGTAAGTTCAAATCATTCATGTAAAAAAAAAAGTTGATATTGCTCAGCCCTTCCAAAACAAACTCACCTATGAACCTAGTACTAGACCACACATGGAAATTTAAACCCAAGAAACAAGCAAAGCCCAGGTGTAACCTGCTCCCTTCTTGTAACTGTGTAATCCAAAGCATCCTGAAGACCCACGTGGAGGAGAAAGAGGATTTTGCAGATACAACACTAGACAGGAACTCGAGAGTGCTCAACACTGCTCCCCCTCGCAGTTGCTGCTCACAACCATCCCCCAGATTTCACACCACAGCTCAGGCAGGAGTCACAGTTGTCATTTGCAAAATTGGGCCACTCTGAAAAATTAGCTCTCTTCTCGGGCACAGCACTTGCTTGCTTTTCACGGAGCATGAATTCACCCTGGTAATGAAGCAGCCTCTATGTAAGATCGGCTTCTGCTAGGATTTAGCCCTGGCCCAAGAGAAACCAGGTTCCAGAAACAGTCTGAGGTTTCTGCACAGGCACGGATGCACAAGAGGTCCAGGATCAGTAACACATGGCTAACACAGGGAGCATGTCCTTAGGTCGCTGTGGCTCCTCTGCCTCCTGTAGGCATCCCTCAGTCTTGGGAGGTCTTCAAGGAGCCTCAATATAGGGCCAGGAATGGCCCTGCAGAGGGAAAAGCACCACCACAGCTACCTGCCTCAAGCAGGCACCATCAGCTGGAAGCAAGCAGACATTACAGATGAAGAACATACCCCGCATCTGACTGTTAAAACCATGAGCGTCCTCCAAATACCGGAAGCTGATAGTTTGGGCACAGGCTCTGCTAGCACCAGCAAGGACACCGTGATGGAAAGCCACCAGAGGCAGCTTCCAGCAGCCAGCCGCATTTGCCTCCACGCAGCCCTGGGGGGAATGTGGCCCCCAGCTCCCTGCGTTTAATCAGACTAACCCAATTTCAAATCTGCGTCCACAGCACAACAGGCTGCTGCCCTATTATGAAGCGGCCTGGAAAGCTGGCACGTAATGGTGATAAATGCACACATCATACGATATTGCCAGGATGACTCTGATGTGGCATCTGCCGGGCTTGACTGAATCTGGTTTCATCAATCTTAATAAACTGGGAGGCTCTGAGTATCCTCTCTCCCTTCCTCTCCCCCACCCATGGGTGATGTCCAGTGGGGCTGAAGTTAAGAGTCAGAAACCGGGTAGTGTTTTGCTCCCTGCAATACGACTTCCCGGCACAGCAGCAGCTGTTTTGCAGCGTGCGAGACTGCTAGCTCAGCCTTCAGACAGGCAAGAGCTCTGAGAAAGCAAAGGGGAAAGAATACATGGATATTTATGGGACTCGGCAGATGCAGACAAGGTAAATTGAAATTCTCAGCGCAACTCATATACAACTAGGTTAACATGACCCAAATATTTTTAAAATTTCCAAGTCACAGCGGAAAGGTATTTTAAACTAAAATGATTCCAAGCTCTTTAGTGATTAAACGGACTGCAGCTCCAGCTTGTAGTGGAAAAACCATTTGTTTTTCCACTGTGTGAAAGCCATAACTAGCAATGAATAATAATTGCAGCGCTGAGTGTTATTTATAAGCCATTCTTGGTCACATTTCCGAGCCTTGAAACAGCAGCTTTCCAAATGCGAACTTAAAATCAGTCAATATTTGTAATGTAGACAACACCCTTGGGAGGAAGGTGTCTGTGCGCTTACGCGGTAGAAAACGGAGGTTAGTAAAATCTCCAAAAGCTTTCTAGCTAATAGATCAATTCCTCCAGCCAGCTGATCCTGACAATTGCTCAGTCTCTGACCTTGCAGTTGGAAAGGAGATGGGCTCATGAACTCATTTGCACATGACAATGCTCCGGCAAAGTGAATCATCTGCCTCCGATAGTAATGGAGAGTAGTGCTCAGTGCAGCCCTCCCAGGCTCCATTCAAACAGCACAGGGCTGGCCTTTTGTGCTGCAAGTGCAAGAAAGACTCTGCTGAAGATGTGTGCAATTAAACCCACTTTTCTTGTTGCTCTTTTGATTCAGCAGAGCTCAATGAGAGGCACCCTAGGCAGGTGTTGTCACACACAGATAAAATGTGCCTTTTCAGAGCGCTCAGCGAATAAAAAGAGAGAGGTAAAGGCTGAATCAATTGCAATTTCTCCCTTGCAAAATAGAGAATCTGTGCTTGGAGCAGTTCAATGAGAGGAGGGCGCACATATGAATTTGCATCCTGCCGCCCTCCCCAAAGCCACTTCTTTCTGACGCACGGATGCCGCATGCAAAGGTGCGGAGGGAGCCCTTTGCGGGGAGGACGGGTGCTGGAATGAGGCCGGCAATCGCCCAGCGCGGCGAACGCTGATGCAGCACAATGCTGGGCGCTTTCTGTGCTCGATGTTTTCCCCTCGCCTCCCCCTACCCTGCCCCCACCACACACTCCTTCCCTTTCTCCATCATTACCACCCAAGAAAAGCAAGCCTGGCTTCCCAGGGCTCACGAAGACAGTTACACCCCCCCGGCCGGGAGCCGCGGTTGCAGCCCAAGCTGATGCCGGAGGAGCCGTAACAAAGAGCCGCTGCGCGCCGGGGAGCTCCGTCTGGGAGCACGGGGGGACCCAGACAGACAGGACGCGCCACGGCCGCAAGCACGACCGACCACGGGCATGCACTCGAGGCCTCCGTCCCAGACCACCACCAGCCTGGAGAAATGCCGTGGCCCTGGGCACGCCGGGGAAGCAGCACGGGCTGCAGCTTTCAGCAGGGAGGTTGCAGGGACCCTTGTTTGTGCCGGAGGTAGCCGTAAGCGGCTCGGAGCAGCTGAGTAAGCTGGAGGGACGCTCGCGCCGCCATCTGCTCCCGTCCCAGCACACCTCCTGCAAATGAAGAGTCAATCCGCCAGTTTCTATTTCTGTTAACCTCTAATCAGCCACACGGCCCGGCCTCTGCTTCGCTCTTTATCTGAGCCAGCTAATGCGTGAAGTGCGCCGCGCTTCCCATCTGTTTCAGCATTAGTAGAGTTAAAGGACAATGCCGTTTCCCCGTCCGAAGCATTCACTTACACAGATGCCCTTGTATTAACTCAATTTCCCAGTGATTTCCATTATTACCCTTACGAGCTTTCTGGTGTTTGTTTATCTAGGAGCCTGAAATGCAGTTTTTTCTCCCCCTCCGGCCCCTGCTCAGCTCAGGGGGGAGGTCTGACCAAATCCGCACTCCAGCAGGCTGGTCCTGCTCAGCGACATTCTCCCAGAAGAGCCAAAACCGTTCCC
The DNA here is from genome assembly GCF_028389875.1 of Rhea pennata. Taxonomy (NCBI): domain Eukaryota; kingdom Metazoa; phylum Chordata; class Aves; order Rheiformes; family Rheidae; genus Rhea; species Rhea pennata. The sequence goes on along the minus strand of NC_084670.1, from coordinate 11,481,063 downwards.
ACCTTCTCCCTGGCCCGCAGCACTCTTTGTTGCCTATTCAAACCTAAAAACATCGCTCCCGGCTCCAAGCCTAAAAACGTCCCTGCCCGCATCACCTTCCACATCCTTCCTTCCTGTCTCAACAAATAGATTTTTTGTTTTAATCTACCCAGATACACAACCCTTGCTTTGAAGGCAATGGGGGAAGAAGGGAAAAAACACAACCAGTTTTAAGGCTCTGACTGATTTCCCCTGCTAATCCGTGGCCCTGCAAGCTGAATTCCTGTGCTAGCAGCCCAGACCAAATCCAAACATCATGTTCGCAGCAACAGAACTAATACAGAGGACTTGCAGAGAGGAAGAGTTCACCACATCTTTGCTAACATGTACTGCATGCATAATAACTGGTGACAAAACACTGTCAAATCTCTGTTCTTTACTGCTACGGTGCATTTCATGGTAAGCTTGAATATAAAGAACTTACTTAAAACCAAGAGAAAATTAGGAAGATAGGATCAGTACGTGCAGTAAATTCATTGGGAAAACGGGTGAATGCAATGGCTCTAAATAAAGAGATAAAAAGGAGTTCTTCTCCGTGCGATAATCCCTGAAGTATCGACCTTCTCTCTGTGTTTATTAACGGCTGTATCTGAACAAGGAGCAACATGATTCCTTGTTATTACCCAGATGTTTTCTCACAAGATACATGGTTATTTTCAAGCATGAAAGAAAATACCCACGAGGAGGAAATTCGCTTTGGCTGGAATCTGCGCGCCCCATCAGTCCACGCTGCTGCACTGAGCCGGCCCCCGCCAAAAAGCCTCGAGGAAACCAACGTGGCATGCCAAATCTCGCACGCGAGGCTCGATCGTGAGCTGCGGTCAACTACTGACTTCAGTGGAGCCACCCAGATTTCCAGCAGCTGAGAAGATGGCTTCGTAACACATAAAAGGGTTTTAATTAGGAAATGCCTCTCATCCATGTGTGAAAGTGCCGCTCTTGCGGACTCGCGGATCTTTGCTGCATTCAAGAGTTTGTGGTGCTGTTTGCTCCGTGGTCCTTTCTATGTAGCAATTTGTGCAACCCTTTCGTCCAAGAAAAAAAAAAACATAACCCTGACTGCTAAAATCAAAGTGCCTAGTGCGCCAGAATCCCTTTCAAAATGCCGCTGTCCTTTGCACGGCTGCGCCACGGCCAGCAAGACCCAGGCGCTTTGTGCTGCCTCGCAAGCCGAACCGGCTGGGGCAGCAGGGATTTCAGATCCAGACCTAGCTAGCCCAGGGCTTTGCACTTTACTACAACCAGCAGGATCCGAAACAGCCGTTTAGCGGGACACAGCAACAGCAGCACATGAACACAACCGAACAGTTTTGCTTAAGGAATCTGGGAGGACTAAAAAAACGCTCGGATGCACCCAGCCTTTGGATGCACCCAGCCTTCAGAAGCACCCAGCCACGGAGAGAGGCTGATCTTTGGGGGAGAAGCCGTGGGGTCAGCAGCTCTGTCTGAATAAAAATTGAGTTATGCCTATATAATCCTATTAAATCGGTCAGAGCCTCCTTGCGCTCGTCGTTTCTGACTGCTGGTGTGTGCTCGTTCCGCTGCACCTCCTGGTAGGGCAAAGAGTTACTCCAGCACTAGCAACATCCTTTTCTCTCCACAAATTTGCTCCCGTTGCTGACCTGCTTTTCCAAGACACGGCCTCCCTTCTGCGTCGGCAACTTTTCCAGGCCTTTTGTTCCCCACAGTCCTGGTCTGGCCTCAGGCTGGCTTCTGCCTCTAACCTAAAGCAGCTCCTCAGCAGCAGCTCAGGCACGGGGTGAAAAGGGAGACGAGGAGGAATGAGAAAGGAAGGTTTGCCCAGACCTGCAGATGGTGATATGTTAAGGTGATGTGTTAACCACCATCCCAGAGCAAGCCACGTCCAAAGGGGAAACACCTCCCAACACACACACACGCACACACACGCACACACACGCACACACTAACCACCAACAAATTCAAAAGCAAAAGCAAGCCCGAGAGCATTTGTTTTGCTCACACGTCTTTGTTTTGCAAGGGGCAGGACCAGCAGCCAGTCTAGCACGCGCACCCCGCGCCGCGTTAGAACGAAACCAGGGCATCACACAGCAACGGAGGGAAGCAGAACACAACCCTGGTCCTCCCCGAGATACCAGACCTTAAAATAGCAGCTTTACAATTTATAGGGAAGCTATTAGTTATAATTTTCCTGGCCCTCAGAAGCCTTCTGAGGCTAAGAGACAGCCTAGATTCAACAAGAAAATCTGCTCCAAATTCTTCCCCCAAAAAGACATTTTTTCCATTAAAAATAGCTCTGCATTTTTTTTTAAGAAACAGAGGATAATATCTGACTTTCTAAGTTATTGGCAGCATTGTCAACATTATTACTTATCAAGCATTTCAATAGCATTTGTGGTAACGGTCCCAGCAACAGATTTGCTGAAAAGGTCAATTAACTTCCTTCAGGTAAACCTTGTTTTTAAATACAGAAAGGGGCTCTGTACTGAAAAAGCTCCCCCAAAATGGACAAAAAAAAAGAAATTTCAGTACTTGTCCTTGTCTGCTCTCCATAAATCCATCGTGGAGCTAAGCCCAGACCCCAGCTGCAGGCTCGGGGACAAGCATGTAGCACAGTTCACCTAGCAGCAATGCAGAGGCGTCCTGCATAGCCCCGCATCACCTTGAGCCTGGGGAGGCAAAGCCCCTCAGTGTGTTCAAAGCCCTCCTGGACACGTCCTGATAAAAGCACCATGCAAGAATGGCCTTTGGAGAAGAGTCAGCAGCAGCCAGCTTATCTCCAAAGAGTGGTCGCAGGACAGTGGGACAAGATCACTCTGCTATTTATTGGTATTTCTGCCATTCCTTCCTTATTGCTTGTCTCTGTCAGAGGCAGAAAACGAGGCTGGATTGACCTTTTTAGAAGGTCTTTGCACTTTTAGGGAAGATGAGACAGTCCACCCCCAAAGCGAGACTGATCCCTGGGTGGGAACTGTGTTTTTGAAGGTAAATAAGTAACAGCTTCACCTCCCCTCCAGCAACCAGTCCAAACCGCTGCTGGCCCCCAACCATGAGCAGCCGGAGCCCCATGCAGTAAAGCCCAATTTGGGTTGCAATGCTGACAGCTAGCTTCCCCGCACACGCCTGCATTAGATAAGGGTGCACTTTCCTGCCAAACTTTACAACCCCAATTTATAATAAACTCATCTCTTTCTTTTGCTATTGAATTTCACTAAGGAGACCACAATCAAACATTTTTACATCACAGAAATGTTATTATTATTCTTAAATAGCTAAGCTCGCTTCAGTAGTTTCAAAAAAAGTTAGTGGTTTCCATTTTTTTCCCCTCAAAACCAATATAGCTTACATTTCAGAGCTTTTTAGGGCTGGTCTACATAGTGAAATTAACTTGTTATTGCAGAATAAATTATTCCACAATTGCTATTCCAGCTCAGCTCCCTCTGTGGACATTTTATTCCAGAATAAGTTAGGAATACATTGTGAGTGTATTAATTATTCCAGAAGGATGTGACTTTAACTCCAGGACAGGGAGTCATTCATGAATAACTGCTGCAGAACAGCACCTTGTGGTAATTACATTGGTCACTACCCCTATATACACAGACCTTCAAACCACTACATAAAAGGCATTGGCTGATGAAGCTTTTCTGGATATCTCATTAGCTTGGGCTAGGAGAAGGCTAGGCACCTTCTGCTTGCAGCCAAGTCACATGTTACCTCCTATATGAAGAAAAACAGGCACAGCCTTGAAGAGATAAATCCCAGGAAAGCTGGAGGGGCATGGCAGGCTGGGGAAGGTTTCTGCTGAGCTTAACTCTCAGGTTCTGACTGCAAGAGCCAAGAGGAACATCATTCCCACGCCAAGACACTTTCCATGGTGAGAAGCACAGTCGGAGCTCTTCCTAAAACGGCTTTCAATTTTCTGTGTGAATTTGGACACATCTCTTGCCCCCATGCCTTACTTACAATTACAGAAGGGGTGGCAACATTTCTGCCTGTTCCTGGTAGACCACCAGGTTTTCATTCATGTGTGTGACATGCGTTGATGGCACCTGTGAGGCACCAGCATTAAGTCCAAGCGCTGCCAGTGGAGGGACTTGCACAGTATCCAAATGGGTGGTAGCAGCTCCCAAATCCAACCACATGAATCACACTGGCAGATGAGTTTTTCATTCTTCCACAAGGACCATGTGCTTGCTCCATGCCCAGCAGTCCCATCAAAACTATAGATCACACCCAAATCAACTAAAACAAATATTGAGTCAACTCCAAGGACTCCAAAAGCTGTGCCACAGCTGTCAGACTCCTCACCACCTTCTTGACCAGGCAATTTTTCAACGCCCATAAATCGTATTACAAAAAGGATCCCTGAAACACTGTCCACTGATATCCATGAAGCTCAACACATTTCAAAGGGCAAGAGCAAGGCACTATTTCTAATGTAACTACTGAAAAATCTAAGAGGAAGAAGACCAATCCCAGTAAGGCCAGTACATACAAATTTATCAGTATCCACTTTCTGGAGAGTCCATGGAGCAAAGATTGGGGTCATGTTTGATTAGCAGTCAAATCTTCTAATTCTGCATAATGAAAACCGTCTGCAGAACAGTCATCACGCTTTAAATAAAACAACACTTAAAAAAAAACCCTTTGATCACATTGTTTGCACATGACCCTCCTGAAAAGTCAGGAAGGCAGTGGGAGGTCTGCGGAGCAAAGAGCTTCCTAGCAGTCATCTTTGCTTGAAAGGCAGTTGGGAGACAGATGCCTCACAAAGAAGCTCAGCTCTTCGAGATCAGCAGTTTTCAACCTCTTTAGTATGCAGTCCCCTACAAGATCTTTCATGAGAAGCAGATTCCAGTGCAATGATTTTAAGCCTTTCAACATTACACTTGCTTCTCTTGCTTCCCTCTCCTGATTTCGTACAAAGGGCCAATACCTGTGCCCAATATTGCCCCCAGGATCTCCCAACTGCTTATCAAGAAGCTCTTTTTCAGCTGGAAAAAAAATGCCCCAGAGGACCCATAACACTGTAAAACATTAGTTCTTCTATTTTTCAAATTCAAGATGACTCCACTGCAGAGCAGCCTTCAGAATTACAAAGGGCTACAAAAACTGATAACCAGTGAAATTTGAACCATCACTTCTTTGAGTTGGAGCAGTTTACAGGCTGCCTCTGTAAAACTCATGTTTCTGATTAAGAACTTAACAGATTTTTTGCAGGAAAAACATTGTTATTCAATACACAGACTAGACTGCAGGCTCCTTCCTTTGCTTTTGGTGCAGTGCAAACATCTAAAATGACACCGCATAATGACAAGATCTGTCATCAGGACAACTGGTGCTACAATATAAAGAAAAAAAAAAGATGGATCTTTCCTTCGTTATGTGTCTGCGTTTGTTCTCTCTGGAACTGGTCAGAATTAAAACAAAAGGAAACCTAAGTTGAGCAGTTAACGCTAAATCCAGAGAACTGAAAAGAAAGGAGAAAATTGTGAAGTGAGCCATTCAGCAGTAGGTTTTCTCCCATTATGTGGCATGAAGCCTTTTCGGCATCAGATGGAGATTTCTCAGACTCCCTTAACCAGAGATGTATTTTAGTAATTACATCTAGGGGAAAAGGGGAAGGGGAAAGAGAAGGGAAAGGGGAAAAGGAAAGGGGAAGGGAAAGGGGAAGGAGAAGAGAAAGGGGAAAGGGAAGGGGGCTGCAATATCCTGGCCAACCATCTGCTCACTGGCTGAAATACAACATGAAAGCCCAACATAACTGTATCACCATCCCCCCAGTCTCCTGAAGCCATCAAGAGCTTGCATCAACACCCTGTTTGCTTCAGAGCCCAAGTCAGGCAGGGCTCCCTGGCAGAAGGTGCCACACATGCCAGACAGTTATCAGAAGATTTATTTCAATTTGGAATTTGAAGCAATCAAAACTCCGTGAGCTCAGCATAACAGAACAGAAATGAAGTAAAAAGCAAAAACAGATGAGTGTCTCTGGAATTTATTCCTCTCTTCCCTTTGAAAATGGGAGACGGTAATTTGAGACAACGCAGTTTAAGAGTTTTACGCACAACCTCAGCAAAAGGTTTTAGAAATTGTCCTAATCAACATATAACCTGACTATTACATGGTGCTTCCACTTAGAGACATATGGTTGGAAAACAAGAGAGGAAAGTCTTCTGCAGATCCTTGAAACACTCAGGCGAGGAAGGCAAGACAAGGGCTGAACTTTTCTAAGACGACAGTCCCAAATAGCAGGATCATATGCATACCAAAGCCTCAAACACCAGCTCCACGAAGAGCACATGACTTTGCCATCTCGCCACGCAATACATACACTTCACATCCCCCTTGGCAAGTGTGAGCATCTGCCTGGCGAGTAGATGCATTTCCTTCCTCCTTAATCTCCGAGACCCAAGAAATCCTGGGCACAGGCAGAGCATGCGAGAGTGCAAGAGGCTCAGGAAGCTGCCCAGATGCATTTGCCCACTGCAATTTACCCCACAGCAAAATGTTAATTGTACATCTCTCTATGTTCCCACCGCAGTGCAACAAGAAAGAAAAATGCCAATCTGCTTAGCCTGAATCGTTAAGATCTCCATCTTTTTTGTTTCTAAAGCAGAAACCAGAACAGTTCTGATTGCTCGACAAGCACCTGTCTCGGGCCCCAAGGAGAGAGGGGGTCTGCTCCAACGTCTCATGGTTGATTTTGCCCATGTCAGCAGAAACCAGCAAGTCTGTATGTAACTCTAAAGATAAAACTGCCCAAATAACTCAGTGTTGAGGAGGGGTTGAAAAATTGCTTCCTAAACAGAGTGTGGAAGCCAGAGAAAACTCCTCGGCCCTGGGAAAAGTGGTACCTTCAGGTTCAACTCAACCTCTTCCCAGCCTCGGGGCTTGCAGACAGGCTGGGCTTTAGTTTGGGCAAGTTTGAGTTGGTGCCAGTAAGCTCAATTACCAACTTGCTACATCTCCCAAATTTACCACCACAAGTGAAACCCAGGTCAGCATCAGCATGCTGCGCAGCTCACTCCTGCAGCAAACAAATCACGGTTTTAAGCACCACGGCCACACATTTCAAACGTTGCATTCTGGTGATTCACAAAAGAACTGATATACCTATGAAATTCAAAGTGAATCCCTCAAATTTTAGGCCATTTAAATCTATGGACATCCCCCAAAAAGGGGAAGTAGAGGTTCTTCATAATAACCTCTCCAGCAGAGCAAGCCACACACCCCAAGTGACATTTACAGCCTTACCAGCTCTCTGTCCCAGTGCAAGAGAATGTGCACTCATAAATACAAGAACCTGGAGAACCAAAGCAATTAACCAAGGCCATATATGAGCTTTAGATGCAAGGGAAGAGCCTACAGCGGAGAACCACCAGAACAGCAAACAAACTCCCTAGCCCAGGAACCCACTCTCCGTGACGGGCTCAGTGAAGACAATGCGTTTAGATACAACCAGGCTCCTTCCTCCTCGGGCCCCCCGCGTTGCCTGAATCACAGCACTTTTCAACTATTCGCTCCCTTTGCAACGACCCCAGTGCACTGAGCAAGAACGGGGGTCCCTCTTCCCCTCAACGGGAAAGCGAGGCAGAAAACGAGGCAGCCAATGCGATCACAGGCAAATGCGAAGATCGCAGCCCGAATCGACAGCTCCCACTTCTCACCTCCCGCCAGAGCATCCGGCCGGAAAGCGGAGATCAAAGAGGGGAAGAAGCCCACGCTCTACCGCTACCTCTCCGGAAAGGAAACCTCCCATTAGACAAGCAGCCCTCCCCTCCCCACAGGCTACGTTCTTGGGCTCAACTTTGAATATTTGCAAGGTTTCAGTAAACTCAAGAGGTCAGGTTTTCCAGGAACTGCCTCATTCCAACGGAAACCGAGCAGAATATGGCGCATAATTGCAAAGTAAATTGCTGTAATGAAAGGGGTCAGGGCAAACGCTGGGAAAGTCACCCTAGCCGAGATCACACCTGAAAATTGATCCATCCAGGTCGATTCAGTTGTGCCCCCGATGCTGTTAACTAGGTTTCCTGCTGTTGCCTAGCAACTATAACAGTTTGCTGCACTGACGCGCGTCAGGCATTAAATACCCTCACACTTTGTTTTTGCAGATGAGGAACCGCGAGGAGATAAAATAAAGAGGCCATTTTCTCCTCCAAGAGGTGCCATCTCAGCATCTCTTTGACATGAGTCTCTTCAGGATGCCGGCCCACAGTACGCACAGGAAAGCGGCAAGTGAGCAAAGCATTTTGGGGGTGAAAAGGCCCCAAAAGGCACTCCCAACAGCCGATGCCACGGGCAGGGGCAATGCGATTCAGGGCATCTGCCATGAAGCAAGTTGAGGGGCAAGGATGCATGGAAAAGACCTCTGCGTAGACACATGTGTCTCCCCAAGCTCCTCCAGCCCGTGCCGAGCCACAAGGCAACTCCTGAGCAAGAGCAAAGCACTTAGCTAGGTTCCCTCAAACAGGGTGCACAGAGAGGGTTTCTGGGAGCTTGTCATCGAAATATAAAGTCAAAATCTTCCTTTAGGGTGAAATTAAAGGGATAAATATTATATGCAAAGAGTCAGCTTCTGCCCACTGTGTTCCTCTCCGAGTGGGACTGCTTTTCCAAGCCTTGCTCCATGCGTGTCAGCATTATCAGCTCTGCAATACTGGGTGTTTTCCTTAAATCCTCAACTTCTGGAGTCATGGGAGAACCTTAGCTATCACAGATACTTCAAGCAGAGAGGAGAGAGTTTAAAAACACAACAAACCATTCATAAATGGAACTCAATCTTCTCTTTAAAGCTCCTAACGTTTTTAGGAGTTCCGATCTTTCTGACTTGGCTCAGGACTTCTGAGCACTCAGCTTTAGCTATTTCGTGATTTTATTTGCTAGAGAAACACATACTATGTTTTGTTCTGCAAGTGTATCTCCATCCTCACCACGGGCTAATGCTCTGGCCTCAGAATAATCCAATTCACACACATCTCAACTTCAGTAGCATCTACATGTTCCCACACAAAGCATACACACAATGCCCAGGTCCAGACAGCCTCCAGATCTAACGCAGCTTCAGCTCTGGTAGATGCCTGCAGGAGGGGACCACACATTCCTGGAGTCTAGCAAGGGCTGAGGTATGATCAGCACTGTGCATCTAACAACAATGCTCATCTGAAGACCAAAGGATGGGATTGCCTGCAGGCCTCTACTACGGCTTCTCTTCTCTCTGTGCTCCAGGCATGATTCAGAAATGCAGGTGGGTTGAACCTAACTCATACTCTGCCTCGCTGTTGGCTTTTCAGGATGAGCAAAACGGCATTTTAAAGATGAAGCTCCCTTTGCTCATCTAGCTCAGGCAGCAGCAACCAGAAAAACAAATGCTAAAGAGCCCAAACCAAATCAATCCATCATGTTGTTGATGAGAAGAGCAAGAGAAACATCTCAAGTTCCAGGGTGGGCTGGCCCAGCACAGAAAAGTCTGCTCACTCAGCTGTCAACATGTCAAAGGGATGCAACCACTTCAGACTGGTGTCTCAGCCCTAAACGCCATCACGGCTACAATCTTCCAAGTTTCTTGCAGCTGTAGCCTCATGCTCCCCCACCAGGGATCTCCTTGATGGCTGCCCATCCTCACTGAACAGGTTTGTTTTCTCCCACCTCCCTTGGGGCGTTACACCCAATGTCAAAGCACAAAACTGCTGCTATTGTACAGCATCGCAAAGCTTTGATCTTGAAATGCATCCAAAGCAACACACATATACTCCAAATTAAAATGAGCCCAGGCTTCAGTAGCTTCTTTCTCTAAAGAGCAATAGCTATTACCTTATTAATTTGCTTCCTCAAAATAAGTAATTAATTTATTAAAATCTGAAATAGACTAGGATTGCATTGGGCAGGAGATGAACATGAGGTTTTCACCTGCATTTAAAAAATAAATACTTCTTGGTTGGAAAACACTTTCTACTTCCTAGCTCCCCTGGGAACCTACTTCCACATAGTGTCTTTCCTCTGAAGAAGATGGAAATGTCACAGACTTGTAAGACAGCTCCCTACCCTGCTGAGTAACTCAAGGGGTCATCAGTCTTCAGGGAAGGGGGAACTAATTTTGGGACCTAGCAGGTAAAATGTAAATAAAGACAAAAATGTAGAAACAAAAATTAAATGCATCTTAATGAGGAACGCACCTGAAACTGTGGTTTACAAAATGCTCTCATGGACCATGATCTTGAGATCTTATAGGGGAAGTGTACTTTTTAAAATCAAATCTATTCCTTGCTACAGAAGCCACTCCATGAAACCTAGAGATGAACCCATCATAGATGGAGAGCACAACGCTTCTGAATACAACTGAGAGCAGGAGTCTCTGTCTCCAGCCAACCAGCAAGGAAGGGGATGCTTACAAGCGCAGCCAGCTAACTAGTAAAATGAAACCCTCCAGAGTGGCTTTCTACATCACCAACAGTGAGTAGAAACGGTTTGGAGCACAATGAGCAGCAGGGATCCCATCACATTCACAACGTGCATTCACAAAGCCAAAATGTCATCTGTGCATTTTACACCCATGCAACAGTCGCACCAACAGCCTTGCTTTCATATATCACCCCTTGTTTCTCCAACGATAAGGAAGGATTAAAAGTGGCTGTTGTTAGTGCAATGTTAGTTATTGATCATATCAGTACACTGGACTAAAGTAGAAGTGAATTATATTCACAGTGTATTCAACATTTGTGCAGGCAGGAGCACTTGTGAGATAAGAGGGAAAGAAAACACCCAGCAGATAATTAGGACAGTTAAAAGTGGAGAGTTCATAGTCATGGCTACCTTCAATCCTGGTGGTATATTATAAACCAACTTGCTTTTTAAATGAGTGACACTGAGCAATAGCACTAAGGAAACCTCTTGGCATTCGTTACTGCCATATCCTGTGGGTTCCCTCTAGGATCCGGAAAGTCCTTACTTATTCTTCAGCCTTTCTCTTACCAAAGGTACAAAACCTGCTTTAGCATCCTCGTCATCTCCAATCACACAACTGATAAGAAGTTCAGCTTTGAGAGCTCTATTTTGCAATGAGATTCTTCTGCATTTGGGTAAGAGGTATGAAGTGTGTGGGTTGTAGACACCATGAGACCCATAAGCCTGAGGAAATGGAACTAAAAAGAAATTAAAGGCAGAAACATTGCTCCATCAATCCCATTCCAGGCTCAATTAAGCTCAGAAATCCCTAACTGTCAACCCCCTTCTCCTGTGTCCCCTGGGCCACAGGGCTTTTCTCCAGCTTTTCTCCTGATGGACTGGGGAGCAGAGAGGTGTAGCTGGGATAGCTGGGACCAGTCCAGTCTTTCGGGGCTGCTATTTGAGTCTACCCAGGGAGCTGAACATTTTACTGTTATTATTTTTTCCTCTTTTTTTGACTCACTTTATCTTACCACTGCTATTCCCCACCCTTACTTGCATTTTATGGAGATCTCAGTATCTCTAGGCCAAGAGCTGAGCAGGCTGTCTTCATCACCTAACACAACTGCCCAGCTCGAACCCTGGTGCAGCTGCATTTGCGCCTGCTCCAGGCAGGACAGTGGTCTCACTCTAGCCCGTGCACCACCATGAAGCCCCACGGGCACCCTGCTGCAGGAGCGCTTTCCTCCCTCCAGCAGCCAGCAGCCACCCCCATCCTCACCAGTGGAAGTGTTTGATCCCAGCTAGCTTCATTTAAGCTGTCAATTCAACTTACCTCTAAATTTTTAGCAGACGGCATCTGTGCTGACTGGATATTTAAGCCAGACACTAACACTTTTGCACATTCACTTAGTCTGTAGCCAACAGATCAATCTGCCTCAAATACAGGAGATCTCTTTTTAACACTCAAAAGCTAATGAAAAAAATCCCCTCTGGTGAAAGGACAACACCGGATCAGAGAAGTTTTATTAGCCCTTAACCATGCAAAGTTGGAAGCTCGTCTTCTGTTTAATTCTAATACTCTGGCTCTGTTAAACATTAACCGTATAAATAATCAAATACTTCACATGACAGAGCCGTACTTCCAATCTTGGGCCAATAACCCAGAGGGTAATGAAGGGTGTAGTCTTCTGGGCTCGAGGATTTCCAGCGCTCTCCAAACACCAGAACAAAGGCGTTCCTCCCCCCTTCCACGGGCTTCAAAGCAAATGCTTTGATTCCCTCCATGAGACCACATCAAGCCAGTGCACAGGCGTGCTAACGTTGCATATCTCATCGCACACCCTCTGCTCCAGCGCCGCACACAAAACCACGAGCCATGGTGTGGTCTGACGGCTGCAAGCGGCCCGATGGCGAGAGGCATACACTGAGAGAGCACTCACTCTCATCTCCATCCATCATCCATCCAAGCCACAGCATGTGAGCGGGGCCATAGTGGAGACCTTCCCATCCGCCATCAGTCCTGGCTGCAGCCCCTGAGCCTGAGCTTTCATCGGGAAACACAGTCCCTTCCACCGAAGCCTGCTCGTGAAAGATGAGCATTTTTCTAGCAAAGGGCTCTTGGGTGAGACAGGAATGCTGGCGCTCCAGATGCCTATGGTCTCACACCCAGCTCAGAGGGGCCAGATAACTCGATGCTGCCGAAAACAACTGCAGTTTCCAATGCTTTTAACGAGGACTGCGATTGTGTGGCACCTCTGAAACTAAGCTCTCGCCTTCTTTGGACTCTAGTTCCCCCAACTGCAAAGCAGGGCTAATGCCACTGATGGGGCCCGCAATCGGATTTTAAGAACCAGGCTGCAATTGTTTTGCTCATTAGGGAATGACCAGCGTGTTTGCAAAACAGAGAAATGTGAAATACTCTGCAAGGAAAGATCTACTAAGGAAAGAAAGTCTGCTTGAAATACAAAATAAAAAATTTAAAGCTGTATTTGAGGAAAAAAGAAAATCTGATGTTGGTCATCCCCTTCTTCCAAGGTCAAACTAAGGTAATTTGGGCAAATACGCAATCATCTAATATCCAGGACTTCACTCTTTAGAGTGGTACTATCACTGTAATGCTAACTGAAAAGCTTTAAGTGATTTTTGACAATGAGAATAGCAGGAGCCAAATAGAGGAATATTCGACCCATAGCTCTGCCTAAAATTGCACTTCCAGTACTTCTGAGCTGACTTTGGAAAATTAGTATTGGCTTTGCCAGAGCCCAGGAGAGCAATTCTGCATTATCACTCCTGCTATGCAGACAGACACACTCAAAATAAAGACAATTGCAGGACTCTTGGTCAGAACAAGGGACCCAGCACAAGGGCTCACCATGCACGTCTTCTCCTTCAAATATTATTCAACCATCCAGTTCCTGCAGAAAGTTGTACCTGTGCTGCAGTGTAAAGCATGAGTTCAGCACAGCCCATGATTTCCATCCACACTGATGAGTTAAGCTTCAGCACACAGCACCTGAGCTGTGCAAAAACGACCTCAGCTCAGGCATGGAAAATATCACGCACAGCACAGCGTGTATGAAGCCTTTTGGGAAGTAGTACTAAGTCTTCTGGGCATTTGGTGGCACATCAACCCCCAGTATGCTCTGAATCACCTCTCCTCCTGCACTAGTCCTTCCAGATGCTGGAAAAAACACTTTTTTTTTTTTAAGTCACTGCATCATTTTTGGTTCACTCCTCTCAGCACTCCTATGAAGCACACGCAATAGGTACGAGAGCATGCGACACCCTGTCAGGTGCCCCAAAACTACCAACAGAGACTGGTCTAGCTCAAGCTTAAGTCAAGCTCTCTGCAGACATAGTCCTGCCCATATGCACAGACATGGTTTGAGAGTGTGTGGAGCAAATGTGAATGGGAGAAGAGCTCCCAGATGCTTGGGACTTCATGCCTTCAGAAAGCTGTATCAAAAATGAATTAACCCTGCTTTACAGCATCAGCAAGCTCGTTACAGTAATCAGCAACTTACTCAGATGTCAAATTACTTATTAGTGCGGCATGAAGGAAAAGACTCTATATGAACCTTGGACTCAAGTCTCAGTCTCTCTGGAATCTCTCATGCCTACAGAGAGGCTTCCCAGGACAGCTGCCCCCACCAACATGTGGCCTGCTCTAGGGCAGATTCCTCTGGGCATCTCCCGTAACTATCCAAAATGGTAGGTACCAGGTTCCCCTTTGAATGCCACCACACCAAACAGGCTTTGCCTGAAACATAACTCATTGCCTTTCTAAGCCAAGAGGGAGATGTTCTCTCAATCTGCAAAGAGTAATTTCAGAAACCCTTAAAGCCAAGGTCATGGACTTGCTTTTCTTGCTGTGGCAAAGACAGAGAAAGCACTGCAGCTCCCTGACAGCTGCTTTTTCTGCCAGCTCCTTCAGAGAGCTGGAGCTGCTTACAGCTCTCTTCCATCTCTGCAGCAAAGTCTTCTAATAAAGTCACATTAGAGACATGCTAGGGACATATCTGAAGGACAGTGGCAATTGATGAAAACCACTGTTGAGCAGATTTCTTATTGGGAAGGTTAAATCTGTTTTAATTGAGGATTAACATGCTCATTCATGAAGGGAGGGATTGCTTTTACAGTCAAACAAAAGAAGTAAATTCACCCAAACTATCTAGACTCCATCCTTTGATGCCATTACAGCACAATGTTCCAAAGCAGTGTATCACTCCATCTACTGCTTGCTAAGCTGCTCTGGCTTCCAAGGGCAAAAGCATGAAGAAGCCCATAGAATCAGAGACAGCAGACAAGTGCCTTTCTGAAGAGGAACAACTCCATACCACGTGTGGAGGATGGAAAAGCCCTGCCAGGATTATTTCCAATGGCACTGAGGCCAGTCAACTCCTGCCTTTGTGCTTTGCTGCCTGGGAAACACCCTTCCCAGAGCCTCTTGCTGGCAGATCCCTCCATTTATTGGAGTCCTTATAGAGGAGAATCACTGACCTGCCATGGAATGGGAATGCACACGTGCCCATGCGCAAGAAGTTCTCATATGGGAGCACAGACCTGGCCACATAGGGAAGGGGACAGGAGAGAGCCCACAGAATTAGCTCGTTTCCTCAGACAACATAAAGCTGCACTGGGTTTCATTTCTACGTGGTATCATGGATGCTGGAAGTTCACATGCGTTCAACAGAAGGAAAATCCATCAATGCAAAATACCATCTCTGACTCTAGAAACCCCTGAACCACAGGTCTCCAGGCAACAGGAGAGGGCTCAGGAGAAGCATCAATACAGCATCTATGCTCTCTCCTTGACACCTACCATTGCCCACCTTTGGAGACGCAACTCGGAGCTGCACCTCTAATATGCCCAAGCACAATCATTTTTAGGACTTCGTGTCCTGTTGGACATAAGTGACTACTGGGAGTAGGTTTCCTGCAGCCTACCTACATCAGGACTGACATACTAGGACACAGGTGCCCAGCAGATCAGGGATCAGGTGAAAGCCCCAAAACCACAGAGAGGCAGCAGCATCTCACTGCACACCTCCAAGAAGCAGGGATTTGAACTGGAGAAGCGCAAGACAGCAACTCAGCACAGAGCCATGACACGATAGCTGCTGGAGCTGCTGCAGTGATGCCCTCTTACGATGGCCACCCACTGCTCCAGCGCCGCAGGGAACATATGGTCCAAACTGGACACTCAACACCAAGACTTCCAGTAGAAGGGCAGAAGAGAGAAAAAACAAGTACTCTTTACTCACTGTGCAATAACAGAACCAAGTCCAAAAAGCCCCCTTTCCAACTTGCATTTCCTTACGCTAACACAGAATTTAAAGCTGATTTTATTCCTGACTTGCAGATTCTGAGGAGGAGGAAAAGAAAAAAAGCCAGGCCATCTGCTCGAGGCCCCTGTAGCAGAGGGGAAAGTTGCACACAGATTCCCTAGGCAGAGCCCTGGTACAACACAGGGGGAGACTTTCAGGTTGACTTGGCTGTTCGATTTCTTTAATGCAACTTTGGACCCAGATGTTTTATAACACACTCTCGAGTGCGTATATGCAAGGAAACAAACTCTGATTTAAATATCCCTTAGAGCACATTGCTCTTATTAAACACACTCTGCAGAACTATTGCTCCATGCGGCATTAAACAGGACAAGGCGTTCTAGTAGAATACAAAAATTGGCCTATAAAAATAAACACTTCTGCCTCACTAGGGGCATCTGGAAATGACCCAGAGAGCTTGTCTATTTTCATTGGTAGCATTTTTGTACAACAGAAGAAAGAATTAAATTGCGAGTTTGGAACAAATGTTCCTCAAACACTTACAAGGAATCCTCTTGAAAACACAGCAGCAGAGCACGTGTTATCTCCCAAAGGGGAGAGCTGGAGGACCACTATGTGGTCCCATTTTGCATAGGTTTTTCTCCACAAACTCTCCTTCCCGCTGTCACTCAGTAAATCAAGTCCTCGAGGAGAGAAATCGGTCCCAAACACAGGGCCCACCCACTTCCACTCCCGCACACATCCAAACCTACCTCTGTGCACACATAGCAGAGGAAGGCAGGCCAAAGCACTGAGGAGGCAGCGTTTTATCATGACGTTCCTTCAATACCAAACCATAGTTCTCTAAGGAGAACTCATTCACCCTGTTTGAAGTTGATCCACTGCTGCATGTGCACACTCCATTTCGATGATAAATTTCAACAAGTCACTCACATCTGCCCTGGCAGCTAAATGCAGCATCAGTTCAAATCCAAAAAACGATTTCCTACTTGATAGTAGGGGTTTTGATGGATGCAAAAGTGAAACCTCTCTTTGCTGGGGTGACTGGAGCTTTGGCAACACTGTTTTCCCACATCACCGCAGACAGGCAACCTGTCCTATCTAAATGCCATCACAAGGTACCAGGATCAGCACACCCATAGGTAAGAGGTTTGGGAGAGCATGAGCAATCCTTTACCAGAGTAGCACACTAGGAGCACTCATCTCCATCAGTGATCAGGTCCCAAATGAGCAGACAGAAATAAACAACTCAGAGACAGCATCTTCTTAAACAGCCTCCTGTCTGAAGACACATTGCTGGATATTGGTTTCTCAGGGCTCTTCAAATTCCTGTTTCAAACCAGGCAGAGTGGAAACAGGAACCATGGACTCCCCCACCTCAGATCCTACCCAGGGACCACTCTGTTGACCGTCTGGCTCCTTCCTTCTCAACTAAACACTCCAAAAATGAACAAAAACAAACTAAAGTCATGACACTTTCCACAAGACAGACTCCTGGCTCTCCAGCCAGGTCCAACTGCAGATGCTACAGAAGTATATTTATTTTAAAACAACTATTTGAGTTGAAGCTTGAAGAAGGAATGATCCTTTTCTTAAGTGCTTGCAGTTGTTGTAAAAGCTGGTTTTAACAACAGTTACATTTCAGGCTCTCTTTACAGAAACCTGCTGCTGATGTCTCAAACGTGGTGCAAGTATCTCCACAGATCTGTGCAACAACAGCTTGAACAACATTCAAGAAACGACACACAGGGAAGGGACATTACTCATATCGCACAGTTAGGAAATACCAGAGCAAGACAAACTGTCCCACTGTGTTTGCATTACACGATGCCTTCCACGATGCCATCACATACTTCTCCCCTTCCCTGGAAGATCTCTCTCCTCTCCCTTCCTTGGCCTCCGTCCCAACCCCTTCCTGTTGGCTGCCATGTCCAAACCATCTCAGTTTTTCCATGTTCCCTGCCAGCGCCAGTCTCACCTGCCACCTCGAGCCCAGCAGGATGCTGAGGGACACCATTCGACTGGGATTACGGACAAGCTCTATGTCTGCTCCCTGAAGAAGCAGCTATTTCAGGAGAAGTCTGCTCCTGTGCAGATAGCCCCAGGCGAGCCCACAGGGAGCTGCCTGCCCGGGTGGCACACAGCCAGCCCTGTCCCCTCGGGGAGCAGTGTGGTAAGGAGTCTTGTCCATCGTGAAGGGACTCTGGTAATTACCAGCTACAGCAATCAAAGAAGTCTATGCTGAGCATATGCAAATTCCAACTTTTCATCGGTTTGGCCACATTTTCAGAGGGATGGCAAAGACCGCTCAAAATTCATAACTCCTCCCCCTTCCTCATGCACTAGGCTTCACAGTAAGCTCCAAGAAAAGCTCCACAGCCTTTTTCAGCAGGGTAAAACCAACATTTTTCTCCAGCCTTGCTCTCCAAAATGGCTGGACAATTTTGAACTCTTCCCCTCCCCCCAAAAAAATGAGACGCACTAAGGCAGACATCCAGCATGGAAATTGAAAGCATGGACAGTTAAAACCCTGACAAAATTACAAGCAAAACTGAAAACAGAGTCTTATCTGGAGAACTGTTGGGCAAATCTTAATAATAGATGGTGCTACCAGCCCTGCCTCCAGTAATCCCCATCCTCAAGCAAACTGCTTCCAGACACCAGCTCGGCAGCATGACAGTGCCCATTTCAAGTCACTCCTCGCCTGTGCAGACGTTGAAATTGAAACAGAATGACAGCAGGATAATTTCAGGGAAAATTACATTTTCTATATAACTTTCATACATGACTATATTTAGCAGATGGAGAAACAAAGTATATGTATCCAGTAAATACATATTTTTATATCCATAAAATTATAAACACATATGTATGTACCAAGGAGATCTTCATAAAGTCTATTTTAAGATGCTCTTCACATGCAGATCATTAAAGTCTGCAATATATTCCTTTGCCATATTATTATTATAATAAATATGGAAAATGAATACAGAGTTCCCAACTCTTGAAGGTCACGAGAGACTTAAAGATGATCCTCTTCTCTTCTGGTCGCCCTCCTTAGTACCGTTTTATAGGAAATTGGTTTCACATGTGGGCTGACTGCACCTCGCAGCATTACTTTGCCTGCAAACCTAATTTAGTGAGCTGCCGAAAGGCTGCAATGTAGGCAAGCATCAATTCCAGGTCTCTGAAATCCACAGGGTCAGTGTCAGAAACAAATTCCTCGCCTGACAGGCTGCTAGACTTGCAAGAAGAGCAAAACCAGCGGCTTCCCACCTTCCGTGTTCAGGAGGCATTAATCATACTCGCATCGCTCCAACTATTGGAATTTCTGATCCAAGATGATGAATTTCCTCTCTGTGCCCATTTCAGCTGTTCCCGAGGTCTGGGCGCTGCCTGCGGGGAGGGATACTGTCTTCCTCTTCCTGCTTCCATCATGGCCAAAGCCAGGAAACAGGACAACTTTCTCCACCTTGTTTCCTCTGACTTCTGTCCCGGGGGAGTTCACAAGGTTTTAATCAGCACCTCGCATGTATCTATCAGATATGCTAATAAGGTACCTTCACCTTAACAAACACCCTCAAGAGCAGACTCAACTATCTTAATTGGTAAACGCTTCATTAATAATGCAGCTGAGGAGTCTCAGAGCTAGAAACATAAATAGCAAGTTCTGATGCAAGGGCTTTTTTTGTTCTATCTGTACAGATTCAGAAGAAGGGCTCTGCACAGCCCTGACTCACTGCTCATCGCCGCAGACAGAGGAGCCCTTTGCAGGGTACACAAAAAGCTCCATTCTGTCTTTGTAGAGACCAAGTTCAGATCATCCCTTCACAACGGGGAAAGAAAGGCACGCTGGACAGCATTCCTTGGATTGAAGGCACTGAAGTGCCCGTCAAGGCACATCACAGGGGTCAATGTGACAACGCTACCGAGACAGTGGCTTCCAGCCCGCTGATCGATTACAGGAAAAGCATTAAAACGCCTATTCAGTTAAGTCACAAATTCCAGTCCTATGATTAACGCTGCTCTTAGCCAGAGAGCAAAGGCTCAAACATCCCGACCAGAAGGGACGTCTGAAGAAAAAGATCTTGTGTGTCTGAGGCTATATATCCTGCAACAAAATGACCCCAGGCCTACCACGCTAATCTCCAGCTTTCCATTTTACTGAGTTAGCCAAAACAAGACAGGGGAGCCTCTGAAACCCAGCACTACTTATGAATTCCAGGGGTGTTGAAATAGCAGACTTGGGCTCTCCTTTTCCTTATAAATTCATCCTGCAGACAAAAAGCCAGACAATTAGGGATTTTAAACATACTCAGTCCAGCTGGAGACTTGATCTTGCTGATCTAATCAAGTTTCTTGGAGTGATGGCCATTATTTGTACACAAGACCATTTTTATCACTCTCTCTGTAAAGCTCTGCTTATCAGTCCCTACAGCAGTCTGTACAGACCATCAGCTGCTAGAGGTTTAAACCTAAACATAGAAGAAGTTAAGTGGAGTTTCTTGAGTACGGATACAACCGTAGTTAGCAATATCTTCTTCCTATTGGCACTTGCAAGGCACTCAACTCAGTCAGCATCTAAATAAACAGAAATTTAGATCAAATCCCAGATTTGGGATCCCAAATCCAGACAATTTGGGGCAAAAATTTAAATATTGCAAGCAAGGAGGTTTCGGACACTTTTCTTGGGAAAAGCTGCCAAACTCACTTTGTTCCAGATTCAAATATTGTGTTCCCATCTTAATTTTATCTAAGGAACCCCTCTCTGACCCCAACTCTGATAACGCCTGAGCTCCCCAAACACTGCTCACTCCTGCCTCCCACCTCACCGATGAAGAACGCTCTAAGAGAGCGGTTAATACAATCCTCACTGAAATCCAGATTTTTATCAGCAGTAACCTCTCAGCCCTGCCTGCAAACTGGACATCCATCCCAGGTTTAATTCTCTTTGTCCTTTGTAGCATCTTCTCTGTCAAAGCTGTCTTTGCCCCTGTTTCCTTTTCAAGCCCCTGTCCCACGGTCCTGCAGATTGTTCCCAGCCAGCTCACTCTGTGTGTGAGACACAGGGCAGTGCTGCCCAGGCCCACCACGTCCTCCTTTGCCTCTTCAGACCTCGCTCGCAGTGGGGGTCAGGTCAGCCCCAGGGCCAGGGCTGCTGCGTTGCAGCAGCCTTCTCGCAGGAAAATAGAGTCATGCACTTACCCGCACAAAGCCCAAGTCAAGGAGTTAGAGCAAACCCTCCTTTGACATGGGAAATTGCAATCGAGTGTGCCCCAGGGCTGATTCGCAGCCAACAATTCAAAGCTAAAATTCATCAGGCTCCTTTGCTGCTCCCACACCTACCTCAGCAAAAGCCTGTCCATAAGAGACTAACATTTAGGCAACCAGCTCTGACTACAGTAAATCTCCTTCTTCCCCCTCCCCCTTCTTTTTTCTTTAATCCATAACCACCAGCTTTAAAGCTTTAAATCAATATCCCCTCTTGCGATCTGCATTCAGCGAGGAATTATTCACATGGAGAGCTTTAAAAATTAAGCTAAACCCTGCAGGGCCCAGGCCAAACTTAAATCACAGCAAAGCTTTAAACACTGTATCAGGGACACAGCATGAGCCATGTCCTGGTCTTAGATGCAAACAAAATGTAGAAAACAAAGCCAGCGTTACTACGTTAAAAAGAAAAATCATAAACTGTCCACGCTGCGGCTTCCCCTAGGGACACGAGAGAAAAAGGACTTCCTTCCGTGAAGAGAGGTCAGCCAACTCCAGCCAAACTTCTTGCAAAGGAAAAAGACTGACTGCTGTCTTTTGAGGGAGAAAATAGCATCTGATCCATCCCTCAGGTGGGATGCCAGCCAAGTGGGACTCTCGTGGAGAGGAAGGGTAGGTAAGGAAGAGCAATGCCACTCACTCCATCTGCAGCAGCACCCACATCCAGGGTAGCAGCAGGTCCTTGGCTCCTCCCTGCCAGCTACAGCTGACACCAAGCTGGGCAGAATGTGCAAGACATGGAGCTGAGAGTCCACACTATCCCTAAAGGTGCCAATTTTAAAAAGCAACTGAAAAGGGCGAGGGAGGGGGGCAGACAACCCAACCCAATACAGCTCCTGTGCATGCCCAACAGGAACATGAAGCAGGAGAGGATAGATGCAGAGGGGCAAACAGAAGAGCAGAGACTCTAGATCTCATTCAGAGACTGAAAAAGGGAGAAAGGGAGAGACCGGCTGGAGACCTGCTGCCAGGCTGTCCCCCTGCCACTCATGAACACAGGTCCTTCCACCCAGGGACTCTCCCACACTGCCTGGAGCACTGAGTTACCTTCCGTTGTCTGACAAAGGTCCTTTCTCAAACCTAAGACAGGGTCTAGCCCTCCAGGTACAAGACCACATGTTGAGGGAAGACCTCCTATTTCCCCAGCTCTCTTCCCCACCACAGAGACACATCCAGTTACTAGCCCAAAACAAGACTCAACAAGGACGGACAAGGGCAAAGGAGCTGGAAGGAGGCTTAGAAGCGGCTACAAAGCCAAGAGACGCAAAGCAGGAGGGTCTCCCAGGCTGAAATGCCCCTGTTCTCTACTCTCACCTTGGCGTCTCGCAGGTACAAAGTGTGCAGCGGGGCTCCAGGCTTGAAACCTCCTCAGCACAGAGGTTAAGCCCTGTGTTCAACCTTTCCAGTGCCCACACACAGCCATTTCTCTGGCTTTCCATTGCTGGGGTGAACACCCAGGCCTTAATATTTGTAAAGTCCTTAGGAAATCCTTGGAGGGGAAGAGCAGAGTATTATTATGAAATAATAGCTTTTTATTCAGTTCCATCTGAAAGCAGTGGTTCTTTGTTCAGCCCTGTGCTGTTTAAGCTAAGGGTTAAAACTTAACTCATTTGGATTTAAGAAGGCCATCCCCCGTGGTGGGGGAAAGGCAGCCTTCTGAAGATCTGAAGAACAAGATGTCTTTCTAACATGTTTGGACTCCAATAAGCAGCTTTAGCTCTAACAATAGGGGGCTGAAAACCCAAATGCCCCAAAGCCTAGAGGCAATCAGGACTGTTTAAGCATCCACAACTGACATTTCTAACACCACCTGAAATGTGTATTTTCCTTTCTGTTTCAAAGCCTTATTTTCCAATCAGATTATGTGCAGGATAAATACCCTTATACGGTGACAGCAGGCACTGCACAAGAAAATTGGGGATAATGGTAAATGCAAAGATTTACAAATACTTATCTCAGCATCTGCAAGAAGTATTAGCTTTGAATGCAGTGTTCAAACACAATGTCAATCACCAGAGCCCAGAGAATCTACAAACTTGCTTAGCCAAACTCAGCCCAAAGAAAGAAAGAAAGAAAGAAAGAAAGAAAGTAAAAATAAAAATGCAGAGCTAGGTTTTTAGGAACGGTCTCCTGAATGGAAAACAGCAGCCACATACATGAATTGTCAGGCTCATTCATGCTGACAGAGAAAACCTACAGTCGAACAACTGAGAGAAATGGCCTGAACTTGCCGAGACATCGTGAGCACTGCGAGCCCCCATCTCCGGGCCCACTGCACCAAGCCTCCACAGGAGCCCATGGGCAGGCAGGTGAGACCATTGCTGCTGAGGGACACTGCAGGTCCAACACATCCTGGTATCTCAGAAGACCAAGCTGGAACTCTCCAGCTGAGCAGCAGCGCTACGAAAGCACAGGTTGCTCTCAGAGCTGCTATGATTGCCAGCACCTTCCCCAGTGCCTGCTTTCAGCACCGAATGTCTTTCACACCCCTGAAGTCAGCTGGGCACCCAACCGATCCTCCATATAAACAGCCTGACATCTAACAGCACGGCTCAGGCTACAGCCATAGATCATCAACAAAAAAAGCAAAGCTATTATCTGAAATCTTATCTGGTCGCTGCAGAAATGCAGCGGAGAAGGTCAACTTTCCATCATTCAGCAAAGAGACTCAGCGCCAGCACATAAAGAAACACTAAAAAATATCACTGTTGAGTTAAGACAACTTTGGGGTTTCTGCTTTGCAGCCAAATATCACTCAGCGGCCATTAAACAGATTTTTTAGCCATCAGTGGAACATTAGAAATTCCATGAATTTGAAGTTTATTATTTCCACGATACAGTTTATATTTTTTTCAGGATTTATACTCCTTGGCTTCACTCTTTCAGCTATAAATAAAACCATTTGCTAAGTTGGCTGATACACCACAGCCCATGACTGGCACATTTATGCAAGCTGGCTGAAAAACAAGACAGTTCAAGGAATCGCCAGAAATACTAAATCCAGTTATTTCAAATCCATTTAAAAACATCTAATAAATCTGTAGGGATCACTTGATATACAGAACTGGCTAAACTCAAGTAGTCGTGCTTCTGCTCAGCATCTCTGACATTTATGGATTGGCTGATGCGCATTTTACAGCTTTCAATCTCAAGTCCTTCACATTCCCTCACAACAAATTCATATCTCTGGACAGTCTTCAGAAAGGAAGCTAAGAGAAAGAAATGGCGAAAGAGATCCAGCAAAATAGTCTTATAATACTCCACACATCAGCCCCACAAGAAGCTGGAGATGCAAAGGAGATGCACATTGATGTTTTCCCATTTTGGGGACATGCATGAGGCAGGAGAGGGACAGGGTACGCAGAGGTCTTTGTACCCTGACAGGATTCCCAGTATGGCAAGGCTGCCTCTGGCATATCCCAAGACGGGCAACAGCACTGCTATCTGGCAGCAACGTGACAACAAGCACGATGAAGGAAGGCCAGCAAGAAGCACGGACTGGTCTTTGAGGCTCTAACTGAAATCCCAGCCGAGGGTAATGCTCCATTTCTCTGACCTGATCATACTTGTTCTTACTGACAGTTCAGCAAGCGTTGCTTTATCTGCTCCACCTCAGACATACCATGCAAGAGGATAACCCATATACCACTCAGAAGAGCAGTTTCCATTCACCTAGATCTCATTGAAGATACTTTCCTTGATACAGAAGATACAGCAGCTTCATAAGAGCATAATGGCCCATTTTATCAGTGTTACACCTACAATGAATCTATCTCGCAGAGCTGTATTGCCCCTGGGACTTGTTCACACTGTGTCTTTGTGCGCTCAGGACATGTTCTCATCATGTGTTACGGTTGCAACGAGTGGCGAGAGATGCTAGGAGGGAAAAAGCATCAAGTGGATCAGAGTACCGCAACTTAGATCTTGCTTCAAGTCAATGCAAGTGCACACTTCACAGGGAAAAAGCAGATTTGGAAGACGCTTTATTCCATCAACAAGCGCTGGAAAGATGGTGAGCCTGTACAGCCGCTCCCTAACTCAAAGGGAGTTTGAGAGCTTTAAGTCCCTTGAGACTGGACCAACGCAAAATACTGCATGGGACTAAACAAGCTTATCTTTTAAGGTAAATGGAAACTCAGAAATCCACCCAACTGTCAGAACTCCCTGGTTAGTAAGAGGCAAATGATGAAAGACCTGATCACAGGCAGTAAAAATAAAGATATCCAACTTAACATTTTCTATCATAGCATTCATAATCTGTGCCATGGGAACTAGTCAGAAACAGAAAGGAACTCTAGCCTCAGGACACATCAACAGATCTCACGCCAGCATACAAGGGACTGACAGTAGCTTTGCTTCCCTAGCAAGACAAGTACGCCAACAGAAAAAGTACGGAAGTCCTCTCACCAGGAAGGGGCTATGCAGGGAATCCAGCTACAGAGGTGGGGGCTGAATATGCATCAACAGGAGCTTTTGCACACTTTTTTTCTGAACAGTTGCAAAGTTGCTCAGACAGGGACGATCAGCATTGCAAAAGCAACACACACCCTCCAGGAACGAGATCCCCACCCTCAAGGCACATGCTGTCCTCAGCCACAAGAGAGCAATTCAAGCCCTGGGGGAAACTGCAAAAATTTGAGTCTTGGTTAGGTAAGGCAGAGGGGGAAAAATAAACTGGTAAATACTGAAGACATGGGCCAGGGCATCCCTCACAGCCTCCCTGCTCCAGGCAGCCGTGTGTCCAGGCAGGACTTGATTTTTTCTCGGGCAGTAGAAGAGGCCATGAACCATTTTGTGAGTTTTAGTTTGGATCTTTTCAACCTCCCAGACCAACAGCCTGGATGCACCCCTCCTAGCTGCAGGTTGGGGTTTGCCTTACCTGAAAGGAACACTACTGTTCTTAATGCCCTCTCCCTTGGTACCTCTCAAACAGTTGGCTGTCAGCAACTATGTTTCATTCACAGAAACGCCAGGCATTTTGGAGCATACACCACCAATAAATGTGAAAACTGATTGGGTTTTCTTATCACTCTGCACTGGCTGGTGAAGAGCTGAACAGGTTACAGCCCCCAACAGCTGCTGCCACATAATCCACCTCCCTGCTGCCCCCAACCCTTCAAGGACACCACTGCCAACCGGCAGTGCAACGCTTAGTGCCCGAGGTGCAAGCCAACGCCGCAAACGCCTCCTCCGCCTCTCCTCCTGCCGTCCGGGGCCGAGAAGCAATCGTTTCCTGCTCCTCCCTGGCGCAAGAGCTCAGAAATTGCTGAGTTCAACCTTACTTATCGCTGGATGTAGTGCAGTTCTGCTTCTTAATCCCCTGCATCTGCATTTTGTACAGCCCTTTTCTAAGGCTCTTCAGATTTGCTCTCCAGTTTATCATCTTGCTCAAGCAAGATGACGCAGCTTTAAACTTTCCACTCAAAAGAAGTACTGAGGGATGAAGCTGTTCAAAAACCCAAGAAGCTGCCCCAGAAAACAGTCCCCACTGAAAACAGTCAGCAGGCTTGATTTGAAGTCATAAACTTGATGAGACAAGGGATTACTTTTTGTGTTGCAAACCCTCTCGGGTTTCTGGTATCATAACAAAACAAACATTGGAGAACTCTTCTTCTTTGCTCTGCTTAAAAGTAGGCAGATGACAAAAAAAGTCCTGAGCTCTGAAAGTTCAAATGAAAAACATTTCTGTGCTCCTACTCGAAAAGCATAAAAAGGCTTCACTGCATGGACCCAAACAGCCCCATCTCCTCTGCCCCGTTCACGCAGGTGAGAGCGTTCACCCTGGTTCGCCCGGACTCGGGGGCTTTTAGAGTCTCAGCAGCACACGTGCACCGGGCCAGACCGAACGCATGGAGGAGAGCTCGCCCCAGCTTTCCACCGGGGCTGCCCACACGCGCAAACACCTCCTGTGTCTCACCATCACCTTTTAGAGAACTTAACCGCTTTTAAAACTTTGTCAGCTCTCACAGAAATTCAACATCGGCTCTGAAGTCGCTGGGCAGAGGTAGAGGACGAGGAACCATCTCTGCTCTTCTCTTTGAGCAAGGCTTCTCCCGCGGCGAGGCCGCCTCGTCCGCCCCTCCGAGAGAGGCTTCGCGCTCGGCAACAGCCTTGGATCTCTCCCCTCGCGACCATCCACGGTTTCCTCACCACGGGCCTGAATACGCCTTGCCTGGTTACGTATCAGAGGAACCGTCCCCAGCGTGGTGCCAGACATGTGCGACACAGGCCAGGCTCTGACGTGGCGGCAGCAGGAAGCAGAATTCAACTCAAGCAGCCAGGCTCGAAGGAAAAATAATAATAATAACGTGAAAATGTGGCAATTATTTCATCCCAAACGGTGCCGAGCTGTTACTGGTTCAATAAGGGCCTGCCTGGAAATGAAAGGCTAGGGCAGTCGTGGCTCCCCGCCGCAGACGAGGCCCAGGGCTCCCCGGCTGCAGCGCCTTCGCCCACGCGGGCCGCCCTTCCCCTCGTCCCTCCCCGCGGGCGGCCCCGAAGGCGAGGGACCCGCCGCCCAGCACCCCGGGGCGCCGGCAGGCTCCGGGCCCGGCTCCCGCTCCGGCGGCGTTCCTGCCCTGTTGTTCCAGGCGAACAAAAGACGCGCGGCGCGGCGGGCCCCCGAGAAGGGTGCCTTCCCTTCAAGGAACGCGATTTCCTATTCCAGTGAATATTCATAAAATAACTCCGGCTCTAATTTGTATAAAATGACAGCCTGCAAACCAGGGATGATTGAAGAGGACCAAAATCATTTTGTTTGATTACTGTCTCCCCTCCCTTCCCCCCCCCCAACCCCAACCTTCATTATCTTTTATGCCTATTTAAACTCTGGACACTGCATATTCATCTCAATTCTTCCTCATCGCTCCTTCTGTTTGTGGGTTGCTGCTTTTTCTTTTTTTTTTCCTTCCCCTCCTCCTTTTTTTTTTTTAATTTAACCCTCCCTCCTCTCCTCCTCTCATTGTAATTTTCTTCTTGCTTCTGTTGTGCATTCAGGGATTTGAGGAGGTTTTCTAGGGGTGGGGGTGGACTTCATTTAAAGCAAAAAAAAAAAAAAAGAAAGAAAAGTGTGTTGTCTGGATAGAAAATTACATTTGCATGCTCGAGGGGCCTGAGGGCTTCTCTGTGGGCTTGGCAAAGATCCTACCTCAGGGAGGGGGGGAGGTGGAAGATGCTGATTTGATTTCCTCCTCTTCCCACCCCTTCCCCCCTTTCCTTTCCATATTATAAATGTCTGCCTGATTTTTCTTTTCTTTTTCTGCATGTGCAAACCACTTGAAGAACAATGGCACAGATTAGAGGCCTTCCTTAGGGCTGTTTATGAATGCAGTTGTGGAGTTCAGCAAAGCAGAAACATTACATACAGTAATTGGACATTTAATTACTAATGAAGCTAGCAACTGAGGGTTGATTTTTTTTTTTCCAAGGGTCTGAAGCAATGTGACAGACCCTCCAACTGCAGGTTTAATTATGGTTAGAGATGGGCTTAATACTCAATCCTATATTCTATTACCCTCTTGAAAGCCCTTCTGGCTTTTATTTATAATTTTTTGTACCCCTTCCCCCTCCAAGGAGGGAAACATCACAACGCTCAGGCCATGGGACAGGATCACGCTTCTGTCGCTCCTCAATCACTGCAAAACCAACGTGGCACCAGTGCACAGATCTCAGATGCATTCCTACGGATCCAGCCCTCCAAGGAGCACCAAGGGAAAAGACCTGCCTACATGGCCTCAAACATACCAAATTCATCCTCACAAGGTCACTTCCCAGTTTTGGTCCAACCTATTTTTTAACGTTTCAGACACCAGGTTTCCATTCCTTCCTTTAATAAGCCAACTGCCCAGAGCATTGTTTCCCACTCAGAGAGATTTATTTTCCAACTGGTATTTAGCTTATGTTTTCTTTTCCCTCCTCTCCCATCCCCTTGCAAGGTCGCTGTCTTCTCCATAGCCCACAGAGCAAGGCCTGACCAGAAGACCTCACGCTGCCAAGGAGCCCGAGCAGGCTCTGGGCAGCATGAAATAAAAGCCTTGTTCCCAGAAATGGAGCCCCTAGGGCTGCAACCAGGCATCTGTGCAACACTGAGCTGCTTCAGGGAGGCAGCAGGAGATGAACAGCTCATGGTTCTGGGTAGCAAGGCAAAAAACATCAGACCAGGTTCATTTTGGTACCTGAGGTCCCAACCCCACTACTGGAAGCAACTCCACATCTGAGGATCCCAAAATCATGAGCCAGTCACTGCACCACTACTTGTCCCTATCTTGTGTCCAGCAGAAGTGACAATGTCTGCAAAAAGTAGAGAGAAACTCTCCCTCACTTCTGGCAAGAAGTGATTTTAAGGACTTTCTGAGCTGGAAGTTGCACCTAGACCATCTGGTTTAATAGCCATCATCTAACACCAAAACCAGGCTGGGACATGACTGTTAGCAAGTTCAGAGCTTTTTGATCTCTCTCTGCCTTGCCATGACTTTCATTCACTGTTGCTCCAATTTCCCTCTTCAGGTTAGAGGAGAGCAAGTGCTAGGCAATCCCACCTCCTCATGCAGAGTGCTAAGCTCCAGGGAGCAGAACCTAGAGCTTCTTCTGATCAGAAACTTCTAACTGATTACAGACGAACGCTGTGCAGTGAAACTATTGGATTTTAAGAGCACAGAGAGCACTTTTGTAAAATGTCATATGCATATTGGGATTTTTCTTTCCGGGTTTTAATGACAAAGTGCAAATGTGGAGGAGAAAAGGCAGGAGAGGACAGAGTAACAGATGTCAGGAGATAAAAAATACTCTCAAAGAATAAGTCATCTATTTCTTCCTCCAGATTTCCCAGCATGCTCCTCTGCTTCTTTAAGAATGTAAGCTTTCAAAGTTAGCACATGCTAATGCCACCAATTTAACTGTATAGTCCTTATGTAGCAGGACTATGTCTCCCCACTGATATCAGAGTGCCAAGCCAGGCTATGGGAAAGTTACATCAGTTTAGCTAAATCCACTGCGAAAACAGAGCAGTTCATTTCACCTGCCCCACCTGCACGGATAACAGTGGGATTTATCTCCCAACCAGAGTGTCTCAGGCTCTCCTACAGTGAACCGCAAGAGGGTAATACACCCCAAAGCAGTATGTGAGCATCACCTCCTGGTAGCACCAGTCTCTCTCCAGTGACTAATCAGGATACTGTAGGACTTTGCTGAACAAGACAATTAACTTTTAGATAGCTGACAGCAGATGAGGAACTCTTCTCGAAGAGCATTTTCTTGATGCAATTTCACCCCAGGAGCTACCGTCAAAATGTGGCAAAACAGTAAGTGTATCAATAGGTTGCTGGCACCATTTAGATGCCCTGCTGTTCTGCCTCCAATTTGGATCCCAGATAATTGATTCCTGGCTGTTTTCAGAAGCGGGTACCATGCTCCTTGGACCAGAAACAAGAGTCTGCACTGAGCCTCTCTCTAAACTCTGGCCAGTTCCTTGGCTAAATTCAACACTGTTTTGTTGCACAAACGCAGCCCATGAGGGCAGTGGGTTCAGGGGATTCAGCAGTCCAGACGCCGTTCAGAGAAAAGAGACAAGCTGCAGGAACCCCCATGGAAACATCACCGCAACCAAAACTGCTCATATAATTATGATTTACCTGGCAGGCTGTTAGGGTACAGCATCCGTCCCAAAGCACTTGGGGCTGAGCAATTGCTCCACTGTGCCTGGCTTCCCACCTGCTCACAAACATTTATTTCAAGGGAGACCTATCTCTTTTGCCATTCCCACACATGGAAGCAGCCAAACAAGAACAATTTTAACGGCCTTTGAGATGATTTCCAGGCCACCACGCACACATTGTGAGATGCTGCCAATGGAGTCCGTCACTGTTTTAATAAGATAAATTTTCCAGATCCCTTTTCATCCTGCTATCAGAAAACAGCGGCAGCCACTCAGAGAGCTCTGCACCATGTGCTGTCCCGCCAGCTACCTGAGCACGCGGCTGCTACTTCACATTTCAGAAGAACGCCAAGTGTCCTCAAAAATGACCCTGGGAATCACTTGCCAGCAGCTGGCCCTGCTCGCTGCGGGCCAGTTCAGTGCTACAGAAATGCTCATGCCAGACCCTTCTGCTTTTCTGTGTGCCACAAAAATCTCAAACCCCTGACTCATCTCAGCAGTTGCAGGTTCTCAGACACTGCTAGGGTGGTAAGAATATCTCCCTAGAATCACCAGTACACAAAACTGCTGTAAAGCCCATCAAGTGCTGTCAGTATCAGATGCATTTCAAGCTATTTTACAGCAATAATGATGAATGAAAAACACAACGTAAATACAGATTATATGACAAAACCAAGCCCTGATGTGAGCTGCCTTCAATTCACAGAGCAACACAGCTCCATGCAGCCCCCTTCATAAGAAATCATAGTTTGCTCAAGTGACTTGCAACTGCTGCTGTGCATCTGAGAGCCTTTAAATGAGGTCTCCTTTTGAGAAAAGACTCTACCCCCTCCTGCTGAAATTTGGGCCTCTTCAAGATGTCTCAAGTCAGACATTCAACACTTAATTGCTTTTGAAGACCAAAGATCCCCTCTCCAATCTCCTCCCATGTGTTTATCTTCTGTAGAAGTCAGCCGCTGAGCTTGCAGGAGAAATATCAAATAATAACAAAAAATGTTTCATGTTTCACACTCACTGACATTAATCATATTTGCAACATCTTCCCTTGCTGCCTTAAAAATCCTTATTTCCAGAACCTTGACCAATCTCCTCCCTACAAACACAGGAATGGCACCCACCAAAGAACCTGCTTCTATGGAGAAAACATACCAACATATATAAGAAACTATTCCCCTACTCTTTGAGGTCCAAAGATCCTTCAAGACCCTTGAGACCCTTTAAGTTACTCCACAGAGTGACTGCAGAACCCCTCCAGGCTCACTTGTACACCATTCTGAGGCTGGACTGACCAGTGTACACCAAGAAGCTGATCAGACAAGTGGAGATCAGAAGGGATCCCCTCTCTCTCAAGTTGGAGCTCCTTACCCCAACCAAATTGGCCTCCAAGTCCTGACTCACCAACAGGGACCTCCTAGCCCATAACCCATAATCAGAGATTCTACCCTCCAAAAACTGCTCAGAAACCATTTCTGCCTAGAAAGAAATGACATTGTAAGAAGTTCCTAGATGAACAGATCTGCTGGAAAAGGAAGATGAAACTAGAGAAAACAGAGGACGAACTTTTGCTTTGGCATTCCCCTCTCGGACACTCCTCTTTAAAACACTGCCAGCCATCCTTCTGGAGCAGACTGCTCTCCTAGCTGCCCCATTCCTCCCCAGAAACCAGGGGAAGCCATTGCTGCTGCTGGTGGATCTCCTTCCAGTGGGGAAAGCTCCTGGAAGATTTTGGAGTAAAATTGGGGGAGCCTGCCCCAGAGCAGATGCCATCTGTCACTGCCCAATGGGTAAGTGCAGCGGGACCCCGCTCCACTGCCGTCAAGATCTTAACAGAGGGGAAACCTTCACTCCTGGTCCAGGGGGGTTTCCAGGTGGGGAGACCACAGTGGGGGCACCAGGACTGCCTCAAGCCACCCACAAGCCCTGCCATGCCAAACGCTTCTGCGGCTCTGCCCCTGCCATAGCACCCACTTTCCTCCTACCCCCTCCATGCTTCCTGCCAGGCAGATATCACAGACAGAGGCTACACAACTCATTGCACTTCACCAACCCCAAGGATAGAGAAAAGCAGAGCTCAGAAATTCACGCCGGGAAAACTCACTCTCCAGAAAGACTAGAAAATAGTAAGCAAGCGCACGGCATTGCTCAACATGGAGTCAGACGGAGACAGTGGGGCCCTTCCTGTTATTCATTGCTGGGTTTGGAAGTTAAATGGGTATAAACAACACCGACGGCCCCTGAGGATCCTGTCCAGGCGCTGGAGAGCTCATGGGACCAGCCATCAGCTCCTTCCAAAGCCAGCTCCTTACGTGGAGCATCGTGACGAACAGCAAACGCCAAACCGCCCTGACAGCATCTCCCAGGAAAGGCAGCACGCTCTCCCTGCAAACCTCAGTAAAACCCAGTTGGAGACATCTGCTGCTCACAGAGAGCCCGTTGTCATGACAGAAGAACACAAAACTCTGAAGCTGGACTCCCTTTCAACATCTATAACTTGCTACAGCTGTTCATTTCAACTTCTAAAAGCCAGCGTAAGCTGATTTGCAAAGAGCCTGTATATGTAAACTGCACCATTTCTCCAACATAAATAGTACAAACCTGGTTTATAATTTCAGCAACTTGATGTTTTCTTGGCCAAGAGCAAGCCGAAGGAACTGGAGATAGAAACAGTTTGAGCAAGTCTGGCCAGCCACACAACACGATCTGAAAAGGTCCCAAAGCGATGTCTCTCACAGTCGTATGACTACACAGCATAACAAGCACCCCTTCACTGCAGCTCTCTCACACACACTCTGTGAACAGTAGCCACACAAGCATTTTGCACTGGACACACAGTCCACCCACCCCATGGTGTCCTGTGCACTCTAGGGATCAGGAGAGATTTATTGCAAAGTTGGCAAAATCTAAGAGACAAACCAAGTGCAAAACACGTTCAGAGTCATAAATATTCCGAATCTAATCCTATTCCTGGTCAGCCCAGGCCCCAACATCTGTATTTTTAGGACAACAACATACTCTGCTTCCTAACACCTGGTGAAGACAGATGAGGAGAGCACACTGGTGCGGAGGGGCTACAGCCTCCACCGCCACCATCCTACCACTCTTTATCTCATCCCAGTCCCAAAAAGCCATGACAATTCAGTAATTGCCAGCAGCAGTGCCAGCCTCATGTGGACAAAGCATAAGGAGCTTCACGCTCCAAGTACAGATTTGTTTTTACGCAGACTTGCATCACACATGGCATCTCCTGAAGGACACAAGGATCACAAACA
This sequence comes from Rhea pennata, assembly GCF_028389875.1. Taxonomy (NCBI): domain Eukaryota; kingdom Metazoa; phylum Chordata; class Aves; order Rheiformes; family Rheidae; genus Rhea; species Rhea pennata. The sequence continues at coordinate 11,447,176 of NC_084670.1, read as the reverse complement.
GCAGCAAGCAGTGCTTGCACACTGTCTGTAAAGTACCCATTAAATCCAAGTACTTTGCGCACTGCCATACTGAAGTAATGCTTTTTTCTTTGTTCCCTGGTGCAGAAAGCATCCTTTGAGCTAGCTAGATTTCAAAGCTCTCCACTCCTCACTGCAGCCAGAGATAAATACATTAGGATGCAAGGAATTAATAACTTAAGACAACAATTTTGAATTTAATAGAAAATGTTCCTCCCACTTCTCGCTCTGAAGAGGAGGATGGCTGTTAAACCTGTGCAAAACTTGCATTAATTCACCAACTGTTTCCATGGCAGAACCTGGTGATGCAGTGAAGTCAGTGACTTCATTTCCTGAGGACATCAGATCTTGCTCTATACTAAAAATATGGTTTTATACTTTAGGTCCACAAATGGGTGCTGGATTTTAGGCTTCCACAGAAATCTCCAGCAAGGCTTGTTCCTGAGCAGGAACCAAGAGAGCAAGCCCTTTATGGACCTGCAGCTTAGCCTTTCACCCTAGCATCAGCACCTAGCCCGATCTGTAGCTTCTGCGTGGAGACAATAAGACAGTAGTAGTTTGTCAGGAAAATCATTTCCTTGCTTCCTTCACTGCCCTTCAGAAAAATATTATGCCCACATCTGCTGCTTATGTTTTGATCCTCAAAGCAAGGAGATGTTAATGCACCTCAGAGAGGAGATGGGCAGAAACCTCATAAGACAAATCTGCCACGAGAGTAAAATGCCCATCAGCAAGAGACAGAGGAGACAATACAGATGTAAAACACAACCGAGAAATCAACAGCGTTATTTCCAGGGCAATTAGTGGTGAGATGGAGTAGCCATTTTACGCACCTGAGCTATCTTCAGCAGACTGCTGGCACTCACTTCTCTCCTCTCCCAACTGCACAATTTATTTTGATAGTTAATTAAAAGGAGAGATCGACATCGACCTGCAGCAATCAGGCAGCACCTTAGTTATTTTTGGAACCAAAAGCACAAGACAGAAAGCCATCTCCTTTGATAGGTAGAGAAGACACCTGAAATAAATGATTTTGTGTGCTTCTCTACAATTTCTTTGTTTTGTTTTCATTTAACATCCCCGACCATTTTAGAACAAAACCCACTGTCATGAATCCTCTCCTAATCAAACGTTCTAGTTGAAATGCACTACGCTCCATAGATTCACCCTGGTTTTGAAAGCTGGGTTTTAATCTGGAGGACAAATAACTGACCCCAAAGTCAAAAGAAACAACGTCCAACTGATTCAACATGCTAAAAAAAGCAAAATAAAATAAAAGCAAAAATCTACCGCAAGAGCTAGACTGTAAATAAGAACATTTGCCTTCGCTTTCTTTGCAAAGATGATGCTGAAAGGCAAGATCAGCTTTTCCCAGGTCTATAGATCATCCAACATAACGGTAAAGTCTATCCAGATACAAATATTTACTCTAAATGTTACTAATGTACACACCTGCAAGGCAAGGTGATGTTTACAGACCACAAAGATCAATTTATCTGGTGTCCTATTTGCCCTACTTAGCTTCTCTAGTAAAGTCCTATAATGTAAATCTTCATATACATGTGTAATTACGGTATCTAGTTGAAGATCAAGCAGGGCAGAGAATAAAGCTAAAATCTTCAATAAATCTGTCATTTTCACAAAATAAGTTATTCTGCCCCAACGTTAAAAGCACAGGCTCCACAGAGAAGAAAGTTCCAGGAGCCAAGCACCAGTATGCCCATCACTGGGATAAAATATCCTGCCTCCCTTACAAGAGTCTGGAAAGCACGAGTGCCATGCTATGTGCTAGAGACACATCAAGTGTCAGGGTAGACTTATGACCAAGTTGATCATATGTACGTACAAGATGCTCAAAAAGAGGAATTCAGAGCAGTCCCTGGACATCCCTGGCTGGATGTGGGCCTCAGCTGCACCTCCCGGCATGCCCTGAAGCGGCTGCATCAACCCATACGCTTCCCCTTTGCAAGCATTGAGGACAATTGTAAAACCCTTCCTGCCACATGGCAGGCCATGAGGTGGCCACAGATGAGGACTCCACCAAAAAGCATCTTAAGGTCATGCTCAGAAGAGTGGTGCAAGAACCCCGCCCAAGGTTACTGAATGAAAATGCATTTCCTTCCCTCACAGTTAAGGTACAGGCTTCCATTTAGTTTCCTGGAAAGAAAAAGGATTGAAGAGGCCAATTTCTGACTTGTGAGCAGATTTGTGTATGTTTGACGACATTCCTACCATGCGAAACAGCGCAGGACTGCTCCTCTGCCCCCAAGCAGGATCCTTCCCCGTTTGCCAAAACACCTCTAAATATTTTGTGGACATTCAGCACCACATACTTGCAAAGCTTCTCCCTCCAGTACTTTTTTCATTCCAGCATCTAATTGGCCTGAGGACTTGTCCTCACAGGGACCAAATCACAGGGAAAGAAGACATTAGCTAAGTGTATTAGCACAAGATCTGGATCTCTGCAGAAGAGCACACTTTCTCATAGCTCAAAATAGCTCTGAAATCGATTTTGTTTGGATGGGCATTAGAAAAAAAAATCATTTATCTGAGACCAAGCTTGGTACATCTCACCCCAAAAAGGTTGTTTCTTTTCCCCACAGAATATTACAAACACATCACTAACTTTATAAAGAGCCTTGCTGGTAAATACGGTTCTTGGTGGCAAACACACACCAGTACTATCTCCTCCCTAACAACAAAAAAAAAAATGTTCTGAATGTTGCACCAATTCGACACTTCCCCACAGCTTCACTAGCAGATGAAAACGGATTTTGAGGAGAAAGAGCCTTACTTTAATCACAAGTCTCCAAGATGAAAGCTACACTGCAAAAATGAAACACATTCATGAAGCCCTGCAGGAAAGATCAATGGTTTCAGGTTTCAGGGAGATTGGACTGTGTATTTTTTAAAAGGTTCCCCAATATGAATTTGGTTTAGACAAAAAGAAGATAGTGGGGGAGAAGTATAATCTATAACACTTGTTCTTTCTGAGTTAGAAAGCCATTTATTATTTTGGAGACACTTCTGCAGCACAATTCCCAAGCCACCAAGAATGCAATTTTTACAGCAGAATTAACCATTATAAGCAGAAAGTTGAGCTCCTGGCATCCTGAGGAGACCTGGCACAGCCTGCGACCAGCATACTTGGAAACAAGGAGCTGATCCCTTCCACTTCACTCCCATTACAGGCCTTGCCACCAGTCTTGCCAAAACAAGCAGCCACCACAAGCCCTGATCCAACCTGCAGAGATTCTCTGCAAACTGAGGAACACAGCCTCTTACATGATGTAGCCCTTTGTCTCTGCTAGAGACCTGCAGAGTCAACATCCGTCTGGTATATAGATCCCTTTTCCTAGTCATCCAGGGGTGAGATCAGCTGCATAGTCCATCAATGACAGCAGAGTTGAGACTTCCCTCCAGCCCTGAGATCTTATATCCAAATGTTTGCCAACTGTTTCCTAAACTGGAGACCTTGTCATCTTCTGTGCTTTTCTAAAGTGAGCTGTACATTGGCCTAGGGACTCACAATTTAGTTAAAGCATATGTTAACAGGCGAATGATGACTTCAGGAAAAGGAAAACCTTGCTGCATCTCACATGTGCTGGAATACCTTCATCTTCTGAGCTCCTTCTGGCTACACTGCCCATGACCTTCCAACTCTGCAATTCCATAAAGCAGTAAGCAACAAAACAGAGCCATTCTTGCACCATGCAGCTTGATCTGACACCATGAGAAGCCAGGGAGATTAGAGAAGAACATCTTCAACCCTTTTCTGTTTGCAGATCCCTATTCATTTTCCCAGAGAAAATGTAATGCCACAACATGAACGACACTAATGACATGAACATGAATGTAACCCCCACCACCGCACAAACATTAGCTTCCTGAAACTGGGCTCGATTTTTTTAGCCTGCCTTTTACAGATCCTTTAGGGTAATCCTCTAATTTTCAGGCCCTCAGACCTCAAATTGAAACTCACTGGGCTGGACAACAGAAGAGACACAAAGAAGGTAAAGGTAGAAAAAAAGAGAAAAAGAGGAATATGAATTTGGAAGGGAAGCTGGCAGAACACGACTACAAAAACACAAACGAAGAAGAAAAGATGCTAAGTTCAAGCCACATAAGCATTAGCAAAATGTGTTTTTGCATTTCCCTCATATCTTTTGCCACTCAATGGCAGAGAGGCCAACTAAAAGGCACTGCAGAAGGCTAATGCTGGACGTATTTGCAACTTCTTGCCTTGTATTATTCCTACTAGGTGCAGGTTTTGTTCAAGTTAATTGTGTGTACCTGCTGTGGCACATTATAGGCAAGTTCTCAAAAATAGCAGGAGACTAGTATTTCATTTAGCAATTGCATACACTCTCTTTGTCTAATGGCACAGAAAGCAATTCCAGAGTAAAATCCATCAATGAAAGGTTGTGCAGAATGGGCTGTTGCCCTGCCTCATCCCATCCTATCCATGTACCTGATGATGAAGAAAGCAGTTCGGACACAGATGAGGAGAAATCAATCCCAACAGCACAAACACCCAAATACCAGAGGGCAGAGTCCAGCACCCCCGCTCTTAGCAACTGCAATGAATAAAAGGCATCTGAACGTCAAGTGAGCACTAAATCAGAAAGCAGCCTGGTCTCTCCAGCACTCCAAGCCCTGCTAACCCCCACTAATTTCAGCAAGACACCCTCCCAGTGCGGCAGGGCTCAGAGCTCCACCATTCCCAGCAATTCACCATTCATTGTGTTGCTTGCAGGAGATCAACATGAGCAAACAGGTAAACACTAAGGAAAGCAAATGGCCAGGTTCTTCCACTCCCTGCATCTCCTGAAATGCTGGGCAAGCAGGGACATCAAAACAGATCCTCTTGCAATGAGGACATGACTGCAAGAGGGAGGCTCAGCAAGGATCCGAAGACCAATACCAAAAGGCAGAGAGATGAATGGACAAATATTCACAGACCATTCCCAAACGAAACAGTTATTCAAAGACTTCCAGGAGGAGCTTAGAAAAAATTAGGAAATTTGAATTGGAAAAGCAGAAGAGAATAGTTCTCTGAAGACCGGGTTTTCCTTTCCCCTCCTCTCCTTTTCTCAAGCTTCAAGCAGGGCAGAGCACCCTTTCTTCTGCTCAAAACAGCAGCAAGGAGTCTAGATTCTCTATCAGCTGCTGGCAGGCAGCTTGCAGCCAGCTCTTGCAGGGAAGCAAGCTCCAGGTTACCTCCCAGGGGACAGCAAGGACCTCTCCTGGCAGACAAAATGGAGAGGAGCTTATTTATTTTAGCTGCTATTAACTGCCTGGATGCCAATGTTGTTTGGAGAAAGGATGCATGTCAGCTAGCCAGTCTGCTGGTGCTCAGTCAGTGAGGGTGAAACATCAGCTGTACTTGGCCTCTTACTATGTTCGCTGCCCAGGCATCATCTGATTGTCACTCCAGTTTACAAGCTGATGATTTGTGTTAAGATAAGGCTGGATGCTCATGTTCAGAGCACACAGGAGGCCCAAATCTGAAGAAAACTAATTCAAATCACCTTCCTTGTCTGAAGTGCCCTCCTGCCCATTGGTAGCAGTGGGTCCAGAGATATGGGGTAGTGCAGCAAAGATCATCTGGGGTCCAAGCAGGCGATTCAATCTTAAAGATCAAAAGCATGCTCACTTGGAAATAAATTCCCTTGTTTAAAGTGCCAGGTGGACCTCACGTGCTCGTCTCCTTTCAAAGCAATAAAGGCTACATGAGCACACAGTTCAACCAACCCTGGAGCCAGCATAACGGTGAATGGTGTTCCTAATTCTATAGCAAATGGTCTTCTCACCCTAGCCAGAAACATCTCTACCATGCTACAAACCACTGACCTCTGCTGAAGATGATAGTGAGCAATTACAAAAAGGAGCAGAGATGGATCCCTGAACCCTCCTGGGTCTTTCAGTTGGGAAAAATCTTCCAAGATGAACCACACTAGGCCACCTGAGCTGGGACTCACCTTGTCCTAGTCCAGGCATAACAACAAAACCTCCCATCCTAGCTGCTCATCCACGCTCCCTCTACCATTGGGGTCCCTTCTGGGATAGGGTAGATACAAAGAGCCCATGTCTCTCATTCCCAAAGGGAACCACAATAGACAGAGACCAAGAGAAGCCACAAGGCAGGTGAAATGAAGCCATAGTGGGCACCCCCAGGTACTCACCCATTCCCGCTGCGCTGTCAAGATACTCTCCACGGGCACACTTGGAGGCCTTATCAGCTTATCACTGCCCCATAGGCTAGCAAGAGGGCACAAATTACTTTTCTCATAAGAAAACATGCTGAACTGTGACACAGTGTAAGGTCTAATCCAAGAGAAACGTTCAAATTGAGGACTCAAGCAAATCAGAGTACTGCCTATATGTGTTCTAGCTCAAATTAGACTTTTTTTTTAAAAAAAAAAAAAAAAAAAAAAAAAAAAAGCCATGCATGTACATTGCCCTAGTACCCCCACTGCATCCCAAACTTAGCAGGCTTTTTTCTACGTTACAAATTCCAAAGGCAGCTAATTAGCCAAGACTCAGCAAACTCGAGTTAAAAAAAGAAGCTGTTTCAACTCTGTCAGGGAGGCAGATGGCAACAACGCGTTTCAGACACTGCAGGCTGCATCAGCAGTTTCTCCACCCGATGGTGTCTGAACACAGGAGGACTGCAGATTCAAGGCAGCTCGGTGGTCTGTCTGCCAACAGGCCACGAACAGGTGACTCATCACCATGAAAAATTTCTCCCCTGCTCACGTCACACAGCCTGGAAAGGCATCCGAATTTATTTATTAATTTACTAGAAGTTTTCACCTGTCACAAGTAGGCCCTCACCCAGCAATCCTAGTCTCATGCAGAGACATAAGCATGTTACCACCAGCGCAACTAGAGCCCAGGTGTTTCTCAGGGCATCTAGAAGGCAGCAATTCACCCAGCTTTCCCCAAAAGTGCTTCGCACCTGATTCACTCAGATGATGCAGGAAAAAGACAAGGCTACTGCCACTGACAGAACAGCGAAATCTGTCTTGGGAAAAACTTATGCCAGACACCAAAAGCAGCAAGAGCAATGTTCATACAGCCAAGCTGACTCTTCAGAATAATCCCTTACACCAGCAGAAACCTAACCAGGTATATATGATTTGATTAAAATGACATTAGTTCACACTGCAAGAGTCAGAGGTCCCTCTGGACTTGGTCCCCAGTGGTCAGGCAGACTAGCAGAGGTCAACACCTGCTCAGAGCCCATGCTCCTGCTTTCCTCTCTTGCTTTTAACTAGCCTTCCTCTCAGACATCCCCAAGACATGCTATTCCCAGTGCCCTGACCCCTCGCTAAGAGTGTAAGCCATCAGCCTGCATGGGAAGCAGCACATCCAATTTGCCAGTACTACAGTGTCTTCCTGACCCTCTTAGTCCTGTCCCAGCCCTCCCGGGCCGTGAGGCATGTTCCAGTCCAGAAGGAACCGCAAGGGCACAGCAGCCACAGGGAACTGCAGTACATTCCTCTCCATGGATATTTGATGCATATTGGGAATCCCCAGAAAACCTCTAGGACTAGCCATGAAAGTAAAGCCACATGAATGAGGGGGCATGTTGCATTAGGCCATTGCCAGGAGTCTTGGACCCTTGGAACAAGAGTGGCAACACATACTAACGTTGGCCTTGGGCCCTGTGCTCAAAGAGCACTTGGCTATTGTGCTGAGTGGCCACAGACAACAAGACACACATTGGTGTTTCAGATGGTAGGTTAAGCATTTGCTGGTTCTCCCACTGCCCATAGATAACACTCCTAAAACTTGTACCATCTGTCAGCTCATCACATGATCCAGCTCGGTTAGAGATTGAGATTGCAAAGAAACATCTGTCAGTAGAACCTGCATCACACTTCCAAAATATCTATCTGGGATAATAAGGGGCAGCGGACCAGTTTCACCTAGAGCATGACCACAAAAGACCAAGATCTCCAGATGCCACCACGAATCAGCCTCAATACAGCAAATGTCCCTGCTTCCTATGCCCACTGCAACTGCTGAGCAAGTTATCTCTACAGAAACACACTCACAACAGAAATAAAAAGCCAAAAACACCCCCTCCTTGTCCTCAGCCAGAATCAGTAAGACCTTAAAATACAAACTGATCACATACAAACACTTTTGAAAAGATAACATGGCCAGGGTTAGAAAAAAGGGCTCTTCACACCCATGCCCAGCTTCAAAGAAGAAGTGAACATAACATGACCCTCCAGACCAAAACCACCATGAGGGTATGGAACAGTCTCAAGAAGGGAGAAAATAGGAAATTCAGAAGACATTAGAAAGCTCCTCCCCAAAAAGCCATGTGTCATCTGCGAAAGAAATGAGTCCAAGACAAAAAACAGCCCAGCAGCTATGGCAACCATTCAAAGAAGAACTAGACCTCAGTACATCACCTAGGCTTCAACCTTTGTCCAGATCAGACTTCCTCTATGCAGACTGGCTGTCTTCTTCAGCCTCTTCCTTCCCTCTTTAGTCAACTCCTGCACTACAATGGAAGGATCCAAGCAAGACTACAAAACTGAAGGGAGATAATGAAGACTGCTTTCATGTCTCCTTCTGCACTTGCCTGGTTTGCTTTGCACAGGGACTACAGATAGAGAATTGCAAGCGAAGGAGTTTGTGCAGCTGCAAAGGTCCCACGCACCACCCGCCACTCAGCTAGGGCACAATATACGTCTGTGCGCACAGCCCGCAAAGCAAGGAGACCTTGAACAGCGAGTGCAGACAGGACACCTCATCTGAGTAGCCAGCAATGTCCAGTGAGGGGGCAAGGACTCCCGTGCCCACTGCCCCAGCCCCAACTTTGCAGGTGGACAACATCCAGGCTCCTCATTCACAAGATTTGACAGGGTCCAAAGGATAACAAAGGACTGGAGTGAAGAAGCTGGCTGCTCTGCAAGCAGTAAAGCCTCTTCAAAACATGTGGCCTGTGCTTAGGGACTACTGATCAATAGCAATCGATTCTTGCACATCAGCAGGATTTTGCAAGTGCTTGGTATGCTCCCGAATGAGGCCATTAGCACCTACAATCTCTAACTAATAGCCTGTAATGAAGGGGTTTTACCTATGTTAATAGCAGGCCGGGTGATAAACATGAATTTCACTATCGATGTTCACTGGGGTGAGGGAATCTTAATCCTGTCGCTGTAGAGGAGAAAAGACACAAGCAAAGATGATATTGGCACATTGGGAACTGGGTGATATGGAAGGGCAGCAAAGGAATAAGCTTCTAAAGAGCCCAAGTAAAAGAGAACTAAGAAGAGCATCCAAAAAAGGATTTTTTTTATCATAGAAAAGTAAATCACTAACGTGGGCAGCCTTTTCCAGCCTGCCCAGGGGAGCTCTGAGACAAAAGAAATATGTAAGCACAAAATATTGATCAAACCCAAGATGAAATATATTTACTCTGTCTTTTAAAAGCCACGTATTCCCACTGGGGAAGCACAGTTCCCTGGGAGACAGCCCCTCTCATGGCCCATTGACACCCACCAAAATTCAAGCAATAACCAGAGCTTCTTCTAGTTCCAACATCTCCCTCCCACCAGGATGCTCCAGCGTCTCGTAGAAGGGTTGGGCTCCCACTGCTGCCTTCATCCAGGCTCCTCACCATCCCAGGGCAGCGAGTTACAGGGTGGCCCTTCTCTAGGGACCTAGCAGGGACACAGCTCCCTCAAACCTCACCATCAGCACGTGGAAAAGCCACGGAGCCCCCAGTCCAAGGCCACAGGCCAGCTCCGCGAGGGTTAACCCTGCCGCCGCTTCCCGCTCTGTGGGTTTAATGCGCCTAGAGCTGCAGCAAGGGTGTTAAACTCCTACACTTGCAGTTCAAAGGCAGCTTTGCAGCACTGAGCGGTCTTAAAACATACAGCTTTTCAGAAGTGTGACCTTTTCACAGGATTTCCAACTCAGTAAAGATTTGTTTCCTCCTTCTTCACGCACGTAACTAATTGCAGTCATGAAACACCTCCTCCAACAGCAGCACGCAGATGGGCAGGCTCCCTGCAGGCCTGCAAATGTCACGACCGGCTCCCTTCGGTCATCACGATGGTGTTTCTGCAAAGGTTCAAGGGCACGGAAAGTCACCAGGCCACAGTCCGACACTCAAGTACTCGCACACCTGGTTCCCAGCTAAATACGGCCTCCATCCAGCTGCCCTCTGCCGCGGCGTGGGGCACAGCTCGGCCCCATATCCTGCTGCGTGACGGCCAGCTGCGGGTCTCCCACCCTGCAGCAAGATGCCTGCAGCTCCAGCGTTTTCGAGATTGCAATCCCCAAAGCAAAGCTGCCTCTGCACAAACAAAGCCAAGCCTTAAACGAACAGGATGGATAGACAACTCCCTTTCACGCTTCATTTATCTCCTTGCAAATGAGCTCAAAAGTTGCCTATCAGCTTTCTGCCATTTTCCCTCCATTCCTACTACAGGACAGAGATGCCCTGTGAGATATCTCAGACATCAGCACCTCCACGGGCAGCAAATCAGCTCTCAAAGGCTGCTAAACCCAAAGAGCATGTCAGTACCTGCTGCCCAAAGCAGCCCCAAAGCTCTGCTGCTGCTACATTAAAACCAGGAGTCTTGTTTCAAATTGCACCCTTCTTCCAAGGTGCTCAGGTCATCACTGGATGACAAACTCCACGATGGAAGGGACATATCTGCTCAGGTATCCCCATGATCCCAAAGATAGGCTGACTTACATTTTCTTTTTAAATGCCCCAGTTTAGTAATCTAAGTAAAACTGCTGATATGTGCATTAGGATGGTAGTCAAGCGGTGTAGGAACTGGTTTGAAATCCAGCCTGGTGCGACTGCACTGCTGATCTTCATCAGTGCTGGCACACACCAAGTATTTCTGAGCCATTCGACTGGACACAACACAGTCCCTGAAGTTCACAAATTACTAATCCAAGACACTGTTTGCAAGGAACATATTGTTTTTGTGTCAACAGAGCTTCTCCAAACACGGGGCACAACACCACAAAGTTCAGAGTCTGGGTTACAAACTTCCCTGCTGAACTTTGGGGCAAACGTGGCGAACCTCCAGCTTTCCTTCAGCCTTCCTAAACCTGCCACACAGCTCCTAGACAAAGCATCAGTTAGCCTGCACACGGGCATTTTTGCTACCCACTCCATATTTACTGCACGAGTTTGTTTGGATGCTATTCTGCTCACAATTTGCTCTTTGGAGCAACTCCAAATCTGCCTCCCTCTTAAGTTTTTCTACAGTATAGTCATTCAAACTGATTGCAAACATGAGAAGCTATGTTTGATTTCTCTTTGCACACTAATTCTAGACTAGGTCACCAAACTATTTTCATAGTTGTGTCAGCACTGTCTAGACAAACCATTAAAAACAGGATGCAACGATCATCAGAAATGCAATGTCAAGTCCATGTCCAAAGATACTGCGGGAGCCACATAGAGAAGAGAAAAAAAAAAGAAAAAAAAAAAAAAGCCAAGTCTGTCATTAGACGGTCCACTCGCACAGTTTGGCCAGAGCTTGCTCTGCCACCACTTCTTCATTTAAGAGGACTTTACCGATGTTCACCAGAAAAATGTTATGTTTAACTACAATTAAGAAAAATACACAGACATCAACAGGCCCAGGGAACAGCGGGCTCTTTGGAAAGGTTCGTCCGAACGGCGGCTTGTGCTCAGAGCAGTTGCGCCCCCGCCAAGGGCTGCCTCCCTCGTGCCGCTGGGCAGCATCCCACCGCACCACCGCCGCCAGCAGCCACCTCCCATTTCCGCGCGGGAACACGGAGCGCCCCTGCAGCACGAGGAGCAGCAAGGGGTCCCACAGCTTCCCATCACTGCCACCAAAGCCCCAGCTTCGGTCCCCACTGAGTGGGGTTTGTCTTTCCTAGCACTGAGCCTCAGAAATTTGGCTTTCCCTCTTTTTTCTTTTTTTTTTCCGCCACTTCTTAACATGGAATTCTTCCAAATGCCAAAAAAACACAAGTTGTAATCTTGGCAGAAAGGGACGCGCTTATAAAAATCATCACTCTGTCAAAACAGAAAAATAATGCAGGAGCTGATCTGTGCACATTAATCCGCTGCAGTCAATGAGGAGACAATTTCCCTGGAGAAAGTCATACATTAAAAGGAAAAAAAAAATTGGAAAGAAAAAAAAGATTAATGTGACTTTGAAATATCACAAGCTCCGTTTATCTTCCTCCTGCCACCACAGGTTTTTGTCTTTTCTTTTTAAATACAAAGAGCCTTAAAATTCACTGTGAATACATTCCTTCTGCCTCAGATGTGCAAACATACGTGCATTAGAGTACAGCAAAAATATAAATATACTACCACCTGCTCCCTCAGTATACAGCCTTAATGTTTTAAATTAATTTAATAAAAAAAACGTAATTGCTTTTCACTGGCATAACCTTCTAATTACACTCACAGTAGATGCATGCTTCCCTGAGCTCCTATGTATGTTAGCAATTTGGTCACACACAAAGTTCAGTCCTTGCTCTTTCGGTGTCAGCATCAAAGCCGCGTGCAAAATACTGTTCCCCGATACACATTTAGCAACAGATACAGAGCTTCAGGCTCTGCCACAGGTATGACCTGAAAATTCAAGTATTCATTCCCTTTCTGAGGCAGGACTGAAAGATTTTGCCAGCTAAAAAACCTGGCTCAATTTATATAATATGAGGAAGAAAGCAACACTTAAAACTGAGTTGGATGACGTGAACTCAGCCTTTGGCAATTCTGAAACAAATGAGGTCACCATCTCATTTATATTCTCATTTTCCTTTTACACACGTCCCATAGATCATAAATATACATTAATAACTGTAACACTCAAAGTTTACATTCAGCTGTAACATTTAGGATCAATACTCTTCAAATGACCTTTAATAGTAATGAGCTACCATAACACTGTCTTGAGGACATTAAATTTTTATTAGAAATACTTTATTACAAATGTTCAAACCCATCTCTGTGCACTTGCATGCCCATACAAATATGCTCCTGCCGTTATATTTTTTTTTTGATGAAAACAAAGTCTTCCAAGGCTTTTGAAAAACGTGCAGCACGGAGGCTTCAGATCTTTCACATTTTCAGGTTAGAGGAGGTTTTCCTGTTTTGTTGTTGTTGTTTTAAATCAAAACCCACAAACCAGGGGTTGGAAAATCACTTTTTCGAAGAGATAAATAGGAAATAAATGGCTTGAACAGGAAAGGGACTGAGCTCCTGAAGACCATCAGCCCTCAGGGAAGGAAGGGGGGTGCCAGGACCAGGGCCAGCAGCACCCGCTGGGCTCTGCGGAGCACCCTGCCTTCCTGGGAAGCGGCTCCGTTCCCAGCCCCTGGCTCGGAGGGGACCCAATGGGGACCCCCATCCAAACCAGTCCCTTCGCACAGCTCCGACTCCCAGGCAGTGGAGAGTGTTTTCCTCTGACTGGAAAGCAAGAATAGAAAAAAAGGGGGGGGGGAGAAAAAACCCAAAACCCAAAAAAGAACAAGGCTGGGGAAAAGGAGTGGGAGAAAAATCAGCAAAATGGACAACACCCCACTAGGATCCACTCTCTTTTTTTCTTTTCTTTTTTTTTAATGTCTGGTCAAGCCCAAAATCAGATTATGCCCAAGTCTCTCTGCCCATTTTGAGTATTAAAAAAAAAAAATCAAGGGCGGAGGGCTTGTGACGATTTCTTTCTTCTTCAGCTGCAAGTCCTGGACTCAAACTATAAAGAAAACTGATTTTAGTAGGACAATGAAAGCAAATGGACAGAGGGGAAGTCAGACAAAGGAAGCATGCGGGAAAACAGAACAAATCTCTCTGCAGTAGATGCTACTTCTAAAATTTGCTAATTAAAAACATTAAAGGCAACACCACGTATTACAGTTAACACCCCTTTAACAACTACCTTTGGTCAGTACAGTTACCAAGCTGTTACAAGCTCCCCAAACTTCACTGTAATTTTGTAGCACAAGCACATTTCCACATGTCACTCTGAATTTCTTGGGAGTCTCAATTCTTAAAAAAAAATAAATAAAATTAAAAAAAAGAAAGAAATCTCTTTCTATATTGTTTCTCTTATTCACACTTATCTATTGCATGCCAGGGGAAATAAACCCCTCAGCTAACATTTGCACATCTCCAGGGGCTGCCGCGGCTCCTTTGGCCGCAGGAAAGGCTCCGGTGCACCGTCTTCGCGGCACCGGCGACGAACCCGCTGCGGGCGATTCCCACTGCTCGACGACCCGCGCACAGCCAAGTCGGAGGAGAACGGGAACAGGAGTCTTCTCCTTTGCTACCCGTCCCCACATACTGATAAAAAGAATGATTACACTTTTAAGTTCGAACAATTCCCTGCAGTTATAGCCATGTCATATCTAGATTGTCTAATTTACATGCATATTCATAATCCCTGTGTATTTAATTAAATTCTTCAATCCCTGGAGTGTCTTTCCTAAACAATAGTAATTTATCTTGCACAGATAAGGGTGCCCTCGATTTATTCCACTCTGTAGCTAACAGCATTTCCTTCTGATCAAGGGTAGGAAGCAGCCTCAAACAGAGGGAATCTTTAAATATATTTAAATTGCAAGATTAGGCTGCTTTTCTTTCTTTTTCTTTCTCACCCCAAGTTACCCTCTTAAATGATAAATACGTTCTCTTGAGCTCCGAGGAGAACCTTTCACCCAACATCCGGATAACAGCTGCATGCTCCCAATGCAAAAACGTTGCCTGCAAATGCTGGGCTAGAAGAGATGAGCCTCAGCACCCCAGGCCACGCTGCAGCGGGGCTCCCTTCCTCCAGCCTGGTCCACCAGACACCCTCCACTTGTCCCCTTCACCGCAGGCCGCAAATCTCTCCATCACACCCTACAAACCCTGAAGAAAAACCCAAGAAGTCACAGCCGTGGGGAGTCTCAGGAGCACAAAGTCCTTGATCTTTCCAACAAATACCCCAAAGCCCTACGACAGGGACACTAGCACTTGAGGGGCTGTTACCCAACCGGTAACCTTTGGCACCTTGGAGATGGACAGACAACACAACAGAGCCAAACAGCATGGAAAGCCCTTCAAAGAGGAAGCCCTTCAGAGAGGCTTCTTCTGCGGGCATGCTAACCCTGTGCAAATATTAGCATGGGGAAATTAATTCGGCCTCCAATTAGAAAAGTGTTAAAATATTTAGCAAAGCCAAACTGCCAAGAATACTGCAATTGGAAGGAAAAAAAAGTCATGCTACAATACATTCATTTTTTATTACAGTTCTCATGGCCTGTGAAAACTACAGCTCTATCACTCCTAGTGTCTTCTTCACCGCCCTCCTCCCAAACCTCACTGCATCGTTCTAGGACAGTGTTGAAGTAGGGTGGAGGAAGGGCTGGTTTCTCCAAAAAGCGTGTTCGCTCTGCTGGCTGTGTTACACTGCACATAACCAGGAGAAGCATCGTTCTGCTCTGGATTTCTTTCCCCCCTTCCCCAAGCATCCACCCATCGGCCAACACAGGATAACCTGCTCGTTCTTACTTTCTCTGGCTGCTCCTAGTCAAACCCCCTGAAGTCCCTTGAGTGTCCCTAGAGTCCCAGGGCCCCTACTGTGAAAATGGGGGCAGGTTTCTGCTGCCAGCTCCCTCCTGAGTTGCAGCACCCGGAGCAGAAGCATACAGGAAAGCTGCCAAACTCCTCCAGGAGGAAAGGCCACCTTCTGCCACCCAGGTGTCTCTGCACTAGACTCCCCAGAGCAACTCAGATTTTCCAGCAGATCCGCACTACACAGGCTCTCCCAAGGTCCCATAACATCATACAATCACTAGTTGGCACTGATTTGAGCTCGTGGACACCCTACTTCCAGTTTCATATGTAGCGTCACCCATCATGTCCTCCTCCGGGCAGTGGGAGGGCGTTCCTATAGCCACTCAACTCCTGTCCCAGCACA
This sequence comes from Rhea pennata, assembly GCF_028389875.1. Lineage (NCBI taxonomy): Eukaryota > Metazoa > Chordata > Aves > Rheiformes > Rheidae > Rhea > Rhea pennata. Next base: position 11,431,229 of record NC_084670.1, on the reverse strand, counting down.
CCGTGGTCATGGCCTAACAACTGCATCCCTAAAGCTACAGCAGGCTGACGCAATGAAGGGCCGTTATTCCTTAAAAAGAGTTGCTTTCCCTCTAGCTCAAGAGCCCCTTTTCAGGAAAAGTAGCAGACAAGGAGGGGAGTGGTATCTTCAGCGCTGGAGTTGGGCACAGGGCTGCCCTGAATGGGAAGGGGTTACCCAAACCCACTGCCCCGTGTAAAGTACGATTCAGGGTTCACCTGGCACAGCCAGCGGGACAGTGAGAAGCTGAAAATGTCATCCTCCATCAGCAGCCCTGAGCCTGCCCACAGACACAGACCGCGATTGCCAAATCCCTTTCCCCAAGAATTCTTAGCTGGATTCAGACATTCCCAGGCTGTTATTTATTTTAAAACTTTCAGCTCTCTCTGGAGCACACAGGGACATCCTGTCTTAAAACCTGCTGGATCTCATGCCAAAAGGACATCTGCTTGGAAGACGGCTTCTCCTGCCAACCCAGCCCTGGAGGGTTGAATTCCCGTCTCTGCAAGATCCCAAACATGCCCTTGCACCCACAACGCCAAGCCAGTTCACAGCAAAGCCAGCAGCAAGGAAAGCCACTCAGGCAAACCACAGTTCCCATTCCCACTTCAGAGGCCTCATAAGATTTTTAGACCTTGGAAACGTTTCTTCCTACTCAGGGCATTTTTAGGTTAATGGTTCATCAAACCTCATAGTCCAGGAAACCATCGAGTGGCTGACCGATGCGTGGGTGTGGGGATGGATGAGGAAAAACAACCTCTCAGACACTGGCACTTCGCACAGCGCTCAAACCACAGGCTCTGGGCTAAGCTGGAAGCCACCAAAATCAAGCCAGACCCAGGCAGGCGAGCAGCACTGGGAGGGAAAGCCTGGCTACCACCTTGTGCCTCTTTCAGACATGGCAAACACACACTGCAAATAATCACCTATCGAAACCAAGGGCTTGGATCTCATTTTCAGGACACTCTCCAAAGTGTGGCATCACCACATCAGAAGCAGCCGTGCCTGCTAAATCCTTCACCTGATTCTGCAAACCCCTACAGCTGCTGGGTTGCGCCAGTGGTGCTGGCGAAAGACAGCATCGTTTGCAGAGGGAATACCCAACATACAAGTTCTCCCTTCGGCAAGGAAAAAGTCTGCTCTGGTAACAGAAAGGTGGTTCTCTGCACTGATTTCATTTGGTTTGGCCTTTTTTCCCTGAGCCTTAATTTCCATGCTATACTCAACTGCAAAAGAATAACTAAGCGTTGGCCATTTCAGGAAGAGCCCTCCACGTCCCACTGGCACAACCTTCTTGGAAAACAAGTGCTTTCAAGTGAGTTCTCCAAATTTGGACAATCCCAAGCCGTTCCCTTCACATCATGAAGCCATTCCTCCACATCACCAACTCTCTTTTCTGTTGTGGAAGTCAAGGGCTTTGGAACCAATTCATCTTCAGCCTGCCCAGACTTTTTTTTTTTTTTTAGTTTTAGTTTTAAAGAATTTACAGGGTCTAGGTAGCAGATTTTTATTACAATAAAGACAGACAACAGAACAAAATTTCTCTCTGCTCCTTCTCTTAGTTAGCATAGCACTAACATGCTTCCAACACGGCATGACTTCTCCATTTACATTTCTGGTATGCCACTTGGAAATTAGCCCATTGTGAGCCACTAGCAAAAACTTCTGACTTAAGCAAGGTGCTAAGCATGTGACTCTTTCAAATAAAGTCATCATTTTGAATTTTTGAGAGAATGGCTGCTTGCATGACATGGGGGCTGCTACTCAGTCAACGTGGACCCAGCGATGCCTCTGAACGTACCTGCTCATCCCACATGATAGCAGCAAAAGTCAGGAAGTGATAAGAAACCAACTTCCTATCTCACTCCAAACAAGTGGGCAGCAAATACCTGTTCCCAACACATCTTGTCTGCACAGGAACAGCCTGATGACCCACTCATCCATCTCCGATGCTAAAGCAGCAGAAAGCAAGGAGACCTGCTGCCCTTTGCCATGCGCATGCTAGTGATGGTTGAAGAACCGACTGCCCTTGTGCTGCAGGGGAGCATGGCAGGCGGTAGCACTGCAGTGTCATGCTCTGGTTCTGGAAGCCACAACTTCATAAACCATCAACTGAACATGCTCCTGCATCGCAATGACCTGGCTGCTTGCAAGCACGCCTAAGCCAGCCTGAAGAGGGTTTCACTCTAAGCCATCCTGAAGAGTGTTTTATATGGCAGAACAGAGGCCATGAAGCTAAAGCAGATGGAGTCAAATTCAAGATGAGATGGAAAGAGCTCAAGGAAAGGGAAGAAACACATTTCTGAGCCATCCAGGGGTTTCTGGGAAAGAGCAAAGGGTTACACTACATTCTGCGCTATTCAGAAGCTACAGCTTGAAAAACACTCCAAAGCTCAGTTTGTTCTTGGTTATCCTTACAAGCACCTGCTTCATGCCTGCCATTGCCAAGTGATATTTTCCACAGTGGGAAGCAGGTGAACAGGAACACACAGCAAAACAGCACATTAGAAGCCACCAAGTTCACCATCCCACTTAATGCTGTATCCACTGCAGTGCCTCTGTGACCTTGAGGTCTTCAAAGAGCTCATTCAATCTCAACAGCTCCCCAACACACCAAAATAACATTTCACAAGTGAGGTTTATGACTTGATTTTCCAACTTTCAGTCCAGATGTCCCTTATTTTAGCAAGAACGTCAAATATGAATAGTCCATGATTCATGGATCAAATAGAGAAGGCTTCAAGAGGAGAAACTCAAGGGGGAGAAGATACTTCTCAGATAGGATAAAAAAAGAAGTAAAGAAGTAAAACGTAAGATTTACCTCAAAATGTAACAGACTCAAGGGACAAATTAAAAAAGGAAACCACAAAATGCTTGCCCAACTGCTTTAATTCTCCCATCTGCTACTTCACAGTAAAGTTTCCTGTACTGTGTATAATTAGATATATGTGTACATGTACAAACAGATTTCTCTACAATTTGTATGTACAAATCTTAATCCCAAAGAAATTCTTAACTGTGCTCACTGGAAAAAGCTGCAGCAAGAACTGCTGTGGAAGAAAGGAATAGCATCACCTCACACATCAAGGTCAGAGATGCTGCGATGTAAATACGCAGAACTTCCAGCCTGTGGTCTACAAACTAGTCCGAAGCATTACTGGAAGGCAGCAAGAAAACACCAGCTTACTGTTAGTCACCTTCAGCTCCTCATGTGGGGCCCTGCACTCCAGGGACATCTGAAAGACCCGTAATTTGGAAATTAGATGCAAATCCTTGACCTAAAGCAACTCACTGAGAATCAGTATAAATATTGTATCGTGTTCCTGTCACTGTGCCTGTTCTGGCTGCCTGGCTCAGCCCCAATCTGGGCCACTTCATGCTCCTAGACAGCGGAAACACTGAGACAGGGTTGCTGCACACAGCACATCAGTGTTACTTGGAAACTGGGAATGGGGTGTCTTACGGAAAGCATGTCAAAACACCAAATTGCAAATGCACGTCACCAACTAATCACCCCCACCTTGCACCCCCATGACCTGTGGCAACCAGAGGTCCCATTTCTTTGATCCAAGATGCGTCCAGCGTCCCAGGGATGTGCTCGGGCTGAGCAGCCAAGGCCCTGCAGTTTCCCCTGGTTGGCTCTGTGGGGCACATACTCAGAGCCGCGCTCGCCTTTCAGTGCCCTTACAGTGGCCAGAGACTAGCTACTTGGGGGCCTCACTGACACAGCGAGCCTTGGGCAAAGTTAGGCAGTTCCCAAGAACAACCCCACACTCGTCCTGGCCCAACTCCTCCTGCAAAACAAGAAAAAACCTTTTTTATTTATTAGGAAAAGATCGGGCTTGCTGGGGAAAGGCTGATGCATGAAAAGGTTATTTATCTGGGAATGGGGAACAGAGGAGAAACACAACAGACAGAAATAAGGCCACTGATTCCGGTGCTAAAAATCTAACAATCCAAATAGTTACCAATACAGGTCTTAAAGACCTCCAAGAGCAGTACACCCTAACCCAAAACATGCCCCTGACAGCCAAGAGACAGCAGTAATGGGAGTGGGAGAAGTGGAAGGTGAGACCAGTGTATGTATGTGCAAAGGGGATCTACTCAGTTTGCAACCACAGTCCCATATTAATCGTTTTGATGCAAAGGTAAAAAGATCTCAAACTCATCCAACTCATGGCACATCTCCTGCCAACCCTAGAATCCACTCAAACACCATCACGCTCTATAACTAAACACTTAAAACGTGCACAGGGAGGGAGGGAAGTTTTTCCCACCTATACTAGAATGACCAAATGTCCTGAGCTCTACTTGGGTGCACAATGGCTGCAAAATACCCAAATGTCAAGACCACCATGGCACATCACGCTTGGGATCCACAAGACGGGCACTCTTGGGACAGACCAAACCGCCAACATCTCTGTTAAGCTTTAGGAAAATCAATATAAATAAAGAAGGCTGGGTCCACCAGCAGAGCTAAGAGGACAAGGTGCTTCTCTGGAAGTCACCAAGGTCTCTACTAAGAGGGCTGCAGCCTCGGTGCGCGGGGAGGGAGGATGCGCGAGCAGGGCGATAGGAACTGGCTGGATGTTTATCCCATCCTCATCTTTGTGTTATCAGCACCTCGGTATCAGCATTGTTCAAAATGGCTGCTTAGATGGTTGCCAGCAGCAACAACAGAATCTGTCCATCTGCTGGCATTCTCCTTAATCCATCTCAAACACTCTTCTTTCGAAATGCACACAGGAAAAAAAAAAGAAAGAAAGAAAAATAAAAGAAAAGAGTCCGCCTTGTACAAAGAAACAGAATCCTCCTATAACAGAGCCTTTTAACTAGATTTTATGCCACCTCTGTTTCCAGGACACACAGACAAAAGTTAATTTTATGATAAAAGAACCAGTGTAAGGTGCTTTTTTGTTATGAGATCAGAAAGCAAATGGAATTTGAATTGTCTGCAGTGGCATGTATCTGACAAAGATTAATTTAAACAGATATTGTCTCTGAAACCAAAGTCCATTGAACGGCTTCACAGCCTATCAACCATGCGAAAGCGGCTCCTTCGGCAGCACTGCTGACTCCATCACTTTCTTTAAAAGTGGCTTAACCTATTTCGCGTAAGATAAAAGGTCATATATATTTCCATTTTACAAGCCCATAATAGCCAAAGCCACACCAAGCAAGGACAATTGGAAGAAAATAATAAAGGGGGGGAAGGATTTCCTCCCCCTTCACAGGCAGATGCTCCCCACTTGCTGGGTATTTTTCAAAGTGTGCTGGTGGCAAGCGATTCCAGGGCTGCCGAAGAGCTCGAAATATTCCAACAACGCCAGAATACAGCACAATCTTGGGGCCCCTGCGGTTTGCTGGGGCCGCGGCAGCGTCCGCCCCGGGCTGAGGTCCTGCCGGGGGGCGGTCTGGCCGGCGAGCGGCACGGGATGCTGCTTTGGGAGACGCATGCAGAAACAAGGATTTGAAGAAAAAAAGCAGCCAAGCCGCCGGCTGCTCCAGCCCCATGGAGCAGGGACAAAGGCGAGGGGGAGACCCCGGGCGCCCGCGGCCCCCCATCCCTCTCCGCACACCGGGGTATTACCTCCCCTTTAACCACAAGGAACCGATCCATGCACGGCCATCGGCGCGATGCGTGGGTCGAGGCAGCTGCTCATGCTTCAACAGGACCTCCCAAAAAAAGAGTAGTCAAAATCCAAATCCTGAAATTTCTTCCTCCCCCCTCCCCCAAAGTTTATATAGAGCACCACAGGAAAAGCACTACCAGATTCAGAGTGCTCGATGCAGCATCAGCCCCACTTTGGCAAAAGAACGAAGCAACAGCAAAATAAAAGATGACAGCCAAAAACACTTTTAATATAGTTTCAGTACTTTCCGGAGGAAGCTTCTGTACGCAGTACAGCCAATGAACTGTTCCCAAAATAAACACAACTGGCTTTGAAAAAAATTAAAAATTTCTTTATCATCTTAAAGAAAACAAAACAGACGAGAACCAGCGACAGAGAGGGAAAACATGTTCATTTTTCGTCCTCCTGATACACTTCTTCTCATTTGGCATCCGAAGACATTGTAATCCATTAATGCAAATTTTATTTCTCTAAGGAACCCGTTTGCTGCTCTGCCACTCGTCTTCATCACGGCATCCCAACACCTACCGTCGGGGCACAGCATGCAGCATCCTGCAGCCACCGCCTCCAAGCCACACAACCCCAGGAACGAGTAATTGCTACTGCCGACATTCTGCACCGGCGTTCGCAGCGGGATGCAGGCCAGGGCTACCAGAAGGTCCTGACCTGGCTGACGTCCCGGACACCTCATCACCCTGCTTGCAGAGCCCCCGCGAATTCGTCACATGGAGCAGCACTGCCCACCATGAGCCTCCTCGTCCCCCCAGTTTTGAAAGCTGGACCCATGTACAAGCACATGCACTTCCCAAGTGGTATCCCAGCGGATCTGCCTCCTGAGCACATTCGTCGCTTTGATTTTAAACGATGTAAGAAAAGCCAAAAAAATAAAAATCCCTGGCAACGCACACCTAGAATGTGACAAGGAAAAGCCCAAAATTTTATTAATTTGTGCATGACTCGAACTGCGCCATTTCACAAGAGCTAACCCCAATCCTGCTTGAACTCCTAAGCTGTAAGCTTGAGACAAAAAAGCAAATGCTCTTAAAACGAAGCACTAGAAAATCCTTTGGGAGAGAAGTGTGGTTGTGTCATGCGCAGGTGAATCCTCAGCATTCAATAAAGCACTCCTGCAGTACCAACCAAATGAAAGCTATTAGTACTTAAACTTCAGGACTGAAAGAAAAAATTTTTTTGAATTTGTGCTCTGGGAACATTTCACAGTAAAAGCACAAAGACTTTTTGTCCCCACACTCCCCAACAAATGAGGTGAAGCACTACACAACTGCTTTTGCAGAATGTGTATGTTTCTGCAAGACATTACCAGGCCCATTCCCAGCTCTAACTGCAAACACCCAAGAAGCCAGGTCCATATATCTAACTCTTACAGTTGTGAAAACTAGGTCACAAAAGCAAATGCACTGAATCCTGCTTTTCCGAGCGTGTGGATGAGCAGTTTCACCTCAGCTCCAGCTGATCGCCCTCCCAAAGACCGGCAGGACCCCACCGCAGTCCCACATCCTGCTGCACCCACAGCAGGAGACAGTGGCAAAACTGGTCCCATGAAAGACGTGAGCTTGTCTCACAGCATTTATTAACATAGCCAGGGTTCAGTGTCTTTGAGTTTTGGTTTTCATTGGAAAACAGATCAATTCTGTATTGATGCTGATGCTGGAGAAAGTCAAGACTCAGCAGAGACAGAAACCAAGTATTCAGAAAAGCTATTTTCTTCCCTTTCCCTTATTCCCAGAAGACCAGGAATACGACAACCAGTGTGATATAACCTCCTCAAGACAGCATCTAACAGAGGGGAAGGACACACAAGAAGTTCATTTCCATATCCTCAAGAAAAGCTCTTCCGCACCTCTGGCTCCTTGCAAAGAGCTCCTCACAGCTAGGTAAAACAAAATCAACCGCTCCACGTGCGGATGGTAAAACGCAGGTCCGACCCGCTGCCTGCTGCCTCCTGAGCAAAGCCAGGACCTTGCCCTGGCATGAGTTTCCTCTAGTGCACCTTACCAGCAACATCACTGGAAGAAATAACCATAAGAAATAAGAGCAGGGGGACAAGCAAAGCCTCCCCTCTCCTGCATGTACGGCAAGAGGCGAGCCCCTGCTCAGCGACCCCTGGGACCACCAATGACCAAACAGCCACCGCAGTCTTTCCACCAAGGGACCCTCACTTGGGTCTCCCCTCCACTTGGCCCACCTCCTCTTTCACAAAACTTGGAGGAACTTTGGATGTTTAAGACTCTCCACCAGGTTTGAGAAGAACCAGCTGAGAGACCTCAAAGCTATGGGAGCAGCAGGCCACCAGAGCGGTCACACTGGCTTATTTCTTAGGGAAAAAAGCCTCATCTGGTATATTATGCAAGGCCTGCTGTTACAGAGGAAATGGAGCTCCTTTGATTTTGAGTACTAAGAGAACGTGGACTTGATCCCACTGCCACGCCAAAGGGGGAAAAATAAAACCTCAGTATGTTTCAAGGCTCAGGATCAAACCCCACTATGAGCACAACATAAAATAGCAAGGAAAAATCCCTTATGTAAGCCCAGCACAACCCAACCGCCTTCCACTCCTCGGAGCGTGGTCAGATGCACAGAGAGCAGAGCCTCGCGCTCTCAGGAAGAACAGCAGTTCCACTCGATTTCCAGGGGAAAATTCTCCCTGTTCAAACCCCAAATGTTGCTATTTAGCAGCACGATCACTGCTACTCTAGGACAGAGTCTTGGTCTCTTGCTGAAACGCCTGTGCTTGGCTACCTTGGAGGAGACGAGTCCAACTTGCGCAAAACGCTGCTCCTTCCAAAATCGCTGCAGCTCCTTAGCAGCATTAGCTATTCTGATCGCAAGCAAAGTGGGCAGAAGGGGAAAAACTTGCATCACAGCTAAACAGAGAGCTCGCCATCAAACCTAATTAAACGCCAGCGCAATATTAGCCCTGCGATTCCTTCATTTTGCTTTCTGAGCTAAACAGAGACGGCGAGCAGAGCCCGCACGCGACAAGCCTTCTGCCGAGACACGGGAGCCGAAGGTTAAGCCCAAAACCGCCAGAGAAAAGGCACAGAAAACTCCCTGTCATCTTCCCAGATCAGGTTCTTCTCCAAGGTTAGGTTCGTATATGTTTAAATGAAATATGTAAGTCCATAAACACTCTTTTCTATCCTAATGCTAACGAGATTATTTTAATACACGTTTCCAAAGGAAATTAAAAGCGCTCACACCGCAAGCAGCAATTCGCAGCCCAAGAGCTGAATGTGGCTTTACAGAGATACTCAGATGAGGGAAATATGAGATACGTTAATACATTAAGTTGTCCGAAAGTCCTATCTTAGGCTAAGAGGGAATAATCATAAAACATCTAACATCAAAGTAAGCATCAAATAGCAGCAAAGCACATTCCCTTGCACCAAGCCTCAGAAACAAAGCACGCAGGCACATGTGTTTCACGTTACTGCAATTTTAGCACAGTTAAATATTTCCTAGAAGATTCCTTCTCCCTGTGACCAAAATTAAGATCTGTTGTAAACAACTTGCATGTTGGAAGCAGTGAAAGCCCGTTTCCCACCTCGACTAAGAAGAAATGAATAAAAGTATATATAAGCTGTGAACAAACTCCCCTTGCCTGTTTACACCAGAAACCAGAACTTGTCACACGTTCTCTCTGAAAAAAAAAAAGTCTTCAAGCCTGTCTCTTCTTAAAGCCAAAACTTAAAAATATTATATTTTTTTCCTTGTGCTTTATTTTTCAGGTCTCCTTAGCTTCTTCAAACCAGCCACATTCTGTAATTAACCACCTAGTTAAAGAGACACCTCTACTTCACATGGTCTGTTTACGGTTTTAAAAAGGATTCAAAAGCCAATAAATACATCCGCTCAAAATAATCCAAGTTAAAGTTACGGCCGTCAAAGTTTTGCTAGCTCTCTCCGCACTACCAGCAAGAAATGCTGGGGTTTTTTAATCATCTCTGATTCCAGTTTCTGTAATATACTCCAGAATACACTCAAGAAATCTCTCACCTATGAGGGAGCAGCAATAAACAAATCATAAGGTTTAACGTCCAACAATTCTTTAATTATAAATGTTAAGAAAAAGTAATTAGAAATGTAAAGGGCATAATATATGTTCAAAATCTTCAACAGTTTCCATCATGATAGGACTCATTAACCTCTTCTGGCCCCTTTTATGTGGTCTAAAGTATTTTAATATACACACTAGGATAAAGTAAGCTACATGTGAAAAGATAAAATAGAAAATGAATTAGTAAATTGGGAACACGCTGTACAACTACCCCACCCAAAAATTAAGAGCGTATAGAAAAATTAACCTCCCTTAGTAGCGTGATGACGGGGGACCCAGGTTTCAACATGAAAACGCCGTTTCTGTGCAACCTGGTGTCCCTCCAAGCCCCTTTCTGCTGGGTGCAGTCTGACCCAGAGAGAGACTAATTTTCACATAAAACACAAACAATCCTGGCTAGGCCTAGAGAGCCCCATGAAAGTGTTTTCCCCAAAATAAACAGCTCTATAAAGAAGCGTACCACCTACATCTCTAAAAAGAAAAACAACTGCATACAGATTCGGACTCTGCCCCATACTGCAAGGCAGGTGAGGGAGACCAAATGCTTTGGAACAGCTATTATTTTTTTCTTAACACAACCACATTAAAAGCACTCATTAGTACTTTTCCCTCTGAAGTTGCATGTCAACGGGCAGGTTTACAAACGCTCTGATAAAGGCTGAAAAAGGCAGTTCAACAGAAAGCTTCCAAGCCGACGGCTTCACGAAAGCTGCTGCCTCTCAAACGCCAAGGGCCATCCCGCAGGTAGCACATCTCCCTCAGTCTCTGAGCAAGCAGAAGGCGGCTGAAGCTGAGCTAGAAAATTCCCCACGCTTCTGCGTCCAGCTAAATCACGCGCCACCACGGGAAGGTACGCGGGACCGACCTGCAAAGCATCAGATAAAATATCCAGGATTAACTGCAGCTTTGGAAAAAAACAGGCTCGCTCCCAGTGTTTACAAAGGCAGCGCGGTTTTAAAGCTCTGCTTCACTGTTGCTCTAGCAGCAAAAGTAAATTCTGCGTATGTACTTATGGCTGGACCGCATACCACTGCATCGGGGCACCAAGGCTTATCTCGGAGAGCCCCTCCTCTGCAGGGGAGGCCCGCGGGACACCCCATCCACGTCCCCGAGCGGTCGGCTGCAAGGCACAAAGTCACATCAAGCCTGATGCTTACCGTTAACAGTAAAAAGGGCCTTTCCAAACAGCAGTCCTGAAAGCAATTAAAAAAAAAAAGTAAACTCCCACCTAGATACTTGCCTGCCCATACGCAGACACGACAACTCAAGGGCAAACCGTATTATACTATATTAGGAAGCGTAGACTAGAAACATGAATTTGTTATGCTGGATAATAGCCTACTGTCAAAATCCACTGAAGGTCTTTTCTCTCTCCAAGAACCCTAGAGATAATGGTGTAAAACTTTTGTTCATAAATATTTATGTGAGCGAACTTGTTAAAAATTAACCGCCACCATTAAAGGTTTTGTATCCTTTAGAATTCCCAGCATGCAACGCCGTTGCGTGCTTTATATTAAGCCTGGCATTTCTGCATTCCTTTCCTGCATGCTTTTGTCATTTGTCTAAAAATTAAAAGGAAAAAAAACCCACACACCACACACACACAAAGACGGGATCTGTACACATAATAATAAAGCAGTTTTTAAGAAGACAAAGATGCCTGTGTTCAACATCCAAGATCTTTCTTTGAGCAAAAAAAAAAAAAATCAATTTAATGACTCCAGTGAGATCAGGGTTTAAGGCTCGTTTAAGTTTTACTAAGCATAAAGGAATTATTAGTTCATAACGTGGGCATATATGTTTTTCTCAAACCTGCCAGATTTGTAAGCACAAGAGAGTTCTAGACCGACGCACTTTGTCCACATGACTCCAACCCTCACCCCACCACGCCGCTGTCAACCTCCAAGGAGGCCGTTCCAATTGGATTTCATTTTTAAATTTTTCAAAGAGATTTTTCCAACCACAGAGAGAAGGAATTTCATGTCTGTACAATTTTGGGTTGTTTTGTTTTTTTTTTTTTTTCGCAGGTCTGAGTCAGAAATGCAACTGTGCAAACATCTGATCTTTATTAGCAACCATCTCCACCACGCAAACACCAGGTCGCAGCGCTGCGAGCCCGCGGTCGCCCAGCAGAAGAGATCCGCGGAGGGGAAGCGTAGCTTTGATTCAGCGCCTCCGAGCACCAAGCAAGGCAGGGCTTTTTCCCAGGCTCAACGGTTCCCAAATAAGCTGGCAACCAAGTTCCTACCTTAATTGCAAACACACGCACGCAGAGCGCGCTCGCATCCCGGGTGGCTCCAGCTCGTCACCTCACCCTTTCGGGGCGCATCCTCGGGACGGAGGCGGAAAGCCGGCGGACGGCACCTCCTCCCCGCTGCGCCCGCTGGAGACGAACGCGCCGGCCCTCGCCGCCGCGACGGGGGGCGGCCGCGGCCCCCCGAGCCCCCGCCGCCGCCCCAGGCCTCGCGCGCGGGGCGGGCGGGAAACGGAGTCGTCCCGTTGCACCGCGTCTGCTCAGAGACGCCCAAAAAACAACGTTTCCCCGGGAAAGCGCCCGCGGCGAGCGGTCCGCACCCCTTCGGCGCGTGGAAAACGGGCGACCCGCCGCGCGCAGGCTCCGGCCGCCGCCGGCGCTTCCAGAACGTGCTGCTGCTTCACCCCAGAGCTTACGTTTCGGCGCGCAGCGGGCGCGAGCTCCAATTTCAAAGCTCAGGAGACGGTTTGGACTCGTCGAGGGATGCGAAACGCCGCAGACGGGACCGTCCCCGTCCTCCGGCACGCCGGCGGCTCCGGGCGCTACGCGAGCGAGCGAGGACCCGGCGCGCGGCGATGCCACCGCTGCCACTCCGGGACCGCGTTGCGTTGCCAGCCCCAGCCTCACCGAGGCAACATTAACCTTTTCCGAGCCGCATTTAAAAGAAAAAAAAAATCCCCTTTAATTAAAAAAAAAAAAATCCCTTGTACAGAACCAGCCCCGATTTTAGGCAACCGTTACCTAAATCTCCCACGCTGGCTGCAGCTCGCATCCATACTTCGATAGCCAGTTTAATCAAACGTTACCCACGGCAAGCTGATTTTTTTCCCCCTCTAATTTTAAAGTTCCTTCAGAGCTCTTTCTCTTTAAAAAAATTATTTGGTTTTGAGTTTCAAAGTATTTTAAACCAACTCAGAATAATTAATCATCTTAACGCAGCCCTTAGAAAATACTAATTCACAAAAAAAGGGTATAATCATATCCTCAGAGCAAGAGCTTTTGTGTTGCATGAATTTTCACTGCACATCCTCAGAGGTAAAAGAAAAATTCTTTTTCTGTTTTCTATTTTCATGCCTCAACTGGAAAACGTTTTGATAATGCCCTTTTAAATGTAAACTGTACCAAATGTGATTTTTTTCTCTTTTAAAGCAGTTTTTCCCGGAATGGAAGGAGGGCTCTTTAAATAAACACAGCAGAACTAACCATCCCTTAAAACAAAAACAGAAAGAAACCACCCTCCCTTCACTCATTCACGCCATACCCTGGCACGAGATGAATTTACATTTCCACATTTGCAAAACAAATTCCAGCCTAATGTCATTTTAATGGGAACACGCATTTCAATCACTTTTAATAATAACCAGGAGCAGATTATTTTATGTAAAACACTACAATTTGTTTCTCCTCAAACACACACATACGCACGCCAGATTTCCGACGGGGACAGGGACTGGAGGGGACGGCAGACGGGGAGGAGCAGCCCCCCCGGCCCCGCAAGCGCACGCCGCGGCCGCTTCCCCCGCCCGCCCGACGGGTCCATCCCCGCGCCTCACTTCAGCTCCCGGCCGGGGGGGCACCGGGGAGACCCCTCCTCCCCCCCCCCCATTAAGGGAGCGGGACCCCCCGCACGGGGAAAACAAAGCGCGCGCGGGGGGGGCGGCGGCGGCGGCGGGGCCGGGGCAGCCCCGGGCCGCGCCCCCCCCCCCCCCCGACGGCGGGGCCGGTTTCCCTGTCAAACGCCCGGCGCGGCGGACAAAAGGCGGCGCTGCCCGGGGGCCGCGGCCGGCGGGGGGGCACTCACCCACTTGCAGCGCGTTGTCCACCGCGCCGGTCTCCAGCAGGCGGATGCCGCGGCGGAAGGGCAGCCCCTCGCCGGGCGGCGCGGCGGCAGCGGCGGCGCCCGGCGGCGGCGGCGGCGGCCCGGCCGCGGGGCTCTCGTCGCCGGCCGTAGCGCCCGCGGCGGGGGCGGCGGCGGCGGCGGGTCCCCCCCCGGCGGCGGCGGCGGCGGCAGCGGCAGCGGCGGGGGAGGCGGCGGCGGGGGAGGCGGCGGCGGCGCGGCCCGGCTGGAAGCTGGAGTACATGCATATCTGCCGCTCGCTGCGGGGGAAGCTCCAGTAGACGATGCGGCGCTGCACGGGCTCGGGGATGCGCTGGAAGCGGCCCTCCACCCGCTCGAAGGCCCAGCTGCCCGCCACCCGCTTGGCCGCCGCGTCCAGCAGCGACTCGGGCTGCAGCAGGCTGCCCGCCCCGCCGCCGCCCCCCGACGCCGCCGCCGCGGGGCAGCACCCGGCCAGCGCCGCCGGCGCCCCGCTGGCGCCCGCGCCCGGCGCCGCGCCGGCCCCCGCCGCCCCGGGCCGCGGGTGCGCCGCGCCGGGCCCCCCCGCCGGGCAGGCCCGCGAGCACAGGCGCTTGGGGCCCGGGGCGCCGGCGGGCAGCGGCGGCCGGAGCAGCTCCTCTCCCTCTCCTCCCTCCGCCATGGCTGCGACCGACTGAGCCGGCCGGGGGGAGGAGAGACGGCGCGGCGGCGGGGGGAGCGGGGGTGGAGACTGGAGGGGGTGGTCCCGCCGCCGCCGCGCCGGCCCCCGCCGGGGCGGGCCGGGCCGGGCCCCTCGGAGCCGCTTGCGCAGCGTGGGAAGCCCCGGGACGGCGCCCGGCGGGGCTTTGGGGCCGGGGGCGGCTGGTGCTGAGTCAGAGGCAGCGCAGGGACGAGGCTTGGCTGGCAGCGACACCGCGTCCGCGAAACGCCCGGCGGGCAGCGGGGACCTTCCCTGCGCCCCCAAGCGCCCTGCCGCCCCCGCGCGGGTTCTGCTCCCCTCGACACCCACCGTAAACCACCAAACGCCCTCGGGTTCCCGCCCGGGGCCAGAGCCACAGAGCCACGCACTACGCTTTTTGTGCACATCAGGATTAGCTTTTTCTTCCGCAGCCTTGTAGAAAGATGCTCATCCCACACTGCAGCATCCTTGAACCCGGAGGAAATTCAGCCCAGAGGCACATTCAGCCTTTGGCAGAGGAAACCAAGACCCACAGGCAGCGCTGACCTCAGCGGAGCTCTGCCCGGCTCCGAGCTGGGGCTGCGATGCTGTCAGGTCCCCTGCTAGTGTCGTGGCACCGTGGAAGGCAGGGAGCCGACTCTTCTCCGGTTGCGGCAGCCCCCGGACAACCACGCAGAGCTGGGCGAATGGGGAGGGCAGGGGTGGCTGCTGCCCTTGGGGGCCGGTTGCCCAGCTCCTGTGCCGAGGTGCACCAGCCTACGATTTTCCCCAGAAACACATTCCCCTTGGTAGCTTTAGGTGGCTTACCTTTGAGTTATAGTAGATCTTAGAGTTTGATTTTCTTACTCTGTCGCTCTTAGACTCAGTGCTTCGAGCAATCTTAAAACAGTTCCCTCCCACATGCATTTCAGTCACATTTAGACCATTACTGGTTTCTCCCTTGTTGCCAAGGTCTCCTACTTATTCAAGTGTACCTTCCCTGGAATAACAAGGCCAATCAACTAGAGAACAGGAAATAATGATGCACCTTTACCATGCCGCACAGAAAAG
Organism: Rhea pennata; assembly: GCF_028389875.1. Classification (NCBI taxonomy): domain Eukaryota; kingdom Metazoa; phylum Chordata; class Aves; order Rheiformes; family Rheidae; genus Rhea; species Rhea pennata. The sequence goes on along the minus strand of NC_084670.1, from coordinate 11,415,701 downwards.
ACCAAGGTCTCCTTAGGTCTTCTTAGACCCAGCAGGAAGGAATGAGGTGCTCGGGCGGGTAATGAGAACAGCTAGAGCTCCTGCTGCAGCAATGGGAGATCTCTGTTTTAGAGAACAAGCCAAATGGCAATCAAGGAAGGTCACCAAGAGGTTTCCTTAAAGGGTAGAGGTGTCCCTGGTCTTGCTCATGATCATCAGTGCTGACCCATGGCAGGGCCTGGTAACAGGCACACAGGGGCTCACTGCAGCATGGAGCACTTGTGAGCAAGTCAGACTGGGCGCTTCATCGCACCCACCGCCAGCGTTTGCCGCATCCCCTCCTCTCATGGGTCACCACTGGGGACTGGGGGAGGGTTCACTTCTCTCCCTCTCTGTTTAAAGTGACTCTGCGAGGCCATCCCAAACCCTCCTCCTGCCCCAAGGCAGAGCAAGGTGTCCCAGCGGACACCAGTCTGGCAGGACGAGAAGCACTGTTGGCGTGGGGGCAGCAGGCACGGGGGTCACACGAGCCCAACTCTGTGGGAGTTTCTACCAGCATCCAAGTCTCCCAGTGGCCGGTCGGATTTGCTCTGGCAGGATGCACGGGAGCACATGGGAGCGCTTGGACATGGCACCCCAGTTTTTCCCAGTCCTCCTGTGGCCAGTCTCTGCAGAGTTCACCTAGTGACAACCTTGAGTGTCCTTACTTACGTCGTCCCCAGCCTGTGCCGATAAAGAGGATTTTAGACTCCAGCTCAAGCACTGATGTTATTCACAATGAGCTGGTTTTTCACTGCATAAACATATAATCCACACTCAAAGCAAGGGAGGTGCAGCAGTCTGTCTCTGGGGGGTTACCACATTATTTCAAAGACAAATCAATCTATTTTTTTCTCTCCTCCTTCACCTGAGCGTTTCTTCCTCTCTCCTCCTATCTCCCATGTCTCTCCTTGTTCTTTTCATTATTGCCTTGAATTTTGCAAGCAGGGAGCTCTCCTCCTCCTGGATGACACGGACAGACCTCTTCTCCCCGGGGAAGGATGCAAAATGTCAGCCTCCCGCCCAGCCCCTGATGCTGCTCATTCAGAGCCTGGAACTAGGTATATCAATAATTCACTGCACACTTTCCATAACCCAGCCATTTGCCGAGCCTCTAACATCAGCCTCGGTTCCCCTCCTGCATTTGGGGTTGTTCGGTCGGGGTCTCTCCATGCTATAATGTATCAACTTCAGCCATTCTGGCCCAAGCATTGATGTTACTCACAAAGTGCTGATTTTTCATGCTGCCCCCAGAAAGCTTTTTATTTTAAGTGCCTGGCTAGAAATTTTTTTGACCAAAAGGGCTGGAGCCCCTGTGGCTCTACAATGCACTTACTGCCTATGCAATGCTCTAGCATGGGAAATTCTTCAGGTTTCAGCTCAGTTAGAAGTCCAGTTTTAAGCTGCAGGTATCGCGAGGAAGAAAACATGCTTTCCTCTTGCTGGAAACTAACTTCAAGAGCACCTACAAAGAGAGCAGAAAAGGATCCTGCTGAGACCCACTCTGCTCAGCTGCTCTCCACAGGTTTCCTGGCATCAGAAAAAGCTGTAATACCAGTCCCCAAGCCCTAGCTCAAGCCTCTGGCTATATTGGGGAGGAAAGTGCATTGCTGCATCAAGCAAACAACCGGCATCCAAGACTGCTGGGGTCCATTCCCAGTTCTGACACTATCATGCAATTTTGGCTATCTCAATTCTGTCACATCTTTGTGCATTAGGGCCCAGCCAGGCTGCAGATACCCAAATCCCTGTGCTTTCTACTGCTGCAGACATGAGCCAAGCATCCATAGGTACCACAGGGGTACCCACATACCAAGCACAAGGGGTGGCTGCTCTCTTTGTATGCTCCCACATGCACATCTCTGGGTAGCTGCTCTCCTCTCTTCCCTTCTTGCCCAAACTCCATCACTAGCAGAAACCCTCAAAACCTGTTCCTGGGCAGGACAAGGCTAGGGCAATTTCCCCTCTATCTGATGCTCCCATGCCTCTTTGACCTTGCTCTAATTCTGAACAGCAGTTTAATGCTGTGCCCTCGATAACACAGATAACAGTAGTAGAGCCTTGCCGAGATAACAGCAGAGCTTTGCAAGACCCAGCAAGCACCAAGAAAGTCCTCTGACGACAGATGAAGATACGCAACAGCAGCGGAAGCTTTATGGCAATTAACAATTGGAAATGAGCTAGAGAGCGGAGTGCAAACAGCCACCAAGTTCCTGCTTAAGCCACCCAGAGGATTTGCTGCTTCAAAAGAGCCAAAGTCAGGTTTATCAGCAACGAGCCTCCCCGTAACAGCCGGCAGCCCTGGGCACTTGTTCAAAGCATGGCAGTCTCTGCCTTTCCCATGTCACTAGTGCTGCTCAAAGCAGCAGTAAAAATGACATAGGGGAATAACACAGCATGCAGCCCCCCCAGCTTAATGCATTCAGAAGCAGAGGGATCTATTCTACAGGATACCTATTCCTTAGTATCCCTGGGGATCCGACATCTGGAAAGGGGCAAAGAGCTTTGCCCTATGTACTAGCCGGCTTGGCAAGCAAGGGGTGCAAACCAGTTTGATTGCCCACGGAGCTGAGCCACATGGTTAGATTCTCCAGTGTCTGGTAAGGTCTCCAGCAAAGTGCAAGTCTGAGCTGGTGCTTTCTGCCATCAAGCTGTCCGAATCCCCCAGGGATTCTCCACTGACTCATTAGCACCGAGTTCATGCTATGCTCCTCTTTCAGTAGGGGCACAACACAAAGTGGCTTTTCACTACCCAACTTATTTCATGAAACTTTCAGGAACTGGCAGTCACAGAGACCTCTTTCGGATGTGAGTGCAATTGCTCATGCGTTCAAGAGGTGTGCGGACTGAAAGCTCTCCTCTCCCTTCCCCAGCACATGAATCCAAAGCTCATGCGTAGGATGGATGCTCTCACACTCATTTAGATACAGGAACATTTCCGCTCGCCTCTATCTTTCTGCATCTGCTCAGATGTGGAAGAGTTTAAAGCAATGGATGCTCAGGCTGGGCACTGCCATTTCTCTGCCCTTCGTCTACTGCCAAAGGGGAGAGCGATCCCAGCTCTGCAGGAGAAAAACCTCAGGCCATCTTTTGAGAGCACACTGCCTGAAGCAAGCCCAACCTCCAGGATCTAACAGCCAGAGGCATGAGGCCATGGGATGGTAAGGAGGTCACTGATCACGTGCAGGCTGCATTGCCCCTGTCCACCCTGCCCTGGCGTGTGCCACCACAGGTATGGGCAGCTGAACCCAGTGAGGATGGTGGTAGAAGACTGAGTGGGTCCAAGCTCAGGCTGCCTTCCCTAACAGTCCCTGTGAGATAGCAAAGTGCTGAGCCACTGCCTTCCCACAGAGATTTCTGTGCTCTTCCAAGAAATGCATTTGCTATGGAGGCCAGCAGTGGAGCGGCAATTAAGTACAGAGGAGCTGCCGGGCAAAGACCCTCTGCTTCCAGGAGAAATGGTCATCTCTCGCCTCCCTGGAGCGGACGTTAATAGCGCAGAGCGCTCCAGAAAGTTACTCAGCCCTGCATGGAGAGCCAGCTGCCAACCCAACCAGCCTGGCTCTCACGGTGCTGGGCTCAGCACCTCCAGCACATCGCCCCCATCTTGGTCATTGAAGCTCCCTCCCATTAATTAGAAATGCTAAAGTAACTGGGCAATCATTCTGTAGGCTGATGGAGCAGGAATAAATTATAGAAAAAGCAAAGAATACCCAGGGTGTTCCCCTTAGCCCTTCATATTAGAGCTGCCCTGATTTTGGAGATATGAACAGGCCTCAGGGTCTGCTGAGGTGGAAAGGCAGAGTCAGGCCACGGTCGGGGCTCATCCTCCCACATCATCTAACAGCCCCCACAGCCACCGAATGTTCGTCATGTCGCTTCTATTCACCTGCCTGAGTGCCCTCCTTTCCCTGGGATCAGGCCCAGAGACTGGTGCCGAAGCCATCCGGGAAACATGGTCTTGACTCCAGCCCCGGGAGCCCGGGAGCAGAGGTGCCTTCCCGCTTGCCTGTGCTCAAGACAAGGCATGGAGCCCACACTGCTCCAGGGCATTTAGGAAACCCTAAAATGGGCAAGGGCAGGCAGAGGGGCAAAGCGTTAACACAAACAGACGGCCCCTTGCAGCTCAGCTGGGGCACACGGGCAGCAGGTGGGTCAGGCGATCCCAGGGGGGGGTGTCCCAGGGCATCAGTGCTGCTCTCCAAACCTTAGACAACTTACCGCGGGACAACTCACCCCAGCGGAGCGGTGCCTGCGCGCAGCAAAGCTCAGCACCAGCACAGGGCACCGGCTGCCTCCAGCCACGGGAAGCACCTACCGGCTGGGGCTCTCCCTAAGGGTGCACACCGCAAGGCTGATTGGCTGGTGGGCACACTGCCGCGACGCTGATTGGCTGGGTCGTTACAAAGCCACAAAGGGCTGCGTGGCTACAATGCCGCATGGCTGATTGGCTGGGTGGCCAGAGCACTGCATGCCGATTGGCTGGGTGGGCACAATGCCGTGAGGCTGATTGGCTGGGTGGCTACAATGCCACAAAGAGCAGCATGGCTACAATACCACATGGCTGATTGGCTGGGTGGCCAGAGCACTGCATGCTGATTGGCTGGGTGGCTAGATCCAGAGGTAGCAATGAGAAAGGGAGGTGATGCCTCCAAGGGGGCTTCTGTCCGGGGCCTGATGGGTCCCCATCTCATCTCCTTTGGGTTGCACAGCCCCACCTGGGCAACGCACAGACCACAGCAAGGATGAGTGTTTATAGCAACACCTGCGAGGATGAGACCTGCTGCTCTCTTCCCCTGCTACATGCCACCCTTCCACCGGGAAAACACTCCCATCTGCAAAAGAAAAAGCCTGGTAAAACCAGCTTTGGGAAAAATCAAATCATTTCATCTCCATTTATAATATTTGTCCATGTGTCTGTTATTTCTGGTCTTTACAAAAGGTTTTACTATTTTACCTTACTGTTCCACGAGCGCCTCTGAGAAAGTCAGGGTGAGGGAGAGAGTCTGGAGAAGGAACGACTTCCCTTTGGTTGAGGAGGATAGGATTAGAGACCTTCTGGGCAGGCTGGACATCCACAAATCCATGGGCCTGGATGGGATGCACCCACGGGTACTGAGGGAGCTGGCAGATGTTGTTGCCAGGCCACTCTCCATTGTCTTTGAAAGGTCCTTGAGAACTGAAGAGGTGCCTGAGGACTTGAAGAAAGCCAGTGTCACTCCAGTCTTCAAAAAGGGCAAGAAGGAGGACCCAGGCAACTATAGGCCAGTCAAATTCACCTCAATCCCTGGTAAGGTGATGGAATAACTCATTCTAGATGTCATCTCCAGACATATGGAGGAAAATAAGGTAATCAGGAGTAGCCAGCATGGATTCACCAAGGGGAAATCCTGCTTAACCAATCTGATAGCCTTCTATGATGGAGTGACTGGCTGGGTAGATGAGGGGAGAGCAGTGGACGTTGTGTACCTTGACTTCAGGAAGGCTTTTGACACTGTCTCCCATAACAGCCTCCTAGATAAGCTCAGGAAGTGTGGGTTAGATGAGTGGACAGTGAGGTGGATTGAGAACTGGCTGAAAGGCAGAGCTCAGAGGGTCGTCATCAGTGGCAGGGAGTCTAGTTGGAGGCCTGTGGCTAGTGGTGTCCCCCCGGGCTCAGTACTGGGTCCCATCCTGTTCAACTTCAATGACCTGGATGAGGGGATGCAGTGCCTCCTCAGCAAGTTTGCTGAGGATACCAAGCTGGGAGGAGTGGCTGACACACCTGAGGGCTGTGCTGCCATTCAGAGAGACCTGGACAGGCTGGAGAGTTGGGCAGAGAGGAACCTCATGAGGTTCAACAAGGGCAAGTGCAGAGTCCTGCACCTAGGGAGAAATAACCCGAGGCACCAGTACAAGCTGGGGGCTGACCTGCTGGAGAGCAGCTCTGCAGAGAAGGACCTGGGAGTGCTGGTGGATGACAAGCTGACCATGAGCCAGCAATGTGCCCTTGTGGCCAGGAAGGCTGATGGTATCCCGGGGTGCATTGGGAAGAGTGTTGCCAGCAGGTTGAGGGAGGTGATCCTGCCCCTCTACTCAGCCCTGGGGAGGCCTCATCTCGAGTACTGTGTCCAGCTCTGGGCTCCCAGTACAAGAGAGACATGGAGCTACTGGAGAGTCCAGCATAGGGCTACAAAGATGATCGGAGGGCTGGAGCACCTGCCCCATGAGGAACGGCTGCGAGAGCTGGGCCTGTTCAGCCTGGGGAAGAGAAGACTGAGGGGGGGGAATCTTATCAGTGTTTATAAGTACCTGAAGGGAGAGTGTGAAAGGGATGGGGACAAACTCTTTTCAGTTGTCCCGTGTGACAGGACAAGAGGCAATGGACAGAAACTGAAGCACAGGAAGTTCTGCCTGAACGTGAGGGGGAATTTCTTCCCTGTGAGAGTGACGGAGCACTGGAACAGGTTGCCCAGAGAGGTTGTGGAGTCTCCTTCTCTGGAGATATTCAAGGCCCACCTGGATGCAACCCTGTCTAACATGCTCTAGGTGACCCTGCTGAGTGTGTGTGTGTGTGGGGGGGGGGGGTTGGAGTAGATGATCTCCAGAGGTCCCTTCCAACCTTACTGATTCTATGATCTGCCATCTTTCAAGGCCACTTTCAGCAACAGGTTTCATGAGCCATAGCTCAGGAGTTTGGAGCATCTGTGGTCATTCCCAGGTCATTTCTTACTCTTCATTTCAACATTTTATTCTAAAGCCATTTCTGCAGGTACATCAATGTGAGGCAGTTCCTCTACTGGGTTCTTTGTGAAAAAAAGCCTCTAGTCTGGGACATGTTCTGTAGTGGAAAAAACAACGAAAATAATTAATTTGGGTCTTTTATGACTTTACCAGGGTTCTTACTTTAGTTCAGTAATCATCCACCCTAACTCAAGCTTTGTGCCTTTTTAGTGTACATTACCACTCTCCGTAGTAGCACTTGGGTCCTACACACTCTTCCATGGGAAATAAAGTTCATCCTCTTCCCCCTAACTATTTGCTTTAAGAAGCAGTCAAGTATAGCGGTGAAAAATGTAATCCCTCTATCTTGTGCCCTGCTAACATTTTTAAAACAGCATCTGACTTTCTCATTACAATTCAGACATTTTATGCCAGCTTTTTCCTGATGCCATCCCAGGGTGTGCAGTGCCCTGAGTGCCAGGTCCTGCTGCCCAAACCAGCCCTGCCGGTCCTTCACATCAAGCCTGAGAATCTCTAAGCCACTTGACAAGAGAGCAGGACACAGCAGCTCAATGCCATGGGAAATCAAGGACTGCACCCAGCAAGACTTGAGAAGAGATGGATGGAGAGAGAAACCACAAATCTGCCCTTGCATCACAGCCTGTTGCAAGAAGGACTAGCTTGCCATCTGCTTTCCTTGCAGTAGGGCAAGAAGAGGGGAGTGTGAGTGTTGGCAAAGGACCTGTGAATGCCTGGATGAGCTCATGATCCAGCTCAGCCTTGGGCATCTGATCCATGCTGCAAATGTGTGTGTGCATGCTGGGCCTCATATTTGGCTGGTCACATACCTCTGTCCTGTGGTGCTGTGGTACTGGCAGGCTTTGTCTGCTCTTGCTGGGTGCCTGTCAGCCTCTGGATCAAAAAAAATAAATAACAGAAGCAAACTGTTCTCTCCATGCCATCTTTCATTGCTGGCGAACAGAGGTAGGAGCTAGAAAACAGCAGTGAGGAGAAATGGCTGTTTGGTTCCCACACCACGATGGCTGGACTGTGCCAGGGAGGTGATGCTTGGGGGAAATAACAAGAGTGGCAGTGTGCAGAGGGAGATGAGGATGACCGGGGCCATATCAGATATGCTCCCTTGGCCCCACCTGCACTGGTCTCCAGCTCTGTGGCCATGCTGGAGATATTGGTCACCAGAGCTGGGTTGTTCCTGTGGCTGCTTTCTCCACTCTGTCCCATCTCCGCAGGACATCCTGCACCAAAGCAAGCCTGGACCTAGTCACCAGGAACTTCAGCAAGCTGGCCAAAGCCAGGGATGAGCTCTCCTTCCCTGGCTCCTAACTTGTGATGGAAATACGCGGCTGCCACCCCTGGGCAGTGACATTCCTGCTGCTCCCGCACAGGCGAGAGGGGCCTGGCTGGGCTGGACTTGGGGGGCAGAAATGCAGCCGCTTTCATTTATTTTGCCTAACAACAGTGATCTCTCTGTATATTTTCATTCTGTTTTCCTAGGCTCAGCTGTCTCCTCAATGAAATGTTTCCAAAGCAGCCCGGCTTGGCGGCACGCCAGCCCTGGCTGCCAGATGAATGGGCGGAGGAGGAGGGACCCATTCCTCTTCTTGACACAGCATCGCTGCACAAGAGGCCTCTGTTGACATTAGGACTGGCTGTTCCCCGTCCCCCGAGAGGACCTGCCTGGCCTCGGAGGCAGCAGCGCCAGCCCAAAGGCAGTAGGCTGCACGTGACACAGCACCAGCATCTTCCTGCTCCTCCAAGGAGGTGGCAGAGCCACAGACACCAGGCACCACAGGGCATCGTGGCAGCTGAACATCCTTCCTCCTCCCTCCCACCTCACAGCAATGATGGCTCAGGAGGGTCTTCCTGGCCCTGGGCTCCCAAACAAAGCCCCCTGCTTCATTCTTGTCCCCTCTTTGATCCAGGCGGATTTACAGTCAGACACTCATTCCCAGCCTTGCATAACTCTGGACAGCAAATTGTTTGTCTCCCTTTAAATCTTTCATCTTTCCTTTTAATTGAAAACACCTTGCTCGGGAGAGTTGCACCACAGCTTGGGCTCTCTGGGACAGCGGAACACGATCAAACGTCCCCAGCAGCCACCAGGGACAAGAGGCTGTGCAGGCTGGTGGAGCAGCCCCTGGTGACAATATTATGCAGCCTGGCACCAGCTTCACCCAAACCCTGGCCATAGCACAGACGCGCAGGACTGCCCCAGCACCCTTGCAGTCTCGTCGCAGCTGCAGGCTGGCTCCGCTCGAGGAGCCTGTGCTGTGACGCCCAGGCTGACTGGCCCCAGGGCAGCCGCAGGATGCCCAGGGCTGGTCATGAGCTGCAGCAGGGAGACGTCCCCATTCGCTCGCCACGCAGGGGTTTTGTGTAGAAGCAGCCCTACGTGCCCATCGGGTCTCCCAGTAAGACCTCCAGCAGCCCTGTTCCCTTCTTCAGGCACCCATCCCAACACCACCTCCTCTCCAGCTCTCCAGCCCCACAGCTTTAGGAACCATGCAAGGGAGAGGAGGAGGAGTTTAGCAAAAAGGCTGAGGAAGCACTTGGAACTAAAAAAAGGAGATAAAAGTCATCAGTATCCTTCCAATCTGCACCTCTCACTGCTGGCCGGCTCCTCTGGCATCTCCACAGCCGCTGCGGTCCCTGGAAGGTTTCCAGCTGCCGTGGCCACACCAGTGGGAGCGCGTATTAACCAAGATTGGGAGAGCTTTGCTGCTCAGAGCCGCATTTCAATATCAAATGCATAGCAAATCTTCCCGTTTCCAGACCAGAAGGATGAAGCTCATCGAGAAACTTGCAGCTGCTTAAGAAAGAAGGAAAAGAAAAAAAACTTACTGTAATTCAGCACTTTGCTGAACAGCACAGAGACAGCACAGAGCTGGTCTGCAGTGCAGGGTCTGCCGATAACGAACGGAGCTGCCACTGGATCCGGGACTCAGAAAATACAGCTGGTGAGGCCTCCCCTACCTTCTCTGCCCTGATGGGGGTCAGTTGGCCCGAAATCCTCCCTGGTAGTCCTGAAACCCCTACTGAGGATGGAAATGGTGCTCTGTGCTCCAGCCAGAGTCTTGCCGTTGCTTTGCTGCGTGGGATGCCCAAGGTGCTGTGTGCTGCCCGCACCTCGCTCCTTGTCCTGCAGTGGGCTCTGAGCCACAGCTGTACGGCAAGGGGAAACCCAGAAGAACCAATGCCTGGATCCTTCCAGGCTTTGGGATTTCAGAGATGCTCTGCAGGCTTTATGTGGAGCACGATCCAGAAAGGGCCTTTCTGAGCCCTCCCAGTAGAGGCTCACAGAGCACCACTCTCCCCACTGTATTTTTTCAGCAGGGAAACTGAGGCAGACAAGGCTTGTGTGGCGTAAGGTAGTGGGTAGCGGGTTTAAACCTGAGCTAGTGCTGCCCTGGACAATGCCCAAAAAGGACTGGGGCAGCCAAGCAGCGCATCACTGGCAGGACCTCTCTGCGCTCTCCTGAAAGCGACAAAAACTAAGGCCCTGCAGGACAGAGGATGTGGTGCGGGGAGCCCCTGGTGCAGTATATGCACCCCTTCCCCACTCCCCAAAAACATGGTGCCAGCTGCTGTCTGCTCCTCACCTTCCCTAAGAAAGATTTCAAGGCAGATAGGTGAGAAACCCTGTCTGCCGCTGCCATAGAGGGTTTTCAAAACCCCCGCCACAGCAGACCCTCAAGGAAGGTGACCATCTCTGGGGAGAAGCACAGCAGCGGTGCACAGCACTGCACAGCACCACAGGAGGGGCTAGACAGCACAGTGAGAAGTGGTCTGGACTGAGCTGGGACGTGGCTCTGTATCTTAATATGGAAAGCTTTGCAAAGGAAGTCATAAGACCGGCTGAGGACTGCAGAGATTTTCCCCTTGCATTGGCAGGGTAAAGAGCAGCTGAAGTGGTTCCACAGCTCTAATTTTAAGATAGAAGTAACCTGGTCACATCTTGTTCATCTGCACTTGGTGTGGGGGGGGGTGGACGACTCAGTGCTTGTAAATGTGTCGGGCACGTCGCTGGGACCCAGCAATCCCTAGATCTCTCCCAAGGGTCTCCATTCTTCTGGGAAGACCACAATCCTAGCCAGGATGGTCCCAGGCCATAATAAATACTTTTGGCAGTGATTGAGTGATTTAATTATTAAACAGAAAGTGATAAATGTATTTATAAATCCAGAGACTAACCTTAACGATGCTGCCTTGGTACATTCATTCATCAGGATTTAACTATGCAATACAGTTACTTTACTTTACACATTACATTACATCCTCAGTTACTGATGTGGGAACATGAAGGTGCCCATGTCCTTTGTACACCTGAACCATGGGGCTTGATTATCTGTGTCCTTGACACATGCACACATGCATTTCCTCATGCGTGTCCCAGCAGGCAAGTGCTGCATCTGTGCAGAGCTGTATTCCTACAGGAGACACCCATGTGCAGTTCCCTGGTGTCCCTGCAATGCTGGCAACAGTCTTTGTTGTCAGAAAGGGATCCAAGATGGAAAAAGAAAGCAGCAAACCTAAAGCACGGAGAGTTTTAAGTCTGCTGCTAACCCTAACCCAGGAATGGCACCTGCCTTGGAGGCTTGCCCTGGCACTTGGTGGGAAGGCTGCTCCACCAAAGCTCCCCAAAGCAGGACCACAGGGCGCAACTCCAGAGCAACCTGGGAGTCAGGGGGACAGGAGAGGGCTCAGCTTTCTTTCCTCTTGTCATGGTGGCAGGTTGGGGGCTGTTGACACATGGAGCTGAGGGGGTTGCCAAAGGCTGCAGCAGCAGAGCCCAGTGCATGGTGTCCAGTGCCACTCTCAGCCCCTGAGAGTCCTTGGAGTTTTGTGGCGAGGAGGGACTTCTGGTGGGGAAAGAGTCCTGTGAGTAGGAAGAGACTTAAAGGAGAGGAGAGCAGCTGTTTGCATGGCAGGTCTGGGCTTCCAGCAGCTGGAGGAGGTGCTGAAGGCAAGCCCGCCACAAGAGTGCATCGTGCTTCCTTCCGGACAGGCGCATTTCGAAGGCACTTCTTGGGACAGTGTGAGGACAGCAGGACAAGAAGCACAGCCCAGATTTTAACCTTACGTTCCCAAGCGCTGTGTGCATGGGAGTAGGACCTGGCCTGGCCATTCTGGTCCCCAGGCAGGGCTGCTCTGCTGGGCTTGGGGACTCAGGGACGTGTTCAGCTCCTGCTGGTGACCAGCCCCTGCCTCTGCAAGCCAAGGACCAGAGTTTGGCTCACAACAGCACCCAGCAGCACGTCGTGGGGACACACACTGTTCCCACCGCCTGTGGCGCAGAGAGGGCTCTGCCTGAATCTGGTGGAAAAGAGGCCAGCCACACATCGATAAAATGAATTAGTTGTCTCAGCAGCACCAGCAAAATAAGCAAGAGGAGTGGAGCCCGTGAGGCTCGGCCTGCTTTGTTTCAATTACAGCAGCTGCCAGAAGAAGAAGATAACCTCGATATTGATGGCAAGAGCAGCAGACAGAGGTGCCCTTGGGGGCTGCTTGGAGCAGCTAGAGGAGGAAGGGGGGAGGAGGAGGAAGAAAGGAGCGAGAGAGAGAGAGAGAAGGGAGGGAGATCAGGGTCTCTGTGGGACCCCACACCTTTGGTTCTTGGCACAACTAGTGCCAAGGCCCCACAGGAGAGTGGGGCTGACTCCGCTGGCCTGCTGAGAAAGACCCGTCTGATTGCTCTGTGCTTGTCCCCACAGGGACCATCTCCTGTTCATCCTGGGTCTTGTCCTGCCTGCTGGGCAAAGCACCGCCTGGCAGCGATGGACAGAGGGATGCAGCCTTCCAGAACATGGGGCAGAAATTCAGCTCAGAGAGTCTGCAACAGGATAAGCACCAACACATGGACCCGTATAGCATTAAGCAGAAAAAACATCTTCCTTCCATCAGCAGTGAGAAGATCTTGACCACAAGCGCTTGACTGCCCTTACATTCTCATCTTGCTATGGGCCCCATGCTGCCCTCTCCATCATGCATACATACTTGGCTGATCCCCATGAGGACAACTGCAGCATCCCAGCAGCTCACTGTCAGCTCCGGCCACCTCTCAGCAACATCAGCAAGGAGCAAAGTAGTCCAGTCAGCTGGGCAAACAGCAGACAGGGTGCCAAGCAAACAGATCTGCACTGCACAGTCCCACCCCCATGCAGCACAGGCACAGGGAGTTCCAACATCTCCAGCAGTGTGGGCTGAAGTATAGCCTCACTCAAAGCTCTTGTGAGGTTTAAACCTAAAAGGAATATTTTCAGGTCCTGCAAAGTCTGGGACCCACTAGCAACCAGGTGGTAGTTACTATTTAACTTAGCAAGGCCTCAGGCTCACCCACAACCCCCACTTGTGCTGGGTCTCTGCAAACCCCCATTCAATCTCTCTTCCTTCTCTCTTCTCCCCACATTCCCCCAGCTCCCCTCTGACCAGCTCTAACCTGTCAAGATCTCTGTCCCCACTGCCCACTTCACTCCATAGCCCAGGGCAGGCAGCCCCACATCATACCTACAAGCCAGACACCCAGGTGCCCAGCCAAACTTCCCCCAGATAGTGCAGGGGTGCACTCCGCCCTTACGGAGGCTAAGTCCTGGATTCAAACCCTGCTTTCCCTCCCAGGTCAGAAAGTAATGGGCAGGTATAAAAAAAAAATGAGTGTTTCTTCTCTCTCCCTCTGCCTTACCTCCAGTTCCCTCCACAGGAGAACGCAAATCTTCTCTCCAGCTGCTGCTTTGTGGAGTCCACATGCTGCCCAGATCCCTTCATGCTGGGAGAGCATGTGCCTTCCCAAATCACTCCAAGTCAGGTCTGAGCAAGACCCTCCATCCCCCCTGGGAAAGGGGCACCACCAGAGGCCAGGCTCAGCAGGATTCACTCCACAGAGGTTTTATTCATGATCTCAATATTCACATCCCCCATAGACCACCGACCTCTCTCCCTCTCCAGGAAAGGCCCCAGTATCTTCATGTGCATTCTCCTAGGGCTGTGGGCCCTGGACATGGCCCCTGGGTTTCTAAGAGGGAGCAAGGCCACCATCTTGCGGCCACCCATCACCACTGCACATATCTGTGTGCAAGGCATGGAGGTCCCCAGAATGTAGCAGCTTTGGGGGTACAGGGTTTGGACCATCAGAAGCAGTGACCTCCCATAAGCATTCACTTGTAACTCCTCTACCCTCTGGGCTCACATCTCATGGGTGCACACTGCCCCTCCACTCACTCCCTGGCCAAGATGCCTGGGGATGCTAGGATGGGCAGAGGCTCTGCTGGCCAGCACTGCTCACGTCCCAGTTCTGTCTCCTCCACCTCTGCTCTGCTGCTCCATGCAGTGTCATCCCGCAGTGACCAGGGTGGTCCCAGTTTGCACTGCGGGCTTCATTGATCATGGAAAGGCAAGCGTCAGCAGAGGAAGTCAGAACTGAACCCTACAGCAGGAAAGGCAGCATCTTTTGATGACTGAGGGAGATTTTCATTACGGAGTGGGAATATGACCTACATGAGGGATGCTGAAGGAGGTTGCTAAATCAATGCTGCTGGTGACCAGCAACCTGAGGGACCAGCAAGTTCTTTCATGCCTCTAGGAAGTGGATTGGCATGGTTTGCACAGCACTGAGTTCCCCAAGGCAGCCCAGCCCTGCTTAGTGGTCATGTTGCTCCTGCTCCTGCCCCTTGGGATCGGTCTTGCTGTGGTCTCTGTGGTGGTGGAGACCATGGGCAGCAGGTTGGTGGTCCCCACTCAGGTCTGAGGCTTTTTCACTGCTGACCACAAGGTGTTGAGAATGGAGAGGGCTGTGCTGGTGAATGGGCATCCCTGGCTCCTTCTCCTCCTGTTTGGGAAGCAGGCTTGGGTTTGCAGGGACCTCAATGGTGCTGTTAAACTGGGAAAAGTAACACAAAGGTTGGTATGTTACATGAATGCACACACTGCCCCGCAGTGACCCTGCAAGTGCACATACGTGCTGGGATGAAAGCAGAAGAGTATCAGTCGTAAGGAAAGCTGCACAAGTCAGAGAAAAGCCTCTCTAGCCAGGACCCAATACACAGAGACGACAGAAGAGATTAGAGCACACAGACAGCAAACCTCTTTACGCACATCCCTTGGCTCAAGCTGACTGTGGTCCAGGGAATTCCTGTGCCAGAAAAGAGCCTTTGCATTTAATAGTCCTAGATGGATTTTTCTTCTATGAAGTGTCTAATCACCCGCTGAGCCCAGAGCTGGGAGCTATGTGCTTTTCTTTGCTCTGAGCTTGCCATGACTGAGTCCATTGCATTCCCCTTCCTTATATCAGAAGAGACAGTGATCTTGGTCTGCTTTTCCAGGCTGCTTGTTATACTCCTCTACTATAACCCTTTCAGTCCCCTCCTTCTCAGCCTGCAAAACCCTGATCTATTTAGCTACCCTTATTCCAGGGTTTTCACCACCTTCCCTCTCAACCTTTTCCAGTCCTATTATCAGCAAGAGCAGATTTGCACACAGGCTTGAAGATGTGATGCAGCGTGGGTTTACACAAAGGCATAACATTGTTTTGCTCTCCATTCCATTTTTAACATTAGGTTTGGTGGGGGGAGGGATGTGTTGCTGTATTGTGCACTGAACACAGTATTCTCGTGATATTAATCCCTAGATCTCCAAGACCCCATGGCCGAGTGTGACTGCCAACTGAGCCCACACCCTAAAGGAAGGTAGATGAAGGGTTGTTTTGTCTGATGTGCACTGTTTTTCATTTATTCACACTGAAATTCATCTGCACTTATTCACTCACACAGTACTCTGAGGTATTTCTGCAGTTCCTTGCAATTGGTTTTCAATTATACAAGCCCAGATAACCCAGTATCATCAAATTCTGTCACACCTCTGTTCTCTGAAGCAGCCCATTCTCCCCAGCTGCTGAAGATGCTGAAACAGCCCTGGTCCTGGAACAGCCTTTGTGCAACTGCAAGAACCAGCCACTTACTGCTACCCTGTTTCCTATCTTTCAACTAACTTTTTATCCATGGAACAGATAAACACCTCTCTTGCACCACAGCTGCCTGTAAGACCTTTGGTGAGGAATCTCACTGCTTACTTTTTGGATGCCTCAGCATCTCAGGGGACCGTCTCCTCTATGCAGGTTTGGGAGCTCTGCCTCCCCTCCCACAGCATGTTGGCTGTGCCACAAAACATCCTGCCCATCTGCAGCACCACGTATTTTATTCTTTATTAGCCTCTGTCAGTTTGGATGTTAGATTTAGAGCTCTCATTCCCTGGTTCCTTCTTTTTAAAAACAACCCTGGTTCTAGCCACCTTCCAGGCCTCTGAGACCAAGACAGATTTCCATGAGAAGTCACCTCCTGGAATAAAGCAGCACAGGATCTGCGTGGGGTGGAACTGTCCTGGGTCCCTGCTGGGATGCTGAGATCCCAAGTGCTCAGCCTGAAGCCAAAGGGGGCCAGCTCAAGAGAAGAGACGGGAATCTGGGTCTGGTAAGTGCTCAAAGTGCTCAGCCTGCACTGCACGCTGCTTCTTACCTCCTGGGTGCTGTTGGAGTAGAGAGAGCAGTTGCCGCAGAAGTCCTTGCTGTAGATGAAGCGGATGGCTGACTCAACATAAGGGAAATGGAGGAAGCTGTAGGGTAACTGGATGTGGAAAGCCAGGCGGCCACAGCTGTGGGGCAAATCGAGGGCTGAGCTAAAGGGGCTGAAAGAGAGGATCCCCCTTCTGCCCTCCCAGCCCAGCAATGGGGCACTGAGACGCTTCACCAGGGCAGAAAAAAGTGACTCAGCCCAGCAACCTTGCCTTCTCTCAGCCCTCAGCTACCTCCTGCCTTTCCTGATGCCACACCACCCTGCACAAAGCAATAACGCTACCCGCAGGGAGCATTTTCTGCCCACAGACAGCAAAACACTAACATGATCCTGCAGCTGGGGGAACTGAGGTGCACACAGTGTGATTTGCACCCACAGCCGGCCCCACGCCTCTCCCGGCCTAAGCAATGCCCTCGAGGTGGGGTGCTCTGTGATGACTCACGCAAGTCTCAGATGAACCTTTCCCTTGCTCAGACGGAAAGTCCTGAGCTCTACTGATCATTAATCCCATTCCTCAGCTCTGCCAACACTCTGCCGAGCTGGGCTATTGGGCCGTGGGTGCTCGGAGCGGGTGGCTGTTTTGTAAGATGGGAGGGATCAAGCTGTGCTGGTGGCTACATCCCCTAGTGACCGCAGGAGAACGCGATGGAAACCCAGGACATCTAGCGGTGGAGATAATTCCGGCACAGCAGCCTGGCTGAGGGCAACCAGAGGGTACCCAGGCCCGCAGCCCCCGAGCTTTTGGGACAGCAGAGAGCTCTCAGCTCTCACGGCCCCCCCAGGGCTCTCTCGCTGGAAACCTTTCACCAGGGCCCCAGGGGCGGACCAGGAGGGCAGGGGCGTTGGGTGCCGGGGCCACCCAGGCAACGACCGGGTGCTCGGCGGCTCCCCCCTCGCAGGACCCCACCGCCGGCCCCCGCGGCAGCCAAAGTCCAAGGGGCCGGCACCGGCCGGGATGGCGCTCCTGTGGCGGAAACCAGTGTCCTGACCCTGAGCAGAGCCGGCGTGGAGGGGGGGACCCTGGTGTCCTCACCACCACCACCGCCAGCTGCCATCCCGCTCCCCCGCCGCCCCGGCAGGGCCCGGGCCCGGTGCTCACCGGTCGTAGACGAGGAAGTCGTCCTTGTTGCCCTCCAGGACCTGCCACACATCGGGGTCCTGGGGCTCCTGCTGGTACACGGGGACGCCGGCAGGTGCCTGGCGCGCCAGCTCCCCGAACATGGCCCGCGACAGCGGCGCCTTCTCGTTGACGATCATGTAGCGGACGTCGGCCATGCCGTGCCGCGACAGCTTCTCTCGCAAGACCCCGAGGCTGCGGGGAGAGACGGAGGGAGGCGGCGCCCGACGGGGCGCCAGGGGCCGCACGGGGCCTCGCCGCCGGGCCGGGGCCACCCCCACCGCCACCACCCCGCCGGCAACGGGGCCCGCGATGGCGGCGGGTCTCACCTGCGGGCCTGCAACAGGCAGAAGTGTCAGCTGGCCTTGAGCAGGGCCACCACCGTCACCTGCCCCGCCGCCCCCGCCATGGGGCTCGAGCCGTTGACCGTCCACGCCGGGGGCTCCTGGCAGAGCCGGCTGCTGTTGGCCGCCCCCTCGGCCGCCGCCACCAGCCAGGTGGCCAGGGCCAGCGCTGCCGCCGGCCCCATCCCGGCCCTGGCGAGGAGGAGGAGGGAAGCGGGATATTACGTCCTCAGCGCCCTCGCCGCCTGGCGCCCCGCTGCCTCGGCGGAACGGCGGGTTTTGCAGCCGGCGCCGGGGCACAAAGACCTGCTTTGATTCCTGCAGGGAGGGCAGCGTCGTGCCGGGCACCCGCTGCGGAGGGGCTGGGGGCGGGGGCCGTGCGGCCGGACCTCGAGTCTCCAGAAACGGGGCTAACGGTTTGGGTTTGGGGGATCTCAGTCCTGGCCGAAGGACGCCGCCCCCTCGCCGGTGGCCGCGGCAGCGTGCCTCGGTTTCCCCTCTGCCGCGGTGTCGGGGCTGCCGGGGTTAACGACGTCCCAGCCGTCCGCAGTGCAAAGGGCAGGAGCGCGGGGCAAACACCCGGGGCCTCTGCACAGGCGTTTTAACCTTCAGGCCACCTTGAGCTCCCCCACGCCTCCGCAAAGCTCTTGGCGGGGGGAGGCTGCGTGGACCTTGCAACCCCTCGACACTTGCCCAACCAAGCATCCTCCCCAACCCTTCCCGCACCGAGATACACCTCATCCCTCCCGGATCCAGCACGTTTAATGGGCACGGGGAGGACGTTGGGGTCGGGGGCTGCTCCGGGGCGGTGGGGAGGGAGCAGGGAGCTGCCTGGTGTGGACAGAGGGTCCCAATTCCCAGTCCTCCCCACCCTGCGCTGTGCAAGAAGGAGCCCCCGGTACCGTGCCGTCCCCTCGCCGCTGGAGCTACGTCCGCCCCGTCCTGCGTCCAAGCCTCGGCAGCCCGGGCCCGGCCGCTCTCCGCAACGCCTGGCTGGCCCTCAGCCCCGCTTTTATCTCCTGGCCCAGCGCTCTCCACCCACGAGGGAGGGGAAGAGCCCGGCCGGAGTCGGGGACGGCTGCCCGGCCGCCACCGCCTGCCCCAGGAGCGGCGCCGGGCTCCTGCCGCCGCGGCCGTGGTCTCGCCACCGGGGGGAAAGCCGGGCTTTAAAACCCTGCCGTCGGGGTGGGGGGCAAAGAGGGTCTGGCCGGGCACCGCCCGGGCCGAAGGGGCGCCCCGCTGCGTCTCGAGGCGGCCGAAAGGCCGGGCGCCTGCCGCCAGCCCCGGGGTGCCGGCGGGGCTCTGCCCCGCAGGCTCTGCCATCCCCTCGCAGCAGCCCCACAAGCTGGGCAGAGCCCCCCACCCCGCCCCAGTGCCCCTGCCACACCATAACCCCACAACTGGCCCTCGGCAAGGGGTCCCCCGCGGCGGACCTCGGCCGAGGAGGGCCGCGACGGCGCGGGCCGACGGCGCTGCCTTGCGAAATCGCGGCGCTGCCGGAGCACCCCTGCCCCAAAGCAAACAGCAGGCGCCCCCCCCGCCCCGCCCCCGCTTCAGCCGGGCGCTGACAGCGCCGCAAATATTTGAGCGGGTTTATCGCACCTGGGATCTGTACAAAAACACGATAGGCTGCGGAAGGGCAGCCGGCGTAAACACAGCTGGGGCAGCGATGCAGCCGCGGACACGCGGGCCGGGCTCCGAGAGGGGAGCTTCGCCTGGGAACAAGCGGCGGAGGAAGGTGCAAAAGCAGCACGGGGAGGAAATCACTGCTGGGGGGGTGGGAGGGCTGGCGTGGTTTGGGGGCGTCAGTAGGGACTGGGAGCCGTGGGGAGAGCGCAGGTTGGGACTGAGGGGTGCCTGCAGTTTGGACCATCTGCCAACTCACTGCAGCCCCCCCCTCCACGGAGCAGCCCCCCGACGTCCCGCGCTCGGCAGGGGGGGCACCGCCGCCCGCCCCGGCACCAAGGGCTGCAGCCCGAGCTCCCGGCCCTGCACCCAGCCCTCGCCGGCTCCCCGCGCCCGTCTCGGCCGCCTTCCCCTGCTGCAGGCAGCGGTGCTGCTGCTTATCAGGCCTTTTTATTTATTTATTTATTTTTTCCCTGCGAACACGGCCTGGCATCTTTTGGACCAGTGTAAACTCGCAGCACCCGCAGCGCCCGGCGGGCGGCTCAAACGCGCCCGGTGCAGCCCCGGAGCGGCTCCCGCGCTGCCCCAACGCCGCGCTCCGCAGCCTGCCGGCGAGCCTCTCCCGCGGCGGGCAAACGCCCCCCGGCACCGCCGGCCCCCTTCCCGCTCCGCTCCGCTCCGGGGAGGAGCGAACCGCCGGCTCCGCGCTGCCTCCGGGCAGAGCACGCCTCTGCCCCCAAAACCCCCTTCCCGCCTCGCAGCCTTGCACGGCGCTGCCGGGAGCCGGCTGGCCGCCACGTGCGCGCCCAGGTGAGCCGCGGGCCTGGCGGGATGGCGGGACAGCAGGATGATGGGATGGCAGGACAGGAGGACGGCGGGCCTGGCGGGGATGGCGGGGCTGTGCCAGGCCCGGCGGCAGCGGCGGAGGCCGTGCCGGGAGCAGGCGCAGCAGCTGCGGGAGGGGAGGAGGGAAGCAGGGCGGCCGTGCGGGAGGCCCTGCCGACGCGCCCGGGCTCGCTCGGGGTTGGGGGGGGGGGGAAGGCTTTCTGCCAGCCCCAGCAAGGCCCCCTTCCCGGGGCGGTGGTGGGGCAATGTTAAACAGGTTTCCCCCACTCCCACCCCGATGCACATCCATGGGGTCAGGAGGCCTCAGCTGGATGCTCTCGTCCAATAATGATATTTTTGGACAGGTCTTTTATTCCCATTAAGTATCGTATTTTTGCCCTGGGGGGGGAGGGTCAGTTCCCACTGGTGTCTCACATACTTCACCCTCTGTGGCTCTAGAGCAAGGTCACGGCTCGGCGCCTGCTGGGGGAGCGCCGTGTCCCCGCCGTCCTTGTCGGGAAGGGGGCTGGCGCATGGCGCTGCCGTGTCTCTGCTGCCCCGTGCCGTTAGCAGAGCAGGGGTGCACCGCTGACGCGGGCAGGGGCCGAGCAGGAGACTTCAGGACATAACCAGCATGCTCCTCTGTGTTTACCAGTCCAACCATTGCATTCCCAGTTATTGGTACAGGGTGCCCCCACTACCTTCGTCCCCACGGCCACACACACTCCTCAAGCACCCAGATACCCTTGACTATCCCTATCACAAACCTTGCTGCAGCCCCCTCCTAGGATGCACGACTCCAGGAGGGTCTCCCTTGGCTGCCACAAGGGCTTGGGGCTTTCCTCCTCCCCAGCCCCCAGTGCTCGTGTGGGGCAGAGCAGCTACCAGGCCCCAGAGGGGTCGTGGAATATTCAGCATCTTTAGGTAGCACCTTGCAGCTAGTCTCAAAGGCAGGTGCCCTCAGAAGACGGTGAGAAGCATCTATTCTTGCAAGTGCAATAAGTGACCCTTATTTAAGAATATATATACACATATGTGCATGCATACATACCTGTGTGTGTGTATACATTTACACAAACACAGAGCCACATGCATGGTATCTATCACAGCCTGGTGGATCAGGGTAAGGGGTGGGGGAACAGCTAATTCCTTGAGGCCAGCAAGCCCCACAGAGACTGCTCTGACAGCCACGTGTCCTCCCTGCAGCGTGCCCAAAGCGCCCATGCCATGGCAGCCTCGCTGAGCCGCGTGTGCTTCGTCTCCCTCCACATCCCCTACGGGCAGGCCTGGGCCCAGGACCTCGCCACCGCCTTTCGCTTCCAGCCCTTTGCCGTGCGGGAGACACCACGGGTCCGGCAGTTGGCTCTCCGGCAGGGCGCTGCCGTCTTCATAGTCAATAAGCGCCTGGCACCCAGCTGTGGTGGCAGCTCCCATGGGGACTTTCTCTATGATGTGGACCCCCAGCCAGCCTTGGGCACAGCCTCCAACATCTGCTTTGAGGTGGACAATGTACCTGGGCTTTGCAAGCAGCTACAGAGCCGGGGGTGCTCCCTGCAGGTGCCCCCCACCGAGGTGGGTGATGACAGCGGCTCTGTCACCTACGCGGTGGCAAGCTCCATCGTGGGCAACATCAGCCATACCCTGCTTGACCGATCCCGCTACCGGGGGCTCTTCCTGCCTGGCTTTCAGGCAATCCCAGGACCCCCCCTAGATGTTGGGGATCATGTTGAAATCACACACTTTGACCACATCACCTATGTCTGCTCACGGGGGAGCACCAAAGTGGCTTTGGACTGGTACCAGCAATGCTTTGGTTTCCAGCGCTTCCAGCTGAACCCGCAGGAGAGCCTGTCCAAGGGGTACACTATCAGTGGGCAAGGGGTTAGCATGCTCCTCCTGGCACTGCAGAGCAGCGAGGATACCCCAGCCCTGCCCCTCCACAACTGCAAACTCATCTTTGCTGAGTCCCTCTCAGAGGATGGCATGAACCAAGTTGATACCTTCCTGGAGCAGCACAGGGGGCCCGGGATCCAGCACATTGGCCTCTGCACCCCAGACATCATAAACACAACCAGGGCCTTGAAGCAGGCTGGCGTGTGGTTTTTCATGCCCCCTCCCACCTATTACAGCCAGGGGGGCAAAAAGGAGGAGATTCAGGGGGCTGGGCAAGATCCCCATGTGCTGGCTGAGCTGGGCATCCTGCTGGATGCTGCAGTGCCTGGGGACAGTGAGAATGGCTGGCTGGCTGCTGACATCTCAGAGAGCTCCTCTCAGAAGAAATACTTAATGCAGATCTTCACTCACCCCATCTTCCCTGAGGAGACCTTCTTCCTGGAGCTCATTGAGCGGCAAGGTGCCCCGGGCTTTGGGGAAGCCAATATAAGGGCTCTGTGGAAAGCTGTGCAGGTCCATATGGCCCAGCAACAGTAGCAGCAACTCTGCAAGCCTCCTGCTGTCCCTGGGGGTAGGACCCCACTGCAGATACCAGCATGCAGCTGCAACACATCTGAGGCTGATAGGGACTTCAAGAAGTCCCTGATCCACCCCAAAGCCAAGCTCAGCTCAGCGTCAGGTCCAGCTGACCTCCTAGCATGGAGAGTGATTTCTTCCTGTCCTTAGACTTCCCCCTTCCAATGATTTAATCACTGTCTTGTGCAGACATTTGTCTTAATTTCAACTGAATCTAAGCAGATGTGTCTGCTGCATGGACAGATCTGCTGCAAACTGTACAGGGATGAAGCCTCAGAACTGAAGCGCTGCCAGAGGGAAGGGAGCAGGCATGCAAACCGCAGCCGCATGGGGATTACAGCCTAGAGCCCTGTCAGTTCTAGTATAGTGACTTTCTCTTAATGAATTAAAAGAGTTGAACTTAAAACACTGCTTTTATTTCTCTTCCTGTTAAGGAGGCACCAGGTGTCAGGCAGTCCTCTAGCTACCTTATTGTATAGGGGTTCACAGGCCCAGAAATCATTATCCAAGAAATCATTGCTTTCCCCAGCCGAGCCATGTGTCCTGCCTACCACCGTCTTATCTGAGGAAAGCTGCAGACATGGTGAGGGAAGGTCACAGCAGCTGCCCTGCACCGCTAGCTCAGCAGATCCACAGTGCAAAAGTAGCAGAAGGTGACTTAAGAAAAGCTTTAGGAGATTTATTAGAAAGCCTGTGGCTCTGATTCAATAAAAGCAAGTATAAAAAGGGCCTTTGGAGCCCGTGATGGGTATAGCAGCATCTCCAGTTGCCGTCTGGGAGCCGAGCTGCAGGGAAGCACCCAGATCTTCAGCACCTGGGAAGACAGCTCCTAGAGGAAACAGGGCAGTGGCGGCTCTGGTGGCATCCTCCCCACCACCAGAGAGACCCCTGCTACCGCCAGGCAGCAGTGTCAGAAGCAGTGGCCATAGTGGGCTGAAAACCTAAGCCAGGGCACCAGCAATACTCAGCAGTCACACTCTCTCCTGCAAGCTGAGTAGGAGACGAGAGCCCGGTTCTGCATAACGTTGACCTCAGGACCCACATTGGCCATTTAGAGGCCCCCTGGGAAAGCAGGCATGTTTCCACAGCTGAGCCAGTGAAGCCGGAGGTCTGTACTGATGACTGTGGGGCTGAAAGGAGGAGCAGGAAGCTATTATGGGGTCTGCATTCCTCCAAGCCTCGGGCTGGAGCAGTGTGGAAGACTCCGTCCCCATCCCCATGTCCCGGGCAGGACTCACCACAGTGCAGCTCTCCGGCAGTCTCAGCAGCCAAAGATGCCATCACTGGGGGCTCGGTGCTCGGAGGAAGGCGTGGAGGGAGAGCTGCGTCCCAGTGGAGCAGCTACCAGCTCCCCCTGGCTTTGCCTGCCGCTTCCTCTTGGAGCCCTGCAGGAAAGGCCAGCTGGGGCTGAGCCAAACCCTGAGCAGCCCCCAGAAACCACCCTTCAGGGCAGAACTAGGGGAACACCCCAACACAAACTTCCAGAGGCAAAACCAGCCAGGTAAATCCCCCCCACACAGCCCCATCCCAGGCCAGGGATGCCCCAGGACCTGCCCTGGCCTGACCCCAAGCCCTCAAGCGCATCTCACATGCGCCAAGGCCTTCAGCAATGCAGGCTGTGGCCTGGCCCATGGCAACACTAAGTGGCTCCCGAGACCTTCCTTCACCCCACCAGCCATGCCCACCTTGCAAAAGCTGTTCTGCTCCCCACGCTGCTTCCCATACGCTTTCAGCACCTGAAGGAAGCCCAAGAGAGCCAGAGTCAGTTGAATAACATCCAGGGCTTGGAGTCAGGATGGCTCCACAGAAGTCAGGGGGACTTCAGAGGTGTCAGAGATGCAGAGGGAAGAGAGTAAAGGCCCTCCAGCACCTTCTTCATGGCTGTGGACACAGCAGAGGTACAGAACTCCTCCTCTGTCACCCAGCGAGATGGAGACAATTCAGGGTCTAGTGTCACATCTCCATTTACAGGTAGGGAGTAGACCACATACGTCTGGTGGATGTGAGAGAAGATGTGGATGACCTGCAAGCAGATGAAAACAGGCTGAGATGGGCAGCTGGGAGGCAGCTGGGGTAGTGTCACTCGCTTGGCTCCTCCACGCATGAACCAAGGTCTATCAGGGCTGAGAGGAGCAAGGCAGGAAGGGAGAGGACTAATGGGAGGGAAGAGGAACCCTCTTCCTCATTCTGCTACATCCCTCAGAGCTGTGCATGGGGCTCATGTTGCTCCCTCTGACCCCAGGCTCACCTCTCCAACATAGTGCAGGCCTCCTGCTGCGACACGCTGCCCTGTCCAGGCCTGCAGATGATCCGCCAGCACCTCCCTCTGCTCCTCCTCCTGCAGGCCCAGAGCCAGCGGGAGGCTGGGGAACTCCCACAGCCCAGCCAGGAGCCCTGGGGAGAAGGGGCAGAGATGTGAACAGGCGAGAGGTGCAGCTGGGGACACTGAGCCTCATCACAGCCCTGACGGGCACCTTCTGCCTGCAAGGAGCTCTGCTATGGCACGCCCTGTTCCCAGGCTGCTCCATGCCTTGGGCAGCCAGGAAGGTGCCACGTGGTGCCTCGGCCCTCCTCGCGCCCAGCGCCAGTACCCGAACTGGGCCTCTGCACGATGAGGTACTCCAGAGCCCCGCGGTGGTCCCTCCGCTCCAGCACGCATGTGGCCATCCGCGCCACCCGCGGCTGCTTCTTTGCTGCTTTCCGGGGGAAGTTGGTCACCCCTAGGCTGCTGTCCCATGGCTCCGTGGCTGGAGGGCACAAGGAACAGCCCCCAACTCCTGAAAACACCAAAGCAACAGTCACCGCAGGGCTGTACCTAGAGCTGCAACAGGGATCCTCCCCGCCACGGTGCTTACGACAGTCCTCGACATCAGGCACTGGGGCGCAGGTCCCAAGCAGCCTCTGGGAGGCGAGGCCCAACTCCTTCTCCACCTGCGGGGCAGGACAGAGGGACAGGCTCACCCATCAGCCAGCCTCGTCCCATGCTCAGCAACCTCTCGAGACCAGCACCTGCCTGGGATGCAAGATTACACCCAGCCAAGGACAGCTTGCAACAGTGGTATGGGACAGGGACAAATAAGAAGCATCCAGAGAGTGGGCTCAGGGTCTTTTTGCAGCCCTCTTGGGAGGGCTATTAGCCCCCAGCCAGCTGCATGCTAGCACAAGACAGGTTTGGGGACCGTACCTACCCTGCGCCGTGCTCGGCAGTGCTGCTTCACAGGGCACTTGTCGCACAACGGGGCCTTGGGCACGCACACAGTAGCCCCCAGCTCCATCAGGGCTTGGTTAAAATCCCCCGGGCGGCTCCTGTCTACCAGGGCATTGGCCATGTCCCTGGGAGAAATGGCAGTGAGCGGCGCGGGGCTCCGCAGGGAAGGGCCCGCAGGACTCCAGCCGGCAAAGGGAGATGCTCCCAGCTGAGCAGAGGCAACAAGAGTCCTTTCCCTTGTGCAGGAATTGCGACCCCCAGCACCAGGAGGGGAACCTCCATTCCCAAGAGCTCCCGCACCCCTGGCCTCCCTCCATGGGCTCAGCTCCCTGAGGCTCCCAAATACTCCCATCCTCAGCTGCAAATGAGCAGAGCTGCAATTACCACCAAGAGAGCCGATGCGAACAAGCCCCTGGTGGGTGCTGGAGAAGAGCAATGGCTCTGCACCCCTCTGCCCACACCCAGGCCCAACCACGCAGCTCAGAACAGGGACAAGCGTTCACCTCACCAGAGCCGGTTGACAACTGCCGGGCTGCTGGAGTCAGCACCGATGCACCGCAGGCGGCACAGGACGCGGATCACGTTCCCATCCACAACACCTGTGGCCTGGGATGAGGAGCCAGACAGCAGCAGTTATTGTGCTGGGCCCTGCCTGTGCTCCGCAGGAGCCGGCCCAGGGACAGGAGGGAGGGAAACGAATGAGCCCGACTCCAACCCGCATGCTGAACCGGGCAGTGGGAGAGACGAGCTGCAAAGCAGGGGAGAAGCAGAACCATGCACAGAGCCCCCCGGGCAGCCTCAGCTCTGCAAGCTCTGACAGCAGGACTCTCCTGGGAGCAGATCTGGGTGGCAGAGAGGAGAGACCAGCCCCTCTTCTTGCCACTATTGCCCAGCTCTCACCTGGCCGTATGAGATGGAAGCGATGGCTCCCGCTGTGTATCTGCCCACTCCTGGCAGCAGCTTCTGCAGGTCCTCAGCCGTCCTGGGCATCCTGCCAGCCAGCTGGGACACGACCTGCAAGAGAGGCAGCGTCCATGGCCAGAGGAGCAGCCAGGATGTGCATTTGCAACCCATTTTGCCCATAGTAGAGAGGGATCCCAGTCTCTGTGGCCCCACACTTGAGCACTGCCAGCAGCACACAGCCCCTGGGAGCCAGGGCAGATGTGAGCCAGCATCACCTCACGGGCTGTAGAGAGATTAGGAAATGCCCCCCAACATCTCAACACCCAGCTACCTTCCTCGCTGCCTCCTGCAGACGCTTCCCTCGTGAGTAGTAGCCGAGTCCTGCCCACAGCTCGTTCACCTCCTGCTCCAAGAGGCATGATGCGGTGTTAGAAGGGGCAACAGGAAGGGCCACGAGCACAGGAGAGTGCCCAGTCCCAAGCAACGCTCACCTCCAGGGATGCTTCTGCCAGAGCCTGCAGTGTTGGCCATTTCTGTGATACAGAGGGAAGGGAAAAGTTAGGAGCAAGCACAGCTGCGCTCTGCAGTTGGGGATGTGCCAAGATCTCCAAAACAGAGGGCTCTAAGTACAAGACTAAGACGTGGGGAAGAATCACCTGCATCCAGCGGTTGTAATAGTCGATCACCGTAGCCACCTGTGTCTGCTGCAGCATGATCTCAGACACCCACACTGCAGGGAGCACAGG
This sequence comes from Rhea pennata, assembly GCF_028389875.1. Classification (NCBI taxonomy): domain Eukaryota; kingdom Metazoa; phylum Chordata; class Aves; order Rheiformes; family Rheidae; genus Rhea; species Rhea pennata. The sequence continues at coordinate 11,388,162 of NC_084670.1, read as the reverse complement.
AGGGATCAGAGCAAAGGTACCAATGCCACTGACCCCCCCTCCCCCACCACCACCACCAGGCCTACCACACCGTGGCCACATTGGGACTGCAGATGACAAGCACTGTAGCAGCCCTCACTCACAGGGCCTCTTCCCAAATCCATCCCTCCATCCCCACATGCTGTCCCACCAAAGGCTTGATAGTGGGACTTGGAGGCTCTCATGGCCAGCCGGAAGCAGCAGGCAGCTTGTTCAGAGGATGCTGACAAAAGCCATTAGTTCCTCACAAGCCCGAGCTGTGCATCCACATCATGTGGCAACACAGAAGCACTCCTCAGTGCTGCCAGCACGGTCCCTGCTCCTCACCTGCGTATGCCCGTCTGTCAACATCTGGCTCACTTGCAGCCTGAAACAGGAAGACAGTGTTAGAACAGAGTGACACAGGACCTCTCTTGCAGATGGACATGCCCTGAAAGATGCCAGGCCCACTCATTCCCTTTCCATTTTACCTCTGCATACTGATACCCCAAAGCACTTGATCAGGCAAAAAAAAAAAATCACTTATTCTGCAATTTGAGCAATACGAAAGAACCTACAAAAAAAAAAAACTCCCTCAAAGTGCTCACAAGTTCTGAATTCAGGTTAACCAGGCAATAGCCAAAGCACTGTCCCCAGGAAACAGCACAAGAAACTGCATGACTCTTCTACAGCCAGACTTTGCCCTAGAGGCTCAAAACCCCAACAGAGGAGCTGTCCCAGACCCGAGCCCCTTTGCACAGGAGCATGTCCCAGAAGAGCCACACGGGTCTCAGTGCTACTTGGACGAATGCTTGCTATAAAGCTAAGGTCCACTCCACACTTTCCCAGCCACTGGGTAACTACCTGTTTTTCGACCTAGTACAGAGCATGGCACTAGCTGAAACACTTTGCAGGCTTGCAACAAATCCAAGGAAAGTCATCTTTACACAGCACTCACTGCTGCAAGACACCACAGAGACAGGAACAAAATAGGTTTAAAAATGATTACATTTATGGTAGAAAAGTCCTCAGAGTGGGAGGATACATTTGAAGAACTGTTACCCTGTTCCTAGCTTCACCTTACATCCTGCTCTACCGCTCACAGTCAGAGACTAGACACAGATCAGGAAACAACCAGGTTCTGCTGAAAGCCCAACCCCATTTCCAAGACCCCTTCCACTTTCAAGCCATTAAAGCTTGCCTCACATAGTGAAAGACACTGCAGTCACCTCACCAATGCTCCCTAAAAGTGGTGGGACCAGATTCCTTGCCTGCCCTTACCAGTGTCCGCCAGGGAAGGTCCCGCTTGCATTTGTCATACCAAGCGAGCAGGTTCCTGCGCACGGCCTCAATCTCGGCTGCATCACTGAAGAGATGCGGCGCAGAAGGCTGAGCGGGCGCTGGAGCAGGACCCCCTGCCAAGAGAGCAGCACAGGGTCAGGGCACAGGAGGGGCTGGCAGAAGGGGCTCAGCAGAGCCGCCGCCGGGTGGCGGAGCGCCGAGGGCCGAGCCCTGCGAGGGCGCTGTAAGGAGCCGCAAAGCAGCGGGAAGAGCCCGAGCTGGGGGCTTGAGGCTCCGGGAGGGGCAGGAAAGACTGCCCGCGCCCGCCCGCCCGCACCCCGCCGCCCTCCCACCGCCGGGCACCTCCGCGCGGCGCGGCGCCCGTCCGGCTCTTCCCCGGGGACGGCGCCGCGCGGCTCCGCCGGAGCCCCCTGGCAGCAGCCGCCCGGAGCTGGCTCATGCCCGGGCCGGGGCGGCCCGCAGCGGGCCGGAGCCGAACCCCGCACGGCGGCGCGTGAGACTTTCCCGGGAAAATGTTTCCTTTCCACCGCCCCGCCCCCGAGCGTGGACAAATCAGAGCCGGTGGCCCCGGACCCGCCCTCCGCGAGTGAGCCAATCGGAACGAGGCACAAGGCAGCACTTTCGCGCCCTTCCTCTCTCCGTGCAGCCCCGGGAGGAGGGGGCGGGACCTCCCGGGCGGCAGAGCCAACCAGCGCTCCGGGGAAAAAAATGGCTCCGCCCCTTTTCCCGCCGGCCCTAGCGGCTACCCGAGAAGGGCCCCGAGAGGCTGCCCGCGCTAAACGCCCGGTTCCTTAAAAAACAGATTTCAGTCGAAAGCAGGTTTTGGAAAGGAGCAAAAACCCGTCGCGGGGTCCGCAGCGGCAGGAGCGGGGCCTGGCGGCGGCGGCGGCGGCGGCGGCGGCGGCAGCAGGCAGAGCCCGGGGCAGCCCCGGCGGCGAGGCCCCGAGCGCGCGGCGGCGGCGGCAGCATGGCGGCGCCGTGAGGGAGGCGCGGGCGGCCATGGCGGGCTGGCGGGTGCCGGTCGTGGACGTGCAGAGCGACAACTTCACGGAGCTGTGGCCCTCCATGGTGCTGGCCGTGCGCACCGCCACCTTCGTCGCCGTGGACACGGTGAGGCGGGGGCGGGGGGCGGCCGGGGGGCGCCGGTGCCCGCGGCCGGGCCGGGCCGCTGACGGGAGTGTCCCGCCCGCAGGAGCTGAGCGGCCTCGGCGCCAGGAAGTCGCTGCTGAGCCCGTGAGTGCGCACCGGTGCGGGGGGGGGGGGGGATGGGGGCGCGGCGGGGGGCGCCGCCGGTAACGGCCCGGGCCCGGCGGCTCGGCGGCGGTTCGCGCTCGGCCCCGCCGCAGCGCAGGCCCGGGGGCAGCCGGCGCGGGCCGCCGGCGGTGGGGACGCGTCAGCTCTCGTTGCCGTCCCGGCGCAGGTGCATCGAGGAGCGGTACAAGGCTGTGTGCAGCGCTGCCCGAACGCGCTCCGTGCTGTCGCTGGGAATCGCGTGCTTCAAACAGCTCCCCGAAAAGGTAGGTGGCCCGGGGCGCGGCTTCGCTCGCCGTGGACCCAGTCGTTCCTCCCGGCTGGCCTGAGACCTTCAGAGGGAGGAGCTGGCGCACGGACTCCAAGTTGAGGTGGGATTCATCCCACCAACGTTCGCGGTCTGGCTGAGTGCTTACAGCTCTTCGAACTTGTTGCTTTCTTATCTAGAGCTCTTTGCAACGGGGGTTTGTGTTAGCCTGACTTCCTTGCTTTGCACGCTCTCTTTCTGCAGCCTGAGAACACCTACCTCTCCCAGATCTACAACTTGACGCTCCTCTGCATGGAAGATTACATCGTCGAGCCCCAGTCAGTGCAGTTCTTGGTGCAGCACGGCTTTGACTTCAACAAGCAGTACTCTCGGGGGATCCCCTACCACAAGGGCAATGACAAGGTACGAAACTGCTGCCCGAGGCCGATACCTACTACTTTCCTGTGAATCCGTGCTTGGTGGCTGTCTCTGCATTGGGCTCCTTGGCTTGCCCTTCTCCAGGCTTTTGCAGAGACATCACAGGGAGGATGCTGGGTTTCCCCCGGCCCCAGAGTTGTCTTCCTACAGCTACTGTGTAGGACATGTGGCTGCTGTATGAAGATGGGCTTGAGCTGGGATCTCGACTGTGGGATATCCCTTTGCTTTTTATATCCAGGCTTTCTGTTGTTGTGGCTGCTTTTTCCAGATATCCAGGCCTGTATATAGTCAAAGCAAGCAACAGATGAAGGCAGCATCCTGCTGTAGCAGGCTCTAAGAACTTCCTGGTATGGGTGCAAGTCAAGACACTAAGGCTTGCTGACTTAGTCCTTCTTCTTTCAGGGCAATGAGAACCAGAGCCAGAGCGTTCGGACCTTTTTTCTGGAACTTATACGAGCAAAGAAGCCCCTCGTTCTCCATAATGGCCTGATTGATCTGGTGTTCTTGTACCAGTGCTTCTATGCTCACCTTCCAGACAGCCTTGGCACTTTCACTGCTGACCTCTCAGAAATGTTTCCAGCAGGAATATACGACACTAAATATGCTTCTGAGTTTGAGACCCGCTTTGTAGCATCCTATTTGGAATACGCTTACAAGAAGTGGTGAGTGGCTGTCTGATATTTAAAGGTTAAGGGGAGAATGGCAAAGGGATTCAGTGTTTTTTTTTTTTTTTACAGATAGAGATTGAGGGTTTTGTGCTATCCTGATGAGTGAAGAAAGGTGCTTTTGAGATGATTCTGTACTGTGCCTTTCTGTGCTTTCTCTTTCTAGGATGGGTGCTGACTAAATAAGGGTATATTTCATAATATGCTTTATCTGTTCATTAGGTAACTGCTGAAAGGGGAGTTCCAGCTTCTGGCAGCAATTGTGGTCACTCAGTGACTGATCTGACTGAAAACTAAGCTGTTGCACTGCATGGCTGTGCAATTACTTGGTCTGACAGTGCTCCAGGGACACAGCAGTAACACATGCAAAAAAAGCAGAAGCACTCCCTTACAACCCTGCTAGAGAGAAAGCAAAATGACAGACACACAGACAGTTAGGCTCTGTCTGCAGGATCTACTTGTTGTAATTCAGTTTTCCAGGGGATAGTGCAGGTGAAGTGTGCATGTTCCCTGCACGTCTGACACAGTGTGCCAGCTCTGTCATGCTGGCTGTCTCTTGTCACATAGGGTCATCTCTTTCATTCCAGGCAAAGGTTGGGCTCTCCTTCTAAGGGGTCCTGACTTACTTCCTGGTTTCCTCATGGATATCTTCATAGATATCTTCTAGGCACCCACATGTTAGAAGCAGCCATGTCAGTGCAGCTCACATGTCAGTTTGGACCTTGGCTCTGTACTCACCACACAATCTAATCAAGACCCTGGTAGTGATACAGCCCCTTGAATCTCCTCTAAGCTGAGACCGTGCTGTCTTTGTGCAGAGGAAAAGTAGTGTGTTTCAGTGACTTTTACAATCAGAAACTGTCATTTTGGCGCATCTGGAAGTGTTCAGGATGGCTGTACTCAAACATGAGAATGCTTTAACAGAATCAAGATACTTTTAGAACTGATCTCTTAAATGCTTCAGTAAACAGTCCTAGTTGCATGAAAAGGTATAAAGGCCTTTAGGGCCTTTAAGTCTGCTCTTGGGACAAAACAGTTTTCTCTTGAGTTGGGAGAACTTGTCTCCACTGCTCATATATGATCTATCTAGATAATGGCTGCTGAATACTTTATACTAAACAGCTCATTCTTTCTCCATTAGCACTATTATAACTAACACATTATCTTAGTGTATTAGAGTTTAAACCAAGGTATGTGTGGCCTTCTCCTATAGCTTCACCAGTGACAGCGTTGTCCTTGTCTGTATGTAGATATAAGAGAACCAGCCTCTAAATAAGCATGGAAACAACTGCTTACTAAAGCTATTCTCCCTGGGCTATTTTTTTTCCCAGCAAGCCGTCAAAAGGCCTTGAGCTCAAGAGCAAGAAACTAGAGGATTTAAGGTTTGATGCAGAACAGCACATTTGCACCAGCTCTGTCTTGGGTTATCTTCCGTGAGTTAACTACAGTAACGGCATGCTCTTGTGTGTTCCAGCAAGCGAGAAAACTGTAAGCTGAAGGACACCAGCAGCCAGCACCTTACCATCGAGTTCTGCAACTACCCTGCCAACATGTCTTGCTACATCGATTATCGCTACTGTTCTTTGGAAGAGACAAGACACACTGTGGGGGAGGCAAATAAGGTGCCTGTCTGCGAGAAATTTTCAGTAAGTAATGTGAATCTCAGTTTCCTACTTTGCTCTATGGGAAGAGCCAAGTGTGGCCAGAACAGGAAGTGGTAGGAAAGCACTTAGAAACTTCCATTTGTTTGCTTCATGGTACAAGGAGGGAACATCTTCAAAGTTGAGGTGACCTCAGAGCTGAAAAGAGATGTAGCATGCTCTGCTCTGAAGCAGTGAAATTCACAGGTTCAGGAGAGGCCAGGATTCAAAAAGAGTCTCTACAGTCCTAAATAGTGGGATGGTATCAGTTACAATACCAGCTGCTGTCATGGAAGGGCCAAAAATTCTAAGTTTGGCTTAACCTCTAAGCAAGAAAGGCCTCCTCTTTTCTCCCCTGTATCTTGATTAGCAATACAAAAAATCTTACCTGGCTGCAGCCTGTGGGACTGTAGCTAAGTGTCATCCATGGTCTCTCAAGTCTTGGTGCTGCTACAGCGTTAAACAAGAGCCAGTTGGATCACAACCTGTTTCTGAGTCTTTAGAGGAAAAAGGAGCTCTTCCCCACGTTATTTGTTAATGCCACAGAACGATGTAGGTTGAGGGCATCTCTGGGAGTCTCACATCCAGCCTCCATCTCTCAGTTGCTCAGAGCCTTGCCCAGTGAGTTTTGATACCTCCAAAGAGAGATTACAAAACCCTTCCAGGCCCCTGTTCCAGTGCTCAAACACTCATTTTAAAAACACTTTCCTTTGTATCTAATCAGAATTTCCTTTTGATTTTTACCACTTGCTGTTTCTTGTGCACCTCCCAGAATAGCCTAGCTCCATCTTCTCTGTAACTTCTGGTTTAGGCAGCTGCAGACAGCAATTGGCTCTCCCTACACCCCTTATCTTAGTCTTCTTCAGGTGGAACAAGCCCATCTTCTTTGGTTTCTCCTCATACCTCATGTGTTACATCTTGATAGCTCTCAGCTGCACCCACTCTAGTTTGTCAGTGCCTTGTGCTGGGGGAGGGAAGGGAGGGACACCATAACTGGACACAGTGCTGCAGATGCAGCCTCACAGTCCCTAAAAAGAGAAGATTAATCAGTTCCCTTTACCTGCTGGCTGTGCTTTTGCTAGTGCAGCCCACTTTGTCATATACTCCCCTCTAGAACAGCAGAAACATTCACTTTTTCTGCTTCAACTTTACCTGTGAACTATTAGTTGATGCCATAGTGAGATGCTTGTATGACCATAAACCTGGAATCTGCTCTAATGAGGAGGTTGGTGGCTACTGACTTCTCTCTTTCTCCCTAGGCCTATGGATGGTGCCCAAATGGATTGAAGTGTCCCCAGTCTCATAATATTGACCTCATAATTGATGAGGATGACAAGCTTTGGGAGGAGAAGCGGAAGAAACGGAAGCACAAATGGAAACGTCGAAAGAATGTAGAAGGGTCTGCAAAGGAATTTGAGCAGGAAAGCTCAGGGAAAGAAATAGAGCTAGCTCAGAATGGGGAGGAGGGACCACCACGAAAACAGAGCAGCTGCTGGCTCAGAGAGACAGCTATGCAGCTGGCAGAGATCATATGCAACACTGAGGGTGGGCAGCTGGAGGGGACTGACATGGAACCAGAGGTTAGTTCAGACACCAGCACACATGCCAAAGTGGAGGATGATTTGGGGAGCACTGAAGCAACTGCTGTCCCCTTAGAAGCCTCCATGAGCCCTTCTGCCAAGGGAAATGGCTCTGACAGTGACCAAGTGGAAGGGAAATCAGAGGTCCCTGCTGGGGCAGGCTCAGTCAGTCACCCAAACAGCTCTGAGACTGAAACTGCATCTGCTGCAGGAAAGCAAAGGGAATCCCAGGCCCTCCCTTCTCAGGGGGGCACCCACCGAGCTGGCTTTGATGCTTTCATGACTGGCTATATAATGGCTTATGTTTGGATGCTCAAGAAAGGAAAAAGCACGGACACTGGTGCAGGGCCATGGTTGCCAGACTGTCATAATAAACTGTACCTCAGTGGGAAATCAGTGCCACTTCAAATAGTGAAGAGCTCGTTTTCTAAATCTTCCAAAGCTCACAGCCAGAAGATGAAGTTGGCCTGGGCCAGTGGCTAGAGCTAGAAGACTCTCAGAATTGTTTTGTGTCCCCCCACCCCAAGTTTTGAAGGTCTTGACTTTATTCTATCAAGAACTGACCAAGAAGGAAGCAAATTTCTTATTCCTGCTTTTGCTTTAACTTCTGACCAATTAAATTGCTCTCAATTGGAGTTCCCCATGCTGTTCCTTAGCAGCATCCTGAGCTGTGAAGACTGGGTGAGGTTGGAGAAGGACAAAGAGTGCACTTCTCCAATGCACCCACGGCTGCAAACTGAAGTGTTCTGCATCCACGTGGGTTTTTACAAACCAATCAGGGCTGTCTTTCAGGAGAAAAAAGAAATAACACACTACTAGCACAGGTCTCACTTCTTGCAGAAAATGAAGGGGGTAATCCCTTGATAATGCAAAATTAGGAGACAGAGGCCAGAGCTCCCTCTTTAAACCTCTTAGCGTGCTAAAGCAACAGCATCCTCCCAGATACTGCTTTTATCCTTTCTGTACTATGGCTTTACTACATGCTGTTGCTGCTTAACCTAGAAAGGTTTCGCAGGACCTCTTCAAAAGCAGCATGCACAAAAGGTCAAAAATCTACCTACAGAAACACATTGGAAAGCTGCAAGTTGTTAACCCACACTAGGTTGATTGAAATTGCTATGAACAGTTGCTGCAGGAAAATCTGATGCATTTGAGCCGAGTGTTACTGCTTTCAGTCACACCTCGTAGAGTAATCCCCTAAAACCCTCACAATTAGTTCCAGTCTTTTTAAGGAAGCCTAGAAGGTTTAAGGAAAAGTGTTATCAGAAAAAAAAAGCATGGGAAAAAAAAATAGGCACTGACCATGCATCAGAGGGTTCACCTGGTTTAGAACATCCACTTGGGAAAGCTATCCCACCTCAAATTCATACTTTACCTTAATCCAGGTTACAACACATACAAGTCCTTCACTCCTACAGGAGATGGGGAAGGAGAAGACTGTGCTGGGCCAGCTAATTCTAGTGCAGGGTAACTACATGCAGAACCAAGCCACAGCAGGTCTTTAGACTTCTAAGCAAGGAGAGATGCAGTGGGAGTTAAAGCTGGATGCGGTCCTCTTAAAGCCTGGATTCGTTGCTTGCTATATTCCTGCAGCTATTTTGTAGGGCTAAAACAGAGCACACACTGGGACATGCTCCTTGCAGGCTGAGGGCTATCCAAAGCTGTCTTCTAGGTCACGAGTTACTGCCTACTCTTTGCAGCACTGTAAGGCACAGCAGAGAGGAAAAAATCCTCAAGTCTCATGGACTCAACAGCATAACACTCCAGTAAGATGCAGCAGATGATAGTAACACACACTGGATAAGAACAAGAGTTTTCTCTGTTTATAACTCAGCACAGAGTAATGAAGATACTATCCCAACCCCAAACTATTAATGTCATCCATAACTTAAGTAAGCACTTGAATCAGCTTTGTTTAACCTAGAATTGTCCTCTTAATCACAATACACAGTGCTTGATTTTATTTTTATTTTGAAAGCAAGTTGGGAAAGTTTACAAAACCTGACCAAGAAAAAATTATGAAAATATTTAACTGGATTCATCTTTGGTTACTTCTTATTGCAGTTCCAATAAAACATACACCATTTCTATAGCTCAAAAAAAGTCAGAAGGTCAATCAACATAAAAACAAGACGTGCTTTCTTTACATATTCATAAATATCCACAATATTAGAAAAGTTGTTTTGCAAAGATTTTTTTTTCTGGCAGTGTTAACTTACTATTATACACAGGCTACCAACTTCCTCCTAAGCCTTTAATTACAAGTTGAGCTATTTACAGTCTGCAAAATATTAAGACGTAAAACTCCTTCATAAATACGAAAATAGATCATCTTGCAAAGGTCTTTAAACTTAATCAAATATCTGGCTGCCCCTCCTCCCAAAAAAGGTTAATTGTTTTGCATAGAAATGTAGTGACATGCAATATAAACAATAGCATTAAGTGCAAACAGGAATTATTCAAGTGTCTTTAGTCGTACTGGCAAAAGATACCAATGTTCTGTTACACATACTACATCAACACCTTTCCAACAAATACAAGTCTACTAACCCCCTTGTCTTGCAGCACTGCTTTTGAGGGGCAGCAATTCACATGCATTCTCTTAGTTGCACTTTATCCACCTGCAACCACAACAGAAAATAGCTTATAACAAACATTTAAATGAACTCAACATAGGAAGATTTAAAGTGAATTAAAAACATCTTAGATCTCTTCAGGGAACCTACCAATGTGTACAAAGTCTTTTAAAAGAGCAAGAATTGCTTCTGTAAGAAAGTTGAAAACCATGATAAAATCCATTCACAATAAAACTTTGTCACATCACTATAAAACAAGGAGTTTGCTGACCACATGGATCACTGTTCGTATTCATCAGCAGCTGTCAGAAAATGGCCCCCAGTAGAGAAGCACCCTCAAATCGGAAAAAAACCTAGAAGCATTTACTAGGTTTCAATTCAGCTTTACGTAACCTAAGGGATGAGGCACAGTGAGTGCCAACTGCCTCCAGGCCCTTGGAGACGCTGGGTTTTAACAAGCATTCAGCTGTTTGTAAGATGGCCTTTTACTCCAGTTTTATACACATGCCTCTTCTCCCATACAGACCAGGAAATCCAGGAAAGGGCTGAGCCATTATTCTTTGGCATTTCTTTCTGACATCTCCACCTAAGTGTAAGGAACTAGAAAAGTTGACAGATGTGCCCCAGGCATATCAGCTGGCTGTGCTTAAAAAGTGGATTTTTAAGAAAATAAAAATCTACCCATGCTGCTTTATAAGAGAGCTGCTTAGGACAGGGAAATATTTTTGAGACAGCTGTGCAAGAAAACAAGAACAGATGATGTCACCACGATGGTTGCTCTACCTCAAGCCCGACTGCACAGCCTTGCAGCTAGGAGAGCTCAGAGCTTCCAGGACAACAGACTTCACGAGAAGATGTCAGCATGGACTATCAGGGCTAACGCAAGCTACAGCACACCCAGAGGCACATATGTTTGCTCTGTTGAGGCTACATGCAACTGTAGGATACTGGACAGCTTCCTTGCAGCCTGGTGATCCAGATCCAGATCCAGAAGTAAACTTATTATTGCTTGTTTGTCTGAAGTCACACAATTAAGTGCATCTTGTGACAACAGAAGCTGGTGCTGATGTTTTCCCTCCTGAAAGGTTAGAATTGTGGAAAGAAAAAGGGAAAAAAGCAAGAAAAAAGCAGGCACCAGGCAGACAAGTAGCTGGCATTGGCGTTCTTACCACTTCTTCTTACTTTTCTTGTCCTCAAGAAAATTACGTGGACACACCACCAGCCATACAAGCTGCTTTGCACTCTGGAGACACCAAAACAGCAGACAGGATACACAGGACAGACTACTCTACAGATAGCACCTTTGAGAGGCGAAGAGGTGGGGGCCAAAGAGATATCTCGGTAAGGATGGACATTTTTACTTTAAAATTGCAGAGTGGCCTAATTTGGCAAAGATTGTACTAAGCAGTTTAAGGACACTGGGTTTCTCATTCAATTCTTTGCAGCCACTGCAAAGAGGTAGCACTGCTGCTCAGTTTCAGGCATATTTCACAAGAGGAGGTCTTGTAACTCCCAAAATAGTTACCTATGCCCCCAAAAAGCTCAGCATCTCAGCCAAAAAAGAACATAAGGCTTTCTCCATCCTCCTTCCTGTGAGACGAGAAAAGGAAAAACAGTCTTGCTTCCATCAGGGCACACTAGCTTACATTTTCCCTCTTCACAAGAGTGCAGTAAGAGTGTAACCGGCAACCTGCGTGAAACTCTGGACTCCAGAGCCCACTGCATCACCACCTTTCTGCTCACCAGGCATACAATGCCTACCTCCGTTAGGAATGATAATATAGATTAAAAAGGAAAGAGAGAGAGAACGAATGAACAAACGAAATAAAAATGACAGTGGAAAGAGGCAGAAAGCTGCACAAATATCATACAACTTTTCCTGAAAATCGCAGTAGGACCAGAGCAAGGATCTCTGATGCTGTTTCCAGCAAGCAGCCATATGCCACTGCCCCTTTCACATATACCTGCTGGTGGAGAAAAAAAAAAAAAAAAAAGAATCATCATGTTCACAGCCATCAGTGACAGGAGAAATCAAAGATGACAACATCTCAAATGGGGAAAAAATAGTTCAGGGAGATTAATTAATTTTCTTCGGTTTGATGAGCCAATCCCCCCCCCCTTCTGCAAGTCTACTGTCCTTCCTCCCAAAGCACTCACATGGCTGAAACACTGCTGGCAGCTTCACCTGATGAGGGGATTCCTCAGGCAGGCAGCCTGGTTTTACATAAGGACCCATCATTACTGCAGTGGCATCAATGAGATGGGATGTTCTATCAGAGAGAGAGGAGAACATGATCCTTCTAGCTTAGTGATAATGGCCAACTATGACCCAGATGTAGTCAATTAGGTATTCTGCAGAAATAGCCTGTGGTGTCCATTCAGCTCTTTAGAGAAAAGTGGCCACATCCCCCAAAGAGCTCAGTACAATTGTACTTTCACTGGCCATTTCCCAAGAAGCCCAGGAAAGACAACGCCTCGCATATGGCTGCCTCTTGTGTCCTGGGCAAATCTTCCTCCACAGCTGGCTGAGATGCATGGAGACCTGGGCAAGGAAGTGAGCGGTACTTACTGCATCCTGTTTCCCTATGCTAACATATTACGCATCAAGTAGCCAAATCCCATGGAAAAATGAAATGCCAGGGAACAAGATTCTTTTTGTTAATCAGGAAGTACTTGCCACGTGACTGAGCCTGCAGACTGCTACCAGCAGGAGGGGAGTTGTTTTTGCTACTTTTGAAACAAGAGCTTGTTTGATGCAGCAGCAGCAGTGTTCACAGACACTCTGGAACCAAAAAGCATTCCTATCTGCTCAACACAGCTCTGAAAGATCTCTATGCCCATTTCTAAAATGGAAGCTCTGATTCATGCACACTGCTTGCAGAATATTAACACAAAAGCTGCAGTGGTTTAAAGCAGCTGATAAGTCAGAGGAGGAGGAAAAACCTAAGGGTCTCTTTCTCACCAACCTGGAGCTTAAGGCCCTGAAACCTTCCATGCCAAAATCCAGGTCAAACTGCTTAACATAGCACCCAAGCTGTGGGTACTACTGCTTGGAAGTAACTATGGGGCTTCACACAGACATTCTGGCTGGAGTAGTTCTCCCTCCTAACACAAATCAGGGAAGGGGATAAGCACAACTTGAAATAAAGTTAAAAGAACCTGGCTCTCCCAATGCTGTCTGCAGCCGTCTGTTTGACGGCCCATTTCTACAATCTGCCGAGTCTCTTTCAAACACGTGAGACCCAGTACTATAGAAAAAACAGAGTCAAAGTGACTGGGAACACCTGTTCCCCCAAGGACATGTCCTGTTTGAGCATTCTCTTCAAATGTCACAAGTGGACTGTGTGCTGCCACTTGCTGAGACATTGGAGGACGTCAAAGCCAACGGGGCAGTGCCGTCCCCATCCTTCTCATCAAATGGCCGTGCCTCTCTCCTCAGCTCCCTGGAAGGGCTAACACTGAACAGAGGCTTTGCACACTCCAGCAGCATATTTTTCTGTAGGTCATCTTCCACCTCCATCTCTTCAGAAGGGGGACAATCTGCAAACACCTGCAAGGAGCCACATCCCTCAGAGTTCACTGAATTCTCAGTGGGGAGCCTTTTGGAAGATAGTGGCTCAGGCTGAGCCAGTGCTGAAGACTGACTAGATGCTGGATCCTCACACGTGTTCTCCACAGGATAAAATCCATTTTCCTCCTGGGACACTGGCCCATCTGAACAGTCCATATCCTCCTCTTGTCCTGGTACAGGAAGAAATTCTGCTCTGTGCAGCTTGGCTTGAAAGGGGGGAATCTCTGACACACCATATTTACTGCTACTAAGGAGTTTTTGCCGAACCTCTGCACCTAGTTGGGTTGCATCAGATCTGCTGACAGTGGAAGACAGTCCTCCAAACAGGCCATACTCTTTATGCGGCAATTCAGGAGAGACTGGAAGTGATCTGCATCTCCTGCCCGGGAGGAGGGAAAAATCCTGCCAGTCTGTGCTATATGCCTGCCTGAATTGGGACTGGCTAGCTTTCAGGCCACCACCTGCCTCTGGAGAATGCAAGTCAAACACAAGGGAGATCACAGACTTGCTTGGCATGTCAAAAAATTTGATCTTTCCCCCCTTGAGGTCCTCCCTGGCATTGAAGGGATTAACTTTCCGGCCTAAGCCCTTGTTTGGTGTATAGTAGGGGTCTTGCACGTTTATCTTCCTAGAAGGCTTGCGGGAGAAGATATCTGACTGGCTGCGTGACAACCAGATATTCCGACGTGGGCGTGGTGACTTGGGTGGAATCTTATCATCCAGGGAACTCAATCGTTTTACTCCTGGTCCTTTCTCGATTGACCCTGAGTGGAAGAAGAGAAATACCTTTAGCTTAAAAGAGATTCACGACCGCATGTCTGCTCACTCACAGAGCCTTCATGAGAACTGTAGAGGAAAAGGTGCATTTCTGATGTTCCAAAGTATCTTGCACAAGCACATGTTTGCTGGTTACTTACAAGTTCCTGCACAAACACAAGGACACCATTCTCTTTGCCCCAATCTAATACTGTTTTTTGACTTGGAAATTGGCAGCCCTGTTCACAGGATCTTTTAAAAACTTACATTTGAGATATTTCCTCCACTTTACTCATGCCTCAGGCTAATTAAAAGTCATCTTGAAGACTCAAGGAAATGCAAATTCAATTAAAGCCATCTTATTTCCCTAGGCAGTGGAGTTAGACTGCTTCTTCATCATTTTATGTTCAAATCTGCCACCTACATTATGGAAAGTGCTAATTCAGCAAGGCAGTACTGTCTTCATGAAAGAAAACAGGAAAAATTGTACAAGAATTTGATATGAATGAAGAAGTCCCGTCTTCCACCTTCTATGCAAACACTATATTTTAGTACCCCTTCAAACCTCTTTGCTGCCAGTAAACTGAATGGCAGAATGGGTATGTAGTGGTCTTAAGAAGAAAACAATTTACATGTTTCTAGATTTATCATCCTGACTTCCAGTAGAGGTTGCCCAAAATCTGTTGATGATACTGACCATAAAACCATACAAAACATGGTTATCAAGGGAATTTTAAGTGAAGTTTTCACCCTGATGGGAAAAAATTAAGACAAAAACGAATGCTCCCCCGATACCATGAAGAGTTTAAATCTCGTCCAGGGCTCGATTCAGTACATCATCTAATTCAGAAACTGCAAATATACAGGAGTTTGGACTCTAATGTGTAAGAATTAAATTTTTTTAAGTATATACATACACACATATATGTGTATATATATGTATTTATTTACATAAATACACATACTCAGACAAAAATATATACGTGTGTGCATGCGTGTGTGTATGTATATATACAGAAATTGTATCATTAGAACAGGATGGGAAAATTATAGTGTTTAGCAAAAGATGCTAACTCACTGAGTGGAACATCCAGCTGCTACTAGTTCTCAATGTGCTTCTAATGCTGTGGTAGAGCAATGACAACTGAATGGATGGGAAGAAGAGATCACCTCCTTTTAATAAACATTTGCAGAATGAGCACATGTGGATTTCTGCTTTTCCCTGTACATACTGCCAGTTGAGACTAGGTGCTCCACCCAGGAAAGACTATGCAACTCAAAGAACTGTAACATGTAACACTGAGTGACGTGCAAATCTGAGAGGTGCTCCAGAGGGAGCATGCCAGGAAAGAGAAAAGAATACCCTTTCCTTTTAACTTGCATCTCTTCCAGATGCTTTCCAGATGGAGGAGAATTACAACACGCATATGTTCTATCTGGCTTGAAATACAGAATTTACTTTAAGATTATAGATGTATATATATGAAACTATTTATACTGTTCTCTAAGTATCTAAAGCCAGAAGTCGACTAATACAGAAGATACCTCAGTCAGACAGCTCCCCAGCCTACAAAAAAAAAAAAAAAAAAAAAAAAAAAAAAAATGCTTGCAGTTTCTTCCTTGCACCAGGTGGCACTAGACAGCTTTAAAGAAAGCCTTCAAGACTATACAGCATTTCCAAGTAAACCTAGGATTGATCTGTTCCCCAGTGGTTCACAGTATCTAGAAACTTTATAACATTCTTTCATCTTTTCTGCTCTTCATCCTGATGAAATTTCAAGTAGCTTTTAAGTGTTCAATGTAACACACACCAAAAACACTCTCCATACATACTGTGTGTGGCAGGGACAAAGCAACAGTTACTGAATTTTCATGCACTTTTAGCAACTTATAGACCACTGTCCACCTGAATCTCCCCTCAGAGCTTGTGGACAGGAACTTTTGAGGCACTTTTATGGAACAGTTACCCGTTCCTTCACAAGGGACGCTCTGCACTGCAGAGTGCACAGAATCTTTCCAGAATCATTTTCAGGCTTAAGGTAATATAATTCATAAACTCTAAATAGCACCACACATTTGAAATCCCTACCTTCAAAATGTGAACACTGAACTCTCTCACTATCAGCTTGCAGTAACCTTTGTGCTAATGCAGATACCTACCTTTAGGCTTTCTTTCACTGTTGTCAAGATTGAAAATTTTTCTCTCTCTCTCCGATTCCTCATTTTTCAGACGGTTTAAAATCTCCTCCAGTGTTTTGACAATATCAGCAAATGAAGGACGCAACTTTGGATCCATCTGTGAAAACACGCACAAATCAGAATTTCATGTGGGTTTGGCCATGCTATTCTAGTTTCATGCTTGACAGAGAGAGGAACAGTTTGAAGGAACTGAGGAAATTCAAGACTGTGTTTTAAGTGTGTTGTCACTGAGGAAAAAAAAAGGGGAGGGGGAGTGGATGGGAATGGGGATAAGTCATCTTGCGTCCCAGTTTCTCTCTCTCTCATTTCATTACCAAGCTGTCAGCATTCTATGATGAGGACACATTTTAAAATGAAAGGTAGGAAGATGCTAGATTCAGGGTTTGGAAAAGGATCTGGGGGTTGTTTTTTGTTATTTTTTTTAAAAAAAGCTTTCTCAGTTCAAGATTTTTCTGGACTCCAGTTATCAGTCAGAAATTATGTATCAGTATAATTTCAAAATCTGCCTGAAACAATAAGAATTAAAACAGAACAACTTGGTGGTGTCATTATTTAAAATCTTGTAATTTTTCGCCTTATCTCCTCATGGCTTTAATTAAAATCCATGTAAATGGCACTGCAGATTTGAAAGTCTAAAATGTTTTATCTTTGCTTCTGTTAATTATCCCATAGTACTCAGTATATTGGTCTATTTTGTGAGGAAACAAGATTGGTTATATAACTGGACAAAGTAATACGGTAGAAATGGACCTTTAAACAAAGCCTGACACTAAAGCTATACTAGAAAGCAAGCAGCTTAGTTTAACTAGTAATTTAGAAGGCATTTATTTCATCATTCTGCATACAACCCTTAATACATGTTACATGTAACTACTGTAGGTAGCAGTATCTAATTTGGCAGCTAAATGTTAGCTTCATTACACTACTAAAAAAGATTCCACTTGACTCGATTCCTGTTCTGCAGCCTTCTAAAGGCTTTTTCATAACAGACAGGCCCAGACAGATCTCGCCCCTAATACAAAGGGAACAGTGGTGCTTTGTAAACAAACAGCCCCCAAAGACCCCCCCCCCCCATACTGCCTTGTAGGTCCTAGGAGGTGAAACTACGTGAAGAGAACTGGTATCATGGCCAATGCCAAAATACCTTCTAACACAGGGGGAAGGTTTAAAATTTGTATGTGTAGTAATAAAATAAACAAATAAATAAAATACACTTGCTTTGATGAGCACACAGCAGCAAGAAATTTGCTCTAATGCAGCAGCTGGAATTTCCTGGCATAGGAAAATGTCTTTTTCTGCTTTCCCTATCCCACTGAAAAGGTAGGGCAGGGGCAACACGAAAGCACGCTCTCTATATTCCAACAGTTTTACCAATCTGTGAATCTTAGAAGGCTGTTGCAAGCTACTGAAAGTTAGAACAGCTCTCTGGCTATTTTCATTTGTGCTAGGCAGGATCCAGGACAACAGCAGCAATGGAAAAGTGGCTCAGAGCAACTTTTGTCTCTTGTATCCTGAGCACTGCAGGTTTTGCTCAAATGGAATAGAAGGTTCTTCCCTCAGGGCTGCAAGTCCCCACAGCTCAGCTCATGCTGCTATGCTTTCTGCATGATCATACAAGATTACATTTATAAGCCTGAATGCTTATACTGGGGTAACCATAAGTTTTAGACTTCCTTGCAAGTAGTTCTTTTTAAAAACACTTTACAACAGCATATCAAAGAACTTTTAATGTAATACTCATAGGCATCTGGATTTACTGGTTTTCTTAGGTTGCCCTAAAATGTTTCTTGACTTTACAAAACCTCATGGTTTTGCGTATTTAGTTCAGCTGATCAGCTGAGCAATAGTTTACTGTTTATTATCTCTTAAATAATAAAACATTACATAAATGGCCCCATCTAAGACGACTGATGCACAGATCACCTATTACCAAAGCACAACACGCTTAATAAGAAAGATACAAGGAAGCCTTATCTGTTTGGCACCTTTTTCCTTACATGAAAGCATTTTTGCTAAGCGAATTATTACACATTCCACACTACAACCAGCATATTAATGGCTTGATTAGAAAGGCAGTTGCTTCCAGTTTCTTCAAGGCATAACTAGGCTCCTAGCAAAACTCAGGGAAGGGACATTTATTATGCAGGAGAGTGCATCTGATGATGGCCAGCAGGAAGAAGACCTTCTCTGAACACAGCAAATTCTTACATGAGAATATAAAATAAGTCACTTCTTTCTTCACTAGTATGGTTTTACATTGAATTTCACCTGTGCTGAAAAAAAAAATGGTTTTAATCATGTGCCATGTGTTTGGATGCAGTATGACTTCTGGGCACTACAACTGGGAGATGAAATTTCCCAAATCAAAGCCTAGCTCTAGCCAAACCATTTAGCGCTCTCACAGACAAAGCATTTCATAAACATTAGTCAGACATACCAGTGCCTTAGTGAAGTGAGCTCCACTGTACTAAGGTGAAATCAGAGGTACAGCTTGTCCAGAGTAAGGCTATAGTTCCACAGACACTTTCAGTATCCCTTTACACTCGCTTGTGTCAAGAGCTGCAGTGCCCCTCACACTCACTTGCTCACACTCACACCTTTACAGCATTTTTCCCTTGTGCAAGCATTTGTAGGTGAAGGTGAAAAAAGAGCTCAGGGGCAAAAATTTCTATCAAGAGTACAAACTGATGAGGCTGTTTCTTTCAGCAGCAGTGCCAACATAAAACCAGAGCTGGGTTATCAGAACGTATGCTGCTTTTATAAGTAAACACTTATAAAAGTGTTTACACTTTTTTGTTTACAGTTTCTTCTGTAAATGCTTTAAGCTCTATTTTCAAAAGCCAAAGAGAAAACTCCAGTTTTTGCTCCTTCCATTCAGTTAGGATACTCACATTACAGCAGTTGAAGGCCAGCTGGAGGAAGTCAGGGGGACAGTCTCCCACCATGTGCTGGAAGGCATCATAATCTAATCCAAAATTCTGTACAAACACGAAAACAGCACAGAGTGCAGAGATATAAATGAGGTCTGCTATCTGGCCCAAAGCATCTTCTTTTCAACTCCTGCCATGAAGTTATCAGGAATAACCATGAACACCATCTCTGAGCAGCCACAGAGAGAGGATTTCGAGAAAACTTCATGCAGTGAAGTGCAGCACTCCCATCAGGATTATTTGATATAAAATACCAAGAGAATTATTTGACTTCACAGCCCATCGTTCTTTCGGGCATTAACTGCAATTCATTGCACTTGAAGTGCTATCTGCGTGTTTCTGGAAGTGGTTTTCTATATTATAATGTTTCACCATGGTTACTTCCACAGTGTAAATCAAAAAGCCTGCTACGAAACCAGACGCTTGGGTATTATGAAAATTTAACAATAAAAATGGTTAACTTTTCAGTGGATGGTACTACTAGATCAGTAATACGAATTAACCAGTTCCTTACACCTTTATACACAGGATCTGAAAGGCAGAGAAACAAATGGGTTTCTTATTCACTGCACTTCAAATCCTAAGCCATTTTGCATTTTCAGAACTGGAGAGGGAGAGACAATTTGAAAGACTACAACATAGCAGGTCAAGAGGTACCTTACAGATGAGGTCTCTCCAACCTAAAGCCAGCTGAAGAAGAGTCTCCCTTGATTTTTCAATTTTACATCAGATCCACAGTGCTTAGTAAAGACTACGCTAAAATAAGGGTGAGCCCAAACACAGTTCCTGCCCCTTGCGCATGGGGAGCCTGCTTAGAGGATGCAGTGTGCCAGAAGTGCTCCGTGCTGAATTTGACAGGTCTAGAAGTCTCCGTGAGCTATCGCTCCATGGAAGGAAGGTCACTGCAACGCTCTCAACGTTCTGCCAGTCAGGGGAAAGTCTGGGGCTTCTGAAAGGATTCTCCATGAGGGTTTTAGCTGGGCACAAAAGCTGAGCCTGCATCAAAACGTCTTCGATGGAGCTTCTTACAGTAATGGCACAGAAAAACAAAGGCCTTTTAGAGTCTCTTTCTAAAGTAACACCTATTTGTCATCATCTCTGGCAGCTGTGCCAAAAAGCACTAAATGCTAGCCATTATCACAGGATATTTACAACCTCCCACCAATGTATAAATGTAACCACTTACTTCTGTTCGAGGGAGATAGTCTGGATCTGCTTGTATTCTTGCTATAATCTCACAGAGAATTATGCCATAAGAAAACACATCCGCCTGAGGGGGGAAAAATAAATAGCCGCATGGTTCAGCTATGAATACTCAGCATTCTTATCTGCCATTGAGTTTCTCCTTGCCCCAAGTGGTTATTGTGAACAACGAAACCAACACCACGAGGCCTGCAACCACCAAACAATCGTAACATAACTTCTCTTTTCCACATGAGCAAACATACTCACAGTAAAGTGCTCCTGTTGCACAAAGAGCAACAGTAACATTAAAACCTTCACATACACAGAGAAATATTCAAACCGTTCTTACTTCAGCAGTGTCAAAATAACCAAACAAAAAATCCTCAATTCCTTCCCTGAATAAGGAACGGTAAAGTTGTATTTGATGTCTGACAGATGGGAGTAATTAAAAACATAGCCAAAATACAACATGCCTAATATATCACTGGGGTTGGAGAGAGCAGTTTAGAATACACATGATCACAGCTTATCCAGAATGTTAATGCCCTTTTTAAAAAAGGATTAAATATTTCTCTTCTCACTCTTCAGCATCTCTGGAGAAAACGGTGTCCTTCCCAAAGCCTAAGATCTGGTAACAGTGTACGCTAGCATCAAATCAGCCTCTGTGGAAATTTCCAGGATGCTCAGTTATCACTTATCAGGATGCACCTGGAGTTACACAATTCTAGTTCCTCAGAGTCCCACAATCTGAATTTAGCAAGTAAAAAAAAATTAGGGAGACGTGGAAAGCAGACCTATAGAGCAGGAGCCTGCCTCCCTCACCCCTTAGATATCAGGCAAACTTATATGCCAGCGCTCATGTTGAAGGAGCGCTTCTATCTTCTTTAGTCCTCCATGTCCTAGGGTGAGTAAAGAACATGGCACGATAGATTTTATTATTATTATTATTATTATTAATTTGGGTCAACAGGAACTCTTAACAAAGCTTTGAAATTACTACATTCATTACTGAGGTAGCTATTGCTTTCCCTCAATTTCCCCCAATTAAACAGATTATCAACTGCTGGCAAAAAAGGTGCAGGATGTGGGTTTTATCACAGAAAGTCACAGTTGTAGCACTAAACTTGCCTGCATTTTAGAGAATGTCTTTGCACTAATGAGAGAAAAGCCTGTGTAAAGAAGAGCCTGACTCAAAATACTATTTCTAAAATCTAGTGTGATCTGGTCCTCCTCAGAAAGAAACATTTCCCAACGCCACAAATAGAAAAACATAGAAATTCCTTTGGAGAAATTTTTACTTAGGTATCTTATCTTTGAGAATTGTCCTTTTTTTTCATAATTAAAATAATTTTACAACTTTACACAAAGACCTCTTGCTTCTACCAAGTTTTCACTAAGTTACAGTCAGGAAAGTAACCACAGTTCTATTTAAAAACAAACAAACAAAAAGAAAAAATGAAGTGTCACCAGATATTTCGCATGAGACCTGATTATATTAAGTTGTATTAGGCAAAAATATGGTAAAGGCTTATCTACGTGTGGGTTTTTTTTTTTTTTTTTTTTTTTTTTAAGAATGGGAATATCTTAACAGTGAATCACACTGAAGGTACTTTTATTTCTGCATGAGACTCCAAAACATGCATTAAAAATTAGCTCTTCAACCCACATTCTCCCTTAGTCAGAGTCACCTACTGAGTACAAGAATATAACCAGTAATAGTGGTGACAACTTTTAAGTTACGACAATCCTAGATCTTGTATACAGGTACTGAAGAGAAACATCTGACAACTCAAATCCACCTGCATGTACCTACCTTTTCATTGTAAGGTTCGTCTCTGAGAACTTCTGGTGCCATCCAGAATGGTGAACCCACCACTGGTAACTTCTCACTATTATACATATATATGTATATATGTACACACACATACATACAGATAGTTAGATAAATGTGCACACATATATATACAGAGAGAGAAAGACAGAGACAGAGAGAGAGACAGAGAGAAGAACCATTAGGGAAATTCTTTAATTCATGTGATGTTGAGTACTTTCCATAACTCCAAGTATCTGCAGAAATTTCCAGCAAAGGAAAGTCTATACAAGCGGGTTCCATAACATACTGTATTTTACATTGGTATCCCACTGGAGTCACTGGAACATTCTTTTATTTCTTCAAACAATTTATTGTATTTCCAGTTTCTAAGTCTGGTTTTTTTGGGGGGAGTGGGGCTGGGTTTTTTTGTTTTTTGTTTTTTGGGTTTTTTTTGGTAAGGCCACAGGCCTAGTTTCTGAACTTTTTGCAAAGTAGCCTCCTTTACATGGAGATCAGTTTCTGGCTAGATGTCAAATTCTCCATTAATGCAGCAGTATATGCAGGTATCCCCACACATATATCTATAAGCAGCTCTATTAGCAGAAAGTATTCAGCACAACCTGCTATTGGGAATTAGTCTTGATTTTCATGCCCAGATTTTAAGAAAATTGTGTATATTACAGAATAAAAACTTGTCTAGTCTGAAGCACATATGATAAAATTATAGAAGCTCTTTGAAAGATTTGCAAAATTATTTCTTTAAAAATGTCAAAATTGATCAGATTAAACCTTTGATAGAGAAAAATGTAAAGTACTCAGGATGCAGCTGATTTGAAAAATCTGCCATGTTCCCATATGGCTGAAAACTGCATTCTTGAGAGGCATCAAGGTTGTCCCCCACCTGACCTTCAAGGAATGAACACCTCTAAAGACAAGACCACTGAAGGCCTCAAATACAGTGGCTCACTAGTCAGCAAACTGGAAATAACATGACAGCATTTGGAAATGGAGGTGAGGCAATATCAAACCCAAATGGTGGCTACTATAACAACTGTATTATGTTATTTATTACTGTATCAAGCTATCTTTACTAGAACTATTACTACACACTCAGTTTTCAGGAGATCTCAAAATGGGTATTAAGAACACACTGTGGCTGTCCTGATTTTGTGATGGCTTTGCATTAATACAGCTGAAGCTTTCATCATCTGAAAAGGCAGAGATTTCACAGAAGTATACAAGACAAACATTTGTAGTTCCTACTAAGCTATGAGTAATTTGGAAAATGTTTGTTTTGTTAAGCTTTTGGATCAATCTCTCATTAACATAAATACAAACTTTCAGAACCTCCCAAGCTATAGCTTTGGGAGATGTGCAATTAAAAACAAATAGTGCATAGCTGGGGTCCTTTTTCACCGTTTTCTTTGCAGCCATAACAACTATTATTTATTTTAAGTAAAAGCAGACACTGAAGAAAATTTGATAGAACATTTCACAGCCAGAATATTCTGAAATACACAAGTCAGTGTACAGATGCGAAAACAATGAAATCCTTGTCTTTGATCTCCCTAATGGAGGGAAGACAAAAGGACCATTTCCAGCTGTACCAATGGCTTGTAACAGTCACCTGTGCATTCCTCAAGTGAGCCAAGATCACAATTTCACCCCATGGAAAGCAAAATGGTGAGCTACTTTTAGGCAGTATTTTTTAATATCTTTTGGTTACAAACCTGGACCTTAACAACTAGCCTAGAAATTGAATAGAGAAGGGAAAAAATAAAAAAGGGAATGCCACTAAATACTGTCTATGAAAATAGGAAGGTGCTAATTGTAAGTGTTTACAGTCAAGGAAGAGGAGCTTTATTATAAAATCATCTCAATCCAGAATGCTGGAGAGTTCTTTCCAAAAATCTCAAATACCTGCTCAGGAAATCTACTGAAAAGCTTGACTGAATCCTCTAATCACTGGAACATTTTTAAAGAACAAACGTCGCCACTAAATCTACCGAAATGTGCCCTAATTACAGCTGGAACACTGGTCATTCAGCCCACAGCTCTAGACTGAAGACTGAGGATGTCTTCTGCAAATTGTATATCAGAATGCAATAGTGGCCTCAGGGATTCAGCTAACTACAGCTTCTGATCTGCAGTGGGCAGTGCAACTGTCTGTATTTTGATTAGTCCACATACCTGTGATCAGGAATCTTCTCTGCCAAACCAAAGTCCCCCACTATTGCTGAGTATCCATTCTCATCATGTTTTATTAAGCAGTTCTGGAAAAGAAAAAGAAAAAAAGAAAGAAAAAACCCAGAAGATTTATTGTCTGAGCATGAAACTCATTCCATTTGTTTTATGTATTTTAAATTTAGAACAAGATCACAAGATATTGTTTGAAAGACATTCATCTACGAGAAGCTTTTGTCTGAAAGCAACCACCCCTTTCCCCCTACCCTCCCCTGCCCCCTTCCCCTGCACAATCACATGCCTGTCAAACTTACAGATGCTGCAAACAGCCTTACACTTGGTTAATAATCCACTTAAAAACTTGCTGAGGCAGCAGGCAGCCACAGGCAGCCCATATCCAGCTAGATTCTAGCAAGAATTAAGATGATTTATCCTCTTTACTGTTAAAATATGCAATATATGCTGTTCACTACGACTCCTTGAAATTTCCCTTTATAGTTTGCCTGGGCCTGAACAGAATACACAATCAGAGCAGACTCTAAATGCCTTTGTATGCTTTGCTACATTAACTACTTAAAAATGAAAGGAACTCATTGCTTTGCAATAGATTACCATTAGAAAATAGAAGATGTGGGAACTCTAAATGTGTTTAAGTCTCAAATCAAATTCTTTATTCTACAGCACATCATAAAGCGTGATTTAAGCAAAACAGATAACAGGAAAGAGTTGTCCACCTTTTCCTTTCAAGCGCCCCTTCCAGTGTTAGGAGGAAGGGCAACTTAAGGACACATTCAGATGATTCAAATCCGGCAGGATCATATCACATGCAGAGTATTACTAATTTTGTTTATTTATTTACAACCCTGAAAAACATGCTTTGACTATTCCAGTACTACATGTTTTTGCTTCTCACCGAATGAATCAGTAGCTGACTTCCCTCGGTTTTTCGGTCTTGCAAAGAGTAGGGAAGTCAGAATTCATTCCTCTACCACATGCTTTGCTTCATATCCTTCTGCAGCCAGTACAATAGTGACAGGCAGCAAAGCCACTGCTGACAACTACTGAGTGGTACCCTCCATTAATTAGCTAAACAGCTGGAAACACACTTTCTAGTTTTATTGTGCTTGGATGTACAAAAGCCTCTCACTGACCTCAGAATATTAGCTTGTTTATATAACGCAGCTACTAAGAAAAGCGGGTCCCTTGGCAAAAAGATCAAGTTCAAGTCATCAGTTTTGCATATTCAGAGATGAGTGTGACCCAGGCCACAAACAAGTTTTCTTCCTGCCAACTGAAAGGTTAAATGAGCCATTCTTGTGATCACGTAAAGAAAACGCATCCTGGGCTCCTGAGGTGCAAAGTTCTGTTTATTTAGCATGACTCAAGTATAATAAGTACAGCTAATTTGGGGATTCATAAATGTGTACAAAGTTAAATCAATCACAGTTGCCCAAAGACCCGTAAAGCTTCTCAGTTATGGCCTTTTATCTTTTATCAAAGAGCACGTTCATTCAGCTTGCCTCTGTTTAAACATTTGCTCACTATAAGATGGACTTAAATTCAAGTAGAATAAAACACCGCTGAAGATCTTACTAAAATGATTCGAACAGACGTGGAATTTTATTGTGTTCCCCACAGAAACAAGTATATGAGGACACCAGAGACTACACAGTGTGCACAAATGCTGATACTAGTTTATGCAGCAAAATCTCAGATTATTTTCTACCATTGATTTTCAGCAGTTAAAGATGATCTGTAATTTGACATTTAAAAAAGTAGTTCTATGATTCACAGAAGAACTACTTCTAAAAACTAGATTTCCTTCCTGCATTTGACTATTTACATTTTGCTCAGTTTGAGTAGCAAGACTGCAGCAGTTCACTTTACCTTCTAGCTTTTGTGTATTAGGGTTATTCCCCAGTAACTCTTGTTTTGCAAATGATGCAGGGGAACATTTGACTTTAGACTAAGAACTGTTTTCACTGGAATTAAAAATCCACAGAAATATTTCTACCGAGTTGAAGATACGTAGTAACTTACAGGACTGCTTTAATACAGAAAGAAGGCTTAAACGTAATATAAACATGACGGCAAATTCTTCTGCAGCTTCTTAACATTATACATCACATCCCATTTGACAGAAATACACCACCAACCAAAGATGAATAACCTTCCCCCCTCGCAGCCCCAGGCAGTCTCAGCTCTCAGGTGCAGCACTGAACTGTTACACAAGTAGATTATTCCCAGATAATTCATAAATTAAACCAACGCAATATCCAATCCAGCTGCCCCATAATGCTTCCTGACAGCTCCGACCCCTTGCCGCTCGAGCAGGAGGAGCTGCGCCTGCTGAGAAACCAAACAGAAATGACACCCGCTGTGTCTGCCAGCTCCTTCAGCTCCCGGAGACCTGCCAGAGACCGGCACGCCATGGCAAGGCAGTGGGGGAAGCCCAGGGCTACGCTTCTGCTGTGCAGCATTGATCAACAGTTCAGCTGTGATGGGCTGCACGAAATTAAATGGCAAAGGAGGAAGCAAAACTCTTCCCTTTTATTAGTGGAAGTCAGACTTCCGCCTACATATGAAAGAGGCACTGAGTGTGAATTTAAATTCATTAGGATAGGTATTCCAGGACAAGAATGATTATCTTGTTTACACTTAAATCAGCTGCGAGCAGGTGACATGCACCAAACTTAGCCAAAATGGCAGTGACACTACAAATGTTCACTATAGTAATACTAAACTGATTTAATTCAACTGGTGCAAATTTATGTGGCTAAGCACCAATGTTTTGGAACTCCCAAAAGACGGAAGGCTAGTCCTACTGAAATCAGAAGTAAAGCCCTTCCATTTAAACTAGTGCGGTTAGATGTCAGCTTTCAAGCCTATGCTGTTCATTCAAGACAAACTTTTGCAGAAAGTGATGCACCATTCTGTGCTGAGGGGGACTATATGAAGAACCACCACCCCCCTCCTCCATCCTTCCTGTTCTAGCGAAGCCTTTATGCAACCGTGTACCAAATACACAGCACAAGTAATTTAATTGCCAGATTTAAGATGCAAATCATGAAGAAGGCTACTGACAAAGCACACAGTAAGTTCACGTGCAGTCAGTGACATAAACTTCTATGCGCTCACATTCTACTATCAATATAAATCAGGATCAAAAAGAGGTAAAGCTTCATTAGAGACTAAAAGGCTCAAAAAAGCTCTTAAATTTAAGCTAGAGGTGGTATTTTAGTAAAAATAGTACAATAAACCACACTGTACTGTTACTACTGATAAAGCACTACTGCTCAGTTTCTAAAAAAAGACAGAAATGTGTGTATCATTTTGGTATGAAGACATTTCATTACTGGAATCTGGCACAGAAACACAGGAGTTCAAACCCCTCTCTAGTGGAAAGCAAAGCTTGAAGAACAGCCTGTGAGATGAAGTGCCAAGCAGTTTTACAACATGGGCTTTAGAAAAACGCATCCAACTTACCATTGCACTATTTGGATAAACTGCAACACAATACAACATGAAGAACTCCCCAAGCGTTCTTGTTGGACCTTTATAGAGGCATGCTGTTTCCTCTAGAAGCCCACAAAGTCAGAGAGAAGAGTTTTTTTTCTTCCTAAGTGGGCACCCATCAGCCCTTCCTGAGACAGTCTCATAATAAAAGCAAGGAGCTCTACACATGAGCCCTAAAGAGTTAACGTAGCTGTTTATGCAGAGACAGATGTGAAAGAACATAAAGCCCCCTTTGTATGTAACAGGAGCTTAACATCTGCTTTGCACAGCATAATCCCACTAAGACAAATGCAATATTCTACTCTCCCTTTTACATAAACAAAGACCAAAATAGACTCAAGAGTTTCAGAGTTAAAAATAAGTTGCTTAGATGAAGAAACTCCATCGTTTTATTTTTCAATATGACCTAGAAACTTAACTCTTCAGAGATTTTATCGTGCACGAGAAAATAAAAGAATGCTACTGCAGTCTCATTTGCAACCCTCTGATAACTGTTACAGAATTTAAATACTTGAAGATCAATTGGGATGTATCAGCTGCTTTTAAAGTGCTATCCCTTAACAGAAATACCTTTGACAATTAGATATACAGCAGGAAGTTTAAAAAAAAAAATCTATCTAATATTGTAAACTAAAACCAGTTTGTTTAGAGGACAAGCTCCAATTGGGTCCCAATCACCAGTAAGGGTTTACTAATGTGACTATCATCTGAATAATCAACTGCAATAGCTATTTTTTGCAGTGCAAGCCCTCCCCTGCAGTGCAAAATATCCAGGCGGGAGCTTACTCTAGCACAAAGGGGACCTTACAACAGCAGCAGCAAATACAGGATGCATCAGACAAAAGTTCTGTTCATTGCTTGGGTTTTATTTTGTTTAAACAAGCAAACAGCACACAAGGTAAGTAGTAAGGGTATTTCATTTCAAGCCCAAAGGCAGTGAATCGATATTCCATCAGTCTACAGTAACTGCTTACTCGGATGCCTGTCCCACAGTAAGAGACAACTCCTCTCTCAAAGAAGGGCGAGCATTACACATTTACTGTGAACTGAAAGCGTATGTTGGCAACAATATAAATACACACGCGCACAAACACATACATAGGCCTAGAGATTAAATTTCTTCAGATTTTATCATCAGTGGAGCTTACAATGCTCCCTAAGACTGCTTGCCACCTACTATTGTTTATAAACCCTTGTTTTCAACTGTTCGTAATTCTGTCAAACAGAAAGGCATTTGTTTCAGGGTTTTTTTTTTTTCTTTTAATACTGAGTTTTGTTTTGTTTTTAGTTTCAGCTAATACAATTCAGCTGCTTTGGAGAACAAACCTAGAAAAGGGATATCTGATCTGGGTTACCAGCAAGTTTTGGAAAAAAAAAAAAAAAAAAAAAAAAGGGAAGGAAGGTTGGGGGCAGGAACTTGGAGCAAAAAGAAAAGGTAAAGTCCTGGAACAAGGATGCAAAGCCTGGATGGCAGCTGGCACTGTAGGTGAGCAGGAAGGACCAGTCAGACACAGACTGGATATGATCAGCCTTGGAGGAATGGGCAGACTCCTAGCGGATGGTCCCTTCTTACTGCCCAGAAGCGTTCTTATTCTTCTCCCTACTAATGCTTCATGGCAAAAACAAGCTATGTGTAATAGTAATACTAACTATTGATAGTAGTACTAATTAGTAATACTCCATGTATTAATTACAGAATTAAAGCAAACATATTTGCAATCAATCTCAAGGTTCTAATCTTTCAAATGAATTGCAAAATGCCATTGCTATTTTTCCACCCATTTTTTTAAATAGGTAGAAAGTTGTGCACAAAATAACCTATATCAAAAAACTAACGTTGCACTCAAAAGATGGGAAGCAAAACTTTTTCTGAAAACTTACTGTCTTTCTGCTTAAGCATATGCATTCAGGTAACGTCTTTAATTACATGATCACACAGCCAATTTTCCACTGGGCACCCATGTGTTTTAAGACTCCTGCCACTCTTGCCACAGACACAAGAAGGTGAAAGAAAGGCCGGGAAAAGATGAAAAGGAAAGACTGAGCTTGAGATAAAGGTCTTCAGCCTCATGGTTAAGACAGTCGCAGTAGTGCCCCAGGATCTGGATTCCGCCCTTCACAGGAGGATTCTGTGACAAGGAAACTAGTTTAACAAAACCTTTCAGAGACTCTTGCTAATCTTGTGCTCTCTCTGCCTCTAGGGGTCAAGCTTGACTATTTTCTAAGTGCAGTACACTTCTAACTGCCCCCGAGGTCAGTGAGCATATTACTTTGAACTTAAAAACACGTGTAAAATACCAAATAGTCCAAACATAGCCTTAAAACCCAAACCTAATATTCACCAATATTCTTGGTTACTGGTAAAACAGAGTTTGTTCATTGCCTTCATCTCAGAGATACTATAAAAATAAATTCACTGATACTACAGCAGTCACTGCTGTAGGTTCCCAAGGAAATTTACAGTGTGTCCAGAGCAGGGTTTGAATATAGCGCAGAAAATGAGGCGTGAAAGAACTCTGCGTAGTAATGACATTTATTTTGAGGGGTGAGGTACAAAAGAATTTTCTTATATTCTTTTTGGACAATTCTTTTCTCTGCTTTCCCAAACACAATATTTAAACTACAGGCAACAACAGACAGAATGTTGCAAAAACAAGTCAGATTAAGAAAAACTTTATCATAGTCTGCTGGCTCCTATTCAAACACCTCCAACATTTTGCTTCATGATTTCTGTTTTAACAACTGCATCTTCTGTGACCAAGGCTGTCAGAGTTAAAATTCATAACCTGACCTACTTCAAAATCGCTGAAACAGAAAGAAAAGCCTCTTGATTCTAAGAGCCAAATCTTCCTTTGCACACCTCATAAGCCCAGAAGAAAATACCATTCACAGGGCTTGCAATAGTAGTGATGGGGATAGGGAACGAGCCAAGGAGCCTGGCCCTCACATCCAATCTACAGCTGTGGGTTTAGGCTCTACTCCAATCTCTTTATGAGAAGTCAGAAGCGAGGACATCGTATTGGCTTACAAAATGTACAAGTCATCCTGTCTACGCACCTACCATCTGTAGCCTGAAAAGAGCTACTCTGATCACTTTTAACTTTTGACAGATTCAAGTTAGGTTGCTGCTCTTGATCAGGGCAGATCAGCCGATCAGCTACAGCAGCCAAATCTGCAGGCCCAAGGGTTGTGACTCAAACATGGGAAAACATCAGCTGTCCGGGCAGCACAACCGCCTTTACCAAGCACTCCCACTCTCTGAAAAGAGCAGCAGGAAGGGCACAAGTGGGATGTCAGGTTTGACATGCCCTGTGGGCTGCCACATTGACTATACTGACCTGCATCTACTTCTCCACACCCTTCTTCCCTGTGGCCTTCTGCAGTATCAACAGAGTTTTCGTAACTGCACCACATGGACAGTAGCAAGAGATACCATCCAGCCATATACTGATTGTTAAAAATAAGTATTTTTCAACCCTAGAATTCTTTCCTTTTGGGGAGGGGGAGGTTTGCAAGACATCTTTTTCTTTCAGCTTTTATGCAACCAGCACATGGCCACACACAATGCTGTTGTCAGATCAAGACAATTTTGCTGCCGTAACTGATGGAATAAGCTTCAAGCATTCACAATGTCATCTGCTAGAGGAAGCTTCAGGAATTAGAGGTTTGTCAGAAACAAGGAAAAAGGCAGAAATTAGGTCTGAATCCACCCAGAATAATTTTTATAGTGAAATTGATATTCAAGGAATACTTTGCAGTGGGCTATTTGGAACAACGTGACTTCTTTAAAAGCTAGCTAGGAAAAAAACAAACATTTGCACAAAAGAAGAATCATTTACCCAAGAGCAGATTTCCATTTAAAGTATATCTCTCCAATATAACAACATACTACTAAAATTCACAAATACTTGGGCATTTAAGGTTTCATCCACACCAGCTCCAAAGAAAAGAGAAGTACTGAGTGCATACGACACCCCAAAAAATCAGGGAACTAGAAATATTAAGTACAGTCAGCTACTCAGAATACAGCTGATATGTCAAATCCACCCTGGCAGCTTCCAATGTGACCCACAGATACTTTACCTTTAGTGCTAAGAGTAAACCAAAGGTAACTTGTAGATTTTTTTCTTAAAAAAAAAAAAAAAATTATTTACTACTTCCCATGGTCATAGATAAGTTCGTTGTTGCACTAAAACCATATAATCATCCCAGCGGGTACATTTTCTAAACAATGATTTAGACCATTCAACAATAGATAACATTGAAGCACTGGTAGGGCAGTTCCTAAGAATGGCATAAAATTACGCAAAGCTCTGAACAAAGGCATTCACAGAGGACTCAGGAAATGGATTTTCATATGACTAGCCACCACAGCACATGTTATGATAAAAGCAGCAAGCACAGAGTTCTCCTCAGTTACTTTGGTTCCTTGCACTAACAGTGTTTCCTTAGTCTTTCAAACGCACTAAAATTTATCATGAATTGAAAAAAAGGGGGAATAGTAAGTTATATTTCCAGGGTGGGGGAAGGCTGCGTCTCTTATCTATGTGTTCTAAAGTGACTGACATGAGGCTTTCTGAGTATGTCGTATCAAATTGACATGACTCCAAGTCTGGGGCATTTTCACAAAGTTGATATTCTTACCTGCAGAATTCAGCACTTTTCATTTGAAAGGACCTCCAAGGAAACATTTTATGCTTTCCTGACATATTTCCTTTATCTATTAGTTAAATGTATTTTTTCTAGACTAAGTGGCTGTCCTTCATTTGTTTAACATTACACTGAGATAGCTTATAACATGCATTACAGAAGGCTATTAAACTGATATTGTAGAGGAAAGATTAGTAGAACTATTACTCAACTAAAACTAGAGGAAAGACTAGTAGTGAAACACATGGTACCAACATCTTGAGCTGAGTTTTTAACTATTTTCTAAATTAAAAAATAAGAGTTCCTCGTAGCCTAAGGTAGGTCTTTCAGAAGGGTTTTGCCTGAAGTGACATTATGAAGTCCCCCCAAGAACAGTTTTGGAACACTTCCATGTTGCAGGTCCTGAATGAGCTTAAACTATCTCATGAGCTCAAGTAAAGACAGCAGTAGATACACAGGATAGCAAAGCCCTTGTCACACAGTGATGGACTGCAAGATAACAGTGTGATAGTAGGGTAATTTGTTCACAGAGCTGAGTGCGAATTAGTTAACTGCTTCAGCCAACTAAATCCACATAAGTAGTCACCAAAGCAGTTCAGACAAACCCTGTCCGTGAAAAATTCTGACACTGAAATATCACTCCAGAGGACAGCTTATAGATTCACAAAAAAGACTAATGTTGGCATTCAGAAACGATACAAACAACTTGCCTGTACTCTTAAATCATGAAGAGATCAGAGTTTGTGATGCAGTTATGAGAACAATCAGGAAAAAAAGCTCAGATTGCTCGCAACTCATTATATGCTTCAGAAAAATAAAAAATGAAACCTTCATTTCAACATTAGTGTTCAAGAAATGTATCAGTGTCGTTTTGATTTTTCACCACATGGAAGTTAATTTTCACAATACTATAAAGAAAAAGAAGGCTGAATTAAGCTGTTCAAGAAGAATCCTAAACTAGAACAGACATCCTATTTCTTCTTATACAATTCTTCCTCTCCTTATACAAGATTCCTTTTCTCCAGTTTCCATATAGATTCCTTCTTTCCTATCCAATTTTTCATCTTTCCAATTCCTCTAAGAACACCAAAAATTTTAAGTGAACTGGTTTGGTCTTACGGTGGACAGCACAAACTAGACTGTGGACAATAATTAATGCCGAATTAGTAATGAAAGGCTACTCTTCCTACTACGTAATGTCTGTGAAATATGTAGGGAAACAAAACAGCAAGGACATTCTAAAGTATTTTATAATAATCTCCTCAACTTGAATCTTTATATGACCATCCTTAGATTGTTATACTTAATTATCCAGGGATTTAAATACATTACTGAACCATAATTCAGAACTAAAAACTCTGTATCTGCTTTCTGAGAAACTCTAATCTGAACTCACTTTCAGCATAGTTATTTCTCAGACTTCTGCACAAACAACTCAACATGTTCTGAGGAAAGTTTTAATCCTATAAACCGCGTTTCAGGTTTGTTTGTCCTCCCCACCCACCCCCAAGCCCTCCCCCAGAGATCCGATATAAAATGTGCCTGAGATCACATTTTATATAACAGCACGTATCTGATGAAAGGAGGGAGAAGAACCAAATAATCAGAATACCTCTATTCAAAAGCTTCCTTTGTTCTACAAATAGTACCTTGGATGTAAGGTCCCGGTGGAAAATGCCTTTGTAGTGAAGATAACCAATTCCCATAGCAATGTCATATGCCAATTTCACCCTCACTGTCCAGGGTAGATGCTGGTTACTATCTAATAGCTGTTCCAGGTTACCGTAGTTGATGTACTGAAAAGGAAAAACAACATTGTCATTAATTTTTTTTAATTTAGTATCAGGAATGTAAAATTCATTGTGACAGGAGTCCTTACCTCAGTTATACATTTAAAAAAGACCTTTTTCTTAAGAGTTTTCTAAGCCAAGAGGGATGTTTGCAGATCAAGAGAGGCTGAAAAATGTGCCCCTTCCCCACCTCTCCCAATACATTCATTTTAAAGATGCATATGACAGCCACCACTGCATTAAGTATGGTATTCAAATACTGTAGTAACAGACTCTTCAGCAACAACTACAAAACAGCATCACCCTCTCCTTTCAGTGTGGGGAAAACAAGGCAAAAAGGATGAAGAACGTGCTCTCAGACACAGTAAGAAGTCAAAGAGAAAGCTGAATATCCAGGCCTAGGTCATGGAGCCTCATCAAGTCTCCAGATACCACCTTCCTAGGTTGTAACAGCAAAGAAAAATATTATTGTAAATTACTCTTTCATTACTGTATCTGGAGGTCCCAGTCAGCAATGTTTCCCACTATGTTCAGTACTACACCAACTCCAAATGGCAGCCTTCATGAGAAGTAGCTTACGTTAAACATAAATTAAGAAACAACTACAAGAAACAACGAAACAAAGCAGCAAACAAACGATCCTAAGTAATATAACTCAGGGTTAAGACACAGCAGCTCCACTGCTTCTCAAAAAACCCCCAAACAAACAAACAAAAAAAAATCCCCAAATCATTACAACAATATTGGGCTTACTCTTTGTGTGAAGGCCACAATAGCAACTGCACTGTGTTTGAGTAGCTTCTTATTTCACTCCCCGCACCAGTCCCCTCACCAGCCACAATGCAAAAAAAAAAAAAAGTCTGCTCCAGAAGGAAAACCCAGCTGAGGATAGTTTGCTCCCAAGCCTGGCCCAAGCAGGTAAGGCTGAGGCAGTCTGCATCAGCTTTGACCCTCTGCACTAGACAATTTTCTAACACTCTGTGCTTTTCTATGCCATTCACCAGGGCAAAACACGTTAAAATAAAAACCGTAAATGCAAGTATTGTTATTTGAGAAACTCTGAATTCGGTTGTATCTTGCAGAGTTTTGTGTCTCAGGGGCGTAAGAGAGAGGTGAACCACCTGCCATGCACTGTGGATGTAGTCAGTCTCTTCAGACCACACTAGCCAGGAAAGGGTGCAGCGGCTGGTACAAGCAGTCTGGAGGCAGGGCTCACCTCCTGGACGGTCTACAAAGACAGCTTCACCCTTGCTGTCAGATCCTGTCTCTTTCTGAGTTCATCTGCTAATTTTGATTTTTTTTCAGCAGATATGCAAGTTTCACAGGTCTAACTAGCTAACAGACCTCAATTTTGGGTGTATTATGCACAAAATTAACTGTCACAAAGCTGACCAGAAGGAGGCATCACAAAGCAGCGTGGGGCTCTACAACTTCCCTTGGCTAGATTACACATCCCTTGGGAACCAAGTTCATCCAAGCCCAGGCACAACAGAACATTTTGCTAGTAGTCCAGGATGCGATCTCTCCCTCCCTTGGAGAAGATCAGTCAGCTGCTTTCACTGCCCTTGCTGGACCAGTTGGGAAGTACATGTGCAGCATATGCAGACAGAGCGCACAAAGCAGTCTCTCCCTCAGCATACGTGCTTTTCTCCGTTTATATATAAACCTTTGGCCTGATGGACGGTGTGCCGTCCATCTGCCTTTTGTTATTGAGCAACAATCAAGGCAAAGGGTGAGATGAAGAGTTACTCCCTTGCACTCAAGTATTCCTCAGAGAAGACTCACAGCTAGCTCCAGTCTGGGTCAC
This sequence comes from Rhea pennata, assembly GCF_028389875.1. Lineage (NCBI taxonomy): Eukaryota > Metazoa > Chordata > Aves > Rheiformes > Rheidae > Rhea > Rhea pennata. The sequence continues at coordinate 11,352,065 of NC_084670.1, read as the reverse complement.
CTTGAAAGCCAGTATCAACTACCTTCTCCTACTAAATGAGGCAACCCCGTACAAGGAGTTTGGGGTCTAGGAAGTGATCCAATATTTATCAATTTCAATTTCTTGTGACCACTTGAAGATACACTTTCATATTTTTTGCACTAGACATTAACAGAAAAGAAAGAGTGCAATAGCATACAGGAAAGGATTTCAAAACAAGGCACAGAGAAGGAGAATGCTTCCTCATTGCACTGGCCACTTCTAAACCAAACAGGCAAAAGTACTTGTATTTTACATTTAGATAAGGAAAGCTCTCAAACTCTAGATAATAATCTGACTGACATTTTAAAATGCAGTGTTTTGTTTTCAAATAGTGTAATTTTCTAGCAAACTATTTTCTTCTGTGCTAAAGATAGTTTAACTACTCAGAAGCTTGTGCTCAGTGCTTATCATTTTGCAAAATAAAATGGGTAATAGTGTCTTTCCAAAAATCAAAGTAAATAAGACTTAACAAGCTAGTGATAAAGGCTAAAATGCTTAGGCCTGCTATATGCCAAGGAACTGCAGCTTGAGAAGGGGATTGATTGGTTGCTTACACTGAAAACTAGAAATTTCAGGCTGGTTCAAGCCAGAGATCCAAAACAACCTAGCTCTGATGCTAAGTGTTTGTGTGTCTGAAGAGCAGAGCTGCTCTGGAATAGGTTACTCGGAGACTATGCAATCTCCACCCTTGAAGGTTTTCAAGCCTCAGCTAAGGGGCCACAGCCAATCTCACTTAATGTTGGCAACAACGTCGCTTTGAGCTTTTCCAACTTTGATCTTTCTCTTTGCTTTTGTTTGAACCCCTAAGGGAGCTCTCTATAAGGTCATCTAGCTCAAGAAAAAACATTGCTCAGTATTATTTGATTACTTAATCACAATACACTAGCATGCTTAAGAAAGAAAACGGTTAGAGATATCTACATTAACTTCATATACATTTTCAACATCCCTGCAACAGCTTGAGCACTACCTCTCATCCAGCTATGTTCAATACAGAGCAATATTGACAATCCATAACAGAAGAAACAGAAACACGCAGCTCAATAACCCCAACTGTAAAGTGATACTGGTCAGTTATCTCAGACACCTTTCTGAACAGGGGAAGAGACCTTACCTGTTGCACAACCACATTTGAATTAACTGGCAAGAGAATGCTAGGGGGAAGGGAACTGCTAAGCTGCTTTGAGATTTTGGTTCAGTGCATAGAACAATGGTAATTGCTCCAGAAATGCTAATTAAAAAAAAAAAAATGCAACCTGTAGGTGTATTGCAATACATACTGAAACGTGACAACAGTAGTTAGTTGCTATTTTGAGTATGCTTATGTTTTTCCTTTTCAATAAAATAGTCTATTGTTTTGATCTATTTCTCACAGTAGTTAAATGCATCCAATGTATCTATTCCTTAAGCATTCTTCCAGTCAAATTAGCTTGCAGGGTGGCTCACCCACATTAATGGCAAGATTGGATTCTAGCATGGGCTGGGCAAAAAAATAACAGCCACGCACACATAAGATGCAGCATGCCTCACATAAAAGATGCGAGTTCTGCTTTTGGCTCTAATTTCTAGTGTAGTTCTACAAAGTACAGCAGGTAAATCATCAATTGAACAAAGAGACTAAGATTTTCCTACAGGTACCTTTAAGATTCTAGTTGACCTCAGATTTCAGCTGGCCAGCAGGTAATATTTGCATGGAGAGTCCTTAGCATTTAAGAAAAATACCATGCAGAGTTCAGAGTTCCTCAGTGTCACATAAGTAATCCAATTCTTCCGGTCATTCAGGCTGATAATGCAAAACAGCCAGCCTCATGGCCTGTTTTTTCCGAGTCCTTTAACAATGCCTTTTGGTGCAAACACAAAGTTACAAACATTATTTCCTATTTGCCAGCAACTGAAAGAATCTAATACTTGTTCTCAATACTTGGTTTACCCTGCTGGTGTAATGAGGTCTGTGGGCTGAGAACATCCTAAGGGATAATAACAACACCTTTCTCTAGCAGAATAAAAGATTTTATTTTGCCCCTGAAACATCTCAGTGCTGGTGTTTTCAGACAAAACCAGTAAGGTTACAGCACGCACATCTCAAAGTGTTATTAGAGTACAACTACAACAGACATTACATAAGTGTACAAGCGATTGGAAGAGACATCTGATCAGGCTACAAGAATGAGAGCAAAGGACACTAGATTTCATAAAGAGACCTCGCAGCTAAATGGAGCAGTGTTCAGACCTTTTCAGATCCTGTATCATCAGGTTGCAGTGAAACAGCTACCCATTATTCCTGTTGCTAGCTTTTTGTCATGTAACAGAAGATGAATAGTCAGTTTATCTGGTTGCCAGAGTCTAAAATTAACTGTTCTAGGTTGTTTACTTTTGCATTTACTATGACACAACATAGCAAATTGAGCATTGGCTTAAAAGACCTGTCATTTTAGCTCACAAAAATACTGCTTTCGTACAAATTTATTCATGGTAAGAACAACAAAAGCATGAGTTCCTAGACTGATCAGCAAAACTATTTACCCTATTTGTTACATCTCTTTTTGAAGGTCTCCCAAACCTTATGAGGAAAGAGGTCAGTAGTCCCTTTGAAGGACAAGTTACCTGGAAGCTCAGCCAAGCACAAATGTTCTCTAGAGATCATCTAGACCAGAAATTCTCAGACAGGCTTCTGATATTATAGCTTTACACTACAAAATGCTTAAAGCAGGAGTATAACCTTTCCCCACAAACAGAGAGGGCATAGGGAAATATGCTATGCTATACTAGGGAGAGAAGTGCTTCCTTGCAAGACACCTGCAGTCACTTTATCAGACCCAAACACAAGAAAAATGGAATGAGGTTCTGTCTATAAGTGGTACTTATATGTAACATACATATTTAATATCAAGAGACTAATACAGAACTTAAGCTTGCAAATTTTAGCCTTCAAAATTCTGAATAAAGGCTTGAACACACTCATATAAGAAGTAGAAGCTTTTAGGGATAAGATGCATCACAATCACTTCATTCCAGCAGCTAGCGCTCAGAAACGTAACGATGCCAAATATCACCATGTCTGAGGGGGAAGACAAGAAGAAATTGTGAACAGCTTACAATGCTGTTTTGAAAGTCAGTGCTATTTCAATACGTAGATCTAATATAAATAAGTCACTAGATACTGCCCCCAGAAAAGCAAGAAAAAAAAGGAGAGAGAGAGAGAGAAAGAAAGAAAAATTAGCCTACTATTTATTCTAGCTTGAAATGTCACTGCTTCCCATTAAAAAGAACACAAGACTCCCCTATTTGGTAGCCCTAATGTTGCCAAAGGCAATGCATTAAGTAGTTAAGAAAAGTAGGTGTTTGAGAGCACATTTAAGACGACAGATCAAATGAGATAAGCAGAGTCAGAGCTCTAGGGAACTGGAACACTGGAAGACAAACATTTTGAGATAGCCAAGGATGAATGAATTGGTGTCAGCCGAATGAAGACACCAGAGGAGCAGGAGGAAAGAGAAACTAGAATGTGTGACTTATCTCCAGCATAGAGAGAGATGTCAAAACAAAAGTCAGACTATGTAGTTTGACTCCAAAGGGAGACCTGGCAAGCAAAATAGTAACAGTACAGGCATCAGCAACGAAAGCACCGAAGCAATGTCAAAAGGCATAGAGCTTGCGTATTTTTATCTTTTCTAATGTGGGAAGCAAAAAGGTAAAAGAACATAAGAGATCTTTTCACACACAGAGCTTTCTGCAGAACTAAAAAAAAAAAAAAAAAATTAACAGCTCATTTCAGGGAAAATACAACCCAATCTTCAGTTCTGTTATATTTAAAGAGACATCTGTCACACTCAGCAGTCTCTAAATGACTACTTTGGAGGCTTCTGGCTGCAAGACAAGCCAACCCTTCTGCCACAACTGGCATCATTAGCTATAGTGGTAGGACTGGAAATTTCCTGGTTTCCCTGGCTGTTTTCATTACCTTCAGCTGTACAAAAGCTGAGCTATCCAGAACTACAATAACAGACACTATGAACTGATACACTGAGCTTGACTACTTGATTAAATTTGTTTTTAAAGTAAGCTTGTAGACCTCTGCTCGTTAAGAAATAAAACGGTTTAGAAACCTACAAAACCACCTCACCCTAGTACCTCCGAGTAGTAAATAACCTTCCATTTCCATTAAACACCTAACACACCAAGAGCACCGAACAAAATAAATTTAATATTTAAACAGAACAAGTTGGATGTTTGATTTGGGCCGTACAAGTACATTTTTGGACAGCAGGTGAACTGATGTTGCCAAGGAAAAAAAAAACGCAAGTACTGAAACAGTCAGAACATGCAGATGAAGCAAGCGCATTTCAGAACAACGCTCAAACTTCCCCCCCAAGCTTTTGAGACCAGAAGGGCTTTAGTGGATAGCAAAAACAGCCTGACTGAAAGGCACAGGAAAAAAAGCCAAAATCGTCTTCAAGGCCGCTTTTCTTTCCTGCTTCTACATTGTTAAAAACTGAACTGTAAGGTAACGTAAACGTCTCTTCTGCTTTCAAATCAGTACAAACACTTCGGTGTTGTAATAAAAACTGATCTTTTTCAAAATAAGAATATTTTAATCCTCTAACAGTTAATACTTTAAAAGAAAAAGTTTCAGCTATTCATAAAAGACAGACCAAACATCCTGATGCAATCACCGCAGCATGGTTAGTCATCAAGTCTCAGGACCAAAAGCCAGAGATCTACCTTCATTTCTTCTACTAAGTCAGTCACAGCATAGATTGATTCTCTATACCCTCCCTTGAAGAAGGCATGTATAGGCACAGTTTAATTTATAAGGGCAAACAAGAATTAATACACACTATTCAGGAAGGAGCTGTAATGAAAACCATTTGTCGCATTTCAAACATTAAGTGCAGGCATGGAAAAGAATATGGCAAGATTTGTTTTCCTTTAATTCTCTACATCAACAACTCTTACGGTCAGCAAACTGAATTTATCCCTTTCCTATTATGCCAGCAATCTAAATTTAATGTTCATTTACTTGCCTAAAACCTAGAAACATATTACTATAAATAATACCTCAACTATAGGCACATAGCAACAACACACTGTTGCAACCCTTATTTAAGGAATAAGGTTTGTGGACTCTTATTCATACTCACGTTTGAGGTAATTCAGGAAGTAAGTTCACTTTGCTGGAATCAGAAAACTCAGTACATCTGTGCAGACTGACCTTGATAACCATATTCCTTTAATTATATTAGCAGAAAAAACAGAAAAGGAAGTCCTAACAAAAGCTACATGTATAATCTTAAATCACAAACCTCTGGATTCTAAGCAGAGCCTAGTTTAAGCTGTAATACAAATAAAAATCTGAGATACGGCATACAAGCAATGACATGATTATCACATAGGCATGGAAGAGACAAAGTACCCTGTTGCTGGTACAGGCAGGAGAAACAGGCTTTCTCTACAATAAAACTTCTGTTTGGGAGCAGAAGGCTCTATCCATAACGACAGCATTTTGAACACAAACGATACACTCAAAGTTGTGCCTAGAAGCAAGCTGTAGCCCCTGGCAAGGAGTCTTTCTTAAATAAAATTTTTCTCACTTTTCCCACAAAGATATCAGCTGTAGCAACCCACGGATTATAGACCCGTAAGACTCTATATAAATAACTTGTTCACTTCATTTAAAAAAAAAAAAATCTGTTAAATAGGTGTAAGAATCTACTCAGTGCAAGAATTAGAGCACACAAGGACCTCTCCTAGTACGAAGTTTGCTCAAATTCTGTACAGAAGTGCAGCTTTTGAGTAGCTCCAGAGAGTTTTTCAAAGCCTGAACATTTCAGCTGTGCCCCAATGTCCATTTACATTTGAGGGTGCTCAGACACTCTGTTGACAATTATAAAATGCACCACAATCCTCTATTATAGTGTTGTGCAAAAGCAAACACTGAAGGAATTTTCTAGTAGAACTCAGTGTCTAAATTGTTTGGATGGCTGATAATTAAAATAAAATGAAGGAAGTGAAACTGCAAAACACTTGTTAATTCAAGTGTATGTTTCCTGGGGCCAAGGAGGAGGAGGGGGGAAGCGAAAGCATTACAAACAAACAGAAGTTACTGGAAAATATATATGGAAAAATCCCATGAAAAAGCCTGTAAGACTTGGTATTCTGCTTAAGATTCATCATGCAGTTCTCCTCCCCTCTCTTCCCCCGTATCTCAGTAGTTAAGAATCTTGCATCGTCTCAGTCCTACTAACCTAGACATATTTCCAGGATATCAGGAAGCAAAAGCAGAAGAGATGCAGGAGTTAAGAATGTTTTTCTTTCTTGCTTGAGACAGAGGCAAAAGTCTTGTAGGCTTACAATTATTATCAAACACTGATATATATATTCATATATATACATACATACATATACATATGTACACACACACACACACTCCTGCAGGAAGGGAGAGAGGAATGAGACAACGTAGTTGGTTGTTTGCAGTCAACATTTATCTGCCTTTTATCTTACTTTTTTCTATCCTTGTGACATTCTAAAAGGAGGAAGATCTTACCATCAGCAAGATACTTAGCAAGCCTGCCTCAGATCATAACATATTTAAATACATCTGCCTCAAAGAAAGAAAAAAAAAAAGAAAAAAAAAAAAAAAGGTTCCTCAGGCACTTTCACAGGCTCAGAAGTAATGAAACAACTTAATCATCCTCCTAAAGAGAAAGGGAAAATGAATCAAACTCAGCATATGTTCTGTATTGCCTTTTTTTTTTTTAATGCACGTTTAATTATGGGCTTTTAAAATCATACACAGGCATTTAAGGAAACAGCTAGAATCTGAAAGTTTGTGCATCCAGGAGTTCTCACTGAAATCCTGGTTGCTCATCACTTCTCAGTCTAGCCACCTGCACACATAAATATAGACTGAGTGCCTGAAGTTAGACTCATATTTTCAGAGTCAGCTTCTGTCTTTAGAGGAACATTTCTTTAGAATCTCTGATTATAGTACTTCTACTTTTGTACTTCTCTATGAAGAAAACATTCTTTTCTCCCTGCCAAGCCAGATCTTGCAAATCCAGCAGCCTCCCTGGGCCTTCCAGCTCAGGGCTGCGCTTACGCAAGTTTTCACTGCTCGTCTCCTTTTGCTGAAAGCACAGGCATGCTCTGAAGAGCTGTCCCCAATGGACTTAATTTACCTGGTCACCACCAACCCACAGCAGGCTTTTCTCTAACTGATACACCAGCACTTCCGTGCTGAGATGGAGCTAGGCAGCCAGCTTACATCCTCGCAGGCCAACGCTTCTCTCAGCTGTTTCCCACAACTGAACATTTTACTGCAGCTTTTTAAGTCAGTTCCACCCTTTGGTAATGCAAAGACCCGCCTGAACCTTTGCTACTTATTATTCTAATTCTGCACATCTAGACAACAGGAAATTACTCCCTTTAAAAAAAAAAAAAAAAGATGCATCTTGGAGGATTGGTCAAACCAGAGCAAGCATACCAGCACAGGAAAATACAAATACCGCATTACAAATATATACAATACTATATACTACATACAAATATAGTAACTAAAGCTTCCTCTTGTCCTCAAAATCACTGAGGTGACAGGCAGCAGCATTCATCTTCCTATCCAAATGAATCTATGCCACAGGGAACCCTGCATACCACAGGCCTAACTTGCTGCATCCAACCCAAACATTAAGTTTAAAAATCCTCCATTGTAGAGTGTTTTTTCTAAAGCCCTCAGCCTTTCATCACCGCAACCAGACAAGACGGCTAGCTTTCAGTAACAAAAAAGTAAATACCCATGAGATGTAGGAAAAAAACTGGAAAGACGATCTAACTTAAATAAAGTCCTTTTCATGTTTTTCAGGAGCGTGACTTCAGATATTTAAACACGTGGCACTGGCAATGCTACAAATCAGACAGACTCAGGTGAAGCTCCTGTGGAGGCCTGTGTCAGGTTTGCTGGAGCGAGAACTAACGGCTCAAACATACCACATATGCCACAACATCAGGGTGCGAGAGTATGAACTAGGGATGGAATTTTAGCCAGAACACTAAATTTCCTGCCTCCTGTCATTTAAAGCCAGGCCCCCTTGTGTGATTTTAAATGGACTTTTTTGGTAAGCGAAGCATATCAAGCTGTGCTTAGGACTGAAGTCTTTTTTTCCTTTTAAATAATTCACAAAAATATTTGGTTCCCAAGGAAAATAATATAAACAAAGTAAAGAATATGTACTTTGTTTTAACTTTGTGAAATAACTTCACTGTCTTTGACACACTGTGCTTTTATGTGTGTTAGAAAATAATTCATGAACTCAAAGTTATAGCATAAGGTTTAAACAGTATCAAGTTTTCTAAATTCCAACACTACCTCCCCTTGTCTATGTACTTTTTAGTTCTACTGATCTACTGTTCTACTTTCAACAGTAGAATTTACTTGTTACATGTACCTTGTTCAGATTTAATTTTTCATCCACTGGTGCAGACCAATCAGGTTTACTTCTACCTTTCATAAGCCTTAATTTAATCTCATGTACTAGGTACAATGATGTTCACCAGCATCTGCAGTTCTTAAGTGGCTGTTAGAATAACCAGTCATCCAGGCTCAATACAAGTGCTTCAGGAATTATTTCATCAGTCCAGAAGGAAATGTCTTTAGCTGATAAAACAGCATGATGGTACTCACATCCTTCTAAACCTCATTCAGTCTTCTTAGTGTTGGTAATCCAGACAGAATCATCACTGGAAATACGTTCATTCCACACCCATGCCCTTTTTCATGTATCCTTTTCCCAAAACAGAGTTAGCACGGACCTCCAAAAAAGTCAATATGGTTCGCTAATTAGCATTCCCCAGCTAATTCCCCAGCATGAGTGTATGTCTGCTTATAGGATGTACCCATGTTTCTTCCAAAGCAAAGTGTGTTCCAATAATGGCAGAGGAATGAGTCTCTTCAATTCTGCAACCTGGGAAGCATCAGATATATTAAGCCTTTCTTAAGTGGATCTCTCAAGTGGAAGAGAGATGTACTGTATGCCTCTTAATAGAATGAATTCGTTGGAAAAACGATAAGACTTTGAAGATGCAATAGTGTGATACCTTGTATAGCACAGAGGAAGGATAAAGTAGATCTGATTATCAAACATCAGTCTACATTGGCTGAATGTACTCTCAGCAACTCTTTATAAATTATGTTTAGAGCCTGAGTGAACTGTTAAGGCAAAACTGAAACTGACAGTCCCTACGCTGTGAGGAATGTAAAACTAAATCAAATTGATACGTATTTTAGATTTTTTTAAATTCTATTGTGACCAATCAAAAGAGATGAAGGAAGGTGTTAGCACTGAAGAAAAAAATGTAAGATAGATTTTAAATTGCATTTTAAGAGAATCATAGGTGTACTACAAATGATTTTGTGACTTGCACAGGAATACAAAAAAGCACAAGGTTTACACATGGCCCTGGACAAAGCTACTAAAATAAGATGTTTTGTCTTTGTCTTTCCCTTTAACTCTATTCCCCAAAGTAGTATGTAAGGCACTTCACAGCTCTATATATTTTAAAAGGATAATGGGAGAATTAACAAAATATTCCAAAGGATCTATTAGTTTGTGGTGATTTTTTCTGTGGTGAGATAATGAACTCTTTTTCTCAAGAGCAGAAACATAAACCACTATGCAGATAGTGAACAGTCCTCACAGACATCCTATGCAATGCATTTGTTCTATTTTAGTGCTGGAAAAAAAATTGCAATGTAATAGAATGACTTAACTCACCTTAGGCATTACAGACTAGCCTAGTCTTCCAAACACCTGAGTCTTTTCCTGCTATGTTTAATCCTTACTTGTGCTGCCCTCACACTTATGCTTCTCTTCAGGCCCTAAAGTGAGTTTCTTGCACAGTCCCCAGTCACTAAGGGAGAGTGCAACTACTGCTGCATCAGACAAGGTTACCGTTACTCTTCTCTACAGGTCAAATCCCTAAAGCCCAGATGAACAGCTTTCCCTTGACCCTGAAGCAGTCCTTCTGCAGCATCCTGGAGCTGGGAGGCATTTAAAAAATTAGGTCAGCTGAAATTTGTCATCAAAGCACACCTTTTTTCCCCCCATAAAAAGCTGTTTCGAAAGGAAATTCAATCTTCTTGCCTTACTCCATATCAAGATTCATTCTCTTAAACATATTAGGATCAATAGATACATTCTCAGAGCTCCCAGCAAAAAAGTTCAAAAGCAAGTTTGCACAGGTGCTCATTTCATTCCTCTGGAAGATCACAGCAGCTGCAAGGATTCACAACATAGTAAAACAAATAGTTTGTCATACTGCCCAAGGCCTTCAGTACTCTCAAGAAAGTTGCTTTACGTATGCAAATGAGATAAAATAATTTTTGGACCAAATTTGAAGGAAGATAGAGGATCAAAACATCTCTAAAGCTTCCCATTCTCCCCATTTTTTTTTGTTCACCTTCTGGAGTTTTCTTTTTTAGACACTACTGTGTCTATCTCAAATGGAGTTGGCAGTTACTAAAAATAACTATATGGAACATATGCAAAAATACATCTTAAAAACACAACTTACATGTGTGTAAGTTTTCTAGGGTTAACAGGCTAGCCTGTTGTAATCACCAAAACCTACTTAAAAATTTGCAGTGCTACTGGAGTAATGAAAAATGTATTCAAACAGTATGAATCCCACTCGTGGGATAGCAATAGGGATTCCCATGTGCTATAGGCGATAGTGGGGAGGGGACAGGGATGAAAATGTTCCTGAGCTTTTTACAGCTCTCAGAAGTGCACAATTGCCTTCTGGAAGGAAAGACGTGCCTTATTTGATGTAGTGTAAAGGTTTAAAATAAGAGACTTAAGTGATGTCTATCTGGTTTTCCCTACTTCAGGGCCCAAAGCTCTCCATAGAAGGGTACTTAAGAACCAAGTGGAGGAAAAAAGAGGAAAGGAATGGGAACATGCTTCAGCAAAATGTTTATTAATGACGAGCTCTGCTTGTGAAAGCCATAGGTTAGAAAGGTCTTGCCCGTTAAAGAATTCTTTTTTCCTCCTTCCTTTTTAAAAGGATAATTCAGCTCAATTGCAACCTAACTCTGAGCACTGAATGTTTTTAACATTTTTTATTCCCAGCTGTTGCTATCTCCAGGAGCAAAAGGCCTATAAATAAAGGGCTGAAACTCCACTAATTGCATTTATAGTTTACCTAAACTAGTTCTGTTGGGAGGAAAAGCAGAGAAGGAAGATTTTTCAGTTATCACAGACAAATGTTCGAAAAAAGACTTTCCTTTCCATAAGCCATAGAATCTTTCATCAAGGTGAGCTTTAGGAGTGCAAAAGGAGGAGTGGGGGGGAGGGGGAGAAGAAAAAGAAAAAAGCTTTCTTTTCCGAACTGGTACATAACAGCATTCTTTTCTCAAAACAATAGATTGTTGCTGATGGTAAAAACAGCAGTATTAAATTCAGTAAGCCGTTCCAGTGCACATGTCCAAATTGTCCAATAGCAATTCTCTTGCTGGAGATGAAAATTCAGATGTCTGAAAGGATTTCCTTAGTAAACCAGGGTTTATGACATAGCTATATTAAAAAAAAAAAAAAAAAAAAAAGCTAAAACTGTGCATGATTTCATAGAATTCCATTGCATTCTCTTTACAAAAGCCAAAGCTGCAGTCAAGATACTTTTCTAACACTCCTTGGCTTGTATGTCTGCATTAACACCCTATTGTCCATACTACAGGTTGCCAGCATGCATTACTGCAGAGAGCAGCACTCTGAGCATACAGGGAATATTTCAGGCTTCAACATTCCTCCATGCATCTCCTCGTGCAACACCTGTAAGGTACAGTAGATGAAGCAGTTGATACAGAGACGTGGATGTGGAGATGGAATTCCTAGTCCACAGGAAAGCCATGGAAGGAGCCAGACACACAGAATGGCTGGCTTGCCATCATCATATAGTTATCTCACAGTTTTTTAATGCCACATATACAGCACCACCAAGGCTGCCCAAGTGTATTCTTGGGCTCGTGAAATACCTAATACCACAGGAGACAGCTCATTACAATTGGGATGAAATCAGAGGGACTGACTGGTTAGTACAGTAAGAAGAAGAAACACTGAAAGACTGCTGGAGATGCACATTAGGCAGAAAGAGCAGATCAAGCTGCTGGCTGAAACAGTATTGTCCATCCCTCCATCACTGGCCATGTTCTTTCTCCACTGCTATGGCCCTGCCCCTCTGCCTGAGAAAGTTGCAGCGCATGTCAGATCCTACACTGAGCCCTGTACAACTTCAGCTTCAGATTGTAGCAGAGTATTTGTGCACTTTTTTGCAATCATCCAGTAAGATTAATAGCTATAAAATATCCATGGTAACAATTAGCTATTGCTCATGAAGCATTGTAATTTCAGGGTATCCAAATCAACACCTAATAACTCTTCCTTACTCATCTTCTATACACAAGGCTATCATGGCTTCTGCTTCCTTCGAGAAGGAATTATCAAGGTGTATGACTCACTCTATGCATCCATATTTAATTATACTAAGATTTTAGCCTGACCTCTCTCAGAAATGTCCATAAACCTGTTTAAACAGAGTTTGACAAATAGTTTAAGACTGGCAAAAAAGTATTAAGTGGCCTTAGCATGCTAGACTATATCCAGAATTATGTGCTTCAGGGTAAAATCCTATGCTTTATGATCTTTCAACACGTAATCCACAAAGAAATTTGTCTGCCTGGGTTCTTGCTCATGCATCCATTCCATGGTAAATGGGCACATGTTAAGATCATACACCATTGCTGCAATAGCTGCTCCATAGTAATTGGCTCACAGTTTATGTTCCCCAGGAGCATATCCTGTCTGGTAGCGGCTCATTTCTGGTGTCCGAATGCTCAGCAGCAGCTCATGGAATAACTAATTGACACCAGAGACTGTGCTAGGCAAGTTTCTCCAAGTTTGAGGATGTCTGCAAGGAGATTAAGAAATGGAAGCTAAAAGAGCTGTTAGGAAGGTGGTCAGAAAATACAAAAATTTGCAGAGAGACTGGAATTAGGTTGGAGAGGCACACAACTTCAGCAGGAAGCACTGTAGACTCATGTAGTTACAGAATCGAACCACAAACCACAGATTAAAGCTGAATACCAAGAAAGGAGTACACAGTTCCTGGTTTTACAGAAGGTAAGCACAGCAAATCTGTGTCTATCAGCTCAGTATTAGTAAGACAGTCTGAAGCCCACCAACTCATCTGAGCCGTGCACCTATTAAAACATCTACTTCACTTCCCCTAAATGTTTCTTAGCTATGTGCTTGCAAGGATAGAAGTCCTTTCCCACCTAAATCATTTGGTGATTCTAAGGATAGGTACTAAGGCAGTCATACTGTCATAGCTTCTGGTATGAGAACAACTTCAAAATTACTGGACTTTAAAACCTAGTAAAACTGTGGATTCAGAACAGGGCCAAAGTGCTCGTACAATCTAATTAAACAATTCCATTCTTCTTTTGAAAAAGCAAAACCAAACCAAAACAAACAGAAACTGCTTCTTGACTAACTCTTTCAAAAACAAAAGCCACTTAGACTGGGAACAATTAAAACAATGTAAAATGCTGCCAAAAGGGAAAAAAACACCCAAGGCCTACAAACTAGCAACATCTTCCTCAGGCAAAAAACCTGTTCAGCATGTTTCAGTACGCTTAGTCTCCAATATGTTTAAATAAGTAAGAAAAGACATCTGTAACTCTTCTGACTCTGCCTTGCAATAGTAAAGAGCTGTACATTTGCCACAGGATCTCAATCGCTCATGCTATGGAAACACATACATACAAACAAACGTGATTCACCTCCAGCTCCTCAGTCATTAGCTAAGTCACGTTGTATTCCTTTTTTTTTTTTTTTTTTTTTTTTTTTTTTTAGCAATATCATCAACTGCTCTCAGTCAAAGCAGAAATTATTTTCTTACTATGCATATCCCATGTCAACAAGTAATAATTAGACTCCTTTCAGGACAGGTCCAGCACAGTCCGAGGAAGGATTCTCCTTGTTGTGACTTAGAGACCTACTGAGCAATCAGCCTTTGAAACAATAAAATTTGGTCTCTGAGCAAGTGGAAGCCTCGGCAGAAGTCTCGCAAGTGCTAGTCAGGTCAGGCTAGAGCCAATTGTGTGGAGCAGGGACATGTTCATCAAACTAGGAGACCACCTTTATGGACCACAAGCTGAAAAAAGCCATACGCTAATATTGTTTATCCTCCTGGGCTATATTTGAACTGGTGACTCACCATGTATATCTTACTAGTAATTCCTTCAGCTAGCCATTTCAGCCTCTTTCTCTAAGCTCCAGAGGTCATCTGAACTCAACAACTTTCACTGTTCACATTGCTCAAGTAGAAAAATGCAACTACTGTTGGCAGTAAATACAACTAATTCCACCCCTTGGAACATAAGCAGCTCTTAACATTTAAAATCTCCGTAAAACCAAAGAACAGTTACTATATTATACAAAACAGTGTGTGGATTCCCTACAACAACTATGTATGCTGGCCTTAAGTAGCAGTTTTTCCCCAACTGAAGGCATTAAATGTTCACCTTGATCCACACAAAAAAAGCATACACAGTGCATGTACTTTTATAACATACCATTAAGCTATTTTGTTTCTCAAAATTTTGTAGCGACTTTCTTTAGTGTACAACTTTTCCTCTTTGGTCTCAAGATAATGTTCCAGGAATCTCTTGTGTTATTCTGAATTATTACTGTGGGAAATTATTCTTTCAAGTCTTTCGTAAATTTATTTTGCTTGCCAAGAACTCAAAAATAGCTGAAGAAAGCAAGCAGCTTCAAAGTTAGTTCTCCATGAGGAAGCATCTGTGATAAGGTTTCAGTTTCTTGGGTTTCTGGGTAGGGAGGGATGTTTTAAGTGTCAAGCAACTGGGAAGAAGAAAAAACAGCACACCCTCAGCAGGATATGCCAAGATTTGTAAACTGAAGCATTATGAAGCTCCATCTCTTCTGGGATACGTTTAGTGGGTAAGCGGGCCTTCCTGAAGGGCTCATTCTGCCACAAAATGCCAAATCTTACAAACATTTCCTCTACTGAGCAAGGGAAAGAAAGAAAAAGGGTGGGGAGGGAAGAGACCTAAGCAAACTGTCCCTCTCATATCCAACATCTCACACAGATGCTGTATCTTGATATTTCTGAAAGTGTCTTTCTTTGCTTTTCCTCTTACAATAGAAATACAGCCACTGTGAACTAGTCTGCCTCATTCTAATACTAGCTAGAATTGTAATTGTAGAATCATCTCCTCAAAAAGCAAAGAAATTCACTGTCCACATGCACACACCTACGTCTCAGAGTTGCATATGGAAGTTATAGAAAACAATGGCAATACAGCATCCCAAAAATTAAACACTATGCCTTCTTGAAGGCATATGCCTATCAAACCTTCTCATTTTATAATAGGTTTGGCATACATGCCAGGAATCTGTTTTAATTGCTAATTAGTAAAATATATCTTACCACTTGTATTTTTTTTATTTGGGGGGGAGGGTGAGAAAGAGGTTAATCTTTTAATTGTGTAGTTCTAGAAGACAGAAATTGTCAGATATATTAATTTTAAGTTTACAAAACATACGAGTTTCCCCTCAATTTGTACTCAAACTAAAAAAGCAGGATGAATGTTTTATTGATTTTGATTCAAAACAGGTAAAACTACTATTAAAAAAAAACACTCCCTTCTTGTTTTTTCCTGAGCAGTTTATAAGGGATTAAACACACAATCCAGTGAAACTTGGTCTAAGACTCACATGAGCTGAAAGCCCAGTTTCTCATTTGCTACCTAGATCCTAGCCAGGGTATAGGATCAATGTAATAATTTCTTTCTGGGACCCTGATTAAGGTTTAATCTTGATAATATCCTAAAAAGGGAGATAGTAGGGATTGAGTACATTAATATCACTCAACCAAAACATCCCTGATTCATCTGAAATGTGTATGCACCCAGAGCATAAAGAGAAGATAAATAAGATTTAAATGCAGTGCAATGTCACTGAAAAAATATTAATTAGGGGCAGTTTAATGGTAATCTACATCTCATTTAGAATGTGAGAATTTTAGGTTCCTACCGTGATTTTTTTTAGAATAAGCACTTATGAGAAGAAAAGACATACAAAGACTATAACTGAAGTACAATTCTGAGGCCTGATTCTGCAATCTGTCTATTGCAGAGCAAGTAGAACATGATTAATTGACTAATCACTATTAAAATAAAATAAAACTATCACTCAAGATACACAGCAGTTACAGAATCTGGCCCAAGAACAGCTTCATTTTGAGCATGTATATCATGAAATAGTCTTACCTCAGTAAGTGCGTGCAGCTGTCCTTGATGCACACAGACACCCATAAACCTACAAGAAACAAGAAAAGAAAAGTGGTTCGGGCTTTTTTCCCCCCTCTTTTTTTTTTAAATAAAGAAACTGTAGGATAATAAAAAGTATCAGCTGTGGCAAGAGATTAAAAAAAAAAGAGGAAAAAGAAAAAAAAGCCTCACAGATACTGCATACCTCAAGCTTCATTATTTAAAAGTCTCAGCACAAAACAGTCATGTGTTTATACTACAGCACATTTTGAATTAGCAGTTAGAAGACAGCACAGGAGATGACTCTAATTAAAGACAGAGATACTAATTTGATTATAAGCAAAGGCCAGCATGTAATGATTTATGCAGAAAGGAATATTCAGAGAGTTCTCTCTGGTTCAAGATATCTAAGCCAAGTAATCCAGGGTTGGTTTGCATGTTTGCATAAGTAGCAAATTACTTCCCTTCTGCATTCTGTTGATTAAGTATAAAGATGTTTCTTCCTGTCCCATTCCTAACCACTCAGAAATATGAGGGCACATACGTGCAGCATACATCCCTCCCTTCCCCACACCAACATTTTCAACTTCTGGACTGAAGCAAATTTTTGTATTATCTTATATACACATATTCCACAGAAGTTACCTACACTGCACAATGCTCAGATTCCTGCTGTTAATATTAATGACTGCCACCCTTGTTTTTTTCTGAATAGTGACAAAGAATGTGCAATACATTTAAGAACAATTGAAAGTTCATCTTTACCACATACAAGCTGAACTCCTAAGTGACAAAATGCAAATTACTATTAGAAGGTAAACATCTCCCATGAGAAAGTTCTATAAAACTTAATTTGTACACACTGTAGAGCCTTCAGAGCCCCTTCCCTGCATAGTTAAAGCATTGGTTATTTTTAGGTTAACTTATTTTCATTATATCATTGAGATTTCAGTCTCAACATGCAAAAACATGCCTGTCATTTCCACAATCATTTCCACAATGTCCAGAATTTTCCAACTTGCAAACAAGAGGTAGAAATGCATGATTTCATTAAATGTGACAGGTGAATCTTGCAGAGATCAATTTGAAGGAAAAGAAATAGCATTTTATATGTGCAAACACTTCTGAGTTTAGAAACAAAATGATGCAAGAGATATGTAGAACTAGTTAACCTAAGCTGCTTTGGAAGAAATGAATGATTCTCACTGTTCTCTTCTCTAACAGCTGACTGGTAAATTATAAGCAGCCCAAGAAAAATAATGCAAGTCTTTTGCATAAGCCAAGCTGTGGAAATCTTTTTATTTATAACCAAAAAAGAAGTTGGATCTGTACTTTAACTCTGTTGCCTGCTCTCACCTCAACTAATAGCTTGCCCAAATTATATACGCTCATTTTTATGGAAGAAATAGTGCAAATACAATTCCTCTTGTTCAGTGCAGAACAGGCCACGACAAGGCGTTCAGGGGGGGCAGGGAGGGGGAGACAGGGGTGTTTTTAACTACCCTACCTACAGAGAACGCTGCTGCTTCTGAGTTTCACTCTGTAGAACAATTACATGCGAATAATTTTGTAAACAAGTTAATAAATTAAGCTTCTTAAAACTAAGAAATGGAGCCGCCTCCAAAGCAGAAGACTTTTCTACCTTTTTTGCATTCTGACTGTCTCTAGCAATAAAGCATGGTGTAGTTTTATTCATAAGCAAAAGTTTAAGGAAAAAAAATCCTTCCTTTTATTTTTTTTTTTTTATCTCCAGTTCCACTATTACACAAGTTTTGAAGTTCTGAAAATGTTATATTCTCCCTTATGAAACATACTGATGATATGAAGTTAACATGGTACTGCAGTGTTTTCATTCAACTGAAAACTAAGACTAAGTAAATATTAATACTATTGTTTTCTTCTATATATTACACTTCCTCTAGTAAAGGTATATTACATTACTGTCAAATTAGGAAGCAGTGTTTGTTATATAGACAAAACTTCTTTGTCAACACAGCTAACAAGTACTTGAATTAGAGTAAATCATCTTTATGTAAGATGCTACAAGCCAAACTGCACCTGCACATCAGAAATTTCAAAATTGACGAGGTGATTATTTTACAGACATAATTGACCAATATGCAACTCCCAGATGATTCCTCATCCAAAAATTAAATATATATCCTAAGATCTGGACACGTTTCCCCAAAATCGGATTCAAATATTTCACACACACAGTGTGTGTAACCAACCACTATCTTTCAAGAAGAGTCTTTCACTTTGACTTAATTTTAAAATATCAGTGCAATAGAAAGAATTTGAGAATTTTGTCAAAATTAGATTTCTTATCTGATCTTCAAACAGGAAAGGCATCACAGTTACCAAAAGACTGGTAAAATTTAACTTTTTCTGCCAGCTTGTTTTGATCAAAGGAAGTCTCAATCGAAATATATTTATTAACTTTGTGAAGCTACACTTAAGGCAGAAAAGGCACAGTGACTCAAGTTTCCAAGAATAAGAGTTTAAATTTCTTAAACATCTAGGTTTGCTACTGGAAAAAAGCCATATATGCCTAAATTTAAATCAGAAATTAAAACAAAGCTCAATATCATGACTTCATTAAAAAAACAGGACCTTATATATACATATATATAAAAATAAAAAAACCCACACATTTAAAAGTTATTACCCTGGGAAAGAGAAACCAGATACACTGATAAAGACAGTATTAATAAGTTTACAAGCAACATGCCAAAACCATTTAAATGTTGTGTCAAGAAGCTCAGTTTTCAAATTCTGGAAAATAGATTCATAGAACACATCTCTAGTGACCCAAATTCCTGGAAAACTACTTCGCTGCTGTATCAAGCAACAAACAACCTCTTGGTAAAGTCAAGTGCTGCCAGAAAAATAATATTGGAAAATGTTTTCACTAAAAGATAATATGCAGCTGCTACCACGAAATACAATTACCAAGTGAGATTTAGCATAACAATTTAATTTCCGATTGCCCCAGATGAGATTGCAGTTCTGCGGATAGGAAGCGGACACGCTGGTCCAATACGTTCAGGATTATTCCTGTTGGCCAGACGCACCGTCTCCAGAGCCAAGATGTGCTTCTAGGTGAACTTCAGCACAAAGTCTTGTCAGCCAAGGGTTACACTTCCTATAAGCATTTCTAGTTGGACAGGCTTCAATGAGCAATACAGGAGACATGAACAGACATAAGGAAGTGTATTTCCAAGACTGCGTATCTAGCCTTTTCAGGAAAGCTGAATCACTCCCAAAGTCATAACTAGTGGTTGGGAAGTTTCCCCAGAAGCTGCAAATATGTAGGATGCTATTTGAGTCCACCCTGCTAGTACAATGCTGAACAGTTCCACCACAAAAAATCCTTCTGACAAATGTCATCAACGTTCAGATGTTGGAAGGCTCCGTTTCTGACAGCCAGGTTATTCTTCACTCAACCTGTAGTGCCTGCCCTCCTAGACAGGAGCAAGCAAAGTGCACCGGGCATGGTTTTGCTCCTTGCAAGCAGTTACTCCAAGTGCTTTCAGTTGTGTGAGACTGTAGGAGAAAGAAGTCTGGACAGGAAGAGGGAAACTGAACTATAGCCTCAGTCTCCGATCTTAGCCTACTTGATAAATCAGACAAAGCTAATATCCAGATTACCCAGCCATGGTGGGTCATCCAGACATTAAACACATGCTTCCCATTAAAAGAACTTCACTGGGACACTTTCCTGTTTTATGGCTAAACCAAGGGTAGCTACAGTCCAATGCAATAAAATCAGTACCCCCTGATATCCACTGCTTATATGAGAAAATTCAGGGATTTGGTGGTAATGAATTAAAAATAAGAAACAAATCAAGCATCAACACAAACGTTTCTCATATGTGTTTAGTAACACAAAGAGAATCGAAGTCAGAAGACAGATGCTTCTTCCATTGCACTGACTGTTATTGGAGAAGGAAGAAGGTGAGTAAGAATATTAAATGTATATTAAAATCTTTCTTAATCTTTTAGACATCATGCTAAATTAAAAGTGTATTTTAAATTTTCTACATTCGGATTTTGATCCAAAAAACATACTGTAGTTCAGAGGTAAGGCATTTCATATAGTCCTTCTGTAACATATTATACACCACCCATACAGCTCTCTTCCATTGTTCTGCGCACAGCGCTTCTAAAACAATCCTTACTGATCGCTTGATCACTTATATAGAAAGCCAACTAAAATATTTTTCCTTTCTGCTAAGCCACTGTTCAACACAACACAGGATGCTAAAAGACAAAAACCATCATTTTGCCTGTGGTAATAAAATCAAGTAATTTCATAAAAAGAGAAGGGAGGGTGACAGGAGAAAATGGAAACAAAAGAAAATAGATCGGCGTTGTATTCCTAGGGTGCTACATTTGTCTGAAAGCAGATGAAAGAAAAATCTCCTTGAAAGAAGTTCATATAATATGCACACCGCCTTTTTGTTTCTTCTTATGTGCACAGAAGGTGGGTTTAATCAATGAGTCAATCTGCCTGCATGCTCACCGCCAAACATGCAGCAATATCTCCAAGTACTCCCATGACAGCACTTAAGACATGAGCTAAGGCTTTCTGCATACAGAACGTTTTAAATGAAGTCCCTAAGGTACAGATTAAATAAAGAGGTATTTTTCATGCAAACAGTAGTGATATTGAAGACTGAAATTCTATCTCAAAATTGAAGATACACTACACTAAGAGGCAGCCCTGGAGATGAAGAATCTGAGTTAGCACAACACTTCATTTGTGTAAATGAGGAAAACACACCCGTAGGACATTATGAGAACAAGAAGGCATCAGATCTCTTAGGTTGGAGCCTTAACAATGCTCCCGGACTAGCGCACAGAGATGGATCCCGAGTCCTTTCCAGCTCTACTTTTCTGTTTTGTTTTGGGTAAGAATTCATGACTATGGGGCACATTAGCATTCCGAGGAGCTGAACTTCTGGTTCTTTCTAATGCCACCTCTTATAGTCTTACCATGCATCAACCATCCCAGATTAGAGCAGCTACAGTAAGCTTCACCAGATCCCCAACTCAATTTTCCATTTCTGCTTTTACCATCTACTTTGGGAGAAGATGGGATAAGCCAGGCTGCCAGAGAGCAACACTTCCCACACTGGGGAAGCAGCAGCATAGATCAGGAGCAGAAATGCATTTAAATCCTCCAGCTCGCATGCAGGGGGGAGGTGGAGATAGGAGATGATGTGAGATGGGGTGATGGTGGAAACAGAGAAAAGTTCTCGAACATTATTACTGTCATTTTGCCCTGTTCACTTCCAAAGTGTCCCTAATCTTATACTGCCCTCCCTCAAAAACGTTCTGGCATACAGAATCACATCTGCTAATAGCAATAGGAAGCAAGAAGAAGGGAAACAAGCAACAAATCCTAAATCTTCTTACTTCTTACTACCATGCCAATGCAGCTGCAAGACCTAAAGTCCTGTCATACTCCAAAACATCTTTAACTGACAAAGAGGTTCCATTCTTCTGAAATAATCCCTTAAGCAGTGGAGAATAGTTTCTCATTCTCCTGGTGAAAATACATCGGAAAGTGTTTTTTTAATATATATTTGACGATAAGAATCTTTGTGATGCTATTATGGGGATAGCGTACTTCCTGGAGATTTGGTACATGGAAACCAAGTTCTTCACTGTTTTCTGACCAAGATGATCTACATGACTTGCCAAGAAGAGAATCTGAGCACAAAAACATTGAAATGAGAGTAAATGAATATGTAAATATGTAAATATTTATGTAAAATATGTAAATATTAATCAATGAGTCAATCTGCCTGCATGCTCACCGCCAAACATGCGGCAATATCTCCAAGTACTCCCATGACAGCACTTAAGACATGAGCTAAGGCTTTCTGCATACAGAATGTTTTAAATGAAGTCCCTAAGGTACGGATTAAATAAAGAGGTATATGTAAAACAGAATATGTAAAACAGAAGACTCAAGTTAGTCTTTCATTCCATATCCAGCAAGAAAAATTATTCTTTCTAACGAATTAGAGTCTAACTAATTAGATTTATACTTCACCGAGTACTAGAAGCAGAGATACTGGAGCTCCTTAACAACTCCGTCTCCTAAAGAAGTATAAAAGTGTCCAAGTCTCTAAGGTAAAACAAAGACATACTTCTACATAAACCTTATAGAGCTAAGGCATGGAAGAAAGACTGCAAGTACTGACAAACTCAGACTCCAGAGACTTAGGTGGTGGTAGATTGGGAGAAAAACCTGAAAGACGCCTCTTTTCTCTTCCACATGACTTACTCCATATAAAACAGGGAAGAGTTCTAGAACAAAGCAAATGGCTGGGTAACAAATTTTAGGTACTAAAAGTATTACTAAGGATGTTCAAAAACATAACCATACTCAAACTAGACGAAGGAAGATTTTAGTGTACTAAAATAAATGCATCGTGGCTGAATCTGATAATTACATTCCACAGTATTAACTAACTGAACAGGAGATGTTGAAACAAGTTGAAAACAGATTTTGGATGCCATAATCCAGCATTTCTCCGGTTTCATAACTCTATGGAGCCATTTCATAGGAGAGAAACCTTCCAAGCACTCTCCCTGCTACAATTAACCATTGCACTAGCTGAAAGGTTGAGATCATTCTAAGAACCCAGTGGCAAAGAAAAGACCCATTTAACAGTAATTGAAGTAGGTCATAGTCTTGAAATCCCTGGATGGTGGAAGTTATACATTAGAACTTCTTGGAAAAGGTGCATTCCCTTTAAATACTAAGACAAGCTTAAAATCTCCAAAATAAACCCAGAAAGCGTTCCAGTAAAAATATGCTGTTGTAGAACATTTTCCTAGTGACCTCTCCGCAATACTACTCCTGACTGCTCTTAGTCAATAATGCCATGTTTTTAACCTCGCACCACTATAAAAGCAAATACGTATTAAATGTAATTTTGTAGTGTGTTTTTGAAGTGGTGAATAGGTCCTAAGTTAATTTTAAAACATTATCATTAGCACTAATGATTTATAGGTTTCCAATACAAACACGTGCATGCGTGTGTGTGTGTATGTATGCATATGAAAGCAGAGAGTAAAATGCCTAAAGGCAGATAATTAAAAAGAGAATAGTCTTCTCCCAAACATAAGTGGACTGGAAACACTACAGTAGGTGAACTTAAGTGAAAAATAAAACTAGCACAAAACCCACCCAATTATTTAATGCAGGAAGGAAATATAATAGTATTTACTGCATATTATTATTCAATAAATGAATAAGGTAAAGCTAAATACATTTTTTTCATTTGCATTGTCCATGGGAATGTCCTTGGTGCCTGCTTGAAGGGTACTTGCCTAATATGCAACAGAAAGACAACGTTTTTACCAGAGAACTGAGTCTCCTTAAAGAAGCCTCGAATTTACAAAGCTAGTGAAGTTTACTCTTCAAAACAAAATTAAGAAAAGAATCATCTTTGCAATTTGTGATCTATTTCTTATATATTCACTCATAATTGCTTATTAGAGCACACAGGGAAAAAAAAAAGACTTCTCTGTGAATCACGCGTAGCAACTGGGAAACCAAATAGAATTCTTTTTCTGGTTCATGCATAAATCAATACATTATTGGTCTTTATTTAGGACCATCTGCGCAATACCACTGACTTCAAATTATTCATAGGCTTTAAGGACAGAGGGCACCAGCATATCATCAATATTATATGCTCTATAATATTGATCAATATTATAGATATCAATATGATCTCTTACACATCATAAGACACTTAAAATGCAGTGATTACTCAGAAAAAAGCACAGTAACTTTGTTCTCAGCAACACCACTGTAACATCATTCAAGGGTATAGGGTTAGATTAAGCTGCACTTCAAGATTTTTACCCTTTTTTAATCTGTTGAACTATCCCTTTCCTACTTTCTCTCATCCCAATCTCAATTAGAACTTTCAACAGAGTTGTAGAGCTAGTTTGTTTGTTTTTTTGTTTGTTTGTTTAAATACAGATGTACAAACCACACAAAGTTGATACAGAAACTGCTGAAATACATCAGCTTCTTGACTCTGGCAATGTCAAACCTATGAAGCTATGCTTTCCACAAAGCTTATGAAAAAGCAGCTGTATCAGTCCCTAGGATCATATACTGCGTATCTAAGGATTCTAAGAGAAAGGAAGTGATGTACAGATATAAAAAACAGACAACGATCCTAAAAGCCCAGTATCTGACATCATTAAAAAAAAAAAAAAAAAAAAAAAAAAGTTGTTGGGAACTAACCTCATCTTGGAACAGAGAAAACAGATTGAGAACTCTTCAACACTTGAATATATAGAATGTATTCATAAACAATAAACCAGTACCATTTACCATTAGCAAAAATTCTCTAACTTTTTAGCTTTGCTATTGTTGTTGTTCTTCTATTAAGGAAAAAACTAATAGAAAATAAACATGCATTGCGGGAATACTCCTGGCAGATAATTCAGGTGCTTCTGATACAACTCCTTGTAAGTACTCAGGAAACAAACCAAGGTAATATTGTCACATATCAACGGATCAGAGTGAAGCAGGATTTCCAGGATCAGAAAAGTAGGTCATAAAGGTATCTCAGGAGTCAGTACTAGGCCTGTACTACTCAACTTAATTTCCTCTCCTTCTCCATTTTGTTACTTAAAGTTTATTGCATCTCCAAAACTTTCCTGAAAGAGCTATATTGACTGAGACTATCAAAATTAATCCTAGCTGTGCAATAACAGTTTAAGAGAAGAGGTTATTTGGTACACTGTCACCACTGAAGACTGCTACAATAACTTAAACATCTTAATGTTATGGCTATAGCTAGCTATGTTAATTGCTTGTCACATCATCATAAGAGAGTAGCTGAGACTGAAAAGATTTAAAGCATGAGACAGTCATTGAAATATTTTGAATTTGCATTCAGTAAGCTATTACAAAACAAGAGTTACCTTCTTTTCAAGATTAGATAAATAAGATTAATTTAACCCTAGCTTCTTTTCTTCACTACTTCTTATCCTATCTTGCAATACTACAGCAAGGAAATGCTCAAAATGAGAAGACAGACTTAAAAATAAGAGGAAGCTATGGCACTTTGCATAGCTGATCTGTAGGATTTGTAATGACAAGTTATTTGAATGGTGGGAAATTTTCAATAATTTAAGTTCATGAACGGAAGTCAAATTTCACTCTTCATATCACTTTATTGAACCACTAAAAAGCTTTAATGTAAAAATGTGTTTTTCTCTGAAGAAAGTTACTCATCACTGGTAAATTTAAGACACTAAAAACATACAGATTTTCTATTTGCTTAAATCCTTTCTTTCTTTCTTTCTTCCTCCTCTCCTTCAACCCATTAAATCAAAAGTCATTTTTAACAGATTCACAAAAATACGATTATACAAAAAAAAAAAAAAAAAAAAAAAAAAGGAAAGGAAAACCCTGCTAAAAACAATCTATCTCCATACAATCCACAAAATAGCATACCTTAAGATGTTTGGATGTGAGAGTCTATTCATAAGCTGAACCTCTTTCAGCATGTTTGCTCTGTTGCTATTCAGGGTGTTCATCTTCAAAGCCATTACCTGGTCTGAAGTCCTGTGTCTCACCTACAAGATACAAGCAAACAATGGTAAGGATGTGTCCTAATAATACAAAATGCAAGGCTGAAAAGTCATTAATGTGCAAGTCACAGATCCTTCATGACAAAGCATTTGATATCTACTCTGATTCATGTAGTCTCTATCGCACAGATGATTTTCTATAAATATAGTATCCAAATGTAAGAAGATATTTTTCTCTTTCTTTGCAACTGATGATGTGACAAAGCTTTAAAAAAAAGGGGAAAAAAAACCCAAAAAACTATTTAACAACTTCTTAGTACAAGCAAAGGAAGCAACTTCCTTGTCCAAGAAGAGAGTTCCCTACTCTAAACCTTCTGGTAAAAACTCCCTTTGATAGGTAGGTTCCCTCCCTACCTATGAAATTTGCTTTCTTTCTGTCCATAGCCCTTTCTTCCCACCAAGGTGGCTGGTTTTGTTGTTCCATAGAACATGCAACAAGAGGCCCTGGCAGCTACAGGGGAGATTTCAGAGGCGGTCAGTGCTTAATTCTGGACTAAGATCATAAAACAGATCACCTATTTAGTGGGCAAAAAACTTCCACACTAAACCATACGGCAAAGCAGAAAGGTTACTGGACACAGTATCACTGAGTCTAGGATGTCTAACGGCGGCTGCAGAACATCAGCATCAAAACGAGTAACTGCCAGAGAAATCCTCTGGGACAGCACACCATTTGGGGAGTTACCTCCACCAGTCAGAAATGCGTGAGCGTGACCATGGCTAGTTTGATGCTCTCATACTAGCCAAGAGGTTCACCAGCAAACAGACCAATGTTATGTAGACGTGTGCTATTAGAAGGGACTTGTCGCTACATGTAAGGCTGGCCAGTCCTTAGACGTTCCTTGCAGCTGGGCACTCCCACATGGATATGAGTTGGAGAATTAATGGAATTTGTGTTCCCACTACTTTCTTCCGATATCAATACCTGCAGTTAATAATCAGAAAGAGGATACTTCTCAAAGCACCGAATTACCCCCTGTAATGCAGTTTTCAGGACTCTCATCAGTTCTAGAATAAAACCTGTGCTAGAATGTAGGTATATACAAACTACTTATATTTTAAACAATGTCAGCAAGCCTCCTTTTATTCTGGGAGGCTCTGCTTGCCTTATCACAACTACAAAAGCGTTTTATCAGAAACATGAGTTACAAAAAAACACAGCTGAACTCATGCATGAGCACCTGGAAAAGAGAAAATTGGATGTTTTTTGGAGATGAAAACTAGAGAAAAGGTTCACTGGTAGGGCCAATACAAGAGGTCATACTCATTTTTAAATTTTAATCATACACTGTATGCGCAAGAACAAGAGGAATGCTTTAACTAAACATTCTCACCTACACAAGAACCATCACAAACTCACCACAGGGATGTACTGGGAGGAAAAGGTGTCACGTTTCGGCCGTGTGCCTGGCTTAAAGCTTCTCAGCTGCATATCCCTGTCCCAGTTTGAGGTATAGGGTAGCACTGGAAACGTTGCAGCAAGCATGGCAAACAAGATCAAGGGACTGAGTGAGCAGAAAAACAGACCACAGGAGATTTCTTCCATCGCTACCCCCTGCTCCAGACATTAGTTCCTCAGTTGGTTCACCAACAGTCCCACAGTAATCCCGGTACAAGAAAGATCAGAGAGAAAGGTTGGCGGGGACAGGGCATGGTAGGTGCAGAAACCAGCACTAAGAACGTGAATGTGGGACTCCACTTTTCAGCTACAGTACTGTTTTCTTAAAATAAATAAATAAGTAAAAGCTGGTCAAACTACAGCTTCAGTGCTTTATAACAAAATAACCCAAAATCCTTTTGTGCATAACTTTGCCTTGAGTGTTTTGGCCTGCTTACTAGTTTGAGCAGGATGACTGCATGTTAAGCTGATGAGGTTTATTGTTACTTGTCAGGTTTCTTATGTCTGCTGTGTGCTTTCATTAATTTTTAATATTATGCTGCTTTTGTGCATCTAGCCAATTTGAATGGGCAAGCTAACCGACTTGGACAGGTCAATGTCTGCATACAGGGGTTTTAAAATACATATTATATATGCATGTTATGTATGAAATGCCTGAATTTTATTAACAGAAGTATTTTGGCTGAGGAACATAAATAAAAAAACACGTTCATAGATTTAAGAAAGGAAGATTTGTTCTAACAATTCAAATTTAAATTAAGAAAAAATGAAAATTTAGAAGTACAAGACTTAAAGCTTTGACTCTACTCACATTAACTGACTCAGTACAATTAACATCTCCTGCAGGAGGGTTAGGAATCCCTGGTGCTGCAGTGAAATAATTTTAGGTTTGCAGGGAATAGGAAAGAAACTGACTGAACTTTCTATATGCAAAGAGCTGCTCTTAGAGTTTCTTCAGAAACCAGCTTTCCACTAATAAAAGCCCGAAGGTTTGCCAACAAGTAGTGAATGGAGATAGAAGGTAAGCAGAATTTGGATGCAGTGCAGTCTTAAACATTTGCCTTCTCATTAACTCTACCTTATAACTTCCTGTCCATTTCTACAATTCAGTCAGCTCCATGCCAAAATTTCAAGTCCTCTTGCTTTAACTCTTAGGTAAAAGCAGGGCCTGTCACAGGACATTCCTCCTTGTTCTTTATCCTTTCCTTTTCTTGAGATAGGGAAGCCTGAGAAATGAGGGTGGGTGAGTTCTCAGAGCATTTTGTCACACACGCTTCCTGAATTCGCAGGTCTGCTAAGCAAAAGGAAGTGGCTAGCTAGTGCTTCTCAAGGGTCTGTCCACAGTGCTAACTTCGCATCCAGAGAAAAGTGAACATTTTTGCAATAATTTTTTTTCATCCTCTTTTTCATAAGGCAATTCCTGGAGTGTTTTCAATCCTGAGAAGCTAAAAAAAGGTTTTGTTGTGGTGTTTGGGGTGGGTTTTTTCCTTCTTTCTTTTTAATGAAAGAAGATTTTTTTTCTGTTAATTTCTCCCTCCAAAACACAGCTCAGAGTTCTAGCATCTGCCTATGTGACTGGTCTCTAAAAGGCACCCTACACTGTGCTGTGATTTATATGTTTCACTTTAATGGACGCTGTGAGCCAAAGCCAGTGATTTTATCTGAACTTCTGTAGACTGTTCTGATACTGAAGGATGTGTTCCTGATGAACCTGACAGAACAGCAAACTACCTCCTTACAAATGGTAGGGAGATCATCCTCCCCCAAAAAGAGATCTCCAAATGCAATTTTTAAACAACTTGAAAGTGCCAAACTCTTGCACTTTTAAGATAAAGCATTCAGGAAGGGAATACACAGTATGATCATTTGCCGAGGACAGAAGACCTTGCACAAAGGAAAGACTGATGGTCAAATAACATCTTGACTGTTGTTTCACTCTCTCAGTAAGCACAGTAATACCCTTAACATTCTTGTCTTAATCAAACCAAAGCAAAAGGTAGGAGGAGAAAGGAAGGAC
This sequence comes from Rhea pennata, assembly GCF_028389875.1. Lineage (NCBI taxonomy): Eukaryota > Metazoa > Chordata > Aves > Rheiformes > Rheidae > Rhea > Rhea pennata. The sequence goes on along the minus strand of NC_084670.1, from coordinate 11,322,641 downwards.
ACAGACTCTCCTTTCTGACCAGCTGCCCTTTGAGCAAAAGGGGAAAGGTAGAACCGAAGGCAGGACGGCATCTTCCCAAGAGGACAATACCCACTATTATGAATAAAATCAAACACCAGTTATACTCTGGAGCACAATACTAGTCACTCAAAATATATGTAAGGGCAATTATGTTCTCTGCTCTGAAGCACAGTTGGCAGCCTGAGTATTTCTGTGGCAAGAAAGGGCTGCCAATAGAGAAGAGATTTCAAAAGGCAGGTCCTATCTTTAGGGTCTCGGTCAGGCTTCAGACCATGAGGCACATCTACATAGAAGGAGCTGCCAGTTACATGTTCCTTTGCGCCTTCTTTCCCATCAGTTATATCACAGACAAGATTTGGCTCTATACTGGTATCTCTGCCAAAAAACATGCCAAACTCTGGTATTTAGCCTTTATCTTTTCAAGCAGCTTCTAGAAGCTTTCACATAAGAGAATAGGTGTTTCAACTATATGACAATATGAGAAGAGAAACTAGCAAAGATTGTGGAAGTATTGCTGATTCAGTTTAAGATTCGTTCTTAGGGCAGCTTGTATCAGCACATGCCTATATAGTCAACATAAACAGGGATCCACTCATGAAATTCAAACCTTTTACTGATATAACTAGCAGATTGCTGTACTGCTTTTAAAGCTGTTGACATCATTATTAAAGTTACTTGCATATCAGAACAAGTAACATTTCAGTGATTTCTGGATGATCACATCTGTGCTTGGAAGTATTCTGACAATCCTACAGCTGCCTTCACATGCAACTTTGCATCCTCTACTAACTTCTCCATTCAATTACCTGCACGTCTCAGAGGTCACAGAAACCAGATATTGCCTCTGTTTCAGTGTTGGCAGGCACCTAAGTTGTCCTCTTGCACTCCAATTCTTCTAGATCAAAGTCCTTTGTTAGTATATTTAACACAACTATAACAAGCTGCATGGCCTGTCTGCTCACTGTGACACCAAACCGTATTTTCTCATCTTAGATCTTCTTACCTTCTTCTGAAAAAAGGGGTAAGTAGAAGTCATCACAGGTCCAGGTAGAGAACTACCAACATATTTTAGGAACTCTCATAATAATGCTTGAGCAGGGCTCATGTTCAAAAGGACTAGTCACTATGTAAACACCGCGGCAAGCCAATACGAGAAGTGTCCTGCAAAAATTGGTGTTTGGAATTTTCAGCTTACTGTTTAGCTACAAAGTTCTTTATCATTAATAAATTGCAAATATCACTTAAGTCACATACATAGGTCAGAGCTTTCTGAAAATCTAAACGTCTACATTACTGCTACTCTTCTCCTGGCCTGAAGAGGGGAAAAACAGAGAAATAAATGAAATCTAGCCTGATTTATGTTTCACAAGGGCCCTCTGACCTTTATCATTAACTATATATTTCCAGGTGTCCTTGGAATGAATAACTTCAGAATACTTCCTAATATTGATGTTGTAAACGTGCCAATGCAACTTTCAGCTTCAATCTTTGTTTTTCCCTGTATTTTCATTATTTTCCAGCTACATAATGATGATTTGGAAGTATTTTGTCATTACTGCCTTCCAAAACTGCATTTAATCACTTTCAAGATTTTTCTTTCTTCATTACCCTATTCTAGAATTCAGCCTGCTGCCTACTACAAATATTTCTCTGCTCCTGCTCGCTCTCAAGATTATGTTGCTTTCCTAGATCTAGTCACCAACACTCATTCTTTCTTCGTTCTATGTTAGACATCTCCATCTTTGCCTAACCACTTCACCTCCATCTTTCTCTTCTTCCTGCCCACGTACCCATTTTAAAAACAGCTCTCTCTTGTCCAAATACATGGCATTCCCTGAGTTTGCTTCCTGCTTCTGACCTCACTACTATCCAAAAGGCACTGCACATACTATCTTATTTTTACTTATATCGATGCAACATCTTTACACTGATTCAAGTGTTTCCTCTATACTCAGCTAGCAGCTTTCATGATGTTAGTGATGCATACAGAAACTGTCAAATATTTTTTTTTAACCTAAGCCACCTTCAGTCTCTTTTCTCTAACAGTCTCTAAATTTGTCTTTACTTACTTGCCAATATTTGCTCTTGTGATGGCATCAGATGAAGAGATTGCCTCAGTTATCTTTCTAGGATGCCACTAACACTAACTATGCTAGGCAGAATAAGTTTGATTAATAGAGTCCATAGTAGTCCATCCATGGTCCATCCTAGTGTCACACTTAAGCCACCAAACTCATATGGATTTCCATGAACATAAATTCATGCCTCAAGGTGAATGTGTTGAAAGAATGCATAAACTCTTAGCTATACATTTGATTGCAGAGAGCTCCTTTTAATTGAGAAGGCAAGCTTGTTTCTTCGGCTCAGATCTCTAAAACTGTGCATCTCTTAAATGTACCCACAGTCAGATACAGATGCTGATAGTACTGATGCCTGTATCAGTCAAAACTTATGTCACTAGAAAAACTTGCAGTGACAAACAGAAGCTTAAAGAACATGTCAGGCTGAATATTAAGCTGCTATGCTCATGCTAGAAGAATTAAATTGGGTTGTGGCAGTTTTCAGAGTAGTAGTATATAATGTTTCTACTCTCTAACTTCTTGTAGCAAGAGAGAAACATGCCAAGTATAACAAAACTTTGCCAAATAAAACTAGTCAACACAGACTATAAAAGCTCTAGCACAGGTTCAGAAAATGTACAGAAACCATGTACAAAAAACCAACACTTTTTAAAAGTCTAATAGTAATTGCAACTCTAATAATTTCTATTACTAAAATATTTTTGAGAAATATACAGAAAAGTTGTAGCTGTTACCATTCCCCCCTTAGTACAGCAGACTTGGTACTGCTCAAAAAAAAAAAAAAAATCCTACTTTGATAATTTTAGTAACTTTTAACATCAATTCAGCAAAGTAAAAAGTTCAACTGCTAGAGCTTATTTCACACCTACAGTCAAACAAGTTCTCAAATTTTTCTGCCAAACAAAACTGAATTTATAATTAGTGTGAAAGTAGTAATTACTTTATAAATCAATTTATGAATGCCAGAAATCCTTCATTTTTGTTTTTCTCCATAGTCTAGTGTAATGTAGACCCATGGCCCAGAACACAGCATTCATTTATTTAAAATAAATCATTTATCGATAGGAATCTATGCATATCTCTGCCATTAACTTGATCTCAATCGAATCATAAAGGCAAAAAGAGACTACAGTCTTATTTTGAGAGAAAGCACAAATGAATCAGAAGACTATTGTTCCACAGTTTGAGATCAGATTATAAACAGGCATAGCCTGGGTGGGGAGTTGACTAATTTTGTAGCCAGTTCAGCAGAATGCAACCATATAATGTTCTTTTTGCAATCCAGGAGAAAGTTCAAACATGGACACACCACTTCAATGCCAGGCAACAAAATACAGAAGAGTTAAATTTCTTGTCATACCACAACGTGAATATGTAGCTCAGACTACATATACTCTAGACTCAAATATAAGGTCCTAACCCAGTATTTCTTTTTCCTTCCTAAATATAAGTACAGGACTTGGAGCACATTCTTCCTTTTTAATGTCAGCCATCTCATCAGCTTATTGAATAGCTTTAGGCAAGCTACTTCACTTTCCAGCTCCCATTTTGCAGATAAGGTTGCAGAGGGAGTAGAGGTGATATTACAGTCTACCTGCCAGGGAAATTGCAAGTCTGACATCTACAAAAAAAGCTAATGTAACATCCAAGGAGAATACATAATGCAATATGGTATCTATGTCCTTATCTCCCTTTTTCATTTTTAATATTTATGGTTAAATAATTCCTTCACTACTATACCTTTATTCTGTATGAAAGATGATGGTATTTACACATGCTGCAGATGTTTATGTGAAACACTTCAGGTTAAGTTTCCCTGGCATATAATTGCACCTTCGATTTTTTAGAGCCTATTAACAGGTTTGGTATTGAATACACAATCCCCTGCATTGTACCAGTGATGTCAGCAACACCACCCACCAGATGCACACATTTGTTGATTTTCTTTTCAAAAACTGTATGGGGAGCTTGAAAAAAGGTTTTATTTTGGTCAGAAATAATTTCCTTCGGTTCCCTTTTTAAGTCTTTCAAATTAACGTTGCTCATGCATGAGGAAGGAAGTCAGTCTCACATGTCAAAACTGAATATGCTGACATACAGCTATCGTTATTATAATCACAGTTATAGCATTATGATTTGGAGGATGGAGTGCAAAGCAGCCACATTTTGCTTACTTCAGGATATTCAACTTTTATAAATTGCTACATTTAATGACCCTGAGGCTACATCCGAAAACAAAAATTCTAAACAATTTGTTATTTAGGCCTTTAGCAAACTCTTGGTAAGAAAGTACCTAATGAAATATGCCATGAAATATGCCATGCAATTTCTTATGTAAGTGTCTCCTCATTTTCAGTAACGGCTAGGAAGCACAAGAACTGAATTTGCAGGACTTGCGACTTTCAGCTAGTGTGAAAGTAAACGTGTCTAATGTTGAGTCATTAATGACAGTTTTTGTCAGCTATGGATTAGTTAACAAAGCAATGCTGCCTCGGTATAGATTGCTCAAACCGAGTTCACGGCTCTGCCCTCCTCCTCAGCTCCTGGTAACTTCCAGTAAGACCATCAGGCAGGAGGCCTCACCAATGCAGAAAAGTAATGACTGTAGCTGCTCAACACAAAGGGCCCCACTGTCACCCCAAAGCACCCTCGGACTATGGCAAGCACAGCAAGATTGGGCGTTGGGCCTCCGTGCCAGAAGGAGCTCGCAAGGATGGGAGAAGGGCCTCAGCAGCTACTGGGCACAGGACATTCTGGATGACTCACATACAGAAGTCAGAACAACTAGAGTAGTACAGATTAACAGCAGACAGATCGTACAAGTTCCAGACTTTCTTTCTCTCATCATTACCAGTGGGTATTAAGGGGCTATAATAGCATATTCCCTATGGATCTGAGACTTAATAACATCCCTTTTCTTTTATTGCCACCAATAATTTATTTGCACTTTTCATTTTCAGATTTCATAGTAGTTGCACAAACCTGTTTTATCACCCACAAACACCTCAGGCACAAGCAGTGACATCCATCACTGATTTTTTTCCCCCGCAACGACACTAAAATAAGTGTTCAGAGAAGTGTGTCACAACGCTCTGAGCAAGCAATGCACTCTGTTCTGCAGGCTCACTTATGTTAACACTGGACATAGGCCAGCATACAGTTATTTGAAGAACAGTAAATCAGCACCTGTCTCTCAGTATCAGCTATGAATGAGCTTACACAAACGTGCACGTTTGCCAGCTGGCAAAATGCAGAAAATCCCAGGGCGGCCAATCCAGTACATCTTCATCCAGAACCGAAAACTAAATAGATCGTTTAACTGTGCTTGAGAAATTATTATGAAGAATAAGACCAAAAAAATCCACAAACATTTCTGTGCCAAGGGAATCTTGCCACCTGCTTGGCCACTGAGAAACCATACAACGATGCTCAGATTGGCACAACGTTTCTTCTAGAAGGAAAGCAAAGGCCCAAAGCATTCTGTAAACTCCCAAAAATCACTATATTGAAGGCAAAATCCAACCGGACGCTCTCTCTCTTATTGCAAGGTCCCACTTGCTGCAGTATCAGCATCTGTTTATCACCGTTAAATTTGTAAGTGTTCTTACTATTTGCAAAGACAGCAATGACTTACCCCAACCATTCATACACACACCGCTCAGCAGAGGTTAGAAGAGGCCACATTTCCAAACAGGTGATAAATATGTATCAAATTGGTACCTTTATATTAATTTTTTGTTTAGTTTTCTTACTGAGCATTCTTTTAAATAATCTAGCATCAAGTCTGTTGCACTGATGTTTGTTTTCGCTTTTTATTAAATCCTTTAAAGATCTAATGATAGTTCTGCCCTCTTTTCAACTTTCCAAAGACTTTTTCCAGCAGCAGAGAAGCTGGCTGACCAAACTCGGAAAAATGAAATTGAGTGCAAACAAAACACTTTCTCCCAAGTCTGTTAATTTGCTTCACCCAGTACAATTTTAGATCTCACTTGCAGTGATGCCAAGTCAGACTGCAGAAAAAGTATCACAGAAATTCTGATTTTCATAAAGTTCTTATTTTTTTCCAATAGCATTACAAAAGGCAAGCCTTTCATTAGGTTTACTACTTGGTGACAGCTTTCAAACCACTTTAGGTGTTACAAAGTGATTTTTTAAATCTTCCACTAAGTTTTCTAGCTGGAAAAAATAACCAAAATAGGGCTTATTTCAGACAATAAACATGAACCATCCCACAATTCCCCCTTCCCCCCCCAAAAAAGGAAAAAAAAAAAAAAAAAACGTATTCAGTTCTGTCAAATGTAAGAGTGCCTTGCATGTCAGACAGGTAATTCTGAATTTTAATGATGCTCACGCCCAAGTGGGGATGAAGGCTCATAAAGATTGTGCTCCTATTGTACAATTCCTAAGAAAGCTAGAGTGGTATTAAGGGCCAAATTCATCCCTTAACTCTAAATTAAGAAAGAAGCAAGCTTTTCCCTGTTGTCAGTATTTATATTTCAAGTTCTGAAATAATAACCAAAGCACTGTGTTAGGATTAAAAGGAAATATTTATCTTAGGTTTATCTTCAGAACTTACTTTATTTTTGCTGAAATGTTAACTCCTTCCCCCCTTTAACAATTTTTTAAAAAATTAGCTTGACAATCCTAGAGACTGAAAGACTGATATCTGATGCATGCAGCAAACAGGTGCACACAGAGGAGGCAGCAAGAACTTGCTTGCAGAGCGCAGCCAGTGTGCAGGGGCCTTGTGCTGCTGGAGAGGACCAGCTCTGGCAACAGGAGGGAGCTCAGGCTCGATACCAGATCTATTCTTGGCTGTCCTGCTGAGACTGCCAATAACGCACAGGCTCACATTTAGATTTAAAATACATTGACAGTTCAAATGCTGCGTTGCCTGCTTATATGTCAAAACCCAAGCTAATGGAGACTCCAGCTCTGGAGACTGCTTTCTACAAGCTCTGAGACACCAGCCTCCAACCTCTTTTCCAGAGGGGTTCCCCACTTGCTGAAAGTCAAGCAGCAGTTCTCTGTTCTTAAATTCAGATTCTGTTGCCTGCCTATTCTTCCCTTTTCCATGTCCTGTTTATAGTCATCCTCTCCTTTTAATCTGAATTGGCATTCCCTTTTCTTCATGCTCATTTGTAAAGCTAGTCTAATAGCTCCTTCCCTCCTTCCACACATTCACCGTAATTTTACTCTTGGAAGCAGGCCTCTGTTGACATGATATATCATTAAATGTCATAGGAAAACTGAACCCTCCATCAGCAATGGGTTGCTATTTGAGCCATTAAGCAAATATACATAAGCAGCTGTAGAAACAAGTCAAACTGGGCAGTTCTGGATATTAAAGGATAGTAAAAACAAAATTAACAAAGCATGGCCTGGCTACACCAAAGCAGGTTCTAGAACTTCCTATAAGGGAAGTCTTAAGAACAGACTGCAAATATTTGCCAAGAACAGAGCACATATACTTGAGTCTGCTTCAGCTCAGAAGATCATACTAGATCTTATAACATCCCTTTCCAGCTCTACATTTATTTTAAAACAGGTGATAAGATTTATTAAGATAATTGCATGAGTCTTACCATAACTATATAAACACACAGACTTCTATTCCATAGTCCAATATAACTAGATTAAAAACTGGCTAATGTTAGCTCAGGATACAGTTGTACATGACAAAGCAGCATGAAATAGGGAAGTTTTTAGTGAGCTTCCAGAGGAACAAAACAAGGCTTAATGTTTCTCAATATTCTATGCTCACTTCCAACTCACTGATGAAAATCACCACCGCAGAAAAAAAAAAAAAAAAAAAAAAAAAAAAACACAGAAGAAATGAGTTTGTAAGATTACTCTATCCTCTTTACTTCACTAAGCAGTGAAGACCACTTCATAACATAGGTACACTTGAGCAAAAACACATACAACCAAATGAAATGTCAGTACACCTTACTAGAAACAATAATTGCAGGCTATACATCTATACATACAGAACAAAAGACCACTCTCTAGGCACCAGCAAGACCTAGATGTATTTGAGTCTCATTAAACAAAAATAAGACTGTAGTGTGTTATGATAAAGACAAACGCTGTGTTACAACAGAACATGACAAATAAGGCAGAGCGATAATTTTTATATGTCATTGCTAAGAAGAAAACCAGGGCACTCTGAATTAGGATGTCTACTTTGGAGAGGAAGCAAAAAAAAAAGTTGGATAAGCTGTAGTAAAGACTATGCTGTTAAGAGCTACGTAATCCCCTTGTCAAGATGCAGGAAATGAAAACCAAGAACTACTTAGCACATCAAAAGGTTTGAAACATAACTTGATAATGTACATCAAGTTTTACGGGGAAGAAAGAAGAGGTACTAAAAAAACTCTGGTCCAGCCAAGAAATAAAACGAACATCTGGGTGGACTATAAAGCTCAGAGACCTCAAGTTAGGTGCAAATTTTATAACAGCAAGATTAGACAACAGGCACTGCAATTCATGATACCATCTTTGAGGCCTTCAGTTCAAGGTTGAAGGAAAAAAACTAACAAAAACAAAACAAAAAAGAACACATAGCACTGTGTTGTATATGGTGCCAACATATGCTGCAGACAAAATACCACTTACTAGCAAAACAATGATCTTTGATCATGTAGCAGTGTAGATGGTCTAATATCCCTTCACAGTCTTAACCGTTTTATTCTTAAACATCTAGATTAACAATCAAACATAAAGGCAAAGAACAACAAGAAAAGTATATATTCAGGTCAACCAAGATAGACACTTTTTTTTTTTTTGGTAAAATGATCTGTATATTCTTTTCACCTGTTTGTCTGAAGTTCTATGAGCTAGTCCCTCACTTCTCTATACTACAATTCTTGTTCTCCACTGCTTATTCTAGAGTGAGATTTGCCAAACCTTCTTCAGAGGCAGAAAGAGGAAAAGCAGCTGTTGTATAACATCAAGCATTTTTGTACTGGACTTTAAGGCCTGCAAGACTATAGACAAAACACAAAGATGTTAATCAAGCAGAATAGTGATCAAGTCATATGGCACAGAAAAGACAGCTCTTAAACAGCCACTTCAGGAAAGCCAAAACGGTATCTTTCAGATCTGTCATAGTCAGATGTTCCAGAGATCAAGCCCATTCACATGACAATACATCTTACAGACTTCTTAAATTATACTAGATAGTATATATTAGAGGTAACAGAACTATCAGATTTTTCCTATGTCTATTACCACAGAAGTATTCAATTAAAAAAAAGAGTAAATTATATGAGTGCTCTTCATGCAACCCCTAGAAAAACTCCACATTAACCCTGCTTCTTCTTTCACTTTAAAGGTATGCAGCACACAGCTGTTTAAAGTGCCTTACACACATTAGATAAATATGAGAAACAGGATGCTAGCCTCCAGCGCAGGGTATGCATTTAAACAGTCCCACCTTCCCTGATCAGCCAGTGCTTCTGAAACTCGGAACTCATTAATTTGACCACACAAAATAATGACTACCAACCAGCTGATGAACTGAAGACCATCACTTCAGGTATTAAAACAATATGTCTTACAGCATGATAAGCACAAACAGCATAAATATCATGAAGATACTGACCCACTTGCTCCCATCAACTACCTTGTTAAGTCAACCAAAAGCACATAGCATTTATCTTCTACCTTGCACCTAGATAGCACAAGTTTCATGAGCTGTGGGGCGCACATATCACAGAACAGGACCAATGAGTTTCCAGCATTTGATTCTTAAGGGTACCCATGTTATCCCAGCATCAAGATTCATTGTATCTTGATTTCCATATGGCTTTTGAAACATCATGCAAGAATCATCATTAAACAAGTCAGAAAAAAAAAAGTGTGATTTAGAAGAAACTTCTCTAAATTAACAGTGTAAAACCATATTCAAAACAGTAGTTAGCAGTTCAGAGATAGGTTGGGAGGATTTATCAAGCAGGACTCTGGAGGAATCTGCCTGAAGTCAAGTCAGGGAGTGAAAAAGTGCTAAGCATTTCTAAGACATAATTAGAATTCAAACTGATCCTGACAAATCAAGAAATGCTTGGGGAAAAACAAACAAGCCAACCCATGTTCAATCCAATATGGATTAGTAGGTATAATCTACTGCACAAATATAAAAACAGGAAATTTGTGTGGCCAGACATTTTGCAGAAAAGGCTCTCAAGTTATAGGAGATCATAAATTGAACCAAGTGACAAAAACTCAGGTAGAGTATTATCTCAGATTTGTGAGCCATGCTTAAAAAGCGTGGATCTCAAATCTCAGTGAAGCAGGAAGAATGAATAGCGATGTGTCAAAACAGGCCAAACAAAGTAGCTTTTCTTTCTTTTTTTTTTTTCTTTTTTCTTTTAGGCAAAAGAGATCAAAAGGAATGATCTTTCAATATGTAAGAGATGCCATAACAAAGGTATCTGTAAGTCGTTCTACACAAGCATTAAGAAAATAAAGGTAAATTTCAGTAGTAAAGGTTTAAGTTAAACATTAAAAGAAACTTGCTAGATATAAGGACAACTAAGCACTGGAACAGATTACCTACAGATTCTGTAGCACCACTATCAATGCAGGTTTAGAGAACTAGCTAAGCATCTATCACAAGTGATTCAAGCATGTGATTCAGTTGATCAGACCTTCAGCGAAGGCAACAAATAAGATGCTCTCACAGATGCTCCAGCCTTATTTCATAACATTTTAGTAACTTATACAACTAAAGGTAGATTATTTCATATTATGTCATATACATTTAATATTCATGAGCTTGCCTTTCCCTATCCAGTATTAAACATCAATATTTCATTAACTGATTTTTTTTAAAAAAGATCTTATACACCTTTTTCACTGCTCACATGAATAAGCTTCCCAGGAATATGCTTAAGATTCAGATTATACTGACATAACTGCTTAGAATTTTTTGTAAGAAGGGATTCCTTCTCTGGTGACTAATTTCTAACAGTTGATTTCTTGACTCCTATAGGTTGTGAGGACAGCTCAAGGTGGTCAGGGCCATGGCCTTGTAGGCTTGAGCTCTGTCTTCAAAATTTGCTCTCTGCCTATCCCAAATATATTTACATAATCTTCTGAAGGCTGCACTGATTTTAGTAGTTTTGTCAGGGCTTGTTCTTAACGAATAGATTTTTTTTCTCTTTGTTATTTCTGTCAACTCTCTACCTATAAGAGGGAGCTTTCAACAACTGCATCCATCATTAAAATAGTTGTGAGATAGACCTGCACTACAAAACTAGTAGGACTGATCCAAACAAATTATTTAACTCCTGTTAAATTATCTTCTGATAACAGAACTAAATAGATGGCCGAGCATACTTAAAACGGTAAAAGAAACTTCTCCAGAAGACAGCTATTTTAGCATTCAAGACAACCACTTTTATTATTCTCTCGATGCCAAAAGACTTCACCATCCCTCTTATAACAGTCAAAACCTTCAAAATGCACGGCGACCACATCTACATGGCAACTCTGCCTTCCCAACTCACAAACACATAGGACACTCAATTCACACTACTCTGTATTGGATCTATGATCCAGGTTTTCACATATTCATGAATAAAACTGCAGAAAGTCCATTTTTAATTTTCAGACAAAGAGTAAAAAAACTTCCAGTCTCTCTTACAAGTTCAGCTACAGAATGCAGACCTAACAAAAACAGCTGAAGGAATTTTCTAGGAACTTTAGTATTTAGTAATGGCTTTGAACCAGACAATATATCTGAATAAAAAAGCTCCTAGATTTTAGTCCAACTGCTGCTCTACACACACACATTCTATAATGAATAGTATTTTTTTCCTAATATGGTATTTATTTTCAGTGTATGATGCTTATCTCCTCCACAATTACTTACAGCTCCATCAGTCCTTACTGATTTTGCAATATGTTCACTTCCCAGCAAGGATTTTAAAGGTTTGGGGTCATGGGTGGGAATTGCTCATTTACATAAATATTCTTTGCCTACTCAGTCTAAGAGCAATCTAAGAATGCTCACCAGCCTTTGAAAATTAAAACAGACACTAGTCAGCCAACTGCTTCAAACTAGACTGCTAATACAGTTTGACAAAGTTCATTTTTTTCTAAATCTACTTTCCAAAGTGCTTATTGTTTAGGTAAAACTGAGTTGTTATAGTGATGGTGGTAAAAAAAAAAAAAGAAAAAAAAGAAAGAAAAAACTGCTAGATTATGCTTAATAAACCACAAGGCTTAATTTGCATAAGAATAAAGATGCACTAGAAATGCTAAAACATCCTTCACAGCACACAATTATTAATATAAAAAAAAGCAACACAAAGTATGCCTAAGTTATAATGTATTCTCAATTCTATTTTAAGAAAAGACAATTTCCATCCATTGTTAAAAATTATACTAAAAATAGGAAATTCTACAGAAAAGAGTGGAGAGGAAGAAATCACTGAAGATAATTGTCATTTATATGACAAAACAAAAAAAACTCTCAAAACTGTCCAAGTACCTTTGACCAAGTTACTTGAGTAAACCTAACATCTGACACTCACAGAACCATAGACAAATACATAATTGAGAAAACTCTGGTAACGTGTTTTTTGATATACTTTTACTAATTTGAAGAGAAAGTTTTTTCCCCCTCCTGTAAAGATGCTTAATCAGCAAGTCTAGAACTACCCTGGATTTTTCTTGAATTTGATTATTTAGTTGGAAGCCTGCATACCAGACTGAACTTCATCTGTGTCAAACCATGAGGCTCTCTTTTCTGGAAGGACATCAAGGTTCTTGCATGAAATCTGATGATCAGCACAGTAGGATTAATCAGAGAGGTAGCCAGGCTGATATTCTAGCAGAACAGAAACTTGCTTAAATGAGTATGGAACTGCATTTAAGATAGCCATAATAAATTCTCATCTCTTTGCACCAAAACTAAAATGAGACCTTGTTTGGAATGGATATGAAAAAAAAGCATCTGTGGTTGCTTCTGGGAAAATACAAGATATCCAGACTATTACCATCACTTTCCTAGAGTAATGCCACCAATTGCAGACTGACAGTGTGTGATGTCCAGTTTAGCTCTGCTTAAAGGGCTGCGGCAGGGAAAGGTTTTAGAGAGTTAGACTTATTTATATATAGGACAATAATTCTGGTATCTCAGTCAATAGAGGTTCTCTACAGATGTTTATCTCTGTTTGCCACCACCTGACTAAACCAAGCACATTCTTATATAAAAGAGTTTCATAATAAATCAGAAGTTTACCTAGAAGTTTACCTTTGCTTAACTGCTTCTTCCCCTCTGCAACCACTTCTGTTTCCTAGTGGTTATTAATACTGTACCTTTTGTTCGAAACACATGAGCATTTTGCCTCAGGAAACTTTTCCATGATGCTACTCACTACAGCATGGTAGAATATTACAGTGATTTCATCTAGTAAGTCTGTTTACACAGCACATAGTTGTTTAAGAAGTCCTAACATAAATATGATTGCCAATGCCACTATAGGATAAATTCATAATCCAGGCACTGAAAAAAATCTAAGCATTAAAGAGGGTAAGCTCCTCAAGTTACAGAATAGGAAAGATAAAATCTTTAAGCAGGAACATTGAGGACAAAGACAAAACTACTTCAAAACCTGGATTCTGAAATTCACTAGCAAACCAAGGTCTTCTATTCCTCAGTTACTTAGACATTACCCAAGCCTATTAGCACATTTATACACTCCACAGCAGTTTTGACATAATAGTATAAAGATAACTTGCAATGACAGACAGAACTCTAAATCTCTGTTCATTTTACATTAAGAAATATCTCTAGATACTACGACATTTGCTACAAAATGCACTGCAGGAAGCTTTCCAAACAGGAAAAATCAGAAAAAAGAAACCAAACAGAACCTTATTTTAAGCCTATATAAAAGTAGGCTTTATTAAAAAGGTTTTATTACCTGCCCATTTCAAAGATTTAAACACTTGTGTTAGCAAAATTAAACTTCATATATCTAGTAAAAATATCTATCTAAATATCTAGAAATAGTTGTGTGCAGTGGCTTGCCTTCACATAAGTAGAGAAGTACATGTGGATATCTGAATGTCTTTAAGCATTAGAGCAGCATGGAAAAAAAACCCTTCATTTTCTAATTTACATACATATTCATAGCAATAAAATTGGTTAAGAGGGTTTTTTTTTTTTTTTTGGTTTAAATTCTTAAAGGAAAGACTACATGAGGTACCACAGAATGGACATAATACATTGTGGGATGAAATAAGTTTCACTGACAGATATAATTTGGAGGGTGGCTTCATGAGGTACCACAGAATGGACATAATACATTGTGGGATGAAATAAGTTTCACTGACAGATATAATTTGGAGGGTGGCTTCATTTAAAGTCGGAAACCAGGAAAAGGAAACAAATTATTTCCTCAGTGTCTGAAAGCCTGGAAGTCAACTCAGTGTCCTATTCTTCTACAATAAAACTTAGCAGAACAGTCAAGACAGCTGGAATATCACTAGGCATTATAAAAATCAGGATCACAAGTCTTCTGTATGGTTTCATAAATTGCTCTAAGAAAATCTTTATCTACTTTCCGGATATTGTAGTAGCAGGTCACCAACAACTTCAAACTTTCTCATTCATACTATTTATTATGAATCTTACAAATCTTTGATAATTTGAATAAAAAACAAGGTGTGACAAGAAGAGAAAGAAAACAGCAGGTAACTATTACAACTCCAGTGCAACAAAGCTTATGATTTCAAATTAAATAATTACATGTAGCTCTCCTAACACATAGGCTTGTAATGTTAGGAGGCAAAGACTGGCAAAGAAACAAGTATAATCCTCAAAACCTAATTACCAAGCTAAATTAAAGACATCCAAAGTTACATACGAGGGAAGCAACAGCCATTGGTGTTTAACACAATACATGAACACATAAAAATAAACAGCAGAGATCAGAAACCAAACCAAAGATTTTCTAGCTTTTACTGCTTGTTCCAAATACCTCTGCAACTTTATCAAAATAAATTGTTAGTAATAATATAAATACCTAGAAGAGAGACAGGGAAAATACTTGAGCAAATGTAAGAGCAAACAACTGACTTTAGAGAAAGTAGTATGCCTGCTGATAATTTCACATATTCTCAGCACCAAATACACCAAGCAATCAACATGAAGAAGGAAAGAAATTAAACACACACCTTGAACACCTCAGAGAAGAAACCAGAGCCAATTTTCTCACAGGTGAAATCATCAAGGCGGGTAAGTCTGGAAAAGGCACTTATCAGGGCTTTGTATGAAGAGGTCCAAACTCTTCCTATCTGGGATGCAGTCCCATCACCTCCACTGCCCCCATCAAAGTCTTCAGTGCGCTCCAAGCGTGGTGGAAATCCTGCTATTGAATTCCTCTTACTTCGGTCCATTTTGAAAACAAAGCTTCCTTTTGATAAGAGAGGACTTTTCACATCTTAGGTACTTTGCTGTCTTCTCTGCTCTTGCTGGATGCTAAAATACAAGAAATTGAGATGATGATTATTGTAAACATATCTAATCAAGTTTGACAGAAATCCAGCTCAACTTACACCAGTTTAAGAAAAAAAAAGTAGAAGATATGCAGGTAGGGGGCACAAGGAAAAAGAAAAATCAACATCATATGACCTAAAGATCTGTTTTCTTTAGATTCTAAGAAATCCTTTATGCTCTTGCTACTAAGAGATACATACATTTGGAGCTCAGAACTAAGTGATAATAAAAGAACCTTCATCGACCAACACCATCACCTTTTTTCTTTTTTTTTTTTTTTCCTTTTTTCAAAAAAAGTAACCATTAGCTGCTAAAGCAAACAGCTAGCAGGAGGAAACCCACAAAATATGCTGTGCTCTAATCTACTTCAGTAGCAGTTGGTGACCAATCTACTGCTATCACAAGAAGCCATTTCACATTAGGGGTTGAACAAAGGATCCCTAAATAGAAAAAGGGATCAACTTTCAGCTGATTTACAGGAAATTTTTAGCTGTCAGTAACAGTAGCTGGTGCACCAACAACTTTGTTTTTTAAAGCTTCCATGTATGTGTTCTATGACCAGTTCCTTAACTGATAGAAACATAAGTTTATATCCACTCAAGATCGAGGCTCCCAGTTTTGTAAAAAAGTCAACAATCCTGCTACAGAAACAAAGTGTTCTTATAAGAAATTGCCAGAACAATTCTGCACACACACATGCTTTTTAAACTATACTGTCAGTTCAACTGAAATCACAGAAAATAAGCTACATTTTCCAAGTATGAGAAAAAAACAACAGTAAGATTTTTTTCTTCTTTTTAAGAGGATGATGAAGTAATCAGGATGACTCTGGAGGCCATCAAATCTGACTTGGATTGGCAAACCTGACAGGTGGCCTACTTTTTTTTTTTCCTTTAAATTTTAGACTCAAGAAGTTTGCACATCTTTTATACACTTAACTATTCATTTGCAGCAATTCAGTGAGCCCCTACAAAACTTGAGAAAACTAAGCAGTCACACAAAGAAAAAAAAAAAGATTTTTATTTTTTGGAAAGGGTGAATGAAAAAAATGACAGGGAGGGAGCAAGACAAACAGTAAAATAACATTTATTTTTTCCTTTATGGTGGACAAGATAGTTACGAAGCATGGAGCAGACCAGGCAATTTTCTCTCTATTTAAACAGATGTACAAAACCTGAACAATACACTACTGAATTTGAAGAGCATCTCAAAAACTGAGGCTCACCAGCTGCCTCTGAATAGACAGCAGTGCTGCAAAATGCATGTTTTGTATGCCATGTATCTTTCAGAGATACTCTGTGCCAACACACCAGAAAAACATGTAGACCTTCCCTGCCTTCAGAAGTAAGCTCTGTTGAGCCGTGAGGAATTAATTTGAAGTTGTGCTCTCCAGAAAAAAAAGGGGGGGGGGGAGGAAAAAAAAAACTTTTCAAGTTCAAGGATAGTGTTTATTTCAAGCATCTTAGAACTTACTTCTCTAAACAAGAGCTTCTAGGGGAGGGAACAAAGGGTATGAGAGTTTTACCAGGGTCTGCTCAGGAACATTTAATCTTTATCAAATCCTACATTGTGGTGCTCTTACAGAATTTTTTTATGCAGACTCCCACATGTGTGAGCTTACTGCACTTTTCAGAAGATACTATTACATAATCTAACATTATAGTATGCCTGACTGCCACACAGGGGATCGCGATCTAGTTTCTGACCTTGTATTCTTGCCCAATGAGCCCTGAAGGTCTGAAAGTGGTATGGAAGAGGATCTCATGGGGAGGCTTGTAGACCTCCCCCCCCCACCCCATAATTCTACTGAAACAGCATGTCCATTCTGCAGTCTAGCAAACCAAAGCAACTTGTAAATCAAGGCTATAAATTCAAATACTCAGACAAAACAAGATCTATATAAAAACAATCAGAGAACGCTGCTGTTTCCCAAACAGAGGCACATACCAGCTTAGGTAAGTGATATTAAACCGGAGAAAAAAAAACTAACTCCATCTTAAGCATCCAGATACCATTAAAAGGAAAAAGGAAAAAAAAAAAAAAAAAAAAGAGAGAGAGAGAGAGAGAGAGAAAGAAAGATCAGGCTTTCAATATAGTCACTCGCTAAACTACATGTGTATAAATATTTTATATACATTATATATACACATATAAAAACAAGAAAAAAACCTTTGCACATATATATCCTTTAGATTAAAATCACATGGTGAACTTTGCAAAAGTCTCTACAAATTGCACAATGAAAGAAGAGATTCAAAGTACTTCACACAACATAAACCCAAAAAGCTTTTGCCATCTGGATTCCCAAGTAACCCATTCCTTCATTTCTGCTTGCTAAAGCTTGCTTGTTTCCAGACAGCTACACAAAAATCCTTGGAAATTATTAGGCTAGAGCTCCATTTGTCTAGTTTCTCTATCCAGGACTGCATAGGCAGAATTAGAGGAAATTTTCACGTGGGCACAGATCCAAGGGGGCCTCCTGTCATTTTGGCCAATTACACTAATGATCACATTCTCAATGAAATCAACCGAGGTTTAATTGACTGTCAAGTCAGTCTGAGGTACTTTAATTTACTACTTCGTCTGGTTAATTAAAGTGCACTGAACAGAATCCAAGACCATCCTGCTGCAGAATTGCAGGTTGTTGGCTTTCTTTCCCCCCCCCCACATTGCAGTTCAGCTTAAAGACTCTTAAAGCTGTGCTTAACAGCCAGTTAAAAAGCACTGAGCACTTTTAAGTGTTTCCCAATACATCCTCAGCTTTCACAGCACTTTGACTTCCTTTACACGCACACACAAAAATCCTACCCTACTCTACCAAGCCAAAATCTTCTAGAAATACATCTTCCAAAATGCATACATGCCCTACTCGTCGCTACTTATTAATTATAAGCCCTACTTATTACATTACTAAAACCTACAATTTCTTTGAATGTTTCATACTATACCATTTTTTAATTTCTCGGTTTAAAAACAAACCTAAAAAAAAAGAATCAAATTAATAGAATGCAGTGGGTATCTTTTTTTAAGAAATTACTATAAATACAAATACTATCAGCAAGTAAGAGGTTTAGTTTTCAAAAACAATGCGTACATCTGAGAATATTTAAAGATGAAAAACCCACAATATCACATCAAGTTATAGCTTACATACTGATGCAAAACTAACAAGATATTCAGTACTGGCTAGTATATTTCTACACTCTTTGTAGATTATATACACACACACACACCAAAAAAAAAAAAAGAGAGAGAGAGAGAGAGAGAGAGAGAGAGAGAGAGAGAGAGAGAGAGAGAGAGAGAGAGATGGGTCAGGCTTCTCAACTTTAACAGCATCCTCCATGTCCCAGAACATAAAAACAAGATCCTTCCAAATCCATTTCAATACATTACTACTTTTCTCTCACCAGTATCTTTATAGTATGTGCATATTTGCACTCAAAAGTCAAACTCTGTTTCCTTAAAGATGGCCTTAACAACAACAACCATTTTTAGACACAGAAGACTGTCGCTAGGCATTCAGCCTGGAAAGCAATAAATCTGGTGGATGCATGTTATTAATTTGAAAAGGTTTTCTAAAGAACAAGATGCCAAAGCTTTGACATAAGACATTTGCCAAGAGTTAACTGTTTAAACTCACAGTTTGATGTAGCTTCAAAACCCAGCGCTACAAAAACACACAGAAATCACACTGGCAGGTGTCACTCAAAGTTATAACAAAAAAAGAAAAAAAAAGAAAAGAAAGAGAAGTGTTCGCTGCAGTAACATGTGGAAAATTCAGAAAAGCCTCAAAGGAATCTAAAGAACAAAATCTTTCAAGGACTGAATTGACTTTGAAGCGATTAGTCGGGGGGGGGAGGAGGAGAAGGGAACAAGAGTTTGGGATTGAAATACAAGAAATTAGACTAAATAGGTAAAGAAGAACCAGGTGTTCCACAGCTGTGCTTTCAACTGCTACTGTCAACTTTCCTAACAGAGGAAAGAGACTGTTTGTTTGCAACTTAGCTTCCAGTCTTCGGGAGAAAGATAGTACTACCTACTTTCAGACAGACAACGTAGCCACAAGCACCAGAGTTTGCACTACACTAGACCTAGCTCATACTGCAGTCTTTCTGCTTGCAATGCAGTAAGTCCTACAGTCCAGTTTATCTTTTTAGTTACTATATTACACTCAATTAAAAAAAAATCATTAGGTAACTTTTTGCTGTAATTTCATCACCCCTGTAGAAGACAGTTCCAAACTCTGGCCAGTGCTATTGCACTGACAGTTTGCCACAGCTGCAGCTAGCGTTCCTCTTACGAGAGACCTGCATTATCCCCCCTACTCCAGTACAGGGACTGGAAGTTTGCTAAACTGCATGCTAGTTTTGCAAACAAGCCTCCACAAAAAGCTTTGCTGAAACAAACAACTCATTTATTTTGTAACTGAAGCCAAGTTTGATCCCAACAGAAGAGACCAGCCACTACACTGCAGAAGCTGAGACCTGGGGACAAGGTTGTAGGTTTATGCCTATATTTGATACAAGTAGTTTTAAAGTCTGGCACATGCTTAGAAGGCAAATATAACTGCAGAAAAAAGACACTTCATCTTTATGACAACAATATTATTGCCAACAATTTCTAGAGTCCAAATGTGATACAGAACTAAGCTTAAACAAAAAGTGCCTGCAAAAATCCATTTGTCCCATAACCTGCTTGTAGTGATTTCAACCCATAGTGTAGATGGACTATAACAATGCTTTGGTACTTGACTAAAGTCAAATAAACTAAAGTAAATCAGGTACAACATACAGCTGCTGCTTCAAATGGGTAATTTAAATATATCATGTTTGCCTGACAAAACAGGAGATTTGCAAGCCATCCAGAAAGCCCTGCTCTTCCCTCAGCCTCTGCAGGGCTCAGTAAAGAGGCTGAGAAGCAGCTCACGACTTCCAGGTTTCTGTGCACTGAGGTTAGCTCTTGAGAAAAAGCAAAAGGTGTGAAAGCCTCTTAATACCAATGGGTATTGTAACATCCCAATAATCAAGGAATTCTCCCTCAACCTTTCACCAAGGTTTCTATCTGAGGGGTGAGAGCTCTGTTTGCACTGGGAATTTCCTCACAGGAGATAGGAAACAACTTACAATTTTTTGATGCAGCCAGTATAGCATAAGCAACAAAAGAAAACAGGAGTGGATGAAAGAGGGATGAAATCAAAATAAATAGACTGTGTTTCATATCTGACTGACCTCTCTTGGACACTATCTTATGTTATATAATCATATACAACTGTGAACATTTGTACTTTGCAGCTAAAGCTATCATCTCCACAAACATTTACGAAACCTGCTATAATCTACCATTAAACTATGGCTGAAACTCCAGCCCATATTTAAGTGTTTTTTACTTCAGGTACCTGATACACAAAGAGAACAGTAACAGTTCTAATTTATTTACAAATTTGTGAAGTGAGAACAGCGCTTCCTAAATTTGTTGTTATTAAGATATTGCCAACATTGGTATTCAAATGAAGCTTCTTCCAGCACACCCCAATCTGAAGCACCTTGGGTACCAAGGGGAAATACATACCTCACAGTTTGAGAGCCACAAAGCTGAAGCACATGAAGTTGGCTTTCAAAAGCAAAGTTATTTCAACTAACTCCCCTCCTGGCTGCAAAAGCAATTACAGTTGTTCCACTGGCTGCACTGAAGAATCAAATAATAAAGTGGCTTAGCCACTAGCATACGTGTGTTCAACTTAAGAAAAAGTGACAGAGCCATATGAAAAGAAGCTTACTAAGTCAGGCATAACCACAGAGGACTTGGCAACAGACAACAGATGGGGCCAGTGGGATACAGGGGCCGATTACTAGATGTGCTTACTGATAAATGCACAACTTCAAATTAATACATTAAAAAACTAGTAAGTAGCAGAAAGGTTACAGATTTGACCATTTTTTGATCTTGCCTAGAAGAACATGTATTTTTATGCCAGGCTGCAAAGTACCATGCTATAAGGATACAAACAAAAGCTTTGCTCCTATGCAAACGCCTGGTTCTTAGCTATAGGAAGAATATAGAAAGGAAAACTATTATGCAAGAGAACCACAAGTTTTGTTATTTTCTGCAGCAGGCATAGAAGCAACGGTTCCCTCCTTCAACCCTGCAATTCTTTCATGAATTTGTCAAATGATTTACATAAAGAAATTCAATGACGAAAGCAGATGCATAGAACCAGAGGGTCTAGTTAGGTTACAAGAGGCATATACCACTAAGAATATCTCATTTGGGCCAATTTTCTCCTTTCACAGTCACAAAAACATGAAGTACTGAAGCAAGGATTGGTCCATTCCTATCTCCTGCTCTGCTCCTATTGCCAGCTGTTCATCCTAACAAAACAGAATGTACTCCTGTAGCACAACTGAAAAAACACACAGAACAGCACATGCTTGCCACCAGCTTGGGGAAAGAGACCCATCTGCTTTCAGTTCAAGCTATTTATGTTTTGCATACAAGTTTTACATGGTGACAAAACAAAAAGCATAATGGAAGTATACAGACATGTCTACAGCTATACAGCATACCTTTACAAGAGTCAGAGAAAATGACATTTTTACTGGCCTATCAGGATAAGGTATGCAACAATAATTTCCAAATATGATGACTTAATGGAAAGGTTTAAGGCTAATCCACTGGGCATATCAGAGTTTCTCATAAAACATCTTATGTTAGGCTGTAAATTCCACTGACTAATTAAGTCCACAGAACTGCAGGTCTATTGATTTTGCAGACAATATGTTAAAAAATATTATTTTAGCTGAAGCGTAAAGATTACTCATAAACTGGCCTAAAAATTAAGGTGAGAAACAGAAAGGTCTAAAGTTAAACAAAATCCAGTTCAGTACTCAAAATTTTAGCCTTCAACTCTCCAGGTACGTAACAGAGTATCCAACTGGAAAGTCCTCCAATTTGCTTAAAAGCGAATACAGTTCCCACCCTCAGTGGAGCACAGTATGAGGAGCGATCGGCTCCGTTTATAAAGCACTTCTCATGTCAAAGCCACAAAACAAACACGTACGCGCATATACCTGACAGCCAAGCCTGTCACTAACGCATGACTCACGTACTCTTACGGCGCAGCGCTCAGAACAGCAAAACCCGAGCCAAGTTCTCACAGCTCTTGGCAAAGCGACCGCTCCGAGCGCCCACGCGGCGGGGCAAAGATCCCGCTCCGCCCGCTCGCTCCGCAAAGACCTCTGCCCCGCGGTGCGAGCGGGGGCTCCCGCAGGCGGCTCGCGGCGCCGCCGCCGCGCGCGGGCGCCCTGCAGCACCCGCCGCCCCTCCGACGCCGCCTGCGCGAGCACAGCCCCTCCGCGCACCTGTTAAGCGAAATCCATCACCAACCCTTGCAAACAGGCACGCGCGCGCGCGCGCACGCGCCGCCTCCCCGCCGCCCCCGGCCGTTACCTGAGCGCCGGCGCCAGCAGGGCCCACGGGCGCCGCGGGCTCTCATGGCCGCATACACCCCCCCCCCCGCCTCCTTCCCCGGCCCCTCAGCACCCCGGCGAGGGTCCGCGCCGCCGCTGCGGCAAGCGAGGGGGCCCCATGTGAGGAGCGAGCCCAGCTGCGGGGCTCGCGGCCGCGATCGCCGCCGCCGCCGCGACTCCGCCTCCCTCGGCCCCCGCCTCCGCCTCCGCCCCCGCTGCCGGCGCCGCCGCCGCCGCCCGCTGCGCCCGGGGGCGGCACCCGCAGAGCAGCCCAGCCCAGCAGCCAATCGGTATCGCCCGTGCGCTAGATGGACGGGGGAGCTCGCCCAACCGAGGAGCGGGACTCAGGCGGAGGGTCTCGATGGTAGTCCACGTGAGTGCCCCCCTTTGTAACTGGCCGAGAGCAAGTTGAGAGGCAGGTGGTTTGGCCAACTGAAACAGAGATAACTACTCCTGGGGCAATAGCGACAGGAAACAGAGAGGGGCGTTGCTAAGGGCGCTTCTCTCTCATTGGTCAACCTTAGAGGGCGGGTGGTAAATAAGAGACTCAGCCAGTAAGAGTGAGCTTTGCTTTGTGACGAAAGGGCTAGCGAGCCAATCACCGAGTGTTTACAGAGCGCAGTGGGCGGGAAGCTGTCAGCGGGCCCCGCGCCTCCCGGCAGGCCGCGCGCGGGACGAGCGAGTGGGGCGCCATGAGCGCGGCCTGCGGGCGCGGGCTGAGCCGCGGCAGCGGGGGACCCGCCCGCCCGCGGTCCCGTTCCCGGCGGGGCTGACGGTGGTGGTGCTGCTCGGAAATGCCCTCAGAGAGGGACCGGGGGCTCGGAGTGTGGAGGGCTTGCTGTACCTGAACGTGGTGGGCAGGGGGCTGGTTATATGCTTGTGTGGCCCTAGGTGAATAAATACAATAAATATGTAAATATTATTTAGATATACTTTATAAATAAAACGTCCATCAGATAACAATAACTGTGTCGTATGTGAGAAATGTTGGCTGCTGTTTGGTGGGACTCCTTATTAAACCCTGATCCAGCATTTACTTTAACATAGGTGCATCAGGTCTTAGTTTAAAAAACCAGCCAGTGCTGCAAGTTACAGCGTTGATCTTCACCCGTTTGCACTAACAGGAATTTATACAAGAGTTAGGGAGTGCCAGTTTTTAACCATGTGACCACAGTTAAGCTTCTTGGCCATATCTCTTCTGCTAATACTTTTAATTACATATCTCCATAGGACAGTGACTTTCCCACGGGACTCTTGTTTTGCTGCAGCTTTGTTCTGATCTCTTCCTCCCTCCACTTTTCCAGACTTCAGTAGGTTACTCAGGCTGTTTCCTTCTCTAGCAGCCTTCTGTTTTCTTCTTCTAGCTGCCCACAACCTAGTCATGGTATCAAAGTAGGAAACTAAACCCTCTCTGCATGTTGCACAGAAAATGCTGCTCAGCCCCTCGAGCACCTGGCTGCAGATTGATTAATCTCAAATTTTCTGAGGTTTTGGCTGCCAGTCTATAATAATTCTGTGGTTATCACATACAACCTGTTATGTTTCAAAGGCTTATAACTTATCCACAACTATCTGCGCAATTAGGCAGCTTGTAACAGGTATAGAAAAATTACTTTTTTACTGCCAAACTTAAAGTATCAATTCCAAAGCATGAAGGGATAGAGCATCTTATTAAACAGTTTGGGGGGAGGAGATTGTTTTACATTGACAAGGGGTGGATTTTTCCCCCTGATTTAATCTTTGGCAATGGTTGAGCTATTTCTACTAAAACTGTTCAAGAAAAACACGGTTCATCTGCTATAGAGTCTTGGATTGAAAAAAATGAATCCCAAACATTTAAAACTGCTAAAGTTGTAGCTAAAAAGGTTTCAGGTAAGAATACATTACTCAACCTTGCCATACTGTATTAGTAATATATTGTGTTTTCTCCCTATTGTTTGTCATTAATTTTTCCCCTAATGTTTTTAACTTAGTCCAAAATGTGCTTGATTGACTTTCATTTTGGAAGCATTAGCACCAACTCCACAGATAATACTGAATAGAGATTTACACTTAAAGGTGGATTAAAATCTCTAATCTGAAATTTATTGATTGAATTTAGTTCCAGAATGTTACCCAAGTTTCTAGTGAGACTTTCTGTATAAATTTAACTGCAAAAATATAATGGTTCTGCAACACTAACAGCTTAAAAGTACTTTGTGTGAAGAGAAAGAATTGCCCGGTTTTCTTTTTCTTTTGGATTTCCTTTACTAACAATGACTTTCCCACACTCCCAAATGCTAAATATCACCCATATACAAATATCTATTCTAATGACAACTCATACATAGGATGCAAAGAAGCTTCTGTAATTAAGCCATTAAACAATGATTATCTTATCCATCATATTTGAATGTTTGACTAAATAGATGGAGCTCCTCAGGCCTGTCAGTGTCTTCTGCTAACACTCAAGCATACCTGAGCTCTAGAATGGAACTTTACATCAAGACTAAACTTCTTCTATAATTAAAAAAATATATTTTGTAAAGTTAAATTTCAGTGCTTTACATTTGGCTGGGATTTATCCATGCAAGACTGTACAAAGTAAAATACGAAATATCCTAGGGTCTTCATGGACATTCACTATGCCACGGTACAGTGGTCCCTGCTGCTTTGTACCCTGTTAAAGAAATGCCAGTGCGTTCCAGTTTTCACTCACTCACTATTTCCCCACTGCTCTTTGTCCCTAATGTTTTAGAAGTTATTCATCAGCTTCAGGATGACATCTGGTGGCAGATGTTTATTACTTCTCTTTTCGGGGGCTAATCCCAGTACTAAAGCAAATGAATTATCTTTCTCCAATTCCTCAGCATAAATGGGAATCCACCCCCCTCCTTTTTTTTTTTTTTTTTTTTTGGCTTTTCAGTAAAGATGTAAGCTATCTTTGCTTTTTGCTCACAAGTTTCTTATTGGTAATATCCAGGAACAAGCACTCATCCCATCTACTAGTACATGGTAACATCATTAATATATGCCAGTATGATTCAGTAAAATTAACTTTCATTTGGAAACACTCATAATATACTTCATACACCCATTGCATGGGGTCTGATGATTAGAATTATGCCACAAATGATCCCTGTTTTGGAGATAGGATAGTTCTATAAGCCCTCCTACTGCTTTATCTCAAAGACTGAAGGCCTATAGCGGAAGAAAGTGGGTTTTTCTGGTGACTACGTGTGTGCACACGTCAACAGCAGAACCTCTGTCTGAGAAAGTCCCCTTGTCCCTCCTTACAGCTGGCAGAAATACCTCAGCAAATCTGTGGCCTTAAAACGTGCAGAAAATGAGCAGCTTTTATAGCTTTCCTATATTTCCTGGAGAGAGAAAAATTGATGTTGTATTGTGCTTCATCAAGGAGGCACATCAAAGGAAAAGTGTTGCAGAAGTCTCAGTGTATTTCATTTTAATGGTCTCTCTCTTGCATTCAAGAAGAGCCGTGCATCCTGTAAATACCTCTGCAGGAAGCTCGGCTCACGGCGGGTATTCCCCACTCCTCCAGCTGCCGGTGAGCTGGCTGCCCTATGCAAAGATCAGCTGCTCCAAAGACAGTTCTGTGGTTTGTGGTTTGCTTCTTCGTGCTATCAGTCTGTCTTCCTTCCCCAGAGAGATCACTTTAGCTTTTTAAGTGTAACTGGTTTGACAAAAGAGCAGCCAAAGCTAAACTCACGGGGTGGCAATAAAAAGAGATGTGAGAGAGCTTGGGTGACAGCAGGCAGGAGGGGGAATTCCCTTCCTCTGGGCTTTGGAAATGCCCCAGAGGCAGAAAAGGTTGCGAGATTTCTCATTCCCAAGGAGAAAAACTCTGGGAACACTCATAAATTAAAGGAAGCAGGTAAGATAGGTGTATCAGGGAGGGGAATGCCAGACTATGTAGGGAGGTGATAAAGCTGAGGTATGTAGCAGGAGTAAAGCCACCACCGATCTGTCAAGCCACGCACCTTTGACTTGCAGCTGCGTTGGCAGGAGAATTTTGCTGCCTCTTGAAACCACCCCTGCCTCCTTCCTCTACCTTCGTCTTGCCACTTGCTCGTGCTGCGTGTGCAGCTGCACAGAGACCTGGACTGGGGAACCAATGCTGATGAAAAACTCAGGGAAAAGCAGATAGTTCTGTTTTTTTCCCGGGTGTATGAGTTCTCTGTGCCAGAAGGTGGAGGAAGGGAGCCAGGAGAGCTTTGCTTAAGCTCCTTTAGGCAGCACTACTATACAATGTGAAATGGCCCACAACCCACCTGCGTGGGCTCACCTGACTCTCCTCGCGGGCAGGTGAGTCCCTTCTTGCACTCCAGGATGCCAGGCAGGAGGCACAGCTCATCAGCTTCATCCGTGACCCAACAGCCAGCACGTTCTGGGCTTAGGCGGTGGCCCAGGGCAGGAGTGACTGTGGTACTGTAGCATGCGGGGGGGGGGGGGAGGTTACAGAGTGGTCTGTACTCTGCCTCAGCAAAGCCTTTTGGGCTGAGCCAGGCTTTGGGCTGAGAAGCCTCCTCTGGAGTTGCTCAGCAAGGATGTTAGAAATGAGGTCTGGGCTAGTCGTACCCTTTGCGGAGGGAATGGGCTCAAACAAGGAATTTCTGCGATCTGAAAAATGGGGTCTGGTAACAAAAGACCAAAGAAGCTTGACATAGTGAAGACTGACCATATACTTAAAAATGCCTCCATGGCAGGGAAACAGCTGCTTATTATAGAGAGCTCTTCTCATCTTGTAGTTAAAGACCAAGTCAGCTGCAGTGACTGGAAGCCGAAGATGGAAAAATTAAAGTTGAAAATAAAAGGGATACATTTTCAACAGAAAGGGGGGTAGCTTATTCTGAGGTAGCTTAGCACGTTCTAGTAGATGGTCTCAGGATAAGAACATCTGGCTAAACTCACGGCTGTGTTATTCTGGCGGGTGGAGAAGGTGACCACAATGGCCCCTTTTGACCATGAGCTCTGTGAATGTAAGACATGTTTTCTCACAATTACAGCATCTTTTCTGGTCATGTCCTGCTGCCACAACACATCAGACAGTATCACAAACCTCTGTGCTCATTTGCAACAACCTCCCGGAGGGACTGTCTGGAATTTGCCTCCTGTCTAATGTCAGCATTGTCCCTTCCCTAACCCCTTTCCAGGGCAGATATTAAATAGGGCAGACATGGAAAATGATCCTTTCAGGCTTTTGAACCCTTTAGTTTTCAAAAAGCATCTTATTGCCCCCACCTCTGAAAGATTGTCTTCCCACCCGTGCCCCCCTTGGCCGGCCTTGCCAATAGCCTTTGCAGACTGAGGTGAGGTTTGCTCATGGATAAGCAGCCATTCCCCCCTGCTCCGAGCAGGGCAAAATGCAGCCGGTGCCGCACTTTCACTGCGTCCTCTTTGTCAAGCCCCAACCACCCTCCCGGCTTCAAGGAGAGCTCTGCAGGGGGCTGCTTGAATGGTCTCCTCTGAACGAAGACTGAAACGTGTGTTGATAAGAATGACGGTAATGTTTGTCTCACCGCTGATGTGGACAAGGCAACCAGCGTGTCGTTGCACACAAAGCCGTGCTGCAGCATCAGCCCAAACCTGGGACGCGCAGCTCTGCACAAGTCCCAGCTACCTTGGGGTTTGTTAAAGCATCTTGCAGTGTTCCTCTTACAGACAGAGCCCATGCACGAGGCTGGTAGCAGTGCGAGACACCCTGCCTTGGGAACCAAAAGGAGCTTTTGCTGGGACAAATGGATATTCCCATTTAAGCAGCTGCCGTGCTGTGACCAGTGCCACAGTCCTGTGCTCCCCTGCCTCCTCATCATGGTCATCTGCTATCTTGGCTCCAGTTCTGAGCCTGTCCACACATCAGGCCCCACAGTGACAGTGCTGTAGTGTCAACATAGCCAAGCTGCTGGTGATACCAGAGGCATGGAGTGGTACAGAGCTGGACGGCCACCCCCAGCCTGCTCCGCAGCACTCCCTGGCCAAGAAACCATGCAAGCACCCAAGGCGACAGATGAGCCAAGACCAGCCTGTGCTTCTATGACCAGGTGGCTTCAGCTCTAGGGAGAATATGTCAGAACTAGCTCCCACTATGTGCCCATCTCCCTGGTGAGCTCAAGTGAGACCCCTGCACCCAGGGCAGGCTCAGGCCATGGCTCCCCATAGAATCACCTGAGATTTTGGGCTGTCTGGCCCCAAATTATAGGGGAAGAACCTGAAACATCTGACAAAGCCGTATTCACACCAGCACCCACTGGAGTGTGGAGGTATGAACTTGCACTGGCTTGAACTGTGGCAGGCTCCCAAAGGCAGCTCTGCGTCCTCCAGCCCGGGCTTTCTGCAGAGCTTCAAGACAGACGAGCACTCAATTCCTGTCTAAGTCCCCGCTCAGGTCTCCCAGTCAGTTTTCCCTGGCTCCCTGAGACAGCAAAGTCCTAGTGTTTATTATTGCTCTCCAGGAAGGGTTGTCCAGCTCTGAAGCTTTTCTGTCTGATCTGTTTTATTTCAACAGTTTTGTTTTTCCTTTCCTTTTTTGCTGGGTTACAAAGCTGTAAAGGCCCCGTGGGGAGGAAGAGGAGTCAGGATACACAGCGGGGAGAAGACAAACTCCCAGTCTTGAAGTCAGGTTCACTGCCTGTGTCACTGGTATTAAAAATAGATGAATGACAGTGCTCTCTGCATTGGAGGAGCAACAGAAACTACTGAGCAAATACTCCCTCTATCAGCCTGCAAGTCACCAGTAGCATCTTCTTTTCTTTGATGAATTCCTTTTTCTTGACTCTGGCTTTTGGGATTTTACTTTGCCTTGGAGAGGAGAGGAGAGGAGAGGAGAGGAGAGGAGAGGAGAGGAGAGGAGAGGAGAGGAGAGGAGAGGAGAGGAGAGGAGAGGAGAGAAAAGAAAAAAAAAAGAAAGAAATACTTGTCTAATGTTTCAGCCTTGGGGGAAAAAAGAGACTCACTTTGGTTTCTCTCTTCTGCTCTTGTCAGTTGGCCACCAGCTCCCTCTGAGACCAGCAAACCCCTTCTGCCGCGGGGGCAGAATCGCCTCCCCTAGAGAGCAGCCCCTCTCGCGAGCCCGCAGCAGAAGTCCCTCCGGAGCTCGAGCGTGCACCCGCCCCGGAGGGCATGTTTTGGCCCATCTGCCTCATGACTAACTCCAACCTTGCTCAGCCATCCTCAAAAAGCAGGTGTGCAGTGGAGCTTAAGGCAGGCTGGGGCCCGCTGAGCTCTCCTGGATACGGGCTCTGCGAGGGCAGCACGAGACGTGCCCTGAAGGAAAGGGAGGAGGACGGAGAGGCCGAAGCACAGGAGATGGGATGATCTGCCTGAGCCGCGGCGCGGCTCACACTGCTGGCCCCGCTCGCCTGCTGGCCACGTGATCGAAATGACCGCTTTTCGGCTAGCAAAGCCTGCACCGCTGCTCTGCTTGACGTGGGGGGATGCTCAGCCGGTGCCCCCAGCCCGGGCTGGGATGCCCAGTCCCACCGCCGAGCTTGCACCTCTCTCCCAGCGCTCCCGCCTCCCTTCCTCCCACCTTCCCTTTCTTCCCCCAGCCCTTTTGCTGCCACTGTTTTCCACTCACTTGTTTCCTATTATCTGCTTCTTTCTACCAAATTAGCAAAATCAGCTTTGTCATCCCTGGCCTCCTCTGTGCATTGGCCGCCAGCCAGAAAAGAAGGGACAGGAGCTAAATAAAGACGGCGGCGAAAGGGAGCGTGGCACTGGCAGAAGTAAATGCTGTGATTTCTGAGCACGAAACTTTCTTTCCAAAATTATTACATGAAGCCCTCAGCTCTCTTTGCTACCTGTACCTGGCCGGCCCACGTGCCAGGCAGGTTTTGCAAGGCGGGGGTTGTCCCCCCGAGAACAGCAGGACATTAAGAAGCGTGCGGCCCGTCTTTTTATCCTCTTCCCCGGGGTGGGAGAGCGGCGGTGTCAGCGCGGAGACGTCCTCGCACCGGTTCGGTCGCTCCTCTGGCTCCCAACAGCCCCTGTTCGCACATTAATTGTAACCCTAATGAATAGCTCCGAGATGAGCTAAAGCAACAGCAGTGACCTGCGGGGGGGGGGGGTGTTCCTTTGCATGGGTTTATTGCGGTGTTTGCAACCCCCTGCGGGGAATGCCAGCCCAAATCTCTCCTGGGCCCCCAGCTGTTGAAAACACACTGTACCGTATATATACGCTTAATT
Source organism: Rhea pennata (assembly GCF_028389875.1). Taxonomy (NCBI): domain Eukaryota; kingdom Metazoa; phylum Chordata; class Aves; order Rheiformes; family Rheidae; genus Rhea; species Rhea pennata. Next base: position 11,291,376 of record NC_084670.1, on the reverse strand, counting down.
AAAGCAGAGGGACCTGTAACCTTGACAACTGAGAGCCACTATCTATAAGCCAGCTGAGACGGATATTAGTTTCGGAGTCTCTCCCGAGAGAGACCGGAGAAGGGACGTGAGTCAGAAGCTCGCGGGCGTCAGACGTGCTTGTGAACCCAGCTCCGAGCCGGCCGTGTGGGCGTCCCCTAAGCGCTTGTGTCCCCCCCGCCCAGGGACACGTGTTGGGGGGGGGAGCTGGAAATGCCCCACTCTTTCACTTACGAGGGGCAGCAGCATCCCAGCCACCCCGAGGTGCAGGGCTGGGTGTTGCTCGCTGCCGCGCTGAGAGCACGAGCCTGTCTGGCTTGAAGCAGATTTTGCTCCACTGTGTAGCTCTGCGGGGTCTGTGGGGAGCATAAGGCTGTTATAACTTCCAAACAAGTTGTAAGTATGCTCACAATAATTCCCCTAAGACCTAGGAAATTTGCAGAAGTCCTTACAGCTTCTGCTTGAACAGGAAGATGGCACTGTCATAGTTTGGGTGGCAGTAAGCAGCTAGAAACACATTTCCAAGGAGGAGGTGAGATTCAGTAGATTAAAAAAAAGAGAGAGAGAGAGAGAGGGAGAGAAAAGATTGCAATCAATTCTGCATCGGCACAGTCTGATCCAGCCTGTTTTCTACTACTTGTGTCAGAAGTCGGGGTGGGAGCTACTGAGGAGCCCCACATTAAAGAAGGAAGGCAAGACCCCATGGGGTACAAAAATACCTATTTCCCCCTTCCTCATCTCTCCCATGGTGCTGCAGTATCAGGACAGAGGAAGGGACCCGCAGTCCCGCCTCTACCAGAGCAGCCAGAAAGAGGGTCAGCAGGGATGGCGCCATGGGATGGGCCCCGTGGTGCCTCCTCAGCCCCTCAGCAGGGCCAGGGCTCACTCGGAGAGGAAGCAGTGAAGCCAAGGGATTTGCAAGGGGATTTTTGGTCCTTTCCAAGAGCAGCCTGAGGCATGTGGTGCCTTGCTTCATCCTTGCCAGCTGGCCACTGCCAGATTCATAATGGGTTTCTTCTTTGGAAATGCCAACCAGAAGAGAGTGGTCAGACTTGCTGAAGGATGGAGAGGTTGGCATAGGGGTTGTCTGGGTTTGTACCCAGGCTGGACTTTCCCTCACCCAGGAACCATCTCTTAGGGAAACAGCTTGGCCCTCACAGTGCCAGGACAGGCCTGGCCAGTCCCACAGGAGCTTGGCTCAGGCCCGGGGCAAGGTGGTACCCGTGGGTCCACCCGAGGCTGCAAGATGTCCCATGGCGGGCCTTGCTGCCTGGCCCCATTCCTGTAAGGGGGCCTGTGTGCAGACACATCACGGACTGGGGGAGCTGGAGGGGCAGAGCCAGAGGCCAGGGCCCAGCTGGGTTTGCTGGGGTGCCAGAGGCCTTGGGGGTGCAGGAGCAGAGTGGATGTGGGGCAGCACTGGAGGTGCCGGGGGGATGTGGGGCTGGATCAGGGGCGCATGGGAGAGGCCTGGGCATGATGGAGGGTGCGGGCAGGCCTGGGAATGCCAGAGGTGGTGAGGGACGAGACCAGGGGGTGCTGGGGGTGGTGAGCGACCGGACGTGGGGTGTCTGGGCACCAGGGTGCTACAGACAGCGGGGACCGGAGCAGGGGTCTGGGGCTGGACCAGGGGTGCCCGGGACAGTGAAGGATCAGACCGCGGGTGTCAGAAGTGGAGCAGGACCGGAGTTGGGGTGCCAGGGACAATGCGGGACCAAACTGAGGGTGCCAGGGGACGATGCGGGACCGGACCCTGGGAACTCAGAATGGACCCGGGGTGCCCGGGACCCGACCGGGGGTGCCCGGGGCAGGCCGGGCCGGGAGCGGAGCGGGGTGCCGGGGGAGGGGGGTGGCAGCGGGCCCGCCCCGCGCCTCCCTGCCCGGGGCCGGACCAGGCGGCGGCCGCCCCGCCCCGGCCGCGGTCCCGCCCCGCTCCCGCCCCGGCCCCACCGGCGGAGTCAGCGCGGATCGGCCCAGCATGGAGGGGACGCGGCGCGCCCTGCTCCGCCTCGCCGCCGCCTGCTGCCTGCTCTGCGCCCTGCCAGGTACCGGCGCCGCCGCCGTGCTCTGCCGGGGGGCGCCGGGGCTCCGGGAAGGGGGGTCCCGGGGATCGCGCCGGCCCGGCGCTCTCGGCGCGCCGGCAGCGCAGCCCGGTGCCACGGGGCGCCCGGTCGGGGCGAGCCGTCGGGGGCCGCCGCGGGGCCGCTTTTCCACTTCTCTCCCCCAAAACCCCGCGCTGGAGGGGGGCGGCTCTCGGGGATCCCCCCCCCCCCCACCACCACCACCCCGGCAGCCCTTCGCCATGCCGAAAACCTCCCGGGAGCAAACGGCCCGCGGGCCGCGGTGTGCCCCGTCTGCAAGCGCCCGCCCGCCGGGCCCCGAAACTTGGCCGGAGTTGCCCTGGCCCCGGCGGCTGCCGGCGGGTCCGCGGGAGATGCTGCCGCGGCCCAGGCGAGCGCCGCGCTCCCGCCAGGGCAGCGCCGACGGCACCGGCCGAGGCCTTGCCCGTGCGGGGCGCCTGGAGCTCGGCTCGGCTCGGCTCGGCTCGGCTCGGCGGGCGGGCGCAGCCCCGCTGCGAGCCCGGCCCCGGGCACGCCGCGGGAGGGGACGGGACGGGAGGCGACGCTGGGGCCGGGGCCCCCGCCGGCGCTCCCCGTCCGCATTTCGGGCCTGCTGCAGGGCCCGAGGGTGCTCGCCGTCCTCCGTCACCCCCGGGGCCACGAGCCGACGGGCAGGGCTTTGGGAAGCGAGCGTGTTCCTCTCGCTGCGCCTTGGCTGGTCATAGCGCAGCACGAGGAGCGGTAGGGAGCGGAGAGGTGACGCGGGGAAACCATCCCTCGTAGCTAGGTGGGCTGGCAAAACCCCAGCGTAGGCGCGTCTGTACCGGCGCGCGGCGCCGAGCCCCAAGCAGGGGCACGACAGCAGGCGCTCGGGCTGAGCTTTCGCACGCTGGATGCGGTTAGGCCGGGTTTGAGGTTTGAGGGAAGCAGCCACGGGACAGCCCTCCATACGTGTGCAAAGCCCGCGGTGACGCCTGTGCCGGCCACGCGTGGGCAGCTGCGCTCTCGTGGCATGCCAGGTGCTGGCAGAGGGTGGTTTGCAGCATGCAACTCGGGATTTCCATCAGCCGAGAAGGAACGGGAGTCGAGGGCTGCTGCCTGCCAGGGAGCACCCATGTCTTGGGGTGGTTCTTATCCCTTTTCCCCATGCTGATGGGCCCCAGCACACCAGGGTACCCCAGGAAGATCAACATCCTCCGCTGGCTTGTGGGAGCCCTCTTAGTGCAGGGCCCAACGCTCAGACTGCCAGGACATGCAAAATCCAGGTAAAGTCCAACATTAACGTTGTGTTGGACTTTACCTGGGATCCTTCATGCTTAGTGTCCCAATCTCAACTTCCCTCTGTGGCCTCAGGAAATGGCACCTGTGCAGTTTGCCTTCCCTTGTCCTCGTGGCTTTTGCATCTGTGGCTGGGTAGTTGCAGCCAGAGAGACCACGTTTCTACATGTTTTGTGAAAACAGGTGGCCAGGGAGAGATGCTGTCAATAAAAAAAAAAAGCCCCAAGTGGTGAGAGCAATCCTTGATGAGACACCAGAGATTCCAGGCTGGGCAATGATGATGTGCAGGGAAGGCTTCACGTGCAGGCTGGGCCCAAAGTCAACAGCCGCCAGCCAAACTGGACTTCTCTCCAGCAGCTCCCAGCACCACAAGCTGTTTTCTGCCCTGCTCCCAGCACTGATCCTCTTCAGACCCCTCTGTCCAGCAGCATCTGGCCCCGCTCCATATCTGGGTTTGCTCCAGACAGACACGGGAGTCAGTCCAGGATAGGGGGAAGCCACAGAAATCTCCATCACTCCGCTTGTCCAGGGCCTGATTTTCTTAATCATCGCCAGCATGCAAGATTACCCAGCTCCACTCTGCCTGTGGTGGGGCTTCCTGGGGCTGCTGGTCCACAGGATTTTCATTAAAAGGGTTGGGCTCACATGGACCTTTCCTGCTAGAGGCTGTTCCTGGGCCACCAGCATCCCTAAACCTGTAGGGACACCACATTTCTGAGACTTTTGCCTCTCCATCACACTTGGCTGACACAAGCCAATGTGTTGGGGAGCTTTTTGAGGGACACGTACACACTTTCTTTCCTTCAGAAAGTTACCTAATGACCCTACAGACCCCTTGGACCCTGGAGATAGTATTCAGGCCAGCTCTTTCCCAAAAGCAAAAGTCTTCCAGGAGGCTCAATAGCTGAAGGCAGCTTGGAGCTGATGCCATGGGCACTGCAGTAAAGCTGGGGCTGCCCTGCGGGGTGCGAATGAGGCTGCTGCATGGCAGCAGCAACTCTTACAAGGGAGCTAAAAACTGGATTTCACAGGGAACATACACCCCCCCCTCCCATTTTGGACTGGGAGCACTGGGTCCCTGCTCACCCAGGCCTCCACAGACCAGCCAGGAGGAGACTAAACCACTTGCTAAAGCACCCCCCGCTTCCGAATCACTTCTGAGCAGCGGGAACCCCCCTCCCTCCCACGACGCCCCATTAGTTCCCACGTGCAGCCCCGTACGCGGGTGCCGGGGAGCCTGGTCCTGCCCCGGGGCCGGCCCCACGGCTGCTCCCCCACGCTCAGCCCACCCCGGCCTCTCAATGCGGCCTTTCTTCACCGCCTGCGAAAATCCACTTCCTCCAGCAGCGTTCGCCTTAAAAATAAAAGCCCCGGAGTCACTCTGGGCTGGGCGTTTCGCTGTCTGCCGCCTCCCCGAGCAGAGGGGACCCCGCAGGGTGCATAAAGCCCCGTCTGTCGGCGCCCGGGGCCAGGCGAGCAGGCGACAGGCGCCGTCTCGCCCCCGCGGCGCCCGGCCGGCGGCTGCCGGCACCGAGGGTGCCGCTCGGGACGGCTCTGCCCCGCTGCATCCCCGGCTGCTTCTCCCTGCTGCTTCCAGAGCCACCTTCCACGTGGGAAAAGGGTCCAGTTCTTCCTTGTGCTCTTTCCCGTGCAAGGAGGGACGTCACCTCCTCTCGACAGGGGCACGGGGCTCGGCACAGCTGGGTTCCCCTCCCGGGCCCCGGTGAACCGCTCGCCTCCTTCAGCTCCCTTGGCCCCAGCCCTCTGGGCACCCGGTGGAAGGAGCTGCTCGGGCCCAGGGCGGCGTCTCGAGGCCCCTCTCGAGCCCGCACGTCACCGGTGCCCCGGAGGGGCTGTTTGGGGGCCGGCGGGGTCATGATGTCCAGGCTCCCCCCAGATCGCTGCGTGCTGGAGACGGCGTTAGGGCAGCCAGGTGCCCTGCTGGCACGGGGCTGCTATTAAGGCACTTGGCTAATTAATTTTCTCCTAACGATGTGAGCGCTTCCTCCGCTGCAGCTGCGACCGCCGAGGCGATCGGGGGCCAGGGCTGCCTGATGCCAGCAATCCGCACCGCTGCTGTGTTTATCGGGGCTGCAAAGACTGAGGCGCAGAGCAAACTGCGCAGGAGCCGCTGGGCACCCTCCTGCCGGGCAGGGTGCTTCACGGTCCCACGCAGCCCGCGGAAAATAACCGGCCGGTTCCCCGTCTGCCCTGTCCGGGGTGTTCGGGCCAAGGGCCCTGGCTCCCCTTTTCGCTTCCTGGCGCGTAAAGTCCGAGGCTCGGCGTCTGGCCGCGGGGCTGTCCCTCCGCGGAGCGCCGTATCTAATCCGAGCCGAGTCTCGTGCTCCGCTCGTGGCCACCTGCCTGTCGGGCTGCAGGGAGCTTCTCGGGCAGGAGAGCGGCTTTCTATTCCCGTCCCACCGCAGCCATCGCTTTGCAACGCGCCTGGCCGGTTTCCAGGGTCGCCTCTTGGCACCTCGCGTTTCGCGGCACGCGCCGCGGGGCACGGCCCCGCTTGCCGGGGCCGCGGGGGGTGAGGGCAGCGCTGGCTGCTGGAGCGGCCCGTGCCGCGGCGCCCAGAGACCGCTGCGGACACCGCGTCTCTTGCTGACGCTTTGCCTGGCTCGCCGGCAAAGCGAGCCAGGCAAATTTAGGGATTAATCACCCTAAATCTTTGCTCGAACGCCGATGAGATGCAGCAGCTGGCTGCTAAGCCCCGGGCCCTGCAGCTGCCGTGTTTTTCCCGAGGGTCGGGTAACCCGGCCGCGGGCTCCCACAGTTGGGCGCCTCCGCTGTGGTCCCCACGCGGGCGGCGGGGACCGGGCTGTCCCTGCGCCCCATGTGTGGGCTTCTTGCAGCAGACAGCCCATCGAGGCCCTCTCCGCCGTGCCGGGGACAGGGACGGTGGCAGCATCAGCCCCTCTGCTGGCAGGGAGCCCGCAGCAAAGTGCATCCCGGCGGGAGCCTGCCTCCAGCCAGGCGTCAACCTGGGGCGGGGGCTTACTTGGTGGCCCGTCGTACCAGATCTGCATCTCTGCATCCCACTTGGCTGTGTGGGGGTGTTCGCTGGGTGGCATCCCCGGGAGCGGCCGGCAGCTACCGGAAGGGCTTGAGGAACCTTGTCTGCCCCGTGGGGCTTTTCACTTCTGGGCGCTGAGTGAAGGAGGGAGAGGCAGGCTGGGCTGGCGTTGAATCAGCAGCTGCTCCAGTTCTGCTTTTAAGTGCAGTGAAGAGCCTTGGTTTGAAATCCCACTGCACGGTCTTATTTGCGTTTATACTTAAGCTCTTTTTTCCTTGAAGAGGTTGTTTTAATTACTGTTGGTTGGTAACCATAAAAACGTAATAACTGGCAACAAAAGGTAATTTCTGCAGTTAATGGAGTACTTTGCTAAGGAAGAAGATGTAATTGCTTAAATACATTACAGGTTACAGCTTATGCTCTTACTCTTTAAACATTGTATGAATTTTGCATTTGCCTATGTTGTTCATGACTTTTTACACTTAAACAGAAATGGGATTCAGTATGTGCACAAAAATAGCATTTTAGAGGGTTTTGCTTGCCTTTTTGAATGTATCAGAGTCGTGGTTTGAAACATGTTCTGTATGAAGCCAATTTAAATGAAGTGCTAGCTACAGAGAGTGGCGGCCTGCATGGGAAGATGTGTTAGCTTGCGACAGTCCTGCTCTCATGGGTCACTTTTTCTGAAATCCTAGGCTGACTTTCCCATCTCTCTGTGCTCAGCTCTCGTGGGTCTCTGCACTGGTGGTGACTGCAACTCCAGGCTGATGCTCTGCTCTCCCTTGAGTCAACCGGTCCAGCTGGGGCCCTGCTCCATCTCACTGCTCTATTTTCTTAGGGAAACATTTGGACCTTGGAGTATCTGCTGTGGCAGGGGGTGAGACCAGGCTGGATGGAGGAGACCTTCCAGCTGAGGTTTCTTTGCACCCGGCCAAGCCAGCTTGGAGAGGGTGGCCAGGGATGTGGCATGCAGGCTACGGGGAGATGGGATGCCAGAGCTGTTTGTCAGGCAGCATCTTTCCCTGGCTAATCACAGCATGGCTTTGCCTCCATGCGTGCAAACCTTACACGACCCCTTGCTTGGCCTCAGCCCTGAAGCTTGGGCAGAGAGCACCAAGTGGGATAAGCCCCATCTCCTGCAGCCCAGGCTTCCTTCATCCTTCTCTCTTACGGCTTCTTTATCCTGTGTCCACCCCAGAGCCGGTGGGAGCTCGGGCTGGTGCATGGAGGTCCGTCAGTGCTGTCAGTTGTGCTGGGAGCGGCCTGAAGCCAAGGGCTGATCTCGGAGGCCTGCTTTCCCTCCCGGAGCGGGGAGCGCTTCCCACCCATTCCCGCCCCAACACGGGGGCTTCCTGGCCAGTTGCACCCGAACTCCCCTGGGGCCGCTCTTTTCCCTGACCCCTCCATTTCCCAGGCGGAGGTCACTGCAGTCAGCACAGTCTGATCAGGGCTGCCGCTCCAAAATCCCACAGCCCTGCTCTTCCGTGGCCTGAGATTGCTGGTTCCCGCCACAGTGAGGCCGAGCCAAGCGGTGAGCAGGGCCCACAGAGGCAGGAGAGCGGCCGTAGCCAGGGGCCAGCTGCCTTGGCATTTGGCATAACTGCTGTATCAGAGCCCTTGCTCTGAGCTGGTCCAGCTTATCTGCTTGGATTATGGTCATTATTGCTTTGGAATGGTGTAAGGGTGACAGGCTTCGCCAGCCGTCTTGGCATACTGCAGCTTCCATCCTCGGAGGGCTCCAGGGGAGGCCAAGGTAGATTGGCCACCCCAACTCCTTCCCTCTCCACCTGAGACTGGAGGGGCCTGTTCCCACCTGGAGTCATGTCTGCAGGTGCCCGTCGTGGCAGTGCCCGAGGCAGCGCAGCCAGAGCCTCGCTGGCATCCGGCACTGGGAGCAGAGCTCCTCCAGGAAGATGCCAGTGTAACAAGCTCTGACCTATGTCTCTCTAAGTAACCCACAAACAGCTGAAAACATCAGCGCTCGGTGGCTGGAGCACCAAGGACAGCCCTGGAAGCTGGGGATTTTCCCACCTGTTGGACACCAAGGAGCCAGCAGAAACCCCAGTGGCTGGATGCTGGGGAGCCTAACACAGCAAGAGGCTTGTCAGGTCTCATCCAGCCACTGCTGGCTGTTTTGGCTTTGCAGCGAGCCGTGCTCTCCCCCATGGTGCTGCAGGGTTTGCTCAAGGGTAGGTGGGAATGGGTTGCAGCAAGTGCCTGTTTTGGTGATAAATCTGTGGAAAACAAAACTGTGATGCTGCAACAACAGTGTAATCTTAATTCAAAGCAAATCTTAATTCAAGACCTTGGAAGAGGGTAATTTTATTTTAAAACAAAAATGAAGTAAAACTCATTGGTGCTCCTGCTTTCATAGGCATGTGCTTCCAAGCACCAAGATGCCCTGTGTTTCCTATTTCCCTGTTCCTACCACCTCTTTCCTTTGGTGCTTTGTGTGGTGACTGTACAGGCTTTGGATGCACCCCTCAGGAAGGGACAGACAGCCATAGTGATCTTTTGTCTGTCCATCCCTGAGTGATCACTGTCCTTTTGTCTCCTTGACCATCTTGTGGCTTCTGCCTTTTTCTCTTATCTTCCCACCATCATCTCTTAATGGTTTGAGTCTCATCTCTTAATGGTTTGAGTCCTTGTTAGCCTGCTTTAGGTTCTCCTTTGTTTCCTGGGCTGGGTGTGCTGGGCTCAAGGACCTGCTAATGCAGGTGCCATGGACTCTGCCCTGCTCAGAGGCTCCAAACCTGCCAATCTCAACATCGCTATTGCGATTCTCTACAAATGGGGTTTTGCACGCCACATCCCTGCAGTGCCGCATCCCTATGTCCTGCTCCCACATGTGCTGTCACTACAGCACGAGCTCTTCCCAAATGGTACCATTACGTTGTTGCGGGATGCAGGGACAGAGCAGCCCGTCAGGGCAGGAGGAGTTACAGAGGGGAAATATTACTCCCCTCAGCTCTGCTTCCCGCAGGCGCGGGGAGCTGTGTGCATGACCCACGGGCTGCGGTGGCCGTGCCGCAGGCAGCGCTCCCGTGGGGACACCAGCCCGCAGCACCGGAGCGGTGCTCTGCTGTGGAGGACTTGGGCTCTTCTGCCTCCTCCTAGTTTTCCTTTCCTGGTCAGAAAATGGCACAGCTGGGGCAGAGCTGCTCAGGCCGTCGTGCAAGACAGCTCTGCCCAAATCCTTTTGGGGCCCTGGTTATAGCTCGCCGCCGGGGCTGCCGTCGGGCCGTTATTCCAGGCAGGACGCAGCCGGGCTTGCTGCTGGCCATGCACCCGCAGCAGCTGTGAAGCGGCTGTTCATGCCCAGCCTGGATCCCTCGACATTCCCAGCGTGAGCTCCGGAGCTGCAGGGATGTCGCCCAGCGAGCAGCACCCCGAACTGCAATGCCGGAGATTGTCACGTGAGGAGCTGCGAGCTTCGGGCATGCAGCGCCCAGTGTTTTCCTCCGAGGTATCACCGTCGTAAGCGTATCCTCCACCTTAGCGCCCAAAGTTTGCTCTACGTTCAGAGGCACGTTCCAGCTGGATCCAGGCACGGGCGAAGGCGCTTTCGGTCATCGCGTTTAACTTGTCCCAACTTGAGACCGCTCTTGAGAGCTAATTCCCCAGCCGTGTCGAGTGGCGTTGCCCTGCTGGCTCGTGCTTCCCCGCGCGAGCCCGGGTGGGCCAGGGGCCCCGGCAGGGGCAGCGCGTTGCCCTCTAGCCCTGCTTCCCGGGTCCGAGCTCTCCCGTGGAAGATGCTTTGTGTCTTTTTCTTAGGGCTTGTTAAGTGCTGTAAGTAGAGAAGAGTGCCCATAACCGTGTTCCTTCTGAAAAGCTTTTAAAAGCTGCTGAGATTTTTCCCAAAGCCTTGGTACTGGCGTGGTCTGCTTTGTCGGCAGATGAATATTCCTCTATTTCAGCATCTGCCTCGGATGCTTCTCCAGGACAGAGAGAGTGGGCATAAAGATGGAATTTTCTTCAATACCTTTATTTTTTCCTGCAGTTGGCTTGTCATGCCTCAGTGGCTTGGGTAGAAACTTGGGACAGAAATAGTCAAAATATTGGCCCTGCAATGTTTTTAAATTGCCTGAAGAGGCCACGCTGATGTGGCTACACTTTTCTGCTGTTTTTTCCTGTTCACACCCTTCCAGAAGTCTTCGCTCCCGAGATCCGTGTTTGTTCGCTGGCGGCGTGGGAGCTCTGTGGGTTTCCTCCTCCTGCGCGCGGGCGCGCTGTCTGGCGGCGGCGGCCCCGGGGGATCCTTGTGCGTGGCGGGTCCCTGCGCAGGAGCTGCCCCGCTTTGCTGCAGGCTGAGTCGCTCCCATTTCTATGACAACGGTCACACTTTATGGTGACGATGTGTTCATAAATAGCTCATGAAGGCGGCTTCCTGAGCGTAACCCTGGCTTCTATACCGTCTTTGTTAGCGGGAGTACTCCCTTACTACCTATTTTACCTTTCCTTCTAGCAGCAAGCCTGGGCTGCTTGCTGCTGCTAAGATGGTTAGCAACATGTGCTTCACTCTTGCCAGCCACAGACTTTCTAAACATCAGTTTTCTACAGTTTGTTGGACCAGGGAAGATAGAGGAACTACTTCCACTTCTTCCCCCACTTGCTTCTTTCTCTCTCTCTCTCTCTCTTTTCTTTTTTTTTTCCAACCACTTCTGACTCTTGACTCTTCTTCCCTTTCTCAATGAACCAAGGAAGACTAAACTAAGTTTCCTGCAGAATCATGTCTCAGGTGATACTTAAAATCATCTAAAAGGGTGCCCCTGGGTAGAGTAGAGGGTGTAGAGACAGTAATAGCCAGGGGGGGCTTTTTGGGGAGGAGGAAAGACAGGCCCTTGGAGCTGCCCCTGCCCCACGGGGGCCAAGAGGGCAGAGGGGCTGCCTGAACCCCTTCCTGAAGCTGTGCTTCCCGTGTGAAAACCTGTCCTGCATTTGGAGGCAAGGGGATGGAGAGATTCAACTCCTGGCCTCTCCCTCTGCTTCTCCTCTCCGCATGGGACCTCTGACAAACTTTGCAGTATTTCTTATCTCCCTTCCCTAGGAGAGGGGCAGAAGACAGGAGAAACTTTGGTGACACCGTCACCTTTTCTCAGCACAATGCCAACCTCACACCAGCCTGGTGAAGCCGCTGAACCCAGTCCAGAGACTACCACCATTCCTGAAACAGGCTCAGAAAAAAACATGACTGCTGCAGTGGCCAATGGCACTGGAGCCCCTGCTGCAGAGGAGAGTGCCTCCATCTCCACTCCGAACGTGCCAGGCACCGAGGCAGAGGGACTGCAGAATTCTTCCACCTCCAGCCCAGGGGATGTCACGGTTACAAATCATGAGCACCACAACACAAGCCTCTCAGTTAACAGCAGCACTGAAATCCCTTCCTCAGATGCCAGTACTCAGGAGGAAAATGCACCTGGCCATGAAGGCACAGAGTCTTCGAGCACAACAGAAGTGGGTGCAGGCAGTACAGCCCCAGCATCTCCACCAAACAGTGTGCCAGGTGAGGTTTTGCCTTTCCCAGCTCTGCAGAAAGTCTTGCTCCAGGAATGCACAACCTGAACTCGCAGCACTGAATGTCATTCGTCCCCCTGAACTCTGCTGGGAATCGGAGAAGGGGGGGGATGCAGAGAGAGTCATTAAGCACGTCCTGGTAAATGGGGATGACTTGCTGAGGTGCTGTTGGCTCAGCACCCTACTTGCAAGCCCCTTCATGGTGTTAATTGTGTTGGCTGCTTTCCAGCGAGGTGACTGAATGCATGCCACGAAGGCCGTTCTCTCTCTCATACAAACCAAGCCCTTTTCCTCCCAGATATACATGTGCTGCGCACACAGTGCCACTGAGCAGCCCCTGTCAATTCAGTGCCCTTGCAGCACAGCTCCGGAGTGCTGCCCAGCTGGGGTGCCAGGGCTGGGAGCCTGCCAGGAGCCTTAGTGATGCCTGCAAAATGGGGCAGAGCATCCTTCTTCCATGTCGGATGGAAATCCCCATGTGCACAACAGCCAGGCGGCCCAGAGCAGCTCTGTGGGAGGCTCATCCCGCTGATGCTGGCATCCCATCACTGCCTCCCTTAAGACGGGACAGAGATGAGGCAGCCACAAGCTCCAGCTCGCCCGCGTGGGAACTGCGACCTTCAGATCCCTCTGGACAGCGGGGGGGACTGGCTCCAAGAGGCCATGGTCCCTGCTCTCAACAGCCCTGGGGCCTCATAGACTGTCACACACCCCTGATGTGAAGCATGTATTGATTGACCATTGATTTGCATGGTGTTTATGCAGAACTGCATCCTTCGCCCCAGCTCATGTCACAGGGTCCTGCTGCTGTGACACACACATACAGCCTTGGGAGATGCCACTATCCAGTCCTGGTGCTGCCCTCCACAGAGAGACTTTTGCTCTGGGGTGGTCTCTAGCTTTCCACAAAGCTGCTTAGGGCTTCCCTGCTCATCCTTCATTCCCAGGGTAGGACAGGATTTATGGGCCCTACGCCATGTTTGGGGTTTATCTTTTAAAATAACTGTCCGTCCCTATTTACAGCAACAACCAACAGCTCGCACCTGGGATCTTCTGACAGTCAGATCGTGGGGTCTACAACAGTGAGATCTGGGACCACATCAGGGATGAGCCCTGACACAGAGACAAGCACCATGGAGCCACAAACTACCTCTGCTCCCTTCTCCACCAAAGGGAGTATGTCTTCTGCTACCACCTCCAGTGCTGCGACAGTGACTCTCGTTGTGACCACCTCCACTGCTAGCAGCACAGCTGCTGTCAGCACCAGTGCATCTGCACTAAAGCAGCCAGTAGAGCTTGTGCATGAGAAAGCTTCTGTGTTGGACGTTGGCGATGATAAAAATCCAGGTAAATGCTCTGCTTTTGTCCCTGTCTTCCTAAAACTTGAGTGCTGGGGAGGTCCAGAAAAGACAGGGTTCTGCTACTCCAGCTGGATTTCCTTTGGCCTTACTCCCCTGGTATCTGTGCCTTGCAGAGCTGCCCAGCTTTCCTTTGGCCGAGACAACAAGGGCTGATCCCTTAGTAATCGCAGTGATCTCTGTCTTCATTGTCATGGTGGGCATCCTGGGCCTGGTGGCCTTCTTGAGATATCGCCAGCACAACAGCCGCATGGAATTCCGGCGCCTGCAGGACCTACCTATGGTGAGCAATGCCTTTGGCCCAGCCTGGCACAGTCGGACCTGCTACAGGCTCTTGGCTGTTTTGCAGTTCCCCTTCTGCTACACTGGCAACATTTGGCGTAGTTGTAGCACTGAAAATGCTTATCAAAACCCCTGGTCCCTCTCTTTATATTCAGGGTTTGCATCAAACCAGCATTTCTCAAGGTTGACCACTGAAGAGGCTCTCTGCCTTCCCCTCGCTCTGCAGGGTAACACTTAGAGGTTAAATGCAGGAGGAAGGGGAGCACACTCCAAATTTCCCCTGAAATGACACTTTCCTATCTCTTCCTATGCTCAACTTGCTGGATGCCTATTACAAAGCAGATCTTGTGCTCTGTTCCAGGGGAGTTTGTCTGTCTGTCTGTATTTTATTCTTTGGGATATAAAAAGACGAGGGCTTCAGAGGTTGGAGTAGCTCTGAGGAGGCTGCAACTAACTCACTATGCTTTCTGGGACAAGGCACACTGATTCCCTTCTGCAGCTGGCAAGAAAGCTGATGCTATTATAAGCTGAGTGGAGTTTCTCACAGCCAGGGTTTTCCACATCCCTACAGCAGGCAGGCTCTTCCTGCGTAGGGCTCTTCTTTCCAAAAGCTGCAGCAGAAGGGCAGAGCAAATGCCCAAAGATCCAGGAATTGCACAGGAAAATCATTTGGTTTGATGGCCGGGCAGATGGCCATGCAGTGACAGTGAGGATGGCATGACTGTGCTGCCCGCACAGCACGCCTCCAGGCTGTTGCTGTGTGCCATTGTGCAGACAGCCCATTACAACATGATCTTTTCTGCTTCTAGGATGACATGATGGAGGACACCCCCCTCTCCCTCTACAGCTACTAGACAGCCAGACTGAACTTCCCAGGGGAGAAGGCCTCGAGGACTTGGTCCCAGATGAGCTGCTGAGGAACGAGTGGCTGTGATTTGCACACGACTGAAAGATCTTTTTCAAATGGCTTTTGGTTTTAGACTTTTCAAAATATTTCAATGTTGAAGTTTTTATGCTGGGAATCAGAGCCCAGGTTTGGCCCTTTCCTCCAGGCTCTCCTTGAAACAATGCCCTGAAGAGGTGCTTTCTCCTTTTAGTGTTGTGGCCAGTTAGCCAAGACAGTGTTTGGCAGCATGCTCCCAAGGGACTCTTCTGCCCCTCTTGGCAACTGCTGCTTCCAAAGGAAGTGGGCAAGTGATCCATATAAGAGCTCTTACACTGGTGGTGTCAGCACAGTGCCAGCAAAGGAGACTGTTGCTTCCTGAGGGACCTGAGGATGGGGAGATCAGTTCTCTTGGGCTCCCTCTTGTTCTGTACTTTAAGTTTTTTTTTTTTCCTTGCACTTTTTTTGTTCCTGTTTCAGCTTTAGTGCTGGATTGGGCACTGTCCATCCTAAAATGCCTGCCAGGAGGATGGCAGACTGCTCTGCTTCCTTCCTACCTCTATACCTTTCTCTTCAACCAGGAAAAACAGCTTTGTGACCACTGGAGAAGTGCCCTTGCTACGTAATGTTGCTCTGAAGTTGCCAAGAGGGAATGAACATAATTTTAGTATAAGGTTTGATAGGACTCAATCAATTGCC
This sequence comes from Rhea pennata, assembly GCF_028389875.1. Classification (NCBI taxonomy): domain Eukaryota; kingdom Metazoa; phylum Chordata; class Aves; order Rheiformes; family Rheidae; genus Rhea; species Rhea pennata. The sequence goes on along the minus strand of NC_084670.1, from coordinate 11,276,265 downwards.
AATTAGACACACTAATTTGGTCTCACCAAGATCAGGAGTCTGCGTCTGCCATAGTTGATGCTTTCAGCATATGCATAAACTCCTCACCCAAGTTCAGTAAATGCTTTAGTCCATTTCCCTTTCTGGATTGACACATACCTTTCCTCAGGTACCTCCCATTTTGCTGCTAGCATCTCATTGCTGAAAGTTGTACAAAATTAGTACTGTACTATCCCTCCTCTATTAGTGCAAGATCTAAATTCCTTTATTTTCTAATGTTGGTCTTTGAGGCCAGTTCGTGTCTTGTCATGAGGACAAATCCTGGATGCAGGTGCCTTCCTCCTGTTCCCTTCGTAGGTGTTAGGATGCTTAGATTATGCCTTTTTGCCTCAAAACATCCTTGCTGTAAACTGCATCCAAGGTGTTGCACCAAGGCTCCTGAGCTCCCTCAAAGGGCCAAAGCCTCTGAGTGCAAGTCTGAGGATCTTCGCATGTCCTGTCTTTAGGAAAAAAAAAACAATTTGCGCATTGCAGGATTCCAAGTGTTGTACGGAAGACTTCATGTAAGTAACACCCATTCCCATTTTCTAATTCACATTTGATGGCAGGTAAGAGAAACATGTGCCCATCTCCCCTTCTCTAGACTGATTTTTGATGAAGCCAGTTGCTCCCTCAAGAGCAACAGCAAGGGCTAGAGATCTTCTATCACATTGCTCTTACAAACTGCAATCTCCCTTCTCCCTTCAGGGGCAGCACTCACTGACCCCCAACAAAGGACAGGCTCTTGCCTCACTAGCAAAAATACCTTCTTCCTCCAGTTATTTATTGCTCATACTAGTGCAGAAGGAAGGGAAAGGGGAATTTCCCCACCAGCAAGGCTCAAATTAGTAATCTCTATAAAACTCAAAGATGGGGCTGCCTGTAGAGAACTTGTGTGGGTCAAATAGATGAACTGGCTAAGGCATTAGTTCTCCTTTCCTGCATTACTGCTTCCCAAGTAGCTGACAAATGACCATAGCACAGTTCTGGTTCAGCTGTTGGCTTTGGGCTTGTGTGTTTACTCTAAGGATGCCCGGTACAATAAGGAAGAAGGGTTGGTTCCCTCCTCCTAATATTACATGAAACTAAAGGGCAATTGTCACTGCTCCAAAGCTTTTGTATCAAGTGTTGTCTGCACAGAGCAATCTCCCTAGCTACAGGCTTGTTTCCCCTGCCGTAGGGCAGGGTGCTACTGGTTTTTGGCACAAAAGAGAGGCAAGTTAGTTGTGGAAAATAAAACTCCATCCTCGCTGAAACTGGTGTAGGCTGGTGTAGCTGGAAAGAGTCTCTGCACACAACCCAAAATGCAGGGGCTGGTTGTTCTGGTTTCCCATCCATCACTGTCCAGGTGAGGAAGAAAACTCGCCAAACACCAAAGTGCAACTTTCTCTGTAAAATATGTTAATAGTGGATTTTTTTCTGCAATAAAGTTACAAATGCCAAAGGTTTCCCAGCTCCTTATATTTTCATTGCAGACTTCTAGCTGAAGAGCTTTCAGAGACCACAGTGAATTTTGTGATAGATAAACAGCAGTAGTTTGGGGTAAGAAGACTCAGTGAAAATGCCAGACACCTACAAACCACAGCTCTCTAGGGCTCAGGACACCAGCTCCCATTTGTGTTGCTTCTTGACAGAGTTGTTCCCTCTTTATTTCTGGATTTCATTGAGATTCATACCTATGCAGTTAAATCAGATGGAATCTCTCTTAAAGAGCTACACTAGACCCAGAAATCTGAAATACATGCCTTGACATTCTCCTCCTTTGCCTCCGATTTAAGATTACTTTACTATTCTCATCTGTTGTCAACTGTAATCCCAAACTATCTACAGAAACATCCTCAAAGTCAGTCTAATCCAAGCCTAACTAACATCTGTCATGCTTCTTCCTACAGTACAGGAGAAAAAGCAAACTGAAATAACACACTCCTTTTTGCTTAGCTTTATAGCTGTTTTGAACTGTTCCCTTTAGAGCTCAGACCTACAGGGAGGTAAGCACTCACAGCTGGTTTCAAAAGCCCATCTCTTACTATAGAGCTGGTAACGTCTCTCCTAAGCTAAATTTGTTACAATGCTTAGGTGAAATAGCCCAGCTCACCGTGTTATGGATCTGTTGTGTTATAGGACTTCCTCCTGCAAAAGCAAAACTACTTGGGCATTGAAAAGCCTGAATTTTTGAAAGTACTTCCATTAGGGCTCTAGAAAAGCAAATCCTTGGAGATCTACAACAAGGGCTGAGCCAGAATACTTCTTTGCCAAAACCCTTACTGAGTAATCTGAACAGTTTCAGGGGGTGATCTCTCAAACCTGCAGAGATTTCCATCCTGCCCCAAAGATAAAGCCATACAGAACAGAAGAACTAAGTGACAGAACAAACATGCTATAGCTAAGCCAGACTTCTCAGGTCTGAAGTCAGCATCATGCTAGTTTATGTTGGGGAATCCTCTTTCCTGCCCTGCCCTGTCCATCATGAATCCCCTTCAGAGCTGATTTTTGCTCTGCTGAACAAAGAGTGGAGCTGTGTTGTCGTAAGCTAGCACAGAGCAACCTGCATTTGCTGGAGAAGCAGCAGCCAGGCTTCTACAGGCAGCCACCTCTGGGAGGCATGAGGCTGCTGCCTTTGCCCAGCCAAATTCTGACCTCCCAACCTTGTTAGGCAATCTCTGAGGCTGCCAGGTTTGAAGATGGAACATGAGACAGTTGTGTGGGCTTATCTTCCTCATGCAGTAAAGCAAACTTTGACAGAAGAAAAAACTTTGTCAGAGAAGTAGAGTCTGAGAACTACCTTCTCTGCCCTCTTCCTCCCCTCTCCAGGCTCATGTTTGAAGGGAAGGGTGTTTGAGCAGCTGAAGAGTGACAGTGCTGCTGGAAGTGCTGTACCAAGGGCAGAAATACCTGTGCTACATTCTAGTTCTCTGCCCACCCAAGTTGCTGCTTCATGACTCAGTGTGTGTCATTTAGCTTGGACACTGTGCATCTTCTCTATCATGTCACATTGCAAGTCTACAGATGAGGCTATAGACTCCACAGAGGCAGAGAAACTGCCACAAGGTGCACTGAAGTGGACAAAGCAGCACATGAAACAGGAAAGACCAACAACTCCACAAGGCTCTCCCATGGGTAAGTCCCCCATGCTCACCACCTCTTGAAGCAGAAAGAAAGAAGCGTTGCACTGATCCAGGGAGCAGGACTACAGAAGTAAGCCAGCGAGGCAGAGCAATAAACTTTCAGTAATGAAGCTTATGAAATGATGCATAACCTGAGAAGCTTTTAGCCAGTAGCCAAGAAGAGTTGTTCTTATTCCCAGAGGAGAAGAGAAAATGCCTACTGTCATCTCCCAGACGGCTAGGAAGGAAACAGGAGGCTGCACGCCTCCACATTATTTATACTTAATTTTCTATGACAATATTCAATTCAGTGTAAATGTGGATTTGTCATGGGGGCTAGGGGGAGGGGTGCTTCTAAGCCTACCTCTTGAACCTCTGCCAGGGATGTTTCCATCTAATTGCTACTTCTGCTTCACTGCAGTAGCAGAAAGTGAAAGCGAGATCTTCTCTCCTATCCTCCCTTCCAACTCCTCCAAAGAAAAGAATAATAATTTCTTTCCTGTCCATAGAACAGCCAAATTTGTGAGCATACTGATATGTTAGCAAGCAATAAGCAAAGCTGTAAGACTATGACTGCTTAACATCCAAGTGTCTGTCAGTGTTAGGCCCTTATTTGTAAGCTTCATTCAGAACAAAACAGATCTTTAGTACTAGCCACTTCTGGCCTCTGAAGTTTGGCATTAAGCACTGCTTTCATAGCTTTTTAAACCCCTAGAACACTGCAAGATGATCATGACCTTCAAACTTCCCATCTTATCACAATTAAATGAAGATCCTTCCCCAGTGTAGTGCTGCAGGGGACATATTTACTCTTACTCCTGACAAAAAAAAAAAAAAAAATAAAATAAAGGAAAAACTTTACCAAAAGTACAACTTGAAAACAGTCTCAGAAGGTAGTTAGATCTGCCCACAAAAAGATGTCTCAACTGTGGGCAGGATATACAGCTTGCAAACCAGATCCCCTGCCACAGCTTATTTTGCAATGTTAATAAACTTTTACAAGCAGTCATTAACTACTCTCTAAAGGAAGCACAGCTCTGACCCAAGCCCAGATAGGGTGCCAGGCAGTGTCATAACTTGATAATTTGTGCATTTTAAGGACAAAAGGGATTAATGTACTCATCTGCATGGCCTTCCCTGTGCTTATTCCCACTTCCCGTTTAATAAAAACACTTAGCACAGGTCTGCTTCATGTGCACCAGCAGCTTAACAATGGTTAGCCTCAGTTCCTCTGTAATAATTTTTCTTTTGAAAGACCCATCAGCCAAATAACTCCCTGAACCACAAAACCAGCACGATCTTGATCAGACAGGCAGTAGTTACAGCTGCAAGAAAATAAGTATGTGTCTGTTCCTAGTGTTCAGCTCTCTCTCTATTTACAGGTAGACCCAATCCCCCACCCACAGTTCAAATAAAGAAAGAGCTAAGCAACCAGAAGCATCCTCCCAGTCATAAAACAGGTCTCCCTGTGATGAACTGCTCAGAATTAATATATCCCTGCAGCAGAAGCCTTTTGCCAATGCTCTTTGAACTATAATGGAACATCTGTTGACAATCTCCTGCAGGGTAGCTTCTCCCCTCCCCAGTTTTAATCCTAACTCCTTTAGAAGTACTTTTGTTCTGAAATTAGATACATTAGTTGCCACAGGATGACTCTCACAGGCTCCAGAGTGTTTCCTTTCACACTGGTCTTTTCTGGGGGCTGTAGAGAGGGGGGTAAGCAGACAGCTATTTTTGGTATTTTTTTTGAAAACTCGTTCTTACGTCAGAATCACAGAAACTCTGGATGCTAAATTACAGGTTCTGCTTGGAACAAGACAAGGCTCTTGGGTTCCGGAACACATCTTTCAGCTATATTTAAACAATTCATTTCATTCAAAGAAGGATTTTACTAGGACAATTGCAAAATTAGCAAAGTTTTGCTTCATATGAATCCTATGCTTTCTGATCACAGAGATCAAGCCACTAACCTGATCAGTGCTTACACTTTGCAACTGGTAAGACTGGGGGCAGGATAAGAGTTGTCACTACTTTTTTAAAGGATCTCAGACCTGTAGGTGATAGGCAATCATGCCAAGTGTTATTTGTGGCTGGCTGGCAGAAAGGGAACCTGTCTTTTTTGAAAAGGGCTGTGAAAAGCATTGGGAAAACAGCCCCCTTTGTTTTACAGAGCCTAACGATAAGAAAACCCTTGTGGCCTCTGCTGGGTGATGGAGATTTGTTCACTTGCATCCTGCTCAGTCTGCTTCTTGGATGCATCAAGTCCCATTCCAGCCCAGCTTCAGTCAGGCCATGCCACCCAAGCAGGCTTTTAATTCCAACCATGACCTGGTAATGGCAGTTCACACATTCAGGTCCTCTCTAAGAAGCAGAGTTGAACTCTGGGAAACAGCTGTTCCTCAGAGAGGAGAAACTAACTGATCTCAGACTGATCTTCAAAGCAAAAGGCACAGCGCACACAGCTGAATGCGATGAAGGTCACAGGAGCAGCCTCGCCCACTCTGTACAATCTTGATCTGTGCTCAAGATCCTACTTGATGGCTGTTGCTGGTACTCTCAGATTAGTGCCACAAGACATTCTCTGCCTGCTTTGCAAACCAGTTCTAGCCAAGCTCTTCTATGCTCCCTTTACAGTAGCCCAGGCTGTGCCATATCTCAGTGTCCTTTATGTTGACTGAGAAGCTGGCAGAAAAAGGAATGCCAAAGACCTATCTCCTGCACCATCCCATCTGCTCGTACTGAAATCAGTACCATTCATTCACCTCTTCCGTCACGAGCCAGTGAATCTAAAATCAAGTCGCTCTCAGAGGAAAGTGTCTATGAAAAAGTCCAAACGATATTACAAAATTTCAAAAGGCCATTTTTCTGCCACTACGGCCACTTTCTTCTTATATAAGACGACACAAACTTGACCACCTCCCCTTTATGGTGATCATGGGACTCTGTTGAAAAAACACCTTTCTTAGTCTATTCTGAGCCCCAAAAGAGGAAGCAATTTACCAACACCTAGCAAGTCAGCTGCTCCATATTGGGTCTTTTCAAACAGAGCAAACTTATGATCAGTCAATATGTGATCTGTTCTTGCTATAGACTGTCTCCCCAAATGGCACAATCTAAGCTCAGCTATGCATACCAGAGTTTTAGCTAATTAGGAGTTTAAACAAGACTCAACATAACCCAAAACCTGCAATAGATTTTCAGGAAAAAAATCTGAAGTTATCCATAGAGACAACAGACAAAACAGTCTCAATTTGTTCCAGTCCAGCAAGTGACAGCTCAGAAGCCAGAATCATACATCCCATCCTATGACAAGGTAGAGGGCTGAAGCAAAAGGCTGCTTTTTCACAGGAACTCTGTGAGCTTGGGAAACTCCTAGTTGCAGGCAAGCTCCACAGCATCTCTCAATTTGCAAGCTGGCAAGCAACTGCCAAAGCTGATCAAGGCACCACAAATCATGCCCTCCACCATCATCTGTCACCTGGAATCAAAGAAGAGGATACACAGAGCTGTGTTGGATACACAGAGCCCTGTTGTAAATGTGTACGGTGTAGGCCTAAGCAAGATAGCAAGTGATGATAACCAACAGTTCAAGTCTCAGGCAAAGTATGGGAGACTGAATAACTGATACCAAGATGACTACTTCCCTTCCTGAAATTGCCTCCCTTGGGTCAGTCCAACACCTTATAGCTCCCTGTTTTGGTAAACCCAGGTAACTGACCAAGTCCAGAAGAAGAATTTGCCCTCCCAGTGAAGTAAATATCCTTTCCACCTTTTATTTGCTTCTTATGGTAAAGTGGGCTTCCTTTGGTTGAGCATTAAAGGTCACTCAGATGGAGTTCAGGCAGACTGTCAGACAGGTCACTGTTGAGGTCATCATCTGCATCTAGCATATCTCCAGTCTCTTCTGCAGCATTACTCTCCTCCAGCTCAAAACACAGCGCAGAGATATCTTTAGAATCTACAGCAACAGAAAAGGGAATTAGTCTTCTCCAAACCCCTTACTCCATGAGCCAGTCCAAAGAATGAATGGCAGCTTATGCCTAGCCCCTCCAGCACTATTGATCTGAGTGTGGACTGAAGTCCATATCAAACTCCAGTAACAAACAACCTCACTCATCTTCTACTGAAGCAGAGAGACACAAGCAAGCATCCTCACAGACTATGAAAGTTCAAGTGAAAACAGGTGCCAGTATAAATGAATCATGGTCCTGACTATCCCAGCAAGCTGCCAGCACTGCTACGGGGTGTCTCTGCTGTAGTATCAATCAGGGTTTCTGATACTACTGTGATATACATATTTACTATTAATACTAAGTAAAAGGTAAACTAGGTTACTCCTATTAAATGAGGCATACTGCTTGATACTGAGCTTTGCCAATGAAATGTTAAGAGTCCATACCTGGCACATGCCTCAGAATAAATACTTAAGAGAAGAACTTAACCCCTTGATGGGTATGGAGGTTGCTTAGGCAATGTCCTAACAATAACCTAACGTGTTACAACTGCACCTACAAAGCAGTTAATTGTAGGAGGTTTGCTAGTAAAGCATGAATTAGCAGGATTAACAAACTGGAAAAACAGAATACAAGGCAGTTTAATATGCCTCACAGTCCCCATTCACAAGAATCTTAAGCATCTTACTAAAATAGGACAGGAATTTCTTTCAAAGTAATATTAACCCCTTTGTTCCTGATTTCCCTCCTTGTTAATAAAAATACAAAGGAGCTTTATAACCTAAAAGCAGGCACAAGTCCAAAAGGATAGAGGTTAGGAGATGAATCTTCTTGAAATCAGCAATTTTCACCTTCCTAATCCCACTGGCTGTGTGTCAAGAACCAAAACAAAAAATGGAGCCACATTAAAAAGTAGTATCTTGGCACTGGCAGAGGAAGTGATAAGCATCACAATTGGCCCTCACATGCAGCTTTATATTACCCATACTGTAGATGGGGAGGGAGGATGAAAGAAGAAACAGGCATACACATGTTGCTCCTGCCCTCAGCATAGCAATAGTACTCTCAGAACAAAGTTTTAGCCATGGCTCAAGTGTCTACTACTCCAAATCGTATTGCCTTTCCACCTCTAGATGCCTAATATTCAGCTCTATCAGTAAAACTGGGCACAAGTACCTCTAATCAAATTATCAGTATTATCTCTATGGGGTATATAAGTGGTGCATGTCAACAAGTTCTCTAAAACTCTATTACAATCTGCATTCCTGTGGCAAACCCAGCTAGACTCTTTCAGATCTTGAGGGCACAGGAATTAGCCAAATTTCACTCACCTTCAGGCACCTTGATCTCTGTGGTGCTGGAAAGCTCATCAGAGCTCAAGTCTTTGAGGCTGAGCTCTGAGGTGGAATCTTCACCTGAGGATGGAGAAAAACTCGCTGCTTCTCTCAGTAAGCTCTTGCTTTTCTCTAGAACAAATGAAACAAGTATCAGGGTAGGTTGAAAGTTCATGGATGAAGCTGCTGAACCTAAGCCTTCACTGTCTACATTTTGTGATGCCTCTTACCACTTAGGGAAACTGTTGCTATTCTGATTTAATGGCATTTTACTCTTTCTCGCATGAGTATAAGTGATGACACAAGGCAGCAGACAATAGCTCCCAGGATACACAAACCTAGGCAGGAGAACATATTGGCAAAAAATGTTCAGGCACTGGATTTCACCTGTCTTTAGCACCAATGGCTCTACAGTCTACTCCAAATCAGCAGGATTATAACAGAGGCTGGCCCAGCACATTTCTGCTCAAAGCCACAGTCACAAGCCCAAAACCTTCCACAACAGGAGGCAGTCTATTCTGGAAAGGTAAAACAGCACACTGGACCAGATCACAAGATCTCTAAAGCAAAGGGAGGCTAGAAGACCATGTCCAGAGCATTAGTAACACAGGAGCTATTCCTCACTTACTCCAATCAACTCTGTCCTCCTCTAACGGCTCAGTAGATGGCATCTCCTTCAAGGACAGACTTTTCACTTGATCTTTTAGGTCAGCGACTGTAGATCTGATTGAAGCAAAAGGATAACACTAACAGCTCCATAAGCTTGGCACTGTGTGCAAGAATAGCAACAGTTATTGGGGGAGGGGGAGAGGGTGGGAATGAGGTGGCAACAACTTTGACAGGTTTCTGACAAATCCTTGCCACACAGCAACAGAAGGCAGTTCTGCTGAGCAACTCAGTTGTGTGTTCAGGAGATGAATTGTCTGGCAGCAGAAAGTTGTTATCTCTGTTGTGCCAGCACAAGTCTTTTTGCAGAAGCACTGTGAAACACACCAGGGCTCTGATCTCACTTAAAGAAAAAAAAGAAAAAAAAAACAATAATGCACTTGTTAGAACCAGCTCGGCTCCCTGATCAGATTTACAGCATAGTCACACCAACAATTGTAGTGGCTGAAACTCAGGAGGCAATGTACTGTGAGGCCAATGTAGGAGAGAACAGAGGGATGGGACTATTTTAAGCCGACATTGACAGCACAGACCCATTTCATGAAATCACAGCTTGACAGAAGGTCAGAGAGTGATATAACAGGGCCAGGCCTGAGGCTTTTACAGAAAGGAATAGGGAATCAATATTTAATTACAGAACTGAAGCAAAGTTCCATTATTGGAAATGTCTCACCTAGTTGATACAATATTCTTTATCAAAGAAAACTTAAAAACAGAGCTATGCTGACCTCCACACAGTTTTCACCAATACTTATCCACTAATAAAGACAGACATTAATATGCTTATGGGCAAGAGGGAGAAGGAGATCAGAAGAGCAGACAAGGAATATCCAAAGATATCCTTTAACTCCATTTCAGCTACCAATTGCCACAAGACTTCAAATAATTTATACGACCATTTCCATCAGGTTCCTGCCTAATGTAGGGCAATAATCCTTTAACAGGCTCAGAAAAAGATTTCAAGAGCTTTGGATAGGAAGTAGAATGAAAATCCCTTACGTTGTACACAGGACAACGGTGTGCCTTGCTGATACTTATTTGCTATTCGGGAGAACACAGCAACTGAAAGGCCCTTTCTGTATACATACTTTATGAACAGACCAAATCATGCTGTAGCATACGCAACAAACATGAAGCATTAACCTGAGGGAGATGAATGGAAGTGCTGTGGTCTTCCTAAAAGAAATACCTAGAACACTCCAAAAACGCATCCCTGCCTTTCCCCAGAATACTGATGCATATTCTTTAGATACTGTTTTACGATAGCACAAGGCTGTATGGGAAAGAGCTGGAGGCAGTGACATGAAACCCCAGTTAAACCCCTATGACAGTTAGGACATCTGGCAGCTATCCCAGGGTAGCTGGGGCTGGATAGAAAAGGATACAATTAAAATAGAGCCAAAAAGATCTAAGGATCCTCAACAAGGAAACTCAGACGTCACTCTCTTCTCTCCAGGGAACAGGTCAGAGCCCTCAGGGGGGAAGCAAGGGCCAAGCTAAGCAGAGGTTACAGGCACAAGCAAAGCTAGTTCCCACCACGGAGCGCAGTGAGAAAGGAAAACGGGGGGGGGGGGCTGGGCAAGTTGGGAAAGCATTATAGAGTTCAGGCAATTCAAGTGAGCACCTCTTCATGGAGAAGCCAGAGACAGAAAGAAGTATCTGTTACTACTGCCATCATTTCAGCAAGGAGCAAGCAAGCTACTGTCTAACTAGCAACCAAAAGAGCATACAAAGTCTGCCACTGCCCTGACAGAAAGATTGGGTAGGAGACAGCAGCACTCCTAATTAAACAAAGTAGATGAGATGGCTCAGGGAAACAGTGATGTAATTCAAATCCTTTCAGCTTAGCTCCAAGGGCAGCCTAGAAGTGAACAGCAGGTACTCATTCACAACGCCCACACGCAATATGCTGAAGGTGCTAACTGTCAGGGTACAAACAGCTCCATCAGTAACAGATGCTGCCATTTCACTCCCTCCAGCAGCTGTCTCAGAGGGACTGAACACCTCGCCTGCACTTAGCAAGTGGTTCTCTCCAGGACAAGGCAAACAGTTGAGCCATACCTGCTTCAAGCTTTGCCAGTTCCAGATTTAAACGGAAGACCTGACCTCACAAAACTGACGATCTACTGCCTTCAGCATTAGCACTCCACAACACTAATACTCCATACCAGGCAGGTACAAAGAGCAGCATATGGAAAGCTCGCAAACAAGAACAGTTAGATGAGACATCAGTCTCCGGCATCTCTAAGCTTGCCAATACAAGCGCTGCAAGAGCTAGCTGCAAAAGTAACAGCTGTCCCCCTGGGGCTCTGAAAAGCAATCAGCCAGCGCCACCCTTCTGTAACCAGGTATCCCCTGGGAGTCCATGAGCTGCACTTGCCCCTGCAGCAGCTCTCATGTAGCATTCATAGACCTGGGCACCCCCAAAACTGCCCAGAGGTGCATGCCCTCTACCTGATGTGGCTGAGCTCCTGCTGGGTGCTCTGCATTTCCATCCTGGGTTGGTCTAAATTGTAAGATTGTTTTTTGTGGTTGCTCAACAGATCTTCCAACACCTGTGAGAAAGAGGGGACAATCACCTCAAGAATTCCCTAGAGGTGGCTTCTAAACCAAAACAAAACCATTAAACCCTGTAGAAAAGCCTTGTCCAGAGGAGTCTGGAAAAACTGAGAAAAGTAGAAAGCTGGACATATAATATGTCCCCATCAGTGAACATATCACTTTTCCAGCAGCAAGGGTAAAGTTCTGTTTCTTTACAGTCTTCTTGGTTCAGATCATGACAACACCCTACTTGGCATCATCTGTCATCTCTTCTCCAGGCTAGCTCTTCTCAACAGCAATTAAAGTTTTGTTATAGATAGAGTGGTAGTGTTTTGCCCACAGCGCTCATCAGAGAATTGAGAGCATGTGTCCACCTTCCCTTGAGAAGCAGATTACAAGCTCTGGCTGTGCAAGTATTCTTCTGTAGCATGAGGTTTCCAAAAAGACTGCAATATGCTGTTTATTGCAAAGAATACAATTCAATTGTTAGCTCTACTCTCATTTCAACCCCTACCCTACTAAAAAAAATCATCTACTTCATCCCAGCTGCAGTAGAACCTGTCTTATCAGCATACATACAAACTCTGATTTTCTTCCATTTATACAAGCTTTGAAGATAGCTTTCTTACTGCTCTCCATCATTTTACACTACAAGAGAAAAGCTTCTCCTTACTGTTTCAGCAAGCCTGTGAAACAGGAAAGGTGTCTGTACAGCACCTTGCACACCAGTTCTTTTTGTCAAGGTCTTATGGTGATACTAAATAAAAATCCTTCCTCTTTTACAGGCTGCAATATCATTTTCAGCCTGGCTACTATTCATAGTAAAATCTCCATACATAAGCTTTAACACTTAGTTCTCCTCCACAGATCCTGCTCATTCCAGTACCAAGTCCGCCACAGGCCATCAAAACATCCAATGCCAGATTTTGGATGAAAGAGGTACAACTATAAAGCAGCATACCGTGCAGTATCGACTTTGAGTTCTCTTCATTTCATCAGTTGCAGACATCTGGTTCAATAGCTCTTCCTCTTGTTGATCTATATAAGAAAACCAACTTGTCATCACAAAGAGAGAAAAATGACTAAACTACATCCCACACCTGATTTTCCCTCTCTCTATTACCAGACAAAACCTTTCAGAAATATATGTACCCACAGCTCTCCCAAGGCAAAGGATGGATTCAGAGGTTCAGGCAAGCTCAATGCATGTTCTCCTCCCACAGCTCTCCCATGGCATAGCATGCGGTCACCACTAGCCAGCCCTTTATATCCATCTTTATTTTTGTTTCAGCACTAACTGTTCACCAGTATTCCCAGCTTCATTCTACTGAACAGAGACCCTCAACTGTAACAAACATTATAGTGCTTCCCACTGGGGCTGTTTCTGCTAGACCACTTGGGCAGTAACTTGCTGAGTAACTTGCTCAGGATGAGAGTTCAGAGCACTGCAAGGAGCAGAACACAACAACACTCACTGACTTTACGCTTCAGCTGCTCCAATTCTTTCCTCAGGTAGACATAATCTTGCCACAGTAGTTTTTCACTGCTTAAAAAAGGAAAAAAGTTACACTTTTTCCTCCTGTATTTCTTCTGCACCAGCCCTGAACTTGCAAAGGTCCTAGCACTGACCTCTCTCTCATTTCTCCAGGACTGTTGGCACAGGGATGTAGATGGGATTCACGGTCTCCATGGGGCTGATGAAACACTTTCTGTTGCTGTTTATGGTGTTCATTTTTCAGTTCATCTATCCTCCTTAGCAAGGTCTCCAAGTTACTGAAAGAGCTGTTCTGTAGTCGTTGAACATCCTCTGTAGCAGCAAATGAGAAAAGCAGGAGGTGTAAAGGTCTCAACTTTCAGTTGCTGGGACAGAAGGTATAAGAATAAGATGAAATAACAATGGTTAGAGCAAAGGACTTCTCACAAGGACATCTGAATCTAGATCAAGCTTGGTCATGGCCCTCCAAGAAACCACTTCAACTTTGTATTTCCTACTGTCCATTTCCTTTCCTGGAAAGCAAAGCTACTTCTCAGGTTTTTCGATCACTAAAGAAAAGGCAAAGGAAGAAACGACAAATTCAAAAAGTTCTTTCTGCCTAGTATTGAACAGTCTGTTCTCTCCTGTTCAGCAGGGAGATGGAACTATACTATGCCACATTTGATAGCTCCACTCACAGCCTGTTGTTTCTTCAACAGGACCCAAACACAAGTGATCAGTGTAAGAGGTTTCTGTGATCATCCTACAGTGCTTCAATTCAAGTCCCTTTATCTTCACTACCTTCCAGGTTATTGATCCGCTGCTGCTGGAACTCTTTCTCTTGCTTCAGTCGATTCACAGACTGAGTGAGCAATTCGATGATCTGAGTAGAAGAGCAAGAATAGATTTTGTATGAGAATAATTTAGACTGGGGAAAAAAAAAGAAGTTAACAAGTTCACTCAACTTCAGATGCTGGAAACATAGGGAAGCCTGGAAAGAAATAAATAATATCTGAATACAATAGATGGGATTCTTCTGTCCTCCCCTTACAGAGGGGATGGATACAATGAGAAACAAGTCTTGGGGTTCTAGAAGACATGGGGAAACTCCGCAAAGAAGAAAGTCTGCACATACAAAGTAGTTCTGTCCCCAAGACAGATCTGATGTCCCAGCACTTCATAAAGCTGAGGATCAACAGTTGGAGAAAGCTACACAAGAACTAGCTATAAAGATTAAGATAAGTTGCTATAAAGATTATGATAAGGTGATCCAAATTCGAGATTTGGTCACCATCATAGCAACTGTGCTGGCAGGGAATGGGGAAGCTGCAAAGAACGCATACTTTTAGCCCAGGAAGGAGAAAGGATCATCAACATAAAAGTCTTCCTAACTATTTTTGTGAGCTGTGTCCACCCACACAGGAAGGTGTGGCTTTCAAACACAGTATGATGAAAGAAAAATACGCACAATACAAAGTATTATAGGATGCACAGGCACATGGTACAATTATGCTAGGAAAATTCATTCTTAACAGAGGCAATCTCACTAGAAGCTTAAATTACCTTGGTTTGGGAATGTAGCTGACTGGTGATGGCTGCTAGCTTCTCTGCTGCCATGTTGCAGGGCGAGAGACCTATGCAGGTGGGACAGCGCTGCTGGGTTCCAAGCAAACGTTCATCAAACACAGTGTTCTCAGTGCTTATTTTGTCAAGCTGCAAATCTGCTAAGAGATCAAAAGTAACAGACATTACCAGGGGCTTCAAAGAAAGGAACCCACCTGGGTCCGCCACATTGTTAAACTTGCCTCAGCTAGCATACAAGGCAGAGAACTTGGAAAAAGGCCAATGTGCAGGTTTAGAAACAGAAATGAGATTCTTCCATATCCCCCCTTGAATGAAACAATCATATGGTCATTATTAGATAAGGCAGGTCTCCACTGAGATTATCAATCCAGTTACCAGTTAGAACAGTTCGAAAGAACCATCAACATGCTACGTGGGAACACTAGTAGCTTGGATGTCAGATCCTGGGCAGCAGCAGCTCTTGGGAAACACAAACAGAAAATTATCCATCCAAAACAACTATGTAAGGAACGCCTGTGCAACAAAAGAGATTTGCCTTTATTTCTGAAATACTCTGGCTATGAAAGTTAGATATGCAGTTACCTTTAGAGGGGATATTGGTCATGTTGAGACGCTGCTGTAAAAAAGAAAAAGGAAAACAATTACTTGTTTGCTGAGAGGTGACAGCTGCAGCACAGGAAGGAGCAGTGGACATTTTATACGGCCTGCTTTGGAAACACGGCTTTAAATTCATGGCCACAGGGATGCTAGCCTCAGAGGAGGAAATAAAAGCGGCTTCTCTGACTCATCCCAAAGCCCCACCTAACTCAGCGTCCTGCCTCGTACGACGCCCAGCAGCACTTGCCCAGGGAAGAGCGTGAGAAGGGGGCACACACGCACTTGGCACCCGCCCCGCGTGCGCTCGGCTCCTCTCGGGGACTCTCCGCTCCTCCTAGCCCCGAACAGGTACTGCACCGCCCTGCGACCCTCCAGCCCGCAGCACGCCCTGCAGCCGGGAGCCGCCCGGCTCCCGCTGTCTGTTCCGCGGGAGGCGCCAAGAGCCTCTGCGGCTGCCCGCGGCGGAGCGGGCAGGAACGGTCGCGGCCCCGCGGCGCACAGGCGCCCACGGGGCCCGCACTCGCCTTGGCCCGCGCCACGCCGCAGTCGGTCTCGGCCAGCAGCGAGCTGAGCCGCGCTTCCCAGCTCATGGCGCCGACGGGCCGGACACCCAGGAGGGGAGCGGCGGGGCCCGGGGCGCAGCGGCCGCCTCGCGGGCTCCGAGCGGGCCCCACTGTCCGCGGGGCCTGCTGGGACGCGGAGTCCTCGCCGGGCGGGCGCGCGCGGCCGTGGGGCGGGCGCGCACTACAAATCCCATGGTGTCTTGCGCACCGGGCCGTCTCCTAGGAGACGTGGCGCGGCGGTACTGGATGGCGCGGGGAAGTGTGTGAGGGGGGGGGTGCGGGGGCGGGGGTCCTCTCCCGCCTCCCGTGGTGCCCCGCGCGCAGCCGGGCGCGGGAAGGGGGGGGCAGAACTACCTCTCCCGTGAGGCCCCGCGCGGCAGGCAGCATGGAGGCGCACGTGGCGGAGCAGCTCCGCGGCGCCTTGGGGCCGCTCGGCTTCGAGGCGCACGCCTTCAAGGTACTGGCGTCCCGCGGGCCCGCCGTGACGCCGTGCGCCATGACGTCACCCGGCGGCGCGCCGAGGCGGCGTGCCGCGGCTGCCGTGGAATGCTGGGGAGGGAGCCCGGGGCAGGCGGGGCGGCCGTCGGCGGCGCCTGGCCCGGCGCGGCCCCACCCCGCCCCGCCGGCGCTGAGGCGCGCTCCGGGCAGCGGCAGCCGGCGCCCTCCGGGCGGCGCCCTGGCGCGTTTGCCGCGCGGAGGGCCGCGCGCCCGGCCCGTCCCCTCGGGACGGCGCGTCGCCGCCGCGGGCCGAGGCTGGCGGGGCGCCTGCCGCCGGGCTGCCGCGACCGCCGCTGGGGGAGCTCACGGTGCCCGGGGCGGCGGCGTGCTCCCGGTTGGGCCGCCGGCAGGAGGCGCTGCCTCCCCGGAGACGCGGGCAGGCGGGAGCGCCGCCCGGGGCCGGCCCGGAGATGCCGAGGGGGCTCCGCGAGCGGCCGAGACCCGTGCGCCGCCACGCGCCATGTCTGCGCACGGGGAGCGGCGGCAGGAAGGCCTTTGCCGTGAGGGAACCCGGAGCCCCGCGCAGAGCCGAGCCTCTGGTTGTCTCGGTTTGGAAGAGCAGCCTGCCGGCTGGAGCTAGAAAAGAAGCCGTGTTGCACTGCTGCTAATGTAGGCTCTTTGGAAAAAAAAAATGCCACGTCTGTCCGCCTGGCAAAGCTAGATCAAGGTTACTGATGCTGGCCAGTGCTGTGCAGTGCCGTGGTTTGCTCGGGTCCCAGTCTGTCATGGTCAGGAGAGTTAAATGAGAAGGATACTTCTAGACTGACAGAGAATAGAGTCCCCTAAACAGGTTTAAAATTTAATCAAAATACAGATATTTAAACATGGGCTGTCAATATTTAAATGCAGGCTACTACATCTGTTTGCAAATGGCCTGCAGATGCTCAGCTAGTTAGGTCTACTGAAGGTGGCCTCTACCTTGAACTGAGAGGCATCCTCTTCCCAACCTGCCCCTCCGTCTAACCTTTCTCACTCTGCTTCCCCCAAAACGTTGGGGCTCCTTCCTCAGCCAGCCCTGAGAGAGCTATTCCTCACATTGACCTAAAGGATTCTTCTCACTGTGCCAGTCAGCACGGTGACTTAGATTCCCTGCAGCTGGACAGATACATCTATAACCAACTAACCCCTTCTTTACTGAGTTTAATAGGCTTTTAAATCTCCTGTTCCATTATTAAATCAAACATTGGCTACTTCAGTCAACCAAGACATTGAGCTAGTTATATGTTATTCAATTGCTGTTGCCTTTATTCTGCTTATCTGTAATGGTTGATTTTTTTCATGAAAACAGATCATCATTTGTCTATATTTCTCTATATTATTATCTAGTTGTTACAAGTATAAGATTGTATTGTCAGCATTAATGTAGTAGGAAAGAGAACTTTTAAGAAAATTGATAGCAACCTACAATAAACATGACCCTCCCTCCCCTGGGAATTTTGTATTTGTCCGCTGAAATATTAGTATCTTTCTTGATACACTCTTAATCTGCCAGAAATTAAAGAGAATGAGGCCCTGAGAGTAGTGAAGTCTCCAGAATTCAGAGAAGAATTTAATACTGCTTTCCCAAAACATGACAGCAGAATTAGAGGCAGAACTCAGACCCAAATGGCTATAACTACCAGTGGAAAAGCTTGTAGCATTGTTTCTCTTTAAGTTTTAATCCTCATACAGCCAGCTCAGGTGTCCTGTAAACTGGGAAATTAGCAAACCTTAGATTCACATTTCTCTCATTTTTTTAACATCTGAATTCAGCATCTTAAACAGAGTCATAAAACTGATTAAACTCTGGAGTTAATCTAAGAATGTATCTGTATAGCTATGTAGAAACATAGATTAGTTAGTTTTCACTGTATGTTTCCAGATGTGCAGGTCTGGCTGCTGCTGTCTATTGTAAAGTCACTTTCAAATTCATTTCAGAGATGACCAATGCTTTGCAGTTTCATACTACTAGAGGCACAATCCCTCCCATATTTCTAAATTATTAGACCTGATCTTTATGACATTCCAGGAGAGCAGGATTTGTCAAAACCTTTTAAGAGACAGATGTTATTATGGAATATATTAATAATGAAGTGCTGAGGTTCTCAGCCCATTACCTCTTTGTGTTTGGCAGTTGTCGGTTTGAGTCCTGTTCCCTTGTTTTCCTTCCTGCTGCCTTGATCCCTCATTTCTGGATGATGTGATGATACATCTAGCCTTGAAAGTAAATTCTGAAATGTGGCTATGGCACAATCCATGCCCTACAGCTTATGTTCTGCTGCAGGTGTCTATCACAGCTGGGAACTTCAGATCCTTCATTTGCACACACAAACACTTCCTGCTGAAGAAATAATCCACACAACTTGTCATATGAACAAAACAGAAATACTAGTTTCTTTCTGTCTGAGATGCAACAGCATTGTCTTATTTAAACAAAACCACAAAATGTCAGTCTTTTTCCAGCTAAAGAGAGGCATCACAAGAATGTAAGGATCAACTAAACAATAGGAAGAAAAATAAGGAACAAAAGTAGAACAGATTGGGACTGAGGTTATTATGGCCAATAAGGGCATCCCTCTCAATGGTAGAACTCCAGAAAACAGCACTGTGCCAGGAATGGCTTAAGAGTCAATGGGATCTCCTAGAAAATCTTGGATAGAAGAAAAATTTCAGAGCATGTTGCTCTTCAGCTTTCTGTTGTGTTAGCAAGACTGGCAATTGGATGCCCTTTCTGTCCTTGACACACCTGATTTTGACTTTTATCTTTCCATTACGGTAAAATAGCTTTAGGGAGAAAAGTACTTTGGATGTTTGACAGTAAGCTGTATTCCCATGGTTTATTTCCCATGCAGTGTCCTGCAGTTAAAAGCCTTTAAGTTCTTTTGGATAGTTGGCTATTTGGAGAGAAGTCTGCTTTTCTAGGCTACAGATTCTGTGAGGGTTTTTTTTGTTGTTGTTGGCAGGGGCATTTGTATGTAGGATTTTGATTCATAATGAATTTGTTTGCATCTGCTGGCACAACAGGTATTTGCTGTAGAAGTAAGTGAAGTTAAAAATTGGTGATGGAGCTTTCAAGGGGGCAGAAGGGCTGTGAACTGGCCAAATCCTACTAAGAAGTAGTACAAGCACTAGGAACCTTGTCTAAATAACAATCCAAGTGAGAATCAGACACAACTGTAAAAAGGTTTCTCTAAACCAAAACATCTGATCTGCACTGGCAAGACTAGTTGCTGATACTTCCATCTACAGTTTCTGGACAGAGTTGGATAAAGGGCTGTCTTCAGCTGAATGCAGTAGATCATCCTTATCTCTCACATCAAAATACAGCTTCCAGAAACTGTAAATCCCAGTATGCAAAGCTGCTTGGTTTGAATGGAAGGAATTATACAGGCTGCATATCTGGGTTGCAAATGAAGGTAGCTGCACTACTTTCAACTTTTTTCTTTTCTTTTCTTTTCTTTTCTTTTCTTTTCTTTTCTTTTCTTTTCTTTTCTTTTCTTTTCTTTTCTTTTCTTTTCTTTTCTTTTCTTTTCCAATTACTGCATGCCCACTGGCAAAAGAGTGGTGACCCTGTTTTAATGGAGATTTGTTTGTCTTTGCCAAAGGTTGGATGGTACAATGCTGTTCTCCAGACAGCCTTTCATCTCCCATACCCAGATGACACACTGGCCTTCGTTGTCCTGAGCACGCCTTCAATGTTTGACAAAGCCCTTAAGCCTTTTGTGAAAAAAGAACGGTTAAAAATAATCAAGGACCCTGTGGACCAGTGTGTTTCTCATCATTTATCATGTGTGAAGGAGGTAAGAGCCTTGAAATAATAGCTTCTTTTACTATTGTGACATATAACCAGGTGGCATGAGCAGGAGACAGTCCTCCACATTCCTGTCCTTGCTCTTCAAAAGGGTAAAAGCATTATTCATGATGCTGAATTCTTACTAACAGCATCAACAGGCTGTTGACCTGCACATTATATCCCTTTGTCATTACAGCCTACACTTGGCACTGGGTGCTTTACAGTCATAGTCTGAGAAACCAAGGCTGCAAAATTACTGATAGATTTCAGGAGCAGGAGGTGGAAATCTGTAGGCTTACTTCCCACATGCATGATTTGCTAGTATTCAGCACTTCTCTAGTGGCAAATCTGTTTTCATGAATCTGGGCTGATTTTTCCCCCCATCCCAGAAATTTCCTAACCAGAAGGTGGACATCATCTGTGATTATGAGATCCTGCCAAACCGGAAGCCCAAATTCTTGGCACAGACAGCTGCCCATGTTGCAGGAGCAGCATATTACTACCAGAGGAAGGACATGAAGCTTGATCCTTGGGGGAAAAAGGTGAGACAAAAATGCAATCCAGGAATCCTTGAAGAGCCATCAAATTGCAATCACTGAATTGCGCAACTGTTGTTCACTCACTAGTTCTTCCTGCAGGGAAATAAATCCCAGTCACATACAGATACATAAAGTGTTTCAGGCAGGAGTCAGAAGCTTCCTAGATGCTTTGGCATGGTACAGGGAAAAGAGAATGGAGAAGAGTATCTTGATTATTAACTTACTAGGTAAGAGAATAAGTATCAATGTAAAAGAAGACCTTGAACAGAACACAGCTTGTGCTGTTTTTTATTTCTGTTAGATTTTCAGAAAGAAACTTCTCCCACATTACAGTGTGGCCTCTGTGTGGGCATAGGAAAATGGGAATGAAATGCAATGCTTTGAGCCACATGGTCAAGAAAGTGCTTTCCTTCCTTGCCTGTAGAGCACTCCACCAGTGGGCTGTGGGTGTGAGGAATTATATCAAAGCTCAGCGTAATGATTTGAACTCACCTGTACTAAAGACAAAATGAGATGTCCTAAACCTCCCCCCCCCCCTTTTTTTTTTGGTCCTTCTAGAAGATCTATGGCGTATGTATCCATCCCAAGTATGGCGGCTGGTTTGCTATCCGGGCTCTCCTCCTGTTCCCGGATATTCAGGTACCATTCCTGCAACAGTCTGCCCCTATTGACTGTGTGAGCACAGAGGAAAAAAGAATTGAGTTGCTGGAGCAGTTCAATTTCCACTGGCAAGATTGGCGCTACAGGGACATAATTGAAGTGAAGGAAAAGTACTCAGAGGAGCAGAAAGCCTACTTTTCCACTCCTCCTGCAGAGAGATTCAGACTGCTAGGCCTGCCAGGAGAAGCCCATAGAAACACATTTCACTGAGCAACACGGTTTCCTGAAGGAGCAAAGTGTGAGTGAAGTGCAAGTCACTAGCACCTTTTTTTTTTCCTGTGGTGCTGAGGAGGTAGATGTGCTGAATCAGAGAGGGTAAATCTGAGCAGCTGTGTACAGCATCTCAGTCCAAACATCAGCTTCCTAGAACATGAGGGAGCATTGCATCATAGTACTACTGACCTTGAGGAAGGTGGGAGCAATCTGTTCCATGCTGTGGCTGATTGAATGTGTGTTTTTCAAGTCTGGCAAGATGCCCATTAGCCTTTAGCTGGGCAATGTTCACACATCTTTGCACTGGAAAACCCATGCTGCTAATTAGAAAAGTCATGTGTCGTCTTAAGAATTTTCTTTCCAAATGTTTTGGATTTATTCTGTGTAAGAGTTAAAAAAAAAAAAAAAAAATACATTTTCAGTCATTGTACTCTGAAATAATTTTTCTTCAGAATGAACTCTGGGCAGATACTTTTTAGATGTATCCAGCACTTTATTACCCTGTGTCATAACTCTCCATGGGAAACATCTTCAATCTTTTCAGCCTTGTCCTCCTCAGAAAAAAAAGGTGTTTTGCATTTCTTCACCTTTAGTAGAAGCTGGCTTAATTTAATTAAGAAATCTTTTAATGTCTCCTCCCCTTAACCTCTAGAAAAAAAAATCTCAAGAGATTGTTTCAGTAAGTAGCATAGTCCTGTACATGGAACAGGGCTGAACGAAATACAACTCAACACCAGCCTCCTTTTTCAGGATTGTTATGAAAGAGAAAGTGATGGTAAAAGGTCACGGACTAAGTCTCATGTATTTCCTTTACACTTAGTGTCAGCTTCTCAAAACAAAGTGAAGTCTTTAGGTCAATCTTAAGAACTTACCACTGTATAGAGCAGCTTATGTATCTTGTGAGTAGAGTTTTAGTCATATTAAGCTGATTGACTAAAAAATAAAATTTCCACAACCCTTTTCTAAGGTAGGTGACATTTGAATTTAGATAATTTCCAGTGTCATGCCAGCTATACCATGGTTTTACTACAAGTTTCCGGTTGTATTTTCTGTTTTTGTGTGAGGGAGATCATAAGCTTGCACACACACAGCAACCATTACAGAAAACTGTTACATGCACGGACAACAAAGCAGAGGGGAAAAAAGAGGGAAAATACGCATGATATACATATTAGTGATATTACTGGATAACACATTTTCAGACAAAAATATAACTTTCTCTTTTTAGATGACTATCTTTGATTTATTCAGAGTTCAAAGTAGCACTGGGAATCAGGAATTAATTTATCTTAGAGCACTTTGAGGCTCAGGCTTTATGAAAATAACATGTAATAAAATAATACTTTGTGAAAGTTTTGGTACTTGATTGTGATGCAAAGCTGCAAGTTGCTAAGCACTTTCTTCCTTTCCTTGATATCAATGTGATTTTACAAAAATACTCACTTTGCAGAACTAAGCCTTTTGTTTTTATTTCATATTGTAGTCCTTCATAGCTTTTAGAGACCTAACACCAAGGTTACTCTCACACTAAGTCATTACTTGGTATGTTTTTTCCTAGTCTGTATTCTAAATCAGCAAAACCAAGATTCAGCATAGCTTTTTTTTTTTTTTTCCTCTCTCTCTAAATTACGTAGTGCGCTTGTGATCATTGGGCTTGTTCAGTCTACTTGCTGTTACTAAAACATCTGTGTTACTTTCCATGCTTTTGTTCACCACATTTCACTAAGGCACACACTTGATTTACTGTATGATAATAGTATAGTGATCTTTAATTTAAATAAAATAATTTATTTTTTTTTTTGATACAGAATTGCTTCTGTTGAGATGTTGGTTGGCTTTTTCAGAACTTTCTAATTGAACTGTAATTTTACAGGGACTTGAGTTA
Source organism: Rhea pennata (assembly GCF_028389875.1). Taxonomy (NCBI): domain Eukaryota; kingdom Metazoa; phylum Chordata; class Aves; order Rheiformes; family Rheidae; genus Rhea; species Rhea pennata. The sequence continues at coordinate 11,252,864 of NC_084670.1, read as the reverse complement.
ATGGTTTCATATTAGTAACATATACAAAATAATGATTTTCCTAGAAGATACAGAATGGAACTAGATTTCTCTTTTTTACACTACAATTTAAATTAAAATATTTTTATTTTGAGGATTGATTTCTTATGTTTAATATTTTGTTGTAATTTATTCATTGAATGGCACTTCATTTCAATGTTTGTAATTTATTTCTCTTTACATTGTATTTTGGTTAATAAAATATACAAAGCTGTAAGTAAACTTGAGCACTGAGTATTTTTGTCTAAGCACTGCAATGAGTGAGTATTGATCATTGTTTTTAATGTACTGAAAATAGTCAGCTACCAAAGATGCACAAAAAACAGCATCTGAAAGCAGTAACAGTAGAAGTTTGATCTTAGCAGCAGTTAGTAAATTATGATGATAGGCAAATTCTGTGTTACTGAAAAATGAAACATTTATTATGAATAGGTCTAATAAATGTTTATCTTTACCAGGTTATTTGAGCAAGATTATTTTATAACAAGCATGTGATAGAACTTTCATTTTTAACTCTTTGTTCTAACATTAACAAAAATTCTTAGAGCCAGCAATATATATAACTGGTACTTAAGAGGTGTTTTCCCTCAGTAACTTAAATGTAATACCTGTAATTATTGGAATTTTTATTTGCTAAAACATATTTGTGAATACTGAGCCAGAAAAAGGGCAAATCTGTGTTCTTTAGGCTTCTGGTACTACAATTATGCCAGAGTGGAATAAAAATATTTTATAACATATCCAATCTTACTCCAGTAACTTTGGAGGGTTCTTAATATCTTTCTTTTAACTAGGTCACTGAGCTCCACAGTTACAGCTGGTAATTCTTTACTTACTAATTGGAGATACAGCATAATAGTCTTTGTTTTATAAAACTGAAGTTCAACAATCTGAGTTATCCCTTGGGACAAGACTAGACATCGTGAGGAATGGATCATTCTTGGATCATGAGGCATCATGAAGACAATCTTATTTTAGGCAGTTTCAAATTACAAGCAATTCCAAATACTTGAATGGATTTGCTAGTTCAAGTATCACATTTCATATTTTCTGACAGGTGTGTTTTCCATAAATCCTAATTTTTAAACATTAATGTATTTGTCCTTAATATAACCAGTAGGGTGAGTATTCAAGAGCAGAAGAGTAAAAAATTAAAGAGCTGCTTGAATTTGAACTCACTTTAAACAAGACACCTGGTATATTGCAAGCTAACAAAATATAGGGAATTAACGTATCATAGTCTTTGCATGCACACAAAATTTATCACTCATATTTTTCAGCGAAACTTCCCTTTTTTTTGACTTCACCATTAACCTTAAAAGAAAGAATTAAATTTAAGAAAGATAGAAAGTACTGATTAAATGCAAAGCACTATCTAATCTGGTGGCAAGCACCTATCAGGATTAAAGTTCAAAAAGAGAAAGACAGTTGAGGGCCTGATTTTTCTACCAGTTAAATCAGCTACTCTTATCTTTGATCTCAGAGTTGCAAGAACTAATTTTTGATTGAGATAGGGAGTTTGACAAAGGTATTTCCTAATGTCGCTTTATTTCCTTCTCCTGGAAAAAGCATGGTTTGTAACAGTCTTGTCTTCCAGTAAACTGTGGAAACTAAAGATGGCTTGCTCCATAAGTCAGTACTAGTACGTGTCAGATGAAAATATGCAACCCTGTGAGACATGCACGCTTTAAACGCGTTAAATTGCCATCCCCTGGGTCAGAAGCATAACAATCACTATCATATAAATGTTCTTTAGTTTATATGTGACCAAAATTATTAGTGCCTACTATTTAACATGGTCTAAATTGTGCATTTTCACTAATGACTTGAATTTGACTAAAAATCTGAGTAGATTTCCATATTACTAAAAAGAAGAGATAGCTATTAAACAGTTCTACTGTGGTTATGAGCAATGAGTGTATTTTAAAAAGCTTGCTTAGAATACTGATTTCAGAAGCAACAGTTTCAAACTTCCTTTAAAGGCAAGTGGGTATTGTCATCCATCTACTGCAGTGGAGAACCAGAGGCAACTTTGCAACCCTTTAACAAGTTCATCTATCAAAACGGACAAATTACTTCTTTCTTTGTTGTTATTTGTTAAGTTGGCTTCCTGTCATACCATTCATGAATTGTGTTTGCTTCAGAAAGCTAACAGAGCTCTTCCCTTCTAGGTTTCATGAGCTGAGAAGAGTTTTGGAGTAAAGCAGATGTTTTCATAACATGTCAGGAAGCAATAAGATCCAGGGAATAAAAATGAATTTTTCTTTTTACTTTGCTACAGAAAAACAGCACTTGGGAAAAAAACAGAACTTCTGAGAAAAAAATAGGTGTGGCATTCTTTTCAATAACTGACCTAATTATTGAAAATATGATGGAAAACTTAATAAAAAGTGAAAATTGTAATAGAATGAGCAATAAGATACATAGTGGAATGTTTAAAACACCAGTTATGCATCATAATCCTTCAAAACGTGTTTATGTAAGTGTATTTGATGTTGCTACTTCACCAAAAAAACCCACTATATTACACAATTACCACTCCTTCATACCAGCTCCACAGCACCTTTATCATTTTATGAGAATTTAGTTTTTTGTACATAATTTAGTGAGCAAACAATTTCGTTTGTAGTAAATGCAGATATTCAGTTTTTCCAAAACACTTTTGGTAAATTTTGAAAAAGTTCTGGAAATCATGTATCTCTACTCCAGGGTGCCTCGTTTTGTTTCCATTCTCTGTCTTTAGAATAATACTTAAAAAATAAATGTCTAAGATGGGAGGATACTTGTAGTTAATTTGAAGGGAAGAAAGAGAGAAATTTCCTAGGTTGAAAAATCATTTGCAGAATCTTACATTCATGCAGAATTATTTTTTCTCTGAATGCAGAAATACTTTTATTCCTTGTTGAGGAATTAGCTACATTTTAAATTCTAATTTCATACCACAACTTTTTTTTTTCAAGTAGTTGTTCTGATTAGTTTTCCTAATCATTCACTGTTGCTTCAATCCTTTTTAACAGTCTTCTGAAAAATCAAACTGTACAGAAATAAAAATAAATTTACCTTGTGTTTGTGAAAAGTGTATTTGATTAAATGCTAAACTTTAAATTACATTAACTTTTACTAAATGTAGATTAAAGACTTTTCTTTTTTGACAAAGGACACCTAAGTGGCCCTGCTTGAGCAGGGAGGTTGAACTAGATGATCTCCAGAGGTCCTTTCCAACCTTACCCATTCTGTGATTCTAATCTCATTTGTCAGCGCAGATGCTTCAAAAATATTTTGCTATAGTACATGAAACATTAACTTACTGGGCTCACAGTTCCTGAGGGCAGTGTAAACATAACCTGAAAGTCTCCATACACACACACACACATATATATGTGTGTGTGTACATACACACACACATATGAAAATACACATACAAGGTCAAATAGTATCTTGCACAGGAACATTATAAACTCAGACACACGATCTGTAACACACACAATGATTTAAGTTTCAGGTAAAAGAGCCAAGTTTCACATTGAAGTCCAAACCTATCATCAGTAGGTGTGGTGAGAAGAGCTTACCAAAAGCACACTGCTCATGCAGGAACACTGCTGACACTTCACAGCATGATGACAACCTGTTCTGTCATAGCCATATAAAGGTGTGCATTACAGATTAGTTGATGATAGTTGTTCGATTTGCACAGGCTTTGGCCTGTGAAATCTTGATTCCACACAGATTTCACTACATGATTACGCAGACTATGAACATACTCGTCAATATTTATCAATACATTTCTCTTCAGATCCTATTTGCTCATATTCTCAGAAGTTGTTAGCAGAAATTCCGATATGTATTCGAAGTTGAATTTTGTAAGCTTTTGTATTGTGCTAGGTACAGCACCATCAGTGCTAGTAAAAGTTAGTAGAGTCTGTAATATTATACTTCTAGATTCTGTGAGGTGCTTAAGTTATACCTGTGTTAGAGGTGAAGACAATGACTAGGACCCAAGATAAATACATACATGAGGAGAGCTGAAGTAAAATCAGTTCTGACTCTACTCCAAAGGCAAAATCATGTTTTTGTCTTTGTAAATTGCTAGTACTAAAAATAGAAGCTAATATATTCATGATCAAAAAGATACTAGTTATTTCTGTCATTTCCTAGTTAAATGCTATTTTTATATATACCATTAATTTGTAATAAAAAGAGAGTAACAACTTTAACACACTTCCTTAATGGATGTCCAAATTTATTGCATTTCTGCCAGTATATACTGGCCAGAGTCGTATAACTAGCCTATGGCTTAACACCCCTCCTGCGCAGTTCCCTTCTTTCTGCCTTTGCAAAGTAGAATCCAGCAATCTGTTTTGTGCAAGTCCTCTATACTTTATCTGAGTAGCAAAATATGTCAGAATATGTATTTATGCAGACTGTCATTTAATATTGAACATCAGACTCTCTTAAAATTTCATATAAATAATATATAAATATTTCAAACTATTAATATGATAAAATCCAAGTACTTTAACAAAATCTCTACATGATTGTTGTTTTGATGTATAATATTTCTGAAAAGTAGAGTAATGGGGCTTCCATAAGGATATTATCCTATCCAAAGTGCATCATTTTGCAATTCTTGTGAGATATAAAATATTTGGTTTTGTTCTTTGAACTTCATTGATTTTTGGGGCAATTTATCAGATGAACTACTCATCCTAAAGATGTATTAAAAAGGTTGGAGCACTAGTTGAGAAAATAGCACTTTTAAATTTTAATATTTTTAGTGTATTTTTCAAATACAGCAGGAATCTTTTTATAACAAAATGTTAAATTTAATTTTTAAAAATGCCAGAATACTGCTACTTGATGGGAGGTGTTGCATAGGCCAGAAAAAAACACCCTATGAGCTGCTTTGCTCTGTAAAAGTTAAAGCTGATGGAATTCCTTGGCACTCTTGTTACCCTCTGTATGTGTAGCTGAATATTAACAGCAAATTTCCTGGTGCTGTATTTTATTTCCGTTACACGCTTTGGACATGTTGCCCTGCTCCCACCACACTGGCCTTGCCCCACAAGAGATCTGCTTTTCTCTCTTTTTCTCCATGAAAAAGCAGCTGCAGCATTTTCACAGTAAAGCCTCAACATCACTACAAAGATAAGATTTGCAAAAAAAGAGATGGAAATTTACTACCAAAAAAGCCTCTAACTCTTAAGTCTGAACCTCAGCCTTTCAGTCTTCTCATTCTGCAGTTAAATTAATTATCTACAGTGGTGTTTGCACTGAAAATTCATAATCATATGCTGCACATCACAACCAAAAGTAACACTGACTTACAAATTTTTTCCTGTTTCTCCAAATATCCCTTGATACTGAAGAGTAAATATTATACAAAAAAGAGCAGACTTCTGATACAACAGTAGGCTTGATCCTAAAAACATTGCTAAAAAATTATATTGTGTCTAAAAATAAATAGCCAATTATTAATTTTGAAATAATGTACACATACAATAGATGTACAAAATCTCGTAAAGGTTACTATCTGTATGTCAAGTATTGAAAATCACATTATATATATACATCACAATAAATATAAAACATAAAATTTAAGTATGATGCACCATTTTGTTTTACACATACCATATAACAGCTCTTGATGTTTTTGCACAAGCTCTATTCTCTCCCAAGGCTTAATCGCAGATAATTCAAAAAAAATTCCACTTTTAATTTTTGACGATGTATAAAGAACACAACATGCAGAAGATTGATTTCCTTCCTCTTTCACTGAGTCTTCAGTAAGATCAGACAAATCAGTACCTAAAGCCATATTTGCAAAATTGCAGTGATCAGAACTTTGCTGTATATTTTAAGAGGACAAGATCATACCTCCAGAGAGGTCATGCCAGTGCTATTTCACTACAGGTGTTTTGAGATTTCTCATCTCAATGTTTGAAACCTATTACATTGACAGAGTTTGCTCTTGGTAATTAGACTGCTACACACAATTGGAAACATTGTTTAATTACATAGAGTTTTAACAGTTCTCACAAAACAGAAATCCTATCTATAGTGATATATCTACAATAGATGCTTACACCAGAGTAATAAACTGGTGTAGCCCAGCTCTCAAAAACATGAATATGACTCTACTAAAGAATAGCCAATTTCATTATCATGTTGTCAGCAGATGATTGCAAGTACATTTTTTTCCTTTGGTATTCTGCTTTTGAGGGGAATACAACATACAACATTTATAAAGTCTGTAAAAGATAAATGCTGGTATCTAAACTGATCCAAATATTCAGAGAATCTCTTAAGAGTGGAACTTCATACACTTGCAAAATATGTTCTTTTGCAAAGTAGCAAGTAGCCAGACACGCACAGAAATTCAGTAATCACAGCAATCAGCTTACAATAAAGAGAAAGCAATAAAGAGGCAGTAACATCATGTATTTTGGCTTCCCTTAATCTGACTAGGCTGAGATATTTTAAAGAACTTGAAGTAATGAAGAGAAGGTTCTCTGTAATATGCACCTCTATACATTTCTATAAGAAGCACATGAATTAGATGTGCAGTCAATTACACATAAGAAGATTCAGAATAACTTTCCTTCTAAATAGCATTTTCTGTGCATCTTCATGGAAAAAATCCCACCAAGACATGATACTGCAACAGCAATCATTCTTGTCACCAAAACTAAGAACCAGTCATGTGTTTTTACCTCACTGAAAAATATGACACCAATCAATCATGAAGAAAAAAGACAGTTCATAACCATAATGTAAATACGATATGCATCTTGGTATATGAAAAACTAAGGCATCACGATACTAGGAGGAGGGATGAGAGCCTCAAACAATGGAAATTCAAGCCACATCTGAAGCAATGCTGAGCTTAAGCAAAGAAAAACTGACTCTGCTTGACTTGGGAGACTTTCAGGTCTCACTAACAATTTTATGTCTTACACATTCAGAGACAGAATGACAGTGTGGTAAACATTCCCACAAATGCCTCACATTACTAAAGAATTAATGAAAAGAATGACTTAATTGCATCCATTCCCACAGCGATCCTTACAGTACAAACATATCATATAGCTCCTACCTCACAAGTATTTTTGTTTTTTGGCTGTTTTGAACTTCTGCATCATCATTATTCATCAGTGACTTACTATGATTTTTAAATACATAATGTTTGTAGCTAGCTGGGACACTGACTACAAATGAACAGTACTAAATTATAACTGAAGTATTTTCCTTAATCATGTATTTTTTAAATTAATAGCTATTTAAGTAGCTATCACAGCTAACAACTTACTTTTCAAAACAGGAAAAATAACACATGAAAGCAACCATTATTATTGGGCCATTTAAAAGCTGGGAGCTATTTATAAATACACTGGTACTTATACATGGTATACATAAGGTATTATTAAAAGATGCTCTTTAAAAAGTAGAAGTGAAAATACAAAAAAAAAATCTTCTAGCAGTAAGGGCAAAAGTAACACTAGGATTTTCACTCCAGAGGAGTGAGTTAAATAAATTAAGACAGCATCTCTTTATTTTATGAGATAGCCCCTGACATCCTAAATCTTCTACCACGGTAATTCAGCCTATACTTTTCCCCAGCAGCAGGAAGAGAAGGAGTCACGTACTTGGGCACAGTCCAACGGTTTTCGTTACCGACGCCTAACGCCCGGCTCCACACGCGCAGCGCCAGCACAGGCGCAGCTCAGCCGCTCAGGGGCGGGGCGCCGCCGCGCGCCCCGCCGGCAGCCAATCCCCTGCCGCCGCGCGCGCCGGCCGTTAGGAAAGCGCGGGCTCGCGCAGCGCGCGCTTCGCTGTGAGGGGTGGGGAGTGACGCGAGTCCTGCGGCCCGAGGAAGGGGCGAGCCCCTGGGGCTGGCGTCAGGGCTCGGCCGGCCCTCACACCCTCCTCTTCCTCCGAGGGCCTGCGACGGGGGGAGGCAAAGACACCCTCTCCCTCCCAGGAGGGAGCACCGAGGGCAGGACAGCAGAGAATCCTTTTGTCCCCTATGAAGACAGGGTGAACACACCAGCAACTCGCAGGTCTGTTTCCTTTCACTGTATTAAGCATTATATATTTAGCATACCCCTTAATTGGGGCATAAAACAGGTATCTGACAGGACTTCATACAGCATCATACAGGGTAGTGGCCAAGTCACAGCCAATCCAAGTTGGCCACCAGGTAAGAGCACTAACCACTTTAGTAGCACCACCTGGGTGAAAGATGCCTATTTTCACAGGACTGATGCACTGGACTATACAAGCCAGTACTATACTTCTATAGTCAGTTTTATGACTAATTCAAAGGTGGTATAACTGAAGACAACTCATCACTCAAATATAAGTTCTACATTAAGCTAGCAGGCACTATTCCATGTTGATTTGCTAGAACAGAGCACTTTTAGTACCAGAAAAAGGTTAAGTTTCCTGCTAAACAATACTGCTTTAGCATTGGTTCGCTAATCTTGCTCCACACAAGCGTTTGATAAGGTTCAGAGATTGCTCAGACCCTGTTCTTGCTACTTTTAACTCATTGTAGAATATTAAATCATTTGCATGAGTTTCACATACATCCAGGAACATTTGGTGCAGTTAAGATACAACTGATTTACTATTTTAAGTACTGATTATTTAGCAATAAAAGTGGAAGAAACCTGGGTCTCTACCCCAAATATGCAGGACAGTAACAAGTTTTCTACTCCAGTCATGTTTTTCATATTCATTTCTGAGTGGCTCTGGTTGTTTGTTATTTTTCAGTTTAAGTATGGTTAAAAAACTCGTTCACTAATTGAGGAACAGAACTCAGAGGCAAAGTTTTGGCCTTTGAGTTTAATCTTTAGAAGTACATAGAGATCATGAGGCTCTACCTTTCCTTTCTAGCAGTAGACAATAGCTCCCTTCTTAGGTCTCCAGTGTTGAGTTCAGGATTTTATTTATTATATGGCACTGTAACCATGAAACTGCACAGCAATTCAGCTTCAGTTTAACTTAAGGCCTTAACCATGTGCTTTGAATTAATACTGACAGCACAAGCAGTATGCATTTTGGCACTTGGATATGCTAAGCCTTGTCTCTCCTCTTTGTGCTCCAAAAGACTACATGCATATCATAAGATCAAAAGGAGATTGAGTTCTATCTATTACAATTAGTTTGTGATCATATGATTAGCTAGCATACTCTCACTCCTCCCAAGACTTCCACTATATGGGGTGGGAAAGACTAGGGATGAATGTGTTGCAGATCCGAGGAAGTTCACTTTTCAAGAGTCCAATCTTCCATACCAGTGCAAACAGTCCTCAAATTGGATGTTACCATTCCTAGAAGTTTAGCATATGCAATCATAATTTTGACCAAGCTAGATGCAGAAATTAAGTTTTCACTGAGGTTGAAGATATGTGGCCCTTGTCCAACTGTATTTGTGCTCCAGGCGCTGGGCAGTGAAGTATTGCTTAAATCTGACAGACTAATATCACCAAGCCATTTTCTTCCCAAACTCTTCAAGACTTAGGCTTTGTTTTTTGAATGCAGTCCAAGCAACCAAAGTTAAATTTTAAGCATGGTCTGAAAATAGCCATCTTTGCTTCTAATAAGCACTTTAGTACAGCAACATGAAAGCTATTAATATCTCCATTAACAGATCAGTAGAGCATTGTGGATCTAGTTGTCTACAGCTCAATGGAACTGTAGACATGAGCTTTTAAGTGCTAGCCAAGATCACTAGTCTAGAAGTTGCTTTACTGAATCAAGTGACAATGCCACAACCTGCGTATTCTGAAGCAATACTGTTGCTATCCTCTAGGGAGGTTAAATTCTGTAGATTTATGTTTACTGAACGATCATTGACCATCCGAACAAAGGTACAGCCTGCATTGCTCCTTCAGCCTTCTCAATGACCATAGTTAAGAACAGTAGACAATATGCTCTTTTCACAAGTTTAATGGAGTTACAAAAGGATACTACTGCTCTATATGCAACATATGACTATCCACACACACACTGTATTGTCACTAAAGTCAACGCGGCATGATGTACAGATAATGATCATTAGAATCTTTTTATGAAGGTATTGTCAACTGGACAAACTCTCCAAGTAAAAAAGTTACAGTTTATACCTATAGCATGATCCCCTGACTTAGATGCAACAATTTAGTCAAAGTTCAATAACTGATGCTTGCTCTTTATGTAAGGCATACTAGTTTCCACTTAGACTGAAGTTTACTTCTGCTTGGAGAAATACTCTTTACTTTTCTGAACATCAGGCTTGATTGTATCACTGCCAGGCTTCCAGCCAGCTGGGCACACTGAAATGATAAAATGTTTAAGTTTTACTAGCCATTCCTACAGAACATGTTCTAGACATCATTAAAGCCAACAAGCAACTCAAGAATTGTATATAGTTTAAGTTATACAAGGTACATTATTCAATGTTGCAATACATTCAGTTTTGTTTTTCCTCATTTTATGTGCTTGGCAGTAGCAATTCAAGGAACCAAAGCAATCCAAGCAACCATGCAAGTCTGCTGCCATTTGCACTGCACTCCTCCCTCTCCCTCCCTCCCCCCCCCCAAAAAAAAGGGGGGCGGGAGGTTAGAAGCCCAACAAGGAAACATGAACTCCAGCAGCATACGTCCAAGAAAGGCTTTAACTGTTAGAATTGGATGGGTTAGGAGCAGGGAACGGGGAAACAAATTGAATTGCTCATAGTTCCACTGTATGGCTATCAAAGGACCAAAGTTGTAACAAAATTGTTCTATGTAGTGCCAGACTGATTATTCAGCAGAAAAAAAAAATAACTTGTGGTCTTGAAATTCCAGTGACCCTCAAGTAGCCTTTTTTGCACACAGCCAAGACTCAATGCTTGCTCCATACAAGTATAGATTTTTAGCTATGTTAGTCTCTGCTTCTGAGTGTTGCTACACTCTAGCCTGGTTTAGATTAGACTACAATCCTAGTTTTGGAGGAAAAGGTCTAACAGATTTGACTACCTGAGGGCATAGAGCCTACCTCAGGAGGCTTCATTTAAGAAATGACAACCCTATCATATTAGGGATGTTTCTTTAACTGAGCTGCAGGATAGCACAGAAGTTCAGAGACATTAACTCTCTTCAGGCTACAGCAAAAACAATAGCAGGTTGTTTTTACTAAAACTGATTTATCAGCTCTGAAGCAAGTTAAGCACAACCAGTAGCAACACCTGTCAAATACGGGTCAGAATTACCATACTGCCATTAAGCTAGTTCGCGTAACTTGTTGGAAAGCTTTTTTCTGCAGTTCTTTGCTAGAATTTCCTGAAGAAAAGCTACTAACCTCAGGCACCTTAATATTGCTCTTGACCTCTGTGCTCCCATCCATTTTCCCCCTTTGTTCAGTATCACTACATATGACCACAGAGGAAGACTAGCAAGCTTTCTGGGCACTACTGCAGTGCTTTGTCCAACCATAAGGCTGCTTAGCAAAATACACTGTAAGTACTGATGGCCTCAACCTACCAATTCTGCATGGAGCCTAAATTGTCCTTGCAGGCAAAATTATAGCATATATTCTTTACCAGTTGCATCTCAAGTGTTCTGTCCCTCATAGAGGAAAACATACAATCCCTATGTGCTTAACAAGGTGTCCAGCACTGAATCAGTTTAAATGATATTTCTACATGGGCTCAGCACTCAATGGGCTATTAACTGGAACATAATAAATATAATGATGCCCCTCAGGCAACTCTACAAGCGTTAAGAGGCACGCTTACTTGCCACACACAAATTTATATGTACTGAATATCTTTCAAATCAAGCCTCTATTTAACTTCTCTAGTTGAAATCGTTCTCTAAAAAAACATTAAGATTTAGAAAAAAATAAATCTTACCTTCTCCATGTTTATCAGTAAACTGAAAAGCCTGCACAAGTCTGAGTGTTTCATCAACAGAACGGCCAACAGGAAGATCGTTGATTGTTATCTGCCTTAAGATCCCCTTCTCATCAATTATGAAAAGACCTCTTAAAAAAAAAAAAGTTAAAACTTCAGGTTAGCCTGAAGTATTTCAATATTCAAGTTTAATATCCTATCATGACAAGATGTTCTGTGATCTAGTACTACTGACACTTCCTCTTCCACTCTCCTCCCCCCTATAATACCTTCTGTGTATGTGAGGCATTGAAACAGTAACAGCTTTGAGCTTGGTATTGAACAGGAGCCCTGAGTGGGGCAGGAGGTAAGTCACAACATTTAAGCAGAAAAAATAGTACTTCCTATTTAAGGAAGACACTGGCAGAACAAGAAGGGAAGAAAAAAAACAAAGGAAAGTGAATTGAAGGAGAAGCATTCTTCCATTAGAGGAGCAGCTACACAGTTAAAGAGGAAAAAAAAATGGCAGCTGACTGGCCAGTGTCCTCCAGTCAACATTAAGTTAGAAGTTCAGCTTCCTTAGCAACTTCTGGATAGCTGAACACAAGATAAGGCTCAGGTTTTTAATCTCTGTACTTTAATCAGTGGACTTAAAATCATGAAAAAAAGTGATTACTGCCGTAGTCTTGCATTATATTTACAGCAGCTCACCTGTGTACATGACACTCCTGTGCTTACTAGATAGGTAAGCAGTGGTTCTATGTAATACTATGATCAAAGCAAGGCAGTATGCATTTACTGTCTAACTTACCTACAAGAGATGCTAAATAATTCGCTTTAGTATTTAGACTTCAGTTTTGGTATCTCATAGCTTAGACTAGTTTATACCTAGAACAGCCGATAGTTTTGGCTTGCTGAAGACTTTCAAGTATATGCAAGTTGTGTGCATTTGATGTGTTCCATGTATTGCAACATATATGACAATACTTCAAGTTTACCTCATTGCATATTACCTGTATGCAATACCTTCATCCTCTTTAAGTACACCATATTCTTTGGCAATGGCACGCTTGGTGTCAGAAACCAATGGAATTTTCATAGTACCCAAACCACCTTGCTTTTTGGGAGTGTTGATCCTGAAACAGAAAAGTCAGTATTATAAAAGAGACAGTTCAGGGTAAAGTGCAAGGTATTATAACAGACACTGATCCTTTCTCCAGTATTGCAATTGGTCTGCCATGAGGCAGCATCAGAACTGATCAGTATTCTCAGTTCTGTTGGAAAGTACGTGCATTACCAATACTTCCTTAGTGGCTTTATTTGGTATTTCAGTAATCAGAGTTCTAATATGCTCAAGATTCAGCTCTAGTAATAACTGAGCCTGTCAGAACATTGTATTGGGTTAGAAACAGATTCTTACCAGGCAAGGTGGCAAAAGTGAGAGTCAACAGAAGCTCCAATTACTTCACAGTTAATTTTCTTGAATTCATCAGCTCTGTCACTGTATGCAATGATTTCAGTTGGGCAGACAAAAGTGAAGTCCAGAGGGTAGAAGAAGAACACAACATACTTTCCTATGAGGAGCAGTGTCACCAGTTAGTCTTTTTTACCTTGGCTTTTAATAGTTGTCATATTCAACATTCAGATATCCACAGAGGAGAACCAGCTAGATATAAAAGTACCTTTAAAGATTAAATGGCATACTGCAGGTGCAGGTTTGAGGCTTGCTTTATAGGTAGCAACCCCTATAAAGGGCACAGGGGTTTTTCCTTTCAGCTAAATACCACTTGCAACATGATCCAAGGTCATCCTACAGCTAACAGACCACTTGGGTAGGGGTTTTGTATTGTATCTGCTGAACTGGATGCTCGAATTTGACAGAGAAACATCTGTCTCTTGAGTCTAACCCTCCAGGCTGGTTCAGAGCATATCTCAGTAGTTACACCAGAAGACTCTACAATTTTACTTACGGAATGCAGGATATCACATGCCTGAAAGAACAGAGGCCAGAAAACTTCTCTGTTGTTTAGCTGACTAGTCTACACCTGACAACTGCCTTTAGAGAGCCTGAGGGTACAGAGCTTCTAACTAGAGATGCCTCCTTCCAAGTTAATCTGCATCAGTACTTGATTACTTAAGCCTTTCACTTGGATTTAAAGAGAGGTGTTTTTTTTGTTTGTTTTTTTTGTTTTTTTTTAAGGCATTTTTATAGTACTCCAGAGAAAGAAACTTCACTGGTTAACTGAAAAAGCCTACTTCCCATTGCCAGAAAACTCACAAGAAACAAGATATTGCTGTTCCACACAATTCTCTGGAGATGTTGCATCCTTTTTGTAGCATGATAAAACAAGTCAAATAAGCCTGATCCAGCACTAGTTTAGGGAAATTTTGTCGATTAGCAGGAATTACAGTTCAGCAGGAATTACAGTTCAGACATTTGGCCATGCTGTCACAGCTTCTCCACAGCTTTAAGTCTTCTTCAGCCATCACTCTACAGAATCACTGCACAAGTTACATCCCTCAGGCTGCTACCAGTGGTCACTATTACTTTGAAATCAAATCAAAAATTTATTACTTAGATGTCCTCCCCTCCTTCAAGCGTGGATACTGTGCTTGTATAGTCAGAGAAACAGATAATCTTACCTTTATAGTCAGAGAGTTTGATGTCTTTAAATTGTCCATCTGGCATTACAGCCGTGGCAGTAAAGTCAGGGGCTGGTTTTCCAATGAATGCCTTTCCTGAAGACATCTTGATTTGGTCTAGAAGAGTTAGTAATGGCACAGTTAAGACATCAGTATGTTTGTACCTAAGGCAAATATTCAAAGCATCTTATCAATTTAGAACGAATATCAGACAATGTATCAGCAGTTGGTCTTGCAATGCAAAACTTAAGAGCAAAATTAGATTTGAGTTTGCCATCTGGGTAGTCCAGTAACAACAACATGTTTTTAATCCTACAAAGGAGTACAGTCACCTTCAGATAAATACAATCCAGACCAAACTACTAGCTAGATCGCTAACTGTACAAGATTTATGAACCACAAGACTAAGCAAGTAACAGTAATTGTTGCCTTTGACCAGGTAACAGCTCAGTCTGAGAACTTCAGTTCTAGAGCATTCAATAAACTTCCAGTTTCACTTCGTGAGCAAGTTAGAAAGTCTAAATCTTCTGATTTAAGTGAGGAGACCCTTCAAGTTCACAAGGGAAGTTAAGACCTTGAATTTTATTTTCCTGTTGATTCTGGAACAAAAGAACAGTTGTTAAACTGCCTATGCATATAGGCAGTTGAACTATTAATACCTCACTAGTTGGAGGTATCTATCTCAAAGGAAATACTGTGCAGTGGCTGCCCCCCTCCTTAAAGAACTGTAGTTCTAGAATTGTATCTGCATTCATGGCTACATTAGATGTACAGAAGAGGTATTAATGTCATTCTGCTAGACCTTCAGTAAAATCCTTCTTCCTTCAGTAAATTCGTAAGACTTGCTCAGTGTGCTGCAGTTGAACACTGCATTTTTTTTTTAGATGTATGGCATATACATTAACATCCCTATAAACCTTCCTAAACAGCAATTAGTTATTTAAAAGGCTGAAGTGTAGTTAAATCTTGTTTTGTTTGCAAGTGGAAGACTCACAGTACACTTGGGAATAAAATGTTATGTTAACAATTAAAGCTGTACCAAGTCTTAAACTACTAAGGCTAGGGTTTAGATGTTTTCCCGGTTTGCTTAAGTCTATTAAAGAGGAGGCATAGGGACAAAACTGTACTTCAGGCTGCCTGCCTTAAATGTTACTGTCACACACTGTACCAGTTCTTGTATGGTGCTTCTTTTGCTCAGTTTGAGAATGCAGTATTTGTTTATCTATCACATTAGAATTCCAGTTACTTCTGAAGTGTAATCTTCCAGAGAGGTAACACTTACAAACCATATTTCTTAAGCTCACACAGAAACATTCTGAAGTTCATTCACCTAGTCAGAGCTATAAACATCTAGTTGACTGGGAGACAAGCCTCTGAAAGGTTAATGAGTCTCATATTGCAAGGGAAAGCAGAGATTCGAGGATCTCTTGCTGGCAAGGCAGTATGTTTTTAAGCAGCTTGAGCGCACCTCGTTTCTTGGCTCATTCTCCTTCAGCAGCCACATTCCTCCTACAGAACTAGTCCAGAAGTCATAAGGCTTCAGTTTTCAGCTCAAGTTCAAACTGGCCAGTTTAGCCTTTACTAGCACCATTTTATCTTTGAGAGGTTCTCTACTATCTGTAACTAATACTGTGAGGATACGCAAATCAGCTATCTCTCAGCCTTCGCTTTTAACTCCCTCTTGCAACAAGCTCTTCAGCCATTTGTTCAACCAGGGAGTTCAACTGCAGCACACTGAGCAAGTCTTAGGAATGTAGGTGGCCAGAACTATACAGCATGATCACAGGATTTTACTGAAGGTCTAGCAGAATGACAGTAATACCTCTTTTGTACATCTAATGTGGCCATGAATGCAGATACAATTCTAGAACTACAGTTCTTTAAGGAGGGGGGCAGCCACTGCACAGTATTTCCTTTGAGATACCTCCAACTAGTGAGTTTTATCTTATAAGCAATAGCTGTTTAATCTGAAGTGCATGACTCTGCATTTTATATCACTGAATTCCTTTCTTTCCCTCTTAGTCAAGCTCAAGGTCATCTGCTTGCTCAGTAATATGCTAGTCCTCCTCTATTTGTCCCATCAGCAAGTCCCCTGGAATGTTTTTATAGGGATTCAATGTCAAATAAAACCTGTCAGATTTGCTCTTTAATATTTTCCCTTTCTAAGCTATAAGGTACCAAACACCTCACCATGTTGCATAAGGGGACAACATCAGCTTAGGAGACATAGCTGCCCTGTACTGCAAAAGAGCCATCTGCTTCCTTTGGAGCACCCACTGCAACCTGCCAACATTTCTACTTTTCTCTGCAGGGTTAGGACGTGTTCTCACATGTTCTGCTTGGAGTTTAACCACAGCATTTCCTAATCCACAGTGTAACAAAACACAGATTCAGTATTTTATTTCCTTTCATTTTAGGAGAGAGGCATATAGATTACTGCTAGTCAAGTACAGTTAAATCAGGTCAGAATATCTTTCAGTGCTTATAGCTGCACATAGCCTCCATTATCTTCAAATTGCAATTATAGTAACTAGTCCAGCACTCCTGGAAATTCGTAGCTTTAGGATAACTGAACCATAGTGGAAAGACTATGGTTCCCATCAAGCCTTCCCCTTCACTACCTTCAGATTGTCACCAAAGTGTGGTTAAGTCACTGAGCTGCGGTCAGAATTAAGAATGATACTGTCACAAATCTCCTCGGTTCAAGTATACCACAGTCAGGTATGCAGACCACTGAGTTTACTTAGCCGAAAAAAAAGCTCAGAAAAAGAGACCCAAGCATCACCGGCACAAGAGGTCACTAAATCGCTCTGCGACAAACGACTGCTGCCCCCTGCAAATGGCAGGCTCCTTCAGCTCAGCCACACACACCCTTCTTAAGCGTCAAGATCAGAGGCCTACATGCTCGTGGGTCCCGCCAAGACTTAACCCGAAGCTTTCGGGACCCCGGGCCGGGTCGGGCGGCCGGCGCCACTGGGCGCTGCTGCCAGAGCCGCTCCCTGCGGGCGCGCCCCGGCCAGCCCCTCCCCGCGAGCAGAAAGCAGATAAAGGCAGGCGCCCAAGAAAGGGTTAACTTCCCCTTCTGCCGCTCCCCACCCCCACAAAAACGGGAGGGAAAAAAAAAAAGCAGCGGGAGAAGGCCGGACCCCGGCGGAGCCCTCCTCGGGGGGGCTCCAGAGACCGAGAGGTCGCCCCGCACCCCCTCCGGGCGCCTCCTTCGCGACCCCATCCGCGCAGAGCGAAAGGCGAGCGATTTCGCGGGGGGGGGGGGGGGGGGAGGCGGGGGGAAGGGGGAAGAGAACGAAAACAAAAAATCGCGGAACAGCCCAGCAAACTGCACCCCACCGCAGCGGCCGCCCCGCGGCAGGCGCGCCCCCTCGCCCCCGGCCCCCGAGGCGGCATCCGCCGGCGCTTACACAAAGGGGCGAGCGGCTCAGGGCTCCCTCCTCCTCCTCCTCCTCCTCGTCCTGCAGGAAGCGCCGCACTGCCGCAGCCCCCGCCGCGCCGCCGCCTTTATAGCGCCCCGCTCTCGCGAGGCCACGCGGCGGCGCGGGGGGCCCGGCCGCCCCCCTGTGCAAAGGCAGCATGACTTGGCACCTTGGCCGCGATCGCCGAGCACTTGCTCGATAGGGAGCTTCCACGGGCTTATCTCAACGGAGACGCTGTCCCGACTGTTACAAGCAGCAAGAGAATTTGAATACACCGAGATAATTGTACAGAGAGTGTCTCGGGAGGTGCCCCGAAAACATCTAGTGCAACGGTCATAAACAATTCATGGGAAGGTGTTCGAGTGGCTCATTGCAAGGAGAAATGGATTTTTTTTGAATGTGTTAATATGACCAAGCTATAATTAATTAAAAGTCAGTAGCCAAAAAAGAGGCAGGGGATGCTCTGGATTTTGAACAAGATTAGTATGACTGATGTGCCATTTAACTGAATGGGAGTTTTGCCATTAACATCAATAAAATCAGACCTTCTATTAACAAAACAATGTATGTGCACATAGACTATTGCATAGGGGGAGTATCAAAACTTTTATCACCTTCCTCTGTATTACAAACTGTCTCTTCAACCTGATACTGATTCCTAAGGCTTTCACTGATTGAATGGGAAGCCTAGCGCAGATCATATAAGTCAGGCATAAAGACAAAAATTAATTTAAGCATGATCTCTGAACTTTGGGATGTGGGATGAAAACTCTCAAAAGATGCATTTATTCACTTCAGGGAGCTTTATATCCTTTCCAGAGCAAATCTACTCCGAGACATTTAGCCTGAGTGTTTTCCCACACGCATTGTGTTTGTATTTAAGACTAAACTGAAACAGACCTTGCATTTTTGACTGAGGTACAAAATTTGTATTTTAATATTAAAGTTTTATTAAATATTTAGTGTTAAAGGCCATAACGAACATATCAACAACAAAAGGGCTTACTTTAGTCAAAAGTGATAAACTTGTTTATCAACTGACTTTTACTCCTTGTCTATTTCAGTGTAAAGTCATGTTCCTTATACCTGTTAAAACATGATTACAAACTGTAATGTGGAGAAAACCACAAAGGATTAACAACATTTAAATGTTAAAACAATGTAATCTGCACTACTATATAGTGTTGGTCAGTGACCATAGCCCCGTGGTGATTCACCCAGGAAATGGCTGGTTTCAATACCAGATGAAGTTTCTCTTTTAAATATAAAAAGCAACATAACATGTATACATACGTTTTTAAAAATGGATTCATCTTAATGCAAATATTTTATCTACTGTAATATCAATTGTTGTCTATCTATTAAATGTGCATTGTAACACGCTTAATATTTTATAGAAAAGAAACTAAACTTTCATGGCTCAGTCGATGTTATGACAACTGAGGTCTATAAACTGAGGAATGTATGTACCTACCTATCATATCAGGCCATAAACCCCGAGAACAGGTTAACCCCAGAAACATCAGGCAGTCCCAATGCAAACCTCTAGAACAATGCAGTCTTACTGCAACTCTAACAAATTTACCAGTGGACAAGGCAGTAGTGACTTTCTCATGGCTTCAAGTTCTTTTAATGCTTGCTGTGCTAATTTCTCACACTTGCAGATGCATAGTATAAATATTTTGCATAGCTACCACGATGCAGTTTGTTCCAAGTTTGTGCCTTAAGCATGGCATTCCCATTCATGTGTTCATGGCCTCATTACATTTGATTAGTTTCTGAGCTATACTTTACAAACATCTGTTTCTGGAGGTTTTGGTGTGAGAAATTGTCGGAGCTGCTCCTTGTTCAGTGAGCATATATATTTCTGTAGCCTCTTTCAGTCTTTAGATGTAAGATGGTATTTAGAAAACAAAATGAAGTTCTTCAAGAAAGAAAAGGCAGGCCTTTCACAGGTGCCAGAAGAACAGAGTGTTCTCTATACCTCGCTTCTGCACACATCTCTCTTTGCACAGAGGATTAGCCTTGGTGTCATGCTCTTCTAAAATAGCTGTCAGACAGGATCATCTTGTACCTGATTAGCATGGACCATCAGCAGAACAAGCTTAGGTCTCTTTGCACCCATATATGCAGATATGCCCAACATAAATGGATTATGGATAAACAAAGAAGAGTGGGATGGCCCTTCTATGGAGGAACACTGAGACTGTCCTAGCATGTTCAAATAAATAACACAAACATACTTTACATGTATCATTTTGATGACAGCATCTTCCAGTCACCTCTTTTGGGAATGGGTCCCTGATGTGCCAAGGTACAAATAAATGGGACAAAGGTCCTATTTAAGGACACAAACATATGTTTAGGTTTCCATGAGTTTTGCTGGGGCAGAATTTGAGGATTTTGTGTAAGTGTATCCAGGACTTATGGAGGAATATGAGCCTAGTAAGAACACTTGCTTGAACTGGGCTTGGGCTACTGGATACCAGGAGCATGCCCACTGAGCATATACACATCAGTTTTATGGCACTTGCCACACAGAGATGATCCAAGCATGCCCTCTAAATCCAGCACATTAGGAAATCACCATACATGTTCTGTAGAGCCGATCTCTGCACATGCAGAAAGTCTGCTGAATCCTGATCAGACTGAATTTATTGTATATGTGCAGTACCACCAGGGGCACAGTAAAAATAAAATCCTGACCTTTTGTGGACAGTGAAATATAATATAGGTGAAAAGTCTAATGACTGAAATGTTCTCAAGCCCCTGGGCATATATGTGTAAGTGGCTGGTGCACACTAGATTTAATTAAAACAATTACATATCATTAAA
Source organism: Rhea pennata (assembly GCF_028389875.1). Lineage (NCBI taxonomy): Eukaryota > Metazoa > Chordata > Aves > Rheiformes > Rheidae > Rhea > Rhea pennata. The sequence goes on along the minus strand of NC_084670.1, from coordinate 11,232,086 downwards.
TATACAAAGCACATATTTGCCTTTTCTTCTTTAACTCAAATTAAGACTATGTTTCTAGATCAAAATGTCCATGTTACCTTTTCCTTCCCTACATACCTACTTTTTAATTAACAATTTTTATGGCTGTATGCCTGGATGATCACTATCTTTTGAAAACAAAAGGATTGTCTCTTCTTTCCCTTCTCTCTTTTACTCCTTATATATTATTAGAGGCTGAGGTTTGTTAAAGTTTTTGTATTTAGCATTCACATAATTCAAGCATCTTTTCCAGTGTTAAGACTGTTGTTTTCAAGTGATTTGTGACTGGCAATGTCTCCATAAAGACAGACCAAACCCAGCACACTCTTTCCCCTTGATTCTTTCCTCCTCCCCAGCTTTTTATTTCCTCTATGTTACTTTTTGTTGTCTTTTCCTTGCACTCTCCTTCCACTTTCCTGTATTTTGCCTAAACAGAAATGAACTACAGAAAAATCTGGTCATGTGAATGCCCAAGGGAGTAATTAGCCTTTGTACCCTTAGTCTCTGTGGTGATTTAATTCAGAACAGCAATAAAAGAATCAGCAGAATGATCTTTCTGAAAGGAAATAAAATCCTGTTCAAAGCTATGTTAGGTATACATTTTGCCTGCATTTCTGATAGGAGCTTAGCATACTTTTCAGATTCTCAAAGTATATAAATTACTTACAAGAATGGAAGCCTGGGATAAAAGTCAAAACTGGATGTAATTTTCTTTAGCCATAGTTTAGTACAGTCACAGTTTAGTACAGAGTCCAGTACACGGAGGGGTACTCTTCTCTCAGTTACAGGCCAAATTCTGCTCCTGTTGAGATCTATAGAAGTTGCAGGTTTGACTTAGCAAGATTGCACATATTCAGTACTAATGATTCTATATTAAATTCAATCCTTTTTAAATCTAGTTAAACCTTACTTTCAACCTTCTTGCACAAATAAGGAAATGCATTCTTGTGCACCTGCAATAAAAGGTGCCCACGCCCTCTCAGGAACTAGCACTTCCTTCTCCTTGTTGCACCTTTTAGCAAAGAAGTGAGAGCAAAATGAACTTATCTGGCATTGTGCATTCCCGAGATTCCTAGTATTTAAGACTGCACATTAAAACAGAGGAAAAATTTAGTCTTTCTGCCAGATAAAGTACCTAATCTTGATGGTTATGTTTTGCTTGTAATTTCCCTTTGGGTGCTGCAGACTATCAGATGCATTACTCGATGTGCTGTGAATAGGAGAGTCAGAGCGGTTTGGCTTAACTGCTGGGAACTGAACAGACGGCAAAGGAAAAACAAACAGAGCAAAGCTGGGGAATTATCCCCGAGGAGACTGGCATCTGTGGCACGGCAGGCTGGCAGCCAGGCCCGCAAGGCCTCGCGGCACGGCATGGCAGCCAGCTTCAAAGCATGTGCCAGGAGGGGAAATCTGCAGCAGCCCCTCGCCGTGGCAGAGTCTCCTCCCTTCGTGGGGAAACGCGCACCGCCGGCCTTGGTGCCTCCTCCTGGAAGGGCCCATCCTGCGTTTTTCAGGCCGGCTGGCACGCTCTGCCCAGCGCAAGCGCCCGCGCTTCCCCCCTCCCGCGCCGCCGCGGCAGCGCCGCGGGCCCAAGCGCCGCGCGGGGCCGGGGGGCCGGGCCGGGCCCGCCGCTGCCGCCGCTGCCGCCGCTGCCTCGCAGCCCGCGCCCGGAAACGGAAGCGCTGGGCGGCAGCGGCGGCGGCGGCGGCAGCGGGGCGAGCGGGCGGCCGGGCGCGCGGCGGGTGAGTGCGGTGCCTGCGGCCGCGCCGCGCCGCCCTGCTGCGGGCGCCGCCGGCGAGCGGGCAGGGAGGAGGAGGACGGGAGGCGCCCGCGCGGGCGGGCGGGCTCGTAGCCGGGCTTCCGCGGCGTCTGCCATTTATTATATTTATTTATTTATAAAGGTGGAAGGCTCGTTACTTGGGATTAAAAATGAGCTATACCTATGGGTTGATAAACTAGTGTAGTTTATACTTCTCTGGTTGCCAGTACCTGCCCCCAGTCGTACACGCCTAGGTGCGTGTGGGAGCAGGAGAGGCGAGTGTTGTTAATCCAGACCCACGTTTTACTTGTTCAGAACTGATTTGCTTTTATATTTATTTTTTTGTTCTTAGTATTTCTCAAAAAACAAAAAAGCTTCCAATTTCTTAATGATCAAAGTGATGATGATGAGTGGACACTGTTGTCTCCTTAAATCTTCTTAGGACAAGAATCTGAGTGGAAAGTATTAGTGGGTGTTCTAGAGTTTCCAATTCTGGAAATCTTCCATTCTTCCAGAGTCTGTGGTTCTGCTATCTCTGCAATGTTAAAGTACAACAGTATTACATGAAATAAGGTGATTCTTTGCAAATATGCTCTGATGCCAGTTACTGATTAAACACATGTACCTTGTCTTCTGGGCTGAAGTGTTGCATTTATGATGGTTGTGTAAGCTGGATGTGTGAAGTGTGTTGCTACGTTGTTTGTGTTATGGACCAATGTGAATCAAAAAGTCTCTAATTGCATTGCATGATATGAGAAGGTGCTTTTATTTAGGTAATTAAATCCAGGTAAAAAATATGAGTGTCCATTTGTGTGTACTAGACTGCAAAACTGCTACGCTAATTCAGGAAATGTTGTTGCCAGTATTACTCGGACTCCCTACCTCACATAACTGATGTGCACCCAGAATCTGATTAACTGGTGACAGCCTTCAACACCAACATCTGGACTTAATGCAGCTCAGTGCAGATCCAAAACCATTAGTTAGTGTTTAACTTCTCTACTCTGTCTCTGTAAAACAAGTGTGCTGTTCCTTGTCTATATAGTGTAAATCTACAAAAGTATGCCCTGAGAAGCTAAGCGTGAAATTGAAAATACAAACTTTCTGTGTTACTAAATCTGTCAGTAGGGACTACCTGTATGAGGAATCTGATCACAATGTTGTGGAGAAGATAGAGCTATTTTGGGCTAGTCTGTTGTGTGAATGCTTTACTTTGAAAACATAAATTCTTCCTGCAGAGATGGTCTGAAACCCAGCGTTGCATGCTCTTGTGAATGTTATCTGTCTGAAAAAAACGAAACTAGTTTGGACATTGCTGAACTTGGGAAATAACTTCCTCAACTTCTGCTGAAATCAGCCAGTTGGCTCTGGAATACACCCTGAATGTGGTTTCTTCTTAATAATTTCCCCAGAAAGATATATTGTGAGGATGTTGGGGGACACTGCAAAACCTTCCTTTTTGATTAAAAAGCTTTTCCACTGTAAGCAGATTGCTATTTGCAGCAGCAACTGATAACAGAACAAAGGTTCCAGTAGGATCTCCTATTGAATTTCACATAGGAAGTGCTTGGATATCACAGTATTAAACATGAGAGAGAAGCACATGATCGAAGTGACTATTTGCTTTGCATAATTTTTTTTCCTTCTCCTTTTAGCAACACAAGAATGCTACTGGTCTGTGAATTTTTGCTAAACCAGTGTGTGACCGTTTCCACAATGGCAATAACAGCTATTACATTCACATTCTGTCTGTACTTGAAATGCATCTCATGCAAGAGTTGAGGTCTGCTAGTAGTAGCTAGTTGATAAAAAAGGAAGACCATGGAAATACCGCATGCTAATCACTGAAAAATAAACATCTTTTGCCCCTTTCTGCACCATCAAAGCTTACAGCTGTTTTATTAAAAAAAAATCACTTGAGATTCTTTATTAAGTGTATGTTATTGCACACTGCTTTGTGATACACTTCTCTCTCAACTCTCAGAAATCTTAAACCTAAGCACTGTAGAGGAGAAAAGAGAGTAAGAGCAAAGAGACAAAAAGGGCTTCTATGCTTCAAATACCTATTGATCTCCTTCACACCAGTGAAAGCTGTGGAGAACCTACTTTGCTTTGTTCTAGTGTAACAATAAAAACATCAGGACCATTATGATTTTTCTTCCCAGCACAGAAAAAGTAAATTTTTGCAACTTACAAAATTGGTGCAAAAACTTTGTTTGTTTGTTTGTTTTCTCCCTTATTCTTCTGTAGGTAAAAATGTCTGCAGTATGCAACTTCCTTGTGCTCCACACTGGTCAGAAGATGCCTCTCATAGGACTGGGAACTTGGAAAAGTGACCCTGGCCAAGTAAGCACGGAACAAACTATAAATCAGTATTGTCTTCTCTCAACTTGTATTTATATTTTGAACGTGTTTTTTGAAGAGCCTAGATTTTGTTTATTTTTTATAAAACACTTCCAAAATGCAAATAGACATTGGGCCTGGATCCTTCACTTGAATGGATATAGCTTTAGGTCTACTGGAGTCAGCGGAACTTATGTATAAATTTGCACGATTGAGGTTTTAGGACACAAAACCAGAAGATCCCTTCATGTTAACCCAGGCCTCGGGTAGTGGTGCTCTGGGAGACAGATTCAGAAACAGTCCTATCAGTGGGATGAGGAGCTCCAACTGGGAAAAAACTGTAGCTGTAACATGGTGCCTGACTTTTCGCCTGATAAGGCCTCAGGCTGCCGGCTTGACCGAGCATCCGTCTGGTTTGAGCTGTGATGTAACTGAAAGCATTATTTTGGGAGGCAAGAACCCTAACTGATCTTGTAGTAAGTCCTGTTCCAGTGGTCAGCCAATGTTTATCAGGAAAACTAAGTACTTGTTCAGGTCCTCTTGCTTTTAGAGTAGGAAGGCTAATACTATTAGATGCACTCTGCTTCTAAATGCAATTTGTTGGCAAACAGCAGACTTGGGAAGAATTCTCTGTGATGCTACAGACAGTCTGTGTGAACATCTGTGTGTTGTGGGCTGTGCAATACTTCTATCCCTTGTCTTTCTTTTTATTTCTATTTCATTTAGTTAAATGATAAATTCATTAGGGCAGAGACAGCCTTTCACAGCGATCATGTGCAATGTCCCGCAGAAGGAGTGTCCTCTTGCTTGGTGGAATTCTTAGTTGGTATTGTTGGTTTAATCTCTTTCAGACTATGTCTCTGCCATTGCATGTCCATACTGTAAGCATTGTGTGTTTTGCTGTTACTCTTGTGTTAGCTTCATGATGGTTTGATTCGAAACAATAGGACTACACTTGTTAAACTGCGCTCATGACTTTGAGGGAAAGTTAAAACACTTCTCAAAATGACCCATTAAGTAGTTCTGTCATGGCAGTTGGAGGAAAAAGTGGGAAAACAAAGCTATAAAAAATTAAATCTATTCAGAGCCATGTTATTGTTGGTCTTCCTCTCCAAACAACCGTCGGAACAGTAGATCTGTTGGGAATAGAAGCTGTACTGATGTGGAAGTTTAGTTGGTATGAAAGCTCAGTCAACCTCTTAAATGAGGACAAGAATGAATGTTCAGCTCTGTCTGTTAAAACAACAACTGCCAGCTGAATTATGTTTATTAACATGCTGGAACATAATGGATGAATTCGTGTAGACTCAAAGTAATTTTTTTTTTAATGTGTGTTCTACTAAAGCAAATGCCTGGGACTGAACAAACAAAATATTATCACATTGTTTATTTTATGCACTATCTGTCTGGGAAAAGTGCAGTCTTAAAACCTGGGAAGATCCTACTTGTGCACAATTTAAGCCTATTCCAGCTGGATTTTGCCATAGTAAGCAGCATTTCCAGCAGCTGAGCCTGGAATGGAGTCTCTTACTACAGATTCCTCTAGGGTTCTGTTGAAGTCATTGGGAGTTACTGTTCTAGAATGCCTACTACTTTCAAAGAAGTGTTATTTCAAAGAAGTATTATTGAAGACGTGATCTTGAGAGTACATTGATGGAAGCAACTACAGTCGTGTGGTCAAGAGAAGCCTAAAGGGAGGCATGCTGACAGTTTTCACATGTGATAAGCCCTTGCAAAGGGGAAGATGATGAATTTGATGTCTGAGGAATCAGATGAGATACCAGGGCCTTGCATCTTGGTTGCACATCTAAAAAGTTTTGAACATAAAGATAGCTAAGCATTGACACAGACTATCATATATAAAAATGGTTTTGACAAATGTTTGTAGGAGCGGTTTAGGCTTAGTTGGCCCTGCTGTGGGGTGTGAGGGTAAACAGATGATTTCTCAAGATCCTTTCAGACCTACTTTCTGTCTTTATATGTTGATGGGTAAATTAAGCTGTCGGACTCAACTTGCCCAGTGCAAAATGAATTTAGTAATTTTACCTTCCATGGCAGTACTGGCAGACTACGTTAAAAGATATAGAGAAAGTTTGAAAGATCCTGTAGCTATTACTACTTCACAGCACCACATACTCAGGGGCATTTGAATCTCCCACTGCTTCCCTTGAGCATCCCCCCTCCTTGAAGTGCATGTACCTGCCTGAACTTAATTTCAAAAATACAAAACTTTGTTAAATGTGAGCAAGAAGAGTACTTTGTTTTATATCTATTACTAGATTTTTTTTTTGCTTCCAAGAAATTCTTATTTACACATCTACCCATGACTGTTTGTCTTTTGTGTGGAACAGGAGCTCTCAGTTCAAGCTGGAATATTTTAGTAGGCTGAGAACAGCTTACCTGAGTAAAAAAATTGCCAAAATCCACAAGCCAGATTAAATGACTAGTCCTAGTTTCTCAGTGTAGGAGTTTAAATAAACACGCTGAAACACAGAAATACAGCCTCCTGTTTATCATCTTGCAGAGACGTGTTTGGAGTGCTGTATTCTTGTTTTTCTGCAAGTGGTGCCTGCTTTATGGCAAATTCTATGCCTGTTTGAATAAGAATTTGGTAAAAATTTATTAGGTTAATAGAAATAGGAAAATGCTATGGATGAAGAATACTCTATTCATCCTTTCCTCCCCCCCCCTCAAAAAAAAAAAAGTCCCAGGAAAACAGAACTTAGCATGTCCAAATCTTTGGTGAAAGTATATTTGAACTTTTATTTTTCTTTTATCACAGCAGATGCTTCTGCTCCACAACTTTCATTGATCCAAGTCATTACTCTTCACCTTCTCCCACTGTGGATATTCAACCTAAAATAGCCTTTAATGTGTCTCAAGTTGTGTTTAATGTATCGGAGGTACTATGACTTTGAATTACTATGACCTTGACTTACACCTCAGGAGAAGGGTCTTTCTTGTAGTGAAGTCAGGGCTGTACATACCATCCTGCTAAAGAAAGGAAGAACTTGCTTAACTGTTCTGATGAAAGTGCTTTGTCATTCTAGCTAAGGAGAACTAGTTATAGTCCACGTTTCCTCTAAAAATGCCAAAGAATACAGTCAGAATATCCTATGTCTGCTCTTACTGCAGTTCTTGAAAAATAAACTTATTTCGGCAGTAGGAGAGAGACCTTTTTTGATTTACCCCTTTTTTTGAGTAGCATCTGAAAGCTAGACAATTAGTGTTTTGAATTGGAATTAATTATTTTGTTAGCTTTAGAATTGAACATGCTGTAAATAGAACAATCTGTACAATCTGTAAATAGATCATTCACCCATTGTATCAAGCCTCACACATGGTGTACAATCTTCCACAGACTTGAGAGACAAGTTGGTAAAGAACAATATACAGAAATCTGCAGAGATAAGGTGTACTCTTACTGTAGCACTGAAGAGATGGACAGATCTTAAAGAGAACACTTGCTGACTGCCCCTAGAGACTAAACAAAGTATGTTTTTATCTCTCTGGTTCATAGACTCGCAACATATTTGAAGCCCATGTGTAAATGCATGTCCTGTTGAGTGCTTGTGCCTCATCAGTTTTTAAAAGCCGAAGCTGCTTTAAAGCAGTGCCTTCCTTCCCAACTATTCTGGCCTTTGGGCAACAATACAGAACAAGGGGTGTGCGCAACGGCAAAGCAGAAGGCACAGTTGTGAACATCAGGAGCTCTCGGGTTGCCTGCACGCCTTGGGTTAACATCCAGCAGTGTAGTGGCTTTTATTGTTGTGCAGTCAGTGAGGATGAGTCATGAAGAAAAATGTGCCATAAAGTAACCGTGCATTTTAGAAATAGGATGTGAGCAGTTGAATCAAACCTGAAGTCTGGTAACTCTGGAATTAGAAACCTGACTGTTCCTCTGCTGGAGAAAAGGCTGTACCTTCCAGGACTGGCTGACGTTGACTGGTGGCTGGTTAGTTTGTCTTCCTAAAGCATGACTTATTTGAAAAATGCTTCTTGGAACTCATTTGGTACTTGAGGAAAATGTGACAACTATATTTAAGAACAAATTGCTTTTCTGTCTAATGAGTTCTTGCATGCTTGGCCTGAATGCATGTTTTCTTCTTTCTCTTAAAGTATCTACTAGTGCTTAGCGCTTCACTCATAAAGGCTGTACCACAGAGGACTGTATCCTATTCATTTTGGGCATCTGTGCAACAGCATGGTGTTATTTAGGTCTATACTTATGATTTAGGGGTGTTTTTTTCTTTCCTCTCACCACCCATTAAGTCTTTAACTGTTCTTTTTTTCCCCAGTAATATGTTCTCTTTTCATTGACTGTGTTGGCTAACCTGTTTCTGATTACAGGTGAAAGAAGCAGTGAAATATGCCCTAAGCGTGGGCTATCGCCACATTGACTGTGCGGCAGCTTACAGCAATGAAGCAGAGATAGGTGAGGCTTTCCAGGAATGCGTTGGGCCCAACAAGGTAAAAAAACACAAAAAGCCACCATACTGACTATACATTTTATCAACATTGACAGCTGTACCTGAAAACAGACTATGAAGTTAGCATTTTGAGGTTCCTCTCCTAGTCTATCCCAGCTGTTTGGTATTACTTACCAGGAGGAGGCATGAAAGAAAGCTTTCTCTCTTCTAGAACTGTACTGGCTGTGAGGAGGAGGAAAGATTATCCAGAATATTTGCATGGAAGCTGCAGAGGAAAAAAATGACCCCTCCCCCTTGCCAAAGGAAAATCTCAATTTGGATACTCAAAAATAGGAGGTTCCCAGAATCACTAGCTATAATGGATAATCTTTGCCATGATTTATATGAAAAATTACGCTAGTTTGCCAGTCTAGAACAGTACGCAATGCTAGCTAGCCACAGGAAATTCAGTGACTGTGATTTTGTTGTTTATAGATCAAATACAAGTGAGTAATTAGGTATCTTTCTTTTATTTTTTTTTTTTCTGTAGCAGTAGCTGTATTTGATACTTATGGTAGCTGTGAGTGTAGGACCTACACTGAGAATCCATGGCCTAGAAGTGAGAGGCATTCCCATGGATGAACTCAGGTGGAATCTCGAATTTGGCCTCTTACTGTTGTTGGCCAAAGAAGTCAGGAAGTTTACATGAATATATAGTTTCTGGGAAAGAAAGCTTTCATGTTCTTGCTTTCCTCTTTTTCTTGTGCTTTAGGGCAATCTCTTTGTTATGTGATTAGCTCCTGAGAGGCTGTTTTCAGCTTGCCCCAGGGATTCCTTCCCACTGTCCAGATAGTGGTAACTAATGTAGAGAAGCACTTTTTCTTTTTTTTTTTTTTTTTTTTTTTTCCCAGTTCATATTAGCTAGTAACTTAAAGCTAGAATTTTTAGAATATCTTTTTCCCTGAGCACAACAGCCAGTATATTAAACACAGAAAAACTCAATGATGGAAGGAGAGAAATTAAGGAATTAATCATTCCAGCTTCTACAGAGCATAAGACTTGAGTGAAATTTGGCAATCAGATCTCACCTTTGCATTTTCTACTTCATAAATAGCCAAGATTGATTTTTTTTTTCAATTCTGGACCTTATCCTTCCCATAAAGGCATAGGGCACTTAATTCTTAGTGCATTCTTCCTAAAACTTTTCTTTTTTTTTTCCCAAGTCCAGTGCAGGGGATTGGGGAAGTATCTTTTGTTTATTTTCCCATGTTCTTTCCATAAGAGGCATTCTTAGTTTATAACATGTAATGAGTATCGTAAGTTAGTGAGTTGTACCTAGGACAGGTGAATTGTTAAAACTAAATTACAAAATTTGTGTAAGAGTAATCTGAATAGTCTTTTTCTTTTGGCCAGATCTAGCTTAGTAGCAGCTTTAGGCCTTGAATTGGAGAGTTTGGAGAAATATGTGTGGGTTTGGGTTTTTGTTTGTTTGTTTTGTGAAACTTCTCATAATTTTCTAAATGTATTTGTGCTTTAGGACTTGTCAATGCAAACGTATAGTTCTCTTTCCCATTTTCCTTGCAGTATATTTTTTCAAGGTTTAATTTGTGGGTTTTTTTAACTAAATTGCTTTCTTTGTCTTAAAACTGAGGGATTACTGCAGTTCTTTTTCTGAACTTGTTCCAGTAAATTGCACTCTTTTCCCTTTCTTAAAGGTTATTAAGAGAGAGGACTTATTTGTAACATCAAAGCTCTGGAATACCAAGCACCATCCAGAAGACGTGGAGCCAGCGCTGAGGAAAACACTTGGAGATTTGAAGCTGGCTTACCTGGACCTGTACCTCATGCACTGGCCTCATGCCTTTGAGTAAGTTCTGCTTAAAAAAAAGAAACCCCAACCAAACAACAACAACAAAAAAAGTCAGTTTTACATAAATGTCTGATTTTATATCCTGAAGAGTTTCTTTCTGGGCTGTGTATTTCTTCTTGCAGATATTGTCTGCAAGATGTTTTTTACGTGTGGCTAATAGCATAACCCTATAGACTGTTGTGTAGGATCCTTCTATTTTCTTCCTCATAATCTGTGCATTTATTAATTTGGGATGAATTCACATTCACAGAAACAACTGTTCCTATCTCATTTCTGTTCTTTGAATTTGAACTGGATGGGAATTTGGTTAGTATTAGATTTGTTGCAGGACTGAAAATACAATGGAGAAGACAGACTTCTGTTACTGTACCAAGAGACTGTAAATAGAAAAGGGATAATTATTCTCATTATTTAGCAATGATGAGTCCACAAAAAAAAAAGAGTATTAAGTATTTGTTTAAAATCCTTGAGCTTTTACTGAAAATTGTACTTAACAGTGAGAAAACTAGACACTGAAATGATGGTCACTAAATGTCTGTTAGTTTGGTGTAGGTGCCAAAAATAAGTAATCAAAAGTAGTCAAACTGTGAAGAAACTGTAGGTTTCTTTTTGAATATTATTTTAATTTCGGTGAAAATTGCCATTTTTTACCAGTTGAGAAGCTAGCTCACTGTGAGGAGGATCTTTCTCAAGTTAAAATACATTCAATACATTAGAATTCTAAAGCCTTCCCCTTGGCACTAGGAGTGTGCGGCTGCTGTTCTTGGTTCTGCCATTTACCTGCATGATAGTCTTGAGGAATTCCTGTCACTGCTTTGTGCTTTCTATTTTTTTTTTTTCCTGAAAAATGAGAATTAAATGCTTCATAAAGAAGACAACACTTTTTACTAATAGATACTAACTGTATCACAGTGGCCAAGCTTGTGCAGTATCACACTGGTATTTGTATGAGGAGGAATTTAAATGACCTCTTATGACACTTTAATTGCAGTAATTGTAAGATTTGAGGAAAGAGTAGGAAAAGTTTCTCCTCTCATTGTAAATGGTAAATGTATTTATCCTACAACACTGACAGAAGTGGAGTTCATTATTTTCCTGTATCTGTGGAAGCAGTAATATTTTTTTAATATCTTTTTTTATAATGAGCTAAAAAAATTAACTTCTGCCTCAGAGACTGTTTTCAAGGAGACTGCACTCAGCTGGGCAGACCCTGTCAGATTCAAAGGAGCTTCAGTCTTTTTCCTGAAAAAAAAAAAAACTTCCAGCCATCATGTGAACTGAATTTTGCAATGTGTACCACACCGGTGATAGGAGGAAAGACCCTTAAATTCTAAATATACTCCTCAGCCTAACAGAATGAGGAAATGTTTTAAACCAGAGCTGGTCTGGAGGAAGAATGTCTGTTTAAAAATTACCCTGTTTTGAAATAGGTTTGTTTTCAGTCAATTCAGAAACCATCAAAGCATTGTGTGCTTGGATGGTGATGTCACGTAATATAAATAATGATGTGTATTTAATTACTCTAAATAAAAATTACTTAAACTGCTCATGGAAATGAAAAAAAGTTGATGAGTGATATTTTCATAAAGCAGTTTCATATTTTCTCGTTCAAAAGTATTCACTCTGTTTTCCATTAGCTCTACTTCAATCTACTTCAATGCTTAATTAGCTATAAAGTCTGCTGTATTGAGAAACTGAGCTAAAGAATGTTACTTCAACAGGAATTTAAAACAGACTTTTATATTAAAATCACAGTTCCTGTAAGTCTAGAAAATAACCTCTCAATTTACTACTGTTGGCATATAAGATTGTTTTTCTGTGCTGGGAGCTCCTAAGTTTTTCTAAGTTATTTTTTGTTCTAGATCTATCAGCTATATGAACAGAAAACGTGTCCCCTTGCTCCTAGCTGCTGCCATCTTTCACATCATTCACTGTTTAGCTAGTGATGCAAGACAGCCTCTGAGATCTGACCTAGCAGTATCCCACAGTGGTTATGAAGCAGCACTCTCCCGGTAGAATTGCTGGCACTCATCCAAGCACAGATTGCTCAGAGACCAGTTATAACCCCTTTACAGTATGGTGGTATCACTTGGCATAACCAAGTTCTTTGTTATTTTTATGGGCTGGTATGATTAACTGGGAACACACCTAACCTACGGGCAACGTGTACAAGTTAAGACTTCTGTGAGAATCTGTACTTGCATCCAGTGCTGACACTGCTACAGAGCCCAGAGGGAATGGGAAAGCTAGATATAGTCTCTCCTAGATATCCCTTAAACCAAGATATTTTCATAGCAACTTCAAATAGACTATGAAGAATATCAGTTCTAAAAACACAGCTTGAAAAACAAAAGCTGCCTCTGAGTTGCTCCTCTCTAAATCAGCTGTTTTGCTAGAGTCAAAGTGTGTGATGAACTGTTGCTTGTATACAGTGGCTGCCTGGGGACATGGAGTCGCTGCCCTGTAGGTAAGTAGTTCTGAGTACTCTACAGCAAATTTAAATAGGCAAAACAGTGTCTAAGGCAATTTCCTGTAGGTTAAGTCAGCACAGGTGAATTCAAAGGAAAAGTTTGTTCATCTTATCATAGAATCAGTAAGGTTGGAAGGGACCTCTGGAGATCATCTAGTCCAACCCCCCTGCTCAAGCAGGGTCACCTAGAGCATCTTATATGCTATCTTGCAAACTCTGTAAACTGTCAAGAATGTTTTAAAGTATTTTTTTGTTTGTTCTTTGTGGATTTTATTTATTTATTTATTTTTAGTGAACAACCGATAAAATAGAAATCATCATGTGGTATGCACTTATATTTTTTCTTTGATGCTATAGACGAGGGGACAATCTCTTCCCAAAGAATCCTGATGGCATGATACGTTATGATTACACTGATTACAAGGATACCTGGAAGGCTATGGAAAAGCTGGTAGAAAAAGGCCTTGTGAAAGCCATTGGGCTGTCAAACTTCAACAGCCGTCAGATTGATGATGTACTTGGTGTGGCCACTGTCAAACCAAGCGTGCTCCAGGTAAGATGAGTAAAGGAGGGGAGAAATGCCTTTCTGGTGTTTGTCCACAGGATTAAAGAACTGCAAAGCATCGCTACCCATTTAGCGCAAAATGCACAGCTTCTGATGTACAGGGAGGAGTACAGCCACCTCTACAATGGAGTAGGCATGCAGTGGAGGCCTTTCCACTTGGACAGATTCCTTGGGGAGAAGGTCTCTATCCATGTCCTGTGGCTGTTTATGCCTACTTAGTTGAATAGGAGAGTTTGGTGCCTTCCGTGTGAGGAATGATTAGGGATTACTTAGTTTGTAAGAGAAAAAGAGCAAGAGGGCTAACTTAACTCATTCTGCTACAGAGCTTCCTTGCTTGTTGGATGATCTATTAGATACCCAGCACTCTAGAAATGTATTAGAGCTATCCTTCTTTTGCTGTAATCTTAGGCTCCAAGAGTGTTTTTCATTCTCCATGTGGTAAGTTAGAGGCTTGTAAAGTTTTTTTTGAAACTGGAATGAACTTCCGTGGTGACTGGTGGCCATGCCTTTGACCTCCTGTTTGTTTAGAGTTTTGTGCTGAAATCTTCTCACCAGGAACTCATTGTGTGTTGCTTTAACAGGTAGAATGTCATCCTTACCTAGCTCAGAATGAGCTGATAGCTCACTGCCAGAAGCGAGGACTGGTTGTCACTGCCTACAGTCCACTTGGCTCTCCAGATCGATCATGGAAACATCCAGATGAGCCTGTGCTTCTAGAAGAACCTGGAATCAAAAAACTGGCAGAAAAATACAGCAAGTCACCTGCCCAGATCATCCTCAGGTACACAGCAGTTGAAAGAGAGTGGAATTGCACCTAGCCTTAATAAAGTAAACAACACAGGATAGAAGGGAGCTGCTTGTAGTGCGTGTTTTTTCCCCATTAGCGGCGAGTTAGAATCTCAGCACCCAAAGCAAACACTGTTGAGTACTTGCTTTACAGAGTTGATGGAGTGGATCCTGCCTTAGAGCTGGGAGATGGACAAGGTTAAAAGGGTCCATTCCTGGGACAGTCCACTACCACCTTTGCTATGGAATTGCAGTGGGACAGCAGGGAGGAGCGCTATTAAGGCAGCAGTGCACTGTGTTTAGGTACTTCCTGCTATGTTTGCACTGGCCAGTTGCTTGAACTTTTGAGCTTTTGCTGCTGCATTCAAATGGTCTCCAGGAAAAGCTGCTGAGGAAGGTCCCTATACTGAAGAACTGTTTGCTGTTCTGTTTTTATGTAGCAGAAGCCAGCTACTGGATATTGGGAAACAAGATGGTTCAGTGATATCCAGAAAGTGATCAGCATCTTCTAAAGTAGAATTGGATCTCTGTCTTCATTTTCTGCCTAGTTTTGTGTCTGTCAGTATCACTAATACAACCTAGGGCAGCAGCAAGATACACTGATAGTGGAACATGTTTAAGACTGTGCTTAAGCCACTAGATGGGCACTTGAGGAATTTGGGTTTTCTTCTAGTCTCTCAGCAGTTGTCACACTAGAACGTAATAAAATGCTTAAGTCCATTTTTCTGACTATTTCTTGGTCTTCTGGCTTAAAACACCTGAGACTGACTTGCTCATAAATTAATCCACTGACCACTGTTTTGCTTGAGCGTGGTGATACTAGGTTCTAATATAATGCCTATTGCTATGTGAGCCCTCTTCTGGATATTTTTACTGCATATAAAAACATGAATGGTTTCTCTGCTGTCACAGATATCTGTTCTACTGAAACAAATGTCTGGGTTCTTGGGCTGCGTGCACAGAAAGTCTGTGTCTCCTCTTAACAGGTGGCAAGTGCAGCGTAAAGTTGTTGCCATTCCCAAGAGTGTCACCCCTGCTCGCATTCTGCAGAATCTCCAGGTAAGCAACCTGATTCCCTTCACTATAAGGCAGCAATTTAGTTGGAGGACAGCAGATTCAGCAGCGCTCTTTTGTATGAATAATATAGCGTCTTATCACTTGCATAAAGAACTGAGGCACTTGGCCCGTGCTTGTTCCTAAGTGCACGCACTCAGAAGGGAGGGTAAAGATATTTGGTAAACAAACATGTCAAGTCCCAAGCAAATAAGCACGTGTGTGTGTGCATGTGCACATGCACAGTCTTTTGTTGTCAGAAGTCTAAGTGAAAATTCTTTATCAATTACAAAAGACAGTATTTACTGATATTTCTGAGTTTAAAAATTTATTGAATGTTATTAAAGACTTCCTTGTTCAGTGGTTCTTATTTACAAATAACATTTCTGTAACTGAGGACTGGTGGTTTTCTGCAGCAAACTGCCATTCTAATGATGCTGAAGGTAGAGGATTAGTGTGATTCACTTCTGTTCTGAAATTAATTCACTTTACTTCAGCAATTACTTGAAAACTCTGACTGACAGCAATTTGAAGGGACAACTCTGAATCATCTCTTGTGATCTTTATTAAGCCCTTAATCATACAGTTTGGATGGTTACATATATGTTTTTAAGATAGGATTTGTTTGTGCAGCTGTTACTCCCATTAAACCAAATTCTACCATGTAGTATGCTGCTAAAAATTTTGAAAAATGCCAATAAATGCAGTGCAATTATTTACTCTAGCCTTAGATTTACATAGGAACAGATTGATTTCAATAGGCAGCACTTACTTGGAGAAGCAGTCCCACTGATTACTACCTTTGTGGAAGAGTGCTATGCAGGTTTAGAATTGGCAAGTGAATGCAGACGTCAAGCTTTAAGCCTTTGTTCAGTATTTGTTATAAAATGGATTAAACTACAACTGCATATTTATAAACAAAAGATGAAACTTTGCCTGAAGCCAAGATTTTTAGATAGATACATAACTTCAATTTATCAGAGCTGTATGGTAATTCTCTCTATTTGAAGCAAGAGCATATCAAAGTTGCAGCTTCTGAAGACTTGTGAAATACTATAACGAGTAGCATCATGTTTAATTTACTTTTATTTGGATTTTAATGCTAGGATCTAGAAACTCTGATACAGCATTGAGGATTTATTTTTGAAACTCTAGAAGAATTATTATGTAAATGACTTAATAATTCCAGTCTCTTTTGTGAGTCTGTGTTTGCAACACTTACAATGTGTCATTGCGCTGTTATTTGAAATTAAATGCTCAAATAGTCACAATATCTCAAGTCACTGCTGCTGTTTTCATTCTGTCATGGTTTACTGAGAACTGGAACTTTTCTGCATTTGAGTTAGTCCTGCTGCCTATGGATCCATGGAGAAATTCAGGACACAAGGAGATGATTGTGACTTACAAAGTAAACAAAACCAAGAAGCAAAATTCAGCAGGAATTAAATATGAAAAACACATGATTATTGAATGAAGACTTTTTTTTCCCCCTCACCCATAGGTGTTTGATTTCAGTCTCACAGAAGAGGAGATGAGCCACATTGGGAGCCTGAATAAAAATTGGCGTTACATTGTGCCAATGGTTACGGTAAACTTCTCTTGTGTTTCTAATAGTTTTGATTATGTTCACTTGGTCACAACTTGGAGTTTCTGCATTTCCCCCCCCCCTTTGCTCTCTCCTGTCAGAACTACTTATAAGTAAGAGTGCTACATCTTTTTAGGGTGTCTAAGCTGGAAGAATTGTTCAAAATATCTTTTTTTTTTCCAAAAAGCTATGCTTTTCTGTACCCATTTTCCTCTTTATTTCTGCCATTGATGATTTTTTTTTAAATCCTCATTGCTGAACTTTCCATGAATCTTTAACCAGAATCCCTTCTTGCTTCAGATCTCTCAAAACTGCTGCTGATGTTTTTCTCAAAATACAAGTACTCCAAGGCCTATGCCATTCCTCCAAAAGTACTCCTTGTTCCACTGGTCCCCATCTGCTTTGTCTATAACCCATAAATTTAGTGAAGACTCTGTGTGCAATTAGTTTTCCACCTCCATCACAAAAGCCATGCAAGAGGGAATTTGTCCCTTCCACTGGATGTACCTGTTCCACCATTCTTGTAACAATCTTCCTCCAAAATAAGGTGTTTGGCTTTGGCTGTGTTATTCTTCTTTCTGGATCCTTTAGCAGCAGCATCCATTAGCATCATCACTGTTTCCTTTATCACATGAAACTTTACTTCATATGCTATTACACACAGTTTTATTAGACACACCCATGCCTTTTTACAGTCTCTCTTTGTTTTTTCTTCTGTTATATTAAAGAAACAATCTATTTCCTTTTTTCCCTCATTGCAGAAAACTTCAATTCTTTCTTATTTCCTGTCTTTATAGTTGTGTTCATCATTTCTTACGCATGTATTGTCCTGCTTCTGTCCATACGAAATACAGCTATTGCCACTCCCTGATGGGCCACTGGGTTAAAAAAAAAAGGCAACTGTAATAAATATTGATGATTTATCCCTTTGCTATGATACAGTACACTGCATAGATACAGTAGGCCTTTGCACAAATTTAGAAGCTGTAAATCACGCCCTTTGCTCTCAAGCAGTATGTCTGCCTTCCTGTTAATTCTTCTTGGATAGTCAGTGGTTGCTGGCTCTAGGAGTTCTTTGGGGAAGGCATTTCTCCAGAATTTATCACTGAGTTTTTTGACTGCTTAAGAGCATATTAAGAAGTGGACTACAAATTTGAAAAGAGAAGTTTTAAGTATATTGAACTGTTGTCTTGAATCAAGGGTAGATATTTGTTACAGCTTTCACTGTTTATCACACTGTGGCTTCAGGGTCATGATTTGAACGGTAGGATTGCTTGAATACGTGTGCGTTTGTATAGATACCCCTCTCGCCCCACCATCCCTGCAACCAAAATTTTTTGTGCTTATGGATTGGGAGTCCGTATGCCACACTGCCAGCTTTGCTGCGCACATGGGTGAATGCAGTGGTGACAAGCACATCTGTTGTTGACAGTATGGTTCTTTCAAGTATTTTGCTAGTCATGCTGCCAACAACGTTGTTTTGTAAATGAAGCTGCAAAATACATTTCAAATGCAGGTTGGGCTTGGACTAGCCAGGGATAATTCATGTGCTTTTGTTTCCTGGGAGACATTATCAGATCACAATGATTCACAAAGAAGAGATGAAATATAGTTCAAAGTGCTGGTCCATCCAAAGAGAAAAAGAGTGAATGTGATCCAGCTGGGCTTCAAAGATACTGCCACATTGTCACATAACAGGACAGGAAAAAGCAAGATGAGGAGAATTAAAATGCGACTCTGTAGCTGTAAGATCTCTAGTGGAACATTTTGTCTTCTGCCTGCCCCTCTGGGCTTATCAGAGAGAATTTTCATCATCTCTGAATTAAAACTAAAATTTCTGTCTAACCTTTTATGCCTATCTCCTCTATGAATCTAATTTATAGCGTCTGGATTTCAGTGTGCTACGGCAGTGACATCAGAGCTCCTGTTATAACTGACAAGACATGGTTTTTCCTTGCTTTACTGCATTGATACATAACCACAAGGTCTTTCAGATGTGCCGTTTTCCTCCATATTGTTTATTATTATTATTATTATTTAAAGTCTGTAGTTACATTTGCATGTAGGCATTTGAATAACGTTGCTGGATATTTGAAAAGATCATCATTGGGATAGAGATTGAAAACTGTTCAGCCGTACTTGGTACCAGCCTGAAACCCAAACTTCTGGAAACACATAGCAGGCCAAAGAATGTATTTAAAGGAAACGTGAATGACCAGAAAGCAAGAGAGGAGGAGTGACAATGTTCTTGTGCACATAATTATCTGTCTGTTTTTGATAGTTAGCTACTGTTGATCTATAGTGTGTTCATTGGTGGATTTTCCCCTTCACTGCCTTCCCTCCAGTTCCTGGGGCAGCTACTGTTTTGGCATGCTGCTAACAGGAATATTTACTTGAAGAGCTATTCTATATAGTGAAATATGGGGAAGAAATGGGCAAAAAATATGGATAGAAATTCCAGCAATATGAGGAAGTTGCTGTCTTTCAGTGGAGTATGAGGAAACATGAAGACACTGTGACCATTTTGTCCACGGAGTTTTACTGATGGTCGTCAGTTGATAGTTTTATTTTAGTCTGAGTGTTGGTAAATATTAGACTTTAATGTCTTCATTTTCTGCTCTGTAGTGCCCCCAAGTGACTGATTTCATACTACAGTAGTCCTCACGTAAACAATTCATTACTAGGAATTCCAGTTGTTGCTTTCAAATGCAGAATTGATACTGAAAGCCAATTAAAGGGACTCAGTAGTGGGTAGTTGGTTTAAAAGGCCCTGTAATTTTCCTCTGCCCTACTCTCCCACACCTCCGTAACATTTTGAATAACCTTTAATATTTATAGATCATCAATGATATCTCTAACATCGTTTATATTCAATAATTAGTCATTTACTAGAAATTTTAACTGAATGATGCCAGCCTGTCACTCTAAGGAGGTGTATTTCTTCACTAATACCCCACTTAAAGTCCTTCTAACTTACAGATTAGGGTAAGGTTTTACCCCAGCTCCTCAGTGAGTGGGAGTGTTGCAACAGATGGAATGCATCTAGGATTGCAGCCCGTGTATCTGAGTGGGGTGTAGGAACTGGGACTTTTGTATGGCTGGGTCTGCTTTTGGGACAGCCTGAGCCTCTGTTTCCTTATTCGTGAACATTAATTTCAGCACTCCCATTTCACAGCTGGAGAAACTGCTCTGCCTTGGAAATATTCTTAAACTCACAAATGGAAAGTGCTGTGAAAGAGTTCAGTGACACTATTAGTGCTTCAGTGTGTGACCTTGAGCAAGCTATTCAATTTGTTTCATCATGTCCCTCTGTAAAATTACATCCCAGCTACTCCCTGTCTTGGAAAAATAGACAAAATTCTGATTTTTATAAAGTGTTTTGAAGTGTGCATGTTACAACACTTATTCAATAGTGCTAAAAGGCAAAAGGTTTTACTTCTTAATCCAATTTTTCAAGACTTAGCAGCTGGAAGAAAGACTTTTCCTTGAGGCTACAGAAATTTTTTGGTTTGTGTTTCTCTTTCAAGAAGTGCTAACAGCACTTGGAGTAGAGGGAACAGCTCTTGCTAAACTAAAAGAAAAAGATGCTTGCACATGTTTGGGATAGGAAGAATTTCAAACGCTGCATGGTTTAGATTTGTAACTAAGAGTAAGATAAAAAAAAACGTTTTCTGACTTGAGCTTGTCTGTTTGCTTCACAGATAAATGGAAAGCTGGTAGCAAGAGATGCTGGACACCCCCATTACCCCTTCAATGACCCCTATTAACTACTAGAAAATAAGGTGTTAGAATAACATATTCCTTGCATGCTCTTCCACAAGTAATTGTTGCCACGATTTATCAAAAATCCTGTCCAAATAAAGTCTTCCTCTCTGAGCAGGAGGCCTGAGAAGGTTTACTTATATACTGCTTTTAATTGACCTCCTTTCTGGAGATATTAGAGCTTCCATGTCAGAGTTTGTGGGATTTATTACAATGACTGCAAGCTTGCTCCTGGAAGCACTGAATGTGTTGTGGATTAGATAAAGATTGGAGGAGTCCAAATCAAGCTCCAGACACTTTGTAATTGGGCTAGGGCAATAGTTGGGATTTACTGCTTATAAAATGGTTTTGAATTCTTTAATTATTACCATGAGAGGGCGGGAAAAAAAGAGGGGAATGGAGAATGCAGTAGCATGAAAGCATGTTCTGATTAAACTGCTCAGTTATTGACTTCGATTATCTTTATTAATGTTTTTATATGGGGAACAAAGTGAAAGTGCTATGGTTGCACTGTGTGCGTAAAGCATTCCTTACAGCCCAAATAACCAGCCACATCCAGTGCATTTTGTTCCCTTTAGAGTACTTGTGAGACTTAAAAGAAAGAAAACAGAGATCTTAAGTTTCATGTTGATTTGAGGGAAATAAATGCATATCCTGGAGCAGGCCTTCAGTGCAATCTTGTTGCTTGTCCCATGGATTGTTTAGCTCAAGCAATAGTCCCATCCCCAAAGCATCAATAACTTTGTTAGCAAGTCTTAGAGAAATCCCTCCTGCCTTACCCATAATGTTGTCCAGTGTGTCTTTACCAAAGATGTCCAGTTTGAGTTTTGGAAGATCACAGAATTAGTTCCTGAGTATACAGTACGAGCAGACGTGTTAGAAGGCCCATTCTATTTTAATGCCTCCTTTTAAACTACTGTCCGAGCTGGGACTTGGGCGAGCTGGTCCTGTCCTACATTTCACCACTGATCTGCTGGTGACACTGGACGAGTCGTTTGCCTTTTCCATACCTCTGTTTTCCAGCTTACCATGTCTCTGTGTTACTCTGAGGCAGGGACTAATTTACTGAGTGCTGATATACCATTGAGCACTACTGGACCTCTAGCATTAACAACATATTGTTTTAATCTCTTATTAATGATTTGTCCAGCCATCTGAGTATAAAAGGGCATAAGGTGTTAATACCTAACTGCATTCTGATAGTTCTTTGTGGCCTTACCAATGTTTAACTTTTTGACTTTCTCTACCTGTAAAATAGGATTAATGGTTATTTGCCTTGATGCAGAAATTAAAAGGCACAGTTTCTAACAGCTTATCAGAATAATAAAAAAAGGAATTCTTTCAGAGCCATTGATGCCATTTGGAGAATGTCATAGGCAAGAGTTCTGGTTAACTGCTGGATAAAGAAAGCTTAACTAAATGTAAGTGAAATAAAGAGTACCTTTTTTTTCCCCGTAGTAACAACCCTTTGTATTCAAGTAGTTCAAAAACTTAAATATGTGTTATTTTAGTTTTGCTAACTTCATTTCATTTGTAGTAGGCCTATATTAAAACTGTATATTCATCTCAAGCATAATGCAGGCCAATGTCTCCTCAAGTGTTTTCTGCCATGAGCTGCACAGCATGCAGCTGAACTAAACCAAATCTCTTTATTTAAAGATTACAAAATTGATAAAGAATTTATCTGTCCCTCAATAAAGTTCATCAGTGCAGTCTACTGCTGAACTTACTTGAGTGCAGAAAACTATTACAATTCAGTTGGGATTCTTTACTAGACTGGATGTTTTTTCTAAGGGAAATAAAATCAGTGTTGGTTGTTCATTATTCTGATCAAATGTGGATGACTTTTGAATATGGTTCTTGCTTTAAATCAGTAAGCAAGCAATTTTACTTTGAAGATGCTATGTGGAATGCTAGCAGCAGTCATCCTGTCGAGAAAAATGGCTTTTGTCACTTGTGTTTCCACTTGTATGTTTGCACGCTTTAAATAAATACTGTATTCAGTGTATGACTTTGAGACTTTTTTCCCCTTCCTCTAATGTCAAGAGCCCAATTAACTTTTTCTAGTTACTTCTCTAAGCAAGAGGATATAAGTAAGGAGGCGGAGAGAAGTCCCAAGGAAAAGCTGGTAATCCTCAGCTTAAACCCTCATCTCTGTTGCTGCAGAGGAACATAGCACAGCTGAAGCTGCTGAACTCTTATTTTGAAATCGCACGGGGGGGAAATGAGCTTCCAGGTCTCCACCAATGCGTGTGCTGCTGCTGTGCAAGTTTTCTGGAGGTCTCTGCTGTCACAGCTGCCGCAGCCATGTCTGCGTTGTCTGCTGCGGTGCATGTGCGCTGGAAGAAGCAGCAAAGCGCCCGCCTGGGCTTCGTGGGAGCCCGTTAACTGCTCTCGCCTTCAGCTGATTTCGCAAGCGCGTCGGTGCTGCCGCCGTGCCAAGGGTGCTGGCGCCTCCCGAAATACAGGGGAGAGGAGCATGAGGGAGAGACCTTCGAGCAGAGGGTTCCCGGTTGGCGCATTCCCTTCCCCAGCCCCTCGGGCACCTCACGGCGGGGGGAGGCAGCGAGGGGCGCTGCGGTCCGGCCCAGTCAGCGGTCCCAGCGCCGGGCGGGGGCGACGCCGGGGCCTGTGCCCGCGGGCGAGCCTGTCCCCTCGGTTCTCTTCGCCCCCTCGGTCCAGCGGGGCCGCCCCACCCCCACCCCGCGCGCACTACATCTCCCAGCGTGCCGCGCGGCCGCCTCCCAGCGGAGCCCCGCCCCCCTGCGCGCCCCGCCCGCGGGACGCGCCCCCTCCGCCGCATCGCGCGCTACGTTTCCCCACCTGGCCGCGCGGCCCCGCCGCCGCCGCCGCCCGCTGGCACTGCGCTTCCCGGCGTGCCCTGCGCGGCGGCTCCCGGCGCGGCCCGCGGCCGGCGGGCGCGAGGCACCCTGGGAGCCGTAGTGCCGCGGCGGCGCGCGCGCGCCGCCAGGCGGGCCGGGGCGTGTCCTCGGGGGTATATAGCCGGCCCGAGGGGCAGGGGTCTGCACTCTGCCGCCGCCGCCCCTGTCTCCGGCCGCTTCTATGCAGTCTCCGGCCGCCGCCCCGCCCTGCCTTGAGCCCGCGTCGGCCTCCCGAGCTAGGTAGGGCCGGGTCCGGTCGCGGCGTGAGCGTGTCCGGAGAGGAAGGAGGCGGCAGCGGGAGGGGGCCGCTTTCGCGCTGCGCGGGGCTCTGCGGCGGGGGAGGGAAGAAAGAGGCGGAGGCGGGAGGGGGGGCTCGTTCGTGAGGGGGCCCCAGGCGCCAGCCTGGGGGCTCTGATTGGGCTCGTGTGCTCCCCCCTTCCTCCCCCCCCGCGCGGTGGTACGTGCCGCCCCGCTCCTCGAGCGCCAGCTGGGCCCGCTCGGCTCGCGCGGAGAACCACGTGACCCCCGCGGGGGCTGCTGCCATCTTTGTTGAGGGCAGCCGAAGCCGCGAAGCCTGCCCGCGAGTTGGGACGGGGAGGGGGGGAGGGGTGTCCTGCTGCGCGTCACGTGACGGCGAGCCGCTAGCCTGTGAGGAGCCGCCGCTGGTGTTTGGCGCCAAAGGCGGGGGGGCGGGGCCTGCGGGGAAAGGCGGGAAAGAGCCCATTGTTTGCGCGAAGGGGGGGGGGCGCGGGCTGCCTGCGCGCGCGGCCTTTGTCCCGCCTCGCGCGGTGCGGGGGGGGGAGGGGCTGGGGTCGCGCGTGGAGGAGCCTCCCGCGTCGCGGCGGCTCCGCGAGGGCCTGTCCGCCCTGGGGACGCGGAGCCCGCCCGTGTCCGCCGCGGGGCTGCCGCGCGCCTCGTCCCCCGCCGCAAGGCGCCGGCAGGTGACGGGGGGCGGCGGGGTCTTCGCCCCGGCTCCCGCAGCGCGGGCGGCTCTGCCCTCCCCGGAGGTTCCGCCCGCCTTGAAGGCCGAGGGAGCGCGAGCAAAGCCCCGGGCGGGGGGCGCCTGGAAGCCGGCGGCGGCGGCGGCCCCTGGCCGGCTCGAGCGTCCCTCTGACCGCGCGTCCGCTCCTGCCCTTGCAGGATGGAAGAGGAACAGGCCGCGCCTTCCACCTCCGCGGACCAAACGGACAGGTAACGGGGAGCTGCGAGCTGGCAGCGCTGAAGCAGCCGCGTCCGGGGCGGGGGGGTCGGCTTCGGAGCTGCCATCCGCTAGTCGCGTTCGAAGGAGGCCGTGGCCCATCGCTCGGGCGTCGTGCCTGCTGAGGGCGGGTTCACCAGCAGGCTCTTACAAGCGTAACAAAACCTCTCAGGGATTATTAAACACACAAAAATGGAACTGAAAGTCCTGAAACTTGGACTCAAACGCGTCCTTTTTCTCAGCTGCATCATGCTGTGCTACGGAAAACCGTAACTTGGCTTTACTGTGTTCGGCGGGTGTCAGAGCCTGAAGAAACGCCGTGCAGCCTTCGCTGCTGGGCTGGGGTGCCGCTCTTAAAGCACGCGGGACTGAAGCGCTCTGTCGCATCCGGCTCAGTCACCTGCTTCTTGCGGCAGTTGGTTACAATTGACCTGCCTGTGCTTGGGCATCAGAACTAAAAGTTGGTCCAGATTAAAAAAAAACAAACAAACAAACAAAAAAAACCACTAGTAATGTCAACAAGAGGGATGCACGTGACTCGCTCTCCTACATGGAGCTGACTAGGCTTTGGGGACTGGATACAAACTCTTCTCATTGAGTGGAAGCTAATGGAATCCTGTATTCTGTTTTTTCCAGTGTGGATGGAGAATCCAAGAAACTGTTGGGTTTAGGACAGAAACACTTGGTAATGGGGAATATTCCAGCTGCTGTCAACGCATTCCAGGAAGCTGCTAGTTTATTGTAAGTAATAAAATGCTTTGTATGTTCTTGTAGGGCTTGGACTCTGGCTTGACAGCATTGATTTGGTTAGACAAGGAAGACTTAGTTTCCTACCTTGGATAGACTATTGCTTTTATAATACAACTGAGGAGTTTGTAAACTCAGGTATTTGAAAATACTGTAGCTGGTGTGCAGTTTAGACAGCTTTGTAATAATTGTTAGTGGTTTGGGGAGAAAAAAGAACTTGATGTTTTATTTTGCAGTGTATGGTTCTGATGTAGTTTGATCTGAAAATAATGGGGTTTGTCACTTGCCCATTCTTTGCTGGTATTGATCGTTTTGAGGGTGATACTTCCTGAGATTCTTGGATTAATTTGTTTTGTTGGAAGTTTGAGGACCAGTTCTAGACTAGTGAGAAGGACATTCACTGTTGGCTTGAAAGTAGGAGATAAACTAAGGAACTGATTCTTTCTGTCCAGGAGTTTTCAATATGAAAATCTAGGAAAGACCCCAAATAATGCTTCATTACCTTTGTAGGGGTAAAAAATATGGTGAGACAGCGGATGAGTGTGCAGAAGCTTTTTTTTACTATGGAAAATCTCTTCTGGAGTTGGCCAGGTATGATAACAGTTTCTCATTTATATAGTGTCTATCCATGGATAGACATCTCATGCTTCCTTTGGGTGATTTGTAGCTGAAAGTGACTGGTGTGCCTACTTCCTAGAGGGGGAAAAAGGAATGGCTGGTTGAAGAAGCTCTTGACTTGAATACTGAGAATGAGAAGTGGTATCAGAAACAACAGGATGGTTTCTGGTAGAAAACCAGAGCTCAGAAGAGCAATCTGCTGTGGGTTGCTTGGTGTTACTTAAGCTCTGTATGTAGCAGAAGCACTTTTTTAAGGAAACATTTGGCAAATACTCATGCTTCTCTGTGGGGGATGTGATACCTACAAGGTTAACAGGTGCCCAAGTATCTTCAGAGCACAACTATCCTGGCATCCAAGCACTGTCAGGTAAAGAGTAATAGTCAGGCTTTGAGATCAAGAATTTAATTGGGGTAGTAAGATTTCATGCTCGTGTAGGAAGGATTATATGAGAACAATGGGTTGGATGGGCCAATGTATCGCATGGTTCTGCAGTTAAAATGGTATGAATACAAGAGCCAAGGGATAACAAACTTTTATTCCCTATAGAATGGAAAATGGTGTATTGGGAAATGCCTTGGAAGGGGTGCAGGTTGAAGAGGAAGGAGAAAAAGCTGAAGAAGACACTGTGTTACCAACTGTTGATGGTATGTAAAGCTGTCTGCCGTGTTGTGGAGATGACAAGATGCATTTTTCTTGTCTAAATGATACAAGTCCAGCTGGTTGCTTTCCACAGCTAGTTTGAATCATTGTATTGAAACCCTTAGCCTTAATGGACTTTTTTTGTTCCTCTAAACTTATGTAAAGATTGAATAACACCTCCAAAACTTCTGCAAGGAATTGATCATTAAAGCATGTGTGGAGGGTCACCAGATGCTTGTGTCCTGAAACACTGCATTCAAACTTCCTTTCTTATGCTTTGCGATCAACTTGAACTGCTTTGTAAACTTGTAGCAGTACAGTGTTTGTGGTAGGACAGCTCAGTCTCTGTTTTGGAGGAAAAAAAGTCCAAGTACAGTAATTATTCTATACTCCCTGCAGCTGGAGGTAATTCAGGAATTCCTGCTAGTCCAGGCTATTAAGAAAAACTTGGCACTTCTTGCTTATCTGTGACTAAAAATGCTAGCGCGCAAAAACGCACACTGCTTGAGCAGCCGCTTGCAATAATTCAGTCTGGGGAAGGGAAAGAGACTTGCTTAGTTCAGGTTGCGCTGTTGGTTGCGTCCTAATAACTTACATTTCAAAAATGAACTTTTTAAGAAAGCTATCTAACTTGATGACAAGCCAACATTAGAGGGTCTGAGGGTGGTGTTTTCAGTGCCCATTAATGCTTTTATCACTAAACTTGAAGACATGTTTATGCTTCCTCAATCATGTAGAAGAAGCAAGGGAGGAGTTGAGAGAGCAGGTATATAACGCCATGGGGGAAAAAGAAGAGTCCAAAAAATCTACAGAAGAGTCTCCAGTACTAACTGAGATGGAAAACAAAGGGGATGTTGAAATGGAAGAGGTGATGGGAGAAAAAACAAGAGAAGAAGCAACTGCTGACATGGAAGTAAAGCTTGAAGAGACTGGAGAGAAGACAGAGGCTTCTGTGGAAAAAAAAGTAATTTCAGAAGAACAGGAGCAGCAGATAACTGTGAAAAAGGAGACCATGAAAGGGGAGGCAGCTGAGGAAGAGAAAATGGAGAAGGAGCAGAAGACAACACCTAAAGAGGTGGCAAAGAAAGCAACAGAGGAGAAGGAAAAAATGTCAGATGTACTGGACAATGAGGCAAAGGCAGCTGTGGCAGAGGCTGAAGTTGCAGAAGAGGATGCAGCTGTGGAAGAGAAGGAAGTGACAGGAGAGCAAACAGCAGAAACAGCAGAAAAGGAGGTAGAGACAGCTGTGAAAAAGGGAGAGGCAATAGAAAGGCAGGCAGAGGCAGCTGTGGAAGAGGAGGCAGTAGCAGAAGAAGTGACAGCGGAGGCACAGGCAGCAGTCACTGTGGAGCAGAGAGAAGCTGCCGAAGGGCAGGCAGCTGAGCAGAAGATGGAGGAGAAAGAAGAGCAGGTAGAAACAGCTACAGAAGAGAAACCAGATGAATCTAAAGAGACAAAGTCCTCAAAGGAACCAGTGCCCACAGAGGGTAAAGAGCCATCTAATCTTATGGAAGAAAAGGCTGAAGCAGCTGCTAAGGTAGAAAAAGAGGAAAAGAAAGATGACCTGACAGAAGAGGGTGATGGTGTTAAGGTAGAAAAAGAAGAAAAAGATGACCTGATGGAGGAGGGAGAAGGTAACAGTGAAAGGAGAAAAGTACTTTTGGGTGGATGACTGATGGATTTGACTGGCTAACAATGGGTTAAAGTGTTCCATTCAGAATTTTCTGTTTGCCTTAGAATAAGGAAAAGGCACAGTAAAGGGGTTCTTGAAGGATTTTTTTTTTCTTTTTACATTCAAGTAACTGAAATCAGTTAAGTGTTAAGGATCAGTGAATAGTCTCAGTTTCTCTAGACTAACACTTAACTAACTGCAAAGCAAGCCTTATTTTTAAAGCAAACTTACAGCATTGAAATGTGTAAGTAACAGCTAGGCTGGTGGAGAATACTGAATGGATGTTCACTTGCATGCATCTGGGTTTATTGCACTAACCTTCAAATAACTCAAAGCACAAGCTGCCTCTGGTTGTAGCTTCACTATTTAGAAGAGTGGAACAGCTGAATACGTAATAAAATAGCAAACTTCCTTTTACAAAACAAAGGAACTCTCTGGATGAATCTTTCAGGTGGTAGTTAAAAATGAGAATTTGGTTGGAAAATCTATACGTAATTTGCGTGAAATCTGAACACTTATTGCTTCTCTAGTACAGTCTTCTCGGCAATCTAGCTTTTTCTGCTATTTTGCTTCCCTGCTTCATTATAGCTGTTTTCAGGATTATGTTCAAGTAGTCTAGCAAAGCTTGTAGGCTTTTCTAAAGTATTGGATGGCCCTAAGAGGCCATCGCTTCCTCTTACGCAAGTTACTTGATAAGCTGGTGATTGGTGCTTTATGCTTGTCAGTAGCTCAGCTGCATGGGAAAAGCCTTACCTAGGTGTGTCAGACTTCATAGTTTTGGACACTAAAAGGGTTTGTACTACTGAACACGGAACGCTTTCCAAGTGGTGAAATAGCTTCCTAATACAAACTAGGACGAGACCCTGTTAATCCTGTGAAATGCTGCTTATGCAAGCATACTTCTTCCTTTTGTTTGAACTCTGTTAGTGTGAGGACACTTTTGAGTATCTTGGTCTTGTGCCTTATCATGACAAATTCTCACTACTTAAAATGGACTTTAATGTCGTAACATCTCCTCTGTTTTAGCTTTTGTCAAGCTGTCCTCGTAATTACTGGTTTTGGCATTGTCAGTGGTAGGTGCATATTTTTGAGTTGGATGGAGTTCACAGGTTCTCTGATCTTCCCAAGAATTAAGTTCCTGTTACTCTGGAATTAGTCCATGGTCATGATACAGGGATTTTTGTTGTTGTGTAGCCAATTTGGCGCACAAGTCAACCAATACTTTGAAGTAACTAGCCAGATTCCTTCATTATTTGTTCTCCCAAAGTACTTCCTACTGGTAGAGTAGTTCATGCAACATTGAGATGCACAGTATTACAGATTGAATTAGTCCTACACAGTGACAAGTTCATTAATAACATTGTGACTTATGTCTGAAATGAGAAACACTAACAAGTTCAGAAACAGTTTTTAATTTGTATGCAGCTTAGCAGCTATCTTGCTGGAAATGCTTGTTACCTGAAGCATGAAGGTCCTGCAACTAACTGGTGTGTCTAGGGCTGCTCAGGATCCCATGGCTTCAGTGGGAGTTCACAGCACATTTGTGAGAACTCAAGTTCTAGGTAAGTTAGCATTCTGGGCAGTATGATGTTAAATTTAAACATCCACTAAGGCAACCTGGAACTATTGTCTGCAGTACCTAAAGCTTTCAGCAAGATGGCTGCTGCTGACTGATAAGAGGATTTAATGTTGTCTGTGATCTTGCACCACACCCTTTCACTGGAGGGTAAGGGCTGGATATAAAATGTTCTGCCTGGCTCCATGTAAAGCAAGTGTATTGGTAACAAGCATCCTCGTTCATCTTTCCTTGTAGAAACAGAAGAATCGGAAGAGGAAGATAAAGAAAATGACAAAGCTGAGGATGATAAGGAGAATGAGTTGACAGTAGAAGACAAGGTGAGACTGCTGATCAACCACTCTTGGCTAAAACTCGTGGTAATGACCTTAAGTTCAAATAGAGTAAAGGTGAACATGTTTTCTGGTTTGTGACAGGGGAAGTGGGGATATTGCAGAAATCACACTTCTCTGGCTAGAAATCTGTTACACAAGTTGGGAGGCTTCATGCTGAGAATGCAAAGATTGGAATGTTCTTATAGTTCTGGCCATGTAAAAAGTAACTTGTTTGGAAGTCAGTACTGCCTAAAGAAGGGACAGCCTTAGGCACAGTTTGCCTTATTGGACCTTGCTCATCTTTGTCTGCAGACCTGTGGCTTATCTAGCAACACTGAAACAAATGCTTGCAGTCCGTGGATCAGTAATACAGCCTGGCAAGTGCAGAGGGCAGACAGGCTTCAGCAAGTAAGGCTGCTTTAGCTTGTCACTGGAGTTGCTTGTTGGTAGCAGATTCATCTCTACTTCGCTGTGTTTGACTGCAGCTTTAAATACACACTGTCCAGTGAGCTTTGGTTTCTAGGATGGGAATTAAATGGAAAGTGTAGTGTTGCTTAAACCAGAGGAGTTACTAGTCTCTGCCCCAGATTGTCTAATGGGCTTATCAGCTAACTATATGCTTGTATTCAACTTTAAAACCTTCAGTTCAAGCAAAGTTCCAGTTGATGCAATAATCTCTTGTGTAGTCTTAGCTTTTTTTGTTCTAGCATTAAACTGTCTATATTGAGAGGCAACTTAGTCCTTGAGCATACCTCTTAGAAACTTAGTGCTGCTATTATTTTAGTGATGTGATTTGTAACCAAGCTATTTAATTCTAATGCATTTCTAGTCTTTACAGGAAAGTGAGGAAGATGAAGTTGGAAATCTTGAGCTAGCCTGGGACATGCTAGAGTTGGCAAAAGTAATCTACAAAAGGTAAAGATTCACCCTAATTCATATGCCTGTTAAAGGAATTCAAAGGAAGTTGGGAGGTGGTATAAGCAGATAGTAAATGTTACCTATTTCAGTTAGGATTTGAAAATGACAGTTTTTTCTTCTTTTAGACAAGAAACAAAAGAAGCTCAGCTCCACGCGGCTCAGGCTCATTTAAAGCTAGGAGAAGTTAGCATCGAATCTGGTAAAAAAAACAAAAACAAAAAAAAAAAGACAATATTAATTATCATGTACAAAGTGCTGAATCTAATTTTCTGCCACTCTATTCCATCCTTTAAAATAAGTAGCCTTAAACTGAGTATTTACATGCTATTCCAGAACAGCAGAAGAAAGCTTGGGTTTAAAAACCTCATTGTTACCAGATTGAAAACTTGGTCTACTTCTTTGTAGGGCAGGTCTGGTTAGCTTCAGAAGCTAGGGAAGACCTCTCATTGAAGTACTGAATCATTGAGCTTAGCGGGAAGTGTCAGGGACCAAGACACTTTTAGAACATAGACTGCAAATCAAAAATGACTGGCTCTGCTAGACTTCCCAAAATGTTGGGAGTACAGTCAGGAAGGACACCTTTTATGCATCAGGAAAAGGGAGTGGGAAGCAGGCTTCAGGTTTGTGCCTTGTAATGTGTCTGTCTGCTCTTAACTTAAAAACCTTACAGACTTTTCCTGCCCTCCTCTTTATGTTAAATCCAAGCAGGGTGTCATCTTCCTCTGTGCAAGCATTGAAATAATCTAGTGAGCTTCTGGTGTTCTGTGTTACTGGAATACTGTCAGTGAGAGCTTGACTGGAAAGTGGCCTGGGACTATCCTTAGCTCTGAAGTCAAGTTTCGTTTTTGACAAGCAGTAATGCAGTTCATGGCAGCAAGTGAAATAGCAGGTTCATGTGACTACTTTGGACTTAGCTGCTTAATTTACTATGTTGTTAGTAAATGGATGAAGCGCACTATTGAAATAAATAGAGGAACTCTGAACTGTTTGTTTTTCTTTGAATGGGAGGCAGTGTTGGACTGCAAGTATTGTCACTTGATAATCCAAAACTAGCCTGTTACTGAACTCAGCAACTGCCTTCAGTGAGTCTGATCTCAGGCTATATTAAAAACTACAGTAATATATATATATATATGTAGTAGCTGAATAGAGAGGCAGATCTTACTTGTTTGGATGAATACAAATGTCT
Organism: Rhea pennata; assembly: GCF_028389875.1. Taxonomy (NCBI): domain Eukaryota; kingdom Metazoa; phylum Chordata; class Aves; order Rheiformes; family Rheidae; genus Rhea; species Rhea pennata. Next base: position 11,199,712 of record NC_084670.1, on the reverse strand, counting down.
TAAGGACTTTATGACTTTCTCCTATAGAAAACTATACACAGGCTATAGAAGAGTTTCAGGCCTGCCTGGCCCTACAGCAGAAATACCTGGAGGCTCATGACCGCTTGCTAGCTGAAAGTCACTACCAGTTGGCATTGGCATACCACTACAACAGCCAGTTTGATGAGGCAGTCCTACAGTTTGGTAAATCCATAGAAGTCATTGACAAGAGAATGGGTAAGTGGATATATAAAGCTGCCTGCCAAATGGGGTAGCTGTTACAAGTCTAAGCAGACTTTGTTTAAATTGCTCTGAAGGCATATACTTACCTTGCCACGAAGATATTTGTAACAGTTAACAGGTAACAGGCTATACTAATGTCACTGTTGTCTAAACAGCCTTTGTTAGTGGCCCTTGCCTCTGTGGATATAGATAACCTGACAGCTACTTGGTGGGTTTTTTTTGTTTGTTTTTTTTTTTTAACCATAACTGTCATCCTAGCAATGCTTACTGAACGAATAAAGAAAACGGAAAGCGAGTCCCCTGAAGATGAGAAGGAGATTGAAGAACTGAAGGGACTGCTTCCTGAAATTAAAGAAAAAATAGAGGATTCAAAGGAGTCTCAAAAGAGTGCAAGAGTAGCTGAGCTGGCACTGAAAGCAACTCTGGTTAGTATGTTCCCCCTTCCAGTAAGACCTGAAGTCACACCTCCTCCAGTTCCTGGTTTACTATCATACACGTAGGCAGCCAGTTGTTCCCAACCACCAGGTTGTTCCCAAATGATATGGACTGTGACTGAGAAAGAAACAGACAACTGATATCTAAAGTGAACAGATACCCTGAAATTAATTGTCCCAGACTATTTACTAAAGCAGGATTTGGAAGGCCTCTGTAGCAATTAATATATGAATCCTAGAAATGATAGTTCAGCCCAATGTGAAATAGAGTTGAGGTTTTTCTCTTCTAAACTGGAATAGGTGGTCGTATGTGAATTAATAGTCAATACTTGCTTCCTCACTGTTTCTTTTTTTCTTAAGGTTGGAACTACATCTGGCTTTGCACAAAATGAAGATAGTGGTTCTGTTTCCACAGTAAGTTAAATAAGAGTTCTTAGAATCTTTATCTCCTTTAAGGATTACTGTTTGCTTTTGTTTATGTTGCAACTTCTGTCTTTTAATAGATTCCAGTAAGAAAACCAACTGATGGAGCATCTCAGTGTGTTACAGACATCTCTCACCTAGTCAGGAAAAAGGTGTGTCCGAAATGACTAGTTGGACAAATAGTTTATTTTGAAGTGCTACTGGCTTGCTTTGTGTAACTGGATTTCTTGGCTTAAAGCTTTTTTTTCTTAACCTAGTACTATAATGCTTGGAGAAAAATCTAAAAAGTAAAAATGGAAATAGTGCATGAAACTCTTTTCCACTGGGAGCCAATCAGTCTGGGAACCATCCAGCCTCTTGAAGACTAGTTCCTGATGGTTCAGCACCCTGCCTGACCCACACTGGTTTAACTTCAGAGCTGAATTGTGTGGCTTTTGCAGGCATTCTCTGAATGAGTGCCCTGCTCTGCTGAGGAGTGGCAAGAAGAGCAGGGCAGCCTACAAACCTTGAAGGGCAAGCAAGCAGGCTGAGTTGGGTTCCCTCACTTCCAAGTGGAAATGGAGAATTGGACTTTATAAATGGCAAAGCTAGTCTAATGTGTAGGAGTGCTAAATGTCTCTTACTGAGATAACAAAACATACTGAACACAAGGTTCCTTTAAAGGTATAGGGTTTGTCAGATTGTTTTTTGTTAGCATAACTAAAATCTGTATGGAATCTCTGGTTTTTGTTTTGTATGCTATTGTGGCACAGCATGGCTATCTCCCTGTGTTAAATTAGCCTCTTCCAGTTCAGGTTTGCCTGGAGCAACTTCAGAGCTCCTGAGCTGCTTTACACAGGTGATTGTAGATGCTATAGATACCTTAAATCTATCCACTTCAACTTTTGTCTAGCTCAGTGATAGGACGGTTCTTTGCCAAACTGTAACTAAGGATAGTTCAGCACTATAGGCATTAGTATCTAAATAATACCTTACTGGAACTCCTTCGTAACTGAGACCTTTGTAGCAAAGCTTCAGAACTTTGGTTGAATCCTAACGCTTAAAGTATGTCTTGAACCTGGCAAGTAGAGGTTGAATGGATAATGCACAATGACATCTAGATGCTAAATATTTGTGAGTATTCAAGTGTAAATTTGTGCATAGTGAAGACTAAACAATTTTGTCCTCAGAGGAAACCAGAGGAAGAGACTCAACAGGGAGACAATGAAGCTAAGAAATCTAAACCAGAACCGGCTGTCAATGGTGGTGGTGCTGATGCTGCCCCCAGTGGAAATGAGGTTGCAGAAAAAATGGAAGAGGAGGTGGGCAGCTGAGTCAGGAGTTTGGCATGCATATTTCCTTCTCTGTTCAGGCATGGCTTTTGTGCCTTGTAAATGTGTTGGTATTGCCTGCTGGTCTTCACAAAGCTTCCCTGATAAGTTGGAGGATATTCCCAAGTTGGTAGGGTGCATGTTGTACCAAGGTGTCTGACGTAGTGGGCTGGAAAGCAGTGGGATGGGACAGAAACATGCACTGGGTCAGTAACAAAGTATTTGTACAGAAGAACACTTCTGGGTTTTAATACTACTAAACTGGACTACAGTTGTTAAATTGAATCTTAGATATCAATTTTTGGGTCTCTAGGTCAGGAAAGCATGTGTAGAACTGGTGCATGAATGGACACTAGTATAGTGTTTTGTTTTTAAACATGAGGGCTTTTTGTCTCTTTTTAGACGGAGAAAAGGCCACAAGTGGAATCAGGGGCTGCAGTTGAAAGCACAGTATGATATTTCTTTAACCTGGGACACTCCTCCTTACAAGGAAAATGGTTTTGTATATAGTGTATTTTTTCACTTTTTGGCAACTTTTGTATGACTTCAATAAAGATTGTAAGCAAATATTGCTTGTCTTTTGTCTTTCTGGTACAGGTTTGTAAAAGCTACTTGGCTGTAAGTGGAAATGTTCTGTTTTGTTAATTGTGACAAATGCAAATAGATATTTTTAACTCTTCATCTACTAAAAGATGAAGTGGGAGTGAACAAATACTGAGAACTGTTTACTTTATAAAGAACTCTGGAAGCTTAAGGATGAAGATAGCTACTCACCTTGACTGCCAGCTTAGTGCAGATGAACTGGGATTGAACTGCGGTCAGTAGAGTTATCATAAGGAAGGCTTCATCACTGGAAATTCTTCAGCCTTCCTCCACCCTTGGTGCTGGGTCTGGGGACCAAAAGCCCCCTACAAGCACAAGCAAGGCTGTGGAGGCAGAGCTGATCATGTAAGAGAGCAAAGTCCCTGTGTGGTGTTGGCACTGTGAGCCCCTGAAAGCAGATAGGCTCTTTCTGTAGGTGACAGCTTCAAGCTCTTGTGGAAGCTGTGGGCCTTGGAGGGGGTGTGAGCTCAGCTTAGAGCATGCTCTTTTACTCACTGCTTGTCCCCTCTGAGCCAGCAGGTACAGTAGTCAGGGGAAAAAGTATAGATAGAAGTCAAGAAGGCTGAGAAGTGAGCAGCGACTGACTAAGACCATTTATTAAAGAGGCAGCATATGGGTGCTGAAGTGGTAGAGGAAATCGTGCCTGGTTCTTGATCAGTCCTGGTGCTGAAGTGTGACTGCATCATGCTCAACTTCACGGAGAAAGGGCTTGCAGTGGGGTTATGTCCAACGGAGCTAACAGCAGGGAAAGGAGTAAAAAAAGTGATTGTGCCCCAGACTGCTCCCTCGGGCCCCTGCCCAGGGTGTGGGCTGGGCAGGGGCCTTTGGGCTCCACAGGACCCAGCAATCATGAAATTCCCAGCGCTGCTCCGGCCGCAGGATGGCCCCACACGCATCCCCCTCCTCTGGGGCCCTGCTGCTGCGCTGTCACAGAACCGCTCCTGACCCCCAAACCGAGAGCTGGCCACTTTTTTCATCCCCCTTTTCCGTCCCCTTGCAAAGCTCACTTACTGAAGTGTGTGTCCTGGCTGGGCAGGCGCCTGGCACGGCGGCAGGGCTCAGCCTGGGCTCACCTTCGTGGCGGCGCGGGCCGGTCCAGTGGCTCCGGAGCTGGCGGGGGATCGTCCAGGGCCACGCAGGGGGCAAGGGGGAAGCCAGCGGGGGCCGGCGGGCGGCAGGGGGCCGTGGCGCCCGGGGCTGGACGACGGGGCACCCGGGAGCTCCGGCGCCCCGGGACGATGGCTCTTACCGCGGGCGGCGGGCTGGGGGACGGGAGCAGCACGGCCGCCTCCGCCCGCAGCCGGCCCAGCTCCGCGGCCCGCTGCTGGGCCGCCAGGGAGCCTGGTGGTGGCGGTGCGGACGTGACCCCGTCACTGGGGTGCATCTGGGCCCAGCGGGACCTCTTCCCACCCCACCCCCCCACCACCACCACCACGGCCCCGGGCACCTACCAGCCTCGGCTCTCCTCGCCCTCCGCACCTTCAGCCTCAGCAGCTCGTCCTCCAGCCTCCAGTTCCCCAGCTCCAAGGCCAGCAGCTCCGCGCCCGGGGCCCCCAGTGGCTCTGCCGGCGCTGCGGGCAGGCCTCAGCCGTGGGGGTGGGTGGGTGGGTGTGTGTGGGGGGGTGTGTGTGGGTGTGGGTGTGTGTGGAGCGGGGGGGATCGGGACAGGGTGCCGGGAGCCCCCCCCACACACACCCGATACCACCAGTGCCACGGGGACTCACCGGCCCTCCTGGCCCGCTCCAGTGCCGCGGCCTCCACCTGGAGCTCGAGGAGCCGGGCCAGCACGGCCGCCTCGCGCCCGCCGCCCCGCACATAGGCCTGCCGCAGCGCCCTGCGGCGGCACCCGCGTCAGGGCTGGCGGGTGAGGGGCTAGCGAGCGCCGCGGTGCCGCCACCCTCCTGCCTGCCTGCTCACCGGATCTCGGCAGCCAGCGGCCCGGCGGCCGGCGGCAGGGCGGCGAGGCCGAGGGCGGCCGGAGCCTCCGGCGTCCTGGGGGCGCGCGGTGAGGGGTGACGCGCCCGGGCCGCCAGCTCCCCGAGGCGCCGGCAGAGCCCTGCGAGAGCGGCCGTGGGGATGAGGGCGGCCACTCGCCTGCAACCTCCCCCGAAACGGCCCCCTCATCAGTGCCTACCCGCTCGCTGCCGCTCCAGCTGCCGGCTCCTGGCCCAGATTTCGGCCATGCGACGCTCGTGGGCCTCCACCAGCCCCCGAGTGGGGCGGGCGGGGGCTGCAGGGGGCTGCAAGGGGGAGGTGGGGGGGGGGGGGTTGAATATGTGTGTGTGTGGGAGGGTCGGGCTGCTCCCCACATGCGCGGGGCCTCCCCCCAGCCCCCCTGCGTGGTCCGGGAGCCCCGCACAGGCACGAGCAGCTGGGCCGGCCGTACCTGCTCGGGCAGCCGCCTCGCCACCGGCCGCCCCGGCCCGCGCAGCAGCGCTCGCTCGCGCCCCGTGAGCACCAGGCCCAGCGGGGCCCCTGGCCGCCGCCGCTCGTCGCCCTGTGCCGTAGCAAGTGGAGATGGCCGCACTCAGCACGGTGCCCACGGGGCCGCCTGCGAGACGCCCCCCCCCCGCTCCCGGCCTGGCGCCGCACTACCGAGGCGGCCGGCGCCTCCGCCTCGCCCGGCGCCCCGATGCAGAACCTCTCGACGTGCTGCTGCAGCAGCGGCCGGGAGCCGAAGCGCATGCGGCAGCCGGGGCAGGGGAAAGCCCTGGCGCCCGGCATCGGCCCGGCGGTGCCCGGCGCGGGCGGCCGGCGCTGCGGCGGCGCGTGGGCCGTTGCTAAGCGGGGCGGGAGGGAGGTGCCGTGCGCGGCCTGGCCCCGGTTGCCTTGTGGGCCGGGCGCCGCGGGGAGGATCCCGGAGTGTTTGGCAGAGCCGCCCTGCAGCCCCCGGGAGAAGAGCGCTGCCTCTCATTTTTAGGAGAGCTGAATTGCTGCGTGCACTGGTTCGGACGCGCCGCTCGCTTCCCGGGTGGCCAGGGCAGACATGCTCCCTGCTGCTGGGGTGAATATGGTTAGTGCAACCACCTTGTTTTACCTCCAAGGTACTGGATCAGCTTCAACAGCTGATCTGAAGGGGGAACAGTATAGGAGTAGCAAAACCACCCCGAAGGATTGTCAGGAGGATTTTCCTGACCACGCATGTTCAAACACTGGCAGCAGCGATGCACTGAGGTAAAACTCCTTTATACGCTGCCTGACACTTCCACATCTCCTCCTACTCTGGTGAGCAGAAGGAAGAATTGCAACTGGCAGCTCCTCTGTGTTATGGCTGATGCTTAGAGGGAGAACACCAGGCTCCTACACAGAAAACAAATGTCCTCCACTTCTGCCCAGCAGGCTGAACATGGAGTCTGACAGCCCAAAGACAAATTCCTTCTGCCCAAGGACAAATACGTCGTTTGCACAGACATCCATACCAATGCAGCCGTTCAGCGCTGGTGCCTCCCAACACTTTGCCATCCCCGCACAGCACTGAAACCACACAACAACCAGCTCAAGGGACTGTTGGGCCTTCAGACCTGTCACGGGCCAGACAGCATTTTGAACCCACCTCCATTCTGCAGCTCCCCTGGCCAAGCTGCAGAGCAGTTTCAGACTTTCACAACGCCTCACCCTGTGCACCAGGGCTCTCTGTTCCTGTGTACTACCTGTGTCACATCACACCCAGCTTTTCATGCCATATTTAGTCCAGGTTGGTGAGGTATTCAGCCTCCACCCCTACAATTCATTAACCCTCAGGGGTAATGCTGGCTCCTGCTCTGCAGTACCTGTTTTTCCCCTCCCCGACTGCAAGACGTAGTCTTTAAATAAGGAAGCAACAGCTCTTTCCAGCATCCATCAGCTTGTTCCTCATGGCTGTGCCTGTTTCCAGAATCAGTTCTTACACCCCTCATCCCACTATTTTCTCAGGTCACTTTGTTTTATGAATACTGCAGGTGAAGGGGCACCTGCAATTTCTTCTCAGGGGGATGGAGCTCTCTCCCCCACACTGCTGATCATTACAGCAACTAGCTTCTGAAGAACCTGCTGCTTGAACTAAGCTAATTTGCTCAATTAGGTGCTCTCCAGAGGCAATCTAACTCATTACAGTTTCTTCACTTTAAACCACACCAAGTCTGTTTGGATAGCAGGGATGTAGAAGTTGAAGCAAGTAAAGCATCAGTAGATGACATTGAGAGCTCCTTACGTGTTAACACACAGGTCATTCTTTTCCCTCTCCTGTCAGATAGATTCCTTATTCTAGACAAAGCTATTTTAGCAGTACAATGATGTTTTTAAGCATTTAATTAGCCCACTACAAGTAGCTATCTAAAGGGATTTGATCTGAAAGACTTCTTTGTATTTAGCCTGTTTCCTGACAATAATGCAAATACATTTGTATGAATTTTCACATCATTTTTTACAGGCATTTAATATGAGAGAGTTTTAAAAATGGATAAATGGAACTGATGCAACTTGCACAGACAAAAGGCAAATTTGATGGAATCAGAGGTACAACCTTCAAAAGGAGCTACAAGATCATAGAAGTATCCTGGGGATCACAGAACATTCCCAGGCCACCAGCCTGGCTCAGGTCAGTAGTGATAAAAAAAAAAAACCTGTTAGCCCTCTTAGTACACTAATTTTGTGTCAGTGTCCAAGTGACAGCACAAAACTAAAAGCACAATTGTAACAGGAACATCTGGCACAGCTGAAAGCATTCCCTTGAGTTCAAATGCAAAGATCCATGGCTAAGCACTGTTAATTCTACTACACATCTATCACTTCTTTGCCTGTCAGGAGTAGATTAAAAACAAGCAAAACGCAGTGTGAAATCCTGCCCACACCAAGGTCAGCAGGTGTGTCTCATCATTTCAATGAGACCTGAATTTCATACTCAGTGTGCAATTCCACCCACTGACTTGCACAACTGTGTCGATACTCCTCAATCAAAAATGTTTCTGTACAAGCTCAGCTTAAACAGACACTGAAATAGCTTAGGCCACAAATGAGTTGTTTGTAAAATCTTTTTTAATCTAATAGAAATGTTTTCATGAATTTTTAAAAAAGACTTCAATGAAAACAGCTTTGGATTCAGACATTCCCTTGCCATGTTGTGAACAAACAGCAGCACTGCACTAGGAACAGGAAGTGACACCAACCAGTCGAGCTTCACTGTCTATTTTGTATGAAGCAGAAAAGAAGTGAACTGCTTTAGTAGAAGATAATTTGAATTGAGATATATATATATATATACACACATATATATTTTTTTGAACAAACGTGGGCTATCATCTCACCATTGGCTCTCCCTTTTTAAAGGAAGAGTATAGCTTCTGCAGTCTGAGCACTACAGTAATGTTTGCCAAGCGGAAAAATACAGTGGGAGAAGAAAGTATTTATCCTCAGTGCTATTAAAACCCCAAAGTTGCAAGTCCCTTTAAAGGAAAGCTTTTCTTACATAAGAAAGACAATTAGAATTGGCAAACTGATGCAAAATATTTATTCCAAGTTAGTTATTTTTGATGCAGTAGTTTTTCCCCCTCATACAGACTCAATGTGATAGTCACTTTTTTAAATCTGTAAATAATGTTATCAAAATAATCTTAATCTTTGAAATCTCACAAAAATTTATATTTTACAATCCACCCTGAATATCAAGGCTGCAAGAAGAAGAACACAAACAATTCCTATATCCAAATATTTTACAGCTGTACCCAAAAAAAGAAAACCACAAATGCCTGGTTAAGTGATGAAGCTCCCCGAGCCGCCAAAAAAAAATAAAATAAAAAGTTCATGTTATTAGCATTAATTTAACACAATTAGAACTTCAATAGCCATTTTGTCATTGACAATGATTGTTTTAGCACATTGTTACCGCACAACATTATGTAATGCAGGCGGCACTGTTAGAAGCTTGTTGTTGCAAAGATCAGTCAGTCACTTGTATCCTGCTTACAAGACTGAACTTGTGCACTGCCCCACAAGGGATTTTCCTCAAAATTTGCTAGCTGCACAAACTTCTATTAAGCATTAGGGCAAAACCAAAAGAAAAAGCTAAAGAAGCCAATTTCTCTCTTCTTTGGGATACAATTATTTCCCTTGTGCATGAAGTATCAACAACAAAAGAAAAAACTGAACAGACTGGAGACAGAATAAACTGTTTAGTTTATACCCCCAAACACATGTTGAACTATGAACTGAGTTTATTGGGTTGATTTTATTTATTTTAATTTTCTTGTGCCCGCTTTCAGGCATCGTCATCTGAAGTTTCACTGCTACTAGTTTCTGTATCCGAGTCCTCAATCTTTGTCTTAAAAGTGCTTCTCCAGTGGAACAACAGGCTGGAGCTGCGGCCCTGAAGAAATCCATTCTTCCCAAATCCGTTTCTTCTTCGCTATAGGAATGAAAATAAGTTTCAAAACTAGCACAAGTGCAGAAAGTTATCACTGACCATCTGTAGACATAGATCATATTTTTAATTGTATATCCTCTCTCAGTACAGTTAAGGCAATCATCTATTGCACTACTATTTGGGTTCAGTACCTTGTCCTCTGGAACATCCTGAAAATTACACTGCAGAAAACTTATACATAAGAAGGGAGAAGAAGAGCAGTCACTGTGGCAATAGCTGTAAACATACCTGCTCTGATTTAATTTGGAACTCTTTGAGCTCATCCTCCGTGAGGGGAAGGTAGTTCTCATCATTTTCAGGATATTCCTGCCATCCCATTTCTTTCAATAACCTGATTTGAGGGAAGAGGGCACAGGAATTAAAGCAAGAAAACAGAGACAAAGGAGAAAATAGTCTATCCATAAAGCACGAGATTTTGTATTAACCATTCCCAATTAACCAAGAAATCATCTTCTATGTTTTACTTATCAATGCCTGGTGTTTATCCAACATTTTTCATACTCTGTTTTACAAGTATTTAATCCTCAGAGCCCTGCACATAACCACTCTGGCAGGAGGAAAGCAAGGCAGAAATCTGAAATTCTACCCAGGGACACTGAAGGAGGACATAAGCAATCAAACCAGTATCTCAGCTCAGGATCTTCTAAAACTTACTATCCACTTACATTAGATGCTCATACGCTGCTTACTCTAGCACGATAAAGTCAAGATATTAAACAAATATTTTCTTACCCCCTCCCAACTTTACAGTATTTAAAGCCACACAGGAACAATGTAAGAAAGTGTGGTGTGTGTGTGTGCGCGTGTGTTCCCATGATTCTCCCAGACTCTCACATTTAGGATACCTCTTGTATATTAACCAGCATGACACTAGACTGGCTGCCTCCCTGTGTGGGCAGGTAAATATCTAGGCAGCATTACCACACAGTGATGCAGCATTAGAGAAGCAAAGGAATTTAATTACAGACCTTGGCAAAATATTGGCTCAGCTGTCAGTGCCTTGTTTTACTTTTAGCAAGCCTCCACCCAGATCAGTACTAGTAATGAAGCCCACACATCTCTAGCTCAGTACAAACAAAGCTAGTGCTGCTTCCCAGGCACAGAGCTTTCTTTGAAACAGCTGTCGTCTTCTTGCACAGTGTCAGAAGTCTGCCTCCTTTATTCCAGACACTCCTATTTTGCCACTTCCTCACCTGTGTTCTGCTTCCAATGAATGAGAGAGGTTTTCTCCTTCCTCTGGCAAAGGGAGAGAGAGGCCATTCTGATGGCAATTCTCTTCCCAATTTTCCTTTGGTTCTGGTGTGCTGTTGCTCTCCATCTAAAGAAAAATGAAAGTGTCAAGATGTGCTTGCACAGATAGCACTGAAGAACAGTTTCAAGTTCAAGCTTCTGCTCTTGAAGTGAAGTAAAATCTTTCACTTAGAGTTAGTGCTTTCAACAGAGCCTGGACTGACAGTGCTTGAAAGCAACTTCTACCTGGCCAGGTAGAGGCCAGGACAACAAGGAGAACAAGGCATGAATGACATTTGTCAGGCTGCAGTCTGATGTCAAGGGAATAAGTGCTAGCATTACAAAGCCATCATTAGTGGCTTCAGAGTCAGAATAAGAAAACCATGAGAATGATATACTCTTAAGGAGGCCCATTATATGAACATTAAACTACAAAATGTATGTATTTAAGGGTCTAGTCCAAGCCTGAGGCTCGAGCCACTATGCATCTTTCACCAGCACTAAATTCAACATCACTGTTGATGTAGTTTGACAAGGAGTTGTGAAAGGAAATTAAGATCTTAACCCTGATCTCACTTGCCTGAAAACAGCCAGCTTCCATACAGAAGAGCATTGAAACAACATTGGGAATTGCTGTTTGCACCTAGTATTTTTACACATGCATATCAGCATGCACAAAGCACTGAGTTTCCAAGTGTTCCCATTTGTTGCTCTTTATCTCAGTGGCAGCATGGCAGAAGGCTACTACTGGCAGGACTTCAGTAAGCAGCTCGCTATCAATACAGGCACATGTGCGCTAGACCAACAGAAGCCAGTCCTTTTCTCCTCCAAGGTCTGAATTACATACACTGCTCTGTTTTTTCAGCACCTAATTCCTTAAATGCACAATGTCCAGATATACAGCAAAGATGCTAATCTTACATCATCCAGCTTGTCACATTCTCTGTTCTCTGTGATCTCCCCATTCCTGTCATCCTTCAGTGCCTTCAGGAACTCGCTCTTTTTATCGGTGGTGCGGCGCATCAGCTTTGTCAAGCGTGAAGAGCAGATCTCAATGGGAGGGGTGGTGCTGGAAGGACTCTGGACAAGAAAGGTAGAACACAGAGACTTTTGAACTGTACTGCTGCTAAAATGGGCTCTTCATCAGTGCCTGTACTTATATCTTTTAAACATCTGCCTGAGTTTCCTGGCTGGCTCTCAACCCCTCAAGAAATCTAATGTCAATTTCCCATCAAAATCCTGACCGGCTTTACAAATTCACTTCTCTTACCAGCACATTATTCTCCCAGTTACCACTATTGACTACTTTTTTCTTTCTCTGGCTGTTCATTCATGTGGCCATGAATACACATATTTTGTTCCTGGGCAGCGCAACTCTCTCTCAAGTAATGCCAAAGACTACAATAGAAAATTGGTGCAGAGAAAAATCATGAAGCACTCTCAGCCTGCTGAGAAAAAAAAAAAAATCCACAAAACACCACACAAACATACACAACAAACAAGGAGATGAGGTTCAGTTCAAACTTGTGGCTTAAGCCATCCTGGCCAGCTCTGCTCTGAAACTAAGGTATGGGTTGGTACTCTCCTTCCAGGGAGTGGTCACATCCTTAACCACAGCTACATGCAAAACAAGCAGCCTCAGCCCTAGTATACTCCCCTGGAAAGCACGCTGATGATGCCTGCCCACCTATACTCACAGCCCAGAGGGTTCTCTGTGAAGAACTGACATGGACAATCCTGGACTCTGTGAGAAGTCTACTCGGTTCAATTTACAAACTTAAAGTAACCTCCCATGGTTTTCAACAGTGTTTCTCATGGTGTTTAGCTTTCTTAATTACCTCAGATCTGTAAACCAGGCATAGAGCACAGCAGTTTGCACAGCAGTAGTGTCCCAGCCACAACAGTACTATTAAAACACTGCTAACCAAGATGAGCTTTCAGCTTAATCTGTTTTGTCACTTTGACTGGACTTGCAAAAGAGAAAATTAAGGATGTATTGTGTGAAAGTTCCCAGCCTCTTAAGCTCCTGCTCATATATGGAGTTCGTCTTTGGCTACTCTGAGATGATGAGAAATTTACTCATTAATATGGACAATTGACTCAGTTCAAAATAACAACCTAGAAACTCACATGCAAAGCATTCTTCCTTAAGTGCTTCAATTTTTCTCTTTTCCTCAAATTAAAAACAGTCTAAAAGTTTCCTGAAGCCTGTAATGTTTTTCCTGTCTTCAACTAGACTGAGAAGCTTGCAAACTCAGGCTCGTCAAAATAAATCTACTTTACTTTACACAGGTCTCTGTACAAAGAGCAAGGAAATCAAAATATTTAGCGAAACAAGAACAAGGCAGCAACTGCTGCTTCTATTTCCGGTGCCTGCTGAACATAAGACGCTGGTGTGTGATATGCCTCTGCTGGAGAAGTGTGTACTGTAAGTAACGCCTTATGGCAACATTTGTCAGGTAGTCTTCTCAGATTTTACTCAATTCAATATTGTGAAAGAAACTGGGCAATTGCAAGAGACATAACAAATGGCTGTGAATGTTAGGATAAAAAGCTAGTATAGTACTTTAGCGCTCTCAACATGGTAATTTGACTGCAAGTGACAGAAGGTAACAATGAACAAAGACTAAAAATTAAAAGTCTTCTGGTAGTTTGGAATATTCCAATATTGCACTTGAGCTCTTCACTACAAATAATAGCCTTTTTAATAGTGATGCATAGAACCGCTGATGTACCAAGACTTAATTTCTACACATCAAGGAAACAGTGGAAAACATTACAGCTAATGCCTAATAACAGATTCTTGAAAAGGGACTGAATTTCATCTCAGTTTTGATGTTACTCAGAACCTTCTGCAGAAGGATTTACAATATTAAGAGACCATTATATAAATGCATACAAGTAGTCATTTTTTGGCATCTCTTCTAAAGGGAAAATTTAGCCCTTTGACTGAAATAAAGAATTTCTCAGATTTCTTACAAGGAAGTTGAACATAATCTCAGATTTGCTCAGATCTCAGGCTATAAAAGGGGTGGCTACTCATACAGAAGTGCCACTCCGTATGATTTTAACAGTTTGGGCTACAGAGTTAAGGATTATATTAGATTGGCTTGCGGAGACCCTGTGACAGTGTTAGTTAACATCTTCCTGGATGTCAAGACACTGGTCTCTTATGACTAATAGTGCTATTTTCAACACTTCTGCAGGAGATGCATTACCCATTTCAGAAGTGAAAAGGGGGGAGATTACATGTAGTAGGCCATAAGAGCTACAACTAATGTATTATTTGCTGGCCATGGTCCTGTTCATACTGCGCGTCTCCAATAAATTAAAGGAAAAATGTATTACAAATGCGCAGTCTCAGCTCGATAAGATTAAGATCTTTTTGTTTAGTTGATTGATGTTAGTAATACAAGCAGCAGTAAAGAAAGTTCTGTTATTTCTAGGGGTAAAGCCCAACTGCCTAGTCCTGTTGTCAGATTAATACTTACAGCCTTACTGAGTAAAGTTTCAGGCAAGAGCTTCGCTGAAGAAAAAAGTCAGAGATTACTTGCATTACTACTCTGTGATATAAAGTGCACATTCCCTCTCGGTACTTACCTGGAGGTGAAAGCTTATTTTGTTTACATATTTATGCTGCAAAACTATGCATGCTATGCTGTGCACTGCACAGAAAGGTAGTCACTAGCACAAAGGACTTGGTCTAACAACAGGCAGAAGATAAAAGGATACAATGCAAGATCTAGACTCTCAAATGACAGACACGCTTTTTAACTATTGCTCTGGTGACTGCCTTTACACTTAGTGGTTAACACAGAAAAGTATAGGCTGTTTTAACGTAAATCCTACAAAGCAGAGAACCATAAATATAATAGATTTTCTTTTAGAATATCTGTAAAGGAGAAAGACAAATGCACAGACAACTAGAAAAATCACTATTATATTTAAAATGCAAAGAATGCTAATTTTAAATTTTGTCAATAAATCACTTATAGCAGTCTTTATTATTATTAAACATATGATCACAAACCTATTGAGTTTTGTTTCCTAAGATTGGAGGGAAAAAATATTCAATGCCACTTTTCCATCAAACCTTGTGCAGTTTCAAGACCCAAATTAGCATTTGGTATACAAACTACTTGACAAAAATTTCTTTACTGTCCCCATCTATGGGAAATTATAAAAATGCTGGCCAAAATGCATCACAAGCACTGCTGAAGTGTTAGAGATTTACATTCCAGAGTTCTGTCCACACTTCAGAAGAAAGACGAGAAGTAAGTCAGTTTTAACCTCAGTGCACTACACCCTTCCAACAACAACATTAAGAACAGACACTGTAGCTGAAGAGTAGAAGTGTCCACATACTAAACTCCTTAAACCCTTAGGAATGTTAAGAGCTCATTGCACTTGATCCTGTTCTTCTAGAGAGGAAGAAAATGAAGTTAGTCACTCTCCTTCATCTCCTCCTATATTAAAGGATAGCATAGGAATCAATTTACCTTTCAGTTCATGCCTGTTCTTGGTATCTGCACTCTGATAACACAGACCGTGGACACTGATTCTGTGCATTTCTAATTACTCATGCAGTATTACTTAAAGCATTTGTACCTTATGATATTGAAGGGAAATTCTAATACCTCTGGACAAACACCAATGGCAATGCTTTACATCTGGATAAGCTACATTTTTATTTCTTTAAGTGCATTAGGGATGTGGCACAACAAGAATGTACAAGTGAGTCATTCTTCAAGAGTGCAAAACCAGGTACTATGTACACAGGATCTTGTTTTGTTTAAGCTATAGTAGGTGGCAGCAGTAAAGTTACCATCCGACCTCTGAACCCAACCCCTTACCTCTTTGGGAGAGGTGAGGACTGAGCCACTCGCCAGTACCGCTGGTTTGGTTACAGACACTGGACTGGTAAAGGCAGATTCACGGCCAGAGGAAAGTGAGCCTGGTTTATGTTCACTTCTGTTAGCTTTCCATGGACTTGGCTATATTGAAGAGAACACAAAACACTAGACAGTAAATGGTACGGCACAAAAATGGGTTGATTACAAGCAGTAAAACAACTTAACAAACATTACATTGGCTTAAATTGTCTGTTGTACAGCTCCCCCCCCTCACACACATAAAGGCCTCTGTCTCAAATCTCAAGCCTAATCCTAAAATCATTGTTTTTTTTTTCCCTCCATCTTCTTCTAATTTCCCCAGACCACATCAAAATTCTGCTTTGTGGTCACCAACCTCTACTAAAACACTGCTAGTGCTTGGAGAGAAAAATCCAATACTGTCCATTAGCTGGAACCACAATGGAATGACACAGTGTATCCTAGAGCTAGCTATTCAGAGCCACGATGTAAAACATCCCAGTTACATTCCTATTTCAGACATGGGAACACTGTTGCCACAAAAAGGTCTGCATCTCTTGACAGGAACTTCCCCTGTGTGAAGAAGAAACATCAAAGGATGCTTCCATCTGGGCTGAGAATGAGTCCTTTCTGTCATATGGCTCTGTGTGTCCATCACTGCACTGATTAAAGAAAAAAAAAAATCAAATAAAAACTAAAAGGAAAAACCTTTAGAATTTATTACCGAAAAACCAGTTCATTAAAACGTAAGAGAGCCGTTTTGCTCTGGATACTCTATGCACTATCCATTCAGATAACTGGCAGTTAGTCTGCCTGAAAAGCAAGGACTTCAAGATAAATCTTTGCTCCTTGGAATGTTGTTTTTGGGCCTCTCTCAAAGCAAGGACAAATCCTGTACAGCGACAGCCTATACTGCAGGGATCCTAACAAGAGACTTACATCAAGTAGTGTGAGCAATACACCTGTCAGAGCATTAAAACACACTGTTCCTTTGAACAGCTAGACTTCAGAGGCCAACTTGAAGCCATTAGCAAAATAATCAGTGCATAGTGGGATTAAATTAAACCTGAGATGAAGCAAATCTTTCTTTCTGCAAAAGATGAGAGTAAAAGCCATTATTTCAGTATGCTGTCTATTGGGTGTTTCTTTTCCTTCAGGGGAGACCATGAGCACATTCACATTACTAATCTTCCACTCCAACTCGAAAACCAAGAAGTGTTCACCTCACTGAATGAATTATTTGGCACTCACACTACAGACTCCAAACATTCCCTTCAAATGTAGAAAAGGGCCTAACCTGCACAGTATTAGCTGGTACTAACATCAGGATGGAGAATTATTTTGACAAGAAGTTCCTCTTTGCAGATTCCCACGACTGTCCGGTTCACACTCCTTGGTTGCTAATTCAGATACTTCTAGGCTGCTAACTGTTATTCTCCCAGATTCCACAAAGGGGCAGCTCAGACAAATTCAAAGACAGACCCCTCTCGGTATTTTAGGGAGGCTACTGGAGTAAAGTAAGACCCAAGAGGTAAAGCTGAACATCAGAAGGGACTATCTACAGATTACTACCTTCATATACGTTACTTAGTGATGAACAACAAGCTGTCTTTAAAGAAGGTACTTGTTTCCACTGCAGAGTTCTTCTCCTCTCAATACTATTTAGTACAACGAACAAAAACGTTTGCCTGTGACAACTTTCCAATACTGCTGAATTCATCAACAGGAATGTTTCAACCCCTCTATTACTTTAGGCAAAATTTCCATACAACTTTCTAGAGTCCTCAGAAGAATGCATTCTACCGTAACTACCTTGTTTGTACAAAAAGTCACACTATTTTTCTAGCTGATATGTTGCCATATCCTACAATTTAAATAATAAAAAAAAACTAAAATGCCAGTGAGCTACATAAAATGCAAAACCACCTAACAAAAAAACCCAGTATTTTTGATACAAACTTCCATACCACAGTCACAATGTTGTCTCAGTAAAACAAAAACATTTCTTAAATTATTTATAAAAATTAAAGGGGCTATTTCAACGGTGAACAGAGATTAACAAATCATTGGACTCCTCCAAAACAGAAATTATAGATTCTAATTTCAGGGCACACTTAGGAAATGCTTTGAAAGAGTTTTGACTAGACTGAATTAAAAAAAAAAGGCAACCATTAAGTGCTTTAGAAGCCACCAAAACAAATGCAATTGTGACTGCAGAGCAAAAAATAATAGCTAAACAGATTTTAAGTCCAACTTCTACAGTTCCAAACAACAAGGTATACCAGGAATGGCAGTACCATTAGGCACATTTACACAGCTTTCAGAAGCCTATTTCTGTCTCTCAAGGTCTACAGTTTGTGCAGCACTATTGTCTAGACCTCTCAACATATTTTGCACTCAATAGCAACAGCTGAGACAGAAAAGCTGTATTTGTTTCTACTTCAAATAAAACAGATTTTTTTGTGACCAATCAAGGGGACAACCTCCTAGTCTGGATAGAAAATGTATCACTGGCTTCACGCTTCAAAACCACTCAAAATACTCAGACCAAAAATAGATAAGACTATATATACACATACATCAAAGCTGTACAAGCAAATATAAAAGCCACAGGAGACCCAGTGACCATCAGAAACTACATCTTGTATAACTTCCGAATTCTAAACAAGTACGTGCATGGACTTACTGGCTTGATTCAATAAATATATATTTTTGTTAATAATCCTTCATAATGGGCCAAATTATGCCATGACACTGAGATCAGTTTAAGGTTTTATATTAATGATTAGAATGACTATCAAATAAGGCAAGTTTTTTCCTGCAGTTGGCAGAATGTGATCCGAATTTCAGAAGAAACTTATAAATGGTAAAAAGTTTTAACTTTACTTAAAAAAATTGTTAATTGTTTTGATTTAGCTGTTACTTTCGAAATGTGCAAAACTCTTCTAATCATAAGAAAGATTTTGCTGGAATGTATCAATCAGGACTGGTAATTATTCCCACACCTTTCTAAACAAGAATTTAACTTCCTTGGTTTAGCTTCTTTAGTACTTGAATACCAACCCTGCAGGATTTTTAGGGCATCTATACATGTAGATTCTCTGGAGAACAGGGCAAGACAAAGTCTAGAACTAACATAAGAAACAAAATTCACTTTTTTTTTCTAACACTTCTCTATTTCAATCACAAAGAAGGCACAAAATCCATTACTTTTTCAGATTAGTCTTTAAGGTTCAACTAAAAAGCTACACTGCAGGATGATACAATCTAATCTGATCTTAGCCCAATTGTGTTTTAAGCATGTCAAAATATCATAATCCAATAAAGTTTTCAGAGTAGTTACATGAACAATTCAAGGACATCCTAGCACACATTCCACCTCTCCAGATCTGCCTGTTTTATCTAATTAAGACAAGGATTTGTAGCACATCAGAACATGACCATTGGGACAGATGTTCAGTCAAAACAGAGGTAAGTTTTATATATGGACAGGCTAAATGGCATTTTAACAGGGAACAAAAACTTTAAAAGGCAAGTCTTGATTGTAAGGGCTACTGCTCCAAAACCCACTATTCAAACTCTTATTTGTTAGAGGTTTGATTCCCATGTCAAGGGAGAAATTCCTCCCTTGATCCGAGTTTTGTTTTTTGTTTTTTTAAAACTTAGCTGGAAACCTCTGTACCTTGGAAGGAGGAGCTGCAGGTTTAGGAACCAGATTTTTGTAGACACTTGGGACAATAGTGGTGGCTTTGTTGCCATTTGCCAGGTGAGAAACAGGTGATGTAAATGCAGCTGAGAAGGCAGCAGCAGGATCCTCTTTTGAAACCTTTTTGATGACCAGCATCTTGGTAGGTTGCTTGGCACTAGGAGGGTTTTCTATAAAAATAAAATCAGAAAGATTCTGAAATATAAAACTTCAGTTTCATAACAGCTTCAGTACACTGTTCCAATTTCTCCCCTCTAGTCTTATATGCTACACATGCCCGATTCTGCGATTGCTATCAGCTGTTCTTTTGTTTAGCTTCAAGCAGAGATATTGGGCAAAAAATGTCAAAACCCAATTTTTTCATTTAAACCGTAACAGCTCCCTTGAGCTGAAGGGAAAAGTCTACAGCGACATCAGCTAACAGCCTTGTGTCATGCTGCAAGAATCAGAGCAGATATTAGCATTTTTCTGAACAACTGTGAATCAACTGTGTTAATTCACTAACACAGCAGAAATACTTTGCTTAACTTACACCTCAAAAGATGTGGCACTCTCTCAACAAAAATAATTAGTATTTTTCTTAAGATAAATCAACACAACTTCAGGACTAGAAGAATTTAGAGAGCAGTAATAATATAAACACCTAAAACCAAACATAAAAACTAAATAGTTTTTTTATTAGAATAGTAAATATCTGACAAATATGGAAGACAGTAAAGTCTCGTATTATAGCAAGAACTCTATTTTTTGTACTTTTACTTACTCTTTAGAGTACCGAAGCTAATTAATCCAGTTGCATTCTAGAGATTAACAAACCCATGTTTAGTTCCTAGAACTGCTACCTTGTTTCACTCTAGGTTCTTTTAAAAGGCATAGATTCTCCCACATCACAATCAGAGGTAAGTCCGTTCCAAGTTTTAAAAAAAGCAAATAAATCCAAACCATTGAACTATGACAATGTTGCTGTATTTCTAAAGATCTATGAAGATCACAAACCAGAAACTGATGTCTCGTTCACTCACATCTGCTCTGTCTTTCCAGTGATGTCTGCATGAAATTACGATTGCAGTAGAATGGTAAGCAAACAGAGCTGTGACATTACTGCCACTAGCAGTTTTCCATGACAAGAACAGGCAGGCAAAAAAGACCAAGAGATTAGTGAAGACTGCGGAAAGAAAACAAAGGAGAGAAAACTGCAACTGTCTCCTTCACTCAAGCCCTCAGGATCTTCCATGTGCAGAAATAAAGTAGCATTTAACTATCAGTTGTAACTTTCTGCTTGAGCATCACATTCCATGAAATGATGTAAATACCTCTACCTACCCCATACTCCAGAAGGCATCCCTAGAGGTTTGTTCTGGTTGTTCTGTCTTCCAGCTTCTGGATTCAAAGATGGCTGTAAAAAGACAGTCCAACTGAGTACGTCATTATATTGCAAATAACAAAGAAAAGCCTGTATTAACATACCACACTCCTAGTAACCCAATAGAACACAAGCAGGTTTCTCTAAACAGCGCTTGAATTAGAAGAGTGCTCTGTCACAAAATATCTAAAATCAAGTTTTTAGTCTCCTTGGCTTTTGCTCTATTTCCAGCACAACTATCAGAGTGTTTAGAAGAGTATCTTATTCCTCTACTGTATAATTAAGTAACTTCTGCCAACTAATACAGCCATAAAAGAATTATTTAATCAGCACCTCAAAGTGTAACAGAGAATCAACATCATCAACATGTAAAGTTCTTCTCACTTCCCATATATATGTATTTTTATTTATTACTATTATTTTTAAACAAGACTCACATTTACAGTTCAGCCAACAAAGCAAACATGCTAGGCTTCCTGATAGAAAGGAGAGGCAAATATACATATATGTGTGTGTCTGTGTGTGTGTGTGTGTGTTTGTGTGTATACATATATATTTACAGACAAAAAAAGCTACATGTACATTATTTATGTTAAGCTCCACTTTTCAGAACAATATTGTATGCAGACTGTGTTCTCTGCAGACTTACCTCTGATTTAGTATCATTGGAACAACTAAGGTCATATCCAAGCTCAAGGCAAAGAGTACAAAAGTTACAAGTACTCAGTGACAAATGTTCCTGACAAGCTATTCCTCTTCCCCCAGCTAAAGTTCAAAATAATCTTTTTTGTCTTTTTAGTGAATTCTTCATATATTAGTTACTATGACCACAGCATAAGTCTCTAATAACGAGCTTCTGAAATAGCAGGCATTCCTATTCTATACAAGTTAGGAAAAAATATTAAACCATAGTGTAAATTACTGCCTCAGACTCTAAAACGTCCTCTCAATGCTTCGTTTCTTAGGTCAGTTTTACTGTAATTGTGCTCACATTGCAGAGGAACTTCAGGCTAACAGCCAGTTTTGCAGACCTTTCAGAAAAAGTGTTACCATTTCGCTGGCTGCACAGGCCTACCAGCTACATACTTAGCCACAGTCTACATTAGCTTCACCACTATGGCAAAGACAACACATGAGTTATTCAGCAAAGTTGGCTACTAGGCTATAAAGTGCTTGATATCATCTTCAAAAAAAGTTAGGGAAGTAATTACAGAAGAAACAGCCATGTATTTGGGGAAAGATGCTCCTCAAGGTGCTGAAGAGAATGACAAGGTACACGAAAGACAGTTAGACTAAGACAGAATACAACTGCACATAATCGTAATCATTATGATAACATTCTACATTTCAACAGGCTTTTGACAGTCTAAAGAATAGGCTCACAGAAATTCTGAATCACAACATTTTTGGGAAATCAGTTTAACAGAAGTCACCTAGATACAAGGTGATAACTAACTATCCTCTGAGTAGGCTACCAGTTCCTACAGCAGGGGTAGCTGAACAGATCATGCAATCACTCCCTGGGCATAAGACTGAAAAGTCCAGCAACTTAATTCAGACTGGCTCACGTGGCGGTTTAAATGGAGTCTCTACGTTCAGGCCTGAAGCAGCCATGTGGCATTCACATATTTCACTTCAACTTTTAACCTCCCAAACAAAAGCAGCAACAAACTGCCATGACAGTTTTAGCTATAACTAGCTTTCCAGTGGCAAAGTCAAAAGAGAGATTAGGTAAAATGTTCAAGACTGACACAAACAACTCTGCATACTCTTATTGCGAGAGGCAATGGCTTTAGCACCACAAGATGAAGTAACTGGAATCACATTAGACTCATTTACCAGTGCTTCAGAGATGATAGTGACCTCATTACACTGGTCAAGAAGAGTCTAGAGAGCAAAACACAAGCTACAGAAAATAAAATGCTTGGCCTAAAATAAAATCTTCATCATAAGACAAGAGAAATAAAAAAAAAATAAATCATAAGGAAAAAGCAGGGAAGGTGCACACACCTCGACATACTAGTATTTAGGAATGCATATGGTAAGGATAAAGCAGAAAGTCCAAGTATTACCTGGTAAAGTTTGGAAAACTAAACATATTCTGGTAAAAACAGAGTGTAGATATAAGAACTATTGTACTGATAATACTCCACATGAATCAGAATGCCAGAATAAGAAGAAAATTGATCAACTGGAGATACTGATGGAAGAAAGACGTGGTAGAGAAAAAGCATTGATCCTTAAATTAACAGAGATAAGTAAACAATATTTGATAAGAAAGTACTATTCCAGAAAATCCAAGGCAGATGGTTGCAAAGGTCTGAGCACATGTCATGAATAACCTTGTGAAGGATATCACACATAGTAACATGTACCAGAATACAGGGGACAGAAAGAGCAGGTAGGCTGAAGGTACACCAAATAGATATTCTTAAGGAGCAAAAATGGCTTTGTGAGCAAAGCCACAAGGCAACACAACTACTACTCTTGTGGCAGACCAAAGTGTCACCTTTTGAGTTTCACTGGTGTTACAAAGCTGTCTTCAGTTCATAATAACCATTTGGCAAAATATTATAATGTGCCAAAACCCATGATCCAAGAGGTCACCAAGTCCCTAGGACTCTGGATACTAATTAACTTATAAGCACTGGGATCATTTTGTTAATCTGTAGCGATCTCAAACACTAAACGGAATGTAACTCTAGATCCTTGCTACCTACCAAAGCTAACAAAAATGAGAACCAAAAAGCCACTTCTCAGCTGCCACTTCTAATGAGAAGCTATACACTTACAAAGTCTTCTTCCTCAAATTGTAACTTCTCTTTATCTTCCTTCTTCTCTTCCCTGGCTTCAACAGGCAGCTTTTCTTGAAAGGTGGAACTTTTCCGAGAATGGAAGTTGCCATTCCAGTGGCGATGAACTCCAGTTCCTCCTCCGCCACGCTGGTTGACACCATCATGGCCCCGTGAGGGACCATGCCAGCCAGGCTGACTGCCAGAAAGCCCAACATGAGCTCCTTTAGAAACACCAGAATCTACAGAATCATGGCGGAGAAGGGATGGCTGATGCCAGCAGTCTAAACAAAAAGGAGATAAGTCAACACAGCATGAAGAATTCTAGAAACATCAGGACGTTTTTCTTGTTGTTAAGTCAATATTCACTAAATAACTACTAGGCCAAACTTATGCTACAGTGTGATTATCTCAAAATAAACCAAGCTGAACAATGTACATACAATTACCACAGAACCTCCTTAAAGCCTGAACACGTGGCATGGGAGAAGAGAATAGCACAAGTTTCCTACAGAGCATTTTGAAAGAGTGTACTTTGAAAAAATATTGTTCATATTCTGCAGAATTCTCCATTCTGTAGAATATTCCAGGATGTTGGTTTTCAGACTGTGTTCTAGTCCCTCTTACTCACCTCCCGTTGTTCTGAGGGGTCCATTATTGAAAAATCCATCAGAAGAATTGTGTCTCCTACGGCTCACCCCAAAGCGGCCCTCTCCCCGTGAAAGATGCTCTCCATGTTTCTCAAAGCTGGTTGCAGGGGACTGCAGAAAGAAAAAGGTGGTGTAACAAAGCACTCTTTAGGGCATTCTGTAAGCCTGTTAGACCAAGTGGGATAGTTTGCAAAAACAAACAAACAACAACAAAAAAAACAATTCCCCCTAAACCTCCACATTGCTGTACTAGAACACAGCATCTGTATCTATACTGCTTAGCTGACATCAAACATTTATGCCATCAAAATGGCATAAAACAAAAACAAGAAGAATTTAACATACTGAACTTACCAGCAGAGTCTTTGTAAACACATATTTTTTGCAGAGTTCATTTAAGAAATCTTACGAATGATACACAGGTGTTCATTCACTGACAACCCTCCCCACCTCCAACACACACACACACACACACACACACACACTCTCTCCGGGCAAGAGAACTGGCAGCAACAGAAGATGTGAACAGTTTGACAAAAATTCAGATACTTAAGCAAAGAGAACTTTTGGGCTGAAAGGACACGGATATCGTGGAAAATACTAATGCTTTAGCATAAAAACTCCAAAGAATGTGTTACTCTTCACCTTGTTTCATTTATAAAAATTGCAGAGCCTAGGTTTTAAGTGGATCAAACATTCCGAGTTTATTACCAATGAGCAATCCAGCAAGAGCCAGATTATTTTCATGAATCAAAAAACAGAGACTTATATGCTAATCTGTAAATAAGTGGCAGGTCAAGTTTTGACACTCCCATGGTCCCCCCACAGTGTTGGAGCAGTTTCCTTAATCCTTTTCTACTTGGGATTCCACTCAAGACTCAAGGTAAAGACACTGAATTACTTCCATGTTTGAATGCAAAGAATTGTTCCTCCTCTGAAATAGAAGGGATGCATTCGCTGAAACAAACAAATGTGATTTTTTCCACCTTAAGTTCCCCCCAAAAGCTTTTCCTAGATATTTAAAAAGACAAAAGAAGTTAAAATGAAGTTCAGGAAAACATTGGAGCTTTTTCTTTTTCTTTCTTCCTTTTTTTAAATTTTCATAGCTGTAACAGCAATTGATCTGCATTGAAATTTACCTTGGCTGACTGTGGCGTTGAGAAGTTAAGCCAGGCAGGAACAAAGTCATGCTGCGCCATTTAGGTCCAGTGTCTCCCTTCAATAAAATGAGGCATCAAACCTCATGGCCAAGATCTGTCAGTAATAAGAAGAAAATAATATTCCCTGTCATCTTTCCCAAACTGAGATAACCACACAATTCTACTTTCCAAAACCTGATCTATAATAAAAGGAAGGGAAAAGTGCTATAGTTTTTTCAACTATACTTAAACACAGCTTTCACTGCTGACTTTATTTCTCTGACCAAGATAGGTAAGAACTTAAACACTCCCAGGTACTACTTGTTTACAATTCCATTTTAAAAACACATTCTACAAAATTCATGGTAGGATAGGCTCTAGAGTTGGGAAGAAAACAGAATAGCATACACAAATCATTCAAGGCACAGATGTATGAAAGTCTAAAAATGCCAGAATTTGGGATCCAGTCCTTCATTGCTTGTTGTCTCACAGTCTACAAATGGGTGATCACTGTATATTTTATTCCAAGGGCAGTAAACTAAATATGACTAAACTGATAAGGTTAGAGACACTGAGTGCAGATCAGAGACCTGAGCTCACAATTCAAAATTCTATCCAGATCCACCAAGTTCCACACACTAATGAACATCCTATGCTGAAATTGCCTTCCAGGTAAGGAACTAAATGATTAGGGGGGAGAAAAAAAAAAAAAAAAAAGCTGGCTGAAGGCTCTGTATCTTAATGGAAGTTCAGTTGAAGATCAGCCGATATACCTCACTGAGGAATCTGAAGCTGAACTGTTCTTCCTGATATGTCATAGCAACTTTCACTGATCAAAACCTTAAAAATTCTTATTTTACTGTTACTCTGTTTTGGGCCACGAATAAGTCAAAACCATAAGGCAAAGGAAAAAAGTATAAAGATCACTTACGCAGAGTTTTGCCTCCGCAGTCCGATGTCCTCACTTTTTTCTGTGCTTCACTCAGACCTCCTGGTTCCTTCTTTCTCTAGGATGCCGTAAGGCCAGCCTTGAGGCAATAGTGCGTCTTGAAGCAGAGCACGAGAGGCCGCACTTCGTGCCCACTGTGCCCTTCACCCCCTCAGCTGCTCATTTTAACCTCTCTTTGCACTCACACTACAAAAAAAATACCTAAGAAGGTAATTTATATTTTTTAAAAAGAACCACGACCACGTTCACCTCATTAAATTTCCTCTGGTCGTGGTACTACAGAAGTCAGCCTTTACATTACAAAAAGGTTTGTCAAGTCTGCATGACAACATTCAGAGCAACCCCATGGTTAATACTGAACAGATGCACCCAAGTCTGCTGGATAATTCATGGTCTGTAGCAGATGGATCTGAAAACTCTGGAAAAAAAGACTATGTTATATAAAAATGTTTGCCTGAAATAATGAGATCTAAACAAGAAGCATCTGTCCAAGTGCTCTTAAAACATAAACTTCATTTTTAATCGCATACAGTAGCTAAAAAGGTATAATAATAATAATAAAAAAAGAATGTTTGGATATACTCTGGACTTCACGTAACTTATAATGCTCCACAGAACTAAGCACTACTTGATGCAAAGCTCAAAAGCAGGCACAAATATTTCTCTCCCCTGTTCACCATTTACATGCTGAAACACAGGTCACATGAACAGAAAAATGCCAGGTCCAAAAATGATCTCTTCTACTCTACTTCTTGTAGATTGGGTGCTGCTTTTAAAAGAAGACAAATTATTCAACAAGAGCTTCTTGTTCTACAATGGAGAGTTCAATTCTGGGTCATAGTCCTCTTCCATCAAAGAGGTGAGACAGAAACTGTAGTCACTATGAAGAAAAAAAACAAAACACAAACCATCAATAGCAAAAACATGACAAAGCATGGCTAGAGAAGAACAGAAGGAAAAAAAGAATATAGTGTACATACCAAAAGCTATTTGAGCTCTGATCAAAAACAAAATTGAAATGATCTAATTAAAAAAACTTCTCCTTATAAATGGCATGTATGCTTATTAAAGATCACTACTCAGATTTAATTTCTAATACAGCAATACAAACAGTATATTTAGCATATGGAGAAGAGAAGGGAAACTGCATGCAGCTGATGAAGATCTCCACATTTCACAGGAACTTTAAAATCTGTCGCTAAAGTAATATCATGAGACCCCAGGCAGCAAGCAAGCTTTGCCACACCACACGCCTCATCTTCTTTATGTTCCCACTGCATTCCTCACCTGCTCAAATACAGCCAGACTCCCTTGTCAAGAGACTATTTACTCATGATATTAATTTTCTCCTTCCTTTAATAAAACCAGTGTATCTATAAAAACTCCAAAATGTGCCAACTTTCATCAGGCAATAATTACATTATTCTAGGTATTTAAAAAAAATGTAATACAAGGATACTCTATGATTACCATGGCCTTTGAAGGCTGTTCTCCCTTCCCTCCAACTAGACTGAAATCCTCACATCCTCACAATCTTTTTGCCAGGGATTCCTCAAGGGAACATTGAGTGTTGAGATAGTACAGGAAACTTGGGTCCATACTACTCATAGCAAAACCATCGATTTATTTAATAAAACCATCCCATATAAAAGTGCTTACTGGGAACCCTAAAGAAGTTAGAACAAGATTTCTAAGGAAGGTAAAGAGAAGATATGGATAAGACTGGATAAGACTAGAAATCCATCTAGCTTTCCCTCAAATAGCAGAACTAAAGAATATTCCTGCTTTATTCATATTCTCCATGTCACTGACAACATTATACCCCCTGCCAGTCATTTCTTTTCTTCAAGCTGCAAGGTTAATCTATTCTTACTCCTTGTACAGTTGTTACTCCATAGCTCCAGCTATCCTTGTCACTTTTCTCCATACCTTGGAACTCAAGCTTTTTGAGATACGAGGCTTTTATGCCATGTGCAAGATGTGGGCACACCATGCATAACCCACAACAGTCCCAATCTCCAGCCAGTAAAACAGCTCATTTTAAGCCTGTTCCTTTGGTTCCCAGTTTTTGAAAACAGGTATCATGCGTGCTATTCCTCTGCTACCAAGACTGCCTTAAGTGCATACACCACAGTCAGCTCCACAATTTTACACCCAAGTTCTTTCAGAGTTCTTTGATGAACGCCATCTGCGCTAGCAAATTTGTACTGTTCATTCTATCGATTGTTCTGAAATCTCTAAGCATCAGTTTGAGGCAGTTCCTCCAACTTCTCTTGTAATGAGAGCATCCAGATTGGGGAATTCCATAAATTCCTCCACGGAAAACAACAACAAAAAATTTCTTTTCCTTGTTTGGATAAGGTTCCATTCTTTGAACAATTTTGGTTTGCACTGCACTTGTTACATCATGCTTTATTCTGCTGCGCACGCTGGTTTGGGTTTTTTGGTCTTTAAGATAGAGGCTCAAAATAACCCCCCACATAGGGGATTCTAAACGAACTGCCACCTTTTTACCCGCTGGGTCATTCCTTCTAATATGCTCTCTCCTTCTCATACCATTTTCCTTCCAGAATTAGATGCTACTGTTGGACACAAGTTTGAGAAGGGGAAACATTTTTCTCCTAAAAGATGTGAGCCACAGTACCAACAAGTAGTCTCATAACCATTACGAAGTACCAGCCAAGATAAAAAAAAAGAATAGAGTGGATTTGGCCATAACAAATAACGACCTAGGAACTCCCTGAACCTCTCACTCGGTACCACAAGCTAATAAACATCTCCCACGGCTAACAAGAAAAGCGTAACTTCCCAACAAGCACTGTTTATATTAAAGAGTCATTTTTCAGTGTATATAGGGATGTGCTGAAATGTAGCAGTAACTGCTGCAGATCAAACAACTTCCCTAGCATGCTGAACTCAGCACAGGAACAAGACTACTTTAGGTGTGACCTTCTGAGGCTAGGATCAAAAGTTTGAGAAGTAACTGGAAGAAAAGGGAAAATAGCAAAAAAAAAAAAAAAAAAAAAAAAAAAAAAAAAAAAAGTTAACATAAAGTTGCACAAATTCAAACAGGATTCATTACCCTCTGAATAAATATGCTTTCCAGAACAAATTGTATAGCAATTAAGCCATTTCAAACTATTGACAGAAGCGAGTCACACTGTTTAAGTGGATTTTAATGAACCTCAAGAATGATTCAGTGAGCTGAAAAATGGACCAAAGAGACAAAAATCATACAGAAACGTCCTCTAGATTTAAGGGTGTCTAAGTAGATGAATGCCACAGAATTGGAATTCTTAAGTAGGAGTTAGGTCTGGCTACACAACAAAAATAAAAACACCACAAAAATACAGTATCCATATTCCACAAAAAGGCTTTTTAATAGCCTTCATAAGTGGAAAAGGAAAGCATATCAAAAGGTAACAAAACACCTTTTAATATCACGACAAAAAAAACAAAAACCACCAAAAACCCCCCAAAAAAACAAAAAAAACCACCTCACTCCAAAACCAATTTAGAAAAGATCTTGCATAAGATTCAGGTCTCATAACCTGCTATTTTGATATCATTGGTAGGATCAATGATTTGGGTAGTTCAAAGTCTAACACGTACATACCCAGTCCAGTGCAATTCAGAGATGCATCATTTTAGACCGATGTCTTCCTAAGCCTTGCAAATCGCATGTTTGCACAATTAGCATAAATTAGGTGCTGCTAAACCCCCAAACTTTATACTTGTTAGAATAATGACTCGCACATCATTTCAAACCTTTTACCAAGTATTTTGATACTTTTGTAACCTTTATTCTGAAACAATTTCACTTGTAGGTCTCACAGTTACTGGGAGATCTGCAAACCTCTACATAGAGGCTACTGCAAATCTAAGTGATGCTTCAGTTAATCTCTACCCGCCCGTTTCTGTTCAAGTAGAGCACAAAAAACACACTTCATACAGGAAATTCAAAGTTGTCTTGAGCCCTTGAAAAAGTCAATAGCTTGCTCAGCTCCAGCAATAAGGCAGCTGTATGCCAATACATTATACACCAATACAGCAGGTACTCTCATATACAAATGAACTCACTTTGAATATAGGAAGCGGCACAAAAAGCTTGAGCTATGTGACACATTAAAATGCAATGCTTTCTTTTCGCTAAAGCAAAAAACTTACTTATTTACAACAATTCATCTAACAGCAATACTGAAGCCCTTCAGCCTGTACACTCCAATCCATATGCTAGATTTTACAGCCTGTTCTCTCACACTGAATCCTGTGACTCTCCTAAGCACTCTGAACCATGTTACACAATCAGCCTACCCAGAGACCACTTCCATACCCTACCATACTAACAACTCTGTCACAGAAGCATAGCAGGCAAGCTCAAAGTCAGTTAAATGTGACCTCAACCTATAACAAATTCTTAAGAAAGAGTCTAAGAACAAACCATGAATAGCAAGAGGGGTCGCAGTGTACTACCTCAGTTCCTCAGACTTTTAAAGCTAGAGGCTGCATTATAGTTTATGATCACTCAAAACTTGTATGTCAATCTGTTCATTTGTTTTTTGAACACATTTGTATACTTTTGGCTCCCAAATGAAATTAGGTGGTTTCAGAGTTTACTTGTGCTTTGTGTAAAAGCTAATTTTTGGTTATAAAACTGTCAGCCTCAGTTCATTTAGATGTTTTCTTGTGTTACCAAAGTGACTGACCACACTACTGATTTTTTCATGTTACTTATGATTTTATACATGATACGCATACCCATCTAGTTGTCTTTTGTCCAAGCTAACTTGGACTATTTAGTCTGACCAGTTACAGAAGCTTTCTGAACACTTCTAATGATCATTACTAGCCTTTACTGTATCTTTTAGATATAAGGTAACCAAAACTGCATAAAATGTTCAAGATCTGGGAGCACGACAGATTTAGAGTGGGAAAATGCTGGGATTTTTTAGTCTCTTCCAATTATCTAACATTCTGTTTCTCTTTCGATTACTACACAGAACTGAAACGACCTTTGCCAACTACTCAATAATGAATAAAGAAAGCAATTCCTCAAAGTACACATGTGATCTA
The DNA here is from genome assembly GCF_028389875.1 of Rhea pennata. Taxonomy (NCBI): domain Eukaryota; kingdom Metazoa; phylum Chordata; class Aves; order Rheiformes; family Rheidae; genus Rhea; species Rhea pennata. The sequence goes on along the minus strand of NC_084670.1, from coordinate 11,168,550 downwards.
CTTTTCTTTGATCATGCACATGTGTGGGGCACACTCAGACATATCCTGAAGGCAAAGTTCCCAAATCTCCCCACAAAACATTCACAGTTCAGCCAAACTGGACTCTCTAACTGCTTCACTATGTAAAACAGCAAGGACAAAGATCAGCCCCAGACACTCCCAATTCCAGGAAAAAGGAGAACTAAGGTGCTTGTCAATGCAAATTTAATTCTCTCTCTTTCTCTCTTCCACCACCCTTTCCCCCCTTTAAAGGGATTCAAATTTGAATTACTTCTGGAAATACAAATCAGAAAACGAGCAGAAAATATCACATGAGGCACTCTGTAAAGGCATGCCTCCCTTCAAAATAGTTAAATCTGCATTAATGAGCTTTGGTGAAGAAGAAAAGACTGTCCTTTGTTCACCTTAGAAAAGTCTTTCACTGACCAAAACGCAAAAGCTTTTAACAAGTTCTGTGTTTAATAAAAGAAAAAGCTCTGTATTAACATTTGGGTCAGACTAGTTAAGTTCTTCAATCACTTAAATAATCAGTTTTTGCAAGTTGCATCAAAATATTTTTACTGTTATCTCCCTTTTCATAAGTTTGTTATAGAAGTATACTTCCTCTCCCATGATAAGTGTTTAAGCTTCATGTTTAAATATCCTTCATCATGACATTTAATGTGCAAGTAAAAGACACTATCTATCACCAAGTCAGATAAACCACTGAAAATCATCAAATGCTTTTTATATTACCAAATTTTACTGTGCACATCTAAATAAATAAAAAATATGAAAATGAAAGGAACATACAAACATTTTAAATTAAGAGGCACAGACTAAGATAAAGAAACATGTGTAGCTCAAGTGCCTGTTCAAAGTGTTCTCATGTTAGTTGAATATGGTTGTACAGTTGTTTTATTTTTTATTAACCATTTTTTCTACTAATATAGGCTTGACTAGAGTTCATTTCTGCATCATAGAGTGCTTCTAAAGCCTCAAGTCTCAAGCTGAGTTTCCTATATATATACAGCTGATACTAGAACCAGAGGTACACTCAAAATGCCAAGACCTACACTACACAGAAAGTAAGGCTACAGAGACAAGCTAAAGATTATCAAGGCATATGAGCTACTGAGACACGAAATTACTCACTGGAAATGGATCATGATCTTTCAAAAGAAGAAAATGCATAAATCAGTCAGGTCACCAGTACACTGTTACTGTTGGTTCCTATTCCATCTCCTCCCCAGGCCATGGAACCGCAAAAGCCCAATGGAAAGCAAGATCTGCCCCAATTTCCTTAATAGACAGAAAATTGCCTGCTAGGTACAGAATTACTTAATGGGAATACTCAGAATCAGTGCTCATCTTTGTTCATTTTACATATTTCAGTGCAAGTTTCTGAAGGAGACGTGTTTACTGCATGCTTCTACTGCCTCAAAGTTCCTTGCAAACCTCCTCAGGTCCCATCAGTCCTACTATCTACGTAGAATCCTGCTAATTACATCCCTTAATTCCCTTTCTCCTCTCCTGCATTAACAAATCAGAGTCTTGGAACTTCAAATGGTATAAAGTAAAAGTTTACTTTTACACTAGTTTCCATCTATCAATCCAGTTAATAGCAGCTACAAAAGGTCACAGAGACAACACCTGTCTATCCCTGACACAATTTTATTTCACCTCATTTCTGTATTTTTCTCTAAATAGAATGTTTAATTAAAAAGTAAAGTTTTTTTTTTCCCTAAATGACAATCCTTATAAACTCAACTGCAATTTCAGTAATAATCCTTAAAGCTCAGATGTTAGCTGGTTGCAAAAGCATTTAAAAAAATTAGCAAACCATTTAATGGATGCATACAGCAGAACAGAATTTACTTCCTCATTAGTTTTCTTTCTGTGCAGCTCTTTTAAAGTTACTTAAACAAATAGATATGCCTAAACATACACAACAGATCTTTCTATGTAGCTGCTCTTCAGAACAGAGTGTCATTTTAGCAGGTTTAAGTTAGTTTAGCATAAAGAATTAACACCATGTGTTTTACCAGAATATGATCTCTTTCTAACAATTTTTTATTTATCCAACACATTCACAGAAGTAATGAATTATAGTCTGGAGTCCAACCTTGGTGAAGTCAAATGTGCTACTGATTTCTCTAAGGATACTGAAAGGCTACATGTCAAATTTCATTCTCCTGTTCTGCAAAAAACAGAACATGCCTTTGTATGACTATTATTAGAAATATTCGATTGAGTAAGATAATAATATTTGGGCATACACATTCATAGCCCCTTTAAAATAATGTAATTATGAATCCAGCTTCAACCCTGTAGGTGTTATTAGACCTGACTATAAGATGAGACTGTAGCACCACTTGTTCAATAGTTGTCATAACAACTGCTGAGCTAAATCTTCAAGTTTAAATTACTTATTTGCAGATAATGGCATGTTCATTCACCTCAAGTATCCACAAAACAAACTTGCTTTCATTTTGCTTTCAGTTTCCATTAATACAGTTGCCTAGCCACACCTTCAATGTCTCCGCTACTGAAATACTACCTTTTGAGAGGACAAATGCAGATGTTCCAGAATGACAAACAACTAGTAGTACTCACAAGCTCAAGCTATTATGTGCCAAAATAACTACAATACACACCTGCCAGTGTTACTTATCTTTTTCTATAATATCACTCAACTAGGCACACCAAAATGTTACTTGAATATATAAAGGACAAGTCTATTAAATAGAAACACAATCTGAGCAAGATTTTTCACACTATCTGGCAGCTGAAAAGAAGTCTAAAAATGTAAAGCATCACCCATGCCATATTTTGTAGAACTATGGGACATCAAAATAATAAGTGATGAATTAAAGTGCTAATCATATACCAAAATGGAATCTTCCCACATATGGCTATTGAAAGCTCTTATGAACAAACAGCAGTTACTGAGAGATTAAAACCTTGTTTTTCAAGTTTAAAGGCAATTAATCTATTTTGCAGAATCATCAGAAATGTTTTGAGTTTAGAAACAACACTGATCTATATATTCCAAGACTAAAACCTGACAGAAGCTTGCCTATACACACTTTTTTCCAGAGTAAAAAACAGGGGAGTTTTGTGTGTATGTGCCATATTCCGTATCTGACCAATTCTGCAAACCAGATAGTCCCAATTCATTGCAATTTGTCAAGAAAGGTCCATATGGACACATCCATACCCTAAAAGTCTTCTCCGACTTTGACAATCCTCCCACTGGTATCTCATATGGTACTGGTTTACAAGCAGATCTGCCCATTTACCTACTTTCCTGCCATTTCTCTAAGGTCACACTGAATCCTACTGCCTTCAAAATTTCTGGAACACATGCATCTGTCCAGTCACATACCCGTGCAAGGCTTTTAATAGCCAGGTCTTGTGCATGTATGCAAACATGTTGAATGCAGCAAGGTCAAGGGAAAGAAGGTGGTTTCTTTCCTTCGTAACAATAATCAGAGACACAAGGACATACAACACTAACATAACTAGAGAGGTGTGACTTCTAGGATTGCAAGGAAGGAACAATACTAACGAAAATAAATAAGAAAACGCTGCCAACAAAAAGTTCCCCCTCCCCCCCCCCCCTTTTTTTTTTTTTTTTAATTAATGCTGTTAATGTCTGCCTCTTCTAGTCTTAGCTGATCCAAGTTTTCACAACCAACGCTATCACTACGCAACTACTGCGTCAGTAGCACCGGCTGCACTGAGCAGACAACCTCAAAGCTAGCCCAGCTTATCTTCAAAAGCAAGTTGTATTTTGTATTTGCATATTTTAGAAAGGAAAGTTCTGGAAGCCCGTCTATCAAGACAGTGGTCAGAATCTCAGCCAATAAGTGTGATACATCGCAACCGAAGCTTTCCTGGGGCTTTGAAGAGTTTAGTCCAAGTACTAAGATGGCACCATCCTGAATACTTAAAACTCAGAAGACCCTTAACTTCTAATAAGCAAAGAATGGAGACAGCACAGAGTTCCCAGATATTATGTTTTCCAACAATTATTCCAAGGTATTTTATACCCTACAGCCACTGGCAATACCATCATGCTTTACACCTCTTTCCTGTGCCATTTAATATTGCACGTCTTACACATCTTTAACAGTCTGTAGCACTGTTTATATCGGAGAATTGTCGTATTTATCTGAAATAATAGATCTTGCTCCTTGTTCCCCTCTACTGCAGGGAATGAGGCCCCAGGGATTACATATACCTGTGTTAAACAAGTGTATCAATTGACACTACTGATGGAAAATAAGAAAACATAGTTTAAACAGTATCAGGTTTTAAATATGAACAATACTCTGAACTTTTAACCACTTTTAGCATTTTATGAAATGAGGTACTTTAAAACCCAGAGAAGGTGTTCTGGCAGTTTTAATCAAGTCCAAAGGCCTTTTATGCCCCTGAAGAGAATGAAATCGAACATCTATTTTGCAGTGAGCTTTGATTTATAGACCTTTTGCCATGAACATTACAAGGCATGACAGCCTTCCTGGAACTGCCTTTAAAGGCAACACTGCTCTCCCCAAAACCTCATGACAACAGAGGAGGAGAAACAGCAGTGAACAGCATATCTATATTGCTTGCCCAAAGCCTTTATGAATAAAGTCTTCTCTCTCTCTTAATAGCATACACCAAGATAATATTCCTCAGCATAAAGAAAGAATTGCAAATATGTAATTACTGGCTTATCCCTGCTGCATAATACATACCTCCTGCCTACCTGTCTTGCAGAGATGCAAATAGATCCTAAGCAGAAGTAAAGAAAGAAGTTCTCCAGGGCCTCAAAAAAAAACAAACAAACAAACAAAAAACCCCTCCCTCTCTCCCCCTCTCCCCCATGGATAGGTGCTTCCCCAAGGAAACACCAACTAGCGACTGGATAGAGAACACAGTATTTTGCCAGTATTGCTATCACTACTATAGCACGTACATTTAAGTGTTTTCAGTATGGAGATGAGAAAAACGCTTTCCCTTGGAAAAGGGCATCAGATGTGACCAGACTATTTACCAAATGCCAAATCTTTCAGTTGATGCAAGATAGGTTTTAAATTAAGTACTGGGAACTAGAGATCTGTGTTCCAGAAGAAGGATAAGAAAAGATTAGAATGCATGTCTCTTGCAAAGAGGAGAAAGAACTGGGAATCAACATATTCAACATAATCAACAGAAGGACATTCAGAAATAAGACACCATTCTCCTAAACAATATTATAGTAATTCTTTCACTCAGCACCATTACCCCATCCCAATAAGACCAGTTGCTGCAGCTGACATATATCCTCTTTAGATGCTCAGTGTTTTGCTGGCGCTTTCTTTCTGACCTAGCCAGTGCAACTTTTAGATGCTGAGCAAAATAAAACATGCAATTCTGGGCCAGGTGTTATCTGGCTGGTTCAAACTTCATCTTTTATCTTCCAAAGACGCATTATGTTGTTATTCTGCAGGCGTACTGTGCAGGCCAGGAGTTAAACAATACCACTCTTCTATCCTAGTGTCCTGCAGTAAACTAAGTAGAAAAACATCTATGGGTGGATGGGGAAATCTAGTTCATCTCCATCTCCTGAGGCTCGAAAGACTTTAGTTCTATCCTCTCTCATTAGATGTCTTTGAAAATAAAGCAATCCTCAAAAAAACAAACAAAAAAAAAAAAACAGAAAAACCAACACAATCTGTGAAGTGACTTCAGCCTGCAGAGCTCTGCGGGTCCACAAACTATTCCTAAAATGTCCCAGAAAGTATCAGAAAAAACAAGTTTGTTATCAGTTGACTGGAATTAATTATACAAGTATTCATACTGCCACTGGAATATTTTTTGGAAGCTATAAATCAAAAAAAAAAAAAAAAAAAAAAAGAAAAGATCAGCATATCAGTGTTCTCCAGTATATCCCTGCAATCTGTTTTTATTATCTTTATACCTTGAAAGTCTGTCCCTGCACCTAATGCCTAACCCTGTTGCTGCAATTGCAGGCTATGACTACTTGTACTAGTCACAATGAATATTGGAAAATTGATTAATCTCTCTTTGCAGTTACAATTCAAGGCATCTTTTCTCCAGCCCAGTATTTCACTGTTTCCTTACTGAAAGACAATCCTGACAGTTTTTAAGGTGGGGAAGTGGGAAAATCCCACAGGCCATCCTGTATCCCAGCACTGCTGGGCAGCAGAAAGAAGGATGCACTAACATATTCTGGGACAAGACACAGTCAAGTTTGTTCAGGACAAAAAAAAATAATTTTATTGCCAAAGCAACAGGATTTTAAATCCAAAGTACTGATGATGATAAAAATTAATGTGACCCACCTACCAAGCATGACAGTTTGCAGACAGTGACAGTATGTCAGAGCTGGCTCCCAGTTATATTTACAGATAACTTTTTAAAGCTGTTTTATAGATCACCTGCTGATGCCTGATGAACTATAAGCTGAAAAAAAAACCCCACAGATAAGGTTATCTATTTCAATCTTCACTCAAGGGTCTTTTAGAGACCCGATTATTCTTAGCAGTTCAACTATATCTTTAAGTGTGATAGTTTCATACACTCAGCAAAATACTTTTAGCTGAAGACCTATCAATCCTGAGTAGAATGGAAAGATTACTTCGTTAGCTTATTTATGATGCTCTCTTTTATGTATTCCAATATGACAAGACTTTTTTCATGACAGCAACGCTGCTGACTCATGACAACTGAAGAACCACTACAACCCCTAGACACTCTCCCACAGAATTGCTGCTTAGCCAGCTGTTACTTCTGTGTAACATAGTATTCCTTAACATCATAATTTGAATCCACCTACACTAAAATGCACTGTATTGATTTCTTTAGTTTATCTAGATCCTGTCATCTGTGTTTAGTACAAATATTGTTCGTTTCAATGTAGAAAAGTGAAAATATCAAACATATGATCTAGTGATTCTGATGTGAACACCCCTCACTTATCCTTGTCATAAAAGGACAAGCTGAGGGGATTCAAATTCTGTCTTTTTCTAAAAAGACTTTTCAGTATTCTGGAACTATACTTGTTCCCATGCTAAGGTACATTCCATCAGGCTCATCCAATCTGAAGATATTTAAGACATCTTTAACCTGTTTCTTTAGTTTAACTTGAGTTTGAAGTAGAAAAAAAGATAGTTTTCTAGAACTAACAGTCCAGAACATAACACATTCAATATTTATGGAGAGGGGGAGGGAAGAGTTCCACCACCAAGTTTTTTAAGATTAAAATCAAAGGTCTTTTCAAACCACCTCTGGCTAATACTGATTAACCCCTCGACGATAGGTGACTATGGCAAAACATTCCTCTCTGCTGAAAGGCTGGAGACCTGTTGCAATCCTTACCATAAAAATTCATCAGTAACTTCCTTTATACTGATAATGTTTGTGCCTATATGCTCTATGGCAGACCAGGCCCTTTATTTACAAGATAACTGTTCAGAACAAATTGAGGATGACAAGGGTCCAAAGAGTGATGGTCACTGCCACACACTCTGTATGTTGCAACTATGCTATAAGGGTCACACAAATATCCAGGAAAGTAGCCTCTGCCACATTAAAACCTTGCAGCCACTGGCAGTAATTCTTGCTCATGCTGTTACCCTTCCCTGACACTTACTAGCTACTTCGACCTAGAATAGATCCTGAAAGTAAGGCTACTCTGAGGAAAATTCCTTTAAAATATTTATTTTCTCCTCTTCTGGAAAAAGAGGATTTTTGAAACCAAGGATGTGCATCTGGACAACAATACAAACACACAGCTTTGCCTATTAAGAGTCACAACCACCACATCATAACCTTAATAGCCTTTCCAAGCTGTAGCATAGCACTGAGAACACACCAAACTGGAAGAGACCACAAGATGACAGGAAAAAAAAGTTGACATTTCTGCTAGAATGACCTAAAATCCTAGGACTTCAGTAGCTTCTGGTGAACCCTCAATTCCAGAGGCAAAGTCATGTTCCCCAGATTTTTTTTCTTGATCATCACTTACTACAGAAAACATTGGTTACATTTGGACTCACTGGTTCAAAAGATTTTTGTTAAACCAGACACTGGGAATATGATGGGAACTATTTCAGTTTAGTTATTTTGTGAAACTGCATACACCAACACTCTGCAAAGTTTTTTTGCTATTTCATTACAGTAAAGTCTAAAAAACAGTGTTAATTATCCTCTTTGCAAGAGACTTTTGAAGTCCAACTAGAGAATGCAGAAACCGAAAAAGGGAAACATTTGATTTAATCAAGAAATTCCAGTTTAGAGTGATAAAGTCTGACCACTAATCTATATGATTAATATGCTCTCTATTGTCATGCTAATGCCTCAACTCAAATCTTAAATTTTTAGGTCTGCACAGTATCTGCACATATACATATAGGGCAATGGGAACTTAGCCACCATCAATCTTCATATATACTCCCCAAAATATATCTTTTGACCACAGAGTAACTCATTAAAGTCTGGTGCGTTTTCACAGGAACATTAACTTATAGAACATAAGCTAAACAACACCCCGGCATTTATGAAGTAGTGCAAGGAGAGCCATGCTTCTGCCAACTTCACTGCCTTTCATCAAACCTGACAAGTAAAGAGAACATGCACTTCAATTACTCTTACTGAAATGAAAGACATATATGCTTTAGCCAGTATCCTGGTCACTACAGAAGTGACGCTAGAACGTCTACTTACATTGTTGTAAGCTAAATGAAATCTAAACTGCTCTTGCCTCACTGAGAGCAATTAATTCCAAGCAGGTTAGCATAAAATTTAACAAACTAAGCAAACTTGGTGGACGTACACTGCCTCATCAATTGCAAAATTCAGTAACTATGAACTTTCCCCATATAAGTTAAAGGAACAACAACCACACATTTGCATAACTTTACAAAACCTGGGAAAAAAAGCTGCATCCATGCAAGGACAGCCAGAATTTTATTGAAGAGGTGTGCTCATGTTTTAGCTCTGCTTAACATTACTACACTTTTTCCAATCTGTTCATTCAGACAAATGAGTAAAGCACACTCTGAAGTACACCTCACAGACTAAACCAATTCAGCAATTACACAACTAACTCCAAACATCTTGCAACAATGAAGTTAAATAAAAAAAAAGCAATTTATAATTCTTCAGCCAATAAAGTTTTTGTTCGCTTAGTGAAGAAAACAACTCCATGTTCTGCCACTCAATGTTCCTGAAGAAATCTGCAGATCCAACCATAGTATTTTCCAATACTAAGAAAATTAGCATCCCATGGCTCCTGAGGTATTATAACATGTAATGAAAACGTTAGTTAAGATTACTTTTCTATCTGCCTCCATTTCTTAGCGTAAAAGAGGAGTTTCAAGATGCACTAAAAGCATATTCTAAGCAGTCGTATCTATGAGACAAGGTGAGAATATCCTGCAACAATGTTCTCAAAACAGTCTTTTTCATCATAATCCAGAAAGTGTGTGCTTTCATGTGGTTTATTATCTATCACATCTGCATTCTCCTCATCTCTCTTAATAATAAGACATCCACAGAAAAAAAACAATACTTTTTAAATGCCATCTGCTCCATGCATTTTTTTCAGTTTAAGTCCTAGTATGGTAACTGCAATGGAAACTTCTAAGTCATATAGGATTAAGACTAAAAACCGGATGAATCAAAAAAGCAGAGGTTGGGCTTTCATACAAACTACTGTTAAAAAAGAACCTGAAGTTTTTCTATTCAAATCACAAATTTTTAAAGAGTTCTTTTTGAGACACGACTCCCTAGAAAAATCTGAAAGAACGAGAGAGGAAACTTAAAACTGGTGATTTTATTTTCTCCTCCTCTTACTCTACACCTCTTTCTCTCCTGATTCAGATCTTGGAAGTACCAGTCTCCAAACAGATGAGCACACAGAACCTTTCACATATTCATTCATGAAGTAACTTTTGCACAAGCTTTTCTAATAACCAACTAACATTTAACAGAGGCAACGTCAGCTCTACGGTGAGCTCGCCTCTAAAGGCTTTAAGCTCTTAGCTGTTTTCTCATTTCTGTGCCTCCGTGCTTTTGTTATTTCCATACTTTCCTCAGTCACTGCCAACATTCCAGAATATTATTAATGTTATTAACACTTGGGTCACTCAGAGCATAGGGGTGAGGCAAGGAAGGATGACTTACCTGGTCATACTAATATAAAAGCATTTTTAAGCCAAACTCTTTAAAGCAAAAAATTCTATCATTGCCTCCAATGATTTAACAACTGCTCACCTAAAGCTGTTTAAAGACTTGTAACTTCCGCAAACACCTACTAACTACTCTAAAATTGTTCCAGACTGGCTCATTATTAAACTGAAATCAATTCAGTCTTAAATACTTTTTTGGAATGGTAGGTGCAAACACAGCTGTTCTGATTAAGTCTAACTACAGCTGTTTAAAGTCAAACCATGCAAGGCCTTAGGCCAACAAGGCATAAAATGCACCACACACATCAAAATAACTTTCAGGAGGGCAAACACCGAGAAAGCTACTTCACTCTCACACCAGGCAGCCTTATTTTGTGTCGCATTCAGCAGGGGAGCAGGTAACAAGCGACACCTGACAAGTTTCCCAGCACACGCTGGCTCTGGCCCCGCACACATCGGCCGAGAGAAGCTCGCAGCGGGCTGGGGAAACGCGGGCTCGGCTGCCCAGAGCACACGTGTCACTGCCACACACCGGTCTCGCCCTCCCGCTGGGGGGTGCCGGAAAAACCGGCCGTAAACCCTACGGCAAGGAGAGGAAACGGCCCGAGAGCGCCGAGGCGAGGCACGGCTCCCCCAGCTCGCAATCTAAACAGGAGGCGGCAGAGTCGCCTCCGCTCCAGGCGCTCCGCCTGCCCCGGGCCGGGCCGGGCCGCCGAGCAGGAAGCCCCGAGCCCGGCTCGGCCCCCGCGGGGACTTTACCCCGGCGCAGCGCGGCGCCCCGGCCTCTCTCCGCCCCGCCGCGGGGCCTTTTAATGACAGGAGGGCGTAAAACTCCCGGCGAGCGTCAAAACACCCCCCGGCCCAAGGAAGCGCCGAGGCCGTGTCAAGCGCTGGAAACTTTCCGGCCAAGCAGGAAACAATAAACGAGGCGCCCCAGCCCCCCCGGCCCAGCCCCACAGAGCCCCCCCGCTGCCCGCCCCCGGCGGCGGGGCTCCCCCGGGCCCGCCGCGGCTGACGGGGAGCGCGGCGGGGCCGCGGGTGGGGAGAGCCCCCGCGGCGGCCGCACCGCCCCCCGCCGCCGCCGCCGCCCCCGGCGGGGTCCCGGCCTGGCGGGAGGCCGCCGGCGGGCCGCTGCGAGGCCGCGGGGGGGGGGGGGCGGCGGGCCGGGGCCCGGCGCGGGGGCGGCAGACCGGGCGGGGAGGCGCGGCGGGGCGCCGGGAGGAGGGGGGTGGGCGCCGCACTCACCGGCCAGGCCCCTCTCGCTGCCTCCTGCGGCCCCAGAACCATAACAAAGCTCTGCCCAAAATGGCTGCCCGGCCCTGCCCGGCCGGGGGCCGGAGGGGGCGGGGCCTGCGCGCGCGGGGGGCGGGGCCAAGGAGGCGGAAGGGACACACCCACCTGGCTCGGGCAGCGACCACGCGGACCCCCTCCCTCCTCCCTCCCCCGGCTAGGGAGAGGGGCGCGCACTCGAGCCGGCGGGAGCGCGCGCCGGGACCCCGCCCCACCAGCCAGAACGGTAGCGCGCGCCGCCCTCGTCGCCTGTGGAGCGCCGCCGGAGACCACGAGCCCCAGAAGGCCGTGCGGCCCCTCCCGCGGCGCCCAGCGCCGGAGCGCCGCAGTGCAGGCTGGGATTTGTAGTCCGGCCCGAGCGCGCCACGCTTTTCCGCGTGAGCGACGCTCTCCCGCGGCGAAAACCCCGACAACTAAACCGGGGCAGCGGGCGCTCGCCGCCCTTCGCCGGGAGAAGGGTCACGCCAAGCCCAGGGCCTATCCTCGCCTCCGCCCAAGAGCCGATGAAGAGCCTCCCCGCCGAGAACGCCTTTCTCCAGCCGAGTCACTGCAGTGGCAAAGGGCACGGATACGAGCTTGGCCCCCTCCCTTGACGGAGAATCTGCTTTTTGACTCTGTCGTCCCCATTTTTTAAGCATTCCCGAGCCCGGGATCTCGGCGCCGAGCCCGCCTTCGGCGCGTGTCACGCACGCCTCCACGTAGCCCGGGCACGGCGGAACGAGATCGGCAGCGCCTGTTCCCGCCCGGGCTTTCCCCGCCGAGCGCCGGCGCCGCTCCCCGGAGCACCGGAAGCTGCGGCGGCGAGGAGGCTGCAGGGCTGCGCCGGGAGCGGAGGCAGAGCGGAGGCGGCCGGGCCGGGTAAGCACCCCCGGGCCGGCCTGGGGGAGCCGCCTCGGCCCCGCGGCCGTCGCGGCCGTGCCGGCCCCTCCGCCGGCCCTGGCGCGCGGGCCCCGCGCTTCCTCCGCTCGCCTCTCCCGTCCGCTCTCGTCCCCTCTCCAGGAAGCTCAGGTGCAATTTGGCGGAATTAGATTTCCTGTATGTAGTGAATTGAGCCCTCCATCCTTTATCAGCGTCATGCAGCCCTTTATACCATGTAGCGGAGCTGTAATGGAGCTGATCCCTAAGCAGGAAACAGTCGCCCCGTCTGCCCCGTCTTTCTCTAACTAGAAACCGTTCTTGTAACAGGTATTACAAGTTTATAACTGCAGCTCATAGAGCAATCGGAGGCAAAACATCTTGTAGTTAGTAAATACAGATAGAATACATAAAAGATTTATCTTTAAATACAGTCTTGCAACTGATAAACAAATCAAGACTATGACTTAACTTGGGACATAGCACAAGCTCAGCTAGTCATCGGTTTCAGACTGTCTCCTCAATTTTTGTTTTAGGGCCTGGATAAAGCAGGTATGTTTCATCTAGTGCAACGGTGCTTCTTCCAGATACCTTTCAAGGTAAGTTTCTGAAGCATTTTTTGCTCTTTCTTTAAAAATAGAATAATAAAAGATATAAGTGAAGCATTGAAAAAAGGTGACTTACACAGCTGACTAGATGTGCTTTTATCACAATAAACTTTCCTGAGGTAATTCCTAATTTTGCAGCACTATTTAGCTAAAACTAAGACATTTCTTTTATAAAAATCAGGTTTTAATGACCAAAGTACTTTCCTGTACTCCTGTTATCTTTGTTTTTGTATAGCTGTGAGTTGGGGTTGACAACTGTCCTATTTTTATAATTACTTCATATTCTTCTGTCAAAAGGATTGCTGAAAAGGACTGGTACATCTAATTTAACAAAGTCTGAAGAATGTGGTTGGCAAAATAGGTGGATTTATATATCTTTCAGAGCTCCTTATTCACTACAAAAAAAACTAGCTGCTCTTCATTAGGTCTCTTATAAGAGCCCTGTCAGTTAACTGGTTAAATCAAAAACATCCAAAAACTGAAGGGAAGGGCAACTGTGGAGGGTCTTGACCTGGAAAACAACTTGGTACAACATTTCCCATTTAATTTAAGTAACTGTAGGACAAAAAGCCTCGAGTGCAAGGTGTTCAGAACAAACTTTGTAATTGCAGCTCCAGAAGTTAACTGGTCCCAGACTGCTGCAGTATGGAAAGAATAAGACAACTTGCTCTTCTCCTCTCATCCTCCATCTGCACAGAGATGTTTGTCTTCTTTCAAGATCTCCAAGCCTCAACCAAGCATTAATACATGCAACCAAGCTGCAGGCATTTCACACCTCTATCCCTATCTTAAAGAAAAAAACCCCCAAAGAACCTGAGACCAAAGACTTGGACCCGATGCAGTACCGTATGAAGTCACTAAAGGATTCTCCAAAGCCAGCCCTTTACTTAAGCCTTGTAGGGCTAATTCCATTTGTTTCTGTGCCACTGGTAATGGCTGTCCAAGGGACCTACTACCCCGAGCTGGCATTTGCTCAGATGACATATGGTGCTGTAATAGTCTCTTTCCTAGGAGGAATCAGGTGGGGATTTGCTGTCCCAGAAAACAGTCCAGCCAAACCCGACTGGCTGAACCTAGCTAACAGTACAGTTCCTCCTTTATTTGCTTGGCAAGCCTTACTTTTTCAAAGCGTCACCCATAGTGCAATCCTGCTTATAATGGGTTTAGGGATAGCACTACATTATGACCTTGCCCTTCTTCCTACTTATCCTAGTTGGTTTAAAGCACTGAGAATAGTGGTAACAGTGTTGGCGGTATTATCACTACTAGCCACTTTAACACTGAAGACAATTGATTCAGAGAAACAGCTAAGTGACAGCACAAATAAATGGAAGAACACAAAATGAGAAAACCAGAGGAAAAAAGTATTTATTTGTTAAGCCCTTTGTATTAGGTTACAGGGAAAAATAATTTTAAAAAGTGTTTGTGCTTAGAAGTCAGAAGATAGCAATGTTCAAGATGTTTGTACCAGAAGCAAAGAGCTGCTTAGCAAGTTTAGCAGGAAAGGATTGTAAATACTGATCACTTTCAAGGTAGCCATGAATCTGGCCTTACCTGTAGAATAAAGTATCACTCTTCAACAAGATAAGATGTCGCTGCCATATGAATTTAAAATGGAGATTCATCTGTCAAAAGTATGAATTGCTTTATTGAATTATTGAAGTATTTGGCTTAACTATAGTATGTGATAATGTTCTGTATTGAGTAAAACAATCATGTAGCTATCAGGTAGCCTTTAGAAAAAGTTCTTAAGGAAGCTGAAAGCAAGGTGAAGCAACTCTTGCTGCAGGAGAAGACGTGTGACTCCAGTGTAGTTTATTATTTAGGAAAATGGAAGAGAAGTACATACAGATTCAGTTGCTATTTTATAAATGCAAAAAAACAAAACGAAACCAACAAAAAACAACACACACACACAACCCACGCCCAAACTTAGCCTCACTTCAGCTGAGAAGATGGTGAAAGTACTATGCAAGGAAGCACTAGTGAGGTAACAAAGGACAGTCAAGGCTTGTTTCCAGCAGCAAGGCAAGGGTTGTTTGAAGTGACAAGCAAAGGTCAGCATTTACCTTAGGTAGTTCCTCCAGTAATTGTGATGAAGTGTAGAAAGCTAGAAGAGAAAACTTACAAATTTGCATCTTCTGTAAGGTACCACCAAAGACAAAAAGATTGCATAGACTTGTTTAAATAAAAACAACAACTGATCCAGCTGTTTCCAGCTTTTGTTTAGACTTAGGGTTACCTAGCCAAGGAAGCTGCAAGCAGCAGAGCCCTAAAGAACCATCACATTCCTAAATGAAAGTACTATCAAATGATGCTTGGTATGATATGACACAAGGATTCAGTCTCTGGCACTAAAGGACCAGATAATGGGACCTGAAAGGAGTTTGTGCGTTCTCCCTCCTTAACACAGTAGTTGAATTTGAGCACCTGGGACAGACAGAAACAGACTTTGTGTCCAGCAAATCTGCCATTAGGGGGCCAGCTGCACTGGAAGAAGCGTAATGTCTTCACATTTATGTTGTGGCTTCTTCCCCTACATACTGTGAAAGGAAGAGCAAGTCACGTGCTTTTTTCCTCATCTGCCTTAAGAAACCTAAGTAGTTGCATGTGTAGATGTTCAGTGTAGGATTTTCATCTTTTGTTTAAGGACACTGTGAGATGCAAGAAGAAAGCTAAAACATTGCTACCAGACACACACTCAGCACCAATTTAGGGAATCCTCACAGTTCTTTCAAAGTACTATTTTCTGTATATGTGTTCATTAAAGAACAAAGTACCTACTGTAGCTTAAACTTGGTATCTGTTCATTCTGCAAAGAACAGGAGTTAAAAAAAAATGCTGTCTTAAAGATGAAGCCATCTTCCTCTTATGTGAGGAAACACATACATAAGCCTCACACTTTCAAACTGACAGCATCCTATCTCTCGGTGATGTAATTCTATACTCTCTAAATACAAAGAAAGCAAAACTGAGTTTGAGAATTAAAACAGTTTTTATTCTTCCTTACTCAGCCATGGCAATAGTTTGATTGGGCCCAGAGAAGAGCATTTCCTTTGGCCCTGGAGAAAAAGGAAGAGGTGTTGAGTATCAAAGACCACTGTCATGTTTCAGTAAAAATCAGCTGACTACTATAATCACAAGAACTAGAGAAGGTAGCTTCATACAACTACTGATTCCCTCCAGCTGCTCTAAAACAAGAAGTTTATGGGATGAGATTGGAAGTGAACTAGTAACTCCCAAACAAATACAATGTAGTTAAAGTAATGTTTCTCAGAGTTCAAGAGGGGTGGGTCATGAAGTGTGAAGAAGAAAGCTTAAGAAACATTACCTGTCCTTTGGGCCCAGAGAGGGCTACAACCACAGTCAGCAAGGCAGCCACACTTTCAAGAAGCCTGAGCATTTTTATAGTGAAAAAAGCAATACATAAGTATTTCACTGTGGAAGTGTGTAACTTCCAGTTTAAAAATAGTAAACATTTACATTTATAAACAATCTTTCCCAGTGTCCTACTGGGAAACTGAATTCCCAGTAAAACAAGAGCTATTAGATTTAAGAGCGGCAGTGATAGAGCTTACTACAATAGGAAAGCACCCTACAACAGCATTTCACCATTAGTAAGAATATACATTTCATTATGAAAAGCTGTTTAAATAACTAGCTTCAACTTTTGTTGGGGGGGGAGTATGGGCAGAGGGAAGAGGATGGAATGGGGGAAACAGGCATAAGTAGTTCATCTTGAAGTAAAAGCACATACAAGATTAGAGAGATCAGAGAAATGAACACTCCATCATACAGTATGTTTTAGCACAGCAGTCTCCCAACCCTATGCTGGAATGCAAAACCTAGATTCTTAAGGTACCACTAACCTTGGAGGCTTTTATTCATGAATTTGTTAATATTACGTAGGGGATGTTTACCTAAATGGTGTGAATGCTCCTTTGTCTACATAGTGCAGGCTTCCTGTTTTGTGACATTCCAGTTGTGGTTTTGTGTTCTAGAATACCACTGTCTGTCAAAGTTCAGGAAGCCTTATTTCAGACTCTATTCGAATCCTTCACCTCTCATCCACAGCTCTGCAGACAATGCAATCCTATTGTGCAAAAGGCAGCCTCCAGGACAATGTTAATTAGATGAATCTAGGAATAGTTATAAATTGCTAGAAATATTGTTCTACAAAGCATCAAAACTAAACACAAAATCCTTCAGACAAAACACACTAACAGCATTATTAATGCAGAATACAACTTATTTTACCACAAAAAGCTACATCCACTTAAACCTGAAAAAGGCAGGATATAAGATGTAGCAAATGAACACATGTACCTTATAGAACAGCTTCTGTTCCAATGCCCAGTTTCAGTCTGTGTCACACAGGGTAAAAACATATTCAGGTAAGGGAGGAATACAGGCAAGAGGCTTTTCCTAAATTTTTGCATTGAGAACAGTCCTAAACAAAAACCAGCTAATGGATAACTAATGGATTTCCATTTAAAATTGGTAAGAGCTTAATGAACAGGAGCACTACTGTCATCATTGATAAATGAAAAGCCTGTGCTGAAATGGAATGACAATATGACAACTGTGAGAATAACCTTTCAGAACATGACATTCTCAGCCACTTATCATTAAAGTTTAGTGGGGCAGCAGGAAAGCAGTTATCCAATTCATATTTAGTGCCTTTGCCCAGCAACACAGGAGAGGCTCAAATACATTAGGGCCAGTACCAAGCCTTCTCCACCTTTCACTCTTTCTACATTGTTTTCTATGAGAAAAAGACAACTAATGCTAACCAAGGAGCTAGTCAGCTCTTATCTAAATTTCTATGTGCTGGAATGATTTCTTCAGATCAGGTATCTTCACAGCTAACTTGCCATTTGTTTCAGTGAGTTTAATCCAGTCATAAGAGGTAATCCTACTCTTTGCAGAGCACTTACTGAAACAGACTTTGCACAAGCCAATTTACTTTCGGGGCCAAGAGTTTTAAGATTTCCTTTTGCTTAGGAGGAGCCTTCTAATCTACTCCTCCATGGCCTCTGCTGAAGCTCCTGCTGATGGAGGAGGTTTCTGGCCAATGAAACCGGAAATCCAAGGAGGTAGAAGCTCACTCTTTCCTTAGGGAGTTTCCTTCTTTTTTACAGCACAGCTACACCTCCTTCACAGCGGCTGGTGATCATGTTGGCAATTTCAGTCCAACTGTCCATATGAGGGTTATACACTTCTACAGAGTCAGAGGTTACTGGAGCAGCAAAATCATGACTGGGAGCACGGCCTCCCGAGGCATAAAGAAATCCATTCACAGCCACAACACAGACACCAGCTCTTGGTATCTTCATTGATGCAACTTCAACCCACTTTTCCTAATGAGAAGGTGGAAGAGTCAGCAAACAGTTTTAAGGTGAGGCCCCAATTCTCATAAGAATAACTTTTTAAGCTTAAGTACTGAAACATGTACAAAGATTGCTCAGAAAGCACTTCACAGGCTCAAATACAGTTACACTAATACTGTACGTATATGGTATTGAGAGAATTATCAGGATTCGAATGACAGCACACACTCTTGAACACTTTCACAAATAGTCCAAATCATACTCACCTGACTAAGGAACAGATCACACACTATTTATACATAAACCCATCCTTTCTTCAGTCACTGCAAGATGCAGTCTGCCTCCAAAACACAGGATGGCATATAATTTGATGGGAAATAAAGAGAATTATGTTCAATTCCAAATGCAAAATAGAATGGAATACATGTGCCACCACTGTTTAACACTACTGTTCCAAAGAGCGTTGTGCATGAGCTGTAGCAGCCAGGACAAGTTTCACATTGTTTTGAAAAATGATTCAAAGTGATTTTTCCAGTCGTGCTAGACCCTCAGTTTTTGCAGCAAAGGGCAGTTCTTACTCTTTTGGGGTGTTTTTTTTCCCCCTCTCTAGTCAGAGTATTGACTATTCTGTTGCAGAAAAGGAATCTATTCCCCCCATATTAACTTTGAATATTTAGCAGACTACAGTATATCTGTGCATCATCAGTATTGGTTAGCTTTCAATTACTCAAAAGAATGCACAGTCTTTATAAACACTCCACTCAGTAAGACTAGCAAAATTCTACAGACTGGTTAGGACATAGACAGACCCTAAGGTCACTGAAGCTTGGTTTTTACTCCGATTACCAGCTAATAGTGAAGAAGAAATTGATTTTTTTTTTAAATTGCTTCTAGCAAACTGAATTTTCCCAATTGTGCAACATCTAAGTTTTTTTTTCCTTTTTAAAGCAGCAAAGCATACTATCCCTATAGCACCTTACACAATGCTGATGCAACTGACATTTCTGCAAGAAATGGACTCTATCATACCTCTTCAAAGGAGTATCTTTCTACAGTGGCAAGTGCATCTTGCGATTCATTCCAGCCTCCCACAGCATAAATACAATCGTTGAGAGCTGCTACGCCAAGATATGCTCTTCGGGTTCCCATTGGAGGAAGCTCAGACCACCGTTTAGATATTGGATCATAGACTTCAACAGAACGTAATTCTACTCCTTCATTGCTGATACCTCCAACAACATAAATCAAACCTGCAGAGATAGGGTTTTCCCTATATTAGATTTCATAACAGACAGATCTGAAAGAAGAAAAATGTTTGTAACAATACCCATTTCAGCCTGGCATTAAGATGGTTTAAGAATTCCAAATAAAATCATCCGTTTGTCCAGAAATAACATACATAAAATTTTCAAATAAGTAACTAAGAAGCTCAAATACTAGAAGTTCTGATGAAAGCCATCATTAATTTAACTAAATGCAGCTTAAAGAATTCAGAAGCCTGCAACTGCTGGACAGGCCTGAGCAAATGCTTAAGAAATACACTTATATATCAAATCTTTAACATGTTTGTTTTGAGATGACCTGTGGCAACTCTTCAAATACCTACAGACACATATGCAATGGTACAAGAAATAAAAGCACAGAGAGGAAGGATAGTCTACGGCTGATGTGTTAGTTAGGTTTCTATGTGGTCATCAGTATAGTTATCTCTTTCAAGGGGTAAAAAGCAGGAGATATATCTACAGAACTGAAAGGCCATTAAAAAAAAAAAGTATCAGAAAAATAAGTGAGCACAAGAGCAATACATCAGCTTGTGCAACTGACAGCCCAGTACAAGACAAAGGTAAGAATTCACAATTAAAATACAGAGTTTCAACATCCAGCAAAACCCGACACTCAGACTTCTTTCTGGATCCATGTTTACTAATACACACCTTGCATTTCACAACACCCAAAGCAGTACCGAGGCACAGCCATGCTTCCCACCACATCCCAACTATTCTCTTCAGGATCAAATCTTTCAATTGTGTTGCCAATCTCCGCACCAACCCAGCCTCCTGCAAATAACAGCAAACATAAAAAAATTTGTACAAAGTTGTGTGTTAACTGAATTTTAGATGTACTGAACACTGTTCCAGGACACATTAATTCTGAAACCAGGTGTGGTACAACAGCATGCAATCTACAAAGGAAATAAATTATAACTGAACAATAATCAATCCACAAAGATTTGTTATACTATTGTTCATTTGAACAACTGTTTTCAAAACGTAGATTTGCAACACAAAGCTATAATATTTAAAAATCAGTCAGTTTACAAGCTCTATTAACTGACAACTTTAAAATTAGCTTCACACTGCGGGGGTGGGGGAGGGGGGGAGGAGGGAGGGAGTTACCCAAAGCATAGATAGCTCCGTAACAAGTGCACACTCCCAGTCCACAACGGGGATGGTTCATGGAAGCCACAGCAGTCCACTGCTTTGTAACTGGATCGTAACATTCAGTACAGTCAAAAATCATTGAGTCCTTTTCACCTGGATAATAAGAGCAAAACAAATGGATAATAAGAGCAAAACAAAGACAGGGGAATGACAGTGTTTTGCACTGCAGATATATAACCATCCTTCAGTTTCTTCCAGAACTGACATCTCAATACAAGATCTTTCTTTTAGCTAGCCAACAGGAACCAGCTACAAGAAGAATAATGTTGAAGTCTCCACCATGATTTCTCCAGTATCCACATGACAAACAAAGCCATATACTGATTCCCTATATGTCAAATTAGTCCTTCAAAAAGGGGCCCTTTCCCCCCAAAACAAACTTAGCTTGAATTAAAGCATGTAACACTGATTCCCTACATAGTCAGTAAATCAGTAAAGGACACCACTAAAATTCTCCCGGCTACTGAACCACAGTTAACTCACACATGAGCAAAGGAACCTCTGTATCATCAACTCTTGCCTTAAAGCTAACAGAATAACAATAGCAACAAAAAATCCCCACCATGCACTGCCACTACAGTTAAAGGAGCAGAAATCTACTGTACCACTATAGGATAAATATTCCTAAAACATGTGGAAACTATTCAACATTCTGAAATCAAGTCACAGTCCAGATGACAATGCCTCTGATACAAGCCAATTCTTCAGGGAATTTCTAGGGTCAGTCTTTGCTTTTAAGAAGCACACAAATGCTTTACATGGCAGGACAGGGCTCTGCTTGGCATTGTGAACACTCCCAAGCAAAGTGTGTGTTTCAGCTGTTACCTCCAATAGCATACACCATTCCTCCCACAACTGCCACACCCAGCCCGCTCCGGGCCTGGTGGAGAGAAGACACCGTGGTCCAATAGTGGCTGAAGGTGTCAAACCGCTCTACACAGCTGAGGGCTCTGCTGTCACTCCAGCGTCCTCCTTGCAGTCGGGTATATCCGCCTGTAAAGCAAGTAGAAAGGTCATAACAGAGTAAAAGCTTCCCACTCATTTTCTTGCTCCTATATCTGAACATCACCCCCCCAAAAAAAAAAAAAAAAAAAAAAAAACCCACACACTACAATAACTGGCATTAACTCCTTATAGTAGGAATCAAACTTTTCCAAGTAGCACTGCTTCTCTGGCAGACCTGGAAGAACACTCATCTTGCAGGTTGCTCAACTGAACACCTCACTGCCACAGTACAAATATTACTGATAATATATTACTGATTTTCTTAATAAAATGCAGAGATCAACCAACAGCCTGTGCTATCTAAAGTGGGTGTTACTGCCCACATGGTGAAACAGTATTCTTCTTCTCCAATGCAAAGCTACAGCTGTACTGAGAAGTTGCAAAAAATTCAAGTTCTCATTACATGAGCCAGAATTTCCTAGTCAAAGAATATTTCAATACATATCTTCTATAAACACTGTCACATGTTTGGCAACAAAGTTTAACAGTTGGAAAAAAAAATCTGCTCAGATTATTGAAGGCTAAAACATGCTAACTGTAAAAACTGAAGAAAAGACTTCCTTTCTAACAGCACAGTATAAACCTGAGCAGAACAGGTAGCTTTATAATCAGTGCAGAGTATTGCCCTTCTGTGACAGAGGGAGCCTAGTCCATGTTCTGTTGCGATTTTTCTAGTGGATCTTGACAAATCTATTTCTCTCTGGCTCAGCTTCATTTGAAAGATGCAAGCAGCAGCATCCCATTCTCCTCAGTGACTCTTTGAAATAGGAACTAATTCTATAGTTTCTTAAAGATCCCTCAGTAAAATACTGAGGGGGGAAAGGAAGCAATCAAACCTCTGATCTTAAGAGAGAGAGAAATATAACCTTTAGAAGAACAAAGAGTGCAGCAAATTTGCATACATCATTCTAGTAGTGAACTATGGGCAAATCTTCAGCTGATTCACAACTTTTATCCACGGCAAATAATTTCTGAAAGGCAAATCTAGGCTTTGAATACTATGTTATGATGATATTAAGTATGAATTCTCCCCTCTTCTGCAATACTAAGCAGAAAGCAACTAACACAGTAACTCTGCCAGATGAAGCATTTTGATATTTTGGTAACTTCTAATCACACAAAGAGAGCCCAGTATCTCTTTCAGTATTCTAATATGAGCTACTACTACATTGTTTTACAAAGTTTGAACAACTGCATTCTAACCTACTGCATAAAGGTACTTCCTGGCTTTCCTCCGGGGACGAGCTTTAGAAGCTTGCAGAAAACTGCTGACCTTGTTCTCTTTGGGAGATTTACAGACTTCACAGTATTCTTTCAACAGAGTTTGCAGGGCCACCCGAAGGCTGAAATCTGGAACACCTTGAAATGTAGAAGATCATAAAAGGCAAAATGAGAAAACAGACAACAATGACTAAGTCACCTATGAAAAAGCTGCTAGCTTCTCCTAAAGCAGCAGACAAATTAAGGTTGCATACCTTTATAACCTTTTCAAAAGTTTAATTTTAAAACATGCCTGTGCTCACTTGTTACAAAACGCAACTTGATGTAATGTAATTCTTTCCACTCATTGTACTATTAATCTAAGAAAAAATAAATCAAATCCCAGTAACCTTGAATAACATACAGTTTATGCAAATATCTGATAGTCTTACATTCCTTCCTTCACTTACCTTCTATATATTTTAAGAGTCTCTGTGCTGGTAACAGAGGGAATCGAACAGGCTCCAGTACTTCTACTACATGTTTCTTTCTTTTTCCCAGATCCTTCAGAATCCATTGCATTGCAGCTATAAAAACCTGGTACTCATCCTCTATGCTCAGATCCTCACTCCGCAGGATCTTAATCAGCTGCTCTTTTGTTAGTGCCAGGAATTCCTCCCCGTTCTGTACTTCCAGGAAGTGAGCGTGGATGTAGCTCTCAGTGAACTCCAAAAGGTCATGGCAGGCAATTTGCTCGGAGAACTGGAAGAGGCCGATGCAGTTCGAGGGGTCGATCTGTCCCTTCAGGAACTCGCAGCAGAGCTCCACGACCTCGGTGAGCTGCAGCATGTCTGCGGCGACTATCAGCTCCTGAACGTTGTGCTCCCCGATGCTCACCACTCCTGCGGGCACGCACACGACAACGGGGCCCCGGTGTCGGCTGCGGAGGACGCGGCACCCCTCCGCCCGTGTACACGACGCGGTGCTGCCCGGCGGGCGGGCACGGCCGTTGGGCGACCGTTACCCAGGCGCGGCCGTTGGGCAACCGCCGCCTCGGCGGCCCCCGGCGCCCCCCGCCAGCGCGCGCCGCCGCGCGGGGCCCCGCCGTTACCTGTGTAGATGAAGTCGAGGAGCGTGTGGAAGATGCCCGCCTCGACGCCCGCGATCCGCACCACGTCGCGGCCGGCCTCCTTCATGCCCCCCGCGAAGAGCGCCGCGAAGTAGGGGCTGCTGGCCGCCAGCACCAGGCGGTGCACGGCGAACGCCTCGGGGCCCACCTCCAGCCGCACGTCGCAGAAGCTCTGCCCGCCCCGCAGCCGGTTGATCTGGGCCAGGAGGAGGCGGGCGTGCCTGTCCGAGGAGAAGGGGCTCCCAGCGCCCCGCGCCGCAGCGGCGCACGCCATTCTGCTCCCGCCGCGGCGGCGCCGCTCCCGCCCCCACGCCGGGCAGCGCTCGCGCATGCGCGCCTCGCGCCAGCGGCTCCGCGCTTGGCCCTTACGCGCCGCGGGCGAGG
Source organism: Rhea pennata (assembly GCF_028389875.1). NCBI lineage: Eukaryota > Metazoa > Chordata > Aves > Rheiformes > Rheidae > Rhea > Rhea pennata. The sequence continues at coordinate 11,144,142 of NC_084670.1, read as the reverse complement.
GCGGGAGGCGCGTGCGCCGCTCCGGCGGCGCGTGCGCAGCGGGCGGGAGGGGGCGGGAGGGGGCGGGAGGGGGCGCTCCCCCCGCTGAGGGCGGCTGGCGTCCGGCAGCGGCGGGTCCTGTCAGACGGGGGCCGCGGAGCTGGCTCGTTTCCTCTGCACCCTGCCTGCTCAGCGGCCAAAGAAGGTGCCTCTGCCTCGGTACCTTTGCCTGGCTCTCTTATCTATGTGCCTGCTCGGTCGCCTGGCCTTGCTGAGGCCGCTGGCCCGCACTGCCTGCTCTGTAAGGCGGTGCCTTCTTATAGGTGATTGAGCTGGTCTCCTGCTAGGTTCATCAAGTAACCCTAGTCCTAGTGCTGAGAGAACAGGTGAGTAGCAGGTGTGGATTCACTCTATCTGTTGCCTTCACAATCTCTGTTCCTCAGATTTTGCTCCCTGAACTGGGCTCCTAGCCTTTTTATTTTGACACGAGGGAGAAACAGAAGTGCTGGGGGCAAAACCAGAGCTATCGTCTGGGTGAGCTTCAGAGACTGGGGACAACCAGTTGTCCACACCTCAGCAATGTGGCATCAGGGTTTGCACTGACTGCGGGGAAAGCCAGCATGCAGACTGTCTTTCCCTGTAGCATCATGCTACAAGTGAGGCCTCTTCATTCCAACATTGATGTTTCACCACAGAGCCATGTAGTGCCACGTGAGGCATAAGAGCCAGCACTGATCCTGAGGTAGTGCATATTTCTTAGTACCTAAGTTCATTGAGTTTCTGCATGCCTGAGTACCGACTAAGGAAAGAGCATCCCATACTGAGTTACACACACGCATTTTCCAGGTCTGGCAAAGCTAGCACTGGTTCTGATTTTTCTGATTTTTTTTCCACACTATTCCAGCAATGTGACAGACAGGCAAAGCAAAAAATAGCCTCTTGGAATGCTTCCGTATCTATTTGCTGTGAGACTGGGAAAGAAAAACATGTCTGCTTATAGTTACAATGGTCTTGGTCCTCCAGGCTTTTCTCATGATTCTGCATTTCATTGTAATAACTTATAAAAGTGCTTCCAGAAGGAATCTGAGTCATAATACTCTGTGGGGATAACTGGTTTCCTCATTCATCAGCATTTCATTCTTGACAGCAGAATGGTAAAATTACCTTTCAAGCTGATCTTAAAAAAATACCCATAGAAAGTACAGCTCTAGATAGATAAATAAGGTTTCTGCAAGCACACACAGTTGGATTCATGCTGCTATAACTCAGTATAAATTTTAAGCCAGGCTAATAAATGCTTTGAGATTTTTTTCATTGATGAATCCATAAAAGAAACCAGACCTCTGTTGCACTGACATTTTATTCATCGGAAGTGGCCTGTGAGTAAAAGGCTTAGAATTCTCCCAAATGCCAATGGCTCAGTCAGAGGCTGATGTCAGCGGTTAGACACTTGGCTAGTATTAGGATTTCACACCATAGTGCCAAATTTATAGACACAGAATGGCGTTGCTGAGACTGCCGAAATTGCCCCGAAGGCCTGTCATGTACTGTATTACTGGGGTTGAATTGTTCTGTCTCCGGAAGAGGGCACTGCTTTAGCATTTTTCCTTTAAAACCAGGCACAGCTGGGCAAGATGGAGCTGGTGATCCCGTATGCTGTTGTGCAGCTGCGGATTTTCAAACATGTCTGAAACTGTATTTGGCACTGTAAAATTGCACTGTGTGATGAGGAACAGTTAGAAACAAGAATGACAAGTCATCGCAGTGAAAGAATTAAAGAGTCTTCTATTTTAATTTGATAAGTTCCTTCCATGACATTTGCCAAAAAGCCAGCTGAATGTTGGCTGATGTGTAGGTCAGGTGACAAAGAAGGCATGCCCTGTGCTTCTCTGTTTGTCCCACTGGCCATGCCTGCACAAAAGTTCTGCTGTCATAATACTCGGTGAGAATAATTTGACAAACAAGCTATTCAGGCTTTCTCTTGAAGAACCCCTGCACTGTGCCAGAGCCCCAGGAAGCATTGCAGTCCTTCCTGTGTTATCCCTCAGAGCCCTGTGGCTGAGATTTCCCTGGCTGAAGGCTTCTCCGTAAAACCTTTTCAGCTGCATGGAAAACATTTTTCTGAGCTGAATAAGACATCCGTGCTCCCTCTCTCAAATCCTGCAGATGGTGCAATCTCTACAGAATGGTACTTCATAAATGTGCAAAAGAAATGGGTAGCTAAAAGGTGTTTTGCTGTGTGTGGATGTTAAGCTTCTCCTCTGTCATCATAGAAAGATTTCTGTTAAATAAGATCCCCCCCCCAAAGACAGAATGTTTTTAGTCTCAAAGAACCTAAAAGAAAAATAATCAATTTGAAAGTGCAGTTTTGCTTTTCTGTCTTCAGTCAGACCTCTCCATACACAGCGACTGCAGCGCTCCATGGCTTGCACTGAGAAGAGAGTTATGACTTGTGGAAGCATGTCCATTACACCTGTAGCTTTGGGGATCCATCTGACTTCATATTCAAGCAGGACCCCCAGGTGATCCTGGAGATACTGGCTACTGAAGTTCTGTCTTGCAGAAGAGACACAAAATGGAGGCACTGGCTATTTGTAGATATGACAAACCCAAAGGGATGTTTTGTGATAGGGAGTTACTTTCCATCACAGTCAATTGAATTGTTACAGGTCAAATTCCTCTACAGTTCCAATAACTAGGTAATCTTTGCTTTCCATTCCAGCTGTAGTGTATCTCTGCGCCTTGTCTTCTGTGCTAAGTCAGCTCTTACAATCTTTCAGTAATACAGTCAGTTGCAATCTTTCTTTTCAGTTGCAGTCTTTCAGTTGATTTGTTCTTACCCACTGCAGTTACTACTCATAATTTTTAATGCACTTGGTTGATGCTGAGACCATCGCCGAAAATGAAAAGAGCTTTTTGTTTTGGTGTCTAGGTGACAAAGCCATCATAGGATAAAACCATTTTTCTCCATTTCCCAAAGTTTTGTAACAGTTTGAACTCAGATGTCTGCTGGGGAGGCCAAGATTGCAGAAGTATGGTACCACCAAGAGTTTACAAGGACTAGAAATAATTCTAGTGTACACAGTCACATCTGTTACATTTCTAAGACACCTTCTCTCTGTTAAGGCTTAAACTTGTCCAAATATCCTATTTACTCTGGATGTCATTGCACCTACAAGACAACGATGCAGGTCAGTGGTCTCTGCCGATGCACAGCTTGGCAAGTGGTGGGGTGATGGTATGTGCTTCATGATGGTTTGTTGCCCCTGCAGGGATAAGATGTGAGAGGCTGCTGGGGTTCTGCACATCCATGCAACACAGAAGAGAAGAGGCTTCCTGGTTACTTTCAAGGTTTTTCTCAAAGAGAAAGTGGCGGATAATCCATTATCGCCCCAATGGGACTGGTTATCATGTTGTTTATTCTCAGTGAAAAGCCTTTAGCAAGCCACAGGCTCTGATTCTAATTAGATGTCTTTATAAACCTGTTGTCCATTTACATATTTATGTGAAATGTAATCTTTAATGGGTGAAGAAGCTTTCCTTCAAGGTCTGAATGTTTCCCATCTCAGAGGGAAAAGGCATTGTACTTTGCAGTCAACATATTGTCCAGACTTTAGCCAAGCATGAGAATACTCTTTGTGGGCAAGTGTGGGCCAGGCACAGGAGTTATTCCTTCATTCCTGCTTCAGTTAATGAATCCTGATGTTTATGTGATTTTGTGTAGTATGGAAGATCTGAAATGGAATTAGTCGAAAGGTGGAGAGCAAGAGGCACCCCAAAAGCTAGTCTTTCTGCATAGGCAGCCCCAGCATATAGGTGTTGGTGTGAAAATTTGGAAGTTTTCCCACCATCAGCAAAGTGGTGATATCTCTATTTGTCAACTGAACTGTTAGCTGGGAAATGTTAAAGTTCATTGAATTGCCATGTTATAAGATTGTTCTCCCCTTCCCTTCATGTTTATAAGCTGTTTAGTAACTAAGTACATTTATTATCCTCACTTTATTGTGGTTTCAGGTAAGGGTGGTTTTAATGTAACTGCTGGTTAACAGAGTTGTCAGTCCAAACATGCTTACCAATCCTTGAAATGGGTATGGAGACACTCTCCCAAGTATCCAGCTACCCAAAACATTGTCTCAAATGTACCAAACAGACTGTGCTAGAGTCCAGCTGAGTGGTGTGATGCCCTCCAATGACCTGTCATATCCAGGGCACCCATTTGACAGGCAGCAAAAGCAGAGAGCCTTTCCAAGCTGTAAGAGCCTCTGGAGAGAATGGGACACTCCCAGTGAATAATACGCAGATAATGGCTTGTGGTTTCAAGACTGCTGGCAATATTTCAGTGTTGTGTGCTGCAGGGTTTACCTTGAACTAGTGCTGAGCTTGCCAGGTAGAAAAGTCATTTTTGTATGTTGCAGAATAATCAAAACATAAAAAACTCTTTTAGTCTTAAGATATGCCCCACCAATGAAAAGATTCTGTCATCTGACCTACTTATGTGGAGAGGTTCATGTTCAGAGTATGCTTACCTAGCAAGAAGTTTGGAGAAATTCCAGTGAAATGCAAATGTTGTGCAACATGTGCGGCTGCAGCTCTCCACTGGTTAGAAGATTCTGGTGTTTAAGCCATAGGTCTGGAGTAATTCCAGGCAACTTGATTTAAAGTAAACATCCTGGATGCTGTGTGTCAGATACTAGCACAATATTGTTTTAGTCTTTCTCATTTCTCCTATGGGAATAATCATTCCATGAAGAAGGAAAGTGATCTAATGAGAGAATTAACTCAAGAGCTTGAACAGTGAATTAATCACAGCTGTCTGAGAGGGGAACCAAGGCAAACTCCACAGAGGGCTCTCTGCATTTCTAAGGAAAGAGGCCAAAAGAATACTAAGAATTTTATAGCAGTTAGTGATTGAAACAGAGACAGGAGAGTTATGCTTTTAGTAGCTGAAGGAAGCAAAACTGTAGTGGAGAGTTTCCCTTCTGCTGTGAAATGTTTCTCTTCTGTATGTTGACTTGCTGTAAGAGGTATCTCTGCAACTTTTTCTTGGAGATGTTGAAAGATGATAGATTGTTGGAAACTGATCCTCATTGTGCCCTAACACATATCTGAAGCAGGTGATTGATTTCATGACTTGACCTGTTTTTCACTATTGTCTAGTCCTGCAGCTTCATACTGAATTAGACCTGTTCACTGAGGTGACCTTATTAAAGATGCAAGATTTCTTTTGCCAACAGGAAGAATGAGTTGTGCTTGAGAATTACCAGTCTTCAGGCACATGGGGCTTTCAGTCCTGGCATTAGTAAAGTTTGGCTAGCTTTCAAATTGTAATCCAAATACTAATGCTTTTTGGACTCTTTACTTAACTGTTCTTATCTAAATCACTGAGTTCCCTTGGATAATAAAGTATAGCAAACACAACAGACCCCTGAGCTGTTTAGAGCATGTGACAATTTTTAAACAGATTCCAAATTGTGCAAAACTTTTGAACAGAAAAAAGGGAGGGAGAACCTCATAAAATATGCATGAATTCAGCTAATTTTATTCCTTTTATTTTATGTAATCATTAGATATGTATCAAGGGCATGTTCTTTCTCCTAGGAAGCATTGCACTTCCATTGACAAAGCTTGTGAGCTGGCTTCATCGAGAAGATGGATAGAGTTAAACTCTGCCTGATACCCACCACATTCCGGAGCCTGCGCTGCAGCGGGGGGTCATTCCAGAAGCAATGCCTCCATGGAATGTGAGACACGACATGACCTCTGTGAGTAACCCTTAGTAGGATGTCTGCAGGTCCTGAGAGTGCTTGCAACGTGGGTCAGGCCATCCAGGGCTCTGTATACGCTGAAGCCTCAAAGACTGAAACCTCCACAGTGTAATGTTTCAACCATAAGAACACAGGTTACTAATTACAAATCCCAGCTCCTTTGCTGATGTGTAGTTCCATTGCCATGTGTTTTCCAGGTTGCATTTTTCTCTTCATTTACCTTTCCTAGGTGCAAGTATTTTTCAGATCCCTTTGCAGAATTTCATCTTTGGGGGTTTGGACTAGTTCTCCTGTTAGAAAGATCATTTGTATTCTAGTCCTGTCATCCAGAATGCTTGCAAAATGTCTTCTTTGTTGTCTGAGCAAACAGAAGTGTTGACTAGAATCAGAACAGACCCTCTGTAATTCCTATTAAAAGATCGATCTGAGTTTAATAACAGTTTACTCATAGTAGTATTTCAGTATATTTTTAACCAGCTGTGCACCCATGTTATGGTGATTTTATTTGCACTTTAGTGCTCTTGGTTCACTTACCAGTGTGTCACATCAACTGTTATCAAAACCCTTAAAAAATTCATATCTCATCTACAGTTTCCCACTTTTCAGCAGAACAGTCGTCTGTCAGCAAGGGAAATTAGCCTGCTCTGACATTATTTATCTTAAATAAAGTAACAATGATTATTTTTATCTTTTCAGTATCTTTCAAAGGGCTTGGAATGTGATTGTTTAGTAAGTTGTTCTACTGTTTTTTGGGATGCTGAGGTTTTTGCAATATTTTTTTCATATAAAATCATTTTTAGATAATAACTTTTATCCAGTGCTCGCCTTAAAATGCACAACTTTATTTGCAGAGTGAAATGAGGTTCTGAAACAGAATTTGTCCATGCTTGTCATAGTTCTGCAATACTTATGGTGATGTGATAAGTCTTTTACTGACACTCTCCCACTCACTCAGTTTGCTTCTCACTACTTATCTTGCTCTCAGGTGTTTTTTTGAAGTTTAATTAATATTTATAAAATACTCTGAGTGAAACCTGTTCATGAAAAATGCAGTAGAAGTTGAAAATGTCATTATTGATGAATACTGTTTTTTAAAAAGAAAACTATGTTGTAGTCAATATCAGTGAAGAATTACAAAGTATAACTGACAATACTAGAGGAAATCATGGCTGGTGCGACTAAACTGAAGGTGAAAACAATTGAATAATCTGATCAAGAAAGCCCTACCATGGCAGAAGATGTAGAGGGCAAGTTTTGTTAATAATGCTTAGTATTGAAATATATGCAGAATGAAATATTTGTATCACAGAAGGATGAAGACGTCCTTTTCAGTCTGCAAGTAATTAAAAATGAGGTTGATTATCATATGTAACAATATTTTTTAAAGTAGCAGGCTCAGATAACCTAGACTGAAGAGCTGTAATTCAACTTGGAGATCTCATTTGTAATAAATCCTGGCATTTCAGTGACCTTCCAGAAGACTGATAGTATTGGGCCAGTATTTAAGGGAAAAAAATAAACAGAGCAAGCAGGATGACCCAGCTAGCTGTATTATGGTTAACGTGACACCTGTTCAGAAAAACATAGTACAAAAGCTGATACTAGGTGAAGTGGTAAATGAGTCAATAATTGGCAACAATTTTACTTTTATCAGCATTGTCTTGTTGAGAAATCTGAATTAATTTCTGATAAAGGTTGTAAGTCTGATTCTTACAGGTTAGTGTAAATATTACAGCATGTTTCACAAAGCATTTAACCTACCATTGTGGCATTTTAATTAAGATCTTAGTTGAATCCAGTATTACTAAGTATGCATGCCAAATGGATAAAAAATTGGTTATTTACAGAATTGAAGAGATAGTAGGCAATGGGAAATCATCATTCAGTAGCAGCAATTCTTCCAGGATTGTATGGGGTTTAGCATTAGCCTGCTGTTATTTAACATTTAAAAGAGCAAACTAATAGCATAGTCAACTCCCAGTACTTTATACCTGAGAAAATATTTTGGACTTCAATTATCAGGGCTACATATACAGAGACATTTTAGTTGGCTGGGCCAGTGTGGGTGCAGAAGCAGGACACGTGCTTTTGTGCTGTCATGCATAACAGGCACTTACCAAATCAGGTCAGCCTTAGCTGAGGATGTCTGCAATCATCGGTAACTTTGATCTTTTTTTTTCCCTGGTTCACCTTCACTGCATGCTTTTGTAGTCTGATTTTTAGTGATTTGTGTTGTTTTTGTTTTTGCTTTATCTAAGTTATCCCAGCCAGTTTGTAAATGTTAAAGCACCACTAGTAACATTTTTGAATAACACAAAGATTATCTAGGAGGTAAATTACTGTAAGTACAAAGCAGCTAGACAGAGCAAACAGTGACTTGGGAAAGCGGCCCCATACGAATGAAGATTTTTAATACAGCCAAGTACAAATCAATAAAGTTAAGAGCTAAGATCACAGTTCACAATTCTGTGACCAGGCGGCTGTATCCTGGAACAAGATAATGTCAAGAAAGATTTAGGAATCCTAACACATTGACACCGAAGGCATGCAAACAGACAGAATGATGCTGTTACAGAAATGGGCAATCCAGTCTGGGAGGGGTGTGTGGAGGTGAAGGAATGTGGTCCTCTCTGTATGTCACCTCTAAAGCTAGCATGGAGCATAATTTTGATGTGTACAGTTTAACTGGAAAAGGCACAGAGAAGAACCATAAATATGACTTGAAGGGAGATGAAATGTCTTATAATAACGGAATGTCTTATATTAACAGACATAAACAAAATAGATGTAGCTGTTGTTATTCAAAATGAAAACTGAGAAGTAAATTGGTTATATGTATATGCTACTGAGCAGGAAAACAGCACTGAATACTAAAGAACTCTTTAGTACAAAAGGATTTAGCAAAGCAGTGGTTGAAAGCTGAAGCAAAACAAATGTTAAATTAGGGATACTCTTTAACACTGAGGAGATGTCAAGAACGTTGGCCAATTCTCCATTGTTTGAAGTTTTAAATCAAGACTGAACCTTTTTCTGGGAGATAACTTGTATTTGAATAAAACATATCTGGATCAATCCAGGAATAATCAAAAGATATGGAACAGCTTCTATGCTAGGAACAACTCTGTGTGTCTTGACTTTTTGGCTTAGAAAAGTGATGAGTTAGAGGAGATACGATACAAAATTATGAGTGGCCTGACAGTAAGGAGTAGGGACCAAAAATTCACTCTGTTTCAGTAGACAAACTAGAGACAATAAATTAAGCCATTAATCTCAATACAAGGAGATGGATCTTCATTCAGTGGGTAGTATTCCTGTGGAAGTCACTGCTACAGGACGTTGTGGATTTTAAAGTTTTACATGAATTAGAGGGAGACTGGACAAGAACAAAACGCAAAATCCATCAGGGTTATTAATTAAATGCCTCACCAGGGGCCTGAGAAATCAGAGTATCATTCATGCTTGAACTCTTCTCTCTATTGCCTATTCACCTGACCACTCTTGCTCATGCTGACTGCTGGAGGCAAGACCCTTGTTCTGATAGATACTTGACATTTCCTTGTGTTAGAGGAGGCTCTAGGCAAAATGATAGGGTTTGTGTTGTACAGTGGGTTGGACTAGGAGATCTAAAGGTCCCTTACATTCTATCAACCAAGATAGGATAGGTATTATTTATTTTCCAAGTGGGATCACAGAAGAGTTAAATGATTTGCCGTATACATCAGGAATGTATATTTATCTATGACTAGTAAAAGTTGTAAAAGTCATGAACAGGAGTTAAATGTCTTGGCAGCTTAGCTGCTGTAGGATCCAGTGCTATTCAAGAACATGTATTACCTGTCTCATGGGTGATCCTGAAACTAGAGGTGAAAGAACATTTGTTGAGAACAGTTTCAGTGGTGATTTACCTAGAGCAAAGGGAATAATGGGGTGGGAAGAAAGAGAGCAGAGACACAGACAGAGACAATTGTGCTAAATATAACTTAGAACATGAAGGAAATCTTTGGCAGTGGGGGTATGAACAAAGCTGGTATTACGGTGGTGGAAGAGGAAGATTAATTCTTGAATTTTGAGCAGAGCAAGCAGAGAAATTTCTGCTCTAATTCAAGTGCTCCTTCAATCAAGAAGGACAGGAAAGAACAGAGTTTAGTGAAATAAGGGAAGAAGGACTAACAGGGCTAATGAAAAGCCAAGTTCTGGTTCTTTCTTTTAAAACAGTAGAACTGAAAAATTGAGTAAGCATGACATGCAGATGTGACAAAATATCATTCTAAAAACAGTTCAGTGCTGGTGGGAGTTATTCCAATGTTAAAGATACTAAAGAAACTAGTGGTAAGCAGAGCATGACCTAATGGGTCTAGCATTACTATCGCAGCTATGTGAAACCTCAGAAATAAAATAAACATCCCAGTGAAGAGAGTGTGCTGGATTTTTAACATTCTCCTAGTTTAACAGGATGTGCATAGTCATTGTGTTAATTGTTGGCCAATCATTCGTTAAATCGTTGTGAGGTGCCTATCTCCATAGCAGGCACTGAGGTGCTGATTTTCATCATTTAATAATCTAGTCTCCCCAAATTAAATCATTCCCATAGTTGCCCAGGTGATGTCACTGTGAAAGGCTGTACGGAGTGGCCTGTTTGCTTTCCAGTGATGTCAGAGGGATTATGCAAGTGCAAGTGAAAGCTGGATTTCTTTCATCTTTACCTGAGGAGTCCCTCTGGGACTGGTGCAGATTTTGGGTTTACTTTGACAGTAACAGTGATGCTGGGAAACAGAATTTACTGACAGGAGAAACCTGATTGCAGTCCTCCCTAGGGAACATTTCCATTTGTCAGAGATCATTCTGTTTGGAATCATTCAGTTGGACTAATAACACTCAAAATTAAACTTCAAATTTGTATTGTAGGAGAGTTTTATACTGATACTGTTTAAGGTAGAATCCCAGCACAAAAATCTATGCATACCATGTAATGGCAATACATGGATCCAGGGATTTATCTAATATATAAGCAATACATGGATCCAGGGATTTATCTAACAATCCCCATTTTGCAAACGTGTTTTTGAGATACAAAATAAATAATTTTTCAATTGTCAGTAACTAGTCCCTGGTGACTTCTTTCTGCCTGCAGCATTTCTTCTTTATCTAAGCAGAATCTGGCACACAGGAACTTGTGACAGAAAAGCAGTGTGTCTGAGCAAATGATTTTGATTGAATATTTGGTGCATTATAGGCATAGCTTTCTGGAGATCTGTAATTCTCACTGTTCCACCCTAAGTCAGTGGGAGCTGCCTGTGCCTCCCATCTTTGAAAGCCAAACCCTAAATGTTACCTACATGCTTCTAGTTGTTCATATCAAGTCACAACAGTACACCTGTGCTAACCTGTTAGGGAGTTTTATGATGCAGATGCAAAAAAATCATAGATTAATATAACCAAGCATTTATTTATTATGTCCTCAGAAATAAGGGATAAGGCAGGCTGGCATGATGCCCTGAGCCCAGCCTCCACAATGATTTCACTCCTCCTGAGACACATCCACCAACATTCATCTTGTCTCTTCCCCTTCCTCTTCCTTTAGTTTCTCAAACTTCAGGAGTTTCTTCTGGCAGGCACGCTCCTCACTGCTGCTTACACTGGAGCTTTCCTCTGAGCTTTCGGAGAGGAGATACTTGATTGCTATCATGTCCTTCTTGTTCATTTGCAAGCAGAGGCAGGAGGATTCGCTCACCTTAAATGACTCCCCCCACATACTGTTGCACATGTTGGTCCCATTTACATACATCTGGGTGTCAAATAAAAATTGCAGCAATTACATTTAAAAAGAATTGAGTACAAATTAATTTATATTAGATTGGTTAACATTTATCATTTTTTAAAATCGGTACTAAATTATTCTAAAAAATGCAACCTGTAGTCATCCAAACACTCTCCTGCTATGTGTCATGTCTCATCACTTCTCAGAGATCTTAAAATATTACCACTGGCAGAAGATATTTGCCTAGTGTGAGGGCAAGTCATTAAACAAAGTACAAAGTGATGAATGGCCGAGCCCTTTGTTTCCACCCAGGGTCTGACAGCCTAGCCAGCTTTCTGGGTCTGACAAACTGACGCTGTGTGTGAGACATACAACTTGTAGTATGTCAGGACACTCTGACATGTCTTGGGATCTGAGTACTGCTGAAAGTGCCAGACTAACTGTTTTGAAAATGGTAATCTTTTTATCTACAGGCTAAAGGCAGCCCAGTGGATTCATCACTCACTGGGATCTCACTGTGCCTGCTGCAGTGTACGTCATGGAAGGCCAGGGGCAGGACCTCACAGATGAAGAGGAGGGACAGAGCTCAGAAACTGTTTGAAGAAAAGAAGTCAGACAACCATGGTCCCCCAGCCTGCCTTGAAAGTACTGTGTCTGGTGGTGCACAGAGCTTTCTGCTCAGGAAAATATAAACTGCAGCTTCCTGTACTCTACGCAAGTCAATCTGTCCTATTCTTGATACTACCTCATTTTGTAAGGCCTGTCTGTCATAGCAGCAATACAACCATGCAGCAAAGAAATATCTTACTTGCCAAACTTACATCATGGCAATCTCCTGTCCTCCCAGCTTGAGTATGCCTAAAGAGTCTTAGCTTAGGAGTTATCATGTCCAGCTGCAGGGTAGCCTGGATATGCACTTTATCTTGCTTGCTCTTCCCCCATATGTTTGTGGTTGAAGTTCAATCTTTTCTATTCCAGTAAAGGAGACTTTAGATACTCCCAGAAGCAAAGGCAAATATGAAGTTGGGGGTGATGGCTGGAATAGAAACCTTGTGAATTAAGGAGAGGGAGTGTTGTTAATGAGTGAAATGGACCAGGCAGCAGGTCTATTGGTCTCCATTACTGTGTCACTGATTCGCTTTGCCACCTTGACCATGTCACCAGCACTTCTCTGAAGAAAGCTGTGTTTGATCTGTGATAGCACAAGTAGTCTTTGTGCATCACATTGATTCTTTAATCCTACAGCATTTCTCTTAGTGCTGTCATTTCTGGATATTGTGCTGGGTTACCACTGTCACCAACATATGTAAAGATCTGACTCTGTGTTGTCATCACATAACCTTGGAGAACTTGCGCTTTATGGTTGGGAGATTTCTGCAGGAAAGGTGCTCCGAGTGCGAAAAATTAATGTTTGCAAATGTAAGTCTACTATGGCGAAGTGGGTCTGATCATTGGTAATCCTGCAGCTTCTTCTGCTCCACCCTTTTTCCACCATAAGCTCTTCTTACACAATGTGTCTTTGTCTCCCTGCAGGCAAGGCAGTGCTGACCTGGACTGTGCAGGCAAGCAGATGAGATTGTAATCATCTCTTGTGACTTAGAAATCTGTCCTTTATGAATAATACAGAGTCCATTCCAAATAGCCTGAAAGGCTCTGTAGGCTGTAAAATAACTTTTCAGTTTTACACTGGTCCTAGCAGGGGCGCACTCTATGGAAACTGCACATGCTGGAGGAGGAGTGTGGAGGCCTGCTAGTGCACTGAGAGCAGCAGCAGAGTCAGGGAGGGAAAGGTTGGAGCATCTATTTTTCTCCTTGTGTTCTCACCGCAGTCAGATCTTAGTTGCATCTTCCCTGCTATTCTTGTGCTTTTAAGCAGCAAGAGCCATTATCCATCAGCTTCTGTACAGGTCCTGGATTTCTACTTACTTCTTGCTAATCTGTTCAGAAACTATTAAGAACTGTCCTGGATTTTCTTAAGTCCTTATGTAAGAGACTATTTGTATGTCCTCCAGGCTCTATAAAATATTCATGCTCTTCTACCTGTTAAATTAGTCATTTTATTTTGACCTTCCTACTAACTCTGCTCAAACTCAGAGTGTAACCAGAATGCTGCAGCAAACAAACACTGCCCACAGCTCATTTAATAAACCTGTCCCTAAATTACTGCAAAGGCTTCTTATTCCTCAACTTCTTGGACAGTGTGCTAATCAGTGCACTAACGTCACTTGGAGAGTGCTCTGCTGGGAAAATGATAATGTGTGCCTCGTAAAATTTAAGACAGACCAAATTAGCCTAAAACTGACTATGATCCATTGTACATTCTTAGTATTTAACATTTGTTCCAAATACTCCTTAAAACCACTTGCATGTCAAATGTAGAGCTGCTGATTGCTCTTCCATATGAACCAAGGGCACCTAAAGAAATAAAGTATCTGTCTACAATGCTCTGACATTGGAGAAACTTCCGTGCCTTTTAGGTAATAGTAACTTTGCTTCTATGAGTTCAGTCCAACCAAATGAGCCCAGGGTTTGTGTTATCATTTCCTTTTTATATGGTAAGTGTAGGGTTTTTCTGATTGTTACCAAAAATGCTGAAATGCTTATAATGGCCATGGAGGCCCAATTCCTTTTATTTCTCATTTTAATTAGTTTTACTATGATGCACATTTTCTCTTCTTCACTAGATCTCTCTGGTGATTTTACTTGCACTTGTTTTTCTATATAGCTATTTGTATTAATTTCTTTAGTTTGATCACTTTTCTTGTTCTCTAATGACAAGTCTGTATGTCTGCAAACATACTTAACTAGTACATACAATGGGTTAAGACTAGGTTATGAGGAGTAAAGAATTATAGGATAGCTGTAAAAAACAGTCAACTGCCACTGACTGTCAGTGTGGCAGAGAAAAAGGAAACAACAGTGCTGCACATATTAGCAGTAATTCTGATTAGAAGGGGGGTTTATCTGAGTAGAATAAGGACCCTAAGACTTCTGATGCATCTAATCTGAAACCTTCAGGCAAAAAAAATACAAATTATTCCAGTTATCTACCCAATAACCTTACATTTCGTGAGTCAATCTGAGGCTGAATTGTTGAAAGGCCTTTTTTTTTTAAAAAAAAATCTCTTACTGTGTTATTTCCAGCCTTTTTCTCCAGTGATCTGCAGACCATGTCTGAACAGCCAATAATTCAAGCAACTTTCTCAGTTACTGGAGTTTTAGAGCTGTCCTTGACTGAAATTTTAGAATTCATAATATTTATTCATCACTTACTTAAAAGACATCCAACATTAAAAAAAAAAAAAAAACACAGAAACTAGCCTGGATATATTGTTTTTAGGCTAACGTTATCGGTGAGTTGCTCCACTCGAACATGTGTTAACTAAATATGTTAGGATGTGTTAAAGATGTCCTGTGGGTTTTGTCAGCAAATAAGTGACTATTACTTGAAACTGGTGTAGAGTAGCAGGGAACCTGCTCTGAAGAAACATCATCTTTACTCCTACTTATCATACAAGCTTATTTTTGGTGAAAAACATGGGCAGTTTAGGGTGTGGTTCTGTGTTTAGTTTAGGAATGGCTGCATCTGGCTCCAAGTGATAAGACTTCTGGATTTGCTGCATGTTTTTCCCTGTAGGTAGTATATTTTCTTTAATAAATAAGTAGAAATGAATTCAGAGTTGAAACCTGTCTCTGGGCCAGGGACAGCTTGAACAGGGCCTGGAGATCATTTATGGAGATTATCATTTGACTTTGATTTCAGCTGGAGCTACTAATAATTAGCACATCTTGGAAACTCAGCTGTTATTTTCCACAGCAACTTGTTTTTTGGCCACTGTCTTAAGCCTGATTAGTATCACTTTTGTAAGGCAGACACAAATTCTGCACTAACTTGACTGTTACTTCCACTTATATCAGTTTCTGAAGTGACCTCTTTAAGTATGAGAACTTGAACCACATTCAAACCAACGAATCTCAGATCTCTGCAAGCCCTATCACCAGTCCTTAACCACTACAGATTAGTCCTGTTCAGTTCTTTGTTTTGAACAGTTTGCATGTGCTCAGTGAAGCTCAACTCCTAATAATACTCAAATAATTTAGCAGTCTTGAATTGTATAAACTTGCCATGATCCTAAACTTAAGTATGTCACCAGAAAAACTCCTGACTCTTAAAAGGTCTGTGGATCAGGTTCCAGGCAATTTTGTTTCTAGAAATCTTGTCAGTCCTCATTTTATACACTTTCATGAACAAAATTAGTTATCCCAACCACTAAACTTTCTCAGAATGATGGGCAGTGCTCTCAGAAAGCTTGTCAGTGCTGCTCTTTAATCACCAGAATAGGCTAGATAGAACAAAGTTAGCTCTATCTAGCCCATGGCAGACACAATGGAGAACATGCTACAGAGATGTCATAGGTATATGGAGAATAAAAAGGAGACAGAAGAACGTAAGGGATTTGAGAGGGATTTGGAGGATAGAAGACCTGAGTATAATAATGTAGAACAGAGAAGAGAGCAAGGAATGCCTAATAGATAAGAAAACCTTAAAAATTCTGTAGTGATTTGGAAATATACATCCCAGTTTCAAAAGCGAGAGGTATGTAAAGCCCTGTGTAAGGAACTTTGTAAAATGTAACTTAAGATCTCTTTTTGTTGTATGACCAAAGTTCATTTACCTTTTGCTATCTAAATCCCACTGTGTTTAAAATAACTACTGCTGTTTGAACTTTGTCATTGGATGTCTACTTTTGTTTCCCAAATAGTATGAATGGTGATAAATAAATATGTGATAGAAGTATGTATATATATTTAGAGAGAGAGAGAGATCTACATAAATACAAATGTTCTAAAATTTATATTTTTAAAAAATCTGATGTAGGGATAGCTTGAAATAGCTGAAGTAAAAATAATCTACCTATTGCATTTTGCATCCACATACTAAAGCAAAAAACTTGTATTTTTTAAAGCCATGTTTGACTGACCAGGTTTTCTTACCTCACTGTATGGGATGCATTTATTCTTACAGTGGTTTATTCCGCTTTCATCCCATTCCCAGTCTGTCAGCCAGTTATAGACACATATGGAATCATCTTTGCAGGCTTCGTACCTTCATGGAGATTATTGTGGAAGAAAAAGTTATTCTCTCACTGTTTTTCAGTGGGTTATAGAGATTCAACTGAAAATGTTTATGTGGGCTATGCCAGTAACGTGGAATGATCACGTAGCACAGTTGAGCAATCTTCAAGAGATGTGCACATTATATTAGCTTTAAATGTAAGTAAACTCCGAACTGGCCAGGAAGACCTAAATATCAATGAGAACTAAACAGTTCATTCACTGCATTCTATACTTACAGATTTATATAAAGGACTTATGTTCTGAGGAGCAACACTCACTGATACAATGTTTTCTTCTTGGTTACCCTTGCTGATGTTACTCAGTTGAAAAAATATTTCTTGTATGGGAGGGAACTTCATGAATGCTGATGGTCAGCGCTGTGTCATGGGGAAGGCACTCTTAAGAGCGAACTGTACTGTGAGGGCGATGGTGGGAGTACTTGTATTTATGAATTAAGATGGGAAGGGAAGAATGATAATTCTTGGATGGGGGATTGCTATGAAGAATATTTTTTGAAATAGGGAAAGCCTATAAGCAGAAAATCATATAAACTAGTAGGATGTCACCTCTAGAATCATACTTTCAAAAAAGTTAACCTGGAAGTGAAGGAGGAAATTTAAGGGTCATGTAGCATATAGAGTTCAAACTGTTTACATTTTGAGTGGTTCTTAAGTGATAATATAAAGAAAAGCCTGGAAATAGGCTAGAATCAGTAAAGTGTGCAACTGGCTGGTCTATGTAATGAGACACCACATGGTTTACATCATTTCCTTCCTTCCGCTTCTCTATATGTTCTGCTTTGTGGCTCTTACCTTCCTTAAGAATCTCTACCTGCAAATCAGTTAACATCTTTAATATAGTCTCAATGGCTTCAGGTAGATCATTCGCACCAGTAAATAAGAATGCCAAAAACCATGAGCCACAGCCTTCAAAAAGTAAGACTATCTCAATATGATATTTAAAATTAATCCATTTGGATATCATTTCTCTGTGTCTTTTTTAATCTTCAGGGTCATGTTTCCAACACTGCTTTGAAATCATGAGGGATGCAGAACTTATGTTTTTAAGTGAAAGATGAGCTTAGCATGTATTTGCATAACTGCAGGAACTAGACATTGCAGTACATCTGCACATGTAAAAAGGCAAGAACATGCACATCTGAAGAACATTCGCATGTTCTGAGCTTTTGTGCTACAGACCATCTTTACTGAATAGTACCTGGAGTATTAAGCCACAGCCTATACCAGGTGTTGGTTCTAGGTGTTGGTTATTACAAGCACAAGGACTAATTAATTACAAGTGCTTAGACCAGTACATGCACAATTGAAACTGACCTTGAGTACTTTTTATTGCAGTGGTGACTAAAGTGATTTTAAACATATTTGTAGTACAGTACACACAGAAGCTATCCAATAGGATTCAAATGTTCCTGCCTTTTGTTTCCCCATTGAAATCAGTTTTCAAAAGTCAAGATTTATGCTGAAGGACTGACTAGATGAAAAGCTCTATTGTGACTCAGTGACTTATTAAACACCTGCGTTGCAAAAGTTCAGCTTTTCAAAGCAGCTCTTTGACGCAGTGACCAGAACACTAGAAAGCAAAATCCTGCATATTGTAGTGGTCACAAGCTATTGCTATCTTTCCAAAACACTCCACATTTTTTCTGTCTCTCTGCCTTGGTGCAGGGTAAGGACAGAGTGAGTAGTGGGAGAAAGGGCAATGCCAGATGAAGAATAGTCCGGGTCTGGACTAAACAGGTTTAGGGCAGAAGACGGAGGTATTCTTATAGGTGTTCATCCATAAATCTGCTGCCAGAGCTAGGGGCTGCAAATTGGTAAATTAATATAATGTGACGCTAGTAAGCGAGTCCTGCCAGTTTGTGCCATGACTGAATTTCGGAATAGGGACTATAAGAATAATTGGTTTGTTGATTGTTAGCTGCTGTGTACAGCCTGACTGAAAAATAAATATAGAGATAACTCCCTAGTGAGAGCTCTTTCTCGAATACTATTCTACCTGCTTGAAGGCACACCATAGTTAGGAGCATGAACACAAAGTTTTTGTTAATCACCATCTGTGAACTCTGCACATACCAACATCAGATTTAACAATTGTCCTGGATTCTTCAAGCCATGTAGGCATGTCCTTTACTTTAAGCATGCACTTAAATTCATTGCTTTCCAGCAAAGTAGTTCAGTTTATACTGTCAGCTGCCTAATAGTAGCACTTCAATTGAAAGCAGTTATGCCATTTCCATGGGCTTATTTTCTTATTTATTTATTTAATTTGGCTATGTATTTTTCAGTTTGATGGTGTCTCTGACCAGGGTTGCTCTGTGGCCTTTCAGTGAACACTGCTGGTGCCTGGGTGGGGATGGGGTAGAGGAAGGAATGAGCAGCCTGGGGTTGGGAGAGGCAGAACGGCTTCGTTTGAAGTCAGTGTCACCTTCAGTTATACATTATACATTTCAAACTTATGAATATGTATTGCAGAGTTTTACTGAGCTGAAGCATCTATGCTAGGTATCCTAGGGAATCTGAAATAGATGTTTGTTAAAGTTTTTTTTTATTTTTAATCACTATTGCCCGTTGAATTGTCACATGAAACGTTCTTAATTATGATTGTTGCCTGACTCTGTCCTTTGCTATATAAGCAGGCAGCAAGGCATAATTCTATTTTTATGGGTTTTTCTTTAGTCTTTTAGGAACTAATTATTAAGCTAAATTTATGAGAAATAACTTCTGAAAGTCTGATTCCTGCTGTTCAGAAACCCATAGTTGGTTTCTACAAACATTAATTAAAACCTATGAGAAACATAAATATTTGAAAGATCCTTCCCTATCACAGTAGCTACCCATGCACACCTGGTAGGATATTTTTATTTTAATTTTTATTAAAAAATTTTATCTTTATTTTTTTCATTTTTGGGGGTCTTTCCCCTTTTAAATGACTCAGGGGCATTTTACAGGTGGATCAGAAAGCATCTTGCCCATAACGCTTTTTGAAAAGCAATAGTTTTTGGACTAGTGGAAGCAAGGAATCCTAAGACAATAGGAAGAAAGGGAAGGCCCTAAGCTAGTCAGATGGATTTCTTTTAAATGAAGTCACTGCTCATTCAGAATCCTCTGCACATTTCTGGCCACAAAGACATACAGTACGCAGCAGGCACATTCACGGCATGTAGAGAAAGTAGGTCACATCACTAGCAGTGCTACAGCACACTAAAAGGACTCCAGTGAATAGGACGTGAAAAAAAATGTTACTTTAAATTGCCAGAAAGAGTGGGAAATCTGTCCAAGCTCTTTTGTAGCCTCTAGCCTTAAAAAGGGTGAGGAAAAGGGATTGACATTGGCATTAGGCAGGCATACAGACTAGCGTGCACGGTAATGGGTCATCTTTACGTTTTTGATTCAGGCAAGGCATCTGTGACGCCAACAGGGGCAATAGATCATTGTTCGGTATTTGTTTAGAGTAGAGTCTACTGTCTGCCAGGAGACTCTCAGTCCTGGCAAAAGGGACTGTTTTTCCTGTATATCAGCTCTCAATCTGCTATAGCACATATACTTCCCAATAACAAAAGTTACAAAATGCTATTTACTGGAGGTTATGGTAATAATCAGGGGCAACTGAGGGTTTTGGGATGTGATATTGACCTACAATATACATTTTGGAAATATGAGATTTCTCATATATACTAAAGCTGGTTTAAATCAATCCATCACTGTGAAAAGACTTTTCAGTGGATGCAATCTAAATTTTCAGATTTCTTTCATTTTATGCTTTTATTGGATATAGCAGCTTGATGACCTTGATGACCTTGATGTGACGACTGTTGCATATTCTGCTTATATTATTTTGAGATACATTTATTTTAGATACTGGTATTCTATCAGTTTGGCTGTTACACCTAATCTAAAGCCACTGGCAACTCCAATGCCCAAATATTCAAATCATTTCAAATTTCATTATATTTGGTTCTGAGGTTTGAGGTTCTGAGTATTGAGTCAAATTCAGGATCTCAGTTCTTGTCTTCAAGGCAGTCAATAATATGGATTCAGTTTAAAAGATTACCAAAAGTTTAGGAAAGAGGACTGCAAATGACAAATCTGTTCCAGAAACACATGGAATTTCCTAACAGAAATAAAATTCATTGCTAGAGGATATTCTAGGCAAGCTAATAAATGTATCAGCCCTTATCACTATCTTCCATTCCAAATGCAGGCTGTGTTTGTTGTTTCCTTCTCTGGCACAAAGCAATGCAGACAAATTTAAAGATAAATCGTACCAAAATACTGCATTGCACACATTACTTTCCCCTTGGAGAGAAGATGAAAGTGAAAATGGATCCATGTGACAAATAATAGTAAAGTTGCATAAGCACTAGGGAAAGCACTGTACAGAGCAGCACAAATCATGTATCACCATGTGTGCAGTAAATGCTGTGCTTCCAAGGAAAGCTCTTTTGTAAGATTTTTAAAAGTATTAAAACAAATTTTCATGCTTTTTAAAGCAGCCTGAGGAATTTGGACATTCACGGTTAATTATTTTCAAGTAAAGCTAGCAGTTTTGATCCTATGGTGTGAAACAGCCTGTGCTGTTGTACTACGTTTCACAGCAATTTACCCCTATAGAAAAGTTACTGTGGTTACTAGGCACAAACCCAAAATACAACATTAATGTGATGCTGGGTTTTATATATGCAGGGATGACACTATTTAAGATCTAACATCTCATAATAGTCTTAGATCACTAAAAAAATCTAAGCACCCCACTTGGATATAATGCTTTTCTCCAAGACTAAGGCCAGATAGGTGCTGGGCTGTCCAACTCTGTCTTCCACTGAAAAATAAATGTGAGTCTCTGACCCTGTGTTTTGGGAAATAAAATGAAATGCTGTTATGCTTCCTCATTATTATTACTATTTTTAGTATTAGTTGGCTGAAAGTTTCTCTGAGAGTCAAGCTTTTAGGCTTAGTTTTAACAGAGAGGGATGCTGGAAACAAAGAGAAAAGGCCAAGAGTAAAAAATGAACCTAATTTGTAATATATATGAATTTAAAACCATAGAGAAAGTGGCTGCTTTCATGATTTCAGTGCATTTCATACACAGAGGAATAAAATAAATATATCATGAACAAGTACTCAGATTTAAAATCCTAACTGCGTAATCTGTATTTTGTAGCTCGCAGACATAGATTTTTTGAAGGGTGGGCAGGCTCCCACTGCTGTTAGTTCCCATCAGTGTGGTGTGAGCTCCTCCATCACATCAGGCAGTTCTGATGCCCCTGCATAGCTTCCTCACTGATGGCAGGGCTGTGCTGTCTTTGAGCCCCTAAACTATGACAGAGACAGGCTCCATCCTGATTAATCCTGTGACATTATTATTTTGGGGGTAGTAGTTTAACAGAGGAAAAAGTAGAGGCAGCAAAAAAAAAAACCCAGTGAGCAAGGAAAACAGGTGAAAAGCAATAAAGGTGATGCAACATTACAGAACCTACTTACCACTTGCTTGGGAGCTCTGGGCTTTCACGACCTGAGTAATAAAGGTGTATTAAAGCTAAATTGAAATACTTTGATAAAAAGCTGAACCTACCAGTCATCACAGAAGCTTTGACACACCGGAACAGATTGGATAGCAGCAGTGTAGTTGGGATGGATCCAGTGAGCAGCGTGTGGAGAACACCGGTAAAAGCACTCAATTTTCTTTGTGAAATCTTCACAGCTGCGGCAGGTGAGAAAAGCCACAAATAAACCTGTTTCTTAGCATCAAGGTTATAGCCTCCATTTTCTAGGCCTGCTTTGAGGTGGATGCAACATTACAGATCAGGAGAAAAAACTTAGAAAAGCATCCTTTTACCCTGTTTGTGTCTAGGTTCCAAACTCATTACTTTGGCATTGTGCACAGGCTCTGACTGTGCAATTACCACAGCCAACTGAAGAGTGCACAAATGTTTCCATGCATATTTCAGCCCTATTTGTGTAAGCTTTCCATAAACTTTTGAGGCCTTGAGTTTTCCTGGCAGAATGACTCAAGGCAATAATAAAATGTAGCTTAAAACTATAGTACAAAACTTCTTCTATGTTGTAGTCTCATGGTTTCTGTAATCTTTAGTTTTTCCCACAGCCCAGATGAAGTTACTTAAAAACACATACTGTTGCTGCTCTTCTGGGAGTGGCAGATCATAGCTGTTACTTTTGCACATCTGTTTTTGCTTAATTGTTTTGTACTTTCCTTCTTTTCTTTCTATAACTTACCATGTTTCACAGCTCTAACATCTAACAGGATACTAAAAATCTTAATTATGAAGACATTCTTCATGGTTACAAAACCCATGGGACTACAAGCATTTTTCTTATAAATATTCAGAAGTTTCATTTCTGGTCTCTTCTGTGCATTTTGTTTGCAAGGCTTAGTCATCTAGCTGATCTGCTTTACAAGAAAGGGGAAAAGCCTTGCCTATATTAACTAGGGGTCACGCTTTCTGGTACATGATGGTTGCTTTGCACAGCTACAGAGGTGCAGTGTGGTTGTTACCTGCTGAGTTTATGACTACTTTGCATTGCCAGATTTCAGTGGAACAGACAGGTCTGGTTCTAAAATGAAAGAAAACTTTAAAATGTGTAGCCATTTCTTGATAAAATGGCATAAATCAGTCTGCACAAAGTGTGTATGTTTAAGGATTCGTGGACTTTTGTGAGAGGAGAAAAAGAAGAGCAGGACTTTGGTCTGGTGAAAACATAAACATGATGGGAACTAGGGTGGGTGGCATCCATCACCTCTAGGGCAATTTAGTGACTTTCCATCAGCAGCTCCAGGGGGAGTTAACACTAGCTGCCTAGCTCCTACAGCAAAGCTCTAACAAAGCAGGACATAGACAACATCAAAGCTGACTTACGATTTACTGAGCTGCCCACATCTGTTCCAGTAGCTCTTGTTTATTTTAATTACTGGAGAATGAGCCAATTGCTCTGTGAAGTTTGCATAGCAACAGGAAGCTGTTAGGAATGAAACAAAGATCTTGCAATAAGGATTTTCTTTAACACTATATTTAGAAGACTAAATATTTAAGATTAATCTTTTTTGGCCAATAAGAAGATAAAATCTCTTGGTACTAACTGGAACTACTTAAGCTCTTACATTTTTGGCATTGGAAGTGGCAGTAAATGCTAAATGAGATGAACAGCCATCAATATTTCTTTGTAAAGATGTACAGCTCACTCCCTTTCCCCAGAGCAGTTCGGCAGTGTTTAGGCAAATGTTATATACTGGGGGATATTAATTTTGAAAGCTATCAAACATTACAAGAATTAAATGTAATAAATATACCTACTGTACTTTGCTTATTATGAAATTTTGATTTTAACCTTTTCCAATTGGTGCTGTTTTTAATAAGGCGATGTATTTAATAAGGACAATGTTTAATTCATTAATACAATCAAGAGAGAAATATATATATTTGAAATATGTTTATACTTAATCAAAATAGGCCAGATTCATTTTGTGGTAAACTTATTTAAGTAGATGGAGTAAAGGAAAGAAAAACTTGCATCAGAATTTAAAAAAGATAATAAATAAAGCCAAAGGGAGTTTTACAGTTGACTTCATAAGAAGCAGAATTTGACTCTTGACTTGAATGCAGCAAAATGCCAATGAGGGAAGCTTTCAAATGCAACTTCTACTGCATCTTAAATATTTTCAAGAAATCAAAGGAACTGCCAGACAGTTAATGAATACAATGCTGTATTTTGAGACAAAGATTAAGCCACTCTTACATTCAGAATACAGAGTGCATTCCTGCATGTTTGGCTCAAGACTTGGCTTCAGTTTGTGAGTTTCTCCTTCCAGACAGCTGTGCTTTTTGCAGGTAGATGATGTTATGACAGCAAAGAGGGCGACAGCAAACCTCAACATTGTTGATCAGTACTTTTCCTGTATGGTGAGAAGACTTTATTTATATCCGTTATTTATAGTAAAAGTCATAAGCTTAAAGGAAGGGCTGCTTTAAAAAGCACATATACACACAAATAAAATACCCTCAGCAAAGATGTGTGTGTAAATATTAACACCCATATGTCCCTCTTCTCATTGCTTATGTCTGAATAAACATATTTCTGCTATGTATTTTTGAGGTTTGGCAGCTAGTGGTAAAAGCATTAGTTCAGGCTTTTTATGAAAAGGTGTTATAATTATCAGTATTATTTTCCATTCTTTATGAATTCTACTCTTTCTCATGTGCTATTTTTACTACCTCTGCCCCCTGAACAGAGATTTTCTGTGACCTGTCTATGAAGTTCTTCAGAACTAGTATCAGTGAGTGAACACTCTTGCTTCCACAGTGTATACATTTCTTTTTCATGGTGTTCCACTTAGGCATAAATATGACAGCAAAGCCTTAAAGTAATAGATTAAGAATGTGTAGTAAAATTGAGTTAACTCTTTAAAAAAATGATTTCAAAATTTCAGATTTTGTACACTGACTTGAATTTATCTTTGAATCCTTTCAAGAGACTGCTTCACGGGATTTGAAAGAAAGACTGATTAGTTCTAAAAGCTGCAGAGTTCTTTTGCACGCTGGGCAACCATACATTTAATACAGCTACAAGTGAGCTAATGGACTGTAAAATAGTAGTCAGCACCTGAGCTGGATAAATTAAGTAGATAACTTGCCTTCTGTGAGACTTTGCTAATTTATACTTCAGAATCTGGTCTGTTATTTTCTGCCTGTTTTGTAGAGCTCAGTCAAAAGGGCAAGATAAGAATGTTTTATCTGGGAAACCAAAATTTCTCTAAATGCAGACTACATATGAGTGAGCTATATAGGTAAATCTAGAACCTGTTACATAAATCAAAGCATAATTCTTTAGACATGTTATCAACTTAACACTTCATTCTTTAGTTAAATATCCCTGTTACCTTTTTGCTAGAATTTTGCCTGAATAAGGACTGTATTTCCTGTACATACCTAGACTTTTCAGATATGAAGAAAACGACATGTTGCAGAAGAAGAAAACTATACATTTTCTCACTAATTTCTCACCTCTCTTGCTGTTCTTCTAGGTGATACTTCTCCCTGGAACAGGGACACAGTAAATTGCTTTTCTCATTTTCCCCTTTATATACACACCATCTGGTAGCAGTGCTCCAGCAGTTGTTTGCCCTGGAAGAGTTCCTTGGCCTTTTGGAATGCTAACATAGATTTAGCTCAAAAGCAGATGCGATGACCAGCACATAATGCCCTTTTATAGATTGCAAATGTGGACAAGGTAAACAGGAAAGTACAAACGTAGGTTAGGGAAAAAAAAAAAGCCAGCCCTCTTCTACCAAATGTAACTGCCCTCCCAAACTTATCAATGATTCCTATTATTAGTAATTCTTGGTTTCATTTTTACAAAAGAGTCGTCAGGCTCTCAGCAGAGATTAGGACTGAATTAGAGACATTAAAAACAACCCACATCATATTTCAGCCGAACTAGCTTAATTTTTACTATAGATATGACAGCTTCCCTTGTGTTACCTGCTAAATTTATCGCAGCTCCTAGAAGAGAATTCCTGTCTCCTGATTCGCAGGTCTCATCTCTTAGATCAAAAGATCCCTTTTAAATGTGCTGCTGTTTGCTTTGGCTGATGTTCCTCCCTCATATGTGACTTCCAACAGATGTCACAAACACTAAAAAAAAACTTGCTTATATCATTGATTCCTGCTTGGATTTTATTGTGAAATTTCATTTCAATTTCATTTCATACTTTCTGCAGAGGATTCCACATCTCAACATGAACAATCATATAAAGTAGACATGGTGATTAAAAATAGCTGCACTTACTCTCATAGATCAGTTCTCACTGACATTCTCTAATGAGTGACACCAGAGATTATCTTCAAATTGTGTAGCTGCATAAGGAACAAAACATCTGCTGTTTCTGTGTTTAAAATGCAACAGTGGTTTGCCTGATACTACTATGAAGTCAGTATTTAGAAAACTTTTTTTCTTGAAAAAAACCTACTGGCATAATAGAAAGGTATGAATCTCACTGAGCAAACTCATCAAGTTTGATAATAAAACAATCTCTATTAATTATAAGCACTGATTCCTATTCTAGCTCTAGTACATGCCTCAAGGCAAAAGTGCTGCTAACCTAAAAAAAGCAACTGATCAGTTGGAACTATGGGCTTTTCTAATTTATCAGAATGGATTTATTTAAGACAAGTTTAAGGGAGCATAAGGTAATCATAGGAGAAACTGAAGTAAATGTAATACCTGATTACCCAGGCCTTCACCTTATTTGCCTTGATCTGGTGTTGGCTGAAATTAATAGAGCTGCTTGCTGATTTATAATGCAAAGGACCAGTGCATACTCCTTTGTATGTACACCTGTGTACTCATACAAAATAAGGACCATTGTGTAATATAAGCACTCACTTTCAATATTGGGGTAAGTGAATGAGCTAGCCAGCATGGTGAAAAGAGCAGAAATAGTATGTTCTGTGCCTTACTGCTTGGTTTGCACAAAATACGTACACATTTGCAAAGGTATAAGTATGTCAAAAGGTATCTGGTCATGCCTCTGTTTACAGAATTGACATACGAATTATATTAAGCTATAGGAAACTGATCTTTTTAAGGCTTTGAATATGAGCCAAATGGGACCACTTGCCTGGAAATTAGACAGAGTTTCTAGCAGCAGGAAGGAAAATTGTCATATGTTTGTGATTTCTCAGACTTGGCTTCAGTTAGAAATATATGTAAGCAGGCTCAGCCTAGGAGCTGTTAGAGATTTTAGCTATACATCATCCTCACTGGAGAAAAGAACTTTATTTTTTCTTAAATTATTCTCCAGGTAATTATTTTGCATAATGTCCCATATTGAGAAAAGGGAAGTTTCTTACTGCTTCCCGTACTTGAATGGGTCATTTCTCCTTATCTGTTAAAATTGAAATTATTTTCACGTACTCACTGATGTTGTACATTAATTTTAAGACTCCTCATTTAATTTCAACCTTAATCAGTGTCCTGTAACTCCTATTCATCTTTTCACACTTGTTAGATAGACTTAAAAAATGCATAATGTTAAGATATGGCCACAGAATAATCATAATGTTCAGGAACCCCAACATTAAGTTATTATCATCTGATGATCTGATGGATCATGGACTGTGATGCTAGTAAAGGTATGTACCTATTCCAAAAACACAGAAACTGCTATACCAGGTCTCAAAAGCCATCTGACTGAGTAGCTTCCTTCTGGCAGGACCCATTAGCAGGTAATTAGGGAAAAAAAGGTATAAGAAATAAAGCAACAGTAGCTAGTAAAACTTCCCAGCTTCTGGCCATCAGTTTAGTAACTATGTCAACTGACATCTTCTCACTCAACACAGTGATTCTTTTTTTGTGAGTCAGATCTCTTCAAGGACTGAAGTAAGCTTTTACAGTTTTTATTGTTAACTTTGCGAAGCTGATGTGTTTAAGGGAAGAATGGTTTGCACTTTCAGCCAGTGACACTTGCCAGCTCCACTGTGACAACAGCATGGCTGCAGGGAGATGGAGTTTCAGTAGCATATATGCTTTGGGCCTGTTTTATTATAGATGATGATATGGGCTTATGAAATTAATCTCCTTGTTCCTTGTATCTCAGTGTGAGCCTGCACACTCAGAAGTTGCAAGTGTTTTTCTCATTAACTGTAATGAGAAATGTAATGAGGAGCACAGTCCATTATCTAATTTAGTGTCATTCCTCAAGCTCCTTTACAGAACTACATTTAAAGTTGCAACAACTGCCGTATTATTTACTGACCAGTTTTTTAATATACATACATACATACATACATATATATATATATATATATATATATATATATATAAATAAAATTGACTTCTATGTTGTTAGTTTTCAGAACCATGAGCTTGTGTTCACAAATCTCTCTGCTGAATGAATCATGTCACAAGTCAAGCTGAATGCCAGAGGAGACACTCCAGGCGGACTCAGTCTGGCACTCCCAATTCTGGAAAAAAAATCTGAGGTCAAATCTTGACAGTACTCAGTTTAAGATGTAATTTATTTCTATTCACTCCAGGGACTCCAAGATTTCTCCTTTTATTTGGTCTGCGGAAGGACTTCATGGCATGAGGTAAGGCTTACTTGATTTTCTTTTCAGTACACAAATGTTTTTGTGCTAGTTCTCCAACCAGGCACAGGAAAGGCAAAAAGACCAGTAATTTTATATAACCAAAAGAATGAGTCAGTGGAAAAAAAAGCTGAGATTGTAATGAACTAGGAGGTTTAAAAAGCAATCACAACCCAAACAACAAAGCTATCAATCTAAGGAATGTTATTTTAAGCCTCATATTGGGTTTTCCAAAATTAAAAGGAGTAAAAAGCTATATTTTTAGCTTATTACTGAGTTGAAAGCACCTCTTGAAAACATAACTGAATGCTCCTCCTTTACCCTAATCTTTCATTTGCCTTTCACATTCTTGCTAGAATGTTTCTGTGAGGTTCCTTGAACCATTTTTTTTTTATTAAATAATAGGCTTTGGTTTGGATGGCTGTTGATGGCCTATAGTTCAGAATTAATCAACCACAATCTTGTCCCTGATATAGACTGTTAATATTTTATTGAATTCCCTACAACTAGTTATGAATGACAAATTTCTTTAGGGAAGCATGATTACTTTCTTTTTATTTGTACTTCTTTTATTATGAGTCATTATTATTTATATTGAGATAATACCTAGATATCCCCAGCTAAAGTTGTGATGTAGTGCTCTGAAGCACTTAGTGGCAATACTGGATTATGGATGGCCATGTTCCCCAGCCCCCTTTCCCTCCACTGAGCTGGCACAACTCTTGTGCTCCCAACTAGACAGGGGACTGATCCAGCAAAGAAGAACTAAGTTCTTCCCTCACTCCAGTGTTTCTGGAGCCACATCAGTTTCTCAGCTCAGTTCATAGCACGGCTGTAGAAATGGTTGTGTTGGTGTGAGGACAGTGGTGGGATAACAGTGAGAAAAAGTGGAAGCTAGCAATGGCAGGACTTCAAGCCAGAACTGCCAACCTCTAAGCCTCAGCATGTTAGCATTCTAGGTGGTGGGTGTTTTTTTTTTTTTTTTTTTTTTAGTCGCTATCTTGAACACTTTGCAATCAAGTTGTCTAGAGAGTAAACAGACAGTGCACACACAAGGTAACACTAAGATCATGTTCTCCTTATTAAACAGCAGTGACAGGAAACCACCAGATTAATCATTGCTGAACCTTTTGTGGAAGCCTCAGAAGAGGGATGAGCTTTGAGAACACAGTTGAGCTCAATGTACTGTCTGCGCAGACTTCTCTGAGGTGTGACTCGCAGGCATGCCTTATTAGCTCTAGAAAACTTACCTTATATTCTTTTGCCCCGGGGTAAATCTGAGGTTCGAAAACTGACCACAGCACTGCTAGGAATGGTGTTTTTTCCTAATACCTTTCTTTGCCTTATAACCCTCTCGGCATCCCTCTCCTGGCTCCCCTCTCTCTGTTGCATCAATCAAAACTGTCTTTTTTTCTAAGTCCCTCCACATTTTATCTCCACCCTTTTTCTCTCTCCTCTCTCAATAGAGGCAGATTAAATCTCTTGGAGTGTCCTGATGACAGCCTCCACTGCACACCTGTTGGATTTCCATGGCTTGCTTTCTTGTGTCATCTCACATTCAGAAGGCATAAAAAACAGTAAAACCCTGTGTAATCCTCCCCCTGGCCCTCTTTAAAAGTCACCTTTGTTTGGCTGTCCAAAGAGACTGTGACAAGATAGGACCTGGTGCTAATCCTGCTGGTCAGCATCTCTCCACTCCCCATGTGCTTCCCTTTCTGGACCCACCTTTTCAGGCACAGTTTTCCCAGGGCCTGGCAAGGCTCCATCCTGCCTAAGAACTGTGGCCGTGCCGTGCACACCTATCTGCTCAGGCTGGTGCTGGATCTGCCCCTGCAGCTGGTGTCTCACCTTCCTGTTCAGCTGTAGACTCTCTAGGGCTTTTTGATTTGGGTTACTATAGAGATACACACATATGTGTGTATCTCTATACATATACATATATAGATATGTATATGTATGTATATATATAAAAGCATCTAAGAGCAACAGCTCAACTACAGCAGTTACTGAACAACCAAGTCTGTCCTGACAGTGAAGACAGCATATATACTGGCCTCCTTCTGTCTCTTTAAAGCCATAATGAGCTTTTGTTGCTCAGAACTCATGTTAACCTAGCTATTTTGCTAAGCTCTCCCTAAACCTCACAGCTTTACTTTTAACTCCTAATGTGTATTTGCATATCTACACTTTCCTACCAGATGTAAATATGATACCCAGAATAAGATTATAGTAGTGCAAAGCTGTCATTTCAACATACTGTATCACTACAAAAAGGGATACATGTCCTTCACATTATATAAAGAAGAGAAATAATAATGGAAATGGAAATCATATCCAGTTGTGACTGGACTTTGGTTATATGTGGATCTAGCAATTGCCATACTGGATCAAGCTGTCCATTAGTTTACTTACCTATCTTGTCTCTGAGTGTGACTAACAGTAGTAGTTCCTGGGAAAATGGAGAATATTTGTAATAGGCTTTTACAAAATAACCTGCTGGTAAGAGAAATTTCTTCCTAATCCTCCTTAATTCAGTGATCAGCTTGTACCCTGAAACATAAGTGCTTATGTCCTTCTACAAAAAGATTCCCAATGCAACTATTTTTATTAATTACACAAATGTCTACTGCAGACCTGTTCAAATAGCACACCCCACTAGATTTGCATTGTCTGTAGATTTTGTCTAGGTTGTCTCAAGGTCTCAGACCTATAACTTCTTCTGAATTCTTTTGGAAAAATCTGTATTTCTTACCATTTTCCTGGATTTTGGGTGGGGGGAGAGGGCAGATGCACTGTGCAGCTGCAGTTCTCAGCTGTGCAGGCAGCATGCACTGCTGGCTAGTCTAGCAGAGCTGGGGTTGGCGTATTGCTTTTTGCTGAGTATAATGATACATCATTCTATAAAGGTTAATTGATTAGTCTTGATTAAACCCTTTTCTAACAAATCTCTTCCTCTCTGCATTTCATCTATCTACCTTTACCTTTAATTTTTTATTTTACTCGTAACTGGCATTAGTTGTATCAAGCTATTTCTCAAATGAATCTTGAAAAAAAGAATGCTGTCATAGAGGTGAAATAAAGGAAATAGCCTAGAGGCACTGTTATGATATGCAGCCTATATAATTAGTTCTCATTACCATGATCCTACTCAGGTACAGTATAGCATATCCCAAAGACTTGTGCAATCTTAAGGGCTGACAGTGTATTGTGGGTTGCCAGACACTAGCACTGCAGTGTAAAGACCAAAACTTCACTGTGCAACCCATTAGAACTGGGTCACTTACGGAAGGTGCGTGACAGCTTAACACGCAGACCAGCTAAACCTATTTCATCCATCTCATACAGAGTAGAAATACTGAGAGTGAAGATTAGGTGAACAGTGTAAATGGAATGAAAAATGACAAGCCACAGTAATGTATTTATTTGGTGGCATTAGCTATGCAGTTCTGCCTTGGAAACAGTGACGCAGGTGATCAGCTGGGTTTTGTGCTGTACTGTTTTTTTTTAATGTTGGAATTCACTTAAATAGGAATTTAAGTGATCAATTGTATTATTTGATTTTGCAGAGCAAATTCTTGTGCTCTGCAACATCCTGATATCTAGTATTTAGCCTTTTCTATCATGTTCACAGTGAAGGGTTTTTTTATCATCACACTTTCAAATTATGTATTTCTATTCTAGCTCCAGAAATTATTACTGTAGCAGTGTGCTCAACGGTCATAAAAAAGGTCCAGATGGATTTATGTTCTTTCAGAAAACATTATGGAATAAGCTGGGCTAGATTTTGTAGTCTGCTTTACCAAAGTACCTTCAAAAAAGCTAGAGAAGGACACAGGGGAATTTTTCCTGAATAGCACTATTCCAGCAACCTTCTGAATCAGAAGTGCATGCTGTTATGTTCTTTATAAATAAATGAAGGTGGATACCAGGGAAAGGAAGTATCTGGAACTACAAAAAGAAACACAATTAAATGAGTATTAACTGATTATCAATCAGTGAGCTACAAAGGCTCTCTGTGTTCCCCTGCTTTCCCTCTGTATTAGTCTATCTAGATAATAGGAAGAAAAAGCCCCTTTAGGAGCTTTTAATTACCCTTCCATCTTTTTTAGATATAATGGACTATCCCTGGAAACAAATATTTTGAGCCCAGGTGTGGCATCACAGCATGCTCTACCTCACCCATCCATGTTCTTTTTCTCTGGAAAGCCACTCACACTTGGTTACTTTTATTTAAAGTTGCAAAACAAATGTTCAGAAAACTAGTTTATATAGGAGGGCACAGAGGGGCAGGAAGAAAGGTCAGTCAGATTGGATTGCACATTCAGACCATATTCAGTGAACAGTTTAAATGGAAAAAATATGTGAGAATCAGTAAAGTGAAGAATATTTTTCCTACTCTTTCAAACTGAAACCTTACTGTCCTTTTGTTTCAAAAATGCTTGAAAGCCATCTTGAGTCCAAAATACTGAACAGGGACTAAAGAGAGAAGGAAATAACCCAGAAACAAACTGCAATATAACCTTTTCACATGTAAAATGTCCTATAAAATCCCAAATTGCTTTTTGGTTCAAGCTGACCAGAAAGATTTTTAAGTTGTTCTGAATTAAAATACTGAACTGAAGGCAATTATCTGGAATTCTGTCTAAAAGCAAAAACTGAAGATTAGTTGTTAACATGTTTCAGAAGTAGGTAGTATTATTCAAATTCTCATTAACATTGCGATTTTTCTTCCTCAAGTATTCTTTTTTGGCACTTGAACTGAACAGGTGTGAGCCAGTGCAAGATGGCTCACAGGCCATAACCAACAAATAACTAATTGGCATCTATGTTGCAACAGGGCACAGATCCAACCAAATTATGACGAGGCACTGAGCCATCCTAATAGACTAACATTATCACAGATGCCAAGATTCTCTAAATTTGCATCATTTACTTAGGGCAGGATTCCTGACTGGGAAATTCTATGATTGTCCATCTCCATCATATACAATTATGATTAAAAAGGATCTCTGTGACTAATCCAGCTTCCTGGAATAGTTTTCAGCAAGAATTTAAACAATTATTTAAAAATGCTCCCACTTGTTTACATCAATAAATCATTTAAAAGTATCTTTATTGCCTTTGTTTCTATAAAATGAATAAATAATGTATAAAATACTTTCTGGTTGAAGATATATGAACTTTTTCAGCTTGGTAAACAGATTTTTTTTCTGCAGCAGTAGCAAGGTTACTGTCTGTGTTTAATAAGAGAGAGAAGAAAAAGACAACTTAGAAGTTCCTTTTGTGAAAAATGGATGTAGAAACTGGTAACTTATACCCTCAGGAAATAATTTACAAAGACAAAAATGTAGAGAGCATATGAATTACTGAGAGGAAACACAAAATGATGATACATGCTCTGATTACTCCTTGAGGTAATGAATCTCTGTAGGCTTGTTTCTTCTACTGAGGAGATGTACTACATCTTAATCTATTTTTGATCCAACCTTGCTCCAAATAAAACAATGAACTATAGCAGTTGACTGAACAGCTGATACCTACTAGTGAAAGTTTTCCTCAGTATTCCAGTTTCACATACTTGTAAAGGACTTGGAGCTGCTTAGAGAAGCACCAGCCATGAGTGTTGTTGGATGGCTCGTGCTTGGTTTCCATCGTGTCATGCTGTAGCTGGTTGATGAAGCAAAAACATGCGGTATTTTTACAAATGCTACCTACCACCAGTGACACATGGTGACAATACAGGAAAGGTCCTGTGCTGTCCTTGCACATTCTCAGAGGTAATTAAATGTTTAACTCTGTTGACTACCAAGCTGGTCCATGCTGGACCCTTGATCCCCGTGACTGAGGCACAGCCCTGGGGGACACTCCTGCACTCTCCACCCTCAGCCCAGGCCTCTGAGGTCTCTCTTGTAAGGGCAGCAGCTGGAGGAGGCTCTTCCTCCTCCCCTACATGAAAGCAGACTAGAAGCGCCCAGAAGTGCCATTTGCCGAGCGCTGCCCGACAGAGCCGCAGCAGCACGCCTCGTCCCCCTGCGGCCATTTCCCCCTCTTCTGCTCCCTTCTCAACGCCGCTCTGGGCCCGGGCGAGGGGCGCTGTACGCCACAGCAGCCCCTCACCGCTCCTGCCCCATGCACTGGGGCAGGGGCCCAAGGCCCTGCGGGCAGCAGCGCGGGGCTGCGGCGCCCCCCTCAGCGACGCCCGCGGGCCGCCACGGCCCCCGCCGCGCGCGCGCGCGCTTTCCCGCCTCGCACCTCGCGCGCGCCCCGCGTGCCAAGTCCCGCGCGCCCCGCCCTCCACCCGCTAAGTCTCGCGCCTCTGCCCGCCGCGGGGCCCGCGCTCTCGCGATAGGCGGAGGCCGGCGGGGGGCGGCGCCGCTGCAGCTGCGGCGCCCGCGCGCTCGCTGACAGGCGGGAGCGGCGGCGGCGGCGGGCATGTCCCTCCGCCCCGCGCGCAGGTGCCGGCGGCGGCGGCGGTGCCGGCGGCGCCGCCCCGGCTCTCCGTGACTCCCGCCGGCCATGGCCGGCTCCGCGCCGCGGGGGCCCGCGCCGCGCCACAGCCGCCGCTGAGGGGAAGCCGCCGCCGCGATGAGGAAGGGCCGCTCCCGGGGGGACAAAGCGGCGGCGCCGCCGCCGCGGAGGGAGCCGGGGCGGGCGGTGGCCGCCAGCGCGGCGGAGCGGAGAGCCGCCCTGCTGGGGAGCGGCGGCAGGAAGGAGCCGGAGGACGCCAGGGCCGTGGGGGCGCCCTGTCGGGAGGCGCCGGAGAGGGTAAAGCCGGGCAGGGGGGGCTCGGCGTGCGGGGCCGGGGGCCTGGCGCGGCCGCCGGGCTGTTGGCGCCCGTTGGCATGGAGACGCGCGGCCCGCGGCGGGGGGGGGCTGTGGCGGCGCCCGGCGGTGCCGCCCTCCGCGCCCGCCCGGGCTGCGGCTGCCGCAGTTGCGGACAGGGCAGCGCCTGGCCGCGGAGGCTCCGCTGGCTCGGCCGGGGGGCGAGCAGCCGCGGCGGCCGGGGCGGGGGGAGGGCGGCTGGGCGCCCCGCGGTCTCCGGGAGCGTGTCCTCTGAGCATCCTCTCACGTGCAAACGCGTTTCTTCAGGTAAGGCGCCCGGAGAAGAGGAGAGGATAAATGTGGTCAGAAATGGAGTTGTGGTTTGTCAGTGTTTTGGACGCGTGGTGTTGAGTAAGTGGTGGTGGTGGTGGCCTGCTGGGAATCTTCCTGGTGCCAAGAGCCTTGCCTGCATGCTGACGAAGGGAGGGAGGGTGCAGCGAAACCTAGTCGGTGTTATATGCTGCCTGCTATTAGTGATTACACTGTACTTCTTCCCAGAAACTTCCTCTATGTTAATCTTATTTGTAATGTTAATTATGGTTCTTTTCCTGATAAGTTTGTTTTATCTTAATTCTTAAAGCAAGTGATATATTTAGGAAATGTATCTCTATAGCTATTTGAAAATATATAGGCTTCCTACAAATGAGAGCATATAAGCTCAGTATGTCTACTCTTGTCATGTCTTTCACTAAAAAGCGATGGTTTCCTTCATTACTACTTAGCATTACAGGGGTGGGAGACCCACGAGATCTTAAACTTTGTTTTGAGTGTATTTTGATATTTCTGTTTTTCATGAGAGAGAAATGAGGGATGAGATTTAACCAATTTAAAAAGCGTAGATGGTGCTTGGCAACTAGCACTTTTTATTCTTCCTGTGAAGATGAGGAAAAAGTATCACATGTACTCAGATTCCAAAGATAGAGCAATTCATTGGTCTGTTTTGCCATTTTTAGGAGCAAAGTGAAAAAATACGTCGTCTGACATCTCTTGTCAAAAAGGTATCTTGAGTTTACGTCATCTTTGCAGATGCTCAGGTTTACACTGTGTAGTTTTTTATGACTTCCTAGGTTATTCTGGAAGAGCTGCATTAGGTGAATGAAGATGAGTTAACATCTGTACAATACTTTAAACAAGTGCTATCTGAAATACAGAAATAACATAATTTTATTTGTAATTACTGCATATATTTAGAAAGAGTAAATGTAAGTAATTATTGTTTAGGATAACTTTCCTAGTTCATTGACTTTTGAGTTACTATGGCGTTTTGTCTGCATTTGCTGTATCACTGCTAGCTATCCTAAAGTTATCATTTGGTGTGTCTAAACTGAGGAGGGTGGGGAAAGGTGTTTTCCTTTGGATATTAGAGAAGGTATATTTTGCAACATAGTTACTTGTGGAAGTCTGGGTTTGGGATAGGAGTACCTGCTCAATTTTACTGAAAATCTGATTTGTTAGTTGTTAACTTGGGAAGAAGATTCACTGCTTACCAGATTATTGGGAATCTGCTAATGGTAGATAAGTGTAAGATACAAATGATAACCTAATCTAAAAACTCCACTTGTATATACATTCTTGCCAAGATCAGAATCTACCCTGACCTTTCCGAAGAAAAAATGCCGTCAGAATTCTTAGAAACCAGACACTACCTTCAGTTTATAGGAGACTTATACTTTGGCTGGTGGCTTTTGACTAATGGTTCTGTCTTGAATATAGAAGTCTCCGTTACAGCCCTGGAAGAAGGAAGGAGCTGTAGTTTTCTTTATTTTCTAGTGCCTTGAAAAGCTAGGTGGTTAATAGGGCAGATTCTGGTCCTCTTTATTTCTCTGTGCTCTGGTGCCTGCTGCTTTTGATGCTTACCACTTTCTGAAACAAATGAATAACGCCAATATCCTTACTATCCTTATTGTGTGTTGTGTGTGGGGAGGAGTCTAAAACCAGAAAAACTGACATTTTCTTTTTCTTTCCTTTCTTCCCAACTGTCATTAAAACAGTGGTTGGTAGAGTGACTGAATGCAATAGCAAGATGTTTGTGGTACTGGTTTGACATATGATGTGGATAGTTTTAAGTTGAATTTCTTACAAATCATACACAGGGAACACACTATATGCTGTATAACATGGTATAGTTTACTCAGGAAGTTTCACCAAAACAGCAGTAAGATTGCAAAATAGGAAAGGCTGCAAATTCAGAAGTGTCAGTATTTGAGTCACCTGAGTCTTTTTAATGGGAGATACTGCCAACTTGTTTGCAGCTCAGGTACTCTGATTAAGACCTGATACAACCTGCAGGAACAGATCTTTCTGTGCTGGTAAGTATTCAGTGTGGTGGAATCCTTGAGATATCTAACTGCTAAAATTTGGGAAGCTTCTACTCAGCCTGTGTTCAAAGGAGAACCTCTTGCCCCTCTTTCCTTTTGTCTTGCATTTGAAGTGGTAGAAGTTTTGTAAATGTAGATGGTGACTGGAAATACATGGATTGTGCTGGGCAACCTTAACTAGGATAACTAAGAACATAAAAGTGACTGTACTCTTGTCACACTAAAGATCCCATTAGCCCAGTATCCTGTCTCTGTCAGCTGCCAAAAGCAGATGCTTAGAGAAGAGTATAAGAACAGCATAAGCAGTGTATATTGAGGAAATACCTCTCCCAGCCTTCAGTAATTTGTGGCTCACAGACTTCCGGAACTAGAGGTGATATTTGTTTTTAGTGCCCCCAGTGGATTTTTTCTTATGTGAATTTGTCCAATCAATATATGAAGCTATATATACTTTCAGCATCCATAACATCCTGTGGCTGAGTGATGTTTTGGAACTTTCTACCTGCTCGTTTCATCCCTTGTTCATTAATTCCCGTATTGGAAGAAGCAGTGAAAAAAGCCTGCATGTTCTTCTGCGTGGCTTATGGTTTAGTAAGGCTTTATTTTATCTACTAGTCCCTTGCTTGTGATTTTTCCAGAGGAGTTCCAGATAGAAGTGACTCTTGTTGTTTTGGTAGTCCATGTAATTTTCTTTGTGCATTTTGCAGTTCTGTGTAAGCTTGGAGATATTGATGCAGGGGTCAGGGGAAAGAGGGTTTGGGGAGCAACAATCAGGACAAACTGCATAGTATTTCAGCATATAATCTTCTGTGAATTTATTTAGTGTATTAGATCTTATACTTTGTTCTTCTGACATCTGCTTTTGTTGTCTGTCTGTCTCACTTCCTCCCCCTCCCTGCCCCCGCCTCCAATCCTCAAGAATTGAATTGAGCTGATACTTTCATGGAGCTGTCTATTATAACTCCACAATTGCTTTTATTTAGTAATAACAGTTCAGAGCCTGTCATTATATATATAAACTTGAGAATTTTTTCCTCTCTATTCATGACTTTCTGTATTATTATGTACATTTAATTTTATCTACTATTTTACAGCATACTTGCACAGTATCATATGAAAGTCTTCTTCAGCTCTTTGGCCATTACTTTGCAACCTTGGATAACTTGAAACGTTGTCAGCAAACTCTGTCCATAAATGTTGAGTTTCTTTGCTAGATTTCACTTAAAAATGTTAAAAGCGTTGATCCCAGGATAGATCCTTGTGGAATTCCACTGGTGATCCTCTTTTTTTTTTTTTTCTTTGTGTGTGTGTGAAAAAGACCAATTGTTCCAAACTTTTACTTTGTATTTATTAATTATTCATTAATTCATAGTAAAATTGTCCTCCTTATCTCATGACAGGTTAGTTTCATTGGGCCTCTAATGGGGTGATGGTCAAACATAGCCTAGTTGAATTTCCATGAATTATCAGCCTAATCATCATATGCTTGCTGTCTACTTTGAAGCAGAAAAATGGAAGTTAAATGGAAAATTATTGTTGCTTAGGAGGCATCTGAAGGCATATTTTAAGCATTAGATTCTTTCCATATCATTCTTGTGAATTAGCTTAAGACATTGTGATATTTATTGTGGAAAAACCCCAAATGGATCATAATTTCTATTTGTCAGTTGCTTTTGTTAGTACTTTCTACTTAAACTGAAAGGTCAGTGTTCTTGTATAAAGCACTGTTCAGTATTTAGAAGATAAAACTTAGGGGATTATGATGGAAGTGTCCAAGACCATGAATGGTATGGAGAGGGTAGATCAGGATCAACAGCTGTTTGTTTCTTCTGATATTAAAGTGGGAGTCAGCCTTAAAAGGAGGTGGGTCTTCATGCAAAAGATAATAGGTGTGTGGAACTCCTTTTGCCAAAGGATCTTACGGATGCAAAAAGCATTCAGAGTGCAAGTACTTGGAGAATTCCTCAGCTGAACTCATAGTATTTAGTAACCTTCAACAGAGCCAATGTGAGCTGAAAGTAACGAGTCTGGGAGAACATGAGAACAAGGCAAACACATTATGCTTCCCCTTACTTGTCCATAGGGATGTTTGTGGCTATTCATGTAGACTTTTTTCCAAGAGGAATGGGTATTAGGCTGATTTAGCAAAACTAAATCCTTCCTTCCCCTGAAAGCAGGGGGAGAATAAACAGATCTGGGAAAAGCCTAAGTAATGCTGGAGGGTTAGGGGGATGGAGGTTGAGAGTGAAAGAACAAAAAAGGAGGATGCTGAGCAGAATATCCTCTGACAACATTCACTGCTCTAGGAAGGCATTCAAGGAACTGGTGAGTGCTGCCCAATGGTGCTCTGCTCAGAGACATGGCAGGGTGATGAAACAAAAATAGACACCATGGCTGTCAGCATTCCACCCGTGCTTCTGTCAAGCTTCCTTTTCCTCTTGTTGTGAGTGACCAGAGCCAGCAGAAGATTAATGAATAGGTTCTGTTTCACTTCATGTGACCTCTTAGGATGATAAAGAGATGAAGAGAAAATCAAGCAGAATCTCAACAAGAAGTTTTGAGAGGTTAGAAGAAGGACTGCAAGTGCTAGAGGCAGGATCTTGGGTTAGATGGACCCTTGGTATTGTATAAAGTTTAGCCTGGCTGTTGCTGACCAAGAGTCAGACTGAAATGTTATTAAAGCTCATTTGTTGCACGTGTATTTATTATGTAGGAGATACTAAGCTGATGGCAGCAGACAAGCCACATACAAAATGTGGAAAAAAGTGAAAAATCTCTTTACTCTTGGTTATCTTTATGCTGGAGGACTCTTTTCTTATAGGGCAGTCAGTGTGGTAGACTGCTTTCAGCTGTGAATTTTGGTGTGCCTGAAGAAGCAGGGATCTTGCATATCCTCCAGGCAGTACATTTTGCCATTTCTGTGTTGAATGGAAAGTATGTCCTGATATCTGAACAAGATAACTAACTGATTTAAAATCAAATCATTTAACTGTTACAAACATGTGGAACTGTAATGCTCTGAATCTTCTAGGGGTAGCAAAAGTCTTCCCCCTTGAAATTTTGTAATTTCATAGGTCCCAAAGCCAAAAGTGAGGTTGTGGCTATCCAGCATGATTTCCCCATATGTGCAGTCTGTGGAACTGTCCTGAGAGGTAAACTGAAACATCTCACATAGAAATTGATCTTATTTTAGGCTTTGATCATAATATGTCACCTCTTCTGGAAAGCTCTGCCAATGTTTAATTATTCCTGCAGTTAGGAAACTATACCACATCTTATTTCAAGGCTTGTTTTGTCTAACTTCCAGTTTTCAGCTGTGGAATATGCCTAGGCTAGCACAGGCAGTAAAAATGCTAGTATCTGATATCTTTTCCATGTATAAGTATTTGAAATGTGAACTTTATCTTCATTTGGAACAGGAGAAACTGAGTTCTTTTTGCCACATGCCATTTTCTAGTGCTTTGAACTTTTCCCCGGCTGGTTTTGGAGTGTGTGTACCAAAAGTAGGCAGTATTCCAGTGGCAGTCTTTTTTACAAATCTGGGGATTGGATTGCCATGGTTGGGTGTGTCATGTGAGGAAGAGTTTTGTAATGTCATGCCTATGTGGCTATTTCTACTCCTTGTATTCAGGACGTGACATTAATTGGTCGAAGACTACTTAATAAACAGCAAGTTGGAAAGCTTATCTCCATTTTATCTTGTGTGTGTGTATGTATGTGTATATGTATATAAAAACAAACTAAGGAATGGCAAAGGATCTTTTCCACTGACTTTTCAGCCTATTCGCAGCTTGGAAAGCAGTGACCATCAGGGAGAAACTGGCCAAATCCCAGAGTCCTTGTCAGATTTGTTTTCTTTGCGGCTGCAAAGAAACTGCTAAAGTGTTTTCCTTGTTGCATGGCAAACCTGGAGATCTAAGAGATCTTTTTTTTCTCTCCCAGTCAGAACTCCTGTCCTTTAAATATAGTAAGTTTTCTCTTTTTTTCTTAATTTTCTGCCTAGGTGCCATCTGTGCTACTAGAGGTGGTATCCACTACTGTGATAAGCCCTGCATGTAGACTGTGTAACAGTTTGGGATTCTTTGATTTCCAATATGAGGCTTCCCTTTTGCTTGATAGGTGAAGTAGCAAGTTTTTGGAGTTTAGTTTGCATATTGCTTCTGAACTATCTGTACCACAGTGTGTCTCAGGCAGTTGATCAGAGCTCTGTTGCAGTTGTTCTGCTCCCTCAGGCATGAACCCTGTCATCAACAGATCACGACACTAAGCTGTTTATTCTAACTCCATACTGAAACCTACAAACTGGGATGAAACTTAATCTGAAGAAAATGGAAGTATATTTCCAGAATTCAAGCAGATAAACAGTATCAAACAGACATACCATTAACAATGCAGATTGTACTTGCAATGAGGTATAGTTTTTTTAATACATAAAAAAAAAAAAATCCATAAAATCAAAATATAAATAAAAGTAGCCAATTATGTTCCATGAGCATCAATGTCCCTTTTTATAAAGAAAGGATGTAGAGCTTTTAGAAGATCAGGAATCATTTATTTACGTAAATATTTCTAGCTATGTGTTCCAGGCTATTATTGCAGTTTGGGGCTAATTTTTAGGGCGGTTCTCTCCTATGCCTGTTTCATCAAAGGAGCTAGAGAAGAGGCTTATGGAGGACATTGGTAAAGACTCCTAAACTACCAGCCGTGGACATGACATGCCACAAAAACTAGGAGCTGCTATTGCTAGACCTCAGACTTTCTCTTCCTGTCTCCTTTTTCCTTCTGGCCTTCTAGCTCTTTTTCTCATTTCAGTGAGTGAGTAAGGAATAAACAACTTTCAACTGTTACAACTTAAACTTGTAACACGTCACTCTATATTGGCTTGTATGTTCATACTAATGTCTAGAATTATGAAAATAACGTGGCTGAAGAAAAGACTCTGCTAAAAGCAGACCAAAGGGATGTAGAGTCAAGTTACCAATTCTGCAGTGTGCTTGCTAGATAAGAGCATTGAGCTAAAAGACTCATCTAGAAGCAGACAAAAGGGGTGTAAAGTCAAGTGACCAGTTCTGCAGTGTGCTTGTTATCTAACAACAAAATAGAGCCAAAGGGCATGTGGCACATCTGTCTTGGTCCCCCAAAATATCACCCCCTCTCAAAAAAGTTAAATATTAATGGATGAACATCATTTGCTGCTGCGATTGATACGTAGGTAGGCATTGCATTACCCTTGTGGGGATGATTCAGCTTGTTCATTTGAGATCTCAATATCCTGTCACGAGCATACAGTAAGAATAAATACTGTGTCAGTACTTTCGTATCTGGCTTACATATTAGAACAGCTAAGCAGACAGTGGAGGGATTATGGATATATAGGTGTTCACATTGCTGATGGTTTGTATCTGAGTTCAGCAGTTTTTGACCTAAAGGAGTATGCAAGCCAGCAGAAGTTCTTTATCAGAAATGACTGAATTTGTTGTGGAACTATTTGTTTCTATAACCATAATCAATTATTAGCTTGAAGGGAAAAGCTGCTTCTGCTTGGTATTCATTACAGTGTACTTGATGATAACAATGGGATGCTGTCAAAGGCTGAAGTTAAGCATCTACA
Source organism: Rhea pennata (assembly GCF_028389875.1). Classification (NCBI taxonomy): domain Eukaryota; kingdom Metazoa; phylum Chordata; class Aves; order Rheiformes; family Rheidae; genus Rhea; species Rhea pennata. Next base: position 11,100,650 of record NC_084670.1, on the reverse strand, counting down.
AAGGCTTCAGGAAGCCTGTGGATATATTTATGACTGTACATTTCAGGAAATCATGTAATGTCCATGCGTATTGCATTGAAGAAATAGGTATATGCTGTTAGCTTAGATGTTGACTTATTTCTTGGGCAAGTTTACGTGCCTGCTTGTAGCAAAGAATTTGAATGTTGTCCTACCTGACAAGGTATTTCTTAGAGTTGCTAGAAAAGGCAATCCTTCATTTTTCTGCCGGTTATTTGTTTTGCCATTAAGGCTGAGCTGCATATTGCACTCCATAAACCAAGATAGCTTTGGTGCTTTTAAGAAATGCTGTGATTTATTATACATATGACAATAGGCATTTATTTAAATCATGTGATATTTTTACCCTTTTTTAGTTCTTGTTCACAAAACTTGAGTTAGCTGAAGTTAAGGAAGCACTGAAGACCACCAGCTTAGTGGATTATTTGAGGCTACTAAAGCAAAAAGATTTATTTGCCTATCAAGAGCCTGTTCTTCAAGAATTACAGTACCTAAACAGACAAGTGATGTGGAATCTTACACAATTTCACTCGCAGTTTAAATGATGCTTTGCTGTGGCTGATGTCTTTTGGTGGTGATACAGGCTGTTATTTGCAGCCTGATAAAAAAGCAGTTGGAGAGCTTTGGAGAAAGAAGCTGTGTCTGTGGTCACTCAAAACCCTGCCTTTTAGCAATGAAGTACAAAACTGTTTAAGTTCAGAGGAAAGTTCTCCTTTCAAAGGAAAGTTCTTTCTCTCTCTGTGTGTGTGTGTGTGTGTGTGACTGTCGTGTGTGTGTGTGTGTGACTGTCGTGTGTGTGTGTGTGTGACTGTCGTGTGTGTGTATATATATATATATATATACATACATACACATACACACACACCCCCATTTTTTTTTTCTTGGTAGATATTTCTCTTCGCTGTAGGGAGTTGCTCTGTGGCATACCACTATATTGAAACAATCTGATGGCCTTGTTTGGTTTATAATGAAAGACTTTTCAAAGCCTGCTTTAAAACATGTTTGTTTCCTTCATAACAGAAGAGAGAATGCAGAATGGGTAAAATGGTAAATGAACGCTGGGGGCTGCAGCATAACCTTAATGAAGACTCAGTTATGTGTAGAGTTGGACCCACGCGTGAGATACTTCATTTTCTTTTTTTTAACCTAGCCAAACAAAAGCTAAATGCAAATGGTACAACTGCTGAAAGGTGGAGGGGGAATTCAGTGCTGCCTGTGGGGTGAAAACTTGTGAAAATGTTCTTTAGCTGCATTCTGGTAAGCCTGAAGATTTTTATGGAACATAGTACTTCCAGGTTGATCTGCTGATACTCAAGTATGTTTTTATCTTTCAAAAACATACCTGTTATGTTTTGAGCTCAATACAAATGAGTATTAAAAAAGTAGGTTTTTAACTTGCATTCCTGGTACTATGTGTAGTAAAGAGAATTTGAAACTTTTGCTTATGCATGCTTTTCTAAAGACACTGAGTTACATAGGTGCAGAAGAACTGTATAAACACCTATCTGTAAGTTATACTCTATTTCACAATGATGTAAAAATCAGTTAGGACAGCGTGGTTCCATATTTCCATGAAGTCTTTCTCCCTGTGCATGTTTACTTCTAGTTATCCTAGGGATTAAATTTGGGATTTCCTGTTCTTCGCATTGAACAACATACAGTTTAGAATCGTCATATTCCATTTCTTTGCACTTTTCTTTTTAAATACAATTCTTCATTAGAAAGCAAGTATGCAAACTGGCAAAAGTGCACAGATTTGCACATGGCTTTCAGAGCTTTCTGAAAAAGATATATGAGAGAAATAATTCAAATTCACTAATATGAGCAAAGTGTTAAACTCTTGGGAAAACAGGACTGAAAAATATGTCATAGAGACTTACGGGTCTACTTAGGAAAATATGCACTGAGAGGCAGTGAAGTAATTGAATGTTTTGCATCATCTTTTAACATTTGTTCTTTTAGCCTTCTTCTGGTAGATGCATATCTTCTGTTCACTGAGGACTTGTTGAGAGGGCTAGCAAAAGCTCTGGTTATGATGGCGTTCTTTGTCCTTTGAAAGATAATGAGACCCCAGTTATTTAGAAGCCCCATAACAAGATAACTTCATCTTAAAAATGGTCTGCTTCATTGTTAAAACCAGATTTGAATCACTAAAATGATTCTTATCAAACTGTAGTGTTATTTGTGAGTTCTTTATTATGAAAAAAATCGTCACATGGAGTCTTAGAAATTCTTTAGAAGGAAATTAAGTGATCAGGACTGACACTGTGTTCTAGACAGCACCAGAAGATCAAAGAAAGTACAAAGAAAGAAATGATAGTCACAGTTTTAGAGGAGAGCCTATAAGTCAATTACATAATACCTTAACTGCTTTGCTTAACTGACCTTAAGCAAAACAATTGCTGAAGAAACATTTTAAGCATAGATTGATGCAGTGACATATTTGTAGCAAATACCCCTTCCTCCGTTTTATTAGTCAGCTGTCTTCAACACTGCACAGGTCCAGTTGAGATGATGGCAAAAATATGTGACCCTGAGAGCTGAATTGTGCATTTAGTTAGTCATTTAGATGTACTTTGGCCCTTGCCTTGATCCCTGTTTTAAGAACAGAGAAGAATCTGTTAGCAGCAATGTTTTTCCAGTTTATCAGGCACTACTTTTGTAGTCTTTCAGTTTGAGCTTCATGCCTGTTGATGTTTGGAAACCTGACAATTGGGCATTGTTTGTGTTCTCCCGCAGAAGGGAAGTGATACACAGCTTGTCCTTGGAAAAAAAATTCGCTGTTTCTTTGAGATGAAACTAAATTATGCAGCTTGATGAGCAGAAGCTTTTGTGCAAGATTATAGGGACTTTATTTCTTTGTGCAGACATTGATAAACTAACTCACAGTTCTTATCTTTGCCATTTTGAGATTTCTATTGAGAAAAGCTTAGAATTAAGTGTTTGTTTGGTTTCCAAAGGTTAAAGTTCTGCTGTTCTAGTGTGTCCTTTTTTGTTTAGTTCTAAAGCCATTGGTCATTTTATTTACAACCTTATCAAACGATAATTTTTACTCCTTTATATCATACATGCAGCTCTGCTTTGAGCTTCAGACTGAATTCCTCTTCAGGAGAACTTTGCAGAAGTGCTTGTTATTTTTGCAGTGTATTGATGTCTTTATCTCATCTGGGCTAGGAAGTGAGACTACTCCAGATGGCTCAGAGACAGATATTGATGGCAAAGAATTGGAGCTTTCACTTAAAAAAAAAGCCCCTTTGCAAATAGCAACCTTTCTTAGTGATAACACAAGATTAAGATGAATTTTGCTCTTTCTTCATCATGTGTGTGTTAGCAAATAGTGTTCTAGCCCTTACTAGGCCATTTTGCCATGGATATTAGATTTTATTTTGCCGCTAATTTCCTGTGACCTCCTTGGATTTATTGTTAAACATACCCATCTCTAATCCATCTCTAATGTTGTTGGCTTAAATTCCTGCCTATCTGAAGTTTGTGGAATTTGGCTAACCTTATATTGATGCTAATGGGATTCAGACTGTCTAACTACAAATAATTATACTACTAGTACTATTCAAGTGATAACAAGGCCAAAAAAAAAAAAAAAAGGCAGTGTGGCTAAGTAGGATTCCTATGCTATTTTCTGTTTTCTTAGTCTTCCTTCAAAGTCTGCACTATTTAAGTGAGCTTTATAAATTAAGATCACATCTTAAAGCTGTGTTATACATCTGTAAAAAGTCATTGAATGTCTAATTAAAAAACCTTTTTTGGTTATCTGTCCCATTCCCTGCAAAAGTTTGGTTCATTAGTTACCTTTCTCTTTTCTTTGTAGGCAGCTTCATTTGAAACAAGCCTTGGAACAGCAGTTGAGCATGGATTTCTCTCTACTAGTCCCCTCAGTCTTGGGACATTAAGGGCTAAATCTCAAACAGGACCAACAGATATTTTATTTGAGACTGTGCTTCAAACTTAACTTTAAACATTTTTCTTTTGAAAGTCCACATTTTTGAAAAGAAGACTGGAACTCTGTGCTGCTACTAAATCAGTCATTTTTATACAGCATGCACATTTTCTATGCACTGTATTTTTGTTCACTTGCCAAACTCTGTATTTTTCGCTAATATTTTAATTTTGAATATATTTTATTTGTATGTCAGATTTAGAAAGCTGTAGATCATTTTGGGTTGAGAATCAAATACTAGTATGTACTGATATAACTGATAATGTGGCCCAAAGCTTTCTGTCTGTAATGTTCATTAATATGAAATTAGGTGAAACATTCTTCCAGGTTCTATTGCTATGAAACATTTATTTATTTAAATAGAATGGATCTTTAGCTTATCACTGGGTTTTGCTCACCTGTCTCAGTAGAAATAAAAAAGAAATGTACATTACCAAAAAAGATGACTGTAATTTTGTTTCTTGATTACATTTAGGCATTAGCTAAAATTTACACAGATAGGATATGATGTTTTATGTTGTTCTGCTCTTTATTGCTGAATGTGACAAAAACTTAATGTTTGTATTGTAAGCTAAAGTAAATATGGTTGGAGTTTTGAAAGCTAACTTGTTGACAAAAAAAAAAAAGAAAAAAAAAACTACCAGTGTTTTTGGGGATTAGGACATTCTGCAGAATGCACTGATAATTCTGCTTGTTATAGCCAACATGAAATCATAGTTCTTATGTGCACAGCTTAAGATGCCACTGTGTTTCTGCTCTTTGCCTGATTCGTTAAGCAGTCCTCCATTCTCTGTTCTGAATTTTATGGAAGAAAGCCTTCAGAGAGAAGTTCCATTGATATTTTGCAACACTTAGATTTATGACAAATCAAGATATTTATCTTTTTTTTTTTTTTTTTTTTTAAGAACTTGTAGGAGGCAGGATCCTAACTTAGAAATGGTGAATTATGGAATTGTTTGTGGTTTTTAATCTTGCCAGGAGTTAATTTCCCTGCCATATGCACCTGTAACCTTAAATCTTTGAAATATTTAAGTTAGAATACTAATGGTAGAGAGATGAAGTGCTCGAACTGTTCAAGTGCCCCCCCCCCCCCAGTGAATGTGTAATGGGTTTTGAGTCTATATGAAGTACTCTGTCTTATAGTGGTTTCTTTGAACTTTTAAGTTTGATACAGGAGTCTGCTGCGCTCTTCTATTTCTGTAGATGAAGTTCTTCTGGGTTTAGGCATTTACAACGTGTACTTAAGAACTACTGCCCTTTCTTCTCTTAAAGTAGAATCAGGTACTTTGCTTGTGTAAGCTATTGTACTGTTTGAACTTTTCAGTAAGGATGAAACATTGACCTGACACCATGTGTAATCAGAAAATATCCTGTTTTCTAGACTGATTCCATTATGATTAAAATGATTCTGCAACTTGATGATTCTCAGAAAAGGAGTAATAGTGTACATAGCTGTAAATATTTACTCCCGGTTTTAACAAACCACTTAATATATTTCTGCATCTGGATATTTGGCAACAAAGTTATGAACTTGAATTTCCCCTGAGAAATAACATTAAAGCTTAGAATACATTAGTCTTATTCAAACATACATTAGAGTTGTTTCCTGAAGATTTATTTATTTTTTTAAAATCTTCTCACTGGAGAAGAAAGATAGAAGAGGGAAGGTAGACATCATAGTATCAGATAAATCACTGGAAACTTTATATTTTTTAAAACTACTAGATTTTTTTTTTAAAGAAGGATTTGAATTTATTTTGCTTGTAACTTCTTGTAATCTGCTTTTTAGCTACAGATGAGTACACTGGAAGCTCTACATACTTAAAATTTGTTAAATGTGTGCATATGACAGTTTATAACTCTTTAAGAACATTACTGTGTAGCTCAGTTGGTTAGAGCGTGGTGCTGCTAATGCCAAGGTCGTGGGTTCAATCCCGTATGGGCTATGCTAAGGGTTGGACTAGATGATCTCCAGAGGTCCCTTCCAACCTTACTATTCTATGATTCTATGAACAGTGCTTAGCTTTCTGCTCATTTTGAATGCTTAATATTGATACTAAATCAAATTTATATATTTTTGTGGAAATATTGAGATTTTTTGCTGAATTTCTTTAATAAATCTGTTAAATAATGTAAATTCTTCTGTGTCTTAAAAAAACCCAGCGCTTTTATATAAATGGAATATAGTCTATGAAGCTTTTCTGTCTTCTTGATGCAGTAAACCAAAATACTGTGGTTTCTAAAAGGCTGTGTTGATAGAGGCAGCAAAATCAAATAAGGTTATACTCTGACATTCTTCAGGATGCTGCTGGCAGTACATGAGTTAAACAGATACAGTTAAGGAGAGTCCTAGTTCCAAGTTCTTATGCAGCCTACAATTTTTGTCACGTTTGGGCTTACCTCAGCTTCTTGGTAAATTGCTGGCCCTCTTCCCACAGTATGACATATCCAATCTAGAAAGTTAAGGCAAATTTCAGTGCTAAATAACAGCATAAATAGTATGCTTGCATTGCTTTAAGTGGTACTTACACAGACATTTGGTTTATGATCTTTTCTCTAGGCCTTCAATTTTCTTTCTCAGTGTATTATAAAGTGTATTAGAGTGGAGACCTAATGATAGTATCAGATATATCTTTTGTCAAGGGAATGTACACACATTATCTGAAGTGAGGAGGAGGGACTGAAAAGAAAAAGAATGCTTCTCTTATGTGTATGCACACAATCCTAACGTAACAGGATTTTTTTTAAAGGACGAGCAGTACTGGATTAAAAAATGGAAATTAGTTTTCAATGTGCAGTATTTTTATTGCTTTAAAAAAATCAGTTTCCCATTATTTCTTACTTGATTTGCATTACTTATTATTCTTCTTACAAATTAAAGTAATAGTAGTGTATTCTTTGTTAATTTACTGTATTTTAATTTTCATTCTTCTTTTCAATAGTTTGCTAGAATTCACTTCCTGCTGATCTTAGATGACTATGCTTTTTAAAAAAGAAATTTCTCATTTTTCTTGTTCGTGGAATAACTATTTAAGTAAAAACTTTTTTATACAGCTTTTCTTTCTAGCTAATAATTTAACATGTCTTTACCTGCAGAGATCTGAATGTTCCTTAATCACAGTTAAATATTTTCTTTCTTGCAAAGAGCTTTAGGTAAATTAAGAGATTTAATAGTCATGCAATATTGACTGCTAACAGTAAATACATTTCGTGAATTATGCTTAACATGATGACAGGTAAGCAAGGGCTCATGTCTTTGTATAATCTGTTAGGTCTTAAACGTAGGCTCCACAGACAAGTTTTAAGTGGGTTTTCTAAAATTCATCTGTTGTTGATAATCAGTCTCTTAACTGTGGGATACTTCATGTAGTAGTTCAAAGAAGATAACTTACTCCTTTGACAGGCATCTACGGTTGCAGTGTTTGCATGTCATTTTTAGATTAAGGATCAGTACTGTGCTATGCTTTTGCAGCATCATTAAATGAACAGTTACGGAAGATAAGCAATTAGATTAGGTTGCTTAAAAATCACTGCAGTGGTGTATGTGCTTCTTTTTTTATTTCTTACTTGAATTCCTTTAGAACCTCTTCCTGTTTGATGGAATGGAAAAGAGGTGTTATTTAGAGTTGATGACCAAGCAGGTTCCTTGTACCTGTGTTCTGAAGTCATTGGAGCAGGGCTTTAGTATGACACATGGGAGTAATCTTACACACCAGGAAGGACTTCAGATTTCTCGTCTTTTGGCTACAGCTATTGCAGCAAGTCTGCTCTGTTCTCTGTCTCACTGAGTGCAGTAACCCTAACGTGAGATTTCAGGCAAGAGAAACAGACTCCCCCCCTCCTCCCCCCCCAGTGCCACGACTTTTTTAATGTTTTTGCTGTGCAAGTGTGGTAAGTGACTGAGCTGCAAAATGTGGAGCTGCTTTTTGTTGAGGAAGGATCTATTGCCATTCTTTGTATCGCACAATTTCATGTTATGTGAGCAAGCCTTTGTATACTGTTGAAGGGACTGGATAGGAGTAATCTCTGCCTAGCAAATCAAGATGGTTTGTATGACGTTCTTATCTTGAGCCATAAGATTTGTGAAGTTCAGCTGTCTGTGTAAGCCTAGTTTTTGCTTTGGCAAAAGCTACAAGGCCAAAGTAAATTAAGAAGCTTTTTCTGTCACCTTTGGAAAGAAAGGAGAGGTGCTCATAGTTCTTTCCACCCAGTTTTAGTAATGTGTTTGTATTACATACTTACTAATGCTTTGATTTCTAAAGCCGTAAGAAATTTTTCTCTTTGAAAGTGGAAGCTGAGTCCTTTAAAATTTTGTCAGTTTGTGCTATGTAATTGATTCTTCAACCAGTTGGTCTAGCAGTCTGATTAGTCATTTGAAAGCGTGTAAACAAAATCTTACTGTTCTACCGCAAGGAGTTTTCCTTCACCATTCATTTGGAAGATTGTATAAGATCTTTCTGTCCTTCTTATGTATCATGTTTTGGGACAAGGAAAGCTTTCTCCCTGTTTCCCTGGCCACCTCCCTCCCCTATCTTGCTTTAATACTGTTAACTTCCATACTGTTATTTCCTTGTACTTCATCTATGAACTGTAATACTAAAGCTTGGTTTTGATAGATGAGTAAAATTACAGTCTTAGGAAAGATAGCTCTATTGTTGTCAAATTAAAACACGCCTCTTCAGTGTTTTGCTGGCACAATCATAGAATCATAGAATGGTGAGGTTGGAAGGGGCCTCTGGAGATCATCTAGTCCAACCCTCAGCATAGCCCATACGGGATTGAACCCGCGACCTTGGCATTAGCAGCACCATGCTCTGACTGAGCTAAACCTGCCCCCGCTATATGCATAGCACCTAGAAAATGGGTTTTTAAATTGGCCACATTGTATTTCAGTGTATCTCTCTGTCTCTGTCTCTCTCATTTTTAACAACTGCAGGCTGTCTCAAAACTTTGCAGTGGATTTTTTTTGGTTGGTTTGTTTGTCTGAAAAGTCAGGAAAAGGCAACGTTTAACCTGTATAAACCTGCAGAGCATTATTGGGTCCTTTTCTTCAAAACATTCAACAACTGTGTAGTCTTCTGAATATTGACCAAGTGTTTTATGTGCTTAGTAGAAAGAGCTTGTGAGGAGTTTTCCATATGTAAAATGCACTAGCCCTATCTGCTGTAGTGGACAGCCTGAGTGTACTAGTTGGTGTGAGAAACTGTTACCAGTCCACTGATCCTGTGATATCTCTGTGGTACTTTTGTAGTGTAAATGATTGCTGGGAAGCAACTGCTTAATGTGGCGCTGCTGCATGTGGAAGGACATCCTGAGAAGCAACACGTACCATTAGGTTGGCCTCAGGGCCGAGAGGCGTGTGTAGGCAGGGTGTTGCAGCTGAGCGGATATTGTGGTAGAAAAAGGTGTGCCCTTTGGTGCCGGCACTCCACGTGCTCCCTTCAGCGGGGCACTTCTCGTTCTGGTATTATCAGATCTAACAAAATTTGTTTACTGTAACTCCGGAAGAAATAATAAGAACCTGTAATTATCTTTTGTTATACCAAGAAGAAAAGACTCTAGGAGACCTTAAAGGGGAAAAGGGAAAGGAAGTAAGCAGTGTTTTTTGTTGGTGAGGCTATGCGTCTGTCTTTGTATTGGATGGGGGGGGAAGTGGTGGAAGACGAGAGACGAAATACAGAATTTGGACAGTGAGGTGGATTTGAGAACTGGCTGAAAGGCAGACCTCAGAGGGTTGTCATCAGTGGCATGGAGTCTGGTTGGAGGACTGTGGCTAGCAGTGTCCCCCAGGGCTCAGTACTGGGTCCCATCCTGTTCAGCTTATTCATCAATGACCTGGATGAGGGGACAGAGTGCCTCCTCAGCAAGTTTGCTGAGGATACCAAGCTGGGAGGAGTGGCTGACACACCTGAGGGCTGTGCTGCCATTCAGAGAGACCTGGGCAGGCTGGAGAGCTGGGCAGAGAGGAACCTCCTGAGGTTCAACAAGGGCAAGTGCAGAGTCCTGCACCTAGGGAAAAGTAACCCGAGGCACCAGTACAAGCTGGGGGCTGACCTTCTGGAGAGCAGCTCTGCAGAGAAGGACCTGGGAGTGCTGGTGGACGACAAGTTGACCATGAGCCAGCAATGTGCCCTTGTGGCCAAGAAGGCTGATGGTATCCCCGGGGTGCTTTGGGCGGAGTGTTGCCAGCAGGTCGAGGGAGGTGATCCTGTCCCTCTACCCAGCCCTGGTGAGGCCTCATCTCGAGTACTGTGTCCAGTTCTGGGCTCCCCAGTACAAGAGAGACATGGAGCTACTGGAGAGAGTCCAGCGCAGGGCTACAAAGATGATCAGAGGGCTGGAGCATCTGCCCCATGAGGAACGGCTACAAGAGCTGGGCCTGTTCAGCCTGGGGAAGAGAAGACTGAGGGGGGGATCTTATCAATATCTGTAAGTATCTGAAGGGAGGATGTCAAGGGGACAAACTCTTTTCAGTTGTCCCATGTGATAGGCCAAGAGGCAATGGGCAGAAATTGAAGCACAGGATGTTCCACCTGAATATGGGGAGGAATTTCTTCCCTGTGAGAGTGATGGAGCACTGGACCAGGCTGCCCAGAGAGGTCTAATGAAAAATGACAAAGAGCAGAGATCTTTATTTCCCGTGATGTTAGTCCTTGTTTCAGTGATTCTTATCAATGTGTATAAGTACCTGAAGGGAGGGTGTCAAGGAGACGGGGCCAAACTCTTTTCAGTTGTCCTGTGTGACAGGCCAAGAGGCAATGGGCAGAAATTGAAGCACATGGAGTTCAGCCTGACCGTGAGGGGGAATTTCTTCCCTGCGAGAGTGACCAGGCTGCCCTGTCTAACATGCTCTAGGTGACCCTGCTGAGCAGGGAGGTTGGACTAGCTGATCTCCAGAGGTCCCTTTCAACCTTACTGATTCTGTGATTCTAATTTGCTTGCAAGATGACTTGTCTTACAGTACTTTCATTTCTGACTTCTGTGCTTTTCCTTACATTGGTGCCCCAAATGAATGTTCTTTTTTTGTTGCAGTTGACTGAGAAAGGTAGATGGTGTGTGTGTGTGTGTGTGTCTATGTGCCTATGTGTGTTCTGAGAGGTGAGTGTGCACCTGAGCAAAAAACAATAAAAACTCCAAACAAAGAGAAATCCCAGGTCAGCACACATTTTTGATTTTAATTTTAGATTTTTAATCATTTTAAATTTGGAGAGTTGGAATACTGTTCTCTTTAATTACTTAAATTTATTGCACCTTTATTAGTGATGTAAGGTGTGCCTCTCAAGGCAAGCTCTCTCACTGAACCATCATCAAGATGTGTGAGATGTCTGTGAATGGGAATTCGAAGCAAAGAAGCCCCCCTTCCTCCCCCCCCCCCCCCAAAAAAAGAAAGTTAAGTGTGGCCTTCTCTCTATTTCCTGGTGTTTCCTGCATCCCTCCCCCAAATTCCATTTTCTGGCAGCACAGCTATGGGGGCAGGGGAGAGGAGAAACAGGGTGTCAAGGGGGTGGTCTAAAGCTGCAGATTAAGTGGAGGATGTGTTTGGCAATGATGGGCAGCAGCTGGGTGGGTAGGCACTGCTGCTGCTAGCACTAACTTCTGAATATCTTCCTTCTTCTTCCACCATCCTTATTGAACTGGGGGGTGAAGGGGTAGGGAGAGCAAGTACTGTTGCTGCATCAGTGTTACAGGTGGGATTGTGCTTCTCTATCCTGAAGAAGCCTAAATGCACTGGCTGAAGGCAAGACAACCGTGGGAATGGACTTTGTGGGGTGAGGGTGGGAGATTACTGACTTTTCTAGTGATGTACGTTAGCAGGCAGTACCTGGGCAGCCAGCATTGAGGGGAAGGACCTGGTAGTGCCTGGTGCGTCGGGCCTTTTAACAGGGATATGACTAACTTTAGGAAAGTAGCTAGCTATTGAAAAATTTCGTAGAACTGCAGAATAGAGAGTGTGCGAGCGTAAACTAGATGAGATTTTAACTAATTTGCTTGTAACCTGGAATGCCATAATTTTCTGGGTGAGATGGTAAATTCTGACTTCTTTTGTGTGTGTGTGCTAATGAGAGGCATTTTGAACAAAATGGAGCAATCCGTTGAAACGTGTAATGTGTTGCACAACTATAGAGAAGAGAGAACTTGTCCAAGTGCATCTGTAGGGGCTATAATAGAAAGCTTCACATTATTGTTAAATCCATGCATGATAACAACGCTTGTAATTCTTCAGATGTAAAATCACAGTTAATTTGACACCTCCAGAACTATTTAAAACACTGTGGGTGTACTAGCTGCTGTTTTACCTACTTCTGTTTTTATCATATATTTGTTATATGCTGTAAAATAAGCATGTATCTGGGGGAGTGTTTTTAACACACATATGTTTGATTTTATTTGTAGTAATAATAAAGACATTCCACAAAGAATTATCTCTGTCCTAATGGATTATTATGTAGTGATACGTAAAGTCTTGTAGTAGAGCTGCTATACAGTATCTTATAATAGGAGTTTTGGGTAAAACAGGATATCACAACAGTTTATGCTACTGGATGGAATAAATATTCAGTAAATCAAAGCAGATATTCTTTGCTTTAGCAGGAGTTAGATTTAGTCAAAGCATCTATTTTAGCCTGATTTTTCAGTAGTCTCTTTTCCAACATACTGTATGAGCAAATAACTGTTGTTGCTTAATTGCCTTTTTTTCTGACCTTTACTGTTGGCAATTCTTATAACAATAATGCTCAAGAACCATGATTAACTGGGAACTTCTGGTGTCTTTCTGCACGGAGATGTGGCACAGAAGAAGGAAACTTAAAATTTTAAGCCGTATGTTTAATAAAACAATAATTAAAAAACCTCTAAATTTCAGGTTTTATACTTTGGAGATAGTATACTTCAGAATATAGACAACTTAGCTATCACTAACAAACTTCCGCTTGTTTTTCTTTGTACAGGAAATGATAACGGAGTCCACTCCATTACGCTGCAGAAAGCTTAGCAATCCTGACATCTTTTCGTCTACTGGAAAAACCAAGCTCCATCGTCAGTTAAGTCAAGATGACTGCAAGCTACGGAGAGGTAGTTTGGCTAGCTCCTTGTCAGGTATGCCAGTTTGCAAAGCCTGTATGACAATTGATTGCTATTAAAGACTTGCTTATTACATGTTGGCGTAACAGTTGTGATTAAATATACCGATACTTCTTTTCTTTAAAACTCGAGCTGACCACTTGTTGGGAAGATGTACAAAATTTTAAGCAAGAGAAAGATGCAAAAGGAAATATTAGTAGAAAACAGTGGCGGGGGGAAAGACTGCATTTGGAATGAAATTCTATATATTACCAACAGAGAAAAATCAGAAACTCAGACTTGATGTGCAAAATTAAAAGAAGGTAGTGGCAGAACTTTAGGGACCAATGATATATTCTTACCTCTTTCACTTCTAAAGCAACCACTGAAAGTAAGCTTACCTACATGATATATTCTACCATATTGTTTCTTATGGGGAAACTAACTTTTATATCATGTTCAAATTAGTTTATTTCTCTTTAGCTTCAAAAGTACTGTAGGCATTTATGAGTCAAAGTAAAAATACTGTTTACTTTCTAGATGCTTTTTCAATTTAACTTTTTTTTTTCTGTGAATGCTGTTTTCACTCTTTTGTCAGGGAATTTAGTGTACTTCTGCAGAATTAGTAGAATAGTCCAGAAGTTAGCCAAAAACTGGAGGACCAAGCTCAGTAGCTCCTTTTTTCAGAGACTTTCTATGTGGGCTAGGGAATGGTTTCACAATTGCTTGAAACTTCCATCACAGTTTATGATACTGGCATTAGAGCATAGAGGGCTGCATGATCAGCCTGGAATCAAATAGCTGATCTGCCTGAGTGCTGCTCCTGTTCTGTAGAGTTAATTTTCACCCATTTTCCATTCCTAGTTAGGCTGACTGGCTATTTGCATGTTAGTGCAAGAACAAGGAAGAGTGTGGGAACTCTCAGCTGGGAGGGGAAGAAGAATGTGGAGAAGGCCACCCCTTTTGGCAGCACCTTGGACTTGGCTTAAGTGATGTGAAACTACATCCAATGTCTGTCCCTCTGTCTTTTGTCTGGAAAAGGATAAATATACTAATGTTTGAGGTACTAGATGTAATGGGATGTAATAAGCAGTAAAGTATGCCCTTTTTTATTTTGGGTAGACCTTGTCTTTAATGTTTTATTTCTAGTAAATGGGGTATTTTTGAGAAATGGAAACGCATTCACAATGTCTTGTACTCAATATTGTTTTCTAAGTAGATCAAACATTCGAGGAGAACAAAATTTATTAACTATACAGCTGTTGACTGATTCTAATGGCTAAAGATACTTCTATTCAAGAAAAAATATATACTATTAAGTGATATAAAATAAGTAGGAGGAAGCAGGAAAGCTAGAGGGGTTCCCCTTCCTTTGTATAGATTTTCGAAGTGCTAGGATATAACATTCTTGTAACTTTTTTGTTCCGAACTGATAATGTTCTCCATAACTTATTTCTATATCTTAATGACTTTTTGATATGCTATATCAACCTGGTACATGAAGGGGGAAAAGATCCTCAACAAGGTGAGTGTGATTCAACTGAATAAAGGAGATGTAGATGTTTAGATACATATTTCGAATACAAATGTTAGGAATATCTGTAAGATTTGAAGCGTGATAGGGAAAGGCTTCCACTTTTGTGGAAGTGAAAGGAGATATTCGTAATTGTAGATTATGGGGAATTAAACAATATTATTCTTGCTCTCTTAAGCACTGGCATTTTGAATGGTTTTGACATTGTATGCTTTGAATTGGTATTATAGGACATCTTTGTTGGTACTTTGCAGAGATAAATACTGTAATGTGCATTGCTGAAGTTTTGGATCTCTGCAGACAAGACACATCATTGCATCTGCTTGATAACAAGCAAACCATAAAAATTATGTCCACAGCTGTAAGCAGCTTGAGTGGGACTGAGGAAAAGGTACTGATATGCTGTGTCTGTTTGCTAGCCAAAGTTGAGCTTTTTAGTCTCTCATACACTTTGACTTACTACATTAATATGTATTGATACATTGCCCATAACTTCCACAGAGAATTAATATGAACATTAAAAAAAAAAATCCATGGAATCATGGCTAATGGTGTTGTGTGGCAATATTCCAAATACTGTTGCTGCTTTTATGTGCTGAATGTTCATAATATTTCTCATATAATTCTAAGCTCAAATTGAAGAATTTGCAGAAGAATAGATTTCTGCCTCTGAGAAAAAAGTATTTCCTGCAGTGTTTGTGATTAAAGATACAGAGTTCTTTTTGCTACTCATTGCATCAAATGTATTGCTCTCTCCTGTGTCTGAGCATATAATTGTTTTGTAGGCAACTTCTTCACCATGCTTGGAAGGGGGGGGTGCTGTTACAGAAATATATTAACTAATCTTTTCTTTTTGTGTCTACAAGTAAGTACTGCCTCCTATGTCTCACACTATTTCTCTGCTGGAGGTGAGACCTGTCCTAGGCTAGTGCCCTAATAGCCAGCCCACATTTAATTTTTGTGTTTTGCAAACAGAAATTTATTTAGTCTGACAGTCTGATTTTAAGGAAAAGAGGTATTATTTGCTCCCATGTAACAGATGGTGAAACTCAAGTACAGAATTGACTGACCAGAGTTAAGAGGAAGTCATTTGGAAGCTAATAATGGAACCCAGATTTACAGACTGTCTCACTCATGTGTGTTATCCACAAGACTATCTTTCTTCTCTTTTTTGTGAATGACATAATTGTACATAAAAGGACACTGCTGAGCTTGATGAAGTCAAAACATGACCTACTTTAACTTTGATTCTTTCTCTTTGTGAAAATTCACTACTTGACATTTTTCGAAAAGGAGTGTTGTGTTGCCTAGAAAAGAATGTATTGAGTAGAACATTTTAAATGTTCACTATACTTTCTGCAGTACAGTGGTGTGAACTTGTTCAGATAGGAACTGCCCTTCACACTATGTAGTTCCACTTTATTCTTAGAACTTGATGATAATAAATTGATTGCATGGGAGATTAGCATCTACACTAATTACATATGAAGGAGACTTAGCAAAAACAAAACTACAGAAATGTTTTGCTTTTAGGATATGTTGCTGAATAGTGAATTTTGTTTTACAACAGATCCATCCATAGTTCAAAGCAAAGTAATGTTTAAACATACATTGTATTGTGATCACAGCTGCAGGAAATCTGCTGCTGAATGTTGCTGTGGTGGGGGAAAATGGGGATACCTAGATGGATAAGTTGTTTGGAAGACGTATTTTATTATGACTGGATTTTCATGAAAACCTTAATTATACTTCAGAGATTTTGCAACGTGAACATTGCTTTTCTATAGTGTAATAAATTGTTTAATTAGCAGCAAATGTATCATTTTCAAGTTGCATGAAATATAGAAAGGTATGAAATGATTGAAGTTGTCTTCTACAGCTTTCTGGTTTTACCCGTCATCTAATCAAAGTAAACTAGGTTCTTTGAAATACCTAGTTATCAAACATAATGATTTCTACTGGTAGTATACTTTTACAAGTTCTAACCTACCAGAACTTTAAAATTACTTTTTATTAACCATTGTTTCTCCATATGCAATATTTATTTTCAGAATTATATTTTGAACTTGTTAAACAAGTTGATAGTATTTTGCTTTTGTTTTTAAAGGAAAGCAACTACTCCCCTTATCAAACAGTGTCCACAGCGGAATAGGACAAACAACATGGCAGCCACCTGCAGATACCTCAAACCTGGTCCGCATGAGAAATCAGTCCCTAGGACAGTCTGCTCCTTCCCTTACCGCTGGTTTGGTGAGTGAGTCTGGGAATGCTCTTGGCGCTGTAAATAAGTGGTGTGATCCTCTGTTTTAGTTTTTTACCTTGGTTTCCCCTATTCCTGCTTGGTGAATCCAGCATTTTGTTCCTGCCTGCCCTTTTTGTGGTAGGGGGTGAATTAGGATGAGAGTATATGCATCCTAATTTTTGACAAAAATGCTGAAAAGGAAAATATATGTGTGAAGAATAATTTCTTTAGGGGAAGCTCCCTCTCAATGCTACTTACACTGCCCAATTCCTGAAAGGAGAAAAAAAAAAATCACTGGAAATCTAAGGAGATGTGAGCGTGAGACTTTTACGGTTTAAAACAGGTTTAATTGGGAAACAACTTTGAGTTTCCTGAGCTTCTTTACCTCTTTCAGCAGACAACAGGTACCTAGAAGGAATAATTGACCAAAGAATGAAAGAACTGGGGCTGATGGCTGCTATTCTGTGTGGTTTCTTTCACAAAACTTTTAGGTAAAATGAATATATTTCTTGAAGAATGTTGAGTCTGTTAAATCAGCATTTTCTTGGAGGAGAGTGTTCTGTATGGGAGAGAAATTCAGCTGGCTATAATAAAGCCAACTGATTGCAAACCAAAAGCAACATACCTTTTGTTTATAGATGTTCCTTATTCGCTCTAAATATTTAAAATTGCTAAAGTCCAAGGAGAAGAAAAGTGTAAGATTGGGAAAAGATAGCTATTCAGTCACACTATGCAACATAAATATTGATGAATGGAAGACTAAAAGTAAAGCTTGAAAGCTTTTTTGCCAAATTCCGTAGAGTTTGACTGAATTAACAAGTTTTACTCATATGATGGAATTTTGATGTGTCATTGGATTTCGATACACGGTTGGAAGAAGCTGGGTAAATGTATCTTATATTGTAAGACTGTTCAGAAACAATGACCCTTTAAGTAAAATGGTGCAGCTTCTATATAGTTTAAATCAGTAGCCCTTAAAATTTTCTTTTGGGAAGCATAGATGGTTTGGTACCACCAGAGAGCTTTAAATGAAATTTGTATCTTTAAGCCTGAAAAGACCATACTTTTGTATTACCAGTAATTTTGATTTTACAGTGAAATATATGCAATTTTATGAATATATGAAATTTTATTATCTCTTAGTTTGGTGCCTGTTGCTAAATGCAGATCTGTTAGTGTTTACCTTAAATATCTATTCTTAGTGACACTTGTAATTTGACAATATCAACACAAAGAGAAAATTCTCATGTGAACTTGGAACCTAAGTATTTATCTGATGGAGGTTTAAAAAAGTGATGTATTTTCTCTAGAGAGTAAGTCTGTATCTTAATGCATTTAACACAAATGCTTTTATACTTTAAATTAATGAAAATAGCTGCACTTTAAAACAAGCATTAATTTTCAGGCATATAATTTGTTTAATTTATTACTGTATTTTACCCTTTTGTACTGTTCAATGGGCTGCAGATGTATATAACACCTAATTCTGCAAGTTGATGTGATGCATTTCTAATTTGAGGGCACTGTTTGTGTTGTCAGTCAGATACTCTCATATGAAATGAGAATACCAGTAACTTATTTTAAGATGATCATGTTTCTAATTAAACATGAGAAATTCAGCTATAAATCCAGCATCTTCCCTTTTTTGTTGCAGTTATTAAATACTGAAAAATATGGCTGTTTTCCAGCCACTATATAGTTTATGGTGGGCTATATGCTAATTACAGTGCTGTTAAGGCTAGAAACTAAGAATTTTTATATGAAGTGGTGTACTAAAGCAACGACTAGACAAATTGTCACAAGATGAACACCTGATTAAATGCAAAGAACCCTAGGATCTTAGAACTAGTTATGTGTTCGCAGCTGTTTTAATGTTTTTGGTGTTGAAAGATGCTTCACAAATTGCAACAGCAAAAAGCTTCTTGCCAGTATAATTAATCTCCTTTGAAAACTAGTTATGTTAAGAGATAAGTAGGTTCAGTAATAGTGTAGTTTTAATATGCATGTTTTGATTATTAGTGTTTAATTCTTTTATTGTTTGTTACTAATACAACAAATACACAGCAAGAGAGAAATGGGAGTGTGATACCAAAAAGAATGACCATTCAAAAGTACACCTATCATTTCTGCTCCTTCTTTATGGCACTGTAGTTATCAGTGGTTTTTCCTTTGCTAAATTACTTTGCTGGCATTCAATACTGTGTTTTTTACTGCCTTATCACTAGTAATCCTACAGATTGTTTGCTGTGCTTAAATTATGTTGTTTTGAACTTTGAAAATATTTGCAAAGCAAAATGATAAATTAAGAATAACAAATCTATAGAAATTACTTTGCAGCTTTTGAAACAAGACTGATAGCTAGGCTACTTATCAGCAACAACTCAAGAACTGGAAATATATCAAATTCTCACATGCTGAACTGCATAAGCACAAGTCATTGTTCAGCAATGTCTTTCAGCTCTTACATGTGCGATAATCTGGATTAATGTGTCTGCACAGCAGTTGTCACTAGATCCTTGACTTAAGAAAGAAGCCAGCACAGACTGAATGTGGAATGCTGTCACTGTGAAATGATCGATGTTGATCAGATCTGTGTACCTTCTAAAATATCCATGAGGATTTCGGAGAGTGACCTTCAGTTCATCATCTACTGTATTCTACTTGTCTGCTACAAGATAGATGACTTTGGTCCTAGTGGAATGACTTCTGGTGGGGGGCGTCCTATGACTTGCTTATGTTAGGGATTTACCTGTTTTAAATACTGAACAAAGCCTAAATTTAGCCCTACATAGCCATATCTCTAATATAGCCAAGGAAGTAAATGGTGGTGGTGGAGGTGGGAGTGGAAGGGGAAGACATGGTCACTGCTGTGAGTACCTCAGTGATATTTTTCACTCTCAAAACCCAAAGCAGTAAAAACTTGATTAAAAATCCCACCACCCAAACCTTAAAAAAGGGGGGTGAGGAAGGTTGTTTGTGTGTGCGTGTGTGTATGTATAAGGAACAGAAAGATAATACTGTGGAAGATGTCGTCTTACTTAGTTTGGAGTTTTCCTCACCTGAAGTCTTGGCCTGCGAATGCCCTGTCCTAGAAGGAGTTAGAACTTGGGCAGTGTTTTGAAGAAAGCTGATGAAAGTGATCAGGAATATAGATATATTCTCTTATGAACAAAGACATAAAGACCATGAAGGCTTGTTAATTTTAGAAGGGAAAAGGAAGTTGAGAAGAGAAACATTGTGATTGTTTTAGAGAAGGTGGATTAGAGAGTGTCTTTCCTGCAAATCTTTCTTTTGAGAAAACTCAGTGGGTGAAATACCTTTTAGCAATCTATTTATCTTGATACCAGTCTCAATGCCATAACATGCCAGGGCTGGATCTTCTGTGGAAAATGGATGGTTTTTCCCTGGTGTTAGCTGTTGTTAAGGACAGGTTGCTCTATTGGATTACCACAAGAATGCCAAAGGCATATTTACATTTGTTTAGATCTACTTCTTTCCATCTCAGAGAGAGCATCTCAAGCACTCCAGCCTTTTGTAAAGGAAACATCTGACAGTGTGGTATCCATTATTTAGGACTACATTTTAAATGCTGTATTTGCTATGTAACCTCTAGAGAAGTTGCAGAGAGATTCTAAGAATAAGAAACAACACGTGTTCCTGTTGTTATGGCTGGCAAAAAGAAAACACTTGAAAGACGGATTGCTTGAAAGAGCCTGTCAGTGGAAAATCTGAATTCTTATACTTTCGCAAAAGACACTTTTTTTTTTTCCTTCAAGCTTCAGTTTTCTAAACTCTACCCTGTATCTGGCCAAAAGTAGCTGAGATTGAGGATTCTTCCTGACCAGTGGTAGCTATCTCTGGACTAAACAATCTTTCTTATACCCTGTACCATGCTGTATGTACTTTGAGCCATTTCTTCATCATCACGGATGAAAGCTAGTTACTAAGCAGTTGGTGCTCAGTTAATCCTGCAGTGCCACACGCAAGACTTGCTTGTAGGGTCAGTCTCCTCTTCAGAAAACAATTTCAAATGACTTGCAGATTTGCATTCACTTGGAAGGGTTATGATCAAGACAAACTGAGACAGCTGAGTGTTTTCCACTGTCATGCAGAGTACTGGTTAGTTCACCTGTCACTGGTCTTGTTCCACAGGACGTGGTAAAATGAAGCTTCTCAGCTTTTCAGTAGTAATCTGTAGGCTACGAAGGCTCAGACGCAAGGATTTGAAATTGCTGACAAGCTGCAGAACTTCCTGTATTGGATAACACTGGACCAGTGACGTTCCCCAGTCAGCCTGATCTATTCTCAGTGTTTAGTTTCACAGAGAGGTGTGGATTAGCTAATCCTGAGTGGAATGAGGAAGACGGCCGTGTTTGAGACGGTGGGTCCTTTGGACTGTGAGGAAGCGTGTATTGGCAGGGCGGTGACTGAGACTGGCTGCGTGCTGTGGCGCATTACCTTGGATGGCCAAGTCGATGTGAGAGATTATTTACTCTTGTTTTTCTAAATTTTTGCTCTTTTGCTTTTTGATTTAGTTGTGTTAGGAATAGAATTAATTCCTTCTGATATACTCAGAATAGCGTATTTGCAGTGCACAGTGTGTCCTTCCTGCAGAAAGCTGCAGAATGCAGCAGAACACTGTATTACAAAAGGATGTACTATCCTTTTGGCAAAACACTATCATTTACAGCTACTAAGAGTGGATGGTGGTATAGGTGTGACAACCTCGCTAATTGCATTTGATGTTCAGTCGCTAATGTCTGTAAAACCAGATTGGGAATTCGTGGTGCTCTTCTGCCGTCTGCTGGTGAGCACGTGGCTGTTTACAGAAATGACCTAACTCCCAGGGCTGGGGAATTGCTGGGAAAAGTTTTCAGAGCTCCTGAGAAACATTAGCGATTTCATAGCACAAGGCTGTTATTTCTGAGATTTTATTCCACAGTAACCACTTGTTAATAACCTGAATTCTTTTTAGCTGGAGTGTAAATTAGCTTTGTATTTTAATGCTGTACCCTCGCAAGCCACATGTTTCATGTCAAATGGCAATCTTGTTGTGGCAGCAGAAAGACGATGGTTGGCTTAGCTATGGAAAAAAGAAAGGTTCCACCTTGTCCTGCAATTATAAATTTATTTTTTTTTTAAAATTTTGTGCCAAAATCTGTGTTGCCTAACTGTGTTTTGCTCTTTGGCCTGCTAGATGGTGCTGGAGCACTGGAGGCCTGTTATTTCAATATAGTGAATTACCATTTCAGTGCAAAATGACACCGTTGCTACAGGTGAAGAAGAGCTAGAGGTGCTTTCCTGTAGACTGTTGCTAAGGGAGAACCTAGTTCTGTGCTGATTGTCAATTCTGTGCAGAAAATAATAATTGAAAAGGCAAGCTGAAGTGCAGCATAACTAGCAGAAGTTCAAGCTGCTTTGCATTCACTCTGTGTTTCAGAAACGCTTTTAATTGATTTTTTTCCTCCAATCTCTGGGTCTCCTATTTTTTCTATAGTGCTTTTAATGGACTTGGTGTTTATTCCTGAGGATCTCTGCTTAATGCAGGCATCTGGGTATGGTTGTGAATTTCACAGTGACAGAGGTTTGGAAGGAGCTGTGGTTGTGGGAACTAGCAGCTCTCTGACTAGCAAATTATATGTTAGTTTGCAAAGCACAATAGCTGGTCTTCCACTGCACTCCCCATCTTCCTGCTGGGTATGTATGCTGAAAGCGAGGTGAGTATATAGAACCCAGCCTTCCACCTACTCACAAAAGAGTGACATGTAATCTCTCCTTCTTTTTATTGAAAAATGTAGTAGTAGTTGGGGGACAAATTGATAATGTCAGTGGTGCTTAGAGCTATCTCCTGCTGACTGACTCTGTATTTACTACAGAAGCAGGCATTTGAATCTGAGGAAAAAACATCATTTATGTTTGTATATTCTGAAACAAACAACTGCTCTTTTCCCCCAAAGTTTGTTATAGGCAACCTTAATTTTAGTTCGTATTTTAGGTGGTAACATGTTGATTTTTTTTAAACATTATGAAGACATTTGAAAATACTTTTGACTAAGAATTATTATTAGCTGATGAATTCCATGGTTTCAAATCGCTAGAAAAGCCCCCCCCCCCCCCAAAAAAAAAAAAAAAAGCTATGGTTGTATGAATGGATGGAATTTATTTACTGTATGGAGTCATAGAAGTTGTGTTTTAAATAGCAGATGAGGAAAAAATGTAATAACCTGAGAGGGGAAGTAAGTGGATTTCCATAATTAAGATCGTGTGAAGTCTAAATTTATGCATACTAATTAAAATTTGCACATGCTGATGTTGTAAAGTCTGTGAGTGAATATTTGAGAGTTTGGATAAATTACGAATTTTGGAAGACATAAGGAGGTAAGAAAATAGAGGTAGTGTTGCTGGAGGAACTAAAGCAATATTCAAGCTTGCGTGCGTTTGCAGATTTTGGGGTTGGGGGAGAGGTGGGGAGCAAGGTCTAGACAGAGGATTGAAAGTATTGGCATGAGCTGAATGGTAAGACCTGAAAGTAAGGACAAAGAACTTAGATCTGATAACGCAGAAGAGTGGAGAATCAGGCCTTTGCAGAAAGGTAAATGATATTATGCACAAACTGCAGAAAAGTTGCGTCTCTGGTAGGAATACTAAAATACATATGCTATAATTCGGCATGTTTTCACGATAAATTGAAGAACATACACTTCACAGTCATATTTCAAATTGACAGTCTTGATAGGTTTTTAACTAGTTAATTTCGTTACAAGTAATATGTATATGTGTAAAGAATAGTAAATATTTGTGATAATTTGTGTACTGAAGGTATATTCACTACATAGTGCATGTTACTTAAACACAGGCAGCACTGAAGAGAAACCTCAGTCTGTTCAGGTCAGCATGTTTTTATTCATTTCAGTTAAGTGAGTTCCATTTTGGAGTGAACTCATTGGCTCAGGAGATTTTCATATTCAAAAGAAAATTTGAATACCCTTCTGTGTAGCCTGGTGCTTGTCATCACAGGAAATATGAATTCATAAAACTTGCCTCGTGATAATTGTCAGGCAGTAGACTGTCAGTTTGAATGATTGCAGTTCTCATTATCCTCAGATGCTGCATGTTACTTTTTGTCTAAGAATATGTTGAATGGATTTTTGGCACTTGCAGTTAGTTTTCTTCCTGACAGCAGCACTATTGTAGGTATAAAGTGAGAAACCACTGTAGTGTGCGTGGGAAATTAGCTTTTTTGCCTGGGGAGCTGTGGGTGTGGGGAAGACTTAAGATAGAATGTAAAGAATTATCCAGACTGTCTTGAGTAAGAGTTGTCGCTGGAATGATGCTTCATTCCATTAAGATGTTTTGTATTTCTTTTTGACCTCTATGTAAAAACGTACCAATGCAGATAATAAAAAGTCCCTGCTTAATTTTAAAATATTCAAAAGCTGGCACTAATATTTCAGTGAGTCCTGTAAGTATTTCTATAGAAAAACAGGCAAGGTGAGATGTCTGCATTTAGTATCTTAATATGGCTGCCTTCTCTGGTTACTGTTTCCTGGGATGTGGTAATAGCAGGGTCACTCTTTAAGCATGAAATAATTTGGTTACCTGATTTTCAAATTACTCTGTTTCACTGTTTTGAGTTTTAAGACATCTATAAAAAATCTTCCCCCCACCCTCTTCCTGTTTTGACTAAACGAGAACCCTGGAGATGCTCTAGAAATTGTATCATGAACTTGCATGTTTGGCTGTCTACCACCTCTTGTTTGGGGTGCTATGCGGTATCATTTTTGCTTATTCACACAATGTCGTGTGTCTTTGTAATTATCCAAAGGGGTCCAGCTGAGGAGGTTCAGCAACTGTTTATTTTACTACTTTGAGGAAAATGGGAGTATAGTGGTTTCCATGCTCTGACTTTGAGCAGCTGCAGCTCAGTCTTGCCTGAGTTAATCTGTAGTTCTTATTGCTTTGAGTTTACTTGAGGGGGAGAACTGAATTTTCTGAAATCTCTTTGCAGAGATGTGTAGCCTTGTAATTGAAATGCAGTACTAAAGCATGAGATTTAGGCAACAAACCTGACTGAAGAGGTTAAACTATTTGGTCGTCAGTAAAACTGGGAGTAGCACCTGGCTCACAGACTATCTGAAAAGCTCAATCTATTAATGCTTGCAAAATACTTGAGAAACTCAAATGGACATCACTATGAAACATCCTATTCCTGCAGTTTCTGTAGAGAGGGAGTGTGTATTGCCCTCTTCTTTGCTGGTCATATTAAAAGTGTTGTTTAGATTCCCAAGTCAGCTGCTCAAAAGGGAGGAAATGCCTAGGTCTGTTACTGGGCTTAGTTCCATTATTATTCCCAGCATGAACCTTTGTGCGGGGATTGAGAGTTCACAACTCTTCTGTGGTGGGAACTGCAAAGTCCTTGTGCTGCTAGAATATGAGGTATAAAGTCAGAATCAGCACTGTACCAGTGGGCTTGATTTAGGGTCTGTATCTGTGGATCTTTCCTTTGTGAACTGAAAAACAAGCATGGTCATTATTTATTTATCCTAATCACAATGCTTGGCATATAGAACTAGAGGAGAAGATTTTATGTGTGCTGAAAACCTGTTGTGGCCAACTAAATAAAGTACACAGTTTCCTGAGTCGGTGCCTTAAGTGCTTGAGGTAAACTCGCTTACCTAAGTTGTCTTATGAGTAAAAAGTGTGGAATAGCTGACTTAGGTGCCCCTTGTTTTTTGTTATTTATTGCAGTGGCCAAGTTTCCAAAAAATAAATGGGATTCTATGTACACCATGAATGTAAAATGCTGTCATATGGCAGCTATAGTGCAAATATACAAAAATGTGTGTCAATGTGAACTTAAAGTTATTGGCAAGGGGTAAATGTTTATAATATAGCATTGAGAGAAGTACAGGGTCATGAAGTATGTGAAATGTAATTAACCTAAAATAACCTCTAAAATATTTTCTGAGGCTGATAAATCCAATGAGCTGTCAAGATAACTTGATGAAAGATGTTAATTTTATACCTTAAATAATATCCAATTAAAATCCTGAAGATTTTGCTTTGTGATGGAATCCACTGAGACTTAAATTTTCACAGTGACCTCATGATTCGGGAACGCTGTTAATGTATTTGGTACATATTTGAGGGGTAGGGTCTAGGTTAATGGTAGCCTTCGTTCTTTAAGTGCTTGAAGCTACGGAGCTTTAATTGAAGGTATAAATGTTCAAACCTCATTATTTTAATGTGGTCATATGGTGTAGTGACAGTAAAAGTAGTTACAAGATAACCTCCTATTGCACATTTATAATTACTGTAAAAACAAATTATTTTTTGAAACTTGGAATTAAAATTGTTTGCCTTGGAGTTTAAATAGAATGTTCGATCCTAAGGTTATTTCTGTATTTGTCACGTAAATTCAAAAATTAACAAAAAGCCTCTGCGTGACTTTAATATAGAGAATACTGCTATGTGGCTTTGTTTACACAAATGATTACTGTACGTGCACTAATTTTTTCACATGAAGACTTCTAGTAGCTACTTGCTTACATATTTGTTTTTCTTATAGTTAACATTGCAGAGATATTTTGGACAATTGCATGTCAAATTTTCCAAACAGCGATAATGGAACTAATTTAATTGATGAACTGTTACCAAAGAAAATACATACTGAATTCATCACTGTGCTGAACACAAACGTGAGAATGTTGGTTGTGCTACTGGAGTGCTGTTTCTGCTTTAATTTCATCTATGTTGCTAACTTTGGTTACCTGCTTGTTGTTTGCAGCTTTGTATTCTGTGCTTTCTCTGTTATGAGCTAGATCCTTTTTAAGATTTGTGCTGGTTCTGTTGTCTCTAAGCTCTTCTGTCCTTCCTGCCTTCTTCCAAGAATGTTCACATCTCTTCATGGCTTTCCCTTTCCTCCCCAAAACAAGAAATAACCCGTAGTAAAAATTAATTCTTAGCATATATGAGTAGCTAGAAAAGTTGCAAATTCAGACTGCTTTGTGTACAAATATACTTAGACTGTGACCTCCTTAATTCCTCCCCTGTTTGTCTGGAACTAGTCAGTAAACTCATGGAGCTGTGAACTACTGGTCTGGAAATCTCAAGGTGAAAGTTATTGCATTGTATCTTGTATTGAAATTTTGCATCAGTTTAAATTTGCACTTAGCTTTCTTACTTAGCTTTCTTACTGTGCAGTAACTAGTTCTGGTACAACCTTTATTTCTGTAATATTTCCTTGCTAAATGAATGGTATTCTGCATCTTGAACTCTTGATTTCACAAACCATTTGAGCTTGTTCAAAGGACAGTTTGCAATGTAAAATAATGTTTGCGGATATTATTTCTGAGTGTCTTGATAACTATTTGTTTGATTGTTATGCTTTGGTTGTTACAGCTTTTATTGTCTTGCCTTAATTCACTCATCAAATAGTTTAGCTTGCAGAATAAAGTGCAGGGTGTTATGAATTTAAGACATATTTAAGATTTTTTTTTACAAGATATGCAGGTATCTCATTGGAACAAAATAAGCTAATGAAATACTTGGAGAATTTTGGAAAAATCAATTTAGGAGCTTACAAAAGAAAGGAAAAACAGTTTGTAGTACCACATACATACAGAAAGAAATCTGAATTGAGAGGTAAGGCACCATGTTATTGTCAAATTATACTGAGCATCAGTATTAATCCTGATTTAAACAGGCAAATGGTGTATTTGGCAATTTTTTTTTTAAAAAAAAAAACATGTCTAGTTTTATGCTGATGTGTTTATTTCCTTGATGTAATTTACTTACTGCGTTTAAAATATTGCTGACTGGGAACTGGTTAAGTTATAACAGAGTAGAAAGAAAATCAGACCTTTTTATGGCAGGCATCAGCATCAATAATATCAGGTAATACCTACAAACAAAATGGTTGATTTAAGTACCAACTTCATTTCAAGAGAGTACTCTAATAAATTGAGTGGAATATTTCTCACTTTTGTATGCTAAAGATTTTTAGGAGATCAATTATATTGAGATTAGATGTAAAAAGAAAAATAGCAGCAAAAGTTGGTGTAAATGGGATTTTTCAAACCTCAAGGGAGCATGTTCCCACTGTTAGTGTTAAGGGGATATTACTGTTAGACAAATCTGTAGTATCAGCCTCCATGGGGAAGTGTCAAGTATAGATTAAAACCCATTGAACTGGAGGAATGTTTGACAATTAAAATCAACTCTACAATAATGTGATGGATCTCTTGTACTATTCTAATTGCAGAATTTGCATGACTTTTTTCATAAACAGAAAGGTAAACTGAAGATGTTCCTGTTTTAATATAAGTTGCAGTCATTCTGAAAGAAAGGTATTTTGATGTCTAACTTCTTCATTAAGTACATTAATGATACCTGTCTTTCCATCTACTCTGATTTCTTTTGTTGTCCCATTACTAAGAAGGCTTTATCATCAAGCTTTGCCTATATTGTTTGAAGACTTCATCTGAGAGGAGCCATGGACAACCTGAAGTAATAGTTTGATCCAGTCTTTGCATATCAAGAAATTGTCCAGTAGTCCAGTGGTTCAAAAAGAAGTAGATGTATTATTCAGTATGTTCTGGTGCAAGCGGTGAAAGATGTCCATTTTATGCTGACTAAAATAACTTGATTTAACTCCATTTTTCCTATGCTACAGAATTGAGGTCATTCATTTTGTTAGAAGTTGCTTTTCTATGCTGAAACCATCAGTTCAGAGTAGTGGAGAGTGTACACTAATCTTCACTAGGCATAAGTATAATAATTATATTTTCTACTGTGTTTTACAGATAACTAATAGCTTAAAGTATGCAAATTCTGACAGGGTTATATTAAGGACTAGCTATTGTGTCCAAATAAAGGTATATCGGGGAAAAAGTATTAAAAATATATAAAAGAAAGTATATGGGAAGGATGGAATAGATTGGCCTTGTGGCTGGGTGGTGATGCCTGTTAAAAGAAAAAACAAAGTACTCTGAAACCTCCTCCTGTTTTCAATTGACGTAAACAAAGCATCAGTGAATAGCATAGACTGCCTGAGAGCTGAAACTCGAATCTAACTCAGAATAAGTAATCTAGGGTCTATATTACCTAGTATGTGACTAGGATAGGTGATGCTAACTGTAGTATGCTGGGGAAGATCAGACACTGTAGAATGAAATACTAGTGGGAAATTTCAGATGCTCTTAGGTGGACTGGATATATGTCATGTTGGGATGTGATGAGACTAAAACCTTTTATGTTCAATGAGTCTGTGACTATATATGTTCAATATGGTCATAGATCAGTCAAGCTCTAGCAAAGTCTGTGGTAGGAGAAGCAGCATTTCCTTGATCATTAGCACTACTCAATTCTGTTTCAAAATGTAAGTTAGAAAGCCACCTTTTAATAGCAACTGAAATATTATATAATCACACACACACATATATATACACACATATACACATGCAGGAATAAAAATAGTCAAAAGTCCCCTAAAGCTGTTTTCAGCTTGTTGAAGAGCAAGGAGCATCAGCTAACAGTGCTGCATCTTTAGTCTCCATGGAGCCTACTTAAGGGCCTTCCTGCAAGAGGCATAGAAAAATGCAGCCCCCCCACTTTCCAAGAAGAGTTGAGAATGTTTAAAAGGAAAATAAAAAAGTTAAAAACAAGTAAAGGAGGCTGTTAGTTCAGTGAGTAAAGGGAGATAATCACACAACTTTAAAACAACTTAGTGAGGAAACATCTGAACTACTAATTGTGCTGTATAACCTATTGCTTAAAATAGTTTTAGTGGTTTAGGACTGGAAACTGGCAAATGTGGTACCATATTAAAAAAAAAAAAATCCAAGACAGATCTGTGGAATTAATTACAGAATTGCATGTGTTCCTCATGTTGTAGTTGTTGCCTGGATAATTTTTCCTACTAGTATAATTTGCCATTTGGTGGTTTTAAAACAAGATTTGAGTAGATCAGCCTTACAAAGTCATTTAGATAACTGTAGTAGTACTGATCTCACAGTTTACATTGTGCCAAGCCTTGTAATACAATCATTTTTTATCATCAGAGCCTTTATGTTTATTTCTAGGTCACTGATTAAAATGCTGAATAATGCTGGATGTGTTGCTATTCTGTTGACACTGGATGGTACTGTTCAATAGTGATTCTTCTTTTGACAGCTATTATTTAAAATTCAGTTGATTTGCTATTTCTTAATCCAGATAGTTTTGCTGTTTCATAGTGATGCATTTTTTTTTTAAATGTTATTTGCTGGCAAGTTAAAAGCTCCAAGGAATTCTAAGTCTGAAGTCTACATGTTTGTTTTATCAACGGAGGCAGTCATTTAACCCCCAACCCAAAAGCGCATGAGAACTCTCCTTAGAAATTATTTCCATAAAAACTCTCCAATTGATGTTATTTCTGCTTTGTTCTTTAATTGGAAGAGCTGATATCAGATTAAAATCATCATTTTGCCCAGGACAGACATCATACTAGCTGCTCTGAAACCTCCTGGATAATCTGCTTATTGCCTGATCCCTGACTCTTGCCTTGGGCAGGAGAGGGCTTCTTTTTTTAACTTTTCTCCTCTGCTTTCTGTTGCAAAAGAGGCTTTGCAGGAAGCAGGGAGAATGACTATTACCAATAAACTGGTAATATTGAAGCCTGATAATTTTGATGAGGGAGATGTGTTTATCATCCAACTGTAGCATTGTGTATCGTCCATCTCAGCTCACACTTTCATTTGTATTTCTTTCTGCTTTGGTGGTTTCAGAAGTAAACCTCAGGGGAGATAGGTTTCGTTGGCTTCATTACCTATTCTGGAAATAGGTTCTTTTTCCCTAGGTTTCCATGTTGACTGTACAATTTGTGTTTTGATATGAGATCATTCTCCCAACATAGGCTTGTTTACTTCACAACTTCAGCAGGTTGAAAAGACTTCTTTCAGTATTAAACTATCCATCTTTTGCATTAGCAGATTTTCAGCATGCAACTGTGGATTACCACTGGTGATTGCCAGTGTTCCTCTTTCTTCCAGTGAAGACTTAATATTACAGTAGAATTGAATTCTCTTTTCTAATGTAGTTTCCTGCCTTAATTAGTTTCTTCCTAGATCCTGTGTAGCTCAGTATGATAGCAGTACTCTGAGAAGCTTCTTTTGTTGGTACATTTAGAAAGACTATTTCTTTTACGGAAAGAATTTTCTCTAGGGGTGCTGCCAAGATTCAGAAGTCTGAGAAATCTTATGGCTGTATGTTTGATTGTAATCAAACTGGTGCTCATTATCATTTTGTCTGTATAGAGCTGGAACAGATGAATATGTTCTTTTGCGATTGGTTTTAGCCAAATTTGGAAGTAATGGAGTAAATGACCATGTCTGCAAGAAACATTAAGCAATGGTAGGGCATCAAAGTTTATGCAGTTCTTTCTGGTAACTTCCAAGCCACTGGCCAATTTCATGCAGGCTTGAAAAGAGGAAGAAATGTCAAAAATAATTGTTACTACAATTTCATAAAAATTGGAGCCAAGTAGGAGAGAGACTCTTGCTTCCTCTGAGAGAAAAACAACTTGCTGCTCGCTATGGTTTGGCTGCACTGGCTGACATACCACTGTGACACGCAGTGCACAGCACTCAATTAACTAGCTGGGGGAAGTGCTGTCTCCTGCTACACAGAGATAAAACAGGAGAACTGGAGTTACCTGTATCAGGGTGACGAGAGGGAGAAGATAAAAAAGACAAAACCAAGCTTGTGGGAAACCAAGTGTCTTTAATTCTGTTGCTTGAGCCACAGCTCATTTATTTTACAGTGTTGAAAGCATATTATTTTAAAAAGTACTGTCTCTTCAAAGCATTGATGTTAGTGACTTAACTCTGCGTAGAGGGAGGGGCTGGCTGGAAGAGTGGACGGACAGCCTTCCCAATGCTCTTGTAGTGCTGCCGTGTTGTCAGTTTGGTGCATTGCTTTTACCTGTGGAGCAAACGCTGGGATACTTCTCCTGCTGCAAATCAAAGATCTTTCCATGTCTATAAAGTAGGAGTGGAGCTAGCTTTTCTTCCCCTATGTTCATCTTCTGAATTGGTTCATTTTGCAGCATACTGTGATTGCCCTAAACTTAAGGGACGTTGCTCAGAACCCTGAGATTGCACTGAAAGGTTGGCACAAGAAAGTGATCGGTGTCTCTCCTGGATTGCAAATTGGACCTTTTTAGAAAGGAAATTAAAAAAAGAAAAAAAAAAACTTAAATTTTGGTTGTGCATATTGAAGCAGAATATACTTGTGGCATCATCTGCAGTTTATTGCTTTGCTTTTCAGTACTAAAGACATTAAAAAATTAGTATTCTACCAGCTTGAAAGAGAGACTATTATCTAATTGGCTTTTGGTTAGGAGGATACTGATTTCTAGGTCAATGTAAAACAAATGAGCATTTAAATTGATGAGGAGCAGCTGTTCCAAAGCCCCTTTCCACAGTGCCTGTTTTTGTTAAGGATAATTATATCTAATTTTAAATTATGATAGCTTTGAGTATTGAGCTTTGCCTTGTTACATGCACTAGTTTATTCTACTTCATCAATAAGAATGTTCCATCATGGAGCTAAGTTTCTGATTTGATGTATTTTTCTGGGCCTTTTGAATTATGAAGAGAAATATAGCTTTAGAGAGGTGATTTTTCTTTTTCTTTTTCTTTTTTTCTTTAATGCAACCGTGACCATCTTCCTATTTTATTTTTCCAGGTCTCAAAACAGATCCAATGTTGTCAATAACTTTCTAGAACAATACTGCTGAGAAAATAATGTATATTTAAACATACAACATCTTTGTTCATGTTTTTAACATGAAAATGGAAACCTCTGATTATAGTACGGAAAAATTCAAGAAAGCTCTTGTCAGCCCTTAGAAGGAAACATATGCTAAAGATGTCCCGTGGATTATGTACTGCTTGTTTCAATTAACACATTGATATTCCCAGTCAGTTCTTCAGACAAAAGCCCAGGTGACAATTCAAATGATCCATGAGCATCATATTTTAATTTCTTACTAGTAAGCTTAGAATTTTCTTAGATTACAACGGCTAAGCTCAATGTTGCATTAGTAATTTAATAGGATGTCTGAACACTTTAAAGAACAAACTGTAAATACGTTACTGCTGAAATTAAGCAGAATGCTTTTATGAAATTTTGGACATGGTAGTATTTTAGTGCCATTCATAAGGATTGTGTTTTTCGGTTGAATTTGGATGAAAATACAACTCTAACTCAAGGAATATATGTATAAAAAAATTTTTTTTTTTACATTGTACACTTTAATACAGAGTCTAAGCTTTTTTTTTTTTAACTGATACTTTCATGGAAAGTAGTTGTCTTCACATGCCTTTTAAAATAATGTCCCCCTTTTCCTCTGAGAAATATGCTTTGAGGCCGTAAGTCAGCATCTCTCACTGTTTTTGTTTCCTCTCTTCTAACTGAATGTAACAGGTTTTGTTACATCCCAAGCAAAAAAAAAAACTTGCTTCGGAGATTGTGAAATTATTATTATGCATCTAATATTTTTGAGGAAAATAGCTTTTAAAGAAAAAAAATACAGAATAATTCTTAAAATAGGAGATCATAGAGGAGGAGGAGAAGAATAAAAAAAAAATACTTTGTCACTCCACTGTTAATCTTTGAAATCCTGAATGAATTTCTTTCAGGTTTTTGTTCCAGTTTAGTGGATAAATATTGGGAAGAAGGATTTCTATCAAAAATTAATAACTGTTAACTCATGCATCCTTTCAAAGGGATGATGGAATTGAGAAATGAATATCAAAAGTTTGTCTATGAGACCAGAAAAGGAGGAGTAAAAATCTGTCATAATCCCACAGCAAAAATATGCCTGTAGAAATTTCCCTAGATAGCAATGTAAGCTTAGTCCAATATTGACAAAGAGCAGGAGAGAATAAAATCCTCTAACTCCAAATGCTTCTGTTTATTATCTTCAAGTATTTATTTCAAAGGCAGTGTTAGAATATATATTATATTGGCCTTAAGCAGGCAGAATTGTGTGATTTAACAGTGTGGAGACTTGAGACGTCTCAACACTTTAGTCTCAGCTGGAAACCATGGTAAAACCATGTATTCAAAGTATGTTGAAACAAATTGTATGTGGATAAATCTGGAGAAGTAAATTCAGCACTGGAAAATCTTAGTTCTGAGCAGAGTAACCAAAGAAAAATCACTTGTTTAAATCTTTTTCATGGCTTTCTCTTCCTAATCAGGAGGTTGTCACTAATTCATTAATTGTAAATGTTACAGCAGTGTAGTGTAATAGAAGAGGTTCTTTACTATGTTCAGCTTCAAGTTCTTATTCTGAAGACTCTAGTGACAAAAATGACAAATTCTATAGAATAGAAGTGAGAGGAAAATGCAATGAAATACAGCTTGATGTAGTTGTATGCAATTTCTTATCCTTAAAACTCTAGCTCTGTAAAGTAAGTGCCATCTCAATATACCTCAAAGTCAACTATGGGTGTATTGATATGGAGTAAGAATCTGAAGCAGAAAAATTTGGAAGGAGTTTACAAAAGGCAAGTGCTTGTTTGGCCGCTGCTGTTGTGGTGAGGCTACAGAAAGAGTGGTGTTAGCCAGGAATGTGGAAGAACCAGGAGAGGATAGCTGAAGTCTTCTGTACGTTAAAATTTGGGGTATTTCTCCTTGTTTGCTTGCATGACGTGAGATCTATCTGTATTTTTTTAGTTTTTGTAGAACCAGTTTCTATAGCTAAATAGCTCCTGGGCTGACTAAGTGCATTTGCTATGTCCTTTCTGTGGCATTCTTGAAACTACAGGTTTTGTTGTTTATGTAAACTTTTCAGTAAAAAAAATAATGCCTTTTCATTAGGGAAATATGCAAGAGTTTATATCAGGTCCTTGAGCTCTAATTTTGTTGCTGTTCTGTTTAGGGGCATTCATTGCTGATGCTTAAGTCCAAATATCTCTAAAGCATGATGGTTGGCATATAATTAAATAGAATCCTGATTTTGGTGATGATCACCTAAACATTTACTAAATAGAAATCATATTTCTTCTTAAATTTGTCATATCTTTTTTTTTTTTAAAGAAGGCTTCTCAGGTCTATCAGAAAAGAAGCTTATTTTAAAAGTGGTGTTGTATTTGAAATGTGGGATCAGAGAAGCTAATTTCCATTCTATTCTAATGCCAGTTTGACTTCAGAACGGCAATGTTTGTGTAGTGAAGTTCAACATCCTAGGGTAAATATTAAAGTTTAATTGAAGATTCCTTTCCAAAGATGTTAGCTTTCTCAGGGACTTGAGTCGAGGAACTTGTTTCTGCTTGGAAGCTGGTATCTCTTCTGAATATGGTGCAGTATGAAAGCAGTCGGTCTGCAGATGAATGAACTCTTTCCTCCACCCCTGTCCACAGCAAATTTACATTTGTATGGCAGATTAGTGAGTGTGCCTCCTTTCAGTGTGTGCTGAATATAGGGAGGTGGTGGGGCTCTTGCCCAGAAACCTAAACCTAACAAACTAGAAACAGAAAATTCACTGTGAAAGCGTGGTTATTGTGTAAGCCCTGTGGATTTTAGACGCTTTCTCAGCATTACTGCTCCCTGAGAGCAAGCCTTGTAAGCTGAGTTTGTTGCAGTTCAGAATGAGCCGCTGTTAGGGTTCATTGTTAATGCGCTGCTTTGCTGCACGGGTCTAGTTTCGCAGATTGAATCTTGTAAATAGGCAGGAAATCCAGAAGAAATTCAGACAAGCTGTCAGGCAAGTTTCCTTAGGTTGACTGCCAAGCTTTTTAAAGCAAGTTACCTCATCAACCTTCCTTGTTTCAGTAGTCTGTCAGTTTATCTCAAAGGGGCACGTTTTAAAATTTCTGGATAAACATAGCTTGATCAAAATAAATAAAAGAACCCCCAAACACTTAAGTTTCAGATTGACAGTGAAACATTTGGCTCATTATGCTTGCACAGACAAATGTTACCAAAGACTTAAGGATAGGATTCTACTGAAATTGTCAACCGATAATCTTTTTGAAAGTTTTTTTTTTTTAAAAAAAAACTACCAGATAATGTTATGTAAGGATATGTTATATCTTTAAAGTTTACCACAGCTTGATGTTCTGTTCCTTTGATTTTGACTGAACAGATTAGGAAATCATGGAAAAATGTGAATTTTGAATGTCAGTATGCTAGATTTGGGAATTATTCCCTTCAAATGTCCGTGATAAAACTAGTAGGCAGTAAAAAGCACCACATCTCACTGTAGATAGCGGAAAAGCTGTGGTTGCTTCAGCACGATTTCTGTTGGCATACTGTTTTTGTGTGGCAAGGCACGAATGGATCTTCATTGCTGAATCATGCTATTGCATAGCATTGACTTCCTTTACACCAGGTCTGCCATAGTAGGATCTCAGCTGTGTGGAGAGGATTTCTGGTATTTCTGTAGTAAATACCAAATGGCTTAATTTGGTGGCTTAATACCTCTTCTAAGTTGTCAATGTAGGTAGACCCCTAATATTAGGAGTTTAAGGTGTGCACCTACTGAATTCACTTAAACTGTACTAGAGGTGCACACAACTTTAATCCACAATGCAATGATTTGATTGCTAAGGTAGCCTTCGCTGGGTTTGATTTTATGGCAGTGGTAGGTTTCTGCTCTGATGTAACAGTGCCGATCACAAAAGACAGCAAGATGCAGTGACAAAACCTTAGAGGACTGGTAGTAGCTTTCTTCATATTTTAGTTCGATCTTAATAAACAAAATGAAAAGATTAAACTTCTTCCATGAATGTTAAGAGTGATTCCTGAAATATACCTGAATTTTCAATTACAGTTTAAGGTATGTAGAAGGAATTTTGTGTTTAGCATAGATAGTACAATGAACAGAAATTGAACACAGTTTAAAGATAAGTCATGAGATCCCACAGAGATCTTTAATTTTGCACATGCATGTGTGTACATATATGCACAAACATGAATGTATTATATAATAAATTATTCTCTAATATAGTGGATACACACTCCCTGTTTATCTTCCTTTTTGCAGCTGCTTTGGTTGTTAAGAGATTGTGTGTTCTAGGATAATGAATTATTGACAGCTTCTTAATTTTTTTGTAAGATGTATTGCGTGTAGGAACAATCGTACTACCTTACAACCTCTTTCTGTGATCATGCTTTGCTAACTGTTAAACTGATATGCATTTGGTCATCTTTTATTCAAAATCGTGCAAACAGAAAAACTGATAGAACTGTTGTTTTGATTATACTGCAGTTTACTCCAGTCATCTTCAGACACAGTTACTGGAGTCACTATAGCATTTCAGGTTCTTCTGCAAGAGAGGAGTAATAGAGAGGTTTTGGTGCAGATCATGGAAGTAGGAGAAGAAGGTCTGAATCGAGGAGAATGAAGAGGAATTTCTTCTGTAGCAACAGAAATGTCGTGCTTTTGGAGTCTGCCTGCAAGTTTGTAACATGTGAAGTGAAGGAATTGACTGAAATCTAATTACAGCACCTTCTTAGAGCTGATGTGCCTTTTGGCATGTATGAGTAAGAAGTGATTGGACTAAAGGATCTTTTACCTTTTTGGACTGACAGGTGGGGTTGGTTGCTCTCTAGCGTTTGTGGAGTAAAATTCCAGGTCCTCCTAGTACTGTTGAATGCTTTGTTATACCTATGGCCTTTTCTGTGATAAAGTTTCTGAAGTCTTTCTCTGAGCTGTTTTTCTAGCCTAAAAACATTTTTTGGGGGTCTTTCCATTTTATCAATACTCATCTTGCAATGTAGGTACGAGGGATGATCTCCCATAATGGTCTCACCAGTGTCATATACTGAGACAACACAATCCACTCATTTATGACATAGGTGTTCCTTGTTTTTCCAAGGCTCACATGAGCTATCATAGCTATCACACTATGTTGAAGACTTCTTTGCAATTTATGATTTCACTGTTCCTCCTAGTTCTTTTGCAAATTTGATGCCTTTTAAGATGTAAGAAAGTGTTGTTTTCAGCAAACACCACCTTTGCACTTACTTCCTAGATAAGAACATAGAATAATTTTCCAGGTTAGCCTATTCATTAGCTTATCTCTGATAGCAGCTGATAGCAGGTGTCCTGGGAAAAGTACTTTCTCAGAATATTTACAGCTATTTGTGGCTCAGGGACCTCTTCAGTGTTGGGTGAGTTGTGTGTTTTAAACACACTTTTAAACTTTTGGTTGTCCTTTATTTTACTGAATTTGATACAGAGTATTCTCTTCCACCTCTTTTATTGTTGCTTTTCCAGGGCAGATTTTATTGAAGGGAGAGTAGATGAATGTTTATAGTAAAGTAGCAGGAAAGAAGGGTTACTGATCACATTTGGGCTCTCTTTGCTTATGGTTTTTAGTCTATCATGTCAGTATGAATTATTAGGCCCTCAGAAGGGGAGGGGAGAGGAAACTAGAAAAAAACTGTGCCTGCTTTTTGCAGCAGCTCTGGTTGACTTCTCTGTACCAGAAACTGGATGAATGTGGCAGGCAGCCAGTTTGAAAGCATTTTCTCCAAGAAAGCTTAGAATTTGGAAGAGAACAGATGATTCTCATGGTGTTTTGAGACTTGTGCCAACCTCAATCAATTATAAATCACTTGTGAAGACATTCTGAGAATTGACAAGGTCTAAATATCAAGGTAAATAATCCAGGAAGGATTAAATGTGTATGTGCTAATGAGAGTGCTTTCAGTTATGTCTTAGAAATAAGTGTGACTCGTGTGTTATCATGCTTAAACCTTTCATTTAGTGGTTGATTTAGAAGGAAAATCCCATGTGAAAGGTGTATTGCAAAATTGTTAAGATTCACTGATTACTCCTGCATTGTATGTTGTTTAATGCGGGTGGATTTAGAAGAGAGAAGACCAATGATCCAGTTAGTGCAAGCTCTAATAAAATATTTCAGCATGCATATTGAAATATTTTACATTAGTTTTACAGTTTATGCTTAGTCTATAATAAACTTTAGAAATATTTATATTTCAGTGACTCTTTCAATAGAAATAGAGCTTGTTTGACACTAACTTCTGATAAGTGAAGTTCTAGTCCTTGGAATACTCCTCTCAAGGCATTTATTTGATGTCAAAATGCAGGAAGTAATACTGAAACCCATCATAGGTCAGTGAAGAAGTGAGATCATCCTGTATTTCAACCTGATTTTAAATGAAGCTTTATCTGTATTTCTACGTTGTGATTCTTCCTGGTGACTTCTAAGTTCTCATGCAGAGTTTTGCCTGTGGCTTGGTGTTTTCCACTTAGCTTTGCAGAAGAAGATACTGTGCCTTTAAAATCAAGTGGCTCGTTGAATTGTTTTTACTAGTGCGCTGCTTTTTTATGTGGTACAGTATACTCCATGCAAATGAGCTGCCTGCTCAGCCTCTGTGTGGCTGCTTGCCCTGTTGGGGAGCTCACAAAGACTCTGCAGACCTAATTCAGCATTCAGTTGTTTAAAACGGCAGATGGAAGGAGGTATCGGCAAGATGAGGATTTATTAGCTACTCACAATAAAAGACCACACTGGCTCTGCAGAGGATCAGAAGCAGCCTGGTGAATGGGATTGAGTTGTATCTGCTTTCAGCTGACTTTACAATGATGTGGTTAGCTCATGTGACTCAGTCACTTAGCGTGAAGACCAGCTAAAGATGTAAATGTAAATATCTATTCCTTTAAGCACCATCAACCTCTGTGCTTTTATTGAGACTTTCTTTGGCTGCAGCTGTCATAACGGTGGGAACAGGAACACTTCTTCAAGCTGTGGTAGGCAGCCTGCGGTCTGGGCTCTCATTGCTGCTGCATTTGCACACTTCAGGATGTCTGGCTGAAATCCCCTCATAAACACAGCTCTTCATGAAATTTGGTGATTTCAATTAGGTATCTAGTGAAATCTTTCAGAGACTGAAGTTAAGTTCTTTTTAAATGCAGTATTTATGTTCAGAAGTTGTAAATAGACTTTTCATAAGCTTTTATCAGGAGATGAAATCTGTTGCTTTAGCTTTTTGCTGAAAGAATTGTAGGATTATTTTGTTGATGATATTTAATTATATTTACAATATTTCCTTTTTTATTTCCTAATAGAGAAAGGACATATGTAGGACAAAGGTTTTTTGAGAAGCCTAATACTGGAGTGAGTGTATCTAGATTTTTATTTTTACTGAAATGGTGTTTGGAATAGCTAGGAGCATTATCATTGTTCACTTTTCAGCGCAGACTAACTGATCATATTTTACAGTGAAATAGGGATGCTGCACATAAAGGGGCAAAGCCCCTTTTGACCTTGATGGAGTTGTCTGTGTGAAGGTAGCTGGAAAAGAGAAACTGCAGGAGCGACTGGAAAAGCCTCAGCTGAACTGTGCTTTTTCTTCCTTTTTTTCTTCTTTTCCTTTTTGTCATGGATGACGAAGAGGGAAGGGCTGCTTATGACAGCTCTGTCAGTAATGAATAGATGAATGAATTCTTATATGTTCAGAACTTGCAACATGTGTTCCAGATCCTTCAGCGCGTAAGAGTCACAGGATCGCAGCAATGAAGTAAAGAATGTGCCGTGTCTGCTACAAATGAGGAGACCAGCATACCTCAGAGACAGCAGGAACAAAAGAATGTGCTACAGTATCTGAAGAATCTGACATTTGCTTTGTCTTACAAAAGAGTAAAGGAATTTTTCAGAAAGTGGCAAAGTGAAATTTCTAGTTCTTATAGTCACGGTTGATTTTTTTTTTTCTTTTTTCTAATTTTAAATAGTGTTGTATCCTGTGTGTCAAAGGAATTGATTTTTGGTTAAATGTGACAGTGTTTTTTAAAGGAAATGTGACCTGGATTTTGTGAGCTGCTTATACACAGTAAATGAAGGCAGCTGTTGTAGTTTACTGATTGCTTATAACAGCTCAAGTAAATAGAAATAAAGTAAAACATGGAGGGAGAAATCTGAGTTAAAATCTACTCTTCAGTCTTGCATTGAGTCTTGGATTAATATATATTTCTAGACAGTTGTGTCTATGAGGGGAAAGAGACATCCAAATTTGAAAAGACTGGAAAAATCTGTTTAGCTTTCCTAAATCTAACTTGCTAAATCTGCCACAAAAGAGGCAGATAGAGCTACACACAAATAATCAGAGACCCTGGCTGCAGTTCTTCATGACAGGCAAATGAAAGACCATGTCCTATTTTTAGAGAGCAGGGGGGAGGAGGAAAAGTTTTAAAATAATGGACTTATTTGCCAGTTAGAGAACAAAACTAGCCAGAAGCAAGTCAGGTTTAGAAGGAATTTATGACCAGCACAGTCTCAGATATGGATGATTCAAGTATTCTTCGAAGAAGAGGGTTGCAGGTAAGTGCAACTTCATTCTCCCCCCCTTCCCTCCCCCTTGCTCAATGTTGACAGTCCCCATAAAAATGATGACAGTCTTTTGAAGTAAATCAAGCTGACTGAGTATACGATGGTAGAATTTGAGTTTTCTGTTTTGATCTAGCATATATTTTAGAAACTGCAAGTGGGATTTTTTTTACATATTAATAGAATATGGTTTGTAAATTTTTCAGTTTATATCCTATTGTCACTTGAATGCTTTTAAAATACTTTGATGGAAAGAAGAGAAGTCTAAAGTAGATGGCACACTTTGTTTTCAAAGTTAACTTCTACAGATATTTGTAAAATCTGGTAAGTGACTTTTCTGACTTGCCTGACTGTAGCCATTTTAGATGGAACACTATTCAGAAAACAAATGTAAAGTAGAGTGAATATTTTCATTTCTTTCAGAGCTGTATTTATTTATTGCTTCAAATACACGATAATCCAAATGTAGAATACAATGCTACAATGCAAATAATATTTATATTTTATTTTCAACGACTGTCATTATAGCTGAAACAAATATTTCTGGGTTTTCTTTTGAACTTCATTTAACATACAAGTGGAGTTTTATTTTGTAGCGGTAGTGTGGAAGTTTTATTAAATTGCAATATTATGACAAGTATTCTAATCTAGGTTAGTGTTAATGGCATATGAAGACTGAACTGATTCTCAATAGGAAAAACAGTTGGAAGTAAGGAAGCTCCAAAGTCTTATCTGAACAGAGAGTGGAATAGATTTTTTATTTATTTATTTATTTATTTTTTTTTGCTTCAAAGCATCATATCCCTTTTTTTGCATTGTAATATGACAGTCTATTACATGTTTGTTACCAGGAATATTTCTTTATAGACCATGAAGCTTGCCTGTTGAGCAATAAAAAGAGGACAAATATGGTTAATTTAACTTCCCTTTAAAATAAATTTGCCATGTTAACTTACCAATGTTCATACCTTCCTGACACTTTAAGATAATTAGCGTATTATTGCATCAGCTGAACATGTTTTGTCTATCTTTTTTTGTCAATGGATATTTTGATTTTCTTTGTGCCAGTGATCCATCTAATGTGTGATATATTCATATTTGCCTATCAAAAGATTCCCTGTATTTAGTATTTGTATGACTGATGTATACAGGAATAAATAGAAGGATTGTCCTAGGATAAATTGATACTAATTTTTTTCATGTATTTAACTAGTTGGAACCTTAAAACCAAAAATTGGCATGTTTCTAACAACAGGTAATCAAGATGAAGTCCTATATACTGATTGTTTAGAGCTTCCCTGAGTCTAAAATTTTGCTGTAATGTTGTATCTGTTAGCCTGTAGTGGTGTGGGATGTTTTTAATAGGAAAAATGTAGTAAAAGATCTCATAAGTTCAGTTGTAACAAAAGCTATTTAAGAAATTGGTTCTACTCATGAAATACAAAAAAGGTTTTTTTCTAATATGCTTCTGCTTTTGCTTTTGCATGCCACTATATGATATCACAAAACAGTGATGCAATATTTACAGAGTGAAAATATGTTTTAATAATGCAGATATAAATTGAATTGTAGAATAGTGGCAATTGCAGTGGTAAGGATTTCACTCAAGAAATCTTGCTTTTTGTGAGGTGTGTGGAGGGAAAACATTAGAACTGAGTAGACAAAGATGTTTGTAAAGTTTTCAGGAAGCTTGGGAGCAACAAGGATTTTTAAATATAGAGTACAACTTAAAAATGTGTAGATCAATAGATCATGCTGTTACTTGAAGTAGAATAGGATATTATTTAGTCGAAGTATAAAACAGTATATTGTGTATGATATTTTGCCAGTTTTCTGTTTATCACATGCTTTTATGAAACCTCTAGAGGACCGCACTTTTCTCTAATTCCTGTCATCATCGAGTCAACTCAGTATATTTGTGGAGTTAATTGATACCTCCAGACTGTCCTAGAATGATGAGTTCTGTGATCAGCAGTAAGCCTGGAACTGACCCATGGATTTTGTAAGGTTCACAAAGAGTTCGAGTTAGTATGCTACTCCTTTTCCTCTCTCCCTCATAAATAGATGAAGGCCTCAGACGTTCTTGATGTCTTAACAACCAAAACAGTTTTCTCTGTTGCTCTTTAAGGATGGTTATATGTGAATATCCGGTCTTTACTTTTGTTTAGGTGGAGGTGAATGTAGAAGTACTGCCAAGATGAGAATGCCATCATGTTAAAAGCTCAGATCCTCTTGACTTTACAACATTGTCTATACTAAAAGTATTGCTAGTGATGTTTACTTTTTTGTTGTCAACCTTTGAAACAAGGGTGAGATTATGCCTCCTCAGAGTGAAGGAAGAGAGGATAAATGTTAATTCAACATGTGTTTGTGCCAGGCGGGTTTGTCATGTTAGCACCCAATTGGCAAAATAATGATCTTCGTAATACTGCTAAAAATGAGGGATAGGTGTGATGCAAAGGATTTCATCCTTTGTCAATGCTCATTTTAATTAGTCCCCAAAATAATCATAAAAACCTCAGAAGTTTCTAGAAGTAATTTGTAATCCAAAGAAAAAGATACTTCTATCGTGTCATTTAAGGAAAGTCTTAACATCACTAGATTTTAAAGTAATTTGGATTTTTTTTTTTTTTGGCGGATGACTCTCCTGATGAAGCATCCTCAAAATTGAATAGCATATCCCTCCTCCTCTGTAACTTCTGTTGCAGAGCCTGGCAGTGCGACAACTGAAGAGACAGGGCTTTTCCTTCGCAGGCTTCGTGCTGATGCTTCTGGGAAGGAGTGAAAGAGGATTGGAGGTCAGAGAAACCCAAATGTCTACCAGCCGCAGCAGAAGAGACGCTGGGAGTGAGAATGCATTTCCCCGATTTAACTTGCGCAATGTGGGGGAATTTTGATAATTTTAGTGAGCTTTATTTAGTATCTGTACATGGTGATGTATCTATACAAGCTCATCCTGTACATATGTGTGAATACATATGCATTTATGTAGGTGTAATTAATATCTGCATCTAAAATGATTGGAAACCTAAGAAAATATACTAAATGGATCGCTACTTCAAGAAACAAAGCAAATTTACCAGTTCAAAAGTAACTTAATACAGGGTTTCTGCATTTTTGGAGTTATTTTATTTTTTTTAATCAGAAGAAATCACAGCTTAGAAAAATGACCATTTTATTGATAATGAAGTTTAACAATCTCCAGAAAAAAGATAAAATGCTGATAGTTGATGTTGACACTGCTAAGGCAATGTGTTTTTAGTACTTTTTTGGGGGATGGGTGCTGATAGTTTGATGTTGGAAAGCCACTGATGAAAGCAAATTACTTTCCCCCTTCCAGGTGGATGTTGGTGGCTTTTAAAATAAGCAATACAGGCAAAATTAAGTTGGAGGTCATCTAATCCAAGCCCTTTGCTCAAAGCATCACTAACTTGAGTTTAATCAGGTTGCTCAAGGCCT
This sequence comes from Rhea pennata, assembly GCF_028389875.1. Lineage (NCBI taxonomy): Eukaryota > Metazoa > Chordata > Aves > Rheiformes > Rheidae > Rhea > Rhea pennata. The sequence goes on along the minus strand of NC_084670.1, from coordinate 11,056,038 downwards.
TATCCAAAGTAATGTTGGGTACTTCTACTAATGGCAATTGTACAACCTTTCTGGGCACCTTTTAGGCTGCTTAATCACTCTGTGTGCACATCTTTTTCCTTCATATTTGGTTGGTTGAAGAAGAACTCTTTCCTCAATCTACTGATACCGTTCCATGTAACATATACAATATAATTACTGAAGATTGGAGTGAACAAGTGAAGTGTATCTTATCTTAGCTCCTTTTTTTTGCCTTCAAGTTTCTACTTCATCATGACCACCTCTGGTTCTCCTTTTTTTTTTTTTTTTTTTGAGCTGCTTTTAACTCTACTGATTTGTACTTGTTCTAATTTGACATTCCTGAGACTGCCATTTTTTTTTAGGAATTTTATTTTTTTAATATATTTTCATTTGAATATATTTTCATTTGGCATCTTATATGCTGAAATCCTTTTTATTTTTTGGTGATGTTTGTCTTCCTTCTCTTCTGCCTTTTTATTTCTCTTCCTGCTTCTCGTGACTAAGTTGTCAGCATAAGGGTGCAAACATACCTCTCTCTTAGTACCTTTTCTTACTGACTGACAAAGGCAAACCAATCTTTTTGTTGTTTTTCCTTTCTTCTGTCACTACTGGGATAACCATACTTCAGCCTGTGATCTGAGTATGGTCCTCTCACGTATCACACCACCTGCGTTCCCAGTGCTGTTCCTGTCTTTGTACCTCTTCTCATTCATACAAACAAAAATTTTAAATGAGAATTAGTGGATTAAACTTCTCTAATCGTTTTGATTTTTTTTCACTTTGCTTTCTCTGATCGTTTTGAAAATATTGTTGATCTATTCCTTTCTCTGCAGTCACCTGTTCAAGCTCCTGAGTTGCATGACTTTCAGGTGTCCTTGTGCTCATCTCTCTCAGATGACTTACTCTTTTCAAAGCCTGTTCTTTTTTGCTCTGTTAAATATGTCATGCTCCATCACCAGCTCACCCAGTTCTCTAACAAACACATTCATATATTTTTCTCATGCTTCTCATTACCTCCATTTACTTGCCATCACTCCTGTGTATTTTGTCCTTTTTCTGAGGACACTTCTCTGCTGGGAATCCCGTAGCAAATAACCATGTAATAATGTGAGCAGATAACCTAAAGAATCATTAATACTTACTACAGACTAAGTCAATATTTTGTCTGTGTATGGCCTGTCTGTGTAATCGCCTTCCTCATTTGTTCAGCCTCCTCAAACAGCAAGGACTAAGCAGGAATTACAACAGTGATATATGTAGAAATGAAGATCCAGCTGGGGGGGGTAACTCAGATTTTCTGCGTATGTAAATGTGCACGTTGTCTGATGTTGCTATGCAATAGTATTGACAGAAGACTGAGAAAATGCTTTTAATAATGGAGTACTCTTTTAAATTGTAATCCTTCATTTTAGTTAATGAACTTGAGGTATTGACACAAGTTACTGCCCAGGGATAACTGATGCCACAGGTGAAAGATGTCATAAACTACTGCTGCTGCTATATTGGGCAGAGGTCTGTGTGGTGGTCTGTGTGTTCTTTTTTCCTTTAATGATGTAAAAAGTTAATTACGAATGTTGTGAGGCTATCTAGGTTTGTTGTCTGATACATACTGTGACTTGTTGCTGGTATTTCTGCTGTCCAGGTGAAATGGCACGCAGTGAGCCTCTGTGAAGAGCAGCCTGTGTTTTGAACACCATCTTGTATTAGAAATTTGCAACTATTTGCATTACAATAGCTGCTGCACGTATGCTCTTACTGTTGTCACACATACCAGAAATCAGAGTTCCTATCCTAAAAATTGTTTCCAGTAAGTGCAAGTGAGGAAAGAAATGGAGAGTGAGATGTCATGGAGTTTATTTGCTGTGTTTGTGATACTCGAGCAGTACTCAGTTGTGGTTGGATGTGACCATCACTGAGGTCCTCTGTTTTTTATATTTCCTCTGGAATGTTAGCCGCCTTTCATTTTCCACTGAACGCTGAGTTAAGTTCAACTCATTAATTTACTTTAGGACCCTTTTTGTACTGGTTTCAGTGAAGATATGAAGCACAAATCCCGCCCCACTACTTTACCATAATTATCTTGACTTGTGTCTTCTGCTGCACAGCAAGCTGGCTAAAATGTGTGTGTGTATGTACATATATATATATTTTTATATATATATAAATAAATAGTAGAATGATGTTCTACATTCCAAAAATAAACTTTGTATTTTCTCATGGGAAATAAAGGATAGGAGATGGTGATCATCGTTTCCAGAATATTTGGCTGGATTTGTTTCTTTTGAGTTAGTTTATTTTGCTCTTAGAAGCTTGAACTTTTTTTTTTTTTAATGGTTGTACACACTGCCTGGGGAAAGTTATCAGTGGTTACACAAACTCATTCTATCCTAAGCTTCAGTGTATTTGCTAGGAGAGATCTTCCTGTCCTGTTTAGTTTTCTGTTCAGTTTAATCCTTTGTTGGGACATTTTCAGATGTAATTTAGGGACCCTGAAAATTGAGGCAATCTTTTGTTCTGTTTTCTTAAGAGTGACTTTTGTAAATATCAGAAATTTTTTTTACTGGTTACAGAGCTGATGACATTGTCACCAAACTTGCAGCTGAAAAGCAAAGATACAATTAAGCATGCAGGTAATAAATTTTGATTTTTATAGTATTTTCATAAAAACTTAAAAGTAGAAATTGTATCCCATAAAGGAAAAAAGAAAAGCTATTTACAATGAAGAAGGCTGTAAGTGGGACCCAGAATTCGTGTTTTTATATTGGCTTTTTTTTTTTTTTTTTAGCTTGAGAAATATGTATTAACTGAAAAGTGAAAGGCTTAAATTTAGTGTGAAAATGCATGCATATGTAGACATGTGAAAATCTCCAGATTTTTTTCAGTCTTTTGGACTGTCTGCTACAATGTGTGTTCTATGGGAAATTCTGGCACCTAGTTTTTGGGAGAATTCAGCTTTAGTTTACAGCATTTAGAAGAAATTTGACTCTGGCCTTTTTTAAAATTTAATTTTATTTTTTATTAGCTAGATTACTCTCATTTTTACTCATTCGATTCCTGTGGTGCATTTTTCTGAAGTTATGTGTTTTCTAGTTCTGTACTATGAAAATCATCTGTTAATTTTCAGTTATTCTGCACCCCCCTTTGGACTCTCTCCACTGACAAAATCTTCACTTCAGAATTTCGCATTCAACATTTGCTTTGGTTTGGTACATTAAATTTCACATTGGTTTGGGGTTTGACCTGGACTATATACTTTTCTCTGTGCTTGCGGTTGGCGATTGATAACAAAATGCCTACTGAAACCAAACAGGATTTCAGGTTATGAAGGAGACTGGTTTCAGTCCCTTGCTGGAGGTTTATATCCTTTTGGGATATCAGGTATGGTATCCCAAGGAGGGAAGAAAAACCCATCAGGAGGGGAGATGGGGAGTTTTGAAGGATTGATGCTGAGTTACAATAAAAAAAACATGGGAAATCTAAACAAGCTTGATATTCTTAAATTGTAACTTAATTCAAAAACCCAAACAAACTAACTAGACGATTATTGGTGGCTGGATCTGATTATCTGTGAACGCTTGACCTGCTTTATTAGACTGCTTAAGGAATTCTGTTGCAGTATGCTCTCTCCTGTATTTGAGATTAACTCAGAATGTAACTTGTGACTTCAACAAATATTTATACTGAAATTTATCAGGAGTTGAATAATTTCATTGGGAACTTCATGTCAATAAGTTTATTCTTTTAAGGTTTTATTAAAGAAAAGTTTTGAGTATCTAGTCTCCTAATTTTTGAGGGGTTTGTTTTAAGTAGCATTCTACTAAAATCCTTAAATGATAAACAATAAAAGTGGTGTATTTCTCTTATTCGCTCCAAACACTAGTGCATATTTTTGTGTCTGGTAATTGTTAGTGCTGTTCTCATGTATGCCTGGGGTAATGGCTTGGCTTGGTTCCTAAGACAAGACAGCAGAATAATGACAGTGTTACGTATATATCAAAGCAAAGTCGACAGACCTGATTTGAAAGCTCAAGCTTAAGTGTGTTTTCTTTATTCTTAAGGCAATTCTATTGAAATTATGCCTAGAAAAAATCTGGATATTACTTCAGGTTTTGGAAGTTGCCTCTGGAAGATAACATTAGTAAATTTGGATGTCAAATTTTTGTCATATTTGAAGTCTGGAAGTGGGTTTTCTGTATTTACTTGTCATTATAGTTACCTGACGAATTCAAGACCCCAAGAAAACTGGGAAAGAACTTTAAGAAACAAACAAACAACTTACCCATGGAACACAAATAATTACATTTGCTTTTTAATTTAGGATCTTTGCTTTAACAAGACTAACTTTTTACTGCTTACCAAGAACTTAACTGAATCCTCGGAACAGATGTCTGATGAAGGGCTTCCGATACTGATAATGTAGGCAACCATCAGGTATATTGACATCTGAAGAAGAGTTGGTAACAGAAAAAGATAAAAATAATGCATGTATTAACCGAAATTACACATTTTTTGTAGGGTGCAAAAAATTGTGTACTGCATTACTTTAGGGGGAAAAAAACTAGTTATTAATCTTAGGTTAATTTTTAAAAGGAAATAAGACTTCTATGATCCGACTCAATTTTCCTTCCCCCGGTAACTTTCCAACATACAAAATTAATCCAAACTTAAAGCAGAGAGGTTTCCTGTAAGTAGTGCAAATTCTTCAACTTGAAAGTGAAGGAAGAGCTGACAAGGGGAGATCTAAACTAGTGATAGCACGACAGGTAAGGCCAGATGAACGTAGCTGTTACACCGCTTGATGGGTCAGTAGCTGTGTGTCCTGACTACCTGGCCGCTGTGTGCTGGCTTTTGCTCAGGTGGAGTGTGTGAAGGGACTTGAGTGAGGACAGAAGGGACTGGGGAGTACTGCCTGCAGAGTCACGGCCTACTGGGCTTCGTTAACTAGATTGCTCGTAAGCCACTTGTTTTGACTGAACTCATTCTGCAGGAATGAGTTCTCAAGTTTTGTTATGTGTGAGTTGATCACAATCTTCTGCTTGGAGGCCATCTGTTACTGCTTAGGGAAACGTATCGTTGCGACATATATCTGTATGCTCCATCTCATTGTAGGGCTGAGGATTTGTGCTCAGGGATGTAGTGAAACGTTGTTATTTTGGTGCCTATCCACTTGCACGTGCGAACGCATACCAGGCTGATTTCAGGATTTGTGCTTGTGGTCCACTGTGCAATCAAGTAGGAAACGGAGCAGAGTTTGAGGAGCGTATGCTTCTGCCGTTCACTTGGAAGTCATTAGGAAATATGTCAAAGGGGAAAATGTGAAAGCTTGTCAGAATGTAAAGTCCTTGAAATATGGATAAGGATAAAAGGTTAAATGGTTTGCTCGAGCAGAAAAGATACTATTTAGCTGCTGTCCTCAGGGTATTGTTAAATTGGTCTGATAATTTGCTATACTTGTGCTTAAATAAGTGCTTTTGTTGGTCAGTAAGGTCTTCATGAATGCTTGTATAGCTGGACTAAACTTTTATCTTTTCATGCAAGCTGAAAATAAAAAAGCCAGTAATTAGTTCTACTGCTTCAGGAAGAAAGGTTTTGTTAACAGCCAAATGCATCTAAGAATTGTTCAATGCCTGTGCATCTGAGTACAAATAGATACTGGACAAAGGAATTCTTCTGAAGGTACATATTGATATCTTTTTCATATGTTCCATTGACTTGAAAGTGTCTTTTTGATGGCCCCTTCCTTACTCCCCAAGAGGGTGGGTACAATGAGCAATCTTTGCTGCAGCTGGTAGTTGTGGGGATGCTGTGTAGAGAATAGCTTCTGTTTCTCTTCCTAGCCATTAGCTTCACTTGTGTTAATTCACCTCATTCTGTACCTAATGCTAGAAATCCCAAATCTTTAAAGAAAAACCCAGTCCTCCAACCTAGCAGTGTAAAATGCTGCTACCGTGCTGCAAGACTAGTGTTCAGTCTGCTTATCTTTAATAGTCTCTGCTGCATACACAGACCCACTTACCTCTTTAATGAGAAGAAATGTCCTGCAGTGAGGCAGCATGTATTTTGCTCCTAGGCTTATGTCATCAGCTTAGAAGTTGAAATTGGTTAGAGCACTTTTTTAATTTTCCTGTCACTTCTGCTGATTATGGCTGCCTCTTCGTTTTCTCTAATACACAGAAAGATAGTGATTGTTCTAAAAAAGAAATCTAATTAAAACATGACAAGTGAAAATGTAATTTCAAAAAGTTATCATCAGTATTGATTTGGGGGCAAATAGTCTTATATTTTCGAAGAGTAAATATGATGCATCTCTGCATTTTGAGTACTTGCAAATTCTGGCTGCTATTCAAATGACAGATATTGTATGGATCACAGCATTATTTCAGTAAGACTGAGATCTCTGTTAAATGTCAAAAGATATTTACAGTCAGTTTTAAAAAGTAGCAGTATTTCCTTTAAGGTGATTTTCTTTTTTTTTCTCCCTCCCATAAGTCATTAGTATTGGTAGGACTTCTAAAAGTTGATCAGATTTTCTAGGAATAAGACAAGTTCTAAAAGCTGTTATTTAAAAATACAGAGTAATTTGTAGATCCCAAAGTATATCTATGCAAAATTTGGCTCTGGTATTTTTATGTGATTCTCTGAAGTATGTGATGTTGGACCTTTTAAATGAGGTTCACTTTTAATTGTGTCCCCTAGACTTCTTTGGTGTGTGTACTTGGCACAATAGTGAGATGCAGGTACCTGTATTACTTTGTTCAGCAGCTACCTGAGCAGCAGTCTTTTGGCCTGCCAGAACACATTGCAAGAGTAACTGTTTTGCTCTTAGTGTCCAAGACAATTCAGCTGTTCCTTGTAGTTTGTGTTCAACTGAGTAGATAAGCACAGAGAATTCTGAAAATATACTTAAAAAGTATGCAAACTCTTGCATATAAAGCCTGCAAAAGAGGTAGATTTGGCTTTTGTGAAATTGCTGACATTTCGCTAACTGAATGGACATACTGCAACTTGTTAAATGTTTTTATTATCATGCAGGTAAGTAGTGTAGCTTTTGGCAGGCTCTCATGGCACATCTGAAAGAAAATACTAAACAAAATGGAAGTTACTTTAAAAATAGGCAAAGTTCAAATAGTGTAGAGCAGTTTTATTTGACTGAGTGTGGTGTAAGTTTAGAAATCTATTTTTGCATTCTCCATATTTTGTGAAAACATTGTATTTATTATTGTAAATACTACAGTGCAGACTTTCTTAAACCTGGCTTTTGAGCTGTGAAAATCATTGTCTCTTTGGAAATTTTATTACAAAACACTGAAACAAAGATGATGATGTTACCAGGTCTAATGAAAAATGACAAAGAGCAGAGATCTTTATTTCCCTGGATGTTAGTCCTTGTTTCAGTGATTCTTATCAATGTGTATAAGTACCTGAAGGGAGGGTGTCAGGGGGACAGAGACAAACTCTTTTCAGCTGTCCCATGTGACAGGACAAGAGGCAATGGGCAGAAACTGAAGCACAGGGAGTTCAGCCTGACCGTGAGGGGGAATTTCTTCCCTGTGAGAGCGACAGAGCACTGGAACAGGTTGCCCAGAGAGGTTGTGGAGTCTCCTTCTCTGGAGACATTCAAGGCCCGCCTGGATGCAACCCTGTCTACCATGCTCTAGGTGACCCTGCTGAGCAGGGAGGTTGGACTAGATGATCTCCAGAGGTCCCTTCCAACCTTACTGATTCTGTGATTTATGAGTGAGCACTTTTTCTTTAGAGAGAAAGAGAATACTTCTTTAAAATATTAGTGCAGTTTTGTGATTTAGAACTTAAAAAAAAAAAAAAGGACACATACTATTTTGTAGTTTTATGCATCTATTCATTTGAATTTACTCTTATTTCAATTTGAATTTGAATTCAGTTATTGTATTACAGCAAAAATACACTATACATAGCATTATACATAAATGCTTCTAAATGATGAACTTTGAAGTTTCTGCTTTAAGAATTAAGAATGATATCCGGCAAAAAGTACTGAAGTTGTTTGAGATTTTTATCTTTATTCCAACATTCAACTTCACTGTCCTTATCAATAATACTGATGTGATAGAACATTATGTCTGGAAGGTTCTTCCATGCACCTTGACGTGGTGTTGTCTCTTGCAGGCTTTGGGACAGAATGGCCTACTGCAGGCTTTTTATAATACAGTGAATACAGAGTTTAATTCTTACTATTTTCTCACTTGAGTTCTACTTATTACACAGGATATCCTGACATAGTCATTGCTGTTCTTTCAATGAAATTTTTCTTCTTTATTAAATGAAGGACAAAGGTCCTTCTTGCATTCCTGCCTTTTTTTTTTTTGAGCCTGAATAGCTTTAGAAACTCTTCCTAAATGAATATGAACAAGTAATTTTTTAGATGGAAAATGATTCAACTTTGTTTTTACCTGTCTTTGGTAAAATCTGTGGGACTCATTTTGCTAATGGCACTGATCCTTTAAATCTGAGCATTTCAGCACAACAGATGCTTTTGTAGCTGAAGGTTTCTCTTCCTGAAATGTTCTTGGAAGCTGCAGTGATAATAGCATGTTTGGAATGAGGACGAATGTAATTATTGCCTATTCTGTGGCATAGCTTAAATAACTGTAACCTGATATATCATGATTAAAATACTTCCATCAAAATATGACAGTATTAATTTACTTTGATATATATCACTTGTTTTTATCAGCATAGGCTAATAAATGTCTGTCTTATTGGCAGCCAAAAAAATGAAATCATATCAGATGTCATTGGGGTAGATTAGTGTGGTCCATGAATAAGGTCCTTTCTGCTCCATTTGTTCTGTCAGCTGGGGCTTGTACATGCTGGTAATGACTCTAGGCTAAACTGGTTTAAAATACGACAAACTTAAACCCATGGTCTTCTCCTTCCCAGCAAATTTGTGACCCTCAGACTCTCATAAAATATTTCACTGTTTTTTTTTTTCCTTTAGGTATATGTTGTGATCTTCTTTTCAGATAAAATGTGTGTGTGTGTATTAGCTTTATTTTTTATAATTATGGTGAGCAAAGTACTTTTAGCCAAGGTGGAAAAATGTTTTGGCCAGAAAAGAGACTGCCCCTTAGAAGGAGTCTAGTTGTTGGATACCTATTGGGAGGGAATTAGGACTTCAAAAAAAAAAAGATGAATGTAAAGGCCAAAAGAAAGATTATGGTGAGGTAAGGGCAAGGAAAAGATTGGAGATGATTGAAACAGACATGAGTAATTCTAAATTTCAGAGTGATCTGAGACTTACAAAAATTATGGACTCTTACGTTCTTTCTAATGGTTTTCAGTCATTAACTGTTTGTTTCTCTAGTTCTTTTTTTTCCTTTCTGAAAAGTGAATGTGATGCGACTTCAAGTTCTTCACTTGTTGGCTGTTCTGGCAGGTCCCAATTTGGAACTGGAGTTCAGTTGCACTTGTGTGTCTCAAAACATTGATTTTTAAAATAGTGCCTACCTTGTTTTATTGAAATGGGTAGATATTAAAAAATCGATTACATCCTCCCCTCCCCCACAACAGCTGTGTGATAAGGAAAAAATTTTCTATGTGCTGGTGACTGCCTGCTTGTAAATTTTAGCAGTTTGATGTGCTGAGCTGATGTTTTTCTTCTAAAGTGGCTACCATGAAGAAAGCCCCTCAGGGGTATGAGACTACAGTAGAGTTTGAGAAAGCAATGTTGTGCTTGATTAAGTTTAGACAGATGATGGAATGATATAGTAAAAACATTTTTGTTAAGGCATAATATAACATAGAATACAATGTAGTACCATTGGGACTGATAAAAATGAAATGCTAAAGAAAGACCATGCCCTTACATATAGCTTTCAGGAGCAGACGCAATAGTTGTAATTTAGTTGTGTGGCGCTGGAAACATAATATTGATTTACCATGAATCAAGAGAAATAGCTTGTACCTTGCTGGGTTATATAGATTGCAGCAATCTTGGTGAAACAAGTTACCTGAAAATGGTACTGTAGGAGAATTCCTTCTTCTAGATATGTATGGGGGGGGGGAGGGGGAGGTGGTGGTGCTGCCAGATTAAAAATGCAGTTACGTATCTAAGTAGAATGTTTTTTGAGAGAGAATTTGTGTGTTCTTGCTGGGAAATACCGATTTTCCATGCATCTATCTCATATTTTTTTTTTCTTAAGAACCTAACTTGCTCAAAGTGAAAGGCAGAGGTGCTTGGTGGAAAGAGGGGTTTGAGGTAGAACTTGCCTTGTACTTTCAAAAGTGAATAGCTTAGTCTTTTCCTGTGTGAGCAAAGTACTTTTGCGTAGCAAAGTGTGTAGCATTTGTGTACCACAAGATGATTTTGTTTTGCATTTAAAAGGTAACTATTTTTCTATTAAAAAAAAGAAAAAAAAAAAAAAAAAAAGCACTAGAGCTGAAGTTACAGTACCTTCAGACAGGACCAGTTAACTGCAGTTACTGCATGGCATGTAACTTCTTGGTCTTTACCAAGTGAGTTACTGGATCAAGTGGATCAATTTCTTTCTTTCTTTGTGTTTTCTTTGGCAGACAATATAATGCTAACAAATAGCTTTGCTAACTTCATCTTTCAACATGAATTTGCTTTGTTATTGTTTGTTAAGAAGTTGCCCCAGAGTTATGTGGGATGTATTTCAGGATTATTCATCGTATCATTTCTGGTTCATTCTTTCCTGCGTTCTCAAGGGAGCTGATTTTTTCCTGAAGTAAAATGAGATTTAAATACCCTGAAATCAGACACTGGTATTTTGAACAAAGTATTCTGGTTGTGGTGGTGGTGCTCCTGAAACCTCTGCTGGCTAGGGTCTCTATGCTGTTCACTAGTGTCAGGTGAAAGTGAGTATTTCAATACACCAATACCTTTTTTATTTTGTTTTTGAACTTAGAATAATTCCTCATTGGAGGCAAATAAAAGCTTTGACGAGAAGGTTTTGCCTCCCTTTGTTGCTGTTCATTTATGCGTAAGCCACAGCGGGCAGATCCCAGTGTTAAGCAGACGTGTCAAATAGCGCAGAGCAGCGCGCCTTGTGTAACAGGACTCGATGAAGCTGGGCTTCATGCTTGCGTGTTTTCTGTCTTCTGCTATGTTAAAGCCTGAAAACATTGAACTTTAACAACAATCATTACAATATTCTCCACTTTTCTTTCCAGAAGTGTGCTTGATTAGACATCTGTTAAATTAATGGCAGCGGGGTGCGTTCTGCAAATGGAAGCTGACCACTTGAGAGAAGAAGTGATGTTTTTAATAGAACAGTTACATTTTTTTTCTTCAACTGTTCAGCTCAATTTCTCCCCAAGTATTTGTGGCAAAGAATTAGTGCTTCCTCACTCCTAGGAGGCAGGTTTGTGGAAGCATTAAAATAATGACTTCTTGTATTTCAAGATTATCTTCCCTACCTGCCTCTCCTACCTGAGAAAAATAAAGCAAGATATTTATCTATGGAAATAAAAATAAGCTGTCCTTAAATATACTTGGTGTTTTCTTGTTTATTTGTTGAGTATCTTTTGTTATGTCAAGCTTAAGTTGAGAGGCCATACAAATACAGAAAGAAATCTGTAACACTTCAAATGATGGAGATTCTTTCCTAAATGACAACCATGTCCTACGCTGTGTCACTTTTAGTCTTGCATGTATGTCAATTAAAAAAAAAGAAAGAAAAATATTACAAAATCCTTTTATTAGTGTAACAGACAGTAATTGATGTTATGTCTAGAGATTGTTTTTAAACACAGTATTTTGGAACAGTTTGAGCAAAACTGTAGGCTTTTACTAAACTTACGTGTCTCCTTAATCTTGTTTATATCCTCTCTTGCAGACTTTTAACGATGTAAACAGATGTGCTTAGGCAAGATATCTTTTTTTGGTCAGTTTAAAAAATTGTTCACTTTATCGTTAAATATCTATCTGTCCGTCTACTTATTTTTCTTCCCTTCTGTGTCTTCCTTCTGGGATTCGTGGTGTTGCTCACTTTTGTAGTGCTAAAACACTGCCTTCTCTATAGCAGCCAGTTAGCCTCATTGAAACACAAAATGTAAAACGATGCAGACAAAGTATAAAAATATCTGTAGGAATATTTTAAAGTTTAGCAGAAGACTGTAGAATTCCTTGACTGGAGTAAAGGTGCTTGAAACGGAGGAAATCTTAGACTTGTCCTCGGAAAATGCAGACAAAGGGGACAGCATAATTCTGAACATAAAATACAGCTGAGAGCACAATAAGATAAACATTCATAGAATTTGAATGTGATATTTTTAAAAGTTAAAATTCTAAATCAAATTCAGAGGGAATCTTTTAATTAAAAATGAGGTAATACGAGAATAATAGGAGTGCTGAAATGGTAAACCAAGGACTGCTAACTTTAAGGGGAAAAGACCAGTTGTCTTCTGCTTCCCTTCCTCCCCAAACATCATTACATTACTTTATACTGAATGTTTAAAGATTGTGTTCTATTTTTGCTCGCAGAAGCAGTTGAAAATTGCATCTTAATTAAACAGTGTACAAGAAGCAAAAGGTAAACCAAATGAGCAAAACATTAGCATAATTGGAAAGAGATTTATTTCAAGAGAACTACGTTTTGGTGTGTATGTCTCTGGAGTGCAGTGAACAAGACTTAAGTCTTCTAACATATGCAGCATTAAAAAAATGTATATGTATTAGAACCTATATTTTTGTATTGGCCAGATGATCTGAGAACTCTGTTACTCTGTTAAGTAGTAACAGAAAACTGAGCAGGCTGGAAGATTAATCCTGAAAGGTATGAGGCAGGCTGTAGATACTGTAAGAACCCAGAAGGACCTTGAAGACCAGAATCCTGCATGGCCTCTGCATCTGAACCTTTTATATGTGACGTTAATCCATGTTACACTGAAATGACTTCTTGGATCAAGGGTATGTAAACTATTTTAGCGGTTTGAAATCCCAAATAGCAAAGAGATCTGTTTGGACCTGCTAAGCAGTGTTCACCTTTATAAACTGATCAAAATCAAAGCAGGTGAGACGAAAATGGAAAATGAGCAATACTGAAACCAGTTAATTTTAGCGGTAGTAAGATATTAAGAGGCTATTCGCAGTTACTGCTGTGGAGTAAACTGATAAATTATTGAATTGCTATTTGGAAAAATTGGCCTTGGATATAACATGATGAACCAACAAAGATCAAGCAGCCTAAACCAAATGTTTTTAGAATTGAATTAATAAGTAGCTATCTATTTCTTATGCAAAAGGAAAGAATTAGAAAGAATCGGGAATTTGTAGATAGAAACAGAGCAAAACTCTAGTTCTAAATAATTTTGTAACTTTATATGAAAGAAAAAATAAAAGGATTCCTTTAGAAGTATGTTTTTCTTTTTTAAATTGCCCCATAAGAGATGATGATCTAGATGGTAATTTGTTTCTCATCTTAAAATCCGTATTTGCTTCTTGCAAATATTTCAGTAGAGCATCTATTTGTATTATCTTTTATTTCCAGGATAAATTATAAACTGAAAGAGTTGGATTGAAATGCATATTATGGAAGAAAGGTTGCAATAGATGTTAAATTTGATCATATGGATAAATTTTCTTTTAAACATTTCTGGAAGCAAATATTATTTTGCTGCTTTAATATGTTTGAAGTACAAATTAGTCTTACACCTAGATTAGCATTACTAGGATGTGATAATGGATTAAGTACTGATCTTTTTTGCCCCCTGTTTCATCAGCTACTTTCTTCTGCAGGAGTGGTAATTGCTTTGGAATGGAAATCTTCAAATAGTGTTTTAGTTGATAAAGGCTTGTGCAATATCCATGCAGAAATTCTTTTACATTAAAAAGGATTTTTCTACTATTTATTTTGACACATTCTAAATAGTATAAGAGCTATCAAAATGTGAATCATAATTCCTTAAAGAACTTGTGTAATAGCTAATCTTGTAGAAATACAAAATAATAAGATGGAGCTCAGCACATGAAAATTTTCAACTAAAAATATGAATATCAAGTACGCAGTAGATCATTGGTTGTACATACCTAATACTGCAAGATTGACTGTAAACAAAGTAAAACTGCCATAATGATAATGGATAGTATTAGCTCAAGAGGAAAAATAATGACTTAGTACTAACATTAGAAGAAAAATGCTAACATTAGTAATGTGAATAAGGTCTCCTATATTTGATCCAGGTAAAAATTCATCAATACTGTTTTGGTTTGGAAGATTAAAGACATAGCTTTGAATTTGATGTAACTTCAACTTGGAAAAAAATAGAAACAGAAGTCAGTTTTCAACATCAGATGAATTCGCCACAGCAGGAAAATTTTAAGAAAGTGATTAAAAAAAAATAATGTAAGTAAGGCTTATAATGAACTTGCAGCTGAACCCATGGCTAGTTACTGCTCTGTGTCCTGTCCTTACTTAATCACTTGCAATAGTTCGACCACAACATGATTTCCAGAAACAAGAAGCTGTGAGAATTAAATGAGAAATAAAACCTTTTGTAGCATTCATCAAGGACAATTTCAGGACAATGGGGAAAAAGTTCATTGCCATTTGTAAGAGCAGCCAGTATGGCACTGGGTTTGTGACAGTAACTCCTGATTGCAGGGAAGAGATTAGAACACCACTGATGACTGCAAATTATTGAATAAGACGACCTGTTAAACACAGTTTAAATTTTCAGCAGAGAAAAATGGTGCAGAGGACTAAAGTGGGAAAAAGCGCAAACCATTGATTTCTATTTCTACAAGAAATCGATTTTTGGACGTGGGAGGTTACCTTTTGTTGCACAAAAGATAATAAATTAATACCAGAATAATAATCAAATACTGTTACAGACTCACAAAGACTTTGTTGTCTCGCAGTGGACACAGTAGAATCTTCTTTCAATTTTAAAAATATATTTCTTTGAAGTATATCGAATTTCAGTTTCTAACAGAGTAATGCAAGATTCTGATGCTTTAACAACCTGGGTAGAAGTCAGTGTTAGAACTACTGAAAAACAATCCTTTCTCAGTCACTGAAGCTTATGTCTTCACTTCAGAAAGCAGATCAGAAGATCCATCATGAAGGGTTATAAACTCCGTCTTCAATGCAGTGTTAATGTTGGAGATCAATCAACAGTGTATCTCCAAACTCCGTATCATGTGTGTGGATAACTAAGTTCGTTGACCAAGTCAAAATAATTAGATATTTGCATTAAATAACATGAAGATCTTTCTGAATGGTGAAAGCCTTATTATTTAGAAGTGCAAAAACCTTAAATAACTGCTGATAATATATGCAGGTGGCATCAGAGTCAAATGAGAAAACCTTTAGATTCTTGGTAGGTTTGTTCTTCTCTTGGTAAATATCCTAATCAACACTGTTGTCTTCCTAGTCCTGGGAAAAAAAAAAAAAAAAAAGGAAAAAGGAAAAATGATGATTTATCTCCATCCATCCTAAATGAAACATTTGCAGTTTAAGAAGTGTTTCAACTGGGACCTCAGTGTGATAGCAGCAGACACAGCTCCTTCTGCTGTCATCACATGCTGAAAACTGGGGCTGAGAGTCTTGCAGCTTACTTCTCTTAAGGCAACTTGTAGCTCCATTCATTAAAAAAGTGGAGTAAAAAGCCAAAAAGGTTGTGTGTAACTAGAGAGGAGTCACTGAAGATGAACCAGAAAACAAACAAAAAAGTGCTCCCATAGAAAATGGCCATGGCAGCCGTAAAATCAGATAATAGAGTGATCCTAGCATGAGAACAAAAAAGAAAAAAACAATTAATCCACCCCAAAGAATCAAACTAAACAGAAGACAAAAAGCAAACAGGCTTAATGCAGAGAAACACATGCACGTAGCAGCAGCGGCCATGTTGCCACTAAAAAAAAAAAACCCTGTCCTTAAGCAGATTAGGAAAATTCTTGTTCTAAGCTGTCACAGTTTGCCAGCTATATATATAGTAGGCCATTTTAGAATGCCTCTGTAAATTGTACGTATAGAAAATGCATTACAGAAACCTATAGTTTTAAAGCTTTTTTTGGTTTTACAAAGACAGAAGACAGTTGTAAAAGAAGGTGTGTTATACATAATACTGCAACCTACTGTATCAGTGCATTGAAACAAACTTCTGATTTCTCTGAAGTTTCCATATGTCTAAATTAAAATGTGTGAATTTTCCATATACCCCAGAGATAAGGCTTTTTTGTCTGTATGCACGTGTATTTGTATAAAATTTGTGTGTGTGTGTGTACACATACATGTGGAATAATGTATATACATGATCAGTTCTATCTCTTTAAGGCCGTGGAGTATAGGTCATTCATAATTTGTGTGGCTACTGTCTCAGAAGCTTAGTCCTCTGAAAATAAAGTTGCCATTTTCAGCACACCTGCATGTCCCCGTTTTTAGGCATCTATTCGTTTGCCAGCGTTGTCCTTTGCAGCTTTTCTTCCGTGGCAGTTCTAACTGATTATACTCAGTGAATCCAAGAGGGTTCTCACTGCAGCCAGAGGCCGTTTTTCTGGAGTGAGGGTTGCTGGCGTTTCACTGTTCGTTTCTCTTAGTTGTAGTGGGGACACTTCTACGCTGAATTGTGGATGGCATTGCTCAGTGCCTCTGCTGTCACAATGCAGACGTTTGAAGATACCTCTCTTCTTTTTGCTCGAAGGTCAGGATATTTACTGTCTTCTGAGAAGTTATTCTTCAAAGTTGATGCTTGGAGTCCTGAAGATAGTTTTGTCATTTTTTTTTCTAGTTTCCAGCTCAATTATATATTATGTAGGAAAATCAATTTTAAGAATAGTAGCTAGGAGCCTGGGATTTATCTTGGTGAATGATATGACTAAGATTAGACATGGCATCATAGCTGCTGATACGCTTCTGATTGAGATAATAGCATTATAATAATTTCCACATTATGTTCCATCTTGTCCTCGATACTAACATTTTGTTTGTTTTTTTTCAAGCTCTAGCTATGTATCGTCTACAGTGAACTGTTCAGTGTCCACCTGTTTTTTTTGAAGTTTGTGGTTAGTTTAGCTTCATATGCATGTGTGAGTAGTTATCTGTATATCAGTTTTGACATTATGTTGACTACCTAACTAATAAATACCTCAGACTGTGCAAGATTTAGGGGGCAGGTTTAGCTCAGTTGGTTAGAGCGTGGTGCTGCTAATGCCAAGGTTGTGGGTTCAATCCCTGTATGGGCTACGCTGAGTGTTGGACTAGGTGATCTCCAGAGGTCCCTTCCAACCTTACCGTTCTATGACTTACAGAAATGTTTTAGTTTGCATACTTGCTCTTATGCAGTATGCCTCCTGTAATACTGAAATAACTGGAAAACCTTGAGGTCTCCTGCCTAAAATTTTAATAAAATTAATTTTTTACTCAATCTCTTGCATTTGGGTTGGGGAAGGGGGGGAGTGGTTTTTCCATTTGAGATGTACCGTATGCTTAAAACACTACGCAGTGCTCTGTCCAAGTTTATGGAATACTGAGAATACTTAGCCTCGTTAGAGACATGAGAGTACCAGTGACAGAATTTTCTAATTTATATAGTCAACAGGAATCACAAAAAGATTGGCTGTCCTCAAGTCAGTTTTTGCTTTTTTGTTTGTTTGTTTTTTGTTTATATGTGCTCTTGGATATTACACATGCTCTTAGATATATTTCACCTATTTTTGATTAGCTTAATAGAAGTAGAATGGAGTGGGAAGAAAGTAATCTTAATTGCTTACTCAAAGGAGAGGCTTAACTAACAGTAGCTTCCAATACCTGACATATTTTAAGCACAAGATGCAAATAAAAATCTAAGCAGGCTAGAGGGCTCCTTAGTTTATTGCAGAGAATGCAAGTTGTATGGCTACCTTGTCATGGAACCGGCTTTGCTGTGTGCGTGCACTTCAAGGAGCTTCCAGCACTAAGAGTTTGCTTTTTTAAGCTGGAAGTAGTGGAACTAGAGAAACCTAGAGTAGATAATCATGGCTTACGGGGATGCTACGGAGCAGTCCTTTCTTAATTATGGCTGCAGAAGAGGACGTGCATTTCAGAAAAGGAGGGCATCTGCTGGGAAGCAGGGATCTAATCTTACTAAAGATCTGCCTTCCAGATGATGCACTCAGCTCTATTGTACTGAGAGCCTCCTGCAGGAAACGGGATCTTCAGGGGTAGGTAGAAGCAGAGGATGGTAGTGGAAGATTCTGTTAGTAGATGTGGATATAGTTGGATTTGTGATGTAGGAAGTGCAGGGAGGGATACTCTTGAAGCTAAATTCAGGCTGACAAGCAGGACACTGAAGTCCAAGGTTTCTGTGATAATCCATGAAATATTGCCAGCTCAATGTATGGGCTCAATAAACAAGTAGAGATCAGGAGTCTCAATGCGTGGATGAGATGATGGTGTAAAAGGAGGAATTAGGTGTATTAGGATCTGATCAACCTTTTGAGACTGAAGAATATTTTTATAGGAGGATTAGGCTGCACCAAAATCAAAGCAGTCATGCTGTAGGCACTAAAAATTAAAAAGAGCGCAGAACACTCGAGACCAAATCTAAAATAGCATGTCATCTTGGGATTAAAACTAGTCTTCTAGGAAACAGTCACTTATAGCACTCGGAACGTTCTCTTCACACCTTACCCTAACGAAGTACCAGCCTAGTCTGTATGTGGGGAACTGAAAGTTCCCATGCTCGTGACCTACCCGAAGTTTGCAGCTTCTCAAATCTTGTGTAATATTTTGTGATTGTTGTCACTGTTCTGATGAGGGGGTTGGTAGTACCATCCTGGTACTGCATTTTGTTTTTACAGTCTGGGATTCCAGCCGCCAGAGAATCGGTGAAGCATCTCTTCTGTAATATTTTTACCCCAAGAGATTTCATTTATGGAGCCACTTCCCTGCTCATCCATCTTAATCTATCATTCCTGAAAAGTTGATGCTAATGACATTGTATCTCATTGCTTATCGCCCTGTAGGTAGGGATCTGAGATGCATTAGACTTGTTTTCTTGATGCCAAAGTGTACTTTCATTTTATTTTTTGAGCTTCAAGCACTAGTTCTGCTTTGATCAGTATTGCACATGCCAGCTAACTGGCAATGTAGGCAATCTCATTTGCCTTTTTTATATGTTACTATTACATTGTTTGTTTATCTTTTGGCTTTTTCTACCCTCTCTTGCTTCCTGCATTTCTCAGACTTGTATATCTTGATAGAAATATCTCAGTTCATCAAGGCAAATGCCTATTTTTTATGAAGAAAAGCATGGGATTAGATTTTCAGACAGTACAATGAAACCTAATCTTTTTCCACTGAAATGAGAGGAAATTTGTGCAGTGGGTTCCCTATATTGTTTTGAAAAGATGAAGCCCCCCCAGTAAATTGCTTTGTCAGTGTTGCATCATGTTTATTCTCTTTCTAGAATTGCTCAGCAAAGGGGTACTGTTTAGATATATTAAAATGAGCACATCTCATGGTATTAAGATTGAAAATAGGGTTTAATACTTTTCCATAGTTATTTTATAAAAAATTATTTCTAGTTTAAGTTTGACATTACATACTCTGTTACCTAGAACCAGTGCACATTTAAATTCTCAATGTACATGTGCATTTAATGTTAAATTCAAGTAGAGAGGCTTATAAATATTCAGTTATAATTATTAGGAAAATTAAAATAATTTAATCATCTGTATTGTCTATTGATTTTTAAAGAAGTAGCACACAATGTCTATTGATTTATAAACAAATTGTACTTTGCAATTTGAGTAGGCATAAAGGCTGATCAGCTTCTTAAAGCTTCAAAAGAGAGATGGAGCATGATTTGAGTTGCTTTACCTCTAGCTGAAATATGTTCTAACACTAGCTTTAGAAAGCAATGCACCTCTAGTAAAGCAGAGGACATACTACATCTAAAAACCTATTTTTTTTTCTGAAGGTGTATTTCTTTTTTTTTCCTTGCCAAACCTCTGTGTGAGCCATCTCAGACTTTCTAAAATAAATGTCAAGCTGATATTTTTTTGGTTGTTTTAAAGGTAAATACTTCTATTAAAGTAAATGATATGTAGAAAATATTATTTTAGTCTAATTCATTAGCACGAAATGTAGCTCCAAGCTGTTTAAGAAGGTAGTGGAGAATTAGTAACAGTGCAAAAGTATCTTGTGTGAAAGTGTAACTTATGACTTGAAGTGTTTGACACATCTTAAATGGTTTTTGCTCACTTAAGTCTAAAATGTCACTTACTATATATGTAAATCTTCAATAACCCCAGAAGCTGCAGAGGATTACTTTGACTTTTTATATGCTACTTAAATCCTCCTATGGCCAATCATGTGTAATTTCTGGGATGGAGAGTGTTTTTGCTTTCCCCTGTTAAATTCTGAAT
Organism: Rhea pennata; assembly: GCF_028389875.1. NCBI lineage: Eukaryota > Metazoa > Chordata > Aves > Rheiformes > Rheidae > Rhea > Rhea pennata. The sequence continues at coordinate 11,035,688 of NC_084670.1, read as the reverse complement.
TCAACAAATATGAGGTCTGTATTAAAAATAAAGCCTTAAATCCAGAAAATTCCTGATTGAAGTTATATCTTTCTTCATATGTTAACTGACATCGTCAAATGAGATGAATTTGGTACAATCTTCTTGGGGCTAAAGGCAGGATTTAAATGGAAATCACTCAGTTTTTCCTTTTCTTTGTTATGCTTTTACTTTGTGAGAAATTGAAAAATTAAAAAAAAATATATATATATATATATATATATATATATATATAAAAAAGCTTTGAATCTACTGGAGTCAGAATACGTTGAAACAATGTTACCCTTTTCTAAGCTATATATATTTCTATATACAGAAATTATCAGTTATCAAATCAGTTATCAATGTTTAAATTTATAGGAGGGTTAATAAACTGCAATTCAGATTTTTCACATGGAACGAATGATTTTACAGGATCACTTTAATTCTATAAATAATCCCTGGTTCTGGCTGCTAAAGCTTTACTTTGTGTTGTGAGAAGTCAGTGAGTCATGCAGCTTGCAGGTGTGTCTTGGGGCAGCTCTGGGTAAGTTAAAACATTAATGTCTAAATAGAGATTAATGATTTAAATATATGAATGAAATAAACTCAGAGTTTTCCTGATGAAGAACATGATTTATTTTACCAAAGATAACGTAGTAGAAGATTGCCATTGAAAAGTTAGACCTTGAGTCTTTTAGGTTGTTTAGGCTGGCCACAGGTGGCCACAAAACTATTTTCTTTTCAATCTTTTTTTGTATTTGGATCCCTCTCAAATACAAATGCAGAAACTTCTGCAGAATTCTTATAAGAATTTTTGTGTCTCGTTAGTGGTTATTGTGAAAAGTAAGAATTTTGATATTTGCAAATGGTACTGTAACAAATATTCTTTGTGCAAAATGTCCTCTTAAGTATTAATAAATATATTTATAGAGCACATTAACATTGTAACTTCCACTCTGAGACAGGCTATTGAAATAGAGATGATTGTTAGGCAAATGAAGAAGAAAACTGCAGTAAAACTAAGCTGTGAGATAGCTACACAGAGGCATCTCTCTGGGTTTTAGCTCTTTACACCACATCTATATTTCTTTTTTTAGACATACTAAAAATTTGTCTGTAATATTTTTTCACTTTATGTGGTACTCCTCCCTGCCATGCCAGCGCACATAACTTTTTATAGGTTGCATCAAATGTGTAACAGAGAAGCATGGGCACAGAATCTGATATTCTAGTTGTTCTGCAGCACATCAATGATGTGGAGTCAAAAGCAATGCATTAAAGACTGTTAAAATAAAGCAGTCATGTGCTGACTACCCAGAAGCCTCTATATGCTGTATGCTTTATATATTGCATTGAACCTGAAGGTGTGAACAAGGACATGTGTTAGAGCGTATCCGTTTCGGCAAAGGCCCTTCCCAAATCCCATCTGGAGGAGAGGGTTGCTCAGAGACAGTTTCTGACGTATAGGCAAGTCATGCAAAGGTTTTGGAAACTTGTTCCCATAGGTGCAACCTGACATATGTCTTGAAATCTGCCTCTGAAGCCAATACCTGGGTTAATGAAACTTGCGTTTTCGTCCAAAAACCTTAGCGAATGAAGACAGCGATGCGCTTGGTAGGATGGAAGAGTAATGACAGTACAGGTAGTCCTAGTTACCAGAGAATCTTTTTGTGCTGGTGAAGTCAGTGTTTGCTCTAATTTGAAGTATTGTAAAAGACAGAAGATGGAAGACTTGGAGACTGATTAATATCTTTTGTCTTTGCATATTTTCAACAGAGTTGGTATTTACAGTTTAAATGCAACAGAGATAAAAATCCCAGCCAGAACATGTCTTTGTAATAGAATCAGCAGTTTCTATCAGTCCATTACAGAGCACACTAATCACCCATCAGAACTAAAAGTCATTAAGCACAGTCTGCAGTTTCTCAAATCTGTGCTTCGGGAGCGAGTGTCTGTGTTTTACCAGTATTTTAATTGGGAATGAATTTTCCTTTACTCTGAAGCAGATCTCTTGGCACCATGTGAGTCTGAGTTATCCAGCAGTATCTAGTGTAGGGTTGTTCAGAAATAAATCTGTGAAAGCTGTTTAGATGTATCACATGCTTTCTCATCTGAGAAATCTTAGAGGTCCAAACCCCTTATTTCGCCTGACATTTGCAAAATGTGTGATTTGCCTAAAGGACAGGCCTGGATCTGGTTATTAGGAACGTGCCCGTGGATGAGGTCAGGCAGAGCCGATGAGCCCCAGCTCAGCTCAGCTGGCTTGCGTTTTGTAAGCAATAGGCGCTGCTTTTCCAGGGTCTGTTCTGCCTTCTCAAAGCCTGCAGATTTGGTTGTGTGCAGCAGTGTAAACCCTTCACTGCCCTCAGTGTCATCTTGTACCATCCTGGGTTTGGCCTAGCACTGCTTTGCAGTTTTGCATTTTGTATATCGCCTTCCGAGTCTTGTCATGTGTGAACGCGGCAAGGAGTGTCGTTCCCTTCAAGTAGTCTGAGATCTTCGTTTTAGCATCAGAGTATGGTTAGTGGTTGTTATTCTTCCTCTGCCTCATCAAAATCAAGAGGCACTTTTAAGTGCCAAAATAATCTATTGTCTTTATGATTAATTTAAATATTCCTAGAGGACCAAAACACTTGTTTGCAACTACGTGTGTGAAGATGGTGGAAGAGTATGTTGTAATTTTATGTTTATTTTTCATCAAAGATCTTGTTTTCCAGGACTAATTATTAAAAAGTAGTTCCGGAAGTACTTTGTGTTTTAACTCTGAAGCAAGTCATGCTGCGGATAATAGAATCACAATTCATGGAAATGAGGCTTTTTTGCTCCTTTTCCCTCCTTGCAACCTTTTCATATTTCCAAGGGATTAATCTGTTCCTATATACATAATACAGATGTAAAACTTGCGTGGCTGTTTTTCTCTGCTGTAAATATTATCTAGGAATGAAACAACAGAGCCCTTTTTTCATCACGTCTGGAAGGATTTATTACAGTTTGGCTGTAATTTGGGGCCCAGCAGATATAAGCAGTGTCAGACTGTCCACTTCTGAGTAAAATTTTTGAGTAAATTGTTGAGTAAATTCTGTTGGCTGTTCACAAAGATGTAAATACTAGCCGGTACCTGTTTATTCAGGATTTTTGTAGGGTGCCCGGCGTATGCCGTTTTTCATAAAATGAGCGCTCATCTTTACCCTACGCCTTTGCAAAAACGAGCAAGGCGCTTTTGGCCTGGCCCTCCTTCCCTGCTGATACGAAAGGGGTAAAGCGAAAGAGCCTCAGGTCAACTAACTAAGCAATGAAAAATTGCACGTGCTTGTTCTGTAAATAACGTCTATACGGAGCAGATGTGATTAACTCCTGAACGTAATGGATGCCTTGTGAGGTTATGGATGCGATCAGTCATACACTAGATGAAGGCAAGGGAGCTTTATATGCTCAGAAATCCTTTTAAGACTAATTACTAAATATCTTTAAAATTGATTGCTTATGCTTTCAATTGCTGAAAGTGTTTGGCATGATGCATTTGGAATGGACTTGCTGCAGCCTCAGAGGAGGAGAGGGAGACTCTGCCATTGGGGCTTTCTGAGGAACTGGGAAGTGTTTCTTCTCTAGGAATTTCCACTGGAATTTTAAGAAACTTGCTCTTATTTCAGGGTTGTTAAGCTTGTCTAACCTTTCTGAGAGATTGATTTGATGGATTTTCTTTTTTTGTGTAAAGCAGTTGAAAATGTGCAGTAGTAAAGATAATTTTATCTTTGAGTGTTGAAAGTCTAAGCTTAACATTAACAGAGCAAATTTTGAGATGTGTAGTGCCTATTCAGGGGGGGAAAAAAAAGCCAAAACACTCCAAACCTTCATTTCGTCTTAACTACTTTTCAGATACTTTTTGACTGGGGACTTAGTGAGAAACGATCCTGACAGAAAAACAGAACCATTTTGACTATATTATAATAATGTTAATTGACAATAATTTTAGTATTGAGCTGAGGCTGTATATTTTTTGGCCCAGCTACAGCGTCAGAGTGAAATAGGTTGAGAGACGGTACAGTTTTCTTTGTAATTTGTGATCATTTTTTGTAGTACGTATTACATCGCACAGAATGGATACGAGCTGACGAGCAGCTCCAGGAGTGAGATGCTCGTTGTTTTATTTTAACATTTATGTAGGGGAGACCAGAATGATGCTGAAACCCACCAAAACTATGTTGTTGGGCTTGATTGCGCAAAATTTTAACTTGAATAATGTATGTCTCAAGATTTTTATAAATAAAATGGCTGGTCAGGTAGCCTGGATGTCAGCTCTCAATTCCGTTGGAAGGAACCTTTTAAGGAGAAGATGTACGTATAGTAGAAATGGCAACTGACTTAATCAGGGATTAATATTAGTCCCGAGCCACAACTAGGGAGAGAATTAAGTTTTGTTTATTTGTAATGCTCTTGGCATTTTTAGCAGCTGTGACTGTTTCCTTGTGATCGTTGCATGCCCAGTCTTGAGGGAATTTCTGGTGCAAGTCAAGGCAGAGTAATTTAAGAGCAGTTTCTAACAATAGCATTACAGCTGCAGTCCTGTATGGCTCAGAGAGAGCGCTCCTGTTTTTTCTGTGTTTTCCAAATTTATGTGGAACATAAACTCTGACTAAAATTTCTCAAACTGGTGCAGTCTGGCAAAATGAAAGAGGATTTTGAACAGTTGCTGCCACTCTTTTGGATGGCTCTTCAGTGCTGGGCATGCTGCTTCGCACGCGGGGTGGATCAGTAATCTGCTTCATGGCCTTGTAGAACTGGAATTAGCTAATGAGAAAAATTAATGAGATGTCTGAGCTGTGCAATTTATTCTTCTCAGTATTCTCCCCTCCCCCAAGGCTAATTTGTGCAAATATGTAATATCTACACTGAAGAATTGGAGCATTTAATAAATATGTTATTTCTGATATTTTAAAGCATGACTTGTCTTATTTTGAGAACTACCATACATCTAAATTTTTACATAGTTGATCCATGCAGTTTAGTTGGGTGTTGCTGTTTATTTTGGGGAATAAATTATTGTAATGGTCCTTTGAAGTCATTGCTATAGGATCTATAGATTGGCTATTTTCAGAGCAAATTTGCCTTTTTTTATTTCTTGCTCTATTTGTTCCCTGTTTCTGCATCACATCTAGGACTTTTTGGATTACTAAGTACAAGCAGTAATCTTTAAACTTACTTCTTCCTGCACATGAATTTACATCTTCAAAACATTATCTTTTATGGGATATGTTTTATTCAAAAATAAGTTTGGCAAGTGCATTTGAAGAGAGCTGCTGCTATTTTTTTAGCCTTGAGGAAACCAATCAAGTTGAAAGCGAATTAGTTTACTGACGCCCGAAGGACTGAACAGCTACTGTACCTGCTATTCTTAATTTGACCAGGCTTCTTGGAGGTTGTCTTTAATTTTGAGAAACCATTCATTGTGTAACCTCAGCTAAAAGGCTTGAGATCAAATATATGAAACCAGCTATTTGCTTCGCTATGAAAAGAGTCTGCTGCTTTATTGATAGCATGAAATTAGAGTGACCCTTTGCCCTTAGTGCCGAATAACAGAGATAGGAATGAAAGCTGCGGAGGAAATGTGACTTTGAGAGCTGCGAGTCGTTCATCGCTGTGGTTGCGGGAGCGATGTGGCCGCCCTCTCCCTTGGCTGCAAACCGCCTGCTCCTCGCGCGGGCGGCAGCTGGCTTGTGCCTGGCGTTGGGCGGCTCTCCGTTCGCCCAGTTGGGGTTGGAGCCTGCGTGCATCGTTTTTACTGTCGTCTGCCTATCCGGGCCCCGACGTGTGGTTGCCGTTGCTTTTGTGACCGTGGGTGGGTTCAGCGTGGCCCGTGGTGCATGGCGCAGTGCGATGATGGCGGAGTGCAGGACGTTGTGTTTCGAGTTTCAGAAACATGATGTAATGCGTAAAGCCTGGAGCAGGCGCTTCGACTTGCATAAATGGATGTGGGGGAAGGGACACAGTGAAAAAGATCTGAGAAAAGTGGGGATTCTTATTATTTGGAGATGTATTCTGGAATCATTTGAGGTTAAGTAATTTACCATCTTAATTTTATGGAAAGCCCTGAGGTTAAGTGGTATGAAAGGTTAGCAGGCAACATTTGGAGTCATATATCCTTGACAGGTTAATACACAGATGTGACCTGGATCCGTAGCTTTACCTACAGAGGGGCTTGATGCAAGAGGGGGAAATGGTTTCCTGTGTTTGGGAATTCTCCTTTGGTTTGAAGTTTAGCTTTGCTTTCTTCTGTAGTAACTATGTATTTTGTAAGAAACGCCCAAAGCTTTATTTTTGCTGACTGAGAAGAGGTTTCTAAGTTAGGAGAGAGGCAGAAGATGCTGAAAGCTTTAAAAGCATCAGTGGCTGATACTTTGACCCCTGGGTTTGAAGAATGATGTGAACCGATTACTTAGAGAAACAAGGTTGCCTGCCAGCCAAACATCAGATTTTTTTTTCCTGTTAGTTTTATGTGTTCATGCACTTCACAAGTGACATTTTTACTGACGTGTAAGTTTGATTGAAGTGGAGAAGTAATTCAAATAATACATCTAGTTTGGTTTGATATTCATAGGATATTTAGAATAATACTAACCAGATATACCATTAACTATTCCAGTGCACTGCACAGTGTCCCCAAGGGTCTGGCTCCCTGTGGTCGGGAAGGTGGGATTTCTTCGGGAAAGGCTGCTCCATAGATTTCTTCGGGAAAGGCTGCTCCCTAACATTTGGCCAGTATTGGAAATATGGGAAGATGCTTATCACTGGGCCTACGTTGTCTGAGGCAATTTGTGTTCAGTGCGATTGCAGGTATTGTACAGTGCCGAGAAGCCTCTGAGAATTAACCTCTCCATAGCCTCAATATTTTGAAAGATACTGGAAAGTGTTTTGGGTGTTCATTTTCTGTGCATTTCTGGAGCTAAGCAGATGATCTAACAATCTGATTCTGATTTTAGTTTCTAAAAAAGCAGTAAATTAGAGAAAATAATATCTGCAGTATATTCTATAGATTAATCTGATATTCAACACAGATATGGTGTTTGTGTTGCTGTTTAAAATTCTTTGCCAATGAGTTTGGCAAATAAGTTCAGATGTAATCATTTCTTGAGAGAGAAATTGAGTGGTGTTTTTAATACCACTTACAATGATACAGTGAAAAGAAGGAAATTATTTTTCTTGACAGATTCTGATAGGAGAAAGAGGAGCTTAGTGTGGAGTTTTTTTTTCTAATCACCATGAAAAATTCTTTCCTGTTAATCTGATGGATGGATTACAGTTTATGTCCTTGCACGGCCAGGTTGTATTTTCCATTAGAATTGGAGATTGTAACCCTCATTATATCATTTCTGTAATGCAAATGGTTATATATAGTAAGAGATTTAATTAATCCCCTGCTGGTTGGTAGTATACCCTAAAGCAAACAAAGCCAGCAAAGGAAAAAAAATTTAAAACATGAGTGTGTAGTACTAGGTCAATGAGGGTCGGTGGAATTTCATCATCTGTGAAATACTAACTTATTAACTGAAATGTATTTACTGTTACGGCTGTGAAAATATTTTTCTATTGTCCCAACTGGCATGGTAGCGAGTTACCCTGCGAGAAAGCCAAGGTCAAAGGCGGTCTCAGGAATCACGCTGTCCGCTCTGGCAGAAGCGCTGAGCATCCTGACGGTAGTGCTGGTTCACACTGTAATTTGAAAGGACTGCATCTAGGCTGCCATCAGCGCACACACTAGCATCCAACTTTGCCTGTGGGTCTGTGCCATATGCGCAGCTTACATATTCAAGGACAAATTACAGGATTGAGAGAAAGTGACAATTTTGAGTGATGGGCTCCTGTTTTCTTCGCACTTCCTGTTCGGAAGATACGGGTCGTCTTGTAGGTCAACGAAGAAACAGATTTCCAGACTTTATTTCCGTTTCGTGTAGTGTGCGTGTGTGTATGCAAGAAGCCAGCGCTCTTTCTGCTCCCTGAAACAACTCTGTTTTAAAACACAGTTTCTGTATACAAAAGACCGCAAAGGAATACATTTTCAGTGTATATGCCCTAAACAGTGTATTATGTAAGCAGACAAATCATGCTTAAAATGGCCAATATATTTTCTGTTTTAGCGTCCTTGCTGCCTCTGCTGTAGCAAACATAACCTTATGCAAGAAAATGATAGGGCCAGTGAGGGAGCGGTCCCACTGCGGAGCCTAAACCGTAGTGTGGCGCTGTCCGCCTGGGTTTATATCGTAATTTGAGATGATAAGTGGGAACACACATAAGGGGCTCTTTTGAAGGAGGGTATGAGAACTGGCCTTTTATAATTTCCGTGAAGCTAAACTTCTTTCCTAAGGTTCACTTTTTTAACTAGTTGTCTGAAAATCTGCTGCTGCTTTTGTCATGTAGAGATCAAGTTGCATGTTTAATAATTGTGCCTTGAAATGTGGAACTGATGCAAAAAAATTAGCTTAAAAATTAACAGTCTGTTGCTGTCATTTAACTACTGCGAGATTTAATACACTTATTGTTTAGTGCTGGAGGATCTGTGACAGTAACTATTTGTTCCCACTTCCGAAACTTCTGTGTGAATAATGTGTGACCATCTTCTTTCTTAAATTTTGCGTCCTTATGCTATTTATCTCTTTTGTAAATTAAATGCAAAAGGTTAATTTTCCCCTTTAAAGGGTTATATTGTTGACCTAGAGAGCAGGTGGCAGAGATGTTGGCTAAAGTAATAACAGTAATATCTGTGGGTACTGTCAGGAAAAGTGCTCAGAGGCAGGCATTGCTGTCTGAAGAGGCCGTTTGAGATCTTGTACGTTCATGTGGTGTTCTCACCAGAAGGGCAATCTTAAATGAAAAATGTGCTTCAGATAAGCTAGCATATTTACTTAAAGGATTATTGCTGCATTTTGTAAACAGTATTTCAGACTAGTTAGTCATAGCTCAGCAGTGTTTCATTAGTTATCTTAACTCTTCAAATGGGATTTTTTTAATGGACACATGGACATGGAATGCCAAACTCCTCCGAGTGGGTGGAAGCAAGTCAAGTCACAGCCCTTCGTTCACCATTTGGTATCCGAAACATCCCCAATTGCGTGTCCTGAAACAGGTCATCGGCTCTGACTGCCGTCTGCTCTCTCCTTGTTTCCTTTTCCAGGCATTTTCTTTCTTTTCCCTGGGAAGCAGCTCTTTAGACAGTAACTCACTGGTGAGTCAGGGAATGCAAAGCCCGTAAGCGTGCTGCTCACAGTCCTTTAATTTCCAGCTCTGATGCTTTTGCATTGGCCCCCTCCAGTCCTGGCTTGGTCGGGAGGGTTTTAAGAAGTGCCACTGTCAGCTGCGCCTCGGCAGAGCAGGTGGGAGCAGGGAGCTCGGGATTCCTGCAGGAGCAGGGAGAGGCGCTGCGGGGGCTCACAGGGTTTCGCGAAGGGGATTTTAAGGCTAATAGGAAATGAGGCGTAGTGAAACAACAGGTATAAAAATTGATTGCTTTGACTGTGGTCTTTGTCAAGACCTCAGAGCTATTAAATTTGAATTGCTGCGTATTGATTCCCCAGCTGCACTGCGTTCGTCAGGCTGTAGGTACAGGCTGAAAGCAATCGCTACATGGAGAGAGTAATATTTATTTCAATTGCATTGACATGCCATCTATAAACACTTCCTTCCTTCCTGAAAGTCAGTTGATCTCAGATTTTGCAAGATGGTTTCATGAACTAAGCCAAGTAATTCTTTTTTTTCCCTTTTTTAACCTTTTAAGCATTTAGTCTTGAAATAGTTTTATTATAGGAAGTATTAAAACTGTTATTACAGGAGTAAGACAAGCGTATAGTACAGGAGAGAATGCAGTTTGCCAACTCTTGTTATTGCATCATGATTCCTGTAGTATTATGTCTGTATCTCAGAGCCACGATTACTGGAGTGGTGCTGTTGCAGCAAACTGTTATCTTTTTAAGTGACTTCTCAGCCCTAATGACTGGAGTAGAGCTTGTAAACATGAACCCTACAGGCTCAAACACTTGAAGGTGGATAAAGACATTTAAAGGTCACAGTTTTCCTTTTTCAGCCAACACCATTAAATTTCAGTGCTTAACACATTGATTTCGAAAATTTTGGGGTTTGACAGTTTTAGAATAAATGGAAGTATCTCAGATGAATAGAAAAAAATTACCCTTAGAGATAAAATATAAAATAAAATAGACTTGTTGCATCAGGTCTTCTTTAAAGTGGATAAATTAAATATGTCTACTTGCACAATGTAAGCAATATACTATATATATATATATATAAAATGTAATATACACAAACACATGTATATAATAGTATGTAGTAAATAATTAGATATTATCTATTTGTCTGTTTTCAATGGCAAAAAGCTTTCATTGCTGGATAGACTTCATAGTTGGAAATTTTAAATCTTTCTATCAGATGAGAGTGGAAGAAATACCTTTTTAGAATATAAAACACACAACCTGTTATAGATGCTAATGATTTATTATCTTACATGCTTGAAATGTTTTGATTAGATCTTGACAAGTTTGTCTGATGATGGGAATTTATTTCTTTCTGCTGTAAGCTGGCAGGCTTGTGATAATTCACACATAAAATTTGCTCAGTACTGTTAAAGTGTAGTGGAATTTCAAGTTGTAGAAAACTCATACTTGAAAATAAGGACTTTTTTTTTCTAATTCTAGTAGCTAGAACTTTTTGGTACCTTTTAGAACTTTGTTGAATAATATCCAATAATTATTTAACACTCTAACCATTGACAGTTTAAAAATAACATTGCTAATCATCTAAACTAACACAAATTCCGTACCTCAATACAGAAAAGAGGTACCAGATTTTTTGGATGTTTTTACATTGACTTTTCTTCAACGTTCTATGAAAATTTCTATGAAAATTTACTTTTTTTTTTTTTTTTTTTCTTTTTGGAGAAGAAAAATACAACAGAGGGACCAGTTTCCTGGGAATGAGAAATTGAGCTTGGCTCCTCACATGCTTTCGTTTCTGAGTGCAAAGCTGAAAACCAGCAGCCTGGAAGCAGCACGGGAACCTTTTTCAGACCCTGTGAACTTGTGCTCTTCTCCGCGCACCGCTTGCGTTGTGCAAGCAGGGCGTGCGTCGGCCCGCCATCCTTGCGAGTCTAAGAAGGAAATTAATTTTTACTTTGCAAATTTGAGAGAAAATACATTAAAAAGGCAGCATTTGCATTTGATATCAGTAATAGTTCCCCCCCCCCCTTTCCTGCAGTATGAGCTTTAGCTGGTGGAGCCTGTGCCCGGCCGCGGGGCGTCTCCGGGCTGGCGCGGAGCGGGGCCCTGCTCCCACCTAGCGGCTCCCGGCTGAAGCGCAGGGCGCAGCCTCCCCCGCGGCCGGGAACTACCGAGGTGGCAGTGGGAGAAGGGAACAACGAAAGAAGGAGAAAAAAGAGAGAGAGGGGAAAAAAAAAAAAAAAAAAATCCCCGCCTGATTATTCTTATCGCTGTGCCCATCTCTGTCCGTGCCTTGTGGATACTCATAGTTTATTTACTTGAAATTAAAAAGGCAGTGTCTTAAAATTCCCAGTCTTCCTTTATTTTTGCCGCTTAGGCGCAAAATGCTGATTCTAAGTGTGGACTGTGCTTCTGTGGCCTTACCTTTTCTGTGATACTGTACAATGAAAGCGATGTGTGTGTTTTGGGGGGTGGAGGGGAAGGCTGCTGCATGAATTTTTTTCTTCTTGGTGTGAATGTGAGAACCTGCAGGCAGCAGATGCTAAGCATCTTGCACGCCTGCAAGAACTGGAAGTGGCTCGTATATGATGCTCATGAGGTATGTAGGACAGAATTAATTACTGACTTACCTGCCTATGCTTAGGCTTGAATCTCAAAGTTGTACATGCTCCACTGAGTGCTTACGGTTTTGTGACTGCAAAGGCGATGATCATTCTGATAAAATGAATCACTTTTCCACCCTAGGCTGCTGCGCTATGAATGGGGGCAGATTCACCTCTCAAATGCTGCAGTACTGTACACAATTGTAAACTGAGCATGCGTTCAGAAATTGCCAGTTTATCGTTAGTTTGGCCTTGGTCATTTACTGACAAATAGCTGAGTAATGCTCAAGAATATGTAAAATTAACTCTAGATTTTCATTCTTTTTTTCTTTCCAGAAGGAGCTCAGTCTCCCCAGAAGAGGAAGCTTGTAAGTATAATTATTCTTCATTCATTAATTGGTTCATTTTGGGGCATACGTAGCTGTTGAGTTGTGGGAATCACGTAAATGGGCAGATACTCTGTTTTCTCTGTTAGCATTTTAAAGCATCTGTCACACACACACACACACACACACACACACACTGGGAAACTACCAGCTTGCATTGCTCTGAGATTAAAGCCTTTATTCATTTCCGGAAGGGTAGCAGGAAAAGCAGTAGTAGTGTAAGCTTACTTCTGATTAGCAGCTTGAGCTGATCCTGATCTAGAATGAGCCTCTTACAAAGGAGTCATAATCCTCAGTCCTGCTTGGGCTGACACTGCTGGACCGACTCCGCATAAGTCATTGATTTTTTTGTTTATTTTTTTGTGTGTATGTGTGTGGTACGAATGCCTTTGATCACTGCTCTTCAAGCAGTCTGTGTTCACAGGTATCTGAGTACACAATTGGTGGCCTGTGCAGGTGTTTGTGGAGCAAATAGTGTAATAGCGAGGTTTCCACAAAGTAGCAAATGTTGAAAAAATAAGCTTTTCAAAATGTAATTTAAACAAATAGCATTTATTTAATGTTGTGCTTTATGTATCATGATGTTTGCAGTATTTAATGGAACAATTGCGCTTTGATGATATTATGAGAGAACTTAGCTTCTGCCAGGCTTACAGATTTCTGATGGAATAAAATTACATTATTGATTGCATTGTTTAAAAAAAGAAAGCATTCATACTGACTGTAGGCTGCTATTGCATTTTCATTTAAAATTATTTCGAAAAGTTTATATATTACAAATATGAAGCTCACAAAAACACATAAAATTCTTCCTCAGAGTTTCTGGTTTTAATGAGAAATAATTTTCAGTCTTCTAATGTAAGCTCTCTTCTTTGTATAAGTGGTGGAAAATGCTGTGTAGTGCCAGTGATTCAGCGCTGAACAATACAGTGGATTAAAAGGCTTTTTTTTTTTTTTTTTTTTTTTTTTTAATGAGGCATGACCAAACCTTTTTTAGTTCAGTTCATATGACAATGTTAAGCCAGTCACTGAGTTATTTAAAGCAGAACATGGAACTCTCACTGATTTATTTAGCAGTGTGCCTTCAGTGCTAGCTTTACTATATTTGATAGATTTTTCAGAACAGTGCTGTTTGTGATCTGAAGACTGTGAAGGTTATTTAAATGCAATCCAGTTATAAGTGAATGGTGGAGTACTGAGTTACCAGTAGTTTTTTCTTTAATGTAACTTCAATGAATTTGTACAAAACTTTTGGAATGGACGTTGAGGATGCCAAAGGTTTTCACTTCCCTTGGTCAAGCGTGGAGGTGGGTATGATGCAAAACTACACATGAAGTTACATTTGAAATATTTGAGATACAAATGAAGTACTTAAATCACATAGTGTTTTATTTAGTAGTATAGTAATTAAATAAACTGAGAATTACTGAATGTTTGAGCTGTATTATTACTTTAACATACTCAGTTTTCATGACTTCACTTGTATCTTCTTCCATGAGTGAGTGCCTGTTAAGCCATGACAAAAATCAGCTATCTGTGTCCAGGCCCCAAACTATAAGCCTATGTCCAGGCCACAAATTTTATGCACAAGGTTGCAGCTACCAGCAAGACTGAAAATCTATGAAGAATGGGAAGGTGTTCAGTAAGCTTCAGGCATTATCTCACTGATTATTTAATTGTGTTTTCTGGAGTTACAGATTCTGTTGTCACTTCTACCGAATGATTTTTGTTTGAAAAGTGTAAATATTTAACAAGTCAGTACTGTATTGAGGCTCATGTGTCTTTCTGTTGTAATTAGCATATAGATTCACTGAAAAGCGTCTTATGGAGCTGATGCACATCCCTTACGTATAACCATATCAGAGTGTTTAGCTGATTAAAAAAAAAAAATCTACCGTTCCTCTTTGAAAGAGGAATTAGAGAAATTCCTATCAAGGAAGGAAGGAATTATACATATAAATCGGTTAAACTGTTCTTGTCAAAAAGGATGGCCTAACAGTGTGCGCTTAAATGTAGACTGTAGGCTGCTCTCAGTCCTCCTGGAGGCCTTCCCTGAGCTTGAATCAAGTTAATGGAAGATTTTATATGGTTAAAAAGAAAAATCTGAAAATAAAATTTATTCTGAAATGATAATGTGGTGCTGTAGGTAATGGATAGGGATAGTTAGGGGTGCAGCTAGGTCCGGGTTCACTGACTTTGTTCGCTGGCAGAACCAGGAATTGGCAGATGGATGAAGCACCTGGCTTGGAGCCAGAGATTCTCGAGAGGTGCCTCCATTTTCTGTGCAAACCCCAGCCTGCGCCTTGCATTCACTAGCAATTCCAGTATAGAGAAATACTGAGCCACCCTGCGTTTACCTGCATGCTAGCCTGGAGCCTGGGGCACATTAAATGCTATGAAAAGATCATCGCGGGGGGGAATGGTCTATGTTCTCCAGTAAGCCAGAGGCTGAAGGAAGCCTTGACACAGCTGGCGGTGGTTTTGGCTGCCTGTTGAGTTAGGATGATGTTAAAGTGTGGATTAGCTGGCGCATTTGTCATTGCTGAAGGGAGAAGGGAGAGGCCTTTCTGACAGTGCTTCTAAATTTTCTTTTATCTTACTCTCATCACTTTGTATTTGCCCGGGTCGGCATGAGTAGTCCCTATTTTTGTGCAGGAACTGTTTGTAGGCCTGGGAAACAGCTGACGTTGCCCCTGCTCGCGGTGCGCGGAAGAAGCGGAGTCAGCCGCCTCAGGGTTTTGCCCCCTGAAGAAGGTCTTGTGTACAAGCTGAGGAGGGTGCGTGGCGGGACGGGTGAGGAGCAGCTCCTCCTCCATGGCAGCAGCCGAGACCACGCGCGCAGCCTGGGTGGTGGCGATGCCCGGCCAGACCTCGCCATCCACTCATAAAGCAATGGGCACTGTGCGAGGTGCCTCTCCATAAGGAAACGTGAAGAAAAATGCCTGATTATTTAAATCCCATTTAGTCGTCGCTGTGCTTAAATCGCATTTGTTTGTGTTGTGGGAGGGGCCCTGTGTTTAATACGCTAAAGGAAATCATATTCAACTGAACTGTAGGCTGTGAAGAGGTTGAATAACATAAGCGTTAGAACGTAATTACTTGTTCCTGTCTTCTCTCTGCTTTAGTTCAACAATCTACCGTCAAAGTTTTCCATCAATAAACGATGCATATAAATGTATTAGATGCGTTTTCCTCATGATTTTGTACACAAAATATCCTTACCACTCATGAATATTTTCCATCATTTCAAATAGTGAATCTGAAATGATTGACCCAAACCTTGATCTCCCTCCTATGAGGATGTGATTTAATTCTTTGCACCCGCTACCCTATTCTGTCCTTTTGGTGCTAGTGTACCTAGACGTTGGTTTTGGCATTGCTGACTTTGGCTTTCGAAGGGTTTCAATGTGCACCTGCACATGAAGCACGCTGGAGACCTTCCAGTCTCGCAGACTGTGGAGCGTGGCGAGGCTCAGATGAAGCGTTTGGGCAGTCATGTATGTAACAGCACCTTGGCATCCAAAAAAGTGGGCTGTAAACCACAGATTTTCAGGGTGATTGCAAGATGTACAACGCAAGGTGCTCACTATTTCTTCTGATCACCTTCTCGGCTAATTAGTAGCCACTAAATTTAGTTGGAGTTGCGTTTGAGCCATCTGCTTTCTTGTTCGATGCTCCATTTTTAATAAATTCAGTTGCTCCTAACAGGAGCTTTATTGACCTATTCCTTTTTTTTTTTTTTTTTTTTTTTTTTTTTTTTGTGAAGAATATGGATTTATATCCAAAGTCCTTGTGGTTTCTTAGGCTGGGTTCCTAGCTTGGGTTACTGTAATGTATGTAAAAGTAAAATTTTATACCAAGAAAATACTGCTTTCCCACATTATATCTAAATTTGAAGAGTCATTTAGCAAACTAAACTTACTAAGCCAGTTTTTAATTTCAGATCCAAGTTATCTGTATTAATACTTCCCCACTACTAAACAGCTATATCAGGTACACTTTTCTTTTAAAGTGTGTGTCTGAGGGAAAAAGAACAGAGAGAGAAAAGAAACATTGAAAGTAGTTATAATCCAGAATATTTATGTACAGTTAAAGTTTTTTTCACAACAAACAGCATTTTTGGTGATACGAAAGATACCTGTGTCATCAAAGACCAAATACTTGCCTTGCTATGTAAGATTAATTACAGTTTGGTGCAGGAGGAAAAAAGTGACATATTTAAATAATTCAAATACTACCAACTACTGTTTTGTTGGTGATAGGTACTGATATGAGATAATATTTACCTTAAGTTTTTATGCCTATCTTTATGAAACGTGTTAAATGACATAGTACTGTTTGACAGAGGTATGTGCAAGGCTAGTATGAGTGTTAATTCCTTTTAATCTCTGCTACTGTAAGGCAACTTGAGCCCGCTGTGGGGCTCGTTAGCTTGCTCCTGTTCTCTCTCATTTCGACTCCTTTAAAACCTCCAAAGCCCCTAAGTCTCTTCAGTCCTGGAAGTTTCACAGGATGCTTCACTAAACAGGTTTTAGTAATATTTTAAGTTTACCCCAAGCTTCCTGACAGTAAAATAGCATAGACACCAAGGAGATTCGCTGGGAGGATATGCTGAATACTGCTTTATATCAGCTTTTACTTGTACTGTTTTTAAACTGTGGTGCTTGGACCTCAGCAACAGCAACAAATTTGATGGCAGGAAAAGATTTTCCAGACTTCTTTGCTGGTGTCTTTATGCTGCCCTGCTGGGGTGCCAAAAACCCAAAAATAACCTGGTGCTCCTAAGCCCGTGTGTGGGGCTGGCTCTGGAGTCCCTCCTGCAGAGCTCCCCCGTAGCTCTCCTCTTGGTGCGTTAGGCTTGAACAATCATTTGAAAGAATATTCTTTATAAAAGAGGTAATTCAGTGCACGACGATTTTAGTGCTCCGTACATATCGTAACCTCAGAGATGACTTGAAGAAAAAAGAAAGCTTTCACAAAGCTTTAGAAGTGAGAAAAGCATTTTGTGCCACTTCTCTTATCAAATTTCCTCTGCTAAATCCAAGTTCTCATTTTAGCACCATAATAAAATTATACCTAACAAACAGCAACAGTTGAGCTGGCACTTTTTGTTGTGTGTTGTGCTTCCTTTCTCTGGAGGGCGCCTAGTGGTTTGAGGAAACCAAGAAAGCAAAGCAAAGCAAAGTCTCTTGGTACTCTGGGCTGTCTTTTGAGACAGATAATTTATCCTTCCCTAAGGAACATAGCAGTTGAGACACTGTGATTTTTCTAGTATGGGACACCCCAGCTGTAATTTGAATCTGAAAATTCAGATCTGAGGATCTGAAAATAAGAATTCTCATCGGGAATTTGACTTGTTTGAATGCTTGTGAATAACAGGCTTTATATGCCTATTTTAAATGAAGTCTTTAAAGAAAGTGATGTAATACTTTGATTAAAATCCATCAAAGATGTATTTTTGGATTTTTTTTTGAAAAGTTGACTTTTTGCAAATACACATTTTAAGATGTTGGACATTATTTTGTGGCAATTTTGTTAGTAGCATGAGATCGATTTTGAATTGATTGAAATTACCATTTGCAAGCAAAAATGCAAGACTTGCATTATACAGAGAACATCGTGTCCTAAAAAAGTAATTTTTTTTCCTCCCCTCTCTCAGTATTTGCCTCCTCGGACGGGGCTGACTGCTTGTCATATGCTGTTCTGTTTGCAATGTCAGAATTTATAAAGCTTGTAGCTGGAGCATGGCTTAGCAGTTGCATTTTGGTAGGAAAACTAATAGATGGAAAACTAAGGGCACTGAAGATGCTTTCAGATTGAACTTGTGGCTCGTAAGTGGATCCAAGCCTGCAAAAGGAATAGCGCGTGGCCGCGGCGGCGGAGGGCAGCTGTTCCTCTGCGCTGCTGGTGACTTTGCAAGGGCTTCGGGGGGACGCCGCGGCTCTGTTCCTGCCTCAGCGTGAGGCTGCGAGCTGCTGCGTGAGGTTTCTGCCAGAGCCGAGCTCCCCTCGGCTCTCCCCTCGCCTTTTAATTTGGCGAGAGTGACAGTTCCTGCTCTTTGGGGCCCCGGGAAAGTTTGGCGCTGATTTGCTGCGTGAGCGGTGTCAGGGGAATATCGTCGCCGGCGTGACGGCTCTGGCTGTTAGTTCGGGTCTTCGGCTTCCCTGCGCCGCTGCGCTGTCCTGGTGGGCTTTGCTTCCTCTCGCCGCCTGCTATAAATAGACCCGTGGCAGCTTTCTTTAAAAATAATGAGGCTTTCGACGCGAGCCGTGTGATTGATGTGGACCGTCACCATGCTCGGAGGGTGTTGGTGATGCTGGGGGTGCTCGAAGAGCTTGGGACCGGGGCTCCTTCCTGGCTTTAACCCTCCGGCTCCGGGAGAAGCGCTGTGCATCTCGCAGCACCATGATGAAGCGGAGGAAACAGCGACTGGGAGCCCCTTCGCTGCGGATCCAGTAAGGGCTGATGGGCAAAATAAATTATGCTTGAACACTTCAAATTAAAGCTATCAAGGAAATGAGCCAAAATTTTCTTGTAGCCAATGAACAGCATTTTTAGTTCAGTTAGGGTTTTATTTATCAGTCGTGCTTGTTTGACTATATACAAAACCTCATTTTTGAAAACCTTAAAGTTTTATTTCTGCAAAGCATAAAGTATTGCAAAAAAAAAAAAAAAAAAAAAAAAAAAAAACACCCCAGTATTTTAAAAGTTTGTAATTGAGTACATAGTAGTTAAGTTTTATAACTAGCATTAGTAAATGTAGTAAAACTCAATTGTTAGAACTCTTCTGGTTTTCTAGTTTGATCACTGTTCCAGATTTAAAGGGAACTTCTAATAATTTGTCAGAAAGTGAGCTGTCCCAGGGCTCAAATCTGTAGAAGCCTTTCCTATCTTTATTTTCTTTTTAAATTAAGAACTCATTTGAAAACTTCAAAGCAACAAAACCCGTTCTTTACATTGCCCCATGTATGCTTTACCAATTACATTTAAAGAAGCTAATCCTACTCGATGCTTGTATCCTTTATAAATGCTTTGAAGTCTAATGAAAATTGTTATTTATGATGTAGCAAATGACATTATTGCTATTAGTTAAAATTAAGGATAATAATTAATTAATATTAGTTAAAATTAAGGACATTGTGTATTAAATACTAGGTGTAGAAGTAGAGGAGGTTAAATGAATCAGTCAGTGCAGGGAGGAGCGGGGTAGGAGGCAGCCTTAACCTTTTCTGTCAGCAGGCTCCAAAGCTCATCAGCTGTTTAGGCAGAGATTACTAGTGGAGGGGATTTCCAACATGCAAAGGTTGCTTGCTGATAAAAGAAGTATTGGATTCATTAAGAACTATAAAATAGGGAACCTGAACAAATATGCCAGACTGCAATACTTGCAATGCAAAGTGCTTGAGTACTAAATGAGAACTGAAGCACACCCCAGATTTGCCTTTTGCTGGATTTTATGCTTCAGTATGATGAATAGAAGCTTTTTCATCCCTCCATCACAGCCAAGGTTATACTTCGTAAAAATGTGATGACGTTAGTTTGTATTTTAGCGCGTAAGCCCACTGAACGCTTTACGTGACCCCATTTTGTTCATCACTGTCCAAATTAAAGAAAGAAAAAGAAAAAAGACTAATGCTCCAAAGACCTTATAGCGATTCCGTCAAGCACGTATGTGGTTGATGCTCTCTGTTCATGCTCTGACCCCCTAGATACAGTAATTGACGTTGTACGTACAAGCCTGGAGTTTTGAGGGTTAGATTCAAGGAACTTTGCATTTTTCAACAGTCATGATAGATGAGCATTTATCATGACGTTGATCTTCATTGTTTAGTTCCTTTTCTTTTACAACTGACATGTAGAAGTTTGCATGATTGGAATACAATAGTTGTAATGTGCAAAAGCAAAATACTCCAAGCAGAGATGACATTTTTATTGGTCAAATTGATTATTCTGTTTGGATGCTTTATATTTAAAAAATAAAAATGATCGTATCACTAGCTAAGAACAAAAATACCACTCTTCAGGAAGCTTAGATACAGCACAAGAGTAAATACAGTTTATGGTGGCATGATAATCTCTTATTTAAAAATCCCAAACATACTTTTCTTACTGCTGTTTAAAAATCTGAGGAAAAGGCTTTTAAAATATAAATTTATCTTCTGATACATTATTTTAGTTGTCTAAGATTTCTTTGTAATACCAGTATTTGTAAGTTAAATTTTCCTTTGTTTCTAGCCAAGGACATCTGATTGTGTATAGTTCAATAAAGTAGGTGTTAAAACTCTTCCTTATATTTCTGTAGAAGTCTGTTTGCAGCTTTTGGAAAAGCTGCTACTTTAAGAAATTTTCTACGCTCTCTGTGTTATAAGAATATATGTTGGCTGCTACCTCTGCAAAAGCTCTGCAGTTTGTAGAACTGGGCACAGTGTTGGAAATCGGTGTCCTCGGTTCTAGTCCTGAGGCTGCCAAGGATGTGCGATGAATGAGTCACTTAACCTCTTTTTGCCTCAGTTTCCCCATCGCTAAAGTTAGAATAAACCTATCTTGCAGTGCTGCTATCAGGCTTAATCAGCTGCTGCTAAAAGCACAGTCACTGCTAAATGTTGTTTTCTAGTTAACACTTTGTGTAATTCGCATTTTCACAGTTGAATATTTTTATTGCTGCCATAGCTATGGCATGGAACCATGGCTCCAAACCTGTGATCTGGGAGGGTGTGATATAAATGGGCCATTTATATCTGTTACTGGTGCCGTTATTGTCTTTGTGAATTTTTCTCAATTAAAAATTTGACATTAAGGATTGACAGTGGTGTGTGATCCGGAAAGCCTGGGAATCT
Source organism: Rhea pennata (assembly GCF_028389875.1). Classification (NCBI taxonomy): domain Eukaryota; kingdom Metazoa; phylum Chordata; class Aves; order Rheiformes; family Rheidae; genus Rhea; species Rhea pennata. The sequence goes on along the minus strand of NC_084670.1, from coordinate 11,014,641 downwards.
CTACAAAAAAGGATTTGGATAATTCCGGATCAGAAAATTTTCACAGTGGGAAAATAATGTTGAGTAGATAGATGTCTGCCAGATACATTTTGGTTACCAGTTTGGACAATAATCAAAAGTATGACTTTTGACCATTTGGTTTACTACATTTATTAAGAAGGCATATCTTGTATTTTGGAAGTAAATTTTTTTTCTTCTAATTGAAAAGAGAAGATGTGATACTGACCCTCTTTTTTTCTTTCTGCTATGGTACCTTGTCAGAATCTCCTCTCCTTTGTATTCCCACTGCCGAGGAAGTGATGTTCATCAGCACATATTCTCTCCTACATCTGCTCCAGGTCTGCAGCACCTTAAATTCCCATTTAGTGCTGATTGTGCACTTGCTACTTCTCCTCTAGTATTTTATCTGAACTCGCAACCCCAGAGCAATCCATCTAGTCCATGCTACAGCCAGCCTTTTCAGTGGAGGTAAGGAGAGGTATCAACAAGGAATTTCTAAGAGTTTGGTGTGAGTGTAACCATTTATGAACTTACCAGCTTTATAATTTCAGAATAACATGTAACAGAAGACCTAGTTGTCCTAGTTCACTTCTAGACAGTGTTCAAGTTGTTGTTTGTTTGTACAAATTTTTCTAGTTCACACACAGTTGAAGGCCTTGCAGAGGGAAGAAGAGGAAATGGAATAAGGGAATTCAGTCCTCTCCACCTTTGTGTGCCCTTAAGTTGCTAATCGTACTTTTGTAGTAGTGTCTGTGCTCATGTGCAGCCAAAGAATCCTCATAGATGTCATAAATGCCAAGAAAACCAACAAACCAACTTAAAAGTAAAACATATTAATGTGAAATTGGAAGCTTTTATTCTTATGAATTTAAATGATTAGTCATTACTTCATGCACTCCACTGTGATTAGGTTTCACAGAAAAACTGGTACCATATGAGTGCTTGGAGACTTGCTGCTCTGAATACTGTCTCGGTCCAACGGCATGAGTTAAGAGTGCATCTGAGATTAGTATTTTAGGTCTGGGGTATAATTGCAAGTGAATCTCTTGATTGCCCCCATTTAATTTGCTTTGTTTCATGTAGTGGATTACAGCATGTGAAAGGGCTTCCTTTTGGCTCAGTTTAACCTGGAAGATGTACTCCAGGAATGCCCCGAGTGCATTGTAGTCCATCAGTGCTCTGCACCGAATCTTCAGTCTGTAGACTCGATTTGTTGAGCTACCAGACTTGCTAAGATAGACCTAGGCTTACTATCTGTTTCACATTATCTTTCTCCTATTTTTAGACAATATTAAAAACCCTTCCTCAAACACTTTCCTATAAATAGCAGGCCTTTTTGAGTTTAGCCCACATTACAAACTAGTGTATGGCATGAATCCTAATCATTGATATAACCTAACTATCCTGGTGCTAGATAGGAAGCTTGCTTTCTTTATAGCAGATTTGTGCTGGAGATGCATGGAGACCATCAGCAGCCCCAGTTGATGCTTTTGGTTTCTTCACTAGGGATACATAGTGAGATAGTCCCGGCAGAGCAGCAGTGACAGAAGCTAACACAAGCTAGAGATCTTTGCGTGTGCAGCTCTGAAATTGGAGCGAAGTGGTACCTACTTTAAACTTGAGCTAGCAGAGCCAGCTGAAGGCTGCTTTGGAAGTTCACATACTGCGGCGGCGATGCAGCTGGTCAAATTTCAGTTACTCATCAGATGGTAATGCAGCAGCCCCTGAAACTAGGCTGTTATTTCAGAGGGAGGTTGCTCTTGCTCACCAGCTCCAGTGCAGTAACTAGAAAACGTGAAGTTGAGCTATTCTAGGCCTCTGTCCCTCTTATGGAGAGTATTGCACATTACATCTGGTGGGTGGAAGCCAGGCTTTCAGCAAAGGAAGGGATGCAGCTGTGTTTAGCATGTTGTGCAGAGTTGTGGAGAGAGGTGATTGCTCCAGACCACCTGCTCGTTTCCCTGGAAGCTCGGCAAGAGCTGGGGAAAATTTGTGTTTTGGCAGTATGTGCAGTGCAGTGAAGGGCAGTGACTAAGGAGCAGTCTCTTAAGATTTTAATATGATTTTAATATTAATAATTTTAAATGATTTTTTAGTATTTGAAAGCTGATATTGGGTAATAGACCTCTGCAAGGCCTATTAAGTGCTATTTAATGCTGCTTAGCATTGGAGCTAATTAATTGACTGGTAAGTAGTAATTAGCTATCAAAATTAGATTACTGTTGAAGTCAACTGAGAACAGATTTTTTTTTTTTTTTTTTTTTTGGAGAAGAGGTCTAATGATTATTGTTTGTTTTTTTCCTTCTTTTTTATTTTAAAGCCTTTCTGGTACTTTCTGCTTTTTTTCTGAGAATCCTTTGGTCTTCAGGTGTTTGACATTGATCAGTGAATACTTTCCTAATAAGAAAATAGTTCATGTAAAAGTCTCAGTGTCTCGTTCTAGTCCACTGTTACTATGACTCTTCTTGATTATATTTTTCACATATGTGCACCTTGCAGCCATCTGCTCTCTAAATGGTTGATGATTCACAGCTATGTGGCTGTTTGTAAGAGCTTAGACCTACTATAATAACTTCTTATTTTTGTCCTTTGTGAGTTGTTGCTTTCACCTGTGCAGCTCTTGATCCTGTTTTATCCTGTCGCTCTTTGTTGTAGTTGTGTTTACTTGGTTACAGTAGCGATAGCCATTCCCGTTTGCTTAGAGCAGAGGTTCATCTTGGCAAGTTATTAGTGTCATTGATCTACTCAGCTTAACACTCTCAGGTTAGCCAGGCAGCAGCTAATTCCCGTAGTGCTGCAAGTGATATCAGGAATGGGTGGAAAAATTAAGTAGAAAAGTGTACGCCTTCAGGTTAAGTGTTTCTCATTGACCCTCAATATATTGCATTTTCAAGTATCCATAGTTTCCCTTCCTTGCGTCTTTTTCCTGATGTGGTTGATGTTTCTGCATGAACAGAACTACTGTCGGTGCATCTGACATCAAGCACGTTCTGCAGCTAGTGTGAAACTTCTTGGCTTCTCAAAGAGTTAATCTAATTAGGAAAGGAAATATTTTATGCACAGCCTTTGAACAATTGGAAATAATGTAAATGTTTTAAATAAGTAAAAGGAGATCTGAGATGGCACAAATACAATAAAAATAAATTGATAGCAGGTAAAATAAGACTGTTACTGTTGATGCAACTGTGGGTTGGAATTAAGGTCATGTATCTTTAGGATGAAAAGAGAATGATGTCCAAAATTAAACTGAAGTATTGGATCTCATATTGGGGATCTGGCCTGTGCTCTTCTGGGGTTAGCAGGGAAGTCAAATTACTAAAGAATATGAGGCCATGTTTCACAGCTGGTCCTCTTTATGACTTGGCAAGTCTTTGTACACCCGTATTTGTCCTTTAATTTAATAGAAGTATGGATTTACTGCATTTCTTGATATTAAATTGCCTAAAAGATGTTATATATTAATTGTTCTTAGAAGTGATGGGCCTTGAGATTTAAAAGAACGTGTACTCCCCCCCATCTCAAAGGATAATATGCTCTGAGTGACTCTCTCAGCAAGATATAAATTAGATGGAAAAATTCTAGAAATGTATTATTTGCTTGTGGTAACAAGGGTGAAAGTGGTCAAGTGCTGCAGTTCTGGCCTCTCTGGGTACTGCAGGTAAGGTGAAATCTTAATAGAAATTTGCTTTATCCTAGCGAATGAAGGAAAGAGTTGATGGGCTGGGGCAGTGTTGAGCTGCATTATTTAAGGGATATTTTCTCATGCTATTTTGATTTCATGAACTCATGTCGGTTATGGAACATGTTTTTATAGGAATATATGCTACAGTTTATAGGAATGTTTTCCACTGGAGGTTCTAGTCTTAATAAAGTTTATTGATAATAGCTAGTAACCTTCTGTAGCTTTGCAGAATAGTTTCAAAGATTTTTCTAGCCCATACAAAATCTGATGACCATTTCTGAACTGATGGTGGTCAGATCCTTGCTATCTTAAGTAAAACAAAAGGGGAAACCTAACATTGCTTCAAAATATCATCATTTGAGCATAATACATAATTATTTGATCAGTGTGTAATTCCAATTTTATGAATTTTATGTAATTATGGTTTTATGGACATCTGTGATATAATTCAAGAATCTACTTACATTAAAAACCCTATTCTAGGAAACAAGCATTTAATCAATAACCGTGGTAAGCAACAAGAATAAATTATACAAGGGACATTCAACAAATGTACTGGGAGAGTTGCCTGTCTTTATTTAAAGCCTTTCTCGAATAATCTGTTGCAGTTGGTGTGGGGAGACCTATATTTAGAGTTGTGGCTTGTTTGGGTGCGTGAGCGTGGTGCAGCATCTCCGGCGAGCCAGATCCGTCGCAGGGAGCAGATGCGTTTTCCCAGCATCACCAGAGGCCGCACAGCCCAGCCAAGCTGCGGGAGACTGGGAGAGAGGGAAAAATCTCCCATGTCTGCATGGAGCCTCCTGGCAGGCGTCAGAGCTTTCTTCTCTTTTATCTTCTGGGATTACTGGTGTGTCTTGATGAGGGTCATGTAACTCCAGCCTAGAAGCTTTGCTGTCCTGTATTTCAAGGCAGGTGTAGAAGTCGCTTCCATAATATATGGAAGTATGTATTTATTTTATCTTTTTTTCCCCAAGTTCAGCTATGTTCTGAGGTTTTCTGGGCTTTGACTGCGCATTTGCACCAGAATAATCTTAATGCTATGGTGAGTGGGATTTGGTAGTCAATCAGTTTAAAAGGCCATGTGTCTAGCATAGCTAAAAAAATAATAGTTTTAAAAATACACTGTTAAAACATTTTAAGTAAGAAAACCTAATCAGCTCTGGTTGTTACAAGTGCCTTGATCAAAACCACCAAAAATCTTTAATAAACACGCCTTATCTATGTACATTAGATTGCATAAAACTCTGTTGTTTAAAATGTGTCAGCCAGTGTATTTATTAACCTACCAACTTCACTGAACTAATGATTGTGTATATACTGTGTAAATTCCTGAAAAGCAAAGCTGCTGCAGTGATACAGTGACAGCACTGGAGACCTTCAGCACCCTATTTCCAATATTGTGGAGGAAAACAAAATTTATGTAATAGTCTTAATGAAGCTTTTGGTTTGAAGAATAGGGCAGCACTGTGAACAGTACGAGTTCCATATTTTTAAGGAAGATGAAAAAAAATCAGAATTCACATGTGATGAGATTCCTTTGTAATTTCATTTTGAAATATCTCAAATTATCAAGAATTGGTGATCCTACCCCTACTTAAATTTCCTCTTAATTTAAAGTCACTTGATACAGCATTTGAGAGTTTATTTTAGCTAGTATTTTGTATTTGACAAACGTGGGAGGATTAATGAAGAGGACTATATTCAGCTTGAATGACATTTGGAAATTGTTCTGTTACGGCAGCAAGTGATATCTTCTAGGTTTAATTCTTGCTTCACTTGAGGTTCTGCTTTCTTAAATGCGCTAAATAATTGGTCAGAGTTGACTGCAGAACAGTGTAATGCCACCTCTGCAAACAGCGCAGATAAGCAATTCAGGAATAATGAGTAATAGAACAACTTTGTGAGTGTATCATTATGCATAACGTGCTACAGTGAATTTTGAGTAGGTAATCTTAAGGCAACTGAATTTTAATCTGCATCTCACTGAATGAATGAATGCGTTTCCCATTGTTCGTTTCCTTTTTTAATGGAAATTTTTCTCTTCATTCTTTTTCTTTGTGCCAGTTGTTACTCTTGGGAACACTTCTTTCGATGTAGGAGATGTAGACTACAGAGGAGAGACATGTTGGTGATACCTAGAGAATTTTCTGGTTCAGATTACTTTCCGTCTTTCTCAAGCTGGTTGGAATATCTCCATTTGCTTGTCACATGATTGGAAGTAGTGGGACATGCTGGCCTTTGGTACAGAGTCCTATCCGTAGTATTTGGAAGAGAGAATTTACTGTACCGCTAGCCCCATAGATTTGTTCCCTTACATCAGCATGCAACCGAGGGCCAAGCAGAGAAATTGGCAATAATTTCTTCTGGGCAATTTGAGGGTATTTTGTTGTTAATGTTCATAGAATTGGCTACTTCTCATTGCAGCACTGGGGCATGGGACATAGCATGTGATCATTGCAATGAAACATGATAATTTTTTTGACATATAACTTAATGATGCACGGTCGCTTTGTCCTCCGGTACTCTTTGGGATGCAAGTATATTTGGAGGGGGGTGTGGATGGCTTCCCTTGCAATCTTCAGGAGAAACAGTCCTTATCTTTTTTTGGATGTATATAGACATTAAATGCTAAAATCCTTGCGTGCTATTTGGAGGTGCAGGCGCAGACCAGTTAAGCGTGGCAGTTCGGATTGGAGGTGCGACTTCTTGTCTTGTTCCAGGCTCCCGTAGGCTGCCGTCAGTGAAGCCGCTGGTGTAAAGCTGTGCCTGGCCATTCGACCTGGGAAATCAGAGGCTCCCAGAGGGGAGGAGGTGCCTCTGCCTTGCCTGACAAAGCTCTCCTATCCTTCTGCACCTATAAACTAACTGATTCATGACTATTTTTTTCCCCATATAGTTGCGGTTGAAGGCTCTGCTCTACTTATACGCTTGAGTATGAACTGACTCATTTGCTGCCCCTATATCATATAAAGAGTTTGAAGTTTTTGTTGGGAACAAGCTCACAGCTTCTAGAGAGAAACTAAAATCCCTGACGGTTCTCTAGATTCTGTAAATACTGAGTTTTTACTTATTCCGTCCTTATCCTTGAATAACATTAGTTCTCTCAAATAGTAGCGGTGTACTCAGGTTTGTACCAGATTCTTCGTTCAGCAAAGTCTTTTTCTCAAAGAGCTTTTGATCGTGAATGCAGATAGAGAAATGAAACATGTGAGACATTCTCGGACAAGGGAATCATTCTGAGAGGAAAAAATATTACATGTTTGTTTACAGTTGAAGCTTTCGTAGACAGTTTGATGCATCTTCGAAAACTTGTTTTTAATTGTATCATTGGGCAACTAGGTACTATTTTGGTTTTTTGACTTGGAAGATCTGTGCTATGTAGACATGCCTATTTTCATCGCATACTGAAGGCAGAGAAATACTACCATTGGGTACTTGTGCGAATTTAATACGCTTCAACTAGGCAAAAACAGAGATTATATGACACAGCTGCTTGCAGTTGCAGGGGGCTATTCCTGCTCGTGACCAAGAGATTTCTTCCAGACCTACTTTCCTAAATAGTTACCGTTTGAAGTTGTGTGTTGCAATCTCTAATTTAAGCAATTCAGCTGGTCAACATTAAACTGAAAACCTAAGGAAAGTTTAGAATATAAAGAAGGGAAGTAGACTTCTAGAAAGCATTGCACTTCTCAAAACAGTGTCACATTTCCGCTGTGTCTGCCTGTCCTGAGCGTGAACTTCTCTCTCAAACTTGAGCTCTTGTTTGAAAAGTCAGAACTGTGCCATGCCAGACTGCCTCAGACGCTGCTTCGTGCTCTATAACTTACCTTTCAAGTGCTATTTCCTACAGGCTGCATCCACAGTCCCCCTTTTTGTTCTCCCACTGTCTCTCTATTCCTGTTGTTGTTCATTTATCCTAAGTATGCTTTTTCTGACCCTCCAAGTTAAGTTCTCTCTTATCCTTGTGCATCTCCTAAAATTTTACTACTTGGGCCAGTGTTTATTATCCTGTCATTCAATCCCTGGTTTCATATTTGAGAGAGTAATTGCCACATCTCTCATCTGAAATAAGGGGATTTATTTGTATAGAAACGTCACTCAAAAAATGCTGCGGAAAAAGTACGTTTTCTTCTTTTAGAAGACCTGCTGCATGCCCAGAAGTGATAAAGTATGCCTGGGTTATAGTTTGTCTGAGAAGATGAATAATATTTTTGGTGCTCTCTATTATGTTGTTCCACTTTACACATTCTTGTGATTCTCAGTCCTATTCGTCAAAAAGATGAAAAATTTAAAACAATAACAAAACAGGTCAAGTTATAATTCTCAGCGAGTTTATAGGGTAAGAGAATTCCAGCGCAAAGAAATCTGGCAAAAATCCATATCAACTTTATTCCACGCTGCACTTTAATGCAACTGTTTGTCCATACTGTTCATGAAGTTGAGAGATTAAACCGGCAGTAAATACGCAATTTTTCTAACTGAATCGACACACAAATATTCACTGGAAATATTTCTTCAAGTCGCCAGCACCCGCGTTTCTCTCGCTGAGAACTTTCAATTAATTTGGGCAAAATGGAGTTGATCCCAGCTGCGCTCGTCCTGGCCGCAGAGGAGCAGCCCGGGGAGGCACGTCGGAGCCTGTGCCCCGCGGCTGAACGGGCGCAGCCTCTCCTGCCGCCAAGACGGATCGCAGACCCGCGACCTGTCGCCTCTGCAGCCTTCCCCGCCGTCTCCAAACCACAGGCAGCCGCGGGCTGCGCGGCAGGGTGCCGCGGGCTGCTCTCTACGTCCTGTTGTCGTAAGTGATCAATGTTGTCAAAAAGTTCCTGTATTGAATAATTTCCCGAGTCTCCTTCTCTCAGCGGCAAGTACATTCTTGGGACAAGCGGGTGGTGCTCGTTTACGTGTATGATCTCAGCTGTCCGCGCTGCTCTGTTCGGGTTATACAAAACCACCTGGATGTGTTCCCGCTTCGCAGCAAGTCCTGCAGGATGAGTTCCTTGCGTTTGTTATCGACTGCCTTTTTATAGGTAGGGCAGAAGCCTAAATTTCTTTTTGTTTGGAAACATAAAAGGTCCTCCATTGGCTTAAATTTTACTTAATTTTTTTTTTGATTTTTGATTTACCAAATCTGTGTAATTCTAGCTCAGCTAGTAAAAATTTGGAAGAAAAGATAGTAAAATGAATATGAGATATATATTACTCTTTATCTACATTTTCTTTTTTCTTTTTATCTGAGATGCTTTAAAAGTTCATTATTGAGGGGGATTATATTAGTGATACTTCTTTTTAAAATATGTCTGAGCAATTCTGTTCCCACAGATAAATTTTTTACTGCTAGTTGAATTAGTCTGGATCTATTTGTGTCATTTTGTAATGGTTTACTGAATAGTTTAATGAGATTTAGCATTGCAAGCTTTTCAATATTGTGTTTGATATTTTAGAATGAATATGTCCTTTCAAAGCATGTTTGAAGTAAGTACTAATTTCATCATATCAGTAATGGATATTTGCTTTGCCATTTTCTCTCTTGAGTGACAGAATAACTTCAGGAGATACTGAAAATGCTTGATTTCTGGTTCTAGCATTTTTTTCTAGAGACTACAGAAAGCACTGAGTTCCATGTCTGTCTATTCTGTATTTTATTTCAAATCTTCATCTTTATTTAAAAACAGAGAATTCCATCTGGGCCAATTTATCTTAAATTATTAAATCTGCTTCTGTGTTCCAGACTTCTAAAATGTATGTCCCTGTCCCTGCTTATATATATCTGTGTGTGTGTGTGTGAGCGCATATATATATGTGTGTATATATATCTTTATTCAAAGAGCTTCTGAATATTGTGTTTATTTTAAGGAATATTGCTTTCTAAATGCATCAGTTTTGTGGATTCTCCAGAGTTACTGTAAAACAGTTTATTGAGATGTATTAATCTAGAGCTATATAAAAATCGATGTTTCAAGCTTGTTCTCATGTTCATTTTGTCTTGTTCATTATATACTTCTCTGAAGCTCGCAACCCTGAGTAGCTTGTTTGCCTGCTGGCTGATGATATGTTATCACTGCTTTCCCAGACTTTAAGATTAAATGCTAAGCTTTTGCTGTGAAGATTCACATTATTCCAAAGGAATAACTAAAATAGTGTCCTATTTCTGTTACTAAATACATGGCCAAATTAGGATGTAATTCTGCCTTTAAAACTGAATGAACATTTTGTCTATATGCATCTATATCTATCTATCTGTGTATCTATCTATCTATATCTCAGAACTGATGATGCTTCCCTAGCATGGTTTTCATTTCTGTGTCTGTTTTGTAGCAGGAGTTATTTTGTAAAGTCTATTCTTATCCCATGCTCTAACTTCATTAAGAATTTATGCCTGAAAATGTAAAATTCATCCTCTTAGTCTGTTCATTACATTAGCATTGCACTTGCTCCCAGAATTACTCTCCTTAACCAACATCCTACAAAACAATCATTTTGTTTCAGAAAAGCCTTGGTAAATGCAAGGGCTTTACAATATCCTCACCATTTCAGCTGAACCTAAATGTGTTAAACAAGAAATGAGAAAATAAGCTGCAATGTGGAAGGGCTCGCTCTGAAGAGTCAGGTTGGAACAAACAGCCTGAATTATACCTAGAAACAAATTAGATGCCAGTGCTCATTCTGGAGTTCAGGTTCGATTTGCTCCTCTGGGAAATATGCTGTCAAACAGGCAAAAGCACTCCCTGCTAGCTGGTTATCCAGCGTAGCCCACGTCTGGTTCGCTGGTTTTTGATGCTCTCTTGACTGGGTTGCTGCTGTGAGGTTGGTGTTGGAAGTCTGCAACCTTGTGTAGATGCAGGGAGCCCCTTTTGCTGTTGTGAGCACATAGTTGTGATCTGGAGTAACAAAAAGCTGGCTAATTCCCCCCTGTGATAACAGCTCCGCTTCCTTTTTTTGTTTCTTGTTTCATTCAGTTTACTTTAATTACTTGTGCATGGCCTTGGTTTAGCGTCAACACGGTACAGTTTCTTCAGTCCTCAGTCCCTCCAAAGGCACAAAGTGTGTCAGCTGCCTTTTCTCTTAAATTGTCCTTTTAGATCTGTGCTGTTGTTTCCCTGTAAAAGAGAGGTTAATAACACTTGCTTTTTCAAATTTGCTTTGCTACGGCAGTCTTGCTGGAATGGATTTGATGATGACCATCAAGGACTGTGTGTTACGTTTTTTTGGGATATACGCAAAACCCCGTTGCTGGAGGATACAGGACGTAGCCTGGTTTTCAGCGCAGCGGAACGAGTGATGGGAGAATTGGGCAAAGAACGGAGACCTGTGATAGCTGCTAGGGCTGCCCTCCCTGTCGGCTGTAGGCTGATGCACGTTCATTGATGAAGATCACTTCCCTCTTCCAAATACTGTTGCATGGTGAATATACTAATGCTATATTACAGGTTACAAAATCTCAAGTGCATCATGATAAATAATCCATGATAAAGATGAAGAAAAGCCGTGGAGGCTAAATTTATTTTCCTTTGGCTAAGTTTTGGCTGATGAGGAAGGTGAAAGTTTTGGAGAAGGCTATTGAGCTTATGGCACACATGGTGATGCTTTGCTCATATGTTATTGAGTGGCTTCAAGATCATATTGCATAGCACACTGTGTGTGAAATGAGATTTTCAAAACCGATGTTCAGTATTGTTATTTTTAAAATGACTTCTCATTTTTTATGTTGTTTGACTTGCATATTGAAGTTACATTTGATTAAATAGGAGAACTGACATTTGAATCACACTTACTTGCAAGAAGGCTGAGTGGAAAAAGAATGCAAGTTCTAGTAATTCATCTGAAGAGGTCAATTGACCTTTCCATGGCATCTAAACCCAATCAGCAATTTTGCGAGCTTGAAATTCGGTTAAATTTTATGCTATATTGAAGTTGCCCAATATCTTACTAGTCTTATTTGTGAAGAATAGGATTGTATGGAATATTAGCACACTAGTAAATGGTATTTTTTGTAAATAGAAATACAAAGAGTATTTCTTATTTAATATTTATAGAATTTGGGGCACAGTTTGTATTTTGCCTTGCTTATTATCGCTTTTTGGGGGAGTGTTTTCATATAGGAAATACTAATCCTCACAACAGGGCTGTAGTTAACACCCTCTGTATCTAATTTAGTACTGTTTTAGAATAAATGGTTTAGAACTAAGAAACCAAGGCAGCTGCTTACGATTAGGTTCTGCTGTGATACTGTGGTGAATTAATTAGCATTTCAGGATATCTAGTATGCAGACAGCTCCTGTTAATTCAGTACCAGTGCTGGATTTAAGTCACATGAGAAGTCGGCAGTTTTATTCAGGTGCGTGCGAGATGTGTGTACTGTGCCTTATACGTAACTGTGCCGCGGTTCTGTAAATGATCTTTTGTCTCGTTGTCTAAACTAGTCCGGCCACCAGGATGCTACCTGTGTGGGAACAGCCCGCCAGAGGCAGGTTTGGTTGTTCTTCACCCCCCAAAAACCATCTACCAATTCCGTCATCTGACATTGCAGTAGCTGCTGTAGTAGAATGGATCTTGAATTCTGCATTGGCTTGGAGTTGGGGTGCAAGGAATTGGAGTGATTTCTGCCAACATATGAAGAAAGATGTGATTGTATAACCTAGCAAGTGGGCATAGAAAATTGAGCCTTAAAGCTATATTCAGCTTCATGTCTTATGTCAGACTGTTGCTTAGATTTCTTGAGACTGCAGTCTCCTCGGAGAAGACGGTCCGTTCTTGATTGTTCAAATAATAATGATGCCTCAAATAGCTCAACACACATCTTCCATTTAGTGCTTTTTTTCTTTTTGTTTTTTTTTTAAGGAATCTTTTTTTTTTTAGAAGAAGTTTTTCTCTGGGGTGTTTAGTGCTACGTTGTTAGTGTTGTTTCAGAATACCCTGAACTTCTCTTTACTCTGCATTTGGAGGCAGTCCCCAAATAAGTGCTTTACAAATGCTAATCCGAAGGATTAGATTTTGATTTTGGCATGTGGAAGACACATTTTGAAAAGCAGGCATAGTAAAAGCTCAAGAGATTTCCCTTGTTTGTTAACCAGTGTTACATAATTTGCAAAGTGCTTTTTGCGGTTCTTGGGTAGGCACTCTACCGAATCATACCGAACAAAGAGGCACAAACTTTTAAGTTTGAGGTGATAGCAAACAGTCCATTTTGTTGCCCTGTTTCCAGGGCACAAGAAGCTTTTCTTCCAGAAGAAAAGCTGAGGATCAACGTAGTTGTGTTTGGTTAACACTGCTGTGGAATAGTCAGTCATTGGTGTTCGGAGAGGCTCTTCTGTTAAAATAGCTTCTTTTTGCATCCTTTCTGTAAGAGATGTAAAAGTTGAGTTGTGGAAGTGTTGAGTACTGTGTTGTTATGAATTCTTAAGCACCTTCAAAAAACCCACCATGAATGCAAATTTTTGGTTTTTAGCTGGTAGAGATCTTCTTTGCTCACCATAAGCAGCCCATTTAATTTTGTTGCAGTGTATTTGTTTTGTTAATTACCTTAACTAATATTTTTTAGGGATATTACTACATGGAAATTTCGATTAATGTTTTGGTTGACAGAGTAAATATGAGTACTTTTATACTGTTTAAAAAAACAGGACTTAATTGCAAGGACATTTAGTGATATCTTGAATGTAATGTTAAAATGTTTATTCTCTGATTCCTAGTATTGATTGGTATGTACTCTTACGTGGATACATGAATTAATGTGTTTGTTCTTTGTGCTCAGAAGCAGTTAGTGGCAGAGGTTAGTCCGGTTGTATTCAAAATTAATTTTGTCAAATCAAAAGAGAATTCAATGCAAATTAATTTGATACAAGCATTAAAAAGCACTAGCAAGGCTGATGCTGTTGAACAGACGTTTGCTTCCCGCAGTGTGCAGAGTCGCATTTCTTGGTTTTAAAATTCAAATGGAAGGGCATGGGTATACTGAAGCAGGTATGGGAATTTTGAGATGTATATGTATTAACAATGCTGCTTTATTTAAGGAGAAGTTACGAAGATAGTCTAATCCTGCTGGGACTGCGTTCTCGCGGGCGTTTCTGTGCGTTTTTGCGAAGGGCGCAGCGCGCGTGGCGGGCAGTGCCAGCTGTTGCTTGCCACCCTGCTCGCGGCTGTGATAAGGAACCACTCAAGAGCGCTGAAATACGAGAACGTCCTTAGCTTTCCTCCTGGCAGAAGCGCTTAAAAAAGCCAAAATAGAAAGTCCTCAGGAGAAAATATAGTGCCTTTTGGAGGGGGGAGTGTTGAAGAAAAGGCAGCTGCAATGAGGATTTGGTCAGCCCTTGGAAAAAGCAAAAACAGAGTAAGGAGACTGTGCTGGTGCTAAGGGGAAGAGCGAACTTGTGGCTGGTTGGAGGGGGAGTGTGGGAGACCTCCGTGCACACAGGCGGCTCCTCGCTTGCGTTTGTCCTCAGGATTCGGGCAGGCGAGCCCTTTTGTGGGCACCAGGTGATCCGGGGGAGTTTTGTTTGCCATGACTGACATACTTGTGGCGATTGTGGTTTTAAACTGATCTTAGGTGCCATTGGAAGCCTACAGGCTTGCTTGCTTTTTTTGAGGGGGGAGAGGTATTTAAAATCCCCTTTGAATATTTAAAGACAAAAGGTAGGATTCATTTAAAGATGGAAGATTCATTAAAAAAAAAAAAAAAGAAAAGCCCTGTGGGTGCCTCATAGTAGTTAAGATGAAGCCAAAGGGCTTCTATTTCAAAACAAAAACACAAACTAGGCAGTAAGTGCTGCAGCTCTGTGCTCAAAACCAGTGTCTTACTCAGGATGAAGAATATAACCCTGATCATGATTTTGCTTGAGTTTCTTTTGATTATAATCAATTGAGCACAGAGAACGATGGATAGAAACCATGTATGTTATGTACAGAAAAAGCTCCAGTTTTAAAGTGTGTATATTAGGAGGGGAATAAATATCGCATTTTGTTGCACTGCCTCCTAAGGAGGAGAGAGGCAGGCAAGGATGGAGTCAGGAGGGAAGGGAGGCAGGGGAAGCAGCAGCAGTATGTATGCTTGCCTGCCCGTCTCACATTAATGGAACAGCTTGCGAGGTCTACAGGGAATTTGCATTGGCTCTGTCACTGGTATTATTTAGTTCCTTATTTATTGCTAGTGGCTTGATTGTGCTGTATTTTCCCAGCAATGAAAGCTTTTAAAGATCATGTCTGACTCCTTTTGGACAGTGCTGTCCAATTTCTCTCTGCCTGCTACCAGCATGTTGAGGCGATCCAAAAGGTAATCTAAGGTTTTTACTAGTAATTCTTACGATGTTTTTCGCAGTTACTTGTTTAATACTGTTTAGGCTTGCTTTTGTCTGCTTTTATTTTTAAGGATAAATCATATTCCTGGTACATTAGTTGTGATTTCTTAGTGATTTGTAAGTGTATTCATTGTAAAAATCATACTGTGCAGATTCACTGTTGATTCTTTTTTTAGGTTTTTATTTAAATGTTTTGTTCCTTCTCATAGCATAGTGTGCGATAAGGGGTTTGTTTCCACAAAATGATAGATTGATGTTACTGAGAATAAGCTTTCTTAGGATTCAAAGTAGCAAAAACAATATTGTGATGATAGAGGCAGCACTAGGCAGGGCTTGCAAGTGTTTTGACTTGCAGTACGTAGTTGCTTAGAATTATGCATAACCTTACATTTTTAATCATTCTTAATAATTTTAACATTTTGCATGGAGGTGTAAGTAAGTTACTGTAGTAGCTAATAGGCTGTTTTTAGTGATGCTACTCTATGGAATTTGATAAATCATATTGAAGAGTGTGAACTAATAGATGGTATTGGATCTGATGCCGTGCAGACAGTGATGTCCCTTCAACGCTGGGAACTGTCATCGGTAAGTATTGCTCATCAGGTGTCCTATGGAGCTTAAGACAAGTGGCCTGAAAACTTACTGAAGAAACAGACTTGTAGAGTGTGATAGTTAATCCTAACTAAAGCCATATATTCAGGTTCATGAGTAAACCATTGCAGCTAGTACAGAATTTCTCATTATTTGATACCATTGGAAATCTATTTAAGACTCAGAATACAAACTTGATTTTGACTTGATTTTTAGAGAATGTTTTGTTCATCAGCTATCGGAAGTAGAAGTCATCTTTTTTAGGAGATGGTAGCTTCAACATAGAACAGATATTGGCTAGAACACCATTTCCTGCTATCATTATCCTTTTGTGGCTTAAAATTTGTCATAATTGCCTTCTGTTGTGAAGTTGATTTCTTTTTTTAATTTTAATTTTTTAGAATTTCACCAAGAGCACAGAAAGACTTTGTAACAGAAATTTTGGATTGTTGTTGTGAAGAATTGCATTAGAAAATAGATCTGTATTAAAAAATTCTAGCTTTGTTGATTTTAGCCTATTCTTTTAAAGGAAAAGAGCTCTTTGAGCTTCAGGTTGATGGCTTTGTCCCCAACACTTGCATTTCACCATAACTTTCAAACTCATTGAATGGTTGCAACAGCGATTGGAAGGAGGAATAGCAGTGTCAGAGAAAGCTCCTTCCTTCCTTCCAGCTGTGTTGAACGTGACTAGGAGATAAGTCAGTGTCCTCTGAAACCTAAGACAGGTAGGACGTGGATTTTGAGTGCCTCTTGGCCACCTGGCACAGTGTCATGATCCCTGGCTCGCACCTGCAGTTGACTGTGATGTCCCAGATTAGGTGAGGAGAACCAGGTGGAGAAAGGAGTTTTGGTTAGTGCTTGGGGATGTAGAAGGGGCTTTTGGGAAGAAGGACTGTGTTCCATTTAAATAAGGAAAAGGCTTTGTTAGACCTGCTGCTTATGGAGCGAGCTGGTGGTCTGTTCCAACTGTATGCACAACTTTGTGTAAGGCTCACTCCATTTTAGATGTTCTGCATGCTGAAAGGCTTTTGCCATGATTTCTTTCCTTCATAAAAATTCAACACTTGTGGACTTCCATATGGAATGGACATTTGCAATGTTTCTGAAAAACCAAGTATTTTTATTTTTGAATGCCCTTTTACCGTGCATTTTGAATTTATACCTAGGCATCAAGATCAGAAACAATTTGAGAGATACTAACAGGGCTTTAGGTGCAATATATTGTCAGAAAGCTCCTAGTCAAAATTTATCATTCCATTTATTTGCTAGCAGTTGAAATACAAAACCAAAGAAATTGATCTGTAAATCTACCGAACATCTTAATGGAAAAGAGATGACTTTTTATCGATTTAATCGCATAAATGAACATTAGGTATTTCAAGAGGATCAAACAGCTGTATCAGAATGCATAGCAGAGAAGTGCTCTGTCAAGGCATGTGGTAGAAATCCTATTTTCACCTGGCGCAGAAACCACGCAGTCTTCAATTAGCTTTAGAAATAAAATATTTCAGCATATATGACAGTTTGTTGGGAATACTGCCTTCTGCCGTGCTCTGCTGGCACCTTGCCCACCTGGGTAGCTACTATCTTCTGGGAGGTGGATGGGTGGCTTGGCCAGGACTTGGGTGGGTTGTGATACAAGGGCTAATTCAGAGCGTGGCTCTCACGAGGGCACTGGTCCTGGAAACCTGTGTACGCAGCGACATTGCTCCCAGGAGTATCTGGACCCTCTGTGGGTGTGTGTATTTGGATGTGCACGTGTGTTCAAGAAGTAAGCGCTTTAATAGCATTATTAATATGGAAGAAGCTGTTGGATATTAAGTTCTTTGCCGAGCCGGGACCTGAGCATTTCTGAGCATTAATGTTCTCAGAATTGTTGCGTCTGTGCGCTTTGAAAGAAGTACCATTTTACTAGTTGACTATATATTTTTCTGTTTTAAATTGTCTCCTTTTCAAAGCATAATGTTTAGCACTTTTTTGGTAAATTTCTTTTTGAAATTATCCTAGACATCTTTAGCAGTAGGGAAATTTTTCCCTGTCTCAATTATTTGACACAAATTTCCTCCAGTTTTTCTGCCTGTAAAACTCTTGCGTGTTTCTAACATATTTGTGTTAGCTTGTGTGCCCTTAATTCTGTGCTTTTGCATCTTAAATGTCTCTTTTTTTTTTCTGCTTATTTTTGCATCGCAAGAACGGGTTTCTGTTGCTATTCTGCCTGTTGTCCTATGACGTGTTTCTCTCTAATGGCAGCTTCTGATATGTACTAAAGATCCTAAAGGGCTTCGCTCCCATATGGCTTTTCCTACATTAGGAGGCAAATGTCGCGACGGACTACCTTCTCCCTGCTGCATTACGGCGAAGCGAGCTCTCCTGTGCAGCTGGTGGGATTCTCGGTGGGGCTAATGGCACGGTAAAAGTGAACCATCTGTTCCTCTGGTCAAAGTGGCCAGCTTGTTTCTTCTGCAGCATATTCCCAGAAGGGTAGAGAAAGTCGAGAGCAAACTGCAAAATACATAAGAGTTTGCCATGGGAGGGGTGATGTAAACATAAATCAAATTTACCTGTCAAACTGGTTCGGTATGAATATTTATAATTTAAAACTACAGAAGAAATATGAGAATCCCGTGGTTCAAAGGGCATATGTTATCAACTTTACCGAGGCTTTACGTATTGAAATCGGATTATGGAAAGATAAAGCATGATTCTGACATATTTAAATTAAATGCCTTTATTTTATAATCCTTTTGTTTCTCTGAGCTTTGGATGTAACTTCTCTTGAATTTACTCTTAAAACTTTGCTCTGTCTTAACAGTGGTGTAAAATTGTGCAGATGGGTTTGAAGATTGGCTTTGAAAAATCAAATTGATTTAGAACGATGATTTATAATGTTACTTCATTTTTCCAGAAATACTTAACCCTGTCTGGGCAGGCTATGGCTATTTATTTACATAATTCATTTTTGTTTAATAACTTTGTTGTGCAAAGATCAGATAGGGGAGAGTTGTGTATGGAAGTGACTTGCAAGCTAACTATGGTTAGTCGCTAAGGTGGATTTCCATTGGGAAGGAAGTGCTGTTTTCATGTAAAAAAATGCCACCGATACTCTACTCTTCTTTTCAGTGAAAGGCTACCAGCGCTGCAGTGATTTCACGATCTGTACAAAACCACTGGAATTAGCCACCTTCAGGCATTAAAGAGCCATTGATTGGCAAGACTCCTGTAAAACCAGTGGTTCTGTGAAAACAGTGTATTTGATTATAAACATAGTTTCTCAGTAGCTAAACAAAAATGCTTTTCATGACTTTAATATTCTCAAGCAACGAAGGGGAGCACCTTTGGGATGTAAACGGTGCTTTTTGATGCATTGACATATTCCTGGTAACTTGTAAAGCTGCCGTAACTGGACTGCACTAGATCCTTATCCTTTTAACTGGATTCAGTGGGGTTTTTTTAATGCTGATTCATTTAGACTGACATAAAAAGCTGTACGTATCAGAAGGGTGGCACTTCCTCCATATATATATGTTGTCAGTGGGAAGAAAAGCAACTGGTTTGACACTAGCAGAATATTACTTTTTTGTGATAACAGAAAGCTAATCTTAAAAATGGAAGCCTATGCTGTAATCTTCTTAGAAGTGACAGCTGTCATGCCACACATTTCCTTGCTCAAATGAGTAAAGTGAGAAGTGTTTCCTTCATGGTGGGAAGAATGTGAAAGACCTGGAAATGTGATCCTTCTGATAACATTTAGCTCCAATTTTTTAAGCTTATATGAAGCCGGACTTAGCTCAGAGTACTAAATGGCCTCAAATTTAACACTCCTAACTGGGGAGGAAATTTCTTTTAAGTTACTTTTGTTAGTTTTTACAGTATGGTCTTAGGACAAAAACACTGACAGTGTTTGGGGGAGGGGGGAAAAAAAGTCTGTTCCATCTCCTGGCAATCTCTTCAGTATGAGAATAAAGTGTTTCGGTATAGTGCGAGAGCCTGGCAGGCACTGGCTCGCGGTAGGTAGGAAGTGGTTTGTGCAGGTGCGACGGGCAAGGGCTGAGCTGTGGCGAGCTCTCGGGAGACTCTCCCTCGTGGGCCAGCTGTGCTACTTAAATGCGATGCAAGAGCAGCCCGGTACGTGATGGACGGCTGATATCCAGCCTGTGCCTGAAGGTGCGGGGGAACGTGCCTGTGTTGTTTGGCATTTCTAGTTTATTTGGGATTCTGTGTGCTCCTGTCGGTTTTTAACTCCGTTTTGAGTACCGTTGGTTGTACTCCTGCCCTATTAGATGAAAAGCTGGAGTGTCTTACGGGGTTAAAGTCGAGTTTCACGCCTCCAGAGCTCTTTGTTCAGGTGGAAACACTTGTACAAATATTTGGCTCTTGCCCAGCACACACAAACCAGTTTTGCAAGTCAGTTATTTTATTTTATTTTTGTGTGTGTGTGTGTGTGTGTGTGGAGAGAAATCTAAGCAACACACAAATCATGGACGATTTGATAAATTATCTGGATTTTTGTCATAAGGGAGGATACTGAATGCGAAACTATCTCGCACCGTCTTTTGAAGAGGGAGCTTCTTGCAGGGGTGCAGGGTAGTGCAGGTAGGATTCTCTGCTGCTCTCAGGATTCCCGTTGTTTTAACGGCAGCTGGATGCCGACGTTAACACCTGAAGGAAGTACATGTTTTTTTTTCAAAGTGTAAAGAAAAACATCTTTTAAATGCTTTGATTTACATTTGTTGCTATTTATCAGGTGTTCCCTGAGTAGTTTTTCCTAATCCGTGATCTTGGACTAGATGGTCTCCAGAGATCTCTTCCAACCTCAACCATTCTGTGACCTGGTTTCTTTTTATTTTTATTTTTGCCATTATTTTCAGGACTGCACAGTAATCTCTAAATGCTCTTTAGAGTAGCTTGGCTGTTCTGGTAAGAAGCACTTCAGTTCTGAAAACTCAGAGTTTATTCCAAGCTGCTTTAAAGTTGTTTTTTGTTGTAAAGACTTAGCCAATACACCAACTGGACCCAGAAATTGTATTTTCCCTGTATTAAGTTCTGCAGCTTGTCTAGCATTGTGTGAACTGCATTACTGACTTTCCCAGCTGTCTAGAAGCTTGAGAGGCCTATGGAGAACTGATACCTTTTGCCATTTTTGTCCAAATACTTCTCTTCTCCTGCCTGTCTACTAGATGACTTCAGAATTAAGAGAAGATGACTCCTGAGATGATTATTGAGCTGACTTATTCCCCAGGATATTGTATGGTTTTCTGTCCTGTCATTTTGTTCCAATCTTAATTGCGTGGTAGACTAGCATGTTACAATTTGCCGTCTTAATTTAAACTCAGCATGATTGCTCTAGATTTTTGAGACCTGGCTTTGTGCTTAGCGTTCTCGTTTGTATTCTTCTTTGTATTCATTTCTGTACTTTCTGCAATTTTGGGGGTCTTGTTTTATTTCATGTTGGTCATCTTGGTTTCAGACTTCATGATGGAACTAATGATGAGAGTAAAAAGCTTGGTGATGGCAATACATGACTCCCAGAAATGTATTGTACACAATCTACTACTTGCACAGAAATAGGCTAATTCTGTTAAATTTTAAGTCCTATATTTTCTTTGTCTCAAAGAAAATTTGAGGTATGTTTTCCTGTGCTTGTGGGTTTGCGATAGTTTGTTGTTCTTGGTAAAAATAAAACTTACTTGTTCCTAGTTGTTTGAATTATGAATAAGTGCATAAAGCATTTGAGAAGCTTTTAGCGGTTTCTGAATTTGTTGATCCAATTTTAGAACAGACATTTATGAAATATCTGCCTTTTTAACATGTGTTAATTATGGCTCAGTGATTTTAATAGGATTTAGTTTCTTCCTATGTTACGATTCCTTTTTGTCATCTCTGCTACCATTCACATATTTTTGATACATTCATATATTTGTTCTTAATGCTCTCAGCCATCTTACTGTAATTGGAATTGCGTTTGATTTTCAGCTTTAAGTAGATTAGCTTTTAAAGTAAGGGTACGTTCTTAGGTGATGCCAGAACTGCACTACCTTCTGCATGGAGTACAGTGTACTTCAACCTTCAGCTCTTAGCTTTTAATGTCCTTGTTTTTCTTTCTGCTCAGTTTTATGAAGGATCATTTCAACATGCAGCTCCTAAAATTTCAGAGCTACATGTGCGGCTCTGTGCGTTGTCAAACCAGAATGACCTTCCGTGTGTGAAAAATTAGTAACGACTGGACAGTGTGCCATTGGTTCAGATACCAATTAAACTTTATACAAAAGAGGGAGCTTTACCATGAAATCAAGCTCGATTCTTACAAAAAATTATGGTCCCTCCCTGGGAGAATTCTCATGGTTTTCTCCGTGGCTGGGTGGGATCCGCTCCTGTCTCTCTTCCTCTGGGACTGCCTATTTGTAATTTGCTTGCTTGGTTAGCTCAAAATGACCTGGCATTTTCTTTTTTAAGCAGTTTGCTAGTTTTAATTCATATATATAGCACTGTATTTATTGAATTTATTGAATGCATTTTTGTAAGTCTTTCAGTTTGTTGTTTTTGTCTTAATTTAAATGTTTTTTGACAGGCGAATAAGACTGCAATAACTGAATACCCATACCATTGTAGTGTATCTCTGCATGTGATTTTATATCTGTTTTACTTGCTGCTCTGAGCATTTTCTGCATCTGCAGAACTCGAGCTCTTTTGTGTCAAAATTTTTGACTTTTTGAGCCAACTCTTAGCTAGCTATACTTACTCCCATCTGTCATTCAACAAGTATTGATTGGAAGGGTGTTAAGTAGCTTTTCTTTTGCAGAGCTGGAGTGAACAAATTGAACAATGTGTGCTCTTAGTGTCTGTTTTGGATTAAAACAGCATGCTAGCGTGTACTTCTCACCTTTACCTCGATTTGGTCAGGAACAGGTTTATTTAGCCCATGTGGAGATAGGTAGAGCACACCACGTTCCTGTTCTAAGACAACCTGCTCTTGAATGGGTGATGAAAATTTTGTACTTTACATGCTGAGACATCAGTTTTACTTGACTTGGTTATTTTGCTGTTATGTTCATTAGACTATTCGTGTCCTACCTTAACAGCTGTGGATGTTGCTATTCCCCCCCCTTTTTTTTTTTGTACATGTGATATTTTTGTATACATTTCCCCCTTTTTTGTGTGTCTAGAGCATAATGAGCAGCAAATTGTTTTTGGTACTTTTGTTGGAATGGCTTTGTGGGGGCAACGTGTGTACATATGTACACACGCATATGTACATACATACATAGAATATTTTACAATATTTTTGTATTAGTGTTGTGTTCCTCTTGGAAAAAATGAACTTTTCTTCATTATGCTGTCTTTAGAAGCGACCTGTGTTTATTAAGAAATGTTGCTATGATGGTGCTGTTATAGATATCTATTTTGAGAAGCTGCTAACAGTCAGGAAATAGTCATTTGCTTTAGAAAAGGCAGGATCTTGCATAATGAAAGTACAAAGTGCACTCTCACCTTGTACTTTGAAAGCAAGCATAAAAATTTAAAATATCACCGTAAGGTGAGTGATTTAAGACTGACATTGATAATCTGGATTTACTAAGTTATCTACTGTGCTTTTGCTCTGTAGGGGATGAACTTGTGAATAGTTTTCTAGCTTTGATAAATAATTTTTATGTTGAAGCTCTGCAAAACTAAGGGGCGGGAAGGAGAAATGAGAAGGGAGCTCTCTCATGGGTTTTTCCAGAAAACTAGATGAGTTCCTATTGAGCTGCAAGGAGAAGCTCAAAGCTACTAAAAACCACCCTCTTCTCCCATTGAAATTCATGGCCACCCTCAAGCAGTAGAGGGAACAAGTGTGCTGCAGACCTCGACACGAGAAGGATAAAGTGGTCCAACAGGCAGGTGGTGGTCAGAGCACTGCTGTGGTCAAAAATGTAATGGAGAGGCAGCAGTCAGCAGGCACGCTGGTGCACCAGGGGTGCAAAGCACGGTAATGTATCCTGCTGCTTAAGAGGATTTTTTTTAAAGGTCAGATATTTTGGTGGCTTTCACTTCTGAGATAAATCCAAAATATCTAGGAAGCCTTCATATCAAAAGTAATTTAGAACTGAAGAAGTGTGCGTTGTGACTCTACCCAAAGCTACGTAACTGTTTGGAGAGTTGGTTGTAGATGAAGACTTGGAAAGTGGATTTACATGTACAGCTACACTTTCTCCTTGGTATCTGCTCTTCTGGGCATAGTTGCTATAGTCTCGTTCTATTTGGGCTTTTCCGTACTATAACTGATTAGAAAGTGCTTGTTAACTAAGTATGTGAGATGGGCTTTTAGAAAAGGTGATCGTCCATCCTAGCCCCTTTGGGAGCTGAACACAGAAATTTGTCAGGCTAAACAGCGGCGGAGGTGGGAGCGTGGCCTTGCGCTTGTTCACCTCCGTCTTGATCTAGAGGCCCAATATATCTTCCCCCCCCCCGCCTCGCCTCGATTCCCATGACGTGTCTATCCTGCCAATAATTTAAGTTCAGTCTGACGTGATAATTTCTATGAACTAGGGGAATGGCTTTCCAAGGCTATGGAATGGTGAAAGCCTATGGAGCCAGGGAAGCATCTTTGCCACATCATCTTCTATGAGCTTTTGAAAAGTCTATTGGAAAGTTTTTGTCTGTGAATCATCACTGGAAAGTAAACCTTGGTGCTGTTTTTTCAGAAAAATATTACTTCTTGATCTTGATAGTTCGTACAAGAAAACTGTAGGTTTTATCACCCTTTTGGGGTTTTGTTTGTCTGACATGCAGGATATGTTCCAAAAATAATTATAAACATCTCTGCCCCACTTAAATTTGTGTGTAGAACTCGCTGCTATGTGGTTGTATCAGAATCTGTCTGCTCTGTGCAGAAAAGGCAACTCCATCGAGGCAGTCCTGATTTGGAGATTATTTCCAAAATAATGTTCTGTTAAAATAGTTTTAAAATTAGATATGTAATTTATGGTTATAGTGAGATTTGAAACTTGTGATTAGCTCATAAAGACATAAATTTCTACATTTTTTGATACTTAAACTAAGAAAATGACATGAAACAAAATGAAGAGAAGTTTTCATGTTGTGCGCTGTATAGCAATTGAGTGATTTTCACCTATTTTGTTATGCAAGTTTTATATTAAAACGTCTTACTTTTGAATCTTGGAAAATTGTTTCATTTTTTTGCTAGTATGATCAGCTTTCTGGATGCATCTTTGGCGAATGTTTCAAATGGGTTTGTTTTACTGCACACCTGTATGTCATTATAAGTTATGTGGGAAAAAGATTTGAAACAGTATAAATTCACTTTGTCGTATCAGTCTTGAATTCAGTTGAAAGTTTTGGAGAAAAAATTGTAATATCCATCTTTTGTGAGTGCTGCCAAGTAGAGACCCATTCAAAAAGCAGTTATGATACGTGAAACATTTAATTATGCAGTTGATGGAAGTAGAAAATGAAAATACCCGGTTACGTTTATTTTTTGTGCAATCCATCCTCTCATACTTTGTGGTGTGGTCTTTTGCTAATATAATGCATAGCACAACTGAAGTGGGAGATGGCAATGCCTGAGAAGCTCAGTGTAAGTTTTCTTCCTTTAAATGCTGTAAATTCAGTCTGGGGAGTCAGAGATTTTTTTTTAATTTCTTTTTCTCTTTGTATAAAGATGAAGATAACTAGAGTGTGTGTAGGAGGAATATTTCAGAATAAAGGGGCTGGATTTAGCTGAGAGTGGCTGTACCGTTGAGCGTAATCCATTGCGACGTGTTGTTTTGTTTGGCTTGGCAGAGTTTTTCCCATGTTGTTAATAATGCAAAAGGTCTAGACTGTACAGCGTGGCTGAAGCAGGTGTGCGACAGCCAGAAGCATTAGGCAAGCTGGACATTAATTAGATGTTAACTGGTGATTTTAGCCTTTCCTTTCATAATTGCTTAACTTGAAGTGATGCTGCGGCTTGAATTTGTGTTCTAAATGAAGAAGTAGAAAAGTTTATCAGATGTACAGCTTGCTTTAGAGGAAATTAAAATCATCCTTTGCATGAGGAGAAGTTAATTCTTAAATATTAAAATGCTGATTTTCCTTAAATGAAGTGAAAGAGATCGCTGCCACCAATTTACTGCGTGCTTTGTAAATCTTGCGTTGCTCGGCCCTCGTTCACTTCAGCTGACGCATCCATTGGCACGTTGAAATGCGCATGACTACGAAAAGAAACATCTGTCCTGTCTCCTCCCTGTGCGCTCTCATCTTCCATCCGCGTGCTCTCATCCCGCAGAAAGGTGTGTCCTTCCAGTCGTCCGCCCCGTGGCTGCGGTGAACTGGTTCCCGGCGAAACATCTTGTTTCGGTGTGGGAGGGGAAGGAGGAGTCATGCTTGTAGGACTTGTCCTGTGTTTCATGGCTTATAGGGAGCACCTTCTAAAAAATAAGCTATGAAAAAATGGGTAAGAAAGACTTAGGTTGTCAAAAGTTGCATTAGTAACATGCAAAGGAAAAAATAATACTAATACACTTTTAATTATAAAAGTGAATTCTGTAGAAACACTTTGAATGAATTACTATAAATGGAGTAAATTTACTTTTATAAAGATGAGAGATGATGATGTTGAGAAGCTGAGAGTTTTGTTTATCGGAGTGGCAGAGGAAGACAGCTTAGAGATGCACTGTAGGAAGGATCTGCAGTCTTCTAGTCTGGGCAAGATAACTGGAAAGGGACTTAAGTCAGAGGTGGTTCCTGATCACGGGACTTAATGAGAGAAAGCATGGCTGGGTTTGCTGGATGACTGATGATGCTGGGAAGAGGAAAGTTCTGTGTCCCTTCTGATTTAATTCTGTCATGATGGAAGGAAAATCTGTCTGCTATCTTTAGAAAGGGGCTTTTTGACCTTCTGCTTCCATCCTTCATGTGTTAAATGAGCACAATAGTATTTCCCTAACATACCAGCGTTAGAAAACTAGGTAAAAGTGAGGCTATGTATGCAAGAACATCTCTGATCTCATTTGAGGGTTTGCTGTCAAGAAGAGGAGGGCTTGCTCCCTGTTGTGCAGTCTACTTTTCGCACCCTATTTGGAGCTGCTCGGATCTCTTCATTGGTCTCCGTGATTCACTGAAGAAGCAAAATGCTATATGAATTTTTACCAGGCTTGTTTTCTGATGGGCCAGGAGCTGAATTCCCTCAAAGAGGGGTCTGATGAATGCCAGAGCTTGTGCGAGATGAGCTAGAAATGAGGTTGGGAAAGAGGAAGAAGAATGAATTTCCTACTTTTGATGGGGCTGAACCATGAGACTTGATTAATCCTTTCTCATGGAGCTGCATCGTCTGGTTCTAAGAGGTACTCAAATGCAAGAGAGCATGTGAGCATTTAAGATAGGGAGAGAGATGGATGGGTTTTAGACTTCATGGGTAAAACCCTACCTCTTTTAAGCCTTTGACAGAAACCAGCATAATCTAACCCACCAGTGGACTTTTTGCATCAGCCTGAGATTTATTTCTGCAAATGCTGTTTGTAAGTTTGAACAAAAGGCTTGGAGGTCACTGGTACCTCATGGAAGACGGAAGAAAGAAAGCTTATTATAGGAATGTGCAAACTACCAAATCTGCAGCCTGAACTGTAACACTATTTTTTTTCGGTTATTCTAGGGTGAATAACTTTTAAACTATTCTTGAGTGTGGAAAAAAAAGTCAATTGAACCAGATGCTTACTTATTCTTATCTGTTTTGTAGAATAATTATTCCTGTTGTTGGTAGCATTAAAGCTTACAAAATTGCTTCCATCTTTGAATTACTATAATTAGGACAATAACTTCCACATCTAGTTAACATTGCTGTGCAGCTGCTGCATTCATTGACATGCAGATTTTGGATTTTGTAAATTTTCTGCTATTGTGAATAAAAATTTTAAATGCGTATTTTCATTTCCAAAATGTCTGTTTCTCATAGAGAAGCCTTTATAAGGCAAATCAACTGAAACGAATTAAATCTTTTCTAAAAACTCCTGTAACATCAGAGGAGAATCTGGTTAAACTTGGTTTGGTGACATTAGGCTTAAAGAATATAAGTAATTACAAATACCCTTGCTAGGTGTAGCCACTCTGAAAAGTGGATTCTGTTTCGCAGGCACAGCTTTGGGACGTGCTGTGTTACATACGTAGTCTAGAATACGTTTGGTGTTTGACTTCTGAAGTTCACGTTTGAGGAATTAGGAGTTCATGCAAGAATCAATTGAGCGCGGAAAACATGAGGTGGTTACAAAACTAAAATTACATAATTAAAAATCACTAATATGATTCATGTATTGATGATCACGAATTAAAAAGTGCTTTAAGCTGTAATTTTTCTGTACAGCCTTTTTTACCTGACGTCTGGATTTCTATTAAAACGTATGGCCAGACTCATGCTGTTGTTGCTGTTCTTGTTTACTTGCATATGCAGGATTTTCCGCCATGAAATTTTTTTAGGCCTATCAAGTTAGATAGATTTTTGTGAAACTTCATTAGTATTGCTCATTTCTAATAACCAGCAATGCTATGATATTACTTGATCCTGGTGGCTGGTGGTTTATTTTTAAATTGTTTTTTTCTATGGCCCGTGTTTTCATTATGTGAATGCCTCATAGGCATTAATCACTTTTGCTTTGTAGTATCAGCGAGAGTCAGAGATGCACCATGAACTGTTAAAATAAAGGATCAAATATTGATTTATGCTGAAGCTGAAACATTACTTGCTTTTTCAGATTGAAAATGAATACAAAACACAGTGTATTAATTATTCCCGTTCTAGAGAGTCAGCATAAGATTGCATAGTTGCTGGTGTGTCGGTGTGTAGTTGGAGAGCGCCAAAATTGCCTCAGGTACGCTAACAAATGTTCTCATAAATAACACGGGACGAGGGTGCTGGCTGCCGAGCGCGTTGCAGCGGGTCCAAACCCAGTGTCCTGTTACCAGATGCAAATCCGATGTCCCGCAGTGTTGGGTTTCAGGGACGCACTTGGAACGCTTTGGCCCACGGACCAAGTGTTATTTTTACTGCAGGGAGCAAAATGAACTCTAGCAATAGTGGGATTTCTGTGGCAGGGGCAAAAAGGCGTCGTTACAAGTATTGCAGCTCTTGCTTTTGCTGATGGAGAGTCGAGTTGCTTCCGTGCTTTGATAGGATTTTGATTGCTGTTTGGTGGTGCGCGGGTCATCAAGTGTACGTGTGAGATCTTGGGTGGCCCCAGAGGGCTGGAACAGGTGGCAACAATGGTATTTGGTATTTGAATTTTGAGCACGTTCCAAATGGGCTTCGCGGCTGGGAACTCTAGCCGCTAATGCCAGGGCAGGAGAGAAACCCTGCACTATTAAGATCATATTTTGCTTAAACGAGAGGACCTGTAGGAGGGCTGGTCTCTAAAATTATGAAGAGATATCTAAGAAAAAAAAAATGTTGATGAGACCCATGGCTAATATTAAATTGTGAGAGCGAAGGAGGGTCAGAGTTAGGGTTGCCTTGCATTTAGTTAAAATAGCAAAACTTTGGCTTACAAACAAATAATAACGCCTGGAACGTCTGTGGACTGGTTAAGAACTTTCCCTTTTTCTCATTAAAATACTCAGAGATGCATAGGTGACCTTTTCCTTTTCTACCTTCTCCCACTATTCCTGTTTTTTATGTAGTTTGGGGGCAGGGAAACATAACATTGTTTGGGGAATGCCTCAACAGTAGTAAACAATAATTAATGCAATTGAAAGAATTGATAATGCTATCTCCTTATTATCCTAGGCCAAGTATTTCAGCATTGAGCCCAATACATAGCTAAAGTGCATCTTCCAGGAAAGCATTTTGTCTTCCTTGAACTGTCTGTTCCAACAATTAAATGACGAGGCTGAATTTCTTTGGCATTAGTTCCTAGCTAAAGCTAGCTTTGCTTCTTCAGTATTTAGCCATTTTTGTTTAGATGCTTAACTGCTATAATAGTGACTTCTTGGGGAGGTGGCCACATTGAAATCTTGATGTTCGCCTTTTTTTTTTTTTTTTTTTTTTTGGAACTGTGAGAACTTCATCATTGTTATTCTGTGATTTTGGTGGGATCCCGAAGGTCTATTAAAGGATATATTTATATCCAAAGGGTCCTCCTGAGCTAGTAGGGAGTATATCGTGTCTATGTACATATTTTTTTCATCATATAACATGGATTTAAGAAACCAGAATATCCTGGTTTTCGCCTCTGTGTTTCAGCTTATCCTTATTGGTGCACGCATGGTTTGTATGAGTGGCCAGTTGGGCTTGAGTGATGTTCCCCCTTCCCTGGTTAGAGATCCAGTAAAATTAAAAGTTATCCAATTTTTTGAGTGTAAGAAGAATAATGGTTTGTTCCTAACTTGGGTCCAGGCTTTCACTCAAAAAACATTCCCTCCTCTGCTGTACGTTTTGAAAACCTGACCTTTTTTAATGGGTCTCAGCTGTGCTTGCTCTCCAACCACTTAACTGTTTCTCTTGTGGTTTCTTATCTTTGTGATCATAGCAGGAGAAATGGTTTTGCAAAACTGGGTCCAATTTGACAAATGCAGACAAGCATTTCTGTTCTTTTTTTTTTTTCTTTCTTTCTTTTTTTTAAAGCAGCTCTGAGTTAATGTTCCCCCATTATACTGTGATTTAAATATACCAAATTTCCGTAGTGGGTTCCAGACATCACAGTGGTAAACTGTATTTTGGGAACCCTTTTTAGCAAGGGGATATGACCACAGAAAATGGAGCTTTCTTTTCTTATTATACTAGTATTTTATATAGAGCAAGTTCTTCATTTCTTACATAGTAATTTATATTAGAACACTTAATTTTTTTTGTTGTGGAAGAGATTTGCTAGTAACATAAACATAATTATTGTTTGTTATGAATGTTGGAATTGAGTATTCTGTTACTTTGTCAACAGTTAATATTATTGAGTAACTGAGGACATATCAAAAATCTATAAATTGAGATTTTAAACTTCTTAAAATCAGGCTGTTAATTTTTGCATATGATGTGCAGAATGGTAATCAGTTTTTGCATGGACTGTTGTTGAATAATTCATGACTGTAAATGAAGATTGTATGGAATCAATTCGATAATGTTGTGGAATGCTTTAAGTACACTAAAGAGCCAGAAAGGCAGTTAATAGTACTTCAGCCATATTGCTGTTTATAATAGCTGGCAGTGCGGTTACATTTTTTTTCTGCTTATGGATCTCAAGCTTTGTACAGAACAATAATGAAAAAGCTTACTAATTATTAATAGTCAGATACACTGTATCCTGTGGCAACAAAATAATTTTGCATTAAACCGTAATAATTGGCAGTCTGATGATCGGATTTATTGTTGGGCTGCTGCAGAAGATACAGCAACGCTGGAAGGATCCCAGCAGATGCCAGGATTAGAAACTGTGTAAGCGAACGAGCTTTGCATATCATTGTGTTAAACCAGTGAGGAGCTTCACGTTACGTGCCTTGAGCTGGGCAAGGTAACTCCTGGCTCAGTTTGATGAGCGTCCCTGCTCCTGTCTATCCACCAACCCCGTATCAAGCCCAATATGGCTTTAGTAACTTCTTTTGAGGTCCACTGGAGTTACTTTTATGATCTTTAGAGCTCAATAAATGCTTGTTAGTAGAAATTACAGGATGGTGAGCAAATGGAGAAATGCATCAATCTTTTCATTTGTCTAAGTTCTGAAATGCCCATAAAATGCGTCCAAACTCCCTTATGCGAAAGTGTCGTTTTCTTGGCCGGAGCAAAGGCCAGAAGTGAGCAAAGCCCTCCCTGATTCAGCGGAGGGCTCGATCCACAACTCGCTTTGCACAGGTTTAGTGAACTATTGCTGCATGAGCCCATGAAAGGTGTGGAATCTCAGGTTTTAAGTTTTCTTAATAATCTTGCTCATCTGCTGAATTGTGCTAACACTTGACTTTGTTGTTTTACTCTGCCCTAGGGAATATGCTCTGTTACAAATACTAGCCATAAACTGTAGGATTCACATGCTGTGTTGTGTATTGCTGAGAATCTTGAAGTACTTGAGTATTTCACCATTTTTTTTTAAAGCATGAATTGCCTGTGTTTTGTGCGTGAGGAATGTTTTTGTCAGCTCTCTCGAGTGGCCCATGCAGCATGAGAGAGAGGTTTTACCTTGCTTCCAACGTATTAAGCCTCTTGGTGCTGACACAACAACTTTCAGCCCTATATGTTTACTTCTCTGCAGACTCCGTACTGAAATTCAGTGCATGAGGAAGCATTGACCTAAATACTGAGGGATTCCTCATTAGCTGAAAGACATTTGGCAGGACCTGCCTTCAGATGCGTTTATTCTTCTGATTATGCCTTATCATTTATATCTTTCTTTCAGCTGTCGGACAAGCAACAGAAAGAGTTTGATTGTAACATCCAGCACATCTCCAACGCTCCCGCGACCACACTCCCCTCTTCATGGACACACAGGTAACTCTCCAGGGGTGCTTTTCCTGGGAATCATTAGTGAAGATGTCCATGGTCATTGCAGTGAGGTTGAACCTACTGATAAAATACCCTCTTCGAAACTTAATCTGACCATAGTTTTTAGCTTTTTAAAACTTATAATAAAACCCATATAGTTTCAAAATAAATGTATGCCATGCTTAGGACTGTGATATCTGAGAGCTCTGATACATGCTATGATTCAGGCCGCACTGAAGTTTGGGGAATATTTTACTGGGGCTTTGTTTGTTTGATTTTACATATTAACAAGATGAAAAAATACTGCTTCTATTAAAACAAAACTTCTAAAAAGTTGATTTTGTTCTGGGAAAAGTAAAAATACTCTAGGACTATATTCTTCATTGTCTGTTCTGTGTTTCCTCTCCACTTCTCTACCAAATCCTTTCTCCACTTTCTGGGGGATTCAATGTTTTAGGACCACCACATCCTGCAGAAGAAACTTAAGAGGGTGAACAATCTTAAATAAAAGTAAATATGTATATTTATAAGTAAATATCCTCTTTTGAGTCTCCCGGTACATTTTGCTTTGTTTGTACCAGTGGTTAAACTGTAGTTCTTATGAGAAGAAACATCTGACTTGTGTCTGCATGTCCTGGCAAATAGTCAGCTGTGCTGTGCTGTGCCATCTTATGGTCTCTTTCTGCTGCTTAGTGCTACAGGAGATGTTTCTACATCACTGTCAGTTTTATCATGTCAGCAACTAGGAAATGCTCATTGCAAGCAATTGGGCAACTGGTTGTTAGTCCTTAGGGTGAAATGTGTGCAGATGTATTTTTGAAGGAAAAGAAAGAATGCTGTTCATCCTGCGGTAAGTGTGGATTTTCAGAAAGGATCCTCCCTGCCCATGCTCTGGCATCCCAAATAGCGCTTCCTGTGGTGTTTTTGTGGATGAGGGACGTAGATGATCTGTGACTATCTTGTTTCTGCTGTTTCAAAATGGTTGAGAAGATGGTTGGGCTTTCAGTATGGTCGTAATGGACACTAATCTTTAGCATGAAACAGCTTGAACATTTGTGGCACACGGGCATCAACAGCAGAGCCTGTCTGGAAGCACCTCACAGTTGCGTGTAAGACAAGGAACTCCTGTGTTCGTTATATTCAGGCTCTCCTCCTACAATGTGGCAACATGTTCTGTAAATGCTTTCTGGAGATGGAAACTTAGGAAATGCTGAGAAAGAACAGCAAATTGATAGTAGTTCGGCAGCAGGAGCCATCTGCTTCTGTTTGCAGAGCATTGTATCTTGAGAGGTGACATCCAGGCTGTCAAAAAAAAAAAAAAAAGAAAGAAAGAAAGAAAGAAAAAAAGAAAAAAAACACCAAACTTATTGTCCAGGGTTACCCTCAGCTGCTATTTAAGCTTTCATAAAAATTTGTTATCTTTGCTCAGGAGGCTGGAAAGCCCAGTCATGGAAGGCTCAGGAATTACTTTAATGATACTGTTTTTTAAATAGATCATTTTTTTCAATTAAAATCTTAAAAAGCTTATCAAAATCTTAAAAGTAGTATATTAAAATCGTTTTAGTTTTGCTTCAGAATCTCAGATAAAATATGTTCAGATGTAACTTGTTTCAATGCTTTGTAGAACCAGGAGCATGCCTAGGTAGATTCTACCTCAGTCAGTACGAACTCCTTTGCTTCTGTTGTATGTTGTGATGATAGCAGTGACTTTGTAAAATTGATCTTAACAAAGCATTTTTGCTGATAGAGATTCGCCACATAGTTACATTGTGTTCTTTACTTTGCTCTTAAAGTTGACATATAGATTGGATTTAACAAATTCTAGAGTAGCAACACAAATATTTAACTGAAATGAGATACAGAAAGGTGCTCCTCAGAATATGAAAGAAGTATCCTTGCTTGGCAGATTGCAATAAGACACCGACGTGATCATTGCCTGGAAAACAAATGCGTAAATGTGCACAATGGAAACAGCTATATTTTCTTTTCTTCTGATATATTTTTCCGTCCTGTCTATTTCAAAAATGAAAAAATAGTTTCCTTGATGCTGTATCAAGTAACAAGCTTATATTTTATTGACTGTCTTCTAGAAGATAGGGTAACTAATCAGTAATACATCATCTTTCCTTAGCTGTAATTGTCAAATATTCATTTTCAATTTTTTTGTTCTGGTGCTGCTTATGGGATTTAAAACTATTAATTAAAAGGACGTCCTTTGTGACCTACAAGAGCAGCCAGCACAGAATAGGAAGAGAAAGCACTTATAATTGGAGTTCCCTATAGCAGTATTGTCTTTAGCAGTCTTCCCTGAGAAAAATAATTTATTCAAGAGAAAACAGTAGACAGAATTTAGACTCACAAGTTCTTTTCTTAAGAAATAACATGTATGTGATGTAAGTTTGAGAACAAGCTATGATATTTGCTTACTATTTGAACTGAATCTATCAATCTGTTCACAACTTGACAAGAAATGCTGGAGCTTCTCTCTCATGGATTGCTTCTGTCTTGAATTATTCCTCTTGGTGTCCGTTCTAAAGCTCTTCTATGAACCAGAGAAAAAGCAAGCAGGCAGAGAAACCAGGGAGGCATCCAGAAATGTCCTTTTTGAAACTACTCTAAAATCAAGTTCTCTGTGGTACTAACCTCAGAAGTTATTCCTCTGTATGTAACATAAAGGTTGGTGTATGTGATGTAGCACAGTAGACTGTCCAGCAGGAAAACCTGCTTCCTAATGATCCCTGATCTGGGAAAATACAAAAACACTTTTTTTTTTTTTTTTTTTAATATAGCTGAACTGCATCAAGATGAGATGTCAGGCAATTTGAAATGCTCAGGAATTTGTAGATGATATAATATACAAAGAGACCTAAATATTTGAAATGAAAGTATATCCAAGCAATTGTAACTCTGACATGAAATCACTTCTAACTAGGATCTTCTAATGTATGTGAAGTTTCTTAGTTCAATTTTTAAATTGTATGTAATCCTCAAATATTTTCCAAAATGACCTTGGATCTTGGTATAGAAAACTACAACTTGTTAACTTCAAGCAAAAATCCTTCTGCTTATTTAGTCACCGAAACTTGGATTGAAGTGCCCAGTTTTAGAAATACAGGTTTAAAAATTTTATTCTAAATTCTTTTTTCTTTCAAAATCAGAAAAGAAAGGATATACACATATATTTGGAACCCATCTTAAATGGTCTGAATGGAATGCAAAATTCAAACTCATTGGAGAGAAGGCAAATATTTCTGTATATCTTTTGTTAATAAAAGACTGATAATTAGGTATTAGTATGGACTATAGTAAGATGTTTAGTGCTGCAAATATTTTAGTTCCCAAAGACTCTACTTACTCTACAGAATAACTTAACATCCACTTCATATTTTTGAATGCTGCATACACCTATTGCTGTCAAAGTCCTAGATGCTTATTTTATTGCTTTTCATTATTATAATACTAGGTGTGTTATACTCAGCATTAGTAGAAGGAGAAACACTACTTCTGCATTACAGCACTGTGACATGTGCTGAAGGACTTTTTAAATTTTATAAGCTTATTTATGAACTAAATTAATATCAGTAAGATTGCTTTGTTCTGACTAATTTCTACAGTTTTGTTTAAAAAAACCCCACCACTCCTGTGTTATTCAAATAATAAAAGGTAAAAGAAAATGCCAACCATTATATCTGAATCAAATTCCCATTATTGCTTAAACTGAAATGCAACACATTTGTATTTCAGGGTTAAGTTTTTCCTACTTATATAGACATGCAGAGTAGTAACTTTTACTTGGCACGACCAGTTTTAAGAGTTTCTAACCCCCTTCACAAAACTGTGCCACATTAGTCTTAGTTTTATGGCAGGCAGTTGTACAGCTATGCATGTGCTAACCAGTAACTATTCACCTCACTGTAATTGTTGGCAGATGTCTATGATTTTATTCTGAGATTGTTCAAAATGATGTATCAAAATCAGGCACTTGAAAATTGTCTTAATTTTTGTGTTTCTCCCCAAATTGGATGTCTTAAGTGAGTTCAGATTACACCTGGTGGATTTCAAAATAAATGGTCCATGCAAATGAAGAACCAGAGTGAGTTTCTCAGCTAATCTTGCATAACTAAACATGCCAATTAAACTTATTCTCTAATGTAATTTGTGCTTGCAGGAGAATATAGTAGGAGTCCATTGAAGAGTGGATGTTACTAGCTTTCAGTCTTTGTAAAGGTGTTTTTGTATTCTTATCAATCAAAATTTTATTATTTATTTTTGAGTTTACTATTGATCTTAAATTTAGTTTTACATTACCATATGTGCATGCTTTCCCACTATATGGCCAGTTTAATTTTGTAGAAGACAGGATTTGTCTTATAAAAATAGTTTCCTATGAGGCTGCAGCGTTAAGTTTTCCTTCTTAATGCTAATATCTGTGTTTTGCTCTTTTGTAATCCCTTAAAAATGGGTAGTTGTTCTGGTGCAACTCTCATTATACTTGCTGAACTTTGAAACATCTCATTTATCTGAAAATGAGTTCTGTATCTGTCAATATGTAGCTTAAATTACTTGATTTGAGTCTTCCTCAGTGTTGAGTTCTGAACTTCCTGTGTGGAAGAGATGTATAGAAACGTTTTTTTTTCAATCTGAAAATTAGAGAAGGTATGCACAGTACAGCTGTTACAGAAAGCAATCTCACAGCATTAAGTGAATTACTAAATTACTGTTAGGTTTTTTTTTTAATCAAAAGCTTCAAAACAGTGGCAGAAGCAACATCATCTTTGTAATTCATTAGGAAAGATATCGATTCTTACAGCTGGATGATTGAAGTTCAAGCTATTTTGAAATTTATTTTCCACAGCTGTTATGTAGCCAAATTGCACCTTGTCTTCCAGTGAGGACATTTGTCACCACCGGTGGGTTTGGCCTGCTCCCAGCTGTGATACCATGTGGAGCGAGCAGCTCCTGAATTAACGTATTGTGCTCTTTCACTGCAAGTTCAATTCCTCCTTCTGGCAAAAATGGCTTTTATTATGAAGGCTTTTATTTATGTATTTTTTTCCTTTTCCAGTGGAAAAGCTCAGTGCTATGCAGAAGGGCACGATTCTCCTGTTTCCTGGCCCAAACCTCCTTCCCTGGAGGGTGTTGGCTCTGTGGGGCATGACATGGCCATGAACCTCTGCAGTGGTCGGACCCTGTTGTGAGGATGGGGTAGAAAGTGGGCAGGGTGGACAGAGGGTGCCACATACTTCTGTAGATCCTGCCCTGGTTATTGAAGCTGATAGTTCATTATTCATTTCACATGTGTGATACTTGGGTGGTGTGATTGGACCGTGGCATTCATTATATTGGCGATAGGTGGTACCTAGTGTGCTTAATCTTTTTTTTATATATACATATATATATATATATGTATATGTATATATATATGTATATAAGATTTTATGTGCTGGAGGGCAGGTAATTCTGTAGCATATGTTCAGATTTTTGGCTATTTGTGTCAGCATTCAGCAAATAGTATATCTTATGCAGAAGATCGTGGAAAAAAAATACCTCATAAGAATTTTAGTTTTCTGTCTGATTCTTCTCACGGTGATACTACAAATGGTTCAGTATTTTTCTGCTGACACCATCTCCTGCAGTGAACTGTTTATAGCAGAAACTTAACTTCCTTGTTTAAATGTCAAATACATAATTTGCATTTGGGTTTGTAAGTAACTAGAGATAGCATATAAGAGGTGAAGAAAAAGAGGATACAGTAAGGGCATTATAAGCCTATGCCAAGACTGGGAGAGGAATTTGAGCCCTCCAGCTGCAACATGAAAACTGTGCTTACCGAAGGTAGGAAGGTATAAAACCTAATAAAAGGCCTGAAATTTCAATAAGAAGCTGTCATTAGACGCCTTGACAGTCCATTTGCTGGAATGAAATGGACCTTGTAACTACTTTTTTCACTATAGTAGTAAAATTGAATTATCTGTTCAGTTAGTTGTTCAGTATTAACATACCATTCCCAATACAGAGATGATTGTATTGATCTGTGTTCATTCTGCATAGGAAGGGCGCTACTGTCAGGTAACGTATCATTGGCCAACAGCTGCTTTATAATTAATGGCCTCTGGACATACTTCACTACTTATGGTCCGTGTAAATGAGAGGTATCTTTACACCTGTTTCTGAAAAATGAGCTGCTCTTCATTTGCTCATATTTACTGAGAAGTGCTGTATGTGCTGACACTGGCTGCAGAGTATTTGACACAGGCTAACTTTTCGCCTAGTGTTAAATTGCTGATGTGTCAGTACTACAAGACTTCTTTAAACTGATATTCTTATTAAGCATATTTATTTCAATAAGTAAAATCATATCTTTAAATGCAATGAAATGCTGGTGCCTGTATTGGTACAAAGACGATGCAAAACTGGCAGAGAAGTACTGAGGCGTATTTGGATAGTATCAAGGGGAAGAGGAGAATTCTCGGAGCTTGAAAAACAATTGGGAAAGTCACAGTAAGAAATCAGACTTTGTAAAGATACAGTCTAGCAGAAGAGGGCAGGATATGGAGCAGAGAAGGTGATAGTTTTGGGTAGTAGAAGTTGAAAGAACAAGAGTTTCAGGCAGATGGAATGATAGCTACTGGAAGATTTGGATATCTGCAATACTGTATGTTTTTTCTTGCAGAAGAATAAAATAAAAGCTGAGTT
This sequence comes from Rhea pennata, assembly GCF_028389875.1. Lineage (NCBI taxonomy): Eukaryota > Metazoa > Chordata > Aves > Rheiformes > Rheidae > Rhea > Rhea pennata. Next base: position 10,975,949 of record NC_084670.1, on the reverse strand, counting down.
ACTGTGTTTTTCCCAAACATTTAGAAACATAATTGTAAACAATTCTGCTTTTTAAAGCATATAAAAATACATTTTAAAATATCCTCACACTTCCTCCCTCAAAATCTGTAGGTATACTAAGTCTTCTAACCATAGTGAAGACCACTCCAGCCACATTAAAAAAAAAAAAAAAAAAAAAAAAAAAAAAAAAAAGAAGAAAACTAGTAGTAGCCCTTTATTTAAGAATAGTATTCTGCTAGCAGGTAAATATTTTTCGTAGGAATTGGTAATATTCTCTATACTGTGAGTTTTGAAATCCTTTGGAATTGAATTTCTTTTCATTTTTTCATAGAGGCTTAATATGGTGCATACCTGGAATGAAAATTGAGGTGAGAAGTATCTGAGAAACATTCTCAGCAAGGGCAGATGGTTGTTGAAGATATACACAGCCTACCTGTGCTAACTGTGTGATTCTTTCTTTTACTGCATTAGGTTGTTAAAGGTTACCCAGTGATGGCTTAAAACATACTCAGCAAATTTGAAGACGTATTTGGATTTTATTTGTAATTTTAAAAGCATTTATGTTTGTTTAAAGAAAAACAGTGTTGAAGACTTCTTTTAATCTCTCGAAAGGAATTTTTCACCTAAAATTTCATTCTTTACATTCAGAGGATTTGCATCAATAGCTAGGATAATGGTAAAGTTGAAAAAAATCTAGGCAGTCCTTTGAAAGATTAGAAAGTGTGGTGTTGTAAAGCCATTTGTATTTACATCACTGTCGTTTATAGTAAATATACAAAATTGGCTGTAGATTTTGCTCTAAGCATTGAGTTCTAGCTGGTTCTTTGTCTCAGGTGTGACTCACAGGTCCTCCTCATCATTAATGGTCTTCAAACTTGACAGGGCATTGGTTGTCACGGGTAGCGAGGGAGCTGTCTTTTCCAGCGGAGTTTCCGGTCATGGGAGTTTTTATTTGAATTTAGAGAACTTATCCTGCTCTTGTCCCAGAGCTGCCCTCTGTCTTCAGACATGCATCTTCTGCTAACCTAAAGCACTCAGTTTTGATTTGAGTGGCTGCAAAAGGTGATGTGGGTCACCAGCACCCTGAAAAGGACTCTATTCTTAACCTGGGATGCTGGGCAAAATATTTTGGGAGGCACAGACATAGAGCTTTCAACCCTTCTGGAGTTTAATAAAAGAAAAAGTGCTTTATTTATTTTTACAAATCTCAAAAGCAGGTTTTACAAAAATGTTCTAGTCTTAGCTTTTGAACTCACTGACCTCTCTGATAACTGTCATGTTTGTAGAGGGTAGCTACTTTCACCTATATATTGCCACAGGGTACACGTCTTGTGTTTTGAGGGTAGTGGATGTAAAACTGCACTGACCTCTCTGATAACTGTCATGTTTGTAGAGGGTAGCTACTTTCACCTATATATTGCCACAGGGTCCACGTCTTGTGTTTTGAGGGTAGTGGATGTAAAACTACATCCTTCTTCCTTTGTCCGGGAAATGTAAAGGTTCACGCCTGAATCATTAATGTTCTTGTTAAGTGTGTTGATTTACCTAATGGGTAATCGTTCTGTGTAACAGCCTCTCTTGAGACCGAGTCGTTTCAGGTTCAGTAGTAGCCAACTATAACCCTTGAGCAACGGGAGAATTTACCTTTGCTAATGCAGTAAATAGGCTTTCGATCATCCTTGGCGAATGAGACCATCACACTAAGGCTTCTCATATTAAAATTCTTTCAACTATAGCGGATGCAGCAGTATTGGGAAATTTTAGGGAAAGTACTAATTCCCCTTCTCCCTGTTGTTGTTTTAAAAGCTTCATCCAGGCTTGAATTGAGTAGAAAAACTAATTGCTTTTCATTTTAAAACTAGAAACAACTCACAGGGGATCTAATTAAAATTCCAGTGTCTGGGAGGAAATATGCCATATAAATCTGAAAAAGATACTGCTTAAATATTAGTAGTATCTTTGTACCGGATTGTACAGGCTCAGAAGAGTTAGGACACCCACATAGTTGATTTCAAAATTTTAAAACCATCATTACCGAAATTACCCCAAATTATTCTGAAGTCTTATTTTGATCGTAATCTGGAAAGTTTACAAAAGATTGATTAAAAATAAAAAAGGCAATGACAATTTGTTGCATGTTCGTGACAGTGTTGGGCAGTGGGCTTTTTATTCAGAAAGGTCACTTTGACACAGCTGGGTTCATCGCCAGTGAAGCCTGAGAAATGGGAATGCAGAGACCAAGGTTCCTTCCAAAACTGGTTGACTTCCTTGCGTTGTTGTCTAAATCTGCGGTAGCACTTAAAGGCCTCACTACTGCATTTCCTTCGGACCTAAAAATGTTCCTTCAGCTTTCTGCCCTGCTATCAAGCAAATGGTGGCAACCCAAAGCTAGCTGTGTGCTGCTACCAGCACGTACATTGTTCGTGCACTTCCAGCTATCGTGACTTTCTGCCATCTTCTTTGCAAGTTTGCAGTGCCGTCTAGACTGTCAAGCCACTCAATTAGTTTCTTAGTTCAAAAGTAGTATTAAGTGTGCATTTTTCCACTGTGCCCACGGGAATTAAAATGCATGCAAGCTTAATAGATACAACGCAGCAAAAATCACCTTGCTATTGATTTTTTGACACCTCTCCTGTGCCCTGAAAGCCCTCCACCCAGACATACTGGAAATCTAATGAGTTAGATGGTATTGGGTTTAGGCTGAAGATTTGCATTGTGTCATGTTACACCCTGAACTTGTTAATTTTTAATGCATTATGACACACACTCAAAAGAAAACCAACCCAAAGGAGACCAAACCTGTTGCTCAAACCCTTTGTTTCTAATCCAGTTTGCTCTTGGTGAAGCAGATTGTGGAGGGGCCTGGATTTCACTTGCCTCTCAGGTTCTCTCATCACCCCAAGAAAAGTATTAGCTCAGCCTGGGGCTGCTGTAATCTCCACCAGCTGGTATTCCCATCCCCCTGTAGACTTACAGGCCAGATGGAGTTTGCTGGCTGCTGTGGTGCTGCGGCCGTCCTCGTCCCGAAGGCGCCCGCTCCTTGCCCTCTCCCCTGTCCTACCTGCACGGCCTTGTAGGGCTGCGTGCTCCTTGTGTGTAAAAAGAGCAGAGATGTTACAAGAGGTTTTATGGGAACTACTGGGACAGCTGAAATGTGAGTGGGAGCTGCCCTCAGCTGCATGCTATGCTTATATTCAGTTTCCGCTTTGTATGATAATCAAGATATGTGATTAATTCGTGTTGAAATCAATGCAGTGTAAGCATAGGCTTGCAAACGTTGCTGGATGGCAATGTAATGCGCAGCCAGTGCTGACTTTGTTGCAGAAAGCTGGGCACCTGGGGCTCCTCGTGAAATGGAGACGAGTCCTCGGCGAGTAACTCATCACTGAGGAACTTCCACTTCTGATGAATCTTGGTTTGTTCAACATGACTTTCAAAATAAATTCTTTTTAAATGGGATCTAAATTTGAAGACTTTTCTGATGACCACAGATATAAGAGCCTTGCAGTACATTGCTTCTCCAGTATATCTTTATTGTCCTGCTTATTTTAATGTTATTTTACTGTATGTGCTCAAAGAAATTGCTGTTGGCATGTGTTTCCTACATATAGTTTATTTTGTGCTTGTTTTAAGGATCTGAAAGAGAAAACCACTTAAGAATATGCCCGCTAGTAAGAGCACACTCAGTGACATGAAGCTTCTAATTCATCTTACATATTTCAAAGGTTCCTGCTGTTAGTCTCTAAATGATTCTGGCTTCAGAAGGGCTTTCTATGGAATGATTGCTTTCTGCTTTGAAATAAAATGCATTGTAATATACTGCTTACCAACCATATGCGTGCACATGACAAACCCTGGAGAGAAGATTCCTGTGCTGAGTGAGAATAAAGTGACGTTTTTTCTTCATTTTATGAATTTCACTGGGATGTTTGTTTTCATTGTGGAAGTATTATTTCAGAATATTGGGGGTTAGAGTCAATGCTAATGCCTCATGGTGTGATAGTCTTAGATCTACGTGTAGTCCTTATGTTATCATGAGCAGTTCCTTTGGTACGTCCTTTTTTCCACCAGTGAATTCTGATTCAGCATTAATAAACATTGTGCAAGACATATAGAGATACTTTCTTACTCCTTATTATTCCTGAAAATGTCATCAGTGTCATTTCTAATACAGATTTTTCATTGAGAAGTTGTATATAGGAATTACTGAAAAATATTAGGAGACTAGATTGTGTATATGTGGTGCATTCCATCTTAAATTATTTTAAAAGGAGGGAAAATACTGGTGCTTTCATATCTGTTGAAACATTTCTGTAGCAAACTAATGCTCAAATGATCAGATGCTGTATATTGTTAAGTATTTGTGACTACAAATTGTGACAAAATTTTTAATCACAAAAAAAAGTATTTCTGCTCAGGGAAAAGCTACTTGTCAGTGTGTTGCAAAAGCGAATGAAATGTTTTCTTTACTTTCTCAAACAGGTAGCAGCCCTTTGGACAGTCCCAGGAACTTCTCTCCAAATGCACCTGCTCATTTTTCCTTTGTTCCTGCCCGAAGGTAAGCTAGTATCGATTCTCCCTGGGTCGGCAAGCCCATAGCTCATGTGTTTCTATTCATAAGTTCGCTACTGATCAGAAGTTTTGTGATTCTGTTTCGTCATGGGCCTAATCTTTAGGTTTAGAGCTGAGAATTTGCTTAGTTATTCCTGTAACATCCCTTCCTTCGGGTTACTTTCTCTGATGTTTCCAGTTTTATTATATTTATTTTAGTTTAGGTCTTGGCAACACCTAGTGTATAGTAGGTGCTTTTCAGACAAAGAGGAAGGTCGAGGAAATAAATTAATGCCGTCAGTCTAGGGAAGCCCCTCCTGGAAGGACGACATTTGGCATGAAGAACGGCTGTGATTGCCACAGAGATGTAGTTATGCTAGTCCTGCCATCAGACTCAAGTGTGGGCAAGGTGGTTTTGATTTGCTACAGTCTCCCTGGCTGAAAGGAACTGTTTGGGTTAAAACAATTGGAGAACGTGGTCATTCAGAGAAGAGGGAAGTTTTCTGAAGAAGAAAGATTTAGCTTGAGAACTAGTTAGAAAACAGACCGGGCTCAAAACTGCCAAGTAGAAAGGTTTAGGGTTTGGAAACAGGCAGGTTCATGAAATGGAGAGAGAAGCTGATGGTATACGGTGCATCTGAATGGCAGGTAAACCCTGGAGTGTTTCTCCGGTTGGGTGCTTTGCTAGAAAACCTGGTCTCTTTGAATGCTGTCTGAAGCAGGCTTTGATCTTTTTTTCTTACGGAAGAACAAACTTTGTAATATCATGTGAAATGTGACAGACTGGATATGTACGTTCCTGTTGCCTCAGAGAGGAAAAAAAAGAGTTAATTTCTTACCTGCTGGCAAAAAAATTCAAGTGAACTTGCTGTATTTTTAATGAGGTATCTGAGCCTCCTCTGGGTGTACTTGAGATATCCTACTCAAATCAACTGAATTTGAACCAAATTTCACAGCATTTTGAGCTCTGGACCCTGGAATGCAGAGGGAAATTTGTCCCTGGAACCCTTGTCAAAACTTGCATCATTTGTTGGCTGCTTCAGTTTTTTTACTCTATTCCTTTATAAATTCTCATGGAGAAAGTAAATGCTGTAATAATAAAACTCTGAAGCATGCCTTTTTATACTTATTCACTTACCTAATTTTTAAAGAAATTGATGTATAGAAGGTTAAATCTGCCCTATTAAATACTGTAGTTCATTTTACATCATTTGTGTTGCTCTGTGTACATTTTTTGTCTCTGAAATAAATATTTAAACATAGAAATAAGTTTCTGAAAAACTATTTTCTACTTGCATTACACCATGAAGATTACTGTTCATGGCAATGCCAGTAGTACCAATACATATTTATTCTGATACAACTATTTGATAATCTAATAACTTCTGTGTGATAGTGTTAAGTAATTGAAAATATTGTGCTTTGTTATCCCAGGGAAATGGAGATTGCACTGTACCCTTTTGGTCTGTGTTGTATTGGTCTTAGAGATGGTTTTACCTGATTTATTCCTCTTGCCAGCATGGAAGTGATTTGTTGCTGTTTTTCTGCCTTTTACATTTGATGTAATTTCGGCAGTTATTATCCTGTTTGAACATCATTTGTGACTCCCATTTGTTCAATGCAGCCCTGTGATGAGCTGATTCTTAGGACAGAATGGGAAACACATTTGGAAAACGTATTTTACATTAAATCTGATTTCACTACAAACTGTTGCAAGACTACTCTTAGTCTGTATTGTGATTAATCATAAATCTCTTGCTAGATACACTTTCAGTGATCATTTCGTATCTACAAAGTTAATGTGTTTAGAAATCTCTTGTCTGAATAAGGAAATGCATGATTAATTCTGTCCATATGCAATAAAATGTGATCTTAGTGGGATACCAGTAACAAAAAATAGATTTTTTTCCAGCAATCTCATGTACTTCTCTTATTTTCCCCTCCCTCATTATCGTTGTACAATTTCTTCCATACAGCCACGGACACAGAGCAGACAGGTAATGTGCGTCGTGTTGCTGTTGTGTATGTGTGTGTCTGAACTATGCTTTTGCACGGTTGCACACTAGCCTGTGTCCCTAACAAGTTCATGCTATAATAACCCCATTTAGGCATTGAGCTTTAGGCATTGAGCTTTTATTCTTTGGTGATCAAAATGAGAACTCCTTGCATTTTGTTTTAAAATGAGTAACGGGCAGTGCTCTGCAGAAGATGCTGTGTTCTTGTAGCGCCTTGTTGTTTTGAAGTCGGTCTAGTGTTCGTTGAATAGTATTATATTCACCTTAAAAATACTTCCTTAATAACTTACTAAAATGTCATTTAATGCAAAATTAAATATTCTGCCATGCTTTTGTTGTGCTAGTAGAGGTTACTTTAAAATAAATGACCTAAAAATGTATTTCAAAGCATCTTTTCTTAAAGCAATATTGCATAGGATTGCTCTAAAAATACGTTGTTATTAACCAAACCCTGAAATAATTTTGAACTGTTTTGCGTAAAGGAAAGAAGAATTTTCTTTTGAAGTCTTTGATTTGAAAGATTTCTACTCTTGCCCCACTTCTCTCTGCTAGATATTCATAGAGCTAGTATTCATTGCTTTTACTGCTTAGCACATTGCTTGCCCAGATTGCATCAGTGGAAAATAGCCTAAGCATGAAGAAGTATCCTGTAATTTTCTATGTGAGAGGGATCTTTTTTAACATCATCACAATTGAAGTAAAGAAGTAATTTCAATACACAGTTTAGGCTGTACAGTAAAAAGGGTTAGGCTTTCCTTTTGCAAAAAAAAAAAAAAAAAAAAAAGTAGTTTGTGCATTCCCATCTATTGATTTGCAAGATAGGAACATGTTACCATGCTGTGGAACTGAAGTTCTGGTATTGGTACCAGAACTGGTACAAGGTACCAGTATTTTATCCAGAGAGTGAGTAAGGGTCTCTGTTGTTGATGTTTGGTATTCACTCACGGACCACATGATGCAGTGACTTTGTAATGTTGACATTTATTGTTTTTAGGGGCTTAGAAGAGGAGTTTCGTGTTTTGGGGATTTTTTTGAGATCACTCTTTTATATGTGTTTGTCTTACCAAAGAAAATACCACCTGTGGCTAAATGGGGTTTAACTATAAAGTATACATGCAATAGAAATGTACTTCACAGCTTGAATTTTCTTTATGAATGTAGCATGAGCCTCTTGAAAAACTCTCTTGGTAAAATACTCTTCCAGTAATATAAAGTAGTGAATTTGCTTCCCTCTTGCTCTAAAATAGATAGCAAAGAGGAGGACTGTGTGTCAGCACCTGACAATAAAAGGAACTAGAGCTGGAAAAAACGCAAGCACATGCTTAAGTCTGAATGTGCACTGAACTTTCTCCTAAAGATGAGGCTTTAGGTATATGGATAGTAGGATGAGAAATATTATTGTGAAGATGAGTTGTGTGCGTTGTAAGCACTAAACACTATTTTAGACCTGTACCAATAGCTATCAAACATCTTATTTTGTAATGCAATTACATAAATGTACTGTACTTTTTATGTGCACCAAAAAGCCCAGGTCTTTGCAAAGTAACTTTCAAGTTCTAACTCTTCGTATTCAACCTCACTGTATGACCAGTTACTGATGATTTTCCTTAATGAGACAAACAACCAGATGGAAACTGATGTGAGGAAAAGACTTCATTTAATATCCATCCCAGCATGGAACAGGATACATTTGTCTGTGATTGGGAACAAAATGCATATGTGACTGAAATGAAATCAGAGGCAGAAAAAGCACTGTCAGATTGTGCTGAATTAGTTCAATTTTCTTCCTCCCTGAGATGGGTTTTTTTGGGGGGGAGGATAGGGGAGGAGGGAGAAGAGGCTTGCATGGAGGGAAATATTGATTCTCCTCAAAGCAGTTGTATAGTTCATATGTTTTGACTTTGGTAAAACCAGACCTTTTCTGCAATATCTCCTGCATGTTTTGGCTATTTTCCCTGAGGTCATGTTTTGTTCTGTGTCTTTTTGACATGCTCATTATCTCCAGGAAAGAAAAACGTTTTCCTTGGCTAATAAAGGCAAATAACTACTAATATTATACTGAATGGAGGGGAAGGAGACCTTAGGTGGTATTTCTGTCTCCTCTGTTTTTCAAGTGGACATGTAGGCTCTGTTCAGATCTGCCTAGTAGTTTGAGTTCCCCAACTGTGTCAGTTGATGCTGGGGGCAGAACGCGTTCAGACTAGGTAAACAAATGAGTTGTCTTTTAGTTGCTTCTTGATCTGATAGGATTTTTTTTCCCCTTCAATTTTAAACATTATTTCAAAGTTAAGGAACTATACAAGTAATGATCCTAGGGATGACTGTTTGAAAGAAGTCTAAAATAAACTGATTGCATTTGTCCGTTCTTGCATCTTCAATTTTTTTGTGCAACTGGTTATGTTTACAAAGCACTTACTTGATGCAGGAATCTGAGGTCCATTTGCTTTGATATTTTTCAGGTCACTTCATTTTGCTCTTAAAAACTTACCTCACCTGCTCTTTCACAAAAGTCGGTGTAAATAGGATGACTGCTTTACCTGAATATCTTGAGACACCTAATCAAAATATGAGCTTAAAAGATACTGGGGAAAAATTGCTCGCTTTGCCCAAATATTAACCACGTTATAGCCATCGTGGTAATTTCCCCTGCTTTTTTTCCCCAGAACGGATGGGCGTCGCTGGTCCTTGGCTTCTCTCCCTTCATCCGGATATGGAACAAACACTCCCAGTTCAACTGTTTCAGTAAGTGGCACAGAATTTTCCAAACAATTCAGTTTGTACAAACACACCCTAACAAATCAGCTTCTGAGTCTTTACTAAAATATCTGATCTTTCTCCATTGTTTTGCTAACATTTTTTAAAATACTAATTATTTTAAAAATTATTTTAATTATTGGTTGTGCTGCTTTTTCCTCCATTTCCCAGCTCCTACCATCTTGCACTTTGCCTTTAGCATTGGTGAAATTCCAGTGCAGCACATGGCTCAACCGCTCAGTTGAGAGGCACGATGTGCGAGAAGTAACAGGACTCTCAGAGGCTGAGTGCATAACTGCTAGCAAGCTCTCAGATTTTTTTTTTTTTTTTTTTTTTTTTTTTTTTTTAATAATTGGGCAATGGCATCCTCGTTTGCTTTCAAGTTAAGTGTTAAGACCTCTTCTAGCAGGAAGACAAAGTGATAATACATGCCTGATACTTAACTCTAATCATCTGAATCTCCTAACAAAGCTTTAATTTCTCACATGTGATTTTAAAGGCTGGCTGCAGTTTACCAGAGTTCTCCCATACTTTCAAGAAGCAACTGTGTCATTAATATCAATAAGGCAGCAGCACCCCGGTCACTGTTAAAATTCACCAAAACTTCACACAGGGAATCTTATTTTTTAGTTTATGCGAACTAGATATTGTGGTTATCCACAGAACTGCGTTGTGGGAACATTTAGTAATATTACAAAGCCAAGCATCCAAAGATTAGAAATGCTAGGATTAAGGATACCTGTGCAGACTTAATTCCACACACTTGTGTGTATGCAGGATGGTGTTACAGTGACTGTCTTTAATTCTGTGGTCACGTATCACTGCCTCTTTCCATAATGCTTCTACTAAGTATCATATTTGCTATTGAGAGTACATTCCTAATAATTGTAATACCAGCATTTAATTAGGACTTGATACTCTACGTTATACAGTTCTTGTTCTGAAATGCAGTATCCTGCTCATCCTTGTTCTATTAAGTTTAGCCATAAACTCTCTGATGCCTCTCAAACAATTTTTTTTCAAATTTTTTTGGAAGATGAGAGTTCAATCCCTTCTTCACATATATAGACTGAATTTGAGTCAAGTTTCCGCTGATTTTAGGTGTAAACTGATATGATTAGAATCTGATTGTGCAATGTTAGTGTCATCTATGTTGTTTCATATGTTCAGACACATTCCTGAGACCGTAGTTTGCATGAATTCCACAGTCTGTTTTTTTTTTTTTCCTTTTTCTTTTTGGTCTCCTTTGAAATCAAGTCACTTGGCTTCTGTCTCCTGTAGGAAAAACGTGTGTGTGAAGTGTGGAGAGAAGTTCATTAGTGACATGCAAAAAGTGCTCTTGGTTCCACTGCCAAGCAGTACTATATATTAAAGTACCTGAGAGCAGCCATTAGAAAGGAGCTCTGCTTTTGCCTTTATAGTCTGAAGTTAAATCCTTATAGACATAAGCTATGGCCAAGTCTTCTTCTGTATTCAGGCTATGAGAGCATGGAGCACGTATAATTACTTTTTGTAGGGATGACATCTGATTAGCCCGATCATTAGTAATCACTGTAGGAGGTTCCAAGATGCATGTGAAGATGACACTGCCAGAAACCAAGCTGCCAGCAGCGTGAAAGTCTTCCTTCAGCATGTGCGATGAGTAGATTTCCAAGAGTTTTGTGGTTTGACCAGACTTTGAGTCCATGGAGAGAGCAAAACTAACAACAACAACAAGAATCTCTTAGACAAGTTCTTCTGATGTGGGAAAGAAAGCATACTCTTTTCTTGCTATGTTCCCAGAAATAGCTAAATCACTTTGAAACTTTTCCAAAAACAACCCAACTCTGAGACAGACACGTCACATAGAAAGCTTCAGTGCAAAACTTCAACTATACATATTGTATAGTTGTAAGCAACAGAAAACAAGACAGTATAATAAGAAGCATGAGGTGATAGTTATAGGTAGATCTGAATTCACTATCGTACAGTGAATAGTTACATTAAAACTTGTATTTCCAAGATTTTTTTTCTAAGTGACCAAGTGTCGTCTCCTGTCCATTTGCTTGCCCAGTTTTACAATCTCAGAAATACACTGAAAAGTGCTATTTAATAAGAACTGAAGTAATTCTTGGAAACATTTACATCATCATAGTATTTCATAAATTAGAATTAATTTGAATTGATCTGAATAACACCCATGAAGCTGTTAAGCATTATTACTCCTGTGCAGATTTTAAAAGTGAAGTGAATTAATAAGGGGCTTATCAAAAGGACACAAGAAATTAATGCCACAGATTAGAATCTAGGGGAATTTTGGGCTTCCATTCAGTGTGTTCGGTCCTCTAGGTTACATTTCATTTTAGAGAAAGATAGATGCACTATGCTCTTTGAATTTCTGTGTGGCAATTAGAGTTGACCTGCATCTCTGTGCTCAGAGACCAGCTACTCTGTCAACCAGCTAAACAGATCAAGACACCTAGCTGTTCTAAGGTCAGTGGAAACTTGTATAATTTGTTTTATCTTTCCCTTCTGAAAGAGAGATGACCAGATGATAACTTTCAAAAATACATCTGCTGCCACTTTTCATATAAATCTTGAAGACCACATCCATCTTATCAGACCAACACTGAGAAAGTTGGAGAAAACATTTCAAGTTAAATAAATGGAGAGGAGCCAGCTGAACGGAATAATATATGATTATTTTTAAACACTATTTATTTTCTAGATTCAGAGTTAATGTATAAGCTACTGTGGTATTAGCTTGAAATCTTTTACTTGAGATGAGTTGGCTGAATCTGTGTCTGTAATTAAGACACCAGGGGGATGTTTTTATTAATCTGCTGTGAAGATTGAATTCTGTGATGTGATTACTTAAAAATCAATAATGCAGAAGAGCTCCACTCTCCTGCTGCTTCAGCGAAAGGTTGTATGCCTTAAGGCCCGTAGAGAAGCCTTTGGCAGAGGAAAGACCATTTCTCCTCATGGTCTTTATCCTCGGGGCTCTCCTTAATTATTCCCTGGAATTACAAACTTTGTGATCTGATTGCTTTTAAGGAGAGAAGGTTGAAGGAGGATTTTGGTGGGTCATCCATAAGTTGGCTAGTACTTAAAGTTGTTTCCCCAGTGGTTTTGCCGCTGGAAGGCAAAAAGGTTTTGAGGCTTTTTCTAGAGTGTTTGGGTTTTTTTTCCTTCTAACTCTTGATGTTAGTAACTTGGTATGTGCCAGATCTTCTTAATGGGATAGCTTGAGTTTAATTTTGTTTTGAATGAGAGATGCACATGCAGTGCCAAAGCTTGAGTACCTGTTACTGCAGCCGTTTGTAAGACAGTGTCTTCAGTGCTTCTTGGTCTGTTGCAGCATTCCTGTTATTTACTGTGGCTGGGATGCCATCCGGCACATTTTCTCCTTGAAAAGTGCTACTGTTTCTGCGGAAGCAGGTGGTTCTTCCCACTCTTACTAGCGTATAAGCCAGATGATCATAGAGGCTTGCATAATTCTGTAACACAAAGAGCGAATCTTTCATCTATTTGGCATAAGCAGAGTACACAGCAGAATAGCTGTAGGCTAAGTGGCTATCAAATTCTCGGATTCTCCATCTTGGCATGGATTAGGCCAGTGTCTGCTGATAAACCTTCTGGATAATTGTCATCCTGGGGACTCTGTGCTGGAGATGACTTTCCAATATGATCCCTGTACCTAGAGCTGCCTGAAGGAAGATGTAGCAAGTGTTGGCTCCTTGTTCCAGCCATGGTTGGGGATTTTGTGCATGTTTTAAGACTTTCAAGGGGTTTCTTCTCTGTAAATACCTCTGCACAATGCAGAAGGAGTGGATCTGAGCTAAGGAACCAATTATAATTTTATCAAAGGATATGACCTCTAGGTTTATAAGTGCGCACATTCAGTTCTCCAGCTTCACTTTGGCTAAAATTCTCTAGGGATAAGACTCTGTGAAAGGTACTGGGATTTGCAATGGTCTGCTCTTTTTCCCCTTCTTTCCCCTTCTTTCCCCTTCTTTCCCCTTCTTTCCCCTTCTTTCCCCTTCTTTCCCCTTCTTTCCCCTTCTTTCCCCTTCTTTCCCCTTCTTTCCCCTTCTTTCCCCTTCTTTCCCCTTCTTTCCCCTTCTTTCCCCTTCTTTCCCCTTCTTTCCCCTTCTTTCCCCTTCTTTCCCCTTCTTTCCCCTTCTTTCCCCTTCTTTCCCCTTCTTTCCCCTTCTTTCCCCTTCTTTCCCCTTCTTTCCCCTTCTTTCCCCTTCTTTCCCCTTCTTTCCCCTTCTTTCCCCTTCTTTCCCCTTCTTTCCCCTTCTTTCCCCTTCTTTCCCCTTCTTTCCCCTTCTTTCCCCTTCTTTCCCCTTCTTTCCCCTTCTTTCCCCTTCTTTCCCCTTCTTTCCCCTTCTTTCCCCTTCTTTCCCCTTCTTTCCCCTTCTTTCCCCTTCTTTCCCCTTCTTTCCCCTTCTTTCCCCTTCTTTCCCCTTCTTTCCCCTTCTTTCCCCTTCTTTCCCCTTCTTTCCCCTTCTTTCCCCTTCTTTCCCCTTCTTTCCCCTTCTTTCCCCTTCTTTCCCCTTCTTTCCCCTTCTTTCCCCTTCTTTCCCCTTCTTTCCCCTTCTTTCCCCTTCTTTCCCCTTCTTTCCCCTTCTTTCCCCTTCTTTCCCCTTCTTTCCCCTTCTTTCCCCTTCTTTCCCCTTCTTTCCCCTTCTTTCCGGTTCAAGTGTAACTGTTAACTCTCTTGACAAATTTGGATACACCTAGTTTAGCAGAATTCAAAATATGTTTTCTTTGCTACCAGCATTGAAAAGATGCAGGACTCAGTGAACAGTCTTGTCAGCATTTGGCTTTCCCTTCTTGGCCATACTTGTCAGTTTTTTTGTTGTTGTTGTTGTTGTTTTTTTTTCTTTTGAATGCCACCAATAGCAAGTAAGTGTAGAAAAGGATGCTAGCTGAGTGAAAACTTCGGTCATTCATTTTAAATCTTGCATAATTCCCTAGCATTGTTACTTCTAGTGCTAGGACTGTGCTTTCCAGCTTGAATGAGTGTTATTGTAGAAAAAAGATAAGTTTTTCCACTTGAAAATTATATGCAATTAATTTCATCAGATTGATAGGGAGCTTTGGCACTTAGATTAGAATTGCATTTTTATCAGGCCCAGTGGTGTTATTTGGTGCTGCTGTGGCTTGAAAAAAAAAAGAGTGAGAGAGATTTCTTAATTTGTCTTGACATAATATATCATCTTCATTTTGCAAGGTGGTAAGGGATATTAAAAAAACACACAAGAAAAACTGCATTCATTAGTTGACCTGTGACTTTTTCCCCATGAAGACCCTGTATTCAATTTGTTGCCCAAATTCCTTTTCACGCTTTCCACTTGGTTTTAGTTGAACCTCAGTTTTCTTGAGGTTCAAGAGTTAAGTCTGTTTAATGTCTGTTGTTGTCCCAGGACACGTTATATAAGTGCATCAGCTTACTTAAAGTTGAATAAACTGTGTAACTCTGTAACAGCTGAACGGGGGAAACTGTTCATCTCACAACTATGCAAAGTCAGCTACATCCATGCTACTATTGCCTGCTTGACTAGGGAAGAAGTCTGTGGGGAAAGAAGGAGAAAAGTGAGATCCAGACCATTTACAATAGCAATTTCCAATGAGAGCCAGTGATCAGTAATAACTCTCCTGCCTACACAGCTCCATAGCATTCTGCATGCCAGTGAAACTCCTGAGCTAAGAGAGCATGAGGGAAAAGGAAAGAAAGTTGCTCACCACTCCAGGAACCTCCTCGTCCTTTCCAGAGGAGCACTGCTATGAACGTGCCTTCTTCCCATCTCCTTGCAGGAAATCGCCTTCGTGATCGGATATAATGGTTCCAGAAGGAGAAGTACCAGTCCCTCCTTCTGCTCCCAAATTTGTTACAATCTCACCAGCTCTGCCACTGTCTGTACAGGTTGGCTTAGCCTCATGAGACCAATAAAAAGAGGCACCTGGTCTGATAAGTAGCTTTCTTTTCCCCTGCGGTGTGCAGTGTTTGGCAGAATCCGTTCCTCTTCCATTCATTAGCTGACCCCTATGCATGCGTTTAGTGCATTTCTTTTCTGTATTTTTTTCTGTACTCAGTCATCATGCTCATCTCAGGAGAAGCTGCACCAGCTGCCCTTTCAGCCCACGGCAGACGAACTCCATTTCCTGACAAAGCATTTCAGTACCGAGAGCATCACCGATGAGGAAGGGCGCCACTCTCCAGCCTTGAGGCCTCGATCTCGCAGTCTCAGGTGAGCTTCAGGGGGTGCTGGTTGGACTTCTAAGGTTCTGCACAGGTATTGCATTTTTATGTGTGCTTTCAGTTCTAAGGATAGTAGTTTGTTGCTGTTTTCTTACATATTTTTAGAATTATTTTAGAATTATTTTAGTCAATGTTAACCCATCTTGCATAATCAGAAAGGATTTTTTTTGAGAATTTGAGTTGCAAAATGGTTAGCATGGTCTGTTTTTGTCTTCACCATATCTCGTAAAGCAGTGATCCACAAGCATCACAGACTGACTCTGTAGGGTGAAACTTGCCATGAAGTTTCTTCTGGGAATTTTGCTGCATTAATAAAAGGAAATGGTTACAGTCACTGTTAATAACTTTTACAGAACTGCTTCTGAAATGGTATGAAAATTAGAGTAGGTGAACTCAAAACTTCAAGTAAAATTGCATGGACACCCAAGAGCAGTTTTGTAATAATGCTGAAAACAGCTTTCCTGTATTAGCAGCTGAGTAATTTTTATTGTTGCTCAAGAAAACTTGTTGCTCAGAGATAGCTATCCAGGGGTTATTTCCTTGTGCTGTTACTTTTCCATACATAAAAATAGGAAATGAACGTCATCTTTCTTGCACATCTCTGCAACACTTTATTATTTGGGAGGAAAAAAAAAAGAAAACAAATTAGAAAAACTTTTCTGTGTCATGGCACATACAGTAAGGAGGTGAAATCTCTTTTATGTGTCTCAACTGAGAGATTATCAGAGGTGGTATCACCTTTAAATCACTCGACTAGATCCAGAAACTGCCAGTTGGAAATACTGAATCTGGACCTGATTCCTGATTCAGGTAGGGATTTCTAATGCAAGCAAGTGTAGTAGGCTCAGGATAACCATTTAAATGCATGGTGAGTATTATGTCATGACAGAGCTGTCCTTTCGTCGTTATTTGTAATTATTTGTGTTCTAAACCACAGTGCAGGTTGCATGGTAATTGCATATGGATCTGCTAAGTGTAGTTACACAGTAATCTACAGGAGTAGGTAAGTACTGTAGGTAGTAGCACACATAGCCTGTGATCTCTACAAATTGGCATATAGAGAGAGATTAGTTATATGATTTGGACTAAACTGTTCAAATCTCTGAATGATAGTCCTACTTCAGTCCTGTTGCTGTCACTCTTAACATTGGCTTTTGCTGATTAGTGTAATTTTAGTAATACTAATTCATTATAGATGACAGCTACTGTAGGTAGGCAACGTGTCACTAAAGTTGTTATTGTCCTTTCTAACACAGATGTATTACTGCTGGGCATAATGAAGTATAAAATGCTATTGCTAATGTAAGAATGAGGTAAACAATAAAGTGAAGATCCTGATTTTGTTTCTTCTTAATAACATGGATTATCAACTTGATGAGAACTTTACTTCTGTGAGCCAGTTTAAAAGCAGAGTTTTCGTACAGTAGATTATAATTTCTGGCAAGACTAGATTAATTCCATATGTTGTATGACTGTGTGATAAATCTTTGTCTCCTGAATGCTTTCTCTATCTCTCTCTGTCTTTCAGTGTGATAATAGTCAACCTTATTAAAATTCCAAAACTTAGAATGCAATGGCTAAATAGTTTTTAATTAGGCCTGATTTGTTATTCACTTCTTTGCTTAATGCTTGGAGTTCTATGATGCTGTGTGACTTTACAGCAGTCCCACTGCTGGCAGGCATGCATACTAGCCCTTGCACCTCAAAAAGGAAAATTGACTGGATTGACTTATTAATAATTGCAGAAATAATTATTCCCTTTGACAGAGAGTAACATATCCTCAAAAACAAATAAATATATGAAGACCAGACCTTGTTCACTGCTCAACTTGCTTATTTTTTTGCTGACATGATAGAGCTAGCTCTTTTGGTAGATGATATTTTTACTTAATTAAAATAAAATAAAATATTCTGAGCAATTGCTTTGCTCAAAATTAAGGAGGAATTCCCTAAAAATGCAGTATTTTCATAAACATTTAATGGTCTTGTATTTAACCAGCATTAATGAAAAATTGATGAACAAAATAAATCAGACATGTTTTCCTTAATTGGCAGTCACGAGTTTGCAATTTAAAAGATGATCTGGTATTTATGACCAATTATTAACACATATTCAGTTTTTGTACTTTGACTGCAACATTAGCCCTCTTCTTATGAAAGGAGAATTGGTGTTTTCAGATGTCCCTGTCACATACTGAGATTTGCTGTTTTTAGGGGGCTTCTGTGACCTCTAGTTTACTAAAAGTATCAGATCATCCTTCTATGCTCCTAGATAGAGAAGGGTATTGCTTAGATGTAAACTTGTGGAAAAATCTACTTCTCTGAGTAGCAGTCTACCATTTTCTCATATCTAGCTGCAAATGAGTATTGAAGAACGTCATACAGAATGGACTGAATAATCAAGTTGGATGAAAAAAAGTAATGAAGCATTTAGTCATGGAGAGCAGTGTACTGGGTGATGCACAGACATGTTTGTGGCACTTCTGTTACTTGAGGTGTTTGGCCAGTGGGGCTGAAGATGCTCACCACTTAAATCATCAGGCCTTGCTTGAGTTTCCTCAGATGAGGCAGAAAATGTTCCCTCTGAAGGTCTGTATTATCTCAGTGATTAAAAAAACTGAGGCCCTGGAGAGATTTAAATCTGAAAATTCGTGACCTGGTTTTGGGGACAGAGAAGTTACCTTTTTTATATTTTGCTGACAATTCCTCTCCTGTGGCAGAAACAGCAAGGTATTGAACACAGGAAAGCCACATTCATTTTTTTCACCAGATTTTGTTCCTTGCTAATCTCCCATAAAAATTGCTATGAGATGAGGAAGAAACTCCCATTTTCAAAAGAGCACTTTTGTAAAGTAACCTTTTCTGCACCAAAGAAATGGTAGTGGTTCTTTCCCAGTTGCTTTCCTGTGCCAGGGGAAAGGAGGTGGCCCAAAACCAATTCTGGAATCCAAAATTGTGATGTGTTTATAAAGCTGTTTGCTGGTGCCAGGAGATAGTTCTCTCATCCATCTCCAATAGCACCAATCTTCACCTGTTAAACGGAAGACCTTACCTTCTGCGATCCACCCTGTCAGATATGTTCTGGTGCTTACAGTGCATCTTCAGTAGAAGAACATATTTGTTTGTTAATGCGTGGAGAGAGGTTTCCTAAGTACCATATCTCAACTGTGTTCCTCTTTTTGCAACGTGACGTTCAAGTCATTAACCAACAGGGAGAAGCCCATGTTCCAGTTCACTTCTTTTAGAACAATCCTGGGGTTTATCTGAAAAACATCTTTTCCTCCAGGAGTAAGATGAAGGAAGAGAGTAAATTCTCTCACAAAGGTTGGCATTATTGCTCAGTTTTTTAGAGCAATGCTGCCTTCCACCTTGTCCCAGTTCTCTTCACTTGTCATCCATTAGGAGTTGTTAACAAGTGGGATTGTGTAGGGGACCTCTGAGATAAAAGCAGGATTAACTAATAAAGACTTCCTCAAGCGTTGCGTTTGTACATTTGCTCTACCCACCAGTCTGCCCATTTTTCTTGATCTCTCTTCACATATCAGGGTGATGCTGTCTAGGGAAAAAAGATCAGAGTTTGTAGCAGTGAATTTTTATATAGTTGAAGTGGATGAGATCTTCCTTAATCAGATAGGCTCCTTTATCTCTTTGCTGGGTAGTTCTTGTTAAATGCAATTCACCAACCTGACTTTAGATGTGCAAGATCTCACCATTAAGAATATACAGAGGCAATTCCTAGAGAATACCAGTACCAAAAAAAAGCGTTTCACAATCAAGTATCCTAGGTGGTGGGAAATCACACTGGTGGCCCAAATAATTCATTGTTATCTTAAAATTTGGTCCTACAAGTTGCAGAGCTCTTTCATCTAGTGCACTTAGGTTTCAGATTTAACTGCTTGAGTAATCTTGGTGGTTTCATCACTTCATGCTCCTGCCTGCATACAGTGATGTTTGCCGCAAGCTGCTGGGGAGCATACCGTAGTCCTGGCTGAGTGCAGATTCAGGCTGCTACAGAGTCAGCAGAGCTGGGTTCTGTATTCTGAAGCATAAGGGTATATTTTTCTTATGAAAATACATTCTAACTATTTTGGAGATAATATTGGTGTCTCTGTTCTCTCAAGACAGCGAATTCTGTGAACTTGATTTAAAAGAGGAATTCTTCAAAATGATCAATTCTAAATTTATTAACTTTCAGTTTCACTCAACATCCTCATGGTTTTCTATTATGAGGAAGAAATATGTATTCCTATTTGCCCTCTGTACAGCCCATTACTTTAACTTTGTTGTGTTTGCTGTCTAAAGCAATCCCAGTCTTTGTCGGCATGCATAAAAAATTCTGCAGTATTGAAGAGAGCTAGCTGCAGTCCCAGTGTTAAGTCTGTAGAAAAATCTAATTAGTCCTTGTTTTCAAAGCGGTTTTGATTGAAATACATCCTTTTCCCTTAATATTCTCTCAGCTGTATATAAAATCCTCATTCACACTCGTAAGAAAGTCACCCCTAGTGTAAGGAAAGGCTTGTGGGAAACAATTCAGCTGTACAAAGCCAACTGCAGATATAAAAAAATATATAAAGAGATTCACACTATTGCAAATTCAGAAATGACTTTTCAAGGTGCTTAGTGACAAAGCCTCGTGCGTGAGTTTTTGACAAGTTGAAATCTAGAAATCTTTCTGAGGGAGACGTGTCACTGAGGGTCTGCTGCCGCGTAATTTCATAAAGTGAAGGGAGGGTGAGGACGAAGAAGAAGGAGGAGAGGGTAGTTTTTCATTTCACTGTTAAGCTTAAGGGGACAGATCCTATTCTTCTAATGTCTGCACTGCTGAAATGAAAAACTCACTGCCAATAGTTGTGTCTTTGACCTACCCATCTGCACCAAAAAAAAAAAAAAAAAAGTAGAAACCTGCTTTTTGTCTTGAAATGTTACGCAGGTGCACAGCGTGTGGCCTCGGTCTTACGGAGAATAACGTCTTCATTTGTGAAGCTCGGCGTGTTAGACTGTTTCAGCACAGTGTGTGGAATTATTTGTTATATGGATGTGTTGCATTTTAAAAAGCTGTCATGCCAATAAAATACATTGGAACTCCTTTTTTCTTATTTTTAAACTCCCTTACATTGTCCTGAAGTGGCATCCAGTTGTCTGCCCAGTCCTGGCTCTTTTTTTCTCAACGGTGTTATCAAATAACCAGTAGAGTCTGGCAGCCAGCCTGTGGTTAGTTAGGCAGTTATCCATATAATTACTTCTGTAGTTTCCCAAGCTAAAGCTCAACATAAAAGATTATGGTGCAGTGTATTATGTTACAGTCTTGCTGTAGTCAGCTAGACATTTAATTTAACGTGTTAAATTGGGAGAATTTTATTTAGAATGACAATATGAACCTTGATCCCAGGTTTTATCCCGAGTTGTTTGAATGCTCTGTTATTATAGGTGGTAAAAAGAGCCATTAATCAATTTTAAAGATGAGTGAAAAAACAGCCAATGCCTAAGAAAGCTAAATTATTAGAAGTGTTTATTTGCTTGCTAATTAGTAGACTCTTGTATGAAGAAAATAAGAAAAAAAAATCACTGTGGCCGCTCTCTGGGAACCACAGGATGTGCTGGCCGGGCAGCCCGAGCGGCCTGGTTATGGCAGGGCGCTGCGCTCCCTGCGTTCACGTGAATACAGAGTCTGGCGGCGAGGGGCAAGCCCACGTTTTGTTATAGCCCTAAGACAGCAAATACTCAAGCATGCAGAAATTTTAAGCGGGCTACTTTAGTGTTAAAAAGAGGGCGGGGGGTGTGCCTATATATTTCTGGAGTCAGTACCAAGGAGTTCATATATCTTTGTAATTTATACCTCACTTAATCCATACAAGGAAGTAATTCATTACAGAAAAGTAAATTCTTCAATAACTCTATTCCAAATTCTTCAGCTTCAGATGAACTATCAGTAAACAAATGCCATGTGTCTGTGTCAGTGTGTATGGTCTTAAGGAAAGAGGGATAAACATAGCAGGCTAGGTGGGGATGCTTGCCTCTAAGTGGGGAATTTAGTTTTCTCTAACACCTTAATGGTAGCAATAGCTCTTTATATTTAAATATTCTTTCCCTTATTTTTATTTTCTCTCATACATTACATATGAATATAAATGTAGGTTACCTTATTAGGAAAAATTTCCTTGATAAAAGTAGCTATCTGCCATGGTAATGAATATATTCTCATAACAACAAAAAAAAATATTAATGCAAACGTGTTTTGGCTTGGTATGAATAACTGCTGAACATCAAAATCAGTTTATTTTCCCCTTTATTGTAAGAGCTCAATAAGAGATACAGTCTGAAGTGCGTTTTATGATTCTTAAGCTGAGGGATAAACCTTAATAAAAACAGGACACAGCATTATCCATGGAATTCCAGCACCTTGCATGAAAAGAGATGATTATTGCTATCCTCTGTAAGCCAGTGAGTTAAATTTTTTATGAATTGTAAATATACGTTCCTCAAAGAACATTTTTCCTTTAAATAGGTTAGAAGCACATAGTAGCTCTAATGCAATCGGAGTTTAAAATGTATTTATTCCATTCAAAGAGATTCATTTCATCCTTCCCAAGAAAGTTTTCAAACATGTCTGAATTGATTCAAGATAAAATTACATATTTTGACATAGAGAAAATATTTTTAGCAATATGTAGTACTCTTAACATCATAAAGATAATCATGTAGTATATCACATAATTGAAGCCCTTACTTGTCTTGAATATGAAAACAATATAACCAGAAAAATGGGATGCCATAAGTGATTATGTCGCTCGGGATTTTCTGCATTACCTCGCTCAGGCTGTCCTCTGTGACGGGATGAGTCAGAGCATTGCGTGCCATCAGATGTGATGCAATTACATGCAAGTCTTCCTTTAAAATTACCCAGATGGTAATATAAATGCAGCTTCTCAAGATTTAGTGTTTTTCAGCATGCAGCCGTGCATATGCATTCATGTTATAGTCCAGAGAAGTATTCTGTTCCTATTGCTTGTGGTGTGTATATATATATATGTATATGTATATATGTATATGTATATATATATATAATTTTTAGCTGAATAACACTATCCATGCTTCCCTACTGTAGCGTAGAGCTTCTCAGACAAAGGAAAGCAAGTCACCTCACATTCCATATTTCGTTTTACTCTGCTGCTCTTTGGCCCTGTGGACTCTAGCGATACTATCGACTTCTTCCTGTGCGTGTCTCCTGCCACCACCCTGGAGGGCAGTAGGAAAACATATAGGAAATAACATACCATAAATGTAATGCTTTTAACATGTTGGTATGGTGGGTCTTGCATTCACTGTTGTGTTCTTTGTCTGAATTCATGGGAAGACAGCAGTGTTACCAGTTTTCTAGTGAGTTAACTGTGACTTTTAGAAGGCTATAAACTCTCTCTTCTTGCTCGGGTTTTCTCTGAAATTCAGAATAAGGCCATTACTTAAGCCAGAGCCTTGGAGGAGCTGCCATCAATGCAGCAGCATTGTGACCAGTGCTAGATTTTTGAGAATTTTGATGTGAAAGATGTCACATGATAATGTATTTTCTTTTCTTCTTTAGCCCGGGTCGCTCCCCAGTTTCCTTTGACAGTGAAATAATAATGATGAATCATGTGTATAAAGAAAGGTTTCCAAAGGTAAGGAATTACTTTTTTAATAATGCGGTCAATGAACTTGGGGCAGAACTCAAGAGTTAATTTGTAATACCTATTGGGGAAGGATCCCATATCTTGCCTCCGATTTCCAAACAGTGTAGCCGAGAGTTTGAAGTTGTCCTCTCTGCTTCAGATGTTAATTTTGCAGTAGAAAAAATAGATTGACTGTGTAGAGAGAATCAGATAGAAGTGTGTGAAAAGCTTAGTGTATTTGTGTATGTATTTCATATTTATTAAATTCCTCAAGACTTTTATTGGCATGCCAAATGTGCGTAGGAATGAGAACAAGAACCATGCTCTGGCTGCTCAATATAAATGTTACTGTTTTAGGCCAGAGTCTCCATATATTCTGCAGTAATCCCTGATTTTGCTTCAAATTCTGAAGCAGATCAAGGTTGGAAAAAGGATAATTCGCTTAGTTTCATACATACTTTAAGAAGCTAAACTTCATATACTTTACAAAGCTATTTCAGACAGCAATTTAAAAATACATTGAATAACATCCACCTAATGTTCCTGGTATAATTGCATTGAATTTGCTTTATACTGATGCAAACTTTTTGGTGTTGGTAGGCTTTACATTTTCATATTGGAATCACAAAGTTCTCTTTTAAAGTCATTTCAAATTATACTGGAGGTTTTTGGCAAAAGCAAGGTATGCTACCGGGACTTTTGGTACCACGGAAGCAATGAAGATAGATTTAGGCTTTCAGAAAAGGAAATGATTTTGATGCTGAAGTGATCTACAGTAAAAATAGGTTTTCAAAAAGTTCAATTTTGAAATCTGTGGACTCAAGCTTCGAAGGTTAACATCTCACTGAAATGAGCGTGAGAAGACTGTGTATCCTAGAGTTGTTGATATAGCCAAAGTGCCTGCCATTCCTATCTGTTTTGCCAATAGCAAAAATATAAGTTCCTGATGACAGGATATCAGGGCTAACAGCAATAGAAATGCCATGTCTATTGTTTAGGGCGTTAGCAATGGTTTTCAAGTTTCATGATCTTGCCTTAAAGTTCTGAAAATTGCTTAATGCCTTATGTCCTTCCCTGAGTCTCCAGGATAAGAATACAAATTCAAAGCCAGGATATTTTTGTGGTCACTTGCATTTTCAACAGGTGTTTTCTGATTTATTCTTGTCACTGGATCTTGTGAACATAGCTTTTTCCTATGGCATACTTTTTCTATTTCTAAATAAAACATTATAATTATGTTTTGGAACGTTTTCTTTCAAACTAGTGCATTTTGATATTTAAAATATGTTACTTAAGCCCCCTGCCTGTTGGTGTTTTAAGTTCCAGGAGAGGAATATTTAAAAAGTAACCTGTTTATTCCTTCTTCATAGGCCACGGCGCAGATGGAGGAACGACTGGCTGAGTTCATTGCCTCTAACGCTCCTGAGAATGTGCTGCAATTAGCGGATGGGGTCCTAAGTTTCATTCATCACCAAGTTATTGAACTGGCCAGAGACTGTCTAGATAAATCACGTGAAGGTCTTATTACTTCTCGATACTTTTACGAGCTGCAGGAAAACTTGGAGAAACTTCTCCAGGATGTAAGTGCTCCCTGGAAATTAGAATATATTATTTTGATTGAAACTTTAAACAAAACCACAGCTTTGATTTTAGCACAGACTTCAGGGGAAGGGCAGTGGGTGGTAGTGTCAAGAGACCTGAGTTGTTCCTGTCTGCTGTTGATCTACCATGGGCAGATTTGAGCAAGTCACTTCACCTGTGTACTTTGTTTGTACAGAAGTCAAATATGCATATGAGTAACTCAAAGGCAGTCTGTACCACTTAGGAAAATTGGGTTCATTCAGATGAAGGAAATTACTGAACCTTCTTTCATGTACTTCAAGACTCTGAATGACTTATTAATTACAATAGTGCCTTCAAGGAGTGAAAACACCATGGTTTATAGTGTTGCTATAAATTTTTCATAAAAGATTTTCTTGAGCTGAACTTAATTCAGTTGTGGTTTTTTTAGTACTTCGATGTGTTTTGTGGTGTTCAAAGCATATGAAAATACACAAGAGGGCACAACTTTAATGCATGCTCAATATGCTTGAACTGCTCATTAAAAATCACTCTCTTCCTTTAAAATGAAAATAATACTAAATTCAAAAAATCCCTTAGAATTTAGTGTTCCTTAATTCTGTGCAAGTGTCTGCTGTACTATTCTGTAAGTCAATGCAGTTTGATCAAGAACAAATATAAGTGAAAATAGGATGCTGTATTGCTGGAATATGTTGTAGCTGCTGTGAAGAGTCAGTGGAGAGTCCTACTTGTTGTTGGGTCCAGACCTTGGTTTAGGAACATCTTTCTAATCCTTGGCTTTGGTTGAAGGAGATAACAAGCTGAAAATAGTGTTTCTAAAGATCATGATCTCAGATTTCAAATATTACTGAGAGACTTAGAAACAGAATACCTGGAATTCTTCTTGGTGGTTTTTAATATATTTTAATCTACATGTTTATGTCATTGATTGGTTTGCCAACCCACTGGTGTGAATTGCACCACTTTGTATACCTCTGCCTTTCCATCCAGCCATTAGAAAATGGCAAATGATTATAAATATTAATATTAATATATTATTGCTGTAGTTAAAAGATTTTTAAAAACCCTCTGAATCTTCCCTTGTATCAGCTAAAATCTTTGGCTACACCATTTATATGAGTATAGACATAAATTTTTTTATATTTACTATGCCCATGACTAATTTTTATTTTTGTGGTGTTCTCTCTGGATGAGGACTACAATGAGGTAGGGAATATCTTTGGGAGGCTTTTCTGGAGGTCTGCCTATGACATATCGGTAACCCCTGTGGATGCATTTCAACAGCGCGTTTTGGATATCCAAAAAGTAGCAAAGCAATGATGTTTTGATTTAAAAAAAGACAAAACAAATCCCTCAAAATACAAAACAAAATCCCATTTCCTTTTCTTTTTCCCCTTCCCTCAGAAAAAAAAAACCCTCAAAATGCACTTGCTTACATATCCTTTTCTCTTTCCTTTTACGTTCATTGTGCTTCTGAGCCTAGGGAAGGATGACATGGAGCTGGTACTAGATAAGGTGCAGCGATCATCTCTGTGCTTGCTCAGTAATTGACATTCAGGAGTTGGCTTTGACCCTTTTTCCTTCACATCTCCTGCAGTGTCAGAGTGGGAGAGGGGTCAATTCTTAATTTTAATTGATCTTTCTCTAGGAAGCAAGGTGCACTAGAGACAACTAAAAGGAAAACTTAGACAAGGGAGGCAGAAAGGGGTGGGAAGGACAAGGACAGAGAAATTAAAGACAATGTAGGAATGCCAAAGACTTCTTTCCACATCTTTTTCATTTGTTTTTTCTCTTTCCTATCATAGTTCTTTGTCTTCCCTTTTCTATTCTGTTATTTAAAGGCTTTTTTTTCCCTTGCTTGCCAATTTGTGTTTCCCCTTTATGCTGCATTTTAAAAGGAAATAATGGGATATTTCAGATTAAACATGTAGAAATTGGCAATAATAATTATTTCTGGGGACTAACCTGAAACACAAGTTTGTTTTATAAGGTGTGGAAGCATTGGACAGGTGATTTTTTTGGTGAATAACGAAATGAGTAGCAGCAGGGCAGTAACTGGTGGGAAGGGAAGTATATGCAGATTTTCATATAGCTTTCCTATGTAAGAATTGACTCTATTGAAGTTCCTTTCTTTAACATGTTCATTCTAACATTTGGTAACAAGCTAAACTCACACAGTCATTTCAAACCATAGAAAGAAAACTCAATTTAATATGCTGCAAATTAAAGCTAATTTATGTTGTGAACATGTCTCCATAAAACAGAGCAATTGGTTATGTAAATAATGAACTATTTAAATATACTGGGCCAGAAAGCTTTTTAAAGTTTTTAAATACTAAAAAACCTCATTAATTAGGGCAAACAAGATCATTTTTCTTGTTTGTGACCATAAAGTATTGGTTTTTAGCCAGAAAAACTTACTGCTTATTGCATCATTGAAATGATCCTGAAGTACAAATGAATTTAATAGATTCTCTTTATTTTGAAAAACATGGACTTGAATGTTACAATTTACTTTTAAAATAGAAATATTGAAAAATAAATTCAAGTACTTCTATAAAGAACATATGACAGTTGATTCTTTATCTTTTACTGTGGGGATGGGATAGGAGCTAGAGTTCCTACGAGAAAAAATGCGATTTTAGTCTGGTGATTACTTGGTTGAATTTATTGAATACTTAAGATGATGTGGTTGCATTGACTGAATGACAAAGACAAGGTATATCTAGTCAAAAGAGATTCAGTGGTTTTGTCGCAGGTTCCCTGGAGGTAGGGAAATGAATGATTACAGGTGTACCTGTACATAGGAAAAAAGAGAAAGGGGAAGGTGTTAGTCTCATACTGTGTTGACTGATGCTGCGCTTCGGAAAATTGATATTCTGATTGCAGTTGCTTTCTTAACATGAGCCTAAGTATAAATTTATTGGTGCTTGGCCTCGCGGTTCTCGCGTTTTGGTTTCCATCGGTGTATTAGCTCAATTGCAGCGCTGTGACTTGCATATCCCGGTTATTGGCCCTGCTGAACCCCAGGGGAGGACAGTGATTTTAATTTCATGCCCCAGTAGCTACACTTGGTGACGGATGGGGCTTTCAGCTGGGGGAATCGGCTGGTAAATCACTGGCTGCTGCCTCCCGTAGCACCTGGGCGGCTGGGAAGGGCTCGGGCGCGGGAAGGGGAGCGGCGGCGGGGTCCTCGCGCCTCCGCGCCAGGGACGCCCGCGGGGGACGCCCCAGCGTGACCCCGGCACCCTTCCGGCGGGCGTCCCGTCGCCAGCGGCGGCCGAGTAGGCGGCACGTGGCGCGCCGCGGCTCCCGGGAGCAGCAGGCAGCGCTCGGCTCTGTTTGCCCGGGGTCTGGGGCCGCCGCAGTCGGTTGCAGAGGAGACGTGCGCGGAGATGTCCGGGCTGTCCTGCGAGAGAGCCCGGCGGGACGAGGCGGCTCTCCTGGGGCTCTTGGAGCGGCAGCGCTGCGCGGAGATGGTGGCTGAGTGGCTGTTACAAGTTGTGTTTGGTTTTTGTAATCCTGTACTCTGCTCTGTTCCCCCCCCCCCTTTCTTCTTTATCATTTGGCAGCTTTTCATTTTTCAGACAGACATCTGATTAAATCAGTTACGTTTTTATATTATTTTGCTTAAATGAGAAAGGGAGGAAAAAAGGACTTGATTTAAAAGGATAAGTTGGCTTTGACACTTATAAATTGAAGGAAAAAGATGAATTAGTACTTTTTGCATATTATAACTTACGTAGGAGAGTAAGAAAGGACTTTTCAGTTGCGTGGCTCATATTTGAATGTTAATGTGTAATTTATTCATTCCACCTCACCTAACCTCTGGTGATCTCGGGTGGCTCTTCAAATATGAAACCATTAATTTCTTTCTAGAATTCATATTTTATCTCATAAATTTGGGTAATGCATTAGGAGCGAATACTAGTCTTCATTTTATTTTTTTTCCTCTAATTAGAAAATGTCTTTTAGTTAGCAAAAAATCGCAACTTGTTATTTCAATGCTTTCAAAATTGTATGGCTAAAACCAGGAAGCATCTCTGATCTTGCTTTTAGATTAGCAGTTTTATAGTTTTTTTCAAGGTTAAAATCTAGCTGTAGCTTATCAGTGCTGAATTACACAGATAGCATATTTCTTATTCAGACCTTTTGTCAAAATGAGAAGTGATGAACTTTTTACTTCTCTTGTTTAGTTAAAAAAACATCAGGGATATATTGTTTAAAAAATGCTTTTTTCTAGCTCAGAATTTGTGTTTCCTTGTGTTTTTATTGTTCGTTTAAGTGACTATTGGTGTTTTGATTTCTCAACCATATATGTCTTTTGTTGCTAACGAACAACGCTAAATGAACCTTTTTGTTTCAAGCTGCTTGCATCCTTGTTGGTTAAATATCGTTCCTAGAAGCCACTGAAAAGCTTGGTGGTGAAGCTTGTCATTGAGGTGCTTTTGGACTTTATATCTGTGGCTGTGCTAAAGCCTGATTTTTAGACCTTTGTGAAAATTAACTGTAGTTGGTTTCAGTTTTTCACTTTACTGGAACCATCTTTTATCAACCTGCAATGAAACACTATTTACTTGTGCTTTAGGGCTCATGATGTAACCATGGTATCTCTGAGTGCAAAAGAAAAGAAAGAAATTTTTTAATTTTTCAAATTTGTCTTTGTGTTTTTCATTATTAGGTTTTAATGTATTTATTGTTATAAAAATCCCCCTCCACACACACACACCTTGAAACTAAGCCTTGAGTTTATACTGAAATCCAATAATATGAAAGAATAGGTGTGGGCAAGAATAAATTCTCTGAATTATGTTTCTGTATACTGTGGATTTGCTTGTGTGTTTGGTACAACATAGCGTACACTACAGTGCAGTAGTTGCTTGACAGGATTTATGGAATGAAATCAAGAGGCTAGCTTTTTCAAGATGATGAACATAAATTGTTCAAATTCTACCTAAAAGTAAAGCTGAGAAACGTGTAGATATTGGTAATTATCTAGAGTTCAGCATCATGGAAAGGTCAAATTGAAAAAATCAATATTTCTATTTTAATTTTTTAAAAATAAAATAAAATCACATCTAATAAAACTGATAAGCAACATAATGCAAATAGAGGCTTTGGAATATCTCTTGCTTGATAAAGGCAGTCAGTTGTAATGGAAAAGCTATATGCAATGTGGCATCCTTGACTGAGCTGAGCTCATTGCCTGGCTGGACTCGGTCATGCCTTTGCTGCTGAATTACGGTTACTGAGCGGGCGATTGCTCTGCATTCAGCATTTGATGTGTAGAAACGAAGAGTTTGCTCTTAGGACCATAACGTGCTGTTTTGCTCTCTGTAGGCCCACGAGCGATCCGAGAGCTCAGAGGTTGCTTTTGTTACCCAGCTTGTGAAAAAGCTGATGATTATCATTGCACGACCAGCTCGGCTGCTTGAGTGCCTGGTAAGTTTGGTCCTCGGGAGAGCGTGAGTGTGATCTAAAGGGTATGGTGTGATGTGTGTTTGAGGAGGTAAGGGACACACTTTTGAGAGAAAGTTTAAATTCTGATGAAAACATTGATGAAAAATAAATAAGTATTAAAAAAGGGAGTAATTTGAGTCTTCTACAGTAATATAGAGGTATCTTTTTAATGGGATGCCAGCTGCAGTAATAGTAAATACAATTTTAATATAAATGCTAAAATTAAGGGGGAGGGGCCAAATGTATGTGCTGACATCATTTCATGCAACTTGATGTCACCTGATTTTCCTCGTGTTGTCAACAGGTACAGTGAAGATACAGTGTATAAATGTATGGTCTGCCTGAGATGCCTAAAGAGCTTTGCTAAGGATGAGTTATCAGCAAGAAAAAGTTCCTTTCCACGATATAAATGATATTTGGGCTCTCACACTGAAACTCTTACTGTAGACAGCAATTCCAGAAAAACCTGATGACAGATTTTCTAACTGTGAAAACAGAGAGAGGACAGTGAGAGACCCGAGCAGGTTTGTTAGCCTGGCAGAGAAATCCTATTCAATGCAATTAAAATATATGAAAAATTAGGTCTCATCATGCTTTTCAACAACTTACTTGGGCTAATAAGAAAGTATTTCTGTACTTAGTTCTAGGAGGTGGTGAAAAACGTTCAGGCCATCTCAGTGAAATAGAACACTATCCTGAAAACTTGCAACTTTGAGAATATTTTGTTAGGTATAGTAGACAAGCAGCATGAATATGCATTCCCACTGTGAAGATGTGGCAAGAAAGTTAGTATAATTCTTGAATATATTGGGAAAAAGATGATTAGATCTGTGTTGTATACAACGTTCTGTGGCAATTGATTATGGTGGTCACTTTTGTGACTGCACCTCAAAATGATGTGGAAAGATTGGAGAGTGCGGATGAGTCAGAAAAATTGTTCGAGGGCTGGAGCTGCCACCAACTTACAGTGGAACCTTAAGAAGCTTCCATCTATTTATCATTGTCAGAAGGAAGGTAAAGACATGATTGCCCATGCTTTGTAAATATATCCAGGTACCAGACAGAAACGTAAGGATGGAAAGTAGATTCATTCATATTAAAAATTTGGCTTATTTTTGATAGTGACAGCCAAATGCTTCCATGAAGTAGACATTTTTTTCTCTTGTAAATTCTTGCATCTAAGGTGAATACCTTTTTGGAAGCGAGGCTTTGTTGCACATTGAACAACAAGATGAAATTCCCTGGCCTATATTATTTGAGAGATCCAAGCACATGACATAATGGACCTTTCTGAACATAAAAATAAGAGGGAAATTGCATCTGACTGAGGCATTAGAGAAGTGGCTGAACTAGGAAATTTTGGCTGGATATAAATATAGATATGGTTAATGACTGGAATGTGTTGAAGCTAGCATATCCAGGGGGTGACTTTGTAATCACTGGAATCACCAGAAGATAAATGAGTGTTGCAGAGCTTTCTTTGATAAAGTAGACAAGAATGATCCAACTTTTCAAATGATGTTAGTTTTAGAAAACAGCTGCAACCTCAGGTGGCTTGCTTTGCTGTGTGAACACTTTGAGGAAGACCACTTGCAGTGATGAAGTAGGTCACAGAGCTAGCAAGGTAGATGCCTACACTTCAAGAAGTCTCCACTAGATTACACGGAAAATTCTGGACACAGCTTCATCCAGATTGGGAATTCTTTGGCTTTGAAAGCCGTTTTTGTGATTTAGATGAGTTCTGTGATTCCAGTTATCTTCAAGCATACCTTTAAAATGTTTCTGGGAGTGAAGACAATAAAGAAAGCACATAAATTAAAACTTACTGTATTTGCTGTGCTTACGACTGCCATTTATGCTTGTGCGCACTCTGTTCATAACACATCATCTAGGAAGGCATAAAACTGGCAGGTTTTGTGAGCCCATTTCTATAGTTGGAAGCAGTTCCAAACTCAAACCGGCTCTTAAGCTGCAGATCAGGAGACCTCTGGGTTCTTGCACTGTCTCCTGCACCTGCTGTTCTACAAAGTGTGTGGGAGCAGGTGGAAGCAGAGAAGTCATTGAGATTTGAGTAATGAGCTTTAAAGCATGGAGTGACAACCTTGAAAATGAAGTGGCTAGATCCCAAAGTCTAAAAGCAGTATCTGCATCTGTTTTAGTTAGTCTTTCTTTAAGTCTTTCTTTTTAAGCTGTATTATCTTTCTAGCAATTTTTTTGTATTTCTTCATTTGTTTATTTTATTTTGCTGACATGAAGACTTAAGTATTAATGTTCCTTTTGTCTCATAAAGGAGCAAGATCTATAGCAATAGATAGTCTACCATTTAAATAGCTTGGGAATTGCATTTCATTTTTATTTTGTAACATGTATTTTTTTGCAATTTAACCTTTAACTTCACTGTTTGCTTTTAGATTGTAAATATATGTAGTTTATTCTTCTCTCAGGTTTCTTTTCCACAGGACTTTCATTTCCTTTGTAAGGACTATTATTCTTCATTTAGGTACAACTGTACTCAGAGAATTAAGTAAACCTGCCAAAAAGAAGGCAAAAGTTAAATGTATTTAATTTCTTGATTCTTTTTTTTTTAATATGTTTAAATTTTTGTCACCAGATGTTTTTCTTCTGTCCTTTGCCCGCCAATAAATGTCCTACAGTTGTACCGTGGTACTGGTTCTTTTCAGTATGGTTCCTGCTCAGGTACTTACTGAGGTAGTTGATAAATCTTCTTCCAGACAAACTGGAAGGGAATGTTGTGTTTTGAATCATTGCTGTCTTTGACCATACAAGCCATTTAGTGCAACCAAGAAAGAACATCTTTTCTCCCTTTTTCTAACAGCTCAAATACCCTTACATGTCATATTCACTAATGTTTCTCTTACTTGCAATTTTGTGCTCTCTTTTCTCTTAAATTGCTGAGCATTTTCAAGTCAGTTCTTTTTCTGCTATCCTTCACTGCTGTAAGCTGTAACTCCTCCCCTCTTCTCCCATTTCACTGAAAAGTGTTTGAAGAGTCTTGACAAAACTGCAACTGCCCTCTTCAAACCTCATCCTCTACCAGCAGTGAGAAGTGCATTTGTGAACTTGCTTCTGAGCAGCAGGGCTTCTGCACCCCAAAGCTGGTCTTTTATTTCCAACTAGATCTGTTGGTCTGATAAAAGAGATCACACCTGATTATACACGTTGCTTTCCGTAGGGATTCAGTACTTCAAATCTGAGCTGAGTAGATGAGCCACCCTTGCCCACGCCCCTGCCAGTATTTCATCAACAGAGAAGACTTTCTTTTTGATATGTATAAAAACCTACTGAGGTTGAGATTGGCTACAGAATTGGGTGGGACGGTATAAGATTTGATCAGAACTGATATTTGAAAGCAGGAAAGGTTCATCTTTGCTTAACTCAGCTGTTGGAAAGAGGTGGCAGAAGGAGGCACCTTACTCCTCAACACAGACCTGTTATTGGCATATCAAGTGTGACAAAATTAGGATGTGAGTCCAGGTAAAAGCTTGCATCCTTATGACTGTATTAACCTGGTAGTCTGATTTTGGTTTATAAAAAGTCCCTGCAATCCATGTGCTGTTTGAATGGCAGGTCTAAGCCAGTAGACATCTGGCAATCTGTAATGTGTAAAACAGAGCTTCACTCTTCCCTAGCGAGTGTAATGCGTTGGCTTGCTTCTTGTAACTGCAAATGTTTTGCCTCTCTACCAAACCCAGAATGGACTTGTTTCTGGTGAATCCAGGTGACTCAACCTATGCTCTTTCTCTGCTACATGGGAGTTAATCCATTTGTAATTGTGGAACTGAATTATTTACCTCTCTCTGCCTTTCTCACTGTCTTGCTCTAGGAGTTTGATCCTGAAGAGTTTTACCACTTGTTGGAAGCTGCAGAAGGCCATGCCAAGGAAGGGCAAGGGATTAAATGTGACATTCCTCGTTACATTATCAGCCAGCTGGGACTTACCAGGGATCCCCTGGAGGGTGAGAACTCTTCTTTTTATACTCTCCAAACTACTAACGGGATAATCAAATCTCCAGATACTAACCCTTGGTCACTTCATAGCTAAAAGGGACTTTTGTTTTATTGGACTGATTTTGTTGCTTTTTTTCCCTTATTTTCCTGTTTGCTGTCCAATTCTAAACTATCCTTTCCAGCTGTATGTCTCAAAGGAGTGTTACTAGCATAAGAATCGTACATCAACAGTTACAATTCTTTATTTGGGAGATTAATAATGTCTCCTTGTATTACATCTGAAAAAGTGTTAGTAAATGGCTTTACATTTTAATTGTTTTTCTGTAGTGCTGGAGGGGTCAAACTAAATTTGTGTGTTGTGTTTCTGATCAGCCACTGCTTGCATGCTGTGGTGTCTCCTGTGCTGGTTGGAAAGGATTCTGTCATCCCACTTTATTGTCCTTTCTGGGAAAAGGGTATTTGTTGCGACTTTCCATGGAGTGTGCGCACATGCACATGTGGTTTCCTAAAGTAGACAAACTATATACTTGAAATCAGGTAGGAGTTCACTTGGATGCAAAAGCTTGTATTTCTGGTCCTAAAAGTTATTTAACTAAATAATTAACCAAGGTTATGTTCACAGCAGTGCTAATTTTATGGTGAAGATAGTTTATTTTAGGTTTTAGAATTTTTAGAAATGTTGGATATTACACTTAAGCATTTGATACATTTTTTAAAAAGACCATAAAAATTTACCTTCTGCCAATTACATTGGATTTTTATACAGTCTGTGAAATGACAGTGCTTTTTCAGGTACTGTATAAGTAATGTCTTATAAGAAGCTGGCGGCTTTTCCACTAGGTGCCTGTAGTAAAATGAATCTACTCTAAATGTATAGAGCCCCAGAAGATCTTAACGTTGGAGTTTGTGAGTTAATAGTTCTCCTTGTGTTTTGCTTGTTGATTCTCTTTCCGCTGACAAGTTTTCTGAGCACAAACTCTGGCCCGAGGCATGGCTTGCTCAGCAGCAATAGGAAGCGTGACAGAGGCTGGAGGGAACTGCAGAATATTTCAGCAGTTGATCTGTACTTTTTGTTTTCTCAGGAGAGCATAATTTTACCATAAATTAGTAGTCTGAATAGGACTAGTTTAACTTCTGCAGTGTTTACTAGACTGACAGTGACAAGTTGACTTCAAGTAAAGAGCTCTTCGGGAAAATTTCTACCAAAGATTGCTAAATGCAATTTAATAGCATTTGTTGAAATCTGACATTAAAGGGAAATTTCCTTTGATCCCTGTCATGGGAGAGAACCTTTCTATCACTAATTCCCCTTACTAAAGTCAAATTTTCTTTAGAAATGTGTGGAGATGTCAAGGTGCTTTATTTTCTTTCTGTAAGGAGGGCACCCAGAAATGTCAGTGGTATCTGTTCAGAGACTAGTGGTTAATGTAGGATTTGGTTCTGCAAAGTTTATAGCATCTCCTAAGACAGCTGAGCAGCCTAAACTAACTGACTTTCTCACAGTTGGATGCTGCTCAGCATTTTGCAGAATCGGACGCATTTCACAGAGGGAGATTATTTGAAATGTAATGCTTTTTTTTTCCTGAAGTACATAGGTGTCACCAGGCTATATACAGACATGTACGCATGGAATAGGGTTTGCCATTAGATAGCTTGCAGTTTCTCCAAACTTGCAGTTATTGCTTTTACTTATTAAAGAAGCCATCCAGAATAATTCATGCTGAGAAGACGACCGTTAATTATATTCATCTCTGTATAAAATATTGCCTGCAGCTCACAAGGTGTTAAAGGTTATCACTGTATAATTGGGGTGACTTTTTACAGATGGGAAAAATGCGCTTCATAATCTACAAGCACCTCTTAAAATACTGTTTGTCTTATATAAACAAAGAGAACAGTGTTTGATTGAGATCATTAGTAGTAATCTTTCTGCTTTCTTTTCAGAAATGGCCCAGCTGAATAGCTATGACAGCCCAGACACTCCTGAGACAGATGATTCAGTTGAGGTAAAGCACTAATACATGCACACTGTCTAGCACATTTTTCTCTGAAAAGAAATAGTCTACAGTAAAGAATTAATTATAATGCAGAAAAATTTTATTTTTTTTTAAAAGGATATGACATTTAAAAGTGCATGTTAAAACTAAAGTACGCACTCATTAAACTGGGCTGTACTGTGGAGGTGAAATGCTTTAAAGATGCAAACAGGCATTATCATTAATTCTTGTTGATGTTTCTTTACAGTTGCAGGCAAAAATCATTTTTAATTCATTTCAATTTTTAAAAAATTTTTATATCCGCATATGTAAAATGTGATGGGAATTGAGGGAAGTTGACTTTAGTAATGGACTGTTGGAAAAATCTAGTCACGTAACTCACCAGGTTTCAAAGATCCGTATTACTTTTAGTTGATTGGTATTTTTACAATATAATGTTGAGGAAAAGCCTGAATTTTATAGTCCACTGACTTACTGTGCTATTATTTGGGAAGGGAATCTGCAAGGATCCTAGGGATACAGATTATTAGCCTAAATCTGAACACTCCAGAGATTTAGGATTGAGTTGTGTTTAGGTGAATTCTGCTTAAAAAAGAAAAGGACAAAAAAGTTGCATAGAGAATGAAGTCATTCCTGCTCCCTGATTTATGTTTGTTTTTTGTTTTCTTTCCCCAGAGCCGCGGTGCCTCTGTGCAGTCAAAGAAAACTCCATCTGAGGAAGAATTTGAAAATATTAAACTGATCAGTAATGGAGCTTATGGGTAATGCTTTTTATACTCTACTTTAGAAGAAAATGCTATTATCATCCTACGTAGTGAAGAGCTGTACCAAAGCTAGAGAAATGACTGTTGTCTGCTGGATCCAGATCATAATGAATATTGCTTGGGCCTTACAAAGGTTCCAAACTTATGATGTCTTGCGGGAGATGCTATTTCATTAATGTTCTCTGGGTTTTTAGGCAATACCACCTGTATATTGCTGTTTGCCAGCTGTGAAGGCCTCACGCTGCACTGAGCTGATGTTCCAGCTCAGTGACCCTCTGTAAAAAGTGGTTGCCCTGCAGTAAAGCTCTCAGAAAAGTTTGCTGAAGTCCTTCCTCGCTGTGACCTCAGACCTTTTCTTTCTGCAGCTATTTCTGCAACATTGGCCTGAAATGACAAAAACATTTTCTCTGAACATTATCTCTAAGAGAAGTATTGTCACATAGTCTATTGTGAAATTTCTTAGAGAAAAATGTAGCTTCAGGAATGTGAGAAAATTATTTTGCACCCGTGTTTTTATTGCTTTTCAGGACATTGTGCATGTCCTATGATTTGTGTTTATGCAGGAGTTAAATGAGCGAGAGTAAAATTCTGTAGTTGCAAATGCTGTTGGTTACTCATTGAAACAGCAAAAATGTTAAAGGAAAGTTATGATTTTCCATGTATTGAGATCATATATGTAACGTACATGGCTGTGAGTTTTGAAATACTAAAATAAACGCTAAAATTAGATATGGGCAGATCTACTTGAGAAGTCATGCAGTAAAAATGCCATTAGATTTTTATTACCTATTGAAGAATCCAGAATGGAGTTCCTCAGTTAAAAATTTAACTGTTCCTGCAAATCTATCCAGAATATTAAAGACAATTCCTGACTCTTTGCAGTTTATAAATCCTTATCAGTGATATTCAGTAGGCCATAACTGAAAAGCAGTGATTCTCAGTAGGCTGTAACAGCAAAACTAAAGCATGTGCTTGAGTGTTTTGTTGAAGCAGGCAGTTAGTTAACAGCAACTTGTTTCTTTAAGTTATGTGAAAGAGTGTAAGCATATTTCTTTTGGTCTGTGAAGACACATTAGAGCAAATTGAAGAGCCATATTGCTGCACAAGAAAATTTTGTATGTTTTTGAGTCATATTTCTGGACAGATACCATGATCTTAAACAGATCTCTGTAAAAATGAGAGGGGCGGAAGTTTTGCTCTAACTCATATCTTGTCTTTTTGCTGGTTGTATTTCATAGTCAGCTGCTTGTGAGACATGATAACATGGTAAATGTAATACGCTCCAGAGAAAAAGAAGCAAGTACTGATTCAATAAGGCAGGCAAACTGGATGAAAATTTTATTTGCAAACTGTATTATTAATGTGCAGGAATCTAATGATCTGCAAGTGATAGAAATGTAAGAGATGCTTTACTGAAGGAAATCCCTGGTGACCGTGTTATGTCAAATCCATGTTATGGAGTTGGAAAGAAATTTTGCCTGTTGCTTGCATTTTGGACAATGTTTTAGTTAAATGGTGACTATAATGTTGAAAAATACATACCATGGCATTTGTTAGTCACATCAATGAGAATGCTACTTAATTCAAAGAGGCCTGATCAGAGTAGCTTTTGGAAGAGAAGCATCATGGGGTTCCTTCTTTTCTAGAGGAGCTTGGCATTAAGATGGGTTTTTATGGAGTCACAAATAGGTTTGTCAATATCAATCCAAAACAGTTACCATCTACGATTTCTTTAAAATAGCGTGAACTGAAAATGATCCTTTGCTCTTGATATGTGGTTTTCTAGAGCGGTGTACTTGGTGCGACACAAGACCACCCGTCAACGTTTTGCCATGAAGAAGATCAACAAACAAAACCTAATTTTGAGAAACCAGATCCAACAGGCTTTTGTGGAGAGAGATATCTTGACTTTTGCTGAGAACCCCTTTGTAGTCAGCATGTTCTGCTCCTTCGAGACCAAGCGCCATCTGTGCATGGTTATGGAGTATGTGGAAGGTATCTATTGAATACTGGCATGTTTGTCATAATTCAGTCTTGTGAAAGGACCTTAGAAAGGATGTGCATGTAGTGTATACATAGTGTCTCCCATCGTTAAAGATGACATTTCTAAGTGAGTTGTAAAATGTGTACTTTTGGGTGTAATACTGATCACTGCACTACTCTGAACATAATAAATGGGAAGAATGTCTTTTGTGTTTGTGATGCTCCATTTTCATGTAAGGTAAGCGCAGTTCGTGCTATGTCCCTCCCTCTGAGTGTGGGGAGGTTATGAAGCCCGTGTCGGGAGGACGTGTACAGACTACTTGGGCTGAGCTGGAGAAATGAGTCATTCTACCCTGCGGGCATGATTTTGTGTAAGGAGATGCTCTTTCTTTGAATCCCTGTGGCTAATGCAGTGTGTTTGTAGTGGAGTTGAGGAAACATAAAGCCACTGCTCTTCCTTCTTAATTAATATTTTCCATTTCACTGTGTCGTATTCGCAACTTTATTTTAGGAGGTGATTGTGCTACACTTCTCAAGAACATTGGTGCTCTACCTGTTGATATGGCCAGGATGTATTTTGCCGAGACTGTTTTGGCATTGGAGTACCTACACAATTATGGGATTGTTCACCGTGACCTAAAACCTGATAAGTAAGTATTTAGCTCTTCAGAAGCTCGGGGGAGAGACCCAATTCATGAGAGGTTTTCTCTGTAGGCAAGAGGACATGGGAACTAGAGACAGTAGAAGAAAGCTTTGATGGGATCAGGAATAAAGAAGGTTTTAGGGAGTCTCTTGCTTCAGAGGTACAGAATCAGTTTGTCAGTGAGAGGAGGTGGGAAGAACCTTTTTGAGGCTTCGGAGGAGAATTTAGATGGGAGTTAGGCTGGACTTCACCAGATCTAGCTCTGCTCGTATTGGAGATTAAGAATTTTTGGGCACTTATAAAACATGGTCTTTACTCTGAAGGTCTCCTCAAAGCTATGTATGCATAAGTGTAAGAAGGATGGGATGCACATGCAGTTAAGGAAAAACAGAGAACAAGATATGAAAGGTTTTGAGAACTGTTGGATATGGTTGCATCTTGGGTCTTTTCTGCCCTCTTCTGTGCTGTTGAAACTCTCTGATGTAAATGCAGAAGCTAAAATGTGTGGTGCTACCTGCAAAAATCTTTCTGTCTTCATTTAGACTTTTCAGCAGTTAAGCATAGAAAAATGAGAGTAAACAGTAGTGTTTCAGCTGTTGTCTCAAACCTGTTGTTGCTCTGGTGAAATTTAGCAGAAGTTAGTCTGATTTCTGGTTGCCTTAGCATCTCTGTGAGGTTCAGTTGCATAGGAGATTCCAGGTGTTTGATCGACTGTGCTGAGATTGCACTTAGAGTTATCCTGTGATTTTTTTTTCTTGTTTTATCTCCTTTTGGGAAACAATATTAGATTATTTTGCTTTTGCTCTTTCTTCCAGTCTCCTGATAACCTCCATGGGTCACATTAAACTGACTGACTTTGGATTGTCTAAAATTGGGTTAATGAGTCTTACAACTAACCTCTATGAGGGACACATTGAGAAAGACACCAGGGAATTTCTGGACAAGCAGGTAAGCTAAAACATTTTATCCATGGAGTGGGCTCAGATGCGGGGCTGGGGTCTTAAGAAACGTAGCCTCTTGGGCCAGAATCAGAGTTTGCAGAACACTACCTCGCTGCCTTGACCTTGTGCTGTGCATCGTGTAAGGGTTGAGGGGAGATATGACTCTGGTCTCATATTTCTGCACAAAATTGCATTGTGTTTTTTATACCAACTTCTTGTTCTGGAGTGATGCACTTCAGTGTTTGGGTTAGGATTTCTAAGGTGTGTTCTGGGCTGCAGTACAGGTGCAAACAGAAATCAGAGTAGTTCATTTAGGGATGTAACTCTGATTTTGCTGGAAGGTTGTTCCACAGTCTCCCCCTTCTGGCCCTTACTAAGTTCTTGGCCAGTTACTGTGTGTTTGTTCTTGTAATTTTGTCTGACAGCTTAAACATTGATTTTTAACCTCTTGATGCTTACCAAGGGTCAATCTCTTCCATAGCCTTCATTTTGCTAGGCTTAACCAGCTAAGATCTTATAGGTAACAAGATTTTCCTTTGAATAAATAGCTCTTCCATGCACTTGTTTCAGCTTGAGTTAATCTTTCCTGAGCATCGTTAAGAGGAGCTATACACTATATTCTAGGTGAAGGCACACTAGTGCCTTGTATAATGGAAATAAAAAATGCTTCTCTCTTCTGAAAAGACCTAGGATTGCAGCTGATTTTTTTTTTAAACTTTGCTATGTTAGTGAGTTCATAACTCACTCTGTGGTAAACAGTGCACACTTGGGTTTCTTTTCTTCCTTTGCATGCAGAAAATGCTGTTTTTTTGTTGCAGGAACTCTCATTAGGTGCTAGATCATGGTCCTTGTGTTTTGCAGTATATATATATTTTTTACAACTATTTTGTTGGGTTTTGTTACTCCTAAGCCCAAGGTAACCTAGTTCTTCCCATATGATGTGCTAGCAGTTGTCTGTGCCAGCTCTACCTCGCAAGTTTGAGCCCTCTATGAATATAGCTGTAAATGCTGAAGTGAAGTCATACTCTGTTGCTGATTCTACATCTGTGGAGCTAAATTCTGTTAAGAGAGATATGCAAGGTTTGTGAAAATTCAGACCCTGATAGCCATAGCTGTGTCAGTAGAAATCTGTTATACAGACACAATTATACACGTGAAATATGCATCTTTTTTCTCTGTTTTACTGTACATGCACCAAAGAACTGCTTAGCCAGCATGTCCGCACTAGGAACGTTTTGTTGTATGTGATACCATCTCTGTGCAAAGAATGTGTTCCTCGTATAGACTTTTGCTACGTGGAAAGAGTTTACAGCATTAAGTTATTAGTAATAAAGCCTTAAATTCCTTTTAAAGTGCTGAGGTAAAAAAATAATAAAAAAGCCCTAGACAAAAGTAAGCTTTTGTGTGAACTTGGCAATTTGTAGGTTCATTACTTTCCTGTCTTTTCTCTTGAGGTCTGTGGGACTCCGGAATACATTGCACCAGAAGTGATCCTGCGGCAGGGCTATGGGAAGCCTGTGGACTGGTGGGCCATGGGAGTTATTCTCTATGAGTTTTTGGTTGGCTGTGTCCCTTTCTTTGGTGACACACCTGAAGAACTGTTTGGACAAGTGATCAGTGGTAAGTTTTCTTCTGTTTCTGAAGGGCTTTCCAAGTGTGCTGTGAAATAAAACCTATAATGTATTGAGGATCTGTAGTTTAGTCTGGAAAAACTAAGTATAAAATGATATTCTTATTTTAAAATATGTGTATTTCTATGTTGAAAAGGCAGCATCAAGCTGATTCTACCTGCTGAATGTTCTTGAATTGCT
Source organism: Rhea pennata (assembly GCF_028389875.1). Taxonomy (NCBI): domain Eukaryota; kingdom Metazoa; phylum Chordata; class Aves; order Rheiformes; family Rheidae; genus Rhea; species Rhea pennata. The sequence goes on along the minus strand of NC_084670.1, from coordinate 10,933,584 downwards.
AAACACCGTGCTAGATATTTCTGTCGATGTGCGTGGTTGGGGAATCATACAAATAATTATCCTTATGGGATTGGGGGAGAATATTTTGGAGTTTTTGGAGTTTTTCTGTTCTGTCTTTTAACTTACAGGATATAGAATATGAAAGGAGCAGCTGACAACTAGTCTAGTTTGCTCTGATTTTATGTTATTCCTTCTGTAGGTGCAAAGGTCAATCAATTAGTAATTGTCGTACAAATGAAATAAAAAAGAAATTCTAAAACAAAACACATTGATGCTGTTGTGCTCGGTGCCTTCGTGTCTTGTGGGTTTTTAAACCTGTCTCCCACTTGGAGCTGGACAAATGCTTGCTTTGTGTTCTCTCAGTGAATATGCCAGAGAAAACATTTCCTATTGGGAATGCTTTCTGAAACAGTAAATTTTTTTAAGACTTGGCAAATGTGCTTTGTGAATAGCAAATTTCAGTGAAGAGCTAAATTTGATGCATGAAATGGTTACCTGTGAATTGTTTGCTCTGTTCCAAGTATAACTAGCTTGGAGTGTGCAGGCACGAGATACAGCCGCAGTATTGTCGCTGTCATTGTTTATGGATTGTCATGGAAGTCCCATTTCATACTTTATTAATAGAGTTCTTAATGCCTTTTTTTTCTCTGCAAGCACTGCTTGGAGTGACAGCAGCTTTATTTGAGGCTGAATTTTATGCATTTTTGAAAATGTCAGTGCTTGAATTATATTAAGTATGCAAGCTGCTGAATTCAAGGTATTTGTGTTTCTGGGGCAGTATTGAACACTGCTTCCTATGGTATAGGAATGTGAATGATTATTCAAATTGTTCTTGAAGTGGGTGGAAAATGTCAAGTCTCTTTTTTTCTTCTCAGACGAAATTGCCTGGCCAGATGGTGACGATGCATTGCCTCCAGATGCCCAGGACCTCATTTCTAAGCTTCTTCGCCAAAATCCTCTGGAAAGAATAGGAACAGGTAGGAACCTTGTGTATGGAAAAGTGCTTACCAGAAACCGCCAAAGAAGCTACCTTGCTACTGAGGCACACCAAACTGAGTTGAAAAATGCTGCTTTACATCAAGGAAGCAGGTTTTGGGAGCTGAATGAATCTTGTGTGATCAAGCTCTGAGAATTAGAGTAGACTGTGCTTGAGTCAGATGGATGTTACTGTCTTGTTTGGGATAAGTGAAAAACATAACTTCTCAAATTTGGGCTGTTCCATTTGTTTATGCTGTCCCTGGCATGAGGGTCTCATCTCAATTTGAGCAGAGTATAATCAGATTTATTTGAAAATTCTATTTGACTAGGGGAGTAATCCCTTACATTGATGAGAAATCACGGATGTAATAAAACAAGACTTGCCCATTCGTAGAAGACACTGCTGTAGAATTCTCCAAAGATTCAAAATCTGATAATGTCTTTGGCTAAGTCAGATGCGTTTGTCATTTTTTCTATGTTGTAATGTCAGATTTAAACTTTTACAAGCAGCCTTTCTGTTTCTTGATAGAAGATAACCATCAATAATCTCGAGCTACCCTACTGTTTAAAAATAGTTTGTCCAATGCTGCAGCTTCACAGTACAGATTGTTTCATTGATTCATTTGTTTGGTTTAATTTTGGACTTTTAATTGGAAACTACATTTTAAGGATAAAATAGAAACTAAATAAATAACAATTCTAAAAGGTGCATTTATTCAGCAGACTTAACACATGTGCGCACAAGGGTAATGAATAGATCATGAGTTAACAGTATAATCAGATGGTGTTCACATGTACTTCTCTACTTTAGATCCATCTAGTTGAAAGATGTTGCCATGGAAAAGATGTAGTGTTTCTTGCTTTATAAAATGAGTTGATGGGCTGATTTTTTGATCCCTTATACACCTGCATTGCTGAAACCGCTCTTCTACTTGGTATCTCCTACTGCCACTGGCATTCAGCAAACCTTTTATCTTTTCCTCTGCTATTTTTTTAAAAGATAGTAGTATCTTTTATGAATATTAATTTCATTTGAAAAAAAATACACCTAGTAGCAGACAGATAATCCTTATTTTTTTCTTCTGGACACCCAAGCTTCTGAGGTTAATAACAAAGATACTAATTCAGATGGAGATTTAAGCCCCTGCCTCGTTTTAAGCACGTAGATGATATTACTGACTGGAATGGAGCTACTCAGTTGCTAAGGACCTTTCTGAGTTTGCACTCTTCACTTAGCTATGAGCAAGATGGTATTTAGAGTTTGGAAATTTTAAATTAAGATGTTAATTAGTACTCAGTCTTGCAACTTGCTGTGGAATGTAACGGCAGATGCTGTCTTCCAGTCAACTTAGTCAGGTGTTGTCCTTAAATATGAAAAGGAGGTGGGAAGGAGGAAATTTGTTTGGTTTTTATCCTATATCAAGGATAGGTTATTTCTCAAAATTCTTGGAAACTGAATCACTTAGGTATTCAGGTTTTCTTTCAGGCTCTTGATAGTTTTAGGATTTGTATTTCTTGTTATGAAAATGCTAGAAGAAATAACTCTGCAATAAAAGATGCTTATTTCAGGTAGTGCCTTTGAAGTGAAACAGCACCGATTCTTTAAAGATTTGGACTGGAATGGATTACTTCGACAGAAAGCCGAATTCATTCCACAGTTGGAATCTGAGGATGACACAAGCTATTTTGACAGTAAGACTGAAGATTCAGCATAAATTGCATCATATTCTTTATGCATATTTCACTTTACCTTAAAAATTTTTAAGTATAAATCGTTGACAGCTATTGAATAAAATGCTTGTTGGGAATTCCTTTAAAAAGTCTCTGTTGAATGCCAGATATTGAAAACAAATGAGTTTTAAATGGAAAATGTTGTTGTAAAGTCAGCTGGTTTTCCACTGGTGCTTGTGGATCTGCCAGCCATGGCCTTACAGTGTAATGTGTGTTATACAGGTTTTATTGCAGTGCTTTCAGAGCAGGTTGGTATATCCAGCTTCCTTAAGTTTCTGAGCCCTATCATCTTTCCTTAGTGACTGACCGTTTTCAGGCAAAAAACATTTTTATAAAAGAACCTAAAGCTTGAACACAAATCAGGAGAGGAAATACTTTTAAAAGTTTTAAAGTAACCTAAATTATTTATGCTGTAAGGGTCACTTTATTTTAGTGCCGTTAACTGCAGTGAAGTATGAAGTGTCTGCTCAGTGTACGTAAATGTCTCAGATTTAGTGTGGTATCAGTATTACGTACGACTCGTGATATTTTCAGATCAGCCCCAGCCAGGGAGGCAGTGCTGTCGGGATGAGAGGGTTGTGTGGGTCACGGAGTGGTCTCTGTCCCCATCCTCTGCTCCCTGGCTTTTCCCCTTTGACTTTGGGAGGTGGGCTGGTCACCAGTCAGGGGGTCTTCCCCCTGCTCCAGCTGCACCATAAGATAATTCTGGGATATTTCAGTCCCTGGGCGATACGAATTTCTGCCCTGCTTCAAAGGAATGTCTTCTGTCCTCCCAGGGCTGCTGCGAGCCCTGTTGTTGCTCTGCTCCTGTGCCGTGCAGGGGCAGTGGCCAGCTCCTGGAGTGTCCAGGCGCGCTCAGCACGTTGGCAGGGCAGCTTTGAAGCACGTCCTTCCTAAGGGCTGGAATACTCTCATGTTGGGAAATACCTCACATGGACACCGATAAGAGTTGGCATTGCTGTTCTAAACCCTAATGCAGAAAAATTCAGAATTTATAAAAGTAGCTTTCTGGCTGATACAGTGCTGCAAATTTAGCTCAGTATAGCTATCAGCTTTCTGTAGCCAAACTTATTAACCCCCACCACAAAATCCGGTGTGGCTTAGAACTACAGTATTGCAAATCTCAAAGCACGAAATCTCTTTGGAGGCATTTGAGATTTTTGCATTAAAAATAGCTTTGCATATTGGCTACTTGCCCGTTTTCTTTCACAAAATCTAATCCTTTTGCTAGTTGTGGGAAGGAGAAGAGGAACTATTTTGGTGGGTAAATATTTCTGTTTTACAAAGACAACTCATATGTATGTAGACAGCATGGACTTTGTGCATTACAAAGCCATTTCACTGGAAATTGGAACAGAGTGAATTGCTTCCCTGTTTCCTTACATACTATTGTTTGCCTTAGGAAATATTCTTATTAAGAAGGGTCTACAGGATTAGATACCTATGTGATTTCTGCTGAGAATCAATGGCTTTCAGAATATAATATAGCTGAGGGCTTATGATAAATTCAGTAGATGTGAGAAATGACGTGTTCTTCACTGCTTATTGTATGGGATGAGCAAAACTGGCTGGGTGCATTTCAGTATTGAGGAAAATACTCATCATGGTGTGTGAACAGTCAGAGTTCTTTGTAGGTAGACAAGTGGGAATTGGTGCAAAGACTATTCTTGTGTAACCATGTCCTGCCTGAGGGTATATTACAGGAGTCATCAGCGCTTCTTGCACTGATTAAATGTGCCATGTCTTGTTCACAGCCCGGTCAGAACGGTACCAACACCTGGATTCAGAAGAGGAGGAGGACACTAATGATGATGATCACGTGGAAATTAGGCAGTTCTCCTCGTGCTCACCGAGGTTCAGCAAGGTAAGAGCAGGCTGGTTTGTTGAAAGAAAAATCTAGAGAGGAACACAATTTCAGAGGCCAATATTGCTTTGTATGAGGTAGATTTTAACAATGCAGGTGAAAATGTAGGAACCACGTAATGTTTAGTATTCACTGAGGAAGGAACGAACTGTGTACCTGTTTACTCTGTGCTAATAGAAGTGCGAGACTAGTTGCAGAACGAGATCTTTTATTTTTTAGTTTCACTAATACATGTGGTTATGCAGAGGTCTCTCCTGCTTCTGATGCAGTTTAATTTTTTCACTGATAACTCGGATAATGGCATAGGGAGGTATGCTTATTTCTTTCAGACAACATCATTCTGAAAGGGCCTTCCAGTAGGTGAGAAGAGGGTATGAGGATGAAAATTGATTTTGACATCTTGGAATAATGATCTAAAATCAAAGGGATCACATGCAGTAAGAGCAAATGCAAAGTTCTACACCTGCGCTTCTCATTGTTTCAAATACAAGATGAGAAACAAAAGATGAGGATCTGGGCTTGTAGTGAGTGGATTGTGAGTTAAACGTGAAATTATTAAAAAGGAAAAAAAAAGCTATTATCATACTGGACAAGGAACACTATTTTCTGCAAGGCAAATAAAGAAACCCTTTCCATCTGTTCAGCAGTTAGGGAGGGCTGAGGGGAGCACTCTGTCCAGTTCTGGACAATGTTCTTGAAAAGAAACATGGACCAGTGAAAGGGAGACCTGAGGGAAGGAACAAGAATGATCAGAGATCTACAAAACATAAAACTTAAAAGGAAAGCCTGGAGGAAAGTTCAGTCTAGAACAGAGAAGATTGAGGGAAAGGCACGATAGCAGTTTTCAAACAAAAAACTGCTAGGAGGAAGGAACTACATTTCTTCCTATTTTATCCAGAATTGACGTGAGATCATGGGCATAAACTGTCATAAAGGAGTTACAGAATAGATGGTAAGAAAAAGTTTCCAATGTTGAAAAATTATTAAGCACAGACACTAGTTGCCTGGGGAATTTGTAGAATTGCCATCACCAGCAGCTTTTAAGAACAGGTTGGAGGAACATCTGCCTGGTGATTAAAAGAGAGATGGTGCTGCTTTGAGGTAGGGAAATGGACAGGATGCCCTGAGGAGGTCCCTTCTAGCCCTACTTTCTGGATTTAGTATGCCTTAGTCAGACCTGCTTATATGGGTCTGGAGTCTAAAATAAAAGCTGGAATTCCAGACATTTCAAAGTAGTACAACTCCACTGTTAACTTGGATAAAACAAAGTATGTTCAGGGAGGGGAAGAAGGGGAAAGAAATGCTGTTTTGGTGTCTGAGCACTCTATGAACTGCATTTTCCTTTTTTTGATGAGCATGGGAGTAGGAATTTTATGCAGGGCCTAGGAAAGGTATTTCAGTTTTTCGTACAACAGTGCCTCCAGGTTTCCAATACTGGTCCACTCTTCTTTGTCCTCAGCTGGGCTGCAGTGTTTTAAGTAACAGTTACTATTAATTTTATGGAGGTGCTCCTGATTTGTATTACCAAAAGTGTGTTTAAGATTGACCTGAAGATTAGTCAGGCTTTTTAAAAGTTCTCATGAGCATGTAAGGGCTTCTCTTTTCTTTTTTTTCTGTTTCTTTTTTCACTGTGAGTATTTATTCATCTGTTAGACAGAAGCTTTTCTTCGGGGTTCCGTATTTTTGCCACAAAGAGAAAAAGTTCACTTTTAATGAATTTATTTTAAGCCCTGGAAAATTATACAGCATTTGTAGTGTGGGAGGCATAAAAGGCTCATTATATTTTGAAATTCTTGTCTGACAATTCAGCCATATGATTTATTAATAGTTATCTTGTTGATGCTCTGAATTTTTAATAACATTATTTTCATTAATCTCTTCTTATGTAAATTAGGTCTACAGTCAAGTGTAGTTTTAAAAGCATGGATTTTTTTTTGCTTAATCATTTAATTATTTAAAGACGGCTGTAAAACCGAGAGAGGCACTTTCATTAAGCTGTCAGCATTATAGTAGATTCCTTGAGGAGGGCAGGACATTTTTGTTCTGAAATAAGCTTGGGGCAATGCTGATAGACTGATGATAATGAAATGGGGTCATGAGCATGATGCCTATCATCAAAATGAATTTGTGTAGTAAGATTTCAAGATCCAGATGCCAACCTTCAAGACTCACAGAGTCCATTTTAGCAATTTCTCTGCTTAGATTTGAGGATTACTGTTAAAAAAACAAAAATCTCAGTTTCAAAAGTTCTTTCTATTACTGTGGTGTTGCACTTTTTACAGAGTACAGATGTTGGGTGCTATTGTAAAAAAGCATATTTGATGTTTCTGCAGCTTATCTTGTTCCTTTTCTCCCTGGTGAACATAAGAGCATGTCACACTTGCACTGGGTTCTTTGTTATTTAGTTGAGGACCGTTGCTAAGGTCACGCTTTCAGGGAGTATCTGCCATTTTGAAGAGCTTGTACCCTTGGCCAGGAAAGGCCACGTAGGATTTTCTCTATCCTTCGTACAGAAGAATCTTTTGCTACTTGCAGGTGTACAGCAGCATGGAGCGTCTTTCCATCCATGAAGAGAGGAAGACTCCGCCACCAACTAAACGGAGCCTGAGTGAGGAAAAAGACGACCGATTAGACAGCCTTGGCAGCTTGAAGAGTCGAGACCGCAGCTGGGTGATTGGATCTCCTGAGATGTAAGTTTAATAGAACTGAATCTTCTGGTTTTCTAGCAGCATATGAGAAAGCCTTGTACTCTTTCCCTGCCAGTCTTAGGTCAAAATTCTTCATATGGTGTATTTCCAAAAGTGGAACTTGAAGAGCAGAATAAATAGCAGAAAATGAACATATGGAAGTGCACTGACATCTCCTAAACTTGTAGTGGATACCTCAAACAAAATTAAAGGAATTTTAAATTAAAGGAATAAAGGCTTAAGTAAAGCCTTCATTTGCAGACAGGCTAGTTATGCTAGAGAGGTGCCAACAGCAATTTATTTCTTAAACATCAGTGAATCCAAAATCTGGTGTTACCAGCCTTCTTCTCTGTTGCATTTTAAACCATTAGGAGAGTCAAAATTTTCCAAAGTTCAGAATATCCTCCAAAATCTTTACTTCTAATAAAAATATCAGTAAAATATATGAACACTTCGAATTTGGATACCCCATCATACATCTAGTGTGACTAAAATAATTGTCGAACTTCTCTTAAGAAGGGATTTCTCCCATTTTTGTAACTCCTGTGTAAAGCTTTTACACTAATATGTGACATTACAAAGATCATAAAATGTGGTTGTGATCTCATCTCTGTGACTCCATTCAGAAATTATTTTATAGATTGTATGTTTAACTGACATTCATCTTGTATCAAGCCTTCCTTGCTTGAAATTTACAGCAATTTTGAAGGCAAAATTAGCAATTCCAATTCCAAATCTAATTCCAAAAGGAATATGGATGATGATTTGCATCTGCTCTTTTTTTGTAATTGATTGGAGTAATATTTAATTTCGTATTCATTGTATTATATTTTTGTTTGGTTTTATTCCTTCCTTTCTTAGAAGGTTAGTAATGGAATATTTTGGAAGTCTAAACTCAGGTAACACCCTGATCCTCTGCTGGTTTATATCTTCATGATGTAGCTTGGCCTCCTAGCTACATCTGAAATGGGCTTCAGATGCTGGAGTTGGGTCCCTGCACTGCTTTTGTTCCATATCTACTGTTCACCCTTTGAAGTTTGTTATTCCTGCAACGTAACCGAGAGCCTCCGTCTTGTTTTTTCTCCTAGACTGCGGAAGCGCCTGTCCATGTCTGAATCCTCGCACACGGAGAGCGACTCCAGCCCGCCCTTGACGGTGCGCCGGCGCTGCTCGGGGCTCCTCGACATGCCCCGCTTCGCCATCTCGGCCGAGGAGGAGGGCAGCACGCTCAAGCGGCCGCAGTCGGAGGGGATGCTGCTGTGCGCCGGGCAGGCCCGCGAGGGGCTGCCCCTGCCCATCCTGGAGCAGCCCCTGGAGCAAGAGCCGCAGCTGGAGGGCGACGCGGGACTCGCAACCCCCTCCGCGGCTGCCAGCGGCGCCACCGCGCTGACGGGTACGTGTGCGGCGTGGCGGCGCGGTCCCGAAGGGAGATGTGTTAGTTTTGCAGATACGAATTGTGTAGCAATACGGACTTGGATTGTCAGGGGCTGCGATTCTCATGCGAAGTGGTATTTTAGTATGGTTTTGTGGCTCTGCTTGCCTTTAAAGTAACACCAGTGGTTTAATCTCTTCAAAATTGCATCTTTTATTGCAATCCTGTCATTTCAAATTGATTAAGGTCTTCTCATGCTTGAGACCTATTTACTCTTAATAGGATCTGTGCCTACCTGAGGCAGAATTTTTTAAGCAGTAATCAGAGCAGGTCACTTAGCTGAGGCTGGAGAATAAGGATGTTTAACTCTCTAACCAAAAAGCACTTCCCGTGATTTATTTTTTTCCTCTGAAAAGCTTTGTTTGGACTAAAGGCTTGAAATTTGCTGAGGGGAGTGGCTTTTGTGCCAGGGACATGCTGTTTACTGCCTCAGCCAAATATACCTGAATTTGGCCAAGTTAAAAGTTGAAAAACATGCAGCTTGCATAGATTTAGTAGAGTTATCTTAGAACCAGTGTTTGGATTCTCAGACAGCTCTGCCTCTCCTGAGGCCCTTCTGCAGCCCTGGTCTGAGCAGCACCTTCCCCCACGACAGTAGCCCTGGCCTGCTGCTGCCCGAGGCTGAGCTCTGGGTGCTGGGCAATTGAATTAAGGCAAGAGGGGAGGAAGACAGGCTTGGAGCAGTAGGTGATACGGGTGAAATGGTGTCATCTGGTCAGAGACAGCTGGAGCAAGGGAAAAGGCTGGACCTGAAAGCTGTTATATGAGAAGGAAGGCATATTGATGGGGAGAACTAGAGTGCAGTGTTGAGGAATAAGGGCTAACTGGGTAAGAAAAGAGATTATGGATGCATTATGGACGCATAATCCGTGCATTATGGAGATTATGGACAAAAGGGATACCGAACAGAGTTGGAGTCGCAGTGAGGCTGGACAGGAACACAGTGAAGGGCACTGAGCATGGTGATGGTGGATTGACTGCAGGAGTGGAAAGGCCTTAGAGTAAGTTTGCATCCAAGCCTGGAGTGAAACCCAAGGTTCCCAGCTCTCATTATCCCTCTTCTGCAATCCCATCTGAGTGCAATTTGCTCACAAATTGTCCCATTGCCCTTTATGGCTGGTTCTCTCAGAAGATGAGAGCCTGGTATTGCAATCACTTAATCCATTAACTCATATGGAGAGGTGTAGGTATGATGGAAGTGACTTACCATACCCTAAGATGACACAAGTCATGGCGAAAGCGTAGGATAAAAGTCTTAGAGCTTCTCAATTTCACACAGAAAGCCTAGAAACATGCAAATAACAATTACAAGAAAGTTCTCAGTACAAATTTGAGCATCTGAAAGTTGTGATAGACAAAAATGAAGCTTCTTAGGGCAGCCTGCACCCTTGTGCATTAGAACAGACTTAAATTCCATGCTCCTCAGATCTTCCAGTGCTTCAGTCAGTGCCTGGGATTCAAGGATAGCATTGCTTCAGTGCATCCCCTGCCTGCAAAGTAAAGTCAGAGGCAGGGGATTGCAGGCAAAAGAATTTCATTCCTGTCACTGCCTTGGAGTGCTCCTCTAATGCGTAATTCAGCCTTTTCACATGCAGCCTCCAATTCTGAGTTCCTCATTGTCTGGGAGCCTAATCTGAAAGTCTGTGGCTGTTAAATGTTGAACTGGCATCTGGTACTGCAGTGTATGGGAATGGTGCTCTGAATTTTTATTTCCATGGTACTTCCTGCTTTTAGTATGCAGAGCAGTGGTGCCCACTTAAATAGCAGTGATCAATGTTTTATTCTGTCCTCTTTGTTCAAAAGGTGGCCCTTAGGCTTTATTTATTGCATGCTGTTCCAAATTTGCTTTTGAAGACAGAATGATTAATTTTGCTCATGGACTTGCTGCGTTGTTCACCAGTTGCATTCCTGAGCACCTTGCAAGTTCCAATTAATGCGTTTTCACAGCGCCCCTTTAAGATATCAGCTGGGGAACTGAGGAACAGAGCTTGAGGACACCCCTTTCCTCCTGAACCTGCTAATGCTGCATGCCCAGTCTGAGAAACTTGGCCTGGTTTTACAGTTTACTTTGCATTTTATATATAATTACAGAAGGTTAAGTAATTCAAGATTGAATTGTGAATAGTGCACAGAAGTGGGCAAATTAGGGTTGTCACTGAAATCCAGATTTTTGCTTTCCCTTACTTTAGTATCTTACTGTTCTCTTAAAATGGAGTTTTTATGTGCAAGTACAGTAAAACGTGGTTCTTCTATTACAAGTGGGTTTTAACTTTAAGATTGACGATTCTTGCTGGTTGTAAAAATGGAGCACTTGCCATAAACTTGTTTCCATCTATAAGCAATCCTATCGAAATGGCTTGCTTAGGTGCAGAACTGCACCATAGCTTTAGGATTCATGCAACTCTTCTACTGAGCAATGTGATTTCATTAGCAAACTTTTCCAACAGAATAGAAGCTGCTAATTTTCTATGTTCAGAATAATACCATTTCTGTAAATAAGAATTCAAGCCCTGGGGTTTCTTCTTAGGAAAATTTACTCTTGGACTTCATGTAAACATGACTTTGATTTAATGTATTTTGCCTGTAGGGGAATAGACTGTTAGGAATTCCCTGTGGTTCTAATCTGTTTTAATTTAAACTGTAGCTGGGAGCACTGCAGATTTCTCTGATCCACGCGCTCGCAGTAATAGCAATGAAGGCCCAGACTTTACCACTCCAAAAGCCATCAGCGATTTGGCAGTGCGGCGGGCACGACACAGGTTGCTCTCTGGGGAATCAGGGGAGAAACGTACCTCGAGACCTGTCAATAAAGTGATTAAATCAGCATCCGCTACTGCCTTGTCTCTCCTGATTCCCTCAGGTAAGAAATGCCTTGAGTTAGGCATTGTGAGACTCTGCAAGCACCGAACAAAAGATCTGCGGATAGGTCCTCCCCTTTCCGCGCTCCCAGACTACCGCTGCATCCCAGCTTTTACAGTTGTGAATATTTACTGCTTGCTAGGGTAACAAATACTGATTCATCAAAGATGAGGAGTATTTGTGCTGGGGGGGCTCTGTCTGCAGCTTCTGCAAATGGCAACTGGCCCTTACTGTTTTGGGGAGTAGTTTTTTGTTTAATTTGGCTCCTGGAGCATAAGCTGGTCCCTAGGCAGTGGTGCAGCAAGGAGGGATGTGGACCTGGAGCGATTTTAACCCTCAAGGTGCTATTTTGTCACATGCAAACAGCTAACAGCTGTGTTGTTTGGGAGCTGCATGCATCCGGTGCGTTTGTGCGCTCGGAAGTTATGGAAACTTGGTTAAATGCTATTGAGCGTTTGAGATTTCAATAGTGTAAGTAACTCGCTAAGTAAGTTAATGCCTAATAACTTACGCTGTTGTGCAGCTCTGTCTCTAAGTAGAGACAAACCTTGACAATTCCTAATGCTGGATGGTTCTAGCAAACAGCCCAGTCAGGCAGAGCTGTGAGAGACCGGTTCAGGAGGAGGCTCTCCCTACCAGGGACTTGTCCCTCTTCCCAGAGAAAGGATGATGTACATCTCATTTCATATGGTCTGGGCGGTGGTTGCTTTTTGAACTAAAAAAATCCCTCCTGAAAATCTCTCAAAGGGTATTTAATCACCCAGCAATGGTTCTTCCAGAGCTGCTCTCATCTGCCGGGTAAATATATGCTGGGTGATTCAGCAGGTGTTTCTTAATGGATTTAGTATTTCTTTTTACAGCTGCATTTAATACTGCTACTGTTTGGGGTTGTTCTACTGATGTTGACCAGCTTTACTTCAAAATGAGAGTTTTGTGTTTGTTTTGTGTTTCTTTTATATGTGGATATTGTTACGTTAGCAAGCAGAGTGAGATATTTTAGCCAGTAGCCCAGCTGAGTCACCGCCACATAAGTGAGAACTGAGATCCCTGGGAAATGCACCCTAAAATACACTTGTGATGTTGTTAGAAGCTGCAGTGTTCCTGCATTAGCTACTGTTCTAGGGTTAAATATTTTGCCCCTGTGAATTTAAAACATTACCAAAATTACCTAGATGTAGTTGTTGTCTGATTGCTTCCCATTTTTTTTTCCCGATACTAACTGGCTTTGACTTATCTCAGCACAAACATGCCGCTTGCATCAAGATCTAGAAAGTATCTGATCTTTTGGAGAGGGATAGTATTTCATAACCTTTTAATGGAGTATTCCAAGATTGTGCCTAGACCAAATATTTATGATGGGTTATAAATCCCTGAAACAGAAGTAAACACTGTAACCCAACCATAATTCTAGATGAGCAGAGCTGCTTTATTAAATACGTATTACCAAACATGCTTTTTGGAAAATCCACTGATTTTTTGTATTTGTAGCATGGATTAGCTAAATCTGCAGGAAAAGCCCTGCTCTAGTGAAGACCACCAGCTCTTAAGGGCATTGGGAGAGATGATTTCCTAGCTATTCTCTAACAAGAATTTTATCTCTTTTGGAGGCCTTGTTTCCTAATTTTTGCACACCTTTGTGTCATCGCTGTAGATCACCACACGTGTTCCCCATTGGCTAGTCCAATGTCACCTCATTCTCTATCCTCAAACCCATCTTCGAGGGACTCCTCACCCAGCCGCGACTTTTCTCCTGCTATCGCAAACCTGAAACCACCAATCATCATCCATCGGGCTGGAAAGAAATATGGTTTCACTCTCCGTGCCATTCGCGTCTATATGGGTGACAGTGATATCTACACTGTGCATCACATGGTCTGGGTATGTCTCTGCTTTTCTCAAAAGAGTCCCCTTGGGTCCAGAAATGCTCTCTGCTATGACTGGGGGATCTAGCTTTATAAACTGTTTTGCCACCCTGTTTCCACTGTCTTTATTTGGACCCACAGTTATCTTTTTGGGGTGGGGAAAACCCTTAAAGAATTAATAACAGCATTTTGGGTTTAAGTCTAGCATTTTTCAAGCCCCTCACAGAATCACAGCAACTTTTCTTCTTTCTTTCTTCCCTGGTTACATGAATCCACCTCCTTTCTCCTGTAGCTCATATTTTAAAGCATGTTTCTTTGTACATCCCTCTTTGTTTCTGTTGGGGTTGTTGCATGAGGGTCACTTATAGCTAATTTTTTCAGACCTGTGTTAGCAATGACAATTTGCTTCAGATCGGTTCAGCCTGCCAGGGTTTTCAGAGCAGATGCTTGGAATTGATTACAAGCCTTCAAGCGTCATGCTGCTGTGCTGATTGCCCAGGGAATTGGCTCTTGGTTCAGCTGTGTGCTATTTCACAAGGTCTGGTTTCCATGTCTATATCTCTTCCTTCACATAAATCGTGGTACTTGATCTCTGTGTTTGGTAACGTATATGACCTCTAGGAATGATCCTCTCCCTGAAGCAACATTATGTACAGTTAGAGAGAAGGGAGCCAGGGTAAAGGTTGTTCATTCTTTTCCATGTATCTCTGTGTTCATTAGGTAATTTGGACTTCATATGTGTTGATCATCATTTAACACCCATTTGTGCATACAAAAATAATCTGCAGCTGCATTTCTTCCCTTGTTCTTCTCTGCTGTCCTTGGAAAATGCCAAATTTATCAAGATACTAATTTGTGACTTTTTCTGGCTGGAGGGAGATCTGAAGTATTCTCAAGCATAACTATCACCTCACTTGAAAGGAAACTTGCCTTTCTACACAGTGATGGGGGAGAGGCAGCATTGTCAGGGGGAAAGATCCTATGTTGTGTAGGTTAATAAGGGAGGAAAGATGGGAAAACTCCGTTTGGAATTAGATGCAGTATAGGCAACCTAAACACTTAGCACGGAGTCTTCTTTAAAAGCCTTTTGGCCTTCTCAGATACTAACATTTGTGTGTTAAGCTGTTGGATTTGGAATAGCAAAAGACTTGAAAAAGATTGAATACTTACCTGGAAATTAAGAGTATCCAGTTAGGATTTCTGGATGATGAAAATTTTTGGAAGAGTGTTAAGACTCCTGGTTTGGGAGGAGCTGGTTTTTCGATCAGCTTAACCACCCTGGGTGTCTGCCTTGGATCAGGAGATGACTGCCAGGGAGCTGGGGGGGCAGAGGAAGAGCGCAGAGCCGTGCATTTGGCTGGGCCAGTCAACGGTTTCTTCTACCACCTGTGAAGCAGCCGATGCTGGCCACAGCATGAGCCGAGCCGAACGGGCTGCGAGTCCGATCTGGCCAGCAGCCTTGTACGTTCCTCTTCTCAAACTGGTTGTTCCCTTCTCGTTGCCAGCACGTGGAGGAAGGCGGTCCGGCTAACGAAGCAGGCCTGCGTGAAGGGGATCTGATAACCCATGTCAACGGGGAGCCTGTCCATGGACTGGTGCACACGGAAGTGGTGGAGCTGATCCTGAAGGTAGGCACTCAGCCCTGTGTGGTTTTGGAAAATAGCTAATATGCAAAATATGAAACAGCTTGTTTAAAACTCTGTAGCTATTTAATTTCCATTGTCTGAAATACAAAGCAAGCACATGGCACCTGGCCTTTGCTGTAGCGTGATCTCTTTATCTGCAAAATTGTCTGCATGTAGTTTAAGCTGAATTCCAACATTTTTTGTGAGAAATAAGGGCCCGCCAGATGCATAGTTAGCAGCATCAGCAAGAAAGGTTAATAAGTTTTAAGTATACCTTTCCTCAAGCATCTCTTTAAGAAACAAATACCTTCAAAATTTTCCAAATTACTTTTTTTTTTTTTGGCTTTAGGCTGTGTGCTAATGTTATTAGCTCTTAATACTGCTTTCTCAAGGATTATTCCCGGTGGTATTTAAAAGCAGCTTTGTAATGGTAGGTCTTAAAATTATCCAGTTAAATGACTTGCATTTTGATACCTCCTCTAAGCTGAATTCATTTATGTAAATAAAACCTGAAGTTTTAGACAGTTCCAAGAAGTCTTTGGGATTGCAAATAGAGGAGCAATTTTTTTTTTTCTGAGTTGAGTGAGACAAGCCATGCTCTGTGGCACAGATTCATCTTGACAGATGCTTGATACGCTCACATCTGCCATCAGTCAGAGCACTGGAAATAGCGAGTGGGATTGGTGACAGAATATCACTTTGTTCAAGTTTCCAAACAGAAGATGCCTGATGGTATCATTTAATAGTATTTATTCAGCGTCTAGCACCACTGCATTTTGAGGCTATGTAAGTATTGAACGGAGGCAGTCAGGATGTCAATGGGAGAGGTCAGATGCCCTGTTCTCTCTGCTCTGGGAAGCTTCACCCACCAGCTGGGATCTGATTTAATCATTTGTGAAAGCCTAACTAAAGAGGGCTTTCTCTCAGCTCCTCCTTAATAAATGATAGGTGGAGATGCCAAGAGGGAAATGGAGTTTGACATAGGATTACAAAATGGCAGTCAGTGATAAACTAGCTGTCTACCTGCTTAGCCTGCAGATCTGCTTCAAAAAGCCACATTTTAAGCAACGTCCGCTTGTTGTTTGTGACAGAGTGGAAATAAAGTGTCCATCTCGACCACGCCATTTGAGAACACGTCGATCAAAGTTGGGCCAGCTCGAAAGGCCAGCTACAAATCCAAGATGGCTCGTAGGAACAAGAAAAGCAAAACTAAAGATGGTCAGGAAAGGTTAGTGTTGATATTTCCCTGTGAAAATTAGGTGGTAACCAAGATAATGTAACAAGGATTTTGTCAAAGCAATTTGCAGATGATGTCTGCCAGCAGGCACATTCTTTGATTTTTCTTTTTTCGTTTTGTTTTCTTTTGTTCCTTGACTGTGCTATTAAATTGACTGAAATATGCTGATAAATATAAATAAGTCATTTGGGCTTGTAAACATCTTTTAAATGCTTTTCCACAGTAAGAAGAAGAGTTCTTTGTTCAGGAAGATCACCAAACAAGCATCACTGCTTCACACCAGCCGCAGCTTATCTTCTCTGAACCGCTCGCTCTCTTCTGGAGAAAGTGTGCCTGGTTCCCCAACTCACAACCTGTCTCCTCGGTCACCTACACAGAGTTACAGATCCACCCCCGAGTCTGTACACTCAGGTAAAAGCAAAAAAAAAAAAAAAAAAAAAAAAAAAAAAAAAAAAAAAAAAAAGTGAGGGGGGCAAGATTTGGAGAAAATTTTAATGTTTACTTATTGATTCACTTTTGAAATAAAATATACAGCAACAGGCATGGATCTGGTTTTGAAGTAAAATGACAACTGCTGCATAGGCTACCTTAAGGATGGATGTGTTGTCATTCATTTATTCTTGAAAAAAAAATCCCTGCATCCTGTTAAGAGTGCAAGTGCTGAACTACGTTATCCTTTTACTTTGATGCAAATGTGTGTTGTAAGCTGCAATGTTTTTATAGCCGTTTGACACATTTTCTGTATTAGTTCTGAAAAAAAGAATCAAAACACTATGGAAAAGTCATATTTGAAAATTAGATTAGCTGACAGAATAAAGGAATTTGCATTCTGAGAAGAGCATTGAAACACATGGTTTGTCTGCTTGGAGCTTTTACAGAGGAAGTGTTCTGGTAGCAGAATGTTTCTGTGTTCTGGTGTTGTGACAATGATGTGAATGTTCGGTGGAAGCCGTAGAATATTACCTCGTAATGTTGCTGCAGTGGTTAATACCACATGGCATTTTGTGTTGCTTTCGCCTGTCTTATTTTCAATAACTTGTTTTAATAGTCAATATGTAATAATCTTTTTGATCTTTTTTTTTCTTTTTTAAGTTGGTGGCAATTCTTCCCAGAGCAGCTCTCCCAGTTCCAGTGTCCCCAATTCTCCAGCCAGCTCTGGACACATCCGACCCAGTTCTCTGCATGGACTGGCACCAAAGCTTCAAAGGCAGTATAGATCTCCAAGGCGTAAATCTGCAGGAAATATCCCTCTGTCACCACTAGCTCACACTCCATCACCAACGCCACAGTCTACATCCCCACAACGCTCCCCTTCTCCTTTACCAGGGCATTCCGTTGGCAGCTCCAGTATTATTCAATCATTTCCAGTAAAACTGCACTCCTCTCCACCACTGGTAAGACAAATTTCTCGACCCAAAAGTGCTGAGCCCCCTAGGTCTCCTTTGCTGAAAAGAGTCCAGTCGGCAGAGAAACTGGCTGCCTCGCTGTCATCTTCTGAGAAGAAGCTGGCTTCCTCACGAAAGCATAGCTTGGATATCTCTCATTCTGAATTTAAGAAGGAAATGCTACAGAGGGATCCTAGTCTCCAGAGCTTACAAGAATCTGCAAATGAAACAACAAGTGGAAAGCTTGGACTAGCGGAAAAGGGGATGTTGCAGAAGCCAGGCTCCAGGAAGCTGGGTGCTATTCGACAAGACAGAGTGGAGAGGAGAGAGTCTCTGCAAAAGCAGGAGGCCATAAGAGAAGTAGATTCCTCAGAAGATGAAACAGATGATGGTTCAGAGGATAGTCAAGATGGAAGAAGACTGGACAAGCCACCTGACAGTGGAGACCAAGGCTCTGATTCTTTTAACGAGGATAAGTTTTCCTCTAAATTAGAAAGCAAAGATAGCATTGAAGATGATGCCTTTCTGCCGGAAGATCCGAAAGGTACAGATTTGCAGAAAGTAGATAATCAGCAAGCCAAGGCTCTTTCAGAGCTGCTGCAAACTAGTGTGCACCCTTGCCCATCAGAGACCCTCCCAAGAACTTCTCCAGAAAAATTAGCTAACTCAGAAAAGCCATTCCTAAGATCAGAAACAACTGCAAAGGAACATAAATTGCCAGAAAACAAAACTTTTGAGTATTTTAGTCAAGAAAGCAAGTCTTGTGAAGCAGTCAAAGACTTAGGGAAAACTACAAGTACTCCAAAAACAGTAGATCACACAGAACATGTACAGTGCCCATCCGTGAAACCTCTTAAACTTGAACAAGGTGACTCTTCAGGGGCCTCCTCTGGTAAGCTGGACCTGAAAGACTCTCTGCTACCAGAAATCAGTCAGAAAAAACATGACTCTAAACCTCTGCTAGCTCTTTCTCCGTGTTGCACAGCAAGCGTAAGCGTTACGCTCTCAACGAGCCATGGGAATGGCAGTGCCGAGGGTCGCAAAGAAACGCTGCATCCTGTAGAGCACAGCAGCACCTTTCTGTGTCCTGCAGGCAGAAGTGAAACATCTCCTAAAAGTCCTAGTTCTGAAAAACAGCCCAGCCTGTCCCAGACAGAGAATGTTTCAGCTACTAGCAAAATGAGCCAGGGCAGTGCCCCAGGTACCGTGTCCTCCCCACTTCTTGTCTCTGTGTCCCAGCTAGTACCGTTAGCGCAAAGCATTTTGGGCCCCCTGAAGCTCGGTGTGACTGGTTCTGGCGAGCCGGAAAAAAGGAAGGATTCCCCCCATTTGAGTGCCTCCTGTAAAGAGGAGAGGGATTCAAAACAAAAAAAGCAGGAAACTTTACAAGCAGGACCATGTCAAGAGAGAGCCAAACCTCCTAGCACCGGCAGCCTGACCACAAGGAGCGGATCTTGCACGGAGTCATTGCACGCAGCGAAGCTGTGGGAGGCGACGTGTCCCACGGGGGCAAAAAAGGAGCCAACTCTTTGCAGTTCGAGATCATCTGAAGCTTTGGGAAGTAGCTGCAAAAGCACTCCTTCGAAGGAGCTATTGCATGCTCTGGGACAGCCTCTTTTGGGGGCCTCTCCTCTGCCAGATGGCAGTACAAGGCCCTGTAAAGATGGGACTCTCACGCAAGGAAAAAGCAAAGAGGTTGGAAGTCAATTAAAAGTACAAGACTTTCCTCTGTCACACGATGGTGCTGTGAAGAAAACATAGCAGCATCCCTGGTACACATGGACTGGAGCGTTCTGCATTCGAAATAGAGACTGCATGTTTGAATTTTGTAATATACACTAATATAAAACAGAACTTGTGTACATCTATTTTTGGGAGGGTTTTTCATACTGTTTTTTGTGTTTTTTCATCCTTGCTATTCTATTTTTGTACACAGTAATGCTTGCTGTTTGAGGTCTCTTTAGAACAGGGTATCTTTAAAGCAGGGCTTAAGAAACAGTTTGCTCATTTTTCCCTTCCTGCCCTTTTATTTCTTCCTGAGTTTAGGGCCTCTTGTACTCTTCTCTCCAATTCTGCGTTGATTTCAGATCCCAAAAATTCTGAGTGCAAAAAAGGCAGCTTACTTTAAAATCTTTGCTTTTCAACCTTCTCTTTCAAATGTCATTGAAATTCACAGATTTCAAGTATTTGCTTTGAATTTACAGGCCAATTTTCTTTGACAAGGAGGGCAAAATACTTTTTTGTCCATGAGTTATTCTGGAAATACGAGTCCTCTTCACTGCAACTAAGGCCTCTCTGTCACTGTATGCATTTACAGTCTTGCATACAGCTTTGAGTGCCTCGCCTCCATATCCTGAGGCTAGGGTGGAGGGATCAGACAGAGGGATGTTCCTGTCTTCTCTTTAAACCAATTACGAATATCTTTTCAATGGAGTTATCAGAAAGAAAAACCTCCAATTTGTAAGCTTTTTTTTTTTTTTTTTTTTTTCCAGGGGGATTGATTGTTTTTACTTATCCTTTATGGGACACAAGGTAACTCTTCTCCCTGTGTTTTTAAAATTTTAATGATATTTTATCTTCCCTTCTCTGGCTTCAATTTGTAACTTGCCCTGCCTCAGAATAAATGACCCCCAGGAAAGGAGTACCATGTAGGTTGTTTTAAAGTAGGGAAATTTATAGTCATGTGTTCTTCAATATAGCTTGGGCAAAGTTACCTCAAAGGTAAATGAGCTTTGGAGACTTTTCCTTCCTTTGGTGAGTCTAAATAGATAGGGATTTTAAGGTGTTCCTTAATAGTTTTGAATTAGGGCTTGGAAAACTCACTGAGTTTTCCTAATCTGCCTGTTAAATAATAATAATAATAAATCCTATGAGGAGTTCTGACTCCTTGAGTTCTGTGGACAAGCTGCAAGCAGACTTCAAATCACATGTGATATTTCAGGATTTCAGCTTTTGACAGCTAGGTCATTTCCACTGCTGAGGTCACTTGGTTCCTTTAAAAATTACTATTCGCTCGTAGGTTTAGACATTGCTTTGCTTTAAGTGTGACTGGCTCTGGATAACAGTGTTCTTTGAGGATTAGATCAATAATAATACACCAGTAAATGTGTTGAGTGGTGATATCTATAGCACTGTAAGCCGTTTCTTCATCCAACTAAAGGTTACTGTCGATGAACACTCCCATCATTTTTCCCAGATCGTGTTCAGCTATTATTCTAGTCGTGTCTGAGTATATCTTCCTGTGGATCACCCTCGATATCTGTGTCCTGCTCACTGGCTTACTCTGTTTAGAAGCAAAATGACTGTGCAATAGTATCTCAAGGCTAAAAACTACATCTGTTGGCCTGGTTTCATTATACTGCTGCCTTTTCCGTTGTCTCAGCCTCTTTGAAACTTGAAGTTTTGATTCACTTTCTCTTAATGTTAATATGGTTTCTATATAGGAACGTATTTTCTCCATCTCTCAATTTGATTTCAATGCAATCCACAGATCACAAAAAATATCTGTAATCTTGCCCTGTTTCCCTTCTGTGTAACCATTTTTTTTCTAATCTCTGTCTGATTTTTGGCTGCTTGGATTTCATTTCTGGACCAAGTTTTGATTTGTTTTGAGCTCTTCTTTACCATGTTTAAACTAGTGTTTACTCTGTGTGTCTGTGTGAACATGTATGGTGGTTTTAATACACTAGCAAAAGCCTCAAAGCTCCCAGATAACGTGTAAATAAATCTTGCTGTGACAGTATTGAGAGCAGGGCTGCTGGACTGTCTCTTTGCTCTTTCTGCTGGAATTCGTAGGCTATTCGTATACACTCGGCAATTATAAGCCACAGTATTTCCACCACCGTGTCAGAGTCCTGGGTATCTCCAACGTTTCAAAGGACTCTTACTGATGAGGATCATTCTGTGCTGATTTTGGAGCAGTAGCAAGTAAGGAACAGATTTGGCAGGATCTGATATTTGATCTGGCTGGTTTTCTCCCTGGCGGGTTGATCTACTAAAAAATTGCTGAGAAACAAGCTCTGATTGGCGGTACAGCATAAAATAAAATTCACAGGAATAATGAAAAACGGGTTCAGCATCATGATTCCGTGGTAATTTTGAACAGGAGCCTCAGGTTTAGAGAGCACCTAGCCTTGGCCAGAGGTACCCCATGGAAGTCTGTATAAAATAAGTAGCAAGTCCAGGGTTGCATGAGGATGTGGTTCAACCTTGCTCTTCCCTTGGTGGTGAACCTTCTGCATGTCCCCATCTCTTTCTCTGGCGTGGAGATGCAGCTTATTCTGTGCGTGTGCTCTCGGAGCATCTCTGAGGGGATCTGGGCTTTAAAAAGTTAAAAGGAAAGCAAACCACTGCTCCTAAAAGGGAGCTTTTTAGCCCGGGTCGTTCTAAGCATTCAGCTCAGCTCATTAGTTGAACAAGCTTAAATATGGGAGCAAGGAGTTCCTGGGGCTGCTTAAAGCAGATGGGATACGAGGGGGCAGCGGAGCAGAGCGATGTTTCGTGTATCCATCCTCTCTGATACGTGAGTTTTCCAGTTTAGAAGGAAATGAAAATGCTATCTGTATTTTTCTACATGTGTATTAAGTCCTCTTCCAGGGCACTATAAATGAGGGGAAGGAGGACCAAACCCACTTTTTTCCACGATACGCAGTGCTCTAGCGTTTCTGAACGCATTTTCAGCATGGTACCTAAGGGTTCTGGCAGCGCTAGCCCAGGAAAGGGGTTTACGTTATGTCTGTGCCAGGGCCGCTGGGCTCGCAGATACCTGTTGTGGGATGTGCAGGCTGGGATGTGACTGAAGGTACCAGCTGCATTGGCTGCTGAGTCCCTCTCTTTGCAGCGAGTAGTTCCAGTGGGGAATTTCAGTGTTATCTTTATTTTTTAATTTTATTTTTGTATTTTTTTTAAGTTGAGTGAAAAACCTTGGTATAGCACAGCTTTTGCCGCTTTTGCCTGAATTGGCCAAAGAAGAGGTGAGATACATGTTTAGTCACCTCCTTTGTAGCTACGGTACAGACAGTGGCCAGTGCAATTGAAGAAACCCGTCTTTTTGGAAGCCAAAACCAAACAGCGTTACCAGGAAAGCATCTGCTCCTAGTGAAGCCTCATCCCGCCTCTCCCCTGCAAGCCCGCGGTTCCCTCCGGATGCCAGGTGCCCATCTTCCCCGTCACGTGTTCCCTCAAGTTTGTATGGGGCATCGTAGCGAAACTTTTCAGTAAGTTTTTTTTTTCCCCTGTGAAAACGTGATACAAAAGCAGATACCTACACCAATATTTATTACTGCTAAGTGTTGCTAGCTCTTCTGATGACCTTGCGAATGTAGGGGGGTGACGAGATGCTGGAAAGCCCTGCAGCGAGGAGCGAGAGCGCGTGCACGGCGGCGCCGCGCGCTCGGCGAATGAGCTACGCGCGTAGCCGCCTGTAACCGCGTTGCTCTCCCGAGCCCTTTCCCCGCTCGGTGTTGTCGTTTCGGGTGCGTTTCTGGCCTCTCTGCGGGTTTCGGAGTTGCGGCGTAGAAGTTGGTTCCGGTCGTTGCCGCTCTCCCGCGTCTCCGGACCTGCCGCCGCCGCCTCCCTGCGCCGTGCCTCGGTTCAGTGTTACTTTCCCCTTTGTCTCTTACTGTTTCAAACTAAGAGAAACGAATGATATTTATTGTAAATATTAGACTTTAGCATTGTAATGGCCACTCCTGGGTCTGAATGTCAGAGGCCTTTGGCTGCTAATGTACTAAAGAGCGCTTGCTGGGGGCGCGGGTGGGAGCGAGCGGCGGCTGGGGTTTCCACGCTTGCATAAGGGTGTGATTTGGAGTTTTGTTTTTTTTTTTTTTTAATTTTTATTATTTTTTTTCTTCCGAAGAGGGGAGGATAAAGTCTTTCTCTGGTTTTCTCTTACTGGATGTGAAGGATAATTCTGTACTTCTAGTAGAAGACTTGACGGAAGTGTGTGTTTACGTTGTGTCCAATTGCCACATCCAGGTGGCTTGCGAGCACCCTTCGGGCTGGGCTCTGCCAAGCTGTGTCACTCAGCACTTAGCTAGAAGAGAGAAAAGTGTGGAATTTACGTGTTTTTAGAAACTTGAACAATTGCCACATAATAGCGGTGCAATAATTTTTATTCATGTTGTACCTGCATGTCGATGTTCAAATCCTCCTCCAAAATAAAAACAATTTTTTTTTACATAATTTCCAGCTTCTGTTCTTTTTTTCTTTCTTTTCTTTTTTCTTCCCCCCCCCCCCCCAGTTTGCTCCCTGGAAAAAGCCGTGGCACGGGGAGGAGGCCTCGGGCTGCCTGCGCCCGGCTGGTCCCCTGCGCCGAGGAGGCGCCGCCTTGCCCCGGGGCCGCTTCCCCGCGGGGTTTCGGGGAGCGCGAGGCTCCGGGCCGCGCCTGGCCCTGCGGCGCGGCGGTCTCTGGATTCGGGTCCGGGCGGCCGATCCGCCACCGCCGGGGCCCGCAAGCGCCCTGTTCCCGCGGCCCCGGGGCTAAAAATACACGAAACGGTGGTGTGTGCGTGGGGGGGGGGTTGGAGGCCGGGAGCCTGGCGCTGGTGCCAGTGCCTCCGCTCGCCGGGATGCCGCTGAGCCGCCTGCCCCCCTCCCCGGCGCTGCCGAGCCCCGGGGCCGAAAACGCGGCCCGAGGCCCGCTGCGTCCCTCCGCTCACCGGGACGGGCCTTCCCCTCCCGCGGCCGGGAGGGCGCAGGAGCCGCCGGCGGCGAGGAGCTCCTTCTAGAAATCATAAACACCGCCCAAAATTATGCCTTGGAGAAGGAAGAAAAAAAAAACCCCGAGAACGAAGCAAGAAGGAAGGAAAGGGGAGGGGGGAAAGAGAGAAAGAAATCGTGCCCAGGATCAAAGCGACGTGCCGTTTGGAAGCCCTCGGCAGAAATATTTCCAGGTTTATTTGTGCAGGCTGCCGCGATGAAAGGCCGCCTTGTTCCCAGGGCCTCGGGCTGGGGCTCGCGCGCCGCGGCTGCTCCGCCGCCGCGCCGGAGGCTGCGCGTCCCCGCGGCCGGGCGCTGCCGGGCCCCTTCCCGGCAGGGTCTCCCCGGCGGGGACCCGGCCCGCCTCGGGCTCGGCGGCAGCGCTTCGATCCGCGCTCGCGCGCGGCGTGCCGGGCCGCTGCCGCCCCTCGCCCCTGCCCTCCCCGCGCCTCACCGAGGTCAGGTATAAAACGCCCGGAGCTATTTATTTCGTGAGTGATGTTCGTCCAAGTGCCCCGACGTTCCTGGTCGCCCTCTCTTCCACCCAGATTCCTCTCTCCTCCTCACGTCTTCCCAAACTTCAGGCCAAAGTTGCACTTTTTTTCTTTCTTTTTTTTTTTTTTTTGAAGAGCTATTTTTGTTTCTCCAGCCTGTTTCGTAAGATGCACCAGTCCACCCAACTGCAATTTCCCTCAAGCAGCTGCTTCTCGGTGCGAGCCTTGTCTTCCCTGCGGTGCCGGGCAAACCGGGTTTGGTCGAAGTACCCCTGGCCGAAAGCGGAGGGAGCCCGGGTCCTGCATCCCCAGATCCTGCATCCCTGTGTCCCACATTCCCGTGTCCCACATCCTCAGGTCCTGCATCTCCAGGTCTTGCTTCCCCAGATCCCCATGTCTCACATCCTTGTGCCCTGCATCCCCCACACCCTCCATCCCCCCATCCTGCACCGAGGGCGGGAGGGAGGGAGGCTGCGTTAAGTCACTTTAACTCCAAAGTGACTTACAACAGTTCACTTTAAACCACCCCTGGTTTGAGACGTGGCCAGACCGCCCGGGTTAGGCACATCTGAGGTGGGACGGGAAGGGTGGCTCTGGCTGAACCCCAGCCCGGAAACGTCGGTTGGGCTTTAGCTCAGCCTGGCGGCGCAGGGGGGGGGAAACTGCTGAGAACAGGACGATTCTGTGCAAAAACGGGAACTGTGTCGCCGATGAAAAGTGCTTTCTCCGGGTAGGATGTTTGTGTTTCCTTTGGCAGAGCTGGACGCGGGAGCGTGCACAGCACCTGCCCGGGGCAGGCCGGGTCTCTCTGCTCCCGGCGCGCCAGATCCGTCCCGGTTCTGTTTGCGATGGGAGGAAGGGAAGGAGGTGGGAACAAGGCTCAAGGGCTGCAGTTAAGAAGCCTTCTGCAGGCAGGAGCCGGGATCTCTCCCGGGGCCCGGCACGGGCGTCTCGCCCCAGGCTTGCCCCGTCCCAGAAGGTCCCGGCACGCTCCCCGGCTCCCCGGGCCGGCTGCGTCCCGGTGCGGGGCCTGCGGAAGATGCTTGGTGCCTTTGCTCGTCCCAGGGGCCCGGTGACACACTGTGAGGTTAATTCTCTCCCTCCTGCCTTTTATTCCTCTTCTGGGAAGCAGCCCCTGGATTTTTTTTTTTTGGTTTGCATCATGCAGCGAGGCCGAGTCAGCTGGGCGCGAGGCGCCCGGGGTTGCCTCTGCCGGGAGAAACGCTGGTCGGTAGGGGCTGGTGCCCAGTGAGCTTCTCCTCCCTGCTCTGCCTTGCCTGTGGCCCCCAAGGGATCACAAAGCTGTAACGCAGCTGCAAAAGGTGCCCTGGGCGCTTGTGCCAAAGCCCTTTGCTTCTCCAGCAAAGCTGGTTTTGTTCTCCCAGGGAATAAGTTTTGCCATCAAAAAGTGCAGATTTGATTAAAATTCAGGGAGAAAACAGTAGACAAGGTAGTTGTTTATTATGATAATGTTGACGTCTTGAATCTTCTGGCCTACAGATCTTCCATCATAGTTGTATAGGTAGAAAAAGGGTAACCTTGGATTGAGATTCTTCCAGCTGAACCAAAACAAATTTATTTTTTTTTCCTTTGAAAATATTGTCCACAGTTGAATTTTGTATTTTAACATTTTGTTCCAATTTGGCCAAAGCCCAGATAGCGAGGTGATGAGATTTCCCCTGAAATGGGGATTCTGGGTCCTTGTGCAACCTCTAATTCTCCGGTTTACTTGAAAGCTCCTGGCCCCCAGCTCCCAGCTTGGACTTGGTGCTCTCGGAAGGGAACCGCTACGTCTCGCTGCGAGCGAGCGCAGCTTACGGCTCTTGGCAAGCGTGGCAAATCGCCCCGTGCTTCCTTGCACTGCGTGCGGGAGCTGGCGGGGAGCGCGGCGCCCCTGGGTGCCATGTGCAGTGGGCGCTGCCGGCACGCCGGATGCCCTGCGCTCGGGGCTGGGACTCGGTCGCGGCAGAGAGAGGAGGCGGGATGCTCTGGGGAAGGCGGGAGGCTTTTGGGAAGGCAGGATGCTTTCCAGGTCGCGGTGCCTCTGCTCTCTTCCTCGGGGTGCTTTGGGGCCGGAGGGGACCATCTCTCCAGGGCTCGCCCAGGTCTGGTGTCCTCCCAGCTCCGCAGCAAGGCAAGGACACGGTGGAGCTCTTGGCTGGAGCCCTAGCTCCACGGCATTGCCCTGTCCCCAAAACACGTCCCCTGGCAGGTTTCCAGAGATGCCCCCAAGCGAGGTGCAGCAAGAGGGTTTGCAAGGGGCCACGGCTGGCCAGGACGTTGTCCCCCTCCTCCTGCCACAGCGGTCGCCCTGCTGGCCGGGCCGGCGCTGGGCTGCTTTGGGCAGGGGGTGGCAGCACCTGGGCCCGGTGGTGCCCAGCAGAGCCGTGTCCCCGCGCGCGGCTGGTGAAGCCGATGCCAAACCGTCGGGGCCGGGACGCCCGCGGGTGCTGCTGCCCGAGACGGGTCCCGTCTCCCTGCCTCGGCGGCGAACCCAGAGGCCTCGCAGGAAGCGCTGCGGCATTGCCAAGGGTGGAAAAATCCTGGGGATCTGCCCTTTCTCCGAGAAGACATCCGAGATGGGTGGTGTTTTTCTTTCCATCCAGTCAGCACGGCCGCTTGGAAATTTCCTACGCCGGCTCCCGGCTGTAATGTTTTCATAGCGAAGCGACCCGTCTGGCAAAGCCCGGGAAATGATTCGCCAATTAGTGACTTACATCTTTCCTGTAATTCTACCTCATTAGCTTTTATTAAAAAGAAATAAATTAAAACAAACCAAAAAAAAAAAAAAAAAAAGGGGGGGGGGGGACCCGTCCTCAGGAGCGGCACGAAAATTCCTCCCAATTTCTCCTGAGTGCCCTCAGATTTGCGCTGTGCCTCCTCGCATGCCGGCTGCCCCTGCTACACCCCGGCGCGCCGTTATTAGCACTGTTATTGCTATTACTATAATTGCTATCGCTGTTAATTGGACACTGCTTCTGGTGCCGGGGGGGCCTACGGGCAGTGGCTGTGCAGAGCTGGGGCCTCAGTGCTTTGCCCCCTTTTTTTTGGTGCAAATCCTTTGCCCTGCCCAGTCCATGGCCAGACCTGTCTCTTGCTGTTCCCCCCCCACCTCCAGCTTCTTCTTTGCAACATGAGTTTTTTTTTTTTTCCTCCAGCGGGAGCGCAGCACCTTCCCTCCGCTCCTTCTCCCGAGAGCGAGCCGGCGTTTTGCCTCCGAGGCGCCGCTGGCACCGGCAGCCTGCCGCAGGCTCCCACCGGCGCAGAGGCCGGCGTTAACCACCTCCCACCACCGTGCCCCGCACCGTGGCCACGTCCCTGCCTCGGCGTCCCACCACCCCTCCTGCCCAGAAACCCTGCCAGCGCCGGGCTGCCGGCACAGCCTCTCCCTGCCGCCGCGGAAAGGCTCCGCTGGCCCTCCTGGCCTGCAGCTCCTGGCCTGCAGCTCCTCGCCGCAGCATCCTTGCACCTGCCTCTTCACCCTTTTTTCTGCTCTGAGGGACACGGGGGCTTTCTGCCCTGTTCAGCTCGGATGCCCCGTTCGCTGGTGCCTGTGGTTCAGGCATCCGAGGAAGTGCTGACTCAGCAGTGGGAAAAGCTTACTTGGCGATTTGAGTAAATGCTGGCCCAGGATTTTTTTGAAGCGGGTGACTCAGCAGTTTGGGGAAATGTCACAGGTTGAAAAAAATGCTGACTCACTGGTTTGCAAGAAGAGGTTTTTATCCTCAGCACTAGGGCTGAACATGAAATGGTTTTGCCTTCTCCTAACTTTCTGAGGACTCACACAGAATGGTTGAGGTTGGATGGGACCTCTGCAGACCATCTCATCCAACCCCCTGCTCAAGCAGGGTCACCTGCAAAGGATCACGTCCAGGTGAGTTTTGAATACCTCCAGAGAAGGAGACTCCACAACCTCTCTGGGCAACCTGTTCCAGTGCTCTGTCGCTCTCACAGGAAAGAAGTTCTTCCTCAAATTCAGGTGGAACTTTCTGTATTTCAGTCTTTGCCCATTGCCTCTCATCCTGTCCCTTGGCACCGCTAAAAAGAGTTTGTCCCTGTCCCTCTGACACCCTCCCTTCAGGTGCTTGTACACATTGCTAAGAAGATCTCCCCTCAGTCTTCTCTTCCCCAGGCTGAAGAGGCCCAGCTCTCGCAGCCGTTCCTCCTGGGGCAGGTGCTCCAGCCCTCTGATCATCCTCATAGCCCTCCGCTGGACTCGCTCCAGTAGCTCCATGTCTCTCTCTCATACTGGGGAGCCCAGAACTGGACACAGCACTCCAAATGAGGCCTCATCAGGGCTGAGTAGAGCGTGCACTCTTCCTAATGCACCCCAGGATACCACTGGCCTTCTTGGCTTCAAGAGCACATTGCTGGCTCATGGTCAACTTTTGTCACCCGCCAGCACTCCCAGGTCCTTTTCTGCAGAGCTGCTCTCCAGAAGGTCAGCCCCCAGCCTGTAAGCTGCATGAGGTTATTCCTTCCTAGGTGCAGGACTCTGCACTTGCCCTTGCTGAACCTCAGGAGGTTCCTCTCTGCCCAGCTCTCCAGCCTGCCCAGGTCTCTCTGAATGGCAGCACAGCCCTCAGGTGTGTCAGCCACTCCTCCCAGCTTGGTATCCTCAGCAAACTTGCTGAGGAGGCACTGCATCCCCTCATCCAGGTCATTGAATAAGTTGAACAAGACTGGATCCAGTACTGATCCCCCTCAGGTGACACTGGTAGCTACAGGCCTCCAGCTAGACTCCCCGCCACTGATGACGACCCTCTGAGCTCTGCCTTTCAGCCAGTTCTCAATCCACCTCACTGTCCACTCATCTAACCCACGCTTCCTGAGCTTATCTAGGAGGCTGTTACGGGAGACAGTGTCAAAAGCCTTCCTGAAGTCAAGGTACACAACGTCCACTGCTCTCCCCTCATCTCCCCAGCCAGTCACTCCATCAGAGAAGGCTATCAGATTGGTTAAGCAGGATTTCCCCTTGGTGAATCCATGCTGGCTACTCCTGACCACCACCTTTTCCTCCACATGGTCAGGGATAATATCCAGGAGGAGCTGCTCCATCATCTTTTCAGAGATGGAGGTAAAAGACTGGCCGGCCTGCAATTTTCCGGGTCCTCCTTCTTGCCCTTTTTGAAGACTGGAGTGACATTTCTTCCAGTCCTCAGGCACCTCTCCAGTTCTCCATGACTTTTCAAAGATGATGGAGAGCAGCCTAGCAACAACATCCACCAGCTCCCTCACCATTCGTGGCTGCATCCCATCAGGCCCCATGGATCTGCGGGTGTCAAATTTGCTTAAATGATGTCTGACTTGCTCATCCTCAACCAAAGGAAAGTCTTCCTTTCTCCAGACTTTCTCTCTCAACTCCAGACGCTGGGATTCCTGAGGGCTGCCCTTAGCAGTCAAGGCTAAAGCAAAGTTATTCAGTAGCTCTGCCTTCTCTGTAGCTTTTGTCACCAGGGCATTCACCTCATTCAGCCCTGGGCCCACATTTTTTTCCTAGTCTTCCTTTTGCTACTATGTATTTGAAGAACCCATTCTTGTAGTCCTTGATTGGTTTTAATTCCAAAAGGGTCTTAGTCTTCCTTGCTGCATCCCTGCATGCGCTGATAATGTTCCTATATTCCTCCCAAGTGGGCTGTTCCCCTTTTCCAGTGTGTGCTTTCTTCTTCTGTTTGAGTTTTGCCAGGAGCTCCTTGCCCATCCATGCAGGTCTCTTGGCCCTTCGCCCGTGGGAACCAGGGCCTGCGATCGCAAGGCTGGCGTCCCTTGTTTGCCCGGGGGGAAGCAGCACACGGTGCCTCGTGGTGCAGCCCTGAGCGCTGTGGCAAGACTTAGCTTCTGCACCAGGAAGGTGCCAGGTGCCTTCTCCTGCTATGACTATTAAAACAAGAGGATTATAAACACCACCTGTGTCCGTTCACGCCCGAGCAGAGCCCAGGCTGCTCTAACGTGGGCAGCCACAGCCACAGGGAAGCGTCTGCTGCGGCGAGGAGCTCCTTGGTACAGGCACACAGGGCCGGCCAGGAGGCGAGGACTTGGGGACGGTGTCTGCGGAGCATCCCCGCTTCCCTCGGCTGCCAGCGAAGCTGCTGGGACTATGTTACCCTTGTAACACCCCCAGCCCGCTTCGTTGACTCTTCAGTGGCCCCCGTGCCTGGTTCTCGTTAGGGAATCAGGAACCCAAGCTACAATTTCCCTAACAACAACTGCAGAGCTGAGGGTCCAAGCGAACGATCCAGCTGATGTGACTGGATCAAGGCAAAGTCGTGTCCCCCTCTCTCTCTCCAGCATCAGTCTGCAGAAGCAGTGCCCCCAATCCGGTTTTCCTCCGATGGTGGAGGAAGCAACGAGGCCTGCAAGAACGTACCTGCTGGCTCCCTGTTCTCTAAAGCTGCTATAAAATGAGCTAAAGAAAGGTGCCGTTGGAGAGCGTGCCGGTGCTACGCTTGACGCTCCTCTCTGATCTCAGCACGGGGGAAGGTTTCAGCTCTGACGGTCCCTCCGTGCCGCGCGGAGCAGCGGGAAGCTGCTCGGGGGATGCGGACCCGTTCCCGAGCTCTCGCCTGCGCCGACAGCAGCCTCCGGGGAGGCTCCCTTGAACCTCGGGCGCACGCGGGACGAATGTTTTGTTCCCGGCGCTGAGGAACAGCGTGTTTGCTTCCTGGAAACTCGACTACTTGCGGAGCACTAATGCTGCTTCAGCACCAACCGGGAAAGAATTAGAGCTCTGGATTTTTTTCTTTATTTTTTTTTAATGTCTCTTTTAAAGATGATTCTCCTGGCCTCAGCCGGGAAGACACACACACACACGCACAGCTAACACCACGACATTCCAAGTACGCTGCATTTCTGAATTTATTAGAAACAGCTGTCAGTACATCCTTCTAAAACATTACATGTCAATGTGCTTTATTGCAATCTTTTTTATTGCATTTTTGATCTAGAGCAAGTAGGCCCAGGATGCTTAGTGTCTGGGATTTAAAAGCCCAACCATCTATTAAAAGAAAATACAGCAAAATTGTAACACATCTGGTGACAAGTACAGTGTTGCATTATACTGATCTAGAAACTACAGTAGGACTTGTCTGAAAACACTAACATACAATTGGTTTCCTTATGAAGCAGTTTGTTTCTTTTTAAAAGTTAAACTACATGAATTCCTTTTTTTTTTAATTTTTGACTACACCATAAACGACAGAAGAACAGGTTTTACACAAATAACAAACAAGTACCAAAGTTACATGCTGGAATTCATACGGAAAAAAAAAAACTCAAGAGCTTCTGGAGAAGCAGGTTCTTAACAGATGCAGTTTCCCTTAAAGAAAATAGAATTCAAATTAAAAAAAAAAAAAAAAAAAACACATTACTGCAAAGGTTGCACGAAGGAGTGTGCTGTTATTTCAGCCCTCAATACAAGATCAAACACCCACTCATGCTTTACATTGAACCACACCTTATATAAAGAGTCCATTCACAAAGTGATATGTATCAATACCACCCATTGCACATCAGCTCTAGACAGGAGGTTTTTCAGGCCTATTTAAACGTGCAAATGTTAACTGTATCTTGAAGGAACACAAGAGGGTTTCTTCTTTTAACCTTTGCTTTGAACTAATTTTAATGCTTTGTCCCAGAGTAAATAACTACAAAACCCAAATTCAATCAGTTAAAAAAAAAAACAAAAACAAAACAAAGAAATCCATAGTTTAGAATTTCAAAAGCACATATTCAAGATGATCACAATAAACTCCTTTTCATTTGACAAAAACAAACCCAACTTTGCCTAAATGCATGTTAGAATGTGCTAACAGTGAATTTCATTTTATTGTCAAGGGGCAGTGCCACTTACAGCTAATGCATATAAATGTGTATGTGAATATATTTTACATATATCTATATACATACAGTACATATACACACGCACGCGCACGCACACACACAGATATGATGCAGACCGTTACAATCCTGTGGTGCAATAAACAGCCAGATATACAAAATTAACAGGTTTAGTCAAACGTATCTTTGCCCGATGTAGGAGCCGCTCACAAAACCAAAACGGAACCGAACCCCAACCAGGCGAGCAAAGGAGGAAACCCCTCCGCTCCCCGCGCTTGGGCGAACACCCTGGGTGCTCTCCTGGCTGGCCGAAGCACTGTAGGATGCCACTGAAGTCGAGAGACTTGTGTCGAGGGCGGGCGGGATATTCACCCTTGCACGTTTTAGTCTTTGGACACAAGCCTTTTTTTTTTCCCCAACCGATCCCAAGCCCGTTCTACAGCTGCTCCAAAGCTTGGCGAGCGCACGGGTGAAACCCCGCTGAACTCGGAGGAAGATACGCGTCCTCTCGTTTGCAAAAACCAATCTTGCAGCAGCAATAGGCTGGGGATGGGAGTGTCAAATCGAAGCCACTTTGTCTAACGCTGGTTATCAGTGAAGCGCTTTTTTCCCTATGGATAAGAGAACCCGTTTTCCTTTGTTCTGCCTCGGAAGCTCATATTCCATTTTTGCAAAGGAAAATTTCTGAACAAATAGTGAGTCTAGTCATCCACCACCATCTATGCCAATAGCAATAAAAAAAAATACAAATTCTGCATTAATTGCATGGAGCCAGCCCCAAAGACTAGCACTTCAAGCACTGTCATCATCTTAACAAGCGCATTACTAATCCTCCTGGTCTGCCCTCGTGAACCAACAGGAAGGAGTTAAAGATTTTAAAACAGATTTTTCCTTTCCTATTTGGTGGAAGGTATTTCTGCCCACAGAATGCAAGATTCACAAAAATGTTGGACAAATTTCATCCAACCCCAACAAAACATACTCCTCACTCAGTAATTAAGTAGTCGAGTTGCTTTACGAACAGGCCTGCATTGATTTGGGCTAGTAACTTGGTTCTCTTCTCCTGGCTGCACAGTCAGTGCCAAAGGAAACTAGGGGATCAGCAATGCAAGTTTCCTTCCAATACAAAAAAGAGGAGCAAGTCCTCAAGGACTTCTATTGGTTTTCTGGCTGTTTCTCATGTATCTACTTGCACGCACATTTAAGTACAACCAATTATTCCAAAGTTTTCAACGTGAACATTGTGCCTGGGTCTATTCTGGCATCTCCTCTTTCTTTTATGGTTAAAGACAGAGGTCCTGCTTCAGTGGTCTGTCTGCTGCTTGATCAAGCTACAACCAGAGAGATTCTTTAGGATGCCAACCCTCCCCCCCCATTTATTAAAGCATTTTCAAGATTGCTTTGAATGGCAAATTTGAGTAAGTGTGCCTCCCCTACCCCCAACTGCATCTTTGTTCTTCAGGAATATATTTAGACTTTGCTGTTCCCAAAGCAAATGTCTGTAAATTAAACAGAAAGAAGCTACGCATAAGAAAGTCTCACTTTAAACATGATCTATACAAGACATACCCCAACTCATCATAGTGCTTTGTAAAAACTGCATGTTGAACCTGTCTCTTACCCCTCTCGATCCACAAACAGTACCTGTTTCATGTCTGCATAATGCAGCAAACATACAAGACTCACTAACATTTCAGATTTTTATTCCCTGTTAGTGTAACAAAAATAAAAAATAAACACATTCAAAAACAGAAGAGAGATTGTTCAAGTACCAAATAAGGGGCTTTTCCAAACTTAAGTTGTGACACCTCTTTAGCAATTCTGCTGTATTATACAGCCACAGTATTCATTTACAGACATGTTGCCACTCAAGTTTGCAGAGTGCACAAGATATAGGGCAACCAAGACCATCCTTCTTCCCCTCTCCTCCCCAAAACAGCACTAAGCGCCAACATTCATTTCCACAGTCCCCATTACAGTCGCCTGGCTTTGTGAAGGCCAAGATTTGAGTTTTGCCCTTCTATGACTTGAATTCAGATATGATTCAATACAAGCTCTTTTCCCAGAGATGGCTTTCAGTTGTGGAACTCTTGCTTACACTAGTGTCAGCGAGAAAAGAATCAGGCCCGTCACAATAAATGGAAAATTTCTTGACTATCTGCCACATTAAGAGAAATGAGTGTGGAAAGAGTGTTTCATTTTTGGCATAGGACAGAGGGCCATACTGGATGTGAACTCTAGACTCCAGCTACGAAAGGTGCAGATCAGCCACCCAACCCACTGATTGTGGGAATTAAAAAACAGATGAGAAAACAACCCCCAAATCTGGAGCATTTGGGGGGTAGAAGATGCACCATTACATATTACTGTTTCACAATGTATTGTGTAGTAGTCCAAATATCTGTCAAGACATCCCTCTGAGTTTCTAGGTTAGTTCTTTCCATTCTAAAATCACTTAAAATCAAGAAAGAAACTAGTGGAAAAAGATTTGTTAACTTCAAAAACATGGCACTGTTGGCTGACGTAATGGGGCCAATGGCAACTGTGGAAGTAGACCTGAATTCCCATCCATACGAATACGAAATACTGAATCACCCCTGATCCCTGCAAATATACTTCAAAACAGATTAGAAGAAACTGTGCATATTAGAGTTTCAACATTCCCCCCCCCCACATTTAACACTGTGCAAAAGTTATTTAACTCTACATACATATTTAATACAATATGGGTCAATGAAATCAGTACTCTTCTAGCTGCAGTCCAATACAAAACGGCTGCTCCGACAGAGAGACTATTTCCCCCTCTTTCCTCCTGATGCTTTGACTCTTGAAACCAAAACTTTCTCACATCTTACTGCTTTAAAAGAACTTGAGTTCCTTTGTTTTGCCTTTATGTTCACATTTCCTGTATTTGTTTTAGTCTGAACAGCTGGTTTTTGTACAAGGTGTAATCCTGTACCTCGTAAGCCCATTTCTGATTTCTCAGTTATGCAAGCTAGGAACGACTACTGGAAGCAACAGCATTTCTCACGGGTCTAAAACTACTGAGCAAGCAGAATTAGGCCAAATAAAATAAATGTAGCAGGACCAAGCCCTTGCCCAGTGGATTACACCTGCTACATATGTCAGTTGGTTTTATACCCATTTTCACTTGCCATATGAGTGCAAAACTGATACAAAGAGAATGTGCGCAATGGCAGGTGAGAGTAAGAAATGGGTAATAATCTTAGCAGCTGTGACTTTAGGCGCAAAGAGATACAGTGGCAAAACAGACACTCAGAAAGATCAATGAGGATAACGGAGCCAAATACAAATACCATAGGCTTAATCTGCCTACAGTCCTGATCTGAAGGTTGGGGAGGGTGGGGGGCTTCAAGATGGCTTTTGGCTCTGAGCACATCATTCACAGCAAATGCATCACATGTGATTAGTGAAAGAAAGAAGGACCAGATTAAGAGTTCAGTCACACCACTATAAAGCCAAGATACCTTCACAAATGCCAATGGAATTATACTGTGTTTACATTGGCATAAACGGGGCTGGAGCCCAGACCAAGACCTCACAAGATCAGTGAGATCCCACTACAAGGAAACTTCAGACGTTCCCACTTTTATGCCGCTGCTGTCAGTACTCTGAGGGTGTGCCAGGATTTATGAGCCTGAAAGTAGACTTGTTTGTTTAAAACAAAATCAAGCCTGCGTCCTATCTAAAAACACAGTAGATGTAAAACGCTTCAGCTAGTTCTTTTCACAAAAACAAGAATCAGAAATACATGCCCCATCTTTGTCAAACGTTAATATTGTAAGAGCAGAGCCCTGAGAGACTGCAAAAGCATAGAAAACAACCAGACACTCCTCTTGCACAGATTTTTCCACAGGAATTAGACACCTGGCTATCATTTGTGCCTTTGAATCGATTTCCCTCATTAGGTGTTTGGACTGAATCCAGCGCTAAGGGAACATTAGATGCACAAGAGGTGTGAGAGTGACAGCTTTACAGTTACCAGATTAGAACTGCAAATTATCGAAGAGGTAGGGCAAGTTTCTTTAGAAAGAAAAATTTCCATGTCCACGTACAGCTGGGGAATCCACTCCACAGCAAGGCTAAGAGCAAAGGCTGAGTTTTACTTTTCCTGGAGAAGCAGGAGAGAAGGGACACACCAGGGACACACGTGGGTCACTTTGACAGAACAGCCTGCATTAACTTTCTTCTCCTCTACTGCCCAGCTAAGTTTCATAGTCTTTTCTTTAATGAGAACAGTGGCATCTCTAGAACCCTTTGCCTGAAAGTTGTACTCTACCTGGCTACAAAGCACCTGGGATGTGCCAGGGTCATTAGTGCAAAATGAAATCTCTCACGGGCATATCAGGCAACTACAGTACCCCTCCTGCAACTGCCATCAGTGCCCCAGGCTTGTCACTTCCCCACTTGCAAATTCATGACATTCAGCTAAATAATACTTGCAGTGCCTCTGATGATTTTACACTTTCAACATCGACAAGCCTGACAATTTGAACAGGAAGGAAATCAGCAATAGGGTCAGAAACAGGTCCAGAAGTTCCCAGTGTGTAGTCTCAGATTTGCATGACTGTCGGCTTCCTGTGCTGTACAATGGGCACATTTCAAGGGAACTGCTTCCAATAATAGGAACAAAAGCAACTTTCAAGGTTGCACACTGAACAATTACTTTGCCAGTTACGCTTTGATGCCAAGTGGTTCAGTTTGCCAAACTTAGCTCTTTTTCATTTTAGAACCCGAAGGAATGGAAATAAGCTGCTTTGTATACTTGTGGTGTGTACTTTCTTCTTTCCAAAGAGGGGATTTATTGGATGATTGCTATACTTGACAAAGCCCAGAACTACCTACTCCAGTATCTGACAGCAGCCCTTGCCAAGTGAAGGTATCAGACACCCAGTAACAGAGGAATACAGCTCTCTCCCCTTCCTGCATTTTGCATAATATACAAAATAACAAAGGAGTTTAGATTATACCAGTGTAAAAATCTTGCTTGGCTACAGTGATGTGAAAGCTCAGAATCTAGCTTGCAAAGACCAAATCAGATTCAATTAGCACGCTCACTTTTAACTACTACTCATGAAATAATTTGGTACAGTAAGCCATCCAGAAGCATTAGATTGCACCTCTTTTACATCAAAAACCAAGTGCTACAAGAGTCGGTCCTTGTTCAGCAAGAGAACTGCAACATGTGAGTGCAAGTTTCATTCTAGTTTACATTCTGAAGCATGGTTATCTTTAAAAATTGAAAACAGAAGCCCAAGCTGAGGAATGGGAAGAAGAGGGATGAAGAAAGAGAGGAGAGGAAGCAATTATATCAGGTCAGACAAATTAGTGTTGTGAAGCCACACAATGTTTTAGCTTTTCCTTTTATTTGTTTCAAGTTTTGGTGTAGAAAGTATGTGCGGATGCTAACGCAACCTTTCCTATAAGTGCTCAATCTAGCAACAAACAAAGTTTTGGTGGGTTCAATTTGGTTATGTTTCCTTTAAGTGAAGACCTATAGTGCCATTGAAACCAAAACTTTGTTACTGTTGGCAAAAAAATAAAGCAACTTTTCTTTACAAGCATTTTCCATTTAAATAAAAACCTGAAGCTTTCCACAATTCCTTTGGTCTTCTCTCACCAAATTTCACGCTACCTTAAGACAAGCCCTCTTTTGGAAGTTCAGCTGAATCGCAGTGAAGCTGCTGAAATTAACAGAGAAAAATTGCTGTGGTAGAGTTTCCCCTCTAGTTCGTTGGGGTTTAAGACTGAAAGACATTACTGATGCCTCAAACAGAGGTTCTTCAAATTGTCTCTACAAGAACAAGAGAAAACAAAATCCAATTAGAAGTTCCTCTGAAGGTGCCTGGCAAAAAATTATCTCCAAAAATGATGTTTTGCTTCCAGTATTTTTGTATGCATTGTGTTGAGTTTATTCCCCTCATAAGGAAACAAAAGTATCAGTGTAAAAGCACAGCTGAGCTTTTAGGTAGCACCAGGACACCTACACCCAAGTTGTCATCTTGTTGCTGCTAGGCCTCTTTTTGATTCACATTCACAGAATCACTTCTTGTGCAAAACAAGCAGTCTAAGGAGAAAGAATGCCCTCCAAGTTCTAATAAAAATTGTAGAAAAGAATCCAAGATAGCCAACACTTTCCTCCTCCCCAAGATTTATCTGCAAAGAGAGGGGGGCATGTGTGCGTAGACAGGGTAGGCAAGCCTGACATTTAGGGAATCGTTGTGCTGGACAAGGGATGTCTGCTGGTAATGAAGAACCAAATCCTTAAGTGTGCTGTACAGGTTATACGGTTCTGCAAACCCATAACCTCTTGGAGTGCTGTAGATCACACAGTGTTTCACTTCTCCATCAGCTCTGCAAGGAAAGAAAACAAGAGAGTTTAACATCAAAGAACAAACCCAAAGTGACAGTCTATTAACAATTAACTAACATAGCAACTCTGCCAGTCACTAAATTACACAATGGAGAACCCAGTAGATGCAAGCAGAGGAGATTAATATAGTCTGTGAAGAAACAGTGCTTCAGGGCATGTGATTAAATACTCTTACATAATAATCCACATAACAGGCCTCTTCTATCCCAGTATTACAATTCCCTACTGCATTGTTCTCCAAACGTCTCTTGGAAAAAGAGTCAAGAGCTTAACCAAGAAGATAAGCACCTGAAGTCAGCAACAACTTTGTGCTCAACTTATTTGGAAAGCTTTCAACTAAGTGAACAAGCCAAAGCCTGCAAGTCCTTAGGACCTACAGAGTGTTTCATGAAATACAGCACTAACTTTCAATGTGCATTTTCTAATGTTAAGCATGGCATGCATTCAAGTTGGTTCATTATCTGAAGTCATAGTGATTGAGTCCCTAACTTGGCAAAGCATTTGCTGGAACACATTATTTCCAAAGCTGCTAGAATAACTTATCTGCCAAAAAGATCAAGTATTATGTAATCCTTGTACTGGAGCTTTTTACAATCCAAGTCACATGTAGGAACAGGTTACATTATGCCATGCCTTTGCTATCTTGTAGCATGATACCAACCAAGCGGAAGTATCTGATGAACCTGTCACTTCAGTGACTGTGACAGACTATCCTGAGCATAACAGATACTACAACCTTCAGTCACCTTGAGGTGATATACCTTCACATACTTATTTCCCTGACTTGCTTTCAGATGTAATTAGCCTCATGTGAAATAAATCAGTGAAAGCCATTTTGCACTCCAAAATAGGCTTGAAGGATTTTTAGATAATAGAACCAGAGTATTTCTGCCCTCCATTGTACTCGCATAAAATCAAGTAAAACACTAAAAATCAATGCAAGGCTGGTGCAATTCAAAACATCAGATATAGGTATGGCTGTTTTGAGTCTGTGTGAATGCCATAAAAACTACTGCTCACAAATAACGTCTCCTCTGAAGTTTTATCCTCCATTATCTTAAACACACAACAGGAGGAGCCTGGAGTTTGGCATGTCTAAAAGTGAGAACAGAAGATGTTACAGCATTACAGTGCAGTTTTCCTTCCCACATGTTCCCTGGCAGATGAAAACATGGGAGAATTTGGCCCTGAATTGCTTATGACTGTAGAGCTTCAAGTTGGAATACTTCAGAATTTTGTACTAGTGACTGTGGTGACTGAAAAGACTGTTAGAATTAGTTACTGCACTTCCAAAGAAGATTTTTGCAACAAAACTGTTGCCATTCTAGAATTCCTGAAAACATGCAACAGGTTTCAATGAGTAGGCCTAGGCTAGACCTGGCTTTTGTTCTTCAGAATATAGAAATATGGTAGAGATTTGTGAACTGAAAAAGTTAGAAGAAAAAAAAAAGGAAACTATACTTACACCACAGAACAAGCATAACACCCTTTCTTGCTACTTTCTCGAATTAAAAATGCTCCATCAGGTTTTCCACAGAGCAAGTCTTCTGCTTGGATACGATTGAGGTCCCCAACAAACCAAGTTTTCTCATCATGATGTGGCAGGTTTTCATCTTCTTCATTCACAAAGTATGTGCTGCAAGAGGAGATCAAGTTGTTAGCTTCTGTTTAGCAAAGGAATCAATAAGCAGAGTGATTTATTTTTGCAGAACTCATTCAAAGTAAATGCATAAAGAACCCTCAGACATGGATGTCAGGCTCCTACTGGTCACTTGGTATAAGCTTATAGCCTCTAATCCTAGAGGTTTCAATATGGAACTCGGGTTTCTTGACTTAGTTGTAATCCTAAATGTTTCAGCAGAGTTGTTGCCTCACATGACATAAGGATCCCTTAGAGAATTCCTTTTCTCTGGAATCCTTTACAGAGAAACTGATGTTTCATATTACCAACCTCTACAAAACATACCACTTATCAATGCACCACTTCTCAGTAAAGTTAAATATACAATGACACTTACTCATCAATATTTTCATTTTTGATCCCCAGCCAGTCATTTATTCGCTTCTGTCTTACTCCTTTGTGGTTGAGCCATCTGCCAGGAGAAGAGAGCATTAATATGTTACTTCAGAGGATGTGTGTAGGTTTTCTTACTGAGCTAGCAGAGGTTCAGACACAAGGCCCTGTAGAGAAATGGCCTATAGCTTAATTTGCTGTCTGCTAGCAAGAGCCATAGAGAAGACACAGACAGTCCACACTCTGTATGAGTGCTCCCCTGCATAGTCTTCTGAGATGCCACCTCTACTGGGCACAGCAAAGAGCCATGAAGTAGCCTCTTAACTGGAGAAAGAGGAAGGTACAGTTGAGAAAGAGGTAGGTACAGCTTGAGAAAGAGGTACTGCCTCTGCACAGTGCAGGCCAGGGAAGAAGCTGAATATAAACCATGACAGCTGCCTGTTTTCCTGAGAAAAAGCAAAACCAGTCTTGCAGTTGGCTTCCTCTAACCACCTAGCATCACCTTCTTAGAGTGCACTTCCCACTGTTCTCTGCCAGAATGAGTTATCCCAGTGCAGTGACTCCAGCACAAGGATATTAATAGCTGGGTAACAGAAGTGTCAGTGAAATCAAAAGCAGGATGAGAGTAAAATCTGCCTCACCCAGTACAAAAACTACCAATCTCTGTTGCATTGTAGACACGTTTTGCTTGATAACTCATTTAATCTTAAATGATACCTTACTTACATGAGTCACAATGTGCACTTAATTATAGCAGACCCTTTAAGTCTGACAACTGCAGTAATAAAGTAATGAAGTCAGGAAGAGGCCAACCAATTACTCAAATATCCCACGCCAAGGTTTAATACCACATTAGTAATCACACCATTTTGGTTATGAAAACAAAATTAAATTCCCATTACCCTGATGGAAACAGTCATTAACCTGGTTCAGAGACACCATTTAGAGTCACAGGTCAGGCTTACTTACACAAGATACTGATCTCTGATTTTGCGGAGCTGAATTAGGTCAGGCTTGATACTGTTCATTTTCTTATCAGTCTCTCTGTTGTCCAGAGCTTGTTTCTTCAAATCTTGTTCCAGACGCATTTTACTATCGTGGATCTCGCCCAAGCGTGATTTTAATTTCTCATAGTTCATCATAATCCTACAAATAATTGTGCAATATTTGAGAGGTGAAGTCAATCCAGTCCAGAGGGACTGAACCTTACTGGTATCACTGTACATAAATGACCCACAAACTACTGCGACAGCAGTTCCTCCGCTCTTCCCCCTCATTTTAACATGAAAATTGCTACAGAAGTGCCAGAAAAGCACAAGATCTTTTGCTAGAAGACCCATCACCCTTTCACCTACCATCTGTTGCAAGAATTTTCAGTTTGTGGACCTTATGTGCAGTCAAGTTATAAATATCTTCAAGGAAGAAGATTCAAAACCTCTATGGGTTCCCCACAAAAAAACGCAGAACAAGATTTAGGAGCAAATCCTGTTCTGTGGTACATACAGCTTTCTGTAGCACCAACACGGTCAAGCAACAAGTGTTCTTTATAAAGTCAGTCTGGTGATTCAGAACTATACACTGCCAACACTGCACTTCAGAACAATTTGAGTTCACACTACAGCTCACAGACATTCACCTTGTATATCAAGTCTATGTTCTGTGTTTTAGAAATATACATATGTAAACTGTACCTGGTCCTCATCACAGTATCTCAATTTGCTTAAGTTAGAGACAGAACAATCCACTTCTTCTCCCTGTAACACAATTCCCCACTGAAGTGGGCTTATTGAAGGTTCATACTTTGGGAAAGTCTCAGTGAAAATACTGAATTTACTAAATGTTGTTTTATATGATTATTACATTAAAAAATTCATGGGAGTCCTAGAGTGCACACTAGTTCTTTCTTGTAAGCCTACCGTTCAATTTCTTTGTCATTCCCCTCTCTGCGAAATCTCTCAATGTATTCTTTGCTGTATCGCTCTTGTGAGTGGCACTGTTCCTCAAATATCTTAATGGTTTCATTAAACGCTTCAATTGCGGTCCTCTTCATCTGAATTTCCTATGTGAGGAAAGAGTCTTTGTCATTTGTTCACGATCCAGATAACACAAGACTCAATTACATTCCCTAAATTGACTGAGATGATGAACTCTTCTCCCCCTACAAGTCAAAATGTGATTAATCAGATTTTACTTTAGTGCAAGTGTCTGAGTAGTCATCTCTTCTCTGCTCCCTTCCTGTAAGCTTACCCCCCAACCTCCCTATTGGGCTGCAAACTCTCTTAGAAGTATTTTAGTCTTGCTTTCCATCTTAGTTTTCAGGTAGACTGCCAGCAAACATCATCCCCCTATCAACCCAAATACCATACTGGCACTTCCTTACTGCATGAAATTCAGGATTTGATTTGAACATGACTTCACATAGAACTTGGACCAAGCCCTTCCAGTATTTTCACTGCAGCAGCTGTAAATATTCAGAAGCTGAAAGAGCAGTCTGCAGTGCAAAGCTTGCACAGGATGGTCTTCTCCATTGTTCTCCCTTATAATAGAAAGCTCAGTTGCTATTTTTTCCCTCATCCCACACTATATCTCTAGGGGTATCACCAACAAGTAATATTAGTTGTGTTTCCATCAACCTTCACACCTCCTTGCTCTATTACAAAACAACTGACCATTTTTTTTTCTTTGTATTTTTTGACTTTGAATGACTTTGTTAGGTTTAATACATTAAGTCTTTTTTAATATATCATGAAACAGACACTGCAGATAGCTGCAGTGAAACTAACCTGTGATGTTCTGGTATATTCTTCATACAATTTGTCATACTCTTTACTCTTTTCTTGATACTGAGCGTGGTATTCTTGAAGCTTTTTACCTACTGCATCTATGTTATCTTCTTTCACCAACTGATCCTGTATATACAAAAAGCTATTAAGTCTTCAAGCAAAGCAGCTTTTCCTTAAGTGTATTCACTTGTCCACTCGCACACATTTGCATTTCTACAGCCATTAGCATAATTTTTATAAACAGGTTTCTACATAACACAAATATCAAATTGAAATATCCCTTCCTTCTGCACAACAAGTTCTGGAGTTTAAAAAGACCGGGAACTGGTATTATGGGACACCTAGAACTATGATAAAAAAAACCCTGAAGACTCCAAAAATACATGACAGCTTAGGTCTACAATTCTATCTTACTTTGGAATAAGGAGGAAGTGGATTGCTCAAAATCAGAAGTGAAAGATGAGAGCTTTTTCCAAAAAGCTCTACACTTTTTTTTCCTTAAAGCATAGAAATGTCTCAGACTACTGAATAAAAACATCCAAAAAATTGCTGAAAAAGCTAGATGGCTAAAAGCATACAGCAAGCAGCGGCATGGCTCAGAGATGTGTTTCAAGGGCAACTTCAACTGTTTAGCACAGAGCCCTGGAGGTCCCAGGGGCCCAAGGGAACAAAGCTGCTCAAACAGGCTCAAGGCTGCAGCATGCAGGGGTTTCACTTCCCTATTGGACTGCTCAGATGGAGACAGGTAGTTTAGGA
Source organism: Rhea pennata (assembly GCF_028389875.1). NCBI lineage: Eukaryota > Metazoa > Chordata > Aves > Rheiformes > Rheidae > Rhea > Rhea pennata. Next base: position 10,888,948 of record NC_084670.1, on the reverse strand, counting down.
AAATGCAGCAGAAAGCTTAAATGTCTAGAGAATTTTGAAGACACATTAGCATGTGCCGTCAGAGTGCCTGCACTAATAGTTACAGGAGTCTGATAAAGACCTTACCTGCTGATACCGGGATACTGGATACATCAACTTCACGTCAAGCTTCGGGTTATACTGAGCAAGAGACTCATTGCGGTAGTGGTTAATCAGTTCCACAACAGAATTAAATGTCAGTGGATCAGAAAAGCCGTATTTTCCATCCCGATGATAGATCTTTATCAGTTTATTGTTGCCACCCTTCCTGTAAAACAGTAGTCATTTAGAGGTTTTACTGCATACCTCCTATTGTCTTCAACACTGAGGCTGCTAACTAAAATAGTGAAATTCCTGGGTAAGAATCTTTGAAGCCAGTCAGAGAGTTAAATAAGTACACCTTAATAATTATCCTTTACATACTAACAAACATAAGGTAGTTTAAGAGTCAATACACACAGAATTATCATTGTGTATTATTTGAATGGGAGCAAAGCCCAAAGCAAATTGCTTCCTGTGTGTTTGTTCTGGAGCCAGCTTATTGTAACTAAAGGCCTAGCTTAGCTAGAAGTTTTTTCAAGGGAAAAGGAGGATGCTTAAGGCTGAATAAAGGAGCCATATTAAAACCGAACCCCAGCATTTCCTGGAGTTCAGGGTCACTAATAGTATATAACTGAGTATACATTTATAGAGTAATTCACAAGTCTTTCAAGTTATGAATGTTAATACAGGATATGCTAACCAAAACAAAATCCTTTGAGGATTACAACATGGCTGTAAATTCTGGACTTTACATTATCCAGATTTATACATCCTAGCAGTTTCCACAAATACTGTTTATTTCTTCCCTTTTCATCAACAGACTGTTTAGACAATATTCTGTCCTTCCTGTACTCTCAGTTGTGGTTCCTAAAGACATGGCTTCAGAGAAATAACCAAATCGTGCCAGACCTTAGCACAGAAGTCTTGGACTTCAAAGACTTCAAGGTACAAGTCAGTAGAATTTAAATCACATGCTTGAGGTCAAACTCATCATAAGACAACTGAATTGCATGGCAAGATCAAATACCTACATACCAGAGAAACTCCCAAAGATATGCTACCACAGCTGTGGCTTATATGCCATCCCAATTTACCTGTAACAACCAATCTTGAGAGCCTGACAGAGGAAAGTGACATTCTGGGCAAAAACCTTAGAAGCTAGTCACAAGAGGTCTGCCTAACTGTGGTAGACAGGGCTGCAGCAGCTCTGAAAAGTCTGCCACTTGTAGACAATTTTAATAAACATGCCTCCAATTCAACATTTCCTAAACTTTAGATCAAAAAGCACAAAATACTCTTTTTATGAGGACACTGTTTTCAGTTATCCAGAGCTGCATGCTGATGAGATTATTCAACCCATTCCTATTAATCAAAGCCCTATCTTACAAATACTTTTACCTTAGCACTAACTACTGAGTTGCTGTCCTCCCCAAATCGCGTCTAATTTACAGAGAAACCCTTACAGTACTGTTCAGTTCAGGGATAGAATCACTGAATCTGTACAGAACAGACTATTACACCTGGCTACTTATTTGTTCATTCTGTGAGCTGCTATAACTTTGGGGATCTCTCTCAGCTGGGGCCATGTAAGCCTTACACAGCCACTCCTGTCACCGGAACAATGACCAGCCACGTAAGGTTTGACTATGCAGAATATTACCACTCAACACTTACCGTAAAGTCAGAGTATAGTCTCCCTGCATCTTGGTTGATGCATCGCGCACCAGGAATGTTCCATCTGGCATGTCTCTTAATTTGTCATTTACTTCTTCCCTGGAGAATGGAAAAGAAGACAGAATTAGAAGCATTAAAGACATGACTCTCTCTACTATAGTTATCAAGGCCAGGGCTACCAACACCAGCAGGTGTAAGGAGTTTTGTCTTCAAAAATTTGAAGCAATCTTCTTTCAAACTCAGGCTCTCCAGTCTTTCAGGCCACCTAAAGCAAGTTCAAACTTATGCAGTTATACTGAAAAAATAGCAGCTGCAGTCAACTGCCACTTAGGAAGGAGTCTGTGTTTAAGCAAGGGTAGGTACTGTGTCTCAAGAGTTCATAACCTTTCACTCTAAGCTGCTCATGTTTTAAAGCCCACACTGGAAACAGGTGCCCTTTGAGAAGCCAGTCCTGACCTCTTAAGAAACAAGCTCTAGCACCATCTCTCAAAGGTGTCTAGAGTTTAGCACAGTTTCAGTCTCAAAAGACTCATTATTGGCTTAACTCTGATCTTATTTACAGCAGTTTTAAACCACTGCAACCTTGCTAGCTCCAGTGCAAGTTCTCCTTATTTACAAGTGTGAAGAGAAAGAAAAACTAGACCTAGAGCTTTAAGATAAATCAAGAAAGCTTTTAGGGAAAGGCAATACCTGTAAGCATTAAAAACAGTTGAAGGAGTTAAGTGTCTTGACAGGTTCAACCATTCCACCTAGATTACAAATCACACTTTGTAACAGCCTTCTCACAGGTTCTTAGTGGCACTTAAGCACTTTTTAATACAACCATTTGAAAACAAAAGTTTATCTGGTAGCCTCAACATTATCTAAATGAGGTAGGAAGTCTGCTTGAACTTTACAAAGAAAAATCATTTTTTTTGTTCAAACATTAAGAATGCAAGTATTATTACAAAATGGCCTTAATTTAACTACCTGAATGCCATTCCGCTAAGACAACTGATTTCTATTAGGCGTCATGTGCATAGCAGGTTATTCCTCTCAAAACCTTTCACAGACTAGACCTAGGTAACTCAAATGGCCTCCTCCTATCTTTAAATAGAAGAAAGTGATCTAGAGGCACGGTAAAACCTTCAATAAAAGTTCTTAAGAACTTGGTTGCTGATTTGTCAGGCCAATGCAGTTTGTACCTACTGGCTTCCAAATTAGAGTCAAACAATTTCATCTTTACAGGTGTGTGTGTCACATTTAACCCAATGAAGCAACTCCATCATGGTTTGTACTGCATCTCCACCTATCATCACATGCACTGGTAAATGAGGAACAAATCCATAGTCAATGAACTTACACTGATACTGAGCTGTTTTAAACAAACCCTGCCTAGCGGGTTTTGTGATCAGGTTTTCCCACTCTGCTTTGATTTAGTATTAACAGAAATATATCACTGCTGAGGCCCTTCAAAAATGAAATCTATGCGGGTTTACTTTAGAGATAAGAGTGGTACAATAAAGATATGAAAACTTTATTTCCTTTCTCAGAACTTCAATGAACTACTGTGACAAATACACTTTTCTTGCTTTTATCTGGCAAACTGTTTTAAAGTATTATGTGTACAAGTTTGAGCAACTTCTGATCACAAGACCAGCATGCTCACGTTTCTCCCTACACTTCCAAATTCTAGACTATTCAGCAATGCCTTAAGAGGGTAGACTAGACACTTTGGTTCTCTTTTCAGTTAAATTAAGTATACAAAAAAATGGTATGTTATTTTCTGAACCTAACCCAGGCCATCTATTTTCTCAAGCACATGGAAAAGTGTTTCCTGAAAAGGTAAAACTTAGTTGGTATGTATCTATCATCTGCTACATGATAGCTGGTGACAGTAAGCATTATAAGACTAGTTTTATACCACCACATAATGGAAATTAATACAGATGCAATTCTAACAAAATGTTGAAGAGATCAAAAATTAGAATAAAGGGAGTTTTATTCTTAATAAATCTCCAACTAAAAGTTTCCTGAACTGCATGCATCTCAACCCTGTATACTTTGAAAACTCATTACTATATAGCATACTCAGAAGCACTCTTCTTCTGAACCAAAGAAATTCCAATTTTTCAAAGAGTTTATATATCTGGAGAAAGTTTAAATCCCAGGAAAATAGCTGTCAATCAAGTTTGACAATCTTTGCTCTAGAACATAAACACAAGTCTTGAAACCAGTGGAACACTGGCATTTATGGTAATTTGCCAAGTATAGTCCTAAAGCATTTCTTCTGTGTCTGAAACGGACGCATTATTCTTTCCCTGAGATCTAACAAGTCCACTGTAATTTTAATAATAAATAAAGTTTACCTTGAGATGTCCCCCCAGTACCACTCCGCTTCCTGCAGAGAGAAACTGGAATTGTCCTTTATCCCATTTGTATTAACTGGAGTCATTGGTTTGGGGGGCTTTGGAGGAAGAGCTGAAAATGAAGAGCAGAAAAAAGAAAGGTAAGTAGCGGAAAATATCACTGAAATGTTACAGAAACATGATAGTGAAAAAAAAACAAGAGAAAAAGCAAAAAAGCATGAACTTGGATTTTATCCTTTCTCAAAACAAACAGAATCCGTGATTTTTAAAGTACTTTGATGTCAACAGCTGCACTGTGATCCTACGTTTCCCAGTACTCAAACAAAACACAGACCTGAGGAAGGAGAAGAGTAAGGAATAAGAGGAAATGGGAGCTTTTGTTAAAAGGAAGACTGGCTCAGGCATGACCACATGGGCTATCACTGCTACACCTCCAAACAAATTACCACGCTTGAATGCCACAGCCTGAAGAGTGTTGCGCATAGCTATGGAAAAGCTATGGTTGCTAAGGAATTGCAAGTCCTTTCAGAATCCCATAAGAGCACACAGGTGTGCCCTCCTTCAGAGGGAAAAACAACCTTGCTGGTGAGAAAAGTGGTGGCTAGGCAGCTGCACATCCATTACGGACCCCATGGCTCACGTTCAACACTGGATTTGTTTTTTGGGGCTTAGGGACAGAAACTACAACTCTTTGTATAGGTAATTCATACAGGACACGAGGCAATACAGTAAGAGGAAAAGGGACATTAGCTTACTATTAGGGCATCTAGCTCTAAGTTATCAACACCTCTTTAAACCACACAGCTCAGTAACTTTTACTAAAGGAAAGGGGAAGCTACAATCCCCCACAGACAGCTGCCAAAACTGTACACGTGTATTAAGATTTATCTTGGCTTCAAATTCTGTTTCTTTGGAAGGGCATATCTGCCTAGAATCCCCCTGTTCTGAATTCAATGCAAACATGGTTTACTTCTGTTCTCAAGATAGACTACACAATGTAAGGACATACAACCCACTAAACCTCTTGCTATCCAGCCAGTTTTTCAAAACAACTCAAACAAAACTTTAGCATGATCCTGAATGTAAGTCCTATTCCAAGAATAATTCAGCAGCCATAGGTATACTAATATATTAGTAGAGACTTGTCTGTCAGCACAAATGCATTACTATTTTCTTCAAGAAAGATGTCTCGAGTGCTCTTCCCTGCTTTGCAGTGGAGCTCAGGGCTCATCAGAAACACTACCACAGAAACTGGGCATTTTCCTGGCGTTTCATGAGGCAACCACAGAGTGCTTTAGAGGGACAGCTATCATTTGAGTTCAGAGAAAGATAAAGCAGCAATATACAATGATTTGCTAGCATGTTTTTAAGTTAGACCCTGAACATCTGCTCTCCCAGTCCTACGTCCCAGTCATCAGATTACACAAGCATCAGAGAGGAGACCTGACACACACTGACAATCACCATCTCTCAGATGCACGCAGTCCTGGTGTACACGCAGAAATACAAATACAAAGAAAGAAGATTTTGATCTCTTGCTCCAGTGCAGAGTGGCTTAGAGCTGAGAGGTGTGCTACTTGGCACTATTCATCTGCTCACCTCTGAGCCACACCTCCCACATTAAAGAAGAGAAAATACTGTGCTCCAACTGCAGTTTCAAATACCATTTCATGTTGACTATCTAACACACAGTAACTTTACTGTTCTCAGACAAACCAGCCGATGCTTTAATCGAGCCAATCTAAACTAAACCTGAACCTTGACCCAGACATTTGCACCCTGGGGTTGCTGACCAAACACCTGATTCAGATAGCAGCATTCATTCGGTGGCACTAAGCATTAAACTGTCACATACAGGTTCTTTTTGTGAGGTGAGCCAGGAGCTTTCAGGTGTGCACATATCTACCAAGGCAATAACAGGTCTCATAAAAGGAAGGTGCAAACCTTTGGATTCAGTAAAGTAGCTTCCTGGTTAGGAGGCTGCATTCAGTCCTAGCTCAACCACTACAGTTGTTTGAATAACACCTAAGTACTCCTAGATGTACTACTGAGAATAAGACACATTTGTAACCCCATTTTGCTTGAAGCTCTACGGGTCTTATTCTGCCTTTGCAGGGTGAGAAGAGCATATATCCAGACAAAGACTGTGGAATGATTTTTATTTCCTGTCCCTTATTTTGTTCCACCTCCTGTATGCAAAGTTCCAGAATTAGCAAGTGTTCTCAGGCCTCTCTTTCTCCCACTTCACATTTGTACCTGGTTACTCTTCATATTCGAAGCAAGGAACAAGATATCAGCAACAAAGTTCTGAGTGTGATTGGTCCACACACAGCAATAAATCTGAATTCAGAAAAAAACAGTGACTAAATGTTTTCAAACTACTCCAGAATCTTTTGCAAATTCTGAATCAACAAGAACATGAAGCTTCATGTAGAAAACACAGCAGCATGGAGTTTTTTTTAATTTTAAGAATATACTGGCAGCAGCAATGACTTCACTTTTTAAAAAAAAAAAAAAACAAAAAAACAAACAAACAAATTAAGGCTTAGATATACCAAAAAATTCAAGGTTTTTACAGTATAAGAGCCTCTTTTACACTGGTAATAGAGCAAGGTATTAGGGGCTTTCTAGAAGAGGCTTTCAAGTATTCTCTAGAGTACTTGAATACTTCTCTAGCCCTCTTTGTACGCTTAAGTCTTGCTCCTTTGTATACTATGGAATTATTTTGCAGCTTTGTTAGGGCTCACTCCAAAGCAGTGGGCACAGAAAAGCAAACTAACAAAGACCAGAACTGCAGGGAAGAAGAGTTTAGTAAAAGGGCACAGAGAACTAAGTATTACACCAACCATCTTCACTACAGGTTGTTTTTACCTTCTTTACTAAAAAAGGTAGGTATCAGTTCTTTCTATCATAGGTTTGTCTGCACAACTTTACTCCGCGTGAGAAAATTAGAAGACTTGGACCAGTTCCTGTAAAACCTGACTCATGGAGTCCTTTCCACAATAGGCTTTAAAAAAAATGCTTTAATAGCTTGCAGATTTGAAAAAGGGTGGATCCTCTGTTTTCAGAGCGCTATGGATCACGTTCTTTACTTTCAGTGCTTCAAGTTCTTTGAATAGTAATGGGATTAAACCCTCGGCACCAGTACAGGCTGGGGGCTGACCTTCTGGAGAGCAGCTATGCAGAGAAGGACCTGGGAGTGCTGGTGGATGACAAATTGACCATGAGCCAGCAATGTGCCCTTGTGGCCTAGGCGGCCAATGGTATCCTGGGTGCACTGGGCAGAGTGTTGCCAGCAGGTCAAGGGAGGTGATCCTGCCCCTCTACTCAGCCCTGGGGAGGCCTCATCTCAAGTACTGTGTCCAGTTCTCGGCTCCCAGTACAAGAGAGACATGGAGCTACTGGAGAGTCCAGCATAGGACTACAAAGATGATCAGAGGGCTGGAGCATCTGCCCCATGAGGAACGGCTGCGAGAGCTGGGCCTGTTCAGCCTGGGGAAGAGAAGACTGAGGGGGGATCTCATCAATGTCTATAAGTATCTGAAGGGATGATGTCAGGGGGACAAACTCTTTTCAGTTGTCCCGTGTGACAGGCCAAGAGGCAACGGGCAGAAACTGAACCACAGGAAGTTCCGCCTGAACGTGAGGGGGAATTTCTTCACTGTGAGAGCGACAGAGCACTGGAACAGGTTGCCCAGAGAGGCTGTGGAGTCTCCTTCTCTGGAGATACTCAAGGCCCACCTGGGTGCAACCCTGTCTAACATGCTGTAGATGACCCTGCTGAGCAGGGAGGTTGGACTAGATGATCTCCAGAGGTCCCTTCCAACCTTACTGATTCTGTGATTCTATGATTATTCACTTAAGTACTGTCTACAGAAACAGGCCTTTGCTATTGCTTTGCCCACAAAACTAACATGCCCAACCATTTTCGTGTTTCTTGACTATATTATCAGCTTGATATGACTGCTGTCTATGACTGGAGAAGAAGTAGCTTAGACTCTGCAACCCACAACCTGTAATGACATGAGAAGAGCATTTTGCAACAGTGGGACAAGTCTACTGTAACAGAGCAGCAAACACCACGCTGCTGCTTTCAGAGTGCTGGCACAATGAGCTGGAATAGATGTAAGTGATAAAACTAAAATAGTTTTTAGTGATATCTACACAGTACTAACTGCCCTGCTAGAAGAAATCCTGTGATGTTTCTGTTAGAAGCTACAAACAGCCCTACAGAGTCTACAGATTTTGATTTAAATCTAAGAAAATCCAGTTTTATATACTGTACTTAATGTTAGAAAGCTAAAATCCTACAGTAAAGTGAAATAAAACTAGCTTGGGAGTCAATAGAAATGCTTTCAAGAACAGCAGTATTCCTCCTTCCTTATCACTGGGTCCAATTCTGATCTAGCCACAGGCATAATCTCAATTCGTCTAAAAAACAAGCTCTGATTAGAGTGAAAATCTTGATGGTTTTCTTTCTTCCTCCTTCTTCCCTTTTCTTGAGAGAGAAGCAACACTGATCTTTAGTGATTACAAACTTAAAAAAAAAAAAAAAAAACCTACTGTTAGAATGAGATACAAAAGTCCCTACCACTGTCTAGGATAGCTTTACCACACAAACCAAAAGGCAACAGCTGAACAGGATGCTTCCATCCTTGCATTCCCAAGACCAGCTTAGCGACTGCCTGGCATGCAGCAATGAGAAGAGACTAGCAGGCATCTTAGTTTTTTCTTTCTTTAGCACTCTAAGTCCCCTCTTTCTAGCTTCCCCAAGCAGCCTAGCTTGAGCTAAATCCCAATCCCAGTGCTATGTCATTTAGAAGGAAGAAAATAAAAAGGAGCTGATGAGCGAACGGAGACAACAGAGGCAGCCAATGCCAGCTGGGCCCCGCGATCGTATGTTGCTGACGTCAGGGCCCAGGACGCTGCTGTGCAGTCTCCAGCAGGTAGCTTTAGCTGAGCTGCTCTGCAGAAGTGAAACGCAGTTCCTTAGAGAAAAAAGCCTATTGATTAGGTTTTGCCGAGATACTGACTGCACAGAATTGTTTTTTCTTTTTTTTTTTAAAGCTACTCCAGATTTAACGGATGTAATTCCCTGAAATTCAAACCACCTCTAACACTGAGAAAACGCATAAAACTGGCAAGTATCTGAAGCTTAGTACTGCTGTATTTTTTTTTTTAATTAAGGTCTCTTGTAGAAGACAATGGGCTGTACTAATACAAGATTTAACTTCTGTAAAGTACATTGTGACTTATAAGAGATATCCAGTTTTCTGAGCTAGGCTTTTAATCAAAAATTTTAAAAGTTTCATGATTTAAGAGTCAGGGAGCCCAAAGTGTGAGAGTTTTCAATAGCACTAATTCAGGGGGAGTAAAAAAGCAGAATGCCTTGGGTCTCCAAGTGCTACATCCCAAGTAGCATCCAGTCAAGCAATCCACTCCTCCTCTGGCTGCAGTATTTATGCACAAGTCTGCCAATTAATTAAACTTTAATTTGAAGTTTTCAAGCAAATGCCACTTAGTCTAGGAATGTCTCCATTACTTTACTCATTTCTTCCAGCATTTTCCAAGGGATGCAGGCTAGATACTTAAAAGCATAGGAGACTTAAATGCAGTATTATCTATCTGTATTGTTACAAATAATCACAGCTACTGAGTAGTCAATTTTAAGCCACTCAGCACTTCCTTGTTTACTAACTTGCTTCCTGCTGAAGATCCCAATCTACCCTGCCTACATATTTTGTGACAAGCGGATAACAGATCAGAGGACTCCTAAAATAGTTATCCAGTTTAAAAAAGCTGGCATACTGTACCCTACAAACTGTAATATAAGGCTTTGAAAAGTGTCATTGCTAGGGAAACATGCAAGTACTCCAAGGTTAGGCAAGCTAATATTTTAATGACACAATCCTAAAGGACAGAAATATCTTCCCATTGTAGATATGGATAAAGACCTGGAACAAAAGTGCAAGCTAGTTTTTCTTTTTTGAGAAAAAAAAAAAAATCTCCCAACATTCAACTGTTTCTTGTAGTTCTACTCAATTTCCTCAAAAACTTTTAATGTCAAGACTCAAAATCTTTTTGTCCCTCAATAGTCCTGTATTTGTCACTGCTACACTAGATCCCCTCAAGACAACTTGAGGGAGAAAAAAGCATGTGCTGAAAAAGGTGCTTTTTGCACTTCTTCATTCAGTGAATTTGTGAACTGTGTATGCAAGTGGGAGTAATAAGGCACTATACCTTTGCTGAGATTTTCCAGCTGACAGAGAGGATCGTGCACATCAGCTGACAGCAACTCATTCACTACTACTGACAGGTAAGTTATCTTGGCAGCTGCACATCTCAACTTGTCAGTTCTCTTGCCAAGACCCCCTTCTCAAATACTGAGCATCAATGTCCTTCTAAGCTTCTCTTCCCCAAAGGGCAGCTAACAAGCCCTGAAAACTCCTCAAGAAATGATAGATGGGGAAGCTACTCAATCACATTACTGCTGGCCATGGAACCTTATATATGCTCACACTTTTGCCCTCCTCCACCAGATCAGGTGAGACACCAAAGGCCAAAAAATATTCTAAGAATTGAAGCCTTTCAATATCTCATTACAGAAAACAGCAAACAAGTGGGCAAAAATCCAGGCAAGTTTCCAATGAAAACACTTCCATTATAACTTTTTCTGTGTTTCTGTGAACTTTCACAAAAAACAATGCCTTTAAGAAATATTTCAGATTTGATTTTTTTTTGATAAAGATCAGTTTTGTTTGAAAACTCCCCTAGCCATCCAATCCTCTCACACCTCACAACCACAGTTTCATCTCCTACAGACTGTCAGGCTTCTGGTACACTCTTTGTTCTTCATGAACACTCACAGCTACTGCACAGGTTAAAAGATTATTTGGTATGGGAGACCTGCAGAGGGGCAAACAACAACAGTCTGAAGAAAAAGAGGCTGACTCAGATTCAGAATTCTCCTTTGGGCATATAACAACTACCCATCACTGTGTCACAAGGTTTGTTACTTCACTGTCTGAGAGGGGCAGAAAAGGAAGATGCTCACTGCTAGATAAATGACACAGGGATTTTTGATTTCTGCATTACAAAATAACACAGCATTTCCTTTTCATTCTACCCTTTGCATGAAGACATTGTAGAGCTCCCAAAGCCCCAACTCCCCAATTATATCCACTATCTGATGACAGATGTCCTTCCTTTCAACATGGACCACAGCGTAACAATTAACTGTAAAGCTACAGCACTGGCTGAGGTTGAATGACTAACAGCATTGAAGACTACTGTTACAAAGTCAACACGATTAGGATGAAAACCACAAGTCCTCTTTTACTTATCGACAGTGTATTAATTGTACTTGCTAAGCTGGATACCAAAACAGCAACAATGCTTTAAATTTTTTCCCGGTTTTATTCGCTCAGAAAGATCATTATTACCTAAGCATCACATGCTTGGCTCACTTCAGAAAGGAGTAACTACCTACTAACTAGTAGACCTAGGCTTTTACCAATTCTCACATTAAAATCGGAAGCAGACATTTCATTGTCCTGTGAAAATCTGAGATATCAACAACAGTACTTCATGGAATATGGTGTCAAATCTAGAAGACTATTCAACACAAGCAGAATCTTCAAACAGCCATTAAAGATACTGTTTGGTCAATATAAGAAGATAAATTGTGTGTATGAGTTAGGAAAGCATGAAATCGAGCTTAAGCACAGACCTATAATGACCAAGAATAAAGAATCAGCTCTTCATTGTGGAAGATAAAACAATGAAATCAGGCTGAGGCAGTGACAGACTGTAACTGGAAGACCTAACAAAAAGGAAAGAAAGTCATTTGAAATGGGGCTGGGGGAGGAGGGAGCTTTTCCCCCTAGATTTGTCAAAGAGTATCTATCTATCCAGATGTCAAGCATAAACCTCACAGGAGAACTAGTTCACAGAAATGGCTGGGTGTTCATGAGAAGTTTGTTGCAGAACAGCCTACCTCTTGAATATAATAGTCTTAAATACATGTGACTCCTTCTGCTCCAAGTAGCATTTTTTTCCAGTTTTCCACTGGCTCAGATCTTTCACAGCAGTACATAAAAATATCCTTCACACAGCACATGTCCTTGCTATATGCCAAACTATTTTCTGTAGTTACTTAACAGAGATATTTCAACACTACCTAAATTGCTAACAGAGATCCATCTAAATCAAGATCAGAAGGTGCTTTCCAAATCAACAGAAAAAAAAATTGTAATCAGAACTACTCAGAAAACTGTTGCATTTCGTGCATGTGTGCATACATACACAGAGATCATAAAGACAGTTACTGTGAGGCAGAAGCCCCAGTACATGCGCTCCTATCGAGCACTCCCAGCAGAGGCCGAAATTCAGAGAAGATTTAAAAAAAAAAAAAAAAAGTCACAGTCCCTATCTAGTATACCTCAGATGGCACAGCTGATGCTTATGCTTCAGCTGTAACAAGATAAATGATTTTGATCTCCTTGTTCAAGTACACTGATTTTCAAAATATTTTCATCAAAACCATTTTACAGCAGCAATTTGACTTCTTTCATTTTGCAGTACTGATCAAATAGCGCGGTCTGTACCACACTCCTCTAAACAGAAAAGATCTTAAGTATTCAACTCATTGACTCAAGCTTCTCTGAAGCCTTCAAGAAACTACCGTTGGAGACAAGAGATGAATCAAAGTAAAAGATGCCACAAACCCCCAAAGAATACTAACTTGAAATTTAGGAGCAGTTCCCCAGGAGCTAGCTAGCTCTAACAATCTAGATTCCTAAAATTTCAATATGGCCATACTGCAGAAACACAGTATGACTACTGACAACTTCAGAAATTTAACTACGATCTATAAATTCTGGTTGTAACACAGACAGAATTTATGTACACGATACATCAATGAACTTATCTACATCACCTCTAGAACATTTTCCTGAAGCAGGCATTGTGGAACGCAAGTTTTACTGCCCACAGTCAGAAGGAACGCAATGGGACAGTGGGCTGTGTCCCCCTGCTACAATAATTTTCTCTAGCTTCATTGCAGCACTTTTGGTTTGGGTATTTTTGTTTGTTTGAGGGTGAGGTGGGATAGTGCAAGTAAGGGAAAGAATTCCTTCAAAGGCAAAGATGATTAGGCAAAACAACAGATTTTAAGGACTACAGAGGCTGAAAATTAGAATAAGGCTAAGGAAAGAAAAAAAAACTTGAAAAAAAATGTCTTTTTTTTTTTTAAGAGGAAGTGGGGAGAAGTAAAGGAGAGTAAGATGTACCTGGCACAGGGAAGTGATGGGTTTATGTTTTGAAGGAGAAACCTGACCTGAAGGACAAGAATCTCAAAGTACCACCAAACATCAAGTTATTCTAGAATGAAAGAACAAAGGAAGGGGTTATAGATTGATGTTTTATTATTTTGTCCAACTCCATTTTTTTTTTTTTTTGCTAAGTAGTATGATTTTTTCCCCAAATCCTTTCTTCCCAAATAACCATTTGTAAGCTTCAGAGATACCTGATTTTTAGAAGTAGCAACATATATATCATTAAAACAACACTTTTCCAGCATTCATGAAAACTAGCAGAGAGTCTAAGCAAATGCTGAAAATAGTCACAGGTTGAAGCACCTGGAGTATCTGATCTCATCCAAGATGGGCGCTGGCCATCTTGAATGTGCTATTGGACTCAAAGCCAGAGAAGAACCTGGATCCTATTCAGCCACAGGAAAGATTTAGAGAGCATTGTGCTTCAGGATCAGGGTTCACCAGGCAGCTAGAGTCCAACTGGGAAAGGTTACAACAGACACCAGTTGCAGCTTTGCTTCCTTTGAACTGTATGCATTTTTATAAAACTTCCATTTGGTAACCACTCTATCTTAAAAGTGCACTAGAAGAACAAGGTGCTGGAATTTATTCACTAAACCATTTCAAAACCTTTGCCTTTTGAGGGGAGGGCGCAGCTAAGATCAAGGACGACGGAAAGAACCTCTTTGTAAGATGGTAACATCACACACTGTTTTAGAACACCTCTTAAATTTATATGCTGTAGTTTAGATTATGCGAAGAACAGACTTAGTTACAGTTCAGATTTTAATCTGTTAGAAAAAATAAGATTAAAAAATAGGATAAAAACATTCTGACTCATTTTCATAAGGACATTTAATACAGGAGCAGAGCCTGCTCTTTAAGCACTACTGAGGAACGTACTTTACAAACAGAAGTTCCCCAAATCCAGGTAGAACACATCTATTGCTTTAATGGGGCCAAAGTTTGACAGAAACCTGTTTTAAGACAGTAATAGTCTGTCAATAATAACTTAAGCTTTAAAGTATACAGGCAAACAGGCAAATACTGATAAAAGTATTTTTATGCTGCTTTTTCTTCCCCCCAAAGGGGGGAACTTTTCTTTAATTCTCTGCCGAAAAAGTGACTCACCAAACAATCAACATGAGATGATGCAAGGCACCCACCTGTTCCTAGCAATGGGTGCAAATGTATATGACCAACTATGTTTCTCAGTTTCCCCAAACTGTAGAGTAAGGATAAGCCTGAAAAGGTTAGCTCTGGAATAAGATATTATGAATGCAAGGTGAAGGCAGTAGTCTTCTACTGCTTGGCAAAATACATTCTTCAGAAGAAACTCCAAGGAGAGTAGACAAAGTAGAAGGAAGCAACACTGCGATTAACCTCCCTCAGCTAGAGGCTACAGATGAGATACAGAATTGCTCAGAATGATGCAGAAGTAACATTTGCTGCCATTAGAGAGAGTTTTCTTTTCAAGCATGCCACAAATAGCTCCTTTCCTTCCCAGGATATTCTTCTGTATTTTAATTTGCATAAACCCGCAGCTTCTCAGAACAATTGAATTACAACTCCCAACTTTATTTTTGTCTTCTGAAAGCCTAATGATAAAAAGTCCAGCCTTCTAAAGCAGGTTCTCCCTATTCCAGCAAAGCATCATCTCACTTTATATTAATGATGCTACTTTCTGCATTCATTTACTTAATTGAAAGCTGATGAGTGACATTCTTTAACAGTTAGAGCCATCAGAATGAAAAATCAAACACAAGGAATGCAAAAACAAGCCTGAAAATGCAATCAGAAAAAAAGAGATGGTTACAGCAGTCATTAAATGAAGACAGTGGTAGAGAAATCTAGGTGTAACAAAAACAGATTACAAACATTTCATGCCTCTTTCCTTATAGGAGCTGAGAATTGGATTTAAGCCGTTTTTCAGGATTTGCAATGTAGTTTACTGAGTCTTTATTCTCTGTTCCATCCCAAAACAGTCTGCACAAGTTTCCTGGTTTCTGCAATAAGGGAACACTCCATCCACCAACACCTATGCTTTGCAGAAGAGCCTACCTCTGGGGGGGGGGGCCTGACTTCCAGCAAAACTTGCACTTGCAGTGAGGACATTTGCTATTACAGTGCCGCTGTGCTGATGAAACAAACTAGGTCTCACACCAAGGGGTGTGAGAGCAGATTTTTTTTTTTGATAAGCTTTTAGAGTCAACTCAGATAAGCTGAAGGACAATACTGACAATGCTCTTAAAATTTTCATCTGTTTTTCCACTAGAAAAATTAATTAGGCACAGACACACAGTATTCATACCTACATCTGGCAACCGCATCACACAAACCTGAACTATGGAGCCACATTCAGTTTCCACATAACACTGTGGATGATACAGCAGACAGATCCAAGTAAACACTGCCCTTGAAATTAGAATCCTATGTTTTCCCAATTTAGAGTATTCCCTTAAAACAAAGGTTGTCAATTATGTATGAGAAGAAAGTGGGAGCTATAATAAATAGTTTTTTTCTTTGAATACTTGTCTCTGTCATACAATGGTAATACTGCTCTTGCAGAGTAGGCTAAACTGAGCAGCCTACAGATTATTACTCATCCCATCCTTTTCCTTTTTAAAGGAATATAGATTTTGTAGTAACAGCGTTGCTGTAGCTGGGTAAAGCAGAGGAGGCAAGGAAGAGCAGTAGTCTTGAAAAAAACAGTTGAGACAAGTAATAAATTTAGTCAGACATATTTGGGCCTAATAGCCTTTAAAAAAGGTACCTTGCACACAGCTTGAGGATAAGTACTTATTCTATTATCTACCCATCAATAGACAAAGCCCATTCTGCATTAGTAAGCTTGCTTTAAACTTGTGGTTTTCTTCACAACCCACACAAGTGAAACTAACCTCTAATTTGTAGCTGAGCCAAATATCTTTGCTGACATCTGGATCTGAAATCCCAGCAGAAAACTTTTACTGATTTTCATCCAACTGTTACAGAATGTATTCAGTGATCACACATTTTATCATCAACATAACTGATAATATAACCTAGGTCTATAGAGAGAAAGGGAAAGTCACAATTCAGTGCTACTAATCAAAAGCAATGTAATACCTAAGTACCAGGTATTCCAGTAGCTTTTGCAGTCAGTTCAAGATCCTCTACTTAAAAACTTAAACTTCTGGCAGCTACGATTTGTTGCAGACCTGAACAGCTGTGGTAAAATAAAAATAAATTCAATTCTATATCCTATTTCCTTGAGTTGTCTTTTCAGACACCAAGGCTCGGAGCAAGAACAAAAATGCAAGCGAGTCACTGATAACCATTTTCCTAGTGTCTGAATCAGGGTATGATGCTTTTATAGCCGTGATATTCCATATTAATCCTGATTTAAAAGTTTAGAAGCTATTAGCTACATGCAATTGGTGCTTCCAATTGTGTCTTTGGACACTGGAAGTTATTTCATTGCACCTAGTATTATCTGCCATATACACATCCTATGGACACACCTTATGCTACTGATACATTTTATCATATGAAAAGACATGCAAGCAGAAGGAAAAGGTATTAGGTACTTCGAAAGAAATGAGTCACCCCACTAGTTTTCACCACTTTTGCTGCCCTATTAGTAGCAGACCTATAAAGCATGTTTTTGCAAGGCTGGTAGAACTGAATCCATAGATCTATCAGTCTGTTTAGGAAAACTGCCCCACTCCTATGCTTAGGCTGGATTAAATTCTAGAAGAAAGCTGACTTGTTTCCTGACCTTGCACCAGTTGAACTGGAGAAAATTCCATGCAAGAGAGAATTTTTTTAAATTTTTATTTTTGAGCAAGCTCTTTAGTAGATTGACTTCAGGAACTGCTCCAAGCATCCATTTACAACTACAACATCTGATACAGACAGAAAAAGCAAACACACTGATAAGCTGGTGCAGGTGCATTGAGGTTTGACATAGTCTACAGCTTCACTTCATACTGCGTGCTATCACAGGATTTTATTTCTGCATTATTATTGGACAATGTTAAGGTGGGTATTAAGACTGCCTGCCAAGAAATATAAAGCTCTATTGGCCCTTAACAAGAAACAGTATCCCTACCCTTGACTTAGGGATTACAGGTGACACTGCACATTATGTTAACCTTGCTTTTGTCTTCTGTCTAAAGTTTAGACATACTAAAATGTAATCATGAGCAGTCATGCATGATTTGAACCACTTGGCTCCTGTATCAGTAAGTGCCCAGTATTGTAGCATAAAGACCAACCAGGGATCTCTTCACGTAAGTTCTGTGGACAAAAGAATGCACTGCCTCCTTTGGCAGCACAGTAATTCACTGCATATTGTTAGTTTGTGCACTGTAGAGAAAACATATTGCCACAGTTCAACTGCTCAGGAACTCTAGTCTCTGTGCAGGGGAATTCTATACTGAAAGCCTTAACAAATTTTTGTTGGAAGTGGGCCAAATTCAGTTGTGGTGTTACCGGGTGCAAGCAAAGTGACTTTATCACAAGGCATGCAGAGTGTCTAAGTCTTCCAAATAAATTCCTCCACACTCCCCCTTAGGGATGACCTATCATTCCAGACCTTAAAATGCTTTTCCATCCCACCTCCAGACTAGGGAAAAGACAACGACCTTAGATACATTCTCTCCTTTCCCTCCCCAATTCCCCTACAATTTATAGTTCTACAAAATCAGGACATGCACATGGGGACCATCCCATGCATCATTCCCAGCTCTGACTTTTCTAGCTTAAGAATATTAAAGTTACTGAACACTTCAGAGTACAGCACGTAGCATTAAGCCTTTTAGTAACTTAAGTTTTGTACATGCAGTCTTGATCCCTGACAACAAGGCTTCAGTGATGGAAATGCTGACAGTATTAGTGACAGAAGCACTGCTTCTTAATATAAACTTCTGAAGGCTGCATTGCCAAGTTTATGCAGAAATATTATAAAATTGTTTTCTGACCAGTTCAGTTAGGCCAACCCCTTTTAGCAGTCTCCTCACACCAAACCACTTAAGGGGCTTTTTTTGTTTGTTTTTAAATCAACATCAATTGTTTGAAGGCACCTACAACAGAACTTGCTTTTCTGTTTCATTGACACAAATTTGTTTCATTGATGCAAACAGTTATTAACTGCCTGAACAGCTGAAATTGGACAAGCTTTTACAGAAAAGATACCCTTTGAAATTTATAGAAGCAAGCAAACAGATTTGACTGAACTTTAGGCATTCAGGAGTAGCATCTAAAAATAGGTATTGTCAGCTATGTAAGAATTTAATGAGTAGTGGCCAGTACTGCCTGAGAGATCTGTCCAACTTTTAAAAGTGTCAGAGTTACTAGAGGAAGTGACTACAGGTCCTTGAAATCCAAAAATCTTAGTCCTATCTCCCCTCCCCCCCCCCACTTTTTAATTAAAGTGCCCACATACCTAAGGAGAGAGAAAACCAGCTCACTGTGCTGAAACAAAGAGACTAAACCACACTTTCAGATACAAGCCATAGTTCAGGCATAGATTTGAAAATACATTTTGAAAGTCTAATAGTACAACACTACACAGTAGTCACTTATAAAGGACTTATTTGCTATCAGCTTCTCGGCAGGCTAAGATTTTGATGCGTAATTTACTGCACATTCTGAATCAGACAGAAGAGCATAAAGGCCCTTCAATTATCTTACTGCTCTCAGCCAGTTACAGTTAGAAACTTACAGGTATAGATATGGTTTCACAGCTACACATCTACGCTTACTTTAATTCATTACCAAAGAAAGAATCAAACTCTTCTCCTTGTACTTGTAAGCCTTCTCTCACTCTTCAGAGGCAAATGAAACTTTGTCCTAACTAAAAACTTCAGGCAAGCAAGCGATGAAACATTTCTCTATTTTCAGCACGGGCAATCAGTAGAAAAAAAAAGTTGCCTTAAAACCTTTTGAACAAGGTTATTGTTATTAAAATAATGCTGCCTCAAGGAAATTATTTCAACAAAACTCCCCTCCCAACAAAAAAACACTGAGACAACACATATAACCTGTCAATGCAGTAACAGAACTGGAGAGAAAAGGATCTCAGAAACTGTAAGAACTATTAAACTGAAACTAAATTAAGAGAGTGGTAAATCACTAACATCAAAGTGTTACAGGCACATAAAGACACACAGGTGAAGGGGTAATAAAATTGCTGCTCTACCAATGAACGCATCTAAAATGCAGTTTTCAGTAAAGATTAAAAAAAAAGAGATTGCTAGCAGCTTTTTACCCTCCCGAAGGCAAGATAAGTCATTATTGTCCCTTCATACCCCCCCCCCCCCCGAAACCAGTCTTAAAACACTTTTGTTCTGCAGACAGCGGGTTCGAGTCAGTGCAAAGTTTATACAGGCACCAAAGCTAGTTTAGCGCAGATTTCCAACTCCTTCTGCAGATACCCCTGTCCTTTCCCAAACGGAAAGGTATGCAACAAGGAGACATGCTGAGCCCTCCGGGCAAGGGAGATGGCAATAATGGAAGGAAATAGATGCAGCGTCTATCGGCTCGGGGATGCACACAGAGACATGCACGCAGATTTTTGCTCCGTACCTGGAGGGTCCATTTCAATATAAAATATCAGCTCAGTGGAATATGGCATCATCACTTCCCTCCAGTCTGTGTCATCGCGGTCCATATCCCACACCGTGTTGTACATCGCGACAGGCAAGTCCCGGCAGATTTATAAATAAGAGACTGGCTTTGTGTTTAACGAAAAAAAAAAAAAAAGAAGAAAAAAAAGGAAAACGAGAATAACCCACCCCGCTCTAATATGACATTTCTGTCAAAAAAAAAGAATAAAAAAACCCCTCAAAATTAAACTTAAAAAAAGAAGAGCATATACACACGAGACACCTCAGCAGCTGTCCTGCAGGAACTCTAGGTAGATTACGTATGTAGTTTTTTTTTTTTTTTTTTTGATTAAAAACAAAAAGTGGCTTTCCACAGAAAAGCTACTTTCTAAAAAACCGCCGTTTTTGGGGTATTTTTATAACACCTGGTTTAAAACAAAACACCTCCCCCCGCCCGCACAAAGGCGGGAGGGTGCGTGTGCTGAAGCGCGGGTAAAAAAAGGAGCGATTTCAGTCCGCGGCTAGACTTCTTTCCGCAGGCTGAGGAGGAAGGCGGGGGTAGGCAAGCAACAATAACGGCAGGCGAGGAGCGCGAGCGGGGCGGGCAGCGCCGTTCAGCCCGCGGCGCCCGCCGGCTCCGCGGCGCGGCTCAGCGCTGGGCCGGCAGACCGCGGCGGCGCCCGCCGTGCCCAGCTCGCAGCCCCGCGCGGCGTGGCCGGCGGCTCCGGGCGGCTCCGGCAGGTCGCAGCCCCTCGCTCTCTGCGCCGCTCCCGGCCCCGCTAGGTTTCATTTTAAGAGGCTCTGAGGGGCCCAACCGTCGCCAACCGCCTCTTGCCGAGGACGAAGCCACACCTCCCCCCCCCCCCCCCCCCGGCACGCCGCGGGAGGGGCCCCAGGGGGCGGGGCTTCACGCCGCCTTTTTAACCCGTTCGAGGAGGGCGGGGGGGCGCTGTGCGAGTGGTCGCTTCCACGAGGCAGAAGAGGGGGTGCGCGCAACGAGCAGAAGGGGACACATCCTCTCTCACTCGGCGAAGCGTGCGGAAAAAGAAAGTTCCTCACACTGAAACTGCTCGTTTCGCACCCTTCTGACTATTCACCTGCTCTCTTTCTACACTTCAGCCGCCTCTCTCGCCCCCTTTTCCTAAGGCTCCCCCTTGCGAGGAGAAAAAGGCGAAGTGGTAGGTCCCGCGGCTGGCCCGTCGCCAAGGGGCTGCTGCCGTGGAGCACGCGTGGGGGGCGGGGGGAGTTTAGCCCAGTTGCCAGAGCTGCCGTCTTTGTCTGAGAGAGCAGCGAGCGCGTGGATTGGTTGAGGGCTGCCGGCGGCCCGTCCAATCAGCTAGCGGCGAAGCCGGCCGGCTCGATGGCGATTGGCTGGGAGCCCCAGTTACTAAGCGGGACAAAGAAAGGGGAGAGTTGAGGGGGAGAAAGGAGGGGGGACAAAGAGGGGAGCGGGCGCGCGGGCACCTCGGGGCCGTGGTGGCGGCCGGCATGGCGGTGCGCCCCTCGCGCCGGCCGGCTGTGCGCCCCACACGCCGGCCGGGCTGTAGCCCCACACTGAATGGGGTATGGCCCCACGCTGAGTGGGGTCTTTGCCCCACACGCTGACCCGGGGCCGCAAGCCCCCACCCAAACGGAAGGGGGGGCTTGTGCGCCCCTTTCGGCACTAAGCCCCTTCTGCTCCCCCTGGTTTTGGGGCTTGCAGACTCTTCCCCCGCTGACGAGCGAGTGGGCCCCCCATGCCGTGGGAGGTGCAGCTGCCCCCCAAGCACCGGTGGGGGTCCGTGGGTCCCTGTACGCTCTGATCCTGGGCCTCTGTATCATGGCGTGCGCACCCAGCCGAGCTGACGGAAGGGTGTCCAGCCCTTCTCCCCGCGCATAGGGTCTGGCCCCGCAGCCCTCCCCATCCCCACCCCTGGGAGCCCCCTGGGGACGCTCGGCCCCTGCTGTGTGGGTAGGCCGGGGACGCCCGCGGACGTCTTTCCTCTCCTCTGGCAGCGTCAGGCTCCCTGCGGCCCCTGCCTCTAGCCAGGGCCAGAGGGCCGGATGACGGATGGGGCAGGGGAGGGATGTCCCGCTCAGTGACCCCGAGGAGCGTTCGCCCTGCAGCGCTCGGCCCCACGGCCGGGACAACGAAGCCATCTTTGCTAGCAGCGCTGCTGTCTTAGCCTCCTGCTGTTGCAGCACCAACCTGAGCCAGGGACACAGTTAAATACATCTAAGCCCGGAGGAGAGCGAGCGCCCCATCCCCCTCCACACACAGCAGGCAACTCGAGAGATACGCACCTGAAGCAAAACCTTTTCCTCCCGAAGCGTTTGGGCTTGGAAAGGTGGAAACACTCAAAATTTCATTAATAAAGGGCTTTGCTTGCCAAGAGGTGAATTTCGGCAGTAGGAGCTGAGTGAGACCCGCTTCTCAGCGTTTTGTGTGAGCCCTCTCCAAATGAGGACGTTGCTCAGCAAAACCAAACCTCTGAGAGAAGGCAAGCATATGAGTAGATGGACCAGGCTTTTAAAGGTCTTACCCCCAAAAGTAAAGTCAAGGGAAGCCAGGTACCGCACGGAGCACTGCTGTGACCTGGTGGCAATGTTGCTGAGTGCGAGGTGCTTGTCTGCCTGGGAAGCTCTGCCGGATGCGTGACTCATCACCTCCCAGGGTGAGGGACTGAAACATGACGGTCCTTCAGATGACGAGGGTGGCCGTCATGTGGCTGCCCAGCACGTGTGTGGGTGAGCTGGTGGGCAACAGCAGGAGGGAGAGGACAAGACCATCGTCTGTGCTGCTTGTTGCCATTGAGATGCTCTTGTCCCATGTCTGGGAGGACATGGCCTGTCCTAAGCAACATTACCACTACTCTAAATCTGATGTGCTTTCTATTTCAGTTGTATCATAAGAAATCAAACCAAGGATCTCCTGTCCTACCTTTGCAGCCACATTTCTGTGACATCTGACCATGTGATGGTGCCTGTTGTATATTAAAAATAATATCACTTTATCCAACTCTGGCCATCTGAACATTTCAAAGTGCATCATAACCATCCACTAACTAGAGCACAGCTCTCAAAGAAACCAAACACTCTCAGTTTCTAGTGACATAACCAGGAAAAAAAAAAGCCTCCAGGAGAAACCACAAAACCAAATGGCTGCTTCTAACAAACTTTGAAATAAAAATTCTGAGCTACAAACACCACCAAAACCAAACCAGGACAAGAAGCCCAACATGTGTGCTAGTGCAATCTTGATGGCCAAACCCAAAGCTGGTGCCTACAGATGCTAATGGACTAAAAGCTACACGAGACAGAAACTTGGCTAGCTCAAAAGTCAGGCTCTGTGTTAGCTTAGTGAAGCAACTTTAAAGAAAGACAAAATGACAGCTGTTCAGATACTGAGAAAAAAACCCTTTCCAGATACTTCCAGCCTCTGTCACAGACACAAGGACAGAGAAGAACTTTGATCTACCAGAGAGATGTCAAGGAGTGTTAAAAAACCCAACACTTAAGTTGTACATTTTATCTGCACTTCAAAGCATGGAAGAATATGTTATTAATAATTTCTCCTGTTCTAGCTCAAGGTAGAAAGCTACTGAAAACATACTGCTGGCTTAGGTGAACAAGAGGGTGACCGAGGGTGATTGAAGTAGTGAATAACTGAAAACCTATACCCAACTTAAGAATATGTGGGAAGAGCTAGGCTCAGAGAATCTGGAGTTCGCTGATATATCTCAAATAACTTCCATAGCAAGTAATTGAAAGCAAGCACTGCTCCAGTAATAGAACTCCTTGAGGGACAGACAGCTGCATAGGAGCACAGGGCTTTGATGCAAATAACTCACTGTAGATAAATTAATTTTATATCCCTATCCACAAATTCTGATTAATCCATGATAGCCAGATATGAATCCTTTTTCTAGTTTTTAAATTAAATTTCTTGGGCTAACATATCAGCTCAAGCTTGCTCAAATAAAACGCCTTCTCTGGAAACCCTATGCCCCAGTGAAATTTAAGTTGGTACAAGGGGTGCAAACAAACCCCCTGTGCACAGAAGGTGCCCACAGGGTAGGACTGCAAAGCTTGAAAATGCAGCCTGTGGCAGGGTGGTGGGTGCAGGTAGAGATGTGGATGCTGCTCTGCAGACCCTGCAGAGTGGAGAAAACAGGCTAGTCCATCCCCAAACTTTGATTAGCAGCTCTGAAAGGGGGAGGATGGAGGAAGGAGCTGGGTTGAAATTCATTTTCCCCCTTCCTGCACCTCATTATAGGTTCCACCCACATAAGACCTAATTACTTGGCTTTTCTGCTGGCAAAGTGGATCTCATTCTTGCCGTTTCCCATGTTGGTTGCCTTCATTTTCATGGCGGCACTGATGGTTACAGCTTATTGATGTTTTCACTTTAGTGATTTAAAGCAGAATACATTTTGTTATTAGCACTGGTTTCTTTCGCTGGTGCTTTAATCAAAGATGCAATTTAAGGCATAGGATTGTGTGTAGTGGTAAACAGTAGGATAATGCCTTGAGAGAACAGAATATTAATGTGTTTTTATTTCTCAAAACTGTGCTTACAATATATCCAGGATTACTTGGCTCCCAACACACATGCATGGGGCACTCCCTTTCCTACTTACACTGCCTGCCTTTCAATAAGGGGAGAGCGACTGTGTGCATGTGCGTGCTGGGGGGAGAGGAAGCCACATGTGCTGAGTTGCACACAGCAAATTCCCTCTGCTTATGTGTCTCTCCTCCACATGCACAAAAGACGGGGATACTGCCTTGCAGAAGTGCCCTCTGAGAAAAGATAAAATACTGAGTGCGCTGATGCACAGGGATCGTTAGGGTCTGGCTGAACGTTTGTGCTTTGGATAATCCCAAGTCAGGAAGAACTAGATTGAAACACGGCAAATAAAGTAACCGTAATGATGGCTGTGCTTGGCCACGGGGCCCAGTGCTACGGAAAGCGTGGCTGCCTAGCGCGGGGGAAACCTGGCTTGGCACAGCCATTCTCCTGCATGGTCCTGGGTACTGTCTTCACCCTTAAGGTAAGTCCCTGTAATGTGGTCCCCATATGCCATGCTAAGTGAAAGAGTGACAGCTCCTACAACTCTACAGACAACACTCACAGTCAGATCTGCACTATTACACGAACCTTAAAGGCAAGAAATGAGCACAGTGTGTGCTGTTTCTACGATGCATCTTACGTTCCAGTGTCAACTGCCATAAGTTCTCTCTCTTTCATTTCCTTGGATCTGACAATTTGCATTTCAAGGCAAGATTAAATATTGAAGTTCTGAGCGCTTCCATGTGTTTCAGGAAGAGTCAAATGGACTCGCATTGGAACATGCTGAACACAGAAAAGCCATTTGTGCCAAACTGCTTGGTTTCCTCTTTGCCGAGCCATGATAATGTGATATCCGACAGCTGAATGTAGGCCACAACAGGCTTTTATAGTTGGAGGGGTGGAGGAGGAAAGGGAGGGGGGGCCTGAATCTGCAGTGCTACTAGCCAAATGCACTAAAATGATGAGAGATTTTTGGGCAGGCTGTAGACTTCTGGCCTCTCCTGAGATCCGAATATTAGCTTCACCATTAGCACACGCTCAGGGCCTGCTGGAGGGGAGCTTTTTGAAGGCAGTGCTAAGTTGGAGTAGGAAAGAACAACTTCCTGCTCTGCAGTAAATTCTGCGTGAAGTTACTAGCCTCGTGCTGCGTGGACACCAGGGTTTGTAAAATACCTGCTGCAACTGGTGGCCAGCTTCCCATGGGATCGGCTGCATCTTGCAGCGCTAGAACGACCAGTTACGGCAATTTGGTTTAGTTAACAGATTCTCCCTGCCTTTTTCTCACCTCTGGATGCTGAGGTCAGATGTGGGAAGGCAGGAAGGTACTGCTGGAGATTTGGTCTGTCCCCCTGAGCCAGCACAGTGCTGGGTGACATGGGGGCTCTGCAAGCTCCACCTTCCACCTGAATTACGAAATCTGAGACCTGGAAATGCCCCAGAGACTGCAAAGCTTTGCCACCAGATTAAGAGCATTAACCCGTGTGTTCTGCTGAGGTGACAGTGCAGGGAACAGTGCTTCCCTCTCTGCTTCCTATTGCAGCTTCAAGTGAAATGGCAATTGGAGGGAGCCACCAAATTTTAACAGGCACAGTGATTCCTCCTCTGTGATCTGAAGAGTCATTTCATGCCCTAATAGGCTGCAAAACAGTAGCGTTGCTCCACCCCTAATGTGGCTGCATTTCTGTGGTGAGAAAAAGCACTGGCAAGTGCACTGAAGTAGGGTGCTTTGGTTTCAAAATTATATATTACATTAATAACTTGTATTAAAGAATTACACGTGGGCTGCAAAAAATTTAAATGAAACACTTCTGAGTTAGGATATGTCTTATTTACAGCTGTCTGAGCAACTTACGTCCTCTTTCCTTCTGCATTTAGACCACAATGAAAAAGGCCGAAATACAGAGATCGTGTACTTAACACAGTATCACAGTGCACGCACACAGAATTAAGCTTGCAAGGAATCATACATTAGGCATTTCCTAACTTAAAAGCACTTGGCTTCACACTGTAAACAACATTCTTTTAACATAGGAAATAACAGCCTAAAAAAATTAAGATATTTTGAATAAATATCGACAGCATAGGTTATTGCAGCTGAGCCTAACGTATTCCTGAGCAACATTTGAATTCTGGACTTTCCACATTGCTCCAGAGGTTTCTGCTGCATAAGTTACAAGAGTCAGTGCACAGGCTGGAAGCTGAAAGCTGCTCTCCTGGCAGGGGAGAGCTGGTCGGGCTGCGTGTCGGTTTTGCAGCTGGGTGACATACGCCAGCTCCACGCTCTGCCCACTGGTGCCTGGAGTGGACACGTCTGCCCTGAACGGTGCTCCGGGCTGGCTGCGCGGAGGGGTGGGCAAGGGGGGTGAGGGAAAGGACACACAGCGCTGAGCTGTGCTGAATTGCTGCTTTGGCAGACAGCACTGGGCCAGCTCTTTAGAAAGTTCACGTTCAGTTATTGTTTTGACAGGCTGCCAAAGTTTTCCTGAGGAATGCAGGCAGCAGAAGGGAAATGGCGATTTTCAAACTTTTTTTTTATAACTCAGCCAAACCAGAATGGAATTTCATGGGAAAAGCGAAAGGTACATCTCTAGCCTCGGGGCACTGTCCCTGCCAAATTTCAGAGGCTGGCTGCAAACAGTGGAGGTGTCAGAGCATCTCCAAAGAGGCACACGCGCTTGCACACATGCATGCTCACACACACACACGCGTGCACACCAAGTGTCTTCTCTAACGGAGAGTGTTACCCCCCCCTGCCCACTGTCCCCAGGAGACTGACATTAATACATAGCGCTTAAAGGAAATGAGATTGCCTTGATGCAAAAGCGGGAGACAAAACCGTTTTAGAGCTGATGAGAAGGTTTGCGACTTGGCCTTGCTGGGGAGTTACGTTCCCTCAAATCCTGATCCTTGTCTGCAGCCAGCTCCAGCCAGTGCTCTTAGGACCCCCACGGACGTGTGGGTGGATCCTGCTTCTCCCCACACGCTCCTCACAGCTTTAGTCCCCGAGCTGCAGGTCCTCTGCACCCCAACCCCTAGGAAGGGTGGCCGGGATTTTGCAAGCCCCAAAGCAGCCTGCAAGCTGCGTCCCGGGGCCGTGGGGCTGTGGAACCAGGCTGCGGAGCTGCATTTACCTTCTCTTTTCCAGTACACTAATTTCTCTTGTCATCTTGCCAGTGACAAACAGAGAGAGTTAAACAGAGCAATCCATTAAAGAAGAACCCTGACAGACCAATTGTGAAGGGTTTTCAGCGATCCCCATTTACATGGGATTGAAAAAATTTCGCCTCGAGCAGCTCCAATTACAGAATTATCGGACCACACTCTGGTCCCTTTGTGCACTTTGCATCTCTGTCATCATTCCAAGCCTCTCTTTATTTAGTCGCTTGGAAATGGTGAGTAAAATGGAAGGAGACTTGTAACAAGTTCAGAGAAATTAGAGAGGAAAAAAAAAGGAGGAAAAAAAAGGAGGAAAAAAAGAGTCACCCACCCCCTTCTAATTTTGAAATCAGGGCATTTTTGAAATGTAGCACTCTGTAAGAATTTAAAATATTTTTCACTTCCTCTATTCATTGCTTTAATGCACTGGAACTACTTGCTCAGATTTTTTTTCAAGGAATGTACAATAACCACTCTGTAAATTCCACAGGTCTGATTTTAAAAGGAACTGTAGAACTTTATGTACAGAGGAAAGAAATAATCCCAATACCTTCCTGCAATAACTCTTTCTTTTTAATAAACACAGCAGTGTATATTTTAATCACAGTCAGCGATGCAAGTGTCAGGAAGGGGAAATAAGTGTCAAGTCTAGAAAAACTGAGGTCTCTTCCCTGCTCTGCTATCAATTCACTTGGTGACCTTCCGGTCTGAACTGATTTGAAGGCAACATCATTTCCAGTAGGAATTCTTAAAAAGCCCAAATGAGTAGCTACTTTGGTAAATACAAAGCTTAAACTCTGTAATTTTGTTTTTACTATGGTAAAAAAAAAAAAAAAGAGGAAAGATGGTTTTCCTACCCTGGGATGCAAAGCACATCGGTTCCCTAAGCCTTCATGCCGGGCTGAGCCAGGCACTGTCACTTAGGACAAGGTAGCTATGTGAGACGGATGTTGTGCCCCATCCAAACCTGACCTCACCTGTTTATCCAGCAGGAAACTCGCCTGTGCCCTGCTTCCCGGCCCGTTTTGCAGTACTGTTGCTCGTGTTTTCCTAGTGGTACTATCCCAGGATCCACCGTATGCTACTCGATGGTGAGACAGTGTCACCTTTTTCACTTTTTTTTTCCACTAGGTAGCGAAGACTATCTAGTTCCATTGGGAGGACAACCAGGCAAAGCAATCTCTGTTTACTGCTGGATGTATTTTGAGATGAAGCTTTGGTGATAACGCGCAAGTGAAAGCCAGCTTTGCCCTGGCCCTGAACAGGAGGGAGTTTCTCATGGCCAGAGAGAGCTCGGCTTGGCCGAGCTCCCCAGCGCTGCTACCGGCCTGCCCTGGCTCTCTCCCCTTCCTTGAGATGTGGTCGGAGCCGATCCCTCGCTCCAAGGCCTCTGGAGCGGGGCAGTGCCCCTCGCGCTGCCGGTTCGTCCTCCGAGCTCGCCGCAGCAGCGGTAACACTGACTCTGACCCAAGGTTTTGGGGCGAGAGGGAAAACATGACAAAACCCCCCCAAAAAACTGGGGAGCTCTCTGGGGCATTGAAAAGTCGTCTCGTTTCTTATTAATGGACTAGACCAAGAATTCAAATGTAGGCAGTGTGTTGGCTGGTATTGTTTTCCTTGCAGTTATGCGCATGCAATTCATGCCTTGGAAAATGACCCATTTACCATCATGCATTGTTGCTTAGCTACATGCACTTTCCCTGTAAGTTTTCCCAAATGGAAACATGGTTCTGTTTGCTTTGGAGATCATTTTCCCTGGCTTTCTTTGCTTAACAGTAAATAAGTGCAAGAAGAACAGCCTCTGAACACTAAGCAGAGAAATAAAACAAACAGCGCAGTATAGGGTAAACATTTGAAAACCAGCACATGAATGTGATGCCTTCATTGTAAAGCCAAGGCAATGGAAAGAAAGAGCCTGAGCAAAGGATACTTGCAGATTAACTTCTTTAAGACTGTTTTTGTCTGTCTTTTGCATTAAGATTCTTTCCCTGCTGAAAATTTCCTGACCTACAGGGTGAGTTCAGTTGAATAACACTGGGTTCCTAAGAAAAGAATATTTATTTCCTGGAGAGCAGGTGGGACTTTATGGCACCGACAACTAACTCCCTGTTTCTCCTTCTGCCATGCCTTCCATGCGAGTCTGTCACTGTGGAGCTCTAGACATCATCTACAAACATGCAGGACATAGGAAAACATCTCCATCAACCCTCCTCTCCCCCCTCCCCCCATCCTGCTTAGCACTGTAAGACAGGCCTTTCTCAGCATCAGGCCCCAGAATTTCCCAGATTCAGTAAATCCCAGCTGCAGCAGCGCAGCTGTCAGGGGTATGTGTGAGCAGACTGTCCACAGCAGCACAACGTTCATTTTGGGCTAAAAATCTGCCCAGCGCACCAGGTAAATCCTTAGGCTGGAAGCCTGGGCCCAACAGCGCCCGTGCTGCACAGATGTCTTCTAAATGTGCAATAAATCCCGAGCATTTGGAAGGCATCAGCTTTCCTGCCTGCGCACGGAGTGAGTGTGCAGCACGTGTGATTGGTCCCGTGCTTCCCGCGAGTGCTGCTCTCGCTAAGCATGTGCCTTAGGGCTGCGCTGGGCTGGCGTGGTGCTCACATCCAGGATTTCCAGATGTCCAGCAGTTCTTTGTTCCTAGAGGATTAGACAAAATTTGCAACATCCTCAGATTTTACCTAGAGATCTCCAGAGCTCTCCTCACTTTGCTTGGCTAATGCAATGCGTGCGGCTGCTGGAGCGCTCGCTACCTGTAGGGCGGACGCTGGGAGGAGGACGGGGAAAGCCTGAAGGCTTTTGTAGGACCCTTGGTCATACATTCTGCTGACGAAGCATAAAATGTTTATTGTCTCCAAAAAGAAAAAGAAAAAAGGAGAGAGACAAAGTAAATAGTGTGATACTGATTAATGAGCCAACATACTGGTATAAGGTTCAATACGACAGCTTCCAGGCCAAGAAGCTGTCAGAAAGTGAAAACCGGTATTGTATCTATGCAAATCGCAGCCGGTAGGTTAACACATCAGCCGGCTCCTGAACACTGAGTGCTCTGTGCGAGCTGCCAGCACCTGAAGAAGCAACCTTTATTGCCCGGGCATTTTGGAGCTCTTATCTTGCTTTGACCAAACATACACAATACAACTTTGTTTTACGCAACATCTCCCAGACAAACCGCCTTTTAAGAGTGTTTCTATGAGTTAAAACAGTAGGAGGGGAAGAGGCAGGGGAAAGAGAGAGCAAAGCTCAGAGCTGCACCGACCCAGACAAAACCGCTGGATACTGGAAACCCTAAGTGAGGCAATGAGAGCGATGCAGGACTGGAAGGAGCGAAGGGGTCATCAGGCTCCCTATTGCCAGCGGCACGTCCCGCGCGGAGGCTGGGTCCCGAAGCGAATATCCACTCCACCTGCCCCTCGCCCCACGGCCCCTCGCCACCGCGGCCCAGCTGCCCTGCCTCCGGGAGCGCCCCGAGGGCGCTGCGGCGTGCTCCTCGCGCGCCGGCCCGCTGCGCCGCGCTGCGGCGGTGACGCGCGTCCAGGGGGCTCCGGGTTTTGCGCGGGAAGCGGAGACGCGACCCTTCTGCGGCTGGGGAGCAAGGCGCTTTGCTGTGGGTGGCAGAAGAGCCACGGCAGGGTCCGTGTTTGGATAATCTTTGCTCATCAGCCGATCTCTAGGAAGCCAGGATGTTCCCGGTGCCAATATTCCCTCGAATGTAACAAGGCTCCTTGTCCCATGACGGCGTTGAGGCAAGCTCACAAGGTGACTAGACCCTGGGAACCATGCACCAAAGCGATGTCAAAATAAGGAGGCCTGAGCCTTCCCACCGAGCGGATAACACGGATCGGAGGCGCCGATGGCCAAGGCGGAGGCGACTCCTTGGCCGGCGTGCCCGTACCCTGTGCTCGGCCTGCCTCTGCGTCCTGCAGCTCTGGGACCAGGTCCGGCCCCCCCAGCGCAGCTCCGCAGCGAGGCACGCAGCCCTGCCACCGGGGCCCGTGGGGTCCTGCTGCTGCCATCGCACGCATCGCCCGACGGGGCTACTGACGATGGAGAACCATGGCCCTCTTCCAGTGACAGATCACTCCTGCACTGAGATACTTCAGTTCTCAGCTCATCCATTTTCCTCACACCTAGCTCACCTCCCTGGTGCTCCCACCAGAAAAATATATCACCAGGTATACCTTAACCCAGTGCTGCCTCCTGGGGCAGACTGGAAGCACACGATACCAATGTGTGTTTTTTTTAAAAGCAAACTGCAGTACTGCCCCAGCATGGCACAGGGCTCGCAGGTAGAGTTGCGCTGTGGAGGGGAGATAGCACAGAGGGGAGATGTCCTGGCAGAGGGATATAGGTGATGCTGGAACAACCTACATGGGAAGCAGCGGTGGATCCTGAAGGCCCTCAGCAGCAAAAGTACATGTAGGCTCCTGGGTACCTGGTGGGGCTCCTGGCACACCAAAAGCCTAGGTGGCTTGTTCAGACTATGACGTACAACCGTGTCCCCCCCATGTCTTAACCGCAGGCCACTGCCTCACCTGTTAGGCAGCGTTCTCCATGAGATGGATGCTCTTTGCTTGGCAAAGCTGCATTTTACACCTATAATTGTGAATTGACCCATTCTGCTGTCTCCCCCAAAGCTTCCCTAGGCGCAAGTTATTAAGTGATGAGAACATAACTGATGGTCGCCGGTGCCTCATTCCTCACTATTCCAGGGCTGTGACTCAGCCCCAGGTTCCTGCAAAGCCGGGATGCAGTCCTTCCCTCCCGCTCCCTTTGCCTGCCCTCATGCGTAATACCAGCAGAAGGGTGGGAAATACGCAGCCAGGAAAGGCACTGGCCAGGGCTGACTGCATAGCATAACCATCGTGGGCTCCTTAGGACAGCAGCCTCGAACCCAGGTTAGTCCCTGGTGCAAGGGCAATGCGACCCTTAGGCACAGCAGTCACACACAGCTCTGCGCTCTTCTGCACGCTCCTTACAACACAGTCCAGCAACAGAAACGCCTGCTTTGTCTCCGGCTGCAGGAATGAGCAACGTCCTTGTGCTGGTTTGGAAATGCAGCGTTCATCACTCCGGTTTGCTGCAGGCTGTGTTGGTGGGCTGGGGCTTGGGATCTCAGCTGAGCTCTGGTGTGGCAGCTCACTGCTCCTGGGCCCTGCTACGCACCTGTATTAGGCCTGGAGCTGCCCTGGAGCTGTATCAGGCCAAAGGGCCCTTCATCACATGGTCCCTTCTCCCTGCAGAGTGGGATTTTTCAGGAGTCTTTTGGGCAAGTGGCAATATCCCAGGTGCCTGCTAGAGGATGGAAGAGTCTTGCCTTGGCTATAAGCTGAGGTGGCTCATTCATACTGGCAAATCTCTTCAGTCACTGTGTTTCCTGACCAACTTGTGCATGGTTCAGGGCCTGTCTCCAGCCAGGCATATGGTGCTACAGAGCTTCTTGGTGCTGCAAGAAATCCCAGGACAACAAAGGTGGAAGAAGTATGGGCAGACCCTCAGCCCTCCCACTGGCCACCCTGTTGAGAACAGGACCCTTCTGTGCCAGCAGCCCAGACAGGATCTCATGCAACCTACAGCTAAGGTGCCCCGAGGGCAATTTTCCTTAATGGAAATCCTTCCGTTTGGTTTTCTTTCTTTAAAGGCCTGGAAAAAGAAATGCATGGCACCAGGCAGGGAGGAGAAGGGTCTGCCGGGGCAGGAACCTGCTCCTGCACCCGCTGCCTGTCTTAGGGCACACGCTCCCTCCCCGGGGCTCCCAGCAGGACCAGCCTGGAGCTAGCCCCAGCCAGTGGTGATCTGCATGGCCTTCCGTTGGCTTCGTGAAAGTCGAACATCAAAAGGGCCTTTTCAGCCCGGGCTATTTCTACATCAAATGCCTACCTCCAGTCCTGAGCCATGTGGGAGAAAGAGCGCTTCATAAAAGCAAAGGGAAGATTAATATTATTTTTCGAAAGTATAACGGGAGGTTTCCACTCCCAAAGCACTTCAGAGCCATTCTTTGCACAAAGCTAGAATAATTCCATCCCCAAAAGAGAGTGAAGAAGAAAAACACATTAGAGGGAGCTACAAATGCCTGAAAAAACAGTTGGTCTGAATAGAAACTTTCACGTTGCCCTCACTTTGGGGGCTGCTTTCGCTCATGCTGCAATCTTACAGCCTTCCCACGGGGCCACGAGAGGCTGCCACCTGGCAGGTCTGACTGTCCCGGGAGAACACAAGCCTCTGTCCTCTCCCTTGGGCCAGCGAGGCTGTGCATCTTCTCGATGCTTGATTGAGAAGAGCATGGGCAGGTGGAGTCCAAGAACTGGTCCAACCTTGTCAAGATGCAACCCCGGCCTTCCTCCTTGCTGGCCCTGGGGCTCTCCACTGGCTCCAGCTCTGCTGCTCTCCTACCTCTTGGTGGAAGATAAAAGCACACTTGAGAGCCAGAGCAGGCTATTTGGGTTGCAAACTGGTGCGAGGGGCAAGGAGGGGGCTAAGGGCTGGAGAAAGAGCCAGGATCACCCTCCGGTGCAGGGAGAAGCCGGATAGTCGGCTCCACAGGGGGAAGCGAGGCATGACTTCAGCCCAGAAGCTGGCCAGCAGCGTGCCGGCTCACGTCACAGCGGTGCGTTTAAAGGGGACCTGTTGCCTCAGTGTCTACCTTTTAGAAACACACCACAGACCACGGGGGAACTGTTTCCCGGCAGCCTTGACAGCAACTTTCTGCTCCGTGAGCATTAGCTGTCAGGTCAAAGAGGAGCATAAATAATTGTTTGATCACTTCCCCTGCAGGAACCAACTTGAAAAATACCTCTGATTTGCAAGCTCACAGCCTGCTTTCGAGATGGTGAGAAACCAGACTAGGAGCAAGCTCCCACCCTGGAAAGTCCCTCCGTGCTGTGTCTGCTGTGCATCCCTTCCCAGGCCTGCCGAGGGAAGTCTGGTGGCTGGGATGAAGGCAGGATTTGCTGTGGGGCTGGCAGAGCGGCTCTGTGGCAGTGCTTCCCTGGCCGCTGGGTCAGGGATGTAGAAAGGTTGGTCGGGTCTCAGCTTCTGGGAGGTGATCTGTCCTTGGTGACTCAGGGCCTTGTTTTCTGTTTCCTGCTCTGTTGTTCACGTCCTACTACCAGGCAGAGCTGAGCCTCTCCCCATCGTGTAGCTTGCCTTCCTTTGGACCACTGAGGTGTTCAAACGTGCAGAGAGATGTGGAACAGCCTTTGCAGCCCCAAGCAGGATGTCCACCAGCGACATGAGAGCAGGGGAAATTGCTCTTTGTGGTTTAGGGAGAGCAAAATGCAAAATGTGGTCCCAAAGGCTCAAAGATACTCCTCTTTATAAAGCCAGTTCTTGTCATTTCCCAATGCTTGGGGTTCCCCGTTCGTGAAGAGAGCTGGAGCAGGCATCTTCACCCATAAATTCCTTAAGTCTAAGGACTAACGAAATGCTTCAGGTGCATCCGCTGGCCACTACAGAGGCAAGGATTTCACATTCACCCAAGAAAGCAGAAAACCCCCCTGCCCTTCTAATGGGGCTTGTTGCTACCTGCAGCCGGATCGCAGCTCGGGGAGAAAGGAGCAGCAATACCATGGCTGGGGAGCAGTTTGCTGAGCACCAGCAAAGGACTGTGCCTGTGGGCATCAAGCGCCCCAGAATCCCTCCCCACCAGTGCCAGGAGGATTTGAATTTCCGAGACACCGAGAGTCAAGCCCGTGGTGGCGAATGCTGGTGCACCGACCTAGCTCTCCGGCTCTCCGACTGAGGAGCTCTCCCCGAGACTCAGCTGCATCCGGGAAGGTGGGGAAGCCCCGAGAAAGCTGCTTTGTGCCGATGACGGAGACTCACCCGGCGGGCTGTAAAGAGCCGTGTTGCACGGCCCAGCGGGTCAGTGCTGGGAAAGCAAACTGGTGCGCTGGAAATGGGAGACGCCTGAAGCAGGATATGATTGTGCCAGTAGGACACGGCTAGTTTGCTGCCTGTGGGACTTCAAATGCTCTGCCCAAAACAACTTACTCAGATTTACTGTAACTAGCAGCTGGGCCATCTATAGCTTGTGGTGAACATACCAGTCCTGCCTTCACAAAGGGCTGCGCGAGCCAAGCTGGCCCCCTTCCCAGTAGGCTGGGAGGAGAGAAACGGGACCGCTCAGCAGCCCTGCTTGTGTGACCTGTCTCCGAGGCCTTGGGAAAAACATTTCCCAGCGGTTGTTGCTGTTTGTTTGGGTGCATTAGTTGAAATTTGGCGATCTGCTTGTTAGAAAGGCTGCAGATGATGACTAAATGTGGCGAAACGGGTGAAGGCGTCGTGTGGCGCGTGCTCCTGGCTACATGCAGCATGCACACACATGCACACGCATCAGAGCCCTGCTTGCTTGCATCCATGCTACGTACTGGCTGCAAACCCCCATCCTCAGGCAGTTCACCTCATTTACTTTGGGTTCCCTTCCCCATCCAAGCACGACCCTCAGAGCTTGTGTAGCTAGGCATCAGCCCTGCCCGGGGACAGCCAGGAGGAGAGCAGGGCAAGCCAGGGTGTTCCCATGGGATACATCCCAGTCCTGGCTGCAGAACTGCCTCTTGCCATACCCAGGTCCTATAGCTATGTTGGCCGCAGCCTGATGGTCAAGGGAAAGTGCAGATCTGCTTGCCACATGGTAGCCTCTAAACGCAACTGTTTGCCCCAGCTACAAGCCACCCTGTCTGTGTGCCAGACTGTCTGGGGCAAACTCACCTAGTGCAGGGTGCGTAGGAGGAATGGATGGATGATGCTACCTGCTGTTGGCAGGCCAAATGGAGACACGGGCACAGAACTCACCACTGAGGATGGCTAATTTTCTTTCCACATCACAGCTAGGTCACTGTAGATTCAGGGCTGGCAGCAAAATGGCTCAGGGAGGAAGGAAACCTGGCCAGATTTTTTTTAACATGTGGTTCAGCAACTGCCCTCCCTTCCTCTTCTGCTCCCTCTGCACAGAGCACTGTTTGGTTTCCAAGGGGAAATTTAGGAGGCTGTTTAACTTGGGAGGGGACCTTTGCAGGGGACTGGTGGCTGGTCAGGACAGCAGAGCACAGCCCAAGGCTTTTGATGTTCGGAGAGTCTCTGCGGGGTTTGAGCAAAAGGGATTTACCGCTGCCTGGGATCATCACTGCTCAGACCCACGCCAGGCAGCGGCTGGCAACATGCAGCAGAGAAAGGGAGCCCTTGGCTTCAACTAACAAGGCAACATTCCTGAGAGGGAAATAACCCAAAACCTTTGGCGACCAAATCATGTGTTTTCCTTCTTCCTCGTTCTCTAGCAACAATCCTTATCCAGGGATTGGGCAGGTTTCAGACTGTCTTCATGCACCCCGTTACATATGTAGAGTTTATCCACCGCAGGGGCCAAATTAGGACATGGGCTTGAAGCCTGGTTAGATGCCTTCAGGGAGGAGAAGTGGCTACTGAATTCGCTGGGCTAGAGGCACCCATGGTGTAGGATTTCTGCTGATTTCTGGAACTGGGAGAGTCTGGCCATGGAAAGCCCATGTTACACACACAGAGCTAGTTAGCTCTTATGCTCTGTTCACGAAGGTAGATCAGTGCTCATGCCTGAAGGCAGGATCCTGGCCCAGATGGAGGCCTTGGGCTACTGCTATGGCTTGGAGGAATTTAGGGGTGTTGGAGAGGGGAAACTCCTTTGCTTAGAAGAAAATTGCAAGGGAGGAAAGTCTCCATTAGCAATGGCCTGTACAGGTCCTTCAGCAGCTCAGACCTCCGGGAGAGACCCCACACAGCCGATATGCCACAAAATGCCCAGCTGATCTAGGCAAAAGCTTCTGCCTGCCTTCCCAGGACATGCCTCTGACGGGGCAGCTGGCAGCGGTGCCCCAAGCATGCTGCTGGTGGCATCCACGGGATGCCTGTGGCCAGAGCAGCTCATTGCCCCATGATGTGTCCCAAAGGGCAGGGGCCGAGGCCACATTTCCTCCTCCACCCTCCCTGCATGGGGACCCGGGGCTGTGAGTGCAGCAAGTCTGGGTGCAAAAAAGCTCGCAGCAGGGCTGCGACCTGCTCGGGGCCTGACCTGATCTCCTGCCAGAGCAGGCACGACTCCTGCGCGGAGCCTGGGGCCGCTCTGGCCAGCCGCCCTGCAATTGCTCGCTGTAATCTGGCGTGCAAAACCCTGCTCAAATCTGAGTGCCAAGTCTGGAAACACATGACATGAATTTTCTATTGCCAGGTGCTTTCTGAAGCCCAGTTTAACACTTGAAGGTGATGCTGTGAACATTAACCCCAGAGGGAGCAGCTTCAGTTCTGGCCATGCCCAGGTGAGCCCCTGCTCTGCACTGGTCCCAGTGTGGCGGTGCTGGGGGAGACGGCAGGGCTGTGCTGATGCCTGGTTTTGCAGAGAGCAAAGGAAAAGCAGGGAAAACCCCAACCTCAGAAGAAACCACTCGAGCAGTTTCAAAAAACCACGCAGAGGCCGGCTCAGCCCTCGGGGTGCCGCTGCTCCGGGGCCGGCAGCGCAGCCGGGGCCACGACCGAGCCAGGAAGCACCTCCGCGGCGCTGGGCTTCCTGCCTTTGTCCGAGGAGGCCGCGCCGGGGCCGGCGGCTGGCGGCTTGGCGGCACTCACCGCCCGCCACCCTGGCCCGGGCTGTCGCTGAGCACCCGCGAGTTACGGGGCAGCACGGCTCCGGCCCCGGGGGTTCATCCTCGCTGGGCTGCGCGCAGCCAGGCTGCGGGCCAGTGCACAGGAACCGCTGAAACAGCCGTGCCACAGGGAAATTTCCAATACCTCACGGTTCCCAGAAGTCAGAGGACATTTCAGTCCTGGCGCTGCTGTCTCGGCTCACGCTTCCTTCCTGCCTCGGCCTGCAAAGCCGGTGCTCAGCGCTTAACTCTGCCTTTGCAAGGCGCGACCGCGGCGGGCTGTTCCCTCGGGCTGGCTCGGGGACCACGGCTCACGCTGCTCACGTCCGCGCCAGCGGCCGCTCTGATTCCCTTGAAGAAGTTTCTCCCTTGGGAGAGGCAGTTCGGAGGAGCCCGTTCGCTGCGGCGGTGGGAAGAGGAAAGGGCTGGCGCGTGGCGGAGGGGAGGCGGGTGCCCACGCTGGCGTGGCCATGCCTGCGCAGGTAGGCAAGGCGCCAGTCTCAGAAGGATCTGCGCTCTTTTCAGCCACTCTTTCAGGGATCTTTCCAGCACACCCCAGCACCAGCTGCTGTTTGACCCTCTGCACGGCCTGTTGTTTTGGGGTGACCGCCCCGGGACCCCAGAGCTGCCCTCAGATGGGTGACAGCAGACCTGTTCTGGCAGGAGCAGCTCTGCTCTGCCCTTGCACCTTCCCAGCCTCGCAGCTCTCCCCCTTCCCCGAGGGCAGCTTCCTGCGCGAGAAGACACCGCTCCGATAGCTCTCCGGGCTCGTTTCCAAGCGGGGCCGCCTTCTCGGAAGATTGCACCACCGCCTGCTTTCGGGGGGTGCGGGCTGCAGCGCGGAGATGCTCGCTGCGTTCGAGCCGGCAGCGCTGCCGGCGATGCGTGCCGCCCGACGCCGGCCAGCCCGGTGACGTCAGCCCGAGCTGCAGCGCGTCCCCGTCCCCGGCTCCCGCAGAGCCTCCCGCCGAAATCCCTTAATGAGGCATCGCGGCTCCCGGCTGCTGGAGCGCAGAGGCTGGAGCGCGGCCGTCGCCGAAGGCTGGCGACGGGGCGGGTGTGCAGACGTTGCTCCCCTGGCGGGGTGCTTTACCCTCGAGAAGAGCCGAGCGCTGGTATTTTTGCGGCTGTCCTCGCCATCGATGCAAGTAAAGCTCCGGGTGAAGCCCAAGTATCTGGAAGCTGCAAAATTCAGTGTACCCAGTGCTGTGGATAAACCTTTGGCTGCGTGTACCTTGTCACCCCCTCGCTGGGGACTCAGCAGGGCCAGGCGCAAGGTTTTGGGGCCGCGCTGGTCCTCGCGGCGGGTGCCAGTTCCTGTGGCTTGCCCTGAGTTTGCAGCGTCGCAGTCAGCGGAGGGAAAGCTTTGGGAGCAGGGCAGAGAGGAGCATCAGAATCGCGGTCAGTTTAGCAGGAATCAGGCTCACAGGGGGCTAGGAAGCGATTTCGTGTCCTCCAGCAGCCTCTCGAGTCTGCCAGGGATAATAATTTCCCTTTCGCCTGTCCCAGCCATCCAGTGCCGGCTGCAAATGTTTTCTGTTCTTACACGAAATCCAGCTGAAAACAAGACAGACTTCACTTGCCAAACTGTTTCTTCCAAAGCTCTTCTTCTGATTTTTGTGTTTAAGCAGCAGTTATTTTTGCTCAGAAATGTCCTTTTTGCTCTGCGTGGGCCCTGAGCTCCCCGGAGCTCCCGGCCACTGTCCTTCTCCCGCTCGGCCCAGCTGCAGGACTGACGGCCCAGCCGGCAAAGCTTGGATGTGGCTCCGGACCGCTGGCCGCCCCGGTGCCGGGACAGACCTTGTGCCGTGCTCTCCCGTGCTCGGGGCTGCTCGCGGTTCCCGAGGCAGCGATCAGAGCAGGATGCGCCTTGCAGGGTGCCGCGCAGCCCTGGAGCCTGCCCGAGCTTCGGGCCACGGCTTGTTGGTTTGCGGCAGGGCCAGCGGCAGAGTAGCCCATGGGCACCCTCCAGCTTGACCCAGGCCCGTGTGGTGATGCTGCAAGGACATTGCTGGCTCTGTGGCTACCAAAATGCCACCCCGGACTGCTCCTTCCCCCTGCTACAAGCCAGCAGGGAGAACTCACCAGCCGGTGCCTCCCCAGAGGAACAAATCCCAGCCCCTCAGCTGAGCATTAGAAACTGCTTTCTGAAATCAAATGGGCTCGTCGCGAATTGAGCCGATGTTGTGGTCTTTGGGCTCGACAAGGCGCCACCGCGGGCCCCGCTCCGTTACCCTCCGGCAGCGCCGGGGCCCGCTGCAGCGTGGCTCGTCCCGGCGCCCTTTCCGTCCGCGCCGGCGCTGCTCCAGCTCCGCTGGGGCTGCCGGGGGGCAGAGCCTCGCAGCAGAGCTGTTTCCTGCGCTCAGCCCTTTCCTGGCCACGGCGATGCCGGTGGGGAATGGCTGAGGGACCCTTTTCGGAGGAATCTGTTGCACAAAACGAGCCTTTGCCCCGCACGCGGCTCCGCTGGCTCTGCCCCGGAGAGCTGGGACCACGATTCGGCTCGGTGGCAGGGCCGCCGGGTCCCCCCAGCCCTGCTCCTGCGCTGAGCCGGGGACGGCGCTGGGGCACGGGGGGAGCCCTCTGGCCCCGGCTTGGGCTTAGCTCTCCGGTTTGCAGGAGTCCTCCGAGCCTCCCGGTTAAATATGGGAAGGAGTTAGCACGTCTTCGTCGCCAGCGGATTAGAGGCAGAGGTAAACGCTCCTGCTAAGCGTAATCTGGCTGGTTAAAGGCTTAGCTCAGCCTCTACCCCAGCATCTTTGCTTCTTACAAATATAGGAGACGCTTCTGCGAAGAGGGATGTTTTCCTTACGCTTATTTATAGAGCCAAGGGACCGGGCAGAGCCTCTCACCCTCACCGCACGGCCTCGCTAGCGTGGGGAACAGCTGCCGGGATAACCCGTCCCTGATCCTGCGGGGGCAGCAGGAGGGGGATTAGAGCCCGCGGGGCAGGGCGGGTGAAGGCGGCGGGGCCGAGGGGCGCCGGCGGAGCGGGAGTGGGGCCGGGGGCTCTGCGCTGCCTCCGCGGGGGGGGGGGACGCGGGCTGGGGGCTGCTGGGGACACAGGGGTGATGCTCACTGTGAAGCAGGTAGCAACACAAATAGAAATGAAATATATACATATACACACACATATATATATATATATATATATATATATAACTATTTAAAAACAGATAATGACACTGTTCGCTACGGCCCGGCAGCAGGGCTGAGCAGACCCGTGCGGCGCCTGGAGAGCGGGCAGAAGCGAATGGCGCCCGGAGCGGGGAAGCTGCTCGGCGGCGGGGTGGAAGCGGCAGGGAGGCCCCGCGGGCCCCGATTCGGGGGCAGGCGAGCGCGGGCTGTGGCACACGGGGCTGGTGGGGCCCGCGGTGTCGGCGCGGGGCAGGTCGGGGAGTGAAGAGCCTCCCCGGGGCCAGGGCAGAGGGGTCCGCCGGGGGAGGCACGAGGGCTGGGTGGCTCCGGGAGCCTGTTAACCTTAATCCTTCCTCGGATTAATGCTCAGGGGAGCTGGGGACAGCGGGTAAACCTGCAGGAGCGAGCCCTCCTGGCGAGCGGAGCAGCAAAGCGGGGGCAGGACGGGACGGAGGGCACCGGCGAAGGGCAGGGAGCCGGTGCCCACCGGCTTTCGTGGGCGCCTTGCCCCGGGAAGGGCACGGGCACCGGGAAGGGCAAGGGCAGCGCCACCGCCAGCTCCGGGCCGAGCTCCCGGCCCGTCTCGGAGGAGCAGCGCGAGGATGCTCGGAGAGGCCCCGCTCCCGCGGGCCGCCCTGCGTGCCCCGCAGCAGAGCACCCGCCAGCTCGTGGCAGTGCTGAGCCGTTGCCCTCCGCAGGGACCAGACGTGCAAGCCCGTGCAGGGGCAGAGCAGCCCGGCCGGCCCCAGGGGAGCGCAGGGCGCCCGGAGGGCCCGGGGAAGGCTGTCCCGTCGGTGACGGACTGCCGTCCCCGTGCACGCAGCGTGCCCGGCCTCGCGGGACCCCGGACACCAGCACCGGCACCACGCGAGCCCGCGTCCCGAGTAGGCGGCATTTGCCACTGGAAGAGTCACCCAGCTTCATCTTCGACAACTCCCCGGCATCGCCGAAGCAGAGACGGGTCCCCCCTGCGACCCCCCCCCAGGCTGCCACCCCAAGGGCCCCCGTGCCGGGAGCCCCTTGCGTCTCAGCGTGCTGCTGGCCGTCCCCTGCCCGAGACGGCTCCGAGCTGCCTCGCCGGGCGAGCGGGTGCAGTGAGGAGGCACAGAGTCATGCCAGTGCCGCCCGGACCACTGAAACTGCCTTTTCTCAGGGGAATGCCCCACGGGATGTTGTCACCTGTCCCAGTGTGGCCAGTGTCACCGCGGGCCCATCCCTGGCCTGGGGGGACGGATGGACGGACGTGCGGCGGTGCCCTGCAGAGGCTGCAGGTGCCGTGTGCCCGTCCCCAAGCAGCAAGGCAGGACGGGATGTGCTGTCCTAAGTGGCATCTTAACTAGATCTGATCCAGCCTTGCAAAGCCGCAGCTCCTTCAATTCCCTTAGCACTCCAAATCTGCTACTGTGCATCTAAGCGGATTATTTTAAATACCCCATGATGGACTGCTCCTTTGTAATATAATCCAGCCTCGTGTGTCCCATTCGCCTCCTATTTGCTGTGGTTTAGCTGCAGCTGCGACAGCTAGAAGCCTTCCTTGGCTCGCTGGGAAACTTCTCTCACAGCAGCCCCTTCCCAAAACACTGCTCTGCTGTGTGCCGAGGGGCCCTGCAGCGGATCCGGCTGCCTCCCACGTGTCCCTAACCTGCACCCTTCC
Source organism: Rhea pennata (assembly GCF_028389875.1). Classification (NCBI taxonomy): domain Eukaryota; kingdom Metazoa; phylum Chordata; class Aves; order Rheiformes; family Rheidae; genus Rhea; species Rhea pennata. Next base: position 10,845,849 of record NC_084670.1, on the reverse strand, counting down.
CTGTCCCGGGTGGACCGGCCACCAGGCTGCCCGGGCAGAGCTGCACCTCCGGCCGACCCTGCGCTCCGCACGCCGGCTCCTGCAAGCCCGGACACCTCCGGAGCGCAGGTCCCGAGCCCTGCCTTGCCTCGGCTGCCCGGGCCAGAGATGGGCCACGCCGGAGCCATTTCAGATGCGTTTTACCAATTTTCAGGCCTTTCACACGAACTGAACGGGCTGTGACGCCCCCAGCGCTCAGCCAGCCCCCAGCCATGCCACTAAATCCGCAGGATGCAAAAGCCTCCTGCCGTGCTGCATCCCGCAGGAAGGGAGATTTGGGGGAAGGAGGTGGGATTTGGGAGCCCTGGTCCTTCAGCCCACCCGGGGGCCGGCACCGAGCCCACCCCAGCCCCTGTCTTGGAGACGGCAGAGAAGCCGGCACTTTTCCAAGCGCTCCCCTTTGGGGCTTGTCTGATTAATGAGGGCTTGTTATTTCCAAACTGTTTGAAATCGTGTTTATTTTATCTGCCGCCGGATTCCTGTGACTCGGGGCTCATCGTTAACTGCCAAAGATGAGTGACAGATCCCGCTAATTACAGCTAATGATGGCCTTAAAGGAGCTCTGCGCGCGCACGTGTGTTTGTGTGCACACATGCCAAGGGCCATTTATAATTTAAAGTGGGGAGAGTCATTAGCATAAACCGTGCCCAGATTAATTGCAGCGAGCGGGCTCTCCAGGGAAGACGCTTGCCGAAAGCAGGTTGTTCCAAGCGCTGGATGCTCGGGATGTTTTGGGCCGGCAGGGCAGCGGCCGCGCGGCCCGGAGCCGGACCCATGCGGGGTTGCTCTCCCTCCCGCACGCAGCTGCGCGCCGGCTCCTTTCCCCGTCCCGCGAAAGCGGCGCTCGGATCCCGGTCCCTGCTCCAGGTGCGGCCGCCCCGGCCACGCTGGGCAGCGGGGACAGGGACGGATCGGCCCTGGAGCCTCGAGGCCCCCGGGCGCGCGGCGGCAGAGCGTGCAGCCAGCAAAAGCAAGTACAAAACATAGTGTGTGTGGGGGGAGCTGCGACCGCAGCTTTTGCCATGCACTGCTCGAAATTGTGCCTAAAATCCCCTCTCTGCCTAGCGCAAGGCAGTGGAAAGGCAACGAATATTTAACGTGTACCATGCAGATCTTGCAGGGAAACGGAGGAAGAGGCTCATACGGAGCTGCCCCCGCTCAGCCCGCCGCGAGCAGACCCTTCGCTGCGTCCTCTCCTACGGCAGCCCGGGCAAGCCCCTGCCCTGCAAAGCTCCGGGGGTCCGATCCTGCCCGGCCGTCTGGCCACAGCACGGCTCAGAGCTAGGCGGTCGCCGCTGCCTGCTGTCAGAGCGCCGGGGAAGGGCGAGTGCCGGGTGCTGGGGATGCGCTCGCACCGCTGCTCCCAGCCGGGAGCCGCCGTGCCGCGGTGCGGGCGGCCGGGGGAGGTGAAGCGCGCGCGGTGCTATCCCGACTGTCCGCCTTTCCATCCCTCCTTCTCTCCACCCCCAACTTCGGCCACGCTTGACGGTGACGCGACCTTCTCCGAGAGACCCAGCGCTCCTCCAGCTTCCACGGCAATAAGCAGGTGAGGGCTGGGGAGCCACTTTCTACTGGAGTCTCTGCAGACAAGGTAGCTGCAGGAGCACAACCCCTTACCAGACACCAGAGACTTCGCATGGGGGCAGAAGCTAGGAGTGCCCACCCTCGGGGAGAGCTCTCTCTCCATGCCGTCCCAAGCAATCCAGCTGTGATATCAACTCCTTTACTTTCGCCTTTCTCCCCAGGAAGGAAACAGCGAGGATGGAGAAGACGTGACTTCTCCCATGCCCTAGGCCGGAAGAAGCAGCAGCTGTAGGCGTGAGTGGCCGCCGTCCTGGTGAGATGAGGGGCCATGTAGCTGCGAAAGGCAGAGCAGGAGCACCTGAGGGTGGGCTGACCCACCAGGATACCACGACTAGCCCAGTGTGGCTTGCTCTAAGCCCTTTCCAGACTCCAAGCCCTCTGCTCTCTGCTCTTTGCCCTCATGCTGCCTACGTGGGCCAGTGCTGGAGGTGTGCGGGCCATGGAAGAGGCGTCCAGGAGGAAATCAGAAGTGGCTCCAGATGGCAAAAGGCTCAGCAGAGCTGAACCTGCCCTAAGCCCTTATCTTTCTGCAAACCAAATCCACCCTTCTTGGAAAAAGTAATTCAACCTCTTCTTTTGCCTCTGAGCTGGCAAGTGGGAAGAGCAAAGTGACGCCGACGACTCCCCAGGGAAGGGAAGAGCCATGCTGTGAAGTGTTTCTATATTGGTCTTTGCAGCAAAAGAAGTCAAAATTGGAAGTAATCGCAGCAGAAGCAGAAAGTGTCTCGATGCCGAGATGGCCTCTAAGCCCAGCGCTGAGGGATTTCAGGGTGTGGATATGCTCTGCACAGGGGCACTTGTGCCAGCACAGGACACTGCATTTCTAATCCCACTAAATGCTGAAGAAAAAAAATACTTGGATGAAGGCTTTTCACTTCCTTGCTGAAAAGAACAGATTCAGGTCAAGCCTGATGACTTGTGAATTTGTCTTGGATCTTTTTAGTCGTTCTGGACCCCAAAACACTCAGGTTTCTCTTGCTGAAACACTCCAGATGTTTCATTTTAATGCTTTTACAGAAACAGCTGTTGGAGGCTGCAGAGCAGAGCTTCTCTGATAAGTGTGCAGCAACCAAATGGTTACAACCAGTCTTGAAACGGCAAAGTGAAACAGGCCATTCAGGTAAGGCCAGCTTGTGCTTTTGCTTTTTGCATTACCAAAACCTCTCTGGTTCACCCCAAATGAATTTGTTTCCAATGTTTCTTCAACCGAAGAAATCAGCCAGCAGAGCAAGGGATGAAGAGCCAATTATTCATGGAGAAGAGCAGACGGTGGACTTTTCTATTTGGCTGCTGAACTGAAAAGCCACAAAAAAAGCCAGGATGTTCTAGTCTGCCCTGAAATATGAATTTATTGGCTTTTGTTGATACTCCAAATCCCCCATAGTTTGTCTCAAGGTGACCCACAACAGCTTGTTCAAGGCATTTTGTTCAGCTTCTCGCCTATTTATCTTTTGTTTTCATTTCCGAAACCTGTCACGAGTCCTGCTCAGTCTTGAGATAGGAACTTCATTTTGTGGTCGCAAATGGGAAGGTTTTCTTGTGATGCGAAATGTTTCACTCTACATCCCCCTTGTCCAGGGGCTAAAACTGTCTGCAGAATTGGCCATGAACTCCTCCAGGTAGGGTCAGTCCTCCAAATCCAGGTCATGTAGGTCCAGGGGGCTCCTGTTCTAACAGACCTGCTGCTGAGCCCTGCATGAATTCATTTGCTGTCATCCTCCTCCAACCCCGACAAAACCCATTTGCAGCAGGGACCACCTGCAGATGGCATATAATGGGACAGGGAGTCCTGTTTGGAGCATCTCTGTCCTGCTGAACTGCATGTAATAACTAAGATGGAGGTTGCAGAGGCACCTTGCAAAGGTGCACGCTTCCCCAGGGCATGTTTCTAAGAGTTTTACTACGTGGACGTGAAATGACAGAAGAGACGTTCAGAAAGAGTCGAGGGCTTGGAGTGGGAGGCACCGAGGTCAGAGCGAGCGCAGCGGTGGCGATGCCGTGCAGGGCTGGAAGCCTGGTTCAGCGGGCTCTGGCTCAGCACTGTCTCGTGGAGGACTGAGAGCCCCTGCAGGCTGGCAGCTGGGGAAAATGAGGCACAGGAAAGTTCAGACCTTCCAAGCGGTTGTAACTGGAGGTGCAGGGGTGCCCTGCAGGAATGATGCAGGACAGTCAGGGGACATGGCTTGTCTCACCAGTTATAGCAAGGACATACACGAAGGACCTTGTTGCCCCAGGGGTGGTGAAGAAAGCAAAAGGGGGCCAGAACTTAAGAGCTTAAACAGATGTGGGGTGCAAGAGCAGGGCAGGCCAAAACAAGGTCCCCAGTCTGGACTCTACACTGCAGGCTGTTCACTCCCTAAATAAACTCTGCAATCGCTGTCATCCAACAAAATAGCCAGTTTGCAAAGAAAGCAGGGGAAATGCTGAAAAAAATACAGGCACTGAAATGCTACTGAAGATGCTCAGTGAGGATGCGACAGCCACATCTAGGTAGTGTGAGGTCAAGTTGCCAGGCCCAGCACCGGTTCCTGTGGAGATGATGGCAGCCAGGACGCTCAATGAGATCTAGGCACTGCAGATATCCCAGCACCTTCTGCATCTGCCTCCCAACCAAGGGCCAACAGATGGAGAAATCTGCCTGGTGACCCCAAAGCACAGCCATGAACTTCTAGAAACTTGGTATAACTCACAGGTCTCAGCTGCAGTGCCCTGATGCAGCCAGTGCTGAGTCCTGGTGCTCATGGCCCTGCTAATGCAGTCCATAAGCTGGAGCATCAGTGGCTGATGGAGACAGCAAAAGTGCTGCTGGAGCGAGATACAAATGCCACATGGAAAGGGCGAGACGGGTCCAAGTTGGGCTTTTTCCAGCTGGTCTCATTTCATATTTTTCACTGACAACTTTGGCACAAAACCCAGCCGCGAGCTCACGAAATGTGCCGACACTCCATGGCAGGAGGCCTTGCTGATACAGATGGGATTGGAGATCCCATCCGGAAAGAAGTGGGTGGATGGAAGGAAACGGAAAGAGGATGGTGGGACTCACCTCAGAGTGCATTGGAGAATGGGGACAGGATGTCCTGGGACAAAACAGGCAACTTCTGGGCTGTGAGCAGGACCTATTCCCAGCTGAGGTGGAGGAACGATCAAGAACCCTGTGGGACCATGTCTGAACAACCCAGGAAGGGTGAGACCAAAGCGAGGTGGGACAGGAGGCCACACAGTATGGCGGGGAACAGTCAGACTTCTGCCAGTCTGGCAGGCCGAAGGGACGCGAGGAACCTCTGGAAATGTTTCGGGATAACCATGAGGGCTGAGGAGGTGGACAAGTGGCAGTAATGCTCGGTTCAAGGAAAGGACAGAGGGAGATAAACTGGGCACAGATGCAGCTTTGCTGAGAACTGGAAGGTTACTGAGCTTGGGGCTGGGGAAGGAGGCAACCCCCAGTGTCTGCCACCGAGTCCTGCTGTTATTGCTGGAGCCTGAGAACACCAAACTCATTGCATCTGTGCCTCGGGCTCCTAGTTATTTCAAGTATCAGGTGACGTGGGGGCAAGACGAGACCTTTGGGCACCTCAGTGCTCCCTCGAGCAGCCGCCTGGTGCCCGGCACTGGGCTGCGGGTAGAAGCAGCCACCCCCTGCCCTCTCCCGCAGCCCCAGGGACGAGCTGTGCGGCACCGTTGCCGCCACGGGATCGGCTCTGACTCGGTGTTGCCTGCAGTCAGATAGAAACAGAGTCACACAGATAACGCTGCTGGGAGGGAGAACCAGCTCCGTTAACCCCCGCGCATCCAGGCACCAAGATGCTGGTGGCTTGTCTGTGTCCATCGGTCCAGCCCTGCACATCCCAGAGAACAAAACCCTCCACTTGCATGGAAATCCTGGCTCTTCCGAAGCTACAAAGCAGCTCCCAGGTCATCCCTGCAGTGCTGCGTGCGCGTGGGATGGAGGAACTTGGATCCACAGCCATGGAGACCATGGGCAGTGCAGGGACACACAGCCAGGATGGAGACCCACGGACGGTGGGGGGACACACAGCCAGGATGGAGACCCATGGATGGCACAGGCACCCTGCAAGCACCGGGGCGCAGTGACACGAGCTCACGCGTCCCACGGCGTAGTGGTGACGAACCCGCACCGCCCCGCCGCGTCGCACGCGCCTCCCCCACGGCCCCGGGTCCCCGCGGCCTGGGGACGCAGACGGCCATGGGCAGAAGGGAATCTTTCACCGGCCGCCTCCGGCTCCGCAGGCGGCGCCTTTCCAGCCCTTCCCGAGCATCCCGGGGTCCGTAACGCGCCGCGGCCCGCGGGCTCCGGCTGTGCGCGGCACGGAAGCGCCGCCGCGGCCGGGTCGGAGCTTCCCCTTGCAGGCGCGCAGAGGGGCCGGGCGGCTCCGGCCCCCGCGCTGCCGGCGGCCCCCGGCCCGCACAGACGGGCCATTCAGCCCCCGCGCCCCGCACAAACGCCTAGTGTTCGGCCGCTGCCTTTCCCCCTGCCCAGGCCTCCTCCTCCTCCTCCTCTTCCTCCTCCTCCCCGGCTGCGCCGCTCCGGTCCGGCCCCCTTCTCCCGCGGCCCCCTCGCTCCCGCGTGCCGGGGCGCGAAGCCGCGCCGCTTCCTCCGCGGCACCGAAAATCCTCCCCGGCGGGTCACTGCCCGGCGCCACGCGCAGCGCACCGGGCCCGAGCAGCCCGTTATCAGCCCCGGCCACGCGGTCCGGGCAGGAAAAGGACTTGGATCCGAACGGAGCGGCGTTTCCGCTGGGAGCCGTCTCCGATCCGGAGGCGGGGGGAGCGCGGGGCGCGCGTAGCGACGTGGGCGCCCCGGGACAGCCCGCCTCTGCCAGCCAGGTGGGGAAACTGAGGCACGGAGCGACTGCCAGGGAAACGCAAGCAAGCTGGTGGGATAGGCAATAAAACTGGTGGGATGTGCAGTGAAACTGGTGGGATCGCGACAAAACTGGTGGGGCTGGGCTTTGATGTCCGCCCAGAGGCCCAGCACGTCCCCCGGCCCTCGGGGAGGAGGTCTCGGCCGTGGCCTCCGCCCTCAGCTCCTCGGCACCTTCCCGACCCAGCGCGTGCTGGAGCCCGGCCCCGCCGCGCACTTGGAGAGCGTCAGCAAACTCCCCTGGGGCTCGTCTCATCCGTGAGCCGGGGAGAGATGAAAGATGGGCTTTCCCCTTGGATTCAGAGGAAAGCAACCAGGAGAAAAGAGGAGATAATTAAAAACTTCAAAGCCAGATGATATTTCTCCTAATTTGGTTGAAGGCAGCTGCTTTTGACGGTTGTGACGTGGGCTCAGCCGCGCCACTAGCCGCCAGAGAGTCCACATCGGCCTCGCAGGTGGGACACCGGCTGCAAGGAAAGCGGGTGCCTCAAGCCCAGATGCTCAGAGCGCCGCTCGTCTCCCAACACACCGACCGGCAGGAACGTCCGATCCGCGCGCACCTGCGCCCTGCCCCGCTGCCGGGCCGCCGGGAGCCTCTCCCGCATCCCGCGACGCCTCAGATGAAGCCTCTGGGCTCGTTTCCAGCTCCAGCTCCTTCTCGCGGTGGCGGCGAGGGAGACGGCGAGGCGGGACGGGGGCCGCCGCGGCGCCGTGCGCGGCGCCGCTCCCTGCGCCCCGCGGCGCCCGGCCGGCCCCGGGGCGCTCCAGCGGCACGGCTCCCAGAGCTGCGAGACGGCCTTAGAAACAGCAGGGTCCTTTTCTGGTAAAATCCTGCTCTCAGGGAGGGAGGGGGGACCTCCCTTGCTCGGTTCCCACTCCCGCCCTGCAAAAGGAGCTGAAATACTCACATTTTCCCCCCAAAGCTACTCCACGGGACGTATATATTCCTGCTCCCCACCTCTCTGCCTCCTTTTCCTGGCTCCCACCCCCATTTTTGCTTGTTTTTTTCCTGGGGAGGGGGTTTGCACAAGTCCTTGCTGCAGCGTGAGTCAAGGCATCCTGCTGCCTGAGGGCTAACGGGTTGCCGGAGAGATAATAAAGCAAAGGAGAGTAAATTAAAGCGCCTATAAATAGCACCAGGAGAGGAAAAGGAGATGAAGTCATCTTCCTTCAGCTGAGCTGGTATTTACATCAGTTCTTTCCTTCGCCTTCCCCGGCCCTCCCGCACCCGAGCTCGGGAAACGCGCCGCCCCGGCGCCGGGGACCCGGGGGAGGCTCCGTGCCCGGCTCCGGGGTCTCGCAGCGGGAAGCGGCGCGGAGGCCCGGCTGCGGCCGCCTGGCCCGGGGCTGAGCCCCGCGCGAGCGGCTGCGTCGCCGCACGCGGCCTGGCCCCGCCGTGTCCACCAGCGCGGGTTTCCGAAGCGTCAAACACGGCCCGCCGGCGCGGCCCTCCGAGGCGAGCCGCCGGCCCCGGGTCGCGCCCTGGCCAAACGCAAGCGTCCCCGCCGCGGACCCCCCCGCGCCCGCCGCAGCCCCCCGCGCCGCCCCGAAGCCCCCCCGGCGTGTGCTCGCTCGAGGGATATTTGTGCTCGAGTCAGAATGAGGTCACACCGCGGTTTCCTCCGAGTCGACTCCCGACTCCTATTCCTGGGCTATTTGCACACGCCCGCTGTGTTATTGCACGGTATTTATAGCCATTTTACACGTATAATTATAAAGCCACAGCTCCGCACACGCACGAAAATAATAATGGTGCCCGGACGCGGGGGCAGCAGGAGGAGCGAGGGCAGGGACGGGAGCCGCGCGCGCACGGACCCTGCCTCCGAGCTGCTAATAATAATTCCTTGCACTTTATATAGCATCTTTCATCCACAGCTCTCAAAAGCGCTTTGCAGGCATTTAATTAAGCTTCCCAGCATCCTAATGTGATGACAGACAAGTAATAACATCCTCACTTTTAGATGCAAACAGAGGTGAGGCTGCCGGACTTGTCCGAAGTCACGCAGCGCGCCGCTCGGCCGGCGGGGGGAGAGCCCGGGCGTCCCGGCTCCGCTTCCCGGCCCTCGGGCCACGTTTCGGTGGGGCTCGCGGTCAGGACGAGCACCCGGGAGTCCCAACCCACCTCCCAAACGCTCGAGTTGGGGCGGGGGCGACGAGCGCCCCCATGGGAGCGGGGACAGCAGCCGGGATGCTGCAGCAGACCCCGGGGCAAGCTGGGGCTCCAGCTGTACAACATCTGGATCAGCAGCAGAGGAGACGTATCCAAGTCGACAAACTCGTGGGCGAGAGCTCAAGGGAGAGCAAGGAACAAGATGACAGGTCCGAAAGGGCTGATTTACGAGGAATATTAAGAGTTGTAATCCTGCCTGGGCCGGCCACCCCACAGCGCTGCAGGGCGATGACAGGGACCCAGATATATTACAAGGAGAGAATACGCGGAGACAAGATCCACCAGGGCCGACACTGAAATATCTCCAAGCGGGGAAGGCTGGGAGCAGCTGACCCCCTCGTGGGTCCAGAGGGCTCGGAGCAGGGGGAAGAGGGGACAGCTGGGCTTTGGCAGGGGGAGGTGAGATCCCACAGTGGTCACGAGAAGCCATTGCAAGCCCTCAGCTCGGACAAGAGTTGGTCACCGTGGTCCTCAAGGTCTGCGGTTGGTGCCCAACCAACCACTTTTCCCCCCGGCACATCCCTGCCCTGCCTAAACACACTGCCTGCGCCCCATCCTCGGGAGCATCCCATGGCAAGGGCCCCTCCTTGGAGTTTGGTTTTGCTTGTTTTGGTTTTCTTTCAGTTTGGTTTTTCTCCTCCATGAAGCCCCCACGCTCACGTCTTGACGTGACGGGGACTTAGCCACGGGCCAGCACTCGCTGCTCCCGGCCCCGAGTCCCCGACTTACGCAGAGTGCCAGGCCCCGGAGCGCCGGTGCTGCACAAACACCAAATAGCCCCAAACCGAAGCGTGTGCCTCAACGGGGGGACATGAGCGGTGCAACCAAGCGCGGGGGATGGAGCAGGACAAGGAGGTCAGCGGAGGGCTGGACCTTAAACCAGCAAAGTCAACGCTGGGAAAGAACGGACGCTGGCGGGCAAACCCCTGTTTTGAGAGTAAAAAAAGAGGACGTAATTACAGTCCTTGGGGTGGAAGCCTGGGAGACGTTGTGGGTTCATTAATATCAGCAGAAAAAAACCACGTGCTCCCGGCACCTGGCCCAGGCGCGAAGAGCTGCCCGCCGGGCGCCCCGGCCCCATCGCCGCCCGGGCCGCAGCGGAGACGGGGAGCCCACGCCGTGCCGGAGGCCGTGCCCCGGTTGCAGAGGTTGCAGGTGCCTCGCCGCTGTGCTGTCGCAGCTCCTCCTTTCTTTCCCGCTTTTCCCCCACTTCTTTTAAACCGTACCAAGGCACCCGGAGACCCAAAGCAGCCACGCAGCAGGCGCCCTGACCGGCACGGCCAGGGGCTCAGCCCGCCAGCAGGACGGCACCCGCCGGCGCCGCGCCGCGAGCACTGAGCAAAACAGCTGCAAAATACCCGCTTTTTCCCAAACGCGCCCGGAAAACGCGCTTTCCGAAGAACCGCCCCGAGGTCTGCCCTAGCGGGGGGCAGCGCGGGCGAGCCGGGGGGGAGCGCGCCCGCTTTGCCTGCCCCAGCGCGGATCCCGCAGTGCCGCCGCCGCCCCCCGCCGCCCCCCGCCGCCGCCTCTTACCGGGGGCCGCCGGCGCCTCGGCCACGATGAGGGACTCGACCAGCTTCGCGCGGAGCTCGGGGCTGCCCTCAGCGCTGCGGGAGGAGGAGGAGGAGGAGGAGGAAGAGCAGGTGGCCGTGAGCGGGGGTCCCGGGATGCTGCGACGGGGGCTCGGCCTCCCTCCCTCCCCCGTGGAAACCCCGCCGGCGGGCTCTGCAGGGAGCGGGTTTTATTTAAACGCAAGGCAGGAGGTGGATGGAGGGGGGGGGGGGAGTTACAAAAAAAGCCAAACCCTGTTGCAAAGGTGACACCCCGGGGGCAGACGCGTGCGGGAGCGGGGGGACCCCCCCCCTCGCCCTTCCCCGCCGCAGCCGGGACCCCCTGCATACCTGGCGAGCGCGGGGCGGAAGAGCACCTCGCCGAAGAGCTCTCCCAGGAGCCGGGCCGAGAGGCGGCCGCCCCGGCACAGGCGGCAGAAGTGGCGCGTGAGCTCCCGCAGCAGCGGCGGCAGCAGCCCCGGCGCCGCCGCCAGCACGGCTCCCGCTCGCCGGCCGCACTCCTCCGGCCCCGGGGTCTCTGCGGGAGAGAGAGCTCAGCTCGGCCTCGTGCTGAACGACACGGCAGCGCTCCGAAGGCGCGAGTTTATTTTATTTTGGTTTTTTTTAAGCTGGCTAAACAGTCGGGAAAAAAATTCTCTGCAGCGCTGCTGCTGCTGCGTGTGCTGGGGAAGGCTGGAGAGGCCTGGGAAGTCCCTCATCGTTTGCATCGTACGTCCCCACGGGTGTGCTGGCACTGCACGAGCACGGCGCAGCGGGGCCGGGGCTCCCCCGATCTTGCGAGCTGCCCCCTCAGCCGTGCCGCTCTCCCGGCCGCCCTCCTCCCCAGCCCACTCATCTGCCAGGGACAGGAAAGTCCCTAGGGCTCCTCAAAGGTCGGATCCTGAGCAGGGCTGCGGGGCTGAGTCAGCTCCCTGTGGCTTTTTGCACCGGGGCTGCGGTTTGGTGGGTGCCCAGGTGGCTCCAGGGTGTCCGTGGGTCCCCAGGGCTGACGTGCAGCTGGGTGCCCCGGAGCCGTCATGGGGTTGGGGCCTCCGCCAAGCGAGTCATCCGCCTCCGGTGGTGCCATGGATGGCTCCAAGCAGGACCCGACCCCGGGGCTATTTGCACCCTGGCCAATTCCCCCTGCCGCCCTCCATCCACAGATCTGGGTCTCTGCGGTTTCCGGCCCTGCCTTGGGGATGCCTTAAGGAGAAATCCCAGCCCGAAGGACCGCGCGATGTGCAGAAGGTTGGTTTTGGTGCACCACAAGCCTGGATCCCTTCCAGGGCACCATCCAAGTGAAGGAGGACCACAGATGTCCCACCTAGAGCTGCCTGGACCCCCGTAGCTGTGCTGCCACAGCAATGTGCTACTAGCTCCGTGCTCGCAGGGCTACACAGCTGTCTGCCAGGAGCAGGCTCACATCCATCCGGGTAAGGGCTCGGAAGGTGTCACAGATGATGACCCGGCGTGCAGCTGGGCCTCATGTGGTGGGTCCCCTCCAGTCCTCCCCAACAACCCAGCCTCAGTCCTGGCAGAAGGAGGCTGCTTGCAAGGGCAAACTGCCAAAACCCAGAACTGTCTCCTCAAAGAGCTGCATTTTCTTTTTTTTCCTAAGCCCCAGAGAAATCCCCGGTGGTTTTCACCTCGGTTCCTGGCTCCATCCTCCTCCTTCGTGTTGTGCAATGAGCAGAGATTGCTCCTGCGCAGGAATCCGAGGAACTCAGGCTGCAGGGGAAAGGCGCTTCCCTTTGAAGTAGCTTAACGAGGCAACCTGACTAATTGCTTTCTAATTGAGTTTTTATCCTTGGAAGAGAGGCAGCCTTTGATTTCTCCTCTCAAACGGGTACGGGGAGAGACAGTGTCTCCATGCCACCGGCCCTCATGGGCTTCAGCAGGAGCTGGCCGAGGGGGCTTCTGCGCGGCCCCACGTTCCCGCACCGGGGAGGCGAGGGGAGAGCAAGGAGCGAATCACGGTGGCTGCGGCGTGAGCTATCCATCACCTCCTCCGTCCCGAGGCCGCCAGCGGGCCCTGTCCTACGAGGATGTGTGGGTCCCACGTGTCCGTGCGCACGCCGCCGTGGCCGCCTGCACCGCGGTGGCCTGCACCCACGCAGGGAGGCTGCTGGGCCGCGTAAGGGGGTCCGGGCCGGCCCGTGGTGAGGGGCTGGGGACAGCTGCACGGCAGCGGCCGGGAGAGGTGAATCGGGGTTTCGGCAGAGCCAGCTGCCAGCTCCCGGCGATCACCTACGCGTTAAGGCTGTCGGCGCGCTCCGGCGCTGGGCAAGCGGTCTAGGGGAAAACCCAGGCCTGTTTTGCAGAGCAAGTGGAAGGAAACAACGCCGGGGGGGGGGGGGGGAGGAGGTTTGCGCTGCTGCGGGCTGCGCTGCGAGCCAGCGCTCTCCTTCCCCAGCAGCAAATTCCTCCGGCCTCAGGCAGACCCGGGAGGGCCGGCCGGGCCGGCTCTCCACGCCGCTCCGGCCGCAGGTGATCTTTTGGTCCCTGCCAGGCAAGGCAGGATCACCATCTGCAGACCTCCTCCTCCTGACCAGAGAAGGAAGGCTTCTCCAGGGGATGGTGGATACCAGCAACAGCCAGCTAGTGCAAACGGGGAAAATCTGATTTCAAAGGCAGCCGGGGTGGAAGGAGCGCGATGCAGATTCTCGAGCGTGGCAGCTATCTTGCAAGGTATGTGAGGGCCTGGTCCTTGCCTTGCAGTGCCCACGGGACTCATCTCAGAGGGGGAACGGGGTGGAGCCTGCAGAAATCCTGGCCCGGGTTTTTGTCTGTGGTTTCTCTCTGCAAGAACTCATTTACAAAGCATTTTGTTCCAAGCTCCCAGTTGGACTGACCAAGGACTCCTGTCTCCCTTTACTGACCTGGTTACCAGCCCTGAGCCTGTCACTTCAGTGAAAAAAAATCAAACAAAACTGAAACCGTAACAATCTCATATATTTGCATAGAGGCTGAAAAACTTGCAGAAACCTGCAGGCACTTCCAGAATTCTGAGCTAAAAAAGCAGAGAATTCTTCTATGTCCATATAAAGCCAAATCTTGACTAGATTACAGTAAAAAATTCCCAGGCAGCAGAGCCAAAATATTGTAATAACGCTTTCTTCCTGGGCCAGTATCACAGAGACTTGGCAGCCGGCTGCTCTTCTGGCAAGGCCCAGATGCACTGGTGCTGCTCACCGTCTGCGGCAGCGGCACCTCGCCTGGTGGAGGACAGGAGAGGCGTGAGGGGCATGCAGCGGGATCTGGATGGTGCACAGCGGGATCTGGAGGGTGCACAGTGCGACCCAGCCCATCAAGGTGGTTCCTTCCTGGGGGTTTTCCTTCAGGAACCCCCGATAGACTGGGAGGAGGCCAGTGGGGCGAAGTACAATCCAAGCACCACGCTCCGACATCCCGAAGTCTCCCCACGGTGGGATGCCTGGGCAGGAGAGGACACCCAGCGCTGCGAGGTCGGCCTCCTCCGAGAGCGGGGCTCAGCCCCGCGGCGTCCGGCTCGGCTTGCAGCCCGGCACCGCCGGAGGAGGGAGCCGCGGGCTGCAAACCGCCGTTGTCCCGGTACGGCTCTGACGGTGGGAGAGGATCAGCATCAGCGCTGCGGGAGCGGAGCGGCTCCCTCCGCTCCACATCCCGGCGCCGCTGTGCGACTCATCCGGGAGCTTCTTCAGCCTCCCACGTAATTCGCACAGCCACGAAGTATAACCAGGGCGCGTTATTAGCTGTAATGATTTCTGGCAGCACCTGGGATAACTGCTTCCCGATGGGACTGAGCCCTGCTCCAAGGAGAGCAGGCAAATAACCACCGGATGGGGCGGAGGTGGAAAGGGCCGGAGCAGCCCATGCTCCCGGCGCCCCGAGCTGCTCCTGATGCTGCTCCAGGGAGGGGGCCGACGCTCCCCCGGCCCCACGAACCGCACGTGAGCCCCCCTCGGCAGTGCTCCCTGAGGCTCTTCCAGCCCTGTGATGCTCTCCAGCCCCTTCCAGCCCGCTGACGCTCACCTTGGGCCAGATAGAGCAGGTCAGAGTAGACGGCCGGGTGGATGACGGGAGATGGGAGCTCCTGGAGGTACCACATCAGGGCCTCCACCAGCGTCCGGGCATTGTACCGGTCCATGTCCACGGCAGAGGCATCTGCAAGGAGAGACCCGTGGCGGTCCTCAGGCCACGGAGACTGCTACAGTGCTGTCCCTCTGGAGTCTCCTGGCCTTGTCTCCTCCTCCTGATTTTGCTCCCTGCCTGTTTTTTACCCTCTCTTTTGTGGAGAAACCTTTGCTTTTCCATTCCTTGACCCCTGGTGGGCCTTTCCCAGGAAATTAGTGCCCGTTCCCACAGTTGAGCCCCAATTCCCTGCATGGGGCAGCCTATGAGTTCACCTGCACACACCACCCAGCAAATACTTCTGTCCTAGCTTCAGTGCAGCTGCAGAGCTCGCCTGTGTTTCCATCCAGAGGAGGGTGGGAGGTAGCTGAGCTGCCCCCCAGGCCCTCTCCCTGCCCCTCGGGACGAGGAGCTGGACCCCAGTCTCCCCTGAGGAGGGGCTGCTTTTAAAAACACATCGATCAAAGCTCATGCTTCATCCCAGTGGAAAATCCCACCAACCTGCCTAGACTTAAAACCCGGCCATTGGAAAAGACGATGCAGCACCGAGTGACACAACGCCAAGCGATGCAACACCAAGCGATGCTCCTTAGGTCGTCCCTGTTGGGCTGCTTTGCAGGGCTGACGGGGGGTTATGGCACCCAGGTGATGCACGTCACCAAAGACAGACATCCCCAATGACCCCGAAACACTGCGAGCGTGGCGCCGGCTGGCAATGCTTTTGCCAGCCCCGAAACGCAGCTGTGCCCGGGGAGGTGGTGAGGAAGCTCCTGGGACATGCAACACCACGTCTGGGAGAAACCACGTGGGAAAGGCTGAGCTCATCCGAGGTGGAGCTCGGGACGGGGTCAGCGGTCGGAGAACAACCGTGCCAAAGGGTGGGACGCGGCCGTCCGAGCCCCGCGGCGGAGCCCGCGCGGGGACGAAGAGCCCTTTCGGCCATCCTTCGAGGCGTTGCCTCATGCGTTTTTCTTGGAGGTCTCTCAGCCGTGGCCGGGCCGGGCCGTGGCTGCCTGGAGGGTGACGTTCCCTTTCCCAAAGATCTCGAGGTTTCAAAATCTGCCTTTGATTCGAATTGGATCCCAACTCAAAGGTTTTGAAATTTTCCTCGCAGGAGAAATGTCAGGGAAAGAAAAAGGAGAAAATCCCAAGATATTTGGGACCGGTTGAAATGGTTCGTTTGTAGAAACCGAACTTCTTGCTTCTTCTACCGGGGAATTTTGAGGCAAAAAAGCAAATTTTGCACTTTCTTAGAGGGGGCCCGCTCAAGCCTCGCATGGCTGATACGAGGTATAAGTGAGGTGAGGAGTTTGCCACAGGCCGAACCTGCTCGCTCCTTCCTTTCCCCTATCTCCCAGTTTTTATCCCCAAAGCAGCTTTACTAGAACCAGTGGCATATGGGGAGCACTCAATTTCCAGGAAAGTGGCTTTTTTTCCACCAGAAAAGCGCTCAAGTCCCCAACCGTTTTGACTGGCCACCCGTGACCGTGCTCCCTTCCAGGGCCTGGGAGCCCAGCGGATGGCCTTAGACACCAAAAATAACCAAGAAGAGCTATTTCCTACGGAAAGGCAGGGAGATGGGGTTGGGAAGGGGGAATGCCAGATGTGCATGCACATGCGCGTGCACGCACGTGTGCACGGGCGCCCTGCTCCCGCTGAAATCCCCGGCACAGCCTTTCTCCGCGGAAGGAGCTCGGCCGCCTCGTGCAGACGGGAACCCCGGCGCTGCCTCTCCGCCGGGGTCAGCCCTCGCCGCCCCACGAGCTCTGCGCGCCGCGCGGGCGCGCGGGGCGCCTCCGGCGGGTCGTCCCTTCCCGAGCCCCCCCGCCCCTCATTCCCGGCCGCGCCGGGAGCTTTCCCGGAGGAGAAAGCGGGAGGCCGGAGCGGGGCCGGGAGCCGCGGGGCTGAGTCAGGCCGGGCAGGAAATGCCAGGACCTCTGCCGGCAGCTGCAGCTACCCGGGGGAGGCGTGAGTAAGCCGGCGCCGGTGGCGCGCACCCAAATCGCCCCGCGCTTCAGTAAGCGCGGAGGATGTTTGGCCGAGGGCCGGCGGCGAGGGGGCCGGCGGGCGGGCGGGGGGAGCCGCTCCGGGCGCCCGCGGCCCCGCAGCCGGCACGGGCGGACGACGGTCCCCACTGCGCCGCCGCCGCCCCGCGTCTCCCTAGCAGGCCAACGCCGAAACACCCCCCGCGGTCGTGGACGGGACGGGGCGGGGATGGGGGGGAGCTCGGCAGCAGCCCCCGAGCCCACCGGGGCCTCTAATCCGCGCCGAGTCCTGACCTAATTCCCGGGCACGTGAGCGTGTCGCTAGGCAGAGCCGGCGGCGCGGCACGGCACGGCACGGCGCGGCCGGGGGGATGGCAACGCCCGGAGACTGGCGGCTCCGACCCGCCTCCCTCCGGCGCCGGATTCGGCCCAGTCCCCGCGCGGGCCAGGGCAAAGCGCCGCCGGAGCCCGTGAGCCGGCGGCTGGGGCCTGTGGGGATTCTCCGGTGTCTAATACAGGCTGAGCGCAGGCGCAGGGGTCTCTCCTTGCCCCCGACGGCTACAGACCCCGGGCTGCGTTTGCCTGTACGCACCACTGCAATAGCGTGAGCTTTCTTCCCCCCCCCCTTAGGAAATCAGACTGAAGATGGCATCAGTGGAGCAAATAAAACAAGAAGGCACTTTCATGCTTTTCCCTTCTTTTTCTGCCCCTAATAATTTCTCCGCGGCCCAAGGGGAGCTCCCGAGAGGAGCCCTCCCGCGCGGGGCTGGGGGCTCTTCCTCGAGCCCCGTCTCCGTGCCGCCGGGTGACTCCCGCCCCCGCGCTGCGCCGCACCTTTCGGCTTGGAAACAGCCGCCTCGGGCCGGGGGCTCTCCCGCGCGGCGGGACGTGCCCCTGCTCCCCGGCACCGCCTCCTGCTAGGTTTCGGCACCCTCGGCTCAGGTGAAGCAGGTTTCCCCCCAGGCCTTCGCTCCCGGCACCGCGCGGGCGCTCCCGCAAGGAGCCATCTCCCCTTTGCCGCGCTTCGGCGCGACCCCCCGCCCGGCGCCCCTCCGGCCGAGACCCGGCGAAAGCGCGACGTGCCCCCGGCCTCGGAGTCTCCCCGCCCGGGGAGGGGGGGCGGCGCGGGCGCCTGCGGGGACTCACCCGTCAGGAGAGCCCGCTGCAGCTCGGCGTCGCCCAGCGAGCCGGCCGGCGACGCGTAGGCGGCCTCGCCGTCGATCCCTGCGGAGCGGCCGGGAGAGAGGCGTCAGCGCCGGGCGCGCGGGAACGGGACCCCGGCGACGCTCCGCGCGCGGCTCCCAGCCCCCTCCCCGGCTGCAGCGATGCCCGCGGCGCCTCGTCCCCGCGCTCCCGCCGATCCCACCCGGAAAACCGCCGGTACCTTTTTTCTCCAGCGCCTCGACGAGCCTCGCCACGGTCGGCAGCGCCTGCTCGGGGACGTCGGGGCGCTCGGCGAGCTCCGCCTGCCCGGGGGGCCCTGCTGCGGAGAGAGGATGCCTGGAGCGGGGCGCGCGAGTGGGGCTCGTGCCCAGCCCCGCACCAGCCCCACTGCGCCCCCCGGCCCCCTTTTCCAGCCCGGCGGTCCGGCCCCGGCTCCGCGCGAGAAGGAGACGGGAGCGAAGGCGGGCGAACGCCGCGCGGACATTAATTCAGGTTTCTCTCTGCTAACGGCCTGGGCTCCTTCGTCCCATTGACGTGGCAAGCGGCTCGGCTTTGCTGGAAACACGTTAAAATAATCCCAAGAAATTCAATACCGAGCCGGTGCGACTGCGCTGTCGCGCAACAAGCTGTGCCCGGGGAAGGCGGCTCGGGATGCTCCATCACGAAACCCCGGGGTTTTGCACGCTGCTCTCGACCCCGCGTTGTCGCCCAACGCGAGAAAGCCCCGTGCGTGGGGCCCGGACCGGCTCCGGCGCCCGGTGCGCCCGCGGGGAAGCCTGCAGCTAGCGCGGGAAAGCGAGCGTTGGAGCCGGCCAAAGCAAACGTCCCTCAAAACCTCCACCTGGAGAGGGAAACGTTAAGGGAGGAATTTTCCCCAAATCAAAAGAAAAAAAAAAGAGGCCCTTCTCTTCCAAAACACTTGAGATGTTTTAGCCCGCGCGGGCGCTGCGGCCCCCCAGAGCGGCGGGGTGGGGGCCGGCCCGGTGGGGAACTGCGGGAGGACAAATACTAAACCTCTCCTTGGTGGCACAGGCACGCAGGGACACGGCCAGCGCGCGTCCGGCAGGTGGCAGCATCCCCCGTCGATCTACCCCCGGAAAGCTGGCTGTACTGGGTTTTCCTTAATAACAACAATAATAATAAAAATATATATATTTTTTCTGATCTCGGATGAGCCGGGGGGCCTGGCGTGCGGTTCCCAATGACGTGAGCCGGCTGCTTGGGCTAAACCGCAGCTTTTTGAGGGGGGGACTGATGCTCCCCACTGCTATCGTCGCCCAGGCTCTGCCAGCGCCTCCTGCTCTCCTTTCTCCAGGCCCGGAGCTGGGACATCCCGCTGGGATGGGACCGGAGCCGGGCTCCGTGTGCAAGGCCAGCAGCCGTCCCAGCCCTTCAGCCCGTTGCGGTGCAAAATACTGCGGCTAGAGGGACGCAGGCTCCCCGCTGCCGCCCGAACGGTGCTTCGGGGCGAGACGGGACCACGCGAGCCCGGAGCAAGGTCCCACCTGGGGACCTCCTCCGCCAGCCCCGAGGAAAACGGCCTCCCCCATTAGCAAAGCTGCACCCTGGTCCCAAATCTATCAAGGCGGGTGCCCGAGCAAGCTCAGGCGCCCGAGGCTAAGGGATGCCGCGCTCTCCCTGCTCAAGGCTCTGCAGAGAGGGGTTTCTCCTTGGCCGTGTCCTGGCAGAGCAGAGAACTGAGGCTTCATCCGGGGCTGCCGTGTTTTGTGTCCGGGGCTGCCGCATTTTGTTCATTTGCCTGGCTGCAAGGGTTTTTTTTGTTGTTGTTGCGGTTGGATACATGATGCAATTGCTTCAAAATCCCTCCCAGCCCGGAGGTGCTTGGCCATGGCACGCAGCGAGGACGGAGCGAGCCGCGACCCAAGGCAGAGCCGGGCAAGGCCGAGCGGAGCCGTCCTGGCCGGCACTGCGCTCCAGCCCCCCCGCACGGGAGAAGCCCCCGCGTGTGCCCAACACCCAGCACAGAGCTGCCCTTAGCGGGGCACCGAGCCTGCCGGGCGGCCGGGCGCCGAGAGCAGCCGGACGTGGGCACCGCAGTGCGGGAGAACCGCAGTCCATCGGAAAGGCTCCTGGCCACGGTCGAGGACCCCTTGCCCGCCCTGCGCCGGGCACAGCAGCGAGCCCGGGCCGCTGGACGCGGCGATTCTCGCAGACAGCTCATGGGGGGGGCGCAGCAACGCCCCCGGCACCCCCTTCTGCAGCCGCCACGATGCACTGGGGCAAGTCATTCCCGGGGCAACTATTCCTCGCCGGCGGCTCCCGCAGTGCCGTCCCGCGGGCGGGCCCCGGGGGCTCCTGCGCCCCTCGCCGGCGCTGCGCAGCGGGAGCAGCCCGGGCTCGCGCCCCCCCTCGCCGGGACGCCCTCCCCGGGCGCCCCCCACCCCGGCACTCACCCCAGGGCTGGCCGCCGGGCGTGGGGGTGCCGGCAGGCGTCGGGGGCGCGGGCCGAGGCCTGGCCTTGGCGGCGGCGGCCGGGATGCGCGCGGGACCCAGGTGCTGCACGTAGGTGCCGGGGAAGTCGCCGCGCTCCTTGGTGCCGCTGAGGCAGCCCTGGGGGCTCCGCTCGTCCCCGTCCTTGCAGTCGGGGGCGCCCGGCAGCCCGGCCCTGCTGACCGCCAGCACGTCCCCCGCGCTCAGCGTCGGGTCTTCCTCCTGGTCCTTCTGGTGGTCGCAGAGGGCCCGGTACTGCAGCCCGTCCGAGGAGGCCATGGCGGAGGCCCGGTGCGGGTCACGCGTCCCGCGTCGCCCCGCGTCCGCTGCTCCTGGCGGGCATTGGGGGCTTGCGGCGCCCGCGCGGGCGCTACGGCCGGATTTCCTTCTGCGCCCGTGCGCAAAAAATAATAATAACAATAATAATAAAAATAAATAAAATAAAAAACTTTGCGTCGGAGAGCGGCCGCTGCCCTCTCCAAGCCACCCGCTCTCCCGAAAGCGCGGCGGAGCCAAGCCGGTCCCAAGGGCTCAGCAGGCCGCAGGGGTTCGCTCAGGCGTCTGCACGCAGCCCGCGCATCGCCGGCGCAGACGGGAGGAGAGCAAACGTGGCCAGCCCGGGCTCGCCGGGGCGGGTACGAACGTGCAGTCCCCTTCTCAGCCTGGTCTCGCTCTGCCCTTCATCCGCACGTTGCCCGGGATCGCCCTCCCCGGCCGGGCTGGCCTCTGTCGGAGAGAAACGCAGCGCGTTGCCAGTCTGGTCTCCGTCCGGACCCCAGAGCCCCATTCCCCGCCCGAAACACCCGGAGCTGGAGCGAGCCCCGTGGCTCCGTCGGCTCCCGCTTCCAGGCAGCTTATGCCAGTGGGGATCGGACACTGCGCACAAGGAAAGTGCGGACGGGAGTCTGGGAAGTAGGGCAAGGCACCGAGCAACGTGCTTTTACAAGGGACCGTGAGAGCCGAGCGGCCTCCCCGCGCCCAGCTCCCTTCCCGCAGCTCCGGCCCAGGAGCCTGGGGGTGCATCCCAAAGAGTGCAGCCGCGCGCGGCCCCGCGCAGCTCCGCGCCCCCCGCGCAGCTCCGTGCACCCCGCGCAGCTCCGCGCCCCCCGCGCAGCTCCGTGCACCCCGCGCCCCCCCGCGCAGCTCCGCGCCCTCCGCGAGGCCCCGCGCAGCTCCGTGCACCCCGCGCAGCTCCGCGTCCCCCGCGAGGCCCCGCGCAGCTCCGTGCACCCCGCGCAGCTCCGCGCCCCCCCGCGCAGCTCCGCGCCCTCCGCGAGGCCCCGCGCAGCTCCGCGCCCCCCGCGCAGCTCCGTGCACCCCGCGCCCCCCCGCGCAGCTCCGCGCCCTCCGCGAGGCCCCGCGCAGCTCCGTGCACCCCGCGCAGCCCCGCAGCCCCCGCGCGGCCCTGCTCAGCTCCGTGCACCCCGCGCGGCCCCGCGGAGCTCCGCGCAGCTCCGTGCACCCCGCGCAGCTCCGCGCCTCCCGCGCAGCTCCGCGCCCCCCCGCGCAGCTCCGCGCCCTCCGCGAGGCCCCGCGCAGCTCCGTGCGCCCCGCGCGGCCCCGCGGAGCTCCGCGCAGCTCCGTGCACCCCGCGCAGCTCCGTGCACCACGCACCCCCCGCGCAGCCCCGCGCAGCCCCGCGCAGCTCCGTGCACCCCGCGCCTTACCCGCCGCGCGGCCGGGGCCGGGGCGCGCGGGGCTCCGCGCTGCTCCGCGCTGCTCCGCGCTGCTGCGCCGCGGTGATGTCAGCGCCCCCCCGCCCCCCGCGGCGGCTCCGCAGCGCAGCGCAGCGCGGCGGGCGGCGCTTCGTCCCCGGGGGGGCGGGAGTGCCCGGGAGATTTTAACCT
Organism: Rhea pennata; assembly: GCF_028389875.1. Taxonomy (NCBI): domain Eukaryota; kingdom Metazoa; phylum Chordata; class Aves; order Rheiformes; family Rheidae; genus Rhea; species Rhea pennata. The sequence goes on along the minus strand of NC_084670.1, from coordinate 10,824,067 downwards.
CCCCCTTCCCCCCCACCCAAAAAAAAGCCCCCCCGCCTGGGCTCCCGCACAGCCGCCGGCTCCCCCGCCTGACGGGGCTGCGGGGGTGCTGGGTGGGGGCGGCGGCGTGCAGCAGCCCCCCCCCCCCCCCCCCCCGGTGCCCCCTCCTCGCTGAGCCGGGCGAGGAGAAAATCCGCATCGTCCGAGCGGGAGCTGCCGCTTCTTCAACAGCGAGGAGGCCGCGGTTGAACCTGCCCGGGCGCGGCGGAGCTGCCAAAGCGCTCGGGTGCCCGTGGGGCGCCGAGGCGCTGGGGGCGATGCTCCCGGAGGCACAGGCTTTGGGGCTTTTCTCTTAAATCCTTGCTCCTCACGCTGCCTCCTCTGAACCGGCAGCTGCTCCGCGTCTTTGCCGCAGGTTGGGCATCCTAAAAATAGATGGTACCTAAAACACGAGCTCGGGGAAATGCTCTCCGGCTGGATCCAGGCCAGGGCTGGAGCAGCAGCCTGGGGGGCTGCGGCAGCCGGGAGCCTGGAGCTCTCCTCCCGCACTGCCCGGCCTCCCCCAGCCCCGGCAGCACCGCAGGGCTGGGCTGGGCCTCCACGCTGGAGGCCGGGCGGAGGAGTGGGGTCGGGGCTGGGTTTTTGGGGTGACGCGGGTGCAGCTGGGAAGGGGCACAGAGGAGCCGGGCCGGGTGCTCTGCTCCAGAGCGGTGGCACCCCAGGAGCTGGAAAAGGGCAAGTCCGGGGCTGGCTGCTCACCCGGGGGCTGGGAAATTTGGGGAAACTGCGGCTGGGCGCCGGGCAAAGCGAGGCAGGAGGCGTATGGCCCTTCTTGGCCGTCGTTTCGGCAAACTGCTCCCAGGAGCGGCGCAGCCCGGACTCGCCGCGCCAGGGGATTTGGCTGCAGCTGCATTCACCGGGGCGGCGCGCTGCCCTCGCAGCCCTCCGCTCCTCTCCCAGCCCGGATCCCGGTGACAGCTGCCGGGGCCGGTGCTGAAAGGGCTTTTTCTCCTCTCCCGCGTGCCTCTCCTGCTGGCACGGCGGCGCTGCCGCAGCTGCCGGGCCGGGGCTGCAGGCATTCCTGCGTCCTGCATGGCTGCAAGCCGCCCCGGTTTGCCCGGCGCTGGGACACGCCGAGCACGGATGTAACACTGTTTTGCATTTCTCCTGGAAGCAAACGCTCAGCCCGACCTGTTTGCAGCATCCCTTGGGCTGCCGTGTGGTTTCACGTCCCCGGGCTGGCGCCTGCCCTGCCACAGCCGGCTGCGCTCCCGTCCGGCCGCGAGCCCTGGCCCTGCTCCGCATCCGGCACGCGGAGGAGCCGCCTGCCGTGCCCTCGTTAGCTCCAGATCATTCCTCATTTGCTTAATGAGCAGAGATCCTTGAAACGAAAGATTAGCCCTCGACTTGACTGGCTTCTGCTTCTCCGCGGGGGAAACGTCTCAGCAGGACTCGAGCGTGACGGCTCCCGGCGTCCCCCCTTCGAGCGTGACGGCGATTCCGGGCCGGCGGCGGGACGGGGCGAGCGGGGAAAGGCGGCCGTCACCGGCGCGCCGGCTGCGCGGGGCCGCCGGGCCCCGGGATCCCCGAGGGGGATCCTGGCCGCCGGGATCCCAGCCGCGGGGCCTCGCTCGCGCTTCCCGGCAGCGGCAGCCGGGAGTAAATAGAGCATAAAGAGCGCAGAGACACGCAGCTGTTTGCGCACCCGGCTGGGAGAAGCGAGGCTGCAAAAATGGGCTGAGCCTTCCCCACCTGGTAAAATTAAAGAGAAACGAGGTTTCATTTCCACCGACATTTTGCACTTGGCTTTTTCGGTTCATTCCTGCTTCGGAAGGGGCCGTATTCTGTTTTTGCTTCCCTTCTGGGGAGCGAGCAGTGGTCCCACGAGTGGGGAAAGCCCCCCGTGAGTCTCCGGTGCCGGCAGAGGCCCCTGGGGCCACTCGTGCCAGCAGGATGCGCCGGCGGCGAAGACAGGCGAGGTCTCGAGCGAGGAAACCTCCCGCAAAGCGGGGTTGTCCTGACGTGACCCTGCGGCGCAGCCTTGCTCGGCCCCTGTCGCTGGTGCGGCTCAGGTTTACAGCAGCTGGCACCTCTACACGGCTCCTGCTAATTAATTTGGGAGGGATTTATCCAGCTTGGACACATGCAAGCACAAGAAAATGAGAGCTGGAGAGGGGCTGGCAGCTGGCCACCCCCGGCTAGCAGGGGCAGATGTGCTGTGAGCCGGCGAACGTGCCCACGTAGACGCGTGCGAAGAAACTGAGCCTGATACTCTGCTGGGGAAGTGTCAGCAACCAACCCCCTCATTAACGGCGTGCTTAAAACGCAGCCTCGAGCACCGGCACGGTGGAAACGGGCTACGCGAGGTGCCGGGCTGGGTCCTTGCCCCGAGTGGCTCAGCGTCTCCCCGCACGCCGGCGAGATGCCCACACTCTCCCGTTGTCCTGATCTCTTTTCCGACCAGTTCACGGCATAGATCCACTTTTGGGGGCAGCTCCTCTGTTTGGACTCGAGTTGTATTTTTGCACACAGCCGTGGAAATCGGGAGAAATTCTCCCGAAGCTGCAGCCAGGGGCCATGGGGAAATCTGTTTGATTTCATGCCCCTGTTCCTCCCAGAGCTGAGCGAAATCAGTGGTTTCTCCGGTTCTCTGGCCAAAACGCTCTGAGTTTTGTTTATTTTAGATAGGGCTGTGGTTTGCTTAGGCTGAGGATGTCCTTTCAAAGCTGAAAACTGAAATCTGTCACTGTCAAGAGGTCAAAAACTTTTGGCTCCTCTAGATACTTATTTCTGTTCTATTTAAGCAGGAAAAAGAAAACAGGGATGAATTTGATGCAAAGTGCATTAACTTTGATTTGCAAATCTAAAGCCTGTTCATCTCCAATGTGTTGCCCTGGGACACACGACCCAGGGTGTCGCTGCCCACCGGTCACCCTCCAAGCAACACAGCGCCAGCCTGGATGCTGGCTGGTTGGCCCGGCAGATGTTTCCAGCCCAAAGCATGTGTGCGGATGCCCACTGCAGAGGGATCACCCAGCTGGGGCCCCTCGAAGGCCCGGGGAGCCCGGGCTGCCTGCGGGCCTGGCTCACAGCTAGCCTGGGTCAGCCCTGCTTGGGGGTTTTATCTGCTGCTTCCACCTCTCTGCTGTTTCTAGCTGCAGATGACAAAGGTTTGAGGAAAGACAGGTTCGATAGCCTATGTTTTACAGAGAGGGGAAACTGAGGCACAGGTGGGCATCCCATGTGTCCAGCTCCCTGGATGGGATGAACAGAAGCAAGTTTTCCACGTTGCCCTGCTCAAGCCAAGGCTGAGATGGTTCTTGTGCAAGGACGGGATAGGAAACCTGCAATAAGCCCGTGTGTTAAACCCTGCAGCGGGGCCGGGGCCTCACGCCCTTGCAGTGGGCCCCTCTCCCCCCCCGCCCCGAGATGCCAAGGCCCATTGCAGCAAGGCCTGGCTATCAGCAGGCTGGAAATTCAGTGCTTCCTCCCCACAACGCATCCCCCATGCACCCCAGGGCTGTTCTTGGGTGTTCTCTGTGCGAGAGGAGCTTGTCTTCAGCTTAATGCTTGCCAGCAGAACCAGAGGTCCGGGACATCCAGATCCCATCTCAGGCAAAATGTGAGTATGAACTCCCGAGACAGACGATTGGAAAGTGGTGGAGAAAGAACAGGGGAGATGAGAAGCAAGCAGGAAAGAGAAGAAAACAAGGGAGAGCCTGGGTGAGCACAGCATGGTGTCTTGGGGAGGACCAGAGAGGGAAGATGCTGGGTGCAAAGGCTGGAAGAGGCATGATGCACCTGGGTGACTCATGCACCTGGGCTGTAGGCTGAGTTGGTGAATAAGCACCAGAGAAAGCAGGATCCTATCCCCAATATCTCCTCCTCCAGTTTTTGACTGGCTGGAGAGATGGAAATAGGCAAGGATGATGTCAGTGATGGGGTTCAGATTTAGGGTGAGAAACCTGGGCACAGCACCTTTCAACAGTGCAAGTCCTTGCTGCAGGCTGCCATGGAGCCTACAAGATTACGTGGCTGCAAAAAGCAACCAGACATGTTCCTTGAAGGAAAGCCTGTGGAGGGCTGTTCCACGGAGACACCATGGCGTGGAGTCTGGCAGAGAAGCCGCCACTAAACGCGCGCCTTGCTCCTGCGCTCTTCCCAGGCAGCGGCTGGTGGCCAGCGCAGGAGACAAGCTGGGCTCGCCGGGCCTTTGGGCTGACCACGTGGAGCCCCTTTTGCGCTGGTGGGGGCGATAGGGCCACGGCACTGCACCCCTGCTGCCTGCGCTTCGGGGCGGCGGCGAGACGCGGGGCCCGGGGCTCGGCACGCAGCCGGGCGGCCGGATGCTCAGCCGGGGCAGCGTGGCCGGCGCGGGGGGACGCGTGGGAACGCCGCCCGGCCCGTTCTGCCGCAACCAGAGCGGACATCCTGGAGAGCCAGAAAATCCACCCCCGGCTCCCTCATTGGGCTTGGACGGGGATGGAAACTGGGAGCAGCCAGAACTAACCAGCCTCCAGGGTTAGGTGCTGGGGAGCGCAGCCGAGCAGCCCCCAGCTCATCCTTTTAGTTTCCTGGTGGCTAAACCGGTGAGATCGCCGGTGCCCTCCGGCGTCGCCGGCTTCGCTGCGGCAGAGCCGCGCTGCCTCCGCCCCGTCGCGCTTCCCCGCGTGGCACTCGCCTCCCCCCCAAGCCGCTCCCCAAGGCGGGTGGGAGAGGCGTCCCCGGGCGCCCCGCTGCCTCCCGCGCCGCCGGGCAGAGCGCGGCCGTGCCGGCGCCCGGTCCAGCCGGGGATGCAGGTGGGGGCACGGCCGCGGGCGTCGCGAGGACCCTGGGCGCGAGGCACCCCGGCCGGATGGCGGCTCGCGGCAGCCGTGGTGGTGGCGGAGGCCACTGGGAGGAGGGCGGCAGGACAGGACATCCACCGCGCCAAGAGGCCACGGCGATGGGCGCAGGTGGCAGCACCTTGCTCTGGCCTTTCGGGCGGGTGGCTTTTGGCACCAGAGGGCAGCAAGCTACCAGGCACCCAGCGTGGCCGGGTTGCTTTGCCACCCCCACAAGGGGTGGCCCGTGCGGGTGGCTGGGTGCAGCCCGGCCGGGGCCAGGCCCAGCGCTTTCTCCATTGGAGGAGGCGGCTGCCACTTAGGGCCCTCACCTGCTTAAAGGGTGGGGAGGTGCTGCAGGTGCTGCAGAGGGGTTGAGCAGGTTGGGCTGGGGTTCTGAAGGAACTGTTCTCTGCTAAGGTAGGTTGTTGGGTGCTGGGCTTTGGGAAGGGGGCACCTGTGGGTGCACTCTGAGGAGCTTCCTTGCTGTGGGAGGTGGCTCTGCTCTGCTTCCCTGGAGCTGCCTCTTGCTGTGAGGTGGTTCTCCGGCTCAGTTTGCTCTCCTGAAGCTCCCTTTGGAGAGGGGTGGGTGACCTTTGGGTGTTGTGGGCTCAGCTGGGGTTTGGGTTCTTTCTGATCATCTCTCTATGCTCTCCCCAGGTGCAAGGATGGGGTTCTTCACGTTTATCAAGGTCATGATGATCCTCTTCAACCTGACCATATTTGTAAGTGCTCTTGAGGGCCCTGCTTAACTAGGGGGTGGCCTTCCTCTGCCTGAGGGTGAGGTGACCTTGATGGGTCCCCTCTGAACCACCCTGTCAAACTGGGGAAGTGGGATGTGAGCAGTGGCCCCCTGGGGGGAGGCTGTGTGGTGCATGGGGTGGCTGGAGCTGGATGGCATCAACTTCCTGCCCCCCTGTGCTCCCCCTAGAAGGATTTGGTGCTGTGAGCAGGTGGATGCTGGTGGGATTTCTATTCCTGGGACCCTGTTGGGTACAAGACTTGATGGCTGCCTGGTTTTAGCTGGGAGCTCTGCCATGTAATGGGGCTGGACAGCCTGAGCTGGGCACTGTGAAGCCTGGGGCTGGTGGGGATCTTGCCTAGTGCCTGCTTTGGGTGTGGTGGCCAAAGTTCAGAGCAAGGAGAAGTGGGGGACTGTTACTGGGTGCTGGAGATAGGGACATGCATAGCTGATGTAATAGCCACTCCCAGTGCAAAGGTCTGGCTGGAGGTACTGGGTGTTGCACACCCTGGAAAGGGCCACTTGCAGGTTCCTACTGGTGGGTTCCTGTCTCTCCAGGGGAGTAGGCTGTGTGGCAGGAACTGGGGGTGTTGGGGCTCCTGGGAGTATGTACACCTGGGGACAGTAGCAGAGGTCCCTTATAGCGGCTTTGACTTTGGAGAATAAGTCCACCTGGAAGAGGATGGACTGACCTCTCCTTGGAAAGGGAGGAGAGGGAAGCAAAGCCCACAAACTCAAAATATTCCCTTCTTAAAGCCTGCGCCCTGTTGGGCACTGGCAGGGAAGGCCTGAGCCTGGCCAAGGGCAGGGTGTCCCTGGGTGGAAATGGCCTTGAGCTGATCTTGTGAGGAGTGTAGGAGTTACCCGCCAGAGCAGTTGAGTAATACCTGGCCCCAGTGAGTGGGAGGCTTCCTGCAGGCAGAGGCGCTCATGTCCCTGGGCAGCGTGATGGTTCCCAGCGTATGAGCTGGCCGCATGAGCCCCCCAGAGCTGGGGTGTGGCTGGTGGTGCCACTGACTTGGCTGCCCCACACAGGGGCTGCTGCAGTCCCACTGGCCCCAGAACTATTTGCCCTGGGGAAGGGAGCAGCTGCAATGCTACAGCCTGGAGAATGTCCTGCTGGTGTTTTGAGAGTGACCTGTCTGGCCACCCAGTAGCCAATAGCACCCTGAGCTGTCCCCTGTGATAGGGAGGGTGCCTGGCTGACCAAGTCTTGCACTGCATGGAGAAAACTTGAGGAGCAGATACCTGTGCCTTGCCTCCCCTGCGCTGTGTTTGAGAGCCGGGCTGGGTTGGCGAGTGGGGCTGTCCCTTCCCAGGAGCTCCTGGCTCCTTTTCTGCCCAAGCGCTGTATAAATAGCAGTTTGCTGGTGTGGGGGGTAGCTGGATTTGCTTCCCCCCATGCTCCCAAATCCTTTATCTTGGGCTTATAGTGATGAAACGATTGGGGATGTGGCAGTGATGCTGAGCAGGATCTCCATCTGCCTTCCTTGGGGGGCAGTCAGTGAGACTGCTGTGGTTGTTCCCTCTCCTCATGGCCCTGGCCTGGCTGGAGGTGCTTACTGTGATCTGAACAAAATTGGGGGAGGGAGAGAGAGGAAAGAAGTGATATAGGGGTGCAGGCCTTGTACCTCCTTGCTGGGTGGTGTTGCCAGGAGCACTGAGCCTCTGCAGTGCCTTGGGCAGAGCCAGGATCTTGCCCCCACATGTGGAAACAGGGCCTAGGTGGCCTCAGGGGCTAGTTCTGAGAGGGCACGGTGGTCAGACTGGGTTTGGGGTGGCAGCATGTGGCTAATGGGGAGAAGGTGCAACAGGGTATGAGGCACACTGAAGTCTCCTGAGATCTGTCAATGTCCTGCCCTGCTCCTCCTTGCTTCTGAAGGACTGAGCTCAGGGCTTGGTTGTCCCCTGCTTCCAACTCCAATTCTAGGGCAATTGGAGTTGAATCTTGCATGCCCCATCCTAAGGCCTTTTGCCATTCCTCAGGGACATGGGGACACAGGGCAGCTGGCTTCTGTGCTGAACTGAGGACTTGTAACCCTGCAGATCAGGGCTGGCCCTGCCCTGGTAACACTGCTGGCAGACCTATACCTGAGGTGGCCTCCTGGGCTTTTGGGGAATAGGGGGATCCTGGGTAGGGAATGAGCTGTAGGGATTTTGGGGGGAAGAGGGGAGGTCTCTGTCTCCACTCCAGCCAGTGGCTGGCCTTGCTGCATCCCTAGGTTATGCTGGACAGCTAACGCTGCCTTCAAGCTGCAGCTGGGTGCCCCAGGAGAGGCCGAGATCTGCCAAAAATCAATGGAGGAAACAGCTTTCTTCTTCCTTGAGTGATAAGTCTTCTGCTCTCTAGCTGTCCCTCTTAGGTTGTCTGTGAACTAACATGTCTCCTCTCCCACAGCTCGGTGGCGGGGCTCTCCTAGGAGTAGGAATCTGGGTCATAGTGGATGGAAAGTCCTTCTTCAACATATTTGGGGCGCTTTCCGCTAGTGTCCTGCAAGTTGTGAACGTGAGCTACTTCCTCATCGTCATTGGTGCCATCCTGCTGGTGATTGGCTTCCTGGGGTGCTGTGGGGCCCAGAAGGAGAGCAAGTGTCTCCTGATGATGGTAAGGATATGACTAGGCTCAGCAATGCTTTATTTCCTTATCAAGCCTCACCTGACCTGGGTTTCTGGTTTGGGGGGAAGGGGGGGCTGAAGGGTTACACTTCTCCATGGAGATGTCATTTCTGGGTTCTCTTTGTGGCAGAAGCTGTTGCTGAGCAAAAGTTTCCCTAAAAAGATTCTTGGAGGATGTCCAGAGAGGCCATCCCCCTGCAGGTGCAGAGCTTGAGGTGACCCCAAAGTCATGCTGCTTCTGTCTCTGGAGCAGAGCTGAAGGCCACAAAACAGCTTTGAGCCCTGAATGAAGGTTGGGTAGGCCTTTGGGAAGTACATGAGTGCAGCAGGTCAGGCTGGGGGCCTGTGGACTGTGGCCACTGTTGACCTCCCTCCTCTTCTCTCCTAGTTCTTCACAGTGTTGCTGATCATCTTCATAGCTGAAGTTGCTGCTGCTGTGGTGGCTCTTGTCTACACTGGTGTTGTGAGTGGCGTGTCTGAGTCTTGGGGCTGGGTTAATTTGGGACCCATCTTATCCCCTTGGGATGCCTTTGTTAAAATGCTGGGGGCTGTGCGCTTTTCAGCCCTGGCCTAACAGCACACAACTCTCTAGACTACCCATGAAAGCCAAGCGCTTGTGTGTCCTGTGTCTTGAGCCTGTGTTAGCCTGACTTGTCAGTTTGTCGCTTGGATCACGCACAGAAAGCAGGACTTCTCATCACACCAAAGAAGTGAGGGCAATATACGAATTTGGCTTTTTACACATCAGTCCAGCACCAACTAAGGCTTAACATCTCTCCCCCTTGCTGGAGGTAAGAAGCCTCAGTAAGAGGAGTACTGAAAGAGGAAGTGCTTCATGCTGAGCAAACTCAACTCTTTGTTAGACCCTGGAGAACCCATCCAGGTAGAGAGGTGACTACTTCAACCCCAACACACTTCACCTCATTAGGCACCAGAGAAGCCAACCACAAGGCAGATGTTATTAGGCAACCTGGCTCCCTCGATTACCGTGCTAATCGAGTGACTCACTTGTCATAAATAGCCTTGCTGCTATGCAGTACAGGTGTGGGGAAGGTGTTGAGCTGTCCCTGGGCTGCAGGGTTATGGAGTAAGGGGCTCCTGACCTTGCCATGTCTGATCTATCCTGCCCTTGCAAGCTGGGACCTGAGATGGGCACAATGTTCCCAGAACAGTCTCAGATGGTGTTTTTTCCACCTCTTCTCCCAGGCAGAAACACTGCTGACAGCCACAGTGACTCCCCTGCTGAAGGCCAAGTTTGGGAAGGAGCCAAGCCTCACACAGATATGGAATGTCACCATGAATGAGGTATGCTGAGCTGTGGGTCCTCCTGAGATGCTCCTAGTAGTGGCCTGGTGGCATGCATTCCATGGGTTTGGTGGGATGGGGATGTAGCCCTGGGACCAGGTGTGCTCTGGGATGCTCTCCCCAGATTCTCTCCCTGCCCATGAGGGACTGGGCTAGGGTACCTGATGGGGGTGGGAGGGGTGGGGAGTCCTGAGTGTGGTGTGCTCCCAGGAGAATATATTCCAGTGCTGTGGGCTCTTTTTCACCTTTTCTCTCCCCTCTAGCTCCATTGCTGTGGCTTGAATAACTACACAGACCTCACAGACTCCCCTTGGCTTGTGGAACACAAAACTTACCCTGTGCCCTGCTGCTCTGGAAAACAACCATGCACTGAAGTCCTTGCTAACCAAAGTCTCGTTCCGGTATGAATGCATGAGCAGCACTTAATGTCTAGCAAAGCTTGTTTGGGGTGCACTCAGGTATGGGAAGGAGGGATCATCCTGGAGCTGAGTGGGGAGATGTGAACTTGGACACCTCTCTGCCTCTTTGGGGCTTGTTTTTCTTTGATCTGAGAAGTGGCTGAGATGAGCTGCCCTGTGAAGCCCCAAGCTCTCCCCTTGCCCATGAGGGACTGGGCTAGGGTACCTAGTGGGGGTGGGAGGAGTGGGGAATCATGTGTGGTGTGCTCCCAGGGGGATATACTCCAGTGCTGTGGGCTCCTTGCTTGTCCTAATCAGCTCTACTTCCTGCAGGGTTGTTTTGAACAGCTCCTGACTGAGATCAAGCAGAACGCAGGAGTGGTGGGTGGAGTGGCAGCTGGCATTGCTGCGTTGGAGGTGTGTGCCCAAGCATCAATGCTTTAACACCTTGTATCTTGATGAGGAGCAGGGCTAGGGCTGGCCTGGGTGGCTGATGGGTCTAGAGGGTGCTGGAGTGGCCCTGTGAACCACCACAGGTCCCATGGTGGCTACCAAGCCTTCCTCTGCAGGCTCACCTGGCTCTTCCTCCTTGGGGGGTGCTGGGGATGATGCTGTGGGCTGTGACCTGAGCCTATTCCGACCCCTCAACCAGCCTCAGTCCCCTGCAAGGGGGGCTTTTAAGCAAGAGGGAGGAAGGAGCGGAGATGAGGGCTGAGTGCCAGCACTTGGTGCCAAAGCTCAGGCTGTGGGGGTTAGGCTGACGCGTGCCCCACAGGGCAGTGGGGAGGGCTAGGAGGGGAGCTGACTTGCCTCCCGCCGCCCGCAGATCGCATCGATGACGGTCGCCATGTACCTGTACTGCCGCCTGGATGAGAAGTGACCCCGCAGGGGAGATCGGCCCGCCGGGACGTGCCTGCAGCGTGCGGTGCTCCCCGGGGGGCCCCGGTCGCTCCCCGGGCCTGATGCTGTCCTGCGCACTGTGATTTATAGTTGTGTTTTGATCTACTGAGCTGGGATCTGTAGAGTTCATATGTATATTTTTGTACTGATACGGCACAATGCATCTGTACATAGAGATTTTTTTTTTTTTTTTTTGAAGTGGAAAAAGTGGCTTCACCTGTTTGGCTGATGCCTGGCAAAGAGCAGGGCAGCTGGCAGCACTGAGGCTCAGCGAGCCCGTGTGTTGCCTCCAAGCCCAGCTGGGTGGGGGCCCTCTCCCACGCTGCCACTGCTGCTGTGTCCCTGAGCCGCGGGGGCAGGGAGCTGGCCCCTCGGGCCGGGCCAGCCCGTGATCCTGAGCCCTGCAGTGATCCCTGCTGCAGGGCATGTGGAGGCTGGGGCCAGCCCTGCCCCTGGACCCAGGGGGCTGTTGTAGGTGCCACCTGTGCCCTCAGCTGGGGCTGGGACGGCCCCGTGTTGGGTCCCAGGCTGTCCCTACGTGGTCCCCTGGAAGGGGTTGGGGCTGGTCTGATGTACAACCCTGCAGGTCCCTGCTCCCCTGGGCTGTCATCAGCCCCAGGCAGCCCAGTACTGTGCTGTGACTTCTTTTGTGTAGCAGAAACCCTCTGGCAGACCATCTCCAAGCTGTAGTGATGAGGGGGAAAAATTGTTCAACCTGGATCTAAGTTATTTTTCTGGAGCTGATCTCTCATAGTTCCCAAATGACATCAATAAATACCTCTGACTGTGACTCCTGCTGTGGGGTGTGTGTTGGGGCTCTGGGGGCTGCCTTGCCTGCACCTGGGGGGCTCTGGGGGTCCTGGGTTCATGTGGGGTGGGCTGGAGCAGGGAGAACACCTGCATGAGCCCTGTTGCTGCATGATGTTATACCCTCCCTTTTTTTTTTTTGGGGGGGGGGGGGAAGTTGTCACCTGCTTGTTGTCACCTGCCAGTGCCTGGAAACAAGCAGCAGCGCTGCTGTGTTTGCACAACACCCAGGGCCGCGCCGGGCGCAGCGCGGTCCGGCACTTAGGCTTGCGAGCGAGCCCCCCCCCCCCCCCCCCAGCAGCGGCTTCTCTCCGGCACAGGGGCTCGGTCGGTGGCGGTGGCTGGAACCTGCGCTCGCAGCAGGGCGCGCGTGTCCCAGCGCCTTCCTCCGAGCTGCCCTTCGGTTGCTTCGGGGTCTGTTCCCTGTCCCTGCTCCTCCCCGCTGCTGGGGTCTGGCAGCAGCGGTGTCACCTCCGTGCCACCAGCCCAGCAGGGTGCTGAGCTATTACCCTCAAACCGCCATTCCCAACGCCTTTGCAAAACAAACTATTTTATCTGAAGCGACGGGTGACAAGCTTGGAAAAACAGCAGGAGAGGGACGGGCCAGCAGGGCTGGGATTTTATTTCCGTTTTCCCCACCTCCGCCCCACGGGCTCGGGGCAGGGGCCGGTGTCCTCAGCCCAGGACGTGTGGCCCTGGCGGTGGCCCTGCCTCTCCTCCTGCCCTCCGTGAGACGCCCGGGAAAGCTGCGGGGGGGCGGTGGGAAATGCGCGGACTCGGCACCCCGAGAAGCTGCCGGTGACGTCGGAGAGCCAGAGGCCGAAAAGTCCCGGGGGCACGCGGCAGTGAACTTCCTTATTGCCCGGGAGAGGCGTCCCGGGGCGCGAGGGTCTGCGGGGCTGCTGTGCTCGTGCTCCCTCTTCTTCTTCTTTTTTTTTCATATTTAACTTCGCCCGGGACGTAGTGCGGGTGGGAGCGGAAGGGGAAGGTCCCCCGGCGGTGGCACGGGCGGCAGCCCCCCGCCCCGCGCTTTAGGAAACGAGCTTCCCTCGTCCCTCTTCTGAACCGGCTTTGCCGGGGGACGGAGGGGATGACGTGCCCCCGCGATCCCGACGGGGAACGGCGAGGCTTGCGGTTTGGTCCTGATAACGCAAGCAAACGAGACGCGAAGGCATCAGCTGCCCGGGGAGCGCCGGCCGCGGGGGAATTTCCCTCCCGCCTCGCCAGGCTGTTCCCGGATCCGGGAGGGCAGGACATCCTCCAAGGGCACGGCCGGCCGGGGCGGAGGAGGGACGGCGAGAGACGACGGTTTTCCTGCTCAGGGAAACCGGGTTCCTGGCACCCCCCCGCCCCCCCACCTCTGCCAGGCCTCCAGGCCCTCCTCCTGCACCTATTCTGGGCCAAAGCTGGGGCGTTTTGGTAAACTTCTGACTGCTGCTTGGCTCAGCGAGCGGGTGGGCACAGCCCGTGCCCGTCCCCGAGGCTGAGCAGGGGCTGGAGGCGCTTTTCCGGCCGTCAGCTCTACCCAGGTCGCACGTGCTTGTCCCGTGGCACAACCCTCCTCCCCGCCCTGGCTCCTTGCCCCTCTTCCCTGCCACGGGGAGCAGAGATAACCCAACCTTGGGCCCAGCAAGCCCAAAGGCCAGGAACTGAGGGGTGTGCAGGTGGTTTTTGAAGCAGCTTGATGCCCTGCTTATTTGTCGGGATATCAGAGGCTGTGGGGAGGTGGAGGAAGGGGTGTTGGGTTGAAACCCAGCTGATATTAAATCAGGTGCATTAATCATTAACACAATGCCAGGTAGGACACAGAATAATAACCATAAAAGCAACAATCCTGGGCACCGAGTTGAAGATTAATTTGCACCAGGCTTTTGTTGTTCAGGGCGCGGGAGACGACGACCCGATTTTCCCGGGGCAGGGAGCGCAGTGGGGGACGCAAGCAGGGCTGGGCTCGGGCCACCGGTGGCACCAGGGCTCGCTCTCCAATTGCTTGAGAAGGAACCGCCCGCAAGCGGGGCCGAGGGACGAACCCAACGCAGAGCCCCTTCTCCAGACCGGCTTAGGTGCCTCGGTGTCGCAACGCTCTTTTTACGAAGTGGAAGGTGCTGAAACCCCCCCCCCCCACTCCAACTTCCACACATGCCAAGGGCAGGGGGTGGGGAGGGAAGTGGGTTTTCCAGCCCTCATCCCGGGGCCGAGCCCTGCCTGGAAACGCAGGTATGCCGTGGAGCAGGCTGCCACGCGGGGATGCTCCTGGGGCTTCCCCCCCGGCACCGGGCGCGTACTTTGTTGTCAGATGCTTGTCCATCCCCATCATTATTTGCATGGTCCTGACCCAGCCTGGGACAGATCCTGCCTTCAAACCCCCCCCCCCTTTTTTTTTTCCCCCCAGATGGACCAGCTCCCTGGCCTGACTTGCGGATGGCCTGGGTGCAGGTGAGAGGCGACAGCACCGCTGCCTCCCTCCTGCACCCGCCTGGGCCAGCCTCCACCATCCCCTGAGTGCCGAAACGTCGGTCCGGGCAGTGGGGCGATCGTACAGGGCTTGTTATCGCCACGCTCCTCCCTGACACCTTCGTTTCCCTCCGTTTCAGGGGTGCAAGGGGAAGGACGTGCCCAGCACGGGAAGGGGCAGCCTGGCCCACAGACTCCTGCATGGCAGCACAGGGCTCCCTGCTCGCCCTGGCACGGAGCTCACCACCAGACAACCATAATGCAAAAAAAAAAAGAAGCAATATCAAATTATGCAAAATTCCCTCCCTCCCCCCCAGCTCTGGAAAGGTCAAGTTTCATGCCAAGACTATTTTGCTTTTGTTTAATTATCAGCCTGCTCCAGGGACGCGGAGCAGCCCGGGCAGGTTCTGCTTTGTAGCGTTATACAAAGCGAGCGAGGCTGGGCCGCGGGGGGGGGGGGGGGGGGGGGAACCGTGCGGGGCCCGCTGCAAACCTGGGAACCGGCTCCTGGGGTCACACGTGCAGAAGTCGGCACCACGCGGGGCTCAGCCGCTGGCCGGGCTTCCCTCCGGAGGGCAGGGAACGTGCCACGCAGCCCGTCGCCTCCGGGACAGCCTGGAACGCTCCAGCGGCTCCGGACTGAGCCGTCTGCTCTGCAGGAAAGGGCAGGAGCGGGGGGGGGGGGGGCTCCTAATGCGCTCCCTGAGCACCTTCAGACAGTGAATTGGCATGTCGGGGTCAACGTCGCCGGGGGCTGACGAGCCAAAGCTATTAAGCAGTGTGGGTGGTGCCTTCGGAGGGGCTTAGCCTTGCTTTCAGCATCCCTCAGTCCTCCGTCCTCCATGTAGCCTCCACCCTATAAATACAGCAGTCTGCAAACTTGAAATAAGCCCCACTTTGAGCTGGGCAAGATTTGGTGGGTATCACCCACCACCACCAACAAAAAACCCCCAACTCCTCCCGCCACCCTCCCTGCTGTTTAGGTGAGCAGTGCCCCGATTTGGATCCACCTGAGCCTTGCTCTGGCCAGTGGCATCAGTCCCTGTCGCTTATCCGCAGAGGCCGGGATCCTCCCTTCCCCATGCGCCGCCAGGCTCAGCCGCGGTGGGGGCTGCCGGGTGGTTACAACTTGCCTAGCTCCAGCACCACAGAGAGGGGCAAAACAAGCAAGAAGGACTCAGGGATGAAGGAAAAATCCTCAGGCAAGTTCATGCCCTGACAAAGCACTTGTACCTGGCCCCACAGCTGGGGCAGGAGAGGACTGGGGAAGAGGAGACCTTCCCCAGTGCCTGCTCCTCACCACTGGGAGCTGACACTGGGCAGAGGACTGCGAGGCAGTTGGTCCAGGAGAGCAGACACTAGCCCGTTGCTACTGGTGGTGAAAATCCTCCTGCAGCAGCAATCAGGCCCCACCAATTTTGGTTAGGTCCTTTGGGCTGCAAGACACCATTGCACACAGCTCCGGGGAGGAGCGAGAGAGGCTCCCAGGCCTCTCCGAGCTCTTCCCTGTCTCTGGAGCTGGCATTTCAAGAGGTCTCTTGGGCCTCCTGCAAAATCTGTAAAGCTCACATGGGGCCAGGCCAGAGGTTTTGCAGCTATTTTCTCTCATGGCAGTGTTGAGCTGGGTCCCGGTTTAGCTTCAACACTTGCCTGCATGCACCTGCAGCCAGACGGGGAAGAGCGAGGGGCACGTGTGAACCTTGCCTTGCTGTGGCCGTTGTTTTGCTACCCCTGTCCCTCCTGCACCCACTGCTTCTGCTTTTCAGACATGGGCTTGACAGCACCGGGAGCATTAGTGTGGTTGGCCTCAGCATAGCAAGACATGAGTTGCCTGGTCTCAGCTCTGATTATGGTATTTCCCTTCCTTGTGCTGCAAATGGCACAGCGCAAGCTGCGCCCAGCCCTGGGAAGAGCTGTGCTCTGGCATGGGGAAAAAGCGGTGCTGGAACAGTGCCTCCAAAACGAGTTCGTTTGCCAAGTTACATCACACACCATGACCACCTCCAGCTCTGACCACAGCACGTTCCTCCCTGCGGCTGCCTGTTAGACCTTGGGTGGGGCGCGGGAGAAAGCCCCATTATTCCAGGACCAACTTCCCCCAAAGTAAAGAAACCTAAATCCCCCAGAAACACAGCCCAGACCCTTGAGGGTCAGGATGCTGGGGCATCCCCGCCCTGGACAGGGGGATGCAATGGCCTCAGGCTGGCTGCTCACTGCCCTCCCAGTCCAAGGGGCCTGAGACATCCCCCCGCCAGAACAAAAAGCTGCTTCACTTTGGGCTGTGAGGGAGTAAAGCCGGGAGCTGACGAGCACACGTGAGCCTGCCTGGGGTGGCGGGGCCATTTCCCACGGGCCTGGGTCTGCGGCCACCAGCAGGGAGCTCTGCGGCCCCACGACACGGAGCGAGAGCCCCTGCCCGGCACGTCAGGGGTCAGGGTTTCCGTCAGTTAGCAGAGCAAAGATAAGAAGTGCTCAAATCTCCAGAGGAGACAGAGCAAACCCACGTCAGCACCAGGCACCCAGCAGCTCCTCCAGCGTCGCATGGCTTGGAGGACCTCTGCTGGCATGCGAGCTGCAGGGCCGCCACCAGCCCATGGCCATCGCCTTAGGTGCTATACCTAAGAGCACACACACTGCCAGCAAGGCCTGTCAGCCCCTCTGGAGCTCAGGATCGCTGGGAGAGGACAGCCTGGGCTGGGCTTCCCTGGAGCTGAGGTAGAGGCTGAAATGCAGCAATGTGTCTGAGCACCTACAGAAAAATACCACGGGTGACTGAGGACCAGATAACCTATCCTAAAAATTGTTCACCTCCCTAAACAACACAAATAAAGGGGAAGTCAAAATACAGCCCCCTTCATCCACCAGTGTCTGCACAGCCTGAATGACCAGGACAACCCGCGGGGAACTGTGAGATGTTTTGGCTGAGAAAAGCTTTGCCTGAAACACTTTGCGCAGCTCCTCCACTTGAGGAAAGCTCCCCTTTGACAAACAAAACCACATCTTTCTGGGTTGGTCTAGCTTTGCTGCTGAACCAAACTATCCCTGTGATTTATCTGGCTCCCTCCTGCCCCTAGGCCAACACTGAGAGCTGGGTTTCAGGATATCTTGTAGAAGTCACAGATCATCACTGAGCGTAAAATGATGCTCTTTGGAGGTCTTCCTCAGCCCATGCTGAAACAAAAGGACCCAGGTGCCACCCCCAGGTTGACGGTGGGGGTTTTGGATGGGCAGTAACAGACCCAGCCTGACTGTGCCCTCCCCCTCAGCAAGGTGACGCTGCACAGGGTGCTGCAGAGCAACGCATCACGGCCACAACAGAAAAGGGTAAACAGGAGCTTCCTCAAAGAGCAGCATCTGCTCTGCTTGCCACCAAAGGCTGCAAGCCTGCAAACCTGGATATGCTCACCTCCCTCATCATGCAGGGATACAGATCCCCTGCAGAGCTTGTCCAGCCCACTCACCCTGGACAAGGGCCACAGAGCCTTCATGTACACCTTTCCAGGCAGGTGGCGAGAGCCAGGGAACCCAGCTCTGCAAGGCACATGGAATTGGAGATGAGACATGTGAGGCTCAACAGTTTTGCAATATTTATTCTTGAAAAAATAATTCAATTGAGAAAGCGGCAAGCCCTGTGGTTGCCCTTGCTCCCAGCCATACTATGACCTGGTGGGTCCCCATCCCCTCAGCTGGCTGACCACTAAACTGGAGCCTTGCGAGAGGAAGGAGGACGGACGGAAAACAGCACCCAGCAGGCCTGACCTGGGGTGCAGAGAGGGAAAGAACGAGGAGGCCAAAGCCCACAAGTCGAATGCTGCTGTCACGGAAAGCAAAGGGCCATAGTCCCTAGGGCTCTGCAGGACAAGGAGCAGCACAACAGGACAGAGAAAGAGGGGAATTCACATCTAGCCATTTCCCTGTCTGCAGGACTGCATCCCCCCACTCTTCCCAACCAAAAAGAAGCTTATAGCAGGCCTGAACCCCTCCTAGGGGACAAGAAATGAGGGAGTTGGCTTAAGGAAAAAGAGAAACATGACCTTGAGCACTGAGATGCCAAGAAAATCGCCATGGTGGAGAACCAGGAGGTTTTTCCAAAGCAGAACTTGAGGTGCAAGCAGCCAGCCCTGGTGCTGGGTAGAGGGGACAGGAAGCAGAGTCCCTATCTCACAGCATTTAAAGGACCTTCTTAAAACCCCTACCGGCCAGCTGAGGCTGCAGAAGAGCAGCCCAGACATCCATCAGCTTGAGGCTGCTGTACCAGAGCCCCAGAGGAAGTGAGGCTGGTTGAGGGTTTGTGTGTGTGGAACAAGGCAGCATTGAAACAAAGCCCCAGCGCTGGTGCCAAAGCCCTGATGATGCCACCCTGTACTGTCACCCCTCATCCCCCTCTTGCACCCATGATGAACAGCGTGCAGGTAGGGGCCCATCCCATCCTTACTGCTCTGCAGACTCTGCACACCCAGCTGCCTTGTCCCCTAAGCCGATAAGGCAGGTGTACAAGGACCCCAAGGGCCAGAGCCCTTGTTCTCACACTAGAGCTGAGCTGTGCTCACACGGAGGTTACTTTGACCAGAGTAGAGTTGCTAAGTTCACAATCATTTTCCTCCACTGGGCAAAGGAAGGAGGAAGGAAGGGAACAGAGAATGATGTTGGGGGCTCAAAAGTGAAAGCCCCCAGAACTGTGCCCTCGCAGGCTAAGGGCTGACAGCTTTCCATGTTACTTTCTTGCTGTCCTCCCCCTTCCCATAAGCAATAAATAAATAAGTTAGTGTAGTGTAGATCCCAGGAGGTGCTGGGGCAGGAGCTCCCAGGGGGCCTGATGCTCAGTTCACAGTGAGAAAACGAAGGGCAAGAGCACCTGGCCCAAACAGTACTGCAGGCTAGGGGCCCAGCTCCCACGTACCCTCCTCTGACCACAGAGAAAGGGCTGGGCAGCAAATCCCTGCTGAGCATACGGTACCTGGGCAGAGAACTGGGCTCTTGTTGCATGGATAAAACAGGGAAAGCATTGAGTGAGGGGGACTAGGACTGCCTCTGGTTAGGGGGGGAACTTGTACCAGGTGGCCGGGTGTGAGAGAGGGTCCTTGGGTCCTTCCTAAGGTGGGCAGGGAGCCTCTCTCCACACAGGGGTCGTACCATGCCAGGTAAGCCAGGCTGCCTATCCCATCTCAGCCTGCAGCTTCCCTGCCAGAAAAGTACCATGGTAAGTGGAAGATTCAGGAGAAGAAAACCCTTGCCTTGAGAAAGGGCTTGGGGTACCTTGCCAGGTAAGAAGGACAGACGGGTACAGTACCACATCAAGGACCATGCCAGGGTGCAGCATTGCTCCATTCCAGTGCTGGCTGCTGGAAGGCCCAGGTCCATCTTGCCTCTGCAGCTGGGCATAGCAGAGGTGGGGCTTGCTGTTCGCTGCTCCGATCTTGCTCCACAAGGCACTTTCACCCCCTCACCCATGGCCCATGGGTGTTCCCAGCAAGGGAGGTGGGTGAGGACAGTCCGAGCTGCAGCATACAGCCTGGTCCTGCTCCATCCACAGTCATCTCTGGCTCCCCGAACTGAGGGGAAAGAGGGTCCCCTTGATGGCCCTCGTGCTGGGGATGGGGCATCCCCTACACATCTGCAGCAAGATCAGCTCTTCTGCAGCATTTCCTTTTGCCTACAAGCTGGGCTGCACTGGTGCCAGCAATGAGCTGGGATGCAGAGAGACATCCAGTCCAGTGCAGTCTTCAAGGTGCATCCATCGTGCAGGAGAGAGAAAAGATGCTGGAAGATTCCCCCCTTCACCACTGCGCTGGGCACAAAGCCAGCCAGGCAAAAGTTAATAAATAAAACCCAGCTGGTAGGCTGCAGCACTTCCTACAAGAGCAGGCTGCCCTTCTCAGGACCTGGGGGCAGAAGAGGGAGCCACAGGCATTTCTAAAGGCCTCCCTGCAGCCCTAGACTGAGCATCCTCTTCCTCCAGCCTTGCCCAGTCAGACCAGGTGGGGAAAGAAGGGAGCAGCATTAGTAAAGAGTCTGTGTTAAAAAGGTTTCCGTGACGTGGGGGTAGCAGATCTACAGGGAAGGACCCCATTCCAGGAAGAGGGGGACCATAGCAAGGGGCTGGAGGCAGCCCAAGATCTCATCTTGCAGTCTGAAACGGGAGTCCATGTCTGGTCACTAGCCTCCAAGGGCAGCTGCCCACTTGGTCTCTGTCCTCTCCTGTCCCCACTTGCTCCCCAGCTGCCAGTCTCATGTCTGCTCTGCTGCAGGAACTGCTGGCACCGCCACTGCCCCCTCCTCCTTGGCAGGAGGCTCCATGTAGATCGGTGTCACTGATGAGGGCTTCTTGGACCTGCAGGCAAGGGGGAGAGCCTGGCTGGGAGCAGGCAGGGATGGTGGGTCCACTTCAGTACCCTAACTCTCAACAGTGCTGCCTGCCCTCCTCCCTCCCCCAACAGGGTCTCCTTCCCACTGGGGCATCCTCTAAGCCTAGGCAGGTATCCTAGTCCGCTCCCACCCCACAGGTTAAGGAGATGGATGCTCTGCATGAGGACTAAGCTGAGATGGAGCTGGACAATGCGGCACTCTTGAGTGGGGAATGCTGACGTAAGGATAAGGGCACAATCCAGGTTGCTGTGCCCCTGCTACTCACGAGTAGGGGGAGGCAGGGACTCCCACCACGAGGAAGTGGTTCTTCTTGCGGAAAAGCCTCCATAACCCCTTGTGATTCCCACGAACATCCAGGTCCCAGATGTGGAGGCACTACAATAGCAGAGAGGGAGAAGGAGGCATCAGTGCCTACAGACAGACACCAGAGCCAGGTGTCTCCTGGCAAGGAAAGACCCATCATCCCTGCCCTTGCCAAGGCACAGCAGAGAGAACTGTAGCTCAGATGGGACTGATTGGGGCAGCATCCTTCCACTACCCTCAGTGAGAGGAGAACTTGCTCCCCTCCCATGTCTGCCTCAAGACAAAGAGGTTTGGACTAGTATCTCCAGGTGAGGGATGAAAACGCCTGGACAAGCCCAGTCCCTGGACTCCCACATGGCTTTATATGGCCTATTTCCACTGAGCATCTGCCCTGGATACCCCAGAACCTGCTGTAAAAATAAAGAGCTTAACCATCACCCAAGGGCAGCATGAATCCTTTTGCTGATTTGCATCAAGGCTATGGGCAGGACCAAGAGCAGAAGCCAGGCAATTTCCAGCAATGCCAAGGCCAGTGCAGGGGTGCGGATGGACTGTGCCAGGGCCCCACCTTGGCAAGCTGAGTCCAGGTGGTAAAATCGGCTTCCTGCTCCATCCTGATGAACATGACGTAGACCTTGCCCTCAGTGTCAGGCACAAAAGAGTCCTCACAGGGGTTCTTGCTGTGGTCCAAGACCTCAGCCTCGCTGTAGAAACAGAACGAGAAGTGAGAGGCAGATTCCAGCTTCTTCCCGCACCTGCCATGGGGCACTTCAGACAGGCGAGCAGTGGCTGGGGCCACCTCCACCCTTTCTTCCATCTCAGTCAGTTTACCCAGCACACTCTATAGTCTACCAACCTTCCTGCAAGCAGCACATGCTTACCCAAGGAGCCGATGAATTTCGATTTCGTAGGCATCCTTCTTCAAGCTGTCACAAGAGAAGAGAGCACAGTGACCACAAAGTCAGAGTTTGACAAGCAGGGACCTTTCTGAGATAGTTTTAGTGTAACACAATCCAGTGTAACACTGAAAGGCAGGTCAGAACAACAGATAGAGAGCAGAGACTACCACTTGCAACACTTCTTGGAAGGATATGGCAGCAAGAAGTGCCGAAAAGATGACCTTTGGGCACATCTGCCAGGTCAGCTCCGAGCTCTCACCACCAAACTATGCATGTCTTTGAGGAAACAAAGAAAACCCCCTAGACTGGCTGAATGCTCCATGTTTCAAGTTAAGTCTGAAGAATCAGGTGCTGTATTAATGCAAGGGAGCATTATGGAACAGGTATCTGTCCCTCGTTATCAGTGGGGACCCACAAGCAAGAAAGAGGCATGCTTTGTGCCCAGGCTGCTTTGGGGCTCCCTGGAGCACAAGTTAGCTGAACGCCACCTCACAGAAACCACTGCAAGGAGTCCCAACCACAGTGTTCACTGTGCTGGGGTGGAAGTGAAGGTTGTCCTGGCAGAAGGAAGGGAGGTACCCCTAGCACAAAGGCACAGGGTCAGGTCGCACAATTGCTTCATCCCAATCAACTCCTGACCAGCACTCACCTCTCCACATTTTTAAGCTGGACATTTGGGACTGTGTTGAACTTGTGCTTTTTGAAATAGGCTTCCTGGGAGGAAAAGAGAGGAGAAAATGGAAAGGAGAGTTGGTCTGGAGTCAGCAGTACTGGGAAGTCACCTCAAACATTCCCACACCCCTACTGCAGAGAGCGCTGGGGTCACAGCTCAGCATCCAGACATGGTCTGGTAGAGCTGGCAGTTGGGGGAAGTCACTCACGTGAAAGTAGCCATTCATATTGAGCCCCACGATGCCAAAGTGGTAGGAGCGTGAGATGTCAGGGATGATGCACTCCCGGCCCTTCCGCTGCTCAGGCATCCGCATCCACATGTCCCAGTCCCAGAGCTGAGGAAGGGAAACTGTCACTCACACTCAGGTTTGGGGACTTCATTTGGCAGAGCAGCTGTGAGGGAGCAGGGATCTTTCTGGCTGCCCACACTGGCTGTGGCCCACATAGCCCCAGTCTGCCTGGGCTGTTCTACAGCTGATTATGTGATCCTCAAGTTAGTGTCTGCCCCAAATCCATCCTCCTAGGGCATCCTATCCAAGGCAAGCTCAGAAAGAGCTGGTGCCCCTCCAAGAGCTGTGCCCCCTGCAGATTTGGTCTCAGGAACCACTGATGTGCAGAAACAAGGGAGCAGAAGACAGGGTCCATCCAGGATACTCACCTTCTCTGGGGTTGGCCACTTTGGCTCTAGCTCTTCCTTGTACAGGCTCTTCCGGAGCACCCAGCCCAGGCCTGGCATGGTCTCCACGCGGTACAGGAGCGAGGGGTCCTCAGCTGTGTGCTCGTAGCCCTGTCATGTTACAGGGAACATTCAGAGATCTGCCATTCCCCCGCAAAAACAGGAGACATGTTGCTCCATGGAGAACCCCAGTCTGGAAAGCAGGGGAGTGACACTGGGAAGCACAGTGCAAGGTTTTCAAGGGTACTTCTGAACAGTCCGGGGTGGGGAGACAGACGTACCTATGATGACAGAGGTGGGGAGAACCCACATCCCAGTTCACTTCAGGAAAAACACAAAGTAGAATTGACCCTTCCCGACCCACCTGGTCATTCCAAGCAGAGATGCAGTACAGGCTCTCGTCCTCCTCCAGCAGGTAGATTGACTGGCTCAGAAAGCTATAGAAAGAGTGGCCAAGCCTCTGGTCAAGAAACCTCAGAGACAAGCCAAAGCAAGCTCTCCAAAGGACTGGCCACCTGCAACTGTTATGGCAATTTAATCCTTCTCTTGGGCTGGGCTTGCTGACATGGTGCAAGATTGGGCAAGAAGTGCTTCACAAACTTCGCTACACCTCCGCAGAGGGAGGGGACAACAAAACTGTCTCCTGCCTCAGAGTCTCCTCCTCCTCACAGAGAAACAGGAGCTATGGCAGTCACTGCCTCTGCTGCTTGCTATGGGGTAGCCCAGTGCTGTGTGTGTGCAGGGCAAGATAGGTCCCAAAAAACAAATCAGGAAGAGATCCACAAACTACCTAATCCTGAAGTTACCCAGCACTGAGTCCTAGGACAAAGGTCTCAACAACTGGCCTCTCTGCAGGCAGGGGTCAGACCTCTCCCAAGCAGCTACCAAGCTCCTAGGAAATGCCCCAACCTAGAATAAGAGCGCAAGGCCCCATGGCTTTACCTGAAGAAGTCAACAGAGATGTCGAGGTCTTCCTCCAGAACCACAGCAAATTTGGCCTCCTGTAATGCACAGAGAGATGTCAAAATATGGATGGAGAGGGCTGGGATAGAGCAGAGACACCGAGTAGTTTCCCCTGCCTGCACTGCTCCCTCTCCAGTGCTAGCTCCCATGGGCAAGTGGACGGACAAGGTCAGGTAGAGATCTCACTCACCGGATGCAGGTTGAAGGTTGCAGTCAGACTGGCTTTGTAGTGCTACAAGAACAGACACATCGTTGCCTGCATTAGCATCAATCCCTGAGCCACAGGGAGGGGCAGCCTGGCAAGAATGCGGGGCCATGCCTGCCTCCCTCAAACATAATCCATCCTGTCCCATCTCATTCTGATGCTGGTAGCAATATCTTCCCTCAGGAAGCAGTCTCTCACCTGGGAAACTCTGGCATTTTTAATGCTGATGGGAGTGTGCTGGATTCCTGCAAGGCCAAACAGCTCCACAACATCCATTGGCTCCTGCAACCGGAATGGTCAAAGCTCAGGGAATGCAGGAGTCTAGATACCTTCCCCCCTTCTGTCTGCTACAGCATCACCTCCCTGTGACAGCAAGAATGTGCCTGTGGGACCTCCTATGTGCAGTCGTCCTCCTAGGGGCAAATGAGGCTTCAAGTGATACTCCTGAAGACCCAAAGCAGTCCTGCAAAACAGCAGCCAGGAGCACCCCAAGCCCTCTTGCCTCTTCGGTCCTGAAGTACTGCTAACCCTTGCAATATGTCTGTTAGCTTACAGACCATAAGCTATATCCAAGTAAGAATCTCTGAGGGGCCCTGTATCCTAGTCCCTCACGGTCAGGATAGAAAACAGTAGGTATTTCCAGGAACGCCTACCTAATAGCTGCTTAACACTGAGACCACAATCAGCTTCACTTTCTCCTCCTGTTGCCAAGAAGGGGACCTCTCTGAACAAGCACATCCTCACCGGGGTCAGAAGCAATCCAGAATTGGGCTGACATACCTCTGCTCCAAGAAAGCCCCACCACTGCCTTCTCCATCCTCTTTTTAAGGCAGTGCAAGCATTCAAGCCGCCCCTTCGTAGCCAAGGGATGAGCTCCAGTTGCCATGGCAATGGATACTGCTATCTTTATCTGCTCTGGTGTGCTGCAGTAACACCCTGCACAAATACACCAGCTCCCCCAGCCCCACAAACTGGCAGGGGTCAGAAAGGTCCAAGAGGGAATGAGCCTGTTTCCTTCCATAACTCCATCACGTACAATGGTCCATGGACTGTTGCAGACAAGGGCTAGAAAGCTCCTGAAATCCCTGGGTATCCCATATCCTAGAGTACATCCTGCTGCTACGGAGACAGTGCTTGCAGTGGGATCCTTCAGTGTCCAGCAAAGGCTGTGCTGACGGGAAGGGCCTTCCTCTCAAGGACTAGCTCTCCTCTTCCACCTGGCCACAGCCTTCATGAGCCTCCTGAGAACAGACCATTCTGGGATATGTGAGAACAGGCTATCTGGGCCCCACGCTCTGAGCCTGCCACCCACAAAGGACAGGGGCAGGCAGCACCAAGTCCTCTTGGCTGGAGGATTGAGGCTCACCTGCAGGAACCCCCAGAAGCGCTCTCACCTCATAGTACCCGTCAACGAAGACTGTGATCATCTCAGGATTGACTCCCTGAGCCGACAGCAAGGAGCGCAGCATCCTGGGGAAGAGACAGAGGGCCCTGAGCACAGCACAGCCCAAGTAGGCTTGGGTCACTTGACAACAGGGTGCTAGACAACCCATCTCTGGGGTAAGAGAAAGACTACAGGGACATGGCATAGCCCAAATTCCTCGGGGTGGGAAAAGGGTGCATGTGTAGGGATTGGAGTCTAGTGACCCTAGGCTCTTCCCTTTCCATAGCCAAGGATCCTGCGATCTCCCTGAAGAGGCCTGCTGGCATTGCTTATGCTACCTCAGGACAGGGCTGGATCCTGCCACTAGGACACAGAGGAAGGCCTGGGCCTTGCCTGGACTCCTAGTGAAACCTAGAGAAGCCATGTCCCCTGGAAGTGCTCACCTGTATAGGTAGTTGGGACGATTCCCTGCAATAACAGCTACAGGCACATCAAAGACTTTATTGTCTTTGAGCTGGAAAAAAAAAAGAAATGCGTGTGAATGGAGCTGGGGAAGGCCACATCACTAAAAGCAGGATTTAAGGGGTAGCACAATCCTACCCATCAGCTCAGGACTTCACCAGTCAGCCAGGACATGGCTCACTCAGCACTACTGGAGACCCTGCCAGCTTCCTCTCTTCATCCTATCTTAGATCCAGCCCCCAAATCCCATCTCGCTCCCCCCCAGGGCTCATTGGCCAAATATCTCCCTTCTTGCCCTTTAGAACTGTTCTGAGGCTGGCCCAGGAGCTGTCACAGATACTCTGTCTGCAAAGGTACAGACTCAGCTGCTTGCATTGAAGTCCCCAAAGCCATGGTAAGCTGGCAGCTGCAGGGAAAGGGAACCCAAATTCCCCTCAGGTGCCTGACCCAGGCGTATTTGCCTTACATCTGCCAGAGCCTGACAGATTGCCCAAGGGCAGCTACCACCCCTTAAGAGCAGTATAAGGACAGGGCTCTATCTCTGAACTGCAAACATACATGGGTACAGGCCAGCCCTCCCTCCTGGAGCCCCTTTTACCACTCTGCCCTCACACTCACAGGATCAGGGTTGAACTCGATGGGTGTGGGGTCTTTGCAGCTGCAGACGCTGCCATAACCTTCTACTTTGCTGCAGAACCTCCTCCGGCGGCGGTTCAGCTCTGTGTCAGGCCAATGGCACTCAGCATCTAGAGGTACCAATGAGAAAAATCAGATTGCTCATCCTCACAGCCTCACCTTGTGTGCTCCAGGCTACACAGCCCCACAGATGACTCTCCCTGGGCTCAGCCATCACCACGCAAGTACTTATTGCCATGAACAAGTATCACTTTAGGATGTAGTCAGAGCAACCACTTGGAAACCACCACTGCATGACCCCTCTGAGTAGTGACAGGCCTGGTTCAAGGTCAGAGATGACTGCAGCAGGTCCACATTGGAGAGATGATGAATGGCCAGAGCATGTCCCCACCTCACCTTGCTCTAGGACCATCCCTGCAATTGCCCTAGAAGCAGGAAGAAGGGAAGCTGTTTCCATTAAAAATTACCAGCCTGCTCCAGATAGCTTTAAATTTGTCTTGGGATGTTGCTAACAGACCTATAGCTTAGATTTAAGTACACCAAGAGCACTGGGCAATCACCCCCAGTGACACTTTGCATCATGATGCAGACCCTACTTCTTACCTTCCATGGATGTCAGGTGGACTTCGGTCTTCAGCAGTACAGGGTCACCCCATGTTGAGAGGGCAGGCGACTTTGCATGCTTCTCACCATATATCTCCCCTGGAGCAGGGAAACAGGGTCAAGACTGTCCAGAGGGGACTCATTTCCCCAGCA
The DNA here is from genome assembly GCF_028389875.1 of Rhea pennata. Taxonomy (NCBI): domain Eukaryota; kingdom Metazoa; phylum Chordata; class Aves; order Rheiformes; family Rheidae; genus Rhea; species Rhea pennata. The sequence continues at coordinate 10,796,721 of NC_084670.1, read as the reverse complement.
TCAAGGCATGACCAAAGGCTGCAGCTCAGGGTAGTGGCCTACTCCTTTTCTGCCATTGGAGAGCTGCTGAGGGGACCTGCTCTGTCTCCATCTTATCCCTCACCCACAGAAATGGAGCTGGCTCCTCTCTGTGACTTGCTCCCTGCTCATACACTGCATTTTGGGGATGGACTGGGTTTATCTTAACCTGCCATCTCCCCCAGAAAGGTACTATGAACCCCATCCTAGCCTGTGCTAGACTCACCTCCTTTCTTCCCCACAAACGTCCACATGTCTCTCCAGCTTAGGAATGGTGCAACTTGGCTCCCTAGGCTTTTCAGAAGGTTCTTAGCTGTGTCCTTGAGATGGAAGGAGCCTTCATCCTGGAATGAATCACAACTATGAGGCCTTTTCCTTTCCCTGCAGTTGAGATCTGGCCACTAACACAGAGAAGAAAATCTCCCAGTGATTTGAAGAGGGTAGAGCCCACACCTACCCTCAAGCCAGCTAAGCCTCTGTACCACTAGGCCTGCTGGTGGCTTCACCATGACCCACAGGGATGTCAGAAGAATCATGGACTCTTGCTTCCTTGCGATCAAATTGTTCTTGAGCAGGGCTGTGCCTCCAGAAAGGCTTCACAGGGCTGAACCTGCAACCCTGAAGTGGCATAATCTAGACTGCACCTTGCACAGCAGTCTAAAGCCAGCACAGCCCCCAGACTCCACATAACAGCCTGGAACTGGAACAGTCTAGGACTGGCCTAGACTGTCAATCTCTGACACACATGCTCTTTTTGCTCTCTTGCCTTGCTCCTGGGCACAAAGCAGTATTTGCAGTAAAAAAGGGGAACAAGGATGAGGGAATTGATGAAGCCAGAGAGATACAGCCAAGCTGAGGATGTGACATTTAGCCCTGGGAACATATGGTGACTTTCAGGAAGTGACAGGAACTTTAGGGTGACCTGACTCAAGGTGACATTTTCTTTTGACACAAAGGTCACCTACCTTAATAGTGAAGATCAGGATTCGGCCTCGGGCAACCATGTTGAGGAAGAGTACCATGGCTTCATCCTCATGGGGAGAATAGGTGTCAAAGACCCTCTTGGCCATCACATGACCCTGTTGGTATTCAAATGCAAGATGCACCTTAAATTCCATATGGCCAGGACTCACAGGGGTATGGAAATTTCTCCTGGAAGCCTCTGTCCTAGGCAACATGATGAGCTACTTTTCTGGTATGTCAGGGAGTGAGTACCCAGGCAAATTCAGCCCTTGCACCTTCCCACGGATCACACAGAGGTCCACGGGATGGCATTACCTAGCCATACCATCCCTCTTCTGCCTGCTTGCCCAGGACATTCCTGTTGGGGTTCACATTTCTTCTGGTTAGGGACTGAGCCCAAAGACAAACTGTCTGAGAAACCAATAAAAGTTTTTCTGAGCTAGGTAAACCCAGGAAAAACACCATGAGAAAACTTAGGATCACTACAACCTGCTCTGGCGACTAGAGGAAAATAAGCATGCAGAGACATCTGGCCACTCCGCCTCGCACATGCAACAGGTCAACAGGAAGGGCAAACATGACATTGAGAAAGTAAATTGCAGACAAGCTTTACCGTAGCTTGATTTAAGACGATGACATGGATCCCTCTTCCCTGCTCTCGAGCCTCATCTTCCAGGACCTGCAAGTGGAGAAGTGATGAGAGCTGTAAATCAAGATCCTTATTCTCTGCCTGAATGCTGCAATCCTGTCTGTTCAGCACAACAGGGCCCCCGAATAAGAGGCAACATCTCTCCTGTAACATTTTGGTTTTGCTCACGGCATCATGGTGCCAGAGTAGGAGATGTGGTAAAACAGCTCCGTGGCCCTGCAGGCAGGAGCAGAATCTTCTCTTATACCTGTTGCCAACCATGGAAGTTGCTCTCACCACCTGCTATTGAGGTTTCACTCATTCACCCCATCCATCCTCTGCTCACAGGGACAGACAACGTCAGCCACTCACCGTTGTCCCATCCACGGCCACATAGACTTTTGATCGGCTGGAGTACACCTCAACATCCAAAACTTTCTTGGTGCTGGCAGGGTGCTTAGGGACTTCCACGTTCAGCATCTCATCATCTGCAGGAGAGGAATGCCCAGTCTCAATCAGCCCCAGAACTGCTTGCATTGTCTCTGCTCAACCATAGGTCCAGCCATACCTCCAAGGGGGAGGGTTGGAAGCGGTGTCATACCCACCAGGTATCCCAACCAAACAAGCCACGGACCCGAACCTATAGGGACAGTACGTGGGGAAAACTCTAAATGGCAACAGGTCTGGCCCCAGCTATCTCCATAAAGCCTTCTGCAGCCAAATGTGAAAAAGACATCACATTGACATCACCTCTGTCCCACTCCTCAGCAGAAGTCTTAAGCAGACAGATCAGGAATGTGGACAGTCAGTTTCATTTATTTGTGCACAGCTCACATGTGCATAGCTGTCTTTCACGCTGTAGCTGCTGACAGTTTACTGCCCTCTCCCTAGATTCCTTGCTTTCAAAGCAGGGTCCTGCCTCTCACCATAGTCCTGCGTGGACTCTTCTTCCTCCTCATAAGCAGCTCTCCTGGTGTCCAAGATCAGCTTGATGTTCACAATCACAGTCACAAGCAGGAATAGGACAGCACCTGTCTGCAGGACACTGTGTCAGCAACTTGTAAGTAACAACCCTGAGACCAGGCTACCTGGTAGAGACTGCAGGGGACCCCAAGTAGATCTTGCAAGGATCTTTGGCATCTGCCACATTCCTTATAATCTTACGGGGAATGTAAAAAAAGAAATAGAGATGAGTGATTTTTTGGATGAAATGCTTTCATTTGCCAGAAAGCACCGAACTCATGATACCCAAGAACAAGTCTACTTCCAGCAGGTCCCTGCTTCTGGATCTGGGAGTAGATCTCTGCTAAAATATTGTATCAAGGCTGCGAACCTCTGCATACCAAGGGGTTTGGTACATCAGAGTTACAACTCCCCCAGTAACCTTAATTCTGTGCCTCCTACAACATCACTACACCCATCCCTCCCCCTGCAGCCACAGGAGGCATCCAGTCATTTGCATGACAAACATAGCCTGAACTTGAGAGGGAGGAAGAGACACTGTATGGACAAAAACAAAGCAAAGGCAAGAAGCTGAGGCCTGACTTCAGAAAACTGCATAGTGTCATGGGCTGCAGAGAACAGCTATGGAGAGGTCCGTAGTTTATACGGCAGGCCATAGGAAATCTCCAAATTGAGTATCGCTGTTTCCCAAGGCACTGTGGCTCCCAGAGCAAAAGGAGAGAGATGAAACTAACTTTTTTTTTTTCTTTTTTCTTTTTTACAAATATATGTATTTCTTTAAATGCATCTTTTCTCCTCTTCCCCAATTTTAGTCTTTTTCTGATATTTCAGACAGAATAAAGCAGGAAGTATGCTACACCAAAAAGATCATTTCTGAGACACAGAGCTGCACAGGCAGATTTGGACCACGAACATCCAGAGGTAGGAAATAATCAGCATGTAGATGTATGCTACAAAAGCACATGTAACAGTGCCCAACAGGATGGTCTTAGGCTCACAGTGTTGGGCTGGGGTACGGAATGCCCTAGGTTTAAAGGTAAGGGCTCAGCTGAAGTGATCTCTCTCTGCTCATCCACAGGAAGCTTGTCTGGGTGCTCCTTCATGGTGGAAGGATAACAGCAGCACAATGAGAAAGTCACTGCCCTGCAGCAACAGCCCTGCCTCAGGACCAAGGTACAGCTCCAGCAGCCCCAGCAGTTGCCCTGGACATTCACACAGTGAGAGAAAGGCTCTGTCATCAAATTTAAGACAGAAAGTCCTGAGTGCCTGCTACCCACAAAGCCAGTACAGCTGTAGGGCTCCTCCATCAGCCTTCATGCCAAGAGGCACCTTTCAGCTCATAGCAGAGCCACCATTAAGGCCTAAATCTGATTGCTACATGCTGCTGCTGTTGATAGATTCAGCCCAGCTATGCTACAGATGTCCTAAATAGTTTCCCCTGGCCTCCCCTGCAAGCTAAGAGTTGTGCAAATCTCCCCAGAGCATCCCAGGACAGAAATTATATCTACATGGAGGTGCCACAGCAACCAAGGAGCAGGAGAAAAGGGCCTGGGATAGGCTCAAGGAAGGCTGCTTATAGTGTGGTTCCCCCAAGGGTGAAGCTAGTAAAAGTCTGGCCTCAAGGGGATGCTATTGGGGACAGAGCTTGGGTAGTTATGAGACTCCCTTCTTGTATCATATGTGCCAAGGCTAACCCCAAAAAAGTTGCCCTACAAGCCCCCAGGCCCACCAAACCTTGTTTCCTCAGTATCTGTGCCTTTTTCATCTTTAGGACTCCTGTAATGGCACTTTCTCTCAGGTAGATTCTCCAAGGTCTAGTGTGGGGTTGAGATCACACCCAAGTTTGCCCTGGGTAGGAGACACCAAAAGGATCCCCCACCTGGCAATCTATTGCCTCAAAGCTACATGTTCCTGCTTCATCTTCTGGGCAGCCAAATGTGTTCAAGTACCATCTGAGGAAGATGATTTGGGAAAAATAGTAACAAGGTAACAGATGCACAGGTGGGCAGCCTGATAATTTAAGTGTCACTACGGCATTTTGGCTTGTCAGTTTGTCATAGACTCAAGAATACGAGCACCTCTGCGGATCTGGGCACAGAAAGCTTTTAATTAGCCAAGAAAGGAATCTTGGGCTTGTGGCTAAAAGCAGGCCATGTGCCAGCCACGGCTAACAGCAGGACCAGCTTAGTAGCTCTCCTAGACCACATAGCCTGGTTGGTGCTAGAGAAGCAGAAAAGCAGTCCACCAGGGAGCCCCAGTCTCCAGCCCCGGTTACAGTGCTGAGCAAGACCAGCAGCCAGAGCTAGTACAGCAAGCTCAGTCAGAGCTGCTGATAGAGGCTTAGCTGCTCTAGACTTGGCTACTTCAGAGCTCCAGTTCTAATATAAATATTTTAAAGCTCAACTTTCATCTGTGTTTTTAGCTGACAAACACTCCCTCCACCCTTCTCTAGTCTCTAAAGCTGAGCTTTTGTTTAGACATGAATGAGAAAGAATGAAAATCACTTGACTCCAGTGGTCAATCTCCCAAGGTCTTCAATAGGATTTAAAGAGCCAGGAGCAAGAGGTGCACAGCAAACAATGCCTGTCCTGAAAAAGGACCTTCAGCTCAAATGTTACAGTTTCTATTCCCCAGCTCAGAGAGCCCCAGAGGATGCAGGACTGAGCAGTCTTCTTCCCCAGGAGGCCTTTGCAAGACTTTCTCCTCCCAGACATACACAAAACCTTCCCTTCTTCTGCAACTGATTGCTCAATTTCACCACGCTCTGCTCATCTCAGGAACATCCCCTCTTCTGCAGTTCAGAGCCATAGGGCCAAACCTTCCTCTCTTTATTCCCTCAGATACCCAATGGGATGCCGGTATGATCTGGGATTAGTAGTTTTATAGCATAAGCAACAAGGCCTCTGGCTTTCCCAGACACCAGCTGCCTCCAGCCATGAAATCCCATCATTCATCCAGCCCTACTTGCTCTGTCCACCTGTCATGCCTTATACCAGGCTTGGTTTGCAAACTCTGCATGCCAGGGCTGGTTTCCCACTATAGGCAGGGCACTCCTGCACTTGGCACTTGCACAGGGCTGGGAAAGGAGGAATCAGTAACTTTTCTAACTCAGAATCTCCCAAGAAGGCTTGAATAACTATATCTCCTGCCACAACCACCCAATAGGTCCATCTGAAGCAAGAAGAAACTGTTATGCACAGCAAATCCCTCAAAGCATGAGCACAAAGCCACTGAGGTGGCTTTTCTGAGGACAAGTTATGCTTCTCCAGCACGTTAGATCACCGCAGGTTGCTGACAGACCCACCTCCACCCACGCAGCTGCTCCATAAGCTTGTAAACCCCATAGATTATCTTCCTTAATCCACAATAGGCCTTGATTGACTCACCTGGCACAGCTTCCGCAGCGCACGCTGGTTCATCAGCTTGTACTTCCAGGCAAGGTACCAGCTCCGCTTCTTGTGGGGCTTGATGATGGGATTGGGTTTCCACTCATCCATAGTCACAGGGCCTGGCATGGGGGAAGCCGCGTGGGGCAGGGGTCAGGATGGGCTCCACTCTGCTCTCACGTCCATCAGGGCTCCCTGCTCAGATGGGATGGATGCAGGGTGAGGGAGGTGAGTGCATCCACCCCTCTTCCCAAAGGGCAACATGAGGCCTCCCTGGCCACCAGTGCCCATAGCCATCCCAACCCCACAGTGGGCTACAGGAGACACCAGGCTTTGTTAGGAAACCTGTAAGAAGGCCCTTGAACCCAAGGGTTCACTCTGTGCCTGGCCAACCCGCTAGCCAGCCTGCCACGGTACTGCAGATGGGTGGGCCTATCTCCAGTCCTGTTCCCCTGCTGGAACGGAAGGGCGGCCAAGAGGCACGTAGCGGGGATCCCAGGAGGGGCCCTAGGCTGGCAGGGTTACAGAGGTGTCAGACACTGCCTTTGTAGCCACCAGCTGGCAGCTGAGCTCAGCCACATCAGCTGCAGGATCTCTGGTGGGGAGATGTGAGCCCCACCCGCAGCACTGGGATGGGGCTGTGAAGCAGCTCCATTAACGGAGATGCAGCCAGCCCAGCTATGGGGACCAGGATGGCCCACAGCCCTGCCGGGGGACCCAACAGCCCCACGGGCACAGGGGCAACCACGAGGCAAGGCCCGGCGGGAGCCCAGAGCTCCTGCAGCGCGGCCAGGCAGGCCTGGGGCAGCACCGGTTTCGGGGCGGGGGGGAAACCCTGGGGGGAAGGGCAGCAAGACCCCCGTGCGCGCATGGCGGGTGCCAGAGGGACACAGGCGGGGGGAGGGGGTCTGGGAGCAGCTCGGGGGGCCCAGGCGTCCCGGGGCGGGGAGAGTCAGGGGGGCCCAGGCGTCCCGGGGCGGGGGCGGCGCGGCCCGGTCGGTCGCTGCGTGCCGGCCGCGCTACTCACGGTCCGCGCGAGGATGCCGGGGCGGGGCGGGGCGGGGCGGCGGCCGCCGGGCTGGGGCGGGCCGGGGCCGGAGCGGGGCCGGGGCTGGGCGCGGCGCGGCGCGGCCCAGCCGCCTCCGCCCCGCAGCTCCTCCGCGCCGCCGCGCCGCGCCGCTTCCGGCGCCGCAGAGACGGGCGGGGGCGGGGCCAGCTCTGGCCCCGCCCCCGAGCCGGAGCCCCGCCCCCGAGCCGCTCTGCGCACCCCGGCGGACCTCGCTGGTGCCGGTGCTGGTGCCGGTGCCGGGCCGCCCCCCGGCGGTACCCGACGGGCCTGGGTCTCGGTGCCCTGCGGCCACCCGCCTGCGCCCGGTGAGTCCCGGCGGCGGTGGGGGAGGAGGGGAGCAGGGAGCCCCAGGCCGCGCTGCGGGCTCTCGGGGGTAAACCAGCGCCGAGCCGCGTGCGGGCAGCGGAGGAGGGAGGGCGGCGCGGCTCCCCCAGCGCCCGCGGCAGTCGCGGCCCGAGCCGGGGGCGCAGCCCGGCCCGGGGGCCCTGCTGGGGCCGCCACGCGGGCTGGGGGCTTGCGTGTGCCCCTGCGTCGGGGAAATACGGCAGCGGTGCGCGTGCGGTCGGCGGCTTACGGCGGGGCGGGGCGGGGCGGGCGCAGCGCGGCGGGCGGGGCGGGGCGGGGCGGGGCGCGGCAGGTGGGGGCGGGGCCGGGCCCGGGTGCCGGTGCCGGTGCCGGTGCCGCCGAGCCGGGAGCGCGGCCCGACCCCGCATGGAGGGCGGCGGCGGCGGCGAGGCGCTGCCCGCCGACCTGCGGGAGCTGGCGAGCAAGGTGGGGCGGCGGCCGCCCGCCGGGCTGCTCCGGGGGCTGCGGGCCGAGCCCGGTCCCGGTCCCGGTCCCGGTCCCGGTCCCGCACCACCGCCGCCGGCAGCCGCAACCGCCAGCCCGAGCCCGGCGCCGGCCCGCGGCGCCCGCCCGCCGCTCGCCGACCGCCTCCGCGCCCTCCGCCTCGACCTGGTGAGTGCCGCGGCCGCGGGCGGCCTGCCGGGCCCGCGCACCGCCCGCCGGGGCTGGCCGCCTCGCGGGCGGGCGGACGGACCGACGGACCGACCGGCTCCCGGCTCGCCCCTGCCCCGCCCCGGGCACTGGGGCCCCCTGTGGGGCCGGTAGCGGCGCTTTCTGGCGGCGTTGGGGGCATTAGATGCGGGCAAAGTTTTCCTCTAACCGTTTTGGGGTGAAAGAGCAGCGTTTTGGACGCGCTAGGCGCTGAAGGGTGATGCCAAATGGCTCCTCTTCCCCCACCGGTGAGGACCCCGGGCTGAGCCCCCTTGGTTTTTTTTGGGGGGGCCCACTCCAGGGCGTCCCCCCAGCGAGGGACATCTGCCAAGGGCGTCGCGGTGGCTCCTGCCCTGCAGCCCCGGCGCTGGGGACTGCGCGGGCCTGGGGGCGCTGGGGGTCCCCGCCCCACCGCGGGGTGTCCCCAGCTCCCGTCCTGCCCCGACGGAGGGCCGGCGCGCGGGGGCTTCTCCCCGGCTCTGCCCCCGACTCACCGCCTGCCCTTGGGTGCATCGCTCGGCACCCTCTGCCTCTGCGTTTCCCCTCCTCCCCGGCGCGGCCGAGCCGCTTTCCCGTCCCCCTGCTGCTTTCTGGGATTCAGTCCCGGCGTGGGATTGTTATTTTTCGGGTTCCCAAGGATGCCGCCGCCGCGCGGGCGGCGGGGACAGCTGGCGGCCGCCGCAGCTGTGGGGCGGCGTGCGGCGGCGGGAGGGCGACGGATCCGCCAGGGAAGGGGGCGCGCGGCGACCCCTCGCCGCTCCGGGTTCGAGTCCCTGCGGGGTAACGCGCCCGCGCGTGGGCGCTGGCGGGAGCTTTTTCCCCGTGGTTTGCTTCCTGATGTAGCTTCTCTGGTGCCTGGTAGAAGGGCTGAGCTCTAGCTGCAGCCTTTCTTGAGAGGTTAGGGGAAAACAGCTATAACCTTTCTTGTCTCCTTTTAATTTTATTTATTTATTTATTTATTTATTTTTCCATGCAGTATGGAGGGAGCAAATATCCCTGCTCCTCCAGGAGACGTGGCTGAGATTGGGCAATGGGTTAAAATGTTACTGGGGGAAGGGACTCTCCCACGCGCACGCACGCTCAGAGCAGGATTGAATAAGCATCGTTTCTATAGGAAAAGGGGCTAAATATAGCCAGCATCCATTCCTGCCGCCGAGGAGGTCTTCCACCTGCAGCACTGGCCCGGCCTGAGCAGTCTGTACTGGGGATTTGTCCTGTTGTGAGGAGACCCTGAGAACCTCTCCCGGCCCACTCGGTGTTCCCGGGGTTGGTCCCAGCAGCGTAAACCTTTCACCCTTCCTCCACGCTGACTGCCAGGTCGCACTCTGACCAGAGGAGAAAGGTCTGAAAGCCCTTGGCCGCTTGCAGGAGGCGGAAGGCGCTCTGGTGTTTTCCCCAGCCCCGCGCTGCCCTGCGCCGCCCCGGCGGGGAGCTGAGCGCCTGGAGCTGCTGCCCTGCACCCCAGAAGCAGCCCCACGCAGGCGGGCTCGACTCATAGTCTGTGAAACGCCTTTGGGGCCAGACTTGGGGTGATACTCTGTTAACCTCAGCTCGGGGTGCAGAGCCAGAGCCTTTCCTGTCTTTGGCCTGGCTGTTTGCATCAGCAGACCAAAGCACAGGGGTCGGTGGCTGCATCCCTAGACTGCAGGTGGGGAAAGTGAGGCACAGCCCACTCCTGGATGGTGGCAGATCTAGGAGTAGAGCCCCAATCCTAAATCTCAGCACAGGGCTCCCCTTTTCTCCCTCATTCCCTTGTGAATAGGAACCTAAATACCCCCCTACTCCAGCTCCTCATAGCGATGCCAGCAAACTTTCCTCTGAAGCATCTCTGGCCCACGCACCACCCTGCTGTTCTAGCAAGTGAGTGCTAAAAGGAGAAACTTGCCTGGCAGTGGGTGGTGGGGAGAGAGGGAGCAAATTCCCACTCTCCCTTCCTAATCTAAGGAGGTCAAATTCCTCCTTGCAGGAATGACGGAAGCGGATTCGGAATGAGGAGAGTAAATCCTGCCTTCATGCAGCCCCAGGCTTTGCATACACCCTGGGCGTTCACAGCTTGCTTTTTAGCATTGCAAAAGGAAGGCTCTGAGTTTAAATGCATTGGGGACACAGCAGGGACAGGAGAGGACAGGGCAGAAACATTTTGTTTGTGAAAATGGAGATCCCGACTTGCTAGTTCGTTGCTGCACGCCCCTGCGGAGGCAGAGCCAAGGCATTTACTTCAGGCTGATTCTGGCGTTTGACTAGTTAGACTTTTGTGCCTTGGGTTTGGGGTTGGGTTTTTCATTTTACTTGAGGTCCCACAGAAAGTGATCATCCCCATAGGTATGTCTGTCTATCTTTCCTTTTTTTGCATAACTTTTGAACTTCTTGGCCATTTTCCCCCTGCATTACACAAAACCTAGAAGTCTCAAAGGTAGAAGGTGTCTACTGGTTTCTTGAGCATTGACTGCTGGGGAGAGAAGAGAAGACCTATTACTATTTCCTCACACCACCTGCCCACTGGTGTGAGCTGTGCTGTCTCAGATTAACCTTGTATTGGACATCAGGGTATGTCCTGTACTAGGAAAGAAATGCTACCAAGGAGGAATAAAATGCAGTTGATCTATTTGAGAGGTTCTTGAGGTCCTTCCGTACAACCTTGTTTTGTTGCAGGGTGTTCTAGGGGTGCAACAGCAGGGTTCAGGCTGGCATAAAATAGCAGCAAAGCAGCTGCCAGCTCTTTCCAGGAAATGAAAAATAGGGGGTGTTTTTTCGTTTGCATCCCACCAACTGATCTCAGAGTGGCTTTTGACCTCAGGGCTCTGCTCTGTCCATTGCATACATGACAGAAGCAGTTGGATGTGGCAGAGAGAAATGCAATTACTCAGACTCCAGGGAAGATGCTAGGAATTGCCAGACTTCCTAGTCCAGTGTCTTCTCTGCGCCAAGGCCAAATGCTTTAGCAAAACATGCAGAAAAGTCCATTGTAGGCAGTTTTAGAAATAGCTTGCCTAGAAAGGAAATTTCTGCAGTTCAAAGCTGGCTCCGGCCCCAATTTGGGCAGTTTATAGCTCTCTTGTTGCTGTTATTTTTTTAAAAAAATCCAGCTTGATGGGCCGGGGGGGAGGAAGGGTTTATTGTCAGGGTCTCTACAAATGTTTGCCCATTTTCTTTGTGTCCTACTAAGTGAGAGGCGTCACATGCCAAAACTCTGGCTGGAGTTTTCTCAAGCTCCTTCCTCTGTTGGTTTGTTGCTGAGCTAATTGTGGGACCGGAGATGGGGATCTCAGGGGACCTGTGGGTCATCAACAGACGGGTGACTGGAAGGCCACCGGATGCTTGGGAACAGTTGCTGTGCTTAGAAATGGTCCCAGGGGACTGTGTGGTTTTCTTTCATGTGTCAGTGCGAGGGATGGGATGAGTTTGAGAACATGTCTGTGGGGAATTGTGGGAGCCCGAAAGGACTGTGCTGGTTGCCCGTAACCATCCCTTTGCAGCTCCTTTAGCCAACACGTGTTGGGTTTTTCTTCCCACCTTTTGCAAAATTGGGGGAAAAAGAAGAGTCAGAGAAACAATATGCACCATTTTGCATGTGTCGAGGTAGAAAGCGGAAATTAGCCACATCTGGTCTGCCCTGCTGCCATCCCTGCTCAGATGCAGTGTCTGCAGCAGTCCAACTGAAAGGGCTTCTTGCAGCCTCTCTCGCATGTTTGAGGAACATGCCCCAAATACCCCCTTGCATTGGCTGTCCATAACTGTCCCATTATGGATTTCTCTCCCTCTCTCTCTTTTTCCCATCCCTTCTTATTCCCTTTGCTGGCGATGTATTTCCATCCTGTGCAGGGGAAATCCAGGGGCTTTCAGCAATGAGTATCATACAAGCAAGAATGTCTTGGCAGGCTGGCCTTCCCGTTAGGAAAACAGATGTTTCTACAGCAATTGAAGTTTTGTGAAGAGCTTCCCCTCAGCCTCGGAGGGACAAGAATCAGCAATGCGAGTACTGTGATCTCTCCCGTCTCCCTCCACGGTCTCCCCAGCTGCTGCTCAGGCTGTGCCCAAGCAATTGCCGGGACGGATGCTTTGTCACCTGTTTTCTTTCACGTCCTGAAAAAAATGCTGCTTGGCTGGTAGCTCTGGGAGTGATTCAGACCTCAGTTTCTAAATCCTTCCATGTCACGTGGGCACTGTGCTTCCCTGGCTCGGATCAGACACCTCACTTATATGAAAAGGGGAGAGGTAAAATGCATGAAAGGGTCCAGCTGAAACAGCCCAGAGAGTTGGCTAGGGGGACTGCCCAGGCCTCCAGAGGAGCTGGTAGTCCAGCAAGATCCTTACCTTAATAATGTCTTGGAGTCTTCCTCCCCGAACACTCTGGCCCTGTCCCCCTGGGATTTCAGTCTGGACCCAATGACTACAGTCATTTGCTTTCTCCAGTCCTCATAGGAGGCAGTGATGTAAATGCCATGGATTTTCTAGAGGGTGTTGGCTGGCCAGCGATTGCCATGTGCCACTGGTCCCAGGTGACAGTGTCCCCAGGTCTTGGGAGAGGATCTCTTGGAAAGAGGATGGGGGTTTCCTTGCCAGGCATTTCCCATGCATGGTATTCAAGTGGCTTGTGAGACCCATGACCACAGCAGTGATGTTTTTACCTTGAAGTGGGTACAGTGGCACTGCACCTGGCGTGTCCAGTGGATTCCTGGCTCTCTGGATTGCTTCTGCTCTCTGGAGCTGCCGGCGGCTTGGGCACATTCCAGGCTGCAATGGGACCAGAGAGAGAAAGGTGTGGGCTGGGATTCGGGGTCTTGGTCTCTGGATGGAGGGGGAAGTGGGGCTGGTTCCTCCTGACCTGTGCGCTCTCCATTTCCCTGCCAGGCCTACCTGAGAGCTGTCGATGTGAAAATCCTGCAGCAGCTGGTGGTGGTGAACGAGGGCATCGAGGCAGTGAAATGGCTGCTGGAGGAGAAGAGCACGCTGACCAGCCGCTGCAGCAGCCTGACCAGCAGTCAGTACAGCCTGGTGGAGAGCCAGGAGGCATCGCGGCGGGGCAGCTGGGACAGCTTGCAGGACCCCAATGACAAGCTGGACAGCATCTCCATTGGCAGCTACCTGGACACACTGGCTGATGACATGGATGAGTATTCCCAGAATGCTGCTGACCCTGCCACAGCATCCATGCCAGGCAGGGCCCTGGCCAGGGCAGAGCAGGACTGGGCCAGGATTGACCATGACAGAGGCTTATCTGCAAAGCAAGAGAAGGGCAAAGCGGAGCATGAATGGCCCCACGCAGACCACTTGCCTGCTGGGCTCCCCCAGGATTGGAGCTGTCTGGACCAGCAACGGTTTGCTAAGGAGCCCCAAGTGGCCAATGGCTATTTGGGCAAGCAGCCCTCCTCTCTGGAACCAGGCAAAGACACCAAACTGTCTTTAGGGGCTGGGGAAAGGTTGGGGAAGGGTAACCCAGGTGGGAAGGCTCGGAAAGCTGAAGCTGACTTTGAGAACTGCAAACTCAACAGCAAAGTGCACCTGGAGTATGATGCCCACTGGCGCTGGCTTCAGTCCCAGGATGATGTGACGTTTTTGTAGCCCATGCCTTCGTGTTCTCAGTCCAGCTCTGCCAAACATCTGCTCTGCTTCATGTGTTTCTGCTTGGGAGAGTGATATTGCTAGGGAAGGGGAGATAGGCTGGCTTGGCTGTGTCATGCTGCCCTCTGACAGCCCCCTGCACTGTGGGGAATGCCTGCCCCATGGCAACTGGGAGAGGCAGGGCAGGGTGGGTCCCTGTAAGTTTAATCCTTTGCTGCAGGGTGATGCTTGCAGGTGACTGGTCACAAGCAGGGACCTGGTGGCTGGTGACTCCTCCGTTGTCCTTGAAGAGGGACATCTTGCTTGAGCTGGCAATGAAGGGTTGGTGGGGGACACCTGGGACAGCAGAACTCCTGGATTCTCTCCTTGGCTCTTTGTCAGCCCTCTGTTCCTCAGCTTCTCAGCTGCAAAAGCTGGGGACCCTTCCCCAAATCCACCACTCAGAGAGGACAGGAGATGCTCCCACACGTCCACAGCTTGGCACCAGCATGCTTGGTGAGAGCTGTGGGGCAGGACTGTGAGCAGAACGCTCTGAGCATCTCAATGGGACAAGCTCATTTCCAACTTTCCTTTGAAGGCCAGTATCTATCAAGGGTGATTACATGTGAGAAGAGCAGAGCACTTGGTGGGAGATGGAAATCCATTTTTCCTCTTCTGTTTCTGGACTGTCTCCCACCTTGTGACCAAATCATGAGGAAACCCCAGTCAAAAAGTACTGGTCTTGATGAAGTGGGAGTGTACAGACAGCCTGGCAGAGTCTGTGAGGTTCAAACTACTGTTAAGTCTCATGCTTTCCCCTGATGCAGTGTGATGGAGGTGATGGCCAGGATTCTTCATCTGTGTGATGAATGGTGACAGATCTCTGCAGCCAGCCAGTAACCGGAAATGTGAGGTTCCTCTGCAAGGGTGGATTTGCAATGTCCCTGCTCTAGAGACATCTCTGCCCTGTTAGCCTTGCCTTCTTCCCGTGCCTTTTACCATCCACACACTATGCTTCCCAGCACACCCTCTTGCTGGCTTTTAGAGCATGGCTTGCAGCTGGAGCTGTATGTTAGCTTGGCAGAAACTGCTCCCTGTAAATGAGGATGCGGGGAAGGACCTTGGCATCCTGAAGCCTCTGTTTCAAGGAGAGGGGCTCTTCCACTTGCACAGTGGTAGGGAAACAAACCTGAGGTGTCCCAGCTTTACTACCTGTGAGTGCATCTGCTCCTGACTGAGTGTGGAGACAGCCTCATTAGGGAGTTGGTGCCGTTGTTCCTCTCTGTCTGTGAATCCCAGCTTGGCTGTTTCCTTGTTGAGGTGGTGGAAGTTGGGATAATGTCTCTGAAGTCAGTGGCAAACCAAGAGAGGGGGGAAGATGTTGTGAATATTTCTAGACCAGAGGTGGTGTGAGCTGGACAAGTTTAGGAAGGCAGTTGGGTGCCTGCTGGGGTCTGCCTGAGTTTAGCCTTGTACCTCTGAAACAGCAGCTTCAATGGGACTCTGCTCTTTGCTGAGACTTGTGAGCACCCTCTTTTACACAGCAGCAGGAGAGATCCTCAGAGCTCTCCTGGGTGGACACAGAAAGGTTTTGACATTCATGGCCAAGAGCAGGACAAAACTCAAATTCTTGGGGATGGTGTCTGTCAAGGTCCTGGAGGAATCCCAGCAAACCAGAGTTCGTCTGCCCTGCGCAAGTGGGTCCCATCTACTTGCCCTTGAGAAGTCATGCTTGGCTTGCGATCACCCGTGAGCACCTTACAGCTTCCTGTGTAGGCAGCTATGCCACTGCCAGCTGAGCCACTACATCCCTCGAGGCTAGCTGTCCCTGGCTTTCCTTTAGTCCTGCATGCAATGAATCAGCTGTGGGTCCAGGGGAAATGGTAAGTCCTCTGACGCTGTTGAAAACCACTGTTGACAAAAATGGCTGGCTTAATAAATGGTAGCATTTCTGCAAGGCCCTGCTGCTGGTGCTTTGCTGAGCACACGGGGCCTCTCAGGGAAGGGGAGAGGTTCCTACCACAGCCATCCTGCTTAGAAATGTCTCTGGAGCCACTGGGAGCAGGTGCGACGGAGCAACTCAGAGCTGCGCAGACAAGGCAGGTTTAGCCTCGGTCCTGAAACAGGCACAGGTCTTGGGTCTAGGGATCTGTCCCCATCACCTCACCACAATGACACCTGCCACTAGGAACTGTTCCTGAAGCAGCTGGGTACCTGAGCAGGTCTACCAGGGAGAGTGGTGGGGAGGACGCTGGTGAGATTGAATCTCCCTTGAGATCGGGCATGCTGAGCTAGGCAGAACTATGTCTCCAGCAGCAACTGGTAACTGCTTCCTTCCTCTGCATCCCTCCAGGAGGTTTTGGTTGTCTCCAGTGTCTCCTGTTGCTTTCCCCTTGGTATACATTGCTGTTTCAGCCAGGTGTTGTGCTGGTAGGAGTGGGTACACCCATGGGAACACCTCCCTTCCAACCAGCTCCACATGATGTGGTAACAGGGAGGTTTTTCTCTCCCTGCTCTGACACATCTGGTTTGGCCTTCTGGCTGCACATTTGCTCTCTGCACAGTCCTATCTAGCCCCCTTGGGTGCATGGCAGAGATTTCTCCAGCACGGTGCAGAGAAGGAGCAGCCACAGCTCTGTTTTGAGGGTATTGGGAAGCTGATTCTGGCCTGGCCTGGCTGCTGGGGTGGGTCCTTTAAGACCACTGGAGCTGCTGCTCATGAAAACACCAGCCTTTCCAAAGCAAATGCAGTCTTCTGCCCCAGCCCTGCTGTCCCAGCCACAGCATCCGCTTAGGCTTCTGGCGTTGAAACTGTGAGTTTTTGCAGATGGAGAGGCAAATACTGGAGCCAAGAGGGCTGCACAGGATTTCCTTTTTTTTTTTTTTTTTTTTCTTCTGGGATTAGGTAAACAAAAAATATGAAGGAAACCCTGGAAACAAAATACCCAGCCTGTTTCTGTTCCAAATCCTAAACCGCAGTGATTGGGCTGCTTTGAGCATCACTGAAAGGCCAGACAGTATGGCAAGCTGCGGTTGCTCTTTGCAGCCCAGGGCTGCGAGGAGAAATGTCATGCAAAGGAGTCAGGGTTGGGCTCCTGCCGCTGCGTAGCCTCTGCTGATGAGCACTAGTGAGCTGCTCAACCCTGCCAGCACCGGGGCACTACTCAGCCTGCCTCCACGGAGCACAGGAGCATCCATGTCTCCCACGTGCAGCTCCCCAGCTAAGGAAACAGGGCAAATCTACTGGCACTACCCAGCGCAGCGTGACTGAGCGTTCAGGACAAGGCTGGAAATGAGGCTGGGGGTTACGCCAGCTCTTTACTTATGTGCTCTCCCGTCCATCAGATGGCTCTGCAGGTACCCAAATGCGGATACCCCCACTGGCCTTCTCTGGGGCTGTCCCAGAAGCCGTCCCGGGTCTGTCCCATGAGGTTAGTCCCTAAAACATGCGATGGCCTGGAGACACATTGAGCTAAATGAGAGCTAGCTTTTCAGCAAGGTCATTTCTGTCCCCTTGGACATCTTCTGCAGATATCAGCTGTCTCAGTAATATCTCCTGTCCTGTGACTCTGTCTCTGCTACAAGAGCCTAAATTGCCCAGAGCCTTCAAATCTGAGCCACCGAAATCCAGCTTGTCCCAGACCTTCCCTGGGGAAATACCCTGGGAACATCTGTCTCACTGCCAGCCAGGTGATTTGGGGCAGCAATGGGGCGAGAGCACCCGTGGGTGGGAAACAGCCCGGAGCTGGATGCGCAGCCTCCGCCTGCACGGCCTCCGGGGAAGAGCCGGTTCGCTGCTCTGTCCTGCTGCCCTTGCTCTGCTCTTGGGCTCTGTCAGGTACGAAAACAAGCTGACAGAGCAAGCCCGAGCCCGGCGGGCTCTGAGCCGCTGCCAGAAAACGCCCACCTCGGTTATAATAAAAGCACCAGCAAGCTAATATTTTTTTTAGATATACGCAGAGATTAGGCTTTCTTAACAAGGCACTAAAACACTTTAATAACTAGCGACGGGAGCTGTTTAAAAGTCCTCTGGGCTTTTCCCCTCCCTCTGTGCCGTGCAGCTCTGCAAGGGCCTGTCCCTGAAGTAATGCAGCCATTTAAGTAATTGAAAGTAGTTCCTTGCACAGAGACTGTGTGAAAAACCATCTTTTCCGAGGCTCCAGGGAGGGAGGAGGGGAGGAGGGTGGCGCGAGCGCGGCGCCGGGTCCGTGACACGCATCCAGGCTCCGGCTCGGAGGGTCGGAGGGGGAGACGGTGTCTAGCCTGCCTCCGAAGCGGCAGCGCCTGTGGGCTGGCAGGGCTTAGGGAGATGGTGCCGGACCCCTTCGGCACGCCGGGAGAGGCACGGGCGCTGCGAGGCGGCCGCGAGCTCGGCGCCTGCCCGTGCAGACACGGCGGCTCTGCACCACCGCGCTGCTGGCGCCGGATCCGGCCCCCAGGCCTCCTCCCTGCCTGCCCCGCTCCGGGCTGGGGGGCGATGCACCCCGTTGCACTGCTCCCGGCATCGCTCTGGGAGGAAAACCCTGTCCGGGTGTCAGGGCCTCTTGGGGCTGCTCTGAAATATCCTGGTACCTCTGGGAACGTGGGAAGGGGAGGGGAGCGGGCTGCGGGGGACGTGCGCGCACCAGCCCGCCTCGAACCGCCCCGGCGAGGTCCTGGGTGCTTGGTGACCCGAAGATGCAAAAGTGCAGGTTGAGCAAGTCTAAACGGGAGTTGATAGAGCCCCGCTCCGCTTCCCTTTGCTTAGCAGCGGCTCCCGTGCGGGGAGCCGGGCTGCGAGCCGCGGGCCGGGGCTGGCCCGGCTCCCCCGCCGCCGGCGGGCGGCAGCACCCCGACCCGTCGGTTGCGCCCCTGAGCGCTGCCCGCAGCCCCGGCGTATTTTTTGGCTGTGTTTGTGCTGGTTGCAGGGAGGGTGGGGGGCAGCAGGGGCTGCAGACTGGTGGAGACACATGATCCCAGGGGAAGGGAGGGGGGCCACGCCGGGCTGCGAACGAGCCGGGCATCGCCGCGTGAGCCTGCCCGCGGCTCCGCGCCGGCACCGGGCGGTCCCGGAGAAGGGCCAGGAACGGGGGCAGAGCAGCGTTGCAGACAACCGGGGGACAGACGCGGCGCTGTCCTCCCTCGCGAAGCAAAACGGGCGCCAGCCAGCCGTCCGTCTGACCCCACGTCTCCCTCGGCCGGGTTTGGCCGCATCTGGCAGAGAGTTAGATGTCTCCGAGGCAAGAAATTCCTACAGGTTTCGTGCAAAGAGGCAGCCAAGGTGAAGGGAGAGACGCTGGTGGGTGTCCAGCCTCCCAGGAAAGCGCTGCAGGACTCCAGCCCGGCCGGGTCCTGGCCCGATCCCCTGGCTGGATCCTGCATCTGGCCTGTGGCTTGGTGAGGTCCCCCCAGTTGCCATGCTGGTCTGGGTCATGGGGACGTCCCCAAGCGATGCCACCCTGGGGGAGCGCGTGGGACCCCTGTGACGGCTGCCCCCACCTGCCTGCCAGCCCAGCTTGCATCACTGGTGGGGAGTGGAGGAAAAATCTGAATTGCTTTTCTGAGAAATTAATCTGCTTTTACCGTCTTAGCACAGCCTGACCTAAAAGAAATCCCCCCCCTTCTTTTTTCTTTTTTGCCATGGGGAGTTTAAAGGGGCAATTACAGCAAATGCATTAAGACAAGACTGCAGGAGAAGGGAGCCAGATCCTCACCAGGGCCAGATCGGTGCAAGCAGTGGGGCTGGGCAGTCTGTGGCAGGATTTCCCGGGCTGCCATCTCCTGTGTCCCCCCTGCCTGGAGACCCAATCCAGGTGGCAGGAAAAAATGCAATTTCACGAGGGAGGACGCCGGTGGCGGGTGACCCCCAAGGGGGCGTCCCGCTGGCGGTCCCGTGCGGTGGGCTGTGACCAGGGGCAGCCGTGGGCGCAGGGCCCGGGCTGGGAAGCGATTCCCTCCCTGCAATACGCCTCTCTCAGATGTCATCTCCAGATCCTTGGAGCCACCACGGCGGTGGCGCTCAGACCTCCTCCTGCCCCGTTTTGGTGCCCCTTTCCCAGGAGCTTTAAAGCTTGTGGGCGGCCCTGGAGAGGGCTCGGCTGCCGGGGCCGCCGGGGCCGCCGGGGCCGCCGGGGCGCCAGGCGCGCTCTGCCCCTTCCCGGCTCTCTGCGTGCCGGGCGGCTCGAGCTCAGCCTTCCGAGCAGACATCAGAGAATCCCCACTGGCTCACCCCTGGGACTCGGGGCTCCCCAGGGATGGCCTTGTTGTCTGGGGGGACATGGTGGCCATGTCCCTGGATAACGCATCCAACCACGCTTCCCCCCGGCTGAGGCCAGGAGAGGACGCGCGGTGCTGGCTGGGGGCGCATGTGGCCCTCAGATGGCTCCTCGCAAAGGGGCTTTGAGCCCCGAAATGGCTCCAGCGGGATCTGAGTCCCTGGGGAGCGGCAATGCTGGCAACCCCAGCATCTCGGGCGCCTCAAGTTCAAGGCCATTTTTGGGTAGCGGATCGTGCTTAGCCCCGGGCCTCCGGGAGGGCGGAAGCAAGCGGTGGGAGCCGTGTGGATCACGGCTGCCGTAAAAAGCCCCGGCACCTCTCGCCCCTCCTTCCCTAAGGCGCTTAGGGGAGGAAAGAGGAGCTTAAAGAGCAACCTCGGGCGCTGAGGGGGCCCGAGCGTGGCCGTGGGGACGCCCTGCGTCTTCAGCCCCTTTCCGCCGCGCTGCGCCCGCTCGCGCTTTCGGCGCGGCGTGGAGGGGCTCGGCTCTGCTCTCCCTCCCCTTGCACCGCTGCCCGGTGCCGTTTTTGAGGAAGTCCCTGCAGGGTTTTTTTTTAGGAAGCCCTGCCCTGGAGCCCTGCCTGCCGGCCAGTCCTCCCCGTCCCCAGGCAGGGGGGCTGCGCTGCCTCCTCATTCCCCTGTGGCTTCTCCTCCTCCTCCTCTCCGTGCTGGGGACCTCTGTCCCATCCTGCTGCCCTCCCAAGGGCCCCCAATAGAAGATGTCCGGCCTCAGGAGCCCCCTCACCTGGGAACGGGGAGGGAGCTGTGCCGCGTAGCCTGTTCCCTGCCCTGCCTGCCCCCCCGAACAAGACCCCTGGCTGGGCACGAGGCGGTTTGGGGGGCACAGTGCTGGGTCTGGCAGACAGCTTGTCCCACACCGGGCGGCCAGAGAGGAGCCGATGGCCACAGGAGGGAGCTGGGACCCTTCCTTTGCGCCCAGCTCCGCGGACAGTGGTTTCAGGTGGCTGCTGGGTGGGCGCAGAGCACCCGTCCCCGGGCAGGGGCTGCTGGCTTTCTGCAGGAACGGCCCTCCGAGGCTCCCGGGGGTTTTACCTGGATGCCAGTGCTACACCGGACTGCGTCCCCTCAGCCTGATTTCTCACCAGCTTCTCCGCGGCCTGTTCCCAAGAGCTGGATCAAACGGCAGTGTTAGGGCTGCTGAAAGCCAGCCCTAAAGACGTGCCGGGAACGTGGCAAACGCAGTCCCGGGCGGAGGGGACTGACTCCGTCCTTGGGGAAGCCACCACCTCACTTCCAGCAGCTGCTGACTGGTGGCCCCAGAAGTAGAAAAGATCCAGGGCTGTTGCCCGCAGCTCTGAGCCAGAGCAGGGAAGGGGAAGGGGCTCTCTCATCGATCCCCTATGGACCTAGGCACGGCAGCTGGGGGGTACGGTGTCTATACGGCCAATATATGGTGAGCAGGTCCAGCTGGCAGAGAGTGGAGGGCCTGCTTAAAGGAGAAACAAAACAACCCAACCCAAGGAACGACAGGTCTGCTTTCCTCGCAGCGTAGTCTGTATTTATCCCTCCTTCCCGAGCACGGCTTCTTCAGGGAGCAGCGCTTCGCCTGTCTCGGCCGAGGCCGAACGGCAGCCTTTGGCATGCAAAATACCTAGTAATTTGGGCTAAGCTCGGTTCTGCCACAGCCCAGTTACCTGCCCTGTGTGTCATTACCCAGGATCCTGGAGGATGCCTGCGTGGATGTCTCGAGGGTCTCTGTGCAGAGAGCACCCCGGTGGGGCTCCTGTCCTGGGCAAGGCTTCATTTTTCTGCCCTAAAACCTCCATGGAGGCGGAGGTGTTCAGTTTGATGGCCTTGGAGCTAGCGAGCCCCCTTCGCCAGCACAGCTTTCGTGGCCTTTCTCCTGGCCTTAAAATACAAATCAAACTCTCAGGATGTTCCTTTTCCTATTTGGTTTGGTAACTCGCCTCTCTCTTTGGCTGCTGTTGCTGCTTTTCACGCTTCGAGGAGCATCTTGCTGACATCTCTGGCTCTGGCAGGCTACCAGGGAGGCTCCTCTTGGTGATGGCCCCATTAAGGCACAGACTTGGTTGCAGCATCATGCTGGAAGGACCATGGTGTACCTCATTTGAGAAGATGTGTGTGCAGGAATGCAGCTAGTGCATCCAGACAGATCAACACTCGTCTGCTGCCAGCTGCCACACGTGGCTCTGCCTGGAGCGATGCTGCGTATTGCTTGCTGATGGGGCTGGGGCTGAGATTTTCACGGCAATGAAAGCAATAGCCATGCTAGAAAGGGGAAGTGAGGATCTACTTGGAGTTAGCAAAGGAAGAGGATCCTTTTGGGCAGAGAGGAGCAGGTAGGACTTGGCAGCAGAGGACACATGAGTTACCTGCTGATGGTGCCCTGGGAGGGAAGGGGAAAGGATTTGGGGGCTCCCTGGAAGGTCTCTATGTCCGTTGGCTCGTGTGTGCCTCCCAACATTGGGCGCACGTGTTCCGGCTGACCACAGCACAGAGCCAGCAAGCCCAGCTGGCTTGCAAAGTTGGCTACTTTGGGGTCACTAAGGGTGTGGCCACACCAGGATGGGTCTAAGGGATGCAGCAGAACCAGTTTGCTCCATGGTCAGGGGATGTTTTGTTCAACTAGAGCTGGTGGTAGAGGGGATCTGGTGGCTTTGGCCTGGCCCTGGGCATGCAGGGAAGTGTCTTTGGGGAGGTGGTCCTGGGGCTGGCCTCCCTCTACCCCAGAGCCAGCGCAAGAGTGCACCCTGTGAAACTGGCTGTGAGTTGGAGCTGCAAAACTACTGAGAGAATTAGTTTCCTAGATAGGTTTACAGCCAAAAAATGTTGGTGGGTTTGGTGGAAATCTGTAGGATCTGGGATGAAATCATCCTGCTCTGATCCTGCAAATGAGCAACCCTGGTCTGCAAGGGACCGGCATGGCCAACTCTCATCCTGGACATAGAAGGAGCGACTAGATGCTCTCCTCCTCCTGAAATGTTCCTTGACAGCTGATTACAAGCGAGCACAGCCCTGAGCTCTTGTATTGCACCTGGAGGAGTTCACCTCCCTTGTGGCCGATGTGCCAGGGTGGGTTTGGCCACCTTCCCCCAAGGCTTGGCTCACGCTGCAGCCCCAGATCCCTGCTGCGTCCTGGTCTCTCTGTCCCCACATTTGCAGCAGCCCTGGAGACCCAGTAAGCCTGGATCTGTCACCCTGGCTTGAAGCCACCCAACGTGCTGGGAGGCTGCTGGTGGTGACGTGGGCACCGTGCGGGGTGGGCAGGGGACACGAGCAGCACAGTGACTCTGCCTGCAAGTTGGGGTGGCTGAGAAGGGGAGTTTGCACGGACACCCACATTTCTCACGTAGTCTCATCATCTTCCCGCTACCCCCTGCTCCTTCCCTCTTTTCCCCACCATGTCCCCACAACACAGGACAACCATGCACAAAAGGACCAGCTGCCTCCTCTCTGGCTCGTTTCCCTCGTGATCTTTGTTTGGTTGGTGCATTCTTCATTTTTTTTCCTGTTTTTTGCTATTCACAGGGAAGAAAGGAAGGTTGTAAACACCAGTGGGCAGATGTCAGGGCAGGACTGATGAGCCAGGAGGAAGGGTTCATGCCACACACCCCACCCCCAGCCAAGTCCTCAGAGGTTGGCAAAGCCGGGATGAGTATGGATTTGCTCTGCAGCGTTGCAGTGCCAGCGCGTGCTGCCAAGTTGCCATGTGGCTGCAGCTCACACCTTTCTCCAGTCGGCCCTGCCTTGAGAGGCAGCCACGAGCACTGGTGGGTTCTGCCATCCTTGGGAATGTCCCTCCTGCCCAGGTGCCCTGTAGCAGCCACAGGAGGAGACCAGCCCTCCCCCAGCTTGGTTTTGTGGGAGAGGGAAGTGACCAGCACTGATTTGTCCCACAACGGGTGGTCTCGGTGGGGTTTATTCGCCGCTCCCAGGGATGCTGGTGAGATGCTCCCCAAGAACAGCAAAGTCGCTCGTGGCAAGAGATTATAAAAGAGGCGCTTCCTGTTGGCCCTACCCCAGGGATCGCCCGCCGGCGCCAGCTGTCACCCACGCCGTGGCCGCCGTCACGTCTGCCGCGGCAGGTGGCAGGTCTCGCCGATGGCGATGACCACGTCCTGGGGCTGGTGGTCCCGGCGCCGCGGCACCTCGGGCATCTCGCTCATCTCGTTGACGCTGTTGCTGATGCAGTTAACGTCGCTCTTGTTGCTGTTGTCGTCTGGGCTGGGACCGAAGATCCAGTCTGGAAGGAGAGGAAAAAGCACAAAATGAGCCCCTGGCTACCTGGAGCCTGTTCCAGTTCCCAGACTCAAATCCCAGCGTGCCAGCTGGGAAGCTGCTGCCTTGTCCAACCATCGCTCTGGTTATTAACCCCCCAGGAGGGTGCCTCTCCCAGCCCCTCTGTCCTGTTTGGCTCCCCATCTCCACAGATGGGATGCTCCTTCCCACGCTCCCTCCTGGCAGCGATGGTATTTGTGCCCCTCCGCTTCTCCCAACAGCGTGTTAGTTCTCAGGCTGCTGGTTTCTGGAGGCTCTCTGGGCTTAGGCAAATGAAATCACACTGCTAATCCAGAAAATTAAAATTAAGTGTCTGCGAAGCGGTGCATCTGGGCTCTCCGGCACAGGAAAGCAATGTATTTTGTGCTTTCTGCTGTTGGAAATTGAGATCCTGACAAAGTCACCATGTCAAATTCAAATGTGGCCGCTGCTGAAATAAGTAAGCGTGATCCAAGCCAGTGGCCAGGAGCAGTGGCCAGGGTCTTGGTTAATTGGCCATGAGAGTGTATCATGATGTGCCAGGCCTTGAAACCCTCTGTGGCCGGGAGGAGTTGCTTGCGGGCCGTATTTCTGGCAGGCCACCCCAAAAAATAGGGCACAGCCTTGAGCTAGTCTGGCCCCTCTGACAGCCCTGGGGACAACTCACCACCCAGACAGGCAAGGATCGCTGCTGGATGGTGGTGTGACCGGGACGTGCCCTGCAGCATGTGGCTCAGTGGAAAAATGCTGCCGCTTCCAAATTATTTATTGTTTCTGGGGTTTAAATTTGACTGTTGAGGACTATGCAAGCTGTAAGAGCCTGTGCACAGCAGTGGTGGAAGGCGCTAGCAGTGAGAAAAGCAAAGCGGTAGAGAGCTGGGGTGAGGAGAGAGGAGGCCTTGGGGCTGGACAGGAACTAGGCGGGTGATGGGGGGGGCAGGTGGCAAGGGGTGAGCAGCCCGCCTGTGGTTCAGGGACCACTGCTTGGCATCTCCAAAGTGATGCTCAGGGGCTTTCAGGTGGTGGAGAGTGTTGTTGGAATAGGTAGGGGAAAATGGAGCAGGGGCAGGCACCAGCTGAGGGAAAAGGGCAGGGATTGAAGGGGGACTGGGACTCCCTCCTGGACCAGTTTTCTGCTCCCCAGTGCCAGGCCTGGACACGGTGCAGGCAGGGCTGGAAGTGCTGCTGTTGTTGGGGTGACAGATTAGCTGGGTTGCAGGATCTGTGCACTGCACGTAAAGAGAAACTGGGCAAAGTTTCCTGGGAGACACCAGTCAGCCTCTGTAATAGGTCTGAAGCAGGGATACACAGGCTCTTGCTGGCACAAAGCCTTCTGGCTGTGATCACACTGCAGTCAGCACAGGTGCTCCCGGACAGACACCCACTGGGACGGTGTGCAAGGCTTGCAAACACTGTTTCCCTCTGCAATCCAAACACCCTGGAATATGCCTGCATGTGCACACCAGGGAAATACTCCCTCTGCCTCTGCGTGCTCAGGCTCGCCGGGCTGGGCTGGAAGAAGTGCACTGCAAGCACCAGGCTGAGCCCAGCCACCATTTCGGTGGCCTCTGCCATGTGCTTCACAGCAATGCCGGGGTCTGAGTCCTGCGAAGGGAGGGCAGATGCACCAGGCTCTCCCAGGACAGGGCCCAATGGGCACTCTCCTTCCCGAGGAACATGCACTGAAGTTGGACTGGAGGGTGCCAGTGGAGGGTGCCACTTCCCTGGCAGCAAGATGGTTGGAGAGGAGGAACTGGAGGCAAGTAGAGCAGCATGGAGATCCCCATGCTGATGCCAGCCTGCAGCGAGCCAGGGCACTGTGTGGGTTTGCCAGCCCATCCTTCAGCTCCCAGGGGTGCTTGGTGGTCTTCCCATCCCCAGAAGGCGGGATCGGTCCCAAATCTCTGTGTAGACATCAGCTGGATGGTGTCTTAGCACTGACCCAGCACCAGACTTCTGCTCTCCTCCGTGCCTGCAGTCAGCAGAGCTGTGGGCCCAGCAAAGCCCATGCAAGATTTATAATTAGCTTTCATTAAACCCGATCCAACCTATTTCTGAATCCAATTGACCAGGGAGGAACTCTACCAGAGCCCGGGACCCTGCTATCTTGCCAATTATGAAAATGGAAGGGAACAGCAGATAAGAGACATACTTGCTAATGAAATAAAACGGAGATGGTTATCGTGAGGCAGACAAAGGGACCGGCCTGTTTTATTTGCTTCTGAGGGACTTCACTTCTTCGCTGACGGATCACTCCTGAGAAATAATGTTTCTCTCCTTTGTGGCATGGGCTATTTCAGAGTCTTTTATGTTCCTGCAGAAGATTTCAATTGCAATTCTTCCCTGGGAGGAGGCAGCCTGGCTGATGGAGCACGGGGACGGAGAAAGGCAATCAAAACGAGAGCTTGCCTTTTTCATGGGCTACAGAAAAAGGTTCTCCAGCAAAACTGAGGCCAAGTGATTGCAAATCCCAGCATGCCATCCCGAGCGCAGCGAGGTGTGGGGCTCCCTGGAGATTAGCCTTTTGGTGGTTGTCTCAGGCCCCAGCATGGGCACAGATCAGGGATTGATTGCTAAGCAGCAAGAGGTGGCTCATGAAAAATCCAGCTGCGATCTCAGCGATGAGCAGAGCAGAAGATCTCGTTTCATAGGGCACAAGTAGGGCTCAGATGTTGGTGCAGGTGTGAGAGAAGAAATGGGAAAGACCTGAGGTCCTCTGTGTGCTCAGTGCAGGCTTGGACCTACAGCAAAACACCATGTGTTGAATTTTGGTGCTTTTTAGAAATGACAGAAATGGGGCTTCACCCCTCCCTACCCCTCTCCAGCAATTTTGAAGGAAATCCAAAAGTTTTATCATCTTTGCAGCACAATGTTTGACTTTTCCAGCCTCAAACCACTTGGCTAAGCCATGCCCTAGAGCAAGGTGTGTGTTTTTTTGTGGTGACGTTCCTGCTGCTGAGCCAAGGCAGAAGCTTAGTCCCACCATGGGGGCTTGGAAGGAGGGCGATGAGGGTTGCTGGTGCCACCAGCCCTTTCAGCACATGCCTTAATGCAGTAGCTAGGGCAATTGGAGCTGTTTCCAGCCCGGTGCACCCCTTGCCTTACCCTAGGCCCTGTACGACGCAGGGCCTCCCTGAAGACTTGACGCTGGCCCGGCTGGCTGCAGCCATGAGCCACTGTGTGGCAGCTCTCAACTGCTCAGGGAAGGCCTTCGAGACCGCGGTGCAGAGACTGGTTTGCCCTTTGCTGGTTTTAACCCCAGGATTCTGCAACCACCATGGAGATAAAATGCGAAAATGATTTCACCAGAAATCCTGGTCTCCCCCTGGGCAAACCCCACGAGACTAGCCTGATTTAACCCCCTGGCGTGCAAGGAGCGCCTGGATTTTCACCCGGCGAGAATCTTGTCCTGGAAGACAGAGACTTGTGACTTGTGCCGCAGGGCCTGGTTTGGCGAGATAGGAAACATGGCCTTGGGGTGCTGATGGAAATGTGCTGCCCAGCGACACCTGGCAAACTCACGCTGGGGCTAGTGGAGGTGGCTCGACGCCCCGCGAGCCCGGCTCCAGCCTTGTCGCACCTCTCAGAGACCTTCCTCTGCTCTCAGCACCGCGCTGCAGCTCTTCCCCACCCCAGGGAAGGAGCAATGCAAGAAAGAAAATATTTTCTCTATTTTTCCTTATTTTCTCTTCTGTGTTCGCCTCTGCAGCACTCAGCAACAGCCGCGGGGAAGCTGTCTGGGCGCTGGTGGACGTGGGCTGTTCTCAGCCTGGCTGCTCGTTGCGATGGGAGCGGCGGGGAGAGAGGCACCTGCGAGGCTGCCAGCGGGACCACGCTCGCAGCAGTCGTGGTTGGGCCCCTCTGCGCCCAGAGCCCAGGCAGAGGGGGCCCTGGGGCTATGGGGCGTTTAGTTTTCATTTGAATTATTCATTCCCTGGCCAAAACCTGGGATCCCAGTCACAAGCGTTTCCCCCAAAGGGGATGTCAGCCAAACCTAAAAGGCTCATTTATGTTTTTTCTCCTTTATGCACTCCGTTTTGCTTGGATTTATTGGACTTGGACCTAAACTGCCTTCATGGTTGCCCCAGGCGGAGAGTCACGTTGGCCGGACCCATACCCTTGAGACCTGCTAGTCTCGTTGCAGCCGTTGCGGTGAGGAAGCGGAAGGCAGTAATAAGATTGCCTCCTACAAATACTATTAAAGGTCTCGGCTTGCGCTCCTTGACGTCAGCTGTAAAACTCCGGTGGGAGCACGGGCTGGTCCAGCAGGAGGAATAGGCTTAGGCTGCAGAAAGACGGGTGACAGGTCCCCAAGCCTGCCGGGAGCCCTCGGCTGGGAGTTGCTGCGTGCAGAGGGTGGGAAGGCAGAGGGAAGCAAAGGCCACGTCTGTGCGTGCCCACGAGCGGCGTGAGGTGGTATTTGGTGACCCAGTGGGGAGCGGGCAAATCCTTGGGGGTGTCAGTTTTGCGTAAGCAGCAAAAGAAGCAAGAGCTGGATGGGGCAACGTGGCGATAAGGGAAGAACCGCCGAGGCTGGAAATTTTAGGGAAGAGCCTGGGAGCTTGGCTAAAGAGTCAGGCCGAGCCGCTTCCTCGGGAAAAGCGGCCCTGTTTGCAAGGGCTGCGATGCTTCCTCGCTGGAGGGGCCGTGTCCGGCTTGGGTGGCCGCGGGAGAAGGCAGGCTTGCCTAAGACTGCTGCAGTCTAATTCCTGGGTAAGTGCGGGCAGGACTGTACGCTCTAATCCGAACCGCTGCTTCCCTGGGAATTATTTCTGGAGCCTGCTGGATCTAATTACCCAGTAATCTGCAGGAAGATGTAATTAGGCTGTCATTAGAGGGTATTTACTGCGATGCCTTTATGATTTGACTGTGTAAGTAAGGAGTGAAGTAATTACACAATTACACGTTATTTGTGGCCATTTATGGCCTGTAACTTCAGCATGTTGCCATGTGCGGAAAAGGGGGGAGGAGAGCGAGTGTGGCCCCCGTGCGGAGCCGGTGAAGGATTTCCTGAGGCAAGGCCACATAGAAATGATCATAAAAATGTCAGTGTCCTCGTCCTCCTGCAAATATCCGCTGTCCCGCTCTCTCCCAGCTGCAGCTCGTGCAGCCGTTTTAGGGCTGCAGCCCGCCAAAGCCCAGCCGGCGGCGAGCGGTAATCCAGGGTTTAGCCGGGAATTGATGCCCCAGGCAGCTCCTCCCTCGAGCCTCGACCGCCGGACGGGGCAGGAGGGCTGAATCTCACCGCCTCGTCCCAGCACGTGGAGGCTGCCGGGGGAAACCCAAGGAAGGAGGACAGAGAAGCCCTTCATGTCTCCAGTCCCAGCCAGGGAGGGCAGTGTCCTGGTGTGATCAGACCATGCTCCGATGTGGAAGGACCATAGGGTCTTTGATCTCATGGGCTTGGTTGAGCTACCTCACTTGATGCACAAGCACAGGTTAGGAGCCTCTGGGAGCAAACCCATCACAGTTTGGAAATCAGAGGGTGGTGAGGGCTGGGAGCTGGGGGACAGTGGTAACTGGCTGAAGGTAGCTAAATCTCTTGCTATCACTACAGGTATTTTTCTTTCCATCCCTTAAATCTGGCAGGGGGTTCATATGAGCAACATCAAATAGACACAACTGCCACCCACAGCAAAATCAGATCCTGTTGCAGAGCAAAGCTGACGTTCATGTTCATGCATGCTCCAGTCGGAAAGCAAATGAAACAAAGTGAGGCTGAAACACCTGCAGAGGAACACCTACCCCCAATGCACGCACACTGCTACTCACACACGGAGTCCTGTCCCAACACCTGGGACTTCTCCCCGGTTCTCCTCCCTATGGGAGCTGAGAGGAGACAGCGGATAAATGCTGTGAGCTGGACTCATCTATTTCCGATTTGGCCGAGAGTGAATCCATCACATCTCCCTGCCCAGCTGGCAGCTCTGGCCACTAGATTTTCCCCTGCTTTCTAATTGCCCCTAGCAGACCTGCAAACCCAGCACGCTCACCAGAGCAGTGTCGCCCCGTTACAGCTGACGGCTTTCAGCAGCAGAGATCTAGTGAGGAAAGTGACTGAACCTGCAATGGCCCTGGGGCACCCAGCAGACCTGGGGCACCCAACAACGCTGAGGCACCCAAGGGACCCAGGCACCCAAGGTCCAGCTCCAACGAGCAGGGATCCGCAGTTCCAGTCCTGAGACAGCGCAGCCGGTACCACAGTGCTGACCGCAGCAGCATCCCCAGGGCTGGAAAGGCTGCATGTGAAGGTAGGTGAGAGCATTTGCCTCCCCTTACCCACCTCCAGAAAGGAGGTCTTGGCATGTGCTGCAAAATCAGGGCATGCTGGCGGTGACAAAGCTTCCTTTGTGGAGGCCTCAGATTAAACAGATAGACAAAATGCCGTCCTCCAGGTCTCAGAGCCAGGCTGGGGCTGAGCAGTGTGTCCTGGGCTGCCAAGCCCCCGCAGCATCCCAGCTCAGCTGTGCAGCTCCGCTCTTCACCGGCTCTGCTGCGGGTCAGCGCGCCAGTCCCCGTCCTGCAGGGCTAAAGGTGAGGCAGAAGGTGCTGCGATGGGGTGAGGTCCATATAGAGTGACTGATCAGGAACAGCCGGGAAGAGGAGACAGGGCAGACGGGAAATTGAGAGTGGAGGAATTGCTAAGTGGCACTTGGTGCCTCTGCACCTCCCTGGCTCTGCCTGAGTCTTCCACAGCCTCCCCAAACAGCAAGGCCTTTGGGATGTGTTGAGCAGTGTTAGGGAGGGAGCAGCAATCTCCATTCTGGGCTGCCTGGCTCTTGCAGCATGTTTTAGCCCTGCACCAAGTTCATCTAAACTCCCCAGCTGGTAACACCTACTGACCCTTTTGTAGTGGGGTGAAAACGCAGGACTCCAGGACTTGGCTTATGAACAGTTGGCAGCTCACCACCAGTGGTGAGTGTAATGTCCCCTCCACTCTCCCCTTCACCTCTTGCTCCTTATTTCTATTCCAGTAAAGCTGGGAGCTTCATGCCTTAGTTTCCAGCCAGGGTTGACTCAAAAAAAAAAAAAAAACAAAAAAAAAAAAAAAAAAACAACAACAAAAAAAAAAAACAAAAAAAACCACAGTTGAATCTGCAGGTCTGGACTGTGGCCCTGATGATGGATGAAAACTGCCCTCTTACCCCACTGCTTCTGCAGTCTCTCCTCCAGAGTCCTGGGAAAGGTGACCCTGGAGCAACACAGGTGCCAGTTCAGCCCTCTGGTAGCCGAAGGCTGAAAAATAGCTCCTGCTCCAGCCGCTCTGTAGCATGAGGTGATACAGACCTGTCCCCCCATCCCCATGCAGCCAGCTGACACCTAGATATCCAGAAATACTGCAGCAAAAATAAAATGTCATACCTTCTTTGAATCCAAACTTGTTAAAGGCACTTCTGCTGTGACTTTAGCACCTTGACATGGATATTGTCCTACATGACAGGAAGAGCACAGACACCAAGAAAATAGGTCTTGCTGAGACCTCAATAATTCAGGTGTTTCCCTACTTATGGTGGATGAGTCTTGGCAGTCAGAAGAGTGGAGAAAAGTGGGAGAAAGTTTTGAAATTTAGCTGTAACTGAAAGAGTGAGATGTTCACACCC
The DNA here is from genome assembly GCF_028389875.1 of Rhea pennata. NCBI lineage: Eukaryota > Metazoa > Chordata > Aves > Rheiformes > Rheidae > Rhea > Rhea pennata. The sequence goes on along the minus strand of NC_084670.1, from coordinate 10,765,064 downwards.
CCAGCAGAGATGGAAACAAACAACGGAAGAGGAAAAATGTTAGATGAACGTTCAAACTTGTGTTCTCATTTCATCTGCTTTAAATGGAATTGGGTGTGAAAACACCTGCTAAAAAAGCCCTTTTTCCAGAAGCAGAAGCATTTCTTCATCTGAAACAGATCCTGAGCCACTGATCACTTTGTTCTCTCCCCCAGGATAGGACCAGCTCAGGCCAATGCATCTCCAGCACACCTGAGTTCATGGGTATCCCTCATCTGCCTGACACAAGGCAGCAATCACAGCTGGAGACAAGCACCACATCATTTCTGTATCATTTGCAGGAAAGACTCTGGTTATTCATTAGCTGAATAAGCAGCAATCTCCCTGGTTGATCTGCTAGGAAATCTCTGCCTCTGTCAGTGGTAATTTGTGAGCAAAAAGTTCCTTTTTTCCCCCAAATTCACATCTTTCTAAATAACTTGCTGCTGAAGCCTGTTCTTCCTCTCCTGTTTTGCACAAATTTCTTAAATTAGCTATGCTGGCTGAGTTTTGCAGAAGAGCCTGAGCAACCCTAGGAAGAAGGAGCCCACTGCTTTGCAGATTGGCAGGTAAGGAGACAACCTCTCTGCAGAGCTGTCACCGGCATAATGGGACTGATGGCGAAGGGGGGCTGCGGAAGAGGCATTCAGTCACCGTGCTCTCGTCAAGCGGCTTCTTCTCTGCAACGAACAACCAACTCACTGGACCAAACCCGCATTTGGTCCAAGTCCTGTTTGTCTGGCACCATTGCTGCTCTGGAGAGCAGGTCTCCAAGAGGTGATGTCTCAGATGTGGGATGCGGCAGGCGAAGATGCTTCTGTGCATGGCAAGTTGCTCTCAGCGTGCTGCAGCCTCAGGCATTAGCCGCAGAGGCAGCGCAAAGCCGGCTGGAGAGTGAAGTGTTTCACTGAGAGTCAGCTCAAGCAAGCCCAGCGCTTCCACCGAGGTAGAAAGTCCTCATCCCAGGGACCACGCACAGCACATTGCAATAGTATGTGAGCCGAGATAGGAACCCAAATGCTGCTGTGGGAGGCACAGCTACAGCCCTGTCCCGAGCCACCCTTCGCTAGCCTTGGTCAGTGCCCGGCCGTGCTGTGAGCAGGGAGCCAGCCTGCTGCCTGGGCTTTGCACAGCAAAGGTTTGGCCTGAAAAGCAGCTCTCTGAGCATGGGGTCACATCTGCCTGCTTTTCCCAGGGCCAGACCTCTGGGGCCGTATGTTGGGCCAAGGACTGCAGCCTGGTAGGACCAGCCACTGTGATGCCAGGGCTGAGGTGGGGCACGGTCATCCTGTGGCAGCTGCTGCTGAGTCCTCTGCTAGACATTGACACCCATGAAACAGCAGCCAAGGAGTCGCTAAGCACCCCTGTGCGTTATTCTTGAGCAAGAGGGAAACTGAGGCAGAGAGGGTCAGGGTCAGAAGTAGGCTGGCACCAAAGTGTGATCCCAACTACTGGTCTGACTACAGTGCTGCAGTTGATGGGGTCAAAGTGTAATTCACCCCTTGGAGAGGTGGGGAAACAGATGCGAACTTGGTACTGTCTCTTCTTTTCCTATAGCTATGGAAGTCAAATGGATCATTCCCAAAACAGGCCCAGAAAAGGAGAGAGAAGTCCCCTCTGATGGGCCCGACGCAATCTGCAGTCTCTGCCTCCTAAGAGAGCCGAGGGCTGAGTTATCCTAAGGGCCCTGTGGTTCTACGGGGGAGCAATTAAAAGCAGATCCCGATTCCCTGCAGGATCACCCAGGAGCTATTTTCAGCAATGCTACATTCACACGCAGTTTCTTTGTTCAAGGAGATGGTTTCCTAAAAGGAGCCTGAAACATGGTGGATGGCGACAAGGCAGAAAAATAAAAAGAGGGCTGATGGGTCAAAAGGGCAAAGAGAAGAGAGACCTGCTCCGAGAACGCCTTAGGGTTTCCACCAGCCCCAAAGGCATCAAGCAGCATCACCCCACCGGTGGCCGCGAGCCTCCCCTGCAGCCGGGCGTCTGCCCCTTCCCAAAGTTTGGTTAAGGTCTCCTCCAGGGATTTGCGACACGGAAACGGCCTTGGCCGGACTGGGTGATGCCAGCAAAGGTCTCCCCTCGTCACTCCTCCAGCAAGCCCACCGGCCTCCCCCCCGCAGAGCAGCTGCTCCCACGCAAACTAATAGATCTTTTCTGTGCGGTTTGCTTGCAGATAGCAGGTCGCCTTCCATCAGGGATCACATGCACACCACAGTCTCCATAGCAACTGCTTTGTTTCAAGTTAAACTTTTTTTCCCTCCCCTTTTTTTCTCTCTTTTTTTGTGTTTAAATAAAGGCGATTTGCACTGAACTGCTGGGGCTGGAGAAGGGAGGAGGGCTTATTCCCCAGGATTGCAGTAATTAGGTTCTTCATATATTGGCGACAGGCTTGTAATTTGCAAAGCCGGCACTTAGCTGCAGCGTTGCCTGCCAGCAGCTCGCCAGTGCTCCGGAGTTAAGCTGCTTTCTAAATGTTACGACCTGATTTGTCTTAACTGGCAGCCGGGTCTGAGCCAGCCGCCAAACACGCTCACGCAGAAGGCTTCCTCCTGTCTCGGGAGTTCGCCTCCATCCCGGAGCTGGGCAGGTCCACCCAATTATTTTGGGAAGCCCTGGCCAGAGCGGGGTTCAGCCACCCTGTTTCCGTACAGCCCTCTCGCCCCAAACCTTTGCTCATGGAGCGCGTTGGCCACTGCTGTCCCTACAGCCTGCAGGCGCCTTCTGATTTTGCCTGGTGCTTATCCTCTCTGGCAGGTTACCTGGCTGCTAAGAAAAGGACTAAATCCCAGCTCAGGCAGCCCAGTGCCAGGAGTCACCAGCTTCCTGGGCCTGGCCGAGCGGCACCGCAGCTTGTGACCGAGGCTGGCACGTGGCTCAGAGCAAGCAGGGAGAGATCAGAGAGAAATAAAAGTGTTTTGGGCATTTCTTGGTTGGGTCTCTTGAGGAAGAAGTAAGCATTGGCTCTTTCAGAGTCTTTTTTTTTTTTTTTTTTTTTTTTTTTTTTTTTCCTGTATCCAGGCTGCTTGGACAGGAGATGGGTGACAAAACTGCCACCCTTCCCTGGCTGGAGGGCAACTCTGCCTTCTCCCAGGCAGCTTGCCTATCCGAGGATACATCTTCTTCTCTTCTCTTCAGCCTCCCATTTCCTGCTCCTCCCCACCCTGCTGGACATCACAGCATCATTAGTCTCTCCATTGCTGGGCTGCCTGGACTTCGGGGATACCTGGGGAAGTTATAATTGAATTTTTAAGAAACTGCTGGGAGAGCATTGCCAGTGTCTCAAGTGTTCTTTTGAATTTCACAGGGTGAAGGCATGGTTGGGCCCATCAAAAGAGCAAAGCAACACCCAGAGAGCCCACCCACAATCCCAAACTGATCCTAAAACTCGCTTCTTGTAGGCCTGGTGAGCACATGAGGCTGGGTGGTGTTTCGACTCTCCCAGCCATGTCTTACAAGCTGTTATTGAGAAGTCAAAATCATCTTTGCTGTCTTTGAGCGAATGTTTAAAGTAGTGATTAACTATTCACACTTTAATCTCACTGAAACAGGCTCCAGCCCTTTGGCATCTTATTTCCATCTGTCTCTGTATCCTTCTAAATATGATTAGCTCCGAAATGCTGATAACGGAGGTTTGTGCTGCTGCTGAGTATATAAATTCAGCCATTGTGCTAAAGGAGCTAATAGACCAGCTTCTTATTTACTGTCCCTTGGTCCCTCTGTCCTGTCCCCGAAATCAGTTTATGCAAACTCATTCAAATGAAACCTCTTTAAAGGCTGCTGCTTGCCAACGTTAACAAACACAATCTCGGCCGCTCTCCTCCGAGGACTGCCTCATTTTTGGTATATAAACGGCGTGAAGATGGGCTCAGTGTGCTAAATAGGACAAGCTGGAGGCAGCCGGTGGTGCTGAGGGATGCATCTGGAGTTTGGGAAAGGCCCTCTCATTTCTGTCCATATGTGGCAGAAACTCACACTGGTATCTCCAGCCCGGGTGCAGGGAAGGAGTCTAGCCTTGAGCGTGGTGAATGTTTTGCTTGCAGTCTAGAAAGTGGGTGTATTTAGCCTGGGAAAGGGCTTCTTACAAAGTGAGATAAATTAGGAAAACTTGAGGTCTGTCTCTGTTCTTGTTCAGTCCTGGGATGTCCTGGGGTTGCAAATGGGTTTGGAAGCCCCTTTGCGAGGGAAGGGCACCCCGCCGACCCCATCTTGCACAGGGGCAGAAGCAAAAGGTGCAGAGCAAGCTGATGTGGTGGTGCCCAAGGTCATCAGGGAGCTTCATGGCTGAGCTGGAAATAGCATTGCAGGGGCAGGGAAGGGAGCCCAGGCCGCAGGCAGTGACTTCAGCCTCCCTCCCTGCCTGGGAGGACACATCATTTCTGTGGCTTTTGGCCCTGCTTCACAGCACCCCTTGGCGACGTGGTTTTCGAGCACTCTAAATCAGGGTTGTGGTCCCCAGCTCTCTGGGACCACGGGTGTTTCTAAGTGTGGAGTCGCCCCAAGGGCGCTGAGACTGCAGCAGCATAGATATACGAGGGCCTGCCATAAATACCTGGGGTTGTCTAACATGGTCCCTTTGGGTATCTCAGGGCAGGAAGACATATATTTTTAGGTGATGTCTCTGCTGCCTACTTTTGTTGGGAAGGCAGCACTAAATCAGATGAGCAGCAGAGCCAGGAGCCGTTACAGCCCCAGCAAGCTGCTGATTAAGTGTTATATTTAACACTCTTAAGACTATATCTGTTTCTGTCCAGCTTGGGTGAAGAAAGTCTCTGTAGCAGCAGCTCCCTGCTACTCTCAAAGCTGAGCCTTCCACAAGACCCTGAGCATGCTCCCTGCCATGGGGTTCATCTCTTTCTTGTCCCACACACCTCCTCCCCAAGAACTGTGTCCCCCCAGCTGTCAGTCCCCTGGGACATGCTGATGGTGGGGCTTCACTTGCCCCCCATTAACAATTATTTAGTGCTGCCCATCGAGCAGGCACCAGCTGGCGTTTTGGCTGATGTGCATCCCCAGAGCTCCTGCGTCCCCGAATTGGGGAAATAAAGAGGAATTGTGAACAAACATGTGGGCTTTAGTCCAGACTAATGCAACCTCTTCTCTCTCACTGCTGACAAGGCACCTGTAGGGCTTCATGCCCCCACTGGGGGCAAGTTTGTAGCAAGGCATCTGCAAAGGGATTTTAGCTCTGAACCCATGCAGAGGACCTCATTCCCTGGCCATTTCAGGGGGGTTTAGGCACATCAACGGGAATGTGGAATTAAATCTCTCTGTGGATCCCTCCCAGCCTCCATCCAAACTAGGGCACCAGCAGCTCCCTGCAGCGAGGCCCTCCTCTCCCAAAGGACACTGCGAGCCTGTCACCAGGACGTGGCATAGGCGCTGAAAGTACCGAGGATTTGGAAAGGAATTAGGCACACCTGTGGAGGGGAAGTAAAATGTAACAGATACCACCTCTAGAAGTCCCAAAGCAGGGACTTCTGGCAGGTGGTAGGGAAAGGATCAGTCAGTGTTGCCCACTGCGGACCCTTATCAGAGATGGCATGAGGGTTGGAGGTGCCTTGCACTCCCCAGTACCACCAGCTTACAAATTATGGGGCGAATTGCAAGAGTTTTTTGCTGAGTACTCGCCATAACCAACCAAGCATATTTTCCATCCCACCGTGGCAGCAGCCAGCACCGTGTTTAAGCTGCTGTTTCCAATGACAAGAGACCTTGTTCGTCAGTAGCAAAATGAAACTACATGGCCAAGAGACCAATTCTTATAAAAATACATAATCTTTATGGATTTTTTGTAGCAGCCTCAGATGCTATGATCACTGTGCTAGGTGCTGTTCAAATGAGCCAGACTGGTGAACCAGGTTTCCTAGGAGTTTGTTGATTCAGTGAGGTCTAACAAGGGGTTGAGCTCATATTGTAGCTTTTCTTTCATGGGGAGTTAGTGGGTCATTATCCTGTGGTAAAGCATGTGTTGTCACAAAACTATTCATTTCAGAAATGTCTAATACAAGTTCAGCTGAAACTGGCCAATGCACTTCAAAATCCTTCAGCAGCACAGACTCACACACATACGCGTTTATACAGACACATACACACACGCAAACATGCAGGCCTGAATTCCCTAGGAAGGAAGCTAAACCCAAGCATTTTCTCTGGAAAGTTCACAAACACACAGCTGAGTCTGGAGAACCCAGCACATTGGATAGATTCATAACTGTGAAAGGGTCAGGGCTTGATCTAAAACCCACCCAAACCAAAGCACAGTCTCCAGCCAGCATCCCCAGGCTTTGAAACAGGCTCTTTTTTACCGCATATACATAACACATGACGCCAGCACTCACCTATGAAATCGTGAATGAGGTCCTTGATGAGATGCCCAACAATCGCATATGCCACTGCCACCACCACCAAAGCTGCCATGAGAAGGTAGAGGACAGCCTTGGGCAGAGGAATGGCATCTCGAGGAGGGGGTTTGTATTCCTTGTAAAGCTGGTCATTGTCCGAGTATGAATACTGGAACAAGTGGTCCAGGCCAGCCGTGAAGTTGCTGGAGTTCATGGATTGGCTGTTGGACAGGTAGTTGTCCTGCTCGGGGTCCTGGAGGACACTTACCACCGAGCTCGTGGTGGCTTCCACTTGCTGTACCAAGTTCAGAGTCTTGTTAACGCTGGGAAGGATCTGAGAGAGGAAAGTGCTCCAATCTTTGATGGCACTGATGTTGCAAATGATCATAATTGCAGTGAGGAAAGAAATCCGTTAGCCCAAGAGATTTAAAGGGAAAAGAGAGAGGCAAGAATTGCTGTGCCAATACCAAACCATATACTTCAAAGTGGGCAGAGAAAATCTTGCTAGGGTAGGTTTCTCACCTGCAAATTCTCACATGATCTGCCAGGCATGCACCTGTGGTAATTGGTCCTTAGTCTTGGAAATGCATGCAGCAAATTCCTATGGGCATAGAGTTCCTTGAGAAAAAGTAGATGCTGGAATAAATTCGACTAATATCATTTTTGTTGTTCAGCTGTCTTTCCTTGATGCTGCTTGCTGATGAAAACTGGAGAGACAGGATCCGGTAGGTATTTTCAGTCATCTGGAAAAGCAAGATAAATTGCCTTTCTCCAGCTTCTTTTCACAGGTGACTGTCCTTGGAGAGACAGCAAATCCCCAGCGTTGCTTCCTTTGCGGTTCCCCAGACTCGGTCTGGCTATTCTAACAGCAGACGTGAAGTGTGCAGTGACATGCTGTGGCTCTATCCTTGTAACAAGCCCAAAGTGTCTGCGGAGGAGAAATGCATATTCAAAAGCCAAAAAGTTCAGTCGCTCCCTGTGTGCTACAGAGCCAGAGGAATGTAGCTCCCGTCCACACCAGTCCTGCTTTCAGCAACTTCTTTTGCCTGCATTTCCTGATTGATTCCTTTAAAAACAAAACCACATTCAGAGAAGATGATCGCGAAAGTAGTGAGCGCAGAGCCTGAGCCAGGCGGTCTCCAAAGGGCCGGCAAGCGCCTTCTGCCGAGCTGAGGAGCATCTGCTCTCCGGTTTTACCTTAAGGACTTTTGCCAGAGACCAGATCTGCACGCTTAATGCTCTTGCTTGTTTTATTTAGTGCTCGACTCCCTACGGACCTCCCCGTGAATAGCAATTGATTCGGTGCTGCTGCCTGCTGCCTGCGAGGTGTGCGAGCGTGCGTGTGTGTGTACACTCCTCCCCGTCCTCTTCCCTTTCTGTCCCTTTGCCCAACAACCTCTCCTGCTTTCCCAAGCCGCCCAGGCTGCCAGCAGCGAGAGGACTGCCCAGCACGCTGGGGATTAGCTACTGAGAGGTCGGCTGATGTGGGCAGGATAAAATCCCGAGCGCGTTGTTAAGGCTGCAAACGCATACTTATCGGCAGCACGGGATCAGCCTCCCTGCCCTGCCGTCCTGCCCCTGCTGCCCGCCGCGGTGTTAAGCCTCTCGGTGTCAAAAGACATGCCCCGCTCTGGTCCCTCAGTGCTCCTGGAGAGGTGGAGGGCAAGGTGGGCGCCACTGTGGGCGCGCGCGTGCACGCGCGCGCGCGCGTGTGCACAGGTGCACGTGTGCGCGATCGGTGTATTCCAGCGGCAGCCCCGAGTCTGGCTTGGCGGCGGCGGCTAACGCGAGCCTGCCAGGCTGGCGGCGAGCGCTGAGCACGTCCTTTGTCTCGGAGCCGCGCCGCCCGAGATTGCAGGCGCTACCGGGGGAGGAGAGCAGACACGCTAAATCCGGCCGCTGGGAATCCAGGGGCTGCTCTTCCCTGGGCTCTGCGCTGGTGATTTGCCCCAACAGCCCCGCTCCCCACAAAGCCTCCGCTGAGCTGAGTTTTAACAACACTGGGATGTTTGCTTTGAGAAAAGACCGTGGGATTTGGGGCTAAGCTCCCTTGCGATTTCCAACTTGGTCAGCTGTCTTAGTAAACTGGTAAGAGCCAGCCTGTCCCTGGTAACCTTGACACTGGTTTGAAACTGGTCTGGATTCCCTACAAGCAATTTCCCTTTATCTGCCTTGGCAATACGATTTCACTGGGGTTTCACTGGGTTTGAAGGCATTGGGATTTATTCAAAGAGAAGGAAGAGTAAATCTTAAAGAGAGGGAAATTGTCTTTCTATATTTGGAAGGGAAAATAAATCATGGCTCCATTTTTCACAGCTACTACTTTTTGTGCAGCTTCCCCATGTAAGAAATAGTTATCACGAGTGCAAGGAAATCACCACATTAGGCCTAAATGCAGCCTGAGACATAATAGCAAAAGATTAACTTTTTTCTTATATTGCCAGCCAGCAGCAATCCTGCCAGCCACCCGGAGTGTGGAACAGTACAGAATAAAATTGAGACATCTCTCCCTTACAATAATAACACCAGGGCTCAGGTAGATGCCAGGCACATTGTACAGCCCAGGAGCAGAGCTACCAAGTACCAGGTGAGCACCCCATATCAAGCTCCTTTCTTCCTGCCAAAGGCTGTCCTACACTCTCCCTCGAGCAGGGGTGAGGACATGAAGGAAGAGGTTTCAAGAGCACCATCCAAATCACTGGGCACTTAAGCGCCTACGTTTTCTGAAACTACCCAAGGATGCAAGAGGTGCTTAGAAAGATTTTGAAAAGCTGCAGGGTCTCTGTGCAGATTGGTCTGCCTCTTTGCAAACCTTTAAGCCTTCGGCCATCTTAGGCTGGGAGGGAAAAAAGTGCCATCTGCGCTTGGAGAAAAAGCTCCTATTGTTGCTTTCCCTCGGTCACCATCCCCCTTCCATCCATGTCACGGCCTCAGGATCTTCCCCGTGCTGCAGGCACATCTTCTGGCTGGGATCTCCAGGAGGAGGAGGCAACCCCTGGGCCATGCCTGCTAGCCCTGGGTGATTAATGCTGTATTTTCACCACACTGTTCGGTGTTAGCAGTTGCCATGGCACCACCAGTGGACCAGCCGGAGGGAAAGGGAGTACCTCTGGCGCAGACTGAGCCATCCCTTCGCTCGCTTGGATACCCTGGGCCCTGAGCGTGACTGTACCCCGTGGGCTCCGAATGAGCTGTGCCCCTTCATTCCCTGAGGGGATGGAGCCAAGCATTTTGGGGCAAAGTATTTGCAAAGGTGTCTGTCAGGGGGAATTAAACAGAGGAATCAAGGGTAAAGGGGGATACTCTGGAGATCTTCAGGACCTTGCCAGCATTGGGTGCTTTAACTGAATCTGAGTTGGAGTCCCTGGGGCTGTACAAGTCTTAGCCCCATGTGACATGGGTCAAAACAATCAAACTAGAGGAATTCAGTGGGGGTGGCAGAGCAGTGAAGGTCACCTGAGTGAATGGCAGAACAGAGTTGGAGGTGGGAGACTTCTTCCCCACCCATAAAACCAGGGTGACAACAGCCCTCTCCTTGCTGTGGTATGAAGAAATCAACCGATTGACTTATTCTTATTTAAAAATATAGAGAGAAAGTATTGAGACAACACAGATGGCCCAGCCCTGCCTCAGAAACCTTGTGCCCGGCTGGGTTATTCCAAACCAGCCCCAGGCTTCCCAGGTCTCTCTGGGGAACACATGGCCATGAATCAGCACACTGGATGGAGCAAACAGTCAGCCAACAGCTCTCTCCTTCCCCGGGAACACGTAATGCCAGCAGCCCTGATCTCTCTCCAGCAGCACCGAGAACAGCCCCCAGTTTCCTTGACAGAACACTTCTGGGAAGAGGCTAGAAATTGGGGGGAGCAGTTGGGGACCTCTGAGGTCCACTGCAGGCACTGAATTCATTAAAAGGGTTTAGAGTTAATACCCAAAAAAACTCCACCTTTTGCATTTCCCTGCAGTGAAGTTGGCCTCTTTCATTTTCATTAATACTCATATAAATTCAAAATAACTAAAGAGATGCTTAATTGTTCATTATGCTCTCTCTGCATCTCTTGTCTGAAGGGGAGGCTTTATTTCTGTGATTACGGTTTCCATCCCCATTATAGAGGGAGAGAGCGGGGAGAAATATAAAACTACAGACTTTAATAACCTTATATTTCAAACTCTCTATTATTAAAAAAAAATTGTTTGCATTTGCTATGATGGGGGGAAGATTAAAAGGATTGCCATAGATTCCACTTAGGGAACATTGCTAATGATTTCGATAAATCATTTTAAATAAAAATCACAACCTCCACAATTCCAACCAAATGCCATTTGGCAGAAGGGTTGATTATGGGAGTAGAATGAATTTCAGAATTAGCTGTTTGTCCTAATGTAATTGGACAAATTAAATTTAGGGATACACACATATACAATGACACACACATCTCAGGCAGAAAAGTAGTGTTTTGGCCTCTGAGAAAACAGCGAATAAGGTTTGAGTGGATCAAGAAAGATCTTGTCCCTCACAACATGATAGTTGTCCAGTATTTATTTCAACTATTTCCTCAGTATTTTTATTTTACTTCTTCCTCTCTGTGTAACTACAGTCACAGCACTGATGTTTCATTTCCACAGAGGCAGGATCAAACTGACCTCTGGGACATGTCTTTGGTAACGTTTGTGTCCATGCAGAGACAAAGAAAGGTGCTGACATGTTGGCAGGGACGCCCTGAGCACACAGTCTGGTTTCTTGCCTGTGACTGACTGGGACCAGGTCCTGGGGTTTCTCTGGAAGGTGAAAGCTGAGGTTGTTCTATGGCCCAGAAAGCATGGTCTGAGATCTGATTCTGCTTCCAGCTCAGCTGCTGGCTGCGTGGCCTCCACTGAATCACTTAAGTGAAAGGTAAAGAGGCACTGAGGCAGCAGGTTGTAAATATGGTAACAACCATCATGCATAAATTGAAGTCTATGGATGAAGAGCAGTGTACAACTTCATAGATGTGAAGGTTGTCATGGTAGAGGAGGGCTTTATTTCTCCCCCGGGCTGAGAGTTGCTCAGAAGTTGGCTACGACTATAATCAGTCAGGAGATACAGCTCTGCCATCAGCAAAATGCTTCACAAAGTGGCATTTTTTTCCCCACAAAGCTTTCCATTAGAAATAAACTAGAAGAAAACAGGTGCAGAAATGTTCTATTTTGATTCTGTCTTCAAAGATGACGTGAGTTTTCATTCTGAAGGGATTTGGGAAACATTTTTTTAAGAGAAGATAGGAAAGGAAAGAAAATGTTCAGAAGCATTCAGAGAGAGTTTCCTCAATTACTGCACACACCATTTTGAAGACTGGGAGGTTTCAGTACCTGTCCTGTCCTCAGGAAGCTCCTGCTATCCACAGATGACCCAATGAGTATTTCTTGCAGGAAGCAAGTGGAAGGAGGTGGGGTTCCTGTTTCCCTGACTGGGAGATAAATGTTCATATTACAGGCCAGTTGCAAAGGAAGCTCTGCCTTCTGTCTATCATGATTTTATTATCACATCCCATGTGTGCTAGAAGTCCTCAGTTCTGCACCTCTTGGATCTGCTGTAGGTATCTTGCACAAGAGGTGCCTTCTTGGCCAGGCTGGGAACCAACAGGATGGAGAAGAGCCCCAGAACTCCCTTCCTTGTGTTTCTGAAAGGTTGGCCTTGGGCAGGATCCAGAGATGTGCCCTCTAGGAAGCAATACGTGGAGTCTGTTAGTTACTTCTGCATCTTCCCCAGCATTTCCTCTTTTCTTCATTCTATGTCTGACCTCATTTAGATAATTAGACAGATGAATGGGGGATTATCAGTGGTGGAGTTCACCCATCTCCTTCACCGCTGGTGCAAGGGTAGAGTGAGGCCACTCAGGAATTGTATCTTTGGCTGGCATCTCTCCTCAGGCAGCTGAAACTCACAGCTGTGTTATAAACCTTTCTTTCCCATCCCTGCCCAGTTATCTAGAGTCTTTTCTGCCCATCAGCACTTTTGAGGGAGACATTCATCTGCCTATGTGTCATTTTTCTGTCTTAGAGCTTTTTGCATCTCTCTTCTGTGCTGACTGCTGACATCATACCCTTATCCCCACCAAAGATGCTAGAATGCCTCCTCCACAAATTAAGTACCAAGCTTTATCCCATATACTTATCACATGGTAAAATTGTCTTCATAGAACTTCTTAAAGCCACTCAAGTTTCAGCTATGCAGAGCTACATCCACATTCACTTCCAGATATTCGCTTACAGGTGCTGAAATGCTTGTGTCCCAGGTTCTGCCATCACTCCCAGGAGTGAGGCACGCTATTCTCATTCATTCCCAAGTCCAATGGGGTCAGATGCTCTTCTCTGTCTCCCTGATGTGTCTATGCACAGCTGTTGCACTACACCCTGGAGCAGCAACCTAATTTCCGAGCCAAGCCCAGACCTGCTTTTGTTGGCCCAAAGTTTTGTCAGCAGTTCTGCAACCCTCCCACATGACAGAAGTTGTGAAATATAGGCTTATCCTTGATTTCCATTCCTGGCATTCCTCGCCTTTGCTCAGTGATTTCTGCTTGAGAAAACAAACAAACACGGAACAGCAGCAATTTTTAGCAGCTGAATCAGAAAGAGCTATCTTTATCTATGTTTATATAAAAATACCTTTTAAAATTTCTTCTTTTTTTGATGCTGTATTATTCATGCTCCCAAAGCTGAAAAAGTACAGATTATAATAACAACTGCCACCATAAACATGCCATATTAAGTACAATGTCTAGGAAGACTCTCCCCTATGTTTTCTCTCTGTTCAACAAAGTGGGGTTTTAACTCTGCACGTGCACCACCTCAGGGACAGCCTGGCTGATTCTGCATCACTTCCCTACCTTAAAATATGTCAATGGATATGAAAGGCAGAAGGCATGCACAGAAATATCCAGAACAGAAAGTTTGCTTTGTGAAATAAAGGGAAGCATTTCCCAAGTAAACAACCCAAGCCAAAAAGACTAATTGTAGTTGAGGTGAAGTGGGAAGTGTGAATTATGTGCTTTATTCACATCCCTAGAAAGTGCTGCTTGGTCACAGAACAGATAAAATAATAATAACTGAAAATTATTTGCAGTGCTTATCTATGGGTAAGTCTCACATCTCTGGGCAAAACAGAAAAGAAAGGCTTCGTCTCAACAGACAGAAAAGTGTTGAGTTTTCCATGTCCCTCTCCACAGCTTCTCTACCCTGAAATCCAGTAAGAATCTGAGCCAAGTTGTTGGAGCCCTCTCAGAGGGATGTGGAAGAAGACACTGACAGTCTCTACATTTTCTATCTTCTCCTCAGTCTAAGCTGGTTATGTAGAGCTAAAATAAAACAATTACCAGCTGTTTCCTTTGTAAAAAATGCAGCAGAAACAGAATGGATGCAACCTCTGATTGAGCCTGCCGAGGTCTGAAGGGTCGCTCTAGGTGCTAACGCATGGGCTCCATGAGGAAACTGTAGAAGACAATGGTAGCAGGTGAAGCAGAGACCCAGAAATTTAGCAAGGCAGATAGGAAAACTAGCCTATCTCTGCAATACTTTCCCCATCACAGCCACAGGCACAGAAATAGAAACCTCCCCAGATGCTTGTTCTCCTCATTCCCCTGAAGACATGCACACAGTAAGGAGTAGCTCTGCTGTCTGTCCCTTGCAAAATCTTTGCTCCAGTGTTTCCTTCTCCCAGATTCAGACCAGCTTCTAACATTGGTCCTGTAAAGTCATGCTGATGTTTCAGGAGTGGAGGAAGATCTGAGTAGGGTTGAGCTTGCAAAATGCAGCTGGGTTGCCAGGCAGGTTCCAAATATACTCTGTGACTCCTGATTAATCCGCAACTGCATCTAAGAGGTGATGCAGTGCTCTCTTCTGCATTGCAGACTGTGCTCCAGCCATGCCCTTTCCTCACCACCTTTCATAACCCCTGCATGCTATTTCCCATGCATCCATTCAGCTCTGCAACTGCTGCAGTGCATTGCATACTTGATCCACGCATTGTTGCCTGCTTAGGTTGTATCTGTGTCTGCAGGTTGCTTCACACTTGCACATGAGAAACCAACCCTCTGGACATGTCCTAGACATGCTGTCTGCCATACCAGGCATTCTCACATTAAAGGAACTGATGGTAGAGGAGGGCTGAAACTTTATTTTTTATTTGTTATCTAGTGGGCACCACCAGGTATCATGCTCTGGATGAAAGTGGATATCACTTCCTGTCTTTCCTGTGCAAATAGTGGATCACAGATGAGAACATCCAGCTGCTATAAGTACGTGGGTTCCGGAACAGAAGAAAGATTTGGACACAATCCTTCTGGACTAAAGGCTGAAATTGGATGATGGTGCCTCATCTGCCTATTCAGGTCAGGCAACACCAGCCGAATACTCATGAACCGCAGCATCTCCTGACTGACAGGAGCATGAAGAACCTCCAGCCTGGGCTGAGCTCTGCTGTGTCTCAGAGGGGACATTGCCTTGAGCACCCTGCAGTGCTCCACCTCCAGCAGCAAAGCTTCTCTTCTCAGCAATAGACGGATGCTTCCTAATTGGCAGTGGCAGCAACATGCATCATTACTTCGAGACTGGATAAACTCAGGAGCAGACCCATCATAAGCAAAAATATGCATTTAGCAAGTATGGAAGTTACTTTTAATCTAACTGCAACCAGATATGCGATTGTGCTTGACTGGATTGCATCCCTTCTATCGTCTTATTTTCTCATGAGAGTGCTGCATGTTGCACTTTCCTGTCTGCCTGCCCGATGCTACCAAAGAGCAATCCAGAGATACAGTCCTTTGACTCCTGCATTTAACTATTGTAAAGATATTAAAGGTCCATGAACATTACATGAGATAGTTCAGAGCTCACTAAAGCTCCTGCTTCTCAAATTGTATAATGTATCTCATGTTCTCATTGCCGGATCCACTATTCCACAGATGAAGGAAGTCTCCCACCACTCGGACACTATGCAATCAGTTCTCGTGCTTCACTATCATCTCATAGATTTGCCTAGTGAATGCAACCTGAGTCTTACTCATTGCAGTCAAAGTCCACATCTTGTTCTATTCCATCAAGCACAGAGAGCTGCCTATTCCCTTTCTCCCTGAAGCACTCTTTTATGTGATGAAGAACAGAGTTATCTATAGATTGGTGTAAAAATGATCTTACAAACCTTAATTTACAGTTTTACCAGGGAGTAAAGAAACACTAAGTTACATCCACTAAATTCATGTACATTTAGACAATTTGGGAAGAGCAAGTGAATGATGGAGAAGAAGCCCCTCCATCACAGTGGTTTCAAATTTATCTGAATTTTTCTACAAAATAAGTCAAACTTGATCCAGGTATCTGACTGCTGAAAAAGCACAGACACTGAGATTTCTGTCTCAAAAGCAATTCTGTCTGTGGAGCTGTGCTCCTGGGAAGGAAGAGATACCTGACCCTAGCAGGTCAGATGTCATAGGCCTATAGTTTCCACTCTATACTACATCTGCCTTCACTGTTACCCTATGCAGGGTGCACACAGCTATGGCCTCCTCACGTCAGTGAAGCACAAGTCTCTTGAAACAGCTGAACGCTCTCTGATTTTCTGAGCATCTCGTCGTATTCCCTAACCTGCCTCTTTGCCCCAAGCATTGCTGTAGACTGACTCTGTGGCCTTAGATTTGTTTTGCTGTCATGTTTTGCCTGTGCCAGCCCCTAGGCAAAGAGCAGACAAGCAGCCCTTGTCTCCCTCCACCACTGCTGATGATTTATAACCTTGTCAAAAGCTCCAGGGCTTCCAGTCACTGTATGGGTTAATAGCTGCTACCAGGAGAGGACTTTGTAGTTTTAGGCTCCCTTTAACAAGTGTCCAACATGCACCCGAAATATAAGTGGCTTTGTTTGATTATTCTTTTGTCCAGCTCAGTCCAAGGTCAAAGCCAAGAACAATATAGATGAGCAATAATAAAACACGTAAAAGCTTTCTGCAAACTTCCCTGCAGGGCTCTAAAGCACAAGTGTATTTTTATTCTCTCTGTGGCTTTCAGAGGGAGACAAGGAACAGTGTTGCCATCTCAGATGGGGAAGCTGAGGCACAGAGCAGCTGAGTACCACTCCTAAACTTATTCAAAACACAGATTAGATCCTCCTTGGTTCCAACGGGCTTTAATTCAGTCACAGAAGGAGAGTATATGAAAGGCAGGGTGAAATGCCCAATATGTTCACCATAAAGAAAGCTGTTTCTTTAATGAAAGAAAGAAACAGAGCTGGGAGGGAATGAAGTGTCAAAGTGGGAGCAGAGGGAGGAGGAAATAGAGAGATCTCATATCTGAGACCCCTGCATTAATTCATATGTTGATGAATGCCATAAATTAGCTTCCAATCAGCCTGCATTCTCCAGGGGCCCATTCCCTGTAATGAGGCAGAGCAGAATTTGTTCCAAATATCAGAGAACTTCTGGAGAATCTCTCTGAGTGCAGTTCCTTCCTTCCCCACCCTCAATAAATAAATAATGTTTGAAAAGAGGAAAGTATTAGCTGTAAATGGATTTTAATTGAGGCAACAGTATATTCATTTCATAATCTTTAATTAGCAGAGGTACTTGCTGGAAATGTAACTTACGGGAAGCTTGCTCCATCACTTGGAGGTCACTGGAAAGTGCTAGCCTTAGGGTCTAGAAGTGGCTGTGATCTCTGCAGCCTTGTAAATAATGTCCAGGACGGAGAAGACCCAGGACGAAGCCACTTGGCTCTCGGGGTGGCAGCAAGAACAGGCCAAGGGTCTCACAGCAGATTCAGACTTGACTTCTGGCAAACCTCAGTCATTTCAGCTTCTGGCTGCAGCTAGGAATCCAGTCTGAAAAAATGATTAAAGAAAAAAATGAATTATTATTAAAACTATTAAAAAATTATAGATGGCCAGGTGTGATGATGTGAGTCCCTGGATCTGAGTTCTCTGGACGGTGCTATTGAGCATGAGAAAGTTTTGGGGGCGGTGGGAGGAGCAGAACAGGTCACAGGGGATCCCAAGAAACCTCTGAGGAGCAAATTACAGGTGGTTGGACTGGAGACCTCCAGAGGTGCCTTCCATCAACATGTCCGTAAGTCTCTGAAGTTAAATTTATCTTTCTGGAGCTCACAGTGAAAGAAATGACTATGAGTCATGAGTTGTGATTGAGGGTGGCTTTAGGTGCAGAGACCTGGCATAAAATCACAGCGCCTGCTTCTCCAGCTCCCCTTCTCTCCGTTCATGCTTCCTGCACTGGGAATGTGAGCTGCTTCCACTCTTGAGGTTTACTGACACATCTCTAAAATAATAAATAAAAATAAAAAGCCCTGCGGCCCCCCCGCCTCCAGGCTGAGTGCAGGCAGCGTGGGCCGTGCCCCGCGGCTCTGCCTCCCCGCGCTGACGAGGGACGGGCGGTGAAGCGCCGGGCGGGCACCGCGGCGGGCGCGGGGAGGTGCCCCGGAACGAGGGGTCCCGTCGGCTGCAGGAGGGGCTTGGTTCGGGGGTGGCCTTGGAGCGCCCAGCCCTCCCTCAGCCCTGGAAATAAGGGAAATGCACCAAATCCAGTCCCGAGCTGGAGGTCTTCCTGTCTCCCATTACATCAGTAACGCCCTTAATCTCCTTCCCGCGCGGTGCTGCTGGAGAAGGGCTCCCGCCGCGTTTTGGGGGTCGCCCTCGTCTGCCAAGGGTGCCTGAAGGCAAGGGCAACCCGCTGCCCCAGAGCCCAAATGGCCCCTGGCGGCATTTCGAGGCCGCCTCCGGCTTCCCTTCAGCAGGCTCTGCCGGGCGGCCATTTTGCCCCCTCACTGGCAGCCATTTCGCAGCTGCCTCGTGAACGGGATGTTTGAGGCTCCCTGCTTCTGCCTGCTGCGAACATAGGTACAAGCTTAACAGGCAGGGAGGTGCTAAAGGAGGCACCTCCCTCCTTGGCAGTGCCCAGCGTGATTCCCCCTTCCTGTGCCACCCAGCAGGCGATGCCCCACCGTGCATCCCTCATGCTGGCTGCGCTGCCAGGGCCTCCTGGGGCCCGGAGGTGTCATGGCCCCCGTGGGGAGGCAGACAGGACTGTCGTCCTCCAGAGCGATTTGCCTGGCACAGACACACAGCAGAGGCAAAAAATTGAGATGAACGTGTAGTTCCTGGCCAGGTCCTTTTCCTGCATGGATCTTCCTGTTGGTGGTAGTGTTGTCAGATGGGAAGTCGCTGCTGGGATCTCATATAAATCTGAGCAGTGTGAGCTTCGTTGCAGGTCTTTCCTCCATGCACATTTCTAGCAGGTGTACTGTCACCAGAGTATGCCATCACCAGGGTATCTGGGCATCTTACATTTCTCAGGTTAGCCAAGGTCCCCAGGGGTTGATCACCCACTTCTCCAATGTGTAATGCGTGTCACTCTCTTCATATTGTAGGTGACTAGACAGTTGAAGACACCTCAAAGCCTTGAGTATTTATATTAAGAGTTCAGCAGCTCGTGTCTACCCTGTATGAGACTGTGGGAACTGCAGATAGGCAATGCATGGCAGAAGCAGTGTTACTGTCTGGAGCGTGTTTCAGAAGGCAAATGTGCCAGATATACCACCAGTTCCAAGCATTTACCCCTCAAATCTTTCCTCTTGATTTTGTTCAGGCTGGTTCCTCAGTGCAGTGAACATTGGTGTGGATGGCAGCAGGTCCAAGAGTGACTATACAGATGCAGTGGATGGTCTGTAAGTGTCTCCTCATCTGTCATCAATGTGAAGTTCAATTACAGCCTATTGGGGTTTTCTCGATTTGCCAGTTAATTAATAAAATCTGCATCACAGATGAGTTTCATTTACATAAGAGCTGAAGGAGGCATATCTTCATCTTATTTAACGGCAGTGAATATTCAGATGTCAGATTAACTCATTGATCTCGGTGCCAAATTATTATTTACTTAGTTGGGTTTTAAAGATACTCTTTGAATTTCCACTTTCTTATTGTGAAACAAAGGCAGGAATGGGATCTTCGTTTCTTGAGGCCTGGTTGTTTTATTAAAACGACTTCTAATAATCAGTAAAATTGATTCTGTATGAAGGTAGACTCCTTGGCTGGAACAAGGAGTGCCTAAATGGGTAATGACAGAGGTTTATCATATCATGAATGATACAGAGCGGGAAGGAGGGAAGGATTGCTGTCTCTTCCTCATGACCAGGTGTCTCCAAGAAAAGTGAAGAGGTAACAGATTTGACATGGACACAAGTAAGTACTTTTTCACATGAAGTGCAGTTCAATTGTCCGGCCTGTTGCTACATGATGTGGTGGAGCCTGGCCTCAGTTCAGAAAGGTATTAGACAAATTTGTGGTGGCTATTAAACCAAGAGAGCAGGTCCCTGTATCAGAGATCACTAAAGCTGGGAGGACTTGGCCAAGTTCACTTCATATGTGCCCTGTTTCTGTTGCTCCTTAGGTATCTACTAGTGACTCACTGGCTGGGTGGGCCGTTGGTCTAAGCCCATAAAGTCATTCATCTGGTGCAATTTAGCCAATATTTTGGAGAAGAGGCATTATGGAGCCCTTTGCTTCCAGAGCTGGTGAGAATCAAGTTGATAAATCTGAGAGGGCTGAGAGCGCTCTTGAGATCTAAAGAAATCATGAGCAACATTGGGTTTTTATCTGTATTTAAAGTTATCCATAAGTAACGCTGCAAGGCGAAGCCCCGACTAGCCAGTCTACTATTTGCAGTGACAAAGCATGAGAGCAAGCTTCCTTTATGATCTAATTCACATCTGACCTTTGTTTGCGAGTGCCTCAGCGTTGTCCTTGTCTGATGAGCTTCTTGGACGACTGGAGAATTAAGAGGCTGTGGAGGTGCCAAAAGAAATTAGGGAATGTGATTGGGAAAGGAAACCTGGGAAATGAACCTTGCTTTTTAATCAACATACAAGCAAAGTAGGCCTAATCAGCATTAATCAAGTAGAGCACCGTTGTTAGATGGAAGCCCTGATTTAGAACAGGGTGCTCTACTAATGAACCAGCAGGAACAAGAGAGTTTTTCTAGCTAGAACTCCCTTGCCCAGGGTGGTGATTGATCTGTCGAATGTGTATTGATCTGCTTTTCTAACCACACTGTGACTTGGGTGCTGCAATTGTTTTTGCTTTCTGCAACAGAAGTGTTGGGTGGCCTCCCCCAAAACTAAGTCACATGGCAGTGACTACAAGTCAGGCAATAAAACAGCATCCAGCAGGAGCAAGGCATTTTTGTTTTCATTATTCAGCCGGCATGTGGGTGTGCATGGCTGTGCCTTAGCAGCAGCTGTCATCTTGTAGGTAGAAAATTGCACCCTGTGAGAACAGGAATTCCCTTGGGAGAGCAGGAATTCCCTGGGAGAGCAGCCACCCCCAGCAGAGACGCCCCATGAACTCTCCAGATGGTTTGGGGGAGGCTGAATATGGGGATGTTGAAACAGCTCCCTGGAGGACGGCTTTACTCGTCTCTTAAGCCCAGGGGGGACACATATAGCTTGAGTTAGAGATAAACAAAAGCCACAGCAGTGTGAACAGAAGGGAGCAGGTCATGTGGCTCTGTTTTTGCCCACACTAGGCAAAGATTGCCCCAGAGGGCTGAGATAGACGTATTCATTCCAGTACTTAAGAGGTTAGGGCACTGTCCCACATTTGCCCATCTTATTTCATCATTAGCAATCTTCCTAGCCACACTTTTGTCTGTGCCAGTTAACATACTTGTGCCCAGTGACTGGGCACAGTTATGGGGACAGCCAGGTGAGGAACTATTCTCAAAGGGTAATATGGATGAGGCCACCTGGTTCTGAGGAGAAGGTTAAGCTAGACCCTGTGATATGGGCTATACCATGACCACCTACCCATGACCAAACTAGGCTTGTATTATTTGTGTAGCTTGATGAGATCACCAGCCTGCAGTGCTGGACACTGCCCTTATACATCATTGGCTAAAAGAGATAAATGGAGAAACTGAGGCACAAACCGGTCAAAGGAGCTGCTTATGGTCATTGGCAGAACTGAAGTGAGAGTTTAGGTTTCTTGAGTCATGTCATGTCACTACGTCAAAAAGAGAAGCCTGAGAGTCTCCAAGAGTGGATTTCACCTTCTGAGGTCAATTCCATGCTGGCTTTCAGGGAGCAATGTGGGTGCTGGCTCTGCCATTCAGACAATATTTACAAGTGATTATTGCCTGTGTTGTTAAGTCTGGGAGTGCAGACAGTAACCTGGAGACTGAGTACAGCAGGGAGGCTGAGGCACGCGCTGCTTTCTAGAGGAGGCAGCTATATATTTTGGAGTCCTTGTTTCACTTGATTAGCCAAATCCTCCCCTGCCTTCCCCTCCCCAGTGTTTGAAGTGTCAGGAATGAAACAAAGGGAAATCAATCACTTGTGCGAAGGCCTATTGGAGATAATTGCCAGACTGTCATTCAGAGAGCTTTCCCTGCTTAGCTAGGTCAGCTGGGGAAGTGAACATCATAAAAGTGATGCCACCGACTTCTCTTCTCTGTGATCTTTCGTTCCCCTAGAGCTGGAGGAGTAGGCTGAGGAAACAGAGCTTCTGAAGAAGGCATGGAAAAATTAAGCTATTCTTGAGGGAGTAGGGAAGATGGGTCTGCCAGAAAAGACCTGTCAGAGAGGAAGGGAATGCTGTGAAGTCAGTGTGGATAGCTATGAATATGCTCAGGAGGCTTTTGCAAGATGTTATCAAGAAGACAAAGCCAGGCTTTTCAGTTTGGGGCATAGTGGGAGGATTAACAGCAGTAGACATTAGCTGAAACCAGAGAGGTTCACACTGGATATAAGAAAAACTTTTCTCTGTGAGGACAGTCAGGCATTAGAAGTGGGCAAAGAGGCTCTGTTGTCTCTGTCCTTGGAGATTTTAAGGACCAACTGGATAAAGCCCTGAGCAACTTGGTCTGACCTCAGAGCTGACCCTGCTTTGGACAGGAGGTTGGACTAGAGGCCTCCTGAGCTACCTTCTAACTTGAATTATCCTATGACCCAAGGAAAACATACTTCTAAGTGCCTGTGGGGACAGAATGAAAAGGGAGGAAGGGAGATTAAGCTAAACACCAAGGAAAGCCCTTCCAGAGCTGAGGAGAGGTAAGTGGAGGGAGATCCTGCCTTTGGAGAGGAAGTTTATCCATCAGAACAGGCTAGATACATGTGTATCAGGACCAGTTTAGGCAGACTGAATGCTGCTTGGAGACTGAGGGAAAGTCTAGGTGCCTTCATGTGTGAGCTTGGTGCTCTGAAGTGATACACCTGCTTTCCTGGGTGTCCCATCCAGGAAATTGGGTTGGATGTTCCTGAGGATATGGGTCACTCTTCTGTTTGCTTACTTCCAGCTTCCTTATGGTCCTTGGAAACAGCCATGTGACAGCCCAAGCCAGCCTACACTAAGCAGGTGGTCACTGAAGCAGCCAGCTGTGGGGAGCAAGCAAGAGCTTCATGGTCCCCTTTAAAGATCAGAGGGAAGAGAGGCCAGCATTATGGCCATGAGGGCACCTTTGCAGGATGTAGGGCTTGACATAGTGTAGTTTGCCTTGTGAGGCTTTGTGAGGCTGAACCTCTCCTCTCTCTTATCATCCCATCTGCTCCAGGGACCTCAGCCTCCTGCGTTCCCCAGGACCTGGCCTATGTCTTTCTCACCCTCTCTCTCTAGCACTGCCATTTGGTTCTAGAAGAACCATCACATGTTCTTCTCCTGCAGAATCAGCACCATCAGTGCTTTTGGGGAATTTGCTCTAATGCTTTCTAGGAATATCTTCAATAGTTTCTAGGAATGTCTACTCTTTTCTGGAAATTACTTTCCAGGAATTTCTTCATTTCTTTTTAGGAAAGTCCCAGGGTGCTTTCCAGAAAAGTCTCACATTACTAGGAATGTTTTCTCAGAATTTTCCAGCGTTCTTCTAAGAAACTTCATGTTGCTTTCTAGGAATTTCCCAGGGTGCTTTTTAAGAAACTCCATATTGCTGTCCAGAAATTTGCCCTTTGCCTTCGAAGAATGTCCCAGAGCACTTTCTAGGAATTTCCCATGTTGATTCCTAGGAATTTCCCAAGGTACTTTTAGGAATTTCCCTTTGCTTTCTAAGAATGTCCCAGGGTGTCCTCCAGAAATTCACCATGTTATGTCCAGGAATTTCCTATGCTACTTTCTATGAATTTTATAGGATGCTTTCTAGGAATTTCCCAGGATATTTTCCAGGAATTTGCCCTTTGCTTTCTAGAAATATTCCAGGATGCTTTCCAGGCATTTCCATGTGGTTTTCTAGGAATTTCCCTCTTTGCTTTCTAGGAATATCTCTGGGTATCTTGCAGGAATTTCCTTCTTTCCTTTCTAGGAATTTCCCTGAATGCTTCCTAGGAATGTCAGAAGGAGTTTTCTAGGATTTTTCCATGTCTCCTAGGAATTTCCATGTTATCTTCTAGGCATTTTTGAGGTTGCTTTCTAGGAATCTCCCAGGATGATTTCCAGGATTTTCCCCTTCGTTTTCTAGGAATGTCCCTGGGTGCTTTCTAGAAATATCCCAGAGTGCTATGGCAGCCCTGGGGATTACTTTCTTACTGTGCTCTTACCATCACATGTGTTTGTGGAGACCTCAGAGATCCAGACTTCTTTCTGCCACTGCTGCCTTAGAGCCTCTCTCCACCTCCCTTCCTGATGATCATGCTCTGATGTTTGCTCAGGGATCTGACCATGCCTGGAGCCTCTAGCAATAACTCAGGTGTCAAAATATCACTCTTGAAATGATGCTTAGGCCTCCAAGCTGTTGTTCTAACAGGAACACACAGTCTCGTGCTTTGCTTTAGTAATAATAACAGTGCTGAGGAGGTGCCATACAAAGCAGAAGTGGTTGCTTACTGTTCTGGTCATGTCCAAGCTGTGCAGGTAGAGTGATCATAAGGCATGCTGAATGAGGATGCTGGATTAATGGTATGAATGAAGTGGAAATTCACCAGTTCCTGTACGATAAGGTCCCATTAATCTCCTAAAGAGGTAATATGGTTTGCATGTAACCCTGGAGATGAAAAGTGGGCAAGAGATTTTAAAGCATCAGAGAAATCCTGGTGATATGGAAGGCAATAATAAAATCCAGTGAGGATAGAGGACTTGCCCCATAGCTTCAAATCTTTGATGTGATGCTGATTTACTGAGTGACCTTGGATGTGACCTTGGTTCCACATCAGCTTTGGGCCATGACAGAAGTTACCCAGTTTGAAATGGCAAAAGCAACCTTCCTTTCTCTCTCCTTGGCTCTGTTTATTTCAGAAGTGTAGCAGATTTATTGAAGCTGAAATGTTTTGCAGGTGAAAAAAAGAGCAGCTTTGACAAATGTCTCAGATGGGGGCAGTAACATTTTTCACTGAAAGGTTACTAACTTGAATTTCTTAGGTTTGATGGTGATGTTTTCTCTATGGTAAAAAAAAAGAAATGAAAGACTGTATTATCTCTTCTTCCTGAACATACACATTTAGGCTTTCTGTGATGCTTATGCATGAAAGAGTGCTGAATCTTAGAGCCCTTCAGTAGCGCTCCCCATGAAGCAGGACCAGATGACCTTTCATTGTATTCATCAAAGTATGTGCAGTACAGTTCTTGAAGCAAGCACAACGGTTATAAATACGCAGCTCATTTGAATGCAGAGCCTTCTTTAATGAAGGAAAGCACTCGGGCATGTTAAAGGGCAGCTATTTGTTTTCCTCAGCTCCCATTGAGCTTTTCGATTAGCTAGAGAGAGAGCGATGAAAGAACCTTCTGATGAAGCAATCACGCAAGCCCTATGCTGTTCTGCACTCATCTATTATGGGGTAGTAGGAGAAACAGCTGTTTCCAGGGAAGGAAATTACCTAGTACTCTGGAAAGAAAGCCCATCAACCCCAGTATCTTGATAGACACTTGACTAATAAAAATCTTCTGTAGAGCATGGCCTGGTACAGATGATGGCGTGTCAGATAGGCTGGGTAACAGCAGTAGGTAGATTTCCAATTCACTGAGCAAATGATCTTAGCAATGCCCTGGGATATTCACTGTAGAAGACCAGGTGGGACCATATCTTGACCTGGTGGGATTACATCAAGTGGTCATGAATGGAGGAGATTTATATATGACCCTGGCTTAATATTGGGTCCCCAGTGTAGTGCAGGAGGTTCCTCATCGTGCCAGATTTCTGCCAAGACAATCCAGAATCTAATTAACAAAATTTGGCATTTCATAACTCTTAGAATTGTCTCCTATGGCTCTCCTAATAGCATGCAAAAGCACAGGCTTTGGAAGAAGGAAATAAAAAAAAAAAGAAAAAGGAAGTTAACGACCTTTTAATAAAAACTGTAGACAGGGCTTCATGGCAGAGGAAAGCATTAATTTCCCAACTGCCTCGCTTAATATGGAAATAAGGAGTAATCAGTCAGAGCCAGTCACATTTGCACTGCAGAGCAAGAAAAGATTGAGCTGATGGTGTGGAGGGAGACACATCAGGAAGAGGCAGCTCTAAATGTTTCATCTAATGTTCTCTCTCTTCTCTGTTCTGTAGCACTATTTGCCTTTTATGTAATGCCTGTCTTCTAGGTCTGTTTAGAAAGCTGGCACTTGCTGGAGGACATGTATCCAGCTGTGGGAGGATATGCTGGGCAGGCTAGCCTGCAGCATGTGAGCTGGGAGCAGTTCTCAGCTGCCGCATGGCATGGTCAGAGACCCCGGAGTAGAATACCTGACACAGTGGGAACTAGTTGTCTTCATAAATCTAGTTCTGGAGCTGAGGACTCAAGAACCAGACTGCCTGGCTCTAGGAAACCTAACCCCTGCTCCAAGCCTGAGGAATTTCTCCTAGAAGCAGAGATTTTTCTTTTATCTGTTGCCTTCAAACAGTTTCCTTCAAACTTTTGGTATTCCTCTGTATGGAGACAACTCATGGCTCAAAGCCACATTTTCAAGCCCTCAGCATCTCCAGTGGAATTTAGGTCCCCACAGGGAAGTTTCCAAAGGGAAGGATAAAGACTTCAGCAATGCCCATGTTAATATGGCCATGCTCTTGAGAATCTCAGTGCTCAGGGGAGAGTTGTGGCACAGCCCTGGGACAGAAGTGACATTGCTTAGCAGCAGCTTGACATCAGTTTAAGTAACAGAATTGTTTGGGGATAAGGACGAAGGAGATGGATGGGAAAGGTAAGCATCAGGGCAGAAATAAAGGAGGAGAGAGAGGGATGGGTGCTGTCCAAGAGGAAAGAAAACTGACCCCAGCGTCAGGGACTGGCTAACACCCACGGACAAGCACCAGTCCTGCTCTCATCCGACTTCCTGCTTTGCTGGGCACCCATCTCCTACTCTCCCTCCCTGTGGTGGGGATATGCTTTGCAATAGGGCCAGAGGAGTGCTGTGGTGCTCTAAACATATCTGCCAGAGGCTGTGAGATCCAGTCACAGCCTTGGAAAGACACGTTGTGTTCCCTTTTCCTTTCTGCCACTGATAACCATTTGACCTCTGTACACTCACTTTTCCTTTTCTATGCCTCATTTTCTGATCTGAAAACAATACCGATTATTCTATCTCGCTCCCCTCTGCTTTTCTAGCTGATTTGTACCAGCTTGCAAGCAGGCCTTTCTGGCAGAGGAAAAAAAGACATTCCTTTAGTGTATGACAGTATCAAGGCAAAATTCATCTGACTAGGGAGGCTAGGAAAAGAATGACAGGCAGAAAGCTGAGCAGCAAACAGGTCAGATTTTCAAACTGTGAATGACCCATGGTATTTTTTTACCCCTGTTGCTTAATCCTGGCTATTAGGTCTTCTGCTCGACGCAGACAATTATTTCCAGATAGCACGATCATTTGGAAAGGAACAAAATACTTTCATCAGACAAAGAGATTTCTCCTGAGGGGAGAAAACAACTAAACAGCAAAGAGAACATGAAATAAATTCTGTCACACCATGGATTCAGGTGGGATGAGAGTAATGGGGAGTGATCAGGCAGAGAGCAAGTCCAGAGGACTCACTGCTGTGCTTTGTGTTCCCATTTTGACTTAGTTGAGTGACTTCAGTGTGAATGAAAACAAAACAGCTGTAGGTTGTGACTGTTATTCAGGAGGTCCCAGCTGCAGAGCCTATCTCTGTCTTCATTTACACATAAGCAGTCATTTGAGTCTTGCAAGGGAAAAGATTTGGTGATAAGCCTGAACTGGAAAGAGCAGTTAACAATCTGATCAGGAGAGCCATCCTTTTCACTTGAAAAATGATTGTGTTTGATCTGAACTCTGGTGAGAGACAGTAAGTGCAGCAACTGCAATGCCATTATTGAAGAGGATTTTCAAATCAGAAGCTCACTTTCATGTCATTTTTAATATACTTTTGCAAAGACAGTAGTTTAAGGCAGACTAGAAATCCATCCCCACTCCATCCAGAGAGCATTTCCTGTAGCTAGGGCAAATTTCCTTTGCTGTGTTTCAGCTGCTTGTGAGACTGTACCTGGCAGGAGAAGAATACACCAGATGCAAATATGAAGGAAAGTAAAAAATAGTGTAGGCTGAGCTGAAAGTGCTTTATACATTTTTAAGAGGAAAGTTAACCCTCATGTAGACTCTTGAGCTAGGGCATGACAGATTCTTCACAGGCTGCAATGCTAAATCAAGCCTGTTCCTCAGACTGTGGGGCATGTTGCCTAGAAGTGATTCCAGAAAGCTTAAGGGAGTCACAAATGGCAAAAACTCTGTTTCTGTAGATTGATGTTGGGAAAAGGGAAGAGAACATTGCAATTACTGACTGTGTGTGTTTGCACAGACTAGGGATTTGCTGCATACCCTTGACGGCATGGAGAATATCTTCCTCTGCAGAGGAGGAAAGGGGTGGGCAGTAACTAGTTATTCAACCATTAGCCATGTGCAGTAGTGGGGACTTGCATTCTTCTGAATGTGTCCAGATACTGCTTTATGCTTATGATGAAGGACAGAGTCCCAGCAGTTCCTTGGAGGTCTGGCCTGATCATTTGTGTCTTAGCACAGTTGTGCTCAGAGAATCGTATGGGATGGTGCATATAAGCAAGGAAGCCGACCTCCACCACAGAAATGAGTTTTTCATGCCTGACAACAGCTGTGCCATTGAGACCTTGTGCTTTTGATGTTGGTATAACATCTCTTATGGCTAGACTGTATATTCTTGCTGGTGACATTTGGCTCTCTTATGTTAGTACAGCAGGCAGCACACCCTTGCCCTAATGCAAAATGCAAAATTCACATAAGGCAAAATACCATATTTGCTCATGTCACAGGTGCAGTACATAGTAACTGGTAGAGATCAAGAGCTTGCCAGTAATTTTTGGATAAATGCAAACCATGGCTGTGCCCTCAGTTATTAGAAGAGGAGAAATTGTACTCAGTACATGAGCAGATACTGTCACAGTAATAATACTGCCATAAACAGGACAGGATGGAAAAGGGAAATGATAAGTGGCATGTCAAGGGAGCACTGAGAAGAGAAATGGAGACTTTAATTATGACTGCACAGAAGTGGGCTGCTGGCACAAGCTAGGTTATGGCAGAGACAGATGGCAGCAAAAATGTAAATCCAGAATGTAGGAAGTGTTGCCAGGCTCTGGAGATGATTAGTCATATTGTAAGCGGATGCATGGAGCCAGTGGGACAGCGGTATAAAACACAGTGTGACAGAGCAATAGAGTGTGTGTAAGATGTGTAGCCTGCAAGCTGGAAAGAAGTCTTGTAGCTTCAGGCCAGAACAAGGCCAGATCAGAGACGAAGAACGTAAAGATGTTTTGGGATTTCTCTGTCACTTTTGCTAGTGAACCACGTGCTGGCAGAACAGATGTAGTGGCTGAATGAAGAAAGAAAATAGAAGGAACCGTGCAGAATCACTGAAATGCTCAATGGACAGGGACTCCACAGTCTCCAGACCAATCTCCTGCTCAGATCAGGATTGTCATCACTAGATCAAGGCAGTTGTGGCTGTGTCTAGTTGAATCTTGGAAATCTCCAAGGCCAGAGAGCTCCTCTCCTCTCTGGGGATGTGTCCCAGGCCTGCATCATCCTCCTGGTGGTCAGGAATGACCTAGAAACAGATCTTGAAAAGACAGTCCCTTTTTGTCAGGCACTTGCACTGTTCTGGGGTTGAAGGTTCCCCCCAGAGGCTGTTAAGTTGCTCTGAAAACATCTCATTTTTTATGTCTTCACATATTCTGTCTCATCTGATTAATCTAACCCATGAGGTGAGGAAAACTGCAACTGAACAGCAGAAGGGAACTTTTTTAAAGGAAAGGTCATCCCCTGTGTTTTTACAGCAGTGGGTACCAAATTCCTCCTTTTGAAGTTGTGGGAGAGTGTGAAGGAGAGGAATAAAAAGAGAAAATACAGAGGTGAGAATACTCACATGGCACCCATTTCAGTGCAAACCACCACCCTCATTTCCCTGCCTCTCCAAGGCAGGGTCTCAACTGATTCTAAAACTCTTGGCGTTTATTTTTTGGCAGTGATGCCTGCCTTTGCCAATGGAAATCAGTTACAGCAGCTACTGTTCTGCTTTTGTGCTCTAGCTGGACTCTCTGGACCTATAAGACTTGCAGCTGGGCAATAAAAAAGATTGTTTTCATGGGCCTGCCCTTTGACAGATCCAGGCAGATCATGTTTGATATACTTGATGATTCTACAGATTTCTACTCTTTTTCATTTGTTTGCAATATATGAGTAGGCTGTGGTTTTATCAGATGGACCCAGAAGTCAGTGTTCACGTAACAACTCTCTGGTCTATGTGTTGCTGACAGTTACTCCCTAACAGCAATGACCATTTGGAAATTCACCTTCCTTGGGTTGGGTTTCCCAGCTCTCAGATAACCTCCTTGATCCCTGAATGAGAAAAGTTCAAGAGGCCTGCTACTATGGAGAGACTGAATAATCTTACCTGAAGTCATGGTGCAAACCATAAGCAGAGCTATAAGAACTAAGATCTCTTGATCTTCCCAGGTAAGTTTTCATGAGTAACACCAACTACTCAGGTGGTGTATTTAGGTCCTCTATATGGGAGACTAACTCTGAGAATCACAGTTTTACAGGAATAAAGTTGCTGGGAAATTAGAAATCAGCAGTAAAGGAGCCTTTGTGCCAGTCCTTTAAAATTCCCTTTCCTCTGTTTTTTAAGTTTTGAATTCTCCTACCATCAAGTGAAAATATTCTTTGAAAATCAACATAAAAGGGTCTATGAATTTGGTTCCAATGAGCCTCTTTATAGTCTCAGAAGTAATCTTTTCATTTTCATCCTGCTGCTCACCCAGTATGTCTCTGCAGAGCTACACAACCAGGAGTACTTTTGGTCTCCAGGATATTTTAGTTATTTTTCTTTATTTTCGTGTTTTACTTTGAAATAGATTTTTTTCCTTCCTTATGTTTTAGATATTCTCCATACAATGCATTTTGGGAATAGCATCTCTTGGTATTTGCAAAATTTCTTTTGTTTCCTGCCCCATGAAACCAATACAGAGGTCTGTTCCATGGAAGAGGTTTGTAGGGTCCCCTGCCTCCTGCATTGATGAAGCTGCTGGGGCATTCAGCTGTGTTGCTGCAAATACAGCTCAGAAGCCCTGATTTCTCCCTTGTAAGCCATGGACTGACAGAGGATGATGTTTGCAGTACTGCTTTAGTGATGATCAGTGCAACAAGCAGATAGAGACAGGACTTTGCACCATTACTTTTTCAAGTGCCATTTTTCTATTTCTTTTCTCTGTTTCATTTTATTTTTAGTGTCTCAAAGAGACAATGGATTAAGCTGCATAGGGACAGAAGAGAATTCCCCTGTAGTACCCATGTTTCTAATTAGTTTTCTAAATACATAACAAGGTGCCACAGCAGTAGCATGAATCTACTTGACCTTTCAAGCTGTAGAGCACACTTATTAAATGCCAAGCTGCCTGGAAAACATACAGAGGATGATTTTCTTGGCTATTCTCTGTCATGTTGGTTTTCTGAGTGATGGAGTTCTTTTAAGCAGGCACCTTATCAGTGCAAGGACAGTCAGGAACATAGAGGGGGCTGGAGAAAGCAAAAACAGCGTCTGGCTCCATGTGAAATGTAGTTTGGAGAGATCATTAAGCAATGAACCGGAGAGTGACATGACTTTCACACAGAGTCATGCCTGTTTTTTGTATTGCAAGGAGGTTGAGTCTAGAATTGCTTGCTGGCACTGGGTGAGGTGCTGATCAGCCACAGGGCTGATTCCACACTGCTTTTCATCTAGTTGTGAGGATCTCCTGCTAAGGTGTTTGAGGGTAAATCAATCTGAGGTCAACATCTTCTGTATGACATGGAATGGCTCCTCCCCTTCTCTCCATGGAGATGAAGGTAGCAGATCGGTAGAATCTCCCACATAGGTTAGCTAATGAATTTCTGTAGCTGAGAAGTTTTCTAAAATCCTTCCTCAGGGCCACCTCTGCTTTAAGCTAGCTCAGGAGAAGCCAGTAAATTCCAAAGTGTCAGAACCTAAAAGCATCAAATCAGGGAATTTGTGCTGGAAACAAGACTTATTAGCCTAGATGGAGAATAGCTTACAAGGTGTTACGGCTCCTGGTTCTGGTAGTCAGTGATCACCTGCTATAGACTTATCTTGGGTGCCTTTGAGCAGCTAAATCAAAGTCCGTCACTGATCCAGTAACAACTATGCAGCTGGCTTTGCTGTCAGCACAGGCTGTTTTTATGCTCTGGGTCTAGTGAGCACACTATGAGCTGAAGTTGTTGGTTTGGCGGGCAGTAGAATTGGTCTGAGGACTCCTTGTTCCATATCACAATGTTACAGCCCTGTGACACTGGGGCACCGGCAAACTTGCATGCTTAATTGCTGGATATAAATCAAATCCACCTGCAATAACTTGTGTGTATGAAGAACAGAAGCCTGTGTTGGTGAAGAGTGTGGTGAGGGGAAGGGATTTTAGTCTGGGATGACATAGCAGCAAAGATTCCACCTTGTAAAATTTGTTCTTTAAGCCCAAAATTGCAAGGCCTTAACCAAAACAACGGAGTACAAGTCTGAGGAGCAGCCTTGGATTCCCAGCATTTGACATTGTATCTTTTTGAGTTGCTTATTATCCATGTTATATGATGAAGGGGGAAAAAAAGATTTATCCTGGAAGAACATTAAGTGAGTGACCATGCTGGGAGAAAAGCCCATGAGTCTGACAGCTAGACGGAAGCTCCAATGCGGGGACCAAGTCTGGTTGTGACCCCCTGAAACCCAGACTTCAGTGTGTTTGAGAGATGCCAAATAAATTCAGCCTATTGGGAGGGAAACCCAAGCAGAGTCCCAAATGCGCACAAGTAATGGGACCAGAACCCCAAGCCTATACTTTCATGTGTGATAACAAGAGGCTTGGAGAAATCATGATCACAAGCCAGCAAGAGCCAAGCCATGGCTTAGGCTAAACTGCATTTCATTGAGTCGGGGGAAGAACAACGAGAGATCATCCGTAGTGAAAAGGGCAGCAGGCCAGTCACACAGAGGCACAGAGTCTGCATCTACAGAGTGGTAGTGCAGCTCAGTGAAGAAGTCCCCAAACAGCTTGCTGCTCCAGCACAAAACCCACTCTAATTCAGCCTGCATATTTATTTGAGGAGATACTCATTTCCTACAGCCTGGCTTGCCCAGCTTCAATGACCAAATAATCACCTGTCAAGTGGTTTGAGCAGTGACAGACTGAAGGAGGGAGCACAGAGCGGAAGAGGAATCATTGCTCCAGGTGATTTTTAATATCCAAGAGGCAGTGGCAGACAGGAGAGTGATAGGGGAGTACGGAAATTGGCAGGTATCTGCCAGGAGCTGCCTGTCCTAAAGGCAAACAGATGGGCTATTCAGCACATGTTTCAGCAGGAAAGTAACCTGCAATATATCATTAAAGGGGAAAAAAGCACCGAAGGATGAAGACCTGTCCAAAGGGGAAAGGGGAAGGCAGTGTTGCTGCAGAATGTGAGGGGCATTTTGAGCCAACTGACTGGGCTTAAAGAGGCTGTTTAACTTGAGATAAGAAAGGATTGGCTGGAACTGGGCCCAGATAGTCACAAATTTTGGCCAAGTTTGTCTAAGGAGAGTGTAAATGCCACTTGGGGAGTGCTGGGGGTTGGGACACAGATTCTCCCTCTCTGCTCTCTTCTGCAACATTGGGGGCACACTCTTTTCAGTGGTGCCCATGAAAGGACAAAAGGCAGTGGGCACAAACTGAAACACAGGGAGCAGTGTCTGAATCTAAGGAAAAAATAATTTACTGTGAGGGTAACTAGCACCGGATAAGTTGCCCAGAGAGGTTGTGGAGTCTCCATCTTTAAAGATACTCAAAAGCTATCTGGACAGGTTCCTGAGCAGTCTGCTCTAGGTCACTAGATGATCTCTCATGCACTAGATGATCTCTCAAGGTCCCTTAGAGCCTCAAACACTCTGTGATTCTGTAATTCTCTGACACCTGGTGACAGTGGTTACTAGGAAGTGTGTTTAACAGCTCCTGCACCAGTGGAATCCTCCATCTCACATCCTTACCCTTTTATAGTGGCCACATTATAGTGGCCACATGCCCTTTAAAGGGCCCAGCTGATGAAGAGGCTTGCTAGAAGAGATTATTGCCGAAAGCAGAGATTGCTGTAAAGGCTCTGCACAGCTTACGTTCCTATCTTGTTTTGGCTGTAGAGCCTCAAGCTCTGCACATGTACATTCAGACTTCTCATTAGTGGGACCCTCTTTCCATACCCAGCATAAGTACTATGATGGGCTTCCTCACATTTGAGCTCACCTTTCTTATTTGCTAATAATCCATTGGGAACGTTGTTCCAGTCTGAAGAACTGGATGGCTTAGAGGATATATCACTCCACGGCCCTAGTGCTCAAACTGTAATTTCAGGGCAATGTAAACTATTGTTCCAGAGGAATTCAGTTGCTTCTCTTATCTTTAGCCTCAGCAGTGAAGCGTAAGGCAGAGGGCTGTGAGGCCAAGTTTCCTAGACGTTCCCTAGCCAGATGCTTCATTTGCATTTATGCTATGTTACTCAGCAGATATATAGCACATTTTGGCTTTGTCTATACAGGCCCACATAAAATATGGCCCACTTAAAGCATCTCAGTGTTGGCTTTTAATATAGCCAAGAGATGGAATCACCTGTGCCCTGAATCTCCAAGTTCAGCATTTCAGTTCAAACAGGGGCTAAACCACAGAGAATCATTAGTTAGTATCATTTCCATAACCTTTTCTTGGGTGAATTTGCCTGGCAAGGCCAGTACAATTGGTGAACCCTTCCAGAAAAATAAAACCATTTTTTTAAGTGAACTCCTCAACTTCTGCTATAACCTTTGGAGAGGATGATCATAATTTGTTTCCTTCCCCTTACTCCTAAGCCATTCAGGAGAAGATATTCAGCTTTCAGGGCTGAATTTGTTTTGCAGATGATTTTTCTGTTTCATTACCCTACTCAGCATCTCTGAGAAGGTATCTCATGACGAGGAAGTTAATTCTTTGCTCCCTTTTATTGCTGGTTGGCAATATGCTATTATCAGTAAGAGATATGAGAATACCCTTTGCTACCTTTGATTTATTTTTATTTGTGTGTTTTAATGGACTCTGGCTGCTGCCCAAGTACCCTCTTTCTAAACACAATTGTTTTTACTGTAAAGCAAATTTCCCCTGAGCGCTTACAGACTTTAATTGTCCTGACCAGCCTCACCTGGGACTCTCATCCACACACCCTTTGCCCATTGGTCTGGGGACTCCATTTAAGTTCAGGGTGCAGCAACTCAGTCTGAGTTGTGTTGTGGGTATGCCTGTGCTTTCTTCTTGAATCTGGTCCTTAGCTCTCTGTTGAAGCTAGCCTTATTTTGTTCACGGACCTTGGACCTATGTTGTAAGTGGCTCGTCTCCATCTCCTGCTGTTCCTGACTGGTCTCCTTGGATGGACCTTGTACCTGATTTGTTGCCTTGCCTTATCTGAGTCTGTCAACAGACTGTCAGCACCCTCTTCTGCCTGCCCTGGTTGGTGAGCTTGCTGTGTGCCCTGGGGCCACCACAGATCCCACCTTGCTTTCCCTTAGGCAGCAGCCTGCTTTTGCTGCTCCCAGACACCTCAGCTTGCTTTTTCTTCAACTGAATCCTTACTGGTAAAAGTTACTAATATAACTGCTACTTTAAGTATTTATTGAAGTATTTGTTGAAGGGATTAAGTGTTCTTTCACCTTTCTTTTTAGTTCTAAATGGAAGATGAGTTCCTCTTACCCCATTGTCTGCTGTGGTCCTAGCTGAGCCTCCTTTACCATCTAAATGGGAGGTGTCCTGTTTTTCCCTAATAATGGGCACTAGACCATGAACTCTAGTATTTCCCTCAGGAGCTGAGAGGATGAGTGCATGTCTGTCTTTTCCATCTTTCTCTCCCCCAGTCAAGTTTGGGACAAGGCCAGCTTGATCGATCATTATGTTCCTGATCTGATGGGAGTAGGTGCTTGATTTGATTTACAGTTCAAGGAAGTATCTTGAATCTGCAGAGATCATAGCTACAAACTTTGCTACTTGTTTCACTGCGCCTTAGGCTGGGGCTTAATTCCTGCATGCCTTCTCTAAATCTGTAGACCTCTAAGCATGTGCAATTGACTGTGTATGCCAACAGGAGATGTCCTTCCTGCCCTGAAATTAGCCATGCTCTAAGGCAAGAGGGCACTTATGGGTTGATCCGCAGACTTTGTGCAAATAGTCTCTGCCTGATTATTACTTCTGTCCCAAAGCTGGCTGTTGGCTTTGCAGAGGACTTGGTGCCATGCTGAGTTTTTAGAAGAGATCAGAGATACAGGTCCTCTTTTTCCATTTGAGGAAATAACTGTCCATATTTCTACTCCTCAGTGTGCTCAGGTGTGGCTGTGGTCAGGGCCTCCTTACACATGCATGTATTTACATCATTTTTTCCACTGTCCCAGGAGCTCTTAATATTTTCATGTTCTGAGCATAAAATTTTTCTTGGCCAAAACTTACCAAACGGGCATCTGTGTGCAATGCAAACCAGGCTGATCCCAGCCAGGACATTTTCCTGGTGCATTAGTATTGGGTAGAAGAGAGGTCCTTTCATTTGTGTCCTGCTGATCCTGTTTCTAGAGATTTCTGTGCTCTTGAGACAGTGAGTACAACAGTCTGCCTCCTCTTTGCCAAAGTTAGCTAATTTTAATGTTAAAATGGCAAATGGAGGAGAGTAGGTATACATCTACTTGTCTTCCAGTAGCAGTATTGAAATATGTTCCTCATTAAAACAGGATTGTGCTTTTACCAAGCCTGTCCTGCCTGTAGGTGTAGGCCCCTGGAAGTGGCAGTCCTCAGGAAGGCTACAGATGCCCTGCCCTCTCCAAGGCACATGAGAAGGTTTTCTTATGCAAGTCCTGCATTTTTCCCAAATGCAAAATTAATGCAATGCCTTGTTCCTTGAGGGTTTGGGTGCTGGCTGAATCCTGCCTCAGAAAGAAGATTTTTCCTGGGTTTTGATGTTACCATGCAGTAAGTCTCAAATGGCTATTGCAGTCCAGTGCTGCTGTGGATGGATGCATAACACAAGTAGCTAGATGGATGTGGATAGAAACAAAGAAAAGCTGGATTGTAGGAATGAGAGTGGGTGTACAAGTAGAAAGATGAGTGTAGCATAGATGGATCAAGGCCTCTGAATCAATTACAGGGTCTCCTGTTCTGTTTAAGGGGCTGTGGCTGGGACTTTGCTTAACACTCCTGAAATAACAGGAAGAACTTCTGCCTGACTCCAGTAGAGTTTGTTCAGTTACTGTCAGTGTCTTTGTATCTCTGAATCCAGCTGTCTGTAACAGCATTTGGCCAAGGGGAGAATGTCCTGACGCAGCAGCAGAGCACACATTCCATCCTAAAGTACCTGCCTTTCTCCTGGCTCTCTTTCTGTCCTCTAATATCCTTTAGTCTCTACTTCCAGCACAAGCTCTCATTCTGCTTTCTGTTTTCTCTTTCTCCTGGTGTTGTGTAAGCATTCTAATCTGAAAGGAAAAGACAGGGGTGAGCAGAAAGGTTAAATTAGTGACTCTGGCACCTTGTGAGAAACCCATTCCCTAACAGCACTGGGGAGTATATTGTTTTGACAGAGCTAGTTTCAGGTTGTCTGTCTTCCTTGTTCCCTTTGGGGATCTGGCAATATTATAAGACGTTGGTTTGCGGATTATTCTGCATGGCTTCCTTCTGGTGCCTGTCTCGCAAGGTCCTTTAGCTCCCAGCTGCAACATGACAGGAGAGACTGTGCAGTGAAACATAGCAGTCAGTGGGCTCTGAGTCACCAGCTCAGGCCCTTTCTGCTGCCAAGCATATCTAATGTGGGGAAACATAAGGAGGACTCCATCCAAAGTACCATAGACTTAGCTTTAAGCATTGGAGTAGTGGATCTAAATGATTTGGATCAGACCTATGGGGTCAAGATGTTGTCCAGTGTTTAAGTGCAGACCCTCTTACCCACCCCAACAAATATACACATTTGCTGGTAGGGGAAGTGCACAGCAGAGATTGAGTTGGGAGGACAAATTCTGCCACTTCTTGTGGTGGTTGTGACTTCCACTTGGCAGCTGGAGACGGTGCTTGTGGCAGTGCTCATCTGACAGAGCTGTGGGGAAGGCAAATCATATCTGGGGAACAGTCTTAGGGAGGAGGGTGAATGACTAGATGCAGGAGGTGCTGGAGGGCTCAATTTAAAGCCAGCTGGAGGTAGGTTTGTTTCAGTGTATCTATTCGTTCCACTTCTGTCTTCAGGGCTGTTCCACAAGAGGCTCAGAAGGCTGAGATGGCATCTCAGTCCTTCCAGAGGACCTGGAGGCTTCTACTTGGAGCTGTGATGGATGCTTGTGAGACATGGACTGCTGATTGCTACATCTGGGTCCTGTTGCCTGCCCAGTGGCAGGGTGGTTGGGTAACCAGCCTGCCTTCAAGGGAAGAGTCCCTGGGGAATCAGTTGCAGGCTTTACCATGCACTGTGGCTGTGAGGATGGGCAGGTGTTACCCCTCCCTCCCCCCCTTCACCTTATGAACCATGCCAAGTCTTTAGTTGTCCAAGGCATAGGAAGTTACTTGGCTCAGAAGATTCTGTGATGGGGTCTGCAGGCTTGGAAAGGTTGTCTTCCTCGGGGTGGAGTCCCCAGATCTCAACATAGCTGGAGCCTTCTCTCTTTGTACTCCCAGTTCTTTAGTTCCCAGCCTACCACTTCAGTAGGGAGGCTATAAGAGGATATACAGTTCATTTTTTTTTTTTTCTTTTATTGCAGACTCCCCACACCACTCCTTACTTGCCAGCCAGTTGAGTTTATTGCTCATAAGCTTTCTGGTATGAGATGCCTTTCTGATTTTCTTCTCTATTACTCCCCACTGAGGGCTTTCTAGTGCCTCCCTGGCTCACTTTATAATCAGATCAGCTCCCTGCAGGGATCTGCAGAGGAACACTCATTCTCACTGTCTAGCTGATTGCATTTGTTTCAACACAGGCTGATTGTGAAGAGGTTTTCTCAGGGCTATGTGGTAGCTCTGCCTTTGGAAATGGAAATACCCTGTTATTTCAATGGTTAATCACAGCATTTTGATGATGGGCCCCAACTGAGCTTTGCACAGAGGTTCTTTTCTGAAGGGTGATGTATTCCAGGTAGTGTATCTTAGTTTGTGGCTAGAATTGCTGCTGGGTGCAGGATGAAACAAGAAAAGGTGGAAGCTTGAATCTGTAGCCAAACATGCTTGACTTCTGTGGTCAGAGCTATCCTTTGGGAAGATGCATGCCTGTGGCAGACTTACTATTTGCTTGTTTTTCAATTTTTCATTCAAATGGTTCTAGGCCAGGTCAGAATTGATCACCTTCTTAATGACTCATACATGTTTCTATGGACTCTGTCCTCATGACTTATTGTAGCTGTTTTGTTTTATAAAGCCACCCACACTCAGCCATGCCCTGAATTTCATGTTCCTCTGCATTTTCAGTTGCTCCTCCATCTGCCTGTTCAGACCACCCAAAGGCATGGAATGGCAAAAGCAGGCTTGAGCCATGGGCTTAGCCTCCAACTAGGTTGAAGCTTTCCAGCAGAGCTGCTGAACTTGAAGCCTGCTAGGTGACCAGACCCCACCTCAAGGGTAGAAGTCTGTCTCTTGGTGTTCCTTGTTTAGTGGACTTTCCTCTCATCCTCTAGAACCACTCAAAATTTCCAGTGCTGGAGGAATTAGTCTACTGCTCTTCCCTAAATGGGTGCATGCCCCACATGCATTTTTCTAGGCGATGAATTTCCCTATGTCTTTTAAGCCAACAGAGCCTAGGCCTTCTCCCACTGAGTTTAATCTCTGATCTGCTGTTTCTATAGCAACCTCTTCTAAAAGAGCTTGAAATCCCTCTGTAAACACAGCTTGAGGATATGCCCACAAACACACATTGTATGGGAAGGAAGACAGCAGGTGCCCCAGAAGGGCACTCAGTGAAGTCAAGGGTCATCTTGTATCGGTTTGGCTTTGCAGGCAGATTTTAAAAGTTCATTGTTGCCAGCCCAGCTGGCATTTTGATAACAGTACTGCTGTCCTGCAGTTAGAGGAAAAGGGTCAGAAGATATGTTGTGCCTCTAGGTGATTATGGCTATGGGCATAATGCCAGGGCCTTCATGGTCTGGAGCAAGTACCTCCGGCTCACAGCCCTTCATCCACGGAAGCCTCAATCTTATGTTTCTAGAAGCCGATGGGAAGATTCCATTGAGATTAATGGGACTGGATCAGGAGTGGGATAAGCAAGGCCTAACCTGTGAGGTGTTTTTTTTTTCCTTTGGCAGGTGGCTTAAGCCAAGCATGATGTGCTATTGGAATAAAAACAGAGGCAGGGGATTCAAATATCTCAAATTAGTGATTAATCTCTCTTCAGTTATTACAGTAAGAACAAGCAAGGGCTCCTCTCCTAGAAGGGATGTTTCTAAGCAGGTAGAGACCCTTCATTCAAGGAGGGACTTGCATGTTCCTGTTTGCATTGGTCCATCAAGAACTGTAGTTCCCTCAGTTAAATCAAGCTGGGTCAGATTCCTCCTGCACAGCACTCTGCTGTTCCACAGGGAACCTAGAGTCCTTCCTTTGCTCGTGGCACTTTATTGCATGCTGAATGCATTTGCTAATGCTTATTCTTTGTTTGGCTGATGGTAGCATGCAAAGGTACCAAGGTCAATGACAATAAAAACAGCTGATTGGAGACAAGCCTGCCTTTAGGAATACAGACATTCATCTTGTTTTTGACCATTTGTACCTGGCACCTAATGAGTTCCTCACAAGCTGTGTGGGACTACTTAGGCATATCTTTCTACCTTTTGTCTGCATGTTCTTCTTGCCTGGGAGTTTCCTCTAGGAAATTTTCAGACAAAAATCTTTCCCTTCCTCTGGCAAGGATAGATAACAGGGATATAATATAATCCATGTGGATGCGCTGAAGAAAAATTTTCTGGTCCATCATCATCACTGTAACCAGTGCAATGGCCAGACATCCACAATATGTGTCAGGAGAGGCTGTGCTGAGATGGTAGGAAAGCAATTGTTCCCCCAGCATGCCAGCAATCCAAATAATCTGGAAGCTGAAATAAGTTATTTTTTATTTTTTTTTTTTTTTTGGAAAGGTTTCCAGCACAAATTAGAACAGTTCTTTGGCCTTTCTGTGCCATTTCTTGATAGCTGAAGTGCTTACAACTGAAAATGTCAAACACATCTGTATAGGTGTCAAACTCTTGCTGTCCCCAAACATGCATGGCTGACCACACACATGAATTACTGATGTCAAACTGCTGGATTATTTGTAGAGCCACCTCAGAAGAAAGGTCTCCAGCCACAATTTCTCCTCAGTAAACCTTTCCCGGAAGTCCTTAAACACTGATCATGCTGCCTGTGCCAATAATCTTGTGAGAGTCTGGTTCAACCCCTGCCCAGGTCTGTTGTTGCAGCAAAGTTGTATATTCATATTCCATATTTGAGGGGATGGAAGTTGTAAGTGTTTACACCTAACTTACTCAGTTCCATGAAAGGGAGCAGAAGGCTGGGGGAGGGCAGCCTCCATGGTGTAGGAACACAAGGCAATTGACAGGAAATTATGCTGATTATTTATATATTAACTGGAAAGAGGAGAAGATCTGGAGGAGGCTCAGACTGCTAATCTTCCTCCAGAGACAAGCACAGAAAGGTGTCTCAGAGCAAAATCCACCCTCTAGAGAGCTGTCCTTCAGCTTAGTTGAGACAGCAAATGACATAACCGCAGGATCACTTTCCTGGTTTTAATGGCACTGGGCAAGGTGACAGTGTCTTCTCGTGTGCCTAGCTTCACCTCCTTTCCTGGGATCAGGTCTGGATAGAGACAGAGCTACCTTTGTGGTGCTTGGGCCTCAGCCTGGACTCTGTGCCCAGCTATACAGCCTTATGAAAATGGCTAACCAAACTGTGCCTCACTTTCCCTTCTCCCCTGTGAAATGGAGCTAGTGATCTTTACAAATAGGGGCTTGAGAACTCATTGCCCTGCGAACCAGTGGGCAGTCACCACAGTCACCTCTCCAGGTGAAAAGCTCATCTCTGTGCTACACCAGTGTCAGATTTTTCCCAGGCAATCCTCACTGTAGGGAGTTGTGTTTATTTGTAACAAGCTCTCTGCCTGCTGTGAGCAGCTAGAAGGGGGGCAAGGGGGAAAAGACAGTTGTTGCTGGGAGACGAGGAATGACAAGGGTTGAAGTCACCTCCCCATTTTTTTCCTCAGTCTGCACCTGTGAAAAGCAGACTCAAAGCCAAAATACTGGAGAAGGAGGGATGAAAATTCTATCTTGAAGATACTGGGAGTGTGACCATTTTGGTGATTTCATTTATTTTGCTGCCTTGCTTAAAAAAGGATACTGCTGTTTGGTTTATACTCAACTTCTGGCCAGGTTCAAGTTTTCTGCCCTTGGCATAGATTTTCCTTTTTTATATTTTTACTTTTATGTTATTGTTACTTACTGCCTTTCAGAGACACTTCCTCAGTGCAGAAGTTTTTGTACATTCTAGAAGGAGAGAGTTAAAAAAAGAAGTAGGGTTTCATACTAGCAGACAGGAAAGATCCTGCTGCCCCCAGGGACTAAGGTAGTAGGGAGTCCTTACTACCAACCCACAGTGGTTCCCCTAAAGTAGTGTTTCCATCCTATCTCAGGAGCTCCAGGTTGATGCCACCAGCTTCCATAGAACCACCAAAGGTGCTGGTTAATGGAAGTGGGGTTTCTCTCTCCCAAGTGCTTGTCTCTAGGGGCTGTCACTGGCAGCTGGGTGGGCTGCTCAGCCCCTGGGCTGGCCCAGTCTCCCCATTCTGATTCTGGGACATGCTGCATCATAGAGGTCAAGTTGGATGCTTGGATTTCCCATGGTAAGGAAGTAGGTCAGTTCTTAAACACCACCCTTTGGACCCAACACACAGCAGTTCAGTGTGGATCCTGGGCAGAGTGAAATCCAGCCTTCCTGCAACTGAGAGGACAGGAGAGGCTGGCAGTAATAACTGAGATTCTACTAGTGGAGGGGTAGTTCTGAAGATCTAATCTGTCTCATCTAGAGACCTTTTTATAATGGTAAATCCTACTTTCAAGAAGCAAGTATCAAGACAATCTCCTCCTTGCTTATTTGCCTTATTAATGAAGGAAGAAAATAGAAATAAGAACAAATTGCTCTGAGCCTAATGTTTAGGAGAGAACCTCTGTGTGTACTGGTAAACAGAGATCCCTTAGTGAGATGCCTGGTCTCAGCTGTGTGTGAATGGGCTGAATTGAAAGACTCAAACATACATGAGCTCCAAGTAGTCAATGGCAAGTGAGCTCCTGGCTTCCCAG
This sequence comes from Rhea pennata, assembly GCF_028389875.1. Classification (NCBI taxonomy): domain Eukaryota; kingdom Metazoa; phylum Chordata; class Aves; order Rheiformes; family Rheidae; genus Rhea; species Rhea pennata. The sequence continues at coordinate 10,721,897 of NC_084670.1, read as the reverse complement.
ATCTTGCAGTGTGAGGAATAAGGATTTTGGAGTGAATGGGGCCCATGATTTGGGCTTCAGCTTTCCATGGGAAACTTTTCTTGTGCTTGCCAGTCTTGTTACTTGCCTTGGTTAGTGCTGGTGTGATGCATGGTGGACTGGATGTGACCTAGGCAAGGTAAGTTGTCATCTTATGCTCTCACGCGTGCAACGTAGCTTGTGGTTGTGTACACAGGTCTATATTTCATGTGGACTGGTAAGAGACAACAAATTCCTGTTAAAGAAAATATGCAGCCCTGACTTCCCCAGAGCAAAGCTGACCTGCTTTCCTTAACAGCCCTTGAGGAAAATTAATCAATGATCCTCAGGGAAAATTACCTGTGGAAGGATGAGATGAGAAGCTTATCAGCCAGTGCTCAAGCAGGTTTGGATGAGAACTGTTGTTAGCAGTGGAGTTGAGTTTTGTGGGACTGGAGGAATAACTATGAAAAGTGGCTGCGCAATTGTTCAAACAGGACTGAGTTCCTGGAGATGAGCGTTGAGCAGTTATTGACTTTGGGTTAGGGTGACCAGTTATCTTTGAGCCAGCCCAATCTGAGCTCCTGAAAAACCCTCAGGAGTCTCTTTAAGATGTGAGATTTCCTGGTGCTTACCTCTCAGATTGAGGCTTTGGGAACTGCCTGTTGCCAGTGCTATCGTGAGACGAAAGAGGACAGAGGATGCAGCCCTAAACTTCTCCGGATCCTGTAGCTCGGTGTTGGCTCCATCTCAGACGGGAAGCAACAAGCTGTTTTCTGAGCAGCAGTGTGGTGTGTAATGCATCCCCCCCCCCCCCCCACCCCGTGGTGTTCCTGGGATCTCTGGGGGAATGAAGTGGGGCATTTTATGCTCTCCCAGGAATGCTCTCTGGTGTCTGATAAGGGGCTGTGCTTTCCTCCCATCCTGTGTCAGCAGGGATGTCACTGAAGCGCTCTGCCCAGTTTAGCTGTTCCGGTAGAACATATACAAGCTAATATCCTGTCGTTCTCTACCTTTTGACCTATTTTTGTTGGAATTAGCCAAATTATTCAAAAGTTATGAGGGTGGATTGACATACAGGCAGTGATACATACATATGGTGTGCTGTTGCATTTCTTTAGAAAACCCAGTTAATAACAGTAATAAAACCAGCAGCTTTACAGCTATAGTGATGGATCAGCATGCTGTCATGCTCTGATGGCAAAACACTTCAATCCAAGCACACAGAGGTGATGGCTATGAGGAAAGACATGCTCCTAATGTATTGTTTTTATTGTTCGTAATAGCGGTGTTTTAAAAGGTGCGATCAGGAAATGAAGGGCTTTTAAGTGACAAAAACCCATCTCTGTACAATGAAGGGCAATGAGAGATCTGAAAAAGGCAGGAGGGTGGGACAACCTTTCAGACAGTTGCTGTTTGAACTCATCTGCTGGGGGAACGAGTTGTGCTGTTGAGATCTTAGCGTTCCTGTGAAACCACTTGCTTCATGTTTATCCCTCTGCAGCTGCTAGCTGTATGTATGGTGTGCTGAGGAGGCCCTGGTATGCTTGGTTAGCTTGTCTTCATACAAGCTGTCCTGAAGAGGACCTGGATCTTAGCATATTAGCAAAGGCCTTTCCGATTGACTTACAAGCAAGAATCAATTTAGCTGTTTTCTCTGTTCCCGAGTGTCATCCTTGACACTCACCTCTCTCCTGAAGCATACGGGGAATCTGGTATCCAGACTGTTTGGCTACCATCACAGACATGAGGTGGACAGGGAATATTTAATCTTTCCCTGCTGCCGTCAGCAGGGTCAATTCTATCTAACTGAAGCAGGCAGAGTGATGCAGCCCCCAGCAGGAGCTGTGCCGACAGCTGCCTGTTGTGAGCGGGATGATTTTAGGGCTGCAGAGCTGTGTTTCCCCTTGTTCTAAAACTGCACCTTTTGCTGAGGGTTGTCTAGCCCCTCTCTGAAAGGGGTGACCAGAGGTTTTCCAGCAGCCAGGCCAGGCAGTGCCACCCAGCAGAGTGGCTTCAGGCATAGGCATCCTGTGGATGGGATGTGTCATTACTACATTGACCAGCTGCGTAGTGAGAACCCCTGACCCTGACTGAACCCCACTAAGGGAGGAGGTCTCTCCCTGTGGGGTGAGAACAGTCCTGACCAGGACCAAGAACTTGGCCCAGGGGCTATCATCTAGGTAATGCAGCAGTTTGCACTGTGCTTGAAAATCCTCAGAGGCTGATGAATCCAAGATCTTCCTCTGGAGAGATCAGAGGGAACCAGTGATCTCAGTGCTGAGACTTTTTGGCATGATACCTTCTGCTCCTAAGCATTAAAGAAAAGTGCCATCCAGCAATGCCAGCGGAACGCACCTGGGTCTAGTCTGATGAATTTCAAATTCCTGGTGTTTTTTGTAACAAGATGGCTTTTTACTCTTCACCCCATCCCTGAGGAGAGCAATCTCTCCTGGAGATCAAAACAAAATAGATTGAAGTGAGTTTAGCCAAAGATGCTTATCTACCCCAGGGAACCCTGTATATAGCCCTTCTCTCTAGGGGAGAAAGGGATATGCATATTTGCTCTCTTTTTTCAAAGAAAAGGCGAAATAGGCAGGTTTGGAGGCGGCAAGGCAGAGTTCAAGAGGGAGCTGCACATGTGGGTGGAAGTGCTGACAACCAGGAAACCTCCAGTCTAATAGGAAATGCAATCTGATGACTGTGTCTAACAGATTGGTGGTTTCAATGCCTGACAAACAAAACTTGCTGAGAAAAGAAGGTCCCAGTCCAGCAACTGTTCCATCGAAGGTCCCAGTATGTGAGAGCAAGGAGCCTGCCTGAAGGTTTGAAGCGAAACACACACTTAAGTTTTGGCAGAAGCAGAATCAACCATTATAAATGGGGGAGATGGCCCAGCCTGGTCTCAGAGGCCTTCCCCTTTGGTGACAGTACCCACTGGTAAGTTTGGAGTTTTTCCTTTTGGATGTGTTTATACAGGGGTTCCCAGCATTGCGCCTGGGCCAAAGCCCATCAGAGCTGAATACACAGCATCGCTCTCCTCTGACCTTCATGAGCCACAGCCAGAACATTTGTTTGTTTTAATCACAGGTCAGTGGAAAAATGACAGATGCCTTGGTCTGCAAAGTGTTTGGAGTAGCAGCTGGAGGCACTAGAGGAAGAAAGAAACCAGTTTTGTCTGAATGGAATGAATGGGAAAGGAGATAAAATGAAAGGAAGTATCCTGGCATGTCAGTGTGCTGGGTTGGTTTCAGTGATCAAAGGTGACAGTGATACTAGGAGAAGAGCTGTTTTAAATAAGTGGGTTTCATCTTAATTGCATCTCTCTAAAGCCTGTGTAGCTGTTGTGTGAGAAATCTTTGAGACAGAGCCTGACTGACAGGATGGAGTAACTCGATGTCAAGAGAGAAAGGGGAAGGGAGAGAGCACTTCTGTGCCCACGGGCTTGAGGGAAGGATGAAGGAGTCTGAGGAGGAGGCAGAACACAGGTGTGTGCGTCCCTTGCAGGCATCCATCCTAGGGTCTGTGCTTCAAGACCTCCTTGGGGAGAGGTGCCCGGATGATGGATCTTCAGGGAAGAGCAGCAGCTTATGCAGGAAGGTACTAGGGACTGCAGGCAGCCTTTGGAGATTTGTTTGCTGTCACACATGTGAGGGAGGAAGGGATGAGACTAGTGGCATCTTTGCTACTTGCCTGGGGTCTGGCTCTTGGCATGCCACATGCAGGGACACAGACCAGGCTTGGTGCTTCCTCAGGCTCCAGTGCTGAGGGTTCCTGGTTCCTCGAGCCAGGATGTCAGGTGTCTCCAAGAGCCTGTCCCCATGCAGCTTGGAGATGTCCTGTGCAAACAGAGCTGGGTCATTCCATTGCTTGCAGGAGCAGATGACTGGGTCCCTGGGTCACACAGGCTTCCTGGTGCATTGTGTAACAGTCCTGCTAGCCCCCAAAGTCCCTGGGGTCTCTCCTTTCCCCAGGCTCTATTGCCACTGTTTATTTTGAGCTGGTAATACATAGGCTCTGTGTGTGCAGAAATATCCCTCTGGCTCCTTCTCCACCTCGAATATGAAAGCAGCTGATGGAGCACTGATTAATTATCTAGTGTGAATTAGTAGGGACTAGCAGGATGTGAGGGTGTGAGGAGGAGGAGGATGGCATCCTCGGTGTAAAGTCTTTTGGCTAAGCCTCCCAAGGGAATACGCTTTCATTGCCGTAAATACCTCCTAGCCATCCCTCCCTGCAGCCAGACTGTTAATTCTGAGGATGAAACACTACAGAGCACCTCTAACTCTGTCACAGACCCAGGACAGTCCTCTGCGAAGTTGATGGTGGTGGGAGAGGCAATGTCACAGGGGACAGTTGCCAAAGGCACAGGGTTCTACACTACTTCAGCCAAGCTGCCATGGGGGTTGGAGGGCTTCAAAGTGGCTGAGAAGGTGGTTTTGGACAGGTTATGAAGTATTTACTGGCCTTTGACTTTGCCAGCTGGCAAAAATCTGCTTTCCCAGGAATATTCTTTTGCAGCAGCTGTCCTGTGGCTGGAACGTTGGATATGATGCTGTTATGAAAACATTGGTGCTCATTTTGCTCTACTGTAATCAGCTTTCCCATTACCTATATCTAAGGTCAAAGCTGGTGGCTGTTTACAAGTCATGAGAACTCCACAGATTACCTAGAGCATGGTTTTGGTACTGTAAGTATGTTAGCCTGGGAGCATTGATCAGAGAGCACTTTTGCTCCCCTCTAGCTCTTTTTAGCCCCGAGCATGGTTATATCTAAAACGGGAAGTGTTTTGCCCCCTGCAGAAATGCAGCTGTCCCTGAGAAGCAGCACCACACTTCACTGAGGAGTGCTCAAAACCCTTAAGATTCAGAGCCTATAGTGTGAGGCAGTGTCTCTGTGCCTCAGTTTCCCCTGTGGATGTCTTTTCCTAAAAGCTGACCCAGAGCTGGCCCCTCAGTTGAAACTATCAGACCTCCAGTCCCTGGTAGCTGCTGCCTTGGGGACCCCCACCATAGGTTCTGCCAAAACGCAGCTTGTCTGTGAGGGAGTGGTTGAGCCGTTTCCCACAGGAACAACTCCTGATACCTAAGCCAGTGCCATCAGAGAGGTAGCTGCTTTTCTCTTTGTTTTTAATGGCCTATGGCTTTCAGACCCATCTTTTATCTCCTAGACTGCTTCTCAGCTTTTCCTTTCCAGAGGTGGTACTGTCCTGATATCCCCTTATTTTACCTTGGCTTGTAAGTCAGGGATCTAGCACCTGGCACTGTGCTCCCTGTCATCTCTGCCAAGGCCTTGCTGTAGCCTCACCTCACACGGTTTGCAGGCCGTGTTCTCCATGGGTACTTCTCCAGTTGTTTTGCAGATGTCGAGGTGGTGTCCCTTTGCCTGGACAATAGGATTTCCTAGTGCTGAGCTCTGTGAGCCCTCACAGCCCCCTTGTACTGCGATCTGCAGCTTTGCTCGGGAGGAGGAAATAGGTGCACAAGGCTGTAAGGGACACAGGGTCCTATATCCCCCATCCTGGCTTGAAATATCTCTGGGTCAGATCCCAGCAGAGCTGTCAGTTTGGCCATGCTGGATGTGGGAATGCAGCTATATCTTGCCAGCACAAGTCAAACCCGGCCCTGCTCTGCCTGCTGGAGGAGGATGGGGACAGTTACATAAGCTAACACACTGTCCTCCAGCCTGCTCTCGAATCGGCATTCATGCTGCACCCATTATTGGGCTTGCAAATGACACTAATTTCCCTTCCCAAGCCCTCCCTATAATTTAGCAGCAATGTCCTGTACTCAGATATTATTAGCTGTGTCTTACGTGAACAGTTGCCCTCTTTCTGTTGTGGGGAGAGGGGGAGATAACGGATTTGATGGGGACAGCAGACCCAGACTGAGTGCCTTCATCTTTATTTTTTAATTGACCTAGCTGGCTGGGATTGGAATGGTATTAAACAAGCTCTGCTTAAGCTGGTCTCATTCCTCCTTTTCCATCACTGTCTGCTTCAAGGGGATCTCTGGACCTCTGTACTATTGCAGAAGAGTGCCTTAGGAAGGGACCTGGGCAGGCAGTGGATGTAAGACTTTCTACCTTCTAGGTAGCTGTGACCACTTTCAAGATGCATCATTCCTTGTGAAGCTTAAAGCCATCCAGCACTTTCTTTCTACCCATTCCCCTCAGGTTTTGTTTTGCTGGTCCAAATACAGGATAACCTTAAATCTGACATCCACACATACCCATGTGTCTGTCCTATCAAGAGCAGCTTAAAAAAACCTGATAAAAGAAACTCCAGATGCTCCTGCTTGCCCCAACCTACTGTTGTCTGTGGCATGAACAGCTCAACACACACTATTTTATCTTCCTGTCCTTTGCAGCCTGTGCCTCATCTCCTAGCCAGTGCACCATGTTCCAGCTCATTATAGGGTGCTAAGCAGAGGGTTCTCAGTGGCTCAAAAACATGTAGTAACAGTTGGCTTCCTCTTACTGGCTATGGATGAGGAATCAATGCTCCAGCATTCTCAGCTTTCTCTGTTTAGCTGTACTCAGCAGTGCTGTGAGTTTGCCAAAAGGATTTGCATCTGGCTAAGTAAACATATTAGAGATTCACTCTATGTAGAGAGAGACTTAGAAGATCATCAAAGACTTAGAAGATCATCTTCTCTTGACCCCTTTCTTCCTGAATACCACCTTCCCTTGGCAGCTCCACAGCAGGGATCACAGATATTCTTTTTCTCAGCTCAGTTTCTGTGAGAAAGTAAAATTCTTAATGGTAATTAAAGATAAAATCCAGGGCTTTGCTACAGGCTTTCTCTGCTAGTGACCTAGGAACTTAATCTGAAGTTTAACAAAGGTTTCATTAATTTAAGATCAGGAAGGTCCATCAAGCTAGGCTCTGTAACAAAGGGAGGAAAACTCCTCACCTAGACTGGGTTAGATTGGCTTGTGCTGTCATTTCATCTGGCTTTGATTCAGTTCTCCTGGGAAGATACCCCAACTGGGTCCTGCTCCTGCCCTCCCTCATCTGAAGTTGCTCTACCAGCTGGCTTCAAAGCTTTAGTGTTCAGCAGAGATCTCATTGAAGTTTCCTGTGTTCACCTGAGACTGCAAAACTAAAGGAAGGAGGAGAAAGAAAGGAAGAAGGAAAAAAAGCTCTATGGGCTTTTTGGAACATCTGATGGAAATGCCCTCTACTAGCTTTGTGAGGGATCATCTGTATATATCCTGGGGACTTTGGGGGAGGATTCAAGCTCGGGGAGAAGGCTGAGAGGAAAGCCCTGAGGAAGTAACAAGAGTGCAACAGGTAAGGGTGGATTAAGTGATTGCTTAGGATGCCTTCCCCTCTTGCTTTTGTCAGCTGTATTGACCATGACACACACATGAAGTCCCTTCCTCTACTCTCTTAATGACCAATACAATCATGTTCAACCATAAATCTGATCACCTGAATGCTTCCAACAGCTAGAAACTAGTTTTAATGCAGCTCCAACCATTTACAAAAGACAATCTTGCCTGTTGTGGCTGGGGTAAAAAAAGATCCAAGCTTCCAAATGTCACCTTTTCTTTGGTTAGAAGAACAACTTCTCTTAAGGAAATGGGCTCTTTCCTGGCCAAGGATTCAGAGCAGTGTATGGTTGTTGCAGGCTCTGTCTTCTGATCCTGTGGTCCCAATCTCTAAGCAAATACCTGGAAAGCAAAAATTAGAGAGGCCAGCAGCATAGACCATAGGTGCAGAATGTGTGCAAAGGGATTTTGTGCAGCTGGGCTAATTCCCAAACCTTGACATCCCATGATCATGCCAAGATTTCTTGCACTCTGGCAGCAAATCACACCCAGGAATGAGACTAATGAAACAGCTTTGAGGAGTGTGGAAGGATGGGAGCTCCTGCACATTACCTAGAGGCTTATAGCCTTCTGGAGAGTACAGAAGTTTTGGAGGGACAGTCCTGAAATGCAAGGGGCAATTGCTGTTGAAGCTTAGCCTGTGAGCTTGGAACTGGATCTCAGCCCTACTCAGTGGTCCTGAGGTGTTGAATGCATTTGCAAAGCAGTGTTGTGACAGCTCCTGTTGCTGGAAGAAGCTGTTAGGAAAGGACAAAAGAACAGAAATGAATGTCACTGAGTCACTGTACAAATCCTTGAACCTGAATTTTGAATGTTATGTTCAGTTTTATCTCCATCTCCAAAGGCCTGGCAGAACTGGAAGAGGCAGCAAGGATGGCTGCAGCTCCGTACTGTCTCAAAGAACAACTGGAATAGGACTGTTTGCCTTTAGAAAAATAGCTGAGGTGATCTGATAAAAGATCTGGAGTGCCTGGAGAGGCATCAAATGAAGTGAGCGAGTGACAAGTTTAAAACAGTGAATGATAGGTTTAAAATGGCGTGTCTTCATACATACACTTGAAAAATAGAAGGGATATTTCTGAATTGTCTTTTCTTGGAACATATTTGCTGCATGCAGTGGCTATTCCCTGACTGCACTCTGTGACCAATGTTTCTCAATAATTTGCAGAGTCTCGTCTATAATATTGTAGGTGGAGACAAGTAGAGGATTTTGAGGACAGAACTGGAAAGGATAGAAATGGCTATTGGGCAAAATAAACTGGGAGGTGGACTATTGTGGATCCTATTTCAGAGAGCAAAAATTCCCATTTGGGAGGAAGAGGCACTCAAAGCATGGCAGCCTTTGGGAGTATGTGATTTTCTGTCTGTGGAAATATGCTCTACCAAAGCTTGCCATATTCAACCTGTGATTTTTTTTTTTTTTCCCTCTTTTCAGTTAGGAAATAGATATTACTCACAGCCTCCTAACCTCAAATCAAATGCATCTTGATTGAGCCTAACAAGAAGAAAATGGAAAGCTCAAAACTCAGGATTGATAGGAAGTCTCTCGCCTGCTGTGTCTCAGGGATGTAGGTCCCCAATCCTGCCAGGCACTGAGCTCCTCCAGAGCCATAGTAGGTGCTGCCTGCATTGGGTAGACAGGGAGTCCTCAGCGTCAGGTGCACAGATGCTGTGTAAGCAGACCCTGTGGTCTCTGAATTTGTTCTGCTTGGGAAGAAGTGGTTGCTTCTGCAGCCAGAGTGTTTCAAGCAATGGAGGCCAATTACCTGACTCGTTGAGCAATCTGGGAGTGATTTCATGCTCCCTGGGTGTACCAAAGCAGTGCTGGAGATCCTGTCCTTTCAGAGCACGAATGCTAAACATCAAACAGGGCTTGAAGTTTCCAGTATTTAATTTCCCATTTAGCTGAGGCAATTAAAAGCATCACCATGTAACACAGCTGATTTTTTTCTGCATTCTTATTTGCTTGTGCCATTAAAGGGTGGCTCAGAAGCAATTACATCCATCCCGCAGCAGTATCCTACTGCAGTGTGAACAAACTTGGCTGCTTGCCTTGTCAAGGGCATCTGAACTTCTCTGTAATTACACAGTCCCAAAAGCTTGGGCTCTAGGAGGGTGCCCTGGTCCATCTGAAGAACAACAATGCAGGCCTGAAGGCATTATTCTACTACTCTCCGTAGGAGGTGGCTGTTCTCATATTGGCACAGACAGCAGAGGTGGGGGAATCACCATCCTTAAAGATGCTCAAAACTTGGTTGGACAAGGCCTTGGGAAGCCTGATCTAAGCTGGCTCTACATTGGGAGGGAGGTGGGGGTGGACCAGAGACCTCCAGAGATTCCTTCCAGCTTAAGTTATTCTGTGACCCAGTGAATAAGTCATGTCTGGGCATGATACCAACAAGACTGTGGGATACAATCCTGATGTTAATGATCATGGCTATGCACAGTGGAAGCACAACTAGGAATATTTGCCCCTACTTCCAGCTGGAAGATACATCCTACTAGAGATTTAATAGTTTTCCTTTCTGGAGCATCTTCTCCTTGCTTCTGTGCAGTATCAAATTTCAGTGGATGGAGTTGTGATTGAATCTGCTGGATAGAGGCCAAAGGATGCATGTAGCCTCCTTAGCCTGTACCGGAGAGGTAATGAGTGCTGGGTGGCCGTCCTTGAACTTTGCTGCTGTAGACGTAGGAATCACTGCCCTCTCTCCCGTCTGAAGGGAAGGCAGGTTGCACAGCAGTATCTGCGGTATGCACAAGACAGGGCTGACAAGGATAAACTCCTGAAGAAGGTGGCACTCCTGTTTCAGCCTATACACGGCATGCGTATTTCAAAGTCTCAGCTTCTCCTCTCCAAAATGGGGAGTAAATGCAACACAGGGATGAGTACAGTAAGGATGACTGTAAATAGGCTGGGAGGTGTTCAAGTTTTATGGAAAAGATGGCCAAATCAGGACTTCCTGAAGGTAGATTAGAAATAATCCAACTCTTCACTAATGTGATAGGTCTGCTGCCCTCTGACTGGCCATTTCTTGGTCCCTAACAGTTCCTCAAGACACATCCTGGTATTTACTGTCTATGTTGGCTCTTGTGTGATTTTAAAGTGAGATTCATTCTATTCAATTATCTCTGGGAGCTGTAAAACTCCATAGCAGAGGTGACTATATCATTCCATTTGTTCCCCAGCAGCTGACAGGTTTTTAACCAAGTAATTAAGGGTTAGCTTTACTTGTACCTGAGAATCAACCAGTGAGGCAGAGATAAGATGATGGCAACACAGCAGGTATTCTGCTGTTATTTGTGGCTATGAATTAATCACAGGCACTATAGCTCTTCAAATAGTGCATTGATCATTTGCTACAAGAATATCAGCCAGTTCTGCTCTTTTCTCTTCCATAAATATTTTGGAGATTGCAAACTTAATGAGCACAAGTCCGGAGTACTTCCCAGAACGCTAATAGCATCCATTTTAAAGAGTCCAGCCCTTTATTTTGTGAACAGCTCCTCACTGTTAACTGCCTAATTCTGGGGTTTGCTGAGGGAGACTGAACTCTCCAATGCACAGGAGAATCCAAGCTGTTCCCTGAGAGAGTCTCAGGGAATCCTGAGGGAGGATTAAAAATAACTGAAAGCAAATGGTGCTGGCTTGATGAATAAGGTTTTGATGCTGCCCTGCAGTGGCTGCCACCTGGCACTGTCTGCTTTGAGAGCTGTAGCATGGATTTCTTGAAAATTCATGTTTCTGGTAAAGCCTGAGGTTCCAGAGTCATGGGATAAGTATCTCACCTTTCATTTTTACTTTAGTTTTTGAAGCTCCATGGAGATCGGGAAAGAAGCCCCAAACTGGGAAATGAGGTCAGATTGCCCCTAAAGGTTCAAAGAAGAAGAAGAGAGGAGAGAGAGAGAAAAAAAAAAAAGAGAGAGAGAAGGAGGCAAAGTGGATTATTATTTTTTGACATCAAGCGCATGTTTTCGGACTCTTGAAAATTCACTCTCTTGTGTGAATGAAGGGAGAAGATTTGAGGCTGGCTGTTCCTTTACCCAGGACAGTACAGGCATATGCTTTGAGGGCTCCAACCCCATATATAGTTTATTTAAGGATCTGGTCTCTGCCTACAGACCACAATGCTTCTAGAAGCTCACAGTGAAGTTATGCCTCTCCTTATCCACCAAATAACAACATCTCATGGGGCCTAGAATAAAAACTTTCTGGTGTGTTTGATGTGAGAGCTTCCCAGATGCTCTCAGAAAACCTATGCTGATGGGTCTTAGTAAACAGCCTGAAGTATGTTCCAGCAGGAGCTGCTCCATATGATGTCTGCTCAGGACCCCTGTGCTGCCTGCTCTCCTAGTGCTGCTCCTGGCCTGATTAGTTTGCCTGGCCAGATGGGATGGGTGGCACGGCTGTGAGCATGAATGGGGATGCAGATGGTCCAGCCATGCCAGGCTCGTCTCCAGATGGCCGATATAAAGCGCTTGCATCATCGCTTAGTTTCGAAGAAATGACAGCGACCAAACACAACCGTGGATGAGCTGCACTTCAGCAGTGTGTTTCCCTCACCCCTAGGCAGACACTTGGGGAAAAAAAAATCCATGATGCCAAGTGATGTTTTGGGCAACTTTTTTCTTTCTTGGGGAAGGGGTGATCTACTCAAAAGGTAAAAGCAGGTTTAGAAAACAAAAGTTGTATTCTGCTCTGACTCTCCAGCTCTTACTGAAATCATTAAGTTTCAGTTTCTAAGACTCTGGGTTTTATTATCCATTCTGTAAAATGGGACTAACAATCTTTGTGTGTTTAGATTCCAAATCTTCCATGTCAAGCCTATCGCCTCGCTTGTGTGGCTGGGAATGGGTGGTCTAATTCCCAGATGGAAACTCTGTACATGCTGTTTCGTAACAAACAGTAAAGAAAATTCCTATCTGTCCCTAATGACTTGAATAGGCAGGATTATTCACTCCAGCTTCCCACCCAAACAAGTATGGGAAACAGCTGTCACAACCAAGATACTTTTCAAGAGTTGAAAAATCTTCCCTTGCATGAACTGAATTCGAAAGCTAAATTTTGACTTTTGTTGCATACCCAAAGTAGTTAAATCTCAGTGTGGGTCAGCTAACGTGTTTTCTTTTGATACTTTGTTATATATATATTTTTTTTATTTTGACTATTTACCCTTTAGTTTAACCTGAATTTTATAAAGTAAATTGATTTTTTAAAAATTAAAATATAAATTAAAAAAATAAAATTAAAGAATGCTGATATACAAAATGTTTTTTATTTTTAAAAACATTTCAAAGCTAAAAATGGACTGATTCAGAATGTTTTTCCCTTGTTTTGGCATCTGAGTCAGGATGGCTGTCTTGAGCAGGGTTTTGTAAACATTTGGCAAGGTGCCCTGCTTCTGATTTGTCTTTCTGCAGCTCTGGTGTCCTGTCACCTTCACCCCAGGGGACAGGAGAGTGGGGTGAGCTGCAAGGTCTACCTGCAGGTGTAAACTCTCACTCCCGTGCTCTGGATGAACTGAACTGTTGCCAGCAATTGAAATCGATTAAAGGCAGTTTGCTGTTTCCTGGCTAGTGCAAAGACTTGCAGCCAGTAATTTCAGCTGCTTCACACTCTCCCGCTCCCCTCAGTGAAACAAGCTCTTACGACTGAACTTTGCTTTTTCTAATATTTTGTGTGTCCTATCAAGTGGGTTCCTAAGGTTGTTTGTTTGTTTGTTTGTTTTATTTTGTTTTTTGAACACTGCTTTCATGGGAGCTCTCTCAACACTGTTTTAAACCTGGTCACAGTTTTGGGAATAAACAAACGTAGAAGGACATAATCTGGAAAGGCTGCAAAAGGTTACCTCAGCTCCAACCTGCCATGGGAGTGCTCCAAGGGCATCTAACTGATGCTCCAAAGCTTGTCACAGAGCAGGGGATGTTTCTTGAGAACAGAAGAAATCTCTGATAGAGTTTGCTTGGGAACCACCATTGCTGGCAGCCTGTGGAGGGGAGGAGAATTTAGCTGGTTTCAATGGTGATAGAATTTACTTTCTCGCTAGGAAACACCCATTGCTGAACTCATTTCCAAGGCTGAACCATGACTTAAACTCAATCCTCAATAAGCAGAGAGCATAACCTAGGAAGTTCCTTTGTATTTAAGCGGTGAATATTTTAATATTGGCTTCACTATAAAGTAGCCCCTGAGCCAAAAACGGCCCTGCTTGATTTATTTGTTAAACTCTTTCCTTTCCTGAGACAAACTATGCAGTAAAAAAGGAAAAAAATATGGCAAAAATAAAGGAATAGTTAGAAACCATTTTTTTTGCCATCAAGCAGAATGAATTTATACCCATGTGCTGCAGGCTTCTAAACACCACCTTGATATGCCCCTACTTGGAACCCAGCTTCTGTCCAGTCTAGGTCTATTATCCAACTTCAAGTCAAAGGCATCTAAAAATACAGAGTGCCATTCTCCTTGAGTTTGCTCTTCTCATTTATCTTCCTCTCTGCTAAAGATATGTGCTGTATGACTCATTTGCATTTGTCCAGCTTCATCTTCCAGCCATTGGCTCTTGTTCTGGCTTTCTTTGATAGATTAAAAAGCTATTTAGAAACTGGTGTTTTCCTCTGCTGACGGCACTTATGCACTGTAATCAAGTCACCTCTTGACCTCCTTTCTGATAAGCTAAATAGACTCTTTGAAACTCTTGTTGAAAATTTTCCTCTTGCTTTTAGATTATTTGCAAGTTCTTTCTTGCAATGCCTAGGCTGTAGACAGCATTCCCAGCTCACATCCATACAGCTTCTTAACTAACTGTGACTAGAGGGAGGGAAATGGGTATTTTAAAGAGACAGGAAAAGTTGTTTCATGGCTGAGGCTTTGGCCTCACTGTCAGGGCATCTGGGTTCCTCAGTCAATGCGCTGCAATCCACATGGTATCTGTGATCACCTTCCTCTTCACACTTACGCGTCGTCTCCGCGTGCCACAGCTCACTGTTTATAAAATCAGTCCTGTATTGCCCTCCTATTTAGGACACAAATTGTCTCAACACATGGGAGCCCTGATTCCAGTGCAGGGCTGCTCCTATAAGAAAGCACAAGGACCACTGTATATCCACAAAACAGAAGAGAGCTGCTGAATTGTCTCCTGTGGTCCTGGGACAAAGCTCTTCTCGAACACTGTCAGGTACTTGAATTACCTCTCCTTGTCTGTCACCCCCAGGAGCGCATCTTCCTCCCTTCTCCACCACCCTTGGCTACTCCACACCCCGACTGGACCTCTTCTTCCTGGGAGACAGTGTGCAGGATCCACATCTTGGAGATACTCTCTTGCAGGGGTATCTTTCTACTGTCAGAGCCCTTCCTTTGCTCAATCTTTCCCAAGATGCCCAGGTGTCTTCACTGCAATATTATAAGAGCTGTCAGCATGTGGAATACCCTCCTTTTTACTGTCAAATGCTATCAGATGTTAGTTTCTAGCTCCATCATTATTAGAGACTCCTCTGCTGCTCCCACAGGTTGGTGTTTTTTCAGCAATGAGGAAAGGAGTCCTAGATTTGAAGCCATCCCTCAGACTGTCAGACTTGGAACAACTCCACTGTCTTTTCCAGCAGCTCAGAGGCATTCAAAAATATTTAATTAAACCGGTATCAGAGAGCAGTTAGCAAGCTTTCTGCAATTAGCAAGATGGAGAGCAGTATGCAACACAGGGGGAAATGAGCAGGCATGAAATGGTTTTGTTGCCTGTGCCTTCTTCAGCATCAGATTAATTGGCACTTCTCTTCCAATTTAAGGCAGAGCTCTGGGCACAGATAGGTCACACCATTACAGTGCAATCCCATCTCATTTTCTAGTTTCCTCAGCCTCTCTTTCTCTCTCACTCTCTCTTTTTAAATATGATCAAAAATTTTCTTAGACACCTGAATCCTGTTGTGCTCTGTCTGTTAGGGCAAACAGAGAAGGAAAATTGGTGACACTCAAAATGCTTCTAAATCTAAGATTTTACTATCTTACAGATCTTCATTCTCCTCTTCCTTAACCATTTTCTGTGTGTGTATGTGTTGGGTTTTTTTTTGTTTTTTTTTGTTTTCTCTCTCTCTCTCTCTTTTTTTTTTTTTTTTTTTTTTTTTTTTGCACAGGCCCCTAAACACGACTGGCTGTAAATCAACTTCAGATGGACTTGCATCTGCTCAGGCCCTCTGCCTATGAAGCAAATTAAACTAGTCACTGATTGCAGTTTGCACTGATGGAGGATCTGTCTCCGTGGAAGTCAATTTGACTTTGCAGGATGCCACAGGGATGAGATGTGAGAAGTGTCTCTTCAAAAGTGGCAACAGGAGTCTTGCCTAGCAGAAGTGCTTCCCCTGCCTCCCCCAAGGATTTGTTGGCTCTCAGGATGAGCACGTGACACTGAGTGCTTCACATACACTGTTACAGGCCAGTGCTATGTCCCAGCTGGAGCTCACACAAACCCTCTGTGGCTTTTGGACTTTTCCCAGGCGTACAGTTGGTCATGTCTGCCAGGGTCCTAGCCATGGGACTGAACTTGAGTTTCTTTCATGTCTTTAAGGTTCTCCATATGTTTAGTGTCCCACTGAGTATTCACCTATATGCATGTGGGGAAAAAAATGAGAAATGCAGATTTCAGACCTGGCTGTTTCTAATAAGGCTATAAATTGTGTCTTTTCAGCTGGCTTGGTTTGTAAGGCAGACTGGGGTGGCATGTTTTGTTACAGGGCATTGATACACTGCTGTTGTTTTAGATCCCCTCCATGCTGCCTTTGGGCTGTGGTGATACACAGTGATTAGCCTGAAAGGTATAAGAGTCCCAACCAGGATATCATGGAGAAGAGCAAACATAAATAGCCAACAAGTTGGAGTGTGATCAGGACAGCATTATGTGACATCAAATGAATGAAATGACACCACACCACACCACACCACACCACACCACATCACACAGCCTTAGATCCCAGCTAGTATCGCTGCAGTCTCAGTACACAGTGCTGGGATGGCTGGTGTCCAGCATAAATTCAGATCAAGGTTTAAATTTGTGCCTCAGGAGCTGGAGGGAAGCATTTGTCAGAGCAGGTTAAATAACTGAAGTCCTGCTCCCTGGGTTATGCTATGAGTAATGACATAACACTGCCAAAACGGTTGCTTCTACTCCTTCAGAAGGAAAGGGAACGTGATTCTGACTCCAGAGGATTTAGGCGCAAATTTAACAGATCTTTCAAACCTGGGCTGCGTTTTTATCTTTGGAAACCCCAACATGATTGCCCTGGGCATGTGAACAATCCACTCCATTTTTCCTCCTGCTTTTAAATGCAGTTACAATTCTAACAACAGAGATAATCCTCTTCCAACAAAGCAGGTGACCAGGTTTTGTTTATTATTTACAAATTGCAAAACAGCACATACCGAAGACCTCTACTTTACTATGAGAGCCCATGACGAGGACATGCTGCTATGACAACAACATGAGGCTGAGTCATCTAGACATGCAAGACACCCACAATTGTGAGTTCTTGTTCGCACTTGTTCAAAGGAAATTTTATTAGCACTGCTGAAAGTGCATTAGAGAACAAAGCATAAAACATCCACACATCAATCAGGGCTTGGTTAATCAATGCAAGCACTGCCCGAGCTCTTCCGTTGGGCCATTCAGCATTTCACACACCCAGGGACAGAGTTTACAGAAATTTGTGCCTGCACTTGAAAGATCCAGAAAAACTCAGTTTCTGCTCAAGACATTTGTGGCTTTTGTGTTTTGCTGAAAACACTAGCTTTTTTATTTTAGACTGTTCATGGTGAATGGGAGGACAGCCTGGCAGAGGGATGATGGTTAGAAAATGGACATGAGCGAGGGGAAACTTTTTAATACAACTCTTTAGGGCAAGAATTAAGGAGAGGGGAGGGAGAGGAGAGCTGGTCTGCTGTGTTACAGGTACACAGGGGTATGCACTGCCTCACTTCACTGAGCCATTTGTATAAACTTGTAGGTGATTATGGTAGGCAGGTGCATTAGCCACAGCATCCATCTCCAGGTGGTGAGAGAACAGTTCCACTTGTTGTCCTTGCTCCATGGTTTCTTTTAACATAAGAGCAGCAAAATCTTGTCTCTCTAATTATAAGACTACCTCATATGTCTGTTTTTGGCTGCATAATTCCTATATCACTGGACAAGTACAAAAATGGCTTAATGTTAATTCTAGAATATTGCTTAGTGTGGATGTCTAGCACTGTTTTTTTTTATGTTCTGTCCTTTCTGAATCTATTGATGTTTTCGCTTCCTGAAGTCTTTCATACCTTAATCTGATTCATCCAGAAGATTCCACTAGGTATAAAGGACTGTTCAAGTGGAAAGAAGCCGTTTGTAATTATTAATCATACTCTTTTCTGAAAAGCTGGTCAAAATATTCCAAAGGATCTTTTTTCAAGTGTTTTTGTCAGAATTTCAACTCAATGACAAAAAAGCAATCTCAATGGGATGTTTACAACATTTGAAGATTTTCCACCAGAAGCATCAATGGCATTTTTTACGTGACTTGAGGAATTTTCTACCGATGCTCCTTTCCGATACTGCCTAAGTAAATTTCAGTCAAGTGCATCCAGAAGCTGACAGGCAGTATTGTTGGCAGCAGCTATAAGACCTGAAATGTTTTCCTCTGTAGATATTGCATATGCATGAATGTCTCACTGAGAACAGCTCCATCTGTTCCATAGTGGACAGAAGATGTGGATATTTCACTAGAGCTGTGCTGAGTCCACTCAATCTACCGCTATTAAAACTAGCCTCAGAGTAATCTGAACGCAAGAGGTTCAGGTGCATAGATATGAAACACTGATGAATGAGTCTGTGCTACAAGCCAGAGCTATTCCCTTCAGTGACAGAGTGAATCACGAGAGAGTCATCTCTTACTGTACAGGGTTGTGTCTCTACATGGTAAAAGGTTTCGCTAGGTGCAAAGAAGGATTGTCTGAAATGCAGCTTCAAAGGGCAGTGAAGAAGAATCAGGAGAGAAAACAGAAAGGTGAATCACTTAGAGGGGAAAAAGTGAGACATGGACAGATCTTTTAAGGGGAAGAGAGGGGAAAGTATCCCAGGGTCTAGGAAACATGAATGTAACAGGGAAAACGGGAAAAAACAACAGTCTGTGGAAAGGAAGATTGAAAGAAAACATGGAAACAGCTTTGGAAAGAGGAAAATGCTACTGCAAAAAGGTATGGAATAATGAAGTTTTTAGCATCTTTGGTGGATGGAAGAAATCACAGCTAAGAAATTCAGATTTGTCATTAGGAAAAAAAAATCCCCAAACCTCTTTATTGCTGGAGTTTTTAAAGAATAGGTTGAACAAACATCTGCTCAAACTAATGTAGTAGGCTAGACTAAGTGGCTTTTCGAAGGCTCCTCCAGCCCTACCTGTATTCACACCAGGTTAGGTCCACACAGGCTGGCAGTGTCTCAAGCTGTCACAAGACTGGACTTGGTGGTTGCGTTGGCTGAATGATACTCTGCTTGGTTACAGGAATATTGCAAGATCAAATGGTCCTATAAGATGTCTGCTTAAGAATGGGGGAAAACTTGACTGATTTGGTAGTATTTAATCTAAAGGGGGTCTGTACAGAAAACTCCTTCTTATTTTGGAGACCCCCTGCAATTGGAGCCTGCACTTTCCTTCTCTTAGAGATTCAGAGGGGGCTGGATTTCAAACTCTGCTTTAGGCTCCGTCTCCAGTGATAAGATTGTAATCTTGCACCAAGGCTACACTAGAGCAGGTGGTCTGGTGCTCATGGCTGTCACCTCCTTGTACAGTCTTAGCTTTATAGGTTCTAGTTACAGAAACAGATTTTAAAGCATGAACCTCAGAGTTCAAACCCACCAAAAAGCAGTCCTATAACCTTGTGTTGTTTAGAAATCTGGGGGTGCCTTCTAATGGAATTCCCTTGCAAAAGATGAAGAAGACTTGTGCATTAGCCTTTAAGCCCAGTTTCCTTCCATAGTTTGCCATCATGTATCATGGTTTGGAAATGCCTGACTGAGCTGTGGAGAATAGATCGCCTTCAGATCACTTCCCTGAACCTTTCTCTTGGCAAACAAGCCAGTGGAGAGTGATCAACACAGCGGAAGGTGTCGGGGTGGCTGTCATTCTGCCATGTCATATTACCAAGTCACATTCTGTCCCCCACCACCTTGACATTAGAAAGATGGGATCCTTTCTACCTGTCCCGGTGAATAAAAGGGACACACACACACAGTGCAGAGAACAAACTAAACTAACCTGGCAGAAAGCAGACATGCTGTCACACCTCCAAGGGGAAAATTGATACAGGCTCTTGCTTCTGTTTCAAAATCAATTTCAAGCCCGCT
Source organism: Rhea pennata (assembly GCF_028389875.1). NCBI lineage: Eukaryota > Metazoa > Chordata > Aves > Rheiformes > Rheidae > Rhea > Rhea pennata. Next base: position 10,702,209 of record NC_084670.1, on the reverse strand, counting down.
TCATGAAAGAAATGGCATAACGGGCATTAGGTCTGGCAACAGAACCTGCTGTTCTGAGGATGATGGATGGGAGATGAGTACAATTACCTGGACACCGAGAGCTAGTACTCGGCCTTTTCTGTTCAGCAGGCTCTGGCTGTCCTCCCCCATCAGCAGGAAGATCAAAACAGACTCTGCAGAGCTGCTTATGGGGCCAGGCTTATCTCTGTTCCAGCTTTCTTGGAGAGCAGAACAAGGAGCAGCGATTGCAGCTACTCAGAAAGGGCTGTCCTTACTGCTGTATCAAAGCTGATCTGCCACACAGCAATGCATAGGAGCCTCTCCTGCATCACTAACACAGTACTGTGGCTACTTGCCTAGTATCTGGCCTGAGCTGCAATACCCAGTCTACAGGGAGTATGGTTTCTACAGAGGGACCTTGCTGGCACTATACTCTGCAGCAGCAATCTGATCTTGAGGTGATGCCTCCCATCCCTTCATTTGACAAGCATGTGGGTGCCAAGAAGATCAGAGAGCTGTATAAATACAGCTGAAGCTGGTGTACCTCATGTTAGCCTTCACCTTGATGGTGTTGGTGCCAATAACATCAGCCACAAGCTCTTCACTAGACTATCTATTGAAAGGCCCTTGTGGGTAAAAGTGCAAGGTTGTATCTACACTGATTGTAAGAGGTGATTTTGAGAGGCACTGGGGTCTAGGCACCATCCACACACCCAGTGCTCAGTGGGTTGCACATGGGACTGCAGAATAGGGACATACATCTATACGGGGGCTGCATGATGCTCGCAGAGTTGACCATGTAGCAGGGAGAGCAATTTTGCCTGCAAGAAGCCAACTGGACACAATAGTTGTACAGCTTTAATCTCTGAATTTAACTTCTATGTTATGGAGACATGACACAAGATGGAGACATGAAGGGGCACATCAGGAAAGAGTTGATTGCTCTCTTCCTCTGTGAATGAGAAGGGTTTTCTCCTGGCTCCTTAGCTCTGCCGTGGTTTGGAGGTCAAAGGCAACGGAAGACTCAAGAAAGTGGCAATTCAGAAGTTGTGATCAGCTGCTGGCTGTATTTTTCTCAGGCCCATCAAAGGGCAAGGATCTGTAGCCAGCTTTAGGAAAGGTCAGGACCACTGCATGTCATTGTATTTGGTGAAACTAATAAAGTCTATTTTTTTCTTTCTGCCTCAAGTTGAAATGCTGTGGGAAAACTGTATCCTCTGTGTCATGGTTGCAGGCAGCTCTCCTGAATACGCTATTGTCAGGCCTCAGAGATGTGAGTCAGAGCATCTTTAATCTCTGGGCGGGAGTGTTCTCCATAGCTTTCATGCTTTGGAATAAATCGTCAGAGACGTTCCCAAATTAAGCACGATCCCTTTCTAATCTCCTTGCACTTCTTCCTCTCCTCATTTTATCACCTGAGCTCAAACACATTCAGCATGGCCTACTTCGAAGCAAACTGATTAATGCAATCGCTTCAGGTTTTAGGAGGGATCAGGGGAAAGGGCTCCTACTGTTGCCAGCAGCCCCAGCTCCACAGAGGCTTGGGAGGCTTATAGCGATCTGCCTGTGAGCAGAGCTGACAGCAAAGCGTGGCACCAGGGATCACACACTCCCACAGGCATCTTCTAAACTCCAGAGCAGCAGGAGCCTGCTTAGCATCCAGGCAATTCTCTGAGCCCTCCAGGATGAGAGGATCTGCCCTCCAAGGCTGTGCCACGCTGCATGATGTGGATACTGGGGGAGAAGAAGAGAAAGAAGCTGTTGATTTGCTTTCCTGCCCCCCAGGAGCAGTGAGGTCCCAGAGCCTCCTTGGCACTCCTTAAGTCAAAGACAGCTGAATGGAGGACTGTGGCTCCTGCTGCTCAGCTGTGTCTGGCACACATCTGGAAAAAAAGAGAGATTCTGGCTTTGAATCACCAATAAAAGGGATTCAGGCCTAGCTGTAAGGTGTGAAAAGCCTGAGTCAGGGAGCAGTCACCTGAATGTCATACTGCTGTGGGACAGGGCAGGGAGGATGTTGAAAGGGGAATGCTGTGGGAGAAATACTAGCACTGCATCCATATATGTGTATTGATGTTGCTTGCTAGAGAGAAAACTGCTCCTCTTGGCTTTTGTGGATCAACTTCTCTGATGAAGGATGCCACCTCTCACTGCTAGGCTTGCCTGCATGCAGCTCATGCAAGTCATCTTCTATTTGCCTGATGCAAGAGGCTCTTTATAGTAGGTGAACTTGAACAGTCCCGAAGAGCGTACAGACAAAACCTAGGCAATGGTTTGCTGCATTATACAGATGGGGAGCTAGAAATGGAAGGATTTGGTGAACACTCCAGAGAATCTTTTGCAGTTTTGCAGCAATAGGATCATGAGTCCAGCTCTGACATTACATTTGCATGGGGCTGGGAGATATGAAGTGTAAGGGGTCTCTGATTTGTCACCAGGCTTCCCAGGACAAGCATTGGCCAGACTTTAGTTTTTGAAAATGAAATAATGACTAAAACACTGCACTGAAAAGTCAATGCACTTTGCATGGAAATCATTGAAATGGGATATTTTGGTTTGAAGAAGAAGAAGTAACACATTTTGACAGTTCAGAAGTCTTCCCTGCTCCTGTTTGTTGCAACTATGTGCCAAATGTGATCTAAATGCAGGACAAATTTTGATCTCCACCCCAAAACCATTAAAAGGCAAGGCAGGGTGAGGGGCTCAGTGGGACCTTGTGCAAGAGGGTGCTGGGGGAGAAGGGGTACATAGGCAGTTGCCTATTAAAAGCTAAAGCTTACTAAGCTCCTCTCCTGGGTAACTCTACCATGTTTTTTGTAGTAGACGTTCCTGATGGAGAGGAAAGGAGAGGTGAACTTAGATGTGGAAAGCCTCCTAAAAGCTCCTAGATGTCAGCATCCTAAAGCAGCCTGTTCCCTGCCTCACCTATGCTGATGCAGCCTTTGCTGCCTGGGAGAGGGTGGTGAGGGGCCCCATCAATTCCTGCCTTTGCAGTCCAGCCCATGCATCCCCAATCTTCTGTTTTTTCTTGATTAATAAGAGTTGAGGATCCACTTGCTTTAGTGAGTATATAATGGCAGACGATGTCATTTATTTTGAAGCATTGGAATAGCTGTGCTTTTTAATTACTTTGCTCTCAGTTTAACTTCTTGCTGTCTCTTTGAACTTGTGCTTCTTTACTCCAAGCACTCAGGTTTCTTGAGATGAAAGTGTGCTTAGTTAAGGTGAAAGGCAAGCAGTTAATCCCCCCCACCACCTTCTCTGAACAGGAATGTGCCAGGTTTTGCTGGCTAGGTTGTGTGGCACAATCAGCTGACTTAAGAGTCCTTATATCTTAAAAAAAGACTCTTCAAGAAGAACAAGTCAGTAGATTGTCTTTGAGGGGGGAAAGTGCTTCCTCCTAATCTTCAGAGGGCCATTTGTAATGCCCGGTGTGTGGCTTGCCATGGTGTGTCTACATGCATTATGTGTATATTGGGCATGTTCAGTGGCCTGTTTCCTCTGCCACTATTTTTACTCTGGAAGCTCAAATGCCCAGGATAGCAATGACAAAGTTTAGATCCAGACCTAAGTTCTCCACTATTTGCTGGGATAGTGGTTTGGCCAAGTTTGAATTAGCAAGAGTCACATTGTTCTAACAGGATATATAATTCAACAAAGCTTTTAACAATTAATTCACTGTGGCTTAGTTTTGGAGTGAAGGAAGGCCCCAAGGTTTTCCTGAATAGAGGTAGGAGACTTAGACATGAACGAGAACCTGGAATTTGCAGCATCCTTGTTGCCTACAGCATTGAGGCAGGGACTGTCTTTGGGCTTTGTGCCGCACCAAGCGTACCACTGTCAGAGGACGGCTGACAAACTGCCATCCTCTCTTGTAAGGTCTGTATCCTGCCATCCATTCAGGCAGTGCATAAAACTGCTAATGTTCTCCTCAATGACAGTCGCTTCTTTATAGAACTGTAGAAAATAGGCCAGGAGGGGGGTCTAAGGGTCCCCCCAACCCAAACCATGATCCTAACTGAAGGGTGTATTGCCTGTTTTTAAAACCTGAGGTGATAGAATATCATCCTGCCCAGACAGCATGTGCTGTGGCTGAATATTCTTCCTGGAGGGAAGGTTTTCCTTAATTTTTAACTCATCTCCATGAGCTGCAGCTGAAGTCTACTACTTCTTTCCCTATCTGTTATGAGAAAAGAAGTCTCCTCTTTGCAAGATTTTTTTTGCAAATTGCAGACTGCTCTCATACTTCCCTTTTTGAGGATAAGTAATCCTGATTTTTTTCAGTCTATCTAAATCTCCTGTTTTCAAGGACTCTGATAATAGTGGTCACTCTTCTGTCCTCCTGACAATGAGTCCACATATTTTTGAAACCGGTTACCCAAAACTGGGTACATGCCTTGATGGGTTATGCCTCCTTGTGTACCCCAGGATGAAACCAAGCTCTTTTTCTGCAGCTGCGCATGGACTGGCTCTAGCAGCTCAGGACTAAAGAAGCACTGAGCCCAGTCTCCTTCTGTGCTACAAATCAACTCTTTATTCCTGTTTTCATGGAAACAAGCATATTTAAGCATTGCTCAGGGCAAACTGCAAAACCCTGCCATAAAGCAGAACAACTTGCTTGAGAGACAGACGGGCTGAATCAGCACAGCCTGTTTCCCACAGAGTTGTTCCTGGAGGCTGAGCTCTGCTTGGACACCATAATGCCCAGTAAATGAGATATTTCATGCTCTGGTGTGACTGTCAATGAGAGACACTCTGCACTAGCAGCGTCCCTCTTTCCTCTCCCCAATTGCTAATTTACTTCAGATTGTCAGAACTGCCTATCTTTGAGACTGGTTCCCTTCTGAAAAATTTGGTGCAAACAGCCAAATGATTTAAAAGTTATTAGGAAGAGAGAGAGAGCAGCGACATAATCCTTCCTTCAGAAATAAGGCTTAAAAAAGATGAAAGATATTTGCCTGAACTCTGTGCAGACCCTACCTCAGCAACAGCTGGAGAGTTTGGAAAGGCAATTCGAGGAGCCCAGAGCTCTCAGCATCACTAAAACCTGCCATTGCGTGAGCAGAACTGTTTCACTGCAATCTGCTCCCCTCTGCTTCCTGCAGTTTTTCTTTTTCTTTTCTTTTTTTTTTTTTTTTTTTTTTTTTTTTTCTTTCCAATGAATTTAGCGCTGAATGCTGCCAGGTCCCCTGGAAGCCTGATCCGCTCCATGTGCATGGCAGGCAGCATTTGGCAAATGATTGCCCACAAATGGCAAGCAAATTCCTTGCCTGGTGTGCCAGGCCATGGCACTGCAGTTTTGCTTTTTGTTTTGTTTCTAGAGCAACACATAAATCACCTTGGTGCCCTCAGAAATGCTATTGCCAGTAGACTGAAGAGGCGGGGGAGTAGAAAGCAAGGACAACAAACCAGATATCGCCGTTCTGCAGTGCGGATAAAGCAGTGTTGATGGTGTGAGGCGAAGAGTGATGCTTGGTGGAGTTAGTCCAGCTTTGCCTTACAGCATTTGCACATTGTTTAGTGAAGGGAACCGAGGTTATGGTGCTCCTGGTCTAAGGCAAACCTAGCGCACTCTGAGCTCGAGTCCCGTGTGTGTGTGCAGGGTGCAAGCTCTCAGCAAGCTTTAGAGACCAGCTTGCAGCAGGACTGAATGTCTGCAGTGTGGCTTGTTAGATGAGGCTGGTTTGGAAAGCTCCAAGGCTCAATTACTGTGTCCCTTCTGAAGGCTGTGGGCAGAGCCTGAAGGTTTCAGAAGCCTCTGTCTCACTGCAGTTTCTTCTCCCAGGCTCTCTTTCACACTGCAACTCTATATGCCACTGCACACACAGACCCTGCTGGATTTTTTCTGTTACTATCTCAGGGCTATGAGGGGCACTAGAATATTTTTTCATCGGAGCACTAAACCTGGAGGCCCAAATCTGTGTGCAGTTTCTCTGTGACTCAGAACAAGGGCCCTGAGAGGTGCTGGAGTGTCCATCCTGGGAAATCTTCAAAACTCAAGGCCAGAGCAAACTGATTTTGTCTTGGAAGTTGGCCCTACTTTGAGCAGGTGGTTGGACCACAGAGACTCGAGAGATCCCTCCTGACCTAAATGAGTCTATAACTGCCAGCATAGGCAAGTTGCTTCATCTTTCTGGTCCTCAGTCTCCATCTCTGAAAGAGGGAGACGTTACACTTCTAATTCTGCTTTATCCATCGAGCCAAAATCCTAAAGCAAAAAGTCAAAAATAAACCCACAAATCTCTTTTTTTTTCAAGAATGGGAAAACTGTTGTGCTTGTCAGATATTTCATTTTTATGACATTTTCACTGATTTTTTTTTTTTTGAAGAAGTTACTGCTTTTTAGCTTAACTGAAAAGCCTGTTTTCAGAGAGGAGAAATTCTCAACAGCCATCTTGATAACACTTTCTGTTTTTTTAAGAGATTAAAAACGCTCATTACAAATGCTGAAAAACCCTCATAGACTGTTTTGAACCTTGCAAAATGAGAACAACACAGGCATTTCTGTATTTTTCACAAACTAGTTTTCGCCTATTATTTTTAAGTCCTTCCATTCAGGCTGTAAGCTTTTCAAGGCAAAAATTGCTTCTTTAACAATGTTATTTTCCAGCTCCCACTTCACCAAGGTTTTCAATTTGGATTGGAGCTCTAAGTCAAATACTCATTCAAGACCACAATGTCTCTGGTTCAAAGCAGTGCTGATCATTTTAGGTCACAACTTCAAACTAAGATTTTCAGTTTATCAAAGAGCTAAATTTTCTGAGTTTTTATTCCCCCCATAATTTCATTACCTGATGCCCTGATTTTTTGTAAACTATTATAAAAAAATTTTTTTTCAGGGAGATGCTGTACGTTCTCTGCTCTTCATGATTGTAACCATCAGAAATGATTATCTTTGTGCCAAAGAGATCCTTCCTTTGCACCTCCCTTTAACACTTACAAACATGTATCATGTTGATGAATTTAGATGGTCATTTAAAGGCAAATAGCTTGTCCTACTTTTTAGTTCTTATTGATTGTCATGTAATTAACTGATTCATTTCGTTAATATAATCCAGAGTGTCTGCAACCCACTTAATCAGTAGAGCCTGATCAGAAGACTAGAGTTTAATTAGACTGCGCTAATTGCCCCGATGAAATGATGTTTCCTATGTCCTATGCCATTACTTATAGGAGACAGAATTTATATTACTATTGAAGATTTAATCAGGTTCAAAGAAAATAAAATTTTGCCTCCTGCCAGAGGAAGAGCTTTTTTAAGCGAAGGCGAAGTGCTTTGGGGCTGGAGAGAGCAGTCACATGCAGTTAGGATGACACATTAGCTCAGGATGATACGGCTGAGCAGTATGATGGTCTGTCCATCGGGTAAAGCTGGGTGTATTTGAGCTTGCACCGTCCTTGCTACGAACTCCCAAACGGGTCCCAAAGCTTGCGGGAGGCACAGAGGGCCTGGGGCAGCCTAGCACCGTGGTGAGCAGCTCTGGGCAGGACTGCGTGCCGTGGCGAAAGGCCTGTGAAAACCCATTTGCCTTAGTGTTACTGTCAACCCCTGCCAGCCCCTCTTTGAACAGAGCAGCTGAGGTGATGGTGTGTGTACACTTCAAAAGATGTTCTCAGCCACCAGCTTTATACAAACCTGGATCTGGGCATAGCTGCTGACAGCCAGCTTTGCTCCTGGCCCTCAAGGGTTGTGTAAATCAGCAAGAATCATATGCAGGGGCCAAACCACTCTCCTAAGAAACCAGCCCTGTTTCTCTATGGAGCTCAGCCAGCAGGGAGGGAAGCAATTTTACCTGTCTTGGAGAAAAACATATTGGCAACAAAGTCTTTTTTTTTTTTGGTCATGCAAGCTGATAAGCACATATTTTAAATGTGGTTGAGGATTCTTGGCAGCTTAACTGCTTAGAAAGTGAATCCGTGTGCATGTGCATGCTTGTGTGTGTGCGTATGTTCTCCTTCAACTTTCACATCCAGACTATGGTGAGTGTCTCTCTGTAGATCATTAAAGTGGTGTGATGGAAATACCTGTCCTGGGAAGATGATTGCAGTTCTCTTTGTTTCAGCTGAATTTGCACAGACACATATTTGTATCTGTGGGTGGCACCCATGAATACAGCTTAAAAGAATTGTGATGGCTGGTTGGGTGGCCAGTGAGGACCCAGTACGATCGGGGTCTGTCTGTCTCCCTTCCCTGAGGCTACATCATGCCCTTAGATTTGTTCTGCAGATCTCTGAGTGCTCTGTAAATGGCTGAGCTTGGCAAGGAAAATTGCAATTGATTGTAAATTTCTTGCAAAAATGGAGCTTCAGAAGGGCCAAAACAATTTGCAAAATCAAGCCAAATTTGGGCAGCCATTTCAGCTTCCCCTCCTCCCCCTTAAGAAATAAGGGATGTCTTTTGGAAGTGCCAACAGTGACTATGACGTTTTCAAAAAACAGGCTGTTTTATATTTGCAGGTTCGGTTGTTGGCTTGCCTGTGTTTAAAAAGGGAGATAAGAAAGGCTAATTAGCTTATAAACAAAACAGTACATTTTGCTTTGCATTGAATGAAATGTTTTGGGTTGATTCAAAACCTGAGTCAGACTGATGCATTTTCAAAAACACTCCTGCAAAACAACAATAATTTAGAAGCAAATGTGGGGTAGGGAAAATACTTTGCGGGGAGGGCCTTCTTAAAGGAAGAGTGGGTGCCTGAAAGCAGTGCCTCCTCCAGCCAATGCTGCAAACCTGAATACGAATCAGCTGCTTATTAACTGTCAAGTTAGTGACAGACTGTGGTTAAAGCTGCACGCAGCAGCAATGTGGAAGGAGAAGGTCCCAGGCTTTGCCACAGGCCTTGGTACCTGAAGGAGCTTGTTCTTTTATCTTGGGAATATGGCTTGGCCCATATCCTTCTTTTGTCTCCATGTCACTCCGCTCCTTTCTGCCCTTCATGGTTTTCATGCCAGTGCTGCACAGCTCAGCATGGTGCGGAGGTCTCTGCCCTTGGGAGGGAGGTCTTCCTGACTTCAAACGCAGGGCCAAGGAGGCATCTGGAAAGGCGTGATCAAACCCATGACAAAGAAACCAGGGACACAACTGTTCTGGGTTTCAAAGCTCACTGGAATAGCGGACATGGAGATTTCTCAGCCCCGGATCTTGCTGCTCCTTTCGGCTTTGCTGCTTTATGGAAATAGGACTTTGTGTGTCTCTTTTTGTCAATAAATAAGATTAGAAAAGATTTATTTTTTCTTTTCTGACAATAAAAAAGATTAGGTACCAGTTGGGCCAAAGGGACAGCAGTCATAAATGAATAAAAAGAAACCATGAAATCCAATGCATAGCGCCTGATGGCAAAGAGCCCCGAGACAGAGGCCGGGCAGCAGCTCAGCTGTACTAGCCTGCTCTGCGACAGCCGGGCTGCACCTTCGCGTGCGCTTGTGAGCGTCCGGGGGTCCGGGCGGGAAGGCTGAAGTGGTCGCTGTCCCCGTCTGCATGAGCTACTCCTCCGATGGAGGCTGCAGCAGGGATGGCTGGGTGGGATATGGGTCCCTCTTAGCCACAGCACCTGGCAGAGGAGGTAACCTCAGCTCGGTGCTCAGCTGCTGTGGCAGATCCAGAGCTCCTTCATGTACAGCTCAGTTACCAGACGGCCGGGGGTGGGAACTCTGTCAGCCGCCTGACTTGAATCAGTCTGGACTCATGATTCAGTTTTCTTTTCTGTGACATCTGTGAAAACATGCCGAAAGCAGTTGCAATGCGGAGGTCCTCTCTGTAAACCTCTGCCTCCAACTAGCATGCAGTGTACAGCTTCGCTGCGTGTTGAATAGCACCTGACCTCAGGAAAGCTAAAAGATTTTTCTCTCTGAAGTTAATTTTTTTAAAGCACTTAATGTTTCATCTCTCTCAGTAAGTGGCTTTGGTGGAAGGGCATTTGAGCTATCTCTGACAGTGATGAAAGGGGATTACAACTCCAGCTGACAGCAAGTTGGTAGAATCATACCCAGTTTCCCTCTCGTGGTTTGCAAAGAAATTAACTTGGACAGATATTTAAATAATTATTTTTTCAGCTGAGTATGTCCAAACTATACTGGTTTGGTTTGCTGGGGTCTTGATCTTGCAATCCCAGTCCATTCAGACCTTCACCTGAGAGGATCCAGATGGCATGGCTGAATTTTGTCAAAGCTGAAACTCTGCTCTTATTATCCTGATTATAGGTTTTGCCTCCACTTTTTGTTACAGCATGGCTGAAGCTGTTAGACAAGGTCTGAGGTTTGCCTCCACTAGGAGACATTTTCTCACATTATCTTTCACTCATGCTGTTTTCTGTCTGCCACTAAGATCACAAGCTCTCTCGAGGGGACAGGAGGCTGTGAACTCTCTTGGGCAGGCCTGTCTTTATATGAGGCCCTGATTTCTGCAGTGTGTTTCCTAAAAGCTGCTATGTGAAACTGGGGGACGCCTATGCTCCAGAGCAAGAGGGAGGGGCCTTTCTGGAGGAAAAAAGAAAAAAAAAGAAAAAAAAAAGTGATTAAAGAAGGAAGGTCCCCTAAATCAGAGATGTCACCGGAGAGCCGCTGCATCAGCCAGGACCTGGATGGAATAGGAACCGGGAAGGGAGGAGAGGGATGCTGGGCTCAGGGTGCTGGGGAAGTCGCCTCTGCTGTGAGCCAGGGCAGCCTGCACTAGGCTGTGTCTCTCAGTACACAATCCCTCTCTGTAGGACCCTGGGTTTCACTGCTGTCTCACACAAGGGAGAGCAATCCCCCAGCCTCATGCACATATAGGGGTGGAATGGGGAAGGTGATCAGATACCTGGTCTCAGCACCAAATAGGTGCAGGGCCTGGTCACTGCAGTGTGCTGTTGGCTGACTCCAAGCAAGTGTCATAAATTAATGCCATGGTGGCAACTGGAAGTAAGGCTCAGTTTGACAGTTTTAGGGCTGTTCCTTGTCTAATCCTATAGATTCACTGAGAAAGATGCTCAGCGTCATCTCTTCTCCTTGCTCGTACCGGAGGGACTCAACATCCTGCAGAGATGGCAAGGGAAATCACAGGATTATTCCCCATGGTGATTATTATCCTGTGATCTCTCAGGGCTGTATAAATGGGAGCTGATTACAGCCAGAAAATGAGTAAATTGTGTAATTAGAAAGATAGAAGTTGGGGGAGAGTTACCTCTACCTGAAGGTGCTGGTTTGGAGAGAAGAGTGGGAATGTGAGTGCTGAGTGTCTCCTCAGATGGGATCCACAGTGCTGGAACAGCTCAGTGTGCTGCTGACCTTGTTGCTGACTGCTTATCACCTTGGGCAAGTCCTTCAGGCTTTCTCTCTGGAGAAAGAAAGGAATATTCCTTTTCGTTTTATCTCTTATCCAGCATTGTTTGGGGCTGGGAATATCTCACAGTATGTATTTGTACCAAACATAATGGGATCTCCTGTGCATCTACCCATCTTGTTACAGGCTTGCAGCCTCACGGTGGTGTTTGCTTAGGGGTGGGCTAGCCATCCTAGGTGTTGGCATCAGCCCAAATGTTCCTCTGGGACCTTTTCATGAATTGTTACAACAGAAAAGCCGTAATAGGAATGAGTTGTCATTATTTCTGTGTTGGGTGTAAGACGACTTAAGATGTTTCCTGTTGCTGTAGCATTAATGTCTACACAAAGCAGGGAAAAACATATTGCCTCCCCTTCCTCTTATTATTGATCCAGCCTGCCTAGGCCAGAAAATGTGTCTCTTCCCCTAACAGGCAGAAAGCACAAAGCTGAATGGCTTTCTAAGCTGTGGTGAGGGAGGCTATTAATGTGAATATTATTCATGCCAGGAAAAATAGCCAATTACCTTCCTATAGAACCACTCTCTGCCCAGTGAGCCAGTAATTGCAACATCTAACATTAGTCACTGAGCTCTGAAAGCACTTCAGAAATAAAATACTGACAAATGCATTTGGTCTTAAAAGAAAAAGCTAGGAAAAAACATAAGGTGCTAGATCTTCAACTGGTGTAAATGTGAGGAATCTATGCCCACTTGCACCTCAGAAGTCCTGAAGCTGCAAGAATTTGGCTTTATGTTATACACACTCTTATTTTATAGTCTGTATTTTAAAGGTGCATAAGGAAGCCCTTTTAAGAACTGCACTGATGAGGCATTGTATGGTGAACTGCTTGCTGTCTTGACTGCACTGAAGGTCAGGCTCCATTCCTGCCTGCCTCTGGTTGACATGGCTGCTTCATGGCCAGCATCTGGAGAACTGGCGTGTTTCCTGAGATATATTAATGCTCTTGGTGACCAAGGCCTCTAGGAATCCACATGCTCCTAGTTCTACTAAAGGGCATATCTTGTATTATGGACTATATTGCTCTCCTACACAGAGATGCAATAGCCCCATCCACTGGGGCATCTGCTGAGACACTGCACTAAAAAGCGAATTTTGCTTTCCACTGTTCTTATATAAAACTAAGAAGGACTGGAATAATTTTGTGGTTATTTGGGGTTTCCTCTGGGTAGCCAAAGGAGAATTTAGCTGGGTGTCTCCAAAATCCTGTGGTTTTTCAATTTGTAAGAAGTCTGTCCTATAACTGCGTAATGAGCATCAGTCATAATTTATCATCTGTCTGCTGTGATCCATGGAACAAGGAGAACAGACTCATTCTTTCCTGAGGACTAACCAGCCCTTCACTTCCAAGGAAAACAAATGTACTCCTAAATTGCTGCTGCTGTGGGTCTGCTTTTCACCCTAAATGCCAGAAATGCCCTTGAGAATGTACGAAAGGCATTGTGCTTTTTTCGGTCTGTGTGTGCACAAATGGATGCTGGTCTCATGGCTTTCAGGTCAGCTGTACCCTAAACAGGTAAATATGTAAAATAATGAGTGTAAAATTCTTATTTTGTGGTTAGGTCTTGAAAAGGGAATCTAGAGAGAAGGTGCCTCCTACTCCACTGAGCTCATCCCTCGGCATGAAAGGTCACCAGCTTGTGACAACACCCACAATTTCTTTCCTGCTAACAGGAGTCACTGCAGCTACAAGCATCTGGGTTCAGAGGCAACATCCAACCTACTTCACTTTTAAATCTCAAGCCCAAACCTTAACACCTTTGTAGTATTGTTCTCAGAGACTACCAAAAGCCCTGCCAATGCTCTTCGCCTCCCTCCACTTAGGCTGTAGCAAGGCTCTGGGGTTTAAGGGGAGTCACGCGGGTTGAGATCTCTCCCAGGACAGAAGACAGAGCTACAGCTCAAGCAGGAGGGCAGCAGCCCTGCCAAACTGCCCCACTCCTTCTCTCGACCGGCGCGGGCGGAGGTTTCGGGGAGTTTGTAGTATCGAAGATGTCACATGTATTTTCCTGCCAGCACCTGATCCTTGATATTGACAGAGCATTAGCAAGGCTTCATTAGCTGCACTTAATGACACATGACACGGCGCATTAGGGCTCCTGCTCAGGCTGATGAGGATTCACAGCTGCTGTCCTCTGTGGGAGGGTCCTACTTGCCCGGCTGCGTGCAGGAAATCTGCCTAGAAACTCGGGAAAAGGCGGGATTGCTGCCGGCAGGGAAGAGCCAGAGCACACCGGCCCGCTGGCTCTGAACAGAGCGTCCACGCTGGGTGCGCGGAGGCGCCCGAGGGAGCCCGTCCGGCTCAGGCCCGGGGGCCCAGGCGAGCGCCGGGGAGGCTGCGCAGCCTGCGGACGTGACTGGGCTGCTTGCCGGGCTGGCTCCCGTCTGCGAGCGGGGAAGCTGCTCCCAGGGCTTCTCCGGGCTTGTAACGCTGAGCGCTGCCCGCTCCAGGCCCGGAGACGGCCCGCTGCCCCGCTGCAGGGCCAGTCTGCCGGGCGGGCTGTCAGCCCATCAGTCCGTCCGTCCGTCCGTCCATCCGTCAGTCTGTCTGTCAGGCAGTCTGTTTGTTGGTCGGTTGGCCCAGTCTGTCAGCCCATCAGTCCACCAGTCAGTCTGCCAGTCAGCCCATCCATCAGTCTGTCAGTCCATCTATCAGCCAGCCATTCTGTCTGTCAGTCCATCCCTCAGCCAGTCATTCTGTCAGTCTGTCCATCCCTCAGTCAGTCAGTCATTCAGTCAGTCTGTCCATCCCTCAGTCAGTCCATCCGTCCGTCCCTCCCTCCCTCAGCCCTCTCTCGCCCCTCCTGTCCCTCTGTCCCTTTCCCTCCTCCCTCAGCCGAGCCCAGAGCGGGTCGATGCGGCCCAGCCGGTTCTGCGCTCGCTTGGCCACCCCTGGCGCTCCGGAGGAGGGGCGGGGCAGGGCCCGCCCCGCGCCTTTCCCGCCTCCGGGACGGCGCGCGCGAACCGGCTCGCGCGCCGCCAGCGCACCCGCCGCGCCCGGCTCGCGCGCGGGACGTTGCCCCCCCCCCCCCCCCCCCCCCCCCGGCGCGGCGCCGTGAGGCGATGGTGAGTGCGGAGCGGGCGCGGGGCCGGGGCCGGGGCCGGGCACAGCCCCCCGCTCCCCTGCGCTCCCCGGTGCCGCGCCCCTCAGCCCTGCGCTGTGCCCCCCTTGCAGAGGAGGAGCCTGGCCCCCAGCCAGCTGGCCAAGAGGAAGGCGGGGGACGAGGAGGAGCAGGCCTGGCACCCCCCGACGGTGAGCACGGCTGAGGGGCGCCGCGGCCGGGCCTGCGGGACGGCTGCCTGCCTGCCTGCCTGCCCGGTATTTCCTCCCCTGGCTTCGGTAGTGCAGCACCTGGTGTCCCGTTAGGGTTGGGCTTTTGTTTGCTTGCCTCTTTTTTTTTTTTTTTTTTTCCAACCATATTGGTCTTTTATGTGTCTGGGATCTATGCAGTTTTCATCAGTTTGGGGAGAATTTGTGCCCGGGAGTGTATTTGGCAGAAGAAAACTGTTGTACCGCAGGTGGCTTGCTTGTGCGGTTAGGCGCTCGCTGAGCGTGACAGCCGTACATCTGCCGTCTTGGGTGCCACCGCAGAGCCGTGAGCTCTGCCTTGATGCTCTGTTTCAGACCCAGAAGAGACAGAAGCCTGGCAGCGAGGCGGACAGCGGGGAGTGTTACAGGTCGCCTTTCCGGAAACCTTTGGCTCAGCTGACCAATAGGCCTCATTGCCTGGACAGCAGTGAACATGTAAGTGGGTACTTCTGCTAGCACAGGACGGATGGGGGGTTGCGTATGGAACTCATTCATCAAGGGAATTCAAACTTCATCCACAGTTTTTAGGATAGACCTTTTGTCCAACTGTGTTATGTTGAATGAAATGTGTGTGGGTACTTCCTATAATGGAAAATCTGAATAAAGGAGTGTTATGGAGCCTGTGTGAAGGATCGTGCCAAGGGATGTGGGTAGCTTTCCAAACAAGTGACTCAAGTTCTCTCTGCTTGCTCTGTTTTCTGTGGGCTTCTACCTTTGGAGACCAGGTGCTGGGCTGGCTGAACACTGGACTGGTCCAGCATGACTGTTTTTACAGTGTTAACTTCTTTACAGGAAATGAGTTGATGGACTGCATCATTGGAGCAGGTGGGGAAGCAATAGCATTTAGAGAAGTGAATAATGCCAGTGGTTTTAAGAAGGTGAAGTTATGAAAATTAATTTCATGCCGTAGAAAACACAGAAGAAAACAGTTTTAGACAGCAGGGTTAATGGAGGGAATTGTGGTGTTTCACTTCCTTGCTTTTGGATGTCCTTGAAAACAGTTGGGATTGAAGCTTCAGTGAGAACAGAGGGGCTCTAAGCCCTTGGCAGAAATGAATTCTCAAGAAATACCCTGGATTTTCCTTTTCTAGCGGTCTTTGATGTAAAACTTTAAACATGTTTTCTTTCTGCGTTCTTAGGAGGCTTTTATCCGCAGCATTTTGTCCAAACCCTTCAAAGTTCCCATTCCAAATTATAAAGGTAAGATGAGGAGATTTAAGAGTTGTCTGTATTGTCTGATTGTAGCAGAGCAAATGATACTTTGACCTGTCAAATATGTCTGTGCGATTATTGTTATGTTTTGCACTGATGAGAATGTGTCAGTACTTTTCTTTCGAAGTCAGGGTTTCTGAAACATATGCGAAGTTTTCTTATTTCTTCCTAGTGTTTAGTTTGGATAATGCTGCATTTCAGAATTGGATTTTTTTAATACTTACTGCTATGTAATTTATGTAGAACCAGAACATTGTATCCCATATTGCAAACACAAAAGCAAGGTGGATTTCAAGCCCTGAAAGTTTATCATTTAAATAATAGCCTAATGGTATTAACTGATGAACGACTGTGGCTGAGAAAGAAAATATGTGCCAGTTTTCTCTGCGCTTGACTTGGTGTGTTAAGTCTCAAGGTGAACTTCAAAACAGGGGTTGTTTTGAAGTTCAAAGCCTCAGCTGGTTTTGAATCACTGGAACACAAAGTCTCAGAAACAAGTGGGACTGTTCTCTTCCCATTCACCCTCCAGCTAAAATTTCAAAGACAGGTCATCCAGTTTTGCTCAAACATTAGTTTAAAAATATGTCTATAGACAAACACTGAGTATGAAATGACTAACCTAAAAAGAGTTATGTTTGACAAAGTTCTTGGCTGATGGAAAAGCAAATTTGTCAGGATACTGAAATTCAGTTGCAACTGTGGAAGGTGCTTTCTGTGACTGTTATCCTTTCTTAACTGGGAGATGAGGCTGTTTCCTCTTTTCTTGATGTGCAGGCATTGTTGTCTCAGCTTATGATACACTCTCGTTTTGCAAGGAACTTTAGCAAGCAGCAGGGGAATTGACCCTGCTTTAATTTTTCTAAAGTAAAATCAATCCTGGGGAGTTGAGTTTCCTCCCAGGACTCAGATATGTCTTTCTGAGCTGAGCTTTGATGGGAGAAATGGTTTGTATGCATGCTGTTTTTATTTTCACCTCCATTCTAGAGCTGTGACATCAAAATACAATTTCAGGAAAAGGGATTCATACTTAGTCTCTGCTTTTCACAGAAACTGGCTCTGAGGCCAGGCATCTGCTGTTGCTCAGCAGAGAGAAAATAATACTCTAGACTAGATAATGGTAGTATGGTGCTAACTGTGATACTATAATAAAACTTCATTGCTGTTGAAGATCTTTCTAACCCTGCATGAAAGGTGCAAGTCCTGCCAGGCCCGAGTTAGGCACTCCAACAGCGGATTTGGCCCTTTACCCTACATTCCTAGGTACGTAACTTGTAAAGTGTACGTCCTTAAATCCTTCTTGTATTATCAAGGAAGCAAAACAATAGTCTTTGAGAACTAGGAACAGCTTAAAAGGTGTATTCAAAGGTAGTTGAGGGAGGCATTGTGCCTGCTGATGATTGAAAGCCTGTGGCACAGGTTTGGGATGAAGCCACCAGTCACTTTCAAAAACAGCTGGTACTGTTGTGTGCCAACATATACGGTATCTGCTGTACCCAGTCATGCCTGTTTTGGTACACTCTGGCTTGCAGGGTCATAGCTCCATCTTTGCCTCTGCTCCTTCACTGTTTTCCTCTGGGACAAAGCAATTATTTGAGCTATGCCTTTGTTTGCTTTCAGGGCCGCTGGGCCTGCGGGCACTGGGTATCAAACGGGCAGGGCTGAGGAGCCCTCTCCACGACCCTTTCGAGGAAGGAGCTCTGGTTCTGTATGAGCCCCCACCGCTGAGTGCCCATGACCAGCTGAAAATAGACAAGTGAGTCATCACCTGACACAAATGCTTCCATTCTGACCTCCTTGTACATGAAGGTTTGCTTACTTTCCTCCCGGAGGTGTCTGGACTGGGATCTGAATAGCAAGAGAAGTTTGGGTCCAGATATTTTGCCTCTGAAATGCTCAGATATAGTACTAATCAAAGGAATAAATGTACCTGTGTCAGTCTGTGTTCTTCAAGTGGCTGTTTGATTTTCCACTCATCAAAACCTGCAGAAGGGACCGAGGATTCGCTCAGTGGAAGGCTGTTAAGGAAATTTTATGGCTCAATGGTAACATCAGCATCTGGGGACAAGCAGAAGATGACTGACACTCAAATGTTAGGTTGCCTGGTGGCTTTTATTCTTAAGTAGTTCCTTCAGTACTGTTGCTGTAATGTAAAAGGGTTAGTTGGATCTTCATGGGTAGAGAAGGAGGTTCCTGATTTGATCTCTTAAGTAATGCAGTTAGTTTTGTTATTCAGGCAAGAAAAATACTAATGACTTTCAACTGTGTCTCTGAACTGTGTTCTGGCCTTGTTTTAACCATGCCCTCAATATACACCCAGCTTTACTGACATCACAGATGGTAGATCAGACCCCTGTGACTCTTCTCTCAAAATTAAATTCATGCATTTTTCTTTTTCTCATTGGCAATTGCTTCCCTCAAGCCACCGAGGAGTGCTTAGAATAGCAGTGAGATTAAGAGAAACAAACATATGCTGTACTGTGTGCATTAATCATATATTCATCTTTCTTGACTGCCTCCTACAGGGACAAAGCACCTGTCCATGTTGTGGTGGATCCTGTCCTCAGCCGTGTTTTACGGCCCCATCAGAGAGAAGTAAGTTTTGTATTGGGAGCTGAGGGTATGCCTGGAGGTCTTACCCTGGAGGTCTTGATGCATTTCAAAAGCTGCAGTTTCTCTGCTGGAATTATTACCCACCAGCTGTGAGGACTGTATTACATAATAGACTCCTTGATTTTGTGTCTGCAGTGAACTAGAACGAGTTTGTTTTAACCACCATCTTAGAGGCCTGAACACTGCAGATATTCTCTGTCCTGAGTTAGGCAAGAGGGCGTGCTGTGACTGTTGTTGCAGTCCTGTTTGGCCTTAAAAATATGGGAATTTATTGCTTTCTAGGGGTAGGAACTTTCTCTTTTCTTGCCTCTGATCTGGCAGGGTCAGTGCACTCCCACTATAAAAATTACATTTCCTTATGTGCAGATTTGTTCTCTGTGGGTATATAGGTCAGATCTGCTTATATTGGGAACTGCGGAGTTTTTGAGACTGCTGTGCACTGGTTTCATAGATCTAGGAAAGCACATTGGCTTGCTTTTGTGTTAACTTTGAAACCTTAGGAGAAGACTGGCTTCTGCATGGAGAATGGGATCTTGCAGAGTTAGAGCTGAACATCTAGCCTTTACTTATCTTGAAGTTTGGAGATATAGTAATGGTTCATAAAGGAACTCAGTTTGGAATATGATGGAATATTATTGCAATAAATTTTCTTAGGAGCACAATCTTGACACGTGCAGGGTGGACTGTTCAAAACACTTTGTTTTACTGATCAGCAGAACCAACTGGATCTGCAGTTTCTGATCCAGTAAATACAGAACCTCTTGTTTCTGGTATGATAGCTCCCAACACAGTGTGGGGCAGTGTCCTACTTCACCCGTGTTATTGACGGCTTATTGGCTTTGCAAGTGGAAGTTGTCAGTGATTTCTGTAGATTTGGAATTAGCCAGTGGAGAGTGCTGAAAAACACTTTCCATCTTAAATATATGCAACATCATTACCCTGAAACTGTGGGTACTAATCCCCAAATATCTGCCTTAGGCATCTAGAGAGTTTGAGATTTATCACGGATACAGTGTATTATCATTTAAGCCTAGGGGCAGCATGGATGGAAACTGTGATTGCTGATCTTGCAGGCTAAGCAGGTCAAGCTGGATGTGTCCCTGCACAAGGGATCTTTTAGATGGCTCTAAGAGCGCTGTAGGCTGCTTCTAGCTTGTACTTTTATCTCAGAGTTGGTGTTGAACCTATGACCCAGTGTAATGCTGGTATCTGGCTACATAGCTGGAGGCACTCTGTTTTGGATAAGATACTGCCTGCTGGCACTTTTTTCAAGTAATGACAGTAGTGTTGGTGTCCTGAGCACTCTGTCTGTTTTTTGACAGCTAGGTATCTCTCATATAGCAGTCAGCTCTAGTCAGAGTGATCACTCTTTATCAGCTAAGATTCCTGTGCTATTTTTTTTCTGCTGATGCTCCCAGACTGTTGTACAGCTTTGCTCAGTTTAAATCATGTCTTTTGTCCAGTCCCTGAGGAGGTTACCCTACTGGATCTCTAGCCAAATTCACTCTTAGTGAACGATTTATTATTCATCTGGCTCAAATACCCTGCTGTTAGGGCCTGAAAAAAAGAGAAAAAAAAAAAAAAGGAAAAGAAAAAAAGCGGGGGGAAGCTTGAAGCGCAAGTAAAAGCGACTGTTCCATCTTGTAGTCGAATACAACAGACCATAGTGGAGTGAATCCATGCAGGTGTTTTCAGGTCCTGTCCCCCCAGTTCCTACTCTGTTGACACGGTTCAGGGAGCTTGTGTAATCCAAGGACAATGTCGCAGGTCTTCTCTGACTCCCTATCCTCACATGCTAGAGGAACATATTTCAAAGTCTATGTTGTGTCTTTCCTGAATCTGAGTCACATGTCGTAGCCTAACACAGGGCACAGTTGTACTCTTCTCCTAGCATGTGACTTGAGCTGTAGGCTCAGCCCTGTGTCTTCTCTGAAGCTTAATCTGCTTTGGATTATCTGTCCCCAGGTGAGTCCTAGTGATTCTGTGTCTCTAGGCAGAAAAGATGAGGGCTGCTGAGGGTATTCTGGGAGTTAACTGGGGAACAGAAGCAAGTCTGGCTTTTTATGATTCTTTGTTCTCAAGCATCTGAACAATACACAGCTCGGTAGTTTTAACTTGGAGTAGCTGGTTGCTGCTGGTCTGAGCCTAAATAATGTAACAAAGGATAGGAATTTCTGGGAAGCTGAGTCAGGAAGCTGGTTATAATTGTACAATTAAAATGTAAATGTTATGAGGTATGTGTCAGCACCGGTAATGTTGTTCCAACCAGGATGCAGCTGCATTTTTAGCTGCATCTCTAGTGATTTCCCTCTGCCTCATTAGAACACTGCAGGCACCCAAGGAAATGCTACGTGGATTTGCTGTTTGCTGTAATATCAGTCCTGTACAATAATGAACCTGTCATTCTGCCTGTGTCCCCATTCTGCTCTGAGAGAACAATTTCTTGGCAGGGAGTGAAATTCCTGTGGGACTGTGTGACGAGCAGGCGGATCCCTGGCAGTCATGGCTGTATCATGGCAGATGAGATGGGACTGGGCAAAACCCTACAGTGTATCACTCTTATGTGGACACTTCTCCGTCAAAGTCCAGACTGCAAGCCTGAAATCGAGAAAGCCATGGTGGTGTCTCCTTCCAGTCTGGTGAGAAACTGGTACAACGAAGTAGAGAAATGGCTGGGGGGAAGGATCCAGCCGCTGGCCATTGATGGAGGCTCCAAAGAAGAGATTGACCGTAAGCTAGGTACAGAAATGTTTGCAAATGGTGCGCTTTCGGTCAAAATCTTAAATTAGGGAAAGCCCAGCTGTAGCTGCGGTGAAGATCTGTGAGCTGTCGTTAGAGCCCTGCAAGCTGAAAAAAAAGTCTCTCTTCTAGCTTCGTATCTAAATAAGGTCTTTGCGTGTTTAGTAATAGTTGATCTTTGGGAATAATCCAAATCCAGTTGTATGCTTAATTCGTGATGGTTCTGGTGCTGCCTCCTTTCTCTAGCTAGGAGGAATGGGCTAATCACAGAATCAGTAAGGTTGGAAGGGATCTCTGGAGATCATCTAGTCCAACCTCCCTGCTCAAGCAGGGTGACCTAGAGCATGTTAGACAGGGTTGCATCCAGGTGGGCCTTGAATGTCTCCAGAGAAGGAGACTCCACAACCTCTCTGGGCAACCTGTTCTAGTGCTCTGTCACTCTCACAGGGAAGAAATTCCCCCTCACAATCAGGCGGAACTTCCTGTGCTTCAATTTCTGCCCATTGCCTCTTGTCCTGTCACATGGGACAACTGATAATGAGGAGGTGAGCAGCTGAAGCGGTTTAAGATGACTGGCAGAGGTGGGAGAAGGCTAGCAATGGAAACAGTTGCAGAGAAAGCAACATGGGTATATGCAGGTAGAAGAGGTGCTATGGAGGAAGCAGCTCTTCATGGTCTGAGGCATTGAAATAGATGGAAAGGTTCTCTTAAATTTTTAAGGCAAAAGGATCAGTCTCAGCTGCTAAATTTGAAATCAGTTCTCTTACCATTTTCCTTATCCCTCTTTTTTCCTTTTCCCCATTTCCATCCACAGTTAGCTTTATGAACCAGCGTGGACTGCGAGTGCCCTCACCCATCCTGATCATCTCCTATGAGACTTTCCGCCTTCATGCTGAGGCACTACAGAAGGGCAGCGTTGGGCTGGTCATATGTGATGAGGTATGGGGGAAATCTTCAATGAAAATTAGTTCCTCATAGTTTTACCTAGATCTCAAGGAAACATCTGCCTTCTTAAAGGGAAGGGAGGTGGTTAGCTGTGGAAAGCACACATCCTTATGTTTCAAAGGCTCTGGATAACCAGCTCATCCATACTAGGTGGGCCTGAATGAGAGAATATTCTCAGGTAGTGAGAGATGGAAAAAAAAATCTTGGTGTTACCTTCTGGTAATTACTTCCTGGGTTCCTGGCAGGGGCCTGCACCTGCTGGGGCCTTTTTAGTGTGAGGGACCAGTGTCAGTATGCAGCAGAAGGATGGTTCCATGTCTTGGCTTGCTCTGTTGGGATGACAGTGTCCTAGCGCACTGCTCCTGTTTTTATTTATTTTCTTCTGTCTTTGCTTAAATGAGAAGTGCCTTTGGTTTTGTCCAGCCTCATGTGCTACCCGGTAGCTGAAATTGGTTCTGCTTTGACTAGGAGAGGTCTCCAGAGGTGTCTCAAAGTGGTCAGTTCTGTGATTCAGCATAGTGTTATGTGTAGGTTTGGCTGCTCTAAGCTGCTTTACTTTGCAGTCTTGTGGTATGGAGAAGGTCCTTTTTTGCTCAGACTGTTAAGGACTTGCTGAGGGCAGTGCATCAAGTTAGTTGTTGTACCTAAGTCTCCTGATTCACCCTTTCCCCCAGACTCCTGAATTGCTAGGTTACATTCTCCCACCTGTAACATCGTGAATCTCTGTTCCCCTGTCTACTGTCCAAGCCTTACTCTGTCCCCAGCAGGGCTAAGTTAGGTGCCATCATGCTTCTCTTGGAGATAACAGATATCCTATGGAAGTGGGACCTGGATCTCAAAATAGACAGGTGTCCTGCAGTCTTGTGTCCCAGAATGTCTGTTTCTCTGACAGGAGATGAGTAAGAGTGACTTGCTCTCTGAAGCTGCAAGCTCAGAAGACTTCTTTCTGTGCTGAGGGTGGCGATGGTGTGATTGTTGAAGGGGTCTGCCATGGCAGACCCCATTCTGCTCCCTCCTGCCATGGGTACGCTTGGAGAGGAGGTAGGAGAGCCAGATGAGGCATTGCCATGCGTGCTGCTTGTTCCAGAGCAGGCAAACCTGGCTTCGTTCCTTGCTTGCTGAGCATTTGATCTGTTTTTGCCAAGTCTGGCTTTCCAAGTTCTGCCTTCCCATGGCTGAAGTGGATTTGATCTTTGCTTTTTTCTCCCCCGTTTGTGGTTGTAGCTAGTGAGAATCGGAGATTCCCCAAAGGAGATAATTAAACAAATCCCTTCTGCCTTTCTGAAATGATCAAGCTGAGGGGTCTTGGCCCCTGTTGGGATGTCCTATGCTGCCTCTTAGAGGGGATTTGTTAAATGTTGATGCCACCCAGTGGTTTGGTGGTGTGTCTGCTAGAACACTGCTGAGAGGAGCTTAAAAAGCCAACAGCCTCCTTCAGTAGGATAACTCCCATTCAGCTTTTACCCTGTGAGTCCCTGAGTGCCCCCACTCCAATTACCCCTGGGATTGGGCAGAGGGGAGGGAGATGCCAAGCATGCCTGTTGCAGACAGCAGCTGATTGTGCAGGTCCTTGGCCTTGTGTCTTCTCCATGTTCCTAATAAATACTCAGCTCTGCGGTGGTCTAACACTTTCAAAATGTGTCTACCTGATTAAACTTTGTCTTGCAGCATAGCACCCAAATACTAATAAAGCTGATTTGTCCAGGCGGTAGTGTCCTGGAGCACTTTACCAAAGCATGACAGAGTTCTGTAATCGAAGAGCCCTCAGCAGTCCCAATTGTGTTTATGTGCAATTTCAATCTCAACAGTTTCTGTCTGTAGCAAAGTAAAATGTGGGCAGGCTTTAAACGTTCATCTCTTTCTTTGATTTGCTCCATTCTTGTTTGCAGGGTTGTTTCTTTAGCTTGCTCATGCACTTGAGACTCTAGGTGTGTTTTATTTCTTAAATGTTTTTTTTTTCTCCTGAGAATCACTTTTCATCTCGCCTCCTGGCTCTTCCAGGAGTGACCAGGGAGCATGAGCTGGAAAACAGTGATGTAGTGCAACGTGTTATCCACCTCAGCCTTATCTTTGTGGTTAAGAAATAGGAACCATAGTCAGACCACTCCCTGTAGGTGCAGAACCCTTTTTATTAGTGTGCAAAGGTCTGGCAGTCCTGGGTATAGATGGCCTAAATAGCTTGTGGTCTTGAGCTTGGATGCTGCAGGATTGCTGATCCAGAGTTTGGTGCCTGGTGCTGGTAGCTGACATGTCCCTATCTTTGAATGGGAAACAGTTCTTGTAGGGAGACCTTGTGGTTATCATTATTTTCACATCAGGCCCTCTTGCCTAGATGTTACTTGGATGTCCCCTGTCTGGGGAGCTTGTAATAAGAGTATCATGTTTTCTCACGTATTAACTTTGGATTTTTCCCTAAGTTCTTGTCTTTAAAAGAAATCTGTGGAACAACAGTAGAATGCACCTACGATAAAACTGTTATCAATAGCACAGTTGGAAAGGGGAAAAGCAGTGAGGTGCCTTGTGGCAAATACAGTGTGTTGGTGGGGACTCCAAGCTGCTTCACATTAGAGCTGTTGGATTTATAATGAGCTGCATTCCTTTCTTTTTCAAAGGGCCACAGACTGAAGAACTCTGAAAATCAAACATATCAGGCTCTCAACAGCTTAAATACACCCCGACGAGTCCTTATCTCTGGCACCCCCATTCAGAATGACCTACTTGAATATTTCAGCCTGGTGCACTTTGTCAATTCAGGCATCCTAGGTAAGAAACATGAATGTGAGACAGATGTAAAAATGGGGGAGCTGCTGACAAGGGAGTTGCTCCTTCGAGCATGACTACTAGCAAAAGCAGAAACCAAGACATTAGTGAAAGGAAAGATCGCGTACAGTTTGGAGACTTAATTCTCCTTTGACTTGTGTCTGGATAGTTTAGATCAGGATCCCATGTTCTAGATTCCATATGTAAGGAGTTTGTTACGTAAAGTGGATGAGTCTAATGGAAGTGTTTTGGAAAGGGAATTAATTTTTAAAGTAAAATCAGTATCTTATCACGAGTGCTAGACAGCTGATCTCCTTGTGTGGCTATATTGGTCATCCAAAGGGCCTGAGTAGGCTGGGAGTTCCTCTGACAATAGGTTGGAGATACTGCAGGAAGAGCTGAGCAAGAAAAGACGAGCTCGTAATGGTACTTCCCACAACACTAGCAGGCTACAGCAAATTCGGAGACCTCCTGAACCAGAACTGACATCTTTGCAGGGGAGATGCTTTGGAGAGGAGGCCTTGATATGACTTGCTGTCTCTACTGAGCGTAGAGGAGGTCTGAGAGACTAGCTTCCCCTTGCTATCTTAATCTTAAAAGCTCCCCTAATTAAATACCCATCTAACACAAGAAGTTGAAGGGACTGGTGCAAGGTGGAATGTAATACCTTGCGGTAGATCAGCTGACAAAGCCTAGCTTTCTGACAGTCCATCATTCCGCTTTCAGGTGTTTCTGATAGAACACTCCAAGTGCTAGACATCACTACTCTGAGTTGAGACTGCTTCATTTTAAGCTAAGGAGGGCTGAGAATCTGGGGTAAACCTTATCTGAGACAGAAAAAAAGACTGTGAAAGAGAGATGCTGATTAGTGTGAGTTTTCAGAATCAAACACCTTCTGCAATTGCTGGTAGTAGATTAAAATATCAGATATAGCAGATTTAAATTTTATTAATTAAACAGATTAAAAAAGACTCTGGCTGCTATACTCTGACTATGTTTGTAAGCTCATTTTCAAAGCATGCTCTCCTGCCTGCATTCTGGGTTAGGAGCAGCTCTACAGCTTTCCAGCGTGAAGATACTCATCTTTGTCAAGAAAGGTCATTTTTCTGTCAAGGAGTGAAAGTAAACCAGTCTGTAAATAATTTCTTTGTTGCTGTAATTTGTCAGCCATGTTTGTGTCAGGTTGTTGGGCATGCAATCCAAAAGGCTTGCTGTTAAATCCAGGGACACCAGTCATCAGATTCAGTGTTTAGGCTGCATGTTTTTCTGTTCAGCTCTTCTACCACCCCATCCCATCCTCTCCTTGAGAAATCTTGGGAGCAGATGCTCTATACCTGCTTCTTGCATGTGCTTCAATTTTGGGGAGTTATTGCAGAGAGCTGATAGGATTTTTATTGACCTGTATTTGGGCAAGATTAGTCTTCCTGTACTTCCAGTTCTTTCTGAGGTGAGGCTGATACTATAAATGCTGCCATGAAAGCTGTGTGCATATAGTAGTCACTCTTCATTCCTTCAGCTTGTGACCAGTAATAAGCAACTGATTACAAGTAATTTTGGAACAGATAGACATAATATCTGTGCTGTTGTTTGCAAGGACAAACTCTGAGACTGAAAGTGTAGCTGATACGTGAGCAAAACCAAAATATGCCTGATGAGACTCAGATTTAATTAAAATTTATGATCTTTGGCAGTGACATGTTGTTGGAGTACAAAATATTTTCCTATTGTATGTGTTTGCCTGCCTTGTTTGAATCTTTCTGGGCTAGAAAAAAAAATCATATTGAAGGGCAAGCATCCCATGCTTGTGGTATGATAGCTGAGGCAGCGGGAGTGCTGATCAAAGTCTGTTTGATAGTAGATGTTGCCTTTTCCATTCTGTTTCATACAGGAACAGCACAAGAGTTTAAAAGACATTTTGAAATTCCCATCTTGAAAGGCAGAGATGCAGATGCAAGTGAAGCTGAGCGACACAAAGGAGAAGAGAGGCTTAAAGAGCTCATCAGCATTGTGAACAGGTGAACTTCAGCCCCCTTTTCTTTACAGAGCTTTTGCATAAATCCTTGGTGCACTTGAGTATCTTTCCAAATTACAGTCCTGGCCGTAACAGATTCTCTTGCCAGTTACGCATGTTCAGTAAGTGATTGTACGAGTACTTATGCCCTAAAAGATCAGCATAGCTTATAGCTTTAGTTTGAAAAACAACATGTGAAAATGGTGGATTTAGCTTTAGTAATCCCCAAGCATGTGTACTTGGGTGCTAAATCATGATTTGACTCTTCTGTTTCTGTTTTGTCCTGGGATCTGAACAGTCAGTTAGTATCCTTTTATTTATATTAATATAAGAATAGCGCAGGCTGGGTAAAACTGAAAATCCATCAAGCCCAGTGGCAAGCAGCAGACAGAAAGAGTACAAGGGATGTTTTTCAGTTTTATTGATGTTGCCCAAGTTGGAAAAGAGCCCAGCTTACTCTTTCATAGCTGTGTTGGCTCTGTAGGGCTAATGCGATTAGACTAGTAGTGTCGAATGTGACTTTTGATCCTGAAGAAGCACCTCTGTCATGTAAAATGCCATCTTATTTCTTTGATTTTTTTTTGTTGTTTTTTTTAAGTGTGGTTTCATTCTGTTAAAGAGTAAAACCATAGTATACATGTCTTCTCACAATCCCTTTTCTCTAAGAGACTTTTATTAGAGTCTCTTTTGATTCACAGCATTGCTAGTGCCTTCATTTCTTTTTTTCCTTTTTAATCTGCCCTTTTGCCATCATCACAAATACACCCTAGCAGTTCAAAGTCATGGCAGATTGAATTTCACACACTGTGTAGCCTATGTATAGAAACAGCCATGACCTTGACTCAGGCCAGCTTGCAGAGGCCTGAGCAAAAGGAAAGGTTAGAAGAAGAGCTTATTTCTTCCTGAGGTGGATGCAGTTCTTTTGCAGTTAATGGAGAAGGGTGCAAAAGTGTGTTGAAGAATGTTTGTGCCTGGCTGTGTTGTGAGATCCCTTTTTTATTGTACAACAGTCATGGTATACAAGCAGGGAAGTGGACACACCCAGACAGTAACAGATGAATTGGTCAGAATTGGTAGGATTTATAAATTAGACTGTGATCGAAGAATGTGGAATCTTAGGGGTAGGCTTCTCTGGTAGAAGGCATAATCTGTTCTGCTGTCCTGGGACAGAAAGTTAGACCTAAGCCATACCTTACTCAACCCCTACCCAGCACTGAAGACCTCACAGATTCCCCAGGGCATCACTGTCAGACCATCACTGTCTTTGCAGTTAGAAAATGCTCTTAATGTGTAACTTAAATCTTCCTTACTTCAGTTTAAGCCTAGGACTTTTCATCTTACTGTTCATGAGTTTGCAGAACAGATTATTTCTTTCTTTGAAGGAGTCTTTGACAGATTTGGGGGCTGTCATTATATCTCTGCTGTCTTCTCTTGTGTAGGTTTCATAACCTCAACTTCTCAATCTTTACTGGCAGAACTAGGTTTCTGCACCTTTTTTTATTCTGGTTGCTGTGCTCAGCACTTCCTATAGTCCATCACATCTTTTCTGAAATGTGTTAGAACTGCTCTGTGGGACATTTCCACAGCCCCAGAGGATCTGCTCTTTTTCCAAATCTTGGGCCAGAGAATGAACCCATCTTTGCTGAGGAAGACTGCTGAGTTACGTGGGGAGCTGACTGCTTGTATGTTGTTATATCCGTAGTGTGCAGTGTCCTTTGCCCTCTTCTCTATCTGCATGACTGCTCTGCTGTAGCTCAGATTGAATGTCCTTGGTAAACTGAGAAAGAGTTGAGTTTCTCTGCCAAGGCTCTGTTAGGCTTGTTTAAGCCTGATGCCTCCAAATCTTGTGAACGAGAAGTGGGAGCCTCACAAAGATACTGTTAGTCTAGACTCTGTAGTCTGGTCTGATATACCGTGTATGGTGTAGCATGGGTTTGATGTGGATGGTGATGCCTGAATTTTGCCATGTGTTGGAGTATCACAGACAGACCCTTGATGATTAGATACCAAAAGGATTGTGTCAAACTTCTGAGGAATAATACTAACAAAACAGGCTTTTGATGTCATCCAGGCATCTGATTTTCTTTTCCTTCCCTGCAGATGTTTAATCCGAAGAACTTCAGACATCCTGTCCAAATATCTGCCCGTGAAGATTGAGCAGGTGGTCTGCTGCAGGTATCAGAAAGCATGTGTTCTCTCTGGGTGAAGGAAGAAGTAACAGGAAGGACTGAACAGTTGCAAAAAGCCCTGCATTGGATGGTTGTTATGACTGTCCTCCCCTAGGAATAGAACTGTAGCCATTAGCAGTATGTTGCTTTTCCTCCTGAAGCAGGAATGGTCAACCCACAGCTATGGGCTTCTGCCAGCCAGCTGGCATGCTCTGGGCAGCTGTGTACAGCAGAGGTATGGGCTATGCAGAGCATCTGCAAGTATCTCTTCCAGCTCTGGGCTAAGATATAAACACTCCATCTTCAGCCTTGAAGGCAGTTCTAGGCTGTCTGTACTTTAGCAAAAAATTTGGGGAATGGAATCAAAAGGACCTACTGTGTAGGTGATGGAGGAAGGAGGAGTTTGGTTTGGGGGAGGACTGGGACTGCAGAGCTCTTGTTCTGTTTCAGACTGACACCTCTGCAGGCTGAGCTGTATAAGAACTTCCTGAAACAAGCCAAGCCAGTGGAGGAGCTGAAGGAGGGCAGGATCAGTGTGTCATCCCTCTCTTCCATCACCTCCTTAAAGAAGCTCTGCAATCGTGAGTTGTCTCACTGGGGTTGAATGGATGATTCGGTTTTTATATTGTTGGTGCACACTCCATGGTTGCTGAGCTCTGTCTGTTCTCCAGACCCTGCCCTGATCTATGACAAGTGTGTGGAAGAGGAGGAAGGTTTTACCGGAGCCCTGGATTTGTTCCCTGCTGGCTACAGCACCAAAGCTGTGGAGCCTCAGCTTTCAGGTAATGTGGAGCTTAACAGTATAAATGTGTTACCTAACACAGGCAACCTGTAAGACTGTATTTAGTGGCCCAACAATACTCCTCCAGGGTCAGGAATTTGGGAACTTATTCTCTAGGTTTTTTTCTCTCTCCTTTTTTTTTTTTCCCTCCAGGAAAGATGCTGGTTTTGGACTATATCCTTGCTGTTACAAAAAGTACCAGTAATGACAAGGTAGTTCTAGTCTCTAACTACACCCAGACACTGGACCTATTTGAAAAGCTCTGCAGGAACAGAAGGTTTGTCATTCAATTTCATTTGTCTAATCCTCCAGAACTGTACTTTCAGCATACACTGTAGAAGAAACTGGCTATTTTTAAGGTTTCTATCAGCAGAAACTTGTGACCTGTCTTGTACCTTAAAGAGAGATTCCTGAACTGGAACTAATGTGACTTGTGCTCTGGCTGTTGGGGGTGACTCGATAGAAAAGCTCTGGCCCTCTGCAAAGGTCATAAAGCCCAGCCCCTTGTTACAAGGCTGTGAAAGATTTTTCTCTCACAACACTTGGGCTGTAGTAAATGTTGTGTGTTCCAGGTATTTATATGTCCGGCTAGATGGCACCATGTCCATTAAAAAGAGAGCAAAGATTGTGGAGCGATTTAACAGCCCCTCGGTATGTAGAATCTGCTGGTTGCCCCCAGCTATTCTCCCAGTTCAGAGAGTTGCGAGTAAATGTGGGGCTGCCTCTGTTTAATCCATGCCTGTCTTTCTCTACAGAGCCCCGAGTTTATCTTCATGTTGAGCAGCAAAGCAGGTGGCTGTGGTTTGAATTTGATTGGTGCTAACAGACTGGTTATGTTTGACCCAGACTGGAATCCAGCTAACGATGAGCAGGCCATGGCTCGAGTGTGGAGGGATGGCCAGAAAAAGACATGCTACATTTATCGACTGCTTTCAGTGAGTGTGATTCCTCTTGCCCCCTTAACACAGGGTTCTCAGAGCTGTCCCAAACTGCAGCCAATGTGATTAGGACCAGAAGGGGGAGAATGCTTCTGTGTCAGTAATCAGAATTGGTTGGAACTTGATTGCTTCCAAGCTTAAGGTGCATTACTATGGAAAGCAATGAATGTTCAAGCTGGAGGGTCATTACTGCAGGCCTTGGTTTCTAATAGTGACTGACTTCTGAGAAAATAGTATCTTGTTGTTGTTACTAAGTTTTTTTTTTTTTTTTTTGAAATCATTAAGGCATCTGACTTTGATTTCACAGGGTGTCTGATGCTGAAGTCTGTTTATCAATTTGACTGCAGTCTATTGTGGTTGTGTGTACATGTATTTATTAAACAGCTATTTTCCCAGAACTACAGTAGCTTTTGGAATGGGGATACCAGTCAATAGATGGGGTAACTACTCTATAAATCAGGAAGGAGACTGACTTTTTTTGTAAGCTTGTATTCCTTGATCATTTATTATTTTATTTAGACAAAAGAGATAATCTTTGCTTTCTGTCTTCTGTGCATGTGTACGTATGTTCTTTGCTCAGCTGTTCCTTATGGCGTTCCACTTTTTCTCTGACCTGGTTACATCTGGAAGCAGAACTCTATTTTCCTTTTAGAACTAACAAGTCAGTCTGCGAATCTGACTAATCACCCTCCTCTGCTGCATTACATTTGTTTGCAGAACAACCGTGGATTTTTCTCCTAAATT
This sequence comes from Rhea pennata, assembly GCF_028389875.1. Lineage (NCBI taxonomy): Eukaryota > Metazoa > Chordata > Aves > Rheiformes > Rheidae > Rhea > Rhea pennata. The sequence continues at coordinate 10,670,676 of NC_084670.1, read as the reverse complement.
TTGCCTTAAAATTGTAGCATATTGGCCTTTAAGCACATCTGTTCTAGGAGTAGCTATCTCTCTCCAGTCAGAAGGTGTGATTGATCAGTGTGTGGGTGTACCAGAAAATACTGCTGATGCTCATATCATCTATAGCTAGCCCTTGCTGTTGCTTTTTTCTGAGGACAGTCTGATTGCAGAAGATACTGCTTCAGTGAAGCACCACAGTGCCAAGCAACAATGATGATTTTATAGCTTTTCTTGTCCTTTACCAGCTGATTCTAGGAAACAGTGCTGCTGCTAGCTCCTGAACTACTGAGCTCTCCTGGCAGGAATGTTGATGAAATTTTACAAGTGATAGGAGAATTCTTACTTATGGGATTTCTGGTTTTAGCAGGAATTGGAGAGCATGTTTTTGCTCTGAGTCAGTGACCTCCTCTTGGCTACTACCAAGATGGTTGTTTCATGCCTTTAAGAGCTTGTGCTGTGCAAGTTCTGCATCTTGAGAGATCTATTAGAAAGGGTTGAGAGGGCTGTAGCTGTTCAGCTCCTTCCTCTTCTGTCATCACAACCTGGTGCAGCGTGTGTACCCCAGCTACCCATGCTGTCATTCGTACTGGCCCAGCAAGGCACGAGATGTCCTGACAGCTTACTGCCATTTGATTTGTAACATTTTTCCCAATACAGTGGTGTTTAACTAGTGTCCCAACCGTGCTTCATCTCTGACCATTTCCCTTGTAGACGGGGACCATAGAGGAGAAGATATTCCAACGTCAAACCCACAAAAAAGCGCTCAGCAGCTGCGTAGTGGATGAGGAGCAGGATGTAGAGAGGCACTTCTCGCTTGGGGAGCTCAAGGAGCTGTTCACACTGAATGAGGCCACTACGAGTGATACTCACGATAAGTAAGTATATTGAATAATGATGGATGAAGTCAGCAAAAACCCTCTGTGGTTTGGTGTGCTGATTCAGAGGTTTCTTAAGCATCAGGAGGAAGCTCAACAAGAGCAGGCCTTGAGTGTCTGCCTCTGAAAATCTTAACCTTCTGGAGATTAGCACCACTTTGCTGGCTTCCTTTTTTGTTGTCTTAGAAAAGCTTTGATAGCTGGACAAATGAGTAAACTATCTTCTTAGCTCCCTGTGTTCAGAGGTTGTGAAATATGGTAGCTAATGGGAAAGAGGTATTTGCCAGAACTGGACCAAGTTGGACTCCAGCAACTTGGACTTCCTTGCCATGCTCCTTCAGCTGGTTTGACTTTTCCCCAAGTACCAGAATGCTGAACTGCTACTACTGTCAGGGTTATTCCACCAGATCTTAAGAATTCATGAAGCCAACCTGAGTGTTGCTATGGGGACTAAAAATCTTATATTGCTCTTTTTTTCCAAGACCTGTGGTATTGTAGCCACCAGAAAGGACAGGGAAAGAAGGAAAATGCTTCACTCAAACAGTTAATAAGACTGTTAGTGCAGGCAAGAAATTAAGAGGATTAATTTTAAGCTTACTTGAAGCGTAGCTCTGTATAGGTATCTTGTCTGCATGGCAACAAGCCTGCAGTCCTGGCAGGGCTGCTGCTGCTCATATCCTTATGCAGCAACTCAGCTGAGCACCAGCTTGAGCATAACTCGGTGGTTGCGGTGGGAGCCAGGACAGAGCAGGTCAGAGCATTCTGTGCTCTCTTGAGCTCAAGAAGTCTGAGGCAGTGCTAAGAATGCATTAGTGGTGAGGGAGTTCAGTCTTGGGCTCTGCTCTGAGCAACACCCTTCACCTTTCAAGAGAAACTCATCCCAAACTGCCTCTGGGCACTGTGCGCTCCTCTCTCCTTTTGGATTTGGGTTGACTTCTAGCAGCCCATTCCCACATGGCTAAATAGGGAGGGGGAGCACCATTAAAAGCAAAACCACAGGGTTTCCAAAACATTTATGATTCTTTACACATCTGTCATACATACCAGAGAATGTGAGTTTAAATGACACCCATGGTAGTGATTCAGCCTGCCTAAAAATCCAGTTGTCAATATTGCAGATGAAGGAGAGCGCAGCCACGTTGCCTTGGCTTATGGATGTTTAGAAACGTGGCAAAGAAGTGGAAGAAGGACTTTGCACCACTTCGTGACTAGTTCTCTCTGTTCCAGGATCAAGTGTCGTCGCTGTGTAAATGGCCACCAGGTACGGCCCCCTCCTGAAGGGTCTGATTGCACCTCTGACCTCTCCCAGTGGAACCACTGCGCCGATAAGCGGGGACTGCAGGACTCTGTGCTAAAAGCTGCTTGGGATGCTGCCATCACCTTCACCTTCCATCATCACTCCCATGAGGAGCAGCGAGGGATTCTCTAACAGGTCACTGTGCTGCGGGGACAAGGGCAGGCTCCTGTGGCAGTCTACCCTGCTTTAATCCCTTTCAAGAAAAGGGACAGTGAACAGCAGTACATGCTGGATTGTTGTGTGACTCTGGAGGAGCAGAACAGGGTGGCTTCTGAGAGGTGGGAAGGCCCCTGGGCTTGGGCAAGGGCTGCTTGCAACAGCAAGGAATCCTATGGCTTTTTCTCTGCTACTGTACTGTGTGCCTGGAAAACAGCCCTGTAGGAACTGGGAATAACTGAACTGTGTGTGCGCTTGATAGTACTGGTTCTTCTGCTATTGATGTCTGTGCCTTTTACTCAGCCAAGTTTTGCCTTCAAGTTTAAGTTAAGTCTGCAGCTTTAGAGCAACTGATGTGCATAGTTGCAATTTTTTCCCTGACACCTATGGCTTACAGCTGCTGAGCAGAAACTGGCAGGATCCATTTCTGTTGTGAAGTGTGAGCATTTTTAATTGCTCAGGAACAAGAGGATTCATGCAAAAAAAAATCATTTCAACTTGTACTTTGAACATCTGCTGGCCTGAAAGAACATTCAGGCAGTAGGAAATCAGACCTTAAGGTCTTGCCATTTCCAAAACCACTTGCTTTATTATGGGCAGGATCCCCTGATCTAGCAGTATTTTAATTAATCTCCATAAAATGCAGTAATAAATTTCACACTTTGGTACATTATGGGTCTTAATTCTACTTTTATTATAAAAACATTGTAAAAGAACAAACTATTCAAAACTTCTGTAAAATGAGTGCAGACACAGAGTAGAGGCAAGAATAATTCTTGTCTCAGACACTGATTAATGATTGCAAATAAACAGCAGGTTACTTGTGATGTAATTTTTTTTTAACGAAGTTTTCCCAAATATAAGGTCCAGGCTCGGGTCTTCATTTAGCTTTTCTACTCCTTTTATGTGGAGGGAGGAGTTCTTATTTATAAGAAATTGGCTGCAATAAATTCTTAACTAAGTGAAATTAACTGCTTGTTCAGAGACCTGCAGGGTGTCACAGAATTTTATTTGAAGTGTCTGTCTCAGTTTAAGTAGCTCATTGGGGAACAGGGGGGTGTTAGACAACTCTGAACTACACCTGTTGATCCATCAGATCTTCACAGCAGCACCTCCTCTTCAAATCAACAGAGAAGTGACAAGAAACACTGTGTACCCTGCTTGGACTGGGGGAAAAAAAATCTCACCAGTGCTATGAAATAAATGTTGTTGGCCATGGACTGAACTGTTTTTGTACCAGCTGATCAGTTTTCCTTTTCCTGTGTCCATCACATGACACTGATGTAGTCAGCAAAGGCCTGGGAGGAGTCCCACGTGTCATTGACCACGCTGCACACAGCTTTGAGACGCCGAAGCGCTTCCTGAGCTGTTTCAACATCCTGGTCCAGCCAATTTTGAAAGAGTCTGAGGTGGGTGAATTTAATGTGTCCCCTTCTCTGCTGGATGTGGCCTTCCAGCTTTTTTGTGAATTCCAGGAGCCCATCAGGTTTGATACAATTTGAGCTTTCCAGGAAAAGAAGGACAGGAAAAAGAAGTCATTAAGATTGTAGGGTATAGTTTGATCAGTTTCAATTTCTGCTCCTTCCAGTAAATGCCCATACAGGTACTCTGGAATGTTTCAGTGCAAAGTGCAACAAGAGGTTTAAACCTCCTTCAGCAATACAGAGTGAGAATGATCCCTTAGTTTTGCAAAACAAAACTGAAGCACAGTTACAGTAAGTTATAGTAAGGGCTGGAAGTTATTACAAGTGTTTAACTATGCTGGGAAACACTGGTAAGTTAAATTTGGTCACCTGGCCTTATTACCAGTGACTTGAGTAGACATAGTTGAGGGCCTTAAAATCTTAGACCCAGACTCTTAACTAAGCTGTGCTCTCCAGTCTCACAGGAGCTAGCAAGTGCTTGGACCAAAAGGCCTAGCCCAGCTCATGGATCCCAGCGCAAACCTCAGTGGTAAGAGATAAATGATCTCTTCCTTGTGGGAGCATCTGGAGAACAGGTATCAGGTTCCAGTATTCCAGAAGATTATTTATACACTGGGCAGGGGAAATGATCTTTTAAATACAAAGTTGACTGATGGACTTGAATTTTATGAGAAGCACAAAAACAGCCAGTGGGGGAGAAAGATTCATGATTCAAGGCTGCTAAAGAAGTGGCTGTGGTCAAATTAAGTGTCAGGGCCATGTAGGTCAGCAAGCCAAGCCATAACTGTAACAAATGTAACAAAAGGAGTCTTTAAGGTGTGCGTGGGGGGGGGGGTGTTTGTTAAAACTTAGTCATTAGCATTACAGAAATACCAGGCCTCATGCACTTAGATTATGCTCTATGTTCATGGCCATTTGCAATCAAGAAAGGAGCAGTTCAGGTGAAGGACCAAGGATGATGAAAAGATTACAGAGGCATTCTTAGCATCTTACAGGGCAGTGAGAGCACTCTCAACAGACAGGGATAGTGTGAACAGCTATTCAAGCTGATGCCTAAAAATAAATGTACATAAGGACAGCAGTTCTAACCCTCCGAGCAGGGAGGGTCTGCAGCAGGCAGAAAAAAAAACAAAGCTGCTTTTAAGATGGAGTTTGGTTCATTTATGAAAGAGACAGTGTGATTCCTCAGAGGGCAAGGCCTGCCCTGGGTGACTCTTGGAAGTCCCCTAGGTTTTATGTGCCTCTTAGAGTGTGCTCTAAGCTTTTCCTGGGCATACAGTCCCTTTGGGAACGAACAGAATTGTGCTCAGGCTGTCTGAGCCTGCTTCAGCTGTAGCCTCCTAGAACATGAAATTCAGTTCAGGGCACAATACCTGACATCCAGCTGGCAAAGAGAAGAGGAGGAATCTTCAGAGAAAATGTCTGCAAGGGCAACCAGCCTGTGATTCCCTAAGAGAGGGAAATGCAGGTGTTTGTTAGATACAAGCTGCAAACTACCCCAAATACTTAAGTTCATAGTACACACCAAGGCGGTTCCCAGGCAGTTTGAGGCTCTTCAGAGATGAGTTTCTCTTCACTGTACTGATTATTTCCGACAAAAATTCAGTGGTGCAACTTTCAAACAGCCGGCAAAAGGAGAATGTAATTTCTACAGAAGAAAGGGATTGACAGTGCATTTTAATATTCCCTGCACACTTCATTATTCTGTAATTATATCCAGCAGATGGCTCCAGCTCTAATACATATGCAAAAAACAAAGCTTCCTCAGGAGTGTGTACTAGGTAACATGCTCGAAGTGGGTATTGCAGGACAGCGCCTCTGTGTTGTTAACTGAAGACAGCAGTGATCACACCCAGGAAGGTGGTTTAGCCAGCTGACCCAGTTAAAAGCAGACACACTCTGCAGCCTAGAAACTGTTTTATAGCCAAGACCATGGACTCCTGTCTGCAGCACAGTCTGCTCCTCTCTCTGCCCTGCTGGCTCAGAGAAAGACACATTCTCTCTCTGCCGACAGCTACAGATCTGTCCTGGGGCAATGGCATTTTGCTAAGCCTTGTGCATTCTAATATCACCTCAAAACATCAGCCAGCCAAACGCAGCCACCTGCAGAGCACAGAGCACCTTTTCAGTCATCAGTACCTTTTAATTTACCATACCTTGCAGGACGGGATCCTGAAGCAAAAGCAGAACTTCCTTCTGGTGATCAGCCAGGTTCACATCGTGAAAGCTCAGTTTCTTCAAGTTTGGATTGCACTCTAAAAGCAAGACAAGTTCCTGGGTAAAGCACTGCATGGCCTTAGGCTAAGAACCTGACACAATTGCCAGTTAATACTCAGAAATTGATTGGATTGTGAATAAAGAAAGAGGGACCAACCTGCTGTGCAGGATCATTTACATGCTCAGCACAAAATGGGATGGCTGATACCCATTTCCTTTTCTCAAGTGACTTCAAGGATGTCCCCTCGGAAGAAAGGGACCCACCTGAGCTGGCTGCATTCTGAAAAGACTGAGGGACATGGCAAGAGCACAGAGCTTACATTCAGGAGGTTCAGGTGTCTGAGCATCTGCGTACTTCCAGCAGGCACGCCCTAGCAGCTTGAGTGCAAAGCCTTACGAATGCAGTAGAATTGCTTCCAGAGTCAAGCTGAGCCTGTCTGGCTTAACAGCAAGCAGCAACTGGGGGTGTCTATATCAGGCTGTAGCAGAGCCCAAACCAACTAAGAAGCAAGCAGTGAGGCCCCAAAGATGGGTGATCACAGCAGAGGGACTACTCTCTCTCTTCCAGCCATGCTACATATGGTTTGGCACAGTACCTTTGAGCGCCTGCAAAAGGTGCTCAAGCTCCTGAGGACAGGGCAGTGCAGCACTGTCAAGGGACAGCTGCTGGAGAGACCTTGATGCCCTCAGCACTGGCAGCAGGAATGCAGTGTGCAGCGGTTCCCTGGGGAATCGGATTTCCAGCTGCTCTAGGCAGCATTCTAAGGGAAGAAAAACAATGAAAAAAACTCAGTCTGCAGTACCTGTCCTTAGTATAGCTTACTGGAGCAAGTAAGAAGCCCAGCTGACCTGGCTGACATTTAAACTGGTAGAAAGTGCCTGTACCAAGCCTCCTGCCCCACAGAGCTGTACACAACACAGACTTACGGTCATTGCAGGCACATTTCAGGAATCATCCAAGACCACAGGGCCACCAATTTCTACCTTGTTCTGGCAGCAAAACACTACTTTAGAAAGTTCACCATCCATCCACAAACCAGTCAGTGTTCCCCCAAAGCACAGTCTCCACTGACCCTACTCAATACTCACTCATGTTTTGGTTTCTGCTTTTCTGTTCTATTCAGGGGCTGGGACAGTGTGCTCTCTCCCCACCTTGACCTCTCCGCAACCCTGCTTGGGTGATAACCATCAGTACAGTCATGATAGCTGCTCCTGGTTCAAATCAGAATTTGGAGAGACAGGTAACAACACGTCGTCAAGGGCTAACTGAACATGCTCCAACCCAAATGTGTCTGGTATGCAAATAGGGCGAGTCAATCATCTTACCCTACAAATAAGGGGCAGCCCCAAACCCCTTTGAGTTCTCCTGCACAGCAGCGGGCCTCTCAAGGTTACTCTTTGAGGTTGAGAGGTTCCTTACCTGCAACAGATCCTCCATAAGTGACTAATAGCACGCTAAAACTTTGCTAAGTTGCATCTCTGATTGATGGTGTATATAATCCTTTAGACAAACCACTGATCAAGTCTGGGACTAAGACTGGATCCAGCCACGCCTAGACTCCTCTGAGAATGAGTCTGGAAAGCAAGGGTGTCCACTCTGAATCTTTTGACTCAATGGGAAGGTCTCCAGGACAATTTTGTTTGAACCTTGTATGTAATTACTGTTTTACCCTCCATGCAGTAAAATACCCGAGTGTACCTTGCCACTGAACCTTGTTAAATCACTGTCTTACCTCAGTAAAACATATTGCTGCTTCTCTCTTATGAGTGAAGTGCCATCACTCATCTGTGACAAGGGATAACAAGAATGATGAGACACCTCTAAGCTGAAAACACTCTGCTACTGTTCCCAGACTGTAACCCAGAGGCCTGAAAAGTGCTTTGCCATCAGCTCTGGTACTGCGATAATCAAAAAAAGTACTTTCCTTCCACCCAAAGATAGGCCAGAGCAGTCTAAGGCTTAGAGCCTCACAGACAATATGACAGACAGAGCAGAAACTCCTGACCAATTTAAAGGTCTGGTGAGATGTGCTCCCTACAGGCTGCATGGACAGGCATTGCTAGCAGGTTCTGACTGGCCTTGTACAAAGCATAGAGATGTAGGCTCCAAACTCCATGTGAAAGACTGGAAATAACAAACTACAGCAGTATGTAAAGCACAAAGGTGAGGTTGTAATCACTTAATTACATGCCATTTGGGACACTGTGGAATTCAAATCTTTTGTGCCAAGCTTTTACGGCTCTAACAGCCACATCCTGTTCATTGCTCAAAATCTGTTTCCTACCTGAGATTTCTACCTCAGTGCAGCTTGGATTCCCTTCTGGCCTGTTCCCCTCCAGCTGGTTTTTGAGATCGAAGCTGACTGAGAGCGTATGGAGCCGGGGAAAGGCACTCAGGATGCAGCGAACAAGGTCCATGCAAGGCATGTGGGAGAACACGTCGCTCACACGCACCACGTGGAGGCAGCAGTCTGAGTGGCGGGAGAGGGCCCGGAGCCCAGACAGGATGCAGAAGATGTTATCTCCCAGGCCTGGAACCAACATTTTTACAGAAAGCAAAACTGGTGTCACACACACAAAAGCCTAAAGCCAAAGCACACATGGCTGGAGTTTCATCAACAGGGGAGCTTTCAGTTCAGTGCCCAGCAAAGCAATTGAAAATCAAGGGCTAAATCCATCAAGTGCCGGAGAAGTTTTCCGATACATACATTTTATCTGTAAGTTCTTAAGCTAGAGCTTAGAGAGGCAGAAAGAAGTTTGGTTCTTCCCTTTCTCAATAAAGCATTTGAGCACAAGGCCTGGAGCAGAAGGACTCCATTCTCTCCTTACTTCATACACCTCCCATATGCCTGTGAAACATCCCGTATTTCTGGTTGTACTGTCTTTCGCAGGCAGGTAGGAGGACTGAATGTAAGGCCAAAACTGAACATTGCCTCCTGTTGGTAAAAACTAATCCAGCAATCTTTCACTAAATCATAAAGAGGAAAATCCATATCACAAGAATGAATGGATGAAAGCATTTTCTAAGGAGTAGAATTTATGTAGTTAGCGTTTAGCTGTACATGTTCCGTTCTGATCTTTCATACGGATCAACACTTGCAGATGCAAAACTAGTAAGTCACAGATTCCTGTCCTGACCAGTGGACATATAACAACTCTGTTCTTTCCAGTTCAATACCCACAGAACTTGCTACACTTCATTCACCACATTAGTTTGTTATCAGTTTCCCATCCTGTTACCTACCCCACAGTGCAAGGGTTCTGCTCCCATATGAAAACATAGCACATGAGAATCCACATGCCAGGAAAAACAGCCAGGCTCAGGGTGAGCCTGTCTTATTTTCCCACAAGGAAGGTGGACTCAATATTTGAACAGAGTTTGCCCTGCATTCTGTTTTGTCTCCTAACCACATCGCATGCCCTTGAGATCCTACTGGGTCTACATCCGTTCCCTTCCCTCATCCCTGATGAGCTGTGTAATTCCATATTTTCATCTCAGCACCATTTCCTCTAACACACAATGGCCCTTCCCTGTCATTCGTGGCTGTCCTCCTTGCCTCAAACAACTCCTCGCACTCTTTATAGGTCTCTGTGAATGCAATTTTCATGACTAATTACTCGTAAAATGCTCGTGATAGTAAAAATAAATAAATAAATAGAGGGTAAATCTGAGCAGTAAGTCACACTATTAAAACAAGGCTGGAAGGAAGTATCCTGTTCATACCACTAACCATTGTAAGACAGAACCAAGTTTTCTAACGACACCCAGGAGCTCAGCAAGTTACTCAGAGTCCGACATGCATCCCCAGTCAAAGGAACGGAGAACAATTCCAATGTGGACACACTTCGGAAGCGGTGAGCAGTTTTCAGAGAAAAGTTCCCAGCAGATCCTCTTCTCTTCTTACAACGAGCCCTGCTGGAGCATGGAGATCCTGTGGAGGAACTAGTACAGTTATCAGTATTTTCTCCTTCTGTGACACTGTTTTCATACAGTAATTCTGAAGTATTCTCTCTAGCAACAGTAAAAACAAAATCATAAAGGTCTTCTGGGTCATCATATGTCCCCCTATTTCGTCTGGGGCAGCGGCGTCTCCTCCCTACTGCAGATTTCAGACGTCTACGCGGCTTTCGAAGAATGGGGCGACAGGACTGCCTTTTTGAGAGACAATGAGAAGAACCCCCAAGGGGTTCTTTAACACTGATGGGGTCACAGGATGCCTCACCACTTCCCTCCTCACATACTAGGTTTTGGGAAGGATGACTTCTCAGTCCAGAGAGGGCTGTGCCCTGGGGAGTGCCAGCCCCATGTCCATTCACCTCTGCTAGAGGATCAGCCTCCTCGAGTGCTCTGAGGGAAGCCTGCTGGTTCTCGCCATCACTCCGCTCCTTCTCATAGCAACGGTCCATTTCTGACAGCTCTTGTGTTGTCTCCTGGCTTTGGACATTGTCCTCTGTACAAAAGCCACAAGGGCTGCTCTGATACGTAAGCACCTTTCCCGAGCACCAATACCCAGCACTCATGCTCAAAATGAGAATGAGAAGAACTGTGTCAGGAACAGGCCAGGAATACATGGACACCTGGCTGACAGAGCCATGGTGAATCAGCCGGTGAAGAAGTAAAAACAGAGAACGTCTGATAGATTGGTCCGAGGTGAGCAGGTGCCGAAACTTCAGTATCCGCAGGGAGCCAGCCAGGTTTTCAAGCACCCTTTGGTTGTGTTCAGCAGTGAGCGCAATCACCCCCTGCAGCATGTTGCAGAGAGTGAGCTGGGTAACGTGCTGTGAGCTGTGGAGCAATGGTGAAAAATGATGGTCGTTGAGACGCCAATCAGAAGAAACATCCAAGACACCATGAAGAATGTTCGAGAAGAATGTTTCAAGGAACTTCTTCCTCCAACAAGTTATATTCTGCAATTACATCACCTTAGGGTCAACCAGGACAAAACCCATTCAACAGAGCCGCGTTAAGAAAAAGTCAGCTAACATCTTTCTCATTCTAAATCAAAGTATTAGCTGCTAAGCTTATTGTAAATATGGCCTCAAACAAAACTACTAGCACAACTGAAATTACTTCCCTAGTCCACAACATTCTTCTCAGTGTGTTTGTTAAAAGCTGAGTTACTCTCACTGCTATATTTTCATTCCTCTTCTAGCTTAATTTAATATAGTCAGTGGTTTGAAGGTGAAGCTAAATTATAAAACAGCATCAAATTTTTTTTCCTAGGTGTCTATTTACAGGCTATGGTTAACTTGTCTCCTAACCACTCTTCTGTTATGCCAAATCAATGGAGCTTATTCAGTTCTTCTATGTAAAGAAAATTCTTCCCAACTCAGAGCATTTGCTTTGTGCTCCTTCTCCACTCCCATAAGCAGCTCTTCCTTACCTCTGAGTTGGGTGGCCTGGTCTTCATCACATCATCCCAGAGCTTGCGCCAAATTGGCTGCGTTGAAAGGCCTGAAAAAAAGAAACTAGGCACCTTTACCTCTTTTCCACAGCTTAAAATCTTCCTGCAGACTCTCCCTCCTTGGGGTTCATATGTGCATTTGGGCAGATTAGGGAATAGGTTTCTAGGGGGAAGCAAATTCAGACCTAGAGCAGAAGGAAGATGTTTTGCATCTGTTATGTAGGATGTGACAAGGTTAAAAAAATTGCCTTTTAAGAAATAGGACTTAGAAACTGGCTGTTTTTGTTGGTCCTCAGAAGAAGCAAATTGGTAAGCCAAGAGAGTTACAGCATACCCTACATTTCCATAAAACCCCACCTGCACCCATGCCTGGGTTTGGAATTTTGGACTGAAGTAGCTGCCTTTCCTGCTGGAGTTCCCTGTGTTTGTGATGAGGTGGCAAAGACAAATTACCAGGGTCTCAGGCAGGAGTTACACTCTTTAGGTTCATCTCCCCAGTTTAGGGTTTATTTTTCCAGTTTGCAAGACTTTGTCCCTCAGATCTGAGGGAGCAAGGGTGGGAGGCGTCCCTCCCATTTGGCTGAGGAGACGCGTGCTTTTGTTCCTCTGGTGTGGGGTTCATTTTTCCAGGGTGCAGCGGTTTGCTCCTCCAGCTCGGGGGGGGACCTCCACACTTCAGGGGTAGCTGACCCTCCAGTTACGGGTCCGCCTCTCCAGCCTGAGGGAAGTGTCCCTCCAGGTTTGGGTTCATCTCTCCAATTCTGGGGGAGCGTTCTTCCCCTTTGGGGCTCATCTCTCCAGTTTTGGGGCTCTCCCTCCACTCTGGGGCCCAGACCTCCAGTTCTGGGGGCTCTCCTTCTGCTTTGGGGCCCAGATCTCCAGTTCTGGGGGGTGTCCCTCCGCTTCGGGGCCCCGATTTCCAGTTGTGGGGGGGGCCCCTCCACTCTGGGGCCCAGATCTCCAGTTGTGGGGTCCCACCTCCCCCCGCCCCGGTCCCCCCCGCCGGCCGCGGCCCACCTGCGCGGCGCGCGGCGCCCTCGGCCCGCTCCAGGTAGAAGACGTTGAGGAGCGGCAGGAGGCCGCGCAGGACGTGTCCGGGCAGCGCTGCGGGAGGAGGAGAGAGCGGCAGCGTGTGGGCAGGCTCCCGCGCCCCGCGCCCCCCGGCCCCGCGCCTTACCCCACACGTCCCTCTCCAGGGCCCGCATGCTGCTGCTCACCGCCGCGCCGCTGAGCGCGAAGAGGCTGGGCGGCCCCGCCGCGCCGCCGCCGCCGCCGCCCTCCATGGCCGCGGCGAGCCCCGCTCAGCACCACCGCCGCGCTGCTGCTGCCGCCATCTTGGGCAGGGCGGGGAGCGCGCTCCCGTGCGCGCCATCTTGGCGAGGGGGAGGGACGGACGGCGCTGTCGGCCATGTTGAGTAGGTCACTGTGAGCGGCGTCTCTATCCCATAGCCTGCAAGACGGGTTAGCAACAGAGCAGAGCCCAGCCACGAAGGTCTCAACCACTGGGCACCAGTGTTGTTTCTACTGAAGGAGAAAAAAACAAGACATAGCATCCTGCAGCAGCTCTCCTGAGGCGGTTACACGCCCGGCGATATTTGGCTGCCATATTGGGAAGGGAAGCACTCGACCTGAAGCGCGGCTCTCTTGAGAAGGTCACCAGGCGCGTCTCTGCGGCGCGGCGCGCGCTTCCGTTTCCGGGGCGGGCCGCGGCGTTTCCGGCGGGTGACCCTGGTGAGTCCTTCTGCCTGACTGCAGCGGAGGCGCAGGGCGATGGGGCTGCGCAATAACGTTGTTCACGCTGGAGAGCCCGAGGTGAGCAGCGCCGGAACCATTGTGTTCGTCTACTCCCTGCTCTGTCCGAGCGACGGGGCTGTGGAGCGGGTAGCGCGGAGTGGGGCGGGTGCATCCTCGCTCCGTCTTCGCCGTACCGCGGACTGAGCCTTGCCGGCTGCCGTATTGCAGCCTCTTTGTGGGAGAGCGAACGTTGGTTTCGGTGTGACCCTTGCCGGCCGCCGTTCAGCCTGCAGCTGCCATCCGGCGTGCACTGACCCTTGCCGGGCCATGTAGCCGCGTGCAGGCCATGCGTTACGGGCGCCGCCGGCCGCCGTAGCCTGGCGCGAGGCTCGCAGGGAGGCGAGGCGGGTGCGCTGAGCCGCGCCGGGCGGGAGGCGATGTGTGCGGCCGGGGGCGAGGCGATGCGGGCCGGTAACAGCTGTGCTCTGGTTTCTTCCCAGGAGGAGGAGGAGGAAGAGGAGCTGGTGGTAAGACGCTGGAGACAGCAGCGCTGGGGAGGGGGCTGATGGGCCGTGCGGACCGGGAGGGGCGGGTGCGGCGCAACTGGGCCCTTCTTGCACCCTCGTCCTTGCTGGTTTATGCTGCTGACACAAAGTTTAGAGTGGAAGTGGTTCCACTCCAGGCTCTGGAATGGGTGCATGGTTCCCATCAGACCATAAATGAAAAAAACCCAACTAACTCTGCTGGGAGAAAATCGCTGCGTTTCAGGGTCTCTCTGTTCTCATCACAGTTCTGTGTCTGCAGGATCCTTTAACTACAATTAGGGAGCACTGTGAGCAGACTGAGAAATGCGTGAAGGCGCGGGAACGTCTGGAGTTGTGTGATGCACGGGTGTCCTCAAGGTCCCATACAGAAGAGCAGTGTACAGAGGAGCTTTTTGATTTCCTGCATGCCAGGGACCACTGCGTAAGTGCAGCATAGAAGGGTGCAACATCCCTGCTGATACTGTGAGAAGAGTATTTAACCATATTTCTGAGAGTGAAAACAATCTGAGTGTGAGACTTGGTTGAGTCATAGTCAAAAAGGAACTCTGAAGAACTGTGATTTTGTGGTAAATGTTTGTTACAATTCCATCTGAATTTTTGTAGACTTTAAACAACAGCACATCTAGATCATGTTTTTGTGCCATACAAATAATATGTTAGCATTATCCATTCAGAATTAACTCTTCGTTTTATCTGAGGTGATGCTTTGTAAGAAATCTCAGCTATTTTTTTTAATGATTTCCTCATACCTGTAAAACACTAAGAAGAGCACAGAGGTGTAGGGCCATGTGCGTTAGTCGTGTAGAAAATCAAATGATGGGTGAAAAAACTGTGCAGGTTTCCAGATCTTTTGAACTGAGAGAACTAAACAGTTGGTAAGTGCTTTTCCCCTTCCTTTTTAGGTTGCTCACAAACTCTTCAATAAACTGAAGTGAACGCTGGAGTAATTGTCCATCTACTTCCACAATCCAACAGGAAATCCTTTTAGGTTCTTCTTGGATTCACAGTACTGCCTGCTGCCTATTTATTGTGAATGTGAAATATAAATGAGACAGCTTTCTGGCAGCCTGGCAGTGATTGAATGTCAGCATGTCACTGTGTCTATTTTCATGGAAGATGTGCAGCTACGCAAAGTCCATGTTAATGTTCTGTAATTTTCCATATTAAACATTAAAAGTTCCCATGGAAATATTTTCATTTTATTTCTTAATCCTTGTGGTTCTGACTTGCACCAATACCAGATTAAGATGAAATTGGGGTGGGTTGGAGCATCTGTGGGAGTGGACGAGAGAGGCTTTTCTTTGCTTTTGGGAACATCCTTTTTGTACAGCCATTATGAGCAGCAGCTAGAATGCAATCCCATAGGTAAGAGTTTTTCTGTTAGTACTGGAAAGGTATTTCCAAGCCCCACGATGGATGTCGTTCACGCAGTAAGTTGACTAAATGAATCTCCTTCCAAAAACACGTGCTGCCTACCAGAAGATGTGGACAGACCTTTTTTTAGAAGGATGACTTACATGGTCTACTTGAAAAATTGGGAAAAATTATGTCTTTGTACTGGTTGAAGATGTCTCCTTTTAAGCAGTCTTCTCATGATATTATATATATATATATATATATATATATATATATATTTTATATTATATACCTATTTTTTTAAGGGTCCTAAGTGGGGGAAAACTGGCAGCTGTCCCTCCCTCGCTGCCACCTATTGCTGCCAGAGGCTGGAGGAGCCTCTTTAGCGCGGTCTCGCTGCGGACGGAGGTGGCGTGGCGGCTCCCCCCGCTCTCTGTGCACGTGGCGCGCGCTCCGCTCTGAGTAAGAGGCAGCCAGAACAACCGGGATGTTTCCCAGGGCAGCAAATGCTTTCTCATTTGTTTTTAAATCATCAAGGTAAAATAATGCTTTTTAAAAGTTGGTATTGTTGTATCAATATAAAGTCCATAATCCTCCTGGATTGCTCATTTGATCCCTAAGGGATGGAAACGGAGGTTTCTTAGGATAAGTGTAACACGTTAAGTGAGCGTAATGGTAGTTTTTTTTTTTTTTTTTTTTCCTTACTATTATTTCTTTTGGTTTGGTCAGAGATGCCGACAGAAGCCCGCGGTGGGGGAACCGCCCGCGGGGCCGCGCTGCCGCCGCCCGCTGCGCGCTGCCGCCGCCCGCCCCGCCCGGCCGCCTCGGCGCTCCCCGCCCCGGGGGCGGCGCGGGCCCATGGCGACGCTGGGCGGGCGGGCGGCGGCGCTGCTGCCGCTGCGGCGGCGGCGGGGCCCGGCGGCGGCGCTGGTGCTGGGCGCCGCGCCGCGCCGCTACCGCTACAAGGAGAAATGGGTGAGCGGGGCCGGGCCGGGACCCCGGGGGGTCCTCGCGGCCGCGCCGCCATTTCGCGGCGGGGGAGGGGGGGCGGCCGCCATTTCCCTCCGCGCCGTTTCCCCCCCCCCCCCCCGAGCTGAGGCGCGGCGCCCTCGCCCCGTTGCTGCCTCAGGCGGGCGGCGGCGCCCGCAGCGCGGCCCCGCTGCCGTGGCGGGAGGGCTGCGAAGGCCGCAGGGACCTGTGGCAACGCGGCACGGAGGGTTTGGGCCTCCCTGGGAAACGCGGAGGCTGGGGGGCCGCTGGGACACGGAGCGAGTTTGTCGCTGTATCACCCCTCACGTCGCCTGGTCTTTTTGAAGGCTACCACGGCCCCCCGGGTGCCGTCCACGGCGCTGGCTCTGCAGAACTTCGACATGAACTACAGCTTGCAGTTCAAGGACGCCTGGCCTTCAATCCGGGTCAGCCTTCTGTCGGAGCAGAAATACGGGGCCCTTGTCAACAACTTCGCCGACGTTGAGCGTGTCACCCGGGAGCTGGAGCAGTTAGATGCTGTGGATTTTATTTCTGAAGCCTCCCGAAAGGCACGACGTTTGCAGCAGGATTCGGTTGCGGAACGAGCAGAGAGGGAGGAAAGCACGTCCCAGGAAGCACCCGGCGAATGCCAGAACGCCGTGCAAGCGGCAGAGGCACCACCGCCGCTTTCTGCCCCCATCACCTCCAATATCAAGTGTTACACGTTCCCCAGAGGAGATGTCACTCGCTTTCGTCCTGCTCGGTAAGGTGGCCATGCTAACTGGAGCATTGGGGGGTCTTGTGCTGCATGCAGACGTTTACAGAGCTGTTTTTTACAGCTCACCTTGAAAAGGGACATTCATCTTACAAGTTCAGGTTTCTTGGAGGAGCCCATTTGTAGCAATTTCAGGACAGATATTACAGGAATTCTGGGAATAGAAACAAAACTTACTGATACCATCCCAGTGTTGTAAGACTTCAGCAAAACAAAACCCTTCTTCAAAAGCCTCTGGGATGAGGAAAGGTCATCATTCTGTTTTCTTCACCCCAGTATTAAATGCATG
This sequence comes from Rhea pennata, assembly GCF_028389875.1. NCBI lineage: Eukaryota > Metazoa > Chordata > Aves > Rheiformes > Rheidae > Rhea > Rhea pennata. The sequence continues at coordinate 10,653,625 of NC_084670.1, read as the reverse complement.
TACTACTGGCACATTTATGCTTGAATTAGCTAAAGAATTAAAATTATGTTTTTAAAATACATTACTACTTGGTTATGAGAAGTGCTATACTATATTCTGCCAGATCTTTCTAATGTTTTGTTGAACACTTGTAGTGGAAGCCATATGTTATTATTGCCAGTCTCAGGGTTTGAGTGTGTATTAACATCAGCTTCTTCTGTATGTACCCATCTTAATTTCCACTTGCTTTTTTATCTCGTGTACTTGCTTTTTATTCCCCCCCCCCCAAACCAGGCCAGACACTCTGGGAATCCTCAGCTATTACCTCATGGATGCAGCGTCTCTTTTGCCTGTTTTAGCACTTAATGTTCAACCTGATGAATTTGTCCTTGACCTCTGTGCAGCTCCAGGTGGCAAGACTCTGGGTATCCTGCAGACGGGGTTTTGCGGTAAGTAAAGGGGTTATTCCCCACACATCAATCTGGCACTGCTGTGCAAAACCTGGATGAGAGAGTTCACTGTGGTAACTCCTCCTGTTCCAGGATTAAGATGAGAGCTACACTGAGGGCAATAAGAAATGATTCTCCAGGAGTTATTTCAATGTGGATCTTTCCAAACTGGGTGTGTTTCTTACCAGCAGAACGAGGTTGTGACTCTGATGATGATGATGAAGTTCCTGGCTCAGCACCTGTCCAGAAACAGGGGTGGGAGGAAAAGCATCTTTTTTTTTTCTTTCTTTCACATAGAGCTGGGAGCTCCTGTGAGCTCAGTGCTAGGAGGTAGATAGAGATGAAAGCTTTTGCCTTTTGCAGGAAGCTTTTTTTTCTGTTGTCTTTGGGAGAAAGGCAACATATAGCTTTGATGTACCTTTTGTACCTGCAATGTTCACTGCACCTGCTGAAGTTTGGCAACCTCTGGTCTTCAGTGTATGTTGCTCCCCTAGGAAATGCCTATTTGGCCATTAATCTTTTGTGGATGTAAGAGGTAGGAGTCAGATTTAGTATTTTCAGAGTGAATTTCTCCATGTGGTATTTTGTCTCTCTTATTTCAGGGTATCTTGCAGCCAATGATGTTTCTGTTTCTCGCACAAAGAGACTGTACCAGATTCTCAATAGCTATGTTCCCAAGCAAATTAGGGAAACTGTTTGCATCACTTCATGGGATGGAAGGAACTGGGGGGAACGGGAAGGTGGAACTTTCCATAAGGTAGGTGACCAAAACCATGAAGTCCATTGAGTTCACTTGCTTCCTGTTTCAGAGGAAGACAATAGCTTATCTAACAGTGTAACTGAGTAGGTCCAGTTCTCCGTAGTCTGATACGTAGAGAAAAAGGTAAGGCTAAGAGCTTATATATAGTGTTTACTCTAGCTATACTCTCCTACTTCCTACAGGATCTGGAGTAGGGACATCCTAAGTTGTAGCTGTATCTATTTGTATATTACCCCTTAAAAGAACCCTTCCTAATTTATAATCTGCAAGGGGTTAAATCTGAGGCTTAAGTAGTTAGGTCTGTCTTCTCAACCACATCCTAGCCCCAGAGTCCTCCCTGGTGATTCATTGGTGTTCCAGCTGTGCTTGCACTTTAACAGTTTGTTTTGCTTGTGGGAGGTGGTTTTGTTGCTCCAGGAGATGGTTAGGCTTTGACAGTGCATACCTGCATCGATATAGGTAACTCTCCACCACAGCAGCAAGTATCAGCAAGATGCACTAAACGGAAACTTTAAATGAGGATGTGTGTGAGAATGTGAAATTATCGAGCACTTTCGTGTCTATTTGCTCATCAGAAGCAGCCAAACAACAATTCAGCATAGGTATATACCTGCACTCTAGCAGTATGATGAGCTAGACAAAGTACAAAGAGCTGCATTGATCTAGCTTGTGTGTGTGGGCAGGGTGGAGTTGCTGCATAAAGAGAAGGTTGTGATAGAAGATTCTCTGAGCTTGAACTGGGCACAAAATTAATGCAAGATCTCTGCTGCTACAGGTCCTTGTGGATGTGCCCTGCACGACTGACAGGCACTCTGTCATGGAGGAGGAGAACAACATCTTCAACAGAAGGAGATCCAAGGAACGTCAGATGTTGCCAATGCTGCAGTTGCAGCTGCTGGTGTGAGTAAGCTTGAAGCTATGCTATATTCCCATTTGTGCATTCATGATAGCAGCTCTCTGAGTGCCCAGCACTGAAACCCCTTTTCCCATTCCATGTGCCTGTACATGTGCTCAGGTTCCTATTGGCAAATGTGGAAAATGCATGTAGCTTTTGGAACTGCAGTAGCTGAACATACCAAACCACACGGCATGTAAGGAGGTAAAAGCGTGCTTGGTTGAACCAAATGTCCTTTCTATCTCCAGCAGTAACCAAAAGGAGGTAATAAGGAGAGTTTAAGAAAGGGACTGGATATAGCAATGTCCTTTTGTATGATGATCTCCCAGGTCCTGGCAGTCAGCTGTGGAAGATTCCTGAGCTGTGCACATCTCACAGCAACACCAGGCATGTAGGAACATTGTTACCTTCATTTCACTAAGGGGCTAAATTAGCTGATTGCAAAATGTGGCAATAATGAAGCGAGCTCAGAGAATCCCATCATAGTGCTTTAACTACAAGAGCCTCTTGCCCTGTATTCACTCTTACCTCTCTTACTTGGATGTGAGTGTAAGATTATTCCTTTCAACTGCTCTGCAGTAGTGACTCTCCCATTTTTTAGTGTTTTATCAGTCTAAGTATTTGTCTCATGCATATTGCTGTGGTCTAAAACAGTCTTGAAATTGCACTAACACTATGAAGCTGCTGAGTCTGCAGAGATCAAGGAGACTTGTCTCTCTTCATCTCTTAGGAGTTAAGTGCTGGTTTCCTAATTTTAGGAGGTAGAAATGCTGATATCCCACTGCAGTCCTTTTCTTGTGATGGTACATTTGTTCATTTTGCCCGTAGGGCTGGGATCCTTGCTACCAAGCCAAGAGGAGAAGTTGTGTATTCTACGTGCTCCCTCTCTCAGCTGCAGAATGAATATGTGATCGAGAGAGCAATAGAAATTGCAGAAACCGAATTTAACATTGGTACCCGTGTTGAGGACTTGAGCCACTTCCGGACACTCTTCCAGGATACATTTTCTTTCTCCTCAGACTGCAGACTGGGGGAGCTTGTTTTGCCTCACCTTACAGCCAACTTTGGACCTATGTATTTCTGCAAATTACGTCGAGTGTAGAGGGAATGACAGACCTCTTGGCTCTGTGGCAACTCCAGTTTCCACATTGTACCTCCCTGGGCCATCTTGAATGGAACTGGTCTTGCTTCCCCACTGCTGGCTCTAATGAAATACCCCAAGTTTCCAGGGAAAGCAGAACTGTTTTGTATTTATTTTTCCTTTTAAAATGTCCCAAAGGAAATCTACTCTTTACTGCAAACATTGAGAATAAATGAGAAAGAAAGACCTGTCATGGAGTCTCCTACTTATTTATTTGTTTAAGACTGAGATGTTTAGTCTTGGAAAGCGAGAAAGGTCCTACCAGGAAGAGCAATCCATTATGCCTGTCTCAGAATGGGCTAAATCGCCCTGTGTGAATGTTGCTCTCTCTCCCTGCTCTCTGTTTTAATCCTGAATGAGCAGGTTCATAAACCATCTGGGGATCCCAGATTTTCTGGCCCATACCTCAGTTGCAGCTCTCTCTCTGCTTCTTATTTGTTTGCATTTTTTAGAAAGAGCAACCTGAGGTCCTTTGAAGAAGAGATTCTTAAGGAAGCTGTGGAGGTGGAGATGTCCTTGTGATGCTCGAGATGTGCTGGTGGAAGGAATGCAATGCTGTGGCAAGGCAAGTGATTACTGCAGTCTCTCACAAACAGGATAGCTTGGATTGAGGGAGAGGATGTGAACAGGCCCAAACACACTAGATGTTATTTCACATGCAGTGGGAAGGTATTCCTATGACTTTGAGTAAGCAATACTTGTGTGCTCACGTAATCGAACCCATCAGTGAGTAGTAAATGGTAAGATTACTGGAGCTTATGATAAGATTTGTGAAATGTGGCAATAATGAAGCAGAGCTTAGAGAATCACATCACAGCATTAGTCTGGCTGCACAGTGTACTGGGTCACAGAACCCTGCATAGTCATTAAAGAGTAGAAGAAACTGGTTGTTTTCTGGTGGATCAGTTTACTGGTGGAAAGGAGAGGAGAAATGGGAATGAGCAGCAGGATGTGATTATAGAATGATTTGTGAAGCTGCAGCAGTATCAGTCTGGAGCCCTTAGGCACTGTGAATTTTTTCTCAAAGGAAGAAGGCAATGCAGTCAAGGCAGGGACTCTTTTTAGCAGAAGGGTTTGGTGGTGCAAAGAGTTTACATGATGATGTTCTAGAGAAATTATTTTGACACTTGCTTGGTCTCTGTCTCAGCCACTGAGATGTTTAGAGATAAATCCAGCAGCATCCTGGGAAAGATGGAGGAATTTAGGCAGATTCATAGTCCCTTTAAGGGCTTACTAGGAAACCCACTAAGTCCCTTCCAGGCTGTGTGCTTATTGGCAAGGAGAGGGAGAATCAATAGTTGTTTCTTTCTTCTTCCCTCCTTGCTGTAATTTATGCATTTCAGATCAGAAGTGAGAAGTCATGGAGCGCACTCCGTCCATGTCTTGGCTTTCTCTGACCCTGCAGATGCAGGATTGGAGAGGCTACATTGCTGTCTTAGCACAGCTAAGCATCTCCACCTCTTTCATGAACCGGAGGCACAGCTCCTCCTGCCATGGCAAAGCCGCACACTGCACGGCCACAGGCAGCCCCACAGCTCCTTCCACGGCCTGCAGCAGGGACACAAGGAGTGAGGTGTTACAAGAGCTTAGACATTCAAAATCTTTTAGAAACCTGACTGAGCCACTTGGCTAGTCCCTTCTGACCCCACGGTTTGTCCTGGAGAGCAGGGAGGTTGGAGACTGAGCCCTGTTATTCAAGCAGGGGCAAGCTTCATCTCTAAAGCACACTGGGGCAGAAAAAAAGGCTCTTGCTGTTCTCATGATGGAAATAGCTGCCAAGTCTTGGGCAGCATGTGTGAGGTTAGCACTCCCCCAGTCAGCTCTGCTTTGAGCTGTCTTACTACCAGATCCCTTTTCCTTCAGCCTCTTTGTGCCTGATCCCTACTTTACTGATTGCCTGGGCCTGGCAGAACAGGTCATAGGGCAGAAGAAAATTGCAGTGCAGTGCTGCAGGCTGTGGCTATCAGAAGGACCTACTCGAGGAAGCCTAGCTCCATGGCTTGTTCCTGGTAAGAGACTATGATCCAGGCCTTGGGTGCCCCCCAAGTCCCTCTTTGATGTTTATTCACTTGCGACTTTTGGAACTTAGGAAAAAAGGGATTTGTAAAGCATATATAGAGTTTTTTTTTTTTCCTTCTCACTATGCCTGTATTGATGGAAGCATTTAGGAACCCCTAATTTCAGCAAAACTATTACTCTGAACACCCTGAACAGCTTCTGCTCCTCCCCTTTCCGTATTACAGACCTGCTTCAGTGTCCTGTCCCAGGGGTCATCACAGTATCCTTGATAAAGCTTCAGCTCTTCTTCATCAGCTTCTGTCACTGTGCTGACAGGTACAACCCCAGCAGGGAAGTTCAAGACATTGTACAACATCGTGGAGGAGATAGCGGCTGAGAGAAGCAAAAGAAAGATTGCAGGTAGCCACAGCCACCTATATTCTTTCATACCTCAAGCATGTCCCTTAAGCCCCCTGAGAAGTAGATGGAGATACTGCAGAGGGCTGGTTTGTGCAGTGGACTTTGACTTGCATACAAACAACTCTTCCCCAAATCCCTTCATCTACATTTCTGTCTCCATTTGCCAGTAATGCCACAAAATGCTTAGTTAGGCAGTAAGTCACAGCCACAGTGGTCTTCTCTCCTGGGGAAGCCTCTGATTCACTTACTTAGGATTTTGCCAGGGTAACCTCTAGTGAAAGCCGGACCCAGGACAGGGCAAAGCATGACATCTAGCCTGAGCTCCCTCCATCTGGCGATGAACTCTGTGCGATATGCCTTGGGAAAGAGAGCAGAGATAGCATAGAGGGCATGTCAACACTGGAGCAGATCAGTATGTAAGGGAAAGAGGCAGGGCCAAGGCAGCAGCTGGTTGCAGCATTTGTCTGCACAACGGAGGAACTTTTCCAGAATCGTAACGCTAGCAGGGAAGGTGGGGGACAGTGAAGGACCCAGCCCTAAATGCTGCATACTGGGGCCATGGAGCATGGGCATTTGGGCATGAGCACTGGGCAACCCATAAAGGCATCCTGGGTTGACCTGAAAGTCCAGCTAGCCCAGTCTTGTTTCTTGTTTGTGCCTTTTCCTCCATCTCTCCTCAGCACTCCATTGCGCAACCCCTTGCTTAAATAATGACTCCCAAACTGGTACTTGCTGTAAAGCCTCAGCTCATAGCATGATGCCAGAGAGAAAAGTCCTCAAAACATACCATTATTTGATGCTGATGATTCCACATCTTGTTCACTGACCTGCAAATGGAAACCACAGTAACATTTTTAAGCCTTAGGAGGAGAGGAATACTGCTTAAATTATCGTCCAAATTGATAAGCCTTGGTGGTTTTTAGCAATTATTCAAAACAGTGCATCTCTCCTTATTTCTCTGAAGTTTCTTCTGGGATTTGAGCAAATGTCTGGGAGAGGTAGAAAGGAGGTTTCTCTTGTGAGGCTAGATTTAGTATTCAGCTCTGCTACAAGCTTACTGTGTGACCTTCTGTACGTCCCTTAATCTCCTCTGGATCCCAGATTTACTACAAGAGGGAAGGGCTCTTACCAGACTGCCTGAGGTAGTTGTAAAACAGATAAATCTTTCACATCTTGAAGGAGCAAGACAGCTGTAGCCGTTGAGAGAGCTGGAGGGAAAACCTCATTTGTGTTGGAGGGGATCTGGATTCTTTGTCAGTATCTTTAGTGCTAGTTCGTCTTTGTAGAGCATAATGAAAGTGAGATGTGAGGGGTATGTCATTTAATCCTTCATCACATAAAACTTTGCTTTAGCTTTGAAAGCAAATTTCTTAAGTGTTTCATAACTTGTCCCAGGCCCTGGGGGACTGCAGTCTGATGTGGAGAATCACCGAAAATGGAGGTGACAGACCAGACGCTGTTTTCCATTCCCCCATCCCAGGCAGGCCTGGTGAGTCTAAGCTGTTGCTGACAGGTGTGCATCTGGTTCCTGGGACACCCCGACATCCTTTGGGAACCTCCACCAGAGGGAACGTTTCCTGAGTTTCTGGCTGTAACGTTAAGCATTTGATTTTGCGTCCTGCCCCTGGGAGATGCAGGACGTAGACTATTGTTTCTCACCTTACAGCAACCTAGAGCACGTTTGAAGGCCTGTGGGAAGGCGTTATAATACTAGGAATGTGGGGAGATGTGTTCCTAAAGACTAAAGTGCAGTCCAGGACAGAGGGACAGCCCCTCCAGAGAGTGGATCAGAGTGTGTCTTGAACCCAGTGTCCCCCTCCCCACTATGGACACCCATTGCAGAAGGTGCAGTTCATTTCCACAGACACCTCATCTCCCAGCAGGCAACTGAGGAAGGTGCTGTCTTACCTCATTCCACACAAGGCACTCAGATAGTCAGCCAGGCGGGGAAACTGAAAAGGCAAGAGAGTCCTGTGAGGGTTAGGATGTGGGGCGCAGCAACTTGTCATCTTGTGAGACCTCTACTCTCAGCCTGACTGTCCCTGGGAATGCTGCTCTGATAGTGAATGAAATTGCTTAAAAATGTTCCTCGTAGCTCTCATTTTAGTTTGTTTTCCAACTTGAATCCTGATTTGTTTCTTTCAGCGCAATATTTGCTTCTCACGAAAGAAATCACTGACATGAAACAAGTCACCTTGTATTATTTTTGGTAAATAAAACACTTTTTACTATGTTATTCCACAGAAACAAGACTTCTTTGGTTATCTCACACTTGCTGCTACCTTTTTGATCCTGTTAGTTGAGAACAACCCAATTGGACAGGAAGAGAGAAAACAAGAAGGAAGAGAGAAACCTACAAAAGGATGCTCCTGGTGAAGGTGCTACAGTGAGCATTAACCCTTATTAACCGTGAGGAATTGCCATGAAAATGAGCTCTTTGGAAAGCCTCAAACACAGGGCTAGAGCTTCACACTCCAGTCTGCCTGCTGCAGTGTTTCCCAGTTGCATGAATCAATAGGAAACTGGGCACTGCTAGGTCTAGTGTTTGAAGAACTGCTTCCTGTGGGCTCTGAAATATTATTTTACAACTCTTGGCTGGTCCTGTTCTCATTTCCTTTTGGTACTACGTAAATCCGAGCAAGATGCCAGAAAAGACCTTCCAAGTGTTTGCTTTGGTCTGAAATCCCAGGGTTTCCAGTTAAAGGCATCTCCCAGTACCACCACCCTTTCAGGCATTGCAGGGCTTTCCCACACCACTCTGCTTTGGTCTTGAGGCCAGGGACTCACCAGAGGTTTAAGAATCAGAGCCAGCAGCTTCTTCCCCAGTGTTGGGATCTTGTAGCAATTCACCTGTGGTTTCAAGCCTGGATCTACAATATTTCCTGTGCTGAGAAACAAAGAGGAGGAGGGGATCATGGCAGAGAAGCCATTTGCCTTACCTCAGAAACCTGAGTATCTCTTGTTTAGGGCAGGAGAGGTGAGCTAGTTTTACTCATGGTGCTCACAGACATGGGGCGGAGGTGTTTTACGGCACTCTTGCCAGAGGATTCTTACTTACAACAGATCCAAAAAAGCATGGCCGCCATCAGCAAAAAATGTCTTCAAAAACAGTTCAGTCATGACATAGTGGATCCGAGGTGGAGCAAACGGCACCAACTGCACCAAAGTACAAGATTATGTGGCAGCTTGGGAGTGTGAATAATTTCCAGTGCCTGACTGTGGAAATACTTCAAATGCGGAAAAGCAGCCTCCTAGGTCTCCACACACCTGTGGAGAGCCCCAGTTCATCCCTTTCCCATGTGATTATTTTTCCCTGAGGAATGCTCAGCCCAGCTCTGAGATCTCTCCAGAGCCGTTCCCTCTTCCTATTCTAGGCAATCACTGAGCCAGAAACTGCACCAGTTTTCGCCATATCCCAGCAGAACTGACACATGCTCAAACACAGACCCGCCTTGCTATAAAGATCAGGTAGCATTAACACATTTGTTACAGGTAGGTCTAGACTGATGAGAAGGTGTTTTCCAAACCCTGCCAATGACCCTTTTCCCTCAGTGGTCCAGGAGAGGGCTCCCTGGGCATTGAGGAGGAAGGGCAACACTGGCTCCCAAAGCCCTAGTGGGGAAGGACAGAGCTAGAAAAGGCCAGGGCCGCCTTCCAGACACAAGATGCAACATGTTTACAGAGCCTGCTGTCTGGTCTGCATCACAGCTGCAGAAGTGGATTTACTAGTCACTTGTGCTGTTTCCCCATGAGAGGGCACTGCTATAAGAAATCTGGTAGGCGATGTGCTGGCCTAGGACTGCATTGTGCATATGGATGTAGTAACTTTCATCAGAATCTCCGTTCCCTTATTTTTCCCATACTGTTATCCTTGGCTAGTCTGTTGTTCAGTGGGTTTGGGGGCTATATCTGCTGTCTTTAAAGAGTGATTGCAAAGCTTGAGACACCTTGGGAGGAAGAATTTGGTGAGGTCAAGTTCACCTCATGACCAGCTGCCCGCAGAGCATCCCTGGTTTCATGCACTGCCCGTCTCATGCAAGGAGGGAGTGGGAAGTAGCCATCCGTGTCGTAGTACCCAATCCGGAGGGGAGCAGAGCTTGAATATACCTAAAGGAAAGGAGCCACTAGTTGAAGACTTCCAACTTTACTGTGACTAGGCTTATTCATATCCTAAAGCCCACTTCAGAAGGGGATAAAAGATCCAGATGTTAGAGAGCTGCTGCTTATGGTTTCTACAAGTCACCCTTTTTCTCCAGCCTCTTCTTCATCTTGCCCTTCAGATAAAGCATAGCCACTCAAGACTGGCTGGTTCAGACATTGCTGCAAAGGAATGGGTTGGAAAAAAAAATGAAGTTCATCTGCACAGAGGAAGAGGAAGTATCCTCAGTCAGGAGGTTTGCTGCAGGAGTTACCCAGCCTGCACCATCTTTCCTTAAAAATTTACATTTTTTTTTTGCTCCTGATCTTTTCCTTCCCTACACTTTGCTGGGGTCTCTCAATCCAATAACTCGTACACCGAGAGGCAGAAAGAATAACTACTTTTTTGTTAAACATTCTTTTTCTAACAATTATGACTTGGGCCTTCAAAGAAAATTAATGTTGCTAGAAACCTATACTGTAAGGATTTGTGGACCCTTAAAAATATATATGTTGTGCAGGTACTTTTTCCTCGGTATCCCATGGGATGTTTGGAGTTGGCTGGACACCAGACCCTCCCTCCCTTTATCTGTCCCATGCCCTGGTGTTTGTTGCTGTCTTTGTAACTCCACAGTGGCAAATAACACTTTATCGTGAATCATCCCTGAAATAAACAGCAGCCTTTTCGTGTTTTGATGTGAAAGCACCCCCAAGAGGACCAGGGCTCTTTCACTAAGGACTCACCTCCTCATTGAAGGGTATGGGGGGCACAGTGGGGTCAAGCTGGAACATCTCCTTGCAGAGCAACGCTTTCATGCACAGGGCCAAGCTGTCCACGTCTCTTGCCATTGGCCCCAGTGCACAGGGAACTGGAGGGAGGAGGAGAACAGATATCCACTTTAAACAAGCAGGTATACCAAACACTGGTCTCCTCCTCCATGCAGCCAAGCTGGCTGCAAGGGATGGTCAGGCAATGAAGTGGGATGTTCCAGAGAGCTTTCTGACAGGTCTTGGCCATTTCTGACCTTCGTTGGGTTTTTGCTTTAGATTTTGATCAAGGTGTCTGCTGTGAGGAAAGGTAAGATCAAGGTAGCTGCAGGGGGAGTACCCTTTCCTGCTTTGCCAGCCCATCCATCTGGACTGCCTCTGTGAAAGCAAATGTTGTAAGAGGCATCAATCTTTTAGTGGTACTTAAGGAGAGTCTAAACATCCCCACTAAAATAGTATGTTGTCATCCTCCACTTCATGTACACAGGCGTATAAAGAGCTGATCCTTGAACTGAAGACAGCTAAGTTAAACAGACAAATTAGAGACAGAGAATACAACCTTTCTGCTTCTACAGTAGGCCAGTAGGCCTTAGATATGACATGACTTTTTAATAAGGTGATCCTAAGCAGCTGTGGCAATCTACAACTGGGTATTCTGAACCCAAGTCAAAGCCTCATGCTGTCCTGTGAAGTGTCCAGGCAAGCAAAGCTAGCCTCTCCCTCCTTCCACCCTTTCTGCTCTTCACAGCAGACAGAAAAACAATTCTAAATTCACATACCTGACAGGATCCCATTGACTGGGCCACTTGCTCCAGACAAACTGGAAGGGGAGGGAAAAAAAATCATACTGTCATTTCAATAATAGTGAGATATTCCCAGGAGGTCTGAATGGACTGTGGAGTCTTCAGTCTGAATTCCCATTCCCTCACCAGAGAAATGCTGTTCTGTGTGACCGGGCAGCTGTTTGCTGAACCATCAGTTTGCTCAATCAGCCCCAGTTTGTCCCTGATTGCAGTGCGTGTAGGACAAGGTACGTATGAGTTCAGAGGGGCTGTGCATACCTCAGTAAGGAGCAACATGAGTTTGCAGGCTCCTGGCAGAGCAGGCCCCAGCACCTACCTGAGCCTGTCACTCGTGGGTTTGAGCCCACACAGCCCACAGAAGCTGGAGGGAAGGCGAATGCTGCCACCAATGTCCGACCCAATGCCCAGGATGGAGCCTCCCCCTGCGATCAGAGCTCCCTCCCCACCGGAGGAGCCTCCGGGGCTCTTCTTGTGGTTGAGAGGGTTCAGCGTCTGGCCGAAGATGGTATTGCTGCAGTCGTAGCTGGGCAGAAGAAAACCAGCAAGCAGACTGTCAGGAACAGCCTAATGCCTTGACTTTGCTGACTGTCCCTTACTGTAAGTCTGTGTGGCAGAACCAACCCCTTCCACCCTGTAATTCCTTTGGGGCATGGCTTGTTTCCATCAGAAAGAGTTGGGAACTGAGGTACAGGCTGAGGTCACAGATCACTCTGCATGGGCAGTGAATAGAACTGGGGTCTCCGAGTCCCAGCATTGTATTCAGGCTGCCTACTGTAGGTTGTGGTAAGAAAACACGTATCGCAGTTCTCCCTCCCATGCATAAGTGCACTAGATTTCTTTCAGGATGTGTCTTTTCCCCTAAATCTTATATAAAAGCTATTTTCGCCTGAATTAGGATTATTTGCAGATGATGGGAGGGGGAAATCAGACAGGCAACATCCCAAGAAACACACAGGCTGCCTGTCCCCGACCCTTGGGCTGGGTTTTGGCTTCAGGAACACAACTAGAGCAGAGATTTCTGAGGTACTACCTGAAGAGAGATTGTGGCACATTGGTAAATGCAAATGGGATGGCCCCTTGTCTCTTCAAAACCTTGACCAGGACGCTGTCCTCCTCCACTGGGGTGTTCAAGAACTGCACAAGCCCACAGGTCGACAGATGCCCCTGCGAAGAGGAGAAATGACAGCAGAGAGGGTCAGGGCAGTTCCTCTGCAGTTTGGAAAGGAAGATCTGGTGCCCATGTTGGGGTACTAATCTGCTCCCTACTGTGTGTGCCCTTGCACAAAGCATCAAGGGCTCCTTGGTCCAGTGATGCCCATGGCAGCAAAGGGCTGCCAAGCACTCACAGGGTTAAGGCTTCTCCTAAAGCTGTCCTTGCTCCTTTTCATGCTATTTCTCTCCTGCATCCCAGACACAACTCTACAGGTGTTCTTCCTTTGCCCACTGTCACAAGATCAAACCCAATATCCTGCTCTCCAGAGGTAGCCAGCAGAGGACATTCAGGGAGGCAGTATAAAACCAGGCAAATAGTGTACTCCTTTCTCAGTTATCCTTGGCGTCTGGGGCTTGCTTTGGGCTTGAGCGCTCTTAGCTCTGTTGGTAACTCAGCATGAAGCAGAGCCCAACAAATACAGCTCAGGAGTATGGTCTTCAAGGCCAGTCCTCATCAGGGCTTGTCCCTGTGACAGGATCACTAGTCCATCTGTTCTGAACACAGGCTTAATGGTAAGGGGCTCAGTGACCAGGCTACAGTGTAGCAGGGTTTCAAGGTTAACAGTTCCTGCTGCTAGCAGGTTTCCAGAAGCTGAACCCTGTTGTCTGGGTGTATAACTATTCATGCCTTGGTTTTGGCCAATGGAAGTTCCGGGACAGACTTGCTGATACAGTTGGGATCTCTTGCTCAGTACTTTTTTCTTTCAGGCTTTGGACATACATCCTTTTCTGGCAGCTGGATCACTCATGTGATGGCTCCCTAGCCTGCTTCCATCAGCATGAGCAAGGTTAGCGAAGATCTGCTCTTTAAACCACTCTGGCTTAGTTGGCTTTTTCTGTTCAAAGCGAAAGCAGTCAGAAGAGCAGCACTGCTGATGCAGGGGCAATGCTCATCTTCTTGGAGGGTCAGCAACTCTCTAACTGCTAGAGATGCAGCTTCAAGGAGATGTGAGGCCACAGGCTCAGACCAGCAAGGTTTCTTGTGGTGTAAGCAGGAGAGCATTAGGCCCCTTCCTCATCCTCTTGTGTCCCCCTTACCTCGCAGCCCATCTAACTTCAAGCCTAACTCTCAGTGGGATGTTTCACAGGCACAAAGGGAAGCACCTTGTGGCCAATGTGATCCTTGATGCTGATGGGAATGCCATAGAGCAGCCCTTTCTCCTTCCGTTGTTGTATTTCGTGGAGTTGCTCCTCACACTCCGGGATAAAATGTCGCAAGCAGTTTGTCTGCTGGGTCACTTCCAGGGCCTTTGCCAGGACACATTGAGAAAGATGTGTTAGTTAGGAACAGTGTAATTACCTAGATGCCTTTAGTTGCTATCTGGATCTGTAAAGCAAGGACTAACAGCTCAGGATGAAAGATAAGCCCTCCCTAGAATATCCCAGCTCAAACCCTGTAAAAGGACTACCCCGTGAGGGGGTCTGACTGAGGAGACAGAGATCCCTTCCCTTTTATATCTTTCTTCTGATATCTGCTGTATTAGAGACTTGCCATAATCAACAGTTCCAGCAAGTCTCCTCAACCACCAACCCACACAGCATAGTATGGGGAATGTATGAATGAACCTATCATGTATATATGTATGAACCTATCCCTTCCTGCTGTGGATAGGTTCTCACCTTCTCTATGTAGGTGTAGAGGACTGTCTCAGGGGACAGAGTCCCTTCCTGCAGTCTGCCGGCGAGCTCTACCAGGGGCAGGGACAGGATGGCACCAGTCTGGACATGGGAGATCTGCAAGAGGAAGAAGAAGGGGATGCCAGGACAGCATTTCCAGATACTTGAGGGAGGGGCCTGTGCCTTAGTTCAGAGATAAGTCCCTTAAGTTTTATCAACATTATCAACTGAGCTTTCTGGAAAGGCAGACTCTGGCTGTTTGAACCCAAGCTTGAGCTGTTCTATAGGCCTTGTGGATGGCATGAACATGGTATAAATCACACTAGCCCAGCTGTGTCTGAACATATAGAAGACATTCATGCATCCACTGCAGCAAGGGACAAGACAATGTATCACTTCTGATCCTTCCTCCATGCACTGTGGCACTTACCCATGACTGAGAGGTAATCCCAGCTGCGCAAACACCAGTGCTAAAAAGCTGCTAATGAATTCCTTGTACATAAGTCTCAGGTTGGCCCTTCATCCCTCAGCGTGGGTACAGGCACTGTGTTGTCAGCCCTGGAGTCAACCCAGTCTGGCCTAAACATCTAATAACCCAAGTCTGGCAAACTACAAAGAAGCCAGTAGGGCTCACAGGTGAATAAGGACTACTCAGATGAATAAGCCTGGTAGTTCTCAGTGCTGCCAACTCTTTTTAAAGTTTCATCTTATATACATTTATGAGCCTGAGGCCTCATCTTGAGTACTGTGTCCAGTTCTGGGCTCCCAGTACAAGAGAGACATGGAGCTACTGGAGAGAGTCCAGCGTAGGGCTACGAAGATGATCAGAGGGCTGGAGCACCTGCCCTATGAGGAACGGCTGTGAGAGCTGGGCCTGTTCAGCCTGGGGAAGAGAAGACTGAGGGGGGATCTTATCAATGTGTACAAGTACCTGAAGGGAGGGTGTCAAGGGGACAGGGACAAACTCTTTTCAGTTGTCCCATGTGATAGGACAAGAGGCAATGGGCAGAAACTGAACTACAGGAAGTTCTGCCTGAATGTGAGGGGGAATTTCTTCCCTGTGAGAGTGATGGAGCACTGGAACAGGTTGCCCAGAGAGGTTGTAGAGTCTCCTTCTCTGGAGACATTCAAGGTCTGCCTGGATGCAACCCTGTCTAACATGCTCTAAGTGACGTGCTGAGTGGGTAGGTTGGACTAGATGATCTCTAGAGGTCCCTTCCAACCTTACTTGTTCTATGATTCTATAATTTCTTTTGAATATATCACTTGTAGCTGGTATGCTTTATGTGCAGGTACATTATCTGCGTAAATATATGATGGTTTAACCAGGATATTCTCAGAAGAGTGGAGTAGGGAGGAAAGGGGGTTAACGATCAGTGTCACTGTAGGAATTTGTGACCATGCTAGCTGGGTGCCTGCCTTATTCACCCCTGCTGTGTTCCAGTTGCTCCCAGAGGACACCAAATGCCTGTGCTTTGTTAGTGTTAAGTCAGGCCAAACATCTTCTAGGCAGCCTACTGGGCTGGGCGGCCTCCCTTGCTAGGATCCGTGGTAAAACTCTTTTGAAGACTCGAGAGCCTTCAAGAAGCTAGATTTTAGAGATAAAGATACATGGGAAGGGTATGGACAGATGAATAAACTCAGAGTTACAAAGAAATTCATTTCTTTCTTGCACCCATAGAGGCAAGAGACATTTCCAGGTCCCAAAAGAGCTTGAATTTTGATCAGTGAAGGTCCAAACCACCTGTGTTGTCCTAAACCTCTTCCCAGTGCATAATTCACATCTCTGGCTACAGACTTCCACTGTATCTCATCCAGCTCGAGGAGAGCAGTGATCTCCCTTCCTCTCAAAGCAGCCTTTCCTGTTGTTGAAGGCTGCCAGCACATCTCCTTTGGACTCCTTGTTATAAAGGGTATAGAAGATCGAACTAGTAGGAGGAGATACAGAACAACATCACCTGACTGCCCCATGTGACTCAGACCCCTGAGGGACATGTTACCTGTTCTTTGTACTGCTGAACAGCCTTTTCCATTTTTTTCATGCTCTGATCCCGGGTCCTCCGAGCCTCTTCCATTTTCTCCTGGATCTGCCGTTTGCCCAGCCATTTCCAGACCACCACGGCTGCAGCGGAGCCAAAGAATACGGTGAGAGCAGCAGAAGGACCCACCTCCACATCTGGTAGAAGCTGTCTGAGCTGTTGCTGCATCGTAATGCAGCTTTCTAGTCTCTGGAGATGGGGCAATAAAGAAAAGCAAGGCAGGAACAGGACAGCTTAACTGCCTCTCTGAACTTGTCCCTGTACCCACCACCACTGTCTCAGCTCAGAAAATGGTTTGAAAGTCCAATGCCAACCGCTGCAGAGTTGCCTTCAGTGAGGTGTGTAGAGGAGAATGATTGACTGGGAAGTGAAGAATGAGAAATTTGCATGGCCAGTGAACCTCTGAGGTGTGTCAGGCTCATACTGAGTGACTTTCTGGACCATGGTAGGACCACCTCTGGGAGGGAATGGCTGTGGGATAGTTGAACAGAAGAAGCAAAGAAATAGCTTCTCTTGTTTCCTGGGCAATCTAAAAGGACAATGGGAAATGGGGAAAATCCAGCTCGAAATCACAAGACTTCCTTGCGCAGTGATGCAGAGAAGAGGACACGTACCTTTTGGGCGCCCATCAACTCCCAAACTCCTTAGCTTGTGCTGCTCCCATTTCAGCCTGCTTGTGAGATACAGCTCAGCACTGCCACGATGTCTACATGCACCGTGGGGAAAGGCTGGGTCCACCTCGTCACAGAATTTGCCGATACCACTTTAGGAGTGGAAAATCCTCATAGGGTTGCAGCACAAAAGCAGACTATTCCCAGTAGAAAGAGAGAAATCTGCTGGCTGATATTCTTCCAGCAAGAAGCAGACACTGCTTGCAACAATCTAGCTGACATCAGCCTCAAGCTAGACCACGGTCTATCTGTGATCCTCTCCACCTGTCTTAGTTCATGACCGTCTACTCAGAAGAGCCATGACAGAATGCAAGAATCCAATCTCAGTCTAACAGAGTATATAGAATGGATATAGATGGATACGGAAGAGTTATAGAAAGAAAGGTAAAGAGCCTTCCCTCATCAAGGCTAGAGAATCCTGTAATACTTGCTTTCTCGTCCATTGTCAGGTCCATTTTAAACAGTTAGCCAAGTTCATTGTTGTTTCCCCTTAAAATTGGTTAAAATAGCAAATGTTCTCTTTGTTTTTAACTGATGATATTCATAAGGGTCTTGACTAAACTGACTTTGGCATTCTCTAAGAAACAGTCTGAAGATGACAGCAATTACTTAGTTAAGGTGACCTCCTATTGTGTTCCCTTTCATGACATCTTTGTCTCAGAGGATGCATCCTCAGGCTAAACAATTGTTGGTTTT
The DNA here is from genome assembly GCF_028389875.1 of Rhea pennata. NCBI lineage: Eukaryota > Metazoa > Chordata > Aves > Rheiformes > Rheidae > Rhea > Rhea pennata. The sequence continues at coordinate 10,636,040 of NC_084670.1, read as the reverse complement.
ACAAGACTTCTCACCTGGAGACAGATCAGCAGGCCACCTAGCTCTCTTCTGCCCCATAGCGCCAGCTACAGCAGATGCCTTGGGAAGGTGCATATGAACAGATTCAGCATGCAGTGACACCCAAATCCTCTCTCAGCTTCCAGGGATCTGTGCAAGGGCTTCCTGAACTAGAGGTGGGCTCTGGGTGTCTGGGTGTGATGATAACATAACTCCTGCGACAGACTGAGCAGATGGAGTTATTTACCTCTTCCTGGGAGGCAATTGAGGCATTGACTTCCCACATCCACTTGCACACTAGCTCCGGTGCTCTGATCCTGCCCTTTAGACGCTTGGTAAATGTTTAATGGAAACAACCAGCTGTGTCTGAGCAGAGTTGGAATTTCAAAGGGAGACTTTATCAGCAGGCACAGCTGCATTTCCAGGAGGCCAAACCTTGTTGAGGGAGTACCTTTTCTTATTGATGGGTAAGCATCTCTGCCTCCTTCGCAAACTGGAAGCATAACTTCTCCTGCCACAACAAAGCCATGCACTACATAGCCACAGGCACCTTCACTGCTCCTTGCACAGCCTGCAACAAGGATACAGGCAATGGGAAATGTATGGAGGGGAATGAGGGTTAAATCCTCCCTGAGGAAACACAAATCCCTTTCTGCACCCTGTGAGTAGGCCTCAGCAGGCCTCCCACCAGCAGCCTTTGGGCTGCTGAGGCACTTCACCTTGCACAGAGACCCAAGGAAATTAAAAAGTCCTTCCCTTGGATGGGAACAGCTACATAGAGATGGATGAGCTGACATCCCAGTGGAGGACTTTGTACGGACTCTCAGCTAGGCTAAGGGGAAGAGGAGGTGTTTGGGAAGAAAGGCAAGGCTTCTGAGAAAGAGACCACTATCCTCATGGATGTGGGAAGCCAACTCTGAGCTGATCACATCCCTGACCCCAGGAATCCAGTTCACAAAAAATGCTTCTGCACTGAGGCAAAGTGGGTCCAGCACCAAGGATGTTCCAGATCTAGGTATCTGCTATAGGAAGCCTTTTTTGCTTCCTCACCCCACAACACCATGGTGGCCTACACAGCTTTCAGCTGTTCCCAAAAGCTCAGTTGCAATGAGAGCTTTAGCTAAGACAGACCCAGGATTGTCTCAGGGCAAATACTAGATACCGGGGCCAGTCCCCAGTACATCTCCAACCTCAGCTCTGCATCGCTCAGTCCCCAGAAACGCACTAAGACTTGGGCAAAGAAATTTCCTTTCTGCTCCCCATGAAAAATAACCTTTCTTGCTTCCAGCTAACCTGTTTCAGCTGTTTAACCCAAGGGTTCCTGTAGTGCCTTGTGTAATGTTTCAGCTCTTCTGCATTACATTACAGCTTCCATGGTAGCTTCCAGACTGAGCTCTGATGACACAGCTCAGTCTTGTATGGTGGCAAAGGCTTAACTGAGTGTCAAGGGAGCCAATGGATTGCTAACTTTCTGTACAGTATGAGTTTAAAAGGATATGGGAAAATATAGATTTTCTTCCCTTCAGCTCTTTCTGTTGCTGCCCAACTTGAGAAGAGAAATGTCTCATACTTCATTTCTGGGCTGAGACAGAAGCCCTCAAAAACTTTGTAAGCAAAGGCATAGTTAAACATCAACCCCCTCCTGAGCACAACCGTCTACCATTTCTATAAAGGAAGTAAAATTACCTCCAGAGCAATGTTCTGCTTCCCTAGGTTCTTCACTAACCCAGAAAGTGCAAAGACCACAGCAAACCTATAAAGTGTCACACACCTGCAATGCCTTGCTATGCCCAAAACACTTCACTGACATGAACTAATCCATGCTTACAACCTTCAAGTAACATGATTGAACATGTTGCTTTCCCCATTTATTTTTGTACTTGGGAAAACTGAGGCAGAGAAGCAAAAAGACATCCCAAATGACACCTCAAGTCCATAGCAGAGGAGTCAGGCCTGTCAGACTCACAGTTCATTCCTCCAGGTTGCACTAATGATAAACAAACAAGCTCAAGTGCAGCTTTTTCACCAAAGTTTCTCATCTGGCTTTGATTCAGGTCCAAGATACCCAGATGGGAGTGGTGACCATACTCATGTGAAACACAGGTAGTACCAGCAATCTGTGTCTCATTTATTCCTAAGCACCTTCTTTGGACTTAACTGGAGCTTCTTTCAGGAACATGTATTTTTGTTGCAGCTGTGTTTTCACAGATGAGACAAACTCAAGTTTCCATCAAGTGCCCACCAGCAATTAATAAAGACCCTGCTCTCAGTGCTCAGCTGGAAGAAACCATGAGGAACAGAAGTGGATGAAGAAGTACTACATACTAGTTCTCACAGCATACACCTAAACAAAGAAAATGAAGCTTTTCTTCCCCTACTTGCTGCCCGATTAAACTGTGGAGCCCACTGCCACAGGATGTTGTGGAGTCTAAGAGAATAAACTAGTTCAGGAAGGGACCCAGCAGGTTTATGAAGGAGACCTTTCTTGGAGGTTATTAAACATGATGGCTTGACTGCAACTCTTAGCCAAAAAGTCTCTCAACAAGCTAATGGCAGAGGCAGAGAGAGAATTCTATATTTCTGTATAGAAATACAAATATTTGCTACTGGCCACTTGTGGTAAAATATTGGGGTAAATGTCTCTTTGACCTCACATTGCACAACACACACTATTATTATTGGACTCCTTCAGTCCACCATTAACTCTCATTAATTTTGGTAGTTACCTTTGGCTCATATTTAACAAACAAGCACTGTTTGAACTGAGATGAGATTTTGCTGATTGTTTTAAAACAGCATTTATTGCCAGTTTAGGGAAACAGTGAATCAGAGTCTGCAGATCATTACCTACAGCCTATAGCTTGCTTTGTGCATTGGATAGACAGAGGCTGGGGTGATGGGCAGGGAATCAAAACCATCTTCACGGTGAAGGCAGGCCCCAAGAAACTACACATTTCTCCTTGTGCCATGAGTGACTGTCTCCACCTCCTTCATGAGCCGAAGGCACAGCTCCTCCTGCCATGGCAAAGCCACACACTGGACAGCCACAGGCAGCCCCACAGCTCCTTCCACAGCCTGCAGCAGCAACAAAAAGGTCAGGGTAGTGAGAGTAAGAACACCTGGGGAGCCACACAAGGGAATGCAATCTCTTGACTTTAGAGAGAAGACAGATCAAGGAAAACATACGGGAGAGCAGACTTCTAGTTGTAAATCAGCCTAGCTGCACCACAGTTAGGGTGCTAATACAGTGTATGCAACTTTACTATTAAAGAAACTCCTCTCATCAAGAGTTGGAGAGAGGCCTTTGGAGCAACGTCCAGTGATGCCAACATGCTGGTTAGAGCCTTCTGCTATGACTTAAACATTTTCCCTGCTGACCTCTTTCAGCCTCTTATCCCAAGGGTCCCCGTAGTGCCCTTTGTAATGCTTCAGTTCCTCTTCATCGGCTCTTGTGACTGTGCTGACTGGCACCACCCCAGCAGGGAAGTCTAAGACGTTGTATAAATTGGTATAGGAGGTAGCAGCTGGAAAAGATCACACAGAGCATACAACATAGCATGGTTAATGTGCTGGGCCAGCAGCGATTTTCAGATGACAATTTGGGCTGGAGAAATCATGGACTAGAGGTGCTGAAGCTGAGGAAACCATGAAAAAAGACTAGCTTTAATGGGACTTCTTGTAGGAAAGTTTCTCTGGTTTCAGCAGATGTGTGGCCCTGAAAACCTTTCATTATCAGTGAGGTGGAGGTTAGATCTGCTCTGGGAGAGATATCTGTCTGTTTCAGACGGAGCCTGACTCCGTGTCTCCCATACCCTAGGAAATACTCATGCTATGTTTTCAAGATAACCCAATTTTCCAGCTCAGTCCTGGGGACTTTGGATTTCAAAGAGTTTATTGCTAGAGAGATGAAGAATTCTGACTGTTTGCTAGAAGCTATCGAGTTGCCTCTCTGCAAGTCACTGCAAATAGCAGACAGGCTCTGTTGTCTAAGTCCTGGGAAATGTGAGAAGGCAGTGTTCAGAAGAGCTTGGCACTTGTGCCAAGGTCTGCCACCCGTCTGACACGGCAGTACCTCCTGGGGGCAGGATGGATAATCCAGGAGAAGGTCACACAGTAATGACTGAAACAAATATGCCACTAATTGCTACTCTACAATAACCCAAACAGCTGCACCTCAGGTGAAGCAGGGGCATGAGAAGACCCACCCAGAGGAGACCTCTCCTTTGCTTTCTCCACCCAGTGGAAAGGCCAGGCACTGCACATGCCCACAAATACCATATGTGGGCATCCAGAGGCATCTAACTAGATATTACCAAATAGCTTCCCAGCATAGCCATGGTTAAAGGCTGGACCCAGCACAGGACAAAGAATCACATCCAGCCCTAGCTTCCTCCATTTAGCAATGAATTCAGCTCGGTAAACCTGCAGAGAAAGACAGAGATGACGACAAACAGTGTCTGTTGGACAGCAGTGGTGGATCAATACTTACCAGATAGAAAAAAAAAAAAGAGGAGGAAAAAGAACTCTTAGATACAACTGAAAAATCAGATCAGATCTGAGTTGCGTTTTCAAAGAACCAATGAGTTTTGTTCCTCCACCTTTATGCTTCCTGGAAGAATACCATGTCCTGTCCAGACCTAGACAGTGATGCCAGATGGGTTTTTCAGGGTTGATTCTTTTAAGCATTACCCCAATCTTCTATGCATAGTTTTGTGCTTGATTTTGGTTGAAGGAAGATCAATAATAATTCAAAGAACCATTTCTAGAAGACTGAACTATACATTTCTTAAAAACTTTTTTTTGGTAGGGAGATCTAGAAAACATGAATTCTAAATCTTACCAAAAAACCTTTTACTCTGCAGCAGGATATAGGTAAGAAAAAGAAGCCACAAGAGACAGATAGTTAAGTGCTGAGGTCTTCCCACCATGAGATAGAAGTTTCAAAGAGCTTGTAGATCCAAGGGACACCTAGATTTGCACTCTGGTCTTCCACATCTTCGTGAACATCAAGCAATGAAAAAAATCCATCCTTTAAGAGCTGTTCTGTTTTGTCTCAGTAAATAAATCAGTGGACCAGAGCATGGCCAACTCTGCAGCCTATGCTTGCTATGGGACATATTTATCCCATGTTCTAGCCTGTATTCCATGCAGCTGTCTCTTACCCCATAAGTCTTCCACATCTATTAAAGGCCTAATCACAAGAGTATTCTGTCTGACACCAAGTTTCATCCTCAATCTGAGATCCTCCTTTCTGAAAGTTCAACAAAAGAGAATGTGTTTCCAGGAAACACAACAAGCAACTGTTCAGAAATTCAATAAAAGACTTGAGGAATCTCTAACTGCAATTAGTAAGCACCCCCCCCCCCCAAAAAAAAATCACATTACCGCCACTGCCTCATGCTGATTCCAGAGGTTTTTGGCAGACCTAGAAAGGTGATAGAACTAATCAGCGTTGGGACTTTGGCAACAGAGAACTACCACTAAAATGTGTATATGGCTATTCCACTATTCTGGAAAGCTCATTCTGGGGAATAGCTATAGTATCACATAGGTGATCACATGTGTTCTAGACCGTTCACACGTGCCTACAGGTACATCAAAAGAGCTTTCTCTAAAGACATACTGTGACATTCCCATTTGCTCTTACAGCTAGACAAAAGTCATGGCAAAGTCTTCTAAATTTGCTCTCTCTCAGTGTTACTGGTCTCTGTTTCTCTCACAAGGGTGATATGCTCATGGCAGGTGCTGCACAGGCAAGCATGCAGAGACATCTGCATTAACATGGCTCATGCTGCGCAGCGTACCAGAATCTACTTGGTACCAGGGACAGTAGGCTATTTCAATCCATGCAGAGCTCCATGGAGACAGCCCAGGCCTGCTATGATAAGGATCCTTGAGCTTTTAAAATAATCCCTAGCTACATAACCCTGGATAACACTATGCTGAGCCCAGGTGGTGTTGAAACAGCACATTTTCATGCAAGCTCAGTCTGTACCGCACAGCGCTGTGACGGGCTTTGCACAGTGGGCTGGCATCTACCTACAAGAATCTATGTGGGCATGTCCACACACACACACACACACACACACCCTTTCTCTAGGGCTACTTCGGTGCTACTTACCCGACTCCACAGAGGGCATTGAGATCCCGAGCAATTCGTGGATACTTTCAGAGAGAAGAAGAAGAAAAAAAAAAAAAAAAAAAAAAAAAACCAAAAAAAAAAAAACAAAGAAAACCCTTGGGATTAGTCAATAACAGTGCATCCATGCAAAGAAGGCTCCAGACCATGCTGTTAGCTCTGGGGATGCTCTTTAGATCCTTGTTAGTGATCTTTATTCTCTGTGGAGCCCTTTGCTTGATGAGCTGTATGGCTTATGAATCCATTAAAGTGGACCATAGTTTAGCCACCCCACATAAAACTCCCACACATGGCTGCCAAGCTACTCAATGAGTTAAATCTGACTTTGAATCCTGTCAGGCACTTAACAAGAAGCAGCAAAACATTCTCAGAGTAGAGCAGACTTCTTTCTTTTTGTGAAAAATTTCCCATCTTGAAGATCTACTCTGGTGCAGATGAGATGTCCACACACTTACTATGGGTTTCAAGATGATAGCCAAAAGCCTTTTCATGAGAACAGGAAGTTTGTACGTATTGAACTGGGATTTCAGGTTGGGATCCACGATGTCTCCTTTGCTGGAAGATGATAGAGTGAACAGGTAGTCAGGACAAGCCTGTCTGTTTTAAACCTACTCTAACAATGCTACTTCTGAAGCAGAGCTTGCCTTAGGGTGAAGTTGCTAGAAAAAAGTCTGTCTACTTCAGTCCAAAGCATTGAATAATAATAATAAAAAAATACTCCCATGGAGTTTAGATGCTCAGGCATAAATGCTCATTTCAAGATCTATAAAGAAATGAATACTTCAACTCCTATATCATAACTGTAACGGCTCTGAACTGCTTTGCAGAGGTGGGTCCACACACAGAGTAACATGGACAACCTTGGACATCTTTCACCTTGAAGTTCTGCTGCAATCACTTAAAAGAGTTCAAAAACTACTGCAGCTTCCTTCAGTATCTGTGATCAGGAGGGTTGCTGCAGCTGGTGAAGGCCAAGGGGACACTTGAAGGGACAGTACTTGATTTGATTAAAAGTGCTATCCCAGAACATGCCTTTCCCTTCAAGTCAAGCCCAGAGTTTGGTTCAGGTTAGGTGCCCAAGCAGCTTCCAAAAGGTGACGTTCTCCAAATGGCCCTTTCACCCTCCAAGTACAACACATGGACAGATGTGCTACTTTCTCCCAGCCATTAACATCCCCTCAGTTTGTAGCTTGGGGACTCATTTGCAGTACTTGGATGTTGCAAAGTCACTGAAATCAGATCAGCTGGGGCAGACCTTGGTAGATATCCCAAAAATGAAACAGACTGATTAACTCTGCATCCACTAGCAACCAGAGAGGGAGGAGTACAGGGCTGCTAGGGCCAGCCTTCTACTTGGCTTTCAGGATGTTTCCCAAGCTCTTATAGACAGCGGAGCTGCAGTGCTTCAGAGGTAGCTCTCTGGGTATAGATCAGGCTATTGGAAATCAGCCAGTCTGCAGCAGCTCTTCATGTGTAGGCCCTTAGCCCACGGAAAATGTAAGCTAGCTTGAACATTTGCTTAGCTTCCAAAGGAGGTTAAAATAATACATGATGTCTCCCATGTGCTATGGGACTAACCAAGCATAGTAAATCAGTTACCACAGCACTGCTTACACATGGTATCTTATCACCCCAATATTTCTTATCCATGTGTGTGAACTAACTGCTGTCCTTACTAAATTCATCCTTCCAGAAATTGCTCCTCTGCTGCCCATTCTTGAATATGCATCCATGAGAATAAAAACATTCTGGATGTGTGCAGTCCCCTGGCCATATGGTGTCAAGTCCCAGGGCCCACGCTCAAAGCAAATGGGATTTACTCACAAACAATCCACCAGGTGTGCAGCGCCATCTGAGAAAAGACCTCTAGTGAACAGCTCATCTACCATGTAGTCAATCTTGGGTGGTGCAAAAGGAACAAGCTGCAGGAAAACCATCCACATTCAAGAGGCAAGAAAAATGCGCTATTTATAAATCCTTCTGTAAATCTCACTGTCTCACTAGTGAGGTGAGTGGGAAGTGATCAGAAGTTTAGGCTCTTCTAGCTGCAGTAGCACAGCTGTAGAGTGGGGCCAGCAGTTCTCCACCCCTACACAGGAGGTTGCAACCTACCACTGTGGAGGGGCTCATTAAACATCTTCTCAGGCTTAAGGGACATGGTAGGACTCTTCTAGTTAGCTCACACTGTTGGATTCTGCCTCGAGTTCCCCTGGAGCTCATACATTTGTCGAGCAACATGCCGGATTAGCTGGCTGCCCTGACTGTGGACACTGACCTCCTAGTATGTAGGGTCACATAACAGGCCAGAGGTGGAGGTCTCACAGCAGGGAGTGTGCTAGCCTGCAAGGCCTCATTTTCAAAGGGGCCAGATTAGGCAGCATCTACCCGTGGCCATTCTCCATGCCTCAAGACATGAACATATACTTTTGATGCAATCTGTCTCTACTTCTTAGAGACGGATCTTGAGAGACCTCAAAACACCCAGTATTTTTAATTAATGCCTATCATTAGAATAGTCCCTATATAGAAATTGCTTTCAGTAGAATTAGAGTAAGTTAGGTTAGAAGGTATCCCCGTGGAGTCAACTGCTCCAATTCCCTTCCTACTTGCCCACCAAGAAAGGTGTAAACTGGGTTCGTGGGCTGAAGGATCACACAAACTGCTGATAATCTGATACTTATGGGGACACCAGACATCATGGAAAAAACAGTATCCCACACTGGGCTTTAGAAAAAGGGTGACTTGGAGATATCTGAAGGTCACTGTCCTGTTTGCCAGACTAGGAACAGATGCACTGGTTCTGTTTCAGAACTATTACATTTGTTTTCTCTTGTGTGACCCTCACAGCAGATGGTTAAAGGAACCTGTTTTACAGGCAACAAACTGATATGGAAAGTGACTTGTCCAAAGTTCATAGGGAGAAGGAGGATAACAGATCCTGGCAACCACAGGCATGAAAACTCACTATGTGTCCTGCCTCCTGGAGAAGGTTTCTGGTCTGCTGGACAGCCCGTCTCATACTGGGTGAGGGCTGGAAGTAGCCATCTCCTTCATAATACCCAATCCGAAGTGGCTTTGAGCTAGAGTAAATCTGTAGGGAGAGGAGCCATCACTTGGACATGTGAGAAGTACCACGCAGGATCATTCTCAGGGCTCAGGGAGGCATAACTGAGAATTCTTGGGTAGGAGGAAAAACAGGAGCAATAAGGCTGGTGGAAAGCAGCAACAGTGATGGCCAGGACATGGGTCTGCAGCAGTGGTCCTTGATACGGTTTTTCTGACTCTCTTGCTGTGTGAATATATGCCAACTTTGAGATGGCAGGTGTGATAGCATCTATGTAGACAAAATGCCTGGGATGCCTGGCTGCAGAGAGTTTTCAGAGGCCTATTTCTGTAGTGTAAGCAACTGGTCTGAGTATCAGGGACAACTGAAAGATCAGGGTCCTACGACCTGAGCCAAAAAAATCAGCAACCAGATGACAACAGCAGAGAGCTAATGGCAAAGGCCAGCTCTTTCTTAGGTTAGTGACTGCTGAACTAAGCTCTCATTAAAATGTGAGCAGTGAGTATCTCTGCTCAGGAGAAATCAGCTCCTTTAGGGACTGGGCCAGGATGGAAACAACAAGCTTGTTTTGAGCGTTGCCTAGAAAGGGAAGGTAAGGGTTCAGTATCTGGCAGATCTCATCAGGGCAAGCTGATAGGGGCCTGCCAACCTGCCATGAGGCTGCTTCTTGCAGTTGCTCATGCTGGAGGCCCTTTGTTCAGAAGGAAACTTGCTTCTGAGTCCTTCGCTATCGTGAGACATGAAACCAGGTAGGAGTCTCCTAAGAACCCACTTTGCTGACGGGTGAATGGAGGCATGAGATTGCCTCTGACTCAGCCTTACTTCCTCGTCGAAGGGGATGGGGGGCACAGTGGGGTCCAGCCGGAACATCTCCTCGCAAAGCAGCGCTTTCATGCACAGGGCCAGGCTTTCCACGTCCCTCGCCATCGGCCCCAGCATCCCAGTCACTGCAAGCACAGAGATCCCATCACTGCAGGCAGATGGGCCCCTAGTTACTGGTAGGGACCCAGCAGAGCAGAGTTTCAGTCAAGCTAGGAACCGGGAACAGTGTAATGTCTGTGAGGGAAGCGAACAACGAGACCCAGAGGGTTGGTCTATATGCCCTAGACCCATATGCCAGAGTTGAAGCAGGCTACCACCTCCTGAGGCTGACATTCTGGGTCAGGCTTCTGCTGGCACAGCGCAAGCAGAGATCTGTTCAAGAGAAGCAAGGACTGTAGCCCATCTGCAAACAGCAATATCACCTGGCAGCAGCTAAATCCAGAAGTCTTTTTGAAGATTCTTCAGTGAAATATCCCAGGCCTTTGGGCACCTTCCTCTCATTTCTCATTACTACTCACTGAATTTCTTAAAGTGATTTTGTTTCGATTCTGTTCTAATTAAATTAATATCCACCACAGTCAAGAACAGAATAACTGGTATGAAGAAGTAATACAGGCAGGATCTAGTATATTAGATCACCTCTATCTTAAACTAGTCATAAGACACACAACTGAGCAAGTACTTTTGTTGACACCTCAGCAGTGGAAAGAGATGCAAAAAAAGAAGTTTTGATAGTAGTAGTAATGTATCATCTAGATGGACTTACCTGATTTCATTCCTGTGATAGAAGAAACCACACCCAGCTTGCTAGAAACATAATGGGAAAAGTGCATTAGTAGCAGCTCTCGTATGGGAAGTTGCCATGCTGGGTTCCCATTTGCCCCTAGCCAACATCTAGGAGAATGAAAGATCCTGCACTGACTTGGCACTTTTTAGGCTAGGAAGACTTTCATGGACTGAAAACTACTAGGAGATAGAGAAACATTTTATCATCTCCTTTTTTTTGGTGGGTATAATTCCTCATCTAGGAATAAACCAGGCCTGATAAACAGAGAACTCTTACAAGCAAAGAAAGGGCTAGGAGCCATCTAAGGAGGAGATGGCCCTATAGTAGTTTCTTTCAGCTTCATGGCCAGGGCTATTATAGATTGAATAACTCTTTGCTGTGTTAGTAGTTAGAGATAATCATAGTTAGAGGCTTAGTCCTAAGCCCTAGATATGACAGGGAAGCAGGCAGGCTAGGGTAGTAACATAATCCCAGATGAAATCGTGGATATCTGTTGTACAGTTTGATGAACTGTGAGGGGCATTTTGCAGCCTCCACAGTGGGTGGAAGAGCAGAGCGATGATGGGATATACCTGATCCTGCTGCCTGTGAGTTTGAGTCCGCACAGCCCACAAAAGCTGGATGGTAAGCGGATGCTCCCAGCTACATCTGAGCCAATTCCCAGGATGGAGCCTCCCCCTGCAATCAGAGCTCCCTCCCCTCCAGAAGAGCCTCCAGGGCTCTTCTTGTGGTTGAGAGGGTTCAGCGTCTGGCCAAAGATGAGGTTGCTGCAATCATAGCTGGGGAGAGGAAGATCAACAGATGAGTGCAATATTTGTCTCTGCAAACTGTAAATACATGGCACTGAGTGTTCACACAGGGATGAGCGTGGAATTAATCCTGGAGGGTAAGGATCAGTATGAAATAGATTTGTTGGGACAGCTGGATTTAGAAAGAAAGGGGAATCAGATACAGGAGAAATAATTTTCTGTCTCTATAGTATTCTGTAGGAAAAACAATGAGGAAATGACTCAGGTTGAAATAAGGAAGAAATTGCTTAATGCACATGATTTGTTTGGACAAGAGTGGGAGCATGCACGTCCACTCTCAGATCACAGGAGTCACGTGGTGTAGCGTTTTCATGAACATGTGATTACTTTATCATTGTCTGTGGGACGTTGGTTTTCACAAAGGGGATTGCCCCCTGGCTCTTTAGAACCTGGACGATCACACTGTCTTCTTCCTTTGCTTGGCCCAGAAACTTCACCATCCCGCCAGAAGAGATGTGGCCCTTGAGGATCAGAAACAAAGCTCTTCAGGCACCAGGGAAGGTGCTGTTTGGAGCCATGGCAATAAGGGACATAAGCTCTGAAACCTCCTGTGACAAAGTTGCTATCCAACTTTTCTAATGGCCACAAGAGAACCGAACTACCCCTGGAGAAACCAGATCAGAGCAAGTTACACATCTCCCAAGACAAAATTTTCTTCAGAAGAAAAGTGAATTTGCTGAATCCACAGATATTTGGTCCAGAAAATCCTTGTCTGAGGGAACTCTTGGACAGCCTCAACGGGGTGAAAAGGAACAAACCCAGATCCCTTTGGGACCCTTGTATGGAGTGGAGAGGATTGGATGTCCTACTCTGTTCCCAAGCCCAAGGACAGAGAAGGGGCAGGAGAATCAAGGACATACCTTGCAGTTAATGTGGTCCTTGATACTGACAGGAACACCATAGAGTAGCCCCTTCTTCTTCTGCTCCTTCAGTTTCTGGAGCTGATACTCACAGCCATGAATGAAATCTGTCACACAGTTCACTTCCTGGGTCACCTCCAAAGCCTCTCCAAAGATACAAGGTGAAGAGCAATGAGACAGGTGGATGGAAGGAAGGCAACAGCATTTAAACTGAGATTTCCAGCTGAATATTCAGTCTCCTCAAGCCTGCAGCATTCACTATTCAGACCTCATCTATAGACTTGCTTGTTGCCTGTTGGGATAATTTTCTGCCCTAAATCTCTGTCCAATTTATTTGCCCATAAGCCACCCTTCAACTATTAACGTTTGCAAATTGTGATCGCTAGTGTTGCTAGTTCTCCCAGCAAACAGGCTCTTTTTTTCAGTTTGGAAGCCTCCCTCACACTGCTTGTGCAAGAGCCCTGCAGCATCCGGAAACCCTGGAGGTATCACTCACTTTCCCCATGTAGGAGTAGAGAACACTCTCCAGGGTCAGGGACCCCTCCTTCAGCTTCTCCACCAGCTCCACTGTTGGCAGCGAGAGGATGTGCTCAGTCTGGACACTTGGGTTCTGCAAAGGGTAGAAAATTGGATGCACAGGGGAGAGAGTGGCAGTTTTCATCAGGGAAGAGTCTGGCTCACTTAAATACCATTGAGGTGTATTCAGTCATATCACAGGATGGTTTATTCCTGCTTCTCTAGCAGCACCACTGAAGAATATTGAGGAATGTCAAAGAACTATAATAGAGCTATTTTCCCATCACTGAAACACTTTCTTTTCTCGAAGGTATTAAAAATGACCCCAAGAATAAACATGACAGATAACAATTTCTGGCAGAAAAGTACCATGTATAGGACACACCAACAAAAATAAACAGGAAATTACTCCACTTTGATATTGCAAAAGGCAACAGCTTCAAAATCCCCCGTGAAACTACTTTGTTTCTTGATCAGTTCTAACATCTACTGAGTGGTGAACTAGAATGCAGCATTTTAAGGGATATTAGCTACAGAAACACCGACCTGCCGGAGAACAGTGTGCTGGAGCAAGGAATTTGCTGACAGGGAATTTACAGAGTCTTGGTTGCTAAAAACAGAACCAAAATGGGCAGAAAAACAGCTACTGCCTGGAGAGTTACATGAATATCTTAGAGGTTTATGTGGACTGTTTGTGTTTACTTTCTTACAGGCCTTTGGCCCCTTGTAATTAATTGACAATGTGTTGAAAGACGGTTGAACCAGCTGGAAGTTTTCAAAATTTATCATTAACTTAGGAAAAGAAGCATCTGGGCAGTATGCAACACCCTCTTTCTGCCCCCCCCCCCAAAAGAACCAGCAGCAGCAACAAAGCAACAAGTATTTATTTTGAGTTTAAGACAAGTCCTGAATCCAAGCACATAACCTCCTAAAAAAAAAAAAAAAAAAAAAAAAAAAAAATCCACACCACCTACCCCAAAACAAAAATGTTACCAAACAATTCTCCCCCCCCCCAAAAAAAAAAAAAAAACCACCCAGGTGATTCTTTACCTGAGGGTGAGTAGGATGGAGCAGCTTTTGGTCACAGTCGGATGAATGTAAAGATACAAAGTGCACTTTGAGGATGAGGGGACAAACACCTTCGTACAAACGGGGAAGAGGGGAGGGGACAGGAACAGAAAGTGTTGGCGGTAGGGAAAGATGAAGATGCAAGGGTGCGGGGAGGTCTGGGAATACTTTCTGGGGTTGGTGGCCTGATTCAAGGAGTCCCAAACTCTCGTCCTGCAGTCATCCTCCGGACTCCCACCACAGGTCTGTGTTAAGCAATGTCTCCTTTATGCTGCCTTTACAGGGCTTTTCCTGACAAAGCAGAGTGATGACCCTCAAAAAGAGTTAGCGCCGACCCAAGGCGCATGCGTGTCACACAGTCCCACTGTTGTCCTAAACACCATTCAAAGGGTGGTTGATCAGGACTCCCACCTTTGTTAGAGTACCCAAAATACAATGCCTTCCTCCCAACACTTCTGCCCTGATTACCTCTTTTTTAAACCTGCAAACTGCCTTCTCCATTCGCTCCAGAGCCAGATCACGCATCCTCCTTGCCTCTTCCATCTTCTGCTGGATCTGCCTTTGGCCTAGCCATTTCAGCAACATAACAGCTGCAGCTGAACCACAGAGCAGGGACAAGAGGGTGCGAGAGTCTGCCCACGAAGGATGCAGGACCTGCCACAGTCGCTCTTGGATCATGATTTCTCTGCTGGTCCTTCTTTCCTGTTCTGGTCCAGCTACAGATACCTGGGGCTCCTACCCTCTCCTTAGAGGGGGATGGTTAATGCACAGCCTATTCAATTCTCTCCTGTGCAAGATCAGCTCTGAAGCAGAGTTGTGTTAACAAAGTCCAGGAATGGACTTTTTAGACCGTGGACTTTGAAACGGTCTGCCTGCCCAAGGAACACTGCAGGCCGGGCTACAAGAAGAGTGCTCAGATCACATCAAGTTTGAAGGGGGGGGGGAGAATGACAAACCAAGGCTGGGTCTCCCCAGGCCACTGACTGCTGCCTCACCTGGCTTCAGGGAATAGACAGAGCTGATTAACAGAGATGGATATCTGCACAACCCAGCTCTAGGCTGTTCCCACCACATCTCTAGCAATAATTAATTAGCAGCTAAGACCATTAACCAGAGGTGCTCAGCTGTCATCTCTCTCTCCCTGACAACAGCATGTGCAGCCCTCTGAGCCTGGGGACAACAGTAGCTCTATTTGCCCGGGGAGGGGGGAGGGCAAGTATAGGGAATGAAATTGAACCATCAGAGAGGAGGAAACTCAGGAGCCAGGATAATGAAAAGTGTTGAGCAGGGTTTGGGAGCAAGTAGGACATGCTGACTCTGGAAAAGCCTAGAGGAGCCGTGTGAAGACACCTTCAAGGAATATGACTGCTGTGTCATTTTCAAGCCAAACCCCTTTGAAATGCCTTCTTGGTGACCCAGATCAGGTGATGAACACCCTTGGGAAATCCCTGTAATGTACCTTATCTGCTCTCCAGTTTCCAAGCTCTCTTCCAACCAGCACAAGACAAAGGAGTTGGACCCTGCAATCCTGCCGACCACAGAAGCTGACACTTGCCATGGCATTTCAGCACAGAAAGGATGGGCTGAAGATCAAGTTTCTCTCAAACCTTGAGGATCTGTAAAGCCACAAGGAATGGGGGATGTCTCTGGAAGCTCATTGCCCAGATACCTCATACATCTGCAATGATGTGGATTTGTCAGCAGATATTGGCTCTGCTCACGGAAAAGGAGTAGCAGACTTGTAAGGAGATATTGACCAGGGTAATCATTGCTCTCTGACAGAGATGTCTTGTTTTAGTGTTGAAAGCCGGTGCTCCTGCTACTGTTGTGTTATCTTACCTGTTATGGACACTTCCTGTGTGATTACTCCTGTGCCAGCAGAGAGGAAGCTCAGAGAAGCAGCAAGACATGGCAGAGAAATTTGTTGCCAACTGGGAAAAGTGAAGAGGATCCTCCTTTTTCGGTTAGGATGGAGAGAGAAAACAGTCAAACAGCTCACTTGTCTCAACCTCTCCCCACTGGCTGTGAGGGAGCTGAGAGCTGGTGGCCCTGGCATAGATGATCCTAAATTGTCCCATGATGGCATTCAGCTTTGGTGCCACCATATACACCAACCTTTCTCTGGCTATGCTGGGCTGGGGCTCATTTTTGTCCCAGCAGCTGCATAGCAGCCTTTGCCCTTTCCAATGTGTTGCTTCTTGACAGCTGTCATGGCCTTCACTTGAGGTCCCAAAGCAGAGCATTTCCTGGCTTGGATTCGCAGGCCATCTCCACCGCTTCAAATCTCACATTCTGCCACATCCACATGAAGCAGAGAATGTGGACAGGGCAATGTAGTGCTTAGCTGCTCAAGAGCACATTGCTTGGGTCAGTATCCCACCAGCTCAGGACAGCACATGGCACTGCCAGTCCTGGGACACTCTCCTACAAGCTTTAACTTTAAAATGCAAACACAGAAAGGTTAAAACCCCCTCTAACATTTTTTTCAGTGGGCAGTGATGTTCTGCAATTGTACTGGAGGAAAAGACCTCTCTATCAAACTTCCAAATAAATGTCCTTTGTCCTTACATAGTGTTCGATCTTGGGCTGCCTGGAGATCCTTTTCTGTCTCCTTTATTAATGCCTGTTGATAAAAAAAAATCAGGGTAGGATAAACTTCTCTGGCTAGCCCTTGAAAAGATCCCATGCTTTTGCATGAATTGCAGAAGTAAATGAACAACCAACAAGTTTTCCTGCTAGACATCTCTTATAATCTGTTTGTGACACTGCTACTTCGGGAAAAGTCTTTTGAGCTCTGAAGGGGAAGAAACATTGCTCTGGCCACAGGCCCTGCTGGGCACTGGCTGGCTGTTTGCCACGAACACTCAAGTGAGGTATCCCTGCTCAGCCCCACGGCTAGAGCCAGCACCCTGGGAAAGCTAGAGCAGCACCGACCCTGTGTGCCAGTGCCAGGGTCAGCTCCTGCCAGGAGCTGGAAAACCCAGCTGGAAAACGTGGCCTGGCTCTCTCCACCAAACGGAGGAGGGAGCGTGCAGGGTTGAATGTCCCGCTGGACACCCGACACTGGCGCAACGCTTACACATGCGGTATGGCAGGCTGAAGCGGCTTGTACCTCTGCTGCAGGAAAAACAAGAGGTGTTTTGTTCAGATCGAGGAGCTAGGAACCACCCTGGGCATTTCCCTGCGTGCCTGCCCAGCTGGCAGGTGGGTGTCTGCAGCTCCAAGCTGTGGGAAGCTGCCCAGCTCCTCCCTGCTTACCAGAGACTGCAGTTTTGATCTCCAATTACTGATCTGTAGCAGGGGAAAATACCAAATTTCTTACGCATAGAGCAGCTTCCACAGAGGGGAGCACTCAGGGAGCAGCTCTTTTTCTATGGCACTGCGAGCAGGAGACCGAACAACTGAGCAGCCTTGCACAAAACCTGTGCCTCAGTTTCCACGTTCATAAAAATCACTTTCTTGCACTTCCCTGGAGCATGTTGAGAGCATTACTTAATTCCCACCCAAAACACGAGCACACCTCCCTTGAAATAACAGACTTTTTCAATAATGAAAAAGATTGTATTAGGACAATCATTGCCAAAACTTCGCCTCAGTTTCCCCTTGTGCCCCAAAACGAGCAACCATCACAGCTATCAGTGTAGCCTCAGAGGTGGTAGAGAGTCCTGTGCGTTAATTAAGTGAAACGATGGCTTGTACCACTGTTAGCGCTTGTAGGTGTTGCTCGGATGCCGCTCTTGGCAGATGTGCAGGCCTCAGAAGAGTTTATTTTTCTCCTGAGTGAGTTTCTCCACTTCCCGCATGAGTCGGAGGCACAGCTCCTCCTGCCACGGCAACGCCACGCACTGGACAGCCACAGGCAGCCCCACGCTGTTGTGAAAGCCCTGTCACAGAAAGAGTGGGGTGAGGGCAGGGAGCAGTCTATGGAATGGGCCAGGCATGCCTGCATCCCTCAGGGACACGGCGGTACTCACCTTCGCCAGGATCCGGTCCCACCAGTCCTGAAAGTGCCCTTTGTAGTCCTTCAGCTCCTCCTCATCCTTGGTCGTCACAGCAGTGACGGGGACCACTCCAGCAGGAAAGTCCAAGCAGTTAAACAGGATGGTGTAGCTGACTGCCACTGGGGGAGAGCAGGGCAAGCTCGCAGCACCAGCGTATCATGAGGAAAAGCCCTCTGCATGTGAAGGCTACTGTAGCACGCAGTTACGGCAAATGCCCAAAGCCTCTTCTAGTTAACAGGTCCTTTGCACTGAAAAGTCAGGGGCTGTGGGAAGCAAATCTTGCCCCTTGGCTCCTTCACGCACCACAGTGGTTTTTGTGGGGCTCATCCAAGAGGCTGGACCTTCAGCAGCCCCAAGAGCTGAGTTCTCCCCACTGCTGAGCAGTGCCTTGGAGAAGTTAAGGACAGTATCTCCCATTCAAACTGGTGCAAGTGCAACAGGAGGGGGACACTGGAGTTAAAGGATTAAGGCTGATTACTCCTGCATACACAGGGAGTCCTACCTGGAAGCTTCCTAGGGAAGCCGATAGGAAGAGCGGGGCTCAGCACAGGGCAAAGCATGACATCCAGATTCAGTTTTTTCCACTGGGTGATGAATTTGTGGCAAGACTCCTGAGGAGCAAAAATACTGCTGATCAGTGAGGTAGAGATGCTGCCACCCAGCTGCCAGCCAAAATCTCTCCTTTGGCTCTCGGCCTGGCTTCTGGCCCTTCCCAAGGAGCAGCCACCGATTCTGGGGCAAGTTATGTCAGGTCCGAGCCTGATAAAAATCCAGCAACACTTTGCTGTTCTGCTGGCAGCCCTCTCTGCAACCAAAGTGCCCTCACCTCTGCTAACACCAGAGGGGGGAAAGAGGAAAAAAAATTAAACACTAATTCAAGAAAAGGAATACCTTTTTTGTGCGTGGCCCTAATTTTTAAGTGTGCAGAAACCTTGCAGATCCAAGTGAGATCAGTTCTGGAATGACATACATTCCTACCTAGTGAAAATGAAGCCACTTCTGTGTGATTCCACTTAGAAAAACCTGGGTGTATATATATACATGTATCTCCCTGGAGCAAAGCGAAATCGCTGAGGCCACACACGGGACCAGCCAGGGTGGGAAAGAAGCTCATGGGAGCTTCTTTTGCTACTCCTTTGCTTTTGAAAGCTGCACAACAATTTTTACAGGGTAGAAGACATAACCTTACAGGAGCAAGTGTGATCCATGGAGATAGGCCTTGGGATACCCCAGCTCTGTTCTCTTCTCTGCCACTAATCTGATGGGTGACTTTAGGCAAAGCAGCCCCTCCTCTCACTGCTCATCTGGTCTCTTTAGACTGTGTGGAACTGGAGAGAAGCAGCAGCTCCTATCACATATTTGTACAGAGTCTGGTACACTGGGACCTGCTCTGTTCTGGGATCTCTAGCTGTCCCTACCAAAATACCATCAGCTTGCAAGATGCAGGTGCTGATTTTGTTATACTTAAGGGGAAAATAAGTGAATGAAAATATACTAGATTGGCATGTTTCACCCTAAAAACGTTTAGGGTCTCAGGCTGATAGTGACTTGATAGTCTCCTAATCTTGGTGGCCACTGAATCCACCTCTTCCCAAAGAGGCAGAGAATGAAAGAAACATCCAACACCCAAATGGTGATATTTTACCTCAATCTCATTGTGAAGACTCCAGAGCTCTTCCACTGTGCTGGAAAAGGAAGCAAAGTAGCTCAGTCTTTATACCTTATTTATTAGCTGGCTGCAGTCCCTTTCAGCCCTCCCATTGAACTGCCAGAGTATCTTCCCCAAAGTGCTCTGTGACTGAGAAATGCAAGTGCCTTCAGGGGAACAAGCACCTCTTGCAAGACCATGACTCTTCTTCTAAAAGGCCATGTTGGATGAGACAGACTAATCCACTGATGTGGGGACAGTCTTGGAGGCACAGTGCAAAATACAGCCTCTGAGCTATGGAAATCGAGTGCTTTCTTGCCACTGGCAGCTTAACACTGGCATCAGAGCAGGGGAGTGCCAGCCTCCATTCCTGTGCATTTGCCTTTCATTCTGTCTTACGCGGCCCCTAGTTCATAGCATGATGGATACATCAACCAACGCTGAAGCTAACAGCATATTTCATGTCTGCAAGTTTCATTTAATTTGTAAGAAAGAGGCTGTGAGCTCCTGTCCTCATTAACATCATCAGTACTAGAAGAGTTTGACAAACCCTGCAGAGTTATAGCATTGGCATAATTCTGCTCTGTTT
The DNA here is from genome assembly GCF_028389875.1 of Rhea pennata. Lineage (NCBI taxonomy): Eukaryota > Metazoa > Chordata > Aves > Rheiformes > Rheidae > Rhea > Rhea pennata. Next base: position 10,615,740 of record NC_084670.1, on the reverse strand, counting down.
GCTCCCATCATTGGCTTACATTTTCTCAGATGCACTTGACTGTGCAGTATCCCTAACATAAAAAACACTGGTGTTTAAATTTTAAATCCAGAAGAGAAATTCAAATCTTTACACATTTGCTTTGGCTCAGATTTACTCACTTTACTCTCATGCTTCTTATAACACTCGACAATCGGGGCATCTGAGGAGGCAAAAGACAAAGAAAAGAAGTTACATTAATTACAGCCTTATCCTCCTAGACAGCTCTAGCACCAACACAAGCGATTGACTCAGTGCTTAGGCAGAACTTGTGGATTTTCCCCAAAAAGGGTACAGGAGGAACAGAAATGGCATCACTCCAGCTTGGAGGAAATGTGTCTGAACACAGCCAGGAAGCAAAGCCTTGGAGCCTTCCCCGCAACAAAGCCTCATTCCAATAAGGAAATGAGTTATGCACCAGCTATTGCTTGACTGTCTATGCTAGGAAGAAACGGATCTTACGAAGGGTTTGGTAATCCAGGACAGGAGAGTTTTTAGCCAGTCTGGCATTCCTGACAACCGCAAAAGCAGCCCAATGCCGCTTCTGTTCAGCTCCCCTTTGCTGAAAAGAAAGAAAGCAATTACAGTAGATCAGCTTTTGCATGGCCAACCCCCCTGAACAGTGCATTTAAGTGACAGAAACAAGTTTGTCCATCCCTCTGCATTCCTGATTCCCATGGTGTTTGTGCACTTATAGGATATCAGCATCTGACTCTGATCTGTCACATGCTGGTAACTCTCCCAAACCCAAGGCTCAGCTGAAATGCTTGTCTGTAAACTTCCCCGTAAATCTGAATGAGTATCATCAGCCACTATATATTTCCAGTGGGTCTGCTTCCCATATCCAGACACTGGCCTCAGACACCTTGAAATGGGGAAACTGAGACACAGCAAGTGCCTCATACAGGGTATCTGCAACAAAGCTGGGAACAAAACTCAGCTCTTCCTCTTCCAGATCCAGCACCCAAAGAGCAGACCTATTTAGCCTTGTCACCTGATCAGTACCAAACCAGACCTAAATCTAATTCACCATTTGTTTGAGAAACTCAGACCCCCCCCCCCAAGGGAGGATTTTCACAGAAGGCACCAATCACACTGAGCTGTTCCCAGCTATACTTACAATTTGCTAGAAAATGAGGTGCCTCCATCTGCAAACAATCCTCTGACACATAAGTTAAAAATGAAGTAGTTGATGTTATCAAGTTTGAAGGGCACCAGCTGAAAGGACAGTAGAAGAGAAGTCAGTGCCGCAGGCACAACAACTGGGTAGGAAAAGCCATTCAGGCCTTGCAATGCCCTGAGATGGGTTTCTTTTGACCACCTGAGGATTTCTTGACATGAACCCCTCAGAGAGCCTCTGGTATCTGAGGCCACCAGGTCCCCCCCATCCCAACCATCCATCCCACAAAAAATGCAGCTTTCCCTTTGAGCAGCAATTGATAATTCAAAAGATACAGGATGGGCTTGGCTGCCTGATGGCCAAAGACACAAAAACCCTTCCAAAATCTTGCTGAGGGTGACAGAGAGCACAAATCTGCACTCTCCACTTCACTCCTGATCTTTGTGCAAGGGGTTAATGTAATGTCCTACTGTGTGACCCGCATCCTCCAAAAGCTGCTTTGTCTCCCGAACAGCACGTCTCATGGCAGGGCTCGGCATGGTGAAGAAATCGGTTTCATAGTAGCCTATGCGAAGTGGCTGCGTGCTAGAATACACCTGTGGAACAAGAGAGAGCTCCAGCTGGAAGGGCACCAGCAATGTCAGCAGCTGGCAGCACACCCATGCCTCAGGGCAAGACTGGAAAGCAGTAAAATTTTCACCCACGTGCCCACCCGCAGCATGCGACAGGCTGGAATGGCTCCCGGATGGCTCCCATGAGCCACTGGCATTTTGAGACTAAGCAGAGGCAGCTCTTCTCTGAGCTCATCCTCCCCGTCTGGAGTCCTTTACCTCTTCATTGAAGGGAAGGGGGGGCACTGTGCTGTCCAGGCTGAACATGTCCTCGCACAACAGCGCCCGCATACTCAGTGCCAGGCTCTCCACATCTTTTGCTATTGGCCCCACTGCTGCAACCACTGCAGGAGATCAGGAAAGAGCATTCATGGTTGGGGGGTTGGGAAGAACGTCTTCTGAGGAAGTACACAGCTTGCACAGAGAATGTCCTCCAAAAGCAGGGCCCCTTGGTATTGTTTTGACCCAATCTAGCATTAGCAACATTAGCTCTTTGAGAGCTGAGCTGGAGACACATGCACTGCTCTTCCCACCAACAGGCCTATGGCTGGCTGAAGTAGTGGGAGGCAAGATGCGGCCTGCCCTTCTCAGAGGACACTGTGCCCAGGGGCACAGGAGCTTGTGTCCTTGCCAAAACTCTGCTTCCACAAGCCCTCACTGCAGTGGCTATGGACCCAGAATCATTATCCAATGATAAGTACCCAGACATTTTGTCCAGAGCCTTCTAGTTTCTGACTCAGGGAATAAGGGGTCCTGTAGCCCAAGCTACAGCCATGCATGTTCCAGGAAAACCAGGGTGTTTGGGCCTTCTGGTCATACCTGTGCAGTGCAGCTGCAGTGCAACACCCTGCCTGTTCTAGGGCACATCTCAAGCACTGTACAATTGCCCCATCAATATCCAAGGTGCAGTGAGTCTCCTAGGGAAGGCTCCCATGTCTGACTTGGCTGCCTTGTGTCAGCTGTGTGATACTACATGGGGCTGGCCTTTGGAAAGGGTGTCTGGAAGGAAACCTTCCCTCTTTGAAAGTATTGGGAAGCACCATAGCTGGGGACCTTCTCCATCTCTGCCCCACTCCCCTCTCTGGAGGGCAACCATCAGTTCCTACCTGACTTCTGCCCAAGGATACCAGAAATGACTCCTTTTTTGCTGTGAAGTAAAGACACATAAGAGACAGCAGTTGAGCAGTTTTCAGAGAAGGCAAAGTCTTCAAGCATTAGCAAGTGCTACTAAAAAGCACTGCCCTTCCTAAGCAAATGCAGAGGTCAGACAATGAAGAGCCAAGAGGAAGACGAGAGAGGGACCCAAACTAGGTCAAAATGACTTATGTCCTGTCAGTCAAGAATGACCCCTTAACATAGGGACTGGAAAGCCTCCCCCATCTCCATTCTAGGTCAGTATTCCTGTTTCAGAATGGTGCTTTCCTCCATACAGCCCCCTTGAAGTGTCTGTTTGGGCAGAGGGGAGAAATGAGCCCTGCCCCGTTCCCTTTGCTGAGGGAAGCTGGAGCATCCTGACATAGCAGTCAGTGGGGTGGCAGGGCAGGTCTCACCTGGGCAGCTGCATTACTTGTAGTACCTGAGTCTGTTCCCGGTGGGTTTGAGAGCACAGATCCCACAGAACGCAGCAGGCAAACGCAGACTCCCTCCGAGGTCTGTCCCAAAGCCCAGGATGGACCCACCTGCTCCTATAAGTGCCCCTTCTCCACCAGAGGAGCCTCCAGGGGATCTAACGTAGAGCAGAGGGTTGAATGTCTGACCAAAGATTAAGTTCTCGCAGTCATAGCTACAGAGAAAGAGAGAGAGAGAGAGAGTAGATGAGCAAAATGTAGATACCTGCTCATGGAAGGTCACATCAAAGACACACAGGCCACAGGCTGGCTTTAAAAGCCTCTATAAATAGCCAATTCACTAATTGTTACATTGACATCACTTAGTTCTAGAGAGCTTCTCAAAAACTCCTAAGACCACCAGCATTTTCACAGTGGTCCAAGTACTTGAATTCACTGCCAACGCATTTTAGTGCCAAGTCATCCCCAGACCAAGGAAACACTCTCTGGCAGCACAAATGCATCAAACCTTTTGGGAAGACTTTCCATTCAGGTGGTACTGAGGGCCACTGGCCATCTGAAGCAACCTGCCCAGGGTGGGTCTGGGCCCTCCTATGGTGAGAGCGATGGCAGAGCGTGAGCCTCTGCATGAGAATAGGCTGAATGCAACTGGCAGTGATACTTGAACATTGGGTTCCCCCAGCAACCAGTGTAACATCTGATAATCCTGGGGGCAGGCCTTTCATATGGCTTTTCTTTAAGGAAAAAAAAAGGGGGGGAAAGAGAAAGATGGGAAAAAAAAGGAAAAAAGCCAAAACACATGGCCAGTGATCATCTCAAAACTACGGAAGGCAGTTCATAGGGGCTGAGCAATAGTCATCCACGGAGGAGCTTTGCCAGAGTGGCAGGACTCATGGATGCTAGCGGGGCTGCTGACTGGGAAAGCACTCAAACAGCAATGGTATTGAGAGTAGTCTTGTCAGACACTTCAGGAGCTTTGGTGGGTAGGATAATTTAAGGTTGCTAGCTTAAGTAGCTAACTAGCTTCCCCCTCCACAAAGGGGCATTTGCACTGTCTGCCTAACAGAAAGAACTGCCTCTGAGGGTTTAGTCAGATAAAAAGTAGTTTAGAAACACCAAGCACAGGAAGGCAAGGCAGGTTTCTCTTCTTCTCCTCTTTCATTTCTTTATTTCATTTGGAATTAGAATTAATTTTTTATCCTGAGTAACTTTAAAACTTAGACTAAGGAAGGGAAATCGGTGTCATTTAAAAAGAAGGGGAAAATGAGAATTAGACTGTAATTGATAGAAATCCTTATGTGAGGCCGGGAGAGAGGAATCCCACCGCTGCAGAGGGCAGGCAGCTCTCCACCCACCTGATGAGGGACTGAGGGACGTTGGTTTTCACGAAGGGAACTGCCCCCTGTCTCTTTAGCACCTGCACCAGCACGCTGTCCTCTGCCGCAGGGTTATTGATGTTTTTTACAAACCCCATAGTGGAGTCGTAGCCCTGGGAATGGAGGACAAAGAGGTTTCCAAACGGAGGTTGGCAGTCTTCCTCAGCACTGTGGTTGTCACACAAATGTGGAAGGCCTTTTCAGCACCCAAAAGCACCCACTTACATAATACACTGGGCATGCATCTCCACTACCCGTCCCCCTGGTTCGTGTAGGGACGTCACACGGAGGGCAGGCAGACTGAGGTCTCCAGGGGAGACAGTAAGTGCTGGAAAGCTGCTTTCAAAAGTGGCTTTTCTCACTCCTTTGCTGACATCCCATTTCCTCCCCTTTCTCTGCTCAGGAAAAGAGGTCACAGGGCTGCAGCACAGCTGTTGTGGGAAGGACGGTGCTCAGGAACCACGCTACTGGCCAAGCTGCAGATGGTACCTGCCCTACACCACCCTCTTATGGACTGACCGGATATTCTGAAGCACAGGAAATACCTAAATAAATCAGAGCATTGATCTGAGATGAGTGGTTCATAAGCAGCTGTGAGGACACCCACATCCAGCACACACACTGCTTTTTTTTTTTTTTTTTTTAAATAGATCTGACCAGCCTTTCCCATTTGTGTGGGAGACAGGCAGCGAATCCCTGTCACCTGGCAGGGCAGGGGCATCCCACATCCTCTACAGCAAGTGCTGCAGTGCAGCTAGACATGGAGGTCAAACCTCTCCCCAGCGCCAAACCTGAAATCATGGGGACCTCGGGACATGTGACGCTGGCAGTACCTGGTAATTGATGTTGTCCTTGATGCTGATGGGCACCCCGTAGAGCAAACCCCGCTGTCTTAGCTGTGCTGCGTGCTGGAGCTGGGTCTCGCTTTCCTGCAGATAGTCTGTGACACAGTTGGTCTCTCTGGTGACTTGGAGGGCCTAGGGGAAACCGGCAAAGCCCACAGGTGAGATGCAGCCTGCGCTATTGCACAGCCATTGCTTTGAAAAGGGCATCTGCCTCTTTCCCTTTGCCCATTCAGGCAGTTTTATGTCAGGGCAGCCCTTTGCACCTCTTTACAAGGTATTTTCACAGCAAACTAAAACACTTTCTGGATGCAGGGGGACCATAGTGTAGGATGGTACAAATGGATGTGTCCCAACAGACACTCACCCTGGCAGGATGCAGACTGCTGTTCCCCTGATTGTGCTTCTGTTGTTGCATAAAATAGCAACACCCAAAGCGTAAACCCAGGAGGGATCAGGGCATTTTGGCAAAATAAGATAATGAAGCCGCACACTGAGTCTTTGAAGTTTTCTGACCCACTTAGACATGGAAGGGAGAGGAGACACACCATCACCCGGCATCTTAATAAGTATAGCTTATCAGGTATAGCTTATACCTGCCCCCAAATATGTATAGACTTCCCAGATGCTGTGCTTACTGCCCCCCTTTTCTTCAAGTCAAGGCTAGAGCTGTAGCAGCCAGACACCCAGATCTCCTTAGCTCATAGAAACATGCTGAAGGAGCCAGCACCACCTGGCAAGATGTGACAGCTCAGCAGTGTCTGAACCAGGCAGTGCTCTCTCACTGGGCTTCTCCCAGTGGAGTCAGTGCCAGCTCTGGAGAGATACCACCTGTGCTCCTTACCTTGCCCACGTAGGCGTAGAAGACCTGCTCCAGAGGGAGAGAGCCATCACGGAGTTTCCTGGAGAGCTCCGGCAAGGACAGAGAGAGGATGGAGGCCATGTCCACAGAGGGATTCTACGGGAAAGGTTGGACAGGGAATGACCCACCTCTCTTTCAACTGCTGGGCCAAGGGCTCTGCTTCTCCCCTTCACGCTCATCTTAAAAACATCTGCCATTCAGGGGTCAAATGATCCCAATCCAATGCCTGCCTCAAGACTGTAGTCCTGCTCCTGGTGAGTATGGGGGAAAAAAAAAACTCACAAAGTTAGTACAAATCCAAAGTTTGTGAACTCCCAGATGGACTGGTCTCACCCTGCATCTGCTGTTCAGGAGAAAATCTTCACAAAACCCTGTTCAGACAGGCTGCAGTGAGCCAACAGGCTCTGCCCAGCACAGTTTTCCCTGGTGAATGGCAGTGTGTACTGGCCCTGTATTTGTAGATGCTGCTCCACCCAGGAAAGAAGTTGTCCCTGGCACCAGCTCTTCTCCTGGTGTCACCACGGCGGCCTGAGAGGCTCTGCTGGGAGCACAGGGGTCATTTTTGAGCCAGTAGAAATTTTCCTGCTGTGTTCTAAATATTTTGAGAGAGCAGCAAGCTTCATTCCCCAAGCTGGGCTCTGAGCCCGAGCGAGTTTGCTCATACCATCGATTGGGCGGGACCGTGGCCCGCCTGAGAGAAGCAGCGCACACAAGTTGGATCTCGGGACGTGCCAGCTGGACACGAGCAGCTCCCTGTCTCCATGGCATCACCCCTGCCCTACGGGCACAGTCCCTGGGCTGTGCAGCTGCACTTTGGCCTCCTCTGCCTGCAATACATTCCCTCTCCCCAATTCCTACTGCCTCCTTATCATCCAGACTGAGCATTTTACTGAGGCAGAAGAGACCAGGGAACACTAACAGCATTTTCCAATGAGAAGCAGAAGTTTTTCTCCTCTTGCTCTGAGCTATTTTTTGCTGACACCTGCTCTGCTGCCCATTGCCCGCCCCCTCCTCTGCTCAGGCAGCCCCATGCACTCCCACAAAGCTTTTCCTCCTCTTCTCTGTTGCACTCCCCAGGGGGGTTTCCACTGAAGGGGGTGCCTGCATTTCTAGCGAGTGCAGGGATGCACAGGTTTTAGGAGGAAAATCCCCCTGATTAGAAATCAAGCCCTTAAAAATAAGCCAGGACCCAGTTTCACCCCCAGGCAAACCTCTGATGCTGCTGCAAGCTCCACAGAACCAGCCCGGGCAGCCTCCCACCTGCCTGGCAATCGTCCATTGCAAAGCCACAAACCCACCGCCTGCAAGAGGGGCTCCACACCCACCACCCTCTGCATGCTCCTGGGAAAAGGACCTCTTTGAGCCAGGTGATGAGCTTATACAAGGTAGGTGGGGGTGGTTTGCATATTTATAGCTCCCCCATGAAGCTTATTGTACCCACCTGCTTCCGAAAGCCCAGTGCAGCCTTCTCCATCTGTGCTAAGCCCCGATCGTGCCTCTGCTGAGCCTCCTTCACCTTCTTCCAGAGCCCCTTTCGCCGTCGCCATCGCAGCAGCAGCAGGAGGCTGGCGGCCGAGCAGCAGAGCAGGGTGGGCAGGAAGGGCAGAGACGCCCGCGCATTGGGAACCATGACTGCGACCGCAAGCAGGGTGTCCTCTCTCCTCCTGCAGCACCTCTGTACCCACCAGGGACTCTTTCTGCTTAGTCCAAGGCCACTCAGTGGCGGATGTGGAGAAAGGAAGAGGCAGGCAAAACCTGGGAGGGATCTGCACACAGGAAAGGGCTGGACTTGCTGCGAAGCGGGTTAGTTGGTTTGCAGCTTTGCAGGCGCAGCCATCGCTAGCACATGCAGAGCGGAGATGGCTTTGGAGCAGGAAGGGTCCTGTATAAAAACCCGCCCCTCCTTCCACACCACGGAGTGGTCCTGTTCGGATAAGGTTCATATTGCAGCTCCCCAAAAGAGGCTTTGATCCCGGGGCTGTATGTGCTTTTCTCTGCGCTCCTCCCCGCAGTTTTGCAGCCAGTGCTCTCTGGGGATGGCCTTGGCCATATTGGAAGAGCAGTGTATTTCCGGAACCCAGGCAGCTGTGGAGGGGAGAAAAAAACAACTAATGCCCTTGGCCTGTGCCCTGCAGAGTCCATGTTGTTACACGCAAGTGGTTGAGTGCCTGCACTTTGCTAAAACCCTCAGTGTCCAGCCCAGAAGGCTGCATCCCTGCTCCCCCAGGGAAGTGCTTGCCTGGACTTGTGGTTTGGAGAGAAACACCAAAATGATTTCTCTCTCCACAAGCCTGTCCTAAAAAAAACCCCTCACTGCCTGTAAAAGCTCATGCCTGAATATTTCAAGCTGTCCTGTTTAGATGTTCTCTATAGGATCATGGAAAACCTGGTGGGAAGGATTTGGGATGTTTTCTCTGTCCTCCTGTCTCCTGGCAGGATCGGCAGTGCCTAAGCCATCCCTGGCAGATGTGGTGCTGAGCCAGAAAACGTCATGGAGAATGACATACCCCCAGACCTGATTTTTTTGGTGTTACTGTCAGGTCACTGACTGCTACAGCCATCAGGACATCAGGGCTCCCCTGGCAGCACCCTGGTGGCTGGTGAGAGATGCTGGCTGGGGAGGGGGAAGAGGGGGGAAACGCCGCATTGCACGTTCACAGTGTCCTGGGACTCTTCGTGCCAGAGGGTACTGAAGCCGGGAGAATATCTGACGTGGAAAGGCTGAAGCCTGTGGTGTGAGAGGCCTTCTTCAGCCAGGTGCGGGTGTTCGGGCGAGGAGCCCTCTCTGTGCCCACGGCTCGCAGCTTCTTGCTCTGTATTTGAGAACAAGCATCTCCCTGTTATCTGGAGTCAAGAGGTAACTTGCAGTAACAGCTTTTATTTCCCAGCCACTGTTTTGCTTTCTTTTTTCCTTTTTCTCCCCACTCTTCTTGGCTGTGGGGTTTGGAGGCTCAGTCAGCAGCATGAGCGTCCACGGGCACTGCAGTCCCATGAAAATTACTCCTGTACCCTCTCCCTGCTATTAGTCCAGCTTAAAACCTCTCACACAGGAAAGATATCTGGCTTTTCAGCTTGCAGGAAGGAAGAAAACAAAATAGCAGCTTTGAGCCTGGTGCGTGGGTCCCCCCAGGCACCTTCTCCCCTCTCCCGGGCAAGCGTATCGGGGGGGATAAATGCGGCGGGGGGCGATGTGCCGTGCAGGATGGTGGCAAGCCCCGGACCTTTGCGGGAGCGTGAGGAGCCCCGAGCGCCGTGGAGCTCCGGTCCGGTGGGTTCCAGGCGGCAGTTGGAAGCGGGCAGTTGGGCACCGCTGGCCCATGGCCCCGTGGCAACGTGCTCCGGCGGCAGGGCACCGCGCTGGCCGGCACGACGCCTGGAGGCACTGATGTGCCACGGAGTGGAGCCCCACGGCCCAGCTAGGAGAAAGCACCCGGGCCCCAGTTTGCAGAGGTGAAGTGGGTCCAACCTCGCTCCCCACGGGTTGTCCAGCCTGTTGTTACTGAGAGGCAGGTCCAAGCTTCACTGACAGCAGCTAGTGGCCTCTTTCCCTTCCTCTGTCCTCTCCACGTAGGTTGCTGACTCCTGAGAAGGCTTTGCCACCATGATCTGTGAGAAGGTGAAGCAGCTCATCTCCGGGTTTAGGGATAACCCCTGCGCCATCCCCGTCCTGGTGTGCAGCTCCACCGCAGCCCTCATGGCTCTCACCTGGGCCGTGAGAAAGCTGAAGAAGAGGAAGTTTGTCCGAGCTAAGGACCATGCAGAGGCCCTGGAGCAGATGGAGAAAGCTGTCCAGCAGTTCAAGAAAGAGGTAATGTCACATCTGATTCTTTTTGCCTCTGCAAGAAAATGGCGTGTTTCAAACAAGGCTGTGGATGTATATTTGCTTTGTAGTCACCCTTGACTGAAAAAGATGCTAGTCTTCCTCACTGTGCCTCCAGAGCTTGGCTAGAGGTATGGCTGATTGCTCCCTAATCTGCATCAAGCTGAAGTAGCTGAGTTACCATAGCAGCTTGAACAGGTAGTTTTTGCCAGCTTGGTGGACTCTGCTCTGAAGCGGTTTAGGGAGCACTCGTGTGTACTCTCCACCAGGAGAGCTGAGGGGAACTGATCGGGAAGAGGATCTAGGTTTGCACAAGCTCCTTTACTCAACCTGCATCTCATGTTCCTCATCAGGACCCTTGCTTCCTACGCACCAGGGAGCGCAAGGGGGTCCGGAGCTCACTAGCTCCATGCATGCTGGAGGAAAGGACCTAATGCTGGCTGAATCAGGTCCTAAATTAGTTGCAAATCATTCCTGCTTCCACGCAGCCTCTTCCCCTTCACTCGCAGCTCAGTCTTCAATCAGTATGATTTTCCAAACACTGCTGGCATTGCCTCAGGCTGGCAATGCCTAGCACAGCTGGTTTAGCAGCAGTGTAGCCTTTATAGGGCTGACTCTCAATGTGAACCTGTTTTTCTATTCGGATTGTTATAAGCAGGAGTTCATTTGGGTGAAGTTAAATTGTTCCTGACACCTTTGCAGAACCCGGACATCCAGACTAGCCATATCCTGTCGCTGCCATTGGCGGAGTTGGTGGAGAAACTGAAGGAAGGTTCCCTGTCTCCGGAGAGTGTCCTCTACTCCTACATAGAGAAGGTGAGGGACCAGCCCTGCTATGCAGGACAGGCAGCAGATAAATCCCCAGTCTACAGAGGCTCATTTTCTGACTGTAGAACAATGAAGTCCATCTCCTGAGTTTTTCTTTGTCACCTGTCCAGTAGAAATGGCCCTGGTTCCCTTGTTCTGCCTGTGCAGATGACTGGTACTCTGATACAGGGACAGATTTTGCTTTACTGTGTACCTGCAGGGCACCTTGCATGCCTTCTACTGCAGCAGGAGCACCAGACTGGAAAGGGTCAAGAACATCCAGTCCAGGTCCCCACAGGGGCATTAACCATCACAAGTGCCAAGCTCAAGATAGATAGTGATGTGTTTAAAATTTCTTTTGTGAGCAAAAACTTGCTTTCTTCCAAGGCTGAATGAACCTCAGGTATCAGTTAGGAAGATTGTCAGCTGAGGGGTTATGGCCCAGATACAATCCATCAGATGAAGTGTTCAACTTCTGAAGATCCTTCAAAGGGAAACCCTGTGATGGAGCACTTTTTAGGTCAAATAGGCGACAGCAGAGAATCTCCCAGAAGATAGTTGTGGGTTTTCTCTTTTTGCTCACACATAACCTTAAAGAGTAAGCTCAGGACAGTGAGCTGCATGGACCAAAGAGGTGACTGGCCTTTCTCTTCTGTTTTATGCTTCCATGCTAAGGCCTTAGAAGTCAACCAGGAGGTGAACTGCGTGACAGCGTTTATTCCTAGCTGCCTGCATCACATCCAGGAAATGAGAAACCAGAAGAAAGGATTACTCTATGGTGTTCCCATCAGCATTAAGGATTATGTGGCTTGCAAGGTGTTTCCCCTTGTCCCCTTATTTGGGAACCTCAGTGTGTGGAGCTAAGAGACAGTGAGCCATCAGGGCTGGGCAGAAGTGCACATGCTGCGTCATGAAGAAGACTGATTTATGATGGGGTTTTTCCTGTGTCTGCTCACCACAGCATCCTACTGGTTAGATGCTATAAACCCTAAACTGCTACCTCCCCAAGACAGTTCCCTCCTGTTCCGGCTGTAGACAAGGCACTGAACTACAGCATGGATCCCTTAGCTCCCAACCTTGGTTACCTCTTCAAGAGACAAATTTTGCTCCCTGGATTGATGGAGTTTGCACTGATTTCAGTGGCTACCTCACCATGGTGCCTATCTCCAGTAATTGTGTCTTTTGTGGGACTCCATGGCAACAGCCTTTCAAACCTTCTTCCTCCAAATGGTCCCACTCCAAAGCCTAGTGTATCAGTATCTTCCAGTGGGACTAGGTAGGAGCAGAAAGGTGAAGGGTTCAGAGTCATGACTTTACAGCAAGAGGATAGTTGGAAGTGTGAGGAGTGAGCAAAGCCTACTGTGGGTGAGGGGAAAAGGAGGTGAAGTTAGACCTCCAGAAGGGGAAATGCCCAGTGGGGAAAGGAGAGGAGTGACATGCAGAAGTCTGAGATGGGGAGAGTGTCATAGTGTTTAGAGTCCCTTGAACCTGGGACTGGGAGTAAGGGAAAAAAGGCCCATTTGATCTGACTGCAGTTACATGCTGGTGCTAAAACTCTGGAGTGTCAAGCTCTTTTTGAGGAAGAGCCTTGGGCTGGTGACATGGTTCCTTTTTCTCCACTCAAGTAGGGCCTGCAAGCTTGCTCATTAGCAGCAATGCTGTATCCCCACTTTGTATCTCTAACGAGTTCTGTGTTTGCCCTCTGGTTCAAGGGCTATGGCTGCATCTGTGGTTCAGGACAGAAGTCCAGCCTCCTAGAGCAAGAGCAGAGCGTGCTGGTGAGAGTGCTGAGGAGCCAAGGAGCCATCCCCTTCGTGAAAACCAACACAGCACAATGCATGATCAAGTAATTGGCGGGACCTCCTCCCCTAACGGTGGCCATGTCTTGTCCCTGGCTTAGCCCTGTGGAGCTTGTCCTGGGACATGGTCTTGAAGATTGGTAGAAAAATGCCTCAATTCTCTGAGGCACTGCTGAGACCTTTGCTTCAGGAAGCAGGAGAAGGGCAACAGGGAAGAGTGCAATTCTGTAGCTGCTCTGCAATATACCAGGCATTGATTTCTCTATGGGGTTTCACAGACCAGGCAGCTTAGACTCTGTCCCCCTTCCTTGAATTTGAAGCCACCTCAGGGCCTTCCTATTGGCATAACCATAGTTCAAGGTGCACCCATTTCTGCCCCCTACGCTTCTCTATTTGGCCACCCTGCAGCCACTGATGCTCCGTCATGTGAATGCAACCGAGCTGAGGATGGTAGCAAAGGCCCAGCCTCCTCTCTCCCTCTGTTCTCCACTCATGAGCTCGTGATCCCGTGTGGGCTTTGTTTTCCCCTATGCTTGCACTGCTGTTGGAAGAGGGGCCAAGATTTGTCAGCAGCAAGCTTGTATTGGCCAGCTTGTCCATGTTTCCACTTCTCAGTTACTCAGGTTGTTCTCAAACAGTTGAACTTACCCACTGACTGAATGCTCCCCCCATCCTCCACAGCAGGGACGATGAGCAGGTTCCCAGTGACTAACTTGTCCCTTTTGAACTCTCCCAGCTACGACTGCAGCAATGCCATCTATGGCCAGACGCTGAACCCTCTCAATCACAAGAAGAGCCCTGGAGGCTGCTCTGGAGGGGAAGGAGCTCTGATTGCAGGGGGAGGCTCCATCCTGGGCTTTGGGTTGGATATTGGTGGCAGCATCCGCCTGCTGTCCAGCTTCTGTGGGCTGTGCGGGCTCAAACCCACAAGCGACAGGCTCAGGTAGGTTCTGGGGTCTGCCCTGCTGGTCCTGCTGGAAGTCTGTGTTTCCTAATTGGCGTCTGGCCAGCCCCTTGGAGAGTGAGGATGATGTGCTCAGCATGCTCTTCACCCTTCAAGAAGAGATGTCCTGGAGGAGGTTGGTCTCAAGGGGTGCAGATGGGATGGATGCTGTCTAGCCTTGCCCTCCAAAGCCAGGCAAAGGGCCAGGAGAAATCACTGGGCTCAGCGAACCCAGAAAAGCTGACATTTAGTCTGGAAGGGACCACCAAATGTCCAAGCCGTATATCTTATCATCCACAGAGAAACTTCACAGCCTTCAGGAGGCAAGCCAAAAAGCAACCCAGTGGCCAGAGATCGGAGAACAGGAACAACTATGGGTTTTGTCAGTGTCTTAGAGACCACCAGCAGCTAGGGCTCCTAGTGGCAGCCCTGCCCACAAGACTTTCTTCCTGATCACAAACCTTGGGCATTTTCCCCAGTGGCAGGTTTTTAATCTCTGTCTCAGCCTCTGTCCATGAGTCGGTGATATTGCTGTTGTTTGTATTTAAAAATGTGTTTCTTTCTCTTCCATAGTTACTGGGGAGTTAGTGGTCCATTGGATCATGTCCAAACAGGTGAGTCAGATTCAGAGTATGGAGACCTCAAAATCAAGGAAGACACTTTTATTGGTGCTGATAAGAACTCCTCAGAGAACAAGGGTGGCCTGATGGCTTCACAGCTCATCTTTGTCAAAGGAAATTGCCACCTGGAGCAACCAAGCTCTTTGCCTGCCTGCTCTTCATTTCAGTCAGTAGGAGTCTGATCCTTGTGGGTGTTTAAGGGTTAACAATTAAGGTCTTAGGGTCAGGAATTAGCATTTATGGCACTGAGAATAACACCTTTGTAGCACCCTTTTTATGCTTCTCCCTAGCCTCGATCACCTTTGGGATACTCTCTGCAAGATATCTTTTCCTGCCTTCCCATTTATTTTTACAATCTCCATTTAATCAATGACAAGCAGTGTTTTGGCTGTTATGGGCCAGCTCTTCCCACTAGCATTGCCTCTGTTCTCTATTCATGTCTGGGGCAAGGGAGAAGGAAGCACCTTTCCCTCCCTGCTTGTTGCAGAAGAGATAATGGAGTTCTGAATTGCCAAGGGCACAGAGCGTATCGGTCCATAGGCAATGTTGGTTTTGTTGCAGTGGGAGTGGAAAACCCTTCTCAGCCCTAGCAAAAAAAATGCCTGTCAGCTCAATCGGCAATATATGGACACACATATGCAAAAGATGATATTTCCAGAGGCCATGTAAAGTGAACCTGGGGGCTAGATCTCATGGACCTCCTATCTCTGTTTGGTAGCTGCATAATAAAAAATCTTCTTTGATGGTTGTGGGAGGTGGGAAGGAGAGAAGGAAAAAAGGACAGTTTTGTGTGGTTGGTAGCAGATCCACCCTGGACACGTCTTATGACCTTTACCAGCTTAGCTGAGGAACAGGTATTTGGCCTAGAAGCTGTGTATATTTTTCTCTGTGGCAGCTACAGGTGTGGTGGGGCCAATAGCAAGAGACGTGGACAGTCTGGCCTTGTGCATGAGAGCACTTTTGTGTGAAGATATGTTCTGCTTGGACCCTACCGTGCCGCCTATCCCCTTCAACATGGAGGTAGTTCATTAAAAAGTGGTGGGTCAACACATGGAAGTAATGCTTGTTAGATTCCCACCTAAGCCAAAATCCTTGGCACCATGGGCTGAGATCCCCACAGCTATCCTAGGACTGAACTCCTCAAAGACTGAGACAGACCACAACTGTTGAGGGCGGAAGATAGTAGGAAGGATGGAAGAGAAGATAATGTAGAGGAAATTAGGCTCTGGGTAGGGCTTTCACCTTGGGCTTCTCCCTAGCCAGTGTACAGCTCCTTGTGCTTGTACTCACAGGTGTTTAGCAGCCATGCTCGTCTTCGAATTGGCTTCTATTCCCTGGATGGCTACTTCTTTCTCCCACCCTGCATGACTCGGGCTGTCCACGAGACCCGGCTGCTGCTGGAGGAGGCTGGACACACAGTAGGTTAGCTAGGTGGGCCCTTTGGGTGTGGGTGAATGTGTATGTGCATTTCTGTCTACCCTTTCCTTCTCTTACTGGACTCCTCAGCCAATTTTACTCCACTTTGATAGAGATGCTGAAGCCTCCAAGGTAAGAAGGTCTTAAAGGTTTTGGGGATATAGACTAAGAAGGGGAGAAGGGAGAAGATTTCATAATGATTCCCAAAGAGAGAAGGGTGATGGGTATACTCAACTGTTTATTAGACATCAGGAAACCCACCTCCTAGATACAGGAAATCAACTCTGAGCTCTGCTTACTGACTTTCTGTCCTCTTCCTCTCCCAGATGATCCCCTTTGTCCCTCCCAGTGTTGACTATGCAATGAACAGCCTGTTTGTGAAGGGGCTCTTTGCTGACAGTGGCTCTGCTTCTGCAAACATGTGGTATGGCTGACACATCCCATTCCTACCTCTTTACCTGGAACAAGTAGGGAAAGGGTGCTAGGTGCCTGTGGGGAGATGGGATGGCTCCCTGCACTGCAGGCCACGACACATCTGATGCACTAAAAGATCAACAGCGACAACATCTTGTCGGCTCCTTGTTGGCTCCTGTGGGCCTTTACCTAGATGAAACGTCCCACTCCCTCGCTCGGTGTAGACAAATAGGATGACTAGACTGTTACTGCAGCCTGAGTGGGGATGGACAATTAGTTCCTTCCCTGTTTAACTGGCTCCTCTGCTTAACTATGAGCTGTTTGGTGGGACTGACGTCCCAGAGCATGGCGTCACAGAGGGATTTTCAACACTCAGGGTGGCCAGTAGGTAGTGGGACTCACTCAGGTGGAGGCTTTTCTTGGTCACAGGATTTCTGCTCATGCATTAGTCTCAATAAATCAGAGATTGAGGCTTGATTCACAGGCAGCGATGGGACTGACTCCTGCCCACCTCCTCTTGTCTTTTCCTCTAAGCAAACTGGACTCTCTGGAGCCAGGCTGCAGCCACTCCATCCGCTGTGATGGACTCCCAACTGTGCTAAGAAAGATCCTGGCTTGTCTCACAAAGCCCCTGGTGAGTGGCCTGTTGTTTACCATATTCCAGCTGGGTGCAGAAGGGCTGCTCAGGTGCTGCATGTCTCTCAAAAGGAAGAGATGGTGCTGGGTCCATTCCAGGGTTCCTGAGTTACTCCAAGGAGCACAACAACATCAACCAAAGGAGAATCTGGATGCTGGAGCTGCCTGGTTTGACCCACCTGTGTCAGCACTGCAAGGATGCAGGGGTGGTGGTAGTGGGCTTGAACCAGGGTGGCCCCATACTCCAGTGAAAGGTTGGCCCAAAGTGAAGCAGTAACCAAGGTGAAAGCAGCATGGACCTAAGGCAAGCTCCAGTAACCTGACAGTGTGGACTCTGCTTTGTAGCTAGTTGTCCAGGGTCAGACAGGAACTGTGCAGCACAGCCTGGGCCCTCTGAAAGCCTGCTGATTCCCGGGTTATGGGATTGTGCCTCTTATCTCCCTCCTCATTTCCAAAAATTGATGCTCTTCTGATGACTCAGAATCATCAGCTTTGAAAAAGGAGCTGGGATTAAGCTAATCTGGGAGTACTAGGAGCCTGGGGTAGGAGCTGAATGGTCAACGTGGAGCTCTAATGTATCTGAAAAGCCAAAGCAAATGTCTTTCTGGTTATTGCTAGCAGTAGCCTTCAAAATAAGACAGGAATTTTACCTAGTAGTTAAAGCTGCTGCATGTGAACTGGGGTTACTGCATCCTCAGCTCTGCCACTGGCTTCACTATAGCCTTTCATCAAGGCAGACCATACTCTGTGCCTCAGCTCCCCAGCTGCAAAACGCAACCCATTGCAAGGTCCCGGCTGCGATGTGCAGAACAGTAGCAAAGGCAGTGGGGGAGGGCAGCAGGCAAAGGAGCCAAGGAGGCGGCAGAATGGTGCAGGGGTCTGGCATTGGCATGCAGGTGGCTGCAATTGGAGAAAGTGCGTAGGAGCTGAGGACACCAGGAGAAGGGCTTGGCATGTGATGTGGGAGGGGAGCTTGGAGATCCAAGGACATCCACTTATTCCAGGACTAAATCACAGCCCTGTTGCAGCCACGGACATCCTCATCTTGTCCTGACAGCTGCTGTTCATTCCTTTGCAGTCACCGTGTTTCGCGAGCTATTTGGACATGCCATGTGGAGTGCGGTAAGAGCCTTTTTTGGGATCAGACCCCAGGGTGGGTGCAGGTTGCTGCAGAAGGGGGTTTTGCAGCATACTGTGGAGCAGAACAGCTGAGGATGAGTCCTGGTCAGTCCCTCTGCTTGGGAACGACTATTCCCATGGGTGGATTAGCCAGATGGCAACTGCACAAGTAGCAGACATAAGAGCAATCGTAGGATTGGGATTTCCTTTCCCTGCTAGTAGGAAACACAGCTCCACAAATTGTTCTTGTAATCACTATGTGGCTACAGAGCCACAATGAATGTGGAGCAATGAGTTTTCACCTGGGCCCGTTCTGCAGTGTGAGGATCAGGTTAAGGAGGGCTTTGCTGCAGCACAGGGTACCTGCTTGTATGTGGAGCTAGTGTTTTATTGCATTGCCCACACTCTCCCTCCTTCCCCAGGAAGGCATGGTGCGGACTGTGCTCTGCCCAGCCACATACCTGCTCAGTGACCAACACAGTTTTGCATTTGGCTCGTTGCAGGTCGTCGAAAGAACTCGCGGACCTTCATGCTGCCATGATGGTAACGGGACTCCTTGAATGTGGTGAATACCACTCCTGCTCCTCTCGCCACTGGTGTGGTGGCTGTTTCACATGGGTCCTCAGGCTGCTGTGTCACATCCACAGATAAAATCCTGGTCCCTGATTTCTGTAAGGTCTCCATCTATGCAGGAAACAGTGTGCTCTGAATCACAGGTGGCTTCATATTTCTTGCAAAAAATGCAAAATCGATTTTTGCTGCTTCTTAGGGGACAATTTTGCTGTTACAGCTATGGGAAGGAAAAGATTTCCCAGAAGCCATCTTTGCAATGTAGTGTGTGTCTTTGTCAGCAGCCCCCAGTGGGGCTGGTCTGCACTTCTCTGTACCCCTCTCATCACCTGTGGAGCTTGCAAAGCACCACAAGCTCTTGAGAGAGGAGGAGGTTGGTGCATCCAGGAATCCATAACAACCTCTTGACTCTCTCTGGCCAGGTTTATCGCTGGGAATTCATCACCCGATGGAAGAACCTTGACCTGGACGTTATACTGTGCCCTGTGCTGGGACCGGCCTTCACGTTGGGCTACATGGAGACAAACCTTGGTAAGCCTCAGAGAGCAGGTGATGTATGGACAGGGTCAACTGGAAATTCACCAAACCCTTTTGAAAGTAGAGAAATCCAAGAAAATCCTTGTAGAAATCATAGCTTTGTTTCCATGTAACTCAAGCCCTCCCCTCTCATCCTGTCTGTAGGGTTAGAGGACATCTCAAAAGGTGACATTAAGGCAAGGTGAAAGCTTGGATGGGCACAGCCTAAAGATCTTGAACAACAAAAATATATCAGCTACTGGGAAGGTTTCAAGCAGGGGGACTGAAGAGATAAATTAGCTGGTTTAGGTGCCCTCTCCTGCCTACCATTAATACCAGCCAGTATAAGGAACTGCTTCTGGCTCTAGGATGTTCTACTTTTGCGTACGTGGTTTGGGCACTTGTGTTTGAAGCAGCATGATGTGAGTCCATCTCAGAGTATTTTTGGCACATCACAGGCCTTACATGTGCCCCCTGGATCTCCCACTCCTTCCCCCCATCTTGCCTAGACGCTCTGTCCTCCACCATGTTGTACAACATCCTCAACTTCCCTGCGGGAGTTGTGCCCGTCACCACGGTCACAGAGGCAGATGAAGAACAGCTGCATCTTTACAGCGGGTACCTGGATGAGCCCTGGCACAAGAAGCTGAGGAAGGTAAGAAAAATGGGTCCTTTTCAGGGCTTAGGTAGCCCAGTGCTCATTGTGACAGAGCTCTCTTCATCAGATTGTGGTAATCCCACACTGGACTATGGGGTCATGCAGGCTTTGTGACAACCTCAGATACTTTCAGGTGCCAAACCTGGCGCTATTTAAGGATATGGAGTCTACTTGGCTTCCTTTACTGAGGCGTTAGTGTTAAAGGCTTGGCTAATCCAACAAGTTATAGTGTCACCAACAGCAAACAGTTGCCAGGAGATACTAGACAAGACTCTGTCTGAAAGTGTTTGGACTATGCCACCAAACCAGCTCAATGTGATCAGGCTATAACATGCCAAAGACTTGCTGGCTATGGGACTACTTGGGGTCTGGTCTGGCTGCCAGACAAGAAGCCACTTCTGCCCTCTTCTAAAAGAGGTGGCCCTGACTTTCCCTGGGGACTCTGGGTCAGGATAGAGCTCCTGTGTGTAGCTCCTGCTCTGTGGTATACTTGTTAATATCCTGGAGACCTTTTTTCCACCAAAGCTTGGAGCTGTACTTGATTTTCAGCCTTTGAGTATCTCCTGTCATGCTTCTTTGCTATCTATCTGTTTTAGACTGTGGAAGGAGCTGTGGGGCTCCCTGTGGCTGTCCAGTGTGTGGCTTTGCCATGGCAAGAAGAGCTGTGCCTTCGGTTCATGAAAGAGGTTGAAAGATTGACCTGTGAGAAGAAACAGAGAACTGATGCATCCGGGGCTAACAAAGCCCAGAGACATGGACTAAGTCAGGCCCCACTGGGAGCAGCCTCTGTGGCTCAGCAATCCGAAAAGTCAAGTAGCACATTTCCAGATGTGTCCAGCACGGTCAGCAAGACAGAAGAGTGCCCAACATTACAAAGAACAGCCTTGCAAATCACCCTCGCAGAGGACCTGTGGGACGACATGCAAACAGCTGCTCTCCAGCCAGAGGTGCAGAGTGAGGTGCAAGTGTTGTCATCCAAGCCTGATGCGGCATCACTGGTGTCCTGGTCAGACAAGGAGAGTGAAGGATCAGTCCTGATTCACCCCCCTGACATGCAAAAGGATTTACAGCCTCGTGAGCCTGAGCCTGATGTGCAAACAGAGGTACCCCAGAGGGATGAAGAGAGGGACCCACAGCGTGGTGAGCTGGAACATGATGTGCAAATGCAGGTACCCCAGAGGGATGAAGAGAGGGACGCACAGTCTGGTGAGCTAGAGCTTGATGTACAAACACAGGTGCCCCAGAGGGATGAAGAGAGGGACCCACAGCCCAGTGCACCAGAGCTTGATTTGCAGACACAGGTGCCCCAGAGGGATGAAGAGAGGGACCCACAGCCCAGTGCACCAGAGCTTGATTTGCAGACACAAGCACCCCAGAGGGATGAAGACAAGGACCCACATCCTGGTGAGCTAGAGCTTGGTTTGCAAGCACAGACACCCCAGAGGGATGAAGAGAGGGACCCAGAGCTTGATTTGCAAACACAGGTACCCCAGAAGGATGAAGAGAGGGAGCCACAGCCCCATGTGCTGGAGCACGATGTGCAGACACAAGCCACTGGAGGTGACATGTCAAGCGAGGACCAAAGCCAACCAATCACCCAGGTTAAGCTCACTGCTCTGTGATATGCAAATCTCCTCTTCCTCCTCTGTGGAAATAAAACTTGGAATACAACTCAGCTACTGTGCTGACCCTCCTTGTCACTGCTCAGTTCCTGTGCCTGTGAAAAGTGCCAGGGGTCCTTTAGCAAAACCTAGACCTCTCAAAATATCTGAGAGGAGACATTTCCCCTTCATTTGGCCTGTTAAATTATAGGGCTTGTTGGCTAGAAGAGCTTTTGGGGGCATGGGATTTTATAAGTGTTTTTTACCCTTAGCTGGCTGCTCCATACATATCATGGAGCAGCTATTGTGTGGTGGCTTGATGGGAAGTCAGAAAAGTGTTCAGTAAGTCATAGCAGTGAGGTGTCCCGGATACTGAGACCCTTTGGGACATCCCTGAAGTTGCTTAAGGCATCTTAAACAAATACTGCAACTTGCAAACATGGGGGGCAGGGGGCTGGCTCTGAAAACCTCTTCCTCTCTGTACAGGTGGGGTAATGGGGACTTCTTTCTAGCAGTGACTGTGTGACAGCAACCTGAGCCAAGCAGCTTTGCATTTCACATGAACATTAAAAAATAAGAAAATAAAAGAATGAGGAAGAGAATTTAAGTGGCCGAAATTACTCCCATAGTTGTTTTACACAGTTGGATGAAGATAATTGTATTGGCAATTGTGAGTGATTACAGTATTATCTGCCATCAAAAAAGTTATTTTTTTGAATGCTAAAAAAATTAAT
Organism: Rhea pennata; assembly: GCF_028389875.1. Lineage (NCBI taxonomy): Eukaryota > Metazoa > Chordata > Aves > Rheiformes > Rheidae > Rhea > Rhea pennata. The sequence goes on along the minus strand of NC_084670.1, from coordinate 10,593,690 downwards.
GATACATAAAACTGTGCTTAGATTGAGTGCATTCATCAGCAGAAATGCCTCATGCTGGCACTGCTACACTGTAATTACTCCAGCCGCTTGGAGAGAGAAAGAGAGCGGGAGATATGGGGCTATTCTGGATACTGCCAAAGATTTACATACATTTGCATCCTGAGCAAGTCGGGTGCTCAGGGAAGGGGAGTGGAGCCAGGGCAGCAAAGCTGGACATAGGGGACAAGTTTGACCACGTCTTTTTCTTTACTGGTGCATTTCAGAGAAGAGAATAGGAGGTCATCTCTAGGTTTAAAACTTTTTGGAGTGAAGCCAGCTTGGAGAAGAGGGTGAAGTGCTCCTGAGCATTGCATGATAAGAGCCCAGTCTTGGTATGATACTGCCTCAGCATCTGTTAAATCAATTAAGTCCATTACTGGGGTCATAAGCAGTGCTGACCTGGTCCTAGGAGGCTGATGGTGGAAACAGCAGAGGTGGTGCTCCCCAGGGATGTCTGCATATGCCCTGCACTTTGAGTGAGCCCCTTGTGTTGCCACCTTGGTGGAGCTGGCAGCGTGAGTACGTCTCAGCTGGGAAGAAATGCTCCCCGGCTTGCTCTGTGCCCTGTGATCCTTCAGCAAGGAGACACGGTGAGGGATATGTTTGCAGCCTGGGACAGCCCAGGAAAGGCTGGTGCAGGGGGTGCGAATTAAGCGTGCAGAGCTGCTGGGTGCCTCCCGTGATGCAAACCGAAAATGGGGAGCACGCCTCTGGCAACGATTCGGAGGGGCTTTTAAAGGAATGGGAGTGGGTTGCACCCCTTTATGGAGTGCAAAAGCAAAAGGGGAGAGCACAGACCCTTTCCAATGCATGTGTGAATGCTGGGCCGGGCACGGTGTTCAGCACACACTGCTCCAAGAAGACTGCTAGATATGGTATAGCCTTTCCAATGTAAGCCAGCAGAGAGCAGGATTGAGCTGCTGGCCTGGCATAAATCTGGTGCTCTGGAGGCTTTTGCACCCTAAAAGCCTGCACTGTGCTCTTGGCTTGCAATAAGCACTAAAGGAATAGCAGCCTCTTTTCTGGCGCTTTGGGTGATAGGACAACTTCAGCATTTGTAGGGAGCAAGGCTTTGATTTCAGATGATTTTAAGTCCTCTTAAAAAATGATGGGAGATTTGCTGCCAGTCCATCCTGGCTGGGCTGCTTTTACTAAGGAGGATGTCTCGGAAGGGTTTGATCCTGGAAACCACTGGTGCTCGGAGAGGTCCATTGCCCTGCTGCTGCCAGGATTTGTGCTGGTGCCCAGGATTGTGCCTCGAATCTGCAGGCTGCCAGCTCCCCTTGAGAGCTCGTACTTGGCTATGTGCAAAGCTGCCTGGGCTTTTGAACCAGCAAGGGTATCTCTGCCACTCTCTCTGATTGCAAATTGCAGAAATGGGGGGAGTGGTAGAAATTATTTGAGTTTCAAGGCACCACAGGCCAAGTTTTGAGTGTAACAGGAGCCAAGTTTAATCCCGATTGTTTCCTTGTGGGAAGACTTTCTCCTGTAATTTGGGGTCAAGATTTAAGTGGGGTCTTGAGCCCTTTTGTATCTCTCAGCGTGTCTGGGCTGAACCCAGATCTCCTTGGCCACTCGTTCAAGTTTTCCTTGCCTGGAAAAGTGCGTGTTAGACCAAATTCATTTTTTTTTCTGAGCCTTACTTACTGAACAGGCCAGGAGAGGGAGACAGCCAGCCAGCCACCGCACAAGCCTGATTTCGAGGCCCGGCAGCGCTCCCTGTTTGCCGTGGGATGGGAGCATTCACGCTTAAATGTACACCCTGATACTCCCAGTGCTCCCAGAGGGAAGATTTGATCTGTCAAACTCCAATTAACATTTAAAAGAGCAGGAGACTGGACCGAGGGAGAAACTGAGGCAAGGAGCAGGTGTGCACCTGGCCGGGAGTTGGTTGCAGGATGGCAGGAGCAGGACCTGCATTCTTGGGGACCCTCTGGTATTTCAGATTTTGAACAGTTGCTTTGCATCGACTGACGTAAACCTGCTTGGGCCTGTGTCTGGGGAGAATCTACCGAGCAGGCTGTGGTGGAGCATTTTAGCATTACCCACATTACCCCGGCGGCTGGGAGAGAGCTCACCCCAGCCCTGAGGAGGTCCGAGAGGTCTGTGCATGCAGAGGCAGCCACGGAGGGGCCCTCGCTGGACTCCTGCCAGTTCATCCTCCTGGTGCCACTGGAAACGCTCAAAGCATTGAGGTCCTTCTTTAAACCAAACTGGCCAATCGATTGATCGGTCCCTGCTGCCTCCCGTGCCTTCCCTCCCTCTTGCATCTCTCCCAGACCGACGATGCTGAAGAACTGGTGAGATCACCCCTGCGTTGAAAAGAAATAAATAAATAACCAAATAAAAATGCTGACGTGGAGAAGTCAATCAGCTTTGTGTGGCCTTGTAATATCTCATTTTATCCGCGCCACGCTTTATTAAATTCTCATAAACCTGTCAATGAGGACAGATACCATTTCAGTTTACCCCATTAGTTCTACACAATGACATCGGGGGAGAGGAAGACAGGGAGGTGGCGGGGGAGGCACAGAGAAAAGAGGAATGAATTAAAAAAAAAAAAAAAAAAAAGAGAGAGAGAGAAACCTAGAGCCAAACTCAGCTTTACGACAATAATGTAATAACGTCGGCGCCCAGGGAAAGTAATTGAATTAAGTGGCTTTTGTTAATGGTTTTAAGATTTAGAAATGTAAATAATAGTTAGGGCTCTTTAATGGGACTCTGGTTTTAGGTAACTGCAGCCCTGAGAATAAGAAATGCTTTGCTGTTTAATATGATGTCAGATAGTTTTGTTACTCCTCTGGTTTCATGCCTGCAAAGCATATTTTGCAGTTTTAAAGCCGGGTGTGTTTATCATCTTTCCTTTCTAACTTCAGACGGAGCTTAATTCGGGAGTATTTGCATGAACCCTTCTTAGCCGGTCCCTATCAGTTATTTGCACCGCCAGGAATAAAGTATTATTTCTGCCGAGCTGCTTTGGCGAACTTCCTGACTGAAGGGTTGCTCTGCTCAGAAGCCTCCCGTCTATTTACATGTTCATTAAAGGCAGGCAGGAGCGGATGCTCGCTCCGGCGGGGCCAGACTCTGCTCCTGGAGTAACGCCCCCGGGAGCAGCGCCGTTACGCCCGGCTTAGGCCAGTGGGGATGGAGAATCCAGCCGACAGGTAGGATGAGCTGGGCGATTTAGAAATGACTTTCATGGGAACTCGTTCTGCTTAAAATATTATTGGATTTTCATTTAGGAACCTATCAAAGTGCAAGAATAAAGTCTGAGCTGCCTAACCCACATAGGTCTAAACAAACAGTCCTCCCCGCTGCCCTGGGATCTGACAGCTCGCGGATTGGAGAGGGTCCTTCGTTCAGGGCGCAGCTCCGGGAAACCCACTGCGCCAGGCAGAATAGGCGTTTTGCATTTATTTGTGCTGAGAAGCCCCCCCCCCCCCCCCCCCCCCCCCCGTTTTGGGGTGAAGGCGGCCGCCAGCCTCGGCGCTCCCCTTAGCTCTGCCCGCTGCTGGGCGCGCAGCGGCCGCCCGGGGACCCGCCGCTCCGCGCTGCTGGGGAGGCAGGCGGCAGCAGGGACGCGCGGCCCGCCGGCTCCGGGTCCGGCTCGGCAGCGGGCGAAGCGGCTCTGCGGATGCACCGGTCACTCGTGCATCCTCTGGAGAGCTGCCTCCCGACCGACTTCGCCTTTAACCTGCAGTGGTCTCTGCTTCTGCTCCGCTTCTGTGGCTGGCAACCGTGCTGCTGGGCTGTGAGCTGTGGTTTCTCTCCAGCAGGATTTCCAGACCCTGCACAGCTTCCAAAGCCTTCCTCCACCACCGACACGGGTTTGATTGGAAAGAGAACGTCAAAGTCCCCATCGCCAGCCAAGCCTGCTCCAGTTTACACGGGCAGAGGAGAGAGTCCAATCAAAGTGTAAAAGCAAAAATAAAGCGTGCAAGTTACACATTTTCCCCAGGGGATTTCTTAAGTAGTTTTATTTGTAAATAAAATAAAAATAAAAGAAATAGTTCAGTCCCTCTCACAGAATTTGAAATGAGGCTTCTAGGCACTATTTTCTATATTGCTGTACCTTAAAGCAAAGCCAGGGAAGAACAGAGATGTTTGTTTCTTCCTTTATGAAAACATAAAACATGAATGTCAATAACATTGTTATCAGAACAACTATTTTACCTCAGTTAGAAAAGAAAACCCGTCCACCTTTATCAACGGTGCTCCACCTCGTAGGCCCTGCAGAGGCAGTTTCCCTCTGACAGGCACAGAGCACCCTGCTCCTGCCCTCGGCTCCCCTCAGGGTGCTGAGTCTCGGCACAGAGCGCGTCTTACCAAAATCACCCCGTTCTTCCCAAGAGGCTCTAATGCAAATGGGAGCTGGTGGCTTTCCCTCTTCTGCAATCCAATCTGGAAATGCCAGAGGACCCGGCATTTAGAAATTCAGCGCGCTGGCATTTTTTGTGCTTCACTGTTTCTCAGTGGAGATGCTCAGCAATTGCCTGGCTTCTTGCAGCAATCCTGCTGCAATGTTGCTGTGTCCTCCAGGCTTTAATAAGTTTCTTCGTTGTGCGAAACACAGCCAATTGCAGAGCCTGGGAATGCTTTTCTGTGGAAAGCTGGCAGCCTGAGAGCACTGGAAGAAAGCAAAACTACAGGACTGTTCTCACAAAGGCAGAGCCCTCTTGTCCCACGTGCTTTGCAGGAATAGGTGCTGCCTGGTGAGGCTGAAGAGTGAAGGACCCCAGGAAGAGGGCTCACGCCAACCTCCGCCCCAGCAAGGCGAGGGGCCTCTGGCTCCCTGCTTTGAGGGCTGGAGCAGCTACAGCCCTAGTTAATGGCTCTGCTTTGCAAGAGGGGACAGTCAGCCACACATCCTCATCCAGCAGGCTAGCAGCTAGAAAGAGATTTACATAACTCTGTAGTTGTGGAAAGACTATTTATTGCTTGGAGAGACATTAAATAATTGGTCATGATAAGACACAGGAGATGCTATTTTCTGCAAACAAAAGACAGGTTGTTTTTCATTAGCTTAAAAAGGGCTGTTGGTGGTGATATTTTGCCACAGGGCTCTGTAGCTGAGCAGGTGTGAACAATATTCTAAACTAAAATAACTGAAATTACTAAAGGTTGCAGCAAAGTGCTTGCATCTTGGTGCACCAGGTGAACTGAGAAAGGGATGAGATGAGATGATCCTGATTCAGGAAGCTGTGCTGGCAGATGGGGAGGTGCATAAGCAAGCAGCTCGAACAGGTGACACTGCTGGCACTGCTCCTAACCTGCAGAAACTACGTACGGTTGCATGTGAGCAGGAGTTTGTTACGCACGGCACATCCAAGCGTGGGACTCAGGATGGTGCAGGCCATAAAAGAGGGGGTTGCTCTGTGGTGTGCCCCAAGAGCTAACGAGCCCCAGGTGTACCATGGCCAGAGTTACCACACCGTGGGGTTGCTGTAGCCTCTGGCAGACCCTCCAACAGCCTCATGATTGCTGAACAAACTAAGGCAGCAAAGGAGAAGTGACGCCTGATGGAGGTTTTGTGACACTGCAGACTCACACTGCAAGCATCCAGGCACTGTGGAGTTTTGCTACTAGATGACCTCTTGGGAACCCCATACAAGAGCCAAACCCGTACAGGAGTCAATCTATACAAAAGCCAAACCCATACAAGAGCCAAAACTGTACAAGAGTCAAACCGCAGAAGGCAGCTCGGACTGAGAAGAGCTACGCCTGGCGTTATCTGTTGACATGCACACTTGTTACCAGCTGAGCTCATCCAGCTGCTGTGTAACTATGATGTAGCATTATTTGATCGGATAACAAACTGAGCCCAGGAACAAAGAAAACATAAAATAAAATAAGCCACATACCTCTGGGGCAGACTTGGCCCCACTGTCAGGCGGCCTGTGGACCTGACAACCCACCCATCAGAGGGGGCACCTTAGATGTCAACTGCCAGGGAGAATGTGAATCATCCCGATGCAGCTTGAGTGTGGTGAGAACTATCCAGGGAAAACTATGCTGGAGGGGTGGCCCATTAGCACAGGCAGAGCATGAAAGTGGTTGCCATACTATGCATCCATGATTTGACCACAGAGCTCTGATATGTAAATATTCCCTTTTTCAGTCCTACTGTATTCTATAGCTTTATTATACTTAAGCTTTGATATACTTGTCATTTGTAGATTGTTTGGTGTTAATTGTTTAGTGTAGTTTAGTGTTGTCTGCTATACGTGTAGAACTACTTATCTCTAATAAATTTTTACATTTAACAAATGATGATCTCTCAAGTTCAACATGACTAATGCTGGAGTCCAGAGGAATCCCAGATGCTTTTGATGGTATATAACAGCCTGAGCCTGGCCTGGCTGCAGTGCTGTGTCCATATGAGACTGAATTGCAGGTCTGTTGATGGGTCTGTCCTGGGAAGACATCCTCACTAATAAACTCCCTGCTCAACCAGGAACCTGTTAGAAGCAAACAAGCCTCCCAAATGTAATTTGCACTTATAGCTTGGGGAGAATGGCTCTGTCAGGCAAAGATATAAGGCTCCAGATGATTTACATGGAGCTTGAGAGGCACCAGAAGGGCAGTCAACCCAGAAAATGAGATTATAAACCATCATCTCCTGTTACATGCTGGGCTGTGGCTACAGGGTGGCCCTCTGGCATCATTTGAGGAAGCATTATGGTCGAGTGGTGAAAGCAGGATGCTTTTGTCTCCTAAGGCTGGAAAATCCTCCATCCTGAGGAGTCTCAGAGAACCTGCCTGGGTCTCTGTCCTGTCTCCTGCAGCCTATTCTTGATCCATTTGTTGCATCCAACAGCTTTGGAGGAAGCAGGGACCAGTCACAGCTGAGCCTTGCTGTCCGCATAGCAAGGTCTCAGCTGAGCTCTCAGCCAGGTCGCTCAATGGTACTACAAATTGCTTAAGGACTGGCTGAGTTTGGGTCCCACAGAGCTTGGTGCTGTGCAAACATGGGATGGGTGGACACAATGCAAGGGAAGCCACAGGACAATCCTAATTTTGGCAGCCTCATTCTCAGAAGATGTTTGCAATGTTACTGTATGAGTGGGACTGTCTGCCTGACTGTGATGGTGGGAGGGAACCAGACTTTTCTGCTGTTGAGCCAGGTCAGTGTATGGTGCCTGAGGTGGACCCACAGGCATACACTGCCTTCAGCCAGGGGTGAGGACCCCTCCAGCTACCTTTGTCCAATGCCAGGGCCACAGGCAATAACCATGACCTCATCCAGACCACATTTGGGAGCCTATCTTACATTTTGAGATCCAATATATCAGATTTTGGAGTCGGTTTAATATGTCTACTGAATAGTGTAGTGCTGGTTGAGGGGAACTTGTACCTCCTGCAGTCTGAGTTAGCAGTTCTGGGGCAGGTGGTACCCAAAGTACATCACTGCTGAAGGAGTTTTAAATATTCTCTCTTTTGGGAACAGCAGAGGGAAGAAAAAGAACCTGAAAAGGAGATACAAGAGGCCTGATGTGGATGCATGAAGATGCTTAAACTGGTTTTAGGTTCAAACAAAGCCAGTGTTGCACCTAAGCCAAGAAAATGCAAAATAAATGATCTGTTCACATAAATATTATATCCTCTGGTAGAGGGCTAGATTTTTAATGTTCTCCACTTCTACAATGTGAGCCCATAGGAAAGAAAAAGAAGCACTACAGAGGAGTCCTCGGAAGAGGCAGAGCCTCTTCTGGCGTTTAATCTGTGCTGGCATGGAAATGGTTAATAAGATAATCTCTGGGCCCTCTAACACAAAGCAAAAGTGAGTTTTCTGATCCATAAAGGATCAGTCTGCAGGAAGCCCCATCAGACTCCTCAGCGTGAAATTACACCGCAGCAGGGGGGTACAGTCTTCCTACTGTACAACATTAAAGAGATGAATTAGAACTTGACATTCATGTGCTTAATATGCCTATTCCTGGCATTATCCCACAAGAACCAGTCACTGCCGAGGACTTACGGTCACCAAGCCTAGGAAGGTATTTAGGGTTGCTCATTTGCTTGTTTCTAAAGCAGGTCTATCTGCCTTTCCTATCTAATCTCTCAGCATTAGGAGCAGGGAGGCATGCAGCCCAGCTCGCCTATCTCGCAGCAATCTGGTCTAGTGAGCAAACAACAGCCACGCCATTGCTGGTCAAATAAATTGCAGCGATCCTCTGGACTGATGTGTATAGAACCAGAGGAAAACATGATACATGTGACGTTATGGGTTGGTAGTCAAGGAGCTGAGAAAGGGTGAAAGATCCAACCTTGAAAGTATGTTTCTCGGATAGTTGCTGCTAATAAAAAACTAAATATTTACTGGAAAGGAAAGTCCCAGAAAACCTATATTAGATGTTTTTTTCTCATTTTAAAACCGGATTATCTTCCCCAGTGTTAAATTGGTGGGAGGCGTGCTTTCGACAAATCTGGGTACTTCGAGCTACTTTACCGAACAGACTTTGCCAAGAAGCCAGAGCAATTCCAAGGCTCAGGTCTGTGCTGTGTGAAAATCCTGCCGTTTGAACTTTGAGCCAGTAGAGAACGTTTTTGGTTTGTTTTTTATCCATGAAATATTTTGATGAGAAAAAAATTTGGGGGTGGCAGGAGGAGGGAAGAATCTACTTCAAATTCTGGAAGAAATTATAAAGGAAAATGTTGGCTGCAAGGCCAAATAGTTCTGTTTTTGAGCTGAGCATTTTCCAAGAGAAAATTCAAACGTTTTTCAGGAAGTAGCTGTCCTGCAGGAAATGCCTGATTTGATGGGTGTGCCGCACTTCTAGCAAAAAGCACTTCTGATCAAACTAATTGAAAAGCCATTTAATGGGAACTTGTTTAAGAAGCAACTAAAATTTGGCAGGATTAATGGAGGAAGCATGGACTGGCACAAGAATGAGAAATGAGAAGCAGAGTTCTTCCAGAGGTTGATTTTTCAATCGGCTGGTGTGGAGGAACACTGAGAGGTTCCCAGACATGGCATGTGGGTGCTCTGCAGCACACAAATCCTGCTCCTCTGAATGTTCAGGTTGATCTATTAGACCGTGTGGAAACCAAGGATGGAGGGAAAGGAGAGAGAGAATACAGTGTGATCCTGGCTCTCATCCAGATGTAGTCTAGCCAGGGTCTGCACAAACTGAGCATGAATCTGAAGGTTCAGTCCTGAGCCTGGCAGTACAAAACCATCTCTTGCATTGGTTAGGGGGGCAGGTTTAGCTCAGTTGGTTAGAGCGTGGTGCTGCTAATGCCAAGGTCATGGGTTCAATCCCTGTATGGGGCTATGCTGATGGTTGAGTTAGATGATCTCTAGTAGATTGCTTCCAACCTTACCATTCTATGAGTCTATGACCCAGAGGACGCCCAAGCTATGAAACATATTTGTGCACCATTTTGAATACTGAAATAGTTCTTTTCTTTTCTCTCTGCTTTTTATTTAAAGAAAATGCTGCAATGAATTCTTATTAAGAATGACAGTTAAAGGAATATATCCTGCAATTGCAGTAGAAAATAATCAGGTCTGAGACTGTCATTAGAATCATAGAATCATAGAATCAGTAAGGTTGGATTTACCCCACTTCAGAAGGTATATAACAGGTAATTAGGCAAATTCATGGAAAAAAAAAAAAAAGAAAAGAAAGTACATTGGGGCACTTAACACAAAGCCGTGGCGTTGTCCCTCTTGCTCTACATACAATAGCACTCTGTGCTGGGAGCGTACCACCACGCTCCTGCACTTGTTTCCTCGATCTCTCTTAAGCTCTTGATGACCGGTGGGGATAAGATAATAGAGTTCATGGAGGATTTCTAGGAGCTGTTTTTTGTTTTTTTCTTTTCCCTTAGACTCAGGCATTCTGGAAGCATTTTTCTACTTAAATGTAAGGCAGGGGTAACACTGCTGTGGATGAAATCCAATAACACATTACACCCTGTCATCTTTACTCTTTTCTGTGGGATAGGTGTTCTTGGTGCTGGGCCACAAGGGGCACAGCTCATGTGTTTCAATGTTAAGTCCATCATGGAGATGCTCCTTGGATATACAGAGCAGTCTCTGGTGAATGCAGCTGCTACCTGATAAAAGACAAATAGAGTTAATGGTTGAAGTGGCTGAATACCTCTCTCCATGGACAGAACAAGTTGCCCAAAGTTGTTTTCCTTGTGTAGAGGCACCATTTCAGTGGATGATATGTGGTCACCACTCCATTTTTGAAGTCTCTAGCTGTGTTGTTTAATGAGGAACATCTCTGGAAAACACCATTGTAGCCTTAGATGAATGCCGCCACAATGAGCATAGCAGGTCTCAGCAGTTGCTGGTCACAGCTGCAGTGAGCCTTCAGGGATGGTTGTGTGCGGTGGACTATTGCCTAGGAGAATTACAATCTGAAAGGTTCCCATGACCTCATCCTTGGAAACAAGCACTCTACTGTCCCAAGCAAACCATTAAATCTAGATCTTCACAGAACTTTCAGGATAAAACAAGAAGGAGCTCTAGGATTCTGAAAGCTGTTTCACTTTTTGGTTGTCCCATTGCCCTGTCAAGACAGAGACAAAATGTTCCTGAATCCATTTTGTTGAATTAAAAGAAATCTCAAGAACAATAAGAAAAACTCAGCCCTAAATAGAGCAATGTGTGGAGGGTGATAGAGCTCTCACACCTGATTGATAAAGCCCCATTCTCCAAACAAGTGACAATTTTTTTTAGTGCTCTTGGCTTTTGTCTCCTATGAAATTAGAAATCTCCCACTGAGGGTTGGGTTTCATGTCTGGGTCACAATTTCTACAGAAAAGAATTTTCATTATAGTCTTGGAAACACTTAAGCCTCCCTTTGCAACTGATCTGGCTGAGCTTTTCATAACTAGAGGGACTATGGATGCCATCAGCAATCAGGAGTGAAATCTCAAGCAACCCGAGAAGGAGGTATGAGCCATAGGATGAGAGAGGATCTCATAGTGAGGTTAACGTGGACTGTGAGGGTAATTAACCACAGTAACAACTTGCTAAAGGTGAGGTGGGGGGTGCATCCTTGTTGGCAGTCTTTAAACCAGGGAATGGATTCCCTATTTGAAGAAGGAATTAATTCTTTCAATTTCTTTGGCTTATGATTTGCAGGTTGACAGACTAGATTATGAAGATGGAAAAGAGGTTTGAGGACCAGTCTAGTGACAGCTAGACAGGTCACACAAAGTGTGAGAAGTAAATAGCTATTCCCAACATATCGAATGACATAGTAGAAGAGAGTGTCCCAAAGAGACCTGAGACCTGAGAACTTCTCACAAGGCAAAACCATGTGTAAAAAAAACAAATATACTCTGATCAGCAAAATTTAAAGAATAAAGTTCTTAGCTTGGGTCTTCAAGCCTGAATTTAATTCTTACTCTGCCACAGGTTTCCTAGGTGACCTTGGGCAAGACACCTAGAACTGGAATTCTCTGAAGTTGAATCCAAATGCCCAAGAGATATTTGGTATCCACTAAGGACTCTACATTTGCAGGAAGAAAATATGAAGCTCGTTCTTGTTTAGTGATTCCCATCCTCATCCCGACCTTGTATCTCTGAACAGCGTCACTGAAGTGCTGGAAGACATCCTGAAGCGTGAATGATTATCTTACTGGATACTTTCTAGATGTGTATTCGCTTTCCTCTTGTGGAGCTTCAGAGGAGGAGAATCCAATTTTTTTCCCAAATAACCTGTTCTAGTGCTCTTGCCCTTCTCTCTCAGATTACACAACATCAGTGTTCTCAATCTTTCTTTCTACTGCTTTCCAGTTATTCTCATTATTTTTCTGTGGACTTTTTGTGGACTTTTCTCTAGCCAATACAGTTCATTCTTGAAGTGCAGCTGAAAATGAGACATGCTTTTCCACCTCAGATCTAACTAGAGATGAGTAGAGTAAGAAGATGCATTCCCACGTCCCGTAGGTGCTATAAGGGCTATCAAAGGTTGCAAAAGTACCTGATGGGCATCACACATCTTAAGTCAAGCAGTTATGCTGAAAATCTGTCACGGAAGTAGTAGGCTGAAAAATGGTACACTGCTTTGTGACTATTTTTTTCCTCCTAGAAATGTGCTGAAAATGTGGAATGTCTCCGCACAGCTTTCTCTGGAGAGGTGAGATGCCAAAACCACAAAATATGTTAAAAGGAAGCAAAATAACTGGTGTAAGGTGGCCCTCTTCATCTGTGTTCTATATTTAGAGGGTAACTTCATTGACTAAAACAAGTTTTGACAATTGCAATAAAGAGAAGCTGGGAAGATTTTACCATGGCTCACACATTGATAACGGGTAATAATGCACTGCAATCCAGGCTGACTCAAGGTCTGATGTAAATCTGATGAAATGTCAGTCTAGACCATCAGTCAATGTAGAACGATTTTCATCCCCCTTTGACAAACAGAAAAACCATAATCCACATTCTGAAGCCTTTTCTCTGAACCATGTGTAGTGAGTTAGCAGTGATGACAACAGTAAGAGAAGGATCTTTGACTTGATGAGGATTGAAGTCTCCCCATGTTTCTTAACTGAAAGCTAATCCTTTACTGTGGGTGGTGGAAGCTCTATTTTTAGGTCTCTGTGTTCTTTTAGATATGATCAGATTTTTATCCCCTAGAAGCTGCCATGCAGAGTCTCACAGTGCTCTTCTTACAATTTTTTCCAGAATAAAACTGCCTATTGGACTGTCAGTGCATGAGTAACTGAAGAGCATCCTGGGGTGGTGCTGGGGCATCTCTGGGCTCTCCAGCCCAACCTGCTGCCTGAGCGATGGCTGTTACAATGCTGGATGAAGTTGGCCATGGCTGTGTCTAGCCAAGTCCTGAAATCCTCCAAGGAATGTGTTCTCTGGTGTCCTGTCCCATGACTGCACCACTCTCACAGTAGGGAAATTTTTCCTAATGTTCAGTCTCAATTTCCCAAGCTGCAAGTCGTGGCATTTGTCCATTGTCACATCATCTGCTTGTACAAGAAATATTTGGCTCCATCGTCTCTGTACCTTCCCTCAAGCAGTTGTAGGCTGCAACTGCTGAAAAGGGCTGTGAAGAGCAGGCTGATGGAGCTAGTGTGAATGATGCTATGAGTTGAATCCAGAGTGAAAGAGAGTGATCTCAGGAAAGTTAATAAGGGTGGCACTCTTGTGGTGCTGAGGTTAATCTCTCTGAATTATCTGTACTCCCTCTGATGACCCAAACTGCGTGTGCCTTGTCAGTAAGGCAGTTCCTTTTGAAGTACAGTATTTGGACTAATAACTTGGGTTGGAAGGGGCCTTTGGATGACTTCTGGTCCATACTTCCCCTTTGCCATGCCATACAGCATCTGAGGTTGGGCTGACTGCTGTTCTGCAGGAGTCCATCCCTCATCACCAACTGTGCTGAGCAGAAAGCAGGTCCCTTGTTTCTATACGACTGAACTGAGGCAGGATGGAAAGACTTGGTTTGTCTTCAGAATCTCATGATTTCCTTGGCTCAGGAGGGGTAGCACACAGAGCTGTCATTGCTGTAATTGCAGACCAGAAGAGTCTGGCTGAGGGACTGTGTAATAAATATGAATGCTTCTTACAGGCTCAGATAGGGGCTCCTTCCACTTAAGAAGTGTTAAGCCGTGTTGAGAAGCTCTTCAGGGCAGACAACATGACTTTGCGTGTCTCTGCATTGGAGGTTTCTGCTTCTATTGGGAATTACCGAGAGATCCCCAATTACATTCACTCGTTTCAGTTCTACCACAGACTTCTTGTGTGCTGCTAGGCAAATCCTTTTCTGATTTCTGCTTCATACTAGGAACATGTTTTCTCCTTCTCCCACCTCCTCTTCTGTGTGTAGGTGATGCACCTCTCTAAGGAAAGAGTTGCTTTTACACATGATAACTATGCACGGTGCTTTCCACCATAAAGATCTCTTCCTCCTAAGGGAAAAGGGCCTCAAACAGAATAAAAATAAATGCTAAAAATAGCACGCTGCTGAGCAGGTTTCTGGGGCTGCTCTGCAGAGGGGTAGCAAGCCGGTCCTTAGGAATGCAATCAGAAATGGACTCAAGGCAAGGGAAGAGATGGCCCTTTCCACCAGCCCCCACCTGCCCGTCTTTCCCCTACTGTGTGAACCTACTGTAGATTTCTTGAATTCCCTTTGATGTTTATCTCCTCCAGTAATTCTATTTGGGGGATTTGCTAAAGCGACAGTTAGAAGAATACAGCCTGGAATAGGGAGGCCGAATGGCAAAAGAATGTTAGAAACAGGATTAAGATCATATTCTACAAGCGGTTGTCAGCCGCTGAATAGGGCTAAAGTTTCTTATCGGGCTGGGGTGCCAGAATTCCTTTGGATTCTTTTCCCCTCTTTCCCTCCCCTTTGCATAAGGCTTTCAGCGTAATGGTGAAAGCATAATCATCGCCCTGAATGGGGAGATGGGCTCTTGGAAACTTCTCGGCATGGCGCAGAAGCTGGGAGAGGGGATCAGGGGATTGTTGGTTGTTCAATGTTGTGGGCAAGCAGCCTGACTGCTTGGGGAAAAAAAAAAAAAGGCATGGATAGTTAATGTTGAAATGGCTGGAGGATTTTAAGGTGCAAACCTCTATATTAGTGGGAGAATATTTTCTTCTGAAAGTCCTGAGCTCAGCTTCATGTTTTTTTTTTTTTTTTCTTTTTTTTTTGCATGCGATTTCATGGCTTTCACTGGGCATTTTAATTTTTTATTTTCTTTTTCTGTTAGATGAAATTGACATTCTAGTGGGAATTTATTTGGAAATATTTGGAGATTGTTTCCAGATTTTAGAAAACAGAAGTTCAAGAAAAGTAGAAAACTTTGGAAATATGAAAAAAAATGTATTTTGAAACCAACAGAGGAGAAGATATTTCTGAAAGAGAAGAAATTTTGATAATTTTTGAAACCACTTTCATATAACAAAAATACAAAGCTCACTGAGACTGCTTGGGCTATAGATGCAAATGGGATTAAATTCCCCTGGGAAATATTTGTGCGCTCATTTCAGAAAGCTAAGGACATACAGATTTTTAATGTTTCCATCTGTAAGTTTCTCATACCCTTGTTACAGGTTAGGACCTCATAACAAGGAAGAATTTGTCTTAATCACTGTTTCCCAACCATCTAAGGCAACAGGTGGGCTCACAAGTGGTTCTCAGTAACATGTGAGCATATGAACAACTGACCAGAGCACATTCAAAAAGTTTTCAGAGACTGGAAAAAAGATATTTCAGCAGAAACTTGGTAGAGAAGAAGTGATTCTGATAAAATACCCATATTCATTTACAGGAATCTGGGTATCATTTGACTGTTCGACTAATGTATACAGATTAGGAGGATGTGGAATATTTTTGACTTGTTCTGCACAAAGCAAATTGAAATCTTGCTGACATTTCTGGTTTGTGCTGGAAAATGATATTTTGCAGGTAATATTATTACTGGAATGACCAAAATAGCTGGGAAAAGGAGTAAATTAGCTTTACGGATGATGAATACATGTAGTTATTCCTGCTGGTCTGACAGAGTATTGCATCTTTCTGCAAAGCTTCCCTGTTTTAAAAGGCCAGGAAAACTTGGTCGAGACCGGTTGACTAAAAAGTGTTCAGAAGAAGCATCAGAAATCCAGCAAGAGGAACTATTTCTCCAGAATTTGCAGTATTTGGGGAGTGAGAATGAAAATCAAAGGAGTTAAAACATAACTCCTGAAGTCCTGTGGAAATGAGAGCATCTCGGCTTTTAAGTAAGTTTTTCCGTTGTAGGTTACAGAGGTTTGACAACTGAATACTAAATACTTATTTTAGAGACTCAAGAGTAACTTTCTTGATGCTCATGATCGACAATATTATGAAACTTAAGTGAAAGAGGGAATGAATGACATTACCGTGTCCAAAGCGATGAGGTTAAGGAAAATTAAACAGCAACAAAATAAATTAGACTTTCAAAATTCTTCTGTTTTTCATAGCCCTTAACAAATAATGCTTTCAAGTTGAACTGGGAGGCTACATGCCATAGTTCTTATTGATTTCAGTCAGAGCTTTGCCTAAATAAAATATTTCTGCTTTTATTTTGAGTCTTTAAATCCATCATTCTTTACCATTACTCCTAGACTTTGTCACATCAGTCCCTGCTAAGATCAGCCCTGGTGTGTGAGCACAATCCGCTGGCAAGTTGTAAGAGTTCCTGCCTCAAGGAGCTGACAAATGGTTGGATTTTCACACTTGCAACCACTTCTGACAATCCTCATTTAAGGTACTGGAATATGAAAAATCAAGAGGAGCCCAAGGAGCTGGAGTTGTTGGAGCAGAAGGGGAGGCTATGGGAGCAGGGGCAGGGGCAGGGGAGGAAGCAAGTTGAGGGACTGCTGGTACGAGGGCCATTTGAGGAAAAGATGCTCTGAGGTTAACATCCCCTTGTATCACTTGCATAGTCCTTCCTGCCTCCAGCTCCTCCCTCCTTGTGTGACTCAAGGGTTTATACAAAGAAAAACACGAGAAATAGTTTATGTAGATAAAGAGGATGTGATGAGCCTACTCTCACAGCTGGGCAACTCAGAGCACCTCCAAAGCCCCAGAGTGGTAATGCTGACCAGCTGAGCCAGCGTACGGGAACCACGTTAATGCTCCTTTCCACCAAATTGCTTCCCACAGACATACCTGGGGTCAGGAACTTGGTCTGGGTCAGAGCATGGGGCTGAACCCAGTTTCCTGGAAGCAAGCCTGCTCCTTCCGTCTGTTTTGCATTTGGATGTGGTTGTGAACGCCCACTGCCAAACGTAGCTGGGATGTGTTTGGGGCAGCCCTCCAAGGGTTTTTCCAGGAGAGCAACACTGCTGAATCCGAAGCAAAACCAGCTGAATCCAAAGCAGGAATAGATTTGGCTCCTTAGTACTCCAAATCCCAGTGTCCGAGCAATACATCCATCTTGTGTAGCTTCATGTACAGTCTCATGCTGTGACTCAAACAGGTAAGGAGCTATATGAATACTATGCATTTTGTTTCTTTCTTTTCTTAACCAAGATTCAGGCATCATTAAACAAGGCAGGGTACCTTTGGAAAGGGAGAAATCTTTTCAAGAATCACTGGGAGATGGGCTGTCACCTCAAATCCACAGAGTATAACCAGAGCAGTGAGAAATTTGCTTCTACCTCATAAATTGGTGAAGAAATTCTCTGTCATTAGTCCCTGGTTGGTTTGGTATTACCAACATGCTGCAAAGTGCTGTTTGTTACACCAAATACTCAGTCATGTCAAGACTCATCCAAGCAGAGAGAAACCCAAATACCATTTTTTTTCCCATGTGAGTCTGTCTGTAACCATGGCTTTCCCTCCCGGCCAAGGCCACCGAGCACAGTGGTGGCTCCTGCAGCCGCGAGCAGCTCAGGGTGACAGCTGGGAGCCAGCGAGCAGGACAGGCGCCTCTAAACACATGCTTAAACACGGCGCTATTTGCCAATAATCAGTAACATCGAGAGGGAGACATTAAACAAAATAATAAATTGTCTGCTGGGCTTCAAATTGGCTCCCTTTTTTATTTGACTTTGCTGGGATTTATTCCATTTGACAAACCATGCTGTTTAGAATACAATAGTGGCATAATCACAGCCCCAGGCCCTCATTCTTCAAGATAATGGGATACTTATTCATCTAAGGCAGGTACAAGTCTGTCCTTGGCTTTCATTTTATAAGATTACTTGTATTTCTGTCTCGTTTGCAATAGGTGATATCTGTCAGAAAGCAATTTTCACCCAATTTGGGGTTCTTAATATTTTGTCTTTAAACTCCTTTGTTGCTGATTTTTTCTTCCACCACTGCTTGACACACGTTTGGCAAGAAACCTGTGGACAAGTCTCTTTTCCTTTTAAATAAATAAATAAATAAATAGCATCCCTGGCCCTGTTTACATAGCTCAACGATTTATTAGTTAAGCGTGACAGCACAGGAATTTTTCAATGTACAAGACATCCTGGCTGGTGTGTGTTCCACTTCATCCTTATAAAAGAAAGCTGCACTCGCTTTTGTTCAGCCTGACAGTCTGAAAGTTCACCAGATAGGAGCCCCTGGTCCCCCACGAGACGTGCCAAAAAGCAAGGTTTTAAATGCCAGTGGAGTTGCTGAACAGACATCCTGATTCAGCAAAGCACTTTTAGAGGCAAACTTAAATTTTAAAGTAAAGGCGAGTGAACCAGGCGAATATTTTTTTGGCAGGAGCGACGTAAGTTGTTCAGATAGTGCTGGCAAATGAAAAGCCAGATCTGGTCCACTGGTAGGATTCTGCTTAATGGCCAAACGAAATGTTTGGGATTTTCAACTAAATATGAACTAAAATTTTTGAGAGAGGGGCGAACTCATGTCGGTCTGTTCAGACCTAAGAAATATTTTGATGAGACTCTAAATATTTGGGAGTTCAGCCCGTCTGTGTTCCCCATGCAAAAAATCTCTCATTTCAGCCCTCCTTTCCCGTTCCCTGTGTGCTGTGTGGACGCAGGGGAAGCCTTGCCCGCTCGTCTTTGCATAAAGCCCGTGGTGAGAGGGCTGTGGTGTCCCCCCTGCCACAGATGTGTAGGGGGAGTGGGGAAACATTGGGACCAGAGCCACTTGCTGTGGCTGAACCTCCTCTCCAGGCTTACGTCGCCAGAGAGCTGTGCAGGAGGTGTCCTCACTGCCCGTGGAGATGGATCCTGGAGCAACCCGGCAGGCAGGGGCAGCGCTGGTGACGGGGGAGAGACTGGAGGTGGATATTTAGGTCTGACTGTGCAATGTGGCAGAGCGAATCTGTGCAATGAAAGGTGGCGAGCAGGAAGCACCCGGCCCTTGTGGACCACCTGTCCCGCCACAAGTGCACCCAGGGCTGGAGGGATTTGGAGGCTGCATCTTTCTCAGAGCAACACTGAAGATGTCTCAGTCACAGGCTTGACCGATAGTAAGGCCTGGAGCTTCCCAAAACTCATGTTTAGCCATTTTCAAGGGTCAGCAACAGACCTGGGAGTATCTGAGAGCATCTGATGAATTGTAGTTGCTGTCAGCGTGTGCAAACCTATGCTGAAAAGGCTATGGACCTGAAATCACCTCTGCAATCAACCCAGGTTAGTTTGTCCTTAAATTTCAGTTCTGAAAATGCAACAGCTACATCTCGATTGATGCTTTTCTCCCCTGTGCTTCCTATTCCTTGCTGAAAGCTGCAGGAACATGACCAGAAGTGAAGCTCCTCCAGCCAGGTCCTAAGTCACACATTCCTGCCTCTGCTTTAGCAAAAATCCCATACCTCCAAGATAACACAGTCCTGTGCTGGCAGTCGAAAATGCAAATGCCCTGGGAGGTGGAGAGACCCAGAAATGCAGGTGGAAGCAAGGCAAACAAACAAAATTGGAGAAATACGGCTGAACTCAAAAGCTCATCCCTCGTCTCTCTTTGTTTAAGCCAGTTAGAGGAGCTCTGTGGAAAGAAGAATTACTTTGAACCTTTCCCTTCTCTGTGGGTGTCTCCGAAGGCAAAACTAATTCACTTCTTCTGCTCCATCAGGTCTCCCCTCCATTGTTCCCCACTAATGTAATTTTTTTTTGTCTTACTTCAGAAACATTCCTGCCTGAGTAATCGTCTCCAGCACGGAGAGCAGAGAGAGGAAATTAAGATGTTATTGAGGGTTCAGAGATATCTCATGTTTCAGAGTGGATCAGAAGGCTATTTTTTTTTTTCCTTGAGGTGCCTGTTATGGAGAGGTTAGGCAAACATGTTAGATGGCTTAGCTGGGGGGAGAGGGCCAGAGTGGAGCAGGGCTGATATTTAGGAAGCTGTAATGCTTCTCTTGACACTGCAATAAATATATCCTTAATTCCACATGCAGGTCTGTCTACAGCAGGTAATCTTTCTTAGGGGAAGAGTTTCATCTTTGGTGGTCTCCATGGGGCAAGCACCAGACCTTTTCACTAGATAGTTAAGACTTCTGGGTTTTATTTGGAGAAGGGAGAAGCCTGAGCCATGGGAGGTATCAGATTATATATATATATATATATATATATATATATATATATATATATATATGGTGGCAAAAAGCAAAACTGAAGCTGAAACAAAACAATTGGATAGGTTTTTTTGCCTCGAACAATCACAACCTGAAAGGAACTCAGCCATCTCCACCAATCACAAGCCATTTATCTCATTATAGAAAAGTTCATTTTTTTAACTATAGAACAACTCTGTACATGAGAAAAACTGTCAGCAATGATTTTTACAGGGTAACACAATGGATTTTATTTTTTCTACTCATTTCCCAGGGCAACTGTAGAGTCAGCCTCAGGAAGATTTTAAGCCACCTTCAGAACCACTTTGTTTTTCTCTGTTCCTTTTCAGAGATTCCCTGGAGAAATGGTCTCTTGCCCTGATGCCTGCCCAGGCCATGGGCTGCAAACTGCTAGATGGGCTACTTTGCTCAGCTCACACAGACCTTATGGCCCTTGTGGCCTGTTAATTGACTTCATAAAAAGGAAATAGTGGGGAAATTAGCATAAATATTGCACTTGCAATCAAATCGTGCTTGCAGCTGTCATTGGGGTAAGGGAGCGGCAAGAAGTAATACTTGCTGTGCAAAAATGATAGCTCCAAAGTCAGCCTGGGAAGAGCAGGTATTTCATCAGGACTTACTGATGGTGGAATAACCCCAGGGGCCCCCCACCTCTTTCACTGACTAATTTCAGATGTGTTATTCTCTCTCTATTTTTTTTTTCTGTTCACATCATCTGAGGCATAGCATTGTGCAAATTGATCAGGCAGGCCAGGGCTGCTCTTAATTCTGCCATGCGAAAGCCCTTGGAGGTTGTAATGGAGAGTGGCACTTCAGCCCCAAATGTCCACCCATTTCCTGGACAAGGCTGGAAGAAGGCAGAGTGGAAATACCCAGGGAATTTAACTCCTAGACAGAGCAGGATAGTAGGAACCAGCTCTGCTGAGGGCCTGTTGCTCAATGCTGCAGAGCCAAGCCAGGTGTGGGATGACCGCATGCAACCTCCCCAAAATATTCACTCCAGCCTCTGGCACTTTGCAGGGCTCCCTGAGCTGGAGGTAGCACTTTTTGTGTGGACTAGCTCCAGACAACTCTCTTTCCCGTATACTTGTCCAATATCATGTAGACTTTTGGCCTCCTGGCATCCTGCAGAAAGGCGTTCCCAGGTTAATGATGTACTTTGTGAAAAGGGATCTCCTTCAGGCAGTTCTGAAGACAATGCCTGCTGGCTTTATCTGATGTCCCCTGTTCTTGTGCTAGAAAAATAGCTGGAGAGACACCAGATTTTGTCCCTCTCATACCTGCCATGGAGGCACGAGGGGACCTTGGGCTTGCTCACTCATTGCCCTGGCTCTTCTCCGTGGATGAAGAACAACCTCAGGGTTTTAGGACTTTGCATGCTGTGAGTGAACCGGTAGCAATGAGATGGAGTGGAAAGCACTGCTGTGTAGGCGGCACCAATGCGGTGTACTTCATGCCAGATTACAAGGTTGTATCTTGACTTTTATAAACCTACCCAGTTTTCCCTGTCATATGCGGTCATCTGTGATTTGTTTTCCCATTATGATTCCCATGAAAACCATAAGGAGGAAGTTCAATCTCTTAGGAGATAAAAAAAAAAAAAAATCCAAGTAACATCATCTTTTATCGGATCTTTAGCTATGTTTATTGAAATAACCTAGGCATCCCTGTTTAACAGCTCTCCCATGTGCTTTCTTGTGGATACAGTGCAATCCAACCCTGTCATAGTTTGCTTTACTAATGCAGAGAGAATGTGTTTGAAAGAAATTCAAACTGAAGGAAATCTGTGCCTTGCTGGTGGACTGGATATGTTTTCTGTCTCGGTCTGCTAGTGAATTGACTTGACTTTAGGTTCCTGCATTTGGTGCTCAGGGTTTGTCAGGAAGGTAATGTGTGAAACCCTGAAGAATCAGTGCTGCTGAAGAGCAGAGGAGCTTGAGCATCTGCAAGCATGACCCCAGTCTGGCTGCTTCCAGGAAAAGCAAAACTAATGAACAGACTCTGCATGTCTCAGCAGTGCCTGATTCCGTCTTGGAGGTAATGTGGGGCTTGCGAAGGGAAAGCACTATTCAGGCTGCAAACCCACGGTACAGACACTCGGCTCCCACCCCTGCAAAATCGGTTACATGAGACTGCAACTAATCACAGGCTCTGGCTGAACCTCCTGGACCAGGCTTTCGTGAATCAGGACTCAGTGAAAACTGTTCCACTGACTAACTTCCATTGCTTTCTGCAGAAGTTAGACAGCTAAACACCTTTGAGGCTCTAGGTCTAATCTGATAAATCCATTGGTTAGACGTAGTCCTAGCACCTCTTCGCTTTGACACTGCCCTACCAGTACAGGAATGAAAGCGTTTCCCTCTGTTAGCTGCCACAGGCGAAGGATCATCTCCAGCAGGAAAGCTCAGAGGCTGGGTCTGCCCGGCCGAGCCATGCTTGCCGGGGTAGAGGTCTGGCTGTGCCTGTCGATGGGAGCATCCGGAGGAGCGGAGCTGAGCAATTTCCCGCAGCCGAACATAAAGTCACTGTCATCGAAGAATGGGCCTGAAGACGTTGGGTAACACGTATGCAAAGGTCTTAAGTGATATATGGACAAAAGTTGCAGGTATTTAAGTCACCTGGGCATTTTTTATTTACTATATCAAAAGCAGGGTAGGTTTTTCTGATGTGTGTCTTGCAGCAGGTTAAAATAAAAGACCAGCCTGGTCTCTTGTGGATGTGCAGCTACTGGAAACAGGCAGCCTCAGTGTATAATAGGATCTTTGCTGCTTTTCCTAGGATTGAATAACATTACGGTGACTTTACATAGATTTTTGCCCTTCATGCAAATAGGGAAATGATTTTCTAATCAGGTAAGATAAAGTTGAAACATGATAGATAGATGTGGAGTTGTTAATGAGCTACAAAAAAGTAGCCTGTAGCTCCTTAAACTATTCTTAAAAATAATGCAACGTTAAAAAAATTAGTTACTATGGGTAACAACAGTGTGAAAGAACTTTGATGCAAATCTTTGTAATGAGTGCATTTTGATGAGCATTTGAAAAATATATATGTATTTATTTGCATTGATATGTTTATATGGCTTTACATATCAACTTAGTCAGGAAAAATTGAATGAAATGTCTCAGGTCTGGGAAATGAGAAGAGATTATGAAAAGCAGATTTAATACAGCACCGTTTTTTGATGTTTGTGGCACATTTCATCATATTGCCAGAGACACCCAATTACACAGCTTGCAGAGTAATCAGCAAATGGGGGATCCAAAGGAGAATATTAACTGTAGTCTTTATTTCCCCTTCCTCCTCCCCCTCCTTTAGCAAATATTATGTTATGCTTTATGGAAATGGATCAAAATGCCACATATGCAGTTAATACTGAGCTCTGGAGCTCTTTCAAATCTTATTTTTCCTCTGACATTGTATTTTTCTGGAACGAACCTCCAGATAACTTTAGGCTATGACTTTTATGGCCAAATCATCACCTTTAGCTTCCTTGAAGTTTGGATTCCAGTTTTGGTGGGTGGCTGATTTTATCTCATTGACCTTGCTTGGTAGGTAAGATCAGATCCTATTCTTAATTGCACGTAACTGCAGGAAAGGAATTGGTCATAACTTATCCGTTTGAGAGGCAGGAATTGACCGTTTCTCTGAAAGCTGTGGCCTGATCATGGAGGAGATGCTGGCTCCAGGGCAAGTTCCAGCAGTGAGCGTGCTTTGTGCAACGTGCCCTGTCTCTGCGGGCCACGTTGGTGAGCATGGAGCCTGTCCTCCCCGAGACCCCACATCCAGCTCTGAGCAGATCTGTTCCTGCCACCAATGGGGCCCTGTGGGAATTTCTGCACACAGACAGACCTCAACCCACTGTCCCGATGCTTATTTCCAACTCTCTTGACATTGCACTGGGGCTATGGCTGTGTCCCAAAGGCACTGGCATTTCAGCCTGGTGGATTGCCTGTAGGGAGTGAGCTACTTGGTGGTCTGGAGGGTCATGGGCTTTCTTTGCCCACAAGATTTTTAGTATTCAAAATAAATCTGTAAATACAGTGAGGAAGGAAATGACCTTCCATGGTCTCTTCCATGGTTATGGAAACAAACAGTCATAGTCACAATCTGACACTTGTGGGTGACTGAACTTTTGGGTGCATGTGATCAAGCGGCCCTTGACAGCATTGATGAAATTGGGTCAAAAAAATTAGGACTAAAAATATTCTGAGCAGGAATCCAATCCCTGTCTATATTCTTACTGTTTCTGGCTCTTTGCCTGGTTTAAGAAAAAGTCACTTTTCTTCCTCCATATGTCAGATACTCAAACTGTAGAATGAAGGTAAATGGCACGCCTCTATAAAATTCTTTGTGGTTTATTGATGAGGATGCCATAAAAGATATAAATCATTATTACAAATGCACTTGCTTTTCTTTCCCGATGTTTCAATTACTTTTTTTTTTCTCCTAGGATATTTCTACAGTTGGAAGAAGAAACCATAAAGCCATAATGGCAAGTTTGGTGCTGGAAGAGGGAAGATTCTGAAACCAAAAAAAAAAAAAAAAAAATCCTCAAGAGAACAACTATTAGATTAGTTCAGGAAAATCTCAATAATTTCAGGAAAAAAAAAAAAGCTTTTCATCAGCTTCATCAGAAATCAGATTATGCCCATTGACAAGATGCAAAAGCCCTTGACATCATTCACAAGTGTTGCTTATCTTTTGTTTCACCATCTAGGTGATTTTCAAACTAACCCTGAGTCTTTCTGAGCATGTCCCACCCCGGTCCACTTTGAGCCAGAAAAGGGACGGGTCTTCCTCCAAAGAATAGAAACATCCCCAAAATTGCAGGAAAGCCCATGAAATGGTAAATTTATCCTGCACTGCTGTCGGTAAAGATAAGCTGTCTGGTCATCCTGCTGCTGTCCCATCAGGTATGAATTTTTCTCCCGGCTCATGTTGGAAGATCACAACAGACCAGACCGCTTTTGCTTGCCTAAAAGGTGCTGCCCAAGTGAAAGCAGTTTTCCATTTGCTTTAAGCGCCACCAGCTCTGTACATGAAATCACGTTGGTCCCCTACCACTGTGTCAGCGTCTTGTAGCCAAAAGGACATTTCACCCACCACCGCCCCAGCTGGTGGCAGTGACCCCCGACAGCAAGAAGCTGATTACTCTGAGCCCGTGAAGATGACTCTTTTGGTGAGGAGGTCCCAGCTGTCACGACTCTGCAGCAAGGGTGCTCGGCATGGGACCAGCCTGGGGACGCGGAGGTGCCGCAGGGCCAGTCGGGGGGCGAACCCAGACCTGGGCTCCGTTACCTGCCCCGTACTCCATTTCTGAGTTTGTCTGCACTAGAAAACTCCTCGCAGCTGCCTGGGACACAGCTCAGGAGCAACCCTGTTCTCTCTG
The DNA here is from genome assembly GCF_028389875.1 of Rhea pennata. Lineage (NCBI taxonomy): Eukaryota > Metazoa > Chordata > Aves > Rheiformes > Rheidae > Rhea > Rhea pennata. Next base: position 10,568,279 of record NC_084670.1, on the reverse strand, counting down.
CTTACAGTTACGTCCCTGCTGACCAGCACAAGTTGTTATTATGGAAGGACTTGTCAAATAAGCTGTCCTTGCATTTTTTTTTCTTTTTTATTAGTGGAGTATGAAAACAGGCAATAATTTTACAGAAAGCAGGACTGGCACAATTGGTACATAGCATCATGCTGCAGCTTTTCGGAAATGAATATAAACTCTTTTTTTTTCCCTTCTTTTACCTACCAGAATAAATAAATATGATACACATTTGAGTTCATCAATAGTGAATTCTAAAGCACAACTTCTTACACTACAGCTCAATTTTACAGCAATCTGTACAGTATATTACTTTGATTTCCTTTTTTGTTTTCCTTTAAAAGCCTTTGTTCCTTTGCAAGATAGGTTTGACACACAAACACTGTTACACTTTGGAGCTAACTGTACGCCTTGGGTCAGTAGCTGGAAAAAAAAAATTGATTGCCTCCTGGCACGAGAAAATAAACCAAAAAGTTATTTCCAGTTGCAAAGACACATCTGAACTTCTCTCCAGCATGAGACGGCACTGCTCAATAGCTAGAGCATAAAAAAAGGCTTTGGCTATTCGTAGAAGACTAGATGCAATGTTTAACTTAAGATATGATGATCATATTCTTTATAAACAAATTCTGGGGCCAAATTTTGTTCTTAGGGTAAATCTGGCATTGCTCCACGGGTGGATGCACTTACTCCTCTTTGGCCCCACAGCAGTTCAGAACTGGTCTTACTTTACGAGTCCCTATGGGTTTCTTTGCAAACAGTAAAATTGCATGATCTGGGGCATGTCCCGAACTTTGCGGCAGATCCCGAGGCCACGCTCAGCGCTGGGATTAGCGGGCGTGCTCTCCGGTAAGAGCCGCGCCGTTTACAGCCGTGGTGACATTGGCTTCTCGGCTTTTACATCTCTTCCCCAAGCAGCTGGAGAAATCAGGGAACGAACACGGAGGGCTCTGTTTATACAGCAGGGAACAAACCGACGAGTCTGCAAAGTCTGTGGAAAATATAGGAAGTCAACCGTTACCGGGCCATTTTGTAGCACGACGGGAAATTCACATGTGCACTTATCAGCGCAGGAATTTTTTGTTTTGATCTTTCTTTACTAGAAATCTTTTGTTGTTGCTTATTGTATCAACCTTTTCCTACTCCTCTGCTATTGATTTGGGTTGGGATCAGAACTCCTTAGAGAAACAGGTCTTTGCTCTGGATAGGGAAAATAAGATATATTATGTTGCTCTAGAACAGATCATAAAAAATCAGCAAGGGGTACACGAAGGGATAAGGAGGGAGGAATAGAAAAATCAACACAGCTTGTTAAAAACAGCAGGAAAGTTCTGTAAATTACTTGTTTAAGCTTAATTGAGTTATGTTTCATAGCTACTGTAATTAAACTAACAAAATATGGCAGTTTTGAATTTACATTTCCTTTTCTACAGAGGTTTGTTAAGTCCTTTACATATTAACTGTTAAGAAGCGTCCTGATGCTGCTAAAATTTGTTGTGTAAGTGGAAGTATCACACGTCACATACAGGGACAGAAATAGCTCCACTTCCCTCCTCTGTGTCCCTGCACTTTGGTGTTTTTTCAGCAAAATGAGCATCTCTGGCTGGCTGGCTGCTGTGGCAACAGAATCCCAGACCTGACTCAAGTTTTTGACATTATGAAATACCTAAGTCAGAAACGGGAGGTGGCAAGTGCTGTATGTGTGTGGTTATTTTTGATGCTTGGGAGCTGGGTTTATACTTCTTACACAGCAAACCTTGATTTTTGGTTGGGGAAATACGGGAAAAACCTGTCCCCCTGCTCATTACCATATTACCATGCTCAATATCATGGATATTTCAGTTTACAAAAAAAAAAAAAAAAAAAAAAAAAAAAAAGGAAAACAGGAAAACAGGACAAAAAAAAACAGGTTCCTTTTCTGCCTCCATTACGAGTCCATTACTGGACCTTTTTTTCACTAATAGTAAGTACTGGGAATTTCTTCTGTGCTATTTAAAAACCTTTAGTTTTATGAACACCTATGAGACTCCTCCTGCACAGTAGAGGAAGTTTTGCTGCAAACTTTTATTCTGAACATTTTGACCAGTTCTCTCACAGTCCCTGATCCTGCAAGGTCTGTGGCTAAAATATTTTAAAATTGTGCAAGAAGGGGTTTTGAGGGATAACTGGTTCACCAAGGAAAAGGAATGCAAGAAAGCCATAGAAAAGGCGAAAAGACCAGCAGAGAAAATCTCCAGATATATAACCTATTTCAAAATAGGAATTAGGGAGAATTTTTCTAGGCTCTCCACCACTATTTTTTTAGGGAACAAATAAGCCCTTTCCCAGCCTTGATGCCACGCTATGCGTTTTGGGGGAACATACTTTTCACATATAAAAGATCAACTTGACAGTCTGCATTACAAAATACAAAATGCTGCTTCCCTTTCTACATTTATCTCCCGAGGCTGAAACTGTACCCGAGCTGTTATGCCCCGGGATCAGGCTGGCTGAACACGCAGAGAAGAAGGGAGTTTTCCTTTCCACAGTCGCTCTTCTATCTGACGGGCTAGGATAATTAATACGGGTTACACTCCAGGCGTTTCATGCCTGTGATGAAAGAAGCCATATTACACCCAATTTCATCGTTTGCTAGAGTGGAGCAAATATCTGCTTGGACAACGAGAGGAGGGAAATGTTGCTCTTTTTTTGTTATTGAAACTCCTCCATCAATAATTTGAATTTCTTACATAGCTCAGGCTGACGGCCTCAGAAAGGGAACGAATGGAGCTCCCTTTCTCCGCAGCAAACCAGGGAAGATTTGCCTGACTTTTTTTTTAACCTTAAAAAGTTTTCAGGTATTCAAAATGACACAATATCACCCCTTTTGGTCTTCCTACTGTGCACACAGGCTTGAATTGGTTAGGGAGTTTGTTCTTCTCTCTCTCTCTCTCTCTCTTTTTTTTTTTTTTTTTTTTTGGTCAAAAAAAGCCCCAAGCCCAGAAGCATTAAAACAAATTGTAGATAAGAATCAGATTTGACAAGTAATTCATTATGAAACTTTTATAAGTTAGGAATCTAAATTCTTGCTTTTTGCATTTAAAACCAATTTTGGCTTATATGTAAACTTACTCCCATTTTTGAAACTGCAGTTAGTTTTGACCAGGAAAAGAAGAAAAACCAGACTTGGTGCAAAATACTTCAATGGGCTCATATATTTTGAAGGCAACCTTTTTTCTTCTTTATTTTTAAATTTTAGATAATTTTTTAATCCTGACCCAGAATGGGAAAAATAATCCCAACATAAGAAACATTTCCATGCCCTGGTCTAGGAGCAGATGTGCCTCGGTCAGCTGGTGCATCTTGCAGAGGCAGACATGTATGATAGGGACTAGTTGTCCCTGGAGAGATGGATATTTGGACATCTCTGCTCATGGCTGTGCTGGGCCCAATTTACTTTCTGTGCTATTCTGGTGTCATCCAGATGCTTGTGATTTTCATGGCGTGCCAAAGGCTCTGCACACAAAGTCCATAGGAGCTGATCAAAGCCCACCATGAGGATCCCAGGAGTATCACAGGGGAGAGAGAGGTCAGTCACAGGAGTAGCTGAAGCTGTGTTAAGATGCAGGACGTGAAAACGAATTTTTGCACCAAAGCACTGGGCAGGATTTGCCCCCAGCCTGGCCTCGTTGGAAGTCCTCATCTTCTCTTGGAGGATCAAGGCAAACCTAGCACTCCATTTTCACTTGCAGCATAAACATCCACGGATTTTGCCTTACTAACAAATTGTGACCTATGACGGGGTTATAATTGCCCTAGCCTGAGACTGTGTCGCCCTCTCCAGCCCTGCAATGCCAGAGGAGAGAACGGATGCCCTTCTAACCTGGGATGACACAGAGAGATGGTGACCCATCTCTCTGCTTGAAATATGACCTGCAGTTTTGTTCTCTCATGTCTTATTATTTAAATGTCTTATTATTTAAAGAGCTGAAGTCCAGGTTCTGATCTCTGTGCAGATTTCCGCCTTGTGTGGTTTTTCGGCTCACTTCTAGACTGGCACTAGAAGACAACATCTAAGGGACGTCAATAAAATTTGCTGTTGCCTTCCTCTGGCAAAGCAACACCATAACATACATGTGTGCTGAGGTAAGCAAGAGGCTGAAAATAAGTATAGTTTCTGGGGAAGGAGAGGAAAAAGTTAAAGCTCTGATCTGGTGTCCCTGGTTTCAGTGACAGGCTACAAAAATGAAGGTTGGGACTTTCAAAGGATCCTTTTGGAGACTGTAGATGCACTTTAGTGCTTCTAATTTAATCAGACACCTTTGAAAGTGGCAGCCAAAATGCACTTTCTACAAATACATTTGGCTTTGGCAAAGTGTAGACTTCTGGTCACAGAGGCTTATTTGACAAAATTAAAAAAAATTAAAGCAGGAGATAAACCCCCAAACTGAAGTATATGGCAGAACAGAAGTGTTTAAGGAAGGTATTCCATTTTCCTTGGAAGCTGGTGCTGCTGATGAACTGTGCTCACACAGAGGTCTGCTCTTGCTACAACTTTAAGAGGGAGAAAACATCATTTCCAACCAAAACCAACTATTCTCACATCTCAGTTGACAGGAGTTAGATGCTTTTTCAAGAGACATTAGCGGAGCTGGAAACAGGCTTTTCTCTTTCCCGTACTTAAAGAAGTAATTTGAACCATGGCTTCTGCACTGGAATGAAGCAAGAGAGGAGTAAGAGGGGCTGTGAACTGTGCACACACACCACATCTACGCTGCATGTTAAAATCAGGCATGGACCAGATTATCATCTGCAGTGAATTAGCTCCGCTCCATTGAGTGTATTAGTGGCAGACCCGGCTGACATCCTTTGGATTCAAACCTACACCTGCCACAGTCTGGATTTTTGGTCCTAGGCAATATTAGAGATTGGATCTGGATTTCACCCCTCCCTAATACTCAGGATAACAGCAGTAGGTTCAATGGCTTTATTTGGGTTGGCAAAAAAGTAATTTGGGTTGGCAAAAACATTGCTTCTCAAAAAGGAAAAAATCCTAGGTTGATTATTGAAATGAGGGGTCATTCCAATGAAATGAGGCCAAAACTATTAACTGAATTCATTTTGAAGCTGGTGAATTTGGGTTACTTGCTAAACCCTGTATTTTTTGGCAAATTTATCTATTCCCTCTCAGCTCCAGAGAATATAAAGTCCCTGCACATCACCTGCTTTGCCTCCAGCACTTCAGCATTTTTCACTTGTTATAGTTTCACTTGCTAACCAGTTTCTGAAGCTGCAGGGCTTGAGGGTATAAATTCGGTGATGAGAGCATTTTTCTAAGCACAGCTTGAATTAATCGTGGTTTTATCAAAGAACCTTATAATATATGGTGTATGAACACACTAGGAGTTCATACAAAGTTTTTATTGCCTCTGTTGTCAAATTAGACCAAGATGCTCTCCAGAAAGAAAATTTGTAAATAGAAGAGTTAACACTTCACTAAAGATCAAAGAGGAAACAATCTAGATCAAAAATAATCCTGTGAATCTGGCTTTCATTCTTCTCCCCGTAGGCAGCAGCATTCGGCCAATATCTCATCCTCCATCTTTGAACAAGTGCTGTTAGAACATAAATGAAAAATGCTCGTCCTATAGGAAGTGCTTAAATGGGAAATTTATCTTTGTGTTATTTCCCGGTCATTACAAAATTGGCTTTAGCAGAGAAGCGGAGCAGTGAAGTGCACCATCCTTTCTCTTCATCTCAAACACCTTTAGGCCTCTGACCCAAGAAGAGCAACTAGCTGCAAGCTGAGGTGGGGACGATGGCTGACTTGTAACTTTGATACTAGCTTCTCAAACTGAGAAAGAGGAAGGAATAAAAGCAAAAGAGGTCACAGGTCTGTAACACTGACAGTAACACACAGGCGAAGGATGCTTTCAACATTTTAAACTATATACAGGATAAAGTAGGACTCTTTCTTTTCCCAAAGAACGCAACAACAACAAAAATATGTATATAACACAGTTGGCACATTATCGTGGGGCTGAGGAAAGGGGGCTTTTTCTGAATCTCACAAGCTTAACTGACGGCAGTCGAGAGGACAGTTCATCTGTCTAAATATACATCCTCTCCCCCTTCCTCGTTAAATATTTAGTGAAGACCAGGCTGGTAGCAACATCTGATGCAGTTGTGGTGCTAATAAGATGCTAATAAATGCAAAGTTTTCCCTGAATGGGAGCACCTTACTCCAAGAAGAGATGAGAGCAGAGGGTTCAAGGCATGACATATCTAGTGCCAACCTCTGGTGCATTTTTTTTTCTGGCTGATGGCAGCTTGTCCTGCAGTCAGTTGGGTAGGGTGTCAAGCCCAAGAGAAGCTGCGTGTTGCTTTGCCCGGAGCCTGAGGTTCTCGATACTTGTCGTTTTACTGTTGAGGCTTGGAAGGGAGCTGGAGGCCTGCAGAATGGGCGAGGACCAGACCTGCTGAGCATGGGAGAGTGACTGGTAGTAAGACTGACAGTGCAGAGAGCTCAGCGGTGCCATGTTGACATTCATACCCAAGTAGGGCATGGCAGATGGTGTCCCCATTTCGAAGGAGGAGTAATGGACCAAGTTGTTGGTTGCTGCCATATGCTGGCGAAATTGCTCCTGCAGGCGGAAGAGGCTCAGGGGCGAAGAGGAGTAGGAGTGGGTCTGAGCCAAGCCACTGCTGGATGCAGGTGTCACAGTCGTGCTGATAGGAGATTCTGCAGCAAGAGACAGAAGGGACAGGGGTTATTTCTACAAGCTGGGTGCAAGCACTGATCCTCGCCCAGGTAGGGTTTGGACAGCGGTATGGTTTTCTCCTGAAAAATGCATTGGGAATGCACCACAAAAGAGAGGGGTTGTGTTTGGTCAGAAGGGCTAAAGCATGTCATGGGTGTCATGTGTGTCATCCTAGTTCCCAGAAAGGGGCTTGCCCTTTTTCTTAGTGCTTTCCTGCTACCACCAGACCACTGTTCTCCTCCCGGTCTGGGCAGAAGGTTTTTTTTCCTTCTGCTACAATAGAGGTCAGGCCTTCCACAGGCTCCCTTTAGTGCTGGCAGCAGAAAGACAAGTTTGGCAGCCCACCTGCAAGATAACATGCTCTAGGGGGTAAAGGGTTATATCCAGCCACCGGCATCCCCATTGGAAATACCAGGTCCTGACATCAATGCTCCAACAGCATGCTGCATCTTACCTGCTTTTGGGCTTGCTCTCTTGCAGTTCAAAGCCTTGCTGTCCACACCAGGACTCTTGTCTGCTTTAGCCTCTTCCAAGGTGCTCTTGAACTCCTCCTCTCTGTCTGCCTGGTCCTCAGGTGCTGACTCGCTGGCCGACTGCTCCGACAGGGTTAGATTGAGGTCCACGCTTACCTCGCTCGGGAGGCTCTGGGCCTTTTCGGCCTCTGGGGTGGTGGCCTGGGTCTCCAGCATGGCTGCCTCTGTCTTCCCTTCACTGTGGCTCCCTTCACAGTCCTTCTGCTTCTGCAGCTGCTCCTTTTGCAGGCTGCGTTGCTTCTTCCGGAATTTGGCCCTCCGGTTCTTGAACCAAACCTTCAGTGCCACGAATAGCAAGCAGAGAAAACAGATGAAAATTCTGCTTAATACCAAGCTCAGCAGCATTTAGCCTGGGAGCTTCAAGGGAACCCCAAACAATTAAGTGCTACAAGCCCATGGTACTGAAATGTCAGTCCATTCGTTTGGGACTTAGAGCTCTACCTTCTTTCAGTGCTTTTACAAATAGCACAAAAAAAGTATTTTTTTTAATATGACAACCTTTGTATAGGAGTGTTAAGGCAAAACTTTTTTTTTTTTTCTAAATTTATCAGATGGTCAATATGGCTTATAGCTGAATTTGACGATATTACATTGTCTGAGAGCACAGTGCTCTGTCAGTGCCAGTGTCTGAATGAAGTGGAGATTGGGGAAAATCTGTATTTTTTTTAACTAAAATCTGCAGACATGGATTGGAAGAAACATCTTTGCAATTCATGTTAGTGTTGGTTGGTTAGTTAAATCAGGAAACAAAAATTCTGAAGTTCAAAATTATCTTGCCATCTGTATAAAAGAAATTAACTATTTTCTTTTTCCTAGAGCCACCACTTATCCACTTCACACTGCGGAACTTGCTATTTAGTCTTTTAATGCCATAACAATGTAAGAACTTCCCAACCAGCAGGTTACAAAGCATGTTGCATTAGTTGAAACTACAAAAAATAGGGAACCTTGGCCTGAAACGTTACAAAATTTCATGATGGTGGAAAAGAGCAGCTGGAATTACTTGGATTTCTGCTTCTCTGGAAAAGCCAGAAAATCCTCACAAACAAATAAATAAGTAGACTTCTGTTGTTGTTTCTAAAACCTCCCCCAAAGAAATGTGAAAGGACAAATAAAAACCAGTGTGCAGTTCATAGAATCCTAAATTTAAAAAATGTGCTTGTGGATTCAGAATTTCTCTAGCAGATGTGTGACTTGGGTTGAATGGTTTGGAGGTTTTTTTTTTTTTTTTCTTGTCCTCTTTGACAGCTTTATCTGCCCAAAAAATCTCTGATTACACTGTAGGAATCTTGAAAGGTCTGTAGAGCTGGTCAATCATCTAGGAACCCCACTGTATCTTTTAAAATGTCCCCACTAACAAAATCACAAAATCAGTACCTGTACTCTGGCTTCAGGTAGATTTGTGCACATAGCCAGCCGCTCTCTCATCACCACATCTGGATAGTGAGTCTTCTGAAAGGTCTTCTCCAGTGCTTCCAGCTGTTGGGCTGTGAAGGCTGTGCGACTTCGCCTTTGTTTGCGATGCTGGGATCCATAACGTGCCTCCAAAATGATGTCTTGAAATGTACAGCCGTTGGAAGACAAGAAGAGTGGCCAATTTAATTATTGGAATTTGTACGTTGACAGTTGAATAAAATAAAGCACTGGCTAACAATATCTGATGAACCTACATAGCAAGTGTTTGCATGGACTATAGATCTTAAAAAGCCTGTGCATGCACTTTGCTGGTAACTCAGATGTTTGAGGACACAAAACATCTGACTAGGAAGCTTCTTCTGGAGTGGGAACCTCTTTCTATAACAGCTATGGTAACTTTTGAGACTCCTGTGCTAAATTTGATTGAAATGAGAGAATCAAAGCTAGTGGGACAGGACATGCAGATGAACAGAACTCACTATGGCATAAGTATCGTTCATAGGAAACACAATTAAAGACAAGGTGGGGAGATTCCCTGCCACAATCAGGAGAGGAGTCCAACATTATGCAACATGTTCTTCCTGAAGCCAGTGGCAGCACTCTGGTAGGCTTCAACACTGCAATGAAACTCAGTGCTGATCAACGGGAAAAGCCCATCCATGTAACACAAACACAGCTGCCTCGAGCCTGTTGTGTTGGCCGCAGCTGCATTAGAAGGCATGCACCTTCCCAGAAACCAGGCTGAGCTGGCTCTTCTTTAGTGTCTTGCATGTCACTTATAGTAGTGTTCAAGGCGTGATGTTGGAGAGCTGTTCTGGGCTCCAGTTCAGGAAAGCACTTAAGCTCATGTGCTTGTGTCTGCTTAGCTTGAAAGCACGTGCTTTACTGAGCACGGACACTCTCCAGCATCTGGGTTGTAAAAGCCAGCCAGGAACTAAACCCAGCCCTACTGACTGCAAGCCCAGAGTGCCTTTTGCAGTAGAGGAGCTACTCGGAAGGTCTGACACTGCAACTGTGCTTGCAAAATTGAGTGAAGAAAAGAAATTCAGGCGGAGGAAAATCTGAGTTCCACAGTAAAGGGCTTATTATTTTACCACAGGCATTATGATTTCACAACAGCTAGTTGGAGTAGAAAGATCTCCTTAAATCAATGAAAATAAGTTATTTAAAGTGAAAAAAGTGCCTTTATTATGCAAGTTGGGGCATGTTGTGCTGCAGCATTGGAATGAAATATTCAGTCTGACCAGAGGTTTGTTCTCAAAGATGAAATGCAGAAAGAGCTTTAGCAGTGTCTAGTATCATTTTTAATTTAGTTAAGACTGTGACTTTGATTAGAAGAGAGGGATCAACATGTTAGAAAACAACCTAATAGGGGGAAAAGTCATCATTATCACTGCACAGAGCCAGGGGAAGTCTCTTGTTGCTGTTTATTTGTGCTTTTGTCACGAGTATCATGCCATGAATGTAAACAATAAAACAAAACCTGCTGTTAGGCCAGTCCCAGAACTGCACAGCCAGGTTCCAAATATGTTAGCTAACGAGCGTAGCAAATCAGCTTTGCACTACTCAAGCATTACTCTCTCAAACATCCAGCTGTTTCGTTCTAGGTCAGCATTCGCAGCGCCTTTCTGGGCTGCTGCCAGAGCAGCGTGGTTTTGGCGACCTGGAAAAGACGTGATCAGGCTAAAGGTCTTCGGCCAAATACAATACAGTGTTGGCTGCATACAAGAGACTTTTGTATTCAAGATATCACAGCTCTTGGGGGAATTAAAACACTGGTAATAGCTGCTGCCACTTTTGGAGGCAAAGACGGCATCCGTTATGCATTCAGAAGCAGCACACGATGCAACCAGGCTAGAAAAAAGGAATGTTTCAGACAAGAAATAGAAGCTGCCCTGAAATGTTTTACAAAGCTAGTATTTATGTTTCAAGTATAAGAAATCAGGAGAGAGGACATTGGTTTAACACCCCACCTGCAGGCTGGAATATTCCCAAATTTCTAGAGTAGAGGTTAGACCTACCAGCTCCCCAGAGGCGGCAGCTCATGCATTACGTTTGGTTATTTCAGTGAAAGCTAAACAACAATTATTTTAATGCTTTAACTATGTTTCCAGGCTTTGTGCAAAAAGGAGAATATAAATTGCAGGTGAGGAGGCATTGCAGTTAAAATCAGAAACCCCTGTTTTCTGACTTAAGGTCATTTGCTTTTGTGCTGTTTTATTCTGACTGTCCCTGGGAGGCAAATGAGATCTATAACCCTGCACTAAAAGATATTCAGAGGTAACAAAATGTGAAGTAACTGCAAACGAACTGGCTTGTAGGTGTGTAATGTCTACTCCACCACAGATAAGCAGATCACAAGGGGACAGTGGAATTTAATTTGGTGACACTCTTCCAGGTGGGTTATTAATTTTAAAGATAAGAGGTCAGAAAACCAATTGAATCTCCTGCTAGAGAGTATAAGAATAGCTCTTTTATTCCATTTTTCCATTTTCCTCTGCTTTTTCCCTAGTTAGGGTCAAAGACATTAAGTCCTCCATATTCTAGAGTGAAAGATGCAAGTGATCAGAAAAATCTTTCGGAAGATCCTTGTGTCTAGGGAAGGGCCACCCAAGGCCACCCAAAGTCTGTAAGGCACACTGCAGTTCTCGAGACCATCCATTCCCATATGACCACCCGTGACCTGAAAGAGTGAGGGGAGGAGAGGACGGATGACAAAGAAAGCGCCCACCCATCATAACTCTGCAAGCCAGTGGCAGAACCAGGATTAGAGTTCAGGTCTCCTTGACCTCACTTTGATTCCCTTTTGCTAAGGACAGTGATTCTCCAGCTCTGCCCTACAGATGCGCAGGGACCTCACTGGCCGCAGTGACTGACTGAAGGAACCATGTAGAAAAGGTCACTACTAACATTTCCTTCATAAACTGGATAAGGGCACATGGGTAGCAAGAAGATTTGAGAGTCAGCAGTGGTCTGTTGATCCAAAAAGGCTGAGACCCTTGCACCTTGCTTTTCATGGAATAGCCCCTAGGAGGACTGGCCTGAGACTTTTGTGTCCTTACCTTGACTTAGGCCTATGTCTCTTAAATTTAGCCATCTAAAGTTGTCTATGTAGATGGCTCTTTCCACCTACTCAAGGCTTGAAGGAGTCACTCCTGACTGGGTGTGCTGACCTGGGTGTGCTATGGTAGGCTGAAATGTAGAGCAGGTATGTTTCCCTACCATGCAACAGAGTCTGATCTTGAATGATTCCTGCTACCAAAATAGAAAATACTGCCTGGACTTTGCAATTCCTTTTAATGGCAGTATCGTTAGGACGCTGTTACAATCATGGCTAAACATGGGAAACGGACTAGACAGAAGAAACTCTGAACCAGTAATTCTTGTTCCAGTGTCCTGCTAGCAGCAATTTTGTGTGAATAACACTCTCTGGGTAAAGTCATGCATGACTTTTTTGGGGCCTAAAAAAGTTTCTTTAAGGAAAGGAAAATACAAGAGCAAAAGACAAGGCAAAACCTGCAAGCATCACCCAAGTCAAGGGTGAGGATTTGCGGAAAAAATAGGTCAAGATGAGACCCAAGAGAAGACCAAATAAAATAGATATTTTTGCAAGAGAAGAGAGTGCTTCATGATACAAAAAATGGAAAATAGCTTCAAGAAAGGGCAACATGGAAGGAGTAGGAATTTGCCTACTCCTGCCTAGGATGGCAGGAGACAGTTCTTATGGAACGCAAGGCCTGGGCCACTCATCGAGGAGATCCGAACCACCGTGTGCTCACATTCATTGTGCTGTTATTTACTAACAACAAAGTCAGTCTTTCTGGCTTTGTTGTTCACCTGTTAAAACAGATTTCTATGTCTTTTTAATCTACCGTTTTCATTCCATGTAGTGGCACCGTGTCCCTCCTTGCACCTGGGCTCCCCAGCCTTAGAAGGCCATTCTGGAGCAAAGCACAGCCGTCAGTTTGCAGCAAATACTGGAGATGACAAATATGTGTCGTCTACACAGTTTGGTCTATAGGTCTAATACATGGGATTGCAAATGTTTATCATCAAGCAGTTAACTGGTGAAATGCTGCCACTCCTAGAGATGCAGCCAACACCTCCATGGTTTAAAAATGCACTGCCTTCCCTCCTTTTCTGCCCAGGGCTCAGTGGCTCTCCAGCCAGGGCACTCTGCAGCACACGCCGGCTCGTCCTTACCCCATCATGCTGGTTTGCTAAGTCTCACTCCAATCTGCTTAAAAATTCCTTGCTGAGGAAGAGTTTTGCCCAATGTAAGCAACAAGCATTTTTCTCAGGGAACTGCAAAAGCCATAAGTTGTTCTTACCAGCCAGTCTCTCTGCCAGCGTGAGGGCGTGCACCGAGGGTCTGTAGTCGGGGGCGTGCTGGGCTTGCTGAGCTGCCTGCTGATGAAGGTTGTACATGGCGCTCAGAGAATTCATGGCATGAAGGGAGTAGCCATTCACTCCATAGTGCTGCATGGCGACATAAACCTGAAAACAAGAGCCCGTAGAAGAAAGGTGCTTAAAGGGTACGCGCTATTCCAGCATCCTGATGGTCCAGCAGAGCCTTGGAAAAGCTGACCTGAAACTTAAACTGAGGCATACAAGGGTCACTTCCAACCTCCTGACTTTGACGGGTTCTAGGCCAGGATTCAAACTAGTTCTGTAGACCTAAAGCACCATTGACACCAATCTAGCTTCCAAGCTGAGAGACCAGCATCTGACTGTCTCCTAGAAATGATTTACCAAACACAACAGGATTTTCAGGATTGTCATGGAATATGCTGGAAGAAAATACATTATATTACCACTTTTAATGAACTGATCAAGCTTTATCCCAGAACCAGGTGGCATTTTGTCCTTGCTGTTGCCTACAGTGGGCTGTTCCACAATTCTGTTGCCATAATGTCAAAGAATCTGTCTTATCTGAACACGTTCATGTGTAATTTATTTCCATTCATTTTTCTTAAGGGTCTTCTTAACAAAACACAAATGGTAGGCAAAAAAAACCCCATATGGTATAAAGAAAAATAAATTTGTAGTGTGACAGGGCCAAAAATCTTACAGCTAAAGAGGGAAATAAAGTTTGCAATAACTACTGGAGTCTCATAGTTCAAAGCAAGCAAATTATTTGAAAAACTAATGGCTTTTTTTTACTGTGGGTTGTGTATGAAACTTCAAGTTGTTTTTCCTTACAGACCATCTGTAAAACTGAGCTAATATTGGTCTCAAAAGCTGAATGATGAGCCATTCATCCATGTTACAGACGACTGAGGGCCTCCAGAATGTTCTTTCCTTGCTTCATAAGACATCAGAAGGCCAGATGTGAAACATTTACCACAGAAGAAAATTTCCAAAATATCATTCACACCAGTAAGTCATGAGACAGAAAGTCAATGCAGTGAATGATCATTCAGAGATAGAAGAGTTCCAGCCTGCGCAGCTGGGCTAACGTAGGGAAACAGATAGGTTATCTAGGCAACTTCCTAGAAAGTAGTTTTGATCACTGGAGGGAATTGGTTCATCTCCCATGGCTTTTAGAGGAACCTGATGCATTGAACTGCAAAAACTTGTGTGTAGCTATTAGGGTGAAAAATTAACTGTTGTTTTTTCCACAATGAGGATTATCAAATCTCACTCTCATGCCTAAAGACCTCAATTTTTGCGTGTAGTGTATTTATACCATGGAGGAGAGGATCTCAGTGAAGACAGAGGAATGGAAGTGTGTGAAGGCAAACCTGTAGTGCAGAGCTCACATGGGTGACACTACCCTCTTGCTCAGATCTCCCCTTCACTCCCCACCACTTTGATGTAGCAGATGCAAACACGGAGTGATCTTGTCTAACATCCAGAGACCAAGCTGTCGGTTCCTGAAAAAAGCAGCAAATTCCTGTGTTGTGGGGACTGGCAATGAAATGGGACCCCTTCCGACCTCCCACCTCACAAGCATCTCCCACTCATGGTGCCTGCAAGCGAGGGGGAAAGTCATTTGGGTTGGAGTATGGTGAAGCTCCCTGCCACCCTGGGGAGGTTCCTCATTGTTCTGGGATGTTTTCTTTTGACTAAGGTATTTTGCGAAGCCATGAGCAAGAGTCTTTGGGGTAGTCTTCTCAATGAGGCTACAATAATTATGTACCAATAATTCAGGAATCTAGCACTTGGGCTCATTTCTGTTTCCCCAAATCCCTTGCACTTTGCCATCATTTCATCTCAGTGCCAGTAGAGCTCATGAAGGGCAACAGATCTAGATGTGGTTACACCAGGGAGATCCGATACAGACCCTAACATAGCTTTCATCTGTTCTGGGCCTCCCTACTCATCCAGTCTAGAATCACCCCTAAATTAGTCTTCCGTTTTAGACTCCAGAAAAGCTTGGTGGCTTCCCCCACACCCACCTCCCTCTGCACAGACACCAGGTGCCTCCCTATGGCACACGGAGAGTACTACCAGTGATATTCTTTCCCAGGCAAGAAAAGAGTATAAGCAAAAAAACCTCTCCCCTAGTTTAAACTACAGAAAAACAATTTTTACATGAATAGATGAGTTATTGAAAAATGTGCCTAAGTGGGGAAGGGTACCTGAGAAATAGTTTGTAACTGTTTCTGGAAAATCTGGGGAAGGGGAGGATTGAAATCCAATCTGTTTTGTTTTTATATATCCAAGCAATTAATTTTGATTTCATTTTCAAAATGCTTAATTTCAAAATTTAACAGTTTAATTTTTAGAAAAGTAAAGACATTCCCAAATTAAAATAATCCGTTCAACCTTGATCTGTACCTTGCTATGGTTTTATTCATTCTAATGGGGAAGAAAGCACAAGCCAACACTGGTTTGAGTTGAGCCACTGGGATGATGGATATTTTTGATAATGATGCTGTTCTAAATGCAAGAATAGCTCTACTCTAATACAACTTAAGGAAGAGCTAAGCAATGCCAAAATTGTGTTGATTCGCTGTTCCAGGTGAAGAACTTCACTTGCCAACTATTTTTTGGCAATTTATTTTCACCATGGTGAGTACATAGTGAAGTTACTTTGGGGATGTTGCAGGGCTGGGCTGTACAGGTTTGCTGCTCTGGCCAGGAGCTGGGAAAACAGTTCAGAAAGAGATGTAGGCAAGGGAAAAAGCATTGCTCTCCCTTTTGCCGTTGCGGTACACGGTACGGGGCAGGAGGGGTACCGGTGACCCATGCAGCTGATATGGGACCAGAGGTGGTATCGTGCAACCCACAGGAAGGAACAGCCTGGACAACTACCCTGGCCAGGTCTAGTGGTGCCTCCAGCAAAGTCTCACCCCGTTCATCCCCTGCACAGCTGCTCCCCACAAGTGTCCCACAGCCTTGCGCACCAGGCGGGAGCACCTGGCGTGTGGATCCCTGTCGGCAGCGAAACCTGCCGAGCTGGGCAGGGGCAGCCGGCCAGAGACCTT
Source organism: Rhea pennata (assembly GCF_028389875.1). Taxonomy (NCBI): domain Eukaryota; kingdom Metazoa; phylum Chordata; class Aves; order Rheiformes; family Rheidae; genus Rhea; species Rhea pennata. The sequence continues at coordinate 10,552,148 of NC_084670.1, read as the reverse complement.
CTCTGCGGTGCTTTCCCAGACTAGGAGCTGCACTGGTGTTTCCAACCCCACACAAGCAGGGAAATGGGAGCTTTGCAGCATCATTTTGTCTCCTCTCTTCCCCCCCAACCCCGACTTTTGCGCTGGCAGACCAGTTTCACCAGCGGCAGCCGGCCCGGCGGAGTCTCAAAGCTTATTAAGTTCCTGTGCGTGTTGTGAAACCCGCTGAGGACACAGAACCTATTAACTGCCCTGGACTGCTGCCAGACCTCAATCCTTAATAGACGCTAGAGAATCCACGCTGGGCTCAACCTTGCCAGGAGATACGTGGGAGGCCAAGTGGCTTTGGCTCCCCTGCTCACAGAAATGCCCGTTTATTTTCTAATCCCCTTGGCATACAAACAGCAGCGTGCAAAACGGCGCATTCGGCAAACAGCAGGGAGAGGAGGCGAATTCCCCCAGAACGGGCAGTCCTCCGAGGACGCTGCCACTGAATTCGGGTCTGGAGCCCAGCGTTTCCACTGAAACGCTTTCCTTCGCAAGATTTCAGTTTATTTGGTTGTTAAAAGCTGCTTTTGTATATGTGTGTTTGAACAAACTCTCCTGAATGGCCTAGAATAAAATGCATTAATAAATAAATAATAATAATAACAATAGTAATAAAGCAGAGAACTTAAAAAAATAATGACAGGCACATGAGGGGAGTCAATATACATCGCAACTTTAGTGATAATTGCCTGATGCGATGCAGTGCGGATGACAGGCAGAACTTTTTGGTCTCTTGTGCAGTAAATACACCATCCCAGATTCAGTGCAAAAAAAAAAGGGGGGGGGGGAGGAAAAAAGGAGATTTTTGCATTTACTGAGCAAGATTGTTCAACCCAATAGGCAAAGTTAACTGAGACTGCAGACAATTCCTATTTAACTATCAGCTCTGAGCACACTCGAACCCCAATAAATTAAATATTTAAAAGACATCATGCAGCAATTTTTTTTAATGGAGAAAGCCATTCATCAAGCCACTGCTGTGTTTCACAAGCTGTCGAATAGTGCTTACACTGGTTAAAATAATCTTTATATTTCATTAAGCAACCAAATAAGCTGATCCCTCCCCACTGGCTGTATAGATGGTTTTAATTTTCAAAATCTGCAAATGCATCTTTTATGTCTCTGTTGGCTGGAGGGCTTAAGGAACGAGAGCAGCGAGGAGGGAGATGAGAGCAAAGTTTGAGCTCCTGCTTTGTGGAAAGGTTCGGCCTCGAGCGGCTGGCGATGCAGCGGGGAGGGTAGCGCAGGGCTCGTCGGGAAGGAAAAGGGATGTTTCACGCCACTTTTGCACGGCAGAACGGGGACTGAGAAAGGGCGCGGGGCAAGGACAGAGGGCCGAGAGGCAAACACGTGCCAGGGAGGAGGCGAGCGCTGCTTTGCCCGTGCCGAGGGCCGCGGGAGGCTTTGGTTGACCCGCTGTGAGCGCGCGGTGCGTGCCACACCGGGGCTGCTGCTTCCCTTCCGCGCGGCGGCTCTCCCGCCTCCGGCGGCCCAAGGCTCGCTCCGCTCCCGGCTGCCCGTGCTGCCTGCGCTCACCTCGTCCCCCGAAGCACACGACCTCCCTTGCTGCACGGGCCGCATCCCTCCGCCACGGCTGGCCAAGGCGCAGCTTCGCAGAGAGGACCAGGAGGAGGAGACGGGGCTTCCCGCCAGGTCTCACCGCCCTGCCTGGGCGAGACACCGGATTCTCCACCCTCTGCCTGCCGCAGAGGCCGGGCAAGGTGCATCTCTGCCCGTCCCAGGCAGACCCTGGGAGCACGTCACTCTTTACCAGCTGCTGGGGTTCAATCCAGCGCAAAACGCTTTGCACGTTTACAGAGCAGGATGCCCAGAGCAGCGTTGCTGCTCCGGCTACTTCGCTGCTCCCAGTTGCATCTTCCCAACAGCGGCTGTGAAAACTGCAATCTCCCGTAACGCCGTTAACACCAGAGCAGTGCAAGTCCCATATGCCTCTCAGCAACATAGTGTACGAGGGAAAGTTTGGCCCTGGACTTCAGAGTAGTATCATTAACTACAAGCGCTACCGTCAGCTGGCCTGGGCTTCTCGACTTGTACAAATGGCTCTAAGTTTCCCTATCTAATTAGTATCTAATTACATATGCAGGTGCACAATCCTGTCCTGAGACAAAGGAAAGTAAAGAGGAAATAGCCACTTGTTTCCTCACCTGGTGAAAACTTCTGTACCCAATAGCTGGTATTTTTACTTGCATGTATTTAAAACAGGTATGAGAACAATAAAATATATTCTGAAAATTTGAGTATTGCAGTTTTCTGCAAAGTATCTTGAAATGAAACTTTTGTATTTTCCCTTTCTACCAAGAAAGAAAGCAAAAAAAAAAAAAAAAAAAAAAAAAAAAAAAAAAAGAGAGAGATGTATTAACTGTACCCAAGAATTTGAGAACAGGGACATTTTCTGCTTGCTACTCTCTTCATTTCTCCCCCTTATTCCCCATCAAAACATCGTCAATCTGTATCTGACTTCACATGCCATCCACATAAGACATTTAATGAAATACAGAACTGACAAAGCCTATTAGAGGAGAAACGTATCGATTCCTGCAGCCTGCAACCTGAAGGGTCACTTGTCCTGGCCACAAAGCTCATGGAAAGCGGGAGAGTTGTCTCCACGGTGAGCTATCCTGAACGAGGACATCCACAACAGCTCCTTGTGCAGACGCTGCTCTGGAGTAAAGCAATGTTAAACCAAGACACTGGTTTTGCTTAAGTGGGTTATTCTGGAGGAAAACCTTTTTCTTCCAAAATAGACTGTGTCTAGATGGATGAAGCTTCTTCAACAGATTATTCTGGCTGATTTCCCCAGGTGGAAGTAGAAAGTGCCCAGCATAAGACGACAGTTGTTCTGCTCAAACTTGGCTGGACACCATGAGTTTGAGGTTGAGTGCAGGGCTCAGACCTTTGCAGGGCCTTAGGATCATTTTCTCTTTTCCCTTCAGCTTGCTCCTTCGAACAGTGAGTCATCCCAAACTCAAAAAAGGGCTCAGACTAAATTCACTGGTATGTACAAGATGCTTAGATACTATCACACAGAATGAAATAATAAAATCTATGAGGTTAAAGAGACAACTATATTTTTTTTCTTTGAGGAGTCAAGAATGGGATACCAACACCTGCTTGAGACCAGTCACCATCAGTGGGATGTTGCTTCATCATTTCATCTGAGCTTTGCAGAAATCGAGGAGACATTGGTGGGAAGAAAGGGGTATGCATGAGACTTTCTTAATGTAGAAAATAAGCTATAATGAGAGGATTATGTCTGTATTTTGATATTCATTGGCATAAAGGAATTTCAGCACCATAGGTACCATCAAGGATCTCAAGAAAGTTCATTACTGATGAAAATAAATTACCTAGAGATGCATTTTAATTTTGGAAGAGCTCTGCACTGCCTCGAGTCCGCACCTTGAAGCAAGACACCCCATGCAGAATGGGAGAAGCACCAGGAAAAAATCACAGAAGAAATGACCTGTACCTTGCTCCTGTTGGTGTACGGTTTTCTGTAGGTGACAGAAAAATAGCAGCAGTCCTGTCACATAAAAAGAAAAGTTGTAGTCCGTCAGCCTGGCACAGCACTGTCGGCGCCTGCTCAAATGGTATGAACTGCTGCTCGTGTTTCCCTACGTGAAGCGCGGGAATCTGTTCATTTTTAACAAGGAATAGCAGACAACAGTTTGTGTTAACAGTGTCCCCCTTATTACTGCTAGCAACAAACGTCATCCAAATAAAATCACGACAAAATATTCCCCTGGTCCTAGGGGGGACCTGCTTTATGATTTCGTGCTTCCAGCCCTTATTCAGACACACTTTAAATCAGCAAGATAAATAACGAATCTCTGCCCCTACTTATCTGACAATCTAGCAAAGAGGCTCAACCTATCCACAGACATAGGTTTATATGTATTCGGTGCTAAACAAGTTACATACCTAAGGGGTTCTGAATAAATGAACCTTGCAAAAGGTTTTCTTCATTTTTTTTAATATCCTTAAAACTTTAAAAGGTCCAAATATAAAAGAGTCCAAAATCATGTAGGATAATAACTAGCATGTCATAAATCAGTTTTGTTCCTCACATGAGATTGTTTCCTTAGACTTTCAGCAATCTCACCTTTGTAGTGGTTGAAATATAAGTAACTTGAAATACTGCAACACATCATATTTTCTCGTTCAAATGCCAAAGTCTCAGAGCAACATGCATCACAAAAACAGGGTTCCAGAGGGTTTTTCTTATGACTGGAATAAAGGAATTGAGAATAGCTCCAAAAATCAAGATTCCTCGTTTCTAATCTACCTGCAATATTTTTACACCTGTACAAATCCCTGGATCTAAATACAGTTAATTTCTAGATGTAGAGGGAGATCCAAATTGTATCTAGTCTGCTTGAACTAATCTCAACTCACTCAAAGCAAAAGTTGGCTTATTACACAAATTTTTGCAGCAGCTACTACTGACCTTATTAATACTACTCTATTCCTCTTCAGCCTCAGGCAGGCAGTGCCTTTCTCTAGCCTTTAAAATGAGGAGGATCATTTTCTTAAAAAAGTGAAGTTAGCTAGCAGCTGAAATTTGGAAATGCTTCCATTTAAGGCCAGCGTCACAGTTCTGGGGTAGACCTCGTCGAAGATCTGCCTCCGTCAGGGCCTGGTACCGAGCAGTCCAGTGACCGTATTTATAACGCTCACGTACTCGCAGTGGAAGTGTAAGAGGATCTGAGAGGTTTTGTAAGGTTTACGAACCAAACCTCAGGGCACCCTGCTGAAACGGGGGAGTTTGATCGTGTGGCTCTGCAAACTCGGACACGGGTTACGAGCAGGTGAGACAACGGGCCCCGGCTGACGGAGGTAACTCATCAGTTCCCGTGACTTTTATTTAAAGCTTTTGTGAAATCATCCTTTTTGTTCCCCCTCCCTCCATCAAAACCCTGGATAACGGAGCCAAGTGATTGAGCAGACAGTTCTCATTTAAAGAGTTTCTAGAGCTTCTGCTCGCGGAGGCGTGCTTCAAAGTGCGGTCTCCAAAGCTCTGAAATAAAACAAAACCAAGAGACCCTCAAAAGCGTCTACTTTTGAGCCAGACACAATTTTGAAGGCTTGGAGACCAGCGATTTGCAGTGCAGGGGCTGGATGGGGACCACCGTGGGGCTAAATCTCTTGCTGTCCTTTCGAGCCCATCAGTCGTGATTTACACCCGACAAAGCGTTGCTGCGGATCGGGTCGGTGTCCACACAGCTCCCGTTTCGCTTTCGGAGTGATGTTTAGCCCTCACTAACAGCTCTTGTAATCTAGGCTGAAGCAGAAACGTTTTCCTGAGTAAACAAGAAAACCTCTTAAAAGGAACATCACCTTGGCTCTAGATCCCGTTCTGCTTCCAGTTCAGTGAAGGCAAAGAAAGAAGGCGTTTACCCTGATTTCTCGCGGCTACTGTTACAGCGGAAACAGCAGCCAGACCCACCCCGGGCCGCTCGAGCACCCACGGCCCGGCGCTGCCGCCGCCGCGCACCCCCCTTCTCGGGACGTCGACCGCCGCGGCCGGCCCGTCCTCTCCGTGTCTCGAGCCCTCTGCCTCGAAACCAGCCCTGAGTTCAGGACTTGGAGTAACCCTAAAGGGCCGTGCAAGCAAACTACCAAATTCACAAACAGCTTCGAATGTTTAACTTGGCTCTTTGCATGCAAACACCCCTCGTGCAAAGCCCTCGCTGCTTCCAAAACAAGCATGTTTCTGGCTTAGCTGCGTTTGGATGTGGTTTGCCTGGCTCGGCCCTTCCTCTCGCTTCAGTAAAAACGGCTTTGCTGGAGAAGCGTCATTTCGTCCGCCTTAACGCTGGCGGAGGGAATTTTCCAAACTGCAGGAGGAGAGGGGTCCAGCCTCGCCTCTGCCCTTTCCCGGCCTGGGGGACTCGGGGGGGTTTCAGAGGCAATCAAAAACATTTCCAGCTCTTCTCCTGCTGCTCAGCAGCTGTTACCACCACTCCAGGTGCTGGATTGGCAGAAGAGACCACGTACTTGGTGCTGGCCCGGCACCTCAGCCAAGACCCCGGGCTCCGGGAGGATGGTGGCGACCGGGGCGCGCTCCCCTCTGCTTTCCTTTGGCTATGGGAAAGGGACAGCAGCGGACAGAGGGCAATTTCTTCACCCACCACAACTATTCACAAAGCAAGACAGGGCGGTAAGCGAAGGGTGCCAAGCTGATAGTGATTCAATGCACACTAGGGGGAAGAAGAGAAAAGCATCCTTGTGAAATTCAGTGTTTTTCGCCCCATCATTGGGGTTCATCTCACTTGGCATGGAGCGACTTTCCTGGGTGCTCTTTCATCTGTTTAGCTGAAATGCTGCAAAGCCACAGCAGCACCGGCGATTTTGCTTGAATCTGATCTCAGGTAGACCTGAAGAACAAACTAATTTTGAAGGAAACAGAGAACATGAAATCCCGGGCCCGGGATGTTTCTGCAGGTACAACTGGATTCTGGGTCTGCCCCTGCAGACAGTGTTTGTAGCACTCTAAAAACTGCAGTCACAACCCATGTGGTGGTAATTGCTTTTGCTCAGAGTAAGGTCAGGCAGGATGACAGGCAAGGCTTACCTTAGCCAGAAAGAAAAACAAAAACAAAAACAAACAAACAAAAAAAACTCCTGAAAAAGACCTCTTCAGAAAGCTGTAGAGCTGCAGGATGCTTGGTACTTTTGAAAGAATAAGCATCTGCCTTGCAGAAGTTTTGAGTTTTCTTTCTTCACAACAGACAATGCTTGTTTTCCTCGCTTCACTGCAAAAGCCATTTGTGCTCAATGGCTTTTCCAGGGAGAGGAGGGGGGAAAAAAGAAAAAAGGAGCTATGCCCTCTTAAAACAGGGCCACAAATTAGAGTTAGTACAGAAACCGGTGGCTGGGGAGAGCTGTGGGTGTACGTAATGCTTCCTTTCCCGTAAGCTTTTGGATACGTACACTGAATTCACTGCAGCTGCCAAGGTAAGCAATGTATTTTGGCCATCAGCAGGTGACCTGAGCTTTAGAGAGCCGCACGCTGCAGAAGAAGCAGAGCAGCTGAACGGGCGCCAGGGTGCTGGTGCAGCCCGTCGGGCACACCCGGCCCCAGCTGACACGCACCGCGCGCGCGGGGCGGCTGCCGGCTCGTCGCCCGCCCGGCTCGCGCCGCGGCAGGCACCGCGTTTCTGCAGCTCCCGTCACCGCAGCGTTTCTGTGCATCTGCCTGTCCCCCCCCCCCCCAGCCCATCTGGTTTCCCTTTTTCGGAGCAGGCTAGAGAAATTCCCAAGCACCCTCCCATCCGCACTACTTTCCATTTTATTATCTGGACGATTTAAAGTAGTATTTTTCATGTCAATGTTTGCTCTGGCCACACAGTGGCTGCAGCTGGTCCCAAAAGTGGTGTGCCAGCAGCTACCAGGAAGAAATCCCATTCGCACAGTGGCCCACCCACAACTCCTGGCCGTAAACGCTCGGAGAGCTGCTGGCCCCAGGCACCCCCTGCGTCCCACCCTGCTCCATCCCTCGCTCAGAGGCTCTGCCCTTTCCAGCAGCTGTGGCAGCACCAGACCTGCTTTAGAAATTGCAGAGGGCACGATCCAAATCCCACTGAAGTTAATAACGACAACAACAAAATAATAATTTCAGTAGCTGTTGGGCTGCAATAGGCTGAAGGAAAAAGACACAGAGTTTTGACTAATCTCGGTATGTTATAAGTTAATTCCTACATATGTAGTAGCATTTCAGAATTCTTCACTCTATCAACAAGCATGTTTTGCTGGGCAGTCCCCCAAAATAGCTGCACACAGATTGGAATATTTGGGCTTCTTCGACTCCTTGTTCCTCAGCATTTTCCCCAGGAGTCCCCCCCCCTCCAAACAAGCAGCTCTAAATGTTTCTGTTCTGACTTGAGTGGTGGAAATCAGTACTGAAGCTTCTGAAAGGGTTCAAACCTAACTGGCACTCGTCAGTACCTCAACAGAAGCATTTCCAGCCTGAAGAGCTGAATTTTGGCTAGCTGCTGGGTATTCCCTGTGGGGATGATACAGCTGGTGACTTTGAAAACACAGCCTACTTCTAGCTAAGGGTTTGCCGATGGATTTAGTAGCGGAAACAGTAGATAGCCGCATTGGAAGAGTTTGGTCCCTCTTCCTTTTCTGCAGCATCTTTATTTTGGTAGGGCTGGTTTGATGACAACCAGGGCAGGGTGGTGGAAATCTCTGTTCTTTCTGGATGCTTTTAATCAGATTCCTTTCTTCCTCAATGAATTTTTTTTTTAAGAAAAGGATAAATACATGACACTGGGAACAAAACCCACTGCAATCGTTCCCTCTATGACTATATTGTGTAAAACTTGCCTGGCCAGCCTGCCCTCACCTCTGGCAGGTGGGAAACTGTCTCCAGCTCTGTTTCTGTCTCTTTGCCACAAGTAGCAGCCCTGATGCCAAGGGGAAGCAGACCTGCACCAGCTCCATGAAACAGAGGTTCATCTTCCGAGAGAGCAACCAAATCCCAGCCCACCAATTCATGCAAGTACAAGAAGAATGTCCTGCTTGGACATCAAGATCTGTTTGAAATAACATGGAAAGCTGAAACACCTCTTTAACTGTCTGATGGTATGATTTGGATGTATTGTTTTGCATTGAGTACACTGGTGTAATTTAATATACCATCGGTCATACGGTAGCTTAAAGAGCTGAAGTCACTCTATGCTTTCAGAGATTTTCTGCCCTTAAAGTTCTTAGCTATTTAAATATCCAAATGGAAAAAAAAATGAACTTAGAAACATGATCTGAAAGCCAAAGGGATGTAAGTTCAATTCTCTCCTGCTGGGGCAAATGAGGGACCTCAATTGACATGCATAAGCTTACTTACTGGTAAAGGGGAAAAAAACAGCTAAAGTGCCAATCCTGAGATCCAGGTATTGAGGGAGAAACAGAAAGCAGAGAGCATCTGCAGAGTCAGTCTGTCCCCACCACCACCCTGAGCAGCAGAGAGATCACAGATCGGAGGTATATAAACTTCTCGTCAGGGTGAGCCCTCCGTCCTGCCCTTCCCTGTATGAGGCATCGCACCGGAGCTTCTCAGGGGGAATCAGCCTTTGCCACTCATCATAGGATGAGGCATCATGCCTTGCACACTCGGCACAGGGCTGAAGGTGCTGAAACTCCAAGGCCCCCAGGGACTTGGAGTCCAACCCTTCCTGCCTCGGTTTAGCTGTCCAAGATTTGGAAAGCTAGAGAGTGTGGAGCAGGAAAAGCAAAGGGGCACCTGAAAACATGGCAGAGGAAGAATGCGGGGTGGGAAGGAGGTGAGGCTGTGGCCCAGCGCAGCTTTGGGGGCCATCTCTGCAGCTCACAGCACTGAACCCCAGCCAGCCCGGCCCCCACTTCCCCCTTTTCCCTGGGACCCCTGCAGCCAGCCGGGCTCCGCCGTCACCTGCCCCGGCAGGGAGGACAGGTCCCACTGAATCAGCTAATAGCACATTTCTTTCCTCATTTGCTTTGTGCTCCTGGCAGAGGCAAGGGGAGAGGAAGGAGGAAAAAAAAAAAAAAAAAAAAAAAAAAAACTCCAGCCCTGCCTTTGGGGAAGCAGGAGGCTACTTCAGACAAAACTGTTATCCATTAACATCCAATTATCACTTGGTCCAAGCCATTAATTATAAATCAGCCTCCTAATTGGGATAATTAGCTCTCTGCTACTTAATGTAGTATGACTGATGCGTTTGGAAAGAAGGTAATCACTCCATTTGTTTAGCGTTAGGAGAACAAATCCAACTCTCATGGTTTAATTTCAGCCTCTCCTCCTCCCCCCCAAAACAGCATGAAAAGCTCTTTCCAGTCCCATTAATTGTTTGGGAATCACGATGTTGATGGACACACGCCAGCCCCGCAGGGCTTTGGGGGAGGGCAGACCCAGCGGGGCTGCGCTGGGGGCAGCCTGGACCATCACCCCGACACTTGCCCACGACCCCCACTTCGCATCGTGTCCGTCCGTCCCCCCCCCCCCCCGGGGGATTGCTGTATTTTAGGGAAGGGGGGTTAATTAGACGGGACGGGGCAAAACCCAGGCGCGACCACAGGTGCGACGGCTCCGGAGGAATCGCGGTGCGGCCGCGTCTCTCCGCGCCCGCTCAGCCCGCACCGCCACCGCGGACGGGCCTCGGGAGGCTGCCGGCAAAACCCGTTTAGGGGAACGGATGGAAGAAAGGAAAAACAAAAAACACCCAACACTTTGTCTTCCTTTTAAATTTCTCTCTCTCAAAAAATTTTTCCCCTCTTTCTCCTCCTCCTTCCCAGTCTTCTTTCCCCCACTTCCCCGGGATGTCTCATTAATGCCGGCTGCTCGGCGAGCCGCCGATAGCTGCGGGACATGATTAGATATTTATTACTGTCATTTACATGGAAAACTTGAGCTAACCAAGTGGAACCGGAGGGGGGCCGCCGGAGGGGACTGCACGGACTTGGGAGGGGGGGAGGATTTCTTTTTTTCCCTGGCGCTGGAAATCGAGCCGAAGCCCGGGACACAGCGGGAGCCCGGCCGGCTGGAGCAGCTGCCACGGGGGAGGATCCCTCGACGGGACGAGTATTTCGGGGCGCTCCTCCCGCCCCAAAGTCCCAGGCTGAGCTTGCTCTTTGCCCTGCCCGCGTTTCGTTTCGGAAGAGCTCGGACAGCGTTTGGTGCGCGAATCTCCCCGGGTAAACGGGCGCGACGCTCCTGCCGTGGGGCTCGACGGTGCCCGCACGACCCCGGGACTGGGGACACCGCGGGTCTGGCGCGTCCCCAGCCCTCCTGCCGGTCCCCCCCGCGCCGTGCGCCCGTCGGGGAACAGCGGAGAGAAGCAGCAGGCCGTGGCCGGGAGATGTGGGGCGCCGGGCGGCTCCGTCCCAGCGCGCCCGCCCGGGGAGCTGCCAGCTCCTTCCCCCCTAAAAAAAAGCAGCCGCGGCGGGTGTCCCGGGCCGGGCGCCGCCTCCCCCGGAGGAGAAGCTTCCCGGAGCGCCTTGCTCTGTCTCGGTCCCCTCCTCCCCCCGCAGTGCCCGTCCCGGCCTCTCCCCCGGGACACCCTCCCCCCCCCTCCCCGGTAGAACCAGGTCTCCGTTCCTTTGCCCCTGCAAGGAGGCCTTGTCCCCGGTGCCCCCCACCCCGGGCAGCAAGCTCCGACCGGGGACACTCGCTTTCTCTCCGCCGAAGCGCAGGCTGCGGCTGGAGCCTCCCCCTCCCCTTTCCTCGCTGATGTCCCATGGCCCGAGGGGCGACTCTGGCGGAGATATATGAGATCTCTCGCGGTAAAAATATGCATGCTGATCCCCATTTGGTTAGCCCTGTAATGGAGGTGTAAATAGGTTTCGACTGCGAAGCCCTTAATTTATCACGCGAGCCTGACAGCGCAGGTCCGGGGTTCATACACGCCTTACAGGGGAGGGGGTCCCGGCGCAGCCCGGCTCCGCGACTGTTTCACCGTCCAACCTTTCCAAAGTGTGGTGGCGAGGGATTTTCCCTAGGAACACTTCCCAGCCCTGCCAGAGCCTTGCCCTCTCCTCGCTGTCCCTCCCACACGCAACTTTCCAGCGACCCAAAGCCCCCAGCGGCCGGGGCCGGCCCAGCCTGGCTCCCCCCACCTTCACCCCGGTGGATTCATTGAAACACCGATGTGTGCAAGTGGGGCGCAAGTTGCGCTCTCCCGCCCGCAGTCCGACCTTCCCCCGCGCCCGCGGTGCGCCCCAAACCACGGCGGAGCGGCCGCCCCGGCTCCAGCCCGCTCCGCGGTTCGTCCGAACTGGTTAGCATTTTTTTCCCCCCTTCCTCTTTTTTCCCCCCCCCCCTTGGGAGAAAGCGTACTATATTCCGAATAAAGTACGAAGGGCGCAGCAGGGGCTGCGGAGCAGTTGGCGAGGACTTGCGCTGGACCCCGGGTCGGGCTTCCCTTCCTCCGCGGGGCGCGCATCCTCGCGAGCGGCTCCTTCGCGGGGCGCCGAGTCCTCTCAAGTGTTTCCTCACACACCCACGTCGCGAACAAGCCCCCCAACTTGTCTTAATCCCCCCCCCCCCGCAGCCTCCACCGCCCCCCAACCCTCCACCGCGGAGCCTCGCTATCCCGGGCCGGGGTGTCCTACCTGAGGCGGCGGCGGCGCAGCCTCTCCGCCCGCCGTGGGAGCCGGCCCGCGGGGCGAGGACACGCGTGGGAGTGGGAGCGGGCGCTGCGCCCCGGCCTCGCCCCCTGCCCGCCTTACTCCATCCGCCCGCGCTGCCTCCGCGCTACCTCCGCGCCCGGCGGAGCTGCCATCTACCGGGAGGCAGCATTGAAGAAGGATTTTTAAAAGGAGCTTCATAGCGACCCGGGAGCTACCCAGCAGGATTTTCAATGGTCCTCCACCCTGTCAATCAAAACGGGGCTGCTGATACATCGCATCGCGCCCCCCCCCTTCTTACCAGTCATTTACTCCAAGCCGAGGTGTAAACGGCTAATTAAATCCCTGGGAGCGGACGGGATGCCGGGGCAGGGAGGAGGGCTAGCCCCCGGGCCGGGGGGGTGATGGCGTCCCTAGGACACAGGGGAGGGAAGCGTTGCCCCCCTCCGCCCCCGGCTTAACGCCTCGCCGGAGCAGACACTGAAGTTTTCCTCTTCCTCGACGGCCCTGTGCTGGGGGGAAATCATCTTTTCCAGGTGTTAACTACAGACCTGACCCGATCCTGCACCCCGGCCCCGCGGTCCCCCCATATCTGTCCCAGCTCAGCTTGCTGCCCCCCCCCCCCCCGGCTGGTCTTCAGCGGTGGGCGAGGGAGGGGAGATAAATTTCCTGCTGGCTGAAGCGGACGGACGGAGGAGCCGGGGGGCGCTGGGGGAGCCGGCGGCGAGAGGCGCCGGGCTGCTGCGAGGGCGAGGGGAAAAAGAAGGAGAGAAAGCAACACAGAAGAAACACCCTCCTCTTTATTTATTTATTTATTTTTTTTGTTAATTTGTTTTACGATACTTCAAATTTTTGTTTCCGAGATGTAAAAATAATAAACTGCCCCCCTTCTTTCTTTCTTTCTTTCACTGCGGGATTTTCGCAGGTATCTTTCCGACCAGTGGTCGGGCTGGTTATCTGGCAGGGCTAACTAACTGGAGCGGTGGTTGTATTTGCTTTTCAGCTTTGCCATGCCTTCGCAGCAGAAAGAGCAGTTTAAAGCCTTTAGAGAGATTGCTAATAGATGCCAGCTCCTTGCCTTTAGATTCTCTCCCAGCCCAGAAGGGTTTAGGATAGGATTGGGAGACAAGACGCCATTTCAGGCTCCAAAACACCCTGTTTTAAAATGACTGCGGGTAAGAGGATTAAAACAATAATACCCTTCTCTTCTTGAAGGTTTTTTTTTTCCTCTCTCCCTCCTATAGAAAAGATTTCTTCTCCCAGAGCAAAACCGTTTAGACAGGAATTAAAGGAACAAGAAAGAATAAGAGGGGGAGAGAGGACCTTTTAATTTGAGCTTGATATTTTTGTACAAATTCTATCCCCCCCCCAAAAAAAAGAGGGAGTCGGTCTGGCTAGAGACACCAGAAAGCTCCAAGTGCCACTTTCCTGTTTTTATTTTTATTGTATTTTTCAGAGGAACAAGAGAACCAAGTGGTTGTCCTGAGAAAGGTGTGTGTGGGGGGAAGGCTCTGTTTAAATCTATTTCAGTCTATTCCTGTCCTCGGGCCACCAAAATCCTACTTGTTACCCCCGAAGAGCGCGAGCCCCTCTGCAGCCCTCGCCGCTTGCAATGCATCTCTCCTCGCTCCTATGATTAATAACCGTTTTTTTTTTTCATGAAACCGATTGGACAAAATGCAGTGCTTTTATTGCAGTTATAATTTTTCGGGAAGCATTTGACCGTCGTACTGAGAGCCCAGGCTGGCTCGGGCATCACCCCGCAAAACCGATGGTGAATTGCCCTCCTTGCTCTTTTGGGGTGTCGCTGCAAAGGGATCCCTCCACTTTGCAACCGGCACAGTCCCCTTTCCGCTCATTACAACGAGTTAAGCAGAGCAGAGGAGGAGGGCGGGCAGGTGATGCTTCCCCAAACTGAATAACCCGCCTGGACACCCCGCCGAGCCCCCAAGCCCTGGGTCGGAGCAGCCCGGCGGACCTGTAGCTCGCAGGAGCCGGGGCAGAAGCCTCAGCCCCGGGGTGCAAAAATCTTCAAAAGTGGCCGGCAAACTTTGCCGGGCTCCTCGGCTGGATTTAGCGGAGCAGGGTCCCCCCCGGGTGCCGGGGCCGGGGAGGGGGGGGTCTGAGCCCGCCGGGGCGGGGGCAGCGCGTCTCGTCTGTTGTTGCTGAATTGCCGCTTGCAGCCCAGACACGAAACACCAGCCCCTCCGACCGCGGTTGCACTATTGTCTCGCCTTTCTGGTCGCCGAGCTATTAAGCACTGGGGATTTTGTGACTGCTTCGATGCAAAACCCTTAGTTTTAATTCTTCCCCCCCCCCTCCCCCCCCCTTGCAGAATTAAGAAGAGTTCCTTTCTGTCTTTAGGAAATCTTCCCGAGCTCTCCAGCGGCCGGATTTCTGCTGTTTAACCAGCCCTTATAAATAAATAACAGTATTTAATTTAACGCATCTTCACAGAAATGAGTAAATCGTGCATTTAGCACAGCTCGGAAAAGTATCCGCAGTTTGCCCCTTCAACTGATTTACTAGATTTACCCCCTGCCCCAATGTATCGATGCGGTCAAAATACGAGGAAACCGGTTACGAGTTGCGATGAAATCGCAGGTGTTTCTTCTCTAAAACGCGGAGGAAGGATGCGGTCTGCGGGGGAGGGAAGGCAGCCTGGGGAAGGGAGCTCCGGCCCCGCCGAGCCGCCCCGCCGAGCCGCGGCTCCCCGAACTTGCGGCTGCCGCCAAGTCCGGCACCAGCCCTCGGCTTTGCTAGATTGTCACTCCCGCTAACAAAATAAAATAGTAACGATAGTAATAATGATGATGATGATAATCACAATAAGAATAAAACGAGGAGTGGGGGGAGAAGGGGGCCAGAAATCGGGCAATTTTTACGCTGAAGTTTTGCTTTGCGCAAAAAAAAAAAAAAAAAAAAAAAAAAAAAAAAAGAAAAGAAAAGTCAAAATACAGAAATTTTCTGCCTTCGCTCGAGCCCGCGCGGGAAGGGGGCGTGGAGAGAAACGGCAGTTTGTTAACTGATCAAGTAAAAAGAGTATTTTACATTCCCGTGATATTAACGATAACATTTTGGCTAAATGGTTAGGTTCAGATATGTACCAAAAAAAACCAAAAAACAAAAAACAAAAACAAAAAAAACAAACAACAACAATAACAAAAAAAAAAAACTTGAAAGCCCATTTCTTATGTCTTTCATTTTCCTAAGCAGAACTTCAGGTTTCTCCCTATGTAGGCACTAAGCATCCTCACCTGACCGACAGGAAGAACAGCGGATACTTTTCATCTGAAAACGGCTTTTTAAGAAAAAAAATCAATTAAATGATCGGGGCATCAATTTGGAAGAAACCTGTGCTTTCTTCATTTTCTTTAGAAATATGTGTGATAGTTTCCCTATCTTAGGTGTTTTTAGCCCCCCCCTCTCATGTATGTAAGTATGTGCCATAATGGAAAATAATTGTATGATCGTTTTTGCGCAAGGACTGTGGCTGCTTCCTTCAGAACAATTCAAATAAAAGCCCGGCTGGTTATGTTTTAAACAGTTAATGCATTAACTCCCTCTTTCTCTCTCCCATTGTTTTTGTGGATTTGCTTATATCTCATGCCAGGACAGTAAACCGTACTAGAGATGCAGACATTTAATTTTAGGCTGAATGACCAGAAGTAAAGCTCCAGCCCTGAAAGATGGACAAGGAAGAAAACTGCAAACACTGACAAACCTCCTTACCCCTGGATCTACGGCAAATATAGTGCAAGATGATTTATACTTGCCTCAAATTATTAAGGCTACAAGGTCTTAAAATAGCTACTTAACCAAATCAAGGCCACTTTGCTTTGTTGTGTTTTGGTTTTTTGGTATGGGGCATCTTTTGGGGGTTTGAAATGTTCCAGACATTGTCCAGTACTTTGTCCCTGACGCCAACCGCATTCGTGTGAGACCGAAAGGGGATTAACTTGTGAACTTTTAAAAATCAGAACTTAAATGAGAGGCAAATCTAGGCCACAGCTCATTGTGGGAACCGTTTCTTAAGCAATTAAAGCGAGAAGAAATTCCTCGCAGCCTTTTTCCTTAAAGCAGCTTTCTGAAGGATTTAAGGAGGACTAGTGTCCGGTCCATCAAGAAAGATTTAAACTGCACAGTGATATAGAAAATCTCCACTTGCTCTTATTTAAAGGGGCACTATCACCATTTCCATAAGACCCTTGACATTGTTTCTTTAATCTTGTTTATAAACTTAAACAGATTTAAAAAGTTTTTTTTCTCTCCCCTGCCTCCTTTTTTTTCCATGAATTCATTGAAAATATATTTGATGCAGTATTTGAAAAGAGACCAAAAAGGCTCACTTTTAAGGATTTTCTGTTACTAAAAACTCTCAAGCCACAGCTTGCTACATTTCTCCTTTTGCTCTTGGAGGTTTGGAGGAAAGTGAGATTAGCGGGAAGAGGAATTTATATATTTTTCCTCCAGGGTTAACTATGCCATAAAAGTTACTTTCTCCCCAAATTAGGAGCACACAAAGCACCCTTTCCCCCTAAACCAGTTCAAACCCTCATACAACATTTGTGCTTTAGGACATTTTCCCTGTATGTCCTAAGAAGCCTCATGCAATGTCAGATTTCTTTCTTTTACTCCCTCCCTTCCCTTTCCTTGCCCCACTATACTTGCACTGTCTCCTTCTTAAATCCGTCTGCCTTAATGCACACTGGCTGTTGTGGCTAGATCCTACCCATGTTTAGAGGTCATCTAGTATTTATTTCAGTTTTTCCAAATCTAACTATTTAGCAAGGTTTTCTGCACAGCATAAAACAATACCTGCTAACCTTATTCCAGTGAAACCAGTTGTTCCCCCTTAAGTCTTTAAAAAAGCAGAAAAAAAGAAAAGAAAAAAGAAAGGGGAAAAAAAGTCAACACCTTGGAGTCACCAAAGCTTTTGGTGCTTATAGCTAATTAATAGCCCTAATGATATTTTTCCAAGTCCATGAATACATTATGTTTGCAATCCAAAAAGGCGTTAGCCCCATTCAAGGGTACTTCAACATCTGCTCATTTAAGGGCAATTAATCATTTTGATATATGGTTTAAAATTGACTGCTTCCAAGGGACTTTTTTTTTTGACAAGAATAACAAAGCAATTTGCCAGGAGCCATCTTCTGGACATGTTATTAGCAGAGCCTTCATCTTAAAGAGGGTTTTTAAAAAAATCCTCAGATTTAGGTACCTGCTTTAAAGGGAACCCAACACCTTCTCACCCGCTTTCTTTCTTACACCTCCTCCAATTCTTCATTTGCCCTTTCATTCCCGTGACAAGAGTTAGAGATCTTTCCCGTCGTAAACCTCTCTGCAGAAAGTTATACCTTATTTGCAATGGCATGCAGTATTATAATTTAGCTCCTCAAGGAGAAGGTGAGCTGAATATCATGAAACATGAAGCAAGCTCAGCTTCTTTTCTCCGCACTCTTTCTTAATTGCAATAACAGCTAGCTTTAGATATTCAACTAAAAATGTTCTGCATTTCCTTATGGGCCTCATCCTTCCTTCATATGCAGCCAAGGAAATTTCTTTTTGCTATGAACTGCAGTTTGTAACAGTAATAAACCATTTGTTAGTTTAGCTTATTTTTAAAAAAAAATACCTGTAAGAAATCAAATCTACCAAGAGTATTAGGTGAAAACAGCCAAAGAGATCGATTTTTTCAGCCTCCGGTTCCTGGTAAAAGTGTTAGCTGAGAGAATGTAAAGGGGAAGTCTCTTGCGTGCAGAGAATTTAAAGCATAGTTATGATGGGCAGGTCTCCTTATTTACTTATTCACTATATCCCAGTTGTGTTCAGAAACTCCTACTGAATTCAGGGCCTTTTGCAGCCCGGGAGCTGTAGAAGAAGCGAGAGACTGGGCACAGAGGCCTTGGTCAGCTGCCTCCCAGCCCTCCTCGGACCCGGCCGCACGTTCCCTGAGGACACCCCATGCCTGGACCGTGTTAGCCCAAAGACACACGTGTTTTTCTTGCCTCCTTTTCACTGACTGTCTACAAAGCTTCTGCAACCCCCCTGGCCAGCTGCCATGGAAAACTTGTTATTAGAAATATTCTTATTTGCTTTAACAGATTCTTCTTTTTTTTCTCCCCTACTCAATACAAGGATTCCTTGGGTGCTAACATCTGGATCCAGAGCCCTCTGTCCTCTCCCATGGCTTCCTGCTGCTCCAGGACCATCCAGGGCCTGAGCCGCTCCTCGTCTTTGTATAGATTTTATCCATTGGTATAAAGCGAAGGAAAACACCACTGTTTGTTTAAAGATTTTGCTTAAACCTACTTGAGTGCAGTTGATTTAAAAGATGTCCTCCTTACAAAACATTTTGATTTTAATTAGGAATTTGAAGCCACTCTCAAAATAACTAAATAACCTGCCATAAAAAAAAAAAAAAAAAAAAAAAAAAAAGCAGAAGTGGGCAGTTGTGATTTGGCTCTGCTGCCAAGGTGTTTTGCGAGAGTTGCAGTCTGAGTATTGTACGTCTCCTTTCCCCCTCTCCGGGCCAGGCTTTGTGGGCATCTCCCAGGGCATGGGAGAGATAGTATGAATGGGAGTCTGACCGCCAGCGAAAGCGGGGTCACGAACACCGATGTGGCAGCTGCCCGCACCAAAGCCCCTCGGATGCATTGCTGAAAAGACCTCTTCTAGTGTCTGTGTTTTAAGATCTTCTGAGAAAGAGATTTTCCCTCCTGCATTGGACTTGATTAGTGTCAATTCAATGTCATTCCAGATCCTTTATCTTCGTATTTTGCCCAGAACCTTCCTTGCAGAAAATAGCTGATAAAATGGCCCCCAAATCCCACTGTTTGAGCAGGTTGTGGTCTGAGAGGACTTGAACAGAGATGGAAAGTTCAGCACCACCTTTGCTGCTGGAGGAGGAACTGGGGTAAGTCTGACCTGCCCAGTCCCCGTGTGAACGGTAGAGAACTTTCTTTTTTGTGATTGCCTCTCCACGGATTAATTTAGGGGGAAATAAGCTCTTGGGGCTTTACAACGGTTATACTGAAACCTGGCATGAACAAATCGATCTTCCTGGCTCCGCAGACTTCCTTTATGGCTGGGGTCCGCCTGGTGATTTTAATATTCTGTATGCTCGTTGGAAGCGCTGTGGGATGCTGCCTCTCCTCTGAAAGGCATTTCCTCGCCAGAAAAGCCTTTCCTCACCGCTTTGAGAGGTGGTGAGGTCTCCACGTGGCTGCTGCACTCTGTTTTATTATTTACACCCTAAAGGAATGTGTGGAAAGAAATTTAGGTGTGGAGGGAGGCTGTGATAGGGATATTGCAGCTCCTAGAGCCTGTCCTCTAGTTCCCGGAGTGGGAGAAATGTTGCCATGTCTGTGCTACTTCACGTTATCCATGTGCTAGTGGCAAAAACTAAAAAAACGAAGCCCAACTCCCCTCGCCGTGCAAATATTTTTGTCTCCTGATGCAGATTTGTAAAACTTGATGCAAACACCACGAGGGGTTTGGGATTTCCCTAGCGCTTTCTATCCTTTCCATGCAATTGCTCTTCCATTTCCCCCAAGGGAATCAGCGCCGCCAGGGAGAGCCCACGGGGGCTTGGAACGGCCTCCCCTCCCGCCCGTTTGAGGGAATTCTGCGCTTGGACCGTGCGTTGCTTGGGGGCCCGGCACCCTCGTCACCCACGGCAGGACGCCCGGCACCTGGCGCAGGGGGCGCCTCGGGCTGCTGCTGCTGTAATGCGCGGCCAGGACAAAAATCCTCTGGAAATCTTTCGGATCAGAACAGAAGCTCCGGAAAGCTGCTTAAATTCAATTCGTGAGTATGGCCTGGCGTGGAGAGTCTCTGCCTAGGAGGAACGGAGCAAACGCACGGTCTCTGCCTTGCTCTTCTCCGCAGCACCCTGCGGCTCAGGGAGCTGCCATCAGCTGTGCGTGTGCTCTGCGTGCGTGCGCGCGTATGTGCGCGCGCTGCTTGCTATTTTTACGATAAGTCTCCAAGAGGACCTGCTCTGTACAGGAACTAGGTGATGTGCCTGCCTCTGTGGGTAAAGGTAATATATGAAGTTTGAGGGGTTTCTGGTCCTGATTTTCCTGGATCTTTAAGCTGCTGTGCAAGCTTTCGTTCTCCAGCCCGGGACTCCTTCCGCACACCGAGCTGGGACCTTGCTCTGCTGTGCGGGCAGCACAGCTTGACCTGGACTCCGCTGTTGCCTTCCACTGTGGGTTTTCCCTTGGAGTGCTGTTTCTGCTTACCCTCGAGAGAGGGATCATTGGTTGCATGTAAAAGTGGACCCAACCCACTGAAATCAGAGCAGGACTTTGCCACTGAGACTAAAAAATCAGCCCTTAACTGGCCCTTTTAGATCTAAGGCTGGGTATGCTTGGCTGTTCGGAGAAAAGCCCCAATACTGGTCT
This sequence comes from Rhea pennata, assembly GCF_028389875.1. Lineage (NCBI taxonomy): Eukaryota > Metazoa > Chordata > Aves > Rheiformes > Rheidae > Rhea > Rhea pennata. The sequence continues at coordinate 10,531,587 of NC_084670.1, read as the reverse complement.
CTTGGATGTCCGCACAGGTTCTGCCTACTCCGGTAGCGAGGCTGGATGCAGCTCAGCTCCATTTCACTGTTGTAAATCCTGAGTAATTTATTCAAAAGAGATGATATTTATCTAGATTTACATCATTTAGCACTAAGTTCGGTCCTTCGGTAACGGATGCTCAAATGCATGACTGCATTTATTTTGTACCTACCTCTGAGCAAAATGATAGATACGTTTCCTGGGGGATAAAATCCATCTCCCAGGCACAAAGCCAGGGTAGCTGTGCTTTATGCAGGAGAAATTTCAAGGACGTGAGCAGGCTGGGGAAAACAAACTCTCCCTCACGGACCGGGATCACTGCACTAGGCCCATTGCCCACTTCCACCAGGGCTGCTGGAATGATGGTTCAGTCCTTGCATTGCGTTTGGAGCTTCGAGATGAAGGTTTCAACCCAGTTTCCCCACCTCTGCGCGTTATCACAGGCATCCACAGCCTGCTGCGGAGACCCACACCGTGACGGAGCAGGACTGGCGTGGTTTCCCTCCCTGGCAGGCTTCCTTCGCCGAAAGCCTCTGCTCTGCAGGAGGATTTCTGCCCCAACTTTTCTGCCCCAACTGGCTTGTGTGGGAAGCCACCGCCGTGACACTGTCCCTGGGCCACTCCCACCGCCATGGTCCTTTTCTCCAAGGTGAGGGATGGAGCAGGGGGAGGAAAAGCGAGCTCCGCGCAGGTTCAGGTAGCGCGTGACATGAAATATGTTAGGCAAACACCTTATTAGAAATGATTTGTCATCCCTCTCCCTCTCTCAGCTGCATATAACTCTATCTCCAGACTATTATAGTATCAAATATATTTTACAAGAGTTTTACCTACAGGTGACTTGCTGTTTATTACTGGATGTAGGCAAAATCAATACTTTTGTAACTAGAAGATCATTTATTTTGCTTTTTGAAACATTTTTCAACAGTGGGAGGGCAGCTAAACCCTGCGAAGCTATGATTAAGGACCATAAACTCTACTTTCTTTTCCTTCTCCCCCTCCTAACCCATTTATTGACTTAAATAGGTAATTTCCAAACCCAGAACAACATCTTGAATAGCCACTACTGGCGCATGATTTTCTTTCTTTTTTTTTCCTTGCAGACAGATAATTCTTTAAACTTGGGTAATTTCAAGGGGGAATCAACTTAATATAAATGTACCTGTCACCGGTTGAAATAGAAGCAGATTCTGGCCTTTCAATAAGGCCACTTCTACAGTTCCACACTGGGGAAAAATCAAAAATTGCTGGGAACTGATAATGCATTCCTAAAGCTATGCAGCCCTGATGGAGTTCAATCAGGCCAAATACCCTGGCTGGTTTTGTGTGTTTATTTTACCTTCTGATTTGTTTTGAAGGTCATATGATGCAAAGATGTTTGAGAGGAAATGCTTGTTTTTTTAAGGAGGTTTGTGCCTATGTCACACCAGCCTGCTGTCTTACAAGCGCCCCATTAGGAAGGAAAAATGCCAAGAGGTGGGTGCAGGAGAAGGGAGAGGCTCTTGCCCCTTCTTCTCAACCAGAAACATTTTTATTGTCCAGATTTACCGTTCATTCTGCAGTAGTTGCAGCTGATAAAGTACTAAACCAGCAGTGAAATAATCTCTGGGAGCTCCAGACGTGCGAGGAGGCATGAAGAGATGATGCCTGCCTTACGCATCAGCTGGGGGGTTTATCCACCCTCCTGGTCAGTGCTGAAGGCAGTGGTGCGAGGTGACACCACGCGGCAACAGGGGCTGCGGCATGAGGCTGAGCCAGGCTCCTTCCCAGCAGCAGGAGCACAACGCTCCCCTGCCGTGTACCACCCAGCCCCTTCAGGCCCCCAGCAGCTTTAAGGAGGTCCTTATATACCTAGGAGGTATATTCTGCACCTCCTAGTTCGTGAGCCATCGTTGCATGGACTTCATGCCTCTACTTCACCTGGACGCAAGGAGGGAAAAATAATTCCCTGTGCATCTTGCAAGCTTGCACATGTGAAGGAAGGGAAAGGGAACGGGGGGCCTGCTGTGGGAACCGCTGGAGAACGCTGGGGTGGGAGAATTTGCTGACAAAACACTTTGTGTTTGTTTTCTTTTGTCTCCATCCCGAAGCGTGCAGCCTTTCTGCAGGGAAAATGTGAATTACAACATTTCCAGTGAAAAAAAGTAAGACGGGCAGGTCCATTTTTTTTCGTTGACCCACCCTGAATTTAAATATTTTGGACTTTTTTTTTTTAACTGTTGCAAAGTATATATTTTCAAGTCAAGAAAAAAGAAAAATAAATTGTATTTCCTGATGGAGCATTATCATAGGAGAACTGTACTTCTGCTGTGTGGGCTCACAGTGGCGTGGCAGTGCTGGGAGACTACACCTCCCAGAAAGCACTGTGCTTATTTCCAGTGGATATTTGTGGAGCATCAAGGGAAATTGCCTGACTTGTGTCCATCGTTAAAAGTGCGGTGTGGCTTGAAAACAGGACAGAGAGAAGGACAGGTAAACCAGGCAGTAACCCCTGAATGCATCAGAGGGACATATGAAGTACTCATGTAAAGTATCTGGAAAATCAAAGGGTTTTCAGAGCATCAAAAAAATTTTTTTTTCTTCTGAAAGGCAGAATGCTTTGACTTTTTCAAGTGGATTTCTCCCCTGCTCCACAGCTGCTATTCTGCAGAAAGCATGAAACCTCCAGTTCTTTTAATTCTGTTTTGGAGTGAGAACAAGTCAAAACAGTTGAATTTCCCTCGAGATGGGTGTTCTGAATTTCACTTGGCTCAAGTTGCTGTCATTATTTCTAATTCTAGGCGTGTGAGAAAAAATGGCAATGGATCCATCTGAGTGCTTAGGAAGATAAAAATACTACTTTGTAATCAGGCAGGCTTACAGCAGGGTTAAGCGTGTCTGGAGTAGACCAGTTGGGGTGGGAAGTTTGCTCAGCATTCATGTCCCATCAGACAAAGCTTTCAGAGTGAGCCTGGCTAATGAGAGCCCCTGGCGACATCTCCTCCAGCTTGAGAAAATCTTGTTTTATTAATGTCAGACCACCCTCATACTGTTCTTACTGTTCTGTGGCTTTTCTGAAATGTTGGTTGTACCCATGACTTATAGTGGTGTGTAACAAGGTGGTTTGACTAACGTGGTGGTATGGATATTTTTACTGGGTAGACTAGGCATACATTTGTTTTTAACAAAACTTCCATAAAGAAGAATGACTGAGTAGGTTAGACTCTTTAGTCTGAAAAAAACACCCATGGAGAGGAGATACTGAGTTGCCTGGAGGGGAGGGGAGCAGAGTGACTGCCCACCTTCTCAACAAGCTGTGGGGCTTCAAGCAGAGGCACCAAGAGCTGTCTCAGAACAGGCAGAAGATGTTTGCTCTTCTTGCACTGGGTGGTTGGCCCAGTAGACTCCTTGCCACAGGATGCAGTAGATGCTGAAAAGGACAAATCTGTGCAGAAAAAGTTCACTGAGAATTATGGATATGTACAAAACATGTCGACAGCAGGAGATCATTCTTTTGAGAATGCGTGGCATCTGTGAGAGTTTTATAGCAGAGAACCACCTGCGCATCCTCTGTTCTTACATTCTTCTGCATACATCTGCCTTCGGCCATTGCTGGGGAGGTAGATCTGAGTAAAACAGACCGTTATTCTGGCCTAGTATGGCTGCTCTTGGGCTCTTATGTTCTTAATTAATAGTAATCTGTATTTCCACAGCAATGTAGATCCTGCTCTGCGTAGATCAAACTTGTGTTCCTGCACTGGAATCTAAAATCTCAAACTCTGCAGCCTGCTGTGCCGAGCAGGTGAATTCTCACAGCGGTGGTACCAGGGCTGTGTGTGTCAAGGCATGATCCCATGTCCCTGAAGGAGCAGGTTGGAAATAAAAAGCAGGAGGAAGTACATAAATAGCTGCAGAATGGAAATATTTGCCCATCTGGAGTTTTACAGGATTTGAGTAGGCATTTGTTTTTTTCCTACTGCTTGCTCCTGCTTTTGAAACGATCTTGTCATACAGAAGGGGTTGGGAAGCTAAAAAGTACCTTCACGTGTTGATTCAGGTGGGAGCAGATCTTCCATATGTATAAAACTGCAGTTTTTCAGAAGTGCTACACTTTCTGAAAATCCAGCCTTGCTTTGACAGCCCTTGAGTCCTGGCCCAGCTTGGGAGGTGTGCTGAAGACACCAGCCTTTGGACTAGTGATCACAGCAAGTCACTTGCTGTGGCCATAGGGGTGAAGAGTGCCATGGTGGGGACATCCCATCAGCACATGCCGTGATTTAAGCATCTCCCAAAGGTGGGAAGGCAGAGGAGAGCCAGCACCTTGCTTCGTTGGCCAATGTTCATACCAACCAGCTGTCTTTGTCATGGGATGGGGCATGTCTGCAGCAATGCTGTGGCTCCTTTTTCATCCCAGTTTGCCTACACCGTTTCAGCTGCTATGGTTAGGTGGCACAGAGTCCCGCTCAGGCCGTGGTCTGCTGCATCATCTGGAGAAATATTGCCCTAGCCATGCTGAGTCTTTACGTACACTTGGTTTTTACTTGCCAACCCGAGCTGAATTTTACTCATTTTGGGAGAGAAGGGCATCGGAGGGAGGCTGGGACATGGTGGTTCATGCCGTCTTGTAAATGAAACCCCCTCCGCTCCACCATGCACCGTTCCCACTAGAGGTCTGGCAATCTCGCATTCACAACATGTCTGGCAAAGTTTGTGTCAGTGGATTTAAACTTTAGATTTGTGTGACCAAGGAATTCCCAGTTCTGTTGCATGTGTTCCCCTGCCTCTCCCTCTCCCCCCGTCTTTCTCTTGGCTGTGAAACAGCACAAGGAGACTCTTTGTATGCTCCTAATCCTGAAGCAACACAGCTTTAGCAACATCCAGGGATAAAAGCACCATCAAACCACAACTTTATGGGGGCAAATCTCCTCTAATCCCTCGCTTTAGCTAAACAAAGCTTCTTGCCCTAATCCGCTATCGCTTAAAAAAAAAAAAAGCTCAGATTTTGTTTTTAGTAAGAAGATGATCCAAAGGACTAATTTTAAGAGAGACTAACCAACTCTGACAGCTTTTAAAATAGACGACAAGAAAATAGATGCAAACTTCCCTCTCGATTCAAGGGTTTTCAGGCTATGCAATAAGAAAAATATCCAGGGTTTAACTGCTTTCTTTTAAGCTCAATCTTATTGTATTAAATGCTCTGACCAACTCAGATTCAAATCAGCAGGCGTAAATGCCATTTGATCTTTAAAAAGAGAGTTAAAAAGTGTGCATATTATTCCCAGGAAGGCAGTCCAAGGAAAATCAATTATCATAAACAAGGATTATATTACACACACGGTCAATATTGAAAAACAAACACAATGCTGATAATAGGCTGGTGAAGTGGTTTGCATTTGAAGCTGCTTTGATTGCATTAAAGATAGTTCTTTATTAATCTACGGGGGTGTGTGTGCAGAAAGTATAGTAGCAAGGAGTAATTGAGCTCTTAAACAGTCAGACCAAGCTTTCGCTCCAAACCTGAACCAAACCTTGACTCTTTCTTCCCCCCCCCTTTTTTTTTTTTTTTTTTTGTCTCCTTGCAGGAGATAGGAAAAGTGCTAAAGTTTGGCTTAGGGGCTTCACTCTGTGTGTGTGTGTATGTGTGTGTGTGTGTGTGATTTAGCTCTGCTTGGCTTCAGATGGGAAAATGTGGGCATTGGGGGAGTAAAGAGGAGCCTTTGGGGCCCTCTGGGAGCCCATAGTTTTTGGTTTTAGTGGTGAGCAGGCTGCCTGTTCACCCATCTCTGGCTTCCCAGTTAACCCCACTGGTTTATGCTGGTTTCTTCTCTGGTGTATAACGCTGCACTTGACAGGGATGGGGATTTTGGGGTTTTCTTCTGTGCCCAGCTTGGCATCCAGCAATCTGCCTGGAGGGAGGAGAGGATCAAGAATGGGGTTGCGATGGCACCGTGGTTCAGCCCTTGCTCACGCTTTGCTCCGGATGGGCAGAAAGAATCGGCCCCTGCATTTTCCCATCATGTCTGCTAGAGCCTGAACGTCTTGCCGATGCAAGGGGGCATTGCCGTGGCTCTGCCCTTGCTGCGCACCAGGGCAGCGAGGCAGGGATGCGCGGGGATGCCCCCCACCCGCTCCCATGCTGCGACCCTACCCCAGAGCTGCAACGGGGTCTTTTCTCCTCACAAGCCCTTCCTTTGTGCTGGTTGAGGAGCAAGAAAAAATAAAGTATTTTTATCCCCAAGAATTCCAGCACTTTAAAATGTGATTTGGTGAAAATCTCTCTAGAAAGTCGAAATCACCTGTGGATAATTTTGGTGTTGTGCTGTCAAAGGCCAGGAGTAAATATTGAAGAAGGCATGAACGGAGTATGAAATAAATGTGGAGTTGTAGGAATATCTTGACATTACAAAAAAGCAGAAGTTAAATAAACTGAGGAAACTCCCCCCATGAGGAAACTTGCTGAAATGAAGCACTTCTGATGCTCAGCACATTGAGAAAGTCCGGATGGATTCTTTGGATTTTTTCCCGTTATGAGAAGCTGCGAAACTTGACATGTTTCTGCCACGTGTTGGCTGATCACTGTCAGACGGGAAGCAGTTCTGTCTCCGTCTCCGTCTCCGTCTGTCCCGTGGGTCCAGCTCACAGGAGCCCCCAGCCCCTCCTTGCTGCCGGATCAAGGTTTGCACCAACCGGCCTGGATCCCCTTTTGTCTCCAAGCAAGCCCATTGCTAACGTCCAGGGTGCTCTACCTGGTGGCACTGAGTTGCATGCTGGTGTCGTCTCCCCCCCGCAACCCCGCCGGGCGGTTGCACCTGAGCCTCTGCGTGTCTGCGTGGCGGAGCACGCTTCGCCGCGGCTGCCGGGCTGCCAGAAGGGCCGGGGCCCGGGCAGCTTTGTTCCCAACCAAAGAGACGTGTATAATCTTTGGCTAAGCTCCCCCAAGACACCCAGCTTTTCCTTTGCTTAGCCAAACTGAAAGGACCCTTTTGAAGTTTGCCTGGCGTTGCAGGGTGTGTTTGCGCGCGGATGGCATATGAAACTGGTAAACACTATTTTTCATGGAAAATCTCCAAAGTCCATATCCTTTTAGACTCAGAGTTTCCCTTTCTCATTGACCTGTGCCCAGAAGTGACTCCTGATTTGAATAGCAAATAGTAGCTGTCTTTCCATCCACAGCTAAGCCTTTTTCTTTTCTTCTGTCCAAAGCGAGGTAGTATCTTTTCATGATGCCGTTCAGAGTGGCGGAGGGGTAGAGATGGCAGTGAAGGTGGTCCACGGCAGATGTTCAGTGGAGCCGACATCTAGGGCCTGCAAGGATGCCTTTGGTGGCCGAATTTGTTCCCATGTAGCTGGGAGAAACATTCTGGTGGTTCTTCACCAGGTAATGATGACCCTGCGAGGGTGTTGCAGAATGGGCTGGGATATTTCAGAAGTGGCCTTTGGTTTGGCCAGCACAGCAGCTGAATACCTGGCAGTGGGGTGATTTTACAACATCTGATTTTATTGTGTACTCAGCAGGGAAATGTCAGTGAAGGAAGTGGATGATCTGTGGGCAACTTCAGTGCTTTGAACCCCCCAACTCCCCAAGGAACAAATATACACACCCTGCCCCACTCCCATGCTGCAGGCCAGCAAACTGGCTTCAGGTTGAGCTAGTGGCTCAGGTCATCAGCTGATGATTAGGCCCAGAAAATCAGACATCAGATGGGGCGAAGCTTTTGAAAGCCAATGGCTGGATTTTTTCCAAAGTGTTTCTGCTTTCCATGGACTTTTGCAAGAGCTGTGATCGTCATGCATCCTGAGGCATGCAGCCATGAGAAGTTAGCAGGTAGAAGGGCTAGAAATAGCCTGTCTCAGAATCATGGGGGAAATGGGGTGTTTTTTCTCCCTCTAATGGAGCAGCCTGGGAGTGTTTCCACAGGTCACTGGTACTTTGCCTTTTTAGTGTTCTTCCACTGGAGCGGGACAATGGAGAAAGCACCTTCATTTGCTTTTGTGCTAATGAAGTCAAACAACCATCAGGGAATTTGAACTGGGGCTCTGTCCTAGGGGTTTGATCTATATTAAAAAAAAAAAAAAAAAAAAAAAAGACACGTCTTTGGGTAAAGCATATCCCCAAAAGCATCTGGTGGGCTAGGCATGTTGCTTTTGTTTTCAAAAGTAGGGTAGCATTTGGAAGTGGGGAGTTTTTGTCCTTAGATTCAGATCTGAATCTATATTCCCCCCCCACCCCCCAGCAAGAAGGGATGTGACATAGGAATGTATGGTTTGTGCTCATTGCTGGTAATTAAAGTGTTCTCTGAAAAATAAGTTGCAAAAGGCAGCAGCCTTGCTGGTGATCCCCTTTGGCATTCACCCTTAAATCTCCAGGTCCAGAAGTCATGTGCTGGTGCTAGCCTCTCCACTCCCACTTTTAATCAAGGTAGAGGGAGGTAGCCTGTGTGATTTTTAAAACCTGGAATGAAATATGTGATTATTCTTTATTCTTCTTTAACTCTTGACTTAAAAGTTTGGGATATGGACAAAGGGACTGAACAGTCTGATGCATTTGCAGGCTTCATGCAATTGTCAGTACACTGAGATGCTTTATCAAACCCACTCCCTTGCTGCCTAGATTAACCTGGCTGAAAACTATAGATCTGTTCTGCAGATCATTGTAATGTGTGTGTGTGTAGGGGAAAGGCTGGCTTCCAGACCAAGGAAAAAGCATTGGAAGGTCTCATTCTCTTTTCTCTCTTCTGAATGACTGTGCCCAGGTGCTGAGTCCAGAGCCCAGAGCATCCAGTGCCACATTCAGAGTTTTCTACTCTATTGCTTTTCTTAACATTTGATGTGAATATCTCATAAAAACCTTGCAAAAAAGCAAGCAGGCAGCAAACCCAAACATCCCCTTGCAGCAAATGCTGGAAGAAATACATTTAGCTGAAAAATCTCTGTCTTAGTATTTTGTTATATTTCTTTCTCTTGGATAAAGCACAAAAGAAGGGGGGGAAATTAAAATCCCTTGGTTGCAAAAATGCCTTCAGTCAAGTTCTCTCTCTTACTGACAGCTCAGTTCCAGCTACAGGAGTCTTAATGATATTTTGGCCATAATGCCAAGAGAAGCAAGAAAGCCCCTTCAGACACTGGGAGCTTTCACCCGACAGGAGCAATAAGTAGACAGCTGAAATGCATCTCTGAACTCAGGCGGGAAAAATACTTTGTTGTGGTGTTCCTCCTCCTCCTCCTCCCTGCGTACCTCTCCCTGCACTGATGTGGTGAGTGCTCGTGGTATGTATGCCCATAACTCAGGTTTATTCCCTGCGAAGTGTTCAGGAAGGGAGGGTGCAAACCTGCCTAGCACCTGGGGACCTCTTAGCAAGGTATCTCCTTAGCTTTGAGATGTGCTGGTAGGATGCAGGGGAAAGTTTTGGGGCCTTTTAATTGTATTGTTGTGTAGTTCTTCCGTGGCTGAAAATCTTACACCGGCCATTAGCAACCTGAGCATCCAATGACCCCATGGGAAGGGAAGCACCTGGACTTTCCTACATCGGTAACTGGTTCTGGGTGTCACCAGGGGGTCTATCTCAGTGGGCTGAAGCATATTATGGGCTTAAATGTCTGTGTTTGTATTAAATTGAGGTTGAGCTAATGGGGAATCTGCTGTCCTCTTAACTGTGGGCCTTCCAGAGCCTCCAGTTCCCCACAGGTCTGGGGGGACATGTTTCCTGCCCCATGCTTATGGGGCATATTAGCCTTGTTAAGCCCTCAGTGGCTGTGTCACTGTGTCAAAAATGAGTTCCCTATAATGTGATGTAATCTACTGCTTGAGCTTATTGCAGAGCAGATGTGGCTGATTTCCTATCCCAGACTTTGAAGTTAGGGGCTTATGTCTCTGCTGATGACAACAAACCTTCAAGCTCTTTCTGGTGATGATCCTGTCTTTAGAGCAACCCTAAGAGGGTATAACATCATCCTCATGAGTGTCTAGCCTCACAGGGACAAAGGGTAGAGGGACATTGCTGTGGAGACTGTGTGGTCCCTCTTCATGTCTCTCTTCCCTGTCTTTCCATGTGCCAGAGGGTTTATCTGGATGCGGACAGCTGGTGGACGTTACCCAGAAGTTGGTCAGATCTGCTGGTGAGAAGTGGGGGTTGCTGTGCAGGGAGAAGTCTGAGGCCCCTGGGTTGTGGGGCAGCCAAACGGCCCAGCCTGGATGTATTGATTGGGACACTTGCTTATTCAGCCCATCCTTAGAGATGACATCCCAGCCCAAAGAGGGGTGCGTTCTGCTCCTGAGGTTTCAGATGCTCAGTGAAAGGCATTTGCAAGAATGTTCTTTTAGCCCTTAATCAAAGGCATTATCCATATATTTTATTTGCCTTTAAACCCCAACTGTAACTATTCACAGATATCTCTGAGCTGATCTTATGTAACAAGCACTAATGTTTGAGCTTCAGAATCGCTTGTAAAGTTGCAGTCTGGTAAAGCCATCTGGTTGAAATCTGTCAGTACTTATCATCCACTGGAAGTTTCTCTTTGGGCAGCTCTAATGCTGTCTTTTGTTATCACGGAGAGCTGATCATACTAAACTAATTACAGGGAATAACTGATGACAAGTTCCTCTTTAATCTGCAATCTTTTCTTTTTATTAGAATTAAGGTCATTCTCAAAGAACTTGATTTTGGAAACTCCCTGGCAGCAACTGTTAGTTTGGTTAAAATATTTACAAATCCCTCTGTCTTTTGGTGCTCCCATTAGGAATGAATAAGCAGGGATTTGGTAGTTGTACTCAAATTTACCATTGTTTTAGAGGTACTAAGTATTGTTGCCATGTACTACTTATACCATGTGTGGTGGAAAAGAGGAACTTTCAGACTTTCAACCTTGCTAAGTCATTTTTTCTTAGACAGTATTAGATTGCCTTTAGATCAACATAATATGTTTCCCATCCCTAGGCTTGGACATAGCGGGAGAGCAAAGAGGGAAGTGTCAATCTGTCCTGTAGGAGCAATGAAACATATCTTCCCAGGGTATTAGTGCTTCTTCAGCACCAGATGAAAATACAGATTGTAAATTGAAAACAGCCTCTGTGCAGACTGATCTGTACCTTGCTTCCTTAAAGGCACTGGCAGACACATCGAGTAGTTGGCCTGGGTCCTGGCCAGGCAGTTCAGGTGAGTATCCCAGTTTTTGTGCCCTGCAGGAGATGGCAAACAGACTAGGAAGAAGTCATGGAGACCTTGAGACTGCTGGCTTCAGCTCTGCCTCCTGATCTGCTTACTGATGGTTTGTGGGTGAGGTGATGAAACTGCCTTCTGCCTCAGTTTCCCTGAGTTGAGGATAATACCTTTATGGGAAGCCAAGAGGGAAATCTTGGGGTGTTCATATCAGGGTTGGAATCTTGCTTTGGCAGCTTTGGATAATACTTTTTCTTTGATTGTTACCTGGTTACATCCAAAGTTTGGAAGATAATTCATCCCTTTCCATTGTCTTTAATAGCCTAATGTTATTTCTTCTGGACATACACGACTGTGAGACCCGGTGAGCAGCTTCCTTTGTGACCAGTTAACTTCCCACCTGTATTTACCCCTCCTCCTCCATGCTGATTTATGGGAGATGAAGAGTTTGACTCTTAGTATTTATAAGGCCTGGTCAGGACACTGCTTTCGGATTGCCTTCATGCTTTAAAAATGAGTTTCCTGTAATATGATGTAATTTGCTGCTTGAGCTTATTGCTGGGTTTCTGCGATGTAACTTGGTACCACTGTCTCCATTCATGCAAACAGGAGCAACTAGAGCCCTTCCCTTAGGGTTTACTCAAATACACTATATTTAATAAGAGTTAATCCCTTTAACACAGTTGCTGGCCTTGCCTTTTGAAACTGGATTAAGACTGAGGCACTATAAAGAGTTTTTAATGCCAATGAATGCTACATGTTCTAGAAAATGGAAGTTGTAAACATGGTATGGATGTTAAGATCAGCCTAACCCTAGGAACTGGCCTTGGGAAGAGCTGAACAACAGCCTTTGTCACACCTTTAACTCTACAGGACTTGGCAACAGTGATGCTAACAGATGAGCAGGGCTATGAAAAGTTTAGCTGATTCTCAGAAGCATAATTAAATGGCAACCAGGCAGAATAAACATTTCTAGCACGAGAGTCCTGAAGAGCAAAATCATCAGCATCCACTCAAATCCGCAAGAGATTGGAGATGTCAAGCTCCAGAAGCGACTTCATGATGGAGAACAATTGTTGCAACTCTGAATCATTATGGGGGGGAAAAATGGGGTGAAGCAAACACAGTACAGGCAAGAGAGGTCCACAAAGTGTTTTGAGATCTGTTGGTTAAAAGGAGCTGTAGAAGAAATTGTTCTTTTAGAAATGGCTTTGAAAAACATCATAAGCTCCATCTTTTTGGGTTGATTTTCTGGAAGGCGTAGGTATTCTTTAATCCCATATTTGAGGACAAATCAAAGTGTTTTACCTGTAAAATTTAAAATCTCAGTATGTATTCAGATCTGAGTTTGAAGTGATAAATGAAGGTTTGGAACTTACTTTTACTCGGGCTAGTTTCCTGAACTCTAATTTACTCCCCTCCATAGCATTTAAGTTTTCCATCCAGTCTTTTCCACAGCAATGAAGAAACAGAAAATTAATTAAATGGTTATACGGTTATGTACGTATATGGTTATGTATGTATATGGTTATATGGTTATGTACGTATATGGTTATACATGCACGTGGCTTTCACAACACCAGCCTGTGAGTGCCAGCGGGGTGGGACGGAGGCTGTCCCGTGAGCGACACCCAACCTCCACGATAAAGCCGTGGCTCATGCAAAGGGCTGGGCTCCCACTCCAGAGCAACTCTGTTCTGCTGTAAAGCGGGGACTTGGCCTGAATGATTTCCTCCTTACCTTTCATGATTTTTTTTAAGGCCTTTACTTTCCAAGCAGTAAGGGGAGAGGTGTTTGCTTAGCCACCTCCATTTGGCCCATCATTTGTAATATGAAGCCATAAAATTAAAGCCTGGATATCTCTAGTCTACTGATAGGCATTGGCAGTCTCAGATCCCTTCCCCCTAAATGGAAGGGGCAGTTCACGGTCACAAGCAATTGCTAAACTTCAGTGACATTTGGACAGGAAGGGAAAAAAAAGGAGTAAACAGACCTGGGGAACTCCAGCTTGACATAAAAAACAATGTGATGGATAGTCCACAGTGACCATTGGCTCCAGTGGCTGGAGGACAAGAGAAAAAAAAAAAGGCAAGAAAAAAACCAGGACAAGCAATCTGCAACCAGCCTAGGAAGATTACTGCCATAAAAGCAATGCTGGAAGGGGCTAGTTATCAAGTGGAAAACAAGAAAGTACAACTAGCTCCTCAGTCACCAGATTTAGGGGACTCTGGTTGGAAGGTTCATACTCTGGTGGGCCATTAGAGCAGAAACAGAAATGGATGCAGTAATCCAGAACATATTGAGTCTCTAGGTTACCATGAAATATAATGCAGAAAGAAATGAATTATTTTCCAAGGGAAGCTATAGAAAGCACATATATAGACTTTTTTTTTTTATTGGAACTGTGTTATCAACAGTCTCTCTTAATAGTCGAAAACAGCTTCTTATGTTTTTTATAGAGTTTTAAAGATCCCTCGGGACATGTCTGGAGGGGCTGAAGCGGGGGGAGCTGCAGGCAGAGGAGGGGGCAGGGGAAGAGGACGAGGGACATAAACAGCATGAGAGTGAGCACGGTGCAGTTTTCCTTGGGCTGGCTCAGCGTTTGGATGCAATATTGCATTATGTTAATATTGCCTCACTGCTTGCATAGAAATAATGCTACATGTCACCTCAGTTATGCGTACAGCCTATCTAGCCTGCGTGTTTTCCTCTGTAGCAGGGTGAAACAGCACTTCTACAAAAATATATATGGAGATCAAAAAAAAAAAAAAAAAAAAAAAAAAAAAAAAAAAAGCCTCCACCGGCTTTATGCCATTTCTTCCCATCTAAGAGTGCTCTGAAGGGGGTGGCAGAAAGGCAGCTAGAGGAGCCCATGGAGACTTAAATTTCTCCAGATTTGGAGGTTCAGGTTCATCCTCCTTCTCCTAAGTTGTATGTGTTCCTGCAGCTGTTCCTCAGGGTCTGCATAATATTTGTAATCTTTATTCAAGCCCAACATCCTGGAGTAATGCGAATGTATACCACTCAGATGTCATGGGGCAAAGAGTTTCTAGCTAAGACTGTTGTGAAGAATAATGTCTGCTCTAACAGATCCAGACCCAGGAAATGAATGAGAACGTCTCTTTTTTTTTTTTTTTCCCTAAAGAAAAGAATCTCGTGAGATCACTATCATGACATTGATGTGCTGTTAAATATTTGGGAGTGAAAACATTAAGGCAGATCTAGGAGGTTTTGATGTTTTTTTCCATTCACAAAGAGCAATTTTATACTTTAACATCTCTATCCACTTCTAATATTAACATCTTGTGAACAGAGCTGCTGATAGCATGAAGTTGTCACGAAATGAATCTAGAGATTAAAAAAATAATGTGTAGCAAGGTTTTTTTTTTTGCCTTGTCTTTTGGATTCTGAGACTCTGGCCTGAGTGTGATGGGATGTTTGCAAGACTTCTTGACAACCATGGGAAAAGAGGGAAACAAGGGAAGGGAAGAGAAGGAAAAAAGAAAAAAAAAGGAAAAAAAAAGAAATATCAGTCTAAAACTCAAAAATTCCTTGAAAAATTAAGTATTTCAACCAGAAAATGTGCTTGACATTCTCTGTCCACCTGTCACTGCTACTGTCTTCTCTGTTATTCCACAGAGTAACTGAGTAGAATAGCACATAGCTGCAGTATTTGCTCTGCTTCCATGTAAAAAAATAAATATCTATCTTAATGGATTTCTTAACATCCAGCCATGCTAACCCCAATATGCAGAAGAGACTGTGTCAGGAATTTAAACAGAGTCTCACTTCAGTGCTGTACAAAGAGATACTGATGGTAGGATGGATTAATAGGTATAAATTGAATTTAACACTAGAACAAAATGATTTCAGAGACCTAGGCAGTGATCTGGCATACACTGCAGCCTAAATTGCTATTTTTTTAGTGACCACAAAGAAGAGGTGCCTATCTCAGCTTAGCACACCTCTGTTCAGTCCTCCCAGCTGGAACGCGGCTCTTCCTCGCCTCAGACGCTGCAGCAAATAAAGCAGCTCCTGCCTAGGAAAGCAGCCCCGAAGCCTTCAGATGGATAGGGGCCCTGCGGCATCAAAGCTAACAGGGTGAGGGCCCGCTTTGCAATGCGGAGGAGAGAGCGCAGAAGATCGGTTCTCAGGACAAAAGCCCATTCGGGACGGGTGAGACACCAACGTGTCAGTGTGGCCGGCTGAATGGGCCCGTGGGTGGCTGTGCCATCCCTCTGGAGGGGAGGAGGTTTCCGCAGTGGGCCGGGAATCCCGAGAAACAGAGATCTTGGCATGGCATGTGCTGGAATGTCTTTATTGCTGTGCCAGTTTTCAGGTCTCGTGGAAGCATTTGGGGTGGCAGTGGGGGGAGATTGGCACAGATTTACATGCCAGGCTTGTCTCGAGCTCTGACTCTCTCTGCTGTTCTGCCTGAGCTTCCTTAATTTAGAGTCCTTTGTTACAAAATGTAATGGATATTGCCCTAGGAGCCATTTTCAATTGCTTGTGACGATGTAAGAAACAATTAGGCAAAGCATATTTTTGTTTATACCCTCACTGCCTCTCTAAATCTCAGAGAGATTTAGAGATCCCTGGCTGGCTGGGTTATTAAAATGTTGCTCTTGAAGGCAGGATCTGATTCTTGTAGGGTAGATGGAGTTTCAGCTCTCCTCCAGCTGGGTTTGGAGGAGGAAGGCAAGGGAAGAAACCAGAATTGAAACTAACAGACGAACTGGAAATCCAAAGAATTTATTTTTTTCCTGTATCATAGAGGTTTCAGATGCTGCCTTAAGGACAGTATTCAGACTGACCTCACTTTACTGGCAATAAAATCTACACTGGGCAACTGCAAACACATCAGGCTTAGGTCTCGGACTGAAATCAATGACTGGTCAGCCAGAGCCATTTGGTGGACAATCCAGGTGAGGGTGGAAGAAGTGATGGAGGTGTGGGGGAAAATGGGGCAATATTGCCCCCTGAACTGCCCACCAGTGATGCCTGGGGAAGCTCACAGCTTTGATTTCTCCCTCCCAGGCTGGACAGAAGGGTGAGCACAGCAGGATGTGCCTGGACATGGGCCTCTGAGCAGATCTTGAACATGCTGTGAAGATGCAGAAAGGGATGGAGAAAGGAGGTATCCTTCTGCTGCACTTTGTGGGATGCTGATGGGGAGCATGGGCTGCCCTGTGTCCCATATTGTTGGGCAGGGGTGGGTGGGTGCTCTCAGATCGTATTCCCAGCAGGAAAGGTTAACAGCCAAGTAGTGGATATAAGACTCTCTCATCCTGAACCTGGTGGGAGACCAGGGTAGAGCCAAAGTGGAGACACTCTATCAAACAGGATGGAGAAAGAGGGGAAAGGACTGTCAGCTGCTTAGGGAGAGAGGTGACAAAAGGTGGCAGATTCAATGCCATGGCCTGCACAGTGCTAGGGATTTCCAGCAAGAAACTAAGAAACAGAGATTTCTGTCATGAGCAATGGGGACACTGAGCTTGGACAGATTGGGTTGATTACTCTATCCTTCTCCTGTCACAGGATTGATCTCAACTGGACATTACTCTATGGCCTGTCTAGCTTGAAATCACCCAAATGCTGAGGTTGCTGCAGTTGCCTGTTGGAGGATGGGCTCTTCATCTATTAGACAAGTGATGGCTGCCTGCAAGTGGACCCCAGTTATATCAATGAACATATGAAAAGCTGAGGGCAGCCAATGCCAGTGGTGAAATACTCCTGCTATCTGCAGGTAGATGCAGTGCAGCTCCCATGCTCCCATTAGGCAGGGCAGGCCTCTTCATCAGCCTAACGAGCCCAGCCATCTGCATGCAAACAAGGGCAGAGAGGGGAGGGCACATTCATCAGTGCAGCAAAGGGGCTGGAGATGCTCAGAACACATGGCTTGTCCTTGGGAAATTGTCGCCTGAGGATAACACAGTATTTGGACCTTCATCTGGCACAGGGAATAAACGGGAAGCTGCCTTCCTCAGTCATTTCAAATAAATCTCAGTTACTGATACAAAAGGCTCTCAGGGGGTCATTGATAAACCTCAGTGTGAAACCCAAACAGCACAGCTACCTCCTGGTGAGGAAGGAGCAGGTTTAGAATGGGTTAATTAGAAAGATAATGAGCTAACAAGGCTTCATTTCTGTTCAGTGGCTCAATGAGGAATTCATTAGAAAGGCTTAATCTAACTGAACAATCCCACGGCTTAGAGAGATTGCCCATTGATTGCCAGCCCAAACTGTTTATTTACAGGTTTTTGCTGGCTGAAAGGTCTCATTCCTTTATTTGTAAGGCCATTTGGGTGTCCCATAAGGAGACTTGTGTCCCCAGCAAAAAGCAGTAGCAATAAAAATCTGGCAGAAAAGCCAGATGGGAAGGAAAAAGGGATCGATTCTCCCAGCAAGACCAACCATATAGTTTCAGTAAGCTTCCAGACAATGATGGGGTCATGGGAGTTTATTTGTAAGGTTCAGATGCTACTGGAAAGAAAGGAGAAATCAAATGTTAGGAAGGAAGAAAACTAGAGGACAAATGCCAAACAGCTGGGGGTAGGGGTGAGGGCTGAATCTCATCCTCCTCCCTCCCTCCCTCTCTGCAGCCAGACCTTTCTCTGTTTCTTGCTTCTCAGCTTAAAATGAGTGTAGTTTCAAAAGTCATTTCCAGGGGCCCTGAAATTCCCTGGGGAGCTTTCCTATCTTGGGGGTGAGGTGCCCCCACAAGGTCAGGGAGAAACCAGTAAAGTGCCACTGGAGGGAATCTGGGAATTAAATCTCTGCAGGCAAATCCCCTTTCCCATTAGCCCTCTAGCAGCTTTTGTTTCACTCCTTCCCACAGCATTTCAGGGAGGGGTGGAAGTGGGTGCTGGAGCAGCTGAGGTGTGGGCACATTTCCTACTCCTGACAACTGCAAGAATTGGGTCTGCTGCAGGGTAGATCCCAGGAGATGCACTGCAGCACCTCATTCATCCCTCCTGAAAGGACTGCCCTTTGCCATCTCTGGTGGCCTGTTTTCATGTTTTTACAAACTGAATCAACTCTAAACTGGGTTGCACTGAAATCCTGTGAGGGTTCCCTTGTTGAGATTTCATCCTTTGATAGCAAGTCTCTCCTGAGAACTGATAGTTTAGTAAAATACCAAGCCCAAACCTCTGCTTATGCACTCTTGTGACATTCCAGCCCTGTCTCACAGAGGTTGCGTTCACTTCTCTGCTGCACTGATGGGCTCTTTCTCACAGTGAAGTGCTGCTGCATGATCTGCCCCAAGCATCAAACTAATGTGGTTCATGTCCAGGAATCTTATATCCGATCTTCCACCAAAAATACAACTATGAGGTTGTGGTTATATTTAGGTCCTTGCTCTTCTAATAGTGCTCTTCTGCAGTACATGATTGGACTGTATTTAGTGGAAAAGCACTGTTCTGGATCATGGGGCAGACTTTCTAGGGGAGGTAGCATCTTTGATAAGGCTATCTGCTATTGTCAGAAAAAATAGTGAGGATGACAAACATAGACCTGACTGAGATTGAGGGCTGGGGGCTTTCAAAAATCCCTTGAGCATCTTCCAGTGATACTAAACTGAAGAAACTAGAATGCCTTGAAATACAGAAGAGACCAGGATCTGACCTGTCTTGCATCTCTGTAAGTTCTTTGCGATCCATTCACTGACCACAAGACCTGTCAATCAGAAACATTATGTTTATACCAGTGAAGGAGGAGGGTGGTAATTTCTAGATGGAATATGTTAGCATCACATTTTATTTGCTGAGCTCTTTAAAATCTTGCCAGATTATTAGTCTTAAAAAAAAAAAAAATCTCAGTGCCACATTAACCACAGTAGTTATATTAACCACATAGTATATTAACTGGCAAAACCCAAATTGTTCTTTAATATTCCTAAAGCTGGTGTTAAGCACAATGAGAACAATTTTCACTTTCAATAAGAATCTGACCCTGGATTTGCCCTCTGCCCTGACCTAGGTCTTTCTCTACAACCATGAGGGACCATGTGGAGTTGTTCTGTGCTCCCTTTAAATGATGATAATTAAAAGGCATTTGCGTTCTGATTTTTTTCCATCTAATTATGCCTTCGCCTTTGGTTTCTCTCCCCTCCTGGATGTGCAACTGGGCTTGCCATTTAATGTGTCATCCTTGAATTCTTGTGTTCGTCCAATGAATCATGGTACATGGCACTCCAGCTTTTTGTTCACTACTATGTTGGACTTTCTGGGATTTATTTATCAGAGAGAGAAGCAACATAGTCCTGTATTCAGTGTTTCATTTTAGTGATATCCTTACTGGCTGGGTCCAAGCTATGGGATCAGGGATATATCAGAAGCTGAAAAAATCCAGAATCAATAGCAGTTTTTTATCCCCATGCAATGTATTAAAAGGAAAAGCTTGATACACTGAATGACTGGTGTCAGGAGCTGGCCATGTATGTGGCTAACCTAAATGTGCGTAATTAGTGCTTCCAAGTTATTTGGAAGGGATATGAAACCTTGTGCTCCAGGCTTTAAACTGGCCTCCAGATGTTAAGATATTTCTGTGTAGTCACGGATCATTTGCCATCTTGCAGTGTTATTGCACCTTCTACTGAAGTCACTGGTGCTGGTTTCTATCTGGGAGCAGAGATACAATCCAGAATACGGTGACTTCTGGCTACCTAAAATTGCACCAAAGAGGGGATATTTGGAGGGAAGAACCAACCCATATAATGGGGGAGAACTGCAGAAGCTGAGGGACCATCAGATGCACATCACAGTTTAATGAAACCTCTTCTCCAGCACGGCATTGGCTTGCGAAGGTAACATCTTCCTCTCTGCCTGCCCTCCTACTGCCCTCCTGTCTCTGCTGCCCTGTCAAGCTGGTGCATTAAGGCAGTGCTGTTACCTCAGCCACCAGAACAATACAGCTTAGAAACTAGAAACACCATCCTCCTTCTCCTCCTCCTCCTCCTCCTCCTCGGTGTCCCTTTTTTTTTTTTTTTTTTTTTTTTTTTTGAGGACAGATTTCAGCCCAGCTTAGTTGGCTGATCAGTATGGGGGGATGGAGCAGCAGAAACTTTTTAAGCCATGTCTAAGGCATGGCTGGGCCTGCCAGATTTAGAGCAACCAAAGAAATAAGGAAATCAGGGCATCTTTTTTCTGGCCAGGAAGTTTTACTCTCCTGTTAGGAATCAAAGTACCTTTTACACATTTTGGGCAACCATCCCTCAGGCCTGCCGAGCAGGAGAAAAAGGAACTGATTTGTTCCCTGTAGTGTCTGGCAATTTTTTATGCTTAGAAATTAAGTGCAGAACTCAGAGATTTACAAATAAGCTAAAAAAAAAAAAAAAAAGGATGTGGAGGGAATAACTTCATTTGATGACTTATTCAGAGCAGAGCAGACAAACAGCTCTATTGTCAATTTGGAGAGCTTCTGTAAAGGGAAGGAAACATTCAGATTTCGATATTACTGGCAGTCTGCTTCTTTAAAATCCTTTAAAATCCTGCACCTGGAGCTCCCCTAAGAGCAAGACTATGTAATTCGGTACCTGTAGTGACTGTTACTGACATGCGTTTTATGGTTTTGGTCACTGCAATGTAAAATCAGTGCGTGGGTAGATTTTATTTTCCTTGATCAGAGGACTTGGTAACGCTGCACTAGTGCTATACTGCAAAATATTTATTAGCTCAGAGAGAGTGTGGGAAGAAGTGCTGAAAGCAGAACTGGTGTTCCTAACTTGCAGTTTCCTTTGCCCTTGATTTTTGGTACCTGCTCTTGCACAGAAATAGTTTGGGGGGGGGGCAGAAAGAGAAAAGTGTATTGTCTCTGTGTTTCCCATGCATTATTCCCTATGAAAGCATCTCCCTGCAACCTTCACCTTCTGTTCAGATGTCCTCAGCCTGCCATGGGAGAATGGCAGATTTGTGCTTTCTAAGCTCCAGATGGGGCTCCTTTCTTCTTCCTCTGTAAGTTAATGGTGTCTTGCTGAGACCAACTGGGCATGAAAAGATTTGGGCAAAACTCACAGCAGTGGTCTCATAACCTCAAGGCTTCACAGTCTCATCCCAATGTGATGGCAGGTCCCCAGTGGAGCTTGCCTGTGGCTCTTATATAGTGCCAGAGGAGATGGGGAAGGTTATGCTGATTACATCTGTTTACCAATGGTTAAATAAATTAAAAGCCACTGCCTCAACTAGCTCCTCTGGCCAGATCAGAGTTGCTCCAATGAAATCCATGGGCTGTGCTGATTTTCACCAGATGATGGCTGGATCAGCTACCTCCTAGTCCACCTCTGATGCTAAAGGCAAAGATGGGAAGAAACATTTGTGGAATCCCCTCTAAGACCTTAGTGAGCCCCAGAAGAGCCTTCAGGGGGGGTTTGTTGTTGCTGTTGGCATAGCACTGGAAGGGATCATGTTCAATGTGTGCTGGGCAATGTTTAGAGACGGACATTGCTCTGAAGAAAATAGTCTCAATAAGTGGGAGGAGAAACTGAGGCAGCAAGAGAAGTGCCCGCAGTGACACAGGGGGATGAGAAAGGGGTGGGCAGAGAACATGCTTCCAGTCAGGGCTCTGATCTCACACTGTCACTTTCGCCAAGCTGGACATGTCGGAAAGAAGGCCTATAGGGTGAGGAAGACTAAATGGCCTAATTGAGTTTCTCTGCCTCTAATTTCTTTGATTCTCTGAGCTAAGCCATCAGATCCCTATTTGAGGATTTTTCTAATTCATTCCGTAGCAGCCAAATTACTAGCCATATGGACAAAGGATATAAGAAAAAGATTATTAAGATTATTAAAACAGCTTATTTTTTGCCATCAGAGCAGTTGTGGGCAGTGGCTAAGGCCTGGGCTTTTCCCCATTCCTGTGCTGGTTCTCAGCAGTTCTTCATGGGGTCTTACAAGGTCTCTGGCCTTTCAGTATTCCTAAGTGCTTATAGAGACACTCTTGCCCCTCCTGGTATTTAGGGGTGTGCTAGTGTCCCATAAGGCCTTGTGGACCAAGGCACTACGGTAGCATTACGAAAAATTCGCCTTGTTAGTGTCCGCAAAGTGCTTGCCTGGGGTTTCAGGGAAGGAATACACCAATGAAGCAAAAGTCTGCAGAAAGAGGAGCTCAGACAGCAGAAGTTGAGACCAAGGCATTTCTCAGGGATGCTGGACACCTTTACTTCCATCCGTTGCTGTATGGCTGTTGGAAAAGGAGGCATAGGCATAGCGAATGGCTTGGGTCCTCTCTCCAGGTGTGTATGGCCTCTGTAAGGGAAGGAACCTATCTCTTTTTTCTGTTGACCAGTGGGACAAGTTTCCCTCATGTCCATGCTGCTGTCCCAGTCTCCTTTGCAGTGGGGAGCGTATAGGCCTGTGAACTCATCCTTGCAGTGGCATGCCTGCAATGCATTTCTCCTACCTACATGAGGGCTGATCTGCATACACAAATTCAGGGCCTCATAGTCACCCAGCAGATCACTTTTGTAAGACAATTCTGCTCTAGCTGAATGTGAATCTTGGAGCCACTAGCGCCTGCCATGGGCTTCTGAGGGGGTCACACATGATTATTCACAGGACTTGGAAGTGAAAGGAATAGGCAAAGTTTTCAGGGCAAAGAATGGGTGACCATCAGGCAAAAAGATAATGGCTATCACAGTCCTAGCAGCCAAGTCTGACCTCGGAGCTGCCTGTACTTTCTGAAGCAGAGGTTTGTAAATCTGTTTTAGAAACAGGAAAATCTCAGCATATTTCTTATCAGGTACTGTTACTGAAGATGGTGAAAGGGAGGTACTCGAGGACACAGATGTACCCATGCATGATTATGTGTATGCATGGAAATCATGTGTATGAGTCTGATTCAGTCTGAGGGACATTTACATTGGAGCAAACGCTTCCATGGCAGAGGGACAAAGAGGGGAACTCATCTCTCTTGGAGACAAGATCTCCTTCTCTTGCATAACCCATCACCATATTTGTGCTGCTATAAGTGTATCCAGCCCTGTAGCAACAGAAATACAGAATGCGAGACTGAACTGGGAGAGGAGCTGTTGCTGTGGTATAGAAGTCTCTGGGAAGGTTATGAATTGCTACAGACTTGCAGAAGCACCAGTCATAGACTTTTTTTGGTATAAGTGTTCTTGTTTCAAGTTTTTTCAGGTGTGAAGTTTCCCTGTTTGACAGCCCATCAATCACATTGGGGGACACCATTAATAAATCTGTCCATGCTTCTCCCTTGAGCTTGGAGAAAATAAAAACTCCAACTGTTAACAATTATTACAGAAAATTAACTCCATAGCTTTAAACAAAGACTCATTCCAGGCTATTTTTACATCATGAGGAGGAGAAAAATCCCACTATGAACTACAATGGTATGAATTTAAATTTATTTGTAAAACGCGTATGTTGGGCAAAAATTTAATCCTGGAGGTAGATGCAAGTTCAATGTTCTGCCTCTTCTGTTGAATTTGACTTCTTGCTAGTTCCATTGTTAGCTGACTGCTGCAGAATGGCATAATAGTAGTCATGAAGGTTGCATCTAAAGAGGTATCAAGGCCTACTGTAATTTTTTAGGGTGACCTCATGAAAAATGTTCCCCCCTCCTCTGTGCATCTCTCCCAGCACTTGTTGGCTGAGCTTGCCTGTGTCTTTTAGAAAGTCCCTAATCATATTTTCCTATGTGTGAGCGATGAAGAAGGTGAGTGATGGAAAAATTTCTTCCAGTCCTTAGTAACCCATTTCAATGGCTAATCACCCTTATTGCTAATGATTTGCATGCTCTTTCTGGTTTGACCCTTGCTGGCTCCAACTTTGAGCCCCTGGATGTTGTTATGCTTTTTTGTTCAGGATTAAAAACTACTTTATAATCAAGTGAAGGAACCAGAGGCTGTGATCCTGCCTGTGGCATATAGGAAGCAGGAGGGAACAGGTACAAGGGTGTATCTACAGGTGAAGGTCCTGTTTGCCTAGAGCTCCTCTTGAATAATGGCAAGATCATGTAGAAAAGTGAATGGGATTTTTCATATTTGCACCTGCTGAAGAACTGCCCCATCTTGGGTGGGCTGGTCAATTTGCACACACCAGGGAGTCAAGATTAGGCCCCAAGGAGCTGTCATGCGAGTGGTGTCAGTTCCTTTCTGCCCAGCCCAAGTTATGAGAGGCCGCAGCCCATGGGATTCCTGATTTGCCACTCATAACTGCATGGCCTTTTCAGCCTGTGCGCTTCCTAGGAGCTCGGTGCGACCTTCCTCTGTGCCTGCTCTTACCAAAGCTCTCTGGGCACAGCTTTTTCCTTCCCTCTCTCTCTGTCAGAAGCTTTCTCCGAGCTGACGAATCCGGGCACAGTAGTAGGTTATATTCATTTATCTTGTTCTCCAGTTCATTTATCACAATGAGTGCTCTGTTGTGGAGAATCCTGATAGAAAGTCCGCTTATTCTCCTGGTTGGTTGAAATGCAGCATTTCAATCAGCTGATTGCTTATTACCACGACCTTGCTAGAAAATCTAGACAGCACCCAGAAGGGAGGGGAGAGAGGTCTTCCTTTGTCACTCTTCTCATGTGGAAGAATGATAATAGCATTTTCATTTCTTTCCTACTATCTGCTCTGCAGAGTTTTGCCTTAGCTTTTTTTCCCCATGGCTATTTTCCAGTTGCTACATGTGGGAATGAAGGCTTCATTTTGCCAAACAGTTCATTGGCTGGAAGGAGTTTACAGATCCAGCAAAGCTTATAGCTCTAGGTTGATGGAGCCATGCATACATAAAACAGCCACCATAGGATCTCCAGAGGGTCCCCACACACTTTATTACCACTAGGGGGATTGTGTAGCTTTGGAGGTATGCCTGGCCAGTGTGGATTTATAAATAGGATTAGAGGTGTGACACAAGCCCTTTCCCATGCTTTCACATCTCAGAGTCCCATGGTAGAGCTCAGAGGATCCCCAGCTGACTGCATTAAGGCGTTGGTACCACACGGCAGCCAGCCATGCCAGGCCTGGCAAAGGGAAGAGAACAACTCATAACATCCTAGAGGTGGTGCTTGGGCAGCTCTGGGCTCTCCAGTCCATCCTTCCATCCAGGGCTGGAGCTATCACCATGCCAAATGGGGCTGGCCATGACTGTGTTTAGCCAGGTCTTGATACCTGATGAGGATGGAGATCCCCCATCTCCCTGGTGTCCATTCCCAGGGCTATACCACCTGCAGGAAAAAGAACAGTTTCCTACTATCCAGTCTGAATCTCCCAAACTACAATTTGTGCCTATTGCCCTTGCTATATTGTTTGGCACTTCTGAGAAAAACTTGGCTCTGTTGTCTTCATGGCCTCTTCCAATTAGTTGTAAGCAGATCACCCTTAGTCTTTGCTGGACTAAACAAGACCACCTCCCCTCTCCTCTCCTTGTAGGGCATGTACCAGCCCCTTTGTCCCTCTTGAGCTGGAGGTCCCAGACTAGACATTAGCTATTCTGGCTGCAGCCTCACTGGCACTAAGCAGAGAGGACAGTAACTTCCCTTATGCTCTTGCTATAGTCCTCCTAATTCCACAGTGTCTGCATCAAAAATAAACAAAAACTATGCATCAGTTCTGTATCATTGGCTAAAGCAAGGGAGAAATGTGACAACATGGGACTTATTAAAGTACCTTCCTCCCCATCTTCTGTGAGTCCATGACCCACAGTAGGAAACTGGCCCAGCTGCCTACAGAAACATCTGCAGGGGCAAACAGAGCTGTGCTTGGGCAGGGTGGAAATAAGTGTGATTTACCCTTATTTTGTCTAGTAGAAAGGATGTCTGATGCTTGGTTGCTTTGCACACATGACATTTTCCCAAGCACAGCCATGCCAAAATACCATGGCAAGCCCTACAAAATACATCCTACTTGCAGGTTCAGGCTTTCAGATGTGTAGATAGGTTTTGCTTTAAGTACAAAAATATCAAGAAGATTGCATACCAGAAAACCCAAGAGCTATTCAATAACACATTCTCACCTACAAATGTAGACATTACCCTTTAACACTTGGCGCTGCATCCATCCTTTCCGTAGCAAAAGACTTAGCAGAGTAATGTGTCTGAACTCTTCCCCATCACCAGTCAGAACAAATGGATTCCAGTAGCATAGCACACCATGGCTTTATCATTCTTTTGACAGGTAATTTTCTCCCCAGTGAATATATCCAAAGCTTTTGCAAACCACCTCTCTGTAGATAGAATGAAGTTGTTTCACTCCTGACAGCAAGGAATGAGACCAGCAGTGGCACTGGCTTGTTGCTCTGCGTCTTTCCAAGCCCCACGCTCCTGAAAGCGTGGTGAGATACTTTATTATCCCCTGATTATGTCATATGTCCTCACTTGCCTGCAATGACCATCAGGCATATTATTTATTACAGCATTTTTCCAGAAACTTGCTGTAGTCTCTCCTCCAAGGCATTTCACACACAACTGGAAGATAATATTCTCTCCCAAGAGTTCACAGTGCAAGGGCTTACTCAGCTGCAAACTCAGTTAAGTGTTGCCCCTCACTTGACAGCAAAAACCAAAATTCAAATGCAAGAAGGACTGTGGTGTGATGTTAAATGCAAAGATGCAGATACAACCTCCACTGCAAGGAGAACCAACATCACAGATTGAAAGAAGCTAGGGATGGCATATTGTAAGGAGGAAATTCAGATAAGAAAATGGGGTGATGGGTCTAGGGGGAAACTGGAGAAAGAGGTGGAAACTCCAGCAGAAAAGTTTGAGCAATAGAGTCAAAGCTAGAGTGAGCACCATTGCAGTTCTTACATGAATATGGATGCAAAACAAAGTTTACCATTTCCCATCAAGCATCGTGGCCATGGACTGCTTTAATGCAACTTGTTCCTTGTCCTGAAGAATGTGATGCATCCAGGGAGACAAAGGCTAAGCAGGGGCAGTGGCTTGTGGTGGAGAAGGAACAGGAGGAATCCAAATGACAAGCAAGGTGATTAAACACAGTGATATTCCCAAGTGAATATGTGTTTTACTTCTGAAAAAACCTAGGTTTTCTCTCTCTCTCTCTCTCTCCTTTGAACTGACACAACTTGTCACGTGTCAGGAGCACAAAGAAGGGAACTGGAATGCACAGGTGTGCAGGGTAGGATGGGAACAGAGCACAGTAGTCCTGATTAAAATAGGCTTAAGCGTAAGCGGGCAGAACTCATTTCTGAACTGTTGAATGACTAACAATAGAAAAGACCAATGTTGTTTGTTGGAGGTTGTTCGTTCAAAGCTCTTCCACTGGGATTTCACTAAAACCCATTTTGATTCAGGGTCAGGCAGACTGGAAAAATCCCATTTCCAATGAAGCTGAAATGCTGAGGCTGTGCCAGAGCTGGGCACATGCTAGTGGTACCTGCCCACATCACTTCCAAAGCAGGGTCCCCAGCACACTTGGCCCTTCGGTTGCCACCTCACTTGCTTCTCTGCATCTATCCAACTGAATCTGACAGCTTTCCTCCAGCCTTTTGTGGGTCATGTCCTGAGTCTCAGACCTGCTATTAATAGGCCTCACAAAGAAATATTGAACCGAAAAGAGATAAAGGTGGGGAGGGTATATTCCACTAGGCAGTTGTCGGGAGTTTGTTTGCTTGTTTTGACAACAGCTTTAATCCAGTCACTGACTTGCAAAGGTTGCTTTTCTGGGAGCAATAGTTTGCCACTTTATAACCGCCCCACTGGTTCTCTCATTGCAATTTGGAAGACTTAATATTTCTGTGAGAGGACTCCACAGCAAAGTCACCAAACCGTGCTGTTCCTGGGATGCAGCAACCAGCTGTTTTCCAAGAAGTCTAAGAACTGCAAACTCATTTTTAGCACTAAGCTGCGGATCCTGGGAAGACCGAGGGAGTAAATAGTGCTGGGGAGACCTTGCCGGGTCATGGCTTCTCCATGCTGCAGATATCCTGGGAATGAAAAGTGACTGCTGGAAGCATCCCTGGGTTTTCTATGGATCCATCCTCTTTAGCAGCAGTGCTATGTGGGGTGCTGGTGGTCATAGTGTAAGTCTGCGGTAATGCTTATTTTGAAATATATTTCTAGTCTGCAACAAAGCAGAGAGGAAAATGTGAACAGAGAAAGTGAGACCGTTATCTTGGTTCATGTATATTGAAAAATTCTACTTCAGTTCTTACCATTTTGATTTTGAATTCATGGGAGGCTCTTGTTTTCCCCCATTAGTTTAAATGCTGACATTAGAAGTTGTAAATTGAGAAACAGAAAACTGAGAGCATTCACATCAGGAGGAGTGAAAGAGCTCATGACAGAAGTCTGATTTCCTTTCTTTCTCTTTTTTTAGCTTGAAAAAGACATCATCTCAGCTGAGCTCTTCCCCCAAACAGAAAAATGATGAGTTAATTAGGGAGAGGGGACTGTGGGACTGACTGGCAGACAGCCTTCCCCATGGATTCACTCGCCTTTCTGTGGAGTGTCCAGACTGCGACTTGGTCAGTTCTTGCAGCATACGAGTTCACGGCATGGTTTCTCCTTCCCTGTTATGTACCAGGGAAGATCTGGTCACTGTGAGGACAAACACAAACCACTGGGGAAAAGCCCTCCTATCTCTCTATCCTAAAGATCCCTAGCAAAGCTCAGGGCATTATGATTGAAAAGGACAGTTCAGAGTTACAGTAATTGAGAACTAAAGCTTCCTCATGGACCACAGGTTGGACAAGAGCATGATGATTGCATTTCAAGTTTATTTTACTTGCTCTCCCTCACAAAAATTTCTGGGGTGGATTTGTCAGCTTGGTCATAGATTTCACAGGTAAAGTTTTTTCTGTACTTGGACCTTTGATCCTTTTTGCTCCACAGCCCAGCAGATCTCTCCTGAAACCACAACTGCTCTGCAAAGCAGAGGCAGGATCCTTCCTAGCCTCCCTGCTCAGGAATTGCATCAGCCTCTTTTGGCTCCAGGTTGGCTGCATGGCCCAGAAACCTGTACCAGAGTCTCCATTTGAGGTTTAGCCCAAACTTTTGCTCTTCAGCCATTCTGCCAAGCGCCAAACCCTTTTTAGTGCGCTGTGGTTGCACAGGAATCCAAAACTGCTGGCCAGTTTCTCTTGTTTTTGCACCAAGGACTGTGCTGGTCTCCTTTGCCACAGTGGGCTGCTGGGCTGTGTTTCTGTGACCTGATGGCCAGTGTTGGGGCAGCTGCTAGGGTTTGCACGTGGATCTGCCTTGCTGATAGAGGGAAACCAGACAGAGAGACAATACCCAAGGGAGAGGCTGTCCAAGACATCATGCCCCTTTTCACTGTTTGCAGCTGGTGGCCCTGAGGAGCTGTGAGGGGTCTGGCTGGAGGCAGGCTGGTTCCTCACCTGCTGCACCCTTCTTCCAGGCCTTCCCAAGCCCCTGCTCTCCAAATCCCCAGCTCTGCGAGCCTGACCAGCTTTGCTCATTTTGAGCAGATCTATTTAAAATTCAGCCAGGAGATGGGCTGCAGCTTGTTAGAACGCTGCTGCTGGAAATGGAGTCATCACCAGAGACTATTCCTTTTTACATCTCCAGGTATATAGATTTTCTCTCGATTCAATTTATTTTTATATAGTGTCTTTAATATACTGTCTCTGCAAATGCTTTAGCAGATAGAATTGAAATAATGAGATAACGCTTTGCGAAAGTGTGTGCAGCCGCTCTCAGACGGGCAGCGGGGCAACACAATAGCAATAGACAGAGATAGAGCAGAGCACAAGGTGGAGGCAGTGTAACTTGGACGCAGCAGTAATAGCAGCAAGCATTCTCGTAGGCTATTACGGTGAGCACAGCACTGATGGATATGGGGAAAAGCTTGTAGTCGAGCGCGCTCTAAAAGGAGGAATTAAGGAGCAATTTGAATTGAGGAAAGATGACTCTGTAGGGGAATGCATTCAAGAGAAGGATGTTTTCAGACAAATGGATCAAGGGCAGCGAAAGCGAACCTTGATTCTCTTTATTCATCAGGAACAGAAATCTTACAGCAATGTAAAACAGAGCTGTGGACAGAATGGGCAACAAGTGCTTAAACCGTTGGGTTGTCCTATTGACTTCCCTGAGAAGGGCTGAGTGCGTGAAGACGTAAATGCCTCCAGCTGGAAATTTCTCTCTTAACCTATTTTTGAAGAATAATGTTGATATAGTAAGAGCAAAAAGGTTTTACAGGCAAAGAACTGATCAGAAGCTGTGTTTTGGTCTGATAAACACAGGGGTGACTGTTTTGATTTTTTTTTTTTTTTGAAATAAGTATCAAAATGTAAAAATACACTGTGAAAAATCTGAACAAAGCTGGAAAGGAAACTTAATTTCATCCACTTCAACTCACTTTTATCCTGAAGGGAAGAGCAATGTGAGAAATTTCAGCACTTTTTGTTTTCATTAAGGAGCAGAAAATGAAACCATGGAATTTTCTGTAAATGGGATAATTCCATTACTGCTCAGCCACAGTGATTGATGCAAGAGTTTGAAACACTTTCTTGGACTAGGATTTCTGGGCCTAACCAATGACTACCCTACTCGAGGGTAGTTTCACAGGGACTTCTTAAGGGACAAATCCTGGGTGACAAGGAGAGCCGCTAGAGGACAAAGGCTGCTCACTGGAGACCAGGCAAGAGGATGGAACAAGCTCATAACATTTAGCGCTAACTAACAGTTTCAAACGGCACCTAGAAATAACTGGGAGCCAGGCGGCGCGGTGAGCGCCCCGCTGTGTTCTGTGCAGCGTTGCCTGCGCGGAGATGCCCCTCTCCTGGCCACAGTGCTGGTGCAAGTGTGTGGAGCACATGTGTAGGTGCTACACCAGGGCAGCACAAAAAGGAGGTTGTTCCACCACCCTTTCTCTGCCCTCAGAGAACAAAATTATCTGTGGGTCATCCCACTACATTGCTGAATTATTTAGGGAGACCCTAATTTTCAGCATGCTTCTTCCCGAGTTGCTGTATCTCCCTTCCCCACACTCCCTCCGTTTCATGGGCCCCGCTCTTTTCTCTGTGCTCACAGCGTCCCGCCAGCGTCAGGGTGATCTCAACGTGGAGCAGCTGCAGCATTGCACGAGGAGCCACGGGGGCCGGGAGTTTGTCCGTTTGGCACGGCAAGGATCAAACCAGTTACACTGCAGTGTGGAGAGAGTTGGAGGCAACGTCTGCGTGTCCGTTCAGAAGCAACATGGACTCAAGTTCAGTGGCAAAGCTACTGCCAATTGACCGAAATCTACAGCACCAACTGCTTTATAAACAGCCTGGCTTCTTTTTAATGGCCCATGTCTCACAGACAGGGTTAATCTGTACTTGCCATGAGGGTCTCCTAGGTGGGGATGCAGTGAACATCCAGAGGATGCATCTTCATTGATTATCCAAGAAGGAATGAGTGAGGGAGAAAATGTCCAACATGCACACTGGGTCATATCTGCTCCCTCTCCCTTTCTGGACCTGCAACTGACAACTCAGTGAGCATCTCACATTTGCTCTAAATATGCAGATGTCTTAGATAAATGATTCACACAAAAGTGCAAGTGGACTCTGCACAAGAAATCTGAATCTGGGTCCCTGTTTGCAAACGATTTTAAAACCCTGGAATATCTTTATCCTTGTAAAGAACTGGATGATGGCTCTGAAAGCAGAGATGAGCCGAACTGGGAGAGTTTGGTTCTAAAATCCTGATTTGGACTTAAAAGCACAGATACGTGAATTTTGATTATGTTTCATTTAATGAGTTTTGAAAAGATTTGGAGCTGAATTAAAAGTAACAAAAGGCAGGGAGATGAATGACCCTTATATTAAATTCAATTGGCTTTTGTGCAATTTGTTGCATAGCAAAGCCTCATTAATACATTTTGCAGACGGTTGGGTCATTTGTCATCAGAATCACACTTTATGGAAGGCAACTTTCCTCTCTCTTCTGTTATTTGGCACTGAAATGACTTTCCTTGGGTCCTCTCTGCCAGCAGGAGCTGAGCTGGCTTTAACAGAGCCGTGTGGTCTGAAGTCAGAGGAGGATCTGACCTGTTATTTTCTATATGTTTATAACTTATCCTTAAATAGCATGCTCTACAGGTAACATCTCATATATAAATATTCATAGCCCTCATCCATTACAAAGAAACACAGCCCTACGTTACAGTTAATAGTATTTATTGTTTTCTTTTGCTTTTCTTGATAGCTAGTGCTCCTTCCCTCTCTAGAGGAAAGAATGGGGGAAAAAATAGAAAAAGCTTATTTCGTTTGCGTTTTCCTAATTTGCTTTCCTCTGGCTCAGACATGTGTTGCTTATAAGCTATTAAAACTCTTTCTCTAGGGTTATTCCCCCCCTCCTTCCCCCATCTGATATTCACAACTTCATTCTGCCTGGATCAATGACTGCAAATTTGCTTTATGACAACTTGAACAAACCCATGATGGATCAGAAAGGACCTCAAAGTAGGCTGAAGCCTACTCAAGTCAAGAGCACCAGACACGTTTGTTAAAGACCTCATTGGCCTCTGATCCTTGGGTTGCTGCAGTATTGATTTTTAGGGTCCGAGCTCAATTGCGCTGGAAGTCGAGTCATATGGAGTCGCGTGCTCGCTGGGGAGACAGGAGCTTTATAATGGAAGCAGATCGATGGGGAATGATTTAGCACAGAGGGACCTGGAAGCTTGGCATGAAAGTTAAGCAATAATCGAGTTTGTGAACTCAGAGCCGTTTCAGGCCAGCGTGCTGCCTGTCTCGCTCAGCAGCCCTTCGGAGAGCTCGGGGCCGCGGCGCTGGGTCTGCGCGCAGGAACCAGGCAGGCTGGCGGGTCTGCACAGGTCCGTCAGCAGGTGGGCTGAGTGTGTGGGGCACTGCAACACGGGCTTCGTTCATCTTGAGTAGGCTGGTGCCAGCATGCTTTCCCAGCACTCCGAGGTCTAAAACAGAGCAGGCCAGATCCTCAGCTGCTGTGAGCCTGGAGCTAGCGGTGTCAGCCCAGTAGTGTGAGCTCTGAGTGTGTACAGGAAGAAGGTCAAGGTGATATAGTCACCTCCAGTAGTGCTATGGCTCTAGCCTTACCCCATAAGTGGCTTACAAGCCCAAGGAGCACAGACTGTGGACTGTGACATGTTTTGTGTGGGCTAGCAAACATTTCTATTTTTCTAACCACCACGACTTTCTTGCAAGCAGATGGTTTCTCCACTTCCTGACCCCTTCACCATCAACTTGGCCAGGGAATGTGAGGCTCTTTGAGCAGGGATTTGCTTTCAGCTGTGTGTGAGCATGCAGCTCCCTAGGGGCCTCATCCATACCATACCTATGAAATATTACATGAAAATCCAAGCAATCCCACTAAAGAGAAGAGGGAATAAGCTGCATATGAAGCTATATGTGCCTCAGTTTACCCCTCTATAAAGTGTAAGTAAGCACCATCATTCTCCTATTTTGAGAGAAGGGGGTAAAGAATGAGGTGATACCTTCACTGTGTTTCCATGCGTGATATCCACAGGTTATATCTAAAGCCAGATTGGGTTTTATATCTAGTATTATTGCGAGCAAAGTCTATGGCAAGATCTGCCTCTTTTATATCCAAACCCCCAGGCTGCCAGCATTTTGGCTCTATCTGG
Organism: Rhea pennata; assembly: GCF_028389875.1. Taxonomy (NCBI): domain Eukaryota; kingdom Metazoa; phylum Chordata; class Aves; order Rheiformes; family Rheidae; genus Rhea; species Rhea pennata. The sequence continues at coordinate 10,497,897 of NC_084670.1, read as the reverse complement.
CCTGTTGGGGGATTATCTGGCTTCAAATCCTAATGGTTTAAAGGAGTGAGGTATTGCCTGAGATTGAGCTTGAGGGGTAAAATCCAGCCCCCATCCCAGCAACATTCTTCTTCTTCTGCCCTGTGACCAGAAAGTCACTCTTGTTCCTGTAGCTCTTGAACCTGTCTATGTCATTTGCCCCTGGATGGTGTCCTGAACTGTGCCCCAGAGCCAGGATCTGTCCACGCACAGACTCTGGCATCAGACCCAAAGGTAGAGCAGGAGAGATGATCCTTTCTTGAAAATGCTGCAAACATCATCGTAGAAGAAAAGAGGCTTTTCCAGCTCAGCCTAAATGCAGGTGATTTCCTTATCCTGTGATGAAATTGAGCCTGGATCTAAGGCTTCTCCTATCTTTGTTTGTCTGCAGACACTTTATCAAAGAATAAAGGACAGAGGCAGGAGTGAGGGACAAGCTAGAGCACTTGGGGTTTGGTACTTACAGCTAAGTCGAGTACCATTTCCCGCTGCAAGGAAAGTCAGTCTTCAGACTAGTTCTTTCTGGCATACAAGAGGCCATACTTCAGCATGGGTTATTTCAGCAAGTCCTGCGTTGTTGTTTTCTCCTGCTTCCCCTCCACCTTTTCAGATGTAGCCCTTCATGTTTCATGCTGATTATTCACATAGCATCTGCACATCCCTCCCTGTTATCTCCCTCCCTTCTGCTTGGACCAGTTTCCTAAATGCCACCTTCTTAGGAGTGAAGAGTGTGTGGGGGGAGTGGGGAGGGGCTCAAAGGGGAGGATTACTCCAACTTGTCTGTCCTTGCACTTTTTTGGTGTTCAATGTTTTTTTCAGGGGCAAATGCCCCTGACCACTACAGATGGGATCCTGGCCTTCATGGACTGGTTAAAGCTCTTGCTATGTCCTCTGAGAGCAGTAAGGAAGCCAGGAGTGAGATGTGGCTTGTTACATTCAGCAATGACTGCTTAGATGTATGTAGCGGTGCCAGTCCACCAGCAAAGCCCTGCTGTGCATCCCTGGCTGCTCGGGAACGGATCCAATCCAAATTCGCCTCCCTGCCGCAGCGTTGCCGCGTGTCGCTGAGGACAGTCGCTCTCACAGGGATTTCTCCCACCCGTCGCAAGATGTTCAGTCTGTGGAGGTTCAATAGAGGGAGTCAGGGGAGACACATTCCCTCGTGACACAGGGGGTTAGCAGATGCAAGGTGTCTCTCAGGACCGACGGTGAAGAGCGACTGCAGAATCTGGCTCTGTGGGTTCACTCCCTAGTGTCTCTCAATGAAGTCAAGACAACTTGCCTAGACACTCTGTGTCCAAGTTTTCAGGTGGATAAACCGGAGACTGAGTCCTCTGTGCCTGTATTTCCCAGGGCTTGCACTGCAAATTCCGTTGTGCATCGTTTCCGATGCTGTTTGTTTGAAGGCCTCTGCAAAGAAAGCTCTGCCTCTCCCTCCCTGGATAGACAAATTGTTCCATCCTGCTGATGCTAAGTGACTGCCAATAACAGATGCTGGCTGAGAGCAGGTCTAGGGATTCACATAAGCGCAACTGGTAAATCTTTGCTTGGCAATTCACAATATTTTGGGGGAAAAAATAGTGGTGTCTTAGCCCTGTGACAGCTAGGTGCAGCTTGTGCTCTGAAGCCTTTGCAGAGAGGTGGGAAGAGGCAGCCAGGTTTTGTATGTATGGGCAGATTATAAAGTGTGGGGATTAGCAAAGAGTAATTACAGTTCCTCCACTGTATATTAAGTGTGTGAAACAATATATAGGCACTCAGTGCGCGGCAGGCATTATGGCTGGGTGTCATAGTTGACATTTTTAATATCCATTATTCAAAAACTGATTCCATGCCTGACTGTCAAACAGCACACAGCTATGATGTGGGAGTAGTACTACACAACAGCACTGTCAGCTGCTAAGAGCTTTACCAACATTAGCTAATTCTGCCTACCCTCTCCGTCGGCGACAGGTAAGGGCTGCTATTTCCAGCTGTCTGAATCCCAGGGGGAGCTGGGATTAGACAAAGTTGTTCTGGGGGAACTTGCTGTAGGTTGCAAGATGACAGCGGCCGTGGGTGTCTGGGACGTGAGGCAGGACAGGAGAGCGGTTGTAACCTGGAACAACTCCCTCAAATCCAAAGGAAAAAGCCCCCTGGGCTCAGAACTGCTGGAAAAAAAAGTTTGTTTGTTTGTTTTTTTTTTCTTTTTTATATATATCTCTGCCTTTTGTGCTCACTTTTCTCTTTTGCAAGTGTTTTCAGAAAAGATTTTCACTTGGGATTTACTTTTATTTTTCTTTGTTTCTTCAATTCAGCCTTTAGGAAAAGAAATAAGAGCAAAAAAAAAAAAACTAGGAAAAGCAATAAACAGATGAGCAGGAGAAGTCTAAACAGGAGAATAATAAAAGGCTTTTTTTATTCAAGTGAAAAAAAAAAAAGATGTTTGTCAAAAGATCACTTTTTTGTGTTTGAAAGTACCAGGTTTAGAGAACAGGCTTTTTTTTTTTTTTTTTTTTTTTTTTTTTTTTTTTTTTTTTCCCTGATGAATATATCCTTGACTCCAGAGATGAAGGGATGTGTGGATACCAGGGGAAGACAGCAGTATCTTCTAAGAGCACCTGGACGATTTGGGGTGGGTTCATATCCCCTTGATAGCTGTTGATAAACCAGATTTCATCTTCCTCTTCTGCTCCTTGACTCCAGGAATTTCTGTTCCCAAACCTCCATTGCTTTAATTAAATCTTCTCTGAAAATTACCTGCATTTCCTTCTTCTCCCTGGAGACAGTCTCCCCCCCACCCCCATCTCTGTCAATTAACAGAAGCTCTCACCAACCTGGCTGTACTTTTAATTGCACCATCTTTAAAATCAGCCTTTTTCCTATTTCAGTTTTTTATGGTGACTTATTCTGTTGCTTTTGGCTGCAAACCCCAGTGCTGAGACTTAGGGGGTCTGGCGCTGCCCTCTCCTCCAGGGTCTAGGAGTTTCCTTCCCTCTCCCACGCTGGCGCTGCAGCCCAAGAGTTGGGTCTCCCGTGCCACGACCATTGCTTGTTTCTCAAAACCAAGTGATGCCAGGAAACCTAAGAAGGTGATCACATAGGATAGTTGTTTTCCAGGTCGAGTAGTCCTTTGTGCTGCGGATATAGTTGAAGTCATGTTAAAAAGCACATGTGTGTGTAAAGACTAAGCTCTAAATTATTCCAACAATCTGGCCTGAGGCTGTAAATGTTAAATACAGAGACAGTAAAAGATCAGAGAGAATCTAAATTACAACAGTGACAAAAGGAAACTCATAGCAAGCTCTCCATAAATACCAGTACCAAAACCAGGGGCGAATCACCCCTTGCACACTTCTGTTCCCCACCTTGTGTTTGTGCTCTGCCTTTCTGGCTCTGCTCATGTGCTGGGGAGCTGCAGAAAGCCACATTCGAAAGGCTGGGAATGAGTCTTAACCAAACTGTCACTTCTCAGTTTTTCTAGGGTCCTCCAAGAGGCATTTATTCCCTGCAGTGATGGATCTAGTCTTTCTTGGCAGTGATTAAAAGCAATTGCTTTCAGTAAGATGTCTCCTGCCTAGCCCAAGCAGGAGCAGGATCAAGTGCCCTGCCACGATGAGGATCTCAGGCTGGATAACACCTATTTCCATTTGGTGTCATCTCTGCATTGGTGCCATGAGTCACCACATCCCTCGCTGAGCTTGTTAATGCACCCTGACCCCTACTTCAGGGTGCACACGTCTGGGACAGCAAAGCAAAGAAAAAATTAGACCTATCCTCAGGTCCAGCCTCATTTAGAGGTTAAAAATAACACAAAAATTCTTAGAAAAAAAATTAAAAATAAAATAAACTCACCCCCATGCTTGAAAGAAACCTGCCCCTTTAAGAAAGGATTGAACATAATCTATTTCCAGCGTACGAGAGATCGGCTAAGGATTGCTGGGACATTTTCACTGACACAAATCTACATAATCGTTTTAAACTTCTCACCATTTCTTCCGATTATTCTCTTTCTGTCACTTTAGGAAGCTCTAAAACTGATTTTCTCTCCATAATCTTCCAGTATTGCTTAGCACCCAAATCTCTAATATTTTAAGAAGATTATTTCATTTATAATTGATTGAGTGTATTTGCCAGTTTGCTACTTCAAAGATGCTGTGCTTTAAGGGGTTCAGGTAGAGCGTTATTAAGATCCCCTTCCCCCCCCCCCCAAAAAAAAAAGAGAGCAAAATTTTGTTTTTGTGCCTGACACTTGATGCATTTTTTATTGGTATTATTTACATTGTCAACATGCCGAATTGCTATAAGAAAGGTCTCTGGAGATAAAAGGGGAATGAAGCTGCCTCTAGCTGCTGGCTCCCGGGCTGCGGTTTCCACCTGAGGATGCAGTTTGACAAGCAGCACTTGCAGCTGGCCAGCTTGAGCAGTGCTGTGGCCCCCATGCCTTTTCGCGTCCCCACTATTCCTCCCGGGAAAGGGGTTGGAGAATCCATTGGACCTAAGGCATCTCCTTTCCCCTTTTTCACGGACGGGCTGCTTTGCAGCTGGATCCGTTCCCTGGGGTGGTTTTCTGTGCAGGGGCAGAAGAGCTTGCACAGCGTGGTGGCAGGGAGAGTGGTGGGGCTGAGGGGCAGGCAGAGGGGACTGGGGAAATGGCATTTCTCAGACACTTTGCTGCTGAAAGTCATCTTCATCCAGCTCTGAGACGGTTTGTGGTAACCAGAACCCGTGGGCAAGCGGGATCTCTCACTCAGCACTGGATGTTGTCTGCTTTTCTGCGGAGTGGTGAGAAAGTGCAGGGAGATGGGAATAAAGATGCAATAGGTAAAATTTGCTGGAAATGAAGGAAATAGGACATACACAAGCAGGAGGGCAAGCAGAGATATGGATGCAGAGGGCCCATCTAATGCACTGCCGCCTCCCTGCTGCACAACCCCCAAGCCTCAGAAATACGGGGAAATTTCCTCGTTCTCAGCCCTGCTCTGCCGTTTGTGCCCGATCACCTGCGAGTGAGCGAGGAGATACATGGCACAGTGCTCAAAGGAAAGCTCTGAGCCCTCTTTTAGGGCTGGCAGAGACTTAGTGATGCTCTGTCACAGTCATTTCAGGGAACGGAGCAGCTATCAACTAACAAGAATGAATTTCAAGGCTGATCACCTGCTAGCGAGGGATAATGAGAGGTCTGCACAATCAAACACGTCTCCTGTTATAGTAAAACAAGCAACACTTGAAAAAGACATGGAAACAGGCTTCTTTAAATCCAATTCAGGGATTTGGAATCCCCACTAAACGCTTAATTAATTTTTGATTAGCTGAGAACCCATTAAACAGACTGATTCTTCTAGCTTTATAAGTAACGGCAGCATGCTGCTTTAATTAAATTAATACTAAGAGATGTTCATTTTCAAATCCTTATGTTGGTTATTTGAGAAAAATCATTTCATTCCCTTCCCTAAGAGGTTTACCATATTCTTTTAGCCCAATGCAGTTCAAGTATCTCTTCCTACTCTGTTTGTGATGCCGTTGATGCGCCTGGAGGCAGGATTTGCCAGGGCCAAGGGATGTTGGGGGTGTCCCAGTACTTTCTGGGATCAGGAATCTCATTTTCCCATAGGGGTTCACCATATGGGCAAGAGCATTCTGCCCATTTCAGGCTTCACAGCCCTGTCTTCTCCTACCCATCTTGCCTATGGAGCTATCATAACGCTGTTTCCTATGGTAGGTACCAGAGCACTGATTCCTCCGCTACAACGTAGTGAGTAGCTTGAATTATCACTCATTTTCGGAGAGCCCATTCACAGGCAGTTTCAGCAGAGTAGTCAATGTATGGCAAGATGTCTCAGGGCTGTGCCTAGGATGCTGAGCAACCTGTGGTAGCTTCTTAGGTCCTTGTTTTCAGCCCCCTGCAGTTTTTTTCCTTTGCTCAGGGAAAATCAGAGTTGTTTCCCAACCTTGACTTCTTTCCGAGCTACTGATATCTAGTGTGCACTGTATCCTCTAGCCACGAGAAGCTCTTCCTCAAGGATGGAGGCTTGACATAGGTGCAGGCATCTCTGGGTGAGGGATTAGGGAGGAGGGTCAGGCTCACTGTTAGCACTGCTCATCTCATGGGAGGATGCAAACCTCTCCTCTGCCTTTCCTGCCACCCACGGCAAGATCTGCATCTGAATTTTGCAGCCATCCCCCACTGCAATAACGGGTGACAAATATCTTCCCTGCTTTCTGCAGCACCAACATGCTACTGGCTGAGGCTGGAGCCTTGCCTTGCTTCACTCACCTCTCCTGTCCCCTGTGCAAACCTCTGACACATCCCTCCCACCTGCAGCTGGAGATCAAGCTCCGGACACACTAAGGTCTCTGCAGATACATATACTGGGTGGGTGTATAGGTACCCCCAGGTATCCAGGAGCGAGGAGCAAAGTCTGGAGCAGCCAAATGAATTTTCATTCCTATTTACGCAGGCTCACTGTAACCAGCTCCGAGATCTGCCAGCCACAGGAGTCTTAAATGATGACACTGCTTTCATGATGCTGCTGAACAACTTTACATTGATTACCACCCCGTAAGTGTGGAACCTTTCTTATCAGAGTGCTGGGATTTTTTTCCACTTTAAGCTTCTTTCACTTGGCAGGAGAAGCAACAATTTTTCAAAAATAGCTCACAAAAAACCACTGCTCAGACGAACCAGTTGAGAATAATGCCAGGGTCTGGCTCCGTAAAGGTGTAATTTCCCTTGCATCTTCGCTGTGCGGTTTCAGTTTGACGTCTGTCACCTGCTCCACTTGCTCTGGGTGCAGCTGGACTGAGCGAAGCTTGTGTTTTGCCCCTTGCTGTGGTTATCACATCAGATGGGGGGTGAAATGGGGGGTTCAACCACCAGTTTCCCCTTCAGCATTGCCCTTGCAGAGCTTGGATCCACCCAGATCCTGACCATGGGAACAGCAGGTGGCTCCATGCGGGAGTGGTCCCCCAAGGATCTATCCATGGGCATGTTGGCAAATGCTGCTGTTACAAGGGATCTGGAGAAAGGAGCTTGGAGAACGGCTCCAGCCTGCTGCACCTTCATCCTCTTGCACAGCTCCCCACTGCCCACTTCTTGTTAGGAGCTGTCGGAGGCAGCTGGCTGCTCGTGCATTAAATTAGCAGATGTTGCGGCCACACAACATTAAGCACAACAATACTGTTAATGTGCCCTTCGGAGCCCTCCGCCTCCCTCCTCACCAGGCCTCGCCAGACACAGCCTCTCCGGAGGCAGATTAATTTCAACTCTCTGGATCATAATAAATTAATTTTTATTAGAAAAGGGGAGGAGGGGGCTGATCTCCTGAGCTGCAGAGATTTAAGCCAGCTGTCGACCGTCTCCTGGCATTTGGGTTAGGAAGTAAATACAGAAGGAGGGGATTTTTAAAAAAAGGCCCATCCGCCCCTCCCTTCTGGGAGGAGTGTGAGAGAGGCTTGGAGGTGGGATAGAAATCAATGTTGTGGGGTTAATGCTCTGCTCAGCCTAGGGCTAAACAAACTGGGGGAGAATCTTTTCATTTTTGGTGGAGAACTGGCTTTCTTCATGCTACACCATAAAGACAAGCCTCCCTGGCTGTGAGAATGTGGGCACTCAAGGCAGGTCTCCACATCCACCAAGCTCTCCTTTGCTAAGAAGAGTTTTTTTCCAGAAGAGGCTCATTTGAATAGGATTTAAGAGCCTTGCATTGCTGCTTTCCCAGCTCTGATTCGTGCTCTGTGCATACCTTGATTCCTCGGTCGCAATATCACAGCAAATCAGTGATAGCTGGCTCTTTAGTAGCAAAGAGTTTCTGAGTAGAGGAGATTTTGGTAGTTCAGCCCAGTTCTCTTGGTCACCGAACACTCACAGCTCCTTTCAGCTTAAGTAGGGGCTGACTGTACTCAGCACTTATGAAAATCAGGCCCTAGGTCTTTTTTCAGATTAGCCATCAGTATAAGAAGTGCAGATCTTCTTTTATCAGAGGGGCAGTGCATTGCCAGGCATGGGTTCAGAGGACATGGGAGTCAGAACGTCAATGGTCTGTTCCGGTTTTTACTACTGAGCTGAAAACTTGAACTTGGCAGTTTTAACATCAGAGTAACTGCTGATAAATCTAGATTTTGGCAGGACTGTGGACACAAACATGTTTTCTCTCACTGCTGTGTTTGATGAGAGCGCCATTTCCACCGGTCATTTCAAAGACCAATAAATGTAGTCAATATCTATTCAAAGGTTCATCCAGCTCAGCAGCCTATCTCCAACCATGGCCAACAGTGAATGCTGTTGAATGCATGTACCTTGATAAACTTGTAGTGTTCCTTCACCAGCATACTCTCCCAAGTCCCAGTTGTGTACTGGAAGAGAAAGTGAAGAACCATTTTCTGTTTACCTCCCTCAGCTCATTTTATGTTTACCAGTTTCTTCTTCAATCTCTTCCTTTCCAGAGATGAGGACCCAGTGAGTTGTTCCTCATACAGAAGCCATCTGATACTTTGTCAGTAGCTGGCTCAAGTACTATTATACCTCCTGACTGCAAAAGTAGTTTTTAGGGTGGGCTTGGACACAGAGGCGCCTGGTTGCTAATCTCACAAATTATCCTGGATTTTTGCTTATGTAACCACGGAGTTACTCTACAGTGTGGGTGATCTAAGAAATTTCCTCCCCACTCTGTTTCTTCCTCCCCATTCTGACATGATCAAAGTTAATAACAGCCCAGGGGTTGGGAGAAGGGTTAGTTTTTAAGCCAAACCCGTTTGCTTCTCTTGTTTCCAGCCTAGTCTCAGGACCATTGCACTAGTTGAGCTTGCAGTGGCCTGTAGCAAGGTGGGGAGGCAGGTTTTGCTGCAGAAACCGTGAAAACATAGCTTTGCAGTCAGGTCCAGAGTTCAAAGGCTGGCTCAGCTGGAGTGTAGGTTTCCAGTTTAGGTGTTGTGGGAGCTGCCAGTACTTCCCAGCATAGCACCTTGCAGGATGGCAGCATGGTCCTTTGGCACACAGGGCAAAGACCTTCCCACACACCTGTGAAAGTCTTTTGAAGGTTTCTTGTGTACAACATCCTTGTACTTAGGCCTGTTAGCATCACGTTTTCCTCATTACGAAGGCCACACCAGAATCTGACACCCTCACCCTACATACTTCTGAACTTCTCTTTGACAAGAGAACTTGAGGGAAGATGAACAAGAAAGAGAGTGGGTGCAGGGGCTGGAAAGGAAAGTGGTGCTTGTGATAATACAAGATCAGATTTCACTGAGTCATTTTTCAAACACCAATTGAAAACCCCTCCTGCCACTTGACAAGTTTCCAAAATCCTCTTTCTTTCCGGGAGCTACCCATGGCCCTTGAGGAGGGAGAAGAGGCTGTGAAATGAAAGCCCTGTTTGCTCTGTGAAAGAGCTTGACAATGTGTTGAGAGAAAGTGTTACTCACTGGCTTCAGAGCATTCAGAAAGCATCCATTTATCTCTCTCTCTCTCTCTCTTTTTTTCTTCTTCTAAGGAATCTCTGGTTGTAATCCCTCTCTGGGATTTTTCACAGTAGTCTGATAATGTTAATATTTATCCTGGCTCAGAGATGAACTGACAGCACTGTGTTCTCTTTCATTTTATCTCTTTACATCTATTAGGTGTTCTGTATGGCTTTAACTTCATTAACACCCAGCCTGGGACAGTGACAGGTAAAACTAGCTTCCACAACATTCCTATCACTTCTCTCAGCTCCTGTATTCTATTTTCTTTGTTTGTTCTTATTCACTTATTTATTAAAAGAATAAAGATTTTAAGTAATGCTAGAAGGAGTTTGATCTGGGTTGAGAATTGCTCAACATTTACTTGCTATTTATTAAAAAAATACAACTCACAGTTGACTGTAGACTTTTGAAAAGATTGGGAGACAAATACTTGCTAAGAGTTTCATCCTTTGAAGAAAAGGACCCCTCAAGGGGCAGAGTTATCTTCTGGTGGTGGAGTTGGTCATAGTGCTCTTGAGTCTAACCACAAAGGTCAGTGAAAAGCCCATCAAATTTTGTGTTACCCTTCAAAAAGATGCCTCCAGAATAACAGCAGCCAGACACAATTTGTCATGGAGACAATCATAATTTTCCACTCTAGGCTGTAGCATAAGCAAGTGGAAAAGAACAATATCAGAGTTTCTTTGTATGGAATTAATACCTGCCAACACTTCTGATTTTTTTTTTGTGAGTTTTATGAACATCTGTATTTATCTTAAAGCATCCTATCCTGAATTCAGATGAAGCCAGGTGCATCTTGTTTTATATTTGTATAAAAATCAGTTTAGAGTCCTCTTGTGTGCCAAGTACAGCTTAGAAAAAAATAAAGAGAAATCAAAATTGGTTTAAAAACTATTCAGTTAAAATAATATTCCAATTGTTATTAAGAACTTGACTCACAAACAGGCACATTTGCGGTTGGCTATATTTTCTCAATGACCTCTAAAATGTCTAGGATCCGCTGTGATAAGAGCATTAGGATAATGTGGGAGTGAGGAAGGTCCTTGAAACCACTCACAAGAAAATGCCTACATTTTTAGTAGATCCACAAAGTAACTGATTTCACCTCAAATTTCTACTAATGCAGGAAATCATAGCAGTAGAACATTTTCAGTTGTGAGCACAGAGAGGAGTTTGCTGTTAAAGAAAATTTCAGAGATATTCTCTCTAATTTATTACTGTAGGGTTAGATTTAGCAAGCTGTGAAATTACATTGAATAGATAGAGCACCAGTTTGTGTAAAGTATAGTTTTACGTGCAAACACACTATATTTCTTTTAGATATGAAAGTTTTTCTTTATTATATCTACTCCATCCAGAGCCAAACTCATTTTGGAAAAACTCTTCATGGAAACTTCCAGACACTCTCTTATACTGGCAGACTGATATCAGCTCTCCTCCAGACTTATGTTTCTCCTTTAAGGAGTTCGAAGTAACATAATTTCAGCTCATTTTCATTCCTCTTTCATTGTCAGTGACAAGGAAGAAAGAGCTTGAAGTTCTTGGAAGTGTTCTGGAGACTTTCTCAAGGAAGACCCCAGAGGCTTAGCAATGAAGAGTAATTAAATGTTTTTCCAACAGTTGGAATAATTACTATCATCAAGAATACCTAGGATTTTTCCTTCATTCATACAGATTCAGTGCTGATGATCTTTTATCCTCTGGTTAAAAGCTACAAATCACCCACCTTCTACAGGATTGGCACAAAGATACCAATTTATATCATCACTATATTCATGCTGGGAGGTATTATTCCTACCGTGGTTCAAGAGAAATAAAAATACGTATGTCAATGCTACTCCAGTAAATTCATATCCTTACTAATTATAATTAATTATTCATAGCTTGCACCCCTGATGTAGACATGTCACTGTCTTCTACTGCAAAACTCCTCCCATCATCTGACCTGGAAAATAGCTCTTTTGAGTAAGTTTTCCTAGTCAAACCAATAGGCTTTTTTCAGTTCTTCCACTAGATCTGCAAAATATATGCAGATTTATACAGAGAGACACATGATAAATACTCTGGGGGAAGGGGTAAAACAGACATTAATCAGATATTAAAGGACTTACAAGACAGGAAGAAATATCCATTTGGATGTAGTTTAGGGTTGATTTTAAGTGTTTCCTATAGATACGTATATGTGTATATAACTACTATGTATATATAGGTGTTATTATTCAGTTTTACACAACCGGATTGGATAGGTTAAGAAAAAAAAAAAAGAAGAAGAAGAAGAAGAGGCGGGAGAAAAAAGCCTAATGACATTAATGTTAGAGAACTGTGGCTAATTTGCAAATGGATACCAAATGGAAACATACTTCCTTTAATCTGTGTTGCTTTAAAAAGAAAAAAAAAGGAGGAGGAGGAGGAGGTTGGGGTTAGTAAGCTATCTGACAGTCTGAGCAGCTCATCTGTTTGCAGGGATTGGGTCAGGAGCAGATACTCCCAAGTGCCTTGGGTATCAAGTGCATTGGATATGGCTTTTGATCAGAGAGGAAAGGTGCTGCCTTGGCGTCACCACGGTAGCTCCCGCCAGAGCAAAGACCTGGGATTTGGTGGCAGCGAGGACAGGGGCAGCCCTGCTGTGTGTGTGTTTACGCCTCACCCTGGCCTTTCCCCTGGTTGTGTTCCTTGTAGTTTCTGGAAATCAGAAATAAGCTGATGTGATTAGAGAAAAACAGATCTGGCTTAGTGCTCTTCAAGCTTAGAAAGGTGTTATAGACTTGCTGAATTAGAAATACAGAACTAATAGAGATTTGAAATAAGGAAGACTGCCTAATTCCTTTACATTTGGAGACAAAATGAAGGGTTGCATTACTGTGATTGATGGGCCGATAGCAGTTTGGCCAGGGAGAAATCTCTAAGAGCTGGTACACCTCTAAAAACATTTTATATCCAGCCCATCCTATATCAGGGTATGGTATAGTATTTGTAGGCTCTTAGCTTTGGTGGTGATTTGTTGCTAGTGAACCAGTGAAGGCTGACTTTTGTGGGGTTACTTTTCCTAGGGGAAGGACAAGGCATTTTTTTCTATGGATTACTTTTTTTTCCTTTTTCTTTTTTCAATCCAATCTCTTGAAGCCATCTTGCATTAATTAGCCGTCATCTTAATGACCCTGTTGCATGTTAGACGAAGAGATCTCTGAATTCAAATAGGACTTGACCCTAAGAGGGACCAGCTCCCTGGCTTTTTCTTCTCATCTCCTTAAATCTAAAAATTGCTAAGTGATCTCTGAGGCTCAGGCTTTCCTCGGAGATTAGTGTAAGAAAAGCCCCAACATCTGCAAAAGTGACTGCTTTTGACAACCGTACAGATATCTTAAAGAGCAGGAATTTCCCTAATAAAACCCCTTAAAATAAGTCTTCTTAAGATTTCTTAATGCCACAGTGATCAGTTTGCATGTTTCAGAAATTCAAGAATTTTTTTTATCTGCTTTGGAAAGTTATGAAAAAAAAATGAAGCAGGTTTATTTAAAGGGGAGAAGTATTTGAGATGCAGGAGAGACAGGGTAGTAAAGCTTAGGAACTGATGATAAAACCATAAATTGTATAGCTCAGGGAATTTGTGGACTGACTAAAAATGACAAAGCAAAGCAGCCGAAGCTGGTCATCAGAATAATAACAAAGAGGACTTTTGCCAAGAAAAAAAGCACATGAACCCACTGGCGTTCCGTGGGTAATTTAAATAGCTTAATTCGGCATTGTTGTGATTAGCTGTGTGCCTGATAGCCTGTGGGCCAGATCCTCTGCTGGTGTAAAGCAGAAGCTTTTCTGTCTGCCCTATTCAGCAAAGTGTCTCTATTGAAGACTGTGTTTAAGCATGTGCTGAAATGTAAGTGTGTGCTTAGATCCCATCAAAGATGCTGAGCATTAAGCATCTCATGGCAGCTGACCTTGAGTAGGGAGAGATTTAAGCAAGTGAGTAGATTTGTCCTGGAACTGGGGCATAAGTATCTGACCCAAATTAACTATGCAGTCCCAGCCTGGAAGCAGTGTGCTTGGATGCTGGCGCAAAGGGCCAGGCTGTGCCTGAGATACTGAAGCACAGAGAGGTGCAGATAGATTCGGATTTTGGATTTTGGTGCTTGATCCTGCACTCCTTTCCCTGCCTGGAGGCTAGTGCATGTCCCTGGACCTCTGGTGCATGGCAGAACCCAGTGCATCATCTCATTAGGTCTGTGTACGCAGAGCATGATGGAACGCGCGGGGGTCAAATTCACCCTGGACACAAATCTTACCTTTAAAATGGTAATACTCTAGACTAGAATAGACTTGAGGCTCAGTCCCTGAGTTTGTTCACAGATGTTTCATTTGGATGAAAATCTCAGCCAGCCAGGGCTGGTGGGAATTGGAGTTCCCAGTCTGCAGCTGACTGTGGTCTAGCCACATTCTCCATCTGACCACCCCGAGTATGGGCAAATTCACATCCAGACCTGGACTCTTTGCTCAGTAGACTAAGTCAGGAAATGGCATTGTTGTGTTGAACACTAATTGGTGGTGTGGGGTGAGTGCATTACAGGTTGGTGACAGAAAATACAGAAGAGACAAGGAACTAGCAGTTACTGACCATTATTGTAATATCTGGTTTCTAAGATGAGAAGAAAGATAGAAATTCAGGTTTCCTGAGATCAAGTGTTTGGAAATCCACCTTTCCGCTTGCTTGTTGGTGTATTTGATTATTGTCATTCTTAATTCCCATAAAAATAAATAGATTTCAGCACCAGAGGGGGTAATTTGAATATTTTAAAATTTAATTTATTTTAATTTAATTTTACTTTATTTTACTTTATTTTACTCTATATCCTATAAAGATCAGAAGGAATACAAATGAGCCACAGGAATCTGCTATTGAGATTTCGGTAGTAGCTACCAAGAAGGACAAAATGGAATTCTAACAGGGACAAATTATACATGGATGCACTTTAAAATGATTAATTTACAGAGAGGACATTGATGATCCATGGCTCCTGCTCCACAAGCCCATCACTTAGTGAAGGAGCTCCTAGTCAAAACTGCTCGTGTGCCTCAGGCTTGTGGTCCCCAACTGAGCGGGATGGAGGGAGAGAAAAGGGGACTCCATGTGAAGCACAAAATCAGGAGTAGAAAAGGCATATTGATTCCCAGTGAAATCCTTGTCTCTTCAAAAAGAGTACTGAACTGGTGAGAACCTAAGTTTCTGTGGAAATGTGTTGATTTCACCAGGAATTTGTTTTGAAGAGAAAGTCGTAGTGCTAAGGTTGTAACATGCCTATTTTGAGCCATTTGGATTGGGAGGTTTTAATATTTGAATAGCTTTTCTTTTCATAATAATAATAAAGAAAGGAAAAAAATATATTGAGCCCCATGTGGCTATTTTAACTCCCTCCTTCCCTTCATGTGGACAATTTCCTATTCTGTTTAAGAGCGGAGGAACATATCAGAACTACAGAATAACCTACTGAAACCAAGAAATCTGGTTCATGCCCAGCCTCAGCAAAGAGGAAATGGGAAACACATCAAGCATTAGACCCACAAGGGGACATAGGTTCATAATTATCATGTTAAGCCTGTCAGTCCAGCTGTAAAGCCTCCAAACCATCACCTAGCTCCTGCTTAACCTCTGGTGCTCCTTAAATCTTTCAGTGTGTCAGTTTGCAACTCTAAAATTCCCAGCTGCTTAAAAGATGTATTTTGGGGCCTCATAGGGTGCATCCCCTCTTGCCAAGGCTGAGCAACTCAATGTCCAGGCCTCCTTGGGATCCCAGCAGAGTTTCTCAGCCTGCTGTACCCAAAAGAGTTTATCTGGATAAGGATACCCAACGTGCCAACTAAAACACAGTGAAGGTGATGGTGGTGATCAGAAAACATGGTGAAGGTGGTGGTGGTGATTAGAGAGGGTGGCAGAGGATTTCAGAGCTAGCACCTTTTCTTGCCTATATTTGGGTATTGTGAGCTGCTGAACAAGTTTAACAAGAAGGCCTAAAGACTATTCTGAAGCTGAACACATAGGATCTCAGAGGTGGGAGATATCAGGTCAAATTCCATCAGGCAGGGACCTAAGTAAATACACTGAGGATGGTGTATCAGGGACTGTGGTATTTTGTGATCAACCTAATGATTCCTGAATGCTTGCTGGAAGGCTTAATGCTTTTTTAAAAAAATTCTTTCTTTTTCTTTCTCTTTCTCTTTCTCTTGCTCTCTCTCTCTCTTTTTTTTTTTTTTTTTTTTTTTTGCAAAACGTATTGGTATTTTTTAAGAAGGAAAGAAGGAAATCGGGACATTCTGACCAAAATTAAGATTGACTTTTAAAATAGCCAACATTTTTTCTTCTTATTATTATTTGTTTAGTGAAAAAAGAAATGAAAATGATTGAAAATTATAGAGAATGAAAAGACTGCAACCAGCTGTAGAAGTTCTCAGACATTGGATTTTTCAGGGCATCTGCATTTTTGCAGTGTTTAAGGTTGCAGATTTTACCTTCTGTGATGGCTTCAGCTCACCTTAGCTTTGAAACAGGTTAGAAGCACTAACATAGTTTCCAGTCCCAAGTATAGGGGAGTAAATTCAGACCAAAACCTGAGAAGCAATCACGTGGAAGAGTAAGCTCCTTAGGTGCTTCAACTCGGGCCTGGTGGGCATGTCTACCTCCCTTTGCAGGCTGAGGGTGGAGGAAGCTTTTCTCCATGGCTGTAAGCTAATGAGTGTGTTCACCTAGGGACAGTGAATGTTTTAATATATTTTACTGAAATACATCTAGTTATCCTGGTGGTACCTGGGATGTTTAGACAAGTCATTAAATGTACAGCTAGATCATTTCCCAACAGTACCACAAATCTACATGTGACATCAGGCATGGGCTGAAACTTCTCTCATGTAACTTTGATCACCTGGGCAAGGGGCCAGTCTTAGCTGGTCCCCTGGGCTCTCAGCCAAGAGAGATGGTACCAAATGGCAAGGCAACCTCTTTGCTCATGGTCAGGGTCTCTCTGCAGGGCCATCTCCCTTTCCATGTGGACTATATAAACAAGAGCAGCTCAGACTGCAGGTGGCAGAGGAGTAAACTGGGTCAGGCAAAATTGCCTCTTAACCTCTCCATGTCTCAGTTTTTGACCTGTGAAATCAACACAAGGCTGCTTAAACTGCCTCTTCCAGGGTGCCTGGGCACAGTGGGATCCAGGATGCTAAAAATGGTGTAAATTAGGAGGCAGGGGTCTTGCCCTTGTGCAGCAGCATTAGAAATTCACACCTGAGTGAGAAAGAATTGTATCAGCATAAGGTAGGTTTTATTTAGGACTTTGCAGTTTCAGATTTACTGACAGCAGCCTAGAAACAATGAGAACGTGGGACAAAAATCCTTTCTGGTTTTATATCTCAATCAGGAAGGATTGTGCTTTTTAATTCAAGTGCCCAGGTCTAGAGTTGTTTTCCCTGCAGATGCTGCATTGTATTGGGAATATCAGGAGCTGCCAATTGCAATAACGGTTTCTAATTCCAAATTAATTCAGTGTAAATGAACTGTCAAGAGAAGATTGATTTGTTTTGGTAATTGCCCTGATGCAGGCTGCTGGGTGACAGCAGGAAAGAGCAAAGAAGGAAGCTTTGGCAGGTCTGGCTGAGCCTAAGGGTGGATTGAGGAGACAGAGGCCTAGTTGCAAATATCATCTGTCAGGCCTACTGCTGAGCAAGATGCTTTTTTCCAGCCTTCAACAATGTCTTCAGGAATGAAGCTAATGCTGCAAAATGTTCCTTGGGTTAAAGAAATCTGAGTGCTAAGCAATTAGCAGGAAAAGAAACCCAGAAAAGTAAGACTCTCCTCTATTGAAAATGTTCTTTTTTCAGTCCCCACCTCTGCTCCACTGCTGTATTGATGGGCAGCTAGCTCTCACCTCTTCTGCTATGGCAAAACGAAAATCTCACTTCTGCTCATAGCTTAGAGCTACTTAAGTTGGGAAGGGCTGGAAATGAGGTTTGGTGGGATTGATCCATCCTCCTAGGGTGGCTGTGGGTGCTGGTGAGAGGAATTTGCAGAAGCAGAGGGTGCTGGTGGGGTGGGTGTTGGCTTGGTGTATGCAGTGGCTGGCTTGTTGGGGGAAATTTTGCCCTTGCTCAGGTGGAAGAAGTTCAGTTCCCTGAGTAGCCCCTGAGTGGATGTTGACGATTTGCTAACCCTTTCCTACAGGCTTCATGGGCAGCTGCAGCCCAGTGCCAAAGAGGCCATCTCATACACAGACCCAATTCTCCTCTGCCCACCAAAGAGGTGCCACCAACACCCACATCCATGCTGATGCAGCAGTGTCCCATGCAGGAGAATTTGGCTATGTACATCACCAAAAAAGGTATTCCAGTAGGAAGTTCCACATGTTATGCTTCCAATAATGAAACATAAGGTTGAACAAGGTTGAATACTAGGAAGCAATGCTGTCTATAGCCTAAAAGTAGAATTTTGAGGGTAGTCACGTGGCATTAGCTAATTCTGCAGTATATAGGTCGGTGTCTTTATGCATCTGTTAAAAGTAGCATTGAACCAGCTGATTTTTAATCTATCTTGCAAATGAATATATAAGCTTTGTTAAAACTACTATATAAATATGGCATTTAGGCTGTTGCTACAGCCTATAAAACAGAGCAGAAAGGCATGAAAACTCCCAGAGCAAAATGACACATTAAACTCCCAAATGTTAATGAAGTTGCTTGCTAAAGCACTGCTAGACAAGCTAGCTTTTGCTTGCTGTATTTTGGGGTTTGTTTTCTGCATGTGCTTAAATTCACCAGTCAATACAGGTGCTGTGTGACTGAATTGCTAATGGAGTCTGTAGATTAGTTTATCAATAGCATTTAAATACTTTTCACACTTGCAGTGGATTTTGAATTATTTATTTGTTTCTGGTCAATTGCTTATGATCTCATTAGCATTAGTCTGTAAAGTGATATTAGACTTGTTGGGATACTTTAAAGATTTCATGGCTTGGCAAATTTTTCTGGGGTGGGGAGGAATCAGGACTTAAACTCTCAAAATCCAAGTCTTACAAACAGTCCTTTAAGACTGTAGATCTACTAACAGGAATTGAAGAAAGTGTTACTATCCAAATCATCTTTGGATATCAAGGGAGCTGGTTGGTGATTATCATTCATCTGTGCTCAGTAGTGATAAGTACTGGTGGATGTTACAGCCCTGGTTGTGCTAGGTGCTGCACATGTATGTAGACTCCTGCTCTAGAAAGCTCAGAGTTTAACGTAGATGGGGTTGCCAAAAATGGGAGAAAAGAAAATTGTCATGTTCATCCTGAATTTGAGCTACAGAAAGCGTAGCAAATAAGACCAGGAGCCCACAGAGAGTCTATGGCAAAGCTGGAAAATGTAGTGAAGCCTTTTCAACTCCTGTCTCTTGCTTTCACGACGAAGCCTTTCATCTTTGTAATTCAAAATCACAAATATGATATACAATCTCATTTCATATGTTGTGTTATTCTGATTCAATGGAGGAGGGGCTGCACTGTCTCGACAGCCCCATCATAGAATTTCTCTTCTAGTTTGTTAATACATCACATGTGGACTCTACATAAAGCTCAGGACACAATCACAAGCAATAAGAAAGCAGTTAAGAAACTGGTGAACTAAGCCAGGCTTTTGTGCCTTGGGCCAGAAGAAGAGCATATTGCCTAGGCAGTTTGCAGGAGGACTGGAAAAAAGTCTACCTCTGGGAATTGCCCAGGCCATGGCAGCTCTCAGGTGGGCAGTGGACTCTCACCAGCCTGTCTCACAAGCCTGCTGAAATGTGAGAGCAGCTAAGGAGGTGTCATACAGTGGAGCATAATGCACTGCGTTGTTTCACCATCCTGAGACTTTGCTCTATTATTACTCATTTATTCTGTGTAGATGCAGATGTCCTATTCTTATCCCAGGATTTCATCCCTCTCTTCTCTGACTTGGAGACAGCTGACCACAGCCAGAGCTATGCAACAGAGCTCCAAAGACCTCCAAGACCTCTTACAGAAGCATGTTCAAGAGTGTTCTCTACTAGATTTTTTTATTCTCAGTTTTAGGTGAAATCACATACTAACACTCATACATGGAGTCATGTTATCACATGTTGAGCTATTGATGATCTTAGGGACACTGACAGCATTGTAGAGAGATGCCAATGCTGTCCATGGCCAAATCTTGTAAGCTTCCTCTGCAGTGGCCTGCACCATTCACCTTAACCAAAGGTTGCAAAGGGAGAGGAAACAATGCCCATCATCACTATGTTTTCCGTCAGCACTGTGAGCACCCCTGAACTGTATTGGCAGGATGAAAAGCTCTACCTCACTCAATTTTTTATGGCTGGTACTTTACATTTAAAATGAGTTTATTTGGATAGTCCTGAAGGTAAATATGGTTAGGACCGGTCCAGCACTGCAAATAAATACCAAGTATCATTGCTTGCTCTTGTTCATAATCTCACGTAATCTGTTTCTTCTCCCCCTCAGTATGTGCTTTTCTCTGTGGTTAATGCAAAGTTGGCAGGGAAACAAGAGCTTCTCTGCCCTTTGGCTGTTCTGGTGGAATAACCAGGGCCATAAATTTAATCTATGAGATGTTTGAGGTCTTTCTATCTCCTAAAGAAGAGATTAAAATGGAACACACTATCCTCTGCAAAATCGATCACAGAGAATAAGAATGAGCCAGGGTTTACTGTGTTCTGTTGCAGATGCCTTCCATGTGGATTCATTGTCCTTCCTCCTTTGTAGTGGAGCCCATGGTTGCAAACGTTTTTATAGTGCTAATAGCTAGAGAAAGAACTGCCTTAGGAGCCTCTAATGGACAAGATGAAGTCCGGTGAAAATTTCCCAAGATCTCCCTTCAAGTAGCTCCAATTTATCCTGAAGGATCTTATAAAAATTTACAAATTTGAGCTGGTACACCTACCATGAGTGCTGCATGCCATCTGTGGAGAAAAAATCCAGAGGCAATTTGGTAGCAACTAGTATCACCTCACCAAAATGAGGCCAGGGAATCCAGCTGATCCCTACAACAAAGACTTACATGGAGCAGTAACTCGAATACTGTGTGCGAAATGTGTTGTTATTTTTGGAAGACTCAAGTATTTTCTCTTCCCAAAATACGTGGTCTGAGACCATGTAGGCCATTGAATCAGCTAGGATCTCCAGTGCAACTCTTTTTCTTTCCTCTTTTGTCATCTTTTATTTCCTCTCTCTTTTTCTTTTTCAGTTGAGCCTAAATAGTGATCTAGGACAGTACTGTCTCTTTAAAGGTGGCCTTTTAAAGTGCAACCTAATCTTCTTCTATCCACTTGGACCTTGGATTTAAAAAATTTCACCAATCCGGATTTCCAAATCCTTGCAGATTCTGAGGGGGCTTGTTTATGGAAGTATCCTTTAGAAAACGGCTTAGACTTTAAGATGAGGAAACGCAGGGAGCTAATGTGAAGATTTAGGACTTTCTAGGAAGCTTGGCGTGCCTAAGCTCTGCTTGCTTGAGCAGTCTGAAGGTCCTTTTGCAGACTAAGAGGGATTAATACCCCTTTAACCAGCGGGGCTATGCACACATTCATAAATATACCATCTCTCTCTCTCTCTAATCGCTTCGCTCCCTAATCCACAATGATTTCTTAGGAATTATCATTTTATCTCAGCTAAATAAGCACATTCCTTGAGCTTTCCTGTAGAAAAATAAAATCTTTCAGAAGCTTTTCTTTCAGAAAGTGGTGTCATGAAAATCAAGCTTTGATTTAAAACCTTGAGTAAATAAAAGAAATTTAGTTTATTTGCTTCCAAAGAGAAGGGCACTGGGTCACATCGTCCAGTGCATCTCCGTGCAGATCCAGTCCCTTCCAGTGGAATCACTAACAGTCTGAACAGCTGAACTGGAGTCAGGATCAGGCCAATTTATCTGCCCATCATCAAGTGAAGCATCAACATCTCTTTGAAAGCACAGGAGTCAGGTGAAAAGGGGTTTTCCAAGTTACAGCTACTGTGAATGTGATGATTATTGGAAGAGGCTGGTCTGAGAATCCCGGTTGTTTTTTTGTGTTTTTTTTTTCAGGGTTTTCTTGACTTGTTTGGCTTTTTAGGTTTTGGGTGGGGGGTTGCATGGTTTTGGCTTTCGCATTTCACTTGCCCAGGCCCAGCCACCTTTCCAGGGACAATTTCAATCTTGCTTTAAGGAAATATCACCCTTATTTTGTAATTAGCTGCACTTTTGTGTTGTCATGCAACACCATGATACAGGCTCTAAACACTGCTAGTCTTGAAGTGGAGAGCAACTACAAGCAATAAGAAATCTGACTTCCAATGACATTTAAAAAAGAAAAGAAAATACTTTTTATTACTAAGAATATTGTACAGAACTGAGTCTCTCTTTTGTAAATCATTCCCCACTTAGACTTTGGTTTCTAAGATCACTTTCAAATCCAGAAATGAGTTCAGGCAAATTCCTGCTGACCTGAAACACTCAGCTCTGGAAAGGGCTTTGAGTTTAATATAAAAAAGCCTCTGATTTTCCTCCATTTCTAATTCTTACTGATTTTACTTAAATACTCATCTTCAATCACAAAAAAACCTTGAGAATCTGTACTGCTGACAGTATGGGGAGCTTCATCACTTAAAGGTTTTAATGTTCATAGGCCAAAAACATTATATGAAAATATTTATTTTGGTGGGTTATATTTTTATTAATAGAATTAATAGGGAAAATACGAATGCATCTTGTAGAAAATAAAAACTACTTATGATCAGTTCATTTAACATAAGAATATTTAAGAAATAACTTGGGGTGGGAATTAAAATAGATATCTCTCCCCTCAGTAGATGTAATAATGATAAATGAAGAATTAGAGTTATCTCCAAATATTTCCAGAGTTCAGAGGTATTTGAATTCATGGTTTGTTTTATGCCCCTCTCTACTGAGACCACTCAATTTAATAAGAAACGAAATAGTGTGACAAATCTGCTGCAGCCTTTTATTACTTACAATCCCTATGGGCTTTATTTTTTCCTCTACTAGCCCTTCTCCCCCACCCCCTCCCCATGCACACAATGGTCAGAATGGAAATATAGAAGCCATAACATGAAAATATAGATGTCTTGCAATGCAATCTTTATCCCACAGCATGTGTTTGCAACAAGCACCTCTAGGCCGCTTGGCCCAGCTGACCCAGATGTGTCAAGGACACCGTGGGAGGGTTACACAAGACTGACCATGTAGAAGGCACTCTTGCAGTAGCTATGCGAGAGCCCCCTTCCCTCGCATAGTGCCAGATGATCCTCCAGTTTTTGCTAGACCCACAGCTGGGCTTCACATAGAAGCAACTTTTGTCCACCCTTGCTTGCACACTGGGACCTGGGTTTGTGGCTCCTGGGGGTCTAGAGATGAGACTGAAGGAAATGAAGCACAATATAGTGTGATAGCTACTAAATGAAGTCTGCTCTGGTAGCAAAACTAACCTTTCCAGAGAGGTGTTTCCAGTTGATTGTGGAGGTCTTTTTCCCACCCGTAGCTCCAGCCCACCACCATGGTGTCTGCCATCTTCTGTTGCTGCAGCTGGCAGGTCTTCAAAACAGTGGCCCTGTTCCCTCAAAACCTTGCCAGCCCACACAGCCCTAGAAGCATAGTACAGACTACAAAAATCCTGCAAAATACAGATCACATGGGCCTTTTGTAATATTTCTGTAGCCTGTACAATGCCTCTGCACACACAGGTAGCCCAGCTTCCACCTCAGCCCTGTGGACGGCTGGTACTCCTGGCACTGGTTATTCACCTGTGTTTTTCAGTGATTTTAGAGCGTGCTCTCATGGTGTGAAAGAACGTGGAGCCCTTCTGTGGTGAAGATATTTTCAATGTTGTTTGCTAATGTTTTCCTACAACAGCAGAAGTCTCCACCGTGCTCCAAAGGCTGTCAATTTAACCTGAGATGGATCTGACTTTGGAGAGATTGGTACCTGGGCTGAAGTCTGGACTTCACGTCTTTCCACACTCCTCTGCTGCCCTAACACGTGCTGAAAGCCTGGAAGTGGCTGAGCGGATTAGCTAATGGGTAATTTAAATGGGTCATTTCATAAGAGATATGTACGATAGGCAAGCTTGGAGCCTTGTTTAAACCCCACAGCTTTGTCCTATCTGTGTGTGTCTCTTTGTGCTCTCTCCATGTGTCTCTTGGTTACTTTTTCTGTTCTCATCTTCCACGCCATCAATTTCAGAGCTCCCTTGTTTTGTCTTCTCAGCCAGAGTCTCAGCTAAAGCCCATTTTAGTCAATGGGAGTCGTAGATTAGGCCTTTGAACCTCATTTGACAATGCATCTTCCATACATAGAGACAGAGGAAAAAAGATTAGATTAGGGAAAAGAGCTTTATATGTGCGTGCACATACATAGACAGATTTATTCTTTCTTTTCTTATCTTTGTCATTCTCTTTTAGGCTGAAAGATCTAAAGGGTAGGAAATTTCTGATAGCGAGCCTAGAATATTATATATAAAGGATATTAATGCCAAGCATAGTTACTGTGCATCCATGTTTTAATAATCCACATTAGGGCTGGAAAAACAAACATTTTATGCCTTAAACTACAAGAATCTCTTTTAATGGAATTTGAGGAATTAAAATATGGAACTGGGGTTTATCAGCCTGTTGCTAGGAGAGTAGTGGTCTGTGTTTGCTTAGGGAATCATCATCAATAATCCCTTAATCCAATAGCAAAATATGGAAAGCTACTGCACAAAACTGACCCTATTGGATGCAGGCAGTAAACAACAGAATATAGCAGTGGGGTTACCCAATAGCAGCTGCCAAGTCAGGGCTGTCTCTGGGAGAAAGCCATGTGTGCAGAGACCCTGGAAGCATGCAAGACATCTACGGATGGATCCAAATGGACTTCAGTGGGTGAACGCCCATGTGTGGCATTTCCCCTAGGAACGAAAGGACCTTAGCCAGTAGGAATGGCCATACAGGGCCATAGCAAAGGTCTGTTGGAAATAGTACTTATCCTGTTTCTAATAGTCCCCAAAAGGGAGGGCTTATGGAAGGACAAGGGACATCTTCCCAGAATACTCTCTAGCCTCTGGCACTTTGCTGTTCAGACTTCCAGAGCCAATGGTGATATCCTGTAACTGAACATCTCTCAGTGATTTTTCTTTCATGACTTTGTTTGTTTTCCCTTTGAACTGATGTAAATTTCTAGCATCCAAAATATCCCTTGTCAGGGAGTTTCACAGCTTATTTCCATTCTTTGTTCAGAACTATTTCTCCATGTTTGTTTTGAAACAACTTTGTCAGTGTCATTTGGTTGTCTCTACTTCTCGCACTGGAAGAGATGGTGAAAAAAACACTCCTTATTTACTGTCCTTCAGCTTCTTGCCATTTTATAGAGATGCAAGTGCAATTTCAGATGCCTTCCTAGAGGTTTATGAGCACAAAGAATATCAGGAAACTCCCTGAATCTTACATAATTATGTTTTCATCTATTTGAAATGCTTAGATAGTAAGGTTGGAATTTAGACCCTGAAATAAGAAATGATGTAAAACATGGTGCAATCTTTTAAATTTACACTTGAAGAAGTGTGAACTTTGATGCATTTGGTGTGTGGAAAACACGCATTTGTTTGTGAGACAAATGTTTGTGAGAGATGGGATAACAGAGTGCAGAAGTAAATAGGCACTTGACCTGTTGAAAAATTTGCAGTCTTTCTTGGGCAGCCACAACAAAGCAAAACAAAACCTCCAAAATTTGATATCATAGCCTAAAAATGTTTCTGATTATCCCTTCTTGGTGCTAAAGTCTTCTGAAGAACAGATCTAGTAGCAAAGCTAGAGAACTCAGATTCTTTTCATATGTTAACACTATGAAAAGATGAGGGTTATATTTCAAGGTGAACACACTGGCCGTGGGTCAAATCTCTCATAAATCACTGTCTAACTCTTGTATCTCCCATCCACTGTCTAGGATGAGCAGTGTGATTTACTGCTTAATTCAGAACTTGATCCAAAGTCAATTGAAGTCAAGGGGTTGACACCAAGAGGTTTGGTCCCTAAGGCTGTTTAAACAGGACTTATTAATGGGGGCATTTAGAAATATGAACCTCCTGTCTCCTGCTGTTCACTATTTTTTATTTTGATCAATGTCTTCATATTCCTACTGCCCATCCCACCTCCAGGAGTTCTGATGTCTGCCATCACTCCTGAAGTGCATGGGCAAAGTCTGCAAAACAGCAAAAGTCAAAGGAACTTCCTCCCCCAAAGTCTTTCTTGTCCCATGAGAAAGGGGACAGAGTGGCAAGAAACACCCACAGGAATACCTGGAATAGCAGGGTCTATTCCCCTTTTTTCTGAAGCCAAGCCAAGGGAAGAGCTAGAGAATCAGCTCCCAGCTTGCAGCAGGACCCCACCTTTTGGTCCTACCAAATGGTAAACAGCAGCCTTGCTTCTTGCAGGGTCAAGATTTGTATGGCACTTTAGGACATTGCAGCTCACCTCAGGTCTTGGGAAAACCTATCACAGAATGAACTGCAAAGCATCTGTGGGAGGTGTGGATATTGTAGAGCCACTCATCTGTGTAGGATCTTGAATGTCTGGTAAGGTCCAATCCTCTCTCTCCAGTAAGCACTGACAGAGTCTTTCTGTTCTACTTGGCTGCTTGTTTTCCAGAAACATGAAGAAACTTCCCAAGTCTTTAGGAAATACACCTTGTGGAAACCTCTATTCAAAGGGTTGAAGTTGCCAATGGATTCAGAAGAGATTCTGGGAAGGAAAAGGGAGGAAGGAGCTGAAGAACAGACAGATGTGCACACACAGAGAAGGAAGGAGAAAACTGAGAAAAGGTGCAATTACAGCAACATAGGGGCTTTCATGGCTGTTCCTCAATACTTGATGTAGTGAGCACCTGTCCAGGGACAAGAGCGAATAGCACCCTGTTTTCTCCACTGCGCATGTGGATAACCTTGCGCTTCATTTGGCTTTGCTTCTCCCGCCATTAATACCATACCCACATACCATACCAATGAGGCTCCACCCACTCCTGATCATGCCCTGCCCACTAATGGAGCAGCAGCCAATTGGGAGCCAGCTGTCCCCCTCCTACTCAACAGCGGCCTCCCATGCAAATTGCAGGGGGTAAGACCCACTGCGCATAAGCTTGCCTCCCCCCCCCCACCCCGGGGTGCACAGGCTCTTGGGCTCATGCACCATGGCTGAGAGGGGAGGAGACCTGGGACTGGCACCAGCCCTGATGGCCTTCATTCTGGCCATATGGTTCCTGTGCTCCTGAATCTTGTCTAACAGTGATTTTCCTTAAATGCAATCCTTTAAGGTGTTAAATCTAGCTTTAACTTATTTGGCTGATCCAACTTAGATCAGATTATGTTTGTATTTATTGGGATTTATGGATGTATGATTGCCTCTGAGCCCATATGGACAGCTAATTTGTCAATTAGAGCAATGCTGATCATTGCAAAGGCATGGCATAGGCTGTTAAGCTCCATTATCGGTTTCAACCAGGTCTGACCTTGAGACATACATTTATTTTGCCTGACAACCTTTTATTCTCTCTGCCGGATTACAGATATGTAAATTGTGCTAAAACCTTGAATATTCATCTTAGGTACGTCAAAAAATCAGAACTTGTTGGAGATGAAGAATATAACAGGGAGAGCTGTTGAGCTGCATGCAGACATATGGGATCTGCTTAGAAATTGCTTTATATTGTACTCATGGCAGTAGTACGGTTTTGGGGCAGGACATCAGGATGCTGCCCGAGGAGTCCAATTAAAAGTAGTGACCATTTTGCAAGCAGAGAAAGGTCAACTCTGCTAATTAAAGGCCACATTATGATACCATTATTTTTATTTTGTAATAGCTATAGTAAGAACATTCCTATTTCCTAAATTAGAGGTAGAGGGTGCTTTTGGAATCTGGCAGAAACAGTCAACTCTTCAATGCTGGCATCCCAGCCACTAGTAGGAAGGATAGGGCAACCGTGTCTTGTAGGCAAGCCTGACCACATGGGACAAGATGATGCCTGTCCTTGGAGGTGTATGGGAAGGGTGGATGAGAGACAGAGAAACTATGAGTTTTGCAGAAGCCAGGTTCACTGACAGCATTCACTCAAAGGGGGAACACAGAAAGCACCTACTATTTGCTGGTCTTAAAACTCAGCTCTTCACGGAGGTGCTTGAGGTGCTTGTTGGATCCTGTCTTCTCGGTGAGCACAGCTAGAGAAGAGCTGAGGCAGCCTTCATGCAGGGCAGCTGGGTGCTGCAAGGACATTTGTGTGTGCTGCCTCTCCCAGTGCTGTCTCACTGTCCCTCAGGGGCGTATGCAGACACCCTTCACTAGTTCAAATGTCCTGTATTAACCGGCGGAGCATTTGAATGAAGACGTATCTCTCATTGATTTGCTCCAAATGGCTTAGTCTCCCCAGGACTGTGACTAAAGCTAGGCCATCTCCCCTCTGGGCAGTTGTCCCTCGATGAGGAAACACTGTGAGAAACCCCAGCCTCAGACCTTCATAGGCCCCAAATCCCATCCCTTGGCTTTGCTGCACACTTTCACCTGCAGGCAACAGAGGTTGGCACTGCAGAGGGAGGACTCCTGGGCCGAGATTTTGCCAGTTCTCCTTCCAGGTGAATTCCATTGATGGAGCTTTGTGGCCAAAGGGGTTAGTCTCCAGAGGACAGTCCCATTTATGCTAGATCTCAGAGTTTAAGCTCTTTGCATGTGCTTGCTGAAATCACTCTGTAATGTCAGTGGCAGGAGGTTTCTCTCCAGAAATTTGGGTTCTGGCCTTGCTACCCCAGTAGTCACTTAAAATTCACAACAACCCCTCTCCCTTGAGTATTGCTGTCAGCTGCCAGAGCTCCAGCACTTGGCAGGCTACCTGCGCATTTCCGTGTTCTCTGCACATGCCAAATATCAAAGACCTTCCTGGGGACATTTGTCCTCTATCTGTCCCATTCTTGTATCTACTGGTTGTGCATTCAGCTCTGCTCTCCCATTCCATCAGGCTGTTCAAGACATCATGATGAACCAAACTCTGTGTACATGGGAAAGAAAATGTCAGGCGTTGTTTGGGCCAGCTGAGCAACACAAGTTAATTTGATGCTTGGGGATTTGTGTTCCTTGATTATTTACAAGTGAAGTTTCTAGGCATCTCCAAAGGCTGGGGCGTCTCTGGTGATGATAACATCTAATATAGGATCATGTGCAAGTGCAGATCTCTGAATGACTTGAGAAAGATTCCGAATGACCGAACGACTTGACAACCAGCTTAATGAAAAGTCTGGATTTTAAACTGTTACCATCAAGTGAGATAAACCCTACTGTTGGTCTGGGGAGCAAATATGGGCCTGAAGAGGGGAATTAAGTGCTTCTTAAATAGCTTCCTAGCTATCCTTTCAGGCTTCCATGACCACATTAGCTAGATCCTTCATAAATCATATGTCTGAAAGAGCAATTGGTCTACACGCGTTTCAGTGATTCTACACTCATCACCTTGACCCTGGTGTTTTACAGAGAACAAAAATTGTATCTGCACATGTTAAAGGACAGTAGGGGAGATTATGGTTTGCGTATTATTCCTCTAGCCTTATTGGTTTTAAGGGACCTCATGCAGACCAGTCACATACAGGAGAGGGCTAAACTCTTCAATTTGTCATCAGTACTGAATTATTTCTACTGCAATCATCAGGCCTACATTTTAAACTAAGAGAGATCTGAGGGTTCAATTTTTTTCTCTAAGAAAGTACAGCTTTAGAGGGACCTAAGTACTAGGAATTCACACCAGCTTTGCCAAACCACTTAATGAGTTGAAAAAAGTGGGGGGAGGGAAATATTTCATTCTGGAATTTTAGAATCCAACATTTTGGTTTGTTTCAGAACAATATTGTGCTTTGATTTTTCAATCTGAAAGGATTTTTCATGCAAGAATTCACTTGAATTTGATTTTTGAATGTTTTTAAAATGTGAAAGGAAACACAAAAATATGCTTTTTTCCCATGAGGAAAACTTTTGTAGGGTAACATAAAATTATTATTTTTTTAAAGCTGTGGTTTGATGAAAAACTCTTTTTAAAACACTGTCTGAGGAAGTTATGAAGAAACAAGCATTCTTAAGTTCCTTTGGGATTTTAGGGGGAAACTCTCAGTGACCTGAAAAACTGCTCGCTCGCAAGTCTCCTGCTAGTTAGTGTGCAAGGTGCTGTGTGGAAAGACCAGGCTTGTCCCCCAAAGCTTGCACTGTGTTGTGGAGGTGCGTAGGGCTGGTGATCCAAGCCAAAACATCTGGTGAGAAGCACCAGCCATGGGCCCCTGTACGAACTGCAGCCTCTTCCCATGGGGGAATGTGTGATAGTGTCCAGTGCTAAAGAAAAGGAGGAGTTAAAGCCCTTTCTTCCCCAGTACCTTTCTTCCATCCTCTCTTCAGTAAATCTGTGCTGGGCAGCAGGGGTTTGTAGCAGAAATAGTGGCAACTTCACAATAGGCAAAAAAAACCCATCACAAATGAGGATTTTTGTGGTCAGCAGAGCACCGGCCATTGTCCCTGACAAAGCTCTTTTGTTTCTCCCTACCAGAGAAAGGGAAATGCCATGGATAGTGATTTGCCTGGAGAGACCCAATGGTGTGAAAGCCAGAGTCCAACAGTGTGAACACCTGGGGGAAAAATATCCTACAGTGGCAAAAATAGACCCTAAAAATAAGCATGAAAAATATTAACTCTTCCAAGTGTGGTTGTTTGTTTACCAAATGGGACGTGTAAACCCATTACATAAAATGTCTTTCATCGCCCATATGCTTTCTAACCTAATCAGCTTTGAATCCTGCTAAATCCCAGATTGAGATAACAAATGAACAGCTCAGCTTGCTAGAAGAAAGGCAGCCTCTTTCTGCTGGGTATTAAAAAGAAGCAAAGGTCAAATATTCTCCTGTGGCTCACCCAAAAGAGAGATCATGCCGATAACACCTATGCTTTCCCGTGCTAAGTAAGTATTAGTGAAAGTGAAATTCGTGGCAAATACGACTAAAGGGCAAAGCTTCAGATTAAAACTCACATGACGGCTTTGTACAGGATGGAACATAATATCCTAAAAGAAGACAAATGCACTGTGCCTGCCCAGTCATACCACGGTGGTATTTATAATTCAAGGATGGAGGCACCACTGGCTGTCGTGCCAGACCAACACAAATGATGGGCCTTTGGTGCCCACCAGCTCTCTCCTGATTTGCGTTTAGGGTGGCTGTTCTGGTGGTCAGCAAGGTGCGGGTTTGAAGTCATTCAAGTCAAGCCCAATTTGACCTCCAAATGCAGGTTTCCTTGATAGTTTTTGCATCCTCTGTGGGCATAATGTCTGGTGAATGAGACCAGGTTCTGTGCTATCTGACAGAGCAAGAATCCCCTTCTGGCACTGTTACGTGGGCTGCTGATGAAGGACCCACTAATGAAGGGGTGCGAAAACCAAGGTTGTTATTCATCTGCAGAACGGCATGGCGGACTTCAGCAGCAAGTGTTCGGGTTAACGCCGGAGGGCAATAATGTTGTCTCCGAACTAGACCTATGCGAAGGGGCCTAGTTCAGTCCAACAGAAGGAAGGCAAGAATCATTCCTCTTTAGCCCATGTTTCATCCCCTTTGCAAGCAGCTTTTTATCACAGATATTTCCCTGAGAAAAGGCTCTTCTGGATTTCCCACTTCCCCCCTTTTTTTGTTTTTTTCTTCTCTTCAAACTCCAGATGCTACCCATTTTGGGGATTTTTGTTCTTTAAATAAAAACCTTTGCTTCTCTGTCTGCTATATATTGCTTAAAATGCATCTGTAAGCACAACTTTTTCAGTAACTGCAAAAATTGTTGATCGGTCAGTAGTTTTCACAGAGAATGGATCTGTGATTTTCCATAAGGCTGTCACATACTGACAAGGGTCTTGTAAGGCTTTTCCATGAAAATTTCTATCTATCTGTGTCTACAAATCAGTAGAGTGCTTGCCAGAAATTAGAGCCATGCAGAAAATGACCAGTCTAAGCTGCCATCTCATGCTTGTTGTCTTATTATCTAATATTTATTAGCCTATACAAAGTTTTATCAAGATGCTGATGGATTTCTCAGTGAACTTCAGGACGCAGGCTGTAGGGGCTCCCTGGAGAACATCTGTGCTGTTCTCATCAGCCACTCACTCAGAAAAAGACCTTTGACCAAAACAAAAGAAAACTCCGTTCTCAGATTGGAAATCTCACAATGGAAAAGTGGCCAGTATGAGTTACAGGACCATTCTTCAGGGAAAGAGGTAAAATTGGGTCAAGGAAAGTTATTTCCAGATCCAGGAATATGCAGATTCCTTTTCATATGCTTTACTCATAAGGCTGCTTCAATAAGCATGGGAAATAAGCTACGTGAGACAGACTTTGGAGATGTCCATGTCCTCTCCCACAGCTAGGATAGCCAGACAGCTGGGAGGAGGATGCTCTGACCATGTCTGTGTTGTGCAGTCAGGACCCCCAGCCTTATGCTCACCACATCACAGGCTTCTAACTTTCTCTCTAGCTCAGGATCAAAGTGTCAGTATTGTTTTAGGAGGAGCTGAGCATGGGATATCTCCCTGGGATAGGACTGCTAGGTGCCAGGCACTCTCTGGGCTTAGTTCATCCAGACCACCTGAACAAGAGATTCAGCTATGCTAAGTGATGGACAGATTTGGGCTTCTCTGCCCCAGCTTCATGGGGTAAACCCTCCTCCCATGCTGTGTTTATACTAGGTGAATGGGGAGCAGGCATGCAAATGGCACGGGGATCCAACTCCCCTCTCCCCCTTGCCCGTATCCTTGTCGTGCTATTGCATAAAAGTGCTCCAGCTGAGGGCTAGATTAAGCTCATCTATTTGGGTTAACAAAGATAAGGTTAAGTGGTGACTGGATTTTCTTCTATAACTACCTGCCTGGGAAGCAGGGTTCTGTTAACAGACGTCTTTTTAATCTAGCAGACAAAAGCTGAACAGTGCCCAATGGCTAGCAGAGAAAAAAGAAATGAATTTAGAGCATAAATGAGGAACAGACTCTTAGGAAGGATGAAAATTAACCGTTAATGGACCTTTGCAAAGGAGTAGTAGGTTTTCTGCCTTTTCTTCCTTGGTGGCACAGCCTTTCTGTTTGCCCAGGCCTATACCATGAGGATCCTGGAAAACAAGTTGGGAAAGGACTTTGTTCACAGTGAAACCATTCCTGATCCATCACCTTCCATATCATTATCTTTGGCCGAGCTCATCCCTGACTCTCTTTTCCACTTATGCCTCTCTCCCAACAGATCGTCCCATTGCACAAAAGGAAACTGTGCACAGAGAGGCTGGGTGTGAAAAGCCAAGCTGCCAGGGTCGGATTACTCTCACTGCCTGATTCTGCATCAGAAACAGACCCTGGATTTTAGGCTTTCAGTTAATGTTGTCATAGCAGAACTGTTTTAAAACAAAATTAAAAAGAGCCAATTTTGAATCAGCTATGAAAATAGCCTGCAAAACAAGTGAATTTCAAGGAAAAAGAAAGGATTTTTGAGAAAATATTTGAAGTTAAAATCAATAACAGAAATGAGAAAATTTTACTTTCAATCATTTATTTTTTATTTTAACATTGTAGGGCAGCTTCAAGTTTGGATGAAAAGGGTGGATGAAGGAAACTTTGAATTTTCACTTCTTTTGGCTTTTCAATAACATACAATATTTAGAAGAAGAAAGCTAAAAGAAAGCCAGCCTGCTAGACTGTAAAATTAGTTTCATACTTCAAAATAAAATCAAACACAAAGTGCTTAGTAGCTTATTCTAAGACATTTCATGTTGGAGATGCTGTGAATCCCACTCCATCTGGCTAATAAATTTTCAGTTTAGTGAAGGTCTGTTTTTAACTTTCCTAAAACCATCTCATAAACAAGGTGAAGAGATGAGGACAATAAATTTAAAAACAAGAAAAGATTTACTTAGGACACCTAATTAGGATTTCTAATCAGGAGTCATCAAGACCTATAATTAGCAGGGTTGTTCAGACTCATTGCTTTCCTTTTAATGGCCATAGGACATCCAAATGGTTTTAAATTATGTACCATGGGCTCCTAATCAGTTTATTGAACATCATAAATTGTTAAAAGGAGTTAATAGCTTGTGTTTCTTGATAGAAAGTGCTAATACTCGAGGCAGAGAACTCATCAAATGAACCTCGTTAGAGAAGGGAGGAGGGAGATTGCGTCTCAGTGTCTCATTTTGTTTTAGTAATTAGCTTTTACTGGATTATCCGATCCAAATCTTTATTCGGTTTACTCTGTCAAATCTGGTTTGCATTTTAAATGGAAAATTGACGTGGGGAACAATTTGTCTCCTGACTGGGTTAACGGATCCAGCTCACGGGAGTCTCCTGCGGCGAGTGCGGGTTATCCTGAGAGCTGAGCCCTCGTTGGAGAGCAGTGCCAGCCTCTGGGGGGAACCGCTGAGGGCACTTGTCCTGCAGCTGATGTCCTCTATCCTTTACCCTGCGGTGGCAGACCCTGCGAGGTGGGGCTGGTGGGGGGACGTGTTCGTGTTGCAGCTCTGGTCCCAGCCCAGCTCCCACTTTGGCAGCCGAAAAGCAGTTGCTTGCGAAATTGCCATGATGTGGTCCTGGATTGCCCCTCAGAGCAGTCGGGGCAGACATCAGCATAAAGTCATCACCTGGGAGGAGTTCAGCTGTGTTTTATTAGGTTTTTGTCCCCAACAGTGGCCAGTACAAGCTGCTTTAGTAGAAGTTAAAAGAAAGCTCCTGATGGACAAATATGAAAAAAAATTCCCCAAAGGGAGAGCATTTCCTAAATTAACAAAAGGTTTCTGATGTGAATGGCATGTGCAGGTGTTACAAATCCACCTGATGTGCTGTGCCTAGAAGTGTTAAAAAGCTGAGAGCCCCGCTGCTGGCTGCTGTTGTGGCAGCAATGCATGCATTTTTGGCTAACACAAAAGCTAGGAATTTGGTGTAAAACATGAGCTTTTGTAAACACTCACTTTAAGGGTGCTGCTCTAAGTTCAGCCCTGTTGAATTAGAAAGCAAAGTATGGTTCTTCTCAAATCTTTTGAAGAAAAGACCAGAGCAGAAGCTCCCAATGTCAAAGTTAAACCTCCCATCACTTTCCCATTCAGCCTCCCACCAGTGATAAGAAACCAGCCTCCTGCTGGTGGCTCAAGCTCTTAGTTGGTTGACTGAAAGCTGGAGGGAGCACTGCAATATATTTCATTTTTCTGGAGTCCATTCCAAGGCCTCGGTTGTTTATTGCCGTTCCCTTCTGACTTTGGATGATACTCTTAAGGCATATCAGAGACCAGTGATTGACTTCCCATAGCTGAATGCGTATGATGAGATGACTGATGCTGGAGTGACCAAGGTATGTTGGTGTTGTAAAGTTGTAGCTCTGAAGGTCCTGCACTGAAGAATTTAGTTGCCTTATATCAGGGCTTTTCCTGACTTGGGTGAACCATGAGCTGCTAATTACAACCCTGTGGTATGATGCTTTTTGGATTTGTTTCAGATTCCTGTACGTATTCATTTTAAATTACATGTTTGTAATTGGTTGCAAGTTACACTTGATTATTGTATTCCCCTGTGACTTTGTAGTGACAAAGCAACAAATCTGGAGTTAATTAGGGAGACTCATTAAGAATGCAGTGGCTGCACCCCTTTCTTCTACCTATCTTGTGACAAAGAGTTCGTTCCTGCTTTCATAGGGTTGTCTGAATGGATGCATGAAGGCAGATAATTCTATCTTGTTTCTTTTTACTGTGGTGCTGGAGATGCATAAGTTACCAAGGCAATGTTTTAAGAAAAATGATAAAAATCTTTATCTGGCCAGAAACACAGGGGAGACTGCACCCTGCATATTTCTGTGGGAATACTGGCACCATCCTTATATTACAGGATTTTTCCAGCCCACCTAGGATATCTGATTGCTGAGGATTTCCTGGCTCCTATTAAAGGTGGTTTATTCATCACTCTTGGCCAGATTCTTTTTTTTTCATTCCTGTATATGTCCACAAAGAGCATTTAGATATTGCAGGAGCAAACTGGCTCTGAGATAAACATTTACATGGGGAAAAGTGAGAAGACAATTGGGTTTCCACGTAGAATTAACAAGCAAAGACATAGGTAGTTCATGGAATTAGTCCAGGGTTGCAGTGTAAAGTAATTGACTTTACCTCCCCTGGATTACTATGGTCGCTAATCACTTGTGCGGGACAAGTCTGCAGCTGCAGAAATGTGGCTCCTGTGGCTTCAGTGAAGCAGTGGCAATTCACAAAGAGGTGCCTGAAGACCTTGGTCCTTACTTGGTCAGGAATCCTCGTTGCACCACTCCGCAAAGCTGCAATTGTCCAAGGAATTGGTGTCTCAAAATCTGTGAGGACTCAGTAACATGCCTGGGGAAACCTCTGGCAGAGCAGGGACTTGTGCCCCCAGCTTGCTGGTGTCTTCTACTACAACCACTCTCCACGATGCTTCCCGTCAACAAGGGGTTGGGCCTAGTCCTGCAGGAGAGACATCCTCTGCTCTGATATTGCAGCTGCCACAGGCGTTAGGGATGGGTATGGAGTAGCCTGGGAAAGAGATTGTAGCAAATATCAAGTCTCTTAGAAGCCTCTCTGAACCCATGAAACAAGACAAAAGAGATGCAACATCCTTTTCCTGCTTGGGAAGAGGGGTCAGGAAAGCGAGTCTTTCCATGCTAATGTCACACAATTACCTCTTAACTGCCAAAACAAATGGCAGAAATGGGGAAAGTGACACCAAATCAAAAATGTCACAGGTGATCGATTCATGTCATCTACCATCGCCGCAGCCGAGGCTGGAGAGAGAGACACAGTGATAACACAACACTAATATTATATTACAGCCTTCACGGCGCCGAATGCCAAGTGATGAATATGTGTCACTTTACGTGTCGCTCACTCTCTGGGCCTGGGCGGGCGAGCATGGAAAATGGAGTGTTCAGGATTAATGATATTGAAAATGATAGAGAAGAGATTGAAAATTCCTTCCTTCCTGAACCATGCAGATTGAAATGTACCTCAGAGCTATCACTTGCTGCCCTCCTCCTCCACCCACTTTTTAAAGGTCCTTTTCACAGCATTGAGAAAAAGAAGAGAAGAGAAGCGAAGTGAGGGGAGGACTTTATAAAGATTGTTTTATTTGGAAATTACTTTCTCTGTTCCTCATGGCCTGATTATGAACAATTTTTCCATCCTCTCTTCAAATGGATGTCTTTTCTCACACAGAGAGCTATAGCACAAGGCATATCCATGATCTCATTTAACCTAGGACCATCATTTTCCGGTTAAAACCCACGGCCTGAAGGTTGTAGCTGGCTGGAGGTTGATATATAATGTGCTATGATTAATAAGGGATCCTACTAAGAGATATCCATGAAAACTAGCATATTTTAGTTCTCATAATTATTATTTTGTAGCCTCTAAAAATTTCAGCAAAAAATCATAGGCCTCATAATCCTGCTTATGGCCCTATCAAATGGAAGATGGTTATTTTTCATGAAGAACTGATAACAGAGAAGACGGATCACAGCTTTAGAGATAGGGTGACTTGGCCAGTGTCACAAGCAGAGCTATGCTGATACATGACTCCTGTATTCATATTTATATACCATTTTTGCATGGGATGCTGCAAGATGACTCATTTCCAGGGGCCCTGAGATTGCATACCCTTTAGCGAGGCTGTTCCCTGGGGCAGGTTACAAATGAGCATTTATGTGTCTGCAAGGTTAGGGCCTGTGAGCCCAGAGAAAAATGGCCATTATGCGGGTGCCCCCACTTGTCTCTAAGAAAACTCTGGTTTTGTGAATTGAAAATCTCATTCCACTGTTAACAGAGGCACTTTGCTGGGCTCAGTCATGACCCGGTGAGATGGGGCTGGCAGGGTACACCTGGAGGAGGCTCACTATCTGCACCTGACGGCTGATGCTTGTGTCCATCCTTATCTGAAAAGTGAGAGTACCTTGTGGTGGCTGTGGACACACTGATTCTGGAGTTTGGGTTTGGGTTTCTGCTGTGTTTTGGTGAGGATGCCCCAAAACTTGGATAGAGAAAGCAAAGGAAGGACAGAAAGTTTTTAATGTCTTTTTTCTACCTTTTCTCTTTGATTTTTTTACCTCTCCTTGTTACTTAACTTGGTCACTCCCAGGTGGAATGAGGGCTCATTCTTTCCTCCTAGCTGCATAGAAACCATAAGCCAGAGAGCCCCATACCTCCTTTTTGTGTGCTCACCTAATGTCGCACACGCTGCTCTTCCAGCGGAGCTCCAACATTTTTACTTTGAGGCATGGTTAATGGGGACAGAGCCTGTTTTGTTAAGCAACCTATGCAGCATGTTGGAACAGCTTTTCTTTTTTTTTTGTAACTTCTTATGACTTCCAAGAAAAGTGATTTCCACAGAAGCGAGAATGAAATCAAATCACAGAGAGTCAAATTAGGATGTAAAATTTGTCTGAACATCAAGTGAATCAAAATCAGATGAATAAGACACTAGGATAGCTTCCTCACACTGACTACTAAATAAGTACCTGATTTTATTAGCCTTTGCTGAAGAATCAGCACAAATAGCAAAATACTCTTAAGGACTCAACAGCCATTAGTCTGTTGCCATATAAGACTGAGACTGGAGGAGCAAACCCAGAACCAACTGAGAGTACCTAATTAATTGGATTATAATTACATTTGGAAAGCTTAAAGGTAATAGATCTGTTTGAATTATGATCATCACAGACTCTTCAGGGACAGACTGTGCAGTGAGAATCACTTGTGCGTGATCACCAGAGACATGAAGAATTAAATGACTACAAATATTTTAAATAAGAGCACCTGTTCACTAGTGGGAATATTGGCTGCCAAGCTCGGCTGGTCTGAATGGGTTTGCTCTGAGATTTCAGTCG
This sequence comes from Rhea pennata, assembly GCF_028389875.1. NCBI lineage: Eukaryota > Metazoa > Chordata > Aves > Rheiformes > Rheidae > Rhea > Rhea pennata. The sequence continues at coordinate 10,459,499 of NC_084670.1, read as the reverse complement.
CTGACCGATTGTATTACTGATTTTTTTTTTTTTAAGGTTGCCTGAGCAAAACGTTACCTCTGAATTGGCCCATCACTGGAAGAAGGATTGGGCCCCAAAGGAAAGTGAGGGCCTAGACATTAAGGTTGCGTTTGGCTGGCACTTTCTCAAGTCTTAGCTCAAAGGGGCACACAGTATCGTTGAATATGTATGTCTCTGTGTCAATCTTTCCTAACTCATTTAGCTCTCTTACCACCTCTGTGAGTGTGTGGTGCTGACTTCTGTAACCCTGGATATTCTTTTCTGCACAAATTCTTTAGGCTAAAAAAATAAAGAAAGGAAAACAGAAAGGAGAGAGAAGAGGCAGAGACACAGAGCATTAATGAAAGCCTGTAGATTTCCAGCACAGAGCAACAAAGGTATGAAAGTATTCGATCAGAGCTATAAATCTAATGAGATGGTAATGATATGCAAATTAACAGCACCATGAGCCAAATGAGTAAAGTTTCTTTGTGGAGCATATTAAGAGGCATTTTGCCTAAGTGGAATGGTTGGATGAACAATAAACACTGAGACACAATCTGCAAATATTGGTTGACAACAGCAATGAGATAAATAAAACAAATGAAGACAGTATTATTCCTCCATTTAAAAGGACAGATGCTGTAAAAGGAATTGTACTTCCCTCCTGCAGAAGGAAACCACAGCTATACAAACCTTCACAAAACATCAGGGATTTTTGATTGCTCTTACTCAAATTGACGCTCATAGGAAACTTCTTGAAAACAGTTGTGAACTGGCCTTTGTATGTTCAGAGATGGACAAGAAAATGTGAAACCTCAGGCCAAATTGTTTCCTAGTGTAAATTAGGTACCCCCCATTAGCTAGACCAGTTTAGGCTAGCTTTGAATCTGGATCCCAAACTGTACCTGCCAGCGTCTGACTGTTGATAAATATTGAGTGGTCTCACTATGACATTTTAATTATAGCATTATGGATTTCAGGAGGAGGGGGAGCAAAAGAAGAGAAAGCATTTATTTTTGTTTTTAAGCTTAAAGGAAGGGGGGAAAAAGCAAGAGAAGAAAATAATGCCCCCCCCCAAATCCCACAGGGCCACAGCAGAGAGAAGCTAAATCTCAGCTCGTTTTGTTTTCCAGAGCTCCATCAAACCATACTTTAGATTTTGTGCCATGAGCACCTACTCTGTAATTTTTGCATGGGATAGCTCGAGATCTCTTAATGTTGTCAAACCACCGAGCCTCCTTGCTGTTCCAGCAATATGCCCTTTGTGCCAGCGTCTAGAGACCCTTTTGTCTCTGGAGTCTGGACAGGCAGAGGACTTATGTTTTTGACTAGCTCTGAAGACCAGCCTTGGCCTCTATCCATATGGCAAACCCTCAGGTCTGCAGCAAACAGCTCCTTTGTCCAGAGCTTCAAAGTGATCTGGAGGGAGGAAAGCTGGGGCCCAAACTTGTCCCTTTAGGCTACATGAATTTGGCACTGACAGCAGTAGAAGTACCCCAGCACATCTTCAATCAGCTCAGCTCTTCCTCTGCATAGCACGGGCAGCTGAACCCACGCTGTGCTGGACTGACGGTGCAGGTGGAAAAGCCAGCATCAGGTTTTGTGTCCACTTTCTGTCTCATAGCAGGGACACAACCAGAGACAGTTTCTCACCTCTTGGTCCTTCCAAGCTGAATATGTAGGAAGGGGCAAGGATGGGGATGTGGTTGCTCATAGAGACAGTTGGGAAGGATGGATCCAGCTTAAAGTGGAGATGCTGAAAAGCTAAGCATTGCAATACCCAAGTCCAGTACCTCTTAAAAGCCAGGTCGCAGCTGCCAGAACTCAGGCAGGGCTCCAGGCCTCTCTCTTCATCCCAGAAGCCTATCAAGAAGATAGACACCTGCTCCTCTCCTGATGAGGAAGTGGTGATGGTGAAGGCATGTGTACAAAGGAGAGGAAGCTGATGGGAAAGTAACCCCTTTGCTGCCAGCACTACCAGCAAATCCTCTCTCCCTAAAGTGATGAGATTCATTACGCAGCTACTTGGCCCTTTCCATGCCCACTTCATGGCTGTGCCTGCCCCTGGCAGCTATCCCTCTTTGCATCATACGTTTGATGGTTGCATTGTGCCTTCACAAGGTTAGAGGACTCACGTGAGAAACAGGCTTTTCTAATCACTGCAAACAAAAATGGTATTTCAGAAGGGATTAGGAGTGGAGAATATAAAAATAGAGTGAGGGAGAAACGGGAGTATGGCCCTCCAGCCTTGTGGTTTGATCACCTTCCTGAAGAGACATCTGGAAAAGGATGCTTCTTTACCATTTGCTCAGTATCCCATAAATGTCACATGAATTGCATTGCCTTCTCCTTCCCTGTAGGACTACATGCCAAAGCCCAGTAGAGAGCCTCCTGTTGGTTTTTATGGGCTCATACAGTGGACTTGTGCTGGCTCTAGTCTCATCTCTCTAAGAAGTTTGGATTTAACTTTGGCACAGTTGCAAACGAAACCAGAAATTAGCCTACTGCCTGAAGGTGAACATCCATCCTCCTGACAAGAAGGAAAACTGACTCAGTAAGCAGTGTGACCCTCCAGCAGGCAGATGGGCTTGGCCAGAGGGGGATGTGGAGCTGGAGTCACTTCTATGCACTGAGTTGTCTCAGAGGGTCTTTATCTGAGTCAGGCTGAGACAGGACCCTGCCAGGTCCTGCCTCTGTCTGGGGCTGGTTCAGTCACTCTCAAAGCCGTGACTCTCCTCCAAAGCTGCGAAAGTGGAAACCTTCCCTGTGAGACTTCCCTGTTAGCATGACCTTGGCTATTAGTTTGTGCTCTTCCTGCTCACCCTTGGCTCCATCAAGTCTCTGCAGAAAGAATGCTATTCAAAAAGCATATGAGACACTGTCCTGCTGCTGGCTAAGACAAATTCTGTATGTCCCAACACATAACCAAGAGTAGCCTAATAGAGTTTTTTAGACCTTCCCTCCATCTGCCTCCCTAAATGTATCACCAAAGTCTTCAGGACAGGAATGATTACATCTCTCATTATAAAACCTCAGCATTTTTCCTGTGGTTTGGACTTCCATTTGTGGCCAAAAAAGTCAACAAAAAAAAGCTGAAGTGTTTGAGAAATGTGGTTCAACAGACTGCATATTGATCTAGGAGTTAAACAACCTAGTTTCTGCTCCTCAGTGAGATTTCTTCGTAAAGCTCTTTCGTGTCTATGGATGAAAAATAAGATTCATAGATGCTAAAGCCAGAAGTGTTATAGCAGTGTAAATGTGGGTGCATGGCATTTCCCCCTCAGAGCTTACTAATAAAATAGCCACCTCCATCTGTGGTCAAGTTTAATATCTAACAAAATCCATTCTGTTCACCTCTATTTCACAATCTGGAATGCCCTGTCAATTATTAGCACTCAATGGAGCTGCCATACAGCTCATTTTTGTGGTTGCTAGCTTAGTAAATAAATGTGTCACGCTAAACATCATGACTTCTGAGGGAGTTCGAAAATAAGTGGACAAGCTAATAAGTGCAAAACTATATTAAAGCTACCAACCTCTTTCCTCAGTCTATAAAGGTAGTTGTTCTGCAAGTGACAGACGGGATGGAGCCCACTTCTCTGCCTCTCCTCTACCCTGACATCAAGGTCCCTGCCAGCCCTTCCAGTCCTCGTGTTTCTAATGGCAACCTCAAACTCTCTGTGTGCTGGCCCAGCACAGGGCCTTGTGCAGCTAATGGATTGCTTAGGGGATGTGCTGGACACAGCATCCTAGCTGCTGGGGAAGATGCTGAGCTGAACAGCTGAGAGTTGGGTTGTCTCTGATTTCTGTAAGTATTACTGCCTACAGCTCAGCCAGTGATCTCTGAAAGACTTGTGGGAACTGCGAAACAAGAGCTGGCTTCAGAAGTGCCCAGGGTGGGAAACTGAGAGAGGAACCAATATTGGGCTCATCTAGTGAAGTCTGGCCCATGGTTAGGACTCGAGAGGCAAGAGAATAATAGCTCAGGATAACTAATTCAAATTCAGAGCAGGACCAGAGGTCAAGATTGCACTGATAGATTTGAGGTTTGCTGTTGTTTTTGATATTTTTATTCAGGTGAATGAAATAATCCCATAACATGGATATTTAGGCTACCTGTATGGTATACGGCTAACGTGTAGTCTAGTTCAGTGTCTGCAGTTGCATTTATCTGCACCATATCTGCCAGGCTCCTTGACATCTCCATGTGCTGTATGTAGTAGGATCACTGTGAGCAAGACAGTCAAAACAGGAGCTTGCTAAGCACGGAAGCATTTTTCTGGAAGGTTTTTTTTTTTTTTTTTTTTTTTTTTTTTTTTTTTTTTCATGAATATTTCTTATTTGAAGAGCAAACTGAACCAGTTGAATCAGAAGACAGGCAAGGTCTCTTCCAGGAACCAAGTATCCATTACACTGCCTGAAGCAAATGACACCCTGATGCACAGGGCCAAGCTGAGGTCTGGACCCATTCTCCCTTTCCAGGATGCTGGGAATGAAGTAATTCCTAATGCTGGGATTTACCCAGAAAATCTAATCCTGAAGATTCACTCCAGAACTTCCTACAAGGACAGAAGTGATTTGGGTCAGTGTCCAGAAGGCAGCTGCGGAGAATCAGATCCAGTGTACCTTCATCCTGCCTGTTTATCCCCACCCCCCCACTTCCAGCCTTAGCGTCTGATTGAGGTGTTTTAACCCTTCACATGCAACTTTCATGCAGAAAGTTTTCACAAGCTGTAGTAAAGTCAAGTGAGACTGGTTAGCAGAAAGAGGGCAGGCCATTTATGGACTCAGCTGAGCTGCTGGAGGAAAGCAAGGTTGGTAGTTTTGTAAAGCTACAGCTTGCCTAATGAAAGATGTTACCTCTCCCTGCAAGTCTCCCCTTTTCTTTGTGTGTTTTCTGCCAACACGTCACATAACACTCCTATCCAGACTGATGAATGCAATGAGGGCAGCTTTCTCTCTGAAGAACTGAGGGATCTTCTCCACAGTGAAATCCCTGAGTCCCATGAGTCTCTTTATGGCACCTGAGGATGAGATCCCCCCATATAGATTTCTCTCCAGGCTGAGCCGGCATGAAGCCAGTTCAGTGCTAACTACGATATTTCCTCCATTCATTCTTGCAGAGAGAGCAATATTATCCTGTATTAGGGAAGAGACTGACTATGTCACTTGCGACATGTCAAAAGCTGTAAGACTATATTGGTTTTCAGACTCCTGCTGTGTTGGTTTGGACATTTTCTGTTCTCTTCTATGAAAATGTTCTGTTTTCAGTGGAAATGTCAGGACGCCAATGAGCCAATGAAAGGAATCTCCTTGGCGCTTAGCCTTTAATATTTCCTAGGCTCTTAATCTTGGGATGGAAAATCTAGTGCTAGGGAAGGAAGGTTAAAGGATGGCTGATTTTCTTTATTTATTTTCTAAGGAATATGTATCTAGTGTTTCTATGAACAGTGGCACTGGGATTTAGATCTTGTACAATCAGTTAAAACGTAAGCATGATGAGAACTCAGCTTGGGTATTTCTTGTACTCACTTTCAGCAGCACATAAAATGAAGGAAGGAAGAAAAGAAAAAATAAAGCCTGAATAAGGCTTGCTCCAGAAGACCCTTGGTAAACAAGTTTTGCTCTTGTATAAGTTTGCTGAGCCAGTGCGTAATAGAAAGCAAAGACGGCGTCAAAGGCAAATTCACAGCCAAGCCACTGTCTTGGCACTAGCTGGATAATCAAATCTCCCCAGCTCCTTGCTCACCCCCAGAGAATACTCTGAATAAGCCAGATCTGGCTCTTACTTGTGCTAGAATAACTCCAGGGAAACGTTATGACATCAGTGGGGTGACTTTAAATCATGTAATGAGCATCTCAGCTGAGCCTGAGAACAAATTGTCTCAGGATTAAATTATGCCTAGTCACATTAAGATATGTTGCATGGAGATCTAGAGCATCACCTGAGCTGAATGCTGCAGCACCTAAAACACCCCATTTAGGTGATATGGGCTATCTAAATGAGACTTTGGACTCACTACTCAGTAAACAGAGGAAGCAAGAAAGAAGTCCAGTCTGGGATCTTGTCTCTTACAAGTCCTTGGGTAGCCCCTCCGCACATGAACCCCTAAAGTTCAATGGGATCATAGAGATGATGCTGTGGAGACAGCTAGCTTCCTTCTTGCAGCAAGACAGGCGGTGGTCCTCAAGCATAATGTCCTGTCCAGGATCTTGACATTTGCAGAAGAGACCAAGTTACGATATTCCAGTGTCCTGCTGTTCACAGCAAGGATTTGGGCTCTCTGGTTCCTGCTATTCATCTTCAGCTCATTAGTCCCACAGGCAATAGTTTATTTAAGACTATTTTATGTTTTAGGGTTTTTTCCCAACAAATTACAAAAGGCAAGTCTTCCTGCAAGGGCTGAAGAATGTTTAACATCCCATTTCACAGGAGCTGCCTAAAAACCCTTGCAAGCAGCAGTAACATTCAGTGATGATCATTCCTTACCCTGCAGGACCCTCATCACCTGTTTTTATTTCTGGAATCAACCAATCCTCTCCTGAATATTTCAACAGCTGGATCCCAGGGTTCATGTGCATTCCGCTCTGGCACATGATTATTGTTATGAAAACATGGCCCCAAGTAGGCAAAAGAAGTGAACTTGCCCATCTGAGATCAACATCAGACCCTTTCATTTCAGGTTGCAGCTGCGGTGTTGGGTTATCCTTTTCCTTCTGCATTTCTATTGGCACAAAAGTTTATGATCTTATGCAACTGAAGTGGGATCCAAAACCGGTGTGAAATACATCCCAGTCTAGCAGGCAGACTGGTTCACAGAAACTGCATTTCCTTTTCACAGCCACCCACCTGCCCCCTTCTTGCTAAATGTTCCCAGCACACTTGGCTGTCTTACTTCCACAGTGTGGTTCTTATTTTTCCTCATTCTTGTTCTTCTCATTGGGGTGTGGGGCTAGGCATGAATGCCTAAAAGTGAGGTCCTCGTCTAAATGCTGCTTCTCACCAGAGATGGGGCTCCAAAACTATCCTTTTTAATTAACACTTTTTGTCAGCAACCCTGAAAAATGGTGCTGGCCTTGGTTCTATTTATTTTGGCCCCAACATTCACCAGCCTATTCGTTTCAGCCGGTGCCAAAATGCTTAGAAATCCAACAGACCTGCTCTGCCTACATGTCTCCCAAATACCACCTTTTTTGTTATTCACAGACAAAAATGTAAGCCCCAAATCCCGCACTTGGCCAGCCAACCTCTGAACACTGGAAACCTTCAGTAGGATGTTGGGGAAGAAACTGAAATGACTTGTCTTTTTATGCATGCTCATTAATACACGTGAGGGAGAGGATGGGAGAGGTGGGGACCTTCCAGGAGAGTGAGATGCAAATAGAGGTGTTAAAAGAAAAAAAGAAGGGGGAAGATACAAAGAAGATGAAAATAAGTCTTGGTGAAATACAAATGGAGTTCTTTGCTAGGTATCATTTGCTGAGGAAATTGCGTTTCTATTTGGGAATAAATGAGTGTAAAACTTGTTTGAGGCCCAGGTAATAATAGCATGGGGGAGGAGGAAATTGAAATTTATGACTTTGCAAATGACTCCTGTAGCAGAGAGAGACACATCAGAGGTGTCTTTTTATCCTCCCCCCTCCCCTCCCTCCTTGTTTTCTCCGCTTTCCACAGATGAGGAGGACAGCGCGGAAATAAAACAGGTCTAGGCTTTGCCGGCCCTGAGACGCTGGCGGGGAGGAGGAAGGAGGGGGACGGAGAGGCGAGGGGACATTAGCACTTGCTGCAGCACTGTCAGCGCCGATGTAAATGGACGTGCTACATAGTCAACAAGACACACTTGGCTGCCTGCAAGTGGGAAGTACTTAAATCGTGGCACTGATAAATGAAATATTTTTAAGGGAGCTAATCAGTGAAAATGGGGTTTCATCAGGCACTGACATGTCTCGCTTGCTTCAGCGCGTCCAAGAGAGAAAAATGATGGTGCGGCGCGGGCCGGAGTCAGCCGGAGAGGGAGAGGAGGAGCGGGCGCCCGTGCGCGGGGGAGACGGGCGGCGCTGAGCCGCGCCGCGGCCGCTCGCGGGGCGCGGGCGGTGGGTGCCGGCGTGCCCCCCGCCTCCCAGCGCCCCGGCCCGCTCCCGGCCGGCCCCGCGCCGGCGTGATGGATGGCCTCACGCAGGACGGGCTCGGTGCAAATCCCCAATCTGCAGCCTGCTGGGCTCAGTTGGATCAGCAGCAAGCTAGCTGCTATTTCTGGATAAACACTAATAAATCTTCCTTTTCTCCATGGCAAGCAGTGCTTCCTTGCCTGCCCCAGCCCCCTCAGTCGTTTCTGCTCTCCCGTTGGTGTAAAAGGGGAGAGGGGGCAAATTTGGGGTGCGGGAGAAGGGCAGCTAGGTGGGGACAGCAACCAGGCTCTGGGACAGGCAGGGGTCTGGGTCTGACCCCTAAACAACGGGGTTGCAGTGCCTCCCACCGGCCCCACTGCCTCCAGCTCTGCCTGGCTTGGGGCTGAGCGTGGGCACGCAGGTCCCTGTCTCGTGCCTCAGTTTCCCCTCTCTGTAGACACGATGGCTGGGGCTGAGAGGATGGCGTCCATCATTTGATGCTCAGACCTTCAAGGTTGCTCTTGAGAGCAGAGGTTCCTCCAGGTGACAGCTCAGGAGGGCCAAAATAGCCCAGGGATGAGGGCAACAAACCAGTCCTGCCTCTGCACCCCAGTGGCCACGGCACCTGCTGGGGTGAAGCTGCTCCCACGGGCTCAGCAGAAGGGGCAAGTCCAAGGATGAGGCTGCGCTTCTACTGACGGCCACCACCCAGCAGGTAAATCTACCCCGTTACCAAACTAGCTATAAGCAACCTCAAAATTGCAAGAAAACAAAAATGAAATAAATAAAAGGTGCAGTACCTACAATGTCCTCACCCAGCTTCAGTGAGGGGCGTACCAGCATCCATTCCCATCCACAACGAAAGAGCCACAGGTATGAAAATAACCTCTGAACGAAATTGTTCCAACAGACTTGCAGAGGGGAAAAATACATAAATTAAAAGATATATAAAAAAAGATAATAATAAAGCTTAGTGCTTACATCCTTAAGTCATAAAGGTTCAAAGAAGGATTCCCTCAGTAATCATGAAATGAAAATGTCCTTCAATTACGGAGCATTTTAAGACATGATTATTTCATGTGCATGCTATTAACAAAATGACAGTGGAAAATTCATCATGAAATAAATTAATACTTAAACATTTTTAAAAGGCTCCCTGGTGTATTCTTACCCTCCTCCCCTTCTGACACAATAATATGTTGTTTGTAGAGAAAATTTTATTGGACTAAAGATGATAAAATACACAATGAAAAATACATTTGGAAAACAAATTCATAACTACTTTTTTTTAAAGAGAGCAGCTTAGCTGCAAATATGTAAAAAAACACAAGGACAATTTATTATTTTCTGCTCATGGAAAAATGTCCTTTTTTTTCTTCATAAAGTCAAGCATATTGGTGTTTGAATAATGGCCTCTTAAATTTACACAAACCCAACAATTTAGGCTATATTTGTTTTTTATTCCACATCTCCTCATGTCCCCAAATGCAACATACTAGTTACAGCATAAATAAATCATCACTATGTTTGATAAACATAAAGTTGATTGATAGTCACTGAAAATCAATCTGATCTGATTCCAAGTGACTTTGATGCTAGGTAGAGATATAGTGGTACACCACTAGACCGCTAGAGACCTGAGCTCTCCTAACGGGTCTGTTCCAGCTAATAGTTTTATTTTTATTTTATTTTTATTTTTTTCTTTCCCCCCAACACTGATTTCAACAGAATTTGGCTGAGGAAGTGCCTTATGGGAACCATGTGGTACTGGTCACATTTACCTCTTGGCTGAACCTTGCTGGCATGATGAGAGCTTTCCATACCCAAATGGCCACCCCAGGCCAGCAGCTGGACGAAATGTATACCCATATACCAGACTCCCACTGTTTCAGATCCTGCTGTTTTTGGCAAATTCAGCCTTTACAGTGGTGTAGGTAGAGATATGGGGCTGGCAACCAGTTGACCAAGGGTTAGCCATGCACCCACCAGCAGTGTTGTCACGGCGTGGGATCTGGAGCCCCCAAAATGAAGGTATTTTCATCTCTGGCCTCCTCTGCATGCCAGGACCTGCTGTCACCAACTAATGTCTAGCACATAGCAATGATGTCCTGTAAGTCAGCAAGCTACACTAAAATAAGGGTGTGTCTGGCTTCAGCAGCTTTAAGTTTAAGACAGGCGTCTAATGGAGGCTCTCAGTCGTGAGAACCTGTGTTGCGCTCACAGCCTGAGACCGGAGGATTGGCTTCATGCAGAAGGCTTAACTGAGCAATCTGCTCTTGTTTGTGTTTAAACCTGTGTGAACAGGATGCCTTGGGTTTGTGGACACCGTCTGCGGGGTAGGCTGAAAATTGTCCCTATAAGAGGAACGGCACAGCTGGGAGCCGCGGTTGTGATCAATCACAGGCAATGCCCAGCGAGCCTCACGAGTCCTCGAGACACAGCAAAATCTTCTGGGCACTCCTATGAAAAATGAACTTCCACCCCTCAGCACCCCACCAAAGTGCAAAGAGATCTCCATGCAGCCAGAAGGACTTGTTTTGTAGGATATCATGCAAGATCCTACCCCAAATTTTATCTTAGTTGGTAGCCAGCTGAAAAGAAAAACTGATGCAAAATCAGTAGTGAAATGAATACTACTAGCCTGATCTCCTCCTGCTTGAGCATGCTGATGGAGGGATCATCTTACTTCAGACTGACTACAAGCCTGTTTTGCCACTGTACTCTTGTATTTGACCCATATAATATGGTGGTAGAGTATCTATTTTTCTATTCCACGGTTCACGCTTTGAGGGGGGACTATAATTCATAAGGGGTGCCGGCCCAGACAACTCACAAGTGCGATATACATGGCTGTCTTACTGAAGTAAATTTTGCTGCTAACATGTATTATACTTGTACCATGCCAGAGGGGGTGTCTGCAGGTATAAAAATGTTGGTTATACCTACAGCTACTCATGCTATTAGTACAGTTGTAGATATTATATGATTTATTGATGTGTTTTTATTTCCCACTGGTATAGTATAAATATATTTATTTCACAAAAGTGGCCAATAAATTTCCCTTATGAATCCTGTTATCTGCACCATTAACTATTGATCATTTTTATGAGGTCACAACTTAAGGGGTACATGAATTTACACCTTAATTTGTGACCCTTTCCAAAATAATACATAGCCACTTCTGAACTATTCACCTCACAAGAGGTAGCATTCATTTTTGCGGCTTTCTATTGCACTCAGTATTTGCTTCAGATCAGATAATGTCCCAGCATCATACACCACTCAACTGTTCATCTTCTCAACACGAAAAAAAGTGGGTAAAGCATTAATGTGATGAAAAATTCCAGACCCATTTTTTTCTTTATGGCATTCTGGAATTCTAACAAGACAGAATAAGGTAACAAAAGAACACTAACAAACCCAAAGATACACTTTAGCCTTTCTGCTAAAAGCAAGCTAACAAACAAACAAGACTTACTAACAGCAGTCAAAGAAGAATAAGAATGCCAGAAATTCAGAAATTCCCAGGTAACTCTCTCCATTTTATTACTTTTCAGTGTTTTATAGATGACCTTTTAGAGGTTTAACATGGAAACAATTCTTCCCTTGTGACCTTCATCAGTTTTCTCTTTGCTTTACTCAAAGTGTTGAAATCATTTGAGGTAGGAGGAGGTTACATCTTCATTTGTTATCAGATACCCTTATAGTGATACTTTAGGGTGAGGAGTGTAGTTTAAAGCCCTGGGTTAGGTGTGATATTCCCACATTCTGCTGGAGATCCTCACCATTGGCCTCCTCCACCTCTTTGCAGGGTGACATAGTAGTTTATACACATTGATATGACTATTTTTAAGCGACTGACTTTGAAATCACTTTTTCAATACTTATCTACCTGCCATTGGTGGCTCTCTGTTGCTCACTCCCTCTTTCTAGGAATGCCTAGTCAGCACATCTGGGGTGTTCTCCTGCTACTACGCGCTCAGTAAGCCAAGGATGAACTCCCTAATTCTCCTCAAGAGACAACTTTTCAACAAGTTCCCTTTGTCATTGTTACAGCTCCATTATTGCTGTACCTCAGGCTTGTCTCCGCCTCCTTTCCTGCTCCATTGCCATATATACCTCTCATTTAACACCTTTTCATTCTGGCAGCTTTATTTGTTCATCTTTATCCAACCATCCACTTGCCTTGACAAACATCCTGGGTCTGCATCATGCATGTCCATTTTGCCTCTAGTTGAACATTCTCCATCTTCTTCTTCTAAACTGAGCAAGCCCTAGTCTACGGGTTTGGCCAGCCTGTCCCTTCTACTAGAAGTTCTCCAGGCAGAAGATCTGAATTCTTTGTTTGACCTGTCTGTGGGCATTAAACTAACAAGTAGTCTCAGAAAAGCACCAGAGTTCAAGTGCATTCCTGGGACTCTACATTGATGATCCCATACATTCTTTATACAACAGACAGCTCTGCAAAGTATGTGTTTATAAATATGCCAGACACAGTGCCTTCAATTAAAGGGAAATGCAACCCTCAGTGGCCTGGGTTAAAGGGAGGTGGCAGCTTCAGATCCCACTTCCACCATCTATTGCCCTCTACTAAGCCAATCTGTTTGTCCCTAGAGGGATTGTAAAAGTCCACTTCACAGCTGTGTGCTCAACTTGGTTATGGACATCTCATCAAATGTTGCAACGTCAGGGTGGAAGAGCAGAGCAGTGGCTGGCCAGGGCCACTCAGTGCAGTCCTGCATTGAGAAGGCACCTGCTTGAATGGCTCCTCTCCAGCTGCAGCAAAGAGCCTGGCTCCCTTTAGTCACCACGGAACATGTTACACACTATATTGTCCTGTGCAATGTACCTCTGTCCAGAAAGGAAATACAGGAGAAATTTCATGTCCCGTAGATCCCAGCAGGTGGTCAGAAGTCCCATTGCGCTTTGAAATCAGAGGTGGAGGAGAACCCCAAAACCTTTGACGCTAAACCTGTGCTGCAGCAGGGTTTAGGTTTTAAAAAATACACGCAGTATGAGCCAGAGTCCTCCTTCCATACACATCCCTCCACAGCTCTCTCTTCATCTAGAGTTTGGCTGCACAGACTTTTTATTTGCACACAGTTGTCCTTAAAAATAATAAGTGACTATTTGCCTGTTCAAAGCCAGAAACAAGTTGACCAATTGCTGCTGTGTTTTACTTCAGGGTATCCATCTAAAAGCAGAGAGAGAGAGAATCAGTCTATAATGGTTTGCCTGGCTTGAAAACTCCATTTTGGGCCGCAGAGAGTCATATTTCAGAGAGTATTGATCACAGTGCAGTTTGTGTTTCCTCATGTCCATGATCCTGTTTGCAGCCCTGTAAAATAATAACAGTACTCATGTCAGTAAGGTAATTACCATTGATCTAACACACTGTGACAAATTTTTCAGTCATGCCACTTGATTCATACTTAAAGTTATGGCAGTACTGACTGCTCCTTAAATAATTGAAGGATGCCCTTTGTAAATCAGCACACTCTTGCCGAAAAGTGGCAGTTTCTTCTTTGTTCCAGGCCTTGTTTCCTAGCTTCATCAGGGATTTCAAAATTAAACAGACAGCTTTCTACAGCCCACGTAGTTCACACTTAGAACAAATATCATCCGAGCTGGTAAATCACTTATGACACCTTTGTTCTGGAGAAGCAGGAAAAGAAGAAGAAAAATGTTAAACTACAGGGAAGATCAGAGTCTCTGCTGTGGTGGGGCTTGCTGGCAGGAGGTAACAACAAGAAAGACAAAGTCAAATTAGGTTAATTCAAAACATCCATGTATAATAAGAGTTTTCCCTGCAGTTTTAAGCTTGACTGAGTCTTCCAGCTGGGATTTTGAAGGGTGCTGCTCCTTGGCTTGCCTGGCCCCTTTCCAGAAGTCATTCTCCCTGTTGAAGGGATGGCAAGAGGTAGGAATTGCCCTTGCCTCAACCAGTGTTGTCCTCATCTGTTACATTAGCCTAAATCCGGGCAGCTGACATACCGTAAGTTGCAGTGTCTGAGAAGTGACTGCCTTCTCCCATCTCTGCTCTGCATCATGAATGGTGACAAGTGTCTTCCAAGAAGAGGATCCACCATCCGTCATCCCCTGGCCACTGCAGCACTGAGGAGGCACTACCATCAGCTACCCTTAGATTCATAACTGGTCATTGTCTAGTGGCTGGAGGTACTGAAAGCCAAAAAGGGGTAGGGAGGACGTCAATGTCAGTAGAAAGGACAGCCCTGGATCACTACTGTTGAGGAACAAAAGTACACCCTCTGACTGACCACATGGGCCTTTATTCTGGGGAAACTGGTTAAGGATCTGCACCTTCACTGAATGAACCTCAAACATGCCCAAGGGCTAGTCCTTCCAGGCTGATGTCCCAGGAAATCTTTGGGTCTCTGGCTCTACTCATAACATTGTCATTAACTATTAATGCTAGATCTTGAAATAGTAGCACTGGTAGGCAGACAATCAAAGTAGAGATGGTTCTGGGCATTGGGGTCCATTGGCTGCTAACCATAAACTATGAGATGTCCACAAGATTCAAGGTGAGCATGAATCAGGTCACCACAGTCTTTCATCAAAACAGCCTCCTTGGTAGTCAAAGAAGCCCAGAAATCAGTTGAAATTGGATATGAAACACTGCGAATGAGACACTTATTGACATCTATGAATAAACATCTACTCTGGCTCTGAAGTATCTTCTAGAAGAGCCTCTCTCCTTTTCTGAGGAGAATAGAGACTGGATATGCAGAAAAACATCCTCTGGCTGTTTTAAGAAAATACCCCCTTATCCGAATAACCCAAAATAGACAATCCTACTGGTGGAGCAATGAATAAACCCCCCATTTCCTAAGTCCCAGGGACTGCCTCCGGTTACCAAACCTTTTCTTCTCACCTCTCCTATTTAGAGACCTTCTTTTGCAAAGTCCATGTATACAGACCCAGTTGTGAAATCTCTCTGGGGCAAATTTCACCCCCCTGGGAAGGGAATCACGGCTACAGACTCCTCCATTATGCTTCATTCGAGGACCAATGCAGCATGTAAATGACATGCCATTTGGCCTGAGGCTCGGTGGCTCTCATGGGACTCGCATGCTTGGGAAGCATGCAGATCTGCAACGGCTATCATAGTATTAAAAAGCATATCATAGTTTTAAAAAGCAACTTAAATGAATTTCAAGAGCACCTCGAACCTGCCCCTTCTACACTGTTAGACCTGGAAAGCGATGGTTCTGGCTTTGATCCACTCGGCTCCCTATAAAGAATCCTCATTTGTGGGCGTTCTTGTACCTGCTTGAGATGAGGCCAGAACAAACAGAAAACATCTTAAAGGAGCTTACTAAATAAGTCTGGGATAGAGTGAACAGCATATTCAAGGGGTCAAATTTAATTCCTTCCTTCCTTTTGTATTCAGCTTAGAGGCCAAGGTAGATTTGTGGAAGCCAGGACTCCTCTGCTAATGCTGCTTTTGCACTTAACCTGCAATTTACCTGTCAGTAACAAATACATTAAAGGACAGCTAAGCTCTTCAAACTTCCAAACAATTTACTACACCATCAAATGAGCTCTTCAGCATTGAAGAGCACAACAGCCTGTTCACATCTAACAAAAACACTTGGCACATAAAGAAATCCTTGTCAAAAATAGGTCTGGTAAAATAAATGTGCATATTTAAAGGAATGACATGTTTTAAGTCAATCAAACAGCTCAGAAATAATAATAAAAAGCGTTCCGAAGAGACTGCTTACTGGTGATGTATTGGCTTGGTTAAGAAGGGCTGTGTTTTCAGAGCCTCCTAAATTCCTCAACTCAAGTGCTGAGTGGAGGTTTATTAAGTGACCTGTCTGGATGTATATCAGTCTTGTCCCTAGTGGGGTCCTATGTTAAATTCCATCATTAAAACCTATTACCAAGCTATCAAAACCCGCTGTAATTCCGTCTAATGACCTCATTTCCCTAAGCGTAACTCAACGCAAGGTTTGCTGATGTGGTGCTACCTCTTGGTAGGCCATAGCCTCACAGCAGAAAGTGGGGAGGGAGAGGGGGGAAGAGAGAGAGAAATCAATGTCTGCAGAGATGACAAGGCACATGGCCAATGACTAGGGACCAAGAAACTATCCAATATTCCATTTCCTATCCAGTCTATTAGCAGCTGAAGTCAGCTTGGGCCCTGGCTTTGATTGAAGGCTGAGCTGAGACTAGATAGAGAAGGAGAAGCCCAGGCAACATGGCCACCAGACAAGTTTCGTTTATAGCTAGCTGCAATCACTCATAAAAGTCTGTGTGTATAAAAATGGATTATTGCATTAAAAGTTCAAAATGTTCTTTTTATTTTTTTTTCTTGCCTTGCTCTGGTTAAGGGGTGGACATAAGGAAAAAAAACCCATTCCCTCCCTCCCCCCCCCCCCCAGTCCCCCTTCCACACACACCTCTACTTGCCATGAAATCATTTCGTAAATACAAAAAAGGCCCCTCAGGCTATTGGTGCCCAGACACTCATTTTTAGAGTGGATAATTGACTCCTTTCAGTTGATAATTCATAGCTTGCATATGCCAGCTAATACATCAGTGCCCAGAGACTCAGTGAGAGCCCCAAGCACAAACGGGAGAGGGGGAAAGGAAAAGAAAAAAAAAAGAGAGAGAAAAAAAATATTTCTGATGATAGATGAGTGCATTATGGCTTTATGAATGAATTATGTCCCGCAAATACCTTGAGCAGGAGAGACTGTCGGCCTGTATCTATACTAATCTGGGAGGAATTATGACGATTTTCACATTAAAAAGGGAAAAGGGAAAGAATTAATTGAGCAATTGGGCCATTAAAAATGTATGTCGGCATGTTCTGTATGTCCATTTTCCAATTTATCATACGCTAGGAAGCTTCCTCCCCGTGTGAGTGCCATTTTTCTTCTCTTTCTTATGTTTGATCCTTTTCTTTTATTTATTGTAATTTCCTGTCATATCATGCCAGATCAGTATCATTTTGACAAGACAAAGTCTATTTTACGTGAGGAGGTTCAATGTTGTCTTTGTGCATGTGTGCTCTATCAAAAAGCAGGGGAGGGGGGGAGCAGCACATATTTCGCTTTGCATCCCACTACTCCCAGAGTCAGTATTTCTAACTTGTATTATAACTAACAAAAACAGATGATTTCACTCTGTTTGTACATTTTTATTCCTTCTCCATCTGAGAAGCTCTGAGAGGAAATTTGTCTGCAGGAGAGTAGGTGCAGTGGATGCTTTCTTTTAAAAAAAGTTATATGTTGCTAATACCATCATCTAAAAGCACTAAGGAAAAGTGCCAGCACATACATACACTAACTCTGTACATGTATGTAAAATGCTATGTGCAAATTCTTTAAAAATTCTCTGATACAGACTGTGCATTGGCCGGATCTGACATTTAGCTGTGGATCATATCCATTTTTGGCCAAAATAAATGATTACATTGTTTATATGCTGCATATATACCCTATATTATGTGTTAATTATTTTCATAACCAAAAAGCAATTTAATGGATTAAAATAGTTTACTAATTGGGGGAATATTTTTAGAATAATAGCAATGTTAGGAACTGCTTCTAACTACATAGTTAGTTAGTCTGTAGTAATATTTGAAATAATTGCAAAATATATTTCCTTATTTCAGATACATAATAGATTCCATTATATTTAATTAAAGCTGTTGAAGTCCTTAACATTTTAGTACCTTAGAAAAAACCCACATTTTATAGTCTAGTAAAAAAAGAAATATTGATAACTTAACCAATATAAAAAATCCTGCTTAAGACCTGCCAGCAAATTTCAGGCAGTCTGACCGACACATAGTGTTTAACCTGCGTCCTTTGATTTTCTAAGCCGGGAATTATGTTTCACCTGAACTTCCTCTAATACAATTAGCGTGGTGTGTTTGCTTAAACATAATGCCTTTACAGAATAATGTTTTATGCTGCAAAGCATATCTAATCTCTTCATGCAAGCCATTCTACTGCAAATCATTTTATAATATGCAGGATTTTTTTTGATGTTGTTTATGTTCTCCTGTTTATGAAGTCTTTAATTGATTGTAAGCTGTTCTTTAAGTATTTAAAGATTATTTTGTTGTCATCTTTCTTTTAGATTTTTTAAATATTTGTTAAGGCACTGGCTAAAACATAGAAAAGAACGTCAGAGTAGAATTTCAGTGGATTATTTCATTTTTACACCAGACCTTTGTGCAGGGTATGGAGGTTTGTTGACTTATTTGAGATGCAGCTGGCCCGAAAACTCCCCTTCTTACCAGATACATGGGCAGTGGCAGTTGTCTACCTGGAAATTTTACTGTGGGTTTGATTTAATTATTTTCTGCTTTTACACACAACAAAGAAGCAACTACGTCTCAGTGCAAATGTCACCCTTCTGGATGTCAGTGCTTTTCAAGAGCTACTCTACCATACACAAGCTTTTGGAAGGTCTTAAACAACCCTTCTGAGAAGGCTGATATATATAAAAGGAATGTGAAACAGATTTCTGCTCCTGCAAATCTTTCTGAATTTTGAAATATTTCACTGGTCCTCGTGAACATGCGAAGAGTATAATGGGAGGAAAGTAGGAAGCACCCACCGAATAGCACCCAAGTCTGTATTCAGCTATCGTCCCCACCTGACAAAGCATCCAAGGCCTCGCAGCACCCTCACCAGCACTTACCCCTGATCTTCTATCAGGGGCTGGGAGCCCTCTTTCCTAGTGAAGGTGGTCTTGAAAAGCTTATGTTCCTGTGGACATTTTTGTCTTTAGCAAATTGGCTCTTTCTGTCCAAACAAATCACAACATTTAGGCAATGCATCAAGGATCAAGGAGAAAATAGGAAGACAGACCAAAAGCTATATGCCTTTCCTGTGACCTTGTCAAGGTCAACAGCTTCATTGCCATGGCTGCATTTGGGGTTTGTGATCATACATGAATCACAAATCCTCTCTCTGCAAAATTTGGCTACTTTCTCCTTCTGTCTCTTCCAGCAGGGTTGAAAATCTTTGTGTGGTTTGTGCCCAAAGACCAGCCTTTAGAGATCCACCTTCTTTTCAGAGATACAACCAACTGAAGTGATCAAGGCATGAAAAATAACCCAGTGAGAGATATTTCAGGCAGCATTGAAGGGGGTCAAAGCTGAATCCTGCACCCCACTTTGCTAGCCTCAGGTTCCTCCTAGGGCAATGAGCTACAGTAAAAGGCCAGCAAGGAGCCAGGACCCACTTGATCCCCTTCATATTGCCTGACTTTTGCTGTCCTGATTGCTGCTGACCTCTGGTTCAGGAAGGAGAATTCCAGTGTGTCTTTTTCCTAGTGGGGGTAAAAAGTACAATCACTTCTTACTTCTGTGAATTTTTTATTTTTTAGAAACTATATTTGAGAAATAAATCATACAAAGGAGGTATGTCAGTTGCCCAGCTGAAGGATACCAGTAGGAAACAGTCTTCTCCCATGTAACACCTTTGGGATGGGGATGGCTCCTTGCTTTGGCTTTGCAACAGGAATTTGCTCATCAGGCCTTCCCCACCATGGCAACTGAACATAGTTCATCCAAAAACCAGCACATCAGTCTTGCTGATTACACATGCCTTCTTCTGGTAACACACATCTCAGTAAAGGATTAATGAGAGTCTGGATCCCATTAAGAGAGAAACACAAGTTCCCCAGCTTACTTAATATCAGATTTCTTGCACCTGGGTCACTGAAGTAGGACGTAACCTGCAGAATATAAAATATCCTGTTATTGCCTTTGCTAGTGACATGCATAGAGAGATGTTGTGAAGAGCAGACATTTATAATCCAGCCTTCCTTTGACATGCTAAGGCATGCACAGACCTGAAGGTTGTATGTAACCTTCAAAACAAGGTTGCCAGTGTTCTGCTATGAGTTGTCCTCGTAACTTAGCAGCTCCAGCTTTGGATGGATATGCAGAGACATGGCTTTTACCTCTGGTGTCCACGTTCCCCTCAACAACACCTCCGTGAAAACGCTGATTCTTTGTGTGGTATGTTCTCAGCTTGCTGAAACACTGAAGATGTTAGTAGTATAAAATGCACTAGCATGCACCTATTTCTGTGCGGGAGAGACTGTGTACTATTTTCTTGCCTAATCCTGTGCTATATGAAACTAAATTAAGAACTCCAGAGTGGTCCCTCGCCAACAGAGATGACTAACACAGAGCTCAGAGTGTGTTGGAGGCCCTGCAAAATGCTGCAAAATGTTGGAGGCCAGCAAAATGCTAACCATTTTTATCAATGTCTCTATATTATATCCAAAGAAAATTATGACCCATTCTTTCACCCCCCTTGTTTTCAGTCTTGGAGTATTTCTAAAAGCCTGTCAAATGTACAAAACTGCCTAAAAAGAGTTGATTCTGTGGGCACATTCCAGCCCATGCATTACTGGGGCACAGAGCTGTGGCCGGCGGCGCAGCAGCCCCTGGACCTGCGCACAGGCTGAGCATTGACATCATTAGCAAGTAAGAGCCTCGCTCAGCTTGATGTCTGCACAGCTCCTGCTGGCCTACAGGAATGCCACACACCACACAGATCCTGGGGTTTCCAGCATCTTTCTTCTTCTGCTGGGGCCCAGTGAGAGCGAACTACAGCAAGATATCATTTATGTGTGAAAAAGCCATTCCCATGGCTTTTTCCCATGGCCTTACAGTGGGATTTGGGTGCCTGAGGCATTTAGGCCTCTAACCACAAATCTACTGCCGCACCTATAACCAGATCATATGTATTTTAAAATATTTCTCAAAATGCAGCCTGACTGAGGAACAAGGGAGCAACTGCGAGAGTCAAAGACACTTGTCCCTATCCTGCTTCCTGGCAGACTTGGCATGGGACAAATCACCTTCAGAGGACTTTAGTAGGGGATGGGTTTTTTTTGTCAAAAGTTTTATTACTTTAGAGTTACAGCAGGCAAAAGAAGAGTGAGATTAACACAGAGAAATAAGCAATGTGCTATCAGGAGAGTAGTCTAGGGTTTTTTTTAGGTTTTTTTTTTTTTCCTTGAGATCCTGGAATCAAAGAGTTTAATAACAGATTAAAAAAAATTATGTGTTGCTTTTTGTTTTAATTAAAAACAGATTTGGTGAAAAAAGCTCTGAAATGTCACTTTTTAAAGAGTATCAGTAAGTAATTTTAACTCTTGTTTAATTTCTTGTTCTGAAGTGCAGGACAGAGAGATTCGTTTGGCCTACGTTGTACGAAATACATGAAGATCACTGCATTTTATGGGAAAAAATGGAAGCTATGTAAAAGGTTGGATTTCTAGAGAGGCACTTAAAATGGGAACAGGATCCTGCCAGAGTAGACAACTATATCCTGACTTAAGTGAATCTGGGTCTTGCTATTTCTCTGCCTTTCTTGTACTCACAGGATCCAATCATCTGCTCAGTAGGATTTAAGACTCAATTAGACATAATTTGCTTATTTTTTGCCATGCCTCTATTGTTAGTAATTTCTCCTATTGCATTTGTGTGTGCTGGTGTCACTGGGACAGACCAGCATCCTCAGTGGCCGTGCAAAGCAGAAGAGGCATTCAGAAGACTTCAGCGTGAAACTATAAAGAAAATGGGTCAGCGATGAGGCACCTCTTCCCCCCAAAGCCAGTCACAACTGAAAAACACCAACCCTGACACAGAAAAGCAGCCACATCCAATGCCATTTCTCCACCAAGCATTATATTGGGTCCTCTAGGTGAGAAATTTTTTGAGAGGATTAGTTACTATTAATGATAACAAAATCAGCCATGCCCTTTCTCCACCTGCCTTCCTTCAAATCTCTCCATGTGGGGCTACCTGCTGTTTCAGGAATCCCACACTCAAACTGTGCTGATAACTTGGGGAAGAGGCCGTTCTTATTGAAGAAGGTGGGAAAAGCAGCTTCAAGTGTCAGGAATTTCTTCCAGACGTTCAGCATCTGGATTTAAATTAAGAGACTTAAAGCTCTCCCGAACTTTTCCAGGTTTTTTATTTTAGTTTAACTTCAAGAGTGGAGTTACAGGCCCAGAATATCGTATCGGGAGTGCCATCTACCGCATCTTCCAGGGATTGCTTTAAAATAGTTTTTGAGCTTTCAAGTTTGTAGCCGTCAGGAGCTTTTTGGATGGTATTTTGTATGAGCATGTTTAAGGGATGGGGGGGAACTGAAATGTACACTCAAGCAACACTGAAAATAGTGTGAATCTAGGTTAGGTTTGCTGAAGTGAGTTAAAATGAAAAGAACAAAGGAAAAGTACTTTTTTTTTGCTTCTTAAAGTTCATATAAAAGTTTGCCAAAAAAAAAAAAAAATTATAAAAATACTTTCAAATACTGAATGACATAACTCTTGTTTTTCTTGCCTTTCAGCCTCAAGCCTTGTTGGCACACAGGTTTTTAGGCTATTGCTGTCCTCCGCAGATCTCTCTGTGTAGAGCAGCTCCGCTCTTAAATCCCAGTGCCCACGGGCTCCGCTGGCCTGGCGGGGCCACATTCGCTGCCAAGGGAGGAGGCCAGCCCGCCCCCGGCTACTGCGCAGTCCCTGCCACGTCTCATAGCTGCCGCGGCTGCATCTCATGCCCTCTGTGAGCTGCCAGTGCTGGCAGGAGATGGCCTGACCCTCTCACAGCTACGTCCCAATCGCCTGACCCGAGGACAGGCTGTGGGGAGTCTGAATGGGCACTTTTTTAGCTCAGTTCTGAGTCGACAGCTCTCAACGAGGCTGGGTATTTGGGTACCTAAGTGTCCTTGAGGTCTGACCCTTGGGAATGCTTTTTGGGGCTTGAGGACCCTTGAGGATACTTGTTGGACTATGGGTGGCACAGGGTGCTTGTGCACAGCACAACCCACATTGCACATGGGGTCGGCGGGATCTACCCTACGTCGAGAGGACGGGCTGACTTAGCTCATCTAGCCCCTCGTGAGAGGGGAATACCCACCCACGAGTAAATCTGCAGTCCTCTGTCCTGCGAGCTCCCAGAAATGCAACCCCGTCAGCGCAGAGAACCCACAACCTCGGGACACCCGCGCCATAGTTGCAGGTGGAAATTGTTCATATCAGAGGAGCGAGCTCCCTCTGCTGCCCAAATCTCTAGTAACGGCGGGCAAAACCTAGCAGCACCCCCCCCTTTTTTTTTTTTTGCCAGCATCTTCTTCACTCGTCTTTGTCACTAGGTCGATTGCGTGGCCTCATCCAAACCGGTCCCTGGGCTCAGAATACAGCATTTAGCAGGCAGCCTGCCCCCATCCCGTTCCTCTTCTGCCGGACCTTGCCCCCGGCATGCGCGTCTGCATGGACGTTCGCCCCAGCTGGCCTGTTGGAGGGTGATGGGCTTGCTAGGGTTTGGGGATCCCCGCATGCTCTTCTACCTGCAGCCAAGTGAAATGTTTACCCTGGCTTGTGTTGTGCTGTAATTAATTACAGCAAAGGGCAAATTTCCTGTCTTTTGAATTATTTATTGCAGGCAAATGCAGACAGGTTGCATGGGTCTGTGTAGCTATGTGGCTTTTTGGCTTCAGCGAAAGGACTGGTATAATCCCTGTAAATTCATCAGCTATCAGCTGAGCTATCAGCTCCCTGTTTATGGGTATACCACTCCTTCCCCTCCTCTTGCCCTTCTCTCTTCAATGGAACAAAGATTTATCACTGAATTAAAAGCAACGACTTCTTGGCTGATAAGCTGGGGAAGGAGGGTAATTCTATTACTTGTCAACACAGCTGAGAGGGGAAATTGTGTGCGACAACCATGGCTCAGAGAGCAGGTCTCAGAAATCCAAGATTATAATATGTCAGCAGGAAAAAAGAGGAAAGACTGGCCAGATGAGGTTGTGGACAACTGCTGGGAGTTCCTTCTCTGGATGTCTACATCAAGGTTTAGTAGCGAAGCCATCCCACGTGCCAATCACCCCTTTTCTTGCATCGCCCAGTGAAGCCATGTCCTGCTGGTTGCAGCAGGGTGCTGTGGACCTGGTACTGCAAACAGGTGTTGGAGTGAAGGTTTAAACCAGCTAAAGCCTGCATGGAGGTGGATGCCTTGAGCAGCAGAAGGCATGACCAGCCTCTTGGCAGCGATGTGGGCTGAGACCTGCTGAAAGTTAGTGCAAAACCGTAGACTAACTAATCTGAGTTCAGTTTGCACTGGATTAGGAACATGTCTGTCTCAACTACTCTGCCAGCAGCTGCCTACTATTTGCTAATAAGGTTGCAGGACAACTATCTCATTGTACCACCTCTTCCTACCCCAGGGAATGCAGGGTAAATGCTAGTGCTGAGTTGATTGTAACCTTTGCTTTTTTCTCCTCCTTTGGCTTTAACTGAGCTGTCACCATCAGGCAACTCTGTCACGGACATAAAATTTGCAGGGGAATAGAAGATGAGACAGAGCTCAGGCCACTTGTAAATTGTGAGCCTGGACTGTCGTGTGCAGCATCTAGATTGCTTACTGCTCCTGGTATTGCGCTGTGCCAAAAATACACACCCCAACTCATCAGTGAAGGCTTGATACAGAAATCTAAACTGAACATGCCTGCCCTTCTTTTTTGTATTTATTGCTAGTGACATCTACCAGATCCATTTGGTAGAGCAGAAAATGAGTATATGCCACATTGCCTTGTGCTTCAGCTCTGCAGAGAATATGTGTTTGCTACAACCTTTCACACCCAGCCTCTACCTCACCGGCTGCTAGCTGAGAATGTGTTTATTCCTGTGGGTCCCCTGTTCAGATCTGGTACCTTACTCACAACAGTGGCCACCACATGTCTCACAGTCATGGAAAAGCTCTCCAGATGCTCTCCAGCATTTCTACTGTCTTCCCATGATATGGTGTATCCTAGTTTGGGTTTCAGCAAAGGGTGCCGGTTTTGGTCTGGGATGGAGAAGGATTTGGGGCCAAGGGAGAGACATGGGGAACAGATGACCAGACCTTTTTTGGTCTATAAGTCCAGGGAAGTCCCAGATGCCTCTAGATCTGTGTTGCTGTTAAGTAGCTTGCCTCTAGAGCAAATATCCTTCAGTCCTTGGCTAAGGTAAGTTTGGCTCATGCTCTGAACCATGGGGATTTTGAGGTTTTGTGTCTGGTGTCCTGGCATGATGCAAGCACCCTCAGAGGCCACTTGCCAAATGTAAGACTCACACAGCTGTTTGTAGCCCCCCTGTGTCCCTGAGGCCAGCTATTGGGATCCAACACAATGGTGCTGCATCTCTGCAGCCTTTTTCTTGCTCCAGGACCCCAGGTGGCACCTGGAAGGACCCTGTTGTGCCTTACCAAATGGGCACTGGATACCCAGACATGATGGGGGCAGGAGCAACCACAGCACCTTGCTGGAAGGCCTTGCAAGTGGCTGAGTCCTCTTGAATGACACAGTTCCCACTTGCATCCTAGCATCGTGGCATTCCCTCACCACTGTATGAACCAAAGCTGCCTTGCTCTGCAGCCCCAAAGAGCCTCAAGGGATCTGCTGAAGCCAGCTGAAACCAAGCCAAGGACCCTTTGCAGACCTCCTACTTGATGTACTTGTGTTTCTTCTTTTTTTCCTGTATTAGCCTCCCATTGCTGTGACCCAGGATAATTCTGAGGACACACTGGTCCATTCCACTTTCAAGAACAAAAATGACAGTTGGGGATCTCTTCCTGTGTTTTCAAATATTCAGATATTATCCCATGCTCCTATGTTCAGGGAGGTTGGCGTAACGGCAGGCCGCAATCTCGTTGTGTATCTTCAGTGACTGCTGCTGCAAGGCTGAGTTTTTTTGGGGTATATATTTTTTCCCCTAAGGTCTCCTCTTGCAGCCTTCGTATGAATTTCATTCCACTTGTTCATCAAAGGCTCTGATCATGTGCTATGTTTGGCCTGTCAGTCATTGTCTTGGATATTAAGTCAATCACAGATATTATTTCTGTCCCTGACATTGGCAGTTTCTCATCCTGGGCTTCAGCTTTGTGTCCTGACTGTAAATAAAACACCATTCACTTGGAGCACAGAGGGAAGAGGCAGCAATGAGCTGAAAGAGCGGGTTTCCCAGGGAGGGGTGATGGCTGTAAGCATCTTGACCCCTCAGAGAACTATCAAGCCCCACATTAAGCATCCCTAATGCTTCAGTAGGAAGCCTAGAGAGAATTAGGGGGGGGGTGTGAAAATAATCATTAGAGCTGCACAGTACGGCAGCATGGACTCGAAGTGCATTGGTCACATTCCAGGCAACTCCCTGTGTTGCAGAGACTCGTAACCAAACTTGTGGCACCTGGTGAACACCATGAGATAATGGTCAAGCTTGAGATGTGCAGAAATGATTCCATTTGCTTTGATCCTTGTAGATGTTGGGTTAACACACTGCTGATGTACCTGAAAGGACTGAATTCAAACACAACAGAAATCTCACTAATCCAAACACTTCAAGACCATGGTTCAGGTTAGGGAGTGTTCTCGTTGCTGGCAAATGCCTGTGCCTAGACCTGTTCTGCCCATAGGCTTCTGAGGCTCTTTCTCTGCTGATAAGTATTTTTATATAAAATAAAACAAAAGAAAGAATATCTTTTAAATATAAGCAGAAAAAAGAAGAGTTTACTGGTGGAAGCAAGGTTGCTTAGCTCAGAGGTTTTGGAAGATGGCATGTCTGTCGTATAGGCAATGAATAGTTGCTAATTTGAGGGGCCATCATTCTGCAGCCAGTTGTTCTCTAAGGGCTTATGACTTCAAATGTATTCACTGGTAAATAGAAGAGGATGTTTTTTCTAAACATTCTGGGTAAAAATAAATTTGAAATATTGGATAAGAATAGGAATTGGGAAAAGCCTGCAAAACCTGCTAAGAAACACATCAGACAGGTGTTTGCTAGTGTAAATTATTCCTACCCTAGAGCAGCAATGATTATAAGGTCTAAGTCTTTGTTTAATCTCTTACTTCCTTATGAGTGCATGCATATTGTTTTGTTATTTATTGGAGTCATTTTGCAAAGTGGAACTGGGATGGTTTTATGAAGGGTTTGCATTGCAAATGATTGACTGAGCTGATATTGCACTCCAGACACTCACCTATCTCCCTGCTGCATAGATTGGAGCGGAGCACTTTTTATTTCCTTACAAGGGAAATGAGCTCTGATGAATAGGAATGAAATGAATATCACATTATTTGGGGACTGAGAGACGGGAGGAGGGGCCAAAGAGCTTTTTTTTTTTTTTCCTAGGTTTGCATGGTATTCGCTCTTCTCTCTTTTCCTCACCATATTTGAAAACTTCTTTTTTCCACTGAAATGGTCTCCCAGCCACCTGCTGATTATTGTATTCTAAAACTGCACTCGAGGTGATGAATTGTGGCTAATTATTGTATTCTAAAGCTGCACTCAAGTTGATGAATTGTGATGCTCAAGAAAACACCAGTCCTCTGCCTTTCAGATTTCTAGCCACCGGGGAAAAGCACGGACCGAGCTGGGGGATCCTGAGAAGCTGCTGCGCAAGAAGCCAGGCCGAATAGGCAGAAACTTACAGCCCCCTTCACGCACACCCCATCCAGCTGAGCTGGATGGCAAAAGGGCTCCTGCCCCGCGGGGAGCCCAAACACCCCACCTATCAGTCCTCCTCAGAAAGGCACAGCTTTTCCTCTTAGCTGCTCTTCCTGCTCATTGAGAATAGATTTATCACTGCGAATCCCGGCTCTTTGCAACTGGTTTTTGCCCCCCGGCAATTAGCCCGTATTTAATCATTACGGAGGATAAAACATAGGGTCACGTTGCAGTCGTACATACTCGCAAATCATCTTTTGTCTACATGGCCCATGAAGTACACTGCAAATCTCATTAACAGATTGCAACAATTAATTATGTGATGTGGGAATCGCTTTTGCTAACAGCCGAATGCAGCTGTCTGCAGGAAGGAGCACAGTGAGGGAACAGCGAAACTCAACTGGGTATTTAGGGCTGGAACTTGAGCTGCTGACCTCCAAGATGATGTAGAGATCTGACAGCAAAGCTGATCATTATGTTTTCACTTGAAACTTTTCAGCGGAAAATGAAATTTTCAACTAAATTTTTCTTTACTTAAAAAAATCTTTTTTTTTCAGGAAGACACTGGCTATTTTGTTGAATGAATTCCCCTCTTCTGCCCTAAACTGAGAAGCATTTGGATTGAAATGAATCAGTTTTTCAAACCAGGCCAGCAACTAGGAGTAATTTTCTCATGGCCTTGGATACATCTAAATGAAGTTGTATTTTTTTTTAACTCCAAAGTAAGCAGATTAAAATATAATGTTTTTTCAGTCTAAACCTCAGGACCTATTGATAAATCTGTAATGAATTTGTACTCTGAGCTATTAATTGCCTTGCAGGTGTTTAGCCATAGGATTCCAGTGCAGAAGTGGATCAATAGATGTTGAGATTACATTATCCAACTGTTTTGAAACCCAAATAATCTCTGCATGAGCTTGTTTAGTTTGGGCCTGAGACAAAAGTCAATTCTTTCCCTGTGGACATTTCTATAAAGTACAGTTGACATAAGAAATGATGAGACTCCGGAAAACTAGATTGAGCCATAAATATTCAGCTCTGCAGCGGATCCGAAAATAATTATTTAAGTTTATCTAATACCCAGCTCTCAGAGTGCTTAACAGACTCTGTATTCCTGGCAATCCCCAGCTGTATAACAATTCAGAGTCCCTAATCCATAACAGGGGAGGGAAAAATGAAGATTTGGTTCAAATAACCCCCTAGCCAATAGAGTCAGAAGAGCTTCACTGCAGCATTTGCGATCAGCGCAGGGTGGAGGAGAGTGTCCCTGTCTGTAGTTATCTACATCTACTCTGTTTAAATTCTCCTGCCATTTTTTGCCTCTTCATAAGTTTGTGTTTCCTAGCAGGAGCATCATGTACAAGTGCCCACAGGTAGTTAAATGGGCAGCGTGGAGGGATGGTGCCCTTCCCCAGCAGCAGCTTCTAGAGGGGACCTGGCACCCACTCATGTGACGAAATGGCCAGCTTTGCCTGGACGGCTGGTGGTGGTCCTTCCCGGCAAGTATCTCCATCCTCCCTGCAGCCTCAGCTCCTCTGAGCAAACCTCCAACCTGTCTCACCCGGCAGAGCTGCCAAATTCGCTCCTGGGGCATCCCAGGAGCAGCTTGGGAGGTGAAGCACAGATGATGCTAAAACTCGTGCATTTCTGCACGGAGGCGGCGTGTGGTTTTTAACCTGAATGGGGCAAACTTTCACCCAGGGCATCTGCCCTGTGTGCATGGTGGGGGTCCTATGGCAAACTTTAGCAGGGTCAGGACTTGACTGCAGCTCTCCTGGCTCCTGGGCAGGTGTTTTAACCACCAGGAATGCTTCCTTCCACCGTTCTCTCTGCCTTTTTTCAGGTGGTGCCACATCCTACCCTGGCAGAGACAATGTGATGGAGGGAGGGGGGCTTTTTCTACTGAGCTTTCTGCTAGTCTTCTCAGTACCTCTTTCCTCTGTTTCTTGCTAGTAAAGTGCTCTGTTGTTGTTATAGCAACCTCAGTGTGGTTAAGTCTCTAGAGGCAAGGTTTATAGGGAGAAGCAATATCTTTTATTAGACTGGCTGATACAGCTGAAAGAAAAAAAAATGTAAAAATGGGAGAGAGGCTTTCTGGCTTGCAAGCTCTTTGCAGGTCCTCAGAGCTGTGGGCAGAGGAGAACACAACAGATACAGAGGAGAAAAAGGTGACGAGCCTCAGGCAGGTCACTGACCTGGTATGAGCGTCTGGGAAGGGACAAATCTGGCTCAGCTGGCCTGGAAGCACAGCAGCGCAGCACCTTTGGCATTACAGTTTGTGCTATTCCGGAAAATTTGGTGGAAAGCACCAATTCGATGCTAGATATGTCCTGCTTTTGACACTGCCTTTTCCAGTCAACACTCTCACGATGCTGTTTTACTTTCACAGGGAGAGCCACAGCAGTATCATCAAAAACATCTCACAGGCACTAGCTGTCGTGATCACTGCTGCTAGCAGCGTCGTGTCCAGGGCCAAAATACCCGTAGTCTTTCCAGTCTACCCTGCATCTATTTCTTAACCTGTAATCAAACTAGTCGGAGCAATCCTCAGCAGCATCCGTCCTTGCCAGTCCTCTGGGTACACTTCTCACCTGCTGCATTTTACAGCAGAAAACACTCCCTGCAGCTCATCAGTAAGAGAGCTCTCAAGCCACCTTATTTCCAGGCCTCTGGTCTAATCCCCAGCCCCTGAGTCCAACATCAGCCCTCATCCGTGACCGTTGCTGGTGGCTCTTCCCACGACTTTCCAGCAGCACCATGTGCTTCCTCGCCCTGCTCCAGCCCTGCCAGTCCTCCTTGTCCTGCATCTCATCTCTGGCATCCATCAAACATGAGCCACCTCTTCCAGGCACCTCATCACCCAGGCAGACTGAGCTCCTGATGCTTGCACATCCTCATCAATCAGCAAGCACCTCTTGATGTACAGCGGGTATTTACCTGAGTGGTATCTATTTCATATTCTGACTGCTGGGAAATCTGTGATTCTGATTGTCAGGTTTTGGTTAAATTTACAGCTTGATGATAGTTTTATATAACACCTACTAGCTCAGGGCAAAAAGCTTTGTACGCACTGATGTGAAAGCTCTTTTCTTTCTGTCTGATGTTTCTAATCTTCAATATTGTTCAAGCGGAAAGTCACATTTCAGTTTGCATATTCTTTTATGTTTAACTAGACCCTCGTTGCCTCCTGAATAGATCAGGCAATAACTCATAGCCTATCTGCTGAAGAATATCCAAACACATAAAAGAAATGTAAATTAACTCAAAATCAAGTGGGTGGTACTACAGGGAGGCATGGACTAGCTGCAGGGGCAGATGGGAGGAACTCACTCATGGTAACTGTGTATGTGGCCCAACAAAACATTGTAGGATGGAGTGAGCTCTTCCAAGCCAAAACTAAAAAGACAAGAAAGGTCTGTGCTGACCAATTCAATCTCTGCAAAACAAGGAGAAGCTGCACAAGTTTATCTAAAGGCTGTGCAAAACTTCCTTTCTTTTATGAAGTGTCTGCAGCAAATTTCATTTCAATAGGTTTGATTTCCCTGACTGCACCAGGCTTAAGATGTTTAGCTATATTTTCTCTGGGGACTGGCCTTGCTCATCTTCTCTCAAACACCGTACCAGGCATGACTGCCTGTTGCCCATGCTGTCCTCATTCAAGGTGATACTGAGAGCTGCTGCAGTTGTCAAGCAGTGTGGCTTTGCCCCAAATGCTCAGATGTTCAAAGTGCAACTTTAAAGAAAGACCTTTTGGGCTGTTTGTTACCTGTAAGGATGTTTGATAATATCTTCCCAGGGTCTGAAATCACACCCCAGCTGCCCGCCCCATGGGCTCAGTATGGAGGCAGAGCAGGGCAACTACATCCCCGAGCCTAGGTCCTGTTTTTGAAGGGACAATAAACTGTGCAGAGGGGCTAGTTCTGAGCATAGAGCAATAAATGCTTCAGTTCCCGGGCCAGGGCAAACCTGTCTTCCTTGACAGCTGCATTAACTGGTAGAGTCATAAGTAACCAACAGGAGAAAGGCAAGACCAGCTATGATTTGCTAAAAGTTTCTTTTCCACCTGCCTCTGCCCACTGAAAAGCCCTGCACCAAGCCTAACGGTGCTCTTCAAGCCTCCACCACTCCAAGACATGCTGCTTTCTCCCCTGATTCCCCAAGGACGCTCTTGGGAGTTTCAGTGAGCAGCATCAGGGGCAGGGGGTGGGGGAGAAGGGGTCCCAAAGAGCAGCATGTGCATGGCCTTGCAGAGGGACATGTCTGCTGCATCAGTGGGACAAGCCCTAGTCACCTTTAGTCATAGAAACAAGAGCTGAAGGGAAAGCAAAGGAGGGATGTCTTCAGCAAAGCTAGGTTTGCTCAGCAGCTGCTCCAGTGCTGCTCTTCTCAGCAGAGGGAAGAAATTGGCTCTTAGCAATGAGGCAAAAGAGAGCTGAACTTCATGACCGCGTTTAAGGCATCCCCAGCAGATGTGTGTCCCATCTGTTTCCCTGCTTCCCCAGCACTTTCTTGCTGGTTGCCTGGCACCAGTCCCACCACCAGCCAGCACAGTGTGTTAGCAGGTGAATTTGGCATTGCCCGCGCCTCAGACATCCCTCAATGTCCATCGCCACTGAGAGCAGTAGCCTAGCCTTTTTCCCAGCCTGCTGCAGAGTCCCTGAGAAACATCCAGGCAGTCTTCCAGCTCTGAATAGAGCTTCTGTAATTAGGTTAAAATTACCACTGTGAGCAGATAAATTCCCTCCTGCTCGTGTCAGGAGGACTTGCACAGCTGGGCCTGTGGAGAGCAAGCACACTCTTAGCCACTCTGGAAAAATGCTATGTGACAGGGATGTATTGAAATTATATAGTGTGCCAGGAAAAAAAATACCAGGTGCTTTGACCATTTTGTTAAATCTCTGTTAAGATTAAAACACAACTGAGAACCCCCAAAGACCCTGAAGAAAGCACCATTTAGTGCCCAGAGTCCACCCAGGTCTGGGAGCAGTTTTCCCCAAAGTATGGAATCTAGTCGTTATTTCTCATGAAGAAGGCCATTCATTTAAAGCAGGATATTGAACAGTCTCACCTCTGGAGAAGGAAAGTCTCGGGCTGGAAAAATGTAATGACCTTTAGCATTTCCATGGTGTAAATAGCTTAGGAAGTTTTATAGGAAATCACTGCTTGTTGTTGAAGGTTCAGTTATTGAGCTCTTGCTGAAATTACCAGGGAGTTTACTCTGGATTTCTCCTGGCATAAGGGGAAGCAGAATTTGGCCCCATCAGCGTAATCCTAAATACGTCCCTGAGTCCAAAACTGCAAATCAGGGAATCTTGCAAATCAATAGGGTATTGCAGTGAGTGTTTGCCAGGATCTTGAGATCTGAGCTATGAAGCTGTGTCTTATAGCATGTGGCTGAAACTCAGGATGCTACCACTGGCTGCAAAGGCCGTTCAGTCTCATCTGTGGAATCACAGGCTGCACTTTGCCTTTGCCTTAGCTGGATTTGGCTAAGAGCACAAAACAGCTTTGCCTCCCCTATTTGTGACTTTCTCTGAGTCCATCTATTCTGTGTTTATTGTCTGCACCAGGGACCCAGCTTATGGATCCAAAATGACAAACTAATCGCAGACCACCAAAGAGCTGGAGACCAAAACAGGGCAAAGCCATCTGCGTAGCAGAGATACAAGTTCCTCTAGGCATCCTTTTGAGACAGAGTGGATGGACCCTTTTTCTGATCCAATAGGACTTGTTCCTTCATGACTTATTGCTGGTGCATTTACCAGTGAAAGCTCTCTCCGTTCGCCACCTGATGAAAGTGTTGCATTGACTTTCCTGATCTGGAACATAGTGGAAACCAAAGAAAGCCTGCCTACCACATTCACTGATGGGCATTTTTTACATACATGTAATAACTAAAATGTAAGTTCAATGTACTCTTCTGTGTCCATTAAGCAAATGTACTAGAAAAGGCTTAGGGGAGAGAAATCACTAAGAAAGCTGACTGGACTGTATTAAAATAACTGCTTCCTTGCCTTCTGTGGAGGTCATGCACAGCCAAAACTGATGTAAAATTGCTGCCTCCTGGGTAACTCCTCAAGAATCAGAAAGAAGTTGTGCTCTTGGCAGAAGAACACCAACTTGCCCTTCGGAGTAGAAAGGACTGGTACGTTACAGTGCCTTGGTACCAAATACCAACTGCACATTGGAACAGACCTTGGCATAACCCGCATGGTGAAGCAGCAGAGCTATAGGCTCAGCTTTTGGCAGACACTGAAGTGCTTTTTGAGGTATCAAGAGTTACCACCCCTTAGGCACAGAAGCCAAGCAGAGGATGACATTATATCCTGGTTGGGAAGGTCGTACTTTTTCAATGCTGTGTCTCCTTGTCCTGCGTGCTGCTATACACAGGATATATGGCTCTATCCTGTGCCGCTGCCGTCTAATCTGATCATACTGACGATGAATACATTTAAGCAGCTGATAAAGAGCATATCTGGAAGCCACTCGCCCATTACAGCCAAAGTGGCTCTTTCTGTAGGGAGTTAATTAAATCCAAGAATATATGGTGTTTTTTTGCTGTCATGGAACTTGGTTTTTGAGGGCAACTGGAGGCATCAATCTGAATGGAAACAATCTGAGGAACCTGCACGGAGCATTTCTATTTAGGAAGATAGTTATCACTGTGGTCCCAATAAACTGTGAAGCTCAAATGTGAAGCCCATTTTGGAACTCATCTAGAAGGGCAGAGCCATATCCTGCTTAGCAGTCATCCCTCCAGCCTG
This sequence comes from Rhea pennata, assembly GCF_028389875.1. Lineage (NCBI taxonomy): Eukaryota > Metazoa > Chordata > Aves > Rheiformes > Rheidae > Rhea > Rhea pennata. Next base: position 10,425,132 of record NC_084670.1, on the reverse strand, counting down.
GTGTGTAGTCAGGATGGCAGAGCACATTAACCCTCCCTTCGGCTGACTGCTCCCTCTGCCAGAGACACTGTGCCCACAGGAGGGCCTGCACTGCAGTCTGTTGTAGTAACCGTGGGAAAATTAAAGTTACTCTTCATGTTCTCTATTTTTACTCTCCTAGAGAAATACACCAGCTTCCCATTTTGTTCATTGAAGATTGAACTGTCCAAGTACAGGGCTGCTGGGAGGTGTTAAAGACCAACCAGTAGGTCCTGTTACATAAAAGGAGGTCTAGTGGTTACATCACCACAACATGTTTCAGCAAATCTAACCTGTGTTTCCTTCTCCGCCACCAAATCTTTACGTGACCTCAGTCACATCACTTAGTATCCCAGTGTGTTCACTTCTGTGCCCCTAAAATGGAAACGTGCATTGATTCCTCCCACCCTTTCTTTCCCCCACATGTTTCTATCCAGGCTCTCAGGTTTTGGTAGCAGTAACAGCTTCTTGCCATTCATTGGATGTACAGCTCCTGAGGCCACCGGGCTCTACGTCAGTCTGGGCCTACAGGCACTGATGTAATAAGCCCACAGTGCCTGTGCTCCAAGTGCTCCTATAAACGTGGGGAGCACAACATACATTCCTACTGCTATCTCCACCTGCTGTTCTGCATTTCACTGTGAAGACAGTAAGGCAAAATATTTCACACCGAATGGTCTTTCTCCTTTCCTCCTCTTGGCAAATGCACATTACACCTGCTAATTAACGAATGTACTCTGTCCACATCGACCGGGGCTGGTGCTGAATCGAATTTTGAATGCCTTTTCAGTGCCGTAGCTCCATTAATAATTACTTTTATGACTCACTCCACTCCATGCTGCTGGAGAGCCATTAAGAGAACTGGCAACATAAATAACAGAAACATTAAACTTAATGATGTTGCGAGAGTTAGCCCTGCTAAAGTGCTCATGGTGTCATGAAGGGAGAAGAGCCTTTCCCTTAAGCAGTTGTCCCTTTCAGGGGATACGTCGTTCTAGCAGAGGAAAGTCAGCTTGTTGTTCCTCTGGCTTGTCCATCTGCTGGGCCTGGGTGCAGCCCATGAGTGCCACCTCATCTTGCCTAAATCGTCACGGTGAATGCACCAGCTCAACCTGTCTTTATGGATTTTCTTCCCAGTTGTGTAGGGCCTGAGAGATGCCCAGCCCCGTGCTGACAGATGGATGGTAACTTCCATCTCCGGGTGCTTCTGTCTCTAACACGATCATTTTCAACCCAAACTCTGTGGACTTTTCCAAATGGTTCCACTTGCCTTCAGGAAAGCAGAGTTTTTCCTTGGTGTCTCAAGAATCTGCACACCGCTGCTCATTTATTTCCTATAACGAGTGCTTAGCCATTCTGAAAGGTCCAGCCAGAAATGAGAAGCAGAAGTCAACTTTAACACAGCCGTAGTTATGCTGAAGTTACACTAACAATGAATTTGACCTGAATTTTTTCCAGTGTGCTCTCATTTTTCTACTAATTTATAATTCACAGGACTGTATTTAGTACTTCCCAAATTAGCTTTAAGTAGCATATCTAAGGATGACAATGCATTTTAGATGAATAGAATGTGACAAAGAGCCTGATGGGCTTAATATTAGAGTTTGGTTCAAATAGAGAGTTTTCCCTGCTTCTATTTCCCAATAGCAGAATTGTTTCCCTGAAATAGCCATTTCCTTTACCTTAAAAAAAAAATCAATTTGTCTTTTCTTTTTTAGACAGCTCCTCCTCTTTGCCTTCATTGCCGCAAATTCCCTAATCTTGTTATTCTTGGGTGTTGGAAAAGAGTAATCATTTGAACCACGAAATCAAAGACAACAGCAACATTTCCAGGGAGGCGATTTAGTCAGAAGAATTAATTCTCCCAGTAGACAGTTCTGTTTTAGAACAAATGTGATTTTTAGAATTGAAGCAACGTTTCTAATAAAGCTCTTTGAGAATATATGTAGCCCAGAGGTTCTGGGAAACTCTGCGTTATGCCAGAGAAATGCATCAAGTCAGGAAATCACGAGTGAACAGGACTATTCATTAAGCTCATCACTGAGTTTTCTGCAAAGAAAACTCATCTCCAAGAATCTTGCCCAGGATCGCTGAGCTCTAGTCCCCTAAACAAGTGATTCTTCAGCTTCTTACTGATCACCTGAACTTGGCCTGCTCCAAAGGTTTGTTTTGAGGTTTGACTGAGAAAAGAGATTTTTTTTCCCTCACTCTCTTTTAAATTGAGCAGGCACACAGGTGGGTCTCCACAGAGCCCAGAATCAAGAGGTGGAAATCCTTGCCCCAAGATGGCCAGATACTGAGAGTTTACATAAGTTTGCACAGAGACTGGACGTGTTCTTGGGAGAGACCTCATCAAAGAACTATTAAATATAAAGTCTCAGAGGATCCCTAACTGGCTAACTCAGTATTTTTGGAAGTATCACTGCATTCTTGCCTTCTTTCTGTTCACTTTCTACAGCATCCACTACTGGCTGCTGTTGGAGACAGAGCACTGGGCTAGATGGCCTGTTAGCCTGATCCAGTCCAGCGTTACTAATTTTCCTGATTTCTGCAACACAAGGAATTTGTGTGTCCCGTCTCTTTGCACCATGCTCAGTCATTCACTGGCAACAGAAAGGCAGCATGGTCTTCTACTCCGGGAAAAGCAAGGCCAACACTTTAATCTGAGCTGACATTCACTTTTCAGCTCTGTGTCTCAGTTTCCCTTCTCACGTTATGTCTTTCCATTTATAGTGGGAATGGGCTGCCTTACTTGTGCCTACAGAGCACAGCACTAGAGGCATGGATGGTCCCCTTGGTCATCGCTGTGGCACAGTGAACTCAGAAGCCAGGTGAAAGGTTCCTGGCCCAGAAACCAAAGCTGGCTATTTATTTGTGCAACAGCCACAGGTGCAGGAAGCAGCAGCGTGTCCACCTCTAAAGGATCTGCAGAAGCCAGGTCCCTGGGGTTCATCAGCAGAGCATCCTTGCTGCGCAAAATCTGTCTGAGCCAGCTACTGAGCTGAGAGCACCCAGTGCCAGCTCATGGGAGAAGCATCAGCCTGTGCAATGGGAGAGGGAGGATCAGCTCCTAATGACAGAGTTATGCTTGCCTGGCTCAGATGGAGATATGAAGATCAACCATAGATCACACTGATTTCTCATACCACAGTAACAGCAGAGGTGGATTTGTCTCCAAATGTATCAGCAAAGGAAATAATTTTCTCTCTGATTTTACAGCAAACTTCACCAAATATCCTCTGGAATCGTGCCAGAAAACAACATGCAAAACTGTGCTCTCTGTAACAGCATGATAATGCCACAAACCCAAGCAAGGATTTCAGCAGGGAAGATCTCGTGCCACAGTTTTGGAAGACTACATCGATCTCTGGAGGCATGGCTTATTAAAAGCATCAGTGCAGAAAGATTTGGCTTTTCAGATCTGGTGAAAGCAGAGGGTCGGGTAAAGAGCCACAAGCCCCAAAGCTGCCTGTGGTATTTGTTCCTCATGTGGAGGCAAAACCCAGCAAGATCTTATTTTAGGGGTGCCTGGAGGATTTAATAATAGAGCAGTTCTCAAGTGTTTGGACTGGAAATTTCATCTGGAACCTGGGAAGATTTTTCCTGGCAGAAACATGATGAGAAACAGTGTCTTCTCAGGACAGGCCAATTTCAAGAAATCAGTATTTCCTGATGAAAATTTGCTCCCTGGAAAAACTCCTGGGGAATCTTTGTATGCAAGCATGCCTTGAAAAATCAAATCTGTCCTGCCAGCCCTGACACCCTCCATGCCCTGAGAACTCAAAACCATGTCAGTATTTGCAGATCTCACAGTGAAAGACTGAAAGTGATTACAAGTAGCAGGAGATCTGCTGATGGAAATGACAAAATCTCCTCTCCACAGACTTTTTAAATTAAACTGAACAAAGCCTTGGAAATGAAACTGTAAGGAGCAATCCTCACTGACTAACCCTGACAGTCTAGACAACTTCTGAAACCCAGTGGTTCACTTTGAGCCTCAATGCCCATCTACTGATACCTTCCCACCTCCTGCAAGTGTGCTGCCAGAGCAACCACAGAGAGGGCAGCTGGGACCGCAGTGGGTATACCCTCAAACCAACTATCAAGGCACAGACTGAGGTGGGCTCAGGGAGATCTAACAACACAAAAATAATAAAACAGCCAGCTCCGAACTTCCCCAGGAAGTGTGTGAGGGCATGTGGTGTTGGCCAATGCCAGCAAAGATGCTCCATAAGTCACGTTCTGGAGGATGGAATAAGTCAGCCAGACCAGCCAAATGAAAAATAGGCTCCAGGAAATCTGCGACATATTTAAAATGCTTCAGAGATACAGATTTTTGGATGGCAACAAAGGTATTTCAGTCAAAATCCATTGCTGGCACAAGGATAAAAAAGAATAAATTAATCATGACTAAATTTGGGTTGGGAACTGGAAAAAGCTAATCATACTCCAAGTAACTTTCTTGTTTTATTCCCCTAGATGGACAGAGAAATCATGATCTAGGTTAGTGCTGGGGCAGGTTTCTCAAGGAGGGCTGATATAGGCTGGAAGTCCAGAACAGCAGTAGCAGATGCTCAGCAAACATTCATCTGTTCTTTACTCTCTCTCTCTCTCTCTCTTTTTTTTTTTTTTTTTTTTTTTTTTTTCCCTTATGGCCCCACTTTTAAATAAGAAAATCCCTTCCAGGAAGTTCTTTCCAACTGCCCCAAAAAATCCTTTCTGAAAGGAGCAGGTTTTCATTTTACACTCAGTATCAGTGGAGCCTTCTTAGACAGCTCATTTCCCAGGTCTTTAACCAGCCTGCCTGTCTGGAACAGAGAGATTTCCTTTCATCTCAAATCACTTGGCTGCACATGGGAGAGAAGCCCTTTGACGAGGTGAATTTGCAAGACTCTCAAATCCTCTTCATTCTGGCTGTACTATTCCTCCTTGACTCATTCCCAGGAGGCCACGCTGGGCTAAGCCCAGAAGCAGCACAGAAAGGTGATGGCATCTCTCTGAAACACACTCATACACACACAGATACTGCTTCCACCTCATCTCCATACCATAAATCTAAAATTGTCTATACCCAGGACCCAGCCCAGTCCCACCATAGGCCACAAACCTGCTCCTCCCATATCCCTAACAAACTGGAGGTCCACAATTCATCTATCCTCAGCAGCAAGCTCCACAATTTAGGATATGCCATACAAACAGCTCTGATCACTGAGCACACAGTATTTGGCTTGTTCATACATACAGCTGGGGGTTAACACACACATTGAAACAAAAAAGAAAAAAAGAAAAGAAAAGAAAAAGAGCCTCAACTGACCTATTCATGTGTTAGCTAAAGTGAGGAGAACAGGAGTCTGCAGCAGGCCTAGGGTTTAGGCAACCAAGTCTTTAAGGAACAATGTCATTCAAGAGACAACATGAACTCTTACAAACACTTTTTCCCTTGCAGCTAGTTGTACTGGTTAGAAAATCAACAAGGAGAGTATGCAGCACAGGCAAAATTAATAATACATTCAGCAGTGGGGTAAACACAGTCTCAGTTAGGGGTAAAGGAGAAGGCAGTAGGTAGAATGGAAGAACAAGCTGGCCAGATGCTTACTAAGTGTAATTTTTTTAATGGATCTGCCTTTTCCAAACTTCACATTGCACACACGTAAATAGTAATTAAAAAAAAAAACAACTCTCATACCAGAAATTCTGACTTGAAGCACAAGAAACTCTCCTTGTCACCTGTTGAACAAGAAGGAGGTGCAAGATGCACAACAACATTAGTCACGGCCAACCACAGAGGCAGACAGACACGGAAATCTCAAAAGACAGAAAAAGGAAAAAGCAGGGCATTAATGCCTCAGAAGGTAGCAGATGTTCCCACGCCTGCTTCCTCATGTGGGTAGGCAGGTGGGGTCACAGCTTGGCCTACAGGTCTGCCACACCAGGTGCTCCTCATCTTGCTAGTCCTACATCTCTGCTCGTCCAGGTGCCATCCATGCTGATTGTCATCTTTTGTGTCCCAAGGGCATCAGCTCCTAGAGCAAAACTTGCTTTATGGTGACGTGTGTGTGCAGCACAGAATTTGCCAGGTCCCAGGGCTGTGGCAGCGTTCCCTGTATGGGACAGTCCACGATGCCACAACACAACTGAACCACACTAAATTCCTAGCTGGCCCTCGAAGTCCTGCTTCTGCCCCAATTCCTGCCAAGAAGGTTTTGCCTTTAGCTTGTATGAGATCTACCATTGTGTTATCCATCACCAGTAGTGTTTCATGGTGCAGCTGTGATAACAAGTGGGTCCAGTACATGCTCCAGACAAGTCAGGCTTGGTTTTCAAACATCCAGTGAATAGAGAAGAGAGTTGTATGGGTACCACTCGATTTGATTATTTGTTAGCTCCAAGTACTCAAAGAAAAGTGCTGCAGTAACAATATTCACACAGACAATACCTCTAAAGGACTTACAGCTTGTTGTGTGCTATTCTAAGCAGACTGGTGAGTCAGCAACCTGGGAATCAAACCAAAATCAGCAAGTTATTCTGTTTAATTGCTACATCAATTGCCACAAGGCAAAAATCAAGGGAGCCTTTTGCTCAGTGCAGCACTTCCCATGTGCCAAAGGGCAGCTGGTTCTGGAAGCACAGATAGTCCATTAAAATGAGCTCTAAAGGAGATCATGCAGAGGTCAGACCATATAGACTCATCCACATTCAGACAATCTCAAGATTCAGGTATGCAAATACCAAATATGCTGCTTGGCAATATGTTTGTCTTTAAAGTAGCCCTGTGGGATTGGGAGCAGGTATTTCGCTGCTGAACAGACAAGGAGCTGAGCTACAATACAATTAAATGATTTGCTCAGGGCCAGGAGGCTACAGCAAAGCAAAAACTTGCACCCACATCTTTCTAGGCTCACACATACATTGTTCTGCAGGGTCCACTTCTGCCCCTCCTAAGCCATATGCCAGCCCTGCTAAAATCACACTGAACAAATTCCCTGATGTAGAAACTGTTTAACACAGCAAATTGTTAGAGCATTCAAGAAGGGCCAACATTAACCCAGTCTTTGGTTCCCTCTCATCAAGGAGTGAAATTCAATCTCATCTTCTCAGAGCTCATGCAATAGCTAGCAGTTGCGCAGCAGCTCCCCATGCTGCTAGGACACCTCTCACATAGACTGTATAGCATCACAACCCTTCCCTCCTGCTCCTCTCTAACTCTTCACGCCATCACCTAATCCAACACACCAGCCAAACCTTAGCCCAGCTTGGCCCTGGAGAGGTCTGCTGGTGGCCTGGGGTAGCCTTGGCCTTCCATCTCCTCCAGCTTCTCCCATCAGCCCTTCTTCATCTCTCTATACCCATCTCTTTGCTGGCTAAAGTCTTGGAGCTGTGCCAACATCTACTCAGCAAAGCACTAAGGTGAGCTGAGTAGGAGGTTGACTGAGCTGGAAAACCTCCTCTTGCTACAAGGGACATGAAGTAACCTTGGAATGAGATAATTGAAGGAGAAGTGACAAAGGCCCCTGAAATCCCAAGTGGCATAGGGAGGGACAGGCTGCTTGTTGCCCCTTCTAATCCAGAAACTTGGGGCAACAAAGGGAACTTGCAGGAGGCAGGCTGAAAATAACCGAGGGGAGGGATCTTTACAGCCTCTCATTAAGCTGTGAAACTCCTTGCTGCAGGATCTCAAATGACACAAGTCGACAGACATTTGAGAGCAAATGGATTATTTCATGAAGCAGCAGCCCATTCAGGGCTGCAAAACACAGTCACCACTTCCATCTCGGAAGGCTCCTAGGGAACAGTGTGTGAGAGGTCTGAAGGGCATTTTGGGCGAGCAATATCCTATGTTTGCCCTGTTGTGCTCTTCTCCAGATCCAGAGCTTTACACGGCTCTTGGCCTTGTAAGAAATAGGATGCTCGGCTAGATAGGAGTGATCTTGTATGCTCATTTTCATGTCCATATGACTTCCTAGTTCCCAAAAGCCCCAAGAACCCCGTTTTGGATATACGATGGGAATACATGGAGAACTTGTGCAGCCCTTCCTACTTCAAATCCATTCTCCTTCTGCTACACCCCCACATCCTGATCCTGCCTAGTGCAACTGTCCTTTCCCCTGACAATGGTCTGTATCTCACAAAATATGTGGATTGCCCCTACAGGGCCAGACAAAGACTCATTAGCGCAGCACCTTCTTCCTAGCAGTAGTTGCCTGGGAAAAAGTCTTTGTAGTGGTAATTCTTCCGATTAATATCCTACTTCCAGGTCAGGGTGTTTCTGAGGCAGAGGTGATGTTTTTACATCGAATAGTTCTTGAAAAATTCTTCTGTGAGTTTGTTCTATTACTTTGCAAGCCTATGAAAATATTTAGCAGCTAGTTTCCTACAGCAAGGAGTTCCGCACTTGGTTACCCAGTGTGTGTGACAGATCTCAGAGCCACCTCAGGGAAGGAGATGCAGTCACCATCTTCCAACACAACTACATTGAAGCCTGTACAGTTATTTGTACCCTGGTCAAGGGCAGGCCAGGCCAGGCTTCCACAGAAAAATGCAAAGGAGGCTGCATCTTCTTCCCCCAAAACCCTCAGGATTTCTTATCTCTGGACATTCCGGGAGCCTTCCTCAAGGATTCAGTCTGACTGATCTTCTCATATACACTGAACAGCCCTGCTACAACTCCACCTGATCAAAACAACAGGAAAATACTTGTGCTAAATGCAATCCTTGTGATTCACTGACTCTTATAACAGGTGGTACAATCACCAGATGAAGGCAAGATGGCACAAAGACTTTCAAAAGGAGGGGAAATTGTTTTGCCCTGCTTTTTCAATAGCAAATGCATACATTTTGTCCCTGCTGCCAAAAGCTCAGCACCAAAATGCTGAAATTTTCTGAGTGGCAACAAGCTGTAATTTACAGCATTCTTGCTTCTATTACGTTCAAGAATTGCTTCACTTCTGAAAAGAAAGAACTCTTATTTGTCAGCCTTGCACAGCACCTCCTCCAGTCATCACATTTCTACCTTATGCTTAACAAATTAATTAATTCTCCTCATTGGATCTGGTCCTCCCAAAAGCCAGTCTTTTCCCAGAAACTGAGAGCCATCCTGCTTCATAACATTATCAGCAATTTTCTTTTCAAAGCCATGAGATGGACATGTCCCTTTCAACAAAAATCTGGAATTTCCTTGCTTCTGCATCTGCCTTCCTTAAATTGATTCAAAGAGGCCTGTGTGCTGGCTCTTCATAAGCACCTTCCCCACGCCTCTGAACGACGGCTTCCAGCCCATCCATTGCAGCATGTCTGGCTGCTAACACAAACATTGCCTGGGTTTAGGATGCAGCCAGGTCCCTGGGCAAGTTGAGTTGTATCACCTCTCCTCCTGTTGTATACTTGGCCACTGGCCCATTGCCTTCCATAGTGAAGAGCTTGCAAGTCTTTGCATTCTCATGGACTGGTGTGGACTTTTTTGAGGAGACAGGGGAATTTGTGGGGCTCAGCTGAACTGCCGTGGTGTCCTGCACTGTGTGCTCACTAGTTTCAATTTCAAAAGCTGTATTCCCAGGTTTGATGAGCCCAATGTTGGAACCTGGTTTGGATTTCCTTGCCCCATGAGCTGGGGGCCTCCGACTGCAGATGCAGCATGCACCAAAGAATGTGAAGGCCACGACTAGCAAGATGGGGCCAATGATGATGGGAGGGTTATTCATGGGGAGGAAGGTCCCAAAGGCAAATGCTCCCACTAAAGTGATGTTGATCCCTGCTAGCATGATGCAAAGTCCACATGCACAGCAGAGAGCAGGGGAGGGTAGGCCCTGAGGTCGTGTCTTTTTCTGGTTGGGTTTCTGGGACAAAGATGCACTGCTCTTTTCACTGAACATGTTGAGCTGAGTCTCAACCCTGATGGGGTATGTGCAGTATTGAGAAGGTAAGCGCTGGTCTCTTGCTGCCTTGAATCTCCTGGAAAGAAACAGAAGAGCATACAACTGTTAAACAGAGCAGTGAACCAAAGGCATCTTTCCACCACCCCTCATGGTCACAAACATTTTCTCTAGGTTGATGAAAACTAAATACAAATCCAAGTCTGCTCTCAATGGGTTCTCCCAATTGCTGTCAGATAGAGACTGGAGCACTGAGCCCCGTTCACCACCCGGATGAATGAAGCCCAAGTGAACCTGAGCGTGCAATAACCAGAGCCAAGGCTGGGTTCTGCCTGGAGTCTACTACAGCCCACTTTTGCAGTAGTGTGGCTGGGCAGACCAACCCACATCATGAACTCATGTTTTTTCACATGGGCTTGATACCTGCTGCATTCATCTCCTCTCTCCCCATTCTATTTACCTTTTCCTTCAAACACAGGACAGGGAGTATGTCCAGTTGCCTGTACAGGCAGTAACTGATCTCACAGAGTTTGTCATCACCCACACTACACCTATCCAAAAAAACATCAGACCCCAATACTGCTCTGAATAACACTTAATGTCAAAGCGAGCTTAATATATTGCTGGACAGATAAAGTAAAAAAATAGCACCAGAAAGTGGGAGGCTTTACTCCGTGTTTGAGTTGTCTAGTAATTGAAGCTGGTCAGTGAGGCTGCCTTTCTAGCCAGTAGAGAATAAAAGGCCTTCCAGTCCCCAGAACATGATTCAGACTGTTCCAAAAAGATGTCCAGAATAGGTGTGCCAAATACTTTAAATGACTACATAGAGAACTTAGATGACTTAAGCAGTCGAGAGTTAGATGTTCAGCAGGATGAACTCCATCCACAAAAACTGAATGACTTGCTGTTGGTCACAAAAGACTATGAGGAAACTGCAAATTGAGTCTGAGTCCCTGGAAGCATTTCTAGGTGCTCTACCCACTACATCATGCTTCTTCATTTGGTGCGATCACAAGACAAGGAGGGAGGCAGAGAAGCCTGTTTGGTTCAAGAGGTGAAAAACCAAACTTATGCAAGGTTCCTGCACAAGCAACACGTCTCCTGGAAGTAGGTCTCAGATTACTGAAATGGAGAAGATAAAGCTGGAAGCAAGCCTGTGGGAATCAACCCTTTCCTAGGATCCACTGTGGAAACACATATCCATGAATGACAATAGCAAATTGTCCATGGGACAGGTTGCTGGATGTGACAAGACTTAGCTCTGTGTGTCCAGTATTTCATTGTGAAGCCACATTGCCAGAAGCCAAATTGCCAGCAGTTTGCTACCAGTGCCTCTGATTTTAAAGGCAGGAGAGCATTTCTCTTCCCAGACTGCAAACAGTAGCAGTCTCCTCTCTTGTACTCCCTTGCCTGGCTTAACCTTTTCCTTCTTTTCTGTCAAATCATTTTTATAAGAGTTACAGTGGGAAAACTGATACAGTACAGGTTTCTACTTCAAGAGCCAAGAATAACTGTTGTGCTATTAACACTCTGTAGCCATTAAGTTAACAAAGACAAAAACCTTATCCACCACCCTGCAAAATGCCAGAGGGATCCGCCAGGCATTTTCAACATGTTTTCCAGGGTATAAAATTTTCCCATACACCCAGCTGCAGCAAAGCTCTCTGCTGCTCTATCTGGTATCATATCTCATTTCCTTTGCTTTTGTTTAGACTCAAATGAAAAGCAGCAATGGACTTTCAATGAAGTTCCTATTTAGTGAGACATCAGCTGGAGCTGACAGGAATGGGCTCCTTAAAGGAGTGAAACTTTCCTCGTCTGCAGATGTCTGATTGGAGAGGATCCCCTCTGCAGGCAAAGATTCTTCAGGAGAGCTGAGTGTGTGAGAGGGAAAGAACCTTTTCTCCACTAGCCAAAACAACACACATGCGAGTTTGTCTGTGTTCTTTTATTCTGCCTGGGAACCCAGACACACTGAGCTGGAGCCCTGGCTGTGCCTCTTTCACCATTTCAGGATCAGCAGCAAGACCCTTTTGGATTAAAGACATGCATGCATGCACCTGCGCACGCACAGACACACATATATCAACAGTTGCTGGCCTGAATCTTTGGGGCACTGAGGCTGCAAATATCTCAGTGGAGCTCTTCCCCTCAATATGTCCCCCAAACTACACCTCCTGCTGTGGAATGCTTCGCAGGGAACTGCACAGCTCCTGATGGTTAAATCTTTATCACAGATCCACTCCACATGGTTTGCTCACTCCTCAGCCCTCACCTGCTTCCAACCTGCAAGAATTCCCTCTTGTCGGGGAAACAGGCAACAAGATGACAGTTCCTGGACTCTAAAGGGACAAATGAATAAGTGGGCTGGCTCTGCTCCCAGGAAATTCAAAGACCAAAGGTCATGTTCCCACAGAGATTTTCAAGACAGACTTCAACCTGGTGCCCATCACATCTGTCACTGTCACCTGCAGTTACTCCAAAGAGATCATGTTGGCTTCTGGCTGCCCTCAAAGCGGCAGCAGTAACACCCACGACAGCCCCTCATATCTCATTTTCGCCGTCTGGCAATGTGTGTTCACAGTTACAGTTCCCTGAGCGTGTGGGGTTGCATCTGGGCCAGATCCTCGCTGGAGCTCCCCAGGCTGTAATAGGGGAGGAGGCGGGCAAGAGGGCTCGTTCAGGCAGCAGCAGACAGTAACAGATCAGAGCAGCCCGTCCCAAGGACGGCTCACCCCAGCAGGTAACAGAGCCACTCTGAGCGGATGGATGATGTGAGAAAAATGATCCAACAGGGCTCAAGGTGGGTATAGTTACCACCAGCTTCCCGGGCATTTATGGCCACTTTCCACAAGGGAGAGAAGATCAGATCTACTATATGGAAACAAGATTTTTCCCATCCAAATGGGGTGCCTAAATCAGCCCTGGTGTCCCCACACCTCCTCTTTGGGGCTAATCACACCATTTCTATAGCTTTGCTATGCAGACTCTGGCCATGCTATGTCCAAGACAAAATTCTTTCCAATCCTCTTTGCTTGGAGCAGGTGCACCTGACCTTTAATGGGTCAAGAGCAATATAATAGCCAGTAATGAACTGGGTAATTTTAAGGCCACCTTGCATGGCATGAAAACCTCTCCCATAAGTGTGAGAGGACCTTGCAGGGCAGCACCATCACAAGGCTAGGAAATGACCTGCAACGTAACCAAAAGTAAAGCTAGAAGGCAGCATGCTTGGGCTGGGAACATTTAGAAAGTGGATCACCGATCCTGTCTTGATTTCCACATAAAACAGAAGGGGTTATACACAGAGAAGATTCCAAAATGCTGGGAAACTAAAGAAAACAGGGATGAGAAAGCCAGGAGAGCAGTGGAGAAAGCAAAAAAGACCACCAAAGCCAAAGGATGCTCTTACAGCATCCTTTAAGCAATAAGCTCCTGAAAAAACACTAAACCGCTCCTTATTCCAATTGCCACATACAACAAAAGCCTCTTTATTCACCTGAAGTCTGTCATCTCCTGGAGCACAGGAAAATGCTGGAGGAAAAGGCATCCTCCCTGCCAGATCCCCCTTACAGTCATAAGAAATCACTGATGTGGATCATCTCCCACTATTGACTTACCTGAAGATACCTGACAGCTTTTACCTTCTGGCTTCCACTTCAGTTAAACTAGGCTGTTCAAAAATGACCAACTTTCTTTCTATCCATATTATCCTGTCCAAAATCATCAATTGACTTTCCATTAATAGAGGGAAAAGTTCTCCCTGGGCTCTCTCTGTGAAACACTTTCTTTTATTACCGGCTTGGGGTGAGGAAAGGAAGAGTCTGGGTTTCTACGCCAAACATTTCAGCTTGAAAGGCATTAACGTCAAGTACTGCAACAAAACAAGCTGCATATTCAAGCTAGAGTGATGGATATCCAGAGGCTATAATGATTCCTCCAGGGGAATATACATCCCTCCCTATAGTCTCAGGGGCAGAAACAGAGATTTTCGTTCATAGCTCTGTGCGAGTTCTCAGAGCTCAAAGGGCACACTGACATATTAAGCCAGCATCTTAGGAGCATCGTTTAAAGCCATACCACCAGCAGCAGGAATGTGCATAGCTAAGTGTGCTCCTCTCTGACTTGTAGTGAGGAGGTTTGAGCTGTCATCCTTCCACACCATTCCACCTCAGCAGAACAGCCAAAATATTTGACAGACCCCAACGAATTTCCTTTCTGCAAATGTGATGGCACAGGAAAATAATGATAATGATCAGCAAACAGAAATTGCACTCAGGCAGCTATAATCACCTCCCACATACAGATAGACATACAAACATGCACACATGCACTCTTTAGCTATCTGGAGAAGCTCAAGACTTTTCCCTAGGCAAAGTGTTGAGAAACTCTTCGGCAGGGCTAGAGAGAGTATCTGTGCCCAGAAGGGAAAGACACTTACTTGAGCTGGAGCGTGGAGCTGGGGTGGGCAAAGGCGAGAGCAGGTGCCCAGGGTCTCGGAGAGCTCCCCTTCACCTTTCATTTAGTGATGACAAAGCCATGGCCAGCCCCAGCAGAGCTGGGACTGGGAAGCCCAGCTAGAAGGAGAAGAATCTCACATGTCTCTTTCCCTCTCTTCAGCAAGCTCAGGAAACTTTGCTCACATCCCAGGCGAGCCGTTGGCAGTGTCCTAGAGAGCTCAGCAGACTCTGTGCGAGCCTAGCTACGTTCTCCCCTCGGATGATGCTGTCCTCCTTAGGCAGAAGGAGGTTCACACGCAGCATCCCTGCCCCGTTGCATCCTCTCCTCTCTTCCTGCCCCCTCCTTCTTCCAGTCGCAGATCCCCAGCAAGGTTCAGCTCTGCGGTGGGCAGCGCCACTCTCCTGCCTGCCTCCCCCAGTGTCCTGCAGATTCACATCCTCTCTCTGTGCCTCCTTTTTATTCTTCCTTTTCTACTTCAAGGCTGCAACTCCCTCCTCCTCAGATGACAGAGGTGCCCAAAGCAGAACAGCCCCTTTTTTTCTCGGAGAGAAAAATCAGAGTTTCTCTCCACTAGAGGCAGCACCGAGCTTTCCTCCAACACCCCCCCTTCCCTGCCTCTCGATGCTGAGAACAAAGCACCAGCCAAGGTAAGGGAGGAGGAAGGAAAAATACCACCAAATACCAAGAAATAACATTCAGACATTCAGCTTGCTGCATCTAGGCAAGGATCTTAAACACTGTTAACCAGGACTTTAAAAGGTTTGATATACATGTTACCAATGGGAAAAAATAACTAGTGACAGAATCTCTTTGCAATCCTAGAAAGATGCAAAAGTAACTCCTTGCTGAGTAGTAGGCAATAGATGTGCTGAGACAGACCTCTGGGAGATAGAAACATTCAGAGTTTATGAGTTGGCAAATTCAGAAAAACATCCTTAGATTCAAAATTAATGTTTTAACACGGCAATCAAACCTCAGGTACACTTAAAGGTATTACTGGCAATGCTATAAAAACATGCCCTGATGATAGTCCTGCTGCAAACACAGCCAAGATCTTAGCTCCCATATTAAGAAACCAGCTACTATATATCTGCAGAGTTGGTTATCACTGGAAAACAAGGCAAAATACAAGTTAGGTACTGAATGGCACAGAATTTATCCTTTCTCAGCTTAAGCAGTGCAAACACTCACGTGCCCTCCAAGCCTGCACTGCTGTAACTAGCCCAGATGCTGCTCCTGATGATTGAACAGAGGTTTCTCTTGAGCTCGTTGCAGAAGAATCCTCTCAGAATCAGGCCAGAGCTGATCCAACTTGAATCATGCTCCCCTTTTATAAGTGATTGCTTTCATACTCTCTACAGTGGGAAAAGGAAAAAAACTAACATAGAGATGGAGAAAAGCGAAGGTCAAAGAAGGAGAAATCACTGAAGAGGAGTGAACACTTACTCCTTTCTCTTCTCCAGGCTCTGCTTAATCCTGAGTATTCTTAATATACAGCAGGATCTTCTACTGCATCATATTGCATTTTACCTTACAGGGCACCCCCTAAAATTTGAATGAAAACAAGTTTTGCAGAAAGCTGGGTTCAGCCCCAGTTTAGGGGGCTTCTAGTTTTCTCCTTAGCTTGGGCAATGCTAGCAGCACACATGACTTTGGCAAGAAAGTAAGAGGACATCATAGAAGCGGTGCTGATGAGACATGCTGACTGCCTGGACTTACAGAAAGAGAAGATAGGAAAATCTCATTTCAAACCCTTCCAGAGATGCAGAATCTTCTCTATGGCTTCCCTGGGCCTGTAAGATGAAGTTTGAAATAGCTAAGAGTACTCATTCCTGCCATAAAAATGATGGAAGCGTGCACTATTACTTAGGCTCTCTGCGTTGAAAATCTCCATGTGGCTCATCTAGAGAGAGTTCCAAACATGGCAGAACTGTGTCTAGTGTTTGCTGATAGATGCTGGGTGGAAACTGGAGTGGCTGAGCTCATTTTTGGTGAGACTCCATGGAGCTCAACAGAAATGGCCCTATAAGCCTTATTTAGGAACAGAGACTGTCAGATGGAAATAGACCTACAGGACCATCGATTCAAGTCCCTTGCTATCATGTTGCATAATAGTGTTCATAAAGCGCTCAAGCTCCAAAGGGGGGCAATTAATACCAAATGACCTGTGAGCTGTTCCCTAGTTGCACAAGGCAGTGATGAAACAAGCTGTGTCCTCTTTAGGCTTATTGGCTGTTACATGACTTTCCATCACACTTCCTGCTTAATGGTCCATAAACCCAATAAAAAGAGGAAGTCTTTACTGAGACATTACATATTTAGGGTTCCTTTGAAGCAATAGTTCTGAGTTTTTCACATGTGGCCCTGACAACCTGCAATCATGTAATTAAAACAACTGCTAGTTCAAGAGTAAAAATTATAGGCTAGATTTCTCGCTGGTATAAGTCAGAGTAGAAGCATTGCCTTGCAGAGGCTTAATGGTTAGCGTAAGCAGTCATAATCTGCTGAGGAGTTTTGCCAGGCTGGTGGCTCCTAATTTCAAACTCACCAGGAACTGGGAAGTCCTGTCTTCCCCAGAGGCAAGATCCCAAAGTTTAGCTGACTGGAGATATATTCCTCTGATAGGAGTACTTTGTTCACAACTTCTGCTGAGTTTGGAAATTAGCTTAAGTCAGAAACCAGCAAATAACAGGCAAAATTTGCCTGCTTGCCTTTTCCCATAGTCAGTTCTTTACCCTGGTCTATGCTACTTTGACATTTAGCTCAAGTATCGTTATACCCATAAGGGTCGAGTTTCAGCATCACTTCCTGAATCAAAGCAGGCCAGGATGGTGGTTATCACATATGCAACCCTTAGATGTCACATGCGTTTTGCAAGGTTCCTCTCTACAATAGCTGTGCCTGAAGCAAACAAAGCTTGCCAGAATGACCAATGATGCCTTCCTGAAAGCATCTTTTGGATTGCTCAGTCTATGCTCAGAGCCTGCCAGAGGTTGAGACTAACCCTGCAAAACCCATGAGGACCAGACTAGGCATGTTTCAGAGCCTCCAGTGTAGTGAGCTAGACTGAGGATGGTCACTGGCAGATATAGCCGATGAAGTGCTTTGAACTGGGCTCTGGAAACACTGGAAAATCAGCAAATCAACTAATTTCAGTCCACTGGTGTGGACGCTACAGAGGAGAAGCAAATCCAGGCTGTACCTTGGTCAAATTTCTAGTAGCATCAAATATGAGTTAAAAGGCTCGAGATCCTGTGCCTGCAGACACTGACAACACGTGGTGTGAAGGACCAGTCCAGTTCTGATCCTACCTTTACTTGGTTACATGTAAAATAGCAGTTTACCACTAGGAATGGAGTTCCAACAGCAGACGGAAAATCTCTTGCCCACGGCTTTGCAACCAGATGGAAAGGATGCTCCAAGGGACAAAAGGAAAGTGGGAAGGATAAGGAAAATCCTCTCAGAGATTTCAAAGCATTATGGCTGGGGACAACATGTGAGTGAAACTGCATGGAGAGCAGTCCCCAGTCTCATGAGAGAAGCAGCACACAATCAGTCCCACTTCTGAGCACAAGACTGAAAAGCAGCAGTCTGCAAAGCTGACCACTGAACCACACTCATCACACAAGCAAGCGTGCGTGTGAGACAGAGAAAGCCTGGAAGTTTATGGTCCAGTGAGATCATTAGATAAAGGTCACCACAGAAACGTACCCCTGTAGGTGTCCATGAGTTTTCTAGAGGAGGTACCTCTCTGCCTTGTAAGGGAAGGAAACGCCAGACTAAATCTGCTGTTGCTTTGACACTATTTTAAATACCACTACGTCTGTCTAAAAGTTTGTACTACAGCAGGATCCAACTCTACCTCATGGCTTAGGGCTCAGTGAAGTCTTTGGCAATCCAGAAGGGGACAAGGCCAATTCCTGAAGTAGAGTTTACCTGTCTATAAAATCATGTAAGGTATGAATGATGAAAAAATGATGAAAAGAAAATTATTACTTGTCATTGCCAGAGGCAGCTGAGAAATCACTGTGCAGGAAGTTTAAACCTACAAAGAAGATGCATCCTTGTACAGTATGTGATTAAAATCACAAGTCTCTGCCATGAAGTCCTAATACACTAATAGGTTCAAGCCCAGAAGACAGCCACCGCTGGACCTGCCAAATACAACAGAACAGCTACAGGTTCTGGCTCACAAAGTCTCTGCGTTTCTGATCATTGCAAACGGCCTGCAGGGGAAGCTTCCTCTAGGACTGCCACGGTCCTCATAACGTAAGCGTTTCCAGTTGGTGCCTGCTGTATTAAGAGTAGTATAGAATATTGAACAATCGGTAAGGTAGGTTTTCAGTCTGGTCCCATATGACTGTTCTCATACCAGGGATGAAGGTTTTTTTTTTTTTTTTTTTTTTTTTTTGCTTTTGAATGAGGAGCATAACTGGTACAGCCCGGCTGTGCCCACTGAGCCCTCCATTTGAAGAGGCAAATGGATGAACGGATGGACACAAAACAACCATGCACTGAGATGGGTCTAATTGGCATGATTGATGCATGCCAAGACTCATACGTACAATCTTAAAGAAGCTGAAAGCAGAAGCCAGGATACTGCTGAAAGTGCTGGGAAAGGTATAGAGAGTTGTCTTTAAGCCACATAGTTTGGAATTTGGGCCCTGAAAAAGAACAGGATCTCAGCTAGACAGCCAACCAGTATCATCAGCTTGACTTTCAGTCTCATTATAGCTTTGCCTTCTCTCTCTATTCATATAATTTACTTTCACAGCCTTTCTTTTTCCTATAAATAATCTAGACAACATTTTTCCCCTCCACCCAAGCAAGAGAAGGCTTCCAGCTATTCAAACAAGTTTGTTCTCCTTCCCAAGAAACCCTCATAAAATTACTGAGAGATGAAGAAAGTTAGCAGACAGTATCCTTGTATCCTCTATTTGTTAGAGAAACATCTGTGCTAATGACTGTCCTGTTACACAAACAGTACAGTAATTTTTTATGAAGCTTTCTCAAACAGAAGGAAATTAACGGGTCAGTTATCAGCTAGGGGCACATATTTTTAATTACCTCGCAGGGAGCTTGAGTCTCCTGTGTTTAATTCTCAAAGACTCCGACTGGCAAACTAATTAGCAAGCAGCTTCATTTGAAGACCAAGCCTGAAGTTATGTGGTTTTATTCTTCTAGGATACAAACACCTAGCTGGGAGTTGTTAGTGTACATTCTCCTCTGACAAACTGCAGTCCTCTCTGCCAGCCAAAGTGGACCAACGGGTGGCTGATCTGGAAGAGGTAAAAAGCATAGCATACATATAAGCAACCCTAAGTCATCATTTTAAATGTTATTCAACAGAGAGCTCAGTATTGTATCTTCTTCTCTAGAAGATGTGCTGGTAGACATTGCTGGGCAACCTGTTGGCTCCTCATAAACTGAAATTATATATCATGATACAATAATATTTTTTTCTTACTTCCTCCTGCTTATCCAGGCAGAAAACACAAATACATTTGATCTGCAGTTGAGTTGCCAGAGTAATTAACAGCCTTGATGGGGTAGAGTCATGCTAGTGCGGTCCTGATCCAGAAAAGCACTAACACTTACTTATTTCTACATCTCTACATTGTCTTATTGACTTCAGCAAAGCCTTTCTTATGACACACTTAATCTTTCTACTTCTCAGTTGCCACCCACCCCTCCCAATCTCATCACAAAACCCAATGAATAGGTTCTCCTCTCCCTTGAAGTAGCTGCTGTGAGGATGAATTCAGCTCTCAGACACAAAATTCAAGCACTGTTTTTGCCTTTTGCAGATGTAGACACACACACCCCTCGCAGGAGACCCTGTTGCCACCCACTGGTCCAGATACAGCAAGTATTTTTCACAAGTTTTAAGTTAGTGGTATATGATAGACACCTCTTTGTTTTCAAGAGCATGACCCAGAGAGGAAAAAAATCCCATGACAAGTAGGTGAGAACTATGGCAGTTCACACACAATGAATTAAGCGCGCTTTGGGACAAAAGCCTCGGTAGAGAGCAGCAGTGTGGTAGTACAATCCTTGTAGTTTTATTTCATAGTAATTTAATAGAGGGGTGAAGAATTCCAAGTCAAACAAGCTTTACTTCCTACCAGAAGGATTTCTCCTCCCACCAGTGTTTGTCGCTCAAGACAATCTTTGCTTTTAGGCAGCTGGCATGCAACAGAGGCTGCTACTTCACAGTACCATTCACAGACTGATGTGATCCCTGTAACAGTGAACTAGAAAAAAATCCCCTCCCTTCTGGAGCATGCAACATTTCAGAAACATGCCAAGCCAATATAGGTGAATTCAGAGCAGTAGGAGCTAGATGAGAATGGCCAACCTTTAACTCCGCCAGCAGATAAGAGAAAGTGTTACTCCGCCTGCTATAGCAAGATGAACAACAGATAGGGGCAGGACATGAGCCAGAGAGAGGCACCTTTTGTGGACAGGTTTTAGTATTACTTAGTTTTAGGAGTCACTAGAATTGAATAACATCCCTTATCCCATCCCATTTGCAAACAGTGCATGTACAAGGGAAAGCAGAATTTGCATGCTGCTCACACCATCAGCGAGACCCAGATAACTCTCCCATCCAGCAGGATGGTTACAGCCAGGCAAGAGATTAAAAATGAGGCTTTCACCTATGGGGCCTGCCAGGGTAAAGTGGAGTTCTGATTAAATCATGCATTCTCTTAACAAGACACATGGAGCTGAGCAATCATAAAGTATCATTAGCAACAGATGTTCATTTACATGAGCATGTTCCTGATGAGCTCTCCAATAACACAGGAGCAGGCTGAGGCCAACACTCCCTCCTCATCACCCTATCCACCACAAAGTCAGCCAGAGACTTCAATATCACAGAATCACAGAATGGTTCAGGTTGGAAGGGACCTCTGGAGATCATCTAGTTGAACTCCCCTCAAGTAGGGTCACCTAGAGCGTGTTAGACAGGGTTGCATCCGGGTTTTGAATATTCCGTCTCTGGAAGGAAAGATATGCTTTTTGTAAGTCATTTATATTTCAGCTGAGTTCCTTCTAAAGAGATCGAGAACCAGAAGTGCAATGCAATGCATAAACATACGGACACAAGAACAAAAAGAGGATAGGGAGGTAGTAATACACACACTTGGCAGAGTGGGAAACTGAGGCACTGAGACTGTGCCTATCCCGAGACCACAGTGAAGATCTGTTCAGCTAGTCCTCTGCACTGCCAGCCCGCAAACAGTCTTGGAGGTAACAGGGATGGGCTTTCCAGAGTTTTTGCATCACCTTGAAACGCAGCACAACCACAAAATGCTGTTAGCATCCCACCTTGTTACCCAGGGGACCTGCTGCCGCCATCCAAGTGCTCAGTCTTGCAAAGGTCCACAGAAGAAAAGGGCTTCATTGATTTTGTCGCTAAATTGTTTGTGAAAGGAAAGTAAGGACACTTAGCCTGTCTGCATGAAGAGTCACCATTTGCCTATTCCTCAGACAATACAAATAGTATGTACAATTATTCACCCCTATTTTAAGTAGATTTTAAGTAATTTTTTTTTTTACTTTAACTTTACTATTTTAAGTAAATAGAATAAAACACAATGTGCATCCAGTGTCCTGAAGACCAAATTGTGTGTGTGTGGTGGGGGGAGGAGAGAACAGTGATTCAGACTGAGGGCAAGCCAGGGAAGAAAGACCGGCCAGTGTCATAATCGTGGGAAATTCTTAGTGCTACAGCAAACTTAGAGAAACAACTGCAAGATATAATACTGTCAAGGCCAATTTGCAACAAATTTTTGAGCCCAGCAAGAGGGAGAGACTACCCCAAAACCACTGCGATGTGTTTGGATTTAGGAGGAATACACTGCAGTCTTTTTTGAAAAGCCTGAGCTACTAAAAGTGTTATTAAGGAAGAGAAAAATGAATAAACAAACTCAATAACAACAAAAAAGAGCTTGGGTGGGTGTTTCTGCAGCTGTTTACAGGGAGAAAAATGGTCCTCTCTGAACACAAGGTTCCCCCCAGCTCTCTCACACGCTCCTGATTTGAACATTAATTTCTATTTAAAAAGGCAGACAGTTGTAGGGTATGGAGGCATTCCCCCTGCTTTCTGTTCAGATGAGAATTAAACTTTCCCTCGCTCCTCAGAGAAAGGGACTGGGAAGGGACTGGCTTCTACTTAACACTCATTTGCAATTCTGACCAGCTATTAATTGCGTTCCCCGACCCTGTGGTCTCTGCCCAAACAGTACAGAGTTTAACTCCACTGAAGCAACCCACTTCATACAGCCGTCCTTGGATTCTCTGCACACTTGGATTTTTACCTGGAGATATTAAGGAGCTAAATTCTCAGGATGTGAGAAAGATGCTCACAAGGGATCAACATACAGTATAACCCTTCACCAGACATCAGCTCGGCTGCA
Organism: Rhea pennata; assembly: GCF_028389875.1. Classification (NCBI taxonomy): domain Eukaryota; kingdom Metazoa; phylum Chordata; class Aves; order Rheiformes; family Rheidae; genus Rhea; species Rhea pennata. The sequence goes on along the minus strand of NC_084670.1, from coordinate 10,402,361 downwards.
GCAACCAACTCTGCGCATGCACCCATCCCCTTCCAGTTATGGAATAAATTGGGTTAGCAGAACCATACAGTCATTTCTGCGTGCAATCGGAGCAGGCTGGGAGCATTCAGAGAGTCAGCTCTGCAGATTCAGCTAATGAGAAGGCACCTCATTAAGTACCTCGGGGACATATTTCAGATAATGTGTTTTCCTTTGCACTCAAGATGGGCCTGGAGCATTCACACAAACTGTTAAAAGGAGTCCACTCACAACTACTAACTCAATAAATGCAGTAACTCAATGACCTTCTGTATCTGCTGGTCTTTAAAAAAACAAAGCCCATTCCTATCTCACCCCTCCTTTCTGCTCCTTCACCAAGTTTTTTTAGCCATCATCTTGATGATATCTTTTTTCACCATATTTTCTCCAATTATTGGGGGTACTTCTTGTAAGTGCCCTCTGTCTTCCCCCTCTCCATCGTCTCAAACCCCAACTGTCAGGCTGTGTATAAGGGAAATTAATAATACTTTGGAAGGGAGAAAGCAGAATGGCTCATCAGTCAGTCTCCAGAGCCCCTCTCCTCCTTACAGACTCTGCTTTGTTGAGGGCACCGCATCTTGTCTGGATTCAGGTTTTTATCGTCGGCTCACCCACAAGAAAGCTGATCCCTCACCTATGCCTCAGAGCAGGATTTCCCTCGAAAACGGACTGCACTGACACAGCCTAGCTGCACCCCAGAACTGCCAAAGAAACCAGCTGCAGTGTGAGCATCATCTGCCTGCTTCCTTTTTCCCGGGGCAGGAGATTCACAGGCTAGTTGGGTTTGTCATGTTTAACCCCATTCTGTAAAGACTGGGGGTAACTCCCATCCCCATCTCACCCAGGAGAAATCTTTTGCTGGCTCCTCTGTGTTTTTGAATGGGTGTGATTTGATGCTGGGCAGATTGGAAATGCACTTATACTTCTCTATGAGATTTTCTGCTCGCTGCTGGGGCCTGTACAACACCTACTCATCTCAGTAGGAAATGCTATATACCTCGCAGAAAGAACAGGAAGCCAAAGTACTGAATATGTGTGTTTCTCATACAGCTCTGTGTGCAATTGCAGCTTGTTCCCAGTCCAATAACATGGTGATCCTGGCCTCGAGAGAGGCAGATTAAATCAATGATTAATTTAAGGTAATTTATACCTTTAACCATTCAAGCATATTTTCCAGGCCTGAGATCTGCACACCATTTTGGATCAATGCCTGGAAATCTATGAGTATTTCAGGTGTAACTGTTTATCTCCTGTAGTACAGCAACATCCTAGCCACTGTAAGAAAATAGAGTTTGCCCCTCAGCTTAGCTAGAATGCTCTCCTATGTTTCAGGCCCAATTTACTGTCTTTCTCTCTCCAGGGTCATCCAGTAGTTCTGGGGATGAACAAATGCAGCACACAGAGAGGTGGCTTTCTCATCGGTCTTAGCACTACGGTTCCTCTGTAGCCATTCCTGTGAAGCCTTAGCCTAGGTCACAGGAACCCAGAAAAGGATGGTCAGATCTGATCTTTTTTGCATACAGTCTCATCCAAAGCCTTGTGCTTTCCCAGCATAGAGCTCTTCAACCTGCAATAACTCATATTACAAGTTTTTGATGGTTAAGGTGGCAAACCAAGTGGAGAACCTTAAGTTAGAAGGGCTCTCTGGAGTACAACCGTTCTCCAGCATGTCTCAGTGTTAGCAAGGGCCTCAGCTGCCACTTTCAGAGGAGAAGGGGAAGTAGAGCCTGCCTGAGAGTATGGCCAGCATCTGCTCTCAATGGGAAGCCAAGGAAAAGCGCCAACACTCACAGCTCCCTGAAAGAAATACTCAGGAGGACCCTGGAGTTACCTAGGGGGCACTCTGCAGTTTGCAGAATAAAGTCTTTCCTGTGTTTTCATGCTGTTTTTTACAGCTGTTTTTTTCCTGACCAGGAGATTGAGGCCAGCTGCTAGAGGTCACCACACCACAGCCCGGTAAAGTGGGCCATGTTGCAGGACCAGGACCAGGGATTTCCGCAGCAGACAAGCAGTGGGAGTAGGGACTTAAGAAATAAGGATCCATGCCTTTCCTACCTCTGCCCTGACGCCCATGTGCGTCTTAGCTATGACACAGTCATAGCTCACTCTTGCTGCAAAACATGGATAATTCTCTTTTGAATCTCTCCGCCTCTCTGGCTCATCTTTCAGCCATAAACTCTCCTGCTCTGTGCCTGGCTCTGAGTCTTCAGTCACTTGAATGACCAGAGAAATGGAAATAGCAGCAGAGGGACCGAGGTGAAAACAGGCCAAGTTTGTAAACAACAAAGTTGACTCTAACACTCTCAAGGGAAAGAACTGTCCACATGAGGAAGCAGTTGCAGAAAAGAACAGGACTTGGCTGCAGGAGAAATAAAAAGACTTACTGCATTAAAAATTTCCCCTGAATGTACATGATTAGCTAGTTATATCAGTGGCATGTTTGTTAGGTAGCTTTTATAAAATCCTGAGAGTAATCCAGGAGCATTCATAGGAAATACATATATGGGAATTTATAGGTTCATTACAATATCTTATTCTCATGAATCTGGGGTGGGCTGGAAGCTCTCATTGCTCTCCAAAACAGGCAGGGTGTAAATATGGAGGAAAATGAGCATCTTCTGGAGTGGCAGGAATCTCTGTGGACCTTAGGGCTAGGCCAGGATGGAATCAGAGCCTTCAGATTGGTTTCTGTCTCCTCCAAGGCTGAGGGCATCACCCCATATGCTGTTCTGGGGCCTCCCAAGGCCCTTGATTCAGGTTTGGATCTGGCCTTCTCATTTGCCGGAGAAGAAGCCAAATGGACCCTTATTTCAAGTCTTCCCAACTCTACTGCCAGTCCTTGTGAGTGGAGGAGAAAGGACAAGAGCAGGAGGCATGTCGCACCACAGAGAAGAGATAAACAGAGAGAGAAGTCACAGCAGAGGGGGAAGACACACAGAGGCCCACACATAAAAACAGCATCATGTTAGCCTTGCTTTTGAAGGAAACCTTTCAGAAAGAAAAATAATAATTAGGTCCTATTCTGCTCCTAGCCAGTTGGACCCAGCAAGAGGAGTATGCAGTTGCCCAGGCATTTCAGAGTGCTTCTGCAGCACCGCAACAGTGGGTTGGGTAGCAATGAACAACAAGGGTCAGGTTTACTGCCATGGGGATGAGGGACAGAAGAGGTGATAGTCCACACCTCCTTCCTATCTTAAAACGGGCAGTGGTCACACAGTTGTCTGTCCACATCAACACTGCATTTAGCCCTGTGAGATGTCCAGATGAGATCATTTTGCAGTAAGGTGGAGGGAAGGAAGGGAAGTCAATGTAAAGGGTGGAAAAATAGTTGGCAGCCTCTTATGGAACTGCTTAAGAATTACAACACCCTGGTCTCTCAGAGAAAGTGCCAGCAACCATCTCTTAGGTTTGTAATCATCCCTTTCCTGTTTGCTTTTAATTTGCTCAACCTATAATTATTTTAAACAGGCTGCCTGGTAGGTACCATCTCAGAGCTGGCTTTTAGACTAGAGCACGGAGAAACAGATCAACATTAAGAAGGGGAGACAGCCAGCAAAGCTACTGATTTCACTGAGAATATACCAAACAAATTGTGTCCTGTTTCTGTCCTGTCATACTTTGAGCTATTTGCAAGCAACACCATTAAAAATCACAATGTAATCAGAATATTAAGCAGACCAAAGACAAAACAGTACAGAAATAATGCATGGACATAAATCCTACTGGGACCTACTTATGAACCCAGAATTCTGACCCACATAGGAGATACCAAATTTTCTGCAAGTCTTGTCTGTCAGGGAAAAGTCTTTCTGCTTGATGCTTGCAGTACAGCATCTGATACCACAGTTCCTTGAATGGAGATATGAGAATGGCAGAACAAGGCAGAGCTGATCGGAAATTTTCCGAACCCCTTATTTCACCAAGAAAACCATACAAAATTTCATTCAAAACACCTCTGGTTCTATCAAGTCTATACTGAATTTCTTGAAAAGTTTTGATGTCCAAATTCCTCCTAGATTGCCCAACAACTAGCACCTGGTCCCATAGCCTGCTGACAGATGGGTTAAGCCAGGCTGAGCTCCCAGTTTTGCAGCAGATAGCTTGGGAGCTTTGGGATGGCTCTAAAGACCCTACAAGAGCCTGGGGCCCATGCACTACGCCAAGACAGAACTACAGATGCTCAAAGCCCTCTGAAGCCAATAAAAGAAACTGGAGTCAGCAAAAAAACCCATCAAGGTCCCAGAAAAGCTACTAGGCCCAAGGAACATCTGGCTCACAGGAAAACATGAATCTAATCCAAATTATTCTGCTCTGCAGAAAAATTGGATTTTTCAATCTGCTTTAGGCACTCAAAAACAGCTACAATCCCCATACCTAAATAACAAAAGGTATGCAGTTGCTTAGAGATTTTGTTATAGGAGCAAACTGGCAATACTTAGACGAGTAAAGACTTGAGTTAATGTGGAAAGAGAACCTGTAATAAGGTTACTAGACTCAGACGTCAACTAAAGCCTTATTTGCCCTGCAGAGCTTCTCTTTCTCAGGCTCCTGGGGACACTCAGCAAATGTTATGGGTTAGATGCCTGGTGCTCAAGTGCAATACAGTCAGGAGTGAAGCATACGAGGCCAATGTCAGGCCAGTTTGCAAAATCACCCCAAGCCTTCATTTTCCCTTAAATTCTTCTGTTTTCTGCAAAATTCACTTAGGCTGGCAGACAAGCTGCATTTTAGATCCTTCTCAAAACACAGTCTCTAGCTCTTTTTGCTGCTTTTCGGAGTGGCATCCCGCAGGCCTGTATTCCCCACGGCTTTAATGTCCCACTGCAAAGAGTAAAGCAAATGCGTGACTGCTTGCAAGCCTTCTGCTCCAACCAGGCATTTGTAATGCTCTTGCCTAGTTATCCACCAGGTGCAATCCACAGAGCCTGGCACTCTGCAGATGTGTGAGAAAGGCTGCTTGACTACATCTTTTCCCTGATTTTCAGTGAAAGAAGGCAATTTTGTTGCCAGTAGTTTACATCAGCTCCAGCCAGAGCAACCCCTTTGATTGTATAGACATCGAGGATCGTAGACAGCTTTATAACCAGATCTGGCATTAAACAAGACCATCTACCCCAGAGCAGCAAAACTGGCTGCTGTCCTGTTCTGCCAGACTTGAGCCCTCTCGGGAGCACACTGTCCTTTTGACTTGGCATCGTTTCCTGCTTTCTTTTCTACTTATGGCCTCCTTTAACCCAGGACAGGTCTCCTTCCTCCACTTCACACACAATTACCACCTGTAGGCCTTCAGGTCTGCAAAAGTAGAGCAGGGCTGCCTGGGTAAACGTGCCATTAGGGTGAGGAAGACTTCATGGTGCTGTTTGGTGAAGATCTGGCTCTAGAAGGCAACGTAAAATGGAGATGGATATTCACCACTTGGTCACTGATTCAGGAAGCAGAAGCTCTTCACAAGATTACTGCTGACACATCCCAGTCAGAAAGCTCTGGCTTTGCAAGTGATTATTGCAGGATGAAGATTAACTGCTATTTCTCCTTGTAAGTCTTGTCAGAACAGTGTGACCCAGTGGTTTTCACCCACTCACTCTCCTCCTGTTTTCATCCACCAAAGGAAGCTAACATTCACTTGCTAAAGCCGGACAATTTCCACTCAGGTTTCACCACCAACTAAATATCACAAAGGAGTAGGAAATAGAAACAGAGTCTGGGATCATACAGGCATGGACTAGGAAAATTATCAGGTTCATCATCTGTGGTTAAGCTGCCTACTGCAGTTCAAATAAGGAAGATGATTAAGATAGCTGTTACTGCAGTTTAGAGCCAACAGAGACAGCTTGTGCTGGGAAGCACAACACGTTGTGCTGGAAACTCCTCTGTAAGCATTAGATTATGTTTGCTTGGAAAGTATCAGGCTGAAAGACGGAGAGACTCAAGTCTTTGAGCCATTGAACAGCAGCAAAACAAAGGGAAAGCTGCAAACCACTCAAAACAGGGAAGATTAGACAGAGATAGGCAGTGTGGCTGCACTGAAATAAACTTTCAGATACTGCTCAGACAACGCTGCTGTAGGATATGCAGCAAGGGAATGCAGCAATGAGACTTAGTACATATCCACGTAGGATAACAAAAACATCTCGCTACCTGCTCCCTTGCATCTGAATAGTAAGGCCACTGTAAGATCTGCATCTCACAGTCAGATTTTGCAAGCCCACTGAGTGAGCTGTACCGTTTCTATAGGGCATGACTGAGGTTCCAGCATAGTCAGTCCAACTGATCAGCTCACCTAGCCAGGATTGAGCCCATGCTGAAGATGCTGATAGATGACAGATACACTGCAAAGAAAGTCCTTCTGGCCCTTTTTAACAGAAGAGATCTGAGACATGTTGAGATGAAGCAGCTTGACTCAGACTCCACCAAAAGGCTGTGGCAGGGCTGAGGAGTAACCTGCACTTAGGACTACTCTCCCCCACTCGGATCATGCTGATAAAGTCTTTGTCCTCATTTCCTCTCTGACGTTTTGCTACACATATTGACTGAGCACAGATCTGATTCTGCAGCTTGTAAAGACATATAGCAATTTTTATATACAACAGTGCATAAATGTGCACGTACTGATATTATTTATGCGCCAGACTCACCTTGGGGCAGCAGGTCATCCCCAAATTTATGATTTCCACCCTTTCCTTAGGGAATCAGACAGAATGGAACTCAAGAGGCTTTCTCCATCTAGTGAGAAAAAAAATGCAAACAAAAACATTGTTGATTTGCACACAGCACAAGTGTCTTCCTACCTGCATTGACTTTTGCTAATTTTACAGAATGACATTTTACGGAAGTGACGTTTTTCAGGTCTTCGTACAACTGCCCCCTTCTTGCTTTTCCTGTAGCCTCATCCTACAGCAGCTGCTTTGGCCATAAACCATAAAGCAGGAGAGAGAATTCTTTCTGCAGCCCCACGTAGGAAGGAGACATCCAGAACTCTGCATTATTGCAGGAGTCTTTAACAGCACATAAATAGAACACTTGTATTAACAGACAGCCCATTCCTCCCACTGATGCCATGAGCAGTCGCCCTCTCCTAGCCACAGCAAGAACATTGCAGAATAAAGGACCTTGTCCCTTCAGAGCTGGTATTTTATTTTAGTTATTAACAGTGCAGCCCTGGAGATAGGAAACAAGGAAAGAATAAAAAGCAGAGCCAGAGCTTTATGAAGATACCAGAAAATAGTGAGTCAGGAAACCTATGGCAATGATGCCTAGGAACTGCATTTGGGTTTGAGCACAGCCTGGAACAGGATAAACTGGAAGGAGGAGAAACTGTGCTCAGTAAACTGTCGAGGTCATCACTGGAGCCAGAGAGGTTCTCTGCAGTGCAGGACTCCTCCTGGACTAGGCAGAGTAGCACATCTTTAGTACTGACATTGCTTTGCTCTCTCAGCCTGACTGTAACAAGAGTCCCACACTGCTAGACTCTGAAGACACAAACTCTTTCAGAAGACTTTGCAATTCATGTAAAGCAAAGAAATAGAGGAATAACAACTATTTCATCTCTTTTCTAGAAGCTGGAACTAAACTGAGGCATAAAGCAGGGTAGATGTCTGTGCATGTGGCATAGGTTAAGCATACTAGAGATAGAAAAGGTTCACTCACTGTGTTAAGACTGTGTAAAGAAGAGGAATGTTGCTTTAAGTCCTTGTGTTTTTAAAAGACAATAGGTGCTATATATTTAAATAATGCTTTAAAATCTTTCTGGTAGTTACATCCTGGCCCAGGAAAGAACCGCAGACATTTCAGGAATCATAGCACGTATGATCACACATTGTGCAGACTTGGCCACTCTCAGGCCTCCATTTTCTGTCCTGGAATAAAACAATGGGGAAAAAATCTGTATTCCTCTCTGTAAACATTCAAACAAACAGCAACACAATTTTAATTAATATAATTAGTACTGATAATATGTTTCTGTTCTTACAGCTGTGACAACACCAATGCCTTGAATTATAATGCTGCCTCTCCAGTGTAAACTGGGACATTTTGTCCTCTTCTAGTGTGTTAAGCTCTTAGCATGTTAAGTCACTGCCACAAATAAAGTTTTCGCTGACAGGTTTTCCATGAGAAACTCAGGTTGATGTGTGATTTGGTGTTTCATAAGAGCTTGCGGCTTCTCATCTTATCTTTGGAAACAATCTGGCTAGTTCCAGCCCCCCATTCTCGGTAGAGCAAAATCCAGTCCCATCCACGTTGCTGGGAAGCCCTAAGCCTAAGGAGATTCCGTCATCTAAGTCCACGGAGTAGAAGGCCAGAAACCATGAGCTGTGATTCCAGCTGGGAAGACTGAGGTTTGTCATCAGGTAGGTTCATGAATGGTTAGACAGATCAGCAAGGAGATGTCTCCATCATAGATAGAAAAGAGTAATTTTTATGAGCAAGTTAGACACAGAGGGAAAGGGGAAAAGCTGTACAGCAGCCTCCTAACAAAGAGGATTTCACAGGCTAAGCGTAGAGGGCATAGTGCACAGAACTCTTAGCTTTGCAATAGCTGGAGTCTGTTGGGACAAACAGGCCCGATCTGAATACATCTCTTGTTCTGTCCCTACGGCCTAGTGCCTTCCAGGGCAAAGCTTTTCAGCCTGCAGTTCCTCTTAAGAGCTATGCACATAATCAGGGCATCCTCCTGTTCCCAGACTGATGTGACGGCCAATTTCCATTCCTCCAGGGCCAGACACCTGTGAGAACAACGAGGAGGCTCTGATTCTCCCTGCCAGGATGGTCCACATGATAGGACTATATATAGGCACAGTTTTTTGCAACACTGCTTCATTCCTAGCCCTGGAATAATCTGTCAAATTGGGCAATACCATATCCACAGTATGCAAACACTGATGTCTGAAGCATCCTCCTACACACCTGAATTGGGGAGTTTGCTGCATTGGCTCTTCCTTCAGTTCCTTTTAGAGCAGCAGAGGCTATAAACTTGGACAGTGTTACAGGCAGTGAAAATCTCTCTGCTGATTCAAGTTTTCAATAACCAAAGGTTAAAGGCTGTGAACTCTTATGCATATCAGGAAGGATTCTGTTACACATTTGTAAATCAGGTACTCAGTTCAATCATGCAGATAAACAGTGATTCAAGTGAGACTTGTAAACCCCTGTTTTCCAACACAGTGGTATTACTCTCACTCTCCCCTTTCTTTCTGCAAAATACTTTGTCAAGACCATAGGGTCATTCTGTGACTGAACTAGATACCTGATGCAGTTGAAATGAACAGGTTTTTCTGGAGGTAGGAGAAAACACTTGTTTGGAAGAAGGAAAGAAAAAGTAGCAGCGAACAGAATGAACAAGATATGCTTTGGGAAGCAGTGGAGAGAGCAGCATCCTCCAATTTTCGTTTCTCACCTCTTCATTAGTGGCAGGCTCATAACTTTGCCCCTTGTCCTCTAAGATGCAGCTTTGGGATTAGTGGTAGCCCTGAAACAAATTTTAAGAATTACCATGAATAAAGACTGAAACACAACATGGATATGTGTCTGAGGGCAAGAATCAAAAGCGTATATTGTTCTTAAAACGTACATATACACACACTAGTAGTCATTAACTGCAGTCAACTACATCATCTCTTCATGTGTTCTTCTCCTGCAGACCTGATAATTCAACTCATCTTTATACCTTAAAAGGTTCAGTAGCTGGGGGATACAATGAGTGAGATTTCAACACCACAAGACATCATTATTTTGACTACATCTACTCAAGGATGCTTATTTTTCTCCAATACAAAGCAGAAATATTTAAAACTTTGATGTATAGTCATGAAAACAAATGAGCCAGGACAGCCTGGCAAATTTGAGTTACCTGCATTTATGTGCTTATTTAAAAATGTTGATGTTATGTGACAATTCTCCCCCTCATTAACAATTACTTATTAGCCATACAGCTCCAGTCTACACACACTCTCTGCACTGATGCCCTACAAGGTCCTGGCCATTTCCTTCCCTCTGAGCACAGTTACTTGTTTCTCAGCTGTGAGAGATTTCCAGAGACCTTCAGCAGTGTAAATTACTGAAAAGTAAAGAAATGTTGAATATAGACAAAGAGCCCCACTGTCTGCCAAGAGAGGGGAACACGTCCTTCATCATGTACCCCTCAGAGCAGGGGCACTGAATTCAAACGCCAGGAGCCCACAAAGGACATGAAGCCATCCTCCTTCCCCACCACCTCTGGCTGCCCCACTGGTGTTCGAGGTTATGTGTGCCTGGTGGGCTAGACAGGCCTGCCTTGAAACCTTCTCTTTGCCTGCAGCCATCATATTCAAACCCAATCACAAGAAACACCCCCAATTAAATACTCTCCTTCTCCTCAGGGGAAAAGCACATCTTTCACTGCCTCAGCATCCTCAGTTTTTTTCCATTGTCTACCTGCTCTTCTTGTTGTTTTAAGAAAGAAACAGAAACGAAGATGAGACTGTTTCTACCAAGGATGATGGTAACAGTTCTGAAGCTCTTGTAAATACAAGCAATCAAAGAAAATAAGCCTGCTCAGTGGAAACAGGGAGATATCACTTGGTGTCATCAGAAGACCTCCTGGGAAGAGCTGAACCCTGAGTGTCCCAAAAATTAAGAGTGTAAATTGATATGTGCTCCTTCGCTTCACAGAATCTGTGCGTCATATGAGGCAGGGGTAGCTGTTACCATGACAACTAATCTAATCTTTATTTTAATTTTTGCTGTAGTCAGATCACATCAGAGAAGAAATAACCATGCGCAGAGTTAGAACAATTGTATGTGTGAACACAACTACAGGAAATATATATAACTGTGCATGATACCTCTGCAGCTAAACATATAAAAACTTGCTTTTATATGGAGAATACACTTTTAGAGGAATAGAATCAAAACTGACTCAATCACAGAGACACCTCTGTGCACAGCCATCATGTTGAGTGTAACTGAGTCACCATGGCCTATCAAGATCTTAGGGGTAAAGAACATGCACAACTTCTATACCTTGCATTTGAAGGAGAAGTAACTTATCCCATCCCAATCTGCAGGTCAGCTCATTCTCAGTCCTGCAAAGGCTGAAGAGGACTTCTTCTGGAGAGGAAACCTAGGGAGGCATCAGCTGTGTCCTAATACAAAAACCCTAACATCATCCCCAAAATCACAATCCAGGTAGCAACATACCCTTCACACAGTAATGTCACTATCCCAACAAATGTAAACAGGTCAAAACCAGGAAATCCAAATTCGAAAAATGTTACAAGTGTCAAAATGCTTGAAGCTCTGAGCAGAGAGGTTCCCTGTGCTCGAAGCACAAACTCTCTCAGACTGATTCCTGGCAAACCAGCTCTATCTTAGTGCAAGATGGTAGTTACAGACAGATCTAAAAAATCTCAAGTACTTTTCCAGTGATTTAGGCATGTGGGTGGTCACAAGCCAAATACCTGTCTGAGGCCATTATCATCACCATAGGCATCCAAATATGACAAACCAGATCTTCTCCTGCTCTGAACGGGGGAAGATCTCACAACATCGACAAGCAAAACTGGTCTATGTCGTTTCTTGAAAGAGTCCTTTTACAGGAACTCTTTTTATCTTTGTTTTTCCCTCCTACTGGAAAAGCAGGATTTTCCATGGCAGTCAAAATGCCAAACTCAAACAGCTGTCAATGCAAATCCAGAAGACAGCCTGCAAACTAACAGGTTAAGGAGATAGGACCTAGCAAAATTTGTCGCCTACAGCAGCAGGCTCTGAAACACCCTGAATCAAGAACATCAACCGAAGTTCAGCTTGTCTTCTGAGCCACAAAGAAGTAGGAATGTTGTATTATGAGTGAATCTGGTGAGAAGGGAACATGGAATAGCAAGTCTCCTTTAAGTTTTGTAAAGGAGACAAACATCTATGCTTTTTGCTGACTGCACAGCATGCCTCTAGTTCATGAAGTCCTTAAGCTACTGATTGCCAGAGCCTGGGAGTTATAGGCAAAGAAAATACACTAATTACGTGTCTTCCTTTAGTGTCTACTCCTGGACACTGACAGAAACAGGATGCAGCATTAGACAGGATTTAGCCTGACCAGAAACAACCCTTCCACTCTCAGCAAGGAGCCAAGACATTCCAGCCTCCTGTTTAGGGGATGATGGGATGATTAACTCCTCCCTTCAGCTCTTACCAATACAAGCCCTTACCTTCAGTGCTGGATCTCTCATTAGCACAGGAGACAACAAGCCAGGATTACAGAATAACAGCGGATGTTCCCTAAAGGTGAATTTCTGCTTTGAAGCAGTGACTTAATTTAGGCAGATGCAATAGGTGTTTAAAGAGAGATGGATGTTTGTGCCTGGAACAAGAAAAAGCAGGGGAAGCAGCTCAGAAAATGATATGCTTTTAGGGCTTTTATTTTAGTAATGTAATGCAGCTGTTAGAGCAAAACAAAGGAAAAATAGCAAGAAGCATTGTAAATCAATGCAGCTTCAAACAAATACAATGGGATCACACCAGTATATCTAAGTGGGCTCCAGGCCATCACCTTTACTGGTAAGCCAGAATAAATCCATCCCTATGATCACACTGTCCAGCAGCAGGTCTAAATCTAGACTGGTGCTGAATGCACCCCATTCCAGTGGATATTAATCACATACCACCAAGCCAGATCCTTCTTTGTCCATCTGTTCCTGGCTGCTGCTAAGAACCTTACCATCACCTCCAACTGCAAAAACAACAGCTGCAATTAATAACGTGCAGACACTCTCAACTGCTCATCTTGGCAGCCATCTGGCTTCGTATCACTCACATCCCTGCTATGCAAAGCAAACGGGCATTTTAGCTCCTGCCACTAATAGCTTAAGGAAGAACTAAAACTAGCAAGACCAGTGGAAAACAGGAGATCGATTATAAACAAGCAAGAGGCAGAGAGAAGATTGCTCAGTGATACTTCTGTGCATGTGAAAGGGGAGCTGCCTTTCAGAAGCAACAGTTGCAAGTTAGCATTTTCTGAGGACCCATTTTGAGCAATGCTTTGTAATATCTCGCAGCCATTCCTTTTGACTGTTTGCCCTAAAAAAAAATCATTTTTGCTTATCTCAGTTTCCCTTCCCCAGGCTTTGAGCACAAACAAACATAACAAGTCAGATCTTCAACTGCTCTAATTTGGTGCAGTTCCCTGGATGTCCATATAGCAAGGTTGATTTAATTCAGCATTGTGTCCTCAAAGGATCTTTTAATAGCAATTTCAGGCCAGATGAGTGGGATTCTAATTTCCAATTAAACAGGCTGAGCTCAATTCAGAACTGCCAAGTTTTGCCCAGATCTGCCATTCAGCTCAGTGTTCTGCATTTTGTGTAAATGCTGGCGATGCAGTAGGAAAGAAATTAGAAAACACTCTTCCTGGGATCAAGACAATTTCTTGGAGCCGTGTTTCTACAGCACCCAGCAGAGCAGGGACCTTTCCCATGCGGGAGGTTTTCAGGTGCACATTTTCAGAGTGAAGATTTGAGATCAGTCTCTGCCCCATTAAGTGTCTCATCCCACATTCACTGCTGAGAATTTGGCCCTGAGACCTAAGATGAGCATCTCCCCTGCACTGCAGAAAACTGTATCACACAGCTAAGATAATAACGTCAAACTCAAATATAGCACTCAGTGTCATTTTAGTTCAGCTGCAGAATTTCTCTGGGCAGGGATTCAAGATGAGAGTTCTAGTCTCAGGCAAACTGCTAGGTTGCAGAGGGAATTGTGTGAGCTACATCAGCTTCCCAACTATGTTTCCTAATCCCTGAAACACAAATGACATTGATACCTCTGGATGAAAAATGCTATTAAAATTTCTCATACCTTGGCTGCTCCCATCATGACCAAATGATCTAGCTTCAAAAAGGCATTGAGTGCATCTTTCCTGCAACTAAACTGCTGCTACTTAACCAGAAATTAGCCATTTAACTAACAACCAGTATCAAATATCATAGAATCATAGAACCAGTAAGATTGGAAGGGACCTCTGGAGATCATCTAGTCCAACCCACCTGCTCAAGCAGGGTCACCTAGAGCATGGTAGACAGCGTTGCATCCAGGCGGGCCTTGAATGTCTCCAGAGAAGGAGACTCCACAACCTCTCTGGGCAACCTGTGCCAGTGCTCCATCACTCTCACAGGGAAGAAATTCCCCCTCGTGTTCAGGCAGAATTTCCTGTGCTTCAATTTCTGCCCATTGCCTGTTGTCCTGTCACATGGGACAACTGAAAAGAGTTTGTCCTGTCCCCCTGACACCCTCCCTTCAGGTACTTGTACACATTGATGAGATCCCCCCTCAGTCTTCTCTTCCCCAGGCTGAAGAGGCCCAGCTCTCGCAGCCGTTCCTCATGGGGCAGATGCTCCAGCCCTCTGATCATCTTTATAACCCTACGCTGGACTTTCTCCAGTAGCTCCATGTCTCTCTTGTACTGGGAGCCCAGAACTGGACACAGTACTCGAGATGAGGCCTCACCAGGGCTGGGTAGAGGGGCAGGATCACCTCCCTTGTCCTGCTGGCAACACTCTTCCCAATGCACCCCAGGAGACCATTAGCCTTCTTGGCCACAAGGGCACGTTGCTGGCTCATGGTCATCTTGTCATCCACCAGCACTCCTAGGTCTTTCTCTGCAGAGCTGCTCTCCAGCAGGTCAGCCCCCAGCCTGTACTGGTGCCTCGGGTTATTCCTCCCTAGGTGCAGGACTCTGCACTTGCCCTTGTTGAACCTCATGAGTTTCCTCTCCACCCAACTCTCCAGCCTGTCCAGGTCTCTCTGAATGGCAGCACAGCCCTCAGGTGTGTCAGCCACTCCTCCCAGCTTGGTATCCTCAGCAAACTTGCTGAGGAGGCACTCTGTCCCCTCATCCGGGTCATTGATGAATAAGCTGAACAGGATGGGACCCAGTACTGAGCCCTGGGGGGGCGCCACTAACCACAGTCCTCCAACTAGACTTCACACTACTAATGACGACCCTCTGAGCTCTGCCTTTCAGCCAGTTCTCAATCCACCTCACTGTCCACTCGTCTAACCCACACTTCCAGAGCTTCTCTAGGAGGATGTTATGGGAGACAACGTCAAAAGCCTTGCTGAAGTCAAGGTGCACAATGTCCAGTGCTCTCCCCTCATCTCCCCAGCCAGTCATTCCATCATAGAAGGCTATCAGATTGGTTAAGCAGAATTTCCCCTTGGTGAATCCATGCTGGCTACTCCTGATCACCTTCTTTTCCTCCATATGTCTGGAGGTGACATCCAGAATGAGCTGTTCCATCACCTTTCCAGGGATGGAGGTGAGGCTGACTGGCCTGTAGTTACCTGGGTCCTCCTTCTTGCCCTTTTTGAAGACTAGAGTGACATTGGCTTTCTTCAAGTCCTCAGGCACCTCTCCAGTTCTCCAGGACCTTTCAAAGACAATGGAGAGTGGCCTGGCAACAACATCTGCCAGCTCCCTCAGTACCCGTGGGTGCATCCCATCCGGGCCCATGGATTTGTGGATGTCTAGCCTGCCCAGAAGGTCCCTAATCCCATCCTCCTCAACCAAAGGAAAGTCTTCCCTTCTCCAGACTCTCTCCCTCACATCCAGGCTACGGGGTTCATGAGGGCTGCCCTTAGCAGTGAAGACTGAAGCAAAGAAGGCATCCAGTAATTCTGCCTTCTCTGTACCCCTTGTCACCAGGGCCCCCGCCCCATTCAGTAGCAGGCCCACATTTTCCCTAGTCCTCCTCTTGCTGCTGATGTATTTGAAGAAGCCCTTCCTGTTGTCC
The DNA here is from genome assembly GCF_028389875.1 of Rhea pennata. Classification (NCBI taxonomy): domain Eukaryota; kingdom Metazoa; phylum Chordata; class Aves; order Rheiformes; family Rheidae; genus Rhea; species Rhea pennata. The sequence continues at coordinate 10,386,585 of NC_084670.1, read as the reverse complement.
TTAACGTCTCTTGCCAGACTCAATTCCAACTGGGCCCTAGCCTTCCTCGCAGCATCTCTACATACTCTGACTGCATTCCTGTAATTCTCCCAAGTAGCCTGTCCCCTCTTCCACATTCTGTGTATTTTCTTCTTCTGTCTGAATTTGGCCAAGAGCTCCTTGCTCACTCATGCAGGTCTCCTGTCCCTCATGCTGCACTTCTTGCTCATAGAGATGCACCGCTCTTGAGCTTGGAGGAAGTGATGTTTGAAAACCAGCCAACTCTCCTGGATCCCCCTTCCTTTTAGGGCCTCAACCCTTAGATGTTATTAGATTTCCAGCCACTTTCTAAAGGGATTCACTTTCAAATCCTTCAAGGATAAAAGCCTGCTGGATCTTTCTATGTGTCTGTCCTTAGTAGGAGATAATGCTCTATGCCCAAGTCTTTGTTTCTGTCCATGCTTTGCCAACTCCCATATCCTGTGGATGCAACAGGACACAGTGCTAAATCACTCACTTCTACCTAGTATGGTAAAAGCATTCAGCACTGATGTGGCACAAAAGCAAAGATGTCTCGTTTGCTGTTGACAGATGTTCAGGTACCATCCTTTGGCAGTACGTTAGGAACATACTTGGCCCCTACCACCAAAATGAGGGTCACAACAAGTCCTTTGATTTATGGGCCTGTTCCAAAGCATCATTTAGGCTAATATAAAGTGAACTCATCCTTGCCTCGTGCATACTTTATTTTATCTAGGTTCCTATTTCTCATCCTACTTACACTTCTGTCCAAGTCCCAGTTTATGGCAACTGTGTCCTGCCAAAGGGGTACAGGATCCTGCTAATGTTCTCACCTGCTTGGGGGCCAGGTATGACCATCCAGCTACCCAGAGCTGCTGAACTGTGCTATGATGATAAGCAGAGGTGGATACAGGAAAGGAAAAAAAAAACACCATGAGGGTTAATTCATCTGAAACATGGCCATGTGAATCTTGTTCTGAACAAACTCGAGCTAATATATGCTTAATCCGCTTCAAAATTTCACTAAGACATGTGCAAAAATGCATCATCTATATTTATTTTTTTAAAACCCATCTGTGTCATGTGGACTGTAAAACATCCAGATTTAAAAACAAAACCATGTTAGCAAGGGAAAAAAAATCCCTCTATATACAAACCTTTATTCATAGAAATATGGGGAGCACAGCTGCCAACAGATACACTTAAACCATCCTCTAAATTAGTGCAACTATGCATCTTTGTAGAATTAATGTCCTTTCTCCCATACCGCTTTCCTGCTTGCAGATATTGTGAGACATTAAGTGAGGTTGCAAAAAAATTTCTGTTATCTGCTTCACTTTGGTACTTCATTTTGTGTGTAGGGCTTGGATTTTTTAATGCTGTTTATTTTCTCCTCCCTGCCCACTTACATTAAGACAACATTTTGTTCTGTATTTCCACGGCTATTCCATGGTGATTTGTTAACAGCGTTGGGTTTGCAGTCAAACGACTGGAAAGATAAAATTTGGCAAGCTGCTTTCCTCATTAGAGAACACAGCTCTCAAGTGCCAGCCTATTAGCTGAATTATTCAACAGAAATAAAAATACATGACAAAAAAATCATAGCAAGAGGGGGGAGGAAAGGGAAGCTTATTGACTTTGGTGCTACTTGTAAAGTTTGGCAACATTCCTTAAAGCTCAGTCATGGGATTAAACACATCTAAAGAACTCAGGCAAAGCTGACTGGTTGCAAGAAAGCAGACAGAATCTGGCATTCATAAATTTTACTGTTTTGTTACAGTTTTCAGCTGCTAATGAAGAAACCCAAGGTGGGGGGGGAGTATTTCTAAAACCATAAATTAAGGAAACTGTTTATATGCAGCTTGTGAATAACTGGTGGTGCTGGAGAACTTCCACATGCAGCTAAAGTCTTTCAGCATGCAAACATTTCACCAAGCTGATCCATTGCAATAGTTTACGTTTGTGTTCCTACTGTGTTATAAATATCATGTCATTCAAAAGAGCTTACCCATCAGTGAGAAAGGAGTGAGCTGACTCGCATCTGCCAGCGGCAAGAAAAGCTGACATGCGGCAGCTTGTTCCCCTAACAAAACCCTGAATCGGACCAAAAGCTCTAATAGGAAAGTCAGGTTTGTCTGGCTTCTGCTATCTGCTATCTACTTTCACATAATCTGAAAAGCAAAAGGGAAAACGCTCGATTGTGGCACAAAGTTAAGCAGTGTGGTCAAAACCTTGAGAACCCAGTATTGCTGGGGAACTGCACATGAACGGACAAAATCAGGGTCTGAGTCTTAACTCCAGAGGGAGGTGACTAAGCATGCAGCCCCTGGAAGTCTCTCTGGTGGGAGATTTCATTCCCCTGAGAAGTGAAAGAGTTGGCAACAGAGACACCTCATGCTTAGAGAGAAGAAAAGCCATCACTAGACAAGTTACCATGCAGACCAGACTACAGAGGAGAGCATGGGCATCTCTCCGTATTCCAGAAGCAGTATGGGCAGGGTGAAGGAAAGGTGTTATCTGAAGGGTTCAGAGACAGGATCTGTAGGGGTTATGTAAGAACTGGCAAGCAAAAGTGAAAGAAATCTGGACTTGTCAAATGGGGAAGAAAACAGAAGAGAAAAAAAAAACCCTCATGGATCTCTACTTTTAGTTAGAGCTGTATTTCCTGTGTTAAAGAAAAGGCAATGGAGTTTTATCAATCTTTATAAGCTACAGGGATCTGCTTATTTTAATTGTCATATGAAGATAGAACCCTAAATCTGGAGATCTAGGACAAGAGTCCTTTAAGTACTGTGCAGCCTGAAAGAGCAGTATTGATTATGCAGCACGCTACCACCTATTCATTAACTCCCAGACAGGTTCTTTCCCTTCTACCCAGAAACACTGTCCGAATAGATTTTGTGTTTTCATGAACAGATGGGAACAGACTGGTTATAGAACACATATGCAAAAGTAACATCAGTGATGTTAGTCCTTAAGAGAAGGCTTTGCATAGAAGCCAGAGTTTTTATGCTACAGAAGAGGCGAACAAATGAGGAGAAAGCAACAGCAACAGAATTCATCAAGCAATTAAATTATTTTACTTGGTGAGCCAGACAGAAAGAGAAGTCACTGAGCCATCACTTACAGGAGGATTATAATATCACAAACATAATGCTAGGAACCTTAATAATATAACAGGGCTGAAATTTAATAGCAGAAAAATGTGGCTGGGGAGCAATTAGAATTTTCGCTCAATGAGCGAAGACTTGACCTCCTGTCTGTAGTTCCCACAGAGGAAAGGATGGGGTGTGCAGAAAAATACAGGTTGGTGGTTGCAAATACCCACATAACAGAGCGATCAATATAATCAGGTGAGTTGTTTCTTGGTAAAAAGGAAACTTCAGTGAGAGTGTGCAAGACACTGGCATGCCTTAGTGCAAGCAGTTGGAGTCAGAATAGGGAGCTTTTCCCATCCAAAGGGCTCAGTGAATTTACCTCAGCATGCAAAGTCTGAGAAGGGATGTGATCACAAGATAACGTTTAGAAGAGGGCAGAGCTATTCATATTCGAAGATAAGGTCAATGCATGAACTAATGGGTAGATAGCGGTCACAGATGTGTTCCTCTGTTCCCTCCAGGCTCTCCTGTAGCCCTCTCAAAAACCCAGACCTCTCATGATATCTTTATTTCATGCTCTAAGGGCAGGAAAGGCAAGTAGCTTTGATTTCCAGTAGGCACATCGAGGCACACAGCTTATACCACTTCCAGCCCTGCAAAGAGCTCAAGGGAAACCATGAGATACAAACTGAACAGATGGGCCAACTTTTCTTTTTGGGTAGCTCCAGTGCCAGCCTAACGTCTTCCCCACAGACCTCCTAGATTCATCATCCTTTGAGATAATGTGTGTGAAGGGGAAGCTCAAAAAAGAAAATACTATCACTGTCAGAGGATAACGTTAGATGTACGTTTGCAACGCACCGAGGAGAGAAGAAATATCTGTATGGAGGCCCACCACAAGTTATTGTTTGATTTCCTAAGAAAAAAAAAACTAAACAAAGCAAAGCCCCCACCCCCACCACTCCTGTTTTTTCATCATCAGTAGCAATTGGGCCAACAGGTCTTCAAACAATTGAATCAAAGTTTGGCAAATTTCTCCACTGAACAAAGAAGGCAGGGGAAAAACGCTCTTAACTAAAACAAAGTTTGGTTCTGCCATGGGTTAAGGCAAAGGCCCTTCTGCTCCGTTGACCTCAGTCAATGTTTTTCGCATTAGGAAGTACGCTGACACGGTCCAACAGAGATTAATCAATCAGAAGCCAGAATAATTGAACACTCGTATCACATCTGTTGTAAATTCATAGTTCTAGCTACTGAGTACAGCAGATCTTACTTATATGCCACAGAGGTTTCCAGTTTTAAAAGACCCATAGGTGCCTGGGACAAAGCAGGACAGAGGCAAAGCTAGTTTTAAAACAAAAAGCTTGGCAAAGCTGCCTCCTTCCTTCTCTCAAAATTTCAGCTCCATAAGAGGCAGAAAAAGAGGGGAAAAAAACAGTGGAGAAGAGGAGGAAAATGCAAAAAAATTAAATTTGCCAAAGAAAAAGCAAGAGGAAAAATGACAATGATTAAAAAACAAACAAACAAACAAAAAACAACAAAGGAATTTCAATGAGATCTTTCTCCATTCTGGATATGGAATATTTTCAAACAATTTTGTAATCTCCATCTTTTCCCTCTTCCCATTTAAGTTTGTTATGCCATTTATTTTTTCCCAACGTTGCAGGCCACCATATTAATATGTAATCAGATTTTGCAACGCCATAGTGATTGCCAGCCCTGAAACTCAGAGAAACAATCACAGGAAAGTGCCTAAGTTTTCAGGGCCAGGAGAAGCTGGCGTGGGCAGCTTTGTTTGCAGCAGGAGGTTGCAGGGGGAGAAAGGACTGCGTGGTAGGTTCAGTATCAGACCAGCTATTCTGCATTTTCAACCCAAACCCTAGGGCTGTACACAAGCTGCTCCTACAAGATCACTGCTAGTTTTCTGCCATGCGACTGCATGGAAAATTGGATGCTGCAGTAGCACGTATGGCATAAATAGCAGGAGGAAGGCTTGTACAGCTGCACAAGTGGGCAATTTAAGTTTAGATTTACAATGAAGAGGAAGAGGATAGCCAAACCCTGCATGGTCCTCATGGTATTTCCCACATGAGCTGGAACCTGTTCCAACTCCAAGGCTCATTAAGTAAAACGAATGGCTCAGAAGAGGGAGAAGTTTTATAGACACCACCTCCTGCATTGCAATGAAGCTGAGAGCAGGCGTAGAGATGAGAGGGAAAGCCCTCAATTCCAATGAAAAGCCACTGTGTTGACTTCCCAGGGCATGATATGACTGTGGGACAGGCTGAGATAGGAAGTAAGGGAATCTGCATTGAGCTGCTAGTGGGAGGATATGCAAAGAGTGAAAGGGGATTTCTGCTGGTCATGGGTAATGCAATCCCTTCACAAAATACGGGAAAGAACATGCGCTGGATAGCATTCCCAGCTTAGTTTAGAGAGCACTGGCAGTGTGCTGTAAATGAAACCTGAAAACGCCCAGACTATCCTAAGATTACTCTGCGGAGCAACAAGGATATGGCACAGCTTGATGTAAGAGAAAAAGAGGTGTGTGACTCGACATCTGCTGAAGTCAGCTGGAAGCTTTGTACCAGGGCCCAGAGCTTTGGATGGGTATGGGAGGTATTTGCCGCACAAAAGGTTTTCAAGGCAGGGATATGCATTTTTCTCTGAAAATAACATGTTTCATGGATAATGCCAGACAAAACATATTACTCACGCATAACCTATTAAAAGGAGTCCACTCCTGGATCATCCCACAGGGCCTCCTCGCAGCATGATGGTGCTGAGAATGGCTATTCTTCCCTGTTCCTCTGCCTCACAACTTGCTGTTTCGGCTCCATGCAGCCTTTTGCTTCCATTTAGCTCTTCTTTGCAAGTGGAGAAAAGCCGACCTGCTTCATCCCCCATCACCAGAAGCAACTAGACTGTTGGTGTCAACAACACAAGATCCCAGCAAAGCCTGGTGACAAACAAAACCTCCATACAGATCTCTGGTAAACAGTTATTTTTGCTCTTAACAAAAGAATGCTAGAGCTCTTTGCTGTGTCCCCAAAATTAGGGGGCAGGTTTCCCACGCTGTGCTTCCAATACAAAGTTAACAGGCACTGAGACCACAGAATGCCCAGTGTACTTGTCAAGCAGACTGCAATCAAGCCATGCAAAACTTCACTTCAGAAGGACATAGACACAATTCCTCACTGTAATCCCTTTAAGGCTGGAACAATTCACAACAGCGTTGTTCCTGTAACACAGCCCTCTGACTGCAAAGGACGGGACTTGGCCCTTCCCATGTTCTCCATTCATCAACCTGTGTCGCAGCCACTGTTTGCTCTCCTTCTATAGGAAGCTCCACAAGTTGTCTCTCACTTTCATTTCACAACAGTCTTTACAGGAAGTTGCTGGAGCATCCCTTGCGCTAAGCAAGCAGACCTAAAGCTGCTGCAAGGTGACAACAGGGTAAAACTGAATTAAAAAAAAGCAGCATGAAATACATGTGGCAACTTTGCTTTCCTCTCAAGCAACCTGGAGCTGAGAGTAGAGATCACAATTCCCAAGGTGGCTGACCAGAAACATTCTCTGAAGTCCAGGATGATTTAGGGATGAGGGAGAAGAGGGAGGACGTAAGATCCCACCAAGACATACAGTGTTGTATGACAGCTGGCCACTTGGATTTACATCTGCTGCAGAGGCAAGTTAGGTCAAACCGTTGCTCTGTAACGGACAGAAAGCATGATCCATCAGCCTAGAGGCTACTCTGCGCGCTCTCTGCCCCACGCAGTCCGAGCCCTGGTTCTTGGCTAACGAGACATTTCAAAAGGCCCTGTTGTCCCTTCCCTCCGCTCCAGTCTGAACCACAATAAAGTTGCTGCACTGTGGTTGCTTGTCACCCCACCAAACTTGGCTGCTTTCGCATCAAGCTTTGTCAGCAACGACAGGCAGCAACAGAAAAGTTAGCATCAAATCAACGAGCTAGAAGGGACCCATCGAAATACTCTACTCTCTCTTTCGGCCACTGGATGATTTAATTCTCACTATCCTCAGTATTACAGATGTTTTATTTGGTGCAGGGCCTGATTCAAAGAATCTAATCTCAGCTAAATTCCTCAAAATGATCTAAAGACAAAGCATTTACTTTAGGACTTTCTACTACCAGGAGGTAGAATTTGTAGTTCAGAGGTAATCTCCCTCCACACTTGCAATAGCTTTTTCACAGAAACGATAGCGAAACACCACCATTGCTTTTAAAGCTTGGTTTTCTTCTAAAATAAGTGCACACCGCTATTTGGGGCATTTTGAATACACTGATCAAATCTGGTGGGGTAACCAAACACACACACATTGCATGGGAAATGGAATGAAGGAAAGAAAGAAGGATACAAGCAAACATTTCTTTAGCATTGTCAGGCCTTTCTGTTACTATGGCAGTATGTTTCCATGGAAGCCAAATTTGAAGCCCGTTACTGCTACTAGAATGGCCCAAAGAAAATTATTAGTCTTGAAAATTAACCAGGTTGCTCTCTACCTTGAAAGCCAGCCCACCCACAACCCCCACAAAATTAACCCCATCTTCCCATCTCTGATAAATGGTTCAATAAACATATGGGGAAGGAGCAGAGAGGGGAAGAAAATATCACACAATGAAAAAACAATAGCTCCCTTTTATGCAATACAGAAAGGCTTCTAAAGTGTACATTCAAGTACAAGGCTGAATGTGCTCAAAGGTTGCTTCACAAAATATTGCACAGGGAGCTCTGTAAAATAATCCTGCAAGGCATTCCGTGCCAAAAGGATCCTAACAGGACGGAGGAGGTTGCTTTGAGACTAATGCTATTTTCCTGCTATTTGTTTTAAACTAGCCCCCTTAACCATGCTAATGCTCTGCCCTTGGTTTTCTCACCCAGCTCCCAGGAAAAGCAGGGAGAGGGGAGGGGACTTTCTTAGTCAACATTAAAGGTCAGCTCAGCAGCTCTGCTGCTTTTCTTGCCAGTCAGAGCATACTTCTGAATGCTTCAGGGACACCTTTTTGCTTATCTGCCCCATTCCTCCACCACCCAGAAAAGTTCTCTGTAGCTTTTGTGGGTTCCCTGGTGTAAGAAAAATGGAAGGGGCTCTCTATTTTATCCCCAGTAACTGAAATAACATGATGCAAACATTCAGCCCCCTTTGAATGGGAAGTGGTATAATTCAATGATGAAAAGGAGCTATGTTATATAGGCTACCTAAACAAAAGAAGTTAAGGTAACAACAGCAAATCCAATGCTTCAAAAGAACAGATCATTCACTATCTGAATTTGTGACTTCCACTCAAAAAACCATAACAAGTGTTTCCTCTCTGACATGAAAAAAGCATCATAAAGCCTACCACATCATATAACTCCAAGGGTATAAAGAGTAAAGAAGTCTAATTGATAGATGAAGATGAAAAGGGCAAGAGGCATCTGTAATGCAAGTGCTGGGCCATCAACTAAATTCAGCTTCTCATTTTGAGGCAAAGACAGACCTAAGATCTATCCTACTCTAAAGTCAGCCCTTAACATCACTCAAACCAGGCTTCCTACCCCACTACATCTTTTACTGGGTTGAAGAGGAAGCAAGAAGCAGGTGGTTCCAAAGCACAGGTCAAACAAAAGCACTTGATCCAAATACGGTGATAAAGTTTCCTTTGAAATGAAGTCAAATATAAATAGAAGGCCTGAAGTCTGGTTTGGGATCCCTGCACTGTCCCGAGTTCCTCAGAAAAGGAACTAAGGATGATAGCGTTTTTCAGGTAACAACTGACCTGATTTTTCCAGAGAGGAGCCTCACAAGGCCAAGGGAAGTTTTACACCCTGCCTCACACCAACTATTTCTCAGGCAAAACAACCTTCCCCAATCCACACTCTATTAACACTTAGCCATAAACATCTGAAGACACTTAAAAATAGTCTGCAAAAGGCAGTCAAAGCTAATCTACACCTGACAATAGAGTAATTGGCTTAAATCAAGGCTGCTTCTCTGCTTGGGGATGTTTTCTCAGTTTCTATGTTATACAGCTCTGGCATATACTGTTGGAGTCTGAAACCTTCCTGCCACCAGCTGCTTGCCCTTGCTTTCTGCCAGACTGCCTTGCAGAAGAAAGAGCGTTTGGATTTCAGCTACTCAGTAAAAAACCTGACATCTCAGCTTCAAGTCCTGAACAGATGAGTCTGCAAGTAGATATGAGTGGAGAGAGCAAGGATGTTGTGATACAGGTCACATGTGGAGGCGGCTGCTGGCCGCATCCACAAGGCAGCTGAAAGCACCATAAGAGCCAGAGAGGGCTGTGATCTATCAGTTCAAGGGCCTGGTGGCAACTGTCAGGAAAAGTTTAACCCTTTGGAGCAAGTCCTCCATTTTACACATCAGTGCCTAGAACTCTTCCGGCCTGTGCAGGTCCAACAGCTGCGGCACTCCCCTCGTACAGCAGCAGGCTTCAAGCCCAGAGTGGTACTAGTTCACTATGGAACAGCGTGACTTGGACCTTACGTTCCCTACATAGCTACAGAGATGCAGGAATCGCCAAACAGTAATTGCTCTAGATTAAGGTAAATGGCAAGAGTATCCCTGAACAGTCTTTGGCTGCTTTATCCTCTCTTTCCAAGCCCGCTTTTATAAAGAGAAAACAAATCTGGGCAGCAAGCCAGTTTCTTCCTCATTGTGCTCAGATACATGCATTAGTTTCACTTTCCATGCTGGGTTTTGAAGAGAGAAGAAATGACTGGCTGTCCAGAACAGGACATCCAAGAACACAGAAACAGTAACTTCAGGTCACCGTTACACTTACTTGCTCCTGCTGGGCCCACTCTACCAGTGAGCAGCAGTTGCAAAGAAAAGGCCAGAAAACCAGATTTAACCAAATCCATCTGAACTCACTTCTGGGGAAGCAACGCTGTTAATGGCCCCGTTTCCCACTACTACTGGCATGTGAAGTTCTGGGGCCTGGTGGCTTCAGGGCTTCATCCAATTGGAATATTCTGCTTTGCACCTACTGCTCCTGGACAAGCTCTAGGATCTTTGTTTCATTTGCAAATCGAAGTGAAGAACATGAAACGTGGTTAAACGATCTCTCACAAAGGTCAAAAAGGACCACTCTTCTCTGTGCAGTCATATTTAATCTCACTTAGAGAGCTGAGATCACCAGAGCCCCAGAGACTGATAAAGCAATACAATTACAGAAGAGGAAGGTATACTTAGTTTTCAGAGCATGCTTTAAACCCGGTGTCACAGAGAGAAGCAAGTATTTCCCAATTTTTCAAAGTCGCCAAAAAAACCCCATGAAGAACAAAAAACGCAGAATTGAATGAGTTAACTCTATAACTTAAAACATTTTAATAAAAACAAAGGCAAATACATTTCATAATCCCTTCACTGACACAATGTATAAAATAATTTAAATAAGAACTTTAATATTAATCACAAAATACAGCATGTTGTATAAAAATATTCATATGCACACTGCTAAAAGATACTGTAAAACCACTCTGAATAGGCCAAAGATACTCAGCTTTGACTCCTCAATTTCCAACTGCTTGTTGGATCAGCTACTTTATTCCTTCTCATGCTGCTTGGAAAGGTTTGTGCTAGCACTTGGAAGCCTCCTCCCTCTCCCCACCTTGCACACCAGCAAACGTCTTCAGAAACAGCTGGCAAGTCTAAGATGCATCATATGGGGCACCTTAGTGGCCCAATTTTCACAGCTTACATTTCAGAAAGTGCTCAACACTGGCATCCTTTTCTACAGGGACCTCACTCTGGTCATCCAAAACCTTCAGCCGTTCAGACAGTACCTTTTCAAATTACTCCTAAGCTCCAGGGCACCGCAGCACTAGAACGAGAATCTGAATTTTACCTATCTGGCCTGATCACTGCAGGAGGCCAACTACCACAGCTGCAGCACTGTTTATTCACAAACGTACCTTTGCTTTTGGAAATTCTTAATTATTCACACACCAAAATTTACTGAAGCCTGTCCATTCACATTAAGAACTCCAGATAATGCAATACAGAAGAACTTGAGTGATATGAGTTTAAAAGCAGAAAAGTATAACTGAGGATAGCATTAATGTGGAAAAAACAGACACTAAGCAAACTCATCTGTTATATCATGGTATTGGATTTAACAATGTAACAGTAAGAGAAGGGCACACAGGATAAAGAAAACTGAGAATGGCACATGTTCTACTCAAGAGAACAAAAAGATGTCAAAGAAATACCACCTTCTTCCAGCTTTTGTCCCACATGCTGATGTACAAACCATCCACAGGAGAAGGGGAAAAAAAAGAAAAGAAAAAAAGGTAACCCTGTTCCCTCCATCTCTACAAGCCTGACAAACGCTTGGACCTTTACAATATCATCCACACACAATTTAAGCCCGATGAAGGTAATGGTGACAGAGATTCACCTAATCGTCATTGTTTCCTGAGGGTACAGAGAAAAGGGCACTGTTGGTTGGAAACAGCCCCTGCTGCTCACACTAGCAGTAGCGCCTTGGAAGATTTACCATCAAAGACAGCAGTCATAGGTAGGGAGCTTTGACACTTTGCCAGGCAAAGCAAGAAAAGCCTTTTTTCCGGCATTTTCAAGTTTGCATTTTAGAGTGTGTTCCTTAAAGGATAAAACAAAGAAAGCTTAGTGATTTACCACCTCAGATAACTTAGCAGCAAACATCTTCTCTAGTTTAAAAAGATCAGTTACATTATCTTAATGCACCAAATCTGACAGGCAAAGAAACATTCCCATAAAAAGTTATCCCCTTAAAGTTATGAGATGCTTCAAAAGAGCAAGCTTCTAATCAAAAGTCAGAAATAGAGAAGCTTTGATAGGTGCTGAAGATCCAAACAAGAAAACAGGCCAATCTTGCCAATCCATAGCGCGAAAGAAGTTTAAAAGGCTTTATGGGGAACTGGCTGGAAGTCATCATTTTTGGTGGCCTGCGTCATTGCTCTGCGCTTGGCGAGGCGGGACTTAGATGGTGGAGAAAGCTTCATGGAACATACAGCATGTGCAATGTTCTCCTGCTCCATGTTGAGCTCACTCTCATGCTGAGATAACTGGCGGTTAAGGGCTATAGCCTCAGCAGCAAAAAGTGTCAGGTCTTTTGTGCTGCTATTCCTTTAAGGGAAAAGAAAAAAGTAGTTACAACATGTATGTGAAGTCACTTAACATTTGCATCTCTCTTCAACGTGACAACCGGCAATACACAAAGGTACACTAGGATTTTGGAAACAACCACATTTCATTCCTCGTTCTGCCAAGGACTCCCCATGTAAACCTGGGCAAGCCACCTGAGATACCACGCTGCAGTTTTTACATGTTAAAAAGGCGGGAGTGTGAAACACTGCTGTCTTACTGCAACCCCCATAAATTGCACAACTGACTTAAGGAAATGCATTGCTGAGGAGAGGAAGGACCTGGAATCACCAGTGGCAGTGATGGAAATAGAACCAGAGATGCAAGACTCAGGCCCTCTGGCATACAGAATCTGCCAACAAATCACTTTAAACGAAGCTTGCCCTACTTGCATTTAAATTGATACTGTGATCATCATCAACTTCAGTGGGATTCTGATGCAAGTCTGTGCGTGATGAATATTCACACACCAGAACGCAGTCTTTTTGGATAACACATGCCTTTATGCCTTTTTTTCTCCTCCTGGGCAGCCAACTAACAAAACTGTCATTATTTCCAGTCTAAGATTAGCTCTGCACCGCAGGAATCCTCTCCAAAGCTTTTCCCACAAACAAGCAAGATTAGATCATAAAGAAGGGAAAAAAAAAAAAACACAGAGCTTTAGTATTTCTAATGTTCTTAACAAAATTACTGCAGCTGTATTTATGAAGCTCCTCTCCCAGCCTGTGATTTGTTACATTTCATCTTTTCCCCTCATTCCTTTGCTAACAGCTGGTGCCTGAGTTTACAGACATTTTAAAAGATTACCTTTGAAGAACTTGTGGCGTAGGTAATCCCCTCTCAGGAGCCTGCTAGAAGAAGAGGTAGTTAAGAAAGTTAGTTACACAGTAGTGGCTGAGGACCAAGCTTTCTCAAGAGAAAGTTATAGAAGACAGGTTACTCCCCCAAATCTTCACAACTAATTGATATTGCATACACACTACTGCACCTTGGCTTCACAAATCACTGCTGACATTAGTGAATGTCCCTCCTTACCCTCCACCACCAGAAGTTAACCACAGTATTGCAGAAGTTTTGCAAGTGTGAGATTAAAGCTTGAAAAGTTCTCCAGAGAGTCTATCTGTGCTTGCCTACACTTGGAACTAAAACAGAAGATCATGCTGCCATTCTTTTAATGCTGAAGCTACAAGCATTTTGCATGATTGTATTAAAAAGAGTAACATAATAATTTGCGTACTGCAGTGCTTGGTACCCACAAGAAAGCCATTTAAATACACAAACCAACAACAACAATAAAATACTTAGTGCTTGACAGATTCCTCCAAGTATTTACCACACACGGTTTCATTAAGAATTAAGCCACTGGATCTCATTTAATTAATCAAGATAAGGGCATTGAAATATACAATATATCCACTAAATGCTTAGAGAGAGGGAGCAGCTTGTTTTATGACTCAGAAGAACTATTAAAAAAATAAAGTGGAATACGTACTCCTTGAACCCATGAATGTTGCAAAACTTGAGCAGCACTAAGTCGTTCTTTGGCATCACGAACCAGCAACTTTGAGATGAGATCTTTGGCATCAGAGGATATATGTGACCAGTCCTTGTCAGGAAACTCATATTTTCCTTCCTGAATGCTCTCAAAGAGCTTGTTCTAGTGAAAGAAAAATCCTTTATTTTAAATAGCAACTGGATTGCAACCAGAAGACTTCTCCATGTCAGAAAGATCTAGACCCCTTTTGGATGGAATCCTTCTCACCAAATTTTGGCCATCTAATGCGACAGCTGAAACCATTCAGTCTCCCCATGGAGTCAGTGGAGAGATCAAGGCAGCTCCACAGAGGTATTCAGTGCATCCTTAGATGGATGTGATAAATCTTCCACTGACAACACCCCTCTCTCCAGCAACTATGAAGCCAACATACCCAGTTTCCAGAAAGCTATGAGATCTCACATTAAAAGGAGAAATCTTAAATTAAAAAGGGTTATCATCATCACACAACTTTTACATCACCACCCTCATTTCTTACTGAGGGCTTGCTTTCCCAGATAACTAGTTGGGTTACACACACAATTCCTCATGGCTGGTTTTATAGCAAGTCTCACAAACCTTAAGTTCACAGGGTGAAGTACTCACTCCCAGGTACACCCAGGTTATGTATTCACCTGGCAAACTCTGCAGACTTCTCCTCTGTCCCAGCCACAGTCTGTGCCACAGTTGCCCACAAAAGGGGGGTAACCACTGAGCATGATGTACAGAATCACTCCCAGGCTCCAAAGATCACAGCGCTTATCGTAGAACGTGGCCTCCTCTGTGAAGACTTCAACCACTTCAGGTGCCATGTATTCTGCAGACCCACACTAGGAAACCAAATTCAAGCAAGTTTTCAAAGGAAGGGTTGAATCAAGACTCAGATTTTTATCATTCTGCTCTCTGCTAATGGTAGGTTACCTAGTCTGAAGAACGAAATTGGGCATCAACGACTACTGAAGCTTAATTATGGCTTTGACTGGAGACCTTACTTTGTTAAGTCAAATCACAACTGCCACAATCCTCAGTAGCTAAATGGAACTGCCAAGAGCTTTGAAACATTTTGTGCCTACTGCACAAGAAAATATTGTTAGCTACACATTTCAGGAGTGAGGACTACAGAGGCCTTAGAGAAAGGGAAAGAGTTCCTACTGCTCTTCAGCAAAATGGTACACTGCTCCATATAAATCTATGATTCTATATATAGGGTCAAAATGCTCACTTACATATTTCAGTTTTTTTAAACTTTACCTACTAGTTATCAGGTTTTTCAGAAAATAAGTAAGTATACCAAGGGAAGCAATTTTTAAAAAATGGATTTTACTACAAAATTGTCAGTTTTTTTCTTTCAAAATAATGCTGGAAGCACAGCACGGTAGTTTCACAAATTAATATGGATTATAAGGTCATACATTGATTACCGAGCTTACACTTCCCTGTAGTCCTCAAGTCCTAGCTATAAAATTCTAATTCGAGGAAATGGACACAGAACTGAGGTTCAAACTCAACTCGTAAGCAGAAAAAACCCACAAAGCTTCCTTATTTGACAGCATAAGAAACGAACAGGATCAATGGATTACTTTCTGGTCAATTGGAGAAATAACCTGGTGAATTCCTGTGTCTTTGTATATTCATTCTACAACATGGAAACCAAGACAATACACCTGCTTAAAATCATCTATCCACTACTGAGGGTGGTTGCGAGTAAGCCACTTGGAAGCTATTCTCTGGAGACATGAAAAAGTATTTTACGGTAGAAGACAAAAAGCAAGAAGTCACAACAGGTCTCTTACCGGCGTAGTTAACTCTGGAGTAGTTATTGGAGTACACGCACTGTTCAGCTTAACCCCACTACCAAGATCAAAGTCACATATTTTTACTGGTGACACCTGAAAACAAGGGCAAAATATTAAGAGGCCCAGAAAATAGAGATTAATTCAATATATATATATATTGGAACACCATGTGGAAAACTCCAAGACAGAACACAAGTTATTCTGTGAGCAGCAGGACTGGTGAAATGCAATATCCTACAGGTATGTTCCACTCTTTCATGTCCCTCCTCTACTCCAGTTGCTTCTATGTCCCCAGCATCTGACTTTTCTGTATTAATTATCTATTTGGCTGGACAAGTGCCAGCACACACCAGGACAACCTGGGAGCCATATATGAGGTGATCAGCTGGACTGTAAACATCTCCTCTCCATCTGGGAATTAGAACAGATGAGATGCTAAGCTGTAATTGCCTTGCCCTCTCTAAGAATGTTAGCTTTTTATATCTTAGCCATTCTTACAGCTCACAGAAGAATTTAGTCTCACCTAGGCTTCAGTTCTGTTAAATTTAGTAGAAGGTGGCCAGTGGGTTCACAAGTTTTCAAGAACAAAACTGAGAGCATGAGGAGTGTCTTTGGAAACCAGGATAAAAAATACACTTCAGAAGGTTAAGAGAACAGAGTAGCACCTTTTCTGGAGATTCACACAGGATGTTTTCAGGTTTCAGGTCTCTGTGAGCAATACCTGAATAAGAGGAAAGAGGTTCATTAGAGAAGACTCACTCTAGTTTTATTTCACATTACTTCCCTTTGTTAGAATATGATCTGGGAAATATTCTAGGCCTGAGTTTGCTATACAAAGCCTGCCTAACGATAGGGCAAGTAACTGACTTGAGATGAATATTTATAAAATATCACTACTTCATCCTACTAAGTTTTTACCATCCTTAGATATACAGGAAAGTCAGTCAAGAAAAGAACCACCTTCTAACACTGGAACTGTTTAGCTTACTCCAAATTGCGTTAATTAAAAGCAGCTTACCGAGATGACTGACCTGTAGGAAAGGTTACTTGTGTACTCAATTTAGTCAAAGAATTTTTGTGCTCTCTGCAGTAAAGATCCTTCTTTCCAGAGAGAAGGCTTGGCACTTTCCTGAACTAGTACAGACAATACTTGAGACATCCTCCCCCAAAGAAAACCACAAGTTCTCAGATGGAAATACCATCCCTTTAACAGTGAGATACTGCTGTGTGCTCTCTGCTGAAACAAAAGAAAAATTAAAGGGTTTGGTTTGAGATACAGAAGAAAAGGCAAAAGGAGAACCACCAAATGACCCTTTCGTTCAATTGCTGCCAGAATAAACAAGCCTGACATGGAAAACCAAAGAATCTGTCTATGCAATTCATATGCAAAGGTGGTTCTATATTGTTAGAGCAGTTCTTCACATGCAGTTTCTGGAAATCCTCCATTTAATAAGATCAAACTTAATGAGAAGGCAGAAAGTGAGAAGAAAAAAAAAAAAAAAAAAGAAGTCAAATCACACAAGCAACTTGGCAACAGTTTAACTGGATTCTAGCCTTGCTTTTAATATGCTTCAAGCACATTTGTTACTACTTCATATTATAAGAAGGCATCCCAACAATCTTTATGTAAGGGAATTTCTAATCTCTTTTCTTCAGCATAAACCACAAGATATGACTTAAAGCACAGAACTGATATTCCACTGACCTAAAGGATTCAGAGCTTCCATAAAGATGCAGTTTTCCCATGTGTAAATAATGTAGAGGGGAAACACTATAAAGGAATCTATCAAGATAGTCCATGACAACATTTACAGCAAGTTGACAAACCTTCCAACAGCTGTCTGACTTGTAACGTGAAACAACATAAAAAAAAAAAAAAAAAAAAAAACCTACAGCTTGAATTCAAATGCCTGATTATGTAAGATTTTATTTCATTTTGCAGTCATGCACAGTGCTGAGAAAACAGCTCCCGTTAAATGATCCTCCAGTGGATTATTAGCAATAAAGTACATGCATCTCAAGTGGGTGTAAGGCAGTATTACCACCTAGCTGAGTTTTAAACTACCACTTGCAAAAGAATTAGTTGTCCTCATTCAAATTTATTTTTGAAAGAATCTAGCTATAGCACTACCACCGCTAAGCTGCTCAATAAAACTGTTTTAATTTCCTGTTTACTTTAGTGTTCTGTATGCAACTTACTAATTATTTTAATGTCACACAGAAGAAACAGAGAGAACAAGAAATCAAAGGGGATGCCACTGCAGCCAATTCTGCAGCAATGTCCCCAGTGTAATAATTCACAGCAAATGACAAGAAAGAAGCTGAATTGCTTCTCTGAAGCCATTTAAATGAATCACTCTCCTTTTGTTTGGGGAAAGGGGAATTAAAACTAAAGGTTGAGAGATCACTAGAGAAAGATATTAGCTTGAACTGTGTTCCTGAGACAACTATTAAGCAGCTGCAGCCTAAAACACTTGATTACGTATTTCTCCAGCTTCCTCTTCCTTATTTCCCCATAACTCAAATTCAAAATCCTCAAAAAAACAAGGTATTCAGAATAAAGTCTCTGCAGATCTGAGGCTATAATTCATCACATAGCCAGGCTATAAAGGTTACCAAAATCTTAATCCAAATTAACTTTGCTTCCACATCCAAATTAACTGTCATTTCAAAAGTCACAGCAGATGACAAGATTCCTCAACTTTACCACTTTATTTATTCCTCACGCATTGTTACGATTTTCTTTTTAACAGGCTCAATCTATCAAGGCACAAACACTGTAATTCCCACTACACAAGGACACAAGCAGTCCTGTGACTTAAAGTCTATGTTTGAACATTTTTATTGATGTGGGGTCAGTCAACAATGTTGACAGCAAACCTAGATCTGCTCACTGTCCATAAAACCTGGCTAATCAGAATAGCAAAATAACGACTGCAGAGAATAAGTTTACTGTCATCAAAAAATCTAGTAATAAACATAGCCTCCAGTTATGTGCCATTCTATTCGGAATAGTCCCTGTAACAAAATGAAAGTACACACTAGCTAAAGCTGTTTAATCGATGCAGAATCAGATAACAACGACATAGGAGAGGTTTTAAAGATATCTATCACATTCTGCATTCATACACACTGCAGAAATGACACACACACACAGATATTTTAAAATAGAAGAAGAGTGCTCTCAAGTAGGAAAAGGGGAAGGAATACATTTTAAATTAAAAGGACTTTCCACAAATATAATTGTTTTTAAACCTGAGAAGATCCCTAATGAAATGAGGGCACTTCAAACAAGGACTAGGGTTCACTTGTAGGTCTCTGACTCAACACTGAGGCCCTGAGACTGGAGAACAGACGCTCCTACAAACAAAGAGTTCTTGTAACCAGCAGAAATTCTGGGTAAATACAGAAAACAATCTCTGTAGATCTGAAAGAGGAGGAAATTAAAAGGAAAAAAAAAAAAAACAGCTCTTGTTTGAGTAACCTTTAAATGGTAGCTTAGGTAACAAGAACAAGCAAACAGATTCAACTCCAGTGTTAATTCTTCTTGGCTACTGATTTAACTTTTATTTTCTCAAAAAGCTATACTTATCATCTTAACACAGCTGATTATTAAGGCTAATATATTATTATCCAAAAAGTATTACAGGGGGGAAAAAAATAGATCAGTCATTTGGTTTCACTGGAAACAGAAATGCTAGTAAAATTAAGGCTGACTTGTGACTACTTAAAAATAAAATATGCTTCTGTATCTTAAGAGTGTCAACCAGTAAAGATGGAGAGAGCCTTCTCTTACCTTTTGTATGAAGAAAATTCAGAGCAGAGGCAATATCTCTCACCACTTTGCTTGCTTCTCGTTCATTAAATTGCTTCCGCTTTTGTATATGGGCCAATATCGAACCTGTAATATTAGGTGAAGAAAACCTTTACGTGAATAGAAATATATAAATAAATATAATCCTTAATATAAATGCTGCCTAAGTTGAGAATGTCTCTGCATGGGCAGAGCCTTAACATCCCAAAGCTAGTACCAGTTTGCAGTAATAGGAGAACTGGATTAAGTGTGTGCAGGGCCAAAGAGAAGTCAGTTTGAAGAGTCAGCTGTAACTAGAACTACCCTAATCTTATTAGGATATTTACATGGCAGAAATGGTAGCTTCACCATTCATGTTCTCATGTAGAAGAACTCAGAAAATAATGAAGGACTAGTACCAAGTATCATGAAAACAAAAAAACCCCACGAGAAATTATATTAACAGTCTTTCACAGCATCCAACTTCTGAAAGGGGAAATGACAAAGAATAAGGTACAAATGAGCAGCCTCAATACGCAAGCATGGCAGTATATAATTTCCAAACAAATCATAGCCTTCTAGCTTAAGGAAAGCATGTAAGGCAATCACTTAATACTGCCCCACATCTCACTACTGACATGCCTATATTCCACACAATGCAAAGAACAGAAACTTGGTAGTACTTCTAGTAAAACACAAACCTCATCTAAGCATGGACATAGCCCTTCAGCAAAACCAGTCTCCTCCAGATCACAGAATACCATGCCTGTTGTACACCTGAATGAACTGTATCTCATTCTGTATAATGTGCCAACTGAAAATCTGCACCAGAATTCAATTGAAACATTTTTTGTTTCTATATCATTAAAAAAACCCAAATAAACAAATAAAAGAGCTCTAGTTTAAAACGTATACTACATTTCCCGCTCACATCAAGGTGAGGCTCAGGCAGAATTTGCCTGGGGTCTCACAAAAGACATTCAAATTCGAACACACTGAAGGATTGATAACCTACAGGCAGAGCACCCTCTGGTATACCTTTAAGGAAAGATGAAAGAAGGTTTGATTCCTTATCTTCTCTAACGCTATCACTCTTCTCAAAACATTATTAAAAAAAAAAAAAAAAAGTATTTTCCATGGAGATCCAGCCCCCACCAAATAACCTTACTGCTGTCCTCAGATTTCTTACTCAGAGAAGTAAGTTTATTAAAGCATCAAGAAATCGAAGAAGTAACTGCCATTTGTGATCAGCCCCCAATACAGTAAGCATTTTATATCTCTGGTGATTTCATATTTATTCTTGAATTGTAAATGTGCAAGGAAACCTCCCATCCTCTACTGTGTAAGTCCTGTTCTTATACCATCAATGCTGCTGTCACTGTTCCACAGCAACAGTTGAAACAGGAAAAAGGAAAGATCTTTACCAGGATATACAGTCATAAAGAAGAAAGATAGATGAACAGACTGTCCCATATACTTTGTAACACTGTTTCAGATGGCTGGAAGAGGGCCATTTTAGAATAGTTTATCAGATTTCAACTATACAACTTTCCCCTTGCTGATAACAACCTTTTCTAGCTTGCTACAGATTTCCTAAGGGCACAGAGTTCTAAGGGTTTTCCTGGTAGAGTTGTTCTTTACAGCTTTAGAAAATAATAACATTTCTTGAAATGTTTTCATCCCCATGGAAAAGCTCCCAGACTTTACAGTAAACAAGACTGAGCCACCTTTAGTACTCAATTCACTCAGCAAGCAATGCCAAGGTTTTGAAGGTTTATTTCAGATCACCTTTCCAAATAGAGGTAATGTCCTAAACTGTCTCAGATAAGAATTTTATCAGTATCAATGAAAAACATGCTCTACATACTTTATTTTCAACCCAGGTAGAGGAATCCTACAAAGTAACAAGGCACTTCCACTCAAGTTTTTACCATCTCTTCAGCATTCGTCAGAAAGCAAGTATCCGATAGCATCTCCCTAAACATATGGGGGTGGCGGGGAAGACGAAGAGAAGACTCCTAAATCATGCAAGTTCACTAAAATAAGCTGGATTTTAACACTTTCAGTAATGAAATGCTCCAACACTGCCAGGCAAAGTTACTAAATGGCTTCTGCAAATCATGGTACACATTGCAACTAAAATGGCAGCAGAGCTCCTTCAGTTTCCACAGCTACCGGAAGGTAAAGCTGAAAATGGAAAGTCCCAAGTTATGACCCAGCATTCTAGCTAACAATCCATCTCAAGGCTGGAGTTATTAAAGTAATGCTTGCATTCAAGATGAATGTTCTCACTTGTACCAGCCACACCGCTTATACCAACACCAGAATCTGTAGCTCCCATTATTTCTTTGAGAATCAGACTCACACTAACAAACACTTCAAACGTTGACATTTTCAGAGAGAAAACTAGCAGCCCCTCAATCCAAGGTGAAAACCGTAAAAATAGTAGCTAAGAAGAAGAATATGATACGGCATTATTATCCACACAGGTATACTGACAACCATACTGCTACACTTAAAGAAGAGGGTTAACTACTGGGGAAGGACGTGGAGAGAGGAAGAGAAAGAAAAAAAAATGCAGATTCATCCCTATCTACCACTTATAGTCCTAGAAGGACTACAATATAGTGCAAGCAGGCTAATTTATCAGAGAAGTGTGTGCACTAAGGAAAAGCAACAGTGTCAGAGGAAATCACAGTGAAATAATGCAGTGGTTGTAAGAGAAGGTAAACAAAAGCTTTTAATCACTCAAGAAAACCAGTGCCCTTCTTGAGAAGATCTCCTTTGTTTCACCTATACTGAAAGAATTTGCATTTCTCACGCATACAGTTTGCTGCTGAAAACCTTCATAGACAGAAAATAAATGGTGCTCCGAGGACAGAAGTATGTATCATGATAAACTCATGATATATACTTGCAGGTGGATCATACTCTTAACTCATGGTTTGGCACAACAGAAATTAATAAATTATATCCAATGCAGACAAGTATGAGAAAGCTCACAGTGTGCATGATACAGCCTTCTCATTCTCCATATGAGTGTCAAATGGTGGAGACCAGGGACCATACAAGTCCACTTGACTGGCCCTCTCAAACAGCCACAAGCAGAATGCCTTACAACTGGAGGTTTGTTTATTTATTTTTTTTTGCCACAGTTGCCCCATGCTGTACAAAGAGCATGTGTAATACCTGCCATATTGTGTCTCTTCTTGTTCTAAAGTGCTACCGACTTGCTAATATAATCCCAAAACTTCCATCTCAGTAGCAGGACCAAGATAACTCAATGAACAAAGCAACAGCTACTGTACGGTACCTCCTCGCAGCTTCTCAAAGACAAGGTAGTATCTCGTGTCATCTTCAAAAAACTCTATTAACTCCAAAATGTTCCTTTAAAAAAAGAAAAGGGGGCAGGGGAAGCAGAAGAAACAAATATACAGTGTAAGCAAAACAATGAAGAGTTTCAGTGTGCATAATTAGAAAGTGCCAGAAATAACCAAAAATAAAAATGCTAATTTAAAAAGTTGCTTTGGTTGCCTATGGCATTAAAAAACATTTCCCACTCATACTGAAACTTAAGCAGTAGGAACAGGTCAAACATTAAAACCTCCAACAAGCAGGATTGTCAAAGGGTTCTGCTACTGTTCAATTAGCAGGAAGATAACTGATAATACATTGTATTTAATGATTTGGAAGAGTATTTGTGCTGCAGGCAAGAACAAAAAAAATAATTAGACTGGCATTCTTTCTCCCTGGAAGTCACAAAACAAAATGCAGTGCTTGGAGAAGACAGACACCTGTCAGTAGAACTTTAAGACCAGCACAGTACCTACCATTTTTAGATTAAACCCTGTTTAGACATAGACTTTGGTGTTTGCAGCACAACACAAACACTGTAGGTTGTCACAATGTCAAACAGAAGTCAGACCTTTCTATTCTTTGAATAAAGATAAAAGCAAAATTCGGCATGTGGTCACAAGAGCTTGAGTTTTTAATCAGTTACATACTGGATGAACACATACTCTTAACCACACACAGAACAAAGATACCTGCTTCTCTACAGTACAACTTAAGCCCATGAGTTTGGTAAATAAACTTGGTTTTAAATTGTCTTTAAGTACTATACTAAAAATTTGTAACAAATGCTCAATATGAGGGGCACAACTGCACTACGGATAGAATATATCCTACAGCTCTGCAACTACAGATCAACAGAAACATGTGACATGGTTTCAGAATTGCCTTGAACAAAGAGCACACTGCCACTAACAGTGCAAGTTACTCCCTGCTTTTCAGCCACAAGTGGCAGCTTTAAATTTGCTTCATCCTGTCTGCGGCTGTGTGAATTCAGCACACTCATTCAAATTAGAAACTAGTTTTTGGCTGATGTAAGAGTTTCAACACAAAAGCAGGAAGCCTTACACTAAGAGGAGGGCAGATCACATGGGAAGGAAAGGAAGAGCAAGACTGTCCCTTTCAACAGTAACCGGCAATCTGGTCAGTTTTTGCTGACGGTGAAATAACATTTTGAAATTCACCCCTGCGACCTCCTCATTTGATGAAAATCTGTACATAACTGAAGAAATTTGGGCTATACTGAACCAGCTGCTATATGAGTTATGTCACTTTTGATCTGGAAGCATTTCCTTAAATTTCACAGATACAAGAAAAAAAAATCCTGTTCTGAATGGGTCACAAGTCTAAATTTCAACTGGTGTTAAGACTACCACAAAGGTCCTAATCTAATCAGAAAGAGGCTTCAAAAACAAGACAGTTAAATAAACATGAGAACCTATACTTACTTATTACCCTGACACTGGTACAGCGTTTCTATTTCCCGAAAAACCCGACTCCGACTGTGTCCAGCATTTTTTTCAATGATCTGTGGAAAGAGTCCATATTTGAAAAATTACTGCAGTAACTGTGCACATGGCTCTGGCTTTGGGTAACTATGATCTAGAGCTCGAATCTCAGGCATGCCCGCTATAGAGAAAAACTCCACCTTTGCTGATTTAATTTCTAATCTGCCAGCCACTTATGGTGCTAGCAGAACTCTCGAAGGCATTTAAAGGACAACACAAGTGAGGAAAGGAAGAGAAGAAAGGAACCAAACCCACATGTTACCACAGCTGCCGATCAGTTACCACAAGGCTTTTCCTGTGTCATTTTAACTGTGAGATACAGAAAAGGAAATCCTTTTGAATTATTCTAAAAAATAAATTGGAGCCATATCAAACATCTAATACTCAAAAAAAAAAGAAGAAGAGATCAGTCACTGTAAGCATTTAAGAAAATAGTACCAGATCAACCACAAAATGAGAGTTTGGTTCACAGTGCAAACCTCATAGAAATCTAATACTAAAACATAACCTACTAAAAACAACACATAGGGAATCTCAGTGCCCTTCTGCACTGCCATCAGAAGTTAGCTTCCTTCATACACTCCTCAGACTGAAAGAGGGCAAGGACAAGGGCTGATCTTAAATGACATCTATGTGAACTGAAAGCATGACATCACTGCAAATACAATCGTATTATGTTACAGTCGATATCAATTTCTCATTTTTACACCTAGAATTCTCCCATAAAGAACAGGCAATCATTGAAAATACTATATGGGACTTAGTGCTTAAACATGCCTAATACATAAAGCAGCTATTTCTTCAATTTAGATTTTCAAATTCAAAAATTTTATAAAGAGTATGCAAACTTTCAGCATCCACAGGATCAAAGTTGAAAAGGCTTAAAACTTTGCACCTGTAGTTTTTGCAACAGAATCAAGCATAAAGATTCCTATTCCTATTACTTGTGCTTATAATTAACTGCGGACTCAACACAGCCACAAGCGTGTAAAAGAGCCCTACCGCTCAAGGTTCAGAATGCAGAAGATTCACCTCCATCAAAAAAAGAAAAAAAGAAGAAAAAAAAAAGACAGCTTTCTATGAACTGGTAGCAGTAACTGGTGCTCTTTGAGCCCTAAGCAGCTTTCTCAAAAGCTTGTATTATTTGGTAGGCCACTGTACATAACGACTCTTCCTTTTCTTTCGTAAGAGGAGATAAAAACTGCTAGGACTACATTTGAGTCAGGACAAGCAGAAAGCAAGCCCTGAAATCTAGCCACCATAGATAATCTGTCATTTACTGTTTGAGAATTCCATCTTTGGCTGATATCCCAGTCCACTCAGGAGGCACGATACTTAGGATGACAGATTTATCAATGGTTATAATGCAGGCTCATTTCAAGCATCAAGAATTTTCTAGAATTACACACTCCATTATAGGTTTTCAGATTTTCATTGAGATGCAAGAGGGGAGAAGATATATTACAGACAGAAGTGACACTGCTTTTATTTTATACTTACTTTTACTGCATATTCTTTCCCAGTTTGGAGACTGACAGCACCTTGAACTTTAGCATATGCTCCTTCACCAAGGAGCTCAGCAGTCAGCTTGTACAAGTCTGCCAAAGAAATCCAGCACAAAGGGGACATTAGCCATGGTATTTCAGTGAATAAGATCAAGACAAGCAATTTCCTAATAAGCATCCCTCATGAGATAGCAACTGAAAAAGCTCCCTTAGTAATGAAGATGGGAAATAGATTTATGCACTACTAGGGGGGATGCATCAGCTTTAATTATGTCTCATTTTTTCATCTTCCCCACCCTTTAGAACTAAACAAATTTAAAGTAGATTTTATTCCAGCAGCAAAAATACAATTTGTTCATACAGCAAGCATTTTATACCTCAGTGACTGCTAGAATCTCATCTACTTTCCTCATCTTCATTTAAAACCAAGATTGATTTTCTCACATAAAAAGCATTTCATTTCTCCTTGATCAGAAAATACCTACCATACAAAATCTACTTGCACTGGGTATTTTAAGTATAATTGAAATGTTAATATTTAAACTCAGCAGATAAGCACCCTCTTGATTTGCGATCTACCTAACAACGCTACTTCCCCACTTAGAAGTTGACACTGATGAGTTTAGTCCCACTAAAGGAAAAGTGAAAGATTAAAACATAGGGGGTAAAGAAAAACAGAACCATGAAATTATGATGTTGGCCAAAGAGTAATGTTTAGCTAAGAAAACTAAGAACAGCCGAAAGAAATTAGAGCATTAAGATTAGAGATTGGGAACTGCCACCAACCTTCAAACTTTCCAGGGACATGATCTGTGGCTCTGGTTCTTTTTTTCTTTTTCTTTTTCCCACTGTCTGCTATGGGGACAGGCTGACTGCTGACCATCTCTGTGTGGCAGAACATAAAGGTGCCTTTAATATACAATCAATTGCCTTACTTAAAAACAAACCCAGGCTTGTATCTTTATGTTAAGCTATCTCAAAGATTTTCCGCTGCTCTTCATCACAGGCTGCCATCTCTCCCCCTAAAATCAGAGGGGGCCTAAAAATACAATTTGAGTGCTACTGAAAAACAGAGGAAGTTTGATAAACAAGTCTAAAAACAGACAAAAATAACTACGTGACCATTATGACTCCTCCTCACGCAGCATACAAAGTTAAAGCATGGGAGTAACCCTGCCAACAATCACAAGCTACCATCAACCCAAAATGTGCACAGAAGCAAGACAGAACTTTCAGCCTTCACAAAGGTGCTCTGCATAGAGCTGTGCTGCTGTTTCAAAATATTTTTAAGTGACACTGCTTAAGGAAATGAGCTCCCAAAACAAAAGTGGAGAATGGGAATCCTCCAACACAGCAAGATAAAGCAAACAAGGATTAACAAGTCAGAACGGCAATCTAGATCAGTTTATACCTCCAACAGGCCAGCCCAAGTCCTCACAGAACCATGATGCCCCTTCCTAAACTGCAGATCAGTGGATAAGTTATGCTCCAAAACAAGCAGTGCTTTTGGCCTTTACATACTTATCCTGCATCATACATCTGCAGATGTTTAAAAAAGTCAGTCAGAGGTAACAACTCACTGAAGCAAACTAATATAGCAGAAAAGGAAAAAAAAAAAAAAAACACGCACTTATTCTTAGGGAAGGTCTAACAAAGCAGTGCATATACTTCTCTGTGCCTTCATACAGCTAGCATATTTCTGAAAAGTTTAAGTAATTCCACACTCTACTCACATGAACACTTCTTTAAGTTCAGTCACGTTCCTGCCAGGTTGGCCCTAACAGTTAAAAATTTTGGCTCAAAGTCTTTAAGGCTGTAGCAAAGCACTGTAAGACATTTTACAGCTGTGGTATTTCCAAATAAATTCACATTTACAGATCTATAGTACAGAAAAAAGTAAATTCCTCAAGACAGTAAAATTATGATAATACTGGCAATGAAAAAGATCACGCCTTAAAAACCAAAAAGTTTTCTAGCAATCCTCTTTTAACAAAAGGCCTTTTAAAATTGCTGGAAAGGATTGTTGGTCTTTTTAAAAAAAAAAAACAAAAAAAAAAAAAACAAAAAAAAAACTTTAAAACATTTTTCTGCCTTTCGCTGTTTCTAAAGTGTTTCTAAAACACAGGAGAAGCTCTGAGGCCGAAAATACTACACAGCAGCCTACCAATACATAAAATACAAAAAGATGAGGAAAAGGTATTTTTCTCGTCAATATCTGTCAGTAGTAGCTATTGAGTGTCACTTAAAACTCACAAGTTGTCTTAAAATCTGAGATAAGCGCTATTTTGAAAGCCATTTCACTTTAACAACAGCTAACTGAAACACTTAAAAATGTATCTCTCAAAGCCACAGTCATCTATTCAAGCGTAGTAAGTTACCATTTTCAAATCTTAAGTAAAATGTGTTAAGATATTATTGTGATGGAAGACACAAGTGACTTCTAAAATACACTGAGAAATATACAGGCATACATTTCACCAACTTTTGAAAAAGTTTATTTTAACTCAAACTTACAGCCATGCAGTTTTGAATTCTAACATAAAGAGATGGCTAGCTTTTAACAGCAAGTTCCAAATCTCCCTGAGTTTAATCTGCAATAGAAGCTATTCAGAGTTGGGAATCAGAACAACAAACAGAGCTATTTAGAGAGAGAGCTACTCCGCTCGAAGATGATGCCTGATTTCCAGAAGGTGTTTATCAAGTTACTTTAATGACCTAAGCTTCTGCAAGTCAACAAGTCATACCTAAACAGGTTCTATGGCATTTCAAATATTACACAGATTCAGGGCTCATAACAGAGGATAAAAATTACGCAAAAAAGACAGGAAACGAATCCTGCATCTTAGCAGAGCTGACATATTTCTTTCTTCACAATCATTTCCCACACTCTACCAGTTGGCCATGATATTTATAACCTGGTGTTTCACAGTTTACTACATTATTTCAATTCCCTTTAGTCTGAGTCAATTCTTAAACTACAGAGAACTGCTTCTTTGAAACCAGAAAATTCACTAGACTTGTATACAGAAACCAAATTACTGAAAAACTAATGTTTCCAACCTATAGTCTAGATCAAATTTGCTATCAGGCATGAAATGTTTGCTATATTAACTTTTTATCACCCCTCTGGTCTGCCATTTCATTGCACTGTGTTGTTCACTTCTCTGTCAAAAGAACTTTTCCTTTAAAGTTATCACAGTTTCATTCTCATTATTCATTCTCATTATTTGTTTTAACGAACCAGCAAGAAGCTTAATTAACAATGGGAATTACAAGAAAATAAATGCCTTTAGTCCAGCTAAATGTTTTAGGGGTTCTACTTCCTTGACGAGCTATTCTTCAAGCTTTCAAAGAAATGCATGGTTTTTATGACCATATAAACCAAAACAGCAGTATGCTAAAGAGTTTCTATTGACGCTTAGCAACCCTCAACCATCCACACAATGTTGAGGTGTCCTGCATGCTGCAGGACCACCTTGAGTGACACAGATACTGCAGGCTCACAGGAAACTCTCCCTGCCACACGGAAAGCTCAGAGACAGGATGAACTGCTGCAGAGGGCATGGACACATCAGGTCCAAGAGAAACGTATGTCATTTAAAGGTCTTTATACATCATAGCTCAGCCCTCCTTCCACCAAACCAGCTCATCCACCCACCTTGCAGTCTAGGCTGGCTGGAGTACAGAGAGGTGGGAGTACAATGCCACATTGTTTAGCAAGCATTATTTGCAGCAGATAGTCAAACCTTTGATAAAAAGAGCACTTCTTAAATCCTTCTCAATCATAATAGAGTTAGTTTGTTTCTCTACAGGACTACTGTCTGCCTAGCAGTCTGACAAAGCTGAAGAAACAACGAACAATTTGAGTTCTGGTCTGTCCTTCTCTTATAGTCAGGTAAGGACTATTGTCCATAGAATAACATAGCCCAGCAAATTCCATAGTGCAAGCAAAAGAGAGCAAGCTTCTGTTTAAACTGCAGTCTTGTCATTTTATTATCACTGTAATTCCATGCTGAAACAATATTGAATACGTACATTATTCAGTCTTGTGTGGGAAGGTGATAGTTAAGACAGAAGCCCTTCCTTACTGCTATTGTGGCCTCTACATCGTTTTCAAAAGGATGAACAACAGCACTTATCATAAAGACAACTCACAAATACTGAAAAGTGAACAAATACCATAAGTTAACTGCATCCCAATCTTAAAAAAGTCCCCTTTCATCTTGCTTCCCAATACTCTGCATACAAATATGCCAAAATCAGCCATGCCTTTCATTTGAATGTGCTTTCCCAAAGGAAAACAGAGACGTATTTTTTAAAAATACATAAGCATATGCATGTCTTGGGAGCTCTTGGATGCCTTTTTCTATTAAGAAGCAGATACCTTGTTTGTGCGTTTGAATTCAGCAAAAGAAAGCAGTTCAAGCAGTGATTTTGAGTACTACCATCTCCTTCAAAATTGGGTCTTGCCTTAGCAGGGTTGTTCTGTAAAAGAAAAGTAACAAAGATGATCACATTTACATTCAGAAGTTGTATAAATGTTGTTATATATGTTAGGGTAGTGCCCAGAGTCTCAAGAGGTCAGAAGAACCAGTTGTTACGGGCTTACTGGGAACACGCAGCAGGAGCATGCCCCCACATTACAGATTTTATAACCCAGAAATACAGAAGGCAAAAGATAACAAGATTCCCAGAGCTCCATTCATTTCAGCTGAAGAGTAGCCCCCCTCCTTACATTCTTACAAAAACAAAAGAGGGATTTCTGGTGTTTATTAGTTCTAGTTGTTCTAACACTGGAAAAATCATAATGAGTTGAGGAATAAAATACAACATTACTCTTCACAGACAAGAAGAATCACGCTCCTACCCTAGATCAACTGGTTATCAAGATACTGAGCACTAAAACTACAGCCAGAACAGTCTCTGTGGTCACCAAATTAAAATATATTTTGAAACTGGTTTTGATGGCAGCTGAACAAGCTCAGACAGACCAGGAGCATGAGTAAACACTTTCCACAGCTGCAAATTTTCTGCTGAGAATAGGTACTACCAGTACCTAACTCACTCCTAGCAAGTGACAATTAACAGTGATGTTCAGATAAGACCAGCTGTTACAAGAAAAGGAGAATCGTGACCCTCGAATAAAACCTTTGTGGATTCACAGAAAATAGCCACAACCCTGAATTTGACAGGGGAAATAAACTTGTAGAGGATGTGTCAACACAAGACATTTCAGATCACCAAGATGACACCTAAACAAGGGCAACTACAGAAACATTACTGTCCCACAGATACTGCAAAAGCAAAGATTTTTTTTTTATTCAGACCGAGTAAAAGCCCACTGAGAAAACTGCTGAGGCTTCTCTGAGACTTGAAAACACTATTTTTTGACTAACTGAACAACAGACTACTGTGCATATTCTGAAGAGCATCCAACTTCTCTCCCTTGATTTACACTTATTTTCAAAGCCAGCGTTTACATATCCAACCAATGAGATTCAATGAAACTGGCATGAGTAAGTTCCTATCTTGCACAAGTATGACATATCTACGATTCTCAGACTTCAAACAGAAATTTATGTCCTCAAAACTCTAAAAAAGTTAAGCCACTTCAAAGTTTCAGACATCCAGACAGAGCTTTGGACAAAAAAAAAAAAGAGAGAGAGAGAGAGAAAGCTGAGCCTGAAATCTGTTTCTAACTCATGTGCTCACATCACATCATCCTTGGGCCCTCCCTTCTTCAGGCAGTACTCTGAATGATATAGATGTGGCTCATCATGAAAAAGGAGTCACTCAGCAGGTGCCAATCCTGTTGAGACTTGCTAGTTGCAGGAACCTCACACAGGGGGGGAAAAAAAGAAAAAGAAAAAAAAATCAAAGCAACTTCTGTAAAGTGACTGCACAGTGGTTAACTGCGCTTACATGGCAGGTCAAGAGATACACCCGTTTGAAGAGGAAAAAAGCCCAATTCTATATGAGATCCCTGTATCAAACCCAGAGACTGATTATTTTAACATTCTTATTCTGTACAGCTTTAAAATTGAAATGAAAACTCTTTAAGTGAGCATTCCTATAGGTCATTCATTTTTATAGTAGCTTGCCATAATTCATTCTTAGTTTTAGAAGCAAATTTCTTACCCTCTCTACAAGAAGGTTTCTTGTATTATTTCTCAATCTGAATTATGCATGGATAAGGAGGAATTTAAATGTTAATGCTCTCGCATCTTACTGGGAAGATATCTGAATGTTTTTTAAATGAACATCCTGAAGTCCATAGGAAGCCTGGGTGACCCAATTTCAAGGAGGAGCAAGTTTGAGAAGACAAGATTGAGAATTTTTCCTCAAAGGAACGCATACACAACAACTGACACTATCTTTCTAAAATCCTTCACTCTATAGAATACAAAATTACAACAATCTTTTTCCTTCCATCTGTACTTCTCCTTCTGATTCCGTTCTGTCATACTTTTAGACCGGAGTCACCGTATCTTTCTGTGTTCGTATCTTTTTCTGTGTACGCAACTTGCAGATTCTTAACACTTTGCACTCTCAGCTAGCCACTTCCCTTGCAAGCTAAGCATGGTGTTTTTGAGGGCTCTGAGTCAGACCATCCAGCAATGGGTGGATCTCACTTGTTGTTTTGCTGTATAATGCTGTATAATACAGAGTTACTTCAAAAGATTCCCACCCCAATTTATTACTTCACTGTGATTACTACTGAGGAAACAGGGAGAATGTTAATACAGTGGAGAGCATTAAGTACTCCCTTCATGTCCCCCACCTGTCAGGAGAAAATAGCATATTGTAGCACACACGCTTCAGACAGCAGTTCTTCTGAGATCTGTCTACATTTACAGACACACACGCATTTCTTTAAACATATCAGTTGTCACTCAGAATAACAGCAAGAGAAATGTTTTGTTTGCCTTTGTATCTTTCCAGAGGGGAGGATAACAAGTGAGCTGATCCTGCTATGATAACAAGTGAGCTGATCCTGCTATGAGCTAACAGCAAAAATAACACGCAAAACTAGAGGTGCTTAAAAATAAACTGTAATTCTTTCAATTTCTTGATCTAGGATAAAGTGGGAATGCCTTTGAGGCAGCTGCATGAATAATAAGACATAGTAATGCATTATATTTTACCAGGCTAGCGAACAAAAATAAACACTAAGCCCTGCCTGGGACATTAAGGCATACACCCTGGCTACAGCACTGAAAATCATCTTCCTTCCTTGCACATACTGCACATGAAGTAGTATAGCTAAGTAAGATATTTAATGCTACCGTCCACCGGCAGACAATTAATATTCAAGAGCTTCCATCACACTGCAGTAGGAACTCAACTGCAAAATTATTTTAAACTCCAGACTGCACATATTCTAAAAGAAGAAATCCATGTAACAGTATTTTGACTTATCTACTTAGAGTTTCTCTAACCCCTAGAGCAGTTTTAAATTGAGGAAGCATACAGGGCAAGTAAGTTCTGAGGGGCACTTATAAAACAGTAAGCTGCTTACCCTCTTCCACACCTGATGGCATCAAGAACTCTCAGAAGATTCTGCATCACCAATCAGCTTCTCTAGCCCCAGCTGGCTCTCTTGCTACTTTTAAAGTGTAAACCTAAGAGAAAAATGAAAAGTTATCTTCTAAGAAGTTTAACACAGCTACAAGAGAAGCATTTCCTGCTGTTGCTTGACTCCCCACAAATGATCAGATAATAACATTTCTCAACTAGAAAAAAGGCTACATAATACATGCTCATATTAGTAAACAAGCTTGTTTTAAGAGGTTAATCTAAACAAGTGTTTTAAAAGTCTGAAGCAAGACTTTTATTCCTTTCTCCCCTCCTCTGTACTCCCAACTCTAATTAACATCCATATTAATGCCCTTACCCACTGAATTTTTACATAAAATTTGTATCTGTGTTTTGATACCTTGTTATCAGAAAGACTGAAATACAAGAGCAAATTCCTCACAGTACTGAACAGATTTTTGAAAACACTGAAGAGTTCTTATACAACATTCATACTAGCAAAAAAATGTCATGACTGACAATACTCAACTTCAAGAGACTTTCAAGTGTCCAAGGCACCCAAACCTACTTTACCTGGAAGCTTGCCAACAGCAAGAACAAATACCTTAAACCTGTAGTGGAAGATCTTCAGCTCCGCAAGCATATTTTTGCCTTACTTCCATCCAGCACCTACAAGGCATAAAGATGTTTGTTCTGAAAAAAACAGCCAAATTATACTATTAACAGTTATCAGAAAACATGCTAGTCTTCTTGAGCTAGCTGTATGGCATAAATCTGCGTGAGAGAGAAAAAAGAAAAGAGACTTTTATGACCAAATATAAAAGTATGAGGGGGTAAAATTTTAATCAGTGGTTTATTTTTACACAAGTCCACCTGGCACTCCACACAGAAGTGCCAACAGCATCTGGGAACGGGCTGGTTTTTGGCTATCACACAAACTCTTGAGGTAGTAGCAGAGCTGTGGTCAGGGCCACGTTAGTGTCCTGCGTTTACTCCTACTCCCTTCGAACCGCTTCGAAGGTCACCCCGGGCAGACCAGCACACACTGCACAGCTAAAACGTGTGTTAGAACGAGCCAGGTTTCCGGTGTTCCCGGGGGAAAGGGGCATAATTCTCACTATTTTATGACAGATAAAAACTACAAAGAAGAGCCCAAATACCAGAAGATTGCTTGTGAACGGTCAAACGACACGCTCACTTGCCTTCCTTTGTCCAGGCTTCTTCTGCTCCAGAAATCTTAATAGAAATCAGCGAAGCTTTATAGGCTATTAAAAAAAAAAAAAAAGATATTATACACGCAACACAGCGCTTAAGCCGTCCGGGAATAGCCAGCTCCGTACAAAAAGAAACTCCCGCTTCCCTCGGGCGGGGGCCCCGGCACTCGCGGCTCCCGCGCCGCACGGAAATTTTACTGCTTTTCAACTGTCACCAGCAGGGACCGGACGGGCTCCGCGCCCCAGCGCTGCAGCCCGAGCTGATGCCGCCGCCGCCGCCCGAGGCGCTGCCCGCCAGCGGGGTAACGCCCCGCGCTCCCCGCACCCCCTCGCTGCCCCGCCGCGGCGGCAGCGGCGGCGGCGGGAGCCCCCACAGAGCCGGGGGCCCGCGCGCGCGCGCGCCCCCGCGGCGGCGGCCCCTCACCTCCATGGCGCGCGCCGCTCCCGCGGCGGGAGCGCAGGCTCCGTAGAGAGGGAAAGCGCATGCGCGCGGCCGCGCGGGCCCCCGAGTAACGCCCGGAAGAGGGCGCGCGCCCTCCGCGCGCACGCGCGCTGCGCGAACCCCCCTCCTCCCCCCGCCCCCCGCGCGGCAGCCCACCGAGCAGGGCGGGTGCGCGTGCGCAGTGCGGGCGCCGTGAGGCGGGGAGCGGCGCTGTCACCCCCCACCAGAGAGGGGGCGTGCGCAGTGGGGTGCTGCCCCCCGAGCTGGGCTGGCGGCTCGAAATGGGCGCCCTCACAGGAGACCTGACCCTGTCCCCACGAGGCAGGAGGGCGCAGCGCCCCTCGGGGCAGGCCGTCCCTCAGCCTGAGCCGTGGGGCTTGGTGGCTGCCAAGGCCAAGAGCACGGCGGACACCGTCTTGCATTGCCGGCGCTGTCCCTCACGTCCCTCTGCCCGCTCCTGCGCGGCCGCGGCAGGCGCTCGAGTCTCAGCTACAGACAAGCGCAGTCTTGTACAGCCACCAACAGCAAGAAAGTTGCTTTCCCTCTTTGCACAGCTATATCTTCTTCCTCTCTTGTTTCTCCTCCTTGACACATCCCTTCAGGAGTGGACAGCCCTGCTATAGCTTTAGGGTGGAAATGAGGTGAATTAGGACCAGTTGGTGCTGTGCAGCACAGTCAAGCACTGAGAACTGCTTGTGGAGCAAGACAGTAATTAATCCAACAAAAATCAGGACATCCTGTAAGAGCAGTAACTTCTCAGAAAGCACCATAGTGAGTTCAGAAAAGAAAAAAAAAAAAAGAAAAAAGAAAAACAGGCTATCACATCTTCTGTTTGTATGAAATATATGTTCCAGCAGTGTGTTAGGGCACAAGACGGATGACACAAATGACTTTCTAGAAATCTCGTGAGTTCAGATCTGTTTTCTCTCAGCTTTCTCACCAAGTTGAAACCATACTGTCTATGCAATGCCAGCAGCACAATATTTTGAAAGTTCATTTCCTTGTGTGCTTTCTCTCTGTTTCCTCTGCAAGCATTTCTATACAAGCCATTGATTTTTCATAAATTTCTGGTTTAGCCTGAGGAGCCACCTAGGTGCTTGCCTATCTTGGCAATCTCTCAGGTAGCAAAGGAAGAATCTTCTGTCTCTTTGCCTTCAGAGCACTGTGGCTGAAGAGGATGGTGTTTGTGTTGTCTCCTGACATTCAGTAAGCCAGATATACCTTAAAGCAGATCAGACTAAGAACATAAGAAAAAGTAAAGTAATACAAACCAAGAAGATTAATATAAATCTGTCTTCATTCCCGAGGTCCACCTGGATGTCCAGACATAATTACCACTGTTTTGCTTATCTTTGTTGTCTGCTTTGTGCCTCACCACTGTGCTGCTCCAAGCTGCTCCATGGGAATTTTCACTGAATGTACTATTCTACAAGTGGTCCCAGTTATTGCTCTGAGCCCTGGTCAAACATCTCCTGTGAGACATGCAGGAGCAAGTGGGTGATGTTGCTATGATGCCAACCACCTGTCTGGTTGCAGGAAAAGAAAGCAACCTCAGCTCTGCCGTACCTCCATCAGAGTTCAGCTCAGCTGTGCCAAGAGTTCACTGTCTTCATCCCACATGCGTGCTTTTTAAATGCTTCATGTTTCAGGGTGCAAGTGTGTTTAAGGAGCTAGGAATGAAATTAGGAATTTTAGGAGAAACAGAATGAAAGCACTGCTGTAGGCCAAAACCTGAAAAGGACTTGCAGAAATCAATGCTGTACACTTAACTTGCTTCTTCTGCAGATACCAAACACAAGCCACCCCTCAGCAGCTTATCTGTATTCCAGCCTTGCTTGCTTAAATCTCCTCTAGGATAAGCCCCAACCTTTCTTTGTTAGGATGCATTTTCTCATTTTTCCACACTCTTTTGAATCATTTACTCAGTTGCCTTATTACCCACATTTATTTCCTCACCTCCTCAGAACTGCTGTCCCTTTTTGTCTGCCAGTGGAAGATAAATCTCCCTGTTTGTGATCCCTATAGCTACAGAAGAGGAGCAGCACTGTAAAATCAAAGAGGCAAAGACAAAGGTGCTATTTATGTTTTTTGGTCTTTTTAAATGAGTGCTATTAAATGGAGATTTTAATTTTTTCAACTTTATCTCTTCTTTAGATTTGTTACTGCCTGTAAAAATATTTGACTATAAAAACAATCAGGTTGTCTTCTCAGGAGAGACACAAAGCTGCAGCTCTGCACAAAAGCATGTGCGCAGAGGGAAAACAAGCAAACAGGCGAAAAAACGAACCATACTAATAGCAAGGCTCTTGCTTTGTGGTTGGCAGATAAGCCCCTTCTTTCTATTTTACAGAGAGGAGCTCTGATCCAATTCTCAAATGTTAGAAAGGCTCAACCAGGGACAGTTATCTGTGGTAAATATTTCCCACTAGAAGGCTGAGCAGTGGATTCATTTGCAGACAAGTATCCCTGACACAAAGGAGCTTTTTTCATACCAACTCAGATTGACATTTTAAAAGGTCATATTCAGTTTGGATGACATTTCAATCCACCACTCATAGTAATAAACTAAATAAAAGATGTAAACTTGCTAAATTTAGAGTCAATTAAAAAAAGTGGAGATTAAAATTGTAAATTAAAGTGAAAAAGTGTAGATTAAAATCAGATCCAACAAGAACTCCTGCAAGATAATACTCCTTAGCTTATTTATAATCTATCTATCTTCTCCAAAAAGATTTCAAATGTCAGTAGAGGTATTAGCATTCCTGCTAGCATGCATATGTGTGTGTATGTATATGCGTACGGCTACAGATATCAGATAACTAATGGGAATCTTGGAAGCAGAACCTGCGTAAGCCTGGACAAACCTGAATTCCAAGCAATCCAGTTGGCAGGACTTTAGCAGAAACTATATAGGAGGCTTAACCCACTTTGTTTTGTGTTTGCATAGAGCTGGGAGCTTGCAAACAAACTGTTACTACATTTCAGCTAAGAGATGGTAACTTTACATAACTAGAGCCTGTAAATGGAGGGTGACTGTGGCGAAAAGGTGCAGTCCTTCCTGCTCCCAGAGCATTCAGAAATCATCACTAAGTTGGCATGCAGGGAAAGCATGCTCTGGCCCAGCAGAAACACTGAAGCTTCATTTCCTAGGGAGACAGTCCTCTGAATGTGTGCAGTGCTCTGATTTCTAATAAGGTGCAAGCCAAGTTAGTATTTTTCCAAAGCTGTCATCTGTGGCAGCTCTTCCTCCAAGTGAATCTGAATACAGCAGTCCGTACAGGTTGAGGACTCCCTTGCTTCCCTCTCTTCTCAGGGTATTAGTAGTCTTCTGCCTTTGCTAGCTGACCACCTATTCCCACAACATTTTTAGAGTTTTTTTATCCTTGAAGGATTCAGGAGTTAAGTCTGAACATCTCATGTACAACTCGTGATCAGAAGAGCAGAGCAGTCTGGGAGAGTCATAAAATACATGCAAGCCAGTTCAAACCCTAAACATCTAGAACCGTATCAGCTATGAAGAGATTATCTCAAATATTTCTAATCTATTTTCAGATTGAATTCATTTGGCTTTTAATTCACATGTGTTGCTTCTTGTTACACCTTGTGTTAAAGGCCTCTTATACAACACAGCGTTTTCTCTCTGTGAAAGTAGGCATCTATTCTCAAAACAAGATCTATGTACTTAAATCCTTCATTTTTCCATCCTTTTTGTTACCTGCAAGATAACCCCAGCTGCAGAACACACTTAACCAGAGAGCAACTCTTAAGCTTCAATCTAGCCTCTTATAAAGCAGGAAAAGCAGGATCTTGGTTTTCATTTTGTTGTTTCGAATAAAATAGGCATGGCATTTCTAGGAAATGGTTATTTCAGAGCTGAGTCCTGTGAAAAGGGAAGAAGAAAAAACCTCAAATGGTATAATTGGTCTATTAAACACAATAAAATAAGTCGTTCTTCCACATGACTTTTTCTTTTATTTTTAATGGCTTTTCAAGTACATATCTGCTTTTTACTGATGCAGCACACAGCAGAGAAAATAAGGAGGTATCTATGCTGACTCTTAGACAAATAAAAAATAATTACTAAAACTAGTTTTTATTTAGCAGTATTAAAATTAGATCACAATATTTTGGCCTGTGTTTTATTACTAAAGTGATTTTTAAGTCTTACCTGGAATTATCCGTCTATTATCTGCCCACAGCCAAGCACCTAAATCTATATTTAAGCACCTGCAGTCTAGTCTAGTCTGGTTTTCAAGACATAGAGCATGTACCATTCCCTCTGCTGCTCAAGGAAGCTGTAAAGGCTCAGTTGCTCTGAAAATTATACTTCTCATTTGGGCAATTAAACTCAGACGCATGCTCTTCCAATTGCATTTGATAAGTTCAAGCTTCTTTATCATTCTTCTGTTGTGAATATCCCTTCCCCATCAAAAAAAGACAAAAATAAAAACCCAACAAACAGTGCTGTTTCTTGCAGGAAATCCTGCAAATTCATGTATAGCATCATGAATCTTGTGAGATACACCTACTCCTAGAGGTCATATATCAGTTTTGTCCCATCTGACAAAGCTGTTCACAGCAGTGGATGAGGGGAAATTTTCAAAATTTATGTTAGAAGTCCTGGTATGGATTTGTGAATACCGTGGTGAAACCTGCTTTTCCTACAGCCAGCTTCATAGGAAGCACTCATACCTTCACATAGTGCCTGCCCACTACCAACTGGGACAGAGATCTTGAAGTGATTTCATTTAATGGGAGGCCAAAGTAATGTAGGAACTGGACAACATGCTGTCTGTTGGAGGCAACTTAATCTAAGCTGCTGAAAACCACCAGCAAAGTGTTTGCCTCTACCGTACATGTTGATCATTAGATACCATTACTGCATGTCCCTAAATACCCCTGTTTACCCTAAACAGCTGTTCAGCAGCAGCAAAGTGACTCCTACCAATAAATCCAGATTTAAGAAGTTTGTCCTGCTGGAATCAGTCCATCTCAGCTTTCGTATGCAAGGAGATGTCAGAGAGGTAGGTTCCCCACATTCAGTGGACTTTCCAAATAGTCCAAATAGGGATAAAAAAAGACTCAAGGAAACAGAGCAGGATTTCCATCTGTTCTGCACCATCACAAGGGCAGCCTCAGCACTGCAGTTCAATCACTTCGTATGTCCCGGCTAGGCTCGTGGTGCCTCAGGAATCCATGCAGTGCCCAACCATACATACTGCACATTTCCCTACAGAAGGAAACAACACAGCTACACAACTGGGATTCTCAGATATGAAAGGTGCTGTACAAGTGATCCATACTAAAAAGGGAGATTGTCAGTTTTCTGTTACATGCTTCCCCTAGAGTAGGTTTGGTTTTTTTAGTCTTATTATCGCTGTGTACTGCTAGCAAGACAGTCCACTATAAGGATGTCTGTGAGTTTTAATGAATTTGAAAGTCACAGCACAGAAATGCTTTCTTGGGGAGGAAATTGCCTAACTGCTAGGAACAGAAGTGGGAAGGTGATTTTCATTTGAGCGGTGATGTTTTCAAATACAGCATCCCAGCTTCATTACATCGCATTCCTGTTCTACTTAGGTACTTTTCTTCACATCAGAGTGCAGTAATGTGGAGCAAATTGCAAAGTCAACTGAAAAAGACTTAAACAAGGTGCTGAGGCAGCTGCTTCCAACACAGAAGAGATGTTAGCTGAGTTCCTACAAAGCCAGTTGTGGGTCACAGGGAGAATCCAAGAACTACACAAAATTGTAGAAATAAACAAAATCACTAAAACTGCAGAATAATTTGCCACAACATTAGGAATTGAGGCTCTCCATAACGTTCTCTCTATATGTAGCCACCTAAACCAACACATCCACTCTAACTGTATAGCATGGGGGCTGAAATGTTGTGTAGGTCCCAGCTCTTCCTTCTAGTGCACATTAAGCATGAAGAATCCTGGTACTATTAGAAAATTACATGAGTAAGACCCAAGGGAGAGAGACCATGACTACACTGCTGGTCCTGGCCTCCAGCCCAAGATGACTACACAGAGTTGCCCCAAGACAGATGGTTCTTACATATGCTCACCTGACAGCCATGAGAATGGATGGCAAAATGCTTACTTCGCTCCACTGTTATGACATGGTCCAAAGTAATTGGCAGCTGGCTCAGTGGATATAAAATATTAAACAAAGATTAGACTAAGGATAGGTCTGTTCCAGTTTGGCAACTCCCAGGTGGTACGACTTCATTAAAATTAATAATAAAATAGCTGCTGGAGGGCTATCGCTATGGGTCTGAAGCATCTTCTTCTAATACAGGCTGAAGTGTCATACAAGTTGAAGAATCCTAAAAAAATGAGTCTTCCTCCCTCCCCCCTAGACCCTTTCCACAATGAGTATTGTCCACTGTAGGAGGATGTTAAATGTGCACCAACATTTGCTGGGGGTGGAGCAAATCCATACATGAGTTGCTAGGATCCAGACCCTCTTCTAGAAGACAGCAAGAGAAACTCAGCAGGCCAAGGTGAAGAACCTTCATGCAAGTTTTACTCCAAAACACCTGATTAGGAGAAGAAGTGCCAGATACTTCTAAGGAGCAGCCATGCACAGCTGTGAAGCTGCTGGACACACTTGGGATCCACTAGGCATCATCTGAACAGAGCTATCCTACTTATCCTCATTGCTGTCGAGGAACCTGTGACTGTTCCCAGTAGTGAGAAGGTCTGGATATGAGGAAGGTTGTGTGAACTTAGATTCAGAAGAAACGGGACCCTGGAGCAGTCAGTGTGTGGCCAGCACTGAGTGGCTACAACATAGGCAGTTTGTCCAGCCCTATGGATGTCAGCAGCAAATGCCATCACCCTGTATATCAAAGCATCAGGGTAAGCTGCCTCATTGGTACCGAATGGATTGTCCTCCACTGAGACTTTTAACTGCAAGAAATTTGCAGGTAGACTGTTCTCTTTTTTTATTTCCCTCCCCGCCAATGCTACGGGGAGACACTCTCTGAAGTTAAATACTTCAATTGCTCTTGGTAAGTTTTACATCTGTGCAGACATCCAGTACCCCACGCACCACTGGCATTTCAGCTCTGACTCAAGGTCTCTTCTCAGCGAGGAAGCTGAATGCCTCACTCTTGCTTCGAGGTTTTCTTGATGCCCATGAGTCATTTGTCCTTATCTGACCTGCATGAGGGAATCCAGATGGATTACTGGGCTGTGCTAGCAAAGTCATCAGCCTCCAGAAGGGAAAAGCCACATACATTCACGGGAGAGACTCCTGTCTCTAATTGTGAACCTCACTCCTAGAATCAGCATATTCTCCTACCCCCCCCTCAAACAAAAGGCACTCCAGGAATGGAGACTCCTTGACATCCTGTGTAATTAACTCGTTTCATCCCTTTCTAACACTGAGTGGTTTCATAGTCACTTCCCATCACAGACAGCATTTTATCCCTTAGTAACCACAGCTCTGCTTTAGCTTCTTTTCTTCCTTCCCACATATTTTCTTACATCTTTCAAGCTCTCACCAAGGGAAGAGTGTCTCGGACCAGATCACATCATGGTTATTGTGACCAGGAATCATAGGACCATCCACCCAGGAGCTTCCAGGTTCTTGCCTTAGTAAGGATAGGTTTAATCCCAGGGGACACCACACAGACCCCCCATCATCCCTTCTTTGGCCCAATATCATTGGTGAAGTGGCCACCACTTCTTATGTTGCGGGGGTAGGTCAGCCTTGACCTGTGCCCAGCCATGGTGTGAAGGCAGCCCATTTGCTAGCTGAGCCCAAACCCTTCCCATGTCTTACCTCTGTGACTCTAACACAGGGGAAGTTATGCTCCACAAAACACTTTCTCTCCCCAACTCCAAGGCCATTTCCAGATTTTCCGAGGTCTGCAGAGCACAGCTTCCCTTCCATGCCAGCTCTGAATTGCCTCTGTCTGAACTGAGAACTAGTGTCTTAGCCATTTTGCTCAGTTCTAAACTATGTGATGGCTGCAAGGAAAGAAAATAAAATCCCTTCAATAGCACATCTCCTGTCCACCAGGAGAATCCAGAGACTTTGCAAAGGGACAACTGAGTTCCAGGCACCCTGCAGCCAGCTGAGCCAATGAGTCATTCAGGGAGCTGGTGCTAACAAAAACTGTACACATATTTAACCTATCCCAGGGTGCTACCTCCTCTCAAACTGTGCAGGGATATTTGTTGAAGCTCTGGGAATGTTGGGTCCTCATGGGCATCCTTCAGCCTCCTGAAAGAAGCTTCTCTTAGATATAGGCTGTGCTTTCTGCTTCATAAACCTCTGTGCTATACTCAAGTATAAAACAGTCCAGGCTGGGAGGCACCGAGACAGATGAGGAACAGGGGAGAGAAACAGAAAGACTTTTCTGGCAATGGATGGTCCTACAGGGATCCATCGCTGCTTCATTACTAACCCTATAAAAGTGGTAGTAATTCTGCCAAGAGGCCTCAGATATGCTTATAATAAGCACAGATCCCTTGCTCCCCACCAGGAGACTGGGACTCTCAGTGGAGATACAAGCCTTCCAGTGAGTGGTTGAAAGTGGGAAAGATCTTGAGGGAAGCAATCTCATGGACAGAGAAGCTGATGCAAGGGAAGGGGGGACCATGAGCACAGAGGTACCCAAAATCTGTCCTCCCCATTGCATAACCATTGCAATGGCAAGAATTTGGAGGAAAGAGAGTCAAAATGACCAGCCTTTGAATACAACCACCTTCTGGGGTAGGTGGTGCTTGCAAACATGATTTTTCTCCTTATTTGGACACAAATCCTGAGGAATGTGGTAACTTAAATGCTACAAGATGTTTTCATTAATGTAACAGAATTTGCTGCACAGCATTTAATGGTTAACAAGGAATCCAGATAATGGGAAGCCTGTGAGCTTTCTTGGCTGTGATGAT
The DNA here is from genome assembly GCF_028389875.1 of Rhea pennata. Classification (NCBI taxonomy): domain Eukaryota; kingdom Metazoa; phylum Chordata; class Aves; order Rheiformes; family Rheidae; genus Rhea; species Rhea pennata. The sequence goes on along the minus strand of NC_084670.1, from coordinate 10,342,750 downwards.
CTCCCATGTGGACTCTCTGGTGTGAGATGGTTAAGCTCATCTGCAAAACACAGTGCAGACGTTCATTCAGGTTTTCCTTCCTCCCTCAATCCCTCCCCTTCCTATAGCACTTCCAGAGTTAATGAGGATGAAGTTGTCATAGCACAATCACATGAGCTTTGTTTCCTTGGGAAAACCAAGATAAAAAGAAAAGAAAAAAATAGCAACCTTTAAATTCTTTTTAAAATTTATGCCTGAGACAAGCCTGTGTCTTGGTCTTTCAGGAACAATCAGCGCTTTGAGCTCCACAGGAATCAGTTGCAGCTCTGTGGTGCAGAGAAGGTAAACAGGAAACACTTATTCACTGCTTCTCCCAAAAGCGGGAGGGCTGAAATCCTCAGGCATGTGTTTAAAAGAAACAAAATAAACTCCCCCTTTTTAATACATAATGTATAACTACCTGGTGGAACTCATTGCCAGAAAACAACGTGGAAGGCAACAATATGAGCAGGCTTCTGCTTATGAGCATTATTTACAGCAAGTCTTGTTAAACCCCCAAAATTCAGATGCAATTTCTAGTTTAGGAAGTAAAAGAATCACAGAAATGTTGGGAGGGACCTCTGTGACTTCTTGTCCAGACTCTCACTCAGAGCGGGACTGTCACCAACCCTAGAGGAGGGCCAGTATGGCTGCATTTAGCTGAGTTTGGAAACTTCTGAGGGTAATTAGTGCTTCCTCTCTGGATATCTGTTCACTGAATGCACCATCCTCTTGAGTATTTTTTTTCCATTGTCCTATTGAACATCCCAAGTCACAACTGTGACCATTTCACCATCTGCCACTGTTGGGAAGAGATTGACTGTTGTCTTTGTACCTCACCTGCAAGTAGCTGCAGGCTACTGCTGAGTTTCCCCTTAGGCCCTGCTGTTGAGACAGTTTCTCTACAAGTCCCAGGATTGCTGATTACCAGAAGCTGGAAGGGCTCCTATGCTTAGAGTCCAACTAGGCCTCATTCCTCAAGAATGCAGCAGGTTCTTAGTAGGGCTGTTGTCATCTCCTCCCTCTACACCACACAGCAATATGTGCCTGTGGTTCTTCTTTATATGAGGAGGCTCCAACACATATCCCAGACCCTAGAAAACAAACACCTTTGGAATAATAATTAGCAAAAGTTACCATCAAGCATCACTGCAAAAACACCTTCAGCTGGGATGCCAGTGAAAAGTTAGGAAGGGGAAACACTGCCCAGCAACATTAGTCTTTGTCAAGCTCCTGTTTGAAATGCAAGCTGGAGAGAAACACCAAAAGCTGAAATTCTCTGCCAATTTTCAGCAGCTGTTTATAGTCTTTATCATACTCCACTTCTTGCAATACTATGAATTGCTGAGCTCTCCATGTGGCACAGAGATCCATCAGTGATTCAACTCTTGAGGAGGATCCACTGTTCAAGTTATCTGAAATGCCTTTTCACAATGTCTTCCTTTCTACAAGTGGATCAGAGAAGAATGAAGGACACCAGGCTCATTCGTGTTTCTTTAATTAGTAGCAGACCAAAACATTTGGACTTTTACAGATAATTTTACACAGGAATTATTGGAATGATGTATTGGGGTTTTTGTCTCCATTTTGCTTCTTTTTATTTCCATGTAAAAATATACATCTGGTACACAAGATTAAAAAAAATAGATTTTCACAACAAAATAAGTGCTTTGAGCACTAAAAATCCATTTGTGCACTTCAATGCTGGCATAATATTTACATTTTCTAGCCAAAACCCTCCTTTCCTGAAAAGTGGGCAAACCTCTGGTTATAAATATTGGCTGTGTGCAGTCTACAAAACCTTTCCAGAAAAAGGTGCCAGGAAGCACAAATGTAACAACATTGTGGCTCAGACAATTTGCTTTCCCCCAAAATAGTAATAAAAAGACTTCATATCTTGTCAAAAGGAAGATGTCACAGGGAATGCAGCAATAGTTAATAGGCATTGCAAGAATGAAGGGGAGAAATTTTAAGGTGTGGTACTAATGGCTTTCAAGGGAATAATAACACAGATTGGGTAGAGATGGCATGGTTTCTTTCTCAGGCTAAAAATCCCAATCAACAAGGTTTAAATAGAGCAAATATTGCCTTTTTGGAAGAACAAGGTAGATCAGATGTCTCTTGAAATCCTTCCCAGCCTAATCAGCTATGATGCATGGTTGGATAATGGAAAGACAACAATTTCTATAGCCAGAATTTGCTGGTTTTGAGCCATGACAACATGTCAGGAAATGTTGTTTGTTTTTTGACAACAGTTTTTTTCCCTCACTTTGTATCATGATTTGTGAGTCTGGAAAATACTCAGGTAGACAGGGCTGATCACACTGAAAAGTGGCCTAGTTCATCTCCACTTGTCATGGGATTAGTCATTAGTCCAAGAAATGTTAGGTTTGGAACATCATGAAGTCCCTGTTGTGTGTGAATGTTTCTGGGAGGAGTGGGGGGAAATGGTCCCTTTGATAAAACAGGAATTGTTCAAGGCAGAGGAGACATTCATAGCTCATGGTTAAAAATGGTATATTGGCTATTCATCTCATGAATATCTCATGAAGGCAGTTGGGATCAAATGTCACCAGCTTTGCAGAGCTGACCTTGGAGGGGAGAAAACCAGTCCATGTAGGAATAGTAACAGGCATTACTCAATAGCCAAGTTCACACCTGCTCATGGGTAATCTTTGCTAGCAGGATCACTGTACCCTGTGAGCAGGTGTTACTAACAAAATGCTTGGGGGTCAATATAGCTGAGGACAAAACAAGAGGAAGGGTAGCTGAAAGGGTATCACCAGACACAGGCTAAGGTCTTAGAGACCAGAGTGTGTAAAAGTCAGCCAGACTTGTCTTGTTCTCCAGAAGTCAAGCAGCCACATGATAGAGAATGGGATCTATTAAAAAAAATGTCCAGAGATGTTGAACAAGTTTAGAATTCAGCCCTGGCCTGAAGAGGTTCTTCTGCAGTGTTCAGTTTGTTGGATTTAAATGACCAGAGTGAGTCCTCTGGAACAGGTCTCCCACCACAGGGTGTCTTATCCCACTGGACTCCAAATGAGCTAGCTGAGTTTGCCTGCTGAAACCACTTCAGTGGCAAATTCGTTCTGTCATTTCTTTCTGCATTGAAGGAGGAGAAAAAAAGAAAGAAACAGTAAATACAAAAGCTGGATTTGAGTAAAGTGACATATAAAACACTTTGGTGGATATCCCAAAACAGTCCAAGGAAGTGTCCGTGGAAGTCTCAAGGAAAGTTTCACTGTTTCCCATGCTAGCCTTCCTGGAACCTCTCTGCTTGTCTCAGCTGCTTTTCACTGGGATCTTCCTCAGTCTCCATGGCAGAAGGTCATTTTGGCTGTGTCCTAGCTTTGAAAGCAATCCAAAGAAAGAGCACTGCCTGAGAAGTCAAAAGATCCAGGTCCTACTTCTGACTCAGCTGTGCAGCAGCTGGATAAGACAGTATAGCTCTCAGAGCCTCTGTCTGCAGCTGCCCAGGAGACGGGAGACTGAAAGCTCCTCCCAGGAGCAGCAGCTCTTGCTCTGTGAAGCAGCAATGACTCAACCAAAGGATCTGTGGTTTTGGCAAGGGATCCCATGGCCACACTGCAATACAAACAAGTGTTCATAGATTATAGAATGGTAAGGTTGGAAGGGACCTCTGGAGATCATCTAGTCCAACCCTTAGCATAGGCTACAGGGGGATTGAACCTGCAACCTTGGCATTAGCAGCACCATGCTCTAACCAACTGAGCTAAACCTGCCCCTGAGTGTTAATAATGGAAGTCCACAGGAAACCTGCTACTAACAGATATCTCCAGCCTTTGGTGCTGTTCTCGTGATATTCCTCTCAAGGCAGCAAAGCCTGCCCTCTGTTACTCCTAGGATGTAAGAAACAGGGCCCTCCAGCCTGATCAACCTCTCCACCAGCTGCTCAGGCCCACACACTCACAGCCAGAGTCCCCTCGACTCCATCACCACTCTTGTCATTTCTCCAAATGTTTCATCTACAAACCCTAGTCCTGAGCTAGGTGCTGGGCACAGGCAGAAACAAGATTACAGTATCAAGTTCTCCTTAGGCTAACAGACTGTTTTCTTTAGCCAGGACTGGGTGTTACAATGCCAGCTACATTAAAAAGGTGCCCAACTCCAAGCTAATGGGAGGTAATATTTGTCCTCACTTTAAGGAGCTCAACTAATAGCTTCCAAATTGGATACATTGCTGCAGTAAGGAAAATCTTTGGTTCTCTCTAGCTTATCAGGTTCATAGCTTGTTAATCTGCACATGCACATAGACAACCTTCCTCCCACCCTGAGAAATGTTTGAACATCTTAAAATGTATTCCCAGAAGAGATCTGAAGTTTATTGGCTCCTGCTCTGTGGAAAAGGAAGAATGTGACTGCAAGAAATGCAGGACTAGAAAAGTGGGATGACCCTTGAGTAAACTCATGAAAGGCTCTTTAGTGCTATAGTGAAAGGGGCCAGGAGCTGCCATCTCTGGTCTTCAATGCTGAGAGCTTTGTTATTGAAATCTATCACGGGGACAGTGGCAAAGACTTGACACTCAAGTGCAGAATGCTGCCATCAAATGAAAAAGCGATGCTCTGCCACAAAATCATTTTGCAAATGGGAAGTGCCTGTAAACTCTCAGAAGGAAAAAGAAGAGGGGATGAGAACAGTTTGAACATCCCCTCACAACAGCATACAGCCCACCCCACTACTGCAGCAGGGATGCACCATGCACAAAAGCAGCCTTCAGTGGGATGGGTTGGGGTGGTCAGTAGATTCCAAGGTGCTTGCAAGCTCTTCAGCCATGAATGCCCATGGCATTCACCACGCTCTGAAAAATCCCCCCAGCTTTGTCTTAGCTGGGCTTCTGCTAGTGCAGCTGCCCAGTGCTATGACCTGCCTTCACCTTCCTCAAGGAAATAAATTAACGGCTTTTCTCAAAGCCCTCATTTCTTGATTGGGTCTTTGTTAAGAGAGTGAATCAATGCCTGCTCTTAGTTCTGCCCAGACAAAGCATCTGTCTCATTCTCAGCTTCTAGGATTTGCTACTAAGTGATCACTTTCCAAAGAAGTTTCACAAAAGGAAAACTGAAGCAGCAAAGGGAGATTTACTGAAAGGCAGGGTTAGAAACCAAGAATTCCTTCATCTCACGATTCCTGTATTTCTTCTAAGCTATTTGGGCCCAGAGGACATTTGCTGGCTGAGAAGATGCTGGATTTTTTTTTGTTGTTGTTGTTTTGCTCCTTTTCCTCCTAAATCCTATAACTGGGACCAGTAGAAAGCCTATGCCAGGAAGGCCCCAGCCAGAACAAGGCACTCAGACCTGCTGCCTCACTCAGATTTTCTCCCCCTACATGCCCATACACTTGGAGCCCTCCATAGCCATGTGCAGGGAACAGGCACCTCTGCAGGAAGGAATCTCTTCTTTCATGGGATTCATGTAGGCTAACTGACCATCTAAATGCTAAGTTAAGTCAGTCATCCAGGCTTCCTTATGAGAAAGGACAATTCATTTAATCTCACCCCAAAGATGGATCACCTTTCCACAAACTTTGAGAACGAGCAAGGACTGGATCCTGCCATCTTAGCCACCTTAAAATGAAGGAATATGCAACCCACTGTTTGTCCTTGCTTATGTTGCAGAACAGCTGAGGAATCCTTCAGGACTTAAAAACACCTAGAATCAGAGATGTAGCTAATGGTGCCCAGTGGAAAGAGGAATGAGTAGAGCAAGTTACTGGGCTGGACTGGAGAGAGTAATTTGCCAAAGGAAAGTGGGCTGAGGTCAAGTGGAGAGTGCTGCAGAGGTTTAATCCTCTGTAATTTGTGCATCCTTACAATTCCTGCTAAAGCATAGCCAAAACAGTGCAAATGCCACCCCTCAGATTCCCACAAATACTCCACTGCACAATGAGGCGGAACCAAACCAGCCTCCCAGGGCTCATTCACACACCACTGTGATGTTCATAAAGAAACTTCCCATTATCGTGTCTTGGAGGGAAGAAGAGCAGGGGAAAAGATTGCTACAGAAAGGTAACCTTTATCCTTTGTCCCTTTTGGTCTTCTGGACTTTGACAGCATTTGAGGTAGCAGATGGAATAAAAGTTAAAAAAATTCCCTGTTACATAAGCTTTGCATAACTCCCCTGTTTCAACCTGAGAAGCTGTCACAGTCATCTGCAGGCTGAGTAGCTGCTTCCAGCCCTAGAGTTTTGCAGCCAAGTCTCATCTGCAGCAAAGTGCTGTCTTCCTTGCTTCAGCAAGAAGTGCTGTTTGAAGCTACTGAATCAACAGTAATCTGTGCAGACTTTGGCACCAATGGCAATGCCAGGCTGCAGCCTACCTGGGATAACAGAGCGATCAGAAGGAAGGGAACCTGTATCCTCTGAAAAAGATCCTGAGATCATTCTGTATCCAGCAGAGATCCTGATTTTTTCCAGCTCTTCAAGGGATCGAATTGCACAGGACTCAGAGCGTGGGCCTGTAATTGAAAGTGAAGGAGCTCCCATAGCACAGCAGACAGCCACTCTTAGCAGAGCTGCCGCAGCTGATCATGCGCAAAGTTTTAGCCATTAAACCATGTAACTTCAGCGCAGCATAACTTGCTTATGATGAAGGGCCGGTAACAGCAGAAGCGTGGTATGACAGCATATGAGTCCTTTAAGCTTCAGCCCATCAGCTGGCAGTAACCCAGGAGAAATTAGGTGCAGGCTCTGTATTCTTCATTGGCAAATCTGAGCCAGTTGTGGGTGTAGCAGCACCTGCTTCCCAGCTTAGAGTAGGACTATATTGTCTTGTGCTCTCTGTCTCCAACTGATGTGCAAGGATGAGGGGCTAGAGGGGTACTGAGGTATGGAAATGAAAACATGCAAACTCCTCTTGCCATATAGATTGAAAGTCCCCTCAGTTTCCAACATTAGATCCAACCTTCATATAGATTGAAAGTCCCCTCAGTTTCCAACATTAGATCCAACCTTATCCATGTCATTTATTTTATTTTCAGATGGAGAAATTGCAAGAGACTTTCTCCAGACAGGATTTGAACCACAAGCTCTGGGGAACAGGAGGTCCTTTTTCCTGGCCCTATGAACACCTACTGAGATTTTGACAGAGATTGAGTTAAACAGTCAGAAAGAGAGTTTGTACGTGGTCATGAGAGCACCTCCAAGAGTGCGTGGCTGGGTTTCTGGGAGCACAAAACAGGGTTACCTTCAAGCCCTGCTAGTTTACTGCCTCCAACAAGAATTACACAGAAAGACTAGACTAACACAGTCCTGCTGCCATTCACATGTCAACAGGCACAATCTGTGAAAGTTGTTCACAAGCTTCAACAGATTGTCACTCCCTCCAAAACCTAGCAGTGCATCCAGGACACAACCATTCTCTGGTAGCAAAAGGTCACTCCCCTGCGCACCTACAGCAGGTCATTGCCTGGGGGAAGGAGGTCTTCCAGATGTTTGGGTCTGCTGTAGGGTTTGGATGCCATACAATGTGTGCAGCAACAAATCAGACAAAGATAAACTAGAGATAAATGTTCCTTGTTTCCTTGTAGTTTAGTCCTAGTTGCATCACACTGGAAAACCTATTCATCTTAGATTCATCCAGAGCCATAAATCATACCATGTTGCATGTGAGTCACTGGTACTGAAAACCTATTTAGCAATGTCAACCTCTGCTTTGGCTATTAGGTGCTAATTATTTACATTAGCAAGCATCATTCAAAGATGACGACACCATTATGGGCTGTAAATCAACACTGAAGAAGTTTGTCATGAAGAGTGGTGGTGAGGAAGAGGCACAGAGGACACTGCCACTGAGCCTCATTTTCTAGGGCTGAAGCCATTGTGATAATATAGGTCATAATCAAACTATATGAAGTAACTAATACAGATGCTGTTGCCTTCAGGTCCCTCTGGTTAAATGATCGTCCCCCTTCCCAAATGAAGATTAAAGCAGACAGGCAGAAAATTGACCGAGACAAATGGAAGCAGTAAAGAAATTAAAGCACTTAGCACTCAGGCCCCTACTCTTTTCTCTCTGGGCTCAGATGCTATTTGTCTTCCCTGGCTGTGTGCTACTGCACATGCCCTTTTCTGCAATCCATCCCCTTTATCACAGCATACTAACTACTAGGTTCCCAATTACTTTTTTCCCTATTGCTACATGTCCTCCCTAAGTCAGACCACACTCAACCTTGCTTGTGACACATTTGCTTCTCTTACAAAACCAGCTACACGTGTTTTCTAGTTTATTTGCTTGGACTGTCTGGTCTCTGCTCTCCCCTCTGTCCTGCTGTATTCAAGGACTTCTGCTCTATTTGAATAATTGCTTCCCAAGGGATGTTGAAGGGAAACTTGGAGCTCCAGGGAGGCCTCTCCAATTCAATCTCCATAGCTGTTGTCTGAAGCTGAGCACTTCGTCAGAGTTTGTCAGAGTTCCTCCAGCCTCGTTATACTTCACATTACAACCTCAAGCTGGGACCTTAATCTTCTAATGGGAAAACTCAAGTCTGTGGAGAGGGAATTTTGTACTCAAATCTTATCCCTGAAGGCCACATGGACACAATTGGCCAGAGACACTGTGGTCTGCAAATTTCATAGGAACTACCAAGACAGTATAGAGGGACACTATGTTACCATGGTCCTCAGAGTGCCAAGAACTGATTCATGGCAACTGCAACAGAGGCAAAGGAGGATTTTCAAAGACTGATGGGTTAGGAAGTTCTCCCTCAGAGGACTAAGGTTATTAGTCACACAAGAGAAAACATAGGGTGGGTGAAAGAATCCACAGGGCTTGACCCCAGTGGCTAGAGTCCAACCCTAAGTGAATTTACCAGTGCTGTATTCAATCCATGCTGCTCTCATCCCCGCCCCCGGCCTCCTCATCCCTGGGACGTCCTTACCAAAGGCTCCAGCTCCCGATGGTCAACAAGGCTGAATTCCCTGATGAAGTAGTAAAAGTGCTTGTAGCAGGTGTTGACATGAGCCTCAGCACCCATGTTGATGATGCTGTCAAAGTGGTGGATGTAGACATGGACAAAGACACGGAAGAGGCGGGTGAGGATCTTAGTGCAAACTTGCTGGAAGTGCTTGGGGAAGGGAACACCTGCAAAGCAGAAGCAATTTGGAAGCCATTTGAGCATTTACAAAAAAAAAAAAAAAAAAAAAAAAAAACTAGATTTTAAATGTTGCTGCTATGATTAACAAGCAACCATGGGTAATGAGGAAGGATTCTCTTGACTAATGGTGGCAGCTATGCCAGGGAAAAGTACTATCCAGCTTTCCCAGATGCTTCCTTTTTCCTTAGCTGGCAATTTTATCCAGGCATGGTCTGAGGATCTGGGGAGTTTCCCCAGGAGGGAACAGTTCTTGTCGAATGGAGGGAACCACATCTGTCCACATCTGTCCAGCCCCAGAGTCATCTGTCAGAGGATCCTTCTGCCCTGTCTCCCCACATTTCCTCTGCAAGCCTGTGCAGACACAGCAAAATTCAAAATATTGAAAGATTTCTCTAACCTTGCCCAATACCACATAATACAGCACTGGGTTTACCTTGGACTATGGGCATGGACAGATTGCTGCAAGGACAGAGGCAGTTTGCCATAAGAAGTCTTTCCCTTCAGCTGAACCCACAGTGATTTATAACACCAATCTCTGTGCCATGTGCCATGGCCATGCATGGTCCCATTCCCAGTCAGACCAGTCGACCTCACAGAGCCACATGTATTCATTTATCTAGATCCTTGAAAAAAGCAAATCTCCTTCCAGCAGGGAATAAACCTTCCCTGGGATATTCTGAATTGAAACATGTTTTATACAGTTCTTTCTCCAAACATCCTCAAATATCACTTTGGTGCAAACATGCACCAAAAGAAACAGGTGGGGTTTCTACCTTTTTTCCAGGTCCCTATTTCCAATGAGTATCTCATTAAAACAGAGTGGGAGGAAAATTGACTGGCTTAATGATGCTCAGATTATAATTTAATTTAACCTGTATGATGGTACCTTCTGGGATGTCCTTCTAGGATATTCAAAAATAGGATCCCCCATAGAGACTGCTGCAGACTCTACTTTTAGCCTTGTCCCACACAAGGACACAATTTCCTACTCTACACTTCCATCCTCAGCCAAATACAACCCTCTGGCTGTTATCACAGTGAAAAACTCACAGGTGTCAGTACAGTCAGCGCCTGGAAGCTTGGGGTAAATCTCCAAAGCAAACGTGGCTTTGAAAATCCCAAACATATTTTTTGGAAGGTGAAAAATGAAATGATTCAAATTTGTTTTCCTGAAGGTTCTTCTTCTCCCCCAAGCAACCGAATTCAAAATTGTAAATAGCAAAATAAAACTCTACCTTCACACAGCTGTACTTGCCTCCTCCCTTAGCTTCTCACTACTGCAACACTTAACGTCTTAAAAATCTTTCCAGATAACATCTGGTCCACCATGGCCAGCTCAGGTGTTTTGTGCTGTGAAAAGCATCAGCAAATCTCTTAGCTAAAAAAAATAAAAATGGAAATTTCATCTTTGAATCTTCCTCATCTGCCTTGCTAGGCAATTAAAATCTTTTCCCAAATGTTCCTGGCAGTTTTGTTTCCCAGCAGCAGTATCATCCCCCTCTCCTCCAGAAGTGGAAAATGCAAAGGATCTGTCCTGTTGCCATCACTTCTGGAGCCTATTTTCAATGCCCAAAATTCAGTGACTGCTGAGTTTAGTTTCTCAGTACTTATAACAGAAGATGATTTCTGGTCTAAAACAGCATTACCTTCAGCCCAGCACAGTAAAGTCTCCTTTTGCTTCATGCATTTAATCAGTGTGGCTGCCAGGGCAGAACCAGTGTGTGTTCATGCCACATATGTATGGCCCAGCTGGATCTCAGAGACATATATCTGAGTTCAACATCACAGAAACACAGAGATGCAGTTTTGAGATGATTCACAGCCATCACCCAGCATAGCTGCTAGCACGCCACAATCCCAGGGCTGCTTCCACAGCAGTACAAAACCCAGCAGGATCTTTGGACACATTTCATTGCTACTACCTCCATTGTTAGCTCTGACATACACTTTTTAGGACTTTCTAGGAAAAGAATTTGCATCTGGCAAAGCACAACCAGGACCTTCCCATGCCAGCAATTTTTAGATGGTATCAGGAGCCCATTATTGGGCTTTGACTGTGGAGCGCTCTTTACTTGCCTGTCTGATTAGGACAGGGATCGGAGAACAGACCACTGGGTACCTCTGCACTCAGGAAGGACTGGGGCTTTATTGAAGACTTCATTTGAACTTTTTGCGTTGGGTGAGAATTTGCTGAGCAAATAAAAGCCCTGAGCACCAAACTGGGGAGAAAGAAATGCTGTTAGGGTGGCCCCTACAGACCAGCTTTGAAGAACCAGCCAAGAAGTATTTCTTTTAATAAAGCCAATCCATCACAGCAAATGATGGCTAATGAGCATGCACTCCCAGTGTGCTGGTTGGGGGATACATGTTGTTCTGAACATTGTGTCTCCCTGGGACTCAGAGAGAAGCAGTTGCCTGGAACTTAGCAAGGTCGCGGTGGGTAGTGTTTTGTGTGCATTCTCCAGTTTGTGATCCATGCCACTTGCCTAGTAACTTGCTTGTTTGGTCAAAACAAACAATGAGGAAGAAATCAGACCTGACCAGCCAATTAGAGTTTATCTCCAAACTGCAAAGACTGATGGTGAAAGAAAACAACAAACCTTCATCCAATTCTGAGTTGAGAGAGAAATAAAATCAGGCAGTGAACAGCAGATCAAAAGGCTCTGAGACACCCAGAGCTGACAGCATCTGTGGTCCAGGTAGTGCTGTTGGATAAGCCACATCCAAAGCTGGCAGACAGGGATAGTGGCTTTCCACTACTTTTGGTTCTGAAGTTAGCCAGGAACCATCTTAACCCGTAAGTCCAAGTCTTCATGGCCATGCTGGCAGCTGAGGGACTTCGAGCAGCAGGCACATCCAGCTACAAGCTGTGTTTTCCGGAAGTCTCTCTTCCATTGGGGACAGGGCACTTAACCCATGTCTTGTGACCAACAGCAACCACGCTACTGTGTCTGGGAAGATGCTGAGCTACCATGTACCTAGTCATGCCTGGAAAGATCTCATGCGGGTGCCAGGACCTGAAAGTATCCTACTGGGGCACCCCACCACTGTACTTTCACAACAATATCATCAGCTCCTAGGACATGAAGCAGAGCTGCTTTTCCTCGTGTCCATCACAAGGTGTCAGTGTGTGGCTGTCCCTTCCAGACATGGCTAGGCTGCAGTGGTATCTGGCTGTCACCAATGGCCTTCGACAGGTCAACCCCATGTCACACCACAACTGTTCCCTATGGTCCCTTGGATAATGGATCAGTGGGATCCATGTCTGTCCCTTTCCTCCCTCATCACCCTACTTGCTCACCCAGGGAGGCAGAGCCATGCCAGCGGTACAGGCCACAACACAGGGCTATCAGGTCCTCCTTCCACTCTCCATGCTGTTGCCATGTCTTAGTCTTCTGTGCCACTCTCCCATCTCTGGAACCTGAATACAGGCTGCAGCGGATGGGCTCAACCCTGCAACTGGCACAGGGGATCACAGACCAGGAGAGAGGTCAGGGCATAGCCGGACATGCACCAGGGCACATGGCCCCAGCCACATGTCACAAGAGACACATAAAGACTAGCAGGAGCTGACCAGCCTACCTGGAAGATCTGTCCATCTGATACAGGCACCTTCCTTTAGCTGAAACACATGCAGCATGGTATATGGAGCTAATTCCTTCCCATGTCCCTTCCCTGACAGGACAGTGACCTGGAGCTTGGAGACTGGTGTTCCCTCCATTGGGTGGATTTCTGGAGAAGGTCTCTCTCTTACCCTATGCATGTTTGGATCTCAACCCAGAGACTGTGGTCTGTTTTAAAAGCAGGGAGACATCTCCCATTTGAGAGCTGGAGATCTGCTCAGCGTGGGGGCCTGTGTGAGTTGATTAAAGCATTTCCTTGCAAGAAGGAAGCAGGGCGGATATCTGATAAGCAAACTGCTCTCCAGCTCTGTGCTGCTTTCAAGCTCAAAGCTTCTCCTGGCTGGCTACTCCTGTCAGCAGCAGTTGCATCTTGCTGCAGATCTTCAACAAATCAAAGCACACACGCCAGCCCCAACATGCGCTGGTCACATCAGTGAGGAACTGGACAAATTCCCCATCCCTTCACCGAAAATTGAAATTAAAGGTCTCTCCCATAGAGATCTATCAGCAAAAAGGTGTTTTGACTAAGCTGGGCAGAGCAGCATAAATATCTGGCAAAAATGCCATTTGTCCTGGATCGTGGCTGCTAGCACAGTGGATGTCCAGCAGACAACTCACGTGACATCCTCTCCAGCCCACAAGATGACACAGTGGAGGATAAATTGAGAGCAGGTCATGCTTGCTTTACATTTAATTTGCCTCCTCATGCAGGTCAGGGTGATTAAATTATAGGTAGCACATCCCAGGCAAATGTGAAAGACCCATGAAAAGGATCTCAGCCCTGGCCAAGCACCAGCCTTTCCCTTGCAGATACTTCACTTTAAATCCAGAAGTCAAACCCCAGTACATACACTTAAAGCCGTAGGGATCACCATGACAGCAAGCAGAGAAAGAACAGGGCCCACTCATGAAAAACCCTTGGAGGCAGTCTCTCCTCACAGCTGGGCTTCCCCACATCTGCCAGGTCAGACGAATGGCGTTACAGGCACGACACAGGGAGCATGTTGGTCACCAATACACTGGCATGTGGTATTTGTGGATGGGGCAGCGATGGCCCTTGGTTTTGGTGGAGTGGCAGTATCTTTCTCACTCTCAGAGATGGTGCATGATGACATGACCTAGCAGGGGTGAGCAGCCCGGTGATATGAAGAGATGAGGCAGGTGGGATCAAACGTGGCATTCACAAGTTACAAGGAGGTGACCAAGGGACACACACGCAGTAGGACACTGTGAGCTCATTTGGATGTTGTTAAGAACATTTATACACAGTATCCACTCTCCTCATCCACCAGGCATCACCAGACATTATATCCGGATGCTGTAAACTGATCGGGCAGTCAGCAGCTGGAAGCATCACTTGCCCCACAACAGACATACAATCACATCTGAGGAAGAGCAGAGCAAAACAGCAATCCATGATGCTGGCAAAGGGAGATTATTACATGTATTCAAAGCCAGGGAAAAAGCTGTAAACAGGGCAGGTACAATTTCAGTCACTGCAACCCAGCCAGAGTATTGGTGAGCAATGTGACTCACAGCTGCAAAATGAATTAGCACCTTCAGTTTATCTTGGATATTTTGCTTGAAACCCCAAGATGTCATTTAATGCTCAGAGAAATCTGTTTTCCACACTCCATGCTGATTGCTTCAAAACTTAAGGAAGCCATGTGGGACTATGTGTAAAAGGAAATGAAAATGAGAGGTAACAAAGTGCATGTGCTTCTGGTAAGGGAATGCGAATAGATCTTGGATCTTTCTTGCCGTCTCTCCAGTCCCTAGATCTCATGCACCAGCCAATTTAATTTTTTCATGATGAATCAGTACTGTGAAACTATTTTGCTTCTTGGCAATTTTAAGTTTTTCCTCTATGAAAGTAGTAACCCAATGAAGTACACTATGAATTATTATTGTTATTATTTTTAAATTCCATTTTGGCCAGTATATTGTTCAGTGAATCGTCTTTCTCTAAAAATAAATCTTCAAAGCTCTGTTTAAGACTAATGGCCTGACAGCAGCTGCAACTGGTGTGGTGTTAATTTTGGAAGGAAAGAAGGAGGGTTTTTTTTTTTTTAATAACAAATTATGTAAAAATTAGCCAGCTGAGAAAACGGCAATAATTAGCTAAATTCTGAACATTTTTCTCCTGTTGTTACAAATAGAAAGTATCGGATAATTTTACAATTCTTTTCTCTCTCTCTTTTTTTTTTTTTTTAATAATTGTTTTGGGAATACGCTTGAATGGGAGAGCTGAAGTTTTTAAAAGCTTGCCAAGAGCTGTTCCAAAATCTCCTGAGTATGAATAACACTCATTAGAGCCACTGGCAGAGCGTGCGAGTTGTTTCCGGTGCTGGATTTGCTCCACACCCTGTGTCCACACCGATATAACCAGAGCAAAGTGGTAGCACACGTGACTGGTGCTTGGGCCGACCGGTGCAGCCACGGCCACGGGATGGCCGAGGGCCCTGCAACCCTCATCCCTCGAGCCCTCCTCCCTGCTCAGCGTGCTCCCACCTGCCGGCAGCTCCCTAATAACAGGCACTGCACAAGGCTTTTACCCAGTGAAACACTTACTCATCTTCCAGCCGGCACCGCGGGGCATAACAGTTACCAGGGAGCAGTTGATATTTTCCAGGTGGTAATTTGTTCATATACCCACCCACTGAAGAAATCTACAGATACGATTTTACCAGCTGGTAAAAATCTACCCATACAATCATTATTCTTATCCCTGCATGGGAACAATGTGTATTCCCTACTTAAATGTTTTTTCGGCATAGGTACATCAGCTGGAAGAGTGAAAACAGAGCACTAGCACATGCAGACTGATACGGGTTGTCTGGGAAAGCTGTTACTACAGAGAATTTACAGCAGTTGGGTTGGCACAGCTCACTCCATTCAGGGAACTGTTTCATCTCAACTGGCAGACAGGTTTCCGCTCCAGAAGAAGGATTATGTAGCCAAGCCTTTGAGCGGGACTGAGCCCTGTGGGTGGATTTCCCCAGGGATGGGGATGACAGGTATCTATACCCTCACCCTTGCCGTATGCAAGGTCCGTTGTACATGGACAGCTCGGCTGCCTCCTCCTATCCCATCCCGCTAAACCTGCAGAGGGGTTTTCTTCTGGTGGAAGCTGCATTACTGCTGGCTAACTTTGCCACATCACAAACTATCTGCTCACACCATCCTCACTTACTGCCATTTCAGATGCCGTCTGCCTGTCTGACATCAAGTCAAAGCTGACACAGCTCTGTATCACAGTTTGGCTAAACTGAAGGGGAAGGTGTTTGGATGTCTCCATCCAATCCAGACCAAATTTATGTTGCTGGCAGACCTGGCCTGGTCTCTCTGCTCCCCTCCCTCTGCTACAGTGCTAACATATGCTAAGGGACCAGATGCTTTGGTAGTGCAAATCAGCAGAGCTCTGCTGCAGTCAGTGGAGCTGTGCTGACTTACTTTGGCCAAGGTCTCCTCCATAAGGCGAAAGGATCCAGCCAGCTTACAAGCCAGCTAGCCATCTCTTCTCATTTCCACCTGAGCCTCTTACCCAAGGGTGAATGATTTTCCAACCCTGACCTCTGAAATACCTCTCCCTTTGCCTGTCAGTACGACCACAACCAAGCCCTGCTGAATCATGCAGTGTTTCAAGGTTTGTAGTTGTTGGATGGACAGAGACACAGAGGTTAGCCTCAGACAATGTTAGCAAGTTTGAGTAACGCTTACTGTTTCCAAAAAAAGGCTGTTTTGTTTGTGGTCAGGTGGCCTTAGCCAGGGAGCAGAAGAAACTGTCCTGGGACAGTTTTGTTACATATGGCAAAAACAGGCCATGAAAGACAGCTGAGATGAACACAAATGAGAGAGAGAATTGGAAAGCAAGGATCTCCTCCTCAAATCATGCTGGGGTTTGGGGAACTCAAATAGAAAAGGAAGGGTTTTCTCCTTTGACAGTCACAGCACAGAGGCAGTAGTACAGTTTGCTCTGGGGCTCTTACCACCATGGCTATGGAAAATTGCAGAAGTAATTCTCAGAGCTGGGTTTTTTTAAAAATTGGTGGCTTCTAGTAGAGAGGTTTGATATACAAACTGGGGGCTGAATCCATTCCCTGGGCTGAATCCATCCAGTCCACTATGCAAATAGCCCAGAGAGCTGTCAATCTGCAGCCCAGAAGCCAGAGCATTGCTCTTAACCTAACTGCAGCCCTACATAAGGGAATTACCCCGAGCTATATGGGAAACATTGCCCTTCCTTCTGCAAAGTAAGCACACCAAACTCTCAAGTCTCCTCATGAGCTCTCCCTGACTGCCCAATAGGGACAAGGGGGAAAAGATCTGGGAGCTGAGAGTGCATCAATCACTGCAGCATTTTTCCTGTGTGTTTTATGTTACCAGACACCCCAGCCATGTGGCAAATACAGTTCTTGGCCCAAATGGCCATGCCTGGGGCATCTGAAGCTTTGTCATGGGATGCTTTGTCATGCAGGATGTGCAGTTCTGTTTTCTCTCCATGCTTTGCACAGCAGATACGGTTTTCTTTCATCACCTCGAAGTTTGCAAGTTTTCATTTTCCCTTGCAGGTCTCCTGCTTTTGCATGGCCAGAGGGAGGGACGCAAAAACATGAAAATATATTAGGAAAAAAATACTTTAAAAAATATAGGAGGCTGAGCTGGTCTGAAAACATCAGCAGTCTTAGACTCTGGCTACACATGAGGGACTTGCGGCCAGTGGGAAGAACCAGTGTAACAAGCTCGCTGCGAAATGTGCTAGCTAAAAAGATAAATAGGCTCCTTGGAGATACATGCCTGGGCATAGCGAGTGGAAAGGGGAGCTCTCAGCTCTGTGTACAATGTTCCTAGGACACACTGGTAATCTCACTCAAAAACAACAGCTTTTAAAAATTTGGCCAGTGTGCAAGAAAAAAATGCGGAGGGGTCTGGGTTGTGGGAAACAGGCTTTTGGCCAGAGGTATATAGTCTGTCTGGCCATAGTCTGTCTCGATCTGCTGAGGGCAGGTTCAGCCATGACTTCAGCATGGTCTGCAGGTGCCCATGGAGGGATGCAGCAGCTGGCAGTGCTGCCTCTGCACAGCACCTTGCTCTCATCTCACCATCCTGGGCAGTGGTCCCCCCTCCATCAGCCATGAACATTTCAAACTTCTCCCCCTCCTTTAAACAGCTCTCATCCGCCCTCTGCCTTCTTGGTGTGTTGTACCTCCATTTCTTGGATCCTTTTCCAAGAGTTTTATTCTTTAGGAAAGAGGTTGAGCATCTCTGATCTTGTTCCTCTCCTGGATCCCCATGTCCTTCCCTGCTAAACACTCCCTTAGCCTCATCTCATTCTTTGGCACAGGAAAAAGGAGCAGCCCCTGTCAGAAACACAGATGTGACATTTCCCTTTGGCCAAACACCTCCATCTTCTGAAATGCCAGAGCTGCCAAGCAATTAACCTGAGCACATGGCAAGCCAGTCAAAAGCAGTTAATTGGGGACATACTGACGACAAAACGTGACAATTAACTGGGGACATACTGATGACAAAATGTGACTGGCTCCCTCCTCCCACAACAGACTTTCATGCTTTTTAAAGTGAGCTCTAGGACTAAGTTCCCTTTTACATATATATGATGTGATGCCAGAAGCACTGAGACATACCAGCACCAGGACTGAAGTCACTCAGTGACATGACACGCTCCCCTCACAAAGAGGCTTGAAAGATGGGCCCAGGAATGGTTTTACTAAAGCAAAACCAGATCTGTCTCAAGCTTGCCTGCATCCAGTCATTATCTCATCCAGAAGTGCCCCCACCTCTAAAATGAAACCTCCCCACATTGGGATGTTTTACACTGCAAAAGGAGAAGTACCAGAAATGAGGTGAAAACCACCGATGACATGACTGTGAGTAATACTTCAAAGCAGGCAATGTGCAGACAGCATGGTAGAACGAGCAGGGACCAGCCAAGGGTACCAGCAGGCACACGGCTCCTCTCTCCTACTGTGGCACAGTGTTTTCACAGTGTTTTTTGGCAGTCTCACGCTGGGAGCCAATGCCAAGGAACACTTCCAGCCCCATCCATCTCCTGAGATGTGCTGAAACCACGCAGCCTGCAAGGGCAAGATGCCTCAAACAGAGATCTCAGGAGCCACATCTAGAGAGAGCACAGAGGTTGTGCCTCAGGCCTTGCACTGGGGTCTGGGGCAACCTCCCCCAGCGCAGAATAACATTCATGTGCATCCCCTTGGCTTTTGCGCCTTACGGAGGCTGTATTCCCCTGTGATAGCGCTGGGAGATTGATTTCATTGGGAAGGCCAAAGTGAGGGACCAGCATCAGTTGTGGCTTTGCTTTTCTTTCCCTTTGCAGGAAAGATGTCTCCTGACCCACCTTCTGCTGCAGGTTTCCACATGATAGCACCTGCCCCAGTGCTCAGAGAGCACAGCCTGCCCTTGTGTGGCACAAGGAGCTGGGGAGAGCAGATAGCACTGCGATGCCACCGTCTCACCACTGCATGCCTGCTTTTTGCAATATTAAGATTCTAGTCCTGACTCCCCAGAGCAGCTTCCAGGCAGGATCACATCCTAAATCCCACCCAAAAGGCACTAAATTGGACCAAAGCACCCTCCTTTCTGGCTAGAAAGAAAAGAGCATAAAACTATGTCTGTGTCCCCACTTTTATAAGCCCAGAGCTTCTCCTTGGGAACCAGCAGCCTCAGGAACACGAAGATCCAGTCTCTAACCCTGTGGCTGTCATTCATCCCCTTGGCAACAATGACCCCATCCAGCTGCAAGCGCAGACTCTGGAGATCCCCAGCTGCAGCCAGAATCAACAGGCACTTTGTTGCCTCCCAGCAGAGCTGAGGCTACTGGAGCTGAACATCCCACACCAGCATTCTCAGCCAGCCACCAAGGAGCACTTCCAGCCTCATCCATCTCCTGGGATGTGCTGAGACCACACAGCCTGTGAGGGTCAGATGCCTGGCCTGCAGAGATCTCACCGCTGAGTGGCAAATGTCTCTGAGTGAATCCTGATGCTTGCACAGAGCTGTGACACCCCACCTCCCCACCCCCGAGCCTCCACAGCAAAGATGTAGCCCAGGCTGCCAGAGACTTTCCCAGCAGAAGAGGCGGCACATAGCTAGACATTATAGCACAGCAAAACTGGGCTATGACAATTAGTGACACCCAGTAATCCCACATAAGCTATTTTCTTCACAGGTTTCTGGGACTTTCACAGAATGTTAATGAAGATCCCAAGCCTAAACTCTACTGATTTCATATAGATCTGTCAGCTACGCTGCCTGGGAAAACAGAAATGGGGAGGCAGACTTGCAAAATCATGCATTTCCACTGTAAGCTCCTTAAAGCTTCTTTTAAATTCAAGTGGCTTTGCATTTCATCTGAAAAGAAACCACTTCTATGCATGACCCAAAGCTCTGGCAGCCGGATTCAATGCAAATGACCAAGAGAAAGGACAGATCCTATAGGGGGGGAAAGTTTATTTATAGAACCTTTTTACTTCATAAAGATGCCAGAAGACAACCAGATCAGCCCCTCAGGAAATGGGAGCTGTAACAGTTCCCCAGTACCCACCAGCCAACACACTCAGCTCCTATCCTTGAACTCACCTTCCCAAAGTACAAAAAAGCAGATAAGTAGCAGGGCTAATAATAAGTAGCACTGCAGCTGCCAAACTCTGGAAATCAGCAGTAGGAGGGTTAGTTTGCAGGCTGCTTCTGCCTTTGGCAGTTGGAACAGATTCTTAAGGCAAAATCTTTTGAAGGGTTGCATCGTACACCCTGGGAGTTTGGTTGGCAGCTGCAAAGGTCAGGTATTTTGGTCAGGCACTTCTGCTCTGGAGATATCTCAGCTAAATAGTAAAATGTATGTAAAATCAAGACTCGGGTGAATTAGCAGAGATAGAGAGGAGCTGAGAAGTGAAGTAGCAAGGACAAAAAATGTTAAACCTTGGGAACACGAATTTACTTAGAAAACCAGAAAGAAATGCAGTTGGTTAGTCAGAATAAGAGCGCTGCAGAGAGACGTAATAACCACCTCTAAAGGGCCTTGCAGCTCAGCTCTCTTTGAGGAAGGGCAAGGAAGCAGATGACCTATCAGTCCTGATTTCTCAGAATCACAAAAGATAACGAAAAAACTCGAAGCACAGTGAAAGAGAACATTGTTTTCCATGTGGCCTGGGTACAGGATGACCAATCCCAGGCTCAAATTGCAGCAAAGATTGAAGAAAATCTGTAATGGGAAGGGCCACAATCCTTGGGATTGCAAAATTCAAGAATACCAACCCTGCTGAGAAGACATTAACTAGCTTTGATTGCCATCACCAGCTTGGAAACCTGCAGCACTTATAACTACAGCCTTCCTGTGAATAACCGAGCACACTCACCTATCCTGGTGGGGAAGATGTCCTCGTTATTAATGAGCATTTCAATCCAGTCCATCAGCATGCACATGTACTGTGGGGCCGACAGCTTGGTCGGCTTCTTGTACTTATTATCATCCTGCCACCTGTACTCATACTTGAGCCCACCCGACATGATTGGGCAGCTCTTCTCCGTGCAGTACTCTGACATGGTCCCATAGATGAGGTTGATCCGGTTGAAGAAGTCCACCACATGCACTGCGATCCAGTCGTTGATGCTCTCCCCGGGAGGCAGCTGCACCACGGCTTTCAGGTCTAGCCCAGACTTCAGGGACGCCTGAGCTTTCTTGTACAGTTCGAAACGTTGAGTGCCGGGTTCAAATTTTTTCCGGGGACGAAATGTTTTGTCTTTGTTGAAAACTTGTTTGAGACACAAAGCCATCATGGAGTGAGCTGGCCAGGATTATGGCAGAGACTCAGCACAAAATAAACCCAAGGCTGGGATCTTCAAGGATGGAGGTTTCTGGAAGGAGGAAAAAAAAAACAATTTTGGTCACATATGAAGCTAACTACACTTGTGTCTCACTCTCACAGGGATGAATTAGTGCCAGAATGTTGGCTGACCCTGTTGCTGAGGCAACATGCAGGACCGAGAAGTTTTGGGGTGAACTCATGGCTCCTCCATAGCCTCCCTAGGTGACCTGGTAAAGGTACTCACACCTCACACAGCAGCTCCCTGCCAGGCACTGGTCACAGTAGATGCTAGCACTGCTGCATACATCCCTTGGAAAGCTCAATGGGAAACGGAAACGTTTCCTCCCTCTCAAGCTACATATGTAGCTCCCAGGCAGCATCAGGCTCTGGTCATCCCATTATCTCTGGGACATTTATTCAGTAATTGCTGCAATAAAGTGAAAGCCATGATATCAAGGGAGCTTACTGGTCCAGTCAGTCCAACCTGGCAGCTTTTTCCTCTTCTGGCAAAAGGGAAATTTTTCTTTCCCAGGGATTTCTCAGCTCATAAAAATAATCCTCAGATCCTGCCCTAGTGGCTGGTGAGTGCTACCCCGGAGACTGCACTGCGACCACAGCTGGCTGCTGGTTCACACAGCTCCAGTGCCGAGATCAGTGGGAACGGAGGGGGGGATTCTTTGTTCTACCCTGTGTGTTTATTCAAAAGAACAAAACCCACGTCCGAAGAAGGGAAGCGACAGCTGAGAGTAACAGTGTGACGTGCCAGGATGCTGGCGTCCCCCTAGGCACAGCACAATGCACAAAGGAGCAGGCAAGGAGCAGGCAGCCGCCTCACCTGCCTTGGGCTCTCGGAGCGGGACCAGGCTCTTAGCCACCGGCATCACTGCTGGCTGCAGCCCCAGCCTCTCGACAGCCAACGGATGAGTGACTCTGGAAGTCACCACTCGGCAAACTGCCGAGCTCATCCCTTCCTGCCTGTCTGAATTTACCAGCACACATGAGGTCTGCCCCCGCCCCAAAGCTCAAGTGGAAAGCTCATCCACTCAACACTTCAGTGGACAGGCTGAAATAACACTTGTGCGGTATCCTCCAGTTACCTGCACTGGTGTTACCAATGTGAGATCAAGGCCCTGCTTGGCCAAATGCTTTTCTGAGGCCTGGGGAAGCGCGATTCCCCGAAAAGCCTGCCCCTGAAGGAAGGAGACAAAGAAAGAGTAAAAAGAGGAAGAAAAAGACTCACGGAAAGGGGAAGTGACTTACCCAAAGTCACGAGCAGGACAGAATGGTATTCAAGTGAAGCCTGGATACACATTCATCATAAAAAAAAAATCATCTAGCCAAAAACTTGCTCTATAAACTCTGCTTTGTAAAATCAATCCAGAGCCATAGACACATTCTATTTTACCCAGCATAGATGAGTTAGACATCTTGCCTTTTCCTATCCTGTCCTAAGCAGCTGGCTTCAATCAAGTCAAAGAATTTGTTCCTCACCTAGCAAAAGGGAGCGTGAGTTCTCCGAGATGCCGGCCTATGAAGGGAGGAGTAGAAGATGCTGACCATTGGCTTCACACCGCAACTTCTACCTGTTCTGATGGGAAGGAGGTCTCCAGTACAGCAGTCTTGAAGGAGCGAACAGAGCTCCAGGGACTCAGCACAGTCTGAGCTTGGCACAATGACGCTGTAAAAAACAGGCCTTATCTGGGGACTTCCTAGCCAGCTGTCACATATTCAAGACACATCCTCTAGGAAAAGCCTCCCAGGAAGTATTCTAATATATACCAATTTCTAATACATATGTGTGTGTGTGTGTGTGTGTGTATACATATTTGCTGCAATGGAGATCCTAATCCTGTAGTGCAGGAAGTACTTGACTACCCTTAGGGATTAGGCATCCTCTAGCCAATTCACTGTGCCTGACTGAGCCACAGTTAAGTGTTGCGTGTGGTTTTTGCCTGTTGCACATTTGAAGGAGTAAGCATGGGTGCAAACCTCCTCCCTCAATACTTAAGTAGCTGGTTTGTCTTCTGCTTGCCACAGACCAGAGCAACACCTTGGTTCCCACCTCTGCCCAGCCAGGGCATGAGGTCCAGGTGATATTGTGAGCCCTGAATGGTTTCTTGCTCACTTTGTCCCAAATCCCATGTTCTCTCCCAGAGCAGAGCTGTAGTCTAGATGTTAAGGTTGGCTGCGACCACTGTGGGGGCCCCATTCAGCCTCCTGCTTAACTAAGGCTGAAAACTTCCCACTGAAGACTTCTCACTGAGGCCACAGCTCATTGATGTACCACGTCTTGTTTAGGTAGACATCCCTCAGGCCTGGTGGAAAGCCTTCATGGGAAGGAGAATGCACACTACACATTAGTAATCTGTTTGAAGAATTGGCTGCCCTCAGAATCAAAGACATGGCTCTAATTCCGGGCTTGACTGTGCTCCAGTTCTATCACACTATTCGAGCTTGCGCTGACCCAGTTTCAGGTTAGAAGATGAGCACTGAGTTGAAGCAGATGCAGATATACCTGAATTCATGACCAAACATCAGCAAAAGCTTCCCAGCATCGTAAAGCCTGAAGAGAGGATTGCTTCTCTGGAAACTTGGCTAGCTTGGGTACCTGACTCCAATTCAAGCCATCACAGCAGTGTGAACACTGGGTACATCTCAGCAGTGTAGGGTGCAGGTCTGCCCATACATAGCTAGGGGTGATGTGGTTGAAACACCTTGTTCTGCAGTCAACAGCCAGCATGAGAGAGACATGGCCATCAGCATCTCTGGTGCTTTTGGCCTCTCACAAAGTACTTGTCACTAACTCCCCTGCAGGGGAAGTTAGTGGGTTTTGTTAGTGGGAAGTTAGTTAAAAAAGAAGTGTAGAGGTTTTGCACAGATGCATGCTTCTTTGAAAGTGCAACAGGCAAAACTCATGCACAGCACTGTTACTGTGGCTCAGTTAGGCACAGTAAATTGCCCGGAGGATGCCTAATCCATAAGGGTAGTCAAGCTCTGCCACCACACAAGCCAGGACTTGAACTTTCATTGCTAAACCAAAAGAAGGGGCTTTCCCTGAGCTACTGCTGTCTCCGTCCTTTACCTCTCACTCTCTCCCTATGACCAGCCACGTGCAGAGGGCTCCAACTGAAACATAAATGCCATTGGAATGAGCAAAAATAAACAATTTTGCCTAAATAAGAACTCAGGATTTCCCCATCTGACACTTAACAGCCTCCCAGGCAGGGATGATACAGCACAGGAAAGTCCTCCTCTAATCCGCCTGCAGTGCCCTCCGTCTCTGATCCCTGCCAGCACATGTCCCCCAGCAAAGCTGAACAGTGCCCCAGTTTTCACCCGGCAGGGCTGGACAATGTTTTTGCACTGCATCACACAAAACCTGTGTCTCAGAGCACAGCCCCCAGTCTCCTTGCTGGGTAGATGGAGGAAGATAAACTTGCTTATACCAGTGCAAGGCTGGACTGACCCTACTAGGTCATACATCCCTCTAAATTAACATCAGTACAAACAGGGACTGGGACCTAACCCAAGAGGTTTCCACAAGGAATTTTAGCAAGGCAAGTCGTGCCAATAGATATTTCTCTAGGTCACTGTTTCTGCTGACCTCTTTGCTCCATTTACTCTTCTCCATGAGCTATTTCTGCTTGCACAGGGGTGATGACAAGCCAGCATGGCAGAAAATATCCCATAAAACACATCACTTATATGTGCTATCAGCAGTGAGAATCCAACAAATACACAGAGCACAGATACCCCATGCCTCACACTGCAAGTCTTCTGTGAATACTGAACTGCTCTTTGTGCTCCCTGGGGAATAAATGCTGTATCTCATCTCCCAAAGCCTTCTTATAGCCCCATAACTCATCACACAAATGCCTTCCTCTGGATCTCTTTGTGTATACTACAAGCTGCTCTCAGTTGTCAGGCAGGTGGGAATGTATTTCATGCTTCAATGCCCCTGTCTTAATAAAACACCATTTTAAAAAAAGCAACAAACCTGCTAAACATCTGTCAGGTGTTTTCCTACTGTGCATCTGTTAAAGATTCCCAGAAATGAAGGCGCAAAACCCCTGCTGCCCTAATGCTCACACTTGAGTGATGTTGGATATGTGAGATGACTACATGGCATTGCAACCTTCCTGCTCCCAGGGCAGTAGTGTGCATTAGAATAACGGGAGCAGCTTTGCTGTTGGGATCTGTGCCAGCATCACTACCAAATCAGTCATTAAAAGGCCTTGTGAATCCTTACTGGAATGAAGGGACTTTGGAAGTTAAATTTAACACAAAACTAAAAGCATATCCTGAGATTTACTACCAAAAAAAAAAATCATAGAGAGCCATGTGGTCAAAGAACCAGATTCTTTCTCAACCTTACTGCAAAGCTTTCACTGCATGAAGAAGTTGGTGTGTAGGAGAAGTAGTGAAAGGCGTAGGAAGGGAGCTGCGTGAAGGCCATGACCTCGGTTTTAAATACCAGATGTTTAAATACCATTAAAATAGGACTTACCAGCTTGGAGCACAACAGTCTCTGTCAATGGTCATCACTGCCTCAGCTTCCCCACTGGCTGTAACTCAGTAGCGAGTCCCTACTTTCTGGGGAGAAAAGCAGGGGAACGGCGTTCAAGGACAGTTTGTTTCAACGGCAGGTGCTTCACAGCCAACCAGTAATGACTCCTAGCAGGTTTCATGCCCTGATCTGTGGCTGCACTTTGAAGGGTGGAAACAAAGTCCATTGAAATGGACCCATACACGTCTCGAGCCTAGCTTGCAGTAAAGCACACCAGCAGTGAAGAACGCAAGACCAGATTTCCCCAGTGTCTACCTGGATGCATCCACTGTGAAACAGAAGAGAGCAAACCAGTAGTCTGATGGGCTGGTGCTATTCCATCACTGGCTGAGTATTTGGGACAGGTCCATGTAAAGAGTAGGAAAATGGGAGATCTTCCAAGTTTTTGCTGGGGTGCAGAGTTCAGCAGCGTCTGGCTGAGCCTGGGTTTCATGGCTATATGCATTCCTGGAAATCAGGCCATTGTCCATGGAGATTTGGGGGTAGGAAAGGCGTATATGCTGCTCAGCTTGGGAAACATGAAGGGAGAGCTGCAGTTCAGCAAGCTTAGACAGCAGCTTCCTGCAACATGATCATACACATCCCACCGCTGTGCTGTGCTGACAAGGCCTGGACTGATGCCCTGGCTGCAGTTTGCAGGTCTCTGCCTTGAAATCAAAGTTTCCCCAGGAGAAGCCTTGGCAATGGCTGCAAACCCACTCCACTGTACAGCAATTCCCATGACAGGGTGGTGCTGGCAACCTGGGGAGCCCTTTGCACCTGCAAACCTACAAAGCAAATCTCACAACAGGGCAGCTCCTGCTCCAGGGTGGAAGGAAGGAGATACAGAGTAAAGCAGGTGGCTGCAGAGCCTGAAACTTGTCCTGCCCCACTGCCAACTAAGCCACCCCAGTCCCAGGGGAGCTGCCACCGCAACCGTGCCTTGCCCCAGCGAGTGAAACAGGAAAGCGGAGAGCAGGCGCTTTCCTCTGGCCCACCTCCACTTCCCGCTGCTCCCGACCCTGCAAAGGCTGGGTGCCGCCGAGCCCAGCGGAGCACGATTGTCAGGGAGGATGAACGAAGCGGCAGGACGGAAAGAGGCCAGTTCCTGCAGCCGAACGGCAGCTCCAGCAGTGAATCAGCCACCACTTCCCACGGGGCCAGCGTGCTGCGGCGTGCTCGCTGCATGCCCCCATCTGCGCCTGCTAAATAGCCTCAGGTTTGCTTAGAACTGGTTTAAAACCCAGCTAAACGGAAGGAAAACCTTTTACGCTGGTTTGTAATCTGCTGTTTTCAGTTGGGGCCTTTTTTTTCCTGGCAGCAGCAGAAGTGAAACTCGTCAGGTTTAGCAAGAGCCAAATCAGTACAGGGTTAACCACAGCAAGGGTGAGACAGAGCAACTACCCGGGATCTAACAGGGCAGAAACATGTGAAAAATGGATTTCCTAGATTGCTGGCAACTCCAGAAAAGGAGGGAAAAGAGTTAGGGGGTGGAAGGAGATGCAAATCCAGGGTCAAAATAAGCTTTTAATTTCAGATTTGAGTTTTTTTTTTCATATAGGCATTATCCTTTAAAAACAACAGAATAATACTGCAAAACAAAGGCTTTGCTCTAAATTAAAAACAATATTGAAAGGTCTGTTTGGAAACTGGCAAAACAAAAGGAAAACAAAAAAAAGCAAAACAAAAGGGAGGGCAGTTTCCTCTCCCCACCACAAACAGTTCAGCAGGTTTGAAACAAGGTCAGCAACTAAAAATCTGCATTTTTGGTGCCAAATAAGCTTTAGTCAGAAAAACAGCTGGAAGGGTCTGTCAAAGACACTGCCAGGGTGACCGACAAGGACTCCCTCGCAGTCCGTGATGCCCCGGGACGCTCCTGTGCAGCGCCTCAGCTTCCTTGATTTCGGTGTAAGCTCTATATTAAGAGCTGCAAAAGCAAGTGCTTGGCCTGCGAGGCGAAAGCACCTTTTGAGCGCTCCCAGGAAATATTAACTGATCATTACTGAACAGGAAAAAGTTTCAAAGGTGGAAGGTAATCAGAAGGGCAGACTCCGACGCCGGCATCTCCCCGCAGGCAGGGAGCCTGACACCCGATACGGCGAGCAGAGCAGCTCGGGGGCAGTCTGCAGCGCTGGATTCGCCCCGAGACAGTTACACACTCACACAAGCATCTGACTTCAAACCACAGGCAGCCGCTTAGTGGCACAGTCCAAACTTTGCAGGCAGTGCGCACAGCTGGCGTGCATGACAGGGTGCAACGAGGGGTCCGACACCGCGAGCAAACTGCAAAAAGAGACTCCCGAATCTGGTTGCTGGGAGGAGACCTCAGAGAGGCAGACAGCAGCCCCTTTCACTTCCAGGGACGGAGAACAGGCACTGGGCAGGGGGGAAAGAAAAATCAACAGAAATCAGGGATGGCTCAAAGTAACGAGGGCAAAACTGGCCTGCTACATCCCTCTGTCCATCTCCATGCCCCTGCTGCAGATCCGAGTGCTTCCAAGCTGCTGAGTACAAGGAGACTCCGTACTACTCGGTTAAAAGCTAAGATGGTTGCATGTTCCCCCTCACGCTTCCCAAGGCAGATCGAAGGCTCAGCTGCCTAGATGTTTACTTCCAGTTTCATGCTTTAGGGGATTCCCTTCTCTTCTCCACAGTCAGTACAAAAGTCCCTCTTGTCACATGCCTTCTCAGTGCTCAGACACTGCCTGCCAGAGCCCTAAAACTGCCAGACAGTCTCCAGATGGACAGTCTGACCAGAAACTTGCTGGCCTGGGGCTCCACTATCTTCTTACTACTCCAGGAAGCATTATTGCCCAGAACCTGATTCAACAGCTCTGTCTCTAGCTTCATGTTAAACACCTAAGAAGTCCTGTTGTAAAGCAGTGTTTGATACTTACTCTTCAACCTGTCCAGGAGAATCTGTGCAAGTCAGGCTTTTAGCTGGTGGACCTGAAAATACATCAGAAGTGGCCCAAGGACCAAGCCTGCCGCTTCCAAACATCCCTTGCATTGTAACCAACGCATCCCCAGCCTAACTGGGGGCTGTGGGCACATCTTGCTCCTCAGGAAGGTAAGGTATCCCCTTTTCTCCAGCCTTCACTACATTCATGTCTGGTTTTAATCACTCCAGAAAGGGGGAGTTGTCCAATTAGGACACTGGAGAGCCTAAGCTCAGAAGGCCCTAGCCCTCTCAAGCAGGGCCTGTCTGTCTTTGCATCCTTCTGGAGCCAAGCCCCAGCTGGGCTGTCCGTGAGAAACAGGGTTATTGGCTGCCGGTCCCAAATATAACCCAAATGATGGAAAATTCCAGGAAAGGAGCCAAGACAAGATGCTGGGAGGGGGATCAAGGGCTAGCACACAAAGCAGCAGGCTGCATAGAAGGCCCTGGGCTCTCACTGGGGCAGGCCACGCAAGCGTAGAGCATGTCTGTGGGACTCCCCCTCCAGCCATGTCTCACCACTTCAAACGCATCACAAACCGGCTTGGTCCTGGGGAAACTTGTCCACCTTGAGCATGGTGAGAGGCGTGAGCATCTTTAGGGCCCTCCCCAAGCACCTGCCTTTGCGGCGATCTGGCTCTGAAACCTCGTCCCCCACCCACGCTCCAGCTCTGGGCAGCTGCCAGCAGAGCCATGCTGATGCTTCCCTCGGCTCTCCTGACACTCGGAAATCCCCGTCTCATGCAAAACTAACCCCAAATGATTTCCAGGAACGGGACTGCTTGTACTTTCACTCATCGCTGTCTTGCCTCATTGTCCCCTCCCTTTGTGCACCATCCTTGTCCTACCTCCTTGCCACACCACAAGCAAACCAGGAGCTCCCCTGGGACCACTGCAGCTGGACAGCATCTGCAAATGCGTTTCACCCTGCATCCGTCTCCAGAGAATCCAGGACTGATCTCCTTGCTGGGCAAAAAGGCACCAAAAAGATCTTCCCATGTCACCCAAGAAGCCACCAAGCAGAAAATTGAACCTCCTCTCTCCCGGCAGAACGAAACATGTCTAGTTCATTTGGGGGGTGATGTTCTGTTGGGATAGGGGATTTTGGAAGTCCCTCATCCTTGGGCACTAGGATCTTGCTGCTGCTGGCAGTTGACTTGCTTGGAGCCCTGCATTTAGGTGTCCAACAGCTTCCACAGAGCAGGCATACTCAAGTTTAGTCCCAAGGGCAATTACTCAGTAATCAAAGCCATAATCCCAAACACTGAGAGCTCCAGGCCTGTTAGCTCCAGGAAAAAGATCAGAGGAGACAAGCCAGCTGCTGAAAGTGCAGCTTCACGGCTTGCTCTGACCCAGTTCCCTCCTGTCCTGAACTTTTTGCCCTCCCTCAGGCACCAGCAAAGCCACTTCCAGCACCCACTGAGTCAGATGTGTTACAAAGGCAGCAGCTTTAACTGGCATTTCCTGGGGGCAGTCGCGAACGGGCTGGCTGGTCCAAACCACTCGCTCCTGGCCGAGCTCCCCACCGCCCTCCGGGGCTGCGTTTCCCCCCTGGCCCTGTGTGCAGTGAGCCATCTGCGCTAATCCCTGCCCTGCGGCTGGTGCTCCCAGACCTCGCAGAGCCCAGAAATAGGATCCTTCTGTATTTACGCGTTCACCTGCTGACCAGACACAACGGGAAGCGCCTTCTGGCGCGCGTCCATCCTCCATCTGGGTGAAGGATTGCTTCTTCCCAGGTTATCCCTGGCCAGGTTTTGTCCAACCTGTCCTTAAAACCACCCTGTGGGCATGCACGTGCCAGGACATGGAACAGGGAACACCGCCTCTCCTGCTGGAAAGTTGGCACTGCTCTGTTCCCCGAGCTGTCCCAAACCCAACTCACGGGAGAAGGATTTGCCTTTCTCTGTGGCAGCTACCTGCCCCAACCTGTGGTCAAAGCAACCGCTCTCAGAGCCCCCGGACACCGTCCCAGTCTCAGCGATGAAGTCCGGCAGCCGGGAAGCCAGCCCCTCCGCCCTGGGTCCGGACGGCTGCAGCGCAGGCTTTGGCAAGCGAGGCGCACGAGAGCCCCCGAGCCGCCCTAGCCGAGCGCACACCCCAGCAGGAGAAGGCCCTTCCCGCCCCCGAGCGCTCACCTCATCCCGCAGCAGATCCAGCGGCCAGCACGAAATCCCTCCGCTGCCGTTTCTGCTCCTTACTGAAGAAGAAACCAAAAAAGAAAAAAAAAAACAGGAAAAAGAAAAACCAAGCCAGGCAGTCAGACCCCCTCTGGATCCCCCATTGCTTCACTTATCGAGCTGGCGCCAGCGCTGTGCCGGGGAGAGGAGGTGCGCAGCGGCCCGCGCCGGCGTTGCATTAAAGAAACTCGGGCCGAGAGGGTTTTTTTTTCCCCCCCGTCGGTGATGTCACATCCTGACCGCGAGCTCCAGCTGTCCCTGCAAAAAACGCGCTCCGCGCCGAGCCTCCCTGCCCCTGCGCTCGCCTCCCTTCCCTCCCACGTCGCCGGCCTGCCCGGCACCCGGCCCGGCTCTTTGGAAGGCGGCTGCCGCCGCCGCCGGGCGCACGCACACATGCACCATTCCTGGATGCTGAGGTCCTTTTTGGACAGCGATCCCACTCTGCCGGCTGCCGCTCGCTGGCTCCGAACGCAGCCTCCCGGCCGCTTTCGCGGGGCAGCGCAACAGTTCACTGGGGGAAAGGAGACGAAATCCGGCAAGACTTCTTTTTTTCCCCCCTTCCTCCTCTCACGCCGTCTCCCCCCCTCCTTCATCCCTTCTCTATGCGCACCTTAGAACGCACAAAATCAGCTGAAGGATTTAGTTGTAGCACAAGCTGGATGCTTTCCAAAGAAAGAAAAGAGAGAGAAAGGAAAAAAGATTTCCCTTCACAGAAAACAATTCTAACAGACTTACTTTTGTCGGTCTAAGAGGTGGGGTGACTTATGAAGTGCATTGCAATATTTAAATACCACTCAGCAGAAGAAAGCCTGAGCCAGCAAGTTTAGCACTAAGAGGGAAAAAAAAAAAAAAAAAAAAAAAGACAGTGTGGGATTACTTGGCGTGAGACAGGTTTGCAGGAGTAAGGCGCAGGTATTTTAATGGGGTGGGAGGCAAGAGCACAGCAAGCCGCACTGGCACTGGGAGCAGGGCTCCCCTTCTCAGCACAACGGCTTGCAGACATCCTTTCCCACAG
Organism: Rhea pennata; assembly: GCF_028389875.1. Taxonomy (NCBI): domain Eukaryota; kingdom Metazoa; phylum Chordata; class Aves; order Rheiformes; family Rheidae; genus Rhea; species Rhea pennata. The sequence goes on along the minus strand of NC_084670.1, from coordinate 10,310,483 downwards.
GAGTACCCATCTCCCTACGGATGCCCATGGCACTGGGTCCCCTTTGAGACCAAAACTTTGCTGGAAATGCTTGAAAAAGCAGTCTGTATCAGTTCTATTTAGGGAAATATTTCTGGGCTTTGCTTAAATGTGTTAAATATAGGTTTGACTGAGCACATCCACCTGAGAGGAGAGGGCTGTGAAGCAAGGCTCAGGACCAGAATAGGAGGCTCCTACCTCTTCCTCCACATCCGTTCCACCCCCAGGTTCAGGCAAAGGGTGAGCAGAGCCCAGGGAGGGGGAAACAAGGAGCAGCAAGGGGACAGATGCCCACACTCACCCTCGGTGAGCTTTACCAGCTCAGCAAGTGAGAGTGTGAGAAAGGAAACCACAAACCTATCAAGTCTGCAATATCGTGTGCCTGTCCTTGCTTGCTGGCTAAGCCGAGCAGTGAGCAAGCAGGTGAGGAGAACCTGCTCCTGTCAACACATCTCTGTTTCCAAAAGTGCTGTCTCTGAGTCAGAAACTAGTCTGGTGTAAATCTGCGTCCCCCCACATACTGCTTCTGCCTGCAGACAGAAAAGATGCCCCATGTTCAAAGTCCTTCCTCCTTTCTCCTCCTTCTTTTTTTCAGCTCCTTTTTTTAGAAGTGACAGTGAGGGGAGTTCCACCCCTCTGGGATTCCCCTGCTGATACTACTGCCAGAAGATGGGAAGATCCAGTAGCTGCATATGGTTTCATTAAGCAGAAGGTTTAGGATGATGACCCCTTCCCTGACCCCTACCTGCAGCCATCACAGCTTGAAATCAAGCTTCAGGCTTCCTCCTACTGCTGGCTGGGCGGCAGCTGACTGGTGGTCGTTGGCCATGGGTTTTGCCTTCTGATCCCATGTGGACTGTGCACTAGTAGGAAATGAGTCTGCAGGATCAGGCCTCCATCCCCTGTAACACGGCTTCTCAGTTACAAATGGTGTCAGGGTTTGCCCTTGAGCCACAAGGATCCTTAGAAATAATGCTACCTACCCAGGGATGGCAAACTATCCTTGAGAATCGAACAGCCCTGCTTGGCTCCAGCTCCAGCTTCCCAAAGCAAACAGCCACCGAGGGAAGAAACAAGACATGAGGGGCCTATAGCAACAGGGACTATCGACTGGCTTTAGTCTGGGGTTGGGGAAACGGGGGTCCCAGTGGGGCTGAGTATCTACTAACGCGATATCTACTATCTTTGGCACACCCCGGGAGGCCCCTGGTTTCCTGCCCCTCCCCACCTGAGATGCAGCCAAAGGGCAGGTTGCAAGCCAGGTGACGGCGAAAGGACGCACCAAAGACATGCGAGATTCACCAGGGCTTGGGATCCAGGCCTGGCTGGAGAGGAGGGAGTTGGCACCCGTTGCATAGGCAATATCAGATAGCCGAGAAATGTCTCACAGCTGCAGCACATTTCTGCAGAAAAGGTAAAATCGGAAAGCGAAACACCCTGCGCATTCAGCTCCCAGGGTAAGAAGAAACCATGGGATACAGCATTTTCCAAGAAGAAAATGCAGCCTTAAACAATTGAACTCGAAGGGACAGAGCTGTCAAGTTCATCTGTTAGGTTGTTTACCATTGCAGTCATTAGCTAATGCAATGCAACAGACACAGCCCCAAAGCTCTGGTCTGTGTATAAATGGATATTCTGCCTCCAGTTTCAATAGTTTATTTAAGAGACAGAGCCTTTGCCGCAGTAGCTCTTGTCCTCACCACCCACAGCTAAATCTGTTTCTACCCACACCAGCCTGGCCCCACTCCTGAGTGAATCTTTTGAGGTCACTCCAGATAGTTTTAGGTAAAAATAACACCACTAAAACAAGGATTTGGCCCAAGAAGCCCATCACATTTCTCATGATAGCTAGCTAACCAGCCCAGTGTCTTGCTTCAGCAGGTTCAGGCAACAGCAGCAGTTTCGCAGCAGTTTTTCTCAGTGTCACCAGATGCAATTTTCACAGATACGGTTTTCTGAGTTAGCTGAGATTAATTCTTGTCTCACCTTGGGCTGTTCTTATCTCCCTCAGTTCAGATCTTAAACAACTGCGATCACCACAGCTGTGTCTTTGTTTCCTTTTTTAATCATTGGCAAAATTTAGGGTGTCCTACAATGCCCCGTGGTAAAAGTCCGAAAACCATTGTCTCCCTGCCTCCGAGAGCCAGACTCTGCTGCAGCCAGTGTGGCTGGTGGCACACAAAACCACAAGGTCTGTAGGAGAAAAAGCAGGATCCTCTTTATGGCTACAGCCTGCTACACTTGGGGAATTTGGACCCAATTCCCTCTCTGTCTCTAGATTTACCTGCCGCCACTCCTCACCCCTGCAGTCCTGTGACAGTGAAGGAGATGCCATCTCTCATCACGTACTTGCAACTGGAGCCTGCAGAGCTGTAAACACAGCCAGCTCCATGTACCCTGGGAGGGGCAGGTGCTTCCCACTTCAAGTGCCTTTTGCAGAGAAGCATGTTTGGATCAGCAGGGCTAAAGCTACAAGATCCTCCAGGATGTCAGCTGGCTGCAACAGGGGGAGTGGGTGCCTGCTATTACAGGACAGAGGCACCCGGCAGCCTCTTTAGCCCCATAAGCAGGCATTCCTTCCCTGCACAACCCTAGCCTCTGTCTGATGTAGAGATTATTGCAAACTGATACCAGAGGGCAGGTCCGCCTTCCTCTACCTCGCAGGAGGTCACAACTGCTTCATCTTTCAGGAGCTAGCAACTGCAAGAGGAGCTTTTCAAAAGTCAGTACAGGATCTCAGATCAGCAGAGCTAAAAGCCCAGAGGTAAATGCATTCCCAGGAAAACAGCCCAGAGCTGGCAGGAGAAGACATGGTATCAAGTAAGGAGTGATGGCTGCTGGGGGGGCTTTAACCTGGCCCAGTGCCACAGCAGCAGCAATGAGGGAGGCACAAGATTTGCACCATAAACAGCAGGAACGCTACACTTGGGAGAGCAAGGACCAGCATTCATCCAGAGTGTATTTTTTTCCTCCATCACTGCTGAGCACGTCTGTACACTTTGTTCATTTCCAATAGCCCAGAGGCAACGATGCGTGAGGCTGGGACCTCTGTGCCTAAGGCAGCAGTGATGCCTAACAGCACCTTAGCTCAGCAATTAAACCCTAGAAAAAGAGAGGGAAGAAAGCCCAGGTCCTTCTTCAGACCTTGAACCTTTCCAGGCAGATTTGTTGGTCAGTCTGGCTAACTTACATACCACGGCACCAAGTGATGTGGCAGAGGCATGTGCAAACATCTGCCATGCATTACTGGGCGGGGGGAGTGGGTGGGAATGAAAGATTGTGCTACACAATAAGGAATAAAGCCATCAGCAGTTGGGGAAAGTCTCTCCAGCACTGCACATTCCTCACTCATATGTCAAAAGTAGGCCTGAGTCCTCATGAGCATTGGATCAGCCTTGCTGTCCTCAGCCTCGGGAACCCTTTGGGCATTCGAGTCCATGCTCATCCCTGAACAATGCAGGAAACCACAAAACATCCTTGGTGCTCACTACCAGGAGGTAGAGGCAGCTGTCTGTTTAGCAGATGTAACTTGCAAGAACTAATGCCAAACCGGGAAGAAACCTTCAAATGAAACCCTAGCAAAAATACAAACATATCCAAAACATAAAAAGTCATCAAAGGAGGCTTGGATGTAGAGCAAAGAAGTATATTAAAAAGGTCTAGAGACCCAGGAGAAAACTCATAGCCAAGATTTATATTCAAGCAGGTGAAGCCAAAATACTTACAAGGCAAGATGATGTCTTCCCACTCTCCAAAAGGAGTTTAGAGACAAAGAAGATGGGCTTGAAAAAAGGTTGAGTCTTCTAAATGGGCTGCAGTTAAATCAGATATAATCCATCATGTCTGCAGGTACAATAAAACCAGAGTGAACAGCACCTTCCCGTCAGAGAGTTATCCCTTTCCAGGAGGCCTCAGATTGCAGAAACATCGAGGCTGGGATGCCATTACAGCATGGAGCAAGTGGTCCCAGCTGGGTGGTGGTGTCAGTCAGGGGTCCCAGCAGCAAGAAGGCAAAAAAGTTGTTGTTTGGAAGAGAGAAAAATGTCTGAAGGGGTGGTTTGGGGGGAGGGGGTAGGAGAGGATGTGTTAGTGTGAAGAGGGCATTTGTCTGCCCTGGAGGAAGGAAGAGGGAGGTTTGGCCCAGCTCTTGAAAGCAGGTGCATTGCTGAATTTATCAGAGGGGAAGGAAGTGGGGAAGGGAGTGATCCAGGGTTGCTGGACTACTACATCAGGCCTCACAGCCAGTCAGGGAAAGAGGCCCTACACAGCGATACTGCTTTACAGAGGTTAACAGGACACGACTGCACTCAGGAAGGAGTTTGTGAGACTATGAGCCTCCAACAAGCACACTGCCAGCTGCAGCACCTGACCAGGCTCTCTCTTGCCATGCTTCACCTGCGTCCCTCCAGCACAGCGCAGAGCTGGGATGCAGGCCGTTGGCAGAAGAGATGCCCCACTGGCATTTCAGGCACCAGAGATCCTAGCCTGCATGGTGGGAGGCTGAGTCAACCCAAGGAGGCCTTCAAAGCAAGCCTGAATTTGGAGCCCAGCAGGTTGGCACAGACCACAGGGTTTGCAAAGCAGGGACAACAGGGTCTGCCTCGCATCCTCTCTTAGGAATGGCATCAGAGCATCTGGAAACATTTCTCCAGAGTGACAGGGCACTGGAACAGGTTGCCCAGAGAGGTTGTGGAGTCTCCTTCTCTGGAGATGTTCAAAGTCCGCCTGGATGCAACCCTGTCTAACATGCTCTAGGTGACCCTGCATGAGCAGGGAGGTTGGACTAGATGATCTCCAGAGGTCCCTTCCAACCTTACTGATTCTATGATCATGGGATAAATTCCTTCCCCACACTCCTTCAACAAGGGGGATGTGTGTTCCCTGTGAGCAGGGAGGCACCAGCTATGAGCCGGGAGCAGATACAGATGCCACAGCCCCACACCATGCTCCGGGGAAGGGGCACTTGCAGGATGTTTGTGTACTGCGGGCTCCATACAGCCCTGCAGTCCAGAGAGTGGACACGGTTCTGCTGCCACCACGTGGCTGTTCGACCTAACCACAAATGCTGTGGTGTGTGGCATGTGCGACTGTCATCTCCAGCCAAGGCACCAGAGTCAGTGCTGACCCCAGAAGGGAACCCAGTTGGCTCTGAGCAAGCAGCTGGTGCCGGCGTGTGACCTACCCCTGCGGGCAGTCATGCAGGAATGGCTCAGGGTAACCTCTCTCCGAGCAAAAGCAGTGCTGGAAGCCTGCAGATTCCAGCTCCAGAGACTCACCTTGCACCCTCTTACTCCAGGCAGGGCAGAGGGAGATGGTGCCAGAGCACAGCCAAATGTTTCTTCAGCCATCCCATGGTCAGGCAGTGGAAGCTGGCACAGAATGAGTTTTCCACGGTGCAGTTTCAGAAGTTGCGAGATATCAAGGCTGTGAAGTCCACGCAACAATCCATGCAGAAACGAAACGGTGTTTTTGTTCAAAATGAAGTAACCCCCTGTGAAAACAGAAGTGAACAGTAGGTTTGTTCCATTTATTTCCAGAAATGCAAAGGACTGCTTCAGAGAAGTTTGCCTTAGATGCAGTGTCAGGAAGAGCAAGTTACTCCTCCTCACTCCAAGGAGTCTTTAAAAACATCAGAGATAGACTGGGAACTTTCTTAGCTGTAGATTAGAGGGGGTTGGAGTCTTGCCATTTTCTAAGACTAATCTTCATTTATCTGCAAAGGAATAAAATAGGTACTGATGAAAAAAAATGATTCAACATCTTAAGCAAGAGTAAGAATATCATCGTTCAATGCATGCTTCCTTGTTTCTTTTGACAGCCGCCTTTTGTAAGTCAGGGTGTTTGCACAAGGAACAGGACAGGTATCCTGGGATGACATTTCAGTAAATCTCCCTGGGGCGACAGGGTTGGGTGGACAAGTCTTGGTTTTGAGATGTTAACAAAGAGCCTCTGGCTACAAAACTTGCTCCACTGCTCCAAACAGGAACTGCTGCCACATCAAGCATGGGCTCTCTTCCAGACAGAGACAGGCCGTAGGCAGCACCAAAAAAGGAGGTGGTTTGTAAAGCACCTAATTAAATTGTGAACTTCTTGCTGCAGGATGCTGCAGGTGCTAAAAGGTCCATGAGAAGACTAGTTTTCTCTTCCATGAACATGGCCTACTTGACAGCAACTGAAGACACAGAAAATCATCCATCCAGCTCAGAAAAGACCTAGTCCACAAATGGCTGGAATTTGGCAAAGCAATCTGGGAAACTGGTCATACATGCTTTCTGAGGCAGCTACTCTACATTCTAGGACGCCAGACTAGGCAAACCTTTGGTCTAACCCTGCACAACCTGCCATGTTCTCAGTGCTTCCTACTTGGCCATAGAGGAGCAGTTCAGCCTTTAGATGTTGCCTTTGGACCCAGACTTGGCCCTACATGGGTGGCTTGGGCTGGAACGAACGCTGCCAGTCATCGATGGAGCTCAGCTCCACCATCTCCTACCTTAAAGGAGGATGTAATAGTGTCCAGGAGAGTAACTTTAGGTATATGCTGAGGATCTGAGCTTATGCACTAGATAAATACTTTGCAGGGATTAAAAAAGAACTAAAAACATTTCAGACCAGCCATCTCTATTCTCATTTTTCTGTCCCGCAGTCAAATCAAAGAACTCAGCATCTGGACAGAACAGGGCCCTGAAATCAAATACACTTTAAGGTGGAGACACCATAACTCTCACAAACCAAATGATGCTGTTACTCTCCATGGATTCTCCCGTATGTTATCAGTTCTGACAGCGTAACATTTTTCTGGTAACTTAACATTTCTGCTCAGGATGATGGTCAAAGTACTCTGTTTTGCTCAGCATTACTTTGAATTGGACTGTAAGTCTCCTGCCCTTTCTATGAATTTTTCTCATGAACTGATCCAAATTTACCTATTTTTGTCTTTTACTGTTGTGTTATTACAGATCATAACTAAATGTCATTCAACATTATAAAAGGAGCCCAGGCCCCCGCACATCATCACACTGGTGTGGATGAGGTCATGAAAAGATACTCTTTTAACAAGGAACTTACTCCCCCTCCCCAACCAAGTTAACAAACCTGAGTAGATCAGGTTGCGTAAACTGGCTACCCGTAGTTCAGAATTGGGACAGATCTTCCCTCTAGTGGTTATACAGCATAGTAAGTGTTGCAGTTACTTTCTCTCCTCATCTGAAGATGAAAAGCTTTATTTTCACCAGCTCTTCAGGCTCAACATGCATCATAAGTGTATTGACAAGTGGCTTATAGACCCTACATGAATATTTAGTAGCTTAAAACTGGACTAGGTGCTTATTTGCAGAGCTCCAGACAGACCCACAGGTCTGTGTCTCTGCTACTGCTCGTATGAGCCCATCCCTCTGGTCAGACCATGATGGTCTGCCATGGCCCAGTGTGTCCTGCACACGCAAGAAGCCAGACGGCCACAAGACATAGGTGGCCCATTTTTGAATGCTTGGCCTTACACCAAGCATTTAGTGAGATAGAGAGGATCAGGCCTAGGGTTTAGTAAATCTACTGTAAATTCTACTACAGCACAAATTCTTGTGTGATTTTCCATTCAGAGATCATCTCAAGACTGGATGTTTCAAAATTACAAGTACTTCAAGCTCTGCTCTTCTCTGCGGGATCCATCTCCACTCCTGATCCCATTAGACAGAATGCTTATGATTCTGCTGTCATTACATCTCTAATAACATGGTAAACAAACCCTTCTTTTCCTCAAAGTCAGATGGAACCACAAACATTGTTCATTTTAAGAGAGCAATAATCAAATACAGCATTTCTCAATCTAGGGCCATAGGGTCACAAGGAGCAAAGCCATTAGAACATAGGCCAAGCTGCAGAAGCACAAGATTTTGTCTGATTCTCAGCTGCTCAGCTGATTCTCAGCTCAGTCATAGTGAAGAGAAAGATTTCTTCCCTTTTGCTCTTTCATCCTCCTGTACCTTTATTTTCTTATATGTACAATCATGATGAATGGGGAGGTGTCCTGAGGCACCTACCTGGATTATACCATGTTAGAGTGGAAAGAAGTGTTGCTTTCACTACTGATGGACTGCAGCAGAGATCCACCATGGGAAGCAATAGCGGAGCTTATCACACCATCAAAACAAGAGGTGCCTTTGGCAAATGCTCTGGTATACCATTTTAATATCCAGAAGTGGAAAAAAAATAAGAACTACTTCAGTGCCCACATTTAAATCCCTCACTGAAACACCGTTGTAAGAGTGAGGTCACCAGAAAGCTTGACCAGGACAAGTTCCCTGTGCACTAAGACCACAGCCTGTCACAACACTGTCTCAGTATTTACCTATGCTCTCTTCTAACATTTTGTTATATTTTAACTCACCAGGTTGAAAACTGACCCTATGGCCTGCTTTTATGCAATCTGGAGCAGCAAAATTGAAAGTAATGGGGCGGTCCTCTGGCCATGCTGACACTCCAAGGTATTACAGGAGTATCAATGTTGCCTCATTTACCTATCAAAAATAAGTCAGTTCAGACAAAAACATGGGAAATCACCCCACTTTCAAGTGTCCAACCTCTGTGGCAACCGGTCTCACCCTGACACAAGGAAGGAACGTGTTAGGGTGTATACTTCCGCATTTTGAGGCACATGAAAACACCTGATGGAAGAGAGTCCTTGCTCTATCAGTCAATTTACCATCTCCTAGGGCCAGAAAACTGCAGTTCCCCCGTTCACTTGGCGAAAAGGCTGCAAGCAGCATGATCAAGTTTGGCTTTTTAGCTAGGCTCTTATTTAAAAACTGTTCTGATGCATTCAATACAAGAAATGCTTCATTTTCCTTACTTTGCCATTTCTGCCTTTCTTAGGTGCTTGGATTCATTTTTGTCACTAATTACATGACAGGTTGAAAAAATGTCTGTCAAAATTCCAGGTAGTGATTGCTACAGCCTTGTTTCAGAGACATTGCTCTTCTGAACTCAGAAAGAGGCTCAGGTGTAGATCGGGAAGTCCTGAATTTGCTTCTTGTTGCCAGTTATTCATCCAGGGATCTTGCATCTGTATTTAAAAATTCAGTAATTTTGACATCTTCAAAGCAGGTAGTGAATAATGAATCAGAACTGCCCTTACTTCAACTTACTAAGGGAAATGATAAATGGAGCATGAATACAGTAAAATAGGAGTAGAAAGGCTCTTTTATTAAAGTGATCTGCTGTTCAGATCATGACAGCCCTAACCACATTTCTTTGGATTACTCCCATGCTACAACCCCATCAAGAACAGAAAGAAGGCATTATCAAGGAGCAAAACCACCTCCTTGGAGCAGAGCCCTAGGAGAAGACAAGCCTCTTCTAGAAACATCTTGTAATTCCCTTAATGGGGAGAGTTCACACCCAATACTTACGAGTTGCTGTTGAGGCAGACCCCCAAAATAAAACCTTATTGTTTACCTGTAGTGCTCACTGAACAATCATCAAATCCAAAGAGCAGGCTGAGAAAGTATGTACTGACAATAAATATTACAGCGACTGACGCCTGCAGTTACACTAGCAAACACCACCACTGTTCAAATTGTTGTATCTGGTCATGGTTAAGGGTAGCATGAAACATCTGTTACAATCCCTGCTCAAAAGTCTTGGTCTCCTTCTAACAGCAGGATGAGTTGCTTAGCCTTCTTGCCTCCGTTTCTCACTTTGGCAAGGGAGGGAATGCTTGTCATCTCCATCAGGCTGACAAAATGATTAATGCTTGTAAGGTAGTCTGGACGTGACTGGTAATCAGTCAGTGCTAAGAACTGTTATTCCTATTGATGTGGGAAGTATTTCAGTGCTGCTCCTGGGAAGCTCCTGGCTGCCTGTTGTTTACTGGTCTACCTGCACAACAGAGGTATGTTCGTGGTGTGTACAAAGACTGCGTATCACTTAACACTGCTGTAGCATGCCATAGTCCACAGCCATACAGATTGCCTCTGCTAGGAATTAAAACAAAAAAAGCTCAAAGCAAGAATGCTTTGAGATCCCTTTATGAAAGACAGGTTAAAAAAATAGTATAGTCTGTAAGCCAGATTCTTATGAATATTGTCATGTTAAATTAGCTGTGCATATTCACACTAATGCATTTTTTCATATGAGTTCTTGCTAACAATTGAGAAACTGGCTGACGGCTCCATTAGGGTTATTGTGTCATTTCAGGATGCTTTTATTTTAGATAGTAGCTCTCCTGAAATAGGAAGGAAAGCTCTTTTTTGTCCCTTCAAATATCATTTATAGGCTTGGCTGACTAGATGCTGGTCTGAAAAAAATTATTCTATAAAGCATGCAGTAACTCCTCTACATCACTCCAGAATATACAAAAATAAAACCGTGTTTATAATATCCTGTTCCTCAAGATAAACATGAGATGAAGCAACAAGATGGAATTAATATACCAATTAAGTACAACGTTCCCAGAGCAAATCTAAGTCACCGAGCTCTTCAGTCCTCAGAAAAAACAAAAGACACAGAGTATACATGTGTATAAGGAACACCACAACAGAGGAGTCTATTTTAGCTCACCAGCCCTATTGTTTCCTTGATGGAGTCTGCATGGATTCCACACAAATTAAAAAGCACTGGAGCATGCAATTATAATGGTGGAGGGCATTTAAAATGCATTCATTGAGAAGAAACATTGATTGTTATCTCTCTCCAGATGTCAATACACTCCTTTAAATAGCTCCCCTTTTGTCATTTTATTTCAGATTTCAAAAATAAAGCATGCAGCGGTCAGTTACAGGAAGGGAAAATAGCTTGTTCTGATGTGTTTGCACTAAAGTACAACACTCCACTCTGGCAATTAGTTACACTGCTTAAATGACCCAAGTCATCATCTTGCATCAGTGCCAGACCAGCTTGATTGCCACACTCCCGGGACGTCTCCTGACCCTTTCTGCAGTCAGATCAACTTCACAGAACAAGAGATGGGAACTGCCCCAGTTAGGAAGTCCACCAACTGTTTCTGGCTCGCTTCACCCACAGATCAGGTACTATGACTTGTCAGAGTCCTGACTAGGTCTCAATCCTTTTCCAAGTCCACTCTGCTCAAGCTCTGCTATAACTGACATGTATTTAAATTCACTCGGTCTGTGGTTGAAGGTTTCCACTAACTCATAGGTCTCAGAACGATCCGTTGCATAGAAAAGCTGCACCTGATTTGCCAAGCACTGTGCTTCCTGGACAACCTGGAAGTTAAAACAAAGAATGTTACCAATGGTTCTCTGTTGTATTAAGGACTCCTCAATAGCTGAAAGGTTGCAATCCAGTCCTGCTACTCATCAAATGATTCAATTGCCAGTTGTTCTAGTTTTGCAAATCTCTTCACAAATGACCTCCTCCTTGTTGTTAACTTCCTTACACGCCTTAGTGCTGTGTCTGCAAATTAGTCTCCTGGAGAGCATACAATTGAGATCAAAGACTGACACGTCTTTCATGGTTCCTACCCACCTGAAGGCACTGGACATGCACCGAAGTCTCACCTCCCACTTCTTATGGTTGACCATGTTATGTTACAAGAATTGACTGTCTGCTCTGAGTTGTAACAGGGCAAATGCATTACTAGTCATCTTCTCTGCACATAGTTTTAGAACTAGTGTAAGCAGATCAATTACAGTTGGGATACTTTAGTTATCTTGTTCCACCAGCATAATCCCTACTGCTGTTAGTTCCAGCACTATGCTATTACAGATATGCAAACAGCAGTAAGGTCACACATAGGAAAAGGGGCAAAGGCACAAGAAACCTAACGCAGAATTAGGTATCTGAAGATCTCTTGATTTGACTGGCAGCTGGCAGTATTAAGCTTCAGAATATTGTTTTAACTTACTGGCAGGTAGCAACAACCTCTTCATTTAAATCTGCTTCCATTAACAAGCAAAAGAGCCATTTCTAAATTTTTCAAAACAATAAACCATAATATCCGGTGTAAGAAAAAAAAGAAAGAACACATAAGCTACACCCAGTCGAAGTTTGTTGATTTCTTTCCATCTTTCCCTAGATTACTAGATTTCTTTAACCAAGTCCATTAAATAAGACCCGTATTTGAGAAAGGGTCTTTTGAAGACTTTACTTTCATTTTGCTCTTAATTCAAAACTATAGGAGGAGCTGCAGCATAAAATAAAGGAAGCCAACAAGTAAATTTCTCTTACCAAGAACTTAGAGTCCATTTCTGCTGTCATTAGTACTATGCCTTTTTCCTTCTGCAGCTCAGGGTAATGGTACAAGACCAAGTGGCTAGGAGCAGTTTCACCTTGGGTCTGAAGGAGATAAAGAAACCTGTTGGTGTCCCATAGAGAAATCTAGCTTTCTTGCACATCTTAAGACTTGACTGCAAAGCTTTTGCTAATTGCTATGCAGATAGCCATTTTTCAGAGGCCAAAGGTCAGTTCTAATTAACAGCCCATTACTCTGAGTACTTATAGTAAAGAGTGATTGGTAGACTTAGGTCAGGCTCTTTCTTGACTGAAGATCAATATGCATGTAAATAACTTGCAATTTCCAGGAAGGCATATGATTTCCCAGCATTTGGGAGACGTGTATCATGCGGGAGAAAGTTTTTCTCAGTAGTTTGTACAAACAGTTCCAAGAAGTTTGGCCCTTGCTTGTATCTTTCAGTCTGTTTGGCTCTGTATCATTCTCCTTTAAAGAGCAACTTAGTACTTGCAAAAATTGTTAAGCACCTATAATTAATGGCATATTTTCTGTTGATCACTCCTTTCAAATTAAGATAGACAAACCGTTTATTTAGCAAATATATCATACTGATATTATATATTTCGGGATCAGAAATTAGTTTTGGATTTTTATTTTAACCACTCACCTGAATATTTATAAGTGAAGTGAAGTGCAATTCTGTTCCTGACCACTGCCCCACAAAGAATTCATAGCCTTCCTTTCTTGGCAAAGCATACAGAAACTGCAGAAAAGTAATAAAAAATAATTCTGCCTTTCACAGAACAAAATGAACAAGAATCTCTACTGGCCTCCAACATAAACTCTTTAGTGAGAGAACCACAAGAGAAAAGGGGTATCTCTGCCCAACTAAGAGTGATAAGATAGTAAGAACTAGACTTTATGACCCAGGAAAGTCGCTCTAATTTGATAACCCTCTGCCCCAAGGCTTCCTCAGTCAGGGCACCATGGAAAAGCTTGCACCACTGTTTTGTGGATGAGCAGAAGACATTAATCGTCACAGCAGACAAGAAAACAGCATTACATTATCAGTATTATTTCATTAGTAAATCATTGATGCTGGGACCTTTTTTAACATAAAAAAACATAGAAAGACAAAGAAAGAGACAAAGGAAAAAGGAGTGAAGAGACCATTCAGACTCTGACCTATCAGTTCATATTTTACAAAATTAACAGCAAAAATTGTCAAATATAAGATGAGGAGAACTCAAAGTTTTCAAGGCTAGTCCAGGTACTTCACTGTTTCAGAAAAGATATTAAGCATTTTCTCTCAGGAGATTTATAATTTATTTTGCTCCCTATGCTAGGGGCCTGCTCACGTACCACTTTCCCACACCAAGAAAAAAAACAATATGGGAGCAGAAAAACAAGCAAGATATCAAACTGAATGCCAGCGCACTGTGCAGCAATGCACTTAAAACCATAAACAATTTCCCAAGCTCCAAATAATTTAAGAAACCAGATATATTTGATCTTGCTCTTGGCAAGTGCAATATACAGGATCAAACCATCAATCTGGTGAAGTTTCTTATTCAGAAGTACAAAAGCATTCCTCTTCAAGGCAGCTAAGTCTAACTACACTTTGTTTTTATAAAGCAGTGAAGCATTTCATTTGTGTCTTAACACAGTGCAATTTGCACTAAGCCCATGCTTCAATGGGCACATTACTGTAAAGACACTTTATTTTCAAAAGAAAACAATACTAATCCAGCAGCATGTGGTAGGAAACTGCACAAAGATATTCTTTATCTTGTTAGCTGTTCTGCTCCTTTGCAGTTTATTTTCTTCAAAGCAATAGCATGCTTATTCATACAGAAATCTTCTAATTGCAGCCTACAAGATACCAATCAACTCATGTGAGGAAACAACGAACATACATCTTGGGAATCCACTCATTTCTGAAATAATACATTAAGCATTCTCACCATTTTATGCTTTCTTGTGCTGTCATACACTAAGACAATCCACAGAGTATTTACTACACCTAATTTTCCCCTTCCTCCCTCTGTCAAAACTGCTGAATTTCAGTGTTAATAGAACTTGCACTACTGAGTTTTGCAGTGTATGCCACAATCCTTTTTCACAACTCACAGTCCCTTAGAGACAGAGTTGCATTATTCACACTGCAGAGTGCTCACCCAGCTTGACTTCCATCCAAAGATCTCGTATTAGTTTATCAATATTTACTAATCTCAGATTGCCAGTCTGTGAAGAAAGTGTAGCTACATTCATTTACAGTCAGAAAATGGAACTTAACAGACTGCAAGCTTCAGTCTGTTTTGTGGACAGAACACCAACCTATCAATTTCTTAGCTTTTTTCTTTTTAGATAATTCTGCCTTTCTTCTGGCAGTAAACAAATGCGAAAAAAAACCCAGGAGCAACTCACATCCACCATCAAACAAGAGAATACACTTTCTCAATGTACTCATGCTTTGCTCATGCACAGTCTTAGAGGGATGGGAGTTGCAAGGGTAAGTTCTTTTCTATGCAACCACTGTGACAGAGCTGTGATCTGGGTGCAGTCCAAGGTATCTTTTAAATTTGTGCTTATTCCATCCCCCGGGCTCTCTTGCCAGGTGCAGAGAGGGAAGCAGGCAATGGTGACACTTCAGCTATAACTAAGCAACAATTCTTCCAGGTTCCCTTCAAGTAGCCCTGACAAAAGTCTGTCATGGACACAGGCCCTATCCATGGGACAGAAAAGGCCTGCTGCAGAATGAAATATCATCCACATTCAGCCAGAAAAAACAAAACAAAACAAAACAAAACAAACACAAATCAAACCATACTGGTCATAATTAAGTTAGGTATAACTTGATCCCCAGCTGATCAGATAAGAATGCTTTAAGCAATAAGAAAAAATATGCAGGAGCATCAATGAAGTTGGCCTTCAAGGCTTGGACCTTCACAACACTGCATGGAAAAGCTTTAATCACAAGACATTAATTACAGAAACCGGAGGCGTTTAGCTAAATTTATTCCCTGGGAGATTTTGTTCTCTAGTTTCTGAACTCTATGCATCTTATATCTAGATCAAACCACTTGATATTTATGAATAGTCATAGTCATTGCTTTTATCTGAACACTAAGACAGATATTTGAACACCTGGCTTTTATTAATCAAGTCAATGTATGAGTCTGAATAGCGCAGGGTCAAAAGTTTAAGAATTAGGCATTAGACATGAGAAATTCATTGCAGTTATATGTATACACATTTAAGTTTCCATTATACTTACTGATGGACATTTCTGGGCTCGCTTCCATAATAAATCAAACTTCTCTGCCTTTGAGGAAGGGAAATTAAGAGAAATTAACTTTCCATAACACAAAAGTGCATGCACAGTTATCATTCAGAATCATCTTATTAACCTTTATAGGGTACAACTTGTAGGTATCTAAAGGTCTCACTGTGGGGAACAGTTAACAATGAGTGTATGGAAACATATATTTAGCTCTTTGTTACCCCGATGTCACTGTCATCCCATTTTAACAATGCTGTCTCTGAGAAGCAGCAGCAAACTCAAGGAATCCAAAGCTTTTATTCCTTGGAGGGTGGAAGGCCCACATTTTAGGCTTACATCTTCTTTTTGCAACAGCTCCACTGTATCACATGGTATCTATAGCTGAGCAGGATGACATATCCCTGGCCCCAAATTATGGATTTTACATCAGAAAGTCATCTGTTCTTCAGTACTACAACACAGCTCCGACACTTACTCAAATCACATACTCACTGCTTTGGTTTATATCAAAACCACAAACACATTTGGTAACACTGATGAAACCTGGCAATCTCATTCACCTGACCTCTATGCTGCCCTGAATCTCTTGCCTGCTCTTCTCTTCCCAGCACTATATATTAATTCCTAGCATAAGGTGTTCAGGGAAAAAAAACAGATGCTATTCATCAACACAGAATTCCTCCATGTGTGCTTCTGAGCACTTGAGAACTATACTACTGCATTCTTACAGCCAATAAAAAACTTCTGGCAGAAGACATATAGCTTCTTCCCCTGATGACACCATGAACTACTTCCTTACTTACTCAAGATGTGGTTTGCGTTAAAAAACTTAGAAGCTTCCAAAGCTTCTCTGAAAAAACAGTTCAGCAGAAAACAATGGCAACCCCACTAATGCAAGACCTACACCATCTGATCTTCTAATGTTCAAACAACAGTTGAATTCTGTATCACTTTGTATGTCGTATTTTGCAATATTAAGAACATTGTTGACAATAAAAAAAATCACATTCTTAAAAGATTAGGAGCTGTCAATCATAAAATTAACTGTGCAGATTAAGTTGACTCTGCAGGGTCCACATGACATGACAGCTTTAAATTGAACAATCCCCACCACCATACACACTCCCTGGGAAAAAAACAAACAAACAAATAAACAAACAAAACACTATTAATTTAGTTCACATAGTAGGAAAAATTTACTAGGTAAGAAGCAAAGCAGTACTTTGCTTTACACTAACTAGTTTGAGGCCTTTTGCTCCCTCTGTCCCACCCTTTTTAGTATACAGTGTTCAAACCTGCTCTGAAGATCTTGGCTTTTCATTGGCCCTCTACTGCATTCAAAAAGCAATTCAAAATATTTTCACCACATCCACATGGAAAGCACTAAGATCTCCATTTTTCAGTGGGAAGACTAAGACACAAAGCTGCTTGACTTCAAACCCCATGATACGATCTTCAGAGCACACAGCATCATGGCACAGACCATCACATTTAGAACACAGCCTCCCACTGGCTTCAGCTGTAGCCCTAAGGGCTTAACACAACTGCAAATCAAATAACAGATCGAAAAAAGGAGATGATTTCGAGAAAACAAGGAACACACAGTTTGCACCCAGTTATGAAAGGACAGATTTAAAAGAACAGGATCACAAAGAGACTCTGAAGTTAAAACAAAAAAAAAGAGAGAGAGAGAGAGAGAGAGAGAGAGGGAGAGAGAGAGAGAGAGAGAGAGAGAGAGAGAGAGAGAGAGAGAGAGAGAGAGAGCCCCTCAGATTAACAACAGATTAACAACAACTATCATTTTTTAAATTATTGGGAATAAGAAATAAGATCTTATCATAGGAAGCACCACACAATCTCAACGAAAGATAGTGCTATCAATAATTTTAAATGAAATTAAGTCATAAGCTATTAACTAAAAGCAGATTATTAACTAAGTGCTCTAACACTCCTACATTAAAGCTCTAGGCTAGCTGCCTGTGCTGCAGGGAAGAGGAAAAAAAATGAGCCATTTGAAAAGAATTTATATGGAAATATAAATGCTACCTCAGAAGACAGTAGGGCTCTGCAAAGACTCTTGGATGTTCAAAATAAAAAAAGCCTGAAATTCAGGCCAGGTGTGCAGAAAGAAGTACTAGCTTTATTTAGACCAATTGATGTAAATGAGAGGAGAAAAAAAAAGGATAAATGTTTTTGGAAACAAAACCTTTCTTTCAGTCAGTATATCACTTATCCAAAGTTAGTTCTTGGAACCCCATTGTCCTTCAGTGATTAGTTTTAAAAGCAACAGAATCACAGCTAAAAAGGAGAGCTTTTTACACTGACGTCTAGAATGCAAAAGTACAACAGAATTACTTACAGGAATAACAGCATAAACTGTGTCTTTTGCAGAAAAATACTGGTTCCAAATCTGTAGAAAACAAAGGAAATCAGCTATAATTAAAATTCAGATATTAAAATCTAGCATCCAGAAGTAACATTAAATGCTTTAAATAGAATTCCATTTGTCAACTGATTTTTGACCATAAGCAGTTTAACAGCTCATTTTTCCTCTATTTTTAATCAAGCCTGACTGACTTTCCTGCTAATGCAATACGCTCTCACTGATGTTCCTGAGTACTTGCACCAAATGTCAGATCTCAGCCAGATAACAGAAACAAGCAGTCAGCTCAGAGGCAGCTCAAGATTTACTAGCATACAGAAGTACTCTGACATTTTTTACATCATGCAAATGACTTTTTTTTTTTTTAAGTAAAAAGAACATACAGAACTTTCAACAGAACACAGGCATTTGTACCAGTCTCTGTTCACGTAATCTTTTTCCTCACCATATGAGTTATCGCTATCTACATAAAGCTTTCAAAAAGTCCTTAATAAATGGACAAGTAAAATTCCAGAGTCCAAGACTTTTGTAGTTGCTGCTCCTCAGCCCTACATAACTAACGAGAATTATCAGTAAAATCTTTAAACAAGGAAACAGAAACAGAGAAGTTGGAAGGAAACTTAAGAGTTATCAGATTTACTCCCTGCTGTAACTGGTCTGACACCATCCTCTGCAGAGCACATAATCAATTCTGTAACATTATTGGGAGAGTAGTTAGGCTTCTGCTCTGCAAGTCCTGAGAGAATGCTCTGGTGTGCAAGCTGATCCCTGTAAGATCCCTGCCACTAACAGGATGTCCCCTTACCTGCCTTCAAAACTGACAGGAGTTTGCTGATGGCGATTCAACTGCTACGTATTAAACGATCACAACAACAAGGTTTACAGTACAGACAATTCTTGAATGACTGAGTCCAGATGTGAATTGATTATTATAAAGGAGGTACTTTGCAGGTGGACTTACTTAAGTATGTACAAGACTATTTTCTACTATTAGCATGCATATGAATGCGGTTTTTATAAATACATATCCATACCTATGTTTCATTTTTCAGTCATACAGCTATGTAAGATTTCTATCATTACACACAGATTACTATTAAGCATAGATGTGGAACAAGGTTCATTCCATTTAAATCCATCACCTGTTTTATTTCCTCTGCTGATTTTTCTTTCACCATCTCAACATGAAGAATTGAATCAAGAGTCTGCAAGACAGAGCATAAGGAGTCTGGCATAACAATATGTTCTCTGGTTCATGTGAGAATACAAAATGAATGGATGCAATTACAGGGAGCAAAATCAGAATACGGGAACTAAATTCAATTTACACTATGCCTCAACATTCCTAATTGCCAAAGAAACTGGTAAATCATAAATAGTAGAACTGAAGAGTGGGTTCATGCACTGAAGCGGGATACAAGAGCTTCTGCCAGGACACACATTACACTTTGGTCCAGTACTACAGATCTCTAATGGCAGCAGCAAGATGAGCTGCAGCCTTTCCCCATCAGCCTTTTCAGATATATGCTCTGTTGGCAGCTTTGCACAGAAAATTTGCAGAAACAGCAAAATGTTAGTGAGAATAAAACCATCCTTCTGCCCCTCTGCTGACTGAACTTTGGAAACACGTCTATACACAGTAAAAGCAGCTTACCCTTTTTCAATTTATTACTGTGTACGCTCAGTACAGACTCCCTAACTAGCAGGAATTCAGACAGAAAGAACTGGATAAGGAAAACTCAGAGCGCCAAAAGTTTTCAGACCTGAAGTTGATCCCAATACTAAATAAAAACTTACAATGAACTGCAGCACAAGGAATATTAATTCTTCTGTCTCAGGAAATTCTTGGTTAAACCATTGATGGTAGCAATCACAGTTAACATACATCCTTGATTTGACAGTACATCCTTTCCTAGCATTCAGGTTCATTTGCCTTACCTTGTCTTTTGTGAATCCTCCCTTTGATGTCTTTGCGCCAAAAGCTTCTGCCTAGAAGAAAACATTTTTTTTAATAGCTAATACTTTAACACCAGATTGCCTTTCCAGCCATGCATAGCATGCGTGCTGATAAGCTTTTTCAAGTATGCACTCATCTTTGAGACAAAGATACTTGGAATGTGTTTTATTAAAGTAAATTACTGATGAGTAAATGAGATGAGTGACTTAATGCGAGTTATGAATTACTAGGTCATCGCACATTTTGGACCTAGTATTATTGAACATTTTTTTCATTTACTACAGGATGACGAAAGCAAGATCATGCCACTTCACCTAGCCAAACTAATCTGGAATGGATCAAACTCTTAAACAAGACACAGAACCTCCAACCTGAAAAACAGCAAAATAATATGCTAGAATACAAAATAATGTTTTTAGGCACCGGAGAGTGAAGCGTGGCTCGTTACCAGGCCGGATGCTGCGTATTAGTCGTGTGATGCAGGTGCAGCACAAATGACAGCTACAGCTTCACCACAGGCAAATTTCAGGGCGCGCCGGCCTTGCCTTTTCATCCACGCGCCTGATGAACTCCGCTTGCTTGGAATAGCCCACAGGCTGCTTTTTCACTTCACTTCTTTTCTCCATACGGGATTCAAACACATCCGGGCTGGACCTGAACCAGAAAAGCGGCTGTTAACGCGACCGACTGATTCCGCTCAGCCCTCCCAAGCGTCTCCGGCGGCACCGGCTCACGCCCCCTCCTCCCGTCCCCGCAGCACCGACATCGCTACGGCCGCTGCCGCGCGAGCCTCGAGGCGGCGCCTCGCTCCACTCGCCGCCGTTTTTCCTCACGAAGCCGAGTCGCGCGCGGACTAACGGCCGCGCTGCATCCTGCCGCCGCCGCCGGCGGCCACGCGAACGGCGACTACGGCGCGAAACACAAACAACGGCGACGCCGCGGCCTTCCCGCCGCCGCCGCCTCCCCCGCACCTGCGCAGCTCCTGGAGCTTGTGGCGGTACTTCCCGTAGAAAGGGTTGTCCTCCAGCGCCGCCTCGCCCGGCCCCGGCCCCGGCCCCGCCAGCTCCCGGCACGGCGGCGCCAGCAGCCCCAGCGGCCTCAGGGCGGCGCGGCTCCGCAGCGCCGGGCCCCGCCACAGCCCCCAGGCCTGCTGCAGCGCCGCCGCCATGGCTGCCCCCTCGGCTCGGCTCGGCCCGGCCCGGCCCGGCTCGCCCCGCCCCGCGGCGGGCGCAGTCGCGGCCTTCCGCCGCCGCCGCCGCCTTCCCGGCGCCGCTTCCTCCGCCCGCGGCCCTCCGCTCCGCGTTGTGGTCCTCACAGCCCCTTCTCCCCCGCCAACCCCGCTAAAAAAAAAAAAAAAAAAACTCCAAACCGCACACTAGAAATTAAATTTTATTTAATTAAAGTGGCGTTACATGATAAACGTGTGGTGTTCAGGAGCTTAAAAAAAACCACACCCAACAGTTACACTCATCAGGTCGAAGAAG
This sequence comes from Rhea pennata, assembly GCF_028389875.1. Taxonomy (NCBI): domain Eukaryota; kingdom Metazoa; phylum Chordata; class Aves; order Rheiformes; family Rheidae; genus Rhea; species Rhea pennata. Next base: position 10,289,171 of record NC_084670.1, on the reverse strand, counting down.
CCGCCACGCATTTCCGAAACCCGTACGGCTTCGGTCAGAGGCGTTTCATTGCACAGGCAGGCGCAAACTGAATGTACAGAACGGCCCCCACACAGGAGTATACTACTGAAAAAACAACAAATCCCGACTGGTAAATCAGTCTTTCAAGGAAACGAGGAGTGCAAGGTGAAGAGTGAAACCAAAAATCGCAGTGTAACAGCAGGTCTCGGAGCGAGCCGTTGCCCGTTCCCATTGCGGAGCGGCTTCCGGAGGGTTTCCCTCGCTGCCACCCCGTTAGTCCCCAAATTTCTCCACCGTAGGAAAGAGGCCGGGAGCAGAAGCAGCCCAGGCACAGCATCCACCTGGAAGCTGCCGGCCTTTAAGACCCTCTGATAGGGCGTCACATTTCCCTTTCCTCTCCAAAGTCGCAGCTCACCCACTTTCTCCTGCACTTCCACCCACAGGAGCAGGCAGGCAAGCTCACAGGCTGTCCTCCGACACCAGAGGGGCCAGAGGCAATTAAATGGGGCTCAGAAACCCCTAGGGGCCCAGGAGCTCATCTGCAGCTGGAGGAAGCACAGAGGCGAGAGCAGGTGGCCTCCTGCTTCACCTCCTGTGAGGCGGCCCTGGGGCTCCCACCGCCTCACCCCCCGAGGCCCACCAGCACCTCACAGCCACAGGCAGCAGATCGAGACAGGCCAGTTTTTTATGCCTGTGACTTTCATCCAGTGCTGAAGAGATACAAAAGAAGTGGCAGAAGTCCAACACCCAGTGTGAAGACTTTGGAAAGCACGGGAGATGGTGACCCGAGACACGGCAGAGCTTGTACAAATCAAAGGAGCTGGTTGGGGAGCAACACTTCAAGGTTGCAACAAAGTGCTACTGGCTTGTCTAAATCAAGCATAAGCTACTGCTGTACTCTTAGATGATCTGATTTTGTTAAAGCTGCAGCACAAGTCTACCCTACATTTGCACGGACTAGGGCAATTAGCAGTTGCAGTGAAACACCGCTACACACTTGCCAGGCAAATGAAGCAGCACTACTGGACAGCTGTGTCCTAGTGCCCGATTACAAACCAGCTCAGTTCCTCGGCCACATATAGAGAACACCAGTCAGGAACAGCATACTTCTCCAAACGAGCTCAGCTGACAATTTCACTCTTCCTGTTGAAGAGCCTTGCCAAAGTAAAGCACACTGCAACAAAACAAGAAGCACTAATAGATTTACATGGCAATACAAGACTTTTTAAATTTAAAGATATGTTAAATTTCATACAAATCAAACTTTCAAAAATAAGTTTGCAAACTTTGGAATATGGCTATGATACAGTATATACAAATAATATAATGGTTACATTTTATTGCTAGTTTTATTATTTGGTTAAAGAATCATACAGAAGTGTATAAAAGTGTGTGGAAGGTGGTAAGAAGTACACGCTGGCTTCTTGTCCTTTTCAAGCCCAGGTTGGTTGCTTGCTTGTTTTTTAATACTGTGTTTTAAAATGTCACATCAACAAAAGCATCTGCTTACTGGGTCACATCTGCATTATCCAAATAGGATAGAAAAGCAACAGTGAAAGAAGCCTAGGCAATGGATAAAAGTTTCATTTTGCAAAATCTTTCACTGGTTTATACTTCCAGTATACAATTATTCATAAAACTATAAACATCCAGTCCAAAGTTAAATAAAACTCAACAATTATGAACAGACTTACATACATACTGATGATTCAGTGAGGTGAGTACTTTCAATTCACTAATTTTGCAGAAGACTCACAGTAAGATCAATGATATTTGCGGGCAAAGTCATCAGATTTGTCCCTGATCTGACCTGTAAGAGAATCTCTTCTGCAAAAGTCCTTTATATACATATATATATATATATATATATATATGTTTAAGGAAGAATCCCTGGGTTTTACATGCTCTGTGTTTACATTCCCTTGTATAAACACACCCAAGTTCCTCTGCAGATATGGTTAACTGGCCATGGAAACTTCACTTACACAGCATTTACCAGTAGAGAATGCTGACATGACTGCACTCTCCTAGCCTGCCTTTTATATCCTTTTATTAACAAGAACGCCTTGGTTTAGATATCAAGCAGTCACATTCACATCAGCCCAGAAAACAGCATGAAGTCCTGCTGTGGGCCCCTTCACCTGTTCACAAAATAACAGGGAGCTTTGCTCAGGGCGTAAGAGCAACACCAAGAACAAGTGGAAAAAATCAGCAGCATCAGCATCCTATTAAAAAGATCTCCAGTGACCAGTTAGCAAGATCAACAGCACTCCTCTGATCCCACCCCTGCACAGCAGATATGGGAACTATTTGGGTGCCATTCGGCAAATCACACTGCAGACTTTTACCTCTTAAACATCTGTTAAAGTTCTCCAATATTTTTATTATTATCTCAATCTCAAAAAAAAAAAAAAAAAAAAAAGAAAGAAAAAAGCAATCTGAATGCAATACAGCAAAGCTAAAAGAAAAGATGAAGTGAAAACCCAAGTGCTGGGTAGGTAATTGCTCCTGTAGACTCGTGATATAAAAACTTTTACTCTCTCTCTCTAAAAATAAGTTCTGCTATAGATGGGCATAATTTATCACTCCCACCTTCCTCTGCCTGAGTCTAAACTCATTCATGGATATTTTTAATCAAAATTAGAATTTTTGCTGAAGCTCTCAACAACCCAGTTTAGGTTCAGTCTCTCTAATAAACATGTTTACTACTAACACAGCCCAATACAAACTTCTTAAATATGCATAATTTACTCTATTTCAAATATTTACAAGCAGAAAAAAGCCCATCTTTACAAGACAGATTTCTTTCTGCTCTACATAAAGTGCAGCTCTCTAATTTAAGGCAAATTTCAGTGAAATATAAAATCATGGGTTTATTTTTGTATGTACACATTTAAATTAAAAACAAGACCTCCTTTGGAAAGGAAAAAACAACAGGCAAATTATTTCTAGTAAGTTTGGGATTTTTCTGGATTTTAACACAGTCCCAATAGTGTTCTATCTACATTAAATTAGTAAATTTCTTTTTAACAAACACAAATGAAAGTGGCAATGTGTACAGTAATTTAGCTCCAAAAGCCTGGGAAAGTGCAGACAATTTTTTCACGTTCTGTAGTTTTTTTAGCTACAGTAGCATCCATCAATATCACATTTCTAAATATATACTCTATACACCTAAAGCTAATCTCAGTTCTTGTAATGAGTATTTTTCATCTCCATCTGTATCAAACATCTTAAAGCTCTGCAATTCTTGGACTGTAGAACCAAGTAGCTTTTTAAGATCTTCATAGGATAGTTTTCCATCAGCATCTTCAGTTGCTTTTTCAAACAAATTCTGAAGATCTGCAAAGAGAATAATGACTTAAAAGTAATTTTTTGAAGTATGCAAAAATATCCTATATGTTGCTCTTCAGGTTTACTGCATTGTGTTAATATCTAATATTTAAATAATGCACCCCAAGTATGTAGCTTTCCTTCTATGTTGTCTCAAGCTGCAAGTAATAGTTTAGGAGAAAAAGCATAAACAAAGATTTTCATATTTAATTACAGTAATTCTGGGGGGAAAAAAATCCTTATTTCAAGCCCACAACTAATAGCCCACTCTGTAACCACTAACTGCATAAAGATGCAGTTGTCTTCCACAAAAGCAAGCTGTGAATGACTGTTGCTATACCAACGGAGCAGATCATATAAAGGGAAAAGTGTCTATTCATTTCCTGATGCAAAGCATTGCCCTTTTAGTAGCTGAAAAGACTGAACAGCAAGATCCAGAAGCGATTCATTCCATGCAGTTCTCTATCAAAAAAAAGCAGCCGCCACCACACACCCACACCTACTTCATTTTCCTTCAGCACTAATTCTGAATTACTCCTCCAATCTCTGTTTTAACACTTGGCACAATACTTCCATACTCAAAACACTTAAAATTCACCTTAGTGCACACTCCTCTTTAAATTCTAGCTTTTCTTTTCTTTTACAGGCTAGTGTCCATTTCCTCCTCTCCCCCTTCTCAAGTCCATGGTTCTCAAGCCTTTCAACTTTTAGCAGTACTTTCACCCGTACTTCCAGACACTACACTTACCTCCTCTTAAACATTTACACAAATTATTTAGGAAAAAAAAGGTCAGCCTAGAAAGGACAAACCTTTTATGCTTGATATTCCTGGTAAGGACAGATGTCTCAGCTCTCCATTCTTCTCTGTGTTGTCATCAGCTGACCTTGAAGTTAGCTTTGAAAGGTCTGTGGGCTTTGCTGTAGCACTTGGACTACTTCCAACTGTTGCAAAACAATTTCTATTAGTCTTACTGATTCCACAGAATTAGAGTCAACAGAAACAATAAGCCAGTAAAACTAATTAAGAGGCTTTGCATTGCAGATATAATACCGCATGGGATAAGAATGGTGTAAAATTGTTTCAGAATACAGCAGTATGTTACCCAGTCTTTACCAACAACATGAAGAACAGAAAGAAAGAAGCCTTTTTTGAGTTACACGGCTTTAATCTTTCATGCTGTACTAGGAGACATATATATGTATCTTCCAGTGTGTGTGTGTGTGTGTGTGTGTGTGTGTGTGTGTGTGTGTGTGTGTGTGCAGCGCCTGTGCCAAATAATTCCACGAGTTTGACAATTCAGCATTTAATCACTGTACGCCTTCAAACACATTTAGTTAAAAGTAATGACATATGAATCCTACTATGCACATGAAAAGCCATCTTCAATCTATTTTCATTCTATTTTAGAGCCACTACATTGCTACCACCTTAAGAATTTGGTGAAGATTAATACATTTAAGAAAACATTCTGAATTATTCACCTTCATTACATATTCTTTGAATTACACAGTGAATCTTCAGCTTTATGAATTACTAGTACATTTGATTCTTACCATTCTTTGATGCCTCAGTGGATCTGTCATTTTCTGGCTTGCTTGAGAGAGCACTGATCAGCTGAAGCTTCTCTCTTAGTTCTGATACCTGAGAATCTCTAGTTCCTGTTTCCTGCAAATGTAGAGAATATTTTTTTAAGAAGCATCCTTCACGTAAATCAGAAAGAGTTCATTTTAGAAATGTATGTACTTTTCAATGTCTTTCTTCTTTCTAGGCTGATCAAGTTTTAAGTGAGCAACAAGATAAAAAAAAACACTACATGAAGATAGACCATGTGAATTTATTCCTTGTAAAATGACAACGTAATCAGAACCTCAACCTGAAAAGGCTGAACAAATTCTAAAGAATTTAGTTATTTCTTATATCAATGAGTAAGATCTGAAAATCCATAAAACTGCGAACATTAATGTACACGGAATGAACATTTAATGCATTAATTGAACATAGTTGTTACAAACGTTCGCCTGCAGCACTGAATACATTGACAGAGGTACAGTAGCTCCTGCATCAAAGTAAACCTATCATATTCTGTATCTGGACCTCTTTTGCTGATTTTCTGAGTAGAGTCCACATTATAGTTTGAGCCAAGAACTCCCACAGTCCTCTGACCTTGACATATCTCTGTGGTCACATCAATCCGAGCCTAGAACTGACAGCGCATCCAGTTCATTCACCTGCCTTCTTTCCAGAATACAGAAGCCAATTCACAACCAACAGTGCTTACCCCCAGCCCAAGACTTGGTCATTCAGTTAATTAAGCTTGTTCACAGTAATTTTCAGTTCCTAGGCTCCACTAGCACAAAGTTTCTGTAAGTCAAATTCTGGCTGTTAGCCCCTTAGCTCCTGGCCACAGGTACAGAGGACAAAGAGGGGCTGTGCACACTTGGGCAGCACTCTCTCATTCAGTTCCTTCCCCTCACACTTTCATGCATTCCCGTGTGCTGCATGACACATCAAGGATAAATATAAACCCCACAAAATGTAGTTTTTAAAAAAATCTGAATAACCCCCCCAAGCACCATTTGCAGTGTAACCCCACAACAGTTGGGCTAGCCTGAGAGCACAACAATGGGAACCCAAAGCTGCCTGCCAGAATTCCCCATTTCATCAGGCCACAGTTTGCACTTCCTAAGAAGCCTTCAGCTGCTTGAAAGGCTATTACAACAGCAGTTCTGCCATGTTATCCTGTACAAGCAAGCCTAGGATCAATATTCCACAGACTCAGAACAGGACTTTAACCCATCACAACTTTTCTTCTGTCTTAAATCACTTCCTGTCCACAAAAGGGAGTGGACAAGCTGCCCTTCTACTCTGTACTTGAAGAACTGGACTAGTCTGCTTACAGTTTGCTCCCCAATTAATTCCCATTTAAAACGATTATAAAGACAATGACAAGATCTACTAATCCAGTGTATTTTTCCCCTTAATTTACCTTCAATTCTTTATCTGAATGAGTTTCATTATCGAGTTGATCTTCATTTTCCACATTTAGAGAGGTAGTTGCATCATTCCCCTACAGGAAAAATAGAGGGCAGAGTTTATTCGTTTGCTTACTATTTTATACAATAAATTTTTCCTTCAAATTTGGCAAGCATGATGTAGGGGAAAAAAGAGCAAGCATACTAGAAAAAATATTGTGAAAGGGTTGGTTATGTAGTTTACCATAGCAACATAAGGACGTTTCTTATTGTTAGATGTGCAGAATGTATGTTCAGAGACTGATTCCATATGGCATACAGAAAGCACTGGAAGGATCGAAAAGTGTTTTTGAATGGTCTTCAAGCACTTAAGCATTGCTGAACAATCCAAAGGCTCACCTAACTCCTCACTGGGCTTAACATACACCCTATGTGCCAAAGCGTCTTTCCCAAACATAGTTCAAGAGGTTTGTGAATCCTGTTCCATTAAGCAGCTGCCTAAGTCTTAAATGTTAGTGTATTGTACACTTTTCTGTAGCTTCTGCAGGGATTAAGAACATGTCTGATGAAAGTCATTTAATGTTACTTACAACTCCCAGCCTTTTAAAAGGAAATACTAATCCTCTCAAGTTTCACTTTGACATTTTCTTTTGCTTAGGCTTTGTAAAGCTACATATGTACCATATGGAAAGTATTCAAATTACTTGCTTGACAACCATAGACACCAAATACTTACCATACTGGTAGACAAGTTCTCTTGTTTGTCCAGCTTATTCACATCAACCAGAGAGCTTTCCAACAGCACAACCCTCTGGCTTAGATTACCAATGGCTGAATCCACATTTAGAAGCTTTATGTCATTCAACTTTTGGTACATTACTACAGTATTATTTAGCTCCTCCAAAGCTGCATGCTGAGACTGGCTTTCCTGAAATATAAAACCAGAACATACAAGTTTTCTTAACTGCTGCAGCATTCTTGCTGTTAACAAGATAGCGACTGACCCAGTTTAACAAGGCACACTTCAGACTGACTTCCCACAGAAACTGCTGAAATCATCCAACTGGAAGCTTACAAAAAGTTATTCGAGCTTTTAAAGTTTGAAACTGAGATCTTCCTCAGGGCTAACCTCTTTGCTGCTAACGTAATCAATTTAGCTGTGCCAGCAAAGAACACACAGTCCATTCATCTAGTTTTCCAGGTCAAGCTTAGTTAGTAACTACATGAATTATTTTGCTTCCCAAAGAAGCATGTACTGGGCAATTTTTAAGAGATTCACTTTTGAGGAAAATATTGATTGTATTAAATATAAATAAATGCACCAATTCCATTCCCGTCAACCACTCACACATTCATTTTTTTCTTGAAGATCTGCTTTCCATGCCTTATTACATTGAGGGTGACTCAACACATGCCACTCCCAGATTTGTTCGGATCAGCAAACACCTACCATATACCCCATTCAATATAAAGCTTTTAACATTGCAATTTACATGAGCAAAGTACACCTCTAACTTGTTTGATAGTCACTTCAGTCTTTCTACTCCTACTCAGTTAATGTGCACAAAACATACTTCCACACTGGGATACTTTCATACTTATACATACAAAGCAAAAAAACTACAGTAAAATTGTCCTTCAAATCAAGTACAAGACATTATTGGCGTCTTGGCAGAAACACTTTTGTACACTACAATGTATCAAAACATAAAGCTTCAATATCAGTGGTACTTTTACCAATACTCCTTATGCAAGGAGGAAAAATACCTGTTTGCAATCTTCTGTCTGATTTCTCTGAGTCCTTGGTGTAACAATGGAGGGAAATGAAGGCATCTGCTTTAATTCCTTCTAATGGAAGGAGCAGAAAGTTATGTACTAAATATCTGTAAAAAAAATACTAAGCTTTTAAGACCAGGCAGATCATAGCTAAGGTTATTTTGCTATAACTACTGAGCTTGTTTGTCAGGCATGCAATAATTTAACTAAAAAGAATATAATGAAGAATGATTTTTCTCTTTCAAATACTTAGGATCTAAAGTATTTTTTAAAATAAAAGCAATCCCCAAACTAGGTACTCCTCTTTATTAAAAGTATTATGATGCACATTTCTTCATTACTATGCATACCATCATACCTGCAACATTTTGTAGCACTCACTGAGGACATACTGAATCAATCAAGGTCTAACATGTTTAATAAGCATATTTACAGATAAAAATCATAAATAGAGTAATCCTGTATTGTGGTTTGACTGAAAACTTCTCTTTATTGGCTCTATTTCCATTTAGTAAGTGATAGAAGTCAGTAAAAATATAGAAAGTAGCTTCTGTTAAAGATCATCAATAATTCCTCATTCAGACCCTTAATTCTACCAGAAGTTCCACAAACTGTACCTCAACACTTTCACCATCCCCTATCCTTAAGGCAGTGTGGACAGTTACCATAAGCAGTACCCTGCATCACAAAGAACTCTGTATCTGCATAGTGGGAAGTAAGAGATTTGCATCATGAAAAGAAGCGTAACAGGTACCAATGATTTTTGACTTCAAGGAAAATATGTGCTTGATACCTTATAGCAGATGCCACGCATGGATTATGAGATTAGCTGCAATTAATGTACCAACCAGTCCCTACTCAGACTTGTGAAGTACTCTTGGCACAAGGCAGAACCTCAGGTAATTTTAAAAATTGTTTCCAGTTAGGCTGATAAACTTTAAAGCTGCAGTCCTAAATTAGCACATTTTCTTACCACATCATTTTGGAGTGTTTCTATGGATTTCTTGTATTCTTCAATTGCTGTTTGCATATTTTCAACATCATGAGAAACACTGGTTAACGTGCTACCTATGTTTGCTACGGTCTGGAAGAAAAAAGTACATATGAAATGTTAGCATTCCTCCACTGTCCTGCTTCACAGTTTCAATCTGCTAAAATATAATGCTTTGTTAGTGAAGCTGTAGGCAGACTGCTACATAAATATGCAATTGAGTTAGAATATTCAGAACTTCCTTTGCAGAAAGAACTGCAGATTATACCCATCACAGCTCAGGGCCAATAAATGAACACACACACTTTACATCTTCAGAATGAGTGAGTACATGAGTGTAAATATAAATACATAGCTTCTTTTTACTAGATAAAAAATTATTTGCTTCCTATTCCCAAAGCAATATAAACATTTTCGATAATAAAAAAAATCCTGAGATTAGGACAGTTTATTTCCTCTCTGCATGCAGTATTTATATTGAATATATGATGCTGACATTGATTTATCCTGCCTTGATAGTCTCTAAAAATGACATTGCTATTCTCCAAAAGGTTGTTGATCAGATATTCAAGCAACTACTGTCTTTTTTTTTTTTTTTTTTTAAATCAGAAAAGCCGCCTCTATCCCCTATGAAATCAGCAGCTACAGCCATAATGTTCTGTGATTACTACCCTTCCTTCACTTGTCTTCACCCATTTGAATCTTCCCTTCTGCCTTTTAGGAACTATTCTGAAATGCTGCAGTGGTGTTTTATTAGATGACAACATAGCACCTACCACAGTCAGGTTCTGTCAGTTAGGACATCCACAAACACAGTAATATACATTCATGTAATGAGACACAGCATACTCCTAATGCTTCTCACTCCATTTTTCATGCTGCATTCTATCATTAGAACAAATAACCCATGCAAAACCCAGTCTTCCTATGATCCTCTCATAGACATAAGCTCTCAAGACATCTTCTGTGATTTTGTAACTGCCCAAAGCATTTTCAAATGATATACACACACATCTTCCTCCAGCTCCTTCTTCTGCAGGTTTGAACACACATTCAACATACAGTCCCTCTGCCCTGAGGGACCTCGGGACATCTTTAGCACCTTCTATTATTTTGAGTCAAAGCCTCTGTGGGAAAGCAACTCTCTCAGTAGTACTTCAGGACTTTAATACCAGCAGGCAGCTCTGCATTTTCAGGAATACTATCCGCAGGAAAGGAGGCTTATGAAAACTCAAATTTAATTCCAACAGTAGCAGCCTATTCTTCAAAAAAGATAGGCAATTGCAAAGACTGCTGGATGCAATAGACAGTTGAACAGGACATTTTCACCAGAGCTATCAAAAGCCAGGCTACCATCTACATCCCCTGATGCTCTCCTGTGATGCGAGGCATTGCAGGATATGCACTGCCAGAGGTCAAAAAGAAGCCTGAGTCTTTGAAACTCATTACTTTGGTTAATATGAAACTTAAAAGCCATTACAATTGTGGTATTTAAACCCTGGAACAGTTTTTCTATACTCGTCATATACTTCCTGGAAGGATTCCAGCTGTTTTCATTACATCAGCCTTCCAATGTACAAGCAAAACATCACCAAGAAAGGAGTGGAAACACTGTACTTCGGCTCCACAGTAGAGACTGAAATAAACTCAAATTTTGTAACGCTATATTCAAAGTCTTTGATTTTTCTGAAATGTAACCAAAGATGGATTTATTTCAACACAAAATAAAGTCTGCTTAGCAGATCACTGTAAGCTGATACTTACCGGCCCTAAAACTGCATTGTCTTGACAATACTATATTAAAGGCAGCAAGAAAAATGACACCAAGGTGTTCCTTTTGCATATATATATGTATATACATATAAAAAGTAGATGCAGGTTCTGGACTGTAAGTACTACCTTAAGACTTGCTTCAGAAATGACACTGTAAAAATCCAGCGTGCTCATAACAGTAAATTAGAAATTTAGAAAAGAGCTTCATATTCCTTTCCAAAAAAGTCCTAGTGGTCTGACTGGCCAAACCACACTAATTACTTAGCATAATACATGTCAACTAACCTGTTGATACATATGAATTTTGTAGCAATAGGAAATGAGGATAACTGGAAATTCATAAAAGCTACCAACAGGATTGGACTGCTTTTAGGTATTAGCACAACAAATATTTTTTGCTAAATAACTGTCATAGTAGACCTGGAAATGTTTTAACAAGCCCATCTTTCTACTGAGATAAAGAGGCCAGCTTTTTCACAAAGAAAGCATTTTCAAAGACAGACAAAGAAAGTCTGTCTCAGGTAAGACAGACAGTAAGACACCATTAACAGAAGTCACTTTATAAGTGAGCCTGGGTCACCCATTTGGCCTATCTTTCAAGAGATTATCAAAAACAAATGTACTACAATTTACATTGAAATATGCTCTGCAAGAAGAGACCAAAAAGCTTTTAATCATTTTTAGAAAAAGTTCAAAACAGACTAGTCTTAAAAATAAAAGAACAGTTGAAGTATTTTGAAATGGTAAAATGCAGACTATTCTAGTTTTGAGGATCATCATCACACTGACAACTGTTAATATAAAAACACATACATAACTGATATTCTGATTACTGTACTATATCCTAGACGCATTATAATTATCTTTATTGTGTACACACTGAATACTAAACACCAAACAAGTTCCTACATTACTGTTCCAGGCACGATACTCCTAATTTAGACTTCTACATTCTTCAAAAAAACCTCAGTCAAACATGGGACTACACTGCACAAGTTCAGAATGTTTTCCAAAAAACCCAAACAGTTTCCATTTCTGTTAAAACAAACAAAAAACAAAACCTAAACATAATACCTATTTACATTCAGGATTATTAAATTGCAGACAGACTTTCTGCAAGGGTTTCATATGTTACTGGGAAGATTAGTGATCTGAAGGAAAGGAACTAGAAAGATCAGCTCCCGGATGAAGATGTGACAATATAATGCAATCAGAAACACAGACCTCTCCAAACAGGGAGAACCAAGGTCTTTGAGTTTTCTATCTGCCATAAGTTATTGTAGGATCATACAAAATATATGAACCACAATAAAAAAAAAAAAAAGAGAGAGAGAAGCAAATATTTTGCATAGGAACTTCAGGGAACTTTCGTTACCGCTGCCCTCAATAGCTTAGCACTACAGAATGCATTTAAGAATAGCCCATTCACATTACTTGCCTTCTGGAGTTTCTCTACTGTGACAGGAAGAATAATCAAATCAGAAGCAGATTTGATGTTGGTTTTGAGATGATTTACTGTTGAGGTCAATAGTGATACCTAAAATCAAAGGAATATTTGGAATTAGTCAACAGTTCTGACTCTTGACTTTCCCAATACTAATGACTTAACTGGTAACATAAAAACAGAAGATACAAGAAAAAAAATCATATATATACACACACATACACAACACTTTTTAAGTCAGAAGTCTTACTTAGACTATGACATTAGAAATCAGTTCTGCCTCTTGCAACTGGAGCACATTTATTTTTGCCTTCCCCAAAACTGCATAAAAAGGTGTGAAAGCCCTTCCTTTTCAAAAAGGTATCCATTTTACATTCATCTCCTTGTACAGCTGTTACCCAAGAAAGATTTTAAAGAAGTGCAAGAGCCTTCACATGAAGGAAACAGTCACTGAGTTCTGTATTTGGCAATTACACCTGCTCAGCGAAAGCCAGTAAAGCCATGCAACTTCTCTAGCTGAGTGAAGGGCAAATAAAGTACATGGATCACTCAAACTCTTTACTACAGAAGTGGAATAGCAAGAATCTTGGTATAATGGCTTAGCTCAACTTCTGTCAAGTATTTTACATAGATCACAGGTTATTCAGAGTGTCTTTAAGGTCATTTGTTCATCCCAATCAAGAGGCTGTCAATTAAATCATAAACAGCTACAAGTTGGTCATTAATTGCTAAAGCTATCACTAAAATCAGCTTGAGTAATGAGTAATTGAAACAAATGAAGGAGAGTCATTTCTTCTCACATTTGACAACCTTGAAGCAGAATGAATAAAACTCACTTTCTTTGGGGAAGGGATAGTTGTTTCCCAAGCTGTGGAAAGGCATGATCCTTGCATAAGGATCAACAACAAGCCAACCCAGACCAGCTGGCCTGTAGAGTCTTTAGTTCCACATGTGCATATTGGCTGAACTCAATTCCCAGCATTACATCTCAACAACTCACAGAAAATAGTAACTATTTTTTGTTCCTCAGAAAAGCTGGCTCAGACTGTAACCAGACCCTGAAGTAACTGAGGGCCTGCAAGAACCATGTGCCAAGTGTCTTTAACATCCAGGTGCAAACAATAACATTTTGCAAGTCCTACTAAGCACATAAATATCTCTGGATAGTGCATATTGTCACATGCAAAAGAAAACAATTGCTGTGTTCAAATTTTCAAATATACTTATGCACTCCATTAAGCACCTAATCACCCCTGTACTAAAAACACCTAAAATACTGTTAAATACTCTTGCATATAAATACTCTTAAAATTTTAACACAAAGCACTAACACCAAGCAGGTTTTTTTTCAGCAGGGTGTTTTTTTTGGTTGATTGGTTTTGTTGGGTTTTTTGTCTCTGTTCCTCCCTCCCTTCTGACACAACTGACAGTCGGCAGCTCTCAACTTCTATCCTCCAAGGCAAGGACTTCAAGAGTGTCTTGCTGGATGTTCTGTTTGAAGCATGAACAAATACACCATCTGAGGAAATAGCTTTGTTAGGTGGCTTAGTTCCATCACAGTAGACAGAGCTACAACTGACACCAGCTGAGGTTGAAATGGACCTTTGGATATCATTTGGTGCAACCCTTTGCTCAAGTAGGGTCACCTACTGCAGGTTGCCCAGGACTGTGCCAGACAAGACTCCAGCCTCTCAGGGCAACTTGTTCCAGTACTCAATCACCCTCACAGTAAAAAAAGTCTTTTCTTACACTTCAACAGAACTTCCTGTGTTTCCCCCTTGCCCTGTCACCGGGCACTACTGGGCTCTGTCTTCTTTAGGCCCTCCCTTCAGATGCTTATACACATTGACAAGATCTGCCCCTCTCCCCAGCCTTCTCTTCTCTAAGCAAAACAATTCCAGTGCTCTCAGCCTTTTATCATACGACAGATGTTCCCTTAACCATATTCTTAGCCTTCGCTGGGCTCACTCCAGTAGCCCTCCCACCTTCTTGTACTACAGAGTCCAGCACTGGATCCAGCATTCCAGATGTAGCCTCACCAGGACCCAAGAGAAGGGAAGGATCACCTCCCTCAACCTGCTGCCAACACTCTTCCTTCTAACTCAGATTCTCCGAGTATGTATTAAGAGAATCCATATACACAAGACATCAGTTATTTCATTTGTAGCACCATGAACTTTCACTGACTCCTGCAACTTCTTTCCACATTCATGAAATGTTTGCAGATACTCTCCTCAAAGCTGAAATTTCAAATATCAGAAAAGTACAGAACTTAAAGTTGTAAAAGAACTTTAAATTCTGCCTTAAACCTTCTCACCAGTTCCTTAATTTCTCCTCTTTGCAGTCAGGCTCCAGTGCAACCAAATGTTCTACTTTTTTTGTTTTGTTAATAGTGAGACTAAAAACCACATTTTAAATTTGAAAAAAAAGTTTAGCTTATGTTTGCAGAAGTCCTTAGACAAATTGGCACTACTTTTAATGAAAAAGTACATAAGTTTTTGTGTTAGGTTTACATTTTATATGAACAAGTAAATTTGAAATGAATATTTTGCATTTTTCAAAATCAGACACTGATTCCTCTCACCTGTTTATTGATCTCTGTAATATTTATCCAAATTTTATTTAGTCCTAGCTCTCCAGTCTCAATTTGTTCTAGCTGCTTTTGCTTCTGCAGCAAATCTTCATTCAGTTTAGGAATTTCCTGGAATGATGTCTTTTGATTAGATTCCACTAAAAAAATAAGAAATGAAAAGTCCAGCTAAGCAATGCTGAAGAGGCAATCGACTTTACAAGCAGCAACATCTACATATCTATAACAGTCAAAGATGACAACAACAGCCTACTGCCTATTCTGAAGATGACTGGAACAGCACCTCTTTTTTGCTCTAAGAAGCATTAATATTTGTAGAGACTGTACTAAATTTAACACTTTGAAAGTTATGCATGATAGTAATCACTCTGGTAACCCTCAGTGGCTATTTAGTGCAGTTTTTCCGCATTACTTCCACCGACGGACATGAAACAGTAATGGAATTATAAGTAAGAACTGCCAACAGTACCAGGGCAAAGGCAGCATGTGAAGTGAACCTTTATGCCCTTTTCAAGCCTACAAAGGGGTTGCTGACCATGAAGTGAATTCCAAACAGATTAGGGTGATTACAGTTCTTCCATGTGACAAAGAGAACTGACTTACTCTCAGAAACACTGTGCAAGCTTACGCACTAACACTTGCTGGTAAAACAAATCAATAAACAAGTCCCTTGGAAATAAAGTCAGTTAATACTATGAAAGTGGTAAATAGGTAGCTCAAAACAATTCAAGCAAGCCTCAGCAATACAGCTCTTCCAGGTCAGCAGCAACAAAGCTATTTAGTTGCAAGTGCTATTAGGCAATCCTAAACCCCAGGGTTTGGGAGGAAATCACTCAGTAAAGGTTTTGAGATGGAGATGAAAGGATTCTCCAAAATCTGCAACTCCAACCTACGATGCAACACTGGAATGCTCCAGAACATACTGCCGTTTTTCAGACCCCAGAGCACCAACAGCAGCAACATGATACACATCTGGCAGCTGCCTGCACAATGTACCATGTGTAACCCATAGAAAAACCCATAGGAACCCAAGGGAATACCTTTAGGAGTGGTTTAGGCCTGTGAAATGGATGTCCATATAGACATAACTAGAAATATGCATCTTCAAAACCACATTTCACTTTTTCTTTAATTAAGCAAGTTCTGTAAAGCATTTCCAGGTATTATAGCTCAAAATTCAAACTCTTCTGTCAAAGGACAACCTTGAAAAAACTATTAACAAGGTGCATTTTATCCAAAACAGACTGAGAGCTTATTTTGTATTTGTGTACCTTCTACACAAGCAGTTCACACTGAATCTGATGGCTTCTCCTCAGATTCCAGAGCCTTGTACACAAAACATCTTTCATTAGGCCACTCTCATTGTGCATTTCAGTAACCTACTTAGAGTTTCCTACTGTACTTGGAAAGTTCATTACAAAATGCTTTCTGAGCAATACTACTAAAAACTGATTGGAAACACCAAATAGTATTTCCCCCTTTACTACAGATGCAAGTAAGTCTTCCTTTAAAAAAGAAAAAGCTCTCATACCATACTTGATTTGTTCTAAGCATAGCAGAACACAAAGAAATACTGACAAGGTAAACTATTTTTATGATTCAAAGGCTTTAGATGAAGATTAAGAGGAATTTTTTTTTCCAAACCTGCCATAGGACAGACTGATCAGGGTGCCTTAATTTCCCCCTCCACCCATCTGCTTCCCTTAAGCAGGAGGTTATATTTTGGAACCAGGTTATTCTCGTTGTATGGGTTTGTTTTTTTTTTTTTTTTTCTTGTTTTGTTTACTGGTATGTCTCAATGCAGTTCCAGCTCAGCTTCCAGGCACTGCTATTACAGTGACAAGGAAATATGGGACTATTTCATCATTATCTGAAGGATTAAATTCACTGTTTTTCTATCACCGTTCTTAAGGAGAAGACAGGCCATTTGTAACTGCTGGACAGTAAGCTCAAAGTGAACAACTGCTTTAATAAAGAGGTCTGTGTAGAACAGGAATGATGCAACTTAACTACACCAAAGCCAACTAATGTCATCATGCAAAACCCTTACTGCCAGTACATACTATTGCTTTAAGTAGACAGGTCCATGAAGACCAACAGCTAGCTTGTCCAGAACAAGGCAGAAACTGTTACTGTAGAGCAGAGCTGTTCAGTATGGTCAGAAGCACAATGGAGTGCTTGTAGCCGAAGGCATCTTCCAGAACTGGTAGACTCCAGACTTCAAGAGTTTGGTATTACTGCACGTAAAAGCACATCTACCAGCAATGCTTTTTCTCACTTCTAATCAGCAAGAAGATTCTGCCTTGGCAGACAGATTAGCTACCAGTTACTCATCGCCTCTCACCAACACTACGTACCTTAACAGGACACCCTAGACACCAACAGTAAAGAACATCTAAACATACTTCCTCAACATCGCATTCTATCACAAGCAAATCAAGTCTTCTCATCTTCAGCCCTAGCTTCCTCATGATTTTAAATATCAATTTCAAGGGCTCTGATCATATTTTTAAGGGTTTTTTTTCCAAGTTCTGATCACAAAAATTCTAAGATGAACCTACAGGACAAAAGCTGCAGTGAACAATGATGTTCCTTGGGAAAAATGTAACTAGTTGACCTTCTTGAAGTGGGTAGAGAGTGAATTCCTAGGCCTCACTACTTTCTGCTCTATTTAGACACCTCTTCAGTTTACCCTTGCATTTTTCAATATACAGCATTTTAAATACTACTAAAATAAGGCACACTGAAACATCATCTCTCCAGAGGTGAAGCATAGAGAACCAAGTGCACGTTACATGCAAATTTTACTGTTTGTTATACTTCAGCACTACAGTGACAGTTATGGTATTGAAATTTAACATGCACAGAGAAAACCTGAGACCAACAAGCAGAATGTTTCACATAAATTCTACACTTTGTATCATATACAATACATTACACAAAAGTGAAAAATGGGTTGATGCTAGTAAGACTACACACATTAGGAATATGCATAGAAACAGTATTCAAATTACAACTATCTGTGGGCACGCATTGGAAGTTTTTAAACTATTGCTGTGTTGTTAACTTTACAGTGAAGCAGCAAAATTCTGTAGGCTGCTTTTAATGAACGACTAGTACTTTTTCAAGTAGTAGCTCCCTTTGGAAGATGGCATTCCCAAGCCCGAAGTCAGGAATTACATACAAGTAATCACAGGTCCACCTACCCTAGTGTTCTTACCCCTCCTCAGGAAGTACAGGCAGGCAAGCACATCTGATACTTGCTTTAGATTCTCCCAGCCTCCAAGCAATTTTGTTTCAAAGAACTCCTGATGTCAGGAGTACTTTGTCTGCTTAGTATTTCCACTATCTGAATAAACACATAGGCAACTAAAGCTCTTCATAATGCCCAAAGCAAAACTGAAATGTTATAGTTACATTTATACTTACTAGTTCGAAACTTTTCCTTTATTGCATCCAGATCTTCTTTGAGAGCTACCTGCATCCAGACTAAGCCAACACAAGCGACCACACAAGCAGCAAGAATGACAAAAGCACATAATGGATAACAGAATTTGCAGCATCGTAGATATTCTCCCCTGGGTAAAACAAAAATAGTGGTTTGTGAATATTCAATAGTATCTGCAAAAGTTTTGTTTTAAACGCTGGTCAGTCTAACTAAGGAACAGCACACACACTTTGGCTGACAAAGTCTAATAAAGAGTTTTGCCAAGAATAAATAAGTCTATATCGTGAAAATAGAACTACCACTCTCTGTACAGCCCACCCTCGGGAAAAACAGCCAGCATATCTGAGAGAGCAGCTGTCAGGTTTCTCTTACTAAGGTTTCCTATTCTGCTAACGCAAACCGGAACATCGGCCCGAGAGCCTGGAAGGCGGCTTGAAGGGAGCGCACTGCCCCGACGCTACAGCCCGTCCCTTCCCACCACCGCACCCCGCGAAAGCCCAATCGTCCCGGCCGCACGCCCGCTCCCAGCCGTCCTCCGAGGGCCATTAACGCCGCTGTCCCTGAACCGGGAAGCTTCTCCCCGGGCCGAAGCACGTTACTCGGCGCTCGCGGCGACAGCGGCGCCCCGGCCGCGCTCACCGGGCGAAGCGGCCCCGCGCCCCGGGCGCCGCGAACTCGTCCTCCTCGGAGCTCGACTCGGAGTCGGAGGCGGGCGGCTCGGTGCGCAGCAGCCGGTGGCCCGAGCCCTTCTTGGCGGGCTTCTTCCTGCGGCCGTCGGCGGCGAGGCCGATGAGGGCGTTCAGCTCCTTGCGCTTCTTCATCCTCTTGTGCGGCGTGGGCGGCGGCGCGGCCGGCGGCTGGCTCCCGGCTCCCCCCGCCGCCGCCGCCGCCGCGCCCCGGCTCGCCAGCGTGCGGCCGCCGCTCGCCGGCTCCGCCGCGGCTGCGGGCGCTCAGCGGGGCCGCGGCCGCTGCCTCCCCGGCGGCGACACGCCCGGCGCCGCCGCCGCCCGCCCCGCCCGCGCCATGGCTGCTCCCTCCGCCGCCCGCCCCGCCCCGCCCCGCCTCCCACCTGCCAGCAAGCGGCGCCCCCATTGGCCGCCGCGCCCCGCCGGGCCTTTTAAAGGGCCAGGCGCCCCCTCCGCCCCCCGCCCGCGGCCGCTGCGGAGTGGGCGAGGGGCGGGAGAGGCTCTCGGCGCCGCGGGTTCGCGTCCCACCCCCGGCAGGCGCGGGCTTCGCGGTCAGGCTGCGGAGGGCGCCCGGGGCTGGTCTCGCACCGAGTTACGCATAAGCAGGACGGACACATGCAGGCCAAAGCGTTGCAGGAGCACTGCCGCCCTTTAGGTACAGATCGGCACGCGCATCGCTCGCCCGGTGGTTTTCCGATACTATTTTATCTCCGTCACTGGTCGAAACCCCTCTCTGTTGGCGAACACCTAAGAAGTCGGTTGCAAGCAAAGACCTGGCCGTTCCCCTTCGCCACCGGCGGAGAGCAACCGACCACCCGAAAGGCCAAGCGGCGCGGGGCGGGCTCGCGGCGCTGCGGCGCGCGGCCGGGCCACCGGGACGGGCGCGTCCCCGTTTGGGAAAAAGCTTGGGTTCGGCTGCACCTTGCCCGTTTCCAGCCGATGGGTGCAGCCTTAAACTTCTCGCTTGTAAGCATTTAATAAGAAGTCATCTTAGGGCGACGGTGGTTTCTGGCAGCCTGCGCTGTCGGTGCCACCTCCTGTCCTGCCTCCAGCAGGGCTGTGCTCGAAGCGCCGTGTTACGTCCGGGGGCTCTCTGCTTTCTCCAGCATCAGGAAACCAGCCTGGCGTGGGATCCACCGGGCTCGCTGAGGCGGACGTGTCTTCAAAATTTGTTCCAGACGTTTTTAAGCTGCAGCTTAAAACTGTAGTTCACTTCGTACAGGAACGACAGCAAGGTAGAGTTACTGGCTGCAGGAGTTTGCGGACCAGGGATGTCCTAGTGGCCTGGGATAACAGCCACCGCTTCTGTCCTCCAAAGCTCGGTTCCTCCTCGTGCAGCCGCTGGGGACGTCCAGTTCCCTCTCTTCCACTGGAGGAAAGAAGCTGTTGGTGGCTGCAACGTTGCACAAAGCTGTGTGGACCGAAAAGAGGCTCTTTCAAAAAGTTTTAAAAAGTGCAGTGGGACCTTGAAGCTCCACATGGAGCTGCTGTTTTTTCCCAGATGTGTAGCTTGGTTTACCCCAGTGGAAAATTGAATGTGTTTGGACAATTAGGAGCACATTCAGTTCCCTTCTCGGCACTAGCCTCGGGCCTGGGACATGTCCAGGGCATCTTGTCCTGTGCTCTCAGCGCGCCTGCTGCCAGTGGGAGCTCCTGGCTGAAACACAGCGGAGCAAGGAGAAGAGCTTAGAGACAAGAGGGGAAACCCTGGGAGGCAGGGAACGTGATGAAGACTTTGGGAGGAGGAAGGCCAAGGTACATCTATTTTCTCCTTCAGAATTACTGTACTAAGAACCTCAAGAACTGCATATAAAGTAACAAGTTTCCCCAAAGATGGCTTTCCACGCCTGTTGGCGTTGTGAGACAGTCTGTAAGGTGCTGCTCCTCAGCAGGGCTCTCATTCCCCCAGAAGGCCCCAAGCACACTCAATCCTTGCAAGTTTTCTGTGCATCAGTGCACAAGGCAACAGCACGGGTGATCAACAGGGTGAGGATGTCCCCAGAGCTGTGCCAGGTCAAAGCCCTGTTCAGCTCAGCGCTTAACCACAACCGTAAGCCCATGCCAAGGGAGAAAGGACCATGTGAGTGAGCCGCAGCTGAGCGATGCGGTAGAGTGGGACTATGCTGTTCCTCAGCGTTATCCCCTTAGTGTGACAAATGAGCCCGGTGAATCACATGCCAAAATGATTTCAGATGCTACAGAGAGCTCAAAGGGGGAGTTTAAGCCGATTGCAGGCAGACTGTGAAGGTTGTGGCAGGGAGGCGTGCTGGCTGGCGAGGTCCCCTGGGACACGGTGTCCCCCAGGTGCAGCGTGCTGCGGTGCCTTCCCTCCCACGCTGCCATCCCACGTGCGAGAAGTGGCTGGCTGATGGAGGACAGTGTCAGCAGAGCAAGTCTACCTGGTGCTCGGGGTGATGGGCCCGGGAGGCACCCCATACCGTGCGTGAGGAGCAGGCTGGGCTGCAGGGAAGCAAAAGGCAGTTTGTCTGCACCACCCTGCTCTGCCTGCGGTATCTGGCAGCTCGGTGCCCTCGCTCCGTGGGTCGCAGCACCCTCAGCTCCCCAGCAGCATGGGACGACATCGTCTTTCCTGCTCTTCAGCGCAGACCCCCTCTTAGTGCCTGCGGACCTCCTGCCCTGTGATCTCGAACCAGACAAGGTGTAAAATCTGTGCTGGCTGCAAACGTCAGCTTTGAGCGCTTTTGCCGGCGGATGGTGCGTTTTCCAAGGCTCCGCTTGGATGCGTTCCTCCCAACAAGGGCTGTTGTGATTCGGTAGCTGCTTGGACTCCGAACCTGCCCCTTTGCATAGCATTGGCTGAACGTGCAGCCCAGCCGGAGCAGGCTGCCAGAACAACGAATGCTGTGTCCGCCCGAGCCGCCCGCAGCAGCGCGGAGATGATCTCTGCGTTTGAGAGAGTGATGAAGCCGTCCTGGCTCGGCGTGGATGTCTCCCGGGTTTTGCACTTGGCCACCGTCTTCTGCCTGACATGTGTGCTCCTGAAAGCCATCCAGCTCTACCGCAGGAGACAGGAGCTGCTCAAAACCTTTGTCAAGTTCCCAGGCCACCCGACCCACTGGCTCTTTGGACATGTTCATGAGGTAGGAATAGAGCTGGATTTGCATTTCCAGTACGGGAAGGAGGGAGTGGCAGAAATGAACTAGGTGCGCCAGAGCCAGTAAAGTAGTTTCCCTAAGCAGGGGGAAATAAGATTGATGGAAATTGTCCCTGTCTTCTGGGAGAAATCCTTTTCCTAATCCCAGGGCTAGTGGAAAGGTGGGTATCCTTTTCCTCCTATGCCAGATAAGCTGCTTTCTCTGTGTGCAAGAGTGATGGTTAACTGCTTTCTCTGCTGAGAGTGATGCATAAAAAGCAGCACACACAGGTTACTGCAAGTGTGAGGTGTTAAAGAGGTAACAACCAGCTAGCAAGTAAAGAAGCCGATGATATAACGCAGCGCCGAGAAGGTCATCCAGGGGTGTAAATCCGCGCTGCTACCGCACCTCGGGGCAGGCTCTGGTTTCACGCCTCCGCTGCTGTGGAAATGAGCGCACGGCCATTGCGGTTCTGCTTGCGGTTCCCGCGCAGACGCGCAGCGTGCCCCGCCGCGCCGGAGCTCAGGGACGCCTCGTGCCCGTCCTCGGGTTTGCGTCGCTCCCGCAGCCAAGCGAGACAGAGTATTGATCATTTCGAGCCACGTTTAAGCTGTGAGACACAACCCAGAAACAGAGACCAGCATGGGACGGATCACATTCGTTTGGGGTTGAGTTAAGCCCGTGACTAACTAAACCTATATAAATGAGAAAGGCCTGTTTTGGCACTCATGGCTTGGATTACTTTTCACTGAGGTATGCACTCACCCACACAAATCAGCACGGCTGCTGAAAAAAACATGTTTGCACAACGCATTGGCAGCTCCATAGGATGTAAACGAGCTGCTTTTATTTATTACCTGAGAAGAAAGTCTTTTCAGCGCATGCTAAAAGCTACGTAAAAGCACACACCAGGTTTACAGGTATTTTATAAGGAGAAGATGCCAGTTATTGCCAGCTGCAGCTGAATAAAGTACATTTGCCCCTTTGTCAGTTGTGAACAGTTTATACAGGAATGAGCTTTAACCTTTTGGCTGATCACTTACTCACAATGTTGCCAAGTTGTTCACAGTTAAACTTCTATCTTGGACAATATATGTTGAAGGAGAATTCCTGTTATTCTTACTGATTAAATGCTGCTAAACTCACTTGGGAGCAACAGTTCGGTAATCCCATGTAGAAATTGTAATGTTCTGGCCACATGCTGAATACCAAATTTACACGCACCTTTATAACAGTTAGGAGGACCTAAGAGGGCCTGACAGCTGTATTTAGGGAGAACACTGAGATTTCCTATTCTAATCCATTGATTTAAAGTAATTCATTACCAATTTTAATTCAGCTCAAACCCTGTTTTTATCAGATCAATTTTGTACCTGGAATGTATGTAACATGCTTCAGCTATTTCTCCTGGGAATATGTTATTTTTTGTTTTAAGGCGGTCGTAGGTATGAGTCTTTATTCACCCAAATGACCCAGTATAAAAGAAACTAATTTAAAATATCGGGAGAGGTCATGTAAAGCTATTCTATCTCCTTTAAATCTCGTTGGAGAAGAAACAGAAAATGTGACTAAGTTAAAACCCAAAGTCCTGAGTTGGCCGAGCAGGTTTCCCTGTGGTAACAATTCCTGGGAATCACAAGGGAGAGGGAAATATGCCCACGGGTCCAGGAAGGCCGGCTGCCTCCGGAGTGTACCTCTCCTGTTCTAGCACCTGGTAGAGGAAAGCAAGCCTGTTACTGACTGAGCACAGTGCAGCTTAGTGGTCAGATTTCAGCTCCTCTGTTTTCTCAGTTTCATTTGCTATCAGTGCGTAGTCATTAAAAAATACCTTTAAGTGCTTCTTTCCGGGTCCTTTTAATGCTGGATCCATTCCAAGACTTGCATTTCAGCATGAGATCAGGCTATTAACTTTCCTCCTTAGAACCAAGCAAAAGCTATACATTTCTTTTAAATCACCCAAGGGAGGAAAAGTAAAAATGATGGCCTTTCATCCAGACCCCCGTATCTGGAGCATTGGTTGGAAAAGTGAGAGCATTCAGTTCAATTTTGTCCTCAACCTGCAGGACTTTAAACGCTCTGCTCCCTGAGCATGCTCTGCACGACAGGTAGAGGTTATTCACCTCGACGTTATCTCTCCTTTCAGATAAAATAATTCCACCCTGTGCAAGCAAAGCATTTCTTTCTCTAGCACAGATCAAATTGGATGCTGGTGCCCTAAGAAGAAAGCAGGGTACAAGGACTTCTTTTCCTCAGACTTCTGCCATCCCTAGAAATCCAGGCACAGTGAGGCTTATTCAGCATCTCCCAGTTACTTCCACCATATTTATGCTCCCTATTATTTCATGAAAAGCAGAAATACAAGCAGCCGCCTTGACGGGGATTTCTGTTGTTTAAGTGTCACTACACTAAAGGCACAAGGCCAAGTCCAGTTTCTGCTGACGTGGCCAAGGGTATAAGTTAGCAGATGGGTACTGGGGAGAGGTGCCTTTTTTTCCAAGGAAAATTTGGTTTTGGAAGCTGTAACCAGAGAAATTTATGTTTTTCCTTAGTAAGTCCAAAGTCTTGAGCTTGAACAAAAAAAATTGAGTAAATGAAAACCTCATGTAGCTCTTTGGAGATGGGGCTGTCTCTGCAATGGCACTCTGCCAGATGCAGGACAGGTCCTGGCTGTGCCGTAGACATCCACAGCGAGTCTGCAGCAGTCCATCTAACCGTAAGGACAGTTTTGCAAGGATGGCTAGTGTATGGGATTTACTGGCCTCAGTCAAGAGAGCTCAGTGCCTGAACAAGGACACATGTCCCTGCAGGGTAGATGGTTGGTGGGCTTGGATTGGAGAGTGAGCACAGATGTGATCTTCTTTTCTCTGCCTGCAACTTTCCACTGAGTCTTCTGACTAGTTCGGTTGCCACCTCTTTAGTATACAACAACACAGCCTATAAAAGCTATGAACCAAGGATTATTTCCCAAGGATGAACTACTCAGTGCTGCTAATATGAGCAATTCTGATGAAATCATACTTCTCAGAATGAAACTTTCATGACCAGAGATGAATCTTTCTAGGAGTGGGATGGCTCTCTACTGCGTATTAAATTCAGTTTCTGGAAATCTAAAGAAATACTAATCTGAGGTTATTATCCAGTATCCCTTCCTCTGTACACTCTAATGCACTGGCTTTGAACTCATTCTATCAAATTTTATCTGGATTCTGGCCTTCTCCATGTTAAATGGCTAGAGGAAGCTGTGGAGCAGGTTTCCCAGTCAGAAGGCATCATTGTACCACAGCAGGCAAAGCAGCAATGCGACTGACTGCCATAAAGTGCTGCTGTGTCTTATCACGAATGGAGGGTGCTAATTGCTCAGCAATACGCAAGTGAGAACATACATTTCTTTCACAAAATACAGATGTTGTCTGGAGTAAATCCGATTCCTCTCTGGAGTGTCCATGGAAAAAGAGCACATACCATACATGCACTGATAGGCCAGTTATGCCATTGTCCATAAAGGTATTCTCTATGGTTAGAATCGGTTTATATGGAAGAATTATTTTATATGATGTTTAAAACTAACAAGTATCTTTATTTCTCATGTTATGTAAACCCAGAGGGATCACATGTTGTTTGTGATGATGTGTTCTTGTGATGCAGGAGGTCCTTGAGCTTCCTAAGACAATGTTTTTGGGGGTTTATATTTTTGTTTGTTTTTTTTGTTTGTTTGTTTGCTCAATCTCAGTATTCTTTCTCTTTTTTACTTTTCTACAATTACAGTTTCTGAAAGAGGAAGAGATTCTGGACAAGTCAGAGATCTGGGCACAAAAGTACTTATACGCTCACCCAAACTGGTTTGGGAGTTTCATGGCGGTGCTGGTTGTCACCGATCCCGACTATGCCAAGACTATGTTTGCCAGAGGAGGTAAGAGATGATGCGTTCAACTGTGGAGCTGCAAATTACCTATGCCAAGAGAACAATTTACAGCGAAGTGGGGTTTCACAGATCGGTTGTCTTGCAGAAATCAGCTAAAGGCATCTAACTTTATCATTTATTCAACTGGGTCCCATTCCTTTGTGCCTGCATCTTGGGTGCTTCGTGCACATGGTTGCGTGACCATCCACGGGCTGTGGAAGCTAGAGGCAGTCACTTCTGCAGCTCTGCCCCACTGTTTCACTAGCAGGGACTGCCTGGTTTCGACAAAGCCTGTTTGCTCAAGTAGCATTCATTCTCTCAGCTGTCTATCACCAAAAATTTGCTAGCAAATCAAGGCTTCCTCAGGCTCCATAAAATATATATCTTGGTGCCTGGTCCCAAGACGGAGAGAACTGCTGGGAGCTCTTTTATCAATCAGCTACAGTGAGACTTGGCTCGTGACCTTGCCTCATACTATGGAGCAGTATGTTTAGTGCATCCTGAGAGAAAGGTGCTAAATAGTGCTGTTTAGCTATTAATGATTTATTATTTAGCATATTCATTTGACCATATTCTGGTTACTCCAGTCAATGTATCTGCTTTTGTACATGGGTCTCCTAATTGGGCTGAACAGCGTTCATTGTGAAATATTGATTAATTCTGTAGGTCTGTTTGATACCCAACCTAAAGTTGTATCCCAGAGTGAGCTTTAAGGAGCAAATGAGTGGATTAATATTAGTGAAATATTTATTGTTTTCTTTTTTCTTTCTCGACGGATTTTTTTTTACAGATCCCAAGGATAATGTCAGTTATAAACACCTTGTTCCATGGATTGGTATGTATTCCCAGCCTGGTGGCTTTGGCCACCAGGAATGATTCTGAAGTTAGTCGAGAACATACTATAAATAAACAGTATTGCACTTGTTTCTTGATACAGTTATGGCTAAAAGCTTCCTGAAATCATCATGTTTATTGAAAAAGGTGCTAAATAAGGCCATTTTTTGGTGCTTCTCAGAAAGCAAGTTCAGACGCCAGGCATATGTACAAATGAGAACCGCTTATATGGCCCTAGTCCATGGGAGAAACTCAGATTCAACAGTGCTGTTTAGAGGAGCAATGCAAAATTAATCTGTTTACCTGAACTTCTTGGCTGTAGGAAAGTGACTGTTCCCTTTCTGGTGGCAGCACTATGTGGTTTTGGTACTGCTCAGAGCCATGGGAGCATAACATTTGACTAGTGCTTCTAAGCAGTCACATCTGGTTTTGCTAGAAAGGTGCAGGAAGTGGTAGATAGTCAAAACAGAAAACTTTTCTTGGTTTCCAGAAAATGCCCTTTGAAGTTGTGGTTAAGGTTCACCGAGGTTCTTGTTTCGCTTTATTCTCGATCACCCACCAACTTGTCTGTCACTATGTGGAGCATGTCTCTGATCAGTCATGGTGAGACTCAGAGATGAAAACAACATTTGGAAATAGTCTTTCATAGCAGCTCAGACAGGAGATTTAGTTCTGCTTCTTACAGACTAGTGCCGTGTCTGTAGGCACATGAAAGGTTTCTGCTTGTGGCTATTGAAACCTGAAGTGATATGAACTCCATTGCCTGTGTCTCCCCAGGGAATGGATTACTGGTCTTACATGGGCCAAAATGGCACCAGCATCGAAAACTTCTGACTCCCGGGTTTCATTACGACGTCTTGAAACCTTATGTGGCCCTGATGGCAGAGTCTACTAACGTGATGCTGGTAGGAATGATCCCTACTTCTGTCTTCTATTTCTATTTTCTTTTCCTTGATCCTGGCTGATTAGTAGTAAAATGCTGGATCAGAGTTTTCTGGCAGTGCCCTTACTCACGACCTGGATGGCTGATAATTGTAAGGACCACCTTTGGCTTGGGGATTTAGCTTTCTGAATTGCTACAAGTCACTAGCTGTGAGCTGAAAGGAATTAGCTGGCTTAGTTTCTCTGAGAGGGACTGTGTCTCTCTTATTGCTTTGGGCTGGTTAGCTAAGATTTCAGCATTAATATTAGCATCATCTCCAAACTCTATGTAATCCCAATCCCAACTGCAACTTCTTATAAGGCATTTATATAAATGAAAATTCAAAGTAATTAATGGTATTAACCTTTAATAATAAATCCCTAAAACATAAAGGTTAGAGCACTGTGACCTATGACTAGAAGATGTTATTTGATGTTATCATACCCAAGTGTGGATTGCCATCCCTGTCTTGCCTAACACACAGTAAAACTCTACTGCCAGTCATCCAGTGATGCTGGGTGGGATGAAAAACTGGGCAATCACAACACTTGGGGCATGAGGCTTTGTGCATACGTGTCTCTGGACCATCAGGAATAGATGCAAGATCCGTTCCCTCTTCTTTGCCTCCTCCATCCCCTGCTTCCCAAAATCCCATGCCATGCCCCTGTGCTGGCTTGCTCTGCTCCTTCTGTCCTGGCTGCCTCCCAGGGGTGCCTTTTTTGTGGCAAACCCTCTCTCTGCAGCATGGCCCACACACACCGGTCTGGCTGTGCTCCTGCTGTCACCAGTGGTCTTGATGGAACACCTCTCAGGTTCAAACCACTAGGACAGATAGCAGTGATAAGGGGGGCCCTGAGCTGTATTTCCACCCCAGATCATTTAAAAATACCAAACTCCCTTGACATTTGCCCCAGTGACTGGTAACTGCATAGTTCAAGGTGGCAGCAAAAGAGCCACCTCGAATCAGGGCAAGATCTCCGGACATGTCTAAGGCTGTCTGAGGCTGATCCCTTCCCACAGGAGTCCCGGCACGAGGGTTGCAACTGCTAAGGTGCAAGGGCAGCTAGCACCAAGCTACCAGGCTCAGCTTTTGCAACCTCTTCCGGGCTCTCCCCTCCAGCAGGTCACAGCTTGCTGCCCTCCTTCCTTGCCAGCCCAAGGAGCAGGCATGGGTTGGGGGCTAGCTAGAGAGCCAGGAAAGCTTCTGCAATGCGTTGCAGTGCCTGGCAATTTTTAATTGCTTGCAGACAGTGCAAAAGTGCTATTGTGTCAGCACATGCCACCAGATGGCAACCTTTGTATAGTCTACAGACAGAAATCTCTGCATGCGCATCCTCTTTTTCAGCCTGGTTTTGTGCTGTGTGAGCTCAGGTGCATCTGTGCTCCTTTTTGTATTCTCCCTTTCTCAGCTTTTGAATCCACCAGTTCCTTACAGCCACCAAGGGACAGAGGAGTCAGAATAGTTTCCTTTCTCCTGTACAAAAGAGAGAGATACCATTGGTAGTTTCTCTAGGGATCCTCCCTGAGAAGAGCTGAGTGAGAACTCCTATATTATATGCTGGTTAAATACCAGAGGAGAGAGACAGTAGGCTGCAGGAGAAGTCTTAATTTGAAGCTTGCATCTTATGCACCAAAGTCATACATACTTGAGAGACAGATCCATAAAAAGCAGACTCAGTCAGCCCTATGCCTGCATAAACTGCCTGCCTCTCCCGGGGTGGCTTTGGCCCAGGGCGGGGTGTGCTGGGGTTCACCACTGCTGTCTAACCAGTATTCAGGAGCATCTTGAGACAACTCTGATATCAAACACCTCACTCTTGGCCCCTTCCAGTCAGCAAGAGCTTGCGGGTAAGCCAGAGCTGGTCCTGAGTAGACTACTAGAGCCTTGCAGGAGGCCAGGCATCATGTCTCTTCAGTCTGATCTGGTTGACACCAGGAATTTGTGCACAGACCCCAAACCTCCTCAGTGATGAAGCCTCTCAGAGCAGTAATGCCTCACTTGTGTCCTTACCTGGATACCTCATCCGCAGGGAAGAGGGAGGAAATTCACTCCTTTGTGAAGAGCAACCCAGGAACCTCGGTGATTAGCTAAGAAAGGGCTATTTGTACCAGGCCATGTTTCATCAAAGTGACTGATCTGAAGCAAGTCAGAGGCTCAGATTGGGTTCTGGCTTCCCTTCTCTGTGATTTCAATAGCAACTAAGAGAACTTCTTCCTTCTTTTTCCATTTGTCTGGGATATACCACTAGCTGAGTGCTCGTTTGACTGAGGGTACAAGATCTTGCAGAGCAGTTTTTTATCTTCTCATCTCTATCTCCTTCGGGCACTAGGATAAGTGGGAACAGCTGATCACAGACGGGAGACCCGTGGAGCTCTTTGAGCATGTCAGCTTGATGACTCTCGATAGCATCATGAAATGTGCCTTCAGTTGTCACAGCAACTGCCAGACTAACAGGTCAGTACTGGGTGCTCCAAACCCTGGCAGAAAGTTTGCTGCTTATGAGGGCAGTGTGCAAATTGCTTGTCATGATAATCTCTTTTTCATTTAAAGGATTCTCTAGCTCAAATAGCAGGTCAGTTCAGTGGTGAGAGAGTATAGAAGGGGTTGAGGACCCGGGGGGCTCCAGGCTGGTATATATTGCACATCCTACCATATGCAGCACAGTAAATACGCTTCCTCTCTTTCCAGGCAAAACAGCTACATTCAGGCTGTCTATGACCTCTGTTTCATGGTGCACCAGCGACTCCGCATCTTCCCCTATCACAATGATGTCATTTACTGGCTCAGCCCCCACGGTTACTGGTTCAGGAAGGCCTGCCAGCTCGCTCACCAGCACACAGGTATTCCCCTTTCTTTATCCTTTCCCAAAGTTTTCCTACAGGGAAGATGAGGGCTGAAAGCCTTCCAAAGAGTAAGCATGGTCCAAGCACTGCATCTGTCACATCTCCTGACACTGCTCCTGCCTCCATCCTAAAGAAACTCATCCAGAGCTGGGAAATATTTAAACTTTTTGAGAGCCTGTGTGGCAATTAGAGACAGTTTATTTATTCACCTCCTTGCCAATGCAATTATACTGCCCAGAGGCTCAGAGCAAGGAGTCTCCATGCAGTGCTGCCAGGTGCTGAGGGAGGGAACAGCTTGCTCTGATCCAGCAGATCTGGCACTGCGTTGCCTGAAGGGCACATATGGTTGCTGGTTCAGCCCAGGTGGATGCCTGCTTTCCTCAGTAGAATTATTCCTAGTCTTCTGCACCATCCCAGCGGTGCTGGATGGCAGCTTGAGCACAGCTTGCTGGATGGCAGCATGTGGGTGAAACCAGCATTTCAAGGGGAAGCATGTGGGTTGCCTGGACATGGTACCAGTAAATCCAGTATGTACATAGCAGGCTCAGGGGACTCCAAGTCCTTATACTGAGTCTCACACCTGTTGTTCACCTTGTAGTTTTGATATAGTCTTAGAGAATCAGCTTCCAGCAATGATGGGCATGAAGCTTTATGGAGGTCTTACAGCTCCTGGAATTTATTAAACAGGACTAATGGAGGAGACAGAGGAAGTCTCCTCTGGGAATGCTCCTTCTAAAACACCAGTGAGTGGTGAGAGGCTGTGCTGCAGACAATACCAGTGGCAGGAATGATTTCTTTTCCAGGCCATGCATGATTTAAATGCACATGGGGTGGGTTAAATAGGCAAAGGAGACTATGGTAGACCAAGAAGAATTTTATAGAAAACGATCCCCCATTGCAGCGAGTGGCAGTGTGCGCATGATTTGTTGCCCTGCTACTCAAAAAGCAAAGCTGCCTGGGGTGCAGAAAAGTGAGTGTCAGATGTGAGGAACTGCATCTAAACTGAATGGTGATTCCCCTCCCTCCCCTTGGGTGAGCTCTGCCTTGGAGGCATGGGCTCAGTAACTCTTGTTGCTGCTGGAGCAGGAGTTAACTCTTTCTTACTCAGACAAGGTGATCCAAGAGCGAAAGGAATCTCTTAAGGATGAGCAGGAATTTGAAAAGATTCAGAAGAAAAGACATTTGGACTTCCTGGACATTCTGCTCTGTGCTAAAGTGAGTGGTGGGGAGTGGGTGTACAGTTCAGCATGGCCATGAGAGAACATGATCTACCAGGCAGGGCAACAGAATGCAAAATCCTGTCTTTGCAGGGTCTGACACAAACCACCAGAGTCCTTAGGGACTACAAGAGCCATTAAAACAGATCTACTTTTAGTCAGCCTAAAATTGAGTCCTCAGTCCTACTCAGCTGAGAAGGGGCAAGATGGTCCAATTTTCCTCTCCATGTCTCTGAAATGTTGGTAGTATTTGTTGGGGAATATAACAAGGAGAGGGCTTTTGGAGTCATGCTGGTTTAAATATGAAGGGAAAAGGGTGACAAAGTGGTTTAAAAGCAAAGGAAAAGGGGCCCTGAGTCACTCTAAGCAGAGGTTTATTTTGGTTTATATATATCCCAAGGGCATCATCACACTGCTTTGCAATAGCTGAAAGAATGTAATGTCCCTTCCTGGGTTAATCCTGGCCACTGAAAGTGTCTCTGGGCTGTTAGGATGAGAACGGAGCTGGACTGTCTGATGACGACCTGCGTGCCGAGGTGGACACATTCATGTTTGAGGGTCATGACACCACAGCCAGCGGGATCTCCTGGCTCTTGTACTGCCTGGCATCACACCCGGAGCACCAAGCACGGTGTAGAGAGGAGATCCAGGGGATTCTGGGAGATCGGGAGACACTTCGGTGGTAAGTTTTCTTGACCATCTATTGCAAGCCGGTCCACAAAAGCAGGGGGCTGGTTTCTGTGGCCTACATTGTCCCAGTGCAATGTGGCCATGGGTGCAAGCTGTGTTCCCACAGCAGAAGGGAGCATGTGACTCACCTGCCTCTGCGTTTGCATCCCTTCAGGGAGGACCTGGGGAAGATGACTTACACCACCATGTGCATCAAG
Source organism: Rhea pennata (assembly GCF_028389875.1). Taxonomy (NCBI): domain Eukaryota; kingdom Metazoa; phylum Chordata; class Aves; order Rheiformes; family Rheidae; genus Rhea; species Rhea pennata. Next base: position 10,256,457 of record NC_084670.1, on the reverse strand, counting down.
GAGAGCCTTCGCCTTTACCCTCCGGTACCCGGTGTGTCCCGGCAGCTCAGCAAACCCATCACCTTCCACGATGGACGCACATTACCAGAAGGTCTGCAAATCCCTGCTTACACCTCAGTGCTAAACTCTCCTCTGAGACATCAGATACATTCTTAGTGCCGGCAACAGAGCAAAGGTGATAGCCCTGCCTAAGTGACCTCTTTATCACAGGCATAAGTATTTAGAGATGAGACTGGGTACCTTCATATCCTGTCAGTAGCCTCAGGTCTGCATCGCAGAGCATCCTACCTCACTATACTATGCTGTGGTACATCTTTCTTACATCCTTCCTGCCACCAGCTTTGCCTTTGTCAAAAATCCCTTGTTATTCTGGCCAAGAAAGAGGTCCTGTCCTGGCTTGCAGAGTGAGAATTAGCCTATGCTGCTGTTTTCCCTTTTTTTAATAGGCACAGAAGCAGGCAATCTCAGTGGGGGAGATGGTGTACCTACGATGCAAGTGCCTGGAGAATTTCCATCTTTTGGCTGCCTACAGAATCCAACAACTAAACAAATGGAAAATGTGTAGTATGAAATACCCACTTCACTGAAGCCAGTGACAAAACTCTTATTGGCTTCAAGGGAATCAAGAAAACTGTAATGATTTGGACAGACCTTTGTGTAAGCAAGTTATAGAATTTCACTTTAGTATCTTTGTCACTGATCTCTTTTCTCCTCTTTGGTTGCATTACAGGCACAACTGTTGCAATAAGCATTTATCTGATTCACAGAAACCCCAGTGTATGGAAAGATCCATTGGTAAGTTTGCTTTTACCCTTCTAATAGTTTTCCTGCTTTAGACTATGTCTTCTAAAATTTCTTCTGGATATGTTATTGGCTAGCAGAGTGCTTGGTGCTGAGCATCTTTGCCCACAGGAATCACAACCCCTGTGAATTTTATGCATACTGACGAGTGACTGCCTTGTTTTAATCCCTGAGGTTTGATGAAAAGTATATTCAGACAGCAACATTAGAACTGCAGCATGGCCTCTCTGTTAGGTACCTGGTAAGACAAAGCACTCCAGAAAACTTACTGTCTTAACAGACCAGAAGATTATTCCGCTCAGCTTACAGGTAGAGAATTAGATCATATGGATGCATTCCATTTTTTTTTTGTTGTTGTTTTAATCCATTGCAAGGCTCAGTGGAAACCCGAGGAGTTTGTTTTAAGAGTTCCAGTCCATGTTGAACTGAAGTCCCTTGGTAGTGTTGAAAAAGTCAGCTAGGAGAGAGCAGCTAAGGGGTCAGAGGTCCACATATTGCCACCCAGATGTCTCAATAGCAATGAAATATGTATCTGCATATCCATAGCCTCTTGTCTGAGATCAATAAATACTACAAATGATGCCCAAGTTGCATGGAGTTGGAGACCCCTCTCCCTGGCCTGTGCTCCTGGGAGTGGGCTAGGTCCCTGCATGTCTGTGCTGTATGTCTGTGCCTTGGACGAGGTGCCAAAATGTGCTTTATCCAGGCAGGCTGTGAGGGCATCACTGTTTGCACTGTGATCATCCAAAAGCATCTTATCTACATGCAAATCATAGCTGCTTCTTGCTATTCCATCCTCATTTAGAGAAAAGATCCTTAATGAGACCAATGAAAATAGCATTCCAGAAAAAGGGCCAAATTTGGGGTGTAAGCATATTTTTTCCCTCTGAGGTAACCCTCACAACCATTCCTGGTAGACAGCATACCAAGGCTGCAACCCCATGTGCTTCAAAGCTGTTCAGGGATGAGGAGGCTCCAAGCTGGATGTTAGTTCAAAAAATGTCCTGGATTTTCTGTGGTGCATTTGAGTGCCCTCTTTGAGGTACCTATCTTCCTGCCTTCCTCCAAATCTACCTTGGTAGCTTTAAAAACTTGAAAGGACCGTTGGATTTATCTAGAAGATCTTCCAAGTGCAAGCTTGTAGCTTTTCTAGCTCTATATAGAGCACTTTTAAAAGAATCTCTGCTCTCAGTTTAAAATATTTCAAGTGATGAACAGCTGGTCATGTTCCTCAGGTCAGTTGTTACCATGCCTCATTCCGTTTATCATAAAATAAATATTATTTCTGGTCTATATTTGTCCAGCTTTGATTTACAGCCCTGCAAATTCTCCTCTCTCTCCAGTGGGATTGCTTAGAAATTATGGGGTGGGATCCAGTGGTTCTGAAGATACCAGTCAGTTCCTTTACTCCTTAAATAATTGCTTTTTCTTCCTGTGCACACTTCATTTCCAGGTGTTTGATCCTTTACGGTTTTCTCCCGAGAATGTGTCTGGCAGACATTCTCACGCCTTTTTGCCTTTTGCTGCTGGATTAAGGTAAAATACATTGAACTCCAAAAAGTCATGGGGAGAGGAATTGAGCCTTTCCTGAAAAGTGTTTAGTCTGATAGAGCATGTGCTGCTGTTATCATTTCTATTGGAAAGCACTCTGAGGCCCAACAGAAAGCAAACTTTGACCCAGATGTGCTCGTCAAAAGTGGTTTGAGTGGTGAGGAAAGAGCCACCCTGACAAAAGGCTTGCTGTCTCCTGGAGATACCACCATAATGCCTACTGCAGAAGTCTCCCTCATCAGCACACTTGATAACTATTTCCTTAGCGATCATATTTGGCCAAAAGCATAAATAATAGCTTTCCCAAGGACTGTTGAGCTTAGAGAAAGGCTGAACTGTAGGGAAGTTGGGCCCCCTGTCATGCCTTTGGTTGGTGCAATCCCAGTGTCCTGAATTCCCTGAATGTCTCTCTCCTCCCAGGAACTGCATTGGGCAGCAGTTTGCCATGAATGAGATGAAGGTGGCTCTTGCCCTGACCCTGCTCCGCTTTGAACTCTCACCTGATCCCTCCAATCCTCCCTGTAAAATACCTCAGATCATCCTTCGCTCCAAGAACGGGATTCACCTGTATTTAAAGAAAATCCGCTGATGCTGGAAAAGGTGCTGACTTCAGTAAGAGGAGGGACCTGCAGATGACGAGACAATATTTCATCAGGGCAAAAGGCAGGATTCAGGGATCAGGATTCCTGATTTCTGTGCTTCTTCCACCAGCTGAAGAGCCCTTTTTGGCCTGGCAGCGTATCACACCCTCTTAGTTTGATCGATGGGCCTGGGATTAACTGCAGGTTCTGCCAGTCTTTTCCTCACCAAATTCTGTCTTCACTCTTGTGTCTCCTCTGTTCTTCCCAATTACCCTTTCCCAGCCATCCTCTGATCTTTGTGCTTCCCTCAGTGCCTAGACTTGAATCTTCTTCTACTTGCATTGCACTTCTGTGGGGCCTTACAAGAACAGTTCGTGTCAGACCTGTCTCTTGTATCCGGTGCATCTCTGTTTTGTTAAAAGCACTGATTATAGTTTGGACTCTTAACTCGTGCTCAGATTACAAAATATTGTGTCATTTTTTTGTCATTTTTTTTTAATAAATTAATAATTACTCCTGTAATAGTGGCTGCATTGGCCTTTACTGTTGATGCATACCAGCTTGATCACAAAAATCCTTTAGAAATAAGAGATGAAAAGGAAACACGTGAACTTGGAAAAAACAAGGCCATGTTTCCCAGCAGTGTAAATCACACTGCACTGCGAATTTCAGCCTGCGCTGGTTTAGTGTAGCCCAGAACCTGGTCAATTGTGTAAGAGAAATTACTGCAAAGCCTGTGCTTGCTCTGGCATCTGTGCACAGACCTCCTCCATCACGGCCTGGCCTCACAGCCCTCCTTGCTGGGAAGAGCACCAGCACCACGCCATCTCTTCGCAGACTCTACAGTCAACCCTGTGGGCAGGACAGGACATCCTGTTCCCCAGCCCCTACCACCACCACTAGCTGCCCTGGCCCACTGAGCATCTGCTTTGATGGGGACCATCAAAGAATAAACCAGCACTGGTTGACAAAGCAGCAAGAAAAGGATTTCTCCTGATGTCGCAAGAGGCTCTGTTTAGGCTGATGCAGCATTAGAAAGGCCTGCTCGTATGTGGGACATGCAAGGATGGGTTTAATGACCAGCTGCCTCTGTCTAATCTTCTCTCTTTAATTCCCCTCTCCTTTCTGGCCAAAGGACACAGGGAACCACCCCCATCCTTGTCTGCTCTGCTCTGCCTGCCCACATTTCAGTTAACTGAATTAACAAGAGTGCAATGTGCAACCTTCATTTAGAAGCTGCCCAGGAAAAATGATGACGGTTAGAACCTGTTTTTTTCCTCTTTTTTTTTAAGATGATGAAATTATACGAGTTGTACTCTGGGGATGCACTTAATTACACCAGTGAGCTATCCTCTGCCTCTGCAGAAATCATTACTGGGGTAGAAAGTGTAAAACTGCTAAACTTCAATACTACTGTTGCTATCAGCATTACAGTGACATCGACAGAGCCTCAATTCAAGCATCTTGTGCAGGCTGCTATAAAGTAGGCTAATAGCAGGCTGCTATAAAAAGGCTAAGTCAGTGCCCGTCTTCATAAAACTATGATTTGTAGAGATAGAGCAGATACAGAACTGGGGACAAGGTGGGGCATAGAAGTTCCTTTTTGTAGGATATACTACATTTTAACAGCAGATTTGGGACTGAATCACTGTTTGACCCCCCTGCAAGTGCTTAAACCATGAAGTCACAAAACATGCTTGTAGGAGCTAAGAGCAAAGGATGGGAACAACTCTGCTCTCACAACCACAGCACTCACTGCTTGTCCTAACACCAGCCATGTCATCACGCACACTGTTAGTCACTGCTGTTTTGAGCACAAAACGGTTTTGTTAGGGAGAGCAAGAAGGTACAACCTTAAAGTTGCTTCTTGGCTCAGAGTGGGGAATGGCCAGGCCCTCCCAAGCAACAGTAATGCACCAGTGCAGGGTTTCACTTAGTCTGTAGCATGGTAGGAACTGCCATCTGGTGGGCAGACCGGCAAAAATTAATTTACCAGGCTGGCTTAGTTCAAGCATAGGTCTAAGCAACGGCTGCATGGCAGAAATTACCTAGTGAGAAAAGGAAATTTGTACTGGATGGTCCAAAACAAGAAGATGCACAATCCAGCCGTGGGAGGGGAGGTAAATCCAAGAAGTGGGACGTTATGATGTTTCTTAGGAGAAGCTCCGTAAACCTTTATCTTCCTTCTTTCTACTGCAATAGCATGTTTAATGTGTGCTCCTAAAGGACTACAGAGGGTTATATCAGACATGAGTTTCTGTGCAATTTTAATTTTAAATGCACGAAGAGTTCCCATAATGTACATAAGGATAATACAGATAAACTGTGTCATTCTTCTCTCGCTCTGAACATGTTACCAGCCCACAACAAATGTCATGCTGAGGGTGGCCTTAAAACAACTCTATATGCCATGGTACTCCAGGCACCGAAACCGTAAATTAATCCCTCACATAAGCAAAACCTCCAATTTGCCCTGTGGCAACTTCTATGATTCAGTAACACCCCATTACAGCTAATTTAACCAGAAGAAATGCTAAAAGAAATAAAGTCACTATGTGCATGAATAACAATGTTCCGTTCAGCTTCATCTCAAATTTGGTTAGAATTTTGTTAATCCTGAGCTGACAAAAAAACATCAAAGGATTCCCATCCTGCTGGGGATTTCTGTCTGTAGCTTGTGAGGAAAAAAACTTGGGTCACTACAGCCTCGCTGATGTGCTGAGCACGCAGCGAGCTCTGAGAAGGTGAGTGCGCAGCGATGTGGGCTGGCGTTTTTCTTCCAGTTGTAAATAGTTCACTTCTGTTTTGAGACGCGAATCCAGTTGCCCTCCTCTTCCTCTGCATTGCAATGTAGAGTTTCCTCTAACAACGAGCCTTGTTTCGGGGGCAGAGTTAGCCATGGGCAGCTCGTTGGCTCTGAGAGCAGTTTCTTTGCTGTTATAGTAAGGGAGTGCTGGGAAACCACCTGCAACTCAGCGTGAGTCATGCAACCCTGGAATGAGCACAACAGGATTTACTGCCCTTGTAGCCAGAGCGGAGGGCAGAGTATTGCAGAAGCTCTCCGAGGTAGAGGGTGGTGCTTGCTGCTTGACAGCGCTACGAGAACATCATGCCTCGGCTGGCAAATGCAAAGGATTTGGCTACGGTCTCGCCAGCTGGTGACATCTCAGCTGGTGGCAGTTCTGCTTCTTGTCTTCGTGGTCCTCACAGCAACCCAGGCCAACTGGCACAGCCAGGCTTTACTTCGCAACATGGGGCTTTCCCAGGACTCGCTCTGCAGCACCGGCAAAACGATAAATGTGCAGGCCTCTGCCACGAGGTCATGGCAGCGAGCGTGCCTGGCCTGCACTTTTGGAAAGTCTGCAGGTTTTCTGTAGAGAACACAGAAACAGGAAATATTTTAGGAGACAGTCAAAATGATATCTAGAGATCATGAAAACAACCTCCTCATTTCCCCATCCTGCTGTGCACTTTGTGGAGCTTCTAACCTGTATGTTTAAATCCGCCCCCACAGTATTAATATGAAAAGTCAATGCTTAAAGGAAATGTCCAAACGTGTAACCAGCAGTTTGACTGCTGCTTCCTAGGGGAGCTATGCACTGTGGGTCAGTTGTGCTTTCTACAAATTCCCATTCTATATTGAAGTACTTGAATTAATGGTCAGATTTTAAAGGCTGCGTAGCAAACTTGGTCTCATTTAAGCCAGTTCCAACCTCTGCAAGGCACATTATTTGGAAACAGTTAAACCAAAACCAGAGCATCTATTTAAACTTTTGACAGAAACTGACTTAAAGCCAGCTTTGCAAAGATATTTAAGTATGCAGAGGTGTAGCTAGGCACCCAGTGGGATATTCCAAAGCATCCATCCAAAGTGTCATCTAAATCAAAGTGCAATTGCTATGTTATGCCATGAAGAAAAGAGCTCGAGTAGGACATTGACCTATTTCCATCAAACTGCTGCATGAATCCTTCCTGCTTGTAGCAGTAATAAGTATTGATTTTGGATATAGCTACCTTTATTACCAACACAGTTTCAATAAGAAGAATAACTCAACACTATCATGCCCTAGGCAGAGCAATATCCATGTTGTTATCCTGTGTGGATGTGAAACGTCTTGGTATTCCTGTGCATCAACCATCTGAATATGCAAAGACTATCTACAGCAGAATAGGTAAGGATGTCACAGCTTGCGAGTAAATGCTGATAATCTGTCCTTTCTATCAAGACAACATACAGCTGCATTATGAAAAAAGCAAGGAGAAATTGTGTGTGAGAGAGGGACAGGATCCAGCCCACAGGAAGACACTGGTGGAAGCATTAAAAGACCATGTTTCTGGGAGCGGTTCCAGCTGTGCTTCATATTCAGGTTCCTGTTAGAAAGAAACAGATGATGGCACCGTCATACTGCACTCCAGCAAACGAGCTGAGCACTCCTGACTGCAGCAAGCAGCTTTTCTAAATCTCTATAGCCCCCAATGCCGGAGAATACTAATGCGGTAACAAATTTTATATCTTCCAAGAGTTTACAAACCGTTATACACCACTCACAAATTCAAACCAAATATACGCAGTTACAATTATTTCTTTCCAAAAGCTATCTGTGTCAAACTAAGTTTTGCTATAAAAAGCCCAGAAAATCAGTCTTTGCCTGACTAAGTCTCAGGAACATCTTTAATCACGACGTAATTAATCTATAGCCAAATCCGGTAGTCTTGTCCAACTTGACTAGCACCATAGTCATATTTCCAGATCACTATTTCTCTCCTACATTCAGCTCCACAGATCCCATGTCTCGTGTGGTTTATGACTTCCTAATTCCGTGGATCGGTACGTGTCTCACCGTCATTTTTAATTTGTGTAACACAGTGGCTGTGCGAGTCTTGAAGAAGAAGGACCTGCAGAAACACTACAGGATGCAATTCAATCTCTGTCTCCCAGCAGAGGTGGGATCACAACCAAGGGATGGAAACAAAAGGTACTGGAAGTGCTGAGCTCAGAAGTTAGAAATAAATGTGAGGCTTAGCTCCCATCCCTTAACATTCAACAGCAGTCAGCATTTCAGAAGCTTCCAAATGTTACACAAAGAGTATTTTGTGCTCGGTTCCACTTGGCAAAAAATGAAAAAAGAGTCTGAGGAGATTTTAGCCCTAGCTCTGAATATTTTGCCTGGAAAATAGAGTTGGTCAAAATATTCCAAGCATATCAGGACATCAGTTTCCTAAGTGATCATTCCGATTTTCTATTGATGACTCCCAAGTAAGAAAAAAATCCCTTCTCATGTTCACACATGGGTTCTCAGGAGGCGCACGGACACACTGTTGTGCTACAGTAAATTAGCTGGTGAGCCCTGACATTTACAGGGAGTAGAGTTGTACTCCACATTGTGTGTTGGTGACCAGGTGAAGCTGAGTTATTTAAAAGCTGCTGAATCTAGATGCTTGTGACCCCAAGGATGCTTGAAAATCCCTTCCTTAAAGGCCATTGATGTTAGAGATTGGTATTCATCCATTCTTATGGTGTATATATTGTGATCAAGAGGCTGAAAAAAATCCGTCATGCAGGGAGAAAGCCATCTTATGCTGCCTGTGCATAATTTCTTGGGAAAATGACTCATATGGGCTCGTATGGGTATTCAGATGGAGCCATCATTCCATGATGTAGTTAATAGAGACATTACTTCTCCCATAGCTTTCCAAACTCTATGAAGAACTGAGAGATGTGCAAATACATCATTCCATCAAATCAGTCCTTCCAAACTTTTCACTACCTGATTTTATCCTTGTTCCTCTTGCACTTCCAGGTTTTCTACATTGGTTTCTTTTCTTCCTAAAGCAGTACAGAAATAAGGACAGCAGGACCCTCTTATTCCTTGTAGCTCCAGGCTTGCAGGAGAGCAACGCACAGGCTGGGGTGCAGCTGATGGGATGTGTTAATAAAAGATGAGCAATTGAAAATTGCAGGGGCTGGAGCTTCCAATCGTGAGCAATGCTTGCAGCCTCAGCAAAAAGCTTTTTCTGATAGTGGCTGGTACAGACTTCTTTCTCCTCTGCCGTTCCCTGCGCTTCTTAGGGGTTGCAACTGGAATTGCAAGTCACGCTGTAAATCCACCTGGCTCAAAGCTTCTCAGTTATAGTCTTTAGTGATAAGGGAAGCAATAAGCTGATAAACAGTTGATTTCTTCAGATGTATTGAATGAAATTTCAATATCACTGGGTAAAAGATCACTGGGTAAAAGCTGCAAACCCAGTTCAGTCACTCCACTGGGGCTGTCCCATCTACAGCTGCTGAGGACCATGTATCTAGGACAATGCAAATATTCCTATTTAAAAACACTGCCATTCTTGTATGTTGAACAGCCCTCATGTGATAGCACTCAGCACAGCAGAGCTGTGCAGAGAGCTGTCACAGAAAGCCTAAGATTGCCACGCATGGAGTGTGAACAGAGATTGCTGTGCAGGAAAACACTAGAAGGAATAATATAGAACATATTCAGCTCCTCTCAAAGAAGCAGCAATACCTACCCCATGACACGATGCTCAATTTACACAGAACGCTTGTGCCAGCTGCCGACACAGTGTCCACTTCTGCCCCAGCTGCAGCTCCGATCTAGTCCAGCCTGAATGCAAAAGCCTGAAACTTCACCTTCGAGCTATACATTTTCTCTTCAGATGCAAGGTGCAACTCTCAAGCTATAATCTGAAATATCCCTGCAGTGAAAATAAGTTCTGAACTCTGTTATTTCTTTGTTTTTTTAAGCAAAATGAAGAGATTCATATGAAGAGATTCATATGTTGCTAAGTGTGGGTAGCAGATGAGGAGCAGCATGTTGAGTGATGGGAGTGTATCCAGAAGTGCTTTCAAAAGAAACTCATCAACAAAAGCCTGTGTCTTTTTTTTCTCTGAGAAGATGTCAGTAGACCCAAGACTCATACCGAGACCTGTGCTCAGGTAAGGTGTAAGGCTTGTGATCATGAACCAGGTGTGGATACTCGGCTTAGTTCTATCTTCCATTAGGTAGACACACAATGTCCATTTTCCAGCTCAGCAAGTTCATTGATGGTTCACTTTCAAACGGGGAAGGCGTAATCCTCGGGGTTCAGCGAAGGTCCTTGATCTACTGTGTTCTTGAATGACTGGGATGATGGAGTAGGGAGTACACTTATTAAAATTTAAAATACTGTATAGCCATGAGAAGCTGAAAGCACTTTGGATGACAATATTGGGATTCAAAATTACCTTGATAAATTGCAGAAATGCTCAAGTGAATAGGATACAACTCTTTCTATGTAAGGACACATACAAAGCACAAGAGCAGACATAATCATTGCACAAAACCAAGAAGGGAAATGACCAACTAGGCAATAATCTTCCAGAGAAGATATTTTGTAGATATAGAGGACCACAAATATAATGTGAATCAATAATATCCTGCTGTTGTAGTAAAAGTAAACTTAATTAGTAGGATATATAAACACAAGTATTTCTCAAAAAATTTCACTTGCATTTCCTTCCCCTAGATAAAGTAAGACAATGTCCTTGAACCCTATTTTGAGATTTGAAGTATAAAAGCAGCTACATATGCTCTAAAATATAGCTTGCCTACATATTCTAAATTGTAAAATGAAAAAAATTTCAATCAAAATAGCTAAAGTTACTAGAAAAAAATGACACAGGTCTCTATACTGGATTCAATTTTCTTTTAAAATAAGATTTGAAAAAATACTGCTTACGAGTTCACGGAGCAGACATACCTTGGCAGGCAAACACGAAAGATTGAGGCAAAAAGGCCTGATTAGCTAAGGCACAACACAGAAGTCGCAGTCTGCCCACAGAATGGGAGTAAGTAAAAGGGGGATCAGACTGGGGGACTTGGTGTAACTGCCCTCACGTAAGTGTCTGCTGCAAAGACAGAGGGAAACCTGTTCTCCGAGCACGTATTTATTGTGAATAAGACAGTAGCTTAAATTGCAAGTAAGCAGATTTAGATTACATATCACAAAAAGTTAAGTAGGCACCAGAATATGTTGTCTGGGGAATCCTCATTTTTAGAGGTTTGGAGTAATTTGGTGCTGTCTTCTGGCAGAAGCACAGGCAACATGAGTTTGCCAGACTTTGTGCAGACCTAATTCTGCACTGTTTGCTCCACAAACTGCAAGCCAAGTGGCAGCGGGAGATGTCAGCAAAGGGGTAAATCGCTTCTGCTTTGCAGGCTGTATGAGCGTGGTGCTCCACTCTGGGAAGGTGGGAATGTTTCTGACTTCAAATGGGCGGGAGGTTGTTCATGAAGCTCTGCTTTTGGTCTTCCAACTGCGATCTCTAGGCAGGAGGCCCTGGGGCGCCGAGCAGCCTCCCAGCTCTCTGCAGGGTTGTCCCCAGTGTCGGCTGGTCACCGCTTCTCTGGGCTGAGCCCTGGTAGCGTATACCAAAACCTGAGCATGGCTCTCATCCTGCCCTCCTGGGTTACCTCCCTGCCAGCACTTTCAAAATTTGCTTTTTTTTTTCTATGACTTTTTGGGTTGTGAGCTCTTTTTGGTGAGGAGTACTCTTTCCTATGCATTTAGGAAAAAAGAAAAATGCCATTTTTTTGGAGCATGATTTAAAAGCACAAAGGAGGCAATGAGTGTGTTGTGGTGCAAAGGGCTGGTCCATCTTTTGGCAGCAGATTTGCCAGTGGAGAGAGGAAAGGCTATGCTTCTGCTTTCCCAGAGATCTCTTCTAACACCTGCACGCTCGTGGTAGTAGCACTGAACAGCCAGGCCGGACATACCTTCACTCTGCTCAGCCACTGGCCCACTGGGGATTTTTAGGACTCAGTAAAATCTGCCCCGCTGTACCTGAAATAGAGAAGGAAGGTGGGAACATGGCATGCAGGACCCAGGATGTGGGATGGGGGTGGCGGGCGCAGGATGTGTCCTGCATCCTGCATTTCATGTTCTGCATCCTGCACCTCCCACAGCTGCTCTGCAGCAGCTTTGGGCCCAGCTCTGTCCACCAGACAGCTGTGTTGAGGCTGCAACAGGGTTTCGGGGAAACTCTTTTCCCAGCACCAGAGCGAGTCAGATTTTTCCAGAATATAATTTCGAGAACTTCTCCCTCCTAGATAGCTTCTCCCTGAGCCCCCCTTGCCCCGGCCCCACCAGATATTAAAGGCATAGCAGTGATAAAAAGACCTGCTCACATGGGATATATAACCTAGGGCAATAAAGACAGTCAAGGAGTAGGTGCAGAGAGGTTACCTCATGCTTTAGTTGTTCCCTACTTTCTCCTAAAACAGTAATTGCAAAGATGATGAGCTGACTTGGACTGCCTGATTTGGCCCTTCTAACGAATTTAACAGCTGTTCATGAGAGGGACTATGCTGGATACAATAGGAGAAGTAGTCATTTCAGTTTAAAAGATCTTGCTTTTAATTGTTACAGCTAGATAGCAAAAGTCCTGGCCTTTCAATGGCAGCAGAGCAAAAATGCTGTCTACCCGTATTGTTGTTCCTTTCCCCACAGAGATCACCGTAATAGCCATACAGCCACATCCCAGGACACGAGGGAGCACCGCACGTGGTGGCACTTCCCTGCATGCTGCCAGTACAGTGGAGGACACAGGACCAGTGGCAACAGCGGCTGGTTGGCGCTGCTGGAGAACGCAGCCACTGCATGGGTCCGCACCACTGTTAGCGCCAGGTTCACATGTTGACTCATTATCAGATGCTACCAACAATTTCTATCCAAACTCCACTGGGATGTTACAGGCCTGGAAGCAGTCTGTAAATTAAATAACTATTGCAACATATTTGTAAGACAGCTGTATTAAATGCTTCCAGATATAAATTCATCCTCAAGACATGTGTGGTCAGATGGAAGATAGGCAGCTCACATTACTCTGCAACACTTGCTGGGCTCTTAGTGTGATTTCCTCATATGTCATGTGTTTGGAAGCCTGAAACATTATTATTTTTGTTGGCATTACAGCCACATTTAATCTCTCAACACTAAGCACTACAGGAATACACAGGGACAGATGGGCCCAGGCTCTCTTCCTATGCAAATAAACTCACGTATACCCAGGAAAGCAGCTGCTGCAAGGTCATACTCCAGGGCAAAGTACCGATTCGCCACCTAAATTACATATGCTCAGCGAGCCAGACCCTCTGCAACAAATGACAACAGTATGCACTAAGTCAGTGAGAAAGATCCTCTCCTTCTTCAGCTTAAATCTCTAATTGAGTGGAGAGACTCCCAGGACTTTGAAAGCAACAACAGAGCAACTTTTGCAACCCAGTGTCCTGATGGCTGTGGTTTGAAATGTAATTCTTCAGTGCAACAGTCTTTTTCTATGTTTTTCATTTATATCATGACCTATCATGACACGTACTGCTATCATGTGGGCATATGTAGCATCAAGCCAACAATGCAGAGGCTTTTTGCAAACATTTGACAACTTCCAAGTGTCCTTTAATGTCCAACAGTAGTTTCACCAGCCTCAGATGTCCAGAAGCTCAAGTATCTCTGCACCATTCCAACTTCCAAAGACTTCTGTAGCTGTCATGAGATTTTTTTTAATTGTTTTTTCAGGCTGATGTTTTATTTCTGCAGCTCTTTACTTTACTCAGGATGTGTGGGAACAACAGGGCTGTAGATTCCTCTGGTATTAAGTAGACTGTTTCTGGCCTCACTTCAGTCCCTTCCTGTGATGATCAAATCAGTGCTGTTCCCTTTCATTTGTTTTCACTTGCAAGTCCATAGCCACTTCGCTTTCCCTTTTGAACTTCCACAGTTCCTTCCCCTGCAAAAATCCCTTTTCTTCCATGGGCTATGTTTAAAGTGTCAGACCAAACGTTCAAAGCAGGCGCCTCTTGCCATGAAATCTCTGAAATACGCAAGAAAGGCATTTCACTCTTCTCCTCTGGTGAAACAGAAAACACACAGACCAGAGCCTAGACTGGTGCCAGACTTCTGCAGTGGTGCCTGTTGTTCCAAACACTCATAAAAATGGTTTTGAGCATGCCAATAACTTTGTACTTTAGAAGAAGAGAGAGCTACACTACCAGTGCTGTGTAGACCTGGGTGACAACTAGTCCTGGCCCATCGGTGACCCCCGGTCCAGCTCTTTTCCATCTCCTTCTGTAAAGAGCAGAAAGAAATCACCTGACATGTTGCCCAGGCTCTACCTTTCCTCCCTATCAGCACAGATCTTCATCTCCCTTGACCTTCAATACAACTCATGTATCATTTGTTCCTGTTCCGTAGTTATTGCTGGTTATTAAATAACCAGCAGGGAACCAGATGGGCAAAAATCCATCCATTCATTTTTGTCTCATTATAAAGGTTTAATCTGATGTAGTTCCAGCAATTCCACTGGCATGGCCTCTCCATCCATCTTAGGGGGATTTCTGAGTCATTTTGCAGCTGATTGCTGAAAGGTGCCAGTTGGATCCAGATTGGACAGTCTGGTAGTTGGGTAGGCACCGTGGGACAAACCAAAACAGCTCTATCAGTGCTGACCAAAGGGATGCTGGACACCAAGGCTGTGTGCTCCGTCTTCTTTGCAGAAGTCCCCAGGATACTGTAGCAACATTGCTCTCCTCACATCCTTTGCCTTCCTGGTCCATTTAGGCCAGCCCTGCATCCTGAAGGCAGCCTGCAGAGCCGTTAATTTTCCATAGGCAGCCCCCAAAATGCCCCTCATGCTGCTTGTTCCTCCTTCTCCACATCCTCGGGGCATCCACGAAGCATTGGCAGCATCCACTTGACCAAACACAACCCACACACCTCCCAACCAGCTTGCCAACCAGCTGATTGGCCAAGTGGTCAGTCAGGTAAACAGCTTGTACTGCTTCCTCTCCTAATGGTAAGCCAGGTAATCATAGTGCTGCACGGGAAGAGCTAGTAGAAGTGTGCAAGAGAGGGAAGGAAACGTGACTCATAGCTCTTCTAGGGCCATGTGGTCCCTGGAGGTGGGCACTCCTGCTCAGGAATGCCAGCTTGTCACGGCAGAGACTGGATCACTCTTGGTCTGACTGCAGCTACATCCTTCCCTAAGAAATGATTAAGCTGACAGACTGCAGTTTCTGCCTCCAGAACAACTTTAAATCTGTTCTGAACTTTAGCATAAACCCAGCAGGCCTGGCATAACAACAGCGTACACTTAGCATCAGGAAATTGGCCAAGTGGGTGAGAAACCTAACACTGCTCAGCAGTGCCTGCCAGGGGAGTTTTCATAGGCAACAGCTTAAACCCTGGTTTTGTTTTACTAGGAGCATTGAGGCACTCTTCAAAATTTAAAGTTGCTGACTGGTATGACTCTAACAACTTGTCAGGCTGTGGTGTGTCAACAGTGGTGCGGTGGAGAAAGCAGAATGACGCTGTAGAGATGACAGATGCTAGCCAGAGGGTATTACACCTACTTCTTCTTCCTCCTCGACTAAAGAACCAGAAATGCCATGTTGCAGAGGTCCAGCTCAGGGGACAATCAAACAGGGGCGCTGAAGAAATGTGCTGGGACAGCACTGAAGCAGCCACAGCACCTGAGTTTGATGAGGTGCAAGAGATTTGCAGCCGTCATCATGGGCTCTTTGGAATACAATATCTTGCCATGCTAACAAGAGCACAGTGCCAAGCAGACAGCTGTTGTGTTGACAGTCAAGTATCATGTGGATGGCACTTGTAGCCAACACTTACTGTAGAAGCAAGACGTGGGACACTAGATGTCCATATCATTCCACCTGATTCAAACAAAGTCCCTTATCATATGGCTTGAGCTGATTTATAGCATGAGGACACTGCTGATCCCTGATCTCAGATTAAGGGGTCAGATGCTGGAAGGTTTGTCCTTAGCATCTATCCTGACATATGCTTAATTTTCTCATATAGCATGTGCTGGTTACTGATCATCTCAAGATTTCCTACTCCACAGCTGACCACCCCAAACCTCTGCGGTCTGTCTTCTCCATTCAGGACATCTGGCCTCTCTCTGTCTATGCTTCCTGTTATTAATTGTCAGCTTGCACTTTCAAAGCAATGCTAATTGCTCTTGAACTTCAACACAGATGCAATACATTTGTCTCAAGAATTCACTTTTATGACTGCCACTTTATTTACAAGCAAAATGGCAGCTAGGTGAAAAGCCACCGGTTCAGCAAGGGCACAACTCCAAGTAAGTCCAGATCTGCAGGTGAGTGGGAATTTCAAGGATTCTTCATATTTAAAGGTTGCACATCCAACCATTTCCTTAAGGCTGAGTCACCTGACTTCAGATAAAAGTCTTTTCATTCACTATTTCTAGGGAAATACCAAAGAAACTTAGTGGCATAGACGATTCTGAAAGAATAGCAAAAGGGTATTTGCAGCTATTTTTCCCTTAAGCACTATGGCTTGTGAATAAAGCACTTCAGTCTTGCTGCCCTGTGCTCTAGTTTACTCATCAATGAAGAGAAAAAATATGGTGCCAGTGCTGAATTAAAGTACATATTTCAATGGAGTCTACACAGATTCAAAGTAAAATTGCCTCGAATGCACTCAGATATGGCAGTTTATACTGTGAGCTTCCAAGTCGAGAGTATGTAGAAGTTGTATGCAAAGATTTCAGTTGAAAGGAAAGTTGCTTTGACAGTGATTCTTCCCGAGGAGTGCCTTGTGCCACACCTAAATATTTCTATAGTCTGTCAATTTTTCTCTTAGAGAAGATGAGTTCAGGTTTCTTAGGTGGGAATCTTCTCACATTACACCTGAATTGGCATGTGGTGAGCTTTATTTGTTTTCAGTGAGCAACATATCTCAACAGATAAGCAACCAATGCATCATGAGTTCATACCAGCCAAGCACTTCAAATCTCCCTTAGACTGCTGTATAAATCTTATCATCTGTAGTTAAGGCTCTGTCTTTACAATCATTAATTAATGAATAGGCCACAAGTCAACAGAGGGAAAAGTCACTCAGTTTTCTAATTTTCAGAAAAATTTTCCCACAATCAGGTAATTGGCAGACAATGAGTCCTGTAAGATTTTTCATGTACTTTTCCTTCTAAAAAGTCTAAATATCTTCATTGGAGCTGTGCAGTTTTACTTCAACCAAAGATCTTTGTGTCTCTGTTGCTATAAAAGCAATACATCTAGACAGTGAATACCAGATAAGCAATATAATTTTTTCAGTAAAAGGACTCTGCTAAAAGAAAATATATGGGTTTCAATTGGCCATAGACTAATTTAGAAACTAAAGGAAGATGTCCAAACATTAGAAGAAACTTTTCTTAGAGATGTACAAATTAGAAAAATAACTACCCACAAAATTCAGCAGCCCCTATGTAGTAACACATCAGACTGCCAGGTTCAGTAGCTCATGACACAGGAGGGAGCCGTTTGACACTCATAACATCCAAACATCCAAATAGGAAATGATTTTACCAAGTCTAAGGATTCTCCTCTTTGCAATATGCCTGGAAATCACCCAAATGCAGCAGGCTTCTACTCAAAGTCCTCCAGCACCAACCCCATAATTCTTTCTAAGCCATTCCAGGCTGCCTACACCCCAATTGCTCTCTACTGGATGTGATGCAGGGCCTTTTTCAGGGACCTTGTGGTGCCATGTGGACAGGAGAGGGAGAATGCATCTAGGTTATGTTGGTGAAAACGATCCTACCATAATGCCCTCACTGTGTGTTGGGTAGAGATGTCCCATTTGTTCCTCACTTCACATGGGTTTCCAGACCTGAATAGGGCCAAGGGCAGAACGGAGCATAGTGTGAACCAGAACCTGGCTAGCTCTTGCCCCCCTCTTACGACTTCATCCACCTGGGCATGGATTTAAGTGGCAGAGCTGGAGCCCTGTGCTAACTGCAAGCACTTTCATTTGCTGCTGGGATGTAATGGACTGCAGAAAAAGTAGTAAATATTTACATAATACCCTGTACACAGAGCACCAGGTTGTTTCTTAATAAGCCGCCTCCATCCACAGGTTGCTGGAAGCGGGTAAAAGGACAAATGGGAGCAGCAGGCTATTAGGCCCTGGGCCAAAGTGACGTATTGCTTACCAGAATGTTTCTTGTGCTTTAAATTTCTGCCAGATCGCACTGCCTGCAGCAGTCCAGCAGGGACAGCTCTAGCAGAAGAAAAGAGAGAGATCTTTTCATCTGCACCTGAGCTCTTCATCAGATCAAGACCCAGAAGGAGTGGAAGAGGAAGCAGGGAAGAGAAGGTGTTCCAGGCAACCAGAACACAGAAGCAGTATGGCATCTCTGCTAGACTACATAGCCAAATCTTCTGCTGTAGTTTTGCAGCTATCTTTGGTGCTTGGCTTCATCTTTGTGCTCCTGAAGATGGCCCAGTTCTACCAGGAAAGGAAGAAAATCATCAAAGCTCTGGAGGCTTTCCCTGGTCCCCCAAGGCACTGGCTGTATGGTCACAGTCATCTGGTAAGGAGAGAGCTGGGCTCACGCAGAGCATGGGCAGGGTTTGTCCTAACAACTGTGCAAGATAATTGTTGGGCCAAGAGGGACGGAGAAGAGCATTAGATGAAGAGTGTATGTCTCGTTGCTACTGTTCCTTCCTAAAGGAGAGGACATCTTTGTACAGGGAATGCCAATACTTCTGCTGGGCAGGCAGGAAGAGTACCTGGTTATGAGATGATACACATCATTTTGGTAAAAAAACAGAGCGATGGTGGTTTTGATCATGTGCTTAAACATATAGTTAGGTGGTTTCTGGGACTTTCACAAAGTTACTTAAAAATGAGCAACCATAAAATCTCTCTCCTCTGCATCAGATCTTCTACAAACACAAGTGTATCCTCCAATATACACTTACGAGGATATGGTCATGAAAACAGGGCATGTTATTGCAGCCATTTGCACTATTCTGTAGGGTAGATGTTTTTGACTTCACACTGCGTGCCCTCCTTGCACTGCTGAAATTAAACAACAGGGCTGTATGAGCTCTGATCCCCAAAGACAGGGTACTAAGTATCCCTGCGTTGCCCGTGATGACTGTAGAACCAGCACGTGATGCCAAGGCGCTCTGACTGCAGACTGTCCTAATGCACCTAAACTGCCAGACTCCAGCTAGACAGTCTCCTCGGAGTTGCCTTGTACTACAGGGATGTAGCAGCTGGGGTAGCTTTGCTGACTGTGCACTGTCTCCAGTGATCATCTTTGCCATGCCCAGGATCTCCTCTACCTGCAGAATGTAAAGCCCTTAGCTATAAAGTTCACCTTCTTGCTCCCAGTTTCCCAAGCAAGGATATCTTGAATATACTTTCCATGGGAGGGCACGTTTCACCTCTGCATTCCCGGGTATGTCCCTCTTTTCCTGCCTGAAATCAGTCCATGTTCAACTGTCATTGCAGATCACTGAAGGCAAAGAGCTCTCTCAGTTAATGTCATGGTCAGAAGAGTATCCATATGCCTTTCCCAGATGGTTTGGATCAGTTCTACCTACTGTAGTAACCCACCATCCTGAATATGCCAAAAGTATATTTGGCCGAGGAGGTAAGTCTCTTTGTTTGGTTTTGGGAAGTCCTGTCATTGACACTTCTCAATTAAGAAAAACAAGAGAAACTTGCCTTGAGCTGTCCCTTTTGCCTCTTCTTTCACAGCTATTTCAGCTCCTCCATTGGTCCCCTTCTCAAATTCCCAGAGAGGTTTCATGGAGCAGCTTACATTCTCATGTAGGATAGGAGCCAGTGACCCTCTCAGTCCACTCTCTCTTTTATTGTCAAGTTTAAAGCATCTACCATCGTAATAACTGTGGTTCCCATTAAAATCTAGTAATCTGGATGAGCTAGCACAACAATGGCCCTAAGAAGACATCTCAAGTCTTCTCCTTGGCTCCAGTCTGTGAAGCGTAACATCCATGAGTGATACATATATGGTATCTCCAGTAACTCTTATCTGTTATCCTCAGCTTTGAGATCTGCTATGGCCATTCCTTTTCTACATATCTTTCATTACAGCTTTCTCTGGTTTTCTCAAGTGCACTGAGGGCATAGTTGTAGAAGGCCACATTTAAACGCTACCTCTAATGTTATAGAGTAGTTTACATATTGAGATGACACTAATTCTACATTGTGGTAAGAGGAGGGTTTCTGGTGTCAGCTTATCCTGGTTGTTTTTTGTTATGTTGATATTCATTAGCTGTTCGTATTATTTTATTTTATTTTTTTTTTAACAGATCCCAAGTCCCCAGCAACTTACAAGTTCTTAATTCCCTGGATAGGTAAATAATTTTCTGTCATTATCTCTTTTGGTTATGCTACACACTTCGTCTGCTTCCCTCATGTCTTCATTTATCTTGCTTTCCTCCATTCTGAAAACCAGAGAGGAAGGTTGCCTTTGATATGGGAAAGTTTATTTAGGTCTAAGCATTAACATTACAGTTATGTACATAACTGGGGAGCACATCAACTGGCCTTGCCTTGAATCACATACCCTGGCCTTTGCAAAGTAGTGAGGAAGGTCTGCTCAGGGACGGAATGCAGATACATATGTCTTGGATGAGAGATATCAAAGCATCAGAGGACAGTCACATTCACAGTTTGCACACAACTTTGTGATAGTCCTCCATAATCCTGCTAACAACTGTCTCATAGTTCAGTTTGTGCTGCAAAATGCATCCAAACATTTCACTTAAGGCAGAAAAAAAAACATCCAAAGCAGTAAGTTCTGTGCTTCTGCCATCCTGGTTTTGAGGATCCCGGTTTATAGGTAAATTGAATGTGCACAGCCAGCTGCAGTGGAGGATGAGTGAACATGCCTCCCCTCCATCTGAAGGATACTGTTGCATCGGCCATGGAGAGGCTGAAATAAGGGCTTCTGGGACAGATGGTGTCTACAGGAGGACAGAGGCAGTGAGCAGAACAAGCTCTGCCTGTTTCATTCCCTTTGTGCTTGAAAAAGCCACATTGTTGTGATATTTTGAATAAACAGGCTTGAATCCACAATATATCACTCCACCACCAGCTCTTCATCTGCCTGGGTCCTGTGTGTTAGCTAGCTGACAGCCACTTGGCCAAAAGCAGCAGTGATGCTGTCAGAACCAAGGTGATTGATCAGACTCTGAAACAGCTGATTGTGTCTTTGCTATTTGTATCTCCAGGAGAGGGGCTATTGACCTTGAATGGAGCAAAGTGGTTTCAGCATCGGAAGCTGCTCACACCAGCGTTTCATTATGATGTGCTGAAACCTTACGTGCCCCTGATGTCAGACTCGGTCAAAGTGATGTTGGTAAGAATCATCCCTGCTACTTTGAACTTTGAGTCATGCACCAGACAAAATAATTAGGCCTGAGACTGAATGATGGAAGGAGAGTGTAATTAGATGGTTCCTTGAATTTCTCTCCTGATTCTGAACTTTTTAGATTCTTTCAAAGTTCTGAAATTGTTCCCTCCAACTTTCTTTGGCTATTTCACTCATTCTCTTTTACATCTGCTTTCCAGTAAAATCAACCACTGCTAGAAGTATCTTTTCCTAGTTCAGTAGCTATAAACATGGAAAAAGAAATGCATAGACTTCTTTGATTAGGTTTGCAGAATATCATAGAATCGTAGCATCAGTAAGGTTGGAAGGGACCTCTGGAGATTATCTAGTCCAACCTCCCCACTCAGCAGGGTCACCTAGAGCATGTTAGATAGGGTTGCATCCAGGTGGGTTTTGAATATCTCCAGAGAAGGAGACTCCGCAACCTCTCTGGGCAACCTGGTCCAGTGCTCTGTCGCTCTCACAGTGAAGAAATTCCCCTTCACATGCAGGCAGAACTTCCTGTGGTTCAGTTTTTGCTCATTGTCTCTTGTCCTGTCACATGGGACAACTGAAAAGAGTTTGTCCTTGTTCCCTTGACACCTTCCCTTCAGATACTTATTGATACATTGATAAGATCCCCCCTCAGTCTTCTCTTCCCCAGGCTAAACAGGCCCAGCTCTCACAGCCGTTCCTCATAGGGCAGATGCTCCAGCCCTCTGATCAACCTTGTAGCCCTACACTGGACTCTCTCCAGTAGCTCCATGTCTCTCTTGTACTGGGAATCCCAGAACTGGACACAGTTCTGGACACAATATGCGGTGAACTAGGGCCTTTGCTTACCGAAAAGAAAGTAATTAGGAATGTGGCTCTGGGAAGAGACAGGCACTGCAAAGTATGACCTGACGCCATTGTGGCCAAGTCCATTCTGGCAGTCTGTCTCTCCTTACTTTTGTCTCTACCACTAGGAAAAATGGAAGAAGAGGAACACAGAGAAGAAGACAGTGGAGCTTTTTCAAGACATCAGCTTGATGACGCTAGACACCATCATGAAATGTGCCTTCAGTTATGATACCAACTGTCAGACTCAGAAGTCAGTAGCTGAACTTTTAAATTCTGAGAAAACAAGTGCTCCTGTTCCCCTACTCACATTGCTAACACTGATTTCAACCTTGGTTTCCTTTCAGCAACTCAGACTTTTATATCAAAGCTGTTTATGACCTGAGCTACCTTGTGGTTCAGAGAATCCGGACTCTCTTCTTAAGTGGTGTCTTCTATGGCATTACTCGCAAAGGCTACCGGTTTCAGGAGGCCTGCAAGCTGGCCCACACCCACACAGGTATTTCTCTCCCTTTCTCTCCCTAGTCCTGTTTGTTAGCTGAACCTCTCACCCACTTGCATCTGGAGCAGCTCAGAGGGGGGTTGCAGCAAGCACTGACCAGAGGGTTACACATTAAACAGAGATTGAGCTGCTGACCAAGTGATCAAGAGCATGACCTCTCTGCAGGGGCAAGGTGCATCTAACAGACTGATCATTCTTCTATGCAGAGAAAGTAATAAAAGAAAGAAAGTTGTTGTTGTGCAATGAGAAGGAACGTGAGAAGATCGAAAAAAAGAGACATTTGGATTTTTTGGACATTCTACTTTGTGCCAAGGTGAGTGTTTGAAATAATCATATCAAACGCCAGGGAACATACCTGTCTGCCACCGAGGATGTGTCAGCAGGGAGCTCACAATCCCTGGCCAACATTAATGACAACAGCTTCCCCACTTCCTAGGCTGGGGAAAAGCGGGTTGAAAGGGGAAGAAATACAAACATGTGAGATGCGGTGATGGAACATAAATGAAATTTCATCTTCCCTGTTCATTTTCATTGAGTATATAAACAGATTAAACGAAGTGAGCTGTTGGAAACAAGAGGAGAATGAGATCTTTGGAAAGATTACAAGAGACTGTCTTTGCTGTATTTATCTCAGGAGATTTGTTTCTTGCATTCTGTAGCTTTACCTTCCCAGACATCTTCAGATACTCTGGGGGCAGTAGTAATTTGGTGTTCAGGAGAGAGGAATACTCTGTGCTCACCTGAGCTTTCCCAGAGCTACTGCTTTCTTTCTTGTCTCAATCTGAAACAAAAGTCATCCAAGCCAGAATACTGGAAAACGTAACAGGAACCTTTGGTAGGGAACAAACAGGGTATCCCTCCGAAGGGCTGGGATCTGATCTGCCAGCAAAGTTCAATTCTGTAGCTCTGTTGACTGCAGAGGCAGCAGTCAGTGAGCCTGACTGATTTCCCTTACTGGCTTAGTTCCTCGTTTATATGGAGATACAAGAGAGGTCAAATCAGGCTTCTTTTCACCAGCATCCAGAGTGATTTTTATACGTAAAGGAGCAAGTCCAGTTCGAGTACACTTGCAGATGATATATTCTCCTCTTTATTAGGATGAGAACGGAGTTGGACTATCTGATGAGGACCTCCGTGCTGAGGTGGACACATTCATGTTTGAGGGCCACGATACCACGGCCAGTGGGATCTCCTGGCTCCTTTACTGCATGTCACTACACCCAGAGCACCAGCAACGGTGCAGAGAGGAGATCCAGGAGATCTTGGGAGACCGAGATACCGTTAAGTGGTGAGTTACAACTTTTTGGTCCTTTACTTTGAACTTTTTGTGTTTGTTTTGAGGAGGAAAATGCATTCACTTTACACTGTATCTGCACTAGGGCATTCTGCTTTTCACATAGCAATTCTGGACAGCACAGGGAGGAGTAGGATGAGGAGAAACCCCAAAGGAAGATGGGACACATGCCTTAAGGACTCAGCCTTGCCTGCACTGTGCTTGCGCAGAAGGACTTGTCTTGCAGCTTTGCTTCCAACGCAAGAGTGCAGTTGCTTTCCAAGAAGGACCAGCCAGCCACGGTTCCAGTGGGGTCCGACCTACTCAGTGTGCAGCACAGGCTGTGCTTGCAGGTGTCTCTGTTGCAAGATATATACTCAAATACAGCCTTAGCCTTTGACTTGCTTTCAGGGAGGACCTTGGGAGGATGACATACACCACGATGTGCATCAAAGAGAGCCTGCGCCTGTTCCCACCAGTTCCTGCTGTGTCCCGTCAGCTCACCAAACCCATCACATTTTCTGATGGGCGCAGCTTACCAGCAGGTCTGTTTAGTTTGTTTATCCGTCATGCTGCTGCCTGTGAAAATGGGGCACCCTCGCTAGAGTTACCATGTTGAAGGGCTGGTAGTGCTTGCAGTCTCTCTTCTGTCTCTGAAGGGCTGTATAGAGCCATCACAGTTCACAGTGAGCCTGAAAGTGTGGCTACAGAGTACAAGGACCCCCTCCAGAGCACCATAGTGTATTGGGTACCCCAGGACAGTGAGATCCAAGCCTTGGTCCTACTGTCTCTATAGCCACAGCAAATGGGAAGAGCCAGAGAGGATCTGCTTGGACTCCTCTGAACTCAGCAGAAATATTCCCATGTCTTCTGAGACAGAGAAGGAACAGAGATCCCCACGCATGCACAGCCTGTGTTACTGCACCAGGCTTCCCTCTTCCTTCTTCTGCTCTGCCTTGCGTGTCAACATATTAACTTAACCAAATTCTCTGGTTACTTCTTTCTTTTTCCCTCAGTTGTTCATGCTTTACTATTCAGATCAGTCTATTTGCCTATTGCAGAGCTCAAAGGGCACTTGCAGAGTGCTGATTCTGGCCAAACGTGAAAGTTCACCCATTGGTACCAAAATAAGTCTGCACTTTGAGGCCATTGTTTCTTCCACATGAGGAGGTCACAAGCTGGGAAGTGCTCCTATCAGTTCTCTTCTGAAATCCGTTGCAGAGCCCAGAGACAGTGAGCATCCCACAAATGTTTCTTCTGTGTCTTTACTCTGATATGTCATGAGTTCTTTTCTCACTCTTTTTTTTTTCCAGGCTGCCACGTTGCAGTGAACATATTTGCTGTTCACAGAAATCGAGATGTGTGGGAAGACCCTGAGGTATTTTACTTTTTTAAAAAGAAGGGGGAGATGAGCTCTTAGCCTAGATACCTACTCCCTTTGAGCAAGACAGTCTTGGCCTGTCTGCATGGATTTGGGTTTTTTTTTTTGCCTCTTATTCCAACAGTCCATGTCTAAAAGCAAAGTTCATTTGAGCTAACAAACACCCCAAAGGATCTGAACATGACAAAGTGCTGGAAAGGGGTGTTTAATAGTCTATCTTCATGCGTGATGATGCAGAATTATTCAGACTGCCTTCAGCAGTCCTGGATGATGATAGTCCAGAGGGTATGAGAGAAACTAAACATTAGTAGTGATGATCCACAGTCACCTGCCACATTTCTGACCTCATCCTGGGATAAATCCCGCAGCAGCAGCCACCAGATCCCTTTTCTCATTCAACTGATGGCTTTGCAGAGGGATGAATGTCAGTTGCAGCTCCCCATGAGCAGCAGAGGTCATGTCCAGCTCTTCTCTGGGACCACAAGAGAACTTGGTGCTGCTCATGTTGGAACCCTCACTGAACAAACAGCCTTTGCTCTTCCCATAGATATATGATCCAATGAGGTTTTCTTCGGAGAACTCAGCACAAAGGCACTCACACGCTTTCCTGCCTTTCTCTGCTGGATCCAGGTGGGAGATCTTTCATTCCCTGTCTTCCCCGTCATAGGTTGCCTCACATGGGGGAGTTAAGTCAGAGAAGCGCTTCTGAGGCTAATCCTCCCTCGATGCCATTGAGTCAAGTTGGTTGGCCAACTCAAGCAGAGTTTCCATAGCAGGGGGTCTCCACCATTCTCCACCAGCTCAAGAGATTTTCCCATACCTGAGACTCTGTGGTCATTGTAGGGCTTGACACACATTCACTTTTGTACAACTTGTGAAGATAGATATACTCTTGCTGTTGGTATTGGGGAAAAAAGGCTCCACTCTTTAGAGATAAATACCAAGTACACCTCAGAGAAAACCTGGGTCTCCATGACTCTTTGGTTCTCATGCTGTTTCATTTGATAGATACAGGATACTGATTTCTCAGTAACTTTCACAGAGCCAACAGAGCCAAAAATGACTTTTTTGAGGTGACTGGGTTTTGACCTGGACCCCTGCAGCACTTTCTGGTAAAGAAAGCACAGTTCTGCAAACCTCATGTCTGTTTTTGATACTTATTAACAAGCAACAGCAGTACACCACCCCAGAACCAGGCAACTTTTGATGTGGCCTGAAGAGATTCCTAGATAAACTGTGTCGCTTACCTGCTTTCTAGCAGCAGCTGGAGATCCCACAACAGCTCAAAGGCCTTGCCTCAAGAAGCTGGTGTTGGCAAGTGTAGGGGATGTGTTGAACTTGGGGATAGTTGGGGATGAAGACTGCAATCTCAGCCATTGCCATCCTTTCCCCAGGAACTGCATTGGGCAGCAGTTTGCCATGAATGAGATGAAGGTGGCTCTTGCCCTGACCCTGCTTCACTTTGAACTTGCTCCTGACCCATCCAGGCCTCCCACACTGACACCACAGCTCATCCTCAAGTCTAGTAGTGGGATCCACGTGCATCTAAAGAAGATTCATTGACCTTGGGTAGCATGGGAGCAAGTGGTTTCCCAAGGACCATCCTTCATCTGGATGTTTAAGTATCTCCCTCTCCTGGCTGAATCGCACTGCCATGCACTCTGATGGTGACGGCCCTGTATCCTACTTGATCTCCCATTCCAGGGAAGGGGATAGCCAACAGACCTACCCGGGATGTCTTAGACCTAGATCTGGATCTGCTTTGCATGGAGAACTTCTCCCTGAAACCACATCATACCCAGAAATACCCACTAAACTAAATGCTGAGAGAAATTTTCCCCACTAAACAATTCTTGACTGGTTTTGTGCCTCGCATTATGGAAATGAAAGCAAGTGTCTGTTTCTGGCAGTGATGAACTTCCTTGAGTTGAGGGTGCTCAGGGACCAGCTCAGAGACATGTTATTAGAAAGCCGGAGAAAGAAAGCACTTACCATTCTCAACAGTGAGTGTTAACAGACTTATCCTCTGCTTCTCTCTGAAATGAGAATAAATGTAGTGTTCTTGGAGCAAAGTTTCCTCTGTATTTGTGGGGCAGGTTGCACAAGATGAGGCCTGGCACCCCCAAGACAAAGCCATGCCCTCTTTGCTCTGTTGCTGGCCGAGGAGGTGGAGAGGAGACAAAGCAAATAGGACTGTGAGGATGCAGTTCTGTGAGTCATTACTCAAGCTGCGAAGCTCCTGCTCTCCTTTACCCCTGCTGAGTCCGTTCCTACCCCTCCCACATCATGGCTTGCTAAGGCTGTTGTTCTGCCCTCTCTGAGTTTGCGTGATAAAGTACATTACTGAGATGATCGGGGTTAACACAAAGCAAAACAAAAATCACTCCCAAATGGCAGTGGCAACAACAAATTCATTCACAGAAAGTGCCCCAAGTGAGAGCAAGGATTCTCCTCAAATCCTTCTAAAATCCTGACAACTGACAGCCCAGTATAGGAGTGAGAGGCAAAAAGCAGGCCTTGTGCCAGAGAAAGGTGCTGCTGTACATGAAGAGACTACAATTACAGAGAGATTAAGGTTATTTATGTTCCTACTGGATTTGGCAATGAAACACAGAGGCAGGAAGGTGAGCAAGGGCTTTCACAGCTGAAGTCGGCAGAGAGGCAAAGGTGGGAGCTCCACTTGCATGGGCAGATGTTGGGCCTGGGAAGGGCTGGTCCTAGGACAAGCATGTTTTAGGGGTACACGCACCTGCTGCCAGACCCCCCATCCCTGAGGCTGCACAGCGGGGAAATGCTCCAGGTTAAGGTGCGCCAAGTCTCCCAGAGACTGATCGAAAACAGATCACTAGGTGGCAGTGAGAGATTCAGAAAAACACAGAGCTCTTCAACCCTCTCTGAGCTGTGTTCAGGGAAGCCCTTTATCACTATTGTCGCACCAAGGGAAGAAAAAAACCAAACCACCAGGGCTAGAAACACTGCTCCAGCAAAGGTAGGCTTGATTTTGTAACAGAAAAAGAGGAAATTCTTGTAAACAGCAAATTATATGTTATTTGGTCATCTGCAAGCTCCAATCAGAACCCAGCACTCCTCAGTGACAGGCACCTTTCAATACAAGCTTGCATCTCTGTCGATGATCAGAGCTCTCTCTGTGGCTGGTGGCCTGGGCTGGCTGGAGGGTACCGTGCCACAGAAGGGTTTGTACCCTTCTTGACCACCTCTCACATGCTGTGAAGTCTCGAGCTTCGCCTAGGTTGGCAGTGCTGGAAATGTTCTGACCCCTCGAGTCTGAGCACACATCCTGCTCCCAATCCAGTTCGGTCAGAGAGCGCATCTGCTCTTCCCACGCTTCATTTCCACACGCATGCCTGTAGCATGCCTTAGCAGAGGATGGGGGTGGCTATGAGCCACATCCCAGCAGGGCTGTCAGGGGCCTCCTGACCCATCTCCATTCTCTGCTATGGAGGGGAGCAGAGCAGACCAAGCTGCTATCACCGTCCCCAACTGTAATGCAATTGGGCATCCACTATCAGTTGCGAAGGCTGAAGCACCAATCTTTAGGGAGCACTTGCCACTGCAGGTACCAGGTTATTCAGCATATATCTGGGGAAACTGAGGCACTAAGGTCTGCACACATACTTATAATGCCACAACGGGAGAATAAGGATAGAAGGAGGCTATTTGTCTAGCTTTCACCTCTGGCAATAACTTTACCCAGCATTACTAGAGAAACACACACAGGCAAATCCCTGCCAGGCACTGCCTTGTGTTCATTAACTTCAATAAGACGGCTGATGTATCTTCACAGCAAGAAGGAGAAACTGAGGCACAGAGGGGAGACACAGCTAGCTCAAAGCCACCTTTCACAAGCATAGTGGATTATCAGATGCTGTTTAAATGCCTGATGCTGATATGACCAAGCAGAAGGTCCTAACTCCAGACTGTGTCTGTCTCTCAGAGGAAGCTGGGCAGCTTCTCTCTGCTTGTGGTCAGACCAAGAGAGCCAAGTCTGAGTGGCATCACATCTAATTGGATCTTGACAGCCCCTAAGGGTCTACCACTTCTCCCTGCCCACCACACCTGCTACATCCTGAGTTTGAGAAATAGAACTGCCTCAAGGGCCCCATCTGGACCTACATTCGGCCACTCTTGATTCAGACTATCTGAACATCTAAAGAGATAGAGATGTTGTAAATAAACACATAAGGTTTGGATTGCATTAATTTTGCAAAGCAGTTGGAGACAGAATTCCTCCTCTCCTCCCAACTCCCTCCCTTTTCGTCCCACGAAAGAAATGACACAGACTGTGTAGATGCTAATGCAGTGTTCCTTCCATCATCCATGAACTCAAACTAGTGTCAAACTCTTTCTTCCCACCCCCAGCTCCAGCACAGCAAGATCTTGAAAGGTAGCATTTTTATGCAGTTTTTCATCACTGGCTACATTTGGTTTGGGACACAGCTGTCAACATGACTGGAGGGTAGGTTGCCATGTGAGCCAGCTGTGCTGAGCTCTCCTCCAGCATGGTCATGCCTATCCCACTGAACACAAAGTAGCAGAAAGTCATCTTGCACTGCCAGAGCACAGGATTGACTGCAAGAGGAAAGGGAGGTTTTCTAAGGGTTAAATTGTCCCAAGTCATCAGGGGTAGTCTTATAAGATGTATTACCAAGTAGCTGCTTCGAAGGCATAAATCCACAACCCTTGCAGGTCTGATCGTTGGAGCTGGTGTGTTATTTGCAGAGCACATGTTGTCTGAATGGGAGTGCTGAGATTTATTTCTGCTCTGCAGTCTTCATCATGTATCAGATGTTTCAATCACCTGTCAGGGAACAAAAAAAGATATCTTGCAACTCTGATGACCAACTGGTAGTCAGTGAGCTTGGGGAACATTTGGCTGGAAGATCTGGCCCAGTCCAATTTGCAAACCCAAGCAGTGCCTGCACTAGGGACTCACACCACCCTCTGTCCAGTTTCTGGCAGCTGACCCAAGTAGGCTTTCCACAGGAACCAGGAGAAATCTGGTTGAGATAGGTCTGAGAACACAGAACAGAGAGAAATGCAGCTAAAAACTGATCACACCAGATCTTTGACCCAGGCACAGGTGAGAAAGAAGCAGTCAAAGTGGAAGGGGGCACAGCAGAGGGGGCATAGAGAGACAGGATCTCTGATCTCTACCTCTAACCTCCAGGTAATCTCATGCCCTGCTTTCCCTCCAAGTCCAGCCTTACAAAGTGTCTTGAGATCTTTAACAGCAAGAAGCCTTGTTAGGATTGCCCCATTAATTACTGTTAAGGCTGCTTGTTTGGTTTTCAGCAGTCTTTCTGATTTTTGTGAGTGGCCAGACCCTGATGATTTTGATGCAAGGCCTTTTCTGGAGAAATCATTGTGGGAAATCTGCTCAGGAAACACAGATAAACCTAGTTCCATTTTTGATCAAAAAATGGACCATATTTGCAGACAGTTCTGAAAATAATTGAAGTAACCTGAACCAAACACTTTTAAACAGTCTCTTCCCACCTGGACAGAATTACCAGTAACCAAGATTTGAAATCTCTCTGCATGAGATCCAAGGATTTTGGTGGAAGATCTACCACTGCCAACATGTCACTAACCCTCAGGCTCTAAAGTGGTCTCAGCACGGCAGCAACTAGGAAAAAAATTCTTCCACATTCCAGTTTATCCAGGTGAAACCAGGCAACCTAAACATTCCTCCTGCCTTTAAATACTGGGAGTTTCTGGATGGCAGCGTGTTAAAGAGACACCAGATAACCCTCCCCTGTGAAACCAACATTAAATGGCTTCAAGAGAAGCGAAAGCAGCGCGAGGAGCTGGGCAGGGCACAGTGACAGAAATCTAATCGCCAGAACGTTTGCCCCAAATGTCCCTCTGCCACACGATGACATTTCGGCACTTTCTCGTCTCTCTCCCTTCATCACCATGGTTACAGCAGCTGCCAATCAATGGGCGATTTCTTACAGGGTACCACCAAACCACCTTGGAGATGCCACGGGAGCCAGCCCCTTTGGCAGGGAGATGCTTCAGGGACACCAGGCTGGGCTTATAGCACAAAAAATTCCCCTTTCTTTCTTTCCCTCCTCCTCCTTTCCCCACCCCCCCCTCTCTCTCTCACTTTTTTTTTTTTTTTTTTTTTTTTTAGCACAAACAATGAAGCTAAAAGGTTAGGTATCAGCCCGATAATCGTGAATGACGTGTCGTTATTACACGCCACACATTCATTATCTCCCACTCCAGCCATGTCACAGGCGGCTGGAGGAGGGCAGATAACGGGGTGCCTTCATGCAGATGGCTTATTATCAGGATGTTCCAGGAGGGGCTTTAAGACAGTTAGTGATGCTGTTTGCCAGTTAAAGATTAGAGACCCCAGAGAATAATTAACAATCCCAAAACCCAGTTTTTCTGCTGGATTCTTCTGCTTTCTCCCCCCTCCCCTGTCCTCTTTAATCTATTCATTCTAGCAGGTGTAATAAGGCGATAAGGACAGGCTCCAGGGATGTTTGTTTGGCTACTACGGGTGTATAAACCAACAATGGATGGTATTTTACTCCTGGCTTTTGGTGGCTTGAATCAAGACCAAAAACTTCCCAGCCACTTTGCCTGCACACACCTACTCAAACGCGCTCCCACCTGGGCTGACTGCTCTGCTGCAGCCAGGCTCCTTTCCTCTTCCAGGAGTAGCGCTGACGATCCAGGCACTCATAGGCTGCCACCAGCCTCACCCTTGCCATGGGCTTTGACTCTGCACTGTCATCACTTCCTATCTGCTCTTCCTCCTCTGCAATTTGCTACCTGCCCATGGGGAAGCAGAGAGGAGCTCTGGCCCCAGTGCGCTATACCTGACTCCCTCCTCACTTCCTAGGGTCTGCACGCAGTCACTGCAGGGGCTCCTCACGGCCCACCACAAGGACACAAACTCCAAGCTTTGGCTGCTCTGAGGCTGGAGCAGTTGTTTACAGCAAGTCTTTAGTTAAATCACTTCGGAATTACATATCCTCAGGGCTAGGCAGTGCTAACCCATCTTTGCTGGTGCCTTAACACAGCTAATCGCATTGGAGTGTGCCTGGGTATCCAAGGAAGGGGGTAAGCTTTGCCCAAGGGCTCCGGGGTTGTGGCCACAGCTGGAGTAGAAACATCTGAAGCTTCCGCAGCTGAAGAGCCTTGCCAACCTATTCCTGCTTGCTCTACATCAGATCTTCCCCTGCAGTGTTCAAATGGGTTATGTTTGGGTGCAACACTGCAACAGATGGCCTCCAAATAGGGCTGAAGGAGGAGATGATCTCCACTGTCTGGGTGGGCGGATATGACGGACAGACAGAGATGCATGGTCTCCAGTGTACAGCATGCATGAAGGCACCAAACACTCAGAGGAAAGAGTCCTTACCTGACTCCTCTATGCCTTTCTCCAGCCCCTTGGAAACAATCATATGCTAACCTAAAACCACTGCTTGGGAACCCTTTCTGAACACCTTCTCCCCACACTAAAGATGTGACTGTGTGTTATCACAACACACCTTGTGATAAGGTGTGTTGTACCTTATCACAAGGGACTCTAATACCTCATTACATGTGTGATCTGACACTGAGAAATTAGGAGATCAAAGAAGTGCCAAGGTGATGGTGTCTTTCAGCAAGACATCCTGCCATCCGGGGGCCTAAGGTATCCCCCTGCAACACAACAGAAAGATGTTGTCTCCATAAGGAACGACCAAAACAGATAAACACTAGCGGCACCGAGGTCTCAGGTGCCTTGAAATACAGCATTACGATAACACAGAAAGAGCACGTGCCCTGAGTACCTTCAGCTCAAAAAGGAAAGTATCCAGTCCATAGGTCCCAACTGTGAATGTCTTCCTGAAATCCAAGGAGGGAGCAAAGGCCTCCATTATGGAGCATGGTGTAGGACTGGAGTACCCAAGGATGCTTTTCCTTGTTAAACATGTGCCTGGGATGCCACTTGGAGGACAGGCACTCCTCACCCTGGGAAGGATTCAGCCCTTGAGAAGCAGGAGTGGGCTCATGGCTCCATGGCATTATATAGTTGCCTCTTGGCTGGGAGCAGGAAAGAGGGTGTTGACATGTGGCCAACACAGTCTTGTGCCTACTCCAGGAAAATAGAGCGAGAGCTGCCCTGGCAGTTCAGCACGGTATTCACTGCCTGAACTGGACCACTTCTTAGAGAGGGAGGCAAGGGGAAGATCTGCTTGCTGAAACCCTTGAGTCATGTTTTACAGGACAGGACAGTTTCTTCAAGAGAATCTCATGGTCAGTGGTCTGGCTGAGTCTGCAGACAGTTTCTCTTGGTGTGGCTGCTCAGCATTAGTCTCTCCAAAATGGCCAGTTTTGCCCTGCGATGTCCAAAGAAATACTCCTGACCCTGTGCTTACCCCGCTAACTACCATTTAATTACCTTGTAATGGATGGGAGCCCATCCGAGAGGTCATTCAGACTGTCAGAGATGTCCATCACCTGGATTTTGTCAGGTACCAGATAGCATCTCTCAAAAGTGTCCCCAGCTCACAAGGTCAACACGGCTGGCACAAGTGCTGGGACGCCAGAAGTTGTCTTCCCAATCACGCTCTTCTTGTCAGGGAGGGATGAAACAGCATTGTGCTTTCAACAGCATCCCCGACCCTATCAGCAAGAGATGAGATATCCTAATTATGGCAATACAGGCGAGAATCCAGGCCATATCAGCCAGCACAGAAAGGTAAACAAGAAATATAACAATGGACCCTTAACACTCATTAGCTGTGTCAGATAATACTTCACTTTTCTCCCTTTGGGGCTTAAAATCTAATTAAGATTTTCCAACAATAAATTTCATTTATACTCGCTCTCTTTTGTTCTTTTTAGGATCGCACCAAGAAACATCCGTGAGCTAGCTGCTCAGCTATTCGCGCGCTTCCCTGCGCTCCTGGGCTGAGATTGCGGCCCGTGCGGGCTGCGCCGCTCGCAGCATGAGTGCAAGCAGCCTGCTTCTGTGCAGAAAGCCTCCAGGTCTTGCTTGACAGATAGGGGAAACTGAGGCAGGACGGCGTAACAGACAGCGTGGAGGCAAAACTGCAGCCACTGCACTGGCGGGTAATACGAACCATATGAAATGGCTCGTGCAATAGACAGTTTCCTGGGAAAGAGAACTCTAAAGAGACTTGAGCAGTGGCTGGACTCTGACCAAGACCAAGCACCAACGTTCCTGGGGTTATTCCAAAACACGCAGCTAGCAAGTTCCTTGGACCCACAGCTGAGGGAGGGCTCGAGACAGCCTGATTTCCTCAGTCCCCTGTCTTCTGCCAGGGAGAGGGACCCTTTGCATTTCAGATATGCTCCCAGCTAGGAAATCAGCTTAATACCCAGGTGTGCCACCCGATGCAGCCTCCACGCTCAAACTCCCCAGAGCAACAACTCAGCTCCTTCCCTGCTCCCACAAAGAACGATGTGCAGTTTTCTCATGTTCAGGCTGTGCACATGACAGGGAATAAACCAGCACTGTTACTCATTAGAAGGGTGTTGTTTATAACTTATTTTGCAACTGAGAGGTAAAAATTAATAGGTTCCTATCCTGTCACCACACCCCCCAGCCAGGAGCTGGAGTGCTGACACAGTGGGAATGGCTAATCCTCGTTAAATTCTGCTGAGCAAATCATTACCAATGAACTCTGGGGACCTTGTTTTCCAAATTCACGTGCTGTTTGGCACCCAAAAGAGAAAATGGGGGGAAGAGGCATCCATTAGGGAGGGCGAGTGGGAAGAGCTCTCTTCCCACCTCTGCCACAGACTTGTTTCTACACCCTCAGGCAAGTCACCTCATCTCAGGGTAGAGACCAATTTATCTGTCGAGAAAGGCAACACTCATTTGGCTCACAGCAATGCCAAGAGCCTTCAGTAGCATGGAGAAATGACAGCAGAGAACCTGGCAGGCCCCAGAATCCCAGGATATAGTCTTAGGCTGGATGAGCCCCTAGCTGCCAGAGGAACAATAGTAAAAGGAAACATCTCCACCGAGCAATGCTGAGTACACATTCCCTCCCGAGCCCCGACAACCAACGGCTGGCTCCTGCCTCCATGTAGAAGGGTTTGACCCCACCAAACCTCTTGACCATTTTCCTCCAGGGAATTTCTTAGCTGGAATTGTGATTTCTCAACATTGAGGCTCAAGGGCATTTTGTAAACATTTGCCTCCGTACGGCTCTTCAGAGAAGCAGCTTTCAGGATGAGCCTATTACCAAAATACTTATGTCCTGCACATCTGAATTTTCTCATTGCCACCCACTAGCCATAGGGCTATCAAGGGCAAGGAGACAGCAGCTCACAGTATTTCAGAGCACCAAGGTCCAGCCCACAGCCACCATACCCAGCTCACGCAGCACCCTTCAGCCAGCTCCTGTTCCCCTCTTCCGCTCCGTTGCCTGCAGGCTCTCAGCAGCAGAGAGCAGCCCTTTTTGGCTGGACTCTCTATCAGGACAGTCACAGCTCAGCTGGAGCCTTTGGGGAATACCTGACAGGTTTCAGTATCAGAGAACTCCAGGGTGTTTTGCAAGCATTCATCTGGGAGGAGAACTACAGCATCTGCCTGTGCTGGGGAAACACCTCTGCTAGGAGAGAGTCAGAGCTTTTAAAGTTACCAGCAAATGTAGTAGAAAAGCCCCAGCAGCAGAAAAGCCCATTCAGAGTTGGAATGTGCAGAAGAGAGATGTGTCAGAGCAGGAGCTGTGCTAGCGAGAAGCAAAATAATGTCTCCAATATCCCTCTCTATTCCTCCAGCAGCCTGTTCCTGGTATACATGCCTGCAAAACTGGCCTTTGAAGCACCTTCTGAAGCAAAGCCAGCATTCCCTGCACCTACAGATCCCAGCCCACCCAAGCTGGCATTTCACAGCAGGTCAAACACCTCCCCTTGCCTTCAAGGTGATGCTCGAGAATGGACAGTGAAGATAGAAAGAGAAATGCCACAACGATTCAGCATCCTCCCTGCCACCTCCCTCGGGGCCTGTCCACATCTTGCATTTGTCCAGCGGAGCCCTGGGTGGGAACCAGCACCCCGACTCCATCCCACTCCTCCCCCAGCCAGAGGTTAAAAAAAATCCCACCCCTCTTATAGCCCGTTTTGCCTCACCCCTCCCAGCTCAGCTCCACCTGCTTCCCCCCACAGGCCTGGCTGCCAGCCTCTGAGTGCAAAGCCAGTTAACCCTTTCCCTGCTGAGCTGTGCAAGGATCCAATATGTTGCTTGAGTGACTCATTTTGGAGGGAATGCGGTCCCGCAGCATGGGGGAAGAGCTGCACTGGCTTTATGAAAAGCCAGGTTTTTAAAGGTCTGCAGTTTCAGCCTCTAAATGCCACGGCTTGGAAGCGCTTGCTGCTCCCAGGGAAGGTGTCCTGGGGGCACGGGCAGGCGCGACAGGCAGCAGGAGCTCCTGCGACCGTCGCAGCCGCTGCAAGGTGCCCTGATCCCTTCCCAAACGCAATCCCTGCTTCAGCAAAACAAGATCCTTCTGCAGGAGGACAGCGGGTTAATGAACAGCCCAGCAGGAACGGCTTAACGCTGGCAGCTGGCTGCCCCGGAGCCGGCAGCACCGCCTGGAGCGGAGCCAGTGCCACTTCCTAGCAACATCAGGGAAGTAATTGCCTTCTACGTGGCCTCCAGCCCTGGAAATGCTGCCCAATTTGCTCTGGACCTGTGCTTGGTAACCTACATCATATAGGGACCGCTGCCAGCAGAGCAGCCTCAGGAAAGTGCTGGATTAGTGCGGTGCCTCAGTTTCTGCAGCTGGCAAATGAAGAGGGCTGAGGTTCACCTCCACCCACAGACCTGCCCAGGAGATGAGCAAAGCCAAGGCAGGCTGCCAGTGGGGTCAGGCACTGCCTGTCTCCCCCCGCCTCTGGGCTCCCCAGTGCCACCTGGCTCAGTGGAACCGCTGGTCCCAGCAGCCAGGCATGACATGCAGCGAGCTTTGCCCCCTCAGCTGGGACCGGAGCCTGCGGACTGAAAAGCAGCCCAGGGTGCTGCCCCTCGGAGCGCTTCCTGGTCATCTCCCTCGCAGGTGACCAATGGGACATTGCACAGTCCCTATTTTCTCCTTCTCCTATGGGTTAAAACCATGGAAAATGGGCTGGAGGACACACTTTGTGTCTTCATTCACCACCAGCAAAGGAGGATCTGGCCTTTTACTGTTGCAAAGCAACAAAGTCCAGAGCAAAAAAACCCCTTTTCCTCTTCCTCTCCCCTACCAGCACACAAACACACGTGAAAACACTCTGGGCTGCAGTCTGGGCTAGGAAATAAGGGACGGATCCCACCAAGCAGGGACCATGGGGATGGGAAAGGGGGGTACTCAGACCTACAGACTGCAGGGCTGGATTGCTCCTGGCCTCTGAGCCCCCTTCCCACCTCAGAGCCGCAATCCTGCAGGCGTTGGCCCTGCAGGCCCACCCTGCCCAGAGGCACCCACTACTTGGGAGTGCTACTGCATGCCACAAAGTCTTTGGGGTGATTAGTAAAATGATCCTCTTTGCGGTCGTGTTGCTGTTGTATTGAAGGATAATTCTCTTTATTGCTCACAGGGACGATATATACAGAGGAAATGATTTATTCTGAAATTAAAATGCTCAGTTCAGGTCCTTTAGTTGTCCAAAAGAGGGTGAAATATGGAGAAAGAAGATTTCAATTGGCAGCTCCCAGGAGGTTGGCTTGGGATAGGGGGGAGGGCAGAGGGAGTCCCCTGCCCTATTTGGCCCCATATCCAGTGCAGCCAGGTCCCCAAAAGAGCTAGTAACAAGAGGTGACAGGGGCAATGTGTCAGTGAAGGGACAACCAGCCCTGGGGCTGCTGGGGATGCAGTCAGGTAGAGGCAGCCATGACTCAGGACCAGACTCTCCTGTGCCTAGAGGGGTGTAGAGGAGGATGGGTTTCTCCTGCCCTCTCTCTGCATCGGTCCCAGGGCTTCGGTTGCGCTGCACTCTCGGACATCCCCTCCCCTTCCCTCTGTGGGTTAGGCAGGGTGGGAATCCTGAAATGCCTCCAGGGTTGACACAGTCCCATGCAACCAAAATGAGACTCCCATGATTGGCTCCAGGCCTGTGGCCATATCTAGAGCAGGTCAGCATCCCCACAGCTCCGCAGGGATCGGGAAAGATTGGCCTGAGCTACAGGGTCTGGTGATCCCACAGCAGGAGAGGTCTCACTCTCCCGGAGACAGAGCCCTGCATGGATAACAGCCTCTAAGGAGCCTTGCTAAGAGGCAGAAGAACATGAGCCATCCTGCACATGGGACAAGGTAAGGGAGAAAGTCAGAAAAAGGTGACGTGGAGAGGTCAAAGCAGCCGTCATGTATGGGAGAAGTCAGTGCAGAGGGTCCCTGTGAAAATGCCCATCATGACAGGGGGAAGAAAAGTGAGGGGTGGAGAGGACGAATGAGGGCTGATCGCCCGAGCATGTGCTACATTGCAGTGGTGACCACCTTCTCTTCAGGCTCCAAGGGGTTCTCATAGGCATGCTGGCTCTCTTTGGACCTGAAATGGGAGAGAAAAGCACAGGCAGTTAGCTCACACAGGGATTAGGCTGGACTCCAGCAAAAAGAACAGGTTCCTCAAAGGCATTGCTGGGGCACTGACTATGCCTGTGTCAGCCACGTACTGACTGACTCTGTGCTTGCAGCAATCCCAGGGTAGGAAGTTAGGCAAGCATGGAGGTCAACATAGGATCTTAAAGGCTTCTCCTTCCCAAGCTATTAAACCTGCAAAAGAAGGAGGCTGGGATGGAGGTAGGGATCCCTCTCTGAGGGGGACAATTAAGACCAGGAGCATGTAGTGGAGGTCATAGAGATGACTGTTTTGACACTCAGCATCTGGATGGTGACCTAGGGTCATGATTTGGTGGTTCTGATCTCCCCTATTCAAAGGTGTCATGCAGCATAAAAAACCCCACAGTGTAGCAGGTTACAAGGTGGTGGAAGGACCATGGGACTTGGCTTCATGGAAGGGGAGAGACTAGGAGAACTGGATTCTTCACTACCTTTTCTTTGCCCTTGTGGAGGATATGGGCCACAACAACCAGATACATAGGATCTGTGAGACCCAGAGTGGGAGGGAAGCCATGGCTGTGCATGCCCAGAGGGCCAGAGCAGAGCCAGGAGGCTCAGGGAGAAAGTCTTGAACAAGGCCTTCACCTGAAGTCAGCTGCTGCTGTTACATATCTCCCTTCATGGCCATTGGACAGGACAACTTCCTGCTTGTCTCCGATGCTCACCACTGCCTCGACGTTTTCCCTGAAGGGGGAGAAGGAAGAGCCCATTGGTAGGAATTGAGACAGAGCAATGGAAGAACCTTACTGATGTGGGCAAGGAAAGAGCAGCTGGAACTCTTGACGATACGGGAGAGGGAGGGCTTCCCAGATTATCAGCGCTCTCTTGGCTCATAGGGGTCTTCAGCCAAACCTATGATCCTGAACTTGCTGCCTGGGGCAGCAGTAGACTCCAACTGCCTTCCCACCAGGACACAGGAGAGGAAAGACGCCCCTCACTGCTGAGTTACACAGTGAATTTTACAGCGGCTCCTCCCGTACTCTGAGTGCCAAGAGCTGCAGCTCGCCCAGGCAGAAAGTCCTGGGGATTCTTTTGCCACAGGATGAAAGAAGGGCTCCCCAGGGAGCTCAGCTGTGCACCCCAGTTCCCTCTTAACCCAGTCCTGCAATCCAGCTGTGACTGCAGCTAGCACTCCCAGCACCAGCCTGGATTGGTGACAGTATTGCGGCACTCAGTCAGACTCATTAGTCAATACTCGGGATTGTTTTCTCCTGCTAACTGGTTTTTCCAGATTTCTTCTATGTGATCTGTTGCAAGACAGTCACCTGCAGTCCAAACTGACACACAGAACAATGCAGAGACTCTACCTCGACGGGTGCAGAAGGGGTGTGTTTGCGTGTGCCTGTGTATCCGTGCAGGCAATACTGAAGAGCTCCCGTTTGGATCTAAGTCTGAACCCCTTTCAGAAGGAACTGCAAGGCAGGAGCTGGATGTTCAACCTCAGCTGGAGCTGAGAAGCTCAGACTGGAATGAGCCCCTGAACCAAATGGCCCCAGAGGCACAGAAGAGTTTAGCTGGGGTGGGTGGATGCAGGTCCCTTGTGTGTGCACATTGCTGCCTCCTTTAGTGCTCGCTAAAGGGCAATTTCTGAGACTTTTTCAAGGAACAGAACGGCATAAACAGGCAGTGACTTAAGCTGATAACTGCTGTCAAACTGACAGCGCAGAGCTGGCAGCATGCCAGGCTGCTGAGCTTTGCGAGCATCTCTTCTGAAGAGAGGCCAGATTAATTAAAACGAGCTGCCATCCCCCCCAGGCCTCCTCGCTGGTCTCGCCGGCAGAGCAGAGCCCTGGTGCTGGAGCCAGGGACACCTCTGTGCCCCTGGGAAGAGGCAGCCCAGCAGGCAGGGGCAGAGGTAGGAGGTGGCATCTCTGATTCCTGCCGTGTGGGTCAAGGTCTCCTTTGACTCGGTTTAAGGACAGTGGTTTCTCTTTGGCAAACATAGACTGCATTTTAGCTCAGTCCAGACTGCGGAACAACTTCACAGATGCAAAAAAAGAAAGCTGCAAATTAGGAGATATGTTTATGTATGTGTGTGTGTGTACATATGTGTGTATATCTACATATATATTACACACACACACACTCATATATTTGTTTCAGCTGGAGCTGAATGCCTCCCTTTAAATGTGTCTGGGCTGGAAGCTGCCCTGGTAAGCACAGATATATCTAGATCCCTCTAGGTCCTCCCTTCTCCTCATGTCTGGAGAGGCTGCAGAGCTGCGCAGATATAAGAAACCTCAAGCTGGTGGAAAGCCCAGCGTGCCAGAGCTGGAACAGAGCAAGTAGGAACAAGGCTATAGTCCATCTTCTATCTTTCCCTTGACTTTGGGCTCGGATTCAAGATCAAGTTACTGCAGCTTAGCAAGTTACCATGGGTCAGCTGAGAGGAATAGCAGTCTGCATGCTCACTTAGCCTGAAGCGAATGAAGGGTAATGGGCCTTGCTGCCTGCGGGCTCAGCTCAGCCTGCTTAGCTTGTCGGTGCCCCAGACTCTGCATAGAGAGCTGTCTTGGCTTTGTTGTCATGCTCTTCTCCAGCTCCTTTCATACATCTTTGCATACTTTATCTGCTTTGCAATTCCTGCTATTTTTGGCTTGTTTTCCCACGGACATGAGGCCCCTGGGATCACACCCCGATAAATTCCCTCTTTGGTTCACTGTATGAATTCAACTTTGACACCAAGAAACCATGGCAAATGCACAGGGAATAAGTCCGAGGAAGCTGTCATCAACAAGCCTTGAGAGTACCCACTTCTCAGGAAGGGTTTTACTCTCCTTTGGCATCTTTGTAGGGAATCAGCTCATGCTGCAGCCATTGTATAATTCAGTTCAAGATTCAGATCACCAGTTTCTAATCTTTAGGAAACCAGGCTCAGGAAAACACTTATTTCTGCTCACCATCCCTCAGTTCCCTTTTCCACAGGGCCAGAAGTGTCTTGACTACAAATCAAACTTGTAGTCTTTTAAGTTCAGACTTGAAACTTGAACAACTAGGCTCTTCTCAAGAGGGGTTAATGCAGCTGAATTGCATGGCCTTCTTCTGGATGGCCTGCACATCCTCAGTAATAGTGAACCCTGTCCCAGGATGCTTCTGCTCTCCTCCGAGACCTGAGCACCTCCAGGGCTCCCTGTTGTGTTCACCCTTTAGGCACCAGTCTGCTCACCTCATCTTTTGTCCTAAAGCCATGTTCGTATGGGATGGAGGAGCTGTACCTGAGCTAACCTTGGCAAGGACAACCTTGACCTTCCGGTACAGCTCAGTGCTGTGAAGACCCTTGTGCCCAGCATGACGTAATCTGCACTTCCCCGCGCAGTCTACTCTTAAATAACAGTGCGTGCAATGTCCCTGCAAGGGGCTGCATGGTGTCAGAGTGCTGCCAGGTCAAGAAGTTAACGTGATCAGAGAACAGGACAGGCAGTCTTTTCTCGACGTTTTTGGCTTGCTCTGTGCAATGATCGCTGTGTTCCCAGCACTGGAACAGATCTAAGAGGCGATTAGAAGTGACCCATGCAGAGATGCTGGTGCAGCGAGAGCTAAGCCAAGCCCAGAATAACCCCTGGGTGCCTGGGACTCCCAGCACTTACTCTTTCTCCTTACACCAGAACTTATTGACCACAAAAGCGATGGCCACCAGGACTAGAAACACAACCACTGCGATGACACCTTGTGACCATGGCTGGAGGTTACCCCGGGCTGCAAAAGGAAAGGATAACACATATTAGAAATACATCCTTGCACTTCACCAATTCAGCTTAGCTTCCTCATACCAGCTTCAGTGACGTCCAGCCAAGAGTTCGGTCTTGCAAAGCCAAGAAGAGCACGTTGCTGTTAAACCAGTGCAGCCCTTAAGCGACGGGGCTGCACTGGCAGCAGCACTGACGGGGGAAACCGAGGAAAACTCCCCATACAGGCAGGAGCAAGAGAAAAAAAATAAATAAATCAGAGGCTGAGGAGAAAGGTTCCCAAAGATGACAGATATTTTAGGGTTGGCTCCCCTGAATAGCGTGGCAAACCTTGATTGTCTTTATAATGTGAACCTGAGCACAAATACTGCTGTGTGTAGCTGGAAGAAAATCTAAAAGACAATTATTAAACACTTGGAAATAAATGCAAAGGAAGACAGAAAGCCTGTGTGTGTTAAACAGGAAAAATACCAGAATTACTAATGGGTAAAGCTATGGACCTGACCAAATGTGATAGTATTTGTCTGAAGTGGTGGGGGAAAGATGGAAGAGGGGTTTCAACCAACTGCTTACTCTGGATCCCAAAGTCCCACAGACAATGTTCCCGCTTATTTTCCAAACACTGCCTGGTCAAATAAGGACTCTGTACAGGCCCAAAAGATGACACTGTACAGGGTTTTTTTTTTAGCCGTGAGATGGCCAGGGGTGAGGGCCAGTGAACTTCAAGACAACCTTGCTGATATCAACCCTCTGGTGAAACCGGTGCACTGTCACTTGGGACCTCACTGACCACAGTCCCTCACATGGGACAACACTGCCTTTACCTGACTTGTCAGTCAGGACATGAAGCTTTCTAGGGAAGGACCAGGAGGAAGCAAAACCCCGACTAGACAGGACCTTATCACACACTGGCACAGCTAGCATACAACCACATGCCTGGCTTGGTTCAGCAAGTCTGTTTACAAGAACATCTGAAAAAGAGAGTTTCACTTTTCTGTAACCATGCCCAAGAAGTGATCTAGTCACACGAACACTTGCAGAGGTGCAGAAAGGTTGTGAGATGTACTCCAGGATGCAGAAGAAACTCAAGGCTAGCACCAAGAGGAAAATCTTGGTTCCCAGTCTTTTGCTCAAACTGCTGGTTTAACACTTCTCATGGGCTGCCATACTCAAACATACTCAGACCCATCCTTGTTGAAAATTGCTGAAAAATGTTGAAAAGAGAACTTAAGAGATGTTAAGACTGTGTAGACACATTCCTTCAGGATATGATTATCACTTTGTTCAGGTAAGGTTTTTCTTGCTTCTGTTGATCAAAAAACATAATCTTTGCACATAAACCAAACCTACCAGCCACAGCCCAGTGTGAATAGATGGGTCCAGGCGGAGGGGAAGGTGTTAAGCTCCCTGCCAGGGAGCATCAGACCTCAATCCATACAATAACCTGCTCCATGCCATCTGCTAGCCCGCATGTGAGGAAGCCCTTGCAGAGGGCACAGAGCACAGGCTGACCACAGGGAGGTCTGCAGAAAGTGGCACTGGCCTGTGTCATGGGGCTGTCCTCAGCCTCAGCAAATACTGCTGCCCTGTATTTTCCTTCTGGCGCTGGAGGTCTGCACCAGCTGAATGCTTGCAGTAGACAAATCTCTGCCATAAATTGCAAATGATCTTTAGTAGAGGCAATAAAGG
Organism: Rhea pennata; assembly: GCF_028389875.1. NCBI lineage: Eukaryota > Metazoa > Chordata > Aves > Rheiformes > Rheidae > Rhea > Rhea pennata. The sequence goes on along the minus strand of NC_084670.1, from coordinate 10,212,338 downwards.
TGAGCTGTGCAAACTATATTTGCAAACTAAACATCCACAGTCAGCTACACACTGGATCTGCTGCTGACAGCTATCTCATCTCTTTGGTCTCTTTGGGGGAAGGGGGATTGTCTTCTTTAAGAGTGCCAGATCCTCAGATCATGCTATTGCAAGAGGATCTTGGCTTTTATTAAAAACAACATACACCACGACCAACAAGGAACTGTTTTTCTCATGGTGGTGAAACCATGAAGTGCAACTCAGATTAGAAAACAGAGCAAATACATGCAGCCCCAGAGTATATCACTCCTTGCCCATCTCCTGCAGTCGGGACTGCTGCTTGGCAGGCAAACCCTTGGGGCCGCCGCGGGTGGGCAGCTGACTCACTGCTACTTGGGGAACTGGAAACACCCTGGGCTTACCAGGCATGGGAGCAGCCCCGGCCAGCCGGAGTCGCAGAACAATAGCAGTAAGCCCTCGCTCGAGCAAGCCGGCAGTGACACTTAGATGTGTTTACTGATGAGTCCTAGGGCCAAACTCTGCTCAGAGGAATGCAGACGGAAATTCCCTCTTGTATCAGTGTGCTTCAGCTGAAATCCCCTTGCATCAGCAGGCTGTTGTTACCAATAACAAAGAGATGAGAGGTGTTGGAGGGAGGAGCAGGACTTGGGCATTGTTCCGGGGTATCTGGCATGGAGGAGAAGGTCCTGCCTTGGCTGCCCACACAAGGGTGCAGCCTCAAGCATACTCCTGAAAACCGCCTTTAGGTTTGGCCTGCTCTGTTTCCTTCTTTGCCCTGTCCTTGGCTGTCATCGCTGCCAGATTTATTCATTATTTGTGTTTTATTTTTCCTGCCGGGGCCAGCGTTTTCCATCTGAGCCTAGGAAGCGATGCTTGGATCCAGTCCTCAGTGAGGTTGCTGCTGGGGTAAAGGGAGTTCAAGGCCAATCTAGATATACCCATATTCAGTGGTGACCGAAATCTCAAAACTTGCATCTCTTGATCTCTCAGCAAAGGAGGTAAGAAGATAAATGGGCAGGAAACTTCCTCTAGCCAGCTAGTCTTGGGAGGTACTGTGTGGGTTTTTTTTTTTTCAAGGGAAATCTCACTCAAGCAGCTGTTTTCATGAGACTTCAGAGCATCCAAAGCCAAAGGGGAAAAACTCAAACCTAGATCAGGTGGGGCTGCTTTTGAGAGACCTCAGAAAGCACTGCTGCAGGGGGAACTGAGGAGCCAAGGATTTAAACGTGAGTGGAGCAGTCACAAGTCCTGAGCACAGGCGCCTGGGCTGGGCCCTTCTCGGATTGTTTCACCGAAAGTAAATCAAGCAGAAGGCAGCAATGTCCACACAGGCGGCATGGCGACATGCTGCACATGTCCCAGAGAGCCTGCCCCAGCCCAGGGAAAAGCCTTGCCTTGCCTGAAGTTTGCCCTCAGCCCCGGAGGCTAAAGAAGTCCTGCTTCAACAGCCAGGTTCACCTCCTTGCTGCTGAGATGCACTCCAAGCCGAAATTACTCCCTTCCCATCTCGAAGCCTATGGGGGGGGGAGGCTCTCATGGTGGGAAAAGGGTCTCCCCACTCGCCTCCTCCATCAGCCCATGCCCTTGGACCAGGTTTGTGGGTCCTGCGCTGTTCCCCTCAAGCCTCCCCTGGCTTGTGACCCCTGCATTGAGGCTGGCACCAAGGAGGAATATGGCAGTGGAAATGTCGAATACCCGCCGCATCAGGCCGAAATGCCCTGGTGGGCACAAGGAGGTTGCACAGGCATATTAAAGAAGGAGCAGCAACCAGGCAGAGACAGGAGCAAAAGTCAGGTGGCTGCAATCTTATCAGGAAGGAACTATGCAAATCTCAGCCTTGCCTGGCGGGCCCTGAGACACATCCACACAAAGCACACCGCTGGGAAGAGGTGTTGCAAGACAACACAAAAGGCAATACACCTTGCTATCTTGCTGAGAAGGAACAGCAGAAATAATTACTCTTGCCTGCAGAAGCAGAACTACGTTCCCCCAAAAATTCCTTAGCAGGGATGATACTCCCAGGCGAGGATGCCTTATGGCCCTTCCACCTCCTCTGCTTTCAGCCCGGAGGCAATTGGGGCAAGTTTTTTTTTCCTTGGACAAGAACTTCGAAGCCAAATTAGGCAATGCAGGGTGTAACCCCTGTGCTCATCAACATACCGGTGCCCACGCACCTGAAGGCACAAACAAGATCAAGAAAAACACCAGTGTCAATATATGCTCTTGCCCATGCTGACTCTTTTGTAATCAAGGGTTGTTTGAATGAACGTACACGTGTTTTGATGCATCCTCCTCTAGTGCTCGGAAAACATCAGCCGTTGCCTGTGGTTTGTCACGTCTGAGAAGGTTGTACCAGGCTCTAAACCCTTGCTAAAGGCTTTTTTCCTTCAAGGCAACAGCTAAACTTTTAATCCTGCTGACGGTGGAGACCCCACACTGTTAAATCCTTAGCAAGTTAGTAAACAAATACAGGAAGAGCAGTCAAGGTTGGGGCATCAGAAGGAGAAAGGGGGAGGGAATTTTCCAGGACTTTGCAAGGATCTGATTAGTTTTAATTATTCCTGATTTATGTTCTTTCATGAATGGCATAAAACTACTGTCACAGTGATAGGAAATTTCTCTATCAAGTCTTCAGGAAGGGAATGGAAGCACAGTTTGCAGAGGAAAATATTTCCTCCTGGCACCTCAACAATGATCGACATTAAAGATTAACAAGAGAATATATGAGGTTTCAATGAACAGGAAAAGCAAGCAAGCACAATGCATTTTTGTGGAAGAATGAGAAGAGAAAAGAAAAGAAAAAAAGAAGAAAAAATAACAAGCCTTAAGAGAACAAAATACTCATCGCAGTGCACAGTCCTGCTGGAGATAAATCAGAGTTGTTTTTACCTCTGAGTAACTAGGTGAGATAAATCTCTGCCAAGAGTGTCAGTGCTGAACTAAACAGGGAAAAACTATCTGCTCTTCGTTTCCAGCAAGATTTCGCAGCCTGATGAGCACCAAACCTCTCCTCTGCCCCCACTACCGCGAAGCCAAAGCCAAAACCAGGACGCTCCCCCAGAGAGCTCTTTCGGGGTGCCCCTCGGCCACCTGCCCCCGGCTCCCCGCGCCTCGGTTTCCCCGGGGAGCCGAGCCGGAGCGATGGGCGCTCACCTTCCTGACACGAGCCGGGCTCCAGCAGCAGGAGCAGGAGCAGGAGCAGGCACGGGGCGGCGAGCCGGCGGGCGGGCATGCCGGCGGGCGGGCGCGGGCGCTGCTCGCCGGGCGCCGGAGCCCTCCCGCGGCAGCGAGCGCCGGGTGAATTATCAAACGCGTCGCGGGAGGCCGATGCTGACACCTGCCTATTGCAGCCCTGCCCCGGGAGGTGCCTCCGCCCGCCCTGCCCAGCACGGGCTGCCTGGGAATTTTGGGGGCAGGTGACTTGAACCTGACACTTCCCTCAGGGCTTGGAGAAGGGGGTGGGGAGGGCAGGGGAGAACAGAACACGATAAAACACCCCGACCGGCAAAATCTCTCCAGTAGCCAGCACGGGGCTGGGGAGTTTCGGGAATGCGGTCCAACCGACGGGACCTGAAATCCCGCCCCCGAAGGGCAGTTACCCGGCGGCTCACCCCCATCCCGAAGGGGGGGACCGCAAACGTGCGCTCCTGGCGAGACCCGACCAGGCTTCGTGCTGCCAGGCAGGTCCCGGGGCTGGGAGCACGGCCCGAGAGTCGTCCGAGCGCCAGCGGGCTCCGTTTGCTGCCCAGCCTGAGTGAAATGAGGAGGGAAAAGCAAACCAAGGCATAGGTGGGAGAGAAACAGTTCTTTGCTTTTCAGGCAGCGTTATTAACAACCCAGGGAAATAGATTCATGGCTTAAAAACATCCCTCGGTTCAGCCGCACTCGACACTGATTACTCCCTCCCACATCACACGCCTTGTTAAATCGAGATTATTACAGGAATCATTAAACATAGTAAACACAGAGCTCATTTTATTGAGCCTTTAGGGCTGTTTCCAAAATTTTTTTGACACCAGAAGAGGTAGAAACACATGATTAACTGTGACAGATAACAACATTACAGCTGACGTCTTACAGCTGGCAAGCTCCCTTTGGAGGGAGCTGCGCACATGCTGCGGGACGGGGGAAGGCATACGATACTATTCCAGGTCTCGAGTTAAGCAGATTTCTAGCACATGCAGGATTTGGATGGCTGACAAACTTACACTGCAGGAAAATAAAAGCTATTTGGCTTCATGGCTGTGCAACTGCAGTTACTCCCTAAGGAAATTTTAAAATTGTGAGGCAGTGGTTTCATTTTTAGTGCTCTCCTTGGTGTATCTCAGAGCCTTTCCACAAGGCAAAGCCCACCCTGGGTCACTGAACGCTCCCTTTGGCTCAGTCGGCAGCGCCTGAACTCTCGTTTTCTGGATCTCATCCTTCACCACACAAGGACCCCAGCTGGGCCACGGGTCCTGACACAGGCACGGGATTGCAGCAACTCATGCTCTTCAGCTCCAGAGCTGGTGAACCGTCCATGGAAGCTCCCACCTAGGCTGAGAGCCTGCGTGAAATGTAGAGGGGGCTGCGGAGATGGCAGGAGAGAAGAGTCACAGGAAGAGCCAAGAGGTTAGGACGCACAGCTTCAATTCAGCATAAACTTCTTCTCATACTGCCCTTCACCAAAGAGGGACCCATGTGGAAACAAGCAGTACCCTCAGGAATATGTAGTTGATGGTGTAAGAGATGCTAGGCTTCCCCTGTTCATTCCTTTTCTTTCTTCTGGGTCTAAAGTAATGTTATTTATCCCAGAAAGGAGCTTGAGCTGGCCTGAGAAGTCCAAGATTGAAGGCTAGCTCCTAACTCTCTCCCAAATTCCTGTGTGTCACCCATCTTTCTGTGCCCAAATGCCCACTCGCAAAGTGAGGTGATCCTATTGCCTCGCCCTGATAGTTTTTTGCTGACAAACTCTTCACAGCAAGGAACTTCCTTGGGCTATTCCTGAGAAGGATAAGGTATAACAGGGACCTGCCCATAATAAAGTCTTGTAAAAGCCATTCAGTTACAAATAATAAGGAATGGGTTGGCTTGTGAAGATGTAAAAACGAAAGTGAAGTTTGGTTTCTTAATGACTTATTTGAACTTCATCCATTCAGGGAAAGCATGCAGAGCTTGTGCTCTTTGGTAGTTATTTGTTGATCACCTCTCAGCACAAATCCATCCAAAAAAAAAAGAAAAAAAAAAGAAAAAGAAAAAAAAAATCAAGTCACCAAACATAAACCCCCCAGTCCTGTGGCACTCTCAGGGATAAAGAAAACAAACAAGCAAACAAAAAAAAACAAACAGTGTCTGAGACATGAACAGGAGAGATTCATATCTACTCCAGGACATCTCGTCTACCAGGTTCAGCTCAGCTCCAGGGGACCAGGGGACCCTGGATGGTGCCTGGCTCATATTCAAAGAACAGGGATGTCCCAGCAGCACACCTACTGGTCACGTTTCTTAGGGCATGTGGTGGGGATGTGACAGGCAGAGATGAATGCAGGGCTGCTGTGACATATAACAATAATTTGCCCTCTGATCCCTGATTGTATAATTCTCACCACAGCAACGTGCAGCTTGGGACCAGCAGAGAAGGGAAGCTGTAATTTCCCACTGCAATGCTCCGAGAAATCTCACTGTCCCTCACATTTAGGTCCTCAGCTGTACACAGCTGTGGTGAGACAAACCCTTTCAGGCACATTTTGCAAGTAAGGGAAACTGAGGCACAGAAGGAAGAAAGTCACCCCTGCAGCCAAGCAACTAGTCAAAGTGCGACTGGAGGCAGCCTCAGGTCAGTTCTCTCCCAAGGACTCATAGAAGTAGTTGCCCATGCAGCAGGTCTTGTACAAAACCAGATCTCGGTATCTCAGCATTTATGCTGATGTGCTCCAATTTTTTTTTTAACAAAGAAATGTCTTTTTTAGCCAAAATAACATTTGCTCAAATGCATTCCTGAATCTAAAAGGTGTTCTTGGGTGATATGGCTCAAAACACAGATGCTAGTTCCTTTTAGAAAAGCTTTGTGGAGCTCTGTGTTTTTATGGAAGTTATTTTTCTTTCTCCTTTACTTCCTTCCTTTCTCCTTCCTTCCTTCCCTCCTTCATCCTCTCCATCTCCTCCCCCTCTCTCAGAAAGAGTCATAAAAATAAAGAAAAAAAATAGATAAGCACAAGGCTGAACAGCCCCTAAAAAGGAGGCTGTATTTTCCTTTTAAAATTTTGATTTTTAAATGACTGCTCAAAAAATTTTTGGTTGTCTCTTTTGACATTTTTGATAAAAAAAATAAATATTCTCCCCACCTGCCCCAGAATTCCCACACTTTATATTGACTTTCAGACCTTCCCTCACTGCACTCCAGCACTGCAGTCCAGCCAGGAGATTTGCTCCCTTCTGGCACACACACAGGGCAAAGAAAGAAACCAGTCTCTGTGTTTTATTACACATTTTACCAGACAATTGATGAGTCCCCCAGGCAGATGCTAATTAGAGATGTTTCTCTACAAAAGGCCTTTTTCCACTGGAGCAAGCCGGCAATAACCCGCCGGGGGGAAAGCCTTGGGAAGCGCTGATGGCTGCGCATTGCCTGTGCAAACCCAGCGCGGCGCAAGGGCACCCCTGGGGCAGCCACGGCCCTCGCTGCCGCCGCGGGGAGCAAGGCCAGGCCAGGCCCTTCTGCAGCCTGGACTCCTCCGTGGGGTCAGCCAGGACTGCGCTTGGCAGGACACTCGTGCCCTGCAATGAGTTAGTTATTTCAGCGATGGGTTATTTAATTACAGACCAACCCGGCTGCCGTCACTGTCTGCAGGCACCGTCTGTTTTTTTGCAAGGACAGCAAGGATCATCCCTGACCCCCCACCGGCCCTGTCCTCTCCTCTCCTGAAACAGCAGCACCAGGGTTGTGCCCACATTCACCCGGTGCCAGACCACCAAGCTCATCCCACCCTGGGGCCCCAGGGCTCGCGTTGAGGCTGTGCCCGTCGTGGCTGTTCCCCAAGCCCAGTGACGTTCTCCCACGGGAGCAGCACCCAGCAGGATGGAGGACACCTGGCATATGTGCCAGGGCCTCTCGCTCGTGGTGTATGATGCGTGGGAGATGATGCTCCAAAAACACAGGGTGCCTTCACAGCCGGGGGTGTCCCTGGGCCAAGGCGGTGTTTCTCCGTGTGTCCATCCAGTCTGCACCATGTGCCTAAACAAGCCCCAGACACAGAATGGCGACATAAATGGGCATGCAATTTCAAGCAAATCCAAGGAGAGGAGAAAACAGAGGTGACTGCCTTTCAGATGTGGTAATTCAGGTTGGGTTTGAGAGCAGGCTATTCTTCTAAAACATGAAATCTTCCCCAAACCATGCTGGGAACAGACTGAGACCTGGGACCCTGGAAGAGGGGCCACGTGACGCTCAGATCTAGTACAGTAGAGCTAGATACTGCTAGATACTGGCTTGCTGCTGGAGGCATTTTGTTTCCAGTGCTATGTTAAAAAAAAAAAAAAAAAAAAAAAAAAAAGCCCACTTAACTCCTTAATGAATCACTAGAGGGGCAATTTGTTAAAACAAGCAATCCGTCAGACCACATAAAACCTGGCTGATATGCCACTGCAGATGCTCGGACATTGTAAAACCTGGCTGACACCCCACCACAGATGCTCGGAGGGTGGCACGGCGCCCAGCAGCCACTGTACGCAGAGCCGTGCCATCCAGCCCAGGTCTCCCTGTGGCATCACCGAGGGTGGTCTTGCAGGGCGCTTCATCCCAGCCACATGGGACATCCCAGTGCTCCAGGCTGGAGACCAGGCTCATAAAGCCCCCAGGCAGTGGCCAGTGCAGGTGCCCGTGTCTGGGACTGAGCTCCGACACAAGGGCTGTGCTACTCAGTTCGTTTTTCCTTGAGATCTGCTCAGTAACATCACTGTGGTCCGCAAGTATTTCCTAGGACAGTCTCGGTAATTTTCTCACACTTATTAATTTTTAGGAGGCCCTCTCTCCTCTATCTAGCTGCTTATTTGTACATAACTGGCCGATTTTGTCCTTCTGAGCTCTCTGCTCTTCTGTCTGCTTGGGTGAAACAGGCTGGTGGGTTTAACAGCTATTAACAAGGCTGACAGCACATTCACATCAGCCACGGGCCTTACAGCCTTAAAAAACTGAGGCTAGGAAAACAACCACCTGATCTGTCCCACCTTGCCCTGTGTTGGGTAGGAATCAAACCAAATGACCACAAGTGACCCTAAAGTCCCTGAAAGGAGAGAAGTAAATCCTTCTGCCTCTGACTTAGCCTTATGGCCATGGGAAGAACCAGCATTAATTAGTCCCCTTTGGCTTTGTGGTCTGCTCAGAGGGCAAACCGCTCCTAATGATTTCTAAGCACAGGGGAAAGTGCCTCGGCCCTGCTGGAGCAGCAGATAGTCAGGACCCCGATACGCGAGGCACAGAAAGGGAGAAGAAGGCTGAATTCTATCTGGATATTCCCTTCTGCCCAGCGCTATCAAATGCAATGAATAATTTACTATCCGATCATCTCTAATCTTCATCCCGTAAAATCAGTAGCAAGCTGGGAGGGTTTTTTGAAGCCTCCAGCTGCATTCGCTGATAAGACATGAGGCAGGAAAGATTGGAAGCCCATAAAAATGATAATCTCAGGCTCCAGTGTAACTTAGTGGAAGGGTTTTCTCCTGTTCTTTCATTAAGGATGGATTTCATGATCTTCCTTAAATAATAACAAGCCTTCTCATGAGGAATCTCCCATCCAAAAACTGATTGCATCATCATTAGGAAATAGGAAGCCAATCAGGCAGAAAAAAGTAGCTGGACCACAGGTTAGCGCAAGGGCCAAGTCCCTGTGGAGCAAACAGCATCTGTCATTACAGGGTCGGAGGAAACTGGGTGATCAGAGGGAATTTCTGAATGCAGAGAATTTCTGGCCATCAGGGCTGCTATTCTGAGGTGAACAATCCTCCAACTCTTGCTGGTACTTGGCTAATTTATCCCTCATGTGAAAGCTATTTGCTGGCTGAAGAGAGAAGGGCAGAAGCCTATGCTCTCTGCCCAGAGCGTGCTGGAGCATTCATGATCTCTTTAAACTTTTTCCTGGTTATAACTCCCATCATGCAAGGTGGAAGCGAGGCCTAGCTGGGCGGGGGTGATGTCCCTGTCCCATGCAAGCGTTGTGCAGTCCAAGCTTAACCACAGGGCTCCTGGACCTCCCTGAAAACCAATCACATGGCATCAGTTTGTGATCCGAAGCTGGGCTGCTCTCTCATCCAAGGGGAGGAAGGTGAGAGGGAGAAACCATTCTGGGGGGGTGTCTCAGATGGTCAGAGGCAGGCTGGGCCATATCCAGCAACAGAACTGAAGAAGCAACAAGGCAGGGCTTTGTGGGGTGACAGTCCTCCAGCAGATGCCTTGGGGGTGCCCCATCCTAAGCAGTATGGATGTTCTTTCCCTGGCTTGCAGGAGGGAAGCTTGCAGGTTGAGGAGGTTGACATGGGTGAACTCCTTTTGTCGCCCACACAGCCCAAAACTGGTATGGAGACCATCTAGAAGAGTTGGTGTAAAACCATCATGCCAAGCTGCTGGACAAGATCCTAAACGTGAGCGTAGTCATCAAGCATAGTCCCGTCTTCATAATCCTGCACTTCCTTAGTATGAAGAGGAACATCACAAGTTGTTCAGTTTGGCTAGGTATCCTGATGGATACAGAAGATGGATGAACGGAGACATCCCTGTTGCTTGTACACATTTTTCTGTGAGTGTGGCCATTGTCTAGGAGAAGAATGGAAAGGGGAAAAAAATACCAGTTCATTGACCATTTACACATGAATCTTAACCAAGATGACCAAGAGGAGATAGAAAGTGTTGGCTGTTTCAGTGGGGGGAATGGTTTCAGGAAATAATTATTCCAGATACCAGAACAGAAGAAAATTAAAAGCGTAAACTATAATCAGATGTTAAGTTGCTTTTCTTCTGCTAATTGAAATAATGTTTTCCCCACTATCCACCACTCTACCCCTCTCAGATGCTAATCCCTATCAAACATGGACTTAAAATTATAAATTCATAGGCATCTTTCCCAGGAGCAGAAATTGCTTTGCCCTGTAACCTCTAAGATGAGGTCTTAATAGGAATTCACGAGCAGTCTCTGGTAAAGCTTCATTAGCCGGAGAGAATAGACAAGGGCAAGTTGCAGTGCTCCCTAACCACTCTAGGGAAAAATTAATTTAAATTACTTTGTAAAGTAACAAGGCCAGATAATGTGTTTCCTTCTTGGATTATTGTTTTCCAACACCCTAATGCGCTCGTAGGTTAGGTTGCTTTGCCTGTCTTGATGGTGGTCCATACTGATTAAGTTGTGATTTATGGAGAGCAGCATCCTTTGGAGAGAGAAATATAACCCCTTTGGCTGGAGTTGGATGGAGACAAGGTGAAGGAATGGCTATTCCTCACTGTGTTCAGCTAGGGACATCCCCATGGCTTGAAGTCTGTTGGGGCAAAGAAGCAGGCCTCAAGCAAAACTTCAACACTGGCCAAAAGAGAGGCCTTTCTACTGAAGATGACACTTCAGCTTTTCCTTGGTTGAAAACTGGTCCAATCCAGTGGAAAGAGTCTTGCTAATTTGTTTTCTTCAGGTCATAGTCTGAGAGGTGCCAAGCCCTGGCTCCAAGGGCCGGACCGGCATGGGAGACCTCCGCCAGAACCTCAGTGTTCAGCACAGGTACTGGCCCCAGGCTGCTTCCTGACGTATAGCCAGCTAAAAACTGAAATGCACTGAAATGTGCTAAAAACTAAGCCTGCATCCCTGTGGTGAGCTGTGATTTCTACCCCCTCTGAAACATTTGAAAACCCTTGTACCCAAAAGAGCTGACTTTTCTTCCACCAGCAAGAGGCAGACCTTTCCCCTGGAAGCTCTTTGTGCTATAGGGCATGGGCTGGCTTCAAACCCTTCTTGCTGGGGTTGTATTTTTTTGTGTCTTTATGGAAATCTGCAGTGACACGGAGTGCCAAGTGAAGTGCTGTGGGAAGATCCGGCGATAAGCAGCTTGGCAGAGGGGAGCTGCTGGCTGTAATTCTTCAGAGTGCTCTGCTCTTTCAGCGGGACTTGTGGGTTGCTCTGCAGCCCAGGCGCAGCCAGCACACCGCATTATTAACCTGAGAACTGTCGTGCAGAATAGGCCTGTCTGGCTAAATCGTCAGGGGACGCGGGGATAATTCAATAAAGAGACAAAGAGTTCAAAGGGCCTTTCGGCAACTGGAGAGCGACAAACGGGACTGATCATCTGAGCTGATTAAATAGGTTCACAACTGACCCAGGAGTCCTAGGAGACCAAACTGAAGCCTGGAAGATTTATGAGGAGCTACCTGAATTGGAGAGAGAATATATTTCTTTTATTCCTGGCTTCTGAGCGGTTCACTGTTGTTTTCAAAGCAGAGAGAGTATGCCAGAGATTGAGATAGAGGGACAGATAGTTAGGTAGGTAGATAGCTAGATGGATGGACAGACTCATGACCTGTCTGATTATTTTTCTGTCTCCAGATACTTGGGGGAAGATAGAGGAGCCCCATGGTACCAAGATTGATCTTCTTTGATTCTCTTATCCAAAACTGCAACACTCACAAATGGCATTATAATCCTCAAGCATAAGATTTTATGTTCTGCTCTCTCATGTCAAACCAGCTCCTGCATTTACTTGTCACTTGAATTTCTTTTATCCCAATCAGCAGCCAAGCCCTGCCAAAATTCCCTCCAAGCCTTGCCAAATTCTCGGCTCAGGCTGTGATCCCCAGTGTTTCAACAGCTCAGTGTGTGATAAAACGCACCTTGAATCCTGCCTAGTTTTTCTGTCAGGACGAGGCCGACAGGTTCATAATGCTCCTTGAAAGCTGCAAGGCTCAATTCCCCATGGGAAGGACATCCCTGTGTCCCCATGGGGTAGACGAGAGCCAGATTTTGGTGTAACCCCGGCAAGGTGCTCTCCTTCCCCCTGGATGCCAGTGCTCAGCATTGTCTAGGGAAGACCTGGTGAGGTGGTTTCTCCAGAACCCACAGCCTCTCAGGAGCAGGAGGAGGTCCTCGACAAGAGCCAAGGAGCAAGTGGGAAATTGGCCTGTGCATCCTTGAAAAGTGGGGTGCACGCTGCCAGAGCACTGCCACCCGGCACTAGCCCTATCTGTTTCCTGATAGTCAGCAAAAGAAACATCTTCAGATGGCATCTCACTCCTCCTTCTTTCCAGCATCCAACCTTTCAGCTGGCATTCGAAGGCGAAAAATAACAGGGCCATCAGAAGCAAGCAAAATGCATCTAATAACCTCCACTTCTTTTCAACGAGCTCCAGTTGTTGCTTTACAAGTGTACTCCAACCCCAGCAAGTGCCAGACAAAAGCTCCCCTCTCCTCCTCCGTGTCTGTTAAACAGCCTTATTATTTCCGCAGCCCGCATCTGCTGGGTGGCAGGCACGATTACCATAACACAGGGGCAGGATTTGGCCTGGCTGCTCCACTGTCACTATTGCAACAGGCAAGAGCATTTGGCTGCTTGGAAAATAAAGCAAAAAAAAAAAAAAAATCAAGCAAAAACAACCCAAACGTGTGAAGTCACTTTTCTGGCTACGGCCCAAGCAAACAGATGTAGGTAGGAAAGGAGATGGGAAAAATCACATCATCTTCTGCTTTGCGCAACCGTTCAGGGGCTCCTGTTGTCAGGGAAGGAGGCGGGAGGGACACGGAAAGGCCGGAGGGATTTCATGCTAAACCAAGGTGCTAAAGGGTTTCTGCACATATGCTGAAGCAGAGGGAGCTTTTGGGGGACTCCAGCCTGTGTCTGAAGTCCTGGAGGTTCCTCGCCCCGGAGAGAGGCTGCGGCAGCCGAGCTGAGTGCCGTGAGATGGGGGCAGCGCGTCGGGGCTCCCCCGGGAGGGACGGAGAGAAAAGGGCTGAATGGAGCGGAGCAATGTCATTGTGCTGCCGCGGCTGGGAACGGGCCTGCCCTTTAAACCGGCGCGTGAATAGATTTCGAGGACAGAAGTCGAAGACCCCTGAGAGATGCCTTTGCCTGGGATCGAAGAGGAGAGGCTGTTTCCAGGACTGGGAGAGCCATTAATTAAAAATAAAGAAAGAAATAAACCGCGGGGCACGGTAATAGCCACCAGTGCTCCTGCCTGGAAATGCGTGCCCTTGCAGGGGCTTCTCACCCTGAGGTCTCCTGGGGTCTCCCGGCGACTCCCCACAGCCCCACCGGCTTGCCTGAGCGAGAGCAACGGCCTAAGACTTCTCCTACACCTTTACCCCCCCCCACCCCCTCCAAATACCAAATTCTGCAGGAAAACAGCTGCACTGTTCCAGCAGGCAGCTCTAACACACGACGGTCTGTCCGTGGTCACCGCGTGAGGACCATCAGGGGCGTGCAGGAGCCGGGTGCGCCGCGCAGCCTCTGCACACCATTGCCCTCTCCTGGGAAGAGGCAGGAATATTTAGCTGTGTTATAAACCCCGTATCGCCAGCCGGACGTTTTACCTGCGGCGGCGGTGGTATTTCTGGTGCAGGTGGAGACATCCTGCCCGCGGCGCGGGCAGGCAGCACCAAAGGGCCTGCCGGGGAGCCCAGCAAAGCCCCGGCGGCCTCGCCAGCCCTGGCTGTGCTGCGATCGCAGGAAGCGCTTGTTCTGTGGTTAGCTTTGATCTAACAGTTATCTGCAAAAAGGGGTTCCCCGAGACCTGTTCAAAGGACGTGCTTGCCAAAAGCCGGCTGCGCTGGAAGCGAGAGCAACCGCATCGGCTCAGATCTCCCTGCTCCGCGGCCAGAGCGGTGCTGGGCAAGGATGTGACAGCTCCTTGCCACCACCAGGAGCCGCGTTGGGGCACGGCATGGGGCCCACGAGCTCCCACTGCAGGGCAGACACAAGCACGTGGAGTGGAGACCGACACGTCCTCATCCTTGGGACGTCCTCATAGGCGGAGGGGACAACCCATGCTCTTTCCCAGAAAGGCCTTAACATTGCCCGTGCATGGGTGTGCACGTGCAGGACTATATCCCGGCGCCTGCAAGCGGCGAGATAGCTGGGGCGAGCTCGGTTGGGGCAGAGCTGCTGGAGGGTGGCTCTGCTCCCCAGGGGCAGGGCAGATGGCTCATCCACCCCAATGGTCTGGCAGAGATAGGAGCAACGGGCGGCTTGGTCATGCTGGGGAAGCTCCACCGTTGCTGCCGGCTGGGGAAGAGCCCAGGAAGAGCAGCTGGTATCTGCCCAAACGGTTCGGTGTCACCCGACCTGGAAGGGTAGGGGAAAAAACAGCTTGGCGCTGGCTAAGACATGGCAGAGAGCAGATCGGGGGGATTTCTGCAGGTAAAACCAAAGGCAAAACCTCCCAGGTGTTTTATATCGTGTGCCGTTAGGACTTGCGGGTCTCCCTTGGTGCCGCTGCTCCTGCCGCGGCAGGCAGACCCCCCGGGATGGCACGGCAATCACCGCGGAGGACGTCTCACACCGCGGGGCAGCGGCTGTGGCCGGCACCATGGGCTGCCAGAGGAGAGGGCACCCAGCGGAGTCCCAGATCATGGCTGTGCAGCACCTCGCACAGCGCAAAGCAGATGCCCAGGGGCTCCAGCTGCCAACACAACAAACCCCTTGGTGCCGAGCGCCCATTACGGTAGGGTGTTTGGCAGTAAAATGGCTCAAATCCACAAGCCTTGCTGAATCCTGTGCAGGTCTCACGATCAGGGAACTGACGTCCTACAGAGGACCTACAGTCACAGCTCGTTTCTGGCCCGCCGCTTGCAGGCTGGGCAGACCGTGGTGCCAATTCGCCACCCACGCGTCCGCAAAGCACGAACAGAGCCCTCCCGACCCTGAGCGGCAGCTTCCCATCCACAACATCTGCGGCAGCAAGCTGCTAACCAGCTCCAGCCGTCCCCAGGGGCGACCTCGGGCAGCTTTTCTCCCTCCTCTCATTTCAACACCGTTCCCAGCGATGGAGACAGGGCTGGTACTCAGAGGAGCGACGCTCTGCTGCTGCTGTTCCCAGGGTACCTGGTTAGGAGGGTGGGGGAATGTTTTATTTCAGCTCCAGCAGCATGCAGGGCGGTGCATTTCTGATGTAGTTTTATGTATTATACATTTGTGATGTATTTCCAGCAGCACGTGAGTGAAATGTGCTGGAACTGTCCACTTTGCAGTGTCCCTTCGCTCATGCGCTCTTCCGATGCACAGCGGGACCTTGCCACTGATTTGGGTGGCTTTGGACAACCCCAAGGGAGCAATGCACTCTTTGCGGGCTCCCTGGCAGTGGGACCGTGCTGCGAGGGGCGACAGACGGCAAAAGCAGGGCACTGCAGGGCTTGGGGCACATGCTGCCTATGTGGCCCCGGTCCCTTGAACATCACTGCACCGTCCGAGGGGGTTTGGGCTGGCGCCAAGCCCTCCGCCAAGTCCTGCCCTCAACACAGAAACGCATTTCTCAAGGGGAGACGCGGGCGTCATGAGAGGACTGCTCCCCCCTCCACCCAGCAGAAGGGCAGCCCCCCGGGAGAAACACGGCGCGGAGCGCAGGAAACGCCAGCAATCTCTTGCCTCGGCCACGGCTCCTCCCCGTGGCCTCGGGCAGGTCCCCGAACCGCTCCGCGGGCCGTCTCCTGCCATTTTTCCCAGCAGCGGTTAAGCAACGCGATGCCAATAGAAATCCGGCTTTCGTTTTCCGTCGGGCGCAAACCGAGGACAGCGGCACCGCCGCGTTTTCTCCGGCCTCTCCCTGCCAAAAGCCCTTTGCCGCCGGTGCTCCCACCCCTGGGAGCCGCGCGGGCGCTGCTGGAGCGGAGGCAGCCAAGAAACCCCGGCGGCGCGCAGCCCGCCGCGGCCGGCGGCAGGTTGGAGCGGGTGCTGTCGGCGGCTCGCGGGCGCTCGGCACCGCTCCGGCCCCGGAGCAGCAGCCCGGAGCAGATCAAAGCGCCGGGGCAGTTTTAACTGCGCTCCAGACGCTCCCTCCCATTTCCTGCTGGATTCCCGTCTCGCTCCCTTTCCCCGCATCAGCAAAACAGAGTGTTAAAAATAGAGGCCGGGCTTCACCAAAACACAATAGTAAATTGTTCCCCGGAAAGGTCACCGGGGCGTCTCAGAATAGCTCCGAGCGCCGGGAAAAATAAATACCTCCGAGGGGAGACGGCTTTGCGAGCGCCTGCCGGCGGCAGCGCCTTCACGTGACGGTTTCCCTCGTCCCCGACGTCCCGCCGGGCCCCGCGCGCCGGCTGCGGCGGCGGGAATGCGGCGCGGGGCCCCCGACTCGCCGGGGCCGGAGAAACGTGCCGAGCAGCTCCCGCGGGCGCGAGGTTGCCTGCTCCCGCTGCTGAGCGCCCGGCGTCGGCACGAGGAGGTGACGCCTTCTCATCGCTCGCGAGGGTGGGAATGTTTGGCTCCCGTACGCTCAGCGAGCGGGTTTTAATTAAATAACGCGGGAATCCCCATAAAGAAGCAGGTCCCCGCTCTTTTTTATGCCATTTTTTTTTTCTTTTTGCAGGCATAGAGTGTCAGTTCAGACTGCCCCCATAACACGATTTGTCCAGAAACGCTGTGATTAAAACCAGAGAATGAGACTTGAAATTAAAAAACTGCCCAAGTTTGCAGTGACTTTTTGTTTTTGTGTTTCTTACTTCACTCTCTCTGGGCTACACGTCCCTCCCACCTTCTCTCTCTTGCCTTTTCTTTTTCTTTTTTTTTTTTTTTTTTTTTTTGTTCATTTTTATCTGAATGCCACTTCCCCTCCTATCTCACTGCTCGATTTCATCCATACCGCAACCACCCATGAAAACATGATACTCTGGGAGAATTTCACAAAATGATGGGCTCTGTGGCAGGATATGACTGTTTTCCTTTCTGCAGTGTTAAGGGGGATTTTCTGTAACCCGGAGCTTAAATTCTGTCCCGGTGCTGCTAGAAGCGTTAGAAATGTCGGCGAGTGGAATACCCTTCAGTGCACTTGCTGCGGGTTTTTGGAGGAAACTGCTATTTGCCAGAAAAATTCCTGCGGCGTGAGAGAGGCCCAAATCCCTGTCGCCTTCAAGAATAGCGCGTGCAGCCGGTTCGGTTCATCCAGCACCGAAACCGGGTCAGGATGAGCCTCGGCCTCACTCGCCCCTTCCTGCCCCAAAGAGGCGCCCCAGGGCAACGCCACCCCTGAAACCCAGCGTATGGCCGGCCCCTCCGCACCGGTTATTCCTACGCAGTTAAGACTGGGACCCCAAGGTATTTTTTCCTGCTTTCCCCCATGTTTTGTGAAAACATCTAAAAAGAAAAAAAAAAAATCCTGTATATTTGAATCCACGGAATTTAAATATTCTAAATATTCTGCCGTCCCCGGCAGCGGCAGCTCCTGCTCGCTCGCAGCCCAGCCGCCCCGCAACGCCGGGCCCTCGTCGTTAAAAATAACGTGTGCTCGAGGGGGGTGACTTTGAACCCCCGCCTTGACGGTTTGCTTCCTGAGCCAGGCAGCGTGCTGCTGGCAAAGCCAACGCGACCGCGAAGGCCGTTGTCGCGCAAGGAAGAGCTGAGCGGAGGGGGCAGCCGGGAAGGGGAGTTTTCCTGGTGCCGAAAGGGAGGGAGGCGGCGGCAGGGAGGTGGGAAGGGGAGATAAACCGCACGCCAGCTATCAGCTCGTAGCCTGAAACGTGCTCTAAGTAACGGGGCGAGCGCGGGCAGCCTTAAAAGTATTTGTCCACGCGGCCGCGCTACGGATTTCTTCTTAAAAATACAAAAATTACCGTCATTGCCTACTAAATTTTGGCCGAGCCCTGCCTGGATGCAGCACCCCCCCCCCCCCAAACCCCTCTCCCGGGGCGGCAGCACCGTCCCGCGGTGCGGAAACGGCGGGAGGCCGAGGCGAGCGGGACGGCAGCGCCGCGCCGCCCGGGGCCCCGGGGCTGGCAAACCCCCCGCGGCGAGCGTTGCTTCACCGCGCTCCTTCCTTCCTGCCCTCCTCGCCCTCTCTTCCTCCTGATCGTTCTCGAAAATCCCAGCCGGGGTTGGGGGGGCTGGGGGGGGGGAGCGTCGGGCCAGCTCCGCCGCCGGCCCCAGCCGGAGAGGGCGCGCGGGGCGGGGGGCGGTTTGGCCCTCCCAGCTCTTTCCCTGCACCCCGGCCAGGACTCTCGTCCGCACGGAGGACGCAAATACTGATCGACGCAGCCCGGGCGCGAGCCCTGGCGCGGGCACCCTGGCGCCAGCCTGGGAGCTCAGCAGCAAACGAGAAAAACCTGCCATATTCTTCTTTTTTCCCTTTTTTTTTCTTGTCTTTTTTTTTTTTTTTTTTTTTTTTTTTTTTTTTTTTTTGCACTTAAAGAACAAGCCATCCTTCCCCCTGCCCAGTCTCTCCAGCGCCTTGCAAGCTTTCGGCCGCCCGCTTCGAGACGTGCGATGGCTGGATATGGGCCGTCCTAGGGCTTCTGCCCCCCGTAAAGCACACAAATGAGAGACCAGTCTGCTGAGCAACGAGGTGCGAGAGAGGAAGAAAGCAAGTGGAGGCTGCTTTGTAAAACTTTATTTAGAAATATCCTTGATATATTCATTATATATATATATTTATATGTACACACACATTACAACAAATGTGTTTTCTAAATAGCACATCCACAGTGGGTCGAGAATCAGGGTACCAGGTCTGGTTACTTCATTTCTGCAGAAAAAATGCAGAAATCCAAGGGGAGGGCGGGCGAGAAAGGGTCAGGGCTGAAAAAAAAAATAATCGTAAGAAGAGAATTCAATCACACGGTACGACATTGACCGAAAGTGCTGTTTCGAACAGAAACGGGGTGATGTTCCACACACCGAGACATACAGCAGGCAGGGGGAAAGACGGGCCGAGGAAATGTACCATTCAAATCACAGAGTACAACTACACATACCCCGGAGAGGCCTACGGCGGGCTCTGCTAGAGGCTGCAAACGGGAGCAGGGTGCGCGGGGTGTGTGTGCGCGTGTTGGAGAGTTGTACCATTTCGTTAACTTCTCAGCTACCGATAAGAAGGAAAAAAAAAATGTATATATATATATAGGGAATGAAGAATTTCTGAGCATCGGTGATTTTTCTTGCAACGGTTTCCCCGTGAAGGGTTCAAAACCGAGAACACGGCTTTATTTGCGTGGCACTGTCTCTCGCCCTCGCCGGGAGGGCTGGTGCTTGCAAGCGGCGTCCGAGGGGACCGTGCCCTGCAGCCCTGGCTGGGGCATCGGGCTCCTGCCTGCCAAAACCCCTCTGCCCTCCTCTCCTACCCCTCAGACCCAGACAAGGCAGTAACGAGCAGCCCAAAACATGGGACCGGTAGCAGCCTCTCTTCTTCCTTGGCATCACTCCACCACCGGGCGCCTCTGCCCTTGCCCAGCCCCACTGGGTAACCTCCCTATTAAAAGTCTCCATGCACAGGCAGTCTTGACCCGAGAAGGATCTTTCCTCCAATTTAAGATCAGTGAAGCTTCCAGTATTCAAGGATATGAGGGGCTAACTGGAAACCCTTGTTCATACCAGGATCCCTTCCCGGGCAACACCTTCCACTCAGCACACCCTGCCGAGAAAAGCCAGCCTCACACATATTACCTCCAAAGAGGAGAGAAGAGCTAACAACAAGGGATAGAAATAACTGAACTGATCCAGAGTAAGCCTGGATCTAGCTTGCAAATAGCAAGGCCTGAATTTTTGCACACACACACACACACACAAATCCTCTGCGTTTCCTTGTACCTCAGCATCTCCGAAAAGGAATTAGCAAGTTGGAAAGCATCCTCGCTCTGCGTACTTCTCCCGTACAAAGAATGGGGTATTTTTTTCACTATGACATGGTGGAGATTTCTTTGCCTTGAAATCTCTGCAGAGGGAAGGGATGGGCATGGGGCAATCGCTCCGTCAGTCATTAGGCAGCAGGGTCGGGCTGCCTGCACCGTGCCTGGGATGGGCACAGGTGAAATCCTCAGCTCACATCAGCCAGCATCGTACTTGCAGCCAGTGGAACAGCACCAATTTCTAGGGGTCGTGAAACTACCTCCTGCTTTTGAGTTGTTTCATTTCTCAAATGCTTTTCTGGAGGGCAGCAGCGGGTCAGAGGATTATTCCTGTTTTAGCAGAATCAGGTTGATCACGGCCATCGATTTTGAAGCTGTCTAAACTCTTGGGAATGGAGGGTAATCCCATTGGTGCTATTAGCATTTCACCCCAAGATTGTGAGAGGCTGTGGCCTCCTACCAGCCTCAGGCAGACAAAGATCCTACTAATGCCTTATTTTGAATCCAGAGCCCAAAATCCAGCCTGTAAAAATTGGCAGAGGTGAACTATCACCATTTTCACACAATGAAATCAAAAAATTCAAAGCATACCATTAAAACCCTTTTATAACCTTATGTACACACACATTGTTGTTACACCATTGATTTTGTCTTCTGTTGATTTTTTAATTAAAAAAAAAACAGAAAGGAGCCCCCAAGTACAAGGGGAAGCTTCACTAGCAATTTTTTTCCCTACCAATTCTGAAATTCATCTTCCTTGAAAGAAGCTCTGGCCCAACGGGAGCCACGGAGAAAACTCCAGGTGACTACTACAGGCCTCGGCTCTCACCCACTGTGTGTTATCAGCGCAATGATCAGGGACTCAGAGGGTGGGGGAGAGCAGAAAACACCTATGTACCTTTTCATTCAGTGGATACTGCATGACGGTATTAAACAGAAGTAATCCCACATCATAAATACAACACCCCAAACAATCCAAAGTTAGGTTTAAGGTTTAAGAAAAAAGCAAAGGAAAAAAAAATAGAAGAGAAAAATAAAAAAGTCTTAATCCTTTTAATAGTTCTTTTGCTGAGGGAAAATTTCGCCTCTAAAAGGTACAGTCAAAAGCTCTCGAACAACATGAACACGTTGCCACAGCTTCTGCTCAGACAAGTTGCATATACTTCTTTGCCACAGGCTGGAGAAATGCTGCAGCACTGTCAGATTTCAGCAGTCTCCAGTGCCACGTGCCAGTGGAAAGCACTGGTGGCCTCGGTTGGCAGTGAAAGAGGAGTTTGGTGTTTCATGTCTCAGCTAGGTGACTATTCTGTTTAAAAAGTGACAATTGTCAAATGGTCTGAAACCCCCTTAAATGTTGGAGAGGTGTCAGCCAGATTTCATTCCCCTCCTCAGGGTCATATTATGAGCAATATGTACAATGAAGATGACTTCAATGCTTTTCTTCTTTGTACGATCACGTACCTAAATGTCGAACATCAATCTGTTTTGGTCTTGTTCTCAGCCAGCTCGCTGTCCTCTCAGTCCTGGGGCTGTGAGGACTCAGAGCCCGAGTCCCCGGGGCCTTCTGTAAATGCAGAGTCAGAAATTCCAAGGGTACAAATTCCAGTATCCACATAGTCAGCTCTTCCTTTCCCCTTCGTGCTTTAGGAGCAGTTTGGAAGATCATCATCGCTGCGCATTGCCTTCTACGGGAAGAATGGAGTGATGCATACTCCGTGTATGCTTTGAATCTAGTGTTTCATGTTCTTCCGTGAAGCTGTCTGGGCTTGCTGCTCCATCTAAAGAACTTCCACAGCTGGAGTTAGGAGACAACATGTCCTGCAGGAGGTCTTCTTGGACTATCCCAGAGTCTTTGTTCACCTTGCCCCTTTGGTTTCCCTCTTCCTCCTGGTCATTGAGCAGCTTGGCCAGGAAGTTTATGTATTTCATAGCTAGGCGTAAAATCTCATTCTTGCTCAGTTTCTTATCGGGTGGGTGAGTTGGGATGAGTTTGCGAAGCTCTGCAAAGGCTCCATTGACATTCTGCTGTCTCCACCTCTCCCGACTATTGGTAAAAATGCGGCGAACCACTTTTGTATGAGGACCTGTAATTGCAATGGTGCAGAATTAGGAGCAGCACTTAACATGCCATTTATTACTGCATTGAACAGGTCACAGTTTCCCAAATTAACTGATTCATTTTAGTCACATAATCCATCACCCAGGCAGTGAAATAGTTTACAGTTAACTGAAAGCTAACCTGAGGAGCTGAGATATCCACAGCTTCTGTTAAATCCAGTGGGTGTGGAAAATTGGCCTCTGTCTTTACAGATGTCTGTTAAGATGCCTATACTTAGCTCTCCAAGCAGGAAGGCTTAGGCCATGATGCATGAGCTAAAGCATAGGTAAAACTAGATGGACCCGCATGGCACACCTCTTCTCCTTTCAGAGTGTCAGAGACTCCTGCTGGCGTAAGTGAGACATTGTCTTTGATAGAAGAGGGGACATCTACCCATGGGCACTGTCCTGTGGAAGCAGCAAGGCTGTAAATCACAGTCAGGATGGGAGATTCTCCTCTATGTAAGGAGATCCCATCACAAGATGCTTTTCTTTTTAGTGAGTCCTTTCCACCCTCGCCCCCATGAGGCTCTAAAAGTGGAAGGACACAGCAATTTCATGAAACTGTAGAAGACCAACCATTACAGAACCCACTGTGAGATGGGAAGCATCACACACAATGAAAAACATCACAAAGTCTGAAGCAAAGACGTTCAAGTAACACATCAGTGAGTCATACGCTAAAGGATAGGCTCGCACACAACCTCTCCCCAGTTGCCCAGTCTCTGAAATGCTTACCTAACTACACCATCCCGGCAGAAATAAGTCCCTGACTGCGCTTAGTTGTTTAAGCCGACAGCTATTTCATCACCCAGTGGATCTAGCAAGTGGGGCAGGGGGGGAAGGGCATTCAGCCATGACTACTCTTATATTGCAAAATTCTTGGCAGTTTTGACTGCAGCAGCGCAGCCGAACAGATGTTATTTTTGAAACATCCTAGTAGGGCTGAGTCCCGACAGATCCCACCTGGCATGCCTGAGAAAAGGAAGCGTAAGGTCACAGCGCACTGAACACCCGTCACACTTTCTCCCCTTCAGGGGAAACTGAACCCCTTAGTGCATCATACGCAAAATACCCGCTCTGCAGGGGGTCTGCGCAGGGACACGCTTTCAAGCAACCACAGCGACTACTGCAGCAGAACAAAGCTACCAGCTTCTCAAGCCTGAAAGCTGTCAAATGGGTAGGGTGTGCAGAGATGTCACCATAGCATCTCCAGGAGCCACGGTGCCTGTCTGCATTGGAAATCTTCCCTACCCGCTCACCTGCGGGCAAAAAAAAGCCAGGAAAAGAAATAAAACAACTAAAATAAATGGGAAATGGGGATGCCTGAGATCCCCCCCCAGGTCCCTGTTCTGCAAGCACAGGACCATAGGGCCCAAGTTGCATCCACCTGACCCTAAGAGACAATCCTGTTCACTACTTAGAGAAGAGGAAAAAGCCCAGGTGTAGGTAAAGGTACCGGGAGAAAACATATTCTTCCTGACCCCAATGCTGTGATAAGTTCAAGCCTGCACATGACAGCAAGTACTACCATAAAATGAAAAGAATGAAAAATAGAAGCCAACAACTTTCCTTTTCTCTTCCTCCTTTTTTCGGAAGGTATTCAGTGGCTGAGGGCTTCCTGGGCTCCTGGCACCAGAGGGCTTTGTCAGCATCTCCTCAGGTGTGCTCAGGTGGAGAAGGACCATAGCTCACACTGCTCAGGGCCCTCCAGAATAAGCCAGGGGATGTCAGAATGAGAAACTCATCTCAGACCTCTCAGTTCCAGGTCTAATGCTCTCATAACACTAACTTTCCACCCCCAGATAGCATGTAATTGCCCTTTGAAAGAACTAACATGCAAGAGCTCAAGGAAAGGGAAAGTTTCTCGCTCTGAATTTGTACAACTCTGCCCGAGGGCCTGGAGCAAGGCAGTGGGGACTAATGTGGCTTCAGCTGCAGCAGGTTGCCCAGCACTGCTGGAGAACGCGCTGCTGTCTGCTACAATAACACTATACACTCAAACACTCCTTCCAGCTAAAAGAGAAGTCAGCCTTGAATCCAGAAGGAGATACAGGGTAAAATGGGTAAAGTTCTTTCACCCATTTTTTTGAAAGCATATGAGAAAAAACTTAAGATATTGTTAGTTTTCCAAAAATCTCAGGAGACTGATCCAGTCTTCACAGGCATAAACTATCCACTTCATTAATTAATGACTAAAAAGCATTTATTTATAAATTTTGAAATCAGAAGAAAGACCAGTCTCTTTTTATCTGGGGGAAACCTATAGTAAACTTTGGTACATAACACAAACTTTGACACTTCTAAAATTTTTGATTGCTGCATCAAAGTCAGTAATTGAATTAAAATATATCTTTCAGATGGAGATGAGGCTCTGACTGAAATATTTCAAGCAATGGAGAAATTTAAAATGCTTCATAGCTTATCTGTGTTATAACAGAAGACATTTTTTCCTCATAATGAGACTTGTTTCATAATTAATCCAAGCAATTGGCTGAAAAATTTTGCCTGGATTTTGTTCTGACTGATTGATGCTTTTTAAAATTGTAAAGATCCAAGGAAAATTAGTAAAAAGATGAGCTGCCAAAGTTATAGAATATTTCTACAAACATTTTTCTGTATTATTGTGACTTTATTTATATCTATTCTGTAAACCTATTCAATGGACCAAACTTTTGCAAAAACAGATAAAAAACAGCTGCCCAAAATACCACTCTTTTCCCTACTGAGGTGTTTTCAGACTGGCTTCAAGACTCGTTCTTGCTTTAGTGGTGGGGTTCCAGGATTTTTCTTTCCTTAGTCCCTTTGCCCAAAGGCTCCAGCACTATTTCTCCTAAGGCAATGAAGCAGGAGGAGCAGGAGACGCAGCACAGCCAGCCGGTGCAAGCAGGGTCCTGGCGTGCTGGGCAGGAGCTGCTGTGATGCTGCTGGTGACACGCTGCCTTCTAAGAAACCACTGAGACATTGCCAACCCACCAGCAGACCCTCGAGTTACTGCTCTTTCCCTCAGTGATGGAATAAGCCACTACCCCGGCTGGCAGAGGTGGCGGATGGGCCCATCAGGGCATGCTGTCCCCCTCCCCTGCAGCACCGAGCCCAGACATGAGGAGCACCAGTATCCTCTCTACCGGGAGAGCAGGATGTACCCTGCAAGACTCACCCACCTTCCTGCATCTCCCAAGCACTAACTCTGTCTAAACCTGAGCAGACCCACAAGAGCAGGGCTCCAGTGTGCTGAGTTTGCTGCTCAGCAGCTCACGATCAGAGCAGACTGCACCGATGCCTCAACCCAGGATGCACATTCCTACCAACTGCTCTTTTTCAGGAGGCATCACCTACTTTCTCCCAAAAATTCTCCATCCGGTCTTGTGAGTTCACATGACCCAGGATATAGAGGATTGGGCCCAATCTATACTCCTGGCAAGGACATATCCAGCACATATCTAGCCGTATGTCCGACAATTTGGTTACATATCATCTCCGTAAACCTTAACACCTGATTTAACAGCAGGTAAGTCTAAAGCTTTACTCAATGTGATTTGGTGGACACCTCTGTGTTCTGGTTTCACAGCTTAAACTGTAACCATTAAGTATGTGGATCCAAACCAAGATAAGAAGATGTTACTGTACTACATGCTGTACTTTCATATGGTGAGAGACAACCCCCACCCCACGGTCTAAACAGACCAGACAGACAGAAGAAAGTACGGTCAGAAAGACTGATATGCCCCGAAAATGCAACGAGCTCATAATTTCATATCATATTATTTTAAAATGATGTGGATTGTGATTTGATTTTACTTTAAATTAACGAGGTAGAAGAAAAGGGATATCAAGGTAAAAAGAAAGAGGGAATTGTCTGGCTCTTGGTGCTTGAAATACACCACTTAAAACCGCTAAAGAGAAAAGGTTTGAATGGATCTCATTTGTATGGGCTGCTAATGCTGCAAATAAATGTGTCAGTCTTCCACGTGCAAATTGTTCTTGCAAAATATCCATTTGCACGTGCAGCGCTTCCTCCTGCAGGAGCCGCCTGCAAACCGAGACAGCTGCTTGGGAAAGGTAGCGGGATCCTATCCTGCCTTTTCACTGCCTTCTTTTCTCTGAAATTATCTTTGCAGCCTGACAGGGATTCCCAGGGATCCCCAACCCGGGCTCTCTGCTTGGACACCAAACTTGTCAGCGTCAGCTTCTGCTCCCGAGCTCTGGCACAAGACCGGAGCCCACAGAAGCTATTTCTGCTCTGCAGGCTGCAGCACAGCGTCGGTTATATTTAACCAAGCTTCAGACAAGCCAGCAAAGTACCAGCCACAATCCAGTTTTGACCCTGCAGAGCCTAGCACAAGCTTATTCTTTTGCTTCTAGGCGATTTAAAGGCAGTTTGGATCTTTCTACGCAACGCTGTGGTCTGCGTTGTGAATGTCTCTTGGCTGAAAGGGTTTGCAGACGCAGCATGTCGCTACAGTGGCCCTGATCCAGCCTTTGCAGTTCAACAAAGACTTAAATTTAGTGGCTCCTTTGGATTTAAACTCAAAGCAATTTGCAGAACAGGGATGTAATTACCCGTGCGCTGAGCTGCTTTGCTGAGTGAGAGCAGATGCCCGGAGCGCGCTGCCGGCCGGTAGCTCGGGCGGATCCGGGCTCTGCTACCCCGGAGCCCTAACCGGAGCGGGGCGAGCTGCCGTGCCAGCACCGGGACCTTTTGCTCCCCCTAGGATTTGGGGTTTTAATCCCAGCGCGAGGCATCGTACAGCAATTTACCCACGTCAGCCCACAGCCAACATCCCTCCACCCCCCACCCCGGAGCCAGCGACCCCCGGCGCAGGCAGAGAGCTCTCACCGTCGGTGATCTCCATCTCGTACGGGGAAGGTCTCCTCTTGACGCGGTTGCCGCCGTACATGGAGAAGGAGTCCGGCTCCCCGAAGAACCCGCTGCGGGCGAGAGGCGGAGCGCGGTGAGGGCGCGCCCGGCTCCGCGCCCCGCGGAGGCTCTGCCCGCCGACAGCGCCGCGGCGGCGGGGCGCGGAGCGAGGCCCCTCTGAGGCATTTCCCTCGTCCCGCGCACTTATTCACGGCTGAATCCACGCACGCGGAGCTGAGAGAGCGCCCGTGGGCATCAAGCAGCTCCTGACAAGCATCACATTTATTTACGGCCCCTGCGCTACGTTTCAATAGCGGATCACGATATAAACGTCTAAGATCTGTTGTGCCTGTCGGAGAATTTTCTTCTGGGAAGGACAGCTGCTCGTTTGGCTTTGGGGGGTATTTTTGCTTTCTTTTCTTTTTTTTTTTTTTTTTTTTTTTTTTTTCCTTTCTTCTCTCGCAAAGTTAGAAGCATGCAGCCCCGCGATGACTAAGACATGCAGAGCCCCGCGCAGGGAGAGGGACCCCCGAGCCGCCCCCCTACCCTCCCGAGCCGCCCCCGAGCACCCCGGGGCGGCGGGACCAGGGGCCGGGCAGGGGCACGGACCTGTTGATGGTGGCCAGCGGCTGGCCCAGGTTGTAGAGCATGGCCCTGCCGGGGGGCTGCAGCGGGAGCGCGGGGGGGCTCAGCTGCACCATGCGGGCCTCGCAGGCGGCCTCGGCGGCGCGGCACGGCTCGGCGCCCGGCGCTCTCTGCATCGCCTCCGCCGGCGCCTCCCGGCCTTTTATGTCCAGGGAGCCCCCCCGGCGCACCAGCTCGATGACGGGCACGGCGGCTGCGGGGGGCCCGGGGGAGGGCCGGCCCGCCTCCTTGGCCGCCCCGTTGAGCAGCAGCTGGGGGTCTCCCGGCGCCTCCATCCCCCCGCGGCTGCTCTCCGGCTCGCTCGTGTTTTCCGCTTCCGACTCGTGCCGCCGGGGGGGCCGGGCATCGCGGGGGTCACTGGGGGGCGGCGGGGCGGGCGGCCTGTCCATCGTCCTGCGGAGAGAGGCAGCGGTGAGGGGCGCCCGAGCGCGGCCGGCCCCGAGCCGCCCCGACGCCCCAGCGGGAGGAACCGCGCCCCCCCTCCCCCGCCGTCGCGGAGCGCCCGGACCCCGCGAAGGCAGCGGGCGCCGTGACGTCATGGAACACTCGGCCCGAGCCGTGACGTCATGGAGCGCCCGCACCCCGCCGAGCCGTGACGTCGCGCAGCGCCCGCACCCCGCGGCCGCGCCGCAGCGGGCCCGCATCGCCCGCCCGGTGCGCTGCGGTGCAGCGCGGTGCAGCCGCTGCGCGCGGAGCGCTGCGGTACTAAATCCCGCTGGCGCCGCAGCAGCGCCCGGTGGGGAACCGCGCAGCGAGGGCGCGCCGCTGCGGAGCGCGGGCGGCGGGACGCGGGTCGGCCCGGGCGGGCAAACTGCGACGGGGCGGGAGAGGGCCCAGCGCCGCTCCGGGGAAGCGCTGCCCGCTTCAAGCCTCCCGCTTTGCTCGCCGCCCAAGCGGAGCCCGCTGCTCCCCCTCGGCCTGCGGGGACACGGGCAGCCGCCCCGGGCGCGCAGCGTCGGCGCCTCTTTTTTCTTTTCAGTGTTTTATTTGTGTTTTTGTTTGCCTTCTCTAAACAGCAAAATATACCTCAACTCATTTTTTTTTTTTTTTTTTTTTGGCGGGGTGTGGGGGGAGAAGGGGTTAAAACAATATATAGCTAAGTAACCCCCCATGCATTACCTAATGCAGGAAGAAGGAAGAGGCAAGGCGCTTTGCACGGAGCAGCCTTTCAGACACGACTGCACATGATTGTCTCCAGCGTTCCCCGCTCCCTTCCCAATTATAACGATTACTGTCGGGATAAGGCAGCTAACGATGAGGGGAGGGAGGGATATCGCCACTATTTCCATCTAATTTCTCCCACTATCCCCCTCGTTCGGATTTTTTCTATAAATTAGGGGCTTCGCGGAGCAGAAAGTTGGAATATTTCGGGTCTCATTCCCGATCTTCCTGCTGGTTTGGGTTGGGTAATTTTTTCCTTCGTTTCTGCTGGGCTAACTGAACCAGATTGTTGAATTGCGAGAGAAAACCAATTTTCCCCCCATATCTCTCCATCTGTCTTGGGGAAAATAAATAAATAAAAAAAAATAAATAAAAGATCCAAAGCACGAGCTATCTCCTTCCCTCCAGCCCCCTCCCCGCCAGCCGTCTAGAAAGAAAATCTAATTGACTATTCCGATATTGTATAGGAAGAGATTACTCACATGTGTCATATTTAAGTAGGGACACCGCAAGTCTCTCCTGTTTCAACAAAAGCGCTCTCAGTGTCAGGCTGAATTTACTCCTCCCACCTCAAGGTACTTACGACTTTACAGAGAGGAAGGACACCCGCATCGGGATAAAACTGCTAAATCCTGGGAGGAAGAGAAGGGGGGGGGGGGGGGGAAGAAGAGAGGAGAGGGTGGATCTCTTGGGCCCGGGTTGCTAAACATCAACGGCGAGCGGGGTGCAGGGGAGACCGGCCGGCTGCAGCCCCCCGCCCCGACGGCTGCGCTGCGAGCACCGACACACGCGCGGGCTAGCGCGCCCGCACCCTGCCCGCGCAGGGCACCCACGCCCGGCCGCAGCGCGGGGGGGGAGACGCCTCCCCTCCCCCCGCCCCGGGCCTCCGCGCACGCGGGCCCGAGCGCGCTGCAGCGTAAATAAAATATAATAATAATAATAATAATAATAAACGCCTCGATCTTTAGGCCGATTTTTGTTGTTGTTGTTGGGTTTTTTGACATATTCCATGCCCGGCTGCCCCGGGAGAAAATTCCAGCCGCGGCTGGGAGTTACTTTCACGCCGATCCCTTCCCAAAGAGCGCGGCCTTTCTCCCACGCCCGTTGAGCTGGGCAGAAAAATTAATGATTAAGGTGTGTGTGTGTGGGGGGGGGGGGAATCGATGCCGATCAGCGGCAGCGCTGGCGGCCGCCGAGGTGCCGCCACCCTCCGCGCAGAGCCCGCTGCCCGCCCGCGCAAACGCGGCTTTCGCTGCGCGGCCGCGGCCCTTTTCCCTTTAGCGGATCAACAGGAAGGGGAACGCAAAACGAAACGAGATCACGAAAGGGGTGTTTTCCCCCCGTCGTTAAAAAAAATAAAGAAATAAAGAGAAATATTTCCGATGGTGTTGCCTCCCGCTTTTGTTATGTTTCGTAACGAACAAAATAACATTATAAAAGCCAAAAAAAAAAAAAAAAGAAAGAAAGAAAGAAAGAAAGAAAAAGAAAAAAAACCACCCCAAGCCCACAGTATTTTTGCATTCGTTTGCAGTTAATTGCATTGAGAAAATGGGGGAGCATTAATTCCCCGCCCCGCTTGTTTCTGCTCTGCAAACTCCTTTTGTTTTCTAACCGCGGATCGGTAGGAAATTTCCACCCTAGAAATACCCCTCTCACTCCGTGCCCTTCGTCGGAAAATCACCCCAAAACGAGGGGCTGGAAGAGAGCGGTGTAAGGGGCGAGACCCCGCCTGGCAGGGGTAAACAGGCCCGGCCGGACCCCCGCCCCCGAGAAGGGCCGCGGCCAGCCGGGCCCGGCGGTGCTTCACCCCGGCTCCCCCGCGGCCGGGCCGGGCCCCTCTCGCTCCAGCCTCAGGGGGAGCCCACCCCCACATTCCCAAACGGGAAAAGCATATTTTTCTCTTTACCCTCACCATCAAAAAGGAAAAAAAAAAACCCACACAATAGCAGAGGAGGCTTCGGATACCCCCCGCCCCAATATCTTATGTGGTGCAGAAGACCCCCATGCACCTCTCTCTACCCCCAAAATCCCTGAAAACGCCCGCCACCCGCACCCACTCCCCTAGCCTGTCGCAGGGCCGGATTCCTCTCTACTCACCATTTGCTTTTCATTGGGAAAAGTGAGTGGAGCCATTTTGTGGCCTACGCATCACGGCTATATTTGTAGTAAGTGTTGGGTGGCTTCAGCTGGGTAGGCTCTAATTCCACATCACGTCCAGTTTCCTATTTAGTATGGAGAGCGGAACACTACTGCAATGTGGCCGAGAGAGATAAAACCCCAGCAGTGGCCCGCCTGCCCTGATAAGCTTCTAAACCCATTATTTATGAAATGATTCATTATTATTTGGCAATTTTATCGAAGGAAAGCGGAAAATTATTGCAGGGATATGCATAGGAATAACTCCGGAATGCATGCCTTCTAGCTTTTTATGTGTGTGTGCTTAGATGCTCTTAAAAAGACACTGCAAAAAAAAAAAAAAAAAAAAAAAAAAAAAAAGTAATAAAAAATTGCACTGTGGCTGCCCACATCTGAATAGTGATTCTTTATTTTAGTCCTCTTGGAGGTTATTATGCCCCTGCATTTTTTTTTTTTGATTAAATATGGAACACCTACTCCGTTCTTAATTAAATTTAATGAGCCAAAATAAATTGCTGGAGATGCTGAGAGAGAGGGAAGGGGTGTGGGCTGCTTTGGGACAAGAGGAGGTAAATAAAGCACAATCGAGAGGCGATGTTTTGGAAAAAGTGCCCCCTGTCCTCCCTCCCCACCCCCTCACCCCCGGCGTGTCCCCGCTGAGGGGCTGCACCAGGGCAAGCGCTCTGTCCAGGCTCCCCCGCCCGGACGGGGCGTCCCGAGGGGGGCAGCCCGGGGCTGCTGAGCCCCTCGTCCGTGGGGAATGGACTTGGGACGCGAGTGGGGAGCAGAACCCACGCGGGGCCTGGAGGAGAAGGGCCCGGGTAAAGGGAGAAGGGGGTGCGAAAGGGCGCAAGGCGCCGGCCCCGACGGGCGGAGGCAGCGCGCGGGCCCGCGGCAGCGCGCCCCGTCGGGCCGGGGCTCGGCGCGGGGCAGCGGGCTCCGGGCCCGGGAGGCTCCTGCGGCCGGGAACGGCCAAGCCGCGGCGCAGGGGAGAGACGGGGCGGGCGGCGGCGGCCCGCGGGCTGCGCGGGCACCTGCCGTTTGCAAGGCGGCGGGATCGATCTGAATCCCTGCCAAATTCCCAGATGCTCCGTGTGGAGGAAGGGGCAGCGATCGGGCTCTCTGCGGGGTTCAGGGGTTTGTTCCCGCTCTCACCCAAAGATGAATCCATCCAAAAGTGAGGGGCAGAGAGGGAAGAGACGATTTTCGATCGCTTGGGCAAACGTCCTGCCCGGGCAACGAGATGTCAACGAAATTACTAAAGCAGAGAGACAGGGAGGGCAGGCCGGGGGCTGAGCTCGGCGAGGGGAGCCCCTCGATCCCCGCTGTGGGGCCGGGGCGGCTCTGACAGCCCCCGGGCCGGAGCGAGGGGAGCGGGCGGCCGCGGGTGCCTGCGCCCCGCTCCCGGCCGGCGGCGGGTGCCCGCGGGGTCGGTCCCGCTCCCTCCGCCCCCCGCCTCGGAGCGGGCGCCCAAGTCCCGGCCCTGCTTGTCGGTGGGGAGGTGGGGACGGGCCGCACCTGCCGGGCGGTTTGGAGGAGGCGGCCGTGCCCGGGGCGCTGGGGTCGCTATTGTCTCCGCCGCCACCTGCACGCCCGTCTGCAGGGGGGAAATGCCGGAGCTGTTGTTCTTCCTTTCACTCCTTCCCCTGAACCTCCCGCTCTGGACGCGGCCGTGGGAGAGGCTCCCCCCGGCCCTCGCGGCCCGGCCGGCAGGAGCTGTCACGATCGCGGCGGCGTGCGTGTGCCGGCGGGGCCGCGGCAGGACGGTCACGACGCGCCGGAGAGCCCGCCGTGCCCCCAGCCAGGAAACACGACCATTTGCAACTCGGCTCCTCTACCCAACAGGAAGTGTTAAAGATAGAACAGCCGGGGCTGGGCCGGGGAGATTAGGAAGCCAAGCATCTTCTGCGCGCAGATAGCCACGGGCCCGGTCCCGCCCCGCCGCGGACCCGGTCCCGCCGGGCTCCGCTCCCCGGCGGCCAGCGGGGCCGGGCGCGCCGCCCCCTCCGCAAGGCCCCGGCGGGGCAAGCACGAAGCTCCCAGCTGATACAGAGGAGGACAGAGAAGCTCCGAACGGGCCCAGGGCTTTTCAGTCAGGCACTACACTATTTTTCCCGACAACTTTTTCCCCCCCTTTTTTCTTTTTTAAGGAAAAAAGAAGAAGGAAAAAAAAAAAAAAAAAAAAAAAAAAAAAAACACCCACCACAATCCCCAAACCCTTAAAACAGAGCTGGCCCCTCCACCCCTTCGCATTTGGGCTTTGCCCCACTGCCAGGGAAGAAAACTCAGGTGTTTTTAATCCCTCCCCTTTCTCTGCAGAAGGCAGCATCACAGTCGTTATCACTGAAGACAGTGTAAGTTGCCAATAAATAAATAAATAAAATAAAATAGGCGTGTACAGGACACTAACCAGCTTATCTTGCACGTGTTTCAACTCCAACCTGCAGTAAGTGCTTTTGGGAGAGGAGGAGGAGAGGGGAAAACAAACAAACAAACAAAAAAAAACTAGATGCGTTTGAATTACTGAAAGCTGCATATGGAAGGAAAAGTAGTTTTAGGGAAGTTTTTTTTTTCCTCGCCAAGTAAATTAATATTTCACTTGTTCCAAATTGACTATCCAGGATCAAATAATTTGTGTAACTTAATATTACCACACCCTTGTCCTGCGCTTTTGTTTCAGACTGTATTTCTAGCCCTCAAGCATTTGAAGAAAGTCTTCAAAATATTAACCAATACAACTGTCATCTTCCTGTGTTTCCAGACATTTTACAATAGGAAACAAAGAACAAAACCCTAAAACAATAGCTCAGAGGTATGAATTGCCTCATTCATCTCAGTGGAATGTTCAAAAACATTTAACTATTTTCTGACTACTTCAGCAGAAATAGCCTGCCAGATAGTAACCTTATGCCAGATCCATTAGAGATTTAGGGACTGAGAAAGCTTCCCTCCCCTCCGCCCCAGTGTGTGAAAAGCACTACCTTTCCTGAAAGGAAACAAATATTCTTACTGATGGAACAGTCTGTTGTGAGAAGAAAAAGTTCTGACCAAGCACAACAGCTTGAATCAAGCTGCTACCCTTCCTTCTCTGAGGTGGCTTATTTCACCCCTGATTCTCAATCCACAAAGTCTCACCGGGTGGCATTTGCTGGAAAATGCTCTAGCTTCATTGTAATAAATTAATTAGTAATTAGTACCCACTTAAACCATGAACTAGGCACTGACACTGCAGTCCTTTGGACTCGAGCTGGAAAGGCCTGGGACTGTAACATTGGGGCATTTTAATCTCTAGTCTGACACTCTAAGCAGGAAAGATGAGGTCAGCACCTTAGACCGAACTTCTGTTGAGACAGTATCATTAAAATGCAAGTTGTGTTCAAACTGAAGTTCGAGCAGAGCACGTTGATGCACTAGTCAGTGAGAAAACTAATGGCTCTACCATCATTAGATCGGATCTTTCCTAGTAATGAATAGCAGGAACTGGAATAAATTGCAACTTCCAACACCAATTTCTGGTCTCCAAGACCAAGAGGTCAACACTAAAATGCTACACTGAAGCAACACTTGATCTGTGTTGTCAGAGACAGTACTGTCAAAAGCACGTAGAATTGTCAAAACCAGCACTGGGTGATGTCAGATTTCCATTAGCAGGAGGATATCAAGTAATCTACAAAGCATTCTAATCACAAAAGTATCTAGTACACCTAAAAATTGAACAAAATTCAGTGCTAGTAGAAATGG
The DNA here is from genome assembly GCF_028389875.1 of Rhea pennata. Taxonomy (NCBI): domain Eukaryota; kingdom Metazoa; phylum Chordata; class Aves; order Rheiformes; family Rheidae; genus Rhea; species Rhea pennata. Next base: position 10,177,928 of record NC_084670.1, on the reverse strand, counting down.
ACTATTTAAACAATGAACAATTTAGCAAATTGAAGAATCAGTATTACTATTATAGAATTACGATATAAGGCCATTTCAGTCACATACTGTAGAGCTTTGACAGACTAATTTGTATGTCAATGCAGAACAAAGTAAATCAATTATCTCACTTATCCCACCGCACAATACCAGAATTTTTGAAAAGTTCAATACCAGATGACACACACACACACACACTTCTAGTTAGCCATTCTAAAAGATTTGGAAGGGGGAAACGTCTCAAATAAAGGCTACATCAAATAACTCAAGTTTAATGGAATCTTTGACCTTTATGATCAACATATACTTTTTAAATAAATAGAAAACATTCATTCAGGAAAACAACTGCAAAAGTTATAAAAGTGCTAATTTTCCAAATTTCCTTACAAGATTTTTATGATATATACAGAATCTGTTACATGTGCCATGTTGTCTGAGAATAAAAATACAAAATAAGGCCATGGTTATATTTCCCTTCCCACCCCACACAACCCCCCCCACACACAGTAATCCGATCTGCACGTAGACTTCTAGAATTTAGTGCTTTAACTGTTACCTCCTGCTCTGCCACACAGCATCTGCGTCTCACAGTTGGCATAAACAAGTAAAAGTCAGCATTTAATAAAAGTCAATGGAAGAACATTTAAGTATCATTATTAAAAGTACGTTAGAGTGTATCTGCTCAAGTTACTCCAAGCTGATTCACCTTTCAGATACTTAAAGTTAAAAAAAAGTGCACACATACTTCAGTGCTGGTCAGCATCAACTAAAGCATTTAGCAGTAGCTGTCTCAGAACTAGACTGAAAAGCTCAGTTTTGCAAGTTTTATTTGTTGCTACAACTGACCTCAAAAATAGCTTAATCCTTGGTTTCTTGCAGTCTAAGTAGGAATCACTCTTACATTTGAAACAGTGGTTACAAGTCCTAGGGGATGGTCAGAACAACTTTGGCAACTGCCTGAGTTGTTTTACATCAAGAATGGTGCCAACAGAATTTATGCTGTCTGAATGGTTTAATGTTTCAAGAGCTGGTGCATGTAGTTTTCCAGGGAAGACCTGAGTATCTCCTACATCTTTCCTGCCAGGTTGTTCAGTGAATTCAACCTTCCCAGGCAGCAATTTGTTTTTCAGTTTTAAGTCCTTTAAAATCTGAATTGAGTTTTCATTTGATTTATCTGCTCTAGGAGGAAAAACTTCATTTGAAATATTTCTAAACATAGGGCTGTTGAATTCTGGTGGAGAAGCATTATTAGTGGACTCTCTGCTGTGACCTTTTAGATGAATAGGAAGTCTTTCATCAGTTCTTTTGGAAAGTTCAGTCCAGCAGTTGTCACCTTCCAACACAGAGGTAAAGTTTTTGTCCAATGTGTTTTCACTCTTGACAGTGCCAGTATTGCTGCCTTGAACCAGAAGTTCTTCATCCTCACTATTGTCATTGCCCTGTATCAGTCCATATCTCTTCATGTATTTCTTTGTTGCAAAAGACATGTTGTTTGGTGAAATTAAGCTAAGACCAACCATGCTCTTGTCCATATTTGTATGCAAGACATCTTGGAAAGAAAAATCCGCAGGAGGATTTTGGCCGGAGTGACTGAGAGAAAGTCGAGATAGTTGATTTTCACTGAGATACTTGAGTGCAATAGCATTTGCTTCCATGCTTAGATCAGCTACGTTAGGAGTTAAGCCACACATGCTGACATTGGCAAATGACATATAATTTAGTCCAGGAATCACTGCTTCAGGATTTATGCACGCTAAGATGCTGAAATAAAGCATCAAAAATTAGTTTAGCATTATAGTGAAAGTATTATCCATTTCACTGTTCTAGAGAACTAATGATATTCTCTTCTGACTCAATACTGACCACAACCCTAGTATCAAGAACAACCTGTCTCTGGCAGGTTTTAGTCTCTTTTTAAAGCAGGTTCATCTTGTTGGTCTATTCTTTTCAGTGAATGTTAACACTAGATGTCTTTGACCTTAAGACTCTTTTATATACCACCCAATTCAACATTCATATCTAGATAAAAGACACAAGCCTAGTAACTGAGTCCAAGAACATCCTCTTTCTCCAGTGCATGCTAATTCCAGAATTTTTACAGGTAACTTTGGAAAAAATACCTGTTTCCAGAAGCCTGAAAAAAAGTTCTGGTTTTTGAAGACAACCTTCAAATAAGAAAAATATTCATTTTCACTCATTTGCTACACTCATTTTTTTGTATACATTAGGTATCTAGTTTAAAGGCTGAAAGGACAAGCTGTGGTATTTAGATGCCATTTGGTACACTCTATACAACAGTTAGTGAAGCCAAACTCCTGGCATTCCTAGAGCTACTTGTTGTATTTAAATGAATCGAGCTTGCCAGTAGAACTCTTAAACCTATCTGAAAGACGTAACATGAGCTAGCATTTTAAATTTGTGCAGGAAACACAGACTAAGTTACTAAACATATATCCCCCTTGGCAGTGAATACAGTCTCTTGAAAACCAATCTTGATTTTTGGTTGGATCTAGAAATTACTACTCAAAAGCAATATTCTACCTGGCATTCTCCACTTTGTGTATATTTTTCTTCATTTCACTGGGCGAGTCAATTGCCACTCCGAGATTCTGCAATTGCTTGAGTGTAGCACTAATCACACTGTCTTTATCCACCACATCTGCATCAGACTTTGAGTCTCTTTCTTTTGCATCAATACTCTGTTGCCTAGGACCACCATCATTAACAAACCCTGCTTTCACAGGCAAATGATCTTGTTCAGAGGACTTCAAGAGGTGGTTTACTTGGCCCTAGAGGAAAGCAGAGCAGGGAAGAGACCACAAACAAAAATATCATGGCATAGGAGTTAATGTTAATTCAGATTATAATGTTATTCTTAATCTACAATACAGCTAAATAGGTTAATGGTGAATTTTGACAGACAAGCCAAATTTGGATTCAGTTTGGATACACTTATATAAACTCAAGCAGTGTAGTGAAATACTGAAATACCTCACATTTCAAGCTTTCTGTAAGTGTCCACTCTCAATTTAAGAACATGACAAACTGCTATTCTTCAAGATAAAAACATCTGACCTTTAAGTACCTTTGGGGTAAAATATTGGGGTATTACCATTTTAAAGGGCATTAGTTGGGCAAAGTTATCAGATGTGCTTAGTATTATCTCTAGACTACAGAATTATTTGCTAGGCAGTTAGAATCATAGTTGACAAAACTTCATGTATGCACATGGGAGTAAAGCACACAATCATTTAAGCCTTAAAAAGAGCCCCAAAAAACTTAGCTCAAAGTATTTTTCTGCAGATCATAACATACACATTTGAAAACTACATGCAATTTTCAGTCATGACAATGCCAATACTACATAACTTCAGAATTGCTGTTCTTACTATTGCATTCAGCTCACAATATCAAAAGTAAACAAATTACTAGTAAGTCCTGGTAAAGCTTCTGGTCCTCTGACGGATGCTGGGGCAGAAAGGAGACAGGCGGCTCTGGGTTTTGCTCACTAATTACCACCATGTGGTTGCTCACTCCCTCTGTTGGCTCTTTCTGTAAAGACATGCTAATACTTTCTTCTAACAATGAATTCTGGACAAGTGCTTGGGAAACATCCATATTTCTGAAAGAGAACATTAAGATAGCCAAGATATTTACTTGAAATAGAAAGCAAGAGGTATCACTGTGGGTACTTTATCTTTTCATGCGGACCACAAGTGTGGGGGGGGGGGGGAGGAGGAAGTCTTGGGCGGGGGGGGGGGGGGGGGGAGGAATTTTTTGTCTTCTGCTTGAGACTTTGAAAGTGATTGCAGAAAGGAGCCAAAGTGATCTGAGGATTGGAGAAATATACACTGTAGTGTGAAACTATAAAAGCCTGATCAGTTTTTCAAAATATGGTTTGAAAACAGTGTTGGCTTCTCTGCAGTCCAAACTGAATGAAGCTCTATGAGTTAATATTGTAAGACTAACCAACCCCAAACGTTCAAAAGTTATTTCATTTGCTTTAAAGTTTTCAGTATTTTTACTGACATTTAAAAGCCCTTAGGGGCAATGTATTTCCCATATGTTCTGCACCATGATTTATATTAATTAGTTATTCATCTTTGTAAAAATGACGTTATCACTGTGATATTTAAAGACACTGGCCAACTTCTCAAAGGCACCAAATATGCACATACACGATGGACATCAAGAACAAAGTCCAAGTTGAAATATTTCTTTAACAGATGTGAAAGAGGAATTAAAACCTACCTGGAGCTCTAAATGTTCACACAAAAAGGTAAATATTCCTGAGTGAGTTATATCAAGGTGCTCTGCAATCCTTTTAGCTAGTTGGTATATCTATATTGTATGGTATATTAACTTGTGAAACCAGACAGGTCAAAAATATTAATATACCAAAGAGATCCTAGGGTGACCCTCCTTCCTTTTCCTGTCCTTCCTCAAAAGCCAAGTGTAAGATAATGGTATTTCAGAACCTAACTGATCACTTGCCAGTGTTCAAAGTGATAGGACTTAAATGGTATGGTGTACTAGACAAGATACTTTTACTGCTACCTTAGCAATTACTCATTATTCCCCCAAAACACTCTCCCCCTTAAATCTGAGTGGTACTCTACATTCTTTCTATAAGATATTCAAAGATTTTACACATGCATAAATCCAAGTTGAAAAAAACTTAAGATGGCATCTCTCTAAAATGAGATGTTCAAAAGACTGATTTGAATCCATAACACTTACGGTAGCAGTATACATTTGCAGATAATATTGTAATCAAGGACTATGAATATTTAAGTGATAGCTTAATCATTAGCATTTTTCCCCAAGATGATTATTTTAGAAACTTAAATTAACTGGAAGGGTATTCTCCCCACTTGGGCTTTTTATAATCATAGAGAATTGGATTGTTAAGCTCCAAATTATTGAACTTTTCCTTTTGTAAAAATAACATCAATATACAGAATTTAAAGTATTTTTAAAATCACTTTTCAAGTTAGATTGAGATTGGTTGTTGCAACATGAAGAATCTGCACTTAAAAATATGGAAGATGATATCAACTAAGTTGGCATCTGCATTCAATATACAAAGTGATTAGGTATGAAATGTACAGAAATTCCAGAGACAGATATATAATCCTAAATCCTTATCTAAATCCCTCATAATTGAAAGGGTTCTGAACACCGACAGAAAAGTCACTGTAGGAAAACAACTGACTGCAGTTATGTCTCCTTTCTCCTCAAGATTTAAGGTAAGAAAAGGAATGCTGTCAGCATGGCACATGCTTTTCCAAGGTAAAGGTTTTTGCCACCAACTACTGCTGATCAGCAGGCTAGCTAAATGTGCATGACTGATGAAAACTCTGAAGGCAATTGTGTCCTGGAGAACTGTACAACTTGAAGCATGATAGAAAAAAAAAATCAAGGGAAAGAGCACAACTTAAGTCAGGTGACCATTCATAATTCCTTTAAAAAAATATGAAAAGGTAATTAAGAAAGGCAGTTAAGCTTATTATATGAACACAAGATATTTCTGGTTACTTACTGGAGTGTATTCTGATGAGTCCCTTCTTCAACAAGATGAACACTGTCTACAAAACTGGGCATGTCTACAACCTTTAAAGAAGAAGCAATACTTGTATTACTTGCATCTTGCGCAGCATTAATTGAAATGCTTATTTCTTCCTTAGAAATTTCTGCATCTTCTTTTTTCCCTTGTGGTATGGACTCTTCTTGTTTTTCAGAGGATGTATTCCAAAACAAGCTAGCACCTACAAGACAGTAATTAGCGATTGACCATTAAGAAAAGAGATGCTTTGGCGTCCTCAAACTAGAGGAATCATTTTCTCACATTCAATCTATTTTCCACTATTTAAAGTGATTTAAGGTTGAGAACAACCAAGAGTTGCCAAAACATTCAAGCCATAGTTTCTTCCAAAGCATGCATTTAGAAAATAACTGAAGAATTTTATACTTGCATTTGACCTCAATTCACTTTGAAGAGAAAATTCCCACTAGACTAACCATATTTTCCAAAGGGTTAATAGAAACCAATATATTAACATGTAGCCAGTTGCAGCTGCATAACCTTCAAATTAAGGAGAATTCAGTCTGCCTCCCTCTTCCAAATAAATACATCATGATTTTCATTATAATGAACACTATAACACATTTAATAGAATATCAGATAGGATGGAAACTACCACTTTTGAAAATATTGTATTAATTATAAGAATAATGTGGGATTTTCCCTTCAAATAAGTCATAATTCAAAATACAAAACCTGGCTGAAGCTATTAGAAAAAAAACCCTCTTCCAGCAAACAGCAGCCCCTGCCATTATAACCCAAAAGTCAAAAGTAGCTCCAGCCTAAGCTTCCAAACTCTAGCTAAAAAGAGACATTCCTGTTGTTTTTGATACCTAGATACATGTTTGTGTGTGTTAGGCATTTCTGCAAAACATTTCTTCTTCTGTGTGCAACACCCTCCCCCTCCACCAACATCCAGAAAGCGATGCAAGTTTATTCTTAAAGAACAGTATTACCTGTGCTCACAGCAATGCTCACACTTTTTCTCATGTGCAAACCTGGTGAGGACTGTGTTTCCATAGTAACAAATTCCACTTGCTTCTCAGGCTGTAGAGCATTGCTAGCTGTAACTGCTTCAGAGGAACAAGCTTGATGAGCCTGAGCTTTCAGTAAGCGTTGGATCTGTAACGGTCAGAATGGTGTAATTTGTACACTAAAATACAGTAAAGTATAATAGGCAACATTGAATTATTAAATTTGCCTCCTCTAAGATCTAGATTCAAATCTAAACTGCACTGCCACAGGAGTCATAACATTCCAGGTCTCAGTATTACATGCAGCATGAATCAAAATATCAATTTTGATGTTGGCAAAGCTAGCAAATAAAAGGTTTTCTGCATACTGGTGGAATTACACAAAGACAACTCTACTTATGCTACACTTGCTGAAAGTATTTTTTTTGTCCCTTTCATTCACATACAAGACCTATTACAAAACGCTTGGCTCTTAAGTATGTCAACTGTCCTTATTCCATGCTAGATCAACTTGGTTTCAATTAAAAATTAGGCATTAAAAACAATAGAATTATGGATGCCTGGGCAATCTTAACCCTACTCTGTCTGCAGCTACCCTATTCGGTAACTCACAAAATTTCTTGGTGGTACTGTAAAGATTCTCAATGCATTTATACAATAAAGAGGGTTTTCCCCCACTCACAACCCATGTTTTGAGAGCTTGATTTTACATACAGGAAATCTATTTAAAGCATATTTCAGTTGCAATCTTCTAGTTTAAAGCAGGAAAAACATGCACTGTACGCAATTGCACCAACTTTCCTAGCCATCATCAGCAACAAGATTTAAATTCTGGACCTTCAGCCCCAAATCACACCCTGTGAAATACAGGGCTAACAGTTTAAAAGGTACTATTTTCAACAAACCACCTGGTATTGAAATAGAACAGACCAGGACAACCAAAACCCAGTATTCTAGCCCAGCATTAAATACCTGACAAAAATTGCCAGTCTGCTGCAGACAGACTATTAAAGTTTCTTAGAAAATATCCTTAAAAGCCCAGGAAGCTGCAGGCTTGAAGGTGAGCAAAGTAGCATGCTAGTACACACTGTGCTTTACTCATATACTTGCAATAATTCCAAAATTTATGGCCCAAGTGATAAAGATGTTTTAGACAGAAACAGCAACTTGGACTACAGAATAGTCTGCTAAAATGGAAATAATCATGTTATAGAATTATAGCAAAAAATGCAAAAATCTAATTTCAAAAAGTCAAATCATTTTCATTTGTTTTAAGAGACAATCATCAGAATTAACAAGGATCCCTCAAACTGGTCTTGGTCTAGCAGGCTTTTGTCCCTAGGAGAATAGCCACCAGTTAGTTTTCTTAATTCCTCTATGAAGGGAGAGAGGGGAAGGATTTCAAAGCATATTTAATCTCCGGGCAGAGGAGAAAGCAGCCATTTCAACAAACCTGAGCTTGAAGCAATTTTAGTTGTCTATCTTGTTCTGTAAGAACCCGGTAAGCATCTGGAGATAATCCCATCATTCCATTATCTGATCCTGTTTTAGAAGCAGGCATGTGTACGCATGGTGAATGTGCTGCACAAAACTGCAGACTACAGGGGCTTGCACTTGAAGGAAGTCTTACTCCAGGCGATAAGCTATTATCAAGAGAACAGTTCCCTATTTTCCCATGATATCCCAAGCTTATAGGGCTACTAGTGGTATATCCTGTATTGCAGCAAATATTTGGACAAATGATATTTTGATGGAACGCTGAACATTGATTCTCTTGAGCCACCTCTGGCTGCATTTCTGCTCTTTGTTTGGGGCTCATTTTTCCCATTCCTTGACATGAATTTATTGGATTACATTGGACAGGAGCAAGAAACTGACAATTGTATGCACTGGCTGGACAGCAAGATGGCACCTGAATAGGCACCTGCAGTTCTGATGGTCTTCTGCAGTTCTGTGGTGAAAAAGCAGAGCCGTGGAGGAACGGTTGTGTAACAGAAGGAAGCTGTTTGGAACTGGATACTGAGGTTCTTCTAACAGGAGACTCTTCCTGCTGTGTGACTCCATTAGGATTTAACACAAGTCTTTCCGATAGCCTCTTGGGATGATGCACAGATGTATCTGGAGAAGGCCCACTACAGGGGGTTGAAGGAGAAGAGGAAGAAGATCCAGAAATTTTTCTTGTTTGAGGACCAACTTTCCTACAGTGAGACTGTTGCTGCAGTGGAGATTGCTTTGCTCTGGGAGCCTTTGAGGTTGGAACTTTCTGGCTTAAATGGTTTGGTAGTTGCCTCAAAGAGGAATATCCTGTATTAGCAGCAAAATTTTGTTTGTCATCAGAGCACTGAGCAAGGTAATACGTAGATTTCAAAGGCCATTTCTTTTTTATAGACTGATGTAGCATTGAGGGTAGACTTTCAGCATTTGAAATGCCCACAGTTTTAGGCAACTCTCCTGATTCTATGAAGCTCCCATCCAAAACAAGAGAGAGTTCAGGAACTGAAGGAAAGATCCTAGTAACCTAGAGGGATGACGACAGAAGCAAGTTTTAAACCACTTGAATTCTGCCTTTCTGCTCTTTATATGCAGAATTTCCTAATGTCTGTCAAATAAAATGTTTTCATAAAAAAGTCAACATAAGTGCCCATAACTCATAACACATGGAATAACTTTCTAAAAACTGGAGAAACCAGAAGCATAAAAAGATAGCAGTAAGACCTCTAGTATCATCCTCAGAAGGCCAGATGACTTGCATATGGAATAACAGCCATGCCTGTCCAATTAATGCCCTTCTCTGCCTGGAGGGTATTTCAGAGTATGGATTTTTCCCCTTCAGAAAGGGAACTACATGTTCTGTGTTACTACTGCTTACCCAGACAGATAGCAGCACCCTCTCGGTCTCCAGTCACTGTAGGTCTAGGTGGATATGACAATTGTGGTTTATCAAATATGCTTTATGTTAGGCGCACTCAAGTAAAACAGAGGCTATATTAGAGGATGTCTTTTCTACCCAGAAACATGCAAGGGGGTTTGCTGCCTCTTTCTTTGCCAAAAACACTGCAGCTTTTCTTTGCAATTGGCAGCAAGACTCACGCAATAAAACCTATCTTTGTTCTCAAATGCTAGCACATGTATGAATTAAGATGTCTATATTGCTGGCTCAAAGGCAGGTTGACTAAGCAGGGGTTAGGATTTTTGGGTCTATGTCTTCAGTTCTGTTTTCTGCTTCCTAACACTAACCTTTTACTTCTCAAATTTCATATTGTCCTACCTCCTTACACCTAGATAGTAAAACTTTTTTCAATCACATCTTACAATCTGAGAAGTCTAGAAAAATTATTTACTTAAGTTACCTGTTGACTCACTGGATGAGGACTTGGAATTGGTCTGGGGGATAAATCCTCATCTTCTACACCAGAGTCATGATCACTGGCTGACAACTTACTGGGTGAAGAGCCTTGGGGAGGACTAAAAAACAATATAAGTCAAATCAAAAACCTTTGCATGTCAGATTTGACAGCTGTAATGAGCCTTCACATTTTTTAACCACAAAGCCTACAGTGCAGTAACAGCATCATTTTTTTTGAAGAAGCTGTTGTTATACATCTCTTTCAGTTAGCCAGGGAGTGTCATATGGCAAACAGCTCTAAAGTCAAATAGTGAAAATTAAAATGCTGTTTTTAGGCAAAAAGATAGTAACCCCACCATTCAAATGTTAGTCTCACACTGAAGCACTGATTTATGTTACAAAGATGGAAAGTGCTAAGTTCAAGATTGTGATACTTAAAGGAGAATAAAGGCCATCTTTTAGCCATACACACAAATTTAGTGGATAAGGTAGTTTTCAAAATAACCTTTAACTTCCAACCCACACAGGTCACAGTTCAAAAAAAAATCAGAAGGAAAAGTTTTTTTAACCAACTTATGCAGATTGCAATTAAAGATTTGCTTCAAAGAAAGGTTCTCACAGAAAGCTTCACAGAGCAAACTTAAGCTCCATCAGTAAAGTCTTTTTAGAAACATGCACTGCAGGAATTGTAACCATCAATAAAAAATAAAACTCCTAGTAGTTTCTCTAGAAATTTAGTCAGCTTGACAATCTTAGTTGAAGAACATCAACTCGAGCAATAAAAAAAAGCCCATTCAAAGATTTTTGTGTCATAGAAGATTACTGCAGTTGTAGCTAACCTGATGCAGTGCACAGCAGAGGCCAAATACTTAATTTTTGGTGTATAAATGATATCAGAAAGATACCTTCTAACAGGAAGTTTCTTGCAGATCCTACTGAAGAACTCAGTTTCTGCATTTTGCTTCTCAGTACTCAACTCAAAGTGGATAGGATTCTTGTCTGAAGGTTCAACATTCTGAAATGAAATTTTGTGTTACGAAGCATGCAGTATTCTGGTTTTGACCACTGAAGTACTACTCACAAAGGAATAGTTTTAAGAAAGCTTATATTTGATTATTTGTTGTCTGTCCTCTGCTTTCAATTCTCAATTCTTTCACCACTACAGGGAGGCAGGCAAGTTCCCTTCCTGTTTCACATTGCTCCCTCTGCTACTCTGTAAAGTTGTTGGCCTAATTATAACCATGAGCAGATGCTTCCTCACTGTAACTGCTTAGTGACCTCTTCCACAAACTTTCACCATTATAGGAAATAGCAACTGTTCTACTTTACTGCTGCAGACACCACAGCTGGGAAAGATTTGGAGACTATAGAAGCTCACCTCCATTACTAAGAACCTTGTGATTCTCAGGAAGTTAAGCTGTACCTAGGTTACCTGGGAGAAGGCAGCCCCAAATAGGATTAGGCGTTTGGGAAGGGAACATGAAGCAGAACAGCACAGGATACTACTCTAGCTGCCTCTGCCAGAACACAGAAGCATGTATTGAACAGACTAACAATTCAAATTCAAGTTCTGTCCAAGCCAGGAAAATATTTAAGCAATAGAGATTCTCTAGAACTTCTCTAATGTTACCTGAACTTCTCACTTTCTGTATCAATGAAATGCTTTCAAAGAGTTACTTTGTGCAAAAATAAAACTGCTCTTGCTTTGTTACAGTAGCACAAGAGCTCTGTAGATGAGTAACCACCCAAATCTCTTTTGCCTTCAATTTCCAGGGAAGCACGACTACCTAGCTTTGCTCTCCAGAAAAAAATAGCCAGTAAGCATACAGTATAGCAGATTCACAAGTACTATAAGAAATCATAATTTCTGCTGAGAGAACAAGGTCACTAACAAGGAGTACTATCAAAGTTGAACACAACACTGCATTTTAAAAGACAAATTCTTAATGCTATTAAAAATAAGCAGTTGTGGACTTTGGATGTCATCCTTCAATTTTAGACAAACCTTGAATTTACAGTAATTGTTGCAAAAACCCTAGCTTTGCAGAGCTACATCATTTTCAAACATTGTAGGTTTTTCTGGGTCATACTAATGTGACTTCTTCTGTAAGTACTTGAAATTTGAATTTTAATGCAAGCTACCACAATGTATTAGGAAACCAAGCCACTTACTTTGAAGAGGTGTACTGTTTCAGCACAAGTTAAGAGCTGAAACCCTAGTTCAGTCTGTCCACTGCATGGAATGCACTCATAAAACTCTGGTTCCTTGTGCGTCAATGAATAAAGCACAACAAGAAAACTTCCAGATTCTGAAAAAACCCTAAAATTAAAGAAAAATATATATATTTTTTAAAATTTTATTAAACTGGAAGGTGGTCCTCAGTTTCTCAAAATATCAGGTACAACTATCACGTAGTTTAACAAACCAGTGAGTCATTATTTGCATTTTGAGCTGTACTGAGCTACAGAAGTAGTTGACTATGACCATGCCACGCATAAGAATTAAAGCAAAGTAGAAAAATAGTACGAATGATTTTCCTATATCCTTTAGGATCACTTAGTACTTCAAATGAATTCCTAGAAGACTTCAATCATAGTATAGACAAAAGCATCTGTTTTTCTAAGAGATTGTGTAAAATGATATCAGGATTATTTGACAATTCAATGGAAGTCATATCTTTAAGACATTCAGTGTTTCAGTTATCCTTAAGTATTCAATGTTCTTCAATTATAAAAGAAAACAAAAAGAAAAATTTAAGAAAATTATACTGAAGTGCTTTCTATAGCTACAAAATAGTGAGTAAAGGCACTCAATATTTAAAACAAAAAAGATCAAGAACAATTAAAACAGCAATGTGGATTTTCAGAAAAAGGTACTACTTTCAGAGAAATTATTTTTGCAGCACTTGTGCTTGTTTGTTAAAAATTGTATCTGTGATAGAGAAAGCAGTAAGAAGATTCTTCAAAAGCACATTCACATACAACTTCAATTATATCTTGAGAATTAAAAAATTATGACACAGATTAAAGTCTGCACAGAGGTTAATTCTGTTTGCATGGTTCATCAAATCAGCCTAATCCACTTCCAAGATGGCATCAGTGAAAGTTAATGAGTGAAACATCTAACTTGCCTATCTCAATCATATAATCTAATTGGGCCCTTATCTGCATTTTAGGGTAGTTAAATTCTTCAGGAAAATAATCTGTTCAGTAATTACAAACATACATTTAAATGTAGCTAACATTTTTATTTCATAATTTAAAAGAAAGCATGGTAGTCCAGAAGAAATCAAAATATCACCTTATATGAAACTTATTTACCTGAAGAACAGTTTTAAAACAGTTTAACACTAACTCCCTTACAAATTCCATACAAACAGAACTTCAAACATTACAAATGAAAAAACATAGAAATGAAGAACTATTTACTAGTATAAAAAATGTAAAATTGCTAACTACATAAACATAGTATTTAGCAAGTATTAACAAGACAACATTAGCTGCAAATCAATATACTTCATTGGTTAGATATCAACCAGGGAGAAAACCTCGGTCAAAGAAAGCACTGATGAGAAAAGTTCACACCCCAAACCAATGTCTGCTGCCCCATCCTTTCCCTCTCCCCCCATATAAACTGAAGTTTCCCAATTGCTGATTCTTATCATTAAAGTCACAGCATTTTAGTTTAAATACTAATACTTACTCTCTTCAGTCTTCGGAACATTAACAGCTTTCCAATACTTTGTAGTTTTAGTTTTCAGAAAATTAGTGTGGGGGAGACAGAATTATCTTTTTAACTGCTCTTTCTATTTCCTATATACCATAGCAGTCACAGAATTCCCCCAAATATCCTTGAACAGAGCCAGTGTTGCATCAGGCATGTGCATGAGTTTGTGGGGGATACATTTAAGTTGTCAGTAGTTTGTTTTGCAGATGAAAGTCACTTGCCTTTCCTGAATTGACGAGCTGAATAAATACCGCAAACAAAAGGCCCAGACTTGAGGACTGTAGATATGGGTAATTCCACTCAACCAACTAAAAGTAAGAAGAAATATCCAATTAGAGAGAGTTATATTACCAAGCTTCCACTAAGTACTCATTCAAATATATCTCAAATCAATAGGTGCATTAGGCTAAAACTGTACTAACAGCCACTTACACTCCAACTAACGGTAGAGCATAAGCCTTGGGATCAGATTCAAGCAGCAAAAGCAGCTTTCGTGTCTGGTCCATAGTAAGGTAGCTGAAACAAAGCAGAAATGGTGGTTTTTTTTTTTTGTTTTTTTTTTTTGTTGTTTTTTGTATTTTAGTATTTTGGAACTCTAACAGCTTTTTAGAAAACAACTACAAGACAAATGCATTTTTAGAAAACACTGCAAGAAAAATGTTTGTAAAAAATTAGATTCAGCTCATTCGTCCATACTTACAGGAACTCTTCAGCTTTTCATCAATTCCCTACACATCAAAGCATTATTATATACATTTACTTAATATTCTGGTAGTCTCAATGAATCCAGAAGTGATGTCATGTTAAATCTGAAGAGCAGCTTTCAGAGATGGATTCAAAAGATCCCTCTCCAAATAAAGTGGTAGTCAAAGTGCTTAGAATTATCTATACTTCAGTTCATCCTATTGGTAATCAGTCCGAATAAGGATTCTCCAACACCACCTTATAAGCATGATTAACACATTTTTTTTATTATTATTACCATTCACCTGGTTTGATTTTAGAGACAGCACTGACCTTGTCCAAAAATTTGGATGCTTTTTATAGTTATTTTGTTAGCTAGCAGGGTCTCATTCCACCCTCACATCTGTCCCACGTAGGAAGGTCCTTTACTGAAGTCAAAAGCAAGAATTCGTGCTGAATAGTTCAAAATTTTTACTCTATCCCATTTCCTGCTTCTGTATTAAAATTTTCTAGATATTAGAAATTATGCTCCTTTAATTTCAGTTAGTTTATTAAAAAACAAAGTACTGGTTGAGATTCCTACCTTTCTGGTTTTAAGACAGGCAACCAACTGACACAAAACTTTGATAGTTTTAGCATTAACCTTTACTTACCCACATTTATAAGTCCCTTGAACTTGTGCAATATTCATAGGACTATTCAAGTTTCTTGCTAGGGCTGTAGGAATAATTGGGACAGACTTCATAGGAGTATATTCTAAGATATTTGATGCAGTAATAGAAGCCCAGTGAAAATCAAAATTTAGATTATCCAGGTTTTCTGTGAAAACAATGTGAGCTCTAATGGTCAGCAGTTTAGAAAGATCCAGTGAGTCTTTACTGCACAGACTGTGCTGCAGACCCTAGAAGTTGAGGGGAAAAAAAAAAGTTAAATAAACTTGATGCCATATCACTACCACAGCACAATTTGTATTACAATGGAAACTTAAATCATCTATCATAGCTAGTATTGCAATAGGCACTGTATTAAAAAATAAAAATAAAAATAAATCCAGGTCTCAAAAGCTGATAGCTATGCTGGATAGAATAAGTAATAATGTAAAATACATCCAAAATTATTAAACCTTGCATATCTTAGCACTACTTTATAATACATTTGAAAGCATGAGGTTACTTAAATTAAATAAAAACTAAAAATAATAGGCAACTAGAAGGTTCAAGGTGACGTATCAAAACTTATTTGCATTCAATAAATTTGTATTTTAAATGTGGGCGTACCATCATGAGAAAGCTTAGAGAAAAATTAAGACTCAGTTTGTATTATAAAAATACACACAACAACATTTACAGGTAAATGTTTACCAGAGTAGAAGGTATTTACTGGACTACGTTTACAGTAGAGTATAGAAGAGACAGATATACATTTCAGCTATAGCTAGTAGCCAACATGGATAAACATTTTCTTGCAAGTCACTTGCCTAGCAATACTTTTTACCAGCTGTTGCATAAACACTGCAACTTCATCATGATGCATATAAAAGAAAAAGATGCTTTTTCTTCTTTAAGTTTGTTGCTATCACAGTTGTGTTGCTCATTTTGGTGGTTAGAGTAGCTGGAAAACTATAGTCAGAGAGCAAGCTCTTAGTTTGAGATTCAAGTGCATTATCTTTAAATATGTGGAAGTTAGTGATTTTAATAGTTTCAAATAAGATCTTTAATGACAACTAAGCAGCTCATTTCACTCAACTGGGTAAAGTCTTCCTTCAGCCACTACTTCAAATCTATTACCTGAATTTGTTTTAAATTGATGTGCAGGGAAAAAAAAGAAAAAAAAATCAAAACCAGTGCACTGTGCAATCTCTTATCTGTAAGATAGTTTAAGAGAGCCAGAAGCTGCCAGGTTTACCTTAAAAGTCAAACTGATATCTTCAGCTCTATGCACTGTAATGCCATCTGAAGAAGGTCCCCAAGAATTAACTGTACATGGAATCAAAAAGTCTCCAGGAAGGGAAGCAGTTGGAATTTTGCCAGATCCACTAGCAACTTCTCGACCAGGATCAAAACGGTCTATTGTTACTGTTACGCCTTCCCCATCTGGAGAGGAAAAAAAAAAAATCATACCTAAATTCCTGCCTGATCAAACGTAAAACATTATCTAAAGACCAGTAAATCAGTCTACTTGATAAAGCCTTGTTAAGCACCCAATATTGTCTGTTTGCCTGATTTTTTGAAAAGTTACCATCATCCACTGTGAGGGTCCCCAGCAAAAAACAGGAAAACAATTGCTTTTCATTCTGCTTAGCATGACGATAGGCAAGACGCAGGGTCTTCTCCATTACCAATATTTTTGGGTTTCTAACAAAAAAACAATGAGCAAGTTTAACATCAAAATTATTTACATGCCTTTTTTTATATACATATATACACATATACAAAGAAACGTTTTATATATTGTAAGAAATTCCAGGCCTTTTATTGTCTTATTAAAATAAAATATACAGTAACAGTCCAAAGTGCTTAACAGCAGAAAGGGAAAAATTAACAACATTGTATAAAACTTGAATGGAATTTTATCTGGTGTTCTGTATATGTCTTTTATCATTCATGTTTTAAAAAAATGTATTTTAACTGGAGTGGCTACACAGAATGCACTGCAAGACCATTCCAACAAGATAATTTCAGGTTGACTGGCTGAGCAAACAAAGGGGAATAATTCTTTCTATACAGAATAAATAAGGAGGAGAGAAAAGAGCTTTTCAACTAAAAACATTTTTACATGAACAAATAAAGATTAACAACAACTATGAATTATTTCAATAGAAGGAGGAAGACGTCAGCAACACTAAGACCAAAACACACAGCATTTAAATAGTCTCTTAAAATAAAGCAACAGAATGGTCAAAAAGCTTGAATAATTTTGCAATGGAGTTCTTTCATTTTAGTATAGAATTTAGTATAGATATTTAAAAGAGCAAAGACTGGGCACATGAACATACATGAACTACACCTGCAGAAAAATAGGTAATTACCAATATTTTTACATCTGTTAAAAAAAAAAAAGTAACTAAGTTTGGAAGCTAGTGCAGTTAATATTGATTTTATTTTAGCTTTATGTAGCTTATAGATTTTGATTTTTAGAGAGGTCAAAGTTGAAACAGTGAGGCTACTGGCCTACATGAATGCTGCAATGATGATTTAAATCCTATCTGATCAAGATTAACCAAGTGAAGTATCTTCATAAAATAAAAATTAGTAATTACTATATTCAAACTACTAGAGAGGATTACCAGTAAACATGCCTTAAGAAAGAGAAAGCCTCTAATCACCAAGGGCTGAAAATTAGACAACTGATCAGCAACAATGCCCTTAAACTTTGCATGCTGTGCCTCACTATTAAAACTTGGTGAGCAAGGTGAGGAATTCAGCACCAAGGGCTTAATTTACATTCAAAGAACATTATGTGGCAAGGACATGCAGAGGCCCTCTGACTTCTATGTAAAATCTACCCACCTCTCAGTCAGTACTTTCCATTGCTACAGAAATTAAATGTTCTGTGTTCTTCCCCTACTCACAATAATATTCTTAGATGTGTTTTAATATCTAGAATAAGATTTTTAAAACAACATCTACATATATATTATCCCTAAGTAATAAGGACCAGTTTTTAAATCTGTATTTGTTTTGTAAGTGAGGTTAGGTATTCCTCACCCTATAAATTCACAACTGCTTCAGATTTGCATCTAGACTCATTCCAGATAAAATTATATATTAAAACTAAATTTAACTCAAACATCTGGATTAAATACTGAAAGTTCTGATTTCTTTTACTTGAAGCATGCTATTTTTATTCAATTGTAATACACATTCTTGTTCATAAATACAGAAGGGTAGGCTAAAGAAAACAAGTATGCATTTACTTTTACATCTTTCCATTTTGGAAGGAAACTGAAAGAAATTGCAAGTTACTTTAGCATGAGGCACCTCAAACCCAATTGACTGTGATACACCACCAAAACTGCAGTCCTCAAGTATTTCCAGTGAAAAGCTCTGTATTCTTACAAACATGCTGGCTCTTTCTTTTCCCCTTAGGTCCCATACA
This sequence comes from Rhea pennata, assembly GCF_028389875.1. Lineage (NCBI taxonomy): Eukaryota > Metazoa > Chordata > Aves > Rheiformes > Rheidae > Rhea > Rhea pennata. The sequence goes on along the minus strand of NC_084670.1, from coordinate 10,159,497 downwards.
CCAGATTCAAAAGAGGAAAAGAAAACTATGAATCATAAAATTTAAGGCAAGTCATGGTTAAATCAAGAAAGTTATTTATACCTGTAATAGCTGATATGTGAACCAACGACATCTCCCATAGGGACTGGGTCCCAAAGTGCACACTTTGTCAAAGGAAAACTGAAAGGGACCATCCTTTCTGGAACAAATCTGGGGAGAATACAGCAAAGAAAAAAAAGCAAAATGGATTTAGCTCAATACTTTCATATAGCATTTATCAAAATGGGCAAAGGAATAAGCTGATAATAAAAACAAATAGCCTACATAAGGGTTTTTTTGTTTGTTGTTTTTAAGGCTCAACCAATGAATCGGGAACTTTGCCCTATGAAGTTGTCAAGGATATGAAACACAAAGTGAGTATGGGACATTCATTTTCTACTGGACAGTTCCTTCACACAGTCTTAGAAAATGCATGGCCAAAACACAAGCTTGCAGGATACGGCTCCTGAAATGAAGCTGTTCTAACTACATCTCAGAAAAGATCAACAGAATATTTCAGCAGAAAGCTCCATGGCACAGAAAAGAAGAAAATTCAGAAGGCATAACACTAGGTTAGTTGTCAAATGCCCTAGCAGTTTTACTCAGTATTTAAGGTGAACATTCACTTCATTTAAGTTTTGAAGACTTTTAAAATAACATTATCTTAAAGTCAAATAACATAATACACAAGTTGCGATCACACCTCAAACTAGCCTGAACAAATTATTCTGTAGTCACAAACTGATATACACAGGTAGAATTTAATTTTAAAAGCCACATTAAGTAAAATATTGAACACTTGGCCAATATCCCATTATCCCAACTTCCTTTTTAAGTATTTGAAGCTTCAAAGCTCACCAAGATGTTTTCTTTGTACTTCCCTGAGTCCTCAGGAAAGAAGTTCTCTACATTTACAGCTGCCCTGTAGGAAACTCACAAGCATCTCTTATGCTTCCTACGATAGCCGACAGACTCCCGTTAAAGGGCAAATGCTTTACAAAACAGGTGCCTAACTTAGCCCTGTAACGGGGAGGTTTCTCCGGCTCTGTGTGTTAAGCAGGTTTATAAAGCCGCACCGGTTCCACGAGATTTTTGTGAACGTACATCAGAAACAGCCGGACCCTAACAACCCGCGCTGCACTCGCAGACAGGCACCGAGCCCGGAGCGTGACCCGAAAGGCTCCCAGCGATGCAGTCTCGCAAGGAGCGGCACCGCGGCCCCTTCCCGGGCGGTCTCCGCCGCTGCGAGCCGCGGAGCGCGGGCTCCGTGCGGGGCGCCCGCGGCCCCTCCCCCCTCCCCCGGCGCCGCAGGGGCCTGTCAGCGTGCCCTAAGCGAGGGGCCGAGCGGCCAGCGACACCCGTTCCCGCAAGGCCTGACGACGGCCGCGCTCCCGGAGGAGAGGCACCGGTCACCGCCTCACCTGCCGCCGCCGCCGCTCGGGCGGCCGCTCAGTCCGTCCCGCCCCGCTCCGCTCCGGCACCTTCCTCCGCCGAGGACTGACGCCGCGCCCGGGGCCGCCAACTCTTCCCGGCCAATAGAAAGGCGCAGCGAGCACTGCTCCCGCCTCCCCCACCCTCTCTCGCCCAATAGAAGTGCGGCAGAGACCCACCGGCTCCACCAATCAAACCGCACCCCTGGGAACCAACCGCCAGCGCGCGCGCGCAGGGGATTTAAAAACGCAGCGCAGCGAGCTCACAAACGGTCCGCGGGAGGGCGGGGAGCGCGCAGGCGCAGAGGCCGCGGCGTGGTTGCCATGGCAGCGCGGCGGGCCGCCGCCATCCCAGGCGCCGGCGGCGGGGCGGAGGGAGCCGCCAGCCGCGGCACTGCCGCAGGGCGCAGGCGGGGCGGGAGGCTGCCCGTCAAACCAAGCCCCTGCCGCGGAAGGGTAGCGGCAGAGCAGAGGCTTCACCTCACCGTCTCCTTTGCTCGAGTCTCCGTGGAGAAGCCCGCGGGGAGGGAGCTCGTCCAGGCCGCGCTGGCTCGCCGGGCCTGCCCTGGCGCGGGGGCGCTGCCCCAGCTCTCACCGCTGCTTCAGGCTCTCACCAGGCTTTCACAGTTCCAGCAGCTCTTGCCAAACCTACAGCATGGGCCAGAACTCCTCCACCAGCATGGTCCTGCTGCATTACTTAGGCCAAGGCATCCCTCAGGCCTTGCTCTTTCAAAACCAGCTATCCCTGCGCATGAACGATCCCACAAAGCTAATACTAAGCCACGCAAAACATATGGGTGGCTCAGTTATGGTCTGACTACCGCGATGTTTGCACAGCCTGGGTAAACTTTACCCAAGCATTTCCTTGTGGCTGCAGTTGAGACGTGGTTGCTACCGCTCCTACAGCCGGTTGCAGGGTGCCGGTTGGGACAGCAATTCCTGCACAGAAGCAGTTTCCATGGCAGCAGTAAGGACAGCCGCTTTGCCCAAATCTCAGAATCCACGTACTGCTCAAGGTGAGCATCCGCAGTGTAAACCATGAAACCCAGGTCAGCTGGATCCACACTAAAATGTATTAGGCTCAAACAGAGTAAACAAGCCAATAAAAAGACATAAATGTATGGTCCACGCTCTGCCTTTCTGATGTACCCATGACTGACTAATTTTAATCTAAGATGGATTATTTAGCAATGTCAGCCGCAGTAGTGCTTCGGGATCCACATACAACCCAACATTCAGCCTGCAACGGACAGCAGGCGCATGGTCATCTTGAAGAGAGAACAGTCTTCCTGTTACTGAACTTGCTGTTGTGTTTCAACCAGTGAAAGCTGTGGTTCATGCTATACAGGCAGGGTAGAGGTGTTGGTGAAGAGCAAACGTAGCACAGATAAGCCTGACGCTGGACAAGCAATGTATATGCATAGACCTGAAGGCAGTTTGGTCATAGCCACACGCTTGTTTTGTGCCCAAGGGTCCAATTCTGTATTTTTAATCAGCAAAATCCTCATCTGAAGCTCCAGAAAAAAAAGTAAAGTTGGACTTTTTATCTGCTGTCATCCTGCTCCAGTCCACTTCCACATGATCTCAGCCTCCAGCGCTACTCACTGTCTCTGCCCTCAGTCCATCAGCCACTCCTGTCGCCCAGCTACTTGGGGACAGGCGCTACTGACACCCTATGGTGATCCAAGGCTGAGAAAGAAACCAGAAAACTGCTTCTCTGGGGCACCCTTCAAATCTAATGAGGCAAATTGCAGACGGGGAACTGCGTAATGCACGTTAAACGTTAAAACATTCCACGCTGGAGCAGGAGAACGGAGCATCGCACGTTGGAGTAGGGCAGAGCGATGCAGCTTCAGACTGCGTTCGGATTAGGAGGACAGCGCGCTGGACACACAACTAGGGGTGCGAGCGTGCACCCCGGGTTAGGAGGTACGCGCCTTGGCTCGTCGTGCTTGGGAGCACGCCGTACTGCTCCCGCAGCGCAGCGCAGCGCCCGCTGCCGCACCACGGCCCGCTGCGGCCGCCAGCGCCCGCCGGCGGCAGCGGCCCCGCCCGCGCCGGCGCTGCACGTGCGCCGGCCGCCGCCCCGCCCGCCCCGCCCCGCCGGGACCCGGAAGCACTTTCCCTGTGCGCGGAGACACCTCAGCGGCCGGTGCGCGGCGGCGGCTCCGCCTCAGTCTCAGTCTCCGTCAGGGCCCCGGTGTCTGCCGCTCGCGCCCGCTGCCGCCGCCCGCCCCGCGCCCGCTGCCGCCGCGGCCCTGCTGCTGCTCCGCCGCCGCCTCCTCCTCCTCATGAAGCCCGTGGTCGTCTTCGTCCTCGGCGGGCCCGGGGCGGGCAAGGGGACGCAGTGCGCCCGCATCGTGGAGGTGAGGGCGGCGCGGGGCTCTGCGCGGCGGCGGCGGCGGCGCGGGGCACGCTGGGGCTCGTAGGCGCCGCCGCCGCCCCCGCCGCGGCTCGCGGCCGCGTCGCCCCCGCGGGCCGGCGCTCGGCCCTTCTCCCGCGCCCCGCCCGCGCAGGCGTTCACGTGCGAGTCGCTGACCCTCACCCCTCCGTTAGCTGCCGCCTGCGCAGCCGCGGCGCGGGGGGCTGCGGCTCGGAGCCCCGCTTCCCAGCCGCGGCGCTGACCTGCCGCGCCGCCGGCGCTGCGCCGCCCGCCCCGAGGGCTTCCCCTGCCGCCCGGGCCGCAGGGGAGCCGGCCGCAGCGGGGAGGGCAAGGGGCCTTGCCCCGAGAGGGGCTCCCCCGCCCGTTGCGCTGTCCGGCGGGCTGTCCAGCAGCACGGGGTCTTTTCCTATCCTGCCTTTTCCTTCCTCAGCACGCCCGGGATCCTCCACCAGCCGGGCTGTATGCGCTCCTGCAGCGCCTTTGTGCAGTGGGACACCCGCTCTGTGGTTTTGGACGTTGCAACAGAGTGCCTGCTAGCAGTAATTCATAAGGGAGCACTGATTGTAGGCAGTGTGTAGGAGGAAAGGCAAGATTGCATCTTCAGAGAAGTTATTAAATACTTGGACAGCAGTGAATGAGAGGCTGCTGTGCGTTGGTCTTGGGGCCTCTCCTGCAATCTGATCCTTGTGGGTGGATCCTACACGTATGCATGGCCACGTAAGTGACTGCGGAGCTGTGATGTTGCACCCGTGCAGGTTGGACTGTGGATTTTGCGGTCTGCGGAAGGATGCAAGATCCTGTATGCTATCTGAGAATATATGACTTGAAAATCATAGGGTCAAGATCCATTTCTTCTGGAGCCTGTCTCTTAAACATAAGAACTGATACAATAGGCATTGCCAGGAATTGGTTTTCTGACCCTGTGTTACCCTTCTAAGTTGTAAAAGTTAAATGTTAGAACTCAAACTAAAGTTTTGTTCTGTAATAGAATATGCCAGAAGTTGAAATGTATTTTGACCATATAAAATTAGTCTAATTCTTTCTCTTTGAAGAGTTTAAAACAGATAGTTAGGGTGAGAATACCTTCTGCTGGATTTTTTTGCATTTTTAGTTTTCCAAATACATATTTACAGTATTTTAAAACAGAGCAAGTACCTAAGAAAGAAGATCAAATACATAGGTAGTGTAAAATGCTGCTGCTGCTTTTTTTTCCCCCTAAAACAAGTCTTAATTGCATTGTATTCTGTTTGATAATTGCAAAAACAATTAAGGCTGAATGCTTCCTAACACGTGTGTGTTGGATCTGAAACGTTTTTTTTTAAATGAGCAGATGTGTATATTTTTCTCACTTGAAAGCCTTGAAGGATCGAGGTTTATCCATACCTCCACTTAGAGAAACGACTAAGAACTGTAACTATGCCTATGTTTCTGAAACTATTGATGGAAAAAAACCGCAAGTCCTCACACAGACATGTTCTGTGTGTTCTATTCTGGTGATGCTCTGGCAGTGCCATTGCAGTTTCTTCATGCTGACATTATATCCCAGTCCTCACTACCATACAACTTGGTTATATAAATTTTGTCCAGACAGAAAAGTGCCTTTATGACTCTAGCTCTGAAGGATTTTAACCTCAAATTATATACTCTCATTCAAACCACTTTATTCTTTAAATTAAATTGCGGGATGAAAGGTTCATAGCTGTCATTAAACCATTTTGTTAAGGTCAAATTGTGTCTGGTACATACCAAACAAATGAGCTTAAGCTGTAGGGAAATTTTGTAGGCTTTCATTAAAGGCTTTCTCCAAACCGTTAATGTAGCCTCAGGACTGAAGTACCTTGTGTGGTTGCTGCCCCATGTTTAGAAATATAAATACCTTTGACTTGATAGACTAATATAATTGGGTAAAGATCAGTTTTGTAGCAGGAATTCAAATGAGTCATTGCTACTTAAATTGTATTTGTGGCTAAAAATGAAGGGGGGGGAAGTTTAACTTTGCATATACTGTATTTGTTTTATTTTGAAGCCTGGAAAGGGAAATCCAGATAATAACAAACATAAGTTTGCTTTAATTTTGGTCTTTATATTCATTGCACATGAAGTTCTTAAATCCTGTGTTATGAGCTGACAGTAACACAGTAAGCTGGCAGTGGTGAGCTTTTCTGCTCTCTTGGACTCTGCTTAGCAGATGCTGGGTAAGCTTGGAGAGAGAGAGTCTGAGGTAGTTGAAGTAAAAGTTAGTTTGACTGCATCCTAGTGGAAAACATTTTCTCTAAGAGTGTGAACAAGGAAGTGGGATGAAATGTAACTGAGGTTCTGGAGTGCAACACTTCTTTTTTTTTTTTTTTTTTTTTCCCCCAAGCACACATCCTTGGCTTAGCCTTGTAAAAGCCCCGCAGAGAACCCTAATGCAGGCGATTGAATAGCCTCTACATAGTCAGTGCTACCTTTAGGTTGAAAGTGTGTTTTTGATTGAATTTAACCCCCTCATTGGCAGCTTGCCATAGAGTAGCGTGAAGTAAAGGGGCTATAGTTGAGTAATAATAAACTCGATTCATCCTTGTTGTAAATGGTCTGATTTATATCAGTTTATGCTAGGAGTGAATCTGACCTGATATCTTGCTGTAAACCTTAAGTTGGTGTTTAACAAAGTAAGTCAGTATGAGCTATAAATACTTCTTGATTGCTGTACATACTAGAGATTTGGGACAGAGCATTTGGCGTTGCCTTTGCTTAGATAAGATCTTGTATGATTTTAGCTTAAAATGATTTCATTCAAAAACAAGGATGACTGTACGTGGTTTGTGGATTGAAGGGAGCATTGTAGCAACCTCAGAACAGTTTTGCAAAGAAGTAATATAATTGTTCTAAATATCCAGAGAAGGGAGATGGCTAGGTAAAATAATGTATTTGCTAAGTACCAGCCTAAATCATAGGAGCTTAATATGTGTGTGCTGGAGTTCTTTATTATTCAGAAGGCATGTATTCATGCCACATTTCGACCAATATGGAGGAGTGATTTGAGGGAATGAGATGCAAAAAGAAGCAGAAATGGATATTGACACAGTGTACAAAAGAGAACAGTAGGTAAGTGATTAGCGTTCTTTATCATAAATAAGGTTTGAAGAGACGATGAACCAACTGAGTTTCCTCTTATATGGAGTGAAGATTTCTGTGTATGTTCCATAAACTCATGGAATTATTGTTGGAATGTGATTTTGGCATAATTGCTTTTCTATGCCAATTCATCCTGTTTAGAAAGAAAGTAAATGCCTTCTTTAGTTCTCATTCTCTCAATTTTAATTCTCCAAATCACCAACTCTCCTAAAACTTTCTACAGTAGGGTTATGTGGAGTTTGACATCATCCAGAACTGTTGCATAGGTTGCTGTGTAAGCCAAATCATTTGAGCAGGTAGCTGGATAATTTCATATGAATGCAGATTCTTGCAATAACCTTCATGCTTTCCATGGTTATATACATGTGTATAGGACAAAGTGAGTATGTTTTACTGCTCTTCTGTGAACTTAATTTTTTCCTTGAGTTTACCATAACGACTTTGTAAGTAAACTGTATTCTGCCTCAAATCTGTGCAAAGTATGCTTTTGTTAATTTAAATTTTAAATCTTAAGAACCTTTGTCTGAAATATAAAGCTCTTCAGAAAAAAAAGAATAACAAATTATTTGTCTTTGTCCCAAACAGAATCTCAGCTGTGTGTGTTTTTTTTTTTTTTTTTTTTTTTTTTTTTTTGACAAGGTTATTCTGTAAGAATTTTGGTCATGCAAGACATCTCTGTCTCTGTGTAGCCAAAATACAATTATTTAATTATTTTCCACCACAGCACTATGCTGAATATTTTTGTGGAAATTTAAAGTAATACCACAAGGTAGGATGCTGAGTCTTCTCCTTTTGCAAGAATGTAAATCAGTATCTTAGTGAAAGAGGTTACTTTGGGATAAATGATAAGGAGATTTCCTAGGGTAAAGAAAACTAAGCAAGGAAGAGCTCATTGTATTGAACACTTCTTTGAAAGTAGCAGTTGACTCAGGTTTTGCTGTCAGTTGTTCATTGTCTGCTGAAAGCTCCATGAGAGACAGTTAACTTTCTTGAAAAAATAATTTTTTAATTAAACTGAATTTCTGAAATCTCTTCCTAGAACGTCAAGTATTAGCAGTGTGTTTACCCTTGAGTTTTCAAAACAGCTCTGAAGTTCAATTTATGAAATGATGATGAGTATTTGTGGGTGTTTTTTAAGGTTTATCCGTATATTCTTCCATTTTACAGCACGCAGACTTGCTTACTGAGCATTAATTTTGGACTCTCCCAAATCTATTGGGTGGCTTTCATTAACCTCAGTGTTCCTGAAACTCCCAGGTACTCTTTTTTTTGCCTCCCTGACTACTATTGCTAGGATTTCCTGTGTGTGTGTGTGTGTGTGTTTTTTTTTTCCAGAGGCAAGAACATATTCAAATAAATATTTTCTTTTTTTCTTTGAATAAGGATAAAGAAGGTCTATTAATATATTACAGCTTATATCCCAAAATTCTTCCACATGCTGATTGCTAGTAGGACAGACAAAAGCTTTTTATTTTGTTTCATTTTTTTGAGTGCTGCAGGCTGTACAGGATTTTAACCTGTTCTTGATTCCAAGGTTCTGATCTTGGAACTTGTAGCAAATATCAGTTGTTTATTAAGGTTGCCCAATGTATGACAAGTCAGAACTGGGGCAATAAAAGTCCATTTTTTTGTTTAAATCTTAAGCCCTTTGACTTTCGTTTTCTGATTAACTCTGATAAGCCAAGATAGGAGTCGAGGTCAAAGTAATAACTTGTTTCTCCTGCTTTTTCTTGTCTTCTCACCTAAATAAGTTTTTTAACTTTATGCGTGGTGGATTGATGTGTTGCTGGATCGTAGGGGATTCTGACTGAATCGAAAATAAATCTTTGCCAAACAAAAGCTGGCTATGTAAGGAGCCTCAGCAGCAGCTCCCTTCACACCATTGGTCCTCTCTTACTGCACTGAGAAATTTGGTAGGGTGGACTCTGCCTTATTCATGTATTGCACAACTATAACTCCTATTTTCATTTGTAGTCTTTATTAATCTATTTTATTTATTGTATTTACTGAAAGCAAAGCACTGCTGCTGAGGTGTGGAAGTTGCAAATTTTGGCTGACAGAAGATAGGTAGAAGTGGCTGCAATACAGAGCAAGGAGAGACATTCCAGGACTCTGCAGTCTCAGGTTTTAATTTGGAGATGTGGCGCGTACAGATCACATTTCCTAGTTTGCTGTGCTGGGTGGGGCCTGATTTAACAGTGTGAAGAATAAGCAAGCTATGGTCTACTCTGCTTCATGGAGTACTGTTAAATGCTGTTCTAAATATCAGTCATGGGATTGTTAGAAACTTAAGATTCCTTAGTTTTTGAAAACTGTGGTGGAGTGGAAAGGCGAAAAGATGTTTACAGTGGTGTTGAAAATAGCTGATTTTTTAAATGAATAATTAATTTTTGTAATGGACTGCGATTATGATTCTCCAAACAAACAGTCTTGGAAGTAACCAGAGCTACCTGTATAGTAGCAACTTGTTAGTTTCTTCTTTTTCTTTTTATAGAAGAGCCTTCCAGTCAGCTAGCGTAGTGGAAAATGTTCTATGAGATATATTTCTTTCTCTTTCCCCCCCACCCCAGCTAGAATCTAAAAATCTCTCCAGATTTTAGGCAATTTGGCATTAAAGTACCTTGAATTGAAAAGTCTATTCTGAGTCTTCCCTTCAGTTATCAGCAAGCATTATGAATCTATCATTTATATGCATTCTTTAGGAACTGGAGAGTCTGCCTTTTTATTATTTGCAAGTCAATCCTACTCCCTTTCTGGTTTCAGAGGAGAAAAAATGGACAATAGTTGCAGTAAGTCCAATTCTGGAGATTGCATCATGATGCAGTTGGCTCTTTCGGAAAGTCACGTTGACACAGTGCAAACTTCAGCAAGATGAGGGGGTGTTTTGCCATGGTTATTGTTCAATAACGTTACAACCTTTTTTTACCAGTTCTTGGGGATGTTAAGATTTTGTCCACTCTAGGGCACTTGCTGAGGGTTTATCTTGCCTAAGATGAAAGAAAAATAGGAGGGTCCTCTACCCATGGCTTGATTAAAGCTGGCAAGAACAGAGTGAGTACTGCATCTCTGAAGCCTTGTGTTTATAGACTAGCAGTCAAGCCTCTCTCCTTGGCTCATTTGTGTTGTTTAAACTGACATGTCATTGCCTCTTGTACTCATTAAATAAATATTTTGCCATTGAGCTCTCAAGGAGCAGTTTGTATTTTCTTATAGCCTGGTTAATTCATTCTGCAAGTTATTCTAGAATACAATTTACTGTTATTTAAAACAACTCTATGCAGCAGCACTTTAAAATGCTTCTATCTATTGCTTTCTTGTTCAGCCATTCAAAACTATGTTAGTTTGCTATTGCAAAGGATAGAATTCCAAAGATTGTCTGACTCAATTTCTTCTTCATGCATGAAAAAGAAAATACCATGGAAAATTAAATGGTTTGGTAATCCTCTAAAACCAAAGGGATTATATTTTCCTCCTATTTTCTCCTTTGTAGAAATTTGATGTTAAAAATATCATTCTTCAAATGTAGCAGGAAGAACTACGTGTTAATGTAGGGTTCAGCAGAATACAGTTGCTTGCTTATAAAAAGATTTATTCTAGTTTATGGCTTCTGTAGTTCATAGCCGAATTTTTGGATTTGCAATTAAATAGGCATATCGAAATGCAATGCACATTTAAGCAGAAGTACAGTGAGCTTGTAGAGGATGTCTGTAGAGTTCTTTCTTCACAGTTATTTAGAGCAAAATCTTACTTTTTTTCTCCTTCGGCTGTGTACAGTTTTGGAAATTTAGATAATTATATCCTCTCTTAAATTATGACTATGGCAGAACTAGCTTTTCAAGCTTCTGTGGGTGGAATTGGAAAGCAACTGAAATGTTTTTAAACTTACTTAGTGGGTTGTGTAGTACTTCCATTGTACTCCAGTAGCCAAGTTTCTAAATCCCAAGCTCACAGTTGTAGAAAGTATTTAGTCCCATTATTATGGTGTTCAGACACCTTTTTTTGAAACTTTTTTGGCTATTGCTGCAGCCAAGCTGATAACTCTGAAGTCTTTTGCTGCTGCTGTTTTGGATTAAAACTTTACAGCGATTATATGTATACTTCATTTTGTATTTGTGGATGTATAACTATCTTAGGTAATCACCGATGAGATATCTTTATTGCTTGTTTGCAGATTGTATTGGTCAAGGAGCATAGTACATTTGAATAGTTTTCTTGTAGCATTAAATGAGTTGAGAAAATGATTCTTTTGTGCTCTAAAATTTCTATTATAACAATGTGTTTATTTCTCTGTGGTATGAACATATTTGTATTTTTGCACTGGGTATCTATTCGTCATAAGTTAAATGCCTGAGGAAAAAAAATCAAGTGTACTGAGTACCTTTCATTGATAACTTCATATTAACAAAACTTTCAACGTTTTTTTAGATGTAGTTTGAGGTCAAAGAGGAGGAGAGTGATTGGTGCTTTGACTATATACTCAAATCAAATTGATATATTCAGATCTTAATCTCACTGCTCTTTTCACTGTACATTTTATGACATTGCATGGCACCAGCGTAGGAATTTACCTCCATCTGCCACAGCATCACTGTGAGATGATACTAGCCAGTCTCTGAGCCTCCCCCAAGACTTATCCTCTGAGTTATGGATTACATAAATATCTGAGCTACATACTGTGGGAGAATGAAGGATTTACATATGGCTTTTTTAATGCCAATTGCTTGCATCTTTTATCTGGGAAACAAGCTAGAAACATGGGAACAGTGTATTCTGAAATAACAGGGAAATTTATTAATTGTAGAATATTTGCATATTAGCTTTAGCTGGGCTAGCAGGTTTGTTCACACAGGCCCTGAAGAGGACATGAACTCTTGTCATTGGCCTCAAAGGAGGTGGATGTGGGAGTTGAACAGGAAATGGCAGCAGAATTGATCCTGTAAAAGAGGGACAAAGGAGGACACTTCAGGCTCTATCTGACTATTCTGATCATGGGTTGTTACGTGACCCCTTGTTTCTTTCTTTTTTTTTTTTTCCTTGCTTGTTTTGAGTGAATACATGAAGAATGCTGAATTTTGAAGGTACTGGCTTTCAGTAGCAAAGGGCCTGGGAGCAGGTCCCAAGTTATAAATAAGTAAATAAAGCCTCTATGTACTGAATTAATTTTGGTTATTAATTTAGTGAAGTTGGAAAAAAGCAAAGGAGAGGAGAGGAGACTTTATGTAAAGCCCAGTGTGCAAATGAACGGACTATGTTTGGTTTCTGGCTTAGAGTAAGTTGGAAGAAAACCTGCTACCTGGATACTGTGCTTGGCATATATAGAATGGGGTCAGAAGCACAGTGCAGCAACAGTGACATGTACAAGATAATCATATTTTAAAATTGGAATAAAGGAACCTGGCACAACTTCACTAATTTCACTTAAAATATGCACATAGTCCTCATTGCATGCTGATCTCTTTACTGGCCTTTCTCAGCCTCTTCTGAGACTTGTCATCAGTCCTTATACCTCTTTCGTAAGTAAAAGCTGAGGCTGTAGTTTTACAGTCACCCTCAGTCACTGAGAGAAATGCTGCTGCTTATTAATGCCCCTGTATTATCTGTCTTGTGAGGCTGAGCAGCAGTCTGGATTAAAGTGCTAATATAGGTTAGTTTGAGTGCTCTGCAGTCTTACGGGCACTCGTGCTCAGTGGAAGGAGTTTGCACTGGCGCAAGAATGTGTAGCTGGATTTGGAAGGGTATGTGTGCAGGAGAGTTTTCTTAGCAGCAGTGGCTAATGCTAGTTTTAAGTGTCAGTGCAACTGTGATGTTCGATGCAGAGTTAAGTGATTTGACCAAGGCACAAGAGGAAATTGGTGTCTGAACCACAAGAAGAAAATACAGATTGCTGACTCGGTGCTGTGCTAAAAGCATGCATTCAGCTCCAGAGAACCTGAAGTTGGTTTGTGTGCTTTTCTTTAGTTAAATTAGTGAAGTATTTATAAGTCCAAGCCTGTCATATAATCCTAGCAAGGAAAGGCACCAGCAAAACCTTTTCACTCAGTAAATCAAGCTTTACACAGTAACTTACAACCACTTCAAAAATTTGTAGTTGAGCTGCTAGGATGGAATGTAGCTTGTGTCAAGTCTAATGATTGTTAAAGGTCTAGTAACACAGTATAGCATTCCAAGAAGCACCTTGGGGACTTTGAGACTGTCTCATTTTCAAAGGTGCCAAAGTTGCTTTTGAAAATGGGACATGAATGTCTGTGACTAAATTCATTTTGACAGTTTTCCCCAGGAATCTGTATTCTGCTCAGGCATTGGTACGTGCCGATTACTCCGTATGGTCAGAACGCATGCTGGAGATGAAATGGGTCTGTCACTAGCAAGCTGATCTTCCATGCCTACTTCTGTTGTATTAAGGAGCTAATGTGGCTAATACTGCTGACTAATGTAACTTTGCACATGTATTTATTCAAGAGAGTTTATGCCTATTCGTTTTGCGTGTTTCAGAGATATGGCTATACACACCTTTCTGCTGGTGACCTCCTTCGAGATGAGCGAAAAAGGCCAGGCTCACAGTATGGAGAACTCATTGAGAACTATATTAAGGAGGGTGAAATTGTGCCAGTTGAAATAACAATCAGCTTGTTGAAGAGGGTAAGGAAAGGGCTGTTTCCTTGCTGATTCACTTTTGCAGACTAAGCACCAAAGGAGTGGGCGTGTTTTGAAACCCATCCTACGATGCGAGTAATGCGAGTAAGATAAAATGGCAGACATATGGGTGCATATTGCATACTATGCTTTTCTAAAAGTTACGCTTGCTTATCACTGGCTAGAAGAGATCTATGAGAATAGAATTTTTTTAAAAGGATTTTTTAAATTTTTTTAAAAGGGAAGTGCGCCAATGCACACACTCTTGTGTAGCTCTATATTTTTGACTTCCCTCAGTTAGCTTGTGAACCTATTGGTCAGTTCAGCCATGTATGATTAAAGGTTAGAGGCCTTAAAGGTATTAAGTTTCTGTAAGTTTAATCAAATTGAACAGCCAAGAAAAGGGCAAGAGTGCCTGCTACTGTTCCCTTTGAAGGAATAACTCAGCCTTTATTATTATTAGATGACTCCAGAACCCACCAGAATATCTCCCTTTAGACAGGAGGAACTTCTGTAGCTCACGGAACTACATTTCTATGAAGTTTTTTCAGTTAGACTTTAGATCATGGACACTTTGGCTTTTTATTTTGTAGCAGCACATTCCAGTATCTGGAGAAAGAAACTTTTAAAGCTAGGTTTGTGTGTGTTAAGAAATTTTTGAGCTCTGTAGAGTAATGAATTCACTTTGAAAGAAGCCTATATTAGTGCATCAGTGAAATAATTAGAATTCTTTGAAGATGACGTAAAAATATGTTTTGTAAATTTGCAGTAATTCCCTGATAAGTTTCCTAGCTTAATGTTTGAACATTTTGGGGTAACTTAAGTAGAAAAACAGTTTTATATGCAAGAGATCCTGAATTGAATTTTCTTTATAAGGCTATGGATCAAACAATGGCTGCCAATTCCCAAAAGAACAAGTTCTTGATTGATGGGTTTCCCAGAAATGAAGATAATCTTCAAGGCTGGAATAAGACCATGGATGGAAAGGCGGATGTTTCTTTTGTTCTCTTTTTTGACTGTGACAATGAGGTAATGATTTGTGTTGTTCTGTAATTTCCTTACTTACTATATTGTGAGAGTCATCCAAGAACAACAATAAAACTTTGCCAAGTAGTGAATTTTTTAGTGTTAGTGGGCCAGTGTAAGAGTAGAAGGAAGACTTAGATCTGTGAGTTTCAAAGATTTTTGACAGCTTGTTTCAGCAGATGAAAAAAATACATATTTTTGAAATAGCAAGTAACTACGCTTGACAATCTTGTATGGATTAATTCTATTGAACAACTTCAAACATATGTATTCTTATAAGAATTATAAGAACTTTAATATATTTTTAAACAGTTATTTGGTTAATTTTCAGAAAAGTAATTCTGTCTACTCTTAGTAGCTGCTGTTTAGTGTGAAGTCAATTCATTACCAATGTTCACTTCAATTCTGAAGTGCTGGCACCATAAGTCTTAATTTTCATAGTGGTAAGCTCTGCTAGAGTACCTAATAATCAACATTTTGTTCAACAAGTCATTAGATTACAAGGGCATTTTGACAGTGATGTATTATATTAATTTAACAAGTGCCTTGATTTGCTTTCTCTTTAATGTGTCATTGCCCTTGAGGGTCAGGAAACGATGCAAGAATCCCTACACTTCAGACTAACTTTCTCATATCCTTTACTGCAATTTCCTGAGTTCATTTGTTCATTTGGCAGCTTTTAACTATAGTTACAATTCTTCAGTTTTTATTTAGTGTTTTATTTATTTATTTATTATTGTTGTTATTATTATTTTAGATCTTGGTCAAGTATCTACAGCAGCATCAAGTAATAACAGCTTAACTTCTAGTAACTTAATATATAGCCTTACATGAATTCTTAAGAGAATGTCCAATGATGATTGTTTGGGCGAGGGGTTGTTTTTTCTTTTTTCTTTTTTTTTCTATTCTCAAGCTTATATTAATAGTATAATTTGACATGCTGCTTTTTATAAAGTCTGAACACACCCTTGAAAGTCAGGTGTTTCTGTTTTTTAAATGTCTCAAGTTGGACACCTAGTCGTGTCACAGAGCTTGAGATTTTGCTTTTATTTCCCTTAACCCTAAATACATTTTTAGACCCCCAGTTGTTATAGCTGGTGAGCTGTAAAGCTGTCATCCTTTTTCCCTGGAAGAATTTAACTTTCTATATGAATTCAAAGTTATGTAAATTGGGTCTCTCCAGTATTTTGTGTCAGACTTATAATTTTTTTGAAGATGTGTTATTAGTTCAGGGGTTTTATTTGTGTTCTTGAGATTGCACATTGTATTTTTGCTTGTGATAATTCTTTTGGATTTATTTATTTATTTATTTTGTAGATATGTATTGGCCGCTGTCTTGAAAGAGGGAAAAGCAGTGGTAGGAGTGATGATAATCGAGAGAGTCTGGAAAAGAGGTATCATATACAAAACTTTTCTGCTCTTTTCTGTTGTTCTATTTTTTGTTAAGTAATGCTTCCCTCAACCCCTTTACTTTTTCCTAGAATTCATACATATCTGCAGTCTACTAAGCCTATAATAGACTTATACGAGAGAATGGGAAAAGTAAGAAAAGTGGATGCATCTAAATCTGTTGATGAGGTAAGTATATAAGCCAAAACCCATGAAGATGACAGTGGCATGGTGTGTGGTTTTTGCATCCTTCTGAGACAGACGCATGGTTAGTGAAGCTAGTTAAACACTGATGTATTTTACAGAAGGAGGTTGTAGAACTTCTGTTTTGACTCTTTACTGATTACTGTAAAAATAACTTTCATTCTGCTTGGACACAAAGTGGACTAAAATTCCAGTGGTTCTGTGTTTGACAAAATGTCTTGACTTTTTTAATTTCATGAGCTTTTGCTTTTCTATTAATATTTAATACTGCTTTTTTGTCCCAGTATCGTGCCACCTAATCTTAGGCTGCGTGACTTAGATATCTTGGTTAAGGCTGTTATGCTATAGCCTCTTTGCTGAAGTCTGTAGCAAGGGAGCGTTTCCAAGAAGCAGACTAAATTTCTGGTGTATGGTTTCTTATGGGGAAGGTGCATGTTTTCCTGTTGATTACACAGAGGGAGCATAAACTGACTTTGCACACAACCTAAACCCCTGATTTAGGTCCAGAGATGGCCAATCTAAATTCAGCCTTGTTTCAAGAGTTAAAACAAGAGGAGATCCTAGTGTTGTCTGTGTTTCTTGCTCCTCCAAATGTGTTACATGGCTTGAAAGCGTTGAGTAAACCCCAGGTGAAATACAATGAGTGGCTCTGTGAAATGTTTTCAGTACACCAGGGGATGAAGGAATTGCATCATATTTGATAAGGCCTAACACTTTTTTATTATTCTTTTTTTATTTTATTTCTGTGAGTATTAGAGTTAGTGCAACCTCTGAACAAACTGCTGGCTGGATCACAGAGACTTCTCTTATAGCATGGTTTTGTGCCTCAGTGTATCTCTACTTCAAACATTCAAGCATCTAACTACAGATGCTCCTCATAGTTTAGAAATTGCTCACTGCTTGGTCTGTAATTTAGAATTTATTATAAAGTTTAATGAGTATTTTAAGTAAATCTGGAAGTTAATGAAACATGAGTTTCCCCCATACCCGTCCTTTAAGAAGCAACTTGCATTGATGAATCTAAACTTTATTAGTCATAGAATTTTTTAAAATTTTGCTTTATATTATGGCAAATTTATTAACTTTTTTATGTTTTGAAGTGATGTTTTTTTTGAAGGGAATGCACTGGAGTTGACTTACATACCAACACATTAATGTATGTAGGCAGAAATGTAGGATATCTGAATATTTATTAAAATATTAGTTCAGAACAAAAATCTGGATTTGATACCAATTCTGCTATTAAAAGTTATGAATGGTCTAAGAAACCCTGTGTAAGTGTGTAAAAACATTTCTGTAAATATAATAATGTAATATGTTCTATATGTGTATATGTTTCTGTCTATATGTATTCTATGTACATTACATACTATCAATTATTGTGTGTGCTGGCTGGTTTAACTTCACCTAACTGAATACCTCACAGTACATAAAAATAACCATCTTTTTTCTCTTTTTAGGTGTTTGAAAAAGTCATACAAATTTTTGACAAAGAAGGCTAGTTCCCAGCTTGAAAGTTCACCTTAAACTTGTGCTTGAATCTTGCTTGATAGCTGCTACTGCAGTCCACTCTTTGTAATTGTTTTAAAGGTTCTTTTATTATTTTTCACGTATTCAGTGATGATTGGAAAAGCAGTTAATTACAAATGGATTTGTTTTTCTAAATAGGAAATTATTTCTTATGGCTATAGTGGACAAATTTAAGGGTTCTCCATTAATGTTAGTTCAATTACTCACACAACAAAAACACAGTCAAAACATCTCTCTGAAGAGACTAGTTATCCTGTCACAGTTCCGTGCCTTTCATGGGCAGCCCTTATTCCTTTTGCCATACGCTTATATTTTTAAGAATCGGATAAACCGCAGCATTAAGCAATGAAGGATCTGTGTGTCTTTTTTTTTTTTTTTTTAATGTTTGGACCAAATTTAGGAGACATTATTTTTTCCAAGAATAATTTTGCCACTCATTTCTCAGTTACCTCCAGACATGAGTTCTGTGAATCAAACTACATTTAGTATGAGAATCTATTCTAGCAGTTGTCATAAAACTATTTAATATGCTGTTCAGCAATAGGCATATAAAGTATTTCATAGAAAGTGGTGCTTTCTTATAATTCTGGGTTTAAACTGCCTTGTAAGTTCTTGAGTACCCAGATAACATGGCCCTGGCCTTTTCCTTGTCTTTGTTTGCAAAAGCTTAAGAATATTGTTTCAAAGTCAGATCAGTGTCTCTGTACTCATTTGGGATGATGGTTACACTCTTAATTATCGTATGGTCTTTACAAGGTGGAACAACTCTTAAATATTGTGTAATAAATAATCTTATAATAGTTGTCTTTTGTTACCAGTGGAAGGGATTTTCTGTATTATTATTGAAATACTGTGTTACTGACTACTTTAAAGTTTATTACCCGAAGAAATATTTCTATGGTTAAACTTGTGAATTTATTTCCCTAAAATTGTATTATTTTAATAGTTGTTTGTTTGAAAGGATATTGTAAATTATTGCACTTTGGTTAAGGATATAGTTAGCTGGGGGGAAGATATCTGCATTTAAAAAAAAAAAGTTCAATTTCCATAAACAGATCAGGTCCTTCTTTACTGCATTCTCTTGAATAAGGGAAGTACAGTCAGCATAACTAATAGTTGGGATAAGCAGGTAACTAGTTGAAAAGAAGCATTTTTTTAAATGCTTGCACAGCTGTGGAATAATTCTGCTTTCTGTTTAAAGTGACTCTTTTTCCCCATACAGCTTCAATACGCAAAGGTCTATGGGGGCCAAATCATGCATTCCTTGCATTCCCTAAGTTAAGTTTTCACTGAAGTAAACCCCAGAATGTTTGAAGATGGCTATTTTAACTAATTTTAATGGTAGGGTTGTTACTGCTACATTAACTGACGCTGTAATTGATTTGTGATATGCTAATAGACGTAAATTACAGGGAAATGCAATTTGGAAATCTTGAGATTCAACTTTTCTTTAAAATCCTATTTAGAGAAAGTCAGCTTGAATTAAGTCTAACTTCTGATTGCAATCAGGCATATTGGTCCTCATCCTGCAATCCCATCCACATAGGCAAATTTATATTTGCATGGCTTCTCATTTCACTGAGGTTCTTAGGATTGTTGGACTGGGAAGGAGAGATGGATACAGAAGCAAAGAGATTATGACCATATTTTTTTCCAGTACAGCAGTGGTACAAACAATGTACTGAGCACAAATACCACATTTACTACTACACAAAATATGGACCATCACTGCTTTTGTGAGTTTGGGAGGCTAATGCTTTCGCTTTATGAATTTCCCCTTAAGAATCACGGAATTTAATTCCAGTTGTATAAGTATACTGACATAGGATAGGATCCAGTGAAACTACATTTTTGATATAATGGTTAAAATCAGAATTTTTGTGGAAAAGCTTGAAACTGGATTCTCTGCTCAGAGAGAGATTTTCTTTTATTTCTAAGATACTGGATTTTTTACAAGTTTTGCTCAGAATATATTATCTGTTTTATCATCATATACTTTTCTGTGTATTTAAGTGCTGAAACCAAAAAAAGAAAAGAAAATAGAGCAAGCTTTTGGAAAAAGTTTTTGGCAATATTGAATTTGGAGTGGATTGTACTGTGTCTGTGCGAAGACTAGATTTTTTTGTCATTTTATTTATTGAAGATGCCATTAAGTGTATTGCCAATTTTTTCAAGTTGGACTTAATGATTGAAATGAAGATTAAAGGTAATACACCAACATGTTGTGCCCGTTTTGCAGCAAAACTGTACAAAGAATTTGAATATCCAATAAATTGTTTTGTGGCTTAATGCAAGTGCTTGGCCTATGATTATGTCTGTCATAAGGGATATTTTTACGTATAGACAGATGGTGTGTGTGTGTGTGTATATATATATGTATATTTTTTATTATTAAAAGGTGTGTATGTGTTCAGCTTCCACCATCAGAACTGAAGTCCCAAAGACCCTGTTAGAAACAGTATAAGATCAGGGAAATGTCTGTGGAAATGCTTTTCCTTAACTATATAGTTTTGCCGAATTGTATTGCTCTTGAAGTTTTATATTGATAACTCATGTTTCAAATCTTTGAAAGAAAGAGGACTTGAAGTAGCTGCACAATAGGACTCTTTCCTGGTCTACTTTGAGACATGTTTTCTTGATTTCACCCCCTCCAATACCTCCTTGCTTGATCAGTTGCTGTTTGTTTTGTTTTTTTGTTTTGTTTTGTTTTTTTGTTTTTTTGTTTTTTTTGTTTTTTTTTTTTGGATGTCATTCTGTCAATATGCAGCACGTGCAATATGCTGTACTGTGCTCTCAAAGAAACTGTTCTTCCCTTTGTTGTACTTTTCAGAAGTATCTACTGCAAACTTGCTTTTGGACATAGGTCACACTTCTGCTTCAAAATGGACAAAACTGTTTTGGATGTTGGTGGAAGAAGGGTTGGCACTGCGTAACAGTCTTTAAAAAAGAAACGAAGAAATTGCCAGGCTTATTTTAAAAACCTTCACACTTCGCTCTAAAAATTTGTCACAAAATTGGCTGTTTATTGACATTTAAGTTTCCAGTAAACAAAATGTTGAACTTGAAACCTTATTCTGGAAAGAATTGCAATGGTGGGAAAAGCAGGGAATTTTCTAGCAGTGTAGGTAGCTTTCTACTGGTATAACTGCATAGACCAAAGATGTCTTTTGAAAACTTGCTGAAACCTTACCCTGAGGACTTGGGAGTCTCCTAGGGAGCTGACTTAGAAGGGCAAGACTGTGGTAAGAGCCAGTTCAGCCTGCCCCGATGCTGGCTTTCCCATTTCCACAAACGGGAGACTTGAATTGAGTGTGTCTGCCAAAAAGGTGCCAATTTGGTGGAGGGTGGGGAATGGGGGGAGAGGAAGGGAGGGACTTTATTGTGCAGAAGACCCTAAGCCTGGAGTGGAGGATTGCTTCCGTGTAAAATACTCCCCACTCGCAACATCTTTGCTTAATAAGACAGCTCATGAGGGAATTCTAAGATCTTGCACAAAATGCTGTGTTTTACAACACTGGGGAGATTTGTGTGCTGCTACTCGGGCTGAACTGAAGAGAATGAGGAGAGCTAAATGGAAAAAAAACCTCAGTTCAGACTGGTGCTGCCAACTGCTGTTATCTTGTTAAACTTAGAAAAGTTACAGCTTAGTACAACTTTGCATTGGTTTGAAGTTCAGTACCAGTTGTGTCGCTCTTGTGACACAGATCTGTTTGAATCTGAGACTACTCAGTTGGCCGCCTGCTCAGCAGAAGGCGATGCCTAGCCTCTCAATAAGAGGTTATTCCTTCAAGAGGCAGTGCAGCAGCACTTAGAGACAGGGCACCCGAGGCTGTACACTTGACCTAATCCAAAGACCCTGGGAGTAACAGTAATGAAAACTGCAAGATGGTACAAGGATGGTTCGTCGAATCAGGTAATAAGAAGACAGTAACAAAAATAGTAAAACTTTTGATTTCATAGATTGGTAGTTCTTGGGCTCCTTTCATCTGTACAGCTTTACGAATTTTCCAGTAGAGATATAGGGTCATAGATTAATTTAACCTTGCTGCTCTTAGCTATTTTTTCATGGATTGTTTAGTTTAAGATGGTGTTTTTCAGCCTGTGGTCTATAAAGTATTTCTGTTGGTAACAATAGATTTAAGTCCTCTAATCTGCCCAGCTAAGTATTTTCTCTGTCCTCTTAGCTTTTGACCTTTTAATGTCTTGTCTTTACCTTTCTGAACTACAGAAGCCCTTCAGAACAGGGAAGGGGTGCTATTATGAATCAGTATATTCCTTGCAAAAGAAACAAATTTTCTGAGTACTTCAGCTGGAGTAATTGGAACCTACTGCAGTTTCTGCCAGTGAGTTTGATACCCTATTTGTTACAAAATAGGCTTAAAGCACATTGTGTTAGTACTTGGGTGCTATTTGAACTATAGAAAATCTGTATGTATAACAGAGTACCTCTGTCTATGAGAGATCAGATGTGCATGTCCTGTTTGAGCACAGTGCTTAGCAGCAGTTACATGAAAAAGCCTCCATCACTGGACAACAGCAATGGTTTGTTGTGGTTTGATGGGAGAAAGTGAGATGACTGAAGGGGGGGAGAAGCTTAAAGAAGCCCAGTGAATTCTGCTTCATAAATCAAACTTCAGCTTTAGATAGATCTGTTCTGCACAGCTATAATGTTCGTGTTTAGTCTAGCTCATTCTTTCCTGGTTATGCTGTGCAGAAAGCACTGCCCAGAGGCTGGCTGTATTCCTTCATCATCTCTGCCACTTTGGATTTCAGGGAGCTGTGGGAGCGGGAATTGACTCCAGGGTAAAGCTGTAGAAGCTAAACTGGGCAGAATGAAGACAAATTGAGTCATGCTTGTGAAGAGCTAGATGGACAGCTTATTCACTGTGGGCAGCAATGCCAGATAGTTCTGTCATCCTGGTTTATGACTATATTCAAACACCAAAGCAGAAATTTTTCCCTCAAATGTTTGGCAGAAAGCTTGCTTTTGTCTAAAATGCTCCTTAAGCACTGTGTGAACGATTTAGTCCTAAACCAAATACCAGCAAGTTGTGCTTTTTCTTTCTAATTTACAAATAGAAGGGTTTTGTTTAGTTTCTTATAATAGCTGCTGCAATGAGACTCTTGGAAAATACAAGGCGCCATCCCAGAAGATAGCTGCTATATACCTGAGGGCTTTTTAGCACAATGCAAGTGTTTGTCTTGATGCTAGGAAATGACATGCTACTGAGTTTCTGTGCGACTACCAGAGTAAATGTAGTGATATGTGGATGGTGCATGTAATGGTCTCTCATACAGCAGATGTGATTGCTCTGTGTACACAAAGCTAAACTGCTTTTGTTCAGCACATACTTCCATTTAATGCCATGATGTGTGAGAAGAGATTTTTTTGGATAATTCTCAGTTGTGTCAAATCTCAGCAGTAAAGCTTTATCTATCCTGGAGGCCTTCAGAAACTGCTGGGATCTAACAAGACATGATTTGGAGGGTGTAATATGTGATAGCCCTCTTACTGAGCACAGAGCTATCTCTTCAGGTTGCTATTTGGAGTGTTACCTCTGTCATCTTCTAAACAATCCAGTTGAAGTCCCCAGCTGTGGTCACCAAATATTTTGAGGTCTGTGTTACGTTCTAGCCCAATTACCTCGGTCCTTCCTCGAATACTTCCTAAGGTTTCATTTGAATGGGGTGGAAATCATTAGCACCTTATTGTTTGTTGTTTTGTTTTTTAAAGTAGCAAAGTTGAATGCCCCATATGAAAATGCTGCTGCGATGCTTCTTGGGAACTGTAGCGCTTTCCGTACTTGCATTCTTCTTTCCAGGCCACACCTCCTGGATGGACTAAGTTTTCCAAGGTATAGTATCTCTCTACCCCAGCAGGGGAGAGATAGCCGGACCATGGGAGGAGCCCATGGCATAGAAGACAATAACAATGTGCAACACTATGGATGCATTTTTCAAATGAAGATATAACCAACAGTCATATTTTTGATGGATAATCAGAAATGTCCCTGGGAAATAGAAACAGGGATGATTTTATTGTATTTTTTCCATTTGAAATTTTCTGCAGAAAGTGCGTTGGTTCAGCTGCTTATTTGTGGCACGGAGCTCATGATTTAAAGTGCTATTCCTGAAGCATTGCATTTGGCTTACCATGTGTGACTTCTTGTAAAAGTTCCCTGGGCTTTTGGATGCTGTTCTTGCCAGCAAGAGGAGATGGCTTCCAGCAATAAACATCCCACAAAATTATGTATGTTCTTTACGAAAAGTACTAAGATTTTCTGCTAATTGCAAAAATACATAATGGATGCCTTCAGCATCTGTTATTTATTCTATAACCAGCTTTCATCCAAAAGTAACCTTTAGACAAACATTAAGATTGGGCAGTTTAACTGTTTCAATGCGTCACACACATCTATGCCTTCCAGTTTAATTGTGTTTGAAACACATATTTGACTTTTACTGAGGGGGAAAGTTGTTTATGTCTCTAGCTTGCAGACATTCACAACGTGGAAAAGACAATGCTCTTTGCCAAACCTGAAAGTGTGACCTGATCTTTTAGCTTCACTGCTTTTGGAAATAGATCCACAGTCGTAGAGGTATGGTTTTGCTCACAACGCAGTTGCTTAAATCTGCCACGAGGAGGGGTGCTAGGTTCATAGAGAATAGAAGGCAGATTTAAAAGTGTCATTCATAGGCTGTAGAGCGCTTCATGTATATTGAAAGACATGATTTTTTTTAACAGTCTTTTTTTTTCCCCTTTTAATGGTCAGGAAGTTGTTAAAAAAATAAACATATTTTTGGATGGATTTTCATTTCAGAGAGATTTGCTATATTAGTAACTTGGCAACGATGAACATGTCATGCTTTTTTGTCAATTTATTTAATTGCATCTAATGAAAGCAGCTAGACAGAACCAACTTAATCATCAGAGATGTTCTGTGCCACTACCATCATAATAGGTTTGTCTTTTTCATCCTGTACTAACTAGGCAACTTTCTGAGAATGCCTTGGGTGGAATCTTTCCCTTAGAAAAGGAGTCATACCTGGTGCCACAGCTGAGGAGCATTTGTAATGTCTCTCCATCCCAGAGTGCCCAGAAATGAGATCTGTCCTGGACTGGCAGATGGAAAAGAGAACTAAAATTGAAGTTGCTGAGAGAAGCAGGGTGGTATGCATCTGATTCCCTTCCACGGGGGGATTCCAGACAAAAATATTCTAACTACACAGATTAAAACTTGAGTTTCATTGTTTGAACTGTTTATTGATGGGTTTTGGTGAAATCCTATGGTTAACCTTTCATCATATGTTCCTTCCAAAGAACTCTGATGAAAAAGTTTGGACTATTTTACACATTCAGCCATAGCTTTGAAGGTACTGCCTGGGAATCCCTCAGGAAAAGGAACAAAAACAGACCCACGTTTACTGCAAGACCTGCTTAGGACCTCAGTCTTGGGTAGTGGAAACAACAGGAAGGCAGAACGGGGCTGGCATCTTGCCTAGTGGAGGGCAGAGGAGGCTGGAGATGCAGGCAGGATTGCACTGACCAAGAGTTGTTCTGGGGCATGACCAGTAACTATGAATGTGGGTCATGAGTAGGACCAAGACCAGCAGGAATCTCCTACCTTTGCTCAGCTGTTGCAACTTGAGGGAATATGTCTGAGAAGGAGGAGGCATCTTTCTGCAGCTTTGGAAGTAGAGGCAAGAGTGGACTTGGCTTGTGCCTTAATATCTTGCTGAATTTTAACACCTTATTTTGCTTCCTGCAAAGCCCAGTGCTAGACAGGATCTCAGGTAGCAGCGGATAAATTTCTTTCCACTAAGAATGGTGTGAGAGCTACTGACCAACTTCTGGTCAGTCCCATGCTGCATTTGTTTCAGGATTAACCTTCCATAGGACCTGTTCTCTATCTACTGTTCCAGTGACATCTTGGCCTAGTGTTACATTGCTCTTTCAGTACTGGCAGGCAGCAAAGAGCGTCACGTCTGGGTACTAAGCACTAATGCTCTGGCAGCCCCTTTGCAGTGGATCTCCTATTCATCTGTGCTTACATGCATTCCTGCTCCCCATTCTTTAAGCAACCTGCTGCATCCTTTATTACAGATGAGGAAATTAATGTACAGAAGGACTATGAAACTTGTGACAAACACAGCCCAACTAAGTGGCAAAGTGAGAAGCATCTCTTTCTTGAAAAGGGCAGCCGCTCAGATTTAATCAAATTAGGTTCTAATTCAATGCAGTTAACAGCGCAAGGTCCCTTATGAAGGAAGGCTTACTGTGCTCTAGGAGAAATTTGTTGCCTCAGTTCAACAAATTGAGGGTGGTTTACAGGAACAGTCTGAGAACCAAAAATAGTTTGAGTCCGATCCCCCTCCCAAGGCTTATGACATGTCTTGTTAGTTCTCTCCAACCTACTGGTGTCTGTTGCCCACTGCAAAATGAAAAGCTAGATAATTTTGCCTCAGATAACATGTATTTTAGAAGTTAACAGGAACAGCAGTTAATTAAAATGAAGTACAAATGACATTAATAAAAACAAAAAAATGGTGATAACCTTCATTTTGAAAATGGGTAAGAAGTGACACATCCATTGACTGGTGGTGTGATGAGTAAGGGAGATTTTGAATATCTCTGAGAGAGCAGGTAGGTTTCTGCTATCTGAGTATGCAAAGGGTCATCACTGCAGCTACCAAAAGTAGGCAAAGAATATTAAAATGCTTAATTAGCTTGGTTGTCATTCTTCTATCATGAAGAATTAACTACTGTCTTACATATCCTGCTGCACAGTCCCACAACAATACTAGATCTGGGGAAAAGAAATGGATAAAGTTGGGGTGGCAAGAGGGCCTCTGTATGGAAGTTTGTGAGCTTGCTCTGCTGGGTCCCCTAGGATGCTGGGGTATTACATCTGCTCACAGTAGCTCCTGCTAAGTTGTTGATGCCTTTGAAACCAAATGGGGCCAAAAGAGCTCACAGGATAGCTGAGAGGTTGCTGATGTAAATGGAAAGATTTCGGCATGGGTTACATGTGAGTGTTGCGAAGTGCGGAAGGGCAGAGAAGAGAAAAAGGCTATAGTGAAAACTCACAGGTGACAGAGTCCCTAGCACAAATGAAAGGTAACACTAATGAACTACTAATTGGTCTAATTGGTTTCAGCAGGCAGACAGCCCTGGGTCTCCCCCCGGGTGCCCAGAGCTCTGTGTGAGGATAGTGGTGTCCCAGCTGGGCTGTTATTGATCCCTGTGGTCAGTGCTGGTTGCAAAATGCAAACAGGTGCTTAAGATGTCATGTCTGGGGAAAAAGATGCTGTTCTGCAGCCCAGCTTTGGGTCCAGGGAAGGACCTGAGGTGAGGACTTGTCTGTCTCTAGTTTATTACTGCTTTGGTTTGCTTGTGGAAAGCCCTGGGCAAAGCTGCATTTGCTGGTTCCTCTGCACTTGCTGAGTATGGTTGTACTGGGCTGTGAGTTGAAGTTGCTTGGGGGTATCTTTTTTTTTTTAACTATGGCAAGAACATATGGCTGAGTTGCTTCTTCATATTTTGTAAGGCACAATCAAGTGTTGCTGGAGGCAGAGTGGGGACCTGCAGGTGGTAGCAGAAGTGGGGCCACAAGCACAAAACTTTGGGACCCTCTGGTATAGGGGTCTTCATAGGCTGCAGAGCCTCCTCATGCTGCTTGTTTTCCCTTTGCTCTGGCACAACTGTGCATTAAATTCTCCAAAGCTCTTGAGTCACTGAAGAGTTCAGTGTTACTTAAGGGGACAATGCCGCAAAGCCTGCGTGACTGGAAAGTCTGCCAGGCACTAAGAGAGCATGAAATTAGGTTAAAAATCATTTGAAGCTTGTATTTATTTGATTTCTGCCCCCCTTTTTTGTTTTGTTTCTCTCCAATAATGACAAGGAACAGGAAAGTTTGTTTTGTTTTTTTTTAAGCAGGCTAAGATTTCTGTGTCATCTCTATTCTTGTGAGCTTCATTTAAAGAAAAAACCCAACTCCTGCTGAACCCAGTATTGCAATTGTCTTAAGGATGCATTGCTAGCTCTACTTGCTGTATGGTACTTGAGAAAACCTCGCCTATAGTCCCTGTATTGCAGACGTTAAGCTTAAAGTGAGAAAATGAGCAAAGAACCAGAGGCAAAACA
This sequence comes from Rhea pennata, assembly GCF_028389875.1. Classification (NCBI taxonomy): domain Eukaryota; kingdom Metazoa; phylum Chordata; class Aves; order Rheiformes; family Rheidae; genus Rhea; species Rhea pennata. The sequence continues at coordinate 10,131,623 of NC_084670.1, read as the reverse complement.
GAGAAGGTTAAATGAGTTTCCAAACACCTGCAGCAGGCCATTTAAATCTTGTTGGCTGTAGGACTTTGCAGTGGCAGACAAGCTGCCACATTTTAGCAAGCTGGTGGCAAACTCTGCATGTCATGGCTCAACTCTCTCTGCAGATCACTGCATCTGAGGATGTATGGATGTATCTGAGGAGTATGATCTTTTGTTCTTTTATTCTTATGGTCTTGGTCTTTTATTCTGCTTGTTTTTAAGTCAGAACCGACTTTAATGAGCAAGCAACCTGAAAGAGTAAATATTGGACTGTAGTGCAGTGTAGGCAGGCTGTAGCCGCAGTCCTGTGTTGTCCCCTTCCTGCTGCAGTACCTAGTGCCAGCCTCCATCTCTGTTTCGTGTCCAGGTGTTTCCCAAAGAATCTTGTCTGCAGACTAGTGGTTGATATTTGTAACACTACAGTGCATGATGTGTTTGTGATGCCATTATGGCCTTTGTCCATCAAAAAGGTATTTTTAGAGACTGAAATGTTAGAAACAAATCTTGTTTGTAATTGTATCGAGGAGTCCTAGGGAATCTGATGGCTCTCCACACTGCTGCCTGCTGTGTTCCTATGCAAGGAAAGACAAGTCCATTCCCCAGGAAACTCACAATTGTGGCCTTGATTGTGCATTTAAGCATGTGATTGTGTGATGTGAATGGAAGTAAATGGGCTCTTCATATGTTTAAAACTAGATGCCTAACAAATTGTGCCTGTGACTGGCAGCCAAAGAGAGGAGGTAAGGCATATTGGCACTGCTCTTTGTGGCCATGCAAAGAAAGGTTGCAAGCCCTTCTGGGGAAGGTGAGAGAGCCCCAGCAGGCAAGGCCTGGTCATAGGTCCTGTGTGCTGCAAGCAGGTTGCCAGCAGGGCAGAGGTGCTGGCGTGTGTGTTGTAGGGATGTAGGGCTCCTCCAGGGGGCAGGTCCATTAGCTGACCATCCATGCAGATGTGGATCTCTCTGGATCCTGCTTGCCTGGATTTCCCTCTTCCATGCCCATAGAGATCCTGGCTGTCCCCAAAGCTGGATTAAAGCCTTTAAATATGGTCTCTTAATGAATGTCCTTCAATAGGAAAGGGAGGAATGATGGCCTGGCATCAAATATGCCATGACCTGGCATGTTTGTGTGCTCCCCTTGCTCTGTGGATGACAAACTGTTGGCTAAGGTCACCCCTTCTCTTGTGGATAAATGTGTTGATGCAGGCTGGATGATGGTGAGATACGTGGAAATCAGTCCCTTGCTGCTCTCTGATGGAAAACACAACTGTGAAACAGCTTGAAATACACGTCTGAAATAGAAGAAACTAGCAGCAGCAGCTAGGATGCTCTTGGGAATGATCTGGCAGTGACATGTTCACCACTGGGCTCTGTACAGAGAGCAACAGTTTGACCTGATGGTAGGACATACCTCAGGTAAAACATAATTCCTCTGCAGCAAATGAAATAAGGTCTCATGGCAGGTACCTTTTACTAATGAACGATGGTGTCTTTGTGGTTTTAATCTCATTGTTGCCTGCTTGACTGGGACTAGGAAGAGCTGTGATTCCTTTCAGGCTCTTTCCCTGGCTACGTCACCAAATAGCATCTGTTCTGCAAATTGAAAAGAAAACAGCCCCTCTGGGCCTGCTAGGCTACAAGGAAGTGACAATAGTAATTTTCCTTCATGCAAGAACAAGCAATTGCTAAACAGGACTGATGCACGTCCCAGTCCTGCCTGCCCTGTGAGTATTAGGGTCATCCCTGGATGTGAGCTGGGACCTCCAGCTTGGAAGTGAGCAGAGACCAAGATGGGAATCATGATGGCCATCCCAAACTGAACAGTCACCAAATTGGAGTCCTTTAGCAAGTCACTGAGAACCAGTTTTGTCAGTCTCTTTTGGAGCTGAAGACATACTTTATTTACCACTGTTACTTTCAAATCCCATGCTTGGGTACTGTCTAGTATGAACTGTTGCATGGTATTTGCCAGAGTATTATGTGTTGATTTGCTGCCTGAGCTCTCCATGCCCTGAGTAAGGAGTTGGGTCTGGCAGGGACCAGTCTTACGCTTTGGCTGTCTGTGCTCCCTGGTGTGTGCCGAGCTCCCCAGCTGGCAGCAACTTGCCCACTGAACCTTGAGTCGTGCTCTGGCTGCAGCAGCAGCCTGGGCGTAGCCTTATTGCTGATACACTTCCTGCTGCGTGGAAAAGCCTCTCAAAAGAGGGTCAGACAGGGATCTGGCAGCTGATGGGGGTCTCCAGTGTGACCCCACTTGGTGTTTATGCCCCTTCTTCACCCCCGTCCAAATCTTTAATCAGTCAAGGACAGTGGTGGAGAAGAAAATGCAAACAGAAAATTCATTAGAAAGGCAAATTTTAGAATGAGCTGATACCGTGAGGGTAGATGAATTGCTGGAGCGTGCACAAAATGAATGGCACCAGGAGCAGTATGGTCAGACTTTTAGTGAAAATGAGGAGCGGGGGGGAATCGTCTGGCTCCAGACAATACCTGGTTAAGAGAGGAAGAGATCTGCCAGCAATCAGTGTGTGAGGCTAACGAGAGGTGATCTTGGCAGGTCATTCAGAAAATTTGGTTTGCTGGCACAGGAAGGACATAATAGCCTTGGACTGATGTTATCTCACTCGCTGTGTGCAGTGGAGGAGGGAGCCAAACAAGGAGGTGAGTTGGAGCTGGAGCCTGGCTTTGAGACCTGCTCTGTCGTGGTGACGTCTGGTCGCTTTTTGGAGAGGGGACGGATCTGCTGGAGCCGTCCGGCTGTTGTCTGGCGGTGGAGGGAGCCCAGAGTGGTGCTCTAGAGAGGAATGCACAAGGGATCGGCATCTCTGAGCTGATCTGGCTTCAAAATGAGTATTTACTTGACTGAAATCTTTCTTTTTCAAGCTGACTCTGTTTTTCCAATCTTATCCCTAAAGCAGGATACAATAATTTTCAGGCTTATTTCTAAATAAATATTGAAAGCATTTTGATGTTGGTACATGAATCTCCCACCTCAAGAATCAAATTTTTAGCAAAATTTGTGGTTTTAAGAAAAACTTCCGTTTTGCTAATATATGTGCCTTTTATGTTTTGCTAGAGTTTAGCACAGGTCCTCCCTAGAAGAGCAAAGAGGGCTCTAAACTGTATTGTGTAGGGAGATAGTCCCAAATCCCACAAGATTTAAGTACAAAACTTGTATCTCTATGGGAATTAGCCATCTGACTTTTTCTGAGGAGTTGAGCTGAAGTGATTTTCCCAAGAGTATCCAGGTGTTTTATGGCAAAAAAAGAGAAGGGACCCCAAATCTGCCAGGTAGCAAACATGTACCTTTAACAAATCATCTTGCCTCCTCTTTAGTCCATTTTAACAGGCAAGCCTTGCAATACCTACTAACAGAAAATCTGCTCATCAATATGTGTTTGTATCGGTTAGTTTAACACTAATTGGTGTATTTCTAGGGTAATAACAAAAGAGGAATTGGTGTATCATTATTTTTATGACATTCTTATTTTTAAGTGGCAGTTTCATGAATAGAATGAACCTGCTGAATAAACACTTATTGCCTTTCATTGCAAAGAGATTGTTTTGTTGTGCTTGCAGAAATGGCTTTCTGTTGTCATGCATTGTATTTTAAAAGCAAAAAGTAATACATAAAAACTAAAAGCATCTTTCTTAAATATGGTGCCTATTTGGAAGGAAAAATCAGATTTGGGTTTTGTGTGTGTAGTTCAATTTATTTTACATTAATTTGATCTCTTTTTCAATGCAGCTTGATTAGTTCCACATGTTTCCCCCAATGTTTGGCCAGTAAAACTGTTTGTCTGAATCATCAACTAGATAGATAATTGGCAACTTCAAGGACCTTCTTAAATCATTCTGCAGTTGCTTGTGGTCCTAACATATCCTGGTTGCTTGTGCATTTGAGCTAGTTGTAAAGTCTAATCTGGGTTTTCACTGGCCCCAGGAGACCAACAAACTGCAGATTAGAGAGTCTCATGTCGGCTTGTCTTGGCACTTCTGGTGGAATAACGCAGTGAGCGGCTGGGGAATGCAAAATCAGGGCTGGTGTTTATAGCTGAAGCTGACGAGCCTTACCAAAACGGGCATCGCGGTGTGTGCACCTGGCAGCTGCGTGGCCCCTCTGGCGAAGAGCTGACAGCCGAAGGAGGCAACGCGTGGCCAAGGTGCCTGCTTGCTGCTTTGCCCGCGTGACCCGCCGCGCGGAGGCAGCAGGCGGTCTGCCCTGCGCCGCCATGGAGCTTGCACTTCCCCGTGGGTTTCTTGCATCTGCGACTGGGGAGGCAGTGACCTACCTCAGAGTGCTGCTGGGAGATGCCAGGCTGACCCTGAAATGGGCAACTGGGTCATCTTTGTCTTCTCTGAATGCATGTTATGGATCCTAGCTCCAGCTGGCCTAAATTCAGTCTCATCTCCACCCATGTGTTCTGCAAAGTAGCCCATGTGGTAGGAAATGATAAGCAGACTTTTGTGCTGTGTGACTGTGGCCCAGTATGTCTTCCACAGGACCTGGGCTCAGTGATGTGAGCATATTAGGAGATTTAACACAGGCATGTATCTGCTGCTTTGTATCGCAGAATTGGTATGGTTGGAAGGGACCTCTGGAGATCATCTAGTCCAACTTCTAGTCACTTAGAGCATGTTAGACAGGGTTGCATCCAGGTGGGTTTTGAATATCTCCAGAGAAGGAGACTCCACAACCTCTCTGGGCAACCAGTTTCCATGCTCTGTCACTCTCACAATGAAGAAATTCCTCCTCATATTCAAGCAGAACTTCCTGTGGTTCAGTTTTTTGCCAGTTGCCTTTAGTCCTTTCACATGGCACTACTGAAAGGACTAGAGCCAATGGGTTATAATATATTATGTGGTTGCCACCTGGTTTCTGAGAGGGACACAACTCCTTCTGCTTGAATAAAAGACAGGCTGGGTATCAGCTCTCCTGTCCTAGCTGGTTATTTCTGCTTTTTTTTTGTTTGTTTGTGTGTGTTTTGTTTAGGGGTGTTGTTTGTGTTTGGTTGAAAGTAAGATCCAAAGCATAACCCACAGTGTTTGGAGAAGTTGCACAACTGTCCTACAACTGTAGAGGAAGCTGAAGTGAGTGCTCTCTTACCTTGTTTTGGGGGCAGTATTGCTGTTCAAAATGTAGGATACAAAAAGCAGAGATCACTGCTGAGCTGTCTCTCATTCTGAGCTTGAGGAAACTGGTACAAATCTGGAACAGACCCGTTGTCTTCAGACAGAGCTGGCTCCAGGCTTCTCAGCAGGGGAGGCACTACTTCTGCTAGTCTGGAAAAATAAAGCAGCCCAAACATGCCTTGTGAGCCCAAGTATGCCAAATATGGCTTGGACCCGTGGCACGTAAAGGCAGGTTTGGAGCAAGCCTGGCACCTTGGGTGAGGAGGGGCTGGTGAGCCACATGGCAGTTGTTGGGGGCTGCGTGTAGAGGGGGAGCAGAGCTGCTCATCCCCTTTGGACAGCATTAAGGAGTTAAAGGTAAGAAAAGTTAAGGGAGGACAAAGGGATTATGCTGTGCTGGGAGAAAGGTCACATTAACATACTGCAGAGTGTGACAGCCACAGCCATGAATGTCGAATTAGCTCATTTAGTCAAAGCCAAGTAAATCAGTATGCTTTTATGTGCATGTCCTCATTAGGATTTGAGCCAGCTTTGCTTTTGTGGTGGCAATATTGGACATGAGCATCTGAAGTCCACTCAAGTCCCAGTTCTTGTTTTGTCGGTACCTGGTTCAGACTCTGGATTTAGACACCCAGACACCTCAATCTTGTGATGGGGATGCTAAGTGGGAACTGTAGCATAATCCTCCCACCTGTTGCCTGCATTATTCCAATTAATACATTGAGGAGAAACTAGATGGGCACCTTATCTCAGGGACTAAACCTAGCATCTCCTCCATTTTCCCAGAGAGATAATTGCTTGAGCAGCTGAGTGCTTTATTCTGATAGGATTTTTCTTTCATTTTTTTAACATGGTGTTGCTATGTGAGAAATAGTTTCCAAAGAAATGAATGCAGTTGGTGTCCATGTGTGGCATGCAAGATGGAGTGTCATCACTGAGAGGGAGGGTGGTGGGTGCACCCCAATACCAGGGGTGCCTGGGGACTCCCAAGCACCTGTCAGCCTTTTGGTGCTGGAGAGAGGAGCTAAGTGAACCCCTCTGCTGATGGGTGGCACCAGTGGGTAGCTTTTCCCATGGAACTGGTCAGCTCTGCTGCCCAGCCCGTTGGGAGGGGGCAGCTGTGTCTCAGTCTCCTCCCTGGCCTTCCCTTATTACTTAATGGGCTTGCTTTTCCATCTCTCTGCCTCTCCAAAGTCTGGATCTGGGTTCAGGTCTAGGATTTTGCGTCCTGAGAGACGCGTCTTGTTTCCATGGCTTCTCAAGCCCTTATTTTCCTGCTCATCCATCTCAGAGAGGACTAGGCTGGTTGCTGATTTCTCTGAGGGACTGTGGAGTGCCTCTGTGTGCAGTGAAGAGCTGATGGGGAGAAGGGTAAAAGGCTGGGAGAAGCATTTTGGTGGTTAACACAGCCAGCTGAGTTGTGTTCATGTTTGTCACTTGCCAGAGCGTTGAGTATTTTGTACAGTCGTGAGATTTTAGGAGTCACAATGCAGGTTTTCTGTATTTTGTTGCTTACTGAGATTTAAGTGTTATTCTTAAAGAAAATTCAACCTTCGACTTACTGTGCGTATTTATGCCTTTTTTAATGGAAACTGGAAACAAGCATCTGTAATCATTCCTCTCCTCCTAACAGCAACATCTGTAAAACCTTAACACTGGAAGGAGGCAGGAACCAAGAGATTTATAACCCCCCACCGAAATTTTGAAACGACTTTATTTCCCAGCAATTAGCTTTGCTCAAAACATTTTTGTTTCCTATTAGAATCAATCTACTAACATTTACATTGATGTGTTTAATAGTTGTTGGCGAGCTCTGAACTCAAGCAGGCGGCAAGGAAGGAGAAGGGGGAGCATGCCTCTTTAAACCGTGAGCACGTTTGTGTTGCATCGTGTGTTTCATTTGCTGATGATGGTGAACGCATCCATCATCCTATGCTATAGGACAGAGAAAGACATCTCCTGGAAGTTGGGGATTGTGTAGAAGGAACTGGTCTCTGGCCAAGGTTTCTCTGACACTAGTAGGTGAAGACTAGCTCTGTTGCTTTTGCCAGAGCATGGATCTTGTTCCAGCTGAATTGCGCAGGTGAAGATGGAGCTGCATCTGCCTGTAAGTTGCTGAAGGAATGAGTGAGGGTGCTGACAGACAAGCAGTGTGGAGGCAGCGTGAGAGGTTACCATTGCCAAATCTGGGGACACGTAGGCAAGCGTGTGTTCAACTTGGTCCCTGCAGTTCGTGGCCTGGCAGACTCCAGGCAGCTGACCAGTCACTGGCTACATCAGGAGCAGTTTAACTTAAAAAGCTAGACTTAGAAGTGGGTGCCTGGGAGGATCATTCCCCTCCTACAATGGATATAGATATCTAGGCAGAGCAGGGAATTGGGCACAGCAGCTCCTGAGTCCTTTCCAGGACAGTCTAGGAGAAAGCTTGTCAAACCCTCGGTAAGAAGCAGATTTTTGCTTAAGGTTTGGGAGTCAGGGGAAGGAGGGGGTCAATCTCTCTGTATGACTTTTTATGTTGAGAAATGACATAATGGGATGAAATTGAGAATCAGGCATTTTAGGCTGAGTTGCAAAGTAAGAAAAGCTCAATGCCTGAACACATTCATAGCCTGGGTGGGAAAGCACCAACAAGTGCTGTGCTCCTGCAAGACAAGACTGTCAAAAGAAATGCCTGTTTGCTCCTTGGCTTTGAAACCAGGAAGATAAATGTTGCATCCACATGAAGTCCTGGACAGATCTGAAAAAGGTGAATTATTTAACTTTTGAAAAACATGGTTTTGGAGATGTTGAAACAAATTTGTTGTCAAATCTGAAAAACTGGCAATGCTTAAGGACACTGCATTGTTTCTGTGTTTTGAAATGTTCAACTTCTTTGACAATTGAAAGAACAACAAAAAAAGGTTTTTGGTATTTTTAACTGGCTACAGGATGTCCCTGTAATGGACAGCATGGAGGAAAAAGCTTTCTGGGGAAGTGATGAAGCCCTGCATGTAATGGATTGTTGCGCATGGTATTCCGTAGCTCTCTTTCTATTTGTTTATTTGGCTTATGGGTTTTTTCATCATGAGATATCACTTGGGAAGTTTGCCCTGGGATGGACAGCAGGTGATGTTATCTTGATTTTTGTTTAAATATGTAGATGATTCATTTATTTTAGGCTGAAAAAAATACATCTCTAGTGCCACTGCTCTTCCAGCTATACCACAGTTGTCTATCTATGTTGTGCATTTGAAACAGTTTTATAAGGTTGCACAGTTAACTGGATAACCAAAATGGTCCAGGTTAAAGCAAACAAATGAACAAAAACTCTTGTGGGAGGGGCAGCAGTGAACTCTACCATGGAGGTGTGGGCAGGTGGGATGGCAACTTAATCTGATTTTACCTTGGAAGCCAAAGCTTTATACTGTTACACGTGAGCTGCTCAGATGATCTCTTCCCATAAATCACTCCAGTGACTGAGACTCTCTCCCTAGTCATGTGGGCATTGCATTTGAAATGGCCACTTTCTGAGGAAACCTCACAGATGCATTGCAGGTGAAAAGGGTCTTTTGACAACCTTGGAGAACAAATCTGTGTACCCCAAAGAGGAATTAGTTACATTTCCTCTGTCCTGCCCTGGACACTTGGGCTGGGGAGCAGCACTGGGATTGTTGCACTGCTGGTGAGGCTGCTTTGTGCCGAGTCCTCCTGGTAGGGCAGGAGGTTGGCAGAGATCTCTGTGGTACTGTGTCAAGCCCACCTGCTCTGATATTCTCCCTAGGTGACTGGAGCAAGACAAGGCAAGGTTGATACCAAGATGAGGACTGTGACACCAAGAAAACCCCCAAAGCTTCCCCTGTGAGTGGGGACTTTGGGTGTTTGGGTGAAAACCACCCTCTTGCTCTTTGCTACAGCCTCGCTGCAGTGTCTGCTGCAGAGGAAGGGTGCAGCCATCCATCATCAACCTGCTTCACTTCAGGCATTCCTGGCACAAGTCTCTTCAGGTTTGCCTCTTCTTTGTATGTAGCCTAATAATTCCTCCTCTAGGAAGCTTATTTATCTTTTTGTCAGGCAGGGATGACTCCCTGCTCCCCATCCTTCTCTAATTGACAAAGACTGAAAAAAAATTCTCCTCCCCTTTAGCTGCAGAGAGACTCCTTGGCATGTGCCATGCAGTTTTCCTGCATAGATTGCTCTAGATGATCCCTGCTCAGCCATCTTCCTGCACCGGCAGGAGCACAGCATCCAAACGCTGGCAGGATCAGTGCTATGGCTCAAAGAAGACAAATGCTGTCCCAGTACAAAGTAGTGTGGGAGGATTGGGATAGCTGGGTTCTGCTGACTTTTTTTTTCCCTTCCTCTGAAAAGTAGATGGTTACAGGGAACTTTCTCATACAGCTTGTCTACATTTACATCAAAGAACTGATTCACCAGCAAAACCTAGGGAAGTGCTACACCACACTGCAGCGTCTGCAGGAAACCATGTGTGCATTACTTGTGCTATGACCCCACAGAGTAGACCTGCGCATCCTGGATGCTCCAATCCCATGGCAGATGTTCAGACACTCAACGTGGAGAATTTCAATTAATGGGTTTGTTGCTGCAGTTTTTGTATGGGAAGCCATATGAATACCGATGTTCAACAGTGATAGCTCTGTTCTCTGTTGGCATGGGCTGGCTTTCAGTTAGTGCCTTTCAATGGAGGTTCATCTTTTCTAACCATATTTCTAGTCTATTCTAACCATCCAGGTACCCTGTACAGTCTGCAGCGAACTCTATTTGGAAGTTGAAATGACCTAGCTCTCCTGCGATGTGAGTTAGGCTGGAAAGCAGATCAGATGCTTCCAGACAAATGTGGAAGCACATGTGCAGTTTTTGTGTCTAACACCATCACATGCAACAGGTTTCTAGGATGATAAAGGGAACAGACAGGTCATACAGCAGACACTTAAAGACACTTAAAGTACTTGCCTCCCCCCAACCTTGCTAAGCAAAGGGTTTCTGTATGTTGCCCAAAAATGCCTTAGGAAGGCTGAACACCAGGGGAGGAGGAAAGATGTTTAAGACCAATGTTGTCTCCCCAACAAAAGGGATAAACTGGTCACAGATTGATTTATGCTGCCAATATGAGGAAGCTTTTAACCATTAGGAAGGTGAAGTGCTGAAACCAGCTAACATAGGAGCTAGTGGGAGGTGAAAACTCAGATTAGTTTTATTGTGGCTCTTGATTGGTTTTTGAGAAGGATGATCTGCCCTGAGAGGCAAGGGTGAACTCCCTGCAGCTCGCTGACTCCAAGGGGTGTTATGGAGGGCTTTTCCTTGAAGGACCATGCCCATAAGAGAGAGGCAAAATGGGTTTTGCTGGCTAAACAGCAGAGTTGATGGACCCTTCCATACAATACTCATAGCACTTCTGCTATCAAAAGTAGATCTCCAGTGCATTTTGGCTGGACCTTGGAGCTATTCCTGCTGGCTCTGGTTCCTTTGGCCCATGCAATCCTGCCAGTTCTTCCTGCATCTGCCAGTCTGATAGTGTGCAACAGTAGCAACATGCAGGGGCTGGTGAGATTTGAAGAAGGTGATCTATTTATTTCACACAGAGCATCACAGATTCATTCTACGCTACCAAGTTTTGCTTGCAACGAGCTCGAGGTGAAAGGTGCCCTGCTTTGTTCCCTGTCCACTGGACAAAGTGGCTTTTCAGCGGTGGATTATTCTAGTAGAGATATCATAATTTGAAAGTGTGTGTTTTGACTGAAGGATGTTGCTATGTGCTTTTGGGGGTTCTTTTGTGCTGGGAACTGTCACACAGTGTGTGGGAACGTCCTTTTTCTGTTTTCCTTGAAGGACAGGTTTCTTTTCATCTCCCAGCTGCAGGCAGGTTAAGCGCATGGAATTGTTCAGGGCCAGGGATGTGTGCATGCACATGTTTATTTTTACTATTTTTTTAAAAGACAATGTTGTGGTGGCCGACAGCTAATCTCAAATTTGGGATACCTGACATTGTAATGAGAAAACAAACCTTCCTGCACTTAAAATGAATGACAGGCCAGATTTGGCCCCAGCAACCTTCAGAACTCGTTTGACCTTGTAACCAGACCTCCTAGACTGACTGACAGCTTTTTACAGCCGAATTAGAGCTGAGCTGACCTTGTTTATCTGGGGATTCACCTGTGAGACAGCAGGCATGTCCAGGGATATTAAATCTCAAGCTGAAAATGTTTGCTCAGGTATTAAGGAGAGAGTTAATTTAGACAGAATACCTTCTATGTGGCACCAGCTACTGCTCTGAGGGACAAAGCACCCATCGGCTGATGACAGTTGTTTTAGACTTTCTTTAGAAATCAGTCGTCTTGGAGCACAGCTGGAGTGGAGCTGTACAGTCCTTAGAGTCACTCTGAATTTCCTTTCGTGTTTAATATTTCTTGGGTTTCGGTAAAAACGAGTCCATGTGAAGCTGCAGATTTGCTAGCCTCTCTGCAAAGGGATCTAGCAGTTAATGCCAGGAGAAGTGTTGGACAGTGCAGATTCAATTTTACCAAATGTGATGTATGTGAACCAACATCCATCGCAAGTAAAAGGTGGCAGGCTGTCCCTTTTCCTCCATACTTCTTGAGTCCTCCAAGATGCTTTTTGCCCAATACGGGGATCGAGAGAGTAGCTAGGGACTAAAAACTTTTCTGCTCCTTTTGCGCAGGATCAGACTGACAGAACAAACCCCCCAGGCTGCCCTGCACCCGAGAACAAGCTTGGGCCCCAAGCAAAGAGCAGAAAGGGGGTCCCAGGTCAAGCCAATGGCCAGCACTTGCCCTGCCCTGCCGATACATGGCTGGTGCCCTAGCCCATGGGCTCCAAGCCTGTTACAGTTATCGCTATATTTAACCCCCTTTCTACCAGGTGGGTTATTTTTGGCTTTCTTTTTTTCTTTTTTCTTTCTTTTTTTTTTTTTTTTTGTGTGTGTATGTATATCCCATTGCCACTGGGTCCAATGACAATGACGGTGGCTGTAGGGATAGCCTGGTGCCCGAGGGACCTGGAAGGTACCATGTGGGTCTCACTCTGCCACCTCATCACATGTGGGGCAGCAGAGGGTCCCATGGGGGCTGCATACATCTTGGAAGCCATGTACACAGCCACACTGGAGTCAACCAGGCAGAGGCAATGCTCTGAGGTGATGAGGGGCTGACATCAGCTGAGCTGCCTCTGGGGAACTCTGCCTGAAGTAAGAACTCCCTGTATGTCACTCAGAGAATTAACTTATCCTAGCAGTTTAATTTCATCTGCTGTGCAGCTTGTTGCAACCTCTAATTTACATACCCACCTGTGCTCTCTGGAGGCCATGCAATCTTCCTGAAGTATCTTTGGAGTCCAGGAGAAGAGCAGTCTGAGAGGTTCCTGGATGCAGGAAGACATTGTGTGGGTTGTTTGTTAGTTTGTTTTTATTTATTTATTTTTTTCCTTTGGAGGCCTGTAGATAATTAACATCCCTCAATGTCTATGCTACTTTATGGGTGGTCCTGGCTTGATTCTGTCCCCAGGATGACCTGAGTATTGCTATTCTCAGGGGTTCAGAACTGCAGAGCAGCCTTGTTCCTGCACAAGGCCTTGCTCTGGCAGGCGTGTTTACTGCTGATCTTTCCCAGGCTTTCATCAGCTGAGGGAGACTATTCGAATCTATGCTGCTGCTTACCCCTTATGGACCCTTGCACCTTCAGCTCTGACATGTGGTCAGCCCCAGAGGATTCATGGTCTATAAGTCAACAGGAAGGTGATTATTTTTATGCTTCAGCAGTTAGGACAATGTGATGGTCTGAGTGTGTGGGAAAACACAAGTGAAAACATTGCAAACCATATACTGGGCTTTCCCTGGCCTGTGTTACAGGTTGCCGAAGCCAATTCTCTTGTGAATTTTCCTGATAGCTGTGTTGCTTCCCTCTGGGATCCTTCTGAAAAGCTCCCTTTCCTCCTCTGCAGCCATAATCACCTTTCAGAATTGAAGGTTTTTGTGAAGGGATGTTCAAGGATCAAGGGATGTGCTGGATCTGGATTGGGATCTAGTGCATGGAGTCTGATCTCTCCCTGGACAGAGCTGGGCTCCCATGGGAGAGAGAGAGAGGTTGGAGTTGTGAAAGAGGTGGAGACTGGAGACCAAGTCTTAGTGGCAATGCAAATGTCTGTGCTACGAAACCCGTTGCAGGCAGAAGGCCTTCCCTGCTGTTGAAGGAAAAATGTCCTGTAGTTAATTCCTTCTCCCTTTCCCTGCCGAGCATATGTTTTTCTGAAGAGGGAGTGAGTAGTGAAGAGTTGCACCTTGCATGTGCTAACAGGTAGGAATGGTGTTAAGACCTAGCCTGCTCAGATGACAAGGAGAGAGATGTGATCTAGGGGTGCAGTCTGTCCATGTATGCATGAAACTTCTCCCCAGTGAAGCAAAAAATCGAGGAGGAGAAGGGCTACCTTTATAATGGGAAAGATGTGCCTTTATTTTCTAAAGATAATGGTAGGGTGCACATGACCAGCCTCCCCTGGCTTTCAGGCCTGGGCACAAGGTGAAGCCTGGCCTAGCCCTGTTGCATGCAGCTTTCTTTGCAGCCCCTAGCAAGGGGGAAGTCGGCCTACGTCCTTTGCAGAGGAGGGGAGACCTGGCGATGCTAAGGGGTAGGACCTGCTTTCCCCTGGCCAGGGATCATACCTTTGTAGGATTTTTCAGATTAGATGGGGCAATCTGAAATCCTTTAGTATAACCCTGATATAATGCAGACCAGAAAAATGAATGCAAATATCAAACATTGTGCTTAAAAGGGAAGTCTGCTGCTCTGTGAGGAGGCAACCAGCAGACAACCACAGAGTATCTTGTGTGGGACCTGTCGTGAGAGCTGTGTCCCTTCCCACTGCTCTGCGTTTGCTTAGCTGAGGGTCTTGAGTCCCCAAGGAGCTGCTCCTGAGGTCCCTGATGCTCACAGAGTCATGGGCATTGCCCAGACAGAGAAGGGAGGAAGTGGTGCAGCCCATGCTGAGAAACAACTGCAGAAATAATAGCAAGAAGCAGTGTTTTGCCAGTGGATTAAGCAAGAGGCCAAAGTTCTGGATATTTTTTTCTCTTCTTGACCCCATCCTGCTTTGCCTTCCTTCATATCAGGGTCTGGAGGGTCTCTAAAGGCAGTAAGTTCCCAAGGACAGGAAAGGGACAGCGACTCAGAAAGGATGCCCATAAGAGTCAGTGTTCATCCATCTCCTTCGTCCTGGAAGCTGCTGGGAAATGTCAGCTGAAAGTCCCCTCTGGGCTTGTGGATCCTTGGCACTGTGTGGGCAACGCTGTTGAATGTCCCAAGGCACTGTTCTGCTCTCGCTCCTCAAAAATCAGGCCAGCAAAGTGAAGAAGCATGAAGTTGCCAGCAGGGATGAGGGCTGGAAATCCAATTGCTGCATCATGAGTCCTGCCCATGTTGGGGGAGGCTGGGATCCTGCTGCTGAGCTATTTATTTAAGAAAAAAAATATTATCATTTCAGGCGTTGGCAGCATTAGATGTATCGGCCATTGTATCAAAGATGTGGTTTTAATGCACTTTCCTCCACTTAAATGTTATTTACCTTCTCCTTCAGGCAATTGAATTTAAGAAAACTCTGGTTGCTCAGGTTTTGTTGAACAAATTTGCCCCTCTGCACGCAATTCCCAGGAGGAGCCAGCTCTGCAGAAACTCTGGGAGCTGTCACTTCGGTGCATCACCGGGATGGGCTGAATGGATTACCCAGCTCTGCATCGTCCGCTGTTTTATCTGCCTCAAAGCAGTGGGAAGCCAGGAATAAACCCCTGAGGTTCCTTTGAGCACTGCAATTTCTGGAGCCTGGGGTCAGATGACTGTTATTGTAGCTAAAGGTGTTTAACCCCAATTGATTTTGACAAGCTCTATTAGCAGATCCCCCAATTACCTATCGGGTTTTGAGAGGAAAGTTGTCAATTTAAGGCTCAGTGTGCTAACCCAAGTACTGCTGACAGAACGCAACGGGTACCAAATCTGTCTCTGCAGCAGTCGATGGAGAAAATCCCCATCAATCTTCAGTGCCAAACTCTGACCCTTCCCTAGGGCCTGCCAGCTAACCAAGGGTGTCAGCCCCTGCTCGGAGAGCAGCAGGCTGGAGTCAGCTGCTCCCAAGGTGCTGTCTTAAGAGACGAGACACAGGAGGGCTTATACCTTGCAAAGTGCTGAGCATCCTCGGAGCACCCCTTGGTTGGAGTTAAAGCCTCCTGGCCCTGGGAAATAGCACAGGAGCAGAAGACTTGTCCGAAAGCGGCAGAGTTCCTGGAAAAGTGCCCAGGACAAGCTTAGAGTCATTTCTGCTCCCCTTCAAAACTGATCTGTCCTTCGGCTGAGTACCAGCTGGCGGAGAAGGGACATGAGGATTTCTGGCACCAGCAGGTGCGTGTGGCGGATCACGGGGAAGAGAGAGGTTGTTCTGTACGTTTGCATGCCTGAAGCCCGTGTTTACCACCACCGTGACTGAATTCAGAGCCCCAAAGCCCTGCAGGCTGGAGTCCTTGCTGAGTAGCCACCCAGAGACTTGTTTGGAAGCGGTATCAAGTGATGAAGTCTCTGGGGTTCGTATCGCAAAGGCGGTTGAGATCATCCGGAAATGAATGGGAGTTACGTGCCTAGGCAACCTCAGAGGATCTGGATATAACAACACTGGTGAAATCCAAATTCTTTTTCAGGCAGAAACTGGAGAAATAAAAGTATCATTTAACTAAGGAAATAATTTTATCAGAGTAACATAATTTTAATTAAGTGCTGTCTTACTATGCAAGGTGGAGGTAGGTGTTAGGCAGGTAGCAGCAGTCTGTTACAGTCCTGGGGGAGACAAATGTAAATACAGTATTGCCTCAAAGTTGCTTTTGGGCTGTCTTCGAAGCCCTGCAACTTTCACGCTTGCTTCTGCGCTTTTGCTGCTTAGCGATGGGACTCACCCACTTAGGAGAAAACAACCAACCAACGTTGTCCGTTTAATTCTGCGCTCAGATAGGTTTTATTCTGTTCCAAATCCAACCAGCAATTTACACTGCTGTGAGACTCAAGTCCTCTGGGATGTTTTTCATTTGTATTTATACCATGCAAATATTTGAAATGTAATATTCACAAGTAATGTGTCACACCAAGGAATATCTACTCACATTTTTTGCTAGTTGCTTGGAAAATTAATGAACCTAAGAATTTTGCAGAGACAGAAGTGTTGAATACATTGTTTATAACCAATTCACTTATCTCTAAGTTAATGGATAGGTTTATGAGCCTTTTATTTGGAAGAGGGGAGACTCTAGTTAGCGAGCAGTGTATTTATTGTTTCTTAATTATTTGACAGTGATTCATAACCAATTCCTCTTTTCTATTATGGGTACATCTGCATTGAATGTGCTCATTTTGAATGTAGTCTCTTTAAAAATGATTTTTGCTTTCAAAACTGCTCAAACTCAAATAAAGGGTCATACTTAAATGGAAAATATTTCTTTCAGATTATTGTTTTTAAAAGACCCAGTTCCTTAACCAGTTTTGAGTTATTAATTTTTTTATTATTACAATATTTTTAGCTCAGCCTCCAAGAGAAACTTGGACATTGGAGGAAGATGCTGTAATTGCCGGAAAAATAATCCGGGATGGCTCTGGCCACTGATTTCCTGTGTAACCTTGGTCAAGTCACCTAATGCCTAGAGGTAAGAGGCCTTTTATTCTGATTTTTGTGGGTTATTAGTTATCTGAAAGTATTGCTTTGGTCTCTGTATCCATCTGTGAGCTATGAGTAAAGGTAATGCTCAGATCAGGGAGCTGTGCTGTCCCCAGCCCCACCAGCTGGGCTGCTCCGTGGTCTGGCAGGGCCAAGCCTGACTAAGAGGACTGGCCCGTTTCATTTCAGTGCTGGGTTCACTAATGCTCTGGAGGGTCTGAGAGGACCCAGGGGTGTCCTGAGAAAGGGATCATCACTGTTGTTCCTCCCTCTGCCAATGCCAAATGCAAAATAGGGGGGCTTTGAAAGAAAGGAGAGAAATGCTGTGGTTCGTTCACCACCATGCTCGGCTCATGGCGCTCGGAGATCCCAAAGTTTCCCTCAGTAGGCACAGAAGTTGCTCCTTTCCCAAGCACTTGGCTAATCCCTGGGCTCCTGATTTCAGCAGGACAAATGTGAGGAGAATGGTGCGTTGTGTGCACCCGCTGCCAAGCAGACAGTAGACGCACGGGACAGCAACGTGGCCAGGAAGGTGCTTGTCGGGTGTTTGGTAACATCCTGGGGACTCCCCACAGGGGCTCAGCGCCAGTCTGAATCAGGCCCTTAAAGTGACCTGCAAAGCTGTGCCTTAACTGTATCTATTTTACTATTCAATTGTTGTGATATTTAGGAGAATATGGATATTGATGAGAAAACTCCTGGCGTTGAGTGGGGAATGCCACAGGCCAGAGATAAATTATTTTCCCACTAGGGAAAGGTCATCTGTGAAATTTCAGGGACAGCTCTCCCGTTCTCTAAATGCCCTCTTCCCCCAGCTTTTGTGTGTGTGCGTGTGTGTGTAATTGCGTGTCAGACCAAGTGCACTCAGAATGCAGGCAGGGTTTGATACAAGGAGAGTGAAATGAGATAATCCATGTTTTCATCATTCATAGGCCTCTCTTTTCACAGGCCATGGGCCGTACTTTATTAGGCTGAGCAGCTCTGGGCCTGCAAGAAAGACGAGGCCTTTCTCATCAGTATGAGAATAGTGCAGTGAATGGATTCCAAGTGTTTACTCAGCATTTGTCTAGTGGTTTATCAAAGGAATGAGGAGGAGGTGCCGACAGATCTTTTGTCCCACTGATGTGTTATGACAATGTTCCATGAATATGCAGAATGGCAGAAGGGATTAGAGCCAGTACAATTCCCCTCGGGCAATTTTTTTTTTTTTTTTTTTTTTTTTTTTGCCTGGGATGTTCAGAGGTTTAAGGGTGACCTGTTCACAGTCAGGGCACTAAACATCAGATTTTTCCTGCAGATAGGGGTGTAAAAATCCCACACTTGTCCAAAGCTGTTAGCATCTGACTTGAAGGTTGGGCAGTCTTAGTCACTAGCTGCTCTCTATAATAAAATTTAAACTAGCAGGAACTGCCTGGCTGAAAGCTTTGTTTTCTAGGAGATGTAGATATAGGGGCATAATTAAAACTTGAGTCAATCAGTGACACATGAAGCCAATGGTGATGTGGCTGTCGTTTTCTGGTCTCCTGTTTTGGTGTAGGTTGGCAGCAGTACCTTGCAGTGTCTTCATGTTGCTTCCTGCAATCCCAAGTCTTGTCCCTGGACTTTGGGTGTCATTCATCAAATACTACTGACACCAGGGCACTGATGGTCTTGGCGCTCAGTGTGTTGTTTTGGCTGTACAGGCTAAGCAGTTAGCCTTTGCAATGCACCTCTGAGGCAGGTGATTTATGTCATCTCCTTTCTGAATATGGGGAGACTGCAGTGAAGAGGCAAGCAGCAGGCACATCACTTTACACAGCCACAGCTCCTGGCCTAGATCCAAGCCCTCCTGGCTTTTGTGTCAGCTGTCAACCTGTCTTTCCAGAAGCTGGCAATACTCTGTAGCTGATGTGGGGTTTTCTTTCACTTGAACAGAGATGTCCCACCTGAAAAATTATCCTCTAATAGCTTCCTAAATGCCACAAAATCTTTTTTGTCCTGCTCCCTAAACAGTTTGCAGGAGTGCTGCCCACATATATGAGGGGAATGATAACTGTGTCTTACATGGGTCTTATCCTGAGAAAAAGGGTGTGGGACATGCTGATTGTATTCCCATCCAAGTGAACAGATCAAGGAGATTTGACAGCTGAGAGCTGTCACAACCACAAAATCTCTCCAGTCCCACCCAAAAAGATGAAAGAGCCTGAAGCCTCTTACATCCTTGCTATATGTGGGTAAAGTGTTTGTCTAAGGCCCTTTTAGTAAGGCCCTGAATGAATTGCCCAGAGAAGTTGTGGAGTCTCCATTCTTGGAGATATTCTGGACAGGGTGTAGGCAACTTGCTCTAGGTAATCCTGCACGAGCCGGGTGGTTGGGTAGATGATCTCCAGAAGTCTCTTCCAACCTCAACCTTTCTGTGTTATACCTGCCTGCCTTTCAGCTCTGATTTTTGGTTGCTCTGTGGAGTATCTGGAGGACATAAGTGTGGGTTGTGTCAGATGAGAAGCGGGATGTTGTCTGCCCTAGTCAGACCCATGTGAATCATCCTGGCTGTGAAGATTGCAGAGCCTGCTGTGGGGGCATCTGGCAGAGGCAGCTGCAAGGGGGCAGAAAGTACTGTCACCTCCTCCTTTTCAGAGCTGTTTGTGTGGCAATGCCATGCAGGCAGCTCCCAAGCATGGGGAGCAGCTGCCAAAGGTGACAGGTAGCTCTGAGCAGTTGCCAGGCAGAGAATGGGCAGTGCTGCCCTGAGGAGGTGGCATGGGGCTGCTCAGCTCCTGTTGCCACTGCAGCGAGTGATGCACAGATCTCTGGACTGGGTCCCATGCAGAGCATCCCATAGCAGGCTTTGGCCAGCAAGGTCTTTGCCACTGGATCTTCTCAGGATGGGCAGCAAGGGAGAGTTTCCTTCACAAGCTCAGAGGTGTGAGAGCCCTTCTGGAGTGTGGGGTCTCTATTTTCATCTGGAGCAAGTGTCCATTTGCAGAACATGATGCTTACTGGGCACAGAGTTGCCAAATTCATAGTTGAGTATATGGAGGGGAAATAGCACAAGAAGAGGCCAGACTTTTGCAAGTCTGGCATCAGCCATGTAGAGGCACTCCCTGCTGTTGCAGCATGCTTAGGCTGCTTTCTGAAGGCAACAAAAGCAATAATCAGGTTAATAAATTTTGGTCCAGTTATCTCAAACCCATCTTCCATCTGATGGCCTCATGAGTGTAGTTGGCAGTGGCTCTAGTGTCTGCTTTACCTGTTGTTTTTCTTTGCTTGATGGTGGACAGCTTTTCCTGCAAATGTACTACAGCTACCAGCGTCTGGATTTTGTGGCTCTAGAAGACAAAATCATTAAGATCTGTTTGCAGATTTCTCTTAACTCCTTCAGCCCTGTTGTTAAATAAATGTCTCAAATACCTACGCCAGTGTACCATTGATCTTGGACTCAAAGTTCTTCTGGCTTCCGCTCTACCCTGAGCTTGTTTGTGCCTCTTAGAACTACTTTCTGTTGCAAATTCTTTTAAACTTTATGACAGGATGCAAGTACCTACCTCCCATTGTTTGCATGGGAAACTGGGTACCTAAACTGCTTTTACGAACCTGATACAGACTCCTTACACTGGAATAATAGTGGTAAAACCCTGCATCTTTGTTTGCACCCACTCCCAGGCTAGCTCCTTGGTTCTTGTGTGTCTCCTTGTACCTCAGTTTCTCACTCTGCATGATGGGGAACAAGTTTATGCTCCTACAGGTCTTGAAGGTCTTTGGTCTTACAAGATATCCTGTGTCTACTGAGAAAGACACAAGGCAGCAAAATCTATGCAAAGTTTGTTTGTGTTCTCCAGGCTTGGTGGAAAGAAAATGAATGTCATTCAATCATTTGAGTATATCCCAAAGAAGAGTGTGAACTGTTGGGAAAGGAAAAGGAAGCAACTGATGCTCAGATTTGTCTCCTGACTTCTCTTGGATTTGCAGAAATCTGTATCAAGCCTGCCACTGTTACCTTCTGGAGAGCATCAATTGCTCTTTTCTAGCTGATGATTTCATGCCATTTCCAAGAGGTTTTTCTTCCTCTTAAGCTTTGTATCAGGGGACAAATCCATATTGTCCTCTCCTCTCCCAGCCTAGGTCCAGACAAGACCCATTACGAAGCTTTCCTAAAGACATTTCATTCATCATCTCTTCTGCAAGAACAAACCATCTGCTTGGTCATCCCTGGGAGAGAAACCCCTCACTCCTAACACCTCAAATTTTTCTTCTCAACTGGTCTGCTGTCCTTCACTGCTGACTTCCTCAATGCTAAGCTCTCTCATCTTAAACAGGCCGCACTGCCCACACTGGCCAAGCTGGTCTGCAAAAGAGCATAAGATATCTACTTGGGGAGCACACACCAAACAGATGAATTAATGTCACCTTTCATGTATTTGGGGGGAGGGGAAGGGGAAAGAAGGTGAGTTGAATACAAAAGACTAGGTTGCAGTGGTTTAAAAAAAAATTTTTGTACTGTTTTACCATGGGTTTTTCATTCAAGAAACTCCACCACCACAGAGTCTGTTATTTGCCCATTCCTATTCCATGGCTAAATAATGGGGATTCAGCAGAAACTTAACCTATGTGGTTAAACAATCAGCTCCATCAAACAGAATTGGGATTAAAATGTATTTCATGCAAGGGAAAACTAGGCACATGAAAAACATTCAGAGTGACTCAAACAACATGATATATAAGCATCCAGAGATGCTAATTAAATTCATCTGTAAATAACAACATAATTATGTCTCTTAGTACCATCATAGGATATTTCAACTCTGGTCCTGACTGTGCCACTGGCTTGCTGCTTTACTCCTGATGAGTCAGTCCTTTGTGCTTCACTTTCTAACCTCATTTGGAAAAGGGAGAAATAGTTGCTGACCTTTCTTCAGGGACATACCCTCCTTGCAGCTGAGATCTGGCCTGGGCTGAGCTCACTTTCAGGCCCAGCTCGTAAGGGAAGTCCATGTCCTTTTCTGTATCCAGGCTGTTGGGTAACCTGGATTTCCTGGAAACCTGGAATCCAGGTTGCAAGTGCAAAACCATCCACCTCTCATGTAGTTTATGCACAAGATTGCACTTCCAGTCAGAGTTGGCCTTACCTCCAAGCTTTTATTCACAGGTATAGGCTGAGACTGCTTCAGCTTGCTTTACTGGTTAAAGCCCGTGGTCCTCCGTCGTATCACCAGTCCATTGTTCTAGTCCAGGCTATGATATGGCTTAAGGCTGGCAACACGACCAGAGAACAGGAAGGACTGGGAGTGCTTTGGACCTGTCTTGAGACCATACTTTCTTGAGTGTGCCTTGGAACTTGCCTCAGTGCTAACTCTGTGTGAGCCAACAGCGTTTCCTGCCACGAGATGAGCAAATCTGTGGCAGTAGTTGTAATGTCTGGACTGGGGTTTCTGAGCAGGGAAACTGTTTCAGGACAGCCCTGGGACCTGGAGGCGCATAGACAGAAAACCAAGGGAAAGAGGTGTTAGAGGTACTTGGAGCTCAAGCAGATGCCAAGGCCCTCCACAGGTCACATGCCTTTGGAGGGCTGGAGAGATGCAAGTGCTGCATTCAGGGGAACTGACCTCCCTAATTAATAGGACAGGACCAAAAATGCTGCTGACTGGCACTGACTGTTTCTTATCCAAACAAAAGTAATTCAGCAAAGCCCAGATCTTGACTAACTATGATCCAGCTCTACTCGTGCCCACTACTGCCATGTTAACTGGGGTACCACTGGGGTAAGAAAAGACGTGATGCCAGGTAGTTCCTCAGAGTGACTATTCCAGAGCAAGCAGTGATGGATGAGCAGCAAATACGTTCCCAGGGCACATGCAGCTCTGACAGAAACAGCCAAGGATCTGAAGGCTGCTGCTAGCTGCTTACCTGCACTAACACTGCTGTGACATAGAGGTTCCCAGCTCTGCTTAAGAATCCCAATGCACACAGCACTTCAGAAAAGACATGTGGAGATTAGTTTGCTGAATGTCTGTGAACCTCAAAAATAAAGAAACATCTGGATTGATTCTCTCCAAGTAGCACTAGGCAGAGATGTTTTTGGCTAGGAGCAGTGTGAGACAAAACTGTGATTCACACTCGTCTAGTCTGCTTTGGGTCTGAATCATCTCTCTTGCTTTATCATGAGGAAATGGTGTGATAAACGCTGGCCTGTTATGGCTGGAGACCTTTTTCCTACACCACCTGCTCTTGGAAGACATTACAAGAAGTGTTAGTTGCCAGTCCTCTATGGAGCGAGGCAGATAAGGTCCCTACAATTTGGCTGAGCGCAGCTACGTGAGGACATGTCTCCTTTCTGAGTCGGAGGCTGGGAAGAGAGTATGCCTTCCTCTCACTCCTGGAGAGTGGAAGGTAGATGTCCTGAACTTGTTTCTTCTCTTGTCAGGCCTTTAGGATGCTTGGCCAGAGCATCGTGCTTGGCTGTCAACCTCTAGCTCCCCATCAGGGCTCATGGGGTTGGGAACCCCTCTCCCGAGTGGTACATGAGTGAGGGGGCTTTGTGGGAGGGGATCTCTACTCCCACCAAACAGCTCCAGAAGTGTGTCCAGCCCTGCTCAGCTCCTCCACCCCTGCCATCCTGGGAGCCCTAATGGCCTACCCAGGGCTGGCTACCTGGTCCCACTAGCTCACTGGGAATCCTGTATCTCTAGCTAAGACTTGGGCTCAACCTGTACAACCCGAAGAAGATTGACAGAGGTACCTGGCTTGGCAGAGAGATTAAAGATCCTTTGTTTCAAAAGCATTTAAGCAGCACAAGGGGTGGGGGGGAAGCAGCCTGGTTGTAGGCAGATTGTATTGAAGGTACAAGACAGAGGGAAATTTTCCATGACAGGGGAGCACTCCTCGCCTAAGGGGAAGGAAAAGGCCATTATGTTCCAAGTGAATGAAATTGCTCCTGGCAGGAGCATTAAACAGAGGGGGGAAAAAGAGAACAGGTAGTCAGCTAGCAAGGTGGGATTTTAACCGTCTCCTTGGACTTACAACTAATTGATCAGAGAGTTATTGGAGAGTAATAAATGGACAAGGATGAAGGGGAAAATTACAATGAAAATCTTGCCCTGGAACCCTGGTCTGCAGTGGTCTGGGGCATTTAGGCATCAGTCCCCTGATTTCACTGGGAAGCACAAGCCTTGGTGGGTTTCGAGGGCTAGATGGAGCTGTGATGTAGACAGAGTTTGTACAACAAAACTGCTTCGTCCTCTTATCTGACAGCTGGCTGGATGACTAGGGGAGAGGCATGACTGGGGGCAGAGGCAAGGATCCATGGATTTCTGAAATGGATCAGGGAGAAAGAAATAAGCTGGGGGAACGAGAAACAGGTTGGAGAATGCTGATTTTCCCTTAAGGGGGCTCTAATCTTTGCTACTGGCTCACCTCCCAGTGAACCCTGGAGCCAGGGACCTAGTTGCCTTTTTACATGGTGAAAATAACAACATTGCTGGGGAGACTCTCACAGCATGACCTGCAGTGCACTGCACTTTAATCACCTACCTCAGATCCTCCAAAGAAACTCTGAAATTTGGTCAATGGGCATCAACATTTTGCTGCAGAGGGACTATTTATAAGGAGCAGAGCTGGTGATGGCTGGAAAATAAGGAGACCAAGGCTCCTTTGGAGGAACTGTTCCTGCTGGGTTGGTCCTCGCTAACTGTGCGATGGTTTCTTCCACTGTCTCCAGGTGCTGCATAGCCTGAATCCTGCTGGTGAGGGGGAGGATGGACTACTCTGAGGTCAGGGAGGCTTTTGCCATTGTTACAGGACAGTCAAGGCTGTGCCCTGCTCTGAGCAGCTTCTTCCTAGGTCAGATTTGCCAGGAGATATTCTTTGGGACATGGGCTGTGCTTGTGGTACAATGATCGTAATGGCCCCTTTGAGTTTTTAGAGTGTTTGCACTGCTTTTTATAAATGAATATTTTAATGTGCCTTCTACAACTGCCCAATTGACCAAGCTTTGCTTTGTTAAGTATGTTGAAGTTATTGGGCAGAACACCAGGGAAAGGCACCAGTTCAGCCTGTCCTTTGATCTTGGCCTTTTGGAAATCTTAGGTTCGGGTTATGAGGGATAGAGCTGAGGCAGAAACATTTTTTTGTTCCAGGAAAAAAAAAAGAAAATTGTATATTTATTCTCCCCATTTTTCAGGCTTCTTTTGGACAAGGAAGCACGAAACCAAATTTATAGAGGCTAAGTCTCCAAAACTCCAAAGTTTTGCCCCTAAATCGTGGTGTCTCAATAGCTCAAGTCGCTCTCTTTCTTTTTTTTTTCTTTGCTTTGCCTGTAGGTTTAAACAGATGGATTTTTCTCTTAAGAATATAATTTTTCGTAAACAGACAACACAAAAAGAAAGTTTTTCTCCCACCCCCTTTATGTCCCTGTGATTAAAAGACAACTTCACAAATTTTAAATCAAAGTTAAGTTTTGACCAGTTGTAATGAAAAAAATTCCTCACAAAGATAAGGATCGTGTGCATGATTCCTTTCTTTAGGACTCTTTCCTTGCTGTTTCTCAGTCTGGTTAATGCTATTTTACCAGTTGTTTTTGTGAAAAAAAATGCCCAGGCAAAAATCAATTACCTACAAATACATTAAAAACTGAAAGAGTTAATTGACAAGAAACAAACTCACTCTCTCTAATTATTTGTTTCCTGGGCTTGGAAGAAATGCGATAGCTCAATAGAGGTACTTAGTTGTGATGTCTTTGACATCGTGCTGTCAAAGTGCCCCAAGCTGCTTTATTCCACAGCTACTGCTCCTGATCCTGTAGTTGAGTAGTGTGGTGCCTCAGTTCCCACCTGTGTACTAGCTGGGGCTGCAAACCCTCAGAGCCAGCCCTCCTGCCTTGCTCCCTGTTGCTGCTCGCCATGACCTATTCCTCCTCTGAGAGGTGGCATCCCTCGCAGGGATGCTGAAGCAGCGTATCTCCAAGGGTGCGCAACCTTGTTTCTTTGGAGTCACAGCCCTCTAGAGCCCCCTTGCTCTGCTTGGTGCCTTGTCATCTCGGGTCTACCCCCCACATCCCTCGGGATCTCGTTGCTGTGCCATGAGACCGAGTGGTACCAGGCAGCTCCACGTGGCCTCATCAGACCCTCTTGGGTTGCCCCATCATAACTCGGGGAGCATTTGGGTCACCCAGAAATGCTCACGCCAGCCCAGTTCTGCATCAGGTCTGGGCTATGGTCCTAGCTTGCAATATTTGTGCCACATAAATGATTGATTGGCCACTCCTATTCTAAGGGTTAGAGAAACTGAGTGTTAGAGAAGGAGACATAATTCTCTTCATCCTCTCCTGGTACAAACAAGGATGATATCCTCCCATCCCAAAAGAAACTTCTTCACAGACGGATTATCATTAAGTATTGGTTATTTTGGTCCAGCAGAGTTCAGAAGAGAGTCCTGTGGTGCCCCCGTCAAGTAACCAAGGTGCTGATTCAGTCAGCTCAAGCTTGCCTGGAACATAATATGTGACATAATTTTATACCAGCCAACTGTTCAGCCTCTGTGCTCAGTTAATAGCACATAGACTGGTGCTCCCTCTGTATTTACTATTTCTCACACACACAACTGGTTTGCAAATTGTTGTCCGCAGCCACTTGCAGGTGCACAAAAGGTAACTATGAGAAGTAAATTCATCTGTGCTCTGCAGTGATCTCTGTGTGTGTGACATTTCTAAGGGGCATGCAGTTTTACTGCAAAATGGTGTAGGGCAGGGTCTGTAGGTAAAAAAGCGGTTGAAATTGCTCTGTGTACTCTATTAGGATGAAATGATGCAGAAGGCAGCAGATACTGGCAAAAATTACGCATACTTAGCAAATGTGATTTACTCCCTCTTCACTGCCACATTTTAAAGAGAGACACAGATCACGTTATTTTGCTAGCTGTCTTTATTATCATCTTCCAGCCTTCTTATAGAAGATCCTGGGCAGGAAGAGTACCTTGAGTGATAAAGCCTATGTGGGAATTGGCATCTGTCTTGTTTGGCTTTCCTTATTCAATAGCAAAACTCAGTTTGCTTCCTGCCTGCATCCTGCTGCCCACCTCTGTCCTGCTGTTTTCTCCATCAGTCAAAACTAGTTTGACATCTGGGTCCTAACCCTGTGAAGCTGAGTGCAATTTGAATGGTCCCATCAGCTTTAAAGTAGCTACTCACCAGCTGGAATCTCAGCCAGCCTGAGACAGAGCCAGCACTTCTCCCATCGTATATAAAATTACATGAGATCAGGGCCTTGGACTATAAACTCTTCGTGCAGTTGGGTCTTTGTATCCTGTTGTCCACATGAGACCTCTCTTCTTTTGGTAGACGTGATCTAAGGTGCAGGTAGCTCCAGGCAAAGCGATACTGCTGGGTTTCTGTTTCCAACTCCTTTCCTGATGTCTATATCGATCAAGAAGGAGACAGTGAGAGATATGTGAGAGTTTTTGGATACATGTGTTTGTGGAGTTGAATTAGGAAAGCAGTTCCTCCTTCCCACCCAGTAAGCCTTCTCCCTCACAAACCAATTCTTGCTAGATCAGAATATGTAAAAATCATTGGCTCTGTGTGAAAATCATGCTAGCAAGTGGCTGCAGAGTAGGTTTCTGCTTCCTTCCAGTAGGTTCATTTTCTTTCTGCCTCACTAAGTGGTTTTTAGTGCTGGTCCCTTCACCTTTGTGGGGGTCTGTCCTGCCACTGTCTAGAACAACTGGAAATGTCAGATCCTCTGACTGGAATAAACTAGCCAACGTTCAGATACTCGATTTAAATGCACACTCTAGGAGATAAATGAATCTTCACTCCTTTTCTCCTCCGTTTTCCCAAGGTGAACGGTCCCTGCCACGCTCTTTATATGCTTTCCTCCCCGAAGAGCTGTGTCTTCTGTTTTATGTAAGCCAAAATAATCAACGGAGAAATACACCTTCCTCTAAAAATCTGTTAGAGTTTGTGGTGAACTCCTGGCTGCATTTTACCCTTTTTCACCTTACTATCTGTGCTCCAGCCAACGTTTGCAGTCCCGGTGCCCCTCTGCTGTTTATCCTCATTTGACTTAAGGGAAACTGAGGCAATTTACCCAAACACTCCCAGCTGGTCTGTGGGAGACCAAGACTGGACCTGGCACAGCTCTGTTAGACCCACACTTCTCTGCCTGTGCCCTAAAGAGACCAGAAAATGAACCATAAATGCCTGCAGGAAAAATAAGTTAAGAACAAAAACACAAGCACAGGTGCAAGTGAGGGAACAAATGATAGTGGGAAATAATAGAGTCAGTGAATTTTTATTTGGACTATAAAATAAAACCAGTCGGAAATGCTTAAAGAAAAGGCATGGAGAGTCTTTTCCAAAAGGCTATATGGCATTTTGTTTCAAAAAAAAAGGGGGGGGGGAGGATGAGACAACCTGGACCAGATATCTAATTCTGTCCGTAGAAAAGGGCTTTCATCCTGCTCTGCTCTTGGAAATAGTTTCAACCAACTGACAGAGTTGATGGCTGTGATTTTTATTCCTAGAGGGAAAAGTAGAATCATCTGCCATCACATTCATGATGTGATGTTCCCACCTACCTTATCAGGTGCAGGATAGGGGTATGCAGCTACATAGAATGGGTATGGTTTGGGTTTCAAAGTCCTCCCAGCTTGTCTAGGCCACCTTAACGTGCTGGCTTCCCTACCTGCTCGGGGCTGTGCTCTCCACGGGCAGGCGTCAGGCTTACAGGCAATGCTCAGCAGCAATGGAAGAGGATGAAGAGAAGCCCTAGGCTTTTCTGGTGCTTATAAAGCAGCCAGGAGGCCCATCAGTCCTGGTACCAGCACATGCCTTGGGGGGGCTGCTGTGCTGCCCAGCAGGCTTGAGGTGCTGAGGTTTCCAGCAGTGACTGTGGATGGCGCTTGAGAAAAGCAAAGGGTTTTCTCTGAAACTCAGGAGGGCTTTCCCAGTGCCATGTCCTCCTGCTGCCTCTGCCGTGGGGTCGGTCCCTCTGCAGCGGTGCAGAGTCTGCTTCCCCCCATCAGCCCCAAAATGCCATCCCTGCCCCATATCCCTTGCACACCCAGCGGGCAGGTACCTGTGAGCAACCTACGTCTGGTTTCCTTCTGCACAGGGTCCCGCCAGGCTGCAAAATGACTGAACCCGAAGGTCGGTTTGGCCAGGGAAACCCCTGGCTCTTTCCGGCTGCTCTGTCCCTCCCCGCAGCCCCGCAGTCTGAGCGATTTTCCCAGGGAGAAAGAAAACGAAATCAAAGCCCCAAGGGACTCCAGGAGGAGCCTACCTGGTTTTCTGTCGAGGCTGGGTGGGAGGGGGCAAAACTTGCCCTGATTTGGATGGTAGAATTTGTTTTTCTTTTCTCTTTGAAGGAAAAATGACTTTAAAAAAAGAGAGAGAGAGGGAGAGAGAGCTACAACACATCCCCAGACTCGTCTGGGAGTGGAGCCGGCCTCCTACTAGCACCCCTGCTACCCCCCGCCCTGGGAAAGACCCCCCTCCCCGCGGGGGGTGGATTTACTGCAAAATCAAGCCCAAAAGAGAGCGTGGGGAATTTACCCTCAGGAGTAAGGACGCCCTCCCCGAGGGCCTCATCCCCCCCAGCCAGCGGGGGGGAGAGGGGCCGGGGTGGGCCGGGCCGCCGCACGCCCCTCGGGGGGAGCCGGGCGCCCTATATATTGCCGAGCAGCCCCGGGCCGACCTCCCCGTGGCCGGGAGCTGCCGCGGCTTCTGCCACCTTCCCCTTCCCCTCCCTCTCCCCCCCTTCCCCTCCCCTCGAGGGGGGTCTTTCTCCCTCTGGCACACACCTCCCCCCCCCCTCCGAGGAGGAGGAGGAGGAGGAGGAGGAGGAAGGCGCGGGGCCGTCTATGAACGCGGCCGGCTTCCCCTTCTTGCGCGGCATGTGCACGCTGCCGGCGGGCGGCGCGGCCCCCAGCCCCCCCGCCGCCGCCAGCCCCGGCTCCCCCGGGCAGCCCCGGGCCTCGCCCCCCGCGGCCGAGGCGCTGCCCGTGAAGCCGGAGCCGCGGGGCGGCAGCGGGACCCCCCCGCCGCCGCCGCTGCCGCCGCCGGGCGAGGAGCCGCTGCCCGCGGCCGGGGGCCGCCGGCGGAAGCGGCCGGTGCAGCGGGGCAAGCCGCCCTACTCCTACATCGCCCTCATCGCCATGGCCATCGCCAACGCCGCCGAGAGGAAGCTCACGCTGGGCGGCATCTACAAGTTCATCACCGAGCGCTTCCCCTTCTACCGCGAGAACCCCAAGAAGTGGCAGAACAGCATCCGCCACAACCTCACCCTCAACGACTGCTTCGTCAAGATCCCCCGGGAGCCCGGCCACCCGGGCAAGGGCAACTACTGGACGCTGGATCCGGCCGCCGAGGACATGTTCGACAACGGGAGCTTCCTGCGCCGCCGCAAGCGCTTCAAGCGCACCGACATCACCACCTACCCCGGCTACATGCAGAACTCCAGCGCCTTCACCCCGCCGCCCGCCGGCCGCCCCGTGGCGCCCGCCGCCCCCTACCCCAACGCGCTCTGCTCGCCCGCCTACAGCCCCCAGCTCTCCGGCGCCGTCTTCCACCCGTACGCGGCCGGAGCGCCGCCGTCGGCCCCCTCGCAGCACCCCAGGATGTTCAGCATCGACAGCCTCATCAGCGGGCAGCAGGCGCTGCAGCCCTCGCCGCCCTCCGAGCTGGGCCCCCCGTCGCTGGGTCTGGCCGGGGCCGAGCTGCCGCCCGCCTGCTCCGTGGGCAGCACCGAGCCGCCGTGTTTCCAAGCGCAGCCCGTCAGCCCCGGCTTGCTGGGCAGGGCCGGCCCCAACGCGCTGGCTTACCCCTACGCCGCCTCGCCGCCCCACCTGCCCGTGCCGCAGGGCGGCTACTCGCCCAGCAGCCCGCAGCTCTACGGGGCTCCCAACAGACTGGCGCTGCCGGCCATGCGGCCCGCGGGCTGCGCCGAGCACGGCGACCAGCTCCTGGGGCTCTCCACCTCGCCCCTCGGCCAGTTCGGCTCCAGCAACGCCTACGTGCGGCAGCCCAACTTCCCCGCCGGGCTGGAGCGGTACATGTGACGGGGGCTCCGGCGGGCCCGCCGGGACGCCCGGGGAGGGGGCCCGGCCTTTGGCGGCGTGGGGACGCAGCGGCCGGGCGCGCGCCGCCTCTGCGGCGGGCAGCGGGCGCCTCTCCGACCTCCTCTCCTCCCGCGCTGATTTTTAACTGGAGATAACGCAGTTTCTTTTTTGGCCTTCTTCTGCCCCATCCCCTCTGGGTGGGGGGTCACGCGCTTCTCCTCACCCCGCGGCGGGGAGCGCCCACGGCGTTCCCGGCACCGCCGTCCAGCACGGCATGGCGCGGCACGGCACACGGGGCGCCCCGAGCTGCAGCACCTGGGAGGTAGGTGCGAGGTGTTGCGCCCGGGAAGCCAGGCTGCAAGAAATCTTCCCCAAACGGGGTTTCTCCTCTCTTCTCTGCGTTCCTCACCTGTAGCTGGAATGATAGTTACCAAAAAAAAGAAAAAAAAAATACCCCCAACCCCTCCAGAACCCCAAACCAAAACAAAGAAAATCCAAAAGACAAAAATAATTCACTACATTTTAAATAAATATTTAAGATGGTTATCCTTTCTTTCCCCTGTAGGAGAAAACCCAGCTACTTCTTTTTACTGCTTTTAAAAATAACTTTCATTGTTAGAAAGGATTATTTTTAAATAAACTTTTCCTTTCAATGTGTTCAGTGCTGCCATTCCTCTGGTTCCAGCCGGACCTTGGAAAAAGGAGAAGTACCAGTTTTGTAGTGGATGGGAGACAGACTCATGCTGCTGTTGTAACGCTGCCACGCAGCTTACGTTCTTCAGTGACACTTTTTAAAGCTGTCTGTTTTACTCTTTTTTTTTAAAAAAAAAAAAAAAAAAAAGAAAGCTGGTAGTAACTAACTGCTGCCGAGGTGTGCAAAGGTTGCTACAAGCTCTCCGTCGCCTGCGAGGCACCTGCAAGGTTTCTCCAGGTGAGGGTTGCCCTGCGCAGCTCTGGTTGAGCTTGGCCGTTCTCGTTTGCGGAGCAGGGGATGCCTGTCTTCCTTCAGAGGTGAAATTCTGACTTACTATATCAAATTAAGTGAGCATAGCTTTTCTTCCTAGCAACAAAATCAATTAAAAATCCAACCTGTTCACTAGCTGGTCTGGTAATCTTTATTTATAGGACTGTCCAGCCAGACCGTTCAGCCAGATTTGAAGGCAGAATTCTCCATCGCTAGTTTAGTTTTTTGGGTTTTTTGACACATCCTCCAGGTAAAAGTGACAGGATAGGGTTTCTCTCCTGTTACTCAGGGGCTTCATGTGAAGCAGACTAGATTCCCATAGTGCCTATTGCACCTTCCTGCTTCTTAAGGAGGAGTTTGAGATCAGGTGACATTTGGTGTAAAATCGAGCATCTAATTCCCCGGCCGCTGTCTGTGATTGAAAGCTGCGCACGGGCGGGTGCCCACGCAGGCGGCTTCGCCCACGCCGCGGGCGCTCCCACGTGTGGCTCTTTTGATCCACGTGCTTTGTAGAAACCAAGGGCGGATGTACCGCGGAAGGGAGGGGGGAAAGACACTTTTATGCTCTCGGCCTCCTTAAGACGGGGACTCGCTCTGCCTCCAAAAACCGAGCCGCCTCTGGGCTGCTGCCCCTGGCCGTTTGGGAGCCCCGTGGTCACAAGGGTGTAGGTGCCCCGGCTGGGCTGCCCAGCTCTGGCTCCCGCGGCTTCGCCTGTCCCGCTCTCCCGCCGCTCCCAGCCGTGCGCTCAGCCCCCAGCACTAGCCCTGCTCGGAAAGGGCTGTCCTGCCCGGACGCACTTTCTGACTCGCAAACTGTAGAGCCTTTTTCGTTAGTTTTCGTTTTTCAACAGAAAAAAGAAAGAAGAGTATCTGCTGACATTCTTGTGTTCTTTATAGGAGATAGAGCCATATCCATGGAAATGTATTTTGTATCTATCTAATGGAAGTTTGCAAAGTGCCGTTCTTGTATATAACACACTATCTGTATAGATGGACTGAGGGGGATGCTGGAACTCATAAAATAATTATTTACATGGATGGTTCACTGAATGGACTCCTGTCAGTAGTTCACATTCATTTCCAGGGCCTGATCCTGCAGTCCTTTCGCGTACAAAATAACTTTTGCTAGGTGCTGGGCTGGGATGTTATTGGTTTGTATTGCAACTGGGAGGATTTTAGCGGGGGTAGAGGGGAACCCAGCGGTGATGTAAAAGCAAGATGAAGTTGGGTGAATGGGGTCTGCGGGCTGTGCTGTGGCTTGGCTCAGGGAAATGTGGGGTCCAGAAGCACTGTTTAAAGAGAGCGTCACCCGCAGCAAATATCTGCCCTAGTGGGAAGCATGGGGAAGAGACCCCTGAGCCAGCATGCTGTGCTGAGCCCCTTCACTTCCAGTCACCCAGAAGCAGGATGGAGCCTCAGAGGAGCGGGAAGCATCTGAAAGAGCTTTTCCAGTTCTTGGCACCTCTGGGCTTAGCTCAAGTGCTGGTGGGGCTCAGGTGTCTGGGGGTCCATGCTGTTGCACGTGGGGTTCCCTTAGCTGCCCGCATCTCATGCGATGGAGCCAGGCTGAAGCACTAAACTGGTTCCTCCCCTAAACTGGGGTCTCCTCAGCCAAGGTTACCAGCCATGAGCTTGGGCTTGAGATGAGAGGTAGTACAGCATGTTGGATCCCAGCAAATGTGGCTCGGAGCACGCTGAGCGGACACTAGCCTGGGGGGGTCAGGACAAATCCTGGCAAGTGGCATACTGTTGCATGTCTTTTAAGGACCCATATCTCCCTGTCTGCCAGACAGTCCCAACGCAGAGCCTCCTGTGAGCAGCATTAAGCCACCCATAGATGCAGGCCTTCCACTGCCAAACAAGCTGGAAAGTACAGGGAACAAATGCCTTTTTTTCTTTTTCCTATAGATATTAATCCTCACATACACAAGACTCTGGCACTTGTATTGTGGTTGTCATTAAACTAATGCCTTAAGAGTGTCTTGCTGGTTAACTTAATGTATCCCAACTAGGCTTTTAAGCTTTCGTTTCAAAGCTTTGTTTACAGTTAGGGTGAATCTAGCAAATGAGTAGGATTAAAGTGTCATGTAAAGCATGAGCCTTGCTGGGGCAGAGTAGCTTTAAGCTTTGTAAAGTTTATACGTGCGTCCTTCATCTGTTTTAGTGTCTTTTGAATGTCCCCGTTCACTGAATAAGAGGGATTTGAATGAAACAGGAGTAGTTATCACCCAGTTTTCAGTTGTGAAACCAAGTCTCCTTTGAAATCCTCCCTTCTTTATTTAGCAATATCCAAGGAATTTAGGTAATATTGAGTAATGACAGTCATAACTAACCTAATCTTGCTCACACAAAAGCCAGAGGCAAAACTTTCTTTGCTCCCCAAAACTGGAATAAACAACAATTCCTCAGAGTAACCAAGAGGGGTCGTGTGGCTGCTACGTGGTGCGCAGAGCCCCCCCAATCTTGAACGCATGCGAAAGCAGGGGGACTTTTGTAGCAACGAGAAGCTGATCCCAATCATGCTAAGGAGATTTGCCTACTGATTTGGGCTATCCCCGAGACTGTCTGACTTCTCAGAAAACAATCTTTGAAAATCAAGCTGAGTTCAAATCTCTTGGATTGGACATTCAGAAAAAAACAACCAAAATGAGCTGCCACTTTGAAAAAGATACTTTCCTCTTAGAAGTACTAGCTGCCTGGAGAAGATCAACTGTGTCTGCGTATGACAGCGTTCTGCACGTTTGGTGCATGTACCAAGTTCCTATTGCTTCCCTACAGGTTAAAACAAGTAACAAAAAAAAAAAGCTCTTTTTAACTTACATTCACAAGCTATAAATAGTGCTTTCCATTCAGTGCCAAACACACACAACATGAGCTGAAATTCTCATAGAAGCGCATTTCTGGAAGAACTTCTGCCAGTCCCTCTGGTAATGTTAGATCTTTCCTGGATGCTGCCAGCCGGCCACTGGCAGTCCCAGCACTGCAAATTTTACACCACAGCTCGGTGTCATTCCGTGCAACGCTTTGCCATTTGCGAGAGCGTTGCGAGGGCGTTTTGCTTCGCTTTGCCCAGCTCGGGCCCGCACTGCCGCCCAGCGGAGAGCCCGGGCAAGCACGGGGAAAACACGGAGAAACTTCTCCAGCTCCAGGGAGGGCTCGGGGGCGCCCGGAGCGCCGGCATTTCCCAGCCGCTCCTGAGTTGAGGTTCATAAAATACCACCCGGACTCTGCTGCCCGAGCGGGCTGGACCCTGCTAACACAAGCGGTCTGGGTGCATCTTGTGGTGTCCCGTGAACAAGTTCATCCCCAGGTGCCTATGTCCTCTAAGAGTCATGAACAAGCACTTCAGGGGGCTGTCGTGTTCAGACTGAACTCTGGAGTCAGTGTGGGTGTCTTCAGCATGACAGCAGTAGCAAGCTTGCAAAGACACCAAGATCTCAGCAAACAGCATCAGGGGACACTCCTAGGTTGATGTGCCACGAATTTTGATTCTTTCTTCTGAAACATGAGGGACAGGGCACACTTAGGAGCATGCAGCCAGGTGAAAGGGAGACTGGTAATCTGGCCTTTGGGATGTCTTTCCTGCTCACACAGTGCACAACTGCATGGTGAAGGGCAGAATATCATGGAGACCTGGAGTACAGGCTCAGTCAAAAGGGGATTCAACTTGTGCAGGGAAGGTCATTATTGAAAGTAACAGGCTGGATGCAATGTGCAGGCTGGGAAATCCCTGCAAAATTGACCATCAAAGATGGAAAGATTTGGGAAGGGAAGAATTTCTCTGTGTATACCCTGTCTCTTTTACCCATTTCCTAAGCACTCACCACAGGCCGTTGTTGGAAACAGGCTACAAGACCTGGATGGGGCTGTTCTGGGCCGGTCCAGTTGTTCTTCTGTAGGACTTTCTAGTGTGAAAACAGGCAACAGAAGTGGAAGCACAGCAATAACCTGGGTCCTAGGCTGAAGACAAGCAGGCAGTGATGGAAGAGCACTTGTCTGCAGCAGCCAGCCTTCTTGGCAGGCTGACTATGCTGCCCAGTGCCCATCAGCGTTCATTCACACCTGTGTTTGTTTGAAATGTGATGCTTAGTGTATGTGAATGGCAGGGTGAGGACTGGGCCTAGGAAGCACCTGGGAAGCAAGGCTGTGCTTAGGTTGCCTACTGGCAATTTAACACCAGTAAGCTCTTGGGAGAATGTCCAAGGCTCATTTGTTTCACAGTCTTTTGGCAGGGACTGCTGAAGTGGTTACACTGCGACAGTCAGGGGTTTTTTTGTATGCACTGAAGCATCTCCACCAATCCCCAAACCAATGAACAGTCCCAGCTCATGGCACTTTGGGATGCTCCAGGCAGGAGGAATGGACTTAAGTCAGTTATGCACTTGCCTTGGAAAAGTTTATCTTCTGTTCACTTGGGCTCTGCTGAGTAGCATTGAGTGACACTCATTTACACCTGCAGGAGATTGCCCCTTTGGGGCACGCAGCTGCACAGGTTACCTCAGGAATGGGAGCCTGGGAGAAGGATGCATATGATGCCTGCAGCAAATGGGCCCAACCATCTCAGACATTTTGGATGCTTCCTTCATCCAGCCTGGTCATGTGTCCTCTGCTCCCAGCAGCCCCATACACCCTGTGATCCCATTGCTGCCCCACTTATGCTGACATCCTTCTTGTTCTTTGCTCCAGTTGTGTTTGACCATCCCACATGTCCTTCACCGTTCTCCCATGCTCTCTTCCAATGCATTGCAATCAGGACTCATTTTGACTTTCATGAGCCATCACAATTCCTTCCTTCCTTTAACAAATTTTTCTCATGCACCATAGTCATATTCTACATATAGACATTTTAAAACTCCTTTAGCTAACCAGGTGTTAGCTGAAACTAAACCCAGCTGTGCTTGTAGAACCATTTTCAAAAGGTTTCAACCTGGCTGTAGTGAATGAATCTCAAAGAGCACAAAATCATCCAAGCACATTTCTACTGGCCATCTTGTTTTCTGTTCAGAGCAGGCCATGGGTTTCACCAGTGTAGATCAGGCCAACTCATGTCTGTGATTAGATCATTTTCAGATATTTCTTTCTTAAAAGAAAAAAAGAAGACACTAATGCTAAGGGGATTCTGTTGCACCACACTACTGTTTTCAAAAAGATGCTTTACATGGAGAAGTAACTTCTCCAAGCAGCCTGTTTGTCTGGCACTTGTCCACAGCAGAGATGCACTCACTAGTGGGAAAATGGAAGGCTGCTGACTCAATCTCATCATCTGGAGTCCCTGCCCTTGGGAAATCAGAAGTGTCACCATCCCAGAACTACTTGAAGACACCATTAGAGAACATTTTGCTGCCAGAACACAAATGTATCCCAATCCAGCCACATATTCCCTACATTTTACAGAAATGGTAAAACCAACCACATGGCCAAAGTACTTGCTGCAAATCACCATTAAAGTGATTCAAGCATAATACGATTTTACATGGAAAAAATGATCTACTCTTAAGGGCCTGATCCCCCCACTTCTTGGCACAAGCACAGCAGTCTTGGGGCACTGAGCTCCATTTTAGGCAGGAGGTCAAAACCTCTCATTATCCCTGATCTGCTCCATCACCCAGACTACATCAGCGAGCCACTAAACCCGCTTTGTGCTTCCTTGTGCCTTTGCCAGCAGTGTCAGCGAGAGCTGCACCACCAGTGCAGGAGCCTACGGAAGGAAACGGCAACAATTTGGGTGACTGAAGGTGAGAGATTTGGTGTTGCAATGAGATTTCTACTGGAGGAAGCATGTAAGCCCAGGTCAACCAGCCCTCTCTACCTATAGCACCCACGAGGTGGCAGCCAGGTAACACATCCCCAGCGTCACCCAGCACCACCTTTGGCTTTTCTGCCAGTACAAGCCCAGACTCCATCAAGTGCAGAACAGCCCCAAGCAGAGTTCTACTCCTCACAGGACACTTATTGTTATGTTTTCTGCAGTGTTGGGTTCAGTGCATATCCATTTTCCCTCAACTCAAACCCGTTTCTCTCTAGGCTGTCTACTGCTGGATTCTCCCTGAGCTGATGCTCACCCTCTAAGTATAATTGCAATACAAGGTAGTTTCAGAATAGCATGCAATAGTGGCTAATTATTTGGAACAATTATACATAACAAAGACAGAGACACGCAGCAAGAGGGCTTAATTGTCTGGCCAAGCATGAAATAGCACAGGATTATCACTAAAAGGGGGGAGGGGAGGGAAAGGAGCAGAATTACCCCCATAGAATAGCCAAGAATCTCGGCTGTTCAGGACGGCAAAGTTTACTGAAGAACTTGAAAATTCCTCTTTGAAGCATCTTCTGAAATACCAGAGAAGACATGAAAAGGATAATGACCCAGAATATGGGCTTAACACACAAATCCCTGCACTGACAGACTCCAGGCCTACAGACGCTTAAGCAGATGCTTAAATTTTAAGCACATGAATAGTCCCCTTTGACGGTTCACATGCTTAGAGTTAAGCCCAGGCATAAGTGTTTGTAGGATCGGAGCCCAGATTTTTATTACAACTAAACTCCTCTCAGTAATGATAGGAAATAGAAGACCTGTGAGGAATACAGGTTTCTAGCAGAGAGCTCTGCATCCCTTCACTCCGTAGCAACAGTGAGCACCTGCAAGACAGAGCACTTTAGAGGACTGTGAGGACACCTGCGCCTTCACTCCCTATGGAGGAGAACAGAGAACAACTCTTGCCCAGGTTGTGAGGAGCAGTTTGGATGAAATGCCAGTGCAGCCTCCTTAACATGGGTTAGGAGTCAGTCCTAAGAGCTCGCTGATATAGAGAAGCAGGCAAGGCAGGATCTCCTTTCAAAGTTAAAAGCCACGCAGACAGTGCTGGGAGCCAGCCTTGCTTAGGAGCACCTGAGAGCAGCTTCTAAGGAGCTGCTAAGGTAGTGTGTGTGTGTTGGGGGGGGGAGTGGGAAATAATCTTTGTATAAAAAGTGAAGAAAGAAAAAATGATCTTGCAGAACATGAGTAAACTAAAACAATAGTAGCTCCTCTCCAAATGTTCTCTTCGTAAGCATGCATTCATTTTTTCTGCAGCCTCTTTCTCTTCTGTGACACCATCCCTGCTCATCTCCATTCCCTCTTACCTTTTGCTAATTGGCAAATATGGGCGAGCAGTGAGTAGCTATGCTGCATCTAGAGTGGCCATACTGGAGAGGATTTTTTTTTTCTGTTTCTCAACCCATTAAGTTTTTTAGAGTTGGTTTTCTCCTTCCCCATTTGTCTATATAAGAAAAGTATCTGCTTGTGGTTGAGCTCTGCCAGGCATCCGGTGGTGTCAAGAGCTCCAGGTACACCTTTGGCAAAGCTATCTACCTTGGTGGCTGTTGAGTCCTTACACTTATTCTGCTGGCAAGTGCTTCCAAGCGTTTGTGCCTTCTTTGTGTCGCTCCCTTCCTTGTCTTTTGTCAGTGGAGCTGTAAGTAATTGTGTCTGCAGGGATCTCCAAACTCTCAGTGGTTCCCTGGAGGCAGGCAGGAGTACTAAATTTCATTAGATGGGCTCTGTAAAACCCAGAGGGAGCTGAGGAGCACTGTGCCTACTCTGGGTGGGCTGTGGGTTGAGTTTACAGGAGGAGCTGTGCGGGATGGGGTGACAGGGCACTCAGGGCAGAAATGCAGATGCACGGCCTCCACAGCCCGGGAGGTGCTCCCCGCTGAGGTGTGCGTGGGCAGGGTTACTCAGCAAAGCAAGCCCTTCTTTTAAAGTACCTGCAGTAATTGTTTCTCCCCACCCAAATTATGTGACTTTTGAAATTGTTACTCATAATCTTTCCTTTGATAGTTTTTCCCTTATCCCCTTCAGATTCTGTCTTCCAATTCCAATAGACACTTCCCACCTCCTGAAGCCTCTGAGAGCTCCTTATGTCAATTATGGAGAGCTGCTATCCTGAAAGCAGCAGGGGGAAATTGTTTTTTTTTTAGGATAACACCTCTGAGTTTTTCTGAGTTTTCTTTTCTTTTTGTTTTTGTTTTGTTTTTCCCAAGGCTTCCCACTTTTATAAGAGCACTACCTGCTGGGTAGTAGCACTTGTCCCTGTGCTTGGATCTGGGCTGCTGGTTTTCAATTATTTTTTAGGGCTTCGGGGACATATTTTTATTAGTGGGGCAAAGACTTTGTGCTGGTGACTGTGGTCATGCTGTTACCTGTTGGAGTGGTAGAAAGAGGAAAAAGAGGGAACTATGAGATGTGGGCAGTGGGTGCATCAGTGGATGGGCTGACTGCAGGTGAGTGCACAATCTACAGGTACCTGCTGCCTCCATATGCTCAGCGTCATGGGTCCCAGACCTACAGGTGCCTGCAGGTTTGTTTGAGGGAGTGATCTTAGCTCTGCTCCTTTCTCCAGTTGCCACGGAGTTACAGCAGCTCCCTATGAGAGTAGACCCAGCCTGTTCTGTGTCCACCCTGGGCAGTCAGCAGTGAAGGAAATTTTTCTACTCTAAGAAGATTTTTCCTTATGAAAAAATGTGTGGATATGTGGATCTCCCTCATGAGAGGGCAGAGCTCCACTCACCTCTCTGGGCTAGCCCTAGGAAAGGTACCCCAGCCCCTTCTGAGCTGTACGTAGTGTGCACAGAGCCACTCTCCCCATGAAGGATCTATGTCCTGCAAGGTGTGAGCTGCTGGTCTGGGAGATGGCCCTGCTGCTGCCTCTATTACTTTGGCAGGGTCTTCACCCAAGGCTCAGGCATTGGCACCTATAGGATTTGGGACAAGTGCTAGCAGCTGCTGGAGGGCGTTTTGTGGTATATACAGACTTCACATCTTTCTTAAAGGCAGACATGGTCAAAAGCATGTGATACAGAAGATCTGCTTTGCCTTCTCCTCATTCACATCAAAATGCCCATGCTGGGAGTCACAGCAGCTGTTTCCGACAGCAACTATGTAGGGAGATGGGTCAGAGCACAGCTAGTGTGCGCTGCGATGGCCCAAGTGTGCTCGCAGCCTCCAGGGCTCGGGGCTTCCCGAGCTGGTGTGACGTCTCAGTGCATCGCCTGCCAGCCACGGCGTGCCTGCGCTGCAGCCCTGAGCAGCAGTGCATGGATGGAGGATTTGCTCTGAAGCCAGAGGTTAATTATTCTTTATTGGATAATTTTCAGCTGCCAGTCCTGGTAATAAAGGGGATTTCCTCTAGATGGCACGCTTATCTCTGAGCTGGGAGGGAAGGTCCTGCCAGCCTGCTGCTGAGAAGCACAATCCAGCACATGTGAGGGTGCAGAGCACAGGGGGAAAAGCTCCTGGGGTTAGCCTGAGGATGTATTTGGACCTGGGGGGTAAGAAGGAATAGCAAATTCATCAACCTGCACATCTCCCCAGCTGGAGCACTGCAAGTGCCCAGTTCCCCTGAGGGACGCTAGGGACATGTCTTCGTGGGAGTGGATTACTTATCCCAGCACCTTATTAAACAGTTTTAACATTTAGCATCTGCAATACACAAAACTCATACAAATAGTAATAAAAAGTTATTTCAAAATAAGCTTTGACAGGATCCGCCTAGCTGGGCATGTTGAATATCTGTCCTGCTGAAAACAAGTCCTTCCAAGAAACATAAAGTGTGAAAATTCAGCCATCCCTTTAGCAAGTCTTGGTGTCATTTCTTCTATATAAACAGCTCAG
This sequence comes from Rhea pennata, assembly GCF_028389875.1. Classification (NCBI taxonomy): domain Eukaryota; kingdom Metazoa; phylum Chordata; class Aves; order Rheiformes; family Rheidae; genus Rhea; species Rhea pennata. The sequence continues at coordinate 10,090,132 of NC_084670.1, read as the reverse complement.
CTTCCTGTTAATAGCAAGAATGACAAGAGACTCGCTTGTGTGTGTGTGTGTGTGTGTGTGTGTGTGCACGCCCTCCCCACAGTGGCAGGATTAATGTTAGTCTGTGCGCTGACAGGCTGGTCCTCTGTGCAGCTTGGGGCAGTGATTTCTTCTGGCAGTTTATAGAAAGGAGCAGGGAAAGTTTATCCTGGTCTGGAGCTGCTGGGGGTGGGTTTCTTGCATGTCCCTTTAACCCGCTGTGCACTGCAGAGCACTCATTTTATAAGAAACGGAGAATTGTCCCTTGTAGGCACATTGACACTGATGTGTCAGCCTGGCTGTGCGTCCTGTGAGTGCAAAGCAGGCATTAGCTCTGGGTCTTGGATCCAAAGGAAGGATCTGCCAGGGTATGGAAGCACCTGTGCCAGTCTGTGGGACAAAGCAGTAGATGAACCTGTGTGCTAAAGGATACTGGAACTGCAGAAATTCAGCCCCAAAATATGGCACTGTATTTCCTGGTCAGATATTTTGTTATTTGACCCAGATGAAATCCTGATAATCTCTTGTCCACCACCTTTTCTGCCTGGCTGTCCTTCGTTGGCTGTGACTGATGCCAGGATGAGGCAGGGCTGTCCCAGTAGTACCTAATGTCAACACTGAAGGCTCTTCCCATGGTGCTGAGCTAAGGGACCCCATGTCTTTGAGATTTCGGAGAGCTGCTTTGTGCTCCAGGAAAACAAACAAACAAACAAACGGAACTATTAAAACCCTGACAGCAGAGCCAAAGGGCCAGATTTAGCAGTGGGGTCCTGGCTGTGCCCTCTCAGACAATTGATTGGCCTGGTGTGAGTGGCCTGATCTTACTGGGGTTTCCAGAAGTGTCTCAGTCAAGCCGCATGCTTTGGACCCAGGGCAGGGTTTGAGCCAGATCTCCCCTAGACATTGAGGCCAGGCCCCGGGGGGCTGCTTGCAGGGTGCAGTACAGAGTTAGCCAAAAAGTCAAGGAAATGGATGATTTACTAGTCTCTGTGAAGTCATTGCTCTACAATACCACAGTTTTTAAGACAAAGCTCAAAGTGGTCGTTTCACTGTGTCAGAAGAAGGCAAAGTCAAAGATGAGGTATTTGAGGCCCCACAAAGTGTTTCTCTAGGGTGCCTGGGAGAAGGGGGTTTTGGCAAAGTGCTGTGCATGCTCAGCTATAAGAGACAAGAGTGAAGGTGTTTGGCTCTGCCTCCGCTCCTCTGCATGGCCTTGGATAAGCCATTTACATCCTTTCCCTCCCTTCTCCCATCCTCCAGACTTTAGGTAGTGACTCTTTCTCCTCTGTTTATTCAGTTTCTTCCCAACACAGGAAAATTCTCATTCAGTGTTAGCATCACAGCCTCTAGCTGACTGAAATTTAGTCTTATTTGACATCAGCTGGCCAAATATATCTACAAACCTGTCTGGGAAGCAAATCTGCAGATATCAGCATATATAGGCATGGCTGATCTTTACAAGGTTACAGCAGATTCATTCCAAACTGTCACTTGTCTTGAGACTGCCTGATACTTCTAGCCTCAAAGAACCATATTCCCAGCAATTTATTATATGCAGGAAAAAAAATGAAATAGTCAAGTGCTTTCTTTTCCTCCCAATCAAACCAAGCTTTAGTAATTTTCCGTCTTCTCAGTAATTTCCTTCTTTGAAAGCTTTCTCTTCAGTATTGCTCCTAGCCCCCAAATCAGGGGTCCTCAGCTGGTGTTTATAGCTGACATGGGCCTTTGCGATCTCAGTGCGTCAAGTGGGCGCTTGGGTAGCTTAATTCCTGGCTGCAGCAAACTCAGCAGCAGGAAAGGTCTGGACACGTTAGGCATGATCAAATGTGAACATGGAAAACTTGGCCTTGAAAACCTCATCACAAGGTTCTACAGCTTTGTGAATCTGGCCACTTATTTAGGTTCTCTCACTGGGGCACCCACTCTTGGAAAACCTGATTCCCTCCCTCATAGATCCTCTTCCCCCCTCCCCAAAACTTTTATCCCTTTTATTTTCAGGGGATTTGGGGAAGAATGAAGTGATTTAGCAGACTTGTTTTCACAGGGATATTTTTCCTTGTGTGGTAGGCACAGTTACCAGGCTGTTCTGCACATGCTGCCATGTGCCAGAACATAATTGGCTTCCACATGCATAGGCCTTTGGCTAATGTGTTTTTTATGGCAACCAGGAGGGCTGGATTTGGTGAGTCTCAAAAGTGCACCTGGTGCTTTATGGTTTGAAATCACTGCGTTCCTCTGAGTCATGCAAGTGTGTGTGTATCCATCTCTTTTCATATCAGATTGCCAAGAAGCAGTATGAAAAGCTTATACCAAGCCAAGGTTAATCAGCTGAACATTAAGCTTCATGTGAGCTTGCCTGGTGGGCTCCAAGGCTATGTGAAATGGGATCAGTTATGGAGGGAGAGCACCAGGCAAAGTTTTTGAACCCTGAAACCAAAACCAAGCTCCTAAACTTGGATCACAGCACCTAAATACATAAAGAGAGGTGAGGAAGAGGGCAGGAGAGCAAGAAAGATAAGGAGACTTGCTCTCCAGAGTTTCACGGGAATTGTTGAAAATCTGGGGGAAAGAAAAATAATAATAATAAAAAAGCTTCTCTTTAAATCCAGGCCTTTTTTGGAATGGATTTGGGGATGCCCATATTTGAAAATATGAGTCAAGAAAAAAATGAAGTGTCCAATATCCAAGCACTGAGGAAATGGATATAGGTACTTGGCTCCGGTGTCCTCCAAATGGGGAATTTTACACATATTCCAGCATGTGGCACCCACCATCTCTGCTTGTCTTCCTGCATTGGGAACTCCTGGCGAACGGGCTGCAGACTGAGGTGTAATCTTTGCAAGCTGGGAGCTGGGCGATATGGGGTGGAAAAAAAGGTTGAACTGCAGGGAGCACTAAAGGTCTGAGCCTTGGATATGGAAAGAAGAGAAATAATATCAAAGGAAATCACATAAGTGGAAAAAGAGCCCCCTGGGGCATCCCGGGCAGCAACAGGTCTGTCTTGTTCATGTTTTCAGAGAAGTTAGAGGTCAGCCAAGCTTGATAACGAGGTAATACAGAAAAATCCATCATCAAGCCTTGGGGGACTTGTAGATGCGGTTCTCATCAGAATAAACGAATTTAGATGCTGCTCGGCAGAGGAAACATGAACGATTATATATTGCAAAGCCAACAGGTCATCTGCGGGGACCTGGGAACAAGGTCGGCTGAGCCGGAGCTAAACCAGCCCGTGCTCGGCAGTGCCCGGAGCTGCCGCCTGGCCCGGCCGCCCCCGCTTCGCCCGGCGCGGCCCGGTGCGGCCCGGCCCGGCGAGCCCTGGAGGGGGAACCTCGCGTGGAGAGGGGTCCCGCTGCCAGGGGGGTCCACAGTGCAATGAGCGCTGACCCGGCACGCCTGGACCCAAGGCGGGGGAAACGGTGAAAGTCAATTTAAACGGACGAGGCGAGACGGGGGGGGGGGGGGGGGGGGGGGAAGAAAAGGGAAAAAAAAAAATAAAAAAAGCCGTGCCGATCGGCTGATTTTTTTTAATCCCTGAGATTTGATAGTCTAGTCTTTCCTCCCCGCTTTTGATAGCAAAATTTAACGTCAAATGTAAACCAGAAACGAATTAAAACAGGATTAAAACAGGAGATGGAAAGGGAGACTTTCCTTACGAAATACATCGGCCAGAAGAACAGGAAAAATTAAAAACCTTCCTAGAGAAAATGCTTCCCTCCCACTCTTTTGCAGCTGGGAATAGTGGGAATATGACAAGACAATCTTTTCGGATAGATCGATAGGGTTTCTATTTCAATGGACGGCGTCATTTCTTCCCTCTGCGTACAAACTCTTAATTTTAAAAAAATCAAATCGTGTGTGTGTGTGTGTGTGTACATTATATACATAATGTCCGGGAATACAGCGGTGAACATGTGTGTATATGTATATACATGTCTGCAATCCGACCATCTGTTTTATTTCAGTCCAGGGTTTCCCTTTTCTAAATCATTTCAGGCCAGTTGTAGTTTAGGTACTTTTTCTCGTTTTGATTTGTTTCTGCAGTCGATCTTGCGTGACAAAACCGAAGCTAATATCGACTCAACTAACAGAAGCCGCTCGCAGATGTCGAGACAGGGAGCCTTTCACTATCATTTCCTTTCGGGCCGTTCCCGACCTTACAGGCGATGATGTTTTTTGCCTTTAAACACGCAGGGAGCCGGGGCTGCTCGGGGCGCCCTATTTCCAGAGCCGCAGCGGCTCGGGATGCGCGTTGCTGAAGGGGAGGAGAGGGGGGGAGAGGCAGGAGCGGGGCAGGGGACCCCCGGGCGCCGCTCGCCCGCGATGCTTCGGAAACCCGGCGCTTTGCTTCCCTCCGCCCTCCCTGCCCGAGTGGGTAAAGACACAACGCGCTGCTCCCGGCAGTTCCTTTCTGCCATGAAATACACAAAGTGGAAATTCAATCGCCCGTTGTGTGTGTGGTCGAAATCTCTGGCAGCTGCTTCGGAATTTTTTATGACACTTTCGTTTATGTAGGGGAGGCATAACTATTATTTTACTTAATAAAAGTGGAAATCGGCTTGGTTTTTCTTTTTCCCTCCCCTCTCCTCCTCGCTCTCTTCCATTTGTTCTTCCCATCGCCTTTCCAAGGATCTCATTAACGGAGGGTTTAAACAAAGTGGGTAGGAAAGATGCAGCGTCTCCAAAGCATTTCGCTAGTTTAGTTGAGAGAATGAATATGCATTATATATACATATGAGAGAGAGATACGTGTGTGTGTGCTCCAAACGCGCGTGATGAAGATTGAAGGAGCATAAAAGGGAAAGAACTCAGAGAAGTTCCCCCAGCCCCAACATGGATATACATCCGCAGGCAGATTCCCACCTTCGTGAGAAATGCTTAGGACAGTTATTCATGTGTTTCTCCCCCGTTAAGTGAAATCCTCCCCGATCGCGGCGCTGTCAAACAGGGAGGAGGATGCGATCGAGTTAGCGCAGAGGAGCTGGCTGTTTAATATCTGTTTAAACTTGAAAAGTGCAGGCAAAGCGCCTGGCGTACAGTTCTGCTCTTTATTCGGGATCTCCCTAATTGTGGCGAGCCCTGTGTACCAAGTCGTTAGGATTTGAATAATTGTGATCGGTATTTGGAAGCGGGGCAGTGCAGCTGTTTGGCCCGGCTCCCCAGTATTAGTGCTGGAGATTTTATCACCAAATGCTCGCACCTGTTAACAGCAGCGACTTGCAATTCATCATTGCAGATTCTCACACTGCTGAATGAGGCCTGGGGTTGGGACCCCCCCCCCCCCCCGCCTCGCCGCCCCCGAATTCCAAGAGTGAAAATTCCAGTTGTTTGCTATTAGAAATGAAAAGCAGGAGGGATTTTTTTTCCCCTCCCCTCACAGCTTCCACCTCCAGTGACTTTCCTTTACCTGGCGAAGCGAGGCAAGCCCCCCTCCCTGCTCCCCCCACACCGCTGTATGGGCAGAGGCCGCTGGGGGGACTCGAGCTCGCCGACCTCCCGCTTTCTCCCAGCGGCGAGCTGCTTTGGGGGACATGAACGGGAGCAGGGAAGGTGGCCGGGTCGGGTTTACCTTTCGGTAGTGGGGAGCTGCGTTTAGACGGAGGTGGGAGGTTGGACCCCCCCCCTTACGAGCCCGATCGCTCGTTTGCTCGTTTGCAAACGCTTCGGCCGGGGAAAGGCGAGCCCGAGCCGTCGCCGTGCCCGCACCCACGTTCACACGACGGCCACCTGCCCTCGGGCAAGTGTATGGTACCCGAAAGACCTCTCTAACATACCCTTTCCACCATCCCTTCCTTCCCAGGCATCATCTCCGCAGGGAGAGAGAGACCCCCGTGGAATTAGCAAAGCCTCATTTTGCAAAGCCGCTAAAGGAAAAAGCCGTGCGAGCGTGACTCGGCCGGGTTTGCAGCAGACACAGGAACAACAGGCTGCGAGAGACACCCCCAGGGCGAGGGGGGGGGGGCGGTTGGGGCAGTGCCCGTGCCCCCAGCCCCGCGCCGGGGCGGCCGCGGCGGTCTCGCCCCTGGAAGGGGCCGCCGGGGCTCCGCCGCCGGAGGGGCGTTTCTGCGGCTGCGGGGCCGTGGGGCGCCTCTCTGCGCCCCGAGAAATCCTCCCCTCTAGGCTGCAGGAGGAGAAGGGGGCGCCTTCACCATCGGGTTCCCGAGGGGGCCGAGGGGAACCGAAGGTGCGCTGCCGGCGGCCGTGGAGACGCTAAGGCTCGGCATGAGTGTTGGTAGAAAAAAAAAGCAAAAGCTTTTCCGAGGCACTGGTCAGCCGATGAGCTGTTGCTTTCAGGACCTTACACTCCGGAGATGGACGAGATTTCCCCGCTCGGGCTCCCGGAGAGTGCCTGGGCCGGCGGGGCGCCGCGGGGATGTCCCCCGCTCCGCGCAGCGGTACCCTGGCAGGGGAGTGGTGCTCGGAGGCTGTCCAGCCTCTGGGGCAGAGCCTTCGCTTTGGCTGATTTTTTAAAGCCAGGAGAGGTTTGTCTGCACGTTGGTTCCTCTCTTTCTGCCCGGCACCTGTCGGGCAGCAGCATCACTTCCCCGGGGGCGCGAGTGCGGGAGCCTGCAGGAGAAGCGGGTTTCTTAGCAGGGTGCTCTGGGCTCAGTGACGTGCCGGTGACGTAAGGGCGCCTGGAGAAGGGGAGCAGGGATCCCCAAATTCACCCCCCCCCTCGGGCGGCCCGTGAGAGCCCAGCCCGGGGGAGAGAGATGCCGCGCCGCTCCCCCAGCTCCCGGCCGGGCTGCTGCAGGGCGGACGGCTGAGCCCCGAGCCGCGGGCTGCGCATCCCCCGCGGGGAGATGGGGCTGCTCCGCCGTCCCCGTCCTGCCCTGCAGCCCAGGTGGTGAGGAGCGAGGAGGCAGCAGAGCCCCTCCGCGGGGCTGGGTTTGCAGGCGATCCTGAGAGCTCCTGCCCCGCGGGTTGGCTTAGAGGGGAGGGCGGGAGGGCTGGGAGCCTTTATCCAGCGCCGATCCCCCTTCCCGGCCCTGCTGTGCAGCGGGCTCGGGGCCGTCTCCATCCAGCCGTTAGCCGGGAGCATCCTGGCAAGGGCCGAGGCTCCGTGGGCGCAAGCAGCGCCTTTCCTCGAAAGCATCCCCGCCGCCTCCGCAGGCGGGCCGGGCCGGAGGCTGCGCCCCGCACGCCGCCGCAGTGAGCGGCACCCTGCGGGCGGGAGCCGCGCTTGCGGGGAGCCGAGCCCGGAGCCCCGATCCGGGCCGAGCAGCCCCTCGCTGCGCCCCGCTCGGGCTGCGCCCGGGGCGGCGGGGCGACACGTGATGCTGGGGCTGCGGTATAAAGGCCTGGGGAGCGCTCGCAGGCGGCGCAGTGTGGAGCGTTTCCACCAGGTCCCAGCTCGGGGAGGGGTGGGCAGGGGGGAGCCGCCTTCCCAACTTCTGCCCTCCCCCCTCCCTCTTCCGCACGCCCCTCCCTCCCCCCCAGCCCTGCCAAGGAGCCGCCGCACCCCCCACTTTTTATTATTATTATCGTTATTATTATTATTTATTATTACGGCTTCCAAGCTCCCTGCCCAGCCCCCGGGCGTCCCGGCCCTCCTCCTCCGCCCCGCGCCCCCCCCGCCGCCCCTCCCTGCGCAGCCACCACCCCGCAGCCCGGCAGCAGCGGCGAGGAGAGCGGGGCGCGGAGCGGCGGCGCCGGGGCGCCGAGTCCCAGCGGCGGCCGCAGCCCTCCGGCGCGGCCCCGGGACCATCCCGGGCGCCGCCGCTAGGTGGGGGGGGGAGCCCGGCCCCGGCCGCCCCGGCCGCACAACAATGACTTTGGGCAGCAGCGGCGGCGGCGGCTGCGGGATCATGTCCGAGCGCTCCCCGGAGGAAGAGCCGCTCTCCGAGGTGGAGGACGCGGATATCGACGTGGTGGGCCCGCCCCAGGATGGGGGCAAGTACAGCGAGGACGAGGAGGACGACGACGAGGAGGAGGACGACGACGACGACGAGGAGGACGGCGGCGATCCGCTGGGGCTCGCCCTGCCGCGAAGCGGGGCCGCCCAGGCGCGCATGGGGGGGTCCCCGGAGCGGCTCTCCCCCGCCGGCGGCTCGGAGCCGGCCTGCGCCCGCGGCGCCGCGCCCGGGGAGAAGGCGCCCGCGGGCGGCGGCGGCGGCGGGAAGAACCCGCTGGTGAAGCCGCCCTACTCCTACATCGCCCTCATCACCATGGCCATCCTGCAGAGCCCCAAGAAGCGGCTGACGCTGAGCGAGATCTGCGAGTTCATCAGCGGACGCTTCCCCTACTACCGGGAGAAGTTCCCCGCCTGGCAGAACAGCATCCGCCACAACCTCTCCCTCAACGACTGCTTCGTCAAGATCCCCCGGGAGCCCGGCAACCCCGGCAAGGGCAACTACTGGACGCTGGACCCCGAGTCCGCCGACATGTTCGACAACGGGAGCTTCCTGCGCCGGAGGAAGCGCTTCAAGCGGCAGCAGCAGCTGCACCCGCCGCACCCCGAGCTGCTGCTGCGCGCCGGGGCCGCCGACCCCGCCGCCTTCCTGCCCGGCTTCGCCTACGGACCCTACGGCTACAACTACGGCCTCCAGCTCCAGGGCTACCACCACCACCACCACCACCCCGGCGGCGGCGGCGCCGCGGGCGCCTTCCCCTTCCAGGCTCCGCACTGCCCGTTACCGGCTCCGCCGCCTCCCGCCGCCTCGGTCTTCTCCGCCGCCTCGGGGCTGCCCTCCTTCCTGGGCGGCGAGCTGAACTGCAGGAAGTCCTTCTACCACCCCCAGCTGAGCCCCACCGCCCTGCCCGCCGCCCTCCTCCAGACCCTGAAGCCGGACCCCACGGCCGGCGGCGGCGGCGGCGGCGGCAACGGCAACCCCTCCCGGCCCTCTTTTTCCATAGACAACATCATCGGGGGGGCCGTGCCCCCGCCGCCCAGCACCCACCCCAGCGCCGCGCCCGCCGCGCCCTTCCCCGCCGGCCAGGCTGCGCCGCCGGCGCCCGTGCTGGCCGTGCTCAGCCCCGCGCTGGCCCCGCCGCACACCCCGGGCAGCCTGGCGCACGAGCCGCTCCTGCAGCCCGCCCAGAACTTTGCCAGTAAAATCACAAACCTTAGCAGCTGTCATTTTTGAAGTGTGCCGGGGGGGGGGGGGGGGAGAGAGAAAAAAAGGGGGGCGGGAGGCTCAAACCAAACGGTCCCTTCCCAGCTCTCCCCGCTCCTCCAAAATCGTCTTCTCCCCTTTCTTCTCCCCGTGCTCCCCCCTTCCCCCCAAACCTCCTCCTGTTGTGTTAAGGTAGGAAATATTTCCTTTTTTTTTTTTTTTTTTTAACTTTATTTCTGTGGCATCCAGATCTGTTTGTGTCTCTTTGCTCGGAAAAATCGGGAGGGAGAGAGGGAGGGGGAAAGAATAACAATATTTCATCCCACAAGCGCCAAAGCGTATTTATAAAGTGGCCGTAATATAAGATGGGACCTGGGCGAGCTGGTTTAACACAGGGCGTCTTGCAGGAGCTGTTAAGAAAGAAATGATCCTAGGATCTGAAATATTTTCTTTGAGAGTGGCACATATTCCGCGGGTGTCCCACAAATTGGCTCGGAAACTCGCGAGGGGAGTTTCAAGTGTTGTTTCAAATGATCGAAACGAACCCATGTTCGTTCCTTTAAATCTCTCTCTCAAGCGGTTTTGCCATGTGTGTCTGTCTCTCCCCTTCTCTCAAAGAAAATGTTTTAATGGTCGATCTTATTTTTAGTTTCTTTGAAGCTTTGGGTTTGGTTTTAAAAGGCACTCTTTAGGGTTTCTTTATTTTTAAGAAGAAAAAAAGTCAGTGAAACTCAGGACTGTGTTTATTTTTTTTTCTTTCTTTTTTTTTCAGTGAGACATTCAAATGCACGTTAAAAAAAAATCTGATCCGTCAGGAAGTTTGGAGAATTCCCATATTGTTTTTTGATCCCCATTTTCCCACCCCTTCCATGCGTGGGTTTTTGGTGTATTGGTAATTATTTGTATATAGATTATTCGGGAGCTAATGAGCGGAGTCCAGTTAACTCTTCACTGGTTGTGCATCCGTCATATCTATTTTATTGAGAGAATCTGTGAATAATTTGATGTGGAAAAGGCAAAAGAATTTTGTCCACCGCTGGTGTAAATTAATAAATGTTTGTGACCTGGTTAAAAAAAATATCATAATCCCAATCGTTCTTTGCTATGTCCTTTGTCACGCTGAGAGCCGAGAGCCCTGCTCGGGCCTCGGGGAAGCGAGTGGCTCCAACCCTCGGATTTGCGAAATTGAGTAAGCCGCGGAGTTTTTTCACTTGCTAAACGCGCCAGCGCCGGGGCCGGGGCCGCGGCGGCGGCGGAGCTCGGCCCCGCCGGGGGCAGCGCGCTGCGAGCGGCGGCGCCGGGGCCGCCCCTCGCCTCCGGCCGCTTCCCCTCCCGGAGCGCGACGGGAAACTGGCGATGCCTCCGCCGTCACCTTCGCTGGCTGGGCGAGGGGTCCCCGCTTTGGGCTCCCTCTCGACGGTCGGCAAGGGAAAGGACCCACTTGCTTTTTTCTTTTTTCTTTTCCTTTTTTTTTTTCTTTTTGGTGTCGTTTCTTTTGGGTGTTGTTGTTGTTGTTTTTTGTTACGCCTCCTCCCCCCCCCCTTCCCTGAAAACTCTGCCTGTTTCCATGCCGTTGCCGGGGTAGGTGAGGGCCGGGAGAAAGGTTATCCCTTCTCCCCCCCTCCGCGGCCCTTTATTTTGTTTGGAAAAGTTGACACATGAGAAAATAAGTCGGAGGATTCCCCCCCCCCCCCCCCGCACACACTTCCCCCTTGGGCCTGCAGCATTTGAATGACCAAATGAAACTTGATCTCCGCCTAAATTTTGCAACAACTTACAAAGTAAATAAACATCTTTAAGCGCTCCCTTCTCCTCCAGTGCCTCCCCCCCCCCCATTTATTTACAGGGACCAAACGTGGCTATTTTGTTTGTTTGTTGAAAGAGACTCTGATCTCAAGAACCGAGGTCTTTCTGCCAAGCCAGTAAGCGAGTTGAAGGGGCAGGAGGGGAAGGAGAAATAGAAATACTGAAAAATAAGAGACAGTGAGAGAGAGACCGATCTAGTCCCTCGGCGAGTCTTGCACTGAGCGCAGGGGCGGCGGGGCCCGCCGGGGCGAGGGCAGGCACCGGGCAGTGTGACTGGGAGCTGATCGGCGTTTCTTCCCCCCCCCCCCCACTTTTTTTCTGTCCCCCTGTCTGTGCCACCTCGAACCTCCGCGCAGTTTGTTGATGTTGTTCCTGAACGTGCCGCCTCCCCGCAGCGAGCGGTCTCACATCTCTGCTTCACACACATTTGCTTTTGAAAAGCGATCTTCGTGTCCGGCACTTGGTTGTCTCCCTTTCATGTCCAGCTCCTACAAAAGGGGCTACAAGACTCGACATGGGAGAAAAGAGGAGGCCAATGAATCTATTTTCCAGATTGCCAAGCACATGGTTGAAAATTGAAGGGGCTTTTGTAGCATTTCCCCTTCCTCCCTCCCTCCCGGCTCCTTTTCTTTTGCTGTGTGCAAATTGTTCAATTGCTCTGGCAGGGGTGTTCCTGACAAGCTCATTACTAGAAGGTGCCAGACCCCTCCTCTCCCTCTCCCCCGAAGTCTTTGATGAAGTTAAAATGCGCTGATAGCTGCTCTCGGCTATCTTTGTTCAGCCTCCTTTAATAGCCGAGCCTGCTTTGAGGAGACGGGATCCGAAGGAAGAAAGCGATGTGCACTGAGGCTGGGTGGTTGTTGTGTGTCTGGGGGGGCGAGGGGGAGTATTTTAATATAAAGTAGCGATTTGCTTTTGCTTTGTTTGTTTGCGAAGTGTGTGCGGGAAAAAAAATGGGCCAAGAGTGCGGGGATCGGATAAGAACTAGCCGGCGATGCCCGCGGGCATGACCCAGTGCGTCTCGTCCGGGCAGCGCTCCCCGCGCCGCTGGGCGCAGCGGCTGCTTTGCGGGGGGGGTCTCCAAGTTGGTGGTCTCGTGTTTTGGAGGAGGGGGGTTTTCTCTGCAGGGGACTGGTGTTTCCCCGGAGAAAATCCCCCCCCATATGTGAGGGGGCGGGGGGCTCCGTGGTTTCTGGACACCTTCCCCCGGCTCGCTTCTCCGTGTCTCGCCTTGCGAAGTCACTGCGCGCTGGCGAGCCGCGGTCGCCGGCCGCGGCTGAAGCTCGGCTAATTTCGGAGCGGGGTTATTTTTTTCCCCCTTAACCGGGGGTCGTAGCAAACCTTGTAAGAAATGCCGCGCGTGTGCGTGCCGGGCAGGCTGCCGGGTGCCGGGGCCGCGAGGGGCCTGCGGCGATCCGCCAGCGACTACTCTCGGCAGCGCCGCTGCCCTGGGGCGAAAGTCCCCGAGCAGGGCGAGGAGGGGCGCTCGTCTTAGAGGGGATTCCTCCCCCCCCCCCTTTTCTTTCCCCTAAATTTCCTCTAAGCACGAGCTCTTTCTATGTCGTCGTCCCCCTCCTCCCGTCGAAACCCTCTGCAAATACCGGCGTTGCTTGGGGAGCCGGCGGGGGCCGGGGCTGAGAATCGGCTTTTCCCCGGGCTCCGGGGAAAGGCCTTGAAATCCGGCTCTCTCCGACCCCCCCCCCCCCCACCCCACCCCCGGGCCGAGGGGGCGATGGGGAGACCCCGAGATAGCTCCTCTCGGGCCGGGAACTCGTCGCCGCGCTCGGCAAGGGGAGTTAATGCGAAATATTGCAGGAGGGATAATGGCTTCTAATTACGGGGCTGGCTGGCTCCGCAGCTCCGATCTTCACGGGACATTATTTTTAAGCATTCAGCGAGGATCATTTTTCACGCCTCGCTGGCTAAAGGAGGGTTTTATTTATTTATTGGGGGAGGCGTGGAGGACACCAGCAATAACTGATCACCGAAAGGAAAATAATTAGCTGCTGGAGTCCCCGCTTTGGAGTCCCTGGCCAAAAAGCCGACCCGGCATTTCCTTTCCCTCTTCCCCGTAAGATCGCAGGCGAATCCGTCTGTTCCCTGTCGTTGCTTTTCGTGGTTGTTTTGCAGTGCAAACCCTGCGTAAAACCGAGCCGGGGGCGGCCCTGCACCCACCGCAGGGCCTGATCCTCGGTCGCAGGTTTGGGATTTTCCCTTCTCCCTTTCGTGTCGCGATTCCTCACGATTGCTATTTCCGAGGTGCTAGGGGCAGTTTAGATTTCGCCGCGCCTCCTGCCTTGCTCATACATCTGTGGAGCTGATTTTTGTTGTTGTTGTTGTTGTTGTTTTAATTTTTTTCCCTCTCATTTCTCCTTTCTGTGTGTCAGCTGAAGGGTTTGCAGCAAAAACGCGATGCTCTATGCAGGTTTGTTCCGCGGCATTTTTCCGTGTGTGAACAGACCCGTGAGAAGACACGGCTATGCAGAAAACTATCACCCGGAGACGGTTTTGCCTATTTATTGGGGCAGGTTGAAACGATCCTGCCCAGGAATATTTCCATCGGGACGGCCGTGTGTGTGTGTGTGGGGGGGGGGGGGGGGGGGGGAAGGACAATTTGTTTCTGTCCCTTCGCTTAACTAAGCCCGTACTAAGCAAAGCGGATCTCCCGAGGAAGGCAGCAGTCGCCCCTCTGCTCCCGGGGGCTCGGGGCCGTCAGCCCGGCCCGGCTCCCGCTGCACGGTCCGCTCGGCCCTTCTCTCCGGTTTCCTCCCCTGGCACCTTCTGGTTTCCATTACTGCCGATTTGGAGAATTAGGAAAGGTCAAGATCTTATTCCCTTCCTCAGTAGCTTTTTGGTTTTCTCTTTCTAGTTCATCGGAGCCCTGATCAAAAATAAATCAGCCTGGATTATAGAAATCACCTTTGAACAACAAGAGCATCTTTTCCAATATTTCAGCTCTTCCTCCAGGCCTTGGCCTGACCAATTCCCTGTAAGTGCGGAGAAACTCCGTTTTTCACGGTGGATTTAAGATTTAATAATAACGCCCAGTCTCCTTGTGCCCCATTGCCCCCATCTGAAAACACTTTCCTGCCTCGCAGCTTTGGAAAAATAACTGTCTACCAGTTTCTTCTTTCTCTCTCAGTCTTCCTTTCGTTTCTCTCCTCTGGCAGGTCTGAAAGCAGAGCAATGAGGCTTTTGAAAAAATCCGTTTTCCAAAAGAGGGAGGGTGGGGGGAGCTGTTGCAGCCGAATTGGCCGCAGGAAAATTGCCCTGGAAATTAAGTTCTTGCTTTTGAAATACTCCTCGAAATGTTTGCGGTAGGTTGAATCCCGATGCCATTTCCCCTCCGTATCTCTGGTGAGCGAGGACAGGGCTGCGGGGGCAGCGGGCTGCCGCGCCGGGACGCGCGGAAGTGTCCCCGGAGGGGGCTGGCGGGGGACCCGGGCTGGCGGGAGCCGCAGCCAGACCGGTGCCCGCGCTGTCATTTCGGTGTCTAACGCCTCGCACTCCTTCTCTCTCCCTTTTTCTCTCTTTCTCTCTTTCTTTCTCTTTTTTCTTTCTCCTTTCTTTCTCTCTTTTCCTCTCTCTATTTATCTCTTTCTCTCTCTTTTTCCTTTTCTCTCTCCCCCTCTCATTTTCTCCCTCTCTTTCTTCCTCTTTCTCTCTTTATTTCTTTCCTTCTCTCTCTCTTTCTCTCTTTCCTTTTCTCTCTCCCCTCTCACCTTCCCCCTTTCTTCCTCTTTCTTTATCTTTCTTTCTCTCTCTGTTTCTTTCTCTCTCTTCTCTCTCTCTTTTTCTCTTTCTTTTTTTTCGTCCCTTTACTTTTTCTCTCTCTTGCTCTCTCGCTCTCTTCTTCTCTTTCATTCTTTCCCTCTCTCTTTTTTTCCCCTTCTCTGTTCATTTCTTTCTCACTTTCTTTCTCTCTTCTCTGTCTTCCTTCTTACTCTTTCTCGCTTTCTTTCTGGTTCTCTAATCTCATCCACTTAATTTCGAGTTTTTCCAGGGCCAGTTTACCGATCTCCTCACGAGGTTTTCAGCTCTGTCCGCGCCCCGACGTGCCCCGGAATCGCTCCCGCGGCAGGGCAGCTTCTGGGCAGCCCAGGGCCCGGGTGGGTGGCCCGGCCGCAGCGGGGGTGTCTGCCCTCCTTTGGCCCTGCACACGGAGACGGACCGGCCGGGGCGCCCAGTGCGGCTGCCGCGGGCCCCGCTGCCCCGGCGCGGCTGAGGGCGCCCGGGCGCCCGGCCGGGGCGGCTAGACGGGGCGGCCGCCGGCAGAGAGTGGGGGGGTGGCGGGGGCAGGTCACGGCGGGCTCCCCAGGAGCCCAGCGACCTTGCCCGGGTTTGCCGGCTCCCCCTCGGGCACACGTGCCCTCCTTGGCCAAAGCAGCTTTTGCCCTCTGGCCAAATGTGGCAAGAGCAGCCCAGTGAAACCCAAATACCGTACTCCCCCCACCCCCCAAAAAAAAAAAAAAAAAAAAAAAAAAAAGAGAGAGAGAGAGAGAGGCTTGGTTCTCGTCCCGCCAGACCGCTCCCGCGCAGTGGGCACTTGCTGCAGCTGGGGTGTCCGCTCTCCCCCGGCACTTCCGCGGCTGCCGGCCTCGGGTTTTCCTTAGAGCAGCTCTTCCAAACGCGCCGCGTTGGCAGAGCTGCCCCCGGCCGCCGCACACTCGCCGCGTCCTCTCGTTCCCCAGGCGCGGGGGGGGGGGGGGGGGCACCGGCGGCGTCGCTTCGGGCCCAAAGCGGCCCAGCCGAGGGCAGCGAGGCGGCCCGACGCGGGCCCCAGGGAGCGGAGCCCCTTGCCTGGCGCGGGTGCCTGGTCGTTCCGACTCTCCTCCCCCATTTTACCGGCTCGTTCGCTCGTTCACCCGGAGGGACGGGGGACGGCGGCGCCCCACGGAGCCCCCGGGCCGGATGCGGTGCCCGGCCACGGCGCGGGGCTGCCGGAGCTGCCCGGTGCCTCGTCCCTACACACGGCGGCTGAGAGCCCTGTGGGACCGGGGGGGAGTGGGTCGTGCGGGCTCTGCTGCGGGCCGCCGGGCGAGCTGAGACCTGCAGCCGCCTTCTTCCTCCCTACGGCCCCCTTTGCCGACTCCTCGTGCACCTTTTTTACACTTCATTATTGAGTAAAATGCAGCTTGGTGCCCCAAGCCGATCACAGCAACAGGTGACGCTGCGATCAGGGGCCGGCAAACGCCGCTCCCGGGAGCGCCCGATCTCGCGTTTCCATCTCTTCCTCCTCATTTCAGTGCTAATGCTGATGGCTCCTACTAATTCTCCTCGGATGGTCCCGCGGGTGATGCGGCGCTCGGTGCGGTGCCCGCCGCCGCCCGGGACCGGCTCCCGGCCCGGGACAGGCTCGGGGCCGGCCCGGGGCGCGCAGCCCGGAGCTCGGCTCCGCTGGCCTTGCCCAGCGCCATCCTGCGCGATGCCTCGCTTTCCGGCTGCCCTGCGTTTGTCCTGGCTGCCGGGGTCCCCTCCCTTTGGGATATATATGTGTATATATATGTGTGTGTGTGTATATATATAAAAAATGCATGTGTGTATATATATATGTATGTATACGTATGTATATGTATATACACATACACGCACACATATATATACTTGTGTGTATGTATACGTATCTTCTCCGTGTGCCAAGGCAAGTATCGTAAAACTTAATGAAAATCTACAAGGGAGATTTTTCTCCACGGGAAAGGTCGAATGAGCCAAAACGTGTGTAACGAGTTTGTGTGTCGGTTTCTACAGGGGAGGGCGCATGTCGGTGCATGGGGATTTTTCTAATTACTCGAGTGCCAGTTTTTGTCTCCATTCCTCGATCCCTTCTAGTTAATGAGGGTCGGGCTCTGAGTCAGAGCGTGGCAGGAGAAGTGCTTTTCGGGAGAGTCGTTGTCCGTTTCGATTAGATTTCGATTTTCTGGCTGTATCTTGCGTTTTAAATGAAGCAATAGTCCTCATTCGTTATAAACGGCGAATTGAAATGGGTTAAAATAACGGCCGTTTTCCTTTATTCCTCAAAAATTCCCAGAATTTCCAAATTTTCCTGCAGACTGAGGCGAGTGCATAGTCCTCGCAAACTTTGTTTAACTCGAATGGATTCCCCACTTTCCACTCCAAATCAGCAGTAGCGAGAATCTTGCGCGGAGTGAAGGATCGTGTTTAATTCCTGCTAGATCCCATGGAAATGCCTTTTTATTTTTTGTTTATTTTTATATATATATTTTTTTTTTCTGGACGAAAATACCTGGGGAGGGAAGGGGTCAGACTCTCGGAGGAGGCTATACTCGGCTTCTCTCATCCGGTGCCTGTTTCCTGCGGATCTTAGGAAACGACTGGCCTTTTTTCGATCCCGTTTCAGTGCGGGGGCCGGGTGTGTTGCTGGGTTTTCGAGGCACGGCCTGCCCGCAGCCCCCCGCCCCGGGCGGGCAGGGTCCCCCTCCGTGCGTGCGGGTCCTGCAGGTTCGCGCAGCGCTGCCGAAGCGCGGGCAGCTCCGCGCGGCTCCGCGCCAGCCTCCCCCGGTTCCCCTCCGTCCGTCCCGGCCCCTGCGCGGGTCGGCCGAGGCCGGGGGTCGCGGGGTGCCGGCTGCGGGGCCACCGGGGGCTCGGCGGCGGGGGTCGCCCAGCCACTCGCACCCGCCCCGCCGCTGCCCTACGCGGGGGAGAAATTCCCGTTCCGCCCTCCCCCATCAGCCCCTGGACGGGAGCGAGGGGCAAATCCCCCAGTGTTGGAAACCCGACACCCACTCTCCGCGGTTTGGTGCTGTGAACTGCGTGCTCGGGCACCTACAGCTGAACGCACACACTGCTCCTGGGGACAGGCCGGCAGCTGTGGGGAGAGACCCCCGAGACATGCCGGGGTAGAGGACCCCTCCCATCGCCGTCTCTTTAAATTCACAAAGTAGATGGAGAAAAAAAAACTTCCCATCTGCGGATGAGGCCCCAAATGTCGGGGTGTAGCCATACGGGACCCCCTCTCCTCGGACTGGCGAAACCCTCTCCGCTTTTCCTCGAGCGCCGCGGCAGGTCCCTGCCCGGCTGTCTGGCCGAGGGGGAATGGAGATGTTAAATACTTCGCTGGGGTAAAGCTGGCTTCCACCTCGCAGCCTCGCTTGGCCGGTGCAGGAGTGTGCGTGAAGCATTTCCTCCTCGTCACATCTGTTGTGAATCTGCGGCGTTCCTGTGAGCTCTTCTGCCTTTTTCCAGGACAGAAACGTGGCCGCAAAAGAGAGACAACAAAAGGAGCGGGCAGGGCCGAGGGCCGAGAGCCGGGGCCGCCCCGCCGCAGCCCGCGGCAGCCGCGGGCGAGGGCGCGCTGGGAGCCGGCCCGGCGTGCAGCGCCGAGCACCTCCGGCCGGATCGGGGGCAGCGGCGGCCCTTGAATCTCTTCCCTAGACTAAAGGCGAGTGAGATCTCCAAGGGAGGCTTTCCTGGGGCAATGGCTCTCAAACTCAGCTCCCCACGGCTGGAACTTAAAGGTTTTACTGGAGCTGCTTTTGAAGTCATTTTCCGCTCTTTCTCTATTTTTTTCTCTTTCCTTTTTTTTTTTTTTTTTTTTTTTTTTTTTTTTTATGTTTAATTGCTTCTCTTGCAAAACCCGAATCCGCTGTCACCTAACGCGGATCCCGGCACTGAAATCCACATCTCCTCTGTGACTTACAGCCCAAATCCCAGTCCCATGACCTTTCTCCCTCTCCGCCACCCCCACCCCCCCGCCCCGAGTCCCCCCACCCTTGGTCATGTGGAACACGAGTAAATTTATCCACCCTGGTGGAAAGGCCTCCTCTCTGCAGTTGCTCCGGAGAAGGCCGGCACATTTCACAAGGACGATTACTTCGTTTTCTCACCTTTCCTCTTCCTCCCTTCTTTATAATTCGTTTTTTTTTTTTTTTTTTTTTTTTTTTTTTTTTTTTTTTCCTTCTCCTGCCTCACAGCGCTCACGTCTCCTCTCGGGCATGCTCCTACTCCGTATATCTCTTTCAATAAGCTCCTGCCAGGAGGAGCACTTCAGAGGGAGGTTTCTGACGGCTCTCGAGCTCAGGAGCTCGTCGAAAGGGCATTTCTGGCCTCCCGGGAGCTTTGGCGAGCGGAGCCCCCCGTGCGCGCAGCGCCCCGTGTCCTCCAGGTCCCCTCGCGGCCCCGTGCGGGCAGCGTCTGAGGCCGGTGTCGCTGTGCCTGTCCTGTCCTGTCCTGTTCCGGGGCCGGGCACCTTCGGGGTGGAGAAGTCATTGCACGGCTGGCCAAGAGCTTGCGGTCTGGCTTGGACGCTGGTTGCACATCCCAGCGCTAATTCAAAATTGCCATCATCTTATTTTAAAGGGCGAATTGAGGGGGAAAAAAAGTTTCCCGTGCTCCCCTGTGCTCCCCCGTGCTCCCCTGGTGGGATGCGCACTGGGGACACGGCTCAGCGCTTCCCGGGGGTCCCGGGGCCGCAGCCGGATGAGGCCCCTGCCCGGGTTCAGGGCGCAGGGGGCGGGGGCAATGTCGTTTCCCGCAGGGATGGTAAAGGGCAGGGGGGGTCCAACAGCCCCCGCTCCCCCAGGGCACCGCTGGGGGATGTTGTACCCGATGAAGGCAGGCTCCGGCGGCTCGTCCAGCCCTCAGGGAGGCCGAGGGCAAGCGGTGTCCCGCGACCCTGCACCGCCGAGAGCCGGGCTCCTCCGCTGCCTCGCGTGGCCCTCCCGGCCCCTTCCCCTGCCCTCGACGGGCGCCCCGAGGGGGGACCCGGCCGCCTGCCCCGGCCCGCGGCTCCCCCGGCCGCCCCATCGGCGGGGACTGGTGCCCATGCCGGCAGCTCTGCCGTCGGGGCCGGCTGGAGAGAGCCCCCCCGCCGCAGTAAATCGCGTGTGGACAGGCTGCGGGCGGCTCGGGGTTGGTTTTCGCCGAAAAACCCCCTTTTGCTCTAGCGGCCGAGGGCAGGTTCCTAGGATCCAGCACCGCAACGAGTGGGGGAAGCCACCGCCAGCAAATAAAATAGTTGCGAGAGCAATAACGGTAATAATAAAAAGATAGCTCGTTGCTTTTGCTGACAGCGGTCGGCAGAGGTAGGCTGCCGCAGAGCTACCGACATCCCCAAATTGCTCCCTCTAGTACGTGCGCCCTGCACAGAGGTGGGATTTACCCCTAAACCCAAGGCAGGTGTCGGGCACGCTTCAGCGGGGGAAAGGAAACTGCAAACCTAAGCGGATCTATCTAGTCTTTCCCTTCCGTCCTGCTCGGCAAATTCGTGTCCAGGGGCTCCTGGGAGCGTTTCTCGTGAAGGAGAAGAGTTTGATAGAAACGACGCCCTTCCCTGCCCCATTCAGTTCGCGGAGATCGGAAAAAATATTCGAGAGTGCGTTGCTGAAATCTTTGAGAGCCTTATTTCAGACACTGCTATGTGGCTGCCAGGGATGAAAGACGAGAAGTACATTCTCCTATATGTAAAATACACATATTAGGGTCACCTGCCAGATCCTGCTGATATTATAGAGGTTATTCTCATTTTTTTCCTTTAGGTTTTGCACCGTATTCTTTGGTCGTTCTACGTTTTATGTACCAGGGGTAGAACAAATGGGGAATATTCAAAGAGAAGGAATAGTGTCTTCTGATAATAGGAAACACGGTTCCTCCTTTAAACATTTTTTTTCTCCTCCCAATTTCGAAATTGTAAAAATCGGCGTAGCAGCGGATGAGAAATAACCGTGGTAAATCAATCGGAAACGAACGTTTCCCTGAAATCGAAGTCGTAAAAAGTCGGGTTTTTTGTGCGCGGCCGGGCCGAGGGAGGGGTTCTCACTCCCAAACCTGCAGGTGCTTCAGCGGGAGGCTTTTACAACCGACAGATTTGTACCGCTTGCGTCTGCACGCCGAAAGCGGTGGGTGTCGCAGTGCCAGCGGCACGGATCAGGCCCTCTCTCGTTTGCAGACCCAAACTCGGGGCGCTTGCCCCAACTCCGCGTCCCCTCCTCCCCGCGCCCGGGGGCAGCGCGGCGAACGCCACGAGCGGCTTCGCCTCCCTTCCTTCTGCTTGACTTTTTTTCCCCTTCCGTTGCCTATTTTCTTTTTTCCCCCGCTCGGGAAGATTTAAAGAAACCTCCGAACGTCTCTGTTTTGCAAACGGGGTGCACCTGATTCCTGTTGTTATTTCCGTGGCTGCCTGGCTCTGCCGGCTCCCGATAGAGACTGGGCAGCCAGAAAGGTGCCTGATTTTGCCGGGCTGCTTCTGCTTTTAAAGCGAAGCGGGGAGAGGGGAGCGCTCCCGAGCGCGGCGTGTCCCCGTCCCCCAGCAATTCTCCTGCCGCCTCGGCGAGAGGCAGAGGAGCGAGTCTGTGCGCCTTGGGGGGGGGGGGGGGGGGGGAAGGGACGGGGACGGTGGGCTCTATTTTAATGTCATTACGGTTGCCGTGGCAACCCATTAGCTCCCTCCTCGCGGAGCGAACCTTGTGACAATGGCTGGTTTTAGAGAAATCAGTAAATGTGCAACGGAGGGACACAGCTATATTACCGCGAACAACAGTGCGGATTTAACATGTGACCCTTCCAATTACCCTGATGATACCTCGGTGCAGCTGCCTCCGCGGAGCGGAGATTGGGGGGGGGGGGGGGGGGTGCGGTGCGGTGCGGTGCGCCCGAGGCTCGGTCCTGGGGGCTCTGCCACGGCCCGACCCGACTGCGGAGCCGGGGGGGGGGGGGGACACCCTCTGCATCTCGGCACGGCCTGGGGAGGTGAGCCTTGGAGGGAGGGTTGTGCGGGGACGGAGAGGCTCTGCGGGGCTGGGGAATGAGGAGCTGCCTTTAGCAGCGTCGGGAGTTTCCTTTTCTCCCCCTCGGCCCGCTGCCCCCGGAGCGCAGAGCACCGGCGGCAGATCTGCGGCATGGACACAGGGAGGGACGAAGAAAATCCCCCCCCCCCCAAAAAAAAACAAAACAAAACAAAACAAAACAAAAAAAAAACTCGAAGCCTTAAAATATGGTTCAGAGAATTACAAGTAATCAGAGCTGCGGGGGTCAGTAGTGCAAACTTTTTAAGACTAATGTTTATTTAGAAAAGTGAGTGGTGTCTGTGTTGCTTTTCTAGTGCCCCAGCACAAAAGTCCTAATGGCTTTTGCAGACTTTCCATAACAAACTCCTGCACACGGCATAGGGACCGCCGCGGGAAGTAACCCCAAACCTTGCTCGCCAACCACCCGCTTTCGACGGAGGCGTTAGGACAAGGTAAGATCTCTTGAAAACTCCCTCCTCGCTCTCCCTCCCGCCGCTTTTCCATGAATCAGTGACAAGCTTTGCTGGACCTCCCTCTTCTCCTCGCAGTTTTTGCCTTGTTTTCGTGTTTGTTCGATGTAACTCGACCCTTCTGTGATACTCGAGAGGCGAAATCGGAGGGTGGGGGCTCTGGCTCTTCTCCTGGGGTCGGGCGGGAGGGAGGTTGAGCAGGACGAGAGCGGCCGGGCGCCCTTGCTCCGCGGGGCTGGGCCGCCGGCAGCGCCGAGCACCGCGCCCGCGGGCGGGGAGAGGCGCCGCCCGCCGAGCCCGCAGCCTTCCCGGCTCTTGGCGCTGGTTTCCTCTCCCGGACCCGCTCAGCCCCGGCCGGCCGCGATCCTGAAGGCGACCCGGGGGTCCAGCCGAGCTGGAAACCTCGTTAGGAGGAGCCCGGGGAGGAGCGGTGGGAAGGCGGGGAGGGCCGGCCGCTGCCCTCCGAGGGAGGCACACCGCTTTCCAGAGCCGGCGGGAGAGGCTTGGCCCCAGCCTCCGCGGGGCCAGGCAGGAGCTGGCCGGGGACAGCGAGGGACACGAGTCCTTGGGCGGATGGGTCAGCGCCGCTCCTCACCCTTGCTCCCTGCGAAGGAGCCGGGAGATGTGGGGGAACATTAATTAGCTCATGTTCCCCTGCCCCAGGAAATCATTGCTGCTTGACTTCCTCTGCACTTTGCTACCCAGGAGCCTAGATGCGCTGCTGGCCCTCTGTGCGTTAGGGCCACCCCAAAATCACCCTCGAGGGGTTCAAAGGGGATCAGGAAGCTGGATTAGACCTCCCTTTGCAAACATACAGGTCTCCCCTGCAAGATGCTCCTTGTGTTCCTAGAACTGGAGGAGTTAAAATGCCAGACCTCGAAGTCTCACACAGTCTTTGAGGCAGCTCCTCACCACTGCCCTGACTTTGAACATGGGATGGATCCCGGGGAGACCCAGGCCTGGGGCCCTGTTAGAAACAAGTGGTTCTAGCACTGAGTGACTCACAGGTAGGTTGGGAGAGCTCAGCCAGGTTTAATTTCTTCCCAAGTCAGACCCCTGCCCTTAAGAGATAGTAGGAGCTGGGGAAGGCTGAGCTGAGCAGGGGAACTCAATTCATTTTTTCCCCAAGTAAAGGACTGCAATTGCAGCCTGGATGTGGATTGTAACCAGTGACAAATCTTCTTCCTTCCTAGGGGCCCCAAGGGGAGGCTAGAGTATTGGGGCTGCTCAGGAAAATGCTTGTACATAATCTCCTTCTCCAATCTGTGTGCCAAATTGCCCTAGGATCTTTCTATTTACTTGCTTTCTAAACACAGACCCCTTTACTAGCCGTGAGCCCAGACGGCAGAAGGTGGTGTGCTGCTAAAATCCTTCTGTTTCCTGGCAAAGGCAAGACCAGATCCAACTCTCTCCCCCAATATGCGGGGCTCATCAGCCACCCTGGAACATCCCAGTCTTTTTCCTCTCCTCTCCAGGTCTTGGCAGGTTTGACTGCACCAAAGCAGAGGGGCAATGTGTACCCTCGCAGTGCTGAGTGAGCAGGTCTGTGCTGGGTGCACATGTGCCCCCTTGGGATCGCAGCTCCAGAAGAGTATTGACTAGGAGAGGCCTTGTCAGTGGAGCCATGGGGAGCAGAGACCTGGAGAGAGCCTGATCTCCAGAGCAGAGCGTGTGAGGCTAGTGACCCCCTGTGCAAGAAGGCTGAAGCAAGGAATGGCTGCAGAAGATGACTTTGAAGGTGCGCACACCTGCGGCCTGATCCTGCTTGGAGTGCGTGTCTCCTTGGCTAAGTCAAGCTCAGGTGCTCAGTGTCATCAGGACTGGACCCAAGGCTGAGGGTACAGCTGAACTGCCTGTGCTGCAAGGCCAGTCACAGCAGAGTGAGGACATCAGTATTTATAAGGTGCTGAAATGTGCCTGGCACTTGAGGAAAGATCCTCTCCTCTCCCTCAAGGGCTTTCATCTGAAGGGCTTGAATCTGCCCTCCAAGAAGCTGATAAGACCTTCTGGCTCTTATTATCCCCCTCAGGGCCCTGTGTTGCCCCCTTCACTGTGTGCTGAAGCACCTGCTTACATCTTCATAATCTCGGAGACTTGAGGACCCCTAGGTAGGATTTTGCATCTCTATCCAGGATTTGGTCTGCTGGTGCAAAGCCAGGCTGTATGAAGGGTCTCAGTGGGGTGAGGCCTTTGCTAGTCTCAGTCTGTCTGTGCCCATTTTAAAGCAGAAATAATGGGAATAGAGCATTTAAGCAGATGGGCCTGGGAATATTTGGGCCTAAATATTTTGAAGCATTTGAAAGGGGGGGGGACAGGTAAAAAGTCTGGGGAGACTTTATAGCATGGTTATAATGGATGGAGCTGGAGTCCCCAGTGAGAAGAATTTTGTTTAACTGGATTCTGTCCCTGAGTGGCTGTTACCAACCACTTTTTTCAGTGAATGCACCTAGGAGGTGTTGCAAAATGCATGTACGTGTAGCCCAGCCACAGGAGCAGCTAAGGACTTTTGTACCCCCATTGCCACCAGCTGGTGCGAGAAGCATTCCTGTTCCTCCCTTTTTAAATCAAGGCTCTGCTTCTGCCTGAAAGGGAAGGTGTGGGAATTTCAGCCAGCTCCTCCAGCACTGGTGTCCTGTCCTGCAGGCTGGGGGTATGCTGGAGCAGAGGGGCATGTGTGCCAACGGGGGAGCCTGGAAGACTGGGGGAGCTGCTCCATCTCCCGGGAACTAGGCTTTTCATCCACCTCTGCCATGTCAGCAGAGTGCAGATGCAGGGGAGAGGTGAACCCGTCTGTTAATACACGTGTTTTAAATGACTAATATTTTTTTCTTCCCTTCGGTGCGGTGAGCTTGGCACTTACCTTTGTTTTCACAATTGTGGCGATTATATAGTCTGTTGCCCAAGAAAGGAGAAAAAGATTCCTTATGTGACCTGAAGGTGTGCTTGGCTGGATCTGACATGCAAATAGTAATGAAGAAACACCACCAAAGAGACAAAAACCCCTCCTATCCTTGAACCCCTTCAGATCCCTTTATTGTCCTGGCAGTTGTTGCACTTGGACTGGCTTTCCACATTCTCATCTCGAATCGGCTGGCTCTCACAACGGTTCCCGAGATTCCACAGCTATGTCCTACTGAGGAAAAACATTTATTGAAGTTTTCAAATTATTGGGGAAATACATATTTCTGCTTCTTTTCAAAGCTCCACCAAAGTTCTTTCTAAGCCAGGCCCATGTGTCAGCACAGGGGCATGAGAAGTGTCCTCTCACTTCTTCTCTTGCAGCCATTTCCTCCAGCATGAATTTTTGTGTACTCAGAAATGCCACAAAGAGGAATTCCTACAGCCACTATGCCCATTATTAGAGGGCAATTATGGTGAGCGTGCGTGTACTTTATTCTACGTCAAGCTACGCTTCGGCTTATTCACACCTCTGCAGAAGCAGGGGTGTACAAGTACGCCTACATGGCTAACTCCAGGTTATCAGCTAACCATATTGGAGAAGACCTTTGCCAGGTCAGGATCAAAGCCTTGGTGCTGTGAGGGAAGAAGCAGAATGGTCTGGGATACCGAGCGAGAAGGTCAGTGAGGGAGAAAAGATACGGCATAGAGTTCCCCTTGTCTTACCAGCACGCACGACGGCGCTGAGCTGGGGGTGCGCATGAGGGATTTTTGGCATATGCTTAGCTGCAGCGTCTTTGCTCCCCACCAGTAATTCTGTGAACTGGCAGGATTTGCTGTGTGGCATTGCCTCTGTTTGCTGCATGTGCTCAGCACTGTGTATCCTGTCTCCCAGCACCCTGACCCAAGGTCAGTAGTGCTCAGCACCCCCAGGACTGGGCGCAGGGGTACCTTTCCCTTCTCCGCACAAGGTGTGATGTTTTAAGTTGGCAGCAGGTTGCTGGTTCTGGTTGTTGCTGCTGCAGGCTTGGCTGTATGTGCACGCATGTGTGCATACGTGTGTGTGCATGTGTGTGTAGTGCTCCCTTAGCAGCACAATGGAAGAGCAAAGTGTAAAACACTCATTCTGGCTTGGTGGATAAATTGGCTACAAAGGGCTCTTAAACCTGAATGTGCAACGGCAAAGACGCATGGCACTTCTCGGAGGAACGACGGCTCGGTCTGAGTCATAGCTCTGCAGAGAATCGTCTGAATGCCGCCTATCAAGGGAAGGGGTTTTGTATTTTACCTCTGAGTTGGTTTTTATTAAGAAATTCTTGAAATTTCTGGAGGATCAGAGACAAAGAAAAAGACAAGAGAAAAAAGGGATGAACCCCTTGGGGTCTGTGTCTGTGGGTCAGGCCTGCAATACTCACAGTAACATGCAGAAGAATGAGTCATGCTGGTTCCTTTCTAGTTTCCAGCCCAAGAGCTGGGGACAGAGCTGAGGGGAAGAGGGCACAGGTAGCAAGATACCTGCTAAAATACCAGGTAGCCTGTTTCAAATGAAGAGGAGGAAATACCTTTCCCCAGAGCACCTGGTAAGACTCACTCTGCTGCGGTACTCACTCTGCTGGCTGCTCCTCAAGCCCAGATGAGAGATGGTTTTGGAGCGGAGTTAGACTTAGTTGTGGATGGTGGCTCTGTTGGCAGCTACTAAGCACAAGCACAGGAGTCTGGATGTGGCTTTTGGCTTCAGATGTCCTTGAAGCAGCACCATGCTGCGCCCTCACAACCTGTCCAGGGTCAGCAGGGTGCAGCAGGGAAAGGATTGCTCTGTGCTCACTGTTTCTCATATTTTCTTTCTAAGCATCCGTCAACAGCCGCTGCTGGATAGGAGACATGGAGTTTTGGATGAAAACTCAAATTTTCATGGAAGCAGAACAACAAGAAGGCAAACAGGAAAGAAGAGGAGTAATATACTATTCTCAGGGGAAGTAGTTCTATTTCTCTATTTGCTTTGCTGTGTCATTTCCTTTTCTTCCAGCCACATACTACAGGATTATGACGAACAAATTATGGAATAAAGTCATAAGGGAGAATTAGGATCCTTCTGATTTAAGAGCAGGAATGATACACAAACTGACTTGTTGAACTCTGAATGATGCAAGAGCCTCTTGAGTAGTGCTCTGGACATGAGGTCACAGAGTAATATAGCTTGAAGAGGACCTCTGGAGGTCTCTGGTCCAATACCATTTTAAGATGAGCCAACATAGATCAGGGTGCCCTAGGACATTGTCCAGCCAAATTTTGACCATTTCCAAGGCTGGAGACTCCCCTTGCTCTCTGGGTCTCTGTGCCAATGTTTGACCATCCTCAAGATGATTATTTTTTTTCCCTAATTGTTAACCAGTTTTCTCTTCTCTAACTTGCGTTCACTGCCTCTCCTCCTATCACTGTGCACTTTGAGCACTGGTGGCTTTCAAGGTGTGTTAGGGACCTATTCAGGTCCTGGAGTACCTGCCCAGCAAGCCCGTGTTATCTGGGAGATGTACTTCAGGGATGATCCCAGCAGGGACAGTGTGTCTGGGACTGCTGAGCCCAGGACTGTGTGTGCAGATCTGGGTGGGAGGTCTCAGCTCTCCCAAATGAGTCACTATTACTGTTGAATCAGTCCCACCTGTGTAAGGACAGGGTGATAATTTCCAGCAGCCTCATCAGTGTTACTGCTCTGGCTGGAGAACTTCAAAATATGCCCAAAGATTGTTCCCAGAATCTATTGTCAGGATCACTGAAAGATCTGGGGAAAGAAAAGGACACACAGTGGCCCTTGGTCTACTGCAGCCAGTTGAGGAAGCAAAGGTACAGATAAAAAAAAAAAAAAAAAAAAAAAAAAAAAAAAAAAAAAAAAAAGGCTCACCTGGCCATCACCATCGCCAGCTTCACTGACAGCTGAGCCAAGCAGCTCCTTCTTCCCAGAGTCTTGACTGCTTGTTCACTCTGCCTGGGCACTCACAGCATGAGGGCTTTGCTCCAGCCACAGCTTTTGGTGACAGGCTCACAGGCAGGCAGACCTTTTCCAGTATATTTCAGCAGCTGGAAGTCATCTTAGTGAAAGACAGAGCTGTGACATGTTTGGCTGTACCTTGGAGGGAAAAAAAAGAAGAAAAGAAAAAGTTTTCTACAATATCCCTCCATGTCCTTGCCCCTGGGAATTGATGTGAGGGCTTGTTCAGGGAAGAGGTAGCCTGACCCCATGCAGTGAAGAAGGGAGAGGCAGAAGTCATGGAACAGGGCTCTCTTTGGACCCAAATTCAGTTTGCATGATTAAAACTTGTTGATCATGTACGAGGTTTTCTTGGCTGGGAGCTGAACTTGATTCCACAGCCAGGCTTTTTTTCTTTTCCAGAGTGTTCAGCATAAATCAGCCTTTCACAGCCCCCTTTGAGTGCAAGGAGCAAGAAATCACGTTTTGTCTTGTGTCCAGGAGCACTGGAAGAAAGAGGCTGTCAGAAACCAGGCCAAACCCCAGGCACATGCTCTGTGCATCTTTGCTGCCTAGCTTTTCTTTTCCTCATCTATTGTAAAACTCCAACAGCTCCTGTGTGCTGACTTACCCCAGCTGCGATCCCAGCCAGGCCACTGATGGCCAAGTCAAGCTCTGCCGTCACACCTTTCAGGCTGGATTATGCTTGCCCCCGCTTTTGACCCAAGCGGTTAGGTGGGTTTTCATGCAGCTCTGGATCTGGCCCAGAAGATGCTGGCAAGAGATTGCTTGGAGCCCGTCAGTGTCATTTCTCTCAGCTCTTATTTCTCTAGGGGATCAGCCCAGAGATGTAACCTTTCCACTCGCTTTTCAACCTCTCTTGTCACTAATCTCACCAGAATTGTTTTTCCTAATATTTAATCAGAATTTTTCTTGGTGGTGTCTTTTGCTTCCTGTGCTATCACTCTGCATCTGCAAGAAGAGTCTAGCTCTCTTTTCTCTATAACCATCCATTAACCTTCTTTTCTGGCTGAACAAACCCAGCTCCCCCTGCCTCCATTTGTATATCATGTGTTCCAGCCCCTCAATTTGTCAATGTACTTGCATTTTTTTTCTTGTACCACTTCACGAGCATCTGGGGAAGAGGAGTGTGTGCCCACAAACACCCTACAGAGCACCGAATGCTGTGAGCATCTCCTGGGAGCTCAGGAGGGAGGTACTTTGATGGATGGAGGCTGCAGAAATACTACCGCCATCTGCAGTGGAGCCAAGCAGGGAACCAAAACATTCATTGCTGGTCATGTTGAAGCAGACCATTAAAGCCTTTCTGCTGGAGTCATGCCCTGTTAGTGAGATGCATACAGTCAATTAAAATTAGGGGTCTTATTATGGGTTATATAAAAAAGGTAAGGAGGAAATGAGAACCTTATGAAGGGTTTCTCGTGTATAGATGGCAAGGGCATCTGAGGCCAAGAAAGCCTCTCCAGTAGGCTTTTTCCAGACAAAGCTACCCACTTCTTTGCATGCTGCCCCTTCTTTCAGAAAGAGATAAATAGATGGAGGACTATCTTTCCTGCACAGGTCTCCAGTGCTGCCCAGCCATGCTGTCGGTGGGACAGTGAAACAGCCCCTGGGAATGCATCCTGTTCTCAAAGTCATGGTCACCTGTCCCTCCAGTGCCAGAGTCAGCCTCTAAATGCAATTTTGGGCCGTACTCCAAGACTCCTGAACCCAGAGGAGCTGACTGCTGCCTAGCTTAGTCTAAATTAGGACTAGTGAGATGTTGTCCGTCCATCGCTACAGTAGAGCTTTTTAAAAGTGTGTTGATCTGAGTACCATCTGGAGTACAGAGTCCAGCTGAAACTGGGAATTCAGCCTTCCACCAGTGATACAGGACTGCTGTTCTGCCTCTATTTCAGCACTGCAGAAACCACAGCCATCAAATATGGAAGCTCCTTGTTTAAAAAGGTTTTTGGGTCCTTAACAGAACCAGAGAGCTCTGCTCTCAGGACTGGAATATCTGTTTGCTTGCTATGACCTGCTCCTGGGCTGTTTTTCCCCTTCTCCTTCTGTCTCTGTGCGCTGCAGCTGACTGGGCTGCCACATGGTGATGCCAGAGTGGGAGAAGGTCCCAGAACTGCTCTCCAAACCTATGGGATCTTGTGGGACCCCTTGGCTGCCACCTCAGGTCCTGCGGGGCCCACAAGGGAGCATGGAGGTTGGAAGTGTCCCTTGTGTATGACTTCTTTAGGCAGGAGCGTAACCTCCACCCACTAGAACCAGAGAGGGGTGATTTTTATCTCTGCGTGCAGGCTAAGAGCTGAAGCAGAGTGAAGCCCAGTATCTTGGCCAAGACTGTGTAGAAAGTCTGTGGTGGAGAAAGGAACTACAACCCGCTGGTGCTGTGACTACTAGCCACCACTGCTCAGTGGCCTTCTTGCTTCCTAGAACTGTTTAGCCAGCCCTTTCCTTTCCCTTTCCGACTCTTAAAATAAAACTTGCAAAGGTTTGAGTGTGGTTTCATTTTCACTAATAAATCCCTGCTTGCACTTGAAGCTGCTGTGCCTTTTAAAACATTATCTGGAGCTCTGATTACACTCCTGATGAAAGCAAACATGGCCCTATTAGTTTTCAAGGCAAAAAGCAGTGCCAAGTCCTGTTATCCTTTACACACCCAGGGTAAGTCATGTTTCATAGGAAAGAGAGAGGAAAAGAAAAGGGATCTTATGAAGGCAGCATCTGTCTATGCATTAACTTCAAACCGAGGACATTACACATCTTTCATAGCTTTGATTGGTGCATACCCTTTTTATTTTTTTTAATTGCTAACAACTATTAACTCTAGCTCTGCAACTCCAGTGTGATGCATCTGACTCTTCGGTCCCCCCAGAAAGGGCTGCACCAAGCAGATGCTGTAACAGGACCTATGGGGTGAGGAACGGCAAATAGGAGCTATTTAGGCAGAGACATGAAATAGCTGCTTTGTAGTGGTGTCTCCTCTTCATGGCTCAGAGAGGACCCTGGTTCTTGAGGAACTGGAGTTAAATGCCCACAGAAATAACCAGTGTGAAAAACCTGTGGAAACAGGTTTGCTCAGGGTCACTGGTCTAGATTTGCAGATGGGTACACTGAGGCACAAAGAGGCCAATGCTATTTTGTGGAAGAGAATGGGGGAAGAAGGGGAACTCTTCCATGCTTTCCAGGGTAAGTCTTTCAAATTCATTAGTTTTTTTTCTGTCCTAACACAATGGTTGAAAGGTTTTTGAAAAAGGATTTGCAGAGAAAGCAGAGACACCGTGTTACAAACAGACCTACAAACTCCAAGCACAGAATGTGGAATAGCTGCAATGAAGAAAGGGATGGGATGGGATGCAAAGGGAAGGTGATGATGGAAGGAAGGGAAACAGAGAAATAGAGAAAGAAAGAAAAGAAAGGAAAAAAAAAGGAAGAATTAGAGAAAGAGAAAAAAAGAGTGAAAAACAGAGAGAGAGACACTCTCCAGCTCCAGCTGGGCTCCACTGGATGCTGAAGGACATGTGTTCACCCTTGCCCCACACTGCTCATGCCCTGCTCCAATACGAGTACTGACATGTGCATCAAAACACATTTCCTCCCTTGCAAAAAATGCTGACTACCCTGTCCGTCCTAATAAAAACCCCAGCAGCTGTCAGAGGGATCCATGACTCACCGGGCATCCGAGCTGCTCCTCCAGCCGGAGGAACCCACTGGTCTTGGCTCGGTCACTGCCGTAGAGCAGCCGGGAGCGGGTGGCAGGTGAGAAAGGCACAATCATTACTACAACAGATGGGAGAGGCATGACATTACATGGCAGGGCTATTATTTACCAAGTGCTCATGTTTGTCATGGCTGAAGATGACATCTTATTAAAGAGTCATGACACTGGGGGATTTTTTTAAGCCTGGGGGCCAGGAAGGCTAATGAATAGGGATAACTCTAGGAATAGATGGAGGGTGATGCCATTTTCAGGTTGCAGGCAAAACTGTTTGACATTTCACAAACTCGGTTTCTGGGAGGCTTCCAGGCAGTGGCGTGTCTCCCTCTCCCTTTTTAAGGGTGGGTACTCACTTGCCACAGCCTGTTTCACTGCTTTTGTGCTGAGTCAGGTTCAAGCAGCTGTCTCATGAGACCCTGGTCCAAGCTGTGGTACCAAAGGGCACCTGTATGTGCCCAATAATCATGCATGGCTAAACATGAGTGGTCCTGGAAATGAGAGCCCTAGATGAGATTTGTTTTGCAAATGTCTTTTGGACAGTTTTGCCTGAATTGGGATTGCAAGTGTCTTCAAAGACACTGCGGGATGGTGCAACAGCAGAAGCGAGAGCTGGGAGAGCGCAGGAAGAGGACGCTGCCGCTCACATCCCTGATCACTGTCCCCAGTGATGCATGCCCTGAGGACCCTAGCCCCCCAGCCCCTCTCCTTTACCTCACTGCCCTGAGAAGACGTCAATGTTTCCCCAAGGTGTGAACCAGTCTGGGGCAAGTTTGCAACAACAGGAGTTACAACAATGCCTGATGGCTTTGCTCCAGTCCCTGGCATTGCTTTTGGGTGCAAACATGGCTTTTAGCAGAGCTAGGTTTTCTCCACAGCACACCCACCCATGGGATACCTTGTGTGAGGGCTGGACCGAAAGCAGGGCTCTTTAGCCCATTTCCTAGCTCACAGCTTCCTTCAGTAATGCTGCACTCCTCCCTCTGCCTGAAACAAGAGCCTCATGCGCCCGGCTCCTTATCGCTGACCTGCGCTGTCAGTGTGGATGCTTGACTAATGTTCCCTTGTAAAATGTTATGTTAAGCACATTCCAGCTGCTGACATTAAATACTTGGGCCAGGACAGCCCTAAACCTCCGGTGGACAAAGCACTGAGCCATCCCTCGCCACGTGCCCAGTGCTGCCGCAGTGAAAACATTTGCTCTTTTCCGTCCCATCTCTGCTGCCCCTGTCCATCCAGCCATGGTCAGCGTGGGCAGCGGGTGACTAACGGACCAGGGCAGGATCTTGGCTATCTGGCAGAGGAAATAATAATTACCGCAGCCGTCTCCTGGCCTCCCTTGCATTCCTTTGTGCTAACAGCTCAGCTTATTTTGTTTTCATCCACAAATATTGACTTGCTGGGTTCTTTTCACCTCGTGCCTATTAAAAAGGCATTGCTCATATTATTGTTATTGAATTTGTTCTGCAGCTGCAAGAAGCATCCAGCGGCTTCAAGGAATTCACCCGCAGCACTGATGCGGGCTCTGCATGCCAGTGGCTGTGCCCTGAATACCCCTTGGATCTTGCTGCCCTGCTGTGGTATAAGGGATGGGACTTTTGGCTAGTTCAATTAAAAAATGCATTGCCCAACCCTTCCACCAAGCTGAAAAACTGTGCGGTTTTGTGGATGAGGCTGCAGAGATGTAGCCTGTTCCTGGGGATGGCAGTTTGCTTCTCTGTACCTCCGTTTCCCTGTTTCATTCTGTGTTTCCCAATCATGTCTATAACGTGCTTTGAGTTTTAATGAAAAAGATGTACGATTTAACAGTTTGATCTTTTGCTGATGCAACTTTTCCTTTCATGCCAGGGCTCACAGTTCAGCATGAAAATGGGAAAACCTGTGATTCCCAAGGATAGCAAGCAGTCCCTGAAGAAGTGGCTTTTAAATGCCTTAACCCGGTTTGTACCACTAGTAGAAAAATAAAACCCCTTTATTTTGTACTGAGCTGAAGGGTGTGGGTAGTTAATGAATGTGACATGAATATTCACACAGCCAGTCCTGAGCAGCTGGGGCTGTGGCTGTAGCAGGGCAGTTTGAGCCCTCTCCCTCAGGCACAGCATTTTTTGGGATGCTGGGGGTGGACGGGGCAATTTCCTTGCAGATTTCCCTATCAAATTCAGCCAAGGGCAAGGGGAGATTCCCCTCCCGGGAAGGCCCCGGGCTGCAGGACAGCAGCCTGTTCATGAGGAAACCCCACGTTTCGGCAGCTGCTCTATGCTTTGGCATCTCTCCCAGAATAAAATCAAATGGCACCACATTCCCGGGGAATCCCCTCTGTCCCCAGCCATCCCTCCAGGGGACAGCATAGGATGGAGGCATTCCACCAGCAGATCTTGCCTGATTCTTAAATCTTGAGCTGGAATGGGAATAAGGAATTAGGCCATGGCTTTTCCCTGCCCCCGAGGCTGTCCCTTTTGCTGTGCCACTCCTGAACTCACCCCAGTGAGACCAGCTGAGCAGTTCCAGTGTGTCCAGCTGCTGGGAAAGCCCACAGATCCTGACAGTTCCCAGGGTGGGCTGTCAGGAAAGCTCCTCCCCGAAACCTCTCAGCATGGTCTGTACCTCATGATGGGCCCTGCTGCATGTATCTCCAGCCCCTGTGTCCAACATACACTAGACAGATGTATGCAACACAGGCATTTCTCTGGGTTGCTGGTGTGGAAGTAACCTCAGTGGTTGCTGTTTGCACCTGCCCAAGTGCAAGGGGGAGGAATGAGGCCACCGTTGCTGCTTGTGGTGTGTGAAGTCTGTACAAACAACAAATTATGAGGCTGGTTCTCCTCCTCTCAGATGGTCTTGGTCACTTGCATGACAACTTAGAGCATGTCTGTGGAAGCGGACTCGCTGTGTTAACCAGTTGATTGATTCTTCCTGTTCTCCATCAGCTCCCAGGCTTGATGGGCACCTCGTTACTCCTGCAGCCTCTCTGATTTCTCTTGAGTTGGCTGCTGATAGCTTAGCAACACCTAATAGCCAGGCAGCCCTAGTTGAGTGCAGCCAGCACTGGCTTGGAGAGGATCTCCCTCATTCTGTGCAGGGCCAGAGAGGAGGAAACTCTGCAAAGGGTCTCTAACCCTGGAAAGGGTCTCTAAACACCACCCAGTTGGTGAGCACATGGCCCTGAGCCCCACACCAGGGGGCAGTAGGGCAGAAGACGTGCAAGTGGGTAGGCTTCAGAGGCACTGTCTCCAGGGATGCTCGGAGCGACCAGTCCCTCAGGGCTGCAGCAGGTGGGAGGACTTAGCTACTGGCTCGCCTGCCCCCTGCGTTCTCTGTGCCTGGCTCCACCTTACCAAGGCCTGATGGGCAATATCTGCTGTGGTCCTGCTCGCACCCCACTCAGCCCTCTGCAGTCCTGCCAATGGTGAGTCCCTCTCACCAGGGTGGGGAGAACAAAAAAGAGCATGAGTGACAAGAGACAGTTTACTCTGTAGAGAGGGCCCAGGAGCATCTCTGAGACAAGGGACATGGGCTTGATGCAGGGAAGGGGGCCAGGTGGAAGTAGCTAGTGCTCTGCTGAGGTGCTCTGGGGACGGATGGAAAGTCACCAGGGCACACGTGATCCCAGATGCTCTATGTCAAGTAGGTTGTCTCCTGCCTCGTGATCAGCCTGCAAAAAATAACGTGGCTGCCTCCTTCTCCCAGTGCCTGTTCGCAGAAAGCAAATGTCAACGTTGCCATGCCTGAATGTTTATTTTGGTAACAGTCAGAGGCCTGGCCAGCAGGCTGGGGGGATGTGGTAAGGTGGATTAGCTTCCCAGTGGCAGCTCCCACCATGACCCACTCAGGATGTGACAGGGCCAGAAGGAACTTCGCTCCTGGCTTCAGCCTGTGCTGCGTCTAGCCCATCATAAATACCGTGGTGAAGGCATTGTGCTTGCTTCCCTCTTTCTCAAGGAGAGCACAGAACTGCCCACGGGTACCTTGCAGGCAGCTGGAGAGGGGCGAAACATGGAGACGATTTGCCAGCACTGGGGTGTTCGCGCAGGCTGATGCCTGGAGTCATTCCATGCATAGCAGCCCCCTGTCCTTGCCGTGGGGGTGGGAAGACAATCACTGCAGAGGAGTGTCCTGTTCTCCTGACCTTTGCTCTCAAAATATTTAGGATCCCACAGTGCACAGTCACAGGCCTTGTTCAGCTTCAGAGTGATGCCATTTGCCTTCTGTCTCAGCTGTCCCCAGTAATTCATCTCCAGCTTGTTTTGCTAGGAACAGAGAAGACACTTGCACACTAGTGTGCCCACAGGAGGAGAGCACAGCTACCAGCACCCCATCCATTCCTGGTTCCCCCTTGGTTTCCAAGCTGATTTCCTCTTTTTTGCATGGTACATGACCTCCAGGGAGTCAAGAGGAGCATCCATGTGAGGATGTTCTCCGATCCATGGCAAGGCTTGCTGTGTACTTCATGATTTGCAACCTTCAAACCAGTGGTGACGAGGGACAGCCTAAGCATGATCAAGCAGTCCAAACTGTGGAACAGGATGGCCTTTGCCTTAAGGAAAGGGCTGTGAATAGTGCATTAGGGGCAGAGCAGGTGTAACAAGAAGGAGGAAACTGAGGTGTCTGTGAGCTACAGAGAAACTGCTTCAGTCTCTGTTATAGCCTGAAGCTTTTTGGTCAAGGTCCTGGGCAGATGGCCATAAGCATTTGTACTTCAGGTCATGCATGTGCTATAATTCCTATCCTGTCCAAATAATCCTGGGCAGAATCTACTGAATCTGAACTGGCTGTCAGGAAATGGCATAATTAAGAGAGATGCTCTTGTCTCCTGGGGTGGCTGCTGATATACATCCCTTGCTCAGTGATCTCTTAGGTGTGCCTCTGCTCTGTGGCTTCTCGGAAGAGCTACCTGGCTGATGAGGTCTAGACAGAGGCTAGAGGAGACTCTGTGAGGAGAAACTTAGTCTGGGCAAGACCATCGCCTCTGTGAAGGGGAGAGAGACGATTCAGCGGAAAGTCCTTGAGGGGATGGCTCTGAGTGAAGTTGAGCATTGGTGGCCTGAGGCACAAGGGGAAGACAACACAGGCTGAAGATGCTAAAAATAGGAGAAATATTTGAAAAAGGCTCTGAGAAGACTTAATGATCCCAGCAAAAAGCAGATGCTGGACTATCTGGACCTCTGTTCTGACTTATTTCATATACTAAAATCCTGAAGCTGATTATGCTTCTGCTCACTTGGGTTGAACATCTGTTGCTTTCAGAGGGATCCTCTCCTTCATAAACAATGAAAAGAATGGGGACTGCTGTACTGAGATCATGCCACATGAGATGCAACGCTTTAAATTATCCTGCAGTTTGGAAGTCCCTTCGTTGCTGATTGCCAGGGGCTGAGGACTGCAAAACCCCAAACCGTGGAGTGCGCAATTTTATGATGAGCTAAAAGTTTCTGGTGTTTTACATGCAAAAAGATTTTTTAAGCTCCTTTTAAATGAAACATTATGAAAGTACATTAGCACTAATTATATTTTCATATTTTTTCATGAAATTGGTGGTAATTTTTACTACGGCTTTTGAAATCCTGATAGTAATTCTTCTATTGGCTTGACCCTACATTTTCTTACCAAAAGTCATATTTCTGATGATTTCCAAAAATAACAATAATTTCAGCAAAAAACATTGATGAAAATTATAGAAAAAGAAAAAGTACCAGTCTCAAAGCAGGTAAAGGGGAAGCAATATAGAAATTCCTTCCTTCCTTCCTTCCTCCCTCCTTCCCTTCCTTCCTTCTCCTTTCCTTTTTCTTTTCTTTTTTTTTTACAAGTGGATATCTTTCTATCTTTAATTAACATTATTAATATTAATGTTTTATTGAGGGAAAGGAAACCCCAAGTGATCACTGCAACACAGGCTACGTTTTCAGCTGATGCAAGTCAGCACAGCTCCATGGAGGCTTGCACCTGTTTGCACTAAAGGAAGATCTAGCCCTGCGTGTTCGAGTAGCATCTTTACACACCTCCATTTCCTGCTGCAACCAGTAACAGCACTCCCATCCGGACCAACAGGGCTGTGATTGAGTAATACATGGTAAAAAGCCCTATAGAGCGAAAGAGAAAAAATGATAAGCAAACGAAAAAAATGGAAGTTGAAAGGTGAAGTTTAACAAGGAGAAGTGACTCATGCATTGGGAATGAAGGACAGGGTCCCAGGGAGACTTGGCAGTTTGAACTAAAGTGACCTCCAGCTGTGAGGAGTTGTGGGGCAGTATGGGGAAGAAGCCAAGAGTGGAGACCTCAAACGAACAACTGAGTCTGGGGAGTGTTATGAAAATGAGGAGGATGAGCCCACGGTGGTAGTGCAGAAAGTAGAGGAATACCTAGTGTTTCCAAACTGTTTGTGCTGTTTATCCTCCCCTCGGTTTTAATCAGGGGCTGTGTGAAGGAAGAGGAGATAAAGACCAGTAATATCAATGAATCTGTAGCAACAGTTTAAAGCTGCATTAAAGTTCCTGAGCCTTCATCTGCTGTGTTGTGCAGGGATAGGGCAGTGGTATTTCTTAAGCCACTGTAATGTAAAGGAAGGGGGTAGGATGTTTTAAATAGTTCATAAGCCCTCAAATGAACCTTCTCATCTTCTCCTGCAAAAGCCACCAGAAACCCAGCAGAGCCACTGTATGTCTGCAGCCAAGGCTAAATGAATTGAGGAAGGATGTACAGACGCTACAGCTAAAGCGGCACATATGTACCGCATTAAGCAATGCAAATGTGGGAGTGAGTCATGGACCCTTTTCTCTTCCCACCACCTTCTAATAAATTTGTGTGTAGCATCTGTATGTAGTGAGGCTTGGTATATTTGGTTGTAAATACAGCTATTTGGAACCCAGCTGTGCCCAGCAATGGTGCCTGTAATAACATGAGGAAGATCTCATGTCTGTAAAATGGTCTCAAGTCTGAGACCTATTTGCAAATGTGCTGTGGTGGCAGATAGCGATCAAGCTGGGTGCTCACCAAGGAACTTTGGCTGCCTGTCTCAGCCCCTTTCTCTGCTGCCTGTGCCTGTACAGGGACATCAAAGTAATAGAGACTTTCTAGGGGCACATTTGCCCCAAATTTATACTGGAGAGCCCGTAGTAAGTGAAGCCAAATATTTCTTTGCTCTTCTGGTCCTTCTACCTTTATATCTGGCCATTGCTTCTGGGGACAGGACACCATTATTAGAAGAGATATTGCAGCATGGAGACACTATTTCCCTGTTCCTAGCTCACAAATACTGGAAAAACACAGCTTTAATTGATCTCTTCTGGGTGGAAAGCTCCAGAATCACCACACAGAGCCTACCAAAGTCCTGGCCTGGTTTCAGCCATCACAGAGCAGTTTCCACATTCATGTCCAGAAGGCTCTTGGCCAACATGGTTTCAGCTCAGTGTGTGACAGAGCTCAGTATGGAAGGGAGAGTCAGTCAAGGTATGTTTGACTCTTCCCATCTCTTCTGATCAGTTTGCAGCACTCTTGAACTAAAACTGAGCATCTGCAGAATGCAACAGGGGAATTTCTATCCTGCTTTTTACGCCAGCACTTGGACAGGCTTTACAGAAGTTTTAGCATGGATTCTACTGGGCATAATACTGGAGCCATTAATTGTTGTAGGAGTTGGCCTGGAGTCCTTTATTTTTGAACAGTGTTGAGACAAACATCCCAACAGAGGAATCAGCCAGGCACCCCCTAACTCAGAGGTTAGGGCCAAGTATTGCTGTCCAGTACTGAACAGTGCTCCATCATCTGGTCTGGCTTTGATTTTAACACAGAAAACAGTAGGTGTGATTAACATGGACTGTACATTAAAAGAGAATTATTTAAAGAACCCAAATTCTATCGAGCAGTGCTACTCCAAAGCCCAGACAGCAATATCCCCTGTAAATTGTCTATCACAGTGTGGTGGCAAGGTTACTGTTTGAAACATGTTGCACCCACTCATGACATGTACTGCCCACAGGAACTTACTGTATAAATAACCCTCCATTGGCACGTGCCTTGCTCTGAGGAAAAGACCAAGAGGCTCAGGGTGGAGTTTAGATTGGTGGCAAATCCCGAGTGAGTTTTTTTCTCTTTGTTCTCTAATTAGGAACAAAATCTCACTCTGCTGTT
Source organism: Rhea pennata (assembly GCF_028389875.1). Taxonomy (NCBI): domain Eukaryota; kingdom Metazoa; phylum Chordata; class Aves; order Rheiformes; family Rheidae; genus Rhea; species Rhea pennata. The sequence goes on along the minus strand of NC_084670.1, from coordinate 10,050,326 downwards.
CAGCGAATAATCTCTGTGATGTTCACAAGCAATGGATTTGTCGATTGTAAAATTAAAGGAGGCCTTGGGATTAGGTATTCTGACCTTGGATCTAGCTCTTCTTAGGCTGTGAATCCAGGCTGGTGTTTTAACTGGAAAGCAAAAATTTTGAGCTAGCAAGTAACAATAAACTATCTTAATGTTTGTTTGTTATGCCTCTGTTAGAGGGTTTTAAGTATGGAGCCCTAACTGTGGAAACAGCCAGGTTGCTTGTGAATAAGTGGAGCTGTTTGGAATTGTTCTATTTTGAATATAAGTTTTTATTTTGGAAGATCAGGAATTTTTGTGGCAGAAAAATGTTTTATTTACTTTCTATAGTTATTTTTAATGAAATTTAAAAAAGGAATAAGTTGAACTTTTCATGTATGACCAGTATTCTTGTTTTATTTTCCCAATACTGAAATGACAGAGGAAAAAGAAAAAAACAAGTAGGAGAGAACAAAAATGACAACATCAGAAAACTAGCACATCTCCCTAGTCTGTTTGTTAAAGGTATTTATAAGATAGTTTTTGAGGATAAATGTTGTTCCTTCCTAAAACATATAGGATGAAAATTGATGAGTTTTGGTGGAATGTGTTTTCTAATTTTTAAAACCATATTTGGCAAACAATCCACTGTTTAAGTGCTGGATCTTAAATTGCACTTGTCTTATTTGCTTAGAATTCCTTCCATTGCCTTTTAAAAACTCTAATATCTGTTTTTCAGGCAGAGCAGTAGAGAGGTGCTGCTGAGTAGACATGCTTTTTTCCTGATGATCTTCTAAACCTGACTGTGTTGTAAGTCAATACTGAAATAACTGTAGTCTGAATAAAGCTTTTAGTGCTGAACATGAAGGCAATAAGCTATGGGACTAGAGCTATAATTCCTCCCTCCTCTTGGAAAGAGAAGAGTTTTGTGGCCTGGTTGCCATACTGTCAGTCAGAGCTGATTTGCACACAAGGGGCTTGAAACTCTAGCACAAGCCTATTGCTTCTCCTAGAGAAGCAATCCCATCACTTTCTCTCTGCTTTTGTCTGCTTCATTACTCAAGGGTATGGCCAGGTGCCAGCAATATGACAGTAAGGGGTGAGCACTGCCAGCAGATCCATTTTGGGCTTAGCTACGAGTATCCCAGGTGAAAAGCGTTAGCTAATGAAATCTGCCCAAAGTGTCAACCTTCAGCTCCAGGAGGAGACACCATCTGGGATGTCATATGAGAAAAGGGGGAAAGTGCCCTGGCTTCCCTTGCCTGTTTGCAATGAGCTGCTGGCTGCTGCTTTTAAGCCTCAATTACCAGGGCAACCCATGTTTCATGGACCCACTAGGACTTGCTTTAGAAAAATTATAGCGACTGACAGAGAGCTTGAAGATTGGAGTATGAGGGGAAGAGAAGCGTGTTGGTGAACTTAGGACTGTGCCCTGCTTTATCTTTTGCCTGCATCCTCTGGTGTGCCAGCAGATGGGATCAGCAATCTAGCAGGACAGTGGTACCTGTTCGTAAACATACACCTGGATTACAAGGTAAGGGCATTGCCAGAGGCTTTGCTGTACTTATATGGGGCTTCTCACAATACTACCCTGTTTGTATCTGGCTGCAGTTCTCATGTGTCCTTCTACAAATTCGTCCTAGATAAGTTCTTTGTGATGCTGATTATGGCTAACTCTCTCCCTGCCTGATGAACAGGGTTCTGTGTAGGTTTGAGGACTGGGATGAGATATAGACAGTATTCTCTTTTATTTATTGTGTTAATTAATTGAGTTATCTTGATATATGTTTTTATTGAATGAAAATGTTATTGGAATTTGTTTGCTTTTTTTGGTTGTTCATTTTTGCAAAGAAATGTTTTGTTGTATTGTGTGGTATTTAGAGGCCTCCTGGAGATAAGGAACTGGATGTATCTACTGTGCTGTTTGCTGATTTGTCCCATTTAGTAAGGCGGGCATGTAAGATGTAAAGAGTTGCCTGCAGAGGCTGAAGTTTCATAGTGAACAAACCTGCTGAATGATGTATGTGGGCCTGTGACTTGCTTGCAGAGATTCAGGGTGGGAAAGCAGGCCTTTCAAGAGTGTGTGTAACAGTTCTTTAAGTATGATTTTGTGCATGTGTGTGTTTTTAAACCAGTGATGTTGTTTTATGGCACAAGGGCTTGCTGCAGGTGTTTTTCAGGGGTGATGAACAAGCTGTGGAGAAGGTCAAGTGTAACTAGGAACGTAATCAAACACTGATTCAACAAGCTGGGTCTCTTGGATTTGTGGAAATGTGTTGAAAATATGCCTTTTCTTCTTGGGGAAGGAGGTTTTTGCAGCATTTGGGGTACCTGGGAATTCCTTCTTCTGGATGGGCTTAATTACGAGTAGAAGCTCTGTTCAGCATCTAATGTGCCTTTCCATGCTTAGGTGAAGTCTCTGGCCAGAGCTGCATCCAGCACAAAGTCCTGGGCTGACCAGTGTCATATGTCATAGAAAGAAAATTGATTTCAATTCATAGCTAAGTGTTGGAAAAATGGTCTACTCCTCTGATTAACTTCACGCTCTACTGAGATTTTCTGGCGTAGTCTCACTCATTTGGTTCAGGTATCTGGACAACATTGGGCATTTTCTCTGAGAAGGAATAAAGATTTGTCAATGGAACTCAAGCAGGCCTGAAAGGAATTTAGGGCTGTGGGTTTTTTGTTGTTGTTTTCTTTTTTTTCTTTTTTCCCCCCTCTTCTTCTGGATGATTTCTCTCCCTGACAAACTGTCAGGACCCAGATAAGTCTCTTTAGCTTTAGATTCAAATTTAGCTAGGTTTGGCAGGTGTTCATTTAGACCTATCTAGATATAAAATAGAGTTCTTTGTGTGAAAACAGGTTTCATATCAGTAGGGAGAGAGTAATCCTAACAAACCACTTTTCCATTAGCTAATAAAACGTGGATTAACATCCTCTCTGAGTGAAAAACTTTCTGCAGATATTTCTTGACCCTGCTATATGTCCTGGTGTCTGTTACCCATCTTTGGCACAATCAAAGAGCTTCAGCACAGCAGCTGAAACCAGATTCTCTAAAATGTTAGAGTGGTATGTTTGACCTGGTGTTAATTATATGTGTCAGTGATATTTAAGTGGTGGAGAGAGGGGAGATATGCCAAAGATCAAGTTTTGCTGGGCCAAGACTCAGCAACAAAATAGGATATGGCTTTTACAAAAAAGAACCAGTCTCTGGCAATTTCAACTCTGTATCCTGGAGATCAGAGCCCACAAATATGGGAACTACTCAGGCTTTGTTTGATTTTTTGCCAAAAGCAACATTGGTTCTGGTATTGTGTGTGTGGTGGGCAGAGGGAGGGGAGTAGAGCATTTCTGATGTGTTCAGTTTTGGGGATGAAGGGCTGAGATGATGCCCTGTACCTAGGGAGGATGTCTTCTACTGGAAATGATGCTGACTGCTTTGCAGTCTTTTGGCCAGTTCTTTGGCATGTGAGCTCCAGAGCTACGATCTGGAGAAGCTAGCTCAAATGGTAAGGTTTTGTCTTGCCCTTTTCCTGAAATACAGGCAATTGCATTTTAATGAAGGAAAATGAGACTTTCCTGAGCAATGGTCTAGTGACACTGACACCATTGCAACCTTCACACCTCACATACCCTTGCCCAAGTGGTATCTCATTTTTCTGATATCCTAATGATTCTCTGGGCAGGAGCGTGCAGAAGTTGCATCTTGTTTCCGAGCTGTGTTTGTTAGCTGGCCATATCTATGTGTTTGTGGGACAGCTGAACTGTCTGTGTTTTCTTTGTCTTGAGGAACACAAATTGGGCTTGCTTTCCTTTGTTTTTTGCCTCCTCCTCATCCAATTCACAGCAGTTTTATTTTGTGAATTTAGTGAAGACTCAACAAGGATAGAAGCTGGACAAAGAGCTCAATGTTTTTAGGGGAACTGGAGAAATCGACAGAATTGTTGCATTCATGCCATTAAAGTTAATTGATAAGCTTAAGAGAAGGGAGTTCAATATCTTCAGCTTAGAAAAATGAGCCAGAGAAATGAATTTATTAATGTTAAGTGCCATCACCAGGAGAAAAAGCCTCTCTTTTCCTCCCTGAGAGGAAAAGAAAAGCAGTGGCTGTATACTAGACTTATATCCAAAGTAGAATGAAAACAAAATTCTCTCTTTTTTTTTTTTTTTTAAAAAAAATGTATTTTATATATATACATATATAATGAGGAGCAAGCTACAAAGGGAAATTATGGTGTCTTCATCCCTTGTCTTAAAATCAGTGGGGAAATTATCTTGCCTGTCTTGGCTGGTTGGAGGTTAAAGTGCTGTTATACATGTTACTTTGGAGGGCCTTGCCTTCCCTTTTTGGATATCTGAAATGCAACGGAGAACAGAAAGTTTTACAGTAACTTGTCTTATGGGGCAGAGTGTGGTCTAATAATTCACATGTGTTAGCAGCCCAAGAGCACAGATCTGGGAAACAGAACCTCTTTCATGGCCATGCCTGTCTGAGCTTTCATTTACTCGGACTGATTTCTAAGACCTGGGGGTATTTTAATAACCATACTGGTTTACCTTTCTATCTTCCTTCAGGTATCACTGCAGAGCTTTACCCTGTAGTGCTGCCTAAAGCATCTGGTAGCAGCTCAGTGGCTAAGGAGCCCGGACCAGAGCCACCTCATTCTGTCTCCTGCCTTGGGTTCTGACCACGGATGCTGCTGTTCTGGGTTACTAAAGTACCAGTTTATGGACACAGGTTTTTTGGCTGTTGGAATAAAGGCAGGGTTGAAACCAAATGGGATTAGAAATTAGCCGTAGTAGGGGTATAGTTTACTTGAGTATCTTGGATTTCTTTTTGGATTCCATCTTGGAAGTCTGTCTTGATGCTGCAGGTTCTTTGTGTCTTACTTTGCAAGTCAGTAACAAAGCTTGTAGGAAAAAGTGCATCAAGAGAAGGAATGTGCTGTGCAAGCCTGATTTCTTGTATTATTTATCTGACACCCACCATGGTCCTACGGCAGTTGTTAGCCAATACATGGTACTTTCTAGCTGTTCCGCTGTTGAAACTGCCTCACAGGGCTAGCTGGGCCTTTCATTTGGTTTATCTTTGATTTGAGGGGAGTAGATGTAGACCCTGTGTTTGCTCTGCACTCTGTGTATAGCTTAAAGGTTTCCTAGATACCTGGAGACCACAAGTTTCACTTGAAAAATGGGACAAGACAAATTTTGACTGCCTTTAAACTATGAAAAAATTGCTGAGATCTTGTGCAGAAGGGGAACAATACAACCTCAACAGAGCAGTTTAATTATAGCAATGGAAACTTTTTTTCTTGCAAACTTTCTGACGTGAGGCTGGTATTGCTTTTCAGTAGGATAGAAGTCTCAGAAATGCCATTTTGCCATTAAAACATTTTTTCATTGCAAATACTTTCCACAGTGTAATGGTTATTCTTGCGTTTCTCTGAATCCTGCTGAACCTCTATTTCTTTTTAAAGTCATATGTAATATAGTTTGGCTCTGTGTTTTGCTCTTGCTCAAGTGCAGCCCTAGTCTAGGTGAGGTGGATGCCAGGGAAATCATAGGAACTGAATATGACCATTACACAACCCGTTTTTTACGTGTTGTACTTAGACTGTGATTTGTATTGAGCTACTGTATGAGTAAGATAGCTCTGAACCTTGGACTAATACAGGAACTTGTTCGTGCTGCCCTAACTCTTAAACTCTATTCAGCTTGAGCTATTCCTGATTTATCCAGGTTTCAGTTCAGAATAATTCTCTTAAGGTTAAATTCTGTAGGCTGATTGTCAGAAAGGACTGCCTCGGGTGTTGGCAATGGGCATCAACTCACACAGATACAACCCCAAAGCACAGTCCTGGCAGCAGCCTCTTTCTCTCTGTAATGATATTTTTGGGGGAGGAGAAGACAGAAGTTTTCATTTAGTTGAGATATCCCATCTGTTCATTTCTGTTCCATCTCTGGACAGTCTGAACTGTGCTTTATTTTTTAAGCCTGTAGTGCCAGACTTGCTGAGTTCTCCCTCTTCTCTGGAAGTCTCTGAAAGTATAATTAAGGAGGGAGCTTATACTAGCTAGGAAGGTGTGAAGCAAGTGGCCAAGCTGTGTCATGGGATCAGGTTGCTACTGTCACTAATAAAAGAAAAATAAGATAGTCATATTTTTGAACACTGAGGCAACTTTTATGGCCTGCTAAGGTGAGGGAAGGGAGTGAAAAAGAGACTAGCCACAAATAAATTCACCTATAAGCCTGTGAAATAAAAGAAGCCAAAAGTTTTGTAGGTTATTATGATCTTCTCTTTGGATATCAGAGCGATACAGTCAGAAATTTGATACTGGAGTCCGTGGCCAGCATTGGTAAAACTCCTCTGTCATCACCCTGGGAGCTGGCAGGCATCTGCCTCTGCAGGAGAAGTCTACAACATGCATCGCATATAGTAAAGTGGTGGGACCACTTTTGTGACAGAGGCTTCTATTTACTGCCCAAATACTAATAATACTTGCTAATATGAGTTATGAAACCTTTTCTAGCACCCATAAATTTTGGAGGAGAATCAGCCTCTTCAACCAAGTACCCACCCAGGCTAATTGCATTTCTTGCAGCTGGAATTAATCATGGCATTAGGCAAACAACAAGGGTTCATTAGGACCAAAGGTGACTTTAATTTAATTGAAATATAACTTGGCAAGCAAAGAGGAGATTCAGTTCACAACACCTAATGGGAGGTCTGGGTTATATATGGAAAAGTTAATGGCCATAAAAATATCCAAACAACATATTTGTGCACGTGTTCCAGTAAAAGTCTGAGCCAACTACTTTTTAATAGTTTGGGTTTTCAAATGTATATATTAATGTTCTTAAATAAGAATGAGACTATCTGAGCATACACAGCATAGCAATATGAGGAGGGTGGGGGCACGCGGGAGTGGAGACTCATGGTTAGAACAGCATCAGGGCAAGTCAACTTCTTTGTTGTGATGGTGAAGAAGGCTGCTAAACTTTGTTCCTCGGACAATGCGTCTGCGTAATGCAAATCCGAAATGTGAATCTGCTTTAGCAGTCTTGGCTTTACGGATTGAGGAATAAAGGTTCTTGTCTGCTTCTTGCAGAATTTTGTCTAAAGGTGCTATACACATGTACCTAAAAAGGATGTTTTGGTTTTGGCCACTTCATGTATTTAGATTTAATATACAATTACATGAGCCCATGGAATAAATGAAAAGCCTTCAAATGATGACATTGGTGTTCCCCTGTGAATGGCCACCCACAGCCCAGAAAATAATCATATTCAAATAAAAATTAACTCAGGCAGCCTGTAAATCAGTGTAGCAACAACAGGCCTTTTAACCTCCCTTCTCTCCCGTACAACAGGCCCTCCCATTTCTGCATAAACACTGCCCCATAAATGGGCTCCTACATAAAAATATTATTTATATTTTAGTAGGTAAACATATGACACTATGCACACTTCGGTGGGCTGTGACATCATGGGATCAGCCTGCAGTGTATGTAGTTCTATACATATTTTATTTCCTGGGCTGGTTTATGTACAGAAGGGACCATCTACATTTGCATGGGGATGTAAGCTGTTTATCCACAGTAGTGGATGTGAATCTGTACTTTGAACAGTCTGTTGGAAAGAAATGACTTTTTTTTTTTTTTTAAAAAAAAAAAAAAAGTAGAAGACTTTTTTTATTTCTCATTGTTTTTAATTTCCCTGAATTTCTTGCGCACTTTGGTAAAAGAGCACCTAATGAACTGTCATAGAGCATCATCTGATTGATTTCATCAGGACTTGGTCAGTGCTGGTAGCTGGATACAAAACGTCCCAAAAGCTCGGGGTGCTTCGTTCTTCAAAGCTCCCAGCAGTGTCTGCCAGGTGCCTCCTTGCTGTGCTGATGCTGTCTCCAAAGGACTTTTCCCCCAAAAGGGGGAGCTTTTAGCACACCCCGTGACTTGTCCTCACCTGGCTAGCCTGTTTCACTGTATCAGAGACCCTACTGGGCAGAAAACACATCTTTAGTATGTGAGGCATGAAAGTAGCCATGTGTTACAGACATGGCTGTGGTTTAAGTGACTTCTTATCAGAGCTTTGCCACGTTGCAAGATGTGGAAGACTTCCCCCAAAGAAGGTCACCTACCTTCTTTCATTGCAGAGAAAGAGAGGCACAGGGAGGTAAAATGATTTCTGAGGTCCCCTGATGGACTGGCAGCAGACTCCAGGCTGACAACTTTCCTCACTCATTCTCCTTTCCTCTTAATGACATCTGTTAATGTCCCTGTCTCCACGGTGCCTCAAAAGGTCCAAATGCTAGGAGAAAGGTTTTCTTTTTGTTTTGTTTAATTGTGATGGTGTCTTTGACTTACCCCAGCCCTTTTGGCAGCTGCTGTTTTGACTAATTTTGCGTGGGTGAAGCAGTCCTGAAGGACTTGTCTGAGAGGCTTGCTTACCTGGGGAAGTTAATGAGCTTTCTGGATGTTCTTGAGGCTGCTGAGCTTAGGCCCAGACTCTTGATCATGTAGTGCAGCCCTGCCTTCCTCACTTCCCAGTTTGGACCCACTAGTCACCATGCAAAGCTGGTAGAGGCAAAAAGCAAAGAGCTGTAAGGGCTCAGTTTGCTTTGGTGGGCTTCTGTGGGAAGCAGTGTTTTTACTGAGGCAGGTGAGCTAAACTATCTCCTAATTAGTCTGCACAAAGGATCTAATGCTATAAATGTGGAGTGAATGCTATAAATTCAGCTCCTAGCTTGCTGCATGGTGATTTCCCCACATAGACAAGCCCCAAGTCACAATTCATTACAGCTCTACTTCGTAGACCCTGCTATGTTGTGCTTCCCCTTTGGTAAGGGCAGATTGTCAAGCTGTGACCCTGCCTTAGTTAATTAACCTTCAAATGGGATTTATTTTCCCTTAGTTACTTGTGTGTGCACACATTTGGTAATAATGACTGTCCGCTTCGCTCACATTTGCTAAAAGGGGAATAAGTCATTTGCTTCAGTGTTTTACCAGGGGTAAAAAAATAAAATAAAAAAAAAATGCAGGCCTCAACTTTCATGGAAAATTGATAGCTTTATGCCAGAAAGAGACAGTTTCATCACAGCCACTTCTTCAGCTGTCTGCAAATATTTGAAACCCTGAGATATTTAATGTTTTTCAGATGGCGATAAATCTGCAATAGCGTGGGCTTACTTGAGCTTAGTGAGAGATGAAGTGAGATAGGAGAAAACACATGAGTCGGCATGGGAGAGGTATTGCTGGTCGCACTTCTGCCCGCTTCAGGACAGGTTCTTAGGACCTTGCACATACCAGCCAGCTTCACTTTGCCATGGACAAATACACTAAAACGCAAGCTTCCAGTTCATTTCTCATCCAGCTGTGAACTAAATATTTGCTTTTTTCCTTCCTCTCCTCCCTCCTTTTTTATTTTTTATTTTTTTATTATTTTTGCAATCTGACATTAAAACTATGAACCTACAGCTGGGGAAGGAGAAATGTCACCGGCTGAAAGCTTTTCTGCATCTGGCAAGCCTGAGACATTGCTCAGGGTTTGTTTGCTTAACCTTTTGTTTGCTGTGCAGAACCTCGGTGGCAAGTTGCAGAGTGTGGTTCAGTTACAGATGCCTTGGTTTGAAGGGGACGGCTAGGGGGAAGCTGCACGACCTCCGTGTGCTCTGCTCGCGCCATTGCCTCTACCTGATGTGAGGCCTTTTATCTTCCCCTGCTATGCTGACGCGCCTGATGTGCCCTGGGTTTAGTCTGTAGAGAAATGAGTGGGGGCCTGCAAGGGTGGGGAAAAATGCTGTGGGACAGGGCGAGGTCCTGAGGACAGGTGTAGGAGCAGGAAGGAAGTCTCACTTGGAGCATGTGTATTGCTGAAGAGAGAGGGACACTGGAAGGGACAGAAGGTGCTTCTGGCTGGGTTTCTGGGGGAAAAAAAGGGCTGTGCAGCTGTGCACATCTTGAACAGAGCCAGAAGGTGCCAAGCTGGGGAAATAATGCACTGCTGGGGCCATGAGGCCAGGTGCTCCACTGAGTAAATCAGCATCATCCTCCTGAAATGCATCTGTTGAACAGCAGCAGGTAGCGATGGAAAGGAGGACCAAAGTGTCATTAGATGAATCTGCCTTTGAATTACAGAATAAAATGATTATCGAAGGGAAAATACTGTCTGCCAGGGTTTATCAGGAGGAATCTGGTGGCCGAGGTGCTAAGTCTGGTTCTCCCACAGCATCCTTCATGCAAGGTGAAGGGGCTGTCGAGGGTGCCGGTTGCCACGAGCTGGGCTGGTAGCAGGATGGGGCTGTCTCTCGGTTTGGGCTTGTCACTTCCAGCCTGCCGAGGCTGAATCGAATCCCTGCACCACAGCTGTGATCCACTGATGGTTTTTGTCTAAGTGTCTGTTTATGGTGTTTTAAAGAGACAGAAACACCTCAGCAATTTGATTTTGGCAAACAGCTGTAAGCCAAGTGTGGAACAACAACAAAAAAAATCCCTGTAAAAATCAGGGAAAATGCCTGCGAATTTCCACACATTTCACAGAGGCGGTGTGGTCTCGGAGGCAGCAGGGTGGTCTGGATGTTTTAACGCTGGCGTAGAAAACAGGCGCTCCTGCGTACTAATGCCAGCTCTGCCACTGAATTGCTGTTTGGCCTTGGCTGAGACACTTCACCTCTCCATGTCTTGGTCCCTCTTCTCTCCCCTTTCCCCTTCTTTTTTAAAAATGAGAATTGCTGGCCCCAAGATTGGGTTGCAGCCAGACTGAGCTTGGCACGGCCCAGGAAGGTGGGGCAAAGGTGGCTATGTTCCCAGGTTTCAAGGGCAGCCAGGGCCTGGAGATATTCCAGGAATAAAGAGGCTCTTTGACCTCCATGGAGGCCCCGATCCTGGAGCACAAGCTGTTAACACTTAGCTGCCTCCCACCTTCATGGTCTGCTAAACTATCTTGGAGAAGTGAAGAGGTTTTTCCAGGAGTCTGGGGGGCTGAAAGACTTTATTAAAGCCTGGACAATCTAGTTTTGGCAAAGCCCATTCAATCGCCGCACCCTGCTTTTATATATTCATGCCTATCCGAAATGTTCCCTTCTGGGCCGGACTTTCCCAGGCTTGGTCTCTGATCTCAGTGAGTTTGAGGATGGGGGAGGAGGGGAGCCCTTTTCAGAAGGGTGCATCCAAGGCTCCTCTTGCACTTTGGCCAGAGCTGCAGCTGCTGACATGGCCCAAGGTTGGGTCAAGGCAGGGTGAAGGGGAAGAGGAGAGGGGAGATGAGGGGCTTTCTGGGCTGAGAGCTGGGGTGGGACAGCAATCCTGGCACCCTGGCTGTCGTCACGCAGGACAGCTACCCTATCCGGAGAAGTGCGCTGCCTGTCTGAGCGTTGCTGCCATTGAATGAATGGAAAGCCTCCCATGGGAACTGGTTCAGGCCCTAAATTTTGAGTGCTCTGAGGACATTCAGAGCCTGCTGCCAAGCTCAGTGGGGCTTTGTAAAATGTGCATTTCAAGTCCTGTTGGGGCACTTTTTTTTTCCTGCCATTTCTAGAACAAGATTTGGAATTCAGATGAGATGGGGGGGGAAAATAAGAAAGATTGGTGGATTAGGCACTGCAAATTTGAGGATATTGTCCAGCTGCCACTTGCTTTGATAAGTTCAATGTTAGTTTCTCTTGTTTGCTGCCTGTTGCTGGTGATTAAACATGACCTGTAGCCAACCAGCTGCAGGGAGGATGCAAGAGGGGAAGGACCAGCCTGGGCTTACCCCACAAGCATCCTGAGCAGCAGTAGGCAGAGAAGTCCTGAGCTCTGACTCTGACTTTCTCCAGGCTGCCCAGAGCTGTCGAGGCAGCATGTGGGCTCCACAGCGCTTCCCTGAAGCAAGTCCTGGCAGCCCTGGTGCAGCATCCTGGGGGCTGCCTCTGTCTTTGCCGCCTTTCCCCGGAGGAGGCTGGTGCTGAGCATCCCTGTGGGAGGCAGCTGTGAATTAGAGTCATCCCAGCGTGGCTCAAGCTGATCTCCAGAGCCATTCCAGCAACCCAGAGTCCAAAGGACACGAGAAGCTCTCTGTCCCTCCTCACTCTTCTCCTGGGCTTACACCTATTAATGATTACTGGAGAATAAACAGGATATGAGATGTGGTTGAACTAACATTGCTCTTTTGATTGAGACCATCTGAGGTGCAATTGCCCAACACCAAAGTGCTGTATCCTGTCATTTAAGACTTCTGTCACTTTTCTTCTATCGGTTTTATCTTGATGTATTTCTGCACTGCAGTTTCTCTCCTTTCCTCATTCAGCTTAGCGGGGACCTAGCCACATGTTAAGACTCCTTTACCTCAGTGCTAGCTCCTGCCAGCTTTCTGTTAAAAACACATAACCCAAGAGCTGCCTAACAGAGTAGTTAGTAAATAGTGTGTGTAGCTCTTCTGAAAACAGACATTATTTGTTTCACTAGATCTGTCCAAACGTTGTTGTTTATTCTGCATAATTGGCTTAAAATGAATTAACTGTGTGTTGTCTTAAATAATTTAGAAATATTCTTATATTCTTATAGTAACTACGGAAAGTTCTTGGTTGTTGTATTTGAAACACAACCTGTGTGACTTGAATTTTAATAATGATCTTCACTCTGCAAAAGTTTTACTTTCCTATAAGTATTCCAACACCTCCTTATATTCCAGTTAATTAAATTATCTTCCTGGGAATTCATATTTTCTTGTAACTAACTGTTCTAGCAGTTAAGCAAAAAGCAGTGAGAAGGTACTTTTTTGTAAGATGATGTTGTTTCCACAGGGCTCAGTGCTTTTACTGACATCTTATGATGTATTATTCTAAGCAATTGGAACCAAAATACTTTTGCCAAAGATTGAAATTATTGTAATATGTTTTGTACTGTGTTGTCCTTACTTTTTACCCTTTAATTCCTTTGCATCCAGATCCAACAAAGCACTTAAACAAAGCACTATAAGAAGTCTTTGACAACTCCTTCCCCCCTGTCACCTCCATCCCCCTTTGCAATTGGAAACTGCAGATTTGTCAAAAGTGGGACTTCTTAAAGATGACTTTCTGTGTTCATTGAGACTTCTGTGGGGAACAACTCTCCCCAGCAGCCATTTGGTTAAGACATGAAGTTGGCATATGGAGAGGTTGGGTTGCAGAGACTGAGCCCTGTCGGGAGGAGGCAGGAGCTCAAACCAAAGCTGTCTCCCGTGGCCTCTGGGAGTGCACGATTAGTAGACTGTTGGGTAGGTGGGAGCAGGGGATCCAGCTCTCCTACCAGCTCTGGTTTGTGCCCTTCCTGTTTTTTCTAAAGAATTCACAAGGGGGTTGAGCGAGGCTGTAATGCTAGGTCCCCATCTTTGCCATGGTTGAAACTGTCAGCAGCAAAAAAGTACATGTGCCATCTCTCACCTGCGATGATAGGTACCAGGGGTTCCCCTATCAAGCTCTACATGCTTTTGCTTTCTTTGCTTGGGAATTTTCTAGTCTTTGAGCTCAAACTCCCCTCCTGGAGAGGGACATCAAGTACTGATTCTGTCCAGGATGGGCACTGCGTGTTGGTTTAGGAACTGAATTGAGTGAATTATTGTGGTGGCACTAAAACTCTACTAGTAGAACTGTACTGGAGAGGAAGAAAGAAGGTCAGCTTCTACCCCAAAGTTTGTGCCACTGTGCCAGATGGCCACTTAAATATTTCATGGAGCTCTAGAGCTCTGGTGAGGTTTCCCTCAGTATATTTAACCCCCCCAGCACCACCACCTTACTGGCTTCTTGCGTGCATACCTAATGAAGCACAGGCAGGCCCAAACATGTAGTTTTACAGCTTTTAATTAACATACCATGACTCCTTAAGTGTTGTGATGATGTCCTGTAATCACAGGTCTCAGAAGACATATCTTTCATTTTACTGCATTGGAACAAACCCATCCTTGATCTAAACACTCTAGGGTTAGCTGGAGTTGTACCACAGATGGATTTGGCCCTGTGAATTCAGCAGCTCCAGCAGCCTGTTTGCAAGAGTCAAACTCTGGCAAATAATTGACTCTGAGCTCAGTTGGAAAAGCTTGTGAAATGAAATCACAGTGCTTTGCCCATTAGGCTGGGGATGAAAAGCGAGCCTTGGAGCTGCCAGTGGTTCATATTTCATACACAGAGATTTACTTGTATTAGTTAAGATTGAGATGAGTTTGAGAAAGAAAGAGGGAGATGATTTGTAAGCCAGCACAGAAATAATGCTTCTCTATAGTAAGTGTGTAATGAGAATAGCTGCTTTTATTGGATTGAATACATTTTTGAGATCTTTTAAGATATGTAGGTTTTGAAACAGTATCGCTGAACAGTATCACTGGTGATTGACCTCCTATATTATTTTTACATCACTTCTTATTTCTTGACATCCCAAGTTTGCTTCTGAGACTGTATTTCATTTCATTTCTGCTCTTTCCCATTCCCACTTCTTTTCTTAATCTTTCCTGCTTTGGCTTTGGGAACCTCTTTGCTTTTAATGGACATCTAATATTTGTCACAAACAGCATACGCTTTGCACAAAGCCGGTCTATAGGTATGATTACAGCATATGTAAGCAAATTCAAGCTGCTTTTTCTAACCAGAAAACAATTTAGCTGCAGCATCACAGAACCTTAAAGAGCTTTGCTTATGCTGCAGTTCAGTGTGCCTACAGCAGTCATTTTAGAGGTATCCTTTATTGCTGTTTGCTTTCTTTGGTGGTTCAGGCCTTTCAGTGATAGGTCTTGCGTAGAGACAATTCATCTGTATCATGGAGTCTTGCATGAAGATCCTCACCGCAGCTTGTACCACAGCCCCCTGGTTACTGACTGATTTTCCTCTAGCCTGAAGGGCTCAGCTTTTGGATACAACAGTTGAGGGCAAGAGTTAATTAAACTTTAGATCAAAGAAGGCTGCCCATCTTTGGGATCATTTCCGGAACAAGGGAGCTCTCTGTTAGCAAGGTATAGCTGCCTTCATGTTCCTTGGCTTTGGATGTTTTCCTCCTCTTTGTTTTTTCTTTCTCTTATTATTTTTTTGTGATCTGCATTTGATGACCTCTAGAACAAGGTACTTGCAGATATGCCTCAAAGCAGCGAGCCAGTTACCTGGTTTGAGCAGGTGATTTAAGGTCCATACAAAGATTGCCTGAGAAGTTAGGAGTTTGGGTGCTTGATCCTTTAGACTTAAAGGGGTCTGATTTTTCTGAATAGACCGAGGAGGCATTTGCTACTTCTAATGTGCATCCCACAGAGCAACTTTCAGCATCATTCCCTCTTGACAACTTGTGGGTGCATTTTAAGGGATCAGTTTGCAAGCAGGAAAACACAACCAACAGATCAACCCTGCTCTAGTGAACTTGCAAGTTAGTACAAGTTTGTCTTTCCCAACTCATTCCAGGCAAGCAGAAATGGCTAAGAAAGACTGAAGGCAAATGAATGGATGTGGTTGTCCACAGACTGTACAGAATTTTAGAATAAAAGATACAGATGCATCAAAAATACATAAGTAGATGCACTAATAGATCTATTCTCTGGAGATATATTGGGGATTGTGCCCTGTGTGTAAGAATTTGTCCATATGTATAATGGATATCCTGGTAGCATACATAAATGTGTACTGTTAAGAGACCAGGATATCTCTCAGGTCTCACTTACAACAGGACTAGATATTAAACTGCTTTTTAAAAAAAAGTTTATTAAAACTGTTGAAATTCTGCTTGGAGACATTCTGAGAGAAAAGTGGGATCTCAACCAAGAGGATTTGTTTCCCCTGGATAATTTCTGCTTTTCATCAGGCTCTGATCATATAGTCTAGCTTTCTGCATACCTCCATTGTTCATTAAAACCGGTCAAGTGTGGAATATTTTTTGTCCCAGTACCTTTTGCCAGAATGTCTGTTTATATTTATAAAAAGTGAAAACTGATTATTTTTACCAGCTCTCCTCTTTCTCCATATGTATGCATAAAGTTCCTATAACATGTCTTGGTCAGCTAAGATGTCTTGAGGCAGGCTCATTCCTGTGCTGAATATCTGCTGCAAGTGCAAGGAATAGACTGGCCTCCCTCTTGCAGCGTACCTCTGCACCTTTCCAAGTTTTTTCAAGAACAATTAAGAAACGATCGAGTATAGATAAAAGAGGGCAGGAGAGACGAGTAACAGACTTCTCTGGAGCAATGCTTGGCTTTAATGGAGGTCACTGAAGGTCTGTGCTGTCTGCTGCAAACAGTCCTTCAAGGACTGCACTGATGTGAAAGCCACTTGAGCAGCTACAGCTAGCTGGAGTGAATATTTTGGTATCTGACAAATGGCCATAATTTAGTGGGCAGTGAGTTGTTGAATTTTGGGGTCTCATCTACAGCCCTCTCTATGGCCACAACAACGAGCTGGTAGAAAGCAGTGTCAAGACAACAAGATGTCAGGCTTGTGCTTAGCACTGCTAATTCGTGGGATAGCATCAGCAGAGGGTGAACTGTCAACTGCTAGTGCTCTGGGAGAACCAAAAATGAGAACCGTATGCCAGCCAGCAGGCTCTGGATGATGAAAGAAGACAGAGTGGAACAAAACTCCCAGAGGGGAAAAGAGCTACTGTTTGCAGGCACAGGGAATCATGGTGTCGCAAGGCAGATCCCACAATTGCTTGCAGTTGGCTCTGAAGTCAACTTCAGAGGGGAATATGCAGAGGGGAGAGATCCCCAGATCCCAGAGGCTGGCAGGCAGACAGTGGCTAGGCTGGCTGGGTGAGATGGTCCTGCTGTGAATGTGATGCAGCCAGGATGGGTGTAGATTCCCCTTGGGAGGGAGCTTGTAGGTCCTCACAGCAGAAGGGAACTTCCACAGAGCAGTTGGCAGATTGTTCCCATGTGTGTATTGCTATTGCATTTGGTTGATCCAGGAAGGTTGAATATCTCAGAGCTTTCTGTGCTGTCTATTTTGGTCTGGTTGCAGGATTGTGCTGTGTCTTCTGAGGAGCAATTAGGGATCACATACCAAATGATACAGCTCTGTCATACTTTTGGGGTTTGAGGGGTATCTGAGCAGCCCACATCACATATTCTGAGCTGCATCAACTTAGTGAGATGGGGAGAGTTTCTTCTGTTCCACCTAAATCTGGAGGTAGGATGGTCCCATGAGACCATTCCTGTTCTCTTAGGTATGGCCTCTTGCTAGGAAATCTAGTTCACCTACACCCACCAGTGGCTGTATTTAAAGATCCAACCAAGAGTATGTGGCACAGGTCACCCCTAAGCCAGTGATTTTTTTTGCCCTTGCCTCTTGCCCCTTGCTTTGCAAATATTTTTTTCATTTGCTCCATTGTGACTTTTGAACTGCCCCCTTTTAAGACTAAAATGAGAGAGATAAAATGTTCTTAATTTTAATTAAAGCAAACTTTATTTTGTTATTTCATTAGTTAGCCATGTTATTTCAGGGCTTGACAGTAAAGTTATATGTTACCCTGTGGGTACTTCTAATTGTGTTACAGGGTTTCTCATTCCCTCTGTCCAGAACAGTTAGACTCCTGTGCTGAACACCATCCTCCTGTAGCCTGGAACTAGTATGGCTAATGAAAAACACTCCAATAATAACAAGGGATTCTCAAGGGCTCCAGATAATTGGGAAAAGTTAATAGTAACTTCACTATAAAGCTCAGCAAGCTTGCCTTAAGAACCTACTGCTAAAGATACCAAGAAACATGGTCTGATAATTTTGGAGGTAAGATAAGAACATGGAAACTGGTCAAAATAATCTGAAAGATCTGCTTAAAATAGTCAGTAATGTTGGTGTAGGGACTTGTCAGGCAGAGGTAGCCCTAGGTCTAGTGAATCCCAGAGAATGAGGCAGGAGATGAGGGTCCTCCCTTGCAAGTGTTGGGAGAGACCTTCCTGAGGGTGCAGCTTGTAGAGAGAGACCTGTGGGGAAAACATCATGCTTCAGATGGGAACCTGTGACTGTTAAGACTTTTTCTCCTGGATACAGGAGCAGTTCGTATTCTGTTCTGGAACTATTTCAACCAGTTGTGGACATCTGGATCTCTGCTGCCTCTGGCAGCATCGACACAATGTCCTTTGAAAAAAGATAGGAAACTAGCAGGAGCTGGTGGTGGGGGCTGAGGGGGTGTCACATTCCCAACACACAAAGCCTTCCTTTTCCTATTCACTAAGAATTATATATTTTTTTTTTAATGCCAATTGTAAATCCTGCTATCTTGTGTAGCATGATCCAAGGGTAACTGTGCTAACTCAGTGTAATTTTCCATTTAGGTTCCCCTTGCAGAAGTATTTCAATGTTTTAATCTCTGTTCCCAGTTTAACTAAAACCGTTGTGGCTGAATTTTTTTGATTCCTAGAATTTCTTTGCTCCAGCAGAGAAGGTGAAAAGTCATGACAGTTTAATTTTTCTGTTGTATTCCTTGCACATTTTTTATATTTTCAAGAAAGTTTAATAGGCATTTAAGGCAGAATCAATCATATGTACACTGGAAAAGTGTCTAGAGGATAGTGGTAAGGCAGGATGGAGAAAGTTTAGGCTCAGCTTCCTACTTGACAGAGACTAGACCTATAGAAAGTAGACAGGTATGTAATTTCCAATGGTCCAGTCAAGTACTTCAAGCTTGCAGTGGATTCAATGTCCTTGTGCCTGTTCTCATACCTCCCCACTTGCTTAGAGTAGGAGAGATTATAACATGCATGGGTAGTACATGAGCAGCCTTGCTAGTTTTCCATCCTGTGTCTCTTGCTGGTTGGCATTATAGGCTTACATCATTTTGTAAAAATATGAATTCTTTTAAGTTTGATCCAGTGCTTGGATTTCCAGCAAGATTGCACTGTACTTAACCTTCAATATGTTATTGTTTTAGTAGTTTTGTCCAATATGAATAACACCTTATACCATAACATCCTCAGTGGATGTAGAAAGATGTTCCAGAAAGAACTGAAAAGGGTTCCAGGAAAGTCTAACTGTATGGCTTGCTTAATTTTTCTGCTTAGCCTCTTAAAGTAGCCAGGGAAGGGGGAATAAAAACATTACAAAGGATATGTTGCTGGATAAAAGATATTCTGTTACAAACCTTGTCAACATTAATAACTCACATCTCTGCTACAGTGCACTGAGCTGTCAATATGAAACAGGAATGAACCAAGATAAAAATGATCTGTCAGAAAGCAGATTGTATCAGAAAGATAATAGAATCGAATTAATTTATGGCGAGGAGATTTCACAACAGACAATGAAGCAGTACTGCAAACCACGGTCCAATGTAATCCCTTTGAAGAAACGTTGTACTTATTACCACTGTGGCAGTTACAAATGTTTGGTTTAAAAGGCTGTGTTGCAGTCTGGAGAGAAAAAACAGACTATTTATGGTCTCCAGATTTTAAAATGGGAGCTAAAGAAAATAAGTCTGTTAGACATATGAGCTGAGGCTTAATACTTCCATCTTCATTTGAGAAAGGGTGGTTAGAAAGCAGACTGACCAGCCTGAATGAAATTTGGATGCATCAACCTTTTGTTGGGCTTTTGAGGTGTTTTTTTTTTTTTTTTTGGTCTCCAGTTAAGATGAAAAAGTCAAAATAACCTGTTTTTTCTGAGTGAGAAGCTTTGTTTCAGTAACGCCAAAAATTAACTCAGTTGCTCCTCTCTCAAGAGGTTGAGCTGTCTCAAAACAAACAATTCCGTTTGCAATGGCCACTCTGACTTGAAAAACCATAATTTTAAACTCAAAAGAGCAGTTTGGTCTGGAATAGTTCATTTCAAACTGGAAAGCAAAACCTTGCCTTTGGAAATGACACTTTAGGTTTCCTGAAGTAACTCTAAATACTTCCTAAAATTTGATGCTTGGGGGGAGAGGAGACTACCTAGATTAAACGATATTTTCTGGTGGAGGGGAGAAAAGGAATGAAACCTGCTTGTAATGCAAAACAAGGACAATACCTAGCCTTCTGTTTTTATTATTCGCTAATGCCTGTGAAGCAATATGAAACACCCAGCTGTGGCTCTCCTCAGGTCTAAGTTCCCCACTGTGAGCGATCCTGCTCTCCCTTTCCAAGTCTGTGACTCCAAATAAGGGATGTGGGTATGCATGCAGCCCTTGGAGCCGGACAAAGTCTGTGTTGCTCAGTGTGATCCGGGGATCTGTGCCTTCACCTTGCGGTAGTCCTGGCTTGTGGTCTTGCCTTCAAAAACATGGCCTGAGAAAAGCGAGGAGAAAGGGTGAATGCAGTAATATAGTCCCCTCTGGAGCTGTCTGCAGGCTGCATGGGCTTTGGCAGCTCCCGTGAGCTTGCTCCAGTAAGCACGGGTCTGTTAGAGGAGAGTTTTGTCGCATCTCCTCCTGCTGCCCTGTCTCTTCTTTGCTGGAAGTTTTTGCCCTCCGTGCTGCCAGATGTGATCTGTGTGTGGCCGCAGTTGAAGTGAGAAGGGGAGAAATGTCCAGAGAAGAAATTGCAGATAACTGCCTCCACCACCCCTCTCCACACCCCTGCCCCAGTATACAGTGCTGCTCAAGAGGCAAAATGAGCAACCTGAATCCAAGCTGTGTGTTTTAAATCAGTGGTCCCACGGCTCCTTCTTCCTGCTGTGACTGCCCATCTCTGCACCGTGCCTGTTGCCCTGCGTGTGGACATCGTCCACAGCACACTTAGCACTGAGCTCCCTCCCGGCTTAATGACAAGTTCTCACTTTGTTTGTTGTTGTTTGTTTTGTTTTGTTTTTTCCCCTTCCAACCCAGCTGACATTTAATTCTGCCTCAGTCAGTTAAATATAACCCTGAAACCCGTGAGTGAGAAAATGTGGCTCTCTGTCACGCTCGTTTCAGAGGAGCCAATTAGCAATGGTGATCCCTGGGACTTGGCAGCCTCTTCCCAGGCACCCGTCAGCTCTGGCCCTGCCTGTCATTCTCGAGGATAAACGTGCTAGGAAATGGTCTTGTGGTTTACTAAGAAAAGCAAAGCAAACAAACTCCCTCCTTCCCCTGCCTTTGCAACCCAACAACCTGTGGGCATAATTGATTTGCAAGACTTGCAGTCAGGAAGTCACTTTGCAGATATTCTGCTTCTTCCCCCTGGCTATTTGCCCAGTTCTCCCAGTCCAGCAGCTTTCCGTATTCAAAGGAATCCAGGGTGGTACTCACAGGACATAGCTCCCCCCGCACCATGCCTCACCCCTTTCTCTGCATCCTCAATCCCCCTTTCTATTTCCCTGCCACAATGTTGATATCACTCCTATTCCCACTTCCATGCTGTGGTTTCTCCTCCAGGAGTGGGAGCGTGGTTGACCAGGCTGCGGGCTGGCTAGACTGTGACCTGCTCAAATTTGTGCTCTGGAAACCTCTCTACCTGGGGTTTGGATGCGCTCCAGGGTGGCCGATGTGTTTGGCTGAGGGAGAGGAGCCATCCAATGCCTTTCCCACAAAATAAACCCTTTCCCAGTGAAAATGGGAAGAACCATGATGCACCCGTAAGCGTTGTGTGGGATGGTGTGGATGCAGCCGTGCAGGGACTGCTGTTGGTGTGATCACACCTCCTGAGTGCAAACCTACAGACTGTCACGCAGGCTCAGGCCAGAAGTGTATCTAGCCCAATACCTTGTCTCTGACTGCCTCAGGTAGCTGACAATTGAGGGGAGAAAGGAGAAAAAAGTGTATACAGAGCAGTGCTTCCACTAGTGTCTCCAAGTTGGAAGTTTAACAACTTCATGGGGTGGAGGCTGCACTGTGTTTAATAACCAGTGATGGATCTGCCTTTTGCATTTGTCTGTCTCTTTTTAAACCATCTCTGAAGGCTTTTGAGTCTCCATGATGGTCTCTGGTAAAGACTTTTGCTGTCTAATATCCCTTTGAAAGTTGCTGCCTGATCACTTCAATGGATAAATTTTTTGTGGTGTTGTGAGAAATAGTGGATAACTCTGTTCCCTGGAGTTCTAGTCAGTTTGGCCTCTGTACAGGAAAATACCAGAAGCTGCATCAGGGAAAAGGCAGCTTTCAGGGTTTTCAGGTGAAATGCTCCAAAAAGCAGCAAGCAGGACTTGTTTTAAGCCATTTAGGGCTACTTTAAGCGGATTCCTGCCTGTCTCAGAGCTGGGGCTTGCTCTCCTTTCCAGAAATGCTTGTCCCTGTCTCCCTTGTGCTTTGAGTGCCTGCATTTTTATTTACTATAAGGTTCCTTGCTCTGGATTGACACCTGGACCTCTCCCCCTTCTTGTGGGCATTGCACTCTGCATGGTGAAAGGTGAACTTCAAGGGTGAAGTATGCCTGTGTTGTCCATTAGGGACTGGGGCCAGCTGGGACAGTCATCAACCCTCTGACCTGTGTGTGGTTAGCTCCCTTGTAATAACAGAGCAGGCAATACAGTGACAATCCAGCAAACAGCTGGACAGATGATATTAGTATAATATACATACATACATATGGATAGTTCCTTAGCTGTTGCAGCAGGAATTTGGGTCTATCCCGTTCTCTGGAGTTTAGTTGCTGGTGGTTTTACTGCTTACCTGGCAGGACAACGCGTGCTGCCGTGTAACGTGTATGTTCTTTTCACACCTCATACCTTGCTCTAGTGCGGTACCGTGTGAAGCCACCTGTGGGTAGGTGACGATGGAGACCCTGCCCTAAGCCCTATGGGCCATGTGCTGCCTGGAGACTCCGGACGTGTGTAGGCGTGGGGACAAAGCGATGCCTTCGTAAGGGCTCTGCTAACCTGTCTCCAGCCGTTAACTCGCATCTGGTTAGCACCCCTGCTTTGATTTGCTGACTTAAACACAAGCATGATAGACGTCTGCGCGGGATGCTCAGATATCACGGTCCCTTCTGTACTGTACATCTGGCCATAGCTTATCTTCAAAACATTTGCAGCAAAATAGCTCCTCAAAATGCTGTTTCCTCTTAGTGTTGAGACTCTATTTTCCTTGTGCTCCTTTGATTTTTATCTTCTCCACATTTTCTGTACATTGCCCCAACATGTCTTAGAGGCTGGACAGTGTCCATATCACATCAATACTAAATTTCATTATATACAAACATCAATCTGGCTCTGGGCTGCCTTTTTAAACTGTCATCCAAGCCTGGTGGTGTTCAATTTCTGTTTAGGTCTGACCGTGAAAAAGCATTGGTTCAAAGCTTGTTCCCCATAATGTTCAGATCAAAACAGTTCCTCTGTGTGTTTATAATAAAAATACATTTTCATCAGCTCTTGGGAGCATTGACGTTTTCATCAAGGCAATTTTCTATGGCCCCAATCCATCATAACACACGAGCTGTTCCATTGGTTCCAGTACGACTACTCATTGCTTAAAGTAAATTGTTAGCTTAAAAGCTCGTTGGATCAGGGCCTATAAGCGAGAAAAGATTGCTGATTAGAAAGCACATTTGTTCCTGTTGTGGGATTTGATGGCAAATTAAGGACATTAGGAGGATTCCAGGATTAATGTATATATGTTTTGGGAAAGAAATATTTTAATACTTTTATATTATCAAGAGGCTCTATAATAAACAGAGCTTATGCAAACGGGACGGTAAAGACCAAATGCTACACATTAATGGGGCTCTATGAGAGTAAACTGAAGGCAGAATTAATCTCCGAAAGAACTAAATAGCTATTTTCATGCTTATGAACTTAACGTACTTTCAACTCCACCTTAATGAAAGACACATTCAGTTCACTGTTAAAAGAGGCACTTAAAAGGTATTAGAGGCATAAGTCCAGCTGTTACAAACTCCAATAAATTTGGATTAGGTCTCCACTGTTTGAGTTGTGTGTGTGGGTGCCTGACCTCAAAGCAAGTTGTTGGGTTTTTTTAACTTATTGATATATTACATTACATCAGGTTAATTGCACGTTGCTGTATTTCATGTCGTCCCGGCGCAGAGCCGCGTGCATCGTGGCGGCGGAGTCGAGCGAGGGGCGCGCGCTGGCCGCCCGCCCCCGAGCCCTCCCCGGAGACGGCCGCGCCGAGCAGGGCGGCTGCTCGCTGCAGCTGGCTCCCTGCCCTCCCATCCCCACCCGCTCTTTTTTTTTTTTTTCCCCCAAACTTACTTTTATTATTATTATTATTTTTTTTTTTTTTTTTTTTTTTTTATATATCCCTCCCGGAGTGAACTTCCCATCCTTCACCTTGCTTGATAACAACGCGTGTTTCTTTGCGTTGCTTCGCTTCGCTTTCTCGTGGGTCGGAGCAAAGTGCCCAGCGCCGCGGGGGTTTCGCTGCTGTGGGCAAAACTGGGAGGCTTGACCTGCCGGGGCTTTGATACAAATTTTGTCTTGCTGGCTCGGATCAAATATTTGGGCCCGGCGCTGTTTTGCTCTGAATTCCTGGCCACCCGTGGAAGGGATCCCGTATGGAGAGAGCACGTTCAGATTTATGGATGCATCTGTGCAGATTTGTCTAGATAACAGCGAATCTTTGCTCGGAAGGCGTTGCAGCCGCTGTGACAAAGAGACCGCTTAAAATTGCATTTCCATTTAAAGTAAGGCCAAAGAACTACTACCAGCCCAGCCATGTGAGGTAAATATAAAGCCCTGAGATAGGCAGCAGAGGAGGAGAGGGAAAAAAAAAAAAAAAATCTGGGTAGCAAGTAACTAAAATAGATGAAGTGGAACAGTTGGAAATCTCCACTTGAGTGACAAGGGAGAAAGGAGATCCAAAGTCAGCAGCAGATGACTTCAGTCCTGCATCCCATCCCTCTGCCCTCCCTTCTCCCCCTTCCCCCCCACCAGCACCGCGGCCCTTTTCCCAGCAAAAGAAAGCAAAACGCAGAACGTCTTTTCCAGATTGGGGGCTGGTGGCCTCACATGTTGACACAGCAATAATTTTTAATGAGAAATTTTTAGTATTTGTGTGGGAGAAGTTAGCGTTGTGTACACAGATGCCTCTCCGGCCACCGGGCTGCGGGCCGGGCTCCGGCCCCGGCTCCCTCCGGCCCGGCGCTCGGGGTCCCAAGGCAGATTCCTTTCAGGCGAAGGGAAACATTTAGGCTCGCTCACCTTTGAACCGCGTGCGATGCTGTTTACCTTGGCAAGACAAAGTGGCAGTTTTACAGATATTAAAAACAGTCCTGAGGGGAATCTGGAGGCCTTCCTATATTTTAATCACCCAATTTAGCCAGCCCGAGGAGTTGGCTGCAGGGAAAAAGTGTGGCAAAACTTTTTTTTTTTTTTTTTTTCCCCCTCTCTTAAGGGAGGATTTAACAGAAAACGGGCCAGTGCTATAACAAGAGCTGAGAAAAAGAACGTGCATTTTATTTTTGATTGTTCCCCCCCCCTCGCCCCCCTTGAAGAAGTGTGTGGGGGGGAAATAAGTGGGAATTCGCATATTAATCTACAGCACCTCCACGCTCCATATGGTTTCTTTTTCGGCATTTCCTGCTGAGCCGCGCTCTACCTCAGCTAACCCCGGCTCCCCTCGCGCTCCCTGCAGGCTCCCCTGGCCCATTCGTCTTCTAATTTGATTTCTACCTGTCAGGAGAGAGCGGTGCAAATTTTTCTTTCTTTTTTCCTTTTTCTTTTAAAACCTACATCTTGAAACAAGGCTTCACCTCCCTGCCACTATTCCCTCTGGTGTGCATGTTTTCTTTTTTTTCCTTTTTTAAATAGGGGGCGGGGGACAGGAGTGAGCAAGAGATTCAAAGGAGTCGTGAATGATGTCTGAAGTTATGCTGGGGTCGAGACCTTGCTTATTGATTTTCTAGCACAGCAGAACCACGTACAAAAGGAAGAGACCTCCTTGCCTCCCCCTGATCCAGCATGCTCCTCCAGCCTGTTTTTTTTAAAAAATATATAATAATAATAAAATAAATAATAATAAAAATCTGGCTGCAAGCAGACAGGCTTCAACCAGCCTGTCAGACGACTCTCTGCAGGAACACAATCCATGTTGATTTTACAGAGAAGGTTGTTATCCACATTTCACCACTGATTTATTGTTTTTTAACCAGCTCCTTATGCTGGACTTTTTTTTTTTTTTTAAGGCCCGTTTTTGCACTTTGCGAGGAGGGCGACGCGCCGGCGGTGCGCGGCCCCGACGGGGCGGCCCCGGTGCCGAGGAGGCTGGCCCGGGAGCCGCCCGCCAGCCCCTTTCGCTGACCACCTGCGACGTTTGTTTAATATTTGTCGGAATTTATGAAGGCCGTGGCTAATGCGGAATAACGCGGCCGCGCACGCGCCGCGCTCGGAGGCGGGAGCCGAGCCGCGGCCCGGAGCGCGGAAACTTCCTCGCAGGGCTTTTCGGCCGCTTAGAGTAAGATGGGCCCGTCGGAGACGAGTTTGATAAAGCCCCGCAGAATTAAGAGGGCCGAATAAGCCGCGTAGGCTCCATCTGCAGAATTCATTAGGCGAGCTTGATTGGCCTTTGTTAAACAAAGATGGGATAAAGTTTCATACTTTTTCTGTGGGAGTCGAGCTAAAGTTTCAGGCTGATGATTTAGTCAGGTGTAAGCATGAAGTTTCCAATTTAGAGAAATAAATCTGAAGTGATTTTATTATCCTCTGTTTTACCCTGACACCCTGCTTCACCCCGGCTCCCTGTCAGACGTCGCGTGATGTGTTTATACAGGCCGCGCTGTAATCGCCCGGCGTGCACGCTAACGCGACGCACCAAGCGCCTCTTCCACGCGGCGCCGGTTCGGTAGCTCCTATGTTTCATCATCTCCCCGTTCGTCCACAATCTAGTTTTCCTCTTTCTAAATTCTTTGCACTCTGCGCCAGGGAGAACGTGCGCGCCGGCTGCAGCTGCTGAGCTGAGCAAGCCCCGAGAAGGAGCCTGCGCGCCGAAACGCGGCTTTTCGTTTCTCGTTTAGAGCTGCTGCTTTGTTTTGCTTTAATCCGCCCATTTTTTTCGAAGAACATCCTTGGAAGAGATTAGCGATCCTTCGGCTGGAGTTGTTTTAACAGAAGTGTTCGTCTAAGGACACCTGCAAGTCTCTGCGAATATCAGCAATTAGTTAGAACTGACAAAACTTTAAATGTTTTAAAATGGGGGGAAAGAAATTTTAGTTGTTAACTTCTGCTTCCAGGGCATATAGTCTATGAAAAATTAAGGTTAAAATTTTGACACAATTATTCTCAAGAAAGAAAAAAAAGATTAAATTGGTCCAAAATACTTATTTTCAGAAGCTCTTTAAAGAGAAAGCAAATGTGAAAGTACAGATAACAACGTTGGGGGCAAGAAAGCAAGCCACTCTGGCCAGGTTTTCAGATTCCTTTGTTTAAAAGTCTGTACAATTCAGTCCTTCGTTAGAACATAAGGACACGAAATGCAATAGGTCAAATTCATTTCTTCATTTCAGATATATCCTTGTTGACCCCAGAGAAGTTCCATCAGTGATGAATTTGTCCCGCTGGCTCAAAGATAAAGAGACGTTATTTTTGTTTAATATTTCAACAAGGGGAAGAGGTTAGCTAGGGAATTTGGTTTGCACAAGTTGTGTTTTTCCATGAAGTTTAACAAGGGCAGCCACCACCTAGCCAGCTCGCTTGTATATTTGTCTTTTTGGAGGCTGAGTGCTTTCTCTATAGACTCTCCCAAACTGTTGCAAGGCACTTTTCACCAGACGCAGCCCACGATGGGCATTCACGGCAATGGTTTGTTCGCTGAATAGCTCTCATTCGTGTGCCCATGGGTATGTAAAAGCGCCTGCTTTTGCTGGCAGAGATGCGTGCTGAGTCTGTCTAACACTATGCCCAGCATCTGAGGGACGTCAGGTGCTCCCAGTGCTGTGCTTGACCTCGGTCTTGGAGAGAGCGTGCTTTTCCCTGGCAAGTCTCTCCTGCTGCCGAGCTCGTGTTCGCCTTGATGCAGCACTGGAGTGTTTCACTGGGTGCAGTGTCCTCAGTTTTCCCACGCCTCTCTCTTCCCGTGCTTTAGCTGGGCTGACTTTAGGCTTTCAGCAGAACTCGTGGTGTGGTCAGACTGGTGCCTCTGCCTTCCCGCCCTGCTGTGAGCCACATGGCCATTGGCATGTGGAAAGTATGGACAGGCAAGGAAGGTTGGTTTCTCTTTGGGCTTGGGTTTTCTCTTTGACCCTGGGCTAGTGTGACAGCATGGAGATGCTGTGTCACACTCCCTGGAGAGCGTGGTTTGTGTACCATGCTGCTTTGGCTGTTGCAGCTTGTACCTGTGGCTGGTGTGAGTTTCTGGTGCATCGTTGCTGGGCAGGTGCACGTGCAGGAGAGTTGTCTCAGCCTTTTCCTGGCTCCACAGAAAACTCTGCCTCTTGCCTAGATCAGAGGTTGAAAGTTGTATTGGTTGCTATCCATCTGAGAGTTTAAGGAATCTGAAAACACTATGGTTTTAGGCAAGGCTTGATCCTTTATACTGCAAACAGTATTTAAACCTGTGAGCAACATATTTTGATGGAGGAAGAGGAGAACTCTTTTGGCATTCTTCTCATCCTTATATCCCTGGGCACTTTCCAGAGCCACACTGCAACTGGGCAAACTGAGGCATGAAGTAACATGGTGTGGGGTTTGGCAAACTTCTGTTTATCTGAGGTAATTTAGCAGAGAATGTAGCTTTCTTAAAGAAGAAAATGCCTTAATAGAAATCTTTTCTGTTTAAAGATACTCCCCCTTTTTAATTAAAACAAACTTAGTGATGTTTATTGCCCTGATTGCAGTCATTTCCTTACCCTTTATTTGCCTTTAATGTTAGTGTTAAGCCATGAGATGGATTACTAACTTCAGATCAAGGATAAGCTGCCATGCTGTGTCTGCTGATAGTCAACTGGAGATTGACTTTTTTTTTTTTTTTTTTTTTTTCCCCGCTCCCCCCCACCGAAAACTGAAATTGTCGTATTTTGAGATGCTAAACTGATGGTGGTTGTTCAGCACAATGGTGTAGTTTTATTTTCCCTCTCAGGAGCCTGCTGTCCCTAATGCTGGGTATAGCAATGCAGAGTCCGTAGCTTCTTATGAAGCAACTCTCTCCAGACTCTCAGCAGTGGAGCAACTGGGAGAAACTGGAGAAAAGTGTGAATACACTTTTGACTTCATAAGATTGTAGCTCTTGCTCTTGGCTGTTCTGCCTTTCCCTGTGATGAGTGCTGCAGTTCATCCTCCTGTCCCCATCCACTGTGGGAAGCTGAATTCAAGGTGAAGGCCATTGGGTACCAAGGACCCAGACATGAGGTTGAGATGTGTCCATGCCCTGTTCTTGGACACAGGGGCTGGGAACTATCCTTAGATCTTCAGTATAGATGTCTTACTGTCTGGACTCCATGTCTCTCATCTTGGGACATAAGGCATCTGAGAGAGAGGCAGCAAGAAAGACTGAAGAAAGTGGGTGCAGGGGACTGAATGAAAAGTTACAGGCTAAAATCTTGATGCAGCCACATGGCTGTGAGGAAGAGGATGCAGGCAGGAGATGGCAGCAGCTCCATGAGCATCCTGGTTGACCTAGTGAGGTTGCCCTTAGCAGCTCCTGCTGGTTCACTTCCTCCCAGGCTAGTCAGTAGCGCCTGTGCCAGCATGTCTTGCTGCCACTCATGTGGATGAGCGTCAGCCTCGGAGACCACACGTGAACTTCTTGTGAGGTACAGATGGTCCAGAGTCAAAGCGTGGCCACCCTGGCTCTAGGAGTGACTTGGGTTTCCAGTGCCCCTGAGAAGCAGGAAGTGAAGGAGACATGGATATCATGAGAAAAGAATCAATAGTTCCCCCTAGGCCTGACCAAATATTGATTTTTCTGTTCGGTCCGTATCGTTTTTCACCACCTCGTGGGCCCTCAGCGTGGAGGTTCCCTCTCGGTACACCACAAGGGGTGTTTTTTGGAGGGAGGCGGTGAGCAGGGGCTGGGCATCTCCCTGCTAGAGGCCTGGGCTTGGCCAGGCAGCGTGAGGGGAAGGATCAGACACCTGCAAACCTGCCCTGGGCTGGGAAAAGCTGCAGCATGGAGGGGGGGTTTCTCCCGAATGTTGCTGGCGAAGTCCCATTAGCCAATGTGGGCACCCAGTGCAAAGTTGCTGTGAGAGCATATATTGGAAGGGGTTTGCCATCTTGTATTCCCTTTCACTACTTCCCTTGCAGGGCTGCGACTCTAATGTATGTTTAACATTTGATATGAAATCTGGGGAATGCAAAGGCTCTTCTTAGCTTTTGTATATTTTGGAGCACATGCTTAATTTTTAGATCCAATCATTAATAAATGCAGCAATCAAGAACCACAATTCAGTGTTCCCTGACAGTTCTGCTGCCATAACTTTGCAGCAACACTGCTTCCAAACACTCACAAATGATGAGGATTATTTTTTAACTTAAAATTGTATCTGCTACTGCTGGAGGTAAGACTGTTAATATATAAATAAAGGCTAATTCTGTCTGGGTTGTTTTTCTTCATGAGGTCACTATTCCCTTAGGAATTATAAGCAAAACAGCAGAATGCCTCACAAAAAATAATAATAAAAAAAAAACAATCTCTCATGGCATGAAAAAGAAAGCTGTTTGGAATGTTTTTAAAGGATGTTCTCTAGCTTTCTTTGGTTGTAGCTTCTACCACATATACCATGTTTTTACTGGGATTGCTAACTATGGTGTTTTCCTCATTGTGCTATTGCTAGAAGTTATACTTGGTGGGAATTATGTGGCCAGTTTGTTTTCTGAAAATGTGTAACTGATTTATGTCTTACAAATGATGCAAAACCACTTTGAATCCCCATTAAAACAATAATTTTCAAGAGTTCTGTGGTCTCTAGACAATATTGACTTGCTGTCTTCACAGTTCTTTGGCTTAATTGTAAGTTATGTTACCTGATGGGGGAATACTCCTTAAAACAGGAAGAAACTGCATGTGGATTTTTTTCAGGCCATTTTGGACAGTGTTTATCAGTCTTCATAAATCAAGACTATTTAGCCTTAAAAAAACAGATAGACAAACAACCTTCCAATAACTACCAAATGGTTGTGCAAACGTGAACCACCTGCTGAAAAATTATACTGATCTTCAAAAGTTTATTTACGCTAGTTTTTCTCATTGTACCTGTTTGTACGTCAGGGTGCTGCACATCAGGAAGGTGAAAGTTGTGTGACCTCCATCTCTAGAGGTTTTGGAGGCTCAGCTCATGACTGACCTGATCTACTCTTGGCAATAATCCTGCTATAAGTGTGAGATTAGTCTGGGCAATCTCCAGGTGCGTTTTCCAACAGACCCATCTGTGCTTCTACAGCCTGTTTTGCATCTTTGCAAGTGTTACATCTTCCATTGGATCATGGGCTACAGGCTGGACAGCAGTGTTCTGAAGCAGCTACAGGCTTGCATGACATCTCGGTGGTGGTAAACCAGTTTCCTATGCGGAGGTGTGTGTGCTATGCACATACCAAACATGGATTTGAAATTGTGAACATGAGACAAAAACTTGCTTCACCCAAGAATGGGGGGAGCTGAATCATCTCCAGGCACCTACAGTGATTGCTGCTGTATTTTATGGGACCACAGATGAAAGTCTTAGTCCTGGCCCTAATGTTTTTGTTGTTGGTCGTCTTGCATCATGCCCTTTTGCATGGGAACTGGCAGCCTAAGTAGTGGTGAAGCCCTGACCTGTGCTCTCCTTGGGCACAGTGCTGATGACTGGACGATGCTGAGCTGTACCATGTCCTATGATGGATCTGTATTACCTGCCTGGACTTGTAGCCTGGGGTAGATAGGGCCCATTTTTCAGTATAACCCTCAACATCATAAATTCACCTGTGCAGATGGGACCCAAAGGGGATATTAAAACAACGAAGAAAAAACAAAAAGGAAAAATGTACTTATAAGGCAATCTGAACCTTTGTGCAGCCTTCATTAGTTACAAGCAGGGTTACAGTTACTTTTAACAATTCAACTAACTGTAATAGTGAAAACTTTCAACTTTCAGTCGTTTAAATTGGAAAGGTCCTTAAAATATTTATTATTATTGTAAATCACACCATTTAAGGTCAAAGCAGAAGCATTTTTTGGATTCAAGTGGGATCCGAAGTTGTTTTCTTACCTGGCGGCTGAGTCCTGGTCGAAGGGTCTGTGTTTCTAATTTCACCATGCTATTTTGTTACTATGAGATGATGGGAACACCATTATGCTGTGCTATTTTCTATTTTTTTTTAATTGGCTGTTCATACACAGGCCTGGCTGGAGTCGAAAATCTCAGGGAAAAAGCCATTAACACCTGCATGTTTGACCTGCAGTTTATAAATCAGAACATATGTTTTCATATTTCTAACCAAAAAAAGCAAAAAATGTGTTAGTGGATATTTGCAGCAAACTCAGATGCACATTGTCTTTCCTATGTTAGCAGAGCAGACTGTCAAAAGGTATAAATCATTGCAATTATGTGGATTTTTGCCTGAGGTCTAGCCTTGATTGACATCTCTCCTAAATAAGATGTTTTTGGTGGTGTGGAACATGCACGCTTTCTAACCTGCTGTATTAAGGTTGTAAAATACCACTCTTACCCTGTTGTGTGTGTGTGCATATAGCTAAACTCCTCAATGAATTTCTCCATGTTATTTGTGTAAGGACTAGTATCTTAGATGGTTTACTTAGCTTGCTATTGTGGCACTTAAGCACATACTTACATGGCATTGCAATCACTATTGAAATCAGTTGCACTGACTTCTGCACTTGCAGTTAGCTGAAATTTAGCTGAATAGGACCATTAACAAAGGCTGTGTGGAGCAGCTTGGTCTGATGCAACAGTGCAAGTGTGGTGGGAGAAACATGTTCCTCTCTTAATCCCAGAGCAAACTTGTCTGCACACTCCTCTGATCTGCCTCTCCTTTCCCTCATCCTGTTTTCCTCCTCTTGATGAGCACACCATGAGCAATATAATAGGTGGACAACGTCTTACACCCTTCTTGAGTGGCTGCTGTCACTTACACAGCGGGGGAAGTCTGAACGTGCTGGATGTGGCATGAAGGGGAAGCAGTAAGGTATCCAAAATATAGATCTTTGGTCCTTTAAATGTTTGCATTTTGCTTTACAAGATGGCACAGCGCAAATGTATTTGAAGAGCTGAGTTTAAAAAACCAAAGTATCTACTGCTCTAATGCAGAGGAGATCTGGTGAAGAGGGCTGGCTTTTTCAAGGTGATATCTAGGATCTCACTGACTTCCATGGAAGAAAGAGTCAGCCTAATCATAAATCCCATGCTGCAGACTTTCATCCGCAAGCAAACAGCGATTTGCATCATACCCAGACTTGTTTTGTATTTAGACTGCGCACTTTTAAACAGCTGAATTAATTCAGCCATGCGAAGTGGATCACCTTAGAAAAAAACTGTTAATGAAAGACCCCTCCCCCCCCCCCCAAAAAAAAATCTACTTAGGAATATTATACCTTTAAAAAGCTCATATGCTCCCATCCTGTCATCTATGAGACAAAGATATAGCCTTTTTTTTTTTTTTTTTGGTGTGTGTGTGTGGGCAAGGATTTAAACAGGGAAAAAAAGAAAAGCATTATTTTTTTTTTCTTTCCTAGAGTAATGCCATTTAATTGGAAATAGTTTTAATAGTTACCTTACCCTTTAAGGCCAAAAGTTCTAACTTCAGTCAATGTACTTAGCCAAAAATCCCTGTAGAGATTCAGATTTCTTGCTTGAGCTGCCTGGAGTGGTATGTTCAGGCCTTTACAGTGATTGTCAACTAGGAGAACATTAATGGAGTATTAGAAAAATGAAGTCCCCGACCCCTCCTCCCTTCTGGCTGGTTGTTTCTACATGGTGGGAAGGAAAACATTTTCCCCGTCAGCCATTTACTGTGTAACAGGGGGAAACTGTCAGTTTGCTATGAGCAAACCCCTGCAAGATAAGTCAAAATGATTTACCCTGTAAATAAAGTGGGCTGTTTTCTTTAACTGGAAGAATTGCCCATGTGGCGAGACTTCCTATGGGAGGGGATGTGGTTGGCCCTTCGCATTTATCCACTGTGTTTGTCTTTTTTGAAAAAGCAACATTGGAAAGATTAACAAGTCTGTCACTGAAGGAACTGATATATCAAAGCTGCGGATACAAAGCAGACCATTCATTCCTTACGTTTCTGAAATCTCACTTCCAGTGCAAACTAGGTCTTCCCATTTAGGTGGAGATTAAAGGAGGGATTTCCCTATTTTCTCCCCTGCCCTCAGCTTTTTTTTTTTTTTTTCATATGCACATTTTTTGTGTGTGTGTATATATATATAATGTGTGTGTGTATATATATATATATATATATATACAAATACTTGCATTGTGTGTGTGTATGTATATGTGCACATATACACTCTGTATGTTATAATTAGACCCCTCCAAGACTGGCTGGTTGTTTGCAGTTTGGGGCAAAGGCAGTGTCTCTCTGTGGTCCAAGGAGGTGGTATTTGGCAGCAGAAATCTCTGTTCCCATAGACACCTCCTGAAATTTAGGATGAAAGAACAGAAGTACTGAGACGCTCATCCTCATTTTTAAAGCTGGAATTTTGTGTGTGTGAGAGGGGGGAGGGCATTTATTATTATTATTTTTTTATTATTTTTTATCTAACCATGAGAGGGCTTGGGGATAAGGATGGGGGGAAGATAGGGTTACTGCTGTAGGAGGGGACTGGATGTCTTGATCCCTTCCAGCTGTGTGGCTGTGACTTCATGATCACTAAGGTTTCCCTCTGTGCAGAAAATCCTGTACTGAAATACACATGGATATAATATGTCCAGCAGGTACCAACTATGCAGGATTTATGATGAAGAGACCGTATATGCATAGATCATATCTATTAGCCCTTATACACAGGAGAGAAAAGAAACTCACTTTGTTCATTAGGCTGAGCAATATTATCAAATTCTTGATGTTATGTGTGGCAGTCCTAGGTAGCAGTCAGTGTTTGGCAGTTAGAAATGCTTTTTTTTAGTCATGTATTCGACTTTATCTAGGTATTTCAGCTTACCTGTGTGTGGTCACCTATACGTACACGTCCTTTTTTCTTAGTCTACTGCGTTGCTGCTCCCAAAGCCAGAGATGCTGTTTTAAATCCTAAAGTGCCTAAACAGCTGGTGTCCAGACAAGGATACTAGCACTGGAAAAAATACTATGCCTTACAAAACAGCCATTCGTAGACATGCCATACACTTCCGAGCATATTTAGTGGAGAGACAAGAAGATGCATTTGGCATACTTTCCAGGGGTGTTACTTCCATAACACAGTAACTCCTAGGAAAAGCCCCTGTGCTGAACAGTGCTATCTCCCCCCAGATGTGCTCAACTCCATCTGGAAGCTGAGGGCTTCAAACAGCAAAATGGTGTTTTCCTGGGATTCCTTTTGCAGTTGTTTTGCAGAGCTTTAGCCACCTGCTGCTAACACCAGCAGTTTAGCTGAACTCTTGTTTATGCCTCAGGCAGGGGAATGCAGATATCCCAGGCCATAGGCATATTTCACTCCTGGCTATCGCTAGTGGAGGAGCGTGTTATCTGGAGGCATAGCCTGCTCTTGAGCCTTGTTCACCAGTGAAGTGCTGCTCTGGAGCACTGTGGCAGCAATGGTCCTCCCTGCTACAAGAGCTGTGCTGCCAAGGATGGCGTCTCCTCATCTGGTGATGCGCTGGCAGAGGTCTGAAGAGCACCTGTGGACTTTGATGGATATCAGATTTGTTATAAACTTCAGTAGTTTATACTGCATAGTTATTTGGTGACTTCAGTTGTCAAATTCCTGCAGGAATTTTTTAATGCAGTGACTGGTACGTGGTCTTTTAAATGCATTCACCTGCGTGTTGTCTGATCTTGTAATGCGTCGATGTCAGGATCAACATATAAAACTAAGCTGCACAGGTTAATTCATCAAAACACTTGCCAACACCAACTTACATGCTGCTGGCTTATTTGTTTATATACCAGAATCTTCATCTCTCCACTGTATTCAGGAGGAAATTAATTCATAAAACTATCATGACTAAGGTTACTCATGGTGGTGGAGACAGGATAAGTCACTGCCCCCTATGCTCAGATGAGTTTTAACCTTGAGGCCTTCAATTTCTTCCTGGGATGATGAAAACATTGGGGCAAGCATCTTTTTTTTTTTTTTTTTTTTTTTTTTGTACCTTCTGGGGGGGGGGGGGGGGGAAGAAAAAACTCCAGAGGTGTTCAAATAAAAACAGTTTTATCAGTCCCACTTATCCTTTGTAACCAGACTTAACCTTTTGTCTAGGTCCGATGAATGTGGAGAAGCCTTGAGTTGCATACCCTGGCCCTGTCTGGATTTCTGTCCCATCAGATAAAGTCTTGTCAAAACAGAAAACAAGAAGCAGGAGTAGAGACCTGAGGAAAAAACAGTAGCCTTGTATTTAGGGCACTTGTCTGAGCTGGTGGAAGTCAGGGTTGAAGTCACTGATCTAGAGCAGGGCTTTGAAGAAGACAGGTTCATACCTTGCTCTAGAGTGTCCTATACGGCAGATGTATGTCCTAGCTCATATGATAGAGCTGTCCTCTCTCTGCACTTTGGAGAGGCAGCCTCCCATGTATTGCAGTAACATAATTCAAGATGGCCCAATGGACCAGGCTCTCCCGAGGGAAAGGTAGTGGAGAGCTCCAGGGACATCCTGAGCCTCAGCCAGATTGACTCAGTAGTTGTGAGAATGTGGATGGTGGGAGCCTGGAGTTCTGTAAATGGCATCTGGCAGAAAGTTGGAGGATTACATCCTGTTACTGGGTGGCTAGCAGGTGCATGCTGCTTCTGAGGATGCTCAAGGGTCTGAAATGGCTGAACAGAGGGCCTGGCATGCAGAGACAGAGCTAAGGCCTCTGAGAAATAGGGCTGAAGCCTGGACCCAGGCTTCCCACTTCTTAATTGCTCTGCAAAGAGGTGATTTCCATGACAAGTCATTCTGAACTGAGCTATTTTTTTTTTTGTCCAGGAACAGTATTGCTGCTCACAGAATCCCTTTAGTGGAAGAGAGGGCTCAGCTGGGGCAGAGCTGAGTGAGACCCAGACTGTAGTCCTTATATTATCTGATTCAGAGCAGCAACTAGAACTGTAATACCACCAAGCTCACATAGCCCAAGGTTAAAATATAGCAGAAAAGAGGGAGAAAGAGGAGGAAAAAAGAGATTTTGCGTTCAGCCTGGCACGAAGCACAAGTCAATGCCATGTCAAACTGGACCTCTATTGTATCACAGTGCAAACTTTAGTGATACTCTCTTATATGACCTTGGGTTATATTCTTACCTGAATAAATACAGAGTGTTTCTCTTCTGAGCACCTGGGTTGCATTTTGTATAAAATATGTACCTTCTAGAGAAAACAGTAAATATGGCCATGAACTCCCAAGCTTGACTTTCTTCATCAAATACCCACCACTTCCCCAAGGTTTCTTAAAAAAAAAAAAAAATCATAAAAAAAAAAAAACAAAAAAAAAAAAAACAAAAAAACCCCCCAGAAAATGTTGACGCTTCCCTCTACAAACAACAATAAAATACGATTGCCAGGTACAATTCCATCAAGTTTTACAACAATTGCTTTTGAGCTGGTAAGTATGCTGTGCTTTAGTCAAGGATCACTGCTTTTGTACACAAGCTTCATGTTTGGTGACATTGAACCTTTGCATGCAGATGCTGATTATTCAAAAAGTGGGGGAGGAAAGAAAACTCAGAGAAGCTATTTTACATTTGTGCTGTGGATTGTTCCCTTTAATCTGCAATGAGAACAAAGACTCACTCAGTTTTTATTACAGTCCTCTTGGAGGCTGTTAGCTACAGTGTGAACCCCTTTGGGGTTAAAGTGTAGAAAAATTGGGAGATGCTTGTGGTTTTGACAGAAGTGGAAGATTCCAGTATGAGAGAGGTTGGTGCCTCTATTGGAGAGTAACAGGAGGCAGTGTTAAGTGAAAGATGTTAGCTCATTTACAATCACTTTAGTTCAATTTACTTGCTGAGGTCACAGTCCTGTGGAGTTCTGTGCAGGCTTTATGCTTTCGTATGTGAATAGTTTCACTGAAGTCCTTAGCTTAATCAAGTCATTTTCTATCGAGAACAAGTCAGGGTGATGGAGGCAGGGTGATGGAGGTGATGCTATTGTTAGCCAGATATATATATAATACATACCCTGCCTGCATTGTCCAGAGCAATGTCTTGAATCCCATGGTTTTCACTTGAAAGCAGTTTTGTTTTCTATCTTAGCTTTTCTGTTAGATCTTTTGAATTTCAAGTTCAGCATTTTGCAACCTGTGTGTGGGGGCAGGTTTCTGGGACTATTGACCAAGTCATGCAGTGAAGCCAACTGTGATTTCAGCCAAAACACGTACCTGAGTCAGGAAAGAGGGCGAAGAACTCTTTAATATCTAGGCATTGGTTTAAATCTTTGGGTGTTTTTAGGAATCAAAGAACAGAGTGAGAAATCAATCATTGCTGGATGCTATTTCTTCCTGAAGCTGAGTTCTGTGTTACTCAGCAAGGCAAGTTCATACAAAGCATCACTGCACCTTTTCATGAGGTCTATCTGCATGGCAGGGATGGGAGAAGAGTCTCTGTGTATGTGGGACTGCTCTTCCTGGGCTGGGCTGTACTGGACCAACAGCCTTACTAATTCCTGCATCCCACTTCCCAACAGAGGTTGAGAGGAAAATGGGGCCACAGAATATCAGACATAGTTCAGAGAAAGGCTAGTGATGGCTCAAGAACAATTGAAATTATTATGGTCACATCTAAATCCAAACTGGACATGAGAAAGTCTGTCTGTCCCATGATAAATGGGACATTCCAAACCAGGCTGGCAGCTGAGTACATAAGGATCAGCAAGCAAGCTCCTTCCACAGGGGATCTTGGTTGGATTTAAATGGTGGGATTTTGCTGAGCAGCAAGGCCAAGGAGTCTCTTCCAGTTCCCTGTTCCTATATTGGAACATTAATGAGCCAGTCCCATCTACCTCCCATCAGCCATTTCAGTAAAGGTGACTGTAAAAATAGCCAGAGGAGTTGTGCTTTCATCCTCCTCTCTAGCTAGTTGTAAGACTCATACTGGTGAGAATTGGTGATTGCCTCTTCGTGACTCTGCCAGTTACAAGGGGACACAGAATAAAAGATTTTTTTTTCTCATCACAACTTAGTCTCCCTCAATAATAATAAGTTTAAGATCCCCCCCCACGTATCTTCCCTCTCTCAGAGAATGTAGATATTGTTAATTAGTCCCACATTTTAATGGTGCTGCTTAATGTACCTTATTTCAGAAAAGAGTCACTGACAGTCAATGGTGGACAGTAGTTAATGAGTTGCCGAGTATTGCAAGAAGGAGTTAAAATAATCCAGATAAAATTCACCTCCTTTATAACCTTTGTTTCAAAATCTCCACAATCCAAAGATGTTTGCTTTTCTCCCTGAAGGTTAAGTTGTCCTAACAGGTGCTAATTTTCTGTTTTCTTATGGAGATCTGTCCATATGAGAAGCAACTGTGAGCAAACAGAAAAGCCAATTAGAGTGCGAGGGTGTTCTTCCCCTCCTTGATTCCATGTAGTCCCCAGCTATCTCCATCAGTCACATTAAGCCACTTATCCGTTCAAGCCTTCTTGAGAATTGGTAGACTTGCGTCCTCTTTGGTGAAAAATCATCGTTCTAATGTCAAGGGAAAAATACTGTCATGGGCAAGTAGATGATCCATGCTAACTGGGGTTTGTCATCAGCTTTGGCAATCTGTGTAGCAGAGTTTGAGATTAATGGAGCTAAAGACTTTAAGCAAATATTGTTGGCATGTAGTTAAACTGTCAAGAGAGCAAGAAAAAGACTTGCTTGGCAGCTACTAAATAAAGATTTGTATTCACCAAACACAGTGAACCTTTTATTAGCAATTATTTGCAGCTCACTACCTTCCAAAAAGGAAACAACTTGGTGTAACTTATTGTCAAGAGTTTATTTGCAGTTAGGGGCTTTTTGTTTTTTAATTTCTATTTTGAGGGTTTGATTTGAGCAGGAATTAAACTCTGCCACCTTGACTTGTTTCAAAACACTCTGGGCCAAATCTTTCTGCACCATAAATAGATTCATTTCATTTCAAAAAGATGCTTGGCTTGGGCCAAATTTGTACAGATTGTTTAGAAACAAAAACAAAAAAAAAAAAAAAAAAAAATACCCCAAACCAAAAATAGCTCACTGAAATTCCCCAAATCCAAATAATGATTATTAATTATTACAATATGTTAACACAGGATCTAACATGGTTTTTCCATGCAATCAACTATCCAGGTTGAGAGATGTAATAAACCAGAACAGCACATCAATTATAATATTTTATGATTATTTTATACTCCTGGCAAAATGCTTGTGCTGTTATCTCAAACCTTATTAAAGCTCAGCTGATTAAAGGTTGAAGTTTTTACATAAGTTATTGATGTTGCTTCTTTTATTCAAACATTTTCATAACAAACTAGCTAGGATAATATTTTTCTTGGCCAGAGTCTTAAGATGAGAGACAAATGTTGTAGGTAACAGTATGCAACTGTTTATTTGGCTTAAGGACACTGAACAAACAGCTCTATGCGTTTGTCTTTGAAAGAAGTCTGTAGTACAACACACTTAGTTTTTCTAAAACAAGACCATTGTCTTACACTCAGAAAACAGGCTATTTAAAAATGACCTGTATAGATTGCTTGTGATTATTAGATTCCCTGATTTTCTGCTCAGCTCTCTAGCTCCCTTCCATAGCAGCTATCTGTTGCTTTAAAATCCAGAAATGCTGATTTTGGCCTGAAGAATTAGATTGATTTAAATGGAAATTGTTTCTCTGGTTCTATCACAGTGCAGGAAGAAGATGCTCTTGCACCCTTGTGCAGCAATGCATTTAAGCCAGGTTCAGAGTGTTAGGACTTAAATTGTATGAAGTCTTGCACTGAATTGGAGCTCACAGGATGTGTAGATTGAAAGGCTGGTTTTACATATCAACAAAGTTAGCAGGGATGGAACATGAGAAATACTGTGAAACTTTATTGAAGGTGCTCTGTTTGGACTAGCATCACACTTGCGATGCCCAGGCAAATCTGGCTGCAGTGGACTAAAATATCATTTCCTGCGGTTGATTTCCCATCCCAACAAATAGTAAGAGAGAAGACGGAAGTGTTTGCCCGTGTGTCACCACTGAAGAAGGTGGGTTTATGCTGTTAGGCTGATCTTCAAACTGGAGCCCTTAATGTTGAAAGATGAGTACCATTCACTTCTATCTTTCATGCTGGGAGACGAACAACTTCTGTATGAGATGAAAGGATGAAACAAACAGGCATGTCTCTGGTATAAAATAATGTAGAAGGTTCTGAATATCAACTAATTTAGGCTGAAGAAAGTCTTTTGGCATGTGTCTAAGGGTAGATGAGCTTTTGCGTATGGTTGAAATCAATATTTTGCTCAGAAAGAAACCTGAAAGAAGAGATTTCAGAGTTGAGAGGAAATTATGTGCAACACTGTGGTTGAGACTTACCACCTTAAAGTATCTTTTTTTGTTGTCTGGGCTTTCTCAGTAGCCTAGTGAGACATCTATATCTTAAGCAGAAGAGTGCTTTAGAAAGCTGAGATGACTCATGCTGTGGAGGGGGCCCTGAGTGCCAGATTAGTCCAGGTACCTCATTTTAGGGCTCTCTGTGCACAAAAGGACTCCTATTCTCAGTTGTGCCGATTGCACTAACGTGGTTCACCCGCTTTCAGCCTGCTCTGTACCACTGAGTCTTGCCCTGCAGCCTCCCTGCTCTCTTACCTCACTGAGGTAAGAAAGGGCTCTTAGCCTGCTTCACAGGTGATGGAGAGACAGATATACAGGGGTGTCGCACAAATTTCCCAAACTCTTACAAGCAGCTTGTGACAAAAGAGAATCTGACCGGGGTTTTCTGACAACCAGACCACCCTTCTCACGCATGCTTAGGCAGCTAGTAGTGCGGAGAGGCACTACTGGAGAACCTTAGTGACCAGAGAGCTACAAGAGCTGGCATCAAGGCTTTGTGAGGAAACACACCCTTCATGTGAATGGAATTTAGAAGACTTTATTGTGTGCCTCTAGCTTGTTTTCTTTGGCTAAATCAGCTGATCAAAGAGAAGATTATTTTCTAGAAACCTTGTCTCTCCATTTACAGACCATCACAGCTACAATAACACTGCTCATTTGGAGAAAGCACCCACTGGAGAATGACTTTGGGGCCAGTATGTACTTTTCTGTTTCTACTTTTGAATGTTTCTTTCCAGATTTGAGGAAGGAAGTCTAGGGACAGTTTACTACAGAAATGCCACTTAATTTTCCTTAGCCCTTTTGACACAGCAAATACATATCTGATGGAGGTTATTTGTTTTCACTTGCCATGTGCTAAGAAAGTTTATACATTGCAAGTATTACCAATCTAAACAACACAGGCTAAATGATGTCCTTGTAAAAATAAAACAACATGGTTGTTTGAAGGATTGTCATATGTTCTGGAGTAGAAATGTTTAAATGTCAAAAAGGTTCAGTGTCTGTGATTGAACTTTCATCTATCTCCTGAGTTTATAGCCACAGGAAGCCCTTCATCTCTGTCTCATCCTGTTCAGTTCATGCCTGACTTAGTGCAAAGAGTTAGATTTTGCACATTTAGAGAATATCTTTGAATAGGCAAAAGATCTTTGTGTAAAGGCATTAAATACTGCAATAACACATTAATGATCTATACTTGACAAAATGATCTACAGGGATGTTTCAGGATATTTCAAAAGCATTTTTAACACTTTAGAGGGAAGTTGCAATAGCACATGTGAAGAAAGATGGACCATTATTGAGAACAGCCACATACAACACATAATGTGATGTGTTTTAGACATGTCCATGTAAGGAGTGTGGCATTGTGGAAGTTGTTATATGTCAGCTTCTCCGCAGTAATATGCCTAAGGGTAATAGTCAGATCTGCAGTCAGTACCTTGATGATGAACAGATTAACTATGTAGTAGTCTAAGAACTTTCTCACATCAATACATTATTTCTGCAGTTGGTGTCTTTAAAATGGTGCAACACCCTCCTCACAGCTGTACTAATACTTGGAAAAAAGTGTTTCTTTTGACTTGGATTGTTGCCAGGCAGATAAGGAAGTGACTCCACTGGAAAAAGGCATCGCTAACATGAGCAGTGACCCAGGCACACTTTTGGTTGAGCCATACTCTACCAAATACTCGTACTCTAGACTTGTGCTAAAGGCTGCTAGGCACTGAAAAGGCACCTGAGCATAAATACTAATTCATCTTACTGCTGTGCCTCTGGCCACAGAAACCAGTACACACAAATCCCACAAGCCAAAGAGGCTGAATCCTTAACATACAAAAATGAGTTTCTTTGACATATCTTGGGCCCCTCAGAAACCTGGGGCAAAAATTCTTGCGTGTGACGTATGATTAAGGCCCAGCACCAGGAGAAAACATGGCCCTGTTGTGTATGTGCAGTATATCTGGAGATTTTGGTGCAACGGGTAGCACACGTGGAATAGGTCTCCTGAATGTATGGCAGCTCAACTGGAGATGTCCGACTTGTTAGAAACCGCCAGGCAACCATGCAAATGTCTGGGCAGCAGCAATGGTAGTTTCTGCAGACAGCTCTTTCCTGCATCTTTTTCATCTAGCACAAGATTTTCCCCTTATTTACATAAGGAGATCATAGGACACAGCTCTAGTTATTGTCTTGCTGCCATCTTCTCTATGCCTTCTCCTCAAGAAGGACAGACCAAAACAATCAGAAATGCTATGGTAAGCCTCTGAAGATGAAACTGGATGGCTGGATCACTTAAAAGGCCAGTTGGAATTGGAGGAGTAGTTTATGTGAGTTTATGGTCTGGGAGAAGATATCCCTAAGGGACTTAAGTTTCAACCACTGTGATACAGGCAGGGAAATAAAGGATTTTGGTCTTGTGCACTGATGAGGTCCTGAGCTCAAGTGTTAGACTCAGCTTTAAGAGAACTAGAGACCTTGGTGAACACATATAAGCTATTTCTGAAGCTCTTTTTGGAGTTCAAGAGTGTGTGAAGCTACTTGTGAAAATGTGGTGCGTATTTATATCTCAAGGAGTTATGATGTAGCTTGCTTTGAACTAGTGAATTCAGATACCTGCTAGTGGCGCCTGTTGTGACCTTAACACCCCATCAGCACTGCCAGGATGAGATGCGCTCACAGCAAAGTGCGGGGGACTAGTTCACAGGGCCTAGTTTTAAGTGGGGGCACCGGCATCTAAGCAAAGGAGATGACCTGGGCTAGCCAGGCTTGAGGGAGAAGGCTGCGGTGGTTCCCAGCAGGAGCTTGCGTCATGTAAGCTATTTCCTCTCCAGCCCATCTCAGGACGCTCCTTGTTGACATATGTGTTTCCATTTACACTGCAGTATGTTTGCCAGAGGGCAATTGCTCCTTTAACCCAAAGCCTTCTCTTTATGCCTTCTCTGTTTACTCATTTTAACCCTGCTGCCTTTATCACTGCCCATCCCTCCCCTTCTCTCTCCTCCCCCTACAAGCCCTGTTCCTTCATCTATCTTCCCTCTTTACCCTCCTTTTTTTTCTCTCTCCTCTATCTGAGTTTCTGTCCATCTTCCCTCCATCTCAACTGT
This sequence comes from Rhea pennata, assembly GCF_028389875.1. NCBI lineage: Eukaryota > Metazoa > Chordata > Aves > Rheiformes > Rheidae > Rhea > Rhea pennata. Next base: position 10,005,832 of record NC_084670.1, on the reverse strand, counting down.
TCTTCCCATTCATTTCTTCCCTCTTTCCCCCTCAGCCATTTTCTTGCTCTTTCTCTTCTTCCCTCTCATTGAGAGCACCCAACTGAAGGCCATCCTCAGATGGAAAAGGATGTTATCTTTGGAGTCATATCTCTGTCTTTGAACACATTTGAGATCCTGAAAGCCCTGAATCTCCCTCTTTTTTCTGGCAATTGATGAAGGCACTTCAAAGGAGCCCAAAGATGGCACTGAGCACTGTGGCCTCCCCCCAGAGTTAAAAACATCTCCCCAAGCACGCAAACAGGAACCTGAAACAGCAAATGTACCGGGCCATGCTCGTACCAAGGTACCACTGCTGCATCACTGAATTTTGTGCCCATTTTAATTTGTTTTTCACCATTTCTTACCTGCAAATTACTTCTACAGACCTTGGAACCAGTCACTGATCTTATATAATAATACCTTTTGTATCTCCAGCCAATGCTTCAAGCCAAATCTCTGCAAAGAATCATGGTCAGTGGAAGAATATTGCAGAGAGGCATGTTTTTGCATAAGGATATTTAAATACATATATATGTTGGCAAATACTGTGTAAATGTTATAGCTTATTCTGGCAAAACAACACTTTTGCTGTTACAGTGGATTTCCTTTGGGAGACTGGTATAAATTATCCCAACAGAAGCGTCCTTTTTGCCAGCTAAAAGCTAGAAGCCATAAGGAAGGTAGGCTCAGAGAATGGTGCCGGTAAACCGTAACTAATATAGCTTTGGCCTTGGAACTACATCAGTATTGTTTAAACTTGATTGCTGAGGAGGTTAATATGTTTAAAATTTGAGCTAGGTTTATCTGAGTGTAGGTTTACTCTTTTTTTTTTTTCCTTTTACATATTAGCATTTTTTTCAGGAAAAAATAGTTCTTGTTAGTAAATCTACGCAAAAACTGAAGGAGTCATGAGCTTTGGATTGGGCTGAAGGGAACCCTGGGATCTGCTTCATTATTCCCAGGTTTGCATATTTGTACCAGTGACCGGGAGAATTCAGAGGTCAGAATCATCCCTTCCCCCAAAAGACGTTTTGGTATCAATTGTTTCTGTGCCGCTAAGCTTTTGTATTTCAAAGTCTTTGTTGCATTCATGGGGAATAGAAAATCATGTTTTAAAAAGTTGAAACTGAGATATTTGTGTTCATGTGACTCCAGGACTTGAGGAGTGATGGAAATGCATCTTGTGCTGTGGAGCTGGTGGATTTGCTGTGCGGAGAAGGTGTTGCAGTGTAAGAGTTGCTCCAAATGGGTTATGGCTGCAGAGGTCAAAGTCATCATTCATTTTGGAAGGTGGGGTTTTAGAGCGCTTGTGTCGTGGGTTTGCACTTTGGACCACAATCTGCATGTTGTTATATCAGGGTTATGTAAACCTGAGGTAAAAATAATTTGAGCTGCTACATACAAGCTCATTGTGCCTTAATAAAGAGAACAACACCACATTCGCTCATCACACTTTGAAATTAAAGTTGTAATGTCATAAAAGGGAATTTTTATTGTTTTCCAAGAACTTGAAAGCCCTTGGAGCAGAGTCGGAAGGGTATTTTGATGAATAAGGTCAAAGTCTGGTGTATATAAAGCAAGCATTGTAGAGCATATATAGGTTGTACTGAATTTCAGCAAGTTATCGGAAGCTCTGATCATGTAAACGCTTGTATGTGTGCATGAGTTTACTCCTGTAAATACCCTTATTCAAATACAATTGTACTAAAATTATGCCCAAACTAAAGTGTTGGAAGAATCAATATTTTTTCAATAAAATTGTGAGGTACTAACATTTTGAAATCACAAAATCATTCCAAGGAGCTAAAATGTGGAAACTCCTATCAAGATAATTTTTCAAAACTGTGAAGTTGTGCTTGAAGGGTTTTATTTAGATAATCCGAAGCATTTCACATTGAAAATGTACAATGTTCTTTTTAAAAGAAAAATGCTACAGGCATTGCAGAAATGCAATCTTCCATTTTTTTTTCTTTGTAAAATTTCCATATAAATCATCAAGTTTTTAGGGAAAACTTTAACTTTGATAAAATATCCTTCTGTATATGATCAGCTCTAACATCCCAGTTAGCCAGCAACCTATTTTCATGAAAAAAACCCTCAAATGCTAAATTTTTTTTCATTCGGACTGGAATTGTTGCCTTTAATACTTTTAAAACTGTTTTCTGCTTTTTAAAATAAAAATATACTTCCAATTGCTTTTAAACCTGGAGGCTTGGGGTGTACAATTTTTTTTTTGTACCAATTTCCAGTAATATTTTGGAATAAAAAGAAAAGTAACACCATACTTCCGTGAGAAAAGAGGTATTTCCATCATAAGAAAATATTCTTTTTTGAAAAGAGAAAAAATGTATTTAATTACCCGAATTTCAACCAGAACTAATATTCAGGCCTTCGAAATGTGTAGTTCCTCTCTGTTTGCTTCAGCTGGCTGAGGACAAGGTGTCTCTCTCTTCTTGCACCTATCGCACTGTAACAGTAGGACCCCTCTGCGTGAGATGACAGCCCTCTTCCTGCTCGGTGCTGCACAGCTCAGTTCCTGCAACAGTGGTAGTAGCTATTTGTGCCCTCTACGTATGCAGCAGTATTTGAACTATGGTTTCACACCATGGCCCAGTTCTCCAGCCAGAGAGAGGACAGGGGTGGACAATGAACGTTTCTGGGGGATCTTCTCTCCAGAGCAGAGGGGTCTCTGGGACCACGCTCACGTGGGTTTCTCGTTGCTGCCTGCAGCTCGTTTGCCAGCAGAGATGGGAACTGATTTCCCCCCATGGGAAAAATCACGCTTTTGAAATCTCTGCTCCCACCTCACACCCCAGCACCTTGCAAGGAGCCAGAAGTGTGTGTCCTGAGTGTGCCTGTACCACCGTTCAGAGCAAAGCCAAGTGGGAGGGAAAAGTTAGCCTTCCACTGCAGCTCATTTATTTAGGCTCAGTTAAAGGCTTGATGGGGAAAAAAGTGGGCAAGGGGAAGCAGAAAGGTAGAATTTGACAGTCCCTTTCCTTGTTAGCTCCTTCTCAGCTTGCTTGAAGGTTTGAACAATTTGAATAACGACTGTGAAAGGGTAGGATGAAAGGGTGACAAGGAAAGCTTGTTGAACCAAATAAAATTTGATTCTTTCCTTCTTTCTTTTTTTCCCCCTCTAAATGAAAAAAGATGGTCTGTGACTTGCAATGAGTAGTGTGACTCACCATGACAGAAAAAACCCAACCAAGCCACAGCACGTTTGCTTGTGTATGGCTGCGTTTCTGCCCGCCTGTATCCCTTCCATATTTTGCTCTCAAACCCACGTGCAGACATAATGTTGATCTATTCTTAAACTGTTTCTAGTTTCTTTTTGGTACCAGCTGCGGGGGAGCGGCCACAGAGTGCGTGAGGCTGTCACATGAGCAGACGTGATACGATTTGTTGCTCTGCCAGCCATGCCCAGCCTGCTCTCCAGGAAGCTCGAGCAGTCTCATCCATGAGCTTTCCCAGCTCCTCCCAAAGTGGGTGTTTGCATTTGTCTCTGGGCTAGTTGAGGGGGGAAAGAAAAAAAGAAGGAAAAAGAAAAAAGGGATCAAAGCGTTAATTGTAAAACATCTTGTGGTGCCAGGTGGAAATGAAAGCAGGATGATCAGTGACATAACCAACTGGGATGCATTTTCCAGCTTCTCATTAGAATAATGGGGAAGCCACAAAGGATGCAGGAGATGCAAACAAGCTTTGTTGCTCTGTCATTATTTTTAGGAGCAATGTGATGCCACCAAGGGCCAGGTTAATAACAGATAATTGTCTGGCTTTACTCTTGCTTTTCTCTTCTCTCTCTGTCTTTGTCTTTTTTCTTTTTCCCCTTAATGATTTTATGGTATGTGGACTTAGTAATGTTGTGGCAAAGTGTCATTTCCTCTTTTATTGGAATGACTCAAGTCTGCTCATTGTGGTGGAGGTCAGGAGCACATTTATGAAGTTTGCACTGTGGTTAATCAGTAGGAGCATGGAAGTTTCCTTTCTCGCTTTGCTTCTCCGGAGGAGGGAATAAATCCATATATTTGCCTGGACCATTCTGGTTTGACAAGAGATTGATCTTGAAATGATGTCCACTAAAGCAGACTGAATCCTCCAAAGACCCCTGCCCCTAGGCAGGGTTGTGTTCAGTTTCTGCAGCATTGCAAATCTGTTTGCATGAAGTTTATTGCAGCATTGAGATTTTGGGCTAGGGAAAGGATTGGGCTGCAGTTGCACTTTATTCTTTGCCCAGGCATATTGGGTGATCTTGGCAAGCCCTTTTCTGGCTGTGGTTAGTTTTCCCTCTGCTCTGGTTTTGTTTTTGTTAGTACATGCTGAGGGCTGTTAGCCCTGTGTCTGCAGACAGCCTTGGTAGTAGGGACCTTCTTTGTATTAGCTGCATCCTTGTGTTCAGACCCAAGGCAGAGGCAGCATCTGGGTGAACACAGGCCCTGTGTAGGGTGAGTGAAAATGAAAAGCCTTTTTATTGGTGGTGGTAATGCAATAAAACAAAGTTGCTGTTTCTGACTAACTTAGGCTGCTGTTTTAATAAAAACACCATATTTTTATTTTAGTTGATGTAATTCATTTTTATTTTATTTTTATTATTTTAAGGCCAGCTATATATGGCCTTGCCTTAGTTGTCTGACTTCCTGGGTCTGCAGAGAGACTCTTTGCAGTCATTAAAGAGCTCCCAGTTGTTCATGAGTTTGCACTTGCTGATCTGATGTTGGGCTCAGGGGCTGCAGGTGTAAGTTACCTGAAATTTCTCCTGTAGTCTTTTGGTCAGGCAGCCAGCTCACCCCTAAGTCCATCATGTGCACCCTAAACTGACACAGCAGTGGTGAAGGATGCAGTGAGAACAAATCTGACTATGCTTGGCCATAGGGTGGACCTGCTACTACGCACCTAGGAAGCAAAATGTTTGACAGTGCAGCCAATTGGAGTGTGAAGCTGCTGGAAAAACAGCCAGAAACATTTAACTTCTTGGAGATAAACAGAAGAAAACATCAGAATGATCAAGGAGAATCAAGGCTTTCTGCAAAATAAACCTAAAATGATCCCTTTAGATTAGCAAGATTTTCATGTTGGGTCAATGACTTTAAAGAGATTTTATGTGCAGGGAGATTGCTGCAGAGAGTTTTATTCTCATTGTAAATGCTCTGACTTGATCTGAACCCATTTGAAGTTGAAGGTTAAAATGTAAACTCAGTTTTTCTGCAACTTAATATCCTTACTCTTCGAGAGAGATTCAAAGCACAAGCAAACAAAATGTCCCTGGAAATATAACTGTTCAAATCTGATCCGGGCTACATCAGTGGAAAATCTAGAATATAGCCCAAAACAATGTTAATCCCTTCACAAGCATAATTAGTGAAGAGATCTGCGCTTTCTAATAAAATATATCAGGTAGCAAATTTTATTGTGAAGAGGAAGTAAACATTAAATTTAGTTAAACAGCTATTTATCTATCTATATGGGTAAAGAATTTATAGGCCTAATATAGGATAGTAAAATGTGTAACTAAAGGTCAAGGGTTAATCCTTTATTTCAGTCCGCTATATAGTCTGATGGTAGCGTTGTGCACTATAGATCACTAGATCATCTTTGAGATTACATTCTGACCTTGGTCAGAAATGTAGACACGGCGTGTATTTCCAAGCGCAGTGGTGTAGGGATGTCTAGCACCACAGGAGGCTTTCCCATGCGCTTTGGAGCAAGTTTGCAGCAATCGAAGAAGTCAGGAGAATCGATGCTTCTGTGGTGATCGGTGTTGGGAGGCATGAGACAGGAACAACAGTTGTGGGAAGATTTTCTCCTGATACTGAACAAGGAGAGCAGCGCTGTCTGCATCTGCTTGAATAAGATGGTATATATTTTTAAGGAGAGTGCCAAAGTTTTTTCCCCCTTGCAAGGTTCAGCATAAGCCTGTTCTGTGCTTTTTCTTTTAGATCAGTGAAGGCAGTCCGGGAAAAGTTCTTTTCTCACCACAGGGCTATGGCAAACCTGGTGTTCAGCTCTGCATTTTCTAACACAGTAGTGATCAAAATGTCACAGATGAGAGAGGTGAGGCATCCCTGCGGCATGGCCACAGCCACGTGCTGCCTGGATCACACAGCTGGGGAGCCCAGAAGAGTCCTTGTGCGATGGTAGAGGCTGTGGGTCTGAGCAGCAGCAGAGGAGAGGTCATCGTAGAAGAACGCAGGAGACATTTGCACCAGCAGAAAGTCAACAAAGCTGACACTAGCTCCACCGCATTAAGGCTCCTTTGAGATAAACAGTTAGTGGAGCAGAGACAGTGTTTGCCTGCTGTAGCCCTATAGCTTTCCTCCTCCTTTTATGCCATTTTTGATTTATAGAGACACTTAGTGGCCAGATATGAGGGTATAAGTGGCAGACACACATTAGTGTAGTCTTTTTGCTCCGTTTCTAATGAATGCTCAACCATTTAGTTTTACTTTCTTAGCTGTATACTGTGAACATGGATTGAATAAATCAGTGACTCGTCAGCAAACATTCTTTGCACATTCAGAAGATGCCTAGAAACAAAAAAAAGTCATGGTAAGAGTGAGATGAAACCACTGAAAGGAAGGAAATTAAAATTGAAAGCAACTTAACTTATGCAATTAGAGATGGGGGAAGGGGGACCTAGAAACACAATGTGTCTGAAAGTGACCTTAAGGTTGTGGTGAGCAGTAGATGAGATCTAATGCAGTGTCAAAGGCAGGGAACAAAATAGCCATTTTAAGACCTTCACCACTGAGCTTAGATTGATGGTCTTCAACATGCATAATTCAAACAAAAACTGACTTCTTAGTTTCGTATAAAGATACCAGTACCAGCAAACTAGGTTTTTAAGAACATCAAATCATGTTTAAAAAGCTAGAAAGACTGAAGTATAAGGAAAGTTGATAGATAGTGCTTATGAAGAGAGCTAACATGACAGCGACAATCATTGCTGTAACATTGGATGAGCTATAACACAGGAGGAAAATGAATCATTTAAAGTGAATTTGGTGCAAGATCAAGGGATGAAACTTAGGCATGGATGTAACTGTGCAAGATGATAGAGAAGCCTTTTACATCAGGGAACAGCATAAGGAAAAGATAAAATTGAACTTGGAAATGGGTCAAAACCACTGGCATTTTGTGAAACTGAAGCTTACATCAAGTATCTAATTTGGGCACTGCACTTTGGTCATTCTGTACAATGGACCTGAAATGAGATGCCAAACTTTGGGAAAATCTAGATAATTTCCAGGTCTGCATGTGAGTTTTACAGCTCTGGGGCCTTCTCTGTTTTTGAAACAGAGCGATGTTTGCAGATAGCAACACTGGGGACTCCGTGATAACAGATAAGGCAGCAGTATATAAGCACTACCATGGGAAGAAAATACAGTATATAGACTGTATGGAATATTCTCTGACTACACAGCTAAGGGTAGGTGGTCTAGGTTTCTTCTCTTCCCCAGGCATAGCAGAGGCTCTCAGAAAAAAATAAAATTGTTTGTGCCTTTAATAATTGAGCCACCCTTGGTGGTATATGATGGAGAGCATGCATTTTAAATTACAGGAAAAAAGTGGTTCACAATCTTACCCCAGTCTGCAAACCCACCAAAGTGTCTGAGAGCCTTGAAAAGCCTCCAGCACCATGAGGTTTGCCTATCCCAACTTTGTCTCATTATTTTCCCTTCCCTGCACCTCTGTGTGTCTGGAGCCCAGCTGAGAAAGGAATGAGTAGTGCCGAAGGACTGTGAGAAAGACTATTTGTGTGGTAAACCCAGCACAGCCAGAAGCAGGAAGTACCCGATTTATCATGGGAAATCCTCTTGTTGTTAGATGTTTCCAGCCTACTTCTCCAGGCTTAAGCTATCTAGATGCTGTGTGTAGGCCCTCATTGACAGGGATGCTAAGCATTTTTCTAATTTTAAATGTATGAAGTTAATTAGCACCCTGTTAAATCAAGGTTCTGTCACTGTCAGACGATCCTCATCGACTCAGAATTGCTTGAAATTTTCCCATGTCTCTTGTGACAGTGTAATAAAGCTGTAGAGAGAAAGGGATTTAAGGCACTCAGAGTGGGGTGGATTCCTCGTGCTCTTCTTTGGAAGTGGCTACCCAGGTTCTGCTCTGCTCCTACTTTATACATGTAGCTTTGAGACTCTAGGCCACTTTTTAATGCACAAAACCTCTCCTTACCAGGACCTTGGGAGGTCTGCAATCAGCTGTATCCTCCCCGAGGCTGACCCTCGCTTTTTCTGTTGCATCTGGGCCAGGAGCCAAGTTGCTTGTAGTCTTCATGGAAATAAATACCTCTGTCAATGCGACATATGCGATACTCTCAGATATGAAGCCAGTCTGCAGATGACGCATGTCTCTACTCATTTTTCTGCTGTTGTGGAGATTGAGAAGTCCGACTCTCTACTTCCCTCTTCTGCTCTGGATGCCCTTGTCCATGGTGGCAAGCTTGGACGTTTCTGCTTCCTCTGTCTCCACAGCACCAGAGCAGCTGTATGAAGTTGAGGAAAAGGTGCAATACAGTTCAGCATCCTGGTCTGACAGCAGCAGCAAGCAGATGTCTAGGGAAGAGGATGAGACTAGAGCAAACTTGTAACAATACACCCTGAAATACAGTTTTGCTTTCCAGCCAGGAGCAATACGTTCAAATGTAATATGTATTGATGGATTCCAGTCAGATATTAGGAAAAAGAATTCATAATAAGAATGAAGGAGCACCAAAACAAGGGCTTACAGAGGTGGTTGAATTGGCATCCTTTTTGACATTCAAAATTGGATTAGATATGACCCTGAGAAAAGTGACCTAGCCTTGAGGTTGGATCTAACTTTGAAGTTGGCCCTGCTTTGAGCAAGAGGTTTGGACCACACCTCCATTCTAGCCTGATTTATTCTGTGGTTTCTCTTTGTGAAGCTATCTGTTCACCCCTTTAGCCCATAGAAACTTCTGTATATACATCTGGAGCAGGGCGTTCCACAGCTTGACTATGTATTATGTGAAGAAAAATGTTCTCTTGTTTTCCCTTTTAGTCTGCTTCCTACTGTTTCCATTTGATAATTCTTCAGTAGGAAGAGATGGTTCAATCATTCTTTATATATCTTACCTATATTACTCAGAATTTTATGCATCTCTCCTATACTTCTATAGTATCTCCCCTATCATAGCCCACTCACCTACCTTTGTGTTTCAGGGTACCTTTCTTTGGAGGGACCTCTGTCACTGCTGTACTGGTCAGAGCTGTATGCAAATCTCCACTAACTAGGAGGAACAGGTCAACCAACAGCTAGGACGTAATATGGTGTCACAAGTGATTTATAATTACATCCCATTGCAACCACTTGACATTTTCCATTACTTGAAGTCTTTTTGTTATGCTCAAATCAGGCAGAAGCATATCTCCCATTGAACATAATGGAGGTCATTCCAGTAAGCAAAACTGTATGTACGTATGTACTACTGATGGCTATGGTATAATTTTATTGATTTAAAGTGCTTTAAGTAAAGGTGTGATATCAAGCCTGGAGATAAAGGTGTCTCAGTATAATTGCATGGTAATCTTGTTCAATGCCCCAAAGAACACAGTGATGTCTCCTAATTTATGGACAGCTGGTACATCAAGTGATTAGGCCTGGGATGATAAGGCTGCAGTGTGAAGGGCATGAATGAGTGGGAGGAGATGACAGAGTCCTAGGCAGAAACACTTCACAGGAGCAAGCAACTCTGCTTTGCACTTAGCCAATGTTCTATCCTGTCTGCTTGTCACCAGGGAGCAGAGGACAAAAGCAGGAACTGGAAGCTGTGCAGCTTGGATGAAGGCCTCTGGAGGGGTTTCACAAAGGTTTGAGACTATCTAGAACAGCAGCTCTTGAGTTGGGTTTATCTTCAGGCCCGTTTTTATAATATTGCATTTGAAGGGCTGTGTCATTTATGAATATTCAGAGGACCTGTCTTTGTAGCCGCGACCAGCAGAGAAATGAGTTGGTTGAAAAGAATGTACTCTTCTTCCTTTTGTTTCATTGTGCTGTCAATTGCTAGAGGATAAACTGATATCAAATAAGGTTATGGAGATGATGGAGTTTAGCTCAATGGCTGCAAGTAGGAAAAATGGCAGTCAAAAGACACCCTATATGTGAAGAACATAGTTCTTCATTCACTCAGTGAATTCTCAGTCACTCTTTGGAAAAATGGAGAACCTTACAACCAAGCTCATAATGAAAGAGAAAATAGGGAGAGAGAATAATAATGGTGAAAAAAGTAGTGAATTAAAGTAACGAAGGAAGGTATCTTGCTGTGGTGTCCTGGGCATCAGTGAGGTCTGATAGACAGGTCTTGCTTTCAGGAGCAATGTCAGACTGTAGGCAGTCGGTATATATCTTCCTTACTCTTAACGCCCTTCATGCTGAAATAAAGCTAGAGGGAGTCAGAAGGTAGCCACAGGCATTAAGCTAATGCTCAGGTTTCTTAAGCTTTAGTGGCTGTCCATTCAAGTGACCTTTGGCAGAGTTGTGTCTCAAAGCATCCACCAGCCTAGAGCTCAAGAAAAGGACATGCTTTATTTTTTGGGAGCCAAGCAGCTCATCACACAAACCGTAGGACTGCTGATCCGTGAGATCCCATTCCTGGGAGATGGTAACTGAGGAGGGGCGCTGCAGGGAAGGGATGGGACTGGACAGAACTGCAGTCTCTTCAGAGCAAGAAATTTCCAACCAGCACAGCAGGTTGAGGATGCTGAGCAGGGGCACTCTGGCCTACAAACCTGAACTTCCATACTGTTGCATTTTGTTTTCATAGCGGTTAAAAAAAAAAAAGTGATGAATTACAGCAGAATGCACACAAATCTTACCTGTTATTTTAGGAAGTTAATATGGGCCTAGCACATCCCAGTGGGATCTCATTGGCTTCCATGGAATTTTACTGGAAATGAGTAGGGTACATCTGGTCAGAAGGAAGTCTCACACTGCCAGCAAACTTTCTGTTCCCTTTCTGATTATTTTATTTATGTGTGTGTGTGTGTATGTATATATACACACACACACACACACACACACACACATATATATATATATGTAGTAATTTAAGACTAAGTCTGTCATATTGATTACCATTTTGAAAAGCCTTTGAAAGAAAACAAAAGCTATTGTTACCTCATAACTGAGCTAGGAAGCCTAGCTGAGATGAAGCTTCTCTAACCCAGATGCAAGGCTGACTTGAGATGATACTCAGGGAGTAGTTATCACTGTTTCATTGCCAGACTTTAACGCTACAATGTGAGGAATCTTGAAGACTCAGTCCTGGGCTCACTGCTGTATAGCTTGTTCTTTATCACCTGGGATGATGGAAGAAGAAAGTATCTATTAATTATGGAGATGCCCCCCAAAGGACTGCAAAGCTTCTGGGGGACAGGATTTAGACATAAATCCTGGAAAAATATGAGCTGAGAGAAGCAAGTTCAGTAAGGCAAGCACAAGGTTTGGTGCTGGGGAAATTAGCTGTGTGAATATAAAATGAACCCTAGGCAGAAAATTGTCCGAGATGAGAGTAGAGCACAAAATAAGCATGAATCAGCCAAGGTATGCTGATGTGAATAATAGTGAACAGTCTAATGAGATGTACAGGTGTGTATCAGGCATGTGAAGGGGTCCTGCATGCAGCTGAGGCCTTTCAAGCATGTGCAGGACAACACATCTTGTTTGAGGCCAAGACCATAGGGCTTGTGAGGAAAGGTTGAAGGAAGTGGGTTGTTCAGTTTGGAGTAGAGAAAATAGTTGCAATTTGATAATTTCTTTTCCCACTATGTTAAGGTTGCTGGAGGGAAGGGAATAATCTGTTGTCCGCATCAGCTAGTGTTCAGACAAAAGATCACAGCTTTAAATGTGACCAGAGAAAGCTCATGGAGAAGAGGCAGTAATTGCTTGGCAAGGCTGGTGGTCTACTGTGACCCAGTAAATTAAGTCTCATAGCTGGGTATCACATGGCCTGCAAAAGGGAGCAAGATAGCAGAGAGCAACGATACCTAGAAGGTGTATTATTCTGTTTCTTACCAAGGGGTACAAAAGTCCTTTGCACTCTTGATGCTAATCTCATAATTTTACAGCCCTATTCTACATGTTCTGACTAGTCATATTACCTGTTCCGCAGTGAGTGTCTTAGCTTCTGGAGTAGAAGATTTCAAGGTGTCTGTTTATAAAAGCAGGTGAGAAAGCAAGAACTCTCTCTTCTCTAGGGGACTGGACTGTAAATGGTGGGATGGTCTAATACTTGCTCAATTTTCTGGGCTGAAGTGCGGATGCATACCTCAAAACTAATGTGAGATCAAGGGCTCATCTGTATGGTGTTTTACAGACAGATGTCAGAGAGCTGGTTTGCTTTGAATGGGAGGCCTTGAGCACTACCACGGGGTTGGCATCATGTTGCAGAGCATCTGCTCAGCACCAAGCATGGATCAAACATGCTTTCGTTTGCCTGGAAATGACTGTGAAGATGCCGTCTGAGATGGCAGTAACTTACATGCCCCACCCATCTAAAAGGGGAATGACATGGCCTGCCGGGATTTGCCTTGCTATGGAATAAGGGCCCAACATTAGTGGTTGATCAAGGCTGCAGGGCCATAATCCTCTTTGATGATAACATCCTTGCTATGAATGACCAGAACCACTGTGGCCCTCTCCCTCTCATTTTCCGTGACAGTAAAAGCAGAACTCTCTCATTTGATTTCATAACATTTTGGTTTTGGAAGACTTTGGAGGTCTGACTGGCCAGAAATAGAAGGAGAAGTCTTTTGAATGGCATGCAGGGCATATGAAAATGTCTATCAGCTTCTTTCTTCTGGGGTCGGTGCTCAAACAGCAAGGACGGCTGTGGTAAAACTACAATCGATTACGAGAGCTTAATTGCTTTTGAAGTGACTGTGGTCTTTTTATTACCATAGCAGAATGTGCTTTGGACTCCACTGTGGCCAGTATTTAGATTGAGGGAGACCACAGGAGGAAGAGAGCATGACCTGCCACCCAAATGCCACTGCTCCTGTTTGATAAAGGGCAGAAGAAAGAAAAGAAAGAAAAAAAGAAGAGAAGGACAGAACATTTCCTGTCCTCAGCACTGTGCAGGCCCTGTTTGGCTCTAGACTGTAGTGTTTAGGGTCCTGTGATATTAATTTTGTAGAGTGGATATTCTGCATTTCATTTTTAATCCAATAACACCTTACCTGAAGGGTGAGTCCATTGCTGAAGCCCAATGAAGCCCATATGGAGTAAACAGGGTTTGCAGGCCCTATCTGAGCCTTTTGTACCACTGGAAGGAGTTTCTTCCTTCACTCGCTCCCTTTTTCTCTTTCACATTATAGCTCTTGTGAATTCAGTGCAACTGGTGGAAAGGGAATGGTGAGCCAAGCCCAGCTACAGAACTTACACTTGTGAAACATCTCTGTTTTAATCCATGTGTTTGTTCCAAGTAGACTATTTTCACAGCTGCTTTGGGGGGGGGGGGACACTAGAATGTCTTGTGAGAGACCTCTCTAGTGCTTAGTTTCCTCATTTCCAAACATCCTCAAAAAAGAAATCACATCCACTAACTTACACAAATGCCCCAAATAGATTTTTCTGTAAACTAAGGGAGAAAAAAAAAATTAGTCTTTAGTTGGAACTTTATTCAACAAAGGGCTGAATTCTCCCAGTGCTGGATCTGTTCCACATTTGCATCCGTTGAGGATGTGACCCCCAGCCCTCAGCCCTAACTGAACTTTCGCAGTAGTTTTATACAGCAACAGGACACACATGCTAAAAAATAAATGTAAATTGCAATGGGAAGCATTTACAACCCTGTATTGTTTCCACAGTTTCACTGTAACTATAATTCTAACCCTAATGATAAAAGCTATAGTATTACTAGGATATAGGGCTTTCTTTTTCTTTCTTTTTTTTTTTCTTCTTTTTTGGTCTTGGGTGGTCCAGAATGTGCAGTAATTCATGTTCTCAGCTGGGTTTCCACCACATTTCTGATTGACCTGATTACTTTCCCAATGACAAAATCCAAAATTGAAACCACATCAGAACTAACAGGAGTTGGTTCTGTTTTTGATGTTCCTGGAGCTTCTCTGGTGGCTCAGCAGGATATATGTCTTCATGACATATATGCCTTTTTTTTTTTTTTTCCCTCCTTCTCGTGGTGGGCTTACATTTGGGATGTTACTAACAGGCCTTGGACTTTTACCTCTGCAGCCTGAACTGGTTAGGGAAATCCTGAAAGAAGGGCAGCAAGGGAGGAGAGAACTCAACAGAGATGCTAGATTTCAGGGCATAATTCCAGACATCAGCATATATAGCTTGAGCACGCTGTGCAAATGAAAAAGGATTTTTTTCTGCAGGAGAAAACATCAGTCCTTTATGACTGTTTATGTTGTTGGGAAGTTGAGCCAGCTCTTGCATCTCCTTCCTTCTCCCAAACAACTGAGAACACCCCTCTGAGCATGCGCACACATTAAGAGAGCTAAGGACTTCATTTTCCTTTGTCTTTGCTACAAAAGGAGAGACCTGGACAAGCTGAGGTAAATTTATTAGCAGCAACAGTGCTTCTTGCGGCATTGGGTTGGCTCTCTTGGGAGCTTCAGTGCCTGATTAGAAGTCCCAAGTTTGAGAGTTCTTTGTCCTGGAAGTTTGTCTAGGTCCTTTTCTTTTCTCCCCCAGCTTTTTAGGGCTACCCCTTACCTGAGAACAGAATTTGGGGATATCTAAGACTCTTCATCTTTAGGCAGAAAGATGTGCTTCAGGAAGTAGGAGAGAAATTAGTAATTTATGGGTAGGGTGACAAAATCTTGAATGGTGCAGAAAAGAGGGATGGAGAATGACTCCTCTCTGTTTTTCTCAGGAGCTAGGGGTTGCTTACTGAAATGGTCAGGTGAAGGCTCGAAACAAAAGCAAATGTGTCTCGTCTAGGACAGAATTAACCTGTGGGACTTGTTGCTGCAGGATGTTAGAGACCTAAATAGTAGATGGGGTAGAGCTGAGGGATCAAAATGGATGAATGGGGAATGAAGCTAATGGTGACTATTAAACACGATGTCACAGCTGACTGCTGGTACCCACTGTGGGAAGGGTCACTGCCAACATGCCATGCCCGTTACTGTTTCCCATCCCGTTGTTATTGGTGGTGATTGCTATCATACTCTGCAGTATGTAGATTTTTGGACTGATCCAGTGCAGCTGTTCTTGTGGAGAATTTGTTACGCATCAGCCCCAGTGAAGGTCTGTTCTTACCTCTTCTGTTCGCTTTGCTGCCTGTGCACCTGCAACTACAGAGAGGAGCTGACAAAATTTTACAGCCAGCTAGACTTGGTGAGAGTGCTAGTGGTGAGATGGTGGCTGCGGAGGCCAACAGAGGCTGAGGTTTTTCCTCTTGGCACAGCACAGGGGCAGGGTGAGGAGTAATGGACTCTTCCTTCACCCTGGACTGGGTCCATCCCTCTATGTCTGCCTCTTCTAGCTAGACAGAAAGTCATTAGGACAGGACCTGATGTGGAAATGGAGGAAGGTCACACTGAGGACTTCTTCATGCACCAGCGTGCATGTCTTTGAACAGTTAACATCCATGTTTGTAGGACTCGGTCAGGGTTGCTTCCAGGGGAATATGTGCCCTCTCAGGTAGTGTTAATGCAGTATTATCTTCTCCCATTACTGCTGCTCTCTAAAAGGGAATGGAGGTAAGAGAGAAAAGCTGCATGCACTGTATTTCCATGCAGTCATTGACAATAGAGATCTAGACATCTAATTTGTGCTTAGCTCAGTAGCTCCTCCTAGCAGAAAATCTTTGCTCTGAGGTGTATTGTATTCAGTGTCCTTTCAAGAAGGTGGAAAAAGCATTTCACAAAACAATAGGAAGTGGAGAGTGTCGTGAAAACGCACTCCAGCTGAGTTTTGGCAACAGCAACAGAAAGCTTAAAGAATCTTGTCCAACTCTTCATTGCTTTCAAAATGAACATCACAGTGCTGTAAGTCAAATAACATTGTCCAACCCTTTTCATCCTGTTTGTAATTCCACTAGGGACATCATTACAGTAACCAGCTGCTTTGGGATTCTCTAATGAAAACTTTGTTTCTGAATAGAATAATTAAAGCTTCATATTCAATTGTCAAACAGCTCTGTCTTTGCTTAGTGCATGGATGTGATTAGCCAGAGCAAATCGTTCTGCAGCTTAAACGCACAATTGCATCTAGTATAAAAATGATTAATTAGGCGACGTGCTGTTTGGGAAGTTTACAAGCAGATCAATGAATAATGTTTAAGTGAAAATTTTATAGAGATGTTACGGGCACGGCAGGTTGTGTGAAAGCCTTGTTGATGGCTTACAAATGCACATGTTTGTGTCCCATAAAGAAATTCTACATCACGAGGACAGGTTCAGCACTTATAATTACCAGACAATAGAAAGCCTGAGATTTTGAGTTTGTTTTCAATGTAAATGCATTTTTTTTGACAGGAAAACATTTTCCCCCCTCTCAAAACTAAGTTCAATGGAGAGTTTCTACTTTAAGCAACATTTCCTCAATTTTATTTTAAGAAGTCTCTTCTTTTTCTTTTTTTCTAGTTTCTTTTCCTTTTCCCATTTCATTTCTGTTGACAGTGGGGGAACAGAAGGGATATTGGATAGAAGGGCAGAAAAATTACTAGTAAACTGGAAAAAAATATCTGCAGCTAGTAATCAAGGCATTAAGAAAAATCACAAATAAATTCAAACTAAGTATTCTGCTCTCCCCTTAACTTTCCTTGAAGATTTTGGATGTGCAAAGAAATAGGTAGTCTTATTCTTGTGTTATTACATCTCATTTTATTATATCTTCCATAAACTTCTCCAGCCTCTCTTGAAATGAATGAGCCTGTCCTGTGCCCACAGTACCTGTGAGTTACTGATTTCTGATATCAGAGGTGAATCAAGGCTTTTCACTGAACAAAAGTGTTATGGGATAAATATCATCCTGTATTGTTTTCTAAAGACACTTTGTCTAATTTCTTAGAAAACCTGTTAATGCGTTTTAGTTCCACAGAACAGTCCATTGCAATATGAGTGACTCACAGCAACGCAGTTGTCAGGGTGTTTTTGTCACCTTTTATTTCTGGTTCCAGTAAGAGAATAACAACTGTCATTTGCTCCTTACAGCAGGAGAAGGCAGCCACTCCTGCAGCTCTGGTGGTAGAGATTGTTGGGTTTGGTACCATGTTTCCTGAGCTCTTTTTCTAGGGAAAGCTAAGAAGGGATATGGTATTGAGGCAAACTTGATTTATGAAGGAAAGATTAGCCCTGTCTTGCTGTACTTGGCCCACAGGCAGTCCCAGGTGGAGGCTTTTGGTTTGAACCTGAGTCCTTTTTGCATCCACTGTTACGGGCTTTCTCCCAAGTTACTTCTAATGCATCTTTCTCTGCGTTTGCACAGTCTTTGGGATGAAGACAAATAAATAAATGCAGGCAAGCGCATTTCTATCCTGTACCATATGTTGCCAAAAATAGTAGTCAGATGGAAAAGATTTTTCCAGAAGTCTTCTGCTGCATAATCTGTTTCAAATAAAGATAATAAAATAAACAACTGTTTATAAAGAGAATGTGAAAGAGCAGGGCTCCCCTGCTGCCTGTTGCGAATAGGCTCTGTGCAGGCGTTGTCTTCAAGAATTCCTGATCTGTTGCACGAGGTTCTGGTTTTTATCTCCAAACCCCCCACTCTGCAATCCTTTGGGACAGATTTCAGGAAACCTATGTTAAATATAGCACCCCAGGAAACTCCCAAACTCTGGTGTGAACAGAGAGGATTTAGGATATGAATGCCTGGGTCCTCATTTCACCTCCATCAGCAACAGGCAAAGTACTTATTTGCTCCTTGACTGTTTGTCGAGGTTGGTTGTAGGAAAGTGTTGTATGAACTAGGAGACTTAGTGCGGCTAGCACTGCTGAAGGGCTTTACGGAGCAAACAGTGATCCATATAAACACTGATTCGGCAAGGGAGATGCTGCATTGATGGGGCTGCTGCTTGATTCCTTGTCACGTTGATGTTCACAAGCTCTCCATTACATTAGTATGACCATTTTTCAGAGCTCAGTGCCCTTTTTTCCCCTTCCAGCATTGCCATGGGAGTCTTTGAGAATCAACTCTTTTTGGAGATTTCCAACTCTTGCACTGAGAGTGGTGGCCAGAAATCCTTCCAGAGCAGCCTTTCACACCACAATATGTTAAGAAAGTCTGCCTCTGATCCTGGCCAGATAGTTTGAAATGCAGAAGAGCAACAAATGGACAAGAGCCAGAGAATGTGGGAAAGGAAAAAGTGACCCAAACTTAGGGTTAGTTTTTCTTTCTTTGGTTATTTCTTTTTTTCTGGGAAGATTTGATTCAAATTTTGGCCTTTGCTTTGGACTGATTCTCCTATTAAATAGAAAAAAAAATCTAAAAACCAAACCTAAGAACATAGAGAAATAGATTTCCCGTCACAGGAAAAGAGGAGTGGACCTACATGGCAAGTACTGGGGAGAAGATTGCCAAAGGTAGAAATTTTATGGGATTTGTGACTTGGGTTCAGCTGGTTACAAGTAAAAGGGACTAGATGTAAGCATTAGATCCCTCTCTAATTTGATTCTTATGGCAAATATTTTATTTATATACAGCCTGCAGACTCCAACCAAGTGTGGTGCTTCAGGGATCATAGAATCATAGAATCAGTAAGGTTGGAAGGGACCTCTGGAGATGGCACAGCTACATGCAGAAGTGTTCCTCCCCTAAATTGTCTGCAGCCTAAGCCAAAACAACTGAGAAGAAGATAGGAGAGGAAAAGGGGTGGTCATCAGCAAGGTTTGAAGACATTTGGACTGAGATTTTGATTACGATCGTCTTCTGTACGGAGAACCTGCCTTATTCTCTGTTCTCATCCCTTTTGCACCTTTCCCTTGGCTTTGCATCCTCTACAGTGATCCTGAGGCCTGGCATGAGGCCTCCAAGCTCTTGCTGTGATTTTCGGTGTTCAGCTATTAGTGGTACTCTGGGGCATCGTGGGGTGGGGATGGTGCCGGAGCGGAGAAATAGATGACTGTCTTCCCCCCGGAAGCCAACAACCTGGGCCACTTGGCTGGGTGAGGGCCTGAAAAAGTGAATCTCTATGTATAGTTGGGTTATCCAGTTCATAGTAGAATTCCTTGGCAACGTATCCTTCAGATGGGCTTCCCCCCTGCCCCTTTGTTTATTACAACCTTTTCATTATTCATTGTACAGTTCTCTGTTTTACTAGTATAAGTTTACATGTGTTCATTGTATAGTTCTGTTTTACTAGTGTAAGTTTACATGTTACAGGTGGTATAAAGTAGCATGAAGTACATAAAAAGAGTTGATGTTATTCAGAGTAATTCAAAAGTTACTGCCTGAACATACTGATCTGGTCAGACCAGTATTTGCAGCTTGTGACTACTGCTAGAATCCTTTAAATTGTTAATGTTGGAATTATGGTAGGATTTGTCCTCCCTTCTCTCCCCTCCTCTCTTCTTTGCCCCTAGCTGTCTCACTGGCTTATGTTGTGTGCTTCTAAACAGTTGCAAAGAGGCTCTGCAGACTGGTTCCCATGTTGTCCATTCACTTTAGTTGTGATGACGTTTCCGTTTAGAAATAGGCAGACACACTTGGCTTTTCCTCTTTCTGATCATGCTATTTCATGTCTTTAATTTTCAAAAAAATTTTTTTAAAAACATTCGTAAACCTGAGGCCTAAGCCAGGCTTAAAAGCACACTGGGAAAGCATTAAAAATCCATGTCTCAAGCAAGGCTGAGAAGAATAGGCTGATGCCAGGGCAATATGTGTTTGATAAATACATGAATTTAAAGGGAGATAGGAGCAAGGAGGCACTTTGCCTGCATATAGCTTTATTATTTATGGATGTCTCTGCTGTGCAGGGAGAACCAGGTTCTGCTTAGCTCTCTTTGGGTGGTCCACAAGAGATTCTGAGTAGCCTTCAGTAGCCTTCAGGCGTAATTGCCAGGCATGCTCTTGTATCTGAGATAGCTTAATAAAGCATTACATATCTTACTGCTTCTATATTTTATTACCTAACCCAGTGCATGCGGTCAGCGGGTAATTAAATTCAGCTGTGTTTTTACTCTCTGTTTTAAGGTCGAAGTATGAATTTCTCCGCAAATTCTTTGAAACGGACTAATACGATGCATGCATGATAAAGGCACGGCTAATCAGAGCCAGACTGTTAGTGCAATATAAGGTTGCCCCAGGTGTAATTTATTTTCATATTATTGGTGGTTTTACTGTCGAACATATTAGAAGACGAAGAAGAAATAATAATTCTTTTCCGTGTATGGCCAGAAAGCTACAGGCTGATTTGGGAAGCTGGGTTTTCTTTTCATTTCTGTTTTATGCCACGTTTTGATTCAGCCACCTCCTGCACCATACCGAAGTCGATTTCAATTAACCTATTCCTTCGTTAACTCACTCTCTAAGTGCATAAGGATATTGCTAGATTGCTCGGTGCCATTATGAAAAGGATTGTGGTGCAGCCTTTATTAAACACAATGCTTGCAGTAAAACGCGTGCTAGAAAAAGCTTAAACAAATCTTTTTCTTGGATTTGACCAGTTGGGTTTGGAGTATCATCATGGGCCACAGAAAGTGGAGAGTTTACCATTGTGGTTGAAGAGGGCTGGGAGCTGGTGGTGGCAGCTGTGAAAGGAGGGTTAGGGGCAGTTCAGCTCTTTCCTTCAGCCAGTGGTTCCTGCTGGTGAGTTCTGGCAAGGCCATTTGTGTTTGAGACTCTCGGTGACATAGGGTCAGGAATGAGGGGTCACCAGGCAAAACGGAAAGGTAACGAGATCACAGATTCAGGGCTATACCCTACTGCTCTCGGGGAATCACCTGTGGGACTTGTTGCAAGAGGGAGAACTGGGCATTTTTACAGCTCTTCGGGAATACTCAGAGTTAGGACTAAGCTTTCTCCCCAGTCTCACCTATGTAAGGAATGATATTCCCTCTCCCTTCAAAACTGGCCTTATCTCGCTGGACCACCGTGGGTATAATTGTGTTGTTGCTGTGGCATATCAGTTCTCAATGCTAGCATGTTGTTTTTGTGAGCAGCAAAACTAGTGAGGACTAGTGTCCTGAACACTGGTGTCCCAAGGATCAGCACCTGAGGAGATTCTCTGATGCCTATTGAGGGCTAAGCCTTAACACCTGAGGGACACACTCTTCTCCATGAAGACTTTAAAAAGACTTACAGGAACTTAAGGTGTAACTCATCTCTGAATTGAATTGATTGCAAATTAAACACTTCTATGGAGCTAGTCAGTCCCAGCTGTCCTAGAGGGGAGAGATGAGTATGTTTATGATACAACTCATCTGACATGGTTCAGCATTTCCTTAAAACATGCCCAGTGGCATACATTTATGTTCACTGATTAAAAGCAGTTGAGGAAAAGATACCAGAATATTAATCCTGGTGAACACTTAAAGTCTTCCTCCTGGGTAAAGATGTGTTTGAGATTGGCCGCCGGAGAAATCCCACTGGAGACAGACCCAAGCATGCACACACAACATGGTCACACAGACCACATGGGCTGAGGAAACGGGGAAATAATCTCTTAGAAATCTCCCACGTTCAAGGGAGAGGACTCTTGCCAGACACAATCAAAGACAATGAAGCTGTGGTAAATTTGTCGGTTGCCATGTGTCAGGTGAAGTGCTATAACTCACTGCAGTAATGATCTTGTTCACACCCGGCTTATGGCCAAATGCATTAGATTAAACCATCCTTTATTCAAGTCATATTCTAGAGTAGGATGAAACTATCCAGCAAGTAAATGGTCCTACATGTAGCACTTCCCCTTTTCCCCCTTTTTTTCTATCCTCCTTTTGAACAGGTGGTTCTCAGCCCTGGTCCAGGACAGGAGGGGAACTGAGCAAAGCCAGCCCATCACTGTGACTTAAAGTGAACACATATAGTTTTTGCTAATCTGCCCTTGCAATTACCATGATAGCTTGTTCTGGTCAAGCTCTGTGGAGCTGTAAACCAGCACTGTCTCGGTGAGGCCAGGAGAGTCCCAGGGGCAGCAGAGGGCCTGGGTTAACACAAAAGGAAACTGGTTTGTTTGCCCCCTACTTCTGCTTCCACTATTGAAAAATAGTGGAAGAAATGCCTCTTCACTCACGGGTGACTTTTACTGCTGAATTAATACTTACAAAATACGCAGAACTCCCTAGCTATGGTGTTACAATCCACACAGCTTGACTGCTGTCACCGATTGGAAAGAGCCATGCTGGGCCCAGGATTCAGTCCTACAGAAGTAAGATTGCTTTATTGTTCTAGGAACAATAGGGTGGTCTGGCTGTTAAATTACAGCACTCCCTAGGCTGGGCCAGTGCTTTTCCTCCCTGTTTGGGGTCAGAATTTGGCCCTTTCTGGTTTCATGTTTTCCTACTGAACTCATGAACCTATATCGAATGTCGAAGCTACAAAAACTTGATGGTGATGCTCTGCTGGCGAGAAAGGGCTTCCCGAAAATCAGAGCTCTCTTTCTGCTGAACTCAATCCCTTCCTCCCCCTCTCCTAACTCCCCCCTCACCCCATCTCTGTCACCCCAGTAGAAAACCACCCCCTGAAGGTGGTGAACCAAAGTACTGCTTGAGGTCCAGGAAAATTTGATAGTGTGCAGATGCTGTTCCATTTTGCAGCAATATTTACTTATCAGATGCGTCTTAAGTGAGTGTGAGGCCAGGAGACCTTGGAGTGCTTCTTGACATGATGAAGCAGACATTGCATCCTCCACCTTGAGGCAGGAAGCCCTTCCCAAGATTTTTACACCTTCCTTGGCCCTGGTTGGAGAGCGGGTGGAGCAGGTAGCAGCACCCCATGCTCCCTAATCCCTGATTCACTCTCTGACTGGGTACAGAGCAGAAGACGACTTCCCCCTCCTCTCTCCCCACACGTAGGCTGGGAATATTCAGGCATCGTGACATTGGGATTAATTTTGTTCCTTCTGCTCTTTAGCCCGAGTCCTGCAGCCAGCACTCGGGGGGCATGGAAATAATTGTCTGCTGCTCCAAGGGAATGAACCCCACTCCCCACGGAGGGGAGTGGAGGGGGATGGCGTGGAGGAGCAGCGAGCGGAAGGGCTGTCTGAACCGCTGAGCTTCCCAGGAACGGCTCCTGGGCTCGGAGTCTGCGCACAGCCTTCGCCGCGTAGACCCGCCCCGGGGCCCCGGCAGGCTCTTGGGGGATTTGAGGTTTTCTCCGAGCCCATCTCTGATGTCGAGATCTGACTCGAACACATGCTGCAAGCTAATCGTGTGCATCTGTGCCTTTTAAAAGCACGGTCGCCTGCTGATTGGGTTTAATTCTTTATCTTATTCCTGCTAATCCGTTTTCCAATCTGGTTCCCATTTAGAGACAAATTCCCCCAAACTCTGCCCCCTGGGGGGAGGGGGGGAGATATACAGCAAGGAGGGCAAAGGGGAGAGAATATGGAGCGTTACTTTGTATGGGGCAGCTACAGGCCAAGGATCAGGACACGTTGCCCTGTTAGATGCCAGAAAACAAAATCCCATCCTAACTAGAGCCACAAACGTGTAACAGTCTCATAACTGTCTTCACTTGGAATCCCACCTCCTGCATGCTGCTATTGCTATGAAAATGTGACGGCCTCATGCGGCCAAGCATTGGAGGAATACGGCCTGAGGGTTTTACTGCGTGGAAAGATTCCCTTCGAACACAGTGCGGAGCTGGCCCGGTGGTCCCGCAGTAGCCTAACGACCTGGGCTGCTTTGCATTTTGCAGCCAGTGTTGGCTGGAGCATGGCGGCGCCCACGTGTTTAATGCAGGGCTAGTGAGTCCCCATCGACCCTGTTGGCCTCTCCGTGGGCAGCTCCCAGCTGGAGCAGCAGCCAGCACTTCCCAGCCAGAGGAAAAACGTGCTGGATGCAGAAGCAAAATTGTCCCCCCCCCTTCCCCCCCCCTTTTTTTCCCCTACTCTCTCTCTTCTTGCCCAAGCCTCCACTATTTTCACAGTCTGAATCTGCTGACGGGAGGAAAATGTGACCCAGAGCTGCACGTTGTCTGTAGCTCCTCTGCCAAAGGAGAGCGGGGGGATCCTCTCCTTCTGACCTCTCTGGCTTTTTGGAAATCATTAACCACTGCGCCTCTGTTTCCCCTTGCTTTCCCTCTGTTTCCCCTCAAATTCCCCCCATAAGCATGCAGTTTCTCTCTGTTTCCCCTCGCTTGCAGCCCTACCTTCCTGCTCCTGGACATGGAGAGGGGCTTCTGCCTCTGCAATGTGCCTCTGTTGTGGAGCATTTCTACAGCTTGTGCGGCTGATTTTCCCTTGGGAAAAACGCGCGTTGTTAATGTGACTGACTTAGCACCAGGTGAGATCTGGGAGAAGGCAGGCACTTTCTAGCTTTGGTACAAGTTGGGAGGTGACTGCGAGGCCCTGATGCCCAGACTGATCTTCAGTCTGTCCTGCTGCCTTGTGTGACACTCATCTGCGCCTTGCAGATACTTAAATCTGTTTGAAAAAAGATCAAGTCATAGAACTGATGACTGATTTCATGTTGTTTTGGGACTTTTCTTTCCACATCTATATAGTTTAGCCCTGGTTCCTGAGTGCAGAAGGGAAGGTTCCCTGCTTCTCGCTCCCCTGTCGTGGAACACCCTGCCTTCTCAAATCCCTTCCTCCGGGGTCTCCGATCCTTTGTAGCTCCCCTTTCCACCACAGCACAGTGCCCCAGCAAGATTTGGAGAAGTGAGTGGGCTGATTGCCTGGCTGGTGGGCATCTGCTACCTGGCTCACCGGCAGCCAAAGCAGAGCAGATCACTGCTGAGCACTTACTGCAACCTTTCTCTTGGTAGATGGATTAGCTCAGGTCTCTTTTGTGGACTCAGAAGCTTTTTTTTGTATGCAAAACATACCCATCTGTCAAAATCAGTTGCTATTTACCAGAAGATTCAAGAGTTACTGGAGGGAAGTAACAGTCAAGCACAGAAGGCAGATGAGAAAAGGCTGATTTATTCTGATGAGATAAGAGGCCAGAAGATATGGTTCCTATTCCCAGATTTATCACTGGTTTCAGCTGTGACCCTGAACAAGTTATCACTTCCTTCTGTCTCCATTTCTTCTGCTCTTTGGCCCTCCAGATCATTAGCTCTTCAAGGTGAGCAGACTGTACCCTGTGCTTATGCAGCACAATCTCTTTGTACAGCACCTAGCACTGTTTTTTACACCAGTGCAGACTGGTGTCTGCAGACTGGTGGTACAGCACCTAGGATTTTAGAGGCCTGGGCTCTTTCAGTTCTGGGTAATCAATCAATATATATATATAAAACAATGCAGAAATACAGTTAAAATTAAGAAAAGAATGTAGATAATCATTTCTAAATTCTCAAAGGATTAGTAGAGAAACTACAAGACTTGTATTTTTGTTGATCCTGCAACATTAGTAGACTGAAGGATATAACAAGTTTGAAAGAATTGTGCATTTTTAATCCCTGTCCAAGCATGTGTGTGCACATGTTATAAAACCCACAGAGCCTTTTATAGGCTGGCCAAAATGCGCATGAGTGAACCAGCACGTGAACCAGCAGTCAAAAGAACCCATCACCCAACCCAGGAAAAAATTATGACTGTGGCTCTAAATATTTTTTATCGTTTCCATCTCTATTGACTGACATGTATTTTCTTCCTTCCCTGACCCAGAACACCAGGACTCTGAAACTACTGAAATGTTTGCACAATCTTGAAGCATTTATTTAAAAGTTGCTTTTCCCTGAAGGGTAGGTACTACAGCCAGATTCAAAGTCAGATCAAAAAAAACAAACAAATACTATCTTTACAAGCCCTTCATATCGGTATGTACCAAAGGACCTATCAGCTTCCTTTTCCTTTTGGCATTCTGACAACAGCCCAGAGCCTCAGGCGGAGAGCTGGAGTACGTGTTTACAACCCTTTCAAATTCACAGGCCAAACAGGAAAAGAAGGAAAATGTCAAAAATTACAAATAAAACAGTTGATCTTCAAAAGCAACGAGGCCTGCAAATGAATAATTTTTAGGCATGCTGTATCAGATTTCTTAAATATTTGTCACAGCTGTGGAGTTGCATAGTGCAGTGTTTGTTAACCTTAGAACTTGTCTTAAGTGCTCTCACGAATAAATTTATTTATACTGAAAAATCCAAGTGTCTTAATAACTAAAACGTTTTTCACAGGAGTTTCTCTCTTTTTTTAATGCTGCTGCAGAGAATTATTCCCCATGTGCTGAACATATTGTGGCTTTACTTCAGCACAGAGCAGAAGTGATGATAGAGATAGTGAGAGGAGAAAAAAAGAATGGGGAAGCAAGAGGTGGAGAAATAGTGGGGCTTGCTTACATCTCAATATTTTTTGCATGGATCACCACCTTCTGATGCCCTTCGAATTATGAGTACATCGTTTGCTTGGATGATTTGCTTTTCTGGTTTTCATGGAAATTCTCCTGTCTACTTGAACTGCAGGAGAACTGAGGCAGAGTGGGAATGATCTAACGTACATTTAGAGACTTCTTAATAGGGACATCTGGTCTTGGTTAGTCTAGATTTCTTCTGTAGTCAATGAGGAAAGACTGGTACCTCCAGAGGATGATTCTTCTTATCCTAAGGTAAGTACCGAAGTTGTTGGGAGAGACATATTTCTTTCCATTGGCTTTTCTGGGAGCCAGAATGACTAGTTTAGATTAGACACTCCTTTTCTGAATGGCTGGAGTCAGTAGTGATGAATTCTTTTTTCCCCACCTTGGGGAAAATAATGGAAAGCAGAAGGAGATTTGCAGAGGTGAGTCTGTAATTTAGCAATCTACTCTGGGTGAAAAAATACACTAACGCTTTATGGATGGCCTGGGTAAACGGATGTGATTTGAGCAAGCTATCCTTTTTTTTCTCCACGCATCTTTCTTCCTTCCTTCAAGACAACAAAATGTTCCTGTCCCCTCTGCCTACAGATATGATCTGTTATGCCAGTCCAACTTATTCACCTGAGAAAATGTGGAAAAAGACTCAAAGCAGAGTTCAAATAATACCTGTCAGAATAGCTTGCCAGGGGAAGAGCTGGAGTGTCCATCACTGGAGGTCTTTAAGACACCTGAGGGATGATACAAGGTTTGTTCCTTCTTCGTGGCAGTGTGTCTTAAAAGCTCTTCCATTTGCATTCTGTGTATCTGTAGCTCTCGCAGTAGCCACCAGATTATAATCTCTGGTACAGGCAAAAAAACGTAATTGCAGTAAGGGGTCATCATCTGTCATCTTCTGTTGTGCTACTGCTCTGGCCTAGCCCAGCTTCAAGCATATCAGGACTTGCCAATATGGTATTGTGCATCACAGTAGGGAGTTCTTAATCAGAGTAAAAAGAAATGTATTTAAAACTACTATTTTGGCAATACTCGTAAACTTTTTGTTTTGTTTTGTTGGGAAAAGCAATTCAACATGAATAATCTTTTCCTGTAAACGCGCAGAAAACCTTTAATCAAATACAAATTAGTTCTAGGCATAAGAA
This sequence comes from Rhea pennata, assembly GCF_028389875.1. Taxonomy (NCBI): domain Eukaryota; kingdom Metazoa; phylum Chordata; class Aves; order Rheiformes; family Rheidae; genus Rhea; species Rhea pennata. Next base: position 9,978,276 of record NC_084670.1, on the reverse strand, counting down.
ATAACTGTTTGATGAAAATGTATCTTGGTCATGGCACATAAATAGCTCTTCACAGGCAGTATATAATCTTGCATCATTATGAAAGGAAGTGATCATTAAAAATATAATTTGGAGAGCAATATTTTACCTCCTAGTTGTCACAGACTCCCCCCTTTCTGCACACAGATCTGGACAGGGTTAATCCTCAAATGGCTTGCACCACTGTAAATCAGGAGTAACAAACACTGACTTCAAGCAAAGGCTTTTGGTGTAAATCACAGGAGGATCTAATCCCGTTGCCTGAGAAAAAAAATGAAAATGTCTTAGGAAATTACAAGTGCTTTGGCACTGCAGAGAGAAAAAATAAAGCAAAATGCTTTAAACTTCTAAAGTAATATTTCTTTTCAGCTTCACCTGTGCTTTTAGTCCTCTAAATCAGTAAGCTGTTATAAAGCAAAATTGTATGTTCCAATCTACTGATGAATTGTGTAGTGAGATTTTGCATTAGTAACCATGAGTATTTACACTTTCCTAAGATTAAAGGCAGTTTTCCAAAGCTGTGTCTGCTTATTAATTAGTGTCTGATGAAGACAGATTGCAGACAGAAATAGTGGTAAGAAAATGGAGCTAACCTTTAAGAATAAATTAATCCCAGGTTTAATGGGTTTTAGTATGATTTAAGGGTTTTGTACATTTTCTGGTAACTTTCCAATAGAAATGAAAGTGGGTGCAAGCACAAAAAAGAAGACTGTATAAACATGGTGAGAGCAGATCTTTAAGGACTGCAGATCCACCATAATTTGCTATAATATGCTTGTAAATCTTTGCAAATGCACAATGAGATGAGGGACCTGAGTTTTGAGGGACCAGACCCTAAGCCAGTTGGGGAGGGTCTGTTGCAGCCCCTGGAACAGCCACAGCTGCCACCAGTAAGGACGAGGCTTTCTCATTACAACTTCCTCTAAGAAAACCAGAAAGGCACCCAAGCTGAATGCACGTGCAACTTTAGGGGTGTCCTCCAGGATATCTTCATAAGGAGAATTTTCTTCCTGGCTATTAACCTCATTTTGGTGATGGTGCTGTACCATAGGAATTAGCTAAATCTTTTGGGGCTGAGAGAAAGTGCAGCTTGATTAACAGCAGTGTGAACCTGTTGTTGTATCTTAAATGAGCTAACAGATTTTTTTTCAGAAGTCTCCTAAGATTAGCAGCTCTTTTATTTTCTGGTATTTATTTTTTTGCTTTGTGCTACAGAGTATCGTGTGATGTTAAAAGCAATGATAACAAAGCACAGGGGAGAGTTGGCTTGGATGGCAAATCTAGTCTTGTACAACTACTTAGCATATGTTTCCATAAATCTGCTAATCTCCCTCAGCATCCTTTGAACATAATCTGGGTTTAGTAAAATACAGTTAGTTATATATTCATTTTAATTGTAAACCAAGCTTCAGAATGCCTGCATTGTTACGTAAGTGCTTATAATTCTCCTTTCTATCATATTTCTCTAGCACCTCATTTGAATTTACATGTATCTGAGGTCATAACTGGAATGGAGGTTCTGCATTTGGTTAACTCTTGAGCATAGATCAGCTATCATGAGTTTAATGAAAATGTTGTCCTTTTAGCGGCTTACTAAAGAAAGCATAGAAAAGCAAAGCCATGTTCAGTGACTGTTCCCTTCTGTCAGTGCAGAACTGCCGTGTCGCAACACGCCGTGGAGCAATCATCACCACAGATAAGTGTATTCGCTACCCTAAATCCGTGGGATTACACGGGTGCGTGTGACGTGACTCTAATTTACATTCCTTAAGAATCTGGCCCACCAGAGACCAGCAGCTGGGTTTTACTTTGAGAGGCAAGAAAAAAGTCGTGTTGCAATGAGGAGTGAGGTAAGAAACATATACCGGATTTGGAGTATCCAACTCCATTGGCCCATTTATGCTTATGAGTTTGACATTCCTCTAATTCTGTCAACATTGATTACTTCTGATTTATAGTGAAGCTTGTCCAAGCTGTGTATCTTGACAGTAGGTAAAGTCAGTCCCAAATTTCCCCGCAGTTGGGGCTGGTAACTTGGTTTTCAGTCCATGCTTTCCCAGTCTCTGGCACCTTCAGCCTGTTGTGTGAATGGTACAAACCGCAAATAAGATTTCAGAATTGCAAGTAGTTGCTAGTTCCAGCTTGGAAATATGTTAAAAAGCAAACAGTTCTGTTCTTTTCCTCCACCTTGATTGATTTGATGCTCTTGCCAGATGAAAAAAAAAAAGCCATTTTTCATTCATTAAAACAAAATCTCCTTTAAATTGTTTTACAGTTCTATGATAACAAACAGCAAGACAAAGATCACAGTTGAAGACTTTTATACCATCAAAATCGTTAGTCATTGTCTTTGAGCTTTGTATAAATAAATGATCAATGCCTCAAAACAAGACCCTTGAAGGTGTTTTTATAAGGCCACAAATGTGTCAAGCAGACTTATTAGATGTGAAGGGAATGATTATTTGTACAAAGTGAAATGAACATGTGCAATAATATTGTAAAATGTTTATTAGTCTAGAGTGTGCTGAATTTTCCTAAAATATATCAGGTTCTCAGTTTGCATTTAATGTAGTGTTAGGTATGACGCTATATCCTTCCTAGGCTATTTTCAGTTAGCGTTATGCTTTTTGCAGAGTAAATCATGGGTTTGTATCCTTTATAACAAGGGTATTATCAAACGTGAGGCAATGCTACCTGTCTAGAAATCCAGTGTGAAAGAAAACATGCAGTGATCCTTGGTTCAAAGGGAGGTTGATTGGACTGTCTCTGTCGAGCAAGTCTTTGCAAAGCAAGTGGGAAGTGAAGCTTGTGGAGTGCTCAGGCATTTCTGCTCTCCCATGGCAGTTGATGCACTCACACTCAAAGTGAGGAGCTCCCTCAGTGTTAATTCAGCTCATGTATGGCTGTGCATGGGAAGCTAAATTTCCAACAGAAGGACTAGATTCTGCCCAGACTGACAACCTGAGCAGAGCTGAAAGGGGGTGTTAGTCTCATACCACTCTTCCAAGATTTCTCCTCAGTGCCCTCGCTCCACCCTCCAGTCTCTATGTGTTTCTGCAGAGAGTGAGAGCAGAGAAGCAGTGGCTCTGTTCAATCTGACCCCCACAAACTCACAGCCCCTTTCCCCCACAGTCAGGAGGAGCAGTGAAGCATCTGCATGGTTTGTGGGGGTTTGGAATTAACCTGGGAGATGTGAGAAAAAGCCCTTTTCTGCTCTGTCCTTTCAGCATGGTGTAACTGGCTTCTAGTCTTTTACTCAGGGCCAAGTATTTGCGGCAGGGTGCCGGGAGGCAGCCTGTGACCTATGGTACAGGGCATGAATTTAGATAACCTGTAATGTTCTGAGATGCTTTGTGCATTCCCTCTAAATTATTAATCTGGTGGAGGAATTGAGCATGGGGACCTCAGCAGGCTACTGCATCCGTTCCTACGAACCATGAATTTTTCTGAGTTTTATTCTGCTCCCTCTCTATACAGAATATTGTCCCAGCAGTTGGGTTACTCCTCAGTTCAGTGTCACACATCCTGGTTCGCAGCGTTCCAGGCAGGAAGCGCTTCCTTCCTGGCTGAAGTTCATCCCCATACATTGCAATGCCCACACAGCCCTGAACACGGAGGGAGATATCCCACACGCAGAGGGGATTTAATCCCACTGCTGACCTAAAGCATTTGGGCACTGAAGTGCCTCCTGAACCTTCAAGGAAAACTGACTCAAGGAGCTACCAACAGCTATCTTTTACACTGGTAAGTAGAGTTTGTGGGCACTGACACTTAAGTGTTTAAAGACATGTGAGGAGTTAATTCAGTTAGGTCTATATACATCCATTTTCTCTTCTGTTCAGACACAAGCGTAGTGTCTGGACTTCAACAGGACAGCACCTTTCAATCCTTCTCCAGGAAGGATGTTTAGGTAGTCTTTGTTAGCAGATAATCTGAAACACAACTGCCAAAATTAATGGCACACTATGCCCCAGACTTGCATTTTCCTGTGGTATGGAAGTCCTGCAGACCAGAACTGTCCTAGTGGGACTGTCTCCAAAAGGATTGATGGCTACATTATTTACTGTTACCTTCCATTATGATTGCTCCCTTCTCAGGGTATAACCCAGAGCTGTTATTGGTTGTAGAAGCCTTCACATAAGAACTGAACGTAAATTTTATCCTTTTGAATTTTTTGAGGCATATTAATTTTGAAATGATATGTCTTGGTAATTCCCTAGGGAACTCTATGGAACATGTCAACTTTGAGTTCATATTCCTACAAAAATAACTTCAGGTAACTGTTGTCAGGTTACTCTTAGTCTCGCCTGGTTCAAAGAATTGGTTGAATTTAACGAAAAAATTAGGGGATCACACCTAGGGAATAAAGCTTGCTGTGAAATGTTTTTTGTGAAAGCCAGAGCCAGGTGAAAATCACTTAGTTTCAGGTTTCATTACAAATTTGAAAACCATATCTCAGGTTCACTGAAAGGTTGGTTAAGGGTCATGCAGCAGGGCCTAGTTTGGAATGAATGTAGCTGATTTATGTTGTTTCCAGCAGAACTGGGTATCGTTCATTGCTTTGACCTGGGTTCAGGGGTCTGCTCCTCTAAGCTCTACTTGTGTGTTGAAGTCAATGGAAATTTCCTCCACAGAGGCCTTGGAGGATCCATCTTGAGGAAAAACTCAGATTTTTGATTACTTTAAAGGCCAGGTTTATTTCAAGCCCTCACCACCTCTTTTGGTGTAAATCAACCTGATTCCATGTTAGTCAGCTAACTGCTTGGTTTCTCCTAGCTGAGAATCCGCCTTGACTTGGAGAATTCAGGAGCTGAGTAATTCAACAAGCTTGAAAAATACATCTCAGCTGAAATCACTAATTCCTACACAGCCCTGCTAGAGGGTCTCATTGCTGTTTTGCAGGCAGCCAAACCCACAGGTTAAAAGCTAGACTAGAGTGCTATTGGCTGAACATTAGCCACATCTTTGACTAATGAGCATCTGGTTCCCCTTACCATTAAGAAGATCCATGCAACTTACATGCAAGGACTTGCAGACCTGGCCATTGATGCAGAAGGATCACAGTCACTTCATCTTCCCCTGTGGCTCCTGATCTTTCCTACTCATGCCTCCAGGCTGTTCTTTAAATCCATGTTCTGGAAAGGGAAATGAATGGTGATAAGAAGACTGAATATTATCATAAAAGTTCTGATACCCCAGGAGCGCCTACTGGACTCTCATCACCAACTGGAACCTTTTCATCTTGCCTCTTTCCCAGTTATTAATAACTTGCAGATGCTTCCACAGCAGCATTCTTATGGGAGTCTGTTGACATCAGCATGGATTCCTTTCAGCAGTTACTAGTGCAAGAAAAAAATCTACCCAGAAGTTCTGGAGAGGGTTTGTTTAGTACCCCAAATGCAGGAACATTTACACATGTAGCAAGCCTAGAAAATGAGGCTAACATTCTGTTCTTAAGAAGTGGCTGGAGCGATGCTGTGTTTGTCATGAAACCAGAAGCGAGGCTCACTGTGAGCTCAGTGCTTGATCTGGGATCTATAAACATTAACCTGGAAATTAACCTGGAAAATCAATGGATTTGGCCAGCTAATAAGGTAAAATTGAATTGTTCCATCTGATTTATCCATGTAATTCTCTGAGAAAGTCTGTACTCCCTAAAACAGTGATGTGTCCAACATAGCAATCAGTCAGAGCCTCATCAGTATGAGCTGGGATACACTTCTCATCTGTTGACCAGAAGGTATACCCTAATGATCAGATTGTGGTTCAAACATCATTTGATGAGGTCTATGGAAGGCTCCAACTGAGAAGCAAATCCAGAGATGGACTTGTCCTCTGGGGCTAGGGTGAGTGGTGAGCTCTGTAACATGCTGAGTCGATCCCATGGGGATCAACAGTACTTTGTCTCCTGGTGGCTAGCTTGAGGTAACTTTGTGCATGTGTATTTTGATCAGTAGTAGATGTGAGACAATTCAGCTTAGCTTAACCCTCCTTCTGGGTGAGCGAAGTTAATTCAAATTACGTTGTGCTTTCTGTGGACTAAGAACGTGTAGAGGTGGTCACTGTGGTAGTTCATGTAACATAAGAACAATTATATTGGGTTGTGCCAGGGGTCTCTCTGATCTGGTACGTGGTCACTGATGGTGGTCAAGGGAAGACTACAAAAGCAGCCATGCATTTGGTGATATTCCTCTGGAATCACTCTGCAAGCCTCAGCATTTTATGGTTCAAAGACGTATTAGGCAAAGGCAGTGTTATATATTTGCAGAAGGGGAATTTGATCACTTCTTGAACCCATATACATTTCTGGCTATTGTAACATCCCAAGCAAGAAGTTCCACAGCTTAACCAGGTGGGAGCTTAAACAGCTCTGGGAGGAACTGTTTCCTTTAGTTTATTCTCAGTCTGCTTCTTCCTGTTTCATTCTCTGCTTCCTTGTGCTGGAAAGGAGAGTAAACATTTGATCCCTACTCACTGGGCATAGATCACTCAGGGTCCCATGGATCTCTGTCACATCCCATCTCAGTTATCTCTTCTCGTCTGAGAAGTTCTTCTCTAGTTAATAATTCCCCTTGTAAAAGTCATTCTAGACCTTGGAGCATCCTTGTTTTATTGCTCGTGCAAATGTGGATATATGAAAAGATCATTTGCATCAGGATTTTTTATTCAGATCCATTTCCTTTTGCAACTCATAGCACAAATCAAGTGAAAAAAAAGAATAGCAGGCATCCAAGACCAGCGGAATCTGCTTGGTTTCATACTGATACCCTCTCCACCACTCCCTCCTGTTTGTATGAGTTATGGCAACCCAGGTCTAGCAAATTCCTTGTTTACTAGCCCCCTCCTTCCTCCTGTATCTGAGCCTTAAGGAATTAAAGATAGGGTGACAAAATGTGATTTTAAAAGCTCTCTACAAGGTTAGCATAGGAAACAAGATTGTTTGTCCTTTTGAAGGAGGTGGTTGGATTTTACCTTTTATTAGAGATTATCCTTGCTCATTTGTTTAAAAGGCTCGGACTGTTTGCATTAGGCTCTTCAAACTCTCAGGGTGGGGTAGGGAAAGATGTTCAGTATGTATTTACCATGTTACTAAGGCGCATCCAGCAGTAACCCAGTTTCCAACCTCTGTGTGGCCTGTCTGTTTTACATGCTATGGACAAGTACATTACTGTTTTAACAGTCGACTTCCTGTGAAATGGAAAGCTGGATTTTATTGATCTTATGCTATTTCATATCCACCTACTCTCAGCTGCATGGTGTTCGCTTGGAATGCATTTGAGTGGATGTTCTTGGAAAAACCTCAGTCTGTGGAACAATACAATGCTTCTTTGTTTGTCGTCTTCTTGCTGTGGCCGGTTAGGCCTATTGAATGAACCTCAGATGTTTTCATTTGTTCTTTGGTGAAAGTTTATATGACTTAAGCTGTCTTTTTACCCTTCCCTCTCTGCTCTTTAGATTCCTTCTGAAGGACAAAGCTCGTTGAATTAAATTGCTCTGTATTGTAATTTCAAACTTTAATGAAAGTTGTTTCAAAGTGTTATCTCATTTGGGGACTGAAATGACTAAGGGCCACCATTCTTGTGTCAATAGAAGAGTCTCTGTGGCTTTGGAGTTGTTTGCTATTTCTTTTAAGAGATCGACACTTTGAAAGGGTCATTTGTTTCCCTACATTTCCTATTATAAAAATGAAAATAACGAATAGTTGGAGGGCCAACATAAAGCAACTGTATTATACATGCAGGAAGAAGCAATGTGTAGTCTAGCTATTGAAATAGTAGACCGAGGATTATTAAAAAGAAGCCTTACTACTATTTTTGAGACCTAAAAACACTGAGACTGTTTATTTTATGTAGATAAGAAGCCCAATTCTTTGCAATGCAGACCCTCTGCTTTCCTGGAATCACATGGCTGAAGATGGCCTTCTGATATGTTGTATTAAAGATCATAATTTAAATAATGTGTCCCTAGATAACAACCTTGGACTGAGCCTTTCAGGCTTCCCCTGAAATCACAGCACAAAGGCTGTGACTGTGTGTAAAAGCAGATGTTTGAAGTACATGTATTTCCAGTGGAATTCAGTGGCGACAAATATTACATTAAAAAGGGATTTTTTTTAAAAAATAGAAGAAGCTGTTGAGTAGCGTTCATGGTAATGAGCGACTATGATCAAGTCAGGTTCTTTATTGATAATAATCCCTGGTCCCTGTGTCATTGGAAACAGTTTCTATAGGTACAAATGAGCTGGTATAAAGGAAGCCAGTAAATACATTATGGCTGGGTGGGAGGTTACTTCATTTAACTTCCGTCTTCCTTTCTTTGCGCTCCTATTAAGTTAAATAATGGCAGCCTACAAAATGAAGGAGTGATTGAAGTGTGCCTGCAAACCAATTATATCATTCTGGAAATGGTCTCCAGGATTCTTTGTGTACATACATGCATGTGTGTGTCTTGTCTCTCTTGGCTGGGACTCTTACTCTCTTGAAACTGCTGTTTTATGGACATTGTGAGAGCCTTTGGTTTTCAGAGTTGTTCCTTTTATTCTTCCCCCTCTTCTCAGCCCCTGGTTGCATTTTGTGTCACAAAAGGTTTTGTAAGGGTTGTGCTCTGAATATAGAGTTTAGAACTGATCTTGCATTTTGATCCTCAGGCAGAATCTCTGTTGGGTTTATTTAAAAAGGAAAATAACAAAAAAAGACTAAAAAAGACATTCTGACTATCATGCAAAAACCAAATCTAACATCCATTGCCTCTCTGGGAATGTTATCAGAGAAAAGAATATCCAGAGTCTGGCCTAGAAGGGAAAACATGAATAGCGCCTTCATACTGAAGCCAAATACTGATTTCCTGCATGACAGAGGGTAGGACATACTGACTGTCCCACCGTATCAGATCAGTGACCCCTTTAGCCTTTTCTCTGACAGGAGCCAGAGAAAAAGTTAAAAATTCCATAATGGATAACTCCTGTATTAAGATGTCAGTGAAGCAAATTTCTTGCCCATCTCCATTAGATATTGATTTATAGAGCCTGAAGGATTCTATCTCTCACATTTTGTGCTTTTGCTACAACGTAGGTGAAATTCTTCTCATTTCCACCAGTATGTCATCCTTTTCAAATCCAGTGGAACTCCTGGACTCAGTAATATCACGGGAGAGGCAGTTCTATAAGTTAATAGAGTAAGAAGGTAAATAATAAAAGCATCTTGCTGATTTGCATTCTCATCAGCTGCCCTTTTCAGGTGTTATGGAAAAGAATAAATACAAAGCCACCACTATGCTTTTTTTGTTCATGCAGTCCCTCTCCGTTGGTCTTGGTGACCAGTTTTGTCTGGTAAGTTTAAGATGGGTGAAGCTAGGTAAGATTAGACTCATCTCAAATGACACATAAACTCACTGTACATCACTGTGATGAGGTTTATCTAAGCCATCTGGCCCTTCATGAGACATGACATAATCACAGGGTTACAACTTAGTAAACCATTTCTAGCCATCTTAATGCAAACAATGTATATAAGTGATTAGGTCAGACCCACAGCGCTGCATAAATCACTTGAGGTTTAGCACAGTAAGCCCAAACTGGGAATGAAGCATGCAGAGAGGGGCAGCATGAAACACCAGGGCTACGTAGTACCCTGAGGCTGGGCAGGCAGAGATCTTGCTTCTCCCTTTGACTTTTATTGTGGCTAGGGCTGGAAGTGGCCCTTCTGCTTGACCCAAGGCATGGCACGAAGACAGCCAGCCCCACCAGATGACTGTCCTGATGCAGCTTTTAAAGCTGACCTCCCACGTATGCCCTGCTGTAAGGTTGGGTGTTCAAGAGGAAAGCTGAGGTGTGGTAACCTGCTGTGCATCTAGTGGGGTGGTGTGTAAATAACCTCCCCAAGCAGATACGGACTAGAGCAAAACCAGCTAGGCTAGATGGCATGAGGTCTGGCTCCTTGCTTGTTTTATATCAGTACCTACCCTTCAGTTAGAGTGAGAGTCTCAGGCAAGATCCCATGATTATGTGCATGTATTGCTTCTTATGATAAATCCACTTAAAAGAATTTGAAAAGGATTAGCAGACGATTAATAGATATTTTTTAAGAGATTATAAATTATTCTGGATGCCAACAGGTTGAGTGTAATCATGGCTTAGGGCTACCTTTTACTGAGGGCTTTATAATGATCTGTAACTCGCAGTGTTCATGTTTATCACCACATTACTACATCTATTAATATTCTCTTGACTCTTTTTAAAAAACTTAAAAGCGCAACCTTAGCTGTGAGATAAACATGTCTGTATTCCCCTCTGTGTTTTATGATCGCAATGTTGCTGTAGCTGTGGCAGTCTAAAATACCTGTGAGATAAACTCACCTTATTGTATTTTATAATATTTATTATGAGGGTTGTGGTATTGTACCTGAGATGAAGTGGGAACTTGCATTTAAAACCCTCTGTCATTTCATTCCAAACTTGAGTTCAGAATGATCCTAGAAACTGAATTTCTCTCTCTTTAATCTCAGAGGTGATTCTGTGCCTGGGTATTTCTTGGTGCGCATGGAGGGCAAAGTCAGTTTTCAGTCTTGTGACTTGGGAAAAGTTTAATGACAAAGGTATCTTTAGGACACCGTATGAACACTCATTCAAAGTAGTTGTTATTAGAGTCAGTAGATAGCAGCAGCCTGCTGGAATGAGATGTAGAGATCTCTTCTTATGTTTCCTTCCTCTTTTACAGGTTAGTTTCCCTTTGCACATGTAAAGATGCATTACATATGTACTACCTTACTGTTTCTTTAGTCATTACCAAAGCATTTTATTCTTATTAGCTGCTGTGAATTTGGAAATGTCATAAGAGAACAGAGGATCCCTTTTACAAAAAGACCCAAACTGCATATTTAACTTCAAAACTTAGAAATGAAACATAGCATCTTGCAGCAGTCTGAAGTGTTTGTGTCTATGCATGTACAAAAAAGCACACTAGAAGATATTCAGAAACTGAGGCCCAGAAATCTCCCTGAAAATCCCTCCATAAGATCCTTGTTTTGATTTTCTCCAACTTTTCCTAAGCTTACTCTTTTCAGCCTTTATTTTTCTATGCTGCTGAGAATTGTTCCCCAAGAAAGTTTCACCCCAAATGATACAATTGTTTTGAGAAAGTAAAGCAATACTACAAGGGACCCTATTGCTCTCTTAAGAGCAGCCCAAACCATTCTGCGTTTGCAAGCAGCACTAAGATATTTGACATGGAGGGGGACTTTGCTGTTTCTGTGAGTGACGATGTGGATTTGGCTGGGTAAAGGCCTCTGAGAAGAAAAAAAATCACAGTTTGTTATGAGCTCAGTAGAAATTTGTTAAACGGGCATTGATTTTTGCCTTGTGTGTGTCTATCTGTTAAAATCAGTCCCCAGAGAGGAGGCTGGACTTCCTCCCTGCCTAGTGCCTGGCCTGGACTTTTTTATTATTATTTATTTATTTATTTTTATTTTTTTTGCAATTACTGTACTCTAGGCCTGGGAACTGAGACCCGAGGGTCTCCCCTCACTGTTGGTACTGCCATACCAAACTGAGAAGGAAGACACACAATGGTGGCTTCCTCCTTTTTATGGGACAAAGAGGGAGAAAGTATAGGTAAGAAGGTGAAGGAGACTGGCATTTGTCCTCTTTCCTGAGCATCTTCTTTCAGCTGTTCTGAGAGACAGACCTGTGAACTTTTGGTTCTTGCAGCCTCTGGATTAGTTGATACATTTTGACTGTTTTTTCTTTTTATAGTCTAAAGTTACTTAAAAATAGTAATGACTATAATTCATTCCCCTTCTGGGGCAGTTGTGATGAAATATTATGGTCCACAACGTTTTCCACAAGTAGAGATACCAGATTTGGAGCTATAGAGTAACCAGTAACGAGGAAATTACTGTGTTTCCATTTTTTACACTTGGACAGTTCTACAACTCACTGCCTTTGACATTTCATGTCTGCTGATAGTAGGGAAAGACATCTCCGTCATTCTCCTCTTCCCTACAGCTCTGTCCTTACCTTGATTTCTTCCTGCCCTGGTTGGCTTGTTCCACTCACCAGGTCACCTCATTTAATGTAAGTCATAGATGATGAATTGTCTCCCATACTGGTATTTTAAGGTTACCTGAGGTGCAAACTAGGCATATGAAAAGCAGAGATGCAGTCCCTCTTTGGTGCAGGGTTTGGGAAGCACGTTGTAAAGGAGGCTTGGGCTAAGCATCAACTGAAGAAGATTATAGAGGCACTTTGAATAATATTATATCCAGCAAACATCATCCATCCTGGTCAGTGAGCAAAGCAGTGGCTGTGTGAAAAAAATAAATAGAGGATCATGTATTTAAAGACTCTGGTGTAACACAGACAGCCAAGGGAGCTGTGCAAAAGTTACACAGACATTCTTAATTCTGTAATTTCCTGACTTTAGATCACTTGACCTGTGCAGGTTTAATGTCCTGTATATATAAGTTATTTTAAAGTCCAGTAAGTGCTTATATTCTTGAATATATACTTCCAACAGATTGATGCATAACTCACAAAAATTTTTAACCCCAGCATCTGTATTTATACACAGAGATAGCTGTTGCTATGGTTATGTGATGTCCTGAAAACGCTCAATCTTTCTTTTCCTATTTATGTTTCAAACAGGTCTTGGTCAGGTAAAGTAAATATCTTGCCTTAATTTAGGTTTTATGCTTGCTGTTAAACTTATTAAAAAAAAAAAAAAAAAACAAACTAAGCATTTCACAGTAGAAACACACAAATTTTACATTGCCTGGCAAGTCGACTTTGGCATTTTTCCTTTAAGTCAGTTTGTTTTTCTAATATAAAACTAATATGACATAATGTATAATCTAATTTGGAAATTACAATTTACTTGGAAGGATTATGCTGCCAGCCAATACCAACAAAGAAAGAAATTATTCGAGAATGTTTCTTTCCTTCTTAACGTGGTCGATAATTTATTTTTCCTTTAGAAGATTACTTTTTTCTTTACGACATTTCCTGCTGGTGTGATTTGCATTAGGATTAAATAATATGTTCCATGCTTAACGTATGCACTGAAGAAAGTGAAGTTTTCTTCAAATTAAAAAAAAGGTGCAAATTGCTTATCTTATTATGAACTTCACTCTACTTGCTTCGTGGTGAAGTGTGTTGATCATTTTCAGATGGTTTCACAGTAATTACTTTATTTGTACTGACAGTATTTACTTGAAGGGGCAATTTGAAATGGGTAGATCTGCGTCTTTTATGAATCAAGGCCACTAAGACGGCTTAGAACCGGAGAAGCTGAAAAATGGATAATCCAACCGTGGTAATTCTGACTAACACCAAATTATCATGTTGACTCTCGTTAACCACAGAAGTTTAAGTATTAACCCAACACGTTGTGTTACGGTGCTGTGGGGGAGCATTTGTTTAGGAGCTTCCCGTTAGCAGCAGCAAGTCAGGAGTACATTAGTCGTGCCGTAAGTCCCTGCATCTTCTGCAGATGCAGCACAGGGAGCCGGGAGGAGAGAAGACTTGCTAGCCTCAAGCATGTAAAGGAGCATTAAGCAGGAGGGTGCCCAGTCACTGGAACAAGTCTGTGTCTGGCACAGCAACTAAAAATGCAACCTCTAGGTTAAGTGGAGAAAATTAGACACAGAAGACCCATTTTATGCAGAAGTTACAATCCTAAGCAAAATATGATGCGGACTAAATAAGAGTACTCTTTAGGGGAAAAGAAAAGTAGAGGGAAAAAAGCAGAAGGGAAGAAACTCTGTACTTGTTTCTGATTTCTCCAGTTAGATTACATGCGAGATCCAACTACACTGCTATTTAGGCTGATTTAAAGGAAGATCTGCTACCTGATTTGGGTGATCTTGGGTTTGAGCTTCAAATCTGAGCTCGAGTCATGGCTCTGCCACAAAGTTCTTATTGCAACCTTTGGCAAGTCACTTATCCTTTCCATTCCTCAGTTTTCTGTCTGTAAAAGCAGGGGTCGTTCATTTTTTCTCACTTCTTTCCCTTTTTCCTATTTAGTCTTGAGTTTTGAGGCAGAGATGATTTCTTTCAGGGTATTTATTCTGTTATTTTTTACAAGTGCCCAGCACAATGACACCTCAGTCTCAGTTGGAATCTTGGTTATAATACAGATAATGTTATTGTTGACAGCTGTTGTTGTATCTGTGTAATTTGGTAGCATAAAGCAATAAAGCTTCCTCCTCTCCTGGTATGTAAAACTTAGAGAACATTTTTGTTGACTCTTCTTCTTGTTTGTTCTTTAATAAAGTTAGCTCAAAGCTATTTTCTGCAAGGCTGATCCAGTACTCTTGGTAGTAAACCAGAATTTCCAATGACTTCAGGGTGCTGACATCCTGCTGTAAAGCTCTACCTTGTGTTGTAGTTCCTTATCGTGGAACCTTGAAGATAGGCTGATATCATAGTAGGTCATATACGTAGTAGGTAATTGGCATCACCACTTTAAAGAGTCTTTTCCCTGAGCCTTTTAAATATATTTTCCTACTCTATGTAATTCTGTTCTTCTGAAGCTGAAAAATAAGCTCTGTATGTATTGAATTTTTAATTTTTTCTTCCTTATGCAGGCATGCAGTCCATTTGTCCCTATCTCCATTGACTGGTTTGTCAAATTTGGTTGAAAAACTGGTAGGGAGTTGGAGGCATCAGAAAACTAATTTCTTACAAGATTCATGAAAACCTGAAGCTGAGTGGTGGAAAGGGTGGGGTGTTAGCCCCCTCTGGAAGAGCTATGATTTGAACTCAGCCCTAGTTTTAGACACTGGGGAATCTAAACAACAAACCTCATCGGATACCAGCCTACATAAGTTCTGGCACTCCTGAAACTTCCCAGCTTGGCAGCATGAGTTGTGAGTCAAATAAAAAATGTATTAGATTATCCTAAAGATGCTTTCTCTGTTTAAAGAACATTTCCATTAGGACACCAAACCTGGATGCCCTCTTCTGGCTTCCCCACAGAGTGGTTGTGGCCATTACCATTTGCACTGGTGTGGGAATTTGAAGCCCATTAAGCCCCATTGCTGTAACCTTGACGTTGCCAAACAGGGAAAGCGACTTCGCAAAGCTGCTGTGGAAATGAGACAAAATTCCCCAAACTCCACCCATAAAGCCGTTTTCACCTCAGTCTGATAACACTACCTCTCCTGAACTAACACCAGTTAAGTGTTGGGGTGGGGAGTAGTGGTTAATAGCTCTCTTGGAATAACTTGAATACCAACCACTATAAGCACAGAAACAAACTTTTGTTTGGACACAAATAATATTGTGCTTCTACTGCAGGGACTGGTGTCAAGTGAGTGCCAAAGTCCAACAGCAGCCATCAGTTTATATAGCAACAGAAGACAGTGAAGTTCAGGGGCAGGCTGTAAAGCTCTGCATGTCGTCACTGCCATTTCCAGCCTTAACTGCTGGACTCAAAGAGAGAAAACGACATGGAGATAAGGTGCATGATCTCACTTTTATGGGCTGCATTTGGCCTTGTGGATTGTCCACTCCACAGCTTAATCTAAAAGTCCGTCTTTGAGACATGGAGGGATTCATGCAGGGTTAACAGAGCTGCGCTATGTACTTGGAAAACGAGTATGGACACGCTGAAACACCCTCCAGTATATCCCACCATAAAAAATACGTATCAAGTTTCTTGTGTGGCATTTGAGGACTATAAACATGTTGCCATGATTTGCTATGTTTCCTGAGGGTTTACAGAAAAAGTGGCTTTTTTAGGAGACTGCCATATTGAGATTGACAATTTGATGTAAACCATGGCTCAGCATCCAATGTTCTGTTTAATGCAATTCTCTGTTTGTCAGCTGTAACCAATTATGCTTTGCATTGTGTTAAATGACACCAACATGGCTTCTTTCTACTGTGTTGTTGCAAATATCGTTTTATATGCCTTCCATGGCTATGCCCTGTTGGAAGCTATGTCGTGTATAAGCTGCTATTCCTCTCCCTGTGTGCTGGTGAATGGTGAGATACCCAGACCAAAGCTGAATTTAGGAATGTTAGGAAGTCTTTTCTGAGGCTCGAGAAACAGGATTTTGAAGAAAGCATGGGGACTTGAAGCAGTGTAACAATAGGGCAATCATCTGTAGCTAAAAATGGCATCTGAGATCGTTTTGGAAGGTCGTGGGGATGGTGTACTGTTTCCAAGGGCTGCTAATTCTGGTGTTTGTAATTGCAGCCACTAATCAAAAACCTCGTAACTGGAATCAAGTGGCATCTTTAATGTCATCTGCTTCCTCTGTCCACCTCATACATGGAAATACAATGAAAACCCTAATCCTCACTGTCCCCGCACTGTGTTGGGGATGTCACAGTGAAGTCTAGGACCTGAAAGGAACCTGGAGAGGCGGGGACATGTATTATGTGCACAGAGGGAATTTTCCAGAGAGTGCTCCTAGGTGCTGGTGTCTTCTTCATTACCAGGGCTGTTTTCTTATTGCTCTTTCTAAAAGAAGGAGCACTTTTTCTGTAGGGAAAATTCAATAGATGGTGTGGTTCATTTTAAACCACTTGTTTGTGAAGCTATCAGTTAGGAAACTGTTTGTTGGCTCTGTACAGGTGCACGTCTGCCAGAGAAGTAGATCATGGCAGCTATAAGTCTTCAACACATCTACTCTTTGTGTTTTTTTGGGAGTTGAGTAACATCTCTGAATGTGATGGAAGGATCTCCAGATATGAGGGCATCTGAGGGGTGGGCATATCTCCGTGAGGCATTTGAAGATTTTAATCTCAGAAGGTAAAAGTGACCACCCTGTAAATCTATCTAGCTCAAGAGCCTGTTCCTGAAAGAGGTCACAAGTGGGTACAGACAGAAGAGGAAAAATGCAGGGCAAGCATATAGAGTATTTCCAAATGCTCCTTATCCTCCAGGTACTCTCTAAGGACTTTCTAGACTAGAGGTGGTTTAATTTTTTTAATGACCATCACTGATTCTTTTTCATGAACTTTTGCAGTTCTTCCTTTAGACTTCATTTCTTTTAATACATATGCTGTGGCAGAGAGTCCCACAGTTTAACTCCACATTGCATTTCAACCACCAAAAATTGTCTCCTTTCATTTGCTTTGAACCTGCCGCAAACCAGTCTCATTTGATGCTCACTTGCCAGCAACCCCAATTCTGGTGTTGGAAGAGATGTCAAACAACTGATTCTTACCCAGACGTAGGATTTTGTAGAACTGAATCATATTTCCCCATTGTACATCTCTTTTCTAGCTTGTGGCCTGCTTAGTCATTCCTTGTATAGAAAATATTGCACCTCTCTCTCCTCTCCTTAGTCTACCTCAGTCTCATCCTCAGCCCCATAACAACAACTGGTCTGGCTTCACAGCATAGGCAAAAGAGGCCACAGGACCTTGCTCCTCAGAGGCCATGGACCTCGGCTGCAATTGCTCTGCTTCCTCTCCACCAGGACCCCAGATAGGGTCCTCAAAGTTCAAAGGTTTTGCACAAAGCAGCTGGGATTGCCTCACTCAGGTGAAAGCTGGAAATATCTCAGTGTGCTCTCTTCTGTTTTTCCAGCATCAGTCAGCAGCCGTGGTAGGCACTAAGGTATGTGACAACCAGGCGATGGGATTACTCTGCTTTTAGGAGGTTTCATTTCAGCTCCCTATTTGTTTGCAGTCTGTTTGCAAGTTTCATGAGGGAGTGGATTTGGAGATCAGGGTCCAGGGATGTTGCAGCTGGGAAACAGATGCAATTTGGAAAACACTTCTTGTTTTTGGCTTTCATGTCTATTCTGACATTGACTATGGATTTCACCATGGCAGCTGGGTGAGTGCTTTAACCGTGTGTCTTCATCCTGCTGCAGAGTGGTTGGGGTTACAGAGCAAAAATTTCCCAGTCTACTTGGTGGATAATCTAGGTAAAAACAAGTAGGTAGAAACTAGGTAGAAACAGGGTTACCTTCACTCTGCAGCCTGTGACCTTGCTCATCATTAGAATAAGTGAACGTGATTTTCCTCCTTGGTATCATTAAATCATTAAATCCAAGCATGGAGTGAGGAAGCAGAATAACACTTTATGAAAATCAGGTTGTTTCCTTTGTGATTGTCTATCAACTAACTTCAAACCCAGGATTTAGCTGCTGCTTGTTTATAAACTAAACTTTTCCTCTTCATGGTCCCATAAACTCTCAAAAAAAATGGAGACACTCATCATGGTAGCAGTGAGAGTTTTATCTGTACTATATTTTACTCAGATAGTTCCAGCACATCCATGTGCTGGGTGAGCAACTGCACAACTTTTTTTTTTTTTAATCATTTTTCTATTAGAAAGTTATTTTCTAGCAAAGTAAATAAAGGGGAGGGTATGAAAATTGAAAATTTTCAGTTTTACCTAAAGACATTGGTTTAAAAAAGCTGAAAAAGAACCTCTATGTTCCATTGCTTTTGGCAATCAGAACCCGAAAACAGCTGTTTTTAAAAAACTTCACATATTTTGACAACGTAGCATAACATGACAGAAAACATTAAAATGAAGAGCAATTTTGTTTTCATTCAACCCCCCCCCCCCATTTCCATTGTATCTATACTTTTTGCCAAGGAAGAGCAGTGATTCCGAAACTGTGTCCCTTATCCGTGTGGCCATAGTGGGCATATTTCTCCCTTCCCATCAATGACTGTTCTGCTTGAGCCATTCTTCCCTGGCTGCAACACAATGTTTTTAAGCATTTAATACCAAAAAAACAGGGCTGGCTCTAGAACCCAGCAAATTAACTGGCTGCTTTGGCCAGCTGGTTTTGGGGGCAGCCAAGGGCCCTGGATGACAGTAGAGCCTCGGCAAGCAGGCAGGAGCTCGGCTGTCATCCCTTGCTGCTGGCTCCCTCGCCAGGGCTCTTCCTGGACTTCAGCCAGCTCAACTTTCCTCTCCGTCATTCCTCTTCTGCTTGAAGGAGTAACAGCCCTGGCCTGGCCTCCGCCTCTGGGTGGTGAAAGGCAGTTGTACCTGCTCTGTGAGACCTGGCTCTGACACACCTGCTCGACAGTTGTTTCCCCTTGATGAGGGCCCTTATGGTGGCAGTAGCATTCTCTGCTTACAGCGGTTCAAGCATAGCAGGTTGCAGGGAGAGGGGTAACAGTCCTAGTCACAACCTCAAAATGAATAAATAACAATAGTCATCTTTGCTCTTCCTTTATTCGCTGCTGAATTTGAGTTGCAAACTGATTTGCAAACTGTATGACATACAAAACTTATCGTTATTCCAGGAGAAAGGCTGGATCACCAAGACATACAAGGAGTTATCTCTATTCCCTGATCATGATGTGAGGTTTGCTTCAGGAAGTTGTCTTGAGGGCTGCCTATTGCTTGTGGTCCCTTGTCAGCATTTGATGGCGCACACAGCAAAGATGTCTCTGTGGGAATCAGTGTTCAATGATGCACATAGCAAAGGTGTCTGCATGATGACCACTGAGGGCAAGGCACCCAGTTGGTCTGTGCATGAGCCCATGTGAAAGGCAATTTCCTGGGAAGGAGCCAGAGCACACATCTGTGGCTGGAGAGTGGGTTTTCCCACCAGGAGATCTGGAATTCTGTTCCTGTTTGACTTTTCTGTGACCTTCACAGGCTTCCCTAGCTAGGAAAGCATGCTGCCTGGAAAGGCAAGCAGGAAAGATATTGGGATGCAGAGAGATTCAGCCTGGCTAAGTGAGGGTTTTGTCCCTGCCTCCACACACTTTGAATTAGGCCCTTGTGCATAACCTGTGGATCTTCTGAGAGTCTCAACTGAGAGAAATCCATCTGGGAGAACACCACAAAGTTCTGCCTAAAAGACTCTCACTGCCCAGATTTCTTAGGATAAAGGCTTCTACATCATACACTTATCTCCAACTGGAGTCTGAATATAAATTATCTATTTGGCCCCAAACCTGCCCTGTGGGCTGGGAGAGAGGTGGCTCTGGACAAGAACTTTACCCTGAGGAGATCGCTCCAGGTTGTTGGCAGTGCCCAGATAAGGTTTATTGCTGCAGGCCTGATGCTCAAGCAAAGACACTGAGGGCACATATTCCTCCTCATCTCTCTGAGCCACTACCTGCTGGCAGCCTGGCGGGGCTCTGCTGTGTCTCTACGGGCAGCTGTCACAGGATTTCTAAATGCTCTTAGGGAAAAAAGGAAGAAAATAAGCACAGAGTTTTATCAAGTGCGATTGTAACACTCCATTAGCTGAAAGCTGATTTTCTGGATAATGGACTTTGCTTTAAAGATTACTGCTGGAAGCTGGTGCTTCTCCATAAAACCTGTGAAGATTACACTTTATGATGATAACACTTTGACTCTCTGAAAGTGTCCTTCACCCCACTTCTCTCACAGCTTTGCAAATATTCATTTAAGCTTTGAACAGCCTTGTGAGACAGAGATTTTTTTTCTTCCCAGCAGCAGATTGATGGAAACTGAGGCACATTGTGGTAGCACAATTTTTCCAAGGCCTCAGAGGGAGTTAGGAGCTGAACTACCCATTCTTCAATCCTCAGGCCTTAGCAGTGCCGGTACAGCCCCTGGAGGTGATAGTTGTAGTAGGAAGGCAGTTGAGTGTCACCTACAAATGTTCTTTTCTTTCATGGTTTCTATGTTGTCCCTTCTCCTCTTTCCCTTCTCCTTCTCTACTCCTTGCTTACCTAATGGAAAGGAAGACCGTAATAACACTCAGCATTTAGGTAGCAGTTGCTCTACTGGGCAAGGAAAGCTTGCTCTCTACAGCTTGGCTTGCATGGAAGAAAGGATGAGGAGCTTGGATTTTTGCTGGGGAGATTCAAGTCAAAAAACCTTTCTATTAGGAAGGTGAGTGAAGCCGTGGATTGTATTGCCTGAAGTCTCCACTCCAGGAGGACTTTGAGAACAGACACACAAATATGTCAAGTGCTGTTTGCCTGCACTCAAGGGGATAGATCAGACAATTTTGCAAAACCTTATATTTTTGTGATGTGATTGTACATGTACAAGTGTGCTTTGGTACACATTGCACATGTACAAAAGTGACCAGGTGTAAGTACATGGGAGAGATAAGGTTGTATAAGATGATACCACTTTTCTTCTGCCAACAGGTGATATATTTTAGGACTGGTAGCCTCGTTTTCTAGAGGAGGAAAAATATCACTGAAACAGGGTTTCTAGTGGAACTTTACCTGATATCCTGCAAAGCAACTGGTGGAAAGAAGTGGTCAAAACCAGTGCTCAGGGAAGGAGTAATCAACAAATAACAATTTTCCTCCCAAAATTTCAACCTGAGTGCTCATTTCTGGTTCTTATGAAGTAGCTCTGTCCTGCAAAGGATGATAGGAGATCCTGGACTTGTAGCTTACCAAGCCTATCCCCCAGAGCTGGGGCAGCCTGGCACATCTTTGTAGCTTCCTCACCACCTATGGCTGCTGGAAGGGGCTGGCAAGGCTGTCTGTCACATTGCCAGCAGTGCTGCTCTGATCCAGGAGCATCTGACCTCCACCTCTTGTGCAGGGTAAATGGCTCTCCAGAAGGGGAAATGGATACATGTTCCTCCTGGCCATTCACCTGTGAAAAGCCAGCTAGCTCTTGATAAAACGTATGTTGCGGTATTCATGTCACACCATGCCACAGGCACAAGGAAAAGTTGAAGGATGTGTAGATGTTTGGCCTGGAAAAGAGTAGAGGCTCACAGGGACTTGCCTAACCTTCCTCAAAAGTACCTGCAGCTCAAGAGCACCCAGCTCATAGAGAGCAGTATTCATCAGTTGCATTCTGAGAACTTGGAACAATTTAACTGAGATGACCTCTGCTTACAGTCTGGATGGTTGGACTGAAATGTCCATATTGACCTAATAAGCTGGGCTTTCTGATTCCTATTCCGATCAGTTAATTACTTTGTATAGCTTTGGCCTGGTGTCACACAGTTTTGGCGTGACTCCTCTGAAACCTAGAAACAGGCTGTGTGAAAACCTGAGGCACAGGGACTTCACTAGAGTCTAGACTGCATCAGCCTAGGCGTTTTATTCTTAGTCAAACAGAAAGGAAAAACAGGAAAAATAAGACTGATCACACCTACAGCTCCTTAGTGACACATAAGCAGAAATGGAAAAGCTCAAGCTACACTTTCAGAAATGGATGCTCACCCTGTTACAGCCCGGGCACGGGACAGCACGCAGCTCTAGGAGCAAAGGGCTTGTTTGCTGAGTATTTTCCAATGTGCTTGGGGCCTGGGTTGGGATACTTGTGCCCATGGCACATTCCAGGGTAAGCTCCTACCTGATGCAAATAAAAGTGTCCCAGATTGGCTGTCAGTAATTTGAGCTGATGGCCTGGAAATATCCATGGCAAACGCCTAGACTCAACCACAATGCAACGATTCAGGTGATCATATTGGCTAGGACAGACCTGCCATTGGGATCTTGCCCTGGCTGGCGTGCCCAAGGTTTTCTTCTGTTTTCCTTCTCCAAGCAGCCTTTGAAATGAAAGTCCTCGTGTTCAACTGCCAGTCTCCAGCGAGCAGACGTATCCCCCACCTAATGACCAGTGCAGGTGGTTTGCTCCACTCACACGACCAGTTATAGGGCACGTATCCTTTGTAACCCAGCTTTTAAAATGTATTTATTTTGGAGTTTGCTTGCTGCAGTGAATGCACAACAGGGGAAGACTGTGTTGTGAAACACTCTCCTTCTGCTACTTTGGCAAATGCTGTTTAGATTTGAATTCTTCCTTAGTATTTCAGAGCCTCACAGTTTATGAGTAAATGCTCAGCAGTGCCGTGTGTGGGAACTAAAGAAGTAACGTGACACTTTATTGTAACTCTCTGCTTTTAAACTTTGTGTAGCAGGAGGCAGAGAGCATGCTTGTATGTATGCTTCTATAAATATAAATGATGTGCAGAAGAGAAACGTGCATCTTTTACATTTTGTTATATTTTGGACATCTTAAGGGTGTGAATTAGCATCGTCTTTCTTTTTTTTCCTGTTCTGTCTTCTAGGAGTAATTATATTCTCAGGAAAGGCTTTTCCACTTCTGAGATGTCTTTTATCACCCATAGTTCACATGTAAGGAAAGTAACACCAGTCAGAGGAAGAATCAGAGGACAGTGTAAGTTAGGTGATTGGAAAGAAACTTTGCTGCTTTATTAAATAAATTGCTTTCATGCCTACAAAGATGGAGCAGGTTTGGAGACCGTCTGAAAATAATATTCCTTAATGAAGCATGGAAATACATGGAAAAGTATGTGCTTTTTTGCAGCACCTGTGATCTATAGAGCGAATAGAACTATCTTTGTTAGCCACTTAAAACCAACTCGTTATTTGAGAGAAACTCTTCTTTGTTTTTAGAAAGCGAGATAAATGCTTTTCTTGTTCAGACACATGGTAGAAATGATTCTTAGCAATCTTGTTCCCCCCTTTTTTTTCTAAAAATAAGCTGTGACTCTCAAATCATCTGCCCCTAATTTACTCCTTTGTGACCCTAAGACCCTGATCTGTCAGATCTGTCCACATCTGTGCCCACCACCGAAGAATGTGGCAGATTCAACACAACATATGGCTAGAGCTGTGCATATGATATTCATGGGAAATAGAAGAAGCATCACCATTTCCTTCGTACCAAACACCTCCTTGAGCTATTTGTGCCCCACATTCGCAGGGATTCCAGGATTTCGCTCTGCCGTGAATTACGGTCAGCAGCAATTGAAGTTTCAGTGCAACTGTTTGCAGACACCTTTCTAGGGATTTCTTTAAGACATACATTAGTTGCTGAGTTTTCCTAGCAAATAAATGAGCTTGGAAAACAAGGCATGTTTTCAAGCCCTGGCACCGTATTGAGGATGTGGCAAGACCTCTCTGGTTAAAGAATTAATTTTGCATGCTACCAGCTTTATTCTATTTCCCTTTAAATTCCTACTTTCTCTTCTATGCCTCTTAGGAGGAGTGGGAAATCTTAGAGTCTTAAGCTTTTGCAAGACTGTAGATCATGCCAGGATTGAAAATCAGCTTACAGTGTTACAGGGCTCAGGGGTGCCTAACCTGTGACGCCAGCTCTGATTTTCGAAGTTTTGGAATACAGAAATGCCCAATGGCCTTAAAATTTGTAGAAGCTGCTTTGCTCCGCAGAGTTGTCCAGTTTGGAGTATCTGAATACAGTTAAAGTTGTGCCACCTTTTCTTAGGCTAGCGTTATTTTGAGTGAGATGCATGGGCACATTAGCGCTTCTTCACGCCTTCCCACCCACCCGCGGGGCCCAGGTAATTGTGTGCAGGGTCCTGGCCCACCCCCAACACAAGCCAAACCACAACTGAAACCTCACCAAAACAAGTTGAGAGTAAGTCGTTTCAGCTCCTGTTTGTCTCATTGGGAGGACACACACGTTGCTATTTATTGTCATTCAGCTGACATGGTAATTAGTCAAAAAAGTGGGAATTCAAATGTGTTTTTATACTTGGGTGCCAGGAAGCTTTATACCAGTTTCTCATATAAGCAGAAGAAGTATTGTCATGGTATGATATAAGTCTATGCACGCTTGGATTTGTTACTGTTAGGATGGTATAGGCTGAAACAAAAAATCATCTCTCTAATGGATGTAGGTACGCTGCTATAAATGTGCGTAGCCTAAACTCTAGAAAACAAGGCTTGGGAGTCTGCAGTTCTATAACCCCAGGGCAGAGAGTTGTTTTGCACTTTGCTTAGGTAAGTTTGGTGTGATTCATGCTTCTCCACTAATCTCCCTTTGGGAAAAAAGACTCTTGAATAGTTATGACAAATAGCTTAAAATAGAAAAACATGACTTAACAATTTATTTTTTCAGCTTTTTTTTAGTAAATGTGGAGAAAGGTAGTGCTGCCAGGGGGAGTGGAATGAAACAATGTCAAACCATTTTTCCGTTTTTGCAGGCTCTCTCTTGCCCAGGAAGAATGCAAATTGCTGCTTAATTGTTAACAAAACAAATGGCTTGGTGGATTTTAGGTGGGAATGAATCTGTGACCCTAACTCTCCTTGTCTCTCTTGGAATGTAAAGAGCTTATGGGCCCCTCATCTTTGCTGAGATACATAGATGTGCTTGGGGTTGGAGTGCCTGAACTGATGGCATTTTATTTGTAAAAGTGGACTCGGTCTGCGAGGCGGGTGATTTGCATCATTAAAATGCGGAGGTAGGTGTGGATCTGGCTCCCAAGGCTTAGCACAGCTGATACCACCAGCAGAGAAACCTGGGGGTCAGCCCCGAGGGGCGCAGCTCAGCCCGGCAGCGAGGGCTGTCGGCTGTGGCCGCGTGCAGTTTCCAAGGCTTGTGCTCTCCCAGGAAGGCTTTGGACTAACGCGTCAAGGAAGGCTGAGGTCTGCCGTGCTGCTTCTCTGCTCCCCGGACGAGACAGGCCTCCGGGCACAGGCTGACCCTGCCGGCTTTGTCTGCATGCTGCTGTCTGAACAAAGATAATGGGACAGATCCGCAGCCAGCGCCGAGGCAATCGCAAGTCTTTCCTTTGTCTTCAGCGGGGTTTGGATCAGGCCCAAAGCTCATAAGCAGTTTTCCACCAATAGTTCCCGGCACTTATGTCAGTCACTGGCAAAAAGGGAAGGGATAAATCCAGCATCGGCCGTTTCAGATGCCAGGCACATTCTGGGTGTGTGAGTGCGTTTGTCACAGTGGGATATATACTCAGAGTCCGTCCTGGTTCCTCCTAAATTACATGACAGCTTGCAAAAGGCAGGCTGCTACCAGTCTGCTTCCAGGACCGACCTCAAAAGCTTTCTTTCTGAAAGGAGCTGGGAGGATCTGCACAATGCATGAGAAAGGCTTTTTCAGGACTGACTGTCCTAGCACGAGCATGGGGAAAGAGTTAGGACGACTGCCATGCATCCGAGCTGGAACACAAGGTTGAGTAATTTCATCAGCAGCCGAGCATGTAGGGCAGTGGGAAAGGTAAGTCCAGGCGAGATGTTTCTCCTCCCACCGGGCTAGCTTCACTCTTTACTGCCTATTTACTTTGTCTGCAAGGCACTGGAGCAGCTTTTACTCCCAGGGAGGGTGGTCTGTGAGAGGGATCCAAGCTCACACGTGTCAATAGGAGTCTCTCGACAGCCTTCAGTAGCCTTTGGACAGAGTCCTGCATGTGCTTTAAGCATGGGCATTCATTTAACGCCAACATTAGCCAGTCCCAACAGCGTGCAGGGGGAAAAGTCATGGAGAGGAGATGAGGAGGGAAAATGTTTTTATTAGGAAAAAGGCAAGCAGAAATAGACACCCCTTGTCATTTTTTTTTTTGGCAGGCAAGGGGAGCTTTCTGAGGACTAGAGGTTAGAGGAGAAAGATTTTGGGCTGAATCTTCAATGCTTTTTTCTTTTTTCAAACCTGTTATTTGGATCTGCTCTCTTCCCACACAGAGAGGAGAGGGAGCCCTCCTGCCCCCCTCTCCTTGTGCTGGAGTGAAGCAGAAGCTCCTCTTTCACCTGCGGAGCGGTTCTCGGAGCAAGGTGCGGGCAGCTGGGATTTCCTGGTGCAAAATGCAGCAGGAAAGCTGGGCTCCCCAGGCCAAGGAATTAATGACACTGTTACAGGGGAATTTGAGTTTCCACATCAGTAAGAAAAGGAACTAGATACCCGAGGCACTAGACCAAAGTCAAGCTATAAAGTAATTACATTTCTCCCTGTGTTTCATGTGTTTGTTTAATTTTAGTGTTTAAAGGGGAAGGTTTCCTGAGAGCACTATGCCAGCAACTCTAAAAAATAATTACGTGTCTTTCTTTAACATATATTCTGGCAGGAATGCTCTGCCTATATTTTTGGCAGAGGCTTTTGCTTTATCATTAGTCTTTAGACAGTGATTTTAAGTTTGACCCAAGGTCAGTAGGATGGCAGAAGAACCATTCCTAGATTGCCACCTCTTTCTCTCGCCCTTTATCTGTACACAGGGACAACCTGGTAGTCCTTGCTGGGACAACCCCAGTTTCTATATGCAGCAGGCAAGAGGGGTTTGCACAGCCATCTTTTGGCATGACTGCCCTCCTGACTGGATTACTGTCAGTTTGGACTCAAGTGTGGAAAGCTGCAGACCTTTAAAGCGAAACAGGCTTGGGAAGATGCCGGGCCAGCGCTTTGCTCTCAACTCTGGCTGAGTTTCTGGATTTCGCTCCCTCCCTGCATGCTGCACCTGCAGCTGGCTCTGGGGAGCTGGGGACAATCTGTCTGGGGACTGGCTCCACTGTGTGAACAGTGCCAGGCCCCCTGCTCCCCACCGAGCTCCTGGGTGGCAGTAGCTGCTGACACCGCTGTATTGGTGCTAGTACCACTGTGTTGTGGCTGCCCAGGGTCCCTGAGCGACCAAAGGGGAGAGTAAATGCTGAGAGCTGCTCTGGACCCTTTGTGCTCCTCTGCATGCTCACAGGAGCCCAGCCTGGAAGTTGTCCATGTAAAACCACCTGGCTTCCCCTTTTCTGCTGCCTGCCCACATCGACAGGGGGTATGCTCCAGCTCCGGGCTAGCCGTCTGAAATGCGGTGTGGGCCTTGAAGGGAGGCTGAGGTTTTCTCCACAATGTTTTCTGCTGCTCCTCTTTGCAAATGATGGTTTTCGATGGTCTGCTTGGGGCCGAGACTCCAGGACCACAGCCCGCAGCCGTGCAGGCACGGCGCGGGAGCTTCCCTGCTCCCATTGAAGCAGCACGTTTGCAACTGCACGTTGCAAACTGCACGGGGCACTTCTTCCTCCTTTGCCGTGCTGGAGCAGAGCCGACCTGTTACTGCATGTGCCGCTTCTGAAATTTATTTACTCTCCTGCTAAATATTTTATTAATCCTGTCACTCTGCCTTTTGGCAGAGCTTTTTTCCTCTGCCTCTTTGTGGGGCTGTGACATCCGTTGCCTGTTGCTGGGCTCAGAGACATCAGGTGAACCACATGAAATTGCCATTTGTCAGCAGGGAAACAAATCTCAGTCCCTGACAGCGGGGAGGAAACATATCGCTGAAACAAGCCGTAGCTGGAGAACTGGGGCAGGTCACCTCTCCCACTGTAATAATTAGAAGCATACCGTTTGAATAGCTTGGAGGGTGAGCCATTCCTCCTCTTGTATGCAAAACCAAGCATAAATTCCAGCACATTGTAAATACACCGACATGCTGTGTGTGTTAACTCACTTTTCAATGATTTGGGTAGCATGGGAAAGAGAAAATGCCAATAAATGGGCAGAATAAAAAGAAAGTAGTAGGAAGACCTTATCCCTTAATGCAAAAGTCACTGTTTTTCTAGATTAAAGGTATCCTTTATTTGGCGTAACAGCTAGCAAAATGGGAGAAAACATATGCAGGGATGGAATGAAAAGGAACCGTTGCAAAAGCCACGTGGTTGAGTGGAATGACATTGAAAAATGGCACAGCTGTTCTAACGTTTGCTGAAATAGTGTCCAGCTTGCAGTAAATGTTTGTAAAGTAAGTTGAAGATGTGAGTTACTGTGCAGAGCCCCATGCAGATAGAGGTCTATCCCACTTCTTATTTACAGACGTCTAAATCTTCAGAGATTTTCAAATATTGTTTGCCTGAAAAGTCAAAACAAAATCTGGTTAAACTGCCTGCTTGGCATTTGTCAGCTGGGTCTATTACAAAGCATGTCCTAACAGCTTTGCAATATGACAGTAGGGGCAAGTGAGGAAAGGCATAAGGTAAAGGAGAGAAGATCAGAGATTCACACTGATATTTTGGCATTATTACAAGTGTGCCCCACTGAAAGTAAGTTAAGGGAGAGTGGAGGAGCTCAGCTCTGTGCAGCATTATGCCCAGAGATTTTAGGAAGTGAAGCTAGGTGATAAAGTGATTATGACATATAGTTTTGGAGATTACTGAAAAACGTTAATATTATCCAGAGTTGTTTTGTATGTTAAAGCCTATCTATAGAGAACTTGAGTATTCAGTAATACAAGAATTGTCCTCACAAATCTAGTCAGTTTGAAATCATGGTCACCACCATGGGGAAGCTCACAGTGGAGTTGTTTTTGTGTAATTGTCTTAGTACAGAAGTTGGCTTTATCAGCTCCCTTGGTTTGATATGAGTAGAGAAAGAAAGTGTTTCTGAAGTAGTTGAGAAGATGCAGGAACATTTTAATGCCTGACATATTTTAAGAAGTTGTGCAGTTCTCTTGAATCATGTTTTCAATTGTGACTAATGCAAATAGACACAAAGCAGGTGTCTCATGCAGTAACAAGCCTGTCTTGTTTGGAAGTTTTGGCTTTAGAGCCTATATGCAATAAAATGCCTGTATCTTCCTTGTTAGAAAAGTGCAGAACTAGCAAGAAAACCTACTACAATGTGTCCCTAGTAGCATCACAATAATGAAATAGTATTGTTTCCTCTCACTGGTATCATATACCTAAAAAGAAACATCCTCTCTGTTAATAAACTCTTTTTCCTTCCTCCTGCCCCAGTCAATTATCACTGCTTGGAATTTAAGATAATTTCTGATCTCCTGTCTAGACAGTGGGTTTTATTTTTCTGATGTGCAAGAAGTTTTCTGGCACTTCTGTGTGCTGTTTTGCCTGCAGTCACAAGTTGTGCTGTGTTGACAAGGGAAGTGCATTGAGCTTGCCGCTGAAGTCTCTGAGACTATAGCTGTACTGGCTGATGCTGCAGAGGATACGGAGGAGAGGGGGGCAGGTGTCTATGCTGCATTGGGCGTAATCTATTCCCAGATCATGGCCCTTCGCAGTTGGAGGGGGACCGTTTCAGGGGGATTGTGGCTGTTCTCCCCTCATAGGTAGAAATCCTTGCATAACCCTCAGTAACGAGCCACGTGAGTTGTGATTCCCAAGAGCTAAGAGACCGTGATTGGAGCTCAGCTGTGGGCAGCCCCTACAGGAAGAAGAGTGGATGAAGATAGAAAAACCGTGCTGATGCAGAATTAGAGTTGGCGAGTCAGACTCCAAAGTCCGTCTGGTCTGGACCCAGTGTCCAAGAGTAGTCTTTAGCACAACTGAAGGAGAAAGGTAAATACAGTGTGATCTTTCCCCCGAAGCAGCCTCCTAGCAATTGCTTGTGATGTGATTTCCAGAGCTGGAGGTTGTGCCTGAATGACTGTAGTTACTGTCTGTGGATGGAGCTGTCCTCTCCACATGAGTCACGTCATGTCTTGAGCCCATTTACGCTCCTGGATTCTACAGCATTCTTAGGAACAGGTGCCACCAGTTCATTGAATGTTGCTGAGGCTCACAGATTCAGAATTTTTGCAGGTTGTTTTTTATTCTCAGTCTTAGCCTCTGAGCTGTGCAATCCAATGGGAAATGTGGTTTTTGATTACAGAAAATAGAATTCTGTTGCTCGACTGGCAAAGAATTGTGATTCTTAAAGGCTAAAAATATCCCAGCAATAGTATTGCTAAAATCACATGAGTATTTATGTCACACTTATGATTTTGTGCAGAACTGATTTCCAGCCAGAGTTTTTTTGGATAAAAGCAGCATGAAAGTTTTGAGAACAGACTTTGAATTCACTATTGCAGTTCACTAGGCCTTTTGCATGCAGTCAGTACACTCAAAATCATGCCATTTTTCTAGGCTGACTCTTTTGTCTGCTTTCTTATTACATATTCTTGTCTAGTTTTCTAAGTGTGTCCGCTATTTCTATGAAAGGGGTTGGTATTACAGTAAAATGCTTTGCTTTTTGGAGTCCTGGTCTGGTAGAAGACTCTGGCCATTCCAGAAGTGATAACAGACACAAACTGTTATGAGAAATTTGAGAGAGAAACTTAGAAGTTTGGAAATACTAGAATTAAAGCTGTATCCGTTGCCTTCATCCACTTCCTTGTGCCTTTGTTTTATCTATGCTTTTATTATATATAATTTCCAGATTACATTGCCTCATTTTTCCTCCTGGTCCCAACTCACTTGCTGATATAGTATCAGGAGTCTTCTCAGACCCAGGCTTTCCCCAGATGTTTGCTCTTGACTTCTTCCTGGTCCGTCATTCATTTCTTCTGCTTCTCAATTGCATTTTTTTTTCTCTTTGTGTGATTTGGGCAGCAAGTGACTATGGAGGCCAAGACGACAGAGACAGCTTGCTTGTCTCTCTTCTTGTGCCCAGAGCCACAGCCATGTCCAGCAGCCAAGAAGGGAGTCATAGCAAGGAAAGTCCTGAGCAAGCCCAAGAAGCCCCAAAATGGAGCAAGATCAAGGCAGGCAGAATCTGTAGAGGTTTCTCTCCCAAAGCCTAATAAATCTTTAGTGGGATATTTTCAAAGGCTTTTCACGTTGCCAAATTTGGATGCAAAAAGCACATCCCTGTTCCCAGGGTGACACCAGATTTCCAGTTCCCTTTCCAGAGCATGGAGGCGTGAGAGAGTCTCCAAAAAATAATTGTTAGAATTTGTTTTTACATCAACTAAACACTTTTCTCTAATTTTGTTTTGGAAAACTGCCAGATGTACCCTCTCCCACCCTCCTCATAATTTCTAAGAAAATTCTGCTGGAGGTAGACACCTGGCAAAGCAGAATTTCAGCCCAAATAGTTTAAATGTGATGAGTGTAACCAAGAACAGGGACTTCTGACGGCACATGTTAGGATATCTCTATTCAGTGCTAACAGCCTTCTGATACCCTAGTACTGTGCTATGCAGCATATTCCATCCAGCCTGAACATAAGATCTTTTGCTAGAAAATTCATTGCTTAACACTTTGAGCAGAACAAATGGGAGATATAAAATCACTTTGTGAAGTTCAAGGAGCATCAATCCTGAGTGCAAATTGAAGAACAAGGCAAGCACTCCACAGTTTGTGCTTCAAGGTAACCCAGCCAATATGTGTCTCGTTCTTGCAAATGCCATACAGTATTTTTCACTCTCTGCTGGAAAAAACACTGCCCTAAGAAAAGCAGAATGAGGGCTGATGTTTTGAAAGGTATCCAAGAGTAACAAAACTCAACTCTCCAGGGCTGAGTTTTGCCTCTTGTGTTTCTCAACCAGGGTGGCTGAATGTGTTACAGACCTATCAGAAATTTTGCTACAAATGCACAAATATTAATCTACAGCCATTTCCTTTGCTTTCTTAAACATGAATGAGCATTTTTGTCTCTTTCTCCCCCCATAAATTGTTCATGGTCAGAGGGGGCATGTTCCGTGTCAAAGTCTTGACCGCCAGGATCAAACAAAAAACCCTTGTGAACTCAAAAGTGGAGACAAATAAATGACTATTACTTTTTTTTTCCTTTTGCCTGGAGTTAAACCTTTTCTCTGTCAACAATATTGACTTTGTTCACTTGGAAGGAAACAGAAAGAGAGAGAGAAAGGGAGATTTCTCTAGATGCTGCACAGAAAAAAACATTTTGGAAGGAGGAATGAAAAAAGACAGAGGTTACAGGAAATGGTAGACATTTTTTGTTGAATTAAACCATTAGGAGTGACCCAAAAACCAACGGGAAAGAAAGGAAACAACTGGATACATTTAGGTCACAAGAACCAGCCAAATGGGGAGCTGAAACCAATTATCATAAATGAATGTTTCTCTTTTATTCATGACCACCGTGTATGCTCCCATGATGCTCTTTGTCTTATTATAAAAACAGATGAAACTATTTCGTTTTGTTCTTATTAGCTAATGCAACTTTTGGGCAATTTATCAAACACTAACACATGTTTTGATTAATAAGCTCAGAGAATTAATCACTGCTAAAGCCCCTTAAAAACAGAGGGTGTTGGGTCCTTCTTAAATATACGTTTGTGCAGGATTATGTAACTTAAGCAGTGACATCTAGCTATGATGCATATTCATGCATTTTACACACTGCAAGATCCTTGAAACCATATGTTCACGCAAGCTGTAATTTCAGTTACTTACATTTCTACAGGGCATTGCCATATACTGTAGGCTAAACAAGGCCTGCTGCCCTAGTGGTGGGTGCTGGGGAGCAGGAGGTAGTGGGGAGAGCCCTTTCCCCAGCTGGTGTCGGGATGGGGGAGCAGTATTTTGAATTTGGACTGTCACTGCTGGGCTTGAGAGGGGAAGAATCACTGTTACTGTGGACCAGGGAAGAGACTTGACTACTTCTTTGGGACTCTTTATCCAGCCTGCTGCCCCCTTGAATCCATGGGGCATCCTGGGGAAGCAAAATGGTATTAAACCTGTCTAGAGCAGCTCTAAGCTACTTCCTCACTTCCACCAATCCAGCACAGCCTCTAATGAGCCATAACTGGCTCTTAAGTGTCCCTAACCACTTCACTGAGGTTAAAATCAATTTCTAAATAGGGAAGAGGGAAGGTGAAGGCAGCCAACACATGCTGCAGCCTTACTGAGGCACGGAGGAGCTGCATCCCTGTGAGAGGAGACAGCTGAGGGCTGGGGAAGGTGAACGCATCCCGGTGGGTCCGCATGTCCTGGTGTGTGGCTCTAGCTCTGCTGCTGGAACAGTCTGTGGGTGGTGAGACAGAGATTCAGTGCTTTCCTTTAAGACAGTCTGCTCTACAGGGAGAAGCCCTCAGTTTGAAACAGAGGAGGTTGGGGGAATATTTTCCAGCAAAGCGGTTCAGTGGTGTTGAAGGAAATGTCACGGGAGTTGGGGTGCCCTTTGCCATGGGTGGTTTTGTGTCTCTGTGGCTGGGAGGGGTGATGAGAGTTTGTCACCTAGGCATGAGCTTGGCATATAAGTATCTCACAACAGAAGCTGAACAGTAGCTTTGAAAGAGCTTGCTCTGGCCGGACGGAGGCATACTGTTAAAAGTGTGATGTGAAATACTTGAGAACATTTGTGCTGTGTTAAAAAAGTACATATATACAAATAAAACGACCCTTGTGGATTCTGACTTTACATCCCAGCTCCAGGCGAGACCAAATCTTAAAATCTTCAAATGTCACATGGGATGGAAAGTCCATTGTCTGCTATAAAAATGAACAAATGTGTCCCCAGTTTTAAAGTTCAAAGTATAATAATGCAATTCACTAAGGCTCCCCCTTAGCAGTCTGTTCTTCTCAGCAAGCCACTTACTGTGTCAACATCCAGTTGACTTCAGCAGGAGCAAAGTGTGTGTTTAAGTGCTTTTATTGACTAGGGAGGGACTTAAGCATGTGTTTAAATGCTTTCTAGAACTAAGGCATAAATGCTTGATCCTCAAAGCCCAGCAAAATAATGGCACTGGTCTTTAGTTAAGCATAAATTCTAGAGCTTGCTACAGGGGTAACGGAGTGAAACTCCGTAGTATGCATCAGAGCAGATTTTCATAATGATCCTAAAACCTCTGTATCTCTCTGTAGACTTCAATGAGATTTAGATCTTACTTCTTAAAAAAGAAAAAAGAAAGGAAAAGGAAAAGAAAAGCCATTATCCTCTCTGGTCAACGCATCCGAATAAACTGTTGCTTGCTCATGAATGGCTAGGGAATGGAATTCATGCAAGTTTGTACAGCTAATTTGTCAATCGTTCAACAAAATATGCAAAAGGATGCTGCCAGGACTGTGTCTGTGTGGAAATATTCTGGCATTTAAAAAGGAAAAAACATCCCTAGACAACACCTGCTGGCATTTTCCACAAGGACAAGATATTTTGCTATGACTCTCACATGTCTATGAATTAATGATTTTCCTCTCAAACTAATCCTAGTGAAGCATATTTATTTTTTTAAAGCAGACATATGCCACCAAAATGTTTTTGGTGTGCATATGTGTGTTAAGAACAAGTTGGCCCTATAGGCTACATTTCTTCTGGGGAAGATAGACCACCTTTTTTTATTTCAAGTTTCCAACTGAGATAGCCAGAAAAAGAAAATTAAAAAGCAGGCTTTTCATTTTCGTATTTCGGCAACCCTGATGTGGTTGCCGAGGCATTGCTTAGAAACACAAACATTACAGCACATATGGAAGTCTACTGCCGGGTGGAACTGAGTCCTAAAGCAACATGTTAAGTCGGAAAAATTTATGTTCATGCTAAAGCAGCAGTGTAGTAATCGGTTTCAATGGAAGCTCACTCCCTTGGATGCAAGCACAGGAATTCAGACCTGCAGTTTGGACCAACTGCATGAAAAGGAAGTTGTTTTTATCTGTGGGAGCAAATCAAGCTTGCGGCAGTTGTACCCCTACGTGCGGGTGTGTTTGTGTAGACACAGCTGTATTTGGTGTACCCAAATACATTCTAAAGGCCAGTTATTTACCCTTTGGTTGGATATAAATGAAGTTGTCTGAGGCTTTCCTAGGATGTTGAAGGTGCAAGTTCAAACCCCTGCTTTGCCAAGAGGAGCCATTCAGCTTACTTTAGAGGATTTATCAGAGTGGCTCATTTAGGTTCCCTCTGGAATCAGGAAAAGTCAGACAAGCCTGTCCAGACTGTAGTTCATCTCACCTGTTTTAGGATGGTCTGAATCATGTCATGAAGGTGCCTTCTTCAACTGATTCGAGAGAGAGCCTGGAAAACTCATTTAGACAATACATGTCACCTTAAAGCAAACAAAGCCACATTAGATGGTTCCTCCTCTTTCATTGCCATTTGCCCAAAGCTCTTGGACATCTGGATCACTAGTTCAGTATCTAAATACCTTTGAAGAGCCTGAAATACCTCTTGTTCTTTATTATTATGTGCCTCATTTTCCTGTCTGTGAACTAGAACCTCCTTATCTGACAAGAACAATGTAAGGCTAAACACAGAAAAGACTGTGAAGTTAGGACAACTCGGGTTTTAGAATATGCATAGATAGATGGCCGGATAGATCGAATTGCCTTGAAATTTTTTCTGCTTTTCTCTACTCCTGGAGGAGACAACCAATCCACAGGCTCCCATGTTTTTGAGTCCTGGTGGGAAGTTTGTGGATGGTGTTTATTAAAAGTGAACAGCTCAGCCTGCCCTTTCTCCTTATATCCCCAAACCTCAGCAGAAGTAAATCCTTGCAATACCTGGGTTGGATGAACAGGGTAGCCTGAGTCTGGCTCTGGGCCAGCACGTATTGATGTGTATGCACCACACACCATTACAAAGTCAGCTGTGGCCAACTGGCCTGAGATAGCACCAATTTTATACATATTTAAAGGCCAGGAGATAATTAGAACCAACCCCAAAAATGTGGGAAATGTTTTCTTTTTTCAAGCCTGGTCTTTGAAGGGCCCGAGAAGGGAAAAAGCAGTTGTGAGTCAGCTCCCAAGCCGGTCTGCACGGCACCATGAAGCCAGCTGACACCGCAGCCCCGGTGGGCCAGCTGCATGGCATGCACTGAGCAGCACCATTGCCAGCTCCACGCAGCAGGGCAACAGCACCACGGCAGAGGCAAAGGGTGTCTTGTAGCTGAGCAGGAAGTTTAGGGGGCCTAGAGCACAAATCCCTTGAATCCTGGTTTTATCAGCTCCACTGCTCAAGGAGTAGCTTGCTTTTTAAGTTGCTTATTGTTTTGGGCCTGCAGCTAATCCTCTAAGAAAGTCATTCCTATTGCTTGTGGCTAATACCCTGTCTTGTATTGAGCGTTGTATTGCAGCAGAATTGCTGCTTAGTCAGTGGTTGTTTTTCAGCCAAAGAAACATCATGGGTTCTGGATTATTATGATTTTTCTTTTTGCATTTTTTAAATCCAGAGGAATATTTAGATGTCATTTTCAATGTACAATTCCTTGATTTTGCCCAATTGAAAAAGCCACCTATTTATTTGAAAAATATTTTTGGAAGCCTGAAGATAACCACGTTGCTCCCATGGTTTAAATGTTTTATATAAAACTTGTTATTACCATAGATCAATGGGATATGTACAGAATATGTTACAATGGGGCCTGTGTTAAGGATTTGTCAAGATTTCCATTATAAACCTCTATTTTCGAGGGTTTATAACTCAGTCATAAAAATTCATTCCAAGCTAAAACTTGGCAAACAAAATGTCAACCCAGGAGAGATTTTCTTTTACCAGATTTGCTTTAATGCTTTAAACTGATTTGTCTATTTTAAAATTATACGAGTGCCCTGGTTTATAGACTTTCTGTGTATACAGGGTGCGCGTGTGCATGTGTGCTAATATAACATGCATACCAGGGCAGAAACAATGTTAAAAGCGCATTAGTGCAGCAAAGCAAAGTTCCAGAAACCCACACAAGATTAGAACTGGGGTTGGATTTGCAATTTGTGGAATCTTAAACAGAGGGATGCCAACTTTGGGCCAAGCCTTCAACTGGTGACCTCAGTTGGCACCCACCTACACCAGCTGAGCTTCTGCCCGTTATGGCACAAATGCATGAAATCTCAAGGCACCTGGAAAGGCATCCATTGAAAATGAATGTCAATCTTGCCACTAACGTCAGGGATGACTTGAGTAGATCAAATACCATGTCAAAGTTCCTAGTGTGGTGAGGAGGAGATGATTAGCTGCTCTACTGTTTGGTGATGCCTGGTTCCTGGCTTCTCCAGCAGTTAAGGGGGAGAGGCTGGTGGGACCATTAGGTGCCTGTATTAGATGACTGAAGTACAGCCCTCATCTCTTCCCTGTGATTAAGGATCTGGCATCACCAGATAATGGGTGGTCTGAGTTGCTCATCACTCTTTTGGAAAGAGATGTCATCATCAACACCTACATCTGTCTTAGGTGCCATGGTAGGTGGTCCAACCAGTGTACCAGCTTGGATTGTGACAGGCACAATCTGGCTTATCCCCCTTACAACTTGAAGGCTGCAGTAGCAGCAGTGCCTAAGGGAGAACAGAACACACAGCTGGGCTTGGAAACAGCTGGCCAACCCAAGCTGCTGAACAGTCAGTGAGGAGGCAGAAGCACCTCAAAAGATAGTTCAGGGTTGCTCTAAGACCATAAATCTGGCCATAAAAGAGCCGTTCAATCTACTTGCCACGGAGGGAGTCTCAGGTGACCATGCTTCTTGCCTGTATGTCCCAAGACTGTAGGAGGCTTTTTGCTGGGCCAAGCTTAAGGCATAAAGTGCCAGCCCATTTTCTAGCTCTCTAGAGGAAAATGCATGGGCCTGGGCATCCCTTCCTCCTGAAATCCCAAAGCATGAGCTTCTTCCCCTAGTATGACTGGGGTGCTCATCCTCCCCAAGTGCCTCTGAGCTATGTTATGCTCTTCTCCAGCAGCTTCCCCTGGGCTGTTGTGCAGTTTGCTGCCGAGTCCTGCTTGCTCACAGGCTTCCTTAATTGAGGGCAGAAGTGTGTTCCCCCTTCTGCCATAAATCCAGCGTACACACAAACACACTTGTAAGATATTTAGAAAAGTTCTACTCCGTGTATCTTAAATGTATATGGCGGGGGGGGGGGGAGGAGTAAAGAAAGCAATAAAGAGCCTACATTATACCACATGTGTGAGCAAAGAGCTGTGGTTAACTCCCTTCAGATACATTTCAACCAGGGCCCCTTTGTAACAGCCCCCAGAAGACTACTGAAAAGTCGGCATCCACAGTTTTAAATAGGTTCATTTAAAAAATAAATTGTATTAGGGTATTTTCCTCCCCTCTCCAAAAACCAAATACACAAGTGACACAAATAAGGCAAGCTGCAGCTGACTGTGGCTTGTGCTGGATGGCCAGCATTACCCCACATGCCGGGGACATCAGCATGCAGCAGATCTCTTACGGTTAAGGTGTGTGTGGGAGGGTGGCCACAGGTATCTCTGCCTGCCCAGCAACTGAGCTGCGAAAAAAAGAAGGTAAAAAAAGGGTAATTCTGTGGTCAATGCACTGGAGGCAACAACACTGGGTGGGTCAGTGAAAGTGTCTTGGCCAGGCTGGGTGTAAGTAAAAGCTTGATCTAAGTAAGGGAAAAAGGGGGTTGCAAGCTCCTGATGATTTTTCCTCCCAAAATATCTGTACCTGCCTCATCTTCTCACCAGTAAGAGGGATAGCAGCCTACTGTTTTCTGTGTCCTTTGTAGACATGAAGATGGTATGGGTTGTTACCTTTACTTATGATGTGTTTATATAGCATTCAGCAGCATGTATCTCTGCTCAGGGCTGGAGACTGCTGCACCACTGTTATAAACAATATTTCTGCAACACGTTCAGCTCTGAGGACATAGAAGATTAAGGGGCATTAATAAGAATCAGATTGAGAATAAAGTGAGTTGACAACTTGGGTTTTGATTTTCCAAAGTGCTTTTTGGATGAAAAATAGCTTCTCTCTCCTTTTTTTCTTTCTTTCTTTTCTTTTTTCTTTTCTTTTTTTTTAAGCTGGATGAAATTTTGCACAAAGAATGACATTATTTATTTGCATTGGCACCTTTTCCAGATCAGCCCCCAAAACACTTTAAGTCTAGGATTGTCGATTTTTCACTTGTCAAAAAACCAAAACAAACTGGAGTAGAAATGATGGGTTTGGCTTTCGCTGTGTGTGTTGTGAAAAACAAATAAACAGAACAAATATTTTTTTCTAAGTTTTTAATGGAAAATCTAATTCCTATTTTTACCACAGTTGCTAATTAAGAAAGCTAAAAGGAGGACACTATGCCCAGTGACACACAGCGTTTCCTTCTTTACTTATAGTTCATCAGACTGTTTATGAGCATGAGAAATGTACCTTAAACTGTCTCCATGTTGTTTTATTCTTAGTGAATGCCAAAGAATTAAACCATTAGATCAGCGGAGGCGAGACCTCGCTTTTCTGTTGAACTCAAATGAAGTCAGAAATAAAACAGCTTCTCAGAGAACAATATATCCACAGTGGAGTGAGCTGGTTCACCTTTTGGTGGATTTAAATGAGTTCTTATTGAAAAGGGGAATAAATTTTTCACACATTCCGTTGCATTACAGAGGGGTCAGAGACTAGCATCAAGGTGAGCCTAACCTCAGGAAAGACACAAAGGGGATTTCTGAGCTGCCGGCAGAAATGTCTCTCCAGTCTGCCAGGAGCCAAAATGCTGGAAAAACAGCAGGCAGGGTCAAAATCTGGGTCCAATGAAGGACCAGTAAGAGGAGGCTGCAGAGCAGGGTCGCGCAGGGGGAAAGATAAACAGCGTCCCCTGATCGGCACGGTCAAGCTCATTATGGAGATGAGGCTGGTGGTGGGCATGAATAGGTTCAGTCAGACAGTAGGGACAGAGCTGTCCCCCTCTTACAGGAACATGGCATTATCCAGTCTTTGCTGTAAAGATCTGGTGCTCTTGAACATGATTTGTTACGATTTGGAAAAATGTGCGACCTTGGCAACTTAGCAAATCCGCTTTGTCTCAGTTTTCCCACCTGCAAAATGGGCTGTCACCCAAGGGAAAGTGCTGGACAGATTGGAGGTAAGGGAGAAAAGAGAGACAGCATCTTGGTTTATCTGAGAGCTAATCTTGATTAGTCTCAATGTGGAACCACAAATATTAATGCAATGGATTTTTTTTGAATATATTGTTCATTACTGAATAACATGGAGCTGCCATTTGTATAGTGCTTTTCTGATCTGCAGTGTTCCTCAGAGATGTTGCTAGATATATTTAAAAAATGAACTTGCAGAAATGGATTTCACATGTGTGAGTTTACTGATACTGGAGGACTGGGGGCAGGTGGTCCCATGGTCTCTCTACTCCGCTTCGAGAGCGAAGGACTGAATTGCGATTTCACTGGCGGCTGGGAGCTGATGTACTGCTGTCCACTCCCAATGCTGGACCTGTGATGTGAGGGTGCTCCTGCTTTGCGCAGCCCAAACCCGCTCGGTTTGACCT
Organism: Rhea pennata; assembly: GCF_028389875.1. NCBI lineage: Eukaryota > Metazoa > Chordata > Aves > Rheiformes > Rheidae > Rhea > Rhea pennata. The sequence goes on along the minus strand of NC_084670.1, from coordinate 9,937,727 downwards.
GTCATACCTCCAGGCACTGCGGTGGGAAGCTCATCCCTCTGCTGACTGTGGTACCTTGTGGTTGAGGAGCGTTCACCTCCCTGCCCGCAGCACAGGGGCCAATGGGTGACAGAGCCATGGACAGGAGGAGGTGGGCAACCCTGCTGGAGCTCCAGGGGATGTAAGTGGGAGATAACAAGTAGTTAGTTATCTACAGGAGTAGACCAATATGCTTTTGGGGCTTGGATTCATTTTGCGTCTCATTCCTAAAATAGACACATAATTACACTAGGCTCTTCCTAGCATTAATGAGGGACAGGCACCTCCAGAGGGCAACTCATACCTCAGCTGTCTATGGCCCTTCGTTGGCTAGGAAAGGGATTAATTAGGTTCCTAATTTAGGCACCTAAGTTGAGAGCCTCACATTTGGTGTGAAGACTCTCAGTCTAGATATAAGCACTAAAAAACATGTTAAATCTTGCATATATCATACTTTGCAATAGCAAACAGAAAGGCTGACTTTTCTGGGGCAGGCAGCAGTGCAAAAGAGCTGTCCTCTCCCTGTCTTGTAGCACGTCTTCTAGGATAAATTGGGGGTCTGTGGAGGTGAGTGCTGCTGATCCAAATTCCCCATTCAAGGATCTGGTTCCTTTTCTATTCTAACATTATTTAAAAGGAGGGGGGGAGCAGTGGGAAGACAAGGAAAATATTTGTGTAAGAAAACTACACTTTAAAAGACAGCTTAAAACTGGGATTAATAAGTCTGCTTTTATGGAAGCATTTCTACATGTTGTAAAACATTTTTAAAAACATTGTAAAAACTACAGAGTTTCACATTAAATATGGCTGATTTTCTTTATAGAGCTGACCTGCTTCCCAGAGGTGATGTATACACACCATATGACACAGGGGTTGCTAGGGTAGGCAGTGTTTTTACATTGATTACTGTAGTAAATAATAATGTAAAACCATGTATAAATAGGGAGTTCAATCCAGAGCTGCCCCTGGGGTCTGCTGTTCTTTACACATGGCCCATTTTTCATCACTTGTGTGATTATTTTATTTTATTTTTTTGGAGGAGGAGTGAAAGGGGGAGGGAATGTGCTGTGGGGTTTTTTTTTTTTTTTTTTTTTTTTCTTTCAGCTCAAAAGAACATCTCCTCTTGGGTCAGTTGTTGAGCAGAGGCCAAAATACTGGTAAACGCTACAGGGAAATTGTTTCCTTGCTAGTTCACAAAAGTATATAGGAAAGCAACAAGAAGGATCTGAGGTTTAGAAAGGTAGAAAAGAGGCTTGGTTGAAGAAGCAGGCTCTGTAGTTTAGAGTTTGAGGGAGACATGAATATTCTTTAAATATCTCCAAAGAGCAGAAAGCTGTGCTCCCTGCCTGCTGTGGGTAGCTAACGAAGTGGGGAGCTCAAACTGTGGAAAAGCAGTTTCATACTCATCAGAGAAGCTTTTTAGCCATGAGGACAGTGAAGCGCTGGAAGCGGGTGCAGGTATTGCACCTTGCAGAGTCGAGCCCCATCACCATGACATTGCCAAGAGGAGCTCTAGGCAGGCAGAATAATTTCAGCTCCCGTTTGATGGAGACACAATTAATTGCCCCTTAAAAATATGCTCGGACAGTATTACCGACCTAAGGCAGGGCTTGTCCCAGCTGGAGAGAGGTGGAGTGGAGACCAGGGCCTTCCCGGCTGGTCTAATAGCCTCCGTCCCCGGTGAAATTATTGGCCACCACTTAGTGCAATTTGTTTCATTTTGCAATTATTCTTCAGGGGAATTTTTATAAGCTCCTGTAATAAGTCACTTCTACTGGGTTCCGGAGAGGAAGTGAACTCCATTAGAGGCAGAGAAATTACCCCAGCCTCCCCTCCAGGTTTGTTCATGGTCTTAGCAAAGTGCTTTAGGTAGTCCCCTGCATATATATGTGTGTGTGTGTGTGTGTGTGTGTGTGTGTGTGTGTGTGTGTGTGTGTGAAGGAGGACTATATGGAACACTATATGTGTGTGTGCATGCGTGTATGCTTATATTGTCTCACTTCTTTATATATATCTCTATGCATATGTTTGCCTTCTACTGAACTTTAGGTGGAAGTAGAGATCATCAGGTTTTGGGGCTGAGGAGCACAAAGTATAACTGAGATCCCTAATATTGCTGCTGCCAAGAGATATTTCTTTAGAAACCAGTTGCTCACGCTTGTTGTCTTTCCTTGAAGGTCCCATGGACAGGATTTCTAATGATTCAAGGAAGATGTGAGACTTGAGTTCTTGTAGCAGTGGAGGTTGCAGCTCTTTTTTGCTCTGTGATGTGTTCACCACCAGCCTTCCGCTTCCTTGAATCCAACCCTGGGTCTGTGGTCTGGTGCTGCCCACCTACCCCATCCCCATGGGTACATAACTCAGGTCCAAGCCTTACAATTTCTTCTTGCAGAGCTGGAGGTGCTTAAGCGCAGGTGCTCGGGTTTCCAGATTGATGGCCATGGCTGAACTGCTGCTCCATGGGTTTGCTGACAGCGCCGAGCGCCGTGTTGTGAGCTGACTTTCCTGGGGGAGGTTTTCGGAGTACTGTGGGATTCTTGTGCGTCTGGTGGGGAGCGTCGATATTTAACAGATTTTGTAGGCGACCGTTCTCTCGGACTTTTCAATACGGCTAAAAAGGTCAGCCTCAGTTGGCGCTGTGTGGATGCAACTCAGGCCCAGGCAATTCGCGTGCCGTGAACAACGCGCTGCACCGTTTCCGCATAAGCGAAAACAACGTGCGTGCACACACACAGTAAACATGTCACCCTGTTTCCATACAGGCACAAACAATGTGCGGCGTATATAACCACACACACGGAGGCGCACACACGCTCTCCTTCCAGATTCCAACAGAGCTGCAATTTTTAACTATCTAAATTAAAAACAGATATGATCCTCCAGTTGGGAGCTGCCAGGAACTCCCCCCCCACCCCCAACTCTTCTTTCCCAAATGCATTGGGAAAAAATATGCAGTCCTCCAGAGGGGCGAATGGTTTCTCAGCGTGCAGCGGGGTTGGGGATGGGGGCGGGAGGGAGGCAGGAGGACACGGGGAGGAGAGGGAAGGGGAACCAGGGGGACGCGCAGAATTACTTTCTAGTGACAGAGGAATCGGCAGCTTAAGTTAATAAAGCCGAGGCCGAGGAGAACTATTCGGCGAGCGCAGAGGAAGTCAGGGATTAGGGAGAAAATAGGAGCCCAGCAGCAGGAAATAGCATGGCAGCGGAGCGGCGCGGGAGGGAGAGCGGAGGGCGGGCGGGCGGCGCGGAGCCGGTGCGGAGCGGAGCCGCGCCGCGGGCGCCAGCGCCGCCGGGGAGGCCCGTCCGTCGCCGCTCCGCCGAGAGCGAGCCGCCCGAGCCAAAGGCCCGTCCCGAAACGCGGCGACCTGCTTTAGGAGCCGGTTTGCCGGCTGGGGGACGTCGCTTGGGTTTTGAGGAGTGTTCGTCAGAAATTAAAAAAAAATAGTAATAAAAAAAGATGAAGAAAGGCGTCGGGGCCGCCGAGCAGCGGTTCCCGCGGCCGCCGTCGGCCGGCCCGGAGGCCCGGGCAGCCCCTCGGAGCGGCAGCCTGGGGCGCCGCGCGCGTTGCCGCCTCGATGACTTTTTGCAACTGTCGGAGAAGCTTAGCAGATAAGCGCACGACAGTTTTTATTATTCTAAGCGGCAGAAGCCTCGTCTTAGCGAGCAGTAACAAATACGGACGTTCACGACCAGGATTAGAACAAACTGCACTGGTGGGCAAGGGCCAAAGGCAGCGCTGAACTGCAGTGTAACCCAAAACCTCCGCAGCTGTTTTCATTTTCCTCCCTTCAACACAGTCCCTGTGTGGTACTTCAGGGAGAATTATGAAAGTGGCGTGTAATTCAGAGAAGTAATGTTTTTTTTTTTTTCCCCCTCTCTCTCTTTTTCTTGGAGTAATGAAAATTGCTGTGGTCGATCATTTTTGATTCAAGGGAAATATCGGGCGCTATTTTCTGCGTGCGAGTTAGATAACGACAGATCGGCCGCAGCGCCGCGTTTGGAAGGGCCTGCTGCTCTCGCCGCCGTCCCTCGCCCCAGCCCCTGCGCTGGGACAGGCGGGCAGCGTTTTCCCCCGAACGTGCTAAATCCTATTACAACAAAAATTTTAAAAGGGAAGAGGGAATAGCTTAAAGATCCCAGGCCTCGCGCGAATGAGCGCGGTGGCTTCAGGGGCTTCTGAAACGGGCTTGCTCGTTTGCTCTCAGTGCAAAGCCGGGTTTGCAAAAAGCCCCGCTCCGGAGAGGGGCTCTGCTGCCGCGAAGCCCTGCCGCTTCCTACGGGCATTTTGATGGGAATCATTTAAAGAGCGTGAGGCCACATCCTCTGCTGTATCCTAGTGATTTACACCAGCCCAGAGGATGGGCTGCCTGGCGGGAAGGACGGCTTATTTTCTTTCTGTAGGACCAGTCCTCTCCTAACCGAATACCTTCTATTTTGCTAGATTTAGGCAGATTTCTGTCTTTCGAACAGAAGTAATCAAATTGTGGTTCCTCTAACTTGTGACGTATGCTATGTATTTCCTCACTGAAATCTCTTATATACCATATACCCCAAATATACATATATATCGTATACCAAAAATTTGAAAAAAGTCTTCTGTCCAGGTGAATTGAAATATTCTTTTCAAGTATTTTGGGGCCTCTTCTTTCCATTTTAATGATTTCTTAAAACCAGATATAACTTAATTTTAAATTAAAGGTGCTTTAAGCCAGAAGAAAATGTATCTCATCTGTCAAAACGTTTTGCTTCAACATTGCCAAAATTCTTATTTAAAAAAAATCAGTACAAGTATTGAAAAATTTCATTTTCAACTTATCCTTAACCCAAGTTAATACAGTCAGTAGCATTTCCAAAAAAAAGAAAAGACAGTCACGCCTACCTCGGGAAAGATTTCATCTCTAGCGAATGTTAGGAAGAAGCGCTGAAAAGTTAAATTTCTTCCTTGAAATTGTTAGGATTGTTCAAAAACTTAGATAGCTGTTGCATCTTGGTATCAAATTCTGTCAGTCTTTTCTTCAATGAGTCTCACATTATTTTTACTCAACAAAAAATAACTCACAGAATGACTGGAAACACTTACATGTGTACCCTGACACATCTGCACATACCATAATAGACACATGAATTTAATGCTCGGTTGATTCAACGCGGAGAGTGGAATTCGGTGTCAAGTCAATTAAAATATCCTGTTCCCACCCCCTTTCTTTCCCTTAAGTATTTATCAGGCTCGCTGCATGGGAGGTATGTGGTGTGGAAGTTGTGGGAGTCCTCGGCGTGCTCCGCGCGTGACGTCATGTTTGTGGAACATAGCAGTAAATGTATTCTTTTTGCTGTGGTAACTCTTATAAAAATTACCGCAACTATGCTAATGAAATGAGGATTTGATACAGCTCTGCCGCGCTGTGGAAAAGAGCAATATCCAGGGCTGATAAAGCGGCGACCGCACGTCCCGGGCTCCGTGCTGCCCAGCAGCCGGCGCTCGGCCGGGAGACGCCGCGGCGGAGTTTGCCGTGCGAGTGCATGCGGCGGGTGCGCCCGCTGGAAACCCCTCGTCGCTCCCTCCTGTAAATCTGGAAGGCTGCTGTAGCCAAACAAGGAAAAAGCGTTACAAAACAAACTGCTACGAACAGCGGACAAATAGAGCGTGGTAAAGATGAATGGTTAGGCAGCTGGGGTGTAGGAACTGCTGCTTTTCATCCTGATGGGAGTTGTTTTGTGTTTCCATATGGGAATATCTTTGGGTCCGTTTCCACCCATTTGGGGTTTTATGCCTGCATTGCAAGGACTTTGAGACAAGGGCTGTGTATCTCTTAGTGCTGATAAACCTCATAGCACCTCCCAGGGGCCATTAAGCACTCGGGCAATGAAAATAATATACAGTATACCCAAATGTTATTTTTCCGCTAACGATAAGGAGAGTTAATGTCAGAGTTACCACGAAGGCAATATTGTCACTGCAGTCATTTTAAAATTGATTTGGGTTTCATCTTAGTGGAGCAGCAAATCTGCGTTCCTAAGCACCTACAAGACTGCCTTCAAGTCAATGGATTTTGTTCTACAGACAAATGTGGATTTCAGGTACAGAAATTTACAGTTAAAATTTCCATTCAGCCCACAACAAAAAACGAGAGGCAAAGCGTGCCTACATTAGCAAAGCAAACGTATTAGATACTTGCATCATTTTTTTTTAACCAAGAGGATGAACAGTTGTAATGTTTTCTGTTATTTTAGTATTTCTTACAATGTAGGCAACCTTTTCAGAACAAGCACTCTTTGTAAACTAAGTCCTTCAACATGTGAATGTTTACATCTGTCCTTCATTGCTTAACTAGAAACAGGAGGAGCTTAAACCTTCTAGATAAGCATGCGTGCAAGGCTCTGCAGAATTGGACGTGGTACTGTGTTGGCACGGTGATCCCAATACATCCCGCTGTGTCTGGTTCGTGTTTTGAGCCAGCCCTGAAGTATATTTCATACAGGACATTTTATTAACTGGCAAATTTTCCCCTGAACCCACCCCATTAAATTCTCAGGACTGTAAGGAAGGAATTTTTTGTGTGGTGGCCTGTTCTCTCCTCTCACTGCCCATTTTTTATGACTGAGGAAACCTTTTATTGTATGTGAAATAAAAGCTTGATGTGGTCTGCCATTTTTTAATTTGCCGTAGTATGAAGTACAGAATGTATCCACTTACACAAGGTGGGTCATGGATTGTGGTCTGGGGCTGATCCAAGGCCTGCTGTGAACCACCCGTAGGGGCATAGGAGGGAAGGTAGGAGCTTCTCCAAAGTCCAAACAGAAGATTCACTGGGGAGAGAACAAAAGTCACCTTGAATCCAGTGACAAGCAGAAATTGATAGTGTGAAGGTATGAAAGTCCTTAATCATAGCTTGTTGCGGGGTTATCAACCTTAGTGTTTTACTTTCCCAATGTAACCTATGCCTTTTAGGGCTATGCAATTAATATCCTTCTCCTGGGCTGAGGATGAGAAAGTTGCACTGGGTATAAAGAAGCAGTGAAATTGCTAAGTTAAATTGTGTCATCCCAGTTGAACAAAGTGCAAAAAAACCAAACAAGTTGCGGTAACGGGTGGGGAGAAGATGCCGCGCATGCCTGTACGAGGAGGTGGAATAATGGACCCATGTCTACTAAACTAGGATGAGGTTCCTCAGAAAGAGGAAGGCTAGGCAGTTAGGATGTGTGTGTGTGTGTGTCGGGCGTGGGGGGAGGTTGTTGCAAAGAGATGGTCTCGTTCTGACGCAGAACTGTTGTGCCTCTGTGTTTCATTTCCTCGTTTGCTCAGTGTTGTGGGCTTGTGGTACTGTGTTAACAAAGATCGGATGAAGGGGTCTGGAGAGTCAGAATGCTAATGGGTCTGTCTCCATAAAACCCTATAAATAACATTTAGGGCTTGAAGTACAAAGATCTCTGCCTCCAGAAAGCTGGGTAAAAGACATGAAAGCATTTGAAATACAAAATATTAAGGCTTTTGTTTGAATGATGTTCCTTAATACTCATCTGTTTTCGTGAAGTAAACCCTTTCTGACCATGGTTAGACAATGTTAGAGATGGTAAAACTGCCTTTTCTGGGAAAAGGAAAAGTTTTAATGAAGACACAGTAGAACTGTTTCTGCTACTGTTATTCCTGGAGTCCGATTCTGCTTTCTGGAAGGCGAAAGCAAAACCAAGTCCCAAAGACATATGAAAAGGAAAGAGAAAAGAAGAGCAAAGCTAGAAAACACAGCTTCTGGAGCTGAGTCATTGCTAGGGCCGCCGTGCTGGAGAGGGACAGCGTCTGGCCTTATCAGTGCCAGGCAAGCTGTATCATGGTCAGGCTATTTAAGGCATTGCCTTTTGTTGCCTTTTCGGTCGCAGGCTCACAGGAATATGGCTAGATAAATAAATAGAATAAGTAATGTAATCTTGGCTGGCTGCATCAGATTTTTTTTTTTTTAATACAGCAGGCCAGAGAGAGAGAAGAAATAAATTATAGAAGGAACAGGAGATGTGGGAAAGGGGCAGCAGAAATGTGAATAGAGGCAGCATCTGGCTTGGGGATGAAACTGTTGGAGGAGGCAATATTCTCTCGTCCTTCTCTCCAGGGAGGGTCTGGTTGGGGGTCAGGACAGGGGGCTGGAGTGGGGTGGAGCTGCGGTGGGATCTTGGGAGGTCTCAGGAAGCTGTGCTTGGTCCAGCCAATCTGCAGGGTCAGCGTCATATCAGTGTTGGGTTACAGGTTTTGCAAAGTGAATGGCAAGTAAAGTAGACTATTACCTCTTTATATTACCCACAAATTTATCCTGATTATTCTAATTACTTTTATTTTTACTTAGCTCTGCCTTTGGTTACTTACTCCAGAATAAAATAATCCTAGTCGAAGGTTTATATTAACATAAATACTCTAAACTAACTAGTACTCAATCATGGCTTTTGTTAAGTTCCTATGAATGAACAATCTTGAAAACAGGTATTTTGGCAATGATATTGAAAATTAAGTCTCAAAAAAAAATCTCAGCAATCTTCTCTGGGTAATAAAACAAATTAGCACTCAAACCATTGCTCTGTTAGCTAAAAATGGGTTTTGGGCAACACAGACAGTTTCTACTCACTGCCCAGTGAAAGTGCTCCAAAACTTTCACCAAGATATTGAGATAAATAGAGAGTGCTGAAGCCATCTCCTCTTTGCTGGAATACTTTGAAGCAACAATCAAGTAAAGAAGATCAAGAGTTGATGGGAAATAATTAGAAGCTGTTAGGCTGGCTCTGTACCTGGGCCCATGGATGCTGTGCTGTTCATGCCATTTCACTTGGAAGGTCAGGCTCACCAAAATAATTACAAGCCAATCTCTGTGGCAATTATTGCTGTAACAAAATATCAGGCCTGCAATTTTCTCCATGGAGGGAAAGAAAAAATACCATTCTGATTTTTCACTGATAACAGCACTTAATGGCACACAGGCATTTTTGAGGCAGTTTCTCCCAGTCCCATTGCACACTGAAATCAATACAGAGATCACCCCAGTTTTCCTCCATTTGTCTCCAGTGTGAATTGAGATTGCCTGCCCTGAGTTGGGGCTTGTGTCCTCCAAAGGCCTGAATTATTGAGGGTCTAACTGTACATGGAGAAGACAAGGGCATGGAAGTCTAGCAGGTCTGAAAGTTTGTCTGTGGTGAGAGTTGGAGTCAATAGTTACAGGGAAAGAGAGTTGAAAGTGAGATGGCGGCTCCTGCTTCAACCTACCTGCAGGGAGGGCAGTTCTAAAACATAAACGTTCTGGCCATTAATCTAGGTGTGCACCTTGTCTTATCCTGTGAGAAGAAAGTCTAAATGTCTATCTGTCTAAATGTCTATCCTCTGCATTTTTCTGTCTGCACTACTGGATGTTAGCTTGGTTGTGGCTTGGGCTTCCTTGTGCCTGCAGAGATGCTGGTGTTGGGAATGCCTGTGCAGAGCCAGGCACCATCCGATCCCCAGTGCATCTGGGTTGGGTACAAGCTTACTCTATTCAGTGTGGGACCAACTGAGATGGGGCTCTGTGTGGAAGTAGTAGCACAGATGATGGCTCGCACCTCATCCTGGAGACCCTGGTGCCCCATCCTGAGCATCTCACCAACACAGGGTTGCGAACGGTGGGTTCAGGACATTGGAACAGCCACCCTGTCAATGTAGCTGTTGTTGCATCATGTTAACTGCACCACAGAGACAGTTGTAAGAAGCTGAGCATTCCCTATGCACGTGCAGGAGCTATTTCTAAAATATAAATAGCACGACCGTTAACTGAGGCTTTTCCTTTTTTTGTTGTTAGTGCTTAAAGACAGTTCACATTATGTACTCAATGTTTTTCAAATTAAACCATTATTTATCCAAAAGTAGCCAAAAATGTAGCTGAAAAACCACCTCTGATTATTTTTGACCTCTCTAAGGCTAATAATCTGCTAAAACGTCTTTAAACCATCTTAAAGAAAACAGAAACACCACTGCTGACAACTCACATACCTACTTTTTAATGCAGTGTTATTTTAAATGGCTGCGTTTATAAACCTCTAAAGACTGAGGTTTGTAATAGAAATGCTGACAGATCCTTAACACTCCATCCCATAATAACAAAGTTTGGGGTAAGAATGGGGCTGTGGATACAACTGTCCATGTTACCATGCTGAGAATTTCCTTCCCATCATTGATTTCACCAGTGTAGCCAGATAACCGGTTTCTCTTTGAATTCAGGGTGAGCACCGAACAGAGATGGCAGGACTGTGCTGTTATTAGGAGGTGACTGAGGAACTCTTCTCTGCTAGACCTTGCTAGATTAAATGAGGTGTCCAGAAAGGGGGAAACGTATTGATTTTTTTCTTTAACATCTCTGTTGCAAAAAAAAAAACCATAGGATTGAGTCAAAATGACAGGCGGGTGGTTTGAGGGGGGTCTGCACAAGATGGACCACATTCCCATCTGGTGCAGATCAGCTTCCATGGCCTTCTGCCAGGTTGTACCTTGGGAGGGACTGGCACAGGGAGTTTAGGGAAAGGTAATAAGCATGCAAAATTGCAGCATCTATCAGGGATGGATGGCTTTTTACCCTCATATCCACATAAAAAGTTCCTTATGCATATCCAGGTGTTTTTTTTTTCCTTGCTGTCTGGCCCCTGAAGGGGAAGAAATGCTAAGTAAGATTTATGTCCTCCGAAGTCAACGTGATAATTTGTGCTGTGCAGTGGAGAGGGGATGTTGCCATATCATCATTAAATTAAGATGTGCAGGCCAGATGTGAAATCTTGATAACGAGCTTCATAGCGCCGCACAGCTCAGCTTTTGATTAGCCTCAGAGACAGAGCTACAAGAGCTGTGTGAGCTGAAGTCAGCACAAAACGCTTCTGCGTCCTCAAGTCATTATCTCTTTCCAATTGCAGATGTATTTGATCTCTGCACTGTGTGATCTAGCCCTTGCTCATCGTAGCCTTCCCTAAAGAGGACCCACGTACCGTGGAAAGTCCAGATTATTTAGAAACAAATAGGGTTTTGTCTATTATTTCATTTAATTATTTTTAAAGAAGTCATTTGATTATGTCTCTTTTTCCTCTGTTTCACTGATATGTGCACTCTGGTTTTCTGTTGGCTTTACTGTGGGATTTCCAGTGTCATAAGAAATAAGGCAGTGTGGCTCAGAAAGTGTGGACAGGTATCTTCACAGCGCTAGCCTGCACTCTTGAGGCATCACTGAATCACTGTCAGACTTTCTGATATGATGGACTACCCTCAGGAAGGAGAACCAGATAATTACAGCGTGACACTTTTTCCATTTAAATCCACAGGAGAAGAAGAGGGAAGGTTTTGTGGGTGTCTCGCAGCTCCTGGAGCATGGCCACCTCATGGCACGGCTCCTCTCAGGGAATTGTCCCATGCTGGCCGTGTCCGGTGTCTCTCATCCTCCACGTCCTCCCTGTCAGGGTTTGAACTTTGTCTGCATTTCCACCACAGACCTTTCGCTTTAGTCCAGGGCAAGCAAGGGGTGGCTAAGAGGCTAAATGTTGTTAGTGAAATTTGGGGTTTTACACTTTTGAAGATCATATCCTTGCTTTTCTCATGGTGAAGCATAAAGCAGCTCTGAAGGCTGCTCGTTTTGTTTGGTTTTTTGTTTTGGGCTTTACAGTGAAGGGAGCGGCAACAGATAACGAATTAACTGTCAGGGGAAAAAAAAGAAAAAAAGAAAGCGAGTTTACAAACTGGAAGGGCTCATTGGGATGTTAACTTCTGCCATTCTCCTACCTACAAGGACAGGCATCATTATCAGACCTGCTTATTAAACACTGGGCCAAACTGAATGTAAATCTGTGCATCAACCCTGTTTGAATGCAAGTATTTCCTTTACACTAACCATTTAAATACTGAAGAGTGACTTTAGGGAGCAACTTTTCGCTTGTTTTCCTGCAAAATGGTGTTATCATCACGGTTGCTGCCTTCTGACGCAAAGTTTGTGATTTCAAGAGTCCTGTTTACGATTTTGTTAAGTTTTCAGCGGTAGTGCTGTATTTCTGATTATGTCTTTAGCTTTGCTTGCCACTTTCAACCAGCTGGGATCACTGTGTATGTGTGTGTGGTCAAATTTACTGTGAACCGATTAGGATATTAAACAAAATGAAATAAACATGTAAATCTTAAAAACCATCCTGGAGTTGAGGTTTACTTCTATAGAAAGAATACAGATGGAAAAAATAACATAAAATTAAAGACATTCTTAAGGGAAATTTTTTTTCTGATATTTTATTTTCAAAGCAAATAAATAGAAATTTTACTTTTTATAAAAGTTCTTGTGTCTCTAAGGAAATGTTCCATGGTGGAAATATTTATTTTAAGCAATCATATCACACTATATGTATTTGCATTATCCAGCATGTGACTGAATATACTTAGATAGGTAGAGAAAGAGGGAAGCTTTTATAGATTTTTTTCATCTTTTGGGTACTAAAATTCATCAGCTAGAATCTCAGCTGGCCAAGAGCAAAAGAACCCCATAGATTTCAGCAGACTGACAGGGATCTGATATGATCTAATCTATTCAATCTATTGATGAGAAAATCTTTTCGTTTCACACCAGTTTGTTTGCTTAGCGAAAATGAGTCTCTAAGAATGGCAGAGACCACCAGCAATAACGGAAATATCCTTGAAAGTCAAGTCCAGCTTTTTTTGGCTTTCTTGGGTGGCCTGTTAATGATTCAGATATGAAGAAGGCTTTGATTTTTAGTAGGACAGCTTTATCAGGATGTTAATTATTCATGTCTCTTGATGGTTTGTAGAGAACAGGTCTTCTGTCTTGCAAAAACTTGAAGTTCAAAGTTTAGGTTTATTCTGTTTCTGAAAAAGAAATCTCTGAACTTTCAAATTTTTCTCTAAAGGAGATTTCTAAATCCTTTATCATCTAGTTGCCACTCCTTTGCATTTTTTTTAATGTAAAAAGGAAAGTTAAAATCTACAGTGTTGGTTTTATATTTTTTAAATTGTTCTGTATATGACATACACCTAATGAGTATACATATTTAAAAAGTAGATACGTAGTTTCTCTCAAAAGAAAAATCAAAGCACTTTATTAAAAAAGTACTGAAACTAAGGGTTTTAATTTATCAAAACGTTTCCTTTTTTTGTTTTCTCCAAAATAAAATCCCAGAAAAAGCCTATTTCTTCCTATGAATATATGAATATAATAGTGTCAATTTTGCCTTTAATGTGTTCTAACAAATGCTGATAGACAGCTGATCAATAGATTGATTGATAGACAGATGTTTCTTAGCTTTCTAAGGAAAATCCTGTTTTGCTGCTTAACTAGTATTAGCAGTTTCTTGCTTTTCCATGGTGCATTGACCCATGTCACCTGCTGAGAGTCTGTCCCGAGGGCCTTCACCTGGAGGGTTGGTGGCAGAGTTAGACAAAATTAGAATTGTTCTGGTATATATTAAACAACACCTTCAAATTTTCTAGGTATTTTAGGATAGAAAAAAAGGGTTAAAGTGCTTCATTTTCAACCATCTTCAGTTTGTGGCCCTTAAAAAAAAACTGTAAAAGAAGCGTAGAAAATGTATATTAGACTTCATCCTACTGAAAATGAACTTCTTTTTATGAATTGCTTTCTACACATCCTTTAGAATGAATCTATGGATAACCAGCTTCTAGTCTGGCTCCCACTATGTTACTGCCATGTAGCATATTTTATAAGTAGTTTTGTTCAAAAGCTCAACAATTCTGACAAACATGTGTTATTAAATCAGTCATCCTGGATTTGCATTTTTTGGTCAATGAAAGCATGCAGTCCAAATTTTTCTCAGAAGTTTGATACAGATTTTTAACGTGAATATATTAAAAATTGAGAATATCCAATTACTCTTGCTATTTTAGTCTAATGGAAAATAGCCTTGTGTGTCAAATATGTGTGTGAATTCTCTTGGATCTCATATCCACCTTTTTGTGGTTTTTGCGCCTTTCTCATTTTCTTTAAAAAAATATTTTAACACCTGACACTTCTGGTGCTTATCCATTGAGACCATGATAATTTTTGAACTTTTTGATATGCTAGACTGAGAGAATTTCTCAAGTTTTGTTAGTCTCCAGGTAATTTTGTCGTTACTATCTGTCCATTCCCAAAAGATTATAGGTCCCAGCTGTAGCAGTCAGAGAGTCCAGGAAAAGGAAGGAAGTGAAAACTTGCGCATAAAACTTGGATCACACTGATGTCTTAATGGACCTGAACCATATTTTCACTGTAATATTGATCCAGACTCATAATGTCTCTCCCACATTGCTTTTTAGGTGGAATATTTTGAATAGGAATAATTATAAGTTTATGTACTCTTCAGCAACATTTGTAAATAAAAAATCCGTAATACCATTATATACAGGAAGGACTACATTTTTTTTTTTTCTGGAGAAATTTAGTTCCCCCTTTCTGCAACCTCAGATATGAATTTTGCTATCAAGTGACAGTTTGGGGGTTATTTAAGAGAGTCTTATTCATAGTTTTTTGGTTCTGTTTTCTTTCCTTCCCTTTAATAATGTCTATGCTTTTTTCTTCTGTGAGAACTGATTAAGCTACAGTGACTTTTTCACATAAAATCAAATACAAGCTTTAATGACAAAAGATGATGAAACATATTTTAACAAGGGAGGGAATCTCCCGGGGAACTTGATCTCCTGAAATTTCTAGGTTAAACCAATCTGGATACATTTATGTAAGTATCCATCCATCTCTCCAGTGAGTTACATCCCCTGGGGAAGTCTCAAGGATTGTAGCATGTACTCCACAAGCCGTTTTTTTGCCAGAACCTGAAGCCCAGTGATGCTAGTTTAGGATTTTGTTACAAACTGCAACGCAGGTGCACAGGTCAGCGGATGCTGACAAATGGATTAATTTAACCTCGATCAATGTTATGGTTTTCATGGGAACGCAGCAAACAGAGCTCTAATGGCAATGTGTGGATTTGATGCAAGACATAGGAGATGAGATTATTACGTCTAAAACCAGCTTTAAGATTTTAAGCTTGTTGGAAGCTAAAATTTGTACTGACAGTTTGGGTGATTCCAGGGCACGTAAATCAAAAGTAGGGGATTTCTTCCCCAAGCACTGTGTCTGTGATCTCTGAATGCTCTAGTTTTGCACTGTTCTAGCACAATTTCCTTTGCTTATCACACATTCATCAGTTCTGCTCTAGCAGAGAGATTAAAAAATAGCACCTTCAAATCATAAGCATCCAAAGTTTATTTTATTGAAATAAGCCAAGTGTTATTTTCTCTCTGGTTATGTTCATCAATAATGTATTTGGACTTCTCTATTGCATATTCAGTGTCTAATGGGCCAATTGGCTCTAGCAGGACTGGAGTTGAAATTAAATACTTGAAGATTTTCCAGAGGAATAGATTAGATACCTAAGCAACAATGTAATAATAGTAATTTCATGCAGAGGGATGCCATGTCAGTCATCTCAGAACCAGGTCCAAGGGGATGGTTATTTTGTTTTGTTGTTTCTTCCTCCCGTTGCCCCCACTCCCATCCCAAATTTGGGTCCCTGCAGAACATAATCCTATGATAAACAACAGACCTAAATACATATAAATAGGCATGTTCTCACCCCTGGGGAGAATTCTATTTCCTTTTTGTCTCCCCAGCTGTCCATTCCGATAGATGAATGTGGAAGAACTTAAAATGATTTTATTATTCTGCAGGAAATACTGAGAATCATGAAAAACTCTCTCCTTGTAATAAAAAATAATGCTTTTCTCAGCCATTGAAGTTACAAGCATATGAAAGCGTTTATTGGTTATTTTGGCAAAATCGATGAGCCAGTGTGGAGAATATAAATTCCCGCTTCTGTAAATTCAGACTCAGTCTTGGTGTCCGTCAGACAGTATAGGTTTGGTCCACATTTATTAAAAATTTTATTAAAAATAATAGTAGCTGGTAATAACAATAACAGACGTGAGATCACATCTCTGCTTTCCTGGTTACCTCATAACGCTTTTAATCCAGTAGGACACCATGTCATTCTCCACAATGGCACAGAAGCAAATCACCTCCTCAGCAAAGAAAAACAAGCCCTAAAAATACTTACTGTATTGTTTTACTTTGCACCTTGTGTCCTTGCCTCGCACAGACTCCTATGGCCTCCGTTGTCTTGTTCTCCACTCTCCATTGTTCTCCTGCAATCTGAGATGGTGCACACAGCATGAGTTGCTACTACACACTGCATGACATAATTTAGGTTATTCAACATCCGTTACACCGTCTGGAAAGGGAATAGCTCCTTAATACCTCGTCATCGGAGGTCTCAGCTCTTCACATAAAGAAGCCTTTCTTCAACAAGGTCTACTAGTGACCCAGCAAATGTCTAACAGGAAGCTGATAGCAGTGCTTCAGGGTCAGCTTTGTGGGCTTAGCAAAATCCACAAGCCCCAGAGAAGCACTTCTCCCAGCCACGGTCATCCTCTTCTCCTGGACTTCATGTTTTGACTACGCTACTCCTACTCTATTTGACTAAGCCCAAACACTTGCTTCTCTTCCTACCCCTCTTGCAGAATTTATTTGTCAGTTCTTCTGTCACTTTGTTTCATTAGTAGATTGGGATGGAAAGTTTATAAGGCAGCAATAAAGGCAAAGAGATTATTACTTTCAGGCAAAACAGAACTTTAAATAATTTAAGTGAGGAGAGATCCAGGCTCTGGCTCATGCGTGTCGTGCAGATGCTAAAATCATTATCACCATGTAAAAATATATCTATAAGTTTCCACTTTTGCATTTCCTTGCTGCAGTGGACTGTGGGCTGCAATGCCATTTTCCACCAATTAGGAAGTCTAGCAGCTGTTTCATCTCACCCCACACTCCCTCCTTAGTCCTTTCCATAGCTTTTTCTGCTGACTCGCGTGCTACACACCGACTATATGTAGGAGGCCAGGGCTGGCCTTTTTCTCTGTGGATCTGTCAGCTCTTTATCATGCTGTCTAGGGTTCAGTTGTCCCCACTGATATAAACCCCACTCATCTCTGTTTTCCTTCTCCTAACTTTGTGATAGTTTCTTAGCAGTGTTGCTTAATTAGATTAGGGAGAGTCGACCAGCGCAAGCTGTATTACCTTCATCTGTTATGGCTGCCGTGGTGCAGAATGGCACATGAGGAGGAGAGGGTTGCTCTGTCACCTGGAGCAGACACAGCTCGAGGACTTGGGTGACTGATGAAGCCTTGAATAATTGTTTGGAAAATGATGATGTTTTCTACAATTAATCTGTTGCTTAAGATGGATTCTTGGTGATGGGAACCTGGAAATATTATAAATATTCTCCCACTTCTCCTTTGGTTTCCCCTTCATTCTATCTCTTTATTTTACTTTTAAAAAGGGGATAGAAGATGTGAGAGAAAGAGAAATACCTCTTAATCCTTTCACCTGCTCTGAATTTTTTTATGTTTTTTCTCTAGAAAATGGAAAATTGGAGGGAAAAGAAAAAAAGAAAACTAAAAGAAGGAAGAGAGATTTAGTGGACCAAAAGCTGGAATGGGGAATTCAAACAATTGCAGAGTTAGTAGTAATGCTGGAATAGTGGCTCCTGGGACGGTACTGTTGTAGCTACCATAGCGTAGTGGTAACATCAGCATAGCACTACGTGAATACTACTGCAGTATTAGTTGCAGTGTTACCGCAGCACTACAGCCCTGACCATGGGCCCCTGCTGCTCCTGTGCACTTTGTCTGATGTAGGTGGTAAATCTCTATAAAATTCCCAGACAGTGGGGACATGCCATAGCATAGGAAACACAGTGAAAAATGAATTGTCCTGGATGGTAGACAGCTATATCTTAGTTATATCTAACTCTAGCCTCAGTCACATGTTTTAAGCTGCCCTTCCATCCTTCACTACATTTTAAACTGTAATAGGCACCAATATCTCTTGTTTCTGTGGTATCTGTTGGCTCTGATGCCACAGTGCTGAGTATGAATCAAAAAACCCACGCTTTGCAGCAAATGGCTTTACTTTATCGTAACATCGCCGTAAGTCCAGTAACATGGCTCCTGTTTTACCTACAAAGTAATGTTTGCTGTTTGCCTTGTAAGATCCTTGGATCAGGAACAATTTGGTGGTGTCCCTGAAGAGCTGAAATATTTTAGGACTGTTTTGAATTGGAAAAGATGTCAGTACTTGAAAAAATTTTGGTTAAAAAGAATGCAACGAGCTCCTTGTCTTGCAAAATTCTCGTATTTTGCTTCTTTCTAATGCATCTTACTACCATTGATTGTCAAAATCAAGATTAAAGAAGAGGCACATGTAGACAGGTTATCTTTCTGAAGATAGAAATGATTCCTGGGAAGGAATCCTCCTACTGCAATTTTAAAGATGATTTTAATTATCTGAGCAACTATGTATTTAAAAGTAGTTGGTTTATTACCTAATAATATCATTAAAGAAAATGATCAGTCACACATCTGCTAAGCTGCTGGTGAAATATCTTGCTAAGGACAGATTTGTGATTTTCACTCGTCCAGAATGCTGCAGGGATATACTGATATGAAGACAAGAAGAAGAAAAAAAAAAAAAAAAAAAAAAAAAAAAACAGGAGTAGTATATTGTTGTACATATTTGTGAAAAAAGTATGATATGCCCCTTTACCATGCCTAAAATGGTACCTTAGGAGTTACTAAAATCAGATCAACTTTTATTTTTCATTTACCAATCCTGTATTTCATTGAACAGAAGCTTTCTTTTAAACTAAAACAGATGATGTTTTAAACTAATACTAATTGATTCCATTCCTAGAGTTCACAGTGGTAGCAAGTAAAATAGCTCCCTGACCCTGCTGGTAAACACAGATTTCAGACTGCATGGTGCATTTTGACTTCTCCATTCCTTCTGCAACATCCACACAACCAGTGTTGGCTCTCAAGATCAGCACTGAAACACAGCGCTGCCTAACGTGAAGCAAGCTGGAGAGGGCTCAGGGCGCACATGCTAGGTCTCAGCCCTGCAGGAGAGTCCTCAGGTGACTTACTTTATCAGTGCTTGCATCCCCCCTCTACATAGTAAGGACCAATATTCACCTCCTCACATACTGGTAGGATAAAATCCACCAGTTGTTATGAGGGTCTCCAATGAAGCCTGCGTAAGAGTCAGCTCGTGTGTCTCATTAATAACGGAGGTTCTCAGTTCTATAAAGAAAGAAGTCATTTCTCCATTTCTCCGCTTCTGGTAACGTAGCCAGTGGTCAACTGTCAAAGAAAACACTCATATCCTCTTCAAAAGTCCAAGGTTCAGGGATGTTTACCTTTTTGCCTTTGGAGGGAAAAAATAGAATTCTTTCAGCCAGCCATGTCCCAAAACCATAAGCAACAATGCTCAGAACTTGGGTTAAACTCTGGTGGGAGGCCTGTCCCTGTCCCAGCATTTCCTCAGGCCTCCCTTGCTCGCATGGCAGGGTTGTGTGAGTGGTGGAGGAGATACCACTGCAGTGACCAGTGTCACTCATTTCTTCCACACCTAGTCAATAATTTAAAGATGGGGGTGGGGAAGGCCTGTCCTGTATTTCAATCCATGTGTCCTTGAAAGGGTTGATCTATTCAGCTTTCCAAAATGGGGTTCTATAATGGAAATGCTGACAGGTTATACTAGCTGTCTGTCTGTCTGTCTGTCTATGCATCCCCGCATCCGGACTGGCAGTAACACATGTGCCTTCTGTTGCAGGCCATATGCAGTTGAAATTGTTGATATGTCCAACTTTCCAAACAGGGTTCTTTAATAGAAATGTTGACAGATTACTAGGAGTTCTGATGTCAAAACATGTGTCTGGGATTGTGCTATGCATTATTTTTTTTTAGCTATGCAGATTGAAACAGTTAAATACTTGACTCAAATGCCATTGATTATTTGTGACAAATATAAAGCAGACCTGAGCCAACAAGATACCTTCAAAAAGCTTTGTTTTTCATGGAGTGGTACAGGTGAATCCTCAAATTATTCTTCACTCCAAAAGGGGACAGAAATGTCTTTACTTCATGTCTCCAACTTATCTTCCCTTCCACACACTTTAACTCTGTGTCACAACTTCAGGATCTACTTGAGCTGATTTATAAATCAAAGACTGAAGGTTTCAATTAGAGATGTGAACAGAAGAAAAAAGCTCAGCTTTTATTTAAGACAGATTTGAAAGAGATGTATGAAAATGTAGAGATCTGGTTTTGCACACATTGTATGTCTGTGCTGATTTCCTCTACTCAAGGATCGTGTTGGGGCAAGAAGGCATTTTGTCCCTTAGAAGTGAAATGCGGCTCATCTTTGGTTGTGACAAGCCAGAGGTGGTTGCATTCTTTTCATTAGATGTACCAAGTGCCTTTTTCAGGGGAAGAAAGTGGCTTCTGCTTAATGTAAGACTGCCTTTCACAGAGGACAGCATGACTGTGCTCAGCACCAAGGTGCCTCCTTAAGAACTGATTTCTTCTGGCACTCGCTGAAGTCTTGCTGGTATCTTGGAAACAAACAAAAAAACCCAAACAAACAAACAAAAACAACAGTCTAACAGTAGTTTGGAAAGTAGAAGAGCAGGATGGGCTGGTACAGCTTGTTGCCAGTTCCACAAGGAACAACAATAACGATGCGTGAGCATCTGCATCCCACTAAAGCTGTGCCCAGCTTGTCTTCTCCTCCTAAGATACACGGCAGTGGGCGTATGGACAAATCTTAGATGGGAATACTGGGGGGGGATGTGGTGAGGAAACACAGGGACATGGTGTCATGGCACAGAAGCGCCTGGATTCATGGCACTCAACATAAGCCCCATGACACAGGTACGTCTGTAAGCAACGTGATTGCCTCAGTTCCCTCCGCAGTGAGGGGAAGAGCCTTTCTGCTGGCTAGTAACAGAGCTTTGGATGACTACAACCCCATGGGCCATCCCCACTGCTGAGGAAACAAACCCTACTGGAAATGTTTTAATCTTGTTATAATGTTAAAGGCAACTAGCTTTCCCCTTTCTGCACACACAGATATCATTGATGAGCCATTTCTACTTTGATGTTCTCTTGGCTCTTACTTTTCTTCCCTCTCCTGGATAGGGCGAGGATCAGGTCCATTGTAAAATAAGTAAATCTGGATAGAAAATCCCCAAATGGATCAAAATAGTCTTCATCACTGCAAAGTTTTTGACAGTCCATGTCCATGGACATGGAGCTGAGTTTTATAGCATGCATGTGTGCCTGAAGTATTTCTTCTGTGGAGCATTCAAATAGAGGGTTCATTTCACTTTAAGATCATAAAAAATGGAGTCATTTAATAGGGCCCTTGGTTGAGTAATTATGAAGCAAAGGAAAAGCAGACAATCTGCCCAGGGGGTGTGTGTGTGTTTTTTCAGTGGTGTTAAATACTATTTGGATTATTCACTGAATAAACATTAAATAATGTAATTTGGAAACCAGGTCCCATTAGGGATTTAAATGTGTAGTCTGTCACTGGTAAAGGATTAAGATATTAGTATATTAATGTAAAATCAAAAGCTGTGGATTCCTTCTGTATTGCTTAAGTGCTTTCTGATCAAACATGTCCAAATAGTTTTTTTTTGTTTGTTTTTTTTTCTTTTTAAGTGCTGTTCTGTGCAGTCATGAAAGAGTGGATGGATACACGCCAATATTTTAGTTTGTTTGCCTGCTTAGCATGCAACTGTACAAAACAGAGCCCGTAGGTCTAATCCGCCATACTCTGAAAGCAGAGGAACTCAGCAGACCCAGACCTTCACCTTTGGAAAGAGCCCATCACACTTGGGCACTGTGAAACTCCCTTTGCCGTCCGCCCTCCTTGTTGCTGGGTCTCTCTCTTCTGTTCCCACTCCTTTCCCTGCAATGCCACATAATTGCTGCTTTATGCTTTTGACATTTCTGCTACAGTTCATCTTAGCAGTTTCTTGGGACAAGATGCTTCTATGAGGCACAAACAATAATGAATAGATAGGGCTTTTCAGAGTTTCAAAGGCTTTTGAGTCTGACTCAGTAATACATTAAGGCAGAGTTTGGAAGGGAAGCTGAGAGGCCCTGGATGACACTTTGGAAGTTTCAGGACCTTTTACACCTACAGTCCACTTTGGAAAAGGATCTTGTGTGAGTTCAATGTGTGAGGCTATTTCTACCCCTGTATATGGCACACTGACCGTGTTTATGCCTTTATAGGTGGAAAATACAGCTCAAAATTTCTAGCAAACCCCAATATTTACAATATGGAGTGTTTGCAAATATTGATTTCTTTTGACTAGAACTGCTGACACTTTGGCATGTTCTAGGTGTCTGCAACAGCCTCACCAGAAACAGGTGCTGCTAAAAAGCTGAGCTCCCTTTTTAAATAAATGCTTTCTTCTGTTTTGTGTTTATTCAACTCACCCAAAACAGGAGTTGCTATCTGCTAATAAAACCTGACTCTTCTTTGTAGAAGAGTCCAGACACAGGAGCAGGTCAAGTTCTTTTTAAGCAATGATTTAAATAAAACATGTTGGACTCCTACTAAAGGGACAGAGAGTTTAATACCAAGAAGGTTTTCTGTTGGTAAAAGGATGGACTTTCACACACTCAAGAACAGAGCCAAGGAGTGTATTAATGGGATAAATATAAAGGATTAGGTGAGAGGAGAAAATGTAAAGCTAGGCTAGAAGAAGGGTCAAGACAGTGATATTATTGGACAATAAATGACTAATAGTGGTGATGTTTATGAAGACTGAGAAAGGCACTGTGAGTTATTCAGCTCTGTTTTTAGTAAAGATAGCTAAGCACAAAATGATGTGTCCATCGCAGAAGCATTTCCTCATGAAATTGCTTTTATGTTCTAAATTGAGTTCACCCTACTAGCTTCTGAGTACAGAAGTCTTAAAATAAAATGTACACGTTTGTTTAAGCAGTCAGTGGTGAATCTATCTTGACAGTTCATCCAAGACAAAATGTGTGCTCTGAATCTCTAGACAATCAAGAATTTTATTTTTGATAACCAGTCACTGTTTATTGTAATATACAGTAATGTTTTAAAAGGAACAAAAGTGTTTCTGCTCTCTGGGTCAATTCCAAGTGCTGCATTTCAATAAATGAAGCAGAAACTCAAGTTGATGAAATTTGCAAACAAATCCCCATGGAACCCTAGCCATTAAAAATTAGCTCTGAATTAGATATTACAAACAGTACTGAAAAATAGTCTCTGTAGCTATTATCTTGAAAGTCCTTGGTGTAATAAAAATTTCACATTTTCTGTAAATGAGGGGAAAAAAAACAGAGATGCTGGAAAACACTTCAGTTCACCTAATTGGAAAATATAATTCAAATATTCATAATGATTCCTCTTAAAAATGGACAAAAAGAACATTCTTGAATATTATTTTGGAAGCAAGCCAAAATATGCACTTGTTGTTACTATAGCAATAAGCAAAAAAGCAGAGAAAAAACCACCAACAACAGCAAAAAACCTCATGTTTGAAAGCAACTTGTTGTGTATGAATTATTTTTATGATCACAAACCCCTTGCAGCAACCAATTTGCTGAGTATAAGTGATCTAATTGAGGGCAATCGTTGTCAGAGGGACCAAAAATATACTAGGCCTCCATTTTCATATTAAAATGCCATGCCTTGGTTTAACATTTCCAAGTGGTTATTTTAGTCCTTTTTAAAAAAACAAAAGCCTGCGAGGATAGGGTAACTCTGTTGACCAGTATACTATTGAACTTGTTTATCTCTGGGAAATGGGACCACCTGATCTCAATAGAGTTTTTCTTTTTTTGTTTTTTTCTCCCTCCTCATCCCCTTTAACCCCCCTTCTCTCCCCTCTCCCTCCCCAATTGCTTGAAACATTTCACAATTAAAGCAGAAGAGGCTTGTTCTGCGGTTCTCACCTTTTGTCCTGAATAGCCTGGAAACAGAGGGACACTTTCCCCGTTGAAGTCTCGTGTAATTTCCCCTTGAATGGGCTCTCATGATAAGAACAGGGGTCACTGGATGGGATGGTATGCAATAAAGCTTGTGATTGCATGGTTCTTCATCATCACAAAACAGCCCAACACTCTGCTTTATGATAGCACAATTGGCGCGCACAATGGCTTGGGTAGAAAGCTAGAGAAACAGAGAGACGGGTATAGATACTAGGATGGAGATATCAGTCAAGCGATTGTCCCTCTTGGTGTGTTTCAAGTGTTGAAGTGTACAAGTGGCTGAGAACAGGGTCCCCAAACATTACACTGAAAAGCGGTGAATGAATAAAAAGAGATGGCAGGAGTGGATGAATCTTGCCTATAGAATGCACCTTTGTGGTCAAATGTATAAGATAATATATAGCAGCTGTGTTATAAGCCACCAAAGGGAATTGAACTTACAAAGCACAGACTTTCAATAGCTTTCCTTGTGGGAACACCAAAAGTTTAAGAGGTGGAGGAGGGCTTACTGCTGACTAACGCCCACGCTTAATAGTAGTTGTCTTGCATGCTGTGGAACCTATCCATTAAGCCAATTCCTCAAGTCCTTATTTACTGCCCCTAAGTGGGAACTTTGATTGAGTAAAGATGGAGTAAAACCCGGATAAAGACTCGGGAATTGGCTGTATGTGAAGTCAGTTACAGCAAGCTAGCGTTTACAGGATCCAGTCCTGGAAGAGCTTGTGGTTTCCACGGACTTAAACGGGAGTTGCAAAGGCTTAGTGTTAGAGGTGGCTTTAACAAATACTGACATTTTTAAAGTTAATACAAGGAAAAAAAGTGGAGACAGTTGCGCCTGTGTCGTTTTTTCCATGATGTTTATTAAAAACAAACCTAAGCACCACAGAGCAGATCTTCAGTTTTTCAGGAAAAATCTCTACCTTCCTCCTTTCCCACCCTCACCCCATCCAGTTACATAAATCAAAGAAAAATAATTTCTGATGAGCTCAGTCAATTTTGTGTCTGTTCTGGCCCCAGTAATAATCAGGAATTGCTATCTAGTAACACAAAATGAAAATCTTACACAATTTTTTGCAAATGTCTGTCCTAACCTTCCTGGAAATCTGTAGGTGGTACATGTGGGAGTAAGGCCCATTAGAAAAAGAGTTACAGTAACTCCTGAGGAGAGTTAAAACACTCTGCTTTTGAGTCAAATACTGAAATATTCAAAAGAGCAAATTTGATTGCAACAGATTTCTACAAAGATTAGCTGAAAACTCCTTTCAGTTTCAGAAGTGAGCAGGTAGAAAGGATCTATGCCAGACTAATCTCAAGACCAAAGACAAGGCCTTGCAGATAAGCATAGAATAATAAATTGATGCATCATATTAACAGCTGTTCATAAAAAGGTATTGCAAATGTTTAAAGATCTCTCTTTTATGCGTGATCTGGTCATGTACTAGTAAATCTGTCCTGTGTTCAACAATCTGCCAATATCTGCTCGTACCTCTCAATATGTCTGCCCGCACGGTAGTAGTATCTGTAGCTCTTCTACGTATCTAAAAATGGATACAGGCTATACGAATCTACTTCTAGTTTTCAATCATCCTTTCAGGCCATTGGGAGAAATATCTTGCCTTGTTTATAAATTATGGGCTGTTGTTCCTGTTTGCTTGCTAACATGATTTTTGACTGAATGAAGATTTCATGAATACGCAGAAATTGTTGAAGGTCGGTTAGAGAGATTGATTTCCCATTCTGTTCTGTGGGTTCTAAGGTCCTTTGATAATTGTCCTCTCTTGTTGAGAGGAATTTCATAGGTTATTTTTGGGGTGTGACTTTCTTGGGTATCTTTGTTCTGGTCAGCACTTCCTTGCCTAGCTGAACTTTGAGATGGCAACCTGTCATGGTTGGGAAAATGCTGCCTCAAGTAGAAAAGCGCAATTCCAGTAAGAAATTACCAGCAAAGTGCCCGATGTGACTTCTTTTGGGGTGGTATATTTGCAACAATGCAAATGCAACAACTAGCCATACATTCCAAAATCTAGAGAAGATTTTGCAGTAGAAGAGGTTAATTCTGTTCTTTACCGTGTCCATAGCAGGCCTTGCTTATAGTACGACTGCTAGTTGGCAGTTAGAAGGTAGGTTTTGCAGGATCCTTCCCAGATATCAACAGCTTTTATGCCTTGCTGAGCTGACAAGAGCTCTCCATGTTTTTCCTCATGTCACTGTTGGACCCTGGTGAAGTAAAGTGGGTTAGAATAGAAGAGCTGTTAGTGGGACGCAAGTTCAAGTTCCTAATGGGGAAAACTGTATGTTCCCTGGGGCAACACCCTCCTGCAGAGACAGCGGCAGTATGTGGAAGGTGGTAGGAAAGGGAAACTTCCCTGTGCCGGGAGCTTCTGGAAGAGTGGACATAAGGTCAGGGGTTTTTCAAACTCAGGCGTTAGCTTTCTCTGGAATACCTGGGAGAATATGGCAATGGGCTTTTTAGTGAGATGATCATGTGATCTCTGCAAGGATATTTCTTACCAATTTACTGAATCTTTTTAGTTTGTAATCATAAAGGGCCCTATAAATTGCAACCCATATTTAGTGCGTGTTTGGATGTAGGTTTATATATATATATATATATATATATATATATATATATACACACACACATATATATATAGTGGATATATAGTTTAGCCTTGTTTAATCAAGAATAAATATCCTGGTCTGGAATTTGGTTTGAGGGTGACTATTACAAAACAGAATGTCAGATTACATCTCTGATCTGCCATTTTCTATGATTATATTACTAAAATAAGGGAAATAAAGACTTAAATGTACATCAGTTCCAGTATTCTTACTTTTTCAGAAGACATCAAAGAAAGGGAAATCATCTGTGACATTAAGATTTATGAAACTTCCTCCTGGAAGTGGCCCTGGCTATCAATTCAAAGGAGCATTTTCAGGGAAAGGCATCCATTTATCTCAGTTTAATATACTTTTAAAAACTCTGTTTAAGAGAATAGGATAATTTCCTTTGGCTGAGGAGAGAATTCTTGCAATGACCGTTGTCATTTATCTGCTGTTTTGCAGCTGGAGAAGGAAATAATAGTAAGTTCGCTGGCAAAAGGAAGAGTCTATTTTAATTGCAGTAAGAAGAGTTACAGAAAACACTTTTTTTTTTTTTTTTTTTTTTTTTTTAGCTCAGAGAGAAGTTTTATATGATATAACATAACCTTTTTCCTGGTACACTTTTCACTGGGAAGCAGTCATTAGTTGCTATTTTTTCTGCAGTCACTATTGATTTAACCAGATTCCTGAAAACAAACTCAGGTAAAAAGATGAAATAACTCCTTACAACACATGTGCTGTCTTAGGTGTTGAAAAATATTGAAATCTGGAAAACTCGTCCCAACTCCAACACCAGCTTGTATTTTTACTTTGTTCCATGCATTTATTCTCAGTGGTCCTGATCCAAAGCTGACTTCTACAGCCCAGATTGTGTTCACAGCATCTTGTGAAGTCAGAGCACATTATACTGATCCTTGCACCTCAGAGGGGTGTTGTCAAAGTGAATTTCTACCACTGCAACACTCTGAAAAAGAACAGTTGTAAAAATTTTGCTTTCCAAGCCAGTCTGGGGTCAAACCAAGCCAGAAAAGCTTCATTCCTCCTCAAATCAATGAAGGACTTTGGACCGAAGTCTGAGTATGATTCAGTGGAGAAACTGCTACTGGATATGAATTACTGCTCTTTTACATTTTCTAGAGACAAGTCTGAGCTGTAAAAGTTGGCTTCAGACTTCAAATCTTTCAAAACGGAGAGCATTTAGGTCCAACACAAATCAGTACCTGATTATTCACTAGTTTTCTGTCATTTTTATCAATGGGAAAATTAATCAAGATAGGAGGACTTTGATCTCCTGGTACATCATCCTTATAACACAATATCAACCCAATAATATATGTAATTAAGGGCCAGATTCATTGCACGATCAATTGCCGTGCTGTGAAATAATTGAATATACACACAAAGACAAACTGTAAATTTTTTTTCATATATCACTCATTTTATACTCAAAATATATATCTAAACATAAATCTTAAGTAACATAAAAAGTCATGAAAATAAGTTCCTCAAAGATACCTCATTTCAATTGAGTCGTCTATCCAAACAATTAGGACAAGCAAAGAAGGAAGTACTTTGAGATTTGTTGAATGAAGACAAGAGGAACCATTGCTGGAGAAACCAATCTGAGTGGAAGATTTTGGAGGATGATATAAAATAACAGCAGAGGATGAAAATATGGAATAAACCAAATAAAAATGTCTGCTTGGGAGAGCAGAGAGCTGCCAGCCAGACCACACTGCTGGCCAGACATCATCTTAAATAGATTATTCAAACAAATATTAATTTGAGTTGCTAGGATGGAATATCTGGTTTAACTGTTAGAAAACACTCTATTAATGTGCAAGGTAGTGATTAATAACAAATGTAAAATGAAGGAATGTTGTACAAGATACTTGCATGGAGTAAGATTTGCTTGCTTCAGAGGATTTCAAAGCCAGTCCAGTGCTCACACAGACTGTGTGGTTACATTGGGTTTGCCTTTGTTCTGGCAGCCTATCTGAGGCTGGGCACTTCAATAAAATAGCCATTTTAACTGGCTCAGTAGTTAGGAAATCCAGTCTTCTGCCTTCTACCTTGATAGACCATCAAAATGCGAGACTAGGAAGAAGATAAAGGAAGCAAGAGAAAAAGAAACAGTGGGATGAGGTAGATGCCTCGTGATAGAAGGTGAGCCTAAAGGATAAAAAATGTCCCTTTTATTAAACTTTGCTTTCCATCTAAACTTTCAGGCACTAGCTTTTGAACATTGGTTTACAGTTAGAGGATGCAAAACTCTAGCTTAAACCAAGAGACGAGGTCAAACTGTTAGAAGCGTTAGGGACTATGTTCAACCTTTGATCTTTAGGAGCAGAAACACCTAGATAGCCTACCTGAAGAGCTGAAGCTCTCTGGGGAGGTGATGGATAGAAGTGAGTATCTATGAGAAGTTAATTGAATGAAGTTTAAGCATCCCCATTCCTCTCAGTTTTGCCACAAAAAGCTTGGTGTCTGGCTGCTGCTATCTTGCGCAGCACCTCCAAGTGTGCCAGGGCATCTCTGCGAGGTACCCTTGTGCTGTGCCAGTGTAGCAGTGCCAACAAGTGGTCCACAATGCAGGACAATATGGCACCACCAGTGTTTAAAGCCCATTCTGAGTCTGAAGTGCCCAAATCCACCAAGTCCCTAAGTCAGTGGAATGTATGCATTTCCAAAACACCTCTTCAGGCTTTTTAATTCCTCTCCATAAACCCTAAAGAGGCTTCACATGGTGGATGCTGTGCTGCTGTAAATCTGCTGCACTCTCAGTACTGGTGCAGGCGGGTAAGAGGAGACTCTTTCCAGATGCCAGGAGTCAGTCAAGAGCCGGTTATTCAGAGAATCCTCTTGGTCCTCCAAAGCCCAGGCAGCCCAGCAGTGATAAGAAGCACTTGTTTTCTGCTAAAGGATTGATGGTGCCAGTATCACATCATCTTTTGACTCCCCAATCCAAACAACCTGGTATCCTTTCCCACTTGAATGAATTTGGGGCAGCATGTAGCATAAAATCAAAGTGAGGCTCAAATTGGCACCTTCAGCTCTATAGTGAAGCCTCTCAGTTCTGCCACTCTCTGAGGAGTAGAAACCCCACCATTAGCCTGACTTAGCCCTGAAGTCTCAGACTGGGTGGCAGGACCTAACAGGAACTCATCAAGTCCTTCTTTAGCCTCATAATATGGATCTTTCTTCTCTCCCTTTCCAGCCATGAAATGTTGTATTTTATAAGGGAAGCAGATTGTCTTTTCAGCTAAATGGTGCCATCAAGCAGGCTGGTCAGCACTGAGTTAAGAAAAATGAAGTACCACCCAAATAACCAGGTCTATGTGCGCAACAACAAAAAAACTCCCTTTCCCCACAGAGGGCCCCTTTCAAAGCAAAATCCTTCAGTGGGGGCATTCAATATGAAAAAAGCATTTTAGGTAATGATGTTTAGAGGGGAATATCTCTAGTATAAAGTCAAGTGTGTCCCCTGAGGTTACCTTATGCTTCCAATTTTTCCTCATCCCCAATAAAAGATCTGAGCAGCTTCACATGTGAAGTTAAAAGAAGGTAGCTGATGGAATAAGCTCAAGAGATACTGTGTCATTTTTCTACATGATGTTTTATCTGAAGAGTCTAGAAAAGATGTCCAAGTATTTTTTTTTTTAAGCTGGAAAGAAGCCTCAATTGTATTTCAGTTCCTTTAATTATTTTGTCTAGCAGTGAGATCAAAGACCTAGGTCTCAAAAGAATCAGTCCTGGCCAAGCACTCCAAAGTGGGTGCTCCAAGTTCATCAAAGAATACCATATTTAGTCATCTAACTTAGCCTGCTATTCAGAAATGCTTGCACCCGCTGCTCCCTAAGCAGACACTGTAAGCCGCTCCAAGATCATCAGATGACATACTGAATGAGTACCAAGTATTTATGAGTCCGTCTTATGAATGTTTATTTGGGCTAGTTCTAGGTAATTATGTCGGGTTGCTGTTTTCTGTTTTTCAGTATCACATCACCTTATTTCTTCTTTCTCTGATCAGGTCTTTGTAGGGATGGGTGTCAGTGAAAGATTGGAGGTAAGGTAGGGAAAATAACAATTTCCTTGCCCCCCTACTTCCACCTTCAGTTTTGAAAAACCAGAGAGGGCCCCACTATTTACTGTAAAATAAGGTGATAGTACTCTGCTTACTGAGGTGGTCATGCAGTACTCAGATAATCCTTTTATCTGACTTGCTTTTCCATACCCCTTCTGTCCTTATGTTTGCTATACTTTGTGAGCATGAATAAACTGAGCCTCTGAAATGACACTGTGGAAACATAATAACATTAGCAACATTTCAGGAAACTGAGGCCCACAGCCTGGAAGTCAATTTTCACAATTTATAATGCTGGCCTTATAGGTGATAGGAGGGATCTGCTGTGTGGCTGACCATGGGGTTGTGCGCCAAACTTCAGGCTGCCAAATTTGAAAAGTTGAGTCTGTATGACTCACTACAGTTATTCAGGAAGTTGATAGCAGAGCCAAGATACAAGAATCCAGGTCTCAAGACTCCCATTCCTGTAAAACAGTCTATAAATCCAATGCCCAAATCACCAAAATCCAAAACAAAAAGCTTATCTCTTGAGCTGCACAGGTTATGAGGACAACTGCCTTAGGAAAGAAATCAAGAAGCTAAACTTCTCTTATTTGTAACCCAGTATTTCTGTCTCCTACCCAACCCGATTCTGTTCCAGATGGCCTGGGTATTTCCCATCTCCCTAGTCTTTCTGTGGTGATTGCTAACCTCAGTAGTCTGTGTTTCATATCTGTCTCTCCTGGGTTGCTGTGAGTTCTGCAGCCCATACTGCTCGTTCACTACATATTTAGTGTCAAGCTCCTTCTGGAAACCACATTTGTTTCATGGTATTTAGGCATTAGCAATCAGCCCGCAATGTAATGAATCCCTTGCAGCACTTCCTTCTCTAAGAATCTGTCTACAAATCCATTACATTTGGCCCATGATTTAAGATTTGAAATAAAGTGGAGGGAGGCAGGCTCTGTTTACACTGGTAACACCCAATAGGGCTGAAAGGAGTCTCTTTGCATATCCTCTGTGGGCTTGTGGGGACTAGGTCAAAAAAATGATGAGTCTGGCTGTAAAAAAGCTCTCCTCCAAGGAAGCTGTATGGGCTGCAGGGAGAGGAATCCATCTTCATTCCCCACCTGCAGAGTTAATGTTGTCTTCACACTTTGGTTACACAGAGCAACAGGGGAAATGAGGCTCCATGAGCTCCAAACATCACACTTTGCTCAGCTTCCTTCTTGTATGCCTCAGAAGCCATCAGGGCATGGTCACCAGCATCTGGGAGATGCTGATCTCCAACATCTGTGGTGGTGTGAGGAGCTGCCAGCACTCCCAGAGGCATTGAGGGAACAGATTAGGACTGTTTTGCCATCCCTGCTGAAGTCATTGTGCTACTGTCCTTGCAGCTCAGAGCAGCAAATCCTCTCCCAGAGGCATCCTGCAAAAGATCCGCCTGCTGCTGCAATTCACAGCCTGACAGATAATTTGAAACCAACATGGTTTATGTTACAGTGCTAAGCAGTGAGTTCCAGTAGTGTAAAAGCAAACCGGTCTGTCCATCCACCTCCATTGGAAGGACTGCAGCTTCCAGAGGAGGCTTGGGAACAGGTACTTGGGTAGATACCAAAGCCAGTGATCTGCTTTAGAAGCAAGCTAAGAAGCCTTGGCTTAGACCCAGGAAAGGCAGTTTTTGAAGATGCATTTACCTTGCTGTTTCAGTAGGAGCATACAAATAGTGACTGTGGTCCATCCTGGAGATGGTTCATTAAGCTGTGCTAACTAAATGCTGTCCCAACGCTTATTAGCTACTGGATACACTAGAAGCTCTCTAGGAGCTCTTCCTTCTGAGAAACCCTCCCTGCTGCTCTCTGTGCCATCTGCAAAAGATATCCTTGAAGTTTTGCCTCCAGGCTGGGATATTGGAGACCTGCTGTGTGTGGGTAACTTTGGAAAACATTTCCATCCTGCCATGCTCTACTAGCTCAGTGCTCAAGTTTCCTAGCTCCTAGTTTATAAAATGACGTCCGTACTTCCCTCCTATTTGTCTGATCGTATCTGCTGCTGCATCTGTTTAGTTTGCAAGTTGTTCATGTCAGGATCTGCTTCTTGCTAAGACAGTGGTGTTTTGAGTTTGCCTGATGCATCTTAGATCTTCTGTATAAGTGTTGATGACAATAGGCAGGTTGATATATTTCTTGACTTTAGGAATCTATGATAATCCAGCACCTGTGCTAAGTAACTATTTCTGTTCTGAGTTCTCTTGAATGCAACAGTAAATTAGAAGTCTTTTGGGCAAAGACAGTCTTTTAAATAAGTATTAATAAAATACCCAGGATACAGGTCTCTGATGGACATTATTGGACTTTAGTGATTATAAGTATTTTATAGAGGGAAAAATGGGAGGAAATGCAAATGCTTTATTAGCAAAATCTAAAATTTCACTGAAACCTGGAAAGAGGATGTCCAGCTCTATCCTATGCTTAAACTTCCCTTTCTTTAAGATTTGAATGTCATGTGCTCAGTGTAAGAGCTAATATTCCAGATGCTAAATAATCTTTCTTTACCATAGAGTATAAAATCTCAATCTGTTTCTTTCTGGTATAACATTCCCCCAAGCTAAGACCTCTCCAGTTTCACTTAACAATACAAAGAAGGTATGGTCACATGCATGTGAATTTTTGGGGACTGCTGTGATTGAGTGCTTGTACTATAACACATAAGTAATGCAAGTAGAGTAGCATCTTTCTAGTTGCTTTTTTTCGTATGCTTAGAGTTGAGACTCTGTCTCAATTTATGCCAACATTGTGGCTTATGTTATTGCAATGTCATTGTCTTGAGCTATAACTCATTCCTAAACTTCTCAAGAGGGCCCTAGGTTAGACTTTTGCTTGTTGTGTGTTTCAACCATAGCTTGCACAACAGAGGTCAGATCTGACTGAACCTCTCACCATATAAATAGATGAAGTAACTAACATAAAAGAAAGAAATTGCATCAATGAGGCCAGGAGCATTTATTACAACTTGCAACAACCAAACTCTCATTGTGTGGAAGTGTTAGTGCTCTGGCCAGGTACTGGTACCTTCTGAACCATAAAACTCTGTAAGTGCCTCTGGGCAGACTGTTACCTAGTAAAGGGATATTACTCTGGTGCTTATTACTACAGTAACGGTCCAAACCTTCAATGTCTTCGAAAAGGTGTTCTTTCTCCCTATTTACAATTTATGAACGGTAGAAACTTAAGATTTCATATTAACATAAGTTTAAGTGTTGTGCTTCAATATTTGGGGATGTCTTTTACTCCATTTTGTTGCATTCTCGAGAGCTTTAATGATTTTTCTCTCTGTCCTCGTCTTCTTTTTGTGCCATTATTATTATTATTTAAATAAAGCACTTGTTCCAAGTAAATAAATTCCTCTCAAGGTCCTGCGCTGCAATTTGCTCATGCATAGGGCAATGGGTTTCCACGTTAACTTTGAAAGTGAGAGTACTTCTAGTTCAAGTCTGTGACGTTGTATGTTCATTTTCCTTCAGGCACCCATTGACCGAGACTTGTTGAAATTAATTGTGCTGTGCAGACTTCATGTCACTGAAAAATGAGGGAGAAATATTCATCAGTTTATTAAAAATCTGGCAAATGTCAGAGTATTACCAGCCCTAATTAATATGTGTTTAAATTCTCTGCCCTGGGCCCTCCAGTCTTTTATTTTGTTTAAACTGAAGCTTGACATTTTCAGTCAACGCATTATTGTCTAACAGCAGGAGAGTGAAAGCTATACCTCTTTCCTTAAACATGCCAGGCTGTGGAATGTGCTCTGTCTCGCTCCTGTTCCCCTTCCATTTGTTATATACAGGACACGAGACTCTGACTCTGTTTGAGAGATCGCTTTCCTTTGGATTAAAAGGAAAGAGTCAAATCTCAGACCCTCCCTGTAGCCTGGGCCCAAAAGCTGTATTTCAGGGATTCAGGAACAGTGACAGGTAAAATCTTTTAGTGTTGTCAGGAAGGAATTTCTTTTTCCCTGATGGAACACCAATATGATGTATTTATTGTTTTTACTAAACTTACCCCATAAATCATAACTAAAAAAAAAAAAAAAAAAAAAAAAACAAAATTCCCAGGTGATAGCAACTGATATTTCTATCAATAAAAAAGGACACTGTTTAGCAGGAGTATTTTTATGTTATCCATAAAATAAGTTTGCCAGGAATGATTTGACCTCTAAAATTTTCCCAATCATGCCATTGTACAGTCCTCACCTAGCATCTCTATTATCATCTGCTTTCTCCTTCACTTTAATACTTTCAAATTATCTAAGTCTTGAGATTTTGGCTTCAGTTCTGTCCTTCCAGAGACAGGGATGTCAGTAGAGCTTCTTCACTATTTCTCATTCACAACTTCTTCACCTTCACCACCTTCCTCTCCCTTCTTTTTGCACCCATGATGCTATCAGAGATTTGGGGGCAGGCTGTAGAAATCTGTAAGCCTCGTTAGCCAACATAGATTAATAGTTCAAAAATAGCACGTGATCTCCAAAGGCAAAAAAGTGCATTAAACATTACCTAGTATTTGTCTTACTAGATCAGTCTTCATTTTCATCAGCAGTATTATTTACTCTCAGCAATTTATTCGCCCTTTTTTTCCCATGGGGAAGACCCATGGATTAATTCTCCCAAACACCTCTGGGCAGTATCTGTCTCATAACTCAACTCCCTCCAACATGAATTGTACATTCAGGCTTCAGGCCTGTTCCAGCTGGAATTAACCATGATAAGAACGATATATTGATGACAGACTGTGATGTCCAGTCTGCTTGTGGCTTGCTCCAGAACCCAGAAGCTCTTACATGTGAGCCCCTGCTGCCACACCAGCTCTGTCACACAACAGTGAAGAGGACGAGCCCATTACAGGAGCAGGTACAGACCTGAAGCTCACAGTTATGGTCTATACAGACTACATATGCAGACAGTATAAGTTGCCCAGCATGCCTTCTTTCTTGATATACCTGTCAGCTTTCATTTCTTATCTTCCCAAACTTCTGGTTTTTGAACTGAGGCATCTCCAGCTCTGCTTGGTTGGTACCAGACGTGAGGGTTTGTATCCTCCTTTTAAAAACTGTGTCCCCACAGTCCTCAATGTGTCCTTTGACATAGTGTCAATTCACTTTAGATGTCCCTGGTACCTGGTAAAAGCTTGCTAAAAAGTGCAGTTTTCATCTAAATTAGCAGGCCTCATCTTTTTCTCTCTGTAGTGTAAGTCAAAGGAAAAACTGATAATATAACTCATAACTTTCCACTCATCGTTTTGGGATTCTCCCTTTTAGAGTTGCTTTGGCAATGGTTTGGTCCTGTCTGCTGCAAGAATTACCACTGGTTCTCCGGGCGTTGGTTTTATCTGCCTCCCAAGCTCCTTGCTGCCATATACCTCTTTTTCTGCTGCAATACTACCTATGTTTAGTTTGTCAAGTGTCTTCCCCTCTTCCTTCTCTCATTACCTGTGCACAATCAGCCCCTGAAGATCCTACTTCCATAATCTGTGCTATGCTCCATCCTCACTCCCAACTCTCTTGTTTTCCTCTGCCTCTCTCCCTGCACTGGCTAATGTTGAAAGAAAAGCTCTTCACTGCTTCCAGTTAGCTGAGATGGTCCTTGTAACTCCTTGAGAAGTATTCACGCTTCTTCCTCTCTCAGGATGTGAATCTTTGATCCAGGGCTATTGTACAGCCCCAAATATTCTCCAGCTCTTCTGTAACTGCCCATAATCCATTTCCTTTTGTCTAACTTGGTTCTAATGCAGCGAAATCTGATGAGATTATCACCCTTCCTCTGTCTGCCTGTCCATTTCCCCGTATGTCACACCTGCATGGCTCGTATCACCATAGCATAAACCTCCCTCATGCTCTTAATGCATTTTCATCACAGATGAGGGCTTGAGCTACAGCCACATTAAAGGACTTGCTTAGGATAAAGCAAAAATGTTATGGTGGAGACTGATTTTCTGGGTTGTGGGTGAATCACGTAACCACAAAACCGCCCTTCCTGACACGCTGTTGTGTCTCTGCTTATTACACAGATGAGCATGGTTCACATCTGCTGCAGCCCCTCGCTGCTCTTTCTAGTGCACTTCACCCCACATCAAGGACTCTGTAGTGTCAGAGAGTGGCAGCAAAAAGGAAAGGAAGTCCAGACTATGTAGCAAACAGGCTGTTTGGTGAGCAGCAGATCTTAAGAAGTTGTATTTCCTGCAACCTTGTGTCTTGTAGTTGGACTAACCGTTGTCTGGGAATTGGTACTGTGGGCTGCTTCTATGTGGATCGTTGTGGCTGCTAACATGCTAGTTCTGGTCATAGAGTAACTTTTCCTGTAGAAGAGATTCTATCATTCTCTTTGCCCAGCTGCTTAATTTCCCAGTTATAAAGGATTAATATCTCTAAGACCTTTACCCCCTTGTCCTGTCTAGTCCAAAAGTTATTCTGAGAGATTGACAGGCAAGAGACACAACACACACGCATGCAGATGGTTTCCTTAGCAAATCCAGATAAACACTATTGTTTTCACCCATAAAGACCACTCTCTTTGGTTTCTGTTTTTGTAAATCCCTCCCAAAGTTCAAAAGCCAGTGCTGCTAGCTTAATTCACTAGACCAGTGACTTCATGTTGAATTCACTAACCCACACCTGTCGATGAGAGAATGTACAGAAAAGCAGAGGTTGTGTTCAGTCCAGACAATCAGCCCATGAAGCTGGTGTCATTTCTGAATTTACTTGAGCTAGCAACTCAGCCTGTCAGTTTTGCAATGTTACAGTTTCTCCTGAAACTTGATATTTTGGGGGATCAGACAGGTTGAAAATCTGAAATGTTCAAATGGCAGTCAACTAAAAAGTTCACTACTGATTTAAAGAATGAAGAATAGTTCCTTTCTTGCACTCAAACAGCCTTGCTGATTTCTCATTTCAGAGAAAAAGAGTATTTTTCTTATGCTAATAGTCTTATTTACATAGTTTACTTGTACTCTGTGGTTCCTGAAAGCTATATACCTTATTATGTTTCCCTAGCAATGTGAAGTAGTGAATCCAAAATCCCCAGAATCCAAAATCTCTGAATTCTGGGGATGCTTGAAATCCAGATATGAATCTATCATCTTATGCTCCTTTCTAGGGAAAAAAACACAACTGCTGAAAACTATCTTCATTGTTAAAGTTATCCCCTCCATGGTTCTGCCTTTGCATGTTGCTTCCTCAAATTGCTTGTTCTTCGAGGGAGAAAAGAAATTGGCTTCTGTATTTATCCAGTACTTAGCAAAATAAATCTCCCATTCTGAAAACAACGTCTAAATTCATCTAAAAAGAGAAATGGAGTTTAAATGTTCCTCTTCTCTAGAGAGCTTACTCAGCTCTGAATTAGTTCAGGTTCTGACTCTGCAGGGAAAAACCAGCTTTTGCCCTACTCTCTGTTAATGTTGGTTTGGGTTGTTTCCCATCCTTCTCCATTCTCTCCTGGATAAGGAATGACATTCTGCCACCCAGAACTTATGATCACCCAGACCTTCTTTCCTAGTTGCTCTGAAAGAGCCCCATAACACTAGCCAAGCACTTCTTTCACAGCCTCACAAAGGAACAAAAAAAGAAAACTACGAGTATCCAGCTGTCAATCCTACCTCCTCTGGCAGCCTGGAGTGTCCTCAGGAGAGACAGTGTCCT
This sequence comes from Rhea pennata, assembly GCF_028389875.1. Taxonomy (NCBI): domain Eukaryota; kingdom Metazoa; phylum Chordata; class Aves; order Rheiformes; family Rheidae; genus Rhea; species Rhea pennata. The sequence goes on along the minus strand of NC_084670.1, from coordinate 9,899,445 downwards.
TGTTTAGATTGATTGCTATGCTGAGTACCTAGTCAGGTCTTGCAAGTAAACACTTTACATTTCATCAATACAGCAGAGAGAAACTCACCCCATGCTCAGCTGAAAGATGAATCATTTCCACCCCTGCCTGGGACAGATAGGGAGTTTAGTTAGTGTAGCCCTGTTTGATGGTTTTCTGCTTTGTGACTCACCAGGGCTTTCTTTTTAGATGGTCACCAACGGAGAGTGGCTTTGCTGACATGAGGGCTGACAAGGGAGAGATTGCCCTTGCCATGAGGGACCAGCATCCTTCTCTGCACCCTTGGAACTGGAAAGCCCCAGCTAGAAAGCACTGTGCAATAATCTTGTCACACATCTGGTGGTAGATGCGGGATTTATGAAGGGATGGCAACTTGCTTATTTAAGTTAACCATGGTTTTCTGACATGTAATCCCTCTGTGCTGTGATTGGTCTCCCTCCAGCTCCATCTGGTTCTCCAGCATGCAGACCTGAATGGCACATGGGAATAGCCTGCAAACCAGATGCTTAACATTTACTTTTAGTGATGAATAAACTTTGTAATCATCTCATTATATAGTGGCCTGGCCTAATTAGTAACATTCAAACAAGTATTAATCTGCAAAAATGCTTAGTGGCACTATGACTACTCAGTGGAACTCTTGGAAGACATCTTCTTTGGGGAGGGAGAGAGGAAGGGAGGACATTAGTGCAAATGTATGAATGGCTGGGGTTTCAGTAGGTGCAAATCAAGCATTCTAGGAATTTTCAATGAAATTGGTTCTCCTAAGTGACTTAGATGCAACTTTTTGCTGAACTGTATTGTATTTCAAGTGGATACCCTTAAAAAAGTGGATTTGATTTTGGCCTTATGATTTGGATCCTTCTCCCCAAAAGAATGAAGCATCAAAAAATTTATATTCATCTACAGTGACATTCATCTCTTCTTCTGCTGCATTCATCCTGCTACTCTGAAAGTGTGAACAGGGACTAGTAAACTGAATTGTAAGATTTTTAGGCTCTTGGTCCTGTCCCAAGCTCGGCAAGCCTAACAGTTCCTCACACCTAGTTCTTGCTGCATAATATCTTATGTCTGTGAATGAAACCTGGATCCTATGAGGAGCTCCATACTGGCATATCCCTGGAACCATCACAGAATGATTTTTTTAGGATGAGGTCCCTCTTGGATATTCTCAGACTGAAAGTTTCCCATGCTGTTGGATAAAAGATGAATGCACTGTTATCTTTTGCTGGAGGAAAGCCTACATTACAGTAGATCCGCAATCCCACAGTATACACAGCCAGAGTTATTCTGAGAGGTAGAGCAATAACTCTAATGCAAGACAGAAGACATAACAAGCAAGTGGAAATTTTTACATAAAAGAAAATATCTGAGACTACAACAGATATTAATGAACTGAGAAAACAGACAGATGTACATTAGGGATTTGACTGATACCTGGGAGCATATTTTATTTTATTTTGTTCATATTTTTACATCTGGCACTTTCACCATATTAATGATTTAAGGAATAATTATTGTAAGGTTGAGTTTCCTTTTAAAAACTTTCAGTGTTCCATCCTAGAATTCATTCCAGATGCTGGTAACTAAAACTGAAGAAACATGCTTCAAAATGATAGTCTTCTCCAAGTCAGGATGACAGCAAAATATGTAAACGACCAATGGCTCTTCTAGCTGCTTAGTTCTTTATGAGCTATCTGATTCCCTTCCAGTTTGTTTAAAATTTTTACCATGCAGATGTTCCTCCGGGTGACCAATTTTTATAGTTTTGAAAAGATTATATCAGTTTTCCGTGGTATTGTGTTACTGTATTTCTTGGATTTTTTTATAGCACTTGAAAGGCTAATTTCTTAATCAGACATTACTAGTGGAATGTAGAAAGAGAGGTTAAAAAGCCAAACTGGCACTGAGAATTAAACACAGGTTCGTAATAATATGAAAGGAAAACAAAAAGCATCAACTTGAGGATGTTGTTATTGAATGAAAGTTGAGAAAACTGCTAGGAACATGCATTTTTTATTATTATCAAAGGTGTTAAAATATATACATAGCATATGTTTGGCACTGAATTGTTGTTACACAGTTCTGTAGTATTCAGCTGTCTTGGATAAAAACTATCACTTTGATACTGGAAAATTATTATGAAAATGTTAGTTTTGGGCCTAATAGTAAAAAGCAAAGATTGTCTTGCATGCCAGTAAGGTTTCAGTGGAGGGTTTGCACTGTTTCCAGAAACCATCTTTGGCAATCATTGAATTTCACCTCCGTCAACATGTCTGCATAACATTTTGTCCTTCTTTATGCTTGTCAGGAGAGCTGATGTGGAGACAGGAGATTCAAGTTGGCTTCACACCCTGAAGTTCAGAGACAGATTTCAAACACTGCTTTAGGATTATAAGTAGCAGCTGAAACAGGATTTAAGAAATGCTGGTACAAACATCTAGAAGTTCTCAGGAAGAAAGCACAAAAGAGTTCCACTGAATGGATATTCTATTTTATTTCAAGCTTACAGTAAATGCTGTTATAGCAACGCACTGTTTAGGTAGATGCAAGGCTTCAGTTCAGTCCTGTGGATTGCTACCAGGATTGCAAATGGCAACACATAGACCAGATGGAGGTTTGTTTTTCAGCTGTTCCCAAACTACAGATTTCTTCAGATTTAGGTCTTGAGCTAGGCTCACCCTATCCCAACAGGTAGACCATATACAAATTCTAATGAGTGTTATATCATTTCTGGAGGCTTAAGATTCAAAATGTGCCACGTATTTCCTGCAAAGTAGTTTCCATTGAGTCATATCAGGTTCATGGGAACAAAAAAAAAAACAAAACAGGACTGTATTAATTTATAATATTGTGTAAGTGTAGCGTAACTTCTGAGAGTTTTCTTTGTCTTCTTCCGAAGCACTGGAAATTGGCCACAGCTAGAGGCAGGACACTAAACTGGTTGTGCTGGTGCGCCAGCTGGTGTTAGCAATTTCTCTAGAGCCCAGACAGGGAATCCTGTTCATAGCACTGGTGTTAAATCACCAGGTTTAGGGTTAGGCATAAGTTTTTCATCAAATGTCACAGATTGGGACCTGTCACCTCTTCTTTGTCTTCAGGTGCAGCATGGAATATAGCTTACTGCTGAGGATCATCTGGGAATTAGCACCTAGTAAATACCCTTGCTATTTTTAAGACCTCAGACATCTCAGTGCTTGTAATCTTTCCTGTTCTCTTCCTGGTGTACCGTGTAATTTGTAACTTTTGATCTTTTCAGCAGCTTGCTTTAAGATGGTCACAAGTTTTGGGGAAATGTTTTGCAGTTTACTCTGTGTGGGAAATAGGAGCAGAAGTTCCATATATACTACATTTCCATCATTATTTGCAATTGCAAGAGACTAGATTCCTTTTTACTCCTGTGTCCTTGGGTAGAGATTTAGTTTGTAGCAGGAAATGAGACAGTGCGATAGAGAAACATTGCTTTTTGCAGTGCTGGGAGCTCAGTGCCTGACACACCGCATGTAAAGAACCATGTGGCCATTCTGTTTGTTGGATTAGGCATGAGAACAAGCCCTCAGGCAGCATGATGGCTTTCCTAAACCAGTGGGAAGCAGCTCTACCAACTTACTTCTCTTCCCTGTTTTTTGAAAACTTCTTAGTATTCAGTCATCTCTATTACTTATTTGTTCATTGCCCAAAGATCTCTACCTGCAATCACATGCACAAGATTTTGGAGCAGAGATGCTGTTTGGGCTGAGGAGACACGAGGTTTCTGGGGGAGCATCTGCCCACAGCTAGGCTGATACTAGCCAAGGTTACTAAGTGCCTCATTTCCACTGCTATGAAATCCATGCAAACAAAACACTCAAAGCCAAACCACAGGTTGCAAATCAGATTTTCCTCTAAAAATCATCAAGAATCTAAGTTGATGTTCTCTTTTCAAAGTATTTTATTTTTCAAACTCTTCATAAGTTTTCTATCTTGACTTGAGCTCTGTAGCGCCTGGAGTCAGAGCAGCTGCCTGACCTCTAACGCATGCCCCTAAGGCTGTGAAGACCTGCGCGCCGTTCAGCAGTGCTGTTGAGAATACCATAAGAGTTGGACTTTATCCAGTTCAGTTATGAATAAGCTCAAGCACTTTTTTTTTGAGCCTTCAAGAACTTCCAACAAGCTTGACCATAACTTAATCCATCTCTTTCCTCAGCTGTTGTCTTTCATTCATTTTTCCCTGCCTTAGCCTGCATTACTCTCCTATACATTTTCCATGCAACATATGGCCTTCTGGAACTGGCTTGTGTGGTAAGAAAAACTATTATTAATGTTATTATCGATTATTAAGTAAAAGAAATATACTGTAAAGAACTAAAAACATGTGACTTCTGCCACTGGAGGAAGAGGGTGCTCTAAATAGATGTTCTGTAGTCCTAATCATATCCAGGCTCTGCACTGCCTTGTACCTGTATATTTGGAGGTCAGTGAGGGGGAAAGGGCTGCAGGGAGATGGTTTCTCTAATCTTTGTCAACTTTGAGAGGTGATTTTTATCTAGATTGATTAGGAAAAGGTCTAATTCTCTGAAGACCATTTAGAAATACCAAAATAGTATTTCTAGTTGTTAAGACTATGTTTTAGATTTTGAACTTCTGTTCTGTTCTCTGCTATTAAGATTCCCATGCTTTTATGCGGGGGCAGAAATGACCTCTTGCAGTGTTCATCTGTATTGAAAGCATGCCATTCTCCAAAATAAGAGAAACAGAGACACTTCAGATGGCATTTTGTTTCCTACACAACATCTATTTAAGTGAGAAACGATAAAACTGGCTAAAGAAATCACAATGGAGAAAAATATGGATATTTATATAAATGCAAAATATCTTGTATGAAAAAATAGGAAATTAATGCAATTTTCTTTAAAATCCAAAATAATTTGTATTGAAAGGGTTATTAAGGTTGAGAAAATAAACATTTCCTGTTGTGGTTTCTGCAAAATATCTCCAGTGGCAGTTGGGTATTACCTTAGAGTCATCTATAATTTGTGTTCTCTGGGGAAATATTTCTGCGATTACATGTAGGGCTGGAAGTTGCACTAAGTATATCTCTCCTGGATCAATGCATCCTGGAAATCTTTATCTTCATTAACTGTAGCCTTCATGATTCCAATGCTCTGAAAAATATGTCTAAAGTATCAAGCATATTCATTATAATGCAGTAGGAAGTCATCTAATAAATTATCTGTCCTGTTATTGTTTCTGTGACAAATATTGGATGTAGAAGAGATTTATTAGGTGATATATTTGTGGATTTATCTTAAAAATTCTTTTTTTGGGGAAGCTGGATCTATTCTTCACACCAAAACCCCACAAGGATTTAATTAAAAGCCCATTAGTCAAACTAATTCCCGACATGACATAGGTTTATATTACACAAACATATTTGACTTTGCAAACATGCTTGGAAGATTTGGCATTTTGCTGAGAGATACCTATTGATAAATGTAATTGGGAGAAATTACTGAAAATAAATGCTGGCTTCCATTGGATGTATAAATTACCGTATATTATTAGTACATGAAAAAAACATATTTCATAAAAACCTGCTACTGTAAAATCATTTCTACTAAAAAAGATGCAGAATATTGGAATTGACCCTTTGTTTACAGGTCAAAATGATAAGGCTGTTTAACTGCCCACACACATTTCAAAGCTAGACCCAAATTTTGAGGCTATATGTAAGAGTGAAAAAAATCCCATGCAGTAAGGTAGTTAAAACAAAGTGGTAAGTGAAGTCCTGCACCACAGGCAGCACTTTAGACCTGGGATTTGGAATATTTGAGCTCTTCTCCTGCTTCTGTCACAAATTTCCATATGGAAACATGGAAAATAATCCAAAGTCCTATTTGAACATCCTTTGGAAGGCACCTTGCTTAGACATTTGGGATTACATCTTTCCAGGGGCTTTAGAGAAACCAGACTTGGTCTGCGTCTCTCATCCCTCTCTTAACTTTGCAACAGCATGTGAGAGATGATACAATATGGTCATGATATCTCAATGGGGCAACTGCAGGAACAGGTATGTCATTTCATGCTCATCTGTGGAACAGGTATAATGATATTTTCCAGCTGCTTCCTTCTGCGCACTTTTGGGCACAGAGACTAGGGTAAGGTAAAGTCATAATAGGGTTGTGGTCTTGGCTTTGCTTCTGTACGAAAAATAACAGTAGTGCATACAATTAGGAATGGATGACTTTGTTTTGTGAATGAGCCCTTCGCAGGAAGTCAGACTGGGCAGAAGTTAATAGAACAAATGCAATCACAGCTCTTCTCCATTCAGTCTTTGTTAGAGGGGGGAATTTCTGAATCTGAGCAACGTAAATAGTTGCCAGCAAGACTCCTGTGATGAACCTACAGCATACTGATGTGCAACCCCTGACTGCAGCCTTGGTCCCTAACTGCCAAAGGCATGGACAAGCCCAGCAGGAGTACTGAGGACATATCCACAACTCCAGAGAGCTTTCTAGGGAGCCATGCGTCCTGGCTCGGGTAAAGGCAGCTGCTTAACATTGTACATGTGAGCAGTCCTCTCCTGGGGTGAGAGGATCAGTCCTGCACAGTCTTAGCAAAGGCTTGAGTCCCCCTGAAGCCAGCGAATCAAGGACAGAGGTTTCCCCTTCCTGGTTCCCCTTCCTGGTTCCCCCTCAGGGTTGGCCACCCCCAGCTCTTTGCATATGCCCATCCTTACAGCAGAGGCACTTGGCCTCTCCTGGGGCAGATTCAACTGTTCATGTGACTGTCGTCTGAGAAAGATTCTGGTTTAAAAACAAATAGATCCCCTCAAAAATTTACTGCTTAAAAGCAAAATCAAAATGTGATTTCCTGATGCCCCAGCGGAGTCTAGGTATGACTGCAGTATCCACCATCTCCTAAATCATTTGAGTGTTTAATGGCTAATTCATTAACAAATTATCCCATCACTTACGGAAATATTCCCTGCATGCCATTGCAAAAATGGGCCAAATCCCATGCAAGTACATGCAATGAGAGGTACCAGTTAATGGTGGTTTGTACAGTGTGGCTGGACATCGTTGAGCCTGATTTAGGTTTAGATATAGCTGATCCGTCTTGGGGTCTATCCTAGTGCTTTTAGATATTTTCACACTGAGATTTAACAGTGACTGCTGATACTCACATAATTGTATCTCAGATAATTCAGTAGACACCTTGGTACAATTAGTAAGAAGATATTCCTCTATCACATCTAAAATGAAGCTTATTTTACATCTTCTTGGTACAGAAAGTATTTTATTAACCTCTTATTGCAGAAACATAGAGGTAGAATTCATCAGATTAAAGTTTTAGCTTTGCGTTTTCATCAGAGGCTCATTGCTCTCTGTGTTTCTCCAGAAGGCAGCTGTCCTGTTCTAACACTAGTGGATTAGCCACTACCAGATTTTAGGGGCAGCCTTGCTCTTACCAGGACCATAAATCATGAAAGATTGTTGCATCAGTTCTCATATACAAGCTGAGACCATATCTGAGCTAGTTAACTACCGTCTATTTAAATCATACTGTTTTAATTTTGCTACGCACTATGCAGACAGAAGAAACAAATCTTGCCATCCATCACTGGAGCACAGATCATGCCGATGGTGGGTGAAGGTGCCACAGAAGATCCAGGGTTTGATTCAGTCCTGACTTGGTCACAAGATAATGGCTCTGAGCCAGTAAATTTGGATGGATGGTTTTAAATGAAAATTTAATTAATAAAAAAGCTTTCTGCAACAATTCTCAGTGTTTAGTCAAAAATACAGCCTGATCTTTCAAAAGTTTAACTGAAGATATTTTAAAAAGTCAGACATTTTTATCCAAAAAAATGTTTTCCTTTATCAAAACCCCAATCCCAACATCTATTGGACTTTGTGTTAGATTTCATTTTTTTTGTATTGATGCCAGTGGGAACAGGATTAACCTTTGAGAAACAAAAAATATAGGCTGAACTCATGCCTTGCTGCTGCAAAACCTGTTGGGGAGCCTCCAGGCTGGAAAAATGCATGGGAAGCAAAGTGAAAATGGGGAAGAAGTATAGTCACCTTAGGAAGATATAGAGATGAATAAAGTGCCTGATTATGACTGTAGCTCTTCACTGGAATTAATAATTCCAGTAAACTCCCGCCAGTCAGAATGGAGAGATTAATCTCATCTCCTTCAATAGGGCAGAGCACAGGGAGGGCACTGAAAATACGACTATCATGAGTAGCCTGGGTAGATAAGATGAAGTAAAAGGAAGACCTAATGGGCCATTTGTGCCCAGCAAGTGGTGACTTGGTGTCTCTTTAGGCTGGATTCAAGGCAGAGAAGGGAGGTAAAAGAGGCTGGCTCTTGTTCTGGCAGACGTTTCGAACCCTGTAGTTTTCTGTGCAAGAAATAAAAGGAAATTTCTCTGGAGACTTTGATGAAAAATGTTCTCTGCTTTTCAGTCTTATTCTTGCTGAAAGTGGAAAATGATTCTAAAAATCAAACTTCAATAGAAAATAGGAGTTTTTATTTTTTAAATTTTAAACTCTTCAATTTTCCAAGAAGCTCTCCTGTTAATAGCTAATGTTATTAAAGAGGGCAGACAAGTCATGGAAATTGCAAGACATTTTGAATATTAACTAGCACAAGGAAAAAGAGACAAATTATGTAAGAATTCATAGAGCTTCTTTTTTCATCTGCTCTCTAAAGGGCAGTGATATGGAAGATACGAGTCAACATGTTCCACGTCTTCTAACCCAGAAATGGAGACTAAATTCTCCCTGTAACCCACTGACAATTTGGCCCTAAATCTCATGTTAACATGCTGTTTGATCTTAATCTCTCCCTGCACTCTGTCAAATTTTCTATCAGGGCTTCAGGAAGCTACAGTGATACATTTCAGATCACAAAATCCAGGCAGAATTCCTATCGTGGTTGCAGTTTGACTTGACCTAGAGTGTACTAGAAAGAAAATCACACCTCAGTGAAGTTAATAAAAGCAAAAGTGTTTATCTCATTTCTTTGATTTCACTTGGCTTCAAATCAGGGACTAAATTCATTCTTGGCAAAAAGATGCAAGTCTGAGATTTGACTACAATTCATCATCCTAATTTCCTTTCCAAAGGGCTATGAAATCCTCAATGAAAAGCCTCTGAAGAGCACTAAAAATCATTATTATTGCAGTCTTAGGGGTTATTGCCATGCCCATGACTTGTCAGTTCTTCACGTCAAGACTTGTAGAGGTTAAGGTGCTGCTGCAATATGAAAGAGGTCTTCACATCAACAGCACTGGACACTGAATGACAAGGGAAAATACATTGATTTCAGGAAGAGATTCAAGCATCTTTAAGACTACAGCCATTTTTCATTTTTAATAAGCTTTATCCCTTCTTAGGGATTGATTTGGGGGGTTATTTTTTTTCTTGTCCTTTGCCAGATATTCATGCCATAAATGAGCAATAATGTTTCTTCAATAGTGTTTTGTTACCTGGGAATTGTCTGTCTGAGTCTGATGGTTGTCTAGTGACTTCCACTAGTCTTCCAGTGTCCTGATTTTCCTCCTCATTGCCAGTGTCATGGACATGGTCAAAGATACTATCTTCTCCTGCCACAGCCCAGGGTCTTGAGAGCAGCACAGCTGCAAGTCTCTGTCTAACACTGATCAGAACATCCCAGAGTATGAATGTTCCTTCCAGACTCCTTTAGAAATATCAATCAATGTTGCCATCTGGAGGACACATAGCTTTACAGTAGACCCTGTTTCCTTTTTATACAGCTGCTAGGATACCCCCATTAAGCAAGCCAATGCATCACCACAAACAGTTGTTACTCTGCTTTTTATGTCCCAGATTTTCTTCAGTTCCTTCTACAACTGATTATATTTGTTGGTTCTTTTTTTAGTATGTTCCACGAAGCCTATCATTATTGTATTACTTGTACATTGAGAAATTGTTACCATTATTTTTATTAAATAGTAACAACCATATCTAATATCTCAATTTGATAGAAACAGAAGGAGAACAACACAAACCCTATGTTTCTTTTACTGAAGATTTCTGGTGTCTTTGAGTAAGCTTTCCTCCCAAAGCAAGGACAGTGCAGCATTGCTGACTCAGAGCTGACAGAGCTCTGGTTCTCTTTCTTTAGGGAAGTCGAGCAGCAGATTCCTCATGCAACTGAAAGCACTGAGATAGGAAGGTTTTTTTTTTTTCTTTGATCAGTTTAAAACATTCATGCAAAATATCCCAAATGATTGGATATCACCGTCCTTCAGATGCCTAAATATTAGATCTCTAGTAAAGAGCATGCTGTCTCCACAAGCTGATTCTTCCCGCTCTGCCTTAGAAATGGATTAAGAGCTCTCCAGAGATGTGAGCCTCTCTCCACTGGCTTTAGAGGGTGATCTAGAGGAGTCTTTTCAGATAGGTGCTTCATGTTTAGATGGGTAAAGCTAACTGAGGTGAATCCCTACAGATATCACAGTTTGGTTAGGACGTTAGGTATATTGAAACACTGGCATTGCTAATGTAGACCAAGGGAGATGCTCACTGTTCAGAGGTGAGATAGTGAATCCTTTATGATGCAAAGATAATATTAGACACTATACTTCTAGACCTTCTGTAGTCAATTTTGTATTGGTTTTATCAACAGCCTCGAGTATGAAACAGGTGACTGGCATGTGTTTTGGTTCCTGTGTTTAGTGTGGCATCCCTCTCCTCTTTTCTGAAGCAGCATCTCTGAGCTTTTCCAGTTCACTGGCTGCTTGATTCCAGGCCATGTGTGGTCACAAAGCACAAAACAGTGACATGGGGCTGTTTCCTGCTAACACAGCTGGCAGGATGCCTAATGGAACCATCCACCAGCTAGGAAATATGGGGGTGGAAAAATTCTTCTCAGAGTCACATCACCCGTCCCATGTATTCTGCCTAGCTCTTTCCTCAAAGAGGTACAGGTTTGTGCTCTCAGAGATGTCCATTCCAGTCCCTTGGGTTTGAATTAATTAACTCTGGACAACATTTTGAGGAATCACCTTCTTATGAAAGACACTCAACCTAAAGCACTGCAGGATACTCAAGTATCATTAGGTACAGATAATAGTGATGGAAATGACCATCAGAGGTCATCTTTGTCCTCCTCCTGCCCCAGGGATGGACCAGCTCTGCCTAAACCTCTTGGACAGATGTTTGTTTAACCTGTTCTTAATGGCCCTTACTGTTAGAGATCCCACTGCCTTCCTAGATAACCTATTCCAGGCTTTAGCAGTCCTTCCTGTCTAAAAAACCTGTTCTTTTTCCCTAATGTTTTATCCAAACTCCTCTCCTCCACTATGAGCCTATCACTTCTCGTCTTACCCTCCGCTGACACAAAGTTAGAAAATGTATAGTCGGGAAAACAAAACAGTGATTTTTCATTACCATTTGAGACAGAGAAATCAAACACAGTTGTCAATGTCAGTTTGAGCTGCACAGATGGCCCCTCTTCAAACACTAGTCAGTCCGGAAAGTGATTGCTGGTTCTCAGTGGAAAAAACATCCCCAAGTTGTTGTATCCTGTGAGCTCCCTGAGATAATAGCTTCCAGCAACGCACGCCATCATGTGCATACGTTAGTGTGCCAGAGCTCCTGTGACCTGAGGGTAATAACTTGAGTAGACAGTGGCAGAGGATGGATATTGCAAGGTTCAGCGGGAGTGGTCCTTATAAAAATTAATTGATTTTAGAACAGATTGCATCCCAGAAGATCTTGACAGTAGGATCCTGGGAGGAAATGGGGAACCATCTATTCTGTAACCTCCACAGCTTTTGTCAGCCTGCAAGCCAGGTCCCCTATTCCATAGGGTATTTGTAAATTGTATACAGGAGCCTGTATGGACACATATAGAGACATATGGAGACCTTGTGTTCCCAGACCCTGGCTCTCTTATACACATCTGTAATTTAAAAGAATGCCTCTGTTCCTAACTAGCCTTTTAAGTTGTTCATGGAGTATTCCTTCAGTATTAGTTTAAAATTGGAATGCAAGTTTAATAGAATTTTGTAAGCAGAATGACATTAATTTCACAGAGCTGAAGAATGCATTTTGAAGGCAACAACATTTCTTACTTTTGAAGTCCTTTCAAGTGGTCTCGTAAACAATTTAGTTCTCTACTTGGTGTAGTGGAGTTGAGTACAATCCTAATCAAGTGCTTCAGTTTCTACTTTTAACATTCTTACCAGTAACATTAATTAATAAATGGTGTGAAGTTAGAAGTTTTGGTAAGCTCAGATACTTTCAGCCACATTGTCATATAATGTTGCTTGTACTGTGAAAGCCAAAGCGGGCTATAAAGGGTGTTTCCAACAGCTCTTCTCAGAACACTGATGGAATCTGAGGCACAGCGCAATGAAGAGACTTGATTAACGGGACTCTTCAAGCAATGGGAGAGCCAAGAGCCCCCAACAACCCTGCTGCAGGCTGCCAAATCCTGCATTAAATTTGACTGAATTTTTCATGCCACAAAGGACATGAAGAGGGCCCTCATCTACCTCTCCAGCCAGACAGTGGTCTGGACAGACTGACACATGTCACAACCACATTAACCAAGCCCTTTCTGAAGGGTTTCCCACTGGCTTAGAAACTGCAGTGTTTAAGGAAATCATTTCAGTTTCACCACTGTTTTCTTCTGTTTCTCTCCCCCCAGTGGAACAGTGTTCCCCCCAGAATGAAATGGCCTGTCACTTTCTGAGCAGCACATTTGAGTCTTCCGTGTGACATTGCCGTTTCTGTCCTGTTGGCTGCTCTGCATCTGAGCATGATGAATGATTGGAACGCAAAGCAAAAAAAGGCTGAAATCAAAATGTTTCAGCTTTGTTGAAAAAACACATTCCAACTGAGTCAAAGTGAGTTTTTCAGGGAAGTTTCCTAATGGGGAAATTGTAATTGTGAGCAGGGGGAATTATAAGTGACTCCAGGGATTTAGTAAAAATATTTGTTTTTGCAAAGGATCTTGCAGGAGCCTTTTCCATAAATGACCTCCAACAGAGATGCACTAACCATTCCCTTCAACCTTATGAGGACAAGAACATTTCTAAAGACTTCTGGGATGTGGGTGTTTTTGGGAGCCTTCGGAGAGAAGCGTGCAGTTCTCACTAGGCTCTACCACAATATAGTACATTTGTCCCATTTCAGAGTGCAAAGTGTGTCTTTAATTTCCAGTGAATGGAGATTTGCTTTCCAGTTCAGTCTTGTTTTCACCATATATTTTCCAAACACACTTTTTCTTTTTTTCATTAATGTTCACCTTTAACCTATTGATTTGCTATAAAAACAAGCCCTTTTATATAGGAAAGGTAAAAGGAAATGAGAGAAAACATAAACACATTGCAAAAGTAAGGATTTCCAAGAATAAAGCCACATATAACACAACTATACGATGTAGCTTCTTTTATTAGCACTGTAAAAAAGAAGTGAGGGAAAAAACGTGGAAATACATTAGGGATTTTAAAGCCAAGCAAATCAATTAGTCATTACTGACATAAATTTCCCTTTCTTGGGGACGTTCAACCTTCTCATATCCCGTGGATGAACTCTAAAGCACCTGTAGTAGATTTGTTTTCAGTGAAGAGATTTAAACTACTGTAGATGTTTTTCCAAGGAAAATACAATGTTGACAGAATAATGCGTGGAAGAAGAGGCTACCAAGGCAGCTGCTATAAATTGCTAGCATTGTAATCCCTCTTGCAACACGCCCAACTTTACAAGATCTGCATTTGTTGATGCTCTACATATGGTTTTGAGTAAAAGTAATTTCCCCCCCAAAACATGACGAAAACTAAGCATGCCCTGCAATTGAAGAGGGAGGATCCCCCCTCCTTTTCTTCCCCTCTCTGAACTGAAACAACGATGCTTATTTTGAAAGGCATCGTCACATTTTCACAAGTATCTAAGCAATCACACGCTGGGCAGATGGTGGCGGCACCAGTGTGGGGTAAGCCATGACTGCCCCCAGCCGTCCACGCCGGCCGGCTGTAATGTGACGGCAGAAGATCCTTGCAGGCTCCAGGCTGGCCCCATCTGCTCACGCTGCCGGTGGAGGTAGCATCCTTCTCCCACATTGCCAGTTTAGCAACTCAGCCTCGACAAGAAGAGGCACTTGCAGAACCCCTTTGCGTAGTCAAAGTTAATTCCTGCAATCAGGACTTCTTTCTTTTGTGCGGGGAAATGCTAATTGAAGCGTTCCCAGCACTTCCTTCTGCTGTTCATTCCCAGGGGCACCCCTGCTCCCGGCAGATGCATCCGAGAAACACACTTCTTGTAGCTGGATTAGTTTTCTGCTGGATCGGTTCCCAGCTCTGCTTCACGGTACAAGCAGCGCCCAGGGCTGGCTCAGCACCAAAGCTTGACCACCGCCGCTCGTGAAATTGCTGCCCGCGTCTCCCTCACATGGATGGTGTTTGGACTCTTGGGAGTTACCTGTACGTGCTGATCCTGAGCACACAAGCGCTCTGGATCCCTGAGCTGGCAAAAACACACCTGAAGCGGAATTGTAAGCCAGGCAGGGGGCAGGATTTCTGTGGCAGGGCCCGTTCCCGTAAGCGTGCTCGGAGCGTGTGAAACGCACGAGCGGCAGCGCCAGGAGAGCTGCAGCGGGAGCGTGGGGAGGCGAGGGCCGTTCTCTCCTCTCCCAACTGCTCTCTGCGTTTCTCTCCTGGCTACTTGCTCTGGCTCCTTCTCCAGCTCCAAGGACCGTTTCTCGAACCCTGCTCTCCCTCTTCCAGGGGGCAAAGTGGGGCCGGGTTCTGGGGAGCAGCCCGGGAGCGGCGCCCCGGCCAGCGCGGCTCCGCGCGAGGGGCCGGGGCGGCCCGCGGGGGCAGCCGAATCGCGGCTGCGGAGGAAGCAAGCTGGCAGGGGCTCGGCGGTGCCGATGCTCCGCGCGCCGGGACCCAGCTGCGCGCCAGCCCTGCCGCGCCGCCGCCAGCAGCGGGGCTCCCGGGGAGAGGAGTGAGCCCCGGGCAGTGGGGGGGATAAATAAACTGCCTCTCGCCTGAAGTGTCATGAGGGTTTTGCTGTTTGGAAGAGGAATTCACTTTTTTTTCTTTTCTTTTCCTTTTTTTTTTTTTTTTTGCCTGGTAACCTTTTCTTTTTTTTTTCCCTAAACAAATAAGAATTATTTCCTATAGAAAAGAAGGCACATTTCACATACACACACGCACACACATGCGTGCGTGCGCACCAGCAATTCAGTTAATGGGAATCCCAATTGTCTGTGGAAAAACAATTTAGACGGAGCGTTTCTGGCTGGCTGCGAGTAAGCCCCTAAGCTGATGGCTCTGATCTCATCCTCCCCGACATGAAAGGCACTGGGAAAGAAAAGGGCTCCCCTTTTTGTTCCCTTTCAGAGGTGCTGATGGCTCTGTAGGTGCCTTCCTGGGGGATATGAGATGCCAGCAGCGGGAGGCACAAAAAGCTGGCAGGACTTGGACATGGGGGTTGAAGGCTCGGATCCTCTTTAGATGGACAAATAACATGGGGCTGGGTTGCGTACAGCCATGGGGCTTCCACCCAACGCCATTTGGCCCCAGGTACGACATTTACCGGTTCGCACTTGCTGTATGGGTCCGTGACCTTTTTTTGAAACTTTTTCTTTACGAGTTTATTTTGGCTGGGCTCAGGCATTCATAAAATTCCTCGGGAACCGGAGGTTTGAAGCACGGCTTGTAAAAGGAGGAGAGGGGAGGTGGGAGAACGGACCGAGGAGGAGAGTTTTCCATTACCCTGTCATAGCCTCCCGAACGGGTGCCTTACGCCTTTGAGCTCCTTCCCAAAACAGCGAGCTTCTGAAAAGAGGAGAGCGCGGAGAGGACAGAGGGGAAAAGGCCGGGGGGAAAGGCCTGCAGTGCCCTCCCGTCCCCGTTCGGCAGGGCAGGAGCCGTCCCGAGGCAGATAGGTCTTTCTCTCGTTTCCCTTGTCAGTCATCCTTCTGCAGCTTTTGGTCTTCGCAGCAGGTCAGCAGAGTTGGTGAATAGCTCGGAAAGCACAAGGCATCTGAAACAAATTAGATCTCTTATAGCCACCCAGAGACTGATGATGGATGGAGGTCTGTATTTACAGCAAAACTAATTGGCAACATACACAGACATCCAAAAAAGTATATTATTTTGCCAGACTTTGGAGTCGCTAGGCCCTTTTTTTTATTGTAGAACATTATACAGCTAGAGATAAAAAAGAACAGTGAAAGTTTTAAATCTAATAAAAGCATTTGACTGCAGAGTAAAAATAACATACACAGAGAAGTTTGATTTGGAATCGAATTTTATTAATGGTCTTTTCTGTGCAAAATGTTTCCAATTAAAAAACAATTCTGAAGTGATGCATTAATAAACTGCTTTCCCCCCCCCCCCTTTGGAGGGACTAAGACTTTTAAAGGCTGAGGTGGATAAAAAAAAAGCCAGTGGATGTTATTAAAACATAATTTAATATAACCTAAATATAGTGCTTGCATACCACAGAGAGAAAGTCAGCTGTATAATTGAATTTGAAACAATGATAGAATGTTGACTTTTCAAAGAGAAATATTATCAGATTGTGAGCTGCTGTTCAAAAGATGGGTCGTCTTTAAACACTGCGGCATGTAAGAAGCAATAAAGAGCAAAATCAGACAGGTTCCTCTGGACAACATGTGGCAGATTTAGATTTCTCAAAGGCACGAATGGATGTGAAATTGGGAACATGCGGCAGATGAACTGCCTCTATCCTAATGACTCGTTTGTTTGATTCTCGGATGAACAGTATCTGCTGAAAAAAAGTAGGGAGAAGGCAGAATAGAGAGACAGAAGAAATAGATGTTGCAAGTCTGAGCTGCAAAAAAGTTTTGGACAAAATTGTGTATTTCTCTCTGCAGATCTCACTGGTAGACACTGGCTAGAGTGATGAAAGCTGGTGTAAAGCGTTTTCCTTGGGCTGAGAGCTTTGTTCCCTGATATACATATTTGCATGATAAATAGGTGAGCTCTAGAAAAGGCCAAATGCGTAATTACCAGGGAGGGCGCTTTCTGGTGCAGAGGGAGTTCTGATTTCCACCACCATATACGCTTTTTACCCGCTTGCTGATCTTTGTTTGGAAACGGGGGCGAGGAGAGACCGACTAGGCGGCCTGTGCTGCTGTCTCTCGTTGCTAAAAGTCCGACAGAAAAGTTGTGTGCCCTGCCGCCAGCGCCAGCAACGTCGAGCTCTCCGGCCTGAGGAACTGCCCCCAAACAAAGCCCCCGCGCGTGCAGAAGGGGCAGGACTGGGCAGTCCCGTCCCCGCGCCCTGCGGCACCTTGGCCAAAGGGCCAAAGGGCCAGTTCTCCCCCAGCCCAGGTCTCACCCCCGTCTTGGGGTGAGCTGCAGCCTCGCTGCAGAAGCACCCACACGGGCGCCCAGCACTGTGTGAAGGGGTCTCAGTACAGATAAGAATTAGACCCACGCTCTTCCTCCCAAGGATTATCCCCTTCTTATTTTATTACCATGTTTGCTGGGGCGGGTGTTCTTATTCCAAGCTTTTTTTTTTTTTTTTTTTTTTTTTTTGTGTGTGTGGCTGCATCTGGGAAGCCGTCCTTTGTGTAAACAGCTATCAGAGCGAGCAGGGGTATGTGATCCATTAGCTCCGCTGAAAACACAATCACTGTGTTATTCCAAGCTGATGAAAATGTCCTCGGTAGTTTTCTCTCACAATGTCCACATGCCAATCAGCGTTTGTCAGTGATATAATTTTCTCGCATAAACACATCCGTTGTGCAACTTCCACTCTGGGTAAATAGATGTAATTCCAAAACCAAATAACGCACTTGGAGGGGAACTGGAGATCAGATACACAAGGGGTTGGTTGGAGGGGGAGCAGAGGGGAGAAAAGCAGCAACAAGAGATCAGCTTTAATTGCAAAGGAGGAAGATGGAAAGTTCTCAGGGACAGGCAATACGACTGGTTTATTTCTTTATTCTGCAAAAAAGCCTAGGAAGGCGAATATTTGGGACTATCCCTTTTTTTATGAACATTTGAAAACTAGGACCACCATGAATTGCTGAAAGAAGGGTTGCTGTTGTTTATGGAATTGTGAAAACATTTTTTCCCCCAATTTAAAACAGAATAGACAATATGCTGTAAGTGGGGAGGGGCCATTTCCCCTTTTGCACCAGAAGGCCTGCTTAGGCATACTAGAGTTTTTTCTCCTTCTTCAAAGCCTACATAACCTCCGGGTAATTTTATCTTTGAATCCCATATAGCACACTTATGCAAAAGAATGTTTTCCATCTCATATATTTCCAGTGTGTGTTTGTGTGTAAGGAAATTTGTAAAACAAATCCTGTATTTAAATGAGTCCCCAGACATGGCAGAGCACAGACATTTCATGTGCATTCGTACAGTATTTCTCTGTGACTATATGTATTGCATATTTAGATATATATCATGTATCCTAATGTGTACCTCAGGAAGTATTATATGAATATTGGAGATGAGACTTCATTTAGAGGAGTGTCTTATATGTGGTCCTGCAGGAGAATTATCCCAGAAGATATGCCAGTGCTGAAGGAGGGAAAACAAACTATACGCGCGCGTGTGTGTGCGCGCGTGCATGTGTGTATGCATATACACACACGTGTTGATACACATTTGTCTGTCTCTCCAGGTCACTGCTTTTGCAAAACAGAAATCTAAAAGGGACCCTAAAAGGGACAGGATCTGTCCCCTGTCTCACGGCAGGATAAAACTTTTTCCGAAACCGTTTCACAGTGCCTGAAACATGCTTCTCCAGCCATGTTTGTGCATGCCCCTTTCCCCAAACACGTGAATTTTAAATGCTGCCCTGACTTAGGAGCTTAGGAATCCAGGAGTGATTTCTGAGGTGGCGATCACGGCCCCAGCCCCGTGCCTCCCTCCCGCGTCGGCGGAGTGCGGGGAGCAGATCCCGCATGCCGGAGATGCCTCCTGCCCCTTTCCACCTGCACATGAGCCTCTCCTTCCACCGGAGCAGTGCCGTGGGTCTCAGCCCACCACCGCTGGGCACTCACGTGCCGTGCACCGGGTGCACAGATGCCGGGCACTGCAGCCGGGCTCTGCACAGCTCCCTGCAGGGGAGAAGGGTGCTGGTGCAGCTTGGTGGGGAGAAGAGCTAGATGAGGGCGGAAACGAGGTTTTGCAAAGCCCTTCCTTTCACCATGAGGCAGAAACATCCCTAAATGCCTCCTCGCCACTGCAGTCCCCACTGTAATTATTGTTCCTGACAGCACCAATATTGTCTGTTGCCCCTATTGCCCTGGGCATCTATCTCCTCAAATGCACCCCTGTCTGCACGCTGCCAGCACCTGCCCCATGGCCCCTCTTCACTCAGGGCTGCCCATCTGTGCTGCATGAAGGGCTTGTGCATCATCTCCCCAGGAACCCATCTGGTCTCAAACACAGGTGGTGGATCACCCGATTTGCACTTTCTCCCCATTTGAGGGTCCCAGGCTAAGCAAGGGGAGAGCTGAAATCCTAAACCGCTTTGTGCTTATTTATTTTATGATCCTGTTAGGTGTAGTGTTTACTCAAATCCAGCAAGCATCTGGATTAGATAATTTGTTGGAAATTAGTGGTGTTTGATGGTTATCAGCTTTTACATGATTAAAACCCATCTGTCGCTGTCACACCTGGGATCAGGGATACTGCATGAATACCCACACTCAGGACTCAGGACTGTTGAGAATAACAGTAACGATCCAGGGTTAGCAGGGTTAGCATCACCTGGGCTGGGATCCGTCTGCAAGCCCCCTTCACTGATTTTGGACTGTTTCCAGGAGAGATGGTGGTGCAAAACTGTGCCGAAAAAAAATCCTATCAGCCCCCAAATGAGGAAGCCACAAAGGGATGGATGTGCAGGGGGCTGGGGCTGGTTTCCCATCTCCCAAGTGGTTCAGCTGCTTCTCCCAGGCCTATGCTTTGCTCCCCCTGTTTATAGCAGAGATAGGCACAGCAGAAAAGTACAGAAGCTTGGTCACTTTTCACACTTTGCTTTTTATTTCCTGTACTCAGCTTACAGCATCACTGCCTTACTGACCACGTTTCTTGCATGGCTTTGCCAGGCAGCGCAGCAAAACACTGGGGTGTGGGAGAGGTTTTGCTTGTGACTGAGGGAGGAAAAGATTTAAGGATGGGAGTTCGTCCATTCATGTCCAGTGAAAGTCAGAGAGTGAAATGCCCCACTAATTTTTGCAAAATATGGTAGGATGCAAGTCTGTATCCCAGCCAGGAGAGAACTGAGCCTGCTCCCAGCCCGGACACTCATAGCCTTGCCACCCTGCCAGGGCAACTAGAAGTGTCCTGAATGTAATATTTCATCTGGTATAATATTTGGCAGTGGCAGAAGCTAAGTGAAAGAGCTTAGGAAAATGGATAATTATCGCATTACCCTTTCTCAGATACAGTAGGTAGATAAACAATTGAGGAGCAAATTCTATATGTGTTGAAGGGTAAGGAGGTGTGTGCATTTATAAATATATATTATGTATAACAGGGTTTTAATGTACACTTACGCAGAATCCCAAGAATTACCATTTCCAGGTGCACATGTATGGATAGATAAGTTTGATGTGTAGTATACAAGAACATAAAACTGGCTCTATACATGTTGTATGCATTTGATGAAGGGAGTTAGATCACTCTTAAAGCCATATTAGAGTGATTTTGTCAGTGTAAAAGTAATACGCTGTATTACTTTTAAAGATCAACATTTTTTGATACAGTCATAGTTATATTAAATGAACTGAGCTGAAAAATAAAGGATCTGTTGTTTTTCTTTTTTTATACAATGTAATGAGCTCTCTTGAGAAAGGGTTCCAAATAATGAATGATCTCTGCGGTTAAGTTCTGAAAGCTTGTTTTCCATGTGAGTACACAGCTGTGTTCATGTCAGGGGTATGAGAAGCACACACACAGCCCTCGAAATGTCCTGTTACGATACTGACAACAGCATTCATTTATGATTTACCACTGTTTTCCAAATACCAGCATTTCAGTCTGATGCTACATTTTGCCATAAGATAAAACAAGCAGGTAAACAAATTATAAAGAGACTTTTTAATGCTAGTGGGAGACATTCTGTCTCTCCTTCATGGTAGTCCCAAGGAAATCTTTGCATTGAGATGAATTTTGAGTTCATGGGGCTTTAGTTTGGATCCTGGTGGAATGTTTTTGAAATCTGTGTGCTGTGCACATCCTGTGTACACTGACATGATATTCCTGTCTTCACTGGAATTATTCACCAGCTCTGTGATACACCAGTGTGGGTATATGAGAGAGAGAGCCAGCATTGCTGTCCCTCAGGTGAGAAAAACAAGGTGTTGAGGTGACCAAGAGCTACAAGACTCCACTCCATAACCTCAAAAGTTAGGTCGAGGTAGACCTTTGGGGTGTCTTGGATGCAGCAGGTTAGTGAAGAATGTTCTCCGTTAGGGGACAGAGACAGGCTGGTCCAGCTGGTGCATAGCTTGCTCCCAATAGCACCTGGCGTGGCTAAGCCTGCTGGCACCACCCTACATGAGTGGGGTTACAGGTTACCCAGCCTTCTTTGCATTGGCACAGTGATGCTGCCATGTTGTGGCAGCACTGTGGTGGGGGACCTCACTTGCAAACTTCATACAGACCTGCAGGCTGGTTCCATTTTGGGCTTTGAGTCTTGTCAAAGAAGGACCTCAGTATTACTCATGTACCAAGGCAAGCTCAGAAGGTACCAGGTTATCATCTAGATAGAGGCATTTTCTTTTTTTCCCCTCATTTTCAAACTGTTGTGTGTTTATGAGCTAATTTGGCTAGTTATCAGTAGTCAGCCATGGAGCCTCCAGAGCCCATGGACCAAACAGCCCTTGTACAGACACATCCCATTACCTAAATCTCCAGATATTCCTCTGTGGGATGCCTACAGCTATGTTAGTCCTGTATCAGTATGTCAGTACAGGGCAGTGTGGAGCCCTGCAGTACCTGTGGGTTATGGGGCAGCCCTAGACTAAACTTTGTGTTTATGTGTTCTCTACAGGCTTCTAGACTAGGCAGATTATCAAATCATCACCCTCTACCGGCCCAAAGCTTGATTTCTGGGCTCTTCAGATCTCTAGGCAAATTTGCTGCCTTGCACTAATGAGTACCGCGCGCTGAGTAAAAACTCTATCTTTACATCTTTAAATTAAACCAAGCCACACACATGCACACACAAAAATCATTTCAATCTACCCAGTGGGTTTTTGCCTTGCTGCATGTGCACAGTTTTTCATTGATGTGGGATCCATGCAGCAGAAGAAACTCCTTAAACGTGCATCAGGACTAGTAATTTTTCTGTGTTGCCTGCAGCATGGGTTCAGATGATATGATTATGAAAAGAGGATTGATTTCCTGCCCTGTGGAATTTAGTTTTATGAATGGAGCCATGTAACTCGGTGTAGTAGCTTTAAAAAACACCATAAAAGACATAGCAGGAGAAACCAAGTTATATACTACTCCGCTGTATGTAAAGCAAAGCTAACTTATATGGTTTGGCTTCCTTGTTTTTGCTCTTTCATTGTTCCTTGATGGTAACTCTAGCATTATGATTTTCAGAAGCACATAGCACGGAATGGTTTATGATGTTTACTTAGCATATGGGACAATAGATGGAAAAGTGCCATAATTTGTGACGCTGACTGCAAAATAAACCTATCATCATTCACACAGAGAGTTGTTCCTTTGGATAAACAGCCATGTTGTCAGTTGGCAGGAGCAACTGTTGCCTCCCTGGTCCCTGTTGGAGCTGCACATCCTTGGGCCTCGTGCCACTGGTGTTTGAACAGAGGGAGCTGCCTTGTGGCTCCAGTGGGGCAGTGCTGGCACTGCACATGCTCTTTGTCCTTATTTAGATAAAATAAAGATCCCTGAAAGGCTTCTCGGCACAAAAAACCTCATGTGGTGCTTCACAATAGCTGCCGACATGGGAAAGTTCCAGGGAGGCCCCCAACCAACAGCTCAGATGTAAACATCTTGGGGCTGGGGTAAGGCAGATGCTAAGCCAGACCCATATTTGGCTCCTAGCTCTCCTAGGCCTTACTGGACTCCCAGCTTTCAGCATGTCCATGTTTTACTTCCCAGGATAAGCTACCTGCTCATTCCTAGTTGATCTGGGAATCTTTAGTGTGTTGAGGTGAGATGGAGTCCAAAGTGACTGACCAGCCTAGTGCTTTTTCCACGACTTTGGAAACAGTCTGCAGACTATTAGACTGTGTCCTCTCTGCCTTGTCTAAACTGAACAAAAACAATTTTCAGCCACTCCTCATATGCCATATTTTCCAGACTTCTGATCCATTATTTGTTGCTGTTGCTCTACCTGGATTCTAGATAGTCCATGCCTTTCTTAAAGAGCTCCCCTTTCCATGGCTGACTATCTGAGGATTTGCTCAGCTCTCATCAAAAGTTAATTAGGGAGCTTTTTTCATGGTCTTGAGTTGAACCAAAACCAACAAATCCCATGGCACTTTTCCTACAGGCAGAAGACAGACACAGTGGAGGCCTTCCCGATACTGAGGGGTACAAAAAGCTTACCTTGGGTGTCTTGTATAAGACATTTTGGTTTAATAATTTTAGTCTGATGTTGAGTTTTTCTCTTTGAGATGTCATACTCCCTTTTGATTAGCCAGGAACAGTCAAATACAAGACAAAGAGGAACTGTACGACTGATTACTTTGCTTATAGCCTTACTGAAACATAACCCTTCTGTTTTGCTTTTCCACATGTCATCCAGCTCATTAACACTAATTTGCCAGGCTCCAGACAGACCTTTGCAAAACCCCATGCACTGTGTCCCTTTCGACATGGACCCACTGCTGTCCACCCTGGGAGTGGTTTTATAACTGGTGGTGTGCAAATAGTGCAACACATCACCAGCCTAATTGTTTGTACCCATGTGGTTGAAAAGGACTGGCCAGCATGGATTTACCAGATTTCTTGTCAATCCAGTCTAAATTTTTATCCTGATAGAGTAGTAAGTTTTTGTGGAGCATGAAGCTATGGTTGGGGTCTTTTATCAGGGCTTTAGTATCAGCCCATGTGGCGTCCCCATAAACAATAGTTTAGTCAATACTAGTTAAGCAGTATCGTTGCACTAGGTGAGGGGAGAAATGCAGCTAAGCTGATTACTTTATAAATCCCATTCGAAAAACCAGATACTGTTTGCCTTTTCTAGGCTTCTATTTTATTACTGTTATTCAGTGAAAGGGCTTGTCTTTTCAGAGTAGGAACTTTCCAGTGTACTTCAGTAAAAAACAGTAATAATAATAATAACACCTCTGAAAAAATAACCGGGAAAGTTTCCACTAAGAGCATGTCATTATGTCAACTCTGTTCAGTGGTGAAGCATTGCATTCAGTAAATATATATTCGGTAGCTACTTTATTATCATTGACATTTGACATTGTTCTTACATCTCTCCCTATTAGCATGTTTCTGTTTGGAGTGTACTTGACCTATTTCAGAAATATTCCTCATCTTTTCCCATTATTTACTGAGAAGCAATAACCCTGGAAAGAACTACTGCATTTTATAGGCTGCAAAGTTTCATGCAAACAAGAGGCCCCTCTTGTGTCACTTAAGTATCTCATCTTTGAAGGTAAATATATTCCTGGATTTAATTAGGAGTTGCAGTATTAATATTTATGCAGAGTTGCAGTATTAATATTTATGCAGATTGAGGAGGGAAGAGAAAGGGGAAGGAGCAATGGTGTTTTTCGTGTTGCCGAAACAAACTGACCTATTCATTCTTCATCAGGGTACTACAGCCAAATATCTGTGATCTCTTGCATGGAGAGACTATTTAACTCCTCACATGTAACAGAGAGTTACAACAGATTCTTTCAGAAGAATCCTACTCCATTGTCCAAAGACACCTGGCCTGCTTTCAAAACTTCATTTTACTTCATGTTGGAAAGCTATTTTTCAAGAAGAGCTAAATCTGAAGGCCAATTGACAGGGCTTTGAACATAGTGCCTATAGGCACTTTCTTTGAGTCCTGGGGAGACTATGGCACACATTTTGTTCTCCTATGTGCAACTTCAGTGAGCAATAGAAGAACCACTCCTGTGTGCTCAGGTGTTTGGTTGTTACAGCAGAGAGAAGAGGCAAAGACTGTGTCTGTTCTTCTACTCCTCAACTAAGACTTCTCACCTGGGCAGATCTCAGCCTTAATTTTCAGTGTGTGATATCTCGCTTAAAAGGAAAACATCCATTCAGATTGAGCGAATTGAGCCAACAGGCAGTTATATTTTCCTTGGGAGGAATAGTAGTGCTCACAAAGGCCACACTAGTCCTGGCTCTGACCTTGAACCTCTAGCATGAAGACGGAGTAACTCCATTGCAAAAGATTTGTACATAAAACAAGTACATAAAACAAGGGAGTTCAGCATCCGGCCTCTGTGAGTGGTATTATCGTGAGCCCAAATACAAGCAGGGACAGTTCAAAGGTGGCACCTCCCATATTCATATAATGTGTGATGGAGAGTCCTAGGGCATCAGAAGTTAGAGATCACTTGATAACACAAAGCTATGTTAAAGGCAACAGGGAAATCATGCTCTTTCTCACTCAAAGAGCAGTTCACCTCTTTGTTTTCTCTTTTGTATCCAGGCTGCACCTGACCCTCTTTGATTTTAATTATCAGGTACACTTCTGTGGAGGAGCTTGGAGCCAGCCATGTTAGAAAGTATCACCTTCCCTTCAGGCACAGCTTCAGCTCTTTGTTCTGCTCTTCTGGAGTAGCTGGATGCTAATAAATCAGCTCTCTGGTTCACAATATTTAAAATGCTTCCAGTGACTGGAAGAGACTCTGTCTCTTTATTTCCTTTCCTTGGTTTGCTGTATGCTTTTCTTCCATTCTTTTTGTAAAGACGAGTACTCTGTTACCTCCATTCTAGTGATCAACCTTTACTCATGCGTAATTGAGTTATTTTGTCAGATACAGAGGAGAAAGAGAAAGATGCTTCACCACCATCCCTTAGCTTCTTCTTTCTTTCCCCCTGGCTCAACGCTGCAAAGTCACCTGCTTTGAGCATAATGCCACAAGTCTTCCCAACTCCAAGGTCCTACGTAGCAGATGTAGGAAGTTGGAGACAACCAGCAGCTCTGTGCAAGCCTGCAAGCCCCATAACACATGCCTGATGAGTGACGATGATATGAGTACCCTTCCATCACATGGCAGGACATGGGGCATGTTGTACAGTAGTGGGCTCCCTCCCACCCGCTGACTTAGTGGGTTGCAGCCACTAAGTTACAATAGAATAGGCTCTAGTCTCTTCGTACTGCTCTGCAAAATCTGTTGTCAATGGAGCTACCTTCCTCAGGCAGTGACTATGACTAGGGGGAGGTAAGTTGAGTCAATTCTTAAGAATAGACCAAGCCGGAATGACCCAGATCTCAGAGGAGGCAGCCTTGAATCCACAGGAAAGGCAGAATCTGGTCATAAATAGAGTACACCACAAACAAACACATTAAAAAAAACAAACAAAACAAACAAACAAAAAACTTAGCAACAACAGCAACAGTTGCAATTATTCTATCAAATGACAGTAATTTGTGCTGACCACACTGTGGTCAGCCTATACCTTGCCAACTTGTTCCTGCTCCAGCCATTAATATCAGTTTATTTTGCACACAAAGAAAATATTTTTCATTTAAATCTCTCTGCACACTTTGTGAGTCATTAATGAAGTCTCATGATATCTATGACCTAAAAAGAGTTCTATGAGCTACTTTTTCTTAAGCAAGAACCGTGATTTGCTGGTTGTCTGATGAACTCATTTATCACTTCTTGTCCTTCATATTTGTGGCCCCATTCTTTGGAATAATAAGAGCTTGGCTAGAGAAATGGGCATGAAATGTGGTTGTGTTTAAAATCTGTTTGTTTTCTTTGTTTTTCTTTAGCTTTGTTCTTGGAGCTTGTACAATAAAGACAAATAATTTAAAGGACACAGAGGGCTGGAGTCTGGTTTTATACAGAGTGTGGGAGGTTGACAGAAAAGCTATAGCCAAGTGAGGGGACCACATTCGGTGAGGTTGAGGTGAACTACAGCATTTAAAGACTCTAGAGGACTTCAAATTGTAATAACTTCCATCTTCCATCTCAGCTTGTAACTCACACCCAGGCTGAACTCACACGTGGCTACTAGCATGGAAGTTACACCTCTTAAGTCATCGGCGGCAGAACTGGCTCAAGCAGCCAAAATGAGCGCAATTTGGACAAACTCACCTGCTGAATCATGCAGCCAGAAGGCAACAAGGAAGAGACACTAAGCCTGTATGAATCACTGCTAACCACTCTCTTGGGCTAATTGACACATTCCTGGAATTCCTGTGGAGCTTCTTGGCAGTCTGAGCTCCATCTCTTTCTTTAGCCCTCGGTGAAGTGGAAAGCACACCACCTTGTCAGAAAGACTTCTTTCCTGTAAACAAAGGGACGCTATTGCTGCATATGAGGCCTTCAAGGATTGCACAAGGGTAGCCGTAGCCCAGGTTGCATTTGCAAGTCCTGAGGGTGCTCCTCTGCTCCCCACAGCTGATCCTTTCCAACTCATTTGCTTCAATTCCACTGACACTGCTTCATTACACATAAACTCCCCACGTTCTCCTAGGAAAGATCCTCGGGAAGCATCAGTTTATTTCACCGTCCAACTGAGACAGTGCGGCTAGGAAGGCACAGAATTTCCTTTACATTGTAAAATATGTCTCCTAAAGCCCAGAGGATTCTCAGGTATCCTCCACTGAATCTGTGAATCTACAGTAACTATACAGCTGGCTGTTCCCAAGCAGCTTATTACAATGCACTGCATATTGCTACGCACAGTGCTGGCATCTGGCCTAGCTCATCTCACCTACAGCACGGGTTAAAGAAACAATGAGAGGTAGGAAGTGCAAGGAATGTTCTTCTTTCAGGGTATACAGTGTAAAACCTCTGATCACTGCAGAGCCAGAACAGAAGAAGGATTCATCTTTCTCCTGTGGCGTGAACATCCCCCAGGAGTTACTTTGAGAGGCCTTCAAAAGCCAAATCAGAGAGGCCAGTCCATCATCAGAAGGATTAAAATGACTGTGCTGGCAATCTGCAGCCTCAAAACAGAAGAGAAACCACTTGTTTAGTGGTAGGTAGTTTGACTCCCTCTAGAGTCAGTGAAGAGGAAGCTAGATCCTCAAGAAAGATGAGAGAAATAAATTGACTTTGGAGATGCTGACTAAGCACTTAATTCCTGTGGGAGAGGCATGGTGAAGAGCCTGGTGTCAGTCTCCGCTGCAATGCAAAGGTCATCTCAAAATACCGTCCTCTAAACTAGCCAGCTGAGCAGGGAACTGCCAAATGGAGCATGGCAAAACAGTTGTTAGAGTTGTACCCCAAATCCTGGGCTGTTTTCTGCCTTGGAGTCTCACTCGTTACTTCTAGGAGCAATATCCCTCTGGAAAACATAAACTAAAACCTGCTTCTGAAAACAGATGGCAATTAAACCTCTGCTTTAGCTGGCCAGGCAGAGAATCCCTCTTTACTTTTAAAGCA
Source organism: Rhea pennata (assembly GCF_028389875.1). Classification (NCBI taxonomy): domain Eukaryota; kingdom Metazoa; phylum Chordata; class Aves; order Rheiformes; family Rheidae; genus Rhea; species Rhea pennata. The sequence goes on along the minus strand of NC_084670.1, from coordinate 9,870,890 downwards.
TGTCCAGAGAATATGGAGGAACCATATCTCCATCCTCTGTTTTTCTGCAGTACCTGGGTAGTGACAGCATTTGCTAAGGATAGGGAAGGCAGCTGCACCGTTCCTACCTTTGCAGATGTGAGTCCAAAGGGACAGCTCGAGCCATGCAGCTGGGGGTCTGGCACGTGGGAGGCGCTCGGAGAACTCCTGAAGCTTTGGAGGAAAGCCTACATCTCTGTCCTAGGTCTCCGGTGCCAGCAGCTGAGTCTTCATTTCTGTGCAATGACTTATGATGACTTGTTTCTTCCAGTATTTTCTCTGATTGCTTTCTGAACTCCTCTGTGCATTTGTGTCAGGGAATTCTGCAGCTTAACAGCCTACCTTGTGAAAAGCTTTTGCTGTTTGTTTTAAACCTGCTGCTTCATTGTTTCTTTGGCTGATTCTTAATTCTTGTAATTTAAGAAATGGAGTTCAGTGTTCTCTGTGAAGCCTGAGGAATTTTACCAGTGTAATCATACAGGCATAAATAACTAATAGTTTTAAATCAGTATTCTTCTTTCCTTTCCACCACACGTGCTCTCCATATACACATATATAAATTGACTCTTTTCAATCATTACCAGTGTATGTCTTTACAAATTCATATTGGTTATTTTATTATGAAAATATATACTATTGGTAGGAGGCTACAAATTAGGAGAGGTCAGAGAGAGTCTAAGTAAATTTTTAAGAAATCATTGTTGATTAAGGGTTATCTAGGTATACTGTATAGGTTGCAAACTGATCATAACTTGTGCTATAAGCTGAAAAATTAGGTCATATCAAGTGTCTTCCTTTAAAGCAATGGGCAAATCAAAGCTGATGTATCCAATTAGTTTTTCCCAAACACATATTTCTCTTAGTGAAACAATTACTATGACTACATTTTAGTTGAATGAGTTCAGTATTGTCCTTTTTAAAAAGCATTGAGCTCAGCACAGGGCACTGCAAAGTTACTACATTTGTTTTTTTTCTAATTGCAGTTTAGACATATGGCTAATCATGCCTGAAACATGTAATTGTATCCAGGGCAAAATTCATACCATTATATAAGGGGGGTTCAAGTGTTTCCCCATTATTTTGAAATAATTTTAAACCAGGATTACACTGTATTATGTTCCATTTGGACCTTAAATGTCCATGTGCATTTATATCAGCCGTCTGGCTGTCACATCCATACTTAGCGCACCAATGAGTAACAGAGAAAGAAGCTACTATATTAGCTCCGGGAAAGGATGAGGTCTTTTCTTTAGGAGAAGATAGCTAGGACACAACTTAATATAACTACTCCCTGTTCTGCTTAATGGAAAACAAAGTGAGAAATAGATGCAAGACAGATCAAGGAGTGCTAATGATAATCCAGGCTACTGAAATTTTATAACATAAAAATATATTCCATCCTCTTCATATAATTCTCACTGTGCATTTTTTGAGTGAAAATGTAATATTTTGAGCAGCAGGTTAGTGTCATATTTTTATTATATGTCAAAGTAGCTCATCTGCAACAATAATAAATACACAGTCGTACTATATCCAGAATCAGTTGCATATTTTTGTGAAAAATTATATATACATAATTGTAGGACATGGACACCTGAACACAAAGACATATTTCATACTGTCAGACACAGAACTTTATATGATGTGCATATATATATTTTATGTATTCAGCACTATTACTGAGCACTTCTCTCCAGGTACATGGAGATAAAATTGTATAATTATCTGCAATGTGGTCCCACAGCAATGCTTTGAATTTTTTTTGATGTAATTAGCTATGGGGGAGAATTATATGCGTGTATCTTCATAATGCATATGAGTTTATGGACGGTGCATATGGCAAATCTGCAGGCGTACTTTGCCCCCCCCCCCCCGCACACCTATGCTGGCTAGCGCTCACACCGCAGGTACGTGAATATCTATATAATATACATATCAGTGCATTATGAGCAGCTCATTGAGCTCGGCGCAGTACTCCTTCGGCTTCCTTTGTGCGGTTCATTATAGAAACATACTTGAGTTTGCTCAGTTGCTTATCCCAGAGGCCAACTTTTGATCTTCTCTTGGGAACCTGTCGCACCGCCTTGGTTTCTGGGTACCGCAGCCAATGTGTTTACCAACTCTTTTTCTCTTTCTCGCCCTCTCTATTATGCGTCCCCTTTTTTCCGCCACACAAAGGCTCCGTGCGGTGCTTGTGTGTGGTCCCCCCCGAGATGCGGGCCAGGCGAGGAGCCGGGTTTCGGCGAGGCGCTGCGCTGGAGGATCTGTGAACCCGGGCAATTAGCGGTTTAGATCCGGGACCCCACGTGTGGGAGCGGGGCCCGCGGTTGTGCCGGAGCGGCGGGGACGGCCGCCCTCCGGGCGAGTGCACCGACCCCTGGCAGAAGGGTCAGGCTGCACCGCAGACAGCCCCCGAGCTCAGGAAAAAATCCAGAGATCAGAGCTGCAATCTGCAGCCGCCCCCCCCCCCCCCGGCCTCGCCGCCCCGCGCACAACACATGGATTCAGAAGGGGATCATTTGGAAAGCGTTTGCAAACATATGGGTCGTCTTTAAGTCAAGACTTCTTTAATTCGCTGTGTTTCCTCGGTTTTGGGGGGGGGGGGCAGAGTGGGGAGGGGTTTAACCGAGGTTTTGGGGGAGCTGCTTTGTTTTGTTTTGTTTTGGGGGGGTTGCAGTCTCTCGCTGCAGAAAGCACGGCTGGAAAAAGGAAAAAAAAAAAAAAGAGGAGGGCTGAGTGGTGAAATAAAGAGCGCAGCGAAGCTGCCCCGGTGCAGCTTGCTCCCGACTCATGTCCCTTACACAGAGATTAAAAGAACAAACACTCCGCTCTTCTTAATGATGGCATTACCAAGTATAATTAATTAGAAGGGTAGCAAAAGGAATCAGTTCCCTGATGCTAATTACTCTCCTAAAAGGATAATATCCTCTTGTGTTACCAGTTTAGATCTGAAAGAAATATGTCTATTACTGCTACTGCTGCTAATAATCCAGTGGTACAGCAAAATACACAAGGGACATACGTGCCTATGTTTATTTATGTGCGTACGTATATACATTCACATGTATATAATGACATATTTTATATATACACTGTGTATGCATACACACATGTATTATCGCTGTGTGTTTATGTATGTACCTTTACAGTGTTTCTATAGACATATATGTTGATAGACAGCCAGGCAGAAAGACAAATATTTATAATAATACTTCTCTGCAGTGCTTCTGCCAAATGATGGGAGCAATGAGCACAGACTCCTCCGTCTTTGCCACTCTTGGCCTGTGCGATTAGGTCCGGGACAGGAGCAGGGCTGTGTTTTCCTTTTCTTGGATGGAGAAGTGACAGCCCGTTAGACTAAGAAGAACTAATAACTGGATGGCCTTGATTTGCAGGGGAGTTTTAGCTGCAGCAAATTGTCAGCAGCCTTCAGCCAGAGATGTCTTAGGGCAGGCTACACATGTTTTACTTCGTGCGCTCTGGTTATTGGGAAGGATTGCTGAATAAATGGTGGCTTAGCAGTTAAAATAAATGGGCTTTGAATTTTCAGCGGACGTTTGTTGTTATTATTATGTTGTTGTTATATTAAGTATTTGAAATGGATGTATAATGTAGCCTGGGTAAAATCCTGCCTCTAAAACAACTTTAAGAAGTCCAAGGGAATCGCTATATAAATGCATAGTGCAGGGAGATATGGCTGTTATTACAAGTGCATCTTTCTGTCTGTTTATCTGCATCTTTCTTCCCACTCTCTTGCGTGTATGGATCCACACAGACATAGACCTGTGGATGTGCATGTGCACACGTAGGCATGAACACACGCTGGTGTGTCCCGCTGTGCACACTGTACCCACTGTTCGTATCTGTGTATGTGCAATACCTGTGAACTACACGTGCTTCAGCCTTCAAGCAAATTTGTACCCCGGGGACATGCCTGTGGGCATACGTATGTGTGTGCAGGTACGTGTGTTCCTGTGCATTTTGGCAGTATGTGTGTGTGTAGCTCCGTGTGTCAGTGTGCAGGTGTGTGCCACGCGCATGAGCATGGACTTAACATACGATTTTCAGTCATCTCCCGTCCCTTCAGACAGCTTCCCAAAATCTCTCTCTTTCCTCCTCCTGCCCATTCAGGTCCTCCTGTTTCCCCAGTCTGTGAATTTTCTACAGGGCTGGAGGCCTATGCCCAATGCTCCTCACTGAGCAGAAAGCAGTAAGCGCATTTTAATGTATTATTTATGAGTGGTGGGAAAGTCTAAGGAGGTTTTAATCTCTGCTTCTCCACTTCCTTCTCAGCTGAAAACCATTTCACCTCCCTTCCCAGATATTCAGCTCCAGCATGCTCCCTCGCCCCACTCCCATCTGTGCCTTATTTGTACAAATGCTCCCGTGTCTTTAGAAATCATCTTCAAAAAAAAAGAGGAAAAAAAAAGAGGAAAAAAAAGAAAAGAAAACCCCTCACCAAACCCATATTGTACTTAAACATTTGTGAAGATTTTGTTTTTCTCAATATGGAAGCGAGAGGGGGCTCTGGGAGGGGCCTTCTCCACGAAATGTCTCATTCAGTCTGCTGAGCCCCCTCCTTGAAGTTTCTTTTCAAGGCTGTTGGAAAGTTGGGCAAACTGAAAAGCAAAACAATAATTAGAGATAATTGCTTGTGTCCAAACACAGGCATCAAAGCCTCGGGGGTCTCATTTGTGATGGGCCTTGGTGTGTGATCCAAAAAAAAAAAAAAGTGGAAAAAAAAAAGGTGACCCTTATTTTATTTATTGAGTGGGGGAACAGAGAGAAAGTGCCAGATGGAAGGACCTCAGAGCAATCTCCAACGGCTCAGCCCTGCCTGCTTGGGCGAACAGGCACTGAGGCCAGGATAAAAGGGATAGAAAGCAAGGTCAGGAGAGGTTGCATAATTACTAGGGTGGAGGTAGAAGGGGTGAAGGGGAGACAAGGGTCTTGCTGGCCCCACCTCTGGAGCCCCCAGCTCCATGCGGCTGGGGCATGCCTGGCACCTGGGGGCTGGGTGGCTCCCAGGGATGCCGCAGGACACCACCTTCAGGCCCCACGCAGGCGGATGCAGGAGCCCTGCATTTCAGGGTGCTCAGTTGCCCACCCTCCCTCCCTCTGATCTAGAGCCCTTGTGCAGATCCAGGAGGAACTGAGACCAGAGAGGCTCTGCCCTATATTCCTCCCTGACGGGAAGCACCACCAACATGAGCACAGCATCCCCTGGGGTTACCCGCATCTACACTCATACCCTGGCATGTTGACTGAGAACACGGCAGTTGGGGAACTGAGAAAAGAAATAAAGGGAAAAGGCTGTAAAAAAGGATGCTTTAAAAAAAAAAAAAAAAAAAAAAAAAAAAAGAGAGAGAGAGTGTAACAGATCAGGCTCCTAGGTCTGGCTGGGAGGATGCCTTTGCCTCAGTTGCAATTGATACCTGATGAGGTTGGTCAAGGATGAGGGGTTGAGTTTAAGGGGATGGGACTTGTTTTGAGGGGGACCTCAGGAAGCCAAAGGAAAGAAGGCTGCTCCTTTCAGCAGGTGGAGCAGAGAAGGGGACCTGGAGGGGGGGACATCCCTGTAGGAGAAGGATAACTGAGGATGCTCCAGGGCACCCTGTTCAAAAGCACTGTTTCTGTGATAATATCTTGCCAAGGTTTCTTGTCCCACCTGTCCCTCAGCCCTCATGGGCTTGTAATGACCTAAAAATGATTTGTTGATTAGAGATGATAAACCTGTCTTTCCATGAGGGGTGTCCATCACCATGGTGGCAGCAGGGAAGGCTTGTGCAGAAGAAACTTGCCCACTTTTCCTGATACAGGAAGGGGACTATGTATTTATTTGGGCTGTTGGGAGTCTGGCTGCAGAGATTAATCTCAACATCTGTCCCCCCGTCTGACCAGAGAGGAGATACCAGGGGTTGAATGTAGATGGAGATGGCAAGGAGTGACTGCTCGGGTGGATTTGGTGGCTTCGAGGGTAGGAATGTGTGGGGAGGCTTTGCTTGGCTCGCTCCTCCAAGGAGACGTTAAAAAAAATACCCCAAACAAACAAACAAAAACCCCTCCACCCAACTGTGAATAGCTACGAACAGCAGCGCTGCTCTCCGATGGGGCGGGGGGGGGGGGGGGAGGGGAAGACATGAAACATTTAGGGCTAGGAAGCATCTCACTGCGTTGGCTGAAAAGGGCCAGATCCTGCAACCCTTGCTCAAACAAAACTACTGGTTCACGAATGCAGCGTCGGAAAGGTTTTGCACATGTTGAGAGACAGTCAGGAGTTTATTGCCCTTCCGGCCCCCTCTGCAGGTGCAAGAGGGAACCTGGCTCTCGAGCCATCACCGCGATTTCGGAAGCTGGCAAGCCCCCACCACGGTGCTTAAGAAGAGGTGGCTTCCTGGTGTTACGGAACTTTTAATTAGCGAACAATTCAGATGTTGGTAGTTAGCAAGCAATAAACCTTCAGGACAGGTAGGCACCCGGCTCTGCCGTGCTCTCCCCTCGGTGCCCCGAGCATCTCTGCAGGACTGAAGCTCCTGCGAGGGTTTTACCCTGCCTGTCCACCCCGGTCCTCGCGGTCTGGACTGCGGAGGAAGTTTCTCCCTGGCTATGGGATGCTCTTTGCCACCATCACCGGGCACACAGCTGTGTCCGTCTCCCTCTCTCATTTTTTTCCCTGTAGCAGTGAAAAGCTGTCCTGCTCCACACCCCAACCCTTTCACTGTACCGTCTCTCTCTAATTGTCGTTCTCGTAATTTGTAATCCTTTTTCCTATTCCATTTTAGCGTCTCTCAGGCTTTCTCTTTATTTCGATTTAGTGTTCTCTTCCTAATTTTTCTAACCTCCCTACATCCACCCCGCCTTTCTCGCTGCTGCTGGTCGTACAGGAAAGAGATGTAAAACAGTTCACGGGCTGGAGCTCGAAAGGTCTTTTACACAATCATATTGGCTGATACAAAATAATTCTGCAAATATGCTGAAAAGTCTTTGTCCTGCGTCAAACAAAACCAGTAAATTTTCTTTTCTTTTTTTTGATTGATTTCTTTTTACTGCAACCAACGAGCGGGTTTGGATCGGGCTCTCTCCAGCGGGAGAGGCTGTCGGCTTCGCTGTGGTTTTACTTCGCTTTTGTTTTATTTCATTCTAGTTTGTCTGCAGAGATTCGTTCGCGGGCACCAGGCGCTCGCTCCTGCCGGTACCGAGCACGGTAAAGGCGGGAGTTACCGGTCCGCAGCCACCGCCGCCTGCCCGGGACGCCCGAACCGGGGGGCGGCGGGACCTGGGGGGGACCCCGGCGGGACCGGCTCGGCGGCTCCCTGCTTTCGCAGCGACGTTCCCCCCCGACACACCCCCGAGCCGAGCCAGGGTCTGAAACAAAACCAGCGTGTTTATTTCCCCCCGGGGCGGGTTGTCTTCGATAGATGTCTTTGCAGGATTTTTGCTTTGAACTTCGTCCCGTACATTCCCCACTAATTTACAAATTAAGCACACAAACATGCATAATTGTACCTGTATATATATATGACATAGGTGTAAATCATGACATGATACAGTTCTGAAAGATGCAATTCTGATATATGTGGCATATTATACACGCATTATATAAATTGTGTGCACAACAATTTGAAGTTTACATACTCTAGAAAATATTTCGAAGTGCGTTTATGTATATCCTCAGTTTAAGTGTGTTCCTAAATTATTTTCAGTGCACATATTTATATAAAAATTCTATTCTTAAATGAGAACTGATACAATTAGAAGTATATATTTACAGAAGTGGCAAATTTATATATGATATACACAATTACATATACCTCCAAATAAACTTTCAACGCATATATATATATATATATATATATATATATAAACGCACACAGGATATATACATGCGGACTATCAAATAAGCGGCCGTTTGTTAGCGTGTCCGTACGTCCATCCCGAGAGAAACGTGCTCCCAAGTTAGAGATACACATAGCTATATCTCGAAACGACCGTTGAGCTGTATATAGGTACTGAAATGGCTGTTACAGATGCACATACGCGCACATCCTTTACTGATCGGTTGGTAGGTGCGTGCACAGCGCACACACACGCACTCGCTGCCCTGCACGGCCCCGCCGCTTGTTCGCCGACCTGCCCGCGCGGAAACGCGCCTCTTCTTCCTCCCCTCCCTCCTCCTCCTCCTCCTCGCCCGCCCCGGTGGCGGAGAGGAGCCGCTCGGTGCCCGGGGCTGCGGGCAGGGCTCCCCCACCAGGCGCTTTGGGCCCGGGGTGAGGGGTGGTCGGCTATGGAAAAAATAATTAAAAAAACGCTTTACGTGCTGGAAACCGCGGTGTCCCCGTGTCCGCGGCTCCCGCTCCCCGGCGCCGCCTCTCCCCGGGGCACCCGGGCGGCGGCGAGGCACGAACCGGCCCCGTCGTGCAGCGGCGCCGCCGGCCCGGGGTGAGTCCGGCCCGGCGGAGCTGGGGGGGGGCGAGTCGGCCCGGCCCGGCCCGGCCCCACAGAGCCGCGCCCTGGGGGACACCAGGCACTTTCCCTTGGCAGTACCGGAGGGAGGAGGAGGAGGAAAAGCGAACACAGCAAAGCTTTAAGGCTAAATATAGCCAGGGATGCGCGTCAAGCAAACGTTATTTTAGGCGTTTGTTTGGCTCTAGACACGGTTTTGCCTTGTGTTTGCTGTGCAGTGACTAGAGACACGAAGGCACCTGTGTGCACCAGGCCCTGGCGTTGCTGCTGTTGCTGCACGTTCCCCACAGCTCCTTAAGGAGATCACCAGAAATCACCTCGCTGGTGCTTTTCTCCACCTCCAAACGTGGAGACAATGATTTGTGCTGACTTCAGGTGCTTTAGTGTAAAACAGCTAGGGTGGAAGTTTTCAGCAGCTAGGAAGTTGCTGAAAGTCATGCTCAGCTGCCATCAGGGCTGACATATGTATGTGCTGTAGGTTTATTTGAAGGTACATGTAATTGTATATATGATATATAAATGTGCCAGTGTCATGGCAGCCAATGTACTTGGCAGGGCGGGGTGGGGGGAGGCAGCTAAACTGCTGCTGCTAAATGAGCTTCAGGTGTCTGCTGCGGGAGTAGCAGTGTACAGGGCCATCCCTGCCGCAGAGCCGGCTGCTTCACGCAGCAAGCCCTGCCCTCCAGCCTCCTCCTGCACGCAGCAGCAAGCCCTGCCCTCCAGCCTCCTCCTGCACCCGTGGCACGACTGCTCTGCAGGCCTTGGGCACACATGCTGCAGTTTAGCCTGCCCACCACCAAGGTGCCTTGAGTCTCTTTGCTTTAGAAGCCCAGGCACTGTCCAGGGCAGAAGAGAGCTGACAGCCAGTTTTAGGTTTTGTTTCACACCATTGCTGGGTAAAATTCAGAAAGTTTGAAGCAAGAGCTGCGTGTCGTTTGGCTAAGCAGCATAGCGAGCAAGCCATGTTGTCTTCTCCGTTTTCTCCTGCCTGGGTCAGACATGTGCTAACAGGCTGTTCCAAACAGGAACATGGTCCTGAATCAGTTCTGCAGCATCATGTTCCCCTACACAGCACTGTGCCAATAATATTTGCTGGTATTGCTGTACTGAGTCACTTCTGGACTTGCTGGTTTTAGTAGATATTTTATGGTTGTCATCAAGAAAGTTTAGCACTCAGTTCTTGTTTATGTGCAAATGTATGTAATATGTAATGTAAAATGTCATACAATATGTAATATATATATAACAAATGATGCATAACATCAAACACGTACTGTATTCCATATGATATTGAATCTGTGATAGTGGGAACCATACAGAAACGTGTGTGATATTGCAGGATATTATGTTATGTGTTTGTCTTGTTGGTAAAGCTCATGCTGCAAGTTATTAGATACCTTGTTTTGTGATCTTAAGATTGTTCATACTCAGTTCACCCATGAGACTGAATTATTCCACACTGTGGCTACCTCAGGTCAATATCTGTGAAATCTTTCAGCCACAATCTATTAATTTTCTCTGGGACTCAGACAAGGAAAAATGCAGTGTCTTGTCCTTAATTTTTGTATATGTGTGTGTGTACAGTCACTATATATGCATATAAAGACTTTTTTTTTTTTTTTGAAAAGTTTGCTTTTTTAGGATGTTTGTGATTGTGAAATATACCCAAAGTCTGCCAAGTTAGAAGCCCAGGAAGAAAAGGCATATCATGGAGGTAAGCTGCAGCCTAGCCTGAGAAAGGCAAGCTTGCAGGCTGCACTTTGGGCATGATACCTGTGCTAGAGCTAGGCAACAAGCTGACGGTTTCATCTTCCAGCTCCTTTACTGACCTCTCCCATATGGAGGAGAAAGCTATGGGAGTTTAGCCAGAGAAGAGAAGAGCTAGCATGACTTTCTGAGTGTTGCTGAAGTGACTGTGATCTGGAGCCAGGGATGCACGTACGAATGGTTTTTAGGAGCTTGGTTTTCTCTGTTGTAACAACTGAAGACGTTGGAGAGAAAATAATGCAAATGCTGTAGAAAGAGAGAGAAAAGTCTCTTAATTAAGGAAATAGATTGCTGCCTTGAGAACTGTGTTCTAGCCTCGTCTCTGCTACTGTGTTTCTTATGTGATGCTGGAGAAGTCATTTAAAGTAAAGTTTTCCAAGAGGGATAGCAATACTCGGCACATGTGAGTCTGCATGTGTGTGTTTATAAGTCACAGACAAACACTCACACGGTACCGACAGCTGTCAATAGGAAGCACATGTACATCCACAGAAAAACGGTTTGTGTTTTCGGGAGGATAGCTGCATATGAGGGAGATACAGAAAAAAAGAGATGAATAGGCAGGCACATAAACACATAAACAACTCGGAGCTTAAAAAATCGGGGAATATAGTAACAGAAATCTTAATGAAGGCTGATCTATGCAAATCAACTGAAAACCTATCAATGGAGTATCAAGCTGTAAAGATATATGCAGAATAGAGCTTGTTCTCTGCGTTAGTTGCATAGTGTGATCTCTGACTTCAGATGCTGTAATTATTTGCTCACTAAAGAGCTCTCTCTACTCCTAGGCCATTGCTGGGGTGTTAAATTATGATCTCTGGGTGTCAGAAGTTCACAGTTCTTTTCTAATCACTGGTAATATTGCTTACTAAAAAAAAAAAAAAATGAAGTATTTTTCTACTTTCTCCTCTACTTTTAAAAAGAAATTTCTAGCTTTTGTGGTTAATTTGTACTGAAAGTGACTCATAGTCATCAGACCAGGCCTGCTAATTTAGTTGAATTGTTTCTTTTTTGAAAGGATATAAAAAAGGTTCTCTAAAGTATCATCAAGTGTGTTCCTTTTCCCCTCCCTAGTGAAATGCGACACACTTTTTCCCCTTGTGAACTGTGTGCAAAATAATCCAGAAACAAACTGGTGAGGGAGAAGGGAGGGAACAAGACAGTTGTTCCGACCTTTGACTTGTCCCTTTTATAAAGAGGGTTTGCGCGGGGATTTGTGCAGCATTTTGACTCTAGATTCACAAACTTTCAATTGTTTTCTGATGTTTAGTGATCCCCCTAAGGAGCTACAGGTCAGCATGTACTATAAAGTGTTCTATGCCCAACTGTCTGATGGGCTCAGAAAGGATGATAAATGCACTTGCTGGATTGCCACATTCCAGTCATGCATTGCATGGACACTTCCTTTAAAGGCTTGAAGAGCCAGATCACGAAGTCTGATTTATCCTCCAAATAGTTGTCTTCTAAGGAGCTCTCTTTGCCAAGCACAGAACATGGCTTCTATCTACTTCTGGAGTCTAGCATCATGTAGTGGGGTAACTCTGGCAGTTTGACCTTGAGCTTGATAGAGAAAAAATATGCATTTCTACTTTGGATTAGTTGCATCTCATTTCCCCCCATTCTTTTTTTAGGGGGAAAACATCTAGGGCCACGTACCAGCCAGCATGAAAAAGCAGTTACTTGCATTCAGTCTGGGACCCAGGGCATCAAGTGCTATCTGGAGAGGCTCAATGTTTTGCTCTGTAAAGGAGAGGAGTCCCTGCTGAGGCAAGAGGACTTAGTGGCTGCATTATAATAACGTCATTAATATTCCAACATGTTAAGGCCTCACCTCAGGCCAAAATATTTTTTTAACCATTATACCATCAGTTATTACAACGCAACTTAGTGACTCTGCTGGAGACTGGAGACCTATATGATTCAGTCACCTTTGGTCATGATTTGCTGATGTGGCTAAAGCAAACCACACACAAGGCAATGCCACAGCATCCCATTTTCAAGAGCAGAGGAATCCTAAAGATTATTTTCCTCTCCATCACTGCTAATTGAATGGGGAAGGAGGAATAACTCTGGATTGCTTTACCACTACCTTTCAGAAATGTCATTAGAAGTATCAGACCTGGAAAACCAAGGTAGTTTATGACATGGTACTAATTGGTACAAGATACTATAGCCCTCCTTGGATCACAGTCCTAAAGAACTTTCAGAAACTGCCACAGAATATTATTTCAGATTGTCAGGGTTTAGCCCTATGAAGCTCACACAATGTCATTGAAATTGGAGTCCATTGAAGTAACAAGTTACTGTTTTCCCAGGAATTTATGTCCGTTCCCTCTTAACTGCAGCTCTCCCAACGTCCTGCATGACCTCCCCACACCCTATTTGGTGAAGCTAGAGCTATAGGAACAGACAGCATATAGGAAAAGGAGTGAAGCCACTTGGTCTTGTAACTCCCGTAATCTTTAGGAAATGGGACAAAACCAGACAGTAGCTGGAAGACTTGATTTGTGTCCTATCTGTGAGCATGCATACAGATAACTCCTTGCTCTCAAATAAGGTTCCTCTTGCGTTTGATGTTTGTTACTCTCTCCTCTTCATTCGACTCTCTATTTCTCTACATCTTTCTTACCCTTTTGTTTGAGTCTACCACTCAGCAGCATTATAATACTCAGAAATCCATTGTACCTCTTGAATATCAAAAGGTTTACAGTGAAAATTCCAGTCTGCTCTAAGTCTGGAATTATTCAGCTGAACCATTCTGGGCATATTCACAAGTATTTGGTAAGTGTGTTTTGATTTGTTTTGTTTTGTTTTTAAATTGCCAAAGGTTCAACAGGAATTCTGACTGAAAATTGAGTGAACAAAATAATTCTTAATCTGCTTTCATTTCCAAGTCCCCAGGAAAGACAGTCATTTTTTTATTTTGAATTTTTTTTGGAGAGTTTTCACAGAAGCTATAAATTTTCACACAAAATGTGGAAAACAAAATTTTAACCATGTTTTCCTTGTATTTCTCCCTTCACCACTTTATCAGCTAAGGAATGACATCATATGAAAAAAATTCAGGGACATCTTACAAAGGATGCATGAAATGATTCAAAGACTGACTGTACTGAGTGCAAATTGGCAACCATCGGGTCGTGAGTGTGGGATGGGTTTTTGAGTCTTCGTAGATTTAAAATTGACTTCTTCATTTTCACCTGTTTATATGAAAAATCAATTCAATTTAAAAGGTAGGGAACAGAAGAGTAGAAAGGACTTCAGATCAGCAACATCAGTAGATTTTACCATCTAGGCTCCGTGGCCCTCTCCAAAAATCAGTTGTATCCTATGTCCAAGCTCATTAGGATTTTTCTTCCACTGCGTCACCTGGAAGAGTTTTAGGTGGTGAAATGGGTACTCAGAGGCTCTGCGGACTCTCCATGCTTGGAAATATTCACCCTGCAACTAGACAAGACCCTTAGCAACCTGACTTTGATGTTAGCCCTGCTTGGAGGAGGAAGTAGGATCAGAGACCTCCAGGTGTCCCTTCCACCTGGAATTACTCTACGATCCTGTCCTTGCTCCTCTGTGGTTATGAGACTGACTTTGTTTGCTAAACACCGTGGCCACAATCTACCCAGATCATTTATTTTCTCTTGCACTGTCCTCTAGCTTCAGTACCTTTCCCCTTCTCACTGTTCGCTCCTCTGAGGCACTCAGAGAGCTCACTCAAACCTCTTTTAAGCCTTTAGCTTACTAGATGCAAGCAGGTTATGACCCATGTGCTGTAAGGGATGTTTAGAAACAGTCTGACTCATACCAGCGCAGAATGAAGTGTCTAGACCTGCTGGATATGAAGCACAAGCCGCACTGATCTCCAAGGGAGCAGGGTGTGGCTGGGGTCAGTTTTGACACCAGAAACATAGTCAAAAGGTGTCAGAGGAATTCCTTTGCAGATCCCATATCGGCTCTGTTCAACAGCGTCCGTCACTGCTACAGGCCAGCAAGTCCCACAAAAATGTCCTCAGGGGCTGAGACTTTTCCTAAAGAGGTGACACTTCCCCAGCTCAGAGTTTGACTCCTGTCTCCCCCCTGCACTAGCAGCCTTGCCACTGAGCCTTCTCTGGCATGGAAGTGCACTGGCCAACCTCTTAGGTTGTCGCTAATCCCGGGGAAATGCCCCACACCTCCACCCTGACTGCTTAATCCCAGCCTCTGCAGGTTTATTTCCTCAATCACAGCTAAGTAGTGTGTCTGGATTAAGCAGCAGCTACTCACACAGCTGTTAGCTCAGTGGAGCTGCAGGGAAGCCAATAATGTATTAGTGAGATCTGGACTTCTGGGCTTTGCTGCTCATTTCTCTGGAAAGTGGGTTTTATTTCAACGTCTGGAGCACGGCTTCCCTCAATCCTTTCTTTGAGGGTATCACCACTGGCGAAAGTAAAGTTAGTAAATGCATCTTCCTGGCATCAGCAGCTCCTAGCCCTGCTTTTGGAGTAAATACCCCCTTGGGATGCACTGCAAAGACTGTGTGTGCATTACAGTTTTGGAAGTCCCTGGTTTAAAACCTTTAAAAGCTTCCAGCAGCGTCACAACAAAGTAGCCTGCTGACTTCAGTGAAAGGATGGGACTAGTTCCCAAGAGATTTAGGGATTTTAGGGATATTGCACTGTGAGTTCTCAGTGGGATTTAAACCAACGACTGAAATTAGAAAGCTCCCTGGAGCGAGCTGGTCCCACTCCCACCCTGTCCCAATTTTAGATTTTCGTCTATAATATATAATCACAGTCTATCTGACAAGCTGGGGTTCTGAATTCAAGCTCTACTGCCAAAGAGCCATGGATGGAAATAACCAAATAACCTTATGTACCTCCTGCACGATGTAGCGTGCAAACAGAGCACAAACACCCCAAATCTTTTGTTCTGCCTTTGATTTTGATTGACTTCGAAGAAACGTTAAGAATAATAATGAGAAGCTGATGACATCGCGGCCTGAGGAATGCACCACTGCTAGAGAACAGATGGCGCAAAGACATTTTTTTGGAAACTTTTAAAAAATGAACTTGGCACCTGAGCCTTTCTTAGGCAAATGCTCTAACTTGGAGCAGTTGCAGCACTTGGTGGTTGGGATCCGTTGAAAACCAGCAATTTTACTGCAGAGGAACGCAGCTCTAGCAAGATGCAGAGCACTGAGTGCAAGTCAGATTTCTTTCTGTGCGACAAGTAACATTTCATCTTCTAGTCTTGAGGTTGCTCATCCCTTTAACTGTATTATAACAGGAAGGAAATCAACAGAATTCAGATTCACAAGTGTAAAACTGATGTGAGTTCAGGGAGAACTGACCATTTAAATTTAAAACATTTAAATTTAAATTTAAAACAAATTAAAAAAAAAAGAAAGAAAGAAGAAGAGAAGAAATGATCATCAGTTTGACTATCAGTAGAATATTTTATCAAGTTCAGTGGTTTTCACTCTTCTTTTTCTTTTCTGCTTTAGCAGACCCCCAGATATTTTCAAGTGGAAGTTTAATCAATCTGTAGTAAATTTAATCCAACTGACAGTACACATTGGCTTTTCTTAATTTTAATTCATTGGCTCCTTACAAATAGTTACAGCCTCTTAGATGACTGCAGGTTGAAATGACAGATATCATTACCATTATATTCAGTCCAGCACTTTTGTGAAGAAAAGCATCGCACATTTGATCTGCATACTTTCAGAGTCCATATCCTATATTCAACAGTTCAATGTTTAAAAAATCTGGGCTTTATTGCTTATTTAAATTTGTCTGACATTTACTCCCAAGCATTGAATCTCAGTAGGCATTTCTCAGCTAGATTAAAGAACCATTCTGTACCTGGTATTTTCTTTTTCTAGCTGTACTTGGACATCCTAGTGAAGTCACCTTTTAATCTTCTTTGTAATAGGCTAATCAGATTGAGCTATGCAAGTCTCTTACTAGAAGGCCTTTTTTTTTTTTTAACAACACTCAAATCATATGGATTTCCATATGACTTGACATCAGTGGAGATTTATGCTAGCTTGGAATTTGGCTTTATATTTCAATTACTATGAACATTTTGTGGCCTGGGGTGGAATATGTCTACGAGCATGACAAATTATTTGTAATGTGTATATCTCTTGAACTTGGTTTAGCAATCAAATGGGCTAAAATTCAGCTGCATGCAGAGGATCAGCAGAAAGCCCATGTCCCATTACACTGTTTTCATGGGTTTATATTCATCTTAAGTGCAACTGAGGCCATGGGAGCAAAGATAAACATTAGCCATTGAGACAGATGCTTAACTTATGCACCTCATTTTTATGGCCTCAGTGGAGTCGCACTGATTTACGCCAGCTGAAGACCTTGGCCCACAATAAGCAAGGCAAATTGATGCAAGAGTCTGATCCTCAGCCGGTCACTCGTATGAGAGCTTGAATGCAACCTCAGTGCTTAGTAACATCTAATTAGAGCCTGAGTAAATATGGCAAGGGGACATAGCTATACTAGAGCTAAGCTGAGGAAACTTTACAGAAGCCTAGTTGCTATAAGGCTTCTCAGGGTGAATCTGATCCATTATTGTGATTATTAGCAATAATCAGTAGTTTTCCCCTAAAAATTGGTATAGAGAGAGAGCTAAGTGAGAGCCAAGTGTTCAGATGATGGAAGTTGTTTGGATCCCATCCAAATGCTTTCCCTTGGTCACAGAAACAATCCAGCAAGGTCCCGAGTGGTGATAGGGCTTGGTGGAACACAATGGTGCCCTTTGCAGTCCCAATTTATCACCTATATACACTTTTACACAAACATTTGGATATATATATGTACATGTAGGCTTGTATGTATACATGCACACACAAATCATACCCATTTATGTACATATATGTGGTTTTAATATGTACATTTAAGTGCAGGAATGTGTGCATTTATATTTTAAACAGAGGGCTATGGGTAAGGCTGATACTATGGGCAGGAATGTGTGTGCATAAAGCTGATATCTGATTGTGTACTTGAATGTGATAAAGAGAATGTGAATATAAGCCTGTGTGTTTATGTATGCGTGTGTGTAGCTGGTGTGGGAAAAGGCCCCTGGGAAATAAATTATATGAAATGTCTCTACATTCCTGGGAAATGTTAGGATCCCTGAGGTTAAGGGATATGCACTAGTCATAAAAATAAACACACTGGTGTAGCATGCCATTGATATGTGGATAAACTCACCAAGGAGGGGTAAAGTTTCAGCTTTCACCTCCTCCTGACGGTGAGCTAGCTGCTTCCCTTGCCACCTCTTTTGACAGTTCAAAGTAAAATGACATTTGAAATAAGAGGTTAAAGAGCAGGGGGAAAAAGAGGTTTTCTGCTGGAACCAGGGGAAATTTGATAAACCAATGTTCCAGAGATGCCAGTGATTTCAAAAGGCTCCATTTCCTTTTGATAAGGTTTTTAGAGGGTAATTCAAGGTGGGATCTGCTAGCCAGAGCTCTTAGCTGCTAAAATGTCAGATCAGAGACTGAGCTATTTCCCCAAGACTATCAGTTAGCTACTGCAATGTATAGCCTTTACAAAATATTTGTACCACCACTTCTATCTTACCTTTAAAATTGCAGTTAGGTTTGTAAGAAGAATGATTAGAAGTTTTTAATTATGCCAATGAAAACAGAAGAAACCTGAAGAAGGGCTCATGTGCTTTAAAGCTTGATCTTCTTTGTCCAATTATGTGAGTTCTAATAAAAGATGTTCTCCTCCTTGCACACATTGCCTTGTTCATACCCCTAGATCTTGGTGGCTGTACCACCACTCCCTGAGGACACAATTCAGCACACAAGCACCCAGAAACGTAGTGTGTGGAAATTCTGATTTGTCTCCACTGGCTGTGTAGGAAGGAAGTTCAGCTCCTGGATAACTGCCTGCCATTTATTGAGTTTCCATTGATAAAAGGGTTTTGCTGGGGATAGACAGATGCTATAATCTTGTCAAGTACGAACAATTTGTTTTGCCAGTGGTTATTAAACCCATCTTACGGTATATGTGAAACAAGCCTGCTCTATGTTTACACTCATTCACACGAATGTATATCAACTCAACTGCCTGTAGGTGTACTCCAAGGAAATTTTAGCAGAATTAGACTGACTCACATTTGATTTCAGGTCATATAGAGGTGATATAGACACAATAGGTTCAAGCCATTTTCTTCTGTGAATTGATTCCTACAGTGCAGCCCCATGTAGGCAGTGTGAGCAGAGCTCATGTTTCCCAGATCAGCAAGAGGCAAACCCTGACTTCCTATTCAGCTGCACCATGGCTTCAAAACTACCTTACCACATCACTTAGAAATTTGGCAGCATCTGGGAACTGATTGGCCCTATCTAAGTCACAAAGCCAAGTTGCACAGCTGAACCTAAAATCATCTGGACTTTTTCTTTTGATCCTGACATGGCTTAGTGTGGGTTTTTCGGTCATCTATCCACTTAGCTCTGAATCCTGAGGATAGAGGCTCCCTTTTAATGATAACTCTGCCAGTCCATGAGGTCTGGGTAAGGGGACGTAGAAATAAAATAATGAATGGCCCTCTCCTGGATTGTTAATAGGATTTTTGGGGACCGATGTCCCAATAGTACTCCATAGACCAAAGGAGGAGGACATTGTTGTCAGTAGATGGCTACCATAAAACCTTTCAGGCATAACTCCAGGCACACAAGAGCTATAGACCTCCCCTTACTAGTCTAGATGCAGTGAAAGAACAAATGTGTTGGAAGCTCCTTTTGCTGATCTACTTTTGCTCTCCAGAAAAAAAAGGGGCAGAAGTGGGAATTTGAACAGAATGTGATTGAGATAATGTATCACTGGCTCAAGCAGGCCATAGGTTTGGGGCAGGAGCAAAACTGAGCTTTCTCATACTGTGAGACTGACTGAATTCAGGTCACTGTTCTGTCAATATAAAAAGGAGCTTATATTACCATGTGCTTTTATGCACTTTCCCCAGGTAACAGTTGGCAATAATAGGGTTGTCGGAGTACCCGTGGATTGCTTGCAAGGACAGGGCAGTTACAGTGTGGCTATCAGGCCAAGCAAGCCAAACGTTTGGGCTGGAATGGTCTATCTTACTCCATCTGAAGGTACTGGAGGATGAGATATACCAAGCCCTCTCTGGCAAATGACTGGAAATGTGGCCATCAAGCAAGCGAATTTTGGGCATCCCCTATGATCTACTGGGACTAGAAGAGATCCCCAGCAGATCAATCTGCCCAGCTTGACATAGATGCCAATTCCCAGCTCTGCCTGGGTTCGTTCATGACACATGAGGAGATGCATCTCTGCTTTGGCCAGCTGGTGGTCATGTGCTGAAGGAGAGAGTGCAGGGCCTCCAGAAGACTCAGCAGCAGGGAGAGGCTGCCAGAGCACTCCTCCAAGCGATGGATCCAGCCTTGACCATACCCATAAGAGCTTCCTTGAAAGGAGCATCAGGGAGCCCCAACACATTGGCTCGTCATGTTGTTTTGGTCAACCAGACCTGGGCTGTGGGGCAGAATTTGGATAGCTCTGGTATGAGGGAACGAGGTGGCCTTGGGGTATGGGAAATGCATGTCATTGGCAGCTCTGTCCCAGTCAGCCCTCTGACTCAGTTTCCTCTTGCATAAAAACATTGCATGCTCCAATAGTGGCTGAAAACCTCAACTAATCTGAATGTATGTGAAAGGGAGGATATGGTAACCAGAAGATTCAAAATACTATGAAGAAAGAGTCAACCAAATATGCAGGAAGAGAAATACCGCCCTGAGAACACACGACTGGTCTTTGGCTGTTGTGAATTGCCAAAAATGTTAATAGGACTATGCTGATTTACAACAGCTGAGAGTCCGGTCCACCAGTCAGATGTATGGACTGAGCGAGATGCAGTTTATATAAACATATCCTGTAGCCACATACGAGTGTGTGAATAGTGCATACGTATGGATAGATAGATTAAGATTACATAGTGGATAGAAACGCGTATTTAGCTAGGTAAAAATGCGAGGCATCTTTCAGTAACAGACTATAATGCGAGACGCTCGTGATCCCTGTCACAGGTGTGATGTGCAACAAAACCCTGATTGCTATTCAGGTTTTCGCAATCACTGCTATCTTAACTCCAAACCTCGTTAAATCAACCTCGCCTGAACTGTGGTACAATGTTACAGTGCAGATCTTTCCACTCCCCAGTGGGAAGCTAACTTGGACTCAGGAGCCATCATTTAACCTTGGAGTCTCTGAATCAACAAGGCAGTTTCTGCAGAGACACCTGGCAGCATGCACATTTTATGCTTTAACATGGCTGGTAAATCCTGGGTGGTTAAGTAAACTTAACCTTCATTTATGAAACTTGCGAACCAAAGGGTAAAATGTGCCTTGTGCAAGTAATTACGTAAAGGTCTTAGAAAGTGGAGTTATCACTTAAAGACGCCGGGCATTGCTAATGAGTTGACTAAGAATTGATCTCTCTGTAATTTAGTTATTTATATGCAGTTCCTGTTTTCCATGCTCAGCTATAGGTCAAGCCCACTTTGAACTGCTCAGAGACCCCCAAGTTTGTCAAGCAAAGTCCCAAAGCCATGGCACAATGATATTTTAGAAAAGTAAATATTGTCCTGAGGGGCTTTAAAAAGGAGGCAAAGCTGTTTGCTTTCTAGCTGGTTCTTTAAACTGGACAACTGCTTCCTGTTACTAAGGGGTCTCTCAGCAACGTGACTCTGCTTCTGTTAAATAGAAAAGAGATCCAAGAAAAATGTCAGTACTACCTTCCAGGTATTTTCATATCCCAGCGAGCTAGGTAGGAACAGCCTTGGGTTTCTGAATAGAAATATGTTTGCATTGTTCTGCAAGAGATGTAGTATGGGAAATAATAGATCCTGGGCTGGGGGGGAGGAATGAAATAACTCAGGCTGTTAAACATTACCCTCAGGGCTAATTTTGTGCCTAATGACTTCGAGTAATGTTCAGAAACCAGTTTGCTGCCCTATATATTCATGTCCGGGCATATATTCCACACATCATTAGTCACGTGTGTTAGTGCATGTTTGCAGGCTCAAGTACGGACTTGCTAGTACCACAGCTGGGAGGTTGTGAGGGCATCTCATGAGGAGGAATAGGCTATGCTTCACTCTCTAAAGTTACATTTTCCTTGCTCTAGCTGGCACAACCAGTTCTGGCAGCCTGGCATTTCTACAAAAGCCTTACTCCAGAGCGGCTATGAGTGCACACTCACGCTCCACCCCTTCCCGTAGACCTGAGCTGCAGCTTCATACAGTGTGGGCAGACTGAGCACACATGAATTTGAGCATCCTTGGCCCCAGATAGCCAGCTCAGCCAGCTGAGCTGAGGTTTTCAAGCCCACTATAGCCAAGGACTGTGGGATGCTGTTCATGCCTGAATGTGACTGTTCAGGAGTCAAGCTCCTGACCACCTGTGGCAAAAGTAAAGCCAGCAGTGCAGACGGGAAGCTTGGAAATTAGAGGGCAAAGCTTGTCTTAGCCAACTGACAACATAGACACCTTGTATAAGGTCTTTCTTCCTGCTCTGGAACCTGGGTTACTGAAAATGCCAATACTCGTGGGTGGGGAGCTGTTTGTAACTAGCCAAGGATGTGAAGGAGACTATGGCTACGATGATGCTATGAAGTGCTACCTCGTAAACAGTGATGACTTTCAATAGCAAGACATTCCCAGAAGCAGGCTGTTGTTGAAAATGGGACTGCAATTACCCTCCTCTAACTCCCTTTCATAGTTTCTGTGTCAATTTATGATTCACTGATGCAGGAGAACCCTTTCAAAAACAGTCTTACTCAGCTCACAACTTCATTTAACTTTTTTTTTTTTTTTTTTTTTTGGGGGGGGGGGACAATGACACTTTTTACTTGTAGCTAAGTATTCTAGACAGAACATTGTTCTTTCCCTTCTCATGTCTCCTTGGATATGGATGAGAGAATGTAGGTCCTGAGAGCAGCTGAGTCTCCCAATCCAGCAAATCAGTGTGATTTGTTCAGCTTTAGTGTCCACAGCTGCTGTGAAAGGACTTAAATCAAGGTGTGTCATGCTTCTGTTCTCCTGTCCCCACCACTACAATCTTATATCTGCCGAACACTCCTGGGGCAGGAGAGAAAGGACGTGATGAAGGTGAAGGGCAGCTTCGCTGTGTGGTGCAGGGCTCAGCCCAAGGCAGCAGCAGGAGCATCGTGCTGAGACTTCTTGTCCGATCGTCTGACTGATGTTATTGTGGAGCATCTCTGTTAGATAGCTGTCATTTCCAAAAGCTAATTTTCACCTCAAGAGCAGTTCAGGGACTCAGGAAGGATTAATCACAGACTGAGTGTCTCCATTACCTCGGGTCCTCTTTAGAGAGGGATTTGAGGGACACATATGGGTCATATAAACTTGGTCCTGCTGGTGAAAAGAGAGGGAGTTTCCTGAAGGTTGTTGAAGGCCCAGAGCTGGAAGAAGTCTGCAGAAGAGACTCACAGAGGTATCTTTCTCCTGGTCTTTGGTAGCTGGGGCCTGATCTAAAGGTCCATTTTAAGCCAGGCAAAGAGGGAGGCCCTCAAACATATGGCAGCATCTCTTTGATGTCACTGTTTGAACCTGGACAAATCTCCCCTTCCCCTTTGCCTTTAACAGGCTCCAAATGTTTCCCCTAAATCTCCCCTCACCTATCCAAACCCTTTTTTCCAACCCCAGCATCGTCCCTGGTTGCTTCTGCAAGAGCTTTGCACCGGCAGCCAGCCTGCAGGGAGGAAGGCAACCTTCGCCATCTAGTGAGCAATGCACACCATCACGGGCAACTGTGGCTGAAGAAAGAAAGGGCTGAATTCATTTCTCTGATGGAAAAGCAGAACCTCTGGAAGAACATACCAAATTCCAAGATTAAATCTATATAGTAATCACCTACCAACTGTCATTAATATCTTGTTGACAATCTTTTGTAGACAGCAAATTTGTCTTAGCTAGAATTCAAGCATTTTACCTCCTGGGAGGACCACTACTGCTAAGGCATGTGTTTTCTCCCCCACTCTGCTCAGTACTGAAGTCAGAGCGATGGCAGCACCAAGGGAATGAGGAGACAGATCAGTGTTACATGGCAGTTTAGCTAAATGTGTAATTCAAAGTCAGCAGGTGGCTGGTGGCCATATTAAGAACAGAAGTGACGTTCTCTGTGATATACAATGCATGCACATGCACACGGGAGAGGTTGGGTTGGTTTGTTTGTGTTTCTTCCCGAAGATGCCCATAAATGTGCAGGGTTCAAATTCCCTCTATCTCAATTTAAGAAATGTATGATGAATTAATGGTTCTTTGGGGGGGAGTCTAAATGTTAGACATCTGCCAAGAGACACTAATGAGCAACAAGCAGAACAGGAGAGTATCTATTGTTAGACCCATTCCTGCCTTCCAGTCTGATTTGCTACTGCATGTGCCCTATTTTTAGCCTGGTTTCCAAAGGAAACAAGGGATTATGTGATTGCTCTGACCACATCTATCAGTCCCTGCCTAATCACTCAAACAGACAGGTTCCAACCAAGTGTGTGTATGGGGTAGATTTCTACTGCACTCCTTTGTGTTTTGTGAAAATAGATAGCCAGGGGAGAGGGAAGGCCTGGCTGACAGGAAAGTTGTTGAATGAGTCCGGCACTTTATCAAATCATGGGAGGCCACCTTGGAACAGGCTTCAGGAAATGGAGCTTCATAAATTCAACTGTGAAGTTATTTGTTATCATGACTCATTAGTGTATTACATTTAATGTATAAAACATTTCATATAATGTAATGTTATTAACTATGTTGCATCTACTTCTAAAAAACTCTAGTTAGAAACAAGATTCATGTGTCAGGTGCTGTACAAACATGTAACCCACAAGTGATTCTTGCCCCTCCAGACACTCTTGAGGACCATTTAACTCCTAATCTATCAGATTTAGCTGTGGTGGATGATTCATTCCAGGCTCTGTCTCACATCCATGCCTGTGACTACTGACTCCAGACCAAAGCAGACAGCCTGATGTCTTATCAAACATCACAAGTCACAGCCATTTTACTGGTTTAAGGCTGTCAAATTCAGGAGCTGGAAGCTATTTTAGAAGTCCAGAGTGGAAAATGTGGAGGGGACCCTCTTCACTTTCTTGTTAAATCTGAAGGACATCATGAATTAGAGTCTTAGAAGGCTAGAGAAAAGCTTGTTTCAGTTGAGTGTGTTGATATGATAGTGATTCACCCATCTGTCCCTCAATGTCTCTGACAACCTACAGAAAGAGCTGTTGCAAAGCAGAAATAATATTGGGCTTTGTCCTTCAGCTGCTGTAAAACATCTTTTAAATGTGTCACTTAGACCCTTTCCTGCATCAGTCCTGTGAGTTTCACGGATCAGGGGAAAAGTTAAGGGTTATCTTGAACTTCAGGAGACATGCCCACAGCCAATGGGCATTCCTGAACAGCATTAGTATTTGGTCTTACATAGACAATATGAGTGGAAGATAAAAGGATTCTGAGCCACATCTCTGCTGGGAAGATGAGGTGCTGGACATTTTACTTCCTCACACTGCTGCTCTAGCAAGGAGGAGGATGAAGGTAGGATAATGTGATGGAGGAACACCTACAGTGCCACATTGCAATGGTAACACTACTTTGCATCTCACCGGTGTTTCTCTTTCCAGGTCAGTTGGGGAATTCTGGAGGAGCCTCATCACCTCTTGAAGAAAGGAGTAAGCAGCTTGGCTATGATCAAAGAGCAAATCCTCATTCAAACCCAGAGTTCCTGAGCCTCAAACCTGAGCTCAATCCTCTGCCTCTGGGCTTATAAATGAGGAGCCCATATATTCAGCTGAAAAATGCAGTGCTCTTTGGGGGGCAGCATGGCAGCTGAATGCCCATGTGCCCTGCAAAGCAGAGGTATGTGATGTTTTGGGCCTAATGGATGCTATATTCAGTGTACACTGTGGGTGAGGACTCAATCCCTACAATTTGAGCAATCTCAGGCCTGTTACCCTGGGAGCCTAAAGGATGCTCAGAAGGCATGAGGAATGGGATGTCAGAGACTGGCACAGATGAGACATAACCCTCAGTGGGACATGACAGCCTTGTCACACTTCAAAAAGATCCTTCTAGTACCTGTGAGCTGTGAGTTGGTGGGCAGGCCCCATGGCTGTCCATGGCTGGCAGTAGCAACAGCACCATATGACACTTCTGGGAAACCTGGCTCCAAGCCTGGAGGGGCTGCTGGAGACAACTTCTCTGGATGACATGGGGACTACTCACTGCCTCAAGCCAGGAGAGCTGCTACTGTAAACTATTCATGGACTCTCCTACTCTGTAGTCCTCTAGGTTATGGGGTACATGCCTTAGACACACCAGCTCAGTGAAGATTTTAGCATTTGGCTCTTTCTGGCCTGAGGTATGCTCTGCTAGACTGTTAATAAGGGGTTAAAATTTTGATCAATCTTAACTCAGGAGGAGAATCCCATTTGGCTCTTACTTTATCCCCAGCAGACCCAGCCAGATGCCTATTAAATACCTATTACTACCTATGTAATTACAGTTCATATTGCCTACTTAAATGCCTTCTGTCATCTATTTTATATGATTGGGCTATTCATTCTTCCCTTTTCTACCTGTTCTTTTGCATTCCAGAGCGCCACGAAGGAGGCTGCAAGCTTTGCTGGCTGCAGACCACTGCAAAACAACCCCACGTCTGCAAGTGACAAGCGCTTTTAAAGTGCTCGATGGCCTACATTCAAACCTGGGATTAAGGAGCCCGGCTCCTCCTGAAGCCAAAGTTCAGTGTAATGGAAAACTTTGCTAAGGTGTGTTGACAAAGGAATCCTGTCCCTGCAACTTGGCTGTGACTCGAGAGGTACTGAAGTCCAGCGGGCAATGGCACAGTCTCTTGCACAAAGAAGCAATCGGGCTGGAAAGCTCCTTTTACAGTCCAAACGGATGTTTCCCCAGGCTCATAAAATACACAGTTTAAGTAGTAGCTATGTTTCTAAGGCTGGTCCCACACCTGCAACAACCTTGTAAATGGCTCTGGGATATATAGCTTTAAGATGCCTTGTAAAAAGTAAGATCAACACAAGATTTACACAGTTTTATGGAATTGTTTTACAAGCTATTTTGACAATGAATCCTGCTATCAAAATCACCTCTGGTGTTAATCATGGAGGAAGCATTTAGCAAGAGCCAACAAAGATTATTTTAAACCCTTTCCCAATTAGCTGTGGAGCTGAGCAGGTTAGCCCCTGATACCAGGGCCAGCACTCATGCCACAGCAAGTACAGGAATCTGGGTTTATGGGGCAGGGCTTTAAGTTGTGGAGATGGATATGTGCTGGGATGTTTCACCCTGCTCAGCTAGCTATGGGGACTAGGCAGGAAACAGAGAGGTAAAGCCTCTCTGTAAAGGTAAAACCTTCTTTGGCCTCACCATACCCCTGCCCAGAGACTGGACTGGGAGCCTTCTGCGTCTGAGCCTATGCAGGCAAGGAGACCAGGAGAGAATACTTCATGGCAAGTCAAGATTATGCAACATAACTCTGGGGTAAGAGGGGGCTGGTGTTGGAGAACAGCATCAGTTTTTATAGCTAGTTCTGGGATCGATGGTTCCAATGTTTCTTGCCAAGCTGGCCAAATAACTGCTAGCTCCCTCTGGTGAAAGGAACAAATATATTATATACATCACCTTAGATCAGGAGAGTTTCCTGTAGAGGTGTATACTCTCATGCAAATTCCTTTGTATTTGCATCCTACTAGCTGCAGGAGGCAATGGCCTCAGCTGGCATCCAAGAGACTGTTGCTCTGAAGTGCTTACAGTCAAAACAGCTAAACTACATCAAACGAAGTTGGACTCACCAGGGGTTACAGAGCTGGGGAGTTGCACAGGGTCTTCTAGGGTCTAGCCCACTCCTCCTGCTTCAATCGGTAGTGTCGACAGTCTTAAAATTACACCTTGATCTCGTGTTCAAGTGCATCCCGGCACCAGCATAAGCTGATCCATGTTGCATGTACTCATATTTTGCTTGTCAGATTCCTGTGGAAAATTTTGAAATGGAAGAAAATGGGAGAGTCAGAGGAAGGAGGAAGATAAAATTTGTTTCAACCTGTTTCAGCCAAACTTACAGACCAAAAAAAAAAAAAGATGTGCTCTCTTTCCTCAGATGTTTCTAGCTGAAACTATCCTGGAAGTGCTTCATGAAGAGGCATGGAGGAGACTAAAGAGGGTACTACTAGCAAAAATAAGGGATATTTTAACTCTGTCACATTTTTTTTTGTGTCATCAGCAGTCTTTGTTTTGCTGTTGTTAAGGGACAGGTTCCCTGACATGTTTGCACCAGGTATCTCTGGGTCTTGCAGGAGGCCAATGCAGTGATTCATGCCAACTTATCACAGGATGTCTCTCCTCTGCTTGTGGCTGACTGTACATCGAACAGCTCCTCCTGCAACCTGGACTTAGTAAGTTTGGGATCTTGGCCTAAAGATATAGTTTCAGGAGTGGCTAAGGTCAGTCAAAACCTGTGCTGCTGAAGAGCTCTGGTGCCACCTTTCCATTTCCTTGCTGCTGAGGAGGAGACAGGGGTATATGGCAGGGAGGTGTGTGTGAAGAAACAGGATCACTCAGGACCACAGTGGGGGACAGGCCCTGTAAAAAGCCCAAATCAGGACAGTTCCCCTTGCAACGCCACAGTCTTTGTCCCTCTCTGTGATGCCAAGCGTCAGACTGCTGAGGGATGTGTAAGGTCCAGGCTGACCGGCTGCCTCTGCCACATGGGCTACAGGGAGCTGGCAGCTGTGGCAGAGGTGGCCCCTGTGGGACCACGAGTCCTGCTGCCAGTGCCTGAGGATCGGCAGTATTTCCTCCTCTCTTCATGACGCTGGGAGCTGTGTGGTGGAAAGCCAGCAAGGAGGAAACCAGTAATACTGGCAGTGGAAAAGGTGGAGCTGGCCCCTTCCCAGGTCAGCCCTTTCCAGGCACAGCAGGATCTCAGTCCTATGCTAGCAAGAGCTTCTGAGAGCCCCAGGCACAGGATGCAGCCTGGCCTGGCCCCAGTGGCCAGTGACACTCTCGTATGAAGCAATAGGTAGCAGGGTTTTCATTAACAGCTGTCACAAGCCGCAAACCAACCAGAGCTTCACCACTCGTTACCAGTGATTTAATGCATCTTCCCAGCTGGTCCAGGCAGCCGCTTCATTTACTTCTTTCAAGAAACTTTCTCTCAGTTTCCTTAAAACCCCTGGTGCTGAACCTGAATTCAGGCACATTAACCAAGAGCTCTGACTCTTCACTGGGTCTGTGCCCTCACTCTTCACCTTCCCTGTCAGATCTCAAAGAGAGGTTAGGATCATATTGGGATTTGCTTCAAGCTCTCGGGATGTTCCTGCCTTTGCTGTAATATGACATGAGAGCAGGCCAACAGCTGTGCTGGGTCAGACCCAAGTCCAGCAGTCCCATGTGCAGATCTCCTGCAATAGCCACAGGCAGATGCCTGGGAGAAGGTAACAGCAAGGCAAGCACATTGTATTCTCCCCCGAGCACTTTCCCAGAATGATTGTCTGCAGCACAGGGGATTTCCTAACACTGCTGCGTGCGTCTGCTGCATAGCTCTGGTGGAGCTCTGTTTTCCAGGTACTTGGACAGTCTTTTCATGGACCTAGGGAGACTTTCAGCACCCCAACAGCCTCTGCCAAGGGGCTTCATGGGTCCTTTCTGCTCAGAAGAGCCATCTCTGCCTCCAGCCTGGATTGTAGCAGCTTTATTTGGCAGCTCTAACTCTTGTGTTGGAAGAGAGCAAACAGCTGCCCCCTTTCGGGTTTCTCATTTTGTAGACTTCTACCACCACCACCACCACTGCTTCCCCTGCCCAAGCTGTTTCTTTTCTATGTATTTAGAAATCCAAACTAAATGCAGAGGGATGTAATGGCTCATGTCTGTATTTTGAATTGTTCTGGACTCTGAAGGTGTCAGGAGAGAATGGCTGCAGGCTGAATTAGATGTGCACTTTGCATTTTGGGCTCCTCTGCTCGGTTTGGCCCAATGTGTCTAGTCTTTATATTCAGGCAGTTCTTGGTCCTCTGTGCGCTTGGGATGTTGAACACACGGCATAACTGTGCAGTATATGATTTGGCCACGAGATGTCTCTTCAAGCCGTGTGCAACTCCAAGCTGATAAACACAGGACCTAGGCTGGATCAAAAGCCATGCAGAAGCTCTTGGGGCAAATCATTTGGACCATCCCTGGTAAACATCCCCTGCTGTGGCTAACAGGATTGTTGAGCAAAGCAGTATGTGTAGGCAGAGGTGATACTGTTTATCAGACAGCAGGTATAAGTGGGAAGGGAAAAACAAAAGCAATGAAGCTTTCAAGCACACAAGACATTCTTCACCCCAAAAATACAAGCTGCCAACTTCAAACTAAATCTTTGTTGTCAACAACCACTCTGAGTCTAACTTGATTTTGTTAATTATTTCGATTCATGGAAAAAAAAAGACTGACTGACACCTGTGGAGAAAAGAAAAGGATGTTAGCAAGGAGAGAAGAGACTTGATAAGATTGTTGAGTCCTGTCACAAAGAGAGAGAGAACTAGAGGAGGAAAAAGAGATGGATGATTTCTGGCTGTGAGATAATGAAAAGTTTACTGCCTCTAGTTTTAGGGAAATATGTGCTGTAAAATCTAGTGAGTCTGTCAGTTCCAGTCACCAGCAGCTTTGGAAATTTAAGCTTATCTTTTAAAGCTATTGCAGAAGTATCCTATGGGGCTTTGGACCAGTAAGTCAGGGATGGAGTAATTATTTTGTGAAAAATGTTCTCTTGTTGGTAACTGAGAGCATCAGATGCATGGTAATACCATGTAACATTAAAATAATTTTCAGGAGATTGTTGCTAGCATCATGAATTGACAACAAGTTCCCAGTGTAAAATTGACCCTGGCAAAAAGCTTGTCTCTGTAGCTCTGAATGCTACAAATTGACCATTTTATGGTGATAATGCCAGAAAAAAATATTCATCATCTAGTCCCTCTTTTTAGCTAATAACTCCCCCAGCACAGGACCAGAACCATTTCTGCGAATAAGTGCCAAACTGTTTGTTCGATCTGGTAGCTGCGGCCCTTTGTTGGGAGCTCACAATATATGGAAAAAAAAAGAAGAAAAGATCTGGCCGTAATGCAGCTAGAATGAATGCTTTCCTTGCCTGCTGATCAGAGCAGATTATCGTTCACCTGCTGTGAACTAATCTCCTGGGGAGAGGGTCAGTTGTTTGGATAGTGTTGCTAATGGAAGGCAAAACCTTGTCCACGTTCCTTCCTTCAGCGCTCTGTCTGTTGAGAAGATGAGTCAGCCCTGGGTTATTCATCAACTTAGTTAGGAGCTATCCACCTAAGTTCACAAGTACCTCTAAAGCACTTTACAAGAAATTATGCTTAGGAGGTAATGTTAAAACATGGCTATCTTCTCACTTCTCAGGCACGAGAGGCAGAATATCAGATTCATGGCTCACGTTATTTCATTGTGCTGGAGAGACTACGTGGGTGGAATTTATTCCCTACCTGAGTGCTTCACTTTGTGGATCTGAGCTCTTCTCTGATGATGAGGGGGATATTTTCCTGGGGGAGCCTGGGAAGGAGGTGAGTCAGTGCCTTGGGAAGCCTTTCTGGTGATTTCAACTGGCTTCGAACTAGGCCCTTGGCTTGCTGCAGAAAGCAAAATCCGAGTCCTGCCGTAGGCACGTGGCCTTGCAGTCCATCTAGCCAACCACGGTGCCGTGGGATGTGTTTCACTGGCAGCCCCATTCTGCCAGAGAGAATGGTAACAGTCCCTCTCTGGGTCTGTGGCCCTAGCTGCTGTACTTCACCATCTCCCTCCATGTCCCTCATCCTCAGCTCTGAGCCCCTCCACGTTGCAGAGGAGGTAGGTGAGGGAGAGGCAACTACTTGCAAGGGCAAGCACCATTTGTTGGTCTATTCATGCGGCTGTGTCATAGTCCTGCTCATGTAGGACTGACGAACACACAGGATTCAACCCAGAGATTCCCAGTGTCCAGGGCAGGAGGCTCTCTCCATTTTAGCTGTCTCTTTTCTTTCTGCTGCTGGACTATGAAACACCAGTGTTACTAGCCAAGAGCTCTTACAAGGGTGATTTGCCAGTATCACATCCTCCCACCTTCGATTGCCTGGTTGAAATGCTCTAGATGACCATCTACAGCTGGGTCAGCTTGTGTTAGCTCTGGGCTCACGGTCAAAATCAGGCTCAAAAATCACATCTCCAGATGTCTTTACCACTTTCCTGTACACTCTGACCTACAAAGATATACAAAAATATTTAGTCGTAGACCTTTTTTTTGTTAGGCAAGAAACCAGCTCTAGAAAAATGAGGCTTTCCACTTTCTCTAACAAAACTAGATTTTCAATGGGATTTTGTTGTTACTGCTGTTGTCTTTTCCTTCCAAATTGTTGAGAGTTATTTTCAATTCAAAACATTTTCATTGGGAATTTATGACCACAGGTAACAATCTGTTCTTTTAAGGATGTATGAAAGATGTGTATTTTACTCATGTGTGAGACATTGAGTGAGCTCTTTATTTTATTGCCTTCCTTTTAACGTACCTAAGTCCTTGAGACACTCATCTTCAGGGGATGGTAGTTGTCTGGTCATCTAAGACCATTGGCCTTATGATTAATGTGTTTCAGTGGTAACAAAATGATTACGAATTTTATCTCCTGTAACTTCTCTCTAACTTTGCAATGCTTCCATAATTTGCCTTTTGACTTAGTAGTGCAATTTTGTCTGTAAATCTCATCTCTCTGGAGTATAAGAAAACATCTTCTGTAAATCTTCCTTACGTGGAGAGACAGTTGCAGTGATTTTTTAATTAATATTATTCATTACTTTCATAACAGTGCAACCCATGGATGAGGTCCTGATCAACCACAGAGATCTGAAGGCAAAAAAAAAAAAAAAAAAAAAAAGAGAGAGAGAGAGAGAGAGATAAAGAAATCGTGAAGGAATCACTGCTTGCATAGCAAACAGGGAAACTGAGGCACAAGTGTCCCAGGTCCTACACTGCCTGTGATATAGCTGGAAATCTGGAATGACACCTAGAATATCTTCTTTACCAGGCCAGTGCCTTAAATGTTAACATGTTATTTCCCCTCCAATGTGATTGAATTTTTAATATCTAGCACCTTTGTATAATCCTTTTATAGCCCTTCAAACTGTCAGACAATTTTAGTGCTTCCTGTTCTTGTGGTTGTCACAGGAACATGATGATGCTAAAATATTAAAACATATAGTAAGTGTTTGATCTCACTCTGTCTGCACTGGGGTTTAGGGAAAGACAGTAATTCCAGTAATTCCAGTAATGTTACAGTGTTCTTTGTGCCTGCTTGAGGTGCTGCTGTCATCAGAGTCATGCACACTATGCCCCAAGTCCTTAGCTGCTGTGGGTGCTTTGTTAGTACTTTTATGCTAATTCTAAGCTAATAATCATGAGATCGACATCCTGTAGAAGCAGGGCAAACTAATCGTGAAAGCATAGGCTTAAACAGGTGTCTTTGCACTGGCTTCAGTAGGGCTTTATGTCAAACCACTGGAGCACAATGTTAAATTTAGGACTTCTGTATTAGTAAACAATAAGCATTGCTGGAATATAGCCACACAAACCCTCAAACAACACTAAAAGCTGTTCCTTTCAACAACAAAAAGCTTTAATTTCTTTAACTGTCTCTAGATGGCACTATGGCAGTAGAAGTTTTACAAGCAGAAATGTTAAGGAAGCGGGCCAGGAGCCCGGAGGCTGCTGGGTTCTGCCCTCTGCTAGGCTTTCCTGATAAGACCTGGGCTGAAAAGGAAAGAAATCGTATCATTTTTCTGCTGTTCCACAAGGTATCAATCACAGCAAGTCAATTAATTTTTTCTCAGGAGAAAAAACTAGTTTTATGATCCAGAGGAGATTCATTTCTTATAGCATCTCCACATACTGGCAGTGCCCTGCTTTGTAGGTGGAATTAATGCACAGATGGATCGGTTACACCTTCATCATCCTTTCAGAAATTTCCAAGGGCTTTTCCCCATTAGGAAGGGTTCATTTTTGTGTACTTGCTACAGCACATCAGGTTTTCAGGTTCTGTTGGTTTGCTGATATCTTCAATCAGGTGCTTCTCTGTGACTTACCCACTTAAACCATTGGAGTTTATGGATACCCCTGAGGCCAGAATTCCCCATCATTAAGAATTGGCTTCACTTGGTTCTCTGGTGTAAAAAAAAAAAAAAAAAATCTTATTCAGGACAAGAAGATGGTAGCAATCATGCTAATAGAGTGTTTAAAAACCTAAGAGACACAATACTACCAGGGCTAACAGTAAGAGAATGACAGTGTAACAAGGAGTGTACAAATACTGAGGTGGTATTGCATTTTCAATTTACATATTGTTTTATGTGATTGCAGCATTGTTATTATATCTATCAGAAAATCACTTGTTCTCCTGCCAGAGCAATGCTAATATTCTGTGAGTTCAAACTAGCTTTATTGTCTTGATTTTCAAATGCTATTTGATTTTCAGTAGTTAGACTCAAGGTCAAGGGATACTTACCCCCCACACCAAATGAATTGTTTTCTTTCTTTCCTGATAACTAAGAAAAAAGGGGAAATCTTAATTTATGGCTGCTAATTTCAGAACTGGATGTAGCAAGAAGCCAAAGCACATCCTTGTCTCTGGGCAGACAAGCAGACTTGCTGCAGTGTGTTTGTTATCTTGAGCCAGTGGCATACTGTGCTTAGCAGCTTCAGGGCTCTCAAATGCAACAGCAGAGCTGGGCTAAGCTTCAGAGGATCCAGCAACCCTATGATGAGCTTTGGCATGCTTAATGCCAGGGTCTTCATGCAGCCTAATTTTAGGAATCTAACTGAAGTAGATTCATCAGTGTCCTCATGTAATTAGTGGAGACAAGTAGGTGCTTCTAGACAGTGGATGAAAGCATCCAGGTCAAGGTAATGATGGCTTGACCTCCTCCTTAGGTTTAGATCCTTCCAGACCTCCTCAATGCCTCTGCTCCCTTGCATTTCACTGGGAGTTAGGGACCTGCATCCATCAGAAGAAACAAGCCTAGGTCAGGGAGGGTTGTGCCCATAAACTTAACTTCAGCTGAGCTATCAAGGTGCCTTTAAGAAGCTAGAAGCCAAGTGCTGAAGTTGGTGTGAAATCTATGACTAGTAGAGCAAAGAACAGGAATATTTCTTTACATGCAGTCTTAAGGAAAGATATAAACTTCCTTAAGTTCTAGGACTTCTCTTCCTATAAAGTTCCTGATTTTAGATTTTAAAATGCATTTTATTCCATAGCAAAACACACAAAATCTTGCAGCTTCCCTTTGCAGATGTATTACTTGGATTTCCTGAGGAGAATATAGTTCACCAGTCCCTGTTTCAGCAATGTTGCGCTTCTCGGGGTCATTTGCCCTTCAGAGGGATGGCACTTCTGCTACAGAGCTGAGGGAAGTTAAGAAGACAGACCCAAACAGTTGTACAGCATGGACAATGCATATGTGGAAGTAGCTGACGTTGTGGGTTGTGTGTCCTTGAGAGCCCTTGACTGATCCCCACCGCTGCCCTGTTCTGAACCCTGCCACCTGTCAGCCCCGTGGAACCTTCTCCCTGTAGCGCCTCTTTGTGCTCAAGAATTAAGGTTTAGGGTGCTTCCAAATTCACTCTCATGAAGTTCCCTAGAGTCCCCCAAAAATCCTGCTTTCTCCCTGCCATTTACATTCATCCCTTCACTGCTCCCACTCCAAAACCTCTGGAGGGCATCACCCCAGGGCAGGTTTCAGGCCCAATGATGGCATCTTCTTGTCTTTATCCTTCCTGCAGCCTCAGTGCAACCATATTCTCCGTGCCTAAGGTTAAACTGTTATCCTCTGCAGAGCCAGCCTGCTAGAGCCATCCACCTGATCCTGGGCAATGCAAGTGCCTTGTGCAAAGCAAGTGTGAAGTCACTCAAAGGTTAAAATCTGACTTTATCCTCAGAGCATCTGCAGCAGTGCCGCTGAAAACTGCCATGAGACTTGTTCTTCTTTAGCTCGTCTCTGGGAAGCTGACAAACTGTGCCTTGCGAGAGGACAGATGAACCAAGTGTCACACAAAAATTAATTGCACCTTCCTACCGATGGCCTTTTGAAATTGCCTGCACATTGTGAGGGTGCAGTAGCTTCAGGCAGCCAGCCACAATGGAGCTATTATTATTATTATTAGATAGCTGTTGTGCTATAACACAATCTGTTCTTCACTTCTGCTGAGCAGTTACTATTGGGGATGTAAGTAAAATGTTATGGCGATCAATACATTAGGGGGCATTTCCATTAAGTGATGAGTGAAACCAAAGGAGGAAATTATTCTTTGTACTAAAAATCCATTTACCCATTAGATCACAGTATCAAGAGCATAAAAGAAGGGTTATTTTAGCTTTCAGCTAGCCAGAAAATGCCAGTTGGAAGACAACAGGAGGCTCCCTTTCACAGTCTAAGAGCCCTTTCTTCCCTGGATGAAGGGAGCATTTCTGACTCTGGCCTCCTGCTGCTTGTATGTGTTTCATTCTTATTACTCTGAACTGAAATTCTCCTGTCAAAAGGTTGAAAACAAATCTAATTGCACATGAAATAAATAAAGTCTGGCTGTACATCAGTGCAGTATTTATCTGGAATAGTTTTGAAGCAGTCACTTTGTCGCTTTTGCTATAAGCTAAAGCAATTTCATTTGATCACCTAGGTTCTGTCCGTACACAAAGCACGCCATTTACGAGGAAAATTAGTATCATGCCAATCACTAATAGCCAGAAGGATAAATAACTTGCCACAGGCCACTCTGCAAATCACATCTAGGTCTGACTTGCTCCAACTGTAGCTCAAGATGCAAGCCATTGGGAAGGGAAAAGCTGTTGTCTGCTCTCTGACTCCTGCTGCAGTCTGCACTATTAGAGTGCAAGCGAAAAATATGAGCTGCATGTGTTAAAGGCTATATTCAGGGCAGAGCACTGCAGATCCCAGCTTATTAACTGAGCTGGTGATCCATGGGCTTTGCTGACCCCATTGGAACTCACTGTTCACTTTTCTCCACAGCCAAGGATCCAAATTACCTACCAGTCTCTGGTACCACGTGTCTCTTGCTCTCATGCCGCAGCTCTGCACAGGAACAGTTCTTGATCTGCCTTTGAGCAGTGTGTCTAAAGAGTAGCACTTTGACTATTCTTGTACAAGAATTAGACCTGAAGATTACTATGGTTTTTGGGGTAGAGAATCAATTTTCTATTATTTTTGCAAAGGGCTATGGGATTGGGTTGGCCTTTCATACAGCTTTCAGCTCTAGGCCTAGCACGAATGTTTCACCAAGCCACCCCCATCTCTGATGCCAAAATGCATTTATGTGAGGGTACTTAGTCTACAGCACAGAGCTGCACAGTGGAACCCTTTAGCTAGGTGCAGGGTGATTTGACCAATGACTAATAAAATTTTTGTTTGGATGTCAATACTTGACAGCAATTATGGACGCAATGTAAAACTTCTAAGCAAATGCTCTTAGGGATGTTGAAATATTTTCCAGTGCATTTTTGAAATTGCCCTGTTCCTGATGGCTGTGTTTGTTGTGTGAGGTTTTCTTCACTTGCTCATCTTGTAGTGGAGTACTTGAGGTCTAGCTTATGAGTCTTTCCTTAAAAATATAAGAGCTGATTGTTGCCAGCGTGAGGATTTCAACAGGAGCTAAGAGGACTCATACCCTAATCTACTTTCAAGCTCTCTTAGTTATTAATGTATTTCCCTAACATAAAGATGTTTCTCATTAAATATTCAATATATACTGGCATCACCAGTTCTCAATTTAAACTGTAACCATTTCTGCTCAGTGGACCCCACTTTCTGCTTTATTGCCTCTGTTGTCTTCGGTGTAAAAGGAGGGGCCACCTATTGCTCGTAAGAAGCTGGTTCACAAGGTAGGAATGAAGCAGCAGATTCCAGGACACCCATTCTCACGTGCTTGAGATACTTCCAGGCTCAGCAGGAGGGACTCACCAGGACCAGCGGTCCTCTCCTCCATCACACTCTGGGGAGTTTGCTGTCCCTCACTTCAGGAGCTCATCTCATTTCATACACTCACGAGAGTGCTCCTTTTCTACAGCAATGTCGCCAGGACTAATAGGGTAATGATGTTGCTGGGATGTGTTTTCCTTCTCTGAATATAGTTAAACAATCATTGCTTTTCATTTCCATAGTCTGGAACCACCACCACATCCCTCCACTGACTGTGGTTTTGGCAGCTGAGAGACTTTTCATTTGTTTTCAAACAACCACCTCCTTTTTTTTTTCTTACCTCTTTTCCATCGCCATGTTCTAGCTGCCTGCATCAATGAGACAATTCAAGAGGAGCCATTCAATTCAGAGCGAGAGACAGAGAGCTGCTTGCAAATGAAGCTTTCAATCCTCATTCAAGGAAATGGAAATACTCTTGTATCAGTGAAACACAAAAGCTTGGTGTCCAGCAAACTGACAATGTAGACCCAGCCAGGAAACTACTTTTTTGATAAAAATCTCTTCCCTCCGCCTTGCAGATGTCAATAAGACAATAATCAGGTCTTGCAGCAATTTTTTCCCATTCTTTCTTGTCAGAATTTCCAGAGTGGATACAGTGCCCCAGACCATCTGTGAAACCTTCTGCTACAAAATTATCTGAATAAGATGTGCATCCTCGCAGTTTTGTAAGATTTCCAAGCCCCGTATGGTCACACTTCACTTTCTCCTACTCTAGAAGAGGCCTAGCCCACCTTGGCTTTGCGAAAGACCCAAATTTTTAAAGGAATCTGTTTCTAATAAATTCATTCATCATTGTAGCAATTATTTTGCAGAGCTGGGCACTAGCTTTTATCTGTCCTTTGAGCCCACCAGCAAAGAACATAGTCCCTCCCAAAGCAAACACATTTCAGTGTGGATGCCAGCAGATGAAACAGCAGACTTTGTTGGCATGGATGAGGTTATTGCTTGAGAGGAGATTGCAGGATTGGACCTCTGAGGAGTGAAATCGGAGCAGAAGAAGAAGCTGACAGGATCTTATGTGTATACTGCAATTCCACTGTGTCCACAACCTGGTATATGGCCTGCTTATATTTTGCCCTTTGCTTTTTTATTAAACAATCCATATGTTTTCAGCTCAGAAATAGGTTTCTTTTGAAGTTTAAAAGCAATTAGGTCATAGTTGAAACAGCTGTTCAAGAACCACCCAGGCAAGAAGTGATTTGTGGTGCTGCATTTTCAGTGCTCCGCTGGCACTGCAGAGCGGGGTGTTCCCAGACGAGAGGGAGTCAGCTTGTGAGGGTAGTAGGGGATTGGGGTGTGTGTGTGTGTGTGTGTGTGTGTGTGTGTGTGTGTGTGTGTGTGTGTGTGTGTGTGTGTGCGTGCACGCGCCTGTGCCTGCGTCCTAGCACAGTGCAGAAGCTTGACTGGCTGAAATGCAGCTTCAGCATGTGACTGTTCATGGAGTTCACCCCACGGACATGCTGGTGTCCAAGCACTGGCACAGAGTGGATGCCACCACCATGCTGCCCTGTGGCAGATTCTGCCAGATTATCTAAGTGGCCTCTTTCAAGATACGAAGAACTGGCCCATTTAATGATTTTATTGACCTTACAACATTGTTTCTATACAAGTGCACACCCCTAAAATCCCTACACCAGTGCCTTAAGGGAATTTAGGGATGGGATTTTTATCTTGGGCCAAAACCTGTTGCTTATCCAGTTAAGTGAAGTCAGTTCTGCTTCTCCTGTATATGTCTGCCCGGCTGTTTCACTGCCACTGCTGGGCCAGGTTCTTGTTGTACAGCATTAGCTGTGTCGGGATCTGAGCCACCCTAATGACTGCAGCCCTCTTCATCTTTTAACACCAGGTCTTATTCAGGATCTCTGTTTTCTAAAATAAATCACAAGCTGATGACCTCTGGCATTTGTTGTGCATGCTGTAAGATGTGAATAACAGCAAAAATGCATTCCTGTCAGCCTGCCTATGGCCATTTCTCATAATGCCTTGGAACAGCACATAAGACCACACTGAATATGAAATTTCCATGATTAACCAGTGGTTTCCAAATGCTGTGATTATGGTTTAACCAAAGATTATTACTTCGTGCAGACCAGCACTTCTGTATCATCATCATCAAATTATCACATTGCAATGACATTTTGCACCGCACAGAAACTGCATTCAAGACAACATTTGCTAACAGAGGGAAATGACTTGAGGTCTTCAGCAATCTAAAATATGGAAGCATTTTATTTTATTGATTTTGGTAGACCCCCGTCTATTAAAAATCTTTCTTAATAACAGGACCTATTAGCTCAGTAAAAAGATATACCTAAAGGACTCTTGTTATAGAGGTCTGTACAAAAGCTAAGTAAGACTCAATTCCTGTGTTCAGTGAACACAACAAACAAATGAATGAGGCTGCTAGGAGAAGAGGAAGTGCAAGACAACAATGAAGAAATACTATTGACAATTTAAGCAATACTTTCATCTAAAATACAAATGCTAACTTTTTCCACTCATTGACCCTTAAAAATTTCTTCTGGTTTTTAATGAAAAGAGAAGAGATACTATTGCTTTGGCAGTACAAAAAAGCCCCCCAAATTAGAACAATTAAAATTGAATTGTTTCAGGTAAGATTATTTCTTTTGTACAAAGTCAAACTCTATCATTGTTTTTTTCATTCAGAACCCTTAATATAAAAGCTCCATGTAATTGACTAAATAGTGTATTTGAAACAAAATGTCATTCCAAATCAAAGATAAAAAATTAAACTTTTCTGTCTCATAATGGACTGCTTAAGTTCACCTAAGTGGATGTGTCAGTCATGCAATTTCCACCCAAATGTTTTGTGTGGAAGATGATGCTGGAATCTAGTTGCAAGACACCACCAGTCTTGCCAGGTCCAACTCTGGGCAGATGCTGCAATGAAGTGTTCTAGGCAGGGATTACAGCTCATTTTGTATCTGATCCACTGCCTAGCTTGCCTAACAAGTTCTGCTATAACACATTCCAGCCACATCAGTGATATTTTGCATGATCATGCTGAACAGTGGAGCTGCAGGAACATGGAATATGAGTCAGTGATGGCTGGGGTTTTTAAAATGATTTTGTCATTAGCTAGTCTGCATAGGAGGCAAAAAGTGCAATATCTCTGCAAACACTACACATAAATGTATTCACAGGGCAGAAACTGGCTAGAAAGCACAACAGCACACGTTAAAATGCATGACAACAAGCCACATAAGCTAGAGGTACTGGGCTAAAGGATGAGTCAGTCTAGGGGCACCATTTAGGGAAAGGAGGCTTTGGTGGTCAGTCTCAGGCAGCAAATGTTAGGTGAACTGAATTCCATCTTGGGTGTTTTTGAAAAAGGGAAATGAGATGGCAGTGGACTGCTTGCGTGAGCTTCACGCTTTTCAGAGTTCCAGAGCATTTCATCCCTTATGGTTGGAGATGCCCATAAGTATGCAATGCTTGAGTGGATGTTGTGACAGGAACCAGTCCCAGGTTGAACCATTTGGCTGATATTACCCAAGAAGACCAATACAGAGCTGAACTGTCAGGTCAGCCTTGTCTGAGGTAAGATTTTTTTAGGGCATTCCTTTTTTCTTTTCCTAATGCTCTAGGTTATTTCTAAATTTGTTTTAGAGGACAAATTTCACATATTCTGCCTTTATGGAAACGGCTTCTTTAAGCATTAAATAAAAATGATGCCCTTTGGTGCTTTTAATTCACTGTCTTTGCAGCAATTGGTGCCAAAAAAGGAGCCAGGGGAGCCCTTATAAAGCTCTATTAATTGAAATAAATGAGCCATGCTTCTGAGAATACTGTTGCATAGAGGAAGGGCTGCCTTTTCAGTCTTGCTTCTGTAACTGTCCCTGGTGATTTCAGAGAAGTCATAAAATCTAATGTCCACCTCATTTTCCCACCTTATTAAGATGGGGCTGAGGTTG
Source organism: Rhea pennata (assembly GCF_028389875.1). NCBI lineage: Eukaryota > Metazoa > Chordata > Aves > Rheiformes > Rheidae > Rhea > Rhea pennata. Next base: position 9,829,637 of record NC_084670.1, on the reverse strand, counting down.
TTTCCTTACCTGACACCTCTGAGTGTTGTGACGATTAAATCAGCGCTTCAGAAGTGCTTGGAAGAACTGGAATTTTATTTTTAAAGCTGGAGCAAGCTATAGCCTTTCCCAGAGTGTCATTTATGAGCATACTTTTATTAGCCCCTTAGTTTTTGTCCTTTGTTATGAATCTGGAAAAAATATGTTGAAAAATCATTTCACTAGGGCCTCTGGGAGAAATCAAACTTCTTGCATGGAGTGGGAGCTTTGGGAGACCACAGAGCTGCCAGCTCAGTTCCCTGAACCCACGAGACAGCAGTGGAAAGCTCCCATTGGCTTTAGGCTAGACTTAAATGCTCTTGATTTTTAGGTTTATTTTCCCAACTCTTTCATTTGTAGCTCTAGGCTCAGAAACAAGGGGGAGGTGAGAAGGACACATAGAGAAATACATGGCTGCTCACTTCCTCCTCCCTTCTTTCCAAAGATGATTTCCATGCATCCAACTTTTTTCCCAGATACTGTATCATTTGCCTCTGTGACTAATCTCTGGGCAGGAGAGAAAAATTATTTTGAAAGTTCAAGAGAAACATAAACCAGCACATTTGTGAGTGTTTTTCTCCTCTTCCCTTCCTCTGAATGACTTGAGTTTTATTATCCTGCTTGACCGCATGCTGAGATAGGTACTTTCCTTTCAAGCAGAGCCTGTTGCTGGCAGCATGCTACAAAGGCCCCAAACCTCGTATACATTTTTTGCCTTCATATTTCAGTCTTTCATTAACACCAGTGCTTTAGTCTTTTTTTTCCCCTCACTTAGAGTAATTGTTTTTTGGATAGTGATAGCCTTGAGACCTCAGGGAAAGGGTAGGCAAGCATTATGAAAAGAAACTAGCCAGGTCCCAGATTTTTCCTGTCCCCATGTGAGTGATGATCTCACTTCATGTGTCTTTTTACTGGCCAGCTCAGTCACAGAGAGGGATTCAGGGGTTGTATGTCACCATCAAAACCACAGTGATGGGGAATCAAGCCTCATCTCTCAGCCCCAGGCTGTGCCTTTGCACCAGGAGCAGCATGTCTCCACACCAACTCCGTCCTTCCTCACGGACTCAGCAGTGGAAGGCTAGACTCAAAGCTTGGCCATAAGCATGGCAAAGAAACCATGTTTGGCTCTTCATGTGCTATCTGCATTTCCATTGAAGGAAAACGCAGCAGGTGGGATAACGTCATTGTGTGGGTTGGATCCTGCCCTCAGGGCCGTGCTTGGCCCATGCATAGTCAAAGAACATAACCAGCATTTTCCATAGGACATCTACACAACTGTGACTGTTGTGATTGCTGCACACACATTATCTGAACTAACATCTCTTCAAGAGGATGCTTCTGGTTGAGAGGTGGTATCATAGACTGTCCATTTTTGGTCTGGACTGTTGCTGAGGGAAAGCCAATCCCCGGCAATTCTTGGATGTACTTGCTTCCTACAGTCTGAATTAAGACAGTTTGTTCAAGAAAGATTGATAAATTTACGTTTCTGTCTTTTCACCTTTTGAGAGTCTTTTTAGCCAAAGTAAAATAGTGGACAATAGCTCCCATTAAAAATGAGGTGAATGCTCAGGCTTGCTTGAGTGGGTAGAAAGGACTTCACACAGGCTGAAGCTGGGGACAAACCTGTCCTTGCCAAGATAAACAGCTGCAGAGGTCTCCGAAAAGAAGAAGGACCCTACTGTAATGCTGTTCAAATAATGCAGCAACACAGAGGTAGTTTGGGCTGTGTATCCATCATGTTATAATTAAAACCAATGGATTTCACATGAAGAAAGAAAAGGTGCATCGTAAGTCATGCAAGAGGACTGAAGCTCTCCATAACTGATATTGTTAGGACAATAAATAGATATTCCTTAGGACAATAAAGATACTCGGCCTGTGCAAATCAAAGCAAAAAGCTCCCACTTTCCTTCCTACATCTGTGTCTCATTTGCTTTGCCTCTATCTGCCTGTTGTTGATGTTTTCTCACATTATCTTGGTCTCTTTGTTCAAGCTGCATTTCATTCCAAGAAGCCAGGGAACTCCAGGTGTGAATGAGGGCTGTTAGCATGAACTCACTCTCTGCTATTATTGTTATCATTCCTCTGAAAATCAGCTTGATGGTGGTTTGGCTCTGTGTAATTTGTTCTGCTGTTTTAATCTTATCCATGTTAAATGTGAAAATGAAATAAAGTGAAGAGCTTTGGATGATGGCTTGCATCCAAAGATGCAGCCTAACCTAATGGAGCTCTAGCATGCTTCGGAGGAAGATGTTCAAGTCTTTGCAGGGCTGGGGCCTGCCACACAGGTGCATTAGATGTTCAGGACTTGCTACAAAATCCACTGCAGCCGGCAGAAGGCCTTCTACTGCACATCATTGGGTCAAATGCCAACCAAACCTGCACCCAGCGTACAGTTTAAGAGGTGTTAAACCTAAGGAGATGGCAGAATAGTTTGTTAGGTAAACTTGGCCTCTGGCATGGACTGTTAGGTGAGCACAGGTTAGTTAAAAGGTGCACCTGCTAAGGATTTGAGTCCTGACCCTTTTCTTACATGCACGGAAGTGTGACAGGGAATGCCAGGACTCTTGTCTTGATGTCCTGTTATCCTGCTGTTCTGGCATTTGATCCTCATGTTGCAGAGATCTCAAGATGTTCCAGCACTGACACAACACGATTTGTGGTGTGAGCTATCTGTGTAGGTGTGATGCATGTGATAACCAGACACTTTGGTCCAGTGTGCAGGTGGGGCAGGGACTGCACATGTCTACATTGCTTTGACTACCTGCCCTTGCAAACACAGGGCCTGAGACTCACTTAGTAAATGTACAGATATTAAATATTAAGCGATATTAAGAGATATAGGAGCCTTATTAAAAGGCTCCAATATGTAGTGAGATAAACTGTTAAAAAAGTTAATACAGAATTTATAATGCTCAATAAAATGTTTCAGTGTTTTGTATGTTAAGATCCTAGTGAAATTAAGTAATCATATTTCCACAATCCAGCTATTCATTACTCTAAACATTTACTATTTTTCCATTACTATTGTTTCCATTACTGGCAGCAGACTTGTAAGGGTCTGGTTATGTTTGTCTTTGGACATCCTCTGTAATTTTTGGAGTTCCTCTTGCTCCACCTGTATGTCCAGCTGGGTACTGATCTTTAAATATATTTCTAAATAGTCCTCCACTTCAGTCTAGCCCCTGGACATGCTACTGAACCCCTTCGTGCGTCTGGATTAGCTGGGCAGGTCTTTGAGAAAATCCTTAGGAAAGTCTGGAGCTAGAGGCACAGATGGCCATACCTTTAAGCTAAATCCCAACTTTCCTCAAGCTTGGTATGACATGTTTAGTCCCTGCACAAATCAGGTGCAGTAGAAACATGGTTAAATTAAATTCACAATCAATGATGTGCTTTCCTTCAGATGTACTGCCGCTAAATTATTTGTCCATAAGTCGTATTGTAGCCTCATTTCTCAAACAGTGATAGTTATGCAATCAGAGCATATTGGAAATGCCCCTTGGCCAGCAGTTTTTGAAAGTGTTCACATAGGGTTGAGGGTTTCAAAGATGATAATTGCTAGGTGTTTCATGAGGTAACAGGTAATAAATAACAGGAAAGTTCTATTAGTAGAATTGCGCTCAGGGAGCGCAATCATTAATAGACACTACTAGCAAATCTGCAGTGGGGTGGAGGGGAGAGACAGATGCTAAAAAGAAACTTTAGTTTTGCTGCTCACAGCACCACATGCTTAAAAAAAAAAAAAAAACCACAAAATGAGATGTTGCGGCAAAAGAGTAAGACACACAGGCACCCTGTGCTTGAGGTCTTTGCTTGAAAGTGATCCACCCCCTGCCATGGGAAAAGCTCTTCTGAGAATTTTTTCCTCCTTTTTAGTGCTTCTCAGGAAGAGAGAATCAAGAATTCTGAATTTTAATCTAAGCCCAAACAAGTCAAAAATAAATAAATAAATAAAATAATAATGGCAGCAGACTTCGGCACCAAGGTTCTCTGCAGAAGCTGGTCATCCTAACCCAGGTCAAGTGCGAATGCAGGACAGTGCTGCAAACCTTGCTGAGGGGCATCTGCCTGTGGCCTACAAGCCCTTGAGGACCCCCTAATTAATTGTAAGGAGTCTACAGCAGTTAGGAATGCAGCAACTCAATTTAGAGGTCTGCACCTTGAGTGGGAAATTAAGAGCAGTTCACTCACAAGGTTGGAAATCACTGAGCAGAATGAAATGTGGAGTCAAAGAGTACACCGAGGCTTTGCTTAGCTAAATATTCCTTCAAAAGTACTCAACCTGGGAAGCCCTTCCAGGTGGCACTCAAGCGATCTGCGAACCAAGGTGTCCTGGAAAGCACTGATTCCAAAAAGGAGGTAAGCTGCTGGAAGACAACACAGATACTAAACTGTTCTACAGAAAACCCAAACTTCTCTCATGAACTTTTCTCATCACTGCTTCCTCTCTTCCCAGTGTAAATCTATAAACAAGAGAATCTCAAGCCAGAGTGAAAGGCTGCAATTACAGCCTAGGAGCACAGACAGAGGTCAAGGGAAGGGGAAGCTTAAGCAAACGGCACCTCTGAGCCAGTATCTGGCTGTGCAGACTGAAGGTTTATATAGTTTTCAGACTTGTGGCTGAACAGGACCCTTAAGAGTAAAAGGACTTGGCAGACTGGGCCTGGGTAGAGATAGCTAATATTGCAAGACTGGCTGGGGCAGGGAGCGTGGGGGTATGGCTAGGACCATAGTTGGACCACCTGGACTGGTGGGGGATTCCCTGGACTGGCTGTGAGTCTTGAGAGGCAGCTTAGACAGTCTGATTGGCGCTTCATGAGCTAGGCTATTTTTACCTTGTTGAGAGGCCCCTCTCTGTGTTTCAGCAGCAATTGCTTCCTGTGGTAGGGTTAGCTCATTTCAAACTAGCTCAAGTGTTTGTACCTCACAGTGCATTTCCTATGGTGGCTATTAAAAACAAGAAAACAGCCTCTCTGGTGGGGGCCTCTCAAAATAGTGTGCTAAAGAGCAAATGATTTAGCACATAATTAAGACACAAACAATGAGCCTGTGATCAGCAAGAAGTCTGCAATGTCAGCTAGAAGGCAGGATTTGGATGCGAGAAAGAGCAATATGCCAAGAAAAATGAGTAAATTGCTGAGTCTCTGTATCTTGGTGCAGAGAGGTAGCTTCTGCTCCATCCCCAAGGGAGCCACAGTTCTAGAGTTATTTGTCAGCTGCAAAAGAGAGCAACAGCAACAACATAGCAACTCAAAAGACACCAACTGTTTGCAGTGGAGAAAAGCACTTTCCTTTGCCACCATGAGTGAATATAGATGCTTCAGCTGGGCTTTTTCACATGTGCTAGCTAGTTTGAGAAGAAGAGTAGGTTTCTGCAGCATCCTTTGCGGGGACTGAATGTTCTTTGCCCCACGTAAGACCTTACTCCGCATTTCCCAGGGGCAGTGTGTGAGGATTAATAGCACTGACAGTAACTAACGTAACTGGTGTAACTCCATGGCTTGCAACGTTTTACAACTGTGAGTATCCAGGCAAATGGATTTAGTATTGAGGGAAGGGAGTCATTAAAATGAAAGAGCTCAGCTCTGCTTTCACTCAGGCTGACAAAGATCCGTTGACTCTGCAGAAAATATCTACATCTTGCAGAGACTGTCAGAGCTTTTTCTCGCCCGTTCCTTGCTGCCTGGGAAGGGGGAGGTTGAATCAATTTGTGGCACAGAGCAGGCTACTGAAACAGGGGCCTGATTCAACACTGTTAAGCGGGGCTGGCGCCGGCTCTCCCACTGCCTGCAGCCCGGTGGAGCACATCCCTGCTGTTCATGCCCTCGTCCTGCCTTGTCCCGTGGGCCTGACGCCTTCTCATTTGCTCTCCCCACTGTAGTTTCACGGTCACCACTTCTGGCCCAGATGATACATTGCCTTTACCATCACACTAGTGGCATCACCATATCATTACCCTGCATTACCCTGGTCAGTGTACGACTAAGAGGCCATTAAGAAACACCCAGACAAATCCCTCAGTCTCTATTTCATCCATAAATAGGCATTCCCCCCCCCCCCCCCCCCAGAATTCAGGCCCATGCCCTTCAGGAGCCCTGCTCTGCTCCTCTCTCAAAATAAGCTGTTGTCTTTTTTTGTGCTTTCCCACTGAGGCTTTGAAATGGTCAAGCAGCGCTCGCGGGTCCTATATTTGCCACTTGGGAGCTTTTCTCCACCAAAACATACAATAACATTAACCAAGTGGTTAATAGTAGTAATACCACAAACAGTCTGCTCTTGCCTGCCTCATTATACACTAGATATAGCAGTTTCACACAAACAGACCGGTACTTAGAGAGCTTTTCCACATCACAAGAACAGACTTGACAAAACCACATCATTTTGCAGGGAACCTTGTCCTAGACTATGTGTTTCCCCATTAGATGTTAGTGCTAAGCAAGAGAGAGCCGTGAACATAAGCTCTGCAAACTGAATGCTCCCTTTTTCAATAATTCCCTGACTTCCAGTGCAAAGGAAAGAACCTAGACACACAACATTTTTGTGCTAAGGATTTATAATAACATTTTATTAATATATTAGGCTACAAAAATATTTTGACAAAATAATATTAGAAAGCATCTTTTAATTACACTCTTCAAAACAGTTCACAAAAGCAGGAGGTGGGACAGGAAAAAAATATTTGAAGACATACATTTGAATTGAAAACTGACAAACATGCGATTTAAAATTCAGTGTGAATATGAGTCTGCAGTCTGGTTAATCATTCCAGCACAAGAAAAGTATCTGGTGGAAAAAAAAAAAAAATCTCACTGGTTTTAGCTAGATTAAGGTGCCTTGTGAAAAGCTAGTCACAGGAATGGTTGCTTTTGGGCTGGGACAACATACACACACACACACACGCACACGTGCACACGCACGCGCGCGCGCGCGCGCGCACACACACACACACACACACACACACACAGAGCGACACACACACACACGAGGTGCACGTGCCTGTGAGCTCAAATTTGGGCACCTGGCTTTCTGCTCTAGTTTAGCTGTAACAAGTTTAAATTGAAGTTGAAATCTAGCACGCTATAGAACATGGATAACATCAGAGAGATGACTCAAGCCCCCCCCCCCCCCTTTTTTTTGTATAAAAACCTAGAAATATCTTATGGTACTAAGCAAAGTTGGAAAGATAACATTTGTGCTGAAATAATCACTTTGGTACTTTGCTTTCTTTAACCTAAATATATGATGGGAAATTCCTCCCCAACAGTGAGGTACGGTAATGACTGATTGGATCATATCATTTGACTAATCAATGCACTTAATATAGATTAAATATACTCTCTCCTTCTCCCTCTCAGCAACTGTGTATCAAAGAACTTGGATAAATAAACAACTCCGTACTTTGGGTGTTCCTAAATTACACTGGAGCTTGGAGGAACAGGAAGGGAAGCTCAGCAAAGCAGATTTTCACACCTGTATAAAGCATAGTTATCATAAACCATGTTCATCCTTTATTTCCAGAAGCGGTATTGCATTATTCAACAGCTCAAGGGATTGTAGAGAAACTACATCAGGCATAAAATACAATATACCCTCTGTCCCAGCTTACTAACTGGTTCTTCAAGTGGCAATGCATGTTAATACAGCATTTCTGGTTAAACATAGGCAAGAAAAGCATGAAACCAATGAAAGAAGTGGAAGTTAGTTCTGCTCTTAGAGTTTATTCCATCAGGGCAATAGTTTGGCAGGCAATTAGTATTCGTTTATAATGTTATAGTTATGTATAATGTAAATTGTATCAGTGTTAGCTGTAGCTGAGGTTTCAGTTGCAAGAATGAATCATAGGAACATTAAGCTTTGGATTCAACCATATCAAAGTCACGTCCTTGACTGATAGACATTGTATAAGTCTGTTGAGTGTGTGCGTGTGTTTCCCACAGGTAAATAGTAGCATCAGCATTTGCAGCTTTCAAAGAGAGATTTACTGGGCATGGATTTTTTTTTTTTTTTTACACTCTCCTGCTCCTGGAATCTTAGGTTTTCTTAGAAAGAAAGAAAACAATCAGTTTCTAAACAGCTTTGAGTGTCAAGTGTCTTAAAAAACAGCAGAAAAAAACTTAAGTTCCATGAAACTGGTAGCCAATTTTACTTTAAAAGTGTGTGTCACATCTGATATAGACACTCTTCAAATACGAGGGAAATAATATAATCGTGTCTTTGACCTGATCCACTTTGGCGAAGGTGAATAGATCTCTGCTAACCAGTATTAATGTATTTGAATTAACACTGGTCTGCTGTGGCTGATTAATAAATATTTCATTTTTATCTATCACAATGAGGATCTCACTTGCTGGTATTGCCATACTTACATACCATGGATTGAAATGAGTTATTCTAAGTCATAGTTTAGGGTAAGACAACAAAATAAAAGGAACACCTGGTTCGAAAACTGTGCTGAAGCCACTCATGCGGGCTCCTGAACTGATAGTTAATCTTGTATTGTACTGCCTTCCTCCTTGATGACTTTTTTACATAACAACTGTGTGTGTGTGTGTGCATGCCCTGTCTTCTCCCCCTGACCTGCAGGAAGCTCAGATGATGTAATTTTTAGTCAAGCGTGTTGACTCCAAACCCCTGAGAGACCTTGCACTGAAACTCAGATCCCAACATGAAAAACATCATTGGGCACCAGCGCAAGGATAAATTCAGTGAGCTCCAGAGACATTTATTCATTTCACATGAATTACAGACAAAATGCCCGAGTGCCAAACAAACTACAAGATACAGCAAAACATGCTGTGATATTCAAGATAACGAGTATTTAAAATTGTTGTTCAGTGGAGGAGTAACTCAGAACTCATCTGCAGGGCAGAAGTCTGTACAAGCAATAGGTAAGGGAAATTCTTCCACACTCAGGAGATTTGTAGTCTAATTTAAGAGTGATGAAGTGAGTGACTATGTTGTGTAGTATGACAGCTGTGAGCACAGAGACACCTGTGTGCTCCTACATTCAAAAAAGCCCCACAGGTCTATGGAGAAGGCCACAGACTGGAAAAGAGTAGAAATAAATCCCAGTCTCAGTCCTATTGGTAGTTTTCCTCATGATCGTGGACAAATTATTTCTGTTTTCTGCTCTTCTCTCTCTCTCTCTCGCTCGCTTATCTTTATGTGGTCTTCTGCACTATGACTGTAAGTTTTCCAACACCTGGAATTATTTCTGGGATGGTACCACAGAATCATTTCTGGATTCTGTAAGATTGTAACAAATAAAATATTCAATGGGTTTTGGTTCACTGGTTGTTCCCTTTTACTATGTAACTTACCATCACTCTCAAGATTTGCCTACCTTATTTCCAGTTCTATTTTTGGGACTAATACATAATAATTCTATTATAATTCAGTTCTGATCTCTTTCTTGAATAAAGCAAGACAGTCAATCTTTTCCAAATGCATTAAGGTTGAATTTGAAGGTCTGTTAAGTCATTATATTCAAATGAAGGCATTTCTAGCGTAATAGCTCAAATAGAAATAAAAGTTCTCAAAATATGTTTCCAATATCCAGCCCAGTGCAATAAATATTATGCAAGGTGAATGGCTCCTGTCCAAAACTAACATCTCTAATCTTCTGCTAGCCAAAATACACAACACAAAAGTATGCACAGGACGTGCTTAAAGCTTACATTTGGGGCAAAGCTCAAAGTTTTCCATCCAGCCTTATCGACTGTTGTGCATGAAAATATTGGGATAGCTTATAGCACTGTACCCACTTAAACTGACCACAAATCTATACATCTTTTTGCTAAAAATAGAACAAAAGCCAACAAGAAGTTATATGTATTCTCCCTGGCCTTTTTAAAGCAATGGGTTAAAACGCACGATGAAAAAGCTCAATATTTTATCATGATTTCAAAGAAAACCATGTTTTTAAATTCTGATTATTTCCTAACCTCTTTTCCTGCATTAATTGGTATGGTGACAGAAAAAACTCTATAATCCTAAACCTCGACTCACCACATGCAGTCTTGAAGATTACATGGAATCATCGCCAGCCCTGGAGACCAAGCGTTAGGGCTGGCAGGAAGGTGACATGAAGGTTTTTTGTCAGACTGTTTTCAGTATTATTGTCACCATTATCATCTGAATAATTTCAAAAAGAAAACAATTTGCATGCTAGTTTTCTGAATCTTCTTTTCAACTAATGTTTTCATCAAATATTTTGGATTTCTGTTTTGTAGATGGCTTGAAAAAAATGGACTATTTCAACCAAAAACTAATTTTGCATTTGAATCTCTTGTATCAAAAGGTGTTTTTCATCAAAGATGACTGATAAAAAAGAAAGATCCACATGCTTTATTAAACACAATAGCTTCTAAACTGGACATGGCTTTTCCCACAGATGTTCTTCATCTCAGTCATGAAAAGAAGCCGCTTGGACAAGGAAAAAGCTTTTCAGTGAGTGTATGCTGTCATAACTTTTCCATCTAGGTCAACAGAGGTACCAAGGTCTACAAATGGAGGAACTTTCTGTATGTCTCCATGACACAGGGCTTAACTGGATACCTACTGTCTTGAACAGATTTTGAACAAGCCACAATCAGCCCTGAGGTAACAGCTCCAAGAGTCATAATAACAAGGTGAATTTCTAGACATGTTCTGCCCTCCAGGTTGCCCATTTATATTAATATAACTGGTGCAAAAAGTTTTAGAGATTAGCAGGATACTATATTTTTATACCCAACAAACAGACCAAGCTTGAATCTCATTTATGCTGGGGAAAGCTGTAGGCTTGTGTTTATATAGCTGAAGGGGAGAAAAGAATTACTCCAGTAGAATTATTACAGAAATTTTTATTTAGAAAAAAGTGTCTTAATCTGAGTTAGCTAATTAATCCCAGAGCAAAGATGGAAATCGGTAATTTTGTGGTAAGTTAAATAATTGAGTTAAAGACAACAGGGGAACTTAGAGTGTCATCTTGACTAATGACTTACTAAGTCATACAAAAATAACTGGGATTTTAGGTTGTAGTAGCTAACTTGAGATAAGAATTCACCTATTTTTCCAATGGGAATAGGCCACAGAGAGCAGCATCTGTTTTATTCAGAATAAGTTATGCTAATTAGAATTAAAAAAAAAAAACAAAGAACTTCAGCAGAAATGTACTTATTGGACAGCTGTTGTAGAAAGTAACATACAAGCCATTCATTAGGTGTCAGTTCAGACACTTGCAGAGTTGTCAGTTAGAAAACAAATATAGAAAATATTAATTTATCTGTTTCACCATCACTACTGATTAATAGGGATGTTATTAACATATACAACAAGAAAAAATAAGTTTACTAGTCGAATAAATACATTTTTTCTTTTTCTTTTTTTTCTTTATATGAACATGTATATTTTACAAAACCCCATAGCACTATGGGAAATAAAGATCCTTCTACAAAAAGAAGATGTAAGTCAGTGTTACAATAAAGCTTTAGAGTTTCAAAATGTATCTGGGCAAAGAGACAAAATCAGCTAGAAGGCACTACTGATTCACTGAGAAGGTTCAGTTTGTAAATGTTGTTGTCATAACCTCCAATTCATAAATTATCTCTCTTCTCTATTCCAAGGGATTGCACATAATACTAATGTGGTCAGGAAGGCTGCAGTAGATTCAGAAGAAAAGAAGCTATGGCCACACAGAAAGGAGAAGTTATTGATGGCCATAAAATGGTGGTTGAAGCTGAGCTTGTAGGTTGAAGCTGGGATGGTCGATCTGAACGTGGTCTCTGATCCAGTCGGTTTGAAATCCATATGGGAGGTTTGACTGTGATGTAGCCGTTGGTTATCCTGATATAGGAAGGCAATGTGGTGGTACTAAAAGAAAACACAAGAGAAGGAAATTAAACAGGAGATTCTTTGTCTCTAGTCTGTGATTTGTCATCCTATATGGTAGTAATGACAACAACAATAAACCACAATTGTATTATTTGTACGCATAAGACATGGATGGTAGATCTCCAAGGGCTAGTAAGTTTGATGGTCTGGAAGCAAGGCCCGGTTCTGGAGGTCCTTCAGCTTTTGACTGCTGTAGATTTTAACCAAAGGAGGGATTCCTTAATCTATTATCTTCTTTCCTGAAGCATCTACCACTAGCCAGCATCAGGAACTGTGATACAGAGATCTTTGTGCTGACCAGCATGACCCAGTTTTTATATTCTTAGCTACATTCTTGCCACCAAGGAGCTCAGAATTCTTCATGTCTCTTAGAAGAGCAACTGCCTGTTCTCATTGAGGTCCTTGGTGAAGGGAACCTACTGAGCTTGCAAGAGAGACAAGAGGGGAGCCTCAGATGCTGCCTCTGACAACTGAATACAGCTTTGGATAAGGACAGCAGACTAGAAGGGCCCACCTGGATGGATCCCTAATCTAGCCTTTTGCAGTCTCACTTGCCACGGACTACATGTTTAGTCCCAGAAGGGCCACAAAACATGAACTTCCCATTCAGAAATCACGAAGAATTTTCCAGTATCACCTTACAAAACTGTTAACTTAAGCGAAGAAGACCAAGCAGCTTCATTTTTCCCTGTCTTTAAGATATTTTGACAAATCACAATGACAAAAACAGAGTCAGTGTGAATTTTCCCCGGCTATGGCTTTGGCTCAATAGTGGTGTGATTGCCTATTGATTAAGGATTGAGTTAGTACTTGATTTGAGTGGGCAAGTAGGAAATCATCACAAGACTCATGACACTGAAGATCAAAAAGGTCCACGTACATTTGATTTGGAAGGTCTAAGCTGTAATCTCCATTTCATAAATGCTTCAATTATCCAGTATTGGATAATCAATAATCCATCTGCTGTCACAGAACAGTATAACTGAGCATGCAGAATGTGAAAGGTGGATTCTGGACTTAAGAGCAAGGCATTCTGCTTGAGAGCAAGGAGAAAAACGACACACTCCCCTGAAAGCAAAACATGACACTCAGAACTGCAGACTCTCTGTGTTACTTTTTAAAAATCTTCCATAAAGTGAATTTTGTCGCACTGAAAATTATCCTTACATCATTTCTTATCGGTTAAGAAGCAATGAAGTCTAATAAATATTTAGTTACAGTATCTGAGATTCTGACCTTGGAGGAAAAGGCCTACATCTTGCATGATATCAGATAAAAAGAACAATACCTTGCTCCAGATTTACACACAGAAACGGAATTCAGTAGAAGTGAATGCTTTTGTCTTTTTCTGTCTAAGCAACGATAAAATCAAACATGGCAGCTGCTGATATTTAAGGCCTTAGATTTAAGGTTGGATGCTAAAACAGCGCAGAGTTCATCACTGGTAGACATATAAATCCAGGTCAACATCATATCCAATGAGCAGTCGTTGCACAAAAGCTTCACCCCAAATTTTGGGATAATTCATTTCAGTTCTTCCTCATTCTTTATACTGTTGCCACATCTTCTGAGTGGGATAGTTGTTCTGTAGTTAGAAGTGATCTTAACTAATGTGCAGTAAATTACAGTAAAAAGAAAAAGTGGTCTTTACAACTAAAGGCATGAGAGTTGCTTCATGGGAGCAGATAATCCATCCAACTAGCATTATGTCTTTGACAGTGAGTGGAACGTGGTACGTGTTCCAGGGAAATAAACTGCTGTAAATAGAGAAATCTGAAATCACGTGATGCTAGAGAAAGCTCTTATCTAAATTCCTACAGTGAGGGGTTGGTTTAGGTCTTTAATTGATGATATAAAACATACAGCTTTAGAGTCTCTGCTATTGCATCAAGACCACTGCAATCATGTAATACAAAGAGTTGATCTTGGATAAGCTAAGGTTGCTATTTCAAATCTGTACGGTGTTTTTGAGTGGTTAATTTAGAGCTGCCAGGAGCGATACCACATTAGGGATTGTCTATTCTAGCTCCTCTAACATATGGAATATCAAGTATGAACTGCTTTCCCATAGCCATTACAAAGCCATCATTAAAACACGCCTCTTACAAGAACTAGGTACTACATGCTGTGAGTAATTCAACAAAAATGCAATCATGTGCCCACTTTTGATCTAGATTTGATTTACCCTGGTGAGTAATATGGTAGTGCACAAATCTGGCAATAGTAATGGTGGGATCACAACTTGTTTTTATCCTGTTTTCTGTAATGTAAGTGTGAATAGATGCTTATATAGCTCTGCAATATTGACTGACAATTGCAATTTTTTGCTAACTGTTATAAAGGCCATGTCTTGCTAGACAGATTCACACCTATAATACAGTTGTTACTTTCCAGGGCATATACTAATAAAAATATATCAAAATGACAATCAATAATTTTTATATTAAGTCTAAAGCAGAGTTTTTCAAAGTACTCCTTGGGAGTTAGGAGCCAAACAGAATGTCTGCAATATTTGGGTGCTTGAGTCTGCAGGAAATTTCTGCATTTGAATCACAAAGATTAATAGCGCTCAGCTGTGATAAGAGTCAAAAACCAATCTTCAGAAATGATTTAGGCTCAGGTTGCACATTACATCTGTGATTGCAAAAACTTCCTACAGAGCCCTGGGAACTGGTTCTGCTAAAAGATAATTCAAAAGCAAGAGAAGATTCCTTCATTTTCAAATTTATTTTCAAATGGGTTGGCTCTCAAATCTGGTTCTTAATGCTATTCCTCAGCATAGACACATCCAATGCATGTGGTTCCAGGATCATAACTAATACTGTCAACTGGTTTTGCCACTTGATGGTATCAAACTACAGCCTGAGACTTTTCAGAAGCCTGTATATCCGGGAGACAAACTCCTGAATAGCCTACAGTTAGATTTTTAAATATACTGAGGTGTTTTAAGAAGCTAGATGCATAGGTGTTTTTATGCTCCTGTGATCTTTATGTGAATATTTGAATTATTATGTATTATTCACTTTACAGAACTACACAATTTAGCCCTAAATAAAATTTTAAACTGCATGGAGGGACTGGTTCTCAATTTCAATTTAAAAAAATGTTGCCAGAATGCTTTGTAGGTCTTGCAGTTTGGATGTATCCTGCTCCTGATTCATTCTATGAGCTTGATCCTTCAGTGAAACTAAAATATCCATTGCACAGTAAACTGTCCTTTTTTGCACCTTGGGGAGGTACTGTGTGAGATGTCTGACAGGCGATGCAGGCTTGCTGGGAAATGCATAAAAGGAGCATGAGGCCATTCATCAGCCAGTTACCTCTAAGGGATTCCAAAAGCAGCCCTAAATCAACATTTTACATTTCTGTATGATGTGTTTCCACTTTCTACTCAACTGCCAGGAGGATTTTGTTGATTTTTGTTGATTTTCTTCTCCTCTGGAAAAGATATTTATTTAAAAGAAAATAATTTATTTAAATTCCAGAGTTTCCTATAAAAAAAAAAGACGTTTTAACCACTCTTCTCCTCAGTCAGTAATATTATTTTGGGTTTTCATCCTAAAATGTTAGATTCCTATATGTATGCTTCTTTGTTAAGGTAAATATTGTTGGGTGGGGAGGGTTGTTTGTTTTTAAAAAATCTTTAAGTGCTTTATGAGAGAAGAACGGTGAGTCTCCGTTAATGTACTTAAGGCATGCTAATAGCAAATCAATCACATTTAATCCATCCATCTAATGTATTTTCCTAAATGTAACTCTACTTTTAGCACTTTATCCCATTGCCAAGACAATTTAGTTATTTAAAGAGAATGATCTCTTTTACCAAATGCTACAATCCCAGTGTAAAAACTTTGGTCCAAGTTTGCAGCTAGACTTTCGCTACAGTGAAGGGGGAGAGAAACCTCTGCAGAAGGTGGTTCACCACATTCAGCAAAGGTCTCTAAGTTGGTACTTACTGTCTCTGGGTGTTCTTCCTTTTCTATTGATTATAGAGGTGCCTAGACAGCCAGACTGAATTACAAGCTGATCTTACAGGTGGCCCAGGTAAGAGGAGGTGACCTCCCTAAACTCTCTCTGAGCACTCTTGCATGTGGATATAGGATCTTGCTGACCCTCAGACTTTCCCTAAGCCTCACAGCAGAAGCAGAATTCCCTGAATTCAGCTGGAAACTTTCCAATGTCCTTAGAGAAATTTTGATCATTCCTGAAATTTACACAAATAATTTTAAAAAGCGAGTCACAGATCTCAGGGATAACAATCTAAATTATCATTATGTCTCCTCTTGCCAGCTCAGGATATTCCATATTTGAGTCTTTTGTGTCTGATAAAAATACCTTTAAAAAACATTCCACATGATTTGGGATGAACAAGCAACCACCAGCTCCGCTATTCACATGCCTATTTTTTGCTTCTGTGTATGGGATTGTTTTAGAAATTTGGAAGACTCCAGGTATCTTTTAGCCAAATGACCTGCAGCATCATATTCATGAGCTTGTACTTTTGATCAGATAATAGGGCAGTTTTTCAAACCAGTGCATTAGTCATACATTGTCTTACCATCATTAGAACTTGTAAAACTCTCTCAAAAAAAAGGGCCCCAGGCATATGCTTTGTGAACAGATCCTACTGACTCCAATTACATGATGCAAGTCCTCTACACTGGAGGCACAAAGAAGCACCTTGAGGAATGGAGAACATTTTAAAATTGAAAAATAAAACAAACACACATGCAACCCTTTGGAGGAATTCTGTTCTCGTTTAGCTTGTAAGGACTTTGCAAGGACTTTGCAAATCATTTTTGCTGTGACTCAGTTTATCCTTAAAAGCAGGGGCACATTTGACCACATGTGACACCACAGCAGAATCACAGAAAATAAAGCCAGGACGGACTTTCCAGTCTAACTATCCCAAAGACAAGAACAAGATCTAAACCCTTGCTGACATATATGTCTGATCTGTTCATCGAAAAACCTACAATAATAGCAATTCCAGAGTCTCTGCAGACATCTATTCCAGGATTTTACCAACCTTGACATCCAAAATTACTGCCTAATGTTTCACCAAATCTCCCTTGCTACAGTGTAAGTTCGTGACACCTCCAGTCCCTGTGGACAGATTTATTCCTTTTCTCTTCTCAGCAACCTTTCATGTATTTTGAAGACTTAACCATGTTTCACTATTCAGTCTTCTCTCATTTAAACAAACAGTGCCCTCAGCCTTCCTCCACAAGTCATCATGTTCGTGCCCTCCATCCTCTCTGCTATGTTCTCCCCTGAGCCTTTCTAGTTGCTCTGTGTCTTCTCTGAAGTGCTGCCCAAATCTGGAAGCAGTATTTCTAGCTGAGATATTATCAGCCCTATGTTTTGCACAGTCTCTATTTCTGCCTCTCTATTTGTAAAGCAAAAGAAAGTTTATGAAAAATTCTGACTCCGATTAGGAGTCACGTATCTCATGCATCACCCCTCTGTGATCTCTAGGAAGATTCACCACTTTTTGTCCATAAGTCTATATGCCCTCAACAAGTTTTCTGAAGTTGATGGAAAATTGAACACGCACTGAGAAAGTGAAGATTGGATGAATTACAGTGATATTTCTATGCATTTTTAATCTGCTGCCATGTTTCAATCCCAATATTGTTACTGCTCAGGGTGGAGAAAATATTTTTTAAAGCACAACTTATGAACTGTTTGGGGGATTTTTTTGGATCAAAGGAGCTATGTAAACATATGACAACTACCTCTAATAAATGTAAACAAGTGTGGACTCAGTCAACCTTTCTTACAACATCATCAGATGAAAGAAGCTTATCAGAATGATGGATCAACATAGACTAAACCTTGAAGAAAGGCACTTTTCAGTTGAAAACCTAAAAAGCTAATAAACTGGAATCCAATTTTTGAGTAAATACAATAATGACTGCTTTGCATTTGTGATTTGATATTAACCTTATGATGGTTGGATTTTTTAAAATCACATTAAACATATGCTTCTTGTTTCTTTTCAAACAAATTTTACCCTATTTTTTTCCTTTCATTTAATGAACAGATATGAAAGAAATCAATCACATTATTTTTCTGGTGATCAGAAAAAATGTCCTGCCAGTGAAGACAATTACTCTTGGAACTAGCCAGAACTATTTGTGTTACCAAAAGTTATTAGTCAAAATTTGCAAAAATATCTGCTTAAAGCACTTGGACCAACCAGTTGTAGTGTATAAACTAGCTGGCTGGCAAGAAGTCTGACCACATATCTGGAAGAAAAGAATAGGTAACGAACCTAGAGAAAAAAGTGCAAGCTGGAAGTAAAAGAGAAGTACATTAGAAAAAAAATCACACTAGAAATAAGTCACAAAGTTTTAACTGTGAAGACCATTACAATAACTTCTTAAAGGGAACGTGGCATCTCCTATCTCCTGAAATTGTCAGATTAGAATTTGATGCTTCTGGAAGGGATTCTTTCATTCATCACAGATTGTAATTCCTTAAGATTTGTATCTCTCTTCTTCACTGCCTTCCTTATGAACACTATTCTTGAGGCTTGGGGGATCAATCCTGCAATGATGTGCTGAGTTTCCTGGTCCCAAACAAGTAGGACACTAAGCACTACAAGCACGAGTGGTCCCAGTAAGGGTTGTATTCGCATACCTACAACTCAGCACATGCTAAAGCCCTTTGTGGAATCAAGGCCAAGAGGCTCATGCTTTTGCAAGGTTCAGTTCATTAAAAAAAAATAAAAATCCAACCTGGATCTGATTAAGGAATTCGGTTTTGGTCCAGACGAGGCCACTACTCATTTGCAGTAACTGCCTTTGCATGTCTGAATGAGTGAGCAATACCGCTCATTGGTTTCTGGCCAATGGAGAAGACGAGGGACGTGCCAAATAAGAGCCTTATCTCTATAATTTTCTATTTGCTTCAAGGTTATTGGGAGCCCAGATCTCTGGCCATTTTCCACACTGCAAGAATCCCCGCTCTCCACAAGCAGCGCTGTGTCAGACCAACAGAGTCACAGTTGCAGCCACGCTGTCGATAGAGGGTTCAGGCAACAACATCGGGAGCCTTTCAACAACCTGCCGCTGTTGATAAGAGCTTTCCTTTCGACAAGACGCAAATTGGAACCACATTCCCACCTGAAAGGAAATTCAAGCTCCGACCCAGCTTTATTTCAGCATCCTGGCTGCTCCAGAGACTGACAGCAAGCAATTCCCCTCCTGGAAGCGGGCATTTGTGAGCCTCTGACCCACATGCAGAAGCAAAGGGCACGTTTCTGCTGATAGAAGTCTATTTATTCCCTCAGCCCTGCTCTTTGCTACGGCCATGTCTGCCACAGCTTATCTCTGGGAGAAAGAAGAAGGTACAGAAGGAAATGAGAGAGGGGGAAGCATAAATTTCACAAGGAAATGGCTCTGAAAGGATTGAAAGCTGTGAACAAGTGTGCCAGGCCTCTGAGTCGTTCTGCTGATGAGTGCTTAACACAAGGCAGAGTGCGGGACCAGTGGCATGGTGCACCTGGGGAACCAGGCCCTGAGGCAGGGAGCAGGACACTGCACACAGTCATAGGGTGCTTGGAGGTGAAGGGAAGCAACACAAGGCACCTTTGCCTCCTGAACAGGCAGGACCAGGGCTGTTAGAAGAAGCTGCAAAAGGTGCCACCGATGAGAATCATGCACCATCCATGCAGAAGTCCTTGGCATTAACAGCGTTCAAAGTGTGGGGGGGACTAATTGTAGCTATGTCAGATTCAGGCATGTAGTCTGCACTATTCATCTGTGTCAGCTCTATAGTTTGTGAAGAATGAGAGGTCTCCAGAGGAAAATCCATCTCTCCCAAAGGCATGTCTCTAAGGTAGGTGAGATGAGCTGTTTTCTGAAGATCTCCATCTCTCTAATTCAGGTCTCCTGAATCCCAGCCAAGTTCCTATCCCAGGAAGGGCTTTGACTGGTCAGGCTGGGTTAATGTAGTCTTTCCTAAACTGGGATGAGATTGCAGGGTGGGGAAGAGGAAACTGCTGATTTTGCAGTGCACAGAGCAGCATCTGGCTGAGATGCAGCTCCCCTCTCTAGTCCTAGGAGCCCACTTGCAAGAGCTCCTCTACATGGCACAGGCCTGCAAAGCTGCAGCACGTCCCTCATTTCAGGGCTCAGCCTTAGGGACCTCTGGGTTTGACAAGGAGGAGATGGTGGCTCACATGGCCCAGTAGCTCCAGGGAGGCTACGAAGATGTAAGTAGGAGGCTCAACTTCCAATTGCAGATCAAACGCTTCTGGCCCAGTTTCAGACCCCTCTCTGGATGTGCAATGGGCTAGAGGCCTGGACCCTTGCTTCTCATCCCTATGTCACCCACAGATGAACCACCAAAACCTGGTTAAATCACTTTGCTTCTGTTTCCCTCTGCACTTCAATCTGAGCCAAGACCTTAAAGTGTTACTGTGACATTACTGGTGTTAACTGAAAGTGAAGCATTTCACAGGCTCTCAGATTTGCAGCTCCCAGTTGCCCACATCACTTGAAAAATAGCTTCGTAATGACAAATTTGTCCCTGGAGCCAAGCACCCAAGAGAAGAGAGTTACATTTACTTGTAGCACAGCTGAATGCTGCAGAGAAATCCTAAAATGTAAAGCATCCTTCAGGCCATTAATGGGACATGTTGCTAAAGCCATGTGTCTCCCGGACATGGGGCCGGAGGAGGGGATAGGGCTGGGACAGAAAGGGCCTGGGACTCCCTCACAGAGGAGGTGAGTATTGCTATGATGCAGACTAGGGGAAAGAGGAGGAAAGGAGCTTTCTGCCACAGTGATGTAGCTTGTGTGTCTCCTAGGCATGGCGACGGAGTGCTGGGAAGCAGGCCACGGGGATGGGTTTAGCAGGTAGGTTGGGAACAGGTCAGAAACACATCTCGCACAGCCCAAGGCCCGCTTTCCTGAACAGAACTTCTAGCATATGGGGAACCTTCTTGAACCTCATGGTCAGGCTGAGCTTCCACCGTCCCAAGAGGAGACTGTGTTGGTTCCTGTTCAACTCTCTGCCCTG
Organism: Rhea pennata; assembly: GCF_028389875.1. Classification (NCBI taxonomy): domain Eukaryota; kingdom Metazoa; phylum Chordata; class Aves; order Rheiformes; family Rheidae; genus Rhea; species Rhea pennata. The sequence continues at coordinate 9,808,712 of NC_084670.1, read as the reverse complement.
AAATAGTTCAGGAAAACCCTGTGAGCATCTCACCCCCAAATCCTGCACCCACAGATGTGTCAGTGGCAGAATCAGCACCACCACTCCTTTTCAGACAACTGTAGAATGGTGTAAAAACACAGAATGCTGTAAAAATCAATAACCTTTGAAGCACACCCTCTGAGTAATTACCCCATTCCCATCTAATGACTTAAAGATGTTATATTCCTCTCTGATTTGGCAACAACAAAGATTTCAACCTTATTAAAACCAGCCTGTCAGGAAACTACATGTCATCCTTAAAAAAAAAAAAAAAAAAGAGAGAGAAAAAAAAAGAAATGAAATTCTTTAAAATCCCTGTGAACAATAATTCAAGATACTGTAGCTGAAGAAGGATGATTTGTTGTAGAGTGTCTGGGTGGTCCTGAGGCAGGAGATGACAACATTAGCTCTTTTCTTCGCCCTTTTAAGCAATGCTTTGATGATTCTCTAATATCCTAAGAATATCCTACTACGATTTTGTCCTGGGATGAGGCAATCACAGAGTTGGGATAATGCATCCAAGTTATACCCAGGGCCTCACTCTTGCTAACACTGGATACTTCAGAGCCATTTGTTTCGCCAATCCTATATAGACATCTGAGCCAGGATGTCTTTAAGAGAGTCTAAATATGGATGTGGGTCAAAAACATCCACAAACTCGTGCTCACTCTCTGCACACATCTGGTTGTGTACCTGATTTCTACGTGCAATTATTGCAGTCATAATCATGGTTCAAATAACCAAATACTTATTTCACTGGTCATTGGAAAGATAACGATCGTAGTTATTACAGACAAAATAAGCAAAAATATCAAGGGTGCATACACAGATGAGCTCAGTATTGTAAAAATCTCACTACTAATGTTATCTTCCAAATTTTTGGGGCAACTTGCTGGTATACAAAATACAAAGGGAAACCCAGTGGGTTTTTCATTTGATGGGGCTTGCAGTCAGGTGGTTTTGAATCAAATCCCAAGCATATGCTTTTTGTCCACATTTTGCAAACTAGTTGATCTCACTAAAACAGTCCCCACCAAAACAACTCACATTTTTCAGGTGGTCAAAATCATAATCCACATTTTATGTGTTGGGCTCAACCTTTCAATTAATTAGAAACAGAGTGACGAGGTCTGCCCTCTCCTTTGCAAGCTCAAGTGTTTGTTTGGTATTGTGTGGGCCCTATGGCTCAAATATATTTTGCAGATGCACAGAATTAACCATGCATGTTTAGATGTGCTTGGGGAACACATACATTCATAGAGATGTATATATCTGACCTTGTCACTTTCTTGTTAAACACTGTAAAAGATATTGACTTTCCCCTACAGATTTTAAAATGATTTAAAATAGCCAGTACTGGGGAAATATCTAAAATATCCTGTCAAATTAGGTATTTTCTCCAAGACTGTTCTCTAAGACACACAATTATTTCAGCTAAGAAGATGCCTGTGCAATGTATTAAGGAACAGAACGAACAACCAAAATATAAACCGACTTAAATGGATGTCCAATATACTGCATTTTTCCATTTGATTTTAATTTTCTCTTTCCTTCTCCCTGTTCTTTTTCCATCTCTGTGTAGCAGTTTTTCTCTCCACTTAGTCTGTATCACATTTTTTTTCTCTAATTCACTGGGCTAACTTTCCTAATCACTGCTTGTATTTTTCCAAAGTCTCTCTTAATAAGAATAATTAAGGTTAGGTCAGATCTTTGAACCCGTTATTCAGAGCAGTATTGAATTCAAGCTTGTTCCGTTGAACAAAAGTACTGGCTTCTTTTTCTTTCCAATAAACTCACTCTTGAAATAAAGATGATTTATACGGCATATCTACCGGCAGAAATGCGAAGAACATTAAATTGTTGGATTGACCATGAGGCTTATGCTTCTTTCTGCTTCTTATAAAGCAACTATGGTAATACCAGCCACAGCATAACCTCCTCCTCTCTAAACACCTGCAAAGCAAAGTACCCGCTGGAAGCCTGGAGATGCCACTGCTATCTCACAAAAAGCCCCTCGGTGGCCTGTGGGGCTGGAAGGGCTGTGAAAGCTTTCCCTGCCGGCTGTCACCACCGGGACCCTAAAGCGTGTCCATAGGACTGAGCCAAAGAATTTGTGAGCACGGGCTGCAACCGTTTCTCTCCCTGATAGGGCTCTGTGAGGCGTCCTAGACATTTAGCAGCTCACAAGAAACAGATTTGGCTCCCTCGCTTTCCAACTTGACGGGCTCGTATCGCAGGTATAATGCTCACTTTGTTCAGTTAAGTTATTCAGGAATTGTAAAGAGGAGATGTGAGTGAAACTGGCATTTGGCCTGGCATTTTCATAACTGCAGGAACATGGCTTTTATAGCATTAAAATAATACAAATTAAAATAATTCCTACTTGTCCTTCCTCCCAGGAGCAAGTGGACTTAGACCACAGTTGCCCTTTGGGGTCCAGCTGGGTTTCAGCACACCACGCAGCCCGCGTTGCTGGGAGCGTCGGAGAATCAGATTACCTCTCCTGCTTCATTCTGCAATCAGTCTGCCTTCTACGACAAACCCAGCAGCACAGTATAACCGTGGCTGAACCCACTGCTAGAAAGCAGCTGCCCACCACAACAGTAATGTCATCTTCCTCTCTGTCATACTTTTTTGCACTTAATTTTGTAGGGCTGGAAACTCACTACTCAGAAGGTGAATAGCAGAACCAGAAATAAACTGCAGGTCCCTTGACTGCTTTATCTACGAGATCATGGGGCCTTGAAAACAGTAGTGTTTCTCCACCTTGCAATTTCCCATCTTTAAGGGGAAAAAAAAAAAAAAAACAAACAACAAAACACCAGGATGATGTTGCAAAACTACGAATAAAAACATGACTTTCATATACCATGGGTTGATCACCTGAACATTTATGCTCCTTCCTTGTCATTCAAAACCTTTTTCTTTTCCTTTGGGCTAGCTTTGAAGTTTTGCCAGTGCATTTCAACATTTTTAAAGAGATTTCTTTTTCTTTATGGTAACCCAAGTGCCTCCACTGGGAAATGAAGTCCCCTCTAAAGAAGAGAGTAAATCTCATATTTGTTTATTTGAACAGTACTGCGGGCTTGACATGGTAGATACAAAGTTTGGAGTCTAAATGTGGAGCTGATTCATCCTCATACATGCTTGTTAGTGCTAAAGGAGAACCTCATTTTGCATCAAGTGCTGGGATTTAGGGGGAGGAGGTGCTTTACTATGCACTTCTGCCTTTAAGAAATTCAATTCACCCAGGGCATAAGCCCACTCAGCACTTATCCAAGTGTCTGGAACCGCAGCCAGCCTTGCGAGCTTAACACACGCCACGCTCTCTTCATCCACCCCAAACAGCAGGTAAAAGTGCTACTGTGCATTGAATTTTCTTTGCCTCTTAAGCGAGACAACTTATTTTTCAGCTGAGTGAAAGTGAAGAGTTTTGTAGAGCTATGTTAAAGTGCATTTCAGATTTAGAAGAATTACATTTATTTAAGAGGACTGACTGCGTTTTCCCTTCTTATCTGCTTTATAGGAGAGAGAAATACAGTTTTCTTTTTTTGTTTGTCATAGAGAATATGCCATGAAGAGTCATAGTTAAAGGCTCCAAGAACCCAATCCTCAGAACATCTGGCTAGTGAAAGCCCTGGGTATGGAAAATATAAATGTCAAGGCTCATATTTATGAATTGGAAGGGCCATCACGACATCTGCTAACAAGCTCTCTTCCAGAGTCCATTTGCTGTACATGGTTATTCACAGGCAACAATAAACATGTGCATGGATCACATGCACGGTCTGCCCTTTCTTTCAGTCACCGAAGGAACACACTCTCCAGTAATAACACACAAACGCTCTGTTCTCACAACACAGAAATACAAGTGTTTGCAAACCTCACAGCAAAGCCTCTTGCACATCAGACCACAGTGGGATACACTGCTGGAACAGACTAAAAATAGTCTGAGAAGAAGCCTTGCATTAATATACAAGGCAATTTAGTGCTAACTCTTTCAGTGGACTAAGTCCCCTCCCTCTTTTTTGCCTCTCTCAACAGGAAACAGGTTGTGTTACAGGTCCAGTCCTGAACCCTAATTTTTATTATTGCATGGTTGTGAATGGGACTCTCAGGACTTAAATACGGTCTAATTCATTCAATTGTGGTAGCTTAATATCAACATTAAAACAAGCTGTAGGTAAAATAAACTTACTTCTACATTTATACCCCCGGGCAACTTTCCTCCAGCTTGGTGCCAACTGTAAGTGCATTTCTGACCCCCTGAGAAATAGAGAATTGAATCCAATGCATAAGCATAAAGGTTTGGCTAATGACTTCATTAGTGTAGGTGTCTAGATCACCGTTCACAGGAGCAAAAGTTAAACCTACATTGCATAAAGAGTAGCCCTGAATTTGCTATTTTGACCATACTGGCATCAGGACCTCAATATGGCCATGGTGAATGCAGTCCCCAGCACTCCTGGCATTGGCTGCACTCACAGAGACTGCCCAAGAGGCAGCCAAGTTGTCAAGAGGAGGAAGAGTGTCATGAGAGAGAATATGGATTTCTTTATGACGACTACAAATTTAGCAATGAGTAAATATAGTCAATGTTGCCTGTCTTGCCCAGTCAGCCTTGTGCTTGGGTGCACATGTACCCATGTGAAAAAGGCAGAAAAGCAAAGAAAAAGAAATAACATGGGCCGGATTTACCTTCTAATAAAAAAGATTAAAAAAAAAAAGATACCTAGCCATGCACACTGCCGCAGTTTGGAGTAATTCCAGGTTACGTAAACATGCTAGTCGCTAGTGAGACATGCCCCTGCCCCAAAGAGCTTCCGCTGAAGGTTGTAGGCTCCAAAAGCCCACATTTTCATGGATGTAGATCAATCACAGAGCAAAGTGTGATGCTTGCAGGATCAAAGCCTCTTGAGGGGTGATCTCACAGAGGTGGAGGTAAGGAAGGCCCAGGATGCAGAGATCTGGGGAGGAAGACGGAGATGGTGGAGGCTGATGGCTGCCTTGAGGAGGGATTCTATTTTATTGCTTGGTCCGGGGCCCACACCCGACTGCAAGCAGCTAAACAGGGCAGGTAGAAAAAGTGTAGGAGAAGGGAAGAAAATGTAAGCAGAAAATGGGGAATCGCAGAATGGAAAAATTAACAGGTTACTCAAGATCAAGAGAAGTCCTGGCACTGGGTGCCAGGAAATCAGACCACATCAGCTGAGAAACAGTGGAATAAAAGGGGATGTGCATGACTGAGGAAGTGCTGGTGAGGAGATCATCATAACTCAGCAGCTGCTCGTTCTTGAAATTGAATCCTAAGCAAACATTTTATTTGTGCTACATCAGATAGATCTTAAGTGGCTTAACAACATTGTCAGTGATCAGGCTATGTTCAACCCAGGTCAAAAATACACCAAAACTGTGCAGATACAAATATATAATATGACTTACCTTTATTCAACACATGCCAGTTGAAATGTAGAAAACAAGAAAGGAAGAACTATCTTTTAATAGGTTTCATAAAACATTTTGCATTTTATCCTGATCAGTATCGAGGAGAAAGGGACAGAAAGCATTCTTGGATCTCCAGTGTTGAAAAATACCTCATTGCTCAAAAATCTTCGCTTTTATGTATGTGCTCCAATTTTGTTATTTGCACTTGCACTCATTTAAAAGTAAGGATTTAATACTCACAATGGATTTAAATTTCAAGAAATTCATTAAAATATCTAATGAATTACCAATAAAGAATTTAGTTTCAAGAAAGAAAACTGAAATCTGCACAAATCACCTATTTCAAAGACTTCAGTGTTTTTTATCTCTAATGATTTTATTTTAATGTGTTTATAACTATCACTAAAATAGAGTATATGTACTGCTACATAGTATATTTTATACTGATGATGAGACACTTAAATGATAGTGAACATAAATATGCAAGGCTTTTGCTTATTTTTTTTTTTTTGAAGTTCATCAGTCTGTGTTTGTTTCCTCACCTATTAATTTTATAGAGAACAAAGAAAACTCAGCGGTGTAAACTCAGCAGAATGAAGAAAACAAATATATCTTTTTGTGAATCTTGCAGGTGAAAGTGTTGCTGCATGTCCTTTCAGCCCCATCTGGAGAATAACAAATTCACTCTTTGGCTTTACAAGGTGAAGGAAGTTATCACTCATGGCTAGTTGACAGGGAGAGTCTATTAGCATGGACACGCTAGAGTTTTGGACACAAATGACAAGATTCTCATTCCTTATTGCGATGCATGAGAGAATTCTGTGCTGAGCACACATTTCACAGTTTTAATTAAAACATTCTGTGCACTTTGACCAACCTGTTAATCCAAGAAGTCTGAATAAAAACCATCTAGGGACAGATGATATGTCATCAGTATATCATCTGTTCGAGTCAGGAGATTTACCTCTTATTTATATTGCACTAACTTATTATACTGTGCTGTCACTCTATTTCCACTGGAGGGCTTGTGTACTTAGGGCTGTGCAAAGGGCAGGAGGAGAGAGGTGCCAACACTGGTGCATGTTTAAAGGAGGCATCAAGACATCTGCTCATCTTAAAGGGGGATGAAATGGAAACTAAGAAACTAAAAAGTGAAAAATGCAGCATTCCTCCAGCTTTGCTCTCTCCTCAGGAGGAGCTGAGACCCCCTTCACAGAAGCAAGGCTGAAAGTTTGAGAGAAGCATGAAATGTGAGGAGAGAGGAGAAGGACCAGGTGACATACTGCATCAGTACCCCAAATGTCTTCTTAAGACCCCCTGTATATCCATCTGAGCTCTTGGAAAATTGGGCAAGCTAAGAGCAGATTTTAGGCCAGTTCAGCAGCTTCCTCAGAGTAACTAGGAGACAGAATTTGTCCGTGAGATTTTTTGAGACCACTCTGCATGTTGTCGATGTCTGAGATTTTTTTCTGTTGAATAGATGTTTCTATTCTATGCCCTGGAGATCTGAGGTAATCACTGACAGGGACTGTGATGACGAAAGCTTCCTGAGAATAAAATCCTGCCAGGAGAACTGTGAAGGAAACGGTAGACAGAAGTGCTGGAGAAAAGCCAAAGGGGCACACAACACAGTTAAGGCCCAAACAGCAATGAGACACATGGATGCTCCACCTCTCTATCTTCTTGGAAGGTATAGAACAGGTATAACCTTGGTGACAGAAACCCCAGAGGATTTCCCCATCATGAAGGGAATATCCAGGCCATGCAGAGCGACAAGCTCAGCTCACCAGCCCTGCAGCCAGGACAAGGGGAGAAGTTTAGAGAAGCATGTCCTGCAAAACAGGTGTGACAAGGGAAAGAAGGTTTGAATTCAACATATCTATACTCTTGTTATTGTTGGCTACTGGAATGGTCTCTTTGGGAGACAGGTACTCCATAACAAGTTAAAAAAGATCTTGAATCTACTTTCTAATCCTTGGCCTTTAGACAAGGTTAACCTGAATACTGGGCAAACACAATGGTGGCTAATTTCTCTGCTGAGTGGAGAAGTGAGAAATTTTCTCCCTCCCCTGTATGCAGCAATAGGCAGGCGGTCTTTGAGCAGTATTCTTAGTCAAGAGGCAGTAGAGTTCTTTAAACAAACAAGGCTCCAGTGATGGAAATTTCAAACTCAAAGCAACCATATGGAGGGAAATCATCTGACCACAATTTACCTGTTAGACTTCAAAAGTGTCTAGGTTTCCTCTAAAGAAAAGCAGCCTTTTCTTTAATGAAGTTAAGTACTGTATTTCAGCACTGTGTGTTGTGAAAAGGAAGCAATTTGGATTCATTTACTGAAATTTACCTTTCAGATGCAGTTAAGTGAAATTAAAAGTTTGTCTGAGTTGACAGCGTTCTGTTTTCCATCATGGCATTGTCTTGAAAGAAAGGATAACAGGCTAAGTGCTTAAATTCCATCCAAACTGATAAGGTTCACTCTATACCAGCACATTTTGTGTGGTTTATTGCACATTGTCTCCCTTCATCCATCACTGGCATAACGTTTTTGCCTAAAGTAACCATTGCTTCTAAAAGAAATTGATATTTGTGATGTTATTGCATTAATCTGAGGTTGAATAGTCAGCACCAGGCTATCAGAGAAATGCCACTTCCAACTACAAGAGGAATTCATTTCATTTTCCACTAATGGTAGGCTTTGCAGGGCCAAACTTAAATCTCGGATAAGAATTTCTTTTTCTGTCCTCTGATCACAGCTCTTTTCCTTGAACCTCTTTTCTCTGCAAGTAAAGCTTCTGTGTGCCATCAGTACCTTCCTAAATGCCATCTCTGCGCAGATCTCTTCCTCAGTAGTAGGAATTAACCCAGGTTCACCCCTTGTGCCCTCTCTATTCTTTCTTCTCACCACTTCATTTCTCCCTTTCACATGCCACAGAGGCCAGAGGTCCTTTCAACCCTCACATCTCCTAAAATATCCTCCCAACTACTAACTCTCCTCCTTCTCTTTTTCCAAGAAGCTTTTTTGCTGTCCTGCCATAGAGTCCATGGGAGCTCCAATGCTCCCACTCCATTTGGGAGAGGTGCTCTGTTGTTTGGGTTATTTTTTGCTTGTACTCTCAAACAGCTTGCCCAATAGAACTAAGGTGTGAAACTGATTTGGCCTTCACTCATTACTTAGAAATGTCATGGATATGTCTCCGTTCTTTCAATTTACTTAACAGCTCATCATAAAACTTCAGTGAATGATCTGTAATTAATTACGTATATTACAAGGAGAAGCTTAGCTAACACAGCGTCAACAGGAACAATAATACACACTGTATTCCAGGCTGCTGCCTTCCAGCTCAAGGATTTTGCCTGCTCTCCCTTCTGTCACCGTTGGCTTTGGCTATGGGAGCTAGCTAGTGTTTTAGTTTTGTCTAAGTCCAAGTTCCTCACAGACTCTCCAGGTCTGAACATTTCTGCAAAAGCAAATAGTTAAGAAAATGTCTCACTACTTGAAATCACCATTTCATTTTTGACAAATAATTTCAAACACAAACTATAGCCAGGCAGGACATTTTTATGTTGTTTAGATTTTGGGAGGAGGAGGCAGAAGGGAGAGGAAACCACACATTTCATCAGCATTTTTTATTTTTTTAATAGCCTTCACTGAATTGTTCAGTGTAGCTGTTCACCCAGGAGATCAGCAAATCTTAGTGCTGTCAGAGACAGGGAGAAGACAGAGCAGACTTCTCATCCTCCACAGTGGTACTAACCTTCAAGCACACAAATCTAAACACAGTTCACCCAGAGGTGCCAACTCAAATGCCTCAGCTGTTAAGACAGAACAAAAGGGAAAGGAAAGGACAATCTCCAAGGTATAACTGAAAGTAAATACTAATAATGATGACATTTAATGATGACTCATTTTTCATGAGACCATTTCAGATTGTAGCTATAACCTCGGAGCAGACCAGAAAGACTGTGTGAGCTGAAGTCTTAGTGGAAACATTAATTATGGATTTCCTGGCTTTTATAGGTTGGAGTCAGACCTTTGATGTTCCTTTAAGATTGTTCTCCTGTGTTCACTTCCTTTGTTTCTGTGTTGGTAGCTTAAAAAAACACCTTTAGATTTCCATGGGAGTGTATGAGACAGCCTGGTAATCCATAGTCCATAAAAGCCCTGCAATTCATGGCTCAAAAAGTCCTCTAATCCACAGTCAATAAAGCTTTGGAAAAGAGCTGTATGAACCACAGTGATTTCACAGTTCAATGAGGTTCATACAAGAATCAATATTCTGGTTCAAATTCACCTGGATTTGTCCTCCACCTGTATACTTCTCCTTGACTTTCCAGATTGAAAGGTAGCTGAAACAGCTGAGTTTTGAAGACCTCGCATGGGAAGAATGATTTTTGTACAGTTTACACCAGCCCCCCCCCCCTCGTAATAATGACCCAAATCCCTCTACACTTGATGCTCTACTTCATTTCAAACATGGACTAGTCAAGTTCAGGTGATTTAGGAAACATCTATGAATTGGAAGAAGAACTCTTTGGAAATACTGGGCCATATCCCGGAATAGGACAATATCCATGCAGCTCTGTTCATCTAGCTTGTCTTTCCATATTGAATGTGAAGGCCTGCAACTGGAACACATGCAAATGCACAGTGGATTGCAGGATAAGCCAGAGCGCAAACTTCTAGCGCATCGCTTACCATCCAAGAAAGATGTGTGTTTACAGTCCCACTGCTGCGTACCAGGACAGCATTGTGGGGTAAGCAACACAATGCGAGTTCACACGCTTCTCTCCTGCACAGGTAACGTCCTCCTTTGTCTGTGTCATTAGTCATCTTAGCTGTATCTTCCCAAGACTGACCATGCTACGAAGTCTGGTGACATGCACAGATCTCTGCTCTATCCTTGCCAGTCAGAAAGAGACCAGTTAGGGAGTATACACAGTTCAGTGCCTTGTGCAAGGTCCAGCTTGCAATTAATCCTGATGAAATGCAATCGCCAAAAACAGCTGGTTTATGAAAATTGAGACCTCATCCAATTTATGGGGAAACCAGAGCTGGTTGTGAGTCTCTGATTTTAGCTGAATGGTTTATAATTTTTGTTTTGTTTGGTTTTGTTTCCAGGAAAACACCAGAAGTTACTTCAGAATTGTATAAGCACTAAAACCATCTGAAAGCACTAATGCAGGCTTCCTTTCTTCCAGCCTTTCCTCATTTCTAGGGCTCTCATCTCCCACTAGTATCTCCCTGGGATCTTTCAGCAAGGCAAGCAACACACATAGTATGGTTCATCACTAGCTTGAAGGGAGCAGAAACTGATGTTTCCCCATGTCAATCTCTGTTCTTACTGATGGAAGTAAACAGATAAAAGGTTTTCATTCAGGTAAGATCCCAAAGGAGTACAAATCAAAAATAATTTAATTATAACCTGCTTTTAAAGACTTTTCCTAGGAACATTTCATATTGAAATAAAAATAAAAGACCCAGAAAAATATGCAAGTACCATTTCTTTAAGCTCCCAGCTGCGTAGTTCCACAACCGTATTATATCAGACCTCGTATCTTCTCTGGATAGACAAGATGGGACAGGAGGAATGTGGCTAAAGGCCAGACTCCCATCAGATCGGACTATTTAAAAGCCTTACTTGCATTATAAATACTGTGAGCTGGGCCAGACACTGCTGTGAAATGCTGGGGCATCATGCAACACTATGATTTGGAATCCCCTAGATGGGAGAAGGAAAGAAAAGTCCCTCATCCCTGAGGCAGTGAACTATGAAGGAGAAAACACCTTTTAACTCATGGTTTTAGGTCTTCCGGGGGAAGGATCCAATCACAGAACAAAATTTTAGAAGAGAACACATGAATTCAGAATCTGACTCTTCTTACCAAAGCTGGAATTAACCTCAGAAAAAGCCTTACTATATTAAAATTAATACACACCACTGTAATAATACACACCAAATACACACAACAAAAAAGAATACAATAAACTACAATGCCAATAAAGCAACACCCCTTTTAATAAAAAATATAATGAAAAAAATCCTGGAATACAAATAAATAGAGAGTTCTTTCCACAGCAAAGGGAGAAACCTCTAAGAGACTTGGACTCATTTTACTTGCAAAACGTTTAGATGCTATGAAAATGAGAGTAAGAATAAAGTTGAAGAGAGATAATAATTACATGCATTAGTAAGTAGTGAGTTTCCAACTGATTACTTTAATTCTTTTGCTTGTTAGTAGACCTATAAACACCTTGGCTGTTATCTTACCTTGTCCGTGACTTTGCCTGGATAACTGCACTTAGCGCTTACCTGATTTTTGAGAGTGATAATACACAAGCATCCTAGAGGTACACTTCAAGACCACCAGTCAAACATGAAGGCTCAGATTCATCATCTTTCTCTAATACTCAACAGAAGTTTTTAACCTCAGACCAAGATCTGAACCGCCATGAAAATGTGCCTATCCCTGTTCTCTTCACATACAGGCCTGAATTAAATACTTCATTTTGGCCAGGATAAGTTCATTCTTTGGCAAATAGATGTCATATTGCTGCTACCTATCTGATGTAGAGAATAAAAATGAACAAGTCGAATGGTGAGTTAAGAGAGATTTTGCAAAACAGCTCTAATTAACACATACTCTATAATGTGACCTAATGTGACCTTATCTAAAGGTCATTTTACAGTGTAGGAAGAAGACTAAAAGCTGGGACACAGGAGTTCAATACTTGGTGATATCAGAAGTTTTATCCATGACCTTAGCTTTAATCTGCCCTTGCTTGAGTTTCCCAAGTGCAGACATAGTAATCAGTAGTTCCTCTCTCCAGGGTGTACTCTGATTCTTACATGTGACATGTCCTAACACTGCTGCAACAAGATGTAGATATAGTTAGATGGACAGATAGACAGACATAAAGACATATGCGCACACACACAAACCTAACACTCAGAATGCCTCAATTTGACTTGTTTTCAAGGCACTGGTGCTGTCCAAAATGTTAGAAAATATCAATACCAGAATACAGGTAGGAAGATACAAGTCAAAAATGCCAGAATATGAAGAGCTCCTAGAAATATTCCAAATGGTTGGAAAAATTGGTCTTTGGTCTGAAGGCTGACAGTAAAGATCAGAAAATAATTTTTGGAAGAAAGAGGGCAAACGTGGAGTATTTTCCCTTATCATTTTTTCTATTTTCACTCTGCTAATCCTTTGGTTTTGAATATTGAAAATATTCTGAGCTATAGTTTTCTTTCTCTTTTCTGTTTGGTCAGATTTGTCTATGAGCCTTCCTCCTAGTTCTTCCTTATGCTCCAAAAACATTAGCTCACTCTCTGTCTCTGCCATTCAGCCTTATTCCAACTCCTCCTCCTGGTCTAATTAACTGGGAGCTGTAAAGAGCAATTAGTCATGAGATAGCAGGAAAAGGGGGAGAGAAACCATTAAAGTTATGACTCACCTGTCTTCTATCCGAACCCAAAGGTCATTGAACTGCCTCTGGCGATGATGCTTGTGCTGCTTTTTGTGCCATTTCTTTTGCCTGCCAAACTCTTCCAGCTGGCTGATGCTGTCTGGCAGCAGGAGGTGAGGAGATAGGCTGTCTTCTTCATCTATCTGCAGGGGCTTCAGGGAAGGAGATGTCAGTGGAACCTGTTCAGAAAACTGGACAGCGGGCAGGGCAGTTGCAGAAGACCCCTCTAAGGCAGGGCTTGTCTTTGTCGTCTTTGAACTGTAAGATACAACATTGAAAGATTCGATACAGAAACGGGTGATTGTGCTAAGAAAAGGTGGAAGTAGAGGACTGTGCTACTTCATGGGTGTTGCAAGCTTCTAAGAAGGTGTACAAGGAGAAAGGCTTTGAGGGCAGTGACCAAACACAATAGGGCCTTTTCCTACAAACTATCAAGTGGATGTCAAACTGACAAAGGGTGAAGAGAGAGATGATACACTATTGCCCTTTCCTGGCATTTTAATTATTTCTTACAGGCTTTAGAGACTGCTGGTCATGCTCAAAATCACCTCACATTTTGACCTGAAAGTTAAATGAGAAAACCAGGTTTATCAGTGAGGAAAATAGATTATCAACTAATGAATATCTTAGCTGAAGTTGAACATATATTAATGGGATAACACAGGTTCCCTTCTTTGATTTTTCAATTTGGGATAACTTCTCTGTAAAACAAGCAATTTCCCTGGCTGCAATAGTAACTATGCTTCCTCATCTGAGTTAGGAAAAGTGATGGGGATGATCCGAATGATGACAGCAGCACAGTCTAACAGGCAGGATGCTGGGATGGTATGTGTGAGATCTCAACTCCAATAATTTTGTATAACGGAGAAGTTAGGCAAGAAAGGGGGTAAATGACCTGTCCAAGGCCATTTTGAAACAATATTCCCAGTGCTCTTCACTCTTTCTGTTTGAAATACTACCATCTCTTGCATTTGATTGGAACTCTGCAGAAAAAGGCCTTTTATTGTTTTCGTCTTCTAGAGTTTCATTATTTTTTGAAATAGGCAATACAAACCCTCATTTGATATGTGGCCCTTTTACCTTATGTTAGTGTGCTAGGAAGTCTCAAATAAAATCCTAATAAAGCAGCACTGACACAAAGTGATTTTTTCCCCCTAAGTTTAGTAGAAATTCCTGTTTGCTCTGACTTTGAATCTTATCTTGACTGCAAGAGAGGAACTTTTTCTGTCTCTGGGATGGTCCAATGACTTGTAGGTAAAGCAAATGAAAGAGAGTTAATAGTGAATGTAAAGCTGTGGTCTGCAAAACTATTTCTATTATATGGATGCTATGACTTTTATGATAGAAACAATTAAAGCCACATGAAAAGTTTTGCCTCCTGAGTGAAACCAGTAGGATATTTTAATGAAAAAGTAATAAAAAATCCCAAACTTCATTGGTGACAATGTACAAAATGTGCTGCAAGTAAAACCACAGGTTTCATTTATGGAACATTTTGTTCTCTTCCAAAAAAGTCACATCTACTACTAATGGTAGGATTTTTTTTTTCTTTTTTAAGTCTATTACAATAGTACTCAAGATGGTCATCTTTGTTTTTACTGCCTGATGTTTTACATAAGGGTTCTTCCAACAGCTACTGAGTATTAACTGTCACTACCATGAGACCTTCTGGCAAAAACTACCGTAACATTGCCCTAGCCAACACTAATTTTGTTCTTCAGCAATCATCTGATAGATACAAAAGACAAAGACACTTTTTGAAAACTAATTCTAAAATTCTCCAAGGTTGCTTTCATTAAAAAAAGAAAAAAGAATATTTCTCCTCTTTTCCCCAGCATTCAGACAGTCAGTGAGTCAGTTCCTAACATACATGCTCTTTCCATGCTGTATTTCATACCACAAAAAGATCTACTGGTTCTAGATATTTTTCCTCAATAAGACTTTGCTCTGTCATTTGTTGAGGATGAGTTTTCTTCAGTGCAGCAGCTTTCTTTGAAAGATTTAGGAGCTCTCTAAAGCTTTCAAAAGTTCTTCATAAGCTGTAGGAAACAGAGAACAACCCTTCTGGTCATGGCTGAAGCAAAGCCATCTCCAGGTTCATGTAAATGGAAAGGCTCTTGTGGATTTTCAGTGAATGGGTCCCTCAGGCCACAGTGGACAGCTGTTAATTTTTAGCCATTTACAAGCCAGGCTTATAGATCAGTGAATTACCAATTTGCAAATGCAGCCATTTAGTGGCCTGGTGGATACCAAGGTACAAACTTGGTTATCATGGTTTAGGCAAGTATGAAGAAACTGGATCAACCGCCTACAAATATAATGTAGATAACTGTACTGGCAGCAAAAAAGCCCTTATTGCCTCCTGCACTTCTGCCAAAGCAACAGGAATACAGGCTGGATGCTACTGCCCAAAGACAGCTTGCACTGGCCCTACTGCAGGTGCTTCTGCTTTTCACTCCACTGTGTGCTGCGAACTTGCCCACACCTGCCTGCAACCTCACTGTCCATGCCAACCTGAAATGACACGCAGTGCGATGGTCCCAACTGAAATTGAGCTATTGCAAGAGTTTTGTTTCCACTGCAACTTCCTCTCTATCTCACTAGAATTGGGCCTCATGTTCTGATCAGTCAGCAGCAGTGTTGCCTCAGTAATTCCCTGAGATGCTAAATGCAGGAGTAGCCCCCATTTCTGTTCACATCTGCCAGCTCAAGGCTGGGGCTGCCACTTGGTTCCTTGAATGCTCTCAGAGACATCTGAACACATAATTTCCACCTTTTAACACCTATTTTTTTGTTACACGTGTTTACCTTGCTCTGAACTCCTAGTACACTGGAACCAGTAGAGAGGTGATTTTATGGGCTGAGATTTTAGAAACCACTTAAGAGGACTGGCAGTTCATTTCTTATTAAAATTAATGAGTTTGGGCATCAAAATCCCAGTGGTAGCTTTGAAAGCTTCTGGCTTAATTGTTTCCACTACCATCGCATGAGCCACAGGTTGTAAACTCGATATTTCAGAACATTCTTTGGGAAGAGAATAAATAAACACTAAAGAAATGTTAAAATGTTGTAACCTAAAGAGGGCTATAAACTAACCACTTGCACTTTAGAGTCTGGCACATAGGGAATTGCTCCATTGTGGCAGCTGTATATTACATGCATACAAACATATATATATATGTATAAAAATATATATATTATTTTTTGTATATTACATGTGGTACTAACATCTGTAGATTCAGTATCTCTTTCTAAGAAATGAAAACACAATCATGCACACTGTGTCCAGGAAGAAGAAGAAGAAAAAAAAAAGTCAGATACCATGACAGTAACAAAAAGCCAGGCATCAAGTTTTAGAAATATGAGTAAATTTTTTTATATTGATGTAATAAAATATAGAGCTCTCAGTATGCCCAAATCTGATCATCACCTTACAGATGGTCTACCAGAAATAAAAACAAAACTTTGTCTCCAATAAAGTATGGATATTTAATTCAAATACATTTTAAGAATGTGCAGAGCCATTTTAATTCAAAGCACAATAGATTTCATATCAGCAAAAGAAAAATATTTTCATTATTACTATCAATAATGCAACTTTTCCATTGATTTCCATAAATTTAAGATTATTACATTTACGGAGGGCCTAAATTTATTCATATTCTGCCAAAAGACAAAAAAACCCTCACCAACAATAGGGTACCTGGACAAGAGATCTCCTCCTCCTCGGTTGGAGACTTACCATTAGATTCATGGATCATGTCATGAATTCTTTTGTGTCTTTCCTTCTGGTTTCAATGAGCTGCATTAGCATAGCTGCACTTTATGAAACCACGTGAATATAATATGCTTCTTTTGACTACTCCACTACTACCGAGACTGGTTTTCAAGACATATAGTTATTTTTAGAGCCAGCGAAAAAGCAGGGCTAGTTTTCAGTTTGTCAGGCCACAATGACTTTTCTCAAGAAAAAGCGAGAAAGTACCACTCAAATGTCTTGGTCTACACAAAGATCTCAGGCACTTTTCATGAATAACTAGATACAACTCCAGGCTTAGAGTTTCTACACATTTTTAAATCTGTCATTCCCTCATGGGATGGTCTTTGAGAAACTGAAACTATTTCAGGCCCAGGTTTTTCTCATATTTGACTTTAATTTCCTTCCCTTGGATGATGAGTTTGCAAAACAAGTCCTCTGAAATCATACAGTCCAAATAAGAAAACCTGCAAGTCTGAGCAAATTTCTTATGTAGCTTTGTCCTAAGGAAGAGAAAATACAGTGATTTTTGAACAAAAACTGTTATTCTTACTAATTCTTGTAAGTGATTAATCCACAGAAAAATACCTTTGTGGCTTTGTTTCATTTCTAGTAGATTTGCCATCTTTCTCTAATTCTTTTAATTAAAAGAACACAACAAAACATGCAAGCAGTTTACCTTCCATTACACGGTCTAAGTAATCCTAAGGCTCTCTTCCTTAGGATTTCTAGTGTCTCTATGTGTTGTCACTGACAACAGAAATTTGAATCATGATCAGTATTTGCTAGGCTTATAGAGTGGTTCTGGTCAGAAAAATCAAATTATCAACATGAAGTCCTGTAGCAGCTTCTTTGGTAATTCCCAGGCCTTAAATTGCTTGGATCACATTTTTAGCCAATCCCAAACCACCTGGGAATCCAGCTATGTTTCCCCCTACCACTGGGCCAGCATTGCTACCCTTCAGAGTAGGTACTCAATTTCTGCAGCTGGGCAGGCTGTTTCTGCCCTGGGGCTCTGGCAATGGATGGAGATGACCTCCTGCACAGGGCGAACCAGAGGATTCATGAGCTATTCCTGCTGCAAATGGCCTTTACAAAGAGCCCGTCTCTCTCCACTGGCTGAGAAAGATGTCTATAGTTGAGTGGGGTTAATACTACATCTTGCACTGCACCTTGTTCCCAGCAATAAGGATTTTTACATTAATTACTTGACAATTGTCTTAGGAGACCATCAGGCAAAGCAGACTCCAGCTAATATCCACTGCCCACTGACTCTTCTGGATTAGCATGAACGATGTTTGGGGACAAGTCCCACTCTCTTGCAGTTCACCAATAAACCTCCTTCTGGCTTCAACAGGGCCAGGAATTTGTCCTTACTTTAGCTTGTAAGGGAGAAAATGCTATTCAGAGACCTGTACAGAAATATCTCCTTTTAAAACCAACTCAGTTCAACTCCTGTAAAATAACAACAGGGAACCTGTTCCACAAGGTGATGCTTTTTAAGCACTTTGCTGGCCATATTCATCTTACACACAACTAAGTCTTCAGTCTATTTTTCAGCTGCTTTGTGGTAGTTTTTCTATTCCCTCAGATATATACAGAATCTTTTAAAATGCAAGTTTGCCAATTTCTTATTTGCATCTTGTGTTTGTAGTTTGCGCAATGGAAAAGTTTTGTTCACAAGACTGCCATGTTTTCCACACGCTTCCAAATACAGCAACGAGGCTGCAGTTTTTCCTTCACTCCTTATTTGAATTTTCAAAGCTGTCAGACAAGGAGAGATTTTGTCTCATCAAGAGACAAGCTGTGGTGATAGCAAGGAATGTGCAATGTGGCAGCTTTATCCTTATGCCACCGTTTCTTGAGATGCACCAGGATTACAGCCAGACACTAAGAGCATTTTATTATAGATGGATTCTTATAAATTCCAGTTTGGGAGTCTTTATCAAGGCAAGAATTCTTCGATCCCTCGCATGCATCCTTTCTCCCCTTGCCACAGGCCACAGAAACATCTGCTGCTTGCCTTTTTTTCCCTTATGAAGCTCTCAGAGCAAATAGTCAAGCACACCCATGAGACGGGCACCAGAATGTCCTGTCCCAGAAAAAGTTTCACATTTTTTTCTGCTCCTTGCTATGATGAAGTTTCAAAGCTCTTGGGAAAGCAACCAACAAAGGGAGAACAAAATAGGCAGAAATCCTAACCCGCCACAGGACAGATTTAGACCACGGTCTTTCACACACCAGACGACCTCAGTAAATACCACTGTGGAGTTCATCTCTTTTAAGTTGCAAGCATACTTTTTTTGCTGCAAAACAGAATAATTCCAAAGAAGAAATCAGAGGACTGGATTTTTCCCATACAATTTCAGGTGTTTAGCCAAGTTGCTTAAAATGGAGTCACCCTATGTTCCCTCTATAGTCAAAGAAAAAAGATTAAAACCCAGACTGGTGACTTAGCCTGCATACTAGCACCTCAATTCTCTGGAGACACCTACCACTCTCCTTCAGTGACAGAGTGCATTCCTAACTTATCTGAGTGCTGTGTCCAATTCTGGGCTCCCCAGTACAAGAGAGATATGGAATTACTGGAGAGTGTCCAATGTAGGGCTGTGAAGATGATTAGAGGACTGGAGCATCTCTTTTATGAGGGAAGGCTGTGAGAGCTGGGCCTGTTTAGCCTGGAGAAGAGAAGACTGAGAAAGGATCTTATCAATGTCTACAAATACCTTAAGGCAGGGTGTTAGGAGGATGGGGCTGGACTGTTCTCAGTGGTGCCAAGTGACAGGACAAGATGCAAGGAGCACAAACTGAAACACAGGAAGTTCCACCTGAATACGAGGAAGAACTTAACTGTGAGGGTGACAGAGCAGTGGAACAGGTTGCCCACAGAGGTTGTGGAGATACTCTCCTTCTGTGGAAATATTCAAAATCCGCCTGGACATGATCCTGGCTAACATGCTCTAGGTGACCCTAGGCAAGGGGGTTGAATGAGATGATCTCCAGAGATTCCTTCCAACCTCAACCATTCCGAGATTCTGTGATCTGAGCTGCTTCAGTAACTGCTGTAAATTACTGAGAATGAATTTGGGCTCAAAATAGAGCAAAGAAGAATACTTTTGAAATCACTGGTTATTTACTCACTCAAGAAAAGTCTTGATTAGCTCTAATTAACATATGAACTTATTTTATTTAGAACTGTTTGCCACAGTTAGAGCATCTACATGTTTTTAAACAGAATTTGGCAATAAAGTTGTTTTTTCATTTTTGTATGAGAGTCTACTACAGCCCACGAGCAGTTTAATTAGGTTAAGCAGCAAAATTCCATTAAGGTCCAAACAGAACTTGGAAGGTATCTTTGGACTCAGTATCCATGTCTGGGTATTGTTTTGCGAAGAACCATTAGTGTTTAAGAATTGTGACCTTGGTTTGAAAGGGAATTTGGTTCTCAAAACACAGATTTATATGCAAATCCTCAATTCTGTGCGTAAAGTGAAAACCTTGTGAGGTAGAGATATCCCCTTGTATGGTGAAGTAAAGTAAGTGAGTAAAGAAGTAAAGAAGTGAGTAAAATAGTTTTGTTGCCTATACCATCTGATTAAAAATGAGGCTGATCTGGAGCACAGGGGAACGAATACATTTTTTTTTTTTTTTTTGAATCTGAATGGTTGAACTTGCTGAAGAAAGCTGAAAATTGTAACATGCCATTTCCACATTTTCAAATGAAGTCTTTCATTTCTGAAAGGCAAAATGTTTCATTTCAGCACTTTCTGAACAAAGCTTTTTTTTGACTCTTCTGTTTTCATAGACTAAAATGCTACAAAGTGGCCATTTTTGTTTAAAAATTAATCTTACTTAAAATGAACCCCTCCCAACTAATAAATAAAAGTGACAAAAACCAACAAAATCTGACCCCTGCCTTCAAAAATGCTCCCCCGATACTACACTTTACTCTGAACTTCTTTCCCCTTCTCGACTTCTTGCTTCAATTCCTGAACTGAATAATCCTTTATTCGCCCACGTTTAGTGTAAGCTGTACAAGCTGCCCTCTCCAGCCTCTGAAGACAGGCTGTGTCCACAGAGGGAAGGACAGGCTCAATGTCCAGTCGTCATTCCATCTCCCACATTAATTAGCAAATAAGACAATTCTCTGTTCTTGTGGCGTACAAGAGGGATCAGTGGCTACCCTCAGACTCCATTTCCTTAAATCTCCACCTTCTTGCCATCATCACGCCAGTTTATTGCTAAGCTATTTTCCATCCGCAAAGTTTGGTTTAGCCAAAATATTCACAATGCAGCTCCCGTTGGCACCTCATTGAAGTTGTATTTACAGCTAGAATACCTATCCCACAGTTGAATACAGTTGCTTTTCTAATCAAGCACGCCCCTGCAATATGAGAGCTAGGTAGGTACTTTGAGACATCTGTTTTTTTTCTGGAAGCCTAGTTCACAAAGGAGAGAAAGGGCTTGACATTCAATTTACAACTCCTGCATGTCAGGGTGCCACTGAAAGATGTGGTCATGTAATGCAGAACTGAAACATTTTATCATCTTCTAATAAATTTTTGATTGCTGTCTTTGTAGTGATTTTTCAATATTTCTGATTTTCATTGCTGATTTTGGACAGCAACAAATGTTGCAGTATCAGCATTTCCTCTAGAGTGGAAATTCTGACTTCTGTCCAAATTTGCCAAGAATACACAGGTTTTCTGAAAATTCTGAAGTGGTATGATTACTCCACAAAATAAGATTTTAGGCTTGCATTTTTGTTATACTGGAATATTTTCAAGCTTTATTCTGAATATTTTTTCTGTCATTGCTTGAGAACCATTAGTAATAAGTAAATATACTGCTCTTTCCTCTTAACATAGCTTTTTAATAGACATATATATATTACTTTAATAAAGAAGAATGGTGGACTTATTACTAGGCAATGTGTGCTTTGCTTCCTCTTTATAAAATCTCAGAGCTGTCTGTGTTAGTTTGAGGTGATGTCATATTAATTATACACAACGGAATTACTCAGGTCCTGGGAATTAACTTCCATCATTAAATAGATTTTGAAAAACATAAAATTCTTATCCAATTTGGCCCAGTCCGCAGCACGGAGTTTCTTATGGTCTGAGTCTAATTCCAACATTTCCAAAGTTTTAGTTTGGGGTTAGGTTTTGGGCTAGTTCTGATTCTATAGCCTATTTACAGTGTTTTGAGCCACATATGAGATATCAGAAAATGGTGATCAAATGCTATCAACTCATCTCTGTAGTTAAGATCTCAGACTCCAGAGGATGGAAAATGACAAGTGCTAAACAAACCCTTCTTTTTCTTCCTACTTCCACTTGAAGTCAATGGAGCTCCTCATGTCTGTGGCTGTCTCCAGGCATAATTGCCCTTTGGGAACCTGTGCTACTCAGCCATATGTAAGGCAGGTTTGCTACTCAGCTGCACAGCTATTCTCCTGTCTCATGCTATGATATTCCCAAACCACTCCTGAGTTCTGTTTAAGCCTAAAAAAGAAAGTGCAGATAAACTTGTTCCATCTCAGTAATTGTCAATGCTGAAACAGGTTTCAAGATTAAGAAACAGACTGACACACACACACACAAAGCTGCTCAATTTTGATTTCTGTTTGGAGTTACTGATAATACACAACTGCTGTCTGTATTTCACTAGTTTGCAATCCAAACTGAATTCTGCTCTCAGATTTTCTCCTTTGGGAATTGGCTTCCCTTCTCTGCTGGATCCTCTAGAGAGAGAAACATCTGTGGGAGCCCGTATTTTCCATTACATCTTAAAAATAAACTCTCTACAGAGACATGAACTGAGCAAGGTACCAAATGCCTGGCTCAAATATTTTCATTGACTTCAGACTTAAACTAGAGGCAGATTATTCAACATACGCCTAGTGTTGCTTCCTATACTTTCCTCTGATGTTTTGAAGCTGGTCCCTATCAGAGATGAGATACTGGATGGATGACAGATCTGTACAAGCACGGCAACTTGTCTTCCTTAAGTACCTTGTTGAATCCAAGCTCTTACATTTGCAAGATGACAGATAAGGTAGACACGTAACTGCTGTCTCTGGAATAACAGAGACATGGACCACTTAGAGTGAGTAGCAGGCAGAAGTGTGGAACCTAATAGTCCTAAGAAGATCATGCCTGTAAAAGATCCTGACATCTCTGTTACACTGAATCCACTTTTCCTCTCTGTAGCTGACATTGTAAAACATTTGATCTGCTTAGCCACTAATGGCTGCTGAGCTAAAAAAGGAACACGAGGTTGGTCTGCCATTTCCTAAAATATTGTTACAGCCCATCTGAATCTTTTTTATCACAAGGCCTGAGTGTTTCCAAGAAAAGAACAATACAGTTGTCAGAAGCCCTATTCAGACAATCCTTCAGCCTGTCAGTGGGCATTTTTGCTGCACTGTAGTCTACGCAGCCCTGGGGACACATGACTGAGACAGGACAGTTCTTCCTAATACTCCACTTGCTTTAATGCCTAATGCTGTTTTTATCAAATCTAACCTTAATTAATTGTACGTGAGTTCTTGTTATGTATTAACCTGAGTTTCCACTGTATATTAACTCCTACTGATGAAACTGCTTGCATCAGCTTCTTTTTTCTGAATGAAAAATCCATTCTCCATCAAAATTCTTTTTTAATGAAGCATGCACATTGGTGATGATGCCTTAAGGAAGAAAAGAAATTCATTTATTCTCCTTTTTTGGTTGTTAATAGAAACCTATGAGACTAGATCCTGAAATGCAGTTTAAATATCTGCAAAGCATCTGAGGTTACAAACAGAAATGAACAGAGGACTGATTTTTAATGAACCTGGACATATATTACTGGCTAGTTACAAGTAACAGGGCCCAGGTCTTGCTCCTCCTAAATCAGGAGAACCCTTGCTGCACCTTGCACAGGTACTGCTAAGACAACAACATTTTAATGCAATGACTCTTCTGGGCTGTGGCATAGTTTTGGTGGGAAAGGATCTCCCCAGAATGCTGGCAGGGACACTCACATTGCAAAAGGATAGGACTCTTTCAGGCATTTCTAAATACTTTCATCAGAAGATGAAAGCAGAAAAGAAGTCTTTTTGTGAGACACCTGTGAGACATAGACAGATGAGATATTCAGAGCTCAGTACAACTTCATATGAGATAAGGAATAAAACTAGAAGTCACCTCATTTATTCTTAAGCAAAAACGTCTCTCCCTTCTTGTAACTTCTGTTGTTGTTATTGCTACATCTAAGAATCCCAGAAATGAACTATGCACACATTCAGCAAGCACTGCTCCGACGCTCTAAGGGTAACACAGGATAACACATGGATACAGTCAGAGTATCATCACCCACAGTGATACACTATTCACCACTACAACAGCGAGAGCCTTTGCAGCCTCCTCCTATGATGTCTGCTGTAGATCAGACTTGCAGCGGGGGTGGGTGTCACCATCTCCATGGAACAACCAATACAGCTGAAAATGCAGCAGGAAGAGGATGAGGGTCTGATGAAGGCACTCCTGCCTTCTTCTTGGCTAGCACTGGCCACCAGGATTCATGGAGTTCCACCTAGGTCCCCTATCAACAACCTCTTCTGAAAAAAGGAGAGGAGAGGACAGGGAGGTGTCTTTGGGACAATTCATGATGCCTTTCATCTTTACATGGAGGAGTGGGAAGAAATTTCCATGCAAGGTGTCAGGTGGCTTTCTGTTGGCCCATCAGAGGAATTAGGCCAACTGACTTCACAGGCAGGACTCCAGAGAGTTATCAACACCCTCAGGTGCTTTTTGTGTAATCTCTGCAAATTTAATCCATCACGGAAAGTAGTTAATGAGACTGGGGATTGGCAGGGTTGAACCTTCACCTATGAAGGTGAATGACAAATGGCTCTTGTTACAAGCTTGAACAAACTTATCTTCTACATACACTGCATATGCACATACACACATGACTAGCAAGTAAGTTCAGCTCTCTTTCTGTGAAGAGAACCCCACATGGCAATAAGTGAAACATCAGGAAAATTAAAACCACTTCTTTTGCTGTTCCCCAGAGTGTATGTCTTTTAGGAAGTCTCCCCCCTCCATTGTACGTGCGTGTGTTTCTTAGTCTGTGTTTATTTATTTGCTTGTTTCTTTGGAAATACTTTATCTAAGTGCCAGTTGTTTGAGAGGGTATCACAGCCTATCATTTCTAGCACTGCCTAGTTGCTGAAAAGCATGTAATATCACTTAGAACAAGTCTAACAGATGTCAGAGACTCTCATCAAAACTATGCCTGGCATTTGGCTGGGGTTCTAATAGTCACATTAGCATCTTATCGCTCTGGATGCAAAGCTGGAACATTTTGAGAGCAACCTATCTAGGACTTCTTCTGAGGTGGTGCTGCAGTTATGTTCACATTACAGGACAGTTAATATTCCCTTCCTGGTTGTTGTCTTTTCAACTCACAATTACTCTTCAATTCTCAGAATATCTTGCTATTTTAAAATTACTCGGTATCTACCTATACTATTAAAGTGAACTGTCTTCTCTGTCCATGGACAGCGCACCCTCCTGGCAACCTGATGGGATCAGGTTATCTCTGCAACACAGGCCCTGCACTGGAATATACAGTTCATTTTCAAAGGGTCTGAAGGAGCAAGGGTTCAACTTTTACGCTTGCAGCCATCACTCAAACTTTGCCACTGCTTCTTAACTCACTGAGTACTCTTCTTTGCTAGTTCTCCCATAAGGGACTTCATTTTTCACAGTAAGATTTAACAACCAAGGACTCCTCTCTGTCTCAGATCACCTTCCACTTTAAGGGTTGAAGGGCTGCCTTGGCCAAAAGGAACTCCAGTTTCTTGTATGCTGTATGCACAGCAGGGCTGATTTTATGCTGCTGTCAGACATAGAAAGCCCTTCTCTCTTTTTTTTTTTTTTTTTTTTTTTTTTTTCTGTTGCTGTCTGCCCTGGCAGCTAAGATCAGTTTTGTATAGACAACTGTCTGAATACAACAACTGCTAGATTGACAGGCAGAAGTCAAATCAGAAACAAGAAAGCCAGTACAAATCTGCTACTTTCACTAGAAGAGGTTCCACCTAGGAAATATCTATACAAAAAAGTTGCGAGAGGAACTGACGAGGCTCAGGCACTGCATATGAGACTTAATTTACACCCATGTCATACTCTGCAGTGACAGAGATACTTCTCAAGTATTTATTCCGAGCAGCACAACTCTTGGCAACTCTTCATACCGTCCTGAGTGTACTCGATCAAATCCCAATAGCAGAAGGATTGCCCAGTGGCTAAAGCTCTGAGAAACTAGGGTTAAACCAATCATGTTGTCATAGTTTTCTTTGCAAAGTTACATACCCATTATATCCCAGTTTTTCATCCATATAATGGGAATAACCCCCATCTAACAGGAAAATAATTAGAAGAAATATAGTAAAGATTAAAAAATGCATTGCTGGAGGGGGCCATAGGAGCACTACGGACAAATACGCTCAGGTCAGATTGTAAAACTGCCTCCTCATGTTGAGATGCTACCCATGCAAGAAGTTTTAATGAAAACAGCAGAACGACTCATCTGACTCACATCTCTGCCATGAGAATAAACGCTTAGGGCTGCCTCACCAGCCCCTTGGAGACAGAGAAGTTTATTCTTAGAAGAGACACAGGGCATCCAAGAAATGCTCTTTTTAGCTTAGTTCCCCAAGAAAGTGATCATACCGCAAGCAAATCTGCCTGTCCATCCATTTGTCCTGAATCTGACAGTCAATTTTAACAGAATTCTCTGAATAGCGCAGACATCAGTAACACTATATGCCCTCATTTACATGAAAATGAGCAGGAAGGAGAAAGACTGTATGAGGAAAGGCTTAGGTATGAGCTCAGTCACTTCCTAGATATCACAGACTCCAATAATGAGAAATCCCATAGGCGCCCTAAACTTCATTAGATCTGTCATTCACAGAAGGACCAGGGGTTTCTTGAAAAGGAAGGGGAGAGAAAGAGGGAGGCAGGTGGGATAGTGTACCCCAATAGTTAAAGAAGAAACTAAAATCAGCTCCTGCTCAATGATGTGATTTAAAAAAGTTCTGATCCTCTGTGGGTATCAATTGCCAGTCCTCCACTGTTTTCCACTAGGAATTGCTCACCATTCAGCAATGATTACTATCAGTGTAAATGCTTAAATACATAGGAATTGCCTTAAATTCATAGTCCTATCGGTGAAAAACAAACAAAACCCCCTGTTACTTCACTTTTTTTTTTCAAGTCAATGTCCTTTCTCCTTGAGGGGGGATGTATCCAAAATTGCCTTGGGGATTTAAACTCTCAATGCCTGTTGCATATCCATGGAAGTTCCACTTCCCAGTTTCATTTGCTATCTGAAATACAATCTACATAGAAGCTTGACACACATGCAGACCTCTCATTTTACACTAGCATGAAATTAGATGCCTCTAGGGGAAGAAAGATGTCTGCAGTGTCACAAATGTAAATGCATGGTTTCATGTGGCAAAATGATTAAAAAAAAAACTTATCTGTGGATCTACTGCACCCACTAACTGTAATTCAATGAGTGGATTGATGACTGCTCCTAGGGTAAGATTTTCAGCCTGGGTGATACTGTGGAGGAAGGAAGGAGGCACTCAGCAAAAGTGTGTGTGCGCCCAGGGTGAGGGCACCACAAGGTCTGGATGGGAGAAGTAGAAAAAAGCTATCCAATAACTAGACCAAACCATCACCAATATTATCCTGATATTAAACAGCCTTGATTCTTAGCACAAATGATTTCAGACATCAGCCTGAACTCCCTGAAGTTCATGCAGTGACTTCTGGATCTTCCTTGTGCTGGAATTTGATGCCTTGATTCCGTAGGGGTTGAGAATAACTTCTTGAGCAATGATTTAAAATGCCGCAAACGTAGGCAGTGTTACAATCTAAACCTACTACAGCATCAGAGGTTTACTGCTCTCCTTGTACAGAGAACCACATGTGTATATTTCAGCTAACAATGTTTTCTTTTGCCTTCAGAAACCAGGAGGAGACAATACCACAAAAGTATTTGAGATTCATGTGAATCTTTTTTAGTCAGTGTGGACTGGGATTTACATTCCAAGTGAATAACGAACATAGAGACACAAAGATGTGGGCACACAACACTATTAAGCTCTTGAAGATTATCTCAGTCTCACTCAATAACCTAGCCCTTTCTTAATGATGTTGGCTTTATATGAACTATAGCCTTCAGCAAAGCTCAATGCCAACAGGAACCAGCAACATCACAGAGGCTGAGTGGCAGCCCAGTGTAGTCCCTTGTGTTAGAGCTCTGGACAGACTGTATCATTTTTCCTCAATGGAAGAGGAAAGTGTTTATCTGGGAAGCGTTTCACATCATGGACAATAGGGAACTGTTTAGCTTTCCACAAATAGGCTAGTATGCAACTTCCGAGAAGTCTCCAAGGAAAACTTTGTAACACTGGCCTTGCCTTTCCAGCAGGGATTTCATGTAAAGTAGTTAATGCCCCACATCCTTCATCCTGATTTATTCCTGCTTCATCTTTGTTTCAAAGTGCTGCACTCACTTCAAACACAACATAGGGCTCATCTCTGTGAAATGCACTTTGATCGCTGGGGACTCCAGATTTGTATCGGCCGTTCAGACATAAACAGGGATGTGCTGTCTCGGCAGAGGTATTTCTGTGACTGGCTTTATTTTTCTAAGAGTAATTTGGAAATGCAAGGTTGGGGGTCGATGACAGGGGATTCAAATCTAATAGCCAGACAGGGTACTGGATATCGGAGCTCTTGGACTTTCACTGCCACAGAACTGCTGCAGGTCAGCAGGAAAATCTTAGTATCCCTGCCTTGACACATTCCCTGGGAGTGAGTGGAGAGAGGATTCGGTGTGCTCTTGCCACAAACAAAAGCACCAAATTAGGTCCCAAGTCCTCTGCAAACTTCCACCGGTAGATAGTGACACACACACAGATTTGAATTGGTCTGACTACCCATACTGCACAAGAGTGGGGTAATATCTAAGTGCTAGCCACTACATCAGCATTTAACCCCTGTGGGACCAACTGTTTTCTCACTGAAGTCAATAGATGTTATGACCGTATTGAGTATAAACTTCGGATAATTCTCAGTGACAATAAAAAAAATCCTGTTCTATAGCAAGGCTACGAATGAGGCAGACAGACAGGTCCACAGCAGTGATGATGGGCTAAATCACCCAGTTGTTTCTACAGATCCATGACAAACTGGAGTCTCAGATGCCTGTCATAGTGTCAAAGATCTAATTTACACAAGCACAAAACTACAGCCCATGGGACTACTGGTCTGAACACGAGCTCAAGGCCAGGGCCCAAGTAGATAATTCAGTTTCTCTCAGAAATTCTCTATGCCCCAACCTTTCCCTGTAAATTTGGATTTGTCAATTCTAAAATTTGATTACTGCAGCAAGGCATTTTAGTCAGGAAATCATCTTCATCCAGGACATCCTTCCATCCTATCAATTGACAGCTACTATGTCCACATCTATACACAGCATTTGATCCTTTTTTCCTCCCACATTCTGTTCCTATTCAGAGGCCCATTTTTCATTCTCCCTGGAATGTAGAGCATTTGGGAGTGTAGGTGGAAAGCCAAAATCTTTCAACACCAATTAACAGAAATTTGTTTTATTAATTAGGTTTGTGGGAAGAAAAAAAAAATAAAAGAGTTGATCCTGTGCTCTGAAAGCATGAATCACTGTCATGCACTTGAGAAGACATGCCCTCTGAGACACTAGAGGCTGCTTCTGACAGAATAAGTGACTGAGTTGCTTTTTTGGGAAGTCCTGAATCATCAAACACAGCAGTTTAATCCCCAGGAAATGGGAAGCATATTGGCATGATATTCACTTGTATGGAACATGAGCTCCAGAGAAGGGTGAAGCTCCAAATGTTCTGGAGATCAGCTTAGCTCGTGGAAGGATTTTAAAACCTGAAAGCTTCTCTGAAGTATCTGAACTGGAGCTGGGCAAAATATTCCCAGCACATGATTTAGTGGATGAATTAAACTCTTTACATACTTTGCAGATTATACGGGAATTTACTTTGACTTCTAATAAAAATGATTCAGTGATTATGACATGAAAATATATTCTCGCTTCTAAGTTATTTATTGAGACAAGTGCGTCATGTATTCACCATTCTTAATTTCCTAGTCCTGTCATAAGAACTTATTTTTTTTGAATACTTATTCCTACCATTAGCATTCAGTAGGAAGAACAGTTGAGATGAATACTCAAAAACATACATGCTTCTTAATCTGATCCTTAACCGTGGTTCTCCTAAAGGGACACACATGCCGTCATTTCAGACCCAAAGCTGGATCATGGCAAAAGGTCACTTGAATGCCCTTCATCTGCTCCATTATGAAGCCACCCGGCTTGGCTGAGATACCACAAGTTGTTAAAGGTGAGATTATTTTGCACTGAAGTGGACAAAAAATGGTACAAAATCATATCTCATATGTCTGTAAGGGTGACCTTCTACTTGTGGGGATATTCAGAAAGGTTTCAAACAGTATATTTCACAAATTGGTACAACTAAATCCACAAGGGCTCATTTGACTAGGCCACCAGTTGCATAGTGTTGGTTTGGAGAGCTTCTAACCCCTTCTGGAATATGAAGCATATCCCTATAAACACTCGATCACTCATAAAAGACAGAAAACGTACTTGTCACTCTATTCTTATGTGAAAAATTATATCCTCAACATTGTTCTAAGACATTATTCTTGAAGGAATTTTGAATGAAAGTGTCAAAAAGTAAGCAAGGCTCTGATTCTCATTCTTCCTGTGCCTTTTTTTTTAAGAATTCATACACATTAAAGAGCTGCATGCAAAATTGCTTGCGATTACACTCATTTTGAATCAAATAGTGTTAGTAATTACAGCACGACTCACAGACCTCCTGGCTCAAGGTAAAGAAGTCAGCCTTGGAAGTGGAAAAGCTATCAAGCCTAACGTGTGAGGTCCCTTTGCCTGACAACACGATAGCGAAGGTAAGGAAAGTCGGCACTGGACAGACAAAGTGACAGCAAACAGACCACAAACTTCCTTAGATAAATGACAGTCTTTCAAACCACAGGATACCACTTGATACCTTTGTGCCCCTTGAGCTGTTACAAAGTGCAGCTGTACCTCAGCCCAGATTGATATCAATTGGGAAGGAGGCCATCAATCCGCAGGACTAGCGCAGGCTGAATATACAAACAGAAAATTCACACAATCTGACTGTTTCAATATAATGCTGGAGAGAGGACAGAACAATTTTTCCTCGGGGTTAAGGGAGCCTAACAGCATATTCTGACTTGAATCTGGGGCCAAAGGTCTTCAAACAGGAGAAGAATTTAGCTCATAAAATCATTAGTCATCTAAAACTAGCCAGATGTCTATTGCAAGCAAGCTGAGCAGGCTTTTCCCCATAACATGGGGAAAAGACACCCATGAACCCTTCTCTGGAAAAGCCACTCATTTTCCACTGTGTCCACATAACTATGTAAACATAGTCTCAGTTTCCAACTGATTCTCTCATGGCTTCTTGCAACCAAAGACAAGGGACTAAACCAGTGATTCAACTATTCAGTTCCTTTTCAGCAACAATCTCATGACAACCGTGCTCTAGAAGATACTGGCACTGATGAAACCTTGCTTTTGACTGACAGTTTGGATTAACTTTATTTCTAGTAATGGACCAGAATTTTAGTCTTATACTACTGACTTAAGTTGAAGAGATCTGTATTAAAGTTGCCTGGAAGCAGGAACAAGATGAAAAATCAACTTCCCCTGTGGAAACTGAAATTCCAAAATGTGGCTATAAAATAATCAAAATAGCAATTAGCTTTGATACTTTGAAGTTTCCAATGCTCTGTAAGTTGACTATTAGCTGGTTTACAAAGTATGAGATCCAGATCTCTTAAAACTGATGAGCTGCTAAAGACCTAGGAACTTTAGGACCACCTCAGGACAGTTCAGTAAAGAAACTGCCTTTGGGCAAAAAGAACCAAACCCAAGATCCCCAGTGGTCTCCCTCCCTACCCACCGCCCCCACAAGTTCCCATTTCCAGAGGAACAGAATCATATGGAATATGCAACAAAAGATAAAATCTGATTATAGAGAAAAGTGAACGTCCCATTGGAAAAACCATTCAAATAAAATCCCTGAGAAGTTCACTTCTGTATTCTTTCACTAACACCATAAATCATTCAGGTCTTTCATGGAATTTTTGTAATAAGTTGCTAAATTCTACTCTTTCAAATGTCATTCAGTTTTTAAAGGTGGCTTAAAGAACATGCAGACACACTGGCCCTTAGAAATGTGTTGCTCAGGAAGTGACAGGATAATTAAGTTTCCATGGCTCAGAACTCAGAAGTTAACTTTGCTTCTCTACCATGTCTTGAAGTTTTTCTTTGATTTCTTTCCCCCTAATCATTACTATGCTTTGTGTCTGAAAAATAATTATAGATACAAAAGCAATTAAATCACAAAGGAAGATATTTTAAAGGCACATGGGAATCCTTTGCAAATGTAACGTGCACATTTTCATGACTAAATATTTTAAGCATTAAGTAATTATATTCTCCAATGTTAGATGAGGCAGTAAATTTGCCAATGCATGCAGATGAACCCTATTTAATCCCTATATGCCTTATACTGCAAATTACACTGTCAGAGAAAAAGCCTAAATTATAGGTTTGCTTCTCTTCTGAGAGCAATGGAGCTAGTGAAGGGAGCATGATTTCAGGCTCAGATCAAGTAAGAGATCCACATGTTTAAAATAGGATTAGGAAGAACTGCAGCATCCCAACAGGAAAATTATTTCACCCACAGAGAAAAAATGCATGCAAAATTGCCCTGTCTCAGAAGAGATGTGATCCAGGATGGGCTAACATCTCACCAACTCTTCCTCTGTCTCAATTAGCTCTGTTGTTCTCAATGAGTCACATCTCTCATAATCTTTTTACCCTTCTCTTTTCTAAACAGCATTTTACAGATTTCCCTACAATTCTAACATTCCTCCACATGAGTCCCAAACACTAACAGCTAAGCAGTCCAGGAAGTATGAGAGTAGAATAGTGGTGCCAGGCTGGCACCAGGAAGTTGAGTCATTTTGGTACCCCAAGGAACACAGCAGCTGATTGCCGATTCCTGAAGGCTTTGATCGTATCCACACGTTTCTGGGATGGAATCTGTCAAATTTTATTTTTACCAACTTGGAACTGAGGAAGAAAATTACATCATTTTTTTCCAACCAACTGTGCACACCACCTACACTGAAGGTCATGGATCCTGATGAAGAGGAAATGCTGCATCACCGTGTGGACTGGGTGTACTTTCACCCTATGGGGAACAAGAAAGCATTTCTGGAGGAGCAAAGAAAACTCCACTAAGAGGCACTGCTGATGCAGAGGAGCAAGGGTCACACCTGTAGGATGCTGTTTTAAAAGGACAAAGAGCAAACTCTTTGCTGCAGAAAGAAGGAGAAAAACAGCAAAGGCGCATTACTTCGACTAGGCCAGTTAAGTTCAACTCAGTTAAGGAGCATGGGTAATTAATTTCTGCAGTAGAGTTCTGAGAGTTTACAATAAACTCTTACATGGGCAGAAATAAAAGCCTACCCTCAACTCTCCCATTCTGCAAGAAGGTAGCATTGAGCATAATATCGGAAAGCGCAGTCTGATGGAAATGACCACTGCTGTGTGTTTTTCTGGCCTAGAAAACTGTGTGCAGTATATCAAGGCTTGGCACATGGCAGAAGGTCAGAGCTGATTCTGAGAACTCAGTAACAATAGAGTCATCATTGGACACAGGTGCTTCCTGAATTGACCTTGCAATTCAGCTGTTTCCAATTAAATCTGAAGCAGCTGTGGCCTTTTATCTACTCAAATCACAGGAATCCATCTGAGGTGAAACTTTCTCCTACCTCTTATTCTTGCCCCACCCCAAGCACAGAGCCCTGCTTTCTGAAGAAAGAGAGGGGCAGGGACAGCCAATTGGCAGAAGCAGGGGGGAAAAAAATGCCATTTTTATCTTAGGGTAAAGTAATGAGATACTGATCCAGCCGTTCGTTTTCCAGTGCGTGCGTTTGTGGACCACAAAGGGAGTCGGCAAAATAACAAGAAAATCTGAATGCTGCTGAAGGTTTCCAGGCAAGCAGATTCAGGACACTTTCCCTCAGGCTACAAAATAAACAAATGAAGCCAATGTGAGGATAAGCTCTCAAGTGTTTACAGCATTGTTCTGCACTCTAAGTATGATAGAATTTCTTTTACAGAAAGGGATCAAGCTTTAAATAACCTATTTTCACTAGCATCTTAGTGAATTCTTAGAAAAAGTTTCAGATCAGCACTAGGCAACCAGGCAGATCAACAGGGGTTAGGTGATTTTGGAAAACCAGCAGGTGAGGGCTTGCAAACAGCTCCACAGCAGCTAAATGTCATACATATGATTTTTTCCTCGATAGATCTTTCATTCTGGAGCCATCAAAACCTTATGAGTCACTCAACAGTTCGCCAAGTTCCTTCTGATGTCCAAAGACCCTGGGCTTCCCAGCTGCACGCGGGGCACTCTGCTCTCACACTTCCTGGACTGCAAAGCTGGCTGTCCTGCTAAATGTCTGGCAGTCACTCTACTGGGCAACCAGCAAGATCCAGGGGGTTCCCAGATCAGAGCATGACAGATGGGCTGCCCCTCTTTCCTGCTTCCTTCTTGCCCAGCTCATCAAATTCCCCAGGTTTCTCAATCTGCTTTCCTAGAAATCTAAAAAAATTTCTAAATTTCCAAATTTGCTCATTAACTGGTTCTTCTTTGCTGTCCATGATACTGGCT
Organism: Rhea pennata; assembly: GCF_028389875.1. Lineage (NCBI taxonomy): Eukaryota > Metazoa > Chordata > Aves > Rheiformes > Rheidae > Rhea > Rhea pennata. The sequence goes on along the minus strand of NC_084670.1, from coordinate 9,774,143 downwards.
TTCTGGACTCTTAGGATTTTTTGCCTGGGTTCCTGCCAAGGTTTCTTAGCCAGCTGCCTGGATGGCAAAGTACCTGGTCAGTAAAGAAACTCAGACAGCCAGGATGGTAAGACGGCCTAAACCTCAGGTGAGTGGAGAGCTGGGAAACATCAGTATTTTAGTGCTTTCAGTGAAAGATCTGGAATCTCCAGCCTTTCTTTTCAAAAACTAAAGGCTTCAGTCTTCTTTCCTGATTTAAAATAAATTATAATTACTCCCTTTCCCTCAAAAATATAATCTTACTTTTTTGTTGTTAGATGAAAATTCCATTTATTCCATCACTTTACTTTCCTCTGGCATCTTAAAAAAGAAGAGCTTGGCTCAAAAGTTGTGTTTGTCGCTAGATGACAGAAATCTGAAACTCTAGGCATTCTTTTCTGTCAACTTAAAAAGGACCCATTTCACAACCTGGGCTCAGCATTTTGGACACAGAAAGCCAGTAATCTTCTGGCTTTACCCAGACAGTACGTAACTAACAGTCTAAACAACTTTGATCTTTGTCCTGTTTAATTCTTCTCAAATCTTTTTTCTGATACACAGAACAGTACTAGTATTTTTTTTCTTCCCTAAAAAGGTGTTCTCTTGTCCTTTCTGAAATGGAAATGGATGGCAGAGCCTAAATGAAATGATACCAGACTACTCCACCTATTTATGAACATACTGATATGACTGTTTCATTATTACTGACCAATAAAGCAATAATAATTATACTATTCTAGGAGCAGAGATACTAAAGAGAAATACTGTTTGCTCTTTTGCAAAGGTATCATTGCTAGTAAGTAGGACATTGCATTAGTGTTTTGCTGAGTTTACTTCCATCATTTTAAATGATGGACTTAACCTGAGAAAGATTGTCCAGCAACTTACTGTCCAGAAATCATTGGTATTCAGCCAAAACCATACTTAGTTTCATTATGTTATATATACCTCTAAGAGTTCCTACGTGTCATCTCAAGTTGTTCCTTCTAGTCCTTCTGGGCACACTCCACACACAATAATCCTTTTCAGAATTCCCTTGGCCAAAATACAACCATGCAGCTGCTTCAGTTTTTCCCAACCATTGTATTTTCTCCATGTGCTATCCACCCCCACTACTCTCTAAATTAGAGTTCAGCTGATCTTCCCTGAACACCATCCAATTTTACAATTGTCTGTGCCAGAATGGAACGCAATGGGCTTGACTCCCTTATACAACTTATCTTAAAGTAAATCAGAAAAGTCTCTTTTGGATGCAAACAGAGGAGAGAAAGACCTGTTATATCATGTATAGCTCTATAGGTATCAAGACAAAAACTATCTCTGTGATACATAAAAATTTATTCTTGGAAGCAGCTCAAAATCCATTCTGAGCTTTTATTTTTTTATTCTAGGTACACGTTTAGTATAGCCACTACCTCTGCTGGGTTCCTCTTGGTGTCCCTTCTGTCTATGTTTTCATTTCATCAGTTAAAAAGGAAAGAGGAGAGCAAAATAAATAAATAAATAAAGAAAGAAAGAAACGTAGACAAAAAGGCAAGGTTCCTTAAACTCTTCTAATAACAACAATATAACCCCTGCATCATTCAAAAATTAACCAGCCACCCCCTTGGAATGTGCTGCCAATCTTTGTCAAAACTATGTTTGAGTACACTGAACAAATGTGTCCTTTGCAGCTTGTCCAGAAAGCATCAAATACAGGTTATTCCAAAATAAGAGAGAAAGCATAGTTTGCAGCAGCTTCCTCTTTTCTAGTGGGAGCCAAGACTGATCACTTCTGATGTCTATAGCCCCAGCAATAGGACAACGAAAACACAATCTCTGAAGTTCCTGCCTGGGAGACTTTTTTTTTTTTTTTTTTTTTTTTTTTAAGGTGGTAAGACCTTTCTTGGGCATGTATTTGAATTGAAATTCAACTTTCTAAAACCTTCTCTTGTTTCTGTGCCTTGAGTAATGCAATTTAGTAGCAATTCTGAATTTCTTCAAAATGTCATTTATCTTTCTGTATTCTTTAAGACGTTGAGTGACACCTCATCTAAGACTGACTGATCTGTCTGTATCAGCAGGCCATATGAACACTTACAGGTTCATCAGCAGAGCATTTAATCTTTATGGGAAACAACCACATGCTTTCCCTCAACTTGGTCCAATATTAATGTGCATCAGATTACCCTTTAATAAAGTTTAATTTGCTCACTGTCCAGGATAGATCCCACTGGAGTTAGGGTACCAGTCCAGACTAAGGGGCTAACCTGCTACACACAGTGATCTGGATCTGGGTACAGAAGCTGCCATGTGTAGGATAATTCCATGGAGGATATATGTGCAGTTCTAGCCAGCAATCCAAGCTCATCTGCCATCAATTACATCTACCCTAGAGACTGACAATTTTAGGAATGACTGTATGAACAAGTGACACCACTGCAAGGATGGAGACATACACACACAGAGGTGCCCAAACACAAACACCCGTGCCCATCACAAACAGGTCAACATTAAAGGGTAGAATTGTTTCAGGTTTCCTGTTTCACGTTACCTCAGTCTATGATAATGTGTACAGATATAACTCAAGATCATGCACAGTAGAGACTATTTTTGGCCATTTCTCACAATACTGTGTATTCCTCTCTGCTCAAGGACTTGAACAGTCAATAAATTAATAGTTCCACAATTTCCAGTTGAAACATTTTTCATAGTAAGATAATACTTTCAACTAAATGAAAATTGCTGTGGAAAGTGTCTGTCTCCTTGAAAGGAAAGTTCGTCAGAAATCCATGAAATGTATGCCTCAGTTGTTTTGGTATTGTTTGCTGATTTTTCTTCTGCTTTGCTGCTTTTTTAGACACATGGATACAAAGGCATTTTTGTTAATTTCAGCCAACATTTTCCAGCTCCAGCCAGTGATAGTGCTTACTGCTCTTCCTTGTGCCATGCTGACTTCTCTCCCTCTGCCACAAGGGTTTCTTTAACCTCATCTGGATTTGTACTCTTCCTTGCTTCTGATGGTTTTTTCTTCCTCTTTCCCCCATTGTTATCTAAGACTGCACTTTTATTGCTCAACACACTCCAAGAAGCATTTAGGATAAACTCTCTGTCAAAGATACTTATGTACAATTGAGCCTATTACATTCTATATGAATCACTGAAGGCTTTTCACAAAAAACATTAAATCAGCCAGATTTTCAAACTATATTAAATATAGCTCTTCCAGACATGGTCTATTAGTCCTGCAAGTAATCCTCCATATTAAAACTCACCTCATATTTGGATCATGTCAAATGTGCCTCACCAGGGACATGAGCATGCTGCTCACATGTATGCCTAATGAGGATAGCAATTCTATGATGGAGCAATCAGCCAATTTTTATCTGAAGAATGCAGGGGAAAGGTTAACTTTGCACAGGCTAGATGGTCTTTCAACTAACCCTGCCTGTTTTATTTTCTAGGATACCTTTAAACCTTAGGTAGTCACCTAATTGCCAAGAAAAGTCTTTTGGGTAAAACTAAAATCCTACCTGAAGAAGAGCAGCCTGGCATGCAAAGGTATGAAAAATAAGGCTGGTGGCACTCTACTACCCTGCAAGGCAGAGGCAACTTAAATCCCCACAGAGAGGAAATGAGCCAGAACAAGACGTTCTTAGAAGACAGAGTCTGTGGTGTTTCTCACATAGTACAGTTAAGCAGCTGTGACATGGATAACATTCATATGTGCAAGAACAGCCAGTGAGGATCCACTTGTTTCCAGACATACTCTATGGATGCTTTACAGTGCATTTTTATCTGGAACTTGGATGGGAAGGGAGATACCTCATGGCCTCACCATCTTCCTCTGTTAACACTGTATCTTGCTTAGCCATAGAAAGAGGAAGAGAAAAGAGAAAAGGAGATAAGAAGTGTCTTAATAATATGTGGGGAGCTGCTTACTTTCCAATTGGTTGTCCAGGAGGGGTGTGCTCCACTTCAAATCCTGCTTGTCTCAGTACATCAATCACAGTGTTGTTACCCAGGAAGTGACCTAAAATACAGGTAGAAAATAGCACTGTCAATTAAACTGCTCCTCTCATTCATTTGATTTTCGTCCTTTTGCAGGCTTGGGAGACAAGACCAGAAGCTAGACTATCTCAAAAAGCAGGAAAGTCACAACATGCAGTTTGCTGGAGTTCAGACTCAACTATTCACAGCTTAGCTCACTGCAGCCTTTGGCAGTAGGCAAGAGAGTAGCCAGCATACAGCCTGATATGGGCTCCTTTCATCTCATATTCCTCTCCCTCCCCTCACATGGTCAAGGGACTAGGTAGATAAAATAAAGCCTAGATTAATTTTTTTTTTAACGATACTTTATTGTACAGGAGTCTCCAAATTACTAAGATTGTCTTCCACTGCAGCAAATGAACTTCTTACGTGGGTATTAGACTGCAGTGGTGAAAAAAAGATTGCTAGGGCTTTGACTCATATATTGGAACAACTTACAGCCCCAGATGTCCACCCTGCCCATCATCATTCACAAACATCTGCTTATGAAGTAGCTCTGAAGCTGCTCTACCTGCAACTCAGTGCTTATCTATCTAAAATATCTGCCTACAAATGGCAGTGGTTCACCAACCGCTCCATCAACCATTCAGCCACCTGCACTGCAAGGTTGGGAAGAGCTGGGATGGTAACTTCATCTCTCCCCAAACGTAAAGATTTAATCCTGTAAATCAAGGCACTTTGCTAAAAGTGTAAAGGTCTTATTCCTATTCATAGAAGTAACAAAGAGCCGAGTAAGTATTGTAACATGTATGGGCCTTGAAAGAGTTTACTTAAGGGAATCCTACACACTTGAGGTCTGAAGCAAATCCTACTGGAGTCAATGGGAATCCTCAAAGGTCTTTGGATATAGACTCAATAAGGCAGTGTAATCCCTTCAAAGCTTTAAACTTATTGTCAGAGTTCCACATTGTTTTCAGGGTATGTTAGAGATATAAAGTAAGAACACAGGAACTCCACTATTAGGTCAGGTCAAAGATCCGCATGGCCCAGAAACCTTTGACTAAGTGTGGCCCACGGTGAATGTTAAATGTATATAAATATACACACGAATGAAACTGGGAAAGGACAAAATGATCCTCCTCCATCATGCCCTCTTAGCTTCTAGCTCTGAATGGCTAGATGACCCTCATTTATATGCAGGCCTTCATGTCTAACTGCCAGCTCTGAGTAGATTTATCATGAATGTGTTTAATTCTCTGCCTCCACGTACTTTTTGTCTCTGTAACATATTGTGACAGAGTGTTTCACCATATGCTGTGTGTAAAAATACGTTCCTTTAATTTGTTTTAAACCTGCTGCTTGGAGAACTTGCATCTGCGAAAAACCCAGTGCACATGCTTGCAGGAGATGCTTCTAGCTGCCTGGCTTCATAACAGAACCAAATGCCACACCATAACAGAACCAAATGCTTTTCCTAGAAAAAAAACAAAGCCAACAGCACATGCCTGAGCCTCTCTCTATTCATATCATTGTATAAGTAACTGTGAGTAGAATCAGCCCTATGGCACATTACCTATACTGCACAAAGACAGTCACTATGAATTTGAGGGTAATTCAGTCACCAGTTTTCCTTAAGCCTGGGTCTTTTTGCTTACATTGCCAACAAGGGCGCTAATTCGTATCAGTTGTGAGAATGATGTAGTTGTATGGCTTTTACTGTAACTTGCAAGCACTGGTAAGAGCTTTTAGCCAAAAGACTTTACTTTAAATGATTAAACATACATTTGCAGGGCACTAACATGTTCCAGGATTCTTCCACTTCCTTTTAAGAAAACTCAAAATTTGATTTTCCCCTGACTAACTTGCTTATAACAAAAGCCAAAGGAGCAGAGAGCAGTCCCAAAAATGTGTTACACACACTCAGAGATTCAAGCAACAAGACATTTGTGAGTGATTAACAGGATTTGGTCATATCCTGGTTTTTAATGTAGTGGCCAAGGCAAACAAAGGCCCCGATTCTGTCACTGGCAAAGTGATGTTGTGGAGTCAAGGTCAAAGGTGTCAAGGTCAAAGATGTTTCTGTGTCCATGTTTCAATGGTCCAGTTTCCCTTAACTAAAGTCTTAAATGCCAAGAGTTTTCTTAATGGAAATAATTGTCCTGAATCCAGCAAATCTTTGACATCATGACGGTAAAAAAGAATCCAATTTTAAGTGCTTTAAAGACAGAAGAAAGTAACTAAGCAACAACTTTGAATTCTCATCCACAAAATAAATGGACTGAAAGCAATGCCAGCTTCTCAGTAAAGCCCCGAGAGTCCCAAAACGTGATAAGCTTCAGGCCTTCCCACTCTTGCTCTCTGTGCTGAGCCCATGATCAAAGCTGCTAATTTGCTGGCTTGGTATCTTCTGCTGTGCATGAATGCAGAGGAAAACATGAACTGTCTAGCATGTTTTCCACCTCTTTTCTGGATGCACAGAGAACTTTGCTTTCTGCCCTACAGCAAACCCAAAATATCAAAACTAAAACACTTCAGAACTGGCACAGGTATATGTTAGTGATATCAATATTTATCTCATGGACACCTGTCCAACAAGAGATTTCTTGATAAAGCAGTCATCGGTTTCAAATGCAGTTCATTACTGAACTGAGATGGAGTCAAACCATAAATGTAAACGTGATAAGATATGTGTTTTTCACATGGTAAATTATCCTGAGACGTTCAGTCCTCTGCCACACCATTCACTTGGGAACTGTTCTCCAAGTATTTGGGACACTGTGTTGAAATTGGACTGAAATTATGGAGGAAAAGAGGAAGTTCCTGCTGAGGTAATATAAGTCTGGGCAGGACAGAGAACATTCCCAGGACCTTTCCTGAGATTACAGACCGAATTCCCATATCACAAATTCCTTACCCTTTGCTCCAAACTCAAAACTTAGTTCTTCGATTTTGCCTTTCCTAACATGAAGGAATAGTAAAATATCTCTTCCCATTTTTGCAAAAAGACCCCATAACTCTGAATAAATGAAAATCTTCATTAAAAACTTGAATGTAAAACAGCTGATTTCATTTCAGGTCCACAATTCAACATGTATTAAAGTGTATTCAATGCCCCAGTTCAACTAAGAGAAACAAACAAATACATAAAAAGAAACAACTTAAAGCAGACCTCCAAATAATTCTCTATTCCACATACACACAACACAGCCTGAAGCTTTAAAAAATCAGGAAACTGCATTGACAGGTCTTTGCAAAGCTTTACGTTCAGACTCAGCATAAAATTTTCTTATTTGCATTATCCCATATACACCTGGTAAACCATCGTCCTTCTCACCTTCAGCTTCTCCTGTTAGTATATTTTTTTTACTGAACTGCAGGACTTCTATACTGACTCACTCTATCTTTCTAGTCATCTTCTCAGTCAAAATTCTCATACTGTGTTTGTTTTTGTATCCAGCTTTTATTTTATCTCACAGAAACCCTATTGTGGCCAATTCATCATCTCTTTGTGAATAATACAAGCAACTTGAAATCATGCTTTAGCTCTGTGATGGCAAAACTGAAAAAATTAATGTCAAAACTAGCACTTGATGCTACTATCAACCGCCTCTTCAGCCCTTTCTGACCAGCATTGATGCCTCCAAACTGTGGTAGCTACCCAGGCAGATGGAGGAGCAGCCAAGAGAAAAGATGGAGCAGAGCAGAGGGTGTGGAACAGAAGAATGTAAGAGCAGACATATTTGGTTTGACCAGAAGTCCAAACAGCTCAATATAGAGGTGAATGCCTAGAGAAAAATGTAAAAACGCAGTAAGTGTATGTGATACTTCTCACCCGTTCTTGCCTCACCACTCTTGGCAGAACAAATAAGCTGGATGTGGTACCAGCTCATTCTCTGGTCTGTGGCTTTCTCTACCTTAAACACGTCCAGTCTCCTGCTGGACCCACAGACACATGCAGCACTCAGAGCATCTTGTGGCAAAGAGCTTCACAGGGTGAGAGAGAGCGAGCTGGAACAGGAAGGTTTGAGGAGAAAGGTGGCACCAATGAAGTCTAGTTCAGGTGGGTAGACTGTAACCTGAAAACACTCTTATGTCATTGCTGTAATTCTCTAGTTAAAGAATTTGTGGGAGAAATGTCTTGGCCTGCTTTCTGCTGCTAAGATCATGATAATTATTTGTTTTAGTACTAAAGCCCAAGAATATTTTCCATAAGAAAATTTCCCATATAGAATGACCCTACTTGGTCACACGTAATAAGAGATAAGCATTTGTTAAATACCAACAACAAGGTAGCAGATAGCATGTAGTGCTTTTGATAGCAGGTTCCATGTAATGAAAACCAATTTAACAAGCACACTGAAAGACACTTAAGTTTAGTATGGATTAGATCTGTGAAAAACATCAAGTCTTTGCCTCTGGCTGCCCATGTGTAAGGATATGCAAACAAAAATATATAATAATCGCCAGATTTTTTTCATAACATCAATGGGTTTCATTTACTGTCCTGCATAAAAATTAGTAACTGTGTATACATAATTATACATACATAGACAGACACACACACAAACACATATATGCTTCCGCTAATAACTTTCTAAGGTTTCTCTGCCTGGAAATTTTCATTACTTAAGGGAAAAAAATTGAAGAAAAGTTTGTGTATCTAGAGACAGAGTTGAGAGATTAGAGAGACAGAAGAATGCTTTTGCTTCTGTGTCATTATTCCTTCTTCAGTCTGAACCTGGATAAACTATTGCAGCAGTCTTAACCCAATTTACCTTGACAGCAGATGAAAACTGGATCCCAGAGGTCAGAATATTGATTGCCTTGGGAATTCCATGCAAGTATAGCAAGAGAAGAGAAAGCAACAAGAAAGATTTTCTAGATAAGGAATTAAAAAGTCTGTACTTGGGCATGGAAATGTGCTGCAAAGTCTCTAACAGTTTAAGTTAAAAAATACCTATTTCCTGCAAGCAAAATATAATACTAAAACATCAGTCCATTACACATTTGCAAATACAAAATTCATGATGATAAAAGGCAAACTGTATAGCACAAGTGTCCAATGTACTCTTAAATACAATGCTGGAGTAAAATGGTCTCAGGTTGCTACATATTTGTATCTTAAATTTGCTCTCAGTTACCGAATGCAGCTCAACAGAAAAGGCCTGAATGAAGTCCGTCCATCCTCTAAGTATATGCAGATACTCACGGGATCTGCTTGAGAACAAGAACCAGTGCTAAACAGAGAGTCATCTCAGAGTTTAAACACAAATGCAATGAGCTGGCTGGTGTGGCTCTCTGCACTCAGTGGGAATTCTGCATTAAATCTGATGGAGACAAGACTTTCTTCCTTTAGCTCAAGTCTTGTTTTTCTGAGACAGACAATCTATAGACTGGAGACGCTGGAGGAACACATTATAGAGCATAGTTGCTAATATTAATCAAACATCTTCTATCCTTGATTTTTTCTTTTTGGTTGGGAATTGTGCTTTGGATACACAAAGCAGATGTAGGTAATGCATTTCCTTATCTCCCCAAAGTTTCATTTTTCACTGAAAGAGAGAAAGAATATGCCACTTTGGTTTGATTTTTTTTAATTAAGAACTGGAAAATACACAGTTTCCTTAAAGTGTGCGTGCACACACACACACACACACACACACACACACACACACACGCCAGACACAAACTGCTGAAGAAAAACATTTTCTTCCTTTCTTGGTGAAATATCCTGGGGGAAAAGAAATACACTTCTCAGCCAACTCTAACAGTCACGACCACATATTTTATATTTGACCACAGAAACTAAAACTCTCCATTACCATATTAGACATCTTGATGACCCCATCAATAGCATATCTAAGAATAAAGTTGCATCCATGAAAAGTTAAATGAGTTGTGTGTTCCTACACGCAAAAATACAATCTTGTTTTGATGACAGAAGCAAGAGAAATGTCTCTAAGCAAATGTTGTGTGCCTTATCTGGGTCTAGAGATCTACTACAAATTACTTTGTCTTTTTGTTTCACAATTCTTTGTTCCATAGCTTAGAGGGATAAAGGGGTACAAAAGAGCAGGAGATAATTCCCTCACAAAGGACCTCCATTGCTAGAGCCTTTGAAGTCACGCTAAAAAAGCCTTGCTAGTCCATTAGCTGACACACAGCAGAAACCTGAACTGTTTCCATGCACACTACAAGCAGAGCTATTTTCTGCACAATTAGTCATAAAAAGGGCCAATGTAAACTGTGTTGGGAGGTCTCAATTCTTTACATTCTCCACACAGTGAATCAGACGTTATGTATAACGTTTTGTTGCCATTTAGACCTTGGGCTGCTCTGCAATCAGGAGTCAGTAGTCTCTATTCTTGTTTCTTTCTTGACACTGATTTTCAAGGCTCTTGGCACCACCACAGTGTTTATGGCAGTTAGACTTCACAAGAATTAAAGTATGCAAAAATTCAAATGCCAAGAGCTGCATGTTCACAACAGGGGCAAATATTTACTGATTTCTTTGCTCGTTGCCTCTAAATCCATGCTGTTTCTCTTACTCTGAGACAAGTCTAACTGAACATTTTGGAGACTAACTGATGACACATCAAGAGGTGGCTGTGTTAAGAAGTTGCAGGAAGAACTCCAGGCAATAAACGTGATCTGGATTTGTTGATTTCTCCATTACAGCATTCTCTTAACCAGCAGTCTCAGGACAACCACATGGATTTACTGGGGGGGCAACATGATATCTTACACTACTATTTCCTGCTATGCCAGATGTCCCAGATATGTAATTGGGAACCAGTTTTGTAGATAAACCCTCCAAATCTCTCTTTCCCTTCTACTCACCATCCAGCATCACAGCTGCTTCTATCCCTGCATCAAACCATTCTTTACTAATGAGTATCATTCTCTAAAAACAGGAATCCCTTTCTCTGTCTCATGGTGACTTATATTTATACTGCTACTGATCCAGATATTGTTTCTCCTTCTTCTTAAACCACTTTCTTTCGTAAAATCTCACTCTAGAACTAAGGATTGCCATGAATCTATATCTGACAAGAGGTAAAAGCAGGGTTTGAACACAAATTTCATTTTTGCAACTTGGATCTAGAGGTATCTAAAGGTTTTTCCTCCCCCTTAGTAGCTTTCTGCAGTGAACTATATTCTAAATGTAAAAAATGACACCAGGTAGCAGATTAGATGGGTGGTATGCACTGTGCCATGATGCCTAAGATGTTAGAATTGAATGAAAATTTTCATCTTAGATTTTACTAGCAACACAAAATTCATGTTGGTTGGGATCCAAAGGTTGGTCCTGGGAACAGCAAAGAGGATGCCCGTGCTCTCCCGCTCCTCGGGTTAATATGTAACAGGTTGGCACATGCACCAAGCCCAGGGACAGAAGATGCAGTGTGCTCATCGGCCTCACAAATGCATCCAAATCAACCATCCTGAGTGTCCTCCCAATAGACCACATTGAACAAAACTGAGTTCAAATCTAGAGTGGCAGAATGGGATTTCCAGAGAGAAAGTAGCTTAAAAAGGTACAGCAACAGAAATGAGAGCACTGGGGGTTGCCAGTAACAACCCCCAGTTACCCCCGGGCAGCAACAGCCTCCAAACACAATGGATGTTGAAAAACAAGCTCATGAGTGAGTGAAGTGGCACCACACAGAAACTAAGCAGCCTTAGAGACCAACCTGACCGTGGCTAGGCCTGTTGATACTATACCAAGGCCTCCCACAGAAAGGAGAGTGCAAAATGTCCAGACTAAACTGAGAACTCTGTGCATCATCTTTTAGAAAAGTAACATAGGCTGTCACCTCGGTTTGCTGGCTTTGGCTATACTGCAGGACATGGTTTTGCACTTTGAAATCTCAGCATTATGCAAAAATCTGGGGAGCAGAGCTGGGGATGTAGGGAACAAGCCTTTCTTCCTTCTCTATCTTGGCAGGAATTTCTGTGTCCGAAGTATCCCTTAAAAAGCATTTCTTCGGTACAAACTATGTGCAATGGTCTTGTAAAGCAGGCTTTCATCATAACCTCCTTACATCATGCCACCCCTTCTCCAAGGCAGATGGAGAAATCATTTTCCTTCTCTTGTTTGATGTTGTTATTCTCTGCAGTTGTGAGGAACTGACTCATAGCTGCTTTCGGACATAGTCACGGGAAGCAAAGCAATAAAACATAAAAGGCCAAAATGTGCAGCACTTTGAACGTCCAGCAATCCCCCCATGGCTCTCTCCTTCATTCCTTCCTTGCATGTAATCCCCTCTCTCATCCTGCCACCATGAGCAGTTACAGAATATGCTCTGGAGAAGAGCCATACTGCAGCCGGGTGGAGACTGGAGTGACTACAGGCCAAAAGTTGAGGGGGTTATTCCAGACTGACATGAGGGTTGTAGAGTGCAGATTTTTGTTTCCCTGGGGTGTCTCTGAGAACTGCAGTGCAATACTACACACAGAGCATCTCTTTCTGAAGGATGGACAGGTTTGCATGACCTTACTCTGTTTTCTTGCCCAGAGAGGTTGTGGAATCTCCTTCTTTGGAGATTCAAGGCTTCACAGCCCGCCTGGACGCAACCCTGTCTACCATGCTCTAGGTGACCCTGCTGAGCAGGGAGGTTGGACTAGATGATCTCCAGAGGTCCCTTCCAACCTTACTGATTATATGATTCTATGATTCCTGCTGCCTCTCAATGCAATAAAAAACTGTTCAGTTCTTTCTTCATGTCTTTCCCCTTCACTTCTTCCTCTCTGCCTAACCTCCTTGAGTAACCTTTCTGTTGAGGGAATGGAGCTAATCTGGAGGCACCCAAATATCACATGCTGGAGGCCCACCTCTGAAAATGGTTTGGTGAGCAACTCAAAGACACATCAACTTTCACAGTATGAGATGGGACTGGAGTCTCTCCCCAGACCTTATCAGTTTGGGACTGGTACTACACTGGCATAGCTTTCTGGTTTCAGACCCAAGCTGATGTCCCTGCACAATACTGTCACACGGGCTCACCCACTCATTTCAATGATACCTTGGAAATCTTTAGATACTTTCCTGAATAGACTTGCCCTAAGCATATGATGAAGAATCCAATAAAATGCCTTTTTTCCACACAAAGTTCAAACTTTCTTCAAGTCTAAACTAGCTGTTTCACTTAGATTAAGAAAAACAACACAAGCAAGAACAAAAGTGAGGTCACCTCCCAAGCATCTTGTTTGGCCTCTGTGTCAGACTACAGCAATGCTGAGCACTCAAGACAGCATTCATCTCTGCTTTAGACATTTAAAATATTAAGGGACTAGGTAGTTTTGCTGTCATTGTTGGAGAGGACAGGTACCTCCACAGAGTGACTCATTCCATTATCTCAATGAAACTACCTGTTTTAGGCAGGGCTCTTGCCCTCTGAGCAATTCTCTTTCTATTGACTAAGAAAGTTCCAACAGTTACTTTAGACTCAGCATCTATCAGACACAGCAAAAAAGCCCACCAAGATGCCAGGGGCACTACATGGTACCCCTCCATTCTTCTTCCCCATTCTTCCCTCTGCTGGCCCAATCCTCCACCATTCCTTCTATGCTAGAGTTTGCAAGGGAGGCCTTGGGGAGCTCTGTTCATTGATGCCTGACAATGTACTATGGCTGACTGTGGAGCCTATTTGGTAATTTCATGCTCTAGGTTTTTTCATGACATTAGAGGAGCTTTCTACACAGACAAAGTTTAACAGAGGATGACTCTTTCAGTATATATTCTTTAGGAAATAACATACATCAAGGACTGAAGTTTAAAGGGCAGAGGGAGGTAGATGAGTAATTCACAACAGCTTATCATCTCATCCTTGTGTCTTTGAAATATGATGAGTTCAATCCCCTCCTGACAACAGTAAGCACGTTTGAATTGAAGGAAAAGGTCTTTTGACAGATAAACACCAAAGCCTATGGATTTGAAATGTTCATTTTCTAGAATGCGTTTGCTAGTATGAGCTGGCCAGCCTTTCAGGACAAGATATCTGTAAGCAGAAAACCATGTGGACAGAACTGAAGCAAATGTTTGCTTGTTATTTTGTCCTCAGGCTTTACTGTGAGTAAAAACTACTTTTCGTGGCTTGCTCAGTCCTAAGACATTGTATGGTAGATGGCTGTTTGCATTTTTCCCTCTTACAGAACAGCATTATTAGATGGGATTTCTATTTCTATTTCTTTTATTTTTTTTAAGGTGTGCATTCCTTACTGGATTACATGAATGGGAATATCCCTTTCCATTCAAAGATGTGACATAAGGTGTGACTGGAGGTGTGTGTCCTCCCTGGAGTCATGTAACAGGGGAAACGTCTCTGTGTCCCTCACATGACCATCTGCAATGGCTTGGGCAACATAAAAAAATCCTGTGAACTTAATTCACCCCAGCAGTGCAGCAGGAGACGAGATGAGTCTGAGGAAAATTCAGAAAATACAGAGCATCTCTAAGAGGCTTCTCAGGGTACCTGAAACATCTCTGGGACTTACTCAATCATAGAGGACCACTAGAGCACCTTTGTGCAGACAGTCTGGTATGAAATGCACTGCCTTTACATACATTTTTTCCTGAGTGTCATCAACGCCTCTAGTAGCGAGGAAATCAGTAAGGAAATGCAGTCTCTCTTTTTACTCACGATGCCCAATCACTGTGCTTGGAGACTGACTTAAGTAGACAACATGCTCCCATCCAAACCAAAGTTACCAACTCTTTTCATGTAAGCCACTGACCAGCTCCGAGGACAACAACCACACTAAAGTCCCAACAGCTGGCTTTAGGCAGGTAACCTCAGAGCGAAGTGTTTCATATCCCATCACAAATCCCCTGAGCCATCCTGAACTAGTTTGGAATGAATAAGGATTTGCTTGCCAAAGTCAGACAGCAGTTGGGGCTGGGGAAGAGAAAACTTGTTTCCATACCTCCCTGCTCCAGGCTTGCTGTCTGCAAAGAAGATAACTGTGAACATGTTACTAAAACGGCTGCATTGATTTGATGAAGTCTCAGCTCAGAGCAGTCTCAACCCTTGGAAAAACTCAGTCAGCAAAATAGCTTTCTGCACACTGAATATCACATCTAATTTGTGAAAACACAAATTGGGTCCCAGCAAGGACCTAATCTTATGGGATCTGAACTTTTCTAAGAACCCAGTCAGTAGTTAGAAATGCAGTGTCTTTGCCTTCCTTATGCAAAAGCTCCTGGTAGGTGGTAAGAATGCACTCAGCAGCCTTCTGCAAGAAATAAATAGTGGTAAGAGCACTAGTAAACCATCACACATTCTAGTAATCAGAAGTTCTGTGACTTCCTGAACTAGACCACTGTATTTAACAGCCTCTCATGGACCACCCCATACAGAATTTGTCTAATCTTCTTTGGCCTTGTTTATGAATTTGGCTTCCACAATATCCTATGGTGATAAGTCAACAATGTCATTCTGCACTGTACGAAACTGTCTGTTTTTTTGGAACCTGATGGCTAATTATTTCATTGGGTTCCCCCTGTTCTTACTGTTTGCACAGGAGTGGTTCTAAACAGAGTTAAATAATTTATAGTCTAGCTCTGGTATAAGATTAAACTATGCCACGGAAGTTGGTGGCAATGTCTACAGCTCTGTCAAACCTGCAGAATAGCTTAAGGAGACTCTAGATAGGCTCTCATTTTCTGCTTGAAAATAACAAATCAAATCTTCTATTTGATAAGGTATGGATCCTTGATTGATACTTCTGTTTTTGATCTCACAGGCAATTATTTCAGACCACATTGGTTCCTTTCATCTTTTCCAGGAGCCCATTTTTAGTGATTCATTTGGTTGTGGCAGCAACACCAAACTGTAGTGTCTCAGAAGTGAAAAACGCAGTGATCTATAGCAAAAAATCACAGTGATGCCTCAGAAAAATGCTGGCTTTCTGACAGTTACGCATTAGAGGTTAAACACTGTGCGAAAGCAGAGAGTACTGTATGCTTTCAAGCCTATTTCTTGAGCCAGTGCTCTGCTTGCATAGAAAATGGAGGGCATTTTATCAAACTTAAAAAAGGAAATTCTTCAAGAAAACCAAAAGCTAGACTCCTCAGTCAGAATCTCTTTAACTATAAGACCTTCACGTCTCTAAGACCACTGATGGTTCATGCTTTTCTTAGAAAAATCCAGTTGGCCACTGGATGTCACTGTTGCAGCAGAAAAACACACAAGAAAGTTCACAAATCAGGCTGTGAATAAGGTGAGGTGAAGTCACCTAAACCTGGGAATGGCCTTTTCTTTCAGCTGGCCAACACAATGCTTGTGGCTCATACAGCCCTGCCCATATGAACAGCTGGAGGCAACACACGTTCAAGAGAGTTGTGGTCTCCATCATCATCTGCTGGAAAATCCTTCACAGAGCTCATGGACTCCGACTTGCTCAGATATGGGTGCTCCTGCACCCAACCTGCCCACCAGTTTGGCCTCACTCTTCTCTTTCCACCCTGGCATGGACTCAAGGCACCTAAGGCACAGCTTCATTACATAGTGCAGCACAGCGGGGATATTTTCAAGCTTGCTGTTGGTCTTGGACTCAAAGCTGTTACATGCAGTCTTGCAATGTGCTTTCAGCTGGCTCTGCTTAAAGGGCATTTATAGCTCAGATACTGCATTAATGCAGTTGCATGATTTTCAAGGCCAGAGCTAGTATCTCCACAGAAAACAGCTTTGTGATATGTAAATTATTTGCTTGCTCTGAATTCATCCAGGCATCTCTGGACTGCACTCAGTCATATAGTGGAAATCTGCCCTTAAACAGCATTTGGAGCATTTTAATTAAGATAACGAATGATGTCTTTCCACCATCGTGGCAGGCCTGTGTAGGAAATGGACTGTCTCGAGGACTGCTTTGAGACTCTACAACAAGGTCCTACCCTCTATGTGAGCAGGTGAAACAAACCTAAGTGATCTGCAGAAACTTTTCAAACTGTGGCTCTGGGTCAGGCCATGAAGCCTTGTGGGTTCAGGTGGCACTGCTGTGATATTGCAGGAGATAAGAGTTGGGAGGCACTTCCTACCTTCCACACCAAGTTCAAGGCTCACTGGTTTATTCATGCCTGCTGTAACACAGCTAAACAAAACCACAGAACGGGGGCTTCTGTCTCTGAGAAGAGAATGACGGAAGGAACATACAACATGTATTAGTTACGCTGCTTAATATGGTGCTGAAAGACCCTTGGATACATGTGGTGTGGGAGGGAATCTAGAGTAGCTCCATCTGGAGATCAGTCTCTTTTGAAGTGTAAAACTTGCCCAAGGCTATAGAATCAGAAAAAATTGGGCTGGAACGTACCCTTTTTTGGTCCATCCACTTGTCATAAATTAGGATTAACTCTGCCTGGGTATGACGGATCAGATGAACTTTGACCCTGAGAGATGTTTGTATAAATAAGAAAAGGACCTCCACAGACCACTCTCACTAGGGTTTTTCTTTTTTTTCTTTTTTTTTTCTTTTTTTTAAGTATTAGGAGTTTCTTCATCTCTCTCTTTCTCTCTTTAAAAATAAAGGAAGAAAAAATGAAAAGGGAAAAGGGAAAAGGGAAAGGAGACTCCCGTGGCAGAAGGAGTGGAGGCTTCTGGCCAGCAATGGCAGAGGCAGTGCTAGGAGGCTCAGTAAATCTCATCTGTAAATGTAGCTATGTAGTAGGAAAGAAAGTAGAAAACAGTCCTACAGTAATTGGAGATTCTCGGATGGAAACGGGCTACATGAATACACATAGTGGTCACTCCCAAGCTCATCGGTCACCTATCCTGGATACCACCTATCACAACCTAACAGCGGTGAGTTCTCTCCTGCAAATGCTTCCAATCATTCTTCCTCATTCCATTCACTTCTATTCAGGTCCTATTTCGTGCATGAAAACAGTCACATCAAACCTTCCATATCCTCATGCTTATACTAATTTGGTTTATAAATTTATTTGACCAAAAATCACGGAAAGCTGCACTTGTTAAGTACTAATTAGTGCATGCTATGCCTACGGAATATTTCTTTTTATTACTAATTATTCCTTATTAAACCATCAAATATATATCTACATCCCATTCATTACTATTCATATTTATGAATTCTATTCATATAGATCTGTTCTCAATCACATGGCCATACATTCTGACTAATTTCAATGTAGCTCTTTTCTGTATAAATTTATAAACATACAGATTTTCTACATACATATAAGTTTGGGGCAAGCAGAAATCTTTGATGTGAATCACCACTTCATTACTCTGGTTTTACACCAGTATAAACACCAATTCTTTTCACTGTTATCGCCTGTTGCCAAGCCACAAACATTAGGGAAAAGCAGCAACAATGAAGAAAAGCTCAATTTATCTGAAAACCTCTTTCATAATTTTGGTCCAGTCAATAGACTTCTACTGAAACTCAACAAGCCTGCTAGTTTTCTAAGACATGGCTGTCCACTCTGACGCATGGTCACTTTCAATAGTCGAGCAAGTTATTATGGAAGCTTAGAAGCCTCCAAATGCACCCAACAGATTTTGAAAAACACTGTGCTTATATGGGTTCACGCACACTTAAGGAATATGTTAAAATCCAAGCAAACAATTTATTCCTTCACCCCCTTTCTGTTTCTAGACAAGTGCTTGTGCACTCACACACATCACCAAGGTTGCATTCCAATTTGTAGCACTGTTATTCATAGTATTCATTAAAGAATAACAACCCCTGTTTGAATATCACAGGGCAAAATTGTTCACACATGTGGACCAAAAAGACACACCAAGGCTGCACTCTTATGGCTTCTGAGTGACAAGCTTAATAAGATTATGCTTGATCTTTCTCTTAATAAAGCTGGATGACATTCAAGCAAAGCCTGGATTTTGTTTTAATGGTACATTAAGAGAACCCAGAGTTTGGCACAGCTGGAGGCCTGAACCATCGAACAAAACTTGGCACTGCCAAAATCCCTGTATGATCCCAACCTCCCAGACCTCACATAATGAATATTTATATCTATATATATACACACACAAATATGTATTAAATACCTATCATTAGCTGGTCAAGGTCAATGCTCTGGATAACAAAACTGGATGTAATACCAAGAATGATGATGATTCTTTTTTCTTTTATTATGAATCACACAAATTAAGCAGCCCACAGTTTATAGAGTCTGCAACATGATGGACTGCTTTTAAACCACACATACCAAAAGGAATACGAACTACTCCAAGAAATAACAAAAGCAAAAGAGAAGTGTCATCACCTTACTGTTTAAACCCGAACACTGCAGAACAAACACACAGACTCCTGCTTAACTTTAACAATACCAGCAGCCTCAGCTCACTTCAGAGGAACTAGTCATTTGCTTGAGATAAGTCAGTGCTCCTGTGTCTTGTAGCATTATGGGTTAAAAGTTAAGTAGTGTTAGCTGAGTCGCACTGATTTAAACCATCATTGCAACTGGCCCAAAGATTATAAAAGACAGAACACAAATAAAACACTTTGAAGAATGGAGAAGAGGTAATATTGAAATTTTTGTTTGGAAAAGAGCTGACACTCCTCCCTCCCACAAATTTAGACTTGACTATTGAAAAAGGAAAGTTTCCTTAAGGACTCATCTTCCTTCTCCCTAGTCTAAGATGATTATGTTAAAGTAAAGGCACAGCTATGTGTTCGCATATATTCAGCCAACACACTTGTGTATTAGTTCTACAGGTAATTGCATGAGTCTCAAGCTTTGAAAGAAAGCCAGTGAGGGAGCAGGCAATTGTAATAACATGGTGGAGATTGTTTAGATTGCATAATTTATCTGCAAAAAAAAAAAAAAAAATCAGTTTGGTGTTAACCAGAACCGTTCACGATTGCCTTTGCTGAGTAGTATGGATGAAGATTTGAAAGTACTGAAGCACTGTCTTTTGCAGTTTCCAAAACAAGAAAATTATGGTCTTGTTTCAAATCATTTACAAATAATTTACTGGAATGTAATATACATATATTTCATTTCAAAAAGAACACAAACTTAGACATTAAACTAAATAATTAAACACTTACAGCCTGAATTTTCTTTCAGCCTTTTTGTTTTGTTGAGAAAATGAAAACATTTTTCTTGAGCATTGACCCAATATAACTTTTCCTGCAATCATCTGGTTCAACCAACAAAACAAGACATAAATTATTCTCACTGCTCTAAACTTAGCCTAGGTCTCTGTTAACACAGACGAAATCCTAATCCTCAGCCTCTCCCCTGTGATGTACAAAGACAGAGTCTGAACATGATGCTGTGAACCTCCCTATATGTTAAGGCCCTCTTCACATTGGAGGCTCTCCAGGCCTACTCCATGCTTGATCATGGACAAGAGGGCCAAGATGGGTTCTTGGCAGGGTACTCTGTAAAGAGTCTAATCCTCTCCCACTAAAGTCAATAACAAGAATCCTCTTGAATTCAAGGGACGCTCTTGCTGTAAAAAAGTACATCAGAAAACTATGCTTCTTTCTATGTTCAACTCAGGCCATTCAGCCCCATACTTCTGGGGCTGCATACATGTCTGGTCTAGCTCTTTTGTCTTGGCTACAAGAGTTAAAGCCTCCCTTTGTGTCCAGTCTGACCAGGAGTCCACTGAAATTAACAGAAAAATGCCTAGACAGCATCTCCTATGTAACCTATGGTTCAAATTTTCAGCTGGATTATGCATGACATAGCTCCAGAGCACTGAGCCTAGGGATTTAGAGGTGATCAGAACATGTATGGGAAGCAAAAAATCCTTCTTCCTAATCAGGGATCTATGTAATTAAGTATTATGAGACTATGCATTCTTGCAGGAATTTGGCCTCACATTTATTTCTCTCTTCAGTAATTATTTGCTTCCTTCACTGGGTGAAAGTCAGATCATCCTTGACTGAAATAAGAAATTCATTGCCTGCCCCACTGGCAGTTGTGTGTCCAGTCCCAGCAGTATTTTTCCTCCCACTGACCTCCACATATAAAGCTCTTGCACTATATTTTGGCTGACTGTTCTGGGCTATTATATAAGTTTTTTTGGCATTGGTCTGTCCCAGATTTCTCCCAACCTCCACACTTTTTCTCACAGCCAAGTTTCTGCAGGAAACAAAACACTCTTCATTGAGGCCAATTAGCTCAAGAACGTCAAAAGAAAAAAATATCAAAAGGCTTTGGGTCAGTGACAACATCAATAGAGAGGCCAAAAAAATGAAAGGGACTTGTTCTGAAAATGTTTTTTACTTTGTCAGAGCCAATTCCCAATGGACTGAAACAAGAAAAACATTCCTAGAGAGATTCAAGATCTGTTGTAAATTCCCAAGGCACATTAAGAAGTCTCACTTTTCGTTCTGTCTCATTCCTTTCTGAGGTACATCATGGGGGCTCCTGAAAGAGGGTGATAAGTCAAGAGATCTTTACAATGGTCCCAAAGTATCAATGAACCAAGGTTTGGGAAATGCAGGTCTGTAGTAATGCTCTAAATTTTCTCTTGTTTTTGAAAATAAAATGAAATCAAATCACTACTTGAATGCATTTTCTTTTTAGTTAAGATATGGGACTGCTTCTCCCAAGAAACAGCCACATGATTTCTTCAATGACAATAAGCAAAGCAACTAATCTGTTCCTCAGTTGCACCGTCTTTAAAATAGGATAATCATCTTTCTCTCTCAGTTTCCCAGAAGGAGGTACTTTCCCATTACATGCCTGTATATTGATACATATACTGCAGACTGAATTTCGGGAAGACCTCTGAGATGCTGCAACCACTGCCTTTCCCATTATTACCACAAGGCTGATAACCAACTCTACTTCCAAGATGAGGAATATGCAAGAGCACTATACACCTCCCGTCTTCTGCGCTTGTAGACTTCAGATCTACAAGCTTGTAGGTATTAGAAGCAAAGCTCACTTTTCAAATTTTTTGAAGTATTAATTAAAAGGATTTCTAAATATCAGCCTTAGACTGCCCAAGGCTGTTATCAAGGCAAAAACATCACAGTTTTTCAACGGATCTTTATTTAATGATTGACTTTGCACTTTCTAATCTCTTTGGAAAATAAATGCCACATGGCATCATAATATAGTGAGCAAGGGATAGTCAGGCTCCTAGCAAATAATTCATAATGACATCTTTTGGGTTAGTTTTTATGACACTCTTTGTAGGACAATGCTGCAAGTTGATCTTGAATATTTCACCATGAGAACAAAATATTCTTCCTGACATCCAGCTCTGTATTCACGGGTTCATTTTTTCTGATGATTAATTCTGAGTTCATGCAGAGTGTGTTCAAGATTACACGGATTCATATTCAGTTGACCATATCTGAGAGGATTATTTTAGTGTGCCCTAGTTTATGGCCCATGAAACATGATCCCTCTTGTCTCTCTCCTTCCCCTTTTCTCTCACTTTGCCTTAGTACTACACTAACAACCAGTAATGGGAATTCACAGTATTACTACAACAACAGAAAACAGCTTTTTTTTTTCCATGAAAAACAGTCTCACTCAATGCCTTATACTTGCTCTACTCTCATTATTAACACTCAAACAGATTGATCAAATCATTTCTGTCAAAAGTGTTTTGAGGGAAAAACCCTTTGGATTAAATTGACTTTGCTACTTCAGTTTTGTCAGAATGAAATCGCTGTTGTTTTTTCTAGTACACATTATTGCTGTTAATAGTGATGCTAAATCTGAATAAGAACCCTATAGCAGAAATACCCTGACGCTTACTGAAACCGTTGCTTCAGGTTTGGTTGTATCTCTCTGAAGGACTATGAACAGAAATATCTACATTAGTAGGTGTTTTCACCTGTACCCAAAGTGTCTTTTATGGTCTTGGTTTCTGAAGTGGCATTTTAGACTACCAAAAGAGACTAGGAAGTATCCATGCTTTCATTTCACCGGGGAGGCAGAGTCATCAAGTGGCCAGTGACTGTAACCCACGAAGACAAAAAGGCTGGGTCTCTGTAAGATACAAATAAAAGGAAAAAGGACGTTCCTAATTCACTCATCTTTGTTAGCCAAGAGGCCTAGTAGCTAGCTAAGTCATCCAGGTCTGAAGTCCTGAAATGTGTTGCTACACATCTGTAGCTACAGCTAAAGGCAGAAGGAATAGAGTTCACATGAATTTCTTAATTCCTGTGAAAACTGCAATGCAAAACTTGCTCTCAAACAGTTTTATCTCATATTAGCAAGCATGTTCTACAATCTCAGGGAGGGGCACAGCTAGGGGTCCACAGCCAAGCACTGGAGATGCACCTATCTGGGCACCTTCAGCAGTGCTTGTGGAAGCTCTGGCTCATAGGACAAGCCTTCTCTGCCACTGTGGAGCCCTGACGAGACACAAGTAAGCAACAAGGTATGTCCAGAAAAAAACGAGAGATCCCCCTGTAGTCCTGAAAAACCTTGAGGTTATTTTAAAAGGTGGATTTTGATGCTCACTTTCTACTCAAATCAATGTGACTTGGGCATCCAAATGCCTTGGACAGCTTTTAAAGGTCATTGTGTTGACTGGTAGCACAGTGTTGATGTTGGCATAAAGCAGGCAGATGCATAATCTAATAATTTTGACAGTGTACTGCCATCATTCCTGTCATGGTATCATTATCTTGAGCCAATTGCCAGCTGGGCTGAACTGTGCTTGATGCACGAAGTGCAAAGGAGCTTTCAACTGAGAACACCCTGCTAGCAATTAATAGCTGTAAGTATTAAGAAAAAGAACATAAATCATGCATAGCAATAAAATTTCACATGCAGTTGCTGAAGATCTCAAAGCAGTTTAAGAACAGGAATTAGGGTCCCTATGACCCTTACTTAGCAAGGGTGAGCTAATTAGAAAGCTGTCCTATTGAAATAAGCAGGGTTTCTTGCAGAAGTCTGTTCAATGTGTGGTCACACTTTTTTTTTTTTTTTTTTTTTTTTTCCCTAAATTGTAATGATTTATACTGTGGTGGTTCCTTGAAGCCGCAGTCTAACCAAATCTCCTGGTGCAGTATTAAAATAAACAAAAAAAATGGAGAGTTCCTATTCCAGAGAACTCTGTTGCTGGTCAGTAACATAGTTACTTTGGAACCAACAAATAACCAGTCTTCCAGGTTTGCCAGAAATCTACAATATACTTGTGTTTTGTTAAGTACTTAGCCTAAATTCACATACCTCAGTAGTTGAAAGAGAACTTCTGCTGCAGATGACCTTGTCTGAATTGATAGACAATACAACTTGTTCATGAGAAAGAGGATTTGAACTACATTCTTACACGTAAAATCCTTCTAGCACTGCACTATGCTAAGCCATGCTTTTTCGTCATCTTTACTGCTCTGTCCAGAGTTGCTAGGGTTTTCTTGGGGCATTACCATCCTTTCCCTCCTGTGTCAATGCAATTGCATGTAGAAAGCAGGGGTTATATATACACCATATTATTTCAACAGAGAGCGCCTTTCACAACCTCTTGGCAATTTTCTACATAGTGTCAAACACACTGGGCTGGGTAGAATGTTATTTTTCTTTGACTGATCCTGTCAGCACATTATCTGAAGCCTACCTCCAAGTGCAAGAGCCCAGGGAGAATGTTTGCATTGCACTTGTGCGTTACGCTACACCCATGCTTGGGCACCCTTTGCCCCATCACTCACCAGTCCCACTTTCTGATGACTTGACTGCCATTTGGATGAAGCCCAATTCCAGACCTCTGTGAGCACAAAATACAGACAGTTAAATAAAGGAAGACAGCTGGAAACTGAGCTGAAGCGCAAAAGAACTAAGAGAGATTCACGTGAGTTGTGTGCTTGTGGCTTCTTCCTTAAAAAGAGAGCTTTCCTGTAAATACTATGCTTATGGAAAAAAATCACATCCAAATATTTTTCCACTCGCTACAGGGAGTTACAATGTTCTCCATGCAATATGCAGCATGCTTCTTTTGCAATGAAGATAGGAGTGAGATCATCTTTCAGATAACTAATGAATACAACAAGCTTTTCCTCCTTTATCAAAAGGCTGGGAGTACAGGCCTACTATGCTGTTGCAAAGTAGTCTCCACTGTACTCTTTTAAATATTATTGCTATAATCTGTATACTAAGGAGTCTTTGTGCTCATCACAGGAGAGAGAAGGCCTTAATCTTGACTAGCTGACAGCCTAGGACAAGAGGCATATTCTGTGCATTTGGAATTGCAGGCAAAACAAATCCCATCCAATTTACCAAGAAAGAATTTTGCCAGCAGACCAGAGCAAAACAGTCTCATTGCAAAGAGAGTCACTGAATCATCAGTCACCAGGACTCGCTCCCAGTGCTCCTGAATCCCTGCGAACAGTGCACCTCATCGTCCTCTGAAGGCATGCTGGGGAAATGGCTAGCGCTGATTCACCAGCTAGAAAATTTCTCCTGAAGTGGCAACAGCTCCTCGTCAGCACCTGCTTTTCTGGATGTGGTATTCGTCCATCCATGGCCTGTTCAGACTGACAGCGGTTAGTGAACAGTATTACGGAGCAACTATCAGCCCATGGCTTTGAGACTGTGTGCAGCTCACAGAGGTAAGACATGAGGACAGGATCGCAACCACAGGGTTCTGTTTTACTGCCAGCGTGGAGCTCCTTCTCTATAATGCTGCCGTGCTGTATTTAGCATCCAGTACCTTGATGCTGAAAACTCCTAATACTAACAATTCCAGATTCATGCAAATGCACACGCATTATACAAAACAAATACGTATATATCTGCCTGTAAAGGAAATACGATATTTATGCTTTTTAAAGTGAACAAGAATGGAAAACTAAGAATTCTGGGCTACTGCCCAAACCACAGAGCTTTGAAATTAGCTGTGTGTGCACTGAAAAACACACACACACACACATACACACATACATACAAAAAAATCTATGTTTCCTTCCAAGAAAGTGTCTAAGTTTTCCAATCTGTTTACGACTGATGTCTAACCCACAAGAGACTAAAATCTGGGCTGGATAAGACTGGACTGTCAATAGAACATCAAAAACCTCTCCTTCCTGAACCAGGAGACAATACCGTAAGTGTCTGTACATGGAGGCAGATCTGTAGTTACATAACTTGTTTCCCCAAAACATTATGTCTGCTTATAATTTCCGATGAATCAACAAACACATATGTGGACTACTACTCTTCCAGACCAACACTCTCTATTTTTTTTCTTCTCAGAACTCGTATCTCTTTTCCTTCCACCTGTTTATTGCTGCCTGTGAAATACAGTTCAGAAGTATTTAAGTACTGTGAAATACTCAAATCTTTTCTCTGAAAGAAGTTCTCCTTAGTTCTGCCTTTAATTAAATTCCATTATATGTGATACGGAAACAGGTGAGTGAAAGATGCAGGAACTAAGGCATCTATAGCTCTCTAGCACAGTAGGGTAGAATTTAGTGATCTCCAGAGGCTGAAGGTAGCTAAAGAATGTGATAAATCTAGATGTGCTTGAAATAATACCTAGATTATACAATGGTAACTACAATACTTCTCTAAATGCCTCAATCCTATCTAAGTAATATTTAACTCTAAGTGCCTCTACTATTGGTGTCATTTCTCTGGAAAGCTTAGTTCTTGCCTATCTCAACAGAAATATTCCTCAGGATCAACTAGAGCCTTTTATACCTTCAGCTTTGAGGTAGAGAATTACCATGATTCCACCCAAAGTCATAGATCTGGTGGGGCATTAGAAATGATCCTAAATTGCACAAGCTATCACTTCCCACTTCCAAACTGCAGGCACAAACCCAGAGGCCAGGCTTGAAACAAGCCCAGGAGCTCTGTGGAAACATAATCTATTCCTCACGTCCCGCTACTGATTTTAGACTTAATGATAAAGCCATCATGAAGTCATTTTTCCTGCGGTAACCCAGGGTTGAAGTAGCAGGTGTGCTGCAGTATCTGGGCAGAGATGCGCTCTTGCTAACAGCTTGTTTGTCTGTCTGCGCTTGATTCAGGACATTACTTCAAACATTCCTTCGCTCAGCTCTACGAGTGCACCCAGACACTAATTCGCAATGTGCTGGCATTACAGGCTTTTACCGCCTTTCCCCAGCGTTTTGCATGTTCATCAGCTTTGGTTTTGTGGGGACGGATGGGTTTGACCATGCTCTGAAGGGAGGCGACACAGCTAACCAGCAGACTTCACCTCACTTTCATCCAGGTCAGGATTTGCAGCTGGATCTCTAGCAATGATAAGACCTGCAGTTTCACCAGTCAACTCCTTGCTGGGGCAATGCCAGCCAACACTGCAGCTGCTGGGTCTGATGGTTGGGAGAACTTGTCTCCAAGCTGTGGTGGGGTTTCACAGGTAATGGGGTTTCACATTATTACTTAGTGCCCTGCAGCACTCCTTAATGCAGTCTCTAAGTACTACCGTGGCACTATTTTTACAGAAGAGGAGGGAACTCTACCTTATTTACCAATGGAAATCCAGTGCACAGAGGAGCTAAAAACGTGTCCGAGGACCAACAGTTAGCCAGTAGCCAAGCCAAGATATGAACACAGGTCTCCTGAAGCTGACAGTAACATCTCAGGCTCTCCACATCCTCCAGAACATGCTTTGCACAACAGAGCAGGTACTCAGCTGTAGCACAGCCTCATAACGCTATGTATGACCATTTCCCTTGTTACGCTGGGGCCTCTCATCTATGAAGACATCACAGTTCTCGTTGTCCTGTGTTTAACCTTGTGCTAAATAGATAATTTATGACCGTACCAATTCCAAGAAACAAAAAGAAAAGCTAAAGTACTATATCTGAAGTGAAGTCTGGCTCTCTCGCCACAAGGACTTTATGGCAAAGCCTGAAATGGTTTGCTGGGATGTAGTATATCTAGTATGAATCCCTGACGGGTAAAACCTTGTCTTGTTTAATTAGCTCTCACAAATTTTCACCATCCTGCTTTCTCGCCGAGGTCTGAACTGCAATTCCTGCTGTCCGTACGCCATGGGGAGCGAGACACCAAGTTCAAGGCCACTGCTGGTGGCCTGGTTGTGAAAGGGCCTGATGGAAACTCATCTCATTAAGATTTTGAAAGATGGATGCTCTGGTGCTGGAGCAGCTCAGAGTTCTCAGCTGGAGTTTCTGCTGGCCTCTGACTCTCGCTTTGTAATATTTTAGGTTTTGCCTGCTGGAAAACGACTTTTAAGAATGCTCTTGAGTGCCAGTGTTTGGAACTAGATCTGTTTCCAGCATTCCCAAATCCTGGGATGTTCAGAGCTGATATGCTGACTCAGAACACTTGAGACAAGCAAGTTAGTGAAAAGTTCAATCCAGTGGTAATTAGATCTGGTGGAATTAGACCTCTGTATGATTTATTTAGTGTTTTGTAATCAATGTAGAGTGTTAACATTATCCATTTGCTTCCAAAATTCTGTTTGGAAAAGAGCAAGACTAGTCAAACCAAATGCCTCCAAACTTTAAAATATCAGTCTCTTTTCCTTGTGAAAGGAATTGTTCCAATTTCTGCAGGGATGCCTGACACTTCAGCTGAATCCTCTCAATTAACTTATTAATAAATTGATAGGAATAAAATTGTTAAGTCACATGATATTTTCCTGTTCCATAGTAAAGAGACCAAAATCTTTTACAGAGGATAACAACAAAAGTCACCCAAAGAGTTTTGAGGTAACATCTATTTATCATGAAATATAGGCATTTTATGAACAAATTTGAAAA
Source organism: Rhea pennata (assembly GCF_028389875.1). Classification (NCBI taxonomy): domain Eukaryota; kingdom Metazoa; phylum Chordata; class Aves; order Rheiformes; family Rheidae; genus Rhea; species Rhea pennata. The sequence goes on along the minus strand of NC_084670.1, from coordinate 9,745,499 downwards.
TTCTGAACTGTGTGGGTGATTCAGACAGTAAACGATAGGATCCAAATTATGACAAATTATTGGGATTTCCTGATGCTCACCTCCTCCCCACCTCCCTGTTTCCTTTTGTGCACCAGAGAATTTTCACCAATAGTTCCTGAAAAACACTTTCTTGTCTCCTGAGCCTTGTGGTCTCCACCGCATAGCTGCTCTGGGGCCCACTCTGTCACGTTTAAAACCTAGGGAGGATATGCTACAAAGCGAGAAGACTTATGGCTGTGGTAATCAGGAAAGCCCTCTGGCACACAGGGAAATACGAGGCAGCACGCTCCAACCTAGCAGGGCACCAAGGCTTGCCACAAGCATACAGGGAGCTGGAGCTGTCTTTCAAGAACATATCTGCAGATCAGGGAGTTCAGTTATTCTGCTTTGCGTCCTTCAATTCAATCAGAACAAGAGTTCTTCAAAAGACATCTTTCACTGAAGGTTTCACAAGAAGGCAAAGTTAACACCGAATGACAATCCCTCTCATTATTCCATGTCTCCACCATTAAGTCAAAGATTTGCTACTTCTGAGAAGAGCTCTCATATTTGCTTAATTGAATCTTATATGTCATGCCCCAGTATTTGAAACATAAGCTCTTATTTTTTTCCCACACTATCTAGAATGAGGTTGGTATCTTTCCTTGCTCCTGCCTGTATTGCTAGATGTTTTCCTTGTCATTTTTTTTTATCTTTGTCCTGCACTTTCATAGAAAAGAATGACTGCTAAAAAAATCCATTAACATGGTTTGGCCAGTGTCCAAAATTTCAGCTACCAAGAATGTTAAATCCTCCATCTGTTTGCTAGTTAGATAATGTTACCTTTGAGCTTTCCTTTGGCTGCTAAAGACACTTTATCTGCCTTAAATGTTGCAGAAAATTACACTTTAGGTCAAAGTCTGTGTGCTATTAAATAAGGAGGGGGGAAGGAAAAGGTTCTTGCTATAAATTTCTACCTTTAGCTCCTCCCAGCTCTTGGTACATTCAGACACAGAGAAGTCTAGAGCTGAGTGTAATCATACTAATGACCTGGATAATTGATGGTGAATGATGGATATGTTGAGCGAGGCTCTAATCCGCTCTTAAATATTTGCCTGACTTCTTTAAAATCAAGGGAATACCCTAAAGGGAAGGAAGTTCTTTCACACAGGGGAAGCTAAGCAGCTATGGTGTGCTGTAGTGAACATTTGGCTAAGAGATTACTCCATGCCTCAGCTGGGGAACCAGCCCGGGCAGCAAGGCCCAGTGCAGTCTTTAGTGCAAAGACTCTTGCTGTAACATCTATCAAATGAATCTGGAGAGAGGTGACTCTACTGCTTTCCAACAACGTAATCTCCGAGCAGGGCAGGCCAACAGGTGATCTTGCACAGCTCCCCCTCCACCATTTATCTGCTCCTATTGCATTAAAGCTGATGGGACACACAATTAGTCACATTCTCCCAAAAGTATCAGAAGCAGAGCCTGCACTATTGCCATCAGTGGGAGTTTTCCTAATGACTTCAACTAGAGGTTCCTTTACTCCAGTGTTTTCACCAGGCAGCAGGGGTTGCTTGCAAGTCACATTGTAACTTTCCAGCAGTCTACTACCACATTCAACTCCTCCCTCCCCAATTCCCCTCCAACTTAGCAGGTGCCCTGTAGATGAGCGTCATAGATGAAAAACTACAGACGCACAAGCTTTCTCCGAGCTCCTTACAGAGAGAACAGCCTCCACTGAGAAAAGCTAACAAGGCCTAAGCATAACAACATAGGACACTGACAGCTACTTAGCAGGAAGGATTAAAACGAGACCCCAAACCCACAGAAATTCTGGCATTGCATTTAGCAGAGCAAACCCACATCTGCCTCTACTTAGGTCTATTAGAAGCTCCCTTGGGATGGCTGGCTGGACAGGATTGGACAGCAGCAGCAACAAGCAATTGGGCAGAAAACAAATCCTGACGTGGGATTGGCCAAGATTGGAGACAGCACGGTTTTGGTCAGCACATAGATCCTTACACCACATGGACTGGGAGCACAGGTATGGCCTAGTACATGTTGGACTGGACACAAATCCTCACCAGCTGACCCAGGCAAGGAGAATAAAGAGCATCTTCCTGGGCAATGATCAGGGTGATCAAAGGAGCATGGATGGAGCTCTTAGTTTGAAATAGAAGGTACAGAACAGTCTGCTCTCACTTTGCAGCTGGGAGGAAGATTTCCTTCCCGCTCTATTATGATAGAATTTCCCAGCATCCAGCCAAGTTTCCTTAGCAGCGGCTTAGGGACTTAAGTTTTAGGGCTAGAAAGAGATTTCTAGGCACAGAGCCCCATCTGCAGCAAAGTTAAACTGAACTTGACAGCAACTGTGGGAGGTCAGGAGAGAAATGACTACAAAATAGATGGAGTTGTCACTTCATTAAGGAATAGAGAAGGCACTAACGTAAGCATGAAAGGCCCAGGAGTGGGAGGACTGCAGAGACAATAAAAAGGTCATCCTTCAGCTCTAAGTCACAGGTTCAGATCTAGCCCCGTATAGAGAAGCCAGAGTTCATTACCCATTACAGTAGCTTGGGACTCCATTATAGAGAAGTCCCTGAACAGTTTCTAATGGAGAAACATTTACAGAAGAGCAGTTGTGCAGGGAAGATAACTACATCACTTGCCTAGTATGCCTGGTTCTGGGTTAAATACAAGATTTCAGTTACTAGTGGTCCACCTGAGCTTATATCAAATGCACTAAAAGAAGAGCAAAGAGAACATTTATCTGGACTGTGCAATCCTTTCCTCACTAATAGGCCAGCTTCAAGTAAATGACTGCAATCGGTCTTGTTCGTTCCACGGAGAAACCAAGCACAGTTGCTACCATTGACCTAGGAAGCGTGAATGAATCGTTTGTTTGGAAACAGATGAAAGGAAGTGTGCAAATGAAGCTTGTCTCCATCACCACGACAGATTTACTTCTTCAAGTGGCCTCAAGTAGCTTTGGAAAGGAAATCTGGAATGTTGTAACATTCATAAATATTTGAATGTTCTGTCTTACCTTGAAAACAGGCAGAAACCCTATCCTAAAGAAAGCACTCCCAGATTGAACAGTCATTTTGTTAAGCAGGCCGTGACCTGGGGAACTAGGTATTGGCGATGTTTAATCTATATCTATGCACATGCACAAACACACACGATAAAATGCAGTGGTTGTTCAAATGAAAATCTGGGAAGCATTCAAAAAACAAAGCTAACTATGCTTGTTACTTAGATTCACAAATGAAGTTTTGTAAGGCTTAGAAGTGTATCAGAAATATTCTAGCATGTTAGTACAGATAAATCATTACATTTCTTTACTTTTAGTTACCCCTAGAAAGACACAGATTTGTTAGACCTTATTATTTTTATTAGAGTGCAGAGTCCAGTGTTTTATGTGTTTTCTATCTTATCTAACACCAGAAAGTTGCTGCAAATTCCTACTTTTTATTCAGACTTTCCATCCAGCTGCTACAGTACAATTTGAGAAGAAACAAACAAGAAATGGTTGTGGAGAAGAACGGTGAACAGACATTTTGAGACATACCACGTAACATGATCTGCAATTTAACGTTTGTTCTGTGATGCAGACTGACACAAAGCCCTTCTGCTTGCCTTGGGACAAAGTAATCCTGTACCCACAGTGTTGTTCTTAGCTCATGAAGAGAATCAAGGGTTTTTCTTCTTGAGACAGAAACATCTGAAAATACCTAATTCCAGCCTCCTTGCATTTGGTATGCGTGAGCCATACTTAAAACTGTCAAGGCTAAGTCACTCAGCTAAGGAAAGATGCTAACTGCTTATTCTTTAACTGAAAAAAAATGTAATTTGGATCCGCAAGAGATTTCCCCTTCCAGACTGTTTTGAGTGCTGTGGTACCCTCTCCACTGGGTGTAATTAGATTGCCATAATCAAAATAGCCCTTCCAGTCCCGTCATTCTGAAGTTCCCAAGGTGGTAAACAGCATTAAAGCCTCATTCCTGTTGCCTCTGGGCCAACAGACATGTATGATTATGGGTAAATCTTGAATGCTTTTCCTGGTGACTACAGAACAAGCCATGGTTAGATTACTGAAATGCATTCTAAAATCTGACATATCCTAGTGTGTTTCAAAAGTGTATTAGCACTGGATCAGTGTTTTATCCTGCATGGTATGATATGGAGTGTAATGGAACATGAAATTGTTTGGCCTTTATGCAAAGCCGTAAGAATAATAAACAGCAATAACAAAAAAAAAAAAAAAAAAAAAGGAAAATCATTTGTTATATATCAACAGTTTCTTTTATCAGTAAAGATACTGTTTATTGACTATCTAGCTAAATACTGATTCTTTTTTCCAGAGGTCCTAACAAGGGATATTACACTGGGGAGGTGGTGGGATATTACAGTGGGGAGGTGCATCCAATGAGGAAAACTCTCTAGAAACAAATGTCTGAAGGTACAACCCATGTTGGCCATACTGTTTGCAACTAGTAATAGTCTGTTCTCTAGTCAAATCAAATGCTAATTCACTTTACTTTGTGGTTCAGATGAAGACTTAAGTTCTCTCCTCTCCATTTTTAACTTCAGCCTCATTTATAAACAACTCTGCTTGGTGAAGATCCTCAAATGGAGTAATTTATCTTCCTTCCATTGTTTTAACCAGAGCTACAGCTTACAGGGGAGATGATGAAGGATACCTGAATCTTTGGTTCTTATTAGCTGTAGAGAAATGTGAGATTTATGAATAATGCCATCAATGAGGACATACGGTAAATTTAATGTGGGATTAGAGAAAGTTGGTTCATTAACTAGATTTAGGGAGAAGGAAAACCAAAATGATTAATCAATGGAAGACAAAAAGGAAATCAGCATTCAGCCCAGGAAACATGTACACATCCTGAAAGCATGTGTTCTCTCACTTAAGTAACTCCACTAAATGCTCACGAATTATTGAATAAGTGAGAGATTCTGCAATAAATTAAGCACAGACTCAGAAATGGAGATTAAAGCTGGACCTGAGAAAAGGAAATACATTTAAGTTTCAGTTTTCTTGATCTGCTAAACTACTTGATATTGCAAATACTCTCTACTTTCCAATGTCACTTACCACATTATAGAGAGCAGGCAAGCAAACAGACTGTACTTAGGATATGTGGGGAAAACAAAAAGGGATATTCAAATTAAAGTCCGTTTTTATATCAGTTTATTGTAATTATTCGGTTTGGAATAAATCCTAAGAAAAAAGAGATAAGATAGGAGACTCACTGAGTAGAGTATATTATCAGCAAATAAGAAAGATTATCAGTGGTAGTCAATATGATATTACAGGAAATAATCTTGTCAAAAAAAATCTAATTCCTTTTTTTCATGAGATTACTCAATTTTGGTTGGTAAAACTGCATAAATTTAATCGCATTTGGCTTCCTGCTTTAAGAGGTTCTGTTTATAGAACTAGCACGGTGAAATATTGATAGAGAACACCCCAAATAAATAGAAAATTGACTAGCTGAAAGATTTTTTAAAAAATAGTTGTAAATGGAGAATAATCTACGATTAGGATTTTTTTTCTAGCAAAGAAGTTACAGAGATTGGTAATGAGCCCAACACCAGACAACATTTTCAGCCATGATTTGCAAGTTCTCAAAACTACCAATAAAATATGCATGTCTGTGAGCGATTGTCAGCATGGTAAACTACGAAGACATACAGCAATCTGAAAAGATTGGCCTCTTCAAGCAAGACAGGTAGGACTAGAGCCCAACACCCGGAGAGACATCTGCTGACAAAGGATACAGGCTAGAGCTCTGGGATGACGACTCTGGATGGCCGTCAGCGACCCCAGACCCAAATTCCTGGTGCACTTGCCCTCCTGGGCTGAGCATGCTGGGGGCACAGCCAAAGACTTAGTGAGCTGATTTGATATCTGTGAACAGTGAGACTAAAACAGGAATACTTTGCACAGTTCCAGGGACCACCCTTTAAAGGAAGCATCATCAAGATGAGAGTAACTCAAGAAAAGTGGTTTGGTAGGTCTCTCTAGTATGGATTTTCAAAAGTCTATCAGAGGCTGGGTGCACGCCCCAGCCCTTCCCTCAGCATGGTGCTACTAGGATTTCCCTCCCCTTTCTGGCTGCCCATCTTCAGGTAACACATGCAGCCTAAATGTCTTTATGTTTATACCTTTCTGAAATTAGTCAAGAATTACTGGGGAGTGGGAAAATGGGTACAGGAGGGCACATAAATCCCTTTTCAGTATACCCACATAAGCCTTGTTTTCTTAAAAAATCCACAAAGAAGAAACCACAAATACAAAGAAAATCAAAAAAATAATTCAAGGACCAGGAAAAGGCCTCACCGTGACAGATTTAAGGAGCTTAGTCAATTTAGCGTATCTAGAAGAGGACAGAGATGCCCTGACGATACACACTTTCACTAGGAAAACCTGTGAATGTGCAAAGATTCATTAGTTTAGCAGAGAAAGGCACAACCCAGCCAGTCAAAACCAACACTAGAAACTTCCAAAAGAGAAAGAAGGCACTTTATTTTGCCAGTGCAAGTAAAAACCATCGGAAGACATGATCAAAGGGCAATGGAGAGTCACTCCTCAATGTCTTTAAAAGGCCTGGCTACCATAAAGATAGATTTTAATGGAATGCATTATGCTTGACCCAACAGTAGTTGGTTGCATGAAGGTAGCAGGTAACTGCCTTGCCATCCGATAGACATCAGCCTACTTCATTCTAGTATTTTCTGTGGCACCTGTTAGCCTTTGGGCTACACTGACTACAGGGGATGCCCAGTGACTTTTATAGGGTTCTTCCTTGTGGGCCAAGGCAGGTACAGTTCAACATATATTTCAAAAGAGAAGATGAGACAAGCTCTGTAATTGCTATCCAAATGTATCTCTGTTCTATGAGGTGGATTTTCTGTGTACTTAAAGGCATTCAGCACCTATTAGATTTGCTTTTTATTTTTTTTTTTTTTTTCCCTTTGCCAAGTCTTCCCATCCTCCCTACTTCATCCTCAAGTCAACCTAGCCAGTGAAGCAACAGCTCTGGGATCAAAGATGATGGAATCAGCCCCATTCCCCTACATCAAGCTCTGTTAATATTTAGTACTACCCCTGTCAATAACATTAGCTCTTTTTCTATTGTTTTAATGAGAGGAGATCAGGTCTACATCATTTTCCCAGGGTAACACTGCAGAAATATTACTCTGCTAAAGAATGGCTTTGATTTGTCACAGAAAAGGCCTCACAAACTGACAGTTTTCATCTCATTTTCTCTGGGCAGTGGGGGAAGGCACATATTTTCTCCTCCAAAAGCATTCAGCAAATTTGTACTCCAGTCAGCTAATTTTATTACTTCTCATAAATGTCTGTTCCTGTAATGCTCTCAAGGTATTTTCATAATTCTACCCTGGGAATTACAAATCAACTTTCTCTTTGATAAAGTAACCTGCAGTATTTTATTTTATTTTTTATGTTATGAACAGCTGAAAATGTATGACATCCCATAAAACGTCTGGGTTAGGCCTTTGAATATTACTTCTTTTAAGAAATCTTTTAGCATTGAAGCACAGAAATACAATCCTAGGATTGGAGCCTATTAGGCAAAAAGAGGGAAGGAAATCCTTAAAGCCAACGTCTAGAGTGTCTTTAAAGTTGCTTTCTGTATTCCAAAGGGATCTAACTACTATTTAATTAAATTTTTGTTTAACAAAAAGGAACCTCAATTATTTTATTTATTTATACATTTTTGCAGAAGTTTATGAAGAAATATATTAGGGAAAGGAGGGGGAGAGGAGAAAGGTGCTCCCCAAAGACAACACATATTTAAGTAATGAAGTATTTTGCTAGAGAGTCTAAAAACTGGCTTCATGGCCTCAGAGACAGAACCACAATTTCACTTACATAGTAATAACTGGATGCAGAGGGAAGAGTCCTCTGTGCTTAAGTAAGGCAGGCTACATCTGCATTTGGTCATCTCTCCAAAACACAGGCTGGGGAGCATGGCTGAAGTACTCAGTCAGTTTTCTATTCTGCAGTCGTTATGGGAATTTGCTGGGAATTTTACACGCCTAATTCTCGAAGAAAGCTTTTTTTGAACAATTTATACCAAATCCTGAATGAAGGCAGTGAGTAACACATCTGTTTGTAAACAGGAGAGGTTACAGTACAGATACAGCCAGTATTTCTTCTATTACATTTGAAGATAAAAACCCTGCCAGTTTCTCTGCTTCAGGGAATTGCTGAACCACAGGTTATGTCTCAATCGTAATTTTAAAGAGCCATTAGTATACCTGTCTTTCATGGATGTGTCAGAACTTTCTGTATACCCACTCAAAACCAAGCAATGAATAGAGACCAGTTTACCTGCACCCTCATCCTTTGAGGCTGCAACTCCACAGCAGTGACATTTTGCAAGTGCATGTGCTGTTCTTTCATAGAGGTTAGCATAAACAGCAGAAGAGATCCATATTCTTCAAGTTCCTTTAGAAGACTGCTCTTTCTGATAAGACTCCTAAGGTTTCACGGTATCAGACGTAACAATTGCTTCCACATTTTGCCACCTACATTCAGGGGTGGCAGCCAGATCTTATTGACTTCATTCCAGCTCTTTAGTACAATAAAGGTGTTTCATCACCTATATCTCCTTGCCTGTCCATTCCTAACGAACATACTGCAGATACAGTTTATCAAATATAAATACTCCATTTTAGCATTTCTGACTGCTTCTGGCACATTCATTAGCCTTTTCTCTCAACAGAGAATACTTTTCAGTGGACTCCCTCCATCCTTTTCCAGGTAAGAGCTTCTCCTTCTCCTGTCCTCTCCTTTACCTCTCTGTCATCTCTGAATGTTTTTTACACAAGGAAATCAAGAAGTTTTGGAAATTACAGATGGAAGAGTTCATAAGTCAGCAAGTTAGTCTCTTTTCTTATTCTCCTTCATTTTAGCCCTTTACAATCACTGACTTAAGGAAGGTCATCAGTTAAGTTTGTCTGCCCTGCTTCCGCCTAGTCTTCTTCAGCTTTAAACTGCCTTAGCTCAGGAAATCATGTAAAGCAGCTCTTTCCCTCTGCATAGAAGGAATACAGTCCTGCCATCAGCCTAGCCTGCAACATCCAGCTCCCTTCTATGCCCTCTTGACTCCTGCAAACACCATCCCTCTGTTTAGGAGCTGCTTTCTTCTGCCACTTATGCATGGGAATATTTCTTATCAGTAAGCACAGGATCTACATAATTTAAGGGCTCACTACCTCATGACAATAACTTCTAAAAAACGCAATAGACCCACCCAGACCTCCTTAGTTTAGCATCATTAAAGCTCACCACCACTTTCAGTCTGGAGTGCAAAACAGAGTGACATCTTTGGCACTGCACACAGCTGTCAGCGCTCTGCACACTTGCAGCTGGATCAGCAGCAGCCATTAGCACACATCCAGAGAAAATTTCAAAGCCTGTCCTCAAAGTCTAGAGCAAATTATTGAAACTACTCCTGCTTCTTGTCTTGGAGATACTGCCACCAATGCAAGTGAGCTCATTTCAAGCCTGCATGAAATACATGAAGCCCCCAATGGAACTGTGAATCGAGACTTTAGAAAGGCTTTGTAACCATGTAAATCTGTTCTGTTAATGCATGCCACACTTCTGGTAACACTCATCGTGCCAAATACGACACTCTTGTTCCAGCGCAGCCAACCAGATCCTCACATGTTTGGAGTTAGGCATAGAAGTAAATGCTTTGCTGAATCAAGTCCTCACCAATTACTCTGAAAATCAGACAGCACATAAAACAGGCAAATAAAGAGATTTCCTACCTTTTCTTATTCTGAATTCAAAGCAGCACCCTGAGAATTATGAAGGATATGAATATTGTATGAAACTTCTGACTGGCCCTTTCAAAATATGGCTGTGTTCTGGGAGGCTACTGTCAGAACAGCGTATGTGCAGTGTCTGCCCTGCTTGTGCTTGCCCATGCTTTGCAAATTCAAACACCTGGAGGTGCAGTGTCATTACTGTATGCAGGGGGGGAAGGAAGGAGAGAATAAGCACTTCCAGGCTGCAGCAAGGACAAATTAAGCAGCTGCTCACCTTGGGTTTTCAGCCTGACTTCCCATGGAAATGAAGCTTCTCTGATCATGTTCTCCCCCTGTGTTTTGTGAGTGACGTTCAAGTAATACGGCCATTGTGGCAAAGTTTAAAAGAGGGATAGAAGTCACAGAAACATTAAATATTGACTGTTTTCACCAAAATAGGCATCTGGTAGAGAAGACAGAACTGAGAACTCCACAATATCAGAGAATTCAGTACAGCTGGAAGCAGATCTTCATTAATTGCTCTCTTCACAGTAAAACTTGTTCTAATTTACATATTCCATTTAAAACCCACTCAGAGAATTTGCCAAATCCTGATTTATTTAACCTAAAGACCATTGTCACATTTGGGGGGGACAAATGCCCCCCCCCCCATAAAGCTTATGAAAAATAGTTGTAAAGCAATTATAAAGTGGCTGGCACATTCCTTGATGATACACAAACACACTGACCTCTGTACTCACCTGTGAATAGTTGTATGGACCATATTAAAAGAAGAGAAAAAAATATTCATTAATAAAATGTTGGGAACAGAGAGACTCTGCCATCAAGTGAATCTTTGATCAAGAGATGATTAGAAAATTTCTGAAAGCACTTTTTCATGCTTCAAGAATTCCCTTAGTACAGCAGAGATCTACAAAAAGTGGAGTGACTCTCTCAAGGACAAACTAGGTAAGATCTATGTGGAATCAAGGATAACCTTAAGCTAATTGAGTTTGGATATTAATTTGGAGCAGAAAGCCACAGAAGATGTGAGCCATAAACCTGAAAGGAAATAGAGAGTGGATTTCCCAGGCTTCTATCTTGCTGCAGTCGTACAGTTAGAAAGTTTTGGGGAATAAGACTGCATCAAAGAAGAGCTCTTTCTTTAGCAACTGATTTCTTGCCCTGAATGAAAATGCCCCACAAGACACTGAAGGCTTGTAAACATCAGACCACCCAGCCTACTCATACCACTTACTACAGGTCTAAATTAGAAAGCCAGTCTACCTTCAGTTAGTGGAAAAGAGAGGCTCCTCCATATGGCAGTTCAGACCATCTAAGTTAAAGTCATCCTCAGAGATACACATTCTTCCCCTCTCTCTAATAATGCAGCTTATATCTTCTCCCAAGCCTTCAGACTAAAAGGGCAAATTTAGGACACAGGGACATTGCTTTCTGAGGGAAAAACTCAAGGATGCTCTCAATACCTCTTTTTGGAGGCTTTCCACTAAAGAATGCAGATAATATGCCTGCACATGCTAGGCAGGTTAACAGAGCAGTCAGTTTGTTATCAGGTACTTAGTACCCAAAACACATTGCTTGGGAGGCCCTGATACAGATGAGAAGCTTGTGGAGCTGGCAACACAACATGCTTTCCACTGCTCTCAAGCTTGCTTTTTAAGAGTGATGTAGACATGTCCGATAAATCTAAATTAACCTTATAAGCCTAGGGAGTCAGAGTCCCAGATCCCATTCAGGACTAGGAAGAGCTTCGGAGCATTACCTCATTCTAAACAATCAAACTGGTTTCTTAAAACATTTGTTTAGATTTATGAGGCTCTGGTGGGTGGGAGTTTGAAATAGATATTGTGCTCTTCTCTTCAGTGCAAGAATGATTTATGCTGCCAGGCAGCTCTTTGGCACAAGGCCAGAAAAGATCTATCAGATGCGAGTAACAAATGTTGTAGAACAGCAAGTAAACCAACTGCAAAGTGAGCATCAGTTCTCTGGGCACGTGGGCCCCAATGGGGAAAAACAGGTGCATAACATAACTGCAAGCAAGAATAAAAACAAGAGATGTGTGCAGAAGCAAACTCACAAATTTGTGTTCATCCCCATAAATCACCATGACAATTACAATACCCACTAGGAAAAAAAACATGAAAAAGAAAAAAAAAAAAAGGGGGGGGGAGATATATGCATGAGAAAATGCCATAATGTATTGAACAACAGAGCAACAGAATTGGAAGCAGCCGTGTTAATCCCTCATGGACTATCTCACCATAATGATTATTTATTCCTTACAAATGGGAATTCTAATCTGCTGATTTGTGGTTGCATTTTTGTGGCTTAACATTCCACATGTCACAAGAAACATCAGCCTCCCCACCCTGCCTAAATCCTCCCCTGGTTAAATTGATCACATGTGTGGCATACATGAAATAGCCACACGCGAACATCTCGCCTTTGATGGGCTGAAGCCTGTTTGTCTTCAAAATAAAAAGGAATCTGATCATCATATCTTCACTTTTGCACAGTGACTTCCTCCCTGTAAAGCCCCTGGAATCACCATTTTGTCCACTACAAACAAACAAACCCTGATATATTAGATCCCAGCTGCTGTTCAATCGCATCTTCTTGTATCAAATAAATAAATAAATAAATAAATAAATAAATAAAAGCAGGGGAAGATTTGATTTAAGATCTGATTTAAATCAGGACGGTATAAAACTGCCTAGGGTTACACAGCCTGGACAGCATCCAGCAATAATGAGCCAGGAGCTCAATCTCCTTCAGTAGATCCACTTACTAAAATTAGTCAGGAGTTTTGTGGACTCCAAGATGAGAAGAACCAGGAAGTCAGCATCAACAAGAAACTTCCTAGCAACTCATAATACTGAGCCACAAAACCCATCATCCTCACCAAGTCCTGCAGTGCCATGGATATTCCATGGAGGTTTCTCAGATCAGAAGTAGCTAGGCTTGCCTCTGCATGAACTGAATGATGCTCTATGCTGTGAGAGGGACCTTTGCTGGTCAAGCATCCTTCTACAAAACTTACTTGGCAGAGGAGGGCTCCCACACGATTTGCTCTTGGATCCCGGATGCAAAGCAAAGCTCACTGATGTCCTGCTGAAGGACAGCCAACTTGTCCTCTTGGGATGAAAGAGGACTACAATAACTGGTGCTATAGAGTATGAAAGAAAAGTCTCACTCTGTTGGCCTCAGTTTTAGCAAACTAGCATTATTAAAAAAGAAAAAAAAGATGAAAAGAGAGATTAACAGTCTCCTGGAATCACAGGAGAACTGCCATGAACTGCCTTTCTCAGACAGGCTGCTGGTATTTCTGGTCTTTTCCACACAATCTTGTGCTTTGAGTTATGTCAGATGCACACAGCTCTGAATCCGGAGCAAAGCCATAGCTCTGTGCTTCAGCCAAGGTTGTGTTTTCCAGCAGGCTCTGTTCTCAAGGGTATGAGTACTCTGCATAAAAACTGGCCAAGAAGTTACCTTGAGCATTGCTCACCTGATTGTCCTTGCATGGCATGTGTTAGCTGGCTTCCTGCTCTCTTTCCTACTGCTTCAAGCATGACACTGGGACATGGTTCTGGAGAATTCCATGCTGGGAACTGCTGCCAGAAGGCAGCATGGGTGATACTGCACCTAGCTGGGCTCCTTCAGGCTTGCGTTGCTCTCCACGACTATCCCAGCAGCATTGCAGGAACCAAGAGGTAGTCCTCTTGAACAACCAGAAACCCAGCACAACAGCAGCTCATTGTCATGCAACTGGCAGCCCCAGAAGGCTCACATCTTCATGCACTACATGCATGACCCCCACGTCCCAGACACCCGCCTCCCTGGCGCAGCACGTGGCATCTCACATACTAGGAATTGCGTAAACTAAAAGATCTGACAAACCTCAATGCCTGTTCTGACAAAACTGACACCAGATACTACCCCCCTGCTCCCCACCAAGGTAGCTAGTAGAAACCGATGAGATTGTTATCCTACGACATCTTACAGCTGGAGGCTCCATCAGCGTGCAACATTACAGTACATGTGGTGATAAGAAGGGTGTGCCAAAGAGCTAAATTGTAGCCTTCTTCTAACATACCAAATAACAAGGCAAACAAGCTGAATTGGAAGACAAATGGTGAATTAAATAATATACAATTGTCATATGTATTAAATTTGATCTTTTACTACAGCAGGAAGTTAGTAATGAAAACAACACTTTAGCTCCTCAACCTCATAAACCCACAAAAGAAAGTCTGTTCATCAGATCTTTCTCTGTCCTATCATCTAGGGGATGGTTTGTAGCAGGAGACCACATGAAAATGAGAGTAAAGATAAAGACAAGTATTAAGTAGATTAAAACACCATCAAATTAGCTGTCTGCATTAATGAAAGCATTTTCAAGCCAGCTGGTATTCAGCTGCTAGATGAGGTGGAAAAGGATAGTGAACTGGAATCATAGTAATTTATTGATTAAAGGAGGCACTCCATTAGAACATTCTGCTATTAAATTATACATTGCTTTTCTCTTATGAACCTAAACAACTATTAATTTCATAACATGCACTAAATCTGCTTAATTTGTCTAGGATTTTTTGAAGCAATATTTTTCTCCTGGGAAATGCTGTCTCCTAAACTCCAGAACAGCTTAGAAAAATGTCTATTTTGACAATATTAATAAAAGGGAAAATTCAGTTTCAATCATTTGAACTTTCTCTTTTTATTCTTAGAATCTCATCATTTCCTCCTAGTAGTATTCATTTAATTACTCTTAATTTGATTATTATGTTAAGTATTAATGCCAATATGATTCCAATGATTATATTTCTGTATGTTGGCTAACCTGTTACCTTTAATATTTAGCAGTGTTTTGTCATCAAGTAGGAAACACAGCAGGTTTTCCACTGAGGTTTACCTTTGGATAGGCTCGAATTTCTGTTCGAAAACCTCTTAAACATTGCCTTTTTGCTTCAACTTAGAGTAAAAACATATTTCTCTCTCTGGAAGAGAAACCCTGCTTTTCAACATCCAGCATGTGTGGTGATGATAATGGCATTCATTTCTACCAACTTTCAACCACTGTCTTGGAAAGAGTTTAGAAAAGCCCAAGGAGAGTTCTCCTCCAGTGGAATGGCCACAGGGACCCCTCCAGAATATAAGCCAAAGCTAATGGATCCCTACAGTTTTAAGTCCTATAATAAAGCTACTTAAAGGTGCAGCACATCTCCTCTGCTGGGAACTTGTATACAAGATAAGGACTCCGTAGCCTTTTAATTATTACTATTGCTCTACTATACTACAGTAGTTGCTTGAACGTCAACCTTTGAATTATACTACAAATGCACTTTCATATTCTGAAGGCAGAAAGGAAATATTTCAGCCCTTTCGACAGGGGGAGTAGTGAGGAGGTTAGCCTGAGGCCTGTAGCCCACATGGGACATGATCCCACATCTCCTGGTAACTCATCCAGCTGCCAGAGGAAATGCATCCCCTTCAGGCCATGCTTTCTGGATGAGCACAGAAGACCCAGCACATGACACTATGGTGAGTTATTCATACTGAATTTTTGCATCTAGTTAGATGCTTCTATTCACAAGTAAGGCTCCTCAAACTTCCCCGTCAAATGAAGTTCAACCAGAGGCAGACCTGCTAGACAGTTCCAGAGGGGCAGTGAAGAACGAGGATATGGAAGAACAAGGCTTTGCCTCTCCCTGAAGCAGTTTCCCTTCATGTCCTCCAACAGTTAAATTCAACATTCCTTGTATCACCCAGATCATGAAGTCTCTCCAGCTTCAAGGCTGAGGAAAACACAGTGGCTATCTCAAAGCCAAGGGGCAGGATACAGGTACATGAAAACGGGTAGCATTTACTTACTCTTAATTCAGACAAGGATGAAGTTACCCAGTTATCCAGGTTTGAAAATCAAGCAAAAGAGTTTAACTACGCTTTTATTTGCCATGATACGCTTTTCTTTGCAAGAAGTATGCACTATTTCACGTGGCAGAGCTGACTTTAAAAACAATGAAAAGATCTGTAGTGAATAGGAAAGCTGCTATCCCGACAGCCAGCAGATGGGTAACTTCAAGAGTTTCAAAGCTCCAAGAGATCTTTGTCTGGTAATGCTGCTTTCATGCTGTAAATGAATCAGCTGCAATAACTATGCTTTGACACATCCCCTGCTTTCTGCTCTTTATGTTGCTTCTCTTTTCACTATTTTATATCACTGATGAGAAAAGGAATATCCCCCAAAACAACTCACCCACTGCGAAAACGCACTGCTTGAATATGTCAGAGGAAAGATCTGCAGAGAATGTACTAAAGTAAAGACCAATCCACAAACAGACCATTTTAAGAGGTAAAATGGTAATAAAGTTTATTACCAGATATATTATCATGAGATAAAAATTAGTAAGAGGCCTACAGTTCAAAATGGGAACTGTGGGAGGGGGACTAAGCACAGAATCAATAGAGAGTAAATTATAAGACTGGGTTAAAAATAAAGACCAGGTACTTGCAGAGAGTAATTTAAAATGGCTACATTCAGCAACAGCAAACAAGCTTTTCTGGATTATCATATATTGTTTTTCTGTGGTTTTTTTTAACCCAAATTTTATTCTTCACCCATTTAGCCTCCAACAACAAAGTAAGAAAACCTTCCGAAAAAAAGCTCCCTGTCAAAACTCCTTCCAAAAATATATAAAAGTCCAGTGAGTGCACTGATCCATGAGAAAAGAGTGAAACCAGTGTATAGTCACTGTGGAGATCTGCAAGAGTGAACTGGGCATCACTTTACAAATTTGGGTCCAGACAGCTCCCACTGCAGGACCTTTTGTCTGAGTAAGGACTGGATGATGAGAGGAGTATGACTATACATGCAGTAATTAAAGAGAAGCTGCAGAACAGAAAATGAGCCTACAGCAAACAGTAAGGTTATACAAAATCAACCTTTAATCTGTAGCTGGCCTGAGAATGGATTTTCCAAGAGTTTCTTATACAAAGACACATTTTTCTTTTTTAGTTCTATGCACAGGTGTTACAGAGTAGGCCATTTCTAACCAAAAGATTTTAAAGATATTCACCTTTGCCCCTCAAAAACCTCAAGAATCTTCCCCAAGATTTTGTTTTAATAAGTTATTGGGCTTTTCACTTTCCTTTTCAGACAAGAGAGAAGAAAATAAAACCTCCAAATATTTGCGAGAAGTTTTTGTTACATATTTGGAAAAAAATATATACTTTATTGGAAAAAGCAACTTTTTTTCCCCTTTTCCTGACTTGTTATACTTTCAAAACATCAACTGATGTGAGATGAAAGCTTCTCTGTAGCTTCTAGAGAAAGCTACAGTTTTAAAACTATGGGCCACAGGCTCCAAAAGAACAGAGGAAGGAAGAAACTGGTATCTGAGAGCAAGATAAGTTATCTGTTCAGCAATTATCATTCCCATGTAACAGACTGCCTAGCAGATGAGTGATTTCTTTAAGTGAACCATGCACAAACACCTGTTAGTGAAAAACATCACAGCAAACAGATGTTCACGAGCCCTGAGAAAGTTTTAAAACTTTTCCTTCCATAAAATTTCCAAGAACTTCTCTATTTGCTGTTAGATTGTGAAAGGCTGCAATCACTCGAGCCATGCTCCACTGAAGATCATCTGGGTAGACCAATCTGATCTGGGCCAGTGGCTGCCAGAAAGAGGTCAACACCACCAAGTTCATTCTTTATAAGTGGTGCAATGTAAAATGTTAACTGCTGCTGAGCACAGAGTCTTCAGCGTGCGTGGGCCACTGCCTTAGAGGTTGGTGCGCAGAGGCCTGGGGTCTGTTCATGAGCCCTGCCAGACCCAGAGCTGTGGCTGAGACCCAGTACGGGCAGGTATCTGGACAAGGCTCATGAATAAGTTAAATTCACCCTTGTGCCCACCTGTTAGAATGGTGCAAACGTGCCTCAGTTCTGTTTACAGTGTACGCACTGAACACTCAGCCCTGTCAGCAGGGTGCTATGGGGGCCCACTAAAAACTTCAAAGGCTGGCTGATACCCAACGAGAGAGCTCATGAGACGGGACAAGTTCAAGAGGAAGCTGACGAGGCAAAGAGGGATGATGCCACTTAGAGTTTTTTCCTCTCTGTGTCACAATATAGTCTCCAAAATAACTGATCGTAAGCTGTCCTGGTTTCACACCTATTTGAGCAGGCCCATCTGCCCCTACTCCAAATCGTGGAGGTATTTGCACTCTGATCTCAGCGACCACAGCCTGGCTTTGGGATCCATGTCTGGCACAGAGGTACTTACGCACTGCCAGTGACCAAAGCAGCTGGCTCGGTCAGAAGTGGCAACCTCCAGCTCTGTTCCCAGGGAAGGAGAAGCATCGCAGGAGCTTCATCTGGTCTGCTGACTGTGGGACACACTGATCTCTAAGCACAGGTGCCGATATCCTAGTTTCACAAAAGTCATCCCATCTTATATAAATAAGAAATGCCTTCCATAACAGTGCGTTGTGGGGCAGGTCACGAGCTGAAAACAGTGTGGCAGATCCAAAAATGAAATTTAGAAAGTTTTCAATCCTCGGATTTGCTGAATTTCACCAGGGTTTCATTTATAATGGTAGGGAAGGAATGGAAGATTAAAAACAAGCAAGAACTCCATTAACACATGCAAATGTTGTTAAGCCAATTAACCCCCCCCCCCCCAAAAAAAAAAAAAAAAAAAAAAAAAAAGCTCACTCACCCAAAGAAATTA
The DNA here is from genome assembly GCF_028389875.1 of Rhea pennata. Classification (NCBI taxonomy): domain Eukaryota; kingdom Metazoa; phylum Chordata; class Aves; order Rheiformes; family Rheidae; genus Rhea; species Rhea pennata. Next base: position 9,726,945 of record NC_084670.1, on the reverse strand, counting down.
CCAAATCAGGTCAATCTGAATAATAATGAGATGACATTTTCTCCTCACAGGAGGCCATAGCTGAAGCACGTGAAGCTGCTTACAGCCCTCTTGTCTGAATGACCACCTCAACCTAATAAACTTCTGTTACATCAATATTGTTCCTGTCACTGCACTTTGCATGACTAATTCAGATGCAATCAGAATGGAGAGCAAAACACTCTGCAAGTGCCTCCCCCAGTGCTGCAGTCATGATGGCATTTTAAAAGTGGATTTAATCAAATGTTAATCAGGAGAGAGAAAGTTCAGGCAGGTGCAGCACAAATAATCCAACAAGATTAAGGATGTCTTGGTAGCTGATTATCCTGCAGCACAGGAAACGCACAACGTGAGGAGGATGACAACATGTTTCCATCTCCTCTTTTAATAAATATCATTGTACTTGCCAGAATATTTATTTTTCTAACTGGAAGCATTTAAAACATTCTGCAACATATGACCTATCGCCTTTCTTCTGTCTTTGCAAAACAACCTGAAGTTGAAGCGACCCAGTCAGAATGAATTTGTATGAGTCTTTTTCCCTGCAATAACCTATTAAATTTACGTTATTTTCCTCTTCAGTAACTTACTATCATTACTATTTTAAGTACAGCCACATCAAAAGTTTCCATACAAGACTGGGGTTCCAGTGTATTCCCTAGCAAATACATATATTGTAAAGAAAACCCTGACTCTAAAATCAGGCATCTTTCAAGATAGAGAAACACGACAAGAGGAAATCAGAGACACAGAGACACAAAGAGGCATAATCATTTGACTGACTACAAAGCTAGGAAAAGAACATAGACCTCTTCTACACTCCCTGCATACCCTACCATTTGAAAACGCTGTTTCTACTATAACCAGTATTTATTTTCTTTTAACCTTAACATTCATGTGAAAAGGTTCTTTCTGTTTATACACATGCATGTATGCTTTCACATATGTCTGATTCTTGTTCATGTAAACTTTGTCTTAAGCACCAGAATAACATGTCTTGCAATACAGCATGGTTTCTACCTGTCGCATGTTATCTTTAATATTCCTTCAGGTCCAATAGTTCTTCAAGCTTCAGTGGCCCATATATATTGCTATTTTCTTTTTTTTTAAGGTTGGCAATAGGATGCAATTAACAACAACTTGTACATCATCACATACATGGATGCATCAACCTCCCTCTCTGGTGCTCACCTTAGCACCAGAGTGTGAACTTGGACCTTGCTCTAAGCTTAAGTTGAAGGCCACCTCCAACTGACCCACCTTGAAATGACTGAAGATGACCTTTGGTTTGAAGGTTGATTGACAGATGATGATTGTCCCTTCAGGCCTAGTAGTTTTTATGTTCGGCTTCTCCTTAGGGCAGTGACAATGGTCCTAACAGCCTGGAGGAGACCTATGATCTGCTTGTGATCCCAGCTTCAAATACTCTCAACAAAATTGATAGTGGGGATGGGGGAATATGGGAGAGGGAAGAACAACACTTTAATCCTGTATCTATCCTTTTTCTTTGATCTAGTGAAAAAATTTTGAAGGAGAAAAAAGAAACAGCACAAGACAAATAGTGTTTTTGCAGAAACTCCAGACAGGTGATCACAATGGTTCTATAAATTAATTTCCTATTGCTTAGGGCTGGATTATACCTAAATAATTTACTCATGTAAATGTATTAGTGAGGAGAGGTATTTCTAAGTATAGTTTTTCCAATCCTTGAGCTAAGAAAACTTATGCCATAGATACCGCCATACTTCTGCTAGCACCAAGGGAGGTGTTCTAAAAACAAGCTTGAGCTTCTACAGAGCACAAGCCTAAGTGGAGCAATATGTACAGAGATTGACCTCCAGGTTTCAAGGGATTGGGGGCAGCCCGTGGGTCCCTGCTGAATGTTTATCTGCTGCACGAACCAGGGCTTGGGGACCTTTTAGCTCTCGGACATTGCTGGGGCTGGTATATGTCACCAGCTTTACAGCCCGTTCCTTCAGCTCGTTATCAGTCCAAGAGGGAAATACCAAAGGAATAACTCTGAGTTGAGTTGAGGCTGAACAAGAAAGGCTCATTTAGCAAAAACACAGAGGGTGGGAGAGAGCGGGGCTGGTGGGGGTGCACGGACAAGTGTTTCCATTCAGATGCCAAAACACATGTGAACAGACAATTTATTTACATTAGTTATTTTTTGGAAGAAGAAATGGGAAGAGGGAGAGGCTGGCTCCACTGTGGATTCTCATGTTCTGTCTCAACAGATGTGAGCTGTTGGGCCCTGCACTGTATCCCCTTGGCATCATGCCACTGCTTGCTGGCTTGAAGCCAACAAATCTTGAACAAAATATCATAACCACATGGAAACTGACTTCTCCCAGGCTGCCTTGCTATTGCTCCACCTCATCCTATCTGTGTCCTTTCACTTGGAGTCCCATCGTTGATCACTTTGAGGCTGGGCAGGCTGCCTCTGGAGGACAACTACCACCTTCAGCTCAGGTACAGCTGATATAGCTTGCAGTCTCTGGTCCAGAGGCCCCAGAATGAAGAGCTTTAAATGCTCCTCACGCATGTCTCCAAGCCAATTTTACGTGGAACAAATATGAAAGTGAGCACTGTGGTCTGAGCCTGCAGCTTTTTTACTGAATGGGAAGTGATAGGTCCGAAAAAGTATCAGCAACCCCTCCAGCCAAACAGCTAGTACCCAAACGATGACCTGCAAGTGCCCAAAAACCCACACCTGGGCCTCAATTCCAGACACTTCCCTTCCAGCAGGATGACATCATGCAGTACAACGCAGCTGAGGGTGTTACAGTCTAAAGTACTGATTACAACTATCATGGATCACCTATTAAATTAGAATCTGGCTCCAGGTTTCAATTCCAAGCTTTTTTCAGCTTGACAGTGTTCAGGTTTGCAGGTTTGAGCTTAGGACTGTCTGCACTAAATAAAGAAAAGTCAAGTCACAGATCATCCAGCAGGAGCTTGTGGGATGTGCAAGGTTCTTTCAAAAGCAAGGAGAGGTAGAAAGTGCCTATTCACACTTGATCTAGACAGAAACACATAGCTACATTTACTGGAAAAACTCCTTTACTCAGCTCCTAGGACACTGCTCAGTGGACCCAAAACAAGTCCAGCCTGGAGGAACAAGTGGCACTTCAAAGACCCTGGGAGTCTGTGAAACTCTTGTATGCTGTCACCTCTCCAAGGCTCAAGGTGTTCTGGGACATACTGCAGGACTGAGAAGGTCTTTGTGCAGCTTCTCATACAGAAAACTTACTGAACAGTGCCATTTGGCTGATCCTGAAGTGCCAAGAAACCAGGCTCATATTTAGATGCCAAAGGCTTCTCAGAGGTCAAAAATGATGGAATTAGCTTTTGATGCATACTTATGAACTGATTTTCTATACATGGAATGGAAGTTCAAGACGATGATTGCTTTACAATTACAAATTAGAACAGCTCATGCTAGTATCCTGGTAATGGAACGTAAAATCTCCAACTGAACGTCTTTCTCAAAATATATTTTGCCATATTAAAACTATGGATAATTTTAAGCAAATGACATTTCTGAGAGAAACTGGTTACCTGGATTTTTTTTCTACCACATTTTGTTTTCAGTTTGCAAAAAAAATTAGATTTTTCAGCAGAAACAAAAAGCCTGAATTGTTCATCAGGCTCTAAATTTAGTACATGAAACAAATTCAGGAGTTAATGTTCCCTGTCTGATCTCACAAAATGCTGAAGTTAACCATATTTTAAAAAAAAAAAAAAAAAAAAAAAAAAAAAGCGAGCGAGAGAGAATCTCTGTTCTGAGGAAGACTCCTTGTGAATCCCCAGACCTACTGGGGACTGGACAGGTGAGGTAAGTAACAAATACTTTTCGTCATGTATTTTTCCTCATGTTCCGCAACTTCCAGGGGCAGAACCTCAGGGCTATGAATCTTAGGGATTGCAGTCTTCTAATGACTAGGGTGGGGTTAGTTCAGACACATTAAACTCAGACAACTGACTGGAGCCATAGAGAACCAGAACAAATTATATCAGAAATGATGCCTAAAGAAGTCCTCTCATCCACAGTTGTGGTGAGCCCTATGAGTACTCCTGCTGCGAACTGCCCTGGGACAAATTCTGGCTCACTCCACGCCAAGCTGCCCTGCTTGATACTGCTACAGCTTGACCATGAGTTGTGTCCCACTGGGGTATACAGTCAATGATCGGAGCCATCCTTAGTACGATGTTTTGTTCTACCATAGGATTTTGTCTGCTGAGAAGTAAGGACCCACAATAGCCCACTATATTTACACAAGAACAATCTGGTGTCTGGCAGCAATGCATGTCATAAATGTGAAATAGTCACCACAGCGAGCAGGCTTAGAAGGGTATACACTTCCAACATCCTGGGAAGATGCTCAGTCTCTAATAAGACCAGGATCAACAAAGATTGGTAGCAGAAGACTGCAATCTGTTCTTTAAAGAAACTATACAGAGCCCAATTTAAGAAAAGTTTTAGGCACACATCTAAGTCCACCTTTATTCAGTAAGGTCTGTGAGTACATTATTAAACTTTAAGCAGTGTTTATATCAAAATGAAGTCAACTTGAAAGCAAATCCATGTCTAAAATGCAAGAGGTGTTGAGAACAGTCAAAGGGGAAAAGGACATCTGTATTGCGAGTGGAACACAATTCAAATTTTATAGTCCTTCCTGACCTCCAGACTAGCTGTTCTTGCCTCTGATTCTAGTTACAGTTTATAAATGAGTAATTGCTAGTAAAATAAAACTGCTGATATTTTAAAAAACTTTTTTGCCACAGCTGCATCTATTACCCTAGCATACAAATATAGCATTAACAAGATCACCTGACATGGTTCTGGTTTTTATCACAGCAAACGCGTTCCACATTTATAATCAGAACCATGACTCTTAATATAATTTGTGTGACTCTTAACTGTTCACGCTAAAAATAGTTTTTGTCTTTTAAATTTAGCAGCATCACAACATCCCATGAGATTGTTGATGTTGGAATCTTGACTGCATTAATGGCACTATAGTTATTCGAAAGTTTAACAAAGGTTTGAGTTAGCGCTTCTTGATGTGCTGCAGCAGTCAATCCAGGTTCTTCTTGCTCTTTCTGGGTTAAGCTGTGTTGTCAACTCGTGGTTATTTTCTGCAATATGGTAAGGGTCTATTAGGTTTAGACTGAGGCTACGAGACAACAAATATTTTCTACCGTAGCAACTTAAGACCAGAGTACTGGATCATACTAGTCATAATCTAATGACTACAGGTTGCGTCCGGTAGAAGACAACAGAATCACCTTGTTCACATCTAAGAGGTGGTACCTGTACCTCTAGTTAGCATAAATCCATGTTACTGTGACAATAAGTCAATTACTTCCTGCAGAGACCATGACTAAGGAATAGATTTACTTTATGGTCTCTGCCTGCTGTTCATCTCTAGCATAGCTTGTTTATCTCCGAATATATGCTTTGCTACAGCCATAAACTTGACTTCAGCAACAAGCATCTGAAGCACTGCTTCGGCTGGGAATCATAAGCAAGCATGGCAAACAGCAGCCATTTGGCTCAAGTCCCAGTACTATTTCACTTGAGCAGCTCTGTTCTTTGGTGGCCACTTAGAATTGTATTTTATTTATTTAGTGCTGCTAAACCTCATCTTTATTTGTTCATGTAAATTGCCTGAGTGGCCCTGTACTTGGAAGGGAAACACATTTTCTTCCCTAACAAAGAAACAGATGATCTCATTGGCAAATGAGACACATACGGCCTTGTGTTTACTTTAGAATAAGTTCATTTACGAATCAAGCCACTTGACTTATCAAGCATTTCCCCCTCTTCTATTATGGAGAAATCTCTGTCAACAAGAAGAGGATGTCCCTTCTTTGCCTCACACCATTCTACATTCTTCTGCATTAGGCTTGCTGGGTTGTTGCCGTGGACACATGGCATTTAAGTATGGTGCTAACAGGTCACACACTTAAGAGGTCTGATCCAAACATATGCATGCTGAAATCAATGGGAGTCGACTCCTCTTAATAAAGGCATGAACTTACAAGGCAGTCTGTCCCTTTGTGCTCAATAAAGATATAAAGGGTTTCTAAAGCCAGGCTCACACTGAAATTCAGCTAGGTTTTCAAAAGTGCTATCTGAGGCTCAGTCCTTTTGAAAATCTAGTCCTCAGCAGAGGCTCTGGTTACTGAACACTTAACTTCTATTTGATTAGAGATGAATTGTCTCAAGATTCTGGGTACTTGAAAATTTAGCCCTTGGATCAGAATGTATGAATCCTAAAGAGAGCAATGCCATCCAATTCAATTGGGTAATACGCAATAAGCTGCTAGGCAATGACGACTCTGGAATAGTTCTACTTGAGGGCGCTCCGTCCTGGAGCATCTGTCCTTCTGCAGGAAATAATCCATACACATTTTCTTCCTTGTTTTAACTCAAGAGTCTGGAATGCACATAAGCTTCTGCTGTCCACCTCCCAGATGATTTTAACAACCATCAGGCAATTAGCTATTTTCAAAGGAAAAAGAGACAGGTCTCACTGCATAAAATACTGATCCTACTAGATCTTTTTTTCCTTTGTAGAAACTTCCCCTTTTATTCCTGCAAAGTCACTGAAAATTAGCATTCTGGCACAAAGACCCATTCTGCCACAAGGTCTCATCCCGTTCTTCCTGAGAGAATCTAGCCCACTCATGAAAAATGGACAACTGCCTGTCAACCACTCCCAGTCCTGTGGAAGACAGTGGTTACTCTTCCAATCATTTAATGCTACAACTTTTCCCAGCCACTCTATTCAATATTCAGACAATCTTTTCAGTTTGCAATACATCATGCAAATTTCCAAGCCCTTTCTCTGTTGCAGTTGATATTCCTAATTTTTTGAGTGACAGTAGAAGAAAAGAATCATCACTGGTTTGTGCACTGAACAGCTGACTTTCCAAAATGTATGAATACAGCTATATGGGAATTGTTTCAGAAATAATTCTCTGCATAGAAAAGGCATGTGACCACAAATGATCCTCTCCTAATTCATGCCCTGTTGCTATGACACTCCACATAACCTGTTCTTAGCTGTTATTAATTAGTAGGACAGTTTTCAGCATGAGGACTGCTGCCATGAGTGTTACCACAGCTATGAGCTAACACATTTGTGGACTTGTAGTTAAATGAATTGCACATGCTACCTGGTAGTCTAGGGCCTTTTACTTCCCCACCCTCAGGAACAGACTTTTTGGCAACTCTAGACCTGTCTATAAATCCATATGAAATCAGTTCATATGTAGGGGTATAGAAAAGCAGTCATTTGTAAGAGTTTGTGCATTTGCATACATGCTGTTGTCTGTAGCTATGTGCTGTTTCACTTGTGTATCTGGGATACCTCAAGCATAAAAATATCTGTGAGCACACAAGAATTCTGTGTTTATTTGCAAGGCAGATGACCACAGCCACACAAAACCTCCTAGAAGTTGTCAGAGAACTCATAGCTACCTAAAGCACAGGCCAAAAGCATTTATACACACAGCACTGAGCCAGCTCCATAGAAGGTAATGAAAAAACACTCCTGCGGATCTAAGCAAACCCTAACAAAAAAATCTCCCTTTGCAGCCGTTGCTCTACAATATGGGGGAGTATCTCAAAAATTGTCCTAGCAGGCAGGGCTAGAGTCCCTGCAATTCATCCTGCTGTCCTTTATTACACTGCAGTAGTCGCAAGAAAACTTAAGGAGCAGAACTCCCTGCTCTTCTAAAGATGAGTTATTGTGCAGTCTTCGAGGCAGGGCTCATAACGTTCTTTATATACATCCGCCTCAGCTTAAACCTATTTCTGGGGTTATCTGAGCGTTGCAGGGAGGAGAAGTGACAACCGCTATGAGATATGGCCGGGTGTGTGGGCGTAAAGATTTGCTTACCATCGTACGACAACCAATTGTATTGAAAGTGCGCGTGAGCCTAAGTCCAAGCTAATTAAAGCCAGCAGCCAAATCTCCCGAGTCACACAGTTCACCTACAAATTCTCAATCAAAACAGTCAACTGGGGCGGGGGGGGGGGGGAAGCTCTCTGTCTGCTGCCCTATTTCAGTTCAGCTCCAAAAATCCTGACTGATCTTCCACTCAGGGGAGGGGTGGGGTGGGGGGAAGAAAAGGAATAAGAAATTCCTACAACATCTGAACTGAATATAGAGCTATTGGCAGCTTTAGGTTTTGTGTTTCACCCTGAGCTTTAACTGGCAGGAGACAGCAAATTCATGAGCCTTTTCCGAAGAACCCAAGAGAGGAGAGAGCCTGCCTGACAGAGTTATATCTCTGGCGAGGAACAGTGCTGATAATCACTTTCACTGGAGATGCTGTAAAGTGGCTCATAATTCATTCCTTTTGAACAATAAATGCAGGACAATTAAATCCAGGTCTCCTCGACACTATGCACAGAACTCCAGGACAATCCGTCATTGCCTGTTTGTGCACAACAGCATAGAATTAACAAAGAAAAAGCAGATGTGCTTGGTTACACTGTCTCATCACGTTTTCCCACAGTTACAGTGATCCAAGGCTGTAACTAGATAGCACTTAACGCAGCCCCTTCCCTTTTAAGATAAAGCATTATTTTCTTGTTTGCATTTTCCTTTCTAACCTGGCAGGAAGAGATTTTCAACACAACTTTTTTTTTTTCCTTCTTCTTCTTCCAAGGAAGATAGTTTCGTTAATAATACTAGAACAGTCCACATAGCTGAAGGTTGCTTCTTCCAAGCACTCTTCTGCCTGCCCTTTACTGAGATTCAGTTGAGCACCTCTCTTCCTTGTTTTGCCCAAACTTTGGCAAAGTCTCTCTATTTCATTATTTGGAATTAATGGAAGCCTGTGAAGAGCTGACAGCCTGCAGGATCCTAAACAGCAGAACTGGGCAGAAATTGCCAGGAAAATGTAAGTTGTTTCCTTATCAGTCAAACCAGTAAAGTGGATTTATGTTCGGAGATTGGGTTCTTTTTCTGATATCTAATGAGAAGTGAGAGTGAGTTTACACCACAGCATTTCCCTGAATGGAAGTATTAACAGAACTTTTCTTCTCTGCAGAGCCACCTCTTTCCAAATAGGAACATAACCAATTAAAACTTCCACCTTCTATTAGATTTGATGGAAATTAGCCTGTGGGTTCAAATGTTTCATGTGGGGACTGATATAAGCCTTATCCCATTACTGAACTAGCATCATGAAGAACTGGTTGCAATTTCCTCACTTAATCCAAATTTCAGAGTTTTCACCTCTCTGTTGTTACATTCTTCAGCTTTTCATCCCCAGCCTCCTAAGAGGCAGGCCAGAGCACTTCAGTACCTCCATGCAAGGGAGCTCTAAATATTAACATGCAGTTGCTAAATGACTCTGTGAGGAACTGAAAGAAGTGAGCAAGATCTAAAGCAGTATTCCTTGTTCAGGATAAGAGTTTGGTAGGGTCTTGATTATTACTGCCCAAGGTAGTCTCAAAAAGGTCTTCAAAGAAGGAAAAAAAAAAAAGTTGTGGACTTCAAAGGTCTTCAAAAGACTGAAAACCTCATCCTTTTGAGATAGGTGTATTTTGTTAGCTCTAAAGAGGTGAATATAAATGAATACAAGGGTTTATGAACACATGGTAGGACCAGGTCATCAGGGCTCAGTAACTTCTTGTCATGCTCAGAGTTTATGCGAAACAATATTCCTACTTGCAATCATTTTGAAAAAAAAAGTTTATGTGAACAAGTCTACAGCTTGTTTGGCTGTCAGCTTTCTGCTCTGTCATTCTTGGGACACGATTAGTCATCTGTGTCACATATCGGCTTCTTGATATAATGACTGAGATTAGAAATAAAAAACTAAGAGGATAACAACAAATGAGCAATGAAAACACATTCACACCCACGACCTTTGTATTCATTAAACAAAAATCACAGATACTGAACTACCAAGAAAACTTTCCTCTAAACTGACATAACTGCACTTTTTGAGGGACAGTAATCAGCAAAAATGTATTTTCATTACTTCTTACACAAGAGTTATCTTTCAAGACCTGTTTCGATTCCTAAACTATTAAAAAACTCCCCAAAAACAACAGTAACAAAAAAAATCCTTACAGATCATTTGGGAAAGCCAGATTTGTTTAGTTATATATTCTACAGAAGAATTGATTAAAGTGATCAAAACCATTTGGTGCATTCAAGTTGTGCAATATTTATACTACATAAATACAGCATTTTAGGATTGTTTCCTAAGAATATGCGGCTTATGGGATCCTGCTGTCCCCTTTTTGCATATTCTTTCGTCTTTATGATCTCCCCTGAAATATTCTGAACCCAAGGGCAAATTTCAAATCTATTAGACAGAAGAGCAGCTGTCTGTAAGGCAGTCCTTTCCTACACATTTTATAAAAATAGATGGCTGAATAGAGACTCACTGATCTCTCCTGTGGAAGAAAAAGTTGTGGGTGAACCTAATTAGGGACAGTGGAGACCCATAAAGATAATGTGAATGCCCTAATTAACAGAAATGCTTCAATTACAGTCCAAGCCTTATTAGACTGTTGGGATTCCAAGCAAGTGACCTAAAACCATGGGAAACCAAGCTATGTTAATGGCACTGCTCATGGAAAGTGTAAATGTTCGAGGATCAGAGCTTGACGTCCAAATGGCTCCACATGGACAGACTTTTAGTTCAGGTATTTAATTCCCGCAGTCTGGGATCTCACTTACTCTGCGTCTAGCACAACTGAATGCCTACATGGAGGTCCTTCTTGGGGTTTTTCAGTGCAACGCACATCAACATCCTAACACCAAGAAACCTTGGCTGACCTAGATAAAAGTTCACAATTCCCATGGGATATTCACCACTGCTTATTTTACAAGATTTAGTAAGGCCTTCTGGCAAACTAAGCTTTAAGGGAAAAAAAAAAAGTGTTCAAGGCAAGACAAGAGGCTTTTCAGCAGGAGAGATGGAGTGGATTCCTTCAGCCATTTCCAACTTCTGATGAGCCACAGGTAACAAAACCAAATACACTAAACACCAGTTTTATTGTTTTACTTTTTAACTTTTTCATTATCTAAGTTTTTACTATGTTATTTCCCATGCCCACACGAAATACTGAAGGGCTTTGAAAAAAAGCTTTCTTACTTGTGACCCATGTTTTGAAGATCACTGTTAAATTCAAGCTATTAAGGTCCATATAAGAACAGGATGAAATACTAGAAGATCAGATTCAGCAATCTAATGGTCTTTTCTACCCTTGAAAAGTGCAGGCTCTCTTCTTTTTTCTTTTAAAAGATTGAAACAATCATTCAAATATTTATAACCATCTAAAGCATTAATATTATTAAAATTTTCCTCTTCTTATAAAACAAACTTAGTGAGTGTAGAATGATGAAAATAAGGAAACTGATCCTGGATTCTGTTAAAATATCTAAGAGAAATCTACCAAATGTCAGTCTGCTTAAGCTGAGTGTATTTATTTAAAACATTTTGGCTAACAGCAGACTGAGGGGGCAATTTTTACGGTAGAAGTTTTGCAAATATTTTAAGTACAGTTTTAATTGACCCAGTTTGACATTCAAAGCACTTTTTAAACTCTTGATATTGTTAGCCATTTAAGATAAGTGGCAATAAATACAGATTAATTGTAACACATGAAATGAAATCTTCAAGCTGTGGTGGGCCTCTGAAAAGGCTCTTTGTGTGCTGAGGAGGTTCAAGATCATGTGTTAGGGTTAGGTTAACAGAATATCCCGTCAAGCTCAGTGAGGTTTTTGGTAGCTCACGCTGTGACCAACTGCAAAGACAACAAGCTTTGGGCAAAGGCAAGCCGTGTGACTGGCAGGTATTAAGAAAAACAAAAATGCTAGAAGGAAGGACTCCCTTTTGACATGAGCCCTGCACAGTGCAGAAGTAAAAGGCAAGCCAACACTGGAGCTTTTATTGCGTGGGAGATGACTGAACTTCATGAACGTAAATTCAGGATGACATTTAAGATGCTGGAGTTCAAGGGAGAAGAACAAATATTACTGACTTAGTGAGTGGCTTCACAGCGTACACTCTCTGGTGACTCCCTCCACAGTACTGGAGGAAAAAAAAAATCTTCCTATTTTACCCAAGTGTTGCATGAAAAAAGACAAGTTTTATCAGAAGACTGTGAGGGCCTCCAGACCTGAATTGCTTCTCACTGATAGCATTTACTCCTTCAGTCCAATTGCTTCTGTAACTGAACAATACAAATCAGACACATGGTACATCAAGAAATTTTTTGGTTTTGACTGCCTCCTCCCTCACAAACAAAAGAGATAACCATCCCTGATGAAAAGAAATAAGATCCTATTCTCTCTTCAGTGATTTTATTTTCTGTACGCAGCTCAAGCCAGACCAGGCTTATGAATGACTGCACTTGTGCCAAAGGCACTTTTCTTTCCCTACAGATGACAGGTGAAGAAAGATGGAAAAGCTTTACACTTCTGCATGTCTGAGTCCATCTGTTCTATGCAATCATAAAGACACAAAGAACTTAAATCCTCTTGCCTTTTTATTTCTACAAACACAGATTTTCCATTGAAAAGCAAAGCAAAAGAAGAATCCCCAAGATCTTCTGTGTGAAATGTCACTTAAAAAAAAAAAAAAAAAAATCTCTGAATGCTCCAAAAGAGATCTATATAACAGACTGAATCAGCTGGCAAGAGTCTGCTCCGAACATTTAGACTAACAGAGGATCTGAAAGGCGAATAGAAGAGTTGTTCAACGTCAGGCTTCAACTGAAGCGGAGAAGTGTGCACTGCTAAGTGTAAAGGGGGAATTAGACCTCTCGCACAATAACAAAAATGCCAACTGAGCTTTCTAGAGCTTGTGTCAGAAAAACTTCTTTGTCCCTAGCATTCATGCCAAGGTGTTCTCTGAGATATGAGGCAAACACTCCTTGGCCAGTCTTCTGCTTGCAATTTTTCCTCATATCTAATGAGGCTTTTCCATTGGCAGCAAAGCAAAGCATTGCTTGGGGAGCTCCTAATATACTGAGTAACTTGCTCAAGGTCAGGCAGAGGTAAGGACAAAACCACCCTGAATCCTTTACTCCTGCTCTCAGGATTCAATTAATCCCATCCATCTAGAAGTCAGGAATGTGTTGGAGACCAGTTTTCCAGGTTTCCTCTATAATCAGAGGAAAGGTGTCTCCAGAGAGCAATTCCTTCCATCTTTAAATTTCCATCTGAGCTAAGTAGGAGAAATTATCTTCTGGGGATTCTCTCCTAAAAGGAGCCAGATGATCTTACACAGAAGATGCAATGAACTTTCAGACACCTACAGTTCAATAGGGAGGACTCAACTCTAACAGCTACCACTGTTTTCAAGATACTAGATACAATTTCCAGAAACTTCAAGGAAAAAAGAAATTTAAGAACTAACTGGCTTGGCTTCTCTGACACCTCCCCCCCTATATTCTACTCTGGAAGAGTTTCAATTACTGTCTTCATCACCGTATTTTCTGAGCATCTTCCCCAACTACTAAGTGACAATATCATCTCCTGTTCTGATTAGCTAATGTTTCAAAGCAACTTTCCTTCAGGTTACATTTTACTCCTCGTTTTTTCTTCAGTTTGATTTCTGATTCTCAGTGAGCCATTTCAGAAAGGGAATGACCTTCATACAGGAGAAGTGTTCCTGAATTCTGCACGCAGGAATGATACCCCAGGCTGCCTGCAGGACTCTTAAGAGTTTCTAGTGCTCTTTTCACTCCTAGGTTACACAAGAAGAATATTTTGGGGCATAGTTGATGGCACACTTGGCCAATTAGTAGTAGCTAATCTGTACATTTGAGTGCCCACCACTTACTAGCTTTAGAGAAGAGTCCTAGAGACACACCTAGGTCATATTTACAAATCTGCTACTTGATATTGCTCTGGCCTTGAGAATGAACAGCTCATTATAGGGCAGCCCAGAGACAATATGTGGCTACTGAGATACTGTAAATAATTATTTATGCTTAACACCATTCTTGTGTTCAAATCACAACTATGACTGATACAGACTGCATACAGAGGAACCAATAAAATGCATGGAGATGTGTTTCACCTCCTTCTCCCAGAGGGATTTTCTGAGATCTAATAAGAGTTCAGCTCATGCTGTGTTCTTTCAGTGGATGAGACTATTAATTTCTTCTTCTATCTTACCACTTATTTTCACGAAGCATGCAAGAACTTATTATTTTTGAGACTCTAGCCATCTGTCAAGTTTCATTATAATCAGCCAGCACACCAAAAACTTATGAGGGAGAAAGATATATATGCACACACACACCTATATATACACATACACACACACACCATGATTGCTTAAGCTTCATTTCCTTAGGAAACCAGATTAAAAATAGCATTGATGTCAATAATGAAGTCTTTATTTCTTTGGCAGATTTCTGTTACTTTTAAACCAATCCTCCCAGTGAGAGGCACTACAAAATTTTCAGCTGGAACCAGACCAGATCGCTAAGTGATAAGAACCTCACAGCAGTTTCACTATACCTCAAACACCTCAAGGAAAAACGCAAAGTGAATATGAATTTTGTATAAATACTGAGAATCAGTGCTGAATTTCATACAGCATTAACCCAGTGGTGACATTTGATTTTTCTCTCCAATTTCATTCAATGCAAAAATATAATTTTAAACATTTGCAAACCTCAGTATTTAAGGTATTTCCCATAATAAAGTACAGAAAATATTAAAAATACTATTTTATTTATTTTAGATGATGGTCACATATATTTCAGTGTTGCATCCTTATTCCTGGAAGATCACGGAGATTTCACTTTTCTGCTAATGACAGGACCAAAGCTGAGCTCCACAAAAACGTAAGAGTATTTAGATTAAAAACGTGTTTGGAAATACTGTCAGAATGGTATTCAGCTGAGGAATAACAGTTTATGGGAAGGTGGAAAAAAAACCCACAACATTTGGTAGGTCTTGATGAATGTCCATTGAAAAAAAACAGGAAAAGTTCCAAGGTAGATTCATCTGGCTGTTCACTAATTCATCTGCTTACTCTCTTTCACCTGCCTGGATGATCGATGGGAGCAGAGAGCCTGATGGTTCTAAAAAAATCACATTTTACCTTTTTACAGTTTGCAGGTTATCAGCAATCTGGGCCTCAGAGACCTTCAAACCAGTGACCTGCAGGCTTCCAGTAGCCACAGCTCTGGAGCTCCTATTGAGTTCCAGTGCCAGGATGCCAATATTTTCCATTTTTGCTGAGAACTTCCATTTATCCCCCACGTTGTTATGAATCTTTTAAAAAACAATTTGAAACAGCAATGTTTTCCATGGATTGGAGCTGCTTCTCACTCCATCAGTCTAGTCTAAACTTAGGGTTTAATTAGGTCTATGGCACAGAGCAGAAAGGAAGACAAGACTTAGGCATGAACCCAAACTTCTTCCAATTTTAGATGGCAGCTCTTGAGCTTGGGCTTGAGCCCAGTTTTATCTGCCAACAAAGCAATTTCACCCATCAGACCTCTGCTGCTTTATACAGGCCTCTATCAAGTAGGTGAATAGTGGTGGAGTTTGTGTTTTGAATGTCTACAAGAAGTTTACAACATCTCTTCTTGCTGGCTGGAGCTCTTAATCATTTCCCTTCTGCCTCTCAAAATAATTCTATCTTGACTTTACATTTCTGATACTTAAATATTTTCTTTGGGCAGAGGTATACTGTGCACACATTTTTGTTTCCATGACACATCTCTTCTGATCTCACAGAGAAAATAACAATGGAACATGGATTTAATAGGCTTATAAAGAGAAAGACGGTATTGATGTTTTCCAGTAATGTGAAAGTAATGACCTAGATTAAAGAATTGGACTGACAAATAAAAGTCATCTCATCCAGGTGCATATATCAGTCACTCTGAAGCCAACTGCAGAATTACCATGAATCCAGCAAGAATAGGATCTGATCCCAAATCCATAAATCCTTTCTCAGCAAGTTTGCTCTGGTGGTATTCCTGGCATAATCACAACCAAGAAATACTGGAACTCTAACAAGAATGCCCGATTTAATGAGCTTTCCACTCTCAATTTTCATACCAGTAAAATTTCTCAAGAAATCTATGCAATTTACAGCCAGGCTTTTTGAGGCTTTCCTTTTTAATACCTGCTTCCACAAGTCAATTAACTCCAGTCAGTAGTTAAACCCTGTCTCTTCACAATCCACTAAGGAGATCACTGCTTCTTCTGCACAAGAGTCTTCCTACAGCCTCTCACCTCCAAACTGGTGAGAGACAGCTCGAGCCAGCAAGAGCACTACAATAGAATCAGCACAAACCATTTCCTCCCACTCTGTTTAATACCCTTTGCAGCTCTGATAGTCAGAGAGCTCAGAGGAATATTGATGTGCTCATGTAGGACACCTTGGGGCTCACTGCTCCTCCTGGAGGTAAACATCTGTGCAGGAGAAGCAGCAGGCAGGAACATGCACCCATTTCAGATGCACCAATTTGTGTCCCTGTGAAGCAGTAGTGAAGGAACACATCAAGCTCTGAATTTGAGTAGAGTTGAGTGATGAGCGTAGATTTCCTCCTCTTCTGTTATAGGAAAATAGCAAGCAACAGGATGCCTGGCGGTACATTGGGTGTAGTAACATCTTTAATGGCTGCAAGTAGCACACAAATTTACCCAATTGAGACCAGATACTTGGATATTTTGCAATCTGTATCCTGTTTGCCTTTTCACAGAATCGGTAAGGTTGGAAGAGACCTCTGGAGATCATCTAGTCCAAACCCCCCCCGCTCAAGCAGGGTCACCTACAGTATGTTAGACAGGGTTGTGTCCAGGCGGGCCTTGAAGATCTCCAGAGAAGGAGACTCCACAACCTCTCTGGGCAACCTGTGCCAGTGCTCTGTCACTCTCACAGGGAAGAAATTCCCCCTCACGTTCAGGCAGAACTTCCTGTGCTTCAGTTTCTGCCCACTGCCTCTTGTCCTGTCACATGGGACAACTGAGAAGAGTGTGTCCCCCTGACATCCTCCCTTCAGATACTTACAGACATTGATAGGATCCCCCCTCAGTCTTCTCTTCCCCAGGCTGAACAGGCCCAGCTCTCACAGCCGTTCCTCATGGGGCAGATGCTCCAGCCCTCCGATCATCTTTGTAGCCCTACGCTGGACTCTCTCCAGTAGCTCCATGTCTCTCTTGTCCTGGGGAGCCCAAAACTGGACACAGTACTCGAGATGAGGCCTCACCAGTGCTGAGTAGAGAGGCAGGATCACCTCCCTTGACCTGCTGGCAAAATTCATACTAATATTCCTAAGATATCAGCATTAGATGAGCGCAATACCAGTGCTGGAGTTCTGCATGTAACCCTGCTAAAGTCATGTTAATAGTACTGTGAGAGCTGGTTGGGACTTTTCTCATGAGACAGTTTTGCACTGAAAAACAGTGAAGTCTCTAGCAATCATTTTTTGGTTTCAACATCCCTGTGATGAAATCTAGTAAGAGTTATATGGGACCTCTGCCTAGTTTCCTGAGAGCTTCCAGAGTGGCCTCAGGATCCACAGAAAGTTCTTCCACATGCTGTGGGGAAGAGTATTTCATCCCTCGTTTAAGCCCATTCCTCTTCAGCAGAGCACGCTTAAGCCTGAGCGTAAATCTCTCACGATTATTTGCAGTTCTGAAAAGATAAGATTTCCTGAATTATGTCTATATTTTCTCCTCAAATATTGAAGAGATACAAGCAAGGGTATAGACAAAAATCTTTATATTATAGGACAGAAAGGGCCAATGGAGTGTTTTTTTTTTTGTTTTTTTTTGTTTTTTTTTTTTTTTGAGAACAGGCAGGCAGAATTGGACTTACGCAGTAGAACTTGGCACAAATATAATAATGAATATCATATGAAAATGTCAGAAGAACTGACATTAATGCTTGCATTTCTTTAAACCAAAAATCCTACTGTGTACATGCAATTTTTCCCATTCATCATGGGAAGAACGGGATCAGAGATGGTAAATGAATACACCACAGTTTGCAAGGCTATTTTATTTGATTTGATCATTTACTTAAATACCTCTAAATACTAAACACACTAGCTTGGATTTTGGGCTGTAACCTTCTTCAGCAGTACAACAAACAAAGCAGTAGCAAGAAGTGGCAAACTAGAACCTCCTTACAGAGCACGAGGAATTTTTCACTAAACCAGAGAGAGTTCAGAGTTGGCTCCACCTTTCTTTGAAAGTTAAATTTGGTGACACACTAGGGGAAAAAGCAATCAAGTACAAGCCCAGTTCCATGAAGCTTTCACTTGCAGGGTCACTTACATACCTGGCTTGGTTGGTACAACTGAGAACAGCCGCAAGACAGGCCTCACCACAGCTGTCCTGCACCACTATGTATGTAACAGTGTGTATCTATGATTAATAACTGTTTATACAACAAGAGTTTTTCCTAAATCAGAATTGCAAGAATCAGCTTTCACAATACCAACTTCCCTTTCACAACAAGGCAGTGCAGTTGGGTTTACTTTGGCCTAATTCAGGTTCTCTGTACTGAATTAAGCTTCAGGTAGAAAGTATTCAGAGGCTTCCAAATCTGCATGTGATATCAGATCAACCTATATAAAAATGTTCCACCTATTTTTTAAAAGGCTACAGGCTGGATTTACACCTGGAACGAGCTATTCTCTAGTGAAGCAACTCCTGATTTTCAACAGTGTGTCTAAAAAGAGAATCAGGCTTTTTTAATGAAGACTTTTAAATAAATCAATTACATGGTTTCACTCAAAATTAGCATGCAAGTATATTTTTAAAAGCAAAGTGATACTTTACCTTAAAAATAATAGTAGAAGAAGTCCATACACAGAAACAGGCCCATCTCACTATGAGCACCTGGATGCCCAAATAAACATGAGCAAAGGGAATTCTAGCATCTGCAAACTGTTAATTCACCCTTTTCTTCTCTTTTGTAGGCTCGCCAAGCTTAATCTCCTGGTGGCCAATTTCTTACTCCACTGAGACAACCCATTGATGAACTGAGCTAGTGATGTCAGTAGCACCACTAATCAGTGCTGGACTGACCCTGGGGACATAGGCTCTTTATACTGCAGTCTGCAAGCGGGTTTCCCCCCCGCCTTCATTTTTCTTTTTATGTTCCTCAGAGGCTCCAAGAGGAAGAATAGAAGCAAGAAAAAGCTATAGGATTCTGGAAAAAGAAGGATCAAACTTCAGATGTGAGGCTGAAATCCAAGTGGCACAACAGTGGGTGCAGCTTCATGCCCAATTCGTAAACAATATCATGTTAGTTGAGAGTGCAAAACACCTATTTGTATATTCAATATCTGTAAATCCCTCCCACCCCTCGTCCCCTGTGTGCATTTAGCTGGCGGCCTCAAGGCGTTCCCCTTTTGAAATTCACTTCCAAATAACATATGTGAACTTGAGTGCCAGATCTGGTGGCAGGTGCTAATGACTTTCACAATGGCTCTCTGGATTTTAATTGTTTATGTTTAAACTGAGTACAGTATCCATCACTTCCTTTCCTTTCCCAAGCTGCTCAGCAGAGCTATGGTTTCCCGTCACAAAAGATTCCCATCTCCCCCACCCCTGAAGTCCGATAGCCAGCATGTTCCATTTTGGTTGTGATCAGACAAGTGGAATCAAGTGGATTCAAGATGGTACAACATCTGCCTGCCCTCCCCAGGCTCTCTTGAGTGTATGAAGAAAAATAAGCACAGATAGCATTTGCAAAGTATGTAGGAGATGACAAATAACATTATTGTAACAGTAAAATTATGATGATCAGCATCAGTACTGATGCTGCTGCCAGCCTAACACAGTAGAACTGGGAAGGAATTCACCTTTTCTCTACACATAAAGAGAATGAAAACGCATTGCAGGTCCTTACTACGCAAGGAATTCTCCTGCATTTATGGAAGTATGGAGACACCTATGACAGAGCCTGGCTCTTTTTTCTTACAGGATACCTCAGAAATTTAAACAAAATCTGTCAACATTTATATACCTAATCTTTGCCACTTAAGTCTACAGTTACATATCTAAACACAGGAGGCTTGATCTTCCAAAGCATTAAGCACTGTTAACGCTCACCGATTTCATGAGTTGTGGCCACCTGTCAGTTCTGCAGATCCTGTACTCTTCAACCAACCAATGACAACAGCCCAGTCCCTCAAACACAGAAGGCTCACTAAACCTTGCCAAAGTGAGGGAGAAAAAAATACGCTTTTTTTCCCCCGCTACAGGCCTGTAATTCATGGACAGCTTGAGGCCCTCTCTTACAATGAGAGCCCCTATAGTACTTGTATTTCAAATCTTCCAGCACTGAATTTTTTTTTCCTTCAAATTACCAAACCCCCTGTCCTAAAAGTCTACTGATTTGACTGCTAATAAGCATCATGAACTGGAGCAACATCCAAATTGCTGAAGTAATAAATCCAGCTCTCAGTTACAAAACTGACAGCTTTCATAAAAGACAGAGAGAAAGAAATGCAAGCAAGTAAAACATCCTAAGGAAATTATCGTTGAAATTAACTGCAGACATAAATTTATCCATCTGTTATCATAAGTGTTACTTGAAAATTATTTGCCCATAAAAATGAAATAAACCAGAGTGATTTTTTCTTAAACATTGACTTCATGTGTATAGTCTTAGTTGCCAAAATATTAACTCTCTTTAACAGCCCATGTGCTCTTGGCTGCTTCTCTGTTTCTTGACTGTAAATGGACCTTTATAAATTGTCTGTGTATCAGGTCCAAGGCACTTTACTGTTATAGTGTACCTATAACCTCTAGCAATCCAGGATGGACTTTCAAACAAGCAAACACTCTCAAACCCAAATCCTGCTTCAAAGTTTCCTACTTTATCATGCCTACTACCTGAAAAAGAGTCACTGACTTCACAAAGCACTGATGCTGTTTTATTGCTAGAGTATAGTTACTGTGAATATAAGTTTGGCGAGATTTTTTAATTCAGTCTGAATAGAGTGAAACCTAGCAGGAAAGAAATGAAAGGTACAGAGCTGGGTAAAGAGCTGTGTCCCACTCTACCCAAATCCTGTATTTTTTGGAGACAAGAAGGAACATAAAATGGAAAGAGTAAATGGCCATTTTCACTTCTGTGCGTTTCATAAAGCAAAAGATTCAAAGTTTGAAGTGCTTCAATGCATCTATAGTGTGAGTAATGCCACAAAGCATGGTGGGGATGGGAATCTATTTAAAAATAAAAAGTAGACTTTTAAAGACATCTGAAACCCAAAAAGCTCACTTTTGATGAGTGATCACATGCAGATTTTATTTGAATACTCACAATGGGAACAAAACCTTTCGACAGGATAAAAATACTTCATTTAGTAGATCAAAAAAGCTATATTTATCTCAGCTTACTTGGACACTCAAGTAAGCTTTCCGTTTAGTATTTCTACCTCCCCAGAATGCATCTGACTGATGTTCCATGGTCTCATTCTCGGTTATGGACCAGCCCCATTGACTGAATTGCCTCTCCCACGATGCATCCCAAAGCCTTTGCTGCTCAGCCTCTGAACAGCGCATACAAGAACAGTTTATTTGGGAATCCCAAATTAGAGAGAACAATGACATCCAAACTCTTCAGGGTTTTGATGAACGTGAGAGTTTCTGCATAAAGCAAACTTTTACATATAAACAGAAAAATTCTGTTTCTCCAACTGTCCAATCATCTGTCAGCAGAAAGATTTCTATCAACCCTGCCACAACTCCAGTGAGAACTACTCCAAAAAAAAAAAAAAAAAAAAACACACACACACACAAAAAAACACACCACACAACTCAGCAGTACCTTCTCCAAGATGAAGCCAGCTACACTCCAAGTGGCATGCCATGTTGAATTCCATGTTATTTTTATTCCTTAGCCTTCCAATTATAGGCAATTCCAAAGGCTTGATCCTTTCCTAGCCGAAACCAGGGGGAATATTTCTAGTCACTGACTCCCAGACCTGGCAAGCTCAGGGTACAGGCCGTAATCTCACATGAAGGTTATTTGGATTAAATAGGAGAAGTCTCCCCCTCTTTCTCCACCTGTCCTCCAGACCAACTGCTCACTATCATCCAGACAGATGGGGACTCACTGCGTGCCTGAGCAACTATGGTTTTTCTGATGGTAAAGGAAGTTCTTTGCCATGTAGATAGAGCCTTACACTAGACCATGTTTTAGCTCAGCAGGAATTTCTACAAGTTCAAACCCACAACTCTTCCTGACCAAACTTTTTGCTGACAGACACTAGCATCTTCCAGCACTAACCGCAAGCTCAGTAGCGCTATGTTTCTGCACTACTAGACAGCCCGGATAATATCATCTTATTTTACAGCTGAAGCCAGCCATGACTTTCATCCTGTAAACTACTGCTTTTGGTCACAATGACCCCTGCATGTTTTTTTTTTCCTGTTCTAAACAACAGTATCTATTCCCGGCAGAGTCTATAAAAGGACTTGCTGCTGCGGTCATTGACAAGGATACAATGAGTTGAACCAGACTGTAATTTGCAAAGACATCTGCATCGTGTCTCCCGCCTTAGTCAAGCTCCTTAGGCTAATCCACTGTTATGCAACAGTGCACTATCCACCCATGGCATAAGGATCTTAACTGGGCTCAGGACAGCGCCCTGACAAAGGCATAGATCTCTAATTGCTACATGGAGCAGTATAACAGTGTGAATTCAGCTGCCTTCAAGGCTTTCTATCCACTGGTCCTTTAGCGAACAGACTCTGCGAAGGGAGGTTTGTCTCTTCTTCCCAGTGCTCTGGGTGACCATAATCTCAAACCAACTCACGGAGTCCAGTGGTGAGCATATTTTAGTTTCCTGGTGTTTCCAGGTCACAACCCTATAGGGTTTGGCTACAACAGCACTTTGATTCAGCAAATGCAATACAACTGTCAAAGCCAGGTGAATCTAACAACGCTTTTATTCTAGCAAAGTTAGGTTCTTCATTGCAAAAACTGAGAATAGTTACAAGAGAAAAATCTAAGAATAAGAAAGTGCAGCTTCAGATTATACCACCTACCATGTTCTTGCTCCATGCACAGTTTTCCCCTTGCAGAAGCCAAGGGAGGGAGCAGGCAGCATGCTGCCTCTGGACTGTCGCTGTCAGAGCAGGACCTCATCCCTGGGCCCCTGCACTCTCATCACATCATCGAGTTAAAGGGTGCGCCTGACTCCAAACACATCAGGTGCAAGGCTCAGGAACCCCCTCACAGCCAGGAGCTTGCCCCAGTCTGCAAGAACGCATTTGCTGAGGCTTTCCCTGTGCGCCTTTCCTCATACAGGTTTACAGTTATTTAGAAAGCTTCCTTTAGCACAGTTTTACCTGACTTTTCCCTTCCTTAAGACTATGATTGCGACTGTAAGTTGGATTCCTGATTTCATAATGCTTCAAGTAATACACATTGTTAGAAGTACTTTGAGGATATCAAAAAGGTCAAATAATAAATGGTTTAATAGAGAGATTGTGCTTAGTGTAAAAACAATACTGATGAGTTTCTCATCTTTTGGGGTGCTTCATCCAGAATATTTTTTTTCAAATTATTTCCCCTCCATCATATGCCAGTTTTAAATATGTGGCATCTCAAATAAAATGAAATAGAAGTCTGCAGTAGCAATGCATTTGGTCTAAGGCTAGTGCAGAAGTTAACAGGCCTGTCCTATCTGAAGGTGAGTATCTTAAATTGTGCACTTCAGAAGCCATAGGAATAGATGAAAGTTAAGGTTTTCAGCAAGAACACCTTTCACTTAGCAAAAACAAAACAAATAAAACCTCAAGGACTCACATTTTTTGAAAAATGTTTAAAATCACAGCCCAATCACACGCACCAAGTATAACTCAGAATTCAAGAGGTAAATATTGTTTAAGTACAGTTAATTAAAAAAAAAAAAAAAAAAAAAATCCACACCCACAATTATGCTTCAGGACAAAAATTGCATTTGAATGATAAAAGAAAAAAATCACTTGTGCTTATGCCACATAAAAGTTTTGGCATTAAAATGGAAAGCTTTCTCAGTACATGTTACATGAAGAAAAAACAGTTCAGAGAACAGAGGAGAAATTAATTGCATTGAAAGTGGGAATGGCTTGCAGGGATGGACTGCTCTAGTGAGAAACACCAAAGGGATACCAGAGCAAAGCACCAAAAGCCAAACAAAAGCTTTTCTCAGCCTCTCCCCCACCCAAATTTTCAATAAATCCTGTTTCATGTGTTTGCTCTTTCTTATTACACTCAGTCTTGGAGGGGTGGGAAGGGGGAAAGGAGAAAAAGAGGGAAAAAAATCAGTCACAAAGGCTGTTTTCAGCATAGCCAAAAACGGACAATGAAGAATAAAACAGGACCTGTTCTTCATGAGTTTAAAAAAAAAAAAAAAAAAACAAACAAGTGAAATTGTCTGGATAAGTTTCAGGTGGCTGTTTTTGGTTGTGCTTAGGTAAAATAAAAGCCCAAAGCTTCCACAGTTTAGACACAACTTTCTAAGGAAAGAAATATGTAAGTAGTACATGTTCATTTAATTTCGTTCCTGCTATTAGCATATACAAGTAACCATAGTGCATGGCATCCACAATCTGCTTAGTCCAAGATCCTGTCACAAGTTGTAACCTGTGATAGATGCCCAGGGAAGCGTACAAGAAACAAGGCAAATATGCAGTGATTCCCAGTCTCTCCTCCTTGGCTCCACTAATTACTGCTTTAGGGATTTCCTGAACTGGAAACTACACCAAAGCCATGGTATTTGATGATCTGGGATGGACCTAATGCCATGGTTTAGACAAGTTGTTTTTTAAACCCTTCAGTTTCAGCATCTATAAATCCCTATCTAATTTTGAACCACAATGACATATTTTCCTACTGTAAAAAACAGTTAAGTAAAATTCCTCACAAAAGTTATCAGACAAGCTTGAGATTAAATAGGTTTGGGAAAATTTAGTCTGGATATACTCAAAAAAATAAATACATCAGAATGCATCATTCTGTGCTAAACCTTGCAGTCTTTAAGCAAAA
Organism: Rhea pennata; assembly: GCF_028389875.1. Classification (NCBI taxonomy): domain Eukaryota; kingdom Metazoa; phylum Chordata; class Aves; order Rheiformes; family Rheidae; genus Rhea; species Rhea pennata. The sequence continues at coordinate 9,701,913 of NC_084670.1, read as the reverse complement.
TTCCCACTGAAGTGAGTGGTGAAAGACAAGTCATTGCCAAAGCTCATTGCTAGAGTCATGGGATGAGAAGCAAAGTTCTCTCAGAAATAAGAAACTGCTAAAAGGACAGAGTACAAAGAGTAGAAGTGGATCAGTTGTCAGCATGACAATCCCAGACTGCCTTCAAGTCAAGGGAACTTGAAGAATCACTTAAGCTAGTGCTCAAGGATTCTGCTGAACAGATGTTTTAACGGTTATTATTTATCTTCTTATTGCAGATAAATATAATACCATTGGAAAGAAAAAAAAAGAGAAAGAGAGAAAAGGGGACAGTAACACATACTACAGACTTACAGAAATACTACAGTTATCTTTCTTCTGCAGACTCACAGAGAAAATTAAGACATGCAAAGGGACACACTGGGTTTTTACCGTATGATTTATAAAGCTGGTATTTAGCCACATGCATACCTCATGTCATTGTGCAAAGGCCAAAAACAGCTGTTCTATACAGGTACACCACTGAAGTGGCTAAGGTAAATATCAAGAGAGTATAATTAGAGCAATCCCCAAATGTTTCAAACTGCAGGCAGGCTCAGCAATGCACAAGTCTCTAATCCATAGCAAGGCTTGTATTTTCACAGTCTCTCCAACAGCAGTAGCAGTGCCCAAGCTTGCAAATTTAAAGGCAGTATGAGCATGTCCTATCACTCACAGTCACAAATACAACTGTTGCATGGACACATCCTAGGAAGCTAAGAGGTTGTGGAAGTGAACAAACATACAGTGTGAGAGGTATTAACAGCCTCACATTTCTACCAGGTACAATTTGACAGAGAGCAAAGGACAGTAGCCCATTCACAGCTTGGTTGAACTCAGACCCATTTCTTACCCCTTCTCACTGTGCTTTAGAAGTAGGTTGAGATGGACAAAAAGAGAACACTTCTTGTTTCAAAGGCAGCTTCCCCCCATCCACCCACCTTTCTCCAAGACCAGAGACCTAAAGCGTTCAACCTACTTCACTTCCAATCACAACATCCAAATAAGACAGAAGATTTCATGCCATACCTGCTCCAAAGGCGAAGAAAAAGCTCTTATCTGCATTCTCCCTTAAAAGTGCCATCACCCTCCTCCCCATCCTCTCATTCCTCTTGTAGATGAGCTCCTGTCTGAAGTAGCTGTCAATCTCCTGAGCCGTCACCTGCTCATGGGGAGGGAGCGTTGTGTTGATGAAGTTAGGGACCTGCAAAGGAGAGTGCAGCCATAGTTCAGGCACAAAGACCAGACACTATTAATGTTAACAGGCACAAGATGTGGGCTTGTAAGAAAGTTACTCTCAAAACACTGGCAGTTTTAATCTAACTTTATTTGAACCACCTGAACATCACCAGCCTATTAAAACAACCAGAGGACATTAGCTTGTTTGGAGTTGTATCAACTATTTTGTATACTTTTTTTCTTTTTTTCTTTCTTTTTTTTTTTTTTTTTTTTTTTTTTTTGGGGGGGGGGGGGGGGAATTGGCACTTTTCCTAATCTGGCAAGGGCACAGCAAAATGTAACATAGAAAAGGAGGAGGGTAACATTTTACCAGATAGAACTTGAGCTAATTTTGACTTTTGGCTAGAAGAAAAAGTTAACCTTTCCCCTGTCTTTCAGCAGATTGAGTTCAGGCACTACCCCTGGATGAGTTACTAAAAACTGTGCTCTCTATCCTTGTTCAATGTAGGTCATTGGCTAAGTAGCACAGGAACAGGTCCTGAATCTGTTCTCAGCCAAAGCCACCAAACCTGAGTAAGAACTGCAAGATTTGGCTTGTATAATTTGTTTTTAAATAACCCAAACAATTAAGAAAATACGAAAGGTTAGCAAATCCAGATATAGGAAGACGTAAACAGAATAAAACTGCTAATCTTTCTCATAACTTCAGATGCTATTAGATCTCACCAGGGAAGATCATGCACTATAACACACAAATCTTTAGAATATTTCTGATATTTCCTAGGACCATAAGGGAATTCCATAAGAATAGCTCCTCTATTCAGTGCTTTTGTGGGGAGAAACACTCATAATCACAGGAGAGAGGTGAAAACCCTAAGGTTCATTCTAGTGAGGGGAGCAGAACTAGGAATGAACCAAGATTGAAGCTATAAGGGGCAAACAAGCCAGAAATCTCTGAATATTAGGATAAGCAAGTTGTTTTTACATGATGGGTGTTAAAGGTCTACCACTATGGGACGTGCAGTGAGAAAGGCTGCAGGTGGGTAATGTTTGATAGCTGTTTACAGGACCCAAACACCTTGCTGTGATTTGCTCTGACTAATCATTGGAAGGCAGCTTAAAGTTGTAAAACCCAGATTCAGATTTCCAAGTCCCAGGGTACATGTAAAGCTGCCAGGACTTTCAGTGTTAATCTGAGTCAGTGGTAACGATATTGCATGCACAGGCCATAATGGTAACATCCTTCACTCAATGTGCTTAAATATTTGATACATGAACTCTTTTTTTTTTTTATATTATTATTCTCTCTGGTTTTCTACTACAGCAAATTCCTGAACTTATTTTCTTGATCCTGCCTTTAGTCATCGTTTTTTCAGCCCACACCTTACCCTCCCACTTAGCCAACAGCAGTAACTTTAACATCCTACCTAACATGATTTTGTCACAAACATTTTTGTCTCCTCCCATCCTCTTTACTCATATTGCCTCTCCCAAAGCTTTCAGCAAGTCTTAGCTAGATAAAGAACTAATTTTTGTTTTCCCAGTGGCTCTCACTGAAGCTTCCTCTCTGCAGCCTCAGCTATAGCTCTCCTAATGTGTATGGGACACAGTAGCTGATATTTCTAACCACATATTCAGAAAGAAAGGCTAGGTCTCACTTCGGATTCACATCAAAGGCTGTACCCAGTTAACTTAGCTAGAAACGGGTGGCTGATGTTAATGCTGCTGGCTACAGAAACCTGCCTGTTTTAATTACACTAGCCTGTTGGGCTATTCAGACCAGGTGGACCTTTGATTCTCTGAACATGATGACTTCCCAACCTGCTTTGCCAAATCACCAGACTTCTCACAGAGACTCCATCCTTAGAGATTCATTGTATTGCCGTGAGTCATTCCTTCCTCTGGGCTTTCAAGGATGTTTTGGCTTCTCCATTGTATCTTGTAAACTCCTCAGAGCAAGCAAATACTTTGCACCTTGTTCTCAGTTTAGCCCTTTGCCAGCACTCAGCAAATAACAATAGTCCCGTTAAGCCAGACCTCTTGGAGACACTAGTTTCCTGTTAAGAAAGCTGCCTCGCTGTCTGACAAGAACGTGCATTTGTCTCAAAGGGATGCAGGAACAGCTTGCTGGTTTGGGAAAGGTAAAAAATTGCTGCTAGGTACAATAGTAAAGGATGTAGCAGCTTCAAATCATAGTGCAAGGCAAGAGGAGATTTTTATCCAAAAAATTAGAGGAATGAGCAGCCACTTCACACTTGCAACAACCTCTGTAAAGCAAAGCTGTGAATCAATTGGTTCCACATAGATACCACAAGCCTTTGTACTTCCTCTGCACTGAGACCCTGGGTTAATGGGTAGCAGGATGATGCAGCTGCACCAGGAATCAGGGAAGCTCTGGGAGACTGGAAGGGAAGGTGAAATTTTTTGAGAACATCTGAAGGCACAACACCCACAAAAGGGAAATCTCTTCTGTCCCGCTTCTGGCTGAAGGGAAGCGAAGGCTGGACACTGCTGGGGACCTGGTCTTGAATCACCTGCAATGCTTCTGGGGAAGCATGTGCTGCATTGCCCACATGGACAACCTGCCCTTATCCAAGGTAGAAGTAGCAATGTTAGACAATGGAATGGCTTCTTGCAGTCCAACTAGGCGAAAGCTTTAATGATGGAGATTTGAACAGCCCAAGGATAGAATTTTTGTTAAGATCTTGAGCAAGAGAGTCTTTGCCAAGGCAGCATGTGTCTTCCTTTAGCTCATGCAACTCCATCACTTGTGATCCTATGTCCACAGTTTGCTCCCAGTTTGTTCCCTTTCCTTACCTAACCTAAAACACAGTCCACCAAATGGAGTCATTTCCTTCATTTCCCTTTTCTTTCTTTCCCTTCTGTGGGAAGGAGTTTGCTAAGGGCAGAGAAAGAAACTTCAAATTCAGAACTGCGTTTTGTCAGCATTTCTCAGGCTTGTCCAAAGAACAAGAGAGAAGTAATCACCTCTCGAGATCCTTCTGCACCTTTTATGTTCTTGTATTTTTAATGACTGTACCATCACAGGCAAAAAAGACAGTGTGTATGTATCTTTTTTGTGCGTGTGGCAGAGGACAGAAGATAAATGATTGGAGTAAGTATGGCTGTACACAGTAGTGCAATCACACTCTGAGCTACGCCACCAGCCCCATTAATCACCTCCCCTCTTCTCTGTATCTCAGCTCCTTTCCCCAGTGCGTGACATACACCATGTCTGACTTCCAGAAGGCAGCTGCTCCTGGTGATTTAAGAAACCTTTTGGATTCTGAACCACCAGACAGGGATCAGGAAGTCAAGAAACAGTCACAAGCAATTAGGAAGCTGTTTACTGCAGCTAGGATTTAAGGGTTTTTCTTGGGGGGAAAAAAAAAAAGAAATCCATTGATTTAAAGGGATGGGCTGAAGAACGCACCAAAAGGCACACCTTTCCTCTTCCATTTCATCACTTTTGTTTCAATTCAGTATAAAAATTCATAGTTTTAATATTTAATGATAGTTCTTTCTCATTTCTAGATCAACAGTGAAAGCATGAGACATTCACTGTGTCAATGTATGAGGGACTGACCACCACAGAGATAATAGCTGACTACTGATAGTATTTAAATGGTTCTGCAGTGGGATAGATGATGGAAGCACTGAAAAACTCTAACTTCAAATTTTGCTGCTCATGTAGAAAGGTAGCAATTAAATGAACAGAAAAACCCAGGGCTATCCATCTCCTGAGGTGTGCTAACTTTGCAGTGGATGCACCTGACAAAAAAATAATTACAAGCTATTTGTCCAGTCTCTACAGACTATTTGCCTTTCTGAGAATCCAGCCAACTACATCTCTGTATATCTTACACTATATATATTTCCCATAAAAACTCAAAAATATATTTCAGTTAGAGGTGTTCAAAAGAAAGAATACTTTGTTTTACTGAATTAGCTACAATTCTTTTCTTGTCTTTTATTTATTTTTTTTAAGTAGTCCAACAAAATGCCACGATACTCCTCTTTACCTTTGGCTACAGCTCTCCTATGGACAGTATAGCTTGTCTCCAAACTCAATCATTAGGTGTCAGCCTTGGTGTTATTACGTACATCCTGCATTTTTCAGTCAAGCTTTTGAGGTTAGAGAAAGAGACTATGGGAACAGAAAAGGAGTTAAGTCCCAGTCTTGCAGAAATTACCTCCACCACACATACAGCCTGTATAATTTTACTTGAAACAGTGTCCCTGATGGAATATATGTGTGGGTAAAGCTCTGCACATACGTATGAGTTCACAGTGCTGTGGGACATAGGCCATAATTCTTCACCTTTGAAGTCAGTGGGAGCTTTAGGCAGAAGAAAGAGGAAGGATTGTGTGGTGGTTATGACACTACCCTGAAAAAATGGTTCCGCTCCCATGGGTGACATATATCTCTTGCATGATCACAAGCTTGTCATTTGGGTTTAGACCTTCAAAGGAAATTCAGCACTTAACCTCCACTAAATATCTTTGAAGCATTTGGCTTTATTCCTCCTGTCTCTCAAAAGCCCATCTGTAAAATGGGGACAACAAGACTTTCCTACTTAAGAACAGATTTTACATAAAAGGCCTTGGCTGAATCTAGACAGGACCTAAAGGAAGATCCAGAGTCAGAGATGATGCCTAGCAGTAACTGCTCTTCCCATAAGTACGCTGTGCAAGGAGGCTGGAATTCTGCTGCAATCATTATCATAAGAACTAACAACATACTTTTGCTTAGAAAACTGCAGCAGCCATATCTCAAAATCTGTGCTAGGCTGTCAACTCTGTCTACAGAGACAGATACAAAGAAAAAGAGAAGGAAGATAAATTGGTCTGGAGCCTTTTATCACTGTTAACTTAATTAAAAAAAAAGAAAAGAAAAGAAACAAACAAACTGCTAGGGATTATTGCCAAAGTTCAACTGCAACTTCATAAACACTGAACTATATTTGAGAATATTTTTTTATTTACAGTTTTTTAATATTGAGAGAAGTTCTCTGGACAGAGGCACAATGGGGGAGAGTTGCTGATATCTATCTGAAAATAATTTTTTTGGACGCATCTAAGTACTGCCAACTTTGGTTAACATTGTTTCCCTGCTTTGGATCCACTGGCTGCAGCGCAGCAGTACTCCCAAATCACTGGTAACATATTTAGCCTTATTCTCTTCCAGTGATGCTAGCCTATTTCTGGAATATGCTTTCAAATTGTGCAACTGTATCAGTGAAAAACTAGTACCATCAATATTGAATATTGGTGGTACAATTGGTGGACATCAGCATAGCAAAGCTAGATATTATGGTCTTATGTGGTGTGGTTAGTGGGATGAGGTTGCTTGGCTGCAGGCAGGGATAGTCTTTACTCACATCTGTAGGTGGAGAAGAGGAAGCTGAGGTACAGAAATGGGAAGCCAACCCCACTGCCATGGACAATACTGTCCTCTCAGTAACCCCCTTTAGAAATAAAATGATTCTAAATATATAGAGACAACTAGTGTCCACAACTGTGGTATTCCCTCATAGCCCTTTGGTTATATGACTGGACTGAGATTTCCCACTTTGTGGTTAGGCACATGGTACCTTAGACAACAAAGCCAATAAGGAAAATCAAGGTTGATTTCCCCTTTAAAATCTTCCTTTTGTAAAGTCTTTCCAGATATCATCTTCCCTCCTGTCTTGATCAACCCTCTCCAGTTCTGAAAATCCTCTTTCCACACATTCTCCTAGTAAGCAGGAAACTAAGGGGTTTCCAACCTCATCTTGTGTTCAGAGTTCAAACTCTAACTGCTGTCAGCAAGTACAGAATCATCACTCATCTATGCGGGGGAATCTCTTCATCACAAGAATCTACTTGTATGCCTTACATGCCCCTCTCTCCCCAGAGAGTTCACAGGGAAAATACAGAAAATGGAGGTGGACACACTCATGGTTACAGAGCAAGTCTATGGCAAAGCAGAGAACTGGCCATCAACTTCCTGAACTCCAGTAGAGCAGCTAAATACAAAACCCATCTATCTTTCACCGATAGGACACCTCAGCAAAACAACTCTGCCTCCACACTAATAATCCTTATCCCTGGTTGTTAGCAGGGAATTGGTTCCAGATCACACTGACTACGTTATTTTTTTATATGAAAAAGACTCAGTTCTTTTTATTAATCTTCTAGTTTATGAGGTTTATGTGGGCAGAGGCCAGAAGACAAGTAAGGGATCACACTTTGAAAGATTACTCTTTGCAACCACATAGGTCAGAAACTTTTATGTGGTCTGAAACAATAGTGACGATAAGAATCACCAGAGCTGACAGCACAGCTTACGCTGGCTTCCAAAGAGCCGGGGCAGCGTCGTCAAACCTGCCAGCTCTTCTGAGAAACCAACAGCCCTAAATTTACACCAAAGCTTTCTGGGTCAGAGGCTGAGCTCTCAGCCTTAGTTATCATTCGTTTATGATGGGAGGATACACTCCTGTTAACCGGCCTCAACAGGGCATTGTGTCTTTTTCTTACTGAAGTGCTGCAAAATATATGGCTCCAGACTTGGAAGGCACCTGTTTCCTCCCGATTTATGGACCCTTCTGACATCTGGAAGAGCAATATCCAGTTACTACAGCCTCTAACTTTAAGAACTCAAATAGTGCACAGCAAAGGGTCAGCGATAGCAAGCCCGTCCAAGAGGAGAGTGCAGCTGCTGAAGTGACGAACACCATTGCTAGCTCTGCTAGTTTTCCTCCAATGCTGCAGAGTTTCCTCCTGATGAAGACCTTTGTTGGCTAAGGAGGGAGGTGTCTAGTTAATCTGGTTTGGCCTAAAGTTGGCAGCTGTCAAGACAATCACCTTCCAGCATGTTGTGCAAAATGGAAATGAAGAAGGAGCTCTGCAAAACTGTGTACAGCTCAGGGCATGTTAGGCAATTAACTCACCCTTTACCACCCACTGCTTATGAAACTTTCGCTCTTTTAAGCACCAAAATTTAAAGGAATGTATTAAAAGCTTGAGTGGTCTGTAAAGGGAGTCTCTGAATTTTAGGATAAGTAAGTCCCATCCTTCATTTACTTTTCCCAGGGCAAACATCTATCCAAGGTGAAATTGATGCTGGGAAGTCTGTTACATCTTGCCTGTCACTGAGGAGGGACTACATATAACCTGCAACCGAACCAGTGGTGGCATGATACTGGAGTAGAACAGTAAAGCTGATTCAGACTGACAAATCTGTTTACCTACTTTACGGAGTTAGAAGTGACCATAAAATTGGCTGAGCAATGGAGTAACAGAGGGAACTGGAAGGTGAGAAGGGAGTACATTACATTACAGGCACGTCCAGCACATCTTACAGGACATAGTCAGGCTAGGTGTGCTAAACTGGTGGATTTTTGTCCTGCTGAAATGGTTTGTTAGAAGTATACCCTGACACCAAACTTGGATACAGAATTAGTTTGACTGGAAATCACAGAATGCTTAAACATATTCCCAAGCTGCGCTCATCAAATTTTGTTCTTGCTCCATTGCAGGAAGCAGAGCAGCTCTCAAGGGAGAATGCTCACTGCAGCCAGGGCCTTGATGTTTTGAGAGTGCATCAAAAAATAGTCGTGTTTCTCCCACCCACGATTGCCCACCCACTCGCCCGCCATGCTCTGCTGCCATAACTATCCTTGCTCCAGGGAGCACTTCAGGAAGTGCTGCTAGGGTTTGGACTAACTCAGCATTTCCACTGCTGGAATGGATTTTCCATCATGTCCCTTGGCTTAGTGTAAGTCTATAGTATCCTAAACCTCTGAAAGCAGGAAACGACACTGAAAACCCACAAGGCAAAGGGTCAGCTGTCTTCCCCTCAGCAAAAAGCCTAGCCTTGTGAACCAGGAGCAAACAGAGTGGGGTGTCACAAATCATGTATTTTCTGGCTGACTCTTTGCAAACTTGGGCACATCAGTTTTGAGCGTTTCTGCTTCGGTTAAGCATGTCAAATTCTCTCTGAGCTAAAGGCCAACAAATACTTTCACAGGGCTGAAGGAATGTGTTGCACTGATAAGGGTCTGAGTTTTCATTCTCTGAGTGGGTGTTTGGACTCCCGAGGCCAACGTTAAGGTCTGCCTGTCTCTCACACCTGTATGCTGCATCACCGTGCGGCTATCAAGTTCGGGCTGTTGGAGACGGTCAGTGAGCTCAGCCTTCATGCCAGAGACCAGCCGTGAAGTTGGCTCTGCTCTTTCCTAGCACAGTTTCCTTTGTCCACTGTCTCAGAGAAAAGCAGCACAAGGCTGGATTAGCTGCGAGCAGGGGACTCAACCCCAATAGCCTATCTATACCTTTTTTCCCAGGCACCAACAGTGGCAGGAAGAGGAGAAAAGGAAGAAATGATTGATTCCCCTCATAAATCCAATATTTCAGGGCTGAGGGCAGCATCAAAAAACTATTAAGGATGTCTGGATGAGACTGGAGGGGAAAAAGGACAAAGAAATCCAAAAGAGCACAAGGAAAGTCAGTATAAGAGCAAGTACAAGAGCACCTCTGGGCTGCCAGCTATGGCTGGGAGCTAATCCCTGCCCACAGCCCTCTTGTATCATTGCTTACGGTTCCTACATGGTGCAGGTCACACCAGCAAGCTTTCTGCGATTGGTCTACACAATGTAAAGCTAGCTCAGGCATCTCTGCAACTTGAGCATACAGAGAGCTTTGAAACTCAGTTGCAATTAGTTCAGCTCTATGAGCCACTGGAGCATCTAACTGTATCAATGCAGAAGAATTACAAATGGGAGAAGACCTAAAGGAACAAGGTAGGCTGAAGGACAGTGACTTACCTTCTCCAAGGCTAATACAGGATGCTTTTAAAAAAACAGTGGGTGAAACAAAAGCTGCAGGCACCATTCCCCACCTGACTAAACTTGTCAGCAGGCAGGGAGAGCTGGCAGCTCCCGTGAGCACCAGGAAGCATGTGTCCCTGCACCGTCAGCCCCAGCTCATGTGCCCAGCCACCGTTCCCATCAGCCCCCACAGCCACACTGTGGGTGCTCTTCTCCCAAACAGCACTTAGCCCAACTATAGTCATGTGCCCTGCCTGTTTTTACATTCTCCTCCTATACAGTTAGGCTGAAGGGAAGCATACTTAAAAAAAAAAAAAAAAGAGAGAGAGAAAAGTCACAAGGATGGACTTTTCATCTCTTAAACAGCTTGAGAGAAGAGTGGGGAGGGTGATACTTTTATCGCTGTTAAAAGACTTTCAACAAATCTCTGAGAAGTCATGACCTCCATGTATGTTTTCTATTTGTTTTTCCACAACAGTTAAATAGTTGCTTTCCAGCACTTAAAAAAAAAAAAAAAAAAAAAAGGCCCAACACCAGCCTTCCCTTCCCCCAGGCCTCCTTCCCCACCCTAGCCCTGCTCCCCTTGGTAGCCATGCCAAAATATGCAGCCGGCCTCTCTATCTGAATGAATGTTTTGATTAAAGAAGTCTTAACAAAACACAGTCAGAACAATGATCGCAGCCCCCTTTCTGCAAGCCTCACCCAACTATGCAGTGTATATTTAGGACCAGATTACAGGGACCTGTTCATTAATTGAATAAGGATGACAAGCCTGCTGTGTATGCAAATGGAGGTTTGAGTTTCAGTGGGGAGGGTAGATTTTAACTACCTAACAATACTGCTGCCCTATTTAAAACCCTTTAACTTTTTTTTTTTTTTTTTGAGGCCATTTTTTTCACAAGCTTGCAAACATATGGAAAAGTTCAAGTTTTTCTATTTCACTTCCAAATGCTTTGTTTCCTTCAACAAAGAAAAAAATTGTTTTTGTTCTGACACTAAAACCATCACCTATTATATTGCCATGACACCCAAGTAAAGATACTGATCAAAGGACACAGCAGGGCAATAAAGCGAAAAACCTGTGGCCAGAAGGTTTGGGTTTGGGGGTTGGTTTATTAAAGCTTTCCAATTCTTCTTCCAAAAATATTTTTCATTTTGTCTTCTGCTAAACACTGGGAGTTGGTCAGTAGAAGGTACAAACTCAGGTTTGGTTTGTATGAATATACATTGTTCAAGGCTCTTTAGCCAGTTTCTTCACGTCCCCATTTGGTAAGATGTTAGAGAAAGCCTCACTGTTTATATTAAGGTTGCAACATAATTTTAACCCAAGTAAAGTGCGATCCAAAAGATACAGTTTGTAAAATGCCAGCAAAATTCCAGGCAATTTAGCAAGGAGCAAAAAAGCAGGCTAAAAAGAAGTGCTGGTTAAGAATGCAGCAGCAGCTGGATTGGACTTGAGACCTACAGAGCAGACACCTTGACACGGTGCTGTGCCAAGAGACAGCACTGCCCTCCTGGCCACTCCAAGCAAAATCTCAGGCTCACCCCAACCCAACTAGTCCAAGCTGTCTATCCTCGCAGGCATCTGTTAGGAACTGGATAATGACTTCAGAACTAGTTTGATTTTTTTTTAAGCTGGGATTGTTTGAGAAGCCTAGAACAGGAAATAATGATATAGAACGTCTCCAAGAGAGCTTTTCAATATGGAATGGATGCTAGCCAGGAGAAAAACAAGGAATAACTCAGATGAAATCAGTGAAGTAGAGACTGAATCATGCTTAGTTACCCTTCAAACCAATTTATTTGCAGTTAGGTGGTGGAATGGTATTGGCTTTGACTGTGCTTATCAGCAGTCATTGATCCTAGAGGAGAAAACAGAAGTTGCAGGTTTGAAGTCACCATCAGATGGCACAACTGGCTTACACAAGAGAACCTGACCTCCAGTGTAATCCACAATAACAGTGCCACAACAATTCTTGGTCAGACAAGGAGAACACAAAACCACAGTCTTTTTGGATAATGTTTGAATTCAAATCCTGTCAAGTCAGTCAATCAATTTGCCCCCTCTCCCCTCTTCTTCCTCTTTGTTTTCTTTTCTCCCTCATAATAAGGTGACAAAAATGTCTTCTGGATGAAACACAAAGGCCAAACAGCATTTAATCACAACATATTGTTAAAAAGCTAACAAGCCTTTCATTTCTCTTGAATAAGTCTTTCCGAGGAACACTTTATAAACTAGTTCTTTGAAAACAGGGGTTAGTGTAAAGGCTTTACTGCAAACATACAACAATGTACTGAAAGCAGCATGCTACTACCTGGAATTCCAAATGCTTTTTTTCCCCCCAACCACTTTCATATCCTGTTACAGTGAATTCCCATACAAGTAAATACAAGTATTCAAAAATCCTTAAAAATTTTTAACATGCTTCAGCCATTTTCAGTAGCTGAAAGTGTTTCTTTTCTACTAACATGGCAACCTTTGCCTTTAATTTTCTTGTTCCCATTTTTCCTCCTACTTATTTCCTCTATTTCCCATCACTTTCTCCACAGAAACTGGAAAGAGGAAGGAAGGAATTTCCAAATTAAGAACTCTAAATGCAAACATGCAAAGAAAAATATCAAGCAAAAACCTATTTACATAAACTGTAGAATGAAAATTGAAAATGTTCCATACTGTTCAAAAAACCCAATCAAACAAAAAATTCTCTATGTGTTTCAACCAGCACTATCATCAAAAAATAGACTTAACTTTCACGATCTGGATCTGTAACCAATTTTATGAACCACATAAAATATAATATTGTTCCAATCTAGAATCTGGTTCTGACATAATATAAAAATTAGACTCCCAAAATTTTGGCTCTGCTTCTGCTTGCCTACTTCCAAATGCTCATGATATACCAAGACACAAAACTGGGATTCAGGCTAAGTGGAAAGAAAGTGCAATCCAATAATGACAGATGAGCAGTTCTAAACCACGGGAAGGCATCTTCTCTCTAGCAGCATCCCTCTCCACAGCCCAAAGAGCAGAAGGTAGTGGTAGAAGACACTTACTCTGCTCATTATCACGGGCACAAGCGGTTCTGAACGAGCACATTAAATACAGTTCTGCCAAACACACAGGCAATGTTGGCACTGCCATTGATTTCAGTAGTAAAAAATGCTTATGGAAGCGTTACTTCTTGCCTAGACCCAGAAGAAGAAACTCTTGGGACCAGCTCACTTGGCACCCAGGACAACCTTGCACTTGTTTCGCTGGAAAGCCTTATAATCACTCCCCCTGGAAGGACAAGAGGCTGTGCCAACTCGTCTGCACTTTATTACAGCTGAAAAGGATAAGATGTTTCCAAAGCGTTACATTACAATAGCTGAGCCTTCATTTTATGGATTTATCTTCCTTTGCCCCAGATAAAACTGCATTCCTTGGACAAATTAAGTCTGCTTATCATTCAGCACTCTGCGTAATGGTCTCAGCTGTGTGTTTCTGCATTTACTGAAACCAGGGCATTCCACAGATAGTTTCATTGATTTGAGAAGCAAGCCAGAAATTCAGTTGTATTCTATCCAAAATGAGAACGGGGCAAATTAATGATGTAATCAGAATTATCAGACCCTTAAATCTTAAAGGACAGGTTTAAATGCAGGATGATAACATTTTTAAAGGAGTACATAAGACAACCTAGCAATTTGTAAACAGCTAGCGTAGCACAAAGTGACATACCAAAACTTTTCTTTTTCAGTTTAGGGAGGCTGACTATGCTGACATGGTGTCAGCTGATGGATCTCAACTGTCACGTTATCAGGACCATCACATGCTTTTCAGAAGCCAATGCTCACTACCAAAATGCTATATTTCAACATGAATGCATGGTATTTTGAACTGCAGAGGTAACTCAGGATTTCCCTGATGTCATTCTAGGAAGTTATGCAAAAAGCTTAATTGTTTTTGATGGGTGCAGTTTTAAGAAATAGGCACAGTGAGCCCTCAGGACCCAAAAAGGGTTGAGAAAAGCAAGTCTGCAGGCTGTGGTGACTGACAAGCAACTTCACTGTGTAGACCGTTCGTCTCCACAGGATGAAGCCAAGACCTTGCCTCCCTCCTGGTAACAAGAAGGTGTAGTCATTGTATTCAGGTGAATATAAAGCCTGTAACTGGGTTATTCACTGGCTTGAATTTCTTCGATTTAGTATCCTGATGATGGCCAGGCCCACTGACTCTTGTACAAAGCCTACCGAGGGCATGTAAAGATTCTCAATTAGTTCATCGGGCTTTCAACATGGCCCAAAGCACATACACAGCATAAAGGCACCCTACATGGCAGATGCTTTGTAAGCAGCAGGTATGGCTCTTGCCTTGTATTGATAACCCTAAATGGGACAGACACATGGTAAGAAAGTATGCGGTGGGACCTGGCTTGAGGAAAACAGTCTATAATGTATGCAGTAAGCCACACGCCTCTGACATGCCAGATCAGTAATGAGAGGAGAATCTGTCCTCTCTTGGAGAGGTGCCTTTCCTTGGGACAGAAGAAGGGTTGAAGACAGAGAAAAAGTAACAGATGGAAATCAGAAGTGAAGTTTTCAGGAAGAATTGAAAGAGAAAAAAATTCAGCCGCTACTTTTCGGCTTCTCACTTAATAAAGCGTCAACAGGAATGCAATGAAACATGGAATCAGTAAACTTCATGCTGACAGAATCTGCTTTACAGATTCCTCCTTTGCTTTAAAAAAAAATCTTGAACATCTCAAGATGCACCACAGGAAATAATTGGTGCAAGATATCCCTGAACCCAAAATTCTAGAGCTATCAATTGAAAATGTTTAAGTACAGACCTTTACATCAGATTTAGGGAACAAAATCCAAAAGAAATTCCTCTGCTCCCTACTTGTTCTCATCAAGGCTTCAGACCATTAGGGAATTTCTTAACTGTCTGAGGTTAGGGAGAATTATCCTCTAAAGGTAGGTAATTTTCTGATTTTACACTAACAGAATTTTTGCATTTTAATGCAGCTGATGCTGGACATACTGATCTGAAGTCCATTTTGAGAGCTTCAGGCAGAACACAGAATTTAAAGCTGCTGATCTAATTGACCTTTCCTCATTTCTAGAGAACTTTTCTTCAGAAGAAGAGAAAGAAACCATGAATTCTTCTGGGAGAGAAAAAAAAGTCTGAAGAAAAAGCAAAACACGCCTACCATATCTTTAACTTAGAAATATTTTCTTTTCAGTATCATTTTGACTCTCTTCCCAGAAACTCCAACATAAGTCTCTCAACTGAAAGAGTCACAGGAGAATCAAGTGTTTGCAGAAGACTGTAATTGCAGGAGAGATGTTTCCTACTCCACTTTTGGGTCATAGTCTAACTGAATGAACTCAGTTCCTTTAAAGTTTTATTAAGTTTAAATAAGGATTATACGTTTGGAAAAATGATGCTTGGAAACAAAATTTAGAGAGAAAAAAAGAGAAAGGAATGAGGAATGTAATATAACCACAGGAAAGCAGAGGTGTTTCCCCCCTTTCACTGCTCTTAATTAAAAAAGAAAAAATACTGCAACTGAGAAGGATTTTATTTAACATTCCAGTGTCATCGGTTCTTCTTACTCTGGGACAGGAAAACAGGAAGTACTTGGGGGTTCACTCACATCTGTCCAATTTGGGCTATACCGGGCTCCCCAGGCCCTGTGCGATGCAAGAGCAGAAGAGTTCTCTGGAGTGGGCTGCAGAACTAGTGCTGGGCTCGCGTGGTCACGACCACCCTCTGTGATGACCCTCCCTTCCCACAGAGCAGGCACTGTTCTGACCTGTCATGCTCAGCCTCTCCACTTTGGTTTAGGTGATACTTTTTTCCGGGCTTTTCCTCTCTGGCACCTGTCCCTTCTATTACTGCTGCACTGAGACTGCATATCACCTTGTCAGGGGTCCAACTGGGACACTGCTCTTTTCTCCTGGTGGTCAAGGGAGTTGACAAGACCGACACCGAGAAACTACACCATTTCCTAAAACTCACATGGGGAAGGCTGAAGGGGATCAAGAAACTCATCCAAAGCACCTACAATCAACAGCATTACTATTTCTACTTCTGTCCCTTCTTTCTGTTCTAGGACATACTTTGCTACAAAGGCACCTCAGCATCTTGCAGACCACTACTAAAGATGCTCATTCTCCCCAGATTCATGCTAGAGGAACGCAGGCGGTTACTGCACCTAGATATACTCACCCCTCTACCATCCCCCCACAAGTGACTTTTTCAGTGCCTATTTCTTAAGTGAGTGTATGACAGCTACCTAAACCAATGGCTCTGAGGCTTACATTTATTCTGCAGCTCCCACTAACCTTCAAGGGGTGAGCAGGGATTAGTAACCTCATAAGCAGTGCCCAGAATGAATCCTCAAAGACTGCAAACCACAGACTCCTGCAGGTCTGCCTGACCCTGTGGTACAGAGCTGAATTCCTTGCCTCCATCCTTCACGTAGGCCTTCAGTCTTACAAAAACCCCTTCAATTTAAGTTTTTGTTTCTATGTGGCATTTCAAAGTTGCATTAATGGTACCACTGCTGCAAGGACTTCTCAGACCTCTGAAATGCTGGTTTAGCTGTCAGATATTATAGAGGAATGGGCTGGCTTTCTAGAAACACTCTGACATCTTGCTTCCCATGACTGGTGTGGGTGCTTACCAAAAAGTTAAGTGATGATATGTCTAACTTGAAATGTTTTATAATTTCTCCACACTTGTACTATGATTTTTTTTGCTCATCTGATGAGACCTGTAGTAGACTCTTGTGACACCATAAATCACTATGCTTAGATTTAATGGTTCAAGAGAAGGATCTCATGGGGAATGCTTTGTACGTAATACTTAATTCAGGCTAATCTAATTTGCTAACCAAATGGCAAGGAGTCTCTATGGCAGAGATATCATCCTTCCAAAAAACCACACAGAATAAACTTTGGAATTACCACCATTGGCAAAAATTAACCTGAACAGGGAGTTTATTTACATTTTAATTTTCTATTTTGTTCTGCTTGTAATTAAAAATAAACAGTATAAAGCTGGTTTATAAAAACACTAGCAAACAAAAAACCTCTTTACCCAAATTAAAAGCAACAACCCGTGAGAGAAAAATGCTCCACTGCATTTAGAGTTCTGTAGGGACTAATATACATACAGGGATTTTAATTTTCCACGGCCTGTAAGTGTTATAATCTCTATCAACTGAGTACGCTCTGGGATAATGACTAACACTATTTCTTGAACTCCATTTGGCTGTTGGTTTCTTTCTTCTTTCTTGCACATTGTTTCTAAATTCAGATTTGATCCAAGAATTTGCAGAGATCAAAGTTTTTACAGCACGCTGTTCCTCTCAAGTCTAAAACACAGGTCTGTTATAGGATTTTGCATCAATAAATCACTGTATGTCTTTGAATCAATGTAATCCATGTGAATGGTCAGAACTTGTCTCGGGGACACAGGCGTTATTGCTGGAGTAATTACACAGTTTTCAATAGAGATTAAAAGGTGACAGGACACTCAGATGCCTGGACTGTCTTCACAATTCTACTACCAGTAGTCCATTTTTTGCATTCATGGCTAAGTCCAATTTCCAAAAATCATTATGCCTCTCTCATGTGCTGTGTTTATGTATTACAGGAATAGTTACAATGGCTGCCTTCTCCAAGGTCTTCTGAAGTCTTGAGCTTTCCACCTCTCTGAACTCACACATCACATCTTTACAGAAATATTCTTATCTGAGCTGCTTTCTCCCTTTACTTTTCAGTGTACCACTTTCCAGAAATAACAGTTCCAGAAGCTTCTGGTGCTCAACAGATTTCTATTTTAGTACTGCCACATTAGCCATCTATTACATCCCACTTAGTCATGCTAATCAATGCTTCACTCTCTTGATTCACTGGGACAGCGAGAGGATTTGACTCTATGCATTATCATTCACTTTGCTTCCTGAAAGCTATAGCTGGATAGGCATAACCAGATAGGGAGAAAGAAGAGGCACATAACCATCTGTTCAAGTTTAATAACCTCTAGTTGTTCAAGCCTTTGTCCTTCTGCTCCCATCAAGTGGTAACTTAGTTCTGCGACAGATGCCATGAAAAAGCTGCAGTGGACTTGCGTATTTCCACATAGAATTTTTTAAGAGCACCATACAGGACCTCTAGAAAAACATCTGTGTCATGGAGCATGGCTGGAAGACTTTGCTATCTTACATTTAGGTTGAGGCTGCAGTTATCCTTTCTGTTTCCTCTACGAAATAAGTGACCCACAGAGCCCTGTTCAACTCAAGATAACAATGGAAAGATAGTTAAGATGTCTCAGAGACCTCTACCTAGATTGATAGACTTATCTTACCCTTTCTCAGTTCTCTCTCGAGGTCACAAAATTATCTTGATTTGCACTTACTAATGGTTAACTGGTAGCATGATCTAATAGACTCATTGGCAATATACACAATAACTTATCTACCTACATGGGCTCCCTCCATTAAGTCACTGCACCTAAGACAGGAACTTGGGAGCATTTGTCAAAAAAAGAGGTAGAAGATGACATTCAAAGACTAAGTTTCCATAGAATAAACAGGAAAAAGGAAACAGGAACCTACGTATTAAATGAGAATCTCAGAGTTTGCTCTGAACTATTAGACTAGTCTGGAGGGCTGATTTCAGCTCCATTGAGAGTCTTTAACAGCATTGGATAACTAAGATAAACAGAGACTGAAGGGCTGCCCGAGACGCATACAAAATCATTGAATTACGACATGTTTGAGAAGTTATTTACTTTGTAAAGTATTTATATAAGGCTCACTTCCTCTTCAAATATAAGATCAAATATTATAAAGTTTTTTGCTCCCCCCCTCAATGAGGGGACTATATTGAATAGCCTCACAAACATCCATAATTGACTTTTTTCAGGCATATTCTTCAGAAAGTTTTCCAATCATTCACTTCCCCAGAGCCAAAGCAATACCAAGGAAAAACCCCTCTCCATGTGTGTCTCATTTGTCTAGTGAGAGAATGAAAGAATAGGGCACCAAAAGGAAGAGAGAGAAGAGGAGATGGTATAAAAGTGATGATCGCAAGACCGGATTATTAGTCTTTGTTCTGTTATAGGCACCTGATAGGCCTTATACCAGGCTCTTACTCTGTTCCTCAATTCACCAGCTGAATTATTTTCTCTTGTCATATGATACATGCAAGATGCAGTGCCGAGGGGAACTATGTATGTGACTACCTGATAAAAACAGATGCCAAGTGCTTTAATGAATACAGGACATTATATCCAGCATAGAAGACTTTAGATCAAGGATTTGGCAAAAGGATACTTCTCAGTTTGGTAAGGCAGAGTACTGTCACGTCTACAACAGCTGATTTATACTCAAATCAGTTGGCCCATCCACACTTTTGCTTACCTGAGAAGTGTCATGATTGAATATGACAGCATTCAGGTCTCCACAGTTATAATGCTTGATGAGATCTTCCGTGGTATATGGGGCCTGCAAACTACCTGCTCGGAGGCTTTCATGTTGGAGTAAAGTTTGGTTTAGAGCAAACAGCACCTGCAGAAATGCAAACAACAAAAATAGGGATGAGTTAAGGATGTTTAGAAATCACAAGAGCAAAGCCTGAGAGGTCAAATTTTGAAAAACCTCCGGATAGTCCCACCTGAGGTCCTTTGACCCCTCCTATGCAACAGTAACAAAGACTGATTTTTAGGCATTCCCAGCTGGAAGGGGAGTCAGAAGCAAGGCTATCTGCTTGCAGACCTTGCTAATGGCCCTTGATACTCCTCACCAAAAACTGCTTTACAACACATATATTGCTGGGAGATCATTGTGCCAAAGTGGTCTGAGGACCTCTGAGCTAAATCTGTGGACAACTTGGACACAAGAAAGATACTGGAATAAAAGCCATCAAATTAGGGAACTTTCGTTGTCTCTTTCCTATAAACTAGTTTAAATTCAAAGTCCAAACTAAGTTGGAAGTTTCTTGATAAAAATCAAAGCCTTCTAAACTTCTGAAGTTACACTTAAATTATGGAGATTTTCTTCATGCTAATAATACTGGAAACTTTAGGAATTAAAATTCATTATTAGTCTCCCTCCTTCAGCCTTCCCCCTCCACCTACCCTTTTGCAAAGTGGATAGAGGTACTGGTTTGTCATACTGCCACAGCAGACTAGAGTGTCCTCAGTAAATTTGAAAATATGAAATGGACACTTTTACAGAGAAAACAAAAGCACTCTTTACTATCTAAATTTGGATAATCAAGGAAAAATTGTCCATAAAGCCAATATTTTTTCTTGCATTACATAAAAGGCTACTAAAGTCCATGTGAGCTACCACATCTTTTTATATATTTGTGAAGGACTGTGGGAGTGATTTATACTGATTACTGAACTACTGAGTCTGAACTTTCAATATTCAGCTTTCCAAGAATTCTCCAAGGAAACCTGATAAAAAAGTAGATGAGCAATCAAAAGCACAGCAGTTAAGACAGTGAGTTTATCACAAATTACAGAAATAAGTGAACACACATTTCCTAGAAGAAACTGATCTGTGGCAACTGTGAGTTCCAATTTCTGAAAAGTTATTTTGATGTGTCATCTTGAAGATTATTTTTCATGAAAAAATAACTCTTGCATCCCTCAACCTCATATTTCACCACATTTTCAGCTTCTCTCATTTATAACAGTGCACTCTTAATCACAGTGAATAACAATCATCTCAAAATCTGGATAGAGTAACCCATGCTGAGCTCCAACTGGCCCAGCTAGATTGCAGACTGTGACACAGTCGTATCCTTACCCACATGCTTTACTTTAAGCAACTGAACCCACTTCAAGCAGTGAACCCCAGAGGAGTTTCAAATTAACGATGTACATATGCCTTTGCAATATGGAAGTTTTTATTTGTTTATTAATAAAAATTTCCCATTGAAATTTATCTGAAGGAATCAAAACAGTCAATTGGTCTTACTTCTGCAAAACCTCATGCATACAACAAACTTGACCTGAGAAATTTTAAAAGTAATAATAAAATGCATAATTATCTCCGGTACATTAGAATCATAGAATTGGTAAGGCTAGAAGGGACCTCTGGAGATCATCTCTTCCAGCCCTCAAGCAAGTGGCCCATACAGGCCCATCAAACCCATGACCCTGGCATTATCAGCACCACACTCTAACCAACTGCACTAAACCTAACTCCATAACAGTCTCTTAATACAAAGCTGTTACATGCTAACTAGCATACAAATTCTAGCTGATGGAAAGCAAATATTATTTTTAATTTACTTCAGAAAATATAAAGAGAGGCTTTCAACTGAACCTGTTACACCTCAGTTCTGCAACTGGTTCCCTCTTAAGATCCAAGCCTAAAAGATTTCCTTGTCCACATCTAAGGTTCCCTTCAGGCTTTCCCACAAAGAGCTTTCCCAGTTTTCAAACTTTTCAGTCTAAAGATAAGCATTTCTCAACTTAGTTTTTCTGTAATTTAAAAAATCTGCAGAAAGTACAGTTTAAAAATTTCCTACCCTTTGAAAGGATCTGAGCTTCCCTCACTGTCCCCCAAGGGCTACAGCTTGAAGAGGAAATGGTTCACTCCAGGATTTCCTGGGGATTCTAAACATTTTGATTAATAAAAATAAAAGCTTAGAGAAATGTTGATAGGAAAAGTGAGAGTAGAGGTTTTCCCAAAAAGCTTTTAGTAAAAGCTTTCTCTTTTTTGTTTTTTCAACAATGGATGTTGCTGGATATATATACATACATAGATGTATATGCATACACACACACACACATACACACACACAGAGAAAAATACATACACATATATACACACAACCAAATCCTGAAGATAATAGTGTGTTTTATGATAAAATATTTAGGACAACCTAAACAAATCCTTACTGTATTCTCTATGCTATCTTTCACTCTGGCTTCCTGAGGAAACAAGTCTCATGCAGTCATGCTCTGGGTCTATCTACTCCTAATAAATTTGGAACATATTAGCTGATTTCAGTCTGATTCGCAGAGGGTTAGAGGTCTTAACGATAATTGACTATATGTTCCTTGAAGGTAAGTCCCCAGTTGCAGAAAAGGCAACTTCTGATAAGACACTAAATGATCCCCAAGAGAGGAGGAGTTAATCAGAGTTTACACAGGAGATGAGAGGCCAATGCTCCAGAAATTAGACTTCAGTACCAGTTTTTACATGAGGACATTTATGTTTTCTTTGCACCTACGTAATGAAAAGACCCAGAAACACTGCCTGCCAGCTAAACTGTGGCACTCCGCTAACACTGCAGGGGAGCTAATCTCCGGATTGAAACTAGCAGTCAAAAAGACACTCCAGAGGTTTTACTTTAGGATGGAAGTTAAAATAAGAAACTCAAACACTTGAATATGCTAAAACAAAACTTCAACCACTTCAAGCAGGATTTCTCTGGAAATCAGTTTATTAATAGCCATAAACATCATGCCTTCTGGTCACACAGCTTAAATCAGACTTGGACAAGTGGGGTCTTGCAACCATCACCTGCTCATTTGTTGGATTTGTAGACCTCTTCCATTTGAGTGAGGTTAAATCTACCTTAAAACCTGAATTTATTTTTCCTTACTATTCAGGTAATGCCACAAAAACAACACTGTTTTCTTTCCTTCTCTCTATCATATTATCAGTGACTCCATGACCTCCAGTCCAAATCTCTGAGTTAAATCTCCCAGAGGTGCCCGAGATTACCAGACAACTGATGACTTCAAAATAAACATTCTTAGAGCAACTGCCTGTACATGGTCCCACCTAATAAATATAGCAGACAGTATTTGTCCTGGGAAGCAATGGTAAGTTATGATGTCTCTGGGAGTGTGTATTTTTATTCTCATAATTTATGATCCTTACATACTTGCACTTCGGAAGCTTTTTTTTTTTTTTTTTTTTTTTTTTTTTTTTTTCCCACTGAAGTCCATGGCCCTGGTTTGCAATGGATCAGGCAACTGAAGGTGGTTTTCACCCTGCCAGATACCTTTTTAACCAAGTGATGCCATCCTCCTGTGGAAAGCAGCAATTCAACACAGTGATTTTACTGTGATGTTTGGAGACACCAGTTCAGAGCAGATACCACCAACTCACCAAACCCATGCTACACAATGAACCACTGGCCCAGACTTTTTAGCAGAAATTATTGCTATTTTAAGGATGGAGGAGGCTTGGCCAGGCCATTTCTGCCATGGGAAGGCAGGAGGAAAAGCAGTAGAATGGGAAGAATGGGGGAGCCGGCTATTGCACCATGGCCGAGCTTCTGTGAAAGACCCTTGGGAGGGAAAAAAAGCAACAGAACTCCAACTCTTCTTCCTTAGCGAACCAACTGCTCTTGCCTTCACCTAACAGTATTTGTGTTGCTGCTCTGCTTTTTCCTGTGCTCCTTCATGTCCAGGATCTTGGGCACTTCAGTTGCAGCTGAATCTGCGGAGACGAGCCTGATCCACCCATGTGCAGGCTTACTGCATTCTGCAGGACTCCACAAGGGACCAGGTAAGTATAATTAAGATCTACCTAACAACTTCAGCAATTACCTTGACACACAAGCAATACTTTTCCCCTCTTGGATTACAGAGGTAGAAGTCAAATATTAATGGAAAGCATGGGCTGCAAAAAATCCTCCTTACACATAGATCAACTTGCACATTTAAACCATTTACTTTCAACTTCAAAACATGAAATGTTCAAAAAAAGAAAAAGAAAAAACTCAGCCCCCTTACATAACACAAACAGATAAAACTTGTATTGGGTCTTGAGGTTTCAAAGGGAAGTGGCATTGTATACGAGTGTTGATGTACACACCACAGTATCAGCAATTGTGCAATTTGCTTTGGAACAGTTTGAACTTTGTTTTTGCAAGCCCATGAGAGTAGCTGGAGGTGGGGAGAAGCTGTTTGGTTTTATGTGGTATTTTAATGAGATTTGTTTTTTAGGCAGGTAAACTCATCTCCAAAGAAACAGATCTAAGAAAGCACTGCCACCTTTTCAGGTTAAGAGGGGAAATAAATAGACATAGACCTGAATTGGGCTCAAGAACTCTTAAAAGTTTTCCACTAGAAATCCTGTTGTTCATCATATTGGATTTAGGGAGCACAGCAACCAGCTAGACAAAATTCTGCCTGTTCCAAGGAACTCTCTCAAACCTTCATAAATCATGTGTTAATGTGCCACACGTCTGCGACTTCAGAGTATAAGTTTTAAGGCTGCTGTCAAAAGCACAGTGCAATGTTAGTGATGTGCACAACAGCTAGAGAAATCAAGGCTTTTGTGCAGGAAAGATTTCTCCTTACTCATCTTGCACACATTTGACTCTAGCTGAGAAGAGGGGAAAAAAAAAAAAAAAAAAAACAGAAGACAAAAGTCAAGTTACCCCTTGTCAAATACAGTATCATGTCTGGTTCCTGTCAGCTGTTCATAAGTTTTTTCTCCTAAACAGCGTGAAGAAGGAAATATTCACTATTCTAAAAGACTCTATTCAATATACGGATTCTTCACAATGATCACCACCGAACGCTGGCTCAAAGACACACAAGACAGCTACATTTCTCCAGCTCTACATTTTTAAGACTTTTGCATGGGAGAACAGATTGATCTTGGTTGATTACTTTGTGTTACATCTTCCCAAGCAAAACACTCACGTATTTTGTGAGAAATTATTTTCTTTTGTAACTACATTTTTGGAGCTCCCCAGCTTCTAACAACAGCGCAACTCTTGCTTATCACCTTACCTAGGAGGCAGCACTAAGGATTTCAAACTCACTGCTAAGGTTGCCACGGCCACCTCTTAATTAGTGTTACCACATTCCAAAATAGTGTCATGAAGGAAAAATAGCTTCATAGGCACTTACAATAATGTTAACAAGACCATCTCTAAATAAGATCAGGAAGTTTGATTGCCCGACAAAACAGTCTAGCGGTCCCTAGCATTCTTATGTTCTACTAAATGTAACAAATGTTTACTATTCACTAAATTTTTATATTTTATATTTTACTAAAACAATAGAAAACAATTTCAGGAAGTACACACAACAGAAGAATCAAAATTTGAGTTAATTTGAAAGAAGTAGATCTGTGTTCTTCTGGTGCGCTTACTATAAAGGAGACTTGAGAACATAAGGAAACTGGGAAAACTCTGACCAACTTCTGGTGCTCAGATGAATTTTATTGTTATGTCATGGGGGAGAAATGACTTTCCATTTCTAAGCTTAACCAGGCTGATCTATAAATACTGTAGCTGGAGATATGACATCTACATAGCACCACAATTAGCAAGAAGACTGCAAAAACTAGTTCTTAAATTCTGTATTGATATCTCATCTCTTCAACAGGAGCTATTTTTTTTCTTGTGCTCTGTTCTGGACATGTGCCACCACAATGCAGATACTAAATAAGCATTACTGGAAGTTTTTGCATAACTATCTCCAGCGAGTGTCCAAACTGCAGTTCAAGAGTAGGTATGCCCACTCCCTTGCTCAGTTCAAAGCAAACTGCAATATAAATATTTTGAGGTATACTGTTCTTCAAGAGTAATTATTTGTTGCAATTGTTCTCTCTACTCAAATAGAAAATCAAATATCCACTTTCAGGCCAAAATAATAGCCGGGCGAGGGGGGGAAGGAAAAAAAGAAAAAAGCCCCAAACCCTAAGTCCCTGACTTTCCAAATTAATGGAAAGTAACAAAGGCATTTGCGCAAATCTGCTCAGTTCTATTGGTTTCCAGAAGACGGGTTTCCCCTCTCCTTGAATCTCTTGTGCTGTTGCTAGGAATTAGTGAGCTGTGAAACTCACCTAATGAGGTCAGCATCAGGAAATAGCTCCAAAAAAACAGATCCCTGAGGGCCTACTAAAGGACTCCCCCAGTGTCCTAAAGAAATCCTGGATGCATCGGGACATTGTGCAGCCAGGGCCACGGGAGGAATGCATTTGACTTTGTTGTTGTTGTTTCTATAAAGGGACAGCTAAAGAAAGTGAAACTATTAACTCATCCACTGGAATTTCTGCTCACAAAACCATGCCCCCTGTTAAAGCTCCTCATAAAAGCCTTTCGGCTAGTTGGTTCCATATGTTCCCCAAACCCGCAGTTATTGCTTCTGAAAGGCAGGAGTAGTTAACAGTCTGTGGCTTGGCACTGACCAGGGAGACCCAAGGACCTTGCTTTCTCCCTCTTCCCCCTTTAAAACTGCCAATTAACCAGTTCAATAACAGAGTCTGAATTTGGCCAAGGCGCTTGGAGAACTCCCCCTAACCACGACACATCTTCCTGAGTTAGTCACGGCTGTGATATACAGGCATGGCCCGGGGCAAAGCGTGCATGCCAACAGCATGCAGTCTGCAGCCCCAGGGCTAAATGAGTTTTCTTGATGCTGGGAAAACTGTAAGATTAGGCTCAAGCCTTCAGTCTTTGCACACCCAAAGCTCTTTCGGAGGTTTAAGATTATTTCCAAGAGCTTGAAGAGTATAGGCTTCAACCCACTGACCTTTCTCTTTATGCAAAGCTCCCGTGATGAACTTAGAAGTGTTTTAAAGAAAAAAAAAGTTTGCTGGTATTTTAATTATTTGTTTCATTGAATCAAGGCTTTCAAAGCAACAGAGTCAACCCCTAGACATAAAAAGAATCTTTTGTGATGCACACACCTAAACCTCTGCTCCCTCAGCTTCAGGTCTTCAACACACCATTGCCTTGGCCAGAGCAGAACACTCTTGGTTCATAGCAGCTCTCCTGGCCATTTCCCTGGCAGACCATCCTATGCTACAGCTTCTGCAGAAAGTTACTGGCTTCAGCAGGGGCTGGGACAGGCACATCTTCAGCTCTAACTAGTACCAACTGTATTTATGGCCATTCTAGCAAAGTGGAGAAGGATTTTCTTCAGAGTTTTCTTATCAACTGAAATGTTCCGAACCTAGAGAACGTCCCAAGGAAGCCCTTTGTTTGAGGGTTTTGGTGGGCTATCTGGTAAAATAGGTGAGCTAAATAAAGCTTTTACATGTAGACACTCAAGTCTTCTGTTGCACAAGGCCATGAAGCAAATTAAGACTATCAAAACCCTACTCTAAATTACCATTTTGAAAGCACTTTAGAAACATATCTTTCCTAATTTTTACAGACTATAAACAGTGCACTTTAAAAAGGTCAAAATACCCCAAAATAAAGCTTTAAATATATATACTGAAGTCAGCGGCAGTTGTAAGAGAGACATTAGTGGTACAAACTGAAGGCAAATGTGGCCAACATAAATATGATTCCAAACTGAGTGCATTGTCATAGATGAAGTGATCAGGGAGACATTCACTTTGGTGCTTACCACTCTCCTATTATACCCACTTCCCACATCGGAAGTCAAATTAGCTTCCATAGGAGCAGATATGGTCCCCCTCTACAGAAGGATGAATGTGACTACCTTGCCTAGCAAAAAAGCATTCTTTCAAGCCAGGGAAGAATAAAGCTATTAACCTAGAACATTGAAATGTCTGTCCCTTGAGCATAAAATATACTTAATACAGAACAAAATGCATGTTTATGTACATAAGGTAACGTGGTCTCTCTTCATCATGGGGCCACCTTCCGTGTGCTCCAGGGACTTTTATTAGTGCCTGAAGCATACTAGACCAACTCATTCCTTTTTCTCAGTCAGTGGCAGGAGACAGCAGTAACTGTATACTGGTTTACTGGATTACTCTCTGCTTTGGTTAAATTGCCAAAATTCAAGCTTAGGTGAATGAGTGAAGAAATAATGGGAAGAAAGATCTGCAACTTAATCAAAACTGAAACACTGTAAGGGATAGAATTGCTTCTGTTAAATTTGCAGTCTAAATGTATGGCTTCTGTGGATTTTGCGTGTGGGATTTACTTGCATCTAGTACTCTTGCACAGGCTCAATTTCTTAAATACGGCCTTTTTCAGCTAGGCACATAGATAAGTGATTAAAACCACACTTATCCCTGAAGCCTCTCAGTTTGAAGTCTATGTTTAACAAAGTTACTGAATGAGGACCCAACCTTGCAAACATAAGTAGTTTTATTCCCTGGGTGGTACTAACTTCAATGGGTTAGTTTTGATGACTAAACCTACCCAAAAAGTTAAGCTTTGGCAATGGAGGAGTTATATTCTGAGCAATCTCATTCCACAAATATTTCCCTGCTTTCAGTGCAGGTTGCAGTAACCAACACATTGTCTAGCACCGAAGGTTTCAGATCTAAACTCTTGTTGGTTAGACATTAAGACTGCAGTGTTAGATCTTGCAAACAGAAATGCAAACAGTAAAATAAATTCAGACCTCTGACGCGACACTACATTTTCAAGGGAGACAATGAAGTATTCCTTGTTACAGCTGAACCGAGAGCAGCTCAGAAGAACAAAACAAGTTCTCATTGGAAGCCATCTAAGCTAGGTCATTAAAATGGCAGGTCTGTAAATCTCCTAAATAACAAAGCTCTAGGTACAAAACTGATGTCCAGAATTGCCTGTAACATAAAAAAAAATCCATATTAGTTTTTTAATCAACTCAGACAGAACCATGTAAATTGTTTCCTTCCACATCTTTCTTTATACCTTCTGTATTAACCTGTGGAAATAACAAATTTTCCAGGGCTAAGTTGCTGGCAATTGGGCTTGATTTAACCAGATTCACTGAGTTTTCAAATAAAACTATCAGAAAGCCAGTTAAGAGAAGAAAAGGCTGGCACCCTCAGCTGATGCGAATGGGCTCAATTCCCCAAAGCAAACGGCAAGGCACCACGTGACACCCAACAACAGGCTAAAATGACACATCCAGGCCATAGGGAAGCTGAAGAATAGCTTTGCTCAGACAGAGTAGAGGAAGACAGAGCTGTTTTTAGCCAGGCGATCCCATCGGTCCCAGGTCTGCCTCATCCTTGCCACCCACCCTCCCACAGAGGACGTATTCTACTGTCCTCGAGCAGATCAGGCTCTTCTACTCCCTGTCTCGCGGGTATCTCACTCCTTATTAGCAACCCCCTACACTCCATTTATTTAAGAAGAGCCGGCTGCCTGATCCACGCATACTGGCAGTGACTCCAGTTAGCCATCTGAGCCTGTTACTTCATTCAGCAACTGCATTCCCCAAACTGAGGCCTGGCAGGACGCCTGGGACCCAAAGGGTAGTGCCCACAATCGCTTTCCTCCACTTTAAATGGGCACATTGTCCCCATTTTCAGGATCACCAGTTTCAAAGGGGGCACGTGAAATCCTTCGCAAGAACCTGAAACCACTTTTGCACTTTTGAATCACAAGTAAAATTGTTACCGGACCCATCTGGGTTTTCATTTCTACTTTGTCACAACCGTAACAGAAGGAATGTGGGAACATGCCTGGAGCGGAGCATACAAATTGGCTTGTGCCCTAACGACAATTGAGCTGTAATGAAAGGGGCACCCTCAAGGAGAAGAACAAAGCTCTTGGTGATCTGGGGAACTCCTGGCTTTAGGCACCCAGCCTGAAATATTAAAAAAAGAAAAAAAAATAGTTTAATGATATGCTAAACATCCACCCATTGAAAATCCAACCTGTCCTGGGTATATTTAATTTGGGATTTTATTCATATTACTGCTTAATTTTAAACTGCTTCTTTTTAATTACCAGCTGAAGCTACATAGTAAAATGGGCTAGCCCCACAGGCCTGTTTTTCTTTCTATTATATTACAGTGCAGCAGCAGATTAACTCCTTCGGCTATTCCAGCTTAACACCTTGCAATGCCAGCACGGCTCCATTCCCAGATCGCTTTCCCAGCACGGCTGAAGGGGACAAAAATCTGCTCCTTAATTTCCAATTCCCCACCCAGGGTGTCAACACGAGCAGGTGCCAATCAGTGCACGTTTGCATGCTGGACTGTAAAGCACTGCTGCTCAGGAATGGATGCACTTTTTAGCAAGCCAGACAGATCAATAGCCTCTGGACAAGGACAAACTGTTTGAGGCAACAACTGTCTTGGCTTTCTAGTCTTCACCTTTGCCTGATTGAGGCAGTAGTTGTAGGAAAGGGAGTATTTCTTCAGCCTGAAGGTAACAGCATCCTCATGAGGTCAGCAGGAAAAAAAACATGTCAAGGTTTGGGACAGCATGAGAAACCTTCAAGAGGAAGCAGGCAGGTGAACTGATCAAGGGAAGGGATTAAGTTTAGTATTATTTCAAGTCTGAATGTATTTTATTATGCAAAATGCTCTTGCTGGCAATATATGGTGGACATGGTGAAAAACCACAGAGTACCCTGCATCTGCTAGTAAATCTAGGGCTTGACTTTGCAACCTGCTCACTTCAGGTCTTCTAGGAAAAACATTTTGTTAACCAAGACGGCTGACGGGATTCCACCTGTATGAGGAGCTGGTACTGGGTACAGTAATTCTCAGGGAGGTTCACCAGCACCAAGTTGCAGAACAATCCACTCTTTTTTACCTTGTTCCTAGAAATTCATAGTTATACCCTCAGGACCAGTTTCAGGGTTACAGTCCAGACTTTTTGAAGTAGGTAGTTTGAGGAGTACTGGTGGTCACTGCAGCCTTCTTGCTTTACCCAAGCAAGAGGAGAGGAGGCCGATATGAGAGCAATGCAGTGCGTTGCTTATCACACTGGCAGCTTATGCAAAAGGCTCATTTGCTTACAACTGCCAGGGAAAGGGCTTGATCCAGCATAAACTGAATGGCTTGTATGAATAAAGACTAATTACGTCAACATGTTGCCTTGACCCAAGTGCCATTGGGCCCAGAAAGGACGATCCATCCTGTTCCTCTTACAGTCAGCAGCTGAGTTTGGGGTGCAGAATCAGATCGTGATTAAACAGACAATGCTGTAAGCCATAAGCCAACCCTGTCTTCAGCAAAAAGCCAGAGCAAAGGCAACTTGTCAGGAAACCAATTTGGCAGTGACATTATAGTCCCAAGTAACAATAGTGGGCTACAAAAATCCTATGAATAACTGCTTATTTTTTCAAAGCCTGGAAAAGGGCACTGAAGGTGATCAATCATAATTCACTGGGAAGACAAGTAGGCACTTTTTAGGAGGGCTCAGTGTGTAAGGCTAGAGTTACACCATTGCACTTTTTTCAAAGGGGCCTTTCTGCAATCGTTCTGCGGGGCAACTGTTACCTCCGGCCAGCCTGGAAAAACAGACTGGAAGATATACTCCTTAAAATATTTTCACATATTCATACACCAATGAACAGACGTTTTACGTGGAGCTGCAACCCTTACTACAAATCCTACAGCCACCTTACACTGCACTGGAGGAGCAGCAACCAGTACTAACCTTATACCTAGGTTCTTGCATTTGAGGGAATAGCTACAAAAAGCTACAGATACAGCTGGGAGTTTAACAAGAAATAAATGCAGCTGTGCCCACTTCAGCTGTCTGTTTGAGGGAGATGCAACAAAGGGCAAATGCAGAGTCAGAGATGCTGGAGACAAAAATTGCTGCTTCCAAGCTCAGAGGCAGACAGGGAAGCTTTCCACAAAGGCAGGATTGCACTGAGGGATGAGGAGGAAACATCAAACTGCTACCCTGCCCTTGTGGTCCGTGGCGTGCTGTGGCTCCAATACACACTGTATAGAGTTACAGCTGTGTCGCAGTCTACAGGACTTCTGCCTGGAAGGAGCAAGTTACACAAAATTACTCAATATTCAGTCGAGGAGAGAACGTGACCTACCCATCAAATCACAGCAGCTCAAATTTCTAATATCATCAACTTGTAGCCAAGTACATGGCTTTAAAGTAGTAGATACCCAGAATAATTACTTACTATTCACTATTTGCATCAATTATTCAGCAAATAAATTCAGCTAACAAATAGCTTCAACAAAACAGCAATCTATTCACAGTCAAGATGCCAAGAAAGAAAAAAATCATAAAATTGTTTATAATGAACTACTCCATTGGCTTTCAAGGTCAGAATGATAAATTCAGACACTATTTTCTACTATATATTATAGGCCCTCAATGCAATTCTGTTGTTTATGAACTACAAGAGGATACATTTCAGGAGACAACTAGATTGTTATCATTAAGACTTAAGAGACCAGATTGCTTGAGCCTTTTTATATCTACGTTGAACAGCCTTCAGTTACGTCAGAGAAAGCTTATGCAACCAACTACCTAAGAGAATATGGTGTTAAAGAGTAGTCTTTGAGATATTTGCTCTCCTAGCTACAGCCAAAAATTGGATTCTTGCTGTAAAATGTTTACATAAACTGGCAAAATCCAAGGAAATACTTAATTCAAGTAATTGTTATTTTCTTTTAACTAGAAAGAAAGGATCTAAAAGACTATTCATTTCAAAGTTTAGAATATCTTTGAAAATCAGGTATTTCCTATACTAGAAATAAATCTACAAAAATTAATGCTGTTTTCAGACAATGCTCTTGTCTATATACATAAACAGCAGAGAAAACACCTTGAAAAGCATTAAGCCTCTGATTCGTCTTCTATCTTCATCCCAGTTCCTTAGGCTCCTCTCCTCCTAAAAGGGGGCCTCCAAAAACTTTTTTCCTCCCCTCCCTGCTTTTCCTTGCCTGATTAATACTGCCACTTGCTAACGATGCACACATGTGCAGCAGCAAATTGGCACATGCTACCATCCCCTGCAGCACTTGCTAAATGTTCAGCCAGTTGTTTCTTACACTGCTGTGCTTCTCAGGAAAGGTTCCCTGGTGTCCTACAGCTGTTGGCAGCACTGTGCATAGGGACACAGCTCAGAGATGCCCAAAAGCCGTAAAGTGAAGGCAGCTCTCTGATCTTGCACTGGAATAATCCACGACAGGTGTATTGGTTTCCACAGCTGGGGCTGCAATTCTTGCACTCAGATGGCTTTTACCCACTCTCCTACCTGGGGCAGTATGGAAGAGGCCCTACAAGGCATCTCAAAGCAGTAATAGGAGGTACTATGGGGAGAGGATTGAGTACTTTCACATTTGATTTAACTTTTCAAGCCTAATTGAGAGGAGCACAAGGAGTCTCATAGCCAGAGTCTGACCTGGTGTGATTTAGCACAATTAATGATGCCAACAGAGCCACGTTGATTCCCACCTGCTGACATCCTAGCCTGCACTGCCCTGGAGGAGGAGAACTGGATGATGCAGGGGGTAGGTAATGACCTCTTCCACAAATCTGTGGGGAATCAGCTCATTTTGAAGCTAACATCTGTTCAGCATTTCTTCCCTGCTCAGTGATCTTTTTACCTTCCCCAAAGCAGGTAAGAAAGGAGCAGGCTGAGATGGTTTTACAGAACAACTCCTTTCCAGATGTAGGTTGGCCTGTTCAGCTTGCTGCAACCATGCTCTGCTTATTCACTTCAGCAGAGAATTTTGTCTTGTGTTTATATTCTGTACTTATCTGTAACATTTAATTGTTCCTAAGAATTTGAGAGCGATAGTTATCAAATGTTAAGCAACTTAGTTTGGATTTTGATAACAAACGCTCAGGACTACTCATAAGAGAGCTGCGGATCTGGAATTATTCGTTAAGTGACTCTAAACCATGAATACATCTGAGAAAAATGTCAGACTGTTAATATACAAGGGGGAGAAGTGAATACTTGGCAAAAGAAGTTACCTGGGAAACATTCTTTATTGAGTTCTGGTAACTGAAAATGAGTAGATTCTAAGAATTCGGATACAAAGATTACTGAGACAAATACTTCCTGGCGTCTTGTTTAAACTTCAAATTCTGACCTTTTTTTTCTGATGGGGTGACCTCTCCTCTTTGCTCTTAGGGAGCTAAGTTGCATTTTAGTTTGTCCATTTTCAAAACATTTTGCTTTGGGCACAAAT
Organism: Rhea pennata; assembly: GCF_028389875.1. NCBI lineage: Eukaryota > Metazoa > Chordata > Aves > Rheiformes > Rheidae > Rhea > Rhea pennata. The sequence goes on along the minus strand of NC_084670.1, from coordinate 9,668,087 downwards.
GATGGAGAGAAAAAACTCTGCTCTTTCTATGCTGATAGAAATTGAAAAAGAATTAACCAAAAAATAATAAACTCTTCACACTGAAAAAATGATAAAGGAGGGACTGCTGGAACCAATCCACAGCGGGTGGGATTGGAAATGTGAATGAGCACCACTAAACTGTAGTGTTTGCTCTCAAATAGGTTAAAACTTAAATATTCATCTGTCTATTAGAGGTTTTATGTCCCAAAGGAGAGTCTCACTGAGAACTCGGTGCTCTTTTTAGGAGCAGAAGTTTTGAAGTCCAGTTCCTTCCTTTTGAAGCTCTGAGTGACACACTGATGTCCACCTTTCATATCAATCATGAAATGGGAATGGATATGTTATCATATGCTAAGCTCTTCTCCATTTGTGGGAGGCAAGACAAAGATAAACAAGAAGACTTGAGTCAGCACAAGGGTTAATTTAAGAATTGAGCTTGCTTAAAATAAAAGTTGTCATCAACCACAAAAGAACAAGTAGCCATTGAAGAGAAAACTGTTGAAATTTATGGGCTCCTTTCTAGAGACATAAAACGAGAGTCAATCATCATTTGACGTTTATTTTTTTAATAAGAGCTCCTCAAACATTCCCTCCACTTTTCATTGCCAGAAACTTAAGCTTGTGGCTGCTAAAAAGTTAAAAATTAGGGGTTTCCTAAGTGGGAGCAGAATGCATGGTTGCTCTGTATGACCCCGGCTACTCAAACAGCTACTGCTAATTCCCAGTGGAAGCATCAATGGCTTGTGAAATAGACTCCTTTCTTTTCTTGTACAAATTATTCCTTTATATTTTTGAACTTCTGAACCTTTGGGCTTAATAACAACTCCACAAGAAAGAAGGAGAATGATTGAGTGTTTATAACAACACGCATCTTTTTTGATTATCATTCCAGGCTATGGCACTTGCGGTTTAGCTAAGCCTTAGTCATAGGCACTCTGCAAAATCATTCAGAAACAGGGGGAGGAGGGAGAAGGAAAGGACGTCTTCTGCTGCACAGGAACTGCGGTCATTGGACTTTTTGAAATGTCCCCTGTTCCTAAACATATAGTTTTATTGTTCTCCTCCGACTCTCTAAATTTATAAGCTACCCACTTACTACGTATTTGACTTCCAAGGAGAAACTAAACACTGCCTTCTCATGTGTTTCAGCCTTGCAGTTTGCAGATGAACTGCGACGCATCAAAACGTGGGTCATAAAAAATTGCAAAATGAAGCAAGATAAAAACTTCAAAAAGCCACCCACCCACATAGGCAAGCAAAGAAAGAAACAGATCAGAGGAAAATAATAGGAATAAACAGTCTTTAGCCTCATTTTTTTCAATTCTAAATGGAAACCAATGTGACACTTCTGTAAGAGATGACAGGGTTTATTTATTTTTTATAACATGATCTACAGTTGTTGGATTTTTCCCTGCCAAAAGTCCTGTACAGCTTTCAATTAAAAAAGGCTAGCATTAGCTTACTCAGTAGAAAATTGCAAGGCTAGGCTCAGGAATTGCCTAACTTCCTCCAACAGTCTCTTTATAACAGGCAATAAAGCCCCAATTATTACATGCCAGATCTTTTGCTGCCCAGTACCATTACTTTGTTGGTTAACACCATGTTAATTCATAATAATAATACGAGATTCATAATAATAAGCTTAGTAAGATCCTCAGCCAGGGAAAAAATGCTGCACCCTCTCAAGTCAACGGTAAAGCTCAATCCAGCTCTTTTAAAGATGCAGGATCAGATCCTTAAGAGAAGATCATGACAAACCTTAAGCTCAGAAGACCTTTATAAATACCTGGTTCATATAACCCAGAAGCACACAGTATTTCCTTTAAGTGGATCAAGTCAGAAATGTTTCCATTTACATGTAGTAAAGCCTATCTCTCAGAGACATCTCTCTCTTGCTGGCCAATAAAAAGAAACATGAACTGATTCGTTGTAGCAGCTTTACATCCCAGATCAGTATTTACTTGACTGAAATAAAGCCATCCTAAATCAGAACTCGGCATCCTTGAGGTTTTCCAGCATTTGCCTTTACATCAGTTACACGCTATATTTACAGTGGGTAGTTTTTCAGGTTCTCACTGATATAATTCAGCAGTAACTCTTTCAAGTTGATGGATTTGCACTGAGTTACATCACTTCATCAATTATACTGTGTAAGTGAGGGTCTCCTGCCTTCTCTGCACATGCATTAAAAAATTGACTGAAGGGACAAATTGTGAAGGAGCAATTCTAACACAGTTTAGTATGGGTGATGGAGATTATTTCCTTTGGAGAGCTAGGCTTCTTCAGACATCTTTCGTTTCTCCATAATCTGGGTTCTTAAACGCAGCTTCAGAAATCCTGGAGGTCAGGCTAATCCCTTACTAAATTTGCCTCATTGAATGCAGTCCAGTGTGGCTGAAAGGCACAGATGCTGTAGGACTGCAGTGGCAGCCACCACCTGCCAGTACCCCAACCGCTAGCATTTAAATTGAAGCCCGTTCATCACATGTTTATGGTCAGAACCAACCCTAAATGAGTCCCTCCGACTTTGTTCTAAAATATTTATTGCTTTTGAGTTGGTATATTGTGGGGGGGGGAGGGGCAAGAAACCCTAAATCCAAAACAAGAAACACCACACTCTCATAGGGGCAGAGAGAGAAGGGAGACTGGAAACAGCTGCTGACATGACCCTCAGCAGGTACACCACTTCACCTTGTTGGCAGTAAGCCATTCAATTTGCTTTTTAATAGCTTCTTCATATGATTTGGAGAAGAGTGTAAAATTCATCCTCTTGCAGGTGCCTCCTATGGAGTTGTCCACACCACTCACATCCTTGTAAAAAGCTTAAAAAGAGTGTTATGGGCAACTCCCTCTCTGTCTCTTCATATACATATGTAGCATAGAGTAGAAATAAGAATTGCCCTCATTTCCATGGAAGATATTTATTCCACAGGCTGTACAAAATCATTAGCATAAGCTGTCAAAAATGCAAACTATAAACTTGTTTGATTAAAAAGATTTAGAGAAAAAAAAAAAGAAAGAAAGAAAAGATGAAACACTGCTGTTTGTTTTGTTTTTGTCCTTGTCCAAGCAAGTGGATGACTTCCACAATATCTCTTCACCCTTGAATATGAAGTACATCCGGGCACTGGAAGCCTTGAAGAGATGTGAACGTTTTTGTCTCTGTTATAATTCAGCAGTCCCCTCATTTCAGGCTACTAAACTTATTCCTGTTCTAACAACAGGAGATAACAGGATATATATAGGTGTCCAGATGATTATAAGTTCTCTGAAAAAAGGTGGCTGGGCAGAGATGGCGTGAGGGAATGCTAAGCCATAGCCTGAATGCTTGAGGAATCCACATAGGATTTCATCGTAGAGACAGAACTCCCAGAGAAACAAAGTTTCCCTCCACCCTGCTCTTCACTGGGCAATGGGTTTTGCCTTCACAGTTGGGGTTGCATTTTAAACTACCGACAGGCAGGCTGCTAGCAGGTGGTATATTTTGTGTAGACAACCTACACTTTGTCACGCAACCAGATCATGACATGTAAGAGAGCTTGGATCTGCACTGGGGGGCCCAGAGCTGAGGCACAGCAATGACGAAGGCCACACGAACCCCAGCAGACTGCAGGGCACTGAACACGAGGGATTTACAGACTAAACCCTTAGCTAGTGAAAACTAAACAGCTCAGCTCAGCCAAGCACACGGTTTTTCTGCTCCTCCAGCCCTAACTCATATGAGAGCTCTGCCAACATATTTTAGTAATCACTTGCAGTGGAGCTAGAGAGAAAGGAAGTATGCACCTAGTCATAAAGATTTAGAAGATGTGGTTTAACTTTCCTGATGTGGTATTTGCATAAATCCCTTTTTGTAAGACAAGCACTGAGATGCGATGAGCTTCCTTCTTGTGAAAGGGAGACAGTAAGAAAGACAGTAAGAAAGAGAAGAGTTATTTAATGCAGTCTCATAAGCCTGTATCTCAGAGCACTGTCTTGACACAGAGGTGGGAAGAACCAATCATGGGCAGGAGTTGTCTTCAGTTAGCCTGGTATTTTCTGTCTTAGCATAGCTGCTTTTCAGACTAAGCTTCAGACACTGCAAAATAACTGGTCACCAAATGACAAAGGACATCTCATTTTTTCCTACTGTTCAGGCAGGGCATCTTTAACACCAACTTTTCCGTTTTCAAGTTGAGTGAGAAAACTTCCTTTAGCAAGTATTTGAATCACTTTTCTTCCTCATGTCTTGTTAAAACAATGAAGAAGTGATAGCCATCATTTCTCAGCCAGTAACAGAAAGGAAAGAACATTAAGCAAGAAAATCCAAACACAGAAAAACACAACAAAAGTGGTTTGTTTCTTATGATATAAATTGTTCTCTCAAATTGAGTGGGCAAAAATCCACAGAAATAAGCCAGATGTATAGGAAACTTTTGCAATTTGGTCCAATTTCTACTAAGGTGTATGGCATACCTAAGATTGATTTCTATGGCTCTTGGATCAGGCCCACACAGAGAGAATTTGGCACTTCCCAAGTTAGAACAGTAGCTCTACAAAACCACCCTCTCTTAGTTCATAACAGGTTTTGGTTTCAGAGACGTGTTTGAGAAGGCTTTAAATAATGTCGAAATTCCCGTCCTGAAGTCCAAAGGGGAAAATGAAAAGGGGTTCAAACCATTCCACGTGAAAGAGTCAGCAAAGCTGCTGAATAAGCCATCTATGTGCCTCTCTTGTGTACTCCAGCTCAGATTTGTATGTAAGATTTGTATGTAAGATGTGTCCATAAAACCAAATTCTCTTTGCTGTAGCTCTGCTGAAGTCGAAGGGTCATGCTTGCAACAGAAATTGGGATCCTTCATTTATTTTCAATATTGAATTCTCTCCAGGGTCTGCTTCTGCTAGACTTTGTCTTTCTCTCACATTCTTTTTTTCCGGCTTCCTCTGGGCAACTAATACAAACTTCATTTTTGTGACTCTTCCACGGCTGATTCAAGGTCACCTTCTGCCTTCTGAGGCCTCATTCATGGAGCTCTCTCGTCCTTTTAGATCTCACATCTGTGAAAGTATTTATTCCTCTTCTTCTGTGCTGACTTTGTGGGTTATGACTGAATGTGTCTAGAGATTCACCCACAGATTGTCTGAACATTGATTTCAGTCACGTAGGGAGCATTTTTCAGGAGCATTCAGAGCTTGGCCTCACAGGGAGCTGAAGTCATTGAGAGTTTGGTTGGAAAGGAAGCTGTGGATTAGACCACCAGAGAGAGCTTTTGGACAGTCTACTCCACCCGTCCTGTGTCTAAGTTCTGAGATACTCTCATATGAAAGACATTAAAAAAAAAAAAAAAAAAAAAAAAAAAAAAGTCCTGGACTATCACTACTACTGCTATAAAGGCATAAAGACAAAACTTTGAAGGCAGCTTCCAAATCTTGTTAACTGCATTGTATTGCTGTTTTCCCACTTTCAAACTCAACTCCATGGAAGTCTTCACCCCCAGATTCCCAAATTTTCAAGCTCCAGAAGACATCTCCTATGTCCTTAGTTTCAATTTATATCATTGCCTTAACCCTGGCTGTTATTAGAGCCAGTGTGTCTGGCTATGAAAAACCAGTATTAAAGAATACATCATTGGCTGCTTGCTAAAGCCTCCTTCCCTCCCCTTTACCTCCCATCCTTTCAAAGTGCCATTTCTACTTGACCTTATCGTAACAAAGCATGGCCAACAGAGTGCACTCTGTCATGCAGCACAGGGAGACCAGCTCCAGCCTGCTGTACAAGCAGGGGTTTTCCTGACTTCCTGACATTTTTGATCTGATGGATTTTGTAGTGGTCTTGTAAATGGGAATTAGTCATGCCTGGAGGGTAAAGGTTGTCAGACCTCATGCTGAAGTGCACATGTATTCCTGAAAGGAAAACTAACAAAAGCAGAGTCTGTGCCAGGCTAGGAGAGGAAGAAGATATCAACGAATTGACAGAAAACAGCTTCTGTGGCTTTTCAGCCCAGCAAGGACCAGACGGCTGGGCTGAGGAGAAAAAAAAAAAAGAGAAAAACAAAAAAGAGGGGGGAAAAAAAACGAAAAAGGTTCCACTCAATGTATTAAATAGCGTCAGGGAAAGAAATCTTGCTTTGGCTACACAATCACATATTAGATAATCAAACCCCATCCTTTACTAACGAGGAAGGATTTAAAATAGTGGCAAGACTTGATTAGCTCAGACAATCTGGATAACAAAATCCTATTTTAATAATGCTGTTGACATAAAACATATTGATAGAAAAATAAGAGTGCTCATGAAATTACAGCTAACAAGGGAGCAATACACTTAGTTGGTGCAAGTCAACCAACTCAACTACTAACAGCCGGAAGAGTTAATGATAGCATGTTTCTGGAGCTACCTTCGCTCATAGGCCAACTACACAGCCTTTGCTGAAGTGAGTAAATCCTACTCAAGTGAGCCGCATTAACGTGCCTCACTTACAGTGAAACTGTTTGAACAGGCATTCTGGTTGCATGAAAAATGGAAGCAGGGTCAGAGGAAGCTGTTAAAACTGAAAGCCTAAATTGACTAAATTGGCAAGTGGTGTGACCAAACAGGAATGGATCAATAGCCTGGTGGGGACCTGATGTAAAACAATATGCATTTCAGGAGTTTATTTTGGCCTAGTGCTAGGCTGGTCTCATGGATTAAAAGCCAACTGAATCTACAACAAGAACCAAAATGCAGTACGAGTAAGACTGGGGGATTCACTTCAAAAGCGAGCTCCTGATCCAAACTAAATAGTGATGTGGGCATCTCAAAATTGATTTTCATGTTGATACTAGCTTAAACCTCTCTATAGTTTATAATCATTTTGCGGAGGGATGGAGTAGGAAGGAGTCTCATGCACTAAGAATGCACACCACAGTTGAAGTTAGTGCGATGTAACAAGTTAACATGTTAACATGTGTCTGATAAAGTGTAAATAGCTGTTCACGTGCCAACGCTTAGCCTGCCACAGTTGCACAGGAAGGTAACTTGACTCAAACATCATTTCAGAGTGCTTGTACAGTCTGTTAGTGCAGCTCTGCAGACAGGCAGCAACTTACAAAGTTCCCACAGGTCCCATATACCTGAATTCCTAGATGTTACTTTTGGGTGGGTTGCCAGTGCTGAAGGGAAAGATTAATATGAGAGATCCTGACCCTGCAATAAACACTCAACAATACTTCTTACTATTAGGCCTTATTTAAATCTATACTGGTTTATCTGCTGAACCACTACAACTGTCATCTCCCTCTAAGTGAGAAGTTTGTCACAAGACAAGATTTGAGAAGGTTTTCCAGAGGATGCAAATTATTCTAGGTCACTCATGGACAGCAAGCATGAGAAACTGCTAAAACTGCAGAACTTTTCAACTCTAAGAATTCCTCAAACATTCAGGGAGGGCTGTAATGCCCTCCCCTGTATAAATGGTGTAACAGTATCATAGTGCTGGCAAACATCTCCAGGGAAATGTTAACAGGGTATGAGCTGCAATTTAGTCAAAAAAAAAACAGAACAAAACAAACACTGCAGAAGCTCAGGCTGTCAGGCACTGTTTGTCTACGGCAATTAAATGACCCTCACTATCAGTGTTTCGGAGACCTGTTGTTCAATGCCCTAGCTGGTACTCCTGGAAAGACTTGAGGGGCTTTGCTGGTTTGTGCCTAGTGCTTTAAAGATATTGACTGTATGAATGAGCCCACTGCAAACTCCAGCTGTCTACTGACCTTTCTAGTGATAATATTAGGAACAAGAAAAATAATCTGGGATCCCTTCTTACTGAAGCACCCAGTCATTCTAGGTTTGTAACCTCCACTGCAGCCGAATTCAAGGTGTGGATCTAGAAAGAAGCCTGGAACCTGAGCACTTGCAGGAGGCCTGTAGATGGTGCAGTGCAGATGCTGAGAGGGGAACACAAGGCATGTGCACTCTGCCTGCATTCGGCACTGTGTGAACCCAAGTTAATGCCAGCACAGAAGCTAGAACTGCAGAGCTGACTTGCAGACAGTTCCCGGGGAATGCAAGTAGAATGCGTCAGGTCTCTCTGCATCTATTTATTATGACATGCTTTAACCCATTTATCCAGAATCATGTAGAAAGTCTGTGGCAGACCATAACTCCATGAGAGAACTGGCAAATCTTTCTCTCCATTTTAAAGCAAACTACATTCCTGCTCTATCTTGATTATTAGCTTAATGTGGGTTTTCCTTGTGTAGGAGTATCTATCAGATGGTTCAGAGTGCAACTTCATTGTAAGGGATGCTGCATATTATCTGTATAATTGAAGGATGGGGCCAGTCCTGGACAGAAACAGTTTTCAAAGAGAGGGCAATGCTGTGCTATGCAGGGACTTGATGTTTCTGTGATAACTGTAGGATACTCAGCTCTTTGAGGTTGCTTTGAACTCTTTCCCAGTCCTGAACCACCCAGAGAGCTGTCAGAAAAAAAGACATTGTGTCCTGAGAGAAATCCCAGTCCTCTGACACTTGTTTTCATACTGATATGAGCCCCAAAAGTTGAAAGAGCAAAATCTTCCATTCCCAGGTGTTAAAAAAATGGAAAACATCACCTTTTCTGGTGGCAGCAAAAGGGGCAAATTTAAAACAGTCTCTTGAGAGCTCTATCAGAGATCTGCCCTGGGGAAGTAGTATGTCAGTATTTGGTATAGTATTTTTTACTCTGGAAAAATTGGATTAGTTCAACCTAATCCAAGGTCAGATCCCACAGGAAGATCACAACACACTGAATCAGGGAGAACGAGCTACATATGGGACAGTCAGAATCAGAATAATAAGCAGCTGTTACCTGTTATCCAAGAAAGCACCAAACTGCATCTCTGAGATGTCACATTCCCTTTCACTCATCTGAACTGTTCCAGACCTCAGTTCTGCCAGACCTCCTTGAACCTTGCCATGCTCCTAAGCAGAGAGACCCTACACACAAGAAGGCCCACTTGTGCCTGTAACCTATGCTGAGGAAAAGTTGCTCCTGCTTGTCAGTGGTGACAGTCAGAAGTACAAGCAAGTTTTGAATGGCACAAGTATTCCTGCTTCAGTCACAGAGACATCATTTCCCTGCATTTCATTTTATTTATATGTCTACTTTAATAGTCTTTTTGTAAGAGCGTAGGCTAAGATGGCCTTGCTTCCTCTGGGGGCTCACTAACAGCCAAACTGCACCCGACACACCAGTGCAACTTTAAAAGTTAACCAGTGTTTAGGGACAAGCCACCTCATTCTTTCCAGCTCTGGAATCTTAGAGCATATGAATTTTGGACACTGCTGCAAAAGTGGCACATTACAAATTAGCAACAGTTTGCTTTATTAGTCCCTGAGTGAATTTATTTATGGCATAGAAAATATTGCTATAGGTTCCTTGAGACTGGGAATGTGATGTCACTGAAATTAAAAGGGATTTCATGTGGAAGGCTGTGCCAAAACGGAATTACTGCTATTGTGCTTTCAACATGTGGTATTGTTTTACCATATACTTCTTCAGCTTGATGCCTTCACACCTTACAAACATCTCCTGTTGCAGCAGCTGATCCTGGATTCTACTGAGGTTACAGCTACGGGCATTGAGGGAGCCAAATGTAACAAGGACCTGGTCTCTTCAGCCCTCTTCCACCTTCTCCAAGGAACAGGCAAGTACTGGCTTAAGACTCTTAGCCAAAAATAAGGTGGAATCACTTTTGCTTCACCTAGTTCCTGCTGGAGTCAAAAGGACTCCTTCCTGCATCATGTGGACTTTTCCAAATAATACTCCCAGCCTTCTAATGCAGAGGGTCAGATGTGATGTGGGTATGACATGCCTGCGAGCCCGTCTGGGCTAACACTCTATCCCATGGTGGCCTTTGATGGTGGGGAACAGGGCTCAGTTCCCCTGATGGGAGATTCTGGGTTTGCAAGAGCTCTCAAAGGTAAGAGAGAGAGGAGATAAGGAGGTGACCTATACATACAGTCAACAACACTAAGCATATTTCTATCCGGAGCACAGGAGATACTCTTCAAGGCATCAGTTGAGGAAAATATATTTAAGATCTGTGGACATCTCATGGAAAGGCCTTTGTTGAAAAACAATTGCATAACTGCATTTTCCTCTTTTATCTCTACAGAATCTGGAAATAAGTATAGCAAACAGGCCTGTATGGCATTTCAGGGTCTGTCAAGGGCTCTCTATAGCTATGAGGTACTGTCACATATTGGAATAATCATCTGCCACGTTTTTGACTTGAAACTACCCTCCTTGTAGTGATATCAGTTTTGTATAATATTTAGATGAGCAAGGATGTAAGATTTCAGGTATTTTTGATTATTCAGAGACAACAGAGCTACATAAGTTTGTTAGCAGTGAGAGTGATGGGAGGAGATTTACCAGGGATCTAGTGATCTAGGCTGTCTCTAATTAAGCAGTTATTTTCAGAGGATGTCTCAACAATGAAGTGTAGTTTCCCTGTGTTTTCCTAATGAGCTAACAGTCCAATTCTGATTAGCATTTAGTTGCTTGCTAAAATGAGCAACTCTGATATCTAAGGGTCAGACTACGGTCTTTCACCATCATAAAATATGCACCCAGTAAATAGAATTAGTTCTGGACAGAGTTAGGAGCTCATAAACCAGAGTAGCCTCAAAGCAAAATTTCTGAGGATTGCAGAAAGAGGAAGAAGGAGCAAAGGAGCTTTATTTCCTGTTCATTCCTACACCACCATTGTGTATCCTGCGATAGACACAACTCCTTTCTACTACCTAGATCAGGCTCATGATTACCCTGAAATAAATATAGCAATACATTAACCTTTGGCAGCTGGTGGAATTTTACTGTATACCTTCTTTTCACAGAACTGGCAAAGACCAACCTGTGAATTCAGCATGTTCATGTCTGGGATAGAAGGTAACTGCTGCAAGATTCACATTTAACACTACTTATTTTAATGTTTTCCTTTTGAGCCGCTAACATAAAAGGCTGTACTCATTAGCAAGACACTGTTGGTTATCCTCTCTGCGGTTTGGCCCTTCAACAACACAGGTGTCACTTCCCCATTTGATAGAAGGAAAAAACTGCTGCACAGTCAAGTGAAGTGAGTTTTCCAAGGCCACACATGGAGCAAACAGCAGTGCCAAGAGTAGAAATCAGGAATCTTGAACACTCAACCACAAACACAATCCACTGAGACTACAGTTGCCTGACACAGCCAATGCCCACTCTTATGGAGCATAATAAAAAAAGTAAGAAAAGCACAGTTTGGTTTTAGTTCTGGCTCGCCTCACTGGACCAGCTCCCATCTCCCGGAGGAGGCTGCTCTGCCATTGTGCTGGTGGGACTGGCCTGCGGAGGAGATCCTTGCTACATGGCCAGGGATGGTGGGAAAGCTCACAGTTTCCCTACCCATTGTTGAGCTATAAAAGAAGTAAAGGAAAAATGACTCCATGGCAATACGGACTGCATTATCTGTCCTAGGGCTTGCATTGTGTAGCAAGATTTGGTTTACCTCTGAGGACAGACTTCAGAGACATGATCTTTCTCTCTCTCACAAGATGTTTCACATAAGATTTCAGCCCAAGCTGCAGCAAAGTTCACAGAACCTGTTGCCTGCAAGCAGACACCCAAACTTCCACTAACCAACTCATGACGACAAAGGTCCTCCAAGCATTCAGAAAGTACCAGCAACTCCTCAGTTGCTAACAGGGTCAGAAACCTGGGATGGCAGAAGATAAGACTTACCTGAAATGCTGGGCTACATTTTCATCCCTTTTGCACTTGAGTGATTTGGAAGCACTGAATCCAATGGAGGTACCTCAGTACAGATCCTTGACATCAGTCTGTTTTCATTTTGAAACAACTTCTGGCATTATTTAATATATCTGTTTCTAGTGCCCTAGGTGCCGAGATGCTGATTAACCAAATTGCTAATTTTAATTACTACCTAGCATGTATGAAATAAAACCAACTACGTGTGCCATTACCACAAGGAGAAAAAAAAAAAGAAAATAACAAAACCAAGAACACTACATTGGGAGACAAATCAGAACTCCCTCTCACAAAACAGTTTCTGCAGCATTCCTCCCTGTGTTTGTGTGTGTGTGATTTTTTTCCCCCCGTAAGGGCTGCAAAATTTAGCATAGTAGGAATTGTGAGTTGATTATGGAGCATGGCTTTAAATGGGTACATCTTTCTGACAGCTACTTAACAGGCTACCCTAACTACCTTGGCAACTGCAATTTTTTTCACCTTTGTCTTCCCAGAACATGTGCAGGTCAGAAGCAGCAAACCTAATTCCTCTGAAAATTTATGCCTGAATACACTGCCCTCTCTGCTGAGAAAGATACAAAAATAAAACCTTGCAACCTTCAGCACCTGCCAAGGAACATCAACTCGTGATCTTTTCTACGTTATTTTGAACCAAAGCTCTCTGCTTTCTTCCTCCTCCAGATTTTTCCTTGCATTGGAATTTGGAAGCTGGCCTCTTTTCCTTCTAGCTTTTCATCAACTGAAGAGAAGAAATTTCTAATAGGAGAACCCACAGGGTCCTGTTTTGTCTCACTGAATTGGGCAGATTCACATGCCCTGAAAAAATCAGAATTCTCAAATAACCCAAGAAATGGAGTATTACTGGAATTTGCCTTCAGCCAACCTGTTTCTGAACCTTTCTTCCACTCACATAACCCCTTCCAGTCTCTCATGCTTAAGACCTGATCTCAAAAACTCAAAGCAATCTGTTTGTTCTCCCAGTCACCAAATTATCGAGGAGCCAGACTATGTCAGAGGAGCCTACCTGCCTCTTCAATTTAGCTTAGTCTTCAGTTTAGTCTTTTGTGGTAGAAAAGCATAGGGAATGGCAGACTATTGATCCCTAACATAGTGTTCTTTGTTTTTGGAACCAGACATAGACCAGATAGATTTGAATTATGATTCCCGCCCCACGCATGTTGTTTTTCAGCTTTTAAAATCTATTCACCTGGAGGGCTTTTTCTCCAGAGACGTCAGTATTGTTTTATTGTTTGCTCTTCCTATGAAGTGCAAGGAAGCAGCATGTCTATTCAATTGGAGACTGAGCATGAAGCCTGTCTTCATTCCAAATTGAGAACAAAAAAGGGAAGTTTCCAAAATTTCTCCTGGAGCAAAACTTGGAGAAAAACAAACAAACAAACAAACAGCAAACTAACAATACATTTTGAACCTGCTGAAGCATCTCAATTCAGTAATAGCAAAACTGTTTCTTTTCTCTTTGATAGACTAACAATACTCAGTTCTAATTCTAGAGCATAATAGATCAAGATACTTCAGGTTAAAACAAAAAAAAATCAAATCAATAAAGCTAAACAAAATCAAAGCATGAGTGAAATGAAATATGAAGTTCTTCACTTGCCATCAAAATCATCACAAGCCAGTGAATCATACTCAATGTCAGTGAATGGGCCTTTATTTTTAAGAAGAACTGTTCAGTCACAAAATAATTTGTATTCTCAGTATTTCTCATTTTTCACTGGTTTTGATCTGTATGTATCTTGACGGAATAATATTAACATTTGTCTTCTTTGTTATTAGCAAACAACATGCAGGGTTTATAAGCAGGACAAGTTTTGTTGGAAGAGGTAGGATCTTTTACTGCAACACCTACAATAGTTGGAAAAAATAAGCAACCTTTTGGAACCCAAGCTCTTGCTTGGGGATCATTCTCCTTCCTCAAAGACTCAGCAAATTAAGGCCAGAGGTGATTATTTGGTCATTTGAGAACACCTCCTATCTGGTAGTTAAACCTGAAATAACTTAAATATCATATAACTCAAGTTCTTCAAGTTCAACCTCATATTGTTTCATTTTTGTGTTGAGGCCAATGCACCATGACACGGAGGATGTCTCTTCTGGAAAGGCATCAGGGTTGAATATTAAAATCATATCAACTCTGAAATTCATCAAGACATTGGAAATCCACCCCTGTCTTTGGTGACTTGTTTCGATGTGCATAATCACAGTGTCCTCACATCTTGAGTATCCAGGCAACAAGTAGGTCTTTGTAGAACAGAGTGGAAAGAAGAGTATTATTTTTAATACAAACCAAATCTCCATTCCCAGTTCAGCCTGCCTTAATGAGATTGGTTGTGGTAACGAACATTAACTGCTTGAAAATGTGGTATTTTAGATGAGAAGACAATTTAAAAAGAGCTTACGAAGTGGCAAAATATTGGCAAGGTGTTTTTCTTTCATTTTATTTTCAGTTGTAAGACCTCTTCGTGTATTTATTTCCTTGGCCAGTGGTTTGGTCAAGTCTCTTTGCACCATGACATTGCTTGAAACAAGAAAAAATTGAGCAGTGAGTCAAGCAGGCCTAGGTCTTTTCTCTTTTAACTAACAAACTACACTGAAAGCCTGAAGAAAATCATATGTCTGTTGGATTGGAAGAGCTGTTTACATTTAAACAGAAGCAAAGTAATTAATACGTACTTAAAAATGTATTAATGTTAAAAATACTGAAAGGACATCAACAAACATACTAGTAAAGCTAGGATTATTAACACCTTTTGCAAAATCAAAATACTTCCTGTCACATGAAAGGCAAAACTAGAAAGGACCAGATGTATTATGTATTACGGACAGGTATAAAGAATGAGGGTATGGATTAAACACTCAGTTACTGAGATCCCCCTTGAAGTCTTTCCAAAGGCTTCCAGTTAGTCATCCTTCTTCCTAAAGGAAATCTGGATATCCAAATAAGGCTAGTAATCAGCGCACAGGCTGGATTCAACATAGAGAGAAGTTTCATCTACAGAGCAGAAGTGAGATAATCCCAAAGTAATAATATCCTAAAGGATAAACTTTCTGTGCTTAATCCATACATATTACGAAATAATTATTCCCTCGGATTAGGGAGACAGAATTAGCTGCATATTGAGTAGCGCATAAGCTTTCTGCTCCAATCCTTACTATTTCAACCAACATGTGGGCTGCCTTATAAGAAACGCCTGGATACTTTATATGGGGTAAAGTTTATCAGATGCAGTGGGTCAACAGCATTGCTCGTTGTCTACTGCGCTAGGTGGTTTCACCTCTTCCCAGAAGTGAAGCTCCACTAAAGAGCAGACTGGGTAACTGAGCTGAGCAGTTAGTACTGAGTTCCGTGGGTCTATGAGGATGATGGAAGAATGACAGAATGAGTGATCAAACAGGCATAATTCCCATAGGTGGCATAAAAAATGTCAGGACTATATCATATTGTAAATGTCACTCTTTTCTGCCAGCCCTAGTTTTATTTGCATTATTTCTAGTATAAATATTCTTTTCTAAAAATGTCAGCAAGAAATGCCAGCTAGTTTCTGACTATGATGACAAAGAGAAGATACATGGGAAGCTAAGTACTACAGTTTCCCAGAAAATCATTGGGGACTTTTTAATGGAAAATATTGCACTTCTGTTGAAAAACCTCTAGTCCTTTGACCACCCACTAAAGTCTCTCTGAATTAACAATATTAGGCTTGGCCAATGGGTTTTCAATACAAATTCAACTTCTCACAGAAAACTGACACTTTGGATAAAAACAGAAAGCCCCACCCCAACAACGTATACTGCTAAGGACTCAGCTGTCCATCAAAAAATTTTGATAGTATTTTTTAATGAGCTGGATTAAATATGTCACCAATGTTGACACTAGACTCAATGAACTCACGCCACCACAAAGCGTTTAGCACAGAGAATATTAGGGACCTTTTCTAATCTATAATTCAGCCTGGCATTCTGCTGATGAGAATTTTCTAGGGAATGCTGTAACTTACACTGTTCTGCTCTCATGTTGCTGATTTTTTTAAATATAGATATTCTGAAGTGTTTGATATTCTCTGTTTTTTAAGAAGTGCCCTACAAACTGTTTAATGTGGTTATAAATTTTCATTAAGGATTTTCCTGCTTTTATAAGGAAAGATATGAGATTAGCACTTCAGAGAATAAAAGGAAGCTTTATGAATAGCTAGACCATCCCTAGTCATTGCAGAGTATGAACTATGAAGCTTCTATTATTTCCTACATTTGATATTAAAGATAAAAAATATTTACACAGCTTCTGAAAATTAACTTCATTTCTATTCCAAGTTCTTATCATTTTCTGACAAAAATCCGAGCATGTTTCCAACCACTTTTTTAAACTGCAAAGCCTCATTTTCTACTTATATGATGACAAATGAGTGCAACATTAGCCATCTCACTGCAGCTACTCTGGATTTACACCACAAAAAGTGAGATAAGACTTCAGCTATGGTATTTGCACTGCTATATTGTTTTCACATGCAAGAAGTTAATGTTATATCAAGTCTTACAATGATGCATATGTTGTATGATGTAGTGACATACGGTATACCAACATAAGCAAAAAGTTTACATAAATTGAATATTGCTAGTCATATTTATGGAAATCCCAATTTGGAAGGCAAATTATTTAAGATACAGCTTCTCTCAGGGTATATTATAAAACTTGGTAGAAAAGGCCTCTAAACTGTATTTATAAAATACTGGATCACTAAGATCTTAATAATTTATTTTGCCATTTTTCATTAGGGCATAGAGTAGTCAGTAATATGCCCTAAGTATTGGGTGGTCAAGTGCCGAGTCAGAACAAACCTTTCACGGTCTCAGAAATCTGATATAATTCTTCCTTAAGAGTTTTGGCATGATTTAATGAGCCATTCTGGAAGCAAAGCTCTTGCAAGATATAATCCAATGTATGAATATATCTCAGCCTGTGCGAGGAAAATGATTGCTTCTAGATTTGACCCAAGCATGAGTGTGAAAGCCAGCAGACAGGG
This sequence comes from Rhea pennata, assembly GCF_028389875.1. NCBI lineage: Eukaryota > Metazoa > Chordata > Aves > Rheiformes > Rheidae > Rhea > Rhea pennata. Next base: position 9,651,272 of record NC_084670.1, on the reverse strand, counting down.
ATTACACTTGTAAACTCTCTATGCCTCTCAAAATTCCCAGCACTGTCTTTGAAAGTTCGTTGTTTCTTTGAAGGCAGACACACAGTTCCATTTCACTAGATCTCAACAGCACCTTCTAAAGTACAACAGCTTTTAGGAAAAGCACGCTTCGCTACGCCCACTTTATTTTAGGGCTCAATCCAGCAAAAAGAATACCTACATTTCTTAAATGAGGTGGAAGAAATACACAAACACACACTGCTACATTGCTGCCTATAAAGGGAAGCTTCCAACATATGGAATTATTGCAGAAGTTCAGGTTTCTCTTTTCTCCCCCCATGCTGTGCAGTTGACCTCATGTGAAACCTAGAAAGAGCTGCATTTCCAACTGAGGATAGGTAACTCTTACAAGAGGGAGAGCTTAAATTCCTCCTCCTAGTAAAGCTGTGTTGTCTACACCTGTCGATTAACTGGAGGCATGTAGTGATGCCATATTCCCTCGGCTTGTTTGCTTGCCAGGCTTTGACATAACCTTTCTCCAAGACCAGCTCTTCATCAAAGATGTCTTACATTCAGTTGAAATCAAAGGATCTGAACAGATGTCTCTAAATATATTTCCTCCTTGTAATGATGGCAAATACAGGCAGTGTCCTCCAACACATTCTGTACAGCATCTGTAATGCTAGTGCCGCATAGGGAAATCAAAAGAAATGGGGTAGGATGTTATGTATGCTGTGTGCTCAGAGAATATTTTAAGCTCCCTTAGCCTCTGTAATGAAAACCACACTGTCTGAAAGTGAAACACTGTTGATTGTTAAGTGTAGGTCTGTTGGAAATAAAGCAAGGAACATAGGGAAAGGGAATTTCACGTAAATCTAATTTCTTCTGTGTCAAACAGTGCTACTGTATTTCCTTCCATCTGCAGGGATACCCTATGAAATGTGAATGAATGTTATTACAGTCTGCAATAAGCAAAGTTCAAAGGGGGGTAAAATTTGGTTCAGATTTGGATTCATCAGTTCAGATGTTCCTTCACGCTTTCTTCAAATGGCCCAGACTTCTTAAAAACAATCTCAAGCTTTGACTTGCCAATCTTATATAAAAACTTTTACATAAATCAGGTTGCTAAGTAAAATTGCTAGGATTTAAGAACATTTTCAAATTTTGCTTCTTCAGCAGAACGAAACTGGATAATTTTGAGGGTAAGATATACTGACTGAGATGAAACAGAGCTACATCACAGTTGCTAGCTGTATTCTGGCACGACTTTGGGCAAGTTATTTCTTCTCTTTATGCCTTCCACCCCCTTTCTGTAAAACAAAGAGCTCACTTTTTTCTGCATTCTTTCCTCCCACTAATCAGATAGGGAGTAGACTCTGCTACATAAGAAAGTAGCTCTGATCTTTGCTGGGACCTCTTAGTGCTATTGGAATAGACATCAAATAACAGAAGCAGTGTAAGATCAACCTCCCTCATTGTATTTTCACTCCAATTCTGACCAGGTCCTAGGAGTACAGAGATAAGTGGAGTTAATGGTCACTGTGTTTAATCGAACACCCAAAGTAAACTTGAAATGGACTTTTACTTCCTATAATGCAGGTTCTTCTGATTAATTCTGTTCTTCTCCAACAGAAAATGTTCGAATTCATCTATGATTCTCTACATTGAAACAGAAAAGCAGTAGATAGAGCAGACTCATTCACACAGGCCAATGCACTACTACAAGCACTAGTGCAGCAGTGAGATTAACATTACAACAAGGTATTGGTGATGGTGGAAAATTCGCTCAGATTGAGGGGACGGGCTCATCTTCCCATGACATACAGACTGACATTATATTCGCCTTTCACTTCTCTTGAAGTTGGCAGTGTTCAGGGGAATCATGAACTGACCAGCATAAGAAAGTGCTGATTCAACAAGATAATCTTTTGAGGACCCTGCAGTCCTCACAGAGACTGTCCTATCTGGGACTGTTTTCATCAATTTTGAATATGGGAGCTGACAGAAGGGCATTTCCTCCCAGACAAGGCTGTTCCCACACCCCAAGTTCCAGATAACTTGTCCTACTCATCTCATCTCCTCCCCAGGCACCCGGTGACAAAGTCCAAACAAACAGCCTGAAAAATCCATTAATAAAACTCAACACCAAACACTGATGCACCTCCTGGAGGCTCCTTCCTCTTCAAGTTCCTGTTGGTTTTCCAGACTCCTTCCCCCACAGAGCTCTGGCACTAAAAGGAAAACATAAGCTGGTATACGTCTCCCCATCAAGAAGAAACAGCCAACATCATCTCCCTCAGCAACAGCAGCTGTAACAAGAGGAGGTTATTAGAGCCAGTCTTCCTTCCTTGCATGCCTTGCTTCAAGATCCAGAGATCCCAGGAGCTCCTTTGACTGCAACTCCCTGGAGTTGCAGTGCTCTGCTCTCCTTACATCATGAAGCCCTCACCTTGAATGCTGGATCTAATCAGTGCACTGAGTTCCCTCCAGGGACCACTACTTTTCTTTCAGTTATTATTTTCTTTGACACATGGTAGAATAAAGACCCCCAACACACACATAGATTTGTTCAGTCTTGAAGGGACTTGAAGTTCCCTGTTCAGTCTTGAAGGGACCAACATATCCCGTTACAAAGTCACAGACTAAATTTACTCCCAACAAAAAGTCATCTCCCTTTAGACGGATAAATTCTACCTTTTGAAACGTCCACATGTTGCCTCAGCAACTCTCCTTTATGGCTGTTTACATTGGATAAAAAGCGTAACACAAAGCAACATTCAGACTAAAAAAAGTGCTCAGAAGTAGTAAAATACTGTTATCTATTTTTTTAAACTGGATAAATTGAGCTTGCTTTGCATTATTGCTGGTTGTCTTAGCCCAGCTCTGAAAGTGAGAGAGAAAGAGAAAGGGAATCTTTAAAAGCAACCCCCAGGAGGACACTAATATTTTTAATAGTTTGTGGGTTATGAAACAAATCTGTGTTAGCAGTATTATATATCTCAGTCTGAACCACTGGGGTGTTTCCAGGCTCTTTAATGAAACTAAAGTACTAACACAGCATTGCCAAGAAAGTAGATTTATTCACAAAGAAATGTTTGCTAACAGAAATGAAAATGTAGGCATGCGTTGGACTGCAGCATACTAATGCACAGTCTTGACACTCACACTGCCCCTTATCACACCAGCTTAACTCTATTGTCACTATTGCATATAGGTCTCACCTTTTTCCTCTTTTCCAGCCATCTGTTCTTGCCTTTTCTCTTAACTTTCAAAACTCACAACACAGTAACGCATCAATATAGCCCAAAAGCTGTGCTAACAGCAAAACTTGATCTATAGCTGAGGCGAGCTGAACATAAAAAGAAAAAACATACACAAGCACTAGGGAGATTTTTTTCATTTTACAGTGTGAAATAGGACCCAAACTAATCAATGGAGCTCAGTGGGAGTGCATAATTATTAATAGGCCCTACATGGGGCCTCAGAAAATATGCAGTTCTCTTGGAAGTTTAAAAGGTCAGTGTGAATAACTAAAACATACTTTTCTTGGTAGTTATTATGCAGTAAAAAATAATTCATAAGGAAATCAGTCTAGGAAAAAAAATTCTCATGTTCTAATAGGTTGGTTTAGGAGTCATTCTTATGTCTTCCATGTATCTTTACTGGCAGGTTAATGGACCATGTTTTATTCTCTGCCTTACTTCCTAAAGTTCATAAAGTCTAGTCCTTTTCTCTGTTTGTTATTACAGAACTTGACTGCATGCTGCCAGCCTAAGAGCAGGAATGAAAAATTATATGCTGCTTAGAAAAAGCACACCACTGGAGGGCAAGGCCAAAAAATTTTTGCACGGTGCTATTCGTTTGCCTTATTTATTAATAATAAAGCAACATAAGAGGCCAAACTATTTACATTCTATTCATTAGACTGATTTCTGACAGCTTCTAAAACAGAGAACGTGATGGGCACCGTTAAAGGCTCTGACTTTTTAAAGGGCTCTACACTATGGCAAGGTTTTGAAATACCCATCAATGAAAAATGAACAAACACCGAGTCTTATTTGTAAGAACCCAGCTGTGTTTAACACTGAAAGCAAAGATGTTACGCTCTAACTGACCTGGATTCAGGCTCAGTGACTCAGTGGGTTTCCTCTGGTCCTGTAGCAGAAGAGGAGCCTCAGCTGGAGAGCAAGGAAAATGGATGGACAGCATTCAGAGCCAATGTAGAGCAGAGAGAAATCTTGGGAAGTGGAGGAGAGGGAGCAGAAGAAGCAGACAGCACTCCTGGGATAATGATCAGGCACGCAAGATGAGAGGTAGGAGAAAAGCCTCCCTCTCTGTAAACATAGCCAGATTTCTAGCTTGGCTTTGCAAGAGCAGCACAGTAATGGAGAGAGAAGAACAGTGCAGATCTAAAGCAAACAGCACTGCTGGGCACCAAGGGTTGCTGGGGAGACACTGCCCTTGACAAAGCTTCACATGCACAGATCAACCACTAAATATCATGTGGTGGAGCTGCCAAAGGCTTTGATTAGGCTTCAACTGCTGCAAGCAGATGAGGTGAGATGCATGATGACACATAAGAGGAGATCCCCATACTCAATGGATTAAACATGTGGCATGGTAGTGACTATGGCAAAACATCCTTATGGAAGTAATAGCCGTCTGGCATGAAGCAGAGCCCAGGCCGGACATTGCATGGAACCAAGCCGACATTGCAAAATAATCTGCACAACTACACAGTCTAGGTAAAAATCTCCCCTGGGAGAAAGACTGGCACATACCTTACTTTTACGGAATGGAGGCCCAAGTCTGGTTCTCAGGACAGAGATAATTTTCTCCTTCTTTTCTCCTTCTCTTCTCAACTGAATTACCTCCAGGCATCCCCACACCTTTTTCTGGATTGAATTCCCACATTCATTTGAGCGAATTTGTTTTATAAGCAAAAAAACTTCAACAAAGTCAAATTTGAATTTGTATGAATTTCAAACAGCAGTGGAAACTGTACCACTCTGAAGGGATTCTAGACGACTTCGTGTAGGAAGGAGAAAATGGGCTTATTCTCTCATTATATCAGGGAACAAAAGCTGAGCTGTGTGGTGTGCCAGACAGCTGCCATCACACAGGTGTGAAGCGGGTGCATAGCTGAACACAACGCAACGGTGCAGCGCAGTGCCACAGCGTGTTGCGGAGGCTGACAGAATAAATAACTCAAAGAATTGTCAGACTGTAAGGAAAAGGTCATCGAGTGATATTTAGTACCAATATAGCCTCCACCTGAGGAAGCCGGTAAGCTGCACACTGCCAGAGGCAGGTGGGGATATGGATGCACGTCTGCGTATCTGCGTAAAGCATGTGCCACGACCATTACCAGTTAACATCTGAGCTAGCCAGGTCCTTCGGCAGACCTAGGAGGACAGTTTTCATCTTGTTTTTACATTCTCATGTGCCACATTAGGCAGTGTCAGTGAAGCGCATACAATAAAGATTTCGACTTGGTACAGAAATACTGAAGAATCGACCAAGTTTCAATCAGAATATTTTTCTCAAGAGTGAAGTCATTTTATTACTGTGCTCTCTACCCAGGCATGTGCAGCATCTGGTTAATATATTTCTGGGTAGTTCCTAACTCTCAAAATGCTCCATTGCTTCCATACTGCAAAACACACAAAAGGCAAACTTTCCAACACTTGCTTGGGTACCTGTTCCAAAAACTTATAGATCTGGTTAGGAACATTTTCCAAGGAGCCAGCCTACATTTTCCCATGCTTAATTTAGTTATTGGAATTTCTGCCATGTATATGTGCTCTCCTTGGCTCCTGCACAGGTCAGCTACTATAAATCAGCCCAACGTCACTGACTTTAACAGAGCTACAGTAACTTACAACAGCTGAATATCTGGTTTATGAATGCAGTTCCCAGAGCTTCATGTTAAACACAGCCCAAGGCTGGGGCATTTAAACAAAATGAAGAGGTTATATTAAGGTACATACATGTCTTCCAGTTCAATATTGTTTGTGCTAGACACTTACTAGGTGATGAAAGGATATATAAACAGACCCCAGGCATGATGATGTCAGACTTTGTTTTTGCCAGAGATATTTTCTCTGTAAAAAGAGTGCACGAAAAACAAATGAAGAAATAGGTGAGATTGAATGTTTGGCTGCCAAAGTTGGCCATAGATAAAACATGATGAAGATATTAACCCTGTAGACTGGAATGTGAATGAAAGGATACCTGGAGAGAGAAAGGAAATCATTGTGGCCTAAGTACCTGATGGCAGCTAATGAAGAGGTGCACAAGGAAATACATGTCTGAAGTTGTATCATGCATGATCCTTAAAGGTTTGATCCCATCTGGTGAGGCAAGGAATGTACTTCTCAGATTCAGTGTACTCTTTTTTTTACCTGATTCTGCTCCTTTCCTATTTTGTCTAGAACCAGAACTTCCTGAAAGTCAGATTGCAAATAATAGCTACATTACAGCAGCTTCAAATTCATCATTCAAAACCTTTCTTCCAACAACAACAAAAAGTAAAAATAAAAAAAATCCTCCCACTACAATAGAAAACTGCATGAAAAATGTTTCAGCCTGATGGTAGGGTTTGGTTTCGCTCTGATTTCGAGGCACTGAAATTAAGAGCATTGCTGATTTCCTGCAATGAAATAATTCTGCCCAAACTAAAACACAGAGAGATTTGAGGAGTTCTTTTTGGAAAAGGAGCACTCATCATACCTGCCATTATCTTTTTACCTTTACTACCATCAGAAACCTGAAGGACAAGACAAGGCTGTAGCTATGGGCTGGGGATGGGGGAGAGCAGACAGACTGTAGCAGGCCACTATCATGACCTTCTGCAGCACGTTCCACAGCCCTGTGGTTACATCAGCAAAGAACAGCTATGAGAAAAACACATTTTCCTGCTTGTCCCAGATCCGATCCATTCAGCCTAGAAAAGCCACTGAGTGAATTCTATAATTCCACCCACCTCCACCTACTCAACAGTTTTAAATTGAGTTTATAAAGAAGAATACACTGGGGAAGTCCAAGAGCTTTTACGAGAAGGAAGCTGTTTTTCTCAGGAACTGGAAATGCCAGGCATGTTGCGATGCACCGTTGTCTCTGCTGTAGCAAGCTCAGCTCCCCGAATGGAGTGAGCTGCAATCACCAGGACGCTGTCTAGCTGCCACACCTCCATGAGCAAATGAAGCCTGGATCTGCTGTCCCGCTTGGGGAACATCCTCCAGAAGATCACATAAAAGCACAAAGCCTGCAACAGCACAATTTAAAATTACCTATAGGATTTGAAAGACCTAATCTGAGCCGTGAGAGACCCCAGCAGGCAGCTTTGCCCATCTTAACATAACAGAAATGAATTTTCTTCTCTGGTACCTCTCTCTATCCACAGATTACAGAGGGAATCTAAACTCCCAGCTTAGACCTGACATCTAAATTAAGTGAGATGAATCTCTCTAGGAGTACAGCAAGTAGCATAACTCCCCTGGGAACAGAAAATACTGTGCTAACTTTGTTCAAACACACAGTGAGAAATGGTCTATTCTCAGAGACTTTACAACACACTAATTAGACAGTGAGTTGACGTTATCTCTGGTTAGCACACATTAAAACAACTCCACAAATATTTACCAGCTGAGGCCTAGAAACAGGGAATGAGAAAGAAAACGATAAGAAAAAAAAAAATTAGGCCAAGTGGAGATGTGGCAATTTGCCCTACGAAGCCCAGCACTCTATGGAGAAATTCTGTCTTTCTTCTCCCTCTTACAGGGGTTTCTCACCATTGGCAAAGGTGTACAAGGCAAACTGTGCCAACTGGTTTCAGTTTAGCATAAATGCCAAAGAGAAATCCTCAGGCTTCTGAATAAAAAGGAAAATGTTGATACATGTGGTTAAATACCCTTCATTTTGTAACCATTTGTTTATTCTGGTACCTAACAGTTCAGGAGCAAAGAAAGGAAAAATCACAGTATTCTTTATTGTAATCAAACAGAAACAAAATCAGCTACTTCTTTCCTATTAAAATAATGTCATCAGTGACTTCACTTCCTAACCTACTATTTCTGCCATTTTCCTAATATATAGAGAGCATTTGGCAAACTTTGCTTCCAAATTTCCCAGAAAAGAAAATGCCAGAGCTACTTCAGCAAATGTAACCACACATATTCTTGTATGTTTTAATAAGGGTAAGAATAAAAGGTTCTTTTCTAAACCAGATGATTTTGCTTTAAAAGGCAAGCGGGAGTCTAATTAAAGTTACTTATTTTCAGACATCAAGCAAAACTCCTAAAATAATCTTCTTTTGTTATTTATAGTCTGCTCTTTCCCCCTGCCTTTTCTTATTTTTGAAAAGGACTTTAATGATGGCAAAAAACTTGGATTATTTATTGACAGATCAAGCATAAGCAATATGAGCACAGAAGACGACTGTCTCTATATTTAAGCTATTGATGAAGGAATAAGGTTTCTGTGTGGTCTGGGCACATTGCACAGGGTCACTTTCTGGAGGGCTTTCGAACTGTACTGGTGTCCTTTCTGGAGTCACTAACCTGATCAACAGCACAGCACCAAGACAAGCCAGGAGACGTACAGCCGTGGCACAGGTGGGAGGGCGGGGGTGCAGCACATGGGCGCACACCTTCTCCTGGGGTGCTGTTCTGATCAATAAATAATACTGAATTTCTCTATCTGTTCCCCATATCATAAACATCTCCATTTCCAGGGTATCAAAAAGCTTCTTCCCAAAATATATTTGAATAATTTTTATGCACTATTTTTGTAAAGAGGATGACAAATTATAAAGGTTGATTTATTTAGTACATTAAGTAGCAGCCAGTTATTTTCCTCAGAGTGGCTGCAATGCAGCCAGAAGATAGGCACACATCTTTAGAAGGTAACAGAGTCCCCATGGGTCATTTTCCAGTGCTATTTCAGTCTCCTAATGGCTGTATAAAAGAGGTAGACTCTAAGTCATCTGCTTTCCTATTTTACGCAAGGTGCCTTATTTGATTTGAATAGATTTCAAAAGTGTGCATATATTTATATATGAATAAGCCTCTTTCATAAAAAAGACTTCATGAATATTTCATGGCTTTCCCCTCAGGTTTTTAAGTATCTGGTTCACAAGATTTTGTAAAGTACAGTTTAGTAGCATTTGCATTCAAGCATGGAAGATTTCCATTGGGTTCTACTGTTTTCATCAGCAGGCAAAACGTAAAGAATATTATGATACAAACAGCTACATCCTCCTCCTTGATGGTATCAGAGTCATCTTTGGATCTTGTTGGAGCAGCAAGGTGAAATGGACTCCCTAAACTGTGCAGCTCCATGAGCTACAAGTCACTGTTGCATTGTGGTTCTTTCTTCTGCTGACTGTTTTTTAAAGAATGTTTTCTTTACCTCTGGAGCCTGCAAGATGCTGTTCAAAGGGAAAGAACAGTTCTGAGTGACCTGCAGAATTCATCTCTCATCACATCTCACCATTTCCATGTATTTTTCTAAATACTTAAGTTTGGATAGATAGGCCAATTTACTGTCACATCTCCCCCTTGCAACTGCCGACAGTCAGACGTTTGCATACTTTAGGGTTTGATTTATAGTCTGCAATTAGGCTAAAAATTGGTATTTTAGAAAATACAAAGGAAATTATGATTAGCCAAAATAGAAAGCAAATATAGAGACGAGGGAAATGAATTCTTTACCCAACTTGCTAGACATGAACTCATTTGCATTTTAATCTCTGAGAACCTGTCAGAGGGATCTCACTACTCCTGCAAGAGTTTTTTCCAGGCTATTTTTCCTGAACTTCTAATCAGGCTTTCTGTATTTTAGCTGAAACCTTCGTGGACTTCAGTTAAGTTTCCACTAATCACTGGCCACCCTGGAAACAATGTAAATTCTAGCCATTTCGTTCAAAACTCCAGCAAAAAAAAAAAAAAAAAAAAAAAAAAAAAAAAGGTAAATTAGAGGGAACTTTTTTCTGAGTTTGTTAAAACCCAGGTCATAGGAAATGCTGATGAGAATAACCCAAGTTTTGCAGGTACAATTGTGAAAATCAGAATTCAGTGTCATCAAACTGTTGGCACAAGAAATTCTGTGACAAAGTGACGCAGCTAATCCTGCAGGGATACAAATCCAAAAGCTGCAATAGGATTCCTCCAGTTTTCATAGGTTCATCAATCCTCTTTCAGTCTCGATCACTCTGCTCTCTCCCAGTTCAGGACATCACACATGAACAAAAAAAGGCATTTTTGTGCAATCAGTGTCTATTTTGAGAGAGCAAATGAATGTAACGTAACCACCTTCTTTGGGTAATTTAGAGCACTTCCCAGCAAAGCAACAATGAGTACAAGAATAATCTCACGTAATTCAACTCAAGGGCTGAACATGCTCCACCTGTGTAACTGCTTGGCAAAGGCTGAGGCTGAAACATGAAAGGATTTCAGTGCATAAAGGCCTTCTAAAAATGAGGTTGGTTTTAAGCAGACAGGCAAAATCCTTGCATATAATAAGGGGGCATGAGAAAGGTTATGCCTACTTCGCAGAGCAGATTCCAATACACAGATCCCTTTTCTTGGCCACCAAAGATGCAGAACTCTGTGCAGTTTGGTGTTTATTTATAGGAAAATAGCCTTCATTTTTGTTCCATGCCTTGGGGCTGTGCAAATTATGATAGGAGAGGCATGTTTCCAGCAGTGATAAGCAGCAGACAAGGGGCAGTATTCTGTCCAGCATTTGTTATTACACCCCTCCCAATCGAAATAGAGCTAATTAACATTAACAAGACATTAAAGAATTAACACTGTAAGCATTTATGACCAGTGTCAATCATTCACTCACTCCTGAAGCATGCAGTAAGGTGAACAAGTAATGCTGTGCTCGAGGGATTAATGGTACATGACTAAAGTCCTGATTGCTGCGGGCTGTTTGGCGGTGAAGCATATTTGCCCTCAGCCAAGCAAGAGGAAGTAATGAGCTGAAATAAAGAAATGGGAAATGTGAGTGGGATAGGAGAAGAAAACATCCTAACAAGCTGCCAGGGGAAGTGTTGGTTCACTGCTTGGGTCATTTCAAATTGGACTGGATAATGTACTGGGAAGTATCTAAGTTTATGGGAGGTCGTGCACTGAATTCGAAGGATGAAGGGGTAAAGCTGGTACATTTCTGCCTCTTTGACTTGGTGTCTTCCATGACTTACTTTCCAAATAGGTCATGGTTCAAATGAAGCCTAGGCTTATCTTTCAGTTGTAACACAGGGTAATTTCTGAAGAAGAAAATGAGTAAGCTCACCATCCACAGCTGGTCTTAATCTCCCTGGGTAGCCTTCATAGTCCTCTGGAATGGTTCAAACTAACTCCTTTTAATCTACGTTTGCCAAGGACTGACAGCATCATCAGTAGCAGCAGGCCAGCTGGCAGGCAACAGCTTTAATCCAAAGAAAGCCAACTTCCAGCTAACGAGCAGTTAACATCTTTGAATATGTTCTCAGTCACTTGTGTTCATGTGAACAGCCTTGAGGCAACATAAAAGACCTACCCAGGCCTTCACCACAGGCCCAGCTGCCTTTAAGATTTTTCTCTCCAAACTATTTAATCTATTCTTTGGGTATCAATACCTGAACTAGAGCTGGGACCCCATGGAGAGCTAGTGCAGTTATGAATGGTGTCATGAGCCTTGCAGTCTCCCTGGGCACACACTGAGGGATCACACATATTTCTACTGAACATTGTCTGGTAATTAGAAGAACATTGAGGGTCTGCTACTTTATATCCTTTTTCCTCCATAGAGAACAAATTGTTATATCCAGGCAAGGTAAGGCCTTCCCAATGTCCACATGCAACAAGAACTTCTGTGCTGACAGAGGTGACTTGGGAATGAAACTCAGCCAGTTTGTTACGTTACATGTCCTTTTCAAATATGCTTTCATATCTGACAGGCATCATTAAAAAGCAATCACTTGAAACAAGACTCATTTATCACTAAAGGAAAAGGTTTGGGAAAAGTAAGAGATAATCATCACTCAACTCTGCCCTGCTGCAAAGTGAAGGCTTCTGTCCCATAAGCAAGACCACCCATTTGAAAAGGTTTTCTTTAAGACTTACACTTGGCGAGCGTTATAATAAACACAGCCATTGCCATGCCTCCAACACAATCTCCAGCCTATAGTCCTGTGAATTCGATATCCTATCTCTGAGAATAACCAAAATCAGATGCTTCTGCATAATAGATAATGATATAATAGTACATCTATTGAGTGTTCTGTCCTACCTTTAGGCAGTTAAGATTTTGTTTATTTCCTGGACAATGAGAATCCACATCACTAATAAATGTTTATGCCGTGTCATGTAAGTGAGGAGAGCTATGTGAATGTCTGACTTCCCTTATATTTTCCTATGTTCCCAAAATATACCTTTAACAGTACAATCTTGTGGAGATAGTTTGGAAATGCCAAAGCCATCAGCAATATCCACATTTCTGGCAATGTTTCCTAGCAATTTTGGCAGGACTGGGATGCTTGGAGGTTTGCAAAATGGTGGTTTTTTGTGGTGAGAAAATCTTGCCTACTGCAGGAACTCATCTTTATGTGAATGTGACATGTGAACTGTATTTCTGCTCATGTGAAAGGGGTAAGTTAATATAGTATCAAGGAAAAACACCTTAATGTTATATTGTGAAGATAGTTTGCTCATGATCATTTAGGAATTTCTATCTAAACTGCGTTTGCAGAAAGAGCAGGTATTTTGACAGCAGCTATAGTAGTGTAAGCATTCTCAGTCTGGGTACAAGGAATGAAAAGAGATCTCCTCGTTCAGCCAATTTCCAGCACTTCTCCTTCACCTTTGCTGCCATGAGACCTGGGCCCTGAGTCCCACAAGCCCTAAGATATTTATAACATGCACATACTCAACAGCTACTGTCCCAGATAGCAGTACAGGAGTGCCTAGAGGTGACCATCACAAGCTTTTCAAGAAGCTCAGCAGTATCTCATTGATTTCCATTTGTAGAACTGGAGGATCAAAGATTGCAATCAATTTTCTACATGTTGTGTGAATCTATGTAATAAATCAGGGAACTTATTTTTATCAAAGAGATAACAGCAAACAAATCAGATATCCCAGAGACAGGATCAGTCTTGATTGTGATTTGAAAATGTCCCCTTTAGCATTATTCTCATAAAAGCTCCAATCCTGTTTTGCACATTGAACTAACTCTGAAATAAACTACCTACTTCATCAGAGAGATTCCCAGTACAAAGGTGGAAGCAAACCGTTGAACTGGAGGCTGACACTGAGGTTTGGTGCTGCCATAGACAAGCTCAAAACTGTAACAGTAGCAGGGTACTAAATTCAATAACTTAGTTTAATCTATTCAAATTCTATTTTCTCTGCCCAAACAACTGATCCTTAATGAAGCTATTTATGTAAGGAAATTAAATTAAAAAGGAATGTTAGTCACCTGGGTGTTGCCACACAGCTGTAACGTGTGTCTGGGAGAACTGAGACTCATAAATTGTACACAACACATTGAATGGAAGTCTTTAGCCTATATAATTAAGTGGCAACTAGTTTCATATTAAGGATATTCAACATACACACAGGCACAAACAAAATGTCATATTTTCCATTTCTGTGTATAAATCTCTGTTTACAGCAAAGCCAAAGAACATATGGTAAGAGGGAATTACGATACCAAGGGAAAAGGTTTGACATTGAAAAGTGACACATGATTTTGCACCTTCAACTTTCAGAGTTGGAAGTAAGAGGTGGACACAATTGTAGAGGTACAAGCAACTACAGCCGTAATTATAGCTTGAATCTTCAGAGACTAAGGGTAAAACACGATGCTCAAAATCTCTGAAAAAAAAAATCATCAGTTGCCTAAAGCTGAAAAGTACAGACTGTGGAAAGGGTAGAGGTCAAGGCCAAATTATGTTCCCTTTCAAAACTTGTGGCCAAAGATACAGCAATTGCAGCATGAAAGAAGGTAAAGAGCCACTGACAGTTAAGTCGCATTTGATGCTGATCTGGCGGCTACAACCAGAGCTCAGGATACACATGAACAGCCTGGGAAACACACATTCACAGATTTCCCCCACAATATAGAAGGTAAATCTGAAGATTGTAGTAGCTCAGAGATCCCAATAAGCCTGCTCATACATTACAGAGCTTTGGAGTGGCTCTACTGGAGCACACAGAGGCATCTCTGCTTCAGACTGGAATACTCACATAATACATAAACCTATCTAGAAAATTGCTGAGTTCATCTATGCTGCCACTTAAGAGTGGATTTGAAATACGGGTAGATGTCACAAGCTTGGCTCTCTATAAAAACAATACAGAAACACTAGATTAGCTATAGAGGCCCCCACCAAAATGCATCTTTAATGTGCCTAAGATACATGGACTATACATGTTTCCTCCTTTCAATGCCTTTTAAAGAAACCTTTGTGATCGAAAACACTGAGAGCCCAAAGCTTTTGCCCTTCAGACTCAGCGGCCTGTACTGTCACCCGTCAGAGCAGTCACAGCTATTGTTAATCCCCAAGCAGATACACTCTCATTTAGCAGCCGGTCATCAGCTTGCAAATTATCACTCCATGTGATACACCCAGCAACGCAGACCACACCAGGAAAGACAGTCTTTATGCTAAAAAGTTTATAATCCGGTATTGCATCCTAGAGACTCAGCTGCCCTCCTGATGCCACATCTCTGGGTGAGATATGACTTTGGCCGAGGTGGCTCAGCTTACTCGCAGAGGAGCGCCGGCCTGTGCCTCCTCCCTAGGAGAATCTAGCAAAGCCTGGCTGCTGCAGAGCTGCCCTTCCCCGGTGCCCACCAGCTGCTCCTGCTGCTACTTGTGGCTGTATAAAAGTAGGAGAGCAGGACAGAGTAAATGGAGATAGACTCAGGATTGCACCAATCTATTTACTTTCTCCAGCGTCTTGCAGGCAAACAGAGCTAATGCTTAATTATCATGAGTGATTTATTAACATATAAAGTCAGATTAAATGGGTATTTTGAGCTGAGTAGCTGAGAGGCTTTGAAAAGGGAAAGTGATTCATGCTATTTATCCAGCTGAGGGAAAAGTCATGTGGTATGAATCCACAATACTGATTTTTTTGGATTAAAAATAATGCATTTCTGAAAAAACAACATGACTAGCAGCCAGCAGAGCTATTGATTAGGAGGAATGCTTGTTTCATACAGCCACGTTGCCCACATCAGTATCTGTGGGCAGTATATGCCCACAACCGAGACTATTTAAGATTGTATATTTTCTCTAAGGCAGTTCTGCTTTTACTCACACATTGAGTAGAGTCTACAGTGGTTTCAAACTTGCTCAGGTGGAACAGAAGTTCCACTGGCTTCTCGAGCAGATAACAATCACTGCATGTCAAAAACGTGATGACATTCATGCATAAAATGTGGTTCCTATCACCATATAATTTCTCTCTAACTGCACAAGCAACTCTAAAGCCAGAAATGAGACAGAAGTCTCCCTTTCTCCTACCTCGAAAGGGACAATCTCTGGAAATCAAAAATGGGAAAAGTAATAGGAAGTAACACTTAATACGCTATGGTCTGCCCTCAGGTAATTTTGTTTTCTGTGATACTTACTAGCATGGGCAAAATGTGCATCATCTGATGTTGGACTAGATGATCTCCAGAGGTCCCTTCCAACCTTACTGATTCTGTGATTCTGTGATGTGAGAAATAGAAACTTAGCTTCTCCCTGTGATAAGATTAGACTGCGGTACTGGCAGGACACACATTGATACACAGTCACCAGGACCTGAGGAGTTGTGTAGAGGAAGAAACAAGTACCTTTTAATTTTTCTTCATCTTAACTATAAGCAGGAAAATTTATTAAATAAGGAGAGAAAGAGAAAAAAAAGAAGCTTTCAATGTAGTACAACCTCAGGGTTGAATATCTAACCTTGCACCCATGGTTGAAATGATCCTGCAGAGACAAGAACGTCAAGGCTCAAAGGAGTTAATGTCACAGACTTACAAAATGGGTGTTTCTTAAGCCAGGTGTCCCCTATTCTCCTGCCTCTCCCCCTTCCAATTGCCCTCCTCAGCCTTCTCCTGCATGAGTACAGAGGCACTGGGCAAAGAACTGCATCTACTCACATTCCTCTCTAACTAACATCTTCCTGGAAAAGACAAAAAAGAATCTGTGAAAGGTTCTCCTTGATACTACTGAAGGTCAGGGCTTTGATAGAGGCAGGATCAGGTTGCCAAAAAAGAATGGTACTTCTGGAGTGGCTTAGATTCAGAGGTTGCTTTTGGTAATTTTGATATACTGCACATGGGATTAGGCACTCAGAAAAAAAAGGGGTGAACCAGCTCATCTGCAATGTTTGAAAAAGTCCCGGCATACAGGGCTCAGAGGTGCCTTCCAGCACAGCTAGGAGCAAGGATGGTGGAGGATGTACTGCATCACTGCAGGGGCAGCAGCAGAAGGCACACTGATTTACAGTCAGCACACTGTTTTTTTCAGTTTGTTGGTGGAAATAGGTGGGCAACCAATAGGTTGGTGGAAATAAAAAGGGCATTTGGGTTCAACCTAGACTGGATTTTGTTGTTGACATTTGGGGGAGATTTGGAGGGGAGTGGTGCTCAATAAAATTAAAACAAGCAAAATTTTCATTTGGGTCAGGCTATACTTTTTGCTCAAGTTTAAAATGAAGTAGTACATTTCAGCATTTAAAGTCTTCCCTGTTTTGATCTGCTTAAATTAAAACTTTTCCTAAATGCCTATTTTTTGTTTGGAAACAAAAACTGGGAGGATTTGGTCTTGAAACAAACATCTCTTTACTTCTCTCTTTTCCATATTCATTCCCACAGAACAACCTATTTGCTCAGTTCGGCATCAGTTTGTAAGGTCAACTAATACAAATCTAGTGTTTTTAGGCAGGGGAGGTAGTTTAGCTACAGAAACTCAGCTGGAAGTCAAAGCGCTTCCTCTGACCTGTGCTGTAGGTAGCATCGCTGCTCACCTCTAACAGGTACACTCACCTGTTTGCCTGGCCAATCTGCTTTTCCCAGCATGGTTAAAATAAACTGGTTGCTATATTAATGGCACTTGAACTGACATGACAAACAACATATCCAAACCCCTTTCAATATTCAACTTGCTTTTACAGCTCATTTATATCTTTGACAGGAGACAGAGTTCAGCTTGAGACCAGGGTACATACACTTCTGGCTCCGTATCGAGCTCTTCTAACCACCTCATCTACACACCCTTAGACTGGCTTAAACCAGCAGGAAATTTCTATTCCTCCCCTCTGGCCAGTGAATGAATTAAGGTAGCCAAGCTCCACCTTTGCTTCTGGCCCACCGATTCCCACTTTCGAGGCTCTGGCTCTCCTGAGTGTGAAGGCCAGCAAACAGTAATTTTGTGTGCCTGGTGTGAAAGGCTGTACAGTAAGAGTATGGCTGGAAACACAGGTTGCTGGCTCCTCGCATGGTACAAAATTCAAGGCACAATCAAACCCATGGAGAGTAACCAGCAAATTGCTCGAGCTAGTTTTTTATGAGACACTCTAGCCAGCCCTTTTTTCATATCCTTTACAAGGCTGCCTTCAGCCTTAGCCATAGTAAAAACCCCAGTTATGGAAATCATAAGAAAGAAATTATGTATGGAAAAATCATTACATTATAAATTGGTTCCACTGCTCAAAACATGTAGGAAATGGGGCATATAAAATTCAGATGGTGTTGCAGACTTTGATACAGGGTTCATTATTACACTGTAACACAAGTGAAATATGTGCTAACATACTGCCAGCTAGTTTGCCTTTATTTACAGTGCAGACCCATCACTGGACAACTTCACAATTTTCATAAATCTACCTGTGTGATTTCTCTGATTGAACGCGACAGCACAGAAAAGCACACGCAGTAGCATAGATCTAGATCTTAAGGACTGTGCAGTTTTGAATGTGTCCCCCCACCCTCATTCTAAAATTGTAATAGTATTAATCTCCTTATTTTCTCCTAATCTTTTTATACTTTATCCTTTTATTAGACTAAAATTCTAGGTTAACCATATACACGTGTTGTTTGTGTGTGTGTGTTTATTGAATATCTAACTGAGATAAGAAGGAGGTAAAACTGGACAGGAATGATTTTGTCAAAATGTTCATTTTTGGAAAATATCACTTTGTTAAATTGAAAATTTCTATGGAACTGCAGCAGTTTTCATCAAACTTTCATCATAAAAAATGCTGAAACTGGCAAGAGATTTCCAACAGCCACAGGCCAATGTCCCCTGGCAAAAGGGAAATCTAGGGAGTCCTGCTTAATTAGAGTGGCTAAGCAGGATGCTTCTCTGAGGGGAAAAAAAAAAAAAAAAAAAAAGGAAAAACAAGGGATTAAGCTTAGCTGCTGTTGTGAATTATACTGCTAAGTAGGGGAACAACCAGGGAAGATGAGAAAGCAACAGAGCTGATACAAGGTATCAACCAGATGTGCAGTTTTCTTTTGAAAAAAATCTTGTTTTAATTAAATGGTTTAAAAATAAAATTATAGTCATTGTGAAAATATTTCTTTACCAGAAAAATTCAGGGAAACTTTTTTTTAAGACTGAAATGGTCTGTTTCCGTATTTTAAACTCAGAAGTTCAGTTTCTCGCTGCAAAATTACACTCTTTAAAATAGACTCTACTTTCTATTAAAAATATAAGGAGTTGAAGTGTGAATGAAGTGCTTTGAATATATTAAAAATATTTCAAATGACCCAAAACAATTCAGCTTTTTTGTTCTAATGTGGAACAAAATTTCTTTTACTGCTTCCCAAAACCTCAACAAATTGGAAAAGCCATTTGCCAACCAGTTCTGCTCTAAAAAGAACGTCAAGAAGCTCTTTAATAATGTCCGGATGGTGTCTGAAATGAAAAAGTGCTGTCAAAATGTAAAGAATTATGAATTTCTTCAAATTTCCTCTTCAGTTTTGCAGAATTAAGGAGCCTGGTTCGCAGTCTGGGCCCACCATGTAAAATGTTGCCATCTTCAGGGAGTATTCCAGTTAACATAACCTGGGACAAGCACCCATACTTCCTTTTGCCTACCAAAGTCAACCTCTAATTTTGAAGATACCGAATTTTTTCTATTCTCTCGTTACAATATTCTGTACTCCACACTCCTAGATTTCACAGATGAGAGTCTGGTCTCTTGCCTGTGAGAGCCTTTTTTTCTTTCTTTCTTTCTTTTTGAGGAATGTTGACAGATTGGAGGTTTTATATCTTACTGTGCATATCTTCTTTCACATCTTTCACCATCCTTTAAAATGAAATTGCACAACTGCATAATGAGTAAGAGGGAGCAGTGGAAGCAGTGCCGGGAGATTGAGGAAACCCTGCTAGCCTTAGATGACACTTAGGTTACGGAGTATACAACAGACCTGTATGTGAAATGATTTTCTCTCAGTCACTGAGGTCCTATAATGAAGGACTGACAGAACCATTACTTGTAGTTTGTAAATTTGTGGGGAAAATCTTTAAAATCTTCAGGCTCATGTGGGCTAATGGGCCTCCATGTCAGATTAAAAAAGCAGCTGAAGATATGCGGCCTTAGGATTTGGGGAATTTTTGATCATGAGGGGACTTGAGGCCCCAGCTATACTTAAAAGCTGTCTGGATGCTTGGTTACTATGGAGGTAAAAATAAAGCAGTCATTTATCTGTATTCTCACCACCATCAATGAAGAATTTATTAAAGGAAGGTGCTTCTCGCCCCCCTGCACATCTGTTCACTGAAGGCTTGAAGCTGGCCAGTCTTGCTCACCAGGTGCCTAGATGTGGCATTTGATGAGGAGCTCATTGCTAATTTGTCCTTACAGACCTCCTTTGTAGCTACTAAGGACAACCTGCCAGGCAAAACAGCTCCCTTGCTATTAGTGCTCAGCACAGTCTGACCTTGTGCCCCACCAGTATCACACTGCTCCCAAATCCATCCTGGTACCTTGCTGCTGCTGTCAGGAATACTGGAGATACTTTTCACAAGGTACATTTCACATATTGGGCAACTCTCTGGAAAGAGTGAATCAGTTCGTTGCAGTACACAGTCTGGGTATACCTGTAACAACGCCCAACCATTTTATACCATAGAAACCCAACGCAAGACCCTGGAGAGCATCTTGCAGGCACCCTGAAGGCCCCATTTGCAGCCCTGATCTCTCCAGCTCATTAATACAGAGAGGGATTCATCAGCCACAGGTGATCACCTCGTTTGCAGGCTGATCATTGACTTCAGTGGACTTCCAGGCATGAAGCATTTCATCTGCACAACTGGAGCAAACAAAGGTCTAACATGCTGTCACTGGTCCCTAATCCCTCCTTTGCGTGCTTATTTTAGAATTACAAAAATCTAGCAAGTTTCATAGCAAGCACATGGCCCTGAATTCATATGATTCTCCTTTATATTTAACTTAGCTTTTAGAGCACCATTTATATTATATTTTTTTTTTAATAAGGAAATTGCATCTTTAACGGAAATTAATCTCCCAGTCTCCCTCAATAAACCTTTTGAAGCTCTCTATGACTATGACAGAGGTAGGTATTTTTAGAAGGAGCGTGTGGTAATTTTCTCTGCAGCATTCAATAATTTATAATATCACAGCTGAAGGTAAAGATTTCCCTTAAGTATAATTTGGCATTAAGCGGGCTTTCACAGGCATATTCATTGCAGACAGGGCACCAGCCTAGAACACAGCTCTACCCTAAGGATCACTGGGGAACTGCTGAGCTGAATAATAAAGCCTTATGCAAATTCACAGAGAAGTAAAGCCCCGACAAAGCCCCCAATCTAAGACAGAGCCAGCTCTAGCTTCAGGTCAGCGTCTCTCACAGACCCTGCGGAGATGTGTGCTAGCAATGCCGAACCACACACTCACCCTCAAGCTCACGTCATCACGGGATACTAAATAAAAGCATCCTTCCTGACATGGAAACATGGGGAGCAATTAGTCCACAATCTAGCAAGTGCAATCAGGGTATAACAAACCAAAATGGTTGGTGGTACTTAAATTTAGAAGGTCCTTTAATGCTGCATTTTGACGCTTTCCTCTATTCCCGTGTTATTAAAGGATGATATTCTGCAGTAACAACTAGAGGTATTAAACCCTGTAAGAACAAGAAGTGTATATAGGGCACAAAGGCAAAGCCAGGTTGAAGAGGTCTGGTTTCCAGACTGCCCCTAAAATGCACGCGCTATCCACAATCAAACGAGCGCCCTTACAAGGCTGTCCCTCTCTCAGGTGAATGCTTCTCTCTTTCTTAATGGGAAGTTATCTGGAACAGAACTCTACAGTGAAAGCCTCAGTCACACAGAAAACAGCCACTATGTTTTTATCTGGGCATTATGTCATTGCAGCTCTTTCAGGAATGTTGAATTCAATATAGATTTATACAAACACTGCATCAAATTAGTATTTTTTTCCGCATGTCAGTTCTTGGCTATGGTATCTGGAGTTTCTTTCTAGAATTTTAAAGAAATCATATGTCTGTAAGTTAAAAAATGAATTTTAAAGAGAACCAAGCAAGTCTGACAAAGCAAGAAAAGTGAGTCAGTCTCAAATACCCCTTGTTAGAGAATCAACTGATGTCACTGTCGAGAGAGGAAGCTAAAGCTTGTGTAATGTTCTTACCACCTGATCTGTTATTCCCACATATTGTGTTAACAGTTCTGCATGCAATGGTAGCTATCACTAAAAACTGCCAGAACACTGAGTTGTGTGGGAAATGTCAACATCTTGGAATCTGTGTACCCATGAATCAGATTTTCTCAAGAACAGCAGTTGCAGAAATTTTTTCATTACAAATGTGTGTAGAATTACAGGCTGTTACAACACACAGTAAAATACTACTAATAGAGAAATGCAGAAAAATTATATAGCAAATAATTAAAATATATATATATATTTTTTAAAATTGATATCATAGCAAACCTTTTTTTAAGAACTAAAGGTTGCAATTGTTATGAAATTAAAATTTCCCAACAGGTTTTTCTCCTCATGAGAAGTTTGGTCAAAATGGGCACAACATGGAGGAAAAAACCTGGTTTTACTCAAACAAAAAAGCAAATAAACACGAAAAAAATATTTAACACTTTGTTCTGTTTAAGTTGTTGGGAGACACACTATTGTTCATCACGGACGAACGTGAAAATGTAGAGGTACGATCCTGGGTTCCTGGCTGCACTGCACCTGTTAACACGGAGTCCTCAAACCACGCAAATGTCAGAAAGCATCTTAAATCAGCCAACATCCTTCTGCTTTCATTTTACACATGTATAACTTAAAAATGATTATGCTGGGGTTTAAACTAATGACTTCTGGGCCCAGACCTCAGATGGCAATTGGCAAGCCTCCAGGCGGAGAAGCGGCAACAGAGGACTTCGAAACTTGTGACAATTGGCACATGCGTGGTGGAAACTCTTCCTGCCCCCATCTGCTCAGGATCTCATCGCAAACACTGTCATTCTAATAACTTTATTATGTACCTTCTGAGGACAACTAGGTCTCGGCAAGGGTTTTTCTAAAGCAGATAGGAAACTCTCTTGCTCGTTGCTAGAGTAAAGCCCTTTATAATTAACGTGGGGTAAACAAAGCGCTTATTTGCAAAGAGTTTTAATTAGAAATTGGTTAAAGCTAGCCCCCATGACCATGCTGGCCAAGGGGATTAGATTCATGTCAAGCTTTGCCCGATCGGTAAATAAGAGGCCCTTTAGTAGCCCCAGTTCCTGTGCTGTGGGACCCCTTTCAGCAGCCATCACACGTCATTGTGCTACTGAAGCCGGCTCTCCAGGCTCAATAGAGGATCAATATTTATCTGGGCTTTCTAAGCAAAAAACCTCCTTGACACAGGCAGCATCTGTGTTTGAACAGATACTTGCTAACACATAGCAGACTTTCACCAAAGAGATCTTGAGTCTGACAGGTCAAAACAGAACGAGGGTCACTGAGCACCGTAAGTTATTTCTATGTTTGCTCAGTGCGATGTTCAGAGCATGGCTACCAGAAGGGATGGATGTGAAAGGTGCTTATTGCTCTCAGGACAGATTACACATTTTGGAAACACCACACATATTGCTGGAAAAGAAAAGAAAAAAAAATCCCTAGTAACCTGTATTAGTGTCTTCCACCCCTGTAAATTAGATTTGCCTGATGTCTCCGGTCTTTTGATAATATTTAGAATATCCGAGTGTCTGATAACACGCTATCAGATCTCAGACAGACAGAAGGGACTCTCCCTTCGGACTGTGTTGGAAGGCAGCCAGCACCACACAACTGCAGTGGTAGCTTGTGCTCAGAGAGAACAGCAGAAGTGCACAGGGAAGAGAGAGCAAATTCAGACAGATTTGGTTCCTGCTCTAATTGGATTGTGTGAAAATGTGTTGCATTGTGGTGTTTTGTCTGTGTTACGGAAAACAAATGTGCATTCTCTCACTCTGAGTTACTTAACATCATAATGACTAGAAACCAGTTTGTCTCAGATCCAGTAGTGATGCATGACTGCCTTCGGGAAAACCCAGTCTCTGCTTTTGCCAAGTCACAGTGCAGGTATAAACCACCCCATCCACCCAATTTACCTAATACACAAAACTTTCTCCCAAGGAGGACAAGCCGAAGTCCACCAAATGCAGGTCTTCACAGGTAGCCTGAGTGCAATACACTGAGCAGAACGGGGGATGCACTGCCCCTCGTGAGCCTGAAAGCAGAGGCAGCATGTTGCCTTGTGGCTGTGGCATGCAGTCAGCTGCAGTGGGTGGGCTCGTGGGACTGCAGCTGGCAGATCTTTCTGGCCACCTGTGCTGCAGCCGGGCTGAAGTTCACCAGGGCTTCTAGTAGAGTCCAGAAGCTCTCTCTTCTGTGAGGAGCAAGTAAGGGCTGTGGCAGGCAGCCACTGCAATGTGGAGAGGGTTAAGCCAGCCTTTAAGATTCAGCACTGAAGTACTTTTTCTCCTAGCCAGCAGAATCATGTGGCCACAGTGGGCCTTCTCCAAAAGGCACTGGAGGCACTGCCCTCCCCAAGACCAGCCCACCAATGGTGCTTGCAAACTGGAAAGAGTCCTTTCTTCTCCCTTGCAGGGATGCTATTTTGACGCTACTACACCTTCTCCTGCTTCCCATATTCTGACCCACAAAGCTGCCTTCTAATCCAGACAAAGTCTTTCTTTAGGAAGGGAAACTGCAGTTCATGCCTTTATCTGGCTGTATTGTCCCCGATCTCTACCTGACAGCCGCATTGCCAAGTATAAGTCAACACCAAGCTTTATTAGATTCTCTTCTTGCTTCTGTTTCCCATGATCTGATGAAGATTTGAACTGCAGGTAAGCTGAGAGGTCTCCACCACAAAACACTAGGTCCCCAGTGCTGGATGCTGAACAAGTGGGCACACATAGTAATAATGCTGGCAGTTACTTTTAGAGATGGAGACACTGAGGTACAGGATGCCAAAGTGACTCCCCTATGCTCAGCCAGTGTCAGAACCCAGTTCTGCCAGGTCTCAGGCCCAGTTCTGGCTTCTAGATAACACTGTCCCAGGTTTCTTGATATTTGCCTGTTTGCCCTTTTCTTAATTTGTATTTTGCTGGTCTCCTCCTAAAACAAAATGAAGAATATTTTTGAAAATAAGAAACGATTTCTCCAGCAGAAATGTGTTTTCTTTTTTCTTTCCTTAGAGGTCTATTTATTGAAGCCATAAAACTGTGCTTTGGATTGAAACTTGGCAATGGGAGGCAGGATGTCAGAGGAGGAATGCTCTCTGAGCAGAGCATGGCTTAGAGCGCACTGCACCAGAGAGGCAATCTTGCCTACTGGATACATTTCTGGCCCAGAACTCCAAAGACTCCTTTTTTTTTTTTTTTTTTTTTTTTTTTTTTTTTTTTTTTTTTTTTTTTGAGGACACAAAGTCCTCATGGAGCATATTACTTGACCTCTCTTTTCCCCTTCTACATTTTCATTCTGTGTTGGCTGCTTCATTACAGTCAACGGAGGGCAGGGTGGTCCCTAAGGGTGTGCTCACATTTTCTCTTCCAGCTGCAGCTGCTCCAGCAGCAGAGATACCACTCTCAGATCCACACTACTGAGGATGAATCTCGGACCAGCCAGCTCAGCTGTGCCTTAGAGCACTCCCCAGCCCACTCCTCTCCAAACGCGCAGAGCTAGCAAACACCTGCTATTTGAAAGAAGTTAAAGGCAGCATAGCTTGCATGGGCTAAGATGGATTCAGCTGACTGCCTGGGCATGAGAGCACACAGAGGCATTCTAGCTTTAAAGCTGGCCCTAATGTCAAGAGAGGGATTGGACTAGAGACCTCCCGAGATGCCTTCCAAACTAAATGACTCTGTGGTGCTAAAGAGATTTCCACCTTTGCCGTATGCATGGAACATCTCCAGCTAGCCTGGCTGCAGCCTGAGGAAAGCTCAAACTCAAGCTTTTGCTGTGTTTGTGGCTGATGAAAGGCTTTCTCCCCCCATAATTACATTCTTCACAGGGACAAGTTGCTCCAAGGGAAGTCTGTCCTGAAATAACTTCTGTCTTCTTCTCACCTGAATTCTTGCTGTCTCCTACATCCAGCTGGAGGCAGGTCCAGCTATAGCAGAAATCAGACTTGCTGCTAACGATGCCGTAGAAACTAAAGCCAGAACTACTCAATAGGTCCTCAGCTGGCCTCTGATCAGAAGATGTTTGATGGCAGCACATCAAATACACCCACATGCAGTATAGCTGCCTGGACAGATATCCCCCCAGCCCACACAATGATCCATTAGGAGTTTGAAAATAGTGCTGGCTATGGATACCTTGTGGGATGGAAAGATTTTTGAAGATGCAGAATATGCCAGCCTTTCATCAGATATACCATCACATGTCCCAAGAAATTTGTGCAAGACAAGAAGTCCAACAGACAGTGCAAGGGCGTCTGAAATGTCAGTTCCATCCCACTCTCTAACACTGAGTTTGGATCTACTTCTGGGTCTAAGCCTTGGTTTTGGAATAACTAGACAACCTGGAGACTAGCTTCAGACATACTCAAGTTCAGCCTAACTTCATCTGTCTGGCAAAAGTGGCTTTAATGTTAACAGACATGTGTGGCATGTGACTGTCAGCGAGCGACCTGTATTTGGGAGAAGACAGAGCTCACCACCATGATCATATACAGGACTGAAAGCACATCCAAGCACAACACCCCTGGCTACTTAGGAAGTTTCAGCCATGCAGGATTTGGCTTTTTACTTGGAAATGCCCTAAAACAACCTCATAAGTGGAGGACGTAGCCATGGATATTGCTTCCTCCAGGGATGGCTTCAAGGCCGCCTCCAAGCCAGCAGTCAGATTTTGGATTTTAACAGACGACCACCCATTGCTGCAGTAAAGAACAGGATAAAGTAGCTGGGATTCCTGAGGTTTATGCACTCTTCCCTCCCCTAGAAGGAAGTCTTTTAATTTTTATTTTAAATATATAAACAATTCCTTGATGAAGAAAGGCAGCAGAAAAATTTTCACATGGGCAGGAGCTCCACTCCAAAATCATTCAGCCCCTTGATTTATGACATATTCTCCAGATTTTTAATTAATATGGCTATTATTAGTTTTCAGAAGTATCTTTTTGTACTCCTATTCCAATAAAATAATTGAGCTTTGGCCCCCTCAGGCCTGTTGGTTAACAAAAGGGAACTGTGCCCGTTTGGATTACCTAAACCCAGCAAGAACCCTTTGATTTAATACTGCAGGCCTGAAACTCCCAACCGCTGCTTGGCTGCCCTGGGTTTCAGTGTCATCAGTGATCAGGGGCTTAACAGAATTTAGGGTGGAAAATCCAAGCTCAGCCTGAGGTGTCTGCAACACAGGACTTCACCGAGGAAGGGGAAAAGAGCCAGATTTGCTCTTTCTCTCCTTCCTCATGTGGGCCCTTCCTCACTTCTCTTGCCTGGCTGCAGGGTAGGAGCTGTGGAGAAACACAGAAAATTCCATGTCATAAGTGGGCCCCACTGAAGGCAGTTTTCATGAGGCTAGCCCCTGGAGTATAACCCTCAAGAAGATCATGTGTCAGCACAGACTCTGATTAAGAAGAATGGCAGGGAAACTAACACCAAACTGTTATTACAGTGTCATTATTATTCTAAATGCACAATTACATATATGAATATATGATGTATGTATGTGATGGCAATTGCCATTTCCCTCAAAAGACAGTGGAAAAGGAAGATGCAGTCACTAGCTTAATCAGTGCCACACACTAGCTAATTTAAAGCCATCCTGTATATTCTTTAAGACCGGTATTCCTATGGAGAATCCCATCATGCTGACTGCAGGCAAGACAGACATGGGATGACTACACGGTCTCCACTGTAGAGATGTATTGGTTAATTAAGGGAGCATGCACATTCCCTGCTTGCAGGTCCTGGGGACCGAGGTGGACCACAGCTTTCTCAAGGAGAGGGGAAAACAAATATCATTTCAGAAAACAAATCAAATGAAGGCACTAACTAGACCTGTCTTGCTGCTCTTGCTTAGTGCATCCTTGGGTGTGGTACCACTGAGGGCTCTGCTAATGGGGCTGAAGCAGAAAGGAATGAAAAGAGGTGTTAACCCTTCGTATCCTATAATTTTGTTTATTAGAACAACCAAAATCATTCCATTTAGTGAAATTTGCAGGGAAGAAGCCCTTCCTTTTACTACTAAATATTCTTGCTGGGCCTTGCACAAACCTTGCTCAGAGCACACCCAATATTCATTTTTTCCCTGAAGTGCTGGCTTCAGTGTTCATCCAAAGGCAAGATTTGATGCTTTAATCTGACTGTATTTTTACAACTCTGCAAATACACAGGGGTGCTTGTTTTAAAATTAATTACCATGAAAGCCACACAAGTTCACAGGCTTAATCCCAGGCAAATCTCCCTTATAAAACAGATGCTCAAGATGTCAGGCATCCTTCCCAAAGACACAGCATAGAGGTTTGAGTGTTAAATTTCTGAAACTTTTATATCTCTGCTGGCAGCTTTCAAAATTCAGTGATTGCCCCAAGTTGTGGAATCCCATTCCAACTGGTGGTATTCAAAGCAGACCCTTTATCTGTATACAACAGGCACAAAGTCAGGGCCAGATTCTTCAGAGAACCAGTGGAGTGATTTTGGATTATGCCATTTGAAGCAGATATGGCCCAGGGACTATATAGACTGACACTTTCAGAGTAAATATCTCCATTCTGCATTCTCTGTGAAAAATGCAGCTAATTTGAACTACCAGAGAGTTACTGTCCTATATATTCAAAACTAATAAATCAATCCTAGGAGCAAATATCTTCTTGAGAAAACACATCTTATACCATCAGGCTGGATGATTATTATGGTCCCTCTGGCAACCACAATAACTTTCTGGGTTTACCTGCTTATCTTTCACAGGGCTGAAAAGGATGGGGTCGTTTGGATTCCCTCAGACATGCTCTGTCTTAATCCTGGCCTTCCTTGCAGGGAATGAATATAACAGAACCCTCCTGTCTCAAGACTTCACAGGTCCACAGGGATTAGGAAGGATTTGCTGCCCCCATACACGTACACACAGTTGACTAGACGTAGCTTTGCTGTGCACCTTGTGTGGAAGCACCAAAGGCTCTAAAAGTGAGAGAGGTGAGCCTGAGCAGCCCAGACCAATGCTGCAGGCTGGATACAGAGAACTGATGCCTGACTGGTATGCATTGCTCAAGGGTTCAAATACATTGACCTCCTTCTGTCCTTTTGTCTGTCTGACCTGTCCCAACCAAACTGGAGGTGATGTTAGAGAATAGTCTGTTAGGGTTATTGATATATGTATCACCTAACCAGACTTCTGCTATTGTGGGAACCATCCCCCAAAGCCTCACCGGTGGTGTCTGCCTCTAGGTCACGGTTTAGTTTCCTGGGATCTGTAAAGCAGAGATGTTTTTAGGTGTAACATGAAATTACAGAAAATAAGCCAGGGAAGGAACAGCTGCTCTTTCTAGTTAGACCTAAATAGTTCTTGACAAATGCATGTCTAATTTCTCCTGAAAAATCTTCCATGGTAGAAGCTCTACACATTTGCCTTACCTCTCCCCTCCTCTTGCTGGAAAATGTTGCCAAGATCAAACCTGACTCTCATTTGCTGTACCTTAAGCACACTGCTTCATGTCATGTGCCAAGTGGCAACTCCTCCTTTTTTTTTTTTTTTTTTTTTTCAGAAACTTCCTCCTAAAAATGCTAACTAAAAATGGCTAAACTCAGTAAAAGGTTTATCTAGGTGAAACACCCCAGGAGGTGATTGCTGACTTTAACCTGTTCTGCACTCCCTCCCTAGCTCAGGGCATGAACTAAAGGCTTTAAGTAGCTCATTTGCTCACTCTGTCTCCACATCTCCAGCTCCCCTCCCAGTGCATTGCTCCTGACCTGAAGCATTTCTTGGTTCTCCCAAATTCCCATCTTCTTGCACTTTGCGCCCTGGCCAGACCTGTGCTGCAGTATTACAGGAATAGCGAGATGAGCTGCCAAGAGCAGTAACAAGGGACTCATATAAACTTTCCCTCTCAGCCAGGAATAATACACCAGGACTAGAGGCCTGCTTGAATTGCAGACAGGAGGAGGGAAGAAATGGAGAACCTATCGGTTTGTTTTGCTGTTTAAACAAAAACATGTTCTCCTAGCTATATCCAAGCACTGCTTGGCAAGCATAGGAATACTAACCATCTTTGTTGGAAATGCTAACACCATGATCCTGAAAGACACTCCTGAGTATGTGAAGTGTGCAGTACAGGGAATTGGAAGAATGTGTGTGTGTGTGTGTTTGTTAAGAGATGCCCTCTGGGAACTTTTGTAAGGACACTAGCACAAGTCTGGATTCCCTCCTATTTTCTCTAGAGAACAGGTCAAGGTAAAAGGGGAGATTCAGCAGCATGCAGAGAAAAAAGGAAATTCATGCCTCTCTCCCAGTCTTCTCTACCAGAAACATTCCAGCTTGCCTTCCCTGTTGTCTGTGTTCACATCTTTCCTTTGCTTCTCTCCCCCTGACACGCACCTCCAAGATAGAGCACTGCCAAGGCTCTGTTCCAGCTGGAACGATGCTGATCTGAGCTCTGTGGTTTCTCAACCAGCCAGAAGCTAGGTCCAAGAGGACTTAGGGCTTTCCTCTAAGCCATTACTGAAGTGTTAATATTACCACCCAGAAACTCTTAGTTCCACTTTTGCTTCTGGAGGCTTGTTAGGCCTGTAACCTTCACTCCTCAGGGAAGCAATGGCTTCACACCAGCACAGCAGCTGGCTGATCCATTAAGTTCAGGTTCCTTGTACCCTCTCCCCAGAGTAGAAGATGGACAGCACCAACAACTGGCTCAGGCAGTGTAATGTGACAATGTTTCATGGTGGTCATCAGAGTAGGGTATCTGCAAAACTACGAGGGAGACGTGGAAACAGAGAACCATACAAATATATACAAATAAACATATATGCACTCAAATTCACACTCTCAAGTGTCCTAGAGTCTTGGCTTTCCTTTAAAGAGTTTTATTTCATCCATGAAATTCCCCGCAAGCTGGTATTCTTGTCGAGTCATAATATGGACTGTCAAGTTTTCTTTGTACATCATGAAGGAAAGAAAATCAGCCAATATCATCTGAGTGCAGTCATTACAGGTAGGCAGAATATGATGAGCATAGCTGGCTTTATCCAAGAGGAGTAGCCAACAGGAGTGTATGAACCATCTGACAACCTAATAGGATATGAAGCAGGGAGAAGAAGAGGCATCTTTCTTTTCTTGCAACAAAGCAAGTCAATGACACTGTGCCACCCCAAGGGAAGCATCGATGTGGCAGTTTCAGTTCTGCTAAAGCAGTTCTGCTAAAACAGAGCAAGCTTTAGCAGTTTCAACTAGAGATCTTGATTCATTGAGAAAAAGAAGGGAAAGACCACTAGGCTTTATATAGATGGGGAAACTGAAGCAGAAATTTGTGCAAAGCTTCATGGAAGCAAGCACATGCACAAACAGTATAGGGCCTGTTTTTTTTCACTTCATAGTCCAGGAAATGTAGCACTAGGACAGGCATTGAATCATTTACGTGCAACATATGTAAACTCCTCTGGGTTGCTTTCACTAAATTTTTTTTTTTTTTTTTTTTTTGTGAGATAGAAAGCTGGTCTTGGCTTTTATGCATATGACTGGAGTCAGGCCACTGGGCTTCTACTTCTGGCTCTGCCACAGCTTTCCTGTGTGACCTTCCCTTGCTATAACTGCCGGCTCAGCCAAGAATGAAAAGCAATCAATGCCAATCATGTAGGCTTAGCTTCATGAGCAGGAGAAACAAAGTGGTAAGTACAATACTCTGTCATGGAAAAATCTCCTAAAGGTCTGTTTTTCGTCATAGGAGGATTTGGCCCAGTAAGGTTTCTATCTTGCTTCTACTAGTTGCCAGTTTCAGATGCTATGGGAGAAAGCATCAAAAGCTCAATCTGCTATGAGTAGAGCGATTTCTTCCTGACGTCAACTGTCGCGCAGCTTATGCCCTGGAGCATGGGAACTGATGGCCCTTGTGACTTTTTCACTAGTGTAACTGCAGATGGTATTTGCTTTGCTGAAAAATAATTGACCACAAAATAAGAGATGTGTTGAAAGCCAAAGGTGAGCATGGCTAAAATGTGTCAAATTCAATTACCTGGGACAGAGAAGATTACTGTTATTAGGAGGAAAAAGTGAGGTGCTTATGAAAGTGATAGATGGTGTTTTTTCTGCTATCTCTCTACTCTTTTCTTTGACTTTCACTGGTTTCAGGTAGTGTACTTTGACTTGCAGCTGCTGGGAATGCTGTACCTCATCATTCAGAGATAAATCAGGATGCAGTAACCTAAAATTTTTAGTGTCTGGAGTGGTCTGACCACTCTGTTGCAGATGTAGTCATCAGTTTAGGAAGGTCTCACAACTCCTGTCTGTCCAAAACTAGTTAGAAGCACCTTGGAAAAGATCACTGCACATATACCAATAGCCCCTATCTAATGGCTGGATAGGGTCAAACCCAGTTCTTATGGACTAACAACATAACAGAGGCAACATCTATTTCTGAGTAGGTGCTCTAGATTAAGGATTGACACTATTCACTTCATCGGGGGCATAAAGGATCACCTGCACTTCGGGTATGAGATGGGCCCATAGCTAGAGAAGATGCATAATAGAATATCTGCGCTCTGCAGCATAGAGCTTCAGAATAATGGTTTGACATACAGTAAAGTAGCAGAAAAATCATCACAACCATTGGATACAGGTTTTCCGTTTTTCCTTAACCAATTCTGAGGGTAATTAATATTGAAAGAGGGAAAAGGAGTAGTTCAGAAATTACCAAGAAAATGAAGGAATTAAAGGAATTCAGCCTTGGCTAGTTCACTACCATCGAGGACTAATATGGCCCAACAGCAACATCTGTAATCAGTCCATCTCACCCTAAAATTCATTCGAAATGCTGCAAAATACCTTGTGTCATTCCCTTTGAGTTCCCTTACCTGTCATGTTATTGTTTTCCCTGATCATAGAGGAATATGGTTGCCATTCAAATCCATCAGCCATGAGGAGAAGGTACCTGGGCTTTGCGTACGTTGTGGCATTTTTGTATGTATTGGTGTTGTGGAGAGACTGTAATTCAGTTTCTTCAGCTAAATGAACCACACCCAGAATCACATGGGTCTGTCAAAAATCCTAAATTCACTTTCAATCATTAGGAAATATCTTTCATGGCCTTGTTAGTGGTAGCT
Source organism: Rhea pennata (assembly GCF_028389875.1). NCBI lineage: Eukaryota > Metazoa > Chordata > Aves > Rheiformes > Rheidae > Rhea > Rhea pennata. The sequence goes on along the minus strand of NC_084670.1, from coordinate 9,618,529 downwards.
TTGCTTCAACCCAAAAAGGAGTTTTTTGATTGAAGCAAAGATGGCACTTAGGCAACTTTAGCATTGTGGGGAGCATTTCTCAGAAAATACTAGTGTTTTCTTTTTCTATTTTGTTTTCATTTCAAACATGTCTTTCTCCTTCTTTCCCACTTCACAAAGGACAAGCTCGCAGGTTCTGCAGAGACGTAGCACACTGGAAACCACTGCAGTGCTTCTGGTTACAATACAACAATAAAAATAAAAATAAAAATAAAAACAAAAATAAATTAAAAAAAAAATACAATACAGTATAATACCCTGGAATGGATGCGGCTCACCAGCTGTTGAAACCTGAGGTTGTGCTTGTCTAAGACATGATAACAAAAAGAACTTCAGCTACGGAGCACATGTTAAACAGCTCCACACCCACCCTGCCTTTCTCCAACATCCTTGTCCCACCCATGTCTTCCATTCACACAACATGAGCAGCAGATCATTATTCTGGGAACTATTTGTTTTCATTGGGGTTTTCCTTTGCTTGTAAAAGTCTAGCCCACAGTGTTAAAAGGTTGTCTGCAGCATTGTGGTTACGTCCCTCATGGCAGTCTGCAACGGGAGTAAGCTTCTCCAGCATGCACTTGCACACATGCTCACGCAGAGTGTCAGCACGCTCAGTGCCTGGCAGTAGATGTTGCCCATATACCCTGGCTGTAGATGATGTTCATACACCACCAGTTCCAAACAAAAAGGAAAGTATGTCTGATGCAGAAAGGATGTGTTACAGCTATGCACTCTCCAAAATTCAAAGGCCACCCCAGTGACTCAGTATCTGGAGGGTTAAATCCACTACAACTATGTCCCCAGCAAGGATCAAAACACAAGCACCTTCTCTAGTGAAATAGCAACCACTCAATTCCAGTTAGATTACAAACAAGTGCAATATGGGGAGCTGAAAGAACTCAGAGGTCAGGAGATGAAGTTCACTTGTTTTTTCAGACTAAAGGCTCAGCTCAGTGAGGTTCTGAATATGCTCAGTTCCTGAAGGCTCACAGCACAGTTAAATCCTACTTAGGAGGAATGAAGGCCATAGAATCAGGACCAGGAAGAGCTAATCAAATAGAGTTAGTTTGGTTGTGCAAGCATATGTATGGTCAAGATCTCACAAGTGGAAGATGGGTAGGGGCTTTATTAAAGTATTGGAGAAGAAAATCTGGGTCTATCAGCAGCCATCCTCCCTGCACAGAACTGTCCCGGCATCACCCATTTCTATTTCATTTGGGTTTTATAAGCTCATTTTGCACCATTTCCATAGACTATAAGCATCTATAGTTCTCCTGAGGAGACTGAAGCACTGCAGACCTCCCTGGTTTTAACACATTACTAAGGACAGTGAAGCACTGATCCTGCCAGTGATTAGTCTCATCTTGAGACCAAGTTCAATTTCCATCAGCATGCAAGAGACCCTCTCAGCACCTTGCAATGCTCCAGTCACGCCCATTTCCATCAAGCTAGTGTACATCTTCCCACACAAAGGCCTACAGCTTCCACCATGGACCTGTCTTAGGCACAGCCCTCCATGCCTGCTCTTGGCCACTTCATTATGATGGTTTGGTATGCTGGGACAAAGACTACAGAGGCAGCTTACCCCTCTTTACCCAAAATGGCTTTCAACAGAGTCCTTCTACTGGTCAAGGGCCTTGTAAGTCCATCTGAACTATAAAAAAGAGAAATTTCAGCAGACAGTAAGTGAAAGCAAATCAGATTTGGACAGGAAAATGCATTCTTCAAGAGTGTAATAAAACATACAGAGACTAGGGATTTAGTTTATAAGGGGAACCATTGTGCCTTGCATGGGAAGTCTTGTGAACACTTACTACAGCCTACAGGGCATTGCTTTTGTATCATAAACTTCAGTTCTCAATAAACTGTGTGTGTGTGTGCGCGCATATGTGCAACCATATAAATTATCATATGCATAACAGTATAGAGAATGTAGGTTTCATACTTAAATGTAGTCTTAGAAGTGCTTAGAACAATAGGTTGAACCAGATGGTGGTGTAATCCCGCAGGAGAGCATAATACAATAATGCAGAAGTTCTGGCAGAAGGAGCTCAGTTCTAAGAGAAGGATAAATCTCTTATATTTAGGCATGATGCCTAGGCATTAACTTTCCTTTCTTAAGTGAGTAGCTTAAGTAATATTTATTTTGTGAGGTAATCTTCTCGTTTCCTCTCACAAACCTAGGTCTAGTGCTGCTATTATCATTACACTCTCCTGGGCTGCCTTCTCCAGCATATTGTCCACATTCACTCAGAGGCTGTGGCCCTGGTGGTGGCCTGCATGCCCCTTTGATCACCTGTAAACTTTGCACTGTTTGGTCTTCCAGAGGCTGAAGACATCCTTTCCAACTTTACCATGTTTTTGCCTTCATCTTGCTAAATCCTTCTGAGAATGTGTGAGGGCAAACTCAGGTCCCTTTCTGCCTAACCTACTCTGCTCTCCTCAGCTTGTTGAGTATCTCAGGACCATTTCCTTCTGCATCGAGACAGGCAGTCATAGCTTCAGCTTATTTATACATCTCTTAGATCAGTAGAATGACTCCAGCTTGCACCATCTAAGCTGGAATGAGGGTGCATAATGTATTTTACCAGACAGTACAGCTGGCTTCCACTTTATAGTCTCTGAGCTATTCAGAGGTACATGGATTTTATTAAAATCTATTTTATGTCAACTCCTACCCAAATCTACTCAATGAATACTGTCATTCTGAGGAAAAATTACAAGCAAAATGTCCCAAGGAGTTTTCATAAACGCAATCTCTTGATCTAAGCCTTTATATAATGTCCAGTAAATAAGAAACTATTTTATGACTCTGTGTCTACTTTCTAGAAACTTGAGAAACTGTGAACATGACATATTTTGTACAGATTTATTTAAGTCATCTTTATTTAAATTACTAACACTTAAAAAAAGAAATAAATTTAAATACTCATTAAAGTGTTGTTTGAATGAAAAAAATAATTTAAAATAATTTGCTACAAAGGTTTAAGAACAAATTATTACACATTTTCTCTTCTCCAACTGACACATCTTAATAACATGTTGAGTTTTCAAAGTACTCTGTAGTTCTTTTTGTCTGAAGTAAAAGAAAATATTTTTTTCATGTTAAAGCTATTTTGGTTAATTTCACCCAGGATACAGAAACTATTTTCCTTTTGAGATAACTCAAAACTATTTATTTGATTTTCAGTGCTGCTAGCAATTTAAAGTTATTTGCCTTAGCTCCAGTTAATCTGAGTCATGGGAAGCAGTACTAAAAAGACCAAATTCTAGTTCTAGATTCAGGAATGAAACCAATTTTCTCCAAGATTTCAAAGACTGCAGCGTACAAAAATGTTACATATCATAAATACAAAGAATTACAGGGAAGAAAAATGCTATCGCTGAAAGCAAGCACCGTATCTGCCACCACTTCAGTTTGCATTGCTAACTAGACAGCAGCTTAGAGAATTTCATTATCTGTTTAACAGTCAGCAAGCCTAAAATAAAGTTTAAGATACAGTACATTTTTCTTTTACCTTCATATCTGTGCATACCTGTGGCCAGGTTCTGGGATTAGATGCACAGCCTTGAAGGTTTTTATTGCAAATATAACTATACCAAGTGCTGATGGGTCACAAAATAGCAAGATACATAGCAGAATGAAAGCATTGCATACATATTAAAACTGCTAAATCTACTCCCCTTAACATATTCTATTAGGTTTATCCTTAACATAATTAACAAAATAATTAATAAAGTATGTGAAAAGTTCTTGACACTGTTTCAGACAAAAACTGCCATGTTTTCTAGTGATGCTGTATGTTTAAATACCCTAACCAGGATGATGGCTGAGGGGATCACCAGGATATGGTACTACTGTGGTTTCTCCAAGCTCATTTTATGAGGACCACAATGTCATTTTACTTGCTTTTAGTGATCCCTTGCTCTGCCTTACTCTGAACTCTAAGCTGCCATTTGCTGCAGCCAGCGCTGCAGCGTGTGCTCAGAAAGGTTTCATGCCTGATTCTTCCATCCCAGCTACCAGGAGGTATGTGAGCTCTGGTAAAGTTTGGAAACATATGTGCCCTAACAGATTCTCTGCGGCCCTGTTCAACAGCCACAAAGCCACTGAATTTCACATCACATTATTTGCAAACATGGAAAAAGGGTCTCCTGCCAGCATTCCCAGCGCTCCCCGTAAAACAGGCCTGATTTTCATGCACAGCGTTGCAGCCTTCTGACAACAATCAACACCTCCAGCATGGTGCAAGGGAGCACTCATGTAAATGTGAATCAGGTCCACAGACTTTACTAAAGTGAATTCAGAACTTCATCCTGTCCTTCCAGACTTCAGGATCATTGTAACTTCCCTCATGTCAACAAATTGTGCCTGGGCTTACTCCAGTCCTGTAGAACTGAACAAGAGCCTTAGCTCATTCTTTGCTGCTTAATACACCTAAACTCATTGTAATTCCTCAACTAAAATTAACTGTATGCTTCCAGTTCTTAAATCCTTAGAACCTTCATACAACCCCACACCTTTTCGCAGTGCTATATTCAAATATGTAATAAACAAAACAAATCTCTCCAGACCAAAACTGGAGATAGGGAAGTTCACAGTGCACTCAAACTCCAGGGCCCGCTCGTTTTCTCTGATAAGTTTCATAGCTTGCATTCCCAGTACTGCATGCACCAGTGATTCCTGAAGATTGCCATAAACATAGAAGTTATTTTCTGGCACTTGAGTAGAAGGGATCATGCTGCCTGTCTGCACAGGCTCCTGGTGTCGCTCGTCTCCCTCAGGGCATCCCACAGCCATGGAGGACACCTGCTCTGGACCAAGACTCTATCCAGTGTCCTGAGGGCTAGTAGAAACAAGGCTGGTGAGTTATATGAACTGACTCCAGTAAAGGATCTGACTGAATTTTATTATAACTGCATATTACAAGTATAGAGCACTTTAAAAGAAAATTAAGGATTATAGGTTGAGCTTTGGAAGGGGCTAGTGCATATGCCATAATCAATTTCATACCATGTAGTCATCTAAATGGCATCTTTTCTCAGACAACCTAGTAAAATTTAATAAGCCCTCTGTCTTCAGTCTGTCTTTGAATGCAAGTGCAATTCATAATGGCTACACACACGCCAGGTTTTGTTTAGGCCCTTGACATCTGCTTGCTCAAAAATAGCTTTGGCACAGACTTCCTCAACAGCAAATCTACTTACACTTAAGAAAACATGTTGTTTGTTGTTCTGGTGCATTGTAAGTATAATTCAGAAATATTCACAAGGATAAAAGAATGATTTAGTTCTGGTTTTCTGGCATCTGGTCTCTCTGTTTTGGGGTTTTTGCTTCGTTTTGTTTTTTTTTTACTACATCAATTTTCTAAGCAGGTTTATCTTGATAGAAAACCATACATACATAGACATACACAGAGCATGCACACTGCAGACATGGAAAATTGTTCATAAATGTAGCATATTTTTTCAGAAGATGCTGCAATTTTTTCCCTTTAACACTTGAACAAAAACCACACATCAGCAAACAAGGGAAGTTGACATCAAGGAGAAAAACAAGAGAAGCCAAAGAAATTCTTCTGTAATTTTCTTTCGACATTTATGCTTTAATAGATTCCAGAGCCTCATAATTTTAGGCAGTCTGAAATGGCGATTTGACAGATTTTTACCCTGATGAAAAAGTTATATACTTCAGAGAAAAAATACAAAACAAAAACAAACAGATTTCCCTCCATGCCACACGGTTCCCTTAAAGAATGCAAAATAAGAACTGAATACACCATAACAAATTGATATACACCTACAGCTTTCCCTTGACTACAAGCTTGTTCAGTGAGGAGAAAAACCTGGGCAGGAGCATGGATCCTCTGCTCTTAAAAGCATTAATTCCCTGGTTCCCCCTGATGTGGGGATCTGTAGTGGTGTCTACACATCACATCTGTGCTCATGCTGGTGCAAAGTCATGACCTGATTCATGCTAGACACAAACCAATAATGCACTCTAGGTAATTTTAATGGCAGGTAGTGGTCTCTGCAGAGTGCATTAATTCCCACACTTCAAATCACGCATGAACTTCGGTACCTGGTGGGTGTTTGCAAAGAGTGATCTTACATATATGTGATACAGTCAAAAGTATTTGCAGAACAATTCATCATCTGTTTTGACTGATAGTGTTTTCTAATATTTTTAATCTTATTTACAGCACATCAGCAGGTGGACATTAAAGTTCATGCTATGAGAGAAGGATGTTTCCAGGATTAGTACTACTTCACTCTTCCTTTGTATTGGAATGGCACCATTCCTTACTTTACTGATAGAAATGCTGAAGCACAAGAAGTGAAAAGACTCACCCAGGGCCAGATATGAGGTCACAAAAAAATACAGAGAAAAGCCAGGCTTCCTGTGACCCTATCTCATGCATTAGACTACACTGCCTTGTTACCAGACAGTGAAACCTCTTAACAGGATAAATAGCTCTAACCCGGTCATACCTGGAGTTGTGTTCAGCTCTAAAATCTGGAAGTTGAAATTTCCAAGCTCCTAGATTTTTAGGCTAGAATGCAGCTTCTTCCTGCTGGAGGTAGGATCATCTCTACAGAGACCGTAAGTGATGCCAACCCTCTTAGGCAGCTTTACTCTGGATAGACACCCGTTTCTACCAGAGTGAAATGCTGACAGCCTATTTAGTGACTTGAATGACTTCCTGGGAGCATAACCCTCCCTTATCTGGCCTTCTTCCTCTCTCCCTGTACTCCATACTCTCTTGGCAGAGTGGATCAGGAATGAGAGGCACAGAAATACTCAAAGGCACAGCTGACTATAAAGCATTTCAGCAATGGCCAGCACTAGGAGCCTTGCCTGGCACCTGTGCCTTCTGAAATACCCTTGGATAAGCACAGACGCAGAATCCCTCGCCCTTGCCAAAGGAGCTGCAATGATTCCCTTGGACCTCAGGGAGATATTTTGCACTGATCCTGACTGTGCCACATCTGCAGTCTGGATTAAGAGAGGCTTTTATTTTCCAGAGCTGTCAATCTGGTATTTTTCCATGCTCAATAAATTCACTTTCCTATAAACAAAAAAAAAAAAAAAAAAAAAGCAAAGAAAGAAGATGAACTACAAGATGACTTAGCCCTGAAACTTCTGGCTGCTTTTTCCTTTCTTAGTGAGGGATCAAGACATACTGTTACAGCTTCATTTAGCAAGGTCTTATGGAAATCTCATTTTGATACTAAAATGATGTTTCCAAACGTATGTTTTGCTCATTGAAGAATTCACTCTCATTTATCTCTCCTATTGGACAGAAAATGAACAGTAAATTATTCCAGCCCAGAAAGCAAACAGCCACTGACAAAAAATAAAAGGAGCAGATTGCCACATGCTTTTCACTTATCTGCCTAAACATTTCAAAATATCTCATTATGTAAAATATGTCTGGCTTAACTTTAGATGGGCCTACTATGTCTGTGTCTCTATGGTGATAGCAATGAGAGAAGGCAGCCAGAATTGCATAGGATCAAGGCTTGCTACTTTTCTAATAACTTTTCCCTGAATAGGCGTGGATTCCTCCTGCCACAAGACTTGATAACACAGTGGTATTAAGTGAGCCATTCTGTTTTTCAAGTTTTGGTATAAAGCTGGAGTTGTCCTTTCTTTGGATGAAACTGGTAACCAAGGGTTCAGATAATTATCCAGGAAGTACCTCACAGCTTCATTAGAAAGAAAGCTGACATAAGCAATGCCAGCTGGGGGCTAACAAAGAACTTGGAAAAGCTTTTTCAGACTTTTGCCAAGACAAATGGATGTATGGTAGGTGGTGGTTTCTGCTTTTTGTTTTGCAAACACACTTTTAGCAAGTACAAAGGATACTCTTCATAAAGGTGCATTGCTGGACACATCCTGGAAGGTTATATAATGCAATATATCAGTGAAGATGAATGTAGAAGAGAAATCAGGACAAGAGGCTTGTCATGGAGACTGACGAGTCCCATGGACTTAACTTTTAACAACGTAGTTTTTAAGGAAATTCCATACTAGATATCATAAGATCACACAAATACTAGTTGGAAATGATGTCTAGAAATCTTCAGTCCAGCCTCCCATTCGTAGCAAGACTATTGCCGACACTAGGTCAGGTCAGCCAAAGCTTTGCCTAGCCAAATCTTGAAAGCCTGCAAGGACGAGATACCACGACATCTTGGGTAATCAGGAGAATTTCCAGTGCTGCTCCACCCTACTAGAGAAAAAAAATTCCTTATGTCCAATCTAAACCTTCCAAGCTATAATTTGTTATTGGTCATTGCTCACTGTTACTCATGCTCATCTGGCATTCCTAGGAAGAGTTTGTAGCCAACATTTTTGTAACAGTCCTTAGAACAGTTGTAGGAGGCTATGAGATTGCTGCCTCACCTCCTCTTCATCAGACTAGAACAGCCCAGGTCACTCAACTCTCCCCAAAAGACACATGCTGTAGGCTCCTGACCATCCTGGCTGCAATTGCAGACAGCTCAGAGGAGCCCCCCAGTGAGGCAGACCTTGGGTGGAGCTTGGTATGGTCACTCTGATCTTCCCTTCAACACCTTTTCAGTCTAGCCAATTTCACGTCCCAGGTACCTTCCTATAGCAATGGGCTCCACTGCTTGATGAATGACATGTTAAGTGGAAAAGGCAAGTCTCTGTTATTTTTCAATCCATTCTTGCCATCCCTGAATGCTCTTAGGCCCATGAGCTACAAATGAGGAGACAGAGCACCCCTTGACTGACCCTCACCCCACTATACATATCACTGTGTCTTATCATACATTCCCTTGCTCATCTAAGATAAGTACCAGTAAAATAAATATTTATTTAAGGCAAACGACTGAAACACTGTTTTTGATTTTCCCTTTTTTTAATTCATTATATCCTTTTGATATTAAGCAGAGCCAGAGGGTTATTCATGACCACAAAGAGAATGTGCCACCCCCTAACACCGGGCTGACTCATAGGCTCAGTGCTGACTCAGAGGGGAAAAACCCACCTCGCAACCCTCAATAGCTGTTCCTCTGGCACTACGGATTCTCCTTGGCAGTATCTCACGCAAAGACTGATCATGCCTGAACTTGATGAGCGGGTGAGATAAAGCGAGCATGCAGCCCAGGCAGTGCTGAGCGCAGGCCGTGAGAAGTTATGCATGCTAACAAAACCAACACAAATGTTTTCAAAGGAGAAGAAAGGGTAGCAGAAAATATCATTCTTTTGGAATAACACAAATAAATGCCTATTACAAACACATGCCAAGGTTCCTTGTTAATGCTGCAAAACAATTTCATTTAGGATTGAAAATCTCTGTTTTTTACTTCTCCCTTAAGGGGTGGAACAGACAAAGGAATGAGGAGAAATGAATGCCAGATCCTGGTCTGGGCTCTCCTCCTTATTCACAGAACAAGCTTAGCAAGCCCCTTAACCTCAGTTTCTCCTGTTACTAGCTGCGTATTTAGTCTCCATGCTCTTTAGAGGACATCTCTTACCATGTACTCTATTGTCTCCACTACAGTTACCCCGAGATCTCATTTCAGAGCTTAACAGTCCTGCTAATCAAAGTAATTCTTGGGATGGCAGCATTTTCACGCTATTCATAAATGATGAAGGTTTGTCCATGTCCAGTCCTCCTTCTTATGCAAATGGGATGAATTGTTTTTTGGATGAAAACAGAAAACACTGCATTCATTATTATTTTCTATTATGTTTGTGATTATTCAAATTGAAGTTCTGGTTTTGATTCTCAATGATATTCCCAGTGACTTTCAAGTGCCAAGTAATTCAGCTGAGTCTTTCGTGTTCTAAGAACAGCCAAATTAGCTGCACAATAATCAACAGAGAATCAACAGAGATCTGATTTTAATTATCTGACAGTTAGATGCCTAATCTCACCTGTTAGGATCTTTTTATAGCTGGTGTGGAGAGACAGGAACATCCAGAGTCAGCTACAGGTGGTAGTCTGAGATAGCTGAGCTGAATTGCCCTCTGAATGTGTCTGTTTTCATTCCTGACAATAAAATGAGCCTAACTGATGAGACAGCAAATTCTGAGCTTGTTAATATAAGATAGGATGAGTATAACCACATCAGTCTGATTCAAAGCCTAGTGAAATAAATGGAAATTCCTGTCAGACTCTGGGAATCAGGTTCCACCCTGCAGGAGGATTATTTAGTGTACATGAAACTTTCAATGGGTCTACTCCAAAGCACACTGGAGTCAACAGTCTCACTAACTGATGCTAACAGGCATTGCATTAGGGCTTTACTGGCCTATCAACAGCACATTAGTGCAGTATCTTTTACACTAAACATGTCTGTGTTTGTTTGTTCCAAGCTCAAGACAGTGAAGAAAATAACTTTACCCTTTAGAAAATGTATCCAAAGTCCTGTAGCCTGAGCTGGGTCCAGCTCTTTTCTTTTTTCTTTCTTTCTTTCTTTTTCTTTCTTTTTTTTTTTTTTTAACCAAATAACCAGTACTAGCTCTGTGGAATGGAATTTGTTTGGAATACAATTGCTTTAAAATAAATAAACTATTCGTACTATTTTTTCTTGTGAAAATATATGCTTAAAAGTAATTCTAGGCAGTTTGAATTTCACTAATGATGGAAAGGCACTGAGAAGTGAAGACTCTTCTCGGTTATATTGTTACACAGAAAATGTGATTTATTCCTTCACCATCATTTCTTATTTTAATGTAATAGTGTTTTTCTTAGGGAGAAGTCTTTTCTTTTCATTAACAGCTAATAAAGAGAAAACCACTGTGTTTAATGTGGTGTAGAATTGTTTGTTTTAAATGATAGGTTTTCTTCCTAGCTCTGCCTTCAGAAAATTTTTACTGGGGAACTAACAGTAGCTAAATGAGTGAGTTACAGAAGTCACAGCAGAGCTGAGGATGAGATGATTTCTTTTCCTATTGGCTAAAACCAAACATATAATGTTGCTTTTGTCACACCGCTTTCTCAGCCCCCGTGTTTATCTTACGCCAGGTCCCACATTCAGAAACAACCGCGCTTTCATAACTGAAGCAATTACGGCCTGTCAGCGGAGCGGCCGTAGCCGCCTGCGTGCGTGTTCCTCACACAATTGGGAAAGCAGGGGGTGCTGCTTTAAAACCATTCCTGGCAGCTAAACCTCCCCGGTGGCAACACGGCTACCGCCGCTCGGCCTGCTGGTGGTCACTGGATCCTTTTTAATTGAGTAACCCCCGGTACGTTCTGCTGGGCTCCTCTAACACTGCAGGCCCTCAGGGCTGGCGTGCCTCGTTAGGCCATACCCGAGCTGAGAGTTAGGACTGAATTTAAGGTGTCTGTGAAATGCAGGTCCCACAGACCCTGGCTTATTCGGCTCTCCACAGGTTCTGCCAGCTCTGTGAAACTCTGCAGATGAGTTTGGTCCTGCATCCTGTCCCCTCTTTCTCCTATTCCATCTATGACCCGTCCATTTCCTTCTCGGAAAACCTCAGCCCCGGAGTCCCGCAGCAGTAGCCCCTTCCCCATTGCTCCCCAGTTCTTGTGCCTTGGTTCCCCTCTCTGCTGTTCATGCCTAGAGCCTGGGAATCCCCTCCTGGAGCAAACCCCTCTGCCACGGCACAAGGGCTGAGCTGGGGGATGAAAAGTGCTGTGCTGACACCTCCGGGCAGTCTGCTGCTTCCCGAGCTCACACAGACCCTCCCACTCATCATGAGTGGAAGGGTCCATGTGAGCTCTCAGCTGAGCTCTACTGCCCACAGGCTCCAAAAGGCCTCACTGTACTGCAGGGATACACTATTTTCCATGGAAATAGTTTATTAGATATTCTAGTATCTCTCCCTCCCTCCTGTCAGAATGATCTGCTTACCAAGGCCTTCATGACACATCCCATTTAAAATTACCTCTAACTTTCCAGCAGTCAAATGAACTCGTTATGTTCAACAGCATAATTTGCTGTGTTCCCCCCGCTCACCGGGAACCAGGAGTCACCAAGGGTGGAGGTTAAGGAGAGGTGACCAAAAACCTGAGCTTCTGGATCACCAGTCACTACCACACACACTCTTCCTCACCATATTCAACAGTGAAATATGCAATAAGAATTGCCACCTCTCCCACACACAGGGCAGTGGGAGAATTTAATGGTTGTTACTGTTTGAGCAAAAGTGCTCTCAGTGAACCTCACTCAGTGCCGAGTGAAGTCAATGGAAAGTCTCCCATAGACTTTAGTGGGCTGTGGATGAGACGCTGTATTCATAGACTATTATTATTATAGTTGATTTATATGAATGCCATGTGTGCTAGAACAATACAAAAGAGCAGAGAATTAAAAAAAATTAATTCTATGTTTTGCAAGTAACATGTCACAAATTTCTGGTAATCTGAAAAAACCGCTGGCTGCTCCAGACGTAGCTCACTCCCTCTTTCTCTCTCTCCCTCCTTCTCTTTCTGCCTCCCTTGTGTCAGTCTCACTCTATACAATATTTGGGGTGCAACTAGAGGGAAAATAATGAATTATTCACCATTCATTTCTGCAAATGTGTGGTTTTTTACTTTACTTCCCATTTTTTTCTCAGTGCTATTTTTTTCCTGAATTACTGGAATAATTTAATAAAGACAGCAAAGAAGCCAGATGTTTCTGTTGTAAAGACAAGCTCAGTACCTGTAAGTCATGAAGGGAGCTTAATAAACACGAAGTGCCTATTCTTTAAAATGTTCCAGAGTTTTGCATTCAATTTTCATTTCAAAATCCGCCAGAGCTCTTGAAAGACTTTGTTACTTTTCAACATCATAATGTTCATATCAAAGCAGGAACTCATCAAATCCATTCAGTAACAAAGCTACTAATCCCAACCTTTTCTTCCAAGACTTTTTTACCCATGTAATTTCATAGCATCAGGATGTCCTGCCACAGCTTAAGAAAGCAAGCCAAAAATTCCATGGTATATAGCTCTTTCTAAATATGCTTTACCCCTGCCTGCCAGTTACAAAAGGATCAATTGATTTCTAGCCATTGAAATATGAAATAAAAAAAAAAAAAAAAAAAAAAAGAAACCAGAAACAACACATAATTCTAAAAACAGTCACCTTTTCAGGGATCCCTAAAAACTTTACCAGACTAGCATATTTATAGATGAGCAAAAACACATGGAACTTTGCTATAACAAAGAAGAATAAATAGCAGCTTCACGACGGGCACTGCTGAATGGCTTGAACCTTCCCCTGCATTGCTGGCCAACCTGCAGATGCTCCAACTCTCCCTTAATAAGCCATCGCTAGTGGATGTCATCCAGCTTATCCAATAGTTCCACTATCACCCCACAGTAGGCAGTCACGGGTCCTCTAGTTTAGCTGGGAACAACTCCTTCCTGCACTAATAAAAGTTTTGGCTGAGACCTCCAGGACTCTCTGAGGACATCTTTTTTCTATTGATCATCTCCCAACGGTATTGAGGTTGCCACTTCTGGTTGTCCCATCGCTTCATCACTACTAGCTACATTTTTGAAGAAACTCACTCATTCATTCCCTCCTGCTGTCTTTCATATATCATCATTCTCTGTCAAATTTTGTCTTAAAATTCTCCTTTGCCTAAAGTAAAATTGGCCAGAGGTTTAGCTTCTGGGACACCAAGATGACTGCAGTCACAAAGCCAATTTTCCTGTTCTTTTTCTGTACATACTCATCATCCTCTTGGCAGATACTAAGATGGAAGATCTCTGGGGCAAGGCCTGCAGATAAGCTTTTCCATTTACAAATGCTTCTGTGTATTCGTGATTGAAGCTACTATAACACAAATCTGAAATTGCCATTCATAATTTTCTTACTAAATAGATTTATGTTGTCAATCAAAAAACAGTCAGCATTAGATAATTCAAAAACTAATCACAAATTAATAACTAATAGAAAGCATGTACTAACAGTTTATAAATTAACTTGTAGCATGGCTATAGTGCCATAGATCGTCCACTGAGCTGTTATGAGGAGAATTAATGTAGTTATGAAAAAAATTAATTTGTAATGAATAATTTGACCAGCTTAAGACAACACTTATGTCCAGACATTTATTACATCAAACATACTCATTTAAAAAGCAGACATCCAAAACCACTTCATAATTTGCAATATGGCAGAGAGGAGTTCGTGGTTATCCATCCAACCAAAACAATTTCTTATAGCAAAAGAAGGAATTTATTAAAAAGCAGAACTTGGAGAGCTCTTATGCATAGATAATATATATTAGTTTCATATTTCCTAAATACAGAGAAGGGAAAGAATATGATCATATACTAAAAAAAAATCAATCTTATGCAGTAAACTTCTAAAAATGGGGTATCTGTTTTTTAAAGGCATATCTCAGATATTTGGGGGTTTTGTTAAACTTGGACTGTCAACTCTAATGCGTGATTATGGACGAGACAAGCTTTAAAAGATCACTGCTTACCCGTTAATTCAAATAAATTATTTAACTACACATTAAAAAAATCTTTAAGATTAAGTATATTGAGATGATTTTAAGTGGCTCTTAACAACAGAAAAAATGTTTTTTGCTTGGCTGAGAAGCCTACCATTGTTCACTTAAAAGGGAAAAACAGAAGAGGCAAAGCAAAAAGCAGTAAGAAAATACTAGCAGAGAGTGATAAATGCCTCGTATTTTACTTTGATTGGCTGTGAAGGATGATTGAACACAGAAATAAAAGTAAGAGAGGATCAGCTGGAAAGAAATACTGGAATGAGAGTAAAATGAAATTGAATGAGACAGAATATTTTTTTAGAGTGGATCTGAGAAATAATGCATAGTCCATAAGATAAATATGCAGAAAATGTGCAAATTCTGCAAGAAGCAGAACTAGTAAAAATGTCTGAAACACTAATATGCTGCAGGTTTGGGGGTTTCTTTTAAATGGGCATTATCAATTCTAAGAAACCAGGGTAAATATTTATGCTGCAAAGATATTTCTTTAATCAGTTCTAGAAATTCTTTAAAAAACTTTTGACGAAACTCTGCTGGGAAGTAAGAAAAGAGGCCATTTAATAATCCTGCCCTATTAGTTTTTTAGGGAACCATCCTTCTACATTCCTAGAATGTCATAAAATCTTGTAAGAAACTGTATCATGAATTTTAGGATAGATCTAGGCAGCAAAATGAAGGATAGATTCTATCTATCAAAGGGAATATATGCTTAGGATTTGAAGAGTGTTCATAATTTGATTACTAACCCAAACATTTCCTGCAGATGTTAACCACAAGGTTGTCCTATCCTCACACTGGCTTTAGTGAAACAACAAATAGGATAAGACAGCACTCGTGGGAAATAAGGGTGGACAAATCTAGCTCCAAGACTGCACACTCTAGGCAGGGATTATTTTTTTAGTTTTTCATTTGTGCAGTAGCTAGGATATGTGGATCTCAATCCATGATCTCCTCAGCTCTTTGTTAAAACAGGTAACTAATAATAGTGAGGTATGTACTAATGATTTGAATCAGTGGCTTGTGAGCTTGGAAACCCAACCTCAGTTTACAGAATTACCAATGATGCCAGTTGCTACTGGGTGTAATTTCTACATCAGTCCAAACAGCAAGTGCGGTAATATCCCATCCTCTTATCTCAAACGCACACTGTCCTTCAGACTTTTGCCTCTGTAGATACCCATGGGAGTTTTTTCCCTTAGCTGATTGAGACCTGGATTAGGCCTCAATTTAGCAAGGGAAATACTCTGAGCACAAAAAATTACATTTGGGAAGAATCCTGCCTTGTTTTCTTTAAGAAGAAAATGCAGCACACAGAACAGGAAATAATGTGCTCATGGGTGGTTTCTTTCTCTGTAGTAAGTTATACACTACAACTGAGACAACACAGTACAGTGGCATTGGAGTGGAGTTTCTCTAGATCCCTCAGGTGGTTTGTCATAGCACTACAGAGAGCTGTGGCTGCAGGTGAGGATGATCTTTTGAGCACTGTCCATGGAAGGTGGAAGAATGCAGTACTTTCCTCCATGTGTTAGAGTTGTTTTTCTCAATGGGATGATTTCTTGCTTTCTTGCTTTGACAAGCGATTAAGTCTTCTTTTCAGTAGGCTGTTTGATATATTTTCATTTTCTGTGGTTTCCTCACAGAAACCAGACACAAAGGCAGTGATAGATAGCCCTATACTAGAAGGCCGTTTCAGCAGTCTATGCATTTGTTGCCGTACCGAAAGAAGGCCGTTTGGCCCATGAAGTCAAACACAGCGTTGAAGATTGATCTGTTCAGGAATTCCTGTCTGATGCACTGACCATTAAGTTATGCAAACATGTTAATTTGCAACACAGAATAAAGCAACTGCCTCCTGCCTTTCCAGGAATGTTTAATTTGGGGCCCAGCAGGGAGAAAGTACTCTGTTAACATGAACATTTTGTTAGTTTTAGCAACAGGGAATGTAAACCACAATGGAAAAAGTAATGAAGGAATATTGAGGAGGAAGCTCAAGGTTAAAATTTGTGTCCTCCAATAATCAAAATGTGTCTAAGGGGTTAGCAACATAGACACACACACTTTAAAGCGAAGAACTATTTTTTTCTTTATCAAATGCCTGAAATGTGGCAGAATTATTTATGGTCAATAGTGTCTTAATCCCAGATTTTCAAAGTAAACAGGAGTTGATCTAACAAAATAGAAGTTAGGCACCTAAGTATTATGGAGGATCTGGGCCTCTGTTCCCAATCCTCTATGGCACTGTACCTATTAGCAGGTTCTGTATAAATCCAGACAGAAAACAATACCTGTGCAGAAGATTTGATGATGTAACTAAAGATGGATGAAAGGAAGTGCAAACATTTGGGTTTGGCCTCAGATTGCTGAGTAATGGACAAAGGGAATGTGGGCATCTCCAGAAGTCACATGGGGAGCCTGTGGCAGAGCTTGAAAAAGCTCCTGGTTTTCCTGCATGTCCCTACACTCATTCCTCTCCCTGGGTCAATGTCTTCAGCATTCTGACTACTTATACAGGTCTTGTCCCTAAAACTAGCAGACTTTTCTCACAATTGTAGCTCTTGTCCTTCCATATGATTTAAGCCTTGGTGTGGGAAAGCGACAGAGGAAACACTGGTGTCCATACCACAACAGAGCTACCATGACATCCATCACACCTTTATCTTTCAGTGAAGACAACTTGCTTCCCATTTTCTGTGCTTCTTGAATCTACAGTGCCATGAACTTCTCAGTTGCCCTGAAATGATTAGTTAGCATACCTCCAGTAGTCCCCAGTATCATTTAATTTCTCAGAATTAACACGAACCAAAAGCTCATCTCTGGATTAGCATCTCCATTTTTTTCCGCTATAGAGGCCAAACTTTGATCCCTTTCCAAGAGGCAGAACTCAGTCATATTCTTAACTTTTACACCCAACTAGAAATACTGTCAGCATTGCCCACAGCATTCTAGTTGCACAACACAACAGAGGTGAGAGGAATTTTCTCTTCTTTTCTCTTCCTAAACTGTCAAGTGTTCTGTGCTAGAGCAAAGGAGAAGCAAATGAGTTAATCACACCACTGACTGATGGAGCTAATGAAACAGTGGCATGTCAGCTTCCCAGAATGGGTATATCCATACTTCCAGCTAACCACAGGTGTAACCTGCTCCTGCAAGCAGAGCTATCCATCATCTGTGATGTACACCTTGGAGCTTGGGCAAGGAGACCCCTTCACATCAGCTCTGGAGTCTCTGGAGCAGAAAAAACAGAGTAAACATGACGCCACAACACTGCATTTGTACATTTGGTCATTGAGGGACCACGGGCAGCATATCTGAGGACACTGCAGTCACATCGTGGATGCCCAGTGCCCAGTTCAGATACTCAGTGCTGAAGAAACATGGTCAGAAAGCACGGTGACTGTGGAGTTTGATGCTATCCCAGAGCGCTGCAACAAACTCTGTGTTAAGCATCTTTTTTGAATAGTGCTTGACATTCAGGTCCTCTTTCCCATTATATCTGGACTTCTTGCTTTATTAGGAGCGATGGTAACTAGGCTGTCATCTGGGACAGCTGCAAAAAGGCGCTGTGCAGCTAGCAAGTCACGACACTGCCACTTACTTGGGTACTAATCCCACGGCCACGTATCAGCCAGACTATGAATTCCACATGCCTGTATACACCTCTCTTGCCAAAAATATCTCCTCCCCCCCCCACCCCGCCTTGTCTCCTTTTAAAGCTCCAGGGGTTTGACGAGTTGGTTTTGGTTAAACTTTATAAATCATTTTGTTACTTTTCTTCTGTGTGTGTGAACGCAGAAGTAAAACAATGTGAAGGGCAGGAAATTCCTCTGGTTTACATCTTCAGTGTTTGGATGGATGCGCAAAATGGGTGAAAGGGAACTTAATCACAGTGGTTTTGAGGTTTTGAGACTATAAGAAACAGACTAAACTGCTTCCTGACCCTGATTTATATTAAGAGTTGAATCTAATGGTACGAATACCTCTCTGCTGATATACATGAACCTCCTCTGTAGTTACACCAACAATCAATTTGGCCCTTCCTCTTTTCCTGTCCTGTCTCCAACTGTTTGTAAAGTAATGGCATAGTAACAAAAAAGCCACCTTTTTAAATAAAACTAACTCCTTGTTATTATATGATAACCAACCACAGGATGTTATCAAAATAGAGCAACAAGTGTCAGCAGCAGCCAAGCCATCTCCAGTCCTGTGTTTGAGACTGTCAAACACCTTTTCTCTTAGGTTACAAAGAGCATGAAACCACTTCTGATCAATCCGTGTCCCTAGCTCACATCAGCATGTCTAAGAATAAACATTTTGTGGCCTGACAAGAAATTATCTCATTCACACACAGCACTGCTCTCATATGGCAGAGGCATGAGGCCAAGGGAAGGGGATCTGCTACTAGTCCATTCTCCTGTAGTTTCGCAGCAGAGGGAAAAGGGAACAGTCAAAGAAGGAGGAGAACGGCAAGCTGCATCAAACTTTTGCAGTAATTCTTAGCTCTCTGCTTGCATACAGCGTGAGTTGAAACAACTCTCTGTTATCTTCATTCACTGTTGGAAGAGCAGTATTGCACTGAGGCCAACTTAGCCCCGAAATTGTACTCTGATGATGATCTGTCCCTACTCATCTTGAACTATCGACATTTCAAGGTATCCAGGGATGTGCTCATGGTGCTGAAAACATTAGATTCACAAGTAAAATAATCCTTGGCTGCTGGTTCTTTTCTAAGCAGCTAAGACCAAAGCTGCTGATGGTTACTCAGGTCTTTGCTTTATACCAAGCACAGTTCAGGTGACAGAGTTAGCAACAGCAGAACAGAATAATGAAGTCTCCCACAAACAGACCTCTGCTACATGACACTGATTTTCTATCTGTTGAGAATTATTGTGAGTGGAAAGCTCAAGTGGAGTTTGGTTTACGTTTATGTTTATTTTTCCAGTGCATTGTTTTGGCTGATAAATCACAGCTTCACACACCTTTAGCATGCAGTGATTGGAATATTTAATCACAGGCCAGCTTTTTGTATCACATAACTTGTAAGAAACTGGATTTGTTTGCTGGAACAAGTTTGAACCATTATGCATGCTTATCAGTAAAAATCTTGTGACAACTGTTGAAATATCTGAAGTCCTTATAACCAAACAAGGTTTGGGGAAAATAAGCAGCTCACTTAGCTTGGCAAAGCCAAAAAGATTTGGGATGTTATTTGAAAAGACTGGAAAATCAAAGAAATAGGAGAATAAAAAATTAATTCTGTGGTCTTGATCAATTATTATAAGTATTCATTTGTTTTAGGTTTGGACCTCTGACCAAATCAAGACTATGTTGTTTTAGATGCTATAAAATATAGTCCTAGGTTTGAAGAAATAGAATATTACAATTTTTTGTTTTAGAACTGTGCATTTAGGATGTTTCTCTGACTGCAGCCTTCTCTCCATCTTAGAGTCACCCTCTATCCACACTTTGGATCCTGAAATCTGCACTAAGAGGCTGCCTCCGCAGTGCCTGGAGCTCTCTAGACACAGAACATTTTGGTACCTGAGGACAACGTCAGCTCTTGGCTGAATGACTGTCTCATCAGCTGGGATCCCAAACTCAGCTCTTCACAAAAACAAACACCATAGCAGATAGAGCATATTCTTATGCTGTCTTTAATTCACCATGTTGGCAGCCTTAAAGCAGTTGGAAATAAAGCCTTCTGCATTTGAACATACTGTCCTTCAGTATCTATTTACACTTGAAAAGGAAAAAAAAAAAAAAAAACTCACTTGTTTCTGCTGCGTGAGCCTGAGGAAAAACTGGTTGGAAATGGTTTACCAACAAAAGTATAGAGCTATCAAAGGCTAAAAATTAAAAACACCTCCCAAGAAAGGTAAATCAAACGTATGTAAAGCTGAACACAAATCTGACCTTAAAGAGGGTTTCATAACTCCATTGTGAGTACAGTTTGTGCTCCTGGATACGAATAAAGTCTCATGTTTCCAGAGCAGTGGGTGCTTTTGTTTGCTTCTTGAAATGCTTGGCTGCACAGCAGCAGAGCTGTAAAAACAGGTTTACTTTAATGCACTTTATGGGCCTGACTGCTAACAGAAAAGGCCTGAGGATTGTGTGAGCTTGTGCTTGTGCACTTCTGCACTGAAGTTTTACGTGCATGATCTCCCACGCTGTTTGTGTAAATGGTGTATGTGGTCACAAGAATCACTTGCCATGCCCTAAGCAAGCTTCAGTTTAGGCACAGCTACTGCCACAAAAGTGTCCGAACAGTGATCATCAACACCCAAGTGACAGTGAATCTCGGTGTTCAAAAACACAGGCATGCAGAACATCATGGACTAAGCTTAGCACCAGCACTAGGCTGGTTGCCAGGGACGTAGAACCACACAGGCAAGGATGTTCATGAGCAGAACATGTAGGTGCAACTCAAGAAATACTTGACCATGAAGGAATATGACATTTCCCTTATAACTCCTATTTTCCTTTATCTTGTGTTCCCTTCAATTGCTTAACAGTTCCTTCTCTCCAATTTTTCATGTCTTTAAACCTATGACTAGGACTCTAGATGTGAACAATACTCCCAGATTTTTGGGATTTCCAAATCCATGCACAAATCCAATCTGGATCCAATTTAAGTCAGATCTTCTGCTGAGAGTTAGGAAAAAAAAAAAAAGGCAGTGCTCAGTTTTCTGATGACAGCAGCATGTAAATCTGGACCTGATTTCACTGCTTCAGCTCGCTTTGCTTATGAACATTTGCCTTCCAAGGTAGATGCATGGAAAGTTCTTCCAGAATGAAGAAAAGGAGATGAATCCCACTTGAAATAGCAAAAATCACAATATCAAAGTCTGTATCTTCAGCCAATAGCTGCATGTAGCAGCTTGCAAAATGTGTCACTAAAGGCCTGTCATCTCCAGCATATCTGCCAGATTAGTAATCTCCCACATGATGTGGTAGATCTACATTGGTCTCTGAATTACTACATCTGGCTCCAGTGACATCAACAGAATAGTCAAAAGCTAGCGTCCCCTTGTGCTTTCCTGATACTTTACATCAACGTTACTATGCTTAGCACAGTAAACGGACTCATCTAAAAAGAATGGCACTTGGCACACAGAGAAGGAATAAAAATATAATGAATTTAATTTTTTTTCCAAGGAGACAGTTCTCCAGCTCACCCAAGTTGAGTTTTCTGGAAAGTTAAGTACTTTCTACTAGAGCAGTTCTTGTTGGATTAGAAGATGGGAATGTCTTCTCCCATTCAAGGGAAAGGGAATGCAATTAGTTTGTTAAAGGCTTTCAGTTCCTAGAGGGCAGGCACACTGATATGCCTTCCAGACCTTGGCACAGTCTGCTTATATTTTTCCTGGAAAAGGTTTTCACCTTGACAAAAACTCCTGTTGTTGAACCTTTGTAACAGGGTTTGATTAGGACCCAAAAGCCACCCACAGATTACTAGACCTCTGATTTGTGCTCTGTGTTTAACATACACATCCAAGGGTGTCATTTCCAGACAGTTTCTGATTGTAGAGTCCAGGAACTCTTTTCTAAGTATTCTTTCTTCCCCTCTTGGATACTGGCTTTTGCAAATGATGGCTAATCATCATCTCTTCCAGTTGATTGTTATCCAAATCCCCTCGCATGGATATCACAAGCAAAAGCTAGACAGAAAGTGGCTGTTTCTACGGCCTCACATGTAGGAGACTCAACGCAACAGGCAAAATGAGGTTCACATCCTTTTACTGAATCTGGGCTTCTACCTCTTTATAGGTTTTTACTGAGAAAGTTCCTCAGATCTAGGACAGAAGTTTTGTTCACACTTAGAGACAGGCGAGCCCATCCTTCAGAACACCAGGCAATCAGAGACTTCAGCTCAAATCTCTGATTCAAAGTAGACAGAAAAAAAGCCCTTGAAGTTGAGCGTTCTCCTCTGGACTTTCATAGGATGGACAGGTCTCTCCTTCTGGTTTATCAGAAATTCCATCCTGAACCTAAGATGTCTTCCTAGAGCTTTGTCAAAAGCCATGTATTTCAGCCACAAGTTTCCATTTCAAAGAAAAAGCATTTTCCAATAACATCATTAAAAGTATTTTTCAGGTAGGTCCCTCCCATCTCTCTGACATGATGTGCATTGCTCCTGCGCTTCAGAAAGTCTTATTGTATTCCTTTGAGATAAGCCATGAAGTTTGAATCTCACTTTGCAGGTAGACCAGGGGAGCTCAGACATACTGCTTTGTGACCCTCTTGGTGGCAATGTAAAAGAATTAACATCCTGACTTTAAATCACTTACTCTGAGTACTTAGATGTACTTGTGCTCTAAAGAAATTCTGCCCAAAATATCTAACCACAGACCAGGAAATGACTTTAAATATATTATCACAATCACACCCATTCTTTTATCGTATGGCCTGTAAAACAAGAATACAGAGAGAAGAGGACTTCCTGGTTCCCATATACTGGCAGCAGCAAATGCATTTCCTGTGTTACAGAGCTATACATTTTACTGGGAAGGGATGCTCTCTAGTGGTTAGAGTATGAGACTGGAAAAATGAGATCTTAAAAATTTCACTTCCTGTCTCTCACACCAGTGTGCTGTACACTAGCAGGTAAGTCACCATATTGCCCTGTGCCTTGGTTTTCCTACGTGCCTGTGGTTTGCAGTAATCTCTCTTCTACATGGGGAAGACTCAGCTGATGTTTGCAAAACATTTGGAGGGGACATTCTAGGTCAAAGCCAAGCATTATTTTTGAGATGTACTGGGTCAGAGTGAAAGAATAGTTGATGGAAAAAGGTGAAAACTGGTACCAAAAATCAGAGAAGGATCTTAAATGCACGTGCCAGACCTTCCTCCCTTTTTATTTTAAGTCACAGAAACTGCTCTTTAACTTAATTGTTCCTTATCTCTACCCACGGCATCACAGATTTTTATATAATTAAAATTTCCTTGACAATTGCCAAGGATTTACAATGTGAAATGTTTCAATTTTTCTTATATTATGCCTTGGCATCAAAGAATCTGCACTCATTTCCTAAGTATACGATAAAGATGATTTCTGTTGGGAGACAAATGAATCAAGACCTTGACACCCCTGTTTTTTTCTTTCTCTCTTTCTCTTTTTCTTTCCCTCTTTTTTTTTTTTTTTTAATACATCTGGTTATTATTGAACAGAGGCTTTCATGTTTTAATGATAAATTGTCTTCTCCCGCTGTAACAATGTCCCCAGACGGCTTGTCTTGGCTGAAATGTCTTCTAAGAGCATCTGCTTTTGATCTATAGGGGTTTTAAATCTTTGGATCTAATCTCTAGCCTGACTGACTTGAAAGCTGATTTCCACAAAAGCAGAGTGTGATACTTGTAGAAACCCTTTAGCAGAATCATTTGAAATTATTTAAAAGACTGTACTGACAGTACTTAATATGTCCTCATGACTGTTTTCTACATTTACACACAGACACATACGCACAGACACATACACGCACACATACATATATAAATTTAAGAAAGAGACATAAGAAAGGAATTTCTTTTAACAAATGCCTCAGTGGTATTTCCATGTAATCTGCATATGTTGTGGCTTAATACTCTAATAAAGAAGGACTGGAAGCTTTCCAGAGCACAATATTTATGCCATGTATATCAATTAAGATAATTGCCAATTATACTGATATGTCAATTAAAGTCAAGTGACTTTTAAGAGAGTTATGCCTGCTATTAATTTAGTTATGTGCATAAACTGTAAGTGTATTTATAAGGGTTGAACTTAAATTTGTCAATATTGTTCACATCAAATATATCCAGCATAAAATCACTATGTTCAGTTTGGTCTTTCTGGTCCATTTAAGGCTGCAGCTCCCTGAGGATTACAAAGACAGAGAAGACAAAACCCAGCTGAGCACTAACCCAGTGGCATAATGTTAGTATATTATCTGCCTTTATTTCAAACATTTAGAGCAGACTTTGATTTCACCTCAGCACAAATTAAAATACAAGCTGTCCAGTACTGCACAAGATTTCTGTGGCTAAAAAGAAACCATTGTGGTCAAATGAAAGAGAACCTTTTAATAGTGCAATATATACATCTGTGGTGTGTGTGTGTATGTGATAAATGCATGACTCTACATAGTATATTGTAACACATTAACAACAGTGACAGATAGACCCTAAAAGTTTGAGAATTCTTGTTTTGCTCGGATTAAACTGAAATTAGACAAATTCAGGATAGTCTGAACAGTCTCTTCTCTATGAACTTTTTGGTTTAAATGTAATGGAACCCAGACTCCAACCTCCTCAGCTAGAGGCTTGCAAAACCAAATCATAACTATTGATGGGGTTTTGCTAAACCAAAGCACCTCCTGTTTTCTTTTTACAAAAATGGGATAAAAGGAGAACCTTTATTCAATCTTTTACTCCCTTGCACCTTAGCAGCAGTGCTGAAATGGAACAAAAGGAAGATATATCACTGTTACCTCCAATTTAGAGTTTGTTTTTCCAAAGCAATAATCTAGCTAGTCAGCTTTGAAAACCCCAAACACAGCCTCTCCCAGGCTGTCCAAAGACTTTTCCAAAGTTCATGGCTGCAAATGAATTTTCAGAGGCTCCACCAAAACTTCTAACTATTTCTGTGGCTGATTGGGCCAGAGACATGATGGACACAACCATTTCATAACTCTTCAGCACTGCTGCTTCTATCCAAATCCAAACTCCAAAGCAGAGATGGGATGTGAGAAGCAATCAAAAACATCACTGGAAAAAAAGAAAAAAAAACATGTTAGTAGTAGGACATAGTTTGGCTTTGGGCTTGGTCCCAGCATGAGGAAATATTCAGGGAAAGTGTAGTCATTTTCTTAGATTCATTTGCCCATTTCTCATTAACAAGGCATTCTGACACTGCAATCCAACACCTGACAACAGTTTCTGACTGTCTGGAAGAAAATTGAATAAATTATTTCTAGGATGCTATGAAACTGGACTGATAGAGGAACTATGTGGGCTGGAAATAGACGAGAAGCCTTAATCTGATCCAAGAGACTCACTTACTCTAGGAAATGAGCATTATGTGGCTCTATCATACTGTTTTTCTTTCTCTTGCATGATCATTAGCAAATGATAGGAAGTTCCCTGGGCGTTAGCGTTAACTTGGTCATGACTGAAGTGTCTGGTGTTAAATAAACAGTTTATCATGCTCTAACCAAACTCAATAATTATCTTCAAGTTCTTCTGTTGCTGCAGTTATTGCTTTGACCCAGCAAATGTCTCAGCTAACTGGTGAGCCAGGAGCGCAGTTCAAGATCCTCTTCCTAGATGTACTCTCTAGCATCTCTGCTACATACTGCTGCTTTGGGGTTTGCTCTGTAGGGTGCTGAAGGCCCCACTCTGAAGAAACTAGTCACCAAACAGATATGGCAATATGCAGTCTAGTTTTGCTGAGCTAGTTTCTGGCACAGAGAGTAGGAACTGTTACTTCTTGTTGCTTTGCTTCAGCCAACCCTAATCAAAGGTGATATTCAATTGCATGCAACCCTAGACTTCTACAAAACCCAAGCTTGGACCCCTAGTAAGTTGGCAGTTTCACTGTTTTGCTGTGGATGACACTACTTTTATCTCTTTGTGAATCTCCGTGTCACTTATGGTACCACGTAAAACATATCTGACAGTGTGGGCATATAAGAGGCCCAAGCGGCTGAAATTGCCCCAGTGACAGGTAGCACACACAGAGATAAAGAACGAGCAGAAAGGATTCAAGGAGGCTCCCTGCAAGACAGAGACAACAGAGGATGAGAAACCTAGTGTTTCTCCTAGACAAACCATTGCAAGAAAACATCCAGAAAATCTGTTCCTGGCATCGTAGAGGAGGAGCCCAGTGGCCTCCTTATTCTGCCAAATGAGTTCAGGAACATCTCCAGCACTTTCACCAGATGGACTGGTCAACCACAGTGAGCATCCACAGCCACAAGGTGCAAGAGGTCTACGGCTGCTGTAACAGGTCAGCATGTGGGCACTCATCACTTCAGCACCAGAGAGAAAAGCCAAACAGCTGGCCATGGCTGGTAGCACACTTATCCCCTCTGTGCCGCAGTATCACTCTGTGGATTTGCTAACTTTCCTGTTGAGTGCAGTTACACATTACAACTGCTAATACACAGTGATTTTGCCGTAAGCTTAAAAGCATAAGAGGTTAAACAGATTTTGATACAAGAGCTTACAAGGAACATTGTATTTAAAAAGCCTATGCATCTCTGGCTACAGCTGAAAGGATGATGAGTGGTAGGAGGAGATGAAAGGTGTTTCAGACATGGGTATGATGACAACAGTAAAGGGAAATTAAATACACTGCAGGGAAACAGAAGCCATAATCATCTTGGGTTTGCAGCTCATGAAGAGTGAAAAGCTTATGTGATGAAACAGCAGGTAGAAGTGCCCTGAGACTCAAGTTTTAAGGCCCCAAGAGTTTAAATTTGACATTCAAGCCTTTTAAAGTTTTATGAGGGCATCCAATAATTCCTCCTGCTCAGCCCCCTCCGCTTGATGTGCTGGTTGTTTGATTTACAAACCTCCTTGAAACGTACAATGAAATGTACAATCAGTTCCAAGGAAAGCATGCAGAAACCACCCTAGGTTGGTAATTAAATAGCCTTCATGCAGCTTAACCTGCCTCAACCAAAAGGTCACCACACCTCTGGCCACTGAACACTGATACAGCCCTGCCAAAGACTACAGGACTAAGGACAATTTTTATCCAGAGAAGTGCAATATTTCCATTCCCCTGAAGTACTCTTTTCTGGATGCAGGCAGGAAAATCTTGTTAAATCACACAGAGCTAATTTATGCCGTTGAGCCTCCTCCCATGAATATTATCAGCTTGGACAACACTCTCTCCTTCAGCAAAGACTTTAGAGGAGAAAACTGCAGCTATATCATTTCCACTACCATCCACCACCAATTTCTCTGCCATGCAAGTCACAAGAGCTACTCACCAGAAGGCACCTGAAGTAAAAATGACGACAATACCTTAACTGATCGCATCAGATTAACCAACAGTACAACAGAACCTATAATTAAAATACCTTTGCACTAATCTTATACATGTTGTTATACTAATCGCTCTTCTAATTAGAGCATACTAATTATATTGAAATTGTATATGATTACATTAATTATCTAGCTATGTACTGATGCCACTTCTATGAGATGCAAATCTCTTTTTTCAGTCTTAAATAAAACTTACAGTTCTTTAAGAATTATTGAAAATAACAGTTCTCAGTAAGTGCCCTTTCTTTCCTTTTCCTCATCTTATTAACCATTTCCTGTATTGCAACTTCAGAAAACACAAACAGTCAATGTTTTCACTTAAGGCTTTAAGCCTATGTGTGGTAGGAGGCTGCCATGCCTCAAACTAGGAACTCAAACTTAGGGTTAAGAAGACAAAGTCCAGCTCGGGAAGGCGACAGAGTAGAAACATTTTGTAATACATTTGTTTTTGAAAAATGGGCATGTTTGAAAAATTACATATGGATTATTAGACAGAAAGTGAGGTGAAGCACATGTTGGAGAACATGGTTCCACAGATGTTGCATCAGCCCACAGTCAACAGTCAAAGCTGTCAGACACATTCCAGCATAAAACCTTGCCAGCTTTTAGCAAACCATACTGGAATTTTTCTGTGCAAGTGTTTGCCCAGACAACCTGAACTCTTAACTTCTCACTCAATGCTTTTTATAGGCTTTTTTCTTATCTCCTATCTGACCATACTCTGGGTTTATCTGTGGGTTTACCTATCTGAGTGTCTTCGCTGTAACTTTTAAACTCCCCTAGACCATTTCCATCCATCAAAATTATCAGGCAGAGTAAGGCCACAAACTTCTACACATTTCACAAAGAGAAGTAACAAAAAAAAAAGGAAAAAAATCTACTAATATTCCCACTAAAGGAATGGCACAGTTGCCACACAAACTCAATCTTTACCCTCAGTGTCTCCAGCCAAAAATAACTTCCAGAATAAATCTAGTCACATAGGGTCAAACCTCCAGAGAACGACAACAGCTTGATACAGAACATCAAGGTGATAAGGATTCTGCTCAGCATCTAAAAACCCAGTCCTCCATGACTGCGTATAGACAGACCAGACCCAGGGGAGAAATCTTAACAACCTGCCATGGTCATACGGCTTCCAGTGTCAGAATTGACTCTGCACGATCCATCGAAGCTGCACTTTTTTGCAGCTGCATGCTACCTTGTCACGGCTGCAGGCATTCAGGCTGTCCCTAAAAGCCCATTTCTGACAACTCAGCTGCCTAACAGGCTTGCTGCACCCATGAGATCTGGGGTTTGCCTTCCAGTGTCAACACACCCTTAACATGCCCATGAGTCCAAATGCTGCAAGCACGCAAACTGGGAGAACATCAACAAACAATAAGGGCCCTGCTTCTGCTCTTCAAAGTGTGAGCCAACTCTGCCTTTGATGCTATACACAAAGTTTCCCTGTTCTTGTTTTTCTAATCCCTGCACATCTGATTGCAACATATGGCTAGTTTCAAAAATTGACAAAATATTTCCTTTTCTATTCTATTTACGTCACAGCTTGCTGGAGCCACAGAATGCTTCAACCTAGCAAATGACAGTCGAGAAGCAGCAACATGCCCTCTGCATTTAAAAAGAAAACACAACAGCAACAGCAGAAACTCAGCTTCTCTCACCCACAAATTTCCATTGCTTCATGCTGAATGGCTGCTGTGTTCTTTTATTCTGGTTTTGATGATCTCCTTTTCACTCATGATCTGGCCAAGATACAGCCAGAGAGATACTGGGAGCATCTGAAAGAGATTGTGACAGTCTGTTGCTCTATGACAGCCTCTAGATAACTGACTGACAGCACAGAGGAAAGGGGCTGAACAGATACACCACTCATTAATAACCTGAAAACTCACAGGGCTATTTAAACCAAACGGTGTTAAAATCTAGTATTCACTAGAACTCCTGAACAAGTCAAAGCCAAACTCCTACTGCAATTATCATCATTTCCCATATATCTTATTGTGCCTTTCACCAGCAGACCTCAAATCACTTTTTCAAAGAAAGCCCATACCATTTTTCCCATTGCAGAGGAGAGGTGACTTGCCCAGGGTCATCAAAGAACATCAGTGGCAGAACTGCATACATACCCAATGTGACCTAGGACATCTCACATATAGAGAATGAGATTCACCAAACTGTTGTTGCCTCCCATAAGACTATAAGCACATATATTTCAAGTGCATCCTCCCTCTTTCTCCCCAGACCTTTCCCAAATAAGCCCAGCATTTGCCTTCCACCTCCAGTCTCGGCAGAGGCCACAGCATATTCCAGCACTTTGCAGGCTGAGAACAACTGCCCTAGTTTATGTTCTCCAGTAGCCTGACCTCAGCTACCAGTATCTTCCTGCACCAGTACACAAACATGTGTGTTCAAGAGCTGGGTCATCTCCTGCCCCCACTTGTGAACAGTTTGAGAAAAGGGACTATGATACCATCTTCACCTACTTCTTGTATCACATACGTGTATCATACGTAGTACTCAATACAGCTTTCAGAATCCTGCAAATCTTTTTATTAACAAATACCCCAGCAAACATTGGACTGCAGGAGGTATCTTGTAGATATGCACAAATGTTACACCTCAAAGAGATCATCGGCAACACCAAGATATGCTCTCCAGGACCTAATTCCTGTAGGACAAACTGTATACTTCAGGCAACTTTATTTCTAACTGAGAAAAATGTCAAGCACAGAATGGAGATTTCCGTTTAGAAACCAAGATGATCCCATCTACCTTTATCATACATTTTTATTTCTTCAAAATAGGAGGTAAAACACAATTGTACAGGCTTAGGGATCATTCAGCGAAAGAGAATGTTAATGCCATAGAGAGTTAGCTGGAAAAGAAAAGAAGTCTTCCTTTAGAATTACAAAAAAAAAGAAAAAATATTTTGAAAAAATCTCAGTACAATCATTGTTTGGGTGCCTTGCGTTTCCTTTTTCCTCTAGAGGTCAAATTCTCTGCTTATGTCTCCCACAAATTGGATGGTGGTTGCTTCATGAGACTCTGGCCAGCATGTCTGAGGAGAGGTTTCTGTAGCGGGGAGCTCAACCCACAAAAGTTAACCAAACTACAGCTCCAAAGGGGATATTATATAAATGTACCCAAAATGAAACATTATCTTTTTTTTTTCCTGAAATATCCGTCTTTACAGAACTTTTAGGGATAAACACCATCCTCCCTCCGCCCCTTGCAGAAAACAGACACTTTTTGCAAGAAAAGGCAACTAGGTCCATGTTTAGCTTTGCCATTTTTGAGGCAGCTCTGCCTTCCGCATCTCACTTGCCCTGGGAGAGAGGGAAGTACTCCCGTGCCAGGCTCAGATTTGATGTTGCGCACTGCCTCCACAAGAGCAGCCACAGCTATGCGGGCCGAGGCCCAGGCAGGGGAAGTCGAAGTTGCTGCTCGTCTCAGCTTCCCATCCCACTCTGCCCGCCTGCACGGGGTGAGGAATGCAGCAGCTCTGTGCACTCTTAGTCTGGGTTGCCCGCTCTAGTTTGACACATAACATGGGCAGCATAGTTATATATGATTCTTTTTTCCTTTTTATAGAATTCAAGAGAAAACACAGAATTTTTTATTTAGCACAGCAGCAAGCTTTAATATTGTAGGAGCTTTGTTTTTCTTACTCCCATAATTTTCCCCTGCTGTGAAGGTAGGTGGGGGGAAAGGAAGGAGAATGTAACATTTTGAATTGCAGTGAGACCTTTCCAGATTCCATCAGTCCATTTAATTCCACTGGCATCCTGAAAATAAGACAATGTGCAGAGGTTTACTTTGTATAAGGGAGTTTTGCTGAAGTTTCTTAGGTGGAGATAAAAAGTGATTTTTCAATTGTCCTTGATCTTTTTTTATCTCCTTAGGCTGGATTAGGAAACTCTTACTCATTCTCAATAACTTCACTGTGACTTCTAGAGAGATAAAACATTCTCTGAATGAAAGAAGCGTATAATCGTGAAGCCTCTGTTCATAAAGTACTGAGAAATAAATAAACAACAATTCATGGAGAAATGTATTGGAACAATTTCATCCCAGTTATCTTGGGATCTCCTTTCTCCACATGAATCACCTGTGTTTTTGTTTTCTATTTGGACAGCACTACATCCAGGGATTTTCCAGATTCATTTCCAGGGAAGGAGATATCATTGGTGAAGACTAGAATTCAGAGGAATTTTTGGAACTAACAATGATTTCTTGCCAGAATCTTTTAAAAGATTTTGTGATTTTTTCATTTGCTTTTCTATCAGATAGAATTTCCCACTTTTTCTTTGCTTTTTCTTTTCCTTTTCACAATTTTTCCCAAAATTTTCTTTAAAACGTCTTTCTGTTCCCCCCAAGAAAAAACAACAGACTTCATTTTTATACCAGCTCTAGCAAGGATTGCTCACATCAAAATTTTAAGGTTCAAATATCACCTGGTGTTGCTGAAATATCAGAACTTTCTTCAATAGGACAATTTTTATTGATTTTAGATGCATAATAGTAAGTCAGATGAAAGCCAAATACAGAAATTTGCTAGTTTTAATGTCCCTAGGAACAGTAGTTTTATGCCATTATGCAGTCAGCCCAGAACATTATGTTATAGAAGACCAATTTCATAGCATCACTGTAACCATTCCCTTCACTTTGGACCACTTCCTATCTGGACTTAGAGGCTGAGATTCATCTCAGGTAACAGTTGTTGCCTAGAAGCTAGGTCTCAAATCTAAGGGGGACATCTCAGGAAAAAAGACAGACCTGGCCAGAAATGATTTGGGCATGAGATGATAGTCTCAGACACCTATCTTAGGATGAAGTAAACTTCATATGGAGGTAGGTATTTCTCTCCATTTACTACAGAAGAAGAAGAAAAAAAAAAGATTCAAGAGGCTCCACTTTCCAATCGCTGAAGTTAAAAGGAATTTGAAAAGGCCACTGTCACTCTGACTAAAGTCACTGGAAAGCCCCTACAGAGAGACGGGTGGAGAGGTAGCAAAATTCCTGTCCTTGGAGATTTTCAGAACTCAGCTGGGCAAGGCCCTGAGCAACCTGACTAGACTTTGAAGTCAGCCCTGCTTGGAGCAGTGTGTTGGACTAGAGATCTGCCAAGCTGTTTTCCAACCTGAATTATTCTATGCATTTATGAAAAAAGCTTTAAAGGAGCTAGCATTACAGAGAGATACGCACAAAGTGCCCCACCAAAACATTCTGCAAACCACATAAAACAGGAATCATTACAGAATTCACAGAAGAATATACAAATTGGCAGATTCGGACCTTCCAGTTAGTCAGTCAAATTCAACTACTCTTCCTGTAGTGGCCAATGGCAGATGCTTCAGAGAGAAGTGTGTGGAGCCTCATAATAAATGCCTACAGAATAACACAACCAAAAGAGAAATTCCTTCCTAATCCTAGGCAGCTAGTAATGGTTTGATGCCCTGAAGCATATGGGTTATTATCCTCATTAGATTTACACCTATGCAGCACCACTTGGGATGTTCTCGTTGCCCACACCAAGGACATGTTTTCTTGGCAGACATTTGAGGTGATGCAGAGCTTGCTCCAGCAGCCTTTGCTACTCAAGTTAAGCTACTGCATGCCAATAAAATCTTTACACCACACCATCTTGCATTAGGCAATATATACTTATACTGTCTGTGTGGTAACAGTAAGTTTTTTTAAAAAAGGCAGAAGTATATAATAAATGACATCCCTTCAAACATACACAGACTTCACATTTCAGCACCTTCTACCTCACAGTCCTCCTAGAACCTCAGCTCCTATATTTTGTTATGAAATTTATGGGTTTATGCATACCAAAATTGTGTGTGTGTGGACTGCTACCATCGGGGTGGTCTTGGAGAAAAGAAGCAAATAAGATGCTCAAATTTGATTAAAGGATATAATAAAAGTCAAGACTTCTTCCAGCTCATTCTCATATAGTCCCTTGGAAGAAGAAGAAAAAAGTCTTTCCATTTTTTCCCTTTTTTTCTGTAAAGGAACTGCTTTCTCCCCACCCAACAGAGCTGGCAGTGATAGCCAATTTTCCTGTGTTTGAACCTTTGAGTATGTACTTCAGAACCTCACGTGGTGAAAACTAACCCCAGAATACCCAGGAGACAGCTGAAAAACCCATTTCAAGGGCAATGCTTTGATTTCTTCACATACACAAAATTGGACTTTTTTTTCACTCAGGGAAAATCTCCAGTCTCTGAGTTAAGGGAAAACTACAGCGATTACTCCTGCCTTTAGATGGCTGGATAAATATTTACCCTATAAGACCATATATTAAGGAATGAGCTTTTTTTTTTTTTTTTTCCTCCCCAAAATAGTGTTTCACTGTCTCAGCAGCTGTGAATGGTCCTGGTGTCTCTCCTCGTGTGGGCGGTCATGCTGCTGATGCATCATCTCGCCTTTGCTGGAAACGGATGAGAGACCAACACCATTAACATTAGTGGCAAAATTCCCAGGCATTGCTTCACCATGCCCTACATCTCGTGTTGTCATTTATGTCTCAGTAAAGTGAGTAGAGAGTGGTCAAAATATGTCACTAGTAAGAAATGAGAGCTTTCTGTATCCACCTTGCCCTTGTTTTTCACAGGTATAAATGAATAACCAAAGGGCCAGGTGGTCATGACTCGGACTCAATTCATTTTCGTTGTGTAAGAATTAATAGACAGGAAGGATTCCCAGATCAGCAATCATGGAAAGCAAAGCCAGCCCATCACCTTCCTTCCTTCACATCCATTTCAGAGTCAACCCAGGCAATGCAGCTCCCCATGTGAAACAAGGCTGTGTATGCAGAAAAGAACAATCAAAGGCTGTTAAGCTGATTCTGCTGACGCAGAATCTCTAATTCACTTTGTCCCTGAAGGGGTGGGCTTTTAATACCTCCTTGAACATATAGGGTCAGATTGTCGTAATTTCACTGATTTATAGTGTTTTACCCCACAAGAAGTCCCAAAGAAACCAATGAGTAAGAAACCTATCATCTGGTCCAAGGAGAACAAAAACAAAAAGAATGGAATTGCCAATCATGCCAGTTAGCTTCTCCCAAAATTTTTCCCAAACCCAAAACAAGTCCTCTATTGTGATGAAACTCTTGTATGATAGTATTTTCTGGATGCTGCTGCAATAAATAATGGGATACATGGACTATATGTAAGAGTGCAAATTAGTGAAATGAACATTGTTTCCTTTGCTTTGTTGGGGCATTTGCTGTATGAAAAAATCAAAACCACATATGTATTGGTGACAGCTTGAACTAATTTAGATAAAAATACAAACTTTTGAAAAGTAAAATCCAAAGGGGCAATAAAAATTTGCAAGGAAAAAATATACATTAGATGTTGTCATTTCTGCAAGCTTTTGAAAAGAAAACAGAAGTTTAATTGAAATTTTACACAACTAGTTTTGTGGTATTTACCTTAAGTATACATAAAAGGCAGCATTTCCATAAGAAATTTCCTTAAACTAGTGGATATAATACCACATTTAACTCTTCAGAGAGTTCATTTCTACAATAGTCTTTACTTACAAGGACTATTGTTTGTGGATAATATATTATGAATCATGAAAAAAAGGAAGAAATAACAAATAGTTTTATCAAAGAACCATTACTGCAATGCTAAAGTACTGCCAACAATAGCATTTGCTGATGACGAAATTATTATTTCTATTACAAGAGAAGTTCATACTT
Organism: Rhea pennata; assembly: GCF_028389875.1. NCBI lineage: Eukaryota > Metazoa > Chordata > Aves > Rheiformes > Rheidae > Rhea > Rhea pennata. The sequence continues at coordinate 9,583,284 of NC_084670.1, read as the reverse complement.
TATCCATGAAAAAGTAAATTCTTCCATATCTGGACTATTTATCCTGGGAATTAAACAATGTTTTCCTGTACCATAAGCTTTATTTAGAAAGTATTATGGATTTCAGCAAAGCCTATCTCTTTCACATTCTCTCAAGCAGCAGTGATGTTGGTTGACAGTATGACATGTACCAAGGTTATGGGACTGACACAGAGGGAATTTTACCTAAGCTCTTGTCTTTCAGAGTTATCTTTTCACCAGTATACTTTGCATTCTTGCATTAAACAGAAGGCTATAAACACTGTGTCTGTGAGCTGGAGTATTTTTCCTTTTTTGGCCAGCAAACTTTCTACAATATGTGTTGTCCTTAGCATAACATTTTTTGCTCATTAAGGGAATCTGAGTTTTCTCAAGGTGAATTTTGCTTCTCTTCTTGCTTCATTCATCAAATAAGGGAAAAAAGAAGCAACTCTGGCTCACCATTAAGTGCTACAGGTCTCCAGTAAGAATATAGTATAGCTACTATGCTCAGTAAGAGGGAGTGTGGGAGAGAGACGACAGAGCTATCCAGTCCCTTCCAAGCACAACAAACATGACGTTGAGAAATGCACTTGGAATAACTCTGGACAAGCCTTGCCTCTGCTTGGCAGCTGGTTCCCAATACTTTCTGGATAATGAATACAGCATTGGATTAATAGATAAGGCAGGAAGTTTCCTATCCTTTTCATCTGAACTCTTCCCTCTGATTGCTAAGCCACCATTTTGACCTCTAGATTCAAAAAGAATTAACTGAAAGACAGACAAAAATTGGGCCCATCTTGAAAAAGGTCAATCACCCTCCACATGCTGGGAGCACATCTCCAAGATGAAGCAGTATAAAACAGGAACACATTCTTTGCTGATCCACCATTTCAGTTAGAAACTTCTGTGCCATTGAGATAGATGGTGAGACAAATTGCTCTGAGAATAGCAAAAGCTTCATGGAAGCCAATTAACCTGCACCCTGTTAGACCAATAGAGACTTCATTCCTATAAACCGACCATATTAAAGGTGATTTTCAACCCCTCACACCGTGCCTGGTGCACGTTCCCAACAAGTTCCCTACTAGTTAATGTAGCTAAGGGACACTTCTTCATTTGGTATCAGCACCTTTTAACACAACACAACACAGCTTCTCCTTGCATTCTTTGTCTCAGGCATGTAATTTAAAACTAAAATAAAATTATTAGGTGGCTACAGTTATACCACAGAATTGGTTTTCAGAAAAGATATCTAAAGTCCCATGCGCCATAATGCACGGAATACAGAAAAGCTTTACAGGCCTTTCCCTGCCCCACAGGAGCTGGGGATCTCTGAGCGTCCCTGCATCTGTCAAGTGTTTGTGATGTTTATTTCCTCTGAGGAACAAGCTATCTTTAGGAAATGAAATGACTGCCCTTCATATATTAAAATAACACCTCCTCAGCAGAGGGTTCCATAGGTATTGCCTATAGCCCACTTCATAAAGGGAACATTTACACTGTAGAAAACGGAAAAGTAAGCTCAGGATTGGAGCAAGACCAGCTGAGAAGCATGGGACCAGGAGATTTTGTCTTTGATACGAAATTAAGTACCAAGCAAAGGCTGGATTTTGGTTGTTTATTGTTGGGGATTTTTTAAACTTCTCCACGTTTCAAAGTCTCTTTGCTAGAAACAAAGAAAGCTTAAATGTGGATTTTTAACAGTACTGTTAAATTTACTAGACATTTTGAGCAGCTTTGCACTGAAATTGTTTAATGGTTTATATACATGGCTGGCTTCATACCCTGGTGCTTTTACTTCATTCTAAACTATGTAAACCTTCTCCTGGAAACACAACTACTTTTGTATCCAGGAAGCAGGGCTTTGAAGCATAATGTGTAAAAGTGAGTGGGATTTCAACACACGATACTTAAACACCATTCTTCATCCCATATGGACAATGTATTTCTTGTCAGTGCAATGAGGTTTGCAGAGAAAACAAGCAGAAAACGTCTTTAGATATTAGTCAGCTAGTAAAAGTCTGAACTTTGGAGCACCGCATTAGGTAATCAGCTGTATAAAATGAAAGCATTTGGGTGTCTTTCTAAAATCTTCCACATATATTGTAGTATTTTTCTCCAATATAGTCACAGTGAAACACCTTTTCATACATCCCTTCTACTGTTAGTTCCTTCAGCTTGGTGTTCTATCACCAGATGCTCCCTTTCTCACAGGCAGGGAGCAGCTGATGCTACCAACTCATAAACTACTTAGATTAGCTTGCTCACCCATTCTGAATTCAACTCCTGTTTTAAACCACTTACAAAATAGGCATTAGAAGTGTATTTGAGGGGTTCCACACTAGGATGCAAGAAACTTTAATTTAATTCTTGGCTTTGCTCCTCAGCAACCTGAGCAACCTGACTTTAAAGCTGAATCTAACTTTGAAGTTGGCCCTGATTTGAATGGAGGACTCGACCACAAGATTTCCAGAGGTACTGCCTCACCTAAATTATGCTATGATTTTATGACTAATTAACTCTATCATGTCTGTTGGTACAATGACGATTACACTTCCCTGCTCTCATGAATGCTGCTGAGGAGAAATCAGTGACTGAGAAGAGTTTATTCTCTATGAAGATGTAAGCTATGTAAATAGATGGCAATAAATCTGAAATCTAAAACGTAGAATTTTACAGCCAGACCCAAAGTGTCTCACTCTTTCCTTTCTGATATTCACTATGAGTGTAACTGAAACCTCAAAAACCACTTAGCTTTTGCTGAAGTACTTTGGCCCTCAGTGAAACAACAAAATCTGAAAATATCATGAACAGAGAATTTTGAAAGTAAATAGTGAGAAGTAATGTCAAACCTATGGCACAAAGAGGGCCTGGCATTCAGAAAGCACACAGGACATACCTTCTGAGTATCTAGACTTTCTACAATGGTCTTGAAATGTAATATAAATGCACTAATCAATTCTGAAAATGCTTGACTATGACAAAAAGTATGTTCCTCAAAACTCCCCCATCTACTTTTGCATACTCAAGCAGCTTTGATATAGCTGGGCTCAGTTCTGATCCTACTAACATTTTTCTTTGCAGCTTGTGTGTAATACTAAGACAGAACTGATGAGCACTAGAAATAAAAAAAACACGGAAAAGAATTTTGAATTTCTTCAATGCAACAACCGACACATAAGCAAGCAGTATTTTCTCATGGTAATGATCCATTCAAGATCTATTACCCACTTCACAGCACGTAATCCCTTTGCATTACCACGGCCTCCATCTTTAGTGACAAACTGAGGACTGATAGATCCTTCGACAGCTAGGCCACGAATGCATGAAGTTGAGCTAAACTTATGCATGAATGCATAAAGCTGAGTGGTAGTTCCCTAAGCGGAAGTAGCTTACCTCAATAGGTTACTTACACATAAAGACGGAATGAAAACCCAAGTGATAACATGAAGAGTATTGCTAAGTGGTAAAACTCCTTATGTCTCATATTAATCATCTACTTATGAAGCACTCTCTTGATGTGATGAGAGCTTTGTATTCTAAGAATGCACACTGCTGGGATTGCCCACACTATTTCTAAAACATTTATTATTAAATAACCCCTAATACTGATAGCATCATGATGGCATCCAAACACTTTTCCTGCATTTCCATTAGGTAAAAATACAAACACTCAGCCCTGATAAGTCACTCTTCCATTCATTACTAAATGGGGCAGTCATTTTAGAAATTTTAATTTTCCCTTCCTATATATGGAGATATTTAAAAAGTGCACATTTTATAAAGTGTGTATATGAACTTAAGTATATGTTGTCCCATCCAGGATAGGTTATGACTCAGTATCCCAAACAACTCCAAATTATTCACAGCATAGGACAGTCTTGATTTTACACTAAATGAAAAACAAATCTCAGAGAACAAGAACTCAGAAAAACATGAAATAGAAATCAAAATTAGCAGGATGTCTTTACTCTTGAGGTTGTACAGTTCTGTTTGAATGGCAAGTTTTACACAGAGCATAAACAGCCTATTCTTCAGTCAACCGAAATTCCCTCATGGTCTGGCATCCCATGTCCTTCATTAAGCATGTTCCTTCTAGAGCTCTGGATCCTCAAGCACCCTCCTGCCTTCTCTGCAAGCCCCTCTCCCCTCCTTAACAAAAGGAGAGTGTAATCTGTTTCAGGAGTGTACTCCTCCCGTGCACACACTGCAAACAGAATGGATTCCACATAAGAGGAGCTGGCCAAGCTCTGTCATCTCCAGACCACATGGAAGCTCTCCACTTTTGATATTTTTCTGATATTTAGAAAACATCACATTTTATCTCTGACTTTCAAAGGATTTACATCTTCATCTTCCTTTTGAAAAAGTAATAAAAATATATTCCTCAAAACAATATCTTAGCTAATTTTTGAAGAGTAGAGAGATTAAAAGCTGTATTTCAGAGAGCTCTGATCACCTTTGGGCTCCTCCAAATGCAAGGGAAGCTCAGGCAAAGAGTTCTTGCAGGTACTACTATCTCATGAAAGGGTCAAGACTTCACCTGGAGTGCAGGAGGTGCTTTGTTATTGCTATCATATGGAAGCATTCAGGTGCTGTAACAACAACCACTAGCAGCACACTGTCAGATCAGCACAGAAATGGAAAGACAGGTGTCTGGTTCTTGATACTTGCTTAAAGAGACATGATGAACTGTGATTCCACTGTAAGCTTGCAAAATCCCGTTACCTACCTGCTTTCCATCCATTCCACTGAAATCATATAAATATTTATTTCTATCTATACTTTAATCTTTCTCTTATTGCTATAGCATCATTTATGAGCTATCAATACAAGCTTGAGTTAAGAGTTTATAACGTACTTTAATATTTCTGGTAGGAAATGTGAAAAACAGAACTATGATGCTGCAGCTTGCAGAGAACATTTAAGCTCAGAGAGCACTGAACTTGCAGGCTCCTAAATCAGGTCTTCTGAGTTCATGAGCTCCCAGAAATTCCAAATCCAAGAGTAGGAAAAATGAAAGAAAACATATCTCCTAAAGGGGGCTTTCAGGAAAATCCACTTCGTCAGAATAAAAATATCCAGCATGGATTTTGACCAAATTAAAACAGCCCACCCCTAGCACTCAGGAAATATATAGATCTCGAACTATTCCAATCCTTCTTCTCAGCTCTCACAACCGCAGCACTCAGTCCCACTTCCACTTTGTCCGTAATGCCAGCACGTGTAGCTCCTACATTTTCCTTAACATGTAAGTTTAATCAAGGACTGTCTTTTCACTGAATACAACGAAGCCTTTTTTTTGCCTAGAAAGTTCTTCATTCCCATACCTAAAAGAATTAACCAATTCCCTTGTGATTCCTAGATTTCTACCTGTTTCCACCTATCACACAGAATATATCATTCTCCTTCTAATTCAGTGCTGGAAATTCAACTTCTTTCTGAAATCCATTACAACCAGTTTGGCAAGGAGAATTGAAGCTAGATTTTACAGGCTGGCCACATGTGTTCAAGGGTTTCAAAGCTTCAGTTTCCTGCTCGCAGAAGAAACATTTTCTTTTTAACTCTCTCTCAAGAACGGTGGAGAAAGCCAAGGGTATCTGACATATTTTGGCTTGCTGTAACTAATACTTCATGGTCTGATGATAAACATAATAGGCCATAAACTGGGTATTGTGTCGAATTTGTGTCTAGGACATTAATTGTTAAGAGTTGGAACTGAAATCAGATGTCTCTCTTCAGGTTGACATAACCCAGTGGATTGTTCTTCACACCTGAGTGGCAAATAAATCAGTGTCAACCTAAGAGTGTGTGATGTTGTATTGCTTATTATGATACTGCACTAAATAGATCAGAAAAAAAATACAAACACACATGCACGCATACACACATACATAAATACATGGAAAGTATTCAGGCTCTGTGCTGCAGCTGCTAAGCTTTTACATTAGGGACTATTTTAAAGCTCTTTAAAAAGAAACATTTTGTCTCAGCTTTAACGTGACTGAGCAACTGCCCTTTCCCCGTGTGCCACCTAACTTTACCTTTCTCAGAACATTTCCCTGAGCAAAAAAGAACGTTTCTAAACCCTAGTGTACAACCCAGAAGCTTTGCTAACACAACAGGAACAATCCCACTCTGTCAAATGTCAAAGCCTTTATGTGAGCTCTTCACCAGGACAACTAAGGAAGTCAGTACCGGCTGAAGCCAACTGGTCTGGGCATAGTTCAGAGATGAAGGAAGCAAAAGTTAAAAGGAGCGAAAGGGAGCTGAGGGAGAGAGAACTGTGGCTGAAAAGAGTATTTAGTAGAAATAGGTCTGCGACAACACACTTTTAGTGTTAAAAAAGACACCATTAAGTGGAATGCACTTTTGAAAGCAAAAAAACCATGGGCAACTACGATAGCTGTACTTGTTCAAATGTTGTGTGGGAGGAGGTATCATTTGATTGACGTTAATTGCTTCTATTAGGGCTGTGTGTACTCTACTTCAGCCAGGGACCAATACAGACATACAATCCACGGATTAAGCAGAAGACAGTGGCTCTTTTGTAGCACATGGAGTGCATTTGGAGCTGAACAACAGTCCTTGACGCAAGGAGCTGGACTGCACAGAAATCCCAGCGGGAGCTTAATATCACAGGTGGAAATGTTCTCCTGGAAGATCTTGCAACCTGCTCCAATTGCTGCATCTAAATGTTTCAAGGCTTTTGCAATACACAACAGTCTTCTCAGCTCTTACTGCCCTGGTGCACACTCCCAGCCTAGGTCACAGTCAAAGATCCGTCTGAGGCTATTCGGCCTATTGGACACCTTAGTAAATGTCTCCCAAAGATTCAAGAAAATGGAAATAGCAAGCTTCTCTTCCAGCTATTCGTGATTCCTCAGCCTCATTAACCATATATTCACTAACACCAGATGGCCATTGGAGCAGCATGTCTCACAGCTGCAGCACAAAATCCAATTCATATCTCAGAAGACACTTGGAGCACTCTGCTATCATGAAAAGAAATAAATAAATTCCTATCTTTTCTTCTCCCTTGATAGTATGGTTCAGAAATTTCCTAATGGCAAAAACATTCTCTGTCCACACTCCACAACATCTATGAGAAGATCTAACAGTGGGAGCAAAACAGCTACAAGACTTTAGACAAGCAGCTTAGACAAAATGTCTCATTTTTAGGTAACTAAAATTAGATGAGATAAATCAGTCTCTCATCATCTTCCCAAACAATACAGATATTAGCACTTCCTTATGAGTGTCTTCTGATGAGAACTTTGTGAAATTCTTAGATGCACTGTCTCAGTGAGACATGAAAAGATCTTATGAGATGAACTTCAGGGAACATATCTGTAACGGCCAGAGTTCAAGAAAGAGCTTGACAAAGATACCTAATAGCTCATTGCAAGATGGGTGAATAGTGGATTTTTTTTTAACATACTGTCAACAGTAATGGAAAATATTGCTTTATGCTGACTTGAATGCCCCTTTTTACTTTACAATTTTCTTAGCTTAATCAAAAAAAGGGTTGTTTTGGGAGGCACAAAATCAAGCGTTTCACTTCATCTCTCAGAATATTTCCATTCCCTCAAAAAACTCTTTTAAAGACAAGTAGGTAGAGTATATACAATGCCTGGACAAATTTCAAAATGAACCCTTATGTTGAAATAAGAAATCAAAATGTTTCTGTTCAAAAAAAATGAAATGGAACCTTTTGATAGGACTGGAGCATGCAAGAGGAGGGAAGGGATGAAACTATTTCGCACAAATTTCCAAATACTCTCAATTAACTCAAAAAGGCTTTTCCCAGGAAATAATCCATTTTCCCCCACACATCTGACCTCTGTTGGGGGGGGGGGGGGGCAAACAGACCGCAAACCTCATACTACTCCTTGGAGGGCTAGGGGAGAGCAGGAACGCTCTGTGCTAGATGTACCTCCCCTCATCAGATATCCTCTGCCATGGAGTTTTAACTGCCTTTCCCATAACATTTACAGACAATCATAAAAAGGAGAAGTGTAATTCTTGCAATTACATTTGAGGAGCTGTTTTAATGAATATTAAACAGCTTTAAACATCAAAGTATTGACTGAAGTGGAAACATAATATCTTTACTACCAGCCCTTTCCCCTCGCTAGAAGAAGGCGCAATGAGGAAGAGAGAGCAAGGGTTTTATCAGGGATGTCAGGAACAATTTATATGAGCTCGGTGACCTGTACTTTGAACTAGGCTCTCCACCTACAGTCTGTAACATCCTATAAAAAGATATGCCATTATCTCCTTTGCTGCAGCCTGCCATCCTGACAGGAAAAGCTGGCTGCCTGCAATGCCTGAGGAAACACTTGGACAATTAAAGGCAGACAGAGGTCCTCTTTTTTTTTTCTATTTTTTTTATTTTTTATCCTCTTATGCACTGCACTGTTTGCTGCATAAGATTTCTTCAGAGCATCTCAGGAATGGCAATTTCGACCTTTCAAAAAGGCCAGGCCTGAAAATTAGCTCTAGCTACAAAAAATATCGTGAAGAGGAAAACTTGAGAAGGACCATCTATATTGACAAATCCAGCTGCTTAACTGAAGTATTTTCACAGGTTTTATTCTTTATAAAAGAAAGTCAAAAGATGCAATGGTCAATCTATCAAGCCATACCCCACCTGAGTTCTTGAATCATACATACCATCTCAAACACACTCCTAGTAAGCGTGCACTGGCATGATGGCTGCCTAAAAATGCAAACCCCTACGTGTGTGAGGCAGGGTTCAGCAGGATGGCTAAGGCTAAGCTGGCTGCACCGCAGCGGGATCATGGCACTCACACATCCCTTCCCCAGCACACTCCATCATCGATGCCGTGGGGGGACACTTGAAGAAACACTGACCTTGCTTGCATCTGAGCCACCGTGAAAGCCACCTCTTCCCTCAGCTCTCCAAAGTACACCACACGTCCCATGGTTCCCAGCTGTATGAAGATGTGAGGATCCTACAGGAAAGCCAGCCACTCGTGTCTCTAACCCTGATCTAAGCCATGTGCAGAATTGCAATCAATGAAAGGATCATTAGTTCAGCCAGCAATACATCATCATCATGGCTAGATCATGGAACACCGGTGAAAGAACAAGACTCCTTCTGCACATGATTACTATTTATTTATAGCACATGACAAAGAGTTACAGTAACACAGAAAGGCTAGAACTGAGATCAGGATAGGAACTGTAAAAAGATCTGGGAACAGTGGGTTTTGCCTGACGAACAGTTTCATATGAGAAAATAATATAAGAATATTTCTCAGAAGTATGCTGATATTGGCAAAATTTTTGGCAAGGAAAATTCAAAATCTCTGGTTTCAGCAAAGCAAAAGTGGTTTACTTCAACTACTTTGTAGACTAGAAGAGATTACAGCAGTACAATAGATGAGTCAGTATTAAACGATTTGACTTCACTGAAACAGGCCTGATAAATTCACTTTTAAATTCACTGAATACATTCTTCCAACTTTCTATTTCACTGGAAATTTAGACATCTCAGTTTTCATTCTGATCGGTGAGGAAAAAACAGGCTCTGCAGTACTTCCAGTGAGAGAGCAGTCTGACTCCTTGACAAGCTTAATTTGTAACGTTCATAAGTAAGTGAGACCAATAGCAGGAAGCAGATCAAAGTGACTCACCTAGCAGCAGTCTAATCTTTCTGTCCAGGGCAGCCCTGATCACTAGAAGATCACATCTCCCTAGTGAATGATGGTAAACTATAAATGAAGAAAATGTGCCAGGTAAGCTGAACTCCAGCAAGGAACCAGTCTTCATTTCTCTGCAAACTGATCTTACAAGCCACGGACAGGATGCTCTGCACTGAACACACATTCAAATCAAAATCTCTTTGCCTATAATAAATGTATATTTGGCTCAAAAAGGAAATCATTCAGCGTGCTTCATATATTTTTTCTTGATTAGTTCCCTATTCTTGCTATAAAATCCATGATAAAAGAACATAAATAACCAAACTGGAAACAGCTTCTCTAGAAATCATCTAGAGTATCTCTGAGCTATAAATATCCTGTCACTGCCTATTTAATTTCTAGTACTCAGTAAAATGGAAATACAAAAGAAAAACAGGGATGAATGCTGAAACCAATGGTATTTTTTGACACTGGGAGACAGTGCTGGCTCTCCTGGCTCTTCCTGCAGGTTAGTGTCTGAGACATGCCAATAGCCATCTATGTCCTAGCAGTGTCAGCCTTCAAAATGCCAGAATAGCACTGAATGCCTCAATCAGCTACAAGGAATAAATTAATTCAACTGATCTACTCAGTCATTGCATTGCTCATTTGGAAGTGCTGATATTAGAAGCTCAAACGCAAGGACAACATTTATAAAGCATCTCAACAATTAATTTGGTAAGAAAAAAAACAAAGCAGGATAGCCTTATTCACAATAGCAGCCAACTTCAGGTTTCCCCTTGGATCCAGCACATGCTTAAATACTACAGTGAATGAAAATAATCTCACACAACCTGAACAGCTCAAACAGGAGCCCAGATCTGGAGAAAAGAAAGACTAAGATTTATTTGCCCCAAATGACAGCAGCTGGGGACCACTGGGGAATCCCACCCTGTCCTTCCCCCCCCCAACAGGCCACTGGACATACTTCCCTGAGGAAGAGGATGCTATGCAGGACCTGCAGTGCTTCACTGCAGTCACAGTAATGGCTCAGCTCTCTCCTGCCTGCCAGGTGAACTGTTCAATTTCCACTACAAAGTCTTTTGCTTTCAGTCAAGAGACCAGCAAAACTGACTCCCTAATCAAATTATGAAGGGAAAGGTCAAACAAATTCACATGGGAAATGTCGGGGACATTTCAAAATGACTCCTTAACCAAAAAAGCCTCCTGTTAGTATGTTCTCCCTGTGTTTCACTGGTATTTACCATGCTATTTCTTTTCTGTCAGATAACTTCTGCTGTGTATTTAAGCCATGCAAAACAACTTAGTATGTTGAACAGAAACTCAGGGCTCTGATAGCAGCCTGCAGAGACTACATTCCTTGTCTCACACAAGCCACACAAGCCTAAACCCAGTGTAACATACTGAAAGTTTACTGCACAGTAAATATTAACGGTGCACAGTGCTGATAAAATCCCTCCTTACCACAACACCTGGCTGCTTGTGCAGTATCTGCAGAGGAATGCCAGGCAATACAGTTAGGGACTCATCCCAGCACTGTTCTATCTACCCTTCAGGGACAAAGCTGCTAATTACTGAGCAAATAACCAGACTCTGCTCTTCTGTGTGCCTGTGCATCAAAATACAATACAATCCTGATCCAAAACCAATCTGATTTCATGGGCTGCAATCAGACCTATTGAAAGCAATTCCCTCCCCTCACACACACACACACACCTCCAAGTAGGAAAGGCAGCTGCATGAAGAGCCTCTCTGCACAGCTTCTGGGAGGTGGGAAACCAGAAATACAGATACACATACAGATTCAACATCTTGCCTGTATCTTATTTCCCAGGGCTGAGCCACTGCCTTAGCTTGTCCTGTGACAGAGGACGTGCCTGGTGCACCACAGCAGGAGATGGATGAGGGCCTGGCTGTCCCTGAAGAGGTAGGCTTTTAGCTGGCTTTATCTGAGTGGCAGCCACCTCCATCACCCTCCTGATCCCAAAGCCCAGTAGAAAAGAGGTTGAGAAATGTATGCGCATTAGAGCCATGCTTGTGTTCGATGTGGGAGACTGCTGGGAAGCTTCTCACTTGGTGGATGGACCACATCAGGACTGACCGCCTTAGGCAGATGAGCGAGGCCAAATCGCAGCCTCAGGGCTGACGCACCTGGAAGGATGGAACTTCCTGGAGATGCTCTGCAGTCCCTCAGGAGGACTTGCTCCCATCACGGTGGTCGCTACTGTGCTGCAGAGACTGGACAGGGTATCATGCGCTGCGTTGCAACGTGCAGTGCCAGGAACTCTAAATCCTCTTTTCTTCAACCTTAGACATGGCGCTCTTGCTGGCCAATGCCAGAAACCCCAGGGAGGTCGAAGGACCTCAGGAAATTTGGGGGAAAATGTTCTGTTGGGACCCCACACATTCTGTCTTCCCCCTAGATTAAATCAATCTGCCTCAGCTTCCAGCCAAATCAAGATATGGGCTCATCTTGCTAAATATAGCTCTCAAGTAATTTCCTGCATATTGGGACAGAGTCATTTGGCAAATGCTAGATAATGTGTAACAAAAACACCGGGCAATGGCAGATGCCTGTGGCTGCCCATAAACCATTAGCAGCAAGGTCAGCAGCCTCCGACCCTGATTATGTAACCCCGTGCATTACCATTCCTCAGTTTATTTTCTCTTCTTCTCATGAGAACGGTAGAAATTTTAGGAACAGGGAAAGGGCATCCAGCACAATCTGCCTGCCATTTCCCAGCAATCTTCTTAATTCTACTCCTTTCTTAAATGCTGCTCTTTTCTGAAGCCCTTCCTCAAAAGAGAAATGGAGGTGTCCCTTGAACTTGGAAAGCATCACCTTGAAGTATCATCTTAAAAACAAAATATAATGTCTTTACATTGCTTGCCATTCCCCAGTAACTTACTCTGTATGCTTAATTACTCTTTGAGCCTAATATGTCTGCTTTATTCCAGTCTAGCTTCCCAGGTTTTTCAACTATCCTCTTATTTCTGAACTCCTTGCCAATGTGTGTCATCTGTCCTTCAGGAATTTCTAAGTCCTAATGAGAATTTAAAGATAAAAACAAAAGAAGAATTAGAGTCAGTATCCATCTAGTTAACTATTCCACCTTCAATAGTGACTGAAAGGGAAAGAACTTAACGTAACAAGTCACACAGAAAATGGTTGTTTTTCATGGTGTATCTTCCCAGTGTCTAGAAATCATCACTTTAAGGACTGCCTGAACAGGAAGTCGCATCAGGACTAGAAACTACGCAAGGCCTTATCTTTCATGAATGTGTCTACTCCCCTTTCAAATTCATCTGTACTCTTGGCCTCCACAACATCCTGTACCAATGAGCAATTTAATTATGTGATATGTGCCACAGTTTTGCAGTCCCTTCTCACTAGGTGAGATTAACATCTTTTAAGCATTCCTCATGGAGACTGTCTATCACCTCATTATCCCAGAAAACTGCTTCCAAAAGCAATAATGTTTGTCTGTGGTCCAGTGTCCCTTGAACGGAACAATGTTGCTTATGAGGATATCCTAAGAGCCAGACACCTTAAAAGCATCACCCCAGGACACTGCACCAGATCAGTAGTCAGCCTAGTCCCCTATTGTGCCTGATATTAAGAGATGCCAGCAGTTCCAGAGAAAGTAAGCTAACAGTAGGCAGTCTGAGTATCCATCTCAGAGGATAAGATTATTAACCCTGACTAGTCAGAGGTGAATTTATGTAAGAAAGCAGAATTTGTTATCCATGGAAATATCGTATGTTTTTTTATTTTGCAGGTGTTTTTTTTTTAATTCCTGCTAAGTTACCAGTCTCAGGACTAGGCAATGAGGGTCCTTGAGGCAATGAGTTCACCTTTTCAATTATGCACCTTGTGAAGTGTTTCCTTTTACGAGCATTTCTTTCACCACCTTTCTGTTTTTATCAAATGTCCTCTTGCTCTTAAATTATGAGGCTGAGCAAATACAAGTTTCTGATCTCCAAACTATGTATCCAGCTCTTACAGCTTACCCTAGGAGGTCAGCAGCACTTCTATTCTTCAGCTTTGCCCTGGGCTGTTTCAACAAAAATTTTCAGATTCATTTCCTGATGACTGTTTCTTTTAGCCCACATTTCCTATGTTGGCTCCCACACAGTTTTAGCCCTACCTCCATTATACTGCAGGTTTGTCACCTGCAACTCCACTCATCTTGGTGAACAGCGACACTTCAGAGTTGCATTATTCCTTGCTCTTTGCTCTGTCTCCTGTTGTAAATGTTAACGGATTTCTCTCCCATTCATAATACAGATATTCATACAAATATTAGACACAGGCACAAAAGGGATCCAGTGATGCAACTCAGCATAAATGCACGCTTACTGACTTCTAGCAGATATTACTATCATACAAGTTCATCGTTTTTTCTGATTTAACATTATAAGGGATTGGGTTTAACTCTGGCTAAATTCAGTCAAATTAATCAAACTGAATTCTATCTACTGAAATTGTATCAAGTTATATCAAACTGAATTTCTGTTCTTCATCAAGGCCACTGATTTACTGTCCTATGAACTGTTACACCTCAGTAGTGATGCATGAGCTTCAGGAAGCACTGGAAGGTGGTTTGGAGTAAATATTCACATCTTCAGTTGCTTATTTCAGCCTAATCATTACCACTCAGATTTGGGTCATATCTAGCCATATGAAACCATCATACTTGACACAGTTTCCAGCTGGAGACGTAATTCATTCCAGGGCAATCTCAGGTCAAGTCCATCCTAGCATCCATGTGTCCAAATGGACTCAGGTTTTTAGAGAGGTTCATGGGATCCTGATGAACCTTGTCTGAGATTCATGTTTTCAAGAGAGTACTTCCCTGCCGCGGTGCACTTAAGAAAAACCTTATTAAATACTGACATGGAGATTTGACTGTCTCCTATCTTCCTGACCAAACAATTTTTTCTTTTCTTACAGCTGTTTTGGCTGCTCTTGTCTAATTTTGGATCAGATACCACTCTTTGTATAACATAACAACCTTTCTAGTTGAAGAAAATCATAGTTATATCACTCCCACCAAGTGTCAAAACAAAGTGGAGGGAAATTGGTGCTTGTGCTTTTCAAAGTCCACATTTTTCTCATTAATTTCACAGAAGTTGAGTAACTAACTCCCCTGCCAGCTTTAAAAAATCACATCCCACTTATCTTAGCTATCTAGCAATCTTGTGATCATTAAATTACACCTGGCACAAACACAGCTGCGCCAAAGAGGAGCCAGTCAATGTGTTTTCACTGAAAAATACTTCAGTGAAAAGGAGTGTTTGTCACCCAAAACTTACATATTATGAAAATGTTACTATGATAATTAAAATCAGTAATGAGAAACAAAAGAATTAATTTTCTAAATAATGCTCATGATTTCATTTTTTAGAAAGCAAATAATTTTACAAGAAAAACAAAAAAGATACCTTTTTAACTGAAAAGATAATGTGAAAATCAAAAAGCTCAATTTAAATGGCAACATTTTAGAGTAAATAAAAATGATACAATATTTTCTAAAATATATAAATATACAGATAAATTAATTAGCATTTTTGGTCATCATTTCCCAGCAGTCAAAGATGGCATCAAATTTTGACATTTTCAAGATTAAAAGTTCTATTTTCAACTTCACTTCTCTCTGATCACTTCTTCACATACACATAATTTATTTTTCATATAAAATTTTCAAGTGCTATATAGCAACTAAGGCCTTTCCCCACAAAACAGGCCAACAGTGTCAGAGGTTTACCCTTCTAGATTGTGATACTATATTAAGATACTTTGAGGTTGTTAATAAGTAATACATAACTCAGAAAAATTCTACATTAAGGCCAGCCTGTTTGCCATTTCTCCCATGAGATAATCAGCTCTGTATACACAGCGTCCCCATCCAGCCTTGGTCAGTTATGTTGCTGTAATGCGCTACCATGCTTTTTACACACAGCTGCAATGATTGATATTCCCAAGTAAAATGCCAGTGAAGACACAACAGAAGACACTGTCATACTACTTTGAGGGTAAGAAATTAGAAAGAGCCTGAGAAGATTGAGTTTGCAACCCCACCCTCAAAAACTTGGAAAGAGTTTAGGTACTACAAAAAGTTGGGGGCAGACAAATTTTCCTTCAGTATTTCAATAATCAAAATTCCCAGGCCAAGTCCTTGGTTTCAAATAAATGAAAGAATAAAATTTTCCCCTCGATGTTTTGGTAGAACATTGTTTTTCAATAAACACTGTATTTCAATGAATGGCAAACCCATGTTTCGGTAAACTTGGAGGAATTCCTCTCCAGATACACAGCCCTGACAACAGCTAGCACTTGGCTTCAAATTACTTCTTATACTCTTCCTGCAGGGAGGGATTTAGGAGTTTGATAGTAATAATACAAGACCTGGAGGTCTGAGAAGTACATGAAAACGACCTGAAGTGGAAAAGGATTCTGGAAAGCCATTGCTGAACAGTGCTGGGGTATTATAAAACTTCTTCCCCATAGGAATTCAGCAGCCATTACTCATTATGCTTCCCTAATGAATTCCTTTCCATTGCTTAAGTTGACTTGAAGCTATCAGGCACTGCTGTCTACCTCCAGTAACATTAAGAACTTCTCCTTTCATGGTACTCAATAGGCTTGCTCCTCAGGAACTTCTGAGATTGCAAGACACGTTAGTAAAAATATGGGCAAAGGCAGGCAATGGCTGTAAATTAAATAGAGGCAACAAAGTCACAAAGATAGAGCAGGTGAATGGTCTTTCTCACACAGAATGTCCCAAGGGAGCCTACATATCTAGGGGCTGGTCCTCCTGAGTCCCTCTGAGATGCTTAAAATAACTGCCTGATTTGTGAACCTATTGGTGTAACTCCCCCAGCGCACAGATTACGTGACAGCCCGTCGATCTAGGCCGAATGATTGGCAGAGACCCATCGGAGGCAGCAGAAGTCAATTAAGTCTCTGCTTACACACAGCTTTTCTGAGCCAAGCTAAATTTTTATAACCCCAAACTGTTCTGTTTCAAATTCTAAACTCACACTTTCACATCCCCTCCAGTAGAAAATATGTGAATTAAATACACGTGTAACACACAGACACACGCACTCATAGCACCTTAGGAGACCCTGATAGTTATCAGGGTTTGGAGTTGTTTGTTTGTTTGTTTTCTGAGGGGCAGGATGTTTTTTAAATGAGCAAGTAAAGAGACTCGATGCCATGGTTTCTGTGTTGCATCACCATTGCTGAAAGCCCTGTGGGAAAGGAAGAAATCACTGCCATTAAAATAAATAAATAAATAAATAAATAAATAAATGAAAAAGAGGTCAAATCAATGCAAGGATTCTTCTCCAAAAGTTAAGGGGGTTGCAATTATCTGATCGCAGTTCTCCAGGGTCCCACCCTGAGTGACTGCCTAAGCTCATGCTTCACCTTTTCTGCCCATTACTTCGCATTTGTTCTTGTTAATTATTTGTGGTTAGCCCCAGGACAAAAGCATGAGGATCCACCTGGTAACAACTACTCTCAGACAAGTTCATTCTTCAGTTTCTTTTTTCGTAAGCCGGCAAGTGTTTGAATACTTATCCAAAACCATAGGTACAATCTGGCAGCACAGCTCACAGGAAACATCCCTCATGTGGGAGTTTCAGCACTTGCTGTTTCTAGAGGTGCCAGAAATACTAGGGGCAGAGGGAGTGCTTTTCTAATACTATTTGGAATATTTCTCACATCATTTGGAATGTAGCTGGGAGAATAATTAAAATAAAATGATTCATTACAAATTAATTTCCCTGTTTATATTCTGGGTGACTAACACACAGCATCAACTGCCTAATGTGTACTTGCTTAAAATTTCTTCTTTAGTAGGAAATACTGGGGGAAGTACAACAAGCAGTTTGTCGAGTTCATTTTATCTTTGAGAGTTGGTATTTTTCAGTCCCAATCACATGATTCGCATACTGTGTTTTTGCACCTTGATGAGAGGACTGACATATTCTGGCTCAAATTTCAAGACCAACAGATAAAATTTCAAATCTGAAACTGGTTATCCAAAAATATTTTGCAATAGTCACAAATTTGCCACTTTAACGAAGAATCTTGCTGGCAGTCACAGCAAGCTCAATAGGGGTTCACGTAGTCAGGGGACTTAAACTTCAATGAAAAAAAAAAAGGCACATACTTTTTACAGCCTCAGAAAAGCAACGTATGAAAAAAATAAAAATTAAACATTTCCTTGTAAATGTGGTTTATTTTGCTGCCTGTGTTTATAAAGGAGGCAGTTTCACACCAAGAAAGAGATCTAAGAACATACCTGTCAAATTCTTCATTGAACTGCAGAGCAGACCAATGAACTAAATATGTTGAAATGCCTTTTCCACATCTATGGAATATGAGGATAAATCCTTTATGTATGAGCGGTTCAAGGCCCCTAATTACTAGCTGTTTTCCTTAAAAAACAACTCTGTTCCTCTGTTGTCATCAGAGTCCTTGACTTTGTTTTCTGTTTCAAGAGAATAGACTCAGCCTTGTCGCAGCCTTATGAACATTTCATCGGGGTGGTGACAAGCCTTTGTGCTGTTTTCTCAGAAGACAACCATGATACTTGAGCCATATGTCATCACTTGAAGCCCACATGAGTTGTAGGACTTCCTCTCTGTGTTAAGTGGAAGACAGATTCTTTAGCAAAGTCTTTTATCTGCCTGAATGCAATTCAGCCAGCCTGAATTTCTTCTAAACACCTTCCATCTGCTTTCTATTTGACTCTAGCAGGCTTTCAAGGTAGATGTATTCTTCCATTTGTTTAATTATTTCATCCACACAGAGACATCTTGATGCTCCAAGTTTATTCGGCCTGACCTTCATTTCTAGTACAAGTTGAGCACCCACTTTTCTGGATTCATGAGTCTGATTATTTTTTACTCATCTTATTACCTGCATTCAACAGAAGGTGCCTATCTTGTCTATTTGAAGCTGATTCCCAGAAGGTGATATTTAAGCAAGCTACTAGGAACATATCAGAGATGCCATTATTTCCCAGAAGGTAATAATTTCTGAGTCTGCATGCACTGCAGGAGAGGAATGACTTTTTTTCCCCCTACAGGAATTGCCAGATATCACAACAGTGGTCCCCCTAAATCCAGTAACTTGTCACAGGCAGTGATGAGTATCAGCTGCTTGAGAGGAAAAAGCAAGAGTTTTCCTATTACTCAGTTAAGAGAGTCTATGAACTGAATCAAAACTATGATTCTCCAACAGCCTTCTGATTGCCTTTTCCCAAACCCAGATCAGACATACGATGCTATAAAAGCCTACAGATGCTTCGGTCTAGCAGAAAGAAGGATTTCCCCTCTCCCTCCTCCCCCTCAAAATTACCCAAAAAATTGTAAAAGCAAAGTTTGATGCCTTGATCCCGTTGTTTAAATCCCAGCCTTACACTGTGGATTTAAAGGTTTTCCATGAAGTAAGGCATTTTATTTCTGTTCAAGCTCCCTGCATGTTTCCATATGCAACAAATTTATCCCTCTTTGCAATATAGCCTTCATGGTAGTTCTATCTACAGCAGTTTGCTATGCTGGGCATTGAGCTCAATTTCTCATGTTTTCAAACAACCAAATGAAATGTCCCAGCCACTATAAATGGAAAACATGCTGGAATCCTTAGATCTCAACGCATCCTTAGATCTCAACACATATACCTTAGTTTTTTAATTTAGGAGAAAAACTGGAGGGGATCTTGACCTCATAAGTCTACTGTGCAAAAGAGTTTTTCAAAACATACAAAAGCATTTAGGAAAAATAGGTGAAAAATGATACAGAGGAAAAAGGTTCTCATGATCAAGAGGGGCAGCACCTCCCAGATTCAAAAGAGATAGAGCATAGTTCTAATGGATGAAAGATGATCATGACAGATTTGATTTGCCCAGAGGTGTTTATGGGCAACTTTTATTCATAAGCATCTGAGGAGAGGAATTAGCCAAATAAGAAGGGACCCCAAAGACAACCACAGCCAAAGATTATCACCAAACAACACACAACTCAGAAACCCAGCCAGGCAAGTAGGACTAAAAAAATAACAGTCTTTTAAGCATAGGGTTTTTTTCCCCCTTGCTACAAGATGCAGGCTAATCTATTTAGTTAGAAAAACACAGCTCACTGCAACCTAAGTAATCTTTATTTCTTTATATACCACAAGTTGTAAACTAACCTTGTTAGTTAGAGAAATATGGTTTCACTGCATTCTGACTGATAGCCCCTGTTTTTCTATGGTCTGATATGTTTCTGTGATGCCTTTACCACTCTGAGAGCCTGACAAGTTTCACATCACCCAAAATCCTCTTAGTCGCTCCCTTCTGGCGACCACTTGGATTTTAGAGCATATGCTGAGGTGACATGAAAAATCCTCATTGCACTGCAGTAGAGAAAACAATTTGTAACAACATTTCCTGAAGTAATAGGTTCCAATCCATTGAAACTCTATTTACCATATGCTTGAAAGACTCCAGGAACAACAGAAAGTCATGCATGGATGCCTCTGTGCAAATGAAAGTGAAGTAAAAGTAGATCTGTCTGACCACCATCCAGCTGCACTTGAAAGGCAGTTTGAGGAGGGTGTATTTAGCTGTACTGAGTACCTAAGCAATCCTCAGTGCTTGTAAATTTGCACCAAGGAAAGTATGGTTCTCACCCTATGGAAAGGCAATGGAAAATACTCAGGGCAAATTCCTAACTCATTTCATTTGGGTCTACAGGCACTTACATCAACTGAGGATCTTCTAAGCTAAGTAATACGAGCAAAAGGCTGAAGTCCACATAGAGAAGATACGCATATCAAAATACAGACATATTGCAGTAACATACGCCAGATGTGTAAACATCCCCACCTACCTACCACATCTGCACAAGTGTCTGGAATGGCTGGTTAGGTTCTTCTTGCTGAAGCAACTTCACAAATGCCAAACATATTTTCCATACATAGATGTGTACATGTGTGTGCGCATCTGTTTTCTGCAAGTTTGTTGCTAGAAGAAGGGTCATTTCATTGACTTCCAAAGCTCTTGTTTTGTTGTCATTTGCAAGACAGCAGCTCCAGTAAGTTTCATGAAACCAAAACTGCCTTTAAGAGAGAGAATTGGCCACTGTGTACACAGCCAACTAACCACTAATGTTTACCAATACATAGCATCACTGGTCAGACAGTTTTGTTTTGCAAATATTTCCCTTAGAGGTCATAGCTTAAAGAGGTCAGAGTTTCTGTTTGGTTAGGATGAGTATTAGGGAGCATTTTGGTTTGGCCTAACTACTCTCCTGGAAATTACTGATAAAACTGCAAGAACTGTTAAAGGGTTTCTTTTTAAACAATATCAAGTACTTCAATATGTTTTTTTGTTTGGTTGGGTCTTTTTCAGTTTTCTTTTTTTCTTTTTTTAATATAATTGTGCACACAGAAGCAAAGGCAAGGGGAGAGATCTAACCACTGCCTAAAAGAAGGGCATAGAAAAGCTGGAGTCAAACTCTTGAGGTGCAAGAAAGAAATGACAAGAAGCAATGGACACAAACAGCAGTAAAGAAAATTCCATCTGGATATTATGAAAAAAATATTCCCCAAAAGTAGTCAAGCACCAGAACAGGGATCCACAGAAGCTGTCGAATTTGTCCTTGAAAATTTTCAAAATTCAGCTGGACCAGGTCCTAAGCAACTTGATCTGACTTTGAAGTCAGCTTAGATTTGAGCAAGAAGGCTCTAGAGACCTCCCTGAATACCTCTCCAACCCAGCCCATGATTAGAAAGAAAACTAGTAATATTAGCATTAACTCCTAGAAGCCAGAATTAAGTTCAGTGTAACAAATGGTGTCTTCTACACTTTTTTTTTCCAAATACTTTCATCCTAAAATTTCTCTGTATGTCCCTCTAATCTTCCTGTGTGGGTATGGTCTCACTTTGGGGAGAGAGGAGGGGTACAACAAGAAAACATGCAATTGTACTTTAACTTACTAGAGATCTGGACGTATGCCTTTAAAATAATACTCATGTGTATTTCAGTACATTTTTACCAGTGAGGGTTTTTATTTTTAAATAGTCAAATAGTTTAAGTAAATATAACGAGACTTAGATTAGAATATAGATCCTCTGGTTCTAGATACCATAGTCAAATGCAGGTCACATTGCTAGTTCCAAAGGTTTTTCCATCTGATATCCATTCAGAGGATTCCAGGAAATAAGCTGCTGTGCATACATGTTCATGCCACAATTTATACCAATTTGCATCTGTGCCTGGAGTCTTGACAGTAGGACTAGTTGAAATATTTTTAACCAAAATATATTTGATGAAAAGTGAGTTTTTGACAAAAATTAACATTTCATGGGATTAAAAGAAATCATTTGCATCAAAATTGTCCAACCTGTCAGAGAGGAACCCAAACCAGAACATTCACTGTAAAGGAAAAAAAAGTGTGTGGGGGGGGGAGGGTGCAGAGAGAGACAGAATGGATGTTTTCAATATAAAGTATGTATATGCAATGCATAAGAAATCCAATATATGCAATATGTACATGTATTTATTTCTTACTCCATTAAAAATCCTCTTTTTATGAGCATAACTTTTATTTCAGTTTTCTTGGAAAAAAAACAACTAAAAAATAGGTGTTTTGGATCAGTTCTCCTTAAGGGAAAGGCAGAGAGGAGATACATGTAGGAAGAATAAAGGCCTCTTTTTTCAGAGGTGACCGTCTAGGTAAGAACTGAAGCTTGTTATGCTGCTGCCAATGAGTTGCTTGATCTATGAATAATGAATGAGAGAACATGAATGTCTAAGGCTGCCTGGTGAGTTAGCACCTCTGGACAGTTTGAGTTCCCCATAAATATAAAGATTAAGGCAGTTTTTGAAGGAATATGCAGTAACATTTACTTATATGTGCTTAAATGAATGGAGGAGCCAAAGAACCCCTGGACTCGGAAACACAGAAATCTCCTGGTTTATCACATGCAGTTCCTCGCAGTCAGTGTATAACAACATTTATTCAGAAAGGTCCACCAGACTTGACTCCACATAGCTCTATACACCACAAGCCACAAAACACTTCCACATAATCTATAACAACTTAAAATCTTTAATTTGAAAAACCAAAAGCCACAAAAATATACAATGCACTACAGGCAAAAAGAAGAAACGCTAAATCCCCGCAAGAACAGGTAATTGGTTAGGTGAAAACTCCTACTGGTCTGAGAAAGTGGTCCATACCCCATGCTACTTTGGAAACGCACACAAAAATAGAAGGAAAAGAATGTCAGTTCTGTCAGTCTAAGTTGGGGAAATTTTTTTCCTTACCCTAAATCAAATAATTCATTTTACCTTGAACACACAAGGAAGACAGAGCCTCCAGGCATCTGAGCATTTTTATGACACAAAAGGGAGCAGTGGGATCATTTCTATTCTCTTATCTCCAATCTTCCCCATTGCAAGCAGTCAGTACAACCAGATCGCGAGCTCACAGTCCTGTCTACAACAGCAGCTGGTAGCTGATGCTCATGAAAACGAGAGCCACATGGATTGGCCTACCCACTCATTTTAGTAGAGATTTAAGGAAACTCTCACTTTCACAATGAGCTGTCTAGGACCTCTACCTGATTTTGCAGTTTCTCAGGTAGGTCCTGCAATGAGCAGTGAATACGTAATCAGACTAGTTTCTGAAAGAAAAAGAAGGAGGGGGAACGTAAAAGCCTAAAGTGTTTTACTTGACTTCTTGTAGGTTCTTGCTTCTATACTGAAAATGGAAGAGAAAAAAAGTGGGTGTGATCACTGTTGCTACGGGCAAAGTCATGATCAGTCAGAATGGATAAATGTTGAAAGGTTTGGTTTGGATAAGCACTCAGGAGTTGGGGTGTTTATCTACATCTCGGTCAGCTTATCTGGAGTACCTCAATCAGCAGCACTGAGCCAGGAATCATGTCACAGTGTGATCTTTGGACTTTTCCCAGAAGGTTCACAGCACCAAGTCTCACCATCCCAGCCAAGTTGGGAACTCAAGGCTCTTGCTTCCTTGTCTTGCTCTGGACCAAGGGAAAGGTTCCTCTTGTGCGAGAATAAGAATTGTATATAGTTCGGAGAGCAAAGGGAATTTTCATCAAATCCAAGAGAAGATTCTGTTCAAGTCTGGGCAGGAGACTCAGAAATGTTCAGATTTTTATCTAATAGATTTGCATGCCCTTGTTTATAAGGACATTCCAGACATGGAACTACAGACTCTGTTTATTACTGCTTGCACAACTGTCATTTTCAGACAGCTTAAATTCCACCCAACTTCCGGGGGGAGGGGGCAGGGGGACAGGGGAATTCACCTCCCATATCATTAGCTGCCTAAAACTTAGGTGCCTAGTCAAAACTTGCTGGCTAGGCTCCCCCCCAGCCAGCGGAGAGAGGCTGGCACCTCCAGAGAGCAATTCATCCCACATGTCTCAGACATCTATCTTCAGCTGAGATGAATCACCCACCAGAAGAGCCTGTCGACTAGCCTGATTGTCTGGAGCCCCAGACAACTGCCCTACTGCACCCAACGCACGTAAATATTACTGTACACAATTTCCCAATAAGTCAAAGCAAGAATGAAGTGGGTAAGTGCTTGATCATAAAGATATTTAGGTGCCTCCAAAGGGAAAACAGGATCCCTAAGGAGGAATAAGAGACTTAAATCAACTTCTGGATTTGGGCTTAACAGACTTTCCCCAAGCCTTTGTGCTAATCTGAAACACTTTTTACACTCATGTTTACGATTTTCCGCTGTCTGTAGTCCCCTTTGAAGATTCTTTCTCATGAACCCCTTATTAAAAACCATACCTAAACTCATGGATAAACAGGAAAAAAAATATAAGGACAAAAATAGAAATTAACATGAATGAAAGTCCCCATTAGAGTTTACAAAGCATCCTGCCACACAACATTTTTGCCAACACAAAGGTAAAAGTCCTCTTTTTGAGGACTTTTTTTTTTTTGAGTCCTCTACTGAGCCAAGCACTCATGCTTGCTTTCCACCTGCTGCCCCTGGGTCTGAGTTCCACCTAGCGACCTTGGGCAAAAAAACATCCTGCCGTCTACACTGAGCTCCTCCCAATAATATCATGTTTAACTTAACACAGTAGCCCATATGAGTTCCTGCATTTATTCTTACATTCCTTGCAGAGAATGAAACATTTTTATTGACATGGAAAGATTGCACCATGTGTATAATTGCTGCATACAATATCGAAACCACAAGCAATAAAATACTCCGTGGGCAATGACTTGTGTTTACAGTAAACAGGAATGATGCTGCCAGATGTCAGCAGCACCAAATCATGTGCTGCTTATCCCAGGTCTCCAGAAAAAGGAAATAAAAATATCCATGATGGGGTTTTATTTCTGGCAAGGATATGACTGCTGGGTTGATTACATCTTTAAAGCCCTGGGTAAGTGGCAGACATAGGAACTTACTTTTGTTTCAAGGATACTTGTACATTATAGTGGGAAAATGACCTTAATATTGTTTTTCAAATCCCCAGATCTGGAAATACCATGTTCCTTTGTCTAGATCTGCTAGTGTGTTGAGCTTGCATTAAACCCCAGGGGAGCAGCTGAATGCAGAACATTTGTTCCATATGCCACCCCTCCCCCAAGCCACACAACAGCTCCCAAAAACCTACACTTTGAGATTCTAGTGAGAGACCAAATGTCACAACTGCAAAATGCCAGGAGAAGGAAGTAGATGAGATCAAAGGCATCTCCGCTGTCCTTGGAACCAGGATATATCCTCCTTCTAGCGAGGTCTTTCAAACCAACACTGCAGTCTTTTCAAATGCTCTGCTACAGCTTGAAAAGAAGCTACGAGCTTATTTCCCCAAATAAGATTCTCCAGTTATGCAAGCTAGACCAGCATGTTCCTTATGGATTGAAATCTATGAATTTGTGCAACTCCAGCCACTCACTCAGGGCCCACAGGATGGATTTAGGACTACATTCCTTAGGAGTCTAGCCATTCTGAATTGCTCCCTTCAGGATGCCTTAAAAGTCCTTATTGAAAAGAAGTCCTGGGAGACATAGTCCTCAAAAATCAGGACATTTCTAAAGAGGATTCATTCTGTCTTCTACAAAGCTGAAACAGACAGTATCACTGGTCACTTATGGCATTCTTGGCTTCAACTGGCTAAGTTTGAGCATCCAATTTTCAGACTTCTGGTCCTGGGTTGCTATCCTTTGCATGCCTTGTATAAGAATAAATCTCAAATCCTACTTTTCAGATTGCAGATTTCAGATTGCTGACATTATCTCAGCAAACGCCTAGATGGGATTTTGCCAGCAGATGTAAGCTTGTGCTTCCTTTTGCTCCAAGTTGGCTAGAAGTCTGCCAGTTACACAGCAAACGCTAGCCATGAGTATATAGCTGGTTGCACCATGCTGAAAGCTGTAACGCACTGTCTAAAGCTCAGAGTGGAGCTAATATGCCTATACAACATCTACTCAGTACGAACACAGGCAATGCTCGCATTCATTGAGCAAAGGGTCAAAGTGTGTTGCCTGCATCTAGACATATCCTAGTGATGCCAAATATCTCAGCAGGCAGTGGAAATTAAAACATAAAATTCTCTCAGGACCAAATGCTGTTTGTTTTAAATGAACAGTCTCCAATTAAACCGGTTGGGTTTGATCCTTAATGTCAATGTCAGAGATAGCTGCACTTGGAAATCAGGCAATTAAGGAAAGACAGACATATGGCAAATATGCCAGAAATGGGATAACTGTTCACCATTTTTTAAATATACTGATAGCCCATTGCCTGCAAAATCTATGCCTGTCTGTCACAGGGTTCAAACTGTCCTCTGAGCCTTCCCTGTCAATTCACGTAACTCCTGGTAATGGTCTCTTGGCAGCTTCACCCTGAAAACTAATAAGCAAGCAAATTATACAGTCTTGGACTTATTTCAGGAACACAAGTACCTGATCTCATTCAATAATGCATGACGCTAGCAGTCCGTTTTGCAGATGTGATTATCCTAGTAATGATGTATTGTGGAGACCAGAATCTGGCGTATGACCTCATCCTTATCTGCAGCTGCAAAGCACCACAGAAATCAAGGTTTAGGCTGCAAGTGGCCTCAGTTCAAACATGCCCAGTACTGAGACACTCAGTCCTAAATCCCCCATAAGACTAGACGTGACCTGCTGTCTGAGCCAAATTCTCACCTTGTGTAAGCAAGCAGGGAAAACAAATTTCCAAAATGCATTTCTTTTTAAATTTATTTTTCCTATCCAGAGCATGGAAGCTAAAATAGTTCCAAATCTACTAGTCCCAGTAGACTAGCATGTTTTATTTGGACATTTCATACATTGTTGTCCATCTGAAAATAACATTATCCTGACAGATCTAAGTGTTCTATTTAGACTGAAAGCACTGAGTGCTTTCAATGTCAACTCTGCTAATCTGAGACTCTTCAGAAATTTTAATTTCACTGTATCTTCCTCCTCAGCAAGTATTTTGATTTCCTCCTCCTAATAGAAAAGGAAAGTTATTTAGAAACACCGATACTCCCTGTGAAAGGAAAATTCCAATTGTCAAGCAGTGCAGCTTGAAGCACCTATCATTAGCCAAAATTGTTTGGTGGGTAGAACACAGCTTATTAAAAAAGTCATGACCCTCATCAGAGGCTTACACCCAATAAAAACCTCTGCTCTGCTGCTTTTTTCTTCCACTCATGACTGGACTGGTGTCCATTACACAATTCTCTGCCCGCATCTGTTCCTGATGCACGACCCTGGCTGTCCCAGGTAAATACCCTAAGTCACACGGCCCAAATCTTTGTCTTACTTCAGAGTAGCCGTCACTGTTTTCCTGCTACTTCCTACCGAGCCTAGAAACTATTATTTATTTTCCATTAGTTCACAAAGTTCAGCAAAAAAATATGTCCTCTCAGTTGCTTCTTTGCTCAGGTCTGAAGAGCACCTGTTATGCATCAAAAAAGGTTCCCATGTCACTGGCAGGCTTTCTCCATTTACAAATAGTTCTCTCCTGCAAACAAACACCCTAGTCTTGGATTCATACAGCAAGAAAACTTTTTTCCACACAGTATTCGCCTTGTATTCTTGTATACTGACCTTCACCGACCGTCCTGTCTAACCACAACTTTGATACAATGGTCTTTTTCTCCGTATGTCTGTGATTTAAGGGTGATGTTTTAAAACATTCATGAGCTCTGAGTTGGTTACAGCAAAACCTCCGTCATCCCAAATCTCAAATACCTGTAGCAGGCCGCTACTCGAAAGGGACTTGTGTTCCTTCAAGTTCCGCTAACTACTTTGACCGTTCCCTCAATTAGCTCAAACCTTGGCAGAACAACATATTTATTGGTCTAATTCATACAGCTGAAGTTCACAGAAATGGCAGCATCAGAGTTTACCTCTAATAAAGAAGCATTTCTCCTTTAAAGGCAGCTGCCAGTATTTTTCCACTTATGAGGAAATTCTCCATGCCATCAGCTCTCATCCTATGTTTGCTTGTCAGAGATCCCTCTAGGAAGCCACCCTCTAGCTTTTAACACCTGCAAAATCTGGACATGCACTATATATGCAAATTTGAAAGCAAGGATGTGATTAACCATTCAGAGAGGCTCCCAAGGGAAGAGGTGGATGAGCCATCTTTTTTTTTTTTTTTTTTTTTTTTTTTCCATCAAAATCAAGACTAGTCATCTTTCTGGAAAATCTGCTTCAGCCACCCAACCATTAAGGGCTTCTCCACTGGAATAACAAGGTATCATTCATAGTGACCTGTGATAAACAAGGGACTGGGCTTGTTGATTAATGCTCCTTCCCAGCTGTGAACTCTGAAAGAAGGAACCTTCCCATATAAAGACCTATAATCTGATGTTCTCACATCTCCAAATATCTCTGCCAGGCAAAAGCAGTAAAACCTTTAGCAGCAAAACCTTTCCTGCAAGTTCCAGCTGATACATATACACTTTGTTCACCTGCGCACATCACTTCCTTTTAGTGCTAGCTATAAATAGTCCTGAATATTAGTCAGTGCCACAGCAAGTACTGCCTCCTAAATCTTTTCATTAGTCTTTACTTCTTTAACTCCCTAACTTTTCCTACCTCATTACAGATTTTATGCCTGCTCATCCAGATAGAAATGTTCTCTTTCTTTTCTCTCTTTTTCTGTCAAGACATATGTATATATATAATCTTGAGCCAAAACAATCCAACTTTGTCTTCCAGCTGTTCTGCAGAAGCCATTTATTTGAGGCTAATTGCTATGACAATGCAAGAGTCAACTGCTGTAGTGCTTTGATTTGTCTGCTTTAGTCAACTGCAATAAGATTTCCATACCCCCTCCTCAATCTATAACAGGGTATTTATTGTTCACAATGGCAAAGATAAATTGTCTGGGCATGCAGGGTTCTTCTGTGGGCTTTTCTGAAGATAAAAATCCCAATCTTTACCTAAATTACAGTTAAATGAACAACAGCACTCTCTGGCTGAATTTTCAGGGCACCGCACGCATCAAGGATGCTGCTGCATCAGTGGCTCCGGTTTGAGTTCTCAGAGGCAGTTCAGTCCAAAGTATGCCTCTGCAGACAGCCTGGAAAGGAGCAGCTCATGGGTCAAAACAGCATGTTGCAGGTCAGCCACTTTCCCCCTTGCATGTGAGCTGCTCTGCCTGGAAATCCAGCTGTCATTCCTAACTAGTAACAGCATCATTCAAGAGGGAGGCAATGTGGACAACAGGGGCACTGGTCATAGAGGTGAGTATGAGCTTCGGAACATAGAGATAGCCTGGATATCCCCCTGTTGATCATGTGAGACAGAAATAACTCTTGATTTTTGAGCATCAGAATGCCTGGCTTTAAGGAGAAGTCAGAGGTGACTCCTTGCTGAAGATGCCCTAATTTAGCCATTGTAGCCTAAAATGTCTATTCCCTAAAGCCAGACTGTCAACCAAAGGATCTTATGTTTCTGTCCTCTTGCCAACTTCCCTAGGAGGATCCATCCTTCCATGAGAAATCTGTCTGTTCAAGGCACCCAGCAAACAAAGCAGTTGCCTGTTCTGCCTGTCACTCACAACCAGAAAGGAAGCCTGGAGTGACTGGTGAGGCTTATGTCAATAATCACAGGCAGAATGTCCTCTCTGTTTTCCTTTAGTACAATAAACTATGCTTCCTCCCTTCCTTCATCTCTTTCCTCTGCATTCAGACATACACTCCAGAGGGATAGACCCCTGTTCCTTCTCAGCCTCCCCAATTCCTTCCCTATTTTCCTGTCTCCACTCCTGAGGAAGCACCTCTTGCATACAAGGGTAGCAAGTAAGTAACTTTGACTAATTTTGGATGGGCAAATAATAGTGCTATGAACTTCCTGCAATAACCTGGTGAGTTTCAGCAAAGTACCCCTGAGACTACTAAAAGAGAGGATGCTGTGAGCCCTGCTTATAGACTCCAAGGCCAGCTAAAGAACTAGGGTAAGATATTACCCCAGTAATCCTCATTTCACATCTGAAAAGTGAACTGATAGTAAAAAGGGATTGAAACTATTCTTAGTCCAGAAACAAGGAGTTGTACGGTGGTGAAAACAAGTTTGTGTTTTGGATCAAAAAGTATGAAAGTCATCAGAGTCCTCAAACTCAAATCTGAGCCACAGCATTTACAACTGATCTCCTCCTTACATTAATTAAATCAGGGCCCACAACCTACACAGTTCAAACACATGTGCCTGTTTCTGCTTTCTTTGCACTACTTTTACATCTATGTTTGTGCTTATATAAGTACATCCTACCTTTTATCCACTATAGTGGATAGGACACATCTGTAACAGAAAGCCAAGTACTAGGAGGTCAGCTTTGAAGAAAAATAAGCAGTTTTGTGCCTCTGACAGCTAACACAGCAATAGCAAGTACAATTAATAGCAACTAAGCTCTATGGAGGTGTTCATCTTCTGAAGATACAAGCAGTCTGCTTGTGAGGAAGGTGTATTTGAACCCTCAGCTGGGGTGAATGAGTCATCAAGAGGAAGTGTAAGAATGAATGACTGGCATTTCCTTTGGCCTGGAAGTGGTCTGGGGATCAGCTTTGGCTTGGGGCGGGGGAGGAGCAAGGGAGTGAGAGCTTGCAGGAGTTGCTTTAGGTATCCCATGTGATAATGGCTAGGAACAGGCTTTGGGGTTAGCTACTTTCCTTGCTTCTCTGACTTTAATTTCTAGTTTCATAGTTTGGGGGGAGGGGGGCTGGGTGCCTCTATTCAGCTTTCTTTCCTTAGTTGTTTTGTGTGTTTTATTCCATCTGTTGCACAGAAATTTCTGAGCTAGCCTTCTACTCTGAGTATGAAACTATATACCTGATCAATGACACAGGGAAGGTATGGAGGGCTAACGAGAGGAAACAGCTTGTAGGTTCCCAAGATAGCACTGAGGAACAGCTTTCTTAGGCTCTGAAATGGATTATTTGTGTAGATGAGGCAAGAGGATTCTGTAGAACTCAGTCAGTAAATTTAGAGGAAGAATCAAGACCTGTTTTTTCTGGGGTCTACAGTCATCCTCATGCTCTCAAGAGCATGGAGGAGCTTGCTCCCAAAGGCTGTCTGTTGAGCTTTTTCTTTCTTCCCTGTGCTGTACTTGGTCATGTTTAACTTGAAAGTAAGGTACAAAGCTCCCTTCCTACTGGGTCATAGTGATAAACTTCTTGGATGAAAGGTTGGGGGAAATCTACAGTAGATGAAGCTCTGCAAAGCTGATGCTTGTCTTGATTTCAAACCAAATGGAACATATTTTTTTTCTTTTTTGGTAAACAAGCAGCTTATTATAATGTGCAATAAACACTGCTGTTTGGGGCTTTTCTTGCCAAGGTGACCTTGTTGCTCTAGTTTTTCTGCTCTTGGAGTACAAGGCTGCCTCTTGCACATAGTAGCAAGTCCCAGCTCTCCAATGTGTTCTATATGTCCTTCCTTCTGAAAGGATGATATGGGATGGAAAGGGATTTGACTGAAAAGGGGTCCTGAGTTTCTTTACACTAGCATGTTTAGACTTTTCTTCTCCCTGACGTGTTCATCATGCTTAGGATTCTGTCTCATCTCTGCAAGAAAGCCAACTTAAATCAGCATGATAGCTCCCAGGTTTATGAGCTGTCAACACTCAGATGAGCGTGTAAGCAGTTAGGCAGTGAATAGGAGATGCCTGCAATTAAAGCCACACCACAGCAGGAAGGGTGATTAGAGCTCCCTTGGCTTCCCTGAATATAAATCCTTATCTGACTCTTCTCCAGCATGCTAGTGAGCCATCATTTAACTTGCCTCTCAAACTAGTTTTGTAGGGCTACTGGCTTAACTGCTGGCTGAAAGCAACCTCAACCAGACTGTGACTCCTTCCGCCCAGCTCCAGCCTTGTCTAACCACCACAGCCTCCTGGGATATAACCTTGTGGTGGCCCTGTGAAACAGGGCCTGACCTGCCTGCTGTATAACTAGTAGTCCTGTCACACACACAAAAATGCTCTTGAGGCATGGCTGGATGCAGAGCTTGGTTGATGGAGGTGCAACTTAATACCTTACTGCTGCTGACAGCAAAGGGCTTAATTTCTACTGTAAACCTATGCTGGCTGTTCAAATTGGTGGCTCTAAAGCTGGAGCCCTCCTAGTGACCTCAGTTAACCCATCCCAGAGTTTTCATACACTTTTATTCATAACACAGTCCTTACACCTTTTTTACAATCAGAAGGCTTCTGTCTCCTGAACCAAACCATATTCTGTTTCTGACTTCAAATGTCAGACAATTTGAGATCAGACAGGATTAAGGAACTGAAGCTTGCACCTTCTTGTCTGGTGTCTGTCTTAAAGGATTTTAAGTGAGCTAGTGAGGCTGTAACAAGAACAGACTCTTTTTTTTTTTTTTTTTTTTTTTTTTAACAAAACAAAAATGGATCTAGAGCTCTTTCCAAATTTCGGCTAAGTAATAAGCATAGAAATAATGTAGTTCTCCAAAGCCAAAAGATGTAATGTTATCTTGAAATACAAAAAATGGTATTGGACAATGAATGGTACTGGATAGTGACCATCTAACACTAGCTTAGAGAAGCATTTTGCCTGTAAATACCACATTTAAGTAACATGAAAAACAGCTACAGAAAGTGGAACACATATAAAGCTTAAAGAAGAAAATTAGACTTTTAGTCAGGCTGCTCAAAACTTGCACTCGCTCTCTGTAAGTGCAGCATTATGCCCACTGGATGCTTTATAACTCTCTACAGTGAGAATTAAAAGGAGATGCTTTGATTTGTGACACAGTACCTGGAACTAAAATTTCAAATAACAGCCCTTGCCATTTATACTGCCTTTTTTTTAAAAAAACATGGATCTCAAAGCATTTTAATGTTCCTAACTAACACCACGTGCATCAACATAAAGAGTAGCACAACTCCTCTCTGATGTAGGTAGTATTATTCCCATCAGACAGGTGAGTAAACAAAGTCACAAAGAATTAAGTGTTAGAGTCCAAAAGGAAGTCTGTGGCTGAGCTGGGAACAGAACTTGTCCCTTGATACAATCCTCTTCCTTAACCGCAGGGTAATCCTTCCCTGACCTGCACATGCAACACTAGATAACAACTGGGATATTTTTTCCTATCCAAAAGATGAAAGTTTTTCATTTTTTCTCTTCTCCTCCCACACCTATTCCCCTTGATGGCAGACTGAGTTGCTTCCTTCAACCAGCAGAACTGTACTGCAGTCTTACAAGCAGAAAAGGAAAATGGAGCACAACCGGCCCAAGGCGACAAGGCTCATTTGTGGCAGACAGTCGCTGGATTTCCTCACTCAGAACAGTATTTCACCCACTGGTTTGCAAAGCACTGACTATGCCAGTGTATAGATGGTTTCAGACTATTCTTTGCTGCAACAGCATGAGGAATCTTAAGTTTTCCATAATGGAGTAGCTCTCCAGTGTAGTACATGGAAAAAAGTCCAAACGCCTAGATGTTCCTAGTGTGGAAACACCTTCCAGGCTTTCTGCAACTGTAGGAACAACAGTTTTCTCCCAGCTTAGGAGTGATATCTCCTTTCAGGTGCTACAGCTTCATCTCTGGGAAATGGAGGAAGCTTATGTGACACAATCCCACACGAGAAATTCAGCTAAAGGCCTTTGATCACTGCTGAAGTTCTTAGCCAATCTCTATTTCTTGTGTACATTACCGAGAGAACAAGCACTGACCTATCATTTTTGGCAATTTTTGGACATGTTTGTGATCCACACAGCGCATTTCAGATTTTTTTTTTGTCTCTCCCACACTTCTGCCCTCTAATAAAACTTGACACCAGGGATGAAACAGTCTACAGTAAAATGCCTGAAAATCTACCAAAGAGGAAGAACCAGTCACACTTACCTGGCAAGAGGACAGCTTTTCTGCCTAAAGCTGTCTCCAGCCCTCTCTGAAGAACTCTTGCCTCCTCTGAGCCTTTCCCAACCAGAGGCAATACACACACTGCCTAACATCAGGCCACCATGGTCAGTAGAAGAAGTGTAGTGGAAGATGGAAGGACAGAGGCTTTTAGCCCAGTAGCAAATCCATGCCTGCACCCAGCTGTACTATACAAGCTGGCTTTTGAGTTGAGCAAGTCATCATTGGCAGATATGGGGTAGTAGACTTACAGGGATAAGTGATCTGATCCATTATGACAAAACTTTATGTTTTTTGGCAAACCCTGTGAAAAGACTTTCAAAAAAAAAGTAATAAATGTGGGTATTAAAAAACAAACCCCAGTAAATCGAACCTAAGAGCAATTCTCAGCTACGAAGCTCATTCATCCCTTAGATTACTGGAGATTTAAGAAAGTGAAACAGTTGTTATCACTTGGTCTGTGGGATTTTGTTGGCTTTTGCAGGCTGATTGCTATATTTAAGCTAGAGTTGCTGTGTCAGACTCTCTATGGGCCAAGAACAATATATTCCAATTATTGGCATCCTAAATTTATCTTTTTTGAGGGAATCTCTAGTAGCTTCAAAGAGAGAAGAGGAATGGTATCCTAAGAGCCTGGCAAATCTGTCAGGCATTGCACTGCCAAGGCACTTAGGCAGAAGCGATTTGAAGCTGCAGATTCTTGCCAGCGATGTCTCCCAGAGGAGCACCTAGCTTTCTTAGCACTCTCAGTACTATCTATACTGATTCATTGTTCCTCAGTAAGCATACAAACTGAATTTGAGGGAATTGAGGTGACTTGCCCTAGATCGGCCAGTACACCGAGGACAGGGATGAATCACTGAACCCAGGCCTGCGAGCCAGTCCACTGAGAGCCAACACAAGGCACTTCGTAGTAGACTACAGATCCTCCATTCAGGACAGTAAGGTTCTTGTTTTAAAATTGGGATTTTCAAAAAACCTAAGATCTTGGGAATGAAATCAAACTTAAATGGGAGATGAGCACCTCACTTCCATTTTACATTGAATCTAGGTTCAGTAGAAGCTAATTTTCATTAGGTTTGAGAAACACTTTTTATTCTCCTTCTCTCAACATGGATCACATTAAATCTTCTTTTACTAGAGCTGTTTTAATCTTAGCTCAATCTGAGGAGCAGTCTGTTCACATTTCCCATACATTTTTTAAGCTTCATTGAAAGAACTGTATGTATTCAGTTTCTTGGATGCAGCAATGTTCTGAGTCATCTTACAGGATAATCAGTAGATCTTTAAACTGTAAGTCACACATTTTTTGCTCATTCACTATCTCTTCGGAAATGTTTTTTCCAAGCTGAAATATTATCCTAATGCTTGCAGAAATTATCACTGATAGCAAAACAGCTTGTAACATTGTCTTGTTTTATAAGCTATCCTCCAATAACTGACTTGCTGAACAGGCTTCTTAAAACAATTGGTCTTCCTCAATGCTTAACAGCTGGTAGTGACTGACCTTCCCTCTTAATGCAGAAACATTAAGCACCAAAATACTTCAGAAGACAAACATGAGCTCTAAGCCCACTGTAGTAATGCTCAGCAGCTCTTGAAATGGATCTCAGAACATGAAGCCAAGCCAAATACTGGGATCTTCATCCTGGGCACTCTTTTAAATTGCACAGAACAAAAGCCTTTAATTTATATTTTACTCTAAAAGTCTAAGAGCAACAATAAATTAGGCAAATAAACCTGTTGCTCAGGATCAAATAAGCTCTGAGAATGCCTAACTGGGAACATGACCAGCAGTTAATCTTCCAACAATTAGCAGAAAACAGACCACTGAAAAAACCCAACTCTCCGAAGAAGCTTTCTTCAGCTTCTCTTCCTCTGCCATTTTGCTTAGCAGAATCTATTACTGAGCCTCATTTACTCATGTTATGAGGTCAGTTGAGCTCTGCTCCTCATACTGAGTTACCTCTGTGGTGGAGTTGTGATGTGAACTCCCAGTTCGCCTCCAGCAGAAGGTTTTTGGATGAACTGTCTGCCCCCTTGTAAACAGCGAGTACTGTAAGACTCCCAGCTGTGCTCACACGCCGAAGGAGGAAAACAACAAACTGGATAAATAGCTGCTTTTGTAGATCTGTTTTTCTCATTTCTCTCAGCATGTGTATTTCTGTGAGTTTGTATATAAGCAAGCAGTAGCTGTTAATAACTGACTTATTAATTTCATGCCACAGAAAGCTAAAATCTGGCAAATCAAAACCTATCATACTTAGGAATCTAAACAGCAGGATGTTGAAAGAACCTATGTGTTTGAAACAACGCATCTATCCCTCATAGGCTATTTCTTAAATGTGTGTATGTATGTGTATATTTTTATATATATAAATATATGTGTGTGTGTGTATTTGGGTGGCTGTGACTCCAGAGGCAATCTAGTATTTTCTGTGTTTTCACATGCTAATCCTTAGCCAACTTCAAACTTCTATTCTTGCCTCACCTTGTGCTTAAAGTACTTGAAGAAGGAAGAAATCACCTTAATTCACCTCTCCCAACAGTTAATGTTAATATCTGAATGTTACAGATCAGGGCTATGATTTCTTAATGTGTACAAGCACAGTGATGTCCTGTTTCACTGAGCCATGTTCCTAGCGCTTGTATAGTACTTTCCAAGGCGTTGCTTCTCTGGTTCCAAGGAGGACAGGACCAGATCTGAGACTGGAATCTCAAACCTCACACTTTTACCTACAAAATTCTCATACACATGAAATATTTCTCTATCTCTGCCATGGAGTTGCCACTAAAATCTACAAATTTGGACAAACAGAGTAAAGCATAGTAGACACTATTTTCTCCCTTTCAGGAGTACCTGAAACTAAAGAGAAAGTCTTAGTAGGACACAGAGGACATGAATTTGTGAGGCTATGATTCACAAGAGGACCAGTTTCCTAGCTTCACACTCTTGGTGCCTTTTTGGAATAAAGCAATTTCCTGAATATGTTTAGACGTTGGTTGTTTTTCCCTACCACATCAGCTTGCCACCATTGCACATTACTGTTATCTTTCACTATTGATCATTATTTAACAGGAAAGATTAAAAAGAAAAGGCAGAGAGATACCTGCTTCCAGAGAAACGCAGAAACAGGAAAGAAAGTACATGTGAACATTCACAGCCTATTCAGATTAACAAACTACTCACAAATCTCTCCTCTCTATTTGCCACTATTAGTGCAACAGTATTGCCTGTACTTCTCCGTGTCTCATATAGGAGTTCAAAACAAAAACAGAAAAAAATCATTCCAGAACTGCATGGAGTTTCTGCATATATGAAGCAAAGCTTAACTTGCATCTCCTTTTCTCCTCATAACAACATTCTGTCTTGGATTTGTACTTGAGTAGCCAGCGACGTGAGTTACAAATGTGGAAATATATGAGGACTTGAGAAAAGACACAGGCGTATGTGGCATTACAAGCTAACTCCCCACGGCATGAGATGGCTGAAGCAAGGCTAAGAACATGCGATCCACCAAGAGAACACACAATCCCTTGTCTTGGAAAGGACAGCTAGCACAGTTGTCTGTCCATTTCATAGAGAAGTATCCTCTTTACTCCACAGTCTCTGTCCTTGCCACCTCAGGGACTCTACATCAAGCAAAGAACGTATCTCAAAGCAATGGTAATCAAAACTAAAGGCGTAAAGGAAACAGAGCCTTCATAAGATGAGAGTAGTATCTTGTGTTCTCTACCAATACCTCTGCATGATGAGCCCTGCTGGGACTGGACATGTCATAGGCCAGCTAGTCAAGTACAAGGAAGACGTAAGTAGAGCTGCGTGATGTTGGCTATTCTGTATTCACTTACTTTCACTAAGTATGAAGCAGTCTGAGGTAGAGCATCCCTGCAGGAGCTCTAAGCAATGCCAGGTCCCTCACAAAAATCCAGGCAGCTGCAGAATATGGGAAAAATGAAAGCATCACTCCCTTTTACTCAATTAACCTATAAATGACATGAGTTTGGCCCCTTCCCTCTTTAGCCTTGGGTTGCACAAACTGTCTCTGTCTATCTGCACAAGTAGGCCATTGTCAGCAACAGCCTTCTGTTCTTCATGCAGATATGGAGCTTCCTGGTAGCTGAGAGGTTTGGTTGTTCCTCACTTCCACAAATGATGTGGAACCAATGCCTTGCTTATTGTTTCTCTATTTATTTCAGATCAAGCATCCATGCAAACCATCAATTTGTCTTTATCATTAATTCATTTTCAGCCAGAACAGAATATCCAAAACCTGAAATGATTCATGAGTTCATACCCTTCTCCTTTTAACTTCCTTCACATTTATAAAACAGAAGGGAGTGGATGTTTCTTTTTTCTTTTTTTTTTTTTTTTTTTTTTGTTTGTTTTGTTTTGTTTTTCAGGTCATCATCAATTCCTCCTTATCCCTTTAGGATGACAGGATGCTGTCTCTCCTTTCAGCAGAAGAAGGCAATCAAGAAGCATCTGAGGTTACTAGGTTCCTCCACCAGTCACAATGTATCATACATTTTAGGACCATTTTCTGGCTGTTGGTCACCTCCATCACTAGGACAAAGAACATGCAAAGAAGCTTTTAAGGATCTTCTCTGCTTCTCTCTTTAGAGGTCTTCTGGTTTTTGGAGAGCTAAGTGACTAAGAAGATCAGCCAGAAGGGTTTATGGTTTTGTTTTGCTTTTCAAATCTAGATCCCTCTCCCTGAATGACTAAATTGAATAATTCTGTCTCAATTTTGAGAGCACTGACTCTCAAAATAATCCTATCACAGGATAGGACAGCCACAAGCCCATTTCAGGAGGTATTAGTCTTTACCTCCTCACTGCAAACTACAAACCAAAACGCATTGGGAAAACTATTGTTCACTAATGGATACTGAGGAACATCCCCAGCTACACCTCCACCTCTCGTGCCTCTTCTTCCAATTACAAGGGAAGCCCTGCACATAGTGGAGGATAGGGTGCAGGGGCCCTGACACAGTGGGCAGTCTGCAGAGCGCTGCCTCCCTTCATGGGAGAGGGGCTGTGTTCAGAGTGCTTACCTAGGCTGTGACTTGATCTTTCTGCAAGTCAAAAGCATCGTTTTTCCTTAATGCTGCCAACAGCTCAAGAGAAAGTAGAGCTATATTTCCTGTGTACTGAGACAGAAGGAAAGTAACCCAGAAGACAAATCTGACCTAATCTCTGACAGACTAGAGAACCAGTCCTCAATGTCCCAAGTCGCAGGTTAAATACACCATCCTTTCCCTCTGGCTTGCCTGCTTTTCAGTTAGCTAGAGAGAAGGGGATTTTTGTCCCGCACAACTCCAAGAAGCCCCTTTGAGCCTTTGCTCCGCCTTCCATGTGTGTAGCCAGTGTACTCAACCCTTGCAGGTCGGCTCCTGAATTTGGCCCTTTATGAATAGATCACTATGCTGGCTGCTCCAAGACGCACACAGCCAGTCGTATGTGGGGGAGAATCATAAGCAAGGGTAGGAATGCCTGTTTGGCAGGCTTTCCTGGCCTCCGAGTATCTGCAGACTTCTCTCTTTTTTTTGTCTCTGCCACCTAATTTTTGAGTTTTGATCTTCTCTGCCAGTGTAAATTAGGAGAGTCACTCCAGACTGACATCAAGTGGGCATGTGCACACTTTGGTGCATTGCTGCCTAACTATCTGGACATCTTGCAGCAGATGAGAGTCAGGACAAGTGACAGGACATCTTTACCTGTCTCTTTATCCTCTTATTTGGTGTCTGTTTAGTCAGCAGTCAGCTGAGAGAAGACAGGTTGACAGTGAAGAAAAGAAACCACTAAGTAGCCCTGCTATTTATATACAATCTTCATGCTCTCATCTACTCTTTCTATATATAATATATCTTGCTTCTGCAATTAGAACACATTACTTGAGCAGGAGATAATATTTCAAGCTGAAGAGTAAATTGGAAAGCTGTGTTTTTCATTTACATGAGTTAAACACACAAGGGACAGCTGGAATGGCAGTTACAATTAGACTACACATTAGGATGCATTAGATGACATTAACCCAAGACCTCTCAGGTCCACCGCAAAGCAGTCAGAACGCAAAGCAGTTTTAAAAGCAACCTAGAGCTCTAAAGTGACACTCATGTTGAGTGCAAACATCGAAAGGGATTTTTCCTCTCTTCGTGTCATGGCACTTGATCAGTGTTGCTGCTCCCAGACTACAGGGGCTTAGCGCTTCTTTTAAAGCCTTTATAAGGGTGAAATCAAATGCTGCAATAACCCTTTCACTACTGCACAAGTATTCCAGAAATGCTATGGAAAATGCACCAACAAACACAGTCAGACACGGGTGAGACTGATCTGACACTCTTTCCAAACATGTTTGTTAATCTTTCCCATGCGCGGTTGGTAAGACTGGAAATTGTCCATCTTGTTGGTTATTTTTTTTTTTAATGAGGTATCAAGCCACTGAACAGCAGAAGAAGCACTACTGCTTTTGTAAAATACACCATGTATACTTATCCAGGCTGTGATTTTCCTAATGGAATAAAACTTCATGAGTCACCAAAGACTGAGAGCATGAAATACCACTCAAATATTAAGAGCTGCACAGAGAGCTCGAAATGAATTTAGGCTCCAGAGCTCTTGCAACTCTGAGTATCTCTCAAGATTTCATTGAGATAATAACTGAATTATTTAAAAAATAGTGGTGGTATGTGAGAAAAATGCGAACAGAAATCTGCAGGGACTAAGAACACATTTAAAAACACAAATTTCTTTCCAAATGTCTTCTTAGTTATGAGAGGAGACTTGCCAATGGGGGATCATGAGTGTTTAAGGGAAAAGAATCATTCACAACCAGATGCACTACTGAAAAGTATTTGAAGTTCCAGAGACTCTACCCAATCTCACTTGCATCAAACTACCAGATCCTCCTGAAATCACTAGCAAGCTCCTGTTTGTAAAGCTGCAGAAAATCAGTGGTAGCTTTTCACAAAATGCTGAGTTGTCCATGTCAAGAAAATTATAGAAAGTCAGGCTATAGGCAGGGGGGGAGGGTTGGAAAAAGAGAGTATTGTTTATGGAACATGAAAAGCTCCAGCGACACAATATATGGAATTCTGAGAGAAACAGGCCCTCCTTTCTTTCTGTACAATTCAAATAATTCCAACGGCAGACTGGATATTCCCCAAAATGAGTTAGAAAAGCACAGGGCTGTCAAACCAATTTAGAAAGGGAAAGTTGAAGTAAACATGGTGACTTACTATTTTTTTTAAGCCTTAATGTTACCCTACACAGTGTATGCTTTTCATAGAATAAAAATAAGTATTAGGTGGACTTTCAGCCCGATACAAAGCGACTGCATGGGCATTTGGAGAAAATGTGTGTTGTGGAACTACCCATAGATACAGTCTCAACTCAAACATGATACTCCACATGCACATCTTACATCATCTTTTTAGGCTGTCTGTGGATCTGCAAAAAATCCTTATGAAGTTCCACTACTGACTTGGAGTTGTCTGCTTCTAGAGTGGTACTCTCATATTTGCCTAAGATGCTCTAAAGATCAAAAAGGCAGGCATTTTTATTGCTCTCATGTTTGTATGTTCACGAAGGTGGTGATCATCCATTAGAGTAAAATAACCTGAATTCATACCTTATTACTGTTTTGCCTCCTTACTCCAGCTGTGATTAGGAACTAACTCCAGAATATGAGGAACTCTTTCAATCTTTGTACTTGTTTCTCTTCAGGCTTGTGGAAAGCAAATGAAGGACTTTTGTCTTCCTCAGTTATGGAAAGATGGTTTCCAGCATTTTGCAGGACTCAGTTTGTACTCAGAAAAGGAGCAGTAATAGAAATGACAAATAGTTCCATGACAATTTCCACTTCCCTACATGTACTTTTGATTAAAAATATATGTATAATTATTTTTTTGGAAATTTTGAAAAACTGGATCTAAAGAAACAAGATCAAAGAAATCACAAGGCCTCTCTTCAGCCTGCTCTAGAGCAATTATACCTGGGAAAAAATGTCAGTTATAAACTTTTTTCCTAAGGGATTCGTTCTGTTTTTCAAAGTACTGCTTTCGTGGATGAGTTCCTACCAAACAGAAGAAAAGCTGCACTCTTTGCCAAGTCAAGGAGATAGTGGATTCAAAGCCTTGCTCGCTTTCTATTAGAAAGACTATAGCCTGGTGAGCAATCTTACTGGACTTGTTTTTCATCCACATTAATGGACGACCTGAAACTTGAAGTCAACTGGGCTTTCTCTTGTGGAAAGATTACTGTCTAATTCACTCCTGACTTGTGTGTTTGAAAGGAAAGGGGCACTTTTTTGCTTTTTTGACACCGACTAGTGTGGCTTTTAAATGAGAAGCTAAGAATCACACCAACAGATCACATTCATGCAGTCTGAGCTGTTTGCACTACTTCTGTAGGGTGAGGAGAGTGAGAGGACAAACTAGAGTATGAGGGTCTAGGAATTAACCAAAAAATTTTAATTTTACATAGAAAATTCCCTTTGATAGTTCTAATTACATTCAAGCACACAACATGTGGATGTTGTCTTGAGGTTTTAATTTTTTTTTAATTCTACTTTAAAACAGATTTGCTTGCTTGTTTTCATCAAAACAGTGAAAACGTGACCAAAACTTAAACATTCCTAGCTTTTAATTAGGAGGTCAGCAGTCTCTCACGTAACTTTCCTATGAATGACTCTGGACGTGAAGGTTTAGTATAAATCAATCTGACATGATTGCAGTGCACTCTGTAGAGCTCCTAACAG
The DNA here is from genome assembly GCF_028389875.1 of Rhea pennata. Taxonomy (NCBI): domain Eukaryota; kingdom Metazoa; phylum Chordata; class Aves; order Rheiformes; family Rheidae; genus Rhea; species Rhea pennata. The sequence goes on along the minus strand of NC_084670.1, from coordinate 9,540,451 downwards.
CCACGAGGTGTCTCTACGAACTGTCTCAGAAAGGGTGTGAGTTCTAGTTAACAAATAAGACAAAACTGAAATGCACTCTCGGCAGAAACCTGTTTGTTTGTCTGTAGCTGCAGAAGTTTTCTTTAATAAATGACTCCTGATAGAAAAGAACCATGATCTTGAATATCATGACAGCTCTATCCAAATAACTGAGCAGTACTAATACCAGAGAAAAAAATATTTACAGAGTCAAAGAATGGTAAAACAAGGGACTACATCTGGAAGTAGTAAAGGAAAACCTTAAATATGCTAGGAAAAAGTTCCAACAGTGGAAGTCACTTAGACAAAGAAATACGTTGCTAGCTGAGAATGCATGAGGCAACACTAATAGAGGTGCTTCAGAGATGAATTTTGAATTTTATCATAATAACTCTATTTGGCTGTGTGATCAAGAGCATTAAAACCCATGCTGATTCTCAGAACTTGAAAACTCACAATCCTAAACCTACATCTGCATTTGGGCAGCAACAAAACACACAGTGAATGCTTTCTGCAAAGAGTAAGTGATTAGGAACTAAAATACTGTTGAAATACAGGAAACAGGACACATCCAGGAAACGTCATTGTCCCAATAGTCATCATGTCCAAGGAATTAGCCAACATGGAGTTTTACTGACTTTTTTAGAACTTACTCTACACTTACCAGTTAAATAAAGCTATGCATAAATGAAACAGCATGGGGAACAGATACATAAATTGCTTTAAAATCATGCAGCAAACACAAACAAACATTACAAGCAGAAGGCAAAACTTTTGACTCAAAAGCTGAACCAAGCACACAGGCACTTAATTTCTTTGACGATGAGAAGAAAATATCTTTTGCAAGCAAAGACAAAGAAGATGGCCTGAAAGTCAGAACCATGACCACTTCTTCAATCTGTCTCTTCGAAGAAAAGGATAAGCCAGTTGTCTGTGGTCAAAGTGTAAAGACAGGATAGCTGGGTCATCAGAGCTATGAAGTACAACATCCTGGAGCTCTAAGAGCTGTAAGACCTGTACCTAAATTAGGGCCTATGTGGCTTCTATATATGTGGTTCTTATCTCCAAATTAACTTCTAGTAAAGATAATCTAGGACAGACCTCCCTGGTGAGATGTTGAGGTGAAACCATTAGTTCCTGCCCTCCATTCTGATGAGAAAATGCTACCAATAAAAATGACTGTTCACAGTATGTGGCAATACTAAATGTGAGCAGAGACAAAGTGATCTAACCCACTGGGAAGCAAACGAAAATATGTATTAAACCTCATACAGGGAAGGCCAAATCTTAAGCTGTGAAGCACTGTAACTATATTGATGTCTATAAAGAACGTACCCTATAGAGGCAAAGTCACTCCATCCTACATGACCTGCTAGTTAGGTATCCTTGAATTGTCTTCCATTAAGAGAGCACCCAAGGACCTTCTCCTCTACCACCATACTCATCCAAAGCTGCTGTAGGACTTTCACCTCTCTGCGGCTTTCCAAAGCTGGGCAGGAAGCAACAGTTGTATGCAAGAAAAAAATGTTGAGAATTCAGTCTTTTCTAACTTTAATCTGTTTTTATGAACTAACAGCACAAAAATGTCCATTTGGGTCAGTCTACAGACTGTTGTTTCACTGATGAGACTCATGGGTTTTTCCAGCTTCATTTTAAGTTTGAAATGGATACATTTGAAGGAACTTTTTTCCTTGAAATGCAGATAATTACATGAGTACTGTTTCTGTTTATAAAAAGGCATTTTCCAAAAAAAAAAAAAAAAAAAAAAAAAAAGCTCTAATATCTTACCCATCTTGCATGCAGAGAACCAAAACACAAAGGCCACGTCTGGACTGTCTCTGAAGCCCCAGATACCAAGACAGCTAGCTTGCAAGCAGAGTCTTTGATAAGCTTGAAATAGTGCATGTAGACCCTTTGGGACCCAGGTGCCTTGCATGCTTTGTAGATCATGTGAAGCATATCCTACACATGGAGAATGATTAGGAGAAGGAAAGTGCTGGGCTTACATCTGCTCTGGCTAATTCTCTTTCAGAGCCACACACATCCACTAAAACAAGACTTTGATTTATCCCACCACATTTTCAGACACTTCAAGTTTAGTTTCCCTGGACTCAGTGAATTGCCACTGATTGCCCATTCTGTAGGTCACATCCAGCTGCTGCCTTCCATCTTTTCTACTGCATCCTAGTACCTGTGACAGAGCAGTCACAGGATGTGACAGGAGTCTGGTGTAACTGCTCCTGTTTTCTATTCCCTCTACCTCACAGTATTGCTGTTGTCTTAGTGCTAAATCTGGGGCTGCAGCAAGAGCCCTTGCACCTCCCAACTGCAGCAGACTCCAGTCTCAATGTTCCCATCTTGCAATGGATTAAGTGGAAGCACTGCTGGATGAGCAGATACCAGCATTGTGTAAGGCACAGGTAGCAGAGCCCAGAAGGAAACCACAGAGCCTTAGCATGACTCATTGGCTACTCTAAACTCTAGCCTCTTGGTAGTTCTAAAGACTCCCAAAAAAGAGCTAAAGTTTGTAGCAAATGGGACAAAGGGACTGGTTTGGCTTTTTGCTGTCTAGAACTAGCCTAGTGCTATCTTCCAGGATTGGAAATGGCTTATATGTGTTCATAGACCTCTTCCTTTGTCTCTAAATTGGGGTTCAAACCTGATAATGGCCAACTAAAGATATAAAAAAGCGACAGCACGTAAAGTGAATCATTGCTAGATAATTCTTTATAGCTGACAGCCTGAGCTGAGTGATAACCAATGGCAGCTTCTCCATTTCGACAAACTTGAAATTCCCTGAGCCAGCTTAAACCACCTTCTTCTACAAAAACACCAGGAAGAAGAGGGATAACTTTACTCTCCCCTTGTGGACCAGCAATCGTGTTTAGGGATACTTGCAAAACTGATAGATGAATCTGGTCAGTCCTGAGGCAGATAAACCCTTGTAAAGAGGAGGAGAATAGACAAACAAGACCAAGCACATGCTCTTCCACTAATCCTAAATGTGGCAAGGAATTCAAAGGGCCGCAAAAAAAGAAGAAAAGCACGTTTGCCAAAATAAAAACAGTATTTCTACTGTTTTGATAAGCACGATGGATGATAAAAGGTCTTGGAAGGCATTTACTCTATTTCATATTGGAGTGCTGCTAAAGCCGGCATGGCAAGAGACTATAACCCTGTAAACATATGTTGTGTGTTAGATTCTGATCTGGCAGCTTGCCTTAATTTTGCTTTTTTAAGGCTCCAGTGAGTTCCAAATACACTTCCATGTTTGTATTCCAGCAAATGAGCAAGACACAGAATGCTTGAGTGACAGGGACCCTGAAGTTCACTGGACTATAAATTAACAAAAATAAAAATAAAAATAAAAAGCCTTCATTAGTGTTGACACATCAGACAGAGGATGACAAAAATATCAACAAATACTTTTTCTGTCCCTTTCCCTGCCTTTTTCTTTTCACAGTGTGTACTGGACAGTTGCTGACAAGGAAACACCTTCACAGATATTCAACCTTTTTCTTTGCTACTCCCAGCCCCCCACAGAAAAAGCACCCCAGAGAGCATCCTCTCAATAGCAATTAGTCTGGGTCTCTGTAGGTGCAGACGAAGAATATTCTTTCAAGAGGCATTTTAGTCTCCTCGAGATTGAGAATTCCAGTTCATATAAACAAATACAGTTACAAGAGGCAAAGTTGATATGGATTTATGCATGGAATGTATAGACGGAACAAGCAATTTGATAATGGAGCTGACAGGCTATTTCTAATAATGCCCAAGTATGTGCAGACTGAATGGTTTAATATACATACTGATCCAAAGACAGTATTATTTTAACCCATTTAATACCTAATCATTCAGATGAAGGAAATATCTCTCTTGGGAATTCTCTTGGGAATTAATCTTGACCTCCCAAAGCCTGATTATTGGCAAATAAATCCTTTACACATAGCATTCTTGCAGACAACAAACCAAAATACAGGATTTTTTTTTTTAATCATTTACAGAATGAAGTTGTGATTACTTTCTAGGAACACTACTTTCAAGCCTCACAGCATAAACGCAGCAGTTTCCCTCTCAAACCTCTCTCCATTCCAAGGAACTGAGTATTTTGTTGCACAGATTTGGTGAATTTCTGAAGAGACCCTCTTTGCTAACATGGAGTTTCTCCTTATGCTTCTATAAGCTCAGCTGGAGAAACTCAAGATGCTCTGTAAAAATCCTGAGCAAAGCACTGTCCTACCTGGCAGAAGCTGACAATACCTCATTGGGCATGGATTTACTGTGGCATTTGGAAGTGCACAGGAATTAGATACACAATGTTTTTTTCAGTCAGGAGCAGGTTGAGAAATGAAGCCTTGATGCTTCTTAATTTCATCCCTCTGTGAGCAGGAAACAGGTACCTGACACATCTATTTTACGGCCTCACACCCTACAGCATATGGAAAGATCCCAAAGGGTTGGCTCACAGTAACTACCTGGGGAATTAAGATTTGGTCAGTCTTTCCATACCCATGCTCGACACCTCTCCTTTAATGAGAGGATCAAAAGCTGGACAAAGTTGCCCTCTCTCTTGGGCTTATATACTGCATAAAGGCACTAAGAGAATGGAAGAGGCTATACAGAAGCCTCTAGTCATATTCAAGCTATAGATAACTACATAATAACCTCACATCTCCAGTGGGCAGTATACCAACAGCTACGTGATGTCAGATTGAAGGTGTTTCAGGCTCATTATTCTGTCCAGTCAGTAGCCAAAAGGAGATGCCCCAGGAAGAACATACAGAATTTTCTATCTCTCCTCCATTAAATACAACATAGATGGGGCACTAGGCTGCCATTCTGGTGGCAACCCACAGCAGGACAACTTGCTACAACCAGTCAGACATAAATGATGTACTGCTGTGTGCTAACTGCCTCCTGCCCCCAACCAGATGCAGCTGCCTTTGAAGAAAGGTACAATGTCCTGCGTGTGGATGTACATAACGAATAAAGTCTTTTAAAGCATGTGAGAATGAAAGCTGTCATCAAAATGTACTGAGCAATTATGGGTTGAAGGTTGAACTATTATTACTTCATGCCCTTCCATTCCCCTTCCCTCCAGGGTGGGAAGAAGGGAAGAAGGGAGGGGGAGAATTATTCATTTGTATTCAAGCACTTCATTAATGTTTATAAGAGAATCCAAACACGCAAGCAAAACAAGGACAAAACACTCGCGCCAGACGTGTGATGCGATAAATGTCACTGGAGCAAATATTTAGATCTGTTTACAGAGAGGCCTATTAAGTCCTTTTTGAAAAGCTGTGCAGTGTTGTGGCTTGGTCTCTGCCTAGCAGCTCCAGCGTAAACAAATGGAAGATGCTAAGTCTCTCTCTCTCATTTTGTTATGACATCTGGAAACCTAAGGAGGTTGGGAGAAGCCAACTGCCTGCTCTACTGCAATGTCTAGCAAGAGTCTGCTTGCTGCATAATGGCAGGACATGCAAAGTGGAACTGCTGAGTTCTACAGCCTGTGCCAAAATCAGTGGATTCTCAACACAGTAATCCCTTAACAAAAACTGCTGCAAGGCAAGTGGCCTTGGTTCATTGCTAACGATGCAATTCCACGTGTTCTGCCATTTTTAAAGAGCATTTGTATTTGACAAAAATCAGTTTCATTTGGGACTAAAATGGGGTATAAAGATGCAGGAAGGAGATGTGTCCCATAATTCCCTCCCTGAGGAACTGTGGGGTTCTTTTTCTGTCTAGTTCTATATTCAGATACCAACTGGACATAGCAATCAGCCTAGTCTTCTGTAGATGAGCCATTCACCTCACCATTTCATTGACTCTAAGTCCTCCACATACATATATTTCTTTTTCTAAGAGAATTAAAGAAGCTGAAAGACTTAAGAGAAATTTATAGATGAATAAACCACAATCTTAGCACAAGATGGATTAACATATTTAGGTTGTTTCAGCTTCTAAGGTCAGAAGGGACGGTACTGATACGCTGGAGGCCTCATTTCAGTATCTTCCTTCAAAATGCTTCCTCATGCCTCAGTTTCCACAAATTATGTAAGCTGTATAGATATAAAACTGCCCTACAGATACACTAATCATCAGGATTCCTGGATCCTGCAGAAACAGGCTTTTCTAGGTCTTATCTGATGCCCAACTTGCTTCCTTTCTGTTCTGAAGCACTGGTGCTCAGACTATACAGATGAATAGGACTTTGCATAGTGATTCCTAGGAATGCTGTCTGAACCACAGCAGAATCTGATCATTTTCCATTTGAAACTCTCCTTCTGACTTACCAGGTTTATTTCTGCTTTCTTGATTGCATCAAGAATTCATCATCAAACCACAAATAGCCCCACTCAGCCTGCTTGTTAAGCATACCTAAATCACAAATAAATAAGAAGAATATTGACTAACATTTTTTCCCTAATTTTCTTCATGAATTACTTGGCTATACAAAGCGCCTTTCTACATAAACTGGAGGAAAGACGCTGTGGCCAATTTCCAGGACTGTAATAACAGTTTGGTCCCGTATTCCAAATTTGAGTTCCTGGGCTCCAAGGACTGCACTATTTGTTTTATGCTGAATGGGAAGTACACTGAGCTTTACCCCAGAGAAGAGAGGCATACTTACACTGCCCACTGCAATGCAGCGGAAGAGAGCTCTAACTTAGCTGCAGACAAATCCATTTGGATATTGGTAGCAATCCAGTTCTGCAGAGCTAGCTTATTTCCCTGGCTGGAACTCAGTATGGACATTCCCTGACAACAATATTCAGAAACTCCAGCACTACTAGTACACACTGCTGTTACCAGAACTGTAAGAAAAACTGTTACAGCTAATAATAACAGCAGAAGGCAATGAAACTCTGAGAACTAGCTGTTGCAGGCAAAGTTTATGCTGAAGTAACCACAGAGACTCCCCCAGTGTTTATCATCTCCGTCTTCAGTCACCTTGACTTTCAGGGACCATTGTTGTAAGTGTCACTGTTCTGCTCCTTGCTGGTGATGATACGGGTCTTTGTTTTTTCCATGTGCTTCCATAGGCTCATGAATTGATTATAGTCAGCACTTGGAAGCACTAAACTGTTGCATAGAAGGCTTAAGTACAATTTGCGCTGCTGCTGGCTGTCTTCAGTGATCTATTTGTGTCAAGTCTTTTGAGGAGTCTCCCACTGGTATCTTCAAAGCTATTCTCTCAAGTTTAAGAAATTACAGCAAAACACACCCTTTCCTTCCTCGACTGGTAGGGATGATGCGTTACTAGACCTGAAAAGTCTCTTTGGTTCTCTTAGAAACTGTAAGGCGGCTATGGTACTTGGTGTGTGGGAAGAAGGGGGAAATGTACGTGACTACACGACTTGATAAGCAAATAAATATTGGTCATCCTTACTGTATAACACGAATTAATCTTTTCAGACCTAAACTTTCAATATAAAATTCTGGCTGATTTTTTTCTTTTTAAAATTAGATTCTTGCAGAAAATGCACAACTTAGTGGCTTGCTCTCAAACAAGTTTCTTTAGGGATGCCACATTCAGCTGTACTTCTTGCTCTTGGTGTTATTTTTCTACCCTTAATGCTTTAGACTCATGTTACTAATGCCAGGCCTTGAAAACATGTCAGTAGCATGCTGAACATCCACAGGAAAGAGAGAGGAATCTCTTCCCCTATTTTTGTTTAGCTACCTCCTGCTTCTCCACTTTAGAGCTAACCCTTGAGGTTATTTATGTTATATGACCTTGAGATAAATGGCATTTGGCAGGCTGCTGGATGAATTTGTGTTTCAAATCAAATGTTCTCAGTTTCTCCCACTAACAATGGGAATAATTCTTGAATGTCTTTTTGGGGGTATTTCTTCCCATTTCATTGCTTGCCATGGAGTTCTTTTGTAACTACATCAGAACTGGTGAACTTTAGCTTGACTTGCTTCTTCAGTGCAAGTACCAAGTGGTGTGTGTGGTTTCTTTCTGTGGTTTTGTGTGTGTATGTGTGTTTTCTCTTTGTCCCACAGTATCTGCACTGATGGTATTAGACCTACGATTGTTCTATAAAAAGCTAAGATCCCTTGAATGATCTGCCAGAGGCTTTATCTCCGAACAATCTTTGTCTGTACTTGCTTTGCTGTTAACCAGTTTTGACTCTACTCCATAATGACTAGAGTTGCTTTGCTTTACTGATACATATCAAAGAGAACTGCTAAAATTAACTGCTCATGAACTGTGTCCAGGATGTTAGATTAACTCATCTAGAATCCTTCAGTGAACAAACTGATTTATGATGTGTTATGACATTGTTACTTGATGTGTTGCACAACAACTCAATTTTAAAAAATGAAGAGCACTCCATTAATAAGAGATAAATCTTTCCAGTGTAATTCAAATGAATCTGCAACAGCTTTAGAGAGAGCACGATAAGGGATCTTGTGTGGGTTTTTGTGATTGTTTTACACTCCTACAAGTATCTTCCACTGGGATCGCTTTGTCAGTAATGACAAAATCCATCCTTGGCCAAAATACGACCATTTGGGGGAGATTTTAGCTCTCTGTACTACTAAAGACACAACAACGTACTACCAGTGATTCTGGAAAACTCATACTTTCAGGAAGTTTGAGAACATACATCAAGCACTGAATTTAGTGCCCAACTATGTTTTCTTTAAACTTCACAGTCATAATTTGCTGAAGTCTTTGCATGCTAAGTCCCTTGCATGCTTGTCCAACCATAATTAACACACAGCAAGTGCTCAAAGCAGTCTGTTTACGTTTCAGAAAAAAAAATTTATGCATTAAGATATAAATAGATTATTTTTTTAAGTCAGCACTATTCCATTACTGGAATATGAACCAGTGTAAATGCTGGCCTTAAATTACTAAGTTTCTAGAGTGTATTTCAGATATATATATATGCTAAAGTCTTAGGTCTCTCTGGATACCCAGCTTCACGAAAAATGCCTTTGAAAGTGAGCTTGAATTATATACTGTACATTATGTCTCATTTCACAGCCAAGTCACTTGAGTTAATAAAGAAAATCCTCCCTGGTCTCACACAATTAGCTGGGTAAAAAGCTAGTCTGTGCAAGTCTGCATACAGCCACAAGCCTACGTATAAAGCTGAATAATGTTGCATGCCTGTGAATGCCTGTTGCCTCAACTCTCTAGTTGTCATCTCTCCCTGAGAAGACCTGGGTTATTCCAGAATGGTATGACTTGGTTTTGTGGCCTGATACTCACAGCCTTAAGTAGAGAGAGAGAGAAAAAAAAAAGAAAAAAAATGAAAAAAGAAAAGAAAGAGAAAAGAAATAAAAACAAAAGAAAAGCTACTTAGTGTTCTGTGAAGAGAAAGGAGAAAGGCCGAATGAACTGAACACAAGTTTGCTTGAAGAGGGACTAACTGTAGGGGATGGATGAAGAAAGGTTACTACATCCTATGACTTAATTGCTTGCAGGAAATAGCACTCCCTGAGACTTCTTGGGGTTGTTGGGATGTATCTCTTCAATTCTGTTTTGCCAGAGAGCCTGTGACATTACTCTCCTCAAAGGGTTTTTGTTCCTAATAGCAGCCCTGGAGGAAGACCACTTGAACCTCAATCATCCCTGAAAAATGGGAATAATGGCTCCATAAAAATGGGGATCCTGTAAACAGATCAAGGGTAAATCCATTAAAGGCCACAAAAGCTCAGATAACACAAGAAGGCCACAGGTCTTGCATACTTTAGATGGATTTCTAAAGCAGAAGCGTTGATCCATAGCTTCAGCTTAGAGCTCTTCAGGCAGAGAACTCAAAGTGCAATTACTCCCATTTTACAGATGGGAAAACTGAGGCCAAAATGGGTAACAGGAGTTATCCAAGACTACTCAGTGGCAGACCCAAGAGTTAAATCCATTCTCCTGAGATCTGTACTTTGCCTGCAGTAACATGTTACATGCCCATAAGCCTGCCAGAAGGCCTCTATTATAGACCAGCTTTAACAGTTTTAAATGATGAATAATTGCTGTTTTACAGTTCCTGAAAGGATGGCCAGCTGCAGTCTCAAACCTGCTGCACACCACGGCAGAGAGCAATGCCAAATTCCTGGTTACTGTCAATACCGAGGTAACTCAGCACAGACCAGAAGCTGACACTATGGCCAAAGACAAGTGAGAAGACACAGCCCTCTGGCCCATTCAAACTGTCGGTCTTTTCTCATTATCTGTACAAATATTACCAGTGGCAATGGACTAAATTTTGTAACAGTCCTTTATCGAGTTCACTTCCCAAAGGTCCCACAAACACTTACCACTGCAAGAGATGTTTTGTTTCTGCTTGGTTGATGGCTGCCTAGAGGCAGAAAGAGTTTATCCCTGTTCTTCATTCATATTCCTAAGCCATTACTTGAAGGTCAAAATGATAAGCCTGTTTTTATTCAAAAATGTACTTTCATGGGGTTAAATGATTTCCCTATTCACAAGAACACTGATCAAAACTCGAAACAGGGGTTTTATTTCATAGCCAGGAACTCAGAGAGTTCAGTTCATTCTTGCACTGCTCCACCAATAGAGCATCTCAGCTGCCTGAAGCCAGACCCATATTAGCACTGCTTTGGCCATTACTTGATACTAGAAACCTGATTTTGTTTGATTGTGTGTCTTAATAAGCCATTTCCTTCAACAGGGAAATGATAAGATTAGTCAAGGTTATTTTTTCTAGACCCTTTTCCTGTGCTAATCAGAAAGGAAAGTCAGTACAAACAAGTAAGATTTTCTATATAATTAACTTTTATAAAAAAATAATTTTTGAGATTCTAGCATGCTTACCCATCTCCTCCTCCTGTGATACCCCCAAAATAAAGAATTAACTGAGACTGAAAGCAAACTACAAGTTAGCAGCCCAGTTGGCTCCTAAAGCTCTTTGCTATGTCATGGACAGATCTTCATGTCATACAAGCCTCAGGCCTTTTGCAACTAACAGTGCTGCGAGGATTTGGCCAGTGCCATAGAGCCAATGAGACGCAGTAGGATGTATCCTACCACATTTCACTTCTGGAATAATATTAATCTTGATGATGATTTCTAAAACTATAAATCAATCATGTGCCAGAAATACAAAGATCTTCAAAAAGTTGGGCATATTTCTCAAATCACCCTTTCGCCCTCTCACACTCTGCTGACTCTTCAAATTCTATACTGTGAGCATTCTCTTGCATTTAAACAAATATTCTCCATCACTATTATGCTGTCACCTGTAATAGGAAAAGTCTGCAAGAAACCAAAGGAAAGCAAAATTTGTATGGTGGCAGAAAGTGTACAGAGAATAATCAGTCTTCATTGTGACTGTTAACAAAAGCAAGGGAGCTTAATGGAGACCTTGGAGTTAATATAGTCTCTAAAATATTGAGGGGGTACTGTCAAGGCACAGAATCTCCTACTTTAAAGAAATATTTTCCCTGTGTTCCTCGTAAGTTGACTTTTATTAAAATGGAAAGAGGTTTGAAAATAACTTGAAGGTTTCTGTTTCCTTTTTCTCATTTCTTGGCTCAGGCAATGAGCCTGATGAATTTCACTTTCTGCTCTATGCAGGAAGCAACTTCTATTTTCTGTACTGGGGATATTTTGTCTCCCAATGGGTGTCCCAATACAAGAGTTAGGGTAGAAGAAGCCAGTTTCATGGAAACTGGGGAAAATCTAAAGCATTTAGTCTTATTCCCTTAATTGTGTTGTTATAGCTAACATTTTGGCTATGGCTGAATTGCCAGCTCTTCTGAACAGTGTTAAGCAGCCTGAATCAGCATCTCAAAGGACTCTGTGAACTTGCAGGAAAACTCAAATATGAAGAGCCTATGGACTGGAACTCATTTGAAGAGCTTCATAACTTTCATGTTAACCATGCCTAAGAAAAGAAGAAATCAGGACCCTTTTTCTTTTCTTTTTAAAAATCCTTTCTCTATTTGCCAATAAGCATTTCTGGGGATGGTCCTGTGTTACCCCCGGCTCTGAGGGACATTCTGGAAGGAGTAAAACAAACAGAATTTGTTTCATACCCAGTGGTCATTCACATTTGACACCACAATCCACAGGTATGGGCTACGATCCTGATTCTGAAGAAGAAAAATAAAATTCCCTTCTGACATCTGCAAGACTCTTCACCTTTCAATGTTGTTACAGTGCCTGGACGGAGGTAATCAGCAGCGATCCACTGGTAACAAATCTAATTATAATATTTCAGGGACAATGATTTCTTCAGGCATAAAGGGCCGAAAGGAGTCTATACATGATGAGAAATGGAGTGTCTAGACCTATGTTAAATGACCCTCAAAGTGGAAAATCCAGGGTCTTTGATCTTATCCAAACTAAAAATACTTTTATTAATGAGCCTCCTCAATTCATACAACATCCATCCCCAAATGCTCAACACATGGCTTTAATTTACATTTTTTAGCAACTTTCATTTATATTGTGCTAGAAGTCCTGAAATGACTTGTAGTAGAAGCTCTAAAAACTGGAAACCCAAAAGGTAAGGGCTGCTGTTAGAAAAACTAGTGATAAAAGCAGTAGTCATTTATGCTAATTCCAGCTTGAGTGTCTGACAGAGGTATCAACCATGTCACTTTTAATTCCGTATGGATTTAAATGACAATGCGATCCAATATATACAACAACAGTGACACAAAGCATCTATAATGCACTTCCGAGCACCAGAGAAAGCAAATCCATGGAGGAGAATGAGATGCCGTGACTACTCCTTGCTGTGACGAGTGCAACCAGTTATGTGTTTTAGTTGCATGTCTATTCTCAGCCTGCAGAGAGTGTAACTTCGTTTCATTTCCAGACACAAAAAGTGAACAATTAGCTCAAACAGTGGTATTTGCAATTTTAAGCTCCGCAATCACCAGTTTAATTCCTGGTGTATCATGCAAGCTGGAAACCATAATGCTGTACGTGTTTTAGAAAGAACATTAGGTCTGCAAGTTGTTGCAATATTAAGAAAAATGTCTTAGGGACTTCAACCCAGAAAGGATTTGAAAGGTTCAGAAAGGTATGCAAGTTTTGTGATCATTCTGCTGTGCTTTCTGTGGATTTTAAATCTAAAAGCACATAGGCTGTGAATTGCTTATCAGTTTGAAAGGAGGATTTGGAAAGCATGTGGGCACTAGGCAGATATGTTTCCATGCAAAATAAGGTCCTTCTAATGCTTGCTGTTGGAAGTTAGAAAATGAAGCACCCAAAACACTGGTCCTTGTTAAAAATCTCAGGCTTTGTGCACATTTAAATGGTGCATGTTCTGGGGAGATTTCTTAAAATCCCCTACCCAAACAAGTGGTGATCTCATTAATAGGACCAAAAGATGAAAGAAATCACACTAATTTCATGTGGCTCAAGTGATAATGTTATGATTTCTGCTCTGGGTTTTTACCTATCTCATCAACTCCTAATGAAAGTGAAAAGATTAATGAGGATTTGAAGCATATGGCCTAGTACAGAGGAAACCGTTTTTTTACAGTACACCCCTCTGAAGTTTCAAATACGCTTTTCCAGGAGTCTGCTGCCGACCTCTGTCTCCACAGGAGTGCAAGGTGAACGAGTGCCCTTGCTTAAGATCATTCCCAGCCTTTTCAGTACAGGAACCTCTGACTAGCCGGAACGATGTGGGCTGGCTTTATAATGTGGATTGCTACTCACTGGGGAGCTGAGGGGAGGCTGTTAAAGACTTTCTGAGGACTGTAGGTTGCACTATACTTGAAGTTGAGGTTTTTAAGGTCAATGGCTCATTCTGTTTATAGGCAGAGCTCGCTGGGGGTAAGATCCTGACTGCTGTTGCAAGAACATCAGAAAGCAATAGCAGCCACTGAACAGAGAAAGAGAAAATCGTTTAGTGAAGAGGGGCATATTTTACATTTACTGGGTGAAGAGTTCGGAGAAGGTAGCCAAATGCTTCAGGAGAGATCCCACCAGCATTCGAAAGCAACATCAGTGTTTAATTTCTACACATTAGTAATGCTCAGTGGCCTCTATCAAAGTAGGGACTATGCTGAAAGTGGGCTTGCTTGCCATGTTTTTTTTTTTTTTGGGGGGGGGGAGGAGGTTGTTCCTTGCAAAGCCGACCTTACAAAGATGCAATTCCTACCTCAAAGAGATCACAAGCAGCACTCCCAATTTTGCAACCATATCAACTAACACAGACCTCCTCAGCTCTGCTCGTGAGAGGCAGATACAATTGTCTTGGGATCAGATTTAACCAAGGGAGGCGTGAAAGATTACAGGGAAAGGAAGGGCTTGTACCTAACATGTTCTATATACACTTCTTGCAGTTATATATACAATAAGCACAGTAGATAGTGAGCTGCTCCCCGAGCCATTATGAAGTGATTGGCTTTTTCTTAACAGGCCTCAAATGTTAGGCTGGGCCTTTAAAGGGGGTTATTGTGAAGAAGCACACATAACTGGCTGTAAAAACCAACCTACAGTTACAGCTACAAAATGTCAGCTGCTGATCTTTTCAGGTGTTACTGTGACTACTGTAATTTTAATACCTGCATAGTTTCACCCTCAAGAGTTCTCCTTGGTAAAGATGCAAAGCAGCTTCACTGGTATTCAGAAAGAGTTAATGGAATGATTTCTACTTCTGCTATATGAATTTCTACCCTAAGGTTAATTTTACTGGGGGAATTTTTTTACCCCATGGTGTGTGGGGGGGAACAGTTTAATTAAATCCAGCAAGCTGAAAACTACATGCATGCATGTATAATCAAATCTTTTAATAACATTTCTTTAAATAATACTCAGCAATCAAAACAGAAAATATTAAACTCTTTTGATGACTCTTGCACTTTTGATGAAGCCTGAATTTTTCTGAAAGCAAAAACTGTTGAAATTTCTATTAGGCAAAAACACTTTTCCAAAAAGAAAAAAAATGCCATTCAAGAATAGTCCCTCAAATAAACTACACAGACTGTCAAAAGTCAACTAGCTCTGAAACCGATCCCTTTAATCTGGTTTGGAAAACCTTGAGCCAGGATCTTCCATTAACATGAACAGGCAAATTTTCCTTTAAGTCAGTTACACAAGTTCTATCAGCTCTGAGGATCTCAGCTTTGTGATTACAGAAATGTTTAATTTTTTAAGGCAATAGGGGAGATGAAATAGCAAGTCCACAAGCCATGGCCCTTCCTATATATTAGTGTATCATGCTGTTTTGCCATTGAAGGTCCAGCTTCAAGACTGCAGACCTGTCAGTGACCAAACTTGATGGACCACCCATTGGCCTTTCATTAAACAGCACTTGTTCCTCCTCTAATCCTATCACTAGAGTAATCAAAGCTGCCATGTCCCAGGGTTTGATGGAACAGCAGGACCCGGGAAATGAAGACTGATTTTGTTAACAAAGTCATTTCTGCCCCTTGAATGCTGTCTCATTGGTGGAAAGTAGGGAGACGAGGTTTGTTTGTGCAGAGAATGAGGCGGCAAAGAAATGAAAGGGAAAGAATGGTGAAGTGTGAAGTTTAATCTGGCACGGTCTAAGGTTTCTTTCTTTAAGGCAGTCTCTGATCCAATCAACGCTGGTTTGATATTTAACATCTCCCCCTACAGTTTGAAGTGATACTGACCTGAGAATACTCAGATTCACGACACAGAAAACTCAGATCAGAAGAGGAATAGAAAGGGGGTTTTCTGTTTTTCATTTGGTCTAATGACTTCTCTGACAGACATATCAGGATAATGTTGGCTCCTTACAAAAAATTCCCCCAGAAGACCTCAAGATTAAAGGCATCTGGCACTGGCTGAATGGAGATTCTCCCTGACGAGACCGAGCTAGTGATGGGACAGGAGTTTCATTTCTCATTTTCAGAAAGGAATATCAACGTGTTCTTGGTCTCCATTTGTGAGTCCTACAGAGAGACAAGCCTGAGCAGTAAGAGGTGCAGGAGGGATGGAGATACAGGGATGCCTACCATATACCTCCTCAAAGCAGGGTGGTCTTGGTAGAGGAGTAAGATCTTTGCCTTACTGACCTTACTGGCTCTGGGTGGCAACAAGATATTATTCTCAGGCATTTACCACCAAAGTTATGAGCTGGGATCCCAGTGCCAGCCCTCTTCAAAGGGGAGGAATGACCAGAGCAGACCCAGCCAGGGCCAGATCCGAGCAGCTGTAGGAGCTATCTGCAAAGTCCTCCCTGCTCAAACAACAGTGCTTGCCAGTCTGGAGAAAGTTTCTTCTAACCACAAGCCTGTGCAAGGGTCCTAGACAGGAGGGGGGAAGCCTGACCATCTCCTGCCCTCACCTGTGTACACAGGCATGCATCCGTGCAGCCCTGCCAGGCTGGCATGGCTGCATCCCTCTTGCATCCAGCATTGCACTGCCTCAGTCCAGGGTCCCCACCAGAGAGGGGCTAAAATCCACCTGCCCCTCTGCCAGCTAAGTCCAGGGCCTGCTGTATTTTGCAGTTGTGAGGTCAGTCTGTAAATTGCAATATCCAGGTGCAAAAGTTGTGTCTGCTTCCTCTCCTTGGTGTGTCTTTGACCTTTTTGGTTTTGTCTTCAATGAAAACCCTGAAACTACTTGAAGAAAAGGAGCTGTGAAGTTTGGATTTGACCTAAGTCTGATCTGAACTTCCTCACTGCAGGGCTTCTCACCCAGCTTATTGCTGCAATTTAGAAGCTTTTACTATCACCTGTATAATACTCTGGGTCCGCTTCTGGGTTTTGCGTCACCAACACTTGCTGGAATTGCTGAAACAAGGATGCTACAAGAATTTTTATAGAAAAGTAGCTGGTCACTGGGAAAGCATGGCAATATGAGTGATGTAGGTTTGGGAAAGCAGTACAACATACTTTGCAGAAATTCCAGGGAGAGCAGAGTGTCAAACTACAAAGTTTCTAAGCTTACAATAGAAAACAATGTGCTGTGCTCTACCTGCAAGAGCTAGCTCTCCAGGAAGCAGCCAATTATACGAGCCACCTTAATCTTTTCATCCGGCTAAGACAATCAACATTTCAAAGCAACGCACTGAACGTTTCAAAGAACGTTCTTGGTCAAAAATGCAAGTGTATCCGCTTTCTTTCAGAACAGATCAAAACCAAGTACCACACCAGGACCACTCCTAGATTTCTTCCTCCTCATGGTATCAGATTAACAGATTTGGTGCATGTAGTCAGATTAAATATTTGCAGTAGGACAAAGCTGCCTTTGAGGGGAAGAGGAAAAAGGCATTTTACTTTTTCTTAATTTGCTATAGGCAATAACACTGGACTTCAGGGGCAGAGGAACAAAAGCACTGACATGATTCAGCAAGCCAGAGTTTTAAAATGTAAACTCTGAATGTTGAAATTAAATGCAATATTCCTATAACAATAATGTTGAAAACAGGTAAAAACTGCTGATGCCCTTAGCAGATTTGGAATTGTAATTTATCACAGATGTTCTCATCAAACTGTACAAACACCCTACAAGACAAAAGCTGCTCAATTTCTGATTTCCACTTTAGTGTGTTTTAATTGTGTGTTCCTTAAGGAAAGCTCTAAAACCAGGAATTAGGAGGTGAAACCTAGCAATAGTAATCCACTCCACTAAATTAGCACAGTAATACACCAAGCAGTAGGACTGCCAGACAGTGTGATAACATTACAAATTACTATTGTTAAACAACTAGCCAGGTGTCAGGATGCATGAAATCTAGAGGAAGCAAGAAAATAAATATCTGGGTTGTTTTGTTTAATTTTGTCGCATGTTGTTTTGGTGGCCTTGTTCCCAGAAACTGCTTCAGACTGGGAAAAATCCTCCTGAATGCTGATCTGTTTTAGTAGTAATGTCAATTCTCTGTAATAATTAAAATGTGATGTATTTTTTTAATCAACTCAAACTTTTTGTATAATATTCAAACTTTCTGCCATTTACTTACCTGTAGCAGCACTACTTTTCCTGCTTTCTTTTTAGTTCACTATTATTGCAAAATGACAGAGAAATTTTTTATTCTATTTAAAATTTAGTGAATAAGAGGAAAACAAAATCATGGTAAGAACAGCGTGTTTTGTACTCTATCCTCCTTCTTTTCCCCCTTTCTCTCTAAAAAAAAGTGTAATAAGATTGACATTTAAAAGACTTCCAAGTGGTAGAATTTTAACCAAGTGCTTACATGTGCTTGAGTCTAACTGCTAGCTTTAACCTAATATAACCAAATGCTGTAGAAAGACTGTTGGGTGTCCAGAATGGTTAAGTATTTTAATTTCACCTTAAAGATGGGGTTCAACAGAGAGCATAGACAGTTAAACCTTTTGAAGAGAACAAGGTAAAGCCAATTCCTTGTTTTATGTGCATGTTAATGCAGATGTCTAGGCCTTCCTTTTATTTTAATTGTTTTTGTTAATAAACAAAAAAAACCCTCCAGATGTATATGCAACCAATTTTCTCACGTGAAGTCTGTGTGCAGTTAGACTCACAGTCGAGTACACCAAGTAAACCACAATTTAGTGAAAGCTAGACTCTTAAAGCAGTTACCATTCAGAGAAGTGGGTGAAAGTATTCTAATGACAATTTAATCACACCAAAGATCAGTCCTATAATCCTTATTCACATATCACCAAGAAATTTTTTGCTCGAATTAGGAAAGAAAGATAAAGCTGGAAATAGTTGGATCTAAAACCATTAACGAGAAGCAGGTAAAAAATGAAGTATCATAGCAGTAACCAGCACCATCTTAAATTTCCCCTGCATTATTTGTTTTCTTCCACACATATTCATCTCCTGAATTTCTAGTAAATTTGATTTCATATAAACAGTTTCACAAAGCAAAGTCATTAGCTGTGACTGTGTTCCTGATTAATCCACTGAAATGAAATAGATCTCCTTGCTTAGTGTATTTGGTTGTTTAAAGCCAAATCCACTGAAAGACATTCTGGAGTCCAGTTACATCAGTAACTTTTGTTTCTTAATCTAATTCTTTTCTTTTTCTTTACCTGCTCTAAAAGTAAAAAAAAAATCAGTCAGAATAAGCACTTAATTTCTCCGAGCACATGACGGCAGAGTGAGCCAGTTTATTTTAACCTGGAGTGACTACTAAAATCAATAGTTTGCGTGTACTTAAATCTACTTGGACAACGTTAAATTTCTTTTTTCAGCTTTCATGCTTTATCCTCTTTCTGACAAGTACGATAGAGCTGGTTTATTTAAAAACAAACAAAAAGAAAACCCTTTTTATGCAGCTCCTGGGTAGGACAGGAGGTTTTCCTCAGAGCTGACAAGCCAGCGGACACACACTGTCACACCCTGGACTCCCTGCCCTCAACCGCACACATTTGCCTCTCAAATAGATCACACACTTGATAAAACGTGTAACTGTCTTTGCACACTTGCTTTTTTCACACATACACTGATCACTGTGATGGAGAACGGGCAGCTTGATGCAAAGGCCGCTGAAGCCTGCAAGACAGCCATCCCTTTGCACAGCAACACGCTTCGAGGTCCCCCCATTAACCAACCAAAATTTGAGGAGAGCTGCCTCCACCTCCTGGGATACACCAAGAGGCCCAGGAACCTCCTTACCTGGGAGAAGTTGAGCCCGTTCAGTGGGTGACACTGCTCCTCAACCCTTTCTACCGCACCCGTCGTCTTCTTCATCCTCTCGGCCTCCTGAGCAAGGTAGAGATCAAGCACTGGCACCCCTCTGGAGCGGATGTCAGTCTCCGTCAACGAGTTCACCATGAGCATCACCCAGACAGGCCTCTTACGCTCCCAGTTCCCGGCGATGGCATTGAAGAGGTAGTCAGCATAGAGCCCTTTGCCCCGCTGGTCCGGGGTCATCCAGTGGGGCAGCATCAGCTTGATGTAGTCCAGGTGGCGCTTGAGGCGGCGGTACAGCTCCCGAGGCAGCACATCCTGCAGGTTCTCTCCATGGGGCAGCATCTGGCAGCTGGCCAGGCCTGAGATGGTGTAGGGGTCGGTGAGGTCCAGCTCAAAATAGACACTGGAGCTGGCATGGAAGGCGGCCTTGGAGTTGTCGGGGATGAAGTCCCACACCCGCGTGTAGGGCACATGGATGGTGCCGAAGAGATAGGCAGGGGGGTCGCGGCGGATGGTCCAGAGGAAGGAGTTGAGCTCTCCTTGCTGTGGAGAGAGCAGAGGCTGGTCAGGGGCAGATGGGCAGAGGGTGGCGAAGGCTGCCCCGGTGCAAAGTGAGGGCAGGAGACAACCACACATGGCAAGCAGCCTGCGGGACACGGACGCCTGTCGCATGGATTGCCCGCAGGGAAGGGGCAGCGGGGGGAATCCTCTCCCCCATCTCCCCACACAAACCCTGGCTGAGCTCACGAGCCACGGACAGATGTGCGAGCGAAGGGGCTCTAATATAGCAGGAGCGGCGCAGTGACCCCCACTCTCTCTATATACACACACATTCCCTTAATGCATATAGCACAGCCTCAGCAGAGATGCCCCAAAACGGCCTTATCTCTCTGTATATATCTCTCTGTATACATCGGTTTAACCGCACGGAGAAGCCCTCTTTCTGCAGCGCGTGCGCGCGTATATATGCACAAAGCAGCCAACCGCCACGGAGGAGAGCCGGCGGGCGGCCGTGGGGGCACAAACGCACCCTGGCCCAGGACTCCCCGCTTGTGTCGGGCCAGCGCCCCCCGCGGCACCGGCACACCTGCGAAGCCACGCGTGTCCGCGGCGCCCGCGCGGGCGCCCCGCGCGCGCACACACCGGGCCAGGTCCCTCCTGCCGCGCCGCTCCCCCACCCCGCCCCCCTCCACACACACACCCGGGGCGGCCCCACTCCCGCGCCCCCCCCCCCCCTCCGCCGCCTCCTCCACCCGCGTCCCGGCGTGGGGCGCCCGGCGGCGGCTCGCCGCTCCCGGGGAGCGCCGCGGCGAGCCGGGCATCCCCGTCGGGGCTGCCCCGGGCGGCCGCGCCCCCGCTGGCGGCGCGGGCCCCTCGGCCGGCCCGGCCCGGCCCGGCTCGGCTCACCGAGCGGGGCAGGTCGCACTGCCCCGTGTCCATCTGCTCCCGCCGGGCCGCGGCGTCGGGCAGGAACCCCCCGAAGACGAAGCAGATCAGCGTCAGGTTGAGTTGCATCCCGCTTCCTCTCTCTCTCCTCTCTCTCTTTCCCAGATGAGCCTTTTTGGATTTCTAGGATCTTTTTTTTTTTTTTTTCCCTCCCCCTCCTCCTGCTCTTCCCCCTTTTTTTTTGGGCGCTTTTTTTTTTTTTTTAATTCAAACAAACTTTGCCAGTCCCATCTGCATCTGACAAGTGCAAAGGGAAGGACTGGCTGCCCCCTCCCTCCCGTGCGCTCCCCCCTCCCGCCCTCTTCCACCCCCACCCCCTCCGGCTCGGGGTTTGTCAGAGGCTCTGGATGCTTTGGGAGGACGGTTCCCGGGCTGCAGCTCATCGCCAGCCTCCGCCATGCTTTTATTTTGCAGACCGGAGAAGCCACTTCGGAGCTCCCTCCCGCCCTGCCGGTTTGCAAAGAGGTGTGTGTGGGGGGGGGGGGGGGGAAGGGGGGGATTGCCAAAAAAGAAAAAAATTGTTTTTTTTTTTACATGATTCCGAAGGGTTGAGAAGAGCCGCTGCTGACAGAGGATCTCGCCAGGCAGCCGGGAAGGCAGGCGCTGCTCCGCGGGGCGGCGGCACAAACCCGCGCCGCGGAGGCCAAACTCCGGCTCCGGCGGAAAGTTTCGCGCAGCCTCCCCGGGCCGCCGCCGCCGCCGCCGCCGCGCGCGGGGCCGCCGCCAGGGGGCGCCCGCTCCCCAGCGCAGCCGCGCGCCGCCGGGGGCCGCCTCGCCCGCCGCCGCCGCCCCGCGACCGCCCAACGGCCGCCGCCCAACGGCCGCCGCCGCCGCCCAACGGCCGCCGCGCGCGCCGCAGTTAAAAGCCCTGAAGACGCGAAGTTCCAAGCTGCCCCCGCTCCTTCTCCCCCCCCCCACCCCACCTCTCCCAAAGTGCCAGGCACTCCTCAGACGTGAGGCCTCCTGGGGAGCGGCTCGCCTCCTCTCGCTCGTGCTGCTGTCCCTAGCGAGGCGAGGCCTACCTGGTGTCAGCCAGGTGGCCCCTTCCCGAGGGGGCAAAGCTGAGGCAGCCGCGGCCGTCCTTAGCGCAGAGGGGTGAGGCGACAACTTCCAGCAGTGCCGCCCTCCCCTCTGCACAGGCGGCCGGAGGGCAGCGACGCCTCGTGCAGCGCCCCAGGGGACCCGCAGGCCCAGGAAGCCAGCCAGGTCCTCATGGCGAGACTGTGTCCTCAGTGGGGCCTGTGGCCGGAGCAGCTGCTGTCCCCTCACAGCTCAGCTCACCTGGCCTGGTCTGGATGCTCCCGGGGGGCTGCACAGAGAGCAGTGGGGCAACCCACTCCTCTCCTCAACGTCTCCCTGGGATCAAGGGAAACTGCAGCCATACGTATGCACAGCATTTGCGTGTGAGTTTTTCCTGTTTGTGCTGTTGGACTTCCTGCTTCCATTTGGACTGAAAAGCCTGAGCAGGAAGCACATTCCTCTGATGAGCTGGCTTTTTGCAGACATCAATATTTAAATATTCAGGAACGCTGAGGCTCTGGACATTTCTTTGGATCTTGTTAAATCGGGCGCTTCAGTCCAACAACCTACAACTCGAGCCTTTTCCTGAATGCCTGGCTCTGTTTAAGCTATGTGGTTTTGGAGGTGAGGACAAGGTTTACAATGCCTGTCGCCATGGCTTGCTGGAGCTCCCACCTCGTAATCCATGCTGAAGGAGGCATGGGAAGTGGGACTCGGGATGCAATCTGTTCTCGGTGCAGCCAAGCCGAGCCCAGCTGTGTTCGTGTGTCCGAGCATCTCCGTGACCTAGCTTGCAGAATGCAATACAGTAACAGAAGATCTGGATCCCAGCCTTACCACTAACTCCACAATTGCAGACACTTTCCAAAATTGGGAAGTTCCTCACTGCACTAAAAAGAATCGAAGCTACCAAGTTTTCTTAAAGAAAAATATTAATTATTAGTATAAGGCTGGATCTTTGCTCTGGCAAAACTCAGAGTGAAGTCGACAGGGATTTTGCCAAGGGGTGCTGACAGAATCAGGTCTAGCTGACCATAAGCATTGTTTCCCCGAAGCCCCGTGAGGACTGAGACTGATACCATTTGCTATGCTTACTGATAAACAAATACAACTACATGGGCTACTTGAAGGGGCTTTCGAAACAACTTGCATGCTGTGCTTGGATTCCTTTCCTGGCCTCCAGAAGAAAGAGAGCATTCTCCCAACAACAACATCAGGATCAGTGACTTCTTTTTACAGTGGGCAAATGAGGGTCTCCCATGCTTCTCTCTGAGATCTTTCAAACAGGTAAAAAGCATGCAAAGGAGCAAGGAAGAGGGGTTTTCCTCATGAAAGTCCTCATTTCTGTAAAGAAGCACATTCAATTTCCAGGTGCTATCCTGATGGATAAGGTTAAGATGAGAGAAAGAATTGAAGGTGCAGAAAGTTTTTTGCCCACAAGTGAGGCCACTGGCTTAGATCCACATCAGATACTGGTGGCCTAGACTCACCTCTTCATCTATGCCATTGGGATATGGTGTGGCAATAGCTAGATGTGCACTGCTCGGTAGGCAGTGAATTCTCATGTTTCTTCCCAGCCCCATCTCATCCCTTAGGGAAGGCAACTTCTGGGCCCTCAGCTTGTCTTCTCGGCATTGCTTGAGTGATGATACAACCCCACAAGCACAGGGGGAGCAGGACCAGCCTCTGTGTGCCTATGCAATTTATGTCACAAGCAGAGACATCTTTCTCCTAAATGTCTCAGAGCTCACCACCAGCTCACATCCAGGCATGTTTCTGTCTCGAGGATGCTGGACAGCCACTGTGTGTGACTGAGCTCTCACCTGAAATGAAGTCTGGAAAGGGAAGGGTTGTACAATTCTTGTCACAGCAAATGTGATACCATGAGGGCTAATTCCAGTCACAGCACAGTACGCCGTTGTTTTGCTCTAGAAAGCTATCATAAAACAGTTATAAGCTACAGACACTCGATGCGATCTTGATACAGTAGCATGGAGGACTGCTGCATTTGTTCACAGCTGTATGTGTGGCTAGAGAGTGCCATTTTTAATGTGATTCAGCTGTGTTTGTCCTGCTGAGTGGCATGCTCTGTGGCATCCTTTCTTCCTCCTTCTCAAATGTTTTGCAAAGTAGTGTCTGAACAGAGGGGCCTTTTCAGAAGCTACAAACTTTGTAGATAGTAAGAATATCTCCCCTGACATGACCCAATATCTCAAGCACTGAAAAAAAAAAAAACATCTAAGGGGTCTGTAAGAGGATGTGAGGCCTTGTTTAGTCATGGGTGCTGTGTTGTGAGGTAGGGTGAGTACCCTTGTTGATCGCATATCAAAGCACCTAAGGCAGGAATAAACAAACATCTCTGGCACTGTGCATGTCTTCCATGAGCCAAACATCAGGTGTGTGTGTGGAGGGGGTATATTGCGTGTTTTACAACCGTTTCCCTGAATTCAGCCCTGTGTTGCAAGAACCTCCTAGCTGTGAAAACACAGCCTTGCCTTGATTTAGGCCACTTGTGGGTAAAATGACTAAGGGGAAAAAAAAAAAAAAACACAGAACGGGAACAGAAATTCCAATGGGACCAAGATGCGGGTGTGTACCAATTTGGTGAGACAGGCAGGTTGTGGAAACTCCAGTCACAGTTCCAGGCAGTAGAAAGGGAAGACCACAAACCACATGATATCTATTGCAGTGTTCCACCTAAGACTCAAAAGCATACCACAAACTTTTATGAAGACTGTCGGTAACAGCAAGAGAAATTAATTCTTTTGTGTAATTGTAACATTTTTTTCTCCTTCAGATGAGTTCCATATGTCCTTGTGATTTTTCTTCCTTTAAACACAGCAGTTTAAAACGAAACTTAAGTAACGTTTTGCTTGCTTCTAAAGCAAATATTTACAAAAACATTAAATAATGGCTCTGATCTTTTGAAAATGTATATTGCTCCCTACCTGCTACTGTTTTGTTCCTAGCTGGAGTAATAGAGATACTATGTAATAAACCCCAAGGTGGTAAAGATAGTATAACCATGTGATTAGCAGTAATCAAATGGGAAATTCTGACTAATAAAAACCGTAGAGAGGTAAGTGGGATAAACTGAAAGGAAAGGTTACAATGTTTTGTTTTTACAAATCTCAAAAAATCTAATGGAGGAATAGACTTTTAATCTCACAAAAATAGTTTGTTTTTTTGGGGAACATAACAGTGTTAGCTGATATTTATGTCATGTATCATCTTCAAAGAGCTCTACTAAATAAATACTAATCATTTTACCAGCCACTTAAAGACAACCACTTCAGGCATGTGGTGAGGCAGCAACTTAACAAATAAGTTGCATTAAGACAGCAACTGAAGACAGCCAGATTCAATAAAGTGTCGATATGTGCACAAAAAGTATTTGTGGAAACTTTAACAATATCTTTTACCAGGCAAACAGTACCCCATGGAATAGGGGGCTGATTTCTTTGTTAATGAGAAACTGGCACTGGAACATGTAATTATAGTGAGTTTGGAACAGGTAAAGGAGGAGATTAGTAGACTGTAGAGGGAACAGCTTGCGAGGGATCAGTATTTGCGAGAGAGGAGGTGTAAGACTATTTTATCAGAAAATGTTCCTTACAGAGCTAGCTACTCTTTTATCTCTCCTTCTCTTCTTGCCTTTCTCCAAGGAAAAAATACAGCTTTGTTGGTCTGGGCCATATCAGTAATTCTCTGTCTCTCCCATGGTGTACTTTATTTTGAAGACTTTCAGAGCACCCGATGGATTTCAATCTCTGCATTTCTTTGCTTCTCCTATAACAATGGGCTCTGGCTGACCCACTGACTCTGCCAAAAGCAGTCCTATTTCAAAACTGGAAGAGTCATAATCCAACATTTCCTGCCTCACTTTCCCATGAATGAAGCTGAAGATGTCTTCTGCTCCCTCCAGAGATGGCAAACGAGAACTCTGCAGATCATAGAATAATTTTAGCTGGGAGAGACCCCAGGAGATCTCCGGTCCTACCACTCTTTCCCAGAGTGGGATTAACATCAATGTTAGATCAGATTGCTTGGGTCCAAATAAGATACTAATTAGACTTCTCTGCTTTCTTGTCCTCATGTGCCATTATATGTAGCTGTCCTGGACTCAAAACGTCGCTTGCCTAAAGCAGTTGCATTGCTAGCCATCGTGCCATGGCACCTGTGCTGTGATGTGTCTAGCAAATAGAGATTTTTCATACAACAGACTGATTTTGACTCTAGCAGTTGTATTCTCATATAACATCATTGTTCAGTCATGCAATTCATTACTCAAAACATTCAGTTGTCAGAGGAACAAATCTCTACCCACTTAGGGCTGCAAAGCTGAAGTTGTTGAGTTATCACAGGCCTTTTAACGTGTTTTACATCTCTTTTTGTATGCGTTGCAACCAATATGATGTAGTCATCCTTGGCTACTTATCCTCATCTGTCCAATTCAATGTTATTTGTCTCTACTTCAGGGACAACCAATTTGATTCTTGAAGAAAATCCCGCTCAATCCTAACATCCTCCCTTCTAAGGACCAGGTATGAATTTTGCAGCCCAACCAGCATTAATAGCTTGTATTACACTTTGCAAAGTCTCACCTTGTGCTGTGGCCTCTGCAATGACAGACCACATCCTGCCTGAGACTAGGCATGTAAATATGCTGAAGAAAACTTTTCCCAGTGTCAGACTCTGGTATGCATTCTCCCTCTGTATAAAGTTTAGTCTGAGTATGTGTGTGTATATAATGTTACATATGCACACACCTAGGAAGGTGTGTGTATCTGTGTCTGCGTGTTTATGTATATTGTATGTGTTTATATTTATAATATATACATATATTTATATATATGTATATATATGAAATGTGTGCCTATATATACACAAAATGATAGGATAAGAGAGTGCTGTTACTGCTCATTATATGTTTTTCAACTCTTTTTCCCTTTCTGTCAAAGATACTCTGGAATAGTGCCCTTGAAGGGAGAAGGAGCCAGTCCTTCTGTTCTGTCCTGTTGTAGGTATGGTAGATCCTGTATCTCTGAGATCTACTGTCTGCTACTTAAGCCTTTGCATTCTATTCCATCTATTCAATCCCTAAAATACATTGAATCAGGAAGACTGGGAAAAAAAAAACATCTGAAAGTAACTCATACACCCAGAGTGGACTAAGCTCCCTGATACATATCAAAAGCTGTAACTGTTGCTTTAGCACAATTAGATTTATTTTTCAAGGCCTTATAAGCAAAGAGATTTCTTCCTGTTCAGCAGAATTCAGTGTGCAGTTCCAGTAGCTCCACTTAAATTCGTAAACAGTTCAAATTCTTTCATATTTGGACAGTGATTGAGAATTCAACTGCTCCAGAGTCATTTAAATGTTCCACTCTTTATTGTCATTTACTATGTTTTCTTTCACTGGTTTCTAGATTGCCATCAGTTTCTACACCCTTGATATCATTACCTGTTCTTTAGGGTTTATTAGTGAGAAGCCTGAACAGGGTTTCATCAGTTAGGTGAGTCTTTCTTACAAAACAGATAAATCAGCCCTCTAAGATCAAGCTTCTGAAAAAGGAGTCTATACATGACTGTCATTCTCCTAATCTGGAGCAGAATATTCCAAGGAAATGCAGTAACTCAGTGGATGTTTCTGAAATAGCTGATTTGCCAATAGCATTCAGTGTTTTTGAACACACAGAGTGCATATACGAAATGTGCCAATATTTTGATGATCTGTATAAAAACGACTGCTTTTTTATTTTGGAGATAGTGGAATATGGTTTTTATTTGTTGCATGTGTATGAGCCTGCTCTTTATTAAACTTACGGTCCTTTTTTTCCAGTAACCACTTCAGTGCTGTGAATCAACATAACTGGATCGGAAAAACACCATCTGTCAATTGGATAAACAAAAGTCTTGTTAGCTAGAATTTTAATAGATCACAAAGTCTCACCAAGTCCATTTTTATGTTAATAAATTCCACCATGGGATATTTTCTGATGTCACATGACAAAATTGTCCTGAGTAAATAGCAGCTGAAATATTTTCCATTGTTTATCTTGGTGTTTTGTGAGTTTAACAAGAGAAATTGGCCAGGATCTGGACTTCCCTAATTTCAAAGTGCCATTATCTTTGTGTTTACCTTCACGAATATTAGACAAATAGGTTTAGAAGGGATCTCATCTGGCCTGACTAAAGTTGGGTCAGATGGACCTCTACCATCCCAAACGATGTCTGTCTTGCTTCAGGATGGGGCCTGTGGCTAGAGCTCAGTAATAGACAAAGACCTTATTTCATCCAACCTGTGCTCAAATTATTCTTTCCCATATTATTCCTGGATAGTACTATGATGTGAGATGTGTCATCTGCCATCTGTGCTTGGAAATACCCCGCTAGTTCTGTGAAAGTCCTCCATTTCTTTCCCTGCTGATCTAGTCTGTTACTAAAAATCTCTCATGGTAGAGATTTAATGTATTAGCAAGTATAGTGCAGATGCTTCCTCTGTCTCCTGTTCTCATTTTCCTGGGGAGAAGATGGAGCCTATGGAGTGGATTCTAAGAAAATTCTTCCAACATTAGTCATTCTGTCTTCCTGGGCTATGGAATTGCCCAGAGTTGATATTCCCATGAAGGAGATGGACACTTCAGCTGGCAAGTATTGTTAGGAAGCCTTCATGACTTCAAAGAAGGAACATTCAGACTCCTTGCTGTTTCAAATCAAGCACAGAAAATGATTTCAAGAGTATAGTCAAATCCAAGATTTATCCTAAGTAAGACTATGGACAAGACTGTACCAAACTACCCACTGCACAGAAGTGAGTAATATTGTCTGGCTACTTCTTGCATGGCCACTAGATGCCTGTTTTGACCTGGCCATCTGCAGACTGTCTTTTAATAGCAGTCTAGAGCAAAGTGTACTCTTATTCTTCTGGATCTGCATGGAAATACTTGATCAGATCTTCCAAGTTATCTTAAGCCCATTAGAAACAGTGAATGGCAGATTTACCTGAGAAGTTAGAAAGTAAGAGAGGAGTTCACTAGCCTAAGGAGGAGGCTGCTGTGAGAAGGGCTTTAAGTAGAACTAGCAGTGATGAGAGTCTCTGAGGTGTGGAGATAATATCAACATTGCAGTGATGCTCTCGGGGGGTGAACACAGGATGGTGCTGTTTAGGTGTAAGTTGCAGACTATGGCAGATGTTTCCTGATAAATGGGCTGCTGGGGCTGTAGCAGTCAGTATGTGTTGCCATCTCTGTGCATAGGTAGCTAGAGCACCTGCTGCAAGAGAAATTTGACTATCTCCTTTATGAGAAGATCTTGTGGTGGATATTAAAAGGGGATCTTAACCCTTTGTAACTTTGCCACTTCTCTGTCCAAATTACCAATCATGATTTCCCCCTGTTTTTAGGAAGCTTCAGTAGAGGAGGGGAACATGTGTGTGTGTTGCACATCCACACACATAGTGTGGCAAAATAGACTCTTGTTTGCTTCTTTCTTCCCCTGGAAATAACTTCTCCTGTTTTCACTAAAATATGTAACTATACTTAATGATGAGAAAGAAGCTTTAACAATTCAGGTCTAGTAATCTTTCTTTCCTCCTGGATAATTCAAAGTGGCTTATATTTGAGATCTGACTGTGCGTACTTGGATCTGTGATATTTAGGCTGTACTTTGAAGCTACTCATGCCCTGGAATCACACTGTGTATATCAATTGCAAGTTGTAGGGAGGAGTTAATCAAATAAAATGTGATGCTGTGCTATGCTAAAGCACATCACAGCTTATGTATCTCTTCTTACTTATCTTCTGAGTGATTATTGCAGGACTGTCAAGCTCTTTTTTGATTCTTGGAAGAAAATTTACAATAGCCCATATAATTCTTCTGCACTTGAGAGAAAGTAAACCCTTCCCACTACTGCCAGTCCCTAAAATGCCTATGAAGGGCTTCTCTGCTGAGCTTTATGCTTTGGAATATCAATTGTCAGTTATGAATGGGAAGACTGTTTGTGGCTATGTCACCTTTTATCTGTATGTTGATAGTGCCTTGATTCTAATATAAGTCCGGATCAGAAGGTATGATTCTCATACTTTTTTTCAGTGCAATAATTTTTCAATACATTTTCAGCAGAAAAGGAGAAAATACTGTCTTTTTTTTGAAAGTGTGTTTACATTATATGACTGGTTCCAGTTTATGCCTAAATCACTTTCACTCTTCCTGCATAAGGAATTAGCAACAAGAAAGAGGAGAATAAAAAAAAAATCCAACTAAGGAAAATGGCAAAAGTTGGCAAGAAGAATGAGCTCTCCCCACTTTTTCTGAAACTAGATCTGTTTTTATATGGAAGTAGATCTTGCAGGCAGTGTAAATCTGAACTGTGCTTTCTGAGCACATCCTTTTATTGAATTTCTACCTTTAAATGCTCAGCCTTGACATACAGCCCTCTGATGATAGCTATTGTATGAACACGAAACAAAACAACTGATTGTGTATGTATTGTTGTCAGAGAACAATAGCTACAGTAAACCCAGAAGTTTGCAGAGTGAAGCAAAGAAGAGACTTTCTTTCCAGAAGCAAAAAACTATGACTATTTGAATCTCATTGGGATGATGTGCATTGGGAACATCAGTCATACTTCTTGTTGCTAACTTACGCATACACACAGAAACTATCTTTCATGGATGAAAAATGTCTTGCTTATTCACAAGTCCCATAGAAATAAACATTATTTTAAATATATGTATTGCTGGCAGTGAGGATTTTGTTTTTCATGTGCCAAGCTTTCATTAGTCAAAGTGTGAAAAATCCCATTTGCTGTGTTTTGAAGAGTTCATGCTGAAAGCATTTAGAGAGTAATTCACTGATCTTTCAATCACTGGAGAAAGGATCGCCCTGGGAGCTGGCCAACCACATGGGATTTGGGGGATATGTTTTAATTCTCAGCTTTGTAACCCATGCTTTGCTTGACTTTGGACAAATTGCTTCGTCTGTCCACACCTCAGATCCTCAATGACAAGGATCAGGCTTTCAAGTCATAAATTTGTTCAGTAGAATAAACTTAATATATCTCAGATACTAATGTCATGGTAGCCACGTGTTCAGACTCTTCAAGCTTGCCTAACATCTAGACAAGTCTGGGTCTGGGTCTGAAAATAGGTTTTGGAAAAGCTCCAGAGCACAAACAGTGTGAATCCTTGATTTCACTATAACCGGCACACAAAATGAAGCACACTGTTCTGTACACTTGGGTCCCTGCACACTGGAGTTCAGGCCCTAGTCATGTCATCCCAAGCCTGCCTCGTCTTGGGGGTGATTCACGGAGATAAGACAACTGCAGTATCTCTCTAAATGAAATCTCTGTGGAGGTGAGGCCATAAACGATCATGGGATAAGTAGAGCTGCCTTGGGAATGGCTTTTACTTAGTGGATTTAACTCCACAAAGCCATATAGATGTACTCATGAATATATAAGCTGAACATGAGTTTATGGTCCTGTTCGCACCTGTGCTAGTGAATTCTCTCTACTGTCTGTATTCCGCTGTGTAAAGTAAGGAGAACATAAGGGCCAACATGAATAAGATCAAACCCTCTACTTATTCAGATGGAAAGTATTGCTTAAGTCCCTAGGGTTACGTGAACTCAACCTAGGAGTTTATGTTCCTTCTTAGAAATAGTGTTGCCAAGTTCTGGACAGAATTTACAGAACAAATCTGTCACTATTGTAATTCATTGCAAATGAGAACTAAGTTTATCAACTGAATTATAGATGATGCAGCCTTATATCACTTCTTTAACTGTCCTTTTTGCTTTGTTTTTGTGTTCCTTCTCTGCCCTTGCTGAGATGCCCAATGAAAGACTTAAATACATTTTCACCATCTTGTGAGGCACCGACAATAAAGCAAATTAAATATTATTCATTCTGAGTAGTAAATTTATAGCAGGCAATAACAAATCCCTGAGAACTTATATGGCCTTTTGCCAAAGAAACCAAGCATTTGAACCTATATACTGAAAAATATACAGATGTCTATTCTGGTGTTTAAGGAGCTGTGGGAAATCCATTTTTTTTTCTTTGAAAAGACAAAAAAGTATCCCAGATCACCTATGACCCTCTTTTTAAATCACAATCTGAAAGTCATCAGAAGGTTAAAGCTTTATAAAGACTTTCCAATGTCTTCTATCTCTTTATTCCCCTCCCCTTCACCCAAGATATCCAAGGGGATGAAGGCATGAAGGAATGCATTATACCATCAAAAAGGCTAGCTTCCCATTATTTCTGCATGGGCACAGTCTTATTTGAGACACAGTGTCAGTCTGCCCTCTGAGATAAGGACTACAGGCTTCATCAGATTCTCCCCTTCAGATGCCAGAGCCAGCATGGAGTATGGTAAGATCTTCCCTTAGAACTGAAGCAACATATTTCAGCTTTCCTGAAGCCAAACTGCACCTGTTTTTCTGCAGGCCCTATTCATTATGTGTTAACATGTCAAGAATTGTCAACTTGCTATCTTTTCCTTCACTAACTCCATTGTTTTCCACAAAAAAACAATGTGTTATCCTTCCAGTAAGCTACATGTTCACTGGCTAACCACTCTGTCGCATTTCTTTAACTCCTTCCATCCTCTTTGGTTGCTGCTTTTGTGCCTTGATCATATTTGTAAGATGATAAATGAGATACCATTATTAAACCTGGCCCAAGGCCCATTGAGATTTCATCCTCCAGTCTGGACTCTGTGTCCTGAGAAACCTCTTGAGAGTGACTTGCTGCCACAGTATCTCATTTTCTCTTGTATCATCCAGATAGATCAGATTTCCATGGCTCAATAGTTGAAGAGAACCTACTGGATTTACAGACTGGCATTTCCCAGGCTGCTTAATACCAGAGTACAGTTGTGGATCGTGTATCTTGTTGAGATTGCAAATCTTGCCATGTCTTCAGCAGTCTTCATTTGGCTGTGCATGTGGAAGTCTTTAGACATGTCTGCAGTCGGATGCTAGCTGTGTTTTCAATCAATACGATTCAGTTTTAAATTATAGCTGTGAGAGCTTTTCAGGCTGTGCTGACAAGCCTGGTCCTTAAAAAAAAAAAAAAAAAAAAAAAAAAAAACCCAAGCCCCAAACCAGTGAGCTTTAGGCATAAGAAGGGAGGGAAAGTGGCATCCATTCTGGGAAGGAAGAAGCAAGAATAAAAAGATCTGGCACCCTGGCCTGTGTTTGCTCTAATGATGTATCTTGATGTGCTTTGTGTCCTTTGGTAATGCTGCCCTTTCTGTGCCATGCTGTGGATCATCAGATGAGGAAGCTTGGCCCAAAATAAACGCCAGGCTGCTTTTCATCTCAGGGATTTGTTTGTGCCAAGCAAACAAAGTGACTTCTTTGTGGCTGTTTGCATTTGTCGTTCCAAGTTGTCTGAGCGCTAGGTTATAAATACACACCACAGATTGATAGCCTCAATATGTCCAGTCGGAAAAGCTTTGCATGCTGGCAAGAAAAGGATTTTGGCTTGCCTTAATTATTTTTGTTTTAATACTTTTTAAAATGTTTTATATAAATCAAAGATACCATAAATACAACTGAGGGGTCAGATTTTTTTCTCTCCTTCACCCATTTGGTAGACTGGATTTCCGACCAATAATTGAAAATGATTTTTTTCTGCTTCATATTTGCATTATTTAGTCATGTGTGTAAAGGGGTGTTATCTAGTTACTCATATAATTTAATGTTATTCACATTTTTAGATTGTTTTTAATACGAAAATAAAAGAGTCAGAATTCTATCAGATTACCTCCTTTTAGAGGAGATATGAGATGTGAGAGGAATGTAAGGGGCTGAGCTGCTCTGAGCTGTGCCTAAGAGCGCTAATGATAAACCAAGACCCTGCAGTCCTGTGCCTGTGACAGAAAGAAGGCCTGTTAATCAGTAGTGACTCTAAGCAGTCTGGGCTAAATCTTGAGTCTGTGTGAACTGTTAGCCAAATTCTGACTACTTCATCAGGGAATGTTCAACCTACTAGTCTTGATTTTTTTCTGTGTCCCTAGTCCCCCACCACTGAAAAACAATGCTAGTGAAGAATGACTCTTTGGGAATTTGATTTGGTTGTAAAACATTTTATTTTCGTATCCAAATCTTCCTGTCTGTGTAGTGTTTTCCATTGCTTTTAGCAAAGGCTATTTTTCACTAATTTTCTCATCCAAAATTCTTATTAAGAAACTGAATGCTTTTACCAAAAATGGGTATGTTTTTCTTCTCTGTCACCCCTTCTCCATGCACAACATTCTCCATACCCCCCAAAACAAGTTGATTGAAAGGAAGCATATTTCTTGTCAAAATTTCTCATGGATATGATTTTGTTGTGGTTATGTCTGTTCTGCCTCTGTTCTTTTTGAGGCTGAAAGAAAATTCTTCATAAACTCTATCTGCCAGTGCATCTCTACAGTCCAAGTGAGGTCCTAAACATCCCATTATTTATTTACACAGTGAGCCAGTAACCATAATCATGCTCACTGGCTTATTTGTATTGTGAATGCTGAAATAGGTGTGCACAGTAGTTTGAAAGCCTTTGGTCAAGGATCTCACCACTAAAAATGCAAGAACTACGTGCTTGTTGGACACAGAGGTATGTTATGCATTCTATGTGCATATACATATATATGTATATGTGTATATATATATATATATATATGTAATATATTTATTTATCTATCTAATATATTTTATAAGAAAATATATACATATGTGTGTGGAGGTGAAGGAAGGTGGGCCAAGCTTTTAGTGCCCATTTTTAGCTTGTTAGAGAATACTGTGCCCTAAACATGCATGACAGCAAGGAAAAATGTATGTACATCTACATGGACTGAATTGACCCACTCCAGTCTTCTCCAGACATTTTAATATGGAGTGAAATAGCCTTTACAGACTCTATTCCACATGTGAAAAATTAAAAAGGAGATAGATGTTTGGACCTGTGTCCCTTTGTAAATCCACTCTGCGATAGTGGGTTTTGTACTTGCACTTATTGGAAGTTAGGAAGCATATAATATAAATTGAAGCCTAATTTTTTCTTTGAAGTGATTAACACCCACCCACAAGCAACAGGAAACAGACTTCAACTTTAATTAGTACCAACACATTCAAAATTCACCGTATATTTGCCTTCAAGTGCAGCAAAGCAGCTTCAATGCTAAAAGCTTCTTCACTTTCTAAGTAATAATGAGGTATTAATGAGGCAATTAGGGCCTTGTAAACATGGTGTCAAAGAGATATGAACTAATCACCAGCAACAGGAAAAAGACAGATCCCTCTGACTTCAGTGCTCTGTGCTCTCCCTAGCCCCCTGAGGCATTCTGTGCTTGTAAACTAATCCACAAAAATGTTCTAGATTAATTCAAAACACTATCCTCCTTTTAATTCCCTGACTGTCTTCAGGCCTGTTTCTGAATAGATGCTCTGTGTGAAGGCTTTTAAATACAGACTTTTGTTATTGCAATAAAACCCAGATTGAAGTTCTCTTGCACTAAGTTGTCAATTTATATTTGACTCCCTTCTTAGATACATATGAAATATTTCTAAATCATTTGTTAGGATAGCTCTCCTGGATTATGTCCTTTTAGGCTATTTAATTTAAAAAGTAAAGCATGTAATTTAATTAGAACTGACAAACACCACTTTTTTTTTTTTTTCTTGAATGTAAAATGTTACTGTTGAAAATGAAGGATTAAATCCACCAGTTAAATCCTGGAGTGATCCAGATAGATAGGACCAGGACAAACATTGCTCCTCACAGATCTATTAGCTGGACTGTTAGACTAGGATTCAGAAGATCATGGTTCTGATTGTGCTAATTTGCTGGGTGATGTTATGAGAGTCACATTTATGATTCTGTTTTCCTTGTAGCAATACTGCTCAGATCTGATCTAGCTACTGCCTCAGATCAACTTGTCCTGCTACTTGCAGTTGCTAAAGCATAAGTCATAGGGAGTTTTTCCACAGTAAGATATTAAATGTAGTCCCACCTTCATGATGCATTCTCAAGTTGTTCCTATTGGAACATAGAATTCCAAAGAACTTTTGCCTTTTTAAATTATAATTTTTTTTATATAGAAAAAAATGTCTCAGATATTCACAGCATGCCAGGAGCTGAAGCTTTAGGAAAAGCGTAGACTGAAATAACTTTCTGATCTGGGAAAGTAGCAAACAAGATTACAGCATTCCAGATGTATGAGCTTTGAATCGTGATATCATAGTTGAAGTTCTCCCCTTGTAATGCCCCTTGCCTTGAAATTCTCTCCATAGATATTATTCCTCCATGATCCAAAGTATTTCCGATTTTAGGGAGGATTTTTGGATATCACTAGTTGTCTCCTAGAGATCAGGGTAAGACTCCATATCCTTTCTCTGTGTGATTTCATTACAGTCACTACAGTGTTCCTGGATTGAAAAGTGAGTCCACTAAACCAGCTTATTGTGAAAAAATATTTTGAAACATAACACCCTGTGGTTTGATCCTGCATTCGTATAGGTATATGTTGAAAATCACTTGGTTGAAGTCAGTAACATGTGAGTTAAGCTCTTAGAAGTGAAAACAGAACTGAGATTTTCCTACGTCAGGAATCTGATCTAATCCACAAGAAAATTGTACATGGTTCAGCAGTCCAGGACTGCTTAGTAGTTTGTTGCTGCTTATAACACTGGAATTGCCACCTGACAGACCAATAAAAATGGTCTCCAAATGCTTTTGACAAGAATTCTTATACTTCTCATAGAGATGGTGAATCATGTTGGCAAATGTGAAAGCCACTAGTGACCTCTCCAGAAATTCAGCTTATTGTTTGTATTTTCAGCAAGTGTTTTATTCTGGATATTAAATCTCTGTCGTAGGAGCTGATTATGCATGAGCCTTATGCACTGCAGTAGCAATTCCTGAGAGTTCAGTTCCATCACCAGTAACTACTGTGACCTCCCATAGAGGTTTGCTAACACAGTTTACTCCAGCGTCACCTCGTCTTAGCCCATTTCACTTGTGGCAGAATTAGAAAACTTCAGTCTTTATTGAAACTTCTAGACAATAAAGAATCAGTTATGCCCTGTGGTCTTGTGCATTTTAATAGTCTTATTTCCCTTGGTATTAGCACTTGAAATCTTTAGCCTGTATTTGGATGTGACTGATTCTTTTTTTCTGGCCATAACATTTTGTTATGGCAAAAATTAGCAAAGTGAGATTTCTTGGGCATCTTGTTGTGTTTGTGCTGGCAAGCTTTGTGGAAGATACCTTCCATTCCATGTTGCATATAAATTTGCAGACCACAGGCACACACACTTCTGGCTTTCACTCAGAGGTCTGCATCTGGGAGCCCTTAACCATGTGAAGATTTTGGTGTGTGGCTGGTAGGGCCAGGAACGTTGACACTTAGGTGAAGATTTCACTAGCTTCAATTAAGCAAACACACATAGGGTATTCCCAATGTCAAGACCTTTCTAGTGTCTCTTTGCCATGCATAAGAGCTGATATTTTAGGTCATGTTAGGAAGAGACCACAGTTACAGGCGTCAGCTGCAAACCCACTTGTGTGTATTTTTGTCTTCTGAGCAGAGTGCCTAAAGTCTCTGACCCTTACTGAGAGTTTAGAGGATTTTAGGACTGGTGACCCTAAATGCAGCAGGTCAATAAACCTTAGATTGGGCCCACAAGGTCCCAGAGTAGGGGGTAGCCCTGGCATCCTGCCATGACTGCGTGAAGCAGAGATCTAGGTGTGGGAGAGGGGGCTGCCAGAGCATCCTCTTTTCCATGTGTGAGATGCAACAGACCTGCCTTGTTAGCTCAGAGCTCTCCAGTGCTTTGGACATTACCTTTCCTTCACCCTTTTCCTTCCTCTCCCCTTGTGTTAATCCTACATACCTCTTTCTGCTCTTTCCATCTGGGTGGGGATCTTAAAGACCCCTAGAGTTCTGCAATGTCTCTCCTGTTTGTTTGTAATAATACAGGATCACTGGACCGTTAACACCTTCTCTGAGCACAGCGTGTTGGTGTTGCAACACTGTCTGGCCTCAGCTTCTTTTCCGAAGGGTATTGTGTGTGTATACTCAACTCCTCTTTTAATATCCCGAGCAGGGCTTTCTTTTCTCTTTTCCTTACTGTTTGTGTGTGATTTTGCCATTGGTATCCATGGGGTTTTTCTTCTTGCGGTTCCATTTGAGAAGTAACTGAGTCTGGGGTTGTTTCTGTTTGCTGTTATGCTTCCCTCCTCCCCCGCACCATACTGTGGTTTCTGGGAGGCTGATGACCTAGAAAAAGAAGCTGAGTGAGTCCACAGAGTGTTAGGGAAATGTGGATCCCTTCATGTTGAGGTCATTACCTCAAATGGCACTCAAGCTAGTGTCATCTGCAGGATTTTGCAGGTAGCTGGATTCCCAT
Source organism: Rhea pennata (assembly GCF_028389875.1). NCBI lineage: Eukaryota > Metazoa > Chordata > Aves > Rheiformes > Rheidae > Rhea > Rhea pennata. The sequence continues at coordinate 9,502,032 of NC_084670.1, read as the reverse complement.
CACAGAAATGTAATGAATGCAAGTTACTAGGGATTGGTGGCTAAGTTCGATGCTCTGGGATATAGTAAGGTGAGCCCTCACTGAAACCTTTCCCAGTATCTCTATCCTGTACACATCTTCTGAGACATGTGTCTCCCTAGCAAGGGACAAACTCAGATCTCAACTGTGCTTCCTGAGTTTTCCCAGAGCTGGCTTTTGGAAACTCTGAAGGCCAAGGTGCAAAAGCTTTGAGGAGACAGCCTGAGACAAGCAGAAGAAAAGATGTTTCAGATGTTTTTCCCCAATAACAGTTTCACACAATGTTGCACAGGTATTTTAATCACATTAACAGAGCTGAATAGGATCTCTGATATTATGGAAACTGGAACCCAAACAGGTATGGTAAAGGGGCGTGTGAGGCTGTTCTGAAATACAGAGAAACAGTGAGAAGGACGGATTTTGAGGAGGATGGTATTTCTACAACAGTAGACGTGTCTGTTATCTCCTTCATGCTAGTCCCCTGCCAGTTAATCACAGTAAAACCAGGAGAGGAGGAACTTTAGGATGTCAAGGACACATGTCTTCTGTTAGAGAGACTTCACAGCTTTGTTTTTAAGTAGCTTGGGACATCTTTTTAAGAATCAAAATTTGACTGCATGTCTGTAGTTTTCCAAGAAAAAATCCTGCTCTATCAAAGCTAAGAATCTTTCTCCTTATTCCAGTGGATGCAGGACTTGTCTCTCTCCTCCCCTATATAAGGAAGGGGATATAAGTCATTAGTCTGGATAGACCAAAATCCTCTGTAAGGTAGCAGTAGCAAGGGAGAGCAATTTCCATGAAATTGTCTTGTAACCTGTGCTGCAAACTGGTGGAGCTGAAGTACCCAGAAAGAGATTTAAGATTTTGCTATTGGTTTTAAAAGTAATACAACTCAGTCAAAAGACTGAGTCAGCTCAATTGTCTGCTGAAAGGCTGCAAGTACCATCTTTCCTGGTGCACAGGAATGGCAATTCCCAGAAGAGTGAATCCGCCAGTATATATGAGGCCAGTAACCGTCTAACGAACCTAAGGACTTCCCCAAATCCCATGGATTGCGATTTGAGCTGCAAAACGGCAGCACCATTTGGCTGGAAGTTAGCAATGATCAAAACTGCAGAACACCATCATGAATCTTCTTTTGGTGGAGTCCCTCTAGGATCTCTAGGATGTGGCAGAGTGGTCATCCAAAGCTCCAGTGAGAGACGTAACCAGGCTGTTCTCTCTATCACCAAAATTAAGAGCTTTGTTCCCTCTCCGACAAAAGTTCTTGGAATGGCTGTAGCTAAACTCTTTGAGTTTTCTGTGCTGCAGTTCCCTGGCATGGAAATGGGTTAATAGTCTGTTTAGCTGGTCTCTTTAGACTACACATTTTGTGTATTCATATGCTGCAAGAGATTTGTCAGAGTGTTTCCTGGAATGGGGTGCTGATTAGCCGAGGCCTCTTGAGAACTCAAAATGATAATCAATATAATGATTGTAATAGCTATGATAACAGAGTCAAGAAAGGCAATAAAAAAGCTTCAGAATACAGTGTTCTTTGACTTTGATGCTTTTGAAGGGGAGCAGAAAAGAATGATTTGGGGACATAATAAAGTTACCCCCTCCCTTTAACAGATTTTCTCCTGGGAAAACTATTTTATTGAGAGGGTATGTTAGCCAAAGCAAGACATAAATATTTTACTTATTAGAGCACAGGCTGTTTCTCTTCTCATTGGCTCCATTGCCAGGGCTGTCCTCAGACAGAAATCTGCAGCGTCCGTTTCTGTACTGCGTGCTGGGGGAGCCAGGGGGCACAGAGACCCAGGTCATGGGTTAAGAGCTAGCCAGAAAAAGAGGGGAAAAAAGACTTTTAACAGTGATTTTCTTGCTCGTAAATTGTGACATTTGCATGGCAGCCACCAAGTGCCTGTTTTTTTTATCTTTATAAATGAGGCTTTAGAGCAAAAATGTGGAAAGCCCAGTGTGGATTGAGTTGAGCAAATGGACCAGGACATGAGGACCTGACTTGACAGCAAAACTGATTACCCTGCAAGGGTAGAACACATAATGCCACCTTTCTGATAGCCCTGCCATGTCTAAATTCTCTGCTCTCTAATATGACTTAGACTGAATGTACTCTTCCTCCCTGGGGAAGCTCATACATAAGATGTCCTTCCTCTTTGCTTGCCTGTTTCCTCTGAGCTGTCCATTTCCATTGTGCTTCCTTGAACCAGACAGTGCTTCATAAAGAAGATGGGCAGGCAGACAGAGATGCTCGGACAGCCGGAACTCATGTAAAAACTAAAATCATAGGCGGATTTCTCTCACATTAATTTGTTTAATCACCTTTTAAACCTGTCAGGGAAAATAAATGTTCATATCCAATCTCGAGCACAGAAGGTCCTTATACTGTGTGCAGATTGTGAGAACCTGAGTGGCAGAGGGCAGTTGCTGGGAGAAGTGTGGCTGTATTTTTTTCTTATGCATGAGCAACTGTCAGATTATGAGCACAGATGGATCTTTGGCCTGACCCAAGATGACAATGTTTGCATCCTTATATGCAGTTTCTTAGCCGTAGAACAGTGTAGATCCTGTCTACACTGATAGTTTGTAGCCGATGTCCAGGGAAGAGTATAAGACAAGGCAGATGGTATTAGTACTTCCTCAGGATGTTCTCTCAGCCCCTGGAAAGCTGCAGTTGAATAACTTTGAGCTGGAAGTTGTTTTAATAGCTCTGCAATTGATTTTTCTTCCATGCATTTGTCCAGCTAACTTTTGAGCTCATGTAAATTGCGGGCATACGACAGAGCTCTCCATAGTTTAACTGCACATGCAGTCATGTGAAGATGCATCTCCATTCCTCTGTTCTGATCTCAACTCCACTTGATTCCATCTGATTTCCCACAGCACTTAGCGCATGACAGGGTACTGTCAGTATCCTCATGTGATGCTCTGTGCAGTTTTATAGACCTTTACGATATCTGTCTTCTTTTCTATTTTCAAGCATCTTAACCCTTTTAATTGTTTCTCAGACAGAAGTTTTCCAGTCATTCGCTTCTATGCCTGTTCCAGTTTTACTATGCCCTTCGATGATCAGTGAAAAGTTGTATCAAAACTGCCTGTTGTCCTGGGGCTGAGTCAAGGATTGTTTGGCTTGTAACATCACGTAGGGTTTGTTCCATGCTTAAAATTCTTGATGGTGAGCTGAAGGGGGCAAGAAAAGGTGATCCAGAATCAGATACCTCTGGTTCCTACGCTGTTCTGTCAAGTTAGCTCTCCAGCTGCAGTGTCTAGGAGGAGTGCAGGTTCGATTGAATTAGAAGTGGAGAAAGTTTGTCAATGAGTTGGCAGATGAACTTTTGCTTTTTGCCATGGAGGTAGATATAGTAGTAGAAATCATTGCCAGTCAATCTATGAATTCTCTCTAATTATGTTTGCCAGAAAGAAGGTACTGATTTGCTGATGATACCAAGCTGGGAGGAGTGGCTGATATACCTGAGGGCTGTGCTGCCATTCAGAGAGACCTGGACAGGCTGGAGAGCTGGGCAGAGGGGAACCTCATGAGGTTCAACAAGGGCAAATGCAGAGTCCTGCACCTGGGGAAAAATAACCCTAGGCACCAGTACAGGCTGGGGACTGACCTTCTGGAGAGCAGCTCTGCAGAGAAGGACCTGGGAGTGCTGGTGGATGAAAAATTGTCCATGAGCCTGCAATGTGCCCCTGTGGCCAAGAAGGCCAATGGTATCCTGGGGTGCATTAGGAAGACTATTGCCAGCAGGTGGAGGGAGGTGATCCTGCCCCTGTACTCAGCCCTGGGGAGGCCTCATCTGGAGTACTGTGTCCAGTTCTGGGCTCCCCAGTACAAGAGAGATGTGAAGCTACTGGGGAGAGTCCAGCGTAGGGCTACAAAAATGATCAGAGGGCTGGAGCACCTGCCCCATGAGGAACGGCTGTGAGAGCTGGGCCTGTTTAGTCTGAGGGAGAGAAGACTGAGGGGGGGGATCTTATCAATGTGTATAAGTACCTGAAGGGAGGGTGTCAAGGGGATGGGGACAAACTCTTTTCAGTTGTCCCATGTGACAGGACAAGAGGCAATGGGCAGAAATTGAAGCACAGGAAGTTCCGCCTGAACATTAAGTGGAATTTCTTCCCTGCGAGAGTGACAGAGCCCTGGACCAGGTTGCCCAGAGAGGTTGTGGAGTCTCCTTCTCTGGAGATCTTCAAGGCCCGCCTGGATGCAGCCCTGTCTACCATGCTCTAGGTGACCCTGCTGAGCAGGGAGGTTGGACTAGATGATCTCTAGAGGTCCCTTCCAACCTTACTGATTCTGTGATTCTATGATTCTAAGATACAGCAAAAGCCACCTTTGTTCTTACCTAGTGACTGCATTGTGAGTCTGTTTAATAGCTCATTTACACCCTGATCTCTGAATACTTTTCAAATCGTGTATCTCTGTTGGTTCAAATAATTCAGAGATTAAATGTTTTCCCTTAACCTTTGAAACTACTTTTAGAAAGCTTTTTTGAAATGCTACTTTTGGTAGACTTTTTTTTTCCTGCCCAGGGAATTCAATGTGGGCACAAGAGTGTCTGCTAGGAGGCTATAATGGGTTCTGCTCCAAAACTGAGCATGTGTTTTTAGGGAACGCATGACAAGCTTTCACCTAAAGGGAAATGCACTGTACAAAATGTAAGCCATTCCAAGGCAAACTATGAAACTGGAAAAACATTGTGCTCTCAAAAAAAGACAATTCTTTCAGTCTTCCAAGGTGAAATCCTAGCCATGTATTTGGTGCAATTTCCCCAGATTGCAACAGGCCAAGTTTCACCTACAGTTATTAAGGATGGCTGGGGCTGTTATGGACTAGACAGAGTTTACTCTCATGTCACCAAGAAGTGGAATTAGTGTTCTCTATATATGGGTTGGAGAACTCATTACTGAATTAGAATGCATTTAGGAGGAGCACTGGTAATTGCAGAAACAAATCCAGGGGGTTGCCATTTAGTCTACAAGCTCAGTTTTGTTTCAATTAGCTGTAAAATTGGCAATGAGCACACATGGGGAACCATGAAATGAAAGCTCCTCTAGTGAAAACTGTGTCCACAAGCTCTTCAAATCACTAACTCTCATTAGAGAGCCAAAGGAGGAGAGACTATAAAACCACAGTGAGATCCAATTATGATCTTCTGTGCTTTCGCCTTTGTTCTTTCACCATCTGAAAGTGACTGTCTTAAGTTCTAGAAGAGGGGCATCTTCTAGATCTGGTTGTGCAATCTCTCTGCAGTGATGTAGTCTGTCTGGATTTAGGAGAGCATAGAGAGAGTACTAAGATTTCATTTACCAGAGACAGAGGTGCTGCTTTTTTTTTTTTTTTTTTTTTTTTTTTTCCTTTTTTTGCCCAGGACTTCTGTACTTCTGTGCCCACTGAGATATAAAGATATAAAGACAGATCTTGCTGTTTGCATGTGTAGAATCAACTTCAAAACTGAACCAAAACGAGATCATATTCTGCCTGTGATTCCTTTAAAGAACTGAGTCTGACCTCAGGTCATTTGAAGCTATAGGATCTGCAGGCTTTTCCCCAGTGGTGTTTACTTGCTGAGTGAATCTGAACGTTTAATAAAAATGAAAACTTAGCACCCATTTCCTGTGCTTAGAACTTCCTCTGGACTGTCACATGCTGCTTGTCTCTAATCTCCGTGTGAACCTGATAGACAAGACAGTACAGTCAGACTGAGCTCAGAGCTCTGTGTTTGGAAGTGGCAATCTTTACTCTGATCTAGCTTCCAAGAAGTATCTCTGCTTTGTAGATAGAGGGGACAGCGTGCTCATTAGAATGAGCACTGACCTTGAGCTTCGTTAAACCTGGAACTTTCTGAGTTCAGTAAGATTCGAAAAAATACCCATTGAAAGTTGAAAATGCAGCTTTCCTGGCAGCTTTCACCTGACTGTTTCAAAAAAAGGGGTTATGCTTTCCAGACTATTTATATCAAGCAGGCAGTCATTAAAGTACAGCTAAATATACTCCCAAATAATACGGCAACTTCTGTTTTCTGAGTTTGCACTTAGAGGTTTTCATCAGTACTTCTTAAATGATGTTTTGCAGATAAGGAAAAAAGACACAGAAGTGAAGTGAATTTTCTGAGATGACACAGTAAGCCAATGTCAGCTGGAATCATAATTCCTGACTCCTGGAAAGTGCCTGATCCACTAGACAATGCTCTCTGTTACTGCTGCTGAAGATGATGATAGTGTTTTGGTTAGGCAATTCAAAAAGAACAATTGCTCTATTCAGCTTCATACAGCAAGTGAGTATAGTTCACAACAGAGCCAAGGTCTGGGTGTTAATTCCTTGTTCCCAACCCACTGGATGTGGGCTATGAAGATACCTTTATATATTAAGATACATTATGAAGATACCTTTATTAATTTCCCTAACAGGAAAGGCAACAAAACCACCTTAATCATCACAGATATTGCTGTTACAGTTTATAGAGCTACTTTCATCATGTTATCTTTCATTTACCTCCAGCCACATCCCAGTAGAGACCATGGAAGTCTTGTGGCATGGTTAGCTCAGACACTCCCAAAGGTGCCTTCCAGTCTAGATTAATCTACAATTCTACAGCCTACAGGTCATCAAATCAGCCTCTGTGAGCAGTCTTGTACCAGAAAATACTTGTTTAGGAGGACTAAAATCTACAGGGCCAAGGTTTATCTTCCAGCAGTGTGACTGCCAGCAACTTGGTAGAAAAAGTTCACAGTAATGGCTTTCGAAAAGTATTTCCCAGGATCCTTTGCAGTCATAAGCACCTTTTTTCTTATTCCATTTGCAGGCCAGTTACCCAGTGCAGAAATGGAGGGATGAGCTCATCTCATTCCCACACCAAGTTTTCAGAATGAGAAAGCTGTGTGTTACCTCATGTTCTTGTGGCTTTGACCAAAGCAGCAATCTCTGGCAGATGTTTGTTCAGCGATCACTGGGTACAGACTCACTAAAAATGTGGTTTTGGATGGATTTAACATGTGGTAACTCAGTACAGCAATAAAACTTTGGGGACAAAGAACAAGTGGCAGGAGTTGATGAACTCTTAAAAAACAGTACATTTTTAATGTACTCATAGCTAATAATGAAGACAATGCTGAGAAAGAAAAATAAGGAAAAATAAGAGCATTCCCAGCGGTTCCTTTCAATTGATTCCACAGTATCTTATCTTTAGCAGTACACTAAAAGCATCCTAGTCTCTAACACTTCTCCTTGCTGCTTTCCTGTGTAGGACTGCTGTGAAATTCAGTCCATTTTACAAATGAAACACTGAAAGGTTGAGGGACTGCCTCAGAGTCACACAGGGAGCCAGTGTTAGAGCACAGAACTAAACAAAGGTCTCCCAAGTCTAGAAACTACTTCAACCCTTTTTCTTTTCTACCTAACCTTCTTAGGCATACAGAGCAATTTCTAGCTTAATTCTGGGACAGAAATATGTACCTTAGACACTGCATAAGGTGGAGCGTGGAAGCCTTTTCAGGGAAATGCTTCCCTTTTGAATTCTTTCGCTGAATTCAACCCCATTGACACCAGAGGCTGTTGGAAGTCAAGAGTGGCTCAACCTTGGCCTTACTCCATAAGCAGTCTCATTGGTCAAGGGGACTACCGAAGTCAAAAGGTCCTAGAGAGCGAGTCACAGGGTCAGAATTTTGCCCAAGAAAAGAGAAAAAAAAATGTTTGCACTTGTCAAGGAAACTCTTCTGAACACCTCTAGCAATTTAAGGAAAGACCTAGAGAAATGTCAGCAAAACATTTCACTGGTTTCCATTAAATAGTTATCACAGATCATGCTTGTAAGCAGATCCATTTCTTAATATATAAAGCAGTTTAGCTGCAGCCATTATGTATCTGAAAAAAAAATCGGTATGTTCCTTGAGCAAAGCAATAAATTCCTTTTTGGACCATTAAATTTTCTGTTGGGCAACATCATGCTGTGAACATCACCTTCTCTTCTGAGAGTGGATTGGTCCCCCTAGCCTTCCAATGCTCTTCAGGTCACTAATGAGCTATTCAGCCCTCAGTAGATAAACTGTGTGGCGATCCTCACCCAGGAACCTCTATGGCCCTTTCAGACACATAAATACTTCTATTCCCATCTTATAAATGTGATAACACAGGTCAAGCTAGAAATAGGATTCTAGTTTCATTAATCTAATTGGACAACAAAGTGGATTAAAGGATTAATATAATAAATGGAGATAACAGACTTTTCAGCTGCTTGGACCTTGGGGAGAAAGTTTATTCTAAACATAGCTTAACCCTGTAAACGACATTTTTGCTACCCTCTGAGCTGATGGTTCTTTGACATCCTGCAATGCCATCTTGCTCTGCTAATTCCCATTCCAAAATACTAACTGCCATCCTTTACCCTCTACAGATTACTGGATCTGACCCAAGAATCTGTCAGCATGATAGGCGCAAAATCAGATGGTGCAAGCCTGATTACAGTACATTGCTGTCTCATCCAGCCCTCCCACTGGTCGCTTCTCAGCAGACTTATTGCTCCTCCAGATTGTTCTCCTGCCAATTCATCAGTCGACAACATTAATAAATGCTTGTAAAGATAAGCATCTTATCCCAAAGGCCTGAAAGTGGTGGAAAAGATCCCTGCAGAAAGACAGAGATGCAAGAGGTGGTCTCTGCTTGGGGCTTTGTTGGTAAAAAAGAGGTTGGCAAGATCTTACTGAGAAGCAGCATGTTCCAGAGGAGTTAGGAGCAGTGAGCAAGGCTGTGTTGTGTCATCTCAGCTAAATCCGTCCATCTCTGATTCTTCTCTAACTCTGTGTGTCTGTCTTCCCTGGAATCTGCCTCCAGTAAGAAAAGAGTGTCACATTCCACACATCTCCACATTTCCCATCTCAGCTGTCTACTGCAGCAGAAAGAAGGATCTGGAGAAGACAGAAGCATCATGGAGATCCAAAGATCTGCCACATACTTTGAATGTCATTGGTGGACATGGCTTTGATGTAACCTGGTCAAAGTTACTGACGTGCCACCTTATTCACACAGGATTTCAAGGTTTGTCCGTGGTGGGCTTCCTTTGTGTTGAAACTTCTGAGGTCCTCTCAGGCTAAGGGTAATGGCATCTCTGGGTTACACAGACATCATCAGACAGTTCCCCTCTAAAACAAGACTATGTTCCCACAGATAACCCCCTCCTCCTACCCCTCAGGTTTGTGCTGGATAAAATGAATTTCACCTCCCACATTGGCCATTCTTTCCTGTTTCTGCCATGGCAATGCAGGAGTTCTCTGCTTTACATGTGGCCTTTTTCTGACTGAATCTTCATTCTTGTGCATAAGGGTCAGTTTTTTGGCCCATCAACCAATTTCACCTAGACTTCTGGAACAAAGTAGGTGCCTTGCAATATTCTCCCTTCCTGCATTTCAGCCACTGGGATTGGGAAGAAGAGAGGAAAGATGGTATCCCTGCGCCACAGTTACACATTCATCTGCTCCCTTGTAAGGCAGGTAGCCAATCCTGCTCATAACTGTCTGATCTTGTAAGCTAAACAGTCTTGGATCTGTCTCATTTTTGGGTGGGACCAGATACTGAAGATATCAGCCAAGGTGTCATGTCTCAACACCAGACCACAGGCATAGAGTAAGATTTAATTTAGTCCTATTGTCATCACAGAGCTGGCAGACTAGAAATAGCTGTGCTTATAGACAACATGCGTGAACTTCCTCTGAGTCTGTAAAGGAAATACTCTCTCAGGCAAGACCAATTTCAACCAAGCCATTTTTAAACCAGTGGCTCAGGAAAAGTCAGTGGTCAAAGGCAGAACCTCCCCCAGCTCTCCATAAGATCAGGGAGATCTAGGCAGAGACAGGAGAGAGGCATTTCCTCCCAGCTGACAGGGCCATCACCACAAATTTCCTTTCAGCTCCTAGAGCAGAGCTGAGAACAGAAGCCAGAATATGGCGGATGTGAACCCTCGCTCCAGGGGCTTTGGCAGAAAAGACATGCTACTTTGTCAAATTATCAGAATTTGTGGTGGAAATGACCTATTAAACCTCTTTGCTCTTCCCACTGTCGTCACCCTGTGTTCTTCCTTTCAGTAGATCTGTTAATGCTTTGTCAAAAGGCAGAAACACAGCCTTGACATAAAAAGCTGCTGTTTACAATTGATGGAAAGCTTACATTAGGCTGGGCCACCTGAACCCCCTCTCCCAACATAAACAGAATCTATCAACACTGCTTAAGCCATTAACCCTGACAATTGAGGCTTTCCAGGGAAAGCCTTTATCAAAAGGGGGCTGCAAATGAAACTCAAAGAGAAAAATACTCATTACCCCAAATATACCCAAAAAACTTCCATGAGAAGATGCGGATGAACCTTGTTAGGCTCACCCTAATCCTTTTGACAAGCCAGGGATTCTGGCAGGTTGGAACACAAATCCTTCAGGAATTTGAATCTTCAGCTTCCTCTGCTCTTCATTGCGATGGCACTTATAATTTTTAAAGATCATTATCTGATCAACATAGGATAGGAATGTTTGGAGTTGAGTGTCTGAGTCATTAGTAGAGAGAGGCCCTTTCATACCCAGTGAAGTCTGTTCAGGGAAAGCTCTTCCTGAGAACCACAAGGTTTGTAATTTCTCTCTTGTATTTATCTACACACCAATAATTTCATGGAGACAGCTTGAGGAAGGGCTGTCTGAGGGAATCCACCCTCCTCAAGTTATTCTCTCTAATGAGTCTTTGGGTCAAAAGATGAGGTGAAGGGACATGGCCTGTTAAGAAAGAGCTCCACGTGTTTTTTCCAGATATAATCAAAGTCCTGCTACCTCAAACATTTGGCCCTTCTTTTTTAGATGGAAGACTTACGGAGAACAGCATTTTCCAGCATAATGCTGACTTTCCATCTCCAAATTGAGGCTGTGGGAAAAACATGAAAACTAGAGACAACGAATACAGAGTAATAGGAACTATTTCAAATTTTGATGAGTTTTAACTGGATCTAAATAGTTTCCCAAAGGAAAACTAGCACACATTTACCTCCACCTGCTGGAAGACGATAAAAAATGTTAAAGATTATGATTTTTAAATTCCAGACTGAATATTTTTTATGTATTTTATGAAGCTTGAAGGGGGAAAAAAAGATAACTTTTTATAGTTAAGGAAGATCATACCAAGGTCATACTTTCTAAGTATTTCTAGCCTTTGGTACTTGGTAATAGTTAAATTTTTAACATTGTAGAAAGGGGGGTGACTTGTTTTTTGTATTCAGTACATTTTTGGCTGACTTTTCTCCAAGTTGGATAGATATTTAAGGAAGTATATTGGCCACACTAGACAGTAGTGGAAATCCAGTGGAATTCAGCTTAAAGCGGAACTTGGGCATTGGTATGTGAACTGTGAAGGGCAACTTAACCCTTTTCTCTTTGCACATGCTGAATTCACAGACGTTCAGGGACAGGAATGTTCTCATTTTAAAGCTCTTTACTGCTGATTGCAAAAATGCAATATGTTTAAATCACAATAAGTGTGATCTTTTTGATCTTGGCCTGAGAACTCCCAGACTTGCCATTTGTAATTTTAAAGAAGATTGGAGTTTTTGTGCATTTTTTTTACCTTTACAGTAGTTGTAACGAATATCAGACTGATCATGAGGAAGGATTCTTCATGATAGTATACTAACCTAGGCTTTGGAAGATTGGTTTTGAATCCATATTTCACCACTGATTTCTACTTTGGTGGCTGTAGGCTTTTTTCTGAGATCAGTGATGTTTTTAGCGGAAACATCTTTTTCTTCCAGATGTTCCATGGGCATTTGAACTAAAAATTCAGAAAGGCAAAGTCAAACTATATAGTCCAAGAGGAAGATTTGCTACTGCTCCCCCCAAAATTAGGATGTTACAACTCCTAAGAATATGTTTTCAGCCTTTTTGATTTGTTTTAAGCGTGGCAAGAAAGGCAAGCAGACTGCAATATCTAAACTGGTAAAGATGAATATCACTGGATTCTTCAACTGTATTTCTTTTATCTTCACAAAACCCTCTATTGTTAACCCTGTCAAGAAGAAAATATGGACCCCTAGGGAGAAGGGGAAGAGGCTGGTAGTATAACTGGGTTGCCAGGTATCATTTTCAAATCTTATCTCTGCCCTTGGTGGCCATGTGCATTACCAACAGAGTGCTACATTTTTACACAAAGCATCGTTGACATCTTCTTTCCTCATCCCAGGAGGAGACATGGAAAAAACAGAAAACTAACAGATCCTCCTAAATCTATAGACTCTCCCAGCAGATGGCTGGTCCAGAAAGCCCAGTGTCCTGCCACAGACACTGAGCAATTTGGAAAGCGTGACAAGGGAATGCCAATATTTTATTGCTACTGCATTCTGCACTGCTGTTTTTTTTCTTTCTCCAAACAGTTAAATGTTGCATCTGCCAAAGTTGCAGCCTGTGAGCCTAGGTAACTTTGAGTATCTATTTGAAACTGAGGTTTAAAAATAGCAGAGGGAAAGTGTGAGCGCTTTTTTGATTATTATTATTTTTTTTGCAAGTCTCCAGAAAATCTTCCACAAACCAAAGTGTGTTTTCTATTATGGTTTACATCAACAAGCTGATCTTAGGGACTTTTGTCTTTGCATGTTTTTGTGACTGATTTTTTTGTGTATATGTCCATGTGTATGTGTGTCTATCATGGCGCATGTTTCCTCTGGAGAAAGGAGACAGTAAAACCCACTGGAAAATTTATACACACAGTGTCAGGAGCCCAGTTCATTCATCTGAAGACACTCCTGCTGTGTTGGGTAAAATGCCCAGAAATATTCAGAGCTGTGTTAACCACAATTCTTTGCTTCCGTGTTGTGTCTGATACCATATTTGGAAGCTGTGATTCCTTTGCTCCATGAGGCTGACTCTGAATTTACATTTGCTTGACACCAGCATTGATTTCCTGTCCCTTTGGGTAGCTCTAATGGATGGAGTGGCCACAGAAAGTTCAGCAGAACAAGTAGAGAGAGTTTGTGAGCTCAGTGGAGCAGTATCAAATGTCAGCTGGTGACTGCTCAGATGTTAGTGATGCAGATGCAAATGTTAGAGTCTGGCAGACACATGACCCACGGGTTGCAATGCGTTGTTAAAGAAATGAAATCTAACCAAGTTATTCATACTTACTGTGACATATCCCCGTTGGCAGCCTCACACTGGGTCTACCCTAATCACTTGCCAGCATAAGTTAAGAATGTGATTTCACTTTTAATGATACTTCTGGACTAGCAAAAGCCTTCTTTGAGGGAGTGGCCAACTTCCCCAACCCTGTCTGCCTCACAGCAAAATCTTCATGTAACCAAGAGCCACAAGAGTCAAAGTAGATGCCTCAGAAAATGGGATTGCTTTTCAGCAAGAGACAGTGGCTCCCTGCAGAGTCCCACTGCGCAGCATCCTGAAGTAAGCCATCTTTTTCAGAGTCAGCTGTCCCTGCTGGCTCATTTCCTGCCACAGCTAGGAATTTGGATTGCCCAGCAGCTCTCAGAGCTGCCTTGGACTCCTTACACCCTTTGAGTCATAGGATACCACCCTTGTCCTGAGACAGGCTGTTCAGAAAGCTTTTACTCCATTTTGTGGGAAGTGGTTTATTTCATTCAGAGTAGAAGTTACAAGACATCTTGATGCTGAAGAGGGTTTGCCAGGATGATAATACTGATTATAACTACACCAGAAATGTTTTTCAGGGTAAGATAAGCAAAAAACAAAAATTAAAGCTGCTACTTTCACTGCTATTGAAGTGTTGGGGCTTGTCAACAGCTACCACATAGTTCATGTCATTCATGGCTTTCAGCACTTCGAAGGGCTTATCTGTTCTGGTGAATGCAAAATGTAATGCAGAAGCCAGAGATACTGGGAGAGAGAGGGCACATGTTTCAAGGAGACACAAGACAGGTGAGAAGAAAGGGTGCAGTGCTGGCTCAGGCAGCCAGACGGCATCTGGAAAGCTAATAACAAGCCATACTGCTCCATATGACTTCCCAGGTTCAGGTCCTGGAAGTGTTGGGTTGAGACCTGATTCTCTGCCTGGGTGTCCGCAAAGACACCTGCTTACTGAATAAAAGGGATGCCATGTACTTTACTGCGCTCTGAGGAAAATGGATATACTCTTGAAATGAGTTGTGTTTCAGTTTGAGTTGCTTCCTCTTCAAGAGATTTGCACCAACAGAGTTGGTTTGCGGGGTTTTGATGGGGCTCTTTGAGGAGGAAAGAAGACTATTGTGAATGCTTTTGCCATACTTTAATAAGCCAGCTTTGTCAACTGACTTCCTGATGGATGAGATTTTTTAACTGCTTCCAAACAGATATGGCTTCCTCCCCATTCCAAAACAACTGATGTAGGGTCAGCCAAATCTTTCTCTTGGGATTTGGAGATGGAGCATTGACAATTGCTTGTGTGGCCGGGGCTATCTGCTGACTCTTGAGCTACTTGGCCTGGATCTCCCCTCTGTTTTCCCAGTGCTTGCCTGTGGAACAGTGTTGCCACCAAATGCTAGTGTGAATAGAGCTTAAATGTGTGTGATATACACAATTAGTCAGCAGTCAGACCTCAGGGCTGAGGTCCTACTGTTCATAATCTTCTGGATAGCTGAAGACCAAACTGCCTGATATTCACTTAGCATAGGGCTACTAGTGAGGAAAAGAGACAGGAATACACAAATCAGGACCTACTGGAAAGCAGAGGAGTTATGGCTGAGTTGTAAGAATGAAGAGGATTGGAGACGCTATTAGAATTGGAGAACTATCAGAAGTTTACTGGAGATTTCTGTGTTGTCCAGCAGATTTCTCTGCTGCATTTCATAGACTCCAAAACAAAAACCATCCTTTGCTGAAATTCAAATATGCACAGTCTTGAGACTCAAGAGATTCCACCAAACCAATTTTCAAGAGTTTGACCACAAGGATCCTGCTTTCCATACTCCTCCCACCTGGCGTGAATTGCTTTCCTGCCTGTGCTGCTGAACACACAGGCAGCCTGTCTGGGTTGTAACAAAGTGACCAAGTGAAGTACGGGTTCCTTTGTTGCTCGTGGATGTACAGAAAAGAACCACCTCCAGAGTGCTCTAAACAGCAAGTAAATCAGACCATCCTAGCTACACAGAAAAAAAAGGAAATTGATTCAGAGGGGCAGGTGAAAAAATCCCTCCTAGTTGATTGCAAACTGCTGTTTATTTCACGGAGAACTCGCTCGGGGGAATCCTGTCACAGAAATGCTTCCATTTCAACAGAGGTTTTGCTCATATTGTTAATTCTCTTTGCAACACTAGAGCTTTCAGAAGCCCATGTCCTGGAGTAGGACTAACTCTGCCAGTTCTGTATCATAAAGGTAGCATACATAACAGTGGTCTCTGCTTAAAAGAGTGAGATGAGAGGCAATGGCAGATGCAGCTAATGAATAATTTTTCATTGTTTCCTTAGATTAATAGGCAGTGGTCTTAGTCCATCAGCCTGGTAGCAAAGCTTTTTACAGGCATTACAGATTTGAAGGAAAGCAACAAGTCACCTCTGTGGCCCTTTTATGGGGATGCACTTCCTAGCTTGATGGCAGCACACAGAAAAGAAAAAGTGTGTGGCTGGTGGGTGGTGAAGACAATGAGCTGAGCCAGTGGAGTAGGAAGAGGGTGCAGATGGAATCTCGAAGCCAGAAAGCTATGTTTAAAGCAGCAAGAAAGAGGAGGGCGCTAGGGGAACACAAAGAAAAGGGCAAAAGGGTTAAAAAGGATGGGCTAAGAAAATGAATGGTTTTGTCCGTCGTGCTGCTACCCATGAAGCTGGTAGTTCTCTTTCACTCCAGGACAAGTCTGGGGGTTCAGTTGCAAGCACTGGCTTTCTTACTGTCTTTTTATGCCACAAAACCATAGACGAGTTATGCTGTTCACCTAAGTGTCTTATCCCCAGCATCCACAACCCAAATTCCATTTAGCAAACTTTTCTACAGGTTACCATGGCAGTCTGCCCCAAGATCACTTTCTGGGCCTTGAAATAAATAAGAAAGACTATGAACACATCATAACATTTTCAGGCTCACCCCAAATCAGAAAAGGCCTCTGGGAATGAAATCCTGAAACAGAGGGAAAAGCAACATTTTATCACTTTTGGCAGAGAGACTTCTAGTTGTACAATAGCCTGTTTTGTTTTGTACCTTTTTCTCTATCTTTCTGCAAAGCATCAGTGTGATAAAGAGGAGAGCAAAAGACAGTGAAAATGTCTACTATGTCACAAACACATCTGCTGGAAATGCAGAAAACCTTCTGGAGCAGATGGTCTTGAAAACTTCTCACTGCACTTTGTATAAACCTCAAAGTTGTTAGCTGCTCTACAGCATTTGCCCTTTCTATGTAAAATATAAAACATATTTTTAAATTAATGAAAATGCCTTTCTGTCCCACACTTAAAGTCTGACCAGCCCTCCTGTAATGTGTGATAAAATGTATACATGATCCCTCATCCACAGTCTGCTACATTATGCAGATATAAAGAGACATTTGGAGCAATGTTGATGAATGCCTTTGCAGATAGTCTTCAAGAGCCATATCTAGACTTGAAGAATGAGCACAATGCACTTCTGACTGTCTGAACAATTGCAGCATTTCATAAAGTCTCTCTCCCCTGTACAAGCAGACAACAAGATAGTCACTGTGTCTTTGCAATTAAATTATTTCAATAGATATTTTCTCTTCTTTTAACTTTATAGCTTCAGAAGATGAGGAAGAATAAGCTAAGCAGAGTCACTGATAGCCAATGGAAGAAATTGTATTATTACCATCAGTATCTCTATAGGCCAGAAGGAATAAAAATTCATGAATGTTCCTTGCAGAACAGTCAGAACTTCCAAGGAATGTGCATTATGGATCCTCCAGACCCGCACACACTTATCTATATTAAGTATTAGACAAGCTTTGGAATACCATAAAGAAAAAGCTTTTCCCTGAGAGGAAAACTTTGTCCTCGTGCAAAGAACAAAGATAAAACATGCCACATTGGTGATCCTTGTACAGTTTAAGAATTCAACTTCAGTGGAAGATAACTGCATCAGTGCTTCTGAAAAACATTACTGGACTGAGAGAGAAATGGACCTTTTTAGAGTGCATTTCATTGCATCCTTAGACAGACATCTGAAATAGACCAGGGAAGTCTACATAGCTAAAAGTGCTCATTTCTCTTTCTTTTTATATGGAAGAAAAGTGTAGTTAAGTATCTTACATTTTGGTGTTGTATGCTGTAGTCAGGTACAGTTGGAAAAGGCAGATGCTATTCTTGGTGTTCTTTATTACCTTTTAGCATATAAATATCTCTACAAGTCTGACCTAACTTTCAGGAAAGCAAGAGTCATACCTTGAAAATCTGACTGCTGAGAAATGAGATTCTCCTTTAAAAAAAATAGATCTGACAGATATTCATCAAAAAGGAATAAAGTTCCCTAATCTGCACACCCCAGTCTGAGCCAGCACATTCTGCAGTAGATGTAGCTGGCCTTAGAATCCAAGTGCTCACTCCACTATAATTAGGGACAACTGGGAAGTGTGCTTGGGTTTGGTAATTTGTGCAGCAGTGAAAGCATTCAGTCCTTGTTTTCCAGTTCCCTGCAGAAGTCTGGATGATCATCAACAGGACTTAGGTGTCTAAATATCACCTGAGCTTTTCCACTTGTAACAGGCTTTTAAAATCGATAGATTCATGCCATTTAAACCAGCCAGCATTCTGGCCCAAAGGTTGACAAGCAAAATTATCTCTTACTTTCTCTCGTAATATATTTACTAATGTCTCTCAATTTCCGGTTGTGCTTAAACTGGGCAAGGAAGAGCTGTGGACAAAAGACCTGTTTTTTTGAATTGTGCCCCATATGGGAAAGGCTGGGTGATCCTTTCCGAACAGCAGCAGGGAAAGAAGGGTCAGAAAATGGCTGTTAGGTTCCAGCTAAATGAGAGTAAGGATTGTCCTCTGACTCCTTAGCAGACAGAGTAATTCTACAAAGAAATGTCTTATTCCAAAAGCTGTTCAAGCATTTAATGAGAGGCAACCACACTTCCAGTAGCCAGGGCTGCCTTTCTTAAGGTGATACCCTGGCAAGTTTCCCACAGTAGTTCAGTAGCTTGCCTATTTCTTTTCTAAATTTACAAGCAATCTCCTGTTATACAGTGAGGCCAGCTTCTGGGATATCAAGTGGTTTTTCAGGTGTTGTGTTACAGTGGGCTGGAAGCCTTTATTCGCTAGGCTGTGCCTGTAAGTAGTGCGTGTTCTAATGACTGTGTCTGCAGTGGTTATTTCTGCCCTAACTCAGTGTTCAACTTTGCATCTTCCATTGCTTCTATCTCTAGTGCAAGCTCCCATCTGTAAATAAATAAATAAATAAAAATTAAAAAAAAAAGAAGAAGAAGAAGAAAGAAGGGAAAAAAAGGGGGGGGGAACGACACACACATAATGCTTAACTCAAAGAAGTGATGTCACACGTCTTCTGAGCTCCTCAGGGACAGTGTTACAGACAGCTTTAAAGCTGGCGATACATCTAAGTTTCAATTTATGACAGGGAAACTGTCACAAATGTATACAGGTATAAATGCAGTTTGCAGGACTACAGATTAGTGACTGGTCCAGGAAGACGAAGGGATTCTGACTCTAAAAAGTTCAGGGCTGCTCTTGTGTTGTTAGTATCTGTCTAGCTGCTCAGTTGAATTAAACAAAACATTTGAAAATGATCAGTCCCCCCCATAAACGTCACTATTTCACAAAAGAAGATGCTGACTTACCAAAGATTATAATATATTACACATGTGTTTTATCTCTGCAAGATGTTTTCAAGAGGTTGAATAAGCCAGTCTATGTGCTGACGTGAACTGTAAGCAGAAGATCAGCTTGAAATATTAGGCCAATAATACGGATAATATACATCCAGTTGCACTGCAATCCATCTCACAAGGTGACTCGGGTCATGGTTTTGCCAACTGAAGTTAAAGTGCGCCATCTGGGATAATCCCACATTTCACATGTTCTTGTTTTGTTTTCTCAGTTCTTTGGAGTTCTTTTGTAACCCCAAACTTTAGCAAAGTAGCACCACCTTCTTTGAGAGGAAGACATTAATTGAGCTTTATCCCAGTTTGGTCATTCCAGCGTTATCTTAGGGTCAAGAAAGACCTTCGGAAAGAATTCCTTAGAGCTCTATCTCTACAAGAGTGGCAGAGATTTCTCTCCCATGAGGGTCAACTGGCTATCATAGTGTGTAGTTTGTATTTACCAAGTCGTTGTTTAGAAGGGGACAATTTGTTTCAAAGACCAATTTGTTTAAGATATATAAAAGTTCTGTTCTACAGATACTGTTATCCACTCTTATTGTCCTGCTTTCGTTCTGTGACAATCACATGGGGTGGATCCTGTGCCCCCACAGTATTATAATTCTAGTTTACAAAAAACGATCGGATAAATCAGTGTAGACTGGACTTCATCCTTGAAAATTGTTGAAGATAAGGCTAATTGTGCATTACAATTTTTTTTAACATGAGTTCATGACAGCAGGTCTGTGAAATGGTTCATGATCTGGCATCTATGTTCAGTATATCTGTGGTACAGAGAAAAATGAAGTGTTATACCCATGACCTCTAACATGGTAGATAATTCAGATAAAACTTGTAGTGAGCAGAAAAATCTCATTTGTCATAATTCTGGCACTGATTCCATAGCAGCAGAGAGGCTGATGGGTAGAACATGAACACATTTAAAATCTAATAAATTGTAACAAGGAAATAGTTGAGTCATGCATAATTCTCTTTCTTTCCCCTCCTCCCCCCACCCCTTAAATGTCAGGAACATTCTTTATTTTTTAAGCATATCTTGCTAATGTGATGTTCTGCAACCAGCTGTGGAAGGGACTTTTAGTTTGACCGCAAAAGCAGTGGCTTTTGTAGCATCTTTCCCATGGGCTACTATGCTCAAGCTTTCAAGCTGCTCTTGTTTCTAGCAAAGGTCACTCACTACGGAACTGGACAAGGTTTTTTCTGGCAAAACCATAGGCAATTTGCAGCCACTTAACAGTCCTTGGTCTGTAATCAACACTGAGTTGATTGAACTGAAGGTGTGATTATTTTTGTAATGGATTTAGTGAAAAGCTTCTGTGGACTGTGCTAAATGGATGAATTTCTGGTAGTACCAACTTGAGATGGTTAGGAAAAGGTTTAAGATCAACAGAAATAATTTTTCATTTAACTAAGTGCCCATTATACTGTGCTCATTTATTAAGTCAGTTTAAGAACTTACATTCAAACGGTATCTTTGTGGACAGGTTCCATTCAGGGCTAGGAGGCAGCATCAGTCATTGGATAATGCTGCAGAATTCATAAACGTTTTGGTTTTGATGTTTCCACAATGAAAAGATTGAGAAAAGGCAAGATGTTTTCACAGTCCAAGATTTGTGCCCAGGATGTTTTGGGATACATACAGACAGACCAGCTCCTGGGGAGGTCTCTGGTGTAACTTAACAAGCTGCTCCAGCTTCTTATTTGGAACTTTTCCTGGACTATTTGTTCATAGAAAGGTTTGATAGTCAAACTGAGACAGGGTCACCTTTCCCCTTGAATTGTAGCATCTGTTCTTTAGGAAGCATCTTTAGAGAAGCCAGACCCTTCCTGCACTGAAACTGGTGTATTTCAGTGATTTACACTAGTAGTCTGGGAAGCAAAACAATCCTTATACCTTCCCAAGTATCACTAGCAAGTCCAGCTGGAACTTCATGTAAAAAATAGTGAATTTAAGGGAGTTTCCTAACTCACTTTGGGAAGCTCAGGTAACACTACAAGTTGAGTCTTACCAGATTTTTAATGTAGTGGGGTGAAAACTAACCACTGATGTCAACTGTATTACTGGAGAACTAGGAGACATTTATCAGCCGCAAGTCTTCATTACAATACGCATCATATAGACAGACTGACCACAGAGTATAATCAGGCATTTCTTTTCAGGTACCTTGGTAATAAGAGACATGCCTAAGTAGACCAGACAAACACAGGAAGCAATTAGATCTATCCAAAGCCACAGGGAAGGTCAATTACAAAAATAAGGTTATATCTGTAAATTACCAAATTCCCACCTCAGTGATGTAGCTCCTAGAATAGCCCTCCTCATTCCCAGCCTGCATGAAGTATTCTACACCTTTTGTGATCTGTTGTAGGCAGACAGGTGAGGGAATGAACACACTGAGAATTCCTCTGTATTAAAATTGACCTAGGGTAAAAATATGTGTGTGTTATTTCTGTGTGTCAGCACTAGTGTCATTTACTGATTGACAGGGAAAGGAACTTTTCACCATTTGAACACAGTAATATTTGTGAGTCCTGTGTGGGTATGAAGCAGTCATCACAAAGTTAGAATAAATAAAATATAATAGTTAATAGTTGTGTTGGCTCAAAGAGGGTCCAGCTACTCCTTGATACTGTATTGCAGATGCTACTGAAGCCCCATCTCTAACTAGCAATGATAGGGAGGAGGGAGAGCCCTAGGCCAGCATATCCCCCTGTTACTCATAAACTGAATGGCACTGCAAAGACAGCAAATCGTTAGCATGACCTGAGCGATTCTTTTTCCTTGCAGACCCTTTCAGCAGAGGTTTGGGATCAGAGGTCATATTTTGGCTAAGAGCCACAGATACATCTCTCCTCCATGAATTTGTCCAGTGACTTCCTGAATCCATCCATGTTCAGGTCAGATCCCCTCAGATCTAGTCTGGACTTCTGTTCCCTGAAGGCAGGGGATGTTTGCTGACACTATACTATGCTCTTCTGCGGGGACATAAAACTTCATTTTCCTGAGCTGCAAAAGCAGTGTTAGCCTTAGAAGGCAAAACATTTTAAAAAAATGGAGGAGGAAGAGTGAGAGTCTGAAACTAGAGAAGCAATGAGATGATTTAACAACCAGCAACTTCTCCCTGTTTGATGTCCTAAAATTTTAGGAATAGATGAAAACCACAGCATGCAGGTGATCAAATGGAGTATTTTGCCTCCTAAATCAGAGCAGGGGAGAGGGACTAGCTGGCATTTGTCACGCCCACCAATTTGGTTCGAGTGGAATTTGAACCACGCTGCTGGAGATATTAGACAATTTTCTTTCATCTGGTTGTGGGTTGTGTCACATGGCCACCATATGTGTCGTTCCCCGGCATGCATACACACACCTCTCACTCTACACAGCTGTCAAAACAAACATCAGCTGCCTTTTTTCAATCCATGAGAGTTTCAGCTCTGGAAGCAGTGGAGGCCCGAAGGCTTTTCTAACAGGATTTCACATCTCAGATTATCTTTAATCCAATTCATCTCTGACTGATACAACTTTTGGAAGCCTGTAGCACATCTGCAGAGTTTAGTAGATGGAAACTTCTGTCAGCTGTGCTGAAATCGCTTTCTCTGCTGGGCTGTAATAACAGGGAAAATCCTGTAATGATCTTCCTCAACCATTGAAGGGCTTTGTTGTGGTCATGAACAAGTCTGGATTTACGGCAAGAGTATTAAACTGTATACAAGGAGTAGGTTTTACTTGACCTCTTGAAGGTTTGCATATGAAACTGGGCTTTTCTCCGTTCTTCTGGGAGTGAATGACAGAAACATATACTTTTTCATTTTAAAGTAGTGCTTAGCTTTAGGATTGCACCAAAAATCCAGAAAGACCAAGGCAAAATGTTCTTTCCAATTCAAAAATAATGAGTCCTTTCTAACCCCTCAGGATAGAAGGGTCTGACACAAACTGCTTGTTTAATATCTCAATATCTCTAGGAAAAGGACCAGTGATGCAGAATAATACTGAGAGAAGAGCTGCAATGCTAGAGGATGCTGTTCTGAGTCAGGCAGTTCTGGGGCATAAAATGCAAATGCAACAAATACTTTTTTTTTTCCCTCTTAGGTAACATCCAGCTACCTCAAAAAGAAGCCTGAGCCACAAAGTAAAAATACCCTGGTTAGACGTTTCCAGTCTTGTTGTAGTCAAGGCACAGGAAGTAGCTGGGGCTGATAAAGAGGTAAGATACTTTGAGATGAAATAAAAGTGTTCTGTGCTTTAGTGCGTTTGCCACAGCAGGTCTGTTTCTAGTCCTACAGCACTTGCTGAGTTCATGGGGAGGATTTCTGCAAGGTTTGTTTCATTCCTTACCGGTGTTTCCAGACTGGATACAGGTTTCTGCCTACCTGCAATGGGCCTGTGAGCAAAACCACAGCTGTTGCACGAGTGCCTGGAGGGAAGGGAGATTTACGCAGTGCCACGGTGCTGGTAAATGTCACATTCCTCTGTGCCAGAAACTCCACCTCCTGGTTTACAGCAGGGTTTTGAGGGAAGAGGTATGGAACAGACAGCAGACTTTGTCCTGAGATGCTAAAGTCTCTTTCAGATCCTCTAAAGGAAAGAGTTTTCCTTACACTTATTCCTCTGTTGCCATTTAACATTCCTTGTTCCCTCCTTAGTCACAATCCTCATGAAAACACCCATGCTTCCAATGGTTTCTTCTTCCTTTCCAGACAGGTTTTCTTGCCATGCTTATTAACACAAAATTTTAGAGACTTCTAGTGGTACAGATGACTTGCATCTATCATACTGTTCATTTTCTTCATCTTCTCATGGGGATAAATTATCAG
The DNA here is from genome assembly GCF_028389875.1 of Rhea pennata. Taxonomy (NCBI): domain Eukaryota; kingdom Metazoa; phylum Chordata; class Aves; order Rheiformes; family Rheidae; genus Rhea; species Rhea pennata. The sequence goes on along the minus strand of NC_084670.1, from coordinate 9,478,387 downwards.
AGAGCTGTGGATTGCTTGTTTTGGTAGGGTTTTATCTTACAAATGATGCATTCAGTTCAGGGTGGGGGAGAGAGGGTTTATATGTATGTGCTGATTTGAATTTCTCTTAGAGGAGGCCCCCAATCCGAAATAACCCCAAGCTGCTGACCTCTGAGATACAGTGTGAAATTGATGGATTTTCTCTAAGGTTGGAAGAGATGAGGGGTTACTAGTGCTTTTTTCTTCCCCCCCTTTTTTTTTTTTTTCCCCCTTGGCAGCAGGGCTGAACTCATGCTGTTGGATTTTGTATTACTACTGCTATTTGTCTAAAAGTGAAGACCACAACCCTCAGATGAACTCTAGCCTGTCTTGTGCAAGGTGCTGTACAGAATCATCCCAAGAAGAGATAGCTGTGGCCAAGTGGGCTGGAATGATAGTGACACCTACTTTTTGTTGGTTAGTTGTATTTTGACTTCAGAGATTTGCTTGAGAGCCATGACTGTAGATCTGCTTAAATTTTATTTTTCATTAGAATGACATCAGGTTAAAATGGGTAAAACTAATTTCTATTTTTAAAGGAAAATATCTTTTGAAAAAGTGTTCTGCTACCAAAAACAAAATTACTGGAAAATTTTAACAATCACGAGGTAAGAAGAGAACAATCACAGATTGAATTGTTTATTATAGAACAATACCAACAAATTAAGAATATAATTTCTAACAATCACAGTGTTTAGATTGCAAGGGAGACTCATTTTCTTGGTGCAGGATTATGTATCCCTCTGTTTATGGTCTCAGGGACTATAGGAGCCTTACATAGAGTAAAAAGAGTTTTCCTTACACAGTAAATCACAGACAAGGTAGGCAATTACCTTTATACAGGAGGAGCAGAAACTCAGAGACATTAAAGGTGAGACATCTGAAAGTGCTCAAACAATGCTTCCTTTGAGACAGTCTTTGACACCATCAGAGTTAGGACAAATAACATACCCTTTGAAGATAACACTTAAAAAGCTTTTCAAAATCTGTCAGTAATTTGACCCTTTTCTGCCATATCTCAGACCACAGAATCCCCGTTTCCACTCCGGCATTGTCAGCAACATGAGAGCTATTTTCTCTATCCTGCTCACACAGCCGTGACCTGCAGAGCTTACAGTTGGTGTGCAATTGCTGCTCTGTAATGAGCCCAGTAAGCACTTTTCTAGGGAGAGCTTTAAGTTTCTGGCTGGGGAGAAAGGCTTCTATGTCAAGATAAGCCAAACTAGTAGCTGCCTAAACAAGGCCCAGAAGGTGTCCTGAACTTTCTTCAGTCTGTTTCCTGTCATCAGAATATGGATTGTCAGAGAAAGTGGATTCACAGCACGAGCTGGGCAACATCTCATCCCTTTCAATGCAGTTGCACGGTGGGAGAATCCAGTGTGAAGCTGAAGGACAGCTGGGTTGGGGCCACCAGTGGGCAGATGTTCAGAACCAACATCATTAGCTTTCCTATGATTACCCCTTCTTTACAGCAACATCCTTGAACCAGAACAACAGGAAAAGCCTTCTTCCCCTACCTCCTTGCCTCCTTCAATCCCATTCATGAAGGGCTCCACATTCTTTGGCTTAAAGTGGTATGTGTGTGTGCGTGCGTGTGTGTGCGCGGCGTGCATGAAGGGCTGCACATTCTGTGGCTTAAAATGGTGTGTGTGTGTGTGTGTGTGTGTGTGTGTGTATCTGTATGTTTGTATTCCTGTGCTAATAGATAGGTGGGAAAGGAACCTCCTGTTAAGTTAAAATGCAACCAAAAGAAGGTTTCCCTCCAAGATCTCATATGTTTTTCTTAAGATAAGACTTTAGGGGGATAATATCTTTCCCCTCAAAAAGATTTTTCAGCTCCCATGACACTTGAAGCAAACAAATGTCTTGTGATCTGGCAATGATAGATGCAACATTAAAAGCAATTTGATACCCTTTCCAAGGCTGAAAGGTAAGAGCCTTCTCACATGCAATACCAGGGGACTTGTGGTAAGGGAGTTTTGTTCTTCCATCCCTGGGATTCAGTCTGCTCTCTTCCATTAGCGTAACTGCTGATGTGAAGGGATTTGCACTGCTGAGAACATGAAGAGAAGGAAGTCTTCTATTGTGACAAGACCTTGTGGAATGGGAGATGAAAAATGCTCCCTGAAAAGATTTGCAAATCTGCTTGGGATGCACAGAAATTGCTTCCATGTTAACCTTTTGCTCCTGTTCCTCTTATTGCGTAATATTCTCTCCCCCATCCATTTATCTTATGTCCTCCACCTTAGTCTCTCAGCTACTACATGTTTCCAAGCTTGACTTGTTGCTCCTCTGTAGGAGAAGCACATCAAGCACAGACTCCTCTAGCCTCAGCTCAGATCACCACTGCATTTATAGATACAATCTTGTGCCAGTTTATCTACTTCCTTCCATGTCTGATTTGCCTGAAAATGAATCTCTATTCCTAAAGCATTGCTCGTGTATGTTACTCCTTAGACTCCCCTTGTTCCAGTCACCACAAAGGGTTTCTTTCCTGCTTCCCTGAACTTTCTATACTTCAAGTCTCTGTGAACTTTTTCTATTGCTTATCCAGACTCAAAGGAAACTCATTGTGTGATCCATACACTCAGACAACCCCTACAATACTTCCTTCTTTTGAGAGTCTGTTTAAAACACCATTCCTTGAAGAAGCAATACCTCTCTGAAAAGGTGGTATCTTGCATGCTAATTAAAGCAGAACTCCTTGCTACATGAAACCATAGAAGCTAAAAGTTTACTTGGGGTCAAACATTAGGCAAATTCATGGAAGAAAAATCCACCAAGTCCTTATAAATATAAGTCTTTGGCTCCAGAATTCTCTGAATGTATGAAGTCTGGTGAAATATTTTAGAGAAGCATCACTGTATCTCTTACCTTGGTCCTAGCCCTTGAAACTATCTTCTCTTGTCTGCTCTGGAAGAAAGCATACTCAGGTAGATTGATGCTGGGCCTGACTGGCTCCAGATGTTATGTCCACCTATGTCATGGCCTTTGTATAGCCCTGCCCAAAGTCATCTCTTGCTCTCTTTATCCTATTGTCTTTCATCTCATTTACCTGTCTGTTGCAAGAACCTTCTTCCCTGCAGCCTCTTTCCAGCTTTCTCCTTTCCATCTCACTCAGAGATCTCTCCCCTACACGATGTTTAATAGCTGAGGGAGAAAACAATTTCTTATCATGTAAATCTGCAAAACCTCTTAGGATTCAAGACAATTTACATAACAGAGGTCATGCACCTTAAAGCAATAGCAGTCCCTCCAGGGGAGCTCAGAGAGGAAGTTATTCATGTCATGGTTCCATCAGTCTGCCCAGTATTTCGCATTTCAATTCACAGTTTGCCAACCTCTTCTTTGGAAATGCTGAGGAAAATCTCTTGGAGTTCAGTTTAAGGTTCTGGATGGAAGTCCATGAGGGGGACTTTTACTTTTCAGCCTGTTTCACTGCTCCTTTTTCCCTTGGAGCTATATTCCTTCTTCCCCACCAGCCAGTTGTGCAACATAAGCTGGAGTTAGTTAAGGTCTCCCTTTGCACTGACTCACTCTGTGGTTGGATTCGGACCTGAGGTACAGGACACTCCGCCCTGTTTGCCGTGAGAAACTACTGTTCACTACAGTTGTAATGCCTCTGAGTGAGGGCTGATAAAATCACTGCATTGTTCTCCCTTTGGGATCCCTAAGGATAGTGTTTTAGGGACGAGTTAAAGAAGGTATATTTTATTAGTGAGCTGAGGAAGTTTCTGCTTAAAACTCAAACCCAGACTTGCTATGTTTTTTCCTTTATTTTGGAGACAATTACAATGCAATAACTTTTTTTGGTTTCTTGCTGTCCACAATACTGGGAGACAGAAGGAGAGAGGGGTTGATCAGTTAAATAGATACTTGAGCCCTTTTTATTCCCTTTTATTATCTTTTTGATTTCTTTTTTTTTGTCTGACAGGACAGAAGCTTTCATACAACAGTCTCTTTAAATACTGATGAGGTCCATATTACATATTTCAGACTGTAAGCTGCTTGGAACTGAATTTCTTCTCCTTTTTTTCTCAGTGTACAGTTCTGGACCCTACTCATATGTAATTGGAGCTCACAGGTTTTCTCAGTGCAGCTAATATATGTCTGTCTGTTGACTTATACCCATCCCTCCAAACTTTTTGAAGTTCAGGGGTGCAGAGGGGAACACTGATGGAAGCACTCCAAGCAGCACCAGTCACTCCCTGAAGATGTCTGGAGAGCCATAGTAGACATCCAGGGCTGAAGACAGATAGGAATTAGCAGGCACTGGTCTGACACTGCAGCTTTTCTCATGTTCATCTTGCCGAACATCGTCTCCCTGAATTTTTTATGAGACTGCAAGCTTTGAACTTGTTTTACTGGAGGGGAGATGTGGGGACAGGACATTTTGGTTGTATAACTTATTTCAACTTGGTGACTCATTGTTTTTTTTTCCCCTTCTGTTTTTCCTAGAAAACCAGTTTTGTGGAAACCTTCTTTTCATCTGACACCAGTTCAAGTGTAATTTAATTTTAGTTTTGTTAAGACTGACCTCATCCCATGCTCATCCAGCACTAGCTGCTGATTTAAAACCCCATTATCCTGAACACATTAATATGTGATATGCACCACAGGCATCCTATAGCTTAAAGCAGTAACCTCATTAATGGCAGGAAAAGCCAGGGAATAGACTTCCAAGAAGCTATTTTCAAAAGAGATGTTTGCCTAAAACTCATTATCTGTTTAATGTCTTTTTTTGTCTGTCTGTCTGTCTCCTGGATTTGAAAACATAGCCCTTAATGTAGATCTTTATGTGATCCTTTTGATGTGCGTTGGTGACCTGTGAGCTTACCTCTTGCAAATGAAGGGGTCTCTGCACCTGCAGACCTTGCACAGCTGTTCAGTTGGTGAAGCAAACTAGTCAAAGGAAAAGCTCTAGACTCTACCCAATGCAGCTGTTATTTTCAGGTGCTGGTTCAGTAGTGGAGCTTTGTAGGCAATGGGGAGATGACTTGGTGGAAGAAGCCTACAGCTCAGCTGCAGAGATAGGAGAAAGACATAGCTTTGTTTCTTGCACTGACTGTGCCAATGGCTCAACTGCTGGAGAGAAGATACATATGTGACAGGAGAGAGGAATGAAAAGGTTTGGCACTGATTTGAAGGTAGTGGCTGTGGTCCAGTGCGCTAGTTGGGAAGAAAAAGGTGTGCTGAAGATGGGTAAGTCAGAAAAGCAAGCCTACCTGCTTTTACCTTTCGTCTTTCCTCAACTGCAGCTGAGCAGAAGTATGAAAATTCTTGATCAGGGCCAAAGCAGCAAGAGTGGAAATAGAGTAGGAGGTGGGAAAATGATGATTCATCTCTTTTAGGGATGTCTTAGTTTAGTGGTTACCAGAGTAGAGTCCTTGCAGGGAGTTATGTAGAGTTAGGTCCCTTGAGCCGTAAATCCAAGTTCTGAATGGCTGTAAGGCATTCCTGGGCACGCAGAGAGCACCCTACAAGAAGGGAGGATGTCTGTGTCCTAGCACTTATTTCTTATATCTGAGTACCTAAGCTTAGATTTTAAGAGGAGGATGTAGTGATAGTTCCCTATTGCTATCTAAATAGTATTCCTATGCTGCTTCCTCTTGTCCTAAGCCACCCTGCTAAGCAGAAAAAGGTGGAGCTATTGGACGGGAGAAGGAGGGACTGAGCCTGAATGGAAAAGAAGCTGAAGAAGCCAAATAAGAAATAGAGAGTTCTGGAAATTCAGCCAAGTTCCAGAGAAGTCTTTGGCAGAAGATTTGGGACTGGCTCTATTGAAAGAGTCTGAAGCTGCTGAAGTTGAAGAGTCTGAAAAAATCATCCAGAGTATCTTGGTGGAGAGCAAAATGGCAAAACTGAAGGCTGCATCACTCTCTGGTTATGTAAACAAAGAGCTTTCAAATGACTGTGGCCTCAGCTGCACTTCCAGGCCCAAAGCAGAGATGAGGGCCGCTGTGTATGGATGGAGTTTGTGCAACAGGAGGAGTCTGTGCCCTGATCTGGAGTCTTAACTTTCATATGAGGGCAGAGAAAATATCAGCCTGGTATCAGGAAGGACTCTTCCACCAGTAGGAGCTGAACACTCGTGATACAGCCAAGGGTACAGGGACCTCTGAGAGTGTCTTGAAATTGAGTGTGAAGAACTTGTGTTCATCACCCTTAGAAAAAATATATCTGTTGGAAGACTCTTCATTAATTGCAGAGGAAATTTGATCAGAGCAGAAAGGAGATTCCCAGCCTTTGGCTAAGTTGTTGGCTTTACTCCATAGTTTCTGTTGACCGTTCACTTCTCAGAAAGATCCTTTCAGGTGCATCTTTCCTGAAAGATTAAATGCCTCTGTGCAGATTATAGTGTGGGGATTAATTGCCCCCTGAGGCAGAATAACTGATCTCTTAGACCATGTGCACAGGATACAAACCACATATAAAGCAGGAAACAGAGACACACAAAACACTTGGGAAACATATTATTTAAGGATAATCTAGTATCTTACTTAAAAAAAAAAAAAACAAAAAGAAAAAAAAAGAAACAGAGGAATACAGAGGAAAGTCTGTCCTAGGCAGTGAGAAATATTAAGTCTTAGAAAGACAACTAAATTCCAGTTGCTGCAACAATCTGATATTTAAACCAGCACAACTAAAGTTGATGAAAAACCTGTGAAGGTTGAATCCTCTGTGCTACAAGAAGCTAAGGGGCATTTGAAAGATGGGAGACAAGGGGAGTCAGGGTTGTTGAAAATAAAAGAGAAGTATGAGCTGAAAAATGCACAGAAGCACGAAGATTTCAAACTAAGGGAGATTTGGAGGGCCTAGTGAGGATACTAGTTTGGACAGTTACCAGGAGAGAGGAACTACCTCAATATTTTGATCATAATCTAGCTTCCGAGCCTGATGTTCCTGCCCTTCCTTTCCCAAATGTATTTAGGTTTACTCAGAGCTTCTTCATAGATCATATCTGTTTAACTAGCTACATCCATGTTTGTATAATGTTGAATCTTTATGCAGTCTTTACTTAATATTTCATTCTAGGTAGATACTTCTGATACCCTGTATTGTAGGGTGTATCAGGCTGCTTTTGGTGTGGGACTGCTTAAGCTCCTATTTACAATGTCAGATGTGGAAATGAGCTTAAAAATGGCTCTGCCCATATGACAGAGATCGACTGGCTGCAAGATGGGAGCGGATGTGTTAGATGGTATCTAGAGTTCACTCATGGATTAAATAAACTGTTGTGATAATATAGTAGGGCTTGTGGTTATGACAGACAGCAGACTCCACACATGATAGTGAGTCACCCAATGGGTTCATCTTCTTCCCATTCATCTACCTCTTGCTTATTGCTGGGGCATGGATGAATAGTGAAATGGGTTTCTCAGAGTGTGATTTTCACGAAGGCCACTGAAACACTTCCTCCGGAGATGACTCGAGACAATTGGGACTGAAGAGGGGAGGATATGGCCTGTTTGAATCTTTTTGTTGAAAAACACAGATTAAGTGACCCCAAACTTTTTTACATGAATTTCATTTCTGTCAAATTCTTTGTTCTAGAGGGGAAAAAGGGGGAAGTCAAATGTTTCCTTTTGATATTTTCCAGATGAAGTGCTTTGATTTTACCATATGAAGACACTTTCACATGTCACAGATTATCTTCTGTTTCTTTTTTGAATTCTTGAAATGGAAAAGAAAATATTTTAGTTGATTTTTTTATCATTTCATCTGAGAAAGAAATTTCAATTCAAGCCAACATTTTTTTATGATTTAATTTGGAAGTGATAAAAAAATAAAAAATCCATCATTCTGGCAGTTCAGATTAGAATTCAAATTTTATATTCCCCCTGGAGCTCCCACTCCTTATCCCAGGAGTCACCAGCCCTCTGCACGCTTAATAAAGAGGGCAGAATACGCACCTGGCTAACGCACTGAAAAATGAGTGTCTGGTGCCCTCTATGGGCCTGTACAAAATGATGGGCCTGAGTTTGGTCCTAGTATTAGCTTCATGCCTGAAAAACAGCTTTGAGAGGATGTGACATAAGTAGATTCCACCTCTGGTCAAGGCAACTTCGTTGAATAGCTTGCAAGTTTTTCTTTTTGAAACATAATCTAAAACTGAGCTTTGAAAATGTGTCTGTTTTATTAGAAAACAGGAATAGGATTTGGGGGAAGAAAAGAGCTGAAATTTTTAAAAATGAAAAATATTCATTGGCTCTTAATCAGATGGCATGAACAAACTTCAATTATTTGCAACAGTATCCTACTCTATCTCTAAATAAATTCCCATGGCTCCTACCTGTCAAATTGCTCCTTTGGCAGATTCAACACTGCAACTGTCAGCAACTGAAATTCCTCTGGACCACAAAGGAAAGAAATTTGTCCGGCTTTCCCCATGCATTTTTTGCCTTCATCTCCTCCTCAAACAATTAAATGTGGTGGGTCATTCCCAGGGAAACAAGGCAGCAGGGTCTTGCTCAGGACCTCTCCCTTAAACTAGACCCGTACTGCAGTCGAAGGTACGAACTCATTGTGTCCACATACCAGGGATGACTTAATTTAATCAGTTAGGATGGTAATAGTGACAAAGTTATACTGATGTTTTGGACAATCTCTGCCCAGACCATGGGGCAGCCTTGCTTATTTAGCATCTAGAGTCTATTTGAGTCTAAGCTGGCTGCAGTGTGGATAGCCCCCAAAAGATGTTTGAACTTGATGCTTAAAGAATAGCCCTCATTTTCTGTGAAATGCTCAAAGTGGAGGGAGCTGAGAGATAGAACTTGCAGAGGGACTCCTTTCCTGTCCTGCTAGCTTTTCCTCATGCAGTCTGAATTCACTCCTCCTAAGGTTTTTTTGCAAACTAATTTACAAAGGTGCCAGAAATAACATGGAGCACTGGCTGGGATGAGAGTAATTTCTGGTACTGAGACTTCCTGTGCAGTGCTGATAAAATAAACTCTACTTACCTTTCCCTGCTTCCCTACACTGATGTGGCTTGTTGCAAAGTTCATCTCTCTCACTCCATCTTTCTCATTTATTTCCTCCAATGACTATGAATTTGGCAAGGGAAACTGGGTTGGCAGACTTGAAAACTGAAGTTCTCTATGCTCAAATCTGGCAAAGCCCAAATTAGGAGCAAGTCTAAAATCTCTCTTAGCTCATGAGCTGTGCTGAAAAAAGTCTCTTGAGGAGAAGTCGAAGATCTATGGGTCTAACTGATACACAGTCTCTCTCAGGGTCATGGGGCAAGCAGGTTATGTCAAAATGTGGGTTGTAACAAGATAACAAGCTGGATGCTGAGGGAGAGCATGGTCCCAAACTCCAGCTGGAGGAAGCAGAGACAAGATGGCAACAGTGGCAGGACTAGCATCCATGGAAGGCAGGGGGTTTCCAAAGTGCCTGCTGCTTCCATAGTTGCATCATCAGCCATTGGGGAAAGAAAAGGTAACACACATGTAATAGAGTTTGGGAACCTCTGGTCTGGGGGTGCTGGGTTGTAGGCTAAAGAAAACAGCGAGGGGCGTCACTGCAGCTCTAAGCCTCCGTGTGCTGGTGCAAGCAGCTCCCTCAGCAGAAAAACCTTTCATGCACAGTCTGATACCTGCAGCTGCCACCCAGGGTGTTGTAGTTCCCAGAGGGAAGGACTTTGTGCAGCGTGGTTGACCCTGCGCTTTTCTGCCAAGCTTTTCTTTGAGCAAACTTGCCCTTGGCTAGTATTTGCCCCCCGAGTTTCTGGGGAGAGAGAACTGTGATGTTAGCAAGGCTGCTCTCTCTGAGACGAGAAGCCACGAATGTAAAGATACAGCCAGGTAATGATGCCCTGTGCTTTCACTTTAGATATCTCTGAGTAAAGCTTTACTGATTCAGCCAAGCATAAGATGTAACTCCGCATGCTGCACCCTGCCTCGCAGAGCAGAGCGATCCAAATCCTCAAGCTCTTGATGGCATCTAAGCTCCGTCAGCATGTGGCAATACCATTGCATTTCTGCGGCCTCAACCCATCTCCATGTTGCCATAAGCAACATCCCATCGTCCTGTACTTTGCCAGCACTGTTTCTGAATGGAAGAGATTGTATATTCACCTAGAATTTAATTTTTTTTTCTATGACAGAAAGCGAAAGAGGTGCATATACAGTCAAACTTACAGGGCCTGATTGATTTGAAAAGAGAGGGAAGGAAAAAAAAATTCTTAGGTGCGGTTTGCCTTGTAAAGTATGTGTTTCCCTGCTGGTAAGGTATGTATATGCATTTCCCTCCAATTCAAAGCAAGCTCTGTTCATCTCTTAAGCTCCTGTGTTGCCAGGATGGGCACTTTATGAGGGAGCAATCCTTTCTGCGAGTAGGAGCAAGGGAGAGTGAGGCTGTAGTGTGCGGCTGACCAGAGACATTTTCCTGCTGCAGGTTATTGGGTTAGATGATGTGGCTTACTGCTAGCTTTCTTCATGAATGCAGAGACCTTAATGCCAGAAAGGGCTTGCAAGTGATTTAATCAGATCTATTCTGTGTCATTGGCTGGTGGATCCCAACATGTACTGAGAATCATGTGAGAATTCGCCACTTCCCTTGATAGTTTGTCTTAAAATTAATCATCTTCCCAGCTCAAAATGTGTCTTTTATTTCTCAGTTTCTGGCTATGCCTTTCAGGCATGGACTGTAGCTATGCCTTCCTCTGCTGACTCAAAGAGTCCTTTCACCCGTGGTGTTTTTACTAGGTGGAGGTATTTTCATTTGTTCTAATCAATTCACCTCTGTCCTTTTCGATAACCAATCAAGCTCTAAGTCTATTGTTAAGAAGTGCTTTCTGTAGCCCTTTAGTTCTTCTTTTTTTGCCTCAAAATCTCTCTACATTTCAGTTTCTATTTTAATTATATGTGCAAGAATTGATGCTGGTGGTGTACCAGGACTACACAGACAGAACCATCTGCCTACATGGCTCTCCATTCGTTTGTTGATCTAGTGAAGGAGAAGTCATACATTCAGTTCCTTATCCATTTCACAATATGGAATGAAACATTTTCTCTAAAGTCACGGCCTTGCAGGGTGTGATCCTATCCTATAGTGCATATTTCTTCTTCTTGGATGTACAGATACATGTTCAACTTTACTGGCAAATGTGCCTGAACTAGCCCAATTTACAAAGGTATCAGGATTGTTTTGTGTGACTGCCACATCATTGTTGATACTTGTCAGGTTGTCCAGCCTTCTGTCATCCATAAGATTACCGGGAGTAATTTCGTATTTGCTTCTCAATCTTTGATGAAAAGCACTAAATATCACTGGATTTCGTTTTGGTCTCTGCAGAAAGAAAAAATCTCTATATTTAGTATTGATGATATCCATATGAAATGAAATCAGGTTTGCCTATCAAACTCTATTTTCCATAAAACTTACTTGACTGGCATTAGTTATATTTTCAGCCATTCACACTTTTTTGTCTTTCAGTTGTATTATCTATTAACATTTCCATTGTTTTACCTGTGCTTCTTTCAGGCTCACTGAGTTAAAATTGGCAGAGTAAAAATGCTTTTCCTTTCTGAAACTAAATCTGTATTTAAACTGTGTCAATCCTCTTGAATTTCCCAGCTTTTGAGGACATGCTAATAATCTATTGACATTTGGCTAACCTTTTGAGAGCTTACCTATGGACACACACCAGACTGTCTAAGGTGAAACCTCCATCTCCATGTTGCTATCTTCCTTCATAACTACTTCAGATCCAGAACTAAACTATTTATTGAATATTTCTGCTTTTTCTGAGTCATGTCTTATTAGCAATTTTATTTTCTTCTGTTACGTAATTGAGAATTGTAAATGTTAGCATTTCTGTTATTACACTCTTGCTTAAACACTTATCTCTGGCTTTTGTTCTGCCAACAGTAACTTTTATGGTTCTTTTGCTTCCTTTAGCAGTTACATGCTGGTTTGTAGCTTCTAACTGATACTTAATGCTATCTATACTCTCTTAAAAAAATAGCTTAATGTAACTTTTGTATTACTAACTGTTGCCTTGCTTCTGAGTTGGGCTTTTAGCCAAAACCGTCCTTGTTACTTGATTAGGAAATTAGGTTACTAAAATATAAATAAATAAAGAAGAGGACGTGGTTAATAATGCAAAAGTTGGCTGAAATAGTAATCTACTTTAAAAATAAATCCTATTCCAAGAAAAATATGTGAAGTCAAGTTAGAAAGACCCAGTCTCAAAAACTATATTCGGAGAACGTGCAAAAATAGAGATAAGAATTTAATACGCATCCTAAGATGTTTAGTGAATAGCTTAATAAATATAAGCTTTGGATAGGAGGTACTGAAAGAACAGAAGCGAATAACACAGTCCTCCTTCAAGGTCAGAAAAAAAAGGTATAAATGTTGTGATTGTTTTTCTAGCACTCACTGTTTTCCGTCCTCAGTAAATCAATGGAATAGATGTCATGAGAAAGCAAAACACTATAGTAAATGTCTCTCATTTCCATCAATCAAATAGCCTATGCTTAAGCACCAGTTACGTGGTGGTTAATCACCTCCTCCACTGGGTTCTGTGACCAGGGTCACATCCCATGTGCTGTGTTACTTGCATGATTCAACATAGAGTTGGTACTGTGGCTTAGGAGTTTGAAACTCATAGTTTCCCATGAAAACTAGCTGTCCCATATACTGTTTCAGAAAGTTGTGAGAAAGCAGCTCTTGTTGGGAATTTCGAACAAAAAGTCTGTTTTGGAGCTGTCTTAGCTGAAGTCGAGCTTCTTGTGTCACTATAACTTTTGTTTAATCCTGAAAATAAAAATGGATTGAAAATGCCCTCTAAGAGAATAAAGAAAACTGACAGCTTTAAGCTGCACAGTGTTTTTGGTGGGTCACTGAAGAGATCAGTATAGATCTATTTTTCAGAGTTGATTTTAAATGGAAAATAAAATTGAAGAATGTGTCTTTGATCATGAAATCTGATGATGATCCTTAACTGGGAGATGGGATGATGGCTGCTGAAGACAGAGATGAATTATAAAAAATAGAAAGATAACCCAAGAGGGAGAGAAAACAAGCAAGAACCTGTGGAGAAAATAAATCTGAAACCAGTTCATTTATTTGAAAAAGGAAGCTTATACAGTAGCAAGACTGAAGGAAACGTAGGGGTGTTTCTGGAGAGATCATTCTGGCACATAACATGATTCAATGAGATGTGAAAAAAAAGTAACTAAGGTTTTGAAGCTGCATATGCAAAATGCATCATCTTACAGAGCGAGGAAGTAATAGCTCCTCTGTTGTGGCTGTACCTGGCATGTGGGACCAAACACTAAATTCCTAGTATTGACAAATTGGAGACAGTTCAGAGAGAAGCAAGAAAAAAAAAAGATTAAAGGAGCTAACTTTGTTGTTTTACATGACTAATAGTGCATGCTGAGTCCAGCAGAGTTACTGTGCATTTACATCAGAGTGGGTAAAACCAGGATCTGGAGCCCTCATCTTGGTGTGAGTCTTTCCTTTCTGATGTTCCATCCGCACAGGACATTTTTAGGGCCGTTTCTGCTGTTCCTACTGCCCTGGGCCAGAGTTTCAGACAGTGAAGAACCAGAGCATTTCCCTTTGACAACAGCACTATAAAAACCTCCACAAAACCAGTCACCCATGGGGAAAATAGCGCCCCCCCCCCATGCACATGTCAACAGTTTATCTCCAGCAGCTCTAGAACACATCAGAGTCATCCCTGAATGTTCAAATTAACTTGCAAAGGAGCACGTGACCCTTGCTCTCACATACTTGAAGGTCCTGTTGGACCTGCTCTGTAGGGGCAATTGCACGTGAGTTTTTCAACCTCCTAAAACTAGTAGGTTGTGATTCCTGATTGCCAGCCAGCCACCACAGTTAGGAGCCAATTAAAAGCCACAACGTTTAACCAGAGGTACAGTCTTTTGCACCTACTAAAGAAGTGCTTTCTGTACTTTTACTGCAAGAGTCATGATAATGAAATAACTCATTCAAAGAGCAACGCGGTACTCAAAGTGCGGAAGGACAGTAGCTACCAAATCTGCAGGAGTACAGAGTGCCTGAGAATATATCAGAGAATTAATAGAATCTGGGCAACAAAGGCTATTCCATAGGAAAGTTTCTTAATAGCATGAGGTATGCAGGGAATGGCTGCTTTTTGAAATAATGGGATCAGGAGTAAATGCTGACATTAAAATTGCACAATGAGGATCCTAAGGTAGCAGGATAGGTTAATGGGTCTATTCCATCTGTTTCTGTGAATCATGCCTTGGCGGATGACAGTGCTGGCCCGATCACTGAATTTGCAACTCTCTAAAGAGGATGGCAGTTTGTACACTACTGACTGTCTATGAGTATAAGGGCTGAAGAGGGTGGAGGACACTAGTAAGGAAGAATCTCTTCTCTGTGTGACATTTTATGAGTATTGAATGGCCATATGGGTGAGAAACAAGTCTATGTTTCATAGTCCCTGAAGGTAGCAAATGTGGCCTGCGTATACCTGCTTTCCATTGCGCTCTTCATATTGCACAGTATCAATAGAGGACTCTTAGTCTAGGACAACTCAGGATGTATTTTTTCCCAGCCAAGACTTCTGTTGCCAGCATCCTGCCCCATGGCTAATGGTTTGCCTTAAGCAGAGATGGATAGCATTTCTTCAGTCTTTAGCCTGTCAGACTGGGCCATCAGAAGTGGCTTTGAACTTGCTATTAACTGACACGTGCCCCAGATTTTCTGAAGAGCATAGGAGGATTTGGCAATACTCCGAGATCTCAGTTGTGGAGATCTCATCGTACCCTTCTGTACCAGCCAAGACTTGGAGGCAGTGCGTGAAGAATTGACTAGAACGCTTGCCATGACAGCTATAAATTGTCCCGTCTTTTCAGGCATACAAAAGAGCAATGACAACTGTGTTGTAGGCATTTGCTTTTGTGCAAAGTCGGATGTTGCCTTCATTCCAGACACACTGTATTACTCTCCCCAGGGCTACCATAGCTTGTGCTCATCAGTTGTGTCTCTCCAGGGCAGCACATTGCCAGGGCAGCAGAGTTGCTCTACAGATTTAAATACTGCATTGACTCCTGCCTTTATATGCTTGCCACCAAGGCAAGGTTGTTTTTTCAGGCCGGCATTTGGGCCTACCTAAGACACTAATAGGGATCAGAATATTTTCAAGTGTTTGTGCAACTAACAAATTGTTTTTAGAAAACAGTAAAAAGCAAGCTAGCAGCTCTGTGACTTCAGCCGTAGAGAGCCTTGTAAGAATGGCCATAATAGGTCAGACCACAGTTTCATCAAACTCATGATCCTGTTTCCAGTTGTGGCTGAGAATAGCTAGCTAGCAAAGGGTATGAGAACAGGGTGAGTGCATACTACAGTTTTCCCTAATACTTTCCTGATCTGTAACTGTTTTCAGCTTAACTTCCTGAGTCAGGATACCAGCAGGTGATAACCTCAATGGATTTCTCTTCCAGGAGCTTTTTCACTCCCCTGTTCAGCCCATGTAAATCCTTAGAGTCCACAATGTCTACTCCTTTGTAGCAAGGAGTTTCACAGCTCATCTATCTGGCACAGGAAGGAAAGGACCGCTTTAATTTTTCTTTCTTTATCTTTGCTCTTAATAATTTCATTTACTTTCCCCTAGTGTTTGTAATGTTGTATTTCACTAGGTAGTAAGTCAGATTCACATACCAGTGACATGTACCTGCAGAAATCCACTCTGAGATATCGTTGTCTGCCTCCCAGCTCACCCACCTAATAGAAAAGCTTGCTGACTTGACACTTTCCAGTTGAGATTTGCCAACTATAATAGTTCTGCAAGAAAATTATCAAGCACTGTTGTAGTGACCACAGTCATAAGGTAGAAAAATAATGCTCAGGTGTCATGCCAATATCAGAAAATATTTAGATACTCTATTTGGCAAAGTTTAGCATCTTCCTGCAACTAGTTTGTTCTTAAAGATTGCCAGCCACAGCAAACTGAGTGAATGTAAATGGAAAAAAGTGATTTTGGGAAGCTGGTTGATGATACAGCTACTCAAACCTTCTACCATCTGAGATCTATTGCAAGCAAGCACCATTCTTGAATTAATTTCCTTGAAGTTTTCTGTTATATTCTCCTAACAGCATTTTCTTAACCTGTTTCCATGCTGTCATTATGGCAGGACTTGGAATAGTCAAAGATGGACAGTGAAGCACAGTCAAGAACTATACAATGAACTGGCTGCAGCGAAAAATGCTTGAACAGTTATTGATGGCATTTAGCTGTACACTGTGAACAGTGTAAAATAATCTAGATCATCTAAATGACTAGAGAAATTGAGAGGATTTATTTTTTTCTCCTGTTCCCCATAAAATTGCTTAAAGCAGCAGATTCCCTACAGAGTCCCAGTTATGATCTTTCCTTCTGCTCCTGCACTATAGCTTGACTTGGGGAAGTGACTGGGTTCAAAAGCAGGAAAAAGAAAGCCATAGAAATAAGAGATGGTGAATAACGAAGAGTGTTTTGCCTCTGAGGGACAAGTATGAAGGCAGATCCTAAGACACTCCTGTTGCCTTCTCAGTGGATTCTCTCTGGAATGTGCATGCCATGATTCTGCAAGTAAGGAAGCTCAAGTGCTCCTCAGGGATACTTTGAAGCCCCAGAAGGACAACTGCATAGGGCATTGTCTTCTTCTCTCTCTCTTTCTTTTCTTTTCTTTTCTTTTCTTTTCTTTTCTTTTCTTTTCTTTTCTTTTCTTTTCTTTTCTTTTCTTTTTTCTTTTCTTTTCTTTTCTTTTGCATAATCTTGAGATCACTTTGTAAGTCTTTTAAATAAACAAGTGCAAATTAATGGAATAATTTGTTCATATTGTGCTCAATATTTCATTGGTTGCAGCATTCATGGCAGGAGGTGGGAGTTTTAAGTACCGCGCTATTTTCAGAAGAAAATTTTCACTAGCAGTCTGTTGAATCAATTTCTTGACTTATCTTTAAAGGGACCCAGAGCACCACATCTTCACCTTAGTGATGTAGTCTCTGGTGGATTTTTGCCAGGCTGTATTAGCCGGAGATCTAAGCCAGCTCTTTTTATGTATTGCAAATTTATGTCCTTAAATGAATAGGTCAATTTAGAAACAGACATTTGTCAAGAAGAAAACTTGAAAACTTCATATTAACTTTTGTTCCATAGCCTGTGTAGAGATAATATATTGATCCATTCAATAAGGCTTCACAAATAGTTCAAAGAGGTGCAGTACAATACAAGCAATAGGAGAACAACATTTATCTCCAAAATCAAATGATAATGAGGATCTGCCTGTATGGATGTCATGGAAGAAGAGATTGTTTTAGTCTAGTTAAACGTGACTACTGATATAGTCCAGTTGTAAGCTGTGGAGCTCAGTTCAAGGTACAACAGCTGCCTTCTTGACTTAAGCAATCATGTTGTAGTTCTACCTGTCTGTGTGTGCATATGTGGAAGCATGTGGGAATCTTTATCTTCCTACTCTGTACCTTTGTATTTCTCTTTCTCTATATAGTCTAGAAATAAGTACTTCATTTAATGAAAGCCGGCATCTTCTTCATAGGCAAAATCCTCATAGTTTTCTCAGATCTCACCTTCAGTCCTGAGTTTTTGATTTCTTCACTTTGCTGGATTGCTTCTAGTAGTACAATATTTGAAATCTGAGCTGTGCTGTGATAAGCCATATGATATTACTTCTACTCCCTGATTAAAGGAGTATGTGATTCTCAAGATTTGATTTCTGGAGTGCATAACACATTTAAAATTCATTTGTATGGTCAAAGCTGAGGGGGGTTGGATCTGGTATAAATTGATGAGGCTATGTTATATTAAATATATCATAACCAAATATACCAGATAAATAAAACACTGACAACTAAAATAACGGTATTTCTATGAGTTTTAAGCCTTCTTTAAATCCACATTAGTCCAACATTTTGCTATGATTTTTTTAAAAAATCATATAGATCTCATTTTCTTCTCATATGTATTACTTACATATAGATCTAACACCGCTGAATTCAGTTGAGCTATTTTTTTGATTTTAGCAGGTGTCAAGTCTCCATCTAGCAAAGCACTTAAGCACATGCTTAACTTGAAAACAGGAATATGCTAATAGAGCTTCTGATTCTGACCTTGAAAATGTTCACTATCTGCTTTAATGTTTATTGTCATAAATATGGGAATCAGGAGGATAATTACTTTGTTTCAGCCACTCAATAAATCAGATAATTGCTCTGAAATGTTTGCCACTGGTCTACCATGAAAATTATTCTTTTCACAAAACAGCTGTAATATTTGGGGTTGATTGAAACTATTTTATTCAGATTATTTCTAATTCTTTTCAGTAAGGAGAATGTGAAAGAATTAGGGCAATTTTTTGAATAGCATGTTTGCCATTCTGTTTTTTTTTTTTTTTTGAAAAGACATTTCAGTTTGAAGTTTAATGAATCTTTTTTTTTTTAAAAAAAAAAAGTGTTTCTCTCCCTCTCTGACAAATTAATTCACTGCATGCTACCAGAAATTACAGATCATCACGGGAAGATTTAAACTTTGCTGGATAGTGAAATACCACACACCATAGCATAGCGTATTGGTAATAAAGGTCTACTCCAGAAAATTCAGCAATGTGCAGTCAAAAACTGCATTTTGTTGGGATTTATAAATTATCCATGCAAATTGTTACTTCCTTTTAATTAATTCAAGAGACTCCTACATGCAAGGTGCAGGCTAGAGACATTTGATGGCTTGATCTCCATATAGCATTTAGTAACACTTCAATGTCATTTTGGTTCAAATATAAAATACATTAATTACATTAGTAAAATGTAATTGCATTAATAAAATGCATAAAGGCCAACTGTATTCCAGTATAAGATTGATAACTGAGTTGCATTTTTTAGACATAGCAGACAGAAGATCTATTAGTTAAAAAAAGCTTCACCTTTTCTCTTCCCTTTCCTATATCACTTAAAGGAAAAAAAATTCTAAACATCCTTTTCAATGTGCCTGAAATTTAACAGTTGCTGATTTTATAGTTTTTTCTTTTATTTGTGGAGTTACTCTGTGGCTAAAGGTAAGATGGTTTCTTCAGGTTTTTCATTCTTTGTGGGTGGAGCTTGGATTCGAGCTAGTAATTCTGGCCTTCTGTTCTACAAAGGTTTTCCATGAAGGTCAGCTTTTTCAGCTGTGTCTCTCTGCTGACAAGTTGTTTCACTCTGTTGTTTGCTCTTTGTTGTTTTGTTCCAAGGTTTTTCTCACCCAGATAGTCATACTACGTACATCTTAGCTTGCTCCCAGGGCTTTCAGTCCCAGAAAGAACTGTTGAAGAAACCCAGACAAGCAATAGAGGCTAGTTTGCTCAAGTGCCGTACTCAATATATACTGGGGGACATCTGTACCAGTAGTTTCATGATCAGATCAGCTGGGAGCATAAATTTCCCAAATTCTTCATCTATATTTGCTTAAGCTGCCTTCTCTCTCTTTTAGAGATACCTTTTCTTTGTGAAGGCTATATAGCAGGAAGTTCAGGAGGCCTTCTTTCAAACTGCTTGTTAGCACCAGTAGATCTGGTTTGCATATGCAAATTCTGTTTGTGCAGAAATGCAAGGACTCCTGCATGTGAAAATAAGTAAAGAAATACCAAAGTGTCTCTGCTAATCCTTCTTTTCAGTTGGCCTGGTGCCAGCTGTTGTACTGCACTGAGCAGTATTTCATACGATTCTGATTATCCAGCAAAAAAGCTTAGGCTGAGTCAATGAAGCTGGACAACATAAAATACTCATTCAAGGTTTGGATAAAAGTATCAGAAGCATGCTCAGTCCCTGATTCATCAACAGAAACTTCTTATCACTGGTCTGTCAGTTTATAATTCTGAATATAAATCTATAGAGAAAGTGAAACGAAGGTCCCTACTTTGGAAGATGTTTAATGCCTTCAAATCATGACTATCTCTCAAAGTTCACCCTGAAATCTGTGGGAGAGGAAGGTTCCTAGCATCCTATAGATTTTTACTGTGGGATGAAACCTGAGGAAGCAGGACAGTTCACATTGCTCAAACACAGACACCAAATTTAGGGAACTTGTTTATATAGTTACTGCCTTTAATGAATGAAGAGAAAGGAGTTTAAGAAAGCAATAATTTAAGTATTCAGTATCAGCTACCAGAGCGCTCTCTCCCTGGGAGAGTAAGAAGACCACAGAGTTGCTACATTAGAGGTTGTGCTTTGCTGATGGGAATATCCTCTGCAGTTAAAAAGGCTCCCCAAAATTATATAAAACCTTTCTGCTTTACTGTGACATCTGTATTTTTAAGCTTCTAAAAGACAATTTGCTAACTGGAGGATAACAAATGGAGGCCAGATTCCCACTGGCATTTTATAGGAGCCAGGCCTGACATGTTCTTGTCAGTCCTTGAAACAGGACTTCCCAATGCAATACTGACCCCTCCATTCCACAGGCTAAGGAGCTGTCTGGGGGCGATGGTCAATAGGTTGGCACAGGGGCAGCTGCAAGCGTTGTTATATCTAGCTTAGAAATCTTCTCCATGTACTGTGGCAATTTAGATCGCTGGAAATGGGAAAGAATCACCCAGTTCATGTGCAGTCCCAAGGCAGAATGG
The DNA here is from genome assembly GCF_028389875.1 of Rhea pennata. Taxonomy (NCBI): domain Eukaryota; kingdom Metazoa; phylum Chordata; class Aves; order Rheiformes; family Rheidae; genus Rhea; species Rhea pennata. The sequence continues at coordinate 9,457,772 of NC_084670.1, read as the reverse complement.
ACTGTAGTCTTCCTGTCATAGTCCTTGCTGTATAAACATCTGAAAACAGACATATTCCTGCCTTCAACTGTTACATTCTAAATGAGAAAACACAAGGAATATTTCATGTGTGGCTTGATGCTGTTTGCACCTTTGGGACCTTCTAGTTGGTCTCTGCAACCCTTGACTTGCTGGCAAGCCTGTGGTGCCCCTTAGAAAGGCAAGAAGGCATCTCCATGTGCCAGACATTAACCCAGGAACTTGACTTGAGGAAAGCATGTCCCATTTGTGTAGTTCAGCATAACAGGAAAACATCTATCTGTCATGTCATGAGAGATAAGGTGATCTGTGAGTCTATTTACCCCAGGTGGATTCAATTTTTGATCTTGGAAGAAACCCAAGGCAGAGAGATCTGCCTGCATACTGTGCTGTCCAACCTGTAAAGCATATATACAGCAACTGGCTATTGGAAAGATACTGTCTCCTAGATGTTTTCTGGAGTTGCTTTGAGACTCACAGCTCCTCCCCATCCTCCTCTCATCACTAACAATAACCAGATCCCTCTGTTTGCCTACAGTATCTAAAAGAAGGGATCTCAATTAAACTGAACATTTCCCATCATTTAGGCCGATATGGAAGTTTCTATTGTTTCAATCTTATCTTGATTAATCTGTGCAATTTTTGTTTCACATTATGATTTTTTTTTAATCTGCAAAACCTTCCCTTCATTCTGTAATAATTCTCTTTTTTGAGGGGATCTGTATGGAAAAAGTGGGTCAGAGTGAAAACAGTTCCAACCCCAACCTCACACACAGCAACCAGACAAGGATGAAGTGTTGCCATATATTGCTGATGGCCAGGAGATCTTGCAGGTGAAATTTTCAAGCGTGCTTGTTTCCTGCTTTGGCCTGGCTTAGCTTCTATGGAAGCCAATGTTAGTTTTATCACTGACTTCATGCCAGCAGAGTTTGGCAACTCTATGGAATAATGCAGACTCATAATCCCAAAATGTGAGTTTCTGGGCTGCAGTTAAGTATGAAGCACTTGTGTTCTTTCAGGTCCTGATCCAGAGGTTCTTGAAGAGGAACAGAAAGCCAAGGAGAAAGGGAATTGTGATGTTGCTGGGGGCAGCCAAGCATCTCCTATGGAGAAGACACAGTCTATATGCATGTTAGGTCTGAGACGAGCTGTGGGCTCATTGTGAAGGGCTACAGGGAAAGACAGAAGCAGGAAAAAATTTGGCTGAGATTGTAGATAAGTTTTGAATTCTTCTTGCCAGAAAGCAGTTCTTAAAACAGAAACCTGTAACTCTTGGCAGCCTAATCCGGAGACAGCTTTTATTTACATAGATCAAGGACATCTTCACACAGAATTGGTAAGGTTGGAATAGACCTCTGGAGATCATCTAGTCCGACCCTCAAACAAATGGCCCTTATGGGGATCAAACCCGTGACCTTGGCATTCTTAGCACCACACTCTAACCAGCTGAGCTAAGTGCCCCTTCCATTTCAACGCTTTGTGTCCAGAATTGCCACAGTGAGATAAGTGAAAGAAGAGTACAGAATGCAACATATGTGGTTTTAGAAATTTTAAATGCCAATATGCTTATGCAAGGCACCAGACTATGATCTGGACAAGCAAGAAGATAAATTATATGAAAGGGAAAGAACCCAAATACACAGAAACACGGGAATGATTAAGAGGGAGAAATCAGAATTTAACACTAACTAAGGATCAGCATGTATTTTGATCTCTTCTGTCTAAAGTACATCGTGCTAGGCCCACAGCTGTCTTTGAGTGGAGCAGTGGGATGCTCAGCTAATACAGAAGAAGATTTGGTACAGTATATAGCCCTGGTGTATTGAGTATTACTCGCATGTGATCTCCTATATGCTGAGTCCTTCCATTCTCTGCTACAAATTTAAACTTCTCTCCTAAAATGCCGGGCTCATGCGCCATAGCTGTCCAGTATGGTCATGATCTGGAGTCTTGATATACTCGTATTATAAGCTACTTAGCATTGTAATCCTTTCTCAGGGTTAGACGCCAAGCAAAGGAGGATTTGTTTGCTTGTTTAAACATAGAAAGCTGATGTTCCTAAGAGGAGGGGGAGACTTTAGTCTGGGAATCAGTCCCATCTCTTTCAAGCAGTAACCATCTCTGTCACCTGTTTGGAAAGCACCTAGCACAAGAGGATCCCAATCCTTTACTCCAGTATCCTTTACCACAGTGAGTCAGTATCATTACCAGTGGCCTTCATAGTATCTAGGTAACATGGGTTTTAGTCCCACTCAACTGCATTTGCAATTGTAATCATAACTGTTCTTTTGCAAATGTGTGTTGACAGCTTTTAATCAGAGTAGATTTTCCTAACAAATTCAAAACACGTTGTTAATTAATTTTCAGTATCTACTCTAATGTCAGAGCATTGGACTGTGGCTATCATGCTTTCTTGATATGAATGAGAGGGAGAGAACTGTTTTGTCTCATTGGCTGCAGATGACAGAATTTCCCAGAAAGAACTCAGATTTACTGAATCTGAAAGGAAAGGACCTGAAAGGAAAAAAACAAAGACCAAAAACTCAGCATCTTCAACCAGTGTCAGCTACATTCCCTATCATGCTCCTTTCGGAAAGTTACAGCTCCGAAGCAATATAGCAACATCCACTGATAAAGGTTGAATTCTCCTTTGCACCCTCCAGAACTTAGGGTACTCTGAGGGTCTGGATTAATCGGTGGTATAGTTTTGGCACATCAAAACTAGTGTCAATCTGCTTCCGCCACCAGATAGATGTCTCAGCATCACACTCCATAGCATGATGCAGGCTTGAACTTTGGGGGCTCATGCATGTAGGGATGTGGGAAAAGACTATGCTATTGCTGTCTCTAATGATAGTATTTCTTGCCAGTAGGTCAGCGATTTTCTGTCCTTCAAACGGGCTTGTAAAAATGGGGCAGAGTCAAGTCATACTGTGCTATTCTGGATCCCACATATGAAGTTTCTAAACTTTCTTCATCCTCACTAGAAAATTGTTCAGGATCCACAAACAGAAAAAGGTTGAAAGCTCCTATCCTAATACATAGGAAACAATTCATATCTCTGTCCATGTCCAGTGTCAGCACTTTTTCTACAGCAATAATAATTTAAGTTATATTTGGTCATGGCAATGCTTTAGCCTAAGTAATACATCAAAATCTGTGACTATTTTAAAATTGCATTATTAATAACAGTAAGATACTGCAGTGCCACTAAGACAATTTTATCAAAGATCTTTTTGTTCTTTTTTTGTTCTTTTTTTTTAAGAAGAAGAAAAGGGAAATCCTGTTAACAACTCAGAGAACAGAGAAGTAGAAAGCAGGGTTAGAAGAAAGGCATTTGAGAATCATCTCAAATGCAGATTCAGTTATCATCCCGTCAAAGGATCTCAAAACTCTTTTAAACTACTGGCGATTACCCCGGCACTTCCTCTTGCTGTAGGCATTATTAAGCCCTTGAGAAACTAATGTGCAGGCAGAACATGGATGATATTTCATTCAAGGTTATTCTGTGAATTGTAAACAGAGGTAAGGAGATTATTCTATATGTACTGTATGCTTTGGAGAAGCATTTGGCTACCATAGTAATGCAGATGGGAGCAGAGAGAGAGCCAGGACATTTGTGGACTTGATCATGAGAAAGGATCCCAGCATCATGGGACCCTAGGCAACACAAAGGAAATTCCCAATCCAACAGCAAAAATCAGAAATACTTAGTTACCAATTGTCTTACATTAACATCATGTTGTTCCCTTCCATGTATCCACTTCTTGTATCATTTGTTCTGATTTATTTGAGTTCATAATACTTCCCCCTTTTTTAATGTACTTCTCTTGTATCTCTCTTCCAAACATGACTGAGCATATCTGTGCAATGATATTATGAGTTACAATGGGGAAACACTATTGTCATTGTGGCACAGTGAGAAATAGGCATATAGGTTCAGGTGAACCTGTCAAAAAGTGGGCTTTGATTTCGGATCATTAACATCAGCCCCACTAATTTCTCTGAAGGCAACCAGGAAATAAAGGACCTCAGCTTCTGCTGGTGTGCAAATTTATTTGGCATTTACCTTTTATGAGAAAGCATGAGAAAATGTTCATTTCTGTCCAGATCTTCTTTAAAAATCTCAGAGGTAAAAGAAGCAGGGCCAGCATCTTCAAAGCTGAAAGCGTGTTTGATGTTAAAACAACAACCCCCCCACCCCTAAAATCAGTCACTGCTTTTCAATAAAGACATTTCCAAAAATGTTTTCTTTTTGGCAAATATTTAAAGAAGAGCCAGTTTTTGTAATGAAAAATGACAACAAGTTCTAGACAAAATTATAAGCCATTTCTGATAGCTGGGAAAAAGTGTTTTTGCAAGGTTAATGGAAGATCATGTGGCCACTGAAGGCATAGATTTTGACCATCCAGGGTCCCAATCACAAAATGTCTTCATCATAAGAGAGTCATTGATCACATTAGATGAAGGGTGAATATCCCATAATTCCTCCCGACACATAAAGAATTAATTAATTTGTTGATTATGTGTCAGCAATTAACATCTTCAGTGCAGAAAGTGATTGTAAGTGCATCTTATCTAACAGAAGTAGCTTTTAAAAAAAATCTAGTTTTAAAAAGAGCTTCACATTTCAGTTTAAGCATGTAAACTGCATTAAAAAAAAAAAAGCCAGTGACACAAAGAGAAAAAAAATATGTTATGATTCCTCTCCTAGATGTTCATTGTCCACCTAACACCACATGTTGCGTATCGCACAAATGATATGGCACGCCAGAACAACAGCACAAACCCAATGTGTAATGTTCACCTGCAGATAAAAGAACATCATGTATTTATTTATGGAGGCACCAACCTACTAAAGAAATTACTTTTCCTCAGAACTTTCTGATACCATGTTAATGGTGAAGGCTGAGAACTGCCCACATCATGTGGAGGGTGAAGTGATTTGTCTTTAGGCATGTTGTGAAAGGGGATGATTCTTGCTTTTCCTCAAAATAGCCTCTCCCCCCGTGCTTTTAACTGATAGCTCAACTTGAAGGAGTTCACGCACAGGAAACTATTAAACTGATGATCATTCTTGTGGTTTATTCATTGATACAAAAATACTTAGCTTTAAAAAGAAAAAAGTACAGTGGTAATTTTCATAATATTTTTTTTTCTCATAAGTAAACTTGGAAAGAGTCCCAATGAAGGTGGTTGACTGCATTGTGTAATTATAGGACAGATCTTTTTCAGCATAATAGATTTTTTAACATTGTCTAATATGTATCTAGGCAATTGAAGCACTGTGTCACAACACTGTCAAATACCCGGAGAGCTGCTTTAGAATAAGACTCAGCTCTGCCAAAATGTGTGCTAGAATTCAATGCAGAAAGCTTTCTGCCCTGGCTTTACCGATGTCAAACACAGCTGTGGCATTTTGTTGAAATCTCCCTGGAACCAAAGTTATCTCACCTCATCAGAAGACTGTGCTGATTTCTGCTTTCCCAAGCTCTTTCCAGGCGGAAAGGAGAACAGTAACGTCAGGCTGAACAATTAGGGACCCAAGAGGAGAGAAGATGGGAAAATGATTGGTAATGTGTTCGATTATATTTGAAATGTGGTGGTGGCAGAGACCAGGAGCAGGACACTCTACAACAGAGGGAAATGAGGATCCTTTCACCAAGCAAGTTTGCTTAAAAAAGTTGATTCCCAGTTAGACCTCCTTGATCTAAGAAATGACCTGGGCAGTTCTCAGGAATTTGCCTGAAAGACTGCCTGAATTGTGGCCAGGTCAAAGAGAGCAAATGTCTTCTCAGTCAGTATCTCACACACTCTCCTACTATGGCTTTGATGGCGTGAGAATAGTGCCTGGACCACAGGTGCCTTGGACAGTGTGACATGTAAAACCCATGCTACCATGTGCCCACCATGACACTGAGCCAATGAGTGCTAGCCTGCTCTCCACCAGCAGTAAGGGACTTTCTGTTACACAAGGAAGTCCTGATGTGCTCCACACCTGCCATATCTGGCTGCTCCAAGCTTTCCTCCTCACCAAGACTCTGAGGATGTTTGGTTCCTAGCATTTCTACCTTGATTATATGCTGAGGTTACTGGAATGTGCTTCTCTCCTTAACAGTCATTGTTCTGGCATGAAAATTCCTGAAAATGTAATACATTTCAGATCAGGGCTTTGTACAGCCTTGTTTTATCCCATTCTCCACTCTCCTTGTGTCATTATTCCACATTATGTCCACTTCCGGGGCTTTGTTTGACATTCTGCTTCCTTCTCCTCCCCATGACTGTTCTTGTCTTTTGTTTCTGTTTGGGAGTAAACTGGTTCTGGGGCTGAGACTAGGATGATTCAGAGATGAGACAGCTGAAAGGATATTTAACAATATTAGGCTGACAGGTAAGACAATCACAGACACAATTAAAACCACTGGGTTGACCAACACATTTTCAGAAGCTTCCCATGGCCTCATTTTCCACCTCTTTTTTTCCTATTGGTTATCCCTTTTCCTCATCTATCTGCAAAAATAGAGCTCTGCTCATTTATGTCTAAACTGTTCCCTAACAATTTGGGACTAAATTGGATTTACTGTTCAGGAGTAACAATTTTAGACTGGAAACAATGTGCTGCTCATGGATTCTGGATAAGTTCACACACCGTCTTTGGGCTTCAATATTGATCTTTGCTTTCCTTCTTCCCTTCTTGGGGAAGACTTCCCATCTATAGTCCTTGCAGATGCTAGCACCAAGATGCCATTGACAGAAGTGATCTGTTACTTTCACCAAACCGTAGCGGTGATACCACAGAGGTGTAGTAGACATTGTCAAGGAAAGCTGGTTGACATGGGAATTGGAGAAGAAGGTTGCTGTGGAAATAGAATATGCTGGCAGTGTTTTGTGATTCCTGCAGGAACTGATTGAATCATCATTTAGGCATTAATAGTAAAAGGCAGGAGCAAATATGTATGCTGCTGTCAGCCCTATCCTTTTGAGCACTGACTAGCTTTTCTAAGGACTTCTAAAGAAAGACTGAACTAGTCTGGTGATTTATCTTTCTAGTAATATGTTAACTTACTTATATTTTATCTAAGGATAAGGTGTTCATGGGTGGAAGGTCCATGCATACTTCTTTTTCTGTTGGTTTGCTCAGTTTGAGTTTGTTTCTTCCTTTGATTAAGGAAAGGAGATGTTTAAGATGTGCCAGTAACTGACACATGGCATGTCTCTGTTCCCCATGTCTCAGCATGGGGGTAGGCACTTGAACCACAAGGAAGGAGAGCTAGACAGGCACAGCTGTGTCATAAGAATGCTCTAAAGCGATTCCAAGATTGAGTGACAGGACCTAGACTCTGTTTAAAGGCTAGAGACTTGAAAACACACAGAACTCTACAGCAACGTCTCCTAAATGTCATCTTGTGAATGCTCAGCCTTCAGGTAGATACCATGAAACATCAAAACAGAGAAATAAATAGTATCTAGATGAGTATGGAGACATTACTGTGCTTGTCTAGTTAACATGTCACAATCTCTTCAGCCTTAAAAGTCTTTTGTAATGTTAGGTCATTTGTTGCTCCTGATGTCTCTCTCTCTCTCTCTTTTTTTTTTTTTTTTTTTTTTTTTTGCTTTAGCTGGCAAAACTAAGTCCTTGAAAAAATTGTGTAGGTTCAGAGTCTGGTTTGTAGGTCACACCCTAATTTCACTGAGCTAGTTCACAAACTTCTGATACATAACTTATTGGGATCTTTTTTTTTTTTTTTTTTTTTTTTTTTTTTTGTTTTCAAGCAGAAGTGCTCCCTAGGGAAGTGTTGCCTGGTGAATGACTAATGTATGTCTTGCTGTGACAATTCCAGGAATGGTCCAACTCCTGTCTCCTTTTCTGTATTTTCAGTAGCTTAGTCAAATGATGACTTGAAGAGGTGGAGTCTGAGATAAAAAGAAAACATAAATCAAATGAAGAAAGTATAAGCAGGGGCCTTTAGTTAACTCTTCCAATTCTCTAATATGTTTAACTCCAGGAAGTATCTTGATGGGTAAACTTTATATCATACTCAGAACCACTCAGTTTGCCTGAATCCAGTGTTGAAAAAGGGATTTATCCACTCTAAAACTTTATCCTCGTCATCTGACTTGCATTTTAAGAAACAATTCATCTTTTTCTTATTTTACCTCCAAAAAAGGTCTTAGCTGTTGTGTAGTTTAAAGAGCTGGATAGAGATGACTCATAAAAATGCAGTAAGCTCTTTTCCTTACTTTTCCTTAGTAACGGGATTTTCTTAACATCCAGCTTACCAATTAAAACTGCACTCCAGCAGAATGTGGTAGGGCTCTGCCATCTTTATCTTTTAAGACTGGTTTCCTACGTAAGTGAGATGCATGCCTTTACATGCTCCATATGTCTGCTTCTCTCTGCCCTTCTCCCCTCTGTTAAAATCTGCTGATTTATTTTAACCACAAGTATAACAGAGGAGTGCAGTTGCCCAAAATATCAAGCTGTTAGAAGTGTCATGGAAATCACAGGCTGTGTAATGTGAGACAATTTACAGCACACGCTTACCCTTGTTAGACAACAAAAAAATTAGCCTTAGCCACTTCTCTGTAGTAAATCAAGTTTCACTTGTGCTGCTACTCCTAGAAATACTTGTTTATTTCCTTTATTCTGAAGGACTATTATGTCCAGTGATCGTATTTTGATATCTCGCATATGTTTAAATGTGAACTCAACCTATTCAATCCACAGAGACCAGGAGAGTTAAGACCTCCTCTAGAGAGCAATCTACCCAAATTCCTCTGTCTCATTTGTGTTGACGGGTGTTTCTTCTTCATTTTTGCCACAACACTATCCAGGTTTTTATATAGCTATCATCATTCATAACTTCAGACTAGCTCTGAAAGAGCTGCCTGTCAAATACCTTACTCCAAGACAGGTCTTCAATGCCTTCTCAGTAAAGGCAGAGGAATTATCGATGTTGTATTTGGCTATTTGGCTTGTTGGTCCTAGGAAGGCTACAGAAACTTAGACTCATGTTGCTCAACTATTAGAGCTGAATTCTAGTTTTTAAAAGGAAGTTTTATCAACTATATTTTGGAAGGACACTGGTAGTGGCTTTCAGATACTTAGTTCAAGACTAGAAACATCCAGAATGTCTCCTGTCATGTAAAGCACTGAAATGATGCAGGTTCTCCTTGCTTATTCAAAGAAATTTAGAGGAGGGAATTTGTCCAGACAGATATTATAATGGAGTGAAGCAGATAAATCTTCTTAGACCCTAGGTAACATTATGCTGATTCAGGCATTGTATGTTTTCTTGCAGCTAGTATAATGCCAAGTTAAACATCATATTGCATCCCAATGCACCAATGAGCTTGTATTTATTCTCCATCAGAGATGGAGATGATGTTTCAATGATATTTCTGGGAAATCTAGTAATGAGTACAAAGACTGGTAGAATCACAATCATCTTATTGCTTCTGCTTTTTGTCAGCTGTGTCTGTGACTCTGAAGCCTTCACTCCAGGGAGTGACTTCTGCTCTACATAGAAGTGGTTTGTACCAACAAAGTTCAAACCTAGCCCTCTCCAAAGTGAGTGAGCCTTGTCCATTTTTTGTCATTTGCTTTGTCTCTTCTTAGCCCCATGTGACATTCCTGTGGTCTTGAGATACAGTAAGAATTTATTTATATGTTTATTTCAGGTATTTTGCATGGAAAAATCTGCGGAGTATCATAGCCTATAAAAGTGGCCATGTTTTTCCAATAGGAATAGGTTTCACATTTTGGGACATGATATGAGGGATATGGTTCACTAAGACACTGTTCAGCGAGCCAGACATATTCCTATTTTCTTCTTAATGGTAGGCAACTGCTGGAACCAACTGCCTCCAGAAATGCACTAAGATTTCTCCAAAGGAATTTGCTAGTCCACTGCCAAAGAGAACCCGAGGAAAAACAGCATTTAGTATGGACCATTGAGGAACCAGGATCTGACAATAAACCCAAGAGCTTAGTCATCTGCATGAATGTGTAGATGTTCTTACTGCTGTTATTTTCAAATCAAATTTGTTCTCTGTTGTGGGAACAGACTTTGGGCTTGCTGCTCCTGTTCCCTGCAGGGCCATCTTCAAAGTGCAGCGAGGAAAATTTTAAATGACCTCTTGCAGGATTATTCAGTTAGAGAGGACAGCCGGGACTTAAGTCCTCTCAGCAGAGAGCAACACAAAATTTTGCTCTGCTAGGTAAGCCAGGCACTCATGGTGACGGTCTGCAGTGATATGGGTATTATTTTTGTTCTCCTATGGATTCCTGTGACCTGCAGGAGATTTATAACTACTGTAGTGAAATACGTGCCAGAATGACCATGATATATTGGGAAATTCCATTACACTCCAAGAGGTGTCAGAAACAGTAGAAAATACAAGATTTCCTGGAAGAATACAGATAATGTACAGCTGGGACTTTTTGTGAGATCGAGGCAAAACAGTGTTTGGGATCTGAACGCAAATCAGAAGCCATGATAGAGGAGTCTTGACCAACTGCCTATACACTCTAGCTTTGAACTGAGGTGGCTATTTGATCCACAAAACATTGAGTCACAAAGAAATTGCACAGGGAGTGCCTTGAATATAACCATGTTGTTGACATTCAAATCTGCAATACGAGGATTTCTGCCCCACTGTTAGCCTCCCCTGCAATGACTTGCCCTCCCTAGCCAATATTAGAAGAGAGATTGATCCTTACATTAGAATTCCCTTTTGATTCAGTGCATACTGGAATGACTAATAGAAAGTTAGGACTTGAAACTAGTGGAAATTTGACATTAGGACTCTCAGAAATAGCATGACTCAATTGTAGACTCCTTTGTAGTTTCACACATCCTAATTCCCCCAGTCCAAGTCAGGTCGTGTCATAACATAAGAGATAAAGATGGCTCAAATTGTTCCTGTCTTTTAATTCTTGGGGGGTTGAAAAAACATAACCTGCTATCTCAAACAGCAGTATGAACTCCATGAAGGCTTACTGAACTCTGATGCTATACATTAAAGCCAGCATAAACCTTGCAGAAGAATTCCAGCCTCATGGGAAGTATTATGTACAAGGATGTTTGAGAACTATGTCTGAATGGTTTAGTTTGATGTCTTAATTGGGACCTGATGCACAGCTGCCATTGGATTTCTTTGCTTCCTAATCTTCATTTCTTTTGCTTGGCAGACACCCTGCAGAAAAGCAAGCTTTCAAAAGCTGAAGAAATGTGTTCTAGGTGAGGGTCTAACAGGTTATATCCTAGAAACCTCTGCAGGATGTGCACAATTAAACAGACTTTCCAGCTGAATTATTAGCAGGGTAAAGTCAGGCAGAGTTTTCTTTGGATAAGGCATGCATTTCTGTCCCTCTCCAATCTGCAGGCCCAGGCCAAGAACACTTGAATGTTTCTTTCTTTTATTCTCCTACAGAGCCCTGTGATCTGCAGGAGATTCGTAACTGCTGCAGAAAAATAGGTTTCAGAATGACCATAGTATATTGGGAAATTCTATTCCATTGAGAAGAATTCAGTTCCAGGAGATGGTCAGAGCTGGTCCAGGACTTAGAAGAGAGCTCAGTTAACCTGAATGCCAACTTCTTTCTTTTCTTTCCTTTCTTCTTTTTTCTTCTTTTTTTTCTTTTTTCTTTTTCTTTTTTTCCAGAAAGCATAGGCACCAATTTTCAGGATTCCTTATGTGTAAGTGGTGATGACAAAGGAAGGAATTCAGAGGACTTTTTATTTTTTTTTGCCAACAGTGAAAAATTCTTTGCATCATGAGTGATCCATACCTGTCTTGTAAGCAAGATTTTTTCAAGGCCAGCTCTCAATCTTCCCTCAAAATCCTTGCCAGCATCCTCACTAAGTGTGGAACCACAAAAGAGTCTACCTGGGTGTCTGGATGATAAATGTAGAATATGGAAATTTACCTTTTCCATAGGTGTGTCTAATTGCAATATAAGCTTAAAGATAGTGGATGTCATGCAGAAAAAAAGCTCCAAAATGGAAAGCAAAGCAAAAAGTTTAGAGGAAAGAATCTGTGCCTATAAGCTAGACCTATCCTAGAGAGATTCTCTTTCTGCAAATTTAATATATGGCTGCTCTGAAATGTTGGTTTGGGGCTATTTTAGAAGTGTCATCCTCACATTTTCTATGCTTTATTTCCCCAGAAACACTCTTCTACCTGGACTATTTTGGATTTGCCACAGTCTGGGATCATATTTTTCCCATATGATTAATGGCCTGGTCTCTTCCTTGCTCCTAAGTGTCAAAAAGGAGATCAGAAACCTTGGGCATGCATCTCCCCCAGTGCTATTGGCTCTGTGTCCCCTGGAGCTGTTTACTTCAGCTGAGAGATAGTGATATTTGCTTTTGCCTTTCCTGCTGCAAAATTGACCACCCCAGAGTCAGGTTCTTGTCCAAACCAACCATACTGCTTCATGAAATCCTGGAAATCTGGGCCAGAAAATGCCAGCTGTCTCAACTAGTTGGGTTTTCCTCTACATCTAATTTGCTCTTCTATGCCATATTTACAGGAATGTGTCTTCATGCAGTTCTCTATTGACTGGCCTCTTGATACACTGGGAAAAGGAAATTTAACAAAATGCACTCTACTGGACTGAATTTTGTTTTAATTTATTCTTTTAATAAAGTTGCAGATGAAAATTTGGGAAAACAATGGTGAAACGTGTCCAAAATGCCTGATAGTGGAGCAGAATGAGATGCTGAGATCCAGCTGTGAAATTCCACAATGGATCTCCCCTCAAAGATCTGCCACAGAGAAGCTGTGCTGTGTTACTTGCTGCTTCACAAGTTAGCTCTACATTGAAAATTGGCACAAAGAGGAAAAATGTCCCTTTTTCTTGCACTTCTACTATTTTCCCAGCAGGGACCAGTGGCCAGCAGCCAGGTTTCAGAGAGACCTATGATTGATGGGTGAATATGTAATAGGGAAAACATCTTGCTGTTTCCTCATGTCTAATTCCCACTGCTTTTGCAGGCTGTATCCCAAAGCACTGCTGGGAATGAACAAGTGAATTTCCTTTCTTGGACATCCTTATGCTTATAAGATGGACAGTTCAATGTGAATTCACTTCACGCTCATTAAGTTAAGATTTGTCATTTGTATGCAAAGGTACATAAGCAGAGCTTCCCCACTTGCCAGAATTAATGAAGACCCATTGCTAATAGGGGAAAACATGGGGTGCAGTGATCAGATCCACTGTGGATGGAGATCAATAGAAAACATACACAGTACTCCTAATGTCACTATGAGTGAGCCTTCTTTACTGCTGTGGCTAACTCCATAGTAATGTTACTAACTTCCTCATCTCAAAATGCCCTGTGGATGTTTATATTGTCTCTACCAGTACCAGAAATTGATAGTGCAATGAATTTGTTATTATTTGTGTGCACCTTCAACGGGGGATGGCATCAGAACAAGAACAGAAATCTCCAAATTACTGAATAAATGATGAAAGAAGGAACCTCGAAGTACAGACATCACACAGATGAAAATTTTCTTACTTTTCCTCTAGAATAGTTCGTTGGGTATTTTTAGAGGGCAGTTCTTTGGTTGGTTCTCTCTTGCTTTGATGAGCTCCCCTCAATTCATTACATCTTCCATTACTCAAAAAGAAATGTCAAGACCCCATGAATAAAAGAAAAAACTATACCAGTGGCAGGAAGAACCTATTAGGGGGTTTTCCCACATTCCGATTTCACTGTTTCTGTAGTGAGTATTTGGCCATGCATTCTTTTTTAACCTTCAGATTCATTGAGTGCCAATGATTAGTTGTAAAGCCAAAACTTTCTGATGCCTAGATAGTGTTCTGCAGATGTTATCCATTGTAGGTGATGCTGCCTTGAGGTTAATTACTAAATAATAATAATAAAAAAAACTCAGAGAGAGTAGGAGAGCTCTTGGGAGTGGTAATGCAGTACAGAGCCTTTCACCCTGAGGTCAGCAGGTCAAGCCCAGATCAGGAGTGATCAAGAGTGACCAGCAGTTATTAAATGTCTGCTTTCCGATTTGCAGGGGGATTTTGCAAAGTCTTGCTTTTATTAGTGCTAGTGGAAGGCTGTTTATGCACCTATACTGCAAGACTTGCAGATCTGTGTTATTCTTCCCAGACACCATTTTATAAATGTCCAGAAAGGTGACTTATTCACAATACAAAAATCATCAGAGTTGTTATCATTTGCCCTTTTGTGGGCCAGCTCAGTAGAAAGATCAAGGATGCAATTGACCGCAATTAAGGACTTTATTCTCTTACCTCTAGAGGTGGCCTCTGGGGTCAAATTCAGATCACTGACAGCTTCCACCACACAGCAAAAACATTCTTCCTGGCTATTTCAGTAACATTTTTAGCATGAAGAACTGTCCAAGAATCTTAAATTAGTGCAAAGAAATCTTTATGCAGATCAAAAAAGCAAATGCAGTAAATGGATTAAAAGAGAAAGCCAGAATTACCAATAAAAAAAAGAGAAATTAAGAAAAACTCCTCGGTGTCTGTAAGTTTGTTAGGGGCAGTTCTGACAAACACTCTTACCTTCCACAAGAAACATAGCTGCAGGCAGTACATCAGACATGTGGAAGGAGTACTCTGTGAAGTCAAAGAAAAGTCTAAGTTTCTTTTCCTCTGCCATAAATCATAGTATGTGGTTTTTTTTCCCCCAAAGAAAGGTGAAAGATTGATTTTTGCACAGTGTAGGGCTGCGTATATTAGCTTCTGATTTCCAAGGCAATGGCACCGTTTCTGAATTACGTGACACGCATTAGGTTGTCCGTTTCAACAAATACAGTAACACCTAACCTACTCCATGCTGTAACCCCTTCCTCGTCTCAGACGTACCGTCCCTTCTCCCTGATTGCTGCTGTGGCAAGCAGTTTCTCCTAAACAGCTTTCCTTCTCTCTTTTCAGCTGAAATTAGAGGCTGTGAGAGATACTAATTCCTCTAAGGAGACAAATGGATAAAATACTCCTGCTGCAGATTTAGGACACCAAATGCTGTAGCCGAAGATATTAGAAAATACCCACACCATACAAAGCAGTACTATATAGAGGTATTCGGGATAACACTGTCATTCTAATGAGCAGTATAACTGGACGAGACTAATTAATCCATCTAGAATCTAAGCACTGGTATCAACTTTGCATCACAGTGCACATGGGGTCGCTGGGGACTGTGGAGACAGTTTATTACCTGGGGTAAACAACCCAGAAGGGTAAGGGAGAAATGAGTCTGGAAGAACAAAAAATAAAAAGGAATAACGGCGGACTAAAAGATGTGAGTTTTAGAAAGAAAAGGGAGTGGAATTGGAAGAACACAGAGTACATGCTAACCCCTGGCTTTACTCAGCCTTCAAAGAGCGGGAGTTTTTTGGAATTTCTGCCATAATACCAATAGTACCAGTGTGCCACACCACACAGTGCATTCCTTCTTTGGCAATGTCCCTGTACAAGCCCAGAGCTATAGCAATATTAATGGCTTTATAACAACTTAGACACTGGTGTTTGTGAGCACTTCATGTAGTGAATGCTTTCACAAATATTGAACACGAAATTTCAGCAGTTATAACAGGCAAACAATGATGAAATTACTTTCTAAAGTAATGTTCACTGGAGAGTAAATGGAAACCATCTTTCTCCATCTCAGGGTAATTCCCTTGAAGTCAGTGGTGCTCTAACAGTAGGGGCCTTGAGTCTATGCCTAAACCACCCGCCTTTATTAATTATTATCATTTATCACATCTATTAGGGTAATCTCTACAGGCAAACTTTTCATTTTGGGTACAGAATGATATGATTAATGGTGAAGTCCAACCCAAGTAGTGGAACCCTCCTGAACTGATTCCATCCTACCCCCCCCCCCCCCCCCGCTCTGCAAAAACTCCACTTTAAGCCAAGCTTCACTGTTGCCTGTAGTTTGTAAAAGGCAATGAGCTGAAACCTTTAGAGACTTTCACGCTGCTTGATTCCAAGCTGGCTTTCTCTGTATCCACATCAGTTTGGAGTTGGCTGTGCCATAGAAATGGTGTAAAAAGAATCGCTTAAAAGTAATCTTTTTTTCATAACTGATCTGAAGTGAATCAGGATTCTTAAGATCTATTTTGTTTTCCAGGTAATTTATCAGTCTCTGCCACAAAAGTTCTGGGCAGAATCCAGTGTGCAGGCACGGAGGAGCCTTTTACCCTAGAAACATTTTGAAAATCCTCTCTTCCTGCTTCCTCTCCCACCCAGTCTGCACCTCTGCTGAATGGGCTGTGTGAAAGATATCCCTTCTCGCAGCCTCTGCGAGTCAGTGCTGCTTCACAAAATCTGACCGAACAAAGTGGATGTGTTCGCATGCCCAGTTTTGATGCTTCAGTCTCAAGCAGTTTTGCTTAGCCTCCTTCCATCTACTGCAGAATTGCCAGCTGTTTAAAGAGTTTTTAAATAGTGGATTTAAAGAAACACAGACAAGGTAGAAACAAGATTATGAGGTTACAGAGGTGAAGGGAATTGACCCCATTTGAGCATAAAGGAAATATGAGAGCAGAATAGATGTGATCTGTGCTCTGGTGTGGTGACCCTGCCTTATGAACTGTCTGACACAAGACTGCCCAGGAGATCTCTGTTGTAGCTGGTTTCACTTCCTGGCTCTGGGTGCCAGTGCTATGAAGAGATACTTCTTATTTTGTGTTACACAACTTCTGTGTTCCCCACTTTCTGATCCTTAGAACTGGATTTGCACAGTGCAACAAGAGTAACGCTTGGTTGTTGTTGTTGTTGTTGTTGTTTTTTTTTTTTTAATTTCTTTCTCCTTGTGAGGCTTGCAAACACAGCAAGGAATGTTTAAATACCCCTTAGCAGGAAAACCTGATCTGCTTGGGTGAAAATTCCATGAAAACACTTCTGTTTACACAAAGGTGGGGACAACAGTAACCCTTACTTTGTGTCTCAGCTGATGATGAAATTGATCTGAACTAAGAATTACATGTTAAGTGGTGACTAGCTGCTGTAGTGATGTTCTCCACAGTAGTTAATTCTCCCAAAACTACCCATTTGATTAAAGTCTCAGCAAGCAGAAAAGTTCAGTTTAGAAGAGCCAGAAGCCTCGAAGAAACTGAACTCATATTTTCTTTTGAAGCTTCATGATATGCTCCAAAAGAAGCCCTTCTACTAAGCCTTATGTGAAGATGTCATTGGTGAGATGAAAATTAGGAGTGCCACAACAAAATTACATTGCATGGAGATAGACTACGATGCTGCCCTGTGTGCTCAAAGGCTTGCCCCCCTCTCCTAGAACCCTTTAAAAGGGAAGATATTCAATTAAATGAAGGTTACTGCAGTTATTCCAGTTATGCAGTACTCTTCCAGCTCTAAGTACATTAATCTTACTTCAGAAAGGGGTTAGAGAAATTAATTCTTGATATAGTGTAACAGAGGAAATGTTGTGCTGTAGATGAGGGCAGGGTGACCTGAAGAATTCCTTTTCCTACTAGATAAAGATACTTCTTATGTGAAAGGAACTAAGTTCTGGGCATATTGCAAACATACAAATGTCAACCAACCCCCCAGCTCCTCAGACAGGGCCTTGAGGAGTGTTTTGTGGTTTAAAAACAACAGAACTTATTTTCCAATTACAGACTTAGAGAGAGCATATTTGCTTGTTATGGATTTCTCTGGGACATCCCGAGATCTCCACTATTTCTGTTGTTTAATTTCAATTCATTTATAGATATGGCTCTTTTGTATTAGGTACATTTCAAGACTATAAACTAACTCTCTTACTGATACTGCTGTTCTTTTCAAAACTTACCAATCACTTAAAAGGCTTTCTTGGCCTTGGACTTGAGTGGGCAATATTATGTTGTTCTCAATCTCTGTAGCTCACCTGACAGTGGCCTCAGCTCTGTTCTTTCTCACAGCAAAGTGATATATACATTTTCTCCTTTAGAAAGAAACTATCTGAAATGGTCCTTTTTATATCTTGTGTTATCAGCTCTCCATCCTTCTTTCTTCTCACAAATATCTTTTCATGCTTTAACTCTGAGTTATTGATTCTCTCTTCTACAGTGATATTGAGGGAAGCTGCCTGAGGAACAGGATTTTTCCAGCTTGTAAGGAATTCCATTCTTTCTCCCTTCCCCCCAGATATTTGGTTGAATTTGACCAGGACCAATTTTTCTTCTTAATTCCTAGTATACCAGAAGTTCCCCAGATCTAAGGAAATTATAATCTTGGTTTCACAGCAAATGGCAGCAGCACTACACACTGGAATATCATTTTACACAGCAGCTTCTTTGGGACTTTCTTGGGCCTCTGTCTGAAGGAGAGACCCATCAACAGAATGACTACAGCCAAGGATCTGCATGTCTAAGGTCTCTAGCCTCAGCAGAGACCCCCAGGAATCTGGGCAGATTTCCATTGGAAGCTTGCCTTGGATTCTATAAAATTTCATTAAACCCCACTGTGCCAAATGTAGCATTTTGGGCTCCATGAAAAAAATTTCACTGGCTCTCTCAGACTTCCCAATGCAGTATATCTGGCTCATGCTTTCTATTTCTATTGTGACCTTGCCTATCATAGCAAAATTAGCTATTGCAGACAATAGCTGTAAACAGAAGAACAGCTAAACTAGTAGCCAAAGGCCATTACTGCCAAATAATTGTGAAAAATGTATAGTGAAAAAAGTACAGTGAAAAATGTATAGCTCAAGCAGGTCTTGCCATAGTTATCTGCTATTTGTTGTAGACTTCTTTGCATTGCTTTTTCCAGGATATATAAACCTATACCGGTTTTTATTTTGCTACATTTAATGCTATAACGGATTGTAGAATATGCTGTCTTCAAAATATGGCTACTACTTTGGGAACTCCCATCACAATCCCTATTTTTGTCACCAATCTGCTTCAGACCAAAGGAGGAACACATATCAATAGCAGGAATTAAGTTATAGAAAGCTGGAAATGATCTGAGAAAGAGAAATGAAGATGATCTGAATCTAGAAACATTTATTGATCCATAAGTTATCTGAACTTTCTCTTTGATAAAATACAAGAGAGAACCATTTCATTCTACAAATAAATACTTGCTAGATCCAATGGAAGCTGAAGCTTAAAAATAAAATGCAGAACTTTGATTCTGATACTTGGAATAAAGTACTTGAAAATGTGAGAATTGTCTCTGATTTGCAGTCTGAAAGTCAGAATTTGATATCTTGAAATGACTTTCTACAGCTCAGATAAAAGGTGTAAGCCTAATGCAAGAATTCTAGAATGATATAGGGGGTTTTGGCTGGTGCTGTGTAGAAAAGGCAGACTAGAACTCTCTCGTCTAAATTAAACATTTTAAACTATATAAAATGTTTGCAGCACCTATATTATGCAAGCTATTTCATGCTTATATAGCCCCAAACTCTGTGGAAATGCAATCCTAACATTTTCTTCCCTGTTTACTTATGTAAACACCATGATTATACCAAGAGCAGTGAACAGAAATAAAATAATAAAGAAGGTACAATGCACAAAAATAAGCTGTAAATCATTTCCCCTTTAATTTAACTGAATAAAAGTAGTGAATCATTTTATTTTTAGTGGGAGATTTTTAAAAAATATACTTAAAATATTTCTCCTTAGTTTTGGAGCTCCACAGCTGCAGCTGAAACCAGCAATCAGCAAAGCCCCTTGTTTTTATTGGAGCTGAAGTGGCTTGTTGAAAATGGATTGGATTACGAGGATCAATCAGCAGCAGGTCGCGGATGCAGAGGGAACTCTGCCAACGTAGCGGGCTGCCAGGAGTGGTGAAAATCCTTGGGCTAGTGGCAGGTCCTAATGTACTGGAAAATCCATTGTTTTACAAAGAGCTTTGGCGATAGGAAATGGATCGAGTTGCAGAAGAGTGAATAAAATACCAATAATTCACCCCCAAGTTCTTTTTGTTCTTTTGCATGGCTGAAAGGAAAATAAACTCCCAAAAGATCCGAAAGATGATTGGAAATAGGACTGATGCTAAAACATCTCTGCCTTGAGTCATAATGTAGGCAATAGAACATTTTCAAATTTCAGTAGCCATTGTCTCAGAAATTTGGAAGTTGCTGTATGGTTTAGTCCTGTGCAGTTCTGGGTTCTTCCAGAATGGTGATGATTGCTATTGCTTCCTATTAAATTGCAAAGTTTAATAATCTTCTTGTTGTTCTGGAAATGGTCAGTTCTCTAAATTTTAAGGCCTAGTTAATATCAGGATGAGCTGACACCAATTTTTGTCCCCACTTAAACAGTAGATTAGTTGCACAACTTGTTGAGAATATAACTAAATAAAATAAGAACAGATTAATGAATAGCTTCTGCTACTTTCTACTCATGCAGACTTCAGTGATAGTTCTCTACTATGCTCTTCTGATTAGCTCCCTAATGCGGTTGGAGCTGTCTCATAGCCATTTGATGTCTGAAACCCATTCCAGAAAAGACTACAGATGGCAAAAAGGAGGTCATGAATTCTACCTGGCCTTGTTGACACAGGAATCAGAGTTTCTGGATGAAAGACAGGCATCTGCACATCTACACCCATGCATATTTGGGAATAGTGACCTCCAGCTGGATGCAAGCTCTGCTGAATAGAACGGTAGTTCACAATTCCAAGAAATGTTTGCAGTATGCAACTAGCTCTCTTGAACGCTAATCATATGGCAAGGGAACACAGATGTTTTCCTCAAACATCACCGTTATTAAAAACAGGTAGCTCTGCTAGAAATGCGGAGATGGAATGGATCTATCTGATGACAACATCTGTTCCTTTGTCAGTGGCAGAATATGGTTCCCATGAGAGCATATGTCAGATATTAAATTGATACTATACTTGAACTTAGCCAAATGTCTGGCATGAAAGGGTTAGAAAATCCACTTCATGAGCAGAGTTTATAACAATAATAAAAGTTCTCCAAACTTGGGAGCCTAATGAAAATCCACAAAACAGTCCAAGAAAAGCAGAACAGTGGAAAAAGTGAGGCATTTGAATATTCCCCCTCTTTCTGTGTTGTGCTCTGGTGCCTTAGTGGGACTGACTCTTAGGCACTGAAGATCTGCAGCTTGGAGGATTATTCTCACTTGCATGCAAGAAACTAGATTTTACACTGTAGAGTCAGATAGAGAACAGAAAGTTTCAGAGATTTTTTCATTCTGATTTTAAATATTAAATTCTCTATGAAAGAATTTTAGGTAGGGGGAGTTTTTCAGAACAACTGAAATTATTTCATTCTGAGAAAATCAACATGTCTGATTTCAATGCTGACTCTTAAAACCTCATAGGGTATGGTGGAATGCACCATAAAAAATGCCGAACAACTTCATATTTTGAAAAGTAAATGTGTTTTTTTCTCAAACTTGAAGGCATCTGAGCATATCCCTCTCTCTCTCTCTCTCTCTCTCTCTCTTTTTTTTTTTTTTTTTTTTTTTTTGACTCCAGAATAAAGCACCAGCAAAGTGGAAGACAGTTTTTTCCTTCTTTGTCTTATTTTTCCACCACTTTGCTTTGCTCTACTCCTTATTATCCTATATCAGGGCCATAGTTGTTAGGTGATTTGGGAAAGAACATCTATTTCTAGTTTATCAGTAGCATGCCTGAAATAATACTTTTAAACATTTTTGTACAATAATATAAGGAAGTCCAGGGATCCTGGAATCTAAGGTTTAAGGTGGAGGGAGTTTGGTTGTGTTTCACAAAATGTCAGTTTTCTAAGGTTGTGATACCAGCATCTCTCCCAACACATAAAATATGCACAAAGAGGCAAGAGAACTAAGTTTGTGTGTATGTTCTGTTGCCTGTTAAGCTGAAGGTACAGAAAATAGCTCTTCTCTAAAGTATTGCAATAATGCCGCAAGGAATATGGGCATTGTAAGGGAGCTGTATACCTTTTAGGGAGGACCGTGTCTCAGAACATATTTCACTTGCACTGCTCTCAATCTAAATGCTCCGGGGCATCTTCTGGAAGGAAGCACGCTCCCAGACAGTGGAGTACCTCACATGTCCTATGACAACTAGTACACAAACTATGAATTTCTTCCTTGTGCCGAGACTGAGTGTTGCCTTTGATTTCCTTAGTTCTATAAGAGCATTTGCAATGCACTGTGTGCATCACAGGTAGTCAGAGAAGGTAGCAGGACCTGCAGTGCCGAAACACAGTTCTCTGCTGCTTGAGATGATAAAAGTGCTAAATTTTTATCCTCTAGGTAAACTGTAGGACAAGGGGTCAGCAATACAAAGTATATTATCTTTTAGACTCTGGATGAGCCATCTGTATAAGCATGTTTCTAATTTAAAAGCATCATATACCTGTATCCCATTTAGAGACTTGTTACTGGTGCGTGAGGATTTCGTATGACAATATTTGCTTTTCTTTTCAGGCCTGAACAGCTGAACAGTGGAATGTTTTAGCCATCGTTCTGCAAGAGTCTGTGAACATGTAAAATACATGTTACTTTGCAAACAAAGCCCACTTTATGTTAGAGGATTTGATTCATGCAGCAGTGCTTTGAGTGGAAACATAGCTTGCCTATGTGTGGTAGGACAAATAGCATTTTAAGTGACTCTTCAATGGCTCCCATGACATCCTCTTAAACAATCAGACGCACAATAAACCAGTGATTTAGATGAAGAAGCTTCTTGCTGGAGAAACAGATCAATAGAATTTAATGAAAAAGTCACTAATTTTTGTTCCAGAGTAAACACTGATGATGTGAGTAGAAACTGGATAGTTCCTAGGTTTGATTCTCAAGCATCTTACATATTCACATGCAAGATATTATTCATCTTTGCTCTGACAAGGATCTTCCTTTCTCCTTTTCCCTCACCTCTCCTAGGATTCAAATTTGGCTAGCAGGTATCTACCTGACTTGAATTTCATATTTATCTTGCTGCAAAGATCAGCTTTGTTTATCATGGCCAATTGACAAAACATGTTTACTGGTGCCTTTGCCAGAGAATAAACAGAGATTTCATGGTGACGGGCACTTCATGTGGTAAGTGAGTGTTATCCACCCTTCTCCATGTCTTTCCCTAGGCAATTGAAGCTTCTGAGTTTTCAAAGAGAATGAAAATGAATGAAGTATGACTCTGCTTAGGCCTCTTTGGACTACTCTCCACTCAGTTCTCTTGCAATTTGTCTTGACAGCTCTCCAGAGCTTCTAATGCTTTCCCCTTTATCTGCAGTGGCACTGGAGATTTTCTGGGGCCATTTATTAAGTCATATCACCTGGAGATATGCTCCACCCTTGTTAAGCCAGAAGAACATGAATCCTTCCTGCTCTTGCCTGGACAGCAGTGTTCTTTTTAGATACGTTGAAAAGTAAAACAGCAATACAGACAAAGTGAGAAGGGCAGTGCCAGCCTTGCTTGTGCATCTGCACAATCACATTTGAGGTGACTGGGACTGCACTGGGTCCCAAAGCTCCTCCCTTCCATGCCACCTGCCTCATTCTGCCCACCAACACTACCACCATTCATTTCAAGGACATGCAATAGGATCACTGCCTTCTTGCAGCAAACCTTCATGCCAAATGGCAGGAGGTCTTTGTGTCTCAAAGGACATGATGCTGCACATCTTTCTTATACTTTTTTCCAAGAAAGGGAAACAACCTTTGCTCTTTGTCTTTTGAGATTTTACATATGTGCCAGCCAATCTAGCTATGTTTTTAGAAGCTCCAAGAAGGCAGATTTGGCTGCTAAATCTCTCTAGAAGCCGTGAACAAACACAGTGGGCATCTGCACTTTGCACCAGATCTGAGTAGTATTTCACACCTGAGATCTGTGGGGAACTCAGAGCCTTTTTTTTCCTTAGCAGAATTTAACACGTGAAGGGCTGGAAAACAAGCAAAGCAGATTGCATGCATCTGCCCTGCAAGGTTGAAAGAGAGCCTAAGAGGGCTGGTAAACATGGTGAATTGACATCTGTATACTTTTCATCACACTGCTGAGTGCCAGTCTGGGTCCAATGTGGGCTCAAGGCTTCCACAGCCACATTAAAGCGTATTGGATCAGGGCTGTCTCCTAAGGTGCTAAGGATGCTCAGGTCTTTTCTGGTGAACTCCACAGTTCAGGTTGCAGCCTGAACTCATGGTAGGCAAAGTTAGTTTGGGCCTGTGTTTGGACACTCTAGATGCACCCTATGTCATATGTCACATTGGGAGTGTAGAAAAGTTATGAAGCTGCTGTGTTTATCAGGGATACCCTGGACATTTTTTATATTCAAAGAAGTCTGAGATCCCCACTGCCTACATGGCAGGCAAGGCCAGTGCAGAAAGTTAGAGTGGGAGCCAGAGCCGAAAAACAGAAGTTGCAAAATGGCATTGCGGCACAGAAAAGCTGTGAGAGAAGAGGACTTGGAGATCAATAATAAAAAGTGCCAAGATCTTTCTAGTTAGCAAGAAGATCTGTGTAGCCAGACATCAGCCTGCAGCTAAGCAGAATTTGATCAATTGCCTCTATTTCATGGCAAGAAAATCAAGCTAGAGGTAGAGAGAAAACATAAAAGTAGATCTGGTAAAAGGCTTAGTCCTTCTGTCATGGCTTTTTTGTTTGAGAACTAGTGGCACTGAATTAATAGGGAAACACTGCTAAGTGCTGGGTGGTCGGCCAGGAGTTGAGAACCCAAGCAGATCAATCGGTGGTTCTACCCTGAAGTGAGCATCTCTAGTGGGAATGGCAAGACTTTGGCTGTAGTTCCCTGTAATTGATCTTTGCTGGTGCTTTTTTGCTTGGCAGCTAAGGGAGCTTTGAGGTTCCAAGGTTTTACCTTTTAAGATGTATGTTTTAACTGCTCACTCATATAAAGCACAAGCCTGTCTTGTTAATTGATTCGGACGGCCAGCAGAGAACTCGTATGTGGGGAGAACCAATCTAAATCACTTTTATGAGCAGAGATAGTTGGTAGGAGATTTTGCTTTTACTGTGCAGCAGTTGAATATTTGGTATCAGGCTTCCTAAATGGACATAATCTCAAGATTATAGTTCTCCGTGGAGCCGTTGGGGTCACTTTGTAATTACCCTAGCTTTCCACACTTTGGTTGATGAGAAGGACATGCATGGGAACAGCATTCCTTTACTTACTTCAGTATAAGAGACACCTTTCCAGAAATGGAGGAGGTGCCACTTTTCACAAACTGTGAGAGTAAGAAGGATCAGAACATGCACATCCACACATTTTTAGAAGCTTGGATAACCATAGATGGGAATAGTATAGATGCACCCTGAAACTATTTTTCCTGTGGATATGTTACTGTGCTATGTTTGGATTCAGTACAACTATTACTTCCTTCATTTTAAACCATTGCTGCTAAGCCAGCATGGAAAGGAGGGCTAGAACAGACAGGAAATTTTTAGCTGACTGTGATCAGCTAGCCTCAAAATTCATACCCAAAATCAACATCTAGAAATCAGCTTTGCAATTTAGTTTTTTATTTCTCTAACTTGGAAACTTTGCTGCATCCTGAATTAGGCTTTAGGAAAAAAAAAAAAAAAAGAAAGAAAAAAGAAAAAAGAAAAACAAAAAACAAACCTGAAATGACAGAGCAGAAATCAAAGCAGAATTTGTATCATGGTTTCCAGTAAAACATGCAAACAATTATTAGCAAGCCATGGAAATTCAATGTACAGGCAGAAGTAAACATGGGATTAATACCCCACAAGCTAGATTATAACTGCATATGGATCATTCAAGGATCCAGCTTCTCTGGCATCTAAATGCTTAGGTATCCTTTCATTTTTCTTTTCTTGGGGCCCATGATGTCTGTGAATGTGAGAAATGGTCAGGGAGGTTGTAAGTTGCGCTCCCTGTTTTTCAATTTGCTTTCACATGGACCAAAACAAGGAAAAGGAGTAAACAAACTTGCCATTTCTAGAAGGAAGGAGATTTCTGTTTGATGCTGTTTGCTAGCAGTGGGTGTGGGCATCATACAACTGAGCTATCTGGGTATTCAGGGAGATGAGGAAAATATGCAGAAAGAGAAGGTGGAAGGCTTCTGCCCCATGTCATTCACTTGGCTGTGCACGGTGTGCTTCTCAAGGATAAACATCTTCAGAAAGGACTTAGGCCTTTCAAAAAGGCACATTAGCTGAGGAGAAGTTCGACACAGACTGTTAAACATGATTTGTCCAGAGGCAGCCATTGCTTAAGAAGAGCATTTCAGCTGCTTATTGAGCGTTTGAAGGGTGGAGGGAAAATTATTCAGTTGTTGCCTTTTTCTGTTTCCTTGCACACTGGCTCCTGGCTGCTACAAAAGGCAGAGTACTAGGCCAAAAGATCTCTGTTGATGACTCCGTGTAGTGATGTGTTCCTGTGCTCTGAGCTTTTCCTTTGTACTTGTTCAGTATAACATTTTCTGGCAGACTTAGGAGTTAGATCTTCTTAGGGAGGAGGGTACGTTGCTACTTGTTTAATGCGTCGTTCATGTCAGGAAGAAGAAAAAAAATTCTCACCTCATTTCATGGCAGTATTTTCTAAGTAAAACATATCTATTGTTGATTGTCAATACTTTTAAATTAAATTTGCCTCAGCTGAATATAGAAAAATGCAGAAAAATTGACTTCCCGAAATTAATTATGTTGCGCATTATGATCCTTTTCAACAAAATTTAAAAAGTAGCTAGCATGATTTGGTTCTGTATAAAGAGTATCCTTCTACTAGATAGGGCTTCAGACTGTGCAAATGTATGCAACTGCATGGCTTTCTCTGGTTTTACGTTGCAGGGGTTATTACACTTCTCATGAATGATCTGTATTTTTGGACTATTCTTAGTTTCTGAGTATTATGCTTATCAGTGACTGAAGTCTGTGCAACTGTAGGATTGCTCAAAAATGAAAGTCACTGTTGGTGGAATGTAACCTCTTTGTCCAAATCAAGATGACTCTTTCAGGGACCTTACTCCAGAAGCAAACAGTACTCAGTTTCTCCCAGGAGTCTAAGCCAGAGAAAAATAACTGCAGGAAATGGAGGCTATCCTGCAAGTCTTCAGAAGGGTCGCCCTCAAGATGATGTGTAAATATTCCCATTGAGTTGTGGAGGATAGCTCTGTGGAAGGCTATTAAACACTAGTTAAAATGCAACTTCTGGTCCAGTAAGTCTGTAAATCAAGAATCGGGAGGCTTTGCCAGAGGAAGGAATGTTCCATGCTTGCCCTATTACACGCTTTCCTAAATATCTAATCCTGAATGCTGCCAGATTCATCTTGTGCTAGATGGAGCTTTGGTTTGACCCAGTATGGTCATCCTTATGTTCTGCTGTGATCTATGAAAAGTATGATTACAAGTGATGTAGCGCAGTTACTAAACAGTTCTTGGACTGGCAAGGCCATCAGAGAAAAATTTTTACAGAAACCTTTTGAGTTTTGCTCTGTTTTGGAAGAAAATTAGTCCCTAGGTCAGCCTGTGAGGTCACTCAGTCACTCAGCACTTTGATGCAGATAGCCTTCCAGAACACACTGCGAAAAGCACTAGCAGAAAGCTGGCTATTCCTTCGTGCTTCACACCTCCTTAATTACCCACCTGTGTTCCTTTTATTATCAAAGCTTGAATAGGATCGCTCATAAAATAGAGGCTGAAAGGAAATTGCTGGCTTGCTCAGATTGCATCAGCAGTGTAAAATGGAATCATTTAATATCTAAACTCTCTGCTCCTTTCATTTTCATTTTCCTTTGTTCCTTCCATGCCACTATGAATCCTTCCCAGCCAACATCTAGGCTACACTGAGCAACAAATGCCTATTAGGGAGAGGGAGTTGTAATTTTAACCCAGTTGTATACTATTCTGTAATGTATCAAATCCATTTTTTTCCCAGTCTAAAACTTAGATTGCACACAAATCACCATTTCATTCCAGTGAGTTACTGCAAAAGTAGTAGCAAGTCTCCTGAGCTATAAGGAAATGCTCATGTATCTATTTCTAGTCAAGCTCAGTAAGGGGTATTTGAACAAAATAATTGCTTTCTTTAGGAGGTATATGGAGCATCAGTCTGTCCTGGTGATGTGTGGTTTCATTATTATCAATTCATTTCTAGAAACAGAGCAGTGTGTGAGACGTAAGTCAGAGTTCTTAATCAGTATGTAGTGTATCTGTAGCCTGGATGGATGAGTGCATGGCATCCAACACTGTTTTGCCTCTTATATTGCAAGTCCCAGTCCAGGTTTATAATCTAAATATATGTGAATGAAATGGTGGATGTTTTCCCACAGTACATGTTTCACCCATTTAAGGGGATTTGTATGTTTGTCTGCCCTGAGCTCCGGGATTTACTTTATATTGCTTTCACTCGTGGTGTTTTTCCATTTACGTATATCTGGATCTGGCTTTGCCTAGTCTCGCTTTCTGAGATCTCCCCTAATGGCAAGACCCAGACATCTCTGGAGAACTTGTTTCATAGTCTGTCCCAGTTTAAAACAGGTTGTGCCATAAGCATCATTTCCAACTGCCTCTTATAAATTTGTATTTCAAAGGCTGCACTCTAATGTAGATTTTTCAATGTCTAAGATACAGGGAAATAGCCAGGCAGTCCTCCAGTGAGGACCTTAATAAGGTCATTTTCCTCTACCTGGTGACCTCTTTTCAAGAAATAGGCAAGAATATAATTTTTTATTCTTCCACAACTGTGCTGAATTTGACTGAAAAAAGCCAACAATCTTAAAAATTATTGGGAAGAGACAGACAAGTACATGGGCTCAAACAGGACAAGCTCACAAGTTTAATTTCCTTGAGAAATTGTAAAGGAAGCCCTTGTGACATTTCCTTTACCCAGCACCTCTTCAGAAGGCTGTTAGTTTGGAAGGGCAATCAATGACTCCCTCTCATTATTTAATTTAAGTCTTCAGCAATATGATCTCCTAATTTTGTGATATCTGTAAGTTAGCTGGATCCTTGATGCACCTCACCTAGACCCTTTGTCGTGCCATTCTCCTCGTTCGCACCAGGATGCTGCTCTCTTTCTCATTTTCCCCATGAGCAGCTGGTCCTGCTTTTCACATTTCTTCCACCTTGCAGGTTCTGTGTGCGCTGGAGGAAGAAACAGAAGACGCTAGAGCTGTACAAAATATCTTTTATTTTTCTTACTTCTTTTTCTTACTTTCCACTGCTAAAGGAAGTGCAGCAGAAATAGTGGCATGATCTGTGGCCATCTCTGTCTACGACAGGGTAGCAACAGCTGCCTTTAGAGGATAGTCATTGTTCACAAATCTGCCTCTGGATCTTCAGTAGGGGCAGTTTCATGCCAAGTAGCTGCTCTTGTGATGGCTTCTTCAACAATGAAGCTTTGCAAAAATTTCCCCAGAGCAGTAGGAAATGGAGGGAGTTTTTCTTCACCCTCTCCCCAAAAAGCAAAAAACTGATGCTTTACTGCCACAGTTAAGTGACGAGCTTGGTGCGAGTTTGTGGCAATGAACTCAGAGTTCTGCCTGATTTTTGCTCTTTGCTCCTGTTGTTCTTACTCACCCCACCCCTGCCTGAGACATCCCTGCCTCCTGCGATAAGCCAGGCGGTTTGGGGGGGGGGGAGCGGGGAAGGGTAGAGGAGGAAGTGAAGACCAAAGGATGGGAGATGGCACAGAGAAGGATTGTTCGGGCTGTACCTTCACTAGGAGAAAATACTGTGTTCTTATTTGGGATTCACTGTCATGAGGCAACTGGCCTGAGGTGAAAACCTGGTGGAGACAAGTCCGTTATGTGAACATGTGTGAGCAGGCCACGATAAAGGTTATATGGAGAAACCAGCATTTACTTCTCACCACATACTTTTACAACTGCCGCTCTGTCTTCACTGGCTTTATCATGCTACTTCCCAAATACTGGCAAACTCAGAAAAATATATACCTCTTCTCTCAGTGAGAAAAGCTTTTATGGCTTTGAGAAAATGCTTCTGTAGCAGGAATCCTTGCAATTCTGGCCTTTGCCATTACTTTTGCTATGGGTAAAGACAATGCTTTTGTTTCTCTACTGAGGGCCTTGCAAAATCAACTGAGATGCAGAGAACTGAATCAACTGAGAAAACATTCATTGTTTTCCATCACAGTGTTGTAAGTGCCAAGTTACATCTGCCTAGGGGCAGCAGGTCCAAAAGAGGTTTGCTCTGCTTTCAGGTATGGGCACAATGCGGCAAAATTCAGAGCTCCGGGTCTGGCAAATTGCAAAGGACAAAGCTCTGGAAGTGGAGTGCAGAGATAAGAATCTGACTATATACATGTTTTGGCAGGATTGTGTCATTTTATCCATGCAGGTTGAAGGAAAAAAATCTGAAAGGGGACATGCAGCAACAGGGAAGAACTATTTTCTCTTTCAGACTCTTCCTGTGCTATTCTTCTTGTCCATGTTAACCTCCCACTTTCTTGAAATAAAAATGATGGAAGCAGATAAGAAGCAAATTCAATTAAGGCTGATTCTTTTTTTCCCCTGAAAGAGGAATCCAGGAAGCTCTCTGCAGTCTTATTTCTCTCTTTGAAGTATTAACTTACTGTCCTCCTTCCATTAAAATATAATGGGCTAGCAGTGGGTGTGCTGGGATTTGACACCCAGTGGGGAACCGCACCTAATCCTACATGATCACCTGATCCGGCTTGACTTATTTTCACAAGTCACTGACCTCATCTTCACCATTCAAAACAGAAGAGGAGGAGGATCAGAGAATTATAGTGGAGGGCTTAGCTCAAGTCTGCCAGTCCTTGTATAGGTGTCACAGAAGAGGTTTCAAACACAGCCAAGTAAACAAATACCATCAGGACTGCCTGCAGACCATCCGTGAGGAGGAGAGTGGGAGGGAGGATTTTATCAGGTGTCCGGGTGTATTTGATCACACAGTACTCCGGATGCTGCCTTTATCTTCTGAATGTAGTGGGTTGTGCTAACTCACCAGTCACTTCCTGGAGTAGAAACAGCTTACAGGTCACAGCAACAAATAAACAAGGAAGGGAGCTGGGGGTGGGGGGACAGAAGACATCTGCTCTAACACCATGGGCTGTATCTCTTGTCACTGGGCTACATGCACAGTGTCTTGGGTCTGGCCATGCTGGCCCTGGAGGTAACAGAGCTTTAACAGAGCTACCATCAAGCTGGGTGTGCAGAGAGAAGGGTGCAGGGTGGAGATGGGCTTTATGCTTTCACAAATGATTGTAGCTTCTTTAAGAGTCAGAGCACCATTACTGCCTCTAAAAGCTTCTTATTTCCCAAAGATAGTGTCTCATGTTATCTCTGCATCCAGCTGATTGTTTTTCCATCTGACCCATGACATTTGAGAGGTGATTCTCCTTTGGTTGCACCTTTCTCATTCTTCACTAGCGCAAAGGAAACGGGAACTTCATAGCATGCACAGATGCACTCTGTTCATCTCTTTTCTGCCCAAGCACTTGACATGGCAGCAATAACCATATCACAGCACTCACAAAAGGGAATCCTATAATTGTCTCCTGTAGAAAGAAAGGCTGCTCCTTCTCTTTACTTGCCTTGTGGAGGGCAATGTGTTTTACAGCCCCATCCAGGGGAAACAATCTCAAATATTACGCAGGAGTTAATATGTACAGGAACACATCTGCTTCACTGCTCCTGACCCTCTGATTGCACTGTCACATCATCAAGACATTTGTTCTGGTGGACTGCAAAAGGCTCAAATTGGACGGGGCTGAAGTTTCTCCCTCAGAGGATAAGATTAAGGAAGAAGGAGGTATGAGGGTTTTTGGAGCAATGGCTGTTTTCCCTATTTCCTCCACGCCTGCTTTTGCTTAATTTTGCTGGACTAGCAGCTGTCAGCAAACCTGACTGTTTGGGAGCATTTTCTCCAACTAAAAAGGAATTAATTCATCTGAGCTTTAGATTAACAACTGCTGTTGTTCCAGTCACTCGTCACTACTTGTTAACAGATGGCAAAAGGAAGGGCAGGGGCAGATAATTGCAGATGTTTGGCATCCCTGGGCTTTTCCCAAGCCTGTTTCTTCTCTCTTCTTTTCTTTTTTTGTCCAGTCAAAAACAAGACTGCTGCTCACTCAACACAACCTCAATTTTATGGTTATGAAAACAGCGGCAGGCAGAAGGTTTCCAAGAAGAGCAAAGTCGCGTGCACGCCTGTCTCCTGTGTGAGATAATCCGTAATGATTTTGGCTTCTGACAGTGGTTGTCTGTAGTTACATAGAGAAACTGTACTTGAAAACACAAGACTGACTGCTAAATAACACCAACACCTCATGAAATTCAAAGTAAAATATTTGGATTCTTCACTTTTTGCAGTACTTTCATTTAGAAATTGAACCAAGAAAACAAAACATAGTGTATACTTTATGCTGACTTGCAAGACTTGATCAAAAATGTAACTAAATTGGGGGAACAGAAGAATCCAATGGGCTCTAGCTAGTGTGGTTAAGGCACACCAGGCTCTCTGGCTAGCTGTAAAGGAGGTGCAACCAGCACGTATATTAGGCTGCCTCTGACTCCCCAGCAGGAATGGCCTGGTACCTTGCACAGCTCTGCTAACAGCGTACAGCTTTTCAGAGCAATCCAGAACAAGGTGCAAACTTGGGTATCTTTCAATTTACCCAAGTCATTTGGATGACTGTTTCACAGGAGCCTTTTGGCTCCATGTGTAGGTTATACTGTTGCTGCTCAGCTACTGTCTGGAACGTAGCATCCTTACCTTTCTTTTTTATTAACTGAAAGCTGAGAGAAACTCAAATCAAGTCACAGCAACCCAGTAATTTAGGCACATCAGCGGCCAGAACTGAGCAAAAAAAAATCAGACCAAGCACCCTTTCTGATGGGCAGACTGATCTTTATTATTTTTATACCTTTTGGTGGTTTTGAGGAATCACTTGCCATCTATAGGTTGACCCATGGCCGTTAATTAATTTTGTTCTCTCCCTATTTAGGCGACTAGAGGTTTTAAATAGTACACATGGCCATAAAATTTCATAGCCTGTTTCTACCAAGTAACCATTTATGTCACAGTCTTTCAAGCTTTCAGAAATTGTGAATTTTTACACAAATATTGGTGGATTTGCTAATACCTTCATCTAACATGACAGGTTGAATAACAGGGAATTGAAATCAGTAAGAAAGTTAATCTTTTACCAACTCAAACCAGTCAATTATTTGGCTGAGTTCTCCTCCAACTATAGAGAAAATTTTGCTCTGTTTCATTTTCGAGTCCCACAGAGGCTTCAAAATAGGAGTGTAGGGTTCAGTTCTGGGTTTGAAAGAAGTAACACTTTGAATCAGTTTTCAATTTGGGTTTGGGTTTGATTCAGTGCTGTCAAGTGTATTCACAAACTGATTAAAATTGTTCCAACAGCTCTGGCCATGAGGAAGCTAAGGCAAACCCAGAGGACATGCAGATCTGGACAAGTGAGGGTGTACTGTTGTTATTCCTTGAATTTTTCTAGTAACTAAATGTTCACACAGACCAAAGTACTGTTGTTTTAGGCAGGGCAGAAGCAGGTAGTAAGAAATTACCCTGGCCTGGAAAATTCCGCCACTCTATAGACACCAAGCTGGTAAAAGATAAGGAAAAAGAAGCAATATCTTCTTTCACAAATGGGCAGCCAAGGCACAGAAAGATGAAGTGACTGCACTATACAGGAAGACTGGGAAGTAAACCCAAATGCTGTGAGCCACTGCTGTAACCACATGGCTGTTCTTCCTGTCTCACCCTCCGATTTTTGTTGGTTGGCTTGTATGGTACCCGTTTAGATCTCTATAAAATAAGACAGAACGGTGACCGGAGGAGCTGAGGGGGGAGAGAGGGAAGAAAGAAGGCTCGTTTATTTTTCTTTCTGCTACTTTATCTCACTTCAATGGGAGCAGTTGAAAATGTTGAGGATAAATGAAAACAACTGTTGGGCATCAGTCCAAGTGGTTAACAAAGAACCCTAAACTCTTTTAAGTCTTACAACTAAAAGGTGCTGGCCTAAAAAGAATAGCATTTTTCTTTGTAGAAATCATTTGTTGAACTCTGTACTTCTGAAAAAGACTCCTTGCCTTCTGCCCCTTTACTTTCCCCTCACTTAATTTTTTTTTTGCTATATTAGATGCTTCCTGAGAAACACTGCATTAAGTCATCCACATGTGACATCAGTCTAAAGTCCTGCCTTAAATAACAGTTATTAAAAAGGCAGGTTGAGGAGTCCTACCCACTCCCTCTCTCCCCCTTTAAAATTGTGTTACTCTGGAGTTAGAGTTAAATGACGAGGCAGGTAACTATTTTCATCCTCAGCTGGACAAAGGATTTCGTACTCTTTGCAGGTCTACAGTGCATCCATAAGCACCTGTCCTGCCCTGCCTTTGAGGCTTTGATACCTATAGTGGTGAGATTTTAAAAACAAGGAGGCAGTTGTGAATTGTATCTTGGTCTGCATGGCAAGGTGCATTTGTGCACCTGAAGATGCGTTTGTGCGTTCAATATTGTTTGAGAAACGCAGCCTTTGGTTAATACCCCTGCCCTGTGATTAGTATTAGTGGGTGTAGGAAAACAGCTTTATTATTAGGGTGGGCCAGAGCCTCTCATTAAAGACTATGTGTTCACTTATTTGTAATGTAGTTGAACTTTGGGTTGAAATCTAACAATTTGGATGCCAACGTTGACCTTATTTTCTTAAAAGGAAACAACAATTCTGCCTACTCATTCCCAGAATATGACTGGAGAGGGAAAAATACATTTTTCTGTTTGTGTAAAACTCATAAATATTCATCTCAAAAAAAAAAAATCTGAAAGGCATATAACTTGGGGGCAGTTGCTTGAAGCTGTCAAATTGTGGCCTTTGAATACCTCTGCCATCTCCTGCTTCGCACACAGAGCTTCTCCCCT
Source organism: Rhea pennata (assembly GCF_028389875.1). NCBI lineage: Eukaryota > Metazoa > Chordata > Aves > Rheiformes > Rheidae > Rhea > Rhea pennata. The sequence continues at coordinate 9,422,950 of NC_084670.1, read as the reverse complement.
TGTAGTTACAACATGGTCAAACAAACAGCAAACTCGACATTTTCAATGGCTCTCTTGTTCTGAGTTTCTGGCAGGGGACTAGGAATGAGGAAAATGGTGATCTCTAGAAAGAATGGGAAGAAGAGATGACTTAGAGCACTTCATTCTTGTACAAGCTTAGAATAGGACCTATAATACCTGGGTCTTCCCATTCCTCAGCAGAGAGCAGGGATCTCAGGCCCCGTGGACAAAACCTTGTATATTAGGTGCTTCACTGAGATGACAACTTACTTCTGGACCTGGCTGATTTTACCTTTGTTCAGTGGCTGAACGCTGTCTTCTGAATCTTCAAGTCTCATCTATGTGATGTAGTCTCTTTGTTTCTTTTGTTAATTTTTTAATATTGGTGCCAAATGCCCCTGAAAACCTTAATTCAGTCTGTTTTTATGACAGACTTTACTGCCTTAGATGATTATACACATCATCCTCCTCTCACCCCCAATCTCTATTTCATTATTTAGTGCACAGAAAAGTCCCACTCTGCGGACTGAAATATTTTATTTTCTGGAGACATCCACCTCTGCTGCCAACAAAGCCCTCAAATGAGAAAACCAAAATACCCTCCAAAGCTACAAAATTTTCCTCTGCAGAGGGCTAGGCACCACTTGCTTAGAGGAAAGATTTAATGAATGAAAAATCAAACCCTAAAAATGTGCATGAGCTCAGAGATTCAGAATGGGAATTCCAGAGTAAGATATTCTGGACCACATCCGTTATTCCCCAGGAGGGTCCAGGAAATCAGTAGATACCACCCATAAAAGAGATATCACTTGTCTTCTCTGCTGTCTTTAAGATGCTTGTTTTGGCCTTGTAATACTGTGGAGAAGCAAATGTTAGAAGGGGCTGAGAACAGTGCAGCCAGAAGCTCGACCTGCAGTTCTGGAGAAGGCAACCTTGGCCTATCTGTCTGCTGCATTGCCTCTGCAGTGGGAAAAATGTTTGAAGTCAGGCTGTGCTGGTGTCTGCAAGTGCAATATGTAGGGAAGAGTGAGGCAGACTTCATGATGGTTTTGCAATGAATCTTGTAGTGTGAACTGAAGCTCTAGTCTCTGCTACCATGCTCTAATCTGATTCTGGGGAAATCCTTAAATCATATTCTCATAAGAAGTTACTTAGATGAGTCCTGGCTTTGCAAAGCATGGGTTTATGGAAGTTCTGAGTTTTCAGTTTTATAGGAGGTCAAGGTGTTTTATACATAGCCTGTGAGCAGGATGCATTATGGGCTGAAAATCTGAATCACAGGCCTTTTGTATTTCTCAGACTTAGAAGAAACATAGATCTTAATATGTCTGTGCATCCATTCGCTATTCTATAAAGTGGTGATGACACCAGCCAAACTAACTCCTCATCTGTAAGCTGTGAAAATAAACTCATTATCATTATTTATGAAATGCTTAGATTCACTTGTGATAAATGACATAGAAGAGGCCACAAGGAAATGAATAATTCCAACTTCAGAGCAGGCTTTGAGTAGTGTGTTGAAAAGACACAACCTGGGACCACATATTCAGCATCTGCTTATTAAGTTAGCACTCTGTGCAGGATGTTAAGTGAAGCAAGGATGTTACCAAACACAAAACAACATAAAACCAATAAACAATTTCTCAGCCCCTGGAAATTCCTTAGCTGCAAGAATATTGTTCTTCAAAGCTTCTGGCTGCTATATGTCTAAGAACATAGATGTTTCCTGTTCAATGTGCTCTAGGTGACCTTGTTTGAGCAGGGGGTTGGACTAAATGATATCCAGAGGTCCTTTCCAACCTCAGCTGTTCTGTGATTCTGAGAAAGGCATATATAATGAAGTTAGAAAAGTAACAGGGTGAGCAAACAGGCCCAAATGAGAATTTACATAATAATGGTGTCAGGGTAGTAAAACTCATCCATCCAGCAGCATCCCTCTGTGCTCGCTCTGTAGTCAGACCAAGGGTATCTCAGAGTGAGCCTTTTCAATCTGCTGTGCAGGAGGAAGGAGGAAAACAAGAAGCAAAATCAACTGGTCTGATTTCCCCTTCAGGCTTCTCAGACTGGAGTAATTCCGCTAAAATGAAATGAACTTAAAAAAACGGTAAGTGAAATCAGAATTAGCCTCTAAACATTTATTTAGAATTCCCTAAGAATGACAGAAGAGAAAAGCTGGGGACATGTTGAAACATTGCTCCAGGCACATTCAACAGTTATTAAAAAGAATTCACTTCCATGCAAATTGTATTTCATCAGCTAATTAAGAAGGTATTTATCCTCTGCTTTAATTAATATCTTGTATCTTCCTTCCTAAATACTTAATCATTGAATGAAATCATCATAGAAATATTGCCCTGAAGTTAGCATTGGCATTTTATAGCTCAACAAATCTCGTGTGTGTGTGTGTGTGTGTGTGTGTGTATTTTAATAGCAGTAATTATAAACTACTCTGCCAACTTATAGGGCTGCTTTACATTTCTGGCTTGCTGCCAAGATTTTTTTCCCCCTAGTGCCTGATGAATAGCAACTGTTGTGTATGCTAGATCTGCGCTCCATTTAAGCAATATCCCCAAAGAAATCGGTCTTCTTAGCAGTTAAGCACAACTTTGTTAGGCAGTGCCTGGGGCAATTGACAAAACCCATTCGTTAACTAAAAACTGTAATCAGTGGTTTATATATCAGCAGTGTATACTTTCAGTAAGCCCACATTATAATAGATGGAAAATCGGTTATTTCCTCAGCATCAACAACCAATTTTCCACCAGTTAGGCTAGAGATATATATCCCAGAGGTATGTACAGAACAGAATTAATTGGTATCAGCTTAAGCAAGGGAAAAATACCAGCAAAACACATGCTAGATTTTAGAAACAAACTTAATCAGCCATGCTGGAATATTGTAATTGTCACCTGTAATTCAGGCAGAAGTTGCAAATTTTGCTATCCTATTAATGCCACATTGATAAGGATAGTTACTCAGTGGAAGAAATAACCTAGGGAAAAGTCAGTCTCTGTCACTTGGAATGTCTCTGTGCAGATGGCTCACCATCCTGAGAGAGGTGTTACAATTCCACCAGAGTTTATGGGCTTGAGGCAGGTGCTACTGAAAACCTATGCCAAGCAGGAGACCAGATGGAGAATAATAATCCCATCTAGATTAAGAATAAATCTGTGAATTTAAGAGATGATGCTTCACTATTCTTTAAGCAAGCCTTACTCCCGTCAGTAACCAGTAGGCAACATTCAGTCTGTTCTGCCAGGGGAGAATCACTCATGTGAACGCTGCATTCCCATTTGTTCTGGCGATATCTCTCACCCAGAATCCTTGATTCAGCTAAACTGATCCATTAAAATAAATAAAAACAAACACCAGAAGGATGTAGCTAATCAGTTATTTCAGAAATGTTCTTATCTCTTCTGTAGTTTCTCACTGGGAAATAATGTGTACAGACATTTTAGAGGGCTCTTTCTCTACAGGCAGGAATGCCCTACAACTGGTAAACTGCAAGTCCACAGTCATAAGCCTAATTGAAACAAGCCACTGACTCCAGTGGTCTTGGGTGTGTTTTTTTTTCCTTTTTTTTTTTTTTGGGGGGGGGGTTGAAGTTTCCCTTTTGATTCAAGAGCTGGAAAATCAGATCCCAGATGCAAGTGATTACACATGTCATCAGCTGATGGCACAGGAAAGTCGCAGGACCCAGATTTCAAACCTTTAAGTGTGTGGGGGGGAATCTCACTGAGTTAACAATTCCCTTTTCTATTTCTCTTCTTAGCATGATAAGTTGCTGGAGCATTATTAAGTGAACCCTTTGTTAAAAAGCATGACAGACCCCTAACTGAGTGACTGAGTGATGTCATTTGACTGACTGACCTGTGGATCTTGCCTCTATAAAGGGAATGATTGCAATTCCTTGTGACATTTTTCCCTGAAAAGATGGATTAGTAGGCAGGCATATACTGAAGCTGTATCTTACAACTTATCTCAGAAAGTTTTAACTTTATGCCTTTGCATGCCTAAGAACTCATTTTTAAAGGCAACTTTAGTTTTTACGAGTCCCTGTGGATTTCTACACAAATCCTTAACTGCAAAGACAGTCTAGGCTGTTTGATGGAGTTCAGACCAGACAAGAGGAGTCATGACTTGGTTTCTGTTCCTGAGAGTGTCACTGACTCTGGCCATGTCACTGAAAGTTCTCCAGGCTCCAGTTTTTCAGATAAAACAGGAATAGTAAGATCTTAAGTCTTTTAATGTTTTGTGAACATGTAGAAAGGGATTGGGTAAATGATATTCCTGAGAAGTAGGAAAAGTTTTTCAGATCAATTCTGAGTTATGAGACTCCTTTTGTCCACACCTTTGTCTTTCCACTAGACTTGTCTTTAGACAACACTGTAAAGTATTCAAAGTCCTAATAGGGTTGATGTGAGGCCTGATGCAAGGAAGCTTCAGGACCTACTCTCTGATCAGTCTTTGTCCGTTCCACCTCCCTCTTCTCAGAACTCAGTGTGTTGTCTCTTCTTGTCAATAAGTCCCAGGTCTTTTCTGGTGACTGAACGTTTAAGAGGTCCTTTCCTCTAATTCTGTGCCCATTAATGCCTTTTCTTATCAATATGAGCAGATTCCCTTTAATTACTATTTTGCAAGAATCAACTCTTGCTACACAGGAACAATCTGAACAGCCAGAATTTCAGACGCTTGCCCAGGACACATGGGAACTATCCAAACCCTTTGATCTGCCACACTGAGAAAAAGAAATAATAAGAGTTAGACAAAAAATAAAAATTATTGGGATATGTTTGGGGGTGGAAGTACTGACAGATCACCAGTATAAGACCACCACCTCCCAGTCCTGAAGCAAGAGAGTACTTCAGACATTTTAAAGGGTTTTTGATTTGTTTAGGAAACTTTTCAGATCTGTCTCAGTTCTTATATGATCTGATCTGCTTCACACAATCAGTCCCCTCATTAAGCCTTGAAGATGAATGCTGCTGGGTATATTAGAAGGAACTTCGAATATGACAAACCATGGTTGTTTGGCTTTTCCTTTTACATACAATACAAACTACATAGAAGTACCAAGGATGAAAAGACATGGACGCTCAGCCGCATGATTAGGAGGGCTGAAGCAGAGTATGCGTGTGTGTACAGAACAGGCTGTGATTTACTGCTAGGCTTAAAAACGCTTTAAAGACTTCTAAGCACAGGAAGAAATATGCTGTTAGTAAAGCTTCCGTGTTATCAGCCCAGCTAAATAATGATGTGCAATGTGTCATGTGTAAAGAATATATTAATGCTTGGATAAATATTTTCCTAATGTCTGCTTGGTTGATATCTCCTTGGCATATAACCAGCAGATAGTAAATAATACTCACATTTCTGTTTACTTAAGGTCTATTTTCTCTCGTCTTTTACATTGGCAATAATTTTGGGGACTACGAGGGAGGAAAAGACAGAGAACTGGATCCGTATAAAATGTTTGTTTTCCTTACAGATTTCAAGAGAAATAAACTGTTTATGCTTTAGAGTTTCACTGCCATGGAAATGGTAGATGATTTTGTGTGACTGTCAAAGTGTTTAATGCATAGCCAAGCAGTAGCATTGTAGAGTGAGGAGGGAGGAAAATGAGAAACTGAAGGAACACAATGAAAAAAACCCAAATGAGTCCACTCTACCTTGTAGCTCCTGGCAAGTTATTTTTCCTTGCTTATGGGCATGACTTAATGCTGGTAACTCCCCTTGGCTTCAGATTGCATTCATTTTAATCATCTGTTTTGACAACCTCTTTCCCCCTCAGGCTCATCTCTAATTGAATTTGTCATGCAATCCTCACCTCCCCTGAATTTGTTTGTATGGGAGGAAGGCTGGGAGGCAGCTGGACCCAGATTGGTTTCTGCAGTATTACCTCCAGAAATCAGCCCATTCCAGTCCTGCTTTTGCTCCTGAGGCATGGCATTAGGTGTAGTATTCCCCCCATGTGGGCACTGTACTTCCAGATCAAATCTAATACCTTCACATAGCACCCAGTAGACTTCCAGTTCAGATCCCTATTAACTCCTGCTCCACTCTGTCCTTGTGTTCCAAGGTGGACATGCTTTCAAAGACTTACTTCTTCTGAGATGAAATTCCTCCCTGAACTCCCCCAAAATGAAGCTTCCTAGTCAAATTCTGTCCTTTCTGACTTCCCAATACATCAAGGGATGTTTGTAGGGTGCACAGAGCGGACCACACACACCCTCAAGCAAGGAAGCAGACCTGAAATACATTAGCAACACAGACCTCATGCATCAGATATTTGGGCATGGCATAATATGGTATGTGAGCCTTAGTGAAGCCAAGCCATGATTTGTACTAGTGGTCAAGATGGAACTTAAGAACAATATTTCCTAATTTTTCTCACTCCAAATGTCCTCGAGCCTGTCAGTCTTAAATACTGGTGCTTTTGTTCTTGACAATGGAAAAGTACATTTAAAAGAAAACAACTTGAAGGCAAGTTCCCATGCATGTATATGTTTTCTGTATAAAAGAATTGGCTACCTTTTTTGCTCCAATTTCACACTGTCTAGTAAACAAAAAGCTTGCTTGTACCCAAAATAAAGATTTTTTTAAAAATATTTCTACTGATGAATTCAGCTGAGCAATCCCATCTTTTAAGCTCAAGTTGGCGGTATTAAGAATTAATAGTGGGGGTGGGGGAGATTAACATGAGAACACTCACCTTGTTCCTTAGTATAAACGGAACCATTGTGCTGTCTTCCTCTACTCAAAACCAGTGTGTTAACAAGTCCCTACAATATAAGTGTTCATGGTAACTAGATAACAAATGTCACATGTTTGACACACCACCATGTTATCTCATCTAGCCAAGCACTAAAGATAAACAGTGTCATGGAAGTACACATGTGTCTTGGTCAACTGTGTTACAACCTTTATATCTGACTGCAATATAAACAAAAATATGACAGAATTATATCACGGATATTTTAAAGATAACCTGTAGGAAAACTTGCATTATAAAATCAAAAGTGTTAAATTTATAGAGGTAGGACATTTCCCAGCAGAATCTACAAAATTTTGTACCTCTCCTTACTAGGTATTTAAGTACAAATGAGTTACTTGCTAGTATTTTAACTGAATGCTAGTTAAGTACTATTTTGTTTTCTAGTAGAGCCAGGCATTCTCTAAAGCTTATTTCTAAAATTCAATAAAGTCTATTTGCTCCATTGTTTTCAAAAGTTTCTTTGCAAACTTCTTTCCCCACTTTCAGCCCCTTCTCAAAAACAATTCCTTTATTCTTTGTATTACTAGGCTAGGGAGGAAATACTTTTAACCTTCCAAAACCATGTCGTTTCACTGATGAATCAGAGAATTTAATGATGGGCTAAAGCAGTTACTTTCCCTAGAGCAATGGAATTTGGAGTGGATGAAATCGAATGACTTACGGTACTACCATTGCAATGTGCATAAATAACCCCAGATAGTAGATTCTAGGTAGTGGATATAATATTTACTTTCTCATTCTTATAAGCAGATGGTGTGAGGGCCTTGCAGATAAAGTATATGATGTTAGAAGGAAAGTGAAGATTGGTTTCCTTTTCTTCTATCTTAACCACCCAGGGAGAAGTTAATTCTGGCTGTGTTCAGTCTTAGTTCACAGAAGGAAGAACACTAAAAAGTTTGCTTCTTGTAAAAGTCCATTGCCAAATGAAATGAAAAGAAGAAACAAAAATAATAATAAAGATTGAATCTGAATCAGAGGTAAAGAAGTTAATATCCACTTTAGAATTCAGGTCTTTCTCCTTTGGCATCTTTATTTGCCAGCTCATTAGAATAGTTTTTTTATTCAATATTTTGCTCTAATTTAAATGGACTGACATTCTTTCTCCACAAAAGGAAGTGGTAAGAGGAAAGCCTGTCAGAGTTGGCATTTACTTTTGTTGCTTCTTATGTTTAAAATCTTTATTGATTTTTTTTTCTTCCCACAAATAAAGTCAATAACATAGGCATGAGTCCCTTGGAAAGAAGAAAGTAGAAATCACACTTATAGGCCTATGCCATGGTCTGCAGCCTCAGAAAGCTATGTGGGGTCCAGATTTGACAAATCAATGTTGTATATATTTTTTGCAGGCTGGCAATAGCTCTTTTTATTTAGGATAAACAGAGTATTGAGTAGGCAGAAATGCTTTGGTGTAGCCAAGATACATCATGGAAAGGCATGGCTGAATGATAATATACATACACGGTGGTGCAGCCAGTAACTAGAGCCGTGAGAACCAGACCCAGTTTTACTCTAGTAGATTTTGAGGTCATCAGGGATTTATAATCCTCTCAACTGACCTCCTACAAAACTGAGACCATAAACCTCACCCAGAGTTTCCTGCAAGTGGGCCAAGAAGTTGAGGAGAATGAGGCCAGGCCTTCAGACCATGGCTGTCTGGTTTTCTTTGGGACTTCACTGCCACTTACACCCACGGAACCCCCTGGGTTTCAGCTGTTTTGCACCACTGTGTATATATATTATCATTCAGCCATGCCTTTCTGTGGTGCTTCCAGAATGATGTAAGCAGTAGAAGTCTCCTAGCTTATGCTGGCCTGGAAACGTATTTACTCAGTGGGTAAAGGCATTTATGCACCACAGCCCCCAGCTCCAGAGCCAGGACATGCTTGTATCCAGGTTAAAACAAGACAGGATTTCCCCAGAGATGAGCTCTTCTAACTCGGACATGCAGAGGAGCAGGGAGGGTCTCCAGTGCGTACTGAGCATCAGACTGAATCCCACATTGGTAAAATATCTACGTTATCCCCAAAGTCACTCCATCTATTCCTTGTCACTTTGATTTATCCACTTCCCTAACACTGACCATGACCAAATCCTAGTTGAAATCACTGTTTGCATTAGCAGACTGTGAGAGCCTAATGGACTAGTCTAAAGTCTGTCAAAATCAACGCAAAGATTCCCATGGGCTCACTGGGGTTTTGCAGTGACTTCTATATATATATTGCCTACTTTTCCCTCAGCAGCAGGCTCATGCAGTAAAGCAGTATGGTGGACCTGGTTCGGAAATTGCAATTAGGAGAGACTGACATTAGCTTACCTTTGTCAGAGACCAAGGTTATTGTCAAAATCACTGTTACAAAGCTCACCATATGATTCCTATCAAGACAAGCTGAGCTGTTAACCTGACATGTCCCCACAGCCTCTCCACCCCAAGTTTTATTCTGTTATGTTAAAAGAATACTTGAATAAACTGCCCCATCCTCTATGTGTAAAAGAAGAGCAGTGCCTCTCATGAGAAGGAGCCATGAAGTTGCTCCTTACAAAGTTATGCTTGCTCTGAAAAATGTGTTTATATCATCTGGCAAATCACAGCCCTGAAAGGCCCCAGTAGAAAGAAAGCAAAACCAAGTATTTCTCTCTAGGACAGACACGAGGTGGTGCTCTTACGTATGCAAGTTGTGGACACATGGGTGAAGAACCATGCCTGCAAGCCCCTGCACAGCTTGGAGTGACAGCATGGCCTGGCAGCAATAACCAATATGGAAGAAAGGGCATAGTTTCAGCAATTCTTCATGTGTGCAGAACTGAGCATGTGGAGTTGGACTTAAGGCAGTACACACACTGTGGGATGTGATGAAGTGATTCAGAGCAAATGGATCCCAATTAGTGCAAAGTGACCCTTAAAAATTATTTCCTGTGTGATAAAATACTAAGCACTAGTAATCAAAACCTGTCACTTAATCATATGGCATTTTTCTTGGATATACGCATTTGCATTGAGGTTTCCTTTTTTCCTCTTTTTCTTCAGAGAAAGGGTAAAATATAACTCTAAATCAGACACAAGGCTGGAATTCTTCTCTCACCTCTCAATTCCAATAGCCAGACCTGGCTTTTCCCCCTCTCTGATTTGCAGACAGGGTCTAGAGAAATTTCCAAACACCACAGAAAGCAGGATCCTAGTTCTAGTTCATATGATGTGTTAAGAAGTACTGATTGGAGATCAGCAAACTGTGCTGTAATGTTCAACATATCTTCTTCAGTGATCATGCAGGATTCCTCTGGCCCCCAAAGTCTATAACCTAGTGACCTTGGGTGAATGGTTCTCAGAAAGGAAGAGGACCCTGCAGTGGAGATCACAAATTGGGTACCAGAGTAACTCTGGGGGGATTGCTTTCGGGCATTTCTGTCTTTCCTTTTCTACTTTCCACCTGTGTAACACACTGAGCCAAAAGGCCTAGGGAACTGTAATGCTTGGGGAGGGACTGACAGTTTGGTTGTCTCTCTCTTTCTGTCTCTGCTGTGAAAATGGGAAGACAAGGAAGACCAGAAGTCACTGTCTAAAGCAAATTAGCCAAGCTACAAAGGGTTGTGGAAGAAGAGACATTTCTGTGAGGGTGCTGGCAGAATAAAGGGTTTTAAGACCAGGCCTTCATGACATCTGGAGTACAGAAGCTTCTGGAAAGTGGACTCAGGCAAGGAGTGCAGTGAGGTCCACCAGGTGGTCCAGGCAGACAGGGAGGCCTTGGCTAGAGGTAAGATAGAGAGTTTGGGGTAGAGGGAGTTAGCGTGAGAGGAATGGGGCTGATTTTGCAAGAGGGGATGGGCAGAAGGAAGCTGATGCTCAGTATAAATCCTTTTACTCCAAGGGACCCCATGGTTAAATGGCAAGACAAGTATTTGGAGAGGGTTTGGGGAGTAGAACTGTGTGGTGTAGGAACAACTGTGAACTACTGGAGAAGTGAAGAGAGTGACTGACTCCCTCACAAAATTTTTAAGTGCTTTTGTGTCATAGCTAACCTGTGCGCTAACAGTCCCATCAAACATGGCATGTTCTTTCCTGTCTGCATTACTAGAGCTGATTAGTGAAACAGATGTGGCCTTTCAGATATATCTTCATCCATATGCTCTTCTCAGTTGCTGGTGTGCTTTCACTTGCATCTCCTTTCAGACTGTAATTCTGTGGAGCAGAGATTGTTTTTCAGTGCACAAAGACTCACACAGCAGATCTGGATTCAGCCCCCAGGCCCTACTTCAATACAAGATTGCAATAGTCCTAAGAAAGCAGGAGTTCTGTGACTCTGTGTCCTGCCAATGGATTCCCTGAGGTCCTTGATAAGGTGCAAACTCTGCAGTTGGGTACACATAGACTCAACTCAGTAGATAGATTTTTTTTTTAGGTACATGAGAGCTGAGCTTGCACTGAATGCATTCTTTCACGAGAGGCATTAAGCACCTTCTCTTTCTATCCATCTGTCCTATTTCCATGACATGTAGGAACATAATATGCATGAGATTTCTCCCATGTGTCTAGTTTTGTTGAAATTGGCCCATGTGTTCAGAAGTTGTAAAGGATTGGGAGGAATAACAGAGAAGGACAGACAGTACGGATTCATTAAAAATTCAGCTTCAAAATAATGCTAATTGCGCAGTCCCTTGCTACCATAAGAACTGGGGTTTCCGTTAGCAAACTAAATCCGCTCCCAGATGAGATACACCTCAGATGAGTTTCAGCCACAACTCTGCTCACTCTTTCTTGAAAGGTTTATGAATATTGCTCTTTTCATTTCCCTTGCTGACAGGGCCTCAAACGACAAGGGCTGCAATTGCAGAAGACGCTGCAAGAGCCCGCTGACAGGTGATTAACAGCTCCTGGATGCTGTGAGCCTGACCACACTTCTGACCACGGGAGCAGTTAAACAAATTATCAGCAGAGCAGTTTTGTGGTTAACTAACCCTTTTTTCTAAACAAGTCTGCTAATGACATTCCCAGGCTTGGCACCTTTATACACTTGTGAGCCAGGTACTGTGTGCTAAGACAAGTTAACAGACTCCTTTAAAACATAATAACAGCAAAGACCTAACCACCAGATGAAAATGGAAGGCAGAAAGAAATCTAGATTCAATAATATGCACAGCAAAATTATGAATAATGGAATGCACTTTAATAGACCAGTACTATAGGGAGTCTTTCAGCAAGGTGAGAAAGCTGGTAGTTCAAGGACAGTCTTTAGCTAGAGCTTTATATCAGAGCCAATATTCTTCCCTCCGTTCCATCTAAGGCTTGAGACAACTAGGTAAACCCCTAACATTTCAGAAGGCAGAAGACTGAGAGTCCAGGAAGTTGGCTGAGACCCTAGAAGTGGGCAGCAATTGAGCTTGCCACCTATCCAGTGTTCGTCATTGGAACCAATTAAAGGGAGAAAGGGACAGAAGGGTCGCACTGGGTCAGGAGGGAGAGGAGTCACCACTGTGACTGACAGTGACCACTGACAGTCAACACTGTCAGGCAATGACTGTACCAGGAGAGAGGTCCAGCTAACCCCCTTCAGAGTCATAGGGAGCTTTGTAAAGAATGGTGGGTGCAGAGAGCTTTACAATATGTCTCGAAACAGGACTTGATTGTAAATGAAAGTCACTGCTCTGGTAGGAAAAGCAGCCAGGCAAAGATGGGAGGTGGCATGTGTAGACTTGTATTGATGAAAATTATTTAGTTCTGAAGCCAAAAGTCTTTTCCAAGCTGGCTGAGCTATGGCAGCCTTGGGGGAGGTATGAGATGTTCTTAGCTCCATGTATTGCATGTTTGTTTGCCATACCCCAGATGATTAATGTTGTGGAGGGCTGTTCTATCACCCTACCTTCCCCTCACACATGAGAGATCCCCTCATCTGAAGGGATCTGAAAACATGTCATGAGTGGCTCCAACACTGCTTTGCAGCAGTGTGAAGACAGACTCCTGTCTACCTTGGATACTTCTCTGGTTTATCTTACTGGCTCAAAGTCATACTTGATCACCAGAGCTAAGAATGAAAGACAGTTGGGGAAATTCCACACTATGTGCACTGTAGGGTGGTTTATCTAATCATCTGAGTGTCATCTTTGTGACTTTGTAGAGGCTCTGGGTTCTTGGCACTTTGGTGTCTGTGACTGACAGTTTAGTCTCCTCAGAAGAGGTGTCTTTACAATTACTCTCAGTCTTTGCACTTTGTTTACAGATGTCTCGGTGAAATGGAACATATGAGGACAGAGGACACAGGAAGTCTCTTCCAGCTTTAAGTTTTTAGTTATGAGTGTGTCATGACATTTTAGGAGATCCCTGTCATACATCGTGTTTTAGAGCTGGTCCCTAGGAAGATGTAGTTGTCCAAGATACAGAAAAAGCTCTTACCCTAGATCATCTGAAGATCTAAAAAGCATCCAGTAGAGACATTAAAGAAGCCAGGATCTCCAGGACTCCAGCTCATGCTTCCTGGCATATCTTTTCCTAAGACTGATGGGGAAGAGGACTATTGCTCCAGAGGTCATCACATAATGTCATGAGGGCAGAGTGAGGAAATGCTATCAACCATCCTGATTATCTTTAGTTTAAAGACAGAGTAGTTGTCAGAAGAGATGGAAGGTTGTAATGACCCGTATAGGTCATCCATTGCCATTGTCACCTCTTCTCTTTTGTCCTTGCTACTCCTTTGTTAAAATGTAGGCAAGGAATTCTTGTCATAACAGTCAATTCAATAGCTCTCCAAAGAATAAAAGCAGACAGTTGCACACCCTTAGACAGTGAATTGTGTAACTGAGAGAAGAGTCGTTAAGTGGAATTACTGATGAGAGGTTTTCAGCTCCAGTAACTCATTTAGGTGTGCACAGAGAGAACAGAGAATGAGCCTTTGTCATATTTAAGCAGGTAGAATTTGCAGTGAAAAACATTATGCAGGGTGGTTAACGGGTGACCTCCAGATTCATGAGAGGCTGAGTCCATTCACCTGCAGGATGCACTAAGAAGGACACTGCTAGAGGACATGGAAGGGTTTTTAGAGAGCGAGAGAAATTTGAAGAGTATCCTTGGTACCAAAATGAGAGCTTGGCCAACTTAAGGGCTCCATTCCTGCAACAGGAACAATAACAGTCTCTCATTTTGCCCTGTAACTCTAAAATTGAATGATTACATTCTCTAAGAAAAAGCTAAAGCAAAAATCTACCAGTGTCTGGTGCTGTACCGTTTTTAGTTTAGAGGTGGGTTTTTAACTATGTTTAAAGCAAGAATAATGTGCAAATAAATAATTAATAGGCTCCCTTTTGAATAAAACTTAAAAGTAAAAAATCAAGTCAAAAAGTGTAAGAAATAGAGTTTTCCTGCTCACTACTAAGTTGTTACTACTTTTGTTTTTACTATACTGTTAGAGCCTTGGGTTAGTTTCGCCAAGAAAAATCTGCAAGGCCATGTGTGTCTGTACAACAGTTAGTTAGCAAATTTGGGGGATGTTGCTTGCTTTTGCAGAGAGATTTGTCAGCAAAAACTGTCTCTGTGCATTGTATAAGGACCGTGAACTAACAGCATTTCTGGATGAAACGTGTTGCTTTCAAATTAGCCACATAAACATGAGGTCACTTGCAGGTGAGCCTATCAGTCAGAACTGCACAGAGTGGAGTTTTTTTCCCAGTGGCCACAAAGAGAAATTAGGGAAGGGAGGAAGAGAAATGTTCTTTCAGAACAGAAAGGTTGTGGGGATTTTCGTGGAAAAGTCATTTTGGGCCACATGGAAGTGTTTTGTTCGACCCAAAATGCAACACTTCATTTCACTTTCAGGTTATTTAACTTTTTGTTTGGCAGGATTTTTTATGGTTTGTTTTTTTTTTCTTCAGGTCCAATTTTATGAAAAGCTGCTTGGAAATGAAAATGTGACAAGTCTTACTTAAAAAAAAAGAAAAAGAAAAAAGAAATGAGAGGTCAAAATGAAGTATTCCAAGATCATCAGGGTGAAGTGTGGGAAGGCAGCACAACCTATTGTATTACACTGGGAATGTATATCTAGCACATAGAAGTTGGATCTAGCTCCCCCAATGTTTGGACCTTTTTTCCTTTTGGACAGAAAACTACCAGATATGGCCCTACCAGAAAGCCTTTCAACCACAAAATACCTTGTGTGGTTGAAATACCCCTGCATGTTGATCAAACCACCAAACAGGCCCAGAAAAGCTGGAGATTGCCTTCTCAGGTTGCTGTGGAGCCAGAAGTTGGTGTATTTAGAATAGAGCTCATTAGGTGTCATTCATCTGTGCCTCTAGTCAGGGCAGGGAGAACAGTGTTATTCAGGGGCACAATTTTACTCAGGAAGGGCTGATAACAAAAAATCTCTCTGCAAGGAAATCTTCCTCTGCAGGGAGGAATTTGACTTCTTTTGCTAAATGTTGTTGTCTGAACTGTGATTTCATCTTTCCATCCGAGTGAATGGTAAAGCAAATTAGGGTATGTTTTCCTATCCTGAGGAGAGAAATCCTGCAAAATATGTTCACCACTGTAATACTCAAAAAGTAGTCTGGTTAAAGCAGAAGCTAATGATGAAAATTTTCAAGGACTGATCTCAGAACTGAAAGAGGAGACACAACACTTGAAAAATACATGTATGCAGAGGAAAAAAACCCACATAGTGAATTCCTAATTGTCTGTGGAAGAGACATCATTATTCAGTGACTTTTCCCCAAACTTGCAAAAGCTGAGCCTCCAAAAATACAAAACCACTCCCATCCCTCCTGACAATTCAAATCAGCGAAGGCACGTGTACTGGCATGAGACGGGCTCCCTTCTCTGCTTTGAATGGTGAAATCCATAACAAGCAAGCCCTGAGATCTGAGTTAGCACCCAGGGAAACAGATGGAACAAGAAGCAGTTCAGAGTTACTATTTCAGGCTCCCTGCATATCACTTCTCAGTGTGGGCTGTGTGATCGGGAAGATACATGCTGATGTGCTTTCTAGAGGGTACTCTCTAGGGTCATGGCCCCTTCCCAGTTACTTCACTCACACACCAAGCCAATCAGACATTTTTCTGGCATGTTGCATCCTTAAGAATGTTCCTGCATTGCAATGCCATTGCAGAAATTACAGGACGTGCAGCAGGGGCGCTTGCCATCCCCACAGAATACAGGTTCGTGCATGCTCAAATCCATCTTCCACACAAGAAGGCCATGAGCATCACTTCCTGTACAGTATTCTCTGTGGGACCACGGTCAGTCCAATAAACCACAGCTCTAGGACTGCATACATTTATGCATCACAAGAAAGCAGGCCCAGCTACTCAGAGAAAGCTTGACTGCAGGAGATTAAGCGCTACTTAAAAGTCAATGGCCATTTTGTTTTCCCAGTTCTGTTTTCTAGGAATTCTCTTCTCTCTCCTCACTCCTCGCATCTCTGAAGCCTTTACTAAATATTCCTTGTTGGCCTTTGACTATCTTGATTTCAGATTCTTTTTGCCAACTAAGAAATCCTTTCCACTCTTTGGGCAGATTGACAGACATAACATCTCCTTCTTTTCAAAACAGTCCAGATGCTGCAGAAATGGACTAGGAGCTGTGTTTGTCTTCACTCAGGTTACAGAGCTATCACTCAAGCTGGGAAGATCTCCCTCTCTCAGCAATTTTGGAAATAATTTTCCATCCTTCATCTCTGTCCAGATTATATTAAAGTTTCTTCTGCATTTGTTGGGATCATGTATAAGAGAGTCTTATCATGAAGAGTGACTTGTATAAAATGGATTTGTGGCAAAGAAATAGAAAAAAAAATGGTTGTGAAGTATTCTTATCGGCCTTGAGTCAACAATGCTGCCTTTGTGGGTGACCTGATCAGAACTATCTACTGTGTGTGTTCTTTTGCAGCTGCGAAGAGCTTTTTGATTTTGACGTTCTGAGCAGGTTTAAGCAGCTTGAGAAGCCTGGTAGATATCTGCATGCAATTTTTCATAATACTTTTCATAGGAGTCTCAATGCTTTAAGCAAAATATCTAGCACCAGGGACAGGATACCAGAAGTACTTTGTTTCTACTTACTGTAAATGAACATAAATTCTGCTCCTACTTTATTGTGGTGGCTGTAGTTCTTGGAAGAGTAAGACGGGTGGGGAACCAGTTCCCAGTCAGTTTTATAAAGTACAAGGTTGCTTGTATTGGTACCAACTCCAAAGCGCAATATTTCAACTCTAAATGATTGGCCATTTTCCCAGATTCCCATAAAGTCGTTAAGCAGTGTAAAGGGTCACCCATAACATAACCAAAAGAACAGTATTTTCTTCTGCAGAATTAGAACAGATTGTCAAAGCAGCCCTGGTTTTCAAGAAGGTGAATACATACTTCCAACTGCACAGCCTTGAAGGTGGCTGTCAGTTGGGAAAATAGGCCCTGTAAAGCATTCTCCAGGTAGGTCTCTTTTACAGTTAGCTGTGACTTCTCCAGGTACATCTCATAAAACTAGTAGCCAAGAACCAAGAGATCTTCCATCTCTAGGGAACTCATCTCACATGCAACTTCTCTTTGGAGAAATCTTCCCTTAAAGCAAGATCCAATCTTGGACCAATTCCCAATGATCTTCCAAAACTGAGAAAACTGAGAAAACTGAGTGACCCTCAAACTTATTTTTGAATGCTTTCATGGCAAGGATAGATCTAACAGGATAAAGATAATGCCCAGAGGATCTACATATGTTATTTTAAAATTCTCTGTAGAAGTAACAGAGAATTGTATTGTCACCTATGTTTATCAAACTGTTCTGCAGAATTCAGTAGCTGTAATACGATTTTTCTATTACATTATATGACTCTACCGAAACTAGTAGGGAAATCATTATTTTCTAACCAGCTCTGGTATAAGGTGAGAGCCTACCATTGACTCTCAAAGCAGTGCTTGTACAGGTAAAGACCCCAAGAAAAACTGAGGAGATTTGCCATGAGCCAGAGAAGACACTGCTAAGCACTGGGTTGAGCATAGCACTTCAGCTGACAGTTGATGTTATAACACTCTGCTGAACTTCACTAGCAGAGGGTCTCCTTTGGTGCCTCAGGAGATCCAAGACTGCTGCTTCAGCAGAAGACTTCACTTCCAGTGGCATGGGAAGGAAAAGCTGGGATTGGGACTCAGCTCCTGGTTTCTCTCTTAGCAATACAAAGCCTTACCACTGGAGCAATGGAGGTTACCATTTGTTCACAAAGAGTTTGTTTCTCTGAGGAAGTACTCAGTCCAGGATGGAAAAAAAATCTTTAATTTTGCTTTTGACCTCTGCCATATAGACATCTCATTAAGGAGCTGCCACAAGAGGCACTTCCAAGTTGAAGCAAGAATATTGGCCCATCTGAGATATATGGAAGGCTCATGCTGCCTATTTCATGCCTGCTTAGGGCAGAAACAGAGATGGAAGCAGAGACTGGTTGCAGGGTTGAACTTTTCAGTCCTAGGTGTGTTTGGGTAAAGGGTTTGGCTCATTTCGTTGTGCCAAAATACAACCAGGCCATGAATCTGAATTTCCCTGAAGTTCAAATACAGTTGGATTCAGACTTCTCAGCCCCTTGTTTATTTGGCATGTTGTGACATTTACACTCACACACAGGGACTCATTTAAACCATCCAACTCAAATCCTCCTACAGCCACAAACACATAAAATTTGAATGCTTTTTTTCAGACATTTTGGCTGAAATGAAACTTTTTCTACAGTAATAAATAACAGAATAATTATTTTTACTTCCTACACAGGAACTCAAATGTTTGATTGATTTTGCTCTTTTTGGCACAGCTGATAGGTCTGAAATAGTTTTCCCTGGCATGTCAGCCAATAACAGTTCCTATTAACCCTGAAGAGTCCTGATGACCTAAACTCAACTTCAGGATATTTGATTTCTCCTTCTTCCTCCTGCTCACACGGGAATGCCAGAGGAAATGTAATGCAGGATGGCAGTGATTATTGTCTAGCTTTTCTTTTTTTTCCCCTGTCTGTTATATGGGTTTAGCAGCTTAAGGTAACTTTAAAGCTGTCTTTCCATGACTTGTCTTTGTTTTCCACTTGGCAGTTGTTTTTGGTGGGATCTGAGGATTTTTGATATTTGTCTAGAATTTCCCAATCCTTGAGGAAAAGCAGATAGCTACTGTCCAACACTCAAAAGAAATCAACTGTCATACTCGTGTTATGCTTGAAAATCCCAACAATTTCTAATGCATTCGGTTTAGTGCTTCCAGAAGCACTGGACTGTCTGTGCCCACTCTCTGCAGTAGGTTGGCTGGTGTGCAGTAAGCCACGTGCATCGCCAAAGTGTTGGTTTTAAGGGCCTGCACCAAACAGCTGTATGTCTTGACACTTGCCAGAAACCTCAGGTTGAGTGTGTATGTGCAGCACACACTGTCTGCATACATACTTCTGTCTGGGAAATGCCGGGTTCCACTCACCATTGGCAAATGCTTATGCTTCATGAGAACTACTGTGCTGACGGATCTTTGGCTGCTTCAATTACATGTGAACGGTAAAGACATAATTGTTCTCACTAGTGTGACTAGACCAACATTTCTCCCTGCCCAAGCTTATTCTAAAACACTCAAGTTTTGGTGGTCTGTGTGGCACACATTTGTCTCATCATTCATCTGAGCTAATTCAACTATCACCAAGCAAACCCAACCCATACCTAGTTTAATCTTTCAAATGCTGGCAAGATTTGTTGTTCACACCCATCCCACAGAGTTACAGCAATCTCTTTTAACCATCTAAGTCTACTTTAACATGGGAGGAGATAATAGAGAAGTAAATTTTTATCTATTTGATGTCATTTATGTATTAATTTAATAATTTGTGAACAGCTCAGAAATCAGGGAGCTCCACCAAAAAGAGTTAGAGGGATGGAGCAAAAAACTGGAGGCCTTTCCCATCAAATACCTTTGTGATGATACCAGCTTTGAACTTCAGAAACCAATAGGGAGCAGAGATATTGGGCAATTTTTCCTGAGCTGGATCACCAAAACTACAGTTAAAATGTTACCCTGAGTTAGAAAGGCACAAAAATGTGTGTACAGCTTTTGGCTTGTTAGCAATCCTATTGCCTTCAGCAGAAATCTTTGTGTCCTTATGTTTAGTCATCTACAACTTATTTGGCTGAGGTAGGGCCTAAACAAATAGAAGAGAGGGTTCTTCATGGAAACAAGGGCCTAAGCCTGGCCAGAAGAAGACCTAGGGTTAATTCTTAGCTGCCTCAGAGGCTTTCTTTGTCTTTGGATTTTGGACATAAATCCAGGCCTAAGTGTTTTGCCAAAGGTCCCAACTAGCTTTAGACACTTATTTGAAGTACCTAATTAAGAGCATAGTCATCTCAGTGTCCTTCAGGGAGCAGGGGAGAGAGATCAGCATTTCCACAGGCAGTGTTAGGTGGGCTCAGACAGCTTTGGATATACCAGTTTGTCTTCAGTAACCACACAGACCCTAGGGCAAAACTTCAGGCACTATGTGTGTCTAGACCAATGTCTCTGCGTATCAGTCTGGCATAGGAAGAGTATCAGTGGTATACCCAGATGGTGGCTGTAAAGGTAAATACGTTATGGGAGATGTTCAGAACTGGAAGGTTGGAGAAGCATAGATGATAGAGTAGCTGTTGCATATGAGTAAGAGATTGTGTGTATGTGTGTGTATGCGCATAATCTCATTCAAATTACACAGCCAGGATCTAGCATCTGAGAATCATTTTCTCTGAGGATCATAATTGTAAAACTTAACTAAATAAATATTGAAAGACATTATATAAAACTCCCACGCAGAGCCCTGCAACCTGAAACATAAAATATACATACAGCAGATTCTGCTCACCGCAAAACTATGCCAGGAGTATAAGAGTATCTTTTTATATAAATTGGCTTGCATCCCATTCCAGGGTCAGAGACATGACATCCCAATAAACATTCATGGATCGCTTGGAAATCACAGGCATCTATGAGCTGTCTTGCCTACCCTCCCTTTTTCAGCTGAACGTTTAGTGCTGAGTCGATATAGCCACTCACTCCTCCCTCATCATTCTTGTCTTTTTAATTCCACCAAGTAATTTTTATGATGCAGTTTCACCAACTAAATCATTTTAAAATAGTTAAACCTCTTTGGGGGCTTTTAAAACATCTGGCTGTAGGACTGACTCAAAGTCTAATCTGTATCTCTCCTGAGAGGACACATTTTTCTGCCTCCTACTTTCTTGATGATTGCAGGACCAAATAAATATAATACCTTCAAATACTGTAGTTGTTTTTTGTGTTCCTTCTGACAGAGGGAGATGCTATGCTGAGAAAACAGCTGTGAGAAAACTCTGTAAATTCAGTGTTGTACATTCAGAGCCTTGTCAAGCTGATAAAAGCATGAATTCCCATAGGCACTGAGTCTTCCTGAAGCAGCATGCAGCATAAATAAAGCATTCACCATCTGAACCCTCATGTGATGTAATGTAGACTGGCAGGGGCCTGGTAGCACCCAGAAGGTGACTTCAGCCTTTTCTTGGTTTGAAAATTGGTTTGAATTGCTGTTCTGCACCAACTAGTGACCAGAAGGAGGGCAACAGCTACGCCTAGTTGTCCACCACACTCATGGTAGTGATTTGTTGCTCTGCAAATTCCACAGTGCAAGGGCCACAGTGCAGAGAATCCAGAAGGGACCTCTGGAGATCATCTAGTCCAGCCCTCAGCGTAGCCCATACAGGGATTGAACCCACAACCTTGGCATTAGCAGCACCGCGCTCTAACCAACTGAACTAAACCTAAGGTTGGGCATTAGATAGTAGTCACATAGTCTTTAGACATGTTATTTCCAGAGTGGATGGAAATTTTCCCACACTACAAATATATCAGTGTATAGCTGTCAAGTTTCTCCCACTGTCATCTCCCATGAATGGAGAAAACTAAGAGTTCTTCACTGATACAGCTCCAATATGTGGAGATTGCCATTTACCACAGAGTTAACAAGGTCTAAGGACAAAGTTGCTACTATAAAACATAGCTTTAGAGTCTTCTTCTATCTAATGCCTGTGCTCTAACTTTGCCCATCACAAATGGTTAAATGATAAAAATATTATTTTCATACTGAGTTATTTCCGTGGATTATGGGCACACGGCTAGATATCTTCATGTTACAGTAACACATGCAAATAGCAACAATAACTCTTCTCACTAAGGAAAGAGATTGGGAGTATATGTGAATGGATGACCAAAGACAAAACTTGAAAGGGAGAGAGCTCCAAGAATGGATAAAGGTTAATTCATTTCACTGTTTGCCTACAGCAGAGTTCACCAGCATATACAAGGAGGGAGATATGTGTCCAGACTGCTACTGGGGAAGTGATCCACATGTGTAAATAGAGACTTGCACTTACATAAGATCATGCTTATGAACTATTTCAGCACATTTTTGCTAGAGGAGTATTAAGAAATGAGTTTAGAGAACTGTTGTATCACTAGCTATGTCTATGTGGTTCTATTGGTACAAAACCATCCCTCTTGCAGGCAAGTCATTAATTTGAAGGGGAAGGGTCATACAAGATGTGGGACAAATCTTCTTTATTTAGTGACCTGCTCAAAACTTTGAGGGAGCAGCATAGTTTGTTGGAGAAAAGAGATGAGAATCTGTATGTCACAGGTTTGCCCATCTTCATTAACATTTCTAAGAATGAGAGAAATTTCAAGCCTTTAGAAAGTGCAGGTCAGCTGGTTGTGTTGGACGTTGTTCTGAAAGCTTTTTGGGCAGATAGGCTTTCAGGAAGAGCAATTGAATCCTGTGGTCAAATTTGGTTAAATATCCCTAAGTGCTTAGATTTGCTTTCTCCCCACCTACCACATGCACATTTGAGCCTGTCTTTTTGAGCACTTGGGAACCCAGTCTTGGGAGAACACGGTTATGCAAACCAATCAGTTGCCTAGCCACTGCAAAGCAGTCAAATGAGTCACAGGCTTTGTGGCAAACAGAGGGTACAGATGGAGATTCATGTTCACACCGAGGAATGCAGCCTCGTTCTGTACTCACTGCCATCTGGAGACAGGGAAATCAAATACAACTGGCATGTGTTAAACTCCCTCCACCCTTTTATATGGTTTAATCTTGCAAATTGAATTTGTTCAGCAAAGGAAAAATGTATTAATTGTTTTGCAAGTGTGACTAATAGTGGTTAGTCCCATTCTGCTGTCAGGAAAAGGGCTGCAATTAACTGCATTTAACTTCTGCATAAAGCTGTCCTTTTTCATGCAAAATTGGCTCACTTCTGCCAGCTTCTGAGCTAACACTGCTCATCCAAAGCACACTGAGGTTGCCAGAAAGACACACTGACAATTACTGCAGCACGCTTAAGTTCAAGCTCTCTAGAACTTGCAGAAACTCAGGAAGTCTGAATGCAAGACAGTTCACTTACAGAAGAGAATATCTGCGTTTCTTATCCGGCCTGTTGAGGCTGATTGATGACTCCTTTAGCTCTGTGCAGTTCAGTTATAGGCATCTGCCACCTCTAGATTGGATGACTGTAACAGAGTCTTTATGCTCAATTTGAAGCTGGTAAAGACGGCCACGTTTTGATTGTTAAGCGTAGTAACTGTGGATGTATGACATATTTGCAGCTTAGAGGTTTCAGAGCCGAAGGCCTGATCTGTACAAACTACCTTGGGATTCCCCTAATGGTCAAACTATCCACCTCTCAATGCAGGAAATGTGGAGGAGGCATTTTTTATACTGCTGGAAATGCACAAATAATAAATGCGTCTGCTGAGGGATAAGGAAATGTTGGGATGTCAAATTTATCTGCAGTTCCATTTAACATTTATTTTTTTAAATCCTCCTGCTTCCATCTCTATCTATGTCTTATAATGCATTCACTGCCACAGTCATGTGGTGTATGGCCAAGAGTGTATAAACATGGCTAAGAAATGCCGCAGAGGAATACAACAGCATCTATATTAATGGTCTTTGAGTAGGCCCTAAAGAAAAAACGGAGTAGAAATGGGACAGTGCCTGGATTCAACTCCTTTTTTCCTCTGTGTATGATATGTAAAATAAAAACATGGCCTAAGAAGGTGGTAGAATCAATGCAGTTACATAGAGGAGACTATGGGGAGAAATAGTGAGATCTGTTAGAGTAGAAAAGTCTCAGAGAAGTGGAAGTCTTGTCTCTGCAGCCCTTGGAACTGTGATCATCAAAGGACTAAAGAATATTTCCCTGGACACAAACATCTGTGATGAGAACAGATCTGCGAGCGCAGAAAGCTCTTTTCCCCCAAAAGTCTTTGTGTGGAAAGACAGGTGTATAGACAGCAATTCCTTCTTTCTTTAGGAGTTTCTCTACCCAGAAATCAGACAGATTTCTGTGTTTAGAATGTGATCTCATCTTAAAGCAGCCTCAGCTTATTTCTACTTGTGCTACCAAGTTTATTGCTGCTCTGTTTGGCTAGATTATAGAATTGAACTGACAGCATGGAATGGGTAAATCAGAATTGAAAGATTACAAAGCAGACATAAATGAGCAATGGTCAAGTGCTTTCATAGGGAAGAATTTGCAAAGTAATAAGTTCCATTTCATTTTCTGGCATAGCCCAGAAAAATAATCTAACAAAAGGAGCAGAATGTTTTCTGCTTTCTCTGCAGCAACTTACTTAACAGAGAATTTCTCTGTATCTCTTCTGAAGAAAAGAAAACTGCCAAGGTGGAAGAAAAAGAAAAACCTGAAGTAAATTTTGGTCTGCTTTATCAGTGCCATGGAATTCAGGATCTCTTTGTAACCATCCTGTCAGAACTATCTCAAGTATAACTCTCTGCAGTTCTTTCAGCAAAGCACCAATACTCAGAAACCTAGGCAGGCGTGTGGCCCTTCTGGGTGTGCTGAAGGCCTTCCTTCATTTCCTCCTAAACATGCCAGGCCTTGCCTTTGTACCACATACACTCAAACTATAAGGACCGTGGAACTCCAAATGATGCATCCCAAGGGTGTGGCTTCCTTGCCATGGGCAACACAAGCACATTGCCAGTTTTACTGCATTTTCCAGGGATCATATTTAGAAACTGTAAATTAGAGACTAGTATGAATCTGATCATTGGATTTCTTCAGATCTGCATCACTCCAACCATTTTTAACCGTGTTCCCTGCACACTCAGAAATGTGCTGAGTTAGACCTACCTGTATTTTTTTCAACTACACTATTGGCCTTGAGTCTAGTGCAGGACTGACCATAATCAACTGCTCTTTGTCTCACCTTCACGGCCACTGCTCTGTAGACTCTGCCATACACTCATTCTGTATTTTCTCTTACCAGAAAGGGATTAAATTAAAAGAGAAGTGATTAGAAAGAGAAAAGAACTTGGCTTTAATGGTCTGTACTCCGTTCATAAAATAACTCAAAAAACTATTCACAGATACCTGTTGATTTGCAGACCTTCCCTGAAGGCTCTGAGTCAAATCAGTGATCCAGAAGAACTCAAAAAGGAGACATTTTTTCTCCTCTCAAAGCAGTGATATTGAAAGCGGTGGCTCTCTGCAGCTGTCATGGCTACGTGTCATTTAGCTATGTTTTTTTCCGTATTGCCTAGTGAACTGTGAGACCAGACGATCTCCATAAATAAAGCAGTCTTGTGATTACTGTTCCAGCAGAAACTTCCAAAGGGTCAATGCACAGGGAGCACTCTGTGAGCACAGAGGACACCACTTCTGTTAGAGTACGTCTGAGCATGGACAAGAGATGAGGAAATCTTTGCATGTGAGACACACTAGACGTCAGCATCCAATCCAATACAGAGCTTTGACACTTGGAAACAAACGTAGAACCGTTTGCACTATGGAAGAATGCAGTACTGAAAATTGAGAGTTCATGATGACTAGCATTAACATAGTTTCTTTCTCTCATTTGAGGCTGTTTTATGTGTGATTTTTCACTATTAAACATGATAGATTGTGGATGCTTATTATGAAAATTCCTTCATTTCCTTTAAATTTTCTCCTTCTAGAAAGTCCTTCAAAGGTGTGTGTGGAAAATTCACAGATGGAGATTTTTTTCTGTCATGATATTGTTGAAGTTGTAGCAGAAACTTGTTAGATATTTTTCCATAAAAAGTATCTAAGTTCCTTCCCAATGAGTACTCAATAAAAAAGTCTTCCACAGTACTAAGATATTGACCACAGGATTAAGAAGCACATGTGGCTTATTTACATTTTTAAAACAAATATAATTAAACATAATATATTTCCTTTTCCCCATCAAAAATTAACACTTTTGTGCCTCCTGTACCCACAGATGTAGATTAATTTCCAACAGTCAGACATGTCTGCTCTCTAAAAGTTCCTCTTTCAAATGAATGACTAGATCATCCTGGGTTAACTGAAGGCATCCTTGAAAGACCAGAACTTCTGAAAGGGCCTAATGGGATGAGGTGGACTCATGAATAGTTATTTTTTAGAGAAACAGCTGAGCAGGATGTCAAGGCAGACATCATTGGCAGAGCTGTACAGATGGGAAGGTAAGCTGAAACAGATCAGTTATTCAATCAGGTCCCAGCTGCAAGATGATTATACAGAAAGTTGTGTGTGAAGTATTTATAGTCCAGCTCCAAACCTCGAAATCTATTCCAAGGGGGGTTGTTTACATAGTCAAATCTATTCCTATTAAGTACCTATATTTTCTTACTGAGCTGATTTGATTAGATTTTTTTTAATCTGCTAATTACTCTGAAACAGTATCTTCCCTATGAAATGTTCTCAATAAAACGTTCAAACTCTCTAAGTGACAATTTCCATCTAACTGGGACCAGATTTATGCCTGAATGCAGCCCCCAGTCTTGCCTCCCGTAGGCAGTTCTCAACAGAAGAAGTGGCTGGGTTTCCTTCTTCCCTTTTTTGAACCCTGGATGGGGCATGCATGTGGGTGCTTATCAGAAGTTTTACCTTTATTTTGATGCATGGCATCAACATATGGTATGGTAAAACCTGCCAAAAATAGCAACCTAATTATTGGCTGCAAAAGTCACAAAGGCCCTGGAAAGCTCAAAGCTGACAATTATGAGAACCTGTGAAAAGTCTTACTGAAAAGGCAGATCTTTTCAGAATAAAACACAGATTCATGCACACTGTAGTCAAAATTGCCTTCTGTAAGCTGTTGCTACAGCTGCCTGCAGAGCAGCCAAAGAACAAGACGAGAGAATGACATGTTAAAACTCTGTCATACCCTTTCTGCAGGATTTTCGCTTTGATACTTTTCAATCATGTTTTGGGTGGGAATTATCTGTGTGCATATACAAATACTTCTTTAGAAGGGATATATTTCTTTCATATTCTTTCTCTCTGTAACACTGGTACCTGGAGCTGTAGGCCATATCTTCCCATGACTGGCTATTGTACACAGATAAATACATCAAAATAATTACTTTAAATTCCCAAATGTCTACAGCCTAATTTATAACGGCTTAAAATGAGAGGGAAATGTCTTTTTTTTAGTATGGGTTTTGTTGAACTTTCAGGAGAACTTTGCTACCACTGTGACTGAGACAAAAAGTTTATACCAGTAAAATCTTAACAGAGCGTAACAAGAAAATCAGCATTCAGTTTACCTGGGATATCCCAGAGGAAACAGTTAATACTGAAGCTTAAAATATCTTAGCATTGGAATCTTAAAACTCCATCAGCATTTGAGAGAAGGAAAAGGAAGAGTAACAAAAAGGCCTGTAACAACAAGATGGGTAAATATACATGCACGCAAAATGTAGCACAAGTCAATGGATCACTTTTAGGGACTACATGTATTGTCTAACAAGGGTTTTGCTCTTGATCTCCTCTTATTTGTAGACTTGCAGGAAAAAAATTAATAAAACCTTCCTCTTTCTGAGAGTACCTTATAATGAAAACAAGAATATTTTGAAAAGAAAGAATAGGAAATGTTGACTGGGGTGCCCTGCTGCTTTCTAAGTAGTCCAGCTCCCAAGATTTATGTCAAAAGCAACAGAAGGTTGGAAATGAAAGAAAGCCCTTGAAGTTACGCTCTGTAACTCAGCCGAGTGAGATAGCTTTTTCATTTACC
Organism: Rhea pennata; assembly: GCF_028389875.1. Classification (NCBI taxonomy): domain Eukaryota; kingdom Metazoa; phylum Chordata; class Aves; order Rheiformes; family Rheidae; genus Rhea; species Rhea pennata. The sequence continues at coordinate 9,395,150 of NC_084670.1, read as the reverse complement.
CTGTTTTGCACTGTTACTGTAGATTTACAAATGATGTAACAAAATAAACATGTGTTTCATGTATGAGAAAAGGTGCTCCATTCAATGATATAACAACTACCCTGCTCAAAATAGGTAGTATTTAGTTTTAAATCAGCAGAACACTGGATTGAGTTGCTGAAGTTGTATCCTTTTGCTCTGAAGCAAAGCTCATACATGGGCTATCTATAAGGCTGTGCCAGGCTGGGGGCCTGGTACAGCTTCCCTGCCAGCCTGCAGAGACAGTGAAGCTCGCTCTTTGTTGTTCCTGGGGCTCAGAGATCTTATAAATGGCATAATTTGCATTCTTTGTATTTGAATTCAACAACATCCCTTACATTCCACTGTCCCTGCAAGGGTATGTATTTCTGAATGTGAGAGAAGTCAGCAGAGCTTATGCTGCGGGATTAAACAAGCAATCAGAGACAGTAATAGAAGTTAACAAAACAAGAGGAAACAAAGCATCAGCATGAAGAGAGGCTGAGAAATGTCTGGTTTGTGTACAAATGTGAGGATGTTGCCACTACATATTTCAAATTTTAATGCACTGCACCTTCAAATCAATTATATGAAAGGACTGTCATTGGTTTTGGTTTTGGACTCAGTGTTTTTTCTTAACAACAAGAGTGTCCAAAAGTCATTGTGTTGAGATGTTAATGATTCCTTTTTATCCAAGTGATTCAGCAAAACCATTACAACCTGAAAGTAGCTTTCTTTCCTTGGAAAGAGAAAAGATCGACCTATGCCCAGAGTAAGTCAAACACACGAGCAAGCACAGGTTTCAGATGCAGTATGACAAAGTCTGTGCTATTATCAGAAATAGGAAGTATATGCTTTGAATGGATCAATGGTTAGTTTGAAATCAATTATTAGGTGAAGAAGGTTGTGCCACATGTAATATGGACACTTTCAGTATACCAATAGATATAAATCAATCTGCCTGTCTTCAAAGTAGTGATTGATCTTTCATAGTGTATCTATTTCTGAACATATGATATGATTATCCTACCTATGTAGTAACGTCAGGACAGCCATGATTGCACAGACTTCTAGCAGAGAACAGGTCAGAGAATGTCATGTGGTTTCTACACCTCACTTCAATTTGAGCAGTAGCATATAAAAGATCACTTTGATCTTCAAGTACTGAGTTACTCAATGCATATATAATTATACAACATTATATAGGCATTAATACAGGATAAGATCTAGTGTATCTAATTTAGGCAACTAGAACTTTGCATTTCAGCTGCATAAAAATTTAATCTCCTGTGTATTGCATAATTCAGACCTCCAAAGTAAATACCTGAGCTTTGTCTTTCAGTGAAGGGTAGCAGATTCCTCAGAGTGCCTGCAGAGATCATTCCACCAAGACTAAGTGTCTACATCCCTCCATGCGGGTTCTCCTTCAACAGGGCATCTATAAGATTTAAAGGCTTATCTCCATTCAGGATCTGGTTTGTTAAGCCTTCTTTTTGCAAAGATGTCCAAACAAAGCTGCTCCTCATTAAAAAACAAGATGGTAGTAGCCATCTTTTGGGCAGAAAACTTGCTCTGGATGATGAATATGGGTTCTAGCATTACCCTCAGAAAATCTGAACTAACTACAAGAAACCTCTTTAACCAGTACCCACCATCATATCAAAATGAATATTTAAGACTATTGTTAAAAACTCAGGAGCCTCCAAGGATTAAGGTAGCTATGGCTGCCAAACTGCAGCACAATTCTAAATGGGACATAGGTGTGCATATCTCCATAGACAGAGTACTTTTGAGTTGCGTTGATGTCTAGTTCCAGAGGCCAGAAAAATTAAGACCAATAAAGACAGTAATGACACTAACAGATTTGCAAGTCCTGAAGGACTTGCATTGTGGATTTTTCTGTAGATTTTGTATAGCTGAATCCCAATTTTGGAGGTTTTGGGGCTGAATAGATCTTAGACTCACATCTTTCTTCCAAAGTAACAGTTCAACAGTTTGTGGTCTTCAGTGTCACAGAATCTAATTTCCTAATATTCTAAACAGATTCAAACCCAGAGAACTCATAACTGTTGTACATGAAATATGACTACATGAAATATGACTTCAGCATCTACTTTGTAAAAATAGAGAAATGAGAACAGGCTAAACACCGCCTCGTAAACACACCAAAACATGGGAGAGGCAGAGAACGGATCTGAATTCCAGCTTCCTTTCTCGCTTCTCTGTCTGTAAAGGGCCAAGCCAAAAAGCCTTTGATCCAAACAGCCTTGAGCTATGCAGAAGTTCACATCCACACTCTTAAAGGCTAGGCCATTTCCGATTACTTTTATTGTCTCATTAAATTTATTGTGTTGAACCATTTCTAGTGACCTCATTAACTCTCTGTAAAGGATTTGTCATGTACGATACTGAAAAGATGTCTGATTTCAGGCATTGTGAAGTCAATCATTTGGCCCTCTCCCCAGCATACATAGACCTTTAGCTCTCCGGTCTTGTGCTGTGCTCTATTTTCGTGAGGATCTCATTTTGATGATGCTGTTACTGGGAAATCTTTGCAGTCCTGTTATGGCCAGTTTCTGTGTCTTCATCCTTTAGCTATGCCCCACATATTTTTTCTCATCTGCTGTGTTTCCTTCTGTGTTGATCCAGATGGGTTGTATACCAGGGCCATATTCTCTCCTTGGGTGAGTATCTTTTGGCTTTTTAAGTCAATGAAAGTTTTGTAATGCCCTGTAGGGATTAGGCTGGAAAAACACGGTTATTTTGTGTGCAGCTGTGCTCAGAGAGCAGATTTCACGGATTTGTTCTTTCTTTATCTATGATATAAATGGCTTGGATGGCATGACTATTAAACGCTGGGGATCTGGACCACAGCCCTGCAGGGTTCTCAAAGGGGTATTGAGTCACTGTGCAGATGAGAGCAGGATGTGGGACTGATTGGATTAACAAGGAAGGAAGTTATCATGTTAACCTAAGGCTTGCCTAGTAGATAATATGCAATGTTGGACATCTGTTCATCTGCTGAACACAAATAGAGAGTCATTTGGGAAGAGCATATGGATTCCACAGTCTTGCTCTTCTCCAGTCAAGAGATGCAGACATGACCCCAGCAGGTAGCATCTCATGCATTGACCTCAGAATAATCATATGAAGGCAGACTGAAGATACATCCCTCTGTTCAAAATGAACCTATACTAAATGTTCACAATAATGGGAGCATATGTAGGGATATTTCCCCTCCAGGATAGCCCTTCAGGCTTTGGCATAATGTGGTTCAGAGGGCTTCCTGTGCTGGAATATTTAATGTTTCTTGATAGATTTTGTTAGATTTTTTTTTTCATGGAACTTCTTGAGCTCTTGTAAACCTTGATGCTTCACAACCTCCTCTATCTAGTAGTTTCACAGGACATATAGCTTAACTCTCTGAAGAACTCCTTTTTTTCTTCTTCCTTTGTATTCAACTTTCCAGTTTGTTTTATTCCTTCCTGTTCTTATGTTGGAAGATAGTGAATAATTATTCTGTTTTTATTTTCTCTAGGCCAGTCACGATTTTACAGATCTCTATCTCTCCCCTTCTCAGTCATTTCTTTTCAATTTACTCATGTACCATTCATTTACTATCATACTTCTGGTAAATTAAGAACTGTAGTAGGCTAAGGATCAGCAGAACTGTGTAGTTTTAGGGATGAAGGAGAAACAGGAGATGGGGAGGAACCTGGACTAGGGATTAGATTACATGTTTTGTTGAGAAGATGGTACAGCATTTTTCTGAAAGAAAACCCACTTTTGTAACTTAGATATGCTAAGTTTTAGAAGTTGTAAGTGTATGAAAAGAGGAGGAAAGGAATTTATGCAAAGTTCCAATTTCCAAATAAAACTTTAGCCCAATTCTGTTCATTCCTTTTATAAAAGCAGATCCGTAACCTGGTGTTGACTTGAACTATTGTAGGGATTAAAAAGTAAGATGGATCCAGTTCTCAGTTTTTCTCACTTCTTGGTTTTATAGAGGTACAAATGTCCTGGATTTATATCTGATTAACACTAGGATAGATGGGAGGAAGGTCAGGCCAATTGTTTTTAAACTCTCCTTTTGACAGTGCTGAGAATCTTCATGCTGTACAGGTATTTGCACTGCGCTATGTTGAATTGTATTGCATATATTGTATCTGTTGTGCTGGTTAGGAAGGGCAGATATTTTTGGCAAGCTTCTGTTTTTGTCCAACTCCATATATAGCATCACAGCATAAAAAATAGCATGGTAGGGGAAAGATCAGACTTAGAGGAATATCATAAACTTGTTTTATCCCACGTCAGAGCTGAACAAGAAATTATAATCTTTTCCTGAATGAAATGAAAGTTCTTAGCAGATTTCAATTAGTTCACACCCAAATATTAGGAATATCCTGAGGCATTGGGACAGCTCAGTCATAGGAGGCTCAAATTCATCTCCTGTAACTGTAGTTGTCTAAAAGTTGGCATCTAATAAAAATAAAACAGAGGGACAGGCCCATGTAGAGTACAAGTCATTTCATCCTAAACACCAGATAAGACAGATCATTGCATGTTTGGAGGTACTTCTCTCTCTCTGCTGACTAGATAAGGAACCCAAACATACAATTTGACTAACTGCTTACCTTTAGGCAACTAATGTGAGATGAAAGAAACTCCGCAGAATATTTTAGGGGAGATAATGTTCGACTGAGAAGGACTCTCGAAAAGACAAACTAATGAAAAGACAAACTAACAATTGCAGCTTCAATGCAGAACACATTGGCTGACAAAGTGCAAAGCTGAGAGGAAATATTTCATCTTCATTTGCCTAGCGGAAAATTATTTTAATAATCAACCCTTTCCAAGGAAAGACTTTTGAACAAGATGAAGCTCTGCCTTCTGAAGGAGAAATGTTTCACTCAGAAATTAAAAAACAGCTTTAAGAAGTACAAAATAATGTAATTTTTTTGCTAATGAAGCATACAAGTATCAGATGATAGATTGAAAGCCGTAATATTCACAACTTCCATAGCAAATATCTATGAGGCTCTTTTCTTTCACACTGACATTGGCTTTAGCCATACAAAAGTTAGACATCCAGCCAAAGCAGTGTCTGAATTCCTTCTGTACTTCATGGAGAGACATAGGCACCTCTAGAGAGAGATTTATCCCATTGTTTTTATGAATGTATGTTAAAACCTGAGGAATCTGGATGACTGCAAGTAGCAAAGATGGTATCTTACACCATACATGCTTCAATTTAACTCCACTCAGATACTTGAGTCATTCCCACTATCAGTTTATAAAGAGAGCAGAATGGATCAGCTACTCAGTGAGTGGTGCTTTTCCCATCCCAAGCAGTGACTTGGAACAGCTCATTATCTCTAAAGATTTTTCCAAAAATGAAGGAGTCCATGGAGTGGCAGAATGACAGACACTAAGTCAGGTTCTTGATTGTTTCTACTAATTGCAGTTGATAGAAGCATCCTTAAATACAAAATTAATCATGAACAGCACTGTGTTAAAAAACAGCTTCTGGCAACAGGACTGGTATAGTCTTTAATTCCACTGGGTCAAAATTGGGTGGATTTCCATATGACCCGTGAATCCACTTTCCAGACAAGTTTCATGCCTTTCTTTCAAAGAAAAGGGTTCACTAAGACTATTGAGAAAGAAGGATGACTTCAGTTCCAGTAATGAATGTTTGGCAAAATCATTAGCAAACGGTTTGTGAGTGTTATGGGAAATGCCTAGAGATTTTCATAACAGCACTGATACCAATCTCCTGACGGTGACAGTCTAGAGGCTGGACAATGCTTCCTCATGTCTGTAAAATTTAACAGAGCCTCCTTACTAATCTCTCCGTCAAAAGCATCCTAAGAGTGCTCCAAAGCATGGGGTGAAGTGAGGTGGGAGAGAGAATGTAGTGGAATTTGTGAACTTTATAGTGTGATTAAGGGGGGCAAACACCAGTAAGGTAGGAATCTGGGAAAATAAGCAGTAAGGAGTCTGGCATTTACTCCAAATTACTGTAAATGCTTCAGAGGGTCAGAAAAAGAAGCAAATAAAGAAAGAACACTAGATCACTGACTGTTTTTCCCTAAAATGAGTTAGTGTGCTGCTTTATGTGTTCCCATTTTATTAGCTTGATAAGAAATATCCTGTGAGAGTTGTGTCCTTATAATATGAATTTTCAATAAATACTGACTGCTACCCTATGAGTGAGTCTAAGAACTCACCTACAGTGACTCGTAAACATAATGTCCTAGGACCTTCCCCCGGAGAATTTCAAGTAACTTTACCGACTGATTTAAGTACAGCGCAAACTGGCCTTATGCCATCAAAATCTGTGAATATATTCCCTACCCAAAGTACAAGGTTCAGACTCTGTTTATCCTGTTCTGCCTGGGGCTCACTCTTTTTGTTTTGCACTGAATTTCTTTCCTGTTAGACATTGTTCATGAGCCAAAGTTTTCTTTGGAATGGAAAATGGGAAAGGACCACCTGGGTTAGGAATTCTTATCCTCTGGAATTGCAGATTGCTGTGCCAGCTTCATCATTTTTTTCACAGAAGAGAGGTATGTAGTGTTGGCTAGGAATATGTAAAGATGCTCTTCCCTTGTGTTACTAGTTGGGAATGGACAGAGAGAGCCTCCTTCCTCAACCAGATGTAAGGTACTGTAATGGCCAAGATCCCTTCCTACCCTACCAGTATCAGGAGGGAGCAATGGATTAGTTAACAGTAGATTCACCATATCATACCAAAGACAACAGGGTCAGTCTAGTATATGGCCACAGCTCTCTGTAATCCCAGGGAAAAACAATAGCTGTGAGGGGGGACCAGAATTACAGCAATGGCACTGTGTTGTCCTATGGGCCACTCCTGGTGGGCACATGGCAAAGAAGCAAGGTGCCCCTGCGAGCTGCCGTGATCCTACCTGCATTTTGTCAGAGCTAAAGAGAGAGACTACAACGTAGACACGTCAAACACATTGTCAGAAGGCGCTGAAGTGGCTGGGTTATTTTAATCTGGAAATATGGCCCTCACTGCCTTTTATGATGTGCCAGTCTAAGCTGCCTCTGGCAGCTGTGAGAATATTGGTTTTGGCAGGCAGCTGCAAGAAGCAGCAGACTGGAAGGAGTCAGCAGCAAATGTGATAAAAGGGGAAAGCTGCTGATGCCAGGAGGAAAAGCACAAGGTCCCGCTGATTACCAGAAACCCTTCAGGAGCTATGACAAAGAGATGTCCACTGCCACTGGGGTGGGTGGACAGTGAAAGACTAGCATTCTCCCCTTGATCTAAGTCATGTATGAGATGAAGACTTAGCTCCAGCCTTGGCTGGAGGGGAAGGATGCTCCTAAAGAGAAGGGCAGTACTGATAGGAGATTTCAGGGAAGGATTTCTGTCTCTGTCTGGCATTTGGCTGAACTGAACTGCTCCAATAAAAAGGACCAGGTCTTTACCATTGATAAAGTGAGTTCAGCTAAAGGTGTCCAAACTGAAGGCCAAAGTCAAGTATGTCAATTAGTCAGTGTTGTACTAACAGGTCCAATATTTCTAAACACTAGAGTTTTAATACAAAGCAAAACACATCTCATACTGTTACAGCCCTCCTCCTCTATGGTTTTGGAGACAGGCTTTTCTTTGCTAGCTAGGTAACAAGCTCTTTCAGACCATGATTTTGTTGTGTGTTTTGTACTCACAATGAGATTGAACTCTGTAAAGTGTCCCAAGCCCTTGTGAATGCTGAACAGTAATGCTAGTACGAATGGCTGCAAAATTCCCACAGCTCTTCTGACAAGTTAGCTCCAATGCAAAGGCTCATCAGAGATGATCTCTGAAGGTGGGTCCCTGGAATGAAGAACAATTCAGGTGCCAGCTCCAGGATCCAGCTTAGTTTTTATCATTTATATCCAGTTACGTACAGAAATAGAAGGAGCTGATATTTCAGTGAATGTGCAGCTCATATCTACTCAGAGCAGGAGGTTTTGATGCAGCAGAAACAGTGCACAAGGCTGCCTGCCAAACTGGGGGGTATGCAGGCAGTTTGTTAATGATGCAATGAAAGTGCACACAACATCCATGAGGCAGCAGAGGAGTCTTCAGAAAAAATGTTCTAGGGACTGGGGGTTATTTTGTTTCGATTTTTTTCTTTTTGAGACCTATGATGCAGGATATATTTTTAGTATAAACATAGTAGGAATTCTGTTTAAGAGAGTCATCTTCAGCAAGCAAAATGCTTAGCCAAAGGACTGCTTATCTGGAGACTACCGGTTTGTGCTCAGATGCCCAAAGCCAGGATAAACATAACAGCAAGGGGTTGCGATTGCCCGTAAGTTCACCTCTCACCATACCGTGCACTAGGTGTATCAGTGTTCTGGCCTTTTTGAACTACAGTAATTGGCAAAAAAGGTAAATTTGGCAATTTTCATTGCGTGCCTTGCAGAGAGGTAGAGGGAAAAGAAAATGCGCTGAGATTGTCACCATGACCTCCTGTACAATAGAAGGCAGAGACTTTCATTGAGTGTCTCCTGGATGGACCAGAGGCACTAAAACAGCTCCATTGGGATACTTGACCCAAACTATGTGTGTTCCCAGAAATGGGCCCTTTCGATTCACAACAGTTCAGTCTTACTTCATATTGCATTTCTGTTTCTGATCAGGCCAGCAAGTGAAAGCACTGGAGTAGCTATCTGAAAAGTTTTTCTTCTACTATTTTCAGCTCAAAGAAAAGTAGAAAAAAAAATCAGGTAAAGAAGCTTTTTGTCAGGGTGTTTCTAATCTGACTTTGCAAATATAAGATCTTTAGAGGAGAATGGATAAGTCTCTGAAGCATATATTGGAAACTATGTCCCCCATTATTTTCCAAAGACAACCAACTTCCAAAGTTTCCTATACCCTGATGGTGTATAGAAGCTCGATGGGCTTATAGTCCCCATTCTACAATTTTTTCATTACAGTTCTTCTAAGAAAGGAAGAGAAAAGAAAAAAGAAAAGTAAGGCAAAGCAGAGCAGAACAAAGAAAAGTCTTTCATGTTAATGATCAGCTTGGGCAATGACTACTGTTAAGTAAGTTATCTGTCCCTAGTTCAAACTAGAGCCCTGATGTCCATGGCTGAGTTGATGTAATGTCAGTAACTTCTGGTGATTTGTTTCATGGCATGCTGTGGTATTACTGCAGTGCCACATCCTGACAACTTTGTATTGTGCCAACTGGTACATGTGCACCTGGAAAAAAATCTTTGACAACACAGCGGAGGGAAGACAGTGTGATGATGATTCAATAAAAGAGAATCTAGCACAAAGTGGCAAAGATGGTGAGAAGGCCTAAAAACATAACTTACATGAAAAAGATTGACAGAACTTGGATTGTTTAGAGAAAAGACAACCATGATACAGTCATGATAACAATCTTCCAATACAATAAAGACTACCACAAAGAAAGAAGTAATGAATTATTCTTCTCTGTATCCACTGGGGATACTGCAAGAAATAATGAGCTTAAATTGCAGCAAGGATGGTTTCGGTATGATAGGAGCAAAGTCTTTCTAAGGGGAAGGGAAAAAAACACAGGGACAGATTGCCGAGGAAGGGTTTGGAGTCTCCATCACTGCAGGTCTTTAAAAGCAGGACAGAGGAAGATCTGATTGGTAATGTCTTTCAGTGTTTTTAGCTCTATACCAGACTTTATGTTTTTACTGCCACAGAACTAAAGCACAGAACAGCACAATAGATAAAATGAGGGGAAGGAGCAGAAATCAGATTTCTGGGATTTACCATCTTACTGAGCAAAAAGAGAACACTGTCACAGCAGAATATTAAAAATAAATAATTACCCAACTGCTTAGTATCAAATAAAAAAATTCAAAATTGATCCAAATATTTACATTTTGAAGATTCAAAACATTTAATCGTATGTTCTCCTAATTAAAGCTGTCCACAAAACAAAATTTCCACTCTGCAAGGAATTCCAGTATTTTGAAATGTCTTTATTCAGAATCAATTCAAAGATTACGTGTTCCATTCAGTCCTGAAACACAGTGCAAAATAGAAAGGATGCACACATTAGTAACGATGCACTATAATAAATAGTCTAACAGCAAATTGGAAGATCATCATTGACGCATAATATTTTATTGTTTAAAAAAGAAAAGGAAAGAAATCACAATAATTAGTTGTGATTCCTTGCATGCCAAAAATGCAGTTATTGGAATGTTTTGCTGAGCCAAGTTGAATTTAAAGTTGCCTCTTTCTAACATGAAACTATGTACTGAAGTCTTTTTGAGTGGCTCTTTTCATGTATTTTCCATTATTCCCATTTTCTATCTCTGCCAGAACAAAATCAGAAGGGCCAGAAAACCACAGGGAAAAGCTGCTCTAGCTGGAAGCAGGGTTACCTGATATAACCCCAAGGGAGCTGCTCCCTTGACATTTCCAATCAGTGAAATTTCGGAGTTGTCATTTATTTATTTTTCTATCAACATGTTCGACACAATGGAGTCAACTTACCCTGCTGAAAAGCCAACGAACTGTGCTGCTGCTGTCTGCTAAACATTCACTTTTTTAAACACATGCAGGAAACATGATAATATGAGCATTAATGTCTGCATTTGGATAGCTCACTCACATTTATCTGGGTGGGCTTTACACTGTCCATGTCTGTAGTGTCTTGGCCTTCACAAGCAATCATAAAAAAAAGCTAATGCACTATACGGGTAGTTTTATCTTAGTGTCTTTATCTGCTTACGTCCTCAACCAGATGAGGCAGTAAGCACTTAAAAGCCTGATTTAAGAGAGAGACTTTGAATCATGTACTAATAAATCCTAGGATTAGGAAAAAGATGCAGAGATCCCAGATGTGTGCAGGGCAGGTGCAGCCGTAGATGTGATGCGGTCAGCATTATCATGGTTACCCCCCTACCATACAACTCGGATTGTACAGTGTTAGGAATTTCTAATGTGGAGACCACATTCACAGTTCCCTGCCTGCACTGAGTAGGAGGTACATCCACTCCCACATGAGGAAGATCCTCCCAGGAACTCCATGGGAGAGGTAAGAGAGGGAAAGCCTGAGGACCAAAACTAGAGCTATCCTGCCTGGATAGTGCTTGAAGAAGCATTCACTGACTTTGCCCATGTAGTAGGTATTTTGCAGAATAATTGTATTGCTAAACCAGCACCTTCCTCAATTATAAAATCTACTTCAAAACTCTTCCATTGTAAGACATATATCACACATGTGGCACAAGTCGTACAACATGTACAAGCCCTAAATTGCCATTAGTGCTTCAGGGCCTGACTGACATATTGTCAAACATTTTACAAGCTAACAGGTTGCCAAGTACTTTCTAATTAAACAAACCGTTCCTTGTGTTATGCCAAATAATTAAACATGATTATAGTTTTTAATCCCACACTTCATCTGGTTCAAAAGTCTGTTTTAAAAAATCAAAGTCTTCTGATTATCCAATGACAACTCAGAGCTGATGAGGGGGCATTTCACCCTACCATGCTGAGGTGTCTCGAGGGTTCCTGGTCCTGTTTTTTTTCCTCCCTCAGGGAATTCGTGACAAGTTGTACATAAAGCCATTTCTCATCATGGTCAGTTTTGGATAGTCATCTATGGTACCCAAGATAAACCAAAGTTCCTGATTATTTCTAAACAGCTCTTAACTCCAGGAGTTAAAAATGAGAGCAGGATTTGGTGGGAGGATGTCCTTGTTGCTGATTTGAATAACAGCAGGCATCCATGGCTATTTTAAGTGCCAGATCATGGAATTTGAATATGAGCCTAGCAACTAGGCTAGGTCTCGGCTTGGTTGAAAAGGCTTTCAGGGTGCAAGGTGATCCATCTCATGCCCACACTCTAACCCATTTCTGGGTTTGCCATATCTGGGTTTGAGCCCATCCAAGAGAAAGAGAAGAGTCACTGAGGCTCTCTGGATTGCTGATGTGAGGTGGGAGTACACATCAGAAGTGATCCTGGATGAAAGCTGAAAGTTTGCACCTGCACTGTGAGCAGAGAGGTTCAGCCAGGGCGCAGACCTATAGTGGTCAGTAAAGTCTGAAGCCTGTTGGCACTGGGATCGCAACTTCCCAACAGGCAGTGGAAGGGCTGAAACAAGTTGCTTTTCACAACTGTGACTACCAAAGGCCAGGTTTTGCAGTGTATTTATTTAATGAAATTTCTCTTTGCTGTACTAAAGAGCTTCTGCAATGTCTCTTGCAACATGTTGTTACTTTATGAGATATAACTACCTGTCTTTTCACAAAGATAATTGTGCAGGTAGAGATTTAAGTCTATGTGGAAGACAAGCTAGCAGACCAAACTGTAAAGAAAACAATGGCTCGGGTAACAACTGGGCATGTGACTGGAAGAGACAATCAGCCAGGCCCAGCTCTATTTATGCAGGTGTAAAAGGTTTCTTGCCATTGGAAATTGTTGTATTACACATTCTTTCCTCTGTCGGCATCCTGTTTAAACAGGCTTAGTGCAAAGGGGTGTCTGCTATTCATTTGCGGATGCCTTGTGATGATATGAAGCATAATTGTATAATTTATGCAGAATAAACCCAGAAATGGCTGCTGTTCAAGGGAACCAGGAAGGCCCCGGTAGAACAAAGTACTTGAAATATTGGAGCAGGCAGAAAAGATAACAAAGTCTGATCTTTTTTGCTACTCCTTTCATTAGGCCTGCTCTTGTGTAGGGGGAGAGGAAACGGTTAGCAAAAGAATGTGATTCAGACGGGCTTAGACTTTTCTGGAAGAGAGAAAAGTACAGTGGCTCTGAACCGATTGAGCAATTCCAGCAAAGCCAATGGACTTGCTCTGGGAATGAATATTGGCCCCTGGACTCTTCTTTCTATGCAGTGCAGCTCTTCAGATGTTTGTCAAAATTAACGTTCAATTCTTTGTTTTTTAAGAGCGAATAACGCTAGGCTACACATTATGATCCTGATGTGTTTGTTGTTCATGACTTCTCTGCGTGAAATAATTTTGTTTTTATTTAGCTAGAGGAGGGAGGAGGACTTTGGGGAGTTTATTGTATCTTGTAAAATTTTATCTTGTAATGCATGATTCAAGCCTTGAATGCTAAGTTTGGGGCTGGCTCTGAGGCTAGTCAAATGAGAATAACTTGGAATAAATGCTGATGTGGAGCACTGCTTTCTATGTAATGGCAGGATGCTTTTCATGCTATGAAACTGTGAACACGTCCTCTAGAATTGCTATGGTGTTACCTTCCAAAGATATTTTCTGGCTTAAAACTAAGATTTCCTGATTTTGATTTCTTGTATAGTAATGCTATCTCTATATTGAGGTAATAAACTCCCAGGCTTTTCGTGTCAGCATTCTGATTCAGCTTACAAGAAATTTTAAGTTGAGGAAAAAGATTCAGAAATTAACATGTGAAAATCAAAGTATTTCAAGCAGCGTTTGATATACCGCGGTTTGTACATTCTGGCTCTGTTTTGGTGGGACAATACTTATTTTTTTCTGATTGTCAGCTTCCTGTAGAAAAGCTGGAATGTCCTTTTGTTCTTTCTTTTTATTGATCAAAATGTAATTGTTCAGGTTTTGTAACAACGCAGTTTGTTCAAGAAGTGTCTCTCAACTTGGCAGAACATGTTAGGTATTTAAGAGATGCACTCAGTACTGCAATTCAAATGAAGAGCAAAGATAGGCATGCTGAAGTGCTCCCAATACCACCATCTATTCGCTGGATTCACAAAGCTCCGATCTGACTCAATTTTCCGAGTGAAGCTCATTTGTTCAATGTTTGCTGTGTGTGAAGAGGTAGGAAATTCTAGGGAAATTCACTGGGTTAAAATTAAACTTTAGTTTGTCATCCCCAGTTTAATGATGTTTCAAGTCAACATAAATGTCTGTTTTTTGAAGAGTTCTGTTGGTGTGTCCTAGAAAACCTAAACCTCAGACTCCTGTATTAGTCATTCTCTCTTTTCCTGAGTGTGCTGCTCTGTATCTGAATCCCACCATGGGATTCTTTCTGATTTACAAAATAAATAAGTAAATAATAGCTTTTCTGCATGTTTTAGTATTCTTTTTTTTTTCCTTCTTTGATCCTAGTGGAGGCTGAAGCTAATGAACCTCAATCAAAATGTGGTGGTATTAGGCAAAATAACCCCCCACTTCTCCACCCTGAGAAATATATACATGTTGTGGTGGAAAGAAAAACTGACATTTTCAAAACGTCCATAAAAGGGACAATCTGACTGTTTTGCAATCGTAAGAAATACTGCCAGTAAAATGACCCAAATTTTTATTATAAAAATATAGTCACCCTAAATAATAACGTTCTTTTACAGTTGTCTCAGAAGGACCTCAAAACACACAATACTAAGCCTCTGAACATCCCAGAGAGTAGGGAAATTGTCTAGCCCAGATGAAATCTGTTTCATTAGCTGAATTCCTGGACATGTCCACAGTTACATAGTGAATTAAGGGCCTGGAGCATCTCTCATATGAGGAAAGGCTGTGAGAGCTCAAACTGTTCATCCTGGAGAAGAGAAGGTTGAGGGGGATTCTTATCGACATATATGTATCCAAAAGGAGGATCTACAGAGGATGGGGCCAGACTCTTTTCAGTGGTGCCCAGTGGTAGGACAAGATGAAGTGGGCACAAACTGAATGAAGTTCCATGTGAACATGAAGAAAAACTTCCTTGCTGTGTGGGTAACAGAGCACTGGAACAGGTTGCCCAGAGAGGTTGTGAAGTCTCCTTCCTTAGAGACATTCAAAAGATATCTGGACACAATCCTTGGAAACTGCTTGAGCAGGGGAGTTGGACTAGATGGTGTCCAGAGGTGCCTTCCAACCTCAACCATTCTGTGATTCTGTGATTTTGTTATTGAAGATGGAGTAGGAGACCCAAGTGTACACTACAGATCTGTCTATCCCAATCGGTGGTATGATCTAAACATTGTGTCTCCTTGGTGTAAACTGGATGGTTCATCTATATCTAGGCTGAGTGACTGATCTTTGCAGCTTTCATCAGAACAGAGAATAAGATATATTGGAACCTCAGAACCAAAATTTTCCATAGATTGTGATAGAGTAATTTAGGTTGGAAGGGAACTCTGGAAGCCTTCTGGTCCAAAACCCCATTCAAAAGGTTGCTCAGGGTGCTGTCCAGCCAAGTTTTGAGTAGCTCCAAGAATAGAGATTTCACAGCCTCTTTGGTCCTTTTTCCAGTGTTTGACTACCTTCATTGTTATTTCCTAATTTCTAATTCCTATCAAATCAGAATTTCACTTCTTGCAACTTGTGCTCATTGCCTCTTGTTCTGTCACTGTGTACCTCTGAAAAGAGTCTCCTCTGTCTTCCTTGTAGTTCACCCCTTTGGTAGCTGAAGGCAGGAACAGGATCCCCCACTAGCTTTCTCTTCTTAATACTGGGCAAATTAATCTTCAGAGTTTTCTGGAAAAAATCACTAACCCTTTGCCCTGTTATTATTCCCTTCCCTAGGCACCTACTGTCAGCTCTGTTGGTGACTGAATGCTAGGCTCTATGTAGTGTTGGCTTGACCCACTATCCCGTTCATGTGTCTATAGGAAGGAGGTGACTCACATCCCAGAACTCTTTCTGTGTGCCATAGGTTGTGATTGCAAGTAAACAAGTTGATTTAGCCTCTGCCAGTTGCATTAAATGTTTAAAATATCCTAATATTTGAAAGGCAGCAGTGCAGATGTTTCTAGGATCATGTTTCTTGTGGATTGAATTGCCCTGACATCGCTGCAAAGTGATTTGCTTTTCAGTGTCTGTTTCAAATTCAATAAAATTTACAGTAGCCATATCTGACCACAAAGTTCTATCAGCTGTTCCTGCAGTCCTGAAACAAAAATCACTTTTCCATATTTTTCTGTGGTTTAATTTTGATGCAATTGATGATGCTTCCTAAATATTCAGCAGATACCATGGAGTTATGCATCTCTCTCTCGGGCAAGCAAAACAGGGAAAGGGCAAATGTCCAGATTCATTTCCACTGACATCCACTCCCACTAAGCTGGGGAGAAGGCCATTACCTTGTAGCACTTCTCTTCCATAGCACCAGTACCAATGTGCAGGTGCTTTCTGTGGCACTGGCCTTAAAACTGAGGAGGGAAATGATTCTTATGACTTCCATAAAGTGGTGTATCATCTCAGGGTGAAAGATCCTACCAAGAGCAGGCAAGATTTGATCAAAGTTGTCAAGCATTGTGGCTTCATCTCCCATCCTCTTGGTGATCAGGCAGGAAAGTGAAGAACATGTTATTGCAGTCAAATTTCTGCCTGATCACCGAACAGCCCAGTAATTTTGTGAAAATTGCCCAGCCCTCCCACGTGAAAAAATAAATCCTCTCTCAGCATTAACTATTGTAAAGGGTCAGCACTTTTTAATATCCAGTAATTCCTTTTCTCTCTCTTTCTGCATTTTTCTGTCTCCTTCTCTGTGCATCTCTTTGCACATTCCAGTGCTGGAATGGAGCAGGGATGCTACTAAGGATGCTTGACACCACATAATTAATCCCAAACAAACAGGAGGAACAGCAAGGGAAGGATGGGGGACATAGGAAAGCATTTCTTAAGGAAATACTCCAACACTTAAAAGTGTCTTATATTGGGGGCGGGAGAAGTAGGAAGGAAAAGGAAACTATTTCTCAGCTCTAGACTCTCACATATGAGTTTTGTGACAGAGAAGAACAGAAAGCAGCTGAAGCAATAGACGTAGTGAGAACAGAAAGCATATGGGTAGGAGATCTCAGCACCTTTCTCACAAATCTCCACGGGAACGAGCTGCTACTGATTTTGGCTGTCAGCAGTGTTGGGATTTACAAGGTGCTGCTGGGCTTTCTCATCCTAAGTCAAAGTACAGGAGGCAACAGTGTGCCATCATCCTTGTCATGGCTTAATGAAAGGACTGGCTAATTGTCTGCTGCAGATATCTGTGAAAAAGTGTTTACCTTCTTTATGTTTTCTCCTCAAAATGCTCACCTGCCTTTTTTAGAGGCAGAAAGTAGTGAGAGTTCCAGTAAATTTTTATTTCTTTAGAAAAATGTGCTAGATAGAGTTGGGTTAGATTTGGCTTATTGGGGTTTCCCTCCACTTCTTTCTGAGCTTAATTTGGCAGTGGTATTTTTGTTTCTTCCTGACTTGACTAATTAGAAAAATGTCTTCAGGGATATTCTCACTGGCAAAGTAGTGAGTATAGAAGTCAGGGATTCTGCTGTGTATGTTTATTTATGAAGGGTGTCCATTTTTCATGTTTTCCTGAGCACAGCCAAAAACAAGCAGTAAGAGACAGTTTTCTTGCACATAGTGGTGAGCTTCTTTCCAAGCAGGACTTTGCCTGCCATGCTTCTCCTCTCTTTTCCCCAGGACAATGCTACAAGTTGTCCCTGGCACTTCTCTCACATCTCCACTGTAAGCTCTGGGGACAGGTCTGCTGGGTGACTTCCGGATCAACCTCCATATTCCTTCCTACTGGTCCTCACCTTCTGTATTTTAATGTCCCAGTCCATACGCATTTGGATGTTTGGGAGGTGCTTTTCCCTCATCTCAGTTATCACCAAACACAGACGATTTGGAGACTGAGTATTTTCAGCCTGGATGGAAAGTGGTTTTCATGTCCATCAGACTCAGTCAGATGACAGGTAATAGGAAGCAGAATTTGGTGCACCGACAAGGTTCATTTATGCTGAGAGATTTTTGGAGTTGAAAATGGAAAGTGATCGGCTGTTCTTTATGGCAAAATACACAAAATTTAACCTGCTTCCTGCATTACTAATGCCAGTGTATTATGCCAGCTAGCACTAATTTGAACTGAACATCGTGCTGGTGTCCTGCTCATTCATAAGTCCAACTCCATTGCCAGAACTTTTTCCCTTCACTCACAATAAGTGATGTGGCAAGTGATGTAGACATAAGCTGAGCAGGTTAATGTGGTAAGCAGGGGATCAGGAGATCAAAATCAACAGCCCAGCCTCAGTCTACCTGCCTGGAGATCTTGGTCTAGCAATAATCAGCGTCCCTCCTGAGATGCTATCCTCTTGCCAGTTCCACTCATGGCCTTTCCTTGCTTCAGTGCATAGACTAGCTTCCTCTGGAATGAAGGTCCTAGTCATGCATTTCATTTCATGCTGACTTTCCACTGTACCTTGTCTTACATGTCAATATTTTTTCTTATGACATCTAGACAGCTCTCTTTTCCTCTCTCCTCTCCTATAGCTGCTCTAGAAGTCAAATACTGTGTGCTTAAGTCTACCCAAGAGGAACAAAGACAGCTGAAAGAGATTAGAGGAAATACCAGTGATAGAAGACATCAGAAGGAGTAAGCTGCAAAGGGAAGACAGAATAGCTGACAGTTCTCTGAGATGCTCAAGTGCCATGTTGAGGAAAGAGTGGTAGATGACACACCAGGCTGGGGCAGCAGTAAGGCTGTAAATTGTTTTGACTACATTGGAACAGAAATGGTGAGCTAGTTGTTTTTGGTTTTTCAGATGTGAGAGGTTTCATAGCTTCAAAACTTCAAGGAGTGTTGAAGCAGAAGACCTGAGTTGACTCACATTCTCTGGAGCTAATCATGTCCTTTCTTTCTCCCTGCTGTTTTTGACTAAATCATGAACTTGCTGGGCTTGAGGGTGCTCTTCAGTATGTGCATACACTGCAGCTCACATGTGGGGTCCTCTACAGAGTGCTGGTGCACAAAACAACAGCTTGTGACAAAAGGAAAAGTGGTCTGTGGGAGAGCCAGGGCACCACTGTGGGGATAGCTGTGGTGTCCGGTGAGGGATGCCCCAATATGCATCAACTCTTTCACTGCTTCCATTTCCTCCAAAAGGTGGAGGGAACCATGAGACATAACTGTGTTATTTTTCCGTTTTGAAAACAAACGATCTTTTCAATTAGACTGATTTGTCCCTGAGACAATCAATCTGAGGTTTATAAAAGCAAACACTAGAGTAATTAGTTCTATCCAGGAAGAATATTAACTGTGTTTATCTTTGTGTAATTAATCACTGACCCTGCCAGTTCTACAAAGCCTCCTTTGCACAGATAGAGGCAGTGAAAAAGGGGAGCAGAGGACAGAAGCGAGGTGAGTAACATATGATATACCATGACAGAGTGTTGGGATACTGTAGCATCTCCTTCCCTCAAATGCACCTAAACAGTTCCCCACATGAGTTATGTGAAACAATATTCTAGGCCACAGAGCCAGAGGGCTGTTCGAGAGCTGTTAATTGAAGAATCAATAAATAACATTTTTTGATA
Organism: Rhea pennata; assembly: GCF_028389875.1. Classification (NCBI taxonomy): domain Eukaryota; kingdom Metazoa; phylum Chordata; class Aves; order Rheiformes; family Rheidae; genus Rhea; species Rhea pennata. Next base: position 9,375,895 of record NC_084670.1, on the reverse strand, counting down.
TCCTCATTTATATTAACCTTTTTAGCTGTGGAGACACACACCATGATTCATCAGCCTAATTGTTAAAGCAGTAGCAGTGTTTTCTATGCAGCAGTGCTATAACTGTGGTCCCCAGCAGCTAGCAGGTGAACTAGCACTCAGATCCTTCAGCATGAGAAATTGCAGACTCTGATTTGGTTGGACTGAAAATTGCCTAGTACCACCCCATAGCTGGCTGTGTGTCAGTAGCTGGTGTGACAAACTAGCTGTGATTTATTTGGACCTCAGGTCAATGGGCAATGATACAACTTGGAGTCTCTTCCTCTATCCTTAATGTCCAATGTAGTTTTGAGGAAATCTTTGGATTTATTCAAGTATTTTTCAACAGCATGAAACAAGATCAAGGTCTGGTTTCCTTCTCTTTTACATGCAATATATCATTGTACAGATGACTTCCCCTGTACTCTTTTAGTAGGGTTTTGTATTGATGTTACATAGCAACTAAAAACAGTAGAATGAAATAAAGGGCAACAGATATGAAACACTGTGCAGATATGTATCTGAGAAAATAGTTAATTACCAGAATCCTGTGTCAGACAGATCAGAGGATTAGTCAGGCAAAATGCCGCAGGTGCATGAAACAGGCAGATGGGAAGATGAATAGGAATGATGGGCATTTTGCCTTGCCTCATAGGCTGGAGAAGACCTGTGAGAAACAGGGTCTCACTTTCTGCCCACAGTCTACCAAGACCTTACTGATACTTCAGAGCCAATCACACGTCTGTAGAATAGGTGTGCTGACAGATGAGAGCATGTGACATGTCTATCAGAGTGGTCAGACCCTGCTCCTCCACATCTCCAAAACGGTTTTTTGCAGTCTGGTTCATAATAACTTCTTTCTCTAGCTTGGATTTACCTAAGGCCAAGATCAGGGTCCAGAAAGGGCTTATCCAGGAGAGCTGATTCCAAAAGAGATTATGTCTGCTAAGCGAAACATGGTGCTAGCCACTGTTCTCATGAATGGTGAAGAGTGCTCCTCTCTGTGAGGTCTTACAGTTTGCCTTGGTGGCCCTAGCAGTAGGGAATGCATGTGTGTGCTTACATGTCTCAGTGAATGTTTACGTGTGTGGAAGCTGGAGACATTTCTTGCACTCCCACTATGATTTTATCTCAACATACAAAACACACTTTTTTTTGCATATACGTTATTGTTGCAGCTCATGGCAGCTTTTGAACAGCCCTAAGCTAATCTTTTCCATTAAGGAAGAAGCACACCCTCCCCCTTTTCTCACACCCTTATGCTGAGCTACCTTGCTATCTCAGTTGCTCTCAGTTGCATCTGAAGAAGTTGAACTGCAGGTCAGAGGAAATCTGATCATCCTCTCCCACCTCCTACCCAGAGTTGCTGTTCATTAAGGTGAGGTATAGTTTTACCTTCATGGGACACTCCTTTTGCTCTTTATCAGCCCCACTGTACACTAAGCAGGTCACATATGGCCTCTGTCAGCTACACTGCAAATCTTTTGTGCCTTTTAATCAAAACACTGCCAGTGTTTTCTTTCTGTCGCTGTTGGAACCCAGCCGCATCTTGGTGATAAATGGTGCCTATTGATGAAGGAATGCTTCAGCCAGACCCGTGACTCTGCAAAGGCACTGTGCTGAAACTGCAGGCAGGGTTTATATCCCCAGCCTAGGGGTGCAGTGAGGGATTCAGTCCCTCCCTGCAGGTGGGGCAATAAAACTCCTCTTTGACACTTTTTTCCACTGAGCCCTGAGAGGGCGGAATTAGTGTATTAGCTCACACAGTAGTCCTAGCTACTAAATTATGAGATTTTCTATCATCAACTTTAAAATGCAAGTCAAACAAAACCAAACAGACAAAAATCTCAGTTTTCAAATGCCAGAGCTTTTTAAGATGAGCATTATTTCAGTCTAACAATGGGCTGAACTTCAAAGACTTATGGAAAAAAATGAGAGGTTTATGGAAATCCAATAATATACACTGCATCCATGTTACAGCCAGAGGCCAAAATATGAAAGTGAGAAGGAAAAGAGAGACTCAAGAAACCTGAGGTCAGTCTCTACCTCACACACAAGCCAACTCTTGTTTTGAGGAGACAAACCTGAGCTCCTTCCACCCTCCCTGTAGAATTAGCCCAACTATTGGTACAACACAATAACACAAGTGTTATTCCCTAACCTCTCTTCTATCCACTTATAATTTTTTTTTCTCCAATGTTTGGGTCTTTGACTTATTAAACTAGGCTTCAACCTTTAGCTCCTGTATCTAGTAATTGTGCCAGATTTCTTTTCCATGCTCACAGAACCTTTAAAAAGTCCCCAAAATGCACCATACCAGGGCTAATGACTGGATCAAAGCACATCTCCTGTTTTGTCAGGTTAATTTTAAAAATTACTACTTTGAAGTACTAGTTTGTGAGTTAGTGGTATGGCAATTGATTGAGAAGAAACCTGAAGCTCCTGGTTTTCTCTTACTCTCCAAGCGGTTTTAGTTTCCACTGAAACACAAGTCTAAAATCAGTCCCTTTGCTAGAAAATTCATTTCATGGAAGGCTTGTAGTTGATTAACATGGAAATTCTTTGGCTTTTCTGTTTTCTGACTGTTAACTCAAAATAAGGCTCTCCACAGCCATGAGAGCTAGGAACGTACCTTCTAATGAAGGCACAGAATCCCTTGATTCTAGGAACAAGGGCTTTGTGAAATATAGCAGATATCCTGACAGTTGGCAATGCTGCAGTGCTGTCCTTGCAAGTGAGATCTGTGGTGCTGCAATAATTTTAAGAGCAGTTAGAACTGTGCCTGACAAGATATCTGTGTATTGTACCACAGCATCCTTCTTTTTTATTTTTCCTGTATTCTTTCCACTTTCTCCTATGAAAATTGATCCCAGGCTCACCAGCCCTCTCTTATCAAAAGGGACCATCACTTGTTCCAGGTAGGCATTGCTCCTTTCTCGCTGTCTTTTCCATCATTTCCTTATTTAGACTGTAAGGGATTCAGACTGAATCCCCTGGTGCTCTGGGTCCATCCAGCCTTTCATGCAGTGGAGCCCCATTCTTGAACATCTTTATATGCTGCTACAGAAACCATGGTGCTCATCATCAGCAAGATCTCATTGCTACTAGAATGGTGTAGTAACTGCTACATCTTTCTTGTGGTGACACTCATGGCTGTGGAGCGACTCAGACCTCTCTGATCTAGTTAACAAGCACCTGAACAAAAAAATGCTTGCTGTCAGCCAGATCAACTAACAGATTCAACTCCCCATGCAGTTATGTAATTGCTGATGGTGAAACACAAGAGGGAACAGGTCTGTACAGTTAGGAGCTGGAGAAAGGTGGATGGTTGTGGCTTTCTTAGATGGTCTTAGATCACTTTAAAACAGCCATTAATCCTCTACTCTTAAAGAATCATGATTTCAGTGGTGGATAATGTCAGGACAAGCTCAAGTAGCTGTCAAGATGGGTGGTCATCACAATAAAATATAGGATATCAGGATGCAACTCAATTTAGCAAGTAATCTGCCAGAGTCAGTGACCCTATAATTAATGTCTTAAGGGAAGGAAAAGAAAATCTTCTCTTACAGGAAGAGAAAGACATTTTAATGTCTTCAGGGGGTTACACAACTATGCAATGTTGTCTAAGAAAGGTAGCTGGGGAAAGGAATCGCTCTCAATTTCCGATTTGAACACTTCACTCACAGATGCATGAGATTTGAGAAGTCAATGAGTATTTCCTCCTAGCCACCCTAATGATCTTGATTTCCAGCATATATTTTTCTGCTCAGTCTGAATGAGCTTCTCTTACCATTACCAAGGATTTATCAGAGAGGTCATATGGAGAGACATCATCAACCCTCGTTATTCTTTTCTTTTTTTACTTCCCTCTTCTGGTTTGAAGACACTATGGCTTTTTCAAATCCACTGTAGCTGTAGATCAAAATTCCATCCAGACACTGCCTCAGACACCCTGCACTTCTGTGCTTGTGTCTAAAACCTTCAATGTAAATGGGTTTTGGGGAGACTCAGGAAAATGGTGAAATAACGCACCTGTGTTTCTCTTCGAACTAAGACAGCTGGACAGGGGCCAGACCACAGGTCAGATTAACTTAATAGTCACATTTCTGCCTCTGGTTTAAAGCAGTCCTTGTAAAGGTCTGCAGTACACTGCTTAATGCATATGCAGCAGACTTTCTGCCTGAGACACCATCCATGTGGTTTGAAAACATTCCCTGGTGGAAAATGCAGACTCCTTAGCTTGAACACATCCTGCAGAACTGCTCCCAGGCTCTTCAGTGAAGTAAGCATGGCTGAATTTCAGTGGTCCACGGATGGGTACCAAGCCCAAGGGGAGGAGAAAAAGTAGCAGGAATGGGATGAGGGGAAGAGCTAGCACAGAGAAACAGAGGTGGATCCCTGGAGCCATGAATTGCTACTCCTGCCAGCAGAAGGAGAATGAGAGGACAGGAAAGCAACTGCTTTGAATAGAAAGGATCAGCCCTGCCTTCAGCAAGTGTTTTTTTATGCACAGACACCAGCCTGACCTTCCAGGCTCTTTTCCCAAGATACAGGCCTATATACAAGCATGGGCAATGGATTTAATTTCTTACTTTTATCACACACGGACAATGCCTTTCTGTTGCATATGGCTGCACAGGAATGAAATCCATCCATGGTTATAGGCTGCTGTGATAGCACAGTGATGACCAAGGTCTTTGTCTTCTCCATGAACTTCCGCTCCAGGACAGCAGGCCATTTCTGTGGAAGCATCTGGTTACACCCTGCTCAGCTGTAATTAGAGTTTCCTTGTACCCGTTATCACTGATGGGACAGCACATGCAGAAGTTATTCTCACAACCTGCTAATTCTTCCTTTAGTCCATTAGATGCAAAATACCAGTTCTGCAGTCTTCTCTCTTTTTCAAGGTCATTCACAAGCCCAGGGAGGAACTTATGCTATTCTTTGACTTCTCTAGCAAAACACTGACAGAGAAATAGGTCAGAACTGTTCACCGGTCCTTCCCAGATGAAAGTACAGTAGAAATCTCCTTCAGGTATCCCAAAGGGTTGAATACAGCCATACCACAGATTTTAATCTCTGCAATTTATTGGAAGCAGAATGGAAGCAGAATTATTACACTTCAACAATCCTGGCAAAACACAACTGCAATAGCAAAAACCATCCAGGAGCAGAGCTGGATATTTATTCAATTCTGGCCTTTGAGGCATTGGTGACACTGTGAAAATGGATGGGCTATTTCTCTTTGCTAGCCAGTTTTAGAAAATGAATAAAAAAACAGATTTATCAAGTGATTTAAGCAGACTGGAAGTCCCCCAGGGACTATTCCACATTGGGAGGAGGAAATTCATGTTCATGGAAAGAGCCAGGGCTGTTCCCACAGGACAGGAAGAGCTGAAAAAGGTAGATCTTTCCCCAACCTACTGTCTCCTTCCCCAACAGCCTGCACATGAATTGCCATGTGTTTGAAATGAATCTGACCTTCAGAATGCAACAAGCAAAATGTTGCTTTTTATTCTACAGGCATAATTTCCTCGGCAGTCTGTTACATACCAGCACAAAGGAGTCATTAACAACCCAGGGTGTCCCGAGGAAGTTGGCGATGCCACTTATGAAAGTACTACAGTTGAAATTCTCCCAGGGGGGTTTCTCCTTCTTTCCCACCTGCTCCAGATCAAAGGGCCCAGGGGCAAATAGATCCTCAGAGGTGGGGGGAGGTTAGCTGTTGTGAGAATATGATTGTGTATTTAGCTGCCATACCCCAGTGGCTTCACAGTTCCGGCAAAAACCAGAGCTCTATTATTAATTCTGTTGTATCAGTAGAAAAGAGCAGGGCATCAGGGTCAAGGGAACTAAAAGAGGCCTTGCAAAGCGAGCAAAAGAAAGCATGGAGGGGAAAGCTGCACTATCAGCTCTTGCGATGTGATAGCAACTTTTGTCATCTTTGACCCCTTTTGGAAAAACTGTGCCTATCAGAGATAAATGACTGTGCTGGCAGAGCCTAGAAATTGAAGAGCAGTTGAAAAGGTTTTTAAGAAGCATAAGGAAAAAAACCCTACCCATCTTATACAAAAAGTATAGCTAGATTCTAATCAAATTTTTTGAAATATAGAAAATCAGCTCTACAGTTAATAATGATATTAAAATGAAATTATACAAAGTGATCAGAAGCTGATACGGAAGCAGTCTAAAAATTCACAAAATTAAAGAGTCTGTGTGTGTCTATATGATGATGTAATAAATTGTATAGTTTTTACAGATAACTATTGTCTGTGGAACTATTTAGTTTTTATTTTATGTATTATATATAATGCACAACCTAAACTGATGTGTATTATGTTGTGTAACGTGTTTAGAACCATGCCAGTTACCTTGAGACAGATCCATGAGTTCTGATGAGGGATTGAAAGAGGTGGTGGCTGGTGGGAAGTTCAGCTTTAGCTGTGATGTGGAGTTGCTGTACCAACAGAGCTTCTGTGATGAACCACCTTGTTTTCACTTTTAAAAGCCGAAGAAATGAGCTTGTGATTTGGAGTTGTGATTACCATGGAGAAGAAAAAAGAAGTGCACGATGACCTGAAATATGCCCAGAGTAGCTCTGTCAGAGGTCACTGTCCCACACAATGGTGTAAGGAAAGAAACAGAAAACATGTCGTGGAAATCAGCTGATGTTTTTTCTTTTTGCCTAGAAAAAGGCAAGATTCAGAACTAGCACAGTTTGGACGCTGGTTTATATCCAGTGAGGGTCCCATCCCTTAGTCCTGCTTGTGCAGTCACCGTACAAATGCTCAAATCTTCATTATAAGAAGGTCACCTATTCAGGCATTTTCTGATTGTGATATGCTTCATTCCCTCCACAGGCTTTTAGGATTGTTGTTAGATTCCGTGCTTTCTCTGGAGGAGGAAAGAGAGAGGAAGTTATCCATTTATCCAGGTTTTTGTGAAATTGCTGTAATGTATGACACAGTGCAAGGCTTGCTGGCTCTACCTGCTGGCTAGAGGGGAAACCGCACTCATCTCACTAGGATGTCCATTAACAAACCTTTTCATGAGACAGTGGATTAGAAATAATAGAAGAAATCAAAAAGAAGCTGCTGCCTGATCATTTCTGAGCTGTCAGATACGTCAACAGAACAAGACTGATGGTCTAGAGCACTGGGAATTGATAACATTTCTCCACTTCCTGTCAGGATCTCAATAACTGAGAGATGAGAAACATCAGCCCGGAAACCAGTTCCACTGCAGGAGTTTTGTCTTTGTAAAGATTAAAGCTTAGATCATAGTATGTCCTGCTGCACTTCTGAGAATTGGGGATCGAATCCATTTCACCTCAATCTAATTCCAGCCTAGGGCACTATACAGCCATGGGCCACAAGGAAGGTTTTCATTACTGAATTTTAGCCCCATAGTCTGAGCTCTGATGGAAAAAATGAACAAGTACAAAAGCCTGTGGTTTAGTTGATCTATTTTTATTTGGCATATGAGCAGGAATGAAGTGAATGGCCCTCTTCTCTCAGCTTTTGCTCCAAGTAATGATTGTCTCCAACCAGTGATTCTTACGCAACTGGTATTACAATCTTGACATCGTAATCCTTTCCTGAACACATTTTCAAAGTCGACAATAAAGAGTAGAGTGTTTTTCCTTCCTAACTGCCATCCCAGCCTGGCTCTTTGAGGCAGTTTGAGCTCTCCTGTTCATGTCTTGTCACAGGCAATCCAAGGTATGGCTCTCTGGGAGCCTTAGGGAGCCTGGATGCCAGACCCATAGATGAAAATCGGAGGGTTTCCTGTGGAAAAAATACTGAGAAATCTTATCAGCCCAGTAATGTTCTTTTCCAGACATGTCTAATCCTGAGGGACTTGCCACTGGATTTACATCTGGATTGTATAAGCTTCACTGAAACACCTGCGTTAGGCTCCCTCAATAGTCAGCGGAAGAGATCAGCAGGGTTGAGAGTCCTCCTGAGGTACTTTGCTCTGCCTACAGGCCGTGGTAGGAGCATATGGGGACTCATCTTCTAGCCTGGACACCACAACAAAATGTTGAAAATGACAGAGATACAGGGGAGCCTTAGCTAATAATTTTGTTCAAGTTATCAGACCAGAATTTAGCTCATTCTTGTCTTTTCAGAGCAAACCCCACACAATCTGATTTTATACTTCAGGAGAGTAGCTGAGCTTTTGCACACAAAAGGCCTGAGTGGTCTCTGGAGAAGAAGAGGTCACATTTTTAAAGTAGAATTGCTCAGCAAGGAAAGAATTTCCCCCCACCTCTGTCCTATGTTTGCCAAACTTTGCTCCCATTGGAGTCAGGGCTCAGCAGAGTTAGATCATCTTGGGCTTTTCGTGAAAATCATTCTTCAGCTATTCAGGAGATGTGCCTATGAATTTGTCTAGCACAGATTTTAAAGCTTTTCTTTCTATGTGTGCATGCATAAACTATTCAATTTCTCAAACTTTTGTCCCATGCAAACTGACAGGGACTTGGAGCACTGATCTCCCTCTGAGAGACATGCTCTGCTACCTTAAGCAAGCAACCAGAAATTGAAGAGCTCAGCTGGGAGTTTATGGTTCCCTCTGGGTACAAACTGGACTACAAAGACTTTAGATCCCCTATTGCTCAAAATTCACTACCACCACCAAGTGTGCAAAGCAAGCACGTCAAATATTCACAGATCAAGAAAGATCTGTCCACTGTTTTGATGGGGCTAAACTATGATGTGGTTCTTTTCTTGTTGTGTAGGGTGAATTCTAGGCAATTTCCTATTAGAGGATAAAATCTTTCTGTGGAGTTTCTAAAAGATCCTGGTGACCCTTGTCTTTTTGGCTTTGCAGAAGAGCAACAAAGATGACTATAAAGTGTTGTTGCCTCTTTAATACATGCTTGCTGTACTGATTGCAGGTTATGTGGCCAGCCAAGTAGTAAAAGTCACTAGAATCTCTAAAAAAAAAAAATCTAATTTTATTCATGAGGAAGAAAAAACCTTCTAAAAGCTGCTTTAGATAAAGTAGTGTCAAAATGCCCTAAATAAAAATCATGATCACAATAGTTCTATTACTGTCCCATTAAGACAAAGGTCCCCTTGTGCCTAGAACTGTCACAACACAAGCTAAGATTGTCCTTATCCCAAGGAATTTATGCTCTTAAGCCTAGGAAATAGTAAAATTCATTTTCCTCACTTTACAGGTGGAAAAGAGTAAGTGATTCGCCCAAGGTCACACAGGAAATCTATAAAAGAGGCAGAAACATGACCCAGTTTTCCTGAGCTGTACTTTAGAGCTGTAACCACAAGATCATTCCTTCCCTTTCAAAGTATAAATTGGTTCTGGCTGCAGCATGTACTTAGTGAAGGGATTTGACCGTCATTTGGGTCTCCGTCATGGGTGGGCGGAGCTGAGACAAATCTCACCATTAAATCCAGGGTGGTATTTGTAGGAATTACCATGTGGACGTCCCCTACGCCCAGAAGAAATTCATTACGCAAATAACCCTAAAATCAGCCCATCATTTCAAGTTGCTAATAGAAAACAATTCACCCTAAACTGCATATCCAAAACATTTCCACCTAGCAGTAGGCTGTAAAATATATATATGCTCATATATAGTTTTTATTTAATTGGTGTATTTCTCTGACAGATTGGTCTAGAATGCAGAGGGAAGGGAGAAGCCACTGGAATGTGTTCTAAATTAATAGTGAATTCTGACAGAATCCAGAGCACTCGGAATAATCAAGTTAGTATGTTTTACATTTTCTCTCAATGTGTTTTGCATTTTTGCTGCACTGAGAAGAAGGCTTTAGATATTGAAATAACATAATGTTAAACTTAAAAAATGACAATTCAAACACCGGCTGCTTTAAATAATTTATACCTTGATAGTCTAATGCTCTGTGCAATGTACACATGGCTGTGCTAGGGACCCCTCAAATAAATACAGATTATTTATGGTTAAAGGATGAGTGCTATTATAGATTGAAAAAAACTTCTGACTGCTGCCTGGCTAACTACTCAGCAATGATTTTTTTTTTCACATGGGGCAATAACAGAACTGTAGTAAGCGAACGAATGATCACTTGATGCTGTTGTTCCTGACCTTTACCTGGGACTAATTCTAAGGCATGGAGGATGTGTGCCCAAGGGTCCCTGCAGTCCTGTTTAGTAGTACCAGTGAAGTATCATCAGCCTTTCCCGGAACCCCGTCCTGCTCCCTTCAATTTTCTCTTCTCATCTGTGTTAAATGTCACCCTGCACTCACCTTACAACCTAGAGAAAAGGCTGTCACAGGGGGTTCAGTAGCAGGGTCGTTTAGAGAGTCTGTTTTAGGAGTCAGGTAATTTGGCTTTTAGTTCTGCTGTGAAAGGTTGAAATTTGTTTCCTGTAACTTCAACCTTTTAAACACTAGGTATATTGTTTAAACGCATCGTGTAGGCTCTCTGTCTCACCTGTTTTGGATATAATAAGATGAATCACAACTGAAGATGTCAGTCCCTCTCCATTCCTGTAACGGGATTCTCCATGGATGTCTTAGCCCAGAAACCAAACTTTAAAATGACTACAATTAGATTAGAGGAATCCCACCATGAACTGGCACATAAAATGTGCAAAGAGAAATTCCCATCTTAGTCATCATGGTTAGGGTTACCGTGAAACTCAGCTCAACAATGAGCAATGCAGGCTGGCTGCTGTGGAAGGCAGCCAGCCCTGGGATTTCCAGGCAGACCATAGAAGAAAGCAGTCCTGATACAACCCACAATGAATGATAGCACATGACTCTAGGTCACTTCTCCACTTTGATTTGCAAATTCCCAGTATTTGTCTTGTTTCCTTTGTGTTTTCAGGTTAGAAGTTGTCCAAGGTGGCAGGAGCCTCCTGCTCAGGATTTGTGCAGTCACCTGAACCACAGAGGTGTGAATTTAACCAGGGTAGACCCTTCTGTAATAAAGTTCATCTCTTAGTCCACATTTGTAGAACCACAAGTGGGCAAGTGCAGGCACAGGGGACAGCACAGCTTGTTTCTTAATGTGATTATGTATGAAGAAATACGTAATGTCCAAGTCAGCTCATTTTGGCTATTTGTTTAACTCAACAAATCTTGGGAAGCAAAAACCTACTTTAATTCTATTCTGCTTTTGTACAAGCAAAGCACTATTATACCTCATAACAACACTGTCTGACTATACCGTAGCCCTGAGAATGACATGATAAGTATATATATATTTATTTTATTTAGGCTAAACAAGATACAAAATACTTCTAAGGGTGCTCCATCTTGTATGCCATTCTGCAATAGAGAGTTTGCATTCTACATCTGATGAGTAACAAGAGATTCCTCTTAGACTGATGATTAATATTCTGTTTTAAGAATCAGTAATACCGAAAGACCTGGTTTAGCACTGTTCTTTTTATGTGTATTTTGAGCTGGCTAATCAGGTCAGACCTTTATAATTGTTGGCAACAGGTATATTAATGATGTCTCCTATTATATTGATTTCCAAGTCAGAATTCAATATCACATTGATTCTCCAGATGACAGATGATCTAAGTCAATAAATGGTTCTCAGAAAAAGGAAGAATATTGAAATAAATTGACACACACATACAAAAAGCCTTAGTGTGTGCATGACCTGGACTAAAAGAAGTAAAGAACAGCTGATGTGTGTCATCTTTACTTAATTTTTCAAAGGCATTTTACATCCTGTGGTGATGGCTTTGATGCATGAATAAGATTCTCAGAATGTGAGTAACACTCTAAAGCTGGTTCATTATTTGAAATGAACAGTCTTATTGCAAATACATGTTTTGTACTAGGATTGTGTAGTTTGAGCCCCCCTAGCCCCATGCTTCGTGCTAGCCATGGTTGCAGCCAGAGACAAGCCTCAGTGCCAAAGAACTTCAAGCTAAACATAGCGAGCTGAAAGGGCAAGGAGACTTGCCCAGTGTTATGCAGCAAGGAAGGAGGAATCAAGAATAGAGCAGCTGACAGTGGGTACCCATCTGATGAAGGCCAGTTAGTCGAACCAACACCCAAGCAAGCTGACACCCTAAATAATACGCAATGCAAAGAGACTTGAGGAGAATGTTTAGGAAAACCTCATCTGTCAACATGACTTATTATATATAATGTCAACATGGCTTACACATCAACAGAAAGGAGAAAGCGTGAAAAATACAAAGTGATGTTTCTGACCATGATTTCCATCCTTTTCTCCTTTAAAGTGCCAAAAGGAGAAGAAGAGGTACTGATGCTTATTGAAGACAGAAGTCACTGTCTGAGGATCCTCTGATCAAAGCTGATAACATTAGGGAAGCCTCTTTATTCTAGAAGCATCCCAAAATCAGCCATACAGTTTTACTGATAGAGGAAGGAGGACATCTGCCCTAACCCACTAACCTATGGTTTTCTCAACTCATTGTTTTTCTCTTGACAAACCAGCTTTCTCTTGTATTCAGCAGACACAACATGTTTTTCACCTTTGGAGACTTAGTAATTCATTAGCATTAGCTTTCTGTGCTTGCAGTAAAGGATACTGTGGCTTTATCATAAATTAACCAAAGAGCATGTAATACAGGGATTGCTACAAACACGGAGTTTTCCCAACTCAAACTATAGCACACGTTCCAGATGTGTTTTTGATTATCTATGACGTTCATCACACAAACTCAAACTTCTTGAGTCCCAGTGAACCATTTAATAGCCTAGGCTTACTTATTCCATTTTAGTTTGGTTTTGTAAGAAGTTCAGCATGTACGTAAAAGTTGGACTGTCCATAGCCTTGTAGCAGTCTATTACTAAGAACACAGTGAGAAATTATGTTATTGTGATGGAGGAAGGAGACAATTGAAGCAAAACACAAATCCATAGCGATAGTTCCACTGCTCACATATTACTTGTTTCGTATTGAATACCCTCAACAGATTCATTTCTTACTTCTAGTCACCAGAGAGCAAATTTTAACAATATTTAACCATTTTCTTGCAGTTTAGTTAGACCAACTATTTGCTGATCTTTGCACAGGACTGTTTTTTTTTTAAGGTTGCACACTATCCCTTTCTGTTGCCTTATTCAATTCCTAATGCTTTTGGACTTCATGATAGTACAATATGAGTTATAGAAGCAACTAGTGAAAAGCAATTAACTAATGAAGTACTGAAAATACAGACAGTCATTACCTATGGTCTGGGTTTCATGGTCCATCAATAAATCTCCACACACTTTCAGAAAACAAGTAATAAGCTGCTTCTCAAAACCAATATATTCACTTGCATTAACAGAAAAAAGTCTCCAAATCAAAATATTATGGTACAATATTTTGGAGCTTTTCTCTGAATGTTAGTAGTGCTAATGAAGTCACTGATTTAGGAAAGGAGGTAGCTGCAGCTTTGTAAGCGCTGATGCTACTCCAGAATGTGTGGCCTTATAGGACCATTACAGACGTTTATATGTGACAAATAGTTTCTCTGGTGCAGATATGAACCAAAGGAGTCTGTGAGATGATACTATTGACTGACACAAAACAAAATGATAGGATTTTTGTTTGAAAAAGGTGAAACAAAAATCACACATATTCTAGATCTTGCCATATTATGAAGGTGACATTCTGTCTTAGACCTCATGTAGACCCAAGCAAGAAACATAAAAGCATGCACAAGAGAAGAGCTATTAAAAACAAAGGATGAAGCTGGCATAGGGAAGAGGACATGAAGAATAGAATAAAAACTGCTCATAAATATAAACTGTCTATGAATAAGTTCAGACTGAAAACTGGGGGAGGAGAAATAATTTGTAATAGCTCTGCAACAAGAGGAGAAAGGACAAAGAAACAAAGATCAAAAAAAAAAAAAAAAAAGATCTATGACAGATTTCAAGATAGAACTCCATGAAACTGTGTTTTGGATCTGTTTGGACTTCATGAGGTCCTTCCAGATCTATGTTGTCTCTCAAAGGAGTATTGCGCCAATATAAAAAAGAAGTTGATAACATAAGACTGATCTTTAACTAGAGCAATGTGGGGAATGTAGAAAGCCAGTCACTGTTTATGGTGCTGTGGTTCTGGCATCTGCCATAGTTACGTTAAAGTCATGGTCTAACTTGCTTTAGAGCATATGCATGGAAGCTATCGTGACACAAAAACAGTTCCAGCTACAGATGTGGACAGTGGCAAATTACTCCCGTGTACGTAAAATGTTGCTAGAAATCTGTACATACACTTTGTTACTTGTCGTGGGAGTTTATTTCTTTTCTTTCTTCTTAAAATCAATCATTTGACTTCCCCCAAATATCTGCCTTTAGAAGCAGAACGCATTTATGCAAGCAGGCTATTACTGTATCCACCCAGACCTCCATGCTGATTGTATAGATTATATAAACCTTTTGGTTACATTAGCACCTGAATATGATTTATGAGGGTAGATGGGAGATGGTGATTGACCCGCTTTCATGCAAGCAGCCTGTTTGCTGTGAAACAGCTTCCGGCATAAATCATTTTAGACATGCTTTTACACCAGGACTAAGTAAACACTCACTTACCCCTGGTACCTGCTAATATGTTAACAAGTAATGTCCTCTAACAGCTTCATTATTTGATTGCATCCGAGATTGGGGACTTTGTGCTGGTGCTTTCTCTGCCTGCCAGGATCTCAAGAGCCCAGACACATTAGCTCACTTGAATATAGAGAGAAAGTGGGAGTTTTATCAGTCTGCACTATCAATCCAGCGTAACAAAACAGAGCATAAGGGCATTTATGATCTCATGGCTGAAGCATTATAGCGCAAATGTCTTAATCCCTACAGTCCTCAACAGTGCTGTTGCCATGTCCTTGGGTCAGTAACATGGTGCAGGGTTAATTAAGAAAGACAAATATAGTGGAAGAAAGAGGAAAGCTGGAGGGGTGCCTGCATCTCATTCCCACCTGCATGTGTGACTAGTGTGGTCTTGGCTTTTGGAATACGTTCTCTGTTGCTGCAGTCTCAGCGTACACACACACGTGTGTGTTTGCATGCTGATGTATGTTTGGCTAGGTATATACAAAGATATATCAATATCAGCAGACACATGCAGAGTCACCTCCATATAGAGACAATTCCCTAAGCACTTACCTTACAGCTAAACCAAGGGGCCCCAGCAAAACCCAGGTCTGAAATCACCCAAGGTGACCTAAATCATCACAAAGTCCTGTGGTGCTAAGTGCTGTGCAGCCACCATATGAGAGGTATCACCCACTGGCAGAGACAAGGATCACAAATATGTGTCATTGCTATGAGAAGGGAATCAAGCCTGCAGTGCCAGGAAAATGCCCTTGTTTTTTTGATGGTTCTTCGAGCGCCAAAGTTTAAGAAATCTTCTAAGTTACCAATAAGCAAAAGCTCTAGATGTTTGTTTCCTAACCCTAGATGGAAAGGTGCGTTTTTTACAGTAACATGCTATTATGCCTTGCAAAAGCAGATTTAACAGACTTCCAACCTTGACTGCAGAAAGCATCCCACAACAGGAAAGCATCAGATCATACGAGTTCCACTGAAGTCAAAAGGGACATATAGATGTGCTAAAAGCCAAACACAGGTTTGGAGAGTTTACTGAATCAGGCCCAAAATGCAAGGTGCAGGAACGCATTGAGCTCAGGATATTCGTTTACCTGAGATTACATTCTTCTGCCATCCCTGCTGAGGAAGATTAGTAAAACTGATAAACATGAACACTGAACAAAGACTATTTTTGTTTTATTAGATTTACTTTGCATCTCCCGTTCATCATGGCTGTCCTAGCAGTGATACTGTCCTAGCCATGATGTAATCTGCAATTAACTAGTCTTCTTTTGTCAGCCTACATCATCAAAGCCTGTTTTTATGGAGTGCTAAGTCTGATATTTACAGTGTTAAATACTTGGACAATATTTAAATTGGTTTCATCACGTACTATATTTAGTTGGAGTGATATTGTCTGGTTAACAGCAGTGAAAACAATTCCGTTCTTTTGGGTTTTATATTTTGAGTGGGTATTAGGTAACTGGAAAATATGGTCATTATATTTGTCTAACATTTCTACAAGTTGTAACATGGCATTTCAATTTGGGTTTTAACTCATGAATTATCCGTACGCAAAGCCTTTGAGAAGTTTCCAGGTTCAACATCCAAACAAGCGCAGAGTTCAGTGGTGTGTCTGAAAAGAAGGCAGTTTAATATTTATACATATGTATAGAAAAGTATGAAGACATTTTTAGGACCTTTTCTTTCCAGCAATGTTACTGTTACACAAAGTTTACTCTAAAAGTATTTTTAATATCAAACAAAAATCACAATTAATATATAGTCTAACTCCAGTCTCATGGAGACAGGTATCACTACATTTCTGGCTCTTGCTTCTTGGAGTTTTTATTAATTCATGAGACTGATGTTTGGCTCCATCTGTGGCATATGCAGACAATCTTGCCCAAACTCTCCTGAATGACTCTAGCCTTCAGGCCTAAGTCCTATAAGGCATAAGCTTGTGCTTACTTCTCACCTCCAGCATGAAGGAACTTAATACAGGTGTCTACCTTCTTCAAATTAGGGATTTTCCTAGGGGTTTTTGCTGATGTTTATATACTTGAGCAACTGCAGGGGAAACTTCTTACCTTCTTTCTTATCTTTAGATTTTCTTTCTTTTCCTAGTCTTGGTGTCAAGACATCTTCCCACCTCAGCTGTGTGATTTCTAGCTATCCCAGAGAGTGAGTCATTCCACTGTTTAATGATCACAGCCATGGTCTTTGGGGCAGAACAATACCTGCTCCACGTATTGGCCCTTGTCCACCAGAAATATCTTCTCTAGAGACTTTGTCTATAGTTCTACACAAGAGACATAACCCTAAAGGAGCACTGCATTGAGAAGGATTTTCTTCTGACTCCCAGGAAAGTCTCTCCTCAGAAAATCAGCATTCTGACAAAGCTCTGTTGAGCCAGGTTTCTATCCAGAGGATTCCATTAACAAGAAAGAGCTGTAATCCCTTCATATAGCCTTCTGAACTGTCCAGGAGCTCTTTGATAAAGCCTAACATAATTTCTAGAACAGTGGAAACTTTAAATCATTTTATTTGGTTTTATCAGATAAAAAAAAAATTCTCCAGAAATCTACAGTCAATAGGCTACAGAAAACTTAGGCACAAACCAGTAGATATACAGGAATTTTACTACTTAGTGTATGAAATGAAAATCAATGCATTTCTTCCTTTGATATATCGTACGCTTTTGAGATTTGAAATCTGTATATTGTTAGAGACTTTTCAAAGAAAGCTAGTAAAATCCATTTCTCTCTTGACTGCAGTTTCTCCCTAGCACTGCAATGTGAATTGAATCATTAGATGTAAATTTGAAGTATGGAAATGCTGAGACTTCCACTGTGACTGCACTGAAACCTTTCTATGCATTAAAAAATTGTTGCTTGTGCATAGCTGGCTGGAAGAGGGGTGGGATGAGAAGATCCCACCTCTGAGTGGCATTGCCATGACTAAGTCTTTGGCTGAACAAAGTCTCTTGAGCATGCTTTTAAAAGTAGCTCAGGTATCTTTTGCTGAAGTTCCTGCTTTCAGAGTGTTAGAGCGAAAGTAAAAAATTACTCCTCTGATAAACAACTAAACAAGTAAAACCACAAATAAGCAAAAAAAAAAAAAAAAGCTTAGATTTGCCATCCATTGAAGCTTGCTTTGGTAAGGTTGATATCTGCCTTTGGCCTCTGCCTCTTCCACTCCTCTCAGTACCTAAGTATTCCTGAAGGAACACATCAACCAACTAACCTTTACTTTTGCTTGAATGCTACTGCCAACCTGTCCAGGGCTAATATGGCAATCTGGGGAGCACTAGACACCCTGAGCAATCACTTCCAGAATATGGAAAGCCTGTATGGTGCTTTCCTGTTTTCTTTTCTACGTGCTTATAGACCTTCCACTCTTCACTGAGGTGGACACAACCTTTTTTTTTTTTCTTGCTGTGTGCACAAAATAAGAACTTATTTCAGGCTTTGTTAAAACATTGAGTTGGTCTGGGAAAATGAGAAGGAAAGGTTTAGTTGTATTCATTAATGAAACATATTTTAATTCAAAGATGTTACAGATTTTATGACAGTCTTTATTTACTTTCACTCCCCCCCCCAAATAAGTATGATTTCCATGTTTTCTACAAAGAGAGCAAAAGAGCAGGAAAAGTAAAAACAAACTTTGATTAAGAGCCTGATTCTGCTGGTTAAAATCAGTGGCCAAATGCTTTTTGACTCCAGAGAGATCATCAATAGGAGTTTTTCTTTTGAGCCCAATTACCATGTGTCTGTCTGCCTTTTTCACTCTTAATTTATAAATCACCAGGAGGAGTTTAATATTGCAGTTTTCAGTGCCAATGTGACATTTATTTTAACTTTGGCTGTTGACAAAGCACCCCACATCCTGCATTTCCCTGCTGCTGATCACATGTCTATTCTAACTCACATGTTAATTTCTGCCAGTGATTTTATTTTATTTGCCCTCTGCTTATTCCCATCCATTTCTCTAGCCCTCCCTTTTCATCTGTGCATCGCATCTGGCAGCAAGAAAAGTGGATCTATTTTGCAATACCAATTTCAGTGCCACTTGCCAGTCCAAATAAGAGTTGTGTATCTAACACACCATACAGGGTCTCAGTTTCTGGATTTTGTCACAAGAGCTGTGTTTTCTCAGCAGCTTATTAACAGCATGTGTTTGGGGTGAAAATTAAGCAAATGGAAAAAGGATGTCACAGCAAGGAGCTGTGTTGCAACACTTAGGTTATTATATTGCATTAAGTTAAACAAAGACTGTTTAGCTGTGTTATGACTATGATTCTTATTCATTCCTGTTCCTTAAGAAAATGTATTTGCAAAGAGGCAACTTTGCTCAGTCAATTTCCCATTGGTCAAAATGTTCCCAGATGCCACTCTTGTGAATTTGACAGGAAAAAAAGATTTGTTAAGGGAGAGTAGAGCTTGGGGGGGGGGAGGGTGCCGGGGGAAGAGTGCCATAACTCTACTCATGCCAAGAATAAGAAGAATAATGGGAACCGCTACACATCGGAAACTTTCTTTTGGTCATTTATCAAGCCCACATTATTCTCCCATCTTTCACTGTCTTTGGAGCACGTGTGTCAGGTGAACAAAAAAAGTTACAAGAAATCTTGAATTGCACTCCACTTTCCCAGGAAAATGTGCTGACCGTCTATCGTGTGCCTGAGGTCAAACATACAGCTTTCAAACTGTCTCTGAATCCATAAATAGCCCTTGGACAAGCCTGCCAGACAGCTGAGAAGGCTTTGAATTTCTCATTCAAGTAAGGAGTGACATACAATTGCAAAAGTACCAACCTTCCGGCTGGCTCTTTCCCACATCTGGCCAATGACTTTGCAGCCTAAATGGGAGCTGAACAATTCTGGAAATTGGACTCTAAGTAGAAAACATTCCCACCTCTGTTCCGTCAGTCATGTTGGTAAGGAAATAACGCACAGTGACGCTTTTACCATATGTGGATTTCAGGATAATTTCTAAATCCCCTGTGCCTGAGCCATAGTTTGCTGAACAATTCCCATCAACTACTGTTCCTGATTAGGGTGGAAATGATGCAGGTGACTTTGATAAGAACTTAATTAAAACACAGCTATTCTACCTCATAGCTGCTTATCCACTTAGTGGGTTTTTGCTGGAAAATTAAGAATTCTCCAGCTAAGAGGACATCAGTGTCTGCTAGGTTAGTCCTACAGAGAAAAGACTCTCACTGACATCTTCAGGGAAACCAGTCCTTCTGTATGCTGTAACAGAGGGTGCTGTGTCCTTTCCTCCTGTAGCATTTCTTATTTTAGGTCTTGCTTCCAAATATCCATGTACAACCCGCTGAGTGCAAATCAGTTTTACTTACCTAAATCAGGCATAAAGCTATTGGAACACAATTTCCTCTTTCTTGAGCAGGGATGCTACCTTCTATCACAACCCTTTCTGTCTTATTTGACAAACACGTTTTCTCTCATACTGTCTTTCCGTTGCTATTCAGAGTGTGCCCATCTTCTCTTCCTGCTCACTCACTTCCTCTGTTACACAAACATGTGACCTGCTAACAGCTAGGCAGGTACGGACCCGTGTTTGCTCCTAGAACACATGGCCCATAAGAATTTGCACATCTGATCATAAACGCCATGTTACTTAAGATTCTTGCTTGATTGCCTCATCCATCTATTTTCCCAAGTGTGAGCTGGATCCAAAGCTAATCTTGAGTGGCATCCAACAGAGAAAACTCATCCAGCCTCAGAGTACTGAACAACGGGCTAAAATACGTGTTGTTAAGCTGTGAAACTGATTGCCACAGGAAACTGAATACAAAAAGATTTAGAAGTAGCTGGACAAATTCATGGAAGTAAAATTCACTGGGGTCTATTAAATACAATGACACTATATCTGGCTCCAGAAATCCCAGAGGCAGAAATCACTGGCCCTGATCCACAGTCTATGTACCCTGTTCTGATACCTTTCCTTAAGTGCCTACTATTGGGGCTGCCACAGGTAAGATTTTGGGCTAGATGGACCTTTGGTCTTAACACTTTGGCCATTCACATGCTTTTGTGTAAAAAGATGAAAAGATGAAAAGATAAAAGATGAGCTGAGGATGAATATCACTTTCTACATTAATGTCTCTGCATTCACCCAGTGGCGTTTCTATCACCAGCACTCTAAGCTGCTTCTGCCACAACATCTGGACGTCACATAGCACCTGAAGCACATTAAGCTTTTTCAGCAGGTAATAAACCCCTGGATAGTGTACGGCAGGCAAGCCCCTTTCTCTAAACACCCACCACGGATGTTGCTTTCTCCAGCAATTGCCAAAGCCTGTTTTAGATTAACTGCTTCAGACCAGCCTCTGCAGAAGGGCTGCAAGGGCTGCAAACGGAAGTCTCTCTTGTTTTGTTTGGGCTCTTTTTCCCGCTGATTGGTTGTTTTGGGCTTGTTTGTTTTTTGGCAAATTTTTTAAAGGACAAATATACGGCTAGACAGCTGAGCACATCAAGAATTTCAGCCAATTTCTCAGGCTACTGTCTTTTTCCAGCTGTTCCAGATGAGAAAAAGGATCAGGCAAGGCTATATCTCCCTAGTTGCTTTCCGCAGAATAAGGTAGGCTTATTTGATACAAAGCAATGGGTTTCTGCTGCTACCAGCCCCCAGAAAGGTTACAAGATGTTGGGGTGAGGAGACCTTATCAAACTCAAGCAAGATGCACCCTGCCTGGTGGGGGACTGCTCTTTTCAGAGCCATGGTCAGTGTTACATATCCAAGCTCTGCTTTTTCCATGACCACTGTGTGCCAGAGCCCTGAAACAGAGCTGTGCTGTTCAGCTCTGGATCTGAGAATGATATGGGCACGATCTCTTCCTTCAACAGCTTCACAGACTCCAGGTATTACAGGGCAGTCTGGGCCACAGTGGTAGAAAAGCTCTTCTGAGAGACGGGTTATGTCTTAATGTCCCTTGTAGCCCACGCTTTGGAGGTAAATGTGCACGGGTTGTCCAGACACTCCAGTACTCAGCCTCCTGTACTAGCACAAACTCCCTTTTCATGCCAGTTTACTATGAACAAGGGAAGGTGAAGCACAGCATGTCTTTTCCACATCCAATAAAGGGACACAGTTAGGCTCAGAGCAAGATGACATTTCCACATTAGCTAGTCCTCCCAGAGCTTCCTTGGGAATTATTCCTCTTTTGTCCAATTTCTTGTTTGTTAAAGGGAGCATCTTAGCCTGAAAAGAATTACATCAAGCAAGTTGATAAAGCAAGGATGTATCACATCATGCATAAAAGTGACATCTGGTCCTCTACTTCCTTACAGCAGCTGCAAAAGATAGTAATTGGATTCTATGATGTTGATGCTACGTAAAACAAGAAAAAAAGGTGTTGGAGGAAGAAAAATACAAGTCATAGATGACAAGAGAGCTAAAACTTCTCCCAAATCATGCAAGAAAGAGCACTAGAGGCAAGACAGAGGCAAAAGTCCTCCTAGTCAGGTCCAAAGGTGTTTGTGAGCATCTGATGACAGTT
This sequence comes from Rhea pennata, assembly GCF_028389875.1. Classification (NCBI taxonomy): domain Eukaryota; kingdom Metazoa; phylum Chordata; class Aves; order Rheiformes; family Rheidae; genus Rhea; species Rhea pennata. The sequence goes on along the minus strand of NC_084670.1, from coordinate 9,353,829 downwards.
CTTCAGCCCCTAATGCACTCCTCCCCGGACTTTTCAGTAGTTTACTCTGAAAAGGGAAAGCCTTAGGTAAGGAGCTACCCAGGGCCCATGGATGGAGTGGATCTCCCTGAATCCACTGCAGTGTCACTGACTCAGGCAGAGGGTAGAGCAGAGCTGTGCAGCTCTGGCCTTTCACAGCCACCTAAGTTATATGGGCTGATCACATGTGCATACAGATCACACAGCACAACCAGCCTCAGGAGTCAAACTAAAGCCTATGACCCCTTTAAAAAAAGTCACTGTAAGAAGAGATTAGGGAAGATAAGAAAATCACAGGAGATTCTTCCTGAATCATTCAGGAAGGGGATAATGTGGGGCACTCGTGTTGAAAATGCTGCAGTCTGTAGATCCATGTGCATTTGATGCAATTCTAGCTGTCAAGGTGTTCTTCATACAAACATGTTGTGACATGAAGCAAGGGCATCTGTGCAATCTGACAGATTGAAGGGAGAGAAAAAAATATCCCTGTATAATCAAACTATATCAAGTTCCTATGCAAACTACAAACTTCTTCCTCTGGAGATCTACACAGGAACTTGAGCAAACACACTCTCAGACAGAAAGACAGAAAACATAAAAATAAAAATAAATAAAAATAAACAAAAAAAAAGAAGGGGAAAGTGAAAGGGAATGGGAAGGGGGAGAAAAGAAGAGAAGAGGGAAAGGGAAGGGAAGGGAAGAGAAGGGAAGGGAAGGGAAGGGAAGGGAAGGGAAGGGAAGGGAAGGGAAGGGAAGGGAAGGGAAGGGAAGGGAAAATATGCATTTCTAATGACAGCTGCACAAACGTGGGTTTTTCTGGCAGATCTCGCAATTAACACCAAGCCACCTTAATTTAAAGGGAAAATAAACACAGGCCTGATGCTATGTGCTTTGCTTTCAAAAGGAATCAGCCTGAAGAGACGCAGCCTAAAGAGAGGCAGCCAGAATCAGCCTTCTGCTCTGGGAAGGATGAATGCGAACTAAAGGAGAGGCAGATCTTGTTGCATCAGCTGCTGCCCCCCGATGCTGAGATTGAGCAGAACAACAGCTCACAGCACCTGAAGGCAGCTCAGAAGGCAAAGGGGGATGGAAAGGATGGTGGCAGAGTAGTTCTGAGGGATGAGGGGAAGAGCTTGCTTTCAGATAGGTCTGTACCCCAGAAAATTTCTAGCCAAAAGCTAAGTGCAATTTGCCTCACTGCTTCTTTTTGACTGGTTCCATATCAGCAAGAGACTGCCTCAGATTTAGCCTGACAGTGTCGCTAATGGTGAAGAAATACTGAGAACTTCAAAAGACAACCATTTTGATGTTTTCCCTCTCTCATATTCTCACCTAAAAAATTAGGGCACTTTCTTTGCACATATCTATTCTAAGACTACTGGCAAACAACCTGAGGGACCAGTGTGTGAGCAAACAAGATAGAAGTGCCGTTCACGTGGAGGCTACGGCACCCGCATGGTTACCATAGTGCTCCCTGGCTCCGAAGGTCACAGATCTGTGTGGCCTACATTCAGTCTTGCACTCTCCAGAGTGGAAGAGATGGGTTCTACAGTAACTGGCAGACGGCCACATCCCTACTTGAGAAAAGACTTTTTTAAAGGCTTTTTCTGCTGTTAAATTTTTTCTCTTTCTGCTGTACTTATGGTGAAATGCAGAATAATCATCCACCTTTGGCTGAGAAAATAGCTGAAGCCAAATGAATTTGCTTACTGGGTGAGTTTCCTCTTTGTTTGCCATACTTCTAGATCATACTATGCCATTTAGGAGACCAGATGATATACCATAGGAAAACATATTATATTAATATATCCTGGAGCTCTTGCAGATCTCCACAAGTCAGATACAACCCTTAGCCTTCAGAGCGGGTACCACTACTATGATATGGTGGGAGAAACCAAGAAAAGCTGCACAGAGATGTGAAGGTCCAAGGATCTGGGGCAGGATAAAAGGGACACTTGACCAGGCTGGACATATAAAATGTGCAGGTAATGCACAGAGCGAATCCATTTGAAGTTTTGGGGCGTGGGGAGAGAAATAATTTAAAGAGTCTCAAAACAGTACAGATGTACGAAGTCTACAACATAAGCTCTCATAGATTCAGCTTTGGATTACAGAGGTTCAAGAGATCAAAGTAGTAGTAACCAGAAGGGACAAACCAGAGACAGACGCAGATAAAAGGAGAGATGAAAGCCAAAAAAGCTTGGATAGGAAGCTGATCTTGGTAAATGAGAAACTGGGATTGGACTGAACTGGTACTGTTTGTTGGGTCTGTTCCCGTTTCTGGCCTTATCAGTTGCTACGGAATTGAAGCTTTGGGGTTTGGGGGTGGGGGTGGGAGAAAAACGGTATTTCCATTCTTCATCCTTGTCTAGAAAACCTTCTGCATGTAAGTCATCCACAGGCTGCAAGGATCCTCTTGGGCTAAAATGCTGCTCAGGGTGATGGTGGACCCAAATTCGGCTGTGCTACAAGCTCCCCAAATGTCTGTCCATTTGGGACACATTGTCTATTCTTTGTCTTACCTGCTTAGACAGACATTTTACACTTGCCTATATACAACATCTGCCAACATACTGTCAGTACATTGAAGAGGACTCAAAGGAAACAGGAAGTGTGAATGGCTGCGGTTGCCCTTGGTAGGACACAACTGCTGTGTGATTCACTGGGGCAGGCAGCAAGCCTAGGCAGGGCTCTGCGCCAGTGCCCTAGGTGTAGATCCAACTAGCAGGAGATAAGAGCCTTTTGTCAGCTGGTGGGGTATTTAATATCATTTGAAAGGAAGCGTTCCCATTGTGCAGCCTGAGCAGGTAACACTAGTAGTCTGTACTAGTCTGCCCTGAGCCCATCTTGGCTTCTTGACAGAGGATCAATTAGTCAGTCAGGGAAAGGGCCTGATCCTCAATTCCATGGCTTGTGGAAGAAAGCTCCTCTGAGTAAGCAGGTGGGGCTGATCAGCTCCCACAGCTGCCCTGGATAAACAGAGATTTGTATCCTTCCCTTCTCTGAGTTGTCGTGTTTGGGCTATCAGTGCCACAGGAATCAGAAGGGCTGGAAAGAAGAAGATGAGGATGACGACGACAAGAAGAAGAAGAAGAAGAAGGATGGGGAATTGTAAGGAAGAAGGTGCAGTTGGAGCAAGAGGCATGACTGTATGGAGAGAAGGTGAAGTAGTCCTCTTGCAGGACTGATGAGGATGGATGGAGGGACCTCTTTGAGCAGTGGGGCCTAAAAAGGAGTGGAACAAGTGATAATAACAGGAAAATGCTCATCTCTGAATCTCTGGGCCTGAAGCTGTGGAGAAATGCTGCAGCATAGTGATGTTATGCACTGTGGGCTGGGCTTTGGTGTTGAGGGGGGCATTTGTGCTCAGAAACTCCTGCTGTACTCTATCCAAAATGTGTTTGGGAAGATTGGCTGGGACTTATGTGAGCAGTTTTGACATTGAATCAGTTTGAAAAATGAGATCTAAATGATCTTGTGACTTGAGAAATCCAGCTTGGGGCAGAGGGAGGGGGGGATATGGCTCATGAATTGTTTGATTTTCTTTTTTTCCCTCCTCCTCCTTCCCCCAGCCCCCCATGCGTGGAGGTAGATAAGCACTATGTCCTCTCCAGCCTCTTCTCTCTATCTTTCTTACTGAAACTCCCTGCATGTTCATCCCCGCCCCAGGCTGGAAAGCAGGCAGCTTGCACCACCCTCAGTGGAAAGGTTGTGGCTGCACAGAGCTCACCGATTATTTGCAAGCAGATAAAACCCAAATTTTCCTCCTTGCTGTTGTGGAGCTGCACTGCAGCAATCTCCAGCTGCCATCTGCTGGTAACTGTGCTGCACCAGAGCTGGTAGGCCAATGCTTTGCTGCAGGACCAGGACCACCCCTGGGGTTCTCCCTGGGCCTTGCACCCTACAGCTCAGGTGGTAACTGGGTCATCCTTGGGGGAAAGGGAGCTGCAGAAAGAGCCAGACAGGCTCCTGAGCTGGTCTGAGCAAAGCAGGTGCATGTGAAATGGCAAAGAGCTACCTGGGCGAAGGGGGCCTTGTTTCAAGGTGCATGTGTGTGTAGGGGGGGGGGGTGATTCAGCCCTAATATAGCAGAGCACTGAAATACAAGCACTGGAGTAAACCTGATGATTTACTGGGGACTAATTTTTTGTTTGTTTGTTTTCTTTTTTTTTAGATAGATACTAAAACTGACAGGAGGTAGGGGGAGGTGGAGGAGAGAGACAATCCATTAGTATTTTTCTGCTGTTTTCTAGTCTCACAGAAAAACAAGTTAACAAAGAATAAAGTTGTTACTGAGAACACAAGTCTCTAGCTAGTGTTTTGCATTGAATCCAGTATTATATTCTATAATCAGTGTTGTTTGGCTCCTGTGTTATTCTACTGTATATTTGGCAAAGGAGGTGTGAGTCGAACTGGTCCTATGTCTATTGCATGAATACTACCTGTTCCTCACAGCATGAACAGTTAGTTCATCGTGCCTTTTGCACCTCCATCTGATCTGGGAAAACCCTTTCCCTGTCCATAGCTCCATGCTGCAGCTGCCTCTCTTATCTTAGGCCTTGTCAGGCACATCAAGTAACACAGTGGTGCTGTATGACCTGCTGGCAGGCGTCTGTCCCCTCTGCATATGGCCAACACATCACCTCTTCTGATTTTGGGTTACAGCATAAAGGTACTGGTACTGGTAGGTCATTCCTGCTTCCCCTGCATGCAAGACTCCTTTAGGTGGGAGGTGAAATGCCACAGATACTGCCAGAAGTCAGCTCAGAAATCTATTTCCTAGGATTCCGAAGGGGGGTTTCCTAGGGCTGTCGCAGTGTGGATATGGCAGGGTGCATTTATCCTTCGAAGTGATTGAGGCCAGGACTGATACTGATTTGAGAAGCATTGCTTAACATTAAATGAGAACTAATAGACTCAAGTTCTTACAAAAATATATATATATGAAAATAAAAGGCTCTTTTTTTCCTTCTACCTAGGCAATTAGTCCTTCTCTTGAGAGAAAGATGGAAGTGTGAGCTTCAGATTTTACTGTCCCAGAGAGAATCCATAGCAGAGGCATAGTCTGACCTCTGGAAATGCTGCAGTGAGAGCTCGCGCCTTCCTCCAACACCAGAGGTTCCTATCACAGGACATAAATCCAAAGGAACTAGTTTTCATCGGATTACTGCTCACAGAAGAACTTGTTTCTCAGGGTCTCTTGTTTCACAGAGAACTGATGCTACGGCTGACGTCTGGAAGGTAGCCTTGCATCAAATACTAGAGCTCACACTGGAGAGTGCAAGAGTTTAAGAGAAGAGCCTCAGCTGAGTGCCAGCATTTGCAATTCTCTTGTGAAATTAGTGAGGTTTATTGTTTTTCCTAAAGTCCCAGTTTCTGGAGTCAGGGGATTGCAGCAAGCATCCCAAATTTCATGCAAATATGAATTTCATTGCTAGAATTCCTTGTGGTGGAGAAAAGTATAAAAATGCATCCTAGGGGAGCAGAAAGAAGAAGGAACAAAAAAGCTATTCTACTAAAAATAATTAAAAAATCCTCATGATATCTAAGCCAATATCATTCGATTTTGGCCCCCAACTCAAGAATTTTTAAGACTTAGAATTGGCAGTAACGAGACTCCCCCAATGCTTTGGCCAAGAATAAGGGCATTATTTTTTTGTGTCCTGGCCAGAGTCCTGAACGAGATTATTCCATTTCCATGTACTTAAAATCCTTCCCTGGAATTTCAGCTCCACAAGGGGTTCTTTATCACATTCTGTCCTCAGCTTCTCCAGGGCATCATGAAACAGCAGCATCCTCCCACAATAAGTCTCATCATAACGTGCAAGTTGATGGCAGTAGTTTATCAAGCTTTATGTATTCCTCAGGATACAACTACTCAACTAAGGTACTGAAGTCATATAAGTTACTAGTATTATCACGGTGAAGATTAGTATTTGGGGTGTTGCTGAAGAATGTCATAGCTTTTCTGTTTCATTCGAACTTTTTTGTAGGGCAGCTAAGTTGGAAACTCAACCAAAGAGACTTTTTATTTTATTTCTGTTTTAAGAAATATCACCCTGGAGGGAGCTGTCATTTTGGGATGCTGATTAGCTTTTGCAAGTTGACAGGGAGCAAGACCGCTTTCTCTGTAGTGATCCCAAGTTCTCTTGCCTAATCAAGCCGACACTGCAGTCTTCATGTGGAGGAAATGTAACCCTATCTCCCTGCCTGACAACTCCTTCAGTTTTGTATTTTCTTTCCTCAATCCTCACAAACTGTAGCAAACCATTAAGTCTGACTTTTCATTCTTTCAGTGACCATTTTGGCTCAGTCTTCCTTGCTGGTTCTTTTCCTTGGGGATAGTAATTCCGAAGACTATACTCACTTTATATATATGTAATATCCTTTGTCCTTAGAGGTTTTCAATATCTATTTTATCAACTAGTCAGAGGAAATGCAGCATCCTTCAAATATTCTTCTTTTAAGATATATATATATAAAAAAAGTGTATGTCCAGTTTGCTTTGAAAAATGTTCCAACTAGGAGTGGGTCAAAAGGCTTCACAGAAGGCTGCTGAAGCTAAAAAGGGGTCTTGCAGCTACTGCTTGCCTCATCCCCAGTTCCATTGAGAAGCTGTAACTGAGTAGCTGTGGGGAAGTGATATTAAAGTGTAACTGCCTTTCATTGGGCGTAGATGTGAAAAGTAGTTATCGCTTGTTCAGCGATAGCTTGTTGTGACAACAGTAGCTGCTGCTCCAAACTCTCAGGACTACAATCAAAGGAGAGGTAGCAGCTGAATCCAATGGGCAGAGGCATTTTCCCTGGGGCCTGGATGCAAGCATAGAGAACAGAGCATTGTTTGGGGGAGCCTTCATATGAGAAGTAGCACAGAAGACTAAGGAAGACATCATAACTTTTATAAAATGTCTGCAGAGCTTCAGGAAAAAATGCCAGATGGAAAGAAACTTTCCCTTGGTTCCTTCTGTTGGACTCCACTGTCTCTTTGAACATATGTAGGCTTGCACCAGACTTCACCTCCCAGCAAAACAACCACCAGAACTCTAAACACTGACTAATCTGTCAGAAGGGATAATGTCCTTATTTTGACTTCTAACTCAAAAATGAAGGTTATAATTCTTCTTTGCTATGGAGAAGGATTTTCTAAATAGTCACTGAGCAGAGATGGATCAAAGCTGCTGATACCTGATTGAATCCGCAGTTCCAAAACATCAAGCTAGTTGAGATTTGTGCTTTTGCCATAGAGTTTTTTACTTGAAATAGGACACACAGTGAAAATCACATGCACTGGATTGCATTTTAGTTGTGCATAGGGAGTGCTTTTTGGAGAAAACCTATCAAAATCACTTGTCAAAGACAAGTGTGTGTGGTCCCCCAGTGTGTGGTCTGTGCCATGCAAGGTCATAGCATGGAACAGCATGGGCCCATAGCATAGGCCTCCTCCTTCATGCATCCCACAGGAGCTTTTCAGGTGATTGTGTATCACTCCTGCTTTTACCAGTCTCAGTCTAAGTTCCTCATGATTCTTACACAGCAGACTGTAGGACAACAAGGGAAATTGGCTGTTCCTGTAGTATCAACCAAATATATTTTTTGAAGGGACCATGAAACATGACCTTATATGCCTTGCTTTTGTGTATTACTTGTTTTGCTGGGACCTTCCTGGTCCACCTATAAAGCCTTCAGGGCTTTGGTTGCCTTTTTTTTTTTTTTTTCTGCTGACTAGAACTCAAAAACATCCCACAGAGACCATTACATATTGCCAGCCCTGTCTCTTCTTTTCTTCCCAGGCAACCTGACTCTACCCCCACCGTAAACCAGCTCCCCTTGCCTGGCTGTTGTCTTCAGAGGCACCCAGAGAAAATGAAGTGAAGTAGACTTGTTCTTACTGCAGCTCCTCTCTCTCTTCTGTTTGTTCATTTATTGGTAATGAATCTTCAGCTTGCTAGTGGTATCTAATGGCCACAAGTTCACAACAGCCTCACTGTGCTGTATCACCACAACCACAGCACAAGTGAATGATTCCACTTATTAGTTAAGTGTCTAAGATGAGATGGACCAGGAGCAACAGCATAATCAGTAGAGTAAGATTAGTGTTGTCTTTAGCTGTGTTTCATGTCTTCATCTGGTCTCCATTATATTCTTGTTTAGGTCTGGTTCTGGCAATGAGCTTTCTCTGGTGATTCACAGATCAGCTCCTAGGGCCTGTGCAGCTCTCAGCAGGAATGCAGTAAATTCTTCAGGGAAAGGGTGGTCCTTGGTGGGGTTTGGTGTCATATTGTTAATGGCTATCCTGTAAGACAAACAGCTGACATCTGCAAGATATTCCAACCCAGTTTGCCTTTCTTCTGTGGAAGATGAACAGCCTAGTTCACCTTTCTTGTGTTTCCTTAATTTTTCACTCCTCCTTTAGTTTCTCAGATCGTTTCATTTGTGCTCCAAACCTGTGCTATCTTTCCAAAAAAGCAGTACCTAGAGTCCTAATACAGAGTGCAAACAGATCACTTCATACATTAAAAGTGCTCCTAAAAAATAATAATAAAAAATTATTCCCAGGGCTTTTACCCAGAGTTCTGCATGGAGTTGGCAAAGACATTACATTATGTAATAACTAAATCTTCATTAGTTATATCTGTTTGCTTTGTGCCTTCGTGACAATGATGAACGCTGTAAATAAGTATATTGTCCCATCTTAACAAGGATAGCGTATCCATCAATAAGGACACTTACTCTGTTGAGATCTTTACAAGGCTGTACAGGGAAGTAAATTAAAGGGAGAATAACATCCTTCATCTAAAATGTCCTTGTTTTGTCACTTAATGTTTTACCCTTGCTAATATCTTTCAAAGTCTGGCTCTTGGTCAGAAAAGTCACTCAGTAAATATGACATATTTTATCCAGCCTAAGTATACTCAGTCCTAGAATGATTTTTCTAGGCAGCCGTGGCTGCAAGTATAACTTGAAACTCTGCCTGTAGCTTCTCAGCTTAATTTATCAGCAGTCGCAGAAGTTTCTCAGCAGAGTGAGTGAGGCAGGAAGGGGCATCCAGAAGGTTACTGATGCTCAGCTGGATGAGGAGTGGTCATCCCTTGTTCAGGCCAGTAGATGAGTGAATCTGAATAAAAGGCAGATGGGATGATGCTCTGTTCTCAGTAACATTCATTTTGGCCTAGAATGACTAGGTTGGTAACACCATCCTTAGCCCAAGGCATCTCCACTCAGCAACTATCTCAGTTACGTGCAGGAAGATTATATGCTTGCTTATAACTGCCTTCAGGGACATACTTAATCTATACACAGATTATAGGATCACAGGGCCACGGCGATTGCATAGGAGCTACAGGTGATCTTCAGGGTATAGAGGGAGGAGGAAAGCACGAGTCTGTGCTGCCTTTGGGACAGGGCCCTGCTTAAAGCTGCCTACCAAGAGGAGGACCTAGAGACAGCATGTCCACCATAAACCCCTTTGCCTTTGTACCAGCATTGTGAGGTTGATGCTGAGCAGAGACATCAGCTGTAGGCTTGCAATAGTAGTGGACAGGAGTTGTCTCCGACACATGGAGCTGTGAGCTTTCACTTGATGTGATATACACGCAAAGCTGGATAAAGGAGCCTGCCATGGTGAAGGACTGAGGTTCCACCAAAATCAAACATGTTCCCTGGCTATTCTACACAGTGCTTATACCGCTGGTTTCAGCACAGTTTCCTGAGTCACTCCAGTGTAAAAAAATAATAATAATAAAAAGAGAGAGAGAGAGAGAAAGAAAGAAAGAATTGGAATGATGGGCCTGCTCCAGGTTTACAGGACAGGCCAGGAGTGAAAATCAGTGTGTGGCCTGCAGAGGGAAGAAAAGAGCTGTGGTAGCATCCGCAACAGTCTCTTGCTCCTCTTCCCTCTGTTTCTGCTCCCTACTAAGCCATTCCTCAGGAGCAGCCTCTGATCTGAATAGCTTGCATTTAAGCATTAGATATATTAAAAACCCATTCATATCAAATCAGAATTAAACTCCTGGATTTTATTCAAGAGTCATTCCCTCTGAGAAAGGGCTGAGAAGAAAATAATGGTTAACTGAATGCCTTACCCATCCAGTATGCACAAAAAAAATCCCCTCAGGAGGTAAGAAGTGAGGCTTGACTATTGTCTTGCCTCAATGCATTGTTATTTGTATATAGGCCAATTTCTCAATCCATTTAGAAATTCACTAATTGTCATTGGAGCTATTTGCTGACAACTGTGAAGTAGCTTCATAATGAAGAGGAAGTCCATTTATTCGTTAACATTTGCAAAAATAATTGCCTGTCACTTAACCGAACATCCTTTGCCCCCAAAACACTTGCGCTTCAGCATTTTTTTCTGAGCTGCGCTCTTTGAAACGCCACTTAAAATTTCCAGTCCCTCAAGGGCTCATTCTCAGCTGCTGTGACATGAGTCAGAAAACACACTCCACAAGAGGACACTAAATGTCCTGTCAGTTTTGCTGCAACAAGAGGAGAGCATATTAATAGAGCAGCATTGCCGTACTCCAAGAGGCCTCTGGCAGTTGCATTTCAGCTCCAAGATACTACTAAAAACTGCCGGGGGTTAAGAGACTGTGACTCCCCTGCTCCTCCACTGGACATTGTGGCAGTAGTGGAAGAAGTCTCACCTGCAAGGACCGAGCACCTACAGGACCACCTCTTGGTGGCTGCCTGAGGAGATGGGTGTACAGGGTAGCCCCAGCCCCACTGCCCAAGTGCCTTCAGCTTTCTTCTGCCTCCCCTTTATTAGTCCCACAAGAAGGGCAAAAGAGACGCAAAATAAAGCCCAGCTAGGCATGCAGAGAAAGTGCCAAGAAGCGAGCCCTGAAGCAAGGAGAAAAGGTTTGGGGAAGGTGGAGGAGAGAAAGATGTCTTGGGCAGGGTCGGGAGAATGCAATGTTCTCCCCATGGAGAGAGACTTCCATTCCTCATCTCAGCATAGCCCTCTGCCCATGACACCTGTCAGCATAGATGGCTCGTCTACCAGCTCCATTTTGTGCCTCAGTGAACCTCTGAGAGGGCTTTATCCTTTACATGTAGCCACACACTCCTTTCCTCCCCTCCCATTTCCTCTGCCATCCTCAGCGCTCCCACCAACAGGCATAAAATATGCCAACTTGTCCATTAGTTCTGAGGAATCAAAATTTAGCTTTTTTATGCTACTGAGAAGCTTTGAAGTGCTCTGAATATCAGGGAAGATGGATTTGCTTTAACAGCATACACAGGTAACCAGAGCATCTGAAGTGCCTTGCCAAGCCTCCTAGAGATAAGTGGGAGTAATCGTAAGTAACTCCCCCAAAATCAATAGAGATTTGCCTATTTATAACAGCTGGTCTTCTGCCACTGTGACGTATCTTACTCCAATGATTGCTCCATTGTATGCAGGCTGTGTTGAATTTTTATTGCTTCCCAGGCATGTGAAGTCCCCCCTCCGCCCCATCCATTCCACAGGACAAGGAGCACCATGTCTCCTCAGGGTGGACGGCTGCCAATGTTGACTTAAGAGCAAGGCGAGCCAGGGAGCGCGAGATAAATGCCGCTGTCAGATACGGCCCAGCAGAGCCGTGCTTCTCCCCTGGGTGCGTCATGAGCTGCATGTCTCACCTGGCATGCCAGCACTGTGGGAGGCCAGTGCCTGGGGCCAAGGATGCCTTACACCTTGGGCTTGCATCATCCACCTAGCTGTTGTGGGCAGGGACAGCAGTGGGACGTTGGTGACAGCTGTGCCCCAGTGGGAAGTGCGGGAGGAGCACGCATTTGCACTGGCCCCAAGGAGCTGGCTTGGAGCACGCCTCCCTGGCTGACACCAGGGAGAGGAAGGCCATAAGACCGTGGGGCAACGAAGCAGGACACCATCGTGGACAGACTCAGGTATTGGGTGCTTCTGTGACATAGCCACCACAGTCCTAGCCTAGTGCACCAGCAGTAGGGCTGGCCCCACAGCTTGGGTGAACTGGTCAGTGTTATAATACTTGTCGGGATCCTGCAGGCACAAGTCAATGTCTTTCTAGGGTGGGGGTGGAGGGTGGGGGGTCAGGAGACTTGTGCTGGGAATGGGATTTTTAGATTTATTTGCTTTTTAGGCATGTCAATATTGCAAGTGTTTGCAAGTGTTAATTTTCACTGGTACAGTGTCTTAGGATGATGGGAGGAAAGGAGCTGGGGTGGGTAAGTGTTTTGGATTGGGTTCCCTGTAGACGGCTGGATTCTTGATTTGGGTGGACGAGAGAAACTATTCTAGTTGTTTCTTGGGCAGGAATTTGATGCATTTCAAGATTAGACGACTGTCTTTTTGGTTTTGAGTGCTGCAGTGTTAAGAGGAAAGTGTGTGAGTGAGTGTAAATCAGCTTTGTGCACTGAGAGCTGCCTGTTTACACTAGGGGATTTAGGTTTCCAGATACTTAATTTCTGGTAACTGTACTTCAGATTGTTGAAGCAGTTCAATCCTGAAAAGCCTCCTGTGGATAATGAGACTATGAAGAGGTGCTGCTCCCAGAGAGCCTCAGACCTGGGAGCAGGGGTGGGCAGAGGCCTCGCTTTAGTAATGCAATTAATTAGCAAGTCAGTAGCCAGCATTTGCAAGAAAATTCATTGCAAGATTCTAAGTGAGATACTGGAAGAGATGAGAATAAAACAAAATAAAAGAAAGATTTTGATGCTTCCCTTGAAACAAGAACAAATGAAGCTCATATCCGTTTGAAAAGTCACACATGATATTTCGTGGGTGGAGAACCCACGAAGGCAGGGAGAGAGGTTGTGGGCCTGGAGATGGTTCTACTTGAGGACCACAGGGGAAAGCTTGTGCCTTACGGCTAGCTTTGTCACTGCTTCACAATCCTGGTAAGAGCACTGGCACACTACTCTCCCAAAGCTGTCAGAACAAGGGAGGAGCAGTGGGGCAGCATGACCCACACAACAACCTGGGACAACCCTGATTCAGAGGCCCAGGAGAGCTGTGCTGGCGCTCCAGGTTTCCTGCTGCAGGTCAAGCAGGGTAGGTCTGCCAACTTTTTCCTCAAACCAGGTTTGCACCCTCAGACCTGAGGACCCCATTCCACGTTGGAAGGTACGAAATAGCTGCAGGCACGTGTAATGCAAGGACACTTCCAGCCAAGTCAGAGCATTGCAGAAACAAGACAGGGTAGCAGGAATGTTTTCCCCACTCCACAGTGCTGCAAGGCTTCAGAGGAAGGTCCTGTAGGGCAAAGGACGCCAGTCTAGATCTTTTAAGAAAGCAACAAAATACTGTTGGCTCATGCTGTCACTGGCTTTGTTTTTCCAAGTGTGAGAATAAGGTCTCCAGCATGCTGAGGCATCACAAAGGAGTGCAGACCCTGGAGAGCCATTGTGCTTGAGTCAATGGCTAAGATTGAACTAGAGCCCTTATAGGCAGGAAGCTCATCTCACTTGGGTTGCTGGCTCTCCAAAAGAGCCAGACACTTTCCTCCTGTAAGACAGATTTTTGTCTTGAGCCATGGACTGGGAGAAATGCTGGTGACTGAGCTCCTGAAGGCCCCTGTGGAAGCTGTGAGTGTTAGTCCTTGCCAGGCCTTCTTGGATGGATGAGGATGTTTGAGTTTTGGGGGCTGGTATTAAGGTCTACATAATCTTCTATGTGTCCTAAGTCTTCTCGTCTTTCTCTTAGCATGCAGCTAGAGCCCTTCATGTTTTTTTTCGACAGCCCCTAGTGCAAACCCCGCTGTGCCTGCCAGAGTAGCAGCTGCCAGGCAAACATCTCACAAGGAAATCTGTTGTAGCTTCCAGCTCTGCTAGCTCTCTTTGGGAAGTCACCTGCCCCTTTGCTGTGTATTTTACTGCAGTATCTCCTCTATAGGAGCACTCATGAAATGCCTCCAGAACATCATTCATGATCTCCTTGGTGCTACCACAGGTGGGGAAGCTAAGGCAGAGAAATGAAGCTCTCTTGGAGGGGCATTCACAGCACTACGTGCACTACATGGAGCTGTCAAGGAGAAAAGTAGCTCTTCTTTAGCCAGTGAAGAGAGAGGGAGAGATATCTCCAGAGGGTGACCAGGGCTAGCTGTGATTTGGAGATGCTTGTCTTTTTAAACCAGGGAGGAAACAGAGGCCACAGGCCCATGTGACATTGGTGGTGGTACTGGGATCCAAAAGATGGATGAGATGAATGCTTTTTAGCAGCCTTAAGGACCACCCTGCTAAAGCCAGCAGTCTGGCTTTTGGAGTACATTATGACTAGCAGTTCAAGTGCCTGCAGGAACATCCTGGACACCTCCTCCCCCCCCACCCCCAAACAAGACTGAAGGGCAGAGGGAGGTGGAGGAACAAGTCCTGCTTGGCTCAAGTGTAGGAGGCGGAGAAGGGCAAGACATTCCTGTACAGCTGGGAAATGGCAGACTGCACCACGTGGCTGCCAACGCCTCCAGGACAGGCAGGAGGAGCTGGAGTTACCAGTTTGCTGCTGTGCAAACTGTGGGGAGAGGCCCCCTCCTACCTGCCTGTGCCCAAGGCACTTGCTGCTCCTGCTGCTGGTGCACTTTCATCACGTAGAGACCTTGGCTGAAGCCCTGCTTGTCTCACAAGCACCTTAACTCCCTCACTGCTGGCTGTGGTGGTGCTGAAGAGCCTGTTGATAAAACTTAGACATCTCCTCTGCTGTGTTTTCCTCCTTTTGCTACACACAAAGTGATAGTGTTCACCTTAACATGCTTCCCCTCCTGCTGATGGGCTGCTGTGGGTCTCTCTGTAGCACAGAGGATCTCTGAGCTTCAGTGAGAGGCTGGGAAGGAGGCAGCACACGGCTGGCCTGAGTGAGGATGGAGCACCAGTGCCCTGCCATGGCTCCATCCCCTGCCTGATCTGGGCTCTGAGAGCCTTGGCTTAGCAGTCTGAGTGTGGGTCCAGCACCCTAGGGTGGGCTGTGCTTTCCAGCTGATGCCCTGCTCCAGGGTGAGGGCAGTGGCCAGTCCTGGGCCATGCACAGTAGCGGTGCTTGTGTCCCCAGGCTCTTCTCACCTTGACTGCTGCCAAGGGCTCAGTTTATCCTTCAGCTTTGGTTATCGTTTTTTTTTTTAATTATTATTATTTTAAGTGTAGCTATACTTCAATCACAAAGTCCAAGAGGCCCTTTGAGAGCAATTCTCTGAAAATTCCAAACCTATTGGCTTGTTCCCATTCCCTTGGTGGAAAGACCCACTCCGAGGGGCAATGGGGTTGGAGTGTCCTGCCTGGTGCGGAGATTTGGAACAAGGACTGCTGGCAGTCCCCTTCAGCCCTGATTCGTGATTTGCCTCAGTGCTGTATTTTGTGCCCAACAAAGAACTTTTAGAAATATGAAATGAACCACCCAGTCTAGGATCTTTTGTCCTGGCTCTTGCCATGCAGGGGGAAGTCTACATAATGATGTCATGGACATGCCTGCCATGTGCTTTTGATTTATTTACTTATCTTTTTTTACCTTTAAAGCCCATTAGAGGTTTTCAAGGTTTTTCCCTGCATGTGTGCAAGCTAGAAGCAACTTTACTGTCTAGTGAAAACTGAGATTGTCACTGAATCACAGGACTCAGGCACCTGGTGCCTTAAGGCAAACACAAGCTAGACCGAAACTTAGAAAAGCAAAGTTTGCTGCAATAGAAATTGAAATATCATTATTACTAACTGCCCATATTATGATAGCACCAAAGAAACCAACCACAGATTAGCATCAGATCATGCTAGGTGCTAAATAAACACAGAACAAAATGTTTGTTCCTCTAAGAGCTGCCCATCCAAATGTACTGTGAATATTTATTTCCAGCAAGAGTATGTGGACTCCTCTGTTTAGCTGGCCATGGTCAGCAGATCCTGCACAAAAAGACATTTCATGCAGGCATGGCCTAAAAACCCACACCCAGAAGAAAGAACAACTCCTCTCTTAACTCAATTTTCTTTGGAGGAACTTTCCCTTCCAGGACACTATAGAGTAAGGTGATGGGGAACATGGGGGAACAAGCTGATCTGGTATTTATTCCTTTGCCGTCCTGGCAAAGGCTATCCCAGATGTGTAAATGGGAAGCAGAAATGACCGCTGGTCAGAGGACAGAGAAGCCTCTGAGAGAGCTGCTCACACACCAGAGGGTAGTACGTGGAGGGCCTTGATCGTTAGCCGTGGTCCCAAAGCTATGTCAGGGGTCCCCGGACAAGCATTAGCCACAGTCCTGCCGTTTTCCCGCTGCCCACTCACACCTTCTCCACCCTGTTAATTATTACAAGGGAACCGAAGGAGGCCGATGTGCACCAAAGTCCAGTGCTAAAGGGAAAATCAGCAGTTCTTTCGCAGCCATGAGCCAGCCTACCTCAGCTACCACGGAGCTGCCCACGCTGCCGGAGGAGACAAGCACGCCCGCACCCTTTGGGGTGGCAGACATTGTCGTTGTCATTGTTTACTTCGCCTTTGTCCTCGCTGTCGGGATATGGGTGAGTCTCCAAGGTGACTGGGTTTAGCTCTGCCTAGGAGAGAGCACCAGGCCCCTCCTGCATGCAAAGGTATCTGCCTGCAAAGTGCCTGCGTTATTCCAGACCCTACTGAGCAGGTGTTGGAGGTGACAATGATCTCCATTTGAGCACTCATCACTCCCCCACTTCCCCGCATGGGGACAACTATGTGGTCATTCCTTGCATTCTCTGAATGCTGTTCTGGAGCTGGGGTCCATCTCCAGTGCTGCAGCATAGTCTCAGACCACGCTGGTGGCAGGAAACAAGGGCAGGAAGGCTGGGGTGGTGAGGAGGAAGAATGAAATGAAATCTTAAAAAGATTGTTATTTATTATTTGTTCTCCTTGCTTTGTGAAGGCCTCTTTCACAGATATCTACAGTGTTCTGGTTGGCTGAAGTGTTTTTCTCAATCCTGAGGGAATTCAAGGAAAAGTGATTAAAGAGGCTCAAGCAGCCTCCCTCCAAAGTTGGGCCACCAGAACTCCAAATGGAGAGAGGCAGAAGCGGAGTGTAACCTGGCAGAGCTAGTAGATAGACTAAACTATTTCTGGAGCTGATGCTGATACCAAACACTCGGACATTTTCTGACTTGGTGATAGTACTGCTAACCAGTCTGGGTAGTGCCATGCAGACTGGTGTTTTGCAGCAAACCAGTCTAGTATGGTGCCCAAATGCCAGGGCCTAGTGGCTGAAAACACTTACACTAGGGGTGCTTGCTAGCCTATGGCTATCCTATGGCTCTTGAAATCCCTGCAGTACCCATGCGGCCTAAACGACGATGAGTAACATGACCACGCTAATGCAGGGCTCCTGGATAGCTTGAAACCACAGCAGTGAGAGGACACTAGGTGGCAGGGGCTGCTGAAATGCACAGTGCTAGTCACCTTGGTGTGGAGATGCATGCCATGCCCAAATTCATTCCTCGTCAGGATCCTATGGGATATGTGCTTGTCTCCTACTTCCCACTCTTGGGCCATACAATCCATCATTTGGCTCTGAAGGTGTTTGCTAGGTACTTGGCAACTCTGAGCCATATGAAGATTTGGGTCTGCAACACCAAGGAAAGCTGCCCACTTTCTGGTTAGGATGTAAGTTAAGAGGAAGCATTTCCCTCAGCATGGTCCAGCTGCACTGATGGGATATGTTGGCCGCTTCCCAGGGCATGGCACTGATTGTTTTTTCCCTCACACTGGGGAGAGATGATTGAACTTCTGCTTCTCTGGTGCTGCGCTTCCTGGGGTCTCCACAGCACTCAGAGTCTCTGCTTTGCCTGAAAGGACATCATGAATACCATGGCTTCTTTCCTCTGGCCTTGTCAGAGAAGAGTACCTGGCCTTCCTTAGGTTTCAGCAATAAGATTGCTACTGCTTTCCCAGTGATGGCAAAACAGAGATAAAGCAGCTTCTCTCTGGGCACAGGAAGATGATGACTATTAGGTCCCACCAGGCACTATGTTCAAAGAAGGGCTCTGCCAAGGTCACCACCACCAGTACTGGAAAACCACAGCTTGGCCCACCTCCACTAGCTGACACCTGCACACACATCTTTCCTCCCACATTCAAGTAGGCAACTGAGAGAATGTAAATCCTCTTCAAAATCAGGTCCCATCTGCATGGGGCCTTGCTTCAGCCTACATCAGAGCTACCTGCAAACTGTCTTTCCAAGCTGCTCTGAATAGGGGGTCCAGATGATTGCAATGATACCCAAAGGAGCTGAACTAGAGTGGTGCGAGAGACAGCTGACAGGATGTTTCAAGGCTAGTGGGATGGGTGCTGAGTCTGGCTTGAGGGTGCTTACCTTTTTTCTATGTTTTTCAGTCATCCATACGAGCAAGCCGAGGGACCACTGCAGGATATTTCCTGGCAGGACGATCTATGACCTGGTGGCCTGTGAGTGAATTGCTCCCTCTGTTTCTAATGGTTTGAAAATAATTCTAGAGCCAAAGGAAGCAGGTCTAGCAAGGGGACTCGGTTCATACACTTTTTGACCATAGCCTTGAGACACAGGGAATCCACAAAAAAAAAAAAACATCCCATGCAATTTTGCTAATGGGCTGCAGCCTGGAGCTAGCAGGCCAAAAGAATAGCTTAGCATCTTCAGTTTTTTCAATGTTCAGTTTCTCCACTATTCGTGTGAATGAGCTCTGATTGCACATCTGGGTCTGAAATTCCTTGGTCTCAACTCACTAAACATACAATTGTCCCCAAGGCCAAGAGAGCATTAGGTAATCTAGGAATGTACTATCCAGTAAAAATGCATTTAGAGATTCAAGAGGAAAATAATCCCAAATCTCTGGACTTGTGATCCAAGGCTTTGCTATTTAAAGTCGACATTATTGACTAACAATGTAAAGGATATAAACTTCAAACCACCACAGTATAAATCTTCACTATGAAAGAAACAAAATCTATTGAAGGTGCCTTTTCTTGGGAGTGAAAGGTACATATAAAAATAATTTAAAGTTTTAAAGGAATAAAAATGCCACAGGAACAAATACCCTTTTCAGCCAGTGCCGTACTCTAGCATCATATATTTCTGCAGTGAGTCATGGGTAATGGAATGCACCTCTCAACCAAAACACTGTATTTTTTTCTTTTTCTTTCTTTTTTCTTTTTTTTAATTTGGATGCACATTGCTCATAAATTCACTAGACTTAATTTTCAGCCCTTTCCATCAGAGACACATACATGTCTCTAAAATATGTTATTTCTTAAATGTTCTTTATACTTCTGTCTCAGCCAAGTGGCATTTAGTAAAAAAAGCTTAGCTTGATGCTTTTATCTAATTAGGAAGGGAGAAATTAGAAGATATTAAAATACAGTGTTTTCAAATATCCATATCCTCCTTCTTTTAAAACAAAATTCTCATTGTTCTTGGGTCCAACCACAGGTGGCCACAGATTCTGTTGGGTTAAACATGTGGGTGTAGGTTGTTCTTCACTCTTGGCTCTTCTAACTTACCTTCTTAGGTCCAGAGCAACCTCTAATGATGTTCACTTTTTGATTGTGATTGTCCAGCTAGAGAGCCAATTCGAGCTCTGCAGATCTTTCTGCAGGTTCAGGACCTCATTCTCTTGACCTTGAGTATGCAATTTACACATGTATTTTTATGGTAGTGACAGATTTCTGCTGTGTGTTGGACAGCCTCAAACAAACCCTGACATTATGGCTGCTGCTCCTGTGCGACAATCTTCTGTATTTCTGTGTCTCTCTGATGTGTATCAGGAAAGCTGTTTACATTTCTTGGGAGCTCCAGTCCCTATCCAAGGTGCAAATTCTCATTGCAGCTGCCAGTTCTCTAATCAGGACTTTTCTTAGGCAAGAAGGAAGAGCTGTTGGCAGGATTCACTGTGAGCATTCATGCCATATTAATGTTTTACTTTGTGCAAAAGAGAGAAGCAGGTCAAATTCCATTATTCTTTGTTTCAAGTTGAGCAGTGCCAGGGAGATAAATGCTACTCATAGAATATTTAGCTAAAAGCAAACTTTCTCGGGAGAGTTCACAGCTCAACTTAGCCTTTTGGTAACTTCTCAGCTGACCTTGAAAGGGATTTGGCCTTGGCATACAGAAAGGAGGTGAGGCTTTGTGCCAAATAAAAGTAGTAATTAAGTCAGATATTCTTTGGCCTGTGTTTAAAGCAGCCTGGAGCTTACATTCTTCTAATTAAGGGGTCAATGAGCCATGCTAGCGACAGTATTATAGTCAGCCTGAAGCATTAGCATTTTCCTACCTACTATAGAGCTGAGTATCTTTGAACCTACCTACAGGCAATGAATACAAAAGGCTGCATGTTTCTAGCATTGTCCCTGCTGTGCGTCAGTGATCCGCTGCTTCCTTAGAAAGAGTTCTGAAAGGGCGTTTCTGTGACCATGGCTATGTAAACACCACATCATGTTCAGTGCAAGACTTAAAGAAAGAGGGATCTCTGCAAGCAACAGAGAGGTAGAGCCTGAAGGGTCAGCAAGGTTGGAGAAGGCACCTTGCTAGCTGTATAACAAGAAAATGGAGAAGTTCATCACATTTCCTGGACAGTGACGTGTCTGGTTTCGTTGCCACCAGACTTCCCCTCCCTGCCACAACTGACATGTATCTAAGGAAACCATTGCCAAAGTGAACTCTGATTAAAATTTGTGTTAGAGTGGGTAGAAGGCAACAGATACACCTTTAAGACATAAATATGTAAGGTGTTTATAAAGGAGGGAGGAGAGAACCTAACTCTCCATTACTGCCCAGCCACCTGCCTGAAAGGAGATAAGACCCTGGGAAAAGCAATTGAGGGAAACGTTTGCACTAATATAGAAATTTCTTGAAGTAACTTGCTGTTTTTTTTGTGCCTGTGCTGTGTGTTTCAGATTGGAGCATCTCTGATGTCAAGCAACGTGGGCAGTGGCTTATTCATTGGCCTGGCGGGCACTGGAGCAGCTGGGGGCCTTGCTGTTGGGGGCTTTGAGTGGAACGTAAGAGTCAGCTAAGCTGGCAACTAAAATATCACTATTTACAGAAGGACTGGATCTTGTCTCCAAAATCAGCTGCTAATAGTGTCAGAAACTCCAAGTTCTCAAACCTCAGGAGAGAGACCTCCAGAAACTGAGACAGCTTTAAAAACATATCTTAATTTTACTTTAAATGGAATCCACTTAAATTATTAGCTCTTTGACCTTCCCACAAGCACATGGGCCATGTTTTTAAGCTTCAGTCTGCTGTCATCAAGACTAAGATAAAAGATACCATATGCCAAAAAGGTACCTGTATAAACACAGGATTCTGGGAACAGGGACTTTGAAAAAAAAGCACTATGTGCTGCTAAGTGCAGTGTAAAGCCATGAGACTTGGCAACACTGTATTCACCTGTCATCTTCTGAAATGTGACATCTCTGGGATGAACATCTGGGTGCAAAGGCAGGTCTCATTCTGCCCAATTGAAATAACCTGGAAAATTGACACTGATACCACAGAGAGCATGAAAACTGGGCCCTTTGCGTGTGACGCTAATGAAATTTCTCAGATGCAGTGATGAGAAGTGAGATTAGTGCCAGCCTCACAATACGCATTGCTCACCTACCTCTAAATCTCTTGTCTTCATCAGCAGAGACTGCTAATAGTGCTGGATACTTGCTAAGCACAGGCAGTGCCCACCAAAGGCTTTTTCCTGGTATGTGTATTCACTGCAGCTGTTTTTTCTAAACCATTAAGATCACCTTCAAATACTTTGTCAAGAACCCAGAGCCTGCATTCAGGCCGATGCATGTAGAACATATCAATATCACTGTATTTTACGTAAATCTGTGCAGATGCTTTTAGAAACCCATGAAGACAATAGCTTGAATTTTAGGGCAAATTTAACTTCATGTGTTTAGATACATTTCTTTGAGATTGGAAAGGACCTTAGAATATTCCTTTATTTTTTCCCTGCAGCATAGGATGCCACTCAGCTGCAGAATCAGTGGCAGTTACGGGCATCTTTTACCTACGCATGTCTTAGCCACTGCAGGAGCCATAGTTGTTCTCCTCAGTCTCTCACGGTCTTTGTCCCCAAGGTTCAGTTTCATTTCTGACAATTTAAATGACTAATCTAAGGAAAATCTAGACTAATATGAGATACTTGGATGAAAGGTAAGAGCCTGAGACATCCAGAAGGTGGGGTTTGATAGCTTAATGGCGTTTATATAAATTAAAGATCTCCTATTTGGGCTTTTGCTGGGTTTTGGAGAAGAAATACATGAAGAGAAATGCCTTTTTGCCTTCCAAAAGAGTCTTCACCTGTAGCAAAGCAATCAAACTGCCCTTGATCTGCCTGACATAGAAGCAGGTCTGTTTCTGTCGAAAGGAGAACGTCCTGGTAGAGTCTTGCCGTTGCTTATTTTTATGCTCCACAGGGAGAGTCTGTTGCCTCAGCCTCATCACTTGCTAATCAAGCAACAAGCAGATGCTCCCATCGTTCTCTGAATCTCTTAACTCTTCGTTGCCACAGCAGCAATGACTGCAAAGGCCAGCAAATACAACATCTCCTTTTAAGATACCCATAGCAACAAAATACATCGTCTTGCCAGAGGCACAGAGATGGAACAGGATATGTCACCCTGTGACAAAGAGGCAAGGGACGTAAGAGGAAAAATTCAAAGTTTATAATTCTATTGCAATAATTCATTTGTAATCATATCTTCTGAGCAGGGACAAAATCCTATATGCATCCCCCAGACTATTTCCCAAATACATTGCATAACACTGCACCCTTTTGCTTTCTCAGGGTGTCCACTGAGATGAAGGAGGGGACCTTCCCATGCGTTGAATCACGTGCATTTGTTTTCTCTTTCTCATTACCAGGCTACCTGGGCACTCCTGGCTCTTGGCTGGATCTTTGTGCCTATTTACATTGCAGCAGGAGTGGTCACTATGCCCGAGTACCTGCAGAAGAGATTTGGAGGGCAGAGGATTCAAATCTACATGTCTGTGCTGTCACTCATTCTCTATATATTCACCAAGATATCCGTATGTATCCAGTTGAATGCTATCCTTGTGTCTAGGGCAGGCACAAAACAACACAAGGCTGCTCAGAGATAACTCAGATGTCCTCGAAAGGACCAGCTCAGCTGTCAGAAACAGTATCACTGTGTTACTGTGCTTTGCTCAAGTAAATAACTACCTCTGCATTGATCATGGAGACCTACCCCGAGAGAGAGAAAAAGAAAGCCCTCATTAAACAACAAGAACTTTACGGGGATATGGCAGCTAATTACTAAATAGTATAAATACTGTAGCTGCCTGCCTGCTTGTGCCCATCCATCAGAGCGAACCTTAGGCAATGTAGACAGGGGAGCAGTCGCGGCATTACCCCATCTGAGGATTTGGCAGGCTGCATCTTGTAGATGTGACATTCTCTTAAATCACCATAAATCTGCAATATCCTAGTGATTATTTTGATGCTGTTCTTGTAATTGAGTTTTCAACACTATGATATTAACATATTGCAGTTATTCCTGTCTCTCTCTGTAATTTGTGTTGTATGGTAAGAGGGAGATAGGTTCTAGTTTAAGACAAAACTCAGCAAAACTCCTGGCTGCTTGCTCCCTGCTGGTAGCATTGTACCCTGCTGGTAGCCAAAAGCAGTGTAAACTGTTGGATATTTTCTTTCATTTAAATGTCATGAATGCAGATGGATAACTTATGCTTAGAGATTTCATAAGGACTACCTGCACCCTTGAAGGGAGAAGACTATATTTTGGAATCTATTACAAGGACTGAAAATGTCTGTCCTTTGTGCCCAAGTTAGTTTTGACTGGACTCTGTCAAAGTATTTGATGTCAAACTGCCCCAGAAGACATTGACTGGAGATGCGGTGCCCACATGCCTTTGGAAGCAGACTTCCCAGGCTGGCTGTATCTCATGTCTTGGAAGATGTGTTTCAAGGAGCTAAATAAGAACCACCCACTCACTAGGCATTGCACTGGGGGATCTTGAGGAGAAGTGGGGATGTGAACAGGTTGAGAGTGCCGAATAGATTTCCTCCTCCAACAGCCAAGTGCTGGTTGTGTCATTCATTGCTGCTATCACTGTCTCAAGGTGCTTTGCTCTGCAGGATTGAAGCATTTCCTAAAATAAGTTCTTGCAAAGAGACCTTTGGAGCAAAATGGGGCATATGCAGGGTAAATAGAAGGTCTTTCCTGCTATAACACAGCACTGTGCACAGTCAGGCACTCAACAGGCATAGTAGGAAGAGACTAGTCTTTGAATATTACCTTCCTCAAGGCAGTACTTGCCAATGCCTTTCAGAGCAGCACCCGGCCCTAGTCATTGTTTTTTCATCTCAGTAGTTTCTTCTCTGTGCACCTAATTCGTGCATGGCTGACGGATGTGACTAGTGGAGTTTATGGGCACGACAGGTGCTTTCTATTAAGCACTGCTTTTGTAGAGAGCTAATTTAGCGGCTGGCTGGACAGCAGGCACTTGGTTACAAAAAGGATTTTTCCTCCACTTTGTTTTTTAACCAAACACAGGTTAGCAACTAGGACACTGTAGAGTGCTTTCTGCTTGCAAAGAAGAGCAGAAAACTGAATAAACACCATTGTCAAAGGAGCAACTCTGCATGGCTAGAGAGCTCTTTGCATTTCCTAGTAGGAAGTCAAGGGCCAGAATGCACAGTTGCTTCTGTAGTGTCCTGACGCCAGCACTTCAGAGCATGTCTCAGGGTTGTGGAATCAGGTGTCCTGGATGCTTGCTTTTCAGGTGCTTATTTGGGGGACATAAAATTCTTGCACCATACCTTCTATCTCACTTTGCAAATGGCATTGCCTATGTCTAACTAGGTTTACAGGTGTTCTTCAGGTTAATTTCCCAACATATACATGTCTGTCATATCATCTTCTACATCTGAAAGATATTTATCTGCATAATTCTAGGTTTCTCCCAGATGCTGGTTTCTCTCTCTCTGGTAATGGGTCCAATCAAAGTGAAGCCTATGGGGCTGTATTTCTGGTCAGGCCCTCAGCAGGTTTTACCTGCTTTACTGTTTTACTGGAATCACTCTAACATGCTGAATTGTGCAATAGAAAAGCAGGCTGCTGACTATTTCAGATGAGTAGGTTTCATGGTTTCATGGCACAAGATACAGTGATTCATCAGGGGTCTTTCAGGCTGAGACTATCTCCTGGCCATGAGGCCACCAGGCCACAGTGATAGAAAAAGCCTGGCCCGTGCTATTCACCCCACTTTCCTCATGAATCTGCTCTGTGGAGAGGTGGGCCCAATCTGAAGGCTCCTATCTGTTGCCTTCTCCCCATAGATCTCTTCGCAGTCAATACCTTCACATGCCATGAAGGGTACCTGTAAGATAGTCATTATTTTGGTAGCTTTGTGGTCCCTCGGGGCGGGACCTTGATTTTCAGTCTTTTGCTGCCCCATCTCTCAGAAACTGATAGCTGTGACCTGAAAGAGAAATATTCTTTACACTGAGTACAAGAAGATTCACTACCACCAGCCCCCTGGCTCTCTCCTCCTCTTCTACTTCACCTTCATGGTGTCCTCCCTTTGCTTTCACCTGCAGAAGGCTACAGATTGCTCCATTAGATTTTACTTGCATTAAGCACTGCTAAAGTCAGACCTGCTTTATTGTTTTTTCTTCCAGACAGACATTTTCTCTGGAGCTCTGTTCATCCAAATCTCTTTGGGTTGGAACCTCTACTTGTCCACTGTGGTCTTGCTAGCAGTGACTGCTGTCTACACTATAGCTGGTAAGGAGTTAACTTTAAAAGAAATTCCATAACCTGGAGCCTAGAATATAATTTTCCTCTTTCCTCTATAGGGGAAAGTATTCAGGTCCTGATCTATGGCAAAGATTCCTCTGGATGTGTGTAGTACCTGCACTACTGTCCTCGGTTGCTGATGACTTCTGGCTATTCTTCTCTCCTTTCCTTGCCCAGGGGGAAATCACTATTTGGAGATTTTCAGTATTTTCTAGAGGAGTTTCTCATATTGCAAATGCTTTTAGTTTCCTCTGTGCAGACAGATGCCACTGTCCGTATTTGCTCGCTCTTTTTTTTTTCAACATTGGCATTTTTAGCTGCTAAGATGCTGATTTCAGCTCATTAGAGCTGTTTTCACTGCCTTCATATCCTCTCCTGAATGTAGAGAAATGAGTCAGGCAGTTCTTCACAAGACAGCTTGTGAGAGATCCTGGGGTCTAGCTCAGTACCAAGATCTCCTGGTGGATGTGTCCTGAAATCACAGGGATGGGGCCAAGGAAAGCATTTTGCCAAGTGAGCTACCTGTTTCCATGTAAATATATGTGTTCCCTACTTAACATTGTGTCTGTTTCTCCTGACAGGCGGTTTAACAGCTGTGATATACACAGATGCGCTGCAGACACTGATCATGGTGCTGGGTGCTTTGGTGCTTATGTTCATCGGTAAGGAGACCTGCAGTGGCACCATCCACTAGTTTCATGATCTCAAGATTGTTAGACCTTAACAGGATATTTCATCCTTTCATGTACATCTCAGAAGTGGGCTTTAATCATTCACACAAGTGGTGCTGGCACAACTGGCACTTGCTGTCCACCCCAGCCAGTCAGTCTTGCTTCCTCCTTTGTACTAACTGTGTGGAGGGAGGTTCTATATAACTTCCTCTTGGCTGTTTGGGATTACGTGAAGTTGCCAATGAGCTTGCAAAACTATATCCCAAGAGCCAAATCCTGCTGTCACTATAAATTCAGGGTAATTTAGCTGACTTTCCTTACTGACTTTGGCAGTTATTGTGGATTCACCTGAGTGTAACTAAGCATTAAGGAAAAAAAAGGAACAAACTTAACAATATCAGTCTTTGCTTTAAGTCTTCTTGCTAAATACAAATACAGATACACCTTATTTCATTTCATACCTTCCTGCTCCAGCTCTTGGAGGATATTTGAGCAAAGATCAGATTCTGAGGTCCTCATGGGGATTAGGTTCATGGAGATGGGGATTAGGTTCATGGAGATTTTCTTGCATTCTGGGTAAAATCCAACTGATTCCTGCACAAACCTTGCCATCAAAAGCAAGGCTGGAATGAAAAAAAAAATAGGAGAGGAAGATAGAGAAGAATCATGAGACTCAGATAAAAGAATGCCTTGCAGGACGCACCAGACCTTAAATCACTACTATTTTCTTTTCAGGATTTGAAAAAGTTGGTTGGTATGAAGGACTTAAGGAGAAATACAGCACAGCAATACCAAAGGTCATAGTCCCCAACACAACCTGTCACCTCCCACGTGAGGACGCCTTTCATTTGTTCAGGGATCCAGTCACAGGAGACATTCCTTGGCCTGGCCTTATATTTGGCCTCTCGGTGCTGGCTCTTTGGTGCTGGTGCACTGACCAGGTAAAGGATATCTTCCTCTTCTTTTCAGGCAAACCACTGTGGTAGTATTTCCAGGACACTCCTCAGTCTGTAGATCTGTGAGCTGAAATGTGTTGTGCAGGTGTTATTGCCCCCATTACTGGACTAGACCAGAACAGCTCACATCCTCCACCTTCTCAGCAAGCTTCTAATTTTGTGCATTTGTTAATGTGGGGAAAACGTGTTATTTTAATCTCTCTTCATCCCACTATCACCTGGTGGGTGTTGGGGGGGGGGGGGGGTGTTAATGCAGTTAATTTGACAAGAAGGTGAAGGAACTGCCTCTACAGTGGCTTTGTGTGGACCCTCAGGCAAGTCACTCATATCCCAGCTCATCTCAGTTTTGTTATCACTATCCAAGCTACAAACAAGGAAAAATGTATTTGTTTCTTAAGAAAATTGCTTTTGTGGTTCAAGGTGATATAATCACCAAAACCTACCAATGAACTTTTACCAAGTCCGTTTTATTCCTTGTCTCATGCTGCTTTGTGCATTGCTGCACAGTCGCTGTGTCTCCAGTCCTCAGGATGGCTTCATTTCAGTCAAGGGCAAAATGATTTCTGTAAAGGAAATTTCCACAGTGCCCTCTCCTATAGCCTGTGCGCTGAGTAGTGGCAGCAGGCTGCAGTCAGCTGAGATGGGAAAGTTGCCACTGGCATGCAAAACTCCCTGGGACCCTGATGGATGAAAGTCATCCATGAGAAGAGGAGAGAGGGGATGGATCCTGCTATCTCTGCAGCACTTCTGTTTACTCCCTGCTGCCTTTCACCATTTACAGGTGATAGTTCAGAGGTCTCTCTCTGCCAGGAACCTTTCCCATGCCAAAGGTGGATCTGTGCTGGGAGGGTATTTGAAAATCTTCCCGATGTTTTTCATCGTCATGCCAGGAATGATCAGCAGATCTCTTTACCCAGGTAGGCCTTCCTGTGTTCCTCACTGTAGGATGTTACACCGGTACAAGCAATAATCCCACCAAGGCTCCCTAGCACTGTTACACTTCAGCACCTCCCCTGTCCTTGGAATCTTGCAGGCATACTCATAAATATTCCTCTTATACATTGATGTTCTCATGGCCTCCCTTCACTTCTGCTGCTCCCACTGCGGCAGAAGTCATTGGGAGTACCCATGTTGGGTATGTTGTGCCACTGGGGGCATATAACTCCATGCTATGAATGTTGCATGCATCTATCTATCTGGAGGAAGTCAGTGAGAAGAAATATATGAAGCACTGAGGTAGTTCTTCAGGTCCTATGCAGTATGTCTGTTAGGCTTTTGGTTCGAGTCATAGCAATTTGCAATACAGATTCATGTAATTCCTGGTGGATTTTGCAGGGCAGCTTAAATCCCTCCTCTGGGGAAGAGCAAGAGTTCCCCTCACGTTGTCTCCTGAAGAGCACTTGCTGATGGTTTCTTTAGAGCATTCTGCTTGTTAGAGAGACTACCCTGGTTAGGAAAATCGGTTCAGGAGGAAAACTTAAGTGCCTCTGGTGTTTCACTCCCAGATTTCCTCAAATAGGAGTAAATCAGCCTGAAACATTCTTGGTAAGCCACCTGACTACCCAAAGAGACAATTCAGTTCCTACAAAGAACAACTCACCAAGGATTACAATTAGGTAGCATCCAGCAGTGCTACATCTATACCTTGGAGAAAATTGCAAAATGGCATCTTGAAATTTCACCTTTATTTTATGACATAAAATATTCTTCACCGCAACGCACTATAGCAGCATTTCCATCTATACCTCTGAATTTATATTAAGCCATAGAGGACATCAAGATTTGTTCTCTTGAATTATATATCCTATAGCTGAAAAGGCTTTACACTGACTTGTTATTATTTTCATGTCTCCGAAAGATGAAGTGGGATGTGTGGACCCAAACATCTGTAGAAAGGTCTGTGGAGCTGAAGTGGGTTGTTCTAACATTGCCTACCCTAAACTTGTAATAGAACTCATGCCTGAAGGTAAGAAAACTTTATATGTGTAGAAGTGGGCTTGAGGCAAGCACTGCATGGTGGGATCAGACTGCCCATATTCGTTGTAAAGATAAGGAACTCCTTTCCTGCAGCTGTTAGCCATTGAGATGAGTCTTTTCTTCTACAACATAGAGGAATATGTCTACATGTATGTACACAATGAAAGAGATGATAGTGAGTCTGATAAGAAAATGGAAAGTAAGAAAGTGCAAAAAATGCTGAAAGAAACAAAGCATCTTCTGATTTTTCAACTGAACTGTTTGGTTGTTATTTTTTCAAGATATATATGTGGTAAATGCATTTTAAAAAAAGAAAAATCCCAGAGGGTTTTCTTTTGGATGCAAGATGTGGGAGTTAGTACTCAGGAAGTGCTCGTATCTTGGCCTAAACCAGGCCACAGATCAGTCGAGGCTCTGATGCAGTACATACTACTGCTGCTAGAAAGCAAAAGGTCTGCTTCTGATTTGCATCCCCCTGTTTTTAACCCAGGGCTCCGGGGTTTGATGATCGCTGTGATGATGGCAGCCCTGATGAGTTCCCTCACCTCCATCTTCAACAGCAGCAGCACTCTCTTTGTTATAGACATCTGGCAGCGGATACGCAAAAAGGCTTCAGAGCAGGAGCTGATGATTGTGGGCAGGTCCTTACATTTCTTTATGTCTCATTGCTCTCATCATCTGTTTTGACTGCAGTTTTCACATTCTTCAGTTTGGCTCACTGAGAAAACACTCGTGCCTAAAACATAGAACAGGAATAGAACAGCATGGGAAAGTGCATTATGTTTTCCAGCTTCAACTCAGACTGAGCAAAGAGAAACGTTGAGCTTACCTCTGAGCTAGGTAGATCATCACTTCTGTTTTGTCTAAACATAACATAAATACTGCCTTCATTGCAATATACAGAAAAGCCAAAGATTGTCCATCATCAACATCACCAGTGGCTTTTAAAAATGCACTAATTCTGCATCAGACAGGACTGATACAGTGCAATTGTTCCCTTTTCAGGGAAAAGAGTAGGTTTGATTATGTGGGCTTCCCAGTTCTCTGCCTCTGTGGTAAGATATAGTGACCCTTATGGGCAAGCTTTAGTACTGCATTATATCAGAGGTGTGCATAGTTTTCTTCCTCATAGAAGAATTTAAGCAACATTCTGCATGATTGTGATGCTTTTCCTCTCTGCCTGCAAACAGTAAGTTTCAAAACTTAGATATGAAGTGGGTGAAGGATGCAGGCAATTGCATATTTCACTGCCATTAGGTACTGAGAGGGGAAGTACCTTTTGTTCAGCAATATGGGGAAACCCTATAACAACCAATGCAGAGATGAGGGAGGGTACTGTATGCACCTGAGACCCCAGAAATAATTTAGTAAACAGCATATGCACTGGTATTTGCCATACGCGCTAGACTGAATATATTATCTGCCTGGCAAGGCAGCATAAAGATGGTTAATGATCATGAGCTTCCAGATCCCTATCTTCATTACATCAAAGAGACAGCATTTCGAAAAACATCTCACTCTCTAGGACACACCAGACTGAGGGGCTTACAGTGACCCAGCTCATGGCATGAGGGCCCCATAAAGAACCATTATGTCCTTGTAGAGCTCCCATGCAAGCTGACTGGCAAGTCCCAGCATAACCCTCTCTGAAATCTATGAAATGAGCTCTGGAGATTGGTTGTATTGACTTTCTAGAGGAAAATAATGTTCTCTTTTCCTGTGTACACACAAAGAACACTTCTTATGTTCTTCTTGAGAGCAATTTATGGATTTTTCTTAGGAAATTCTGAAAGCAATCAGAAGTGTGGTTTGCTGCAAAACTTCATTTTCAGGAGGACTTCATCACCTGTAGAGTTAATATCCTTTTATCTTCATCTTCCAGAGTTTTTATCCTCATCCTCGTAGTCATCAGTATTCTCTGGATCCCCATCATTCAATCAGCCAACAGTGGCAAGCTCTTTGACTACATTCAGTCCATAACCAGCTATTTAGCCCCACCAATCACAGCTCTATTCATCTTGGCAATCTTCTGCAAGAGGATTAATGAACCTGTAAGTGGGATATCATCAGCCAATTAATACACATATTTGATATTAATAATAATAATGATAAAAAAAAATCGCTACCTAGACCTAGAGTCTCTTTGGACTCAAAGCCAGTCCCACTAATGTGTGACAATTAGAAAACATTTTCCTATCATGTATTAGTAGATATGCCTCTGGTGCATGGGGGTTTGCTTCCAAGAAGCCACTGCAAGTGCTACTTCTTGGCAGTCTCTACTGAAAGAACAAAAGCCAAAGTTTTTCCTCCCTCAGGGATGGTGTCTTGGGGTCTGGCTGGAGGCATGTTGCTAGGAGGAGACTCTTGCATTTTCTGTGCTCTATCTGTTCTGTGTTCAAGGACAGAAAGAGAAAATCAGGATTTTTAACTGAAAATGTCCTTCTTTGATATATGTCAGTGTGGGATTCCATCAGGCATAAAAGGTTTTAGTCTAAGAAAAGAACTGTATTAAAAAAAAAAAAAAAAAAAAAGAAGAAGAAGAAGAAGAAAGAAAACTTCAACCAAAGGTAACATGTTCAATGACCTTCTTTTTTTTCTATGCTTGCCTTTTCTCAGGGTGCTTTCTGGGGCCTCATGATTGGGCTGGCTATTGGTCTCATTCGGATCATCATGGAGTTTATTTATAGCACACCGGCTTGTGGTGAGGAGGACAGAAGACCAGCTGTGCTAAAGGACTTGCACTACCTCTACTTTGCACTCATCCTCTGTGTCCTCACTGCCATTGTCATTGTCCTTGTTAGTCTTTGCACCCCTCCGATATCTGAAGAAAAGGTAAGTGTCTTGCAATGGCACATTTTTCTTAGAGACCTAGTTTGTTTTCCGAAAATGTCTAAAACCTGGACTTTTCTCTTCCTCCCATGGTTGGGAAATGGTGTATAATGCATATGCTGCAAAGAAACACCTGCTCCTCAGCTTTTTATTTCCCAGGTCTCATAGTGTTAATGCTTCCTGAGGCACTGAGTGCTCAAAATTGAGTGCAAGTTCCCATACTGTGCCTGGAGCTGGGCAGACAGTACAGCCCATCATAACTGGAATAGAAAGGAGAAGAAGAAGGGGGAAGGAGAGGAAATTGTATTACAGAAGGCTGCTGAGGAGGGATTAAATATATCTAATTGTAGCCTCTACCCTATTTCAGCAGAGCCAGCATCAATCTTATAGGCAAACAAGATTAATATCTTCTGCAACATAGGCATTTAGGAAAATAACATTTTGTCCCAATGTGATCTCAATTGCATTTAATAACTTTGAGTCAGGCGCAGCTTTCTTTTACTTAACAGATTTAAAACAGCACCGAGTTTAGAGGCTTTATTTAGTAACACCTTAAAGCAACTATTCCCCCTCCCAAGTTCTAAAGCAGCTGTCCGTATAACAAAACTGCCATCTGCCTCCAAAGGAAGGTTACTGGATAAATTTAAAAAACATTTTTTTCTGTCTAACTTCCTAAAGAAATAAGGGTGATGCTTTCATAGTAGTTTCTTAGCTTGTGAAGCATTAACCAGCTCCATCAATGTTTGATTGAATGATAGCAGTGCCAAAGATCCCAGCTCCAAAGGACTACATGAAAGCAGATGCTCAGATAGGGAAGAGAAAGACGCTCTTTGTGCCTGCATTGGGATACAGTCTCAGCTTTTATTAGCTATCAGAGGATCCACATGGGAGCGAGAAACACTGGCAAGGAGATGCCATTAGTTCTACTGCTTATGGGATGACTTGTTCACTACTGCTTGGAGGTGGGCAGATGGCTGCCGGCAATTAAATGCTGTGGTTTAATGAGTTCCCACTTATCAGCTGACCTATGATAACTAAACATGTGCAGCACTCCCTGCCCACAGCAATAGCAAGATAAGATGCATTAGCGTAGCACTGGCAAAGAGTGAGCGTCATACCAACAGTGCAGGAGATGAAAGACTGGTCGTAGCACCTACAGAGTTTTTAGTCTGATCTCAGTGCTAGAGACACAAATAAAAAACATTTTAAAAGGTGGAGTGGAGAATAAGAAAAGGCATGTAGATCAGTGGAATCTGAGACAAAAAGTAACATGTATTTACCAACACTAGAGCATGGCTGCCTAACCTGTTTTGCTAGACAAAGCAAGCTTGGTCTATCATATCTATCTGGACTTTATAAACTATATTTATTACCATACGGGATGTGATTAGCTACACTGGGGAAGATTGTGGTTAGTAAAAGAAGTATCTGGCTGCAGGAAGGTACCTTTTGTTTTGATGTTATCTAGCCATTTCATTGGTAACTATGTTGCTAGACCCTCCTGACTTTGTATGATTGTTGTTCTTGTTGATGATAATGATGATGGCCCAAAGTCCTGCAAAGGAAGACGTGTATGAGGTTAAAGTGTGGCTTATTAAATAGGACAGATATTAAATGAACTGAATGTGCACAGAGGGCTAGTTAAATTAAGGCATATTGAGCTCAGAGCTCAACAAGTGGAACTCCCAGAGAACTGAAGAAAAGCCCAGAAAGTGTCCGTTAATGATGGGATGAACAACTACTATATGATGGGATGAGCAACAACTATAATTGCATCAGGGAGAAAGAGGTTTTGACCATAAGAGATTCCACATAAGGGACTTTCAGTAGAAATAAGTGAGTTAAGAGCTGTTGGACTTAAGGGACCTTATTGACAAACTTCTCAAAGAGCCAATGCTCTTGCAAAAAGCGGGTAAGACTGGTAACAGTCCAGGGATGATGGCTAACAGGAGGGCTAGAGAGGAGAGCATTTTCTCTGAAAGAACAGTGCACAGTTATCCTCAGAGAGCAGGGGCTGGGGGGTCGCTACCCCCAAACACAGCTGGAGAGCCAGAGAGGGAGGGGAGCCAGCTAAAGCACAATGCTGGCATGAGAGCAAGAAGAATAAAACTGGCTATCAACAAATGTAGACTGGACATTTTTTAAAAATGTTTTCTAAAAAAAAAAAGTATTCAGTGTAGTCTTTTGGTAGGCCATGGACCCCATGCAGAGGTAAGCTTGGTACTTGACCTCTGTGTAAGAGATTCTGTTTAAGATAATTAATGAGGTGATTGGCCATGACAGCAGGATGCTGGACATGGAGACCCAGATGAGTAGTCCGATGATGGTGTCTAATGGTGACGATCATCAATGAGTCATCAATGTCCCATGTGTGACCCCCCCTGTGCCTTCACAATGAAAATGAGCAGGGATAACAATTTGTGCCAGTAAATGGTAACTAATTCCTTCTTTATATGGCTCTGTAGGACTGGGGAGTCTGCCTGTATTTGGTTTTAGTCTGATTTCCATTGAATTCCTGTTATTTACCTCTAGTTTCAATAGGAAAGATCTGACCTTGTTCATCAGAGAACAGCCAAAACAAGAGGAGATTTTTACTGAGGTAGATGCCAGTGTAGCTGGGTTGCTGCCTGTCTGGTATGTATCTGAGTAGACAGCATTAAAATCATGATCTTTCATTTTCCCTCAGTCAGACTCACTCCAGCTTTCGCGCTGCACATGAGCACTGGTAGAGGGTGGGACCATTATGTGCAGTGGAGCGGTTTCCCGTGCTGTCCTACTGATGTGCTTGGGTGGTGCTGAGGTGCCCTGCAAACAGGGATTGTCTCCTTGTCTCAAGCCAGTCTGTGGCTGCGTTGAAATGGCTGAAGTACAGGAAGGTTGCAGGGAGGAAAGGCAGGAGGTAGACATCTGGATGGACATGTCAGGCTCTAACCCTCTAAGTAGAGACCAACGCATGAACTTAATCTTTGACTACAGGCAATACTGGGTTTCTCTTCGTTTTGCATGTGAATGGGTAAACTTGTGGTGAAGAGCTCTCATGTCCCTGTGATAGTGGCTGAGGGGGCTACGGGATGTCCTGGCCAAGGATATCGGGAGATTATTCCAGGCTCTGTATTCTGGGCCCTGTATGCTTGGACAACTCATTGAATGAGCACTAGATTTTCCCCACAGAAATTACATGGGGATCATTTTGCTGGCTCTTATCTGCACACTGCTTTGAGATATAATGATGAAAGACACCATATAAGAGCTAGGAATTATGCCATTTATTTTGTCAAGCAAAAGGAAAAGAAAAGCAAACCACACACACACAAAAAAAATAGCCAAGGAAATATAATAATAGATCAGACTTCAGCAGATGTAAATCAGCATAGCTCCATTGCGTTCAAAGACCAGGAACAGCTGGTGAGCTCAGTTACGCTACTTTACACCAGCTGAGGATCTACACTGGACGACTTTAAATATTGAATCTCAATGCTTTGCAGATAGCAAATGGGTAGAAGGAAAAAGGAGATTTGTATCTGATGTTAGAGCAGTACAGTTAATGTGCCTGGCTTTAAATGAATTACAATCCAAGAACTGCAAGCTGTAGCATTTTTTCCCTGCTGTTTTGGACACTCTCCCATCCCTGTGGTGATTGATGCTGTGCTGGAAAACAAGTATGCAAGGAATTTGTTTGGTATGCTCCAGAGTTCATATGTCTTCATTGTAGGTAGTCCATATTGTGTCACGCCGTCCTTGAAAACCCTGCAAAGGAGCTTACAATTAAATTTGAGACTGTGAAGCTGAAACGCAACTGTCAGGTGCCAGATGGCATTTTGGAACAGAAGGATTTATTCTAGTTTACAAACAGAAGAAAAACTTTGCTGAGTTCTTGCAAACTCCCTTGTCTGAAGAAAATGTGGAGGGGAAAAAGGAGAAAAACAACCCACAAAATAACAGTGCTACGCAAGCAGGTCACCTACCCAGGGATCAGGGCTTAGATTTGCCTGTCAGGCTGATGGATCAGCAACTCCAGCTGTCGTGTTCAGTCAGGGATGTTTTCCCAGTGTGCTGAGGTCTGATGTCTCAGTTTATGTACCTAAACTAAGTCTGACTACATATGGTAGCCAGGTTTGATATGCCCAGCTGGTCTGAACCTACACTATGCACTCCTGAGGTGCTGAAACTGGGCAGGTTCAACCTCCTACAGCATCGTTTAGTGCCACTGAGAGCAAAAAGTGGTTGACTCCTGTGGAAACCAGGCACTCACAGAGGAGCAAACCAGCCAATTTTCCCAGCAAACCCCAAACCTGGCTCCACGCCTGCATCAACTGCACAGCCCTGGTGGTGTCACTGGCACCTCCTGCACCAGGATCTTAAAGCACTTTGCAAATGCTCTGCTGCCCTTTCCCCCACTGCTGAATGAATCTGTGGAGACAGGCGTGATTTGGGTGGAGGGGGAGTCATATGTGGCCCCATTTGGCTCTACTCATGATGCTGCATGTCCAGGAGGTCTGTAGCACAGGAGAGGCACCATGGACTGCCAGTGGCAAGCCCAGAGTGAGAGAATGGTGAGAGGAAGCAGGTTTTGATGGCCTGGCAACGCTGATCATACACAGCCTCCGCTTTGGGTGCTACAGCTGGGACCAGGCGAGCGCCATCCTCCTTTGCTCCCAGCCCAAGCATTACTGTGCCCTGGTGAGTGTAGATCCCCCAACCCCATCCACCAAGGGGCTGAGTCATTCCTGGAAGAGCTACATGGCTCCTCACAGGTGGCACTAGTGCCCACAGGGACATGGGGCTCCCAGAGTGGTGCCTGAGAACTGGAAGAAAGCCAGTGTCACTCCAGTCTTCAAGAAGGGCAAGAAGGAGGACCCAAGCAACTATAGACCAGTCAGCCCCACCTCCATCCCTGGAAAGGGGATGGAACAGCTCATTCTGGATGTCATCTGCAGACATATGGAGCAAAAGAAGGTGATCAGGAGTAGCCAGCATGGATTCACCAAGGGGAAATCCTGCTTCACCAATCTGATAGCCTTCTATGATGGAATGACTGGCTGGGGAGATGAGGGGAGAGCAGTGGACGTTGTACACCTTGACTTCGGCAAGGCTTTTGACGCTGTCTC
Organism: Rhea pennata; assembly: GCF_028389875.1. Classification (NCBI taxonomy): domain Eukaryota; kingdom Metazoa; phylum Chordata; class Aves; order Rheiformes; family Rheidae; genus Rhea; species Rhea pennata. The sequence goes on along the minus strand of NC_084670.1, from coordinate 9,316,562 downwards.
CCATAACATCCTCCTAGATAAGCTCAGGAAGTGTAGGTTAGACGAGTGGACAGTGAGGTGGATTGAGAACTGGCTGAAAGGCAGAGCTCAGAGGGTCGTCATCAGTGGGGTGGAGTCTAGTTGGAGCCTGTGGTTAGTGGCGTCCCCCAGGGCTCAGTACTGGGTCCCATCCTGTTCAACTTCTTTATCAATGATCTGGATGAGGGGACAGAGTGCCTCCTCAGCAAGTCTGCCGATGATACCAAGCTGGGAGGAGTGGCTGACACACCTGAGGGCTGTGCTGCCATGCAGAGAGACCTGGACAGGCTGGAGAGCTGGGTGGAGAGGAACCTCCTGAGGTTCAACAAGGGCAAGTGCAGAGTCCTGCACTAGGGAAAAAATAACCCGAGGCACCAGTATAAGCTGGGGGCTGACCTTGTGGAGAGCAGCTCTGCAGAGAAGGACCTGGGAGTGCTGGCGGATGAAAAATTGTCCATGAGTCAGCAATGTGCCCCTGTGGCCAAGGCAGCCAATGGTATCCTGGGCTGCATTAGGAAGAGTGTTGCCTGCAGGTCAAGCGAGGTGATCCTGCCCCTCTACTCAGCCCTGGGCAGGCCTCATCTCGAGTACTGTGTCCAGTTCTGGGCTCCCCAGGACAAGAAAGACATGGAGCTACTGGAGAGAGTCCAGCGTAGAGCTACAAAGATGATCAGAGGGCTGGAGCATCTGCCCTATGGGGAACGGCTGCGAGAGCCTCTTCAGCCTGGGGAAGAGAAGACTGAGGGGGGATCATATCAATGTCTACAAGTACCTGAAGGGAGGATGTCAGGGGGATGGGGACAAACTCTTTTCAGTTGTCCCGTGTGACAGGACAAGAGGCAATGGGCACAAATTGAACCATAGGAAGTTCTACCTGAATGTGAGGAGAAATTTCTTCCCTGTGAGAGTGGCGGTGCACTGGAATGGGTTGCCCAGAGAGGCTGTGGAGTCTCCTTTTCTGGAGATCTTCAAGGCCTGCCTGGATGCAACCCTGTCTTAACACACTCTAGGTGACCCTGCTGAGCAGGGAGGTTGGACTAGATGATCTCCAGAGGTCCCTTCCAACCTTACTGATTCTGCAATTCTATGATTCTATATGTGTCAGTGTTTCTAAGGTCCAAGTCAATTATCTTAAAGCAGCTCCCTTGCCAGCAGTTCTCTTTATTTATTTATTTGCTCGCTTGCTTTCTCTACATATGCAAAACATACACCATCTCCTCCCTCCTCCTCCTTCAGTCTCACCTGTTTGTAAATTTGTGCTGAGGCAGTGTAACAAGTTTGTTAGTCACACCATGGCTGCTTCCATGGCCATGAAGAGCTGCCAGCTTGCCCTGGTGTGTTGGTCTGGGTGACAGAAAAGAGCATAAAGAAGGACTTCAAGGAATTTACCTGGCCAGAACTCACCCCAGGAGGGCTGAAGCTGAAGCATTTGTGTGAGACTTCACTGATGAGTGCCCATGGGTCCCTCCCGCTCTCAATGGATGAAAGCTTGGGTGCACAGCTGCCACGCTTGTGGGCTGCCCCTGCCAGCTGTCCCTGGGGCAAATAAATGCTGAAGAAGGAAAACAGTGAACAAAAGCAAATCTGGCAGCCCATCACTCTGTGCACGCTTGAGACAGGAGAGCATATCTCAGCTGAGAGCATTACTGATGGTGCCTAAGCACTGTGAAGGGCAAGTCAAGGCAGTAGAAGGTCTGCTAAGCTCTTTCTGGTTACTGGGTATGTTCAGAAGCAACAACTATTATCCATGAAAAGAAAAAAAAGTATTTTTTGGTGTGTGCTTTCCCACATGTTACTGACCATTCCCCTCACTCTGGAGATACTGCTCTCCCTCGTGACCAAGGGCCTGGCTCTGACAAACTGCGGATTCATGAATACAGGATAGTGGCTGGGTTTAGTGAACAGGCTGGCTGCTGTCAGAGACACGTCCTGGGTGGGTAGGTGTGGATATGCAATGAGGTAACCCAGGGGTCTGTGCTGCTTTGAGCATTTATCCTGTCTGGCAGAGTCTGAACTCCAGGGAAACACCAGTCCTGGCAGGTTTTGCTGCAATGGGCAAAAACAGTCGTCAGCGACTTACACACAGAGGGAAAAAAAAGTTTCTTGAATTCTTTAGTACCCTGAAACTTTGCTATGTTCCAGTGACATTTCCTAAATGATAAAAAAAAAAAATCCTTGAGAAAGATGAGGATCATCAAAATCAAAGCAATTTAGCACATCGTGACAAGAAAGATTAGCCCTGCCCAATGCTCATCTTGGTTGAAAATGATTTAAATAAAGCTATAAATCTTCTGGAAATTATGCAACATTTTATGTCAGCTGAAAACTGCTGCCTAGATTTGTGTCTGTAAAATTCAGAAATTAAACTCACGTTACTTTGTAAGTGAGTGACCTGTTTGAGATGTTCATTTCCATATGGGCAGAGCAAGTAGGAACCCCTCTTTGGATGAGCGAGTGACTTTGCCTGACATGTGGTCTGCAGTGCAGGTTCACTGCCTTGGTGCCAGCCTGCAGCTGCAGTGCAGCATGTGCAGGTGAGGGAGGACATGCTATGGACAGTGCCAGCTTCTTACAGGCAGAATTGCTCAGTATGGGCCTTGCTGTCCTGCTCAGTTACGTATGGAGGTTGAGAAAACACTGGTGCCACCTAGCTCCTTGGAGAGCCATGGCCAGCTTAAATTCAGGGTTGATCTGTGAACCCGTGGGATGGCACTGGCTACCTGTGCAGGAGTGAGGACATCTGCCTGAAGGGGAGGTGGCAAGAAAGCGGGGGAACACCATGTCCTTAGAGCAGCTTTGCCAGCATCTTTTCACACACATGCCCCATAACCCAGGACATACCTGGCTGACCAGTCTGGGACTGGCAGGTGCTAATCTGCTTACTCTTCATTCCTCTGTACAGCTTGCTTGCCTGACGTGGTGGACTAGACACAGCAAAGCACGTGCCATTGACCTGGAAAACTGCAAGAGTGAAGCAGCACAAATCAACCCAGCCACGGGAGAGAGCAACATGGTTGAAAATGCAGAGCTGGGCGATAAAGAACAGTCAGGTAGGCTGCCTGGTGAGCAGGCATGCAGGACTGCCTGGGAGTCTACAGCCAGGATAAGATCCTCCCAAGACCCTTCAAAGCCCTGGAGAGGCCATCCATTGCATTCACAGGAGTCACACCTTGTATTTACAGGTGTGCCAGTTGTGGAGACACAGGAAATTAATGTGTAATGGCTCTTGGCCTTCCAAACATATCTTGGAGGATTTAACTTCATGGCCCAATCCTCTGAAAGGCTCAAAAGGACTGCCAGTCCTGAAAAGCAAAGAAAACCCACCGTTCATTAAAATCTTATTTCCTTTTCCTCCTTAAAACAAGGTATTTGCCCATCCAAATGACCTGGTCCATCCCTGCCCCCGTCACAGTGTCATTTTAGCACTTCAGGCCTGGCAAATTAATGATGTGATAGACTCCTTGGATGGGGGTCATCAGTCACCTCCAAACAGCCTCTGGCATGGTGAAGGTCTTGCACCCAGCTCCACTCATGGGCCTGTGTGTTCATGATGCTGCATTGATCTGTTGCTTACAACATAATTTTGAGGAGATCCATAGCACAATGGCAAAGATAACATTGACTCTATGGCAGGCCCTGTAATCTCATCTCCCAGCACATATGAATGCTATTTATACTTGTCTTCTAGCATGGCTAGCAATTAAAGCATTTATGTATGTGCTAGAGATGCTTCTTCCTTACCCCTGTGCTGTCCCTATTGGATTAACTCCAGTCAGTGATGCTATAACCTGGTACATCAAAATGGTGTCATGGTCTGAAGGGGAACATACTGCCCTGGGAGCTCTGCTTCTGACTCTTTGGATGCCCCAGGGTAAATCTAAAAGCCTCTGTTTTCTCATTTACTCTATGCCAAGGATCCTCTTACCTTAGGATAAAAGCCACGGTTAAGACTCAAACTTAATTTATTTTAGCTGTGTGCCCAACACAGTGCATTTAAAAAGGGGGAAGACAAAGTGACAAATAAGCTTAAAGAGCTGTCAGGAAGGAAAGAGAGAGCAGGAGATGCTACATCTGCAAGCTTATTTTCAGAGTAGCCAGAGGTTTCTTCTGCAAAGCCACTAAAAATTTCCGTTTTTTTGATTTTGAGCTTAACCTTCCAAGGTCACAGCGTAGAAACACTCACAAGAAGGTCACATATACAGGATTTTTTTTTTTTTTTCACTCTTTCCTTTTGCTCATCAAAGGATACAACGGATGCCAGTACCACAGTACCAATTACAGCCAAACTAAACAGAAGTGAAGCACTAAAGAATAAAGAAAACACCTTTTTTTTTTTTTTTTTTTTTTTTTTTTAACAGAATAAGTTTTGGGCTTAAGTTGAATGCATCTGTTCAGCATTATTTATTATTTCTTATCAATTGCTACTTCACCTAACTAGCTTATCTTTTTATAAATGAATGTCTTGGTAATTTGGTAATTAGTAATGATGGGAAAGGAAATGCAGAATGCAGCAGATGACAGTTTAATGAGTTTTTTTTTTTCAAGTAACACCTATTTCAAGGCCTTGTGACATTCTACCTTTCAAAAAAAGTTATATCTGGAAAGAACACCCAATGAAAAACACATAGCACCAGGCTGACAATTAAAATGTATACTTCATCCATGGCACATCACGTGTAATAAATAAGCCAGGAGATCTCCAAACAGGCCATCATCCTGTCAAAAATTTGTGAAAGTGGATGGAAACCTGGTCGGGGAGGAAGGAGAAATGTTCTGTTAATTAAATAACGAATGAATCATGTCACAATCAACCGACAGTAATCAAGCTGTGCTGTAGATGATCCAGGCAGTGCTTTGCTTCTCCTTTCTCTTCTCTTGTCTTCTCCCCTCTTCCCGTCCTGTCCTACCTTGTCCCTCTCCCACACAAGCCTTGCCCTGGGAGTCTCCTCTCATCCAAGGTGCACGTCAGACCCCGTTGCAGATTGCCCAGTGCACCTCTAAATTGGAGGAGCATGGGAGGAGTCACCAGCCAGAGGGTAACACTCATTTTTCTGCCCGTCTCTCGCAGCTGCCAAGCTTCCTTGTTGGAAAGTGCTCTACTTCTGGTTCTGCGGACTATCCAACAGTCCTGTCCCTACGCTGTCCCAGGAGGAGAGAGCTGCCCTGGAAAGGAAACTCACCAGTATTGAGGAAAAACCCCTGTGGAAGAACATTTGCAATGTTAATGCTATTCTCTTGCTGGCCATTAATGTCTTTTTGTGGGGATATTTTGGCTGAGGATGGGGAAGTAGCATATATCTTTGGTTTCTCTCACTGCTACTTGTCTTCTCCAAGCTGGTGCTGCCAGACGACAGAAATATTTATAATGGTCCTTGGACTGAGCCCTGGTGCAGTCCTTCCCAAGAGGCACTGCTTGCTGGCAATGATTGCAGGGCTTGGTTTCTCCGTAACTAAGAAGAGGTGTGACCAAGACCTTGTCACATCCAAGGTTTGGAGGATATGTGGGACAGCATTTGGGGCAGTCAGGAGACCTGGGATCAATTTTAAAGGCTTAGAGCCAAGCCTGGCAGAGAGCTCAGCTGCAGCACATCCACGGGCTTCTCACCTCACGTGTCCCGGCTCTGGGCTGACTTTGCACCACTGGGCTCAGAGGAATGACTGCTAGTTTACTCTGGTCTATGGAGGGAGACCTAAATGCTATGATGTGCTGAATTTACATGGCCAAAATTTGGGTGTGGTTATGCCGGATTAGCTAACCTCAGGGATAGCCCTGGCTCCTGCACTCCCCAGCCAGAGCCGTGGGTGACACCAGCTGGCTGCCACTGCCCGGGGACCTGCGTTAGCCAGCCCCCAGCAGCAACAGAGAAGGGGCGTCACAGATCCTCCCTGGCTCTGCCACGTAACAGTGTGTCTTCCTTACAACGTGATCGTATTTATTCGTCGGACCAATCCTACCCCTTAACAACATTACCAGCAATAAAAGTGCCTTAGTAACAAAGCCAATTTTGACTTCAGGTTATTGTGGTTATATATCCTGTGCTGACGCACAAAGGTCTCAGTGGGACCACGTTGTCCTGGCAGTGGAAGGAAAATAAATGTCTCTCCTTGGTCCAGGTTGCCCTGGAGTCTGACCCATCCTGGTAGTGTCATGAAATGTAGCATGGCCATAACCTTTCCAACCTCCCCCAGATGGCAAGGTGGAAGTCCCCACTGTAAATCTTTGCCAGGTGTTTAGGAATCTCATCCAGAGAAAGTTAAAAGTGTCTGCAAGGAGTTCGAGTCTGCTCCAGCAGCCTAGGGGCACATCCAAGCCACCAGACATGGCCTACGTGCAGACACGAGGGCATCCAGTGAAGCGCAGCGCCATGAAGATGAAGATAGATAGATATAGCCATGATCCAGTAAAGAGAGGAGGCAAAAGGCTCTGTGCCCACCTGGGACAGGGAGCCCTGAGGTCTGGTTTCCTAATTTTGCATGGAGGAGGCTGGATTAGCCATGGCAGGACGGGTGCAAAGATTAGCAAAAGAATAATTTGTGCCCTGTGCACACAAGGCTGCACAGACATGGCCCCAGCTGGCCAGGTGCTCCTTGCCAGCAGTCAAACCAGCCACCTTCCCTTACCGAGCTGCATGAGTGCCCAACTCCCCCACCGCTCCCGGTGCCACCGCTGGAACCGAGGGCTCTTTTCTGAGTCTTTTTATATTTAGAGGATTTTGTTATTGGTGTTTTTTTTAGCATCTCTGTGCCCTGGATTTCAAGGCCAGGTTTGTGCACAACAAAGCTCACCCTGCTTTTCAGCGCAGCATCCTGCAGACAGCGCGATAGCGGCCGGGCTGTGGCCGGTGTGCGGCCCGCTGGTCCCCGGGGCGCGGAGAGGCGCCTGGGGCTGCGCTTCGCACGCTCTTCTGGCGATGCCGATCCGGGGCTGCCCCAGCCCGGCTTCCTCACCCCCAGCGCAGCACATCTTGCTAGGCTTAGCTTGGCCCTTTTATTTCCCTTTTTTTTTTTTTTTGGGGGGGGGGGGGGGGGGAATAAAAAAATGGCCTTGGTCTGGGACATCGGCCTGCAGGGACGTCTGCAGTTTCGTGGACGCCAGCTCTGCACAGCGCTTGCGGCATGGGCTGTGCACGGGGCTCAGCACCCCTCTGTAGCCCCCGCCACGGGCCGAGATGCAGGAATGCAGGATTGGGGCTGAGTTGGCACAGATCAATACAAGCACTTGCTTTTTCTAAGAGAAAAAAGTAGTTTTCCTTTAAATAAGGGAAATCTCAGCCCCACCAACCAGAGGAGGTCACCTGTCCCTCCCGGTGGGAACAGGTATACGCTGCAAAGCTCGCTGGCACTGCCACTGTGCAACTGTGAGCAGGTGGTACCCAAACCAGAGGGTGCCGCAAAAGATTTAGAGGTAATCAAGTTACCAGCTGTGATTAATAGCTGGTAAATGTCTAATAATAATGGATAAATTTCCAATGCATTTAGAAATACCACGGATCTCACCTCCTGGCCTGGAGCAGAGAGGCACTGAGGGCTTCTGAGACGCAGCACCCCTCAGCAGGACTTAGCTCACCAGCTTTATTGTTTTTCCTTCTTTTTCTTTTTTCATTCTTTTTTTTCTTTCTTTTCTTTCTTTTTTTTTTCTTTTTTTTTTTTTGACCAAACAGTCTCTAATGCCATGGGAAAAGCAATGCTGAGTGAGTAGATGGAAAATGAGACAGTTTTCACACATTTGAGAATTTTTTTTCCATAAGAAAATTTAAATTTTGCAAGCAGTGAAATTGAAATTTCACTCTTTATTTTCCTTTTAAGCAGTACAAAACACTCCTGATTTTTGGACATATGATCTTGACCTCTTCCTCTCCCCTTTTCACCCCACAGACCCTGCAAGACTGTTTCCTTTAAAGGACACAATGTATTTTGAGAGCTGTAACCTCATCCTTGAGCTTGGCCCACAGAGGGGATGGAGATACTGCAACTGCCAGCTGCAGCCAGCTGTGCACCCTACAAGAGAAATTGATTTCCTTGGTAAATTTGACCTGGTAAATCCCTCCACTCCTTCCATCTCCCCTCTCTTTGCCCTGGGCCCAAGCTCCCCGGTGGCACTGCTCAGTCCTGACAGAGGAGGGACGGAGGGAATTAGGATTATCTGCAAACCCAGCCTGCTGCGGCCCCCAAAACGAGGAAGGAGTGGACAAATTAACAAGGACCAAAAGACCTTGCACCGACGATGCAGGGAAACGTACGTGGAGGTTCAGCGCTGAGGAAAACCGGAGCTCCAGAGCAGCGGCAGAGGCACCGAGCGGCCGCGCTGGCTCGCTCCGCGCCGGTCCTTCTCGGGGAGCAGCCTCACTCTTCAGGGCTTGTGATAAATTGCAATATTCTAACAAGAACACATTGCTTTCAGAACTGTAACCAATATACAAGTCCATTGGCAGCAGCTGTTATTAATGATGCCAATACATATTTTCTTATTAATCTTCCATACTAGGCTTGTGTCTATCTGCAAATGATTATCATTCGTTTTCCTGACAAATCTATCAAGATCATTTATTACTCTTCGGCAAAGGATCTTCTTTTAAACAAAGATTAATAACGTTGCGGTTTATCTGGTTGGCTGAGCCAAAGGAAATGAAATTAACAATGAACCCCACAAACATGTCATCACTTTAATTTACCGGAAAATATTTTAAAATGTTATTTAAAAAAATAAATGCAACGGTGGGCACAGTTTATTACAGAAAGGAGAAAAAAAAATGGACCCCATACATTTCAGCATGGTAGAGAGTGAGTTAGCAAACAGGGCAACATCGTTTCTCTGGTTCTTTGCACTCATCTTCTGGGACAAGGTTGGAGCTGCATTTGCAGCCTGCTCATCAGCAGGGACCGGACAGCGACCGCTTGTGAGTCACCATTTCCTGGTTAAAGAGGGTAAAAGTTGTTTATCACCTGAGGTCATAAGCTCTCACCCTTGCAGGGAGCGTTGCCCTCCCTGTACTCTTACAGAGGGAAACTTCACCAGTGCAAACCTCACGGAGAGCTGAAGAAGAAGGTGGGACACATTGGGTCTGGTAAAAAGGCCTGGCCGACAGACTCCCTGTACCCTTCTCCATCTGGGATATCTACTAGGAAAAGAAATAAAACCAGCAGCTTTGCATGGTTTAATTTTCTTTCTTCTGCTCCTTGTCTTCTTGCTTTCCCTTTCCTTTGAGAAAAACAATAATAAATAATAAATGCAAAGAAAACAACTCATCAGAACCTCCTTCCTACTTTTACTGCACATAATATTGCAAAAAAACAACACCTGTTATTGACTTTGTTATTGCTTTGGTCTGTTCACACACGCAGCCTTAGATCTTGAGCCCAGTTTTGCTGCCAGTACCCCGCACCGTACCGCCACAGAGACGTTCCCCAGGCTGGGACACTGCAGCCTGTGGGAACCCCTCATTCCCTCCAGCTTCCTCAGGCTGGAAGTTTTTCTGCCTAATGCTGTAGCTTACTTAACCATTTTCCAAAGTCCAGTGCTTCCAACATCAGCATAATCTGTTTTGTAAATGCCTGTATATATCAGAAATCTCACTGCAGCCTTAGAAACAGCTTTAAATCCTTAGTCTGGGTAAAGATTTTTTTTTTCTTTAAACAGCCTCCCTAGGACTCTAAGTTAAAATCAAAGTGTTGATCACTGCCCAGATTCCCTTTCTCCTTTTCCTTGGTGGAGCGGGTGGGAAGATTGCATAAAACAATTTTGAATTATGTATTCAAAGTATTTCTCCTACAGATATTAAAGCCAGCTTCCTACCTTCAGTCGTTTCATCTTATCTTACCCAGATACCAGGTTAGAAGCGCTGGTCTAAACCCCAGACAAGGAAAAATCACCCCGCTAACCTCAAGCTACAGCAGTTACGAAATGCTGACATATCAGCAAGAGGATTTCAGTGTGCAGCTGGTATCTCTGAGGAGCAGCAGAACACACCCTCATTAAAGTGACTGGTGTTTAGCTGTACATTTTATCTCTAGAAAACAAAGTCTCCTAGATTTTTTTTTTTTTTTGATTTAAAAATGCCATCAATATAGCATAGGTCTTCAAAAATCTATAACAAATACAAAAAGTCTGAAAATATCCCAAAGCAGGGTTTGGCATGTCTGCAGATAAAAAGGCAATGAGTTATGAAGAGAAGGAAGCTAGTCCTCTTTTTAGGCTGTAGCTGTAGCTCCAGTTCAGTTGAGGACACTACAGAGTTTTCATACGTGGCAAGAGTTAGGTGGCATACATCCAGGCATACAGCTCAGCCAGGCCAGGTTCGGAGCTTCTAAGTTTAATCTATTACTATTTTCCTTAATTTGTACAGGTAGGATTTGGGATTTTTGGCATGACAGAACATCCCTGCTTATTTCTTTATCAACCTGACAGCTTAGCTGTGTTTCTTTTAGCACGGTTGTCAGTCCTGGCATAAAGACTGCAAGTCAAGAGCAAAGCAGAGTTTCGGGATAAGTTGTTCCAGAAGTTAAATACTTGTTATGTTAAAAAAACCCTAAAAGCTGGACCCTATTTCTAGTGTGACTCCATCTCTCTCCAGCTTTCTGCTGCTGAGTTTCATCAAGCCTCTTCTGTTACATTAAAAGGTTGTCTACTATGAAGTTATACAGTGTAAACAATAATCATAAATGGTGCATGCAGAAGAACAGGGGTTTATAATCACAGAGAGGCAAAAAAAGGGCAGAAGTCAAAAGGAAGTGGCAAAGGACAAGAGGTAACAGATCCAAATAACCAATTTAAAAGTCTCTCATCTCACATTTAATGGGATACATCACCTTCCCCGTTTAGGACCAAAGAAGGGTAATGTGGTAGGTGTCATCCAACCTCTGTGAATACCAAATGCCTGGCATTTGGGTTTTTAGTTTGTTTGCCTTGCACAATATATAAAGGTAAAAAGAGATGTACAAGGCGCTGTGAAGGTGACACAGGGAGCAATAGATAAAGGCAATTCTTTGTCACAGATAAAATGTTGATGTCACGACAATTTGAGGTTTTTACATAACCATCTCTGAAGCAGGTGAACATGAGTGAATAAGCCAATTGCCCACTCGCTGCCCCAACAGAGTGTTGCAGCAAAGGTGACAAAGGCAACCTCCCAGGCTGTGACAGGCTGCAAGGAAAAGTCACTGCCTGTTTTTCAGAAGAGTTCAAGAACACAACTTCCTCATCACACAAATGTAATCTTCTCTCCACTGGAGGGGGCCAGTCTGCTGGGAACACCAAAATAATGATGCTGTTGTTGGATAAACACTCCAGCAGGAGCCGTTATTGGCATTGGACATTGTCATTGAATTTGGCCATACCTGTCCTTCCAGCTGCTGTCTGTGGTTAGACTCAGCTGTGCTGCCCCAATCCACCGTGCACAGAGCAGACCTTTGCAGTTGTCTCAAGAAAAGGCATACACCACCATAAAGCACTTGCAGGAGTGTGCAGCACCAAGCCAGCAGGCTCCACAGCTTCAGGAGTCTTGGCACTGTCTTGTAGGAGTCCTCAGAGTGATGGCTATGAGGTGGTAACAGCCACAGAATTGGAAGTGGTTGGTAGGGAGCAGCCTTCATCTCCACTATTGAAGCCAAAGCACAGTGTAGAAGGGATTTGTGTTCTCCACCTCAGAAAGACAGATCATCAGCTCAGTACATTTCATCCGAAACACTCGCTAGATAAAACGTATGAATCATGACAGCAGCAAGGATGAGCACATAACTCTGCCTTTTCCCAGGTGTACCCCAACCCACAAAGTCACTTATCTTCACAGCCTTCTCCTGGCCCAATGAGCCTTGAAACTCCTCTAGAAGAGATGAAGAATGCTTCTGCCCTAAAACAGCTTCTCCCTCCAGGAACTGTCCATTACGGATGTAAAGCTCTTCAAGTGAGTAAGGTGGTCTCTGAATGTCCAATGACGCTTTATTTCCTGACCAGAATTCACATGTAATGCCTGAAGTAGTCTTTCTTCCTTCCCTTTGTCTCAAATGCTATTCCCAGCACCTCTGCTTATCCAGCTCCATCACAGCCATTTGTACATGAGATGATGTCATTTCAGCAGGTGCCACCTGGTCAAAGGCTGGCACCAAGTCATCAGTGGATTTCTTGTGCCATTCAAGCACAGCCCAAAATTTCATAAGCAAAAACCGAAATATCATGCTGTGCAGTGTTAAAGATAACCTGTCCAAGCAAGACCAGATGGCACCACTGTGCCAAGGACAACAAGCAGAGATATTAAGATGTCAGAATATGAACCAAATCAGCCTGAGCTGCTGAATTTGTGCCATTTCTGAACATTATTCCCAGAAATGAGAAGCAAGCTGTCCCATAATACGCTGTGGAAATATTTCCAGAGAGTGCACTTCCATAAAGATCTGCAAACCTTAGAGGAAGCCCTAAGGAGGAGTGTGTGTAAGTATACAAAATAGTATGTAAGTGTACGCAAAATATAACAGCAGCTCCACTTGCAGTACTCAGTTATTGCTCTATGGTGCTGTCTCTTTTCGCTCTTGATTAATAAGGGAGTGGGTTAATAGCACTCAAGATATACACTACTGTGGATAGAAACTGTTAGGGGGTGATTCCTCTGGCCACTTTCTGGTTTAGTCTAAGAAAGTGAGCTTTTTATTTTGAGCGGAGTGAAGGGGTGGGAAGAAGGCATCACAGTAACCATTATAAAAAAATGTAATTTTTGTTGCATTTGTTCAAAACAGAAATGTTGTTCAAAACATTCAGCTGTGACTCACTTCTGTAGCTTCCACAAAAGAAGCATTCAGTTTAATATGTGAGACTCATAACCAACTCACGCAGTGCAATAGTTCACATCAGTTTGAAGAAAAAAATTCTGCTGGAAGCACCGGCAAGTAAAAGTGTCAATTTTTCATTAACCTACAGCCACTGTCTCTATAGACTTACAGTTATAAGTAAGATTACTGTTATAATTTCTTCTGATCCCTAAGGGGGGGGGGGGAAACTTTGCAAAACTTTTAAGGTCATTAAAAAAAACCCTTAAATTGGAGGTAGTTTCAGTTTACTTTCATATTTCAGAACCAAATCTTAGCTTCAGCCTCACATCAAAGCAGAAATGTCAGTTGTTTTGTTTCTACATCTTCCATGAAAGCAGTCCCAGCTCATACAAGAACTGAATGCCAAGTAAATAGGTTTTCCTAGGGAACAAAAGCAGCTTTTTTGTTTGTTTTAAACATATGTAAATAGAGTCCCAGGAGCTGATCTGCCTGTCACTTCAACCAGGTTTACACTCATGTCATTCCAGTTGGTTATTTCTGACCATCCCTGGGGTATATTAGGTCAGAATTGCAAACTTTTCCCTCCCCACTCCTCAAAGCACTCATTTCAAGCAGCCACTTGAGCCTCTTCCCTCCAGCCTCTTCCCTCCCCCCCCCCCCCCCCAGCAAGGGGGGAAACAGATTGTTTTTTTTTTTTAATAGCTCTGGTTACAAAATCACAAAAATACTTCGGTCCTGGTCCTCTTTGTCATAGTCAGCTTTCAGCGGATAAGATCAGTATCTGGCAATATTACTAATATCAATAAAGAGTCATGGACTGTGTTCCCACAAACTGGCAGCATATTAAAAACTGAAGGAACTATTCGTTCATGGTTAAGATTATGGGGTGCATGGAGGGAACAGGAATGGATTGATCAGATAACAAAAAAACCCATTTTTCTTAACAGGAGGGCACCACCAGGCTCATGATGATGAAGGATTTCTCCCTTTTCAGTACCAGACATTTAAACGGGGAGAGTTATTTTTCACAAAGGCAGAAGATAACAAAGAGGAATACAATTCTTTTGCACTCACATCTCCCATAACTCACATTTTTGTATTTAAAAATAGTGGATTGGTGCAAATTATGAGCACTTATAATGCCTGTCATCTCCAAATCATCTGGATTATAGCTCAATCTCCAGCACTCATTTTGGGTGTGATGCTGGGTAGCATCGAGAGATACACCATCTTATAAACTAGGCATAAGCCACAATTAAAGAAAATCATCAAATACATAAAAAGCCTTCACTTTGACTGGCCAACTTAGCATAATTTATTGATAATTCAAATCATTTTAGTATTATTCACTGTTTTCTTCTCCCTGCTTATTTCATCTCCTGACAAGTTTATAAAGAAAAGAATGAAGTTGAGCTTAGCTGCATTACATCCAATATGCTGCCTACACAAACGCCAGAGAAGCTAAATGAACCCCAGAACATATGGCACTCTGCTGACAGAGCTCAGAAACTGGTTCTGCATGAGCAACAAGGAACATCTTGAAACGCAGAAGACATATGTGTTTTAGGAAGAAGATTGAAGTGTTTCATAATAAAACAGGACAAAGTGAAATACAAGTGCTGTATAAAATTTTAATTAAAAACTGGTTTTACCCCTCAACATGAATATACAATATGTTTCACAGATGGATTTCATATTTAAGTATTATCCAAACCAAAAACGTAAATGAGACAAATAAAGCCTTCAAAAATGGCACAGTGGCTAAAATGTATGTAAACACTAGATGACTGTGGTGAAAACAAGGCAGGCAGGGAAAGCAACCTCTTAGCAATTGTTTACTACTGGGGTACTGAATGAAACAGTTCATACAACTATAGTCTTCCTAATTACACAATTAGCTCAACATCTAAAACTTCAGGTCAGTATAACAATACAAATATAAGTGTTAGAATTCACCACAGTTCAGTAACATAAATGGTGCTTTTGTTACTTAAACACCTATTTTTAAGTTTCACCGATTTTTTATACATCTACAAGTCATAGGATGTAAATGCATAGAACACAGAAAGCCATGCACTGAACCACTCACAGACAAAATCTACCCCTGCTCTCCACTCTCACCCCACTTCATACAAAGCAATCTCTGTTCAGTGGTATCAGTTCTACAGGATCACAGGAAAAAAAGAAAAAGAAAGGAAAAAAAAAAGCGCTACATCCTTAGGACCAGTAAATTCTGATGAACTAAAAGGGAAAAACTTGTTTTGCAAGAGTGAACTCCTTCACTTGAAGAGGAGAGAAGGCTCAGATCACCACATCTCAGACTGCAGAGAGCTCTCCGCAGAGTCGAAAGCAATCATGCAGAGCCGAGTGGAATACACAAGGAGGAAAAGCACAATCTCCACATTGATCAAGCAAACAGAAGGATTGCAATTCCTCCATGTTGTCATCCAGACAAATCATCACCGCACTTCAGAGAATTTCTCTCTCAGGGCAAACACAGGAAACAAACTGCACATCTTTGGTCAAATGGGTGAAAACAAGCCAACATCACTAACAAAAGCAGCTATAGTCTCACCTTTAAGAGTTTTGATTGAAGATGTTTTGAATTCCACGGACAAAGCAGTAGAAACCAGGGCAATGAAGTTTGTTTGATATTCCATTGCATAAAAGAAAACGGAATTATTAAACATTCTTGATCACTTCCCACAATACCAGTTTGTTTGTGGAAACTCAAAAGAACCATAGATTGCTGTTACCGGTGTCCACTGCCTAAACCAGGCATCACTTCTGTCAGCGAGGTAGCTCACTAAGCTCATCCCACAGAAGTGCTGTTCACTCTTGGCTTCAGCTGGCACCAAGAAGCTAAATGGCTTTCCCTAAGTTTCATTGATTTAAAAGTTTCCCCAAATGCTTTGATTCCTAAACAAATCTCTTGAGATATTCTCAGGTATCCTGATAATGAGCATTTTGTAACCAGGCGAGCACTTAAAATCATAGCCGGCTTTCACATGACCCAGAGTCCACGTTTCATGACTTACACAATTAAGTGGCCATTGCTAAAAGGATAATTTTGTTGCATAGTTCAGTGTTTCAGAAAACAACTGTTTAGAAACACCTTCAAGTTTAAGAATTAGGAAGACGAGAATAATATGATAATAGACTATACCCTGCTCATCGATAGGAAAGGTGGAAATTCCTTCCAACTTATTTTGCCTGATAAACCTATGGCACCGCACAAAGTATTCCGCTGTGAAGTTATTGCACACATCACTGCACCTCTCACCCTTGGGGAGAGGATGAGAACAAATAATCTCATAGATGTTAATAGTACATATAGCAGAAAGCATTAAGACATCATGATGATAAAAACAGAACTTGTATTAAAAAAATATCATGAGAGCAATCACAGAATCACAGAATCTTTAAGGTTGGACGGGACCTCTGGAGATCATCTAGTCCAACCTCCCTGCTCAGCAGGGTCATCTAAAGCATATTAGACAGGGTTGCATCCAGGAGGGTTTGGAATATCTCCAGAGAAGGAGACTCCACAACCTCTCCGGGCAACCTGTTCCAGTGCTGCGTCACTCTCACAGTGAAGAAGTTCTTCCTCACATTCAGGTAGAACTTCCTGTGTTTCCGTTTGTGCTTGTTGCCTCATCATTATGAAGAACCTGGATCATCCAGGAGATGTAAGCTGAGCAGGATACCCATTGTAAAGATTAGCTCCTAAAACTGCAGGTAGAAAGTAGTTGACTGTTTTTCTCAGTGGAGCATCTTAGATTTAATAGACTTGCATCTTGATAAGATTAAGACTTATTCGATAGTTTCCTGATTAAAACACAGTAAAACTGGGAAAATTAAAATAACACCTTTCTAGTAACCCGGAGACAGGACTTTTCACCTAGGCTGCACAAAATAAAATAATTTCTCTAACAACATTCACCTCAGGAGCTCAACACACTTTACAGTCATTTAATTAAGCTTCAGAGCACAAACTCCCCATTTTACAGCTGAGGTAAAAACGACAATGCATTTAGCACAGACTACTTAATACTGAGCAGAGCTAAAAGCCTATTATTTTACCAAAAAAAAGGGGGAAAAAAAAAAAAGAGAGAGCCCAAGCCTTTTGGGCAGGCTTCTTTCTCTCTCACCATTTTCGGGGGCTTAAAGCTGACTTGGGGGGTTTTAAATGTTAACATGGCTGCACATCTTATTGCTACCTGTTCTCATTACTCTATCCACATCTATGTCTCTTGCTCCAGGTCAACCAGTTTAAGCTTCCCTCTTCCTAGCTGATCATTAGAGAGCTTGGCATTTTTTAATCTGCAGTAGGTCCTAAACTGAGTGATTTCCAAAGCAACTACTATTCAGTTATTCAGTAGACGATCTGGTGTGCTATTGAACACAGCTAGCTAGTTTGTGCAAAGCCATCCAAAGATCCTGAACTATACAAAGTTACTTGTAGCAAAGGAGGAAGGGAGCATATTAAAAGAAAGAGGACCGACTTATTAAAATGAAAAAGATTAAAATACTGTTCTGATTATATTGCATACTGCAAGCAACACTGGAAGCCATAACATTTTGTGAGAATACTCACGGGTTGTAATAACTTGGGGAAGGCAGGAATAAGAGACAGACTCTACAGAAAAACACTAATTCTCTCTTAATCTAGCCCATTATTTCTAGATTTGAGTAGGCAACTTTCCTTCAGGAGGTAAAGTGATGATGGTGGAATTACGCCATCCCACTGTCACTAACAAACCACTTTGTGGATGACTTAAGATAAGGAATGAACACAGAAAATGCTATTTAAAGCTCCACTCAGGAACCTAGAAATTTGCATTTGTTAGAAGGGATTTAAATTGTATTAGAAAGCAAGGTGCACTAAACAATTACAGTTTATTACTATGTTGGTTCACTGCCTGAACCTATACTTATCACATACCACAGTAGCAAAGGAGCAGCAGTGTTCAGTGCACTTGAGTTGTATGCGTATTAATAAGAGAGCTAGCTGAGCAAACAGGGAAAGGGCCAAAAGCTTTTAAAAACCAAGTGGCTTGCAGATTTTGGGGACAGATCAGAGCAATTTGGGTCTTAAGTCCCATTTCATAGAAAAGTTTTCCATTAACCAAAACAGATTTCCAGCACACTGCTTGGAAGAGAACACACTTTTTCTCTATCACAGCATATAAGCTGTGGAATGACTCTGACCCAAGAGAGAAACACATATTCTGCAGCAGCTGATTCAGAAAGACTTTATACATACCATCTCCCTTAGCAGTCAGATCAGGCCAAAGACACTTACGGTCTATCTATCTGCTTCATTTGTTGTTTTGCTGCATATGAAGGCTACAGAGTGAGAATATTAATATCAGTCAAAAAAGTGTAACACTTTTTTTCTCGCATTGAATCCCCACATGAAATACACAGAATCACAGAATGGTTGAGGATGGAAGGGACCTCTGGAGATCACCTAGTCCAATCCCCTTGGCTCAAAAGAAGGGTCACTGAGAACACATTGGACAGGGTTGCATCCAGGCGTGTTTTGAGTATCTCCAGAGAAGGAGACTCCACAATCTCTCTGGGCAACCTGTTTCAGTGCTGTCAGTCTCACAACAAAGAGGTTTTTCCTTATATTCAGGTGGAACTTTCTATGTTTCAGTTTGTGCCTGTTGCCTCTTGTCCTGTCACACGGCACCACTGAAAAAGAGTCCAGCCTCATCCCCTTGACACTCTCCCTTAAGGTATTTGTAGACATTGATAAGATCCCCTCTCAGTCTTCTCTTCTGCAGGTCAAACAGGCCCAGCTCTCAAAGTCTTTCCTCATAAGAGAGATGTTCCAGTCCTCTAATCTGCACCTAGGACTAAGAAGATGATTAAAAAAGACATCCCTCTGAGTTTAAAAAAAAAGAAAAAAAAAAAAAGAAAAAAAGGAAAAAAAAAGGAAAAAAGGAAAAAAGGAAAAAAAAAAAAAAAGAAAGAAAGAGGTTGTCATGTTAGGCAAAGTTAGGCAAACAGAATGAAGCACACCGCAGCTGTTTCTCTGGATTGTCCAAAATATTACTGTTTTTCAACAGTGGCCTCCAATCGTCTTCCTCCCCTCCTTGTTTCTTGATTTCTTGGCAACTTGTGTCCTTGGTTATCCACACAAAGAGTTTGAGTACTCAGGCCTTCCTACACATTGAGCTAACAGGGACCAAAATCTGCAATGACAGATTGCCAGGGAGGGTAAACTGAACAGTACTTCTACCTGGCAGACAGATTCGGCCAAAGGGGAGCAGCCAACCTTCTGATCACATTAACTTTTACTAAGCTATGACACTAACAGGCCCAAATACAGAGAATATTGAATGAAGACTATGGGATGCCATGAGAAGAACAGCGAATATCAAAGGCTGCAATCCATATGGGAAGACCACAGCAAGTTTCAGATATTAGTAGATTCATTTTAAACCAAAAGCTTGGAAAGAGTCTTTCAGAATGTTCTCTGCCTATTCAGGGCCCATCTGTGTATACCTATATTCCTTAGCAGCCAGAAGAAACTATTCCATTATGGACTAATATGGGTCACAGGAACCAGGTGATGGATGAGTACCAGGTACTGGTGCTGTAACACACTATGGTCACCATCCTTCAGTGAACCACCTTGGCCAAGTTTTACTTTTCACTTCTGAAGAAAAAAAAAAAAAGTGTACTACTTCTCAATAGAGTGACTCAACATTTATCTATAGCATAAGACTGAACAGCTAATGCCCTTTGAAAGCACTAATGTGCTAAATGGCATCAGGGACAGGAAGTTATCAGTGTTAATCCACTTCAACTGGTTTAACTGTTACAAGGAATAGAAATGTCTATATGCAAGACACTTCCTCTGAGAGTCCCCTTTCCTGAAACAGAAGCACACAGCCTTTCAACGTGCTTTCCCACTAGCATAATTGCTCACCAACTGCTTTCTCAAATCAATTATGTTGTCTCAGCGTTAAAGGAGGGAAGGCAGAGTAGACCAACTTTTTGTTTATCTAGGCATGCTGGCAGGTTACAGTCATATGTTCTGCCATCTGTACTGCTAGCTTTATCCTTTATCCAATTGTAATAGGTAAAATGGCATCGGTGGAACTGAATCTGTTCTCTCAGTCAGGGAAGGAGCCAGAATATGCGTTTATTTTTTCTCCATTTTAAAAAGAAGCAGGAGATGGACACTCTTGCCCTTTTAAAACATTCATTTTTTTCAATAGATGGGCAATTTGCCCTGGTCTGTTAATGTGGGATCTGTTCAACGCAAAGCTGAAAAGGTTCCGTCTCTTGGGAAAGCATCGAACTGCTGATGAACATTTGGTGGCCTTTAGCAAAAAGGATGCAATTTCTGCCAACAGGATCCCAGCAGGCTGGTAAGGATAGGCTCCAAATTAGGTGGGATTGTGATGAAGTGACTTCAGAAGGCCTGAACTGGGCATATTAGTTTACTGACTAGTACCAGGCCTACCCCCTCCTTGCCCTTTTCTTATTTGTATTTTTTAAATTACAAGCATGTTGGCAAATGTCATGACTGCATTCAAGAGAACCTTGGAACTTTCAAGTGCACAGGGTATGTGAAGAAGAGTTTTCTTTTGATAAAAAGACTGCTGGATTGGGCAGGTTTCTTTTAAAATTTGACAGTATTGCAAAATTTGTTACTAAGGTGCTTGAAAATGCTTTGAAAGCATGTCTATAGGTCAGTATGAGCTTTTTCCTTCTGCCTTTTTCAACAAAAAACAATCCAAAGGCAATTTTCTAAAAACCCATTCCCTCTTTCCCAAAGCAGACGCTTTTATATCGATACACACTTTCACCCTTTCCCCTTTAGACCGCCTCTCTGAACACTAGGATATATTACTTACTACTTTCTCAACCAATCCTATTTTTGTTACTAAACAGTTATAATCATTTCTTTAAAAAGTTGGCTGCAGCTGAAACCTGACTCGATGTCAGACAAGAATGTCCAGCAGATCTATCAGTCTTCAAATGACTATCTTCTGACAGTCTGAAAGGAACAACATAGCTTTATTAACTAGGAAGAAGCCTGGTTTTTGTTTGTGTCCAAGTTGTTCCCCATTTGGCAACTCAAGCCCAATACTCCATTGCTCGGCAACCCTGCCCAAACATACTTACAACTTAAAAATAGAATACAAGCATTTGTTACATAAAAATAGTTTTCGTTAAAAATATGAACATTGTGTACTATACACTTCCAGACAAAATGCTATCAGGAGTGGGTTTTTTGGTCCGAAACAGTGCCAGATGCTTTTTGGTACATGTTTCTGTATATTTTCTCAAGACTGTCTTGAAAGATCGCTCTGTGAGGCTTCCCCTTGTATACAGCTGCATGACTGGACCAG
This sequence comes from Rhea pennata, assembly GCF_028389875.1. Classification (NCBI taxonomy): domain Eukaryota; kingdom Metazoa; phylum Chordata; class Aves; order Rheiformes; family Rheidae; genus Rhea; species Rhea pennata. The sequence goes on along the minus strand of NC_084670.1, from coordinate 9,295,410 downwards.
TATTGACCATCATCCAAGTGAACAGCGGTGTTCTGCTGTACTGGTGAACTGTTAACACAAAGAAGCAAAGCAATAATCATCAAATCAAGAGCAGAGGAGCCAGAGCACAAAAACAGCAGAAATCCAAAGTAAAGCTGCTAACCATAGACTACCTTTCACAAACAGAAATAGAAGCTGCACTGCAGCTACTTCTAAGAAATGAGAGCCCCACGTTATTCATTCACACAAATTCTCCCCCGTGTAACCAAGTGCACTTGATAATACCTCCTAAATAGAGAATTAATTTTCAAATAGCATGCAGTCATTTCGCTATATTTTGATAGGCAGTGTGATTAGGCACTAAGCCTATGCAATAGAAACACAGGAGGATTTTTGTGTCATTTGAAGGTCAAAATGTAACCACAAGCAGTTATTTCAATATAGACAATCTATCTGAGGTATATTAAATTACCGTCTACGCAGCTGTAAAATGTTCTATCAAAACTATCTTGGATTAACCATTCTACCAAAATACATTATGATATAACAGCAATCGAGTGTTTGTTTCTCACCTCATCTTTTGTGTCACTGTTTTAATACTGAACACAAATATATTCTCATATTTCAGTTGCTTTAAGAAATTATCTCCTAGATCTACGAAGCAAAGTTTATTCTTTTAAAATCATTATGAAACACTGACAAATTTGAAGTATGTATACCTAAACTTCATAGCTGTTTGCATTCACCTGAACCTTTGAAACAAAGGCTTGTGTTATATAATGAAACAAGCCTTTTTCCTGTAATAAAACATGAAACTAGATAAAAATTCATAAGCAAAAAATGACTACTGAGGTGACATCTTTCACATCCGCTCAGAGATTTAAACACTTAAAAATTAGGACTGAGGTATCCTCAGCCTTTTGAGAAGGTTCTCAGTCAGAGAAAATAAACTGGAAATGTGAAACTTACTCGTCCCTCTTCACCCAGGAAATGGATTAAATTTCATGGGGAAGTTTTACATCTTGTTATTTTCATACCATCTATTAATCTAAAAGGTCAAACCAATTGTTAAAGCTTTGTCCTCAAGCTAATATCAGTAAACTCATGTGACAAAATTGAAAGATCTTTCCATGAAAGCATTTACAAATATACTTTTAGCTAGCTACAGCATAACACATTCAGGTTTTCACTTTAAGAAAGGAAAATGAGGAGGGAGGAAGAGAAAGATGTAGGAATAGTTTTTCAAATTCACGTTTCTAAGCCTCCACTATCCCACGGAAAACAGAAGGAAGAACAGCTTTTGCACTTAGATTTCTTACACTCAAATACTACAGTGATGTCAGTCTATACGAATCAACAACAGTAAAATCTATATGAGGTTCCAAAACTAAAAATGGAGATAGGTCACCTTCACACTTCTGGAGAAGTCAAACCCCAATATTTTAGTTCAGTCAACAGCATGAGAAAAATTTAAACCTGTTTATCATCCTAGATACAGTGAACAATGTCCTACAGTTTGGACACAAAGAAACATAACAGAAGAAGTAACAGGGAAGTTACACAGGCCTATGTTAAATGTAGACAATTCAACACACTGGAGACCATCAACAACTGAACTAAACTTCTGCATTCTTTCCACAGCTTGTATCACCTCACTTCCAACAGAGCCTTCTTAGGCCAACAAATGAGCAGTGCCCTAGGAGGGTCATTTGTATGCAATCTTAAAAACAGCTCTGACATACTTTTCTTCAGAATCTATTTCCTAGAGTCAGTCTAATGCTTGCACTTTCTCCTACTAAAAGCATATCTACCTAGGGAAAACTCAAATTCAACAATTTTAATGGCAGTAGGAGAAGAGTGTCAAAGAATAATAGCAACTTTTGTAAATTCCTTATTCTGTTTCTGACAAAGACTTAAAAGACATAAGCTTCAGTATCTTTTTGTGTATTTCCATCAGTCAGTCCTTGCACATGAGATACACAGCACTGGTCTGGACAAAGATACAGCCAAGCTAGGGAAGAGTCCGTCACCTGTCTCAACTGGAAACCATCTGAATCTGAGCTAAGCAATCTGGGAATTACACTCACAAATCATATTAAGAGCAGGATTTCTGCACGCAACTCCCTGCTCTGAAATATCCATCATATGCTTTTGTTCCCTCATACATCTCCTTTAGGAGTCCCAGTTGTTCTTTTCTGAGTGAGTCATATACTAAATATTTCACAAAACATGGACCTTTTCCTTACTCCCAGTGGTTTTCAATCATCTACTTTACTGCCAACATTTGGTCGACAGTACCATGTCCTTCTCTGAACTCTGTCTCTGTCCTTGTATCTTGTTTATGAGCACTCTGGCAAACACTCAGCAGTCAGACCGTCCTTGAGTCCTTAGGTGTCTCTCCCTTTTGTGAGTGGCATCAGTGCTGCCAGGCTCTAAGTGCAAGGAACTGTCCTTTCCCAACTTGAGTGCCATATTTCGTATCTCATCATCTCCTGATGCAGTATTAAGATTTGTTTCTTCTTTTCTTACGGTCTTCAGTTTCAGCATCAAATCCTAAAGCTGTCTCAATACAAAAACTTGCACTTTCTCTCTCACAAACACATTCCACATATTTTACTTGCAGCAGCTGTTAATGACAAAGTAGTAAAGAACACAGGAGTGCATGTAGGTAGAGAAGTGCTAACAACTTCAGTAACAACTTCATGCAAATGTGAAAATCTAAGATTTATTTTATTAGATAGCTTGTCCAAAGGTATCTAAAAATTACAGGAGTTAAAAACAAACAAACAAACAAAAACACCCCCTCAAAACATACCTTCTTAGACCTTTTTGAATTACGCTCCTTTCAGTGGTATACAGTGGTGACTCATGAGGCCATTGTCACAAAATATTGCACCACATTTAATTATCAAAATTTTAAAGTCTCAATTTTAGCATCAAAGTTCTAGGATTTTTTTCTCTTAATTTAAGCAAATCCAAAAAAGCCATATAACCCAATTTGTTTTACATTACTTAACATCATTCCTCCAATGACTACCCAAAACATTCTACAAAATACAGTGTGCATACACAGGGAACCTCAACAGTGATCTATTTTTACTACAGAAGTTGTCAAAATCAAATCAATCAGTATGTTTTAAGTAAAATATTAGAATGAAACCCTAATCATTCATCTGAAGAATACACAGAATAATTAACCTATATACACCAGACAGGATCTCAGGTTTTCAGGATTCCTGATGAAATATTGCATGCTGAATCTCTAACATGTAGTCTATGTTTTTTGTGTATTTTTTTTTAAGATGCTTGCTCTTTTCCAGGCATGTCCTTTGAAAAAAAGTCAAATTACTAAATAACGTTAAACTTATTTTTTCATTTCTATAATTTAAAAAGTATAGTCAAATGGTTATTTTTAAAGTTACATTTGCTCTCTATTTGGGTTGAAGAAAATCCAGAAACTACCACTCATAGATAATTTTTATAGCCAAGTTCGGTCCCAAAATCAGGGTATTTTGAAGACTACACCGACACAGTGCCAAACAGCATGAAAGGCATAATGATAACTGTATTTTGCTTTTAGGTGAAAAGGCTTGGTAGGATTAATGCCTACAGAAGCCTTTTCTCCGTGCAATATATCACATAGTTCAAAACAGGAAGTGTAATTTTTGGCTAAATTTAAAGGGCAATACCATGAATATGACAGTTCTGTATTGGACAGAGAAAAATTCCATACCTGCTCTGCTGTTCACTCATGGATAAGGATGCTTTATGTGAAAACTCTCCTGTTTTAGTCAAGTCTTCTTTTGATGAATTACTCTCATCCTAAAACAAAACAAAACAAAAAACAGAAATCAAATTCTCATTACCTTAGTTTCTGATTATAATGATATCATTTCAAAAATATTTTCTTTCCATTTAGTGAAAGACTATTAAAGTGCTTACATTTCTTGGGGGAGAAAGTGAGAAAGTGTAATGAACCAAATGCCATTTATGAACACTTTTAATTAAGTTCACCAAAATGCAGCTAATAATTTTCAGGTAATAAACTGGAAAGAATTTCTTGGCATTGTAGTTCTAAAGAACTATGCAGACAACATAAGCCTCAATAATCACCAACAAATGTGTGGCATAAATGCTACAAAACCCACTGCTCACTGCCTTACTTTTGCATCTTCCAGAAGAGGGGGAAAAGAACCTTAAACTTCCATGATTCATTAGCTTTGCATTACGAGCTACTGTTATTCACATAAGGCACTTTACGTGACAGTAGCATTCTATACATCTAAATAATTCCATTCCACATACAGGGTTGAGAACATGCTTATTCAGTTTTAAAAAATATCTGTGACATACCTAATGACTCTTCAGTGGTATTCTTAAGAGTTGCTACAAAGCAATCTTATCTTTCAAATGCTATCTAGACATTAATTAATTTACAGTTACTCTTTGAGGTAAATAAGAAACAAATACCTCTTTTGAAGTGAGCCCGTTGCTCACCTGAGACTGGATGGTAGGAATTCCATCCATATATGACCAGGTTCACTCTACACTGAAGAACAAAGACACAACTTAAGTGGTGATACTTAAGTAATGCTTTCAGCAGGAGCCAGTTGCCATGAGGATTAGGAAACAAAATCTTTCATGATATATAAGAAGTAAACGGAAAAAGAGACTGCAGTAAAAATAATCAAGCTTGTTCTTAACACAGAACGAGGCAAGAAGACAATAAATATAACGGCAGATAGCAATAAGATGTAAAGCAAGCTGAATGGCAGGAGTATGGATGAGGGAAAATCTAATTCAACTTACTATGGTAAAATATAAGGTAATAAGTGTGTTTGTAAACAGGAAAGCTCTCTACCTTCAGCAGTCACAGACTATAAAGTACTGAGTAGAGAAAATGGGGTACAGTGGTAAATAAAACTCGGCAGTATTTGCTAGAGGCAAATTATGTTCTGGAAAACAGAAAAAGATGGAAACATGATACTGTCAAAATATCATAGTGGAAAGCTACAGCGGACACCCTAAGGAATCTGCAGCACAGTTTCAGTCACTGTTTTTATAGAGCACTATGGAAACGAAGTTCTGAAAAACACAGCTGGATGCTTCTGAGAATGTTTATTTAGCATTTGGCTCATTGGAATAAAACAGAATAAGAGATACCTTTAAACCTTTCAAAGTTTGGAAGAGGTTCCAGGCTGAAGCCAAAATCTTTACTCATCAAATTGCCAATGCACTTGCTTTACTATTCCTTCACTTTCAAGATGATCTGTTGACTTTCACCCACCCACTGCCTAACTACGCAGCCTAGATTTTGGACCTTCTAGGGAAGCACAGTATAATCCTGTATAATTTTACAGCACTCAATGCAAGTATGCCTGACTTTTTTGTTTGTTTATCAGGTCAGCTGCTATTACCACAGCTTTCACAAGTTAGCAGCATATGATAATTAAACAGTGAGATTTTCTGTAATATCCTCCCATTCCTTTTGCTCCATGGAAGAAAATGGACCTAGAAAAATGGTACTTTCCTAATATTCTTCTGACATAATCTCTAATTAAGGATCCAAAAATCCTATCCAATACTCTGATGGGGTATTGGATTTTTCAGGGCAGACACATGAGGATTTCTGGCAGAAGAAGAATCAGTAAAGCTTCACTTCTAGTTATTAATCCTGTGTGTATTCACTATGTGTTCAATACTGGAAGTGATCATGTGTGCTAACAGAAAGCCAAATGAAAGCACCATGCTTTAAGAATCTAACATCATACTTTCAAATTAATGTTCATTTGTGCAACATTGCGGCAAGAAGTGAATACCAGCATGTGTAAGTCATTCTGGAGTAGCATAAGACTTCATTCCAAGAGTTGCTTTAAGTGATGTTTAAAAATAAAATTAATAAAATACTAAAAGAAGAAAGCAATGGAGTTCTCTTTTACTCGCTACAATATTAAATATTTACAGTCTTTATGACTATATAGAGAGACAGTGTAACCAGTCATTTAGCTCTCCTAACAACATAGTAAATCTTTTATCCTAAAGTCATGGTCTCCTGTTCAAGGAAAGTAGTCAAGGACCCCTGGAGATGGTTTGCGCTATGCAAACTTTCATTACATGTAGGTGCTGGACTGTCATATATTTCAACCTGCTATCCTAAGTTCATTGAAACATCAGAGGAGTATTTGACAAGATTTGTACCTATTTTGGAGTAGCTGAAATACAAAAATATGATAGGTATCTTCTATTTGACAGCTCACAGCAGCAGCAGCTGACAAGAGGTGGTAACATTTGTGTAAAAACTCAGGGAGGTACAATACACACGATTTCACAGTCTTAACATGCATGAGGAAGGGTTTTTCAGTGCTTAAAACAAAAAGAACTCACAAAAACTAAGCTAAAAATAAACACTTGACAGAAAACAAGAAAAAGAACAGTAAAGAGTGCCTACAAGTGACACAAGGAACTGTCCAGGATAGCTAAATTTGGTAGTGATGGTGGGATGTCAAGATTTTAGGGCCAAGACAGATATTCTTGGCACATCTTTCAGCAAGGGATAACAAGAACCTTCATTTAGCCACTGGAGTCACTGCATCCCAAACAGCACAGTTCATACTCAAGCATATTAGCATTACTTCCACTTGCTCTGTGCTGAAGGAGGAAGCAAGGAGGCCAGGGCTCACGCACTTCTGTCACACTTCCCCAAGAAGAGAAACTGAAGCAAACAAGATGTCTTTCTCCACTGAGACACTTGTGTCTCTAACTGATCAGTAGCATCAGCCTATTAGATTTCCAGAAAAAATAACAACTTCATCAGAGCTCTTTATTTTAACCTTACCTATTTCAATTCTTATCATTCTCTTACCTCTCATTTACGCCATCTCATACATAACAGCCTAACTTATTTGCAGATGGACACTCCTGTCATTCAGTTGGTGCAACGTTTTGCCCAGGGAACTCCTGTGCCACAACTGGGATTCTTAGAATCACAGTAACAAAAATTGTTATCTGACTAAAACTGCACTTCAAAATTCCATCAGGCTCAAGGACAAAATGTTCTGATCCAGGGCACAATCTCATTAGATAAAGATCTCTGCTCATTGAAAGCCAGGTAATTAAGAAAAAAAGCACACATTTGAAAAATAATATTAGCTCTACAAACAGCTGGACACCAGCAGCTGGTGGTGTGCAGCTGCACAACATGTTATGTCCTTGATGTTCTACAGATCAGTAATGTTTTTTTTTTCCCTTAAACTGAAAGCAGGGGACCCAAATTTAAAAAATAATTTAATCATCTTCAATACCCTGTGAGAGGGTTACCCATACCAGCTGTCCACAAAGATTGCATAAGGAGGCTACCAAAATCAGTGCGAAACACCGAATCCAGATTTCTACACTCAAGGCTGCCTCGAAATACAAAAATGTAATAAAACTAAGTCTTTAGGCACAATTCTCTTCCTCAATCATCTTGTTAATAAAAAAAGTTAGCTTGCAGTCACACTTACAAATATTAGACGCTGTCTAGCACTGTGTGTCCTTAAAATATTTTTCACTCGTTTATGGATCTCATCTCCATTTGCTGGTGTAGGCCAACCAGAGTTAAATCTGAAAGACGAAGAGGGAAAATAAACCAATAGAAGAAATAGTTCCATGTTAAAAAGCTCTAACATGCTTTTGATGTAGACTTTTTTTAAATTATGAAGAATGCATTACTTCCTTCTACTTGGAACATATACAATGTTTAGATTTGATTCTTTTTCTCCTCTGGAGTACAACTAAGGAAACATTTCAAAGCCACATGTAAACAATATGCATTCACAAGCCCAATACAAGATACAAAGCAGAGAAAATGTTGATTTTGTAAGTGAGTAATATTTCTGTAATGTTTGTATTGTCCCTACAGAATAGAAAAGCTATGCAGTTATTCTATTCCCATTGATTAGACTGCATTTTTCTCTTCTTAAAGGAAGTATTACCCACATTAAATCATTTCCACTGGGCTAAACCATCAAGAAGATAACTCCAACATGTGTAAACTGGAAAATCCATGGAGTTCAAAAAATGCAAATTCACAGTCTTACCTAAATGTGAAAGTACCACAAATTTCACAAGACCGAACTCCATTTTAAGTTGCTTTTTTATACTAAAACCAAGGTAGGCCACTTGATACGACTGACTGAAAAACTTTGGATTTCTTCTTTCATGTTCTGCAGTACACTTTTTCCAGTTTACTCAAACACCCCTCATCCATCTCAGGGAGCTCTGAAGCTGGCAGAAATTTCATGACTATAGTAATTCTCAGATTACTAAGGGAGACAGGTAAGGTTTTAAGGATAGGATCATTTACACACCAACCTCCGTATTTTAGCATACTCAAAAATATATTATTAAAAAGGTGCAAGATTAAGGCAAAGCAAGAATTCACTGGGGGACAGGTACAAGATTGTGTAAAAAAATCATAAACCATTTCATCACAATCACGGAAACAAAACACTAAATCAAGACTGTGCATCTTTTTAGTGTTTCCTAACCTTTGAGAACCTGACTTTGCAGTGCTAGTTTCATTTACACCGTTTCCTAAATTTGAAGAGCAGCAAGGAAATAATCACTCCTGACGTGGTATTACGCTCATGTGCAAATGGGCCATCAGCAGGACTGCAAGCCGAGGATCTGCTGCAGACCTCTGCAGTCTGAGCTAACGGAAGAGCAGCTAGCAGCAGCGCCAGGCTGCCATACTCTGGGAAGACTAGAGGCATGGAAACAGAGATATGCTTCGTTAGTTGGCTGCACAAATTTGATGCAGCAGAGAAATTTCATGACTGAATCTTGTGATTCTGCACTGGGCTCTGGACAGGTCTGAGAGACTGCGAGCCCTCTGCCCTCTTCTCTCCGCTGGCTACCATCGCCCTTGGTAGGGCAATTCCCTGCATTATCAAGTCTCTCTCCAATCCACAGCATGAGTGCAACAGGCCTCGTTCACCTTCACCAAACTTCTAGAAGTCTTGCTCAAAACAACACAGCTCCTTACAGAAGTAATAAAGTGAGTGCACATATTGCACATATAAAGCTTCAGACCAAAACAAGTAACTAAGAAAAGTCAAAAGTAACCAAAAATGGGATCTTGAAAATGGGAAGTGCCAGGCTGCCTTAACGGCCGCATACAGGGCTGGGAGCACCTCCTAACCTTTTGTATCATTACTTGTATTAAAGATGCAGCAGAAAGCGACCAGCAGGCTGCTTCTGAGTAAGATTCTTCTGTTTTCCTGAATCTGCTTAACTTATTTGAACTTACTTCTTATTGCTTACCTCTCTCAAAATCTACTTTTGTTCTAAACAGTCCCAAGATTTTCAGCCAATCTACAGGTTTTCTTAGATCAGATCATCCATCTCTGAATGTGACTATTTTTTTTTTCTATGAAACGATGACAGGAAATTGTTGGCACAATATGGGAGGGATGAATCATATAACCTATGCGGGATGTATTTTCCATATTTCTAATTACATTTAACATTGTTTATCTTTGTGTCATCTCTGCATACCAGGCAAGGATTTTCACAAAGTGGGCTACAAAGGCATTGATATTAGTATCCTGAATATTTACAACTCATTTCAAACCCAACAGCATAAATGAGAAATCCATATTATTCAGTTATTTTGCATACTAGAATCTAAAACTCTGTTACATTTAAAGAAATCAAGTAACTTGTCCTAAAAAAAAGTAACTACTTTGTGAATCTTGGGAGGAGGGGAGGAAGAGGAAGAGTTGCCATTAAAAGTGTAGAAATCCAAGAAACTTAAACAAGCAGGAGCATTCATTTCTTTAATACAGTCGAACCCCTATGATGTACTGCATTACAATGTATGCAGTGTATCACTAGCATTGTGCTGAATAAAAACATGCTGTCCTGATAAAACACTCTGCTTAGAATGAATCAGATCAGGCAGGGGTCAAAAACAATTTATATAAAAAAGAGAGAGGTAAGGGAAAAGGGGTTGGAGTGGTACTGACACCTTACAACTTCCCATTAGCATTTACAAGCCCTAATATTAAAGAATCTCTGCAATGCATGTTTAAAAACCTATATTCTAGATGCAGTAATAGTGGATCATTTCCCATTTAACAAATAAAGAGAGACCAAAGAAAGCTTGACATTTTCTTCTTAAACAGCAGCTGCTGTTCTTCCAACATCCAGGTTACCAGCAGTGAGAACAGAAGTTAGAATAGATTTCCTTTGGGAAATAAATTTTATGAAATTCATATGTAAGATTTCAGATCATTGCTATTAATCTTAAATTTACAAATATCCTTGGAGATAGATGTATTTGCTGTTAGAGAAAAAGAAAACCCAGCTTGCTATTGTATTCAATTATAGAAGACATGGCTATGTCTGCAGGAAGATTTAAGTATTTAATTCAAGAACTGTTAGGTGTTTCTTTGGGTGATTTTATTAATCAATCCACTAGTGTGCGCTGTGGTATAAGAAATGTTAGTCACTTGCATATATCCCAAATTTAATGTACCAAAATAAAAAGAGAGGGGGAGAAGGGGAGAGAGAGAGAGACAGAGAGAGAGAGAAATCAAAATCTTAACCAATATTAAAATAGTATCAGCTTCTTTTTAATTAGTTTTGCTAGTATCATTATTGTCTAATTTTAGTAATGAATATACAGTCTAACTCACCTTCTAAGACATAATGTTAATATTTACACCAATCAAAACTCAACCTAAAATAAAATGATGCCTGAAATATAACACATATAATCTGAAGTGAAACCATTTCGTGATATAAAAGTATCTCCAATACAAGAGTTAGCATAAAACAGGCTTTAGAGCATAGCTTCTTAAACTATAAATAAAGGTTTTGCATTTGCTAATAATGTGTTTTTAAAACAACTAGCTACTTATGTATGTGATTAAGGTGTCAGTATTGTATTGCAGTGTTGAAAGAAAAGTCATTTCATTTCAATGACTGTTTGTCCTGATAAACAAAATAAACTTCTACAGCTGTATTCTTTGTCATACTTCCAATTTTCCCCTGGGACTTGCAAACATTCTGCAGTTACATCAGTTTAAATTGTTTATTGATTCCAATAGATTGTATAAACACTTTGGAAATATAGCTTAGTGACCTAGAAAAAGCCAGATCAATCAGAGAACTTCTCAAGATTAATTTCAAAGATGTTGTGTCGAGTACGATCAAGGAAACAGAACCATTTTCCCTTGTAATGTAACTAAAGGCATTTATTTTCTTTTATGAGATAAGGATTTTTTTTTTTAAGGTCAGGCAGACAACATCTACCTTGATGGGAAAAAAGAAGCCAAGTACAGTCTAGATCCTGTGCTGAAGATTAAAGTTATTTTCATATATAATTTTATCCATTAGGATGAAATAGTCCATTACAAACACAGAGGATACATCTACCCATATATTCCAGTCAAATAGAAGCTTGCAAACTTGAGAGCTGTAACAAATAGGAATTTTCAAATGTCAGACAATCCAATCACATAATTGCATATAGCAAAAATGTTAATATCACATTGCAGCAGCAGCAACTAATAAATTTTACACCAGCAGAATTAATGCAAAAGTCTACTGCGGAATATTTGCAGTACCTAACAGGACCCCTTCCCCCACCATCATACCTCCCAGCCTTGTGAACAACTCTGTGCATGTGGCCTACATGAAGAATTCATCAGCTTCAAAGACACAGACTTCACGCTGCGCAAAACCACATACAAGGACAAACTATCAGAGGACAGAAATCAATGAAGTACTGTAGTAACAGATTCACAATTGGAGAGAACACTACTATGGTAATTGGGAGGAAGGGGAAGAGGGAGAAAGATACAACTCTTAAGCTAAGTATAACCTGAAAAACACAATTTTCAAGAACTTACAGTTGCAATAAGAGAGATTCTCAAGAAAACCAAACATATTTAATTCTGAAATTGAAAAAGAAGTCACAGATTTTATATGGAAGTAGACATTTATGCAGCATCCACATTAAGTGGAGAAGTTACTTTATTCTCATTTAAAAGGACATGAAGTGGTAATTTACTAAGATGAAATGTGTTCTCAGTATATATTAGTATATACAGAGGCACAATACAAAGGCTGGGATACAATTAAGAGTTTTACTAGTCTATATAGTAAAAGAGTCATTTTTGTTTTGTGTGTCTTTTTTTTTTTTTTTTTTTTTTTTTTTTTTTTAAGGACTGATGGCAATAAACCTTGGCATAGATGCAGCTTTACCAGTGTAAAATTGTTTTAGAGACTGTACTGGTATGTACCAATTTCTGAATTGTAATAAAAAGTATGTCAACATAAAATTCCTTATATTCTTACACATTTGTGGTGGAAAAAGTATGTGGCTTTCACTATACCAGGATACTTCCATGAAAGAGAAACAATCATGCACAGACAAGGCCTTAAGTCATAGCATGACAGTCTAAACATTTGTAAGTAGTAGCTAGCAGCTTAGTTATGGATACAATTGCTCTTCCTCTTCAGTAAGAAATTAAAAAAAAAATTAAAAATACCTCATCCTTTCTAAATAGTTTTTCTTACTTTCAAAAGCCCTGCTTAGAACTAGGCCCTGAAGCACTAAAGATACATTCAGAGCAGAGTTTAAATTAGTAAATACTCTCTTTGCCATACACTAAGCTTCCTATCTAGCCCTTAAAATGGGGGCAAGCAGAACAAAAAGGAAGACTAAGATTCTTTAGTCCTTGACCCCTTAGTCAAAAGGGTCCTTTTATGAACCACCATCTACTCCCTCAGTAGATTCAAAGACTAAATTAACCTCAGGTATAAAGTGAATTCCAAGAAGTAGACAACTTCTGAGGTTTCAGGGAAGGCCCAGTACTCTAGCTGAGCCATTCCTCAACAAAGCAGCTCTCAAAGCATTCTGTAACTATGTTATTAGCTTATATCATAAATGGGCTACACTTTCTTATGCTCTTTGGATGTTTTTCCATTGCCCCATCATCTCTGAATTTCTGAATGAATTCTCCCATTTATATACAGAACAATTTTGATAATAATCACCTTCAAATTTACCTCACTTCTGCAGCAAAATCAAGCAATTAGATGACAAATAACATAGAAGTTGGTCAGAGATGACAATGTATAAGTTGATCAAAAACAGGAAGAAAGACTTATATGCTGCTCAGTCTTTACATAATATGATAAGAAATAAATGATCTTTAAGGGCTGATTCCAGAGGCCAGCTTAGTAAATGGAAAATTAGTAAACTTCCCCAAAAGGTGACATCGATAACAAACCCCAAAGATTCACGAACCACCTTACTACCAAAATTCAGTTCCCAAAGATCAGAAATAATTAGCTAGAATCAGGCAGGAAACCTAGTTGCAGCCTCTCCCTAGAGCAAGCTATTTTCTAAAAAGCCTGCTAAATTTTTCAGTGCTCTACTTCCTAGTAGAAGGCTCTCAAAACTTAACTATATATTCTCACGGAAGTAGAATAAGCCCTATGTATCCTAGGATGCATTCCACCTTCTCAAATACTATGTGAATTACTCTTAGTTTGGATACTGCTATGTGAGAAAACCAGAACACAATATCCTGGGGTAACATTGCAAGATCACTGAAGCCAAAGCTTCTGACAACTTGAATTTTCAAAGACTTCACACAGGAGCTAATCTTTTACTAGTAATATCTACCTTTATGCTGACATTCTCGTAGTACGTGGAGAAAGATAAAATACAGAAAGAGGGTAGTGAAACAACATAAGAATGTAACATAAGGGCATCTGATCCAGATGGGTAACCTCTGTCTTACTTCAAATAGAGGTAAGAATTTTTGTTATATTTTGTCATAGATAAGACTACATTGCAGCAGTACCACCAGGAAAACATCAAAAAGACATCAAGAGGGACTTCACTCCAGGCGTGATTACTCTTCAGATCAATAACAAAAAACAAAAACAGAATCCTGCAATGTCCAAAGTAGGAAAAAGAACCCCTTGATCCCAAATGCAGGAGAAGTAGCTTTGCCTCTCAACACAACAAAAATGTCCAAATACTACTATGATGGTGGTAATCTCTTGAGAAAAGCATTTCTCTTGTGCCAGCAGATAGCTCCATGCAGAGAAATTCTGTCATTAGCGTAAAGAATTCACTTCACTATTTCACCTTTTATTCACAAAATAATGACTTCAGCTTGGTATTTTGCTTCAGGTTTCAATACTACAAGGAAGGCTTAGCTTACAAATCCCCAGGAACAGACACCATATTCTAGTATGCATGAAGATGTACATGGGTTAAAAAAGCAAGAGCTGGACTTGAATTTTGTTCTTCTGCAGCACAGTAGAGACATTTCACCCCTAATGCTCTTCCGCAAAGCATAATACTTACCTATGTACAATCAACCAGCTAGGGCTAAGGTACATATTAACTGCACTGACTTAAAACCCAGACATCATAGGCAGGAACTAAAGAGTATGCTTATACCACAGCACTGTATAAGAGCTAGATTCAAAATGGGAAGTGGCACAGCTGCTTCACTATGTCTACTGTCAGTTCGCAACACAGACCTTCCTCAGGTGACCTAAATAATGAAAAACCTAAAAATAAAACGTAAAATAAACATTCAAAACTTTGCCACTTTGTCCTAACAGTAAGTCTATTTACAGTTCTGCTTTTGACTCAAAGCCAGTGGAAGAAGGGAGAGAGAAGATTGATTCGTGGCCTCCCTAGCAGGCCAGCAGAAAGGGACTGGAAACTGCTAAAAAAGGATGCAAAAAGGTTCAGAGGACTTACACAAAACTCTCATCTACACCACAGAAAGGTACTGCAATGCCTTACCACCTCTGCAGCAGGAAACTGAGGAAGAACTCTCATGAAGGCAGATGCTCACTTCACATTACTTTTTTTAAAAAAAGGGAAATAACGGAATTAAAGGGAGGAAGAATAGTAAAATATTATTTTGACTGTAGGTTGATTAGCAATAAAAGTTGCCTAGATATGCAAATTTCTATCTTTGTAATTCAAAATAAAGTGGCGAAAATAACAAGCAAATCACTGCAAGATAAAACACTGTGTTCTTGCGAATATACTAACATTGTTATACTTTCAGTAGTACTGGTTTTCCCTGTATTTATATGATCTGAACAGCAGCATTTGCATGCATTTCCAAACACCGACCTCTGATCCACGTTTTTGTCATTCCAACTATAATTCTCAGCACAGAGGCAACTAAAGCCATCTTTATTTCCAGTAGTACGAACATACAGATCAAATTTATTAGACTGTGCCCTTTATTTATTTTATATTTTTTTCTGACTATGAAAGCAAATGCTTACATCTTTAATATAAAAAAGATGTTACATCTCTAAAGAGCTGAGAGCATTTTTTCTAATAAGAAAAAAAACATAATTTCACAAAATCACAATTCACTTCTGGAGAGAGGCTGGTAAAGAGAAGGAGCAAGAATGTTCAGATGATTTCAAGATTAACTGGCAGATGACTAAATTACTATGCATATAACAGCAGCTCACAACATACAAGACATTCCTGCCATCAATATAAGGGACCCTGACAGCTTTAAACACAATTAATTTTAAAAGAAAGAAAGAAAAAAAAGAAAAATTCTGGCTGAAAAAAGATTCATACCACAGAACAAAGGATAAAAATGACCGTTGCAATACCTCTTCACTAGACATGGGTAATTAATGAACAGACAATGTCAGAAGAGACTGGGGAGTCAGAAAACATGACAAGAGATCTCCTTTAAACTCCAGATACCTCCTAATCTCTGCATTACAGTTCACAAGAAATATTATTACACAGAATAACAAGCAAGTATGTTTTCAAGCAGAGAAAGATGTTAAAAGAAACAGTAACTTGATTTTTATGAGTATTAAAAATTTAGTCCCTACCTGCAATCTATCATTTTTCTTTTTGAACTAAGATAATTTTTCTATTTTGAAAAAGAAGCTACACCTTAGGCTGTGCCTATGCTATAAAATGTGCCTTGCAAGCTTTCACTAACTGGGCTACCAGTGGCATCGAGGAGGAAAGTGCCTAGAACGTGCATGAACTAGCCACCACAGCACATCTCCAAGGAAGGCCTCAGAGACACATTTCAGTACTTAGGGCAGGCCATCAGTTTGATGCTCATCTTCTCGCAATTATGTTAGGTATCTGGTTATTCAGGTCCAGTTTTGTACTCAAAGTTTAAACCTTTCTAATCCCAGAAAGCCCTCTAGAAACTAACTGAACTGAATGTACAGTAGGAGCATTGTGCACCAAAGACACATTCTACTCACCA
The DNA here is from genome assembly GCF_028389875.1 of Rhea pennata. NCBI lineage: Eukaryota > Metazoa > Chordata > Aves > Rheiformes > Rheidae > Rhea > Rhea pennata. Next base: position 9,279,142 of record NC_084670.1, on the reverse strand, counting down.
AGAGGTAGGGAATACTCTCTCTCCCTGGAGGGCTGGAGGACTTTGGCATGGAAGATCTGTTTCTTCTTTTGACATTTCTTCCATCCCACCCCCATGAGACACTGGAACCGCTAGGCTTGCTCAAAGTATTAGCCCACGGATTGAAATCCATTGAACTAAGGGATATTAGATGCTGTCCTCATCCCAACCCCATTGGGATCAGTGGAGGACTACTGAAAAAAGAAATCTAAATATAATAATTAATGTAAGCAGAATTCCTGTGGGGGCCCACACTTCAACTGAAAAATTTCTTAAGATGCCTATAAAGTAAAGAGATTGAAAAATGATACATTGATGAGATTAAAGCTAGTCCAAACATGGTACACACTCCAATCACACATTCGACCACAGCATAGCCACTAATACATGCTTATAAACACTACGCTGAACAATAGTCAGGTGGAAAAAAGGTATATATATGTTTATCTATCTACACTTACACTCCCGATATTTTAATCCCTTCTGACAGAGGAACTTATCTATTTAATAGTCTCTATTTTAAACATGTGATGGGCATGAGGTGCTTGAAATTTGGGGCTTCATTGTTTCAAAGAGAGTTAGCAACACAGATGTCAAACATTCTTTTCATTGTCATATTATTTGGATTTCATTCATTAAGTAGAGAGGTGATCAAAAACACAGCTCCTGAGGACAAGTTAAACGACAGGACAGTTGTTCAGGAAAAAATCTCATTTTCTTCAGCCTGCATGCCTCTAAACATACAACCTAGAGCCATGCAAATACTACTACTATCTGCTCTCATTAATTAGTCCAGAATTTCACACAGAACAAAAACAAGTCATTACCTTTCCCTTAGAGAAGATCGACTTAGCACAGAGCTTAAGGAATGTTTATGAAATGCTGAAGGCGCTGCACACAATAAAGAACCAGCAGAACTGGACTGTTTGTTCAGTGGACCCGAGATGACATGCTCACTACGTACATCAGAAGAACTATCAAAGTCTTTTCCATGAGTAGATTTTACCTGTAAAAAAAGTAAGTCTTGCTAAAGTTTATTATGCATATTAAGATGCATACTTTACAGGTTTTATTTTTGTAAATCAAAAGGATACAGGTCACCCGTAAATATCTGTCTACTGAGGAATAATATGGACCCTGATTTCTCAGGAGAGTCCTAGTCTAAAACTACAGAAATTATTTCTGGCCCCAAGAATTCAATTAACAAGTGTTAAAGAAAGAGCTTTATTAGTATCTAACACACCATCTTACGGCAAAGTCTAGCGTAACAGCCCTTTTATTGCCTTTTTTGCCTGCACAGTTTAAAGGTTCACCACTTCTAGGACCCTCAAAGATTCAGAATGATACCTGAAAGTCTACACAACACACACCTCAGACCTCTCCTCAGCTTAGGAACCCTTGTCCTTAGACTTCTGTTTCTCATCATCTGCCCTTCTTCCAGGCAAAACTCAGGGCCATCTATTCATTTTCTACTTACTCTTTACTGTACTAGGTTTCCATTTTTCCTCCTTTCACAGATCCTCTTAACCTGTACCATTGAAATGTCTCCATGGGTTATCTCATTCTACCCAGGAGGGGGACTTTGACAGCAACCATTTCCCAAAGCCAGGGAACCAAATGAGGATGTTTATTAACTCTTTCCAGGCTGCAGCCATACAGGGCAAATACACCCCATCACAATTTTTTAAAAGGTATCTGATGTTAGTTAGACAATTAAAGATCACTCAAACATAATCATGTCAATTAACATCATAATCTGATGATTAGACAAACTTTGACAAAAGCTAGTGAAAATATAAGTTGTTTATTAAACTCAACAATGATTTCCCATTAACAGTTACCTTTCACTACGAACAGTTCTCAGGTCCTCTGAAACTACAATGCTAACTACATCTAGTTTAAAGCTGTATAGTATTTTGGCAACAAAAACATACATTCTTCTCTGTCTTGACTTTCTTGACAGTTGGAATTGGCAGTGCTTAGGGGCATTAGGAACATCATGAATTAATTAATCTATAGCTCAGCTATCTGCATGCTCAAAACAATAACTTCTGCTATTATCTACTTCCATATTTAGAGGGGGAAAAAGGTATTAATTAAAATAATTATTATAAAAATATTTAGCAGAAATTTTCTATTGTCTTTACAATTTCTCAGTTAAAACCACAGAACAATCCAGAGGTAGCAAAATGAAATTCACATGGTACATCAAACTGCAACCCTACATAGTAAAAATTGAGAAGCTGACAAAAATACGCTTAATTGTATCAAGGTTTATCCATTTAATTCCCCTTCCTTCCTCCTCCCTGTATCATTGCTTTTACCAATCATTAGGAAATTAAGAGGACATACATAAAACAATTAAATGTCGACAACCCCAATTTCTGCATTATTTCAGAAACACAGAAACATCTAAATTAAGAAGGAAAGAAAAAAAATGCTCAAAGGAATCTAGATATTGATCTTCAGAGCCACTCAGTGCAAAAACAGCTAAATTCTGAAAAAGCAAGCATGGGAAATAACAGAACATTGGCTTGCCATTTATATTAGTGCCACCTTACCATACTCACATGAAATAAAGTATGTTCTGAAAATGACTGGAAAAGTAACTGTAAACTGCTTTTAAAGGATCTTCTACAGCCCTGTCACAAGTCTTAATGCCAAGAAGAAGCAAGTCCTCTAACTACAGACATGAATATTTTATAGACTGTTAACTTTCACATTTGTTTGTAAATCATCAGTCAAAAGGGCTAGACTGAGTTATATCAGATTTAAAATTTCCTTGGTCTTGTTTTTGATGCTACGAAAGTTACTTCCCCAAGACAAAGGTTCAAAGACACCTACAAGGGACAATCCTTCTTACTCAGAGCTTTCCCAAAAAAATATTTGCAAACAATGGCATTGCAGGGTACTCACTTTGGCTTTCTTGGGCCTATAGCTGCCGAGAAGAGAAGGATCTGGAAAAGAAAAAAAAAAGAAATAAAGAAAAAATGAAGAAAAAAGAAAAGGCGCATCACAGAAGAAATTCAGAAGAATTTTTTTTTCCTACATTTTATGCAATCTTTTACAAAATAGCTTACCTCTCCTTCTAAATAGCACTAAGACAATTTATCACTGTTTGTTTGGCTATTCTAAGCCGCCCCAGTAATATTTTAGGACTTTCTTCACTTGAAAACAATGACTTCTTATTTAATACAATACAATGCTTACAATAAGGCATCCGTATAGGCACCATCTTCTATATAGATCTCAGTAGTACATTCTGTTAAGCTATTAACTGCTTAAAATCAATATAAAGTAAAGCTATACCAATCCTTAAAACTCTCATTTACATCAGGCTACCTTACTAATCTTTTCTGAACATATTTCCCTACTACTCCCTCTCCCTCCTGCTATCACCTCTTCATTCCCTCTGTCACCACTGTCCCACAAACATGAGTATGAAGCCAATGGAGAAACTATTAGGTCCATACTGGTTTAAGACACTTCACCCATGTCAAAATATACCTCACTGTTAGGTGACTGACAGTACATCATGTCTGGCTTCTTGATAGTTTATATCAGTCTGCACTGAACATCCTCCCTCCTATGACCCAAGATAAAATAGGTACTTTTATGCTGTATGGCAATATAAAGACACCTCTCTATTACCTACTTGCATAAAAGCAAAAAAGGACCCAGCTGCACTGCCAGTAGTAAGATCTCTGATCCTAAAAATCTATGTTTTTCAGAAGTTACAGTTAAGCCTCAAGACACAGACAAGTGACTGGTGAATCCTCTGGATATGAGCAGTAAGGTAGTTTTCAGTGTCCTAAGTATTGGTCAGAGACTACCATCTTATTTCGTAAGTACCTAACAGTATCAGGTGATAACAGATCCAGATACTACAGATTCATATATATGACTCCAAAAGGAATGTGAAACTCTGTAATAGAACTAGATGTAGCATTTAAAGAGCAAATGTAAAATAAATAATTCATAATGATTTGCTATATAGCTATTTATAAATATGAAGAGGCCCAATGGTAGTAAGGCAGAGCACATGTAACAAAAAATACTGGTAAAACTCATTAAAATCCTCATATTGCTAGATATATTAAATAAAATCAAGTTTTATGGTACTTCCTTAAATTTGGGATGCCACATCTCTTATAACACCCTCACTTACTGATACCAATGAACATTCAAGTGGATATGCAAGTACATTCTGAATGCTCACTAATAATAAGTCACTGATCGACTACTCACAAGTACTACTGAAATAATTTTGAAACTATTTTGAAACAGCAAAGCCCTGGAAAAAACCTTCAAAATGATCAATTCTGAACAAACTCTAAACCTGACCAATACATCTACAAATCAAGGTGCAGATTTGCTCCACTATGCAACTCATGAAAACAGGTAAACCAAAAACAGGGCACCTGGCTGGACTTCAGTATCTTCTGCTCCTACTTGAATATCATGCAGAAGTAGGTTCTGAGTCTCATGAGGTAAAGAAATCTCAACAACCACATTTTGCAACAGTGGGGTTGGTTACTCAACATTCTCGCTATTCCTAGGATTAAAGGATAGCTTTTTTTGCCATTATGCATGGTTTCTCAAAACATCTCCACTAAATTACTGCAGAAAATAAAAGTATTAAAGGAAAATATAGTAGAAAATACTAACCATGATTTACCTTAGACCAGGCTTCCACTGTACTTTCTCGAGGGGGACACCAGGTGTGAAGTTCAATACCAGGACTTGGTTGTTCAACCTGAAGCAAAAACGTTTTTAAAACACTCTGTATTACCCTTCTGAATTTCTATACATTTTTTATCCCTGTTTTCCTATGTAAGAACACCCCTATAAGATTATCTCCTTTCTAAAATAATTTATTCTTATTTAAATACTATCTAAAACTATTATCACAACATTTGGTTCATATGTTATGTTCACACTAGCTTTTCTATGCTTCAATAAAAATACTGCTAGAAAGGTCTAGAAAATTCTGAATGTCCTATTGTTAAGAGAAAAAAGAAATGCAGATAAGTCATGGAGAACTGGAGAGGTGCCTGAGGACTGGAAGAAAGCCAATGTCACTCCAGTCTTCAAAAAGGGCAAGAAGGAGGACCCAAGCAACTATAGGCCGGTCAGCCCCACCTCCATCCCTGGAAAGGGGATGGAACAGCTCATTCTGGATGTCATCTCCAGACATATGGAGCAAAAGAAGGTGATCAGGAGTAGCCAGCATGGATTCACCAAGGGGAAATCCTGCTTCACCAAGGCTTTTGACACTGTCTCCCATAACATCCTCCTAGATAAGCTCAGGAAGTGTAGGTTAGACGAGTGGACAGTGAGGTGGATTGAGAACTGGCTGAAAGGCAGAACTCAGAGGGTCGTCATCAGTGGGGTGGAGTCTAGTTGGAGCCTGTGGTTAGTGGCGTCCCCCAGGGCTCAGTACTGGGTCCCATCCTGTTCAACTTCGTCATCAATGACCTGGATGAGGGGACAGAGTGCCTCCTCAGCAAGTCTGCCGCTGATACCAAGCTGGGAGGAGTGGCTGACACACCTGAGGGCTGTGCTGCCATTCAGAGAGACCTGGACAGGCTGGAGAGCTGGGTGGAGAGGAACCTCCTGAGGTTCAACAAGGGCAAGTGCAGAGTCCTACACCTAGGGAAAAATAACCTGAGGCACCAGTACAGGCTGGGGGCTGACCTGCTGGAGAGCAGCTCTGCAGAGAAGGACCTGGGAGTGCTGGTGGATGAAAAATTGTCCATGAGTCAGCAATGTGCCCTTGTGGCCAAGAAGGCCAATGGTATCCTGGGCTGCATTAGGAAGAGTGTTGCCAGCAGGTGGAGGGAGATGATCTTACCTCTCTACTCAGCCCTGGTGAGGCCTCATCTCGAGTACTGTGTCCAGTTCTGGGCTCCCCAGGACAAGAAAGACATAGAGCTACTGGAGAGAGTCCAGCGTAGGGCTACAAAGATGATCAGAGGGCTGGAGCATCTGCCCTATGGGGAACAGCTGCGAGAGCTGGGCCTCTTCAGCCTGAGGAAGAGAAGACTGAGGGGGGATCTTATCAATGTCTACAAGTACCTGAAGGGAGAGCATCAAGGGGATGGGGACAAACTCTTTTCAGTTGTCCCGTGTGACAGGGCAAGAGGCAGTGGGCAGAAACCGAAGCACAGGAAGTTCTCCCTGAACTGTGAGGGGGAATGTCTTCCCTGCGAGAGTGACAGAGCACTGGACCAGGTTGCCCAGAGAGGTTGAGTTGTGGAATCTCCTTCTCTGGAGATCTTCAAGGCCTGCCTGGATGCAACCCTGTCTAACATGCTTTAGGTGATCCTGCTGAGCAGGGAGGTTGGACTAGATGATCTCCAGAGGTCCCTTCCAACCTTACTGATTCTATGATTCTATGATAATTTCTCCTTCATCTTTAATGTCTGTAATTTTTTGAACAGTTCTAGGTATCGCACATATTTACTCCAGTTAGGATCTCACCAAGTGCTGCTCTTCCTAATCAAAAAAGTAACATTCTTTATCTTTATCTTTTATCTACATTATCTTAATGTAATACAAAATCTCCAGGCCAAAACAAACCTTAGCAGTAAAGACGTACTAAAAAGAACATTCTCCAATCTAGAAAAAGCCATGACATTTGGGGTATGGTATGTTAAGATACAAGTTTATTCCTTTCTGTACAAATATAATCAAACAATCATAATCAATAATCAATGTTTAAGGATGCAGTAATTAAACTGTGAACTTCACCTATAGATCAAAAAAGAAGAATTGATTAATAAGAGTTAAAAGAAAAACTATCTGAGAGAGAGAGATAAACTGTTGGTTGATGAATGATTAATGGCTTATTAAGACTAATTTGAATTTCTAAAAGGTACCTAGCAGCAGAAGAGAACTTGGAAGAGAATTCTAGAATTTGACAAGACATTACTAATTCATTTGTACATAAACAATAAAAATAAAATAATTTGAACACCAAATTAATTAAATGCTAAATTATCTCAGTGGCTGTAATAACTGTCCAAAGTTGTGGAGAAATCATAATGTCATAGCAAATAGACAAAACAACTCCATCTCTTCCCCTACATTCAAGGTAGGATTCTTAAAATAGAGACTTAGTGCAATCATAATAAATGTTAAGAGAGAACATAAACATATATGAGAACATGATCTTCCAAGAGGCTGGGCAATTTGGTTTTTAAGTAGTAAAGCATTTAAATACACTTACTTTAAGTAAGTCCCTAATTCCAGAACAATTGTTCGCATAGGGTTAGCAACAAGTCCTTATGTAGGTGCTAAATTCAGGATGTTTATAAATCCTGAGTCAAAGCATAAGAGATGCAGCTTTTAGCAAAGATCACAGAATGCCAGTATAACAAAAGTTGAAAGAGAGGCAGTGTAAGTTTTCATAATTTGACTAGATATTTTTTTAAAGTCTTATTCAGGCACTTTTAATACTAATATCAATTACTTCCAATCTGAATTCATACACCTATTATCCTGTCTAGTACACTAGATGAAAAGAAATGGGGCCTCAGGAATTTAACCAGAGAACTCGATCTTTGTCTGTTACTAATGCTGAAAAAAGGATTTTTATTTTAGTCAGTTCCACATTTAAAACCCTATGTGGCAGACTGTTAAGGAGAGAAAAATCATTCATCTGAACTAAGAAGTGAATGAATGTTTGCAGTAATATTTAGTGAAAAAACAATGTTCTTAGCTTAAGCTGGAAGCACTTTGTAGAGAATACATACACGTCTAACTACAAATGGAGGTTTATCAGTTTCTCTTCTGAATTCAAAAGGTCCAAGGTTTAAATGGGCCAATCGTTGTCTGGCTTCTTCTGATAGCTCACACATTCGTCTTTTTGTGTACGGAGATGGAGAACGTGATTTAGAAGCTATTGTAGGCAGCTCGTAGTTCTTTGTTGCTAAGCTATGCCTGTTTTTCTCAGGTGAAAGAGTGTTTTTCTTTAGTAACCTTGTTTGCAATTTTCCATTTGGGGTTGAGTGATGTGCTGGATTCAAATTATCCTAAAGTGAAAAGAGATATTATCTGGTTTGACAGCAGGCAGAACAAAGATCACTGACAATAATGCAAACAGTGAACAAATAATTTTAACAGAAATAGATGCATGTCAGCTGCAAGTTCTCCTCACAAAGCTATAATCAAGCAGCAATTTGAAAAAAACAATGTTTTTGTAGTTTTGTCTAAAACCAAAAGGAGGTTAAAATACATACTGCTAAATGTTAGATGTTAAGGTTAAATGATGGATACTTGGCTAATTAGCTTGCTCACACAGCTCATGTACAAAGACCGCAAAAAATTAAACTGAATTTTGTCACAAATTCACTTAACACAAACCTTATCTAAAATACATGGACTGGCCATACACAGTTCAAAGTATTTTTTCTTCCATCTGTACTTTTTTTTTTTTTTTAAGATTTTTTTTTAGAGTTCTTTCCCTTTAAATAAAATAAACAAATTAAAATAGCCTATTTAGTAGTTTAAATTACATTTGGTTAGAGTTGACAAAAATTGACAAGTGTAATTACCTTCTCTGAAATGTGTATTTTCTTGGATGATAATGAATTTACTAGTTCTTTAAAAAATTATGATCAAGAAGCTGATTAGTAAAAAACTTTAAAGAATATCTTCTAAAGATCCCCCTAAATGATGCAAAAACTTGTGAGAATAAAAAGGCAAATAGCTTGATTCATACAACTGGCACTTGACATCCAAGATACGGATTTGGCAGGCAAAAACGTGTACAATCACACCATTATTGCCCCAAATACTTTTCTCTGAAATGATAATATTTTTAAATAATCATGTACAGTAGAATAAAGAAATGTGGGGGGAAAAACCACCTCACTACCTTCCCACCAGCAAAATCCACCTATGAACTAGGACTAACCTTTCTTCAAAAAAAATTAGTAACTTTTATGACCAATTTAAAATTCTGGGAAACTTTTTTTGATGCTAAAGCTTCGTTTGAAATACATTATCATTCCTTTGTAAGTCCTCACATTAAATGAACATTCAATTACTCTTCAAGCTTTATAGGTCAAGACACTCTAGATTATACAACACTTATCAGAACACTCAGTCAGTAGTATGTTTTAACTTTGAATATCACAGTATGATTAATTAGGCTTTTTGGTCAAATTTGGCCCAAATTCCCGAGTTGTAGAAGGTCAAAAAATAAATAGCAATACATTTTCTTCCCCTCAGAAACTCTTTTTCAGGCTTGAGGAAGCTGACATTACTCTGAATTGTGAATGTTGCATGCACTGCTTGGGTTCAAGAGAACACAGGAGTAAAATCAATTAAAAAATTTCCAGCTTGCCTTCTTGCCTTTCCCTCTACATCTAGCAATGAAAGAGGCTGCTGTTTTGTGTTTTGTTTCCATGAACTGAATTTGTATCTGCATTATGGAGACTGCTTGTTCATGTCACTATCCTTCTCACGCCTGTACCTGCATCAGCTGAAAACTGACCAAATTCTCTTCAAGATTAATTTCGCTTTCACAAGAAGTAGCCTGTGCTTCTGCCAGCTTCCATCAATCACAAGACTACATCTTTGCAGCAACACATGCTAAATTTGATGCACTGTTTGTAACGTATTAAATATTTTTTAGAGACATTTTATTTTAAACCAAGTTCTGAAGTCACCTTTAATGAAGCTAGTTTTTGGACAATGCTAATTTTTACTGATTTTGTTATTCTTCACTTAAGCAACTCCATATATTTCTTTTGCTAAATTTGAAAGACTCTTCCAAGTGAACTAACTTGCAACATCACAAATAGGTCCAATTCATCCAGTTCTCTTTGCAGGCATTCCTGCCTGATGACCATCCCATTTTAATGATGCTGCACTGCTACTGGTCATCACCATTTTCTAATAATCTTAGAGTGACTTTATGTGACAGCTACCAAACAAATCAACACATCAGGGTTTTCTTCTTCAAGTCTCTTCAGCTTCAGCCTTTAGCTTTGCTTGTTGCAAGAGCAGCATTTCCAGTTTAATACCAGTGAGTCTTTTCAACAGAAATCTTCATTTCCATTACTGTTACTGATATTATTATGGAAAACAATTGTATTAATTGGTTTGTTTGTGATAATGTATCTTCTCTGACTTCACCCAGCTTTCATTGTCTCATCGTAAGTATCCATAAGAAATGGTGAGACAGCATCTTCCTATCTACAAACACACTAGGGATTGACACTTCAGCTGACCACAGGACATAGCAGCTGATAATTGTTTCAGATTCAAGGAACTCTCAACATTTACTGTCATGCAGCAAGCCCACTCTTTACTCATACTTGATTAAAAATTTAATCAAGTTGTCAAGCACCCATGAAAACTGCTTTAACCACAACAAAAGAATGAGAAAAGTTTGAAGTGAGTAGCACATGCAAAAATTGGAACCAGGGCTATCAATATTAAATCTAGAAATTAAACTGCAAACAATTAAATTATGCTAACCTGTATGTGACTCCTTCCCGAGCTTAACAGACTTTCTGTAATAAGGGAGCTTGTAGAAAATCTCAATTTTGGTGCAATTCCCTAGAAGAGAGGCAATAATTGAACATCAAGCTCCAACTCAAGATAAAGGGTATCAAAGAAATAAATGTCACCTAATGTAACAAACCATTCCTAATTTTAAGCCATTTCCTTTGTTAATTTCAGCCTTTAATAAAGATAATTAGAAAAGACAGAACAGCAATGGTAAATGTCAAGATGCTAACATTTGCATTTCTGACAATTCAATTACAGATGATTATATTGCTTTCATACAACAATTAAGGTCTGACTTATTTCAATACATTTCTTTGTCAAAAACACTTCACGTTTTTTCATGCTATGTTATACAGCATCAACAAATTTGCAATCATGCTGTAGAAGTTTTATTAATGTTAACTTTACAAACTTTAAATAATTTCAATTGTGCAACCTTTTTTTTTGTAAAAACATTTGGAAAGTTAGTCACTTAGACTGCAAATAACCATTTGCTTGTAATACAAAAACGAAAAAAATAAAATCCCACACTTTCTTCCGTAATTATTAGAGCAAAGTCTGATTTCTGTGGATTGCCTCCCATGCTCTCTAACCACATCCCACTCACTCTCAACTCCCTCTTACTCCTTGGCTGGCAAAGAGTAGCACTACTCTGATTTGGAGCCAGTGGAGTCCAACCAGGCCTGCTGGCCAATCAACACAGGTGCTAATCAGCCAGTAAGTCCCTACATCTTTATATGCATAATAGTTTGCGTTGACTTGTCCAATTTTACTGCTGACAATTTTTAGGACATTTCTAGAAGCATAGCATGTTTGAGACCTTTACTTCTTGTAGCTCAGTTGGTTAGGGTGTGGTGCTGCCAACGCCAAGGTCGCGGGTTCAATCCCCATATGGGCTATGCTGAGGGTTGAACTAGATCTCCAGAGGTCCCTTCCAACCTTACCATTCTATGATTCTTCTCAAATTTGGCTAGATTTGGCCATTGTATACAAAATCTACTTGGGGGAAATGGACCAAGATATGACACACAGGCACTGTTTCCCAAAACATTCAAAAATGCATATAAAAACTAAAGATTATGTTTTATGTGAATGAATGGAGATCATCTGTATGTGCATCTTATATAGCTCTCCAGAAGCAAAGTAGGAACCAAGTGTCCCTAGGTTACTTTCTACCCTCTTCCTTCCACACACAGACAGTTTGTTGCATGTCCCTGAGTATCCATGTGCATGCGCATTTGTGCGCCTGAACGTACAAAATCACTGAGAATGGAAAAGTAGCTTTTTCCTTTTGTGACCTGACCCCTCAGTCTGAAGAATTAGGAGGCACTTTATCTACAAAAGCTACTGCTGAACCAAATTCTCTACCACCTGCCTAAACACACACTGATTTCCCATGAGGATATATGATCCAGTCCCAGGTTAGAGCATGGAAATATATGAAAATGTATGAAATGACAAAAATGCCAAGAAAGCTCAGTCATGCTAATTAACAGAGTCTAGGATTCAATCAAGTCAAGCTATGGCATATAAGAGATTTTAAAGCTGACAGTCTTTAATCAATTCATTTTTATTACCAATGAATTACCAAGTGCCATCAACAGTTTAAAAAGGAACACATCCAAATTAGTAAATCTATAAAAAGTAACAGTGGAGCACTTATTCCTCTTAAAGAGGCTGAGAATGATTACAGAAGTGTTAGAATTTTGTAGCTAAAAACCACATAAAACCACAGTTCCTTCAGAGAAATGCCTTGTGAAGAGGAAATATGGGATGGCACTTGCATTCATAGGAACGGATATATCAGAAGTAACTTACAGCCCAACATCAGAGGTGTTATTCTTTTTTCAGCAGTTCCCAAACTGAGGATTGCTGAAAGATATTCAATATAGTATTACATAAAGATTTAAATTTTGTATAACCCCAAATACATTCATAAGTGATCCTCCAGTCAGAAAGTGTTTGGAATCTACTCCTCTGCCACTGACACAGTGGTGCCTGCAGCCCTAAGCAGACTTGCTTGTCCTTCTGTATCAGTCATTAAAAAGATGTGAAATGGACATAATATTAATTTGATTATAGTAAAACTGTAAAGGCAGTTCATGTTTAGAAGATCCCAAGTTAGATAGCAAGTTTAATATGCGCTTTTAACTGTAAGGAACATGAGGAGGAGAAGCCCATAGTATTATTAAAAGTAAGTGCGTGTACAATCGAAGGTCTTCTATTGGTATGCTAATGAAAGACAGTGGAACTAAAGAGAAAACTGTTTTTAAGAAACACGCAAATACTGCATGAAGGTGGTGAATGGAGATAAGAGTATCTGTAAGAAGTCACTACTAGTCAAGGTTTAAACATATGCTGAAAGGCAAGGGTTGCACAGAAATACAGACAAGCCAGCAAAAGCCTCAGCTGGGCCACACTGGACCAGGAGAGATAACTCGAGGCATGTCTCGTATGCATATTGTGTTTGTAAGCCTCATAAGACATTTAGCCAGAGACATTATCAGCCAAGTGCCAGATTTCTGGAGGAGTTCTGATCCTCTCAACTTGGGATTCCTTCCAACTGGCAGATTAACACTGCTAATCAGACACTGCTTGTCGCTGCCTATCTGAACTCCACAACCGTAACCTTGCTGTTGCTACCTTTATTTTTTTAATAAAAGACAATTTTATTGGGAATCAAAATGCCACTGTAGCACAGCTGTCAGTTGAAAACTCAACATCTCAGCTAGCTATAAATAACTTTTTTTGTTGGAAGAATACAGCTAGACTGCCATAGAAAACATGCAAGTAATTTTGGTTCTCAAAATCTTGTTTAACACCTTCCCTTTTGTTTAGCATTTAAATACAGTGCTTGCTGCTGACAAAGCTTGCAGGAAATATTTGTCAATGAAGCTTAGGGAACACTACAAGATGGAATCATTCGAGACCATATTTACTGTGGAGGTACAGCGAAAATCCTCTCATGGCTATCCTATCTGACAACCAAAGGGAGGAGCCACAAGTTCTCAGAGCTTTTTTCCAACCCCATGAAAAACAGCTTCTACACTATTCCTCAAAATAGAGATAGCATGCCAAAATTCTCTACAAACTCTTCTGCCTTTCTAAGATAGAAAAGAGCAGCAGATGTTTCTGTAGGCCCCATTCCAGGGTAGAAATGGACTTCAGTTACAGCTTTCCTGAGGATACCGAAGCACATTTCTATCTTCCATCAGTTGATATTTTAAAGCTACTACAGTGTCATCATCCAGGTACGCATCCAAATGACTCTACTCAACATCTCACTGTCCACAAAGTATGGTACCTTTTCATTATTATAAAATACACATATTTTTGTATTAAAGAACTCAGTCCAACAAAAAAGCTTCTACAGTGGTTTTGCTTCTGCAAAGATTCCTTACTCTGAATTTACAAAAAATTTGAAAATATTTCGCTAACATCTCCTTATTTATTCCTATTTAATTATCTGTTTTCTTTCTCAGCACTAGAAAGGTACCTATACCATAAGTAATATGAAAGTAACACAAGAACAGGTATCATACTTGTTAAATTAACTTTTCTAAACACAGAGGCCATTCAAAAATAAAGGAAGTGTATGAAGCATTTGTGTAATCAATATAGCAAGTTTCAGCTTAGTGGTTCTTGTCTAATACCAGACTGACACAATTGACAGCCTGCTTATAGCAAAACATTTCAAAAACAATGAAAACTTAACAGACAACTGGAGCCCACCTCAACTAAAGGCTTATTTAAACAAAGTTCCTTCAGATTCACCCTCTGACCATTACATCACTTCCGCAGTTGAAGTTGTCACTTTGAGAGAGCAAATCTGCAACATCAAGAATTTCTTAAGGTATTTCTCTTCCTTTATTGAATCAGAGTACCACTTTGTGGGGCCTTATCAAGAAGTGCGCTGTGGAACAGCTTGGATTTAAGATCATTCTTTTTGCATGGTTTTACCTGAAAAATATTTTTGAACGTTTATGCTCCCTGAATTAGTGCATAGTATGGCTGCACCCAGAAAAAATGACAGAATGATAGGAAGGAAGGAATGAACATTAGGATACAGGGATGCAGTACTGTCACTGAAGACTGGGTACCTAGCTCCAGTAGCTTAAATCCATATAAATTATGGCCATTGTGGTCCCATCTCCTCTCCCTCTTTCTTTATGTCAGCAACAATATTCACAGGATAAGCCTTATCAAAGAGCTGCTCTGGCTGAAAAATAATGTTCTTTTCTCTCTCTCTCTCTCTTTTTTTTTTTTTTTTTTTTTTTTTTTTTTTTTTTTTTTTTTGGTAGAGATGGTTTAAGGTGCTGCAGAACCATGCACTTTGTCACTTTATTTGTTAGTACTTTTAATTGCAAGTGACAGGGCAATTTCTAGGTTGCCCTTATAGGGCAAACAGTATACCAGCTGACAGATACCAATGACCTTCACTCAACAGTCTTTCCCTGCCACCACACTTTTTTTTTTTTTTTCTTCTTCCAAATCCAATCATAGCAGACAAGGCAACTGAGTCCCTATCTTCCCAATCTAAATGTACTGCCACTCTACTTGTACAATTCAGTAAGACAAACAAACCTCTGAACACATCTTCCATATCATCATCATCATCTTCAAAGCACGTTCCCGAGTTATTCCGCTATCACCTAAGATTCAGCTGCCTTAAACACTACGAAGGGACAGTCTGAGATGAATTCATTTTCACTTAGTATATACTTGAGCCCTCATTTTCATTTAGTATACACTTGAGCCCATATCTCCAGAAAATTAACGTTAATTCATTCCACTTATTCTGTCAATTAGTGGTCATTTATCATAGCTTTTGTGAAACTGTAGAAAAGACAGTTAATGTTTAGGTGTCAATGGGCTGAACAGACCTTGAGAAACAAACTTTGGAATTCAAAATCAGCCACACAGCACTATGTCAAATTTCATTCACTCACTATTTTGGTGGTGATTCTGGACCTCAGGAGGGCCTACGGGTCAGATGGAATAATACTGTATAAAGTTGTACTGACCGTCACTGTCCTAAACAGTATGAAAAACATTCTGAAACCAAATGCTACAAAGAGAGACTGGGGAGGAGGTTACATGGTTTACCTGTTGAAAACCATCAAGTTGATACCGTATCTCCCTCTCCTCCCACTACATCCTTTCAACTACCAATTGCACCATGGCTTGAAATACAAGAGAGACATATTATAGTACTACATTCCAAAACAAGTGAAAACTTTTTCCCACTAAACACTTTCTAACAGCATTTTGAAAAAAGATTCTATCTTCACCAAAGTTCAGCCCTGGATTAGTACCTTCAACACCTGAAATGGCAAAATCTGTCAGAAGTAATCGCTTTTCATTTGAAGCAGTTCAAGGGATTTCTCCAGTGAAACACACTGTATCATAAATACAATCCACAGATATTCACTCACTGTAAAAGAAGAGGACTTCTTCATTAAAATCTCACGATCTAAACCATGGTGCCCACGAGTAAGCTTAGGGTCAGGGAACAGGAAATCTCTTGTATTTTCTTCATAAGTAGCTAGAATTTCTCCCACTAAAAAGGAAATATATACTTTAATTGGAAAATAGACAATGCCACAGAGTACAGACACAATGCACAAGATCATATTAAAACTAAGATAAATTTTGTTCTGTATAAATTAACAGCATGGCTTTACAACTCCATATCACACTGTGCAATAACCTCACCAAGTTAAATGGGACTTTGCTCAGCTGCAGAAGTGTGCAGGATTCACTGCCTATTTTACTCTTTATTGTAAAAAGTTTATAGGACAGTTAATGTAGTCTTCTTTAAGAGACATATGAGAGGTTTTCTCAAGACAATTCTTCAGTAGCTTTCCTCCTCCTCCCCTGCTCCCCATGCACAGAAGAAACGAGTAGGCTTTTCTAACAGCAACCAACCCCTTATGAAAAACTGTATTATTCTGTATTACAGAACATTCATGCTTCTTAAATTGAAAATTGGCACAGCTGTCAGAAAGAAATGCAAGATTCTCCCAACATCCTGGTTTGCTACTTTTTTTATATTCTTTAGGGGAAAAAACCAAAAGTATACTATAAATTCTTTTTTTTTTTTTTTTTGGGGGGGGGGGGGAGGGGCTACCACCGTCATTTTGTCAGCTTACATTGGGCTGTATCGCATCTATCTCCAAGCTCCCCAAAATTAAATTCCTTACCCAAGATCTTTTACTCTCCCACAACAAAAATCTGCAGTCAGTTCATTCCTTCAAGCAAACAGTCTGGTGAGTTACCTGAGAGAAGCAATCATTTCCTTGAAACTACTAAGGACCTGTAACAGAGTGCTTTTAATACTAGAGTTTCCAAATGAGTCTTCTTTCAAACTTGACTTTATTTCCAATAAAATGCAGATTTACATTATTCATGGGAACACTTGAATTTCATTAAAATAGATTTTTATAATCACACAAACCAATAACAGAAGTATGACAAATCACTATTTATTATCTTCATATATCCCAAGAGACCTGTAATACTTATAGTGAGGATAAAAGTTTTCCCAGTGGTCACCATTAAAATAGAAGGAAAAAAAGTGTGTCATTCTGAGAACAAGATTATGCACCTGAAATTTCACAGACAGCCACTCTGCAAGTGCATCGTGCTGCAGTTAATAAGTGTGCACTGGATGACTTCAGTTTATTTTTCATTTCTAAAATACTATCATTTTCCTAAGCCTGAGTAGGGTACATGTCAATATTCAGTTATTATTCTCTTTCAAGAATAAGATCTTCTTGATCTATTAACATTTTACATTCAGAAGATTATTTGTTGAAGAGCTTTACATGTTATTTGTGTGTTCGAAAAAGTGATTGCAGTATAATGGATAATGTCCTCCTGGAAATTCACCTAGTAAACTGCATAATTTATGAAAAGATTGATACAATACCTGGAGGAACGAGTTGTATTAGCTCAAGTGTGGCTGTGTCAACTAGAAAGGAAAAAAGTTTTCCTCATGAGTTAAAAATAAATTACATGAGAAGTAATTTTGATAACCAAAAAACAAGAAAAGCTACTCACCAATTTAACTCTCATAGCAATATACATAGCTACATTATCTCCAATACATCAATAGTAAAATGAAATTAAGAACAGCTTGTATAAGTACTGCAGACTAACCCATTGGCAATAGCAGTGTACAATACAGACTAAACTTGACTTAAAACTTGACAAATTTTGCATCAGATAGAAATAATCCTTTGAAAACAGCTTTTAAAGAAGATGATGCAAGCTTTACTGTTTTTTCAGATAACTCCCAGAATGAAGGAGGCATATTCCTGGAGTTTGAGCTCAGGGTCAACACTGGCTCAGCGCAATGCACTATGTTCCACATGCAGCAGCACTGTTTACAGTACGCAGACTCCATTTTTTTTTTTTTTTTAAAGAAAAAGTATAACCTGACAGAAATCAAAGTTTTATGCTCATATTATTTAAAGATTAATTGAATAAATGGTCAGATGGAGGAATCCATTAATTGTTTGGATTCAGTTAGACTTTTGCTAATTAAACCATGTGTTCCCTATCTTCTATTCTAAAGCATACAGCACAAATTTCTAGAGGCATTCTCTTAACTAACAATATTTGAGGAAAGTTATTAGAAGTCAAAAGACAGTAAGAAACTTCTGCCTGCACTCACAACAAAATTTTTATTTTGAACAGCTACTAATGCTATGGTCCTACTTATTTTGTAATACATAGCATGCTATATTGGTAACTCATTGTATTTTCAGAGACTAAGTTCCTGATAGGAAAATAAACACATACATTAATCCTTCAAAACATCTTTAGAGTCCATACGTGCAAGATATTAAGCACTAAGTGCATACAAAATAGTATACATAAAAATCAGAACCTACATTCAAGTAACTCCACAAGGTCTCCAGGATCAACTATATCAGCAAATGCCTGGTTGGGGGAGAGGAATGGAAGAAATGGAAATATAATTAAAAAAAAACCCAAAATCCCAAAAAACTCCAAATGGGCCTCTAAAAAAAACCCCACTACACAGTTATTCCTTACTTC
Source organism: Rhea pennata (assembly GCF_028389875.1). Classification (NCBI taxonomy): domain Eukaryota; kingdom Metazoa; phylum Chordata; class Aves; order Rheiformes; family Rheidae; genus Rhea; species Rhea pennata. Next base: position 9,260,536 of record NC_084670.1, on the reverse strand, counting down.
AGATAGTTGCTAACAGTTCTATCCCCATTATGAAAAAGAAAAGAAACTGAAATTATCATTTGGTACATAATCAAGTTCATAAGAAGCTAGCAGTCCTTGTCATATGCTTCCTAGCCACTTTGGGGTTCCCTCTCTAAATTTAAGCTACGAGGTATTGAGAAGAATTGAACACATAGAGATAAAAGTATTGTTTGAGCAATTTTCGATGAGAAAGATAAATTGCTAATTGTATTAGAATTCTGAGAGATGCATAATAATTTTTTAATATATTAGTAATACTTTAAGCTTCATTTTCATGGAACTGACTATCCTTGTACAGAGCACTGTTCAGTGGAGGGGAGGGGGCAAGGGAGGAGTTGTTCTTTTTTTAATACAAATCCCATGTGATTAAGGGATTAAGGAAGGAATTTCTGTAGAGTCGCATCGGATCTTAAGCAGGTAAGACACTTCTCTCTAATTCTGCGCAAAACATCTCAGCAAGGTGCTACAGATCACTTTGCCATTCAAGGTACCAAATGTTTGAAAATACCAGAGCTCTGGTACCACACAAATATCTAGAAATATTGAAAAGCCATTTGTAAGAGGACATATATTCTCTGTTTGCTTGTTCAGCTCTATTGTAAGCAGTCAGACTCTGCTGTATTGGACTTCCCCTAAATTATACTGAAAACAGTATTCGGCACTTTTTACTTCAAGTCATTTGTGGGATGTTTATATGCCTTTAAAGAACTACATTTTTTTTCCAATTCTTCAGTGGCTGGTGGAATTATACCAGGTATACCACTGTTTGTACCTTGCCCACATCACATCATTGATGTTTGGTCAGTCTGATTTTCAAAGTGCTGGGGGATGCTTAAAGGTAAAGAACTAGAAAGGGTAAAGTATTATTATTCATAGGTAGTCAAGAAGCCAGATTATGTCTGTAAGATACTGTGTTTCATTACCCCTATGGTACTAATAATGAAGCTAGTAGGGACTCAGAATATGTGATAAACAACTATAAATTATAAGCCTAGAGTACGACCCAGGGAATTCTGGTGACAAACATTGAAAAAAGTATCTCTAAGGGAGAAAGATGTCACCAAAAAGGCTTGAGCTGCTATTTTATCTTTCTGCTGAATTGAGTTGAATCTCCTGAATCTAATATTCTTTGTTTTTCACCTTGCCATAATTTTAAGAACAACAACATTTAGTTCCTTCCAAGCTAGGAAAACTGATACTGAAAAAGAATCATTCATAGGAGAAAGGACAAAGACCAAAAAAAAGTCTCATTATATATTACATTCTTCAGCATTTATATTGCTTAAGTCACTGTGTGGGTAATACAGGCACACACCTTTGTGCTGAAGAGAAGCAGAAGGAGTTACAATACTTTGCCATCTTCAATGTGATCACTTGCTTTGGGGAATTTTGCACTAGGTTTATGTGGAGTTTGGGATGGGTTTTGTTTGCCTCATATCAGCACTTGACATTATCTTACCTTTTCAAATACTAGTTTTTCTTCAAAAAGCAGTGGAAATGCTGCAGGAACACATAGAGTTTTTTTGTATTGCCCAAATACAGACACACTGAGATAGAGCTCCTCTTTGTTTTTCAACAGCACTCCGGGGCAAGTTATCTGGAAGAGTAACACATTCATTAAACAAACTAAACTTCAGTTATAGAAGTAATGGCTTTTTTCAGGATAAGAATGAAATGGTCAAGGCAGAAATGGTTGAATACTAAGAATTAGATGATAACAGATCAGAGTGAAAATACTTCTTTTCTAAAGCAATTCTATTTGTGCAGTCTGACCAGGAAATCTAATCAACATTTCAAAATAACTAGGACCAAATTGTTCTTACTGCAAGTACAATTATTCTGTTGTATTCAACCAAAACTGAAACAGGTATCCTAATCCCTGGTTAGGACAGTTAAAAATACGCACTAACTATCTTAGAGATAATCATAAGAAACAGATTCTATACAAACAGTTTACTCAGTATGTCAACACAAAAACCTGTCCAAATCTTAGCCTACTCAAAGAGAATAATACGTTAGTAAATGCACATGCTTGGATATTATACTCTATCTAGCTACCAAGAAAGGGAATGTTTATCCAGAAATAAAATCATAGGATTTTATTAACTTTCCTCTTTAACACGTAAAAAGGAAAGAATAAGCAGGTGTTGTTCACTTACTATCAGACACATGCCATATAAGTTTTAATCTGAGAATTCTGGCTACCTTGGATGGTACTAAAGGCAGGGAGGGTTTCTCATTAGGCTACCAGATATTGCTGCTGCCCTCTCAACTTTCCCTCTCTGGCCAATTCTTATTCTTTGAGTAATAAGAAGCTGGTATGATTTTAAAGCCCTGATGAACATCACACATCTCACTTGTGCTTTCACTGTAAGGTCATACACAAATCATTCCAAAATTATGTTATTTTCCCCAAGTCACATGGTTTTGTTCTATTAACCAGCCAGGGAATTGTCACCTTTTCACTTAAGTTCTATTCTACTGCTCACTTTTTATCACAGTATAATAAATATGAGGTTGTCTCTTCCAACATAAGGTTGCAGGAGAAACAGTGTTTAGACTATCAATTGCCAGATAGAAAGACAAAGGAGCAGACTGACAAGAATTAAAGTAAGTGCTTTGGTTACAGTCTCCTACTCCCAAATGAACATTTTACTTGAAAAATATTTACCGGATCTAAAACAAGGCTATACAAACAGCAGAAAAATGTAAGTAAAAGAAATGATAAACGTAGTGTATCTACAGTATAAGCTTAAAAATAATGTTACTAAACGGAGAGTGAGGAGAGGGAGGAGAGGGAGGGGAGGGAGGAAGAATCGCTCTCTTTGTAAACGCAGGCTTCAAATCTGGAAGAAAAGTGCCAGAATAGTAGATAGCCAAATTGAAAAAGACTAGTAGGTCAGTAAACAGCTTGAATGACACTCACACAGTTGCAAGTGTAAATAGCAGCAAGCAAGAGAGACAGATTTCATCCACATAAGGCAAGATCCCTTAACTAGAAACTAGTCCTATTAGGTTAGTTCTGAATTTCCTCCTTGACATTTTTGTAGAATTTACAATCCTTGTTCATTTGGGCTTTGTACCTTTTGTCTTGGTGGAGGCAACCAGTATTTGCCTATTAATTGAGATGAAAAGCGAGGGGTTAGAAGACATCGCAGAAGGCAACCATGCAAACAACAGTTAAGTGACATTCATTCTGGGCTATCCTGTAAAAGGAACAAAGATCTTCCAAATCAATGTGCAGGGCAAGACGCAGGTGTGGAAGCATGTACTTGTACTACCTGGAGATGAACATCGCACTTCATTGCCTGTTACACTAAATGTTCATGTAACTTTAAGCCATCTCCAAAAAATTAATGAGAAATATGTATATCTGTGGGTTTTTTTTTTTTTGTTCTTTAATTGTGATTCATGGAGCTGCATAAGACTTAGAAGATAAACTGAAGCTTTTATCTGACTGCAAACTGCTCAGGCACTTTAAAAATTGTAATCTATAGATCAGCTCAGGAAGAAGAACATCACTGCTGCAATTAATTGATCTCAAAACCAACCAGGGGGACTATTCTTGAAGATAAACAGCTAAGATAGCATTATCCTGGACTCCTCTGCCAAGATTCTCAGAAGGATGGAAACACATAGCAGACCGATTTTGGGACATCACAAATGGCCAAAAAGGAATCACAGAATTCATCTCCTGGAAAGAAACAGAATCCTATTGACCTCCAATTCTACGTGGCATTCAGCATTTGATTTTAACAGTCAGTCCTAAAATTGTAGCATGCATACGTCATCGATGAAAAAGGCAAGCCTTGAAAAATCCCTTCAATGACCCATTATTACCAAAACAGGAAGAGTTCTGTTCCTAGGGCAATGGACAGCATTAACCTCTGCGGAGTGCAAGCTTCCTGAAAGAACAGCACTTTGGACTTAATGTTACAAAAGTGATCTTCTCAATGTAAAGAGATGTTATTTTAGCCTCCTTACCTGGCAGTAATCCACAATACCATTAATTCATTTTAGGGCTTAAAGCTTTCCCTACCTTCACTGTCACAGTTGTGAATTCTCCAAGCAGCAATAACATGAAGAATAACGTGATTTCATTCTGTTGCTATATAAGCAATCTAATACCAGCAGCAGAGGTAGGCACCAAAATTAGTCTCAAAAACAAATAACAATAAAATCTCGGTCTGAGCAATCACAAGTTACTCAATTTAAATTAATGGTAGGATAAAGAAAATAAAGCTTGTAACTAAGGTTTTAAATTTTGAAAGAGCAGCCTTTCAGAAATCAAGAAAACTAGCAGTGAAATAAAAAGTAAAGAGCTCACAGAGTCAGATAGGAGAAGACCTTGGAATTTTGTTAAGTCAAAGGAGCAAAACCAATCTGGAACATGTATCCTAAGCAATGGAAAACTTAAGAGCACAGAACTTCCAAAACAAGTGGATGGATTTCAGACAAGGTTTAGAAACAAGCAGAGCACTGAAAAACAAAAGGAGTCGGTTCTGAGAAATCCAAGACTTTAGTGACTGGGACTTTAGTCACAAATAAAGAAAACAGGAGAATACAAGTGGGAGTATTATAAACCAACAAGGATGTCAAAATTAACCAATCTGGCCTACACACAACTGAATGAAAGTATGGAAATGGAAATTACCCAGTATGTCAGGCCTAAACCAAGGAGCCAGAGTGAAGCTGCATCATCTTCAGCCCAGGTTCTGAAACAGCGTAGTTTCTCTTGATGGATCTCATACATCATTAAAATCTATGTACGAAGACAAGGATAATACCATTTGACTAGAGAATGACAAATGCAGGGCCCATGTCAGGTGTAAAAAAGGATCTGAAAAATTATAATCTCATCAATCAGAATTTTTTAAACATGCAAAATATGGCAAGTAAAGAATAATAATGAATATGGAGGAAATCATGACTAGAAAAAAAACCTCCAGCAGTGTGTGTTTACTAAAAATAGATCAGTCAAGTACAACCTGACATTTTCTTGAAAGCCTATTTTCTGAGCAAAAAAATACCTAATTTATCTGGACATCAGTAACATCATATGGTGCCACATGGGAAGTTATTACTTATGATGCAGAAGATGGGAATTAGTAATAAAGTCCTAGGTGGTTGAAAACTAGCTAAAGGACAGCATCAGTAATGTGCTAAAACGGGAAGCATCAAGTTGAGGGACGCTATTAAAAAAGTTTCTCTACCTATCCTGGGACCCATCTCATTTTTTAATGACCTTGGCACAAAAAGTCAGTGCGCTCAGGAAATTTGCCAATTAAAATTCAGAAATCATCAGAGGCGGAAAAAATAAGATACAGAAAGAATAGTTCGGGGGACCACGATAATAGAAATGAGATACACCTGCTGTGTAATACCAACAGTTCAGCTTTTACTGGAGGGCTCACTTGTCAAATCCAGCTAAGGAGGAAGAAATGAGTGTGTTAATACATGCCAGCATAACCACAGTGAAGCTGTGAAGAGACTAATACTAGGATATATAGGATGAATTTTGGATTTCTCTTCCTGACATCATCTAAGACAACAGTGAGACCCCATTTGGAATGCTGAATAGAGTTCTGAACCTGATCAATGCAAATTCAAAGTGGAAGAGCAGCATCCATGCCTAAGATGATCAGAAGACTACCGAGGATATCATACAACATACGATTAAAAGAATCAGGTCTCTTTTAGCTCACAGAGATGAACTGTGGAATGACAGAACTGCTGCCCATAAAACTACATCAAGAGAGCAAACACTAGGGAGGAAAAAAAAATTATGCGAGTGAAAGAAAAGTGTTGACATAGGTGTAAAAGGAGGGTATCAGCTAGCCAGAAGGAATTTTAGACTGGAAAGTTTTCAAACCATCACAGGAGTGAAATGCTAAAGTAGGTTCCAATGGAAAAAAAATCTTAAGTGATTAAAAAAACAGATTAAATACACTCATAAATACAAAAGGGTTATCTGACAGAAATTATATGGTACAGCAGGGACATGACTGAATGACCCACATTCTAAACAGGGCACTTATCAAAGTGCTGGAGATTGCCTACTTTATCCCTTTCTACCGCTATTTGCGGCTTTGAGAGCAGGCTGAATAGCAGATACTGCACAACTGAGGAAGCCTGACAGTCGGGGGATCCCTTTTCTGTGCTATCTCCTGGCACATGAAGGACTCATAGGAGCAGAAATGGAGGAATAAAGCACATATGCTCTTTTCCTGGGCTAAGAAGGCCTTTGTGTTATGCAAACACCAGCTGCTGAGATAGCAGAAAGACACTGTTAGGGTGATAACCTCTCTATCTACAGACAGAAATTCACAGGAGTATTTTAGAGCAGCCAAGCAGTGACAGTGCGTTACCTTTCTCAAGTAATTCTCAACAAATCTGAGAAGTACCTAGTCTTAGTTTACTCCACCTTTGTGTCCTAGACACGCAAAACATCACAAAGCGCACACCGAACTGCCTGAACACGATTAACGTGAAAACCTCCCGACAGCAGCGCCCTGGGCCCGCACGGGGCGCAGAGGGGCCCATGGCCCGCACAAGCCGCTGTGTGTCAGGACGCCTCGTTTCCCAGCGGGAGCTCTTCCCAAGCAGCACAACGGGAGCTGCGAGGGCAGGCACAGGCTGCTGCCCCCAGGCGCGGGTAAGTCCAGAGGCTGTGAGCGAAGGCACGGCAGGAAGGGGAAACGCTGGCGAGGTCGAGCCGGCGGGACCGACCCCAACCAGGCCGCAGAGCCGGCCGCGCTGCCCGCTAAAGGGGCGGGGGAGGCGCCCCCGGGGGCGGCGGCGCAGGGCGGCGCCGGAAGTCGGGCCCGCGCCAGGCCGCGCACCGGCCCCGCGCCGCGCCTTCGCCTCCGGCCGGGGGCAGCGGGAGGACGGCGGGTGCCGCGGCCCAGGCACTCACCGAGCGGATCTCCAGCTGCAGGACGCAGAGCAGCGCCTTCCGCGGCATGGAGGGGCGAGGGGAAGGGGGGGAGTGGGCGGCCGCGGCCTCCACCGCCGCGGCCTGCACCGCCTCGGCCGCGCCGCGGGCCCCGACGCCGTCGCCACGGCAACCGGAGCGCTTCCGGCGGCGGGGGCGGGGCCGCCCCGTCCGGACCCCCCCCGACGCGCATGCGCACACCCCCCTTTCTCTGGCTGGTCCCCGGGGGTGGGGAGAAAGGGCCGGCGGGGGGCGGGGCTGCGCCGCAGCGCTCCTGCCCTTTCCCACAATGCCTTGTGCCTTCAGCCTGCCTCGCTCCCACAATGCCGTGCGCCGTGGTCCTTCCCAGGGCGCTGCGCGCCCCCGCCGTGTCCCACAAGCCCCCGCGCCGCGGCCGCCGCCCTGCGGCCTGCGCAGTGCATTGCGCGAGCCCCCACCCTGCCCCGGCCCGGCCTCCTCCGGGAGCCGCAGGCCTTCGCCCCCGCTGCCCCTCGGGCCCCTTTGGGTTTACCGCAAAGCTGGGGCGATTTCCAGCCGCCGCTGCCACCGACCTGCCACAGAAGGCAAACTGTGGCAGTTTTGGCTGCTGCGTTGAGTGACGCCAGGCAGCTGGTGGCCAGTGGAAAGTCTAAAGAAAGCCCAAAGCACGGGACAGAGAACCAAAAATCCATGTCCTGGGGAGTTGGAAAGGAAACGCCCCACGCAGGAGTGTTTCTGTGTTCCTGCAGCTTCCTAGGCAGTTTGCAAAGTGCCAAGAAAGCTTTCACTTCAAAAAGGAAAGCACCTAGCAGGCTGAATAGCTGAAAAGCAGTGAATTTCCTTCCTTCCTTTTGTCTTTTTCCTTTTGATGCATATTTGGACTTCACTGTTTTAGGCAGCTGGGCCCCTCTGAGGACCCCCTTTTAAGGTCCTCTGTGTGTGAGGCACAGACAGGGATGTGATGTGCTCTGACTGGTCTCATCCCTGGAGAACTGTCTATGCTCACGTCTGAAACTGCCTTTTCCGTGCTTACCTTTCTACTTCTGTAACTAGCCAAATTTGTGCTACCAGCTTGACTCTAACTTCTGATCACAACTATCTGCATTAACTTCATAGGGGACTTGCCTGAGGAAGGTTGAAGGCTGGAGTTGGGCTTTTACAATTTTACTTTTTCCTGAGCTCAGGAGCTTTTCCATCTAAAGGGTGAATATTCTCATGTATACCACCACAACAGTCTGACTTTCTATTGTGGCAGCTGCGGCTCAGTCTAACCTCAAATTGTGATACTCTTTCCAAATGCGCAAATACTGAAGACTTGAGCTGACTATGGGTCTCCAATAACAGATTGTATATCGGTGAAGCAACTTTCTGGACAATTTTAATCACCTCCAAAAGAGGGCAGTGGCTCAAATGCATCCCACTACTTTGTTTATTTTAATTTTAAAGTTTCAAAGACTGACTGTTAGTGCTAAATGATCTGGAAAGAATCAGTATTCTCAAAATGTTTTTTTTTTAATTAAAAAAAATACTAAACTATGCAAAGAACATTATGTTGCCAATGCAGACAAAAGTGGAATCAACTGCTCGTGGTGATGTTTAATCCATCTATAGATTTCAATATTTTATCATTAATAAATTAGTGGAAATGCAAGCCCTATTTTCATTAATGTGGTTTCTATAACAACTGTAAGTCTTTTTTGTCCTAGTAAAGGACAAGATTCTGTGGTTAGCAGCTGAAAAAGGCTCATTCTTTGAATTGCTGCAGTTTGCGCTTAGATAAGATCATTTTCTATGCATTATCAGTCTCCAGCTTATGAATAACATTCCACAATTAATGAGAAGGAAATACTCAAAGATGCCTAACTTCAGATGGTACCAGTGTTAAAATGGTTTATTGTTTATTTTGCTAATTTTCGGGTACCTTTCATACACATACTTTTTTGGAGGGAAAAACAATGTGTTAAAAATTGTGAGATACAAGATACTGCAGTAGGTGTGGCCATATAAGAACAGAAGATAGATAAATGCCAAAGTCAAAATGACATTATATTTGTGATGAAAATTTAATATCGATGTGCACTGCCCTGGAACAGAACTGCTCTATAACCTTTGGAAAAGAAGCATAAGGCAGGACAGGAAGCTTCTCAGAAGTGGTAAGACAGGAACAAGTATCAGTTCTTCTCCTTGTTAATCCTGGGGAAGTCTGGGGTGGGTGCGTTATGCACTCAGCACAAACATGCTTTTTTTTCATACCCTGGTCTGCAGAGTTTCAGCCACTTCATCCCACTGGGCCTTGGAAAGAAAGGCTGCTGCAGCAGCAATGTTTTCCTCTCCAACCCTTTCTGCACTGGTGTGAGATCCATCTGGACCTTCTAGTTACAATGAAGTGTGTAATTTAGTCTTACATTTGCACAGCAGAAACAGAACAGCTGAAGGGATTTTGGGGACCAGGAGGGGAAATCCTGACTTTCAGCACAAATCCATTTGCTAATAAGCCAAACTGATAACCAAAACCACAAAAAGCACATGCTACCTTAATAGACCTAAGGCTTTAAGTGCTATAAAGCTTCCCTGCTGTGAAAGCACCTCTTGAATCCTGAATTCTTTGCTTTTAAAAAAGTAAATCTTCTTGTAATGCTACTTATACTTAGTTTCATGTAATAAAAAAGCCTGGGTGACAGCTTTGCATTATGTTAATGATTTTGCAATCTGTTTCATTTAAAAGCTGCATTTTTTTCTGTTCTGCAGCCCCTCCCACATATGTGTCATCAAAGTATTCAATTCTGCTCCTATTTCTATCGTTGAAAATCAAGAGTAACTATCAAAAAGTGTAAAGTTGTACTAGGGTAAGACAATTATCACAAGAATTATATTCTGCTATTGTAGTGCTCCTGAGCATCAGGCCTGAAGAATTTCAGTGTGTTGGCATAAAAATGTGTGTTGTGCTATAAAATACTTAAGGTAGGAAATAGAGGAAGAATCACATTTACGAAGTGGGTATTCCAATGTCCAGAATCTAATGGTACCAAGGACTAGAGAGAATTAATGAGAGCAAGCAAGACTGGAGATCAGAGGGCAAGTCTAAGATCAGTGAATTTGTGAGAGGTTCACTTTCAGCTAAGAAGGAAGCCAAGAATGTTTCTTTCTTTAAGCTTCGGAAGCATTGCAGTGGGTGCAAAGTGGCATTGCACTGTCATTGTGGCAATAAGAATCAAGGAAATAAAGTACTTTCCACATTTTTCCACTTTCTACTGCAGTTCTTATAAAAGTGTTGTCAGAGAGTAGTTTCAGCCTGCTTTAAGACCTTGATGTTGATGGAGCAGCCAAAAGAGACCTCTGTCTAACTGCATATCCACCCCTTCTATTTAGGTATCATCACTGAGTACCGTTGTCTTGTCATTAACAACTGTGGAGAAATCCAGGAAGACATCTGCTCAAATAACAGCAACAAATTACGAGCTATGGAAAGATTTCCAAACTAGAAAAAGCAAACAAACAAAATATTCATTAAGACTGTTTTACTTCAGAAAAATAAGATGTAATACAAAAGAGGTACATAAGGGACTGAATAATAGGTATAAATGGATTCTCTTGTTTACCTATGCCTATTTATCCTTTCAAAGGGCACCTGCAATGAAATTAAAAACCAGCACATTCAGAACTGAGCAGAGTACTTCAGATAGTGGAACTCATTATCAGAAGATATATTCAACAATGTTCAAAGCTGAATCAGTGCACTTTTCAGACCCCATAGGACTATACCTGCATGCATTACTTATTTTGATCTTCTCACTCGCTGCTAGGTTAAATGTACAATTCACAGAAGTCAATTCCTGTGCAAGTAATTGTAGTCAAGGAAAACAGCCAGAAGAAGTTAAGACTAAACAATCCCAGTATGCTGTAGAGTAGAGCTGTAAGAATTTTGTAGTGTGCGAGATTCTAATAGGATCTAAGGGGACCAAAGTGAATTGCATTATTGCAGACAGTGTGTAACAGGGAAGGCAGTTTTAGATTATTGATGAGGATAGAGGATGGAGATTACCTGAGGGTGTCAGCACACACTTCACAAAATAAATTTTCATATAATCTTTCTACTTTAAAACAAGAAGAAGGACTTGCTCAGAAGTTTGCATTCATTAATATCCATTGCTTTAGATAAAGGCCATAATGATTTTGTCGATCCCATCTTAGTACAGTATACTACCTTCATCTTGTTCTTGCCTAACCTGCAAGGACACAGCTGGGCAGAGCTCTCAGGCTTCCAGTTGCACATGAGGAGCCTCCAAGTTGCTATGGGCAAAGGGCTACATGGATATATCCTTCTGTAGGAGGCTCAGTGACCTTTCTTCCGCATGTCCTTTGGGGTTCGCTACTGCCTATTGAAGAGTGTTTCCACCACGTGTCTGGAAAAACTCAGCGCCTCTCTAGCATTTCACTGTGGCTCAGCCATGATAGCATAAGTCTTCCGTGCTGTTGCTAGCCAATATTTGCTTTGGTAGATGTGACCATTAGCCTTTACTGATTGTTAATGTAAGTCATGCCTGCAATAGAACAAGGCAAGCTGCCTAAACATACTGAGGTTTTGCTTAAAGTGCAAGCTTTTTTCTAGGTCTCCCAAATTTTTTGTTGACTGGCTGCAGCTGAAGAAGGAATTGAATCTGATTTGATCACAGCCACTAGAGGAAGATTCTGGATCTTGAATTAGTTGTACTAATTGGAAACTTGCCTTGCAAAGGAATGATCTAAATTCATCTAAGAGATAATTTCTATGAAGTCAGTCTTACGAATTCACAAATGGTACGTATACAATCAGCCAATACAGCATTAGATTTCTACTCCTAAAGTTTCTGCACTCTCCCCTAATCAATTCAAAAGAAGTAATACTTTTCTTTGTGTCGTACATTTTTTAAAAATTATCTTCGATGGAGACATTGCACAAGTGAAGTATTTGCCTGAAACAAAATTCTTCCAACCAAGTTATAAACCTCTGAAAATGGGGGTTTATAATGGGACTACTGATAGACCCTTAACAATAGCGTTGTGAATGGTGCTGCTATAATTAATGATACTTCAGAAAGATTTATGGTCCTTAGACAGAGATAAAACAGAAATATCATTGCTTCTTTGCCTCCCATCATTTTATCCTCTATGAAATTTTATGTGAAATAAGTCAAATGAAAAATGTAAGCTCTTAATCTTTTCCCAGAGTCCCGTCTCTCACTTGATGAACACTTTTGTAGAATAAATTAGAGTGTTTTATTCCTTAAGTATGTACCATTTTGTACTTGAAAAGCAAAGAAAAGGATATTGTTGGGTTGGCAAAGCAACTCAAGATGATGGTCATGAAGGAAGTAGAAAGTACCAAGTTCTCTTGTCAAGTTCAATTTCCTTCTTCTGCCCTCCCAGACACAATGATTCTGGTCCTTCAATAATTCAGAGCAGCTGGCTGATGAGCATCATAAAAGGCACCTGTATTCTACTTTTAAGAATTGCTGCTAACAAAAAGCTGCAGTGATGGCTCTGGCTATAGCAGCAATAGCACAGTTACCAGAGCAGAAAACCGAAAGCTAGAGCTTATTTACAGTGGGCTAGTACCCCTGAGCTGAAGAATGCAGGCTGCTAAAAGGTTCCTTGATTTAAGGGAGAAAGGCATAGCAAGAACCAGTTGTCTGGAAGGAGCTGACTGCTTCAAGAGTCGAAAAGAGGTGCTGCCTAAAGAAATGCTTTAGTTGAATACAAATCATATTTTAGTCTAACAAACAAAAAAAAGGATGACAATGGTATTTAATGGTCCGTACACAAGAGGTCACCTGAGTGGTCTAATAGTATGTTCTACCCTTAAATTCTGTGCCTCTGTAAAGCATGTTAAAAAGGTAAATGATAAGAGTACTGATTACTGGGCAGAGAGTAGAGGAGCAGACTCGGATCCCTTTGGAGCTTGTACCTTTCAGCACCTAATTTTTAGGCATTGCTTTGCCAAAAGAAACGCCCCTACCTGACATAAATGTCTGCACTTTTTGTCCTATTGCCAGGGAAATTTCGGTGCCAAAGTATCAGAGCTGCAAAATCCGGTGAAAGGAGCTGAAACCTCTTTTCTCTACCTTCCTGTCTCTGCCATTCATACCACTAGGCTTTTCCCGTGATCAGGTTTTTCAGTCCCTTCATTCGAAACTATAGAGAAGCAGTCCTCTTATGCTGTTTTAGTTAACAGTCACATTTTACCTAATCAACAAAATAAAAAGTCCTCCACACCAGAGTCACATTGCTGCACTTTCTGGGCCAAGGAAATCTGTGCAGAGTTTCGTTTTCATCACAGAAAACCGGGCTGCTATCCCAGAGCTCTCTGAGAGCTGTGGTTCAGTCCTCCCCAAGAAGGGCAGAAACAGAGTCATTGGCTTCTGAGCCTTTCGGAGCAAAGGCTCAACGGGGACTCCATGCTCCTCAGAGTTGGCTTAACTCAGCTATTTCTGGGCATGACCAAGAAACAACTATCACACACCTACCAATGAATCAGCAATGGGAAAAGCTTCACCTTCAGGCAGCCAGCCTGAGGCAGCAGCTGAACTGGAGGTTAAGAAATCACAGTTTTGGCATAGGCCATCCAAAATGGCAGTTACCGTTCTAAATCCACCACATCCCATTATAGTCCTGGGCTCTGGCTTCTGCTAGCCTCATCCAGCTCAGATGGCATCTAGTCACTTGTTTTCCAAAAATCTCTCTGTATAGTGTGTCAGGAGTTTTGTCCCTCTGCCTGTTAAAGTAGCAGTATTTGAGCATCATCTGTGTTAATATGATTGACAGTGGCAAAGTCACTAGAGAACCACAGGGATCTTCTGGTTAGCTTGTTTTCCTGTTATAAATTGTAGTTTTTTGTTCTGTTAGAGAAAAATACTGTAACATTTTCTCTAAATAATAGCTGAAGTTACTGTGTCTAATAAGGAGCTCTGAGATCTATGCTTGAATTCCCCATGAATTATATAGCATTGCTCCTTTAAAATTTCTCCAATCCATCAGGAACAGTGAGGGATTCTTTTTTTTAAACAAGAACTTTTGGTTTTCAATGGAATTCATTCCAGAGGGCAGAACATTTTTTTTTTCATTGTAAGGAAGATTTATAAAGGGGCAGGATTGTGGCTATTATTAGAGTCTGTCCTAAAGAAAATCATCAAATCCTTTACAGTACTAGGCAGATCTGGGCTAGAAAGCATAACAGTGTGGCATATAGCAGCTCATATAGGAGCAGAGAGAAAATGGAGCAGGAAGAAAGAAAAAAAAATGGAAACCCAAAAAGAAGTGCAGGCACCAATTAGAATTCTTGCAGGCTAAAGCAAGGGATGAATATAAGAAGCTGTAGGAAGAGGAAGGGACACAGTGGATTAGTGTTAATCACAGAAACAGGGAAGTAAGAAAGGTTTTAAAAGAGCTTTAAAAGTCAAAAAAATGAATTAGCAGCTCAGAAGAGAATTCCAGATCCATCAAATGCAGGAGCAAAAATAAAATGCAGAATATTAGGAGAGGCATCTGGGACCTAAGCAATTACTTTCTTAAGGTAATAAGACATTTTGGGGAAGCGGAAGCTTCTCTCTCTTCCCCCCACAAGGACAATACCATTTTCCTTGTCCTAGTGAAAGGGTGTATTTAGTATTAGAATAAAAGTGATTCCTATCTGATTTCTCTTTCAGTGTCCTGATGACATAGCCCTACAGCACTCTACTATAGAAGAACAGAGCACTAAGGAACTAGAGCATGCCCAGTCACTGGTAATAAATTTACCTGGACACCCATCCCCAGTGAATCACCTCTAGATTTGGGTGAATTACACCAGGTAAGAATTTGGCATAGTATTTTGCAGTATTTGCAGAACAGTCTTGAGTTCTGTTAAGCCCTTGGGGTTGAAGACTAGTCCCCAAATTCACTAAAGCCACTGTTGTCTTCTAAAGAATTTAGAGCAGGATAACTGGATTGTGAGAGCAGGGGTTCCCTTTACAGCTCTGAGATAAGAAACATCACTTACTACTTCTGTGCTTCTGTGCTGCCAATTTAACTAGCTGTAAAATGAGAACAGGAACACTTTAGTCACTTACAATAATGAAAAAAAAATACTATTTACCTGCTCTTACAAGCTGCATGATACTATCATTAAGAAAGTTTATTTCTGTCTTTGGATTTGTTTACAACATAAGGAAGAATATCATGGTTTGGGTTTGGGATTCTTTTAGCATGAATCATCATTTAAAGGTTAGCAGGGACACTAAAACTATATGAAAAGTTTGTTTTCAATTAAACACTGTATTTGAAAGCACTATATCTTCCTAGAATATTACAAATTTATCATTTGCCAAACAAAATCTTAAACAGTCCTTTTTTATTTGATTACATGACATCATTTTAAGCAAATGCAATCAAGGCCATAGTTCCAGTCATCAATCCTGGCTCTCTGTGCTGCCGGATCTCCAGCAGAACGAACGTGATCCAGACAAAGTGCAGACATGCACAACAAATCAGCCAGAGCACCAGACCCAGAATATATGCCAGCTTTATACTTCAAAATTGGCTTTGTGCTGGCTACTGAAGGACAGACAATGTCTGATCCAGTGTAATGTTAAAGTAGCATGGAGGGTCAATGCCTAATCCAGCATAAAGCCTGCCAGCAGCATGTCATGCCCTCAATGTTTTTTGAACAAATGTAAATCAACAGAGTAAGTTTAAATGAGATCGGTGTTTTCCATCGGATTGCCACAGTGGTTTGGATCCAGAGTAAGCATCTCATTGGTGCTACCTGGTCACAGCCAATACTGAAGTCAAATTTTGCTCTCAGGGTGCAACCAGTTCAACCAGATTTTTACTAGTGTCATTGAATTCAAACAAGGGCTAATACCAGATCCTTTTCTATGCACTGAGATATATTTTTATGGTGAAAGCAACCCTTCTTCTAAACTGGTGGAAGAAGATAGAGCCTACATTACAGCTCAAAGCCAAGCTGTGATATATTTGTTTGCACAGGGAAAAGATACATTCTCAGGGAACAGAGGACCAAAAGTTTGTTCAGGTTTCTTGTTCCATGCCAAGGATGCACATGCCAGCTTTCCCAGCCTGACATGACGCTCTTTTTAAGTATCAAAGTCACAAAAGAAACCCTTCTGAAAATAGGGCTTCATGATGGAAACGCCTACACAGCTGTAGCAGCGACTTCTGAAATATGCTGCTGCTTATGAAACACAAGAATAATATGGCTAAATGTGCCGACTTTTGCAGTTTTCCCCTCTTTTGTTGAAACTAATGAGTCACGATTAGAGTAATGCTTTTCTGTGACTCGGAAACCATTTTGCTTAATGAGGTACTAAGTCTTTATAATTAGGCCCAGAAGGGAACTGGGACGTGGCCCCTTAAGAGCAATAATTATTTAGGTTATTTATGGTAATAAAAAATTGAAAATAGGAATTCTTCCTCAGAATGTGACTATTTATTCTTTTACATATTGCCTAACAGGCAATTACCCTATTAAGGCAACGTTTTGTTGCTAAAGACATTAATTGAAATGTAAATTAAATGTAAATCAGCTAATTAAATTGATATGTAATGAACTTGTCATGCAGGCCTTTGAGATCAGATGCATTTTGCTAATAAACAAATGTTATAGTGGTGCCATTGCTCACTGGAGTTAAGGTTGCTTAACATGTTGCTTCTGTAACACTCTCCCTCCTTGAATTCAAAGGTTTGGATTGTTTCATTAGAGTCTAGAATGAAACTAGCCCTGGGTGTTCCCAGATTTATTCCCTCCAATTATTTCCAAATCAACTTCAGTGCATGGCATGGTAGTTCTCCTAATGGTTAGTGCTGCAAATCTCATCTGGGTGCAGCCCAAGATCCAATTATTCCTCCTGGTCCGCAGAAGTGATAGAGCACTGCATAGAAACCCTCGCTGAGACGGACCTGCCGTTGTTCGTCTCTCGCTCGCCACCTCAGCTCTGCTCTGGGGGCTCCTGCAGGTGACTTATAGAGGGAGTAGCATCAAGTAGTGGTGGTAGTGCTCTCACCATGTGCCTGCCCCATCTCTCCACTGGAGGTTGCCACCTTCCCAGTGGGTTGACAGAACTGGATGTATGCCTGTATCTCAGGTGTCTTTCATCAGTAGTTTAAGCAAATATCTCTGATGAACTGGGTTGCTGGGAGATACTCTCTTTTGCTACCTTTACTGTTAAGCAGTAACATCTTCATTAGAGCTCTTAAATAAAAACACTTGAAATGCATGTTGTAGCCACTGTTTTCTGACTCCTAGCATCTTCTCTAAGTTACTTTTCTGGTTGTTTTCTCACTGTGATTTCTCTCTCTCCTCAGATTTTAACTGCAAGCTGTTAGGTTAGCAATATTACTTTTGTCTCTGTACGTTATAGCCAGTAATGAACTCTCATGGTAGAGGGTTCCCAAAATACAAAGAAATGAAATGATAGATGAAGCAATCAAAATTTGCTTGGAGATTATGCTGGCAATGTATAAGGTAAACAACAAGGCTGACATCACCAAGTCAATTCAGCAGTAGGTGGGTGAGCTAGAATAACCTTCTACATTGTCCCTAATACCCAAGTAACCTTAATCATCAGTTTGTGTCAAGCTGTAAATTAACGGGAAGGAATATAAAACTATCAGTTCTCCTACAGCTACATATTGAACCTGACCTACTAAAATTTCTAGGATCAATTCAGGCCTTATATTAAAGATATCTTGGGGGGACAGGAGTTCCTCCCTTTACAGGTATGTGGACAAAACTTGCTGCTTGTGGTTATGCAACAATAGAGCAAATGCCATAGGTTTTGCTTCTGAAAAAGATTGCGCAGGTGCCTTATAAAACCCATTACCCTCTTCCACTTGAATCACATAGACATTTTGTGTCTGTGGTCATAAAACTAAAGCAAATGTGGCGAAAAGGGCTGCGGAAGTAAGAGAATAGAAACAAGCGTTAGAATTGCAGAAATGCTTTTTCAGAATGTTTTCCTAGATTCATCACGCCTTGGTTGCACCTGAGCATCCACACATAATTGTTCTATCTTGAATAAATCTGATACTGCATTTAGAACTTCTACACAGAGACCCTTCCACCCTGCACTCCTTTGGGGGCTAGGGATATTTAATAAACATGTCAACTACCACTCTTTTTTAGCTTGACTACAGCATTTTGTTTTTTCCTACTGAAGAACACTCTAGTTTGAAGTTTACAGAGCAATTAAAGACCCTCATGGGACCCCTGATATGTAGAGATTGTCAGCATATGTAGATTAGTAATTGTCAAGTTTCTCCCTGAGGCCAAAGAGCTCTTAGTCAAATTCCAGAGATCATCAAGTATTCAGATTTCAGTGGGCTTTGTGTCATACATAACATAGTGGCATAATTAAACTACAATGCTTCTTTTCTAAAAAAAACTTTTGGATCTGGCTGTATTTCTATTAATTTCTTTTAATTAGCTATGATCAGAAAATAAAAATGAACAATCTAAAGCTGCAACTTTGCTGCTTGCAAAAAAAGGCTCTGGGAACAGCTTTCTCTTCTGACTGTTGGGGCTTAGGGACCACACTTATAGAGATGACTTGCAAAGGCCATATATAGGACAAAAAAACAATGGATTGACAGGAGAATCTTTTCTAATTTCTTTTCAACTCACATGTAGACATAGACGATTGAATGATTTTGCCATCTTGTTTTCTTTTATGGAAAACGTTCACCAAAGACAAGAACTATGTCTTCACTGACTTGCTGGTTTGGGCTCTAGCTCAATTTTTAGTCCACTCTTCAATGGTTTCCACGCCTTTGGAAGTGATTTAAGCCTGGCATTGTTGATTCAGATGAGAGACTGGAATAAGATTTGTGCTAGAAGTCACAGAGAAGACGATTAAAATCAGTATCCTCAGGACCCAGACTAATATTTTAATGGCTGGCTTCACCATCCTTGTTTACCCATCTGTCTCCAAGCCAAGCAAATAAATATGCACCTAAATTCAATATTGATTTGCATAAGTGTTGAAGAATTGTGTCAGCTTGCTTAGCATCTTGCATGGTCAAGTCCTTGAAGATCAAATAGTTGCTCTAATCCAGTACTCCCTGGAAGCTACATTGTAACAAGAGCAACTGGATGATGCTTTCATATGTCGAGACTGACATGGCAGTTGGACTGTGCATGTTCTGCCAGCTGGATCCTCTGCTGTCATTCTTATGTAAGTGGTATTGTGGTCACTGAGCTCAGGTTATCACTCAGGTTATACAAAGTGTTATCACTGGTCTGCACTTACCATTTGTGTCCCACTTGCTCAGTCTGTCCAACTGTAGACAAGGCCTGTGGTAAGAATCAAGTTGCTACAAATCTGCATGGTGTTTCTGAAATACAATTGAGATTTCCAAAGCTACATGTGGGATTTGAAAGTCCAGCTCCTAATAAATAAGACATCCAAACAAAAAAATATAAATCAGACATCCAAAACCTGAAGGCAGCTTTAATAAACTTAGCTACAACATGCTACATAAAAGCTAAGTAATTACTCAGAAAGATGAGTAGGTCTTCATCTCAGTACTGCTCACACTGTCTGGATGTAGCAGAGAACAGACTTGATTTGTGATCATGCCAATGAATCAACAAAAAAAATCTTGTACTGAAACAAGACTGCCTATGCACGTGTGTGTGCTCCTTACGAACAGCCAAACACACGCACCCAAAAACGCATTTTCTCTTCTCAAATGGAGCAGTGGAGTAACACTCTGAGAAACGCCCACAGAGTTTGTGTCCAGGTAGAAATGTTTTATTATCTTCATATCTATACTTACACAGCAGTCTTTACAGTGTAACCCCCCTGTTTTATTTGTCACAATGCTCCTGTGCTGGAATATTGGCAGCTCTAAAGACTGAGATCTTTTATTAGTCCCTGTAGAGTCCTCCCTATCCCAACACAAAGGACAATCTGAAGCCCATAGGCAATTACAGAGTGGAATCATGTTACCTCCAAATCTCTAAGGTCATCATGCCCCTCCAAACCCTTTATGGGCTAAATCCTCATTTTAGGAAGATCACTTATATTCTTCCCGCGGGTCATAACAGCCCTGGAACTGAAATGTCTAGTGTCTGGCCTGCTGGATATGGAAGATCATGATGCTTCTTTCTTTTCCAAGGTGTATCTTTATGCTAGAGCATGAAAACTTTATGTTAGAGCATGAAAAACAGCAGCACAAACAAAGTTTTACTTTAAACGGTAGCCCAGGAGGAGAATCTCAAGGTAAAAGAGTCCTGATAAAAAGTAAAAAAAATCACAATCTTCCTATGATGATAGGTCTCAAAATTATTAATTTTGCTTGTCCTGTATCATATCTTAGGGCAAGCTGCTTTTCCTGACTGCATTGCAACGTGGAGTTTGGTTCAGTGGGTTTAACTGAAGCGTGGCTATCTGGAAAAGGCAGTGTTATCTGTAATAAAGTAACTCCTTCAAATTTACTTTCTTGATCTTGTACTTTGTTTGGTCTGCCAGAGTCTTAATGCCTGGAAAAGTATTTGTCACCCAGGGGCCCTCATTTTAAAGGACTCCAGGTTTTTAGGGGCGTCATCTCCCCGCATCACTTTTGTCGATACATTTGTGAGAGTGAGCCAGCCTGAGCTGCTTGCTAATTTCCCATCTCTTCTTGCTCTGATGACGGTCACTGGCTCAGCGAGATTTCAGTTTTGCTCACTGAACTCTTCTGTCCTTGCCCTCCCTGAGCTGTATTTTTTAAGCACCAATTTCTCTCCAAAATTAAAGATGAAATTTAAAGATTAGGGGCTGCAGGTTTTTTTCCAAAGGCATTTAGATGTCTCGTACTCATTGACTGAGTTAGGCATCTAAATCATCCAGAGCAATCTGCACCCCTCCCTCAAATTATGTGATGTAAAAGGGCAATTTGACTTTTAAAATGTCTTCCATTTTAATCACCTGCTGTGTGATTAGTAACACACATAATAAATACATTGTATGCAGTATGAATAGGCAAGGTGTAGGGTGATGTAAGGGATCTCATTGACTGGCCTCAGTATAAATGCCAGAAATATCAAATACCACATGCCCCAGTCTTATTCCCAATCAATTCTAATTACTTTAGTGGTGTGACTCCAAATTCATATGTACAACAGTGTAACTGAGGTCAGGATACAGTACATGATTTTTATCTTAATTTCACTTTAGTACTGTAAAGGTCAAACTGAGTGTCATTCAAGGAGAAGAGGTAAGGGCTTTTTTAATTATTCTCCCTACTCCTTGAACAAAGGGATGCAAGATTGTGTCTGCTGAAGAGCATGTTACCATTGGACATAATGCAAATGTACATTACAGAGCAAATGAAGAATGAAAGAGCCATTCCTGCAATAAACTCTGCCTTAAGTGAGTCCCGTTAAGCTCCCTGGAGGCCGAGTCAGATCTGAAACCTCATAACACACCTCTGCCAGGCTTTGCAGCTACTGCTGCACCCCCCCCCCCCCCGCCAAAGCCCCAGGTCCAGCCTGGGGGAAGGGCAGGGGCATCCCCTCTCCAGGCAAGGAATGCTCCCATTTCTGACCATAAGAAAAGCCAGCTTCATCTGCCAGGTAACAAATCAGAAAACATGGAATTACACCTCCATGTTCATCTGTAAAGGTTCCTGCTCTCACAGGAATCGTTGACTAAGTGTGAAACAAGATTGGAGCCTTCTTTTGCCATTCACCTATGCCTGCTCCATTTGAATGGCCAAAGCATCACCAAACATAGATGTTTCTTGCATTCTAGCAGTAGCATTTTGCCTCATTGTTTAACAGTTTAATCCAATAATCGAATCCAAACTCCAATAGTTTAATCTCAAATTATTTTGCATTGATTTGAATGACTGTATTTAAAGTAGAGAGGGGAAAGCTGGGTTTGGAAGCTGTTTTTAGTTGACATGAGAATGTTTTTTGTGACATGAGAATTCATAGTAACCATATCAGTAATAAAGAGTATGTCTCTGTTGTGAAGTGTTGCAACTCAGACAAATCTGAGATCTATAGTAGGTCATCAGCAAAAAAATAAAAATAAAAAAAATCATGTGATGTAAGGAAACCAGACCTGTAGCTTGAAACACTGGCGGATACTAGAATCGGTTTCCTAGTTGCAAATACACCTTCTTAAAAAAAATATCAGCTTGTTTGTTTGTGGTTCAGCTGAGCTTACCAGAGCAGAGCTGCTACATTGTCTCCCTGGCAAAGCATTTCTCATTTGCTGTGATTTATAGTTCAGGGGCTGGATCTATGGACAAAGGGCTGGATCCAGCCCTTTCAACCTCTGGTGTGGCTGCATGTTAGGTATGGCAGGCATCTCTCTTGAAATACCAGTTGCGTAGGAGTTGCTGTTGCAGTGCTGGTCCAGGAATGGGAGGTGAAATTCAGGAAATTTGGTCCCTCTGCCCCTAGCTTACTGAATACCCTCAAGCAAATCACTAGTCTTCTTTCTGTTCCCTTAGCTATTAGAAAGTGATGATGAACTACAAACCTCTGTAAAGACCAATGAGTGAGAAATGCTGTGTAAAAGAGCTAGATAACAATGTTATTACACTGTTTGTTGCAGACTCACCAGTACAAGAATCACTGCTGGGTATGAAAAACATACCGGGTAGGGAACATCTAATGTTTGTACCTCATATACCCTCAGCTCCCAGCAAGCTCCCAGTGGGGGCTGCATGTGCCTGGATTTGGTCTCTGAACTTTCAAAGTCCGAGTAGTAATTTCCTTTTCTCTTGTGGATCTCTCTCTCAGTGAGGTCTGCTCATTCCTTCTTGGGACCCAGGATCAGCGGGTTGAGCCAGTGGGTTACCAGCCCATTGTTGGAGATGCTCGGGTACCATCCTAGGGCCCTGAACTTCCAGGTTGTTGGCAGAGATTGCCCAGCCATAGGGAGCCTTCCCTGGGCCTACCTGCATAATTGTAAAACGCGATCATTACCTCCACCACCACCACAAGACAGCTCCTTCAGAAAAAAATAAAGCTCATGCGTAAAGATGTTATCGTGCATAATTCAGGGGAAGAAATCCATACTGCATTTAAAAGATTACATCTTATCATCCAGGGTACTTATTAGCTTGATGATTTAGAAGTATATGAGGATAGATTCTTTTTTGCTATTTTGCGCTGGCATCAATGGAGTTGTGCTGATGAATGATTAACCCTAGAGCCCAGTTTTAGTCAGAATTTCTAACTGCAGAACTGGCCCAATCCAGATTGGGATGGAACCCACACACTGCAAGCAGCCCTTTGCATCCCCAGGTGCTTGGTTCTTGGTCCATGTGTTTTACTCTAGGCTACCAGAAACCACTTGCTGTTTGTGTCAGGTTTGTTTAAGTCTGTGGCAGGCAGTAACAAGGGATTAATGGTGCTAAGCACCACTGATTAAAGTCCTTTCCAGAAACCCACAGCACTCCCACCTCCACAGTTGCAAGAAAAGTGGAGAACCCTAAGAAAGTGGAGTTCCTCTCACATGATATTCACCATAATCAGTATTTGTCATCTCACAGAACCCCCATTCGTACAGTGGACAGAAGACTATCTAATAGCTTAGGGACTGTGATGTTTACAGCCATTTCCGTCAGAAGTCCTCTGATGAGTGTTTTGGAAAGTCTCAAAATGTCTGAGCTCTGTTCAGGAAGAGGGTGTACAGAATATGTGGTGTGAGATTGTCAGAAAAGGAAACATTTTGTAAAAACTCTTCTCATTTTTTTCAAAGTTGAGATCCAGAGGAATGAAAGATCTCCATTTCACAGCCATTATTAATTTCCATTTACTCTGTGCCAACACTTCTCTGGGAGCATTTATTGAAACTGTGAATATTTAGCCAAGCAGCCATCAGCACCACTCAGCTGGCTGCTCTGATCCTAAGCTGTGGAGTCTCATTCACTTCCCTCGTTTGCTCTGACCCACTTCTGTCCTTCCATGCTCTTCAGCTGCTTGAGTCTTAGGCCACAATATGAGAAATGGGGATTTCCTCATAAGGAACAATGATATATCAAGTAATGTTATTATGAGATAGAATTATCATAGGGTTTTGGGTGGCACAGAGGAAACACAGAAAGAAATATTAATTACCTTGTGCTGAGCTTTGCAGCATCAGATCCGTGGAAGAGCGGAGTTGCATTCAAAATTTGCAGGGTGAAATTCCTGGCTCTGTTTAGACTGACAGCAAAACTCTTCTTGACCTGAAAAGTTGAAAGGTTTCGCTCTACCCTTTGTGCTGAACTGCAAGCTAAGAGCCATCCTTTGTTAACAAATAACTCTATGTTCTAAACAGCTTCCAGAACTAAAGCTAAATTGTGATTCTTCATTTTTATTCTCTCTTTCTCTTCCTCCTACTTCTTGGTCAAGCCTCCCCAGGCACGTGATGTATTTCTTACTTCATGGAAATAGACTTGGGACCAGCTGCTCAAACTCTTTGGGAATATGACAGAGCTGTGACTGATCATGAGGGACAGAAATTTCCCTTAGGAAAGAAAGAAACAAAGGTGCTAAATACCACATGGATTTACCAGAAAATAACTTTGCTGTAAAGAACACAGTCTCCCTGCAGAACTGCACTCTGCATTCAGCAGTATAAACAAGAGCAAGTGGCCCAACCATTTATTGCAGCATGGTTCAATAAAGGGGCACACAGCAACTGTATCACCCAGCATGGGTAACATTTGGGGGCTAAAAATAAATCCAACGATAGAGCATAAATTCTTTGGAACAGTCTCCAGTCATCTTAGTGGTACGGAGAGGGAGCAAAAACAAAATCCCCTGCCTTCACCTAGCACCAAAGGGAAATGCATACAAATACTTAGCATTTGTTCAGGCTGCTTTGGCTGAAAATATCAGGTGTAACAGCCCTAAATGTGCAAAATAAACAGGGGACTCTTTATACTCAGTATAACTTTGCATATATAACAGGGGATCACAGTAGGATATTGGCTCCCTTCTGGCTGTGAGAAAAAACTCTTCCCCAATGGCAAAGCTTGCTGTAGCACTTTATTTTTCTTCCAAACACTAGCTGGTAAGAAAATCTTCTGTAGTATACCCAGGCTATTGCTACTGCAGCTTAGGTTAATGTGGATGGTTTCTGTTCACACTGCTTCCAAACTGTAAATTTAATGCATTGCTGGAAAAACAGCATTTTTTTTATTTTGTAAATTTGGATTTTTTAAAACATTTTCAATGATAAAGCATTACTCTGATGAACAATTTCATGGGAAGTACGGGGATGTGATTTGAAAGTTTTGTTACCTACCATTCTCATCAATACCTGTGATCTCAGCATACCTTGCAGTTCCTGTCACAGGAGGGTGCAGACCCCTCCAGACTCACTCTCTCTAAAGCTTATC
Organism: Rhea pennata; assembly: GCF_028389875.1. Classification (NCBI taxonomy): domain Eukaryota; kingdom Metazoa; phylum Chordata; class Aves; order Rheiformes; family Rheidae; genus Rhea; species Rhea pennata. The sequence goes on along the minus strand of NC_084670.1, from coordinate 9,235,242 downwards.
CTCCACATTTGCCATGTCTGCCAGGAAGAGGTGCATGAAACATTACATAAATCACACCTCCCTGCATTAACTTGCTGTGACAACCCCCTGACTGCCATACTGCTGCAATGCAGTTTGCTTCAGCTGCCCTTGGATCGCGGCTTAGGACTACCAGATGGAGATGAACGTGAGTAATGAGATAGGCTCCTGCATGCCCCAGCACAACCACAGACAGCCTTAGTGCGCCTCCTCTGAGCTCAGATCTCCCCTTCCCTCTCATACCCCGTGGCTATCCTGCCCATAGCGCACGTACCTCCAGGGAACGGATGAGGCAGTCCATCACCTCTGCCAAGAGCAGAATTTTTGGCTTCCAGGAATCCCAGCTCTTCCTCACCTAAGGCTGCCCTGATAGCAGCGGCACAGAGGTGCTGTGGGAGTCGGGAAGCTGCTGGCTGTCGTCCTCCTCGAGCAGTGCCCTTGAGGTGCTCGTTCTTCACGGGGATGCTGCAGAGCACGGACAGACTGTACCTGGCCCTGGTTCAGCAGCATCAGGAAATGTCTTTAGCCCTAGACTTGCAGGGACCGGTAAACTTACTCTTAACTGTTAAACCAGAGCTACAGCCCACCAAATACTGATACTAGAGCATAAACAAAAACTTAATCAGTGCTTGCAGAATGCTTTGAAATCCTTCTGTACAAGAACAGAGAGACTTTAAGGGGACAAAAACCAGACCCTTTGCAGCCACATCAAAGGTTCTTAGCAACCCTCACCAGGAAAGGAAACACAGTGAGCACTGCTTATAGATCATTACCACCCAATGCCATGTTTCGGCTGCTGAGAAAACTAGTTTAACTTACTTTATATGAAAAGAGATAGACAGACAGGCACACATACATATATACGTATGTAAAGCACAGACATATAATATAGGAGGCAAAGAGAGAAATTGTATCTGCATTTGCACTATCTTCCTGCACCAGGTAAGGAAAATCTTTTTTCCTTTTAACCTGGTGCCGTATATACATTGTTTCCTTGCAGTCTGTCTTTAGGTTATAGCAGTTCACAAGGTTTTTTTTCAGCAGATGTGTTATTCAATTACTTCAGGGCTTTTCCATTTGTAATATTATGAAGCAATGATAGCCAGCAGACTTCACCTGTCTTTCAGAGATAGCCAGCCTGGTAATTTTAACTCTGCCCATTTTATCCACACCAGTAAATCTCATAACATGGTTATAGAGAGATTCCAATTTTTGTAGAACCTTCTCCTGGGAATTTCTGTATACAATATTGCCATAGTCTGTAATGGACATAACCTGTGATTGGATTAATGTTTCCCTAGTGAAGAAGTCAAAGCATTTCATGTTCCTATAACTGGTTTGCAGCTCTGCAGTAAAGGTCTTTGGTGTGGCAGAGAAAATAATTGCAAACGCAGCCCCAATCAGAATATATAATCCCCTCACAGCGAGGGTCCAATTCTAGGCAGTTAGTCTGCCTGTGCAGGAGTTTGTAGCAGGATTTTCTTGTCAGGAGGGTGGAATGTACAGAAAACAAGTTAATTTCAGCATTTTAATATTCATGACTCAGCTCCTGTGTAAAGCAAGGTAAATTCATTGTTGCTTCTCCCAGGGAGGGCCCTCCAACTCCCTAAGCACGGGGTGGAAACAGGCAGGGCAATGCAACGTGGCTCCAGGCTCCCACAAGAAGAGCCCTCCACTTGTGCTCAAATGAACACCTGCGTTTGTTCTGAAGAGTAATAAATTTCTGTCAAGTGGCCATATTGGCTTTTGAACCTTTCAAAATTCATGGTATCCCCTTACCTGTTGGTCTGACACTAGCAAGTGAGTAGCTAGGAAAGAATTACTCCTTAAGTTCACCCTTTGCATTGCTGATGTCTGAAACACAAATCAGCACCTCCAGGAAAAAGGGACTCAAACCACAGCAGCTGGCAGCCTAGAAGTAGGCTTTGAAGCAGGATTTGTCTGCTCAGATGGAAGAAAACAAAGCAGTGACTTGGAGCAAGAGGCCTCATATTTTTGGCTCCCACGATAGTCTCCCCAAGCATTTGTGAAATAATGGAGGCAATGGTGAGCCCTCATCCCATGAGCTAGCTGTGAGCCAGCAGTGAAATCCAGCTCCCATCCTCAGCCACTCCAGAAGACCTTTCAAAAACACAGTTTATTGTTGAACCTTTCGCAGTTCAACATGTTCAAAATGCTCTCCTTTGAACCCCTCTGTCTATGGGGTTCAGAGGAGACATGATAGGGCTCTTAGGGTGGAAAGATGAAAAAAAAGTAGGAGCACCTTGGCTCCTCCTAGTGCACTAGAACATGTAGGAGAGAAATGAAGTCGGAAGGGAAATGCAAGGGCAAAGACTTTGAACATCACATACTGGAACAAGGATGGGGAGCACAGGCTCCAGTACAGGCATGCTGCCCACCTGATGGGCAAGGCAGGTGCTCCTGGCACATAACCTTATGTTTGGAAGTTACGGGATTGCTAGACAGGTGGAGAGGATGAGAAGAAAGTTACCAGCGTGGGAGCTGACAAATGGGATGTCATCATTTCCCATATGGGTAACTGTCTGCAAGCTGTTCTCCTTATCCTACCAAAAGTTTGGGATATCTCATCAGACAAATAGGAAGCATCTCTTGCAGAGACAAGAAATCTACTTTTAGTCACATTAGGTCTATACTCAGACTTGGAAAAATGCAGGCTGAGGGGCAGGTTGTGGGTGGCAAGAGACAGGTAAGAAACAGGGACAGCGATTTCTAGAAAGATCCAGTCATTACATCTAAACTAAATGGCCAACTGTATGAACTAGATGGGGGAAACCTCTGAGAACCAATAGCAGGACAGCACGAGGGCTTCCGAACCTACTTGTCTACTTCCCGGTTTACAAAGTGACTTTGGGAGCCTGTTGGGAGGAAGGAAAGAAAAGGAGACAACACAACTGTTTTTATCACTTTATTCATATTTCTAGAGTTCAGTGGCTAAGCCCTTAGGGGCTAACCAAACACCTGAAATTCTCTCTCCATATATGTGTGTATATATTAAACCATTCAGAAATAAACAATAAAGAATTATGCAAGTATTTTTTTCAATGAATATGCAAAAAAGTTTTCCCCTAGTAAACCAACTTTGCAAGTCTTCCACTAAAACCTTCTAAACCCCAATGGTAGTCATAAATTAACATTAGATTAATTCAAAGGAGAAGTTATCCCCCTTCCACATACCTTTTAATCCATATCTCCAAGAGGTCATTTTAATTATCACACTGTCACTGCTATTCATTACTGTGCTTTTGGAGACAGAAAGCCAGCACCGTGTCTTTTAGATGACTTGGAATTCATCATGTGAAGATATTTCATTCTCCATAAAAACACACACAGTTTAACCCGCTCACCATGAAATTCTGGCAACATCAGGTTTGTTAGGTTGTTTTAAATCATTTTCCTTCAAGTGGGACATGGCTTGCTTTTTTCAACGAAGTTCCCTTATTAGAGGGAAACTAACTAACTAACTAATGAAAGCCCAACTAATGGCTGGCTATCACATGGGTACAATCAGCTCAAATTCTGTCAGATCCTTAGCAGCTGGTTCTCTTTCAGAGGCATGCAAGGGCAAATTTCTGCCCAAGCTTGTGCCTGCCCATTCTTTCTGATTGTAGTAACACTAACTGGACAGAAACCACATGCCAATGACTCCCAGAAGGTATTTCTGGGTGTTGTGGTAGGGCTACAGAAGCCTGTGTGAAGCCCTGAGACACAAACACCTATCCTATCCTTGACCCTGCTTGCTTTGTGCTTCTCTAATATTGAAAAGAGCTCAAAGGAACTTGCACAGAGCTCTCTTCCATTCTTTGTGACACAGAGATGGTGAAAATAAACCAATGGCATTCAAGGGTAGATGAAAACATATAAGGGCCTGTTGGATTCCTGGCTGCATAAATGTAACCTGAGCTGCTTTCAATTCTTTTTAGGCTCAAGTCCTGAGAAAGAGCAGAAGAGCAACCAACTCTGCTCTCTGACTACTGAAAGAAGTGTCAGGGGCTAGTACTTCTTTAGGGACATCTTATCCCAAGAGAAGCTAGTTCGGTCTTATTTCACACATCTCTCTCCACCCTCAATCTGGTTCATCCTTTCCATCTATCCAGTGGATCCATCTCTCCGTCAAGCCACTGCTACGGCTCAACTCATACTGGAGGGAAGTCAAAAGAAACTGCTTCCAGAGGTTTCTGATGGGTTGGCTTGAGGTACTTTTAAGTACACTCTCCCTTTCCATCCCCTAAGAGATTGTCTCGTACTCCTTCAGGGTCACCCTCTTTCACTTCCCAGTTTGAGAACCACTGGCCTACAGCATCAAATCCACATCACTAGTAGGTATTTCCTGTTAGTCACACAAGACTGGGAGACAAGACTGCCTAGTGACAGTAGCTTCAAGCAGAGGTTTCATTTGTTGGCCACCTAATGAGAAGGTGTCAAGACTTTACCAGGGCTCTCTTGCAGTAATGGCATGATGCCTTTACTTTGTGCTTCTCAATACCTCCCTCATTAACTTTAGTTCATCCCTTTTAATGTTTACCCCTAGCTCACACTGCCTTAGTGGTACCAAGGTTGGTACCTTGTCCTGTTGGTACCAACTGCCTGTTGGACAGGTCTTGAAGCGAGTTTCATGCTTGCAGCATGACAGGTGACATCAGTAACGTTTCTCCTATGACCCCTTTCCTCAGATGATCTGATAGGAGAGCAAAAAAACTAACCATGCAGTGGATGATAAACAGCACACTAAGGAGCGCCTGCCTGACTCCCACAAGCTATTTATCAGGCTCTCTTAATGCAAGCTAACTGGACTAGCACATGCAATTGGTATAAGAGCTTCAGAGCCAGACACTGAAAGGAAAGACAACACATGCTGCAGCAGGGGAGCAAGGAGTCCCTCGTTTGCTCATCATATGGATTACCCCTTTAAAGAGAGAGAGGGGCTGGTGGAGGAAGGGGAGGCTTTCTCATTTTAACAAATAGCATTTCAGCCGTAGCAAATGATTTCTGTAAATCCATCAGGTTGCTCTTTTTCCCAGAGATGAACAAAAAAAAAAAAAAAAAAAAAAAAAAAAAAAAAAAAAGCCTGAAATTGATTCACCATCTATAAATAAAAAAGAATCAATAGTAAAATTTCTAGCTAATTTCCTTCTCCCTCTTTCCCCTTGGCCTATTTGTTATCTTAGGAATACTTGTCTGGGAAAAAAGAGAAACATTATCAGTTCCAGACCCCAGACGTGCTCCTTCGCCTCAGCCCCGCAGACCAGCCCTCCTCCCCTAGCATCACGTGGAGAGCGTCGGCTCCTTGAGAGTCGTCTGGCTCCTCTTCTCTGGCTTGCTGCCAACGTGACTGCTCCCTTGGCCCCGCTGGGTAGTGCATTTAGAAAGCGGCAGTTTTTCTTTCCTGCCAAAGGAAGAAAGAGAGAGGACAGGTATTGTAAAATACTGGAGTGGCTGAGCAGCAGCAGGTAAGCTGTATGCGGGATATGCTCTGAAGAGAATCCATGTGTAAAGTCTCACAGGGAAGTGCATCTGCAAGTGAGGCTTTGGCAGCTCAAGAGAAATCAGAGGTAGTAAAAGACCAGCTGGTCCCATCCTCTTCTGGCCAGAGCAGGCTTAGTCCTTCCAGGAGACCTCAAGGGCTTTGGACTAGCTCTGAATTTTCTAAGAGAAAGGTCCCACTGTTTCTCTTAGGGCTAATGCCATTCAGATGTTTTCTCCTTATTTTCTCCGCACACACCCCTGAACCATTTCACTTCATTTCTCTCCTCATTAACAGCACTTGTATCTCTGTAAATATGTCCTTCTGCGGCATGCATCCCTTTACGCTACGGCAGGGTTCACAGGTCTGCTCACCTCTGGATTCCCCTACTGTCACTGATGGTCACTGGCCAGGGCTAATCTCTTCTGCGACATCCTCAGACATCTGCTTTGTGGCCGTGGAGCATCCATGACACTGAAACCTGATGCCAGTGCTTCCAGCATCCACACCAGAGCATACTGTGTGCCAGTACTGTTTCGAGTAGACCTACTCACTCTGCCCATTGACTTCACGTGTCTAATGGTAATGTAAAACTTTAACTGTCCCTATCGTCTGGAGCCTGATGGTTCCAGTGCACTTTTGGGCTACAGTCCTAGCAAAGCAGTAGGGGTTTAACTACTGACCTCAGAAGGAGCCGAGTTAAGCTAAATGCAAAGCATTTTTGCAATGACACCCCGGGAGATGACCCGCTAAGAGCTGAACTCATCACAACGCAGTACCTCTGAAACAGCTCCTTGGCTTCCCGTCGCTTTTCCGGGGGAACAGACCTACTTTGCAAGGCTTTGGTTTCTGATAAGCCTGGCTACCTGTTTCTCAGAAAAAGTGCTGCCAGGTGTGTGTTTACAGTGTGCGTGCGGGATGTTTGCTATTTTAAAGAAAATTAAATCTCTTTCCTCTATTATCAGTTAATTCTGTAATAATTCTGTTCCACTTACTTGTATCTCCTCTTTGCTTAAAGGCCTTAATTAAAGTCCTCCGTCTCGCAGCCCAGTGCTCTCGCCACCGCTCCCCCCCGCCCTGGGGTCCTGACAGTTGCTTTTTACAAGATGGGCACCGAGGAGTGGACAGCCTCAGCCCTGCCTGTCCAGCTGCTGGCCTCCAAATAAAAGGCAAAACGCACACAGCTGTGCCCAGAGAGAGACGTCACTTTGGGGAGAGGCTGCGGAAAGGCAGGAGGACACCTGAATCGTGCTGCTCCCCGCAGGAGACGGGAGGACCAGGCTACCCCTTCCCAACCTGAAGACGGAGAACGGTGAAGGGACTTACCCAAGGCCACGCAGTGGAGTCAGGGCAGAACAGAGATGAAAGGAGCTGAAGCAAAAATGAAGGTTTCCCGATTCCCCCGCTCCTGACTCGTCCCCTGGTGAACTGGGCCCCTCTAACGCCGGCTGCAGCAGCGGCTCAGAAAAACCTGCCTTCCCCACTGCTCCAAATGCGGACGTCTGTTTATCAGTGCTTCCACTTTTATTTGCAGAAAGAGGTTTCAAAATACATTAAAAAAACCCATGAAATAAGAGGTCGATAGGCCACGGGGGCTCTATCTCCACCAGCCCCCCAGCACACACACTACCATCAGCTCAGCCTGAACCATATCTCTATTTCAATCACCAACCCACAGCGCAGCAGTATTTTGAAAAGTTAAACACAGACAAAAAATAAATAAATTAGGTCCCTGTGAGGGAGACCTGGGAGGCCCGCTGAAGTGAGAACAAGCAATTTCTTCCGTTCTGTCTATAATTACATTGACATGTTCCTAGACAACGCTGGAGACCCAAACAACAGCAGCTGTGGGCCAAACGGAGACTCCTACGAAACAGATGGGGAGGCAAGGCACTCGATCCAGCACTGCCCGGAGGCTGCACGGCCGCTGCCCACGCCGCTGCTGCAGCCTGCCAGCTCCCGGCAGCGACGAGCCAGGGCAGGCACGGCTCCGCTCCTTGCTGCTCGGTGCGGGGACAGCCGCGCCGGCTGCTCCACGTGGCCTCTCTGCTTTTCCTGTCTGCTCTCTGCGAGCGAAGGCAATACAATAACACGAGCCATGCAAAGAGGATGAAAGCGGCTCTTAAGCCCCCTTCGTTTTTCGTGAGCTGGGTAACATGGAGAAAAGAAACCTTTTTGGGTTTGGGTGAGATTTTTACACACTGGCATTTTCCAGCAGCTATCCAAGGGTCCGCTGAACAGAAGCATGACGAGTATCATAGCACTCTGTTCACATGAGGTCCTTGTGACAAAGTGATTTTTGGATGTACAGCCAATTGACAGGCAGTCACGATCAAATCACAGCTCTGCTGCTTGCTCGTTGCACATACAACAGTTAATCTTGCTGCCATGCAAACTGTTTTGCAAATTGAAATCTCAGAGGCATAGCAATTACAATACCAAATTTATACCACATCTCTCAGTCAGCTAATTGTACATCCAAAAATCACCACTTGAATAATCTGAATACATTCACCTTTACTGCTAACCCTCCCCCCGCTACTTCCTTGATCTCAACACAATTTTGAGTTACAGAACCCCATGAGAAAAATGCCAACCTTTGATTTCAGCAGCAAAAATGCTCCTATCTAAATACAGCAGAAGCATAATTCACATTGAGGTCTAACATCTTGGCGCTCTTGTGCTGCTTTTCTCCTGTTCTGCAAACTGGGGACATGCCTATTGCTTGTTTTAGCACTCTCAGCCAGTGTGCAGAAACACTACCTACGTCTACATCCTATCTACATTTACGCCAAATGTACCATACATTGTTAACATATAAAACAAATGTGTAGGTATTTCTAGTTTTTGGGAAACCCTAAGCCTTAAAGGTCTTAAAATGAATCAGCCAACTTACATACCAGGCTAATGCTCTTTATGAGCTGAGTTTTAGAGTACCACCTCCCAGAGGACAAGGACCCTCACAGCCCATAAGCACACGCTTGGGGTTTTGAACTCTTTCACACACACAGTTCTTGAATTTTGTTTCCATACAGTGAAGTAAGTTGAGGTGGAGAGCAATAGATTTTAATTAGCAACTTTGCAGCCTGCAAATTAAATAGGGCCAGAATAGAAGAGGATTCTGCGTTTAAATTACAAAGGGAGGAGGAAAAAAAAGTGCTATTCAAGCCATGTTACTGGGATCAAAAATGAATCATCAAGGCTTGAAAATGGCTAACCCCTGATCCCTGAAACCAAGAAATCTGGCTGCTGTCGTGTAGCTGCTGATCTAATTTTCACACTTCCCTGACGCAGAGCCGCGTTTCCGTTGCAGATAGGCAGCCACTGCAGCTACACAATCAAGGCCTGATTACTTCAAACGCTTCGCTCTCAGGGATGCACAATTAGCCAGGCCCATCTTTGACATGGCATGGGGAGCGCAGTATTTTCAGGGAATGTCTGACAAGTTTCAAATGTGGAAAACACAAATCAAATAGCCCGGCAGATGATGACAACCAGTGCCCTGGCAGTTAGATAATGTGCATGCTCCAAAGCAAGGCCAATTAGAAGCAATAAAAACAAATTTATAATGGTAGAGCAAAGGTCAGAAATCCTCAGCCATTACTGCGGGATTGATTTTTTCTTTTTTTTTTTTTTTTTTGCGGTCGGTCACCAGTGCGGTCACCAATGCTTATTTCCAGAGAGTGAGCACAAATTCACACTTTTGCAACATGACCACCCACCTGTTACAGCAGATGATGATTTCTGGACCTTACAAAACCTCCTAGCTTGGAGCATGAAAAATCCCAGCACTATCTGACAGTCTCATTGGGTCCATATGCTGTGGCAGTGCCTTTCTGAACACAGGGACTGGCCTAGTCTTCTGCTCCGCAGGAGAGTTTGCAAAGGTCTCTCCCCTACTGCAGAAGGGATCCTGCTACTTGTAGTGCATCCCGCTGTGCCAGTCCTCCTCCACTGTCTCACAGAAGCAAGGCAGAGCTGCTCCACAGAGGGGGCAGTGCAGAGACAGGACTGATTAGCTTGTAACTGGGACCATGTTGTCCTGCAAGGAAAGGAGAAGTAGCCACAACAGCACCCAATGCACATGGCTCAGCCTGAGGCACAGCTCTGTATCTTTACTGACCTTGGAGCAGAGCGCTACACAGAGGATGGGAACAGGTTGTGTCTTGTCCCCGTCCTCCTATTTTCGAAGAATCAGTAGGGTTGTACTTATCTGACAGGACGCTAGCAGAAAACAACCATCCATTGAGTTTGCTCCAGTTAGCAATATTAAATCTGGATTGCATGTTCTCTACCTTAGATATTACCGATGTAGACACACTCAATACGTAGCAGCTCCCTCCTCTTTCAAGGTGGGGTACTCTGTCCTGCTCTTTGGAAGGGGTCAGGCATGGGATAACAGAGCCACTGTAAATCCACTTACCGAGCCCTGGCTTCCTCAGAGCAACCAGCCCAAGGAAGGAAAAGAAAATCAGCTGGGTATCTCCAGGCTTGTCTACATGAGGATGCCCAGGAGAGCTAATCCAAATACATTTAGGGTATAAATGTAAAGCTGATTAGTGAAACCACAGTAAGCTCCTATGTGGATATGCTCCTTCAGAATTAAAGTAGCCATAATTCAATTTAGTCATTTAGCTCATTTCCAAAAGTAAATTAAGGTAAAGTAAATTAAATTAAACCAGCTGACAGCACCTTCATTTTGAAAGGGATTGTTAACATGGACGCAATCTACTTCATACAGTAATTCAGATTAGTTTCCCCTGCTGGGCAGCCCAGCAGGCCCCCTGGCTCCCCGGGCTGATCCTGAAGGCGTGTGTGTTATGCACCCTCTGCGCAGGGACCGTCTGCAAGCAGAATCAAGCCTGAGGTGTATTGAGCTGTTCGTGTTAGTGTGCGCGCTTAAATCCAGGGTGAAATCATTAACAATCAGCACTCTGATTTCCAAGCGCTTGACAAGGTAATTGTTGTAATATGGTATTTTGGTGAGCCCTCTGCTGGAAGCTGGCCAAGCAATGCAAATCTCCCCAAACTCTGTAAATGGATCTTTTTCACTGAACCCACGCAAATGTGTCACAGTTTAAAACCTGAAAGGTTTTCTTTAACGACAGCTACAAGTATCAAGAGCTGCATAAAACGTGCAGACGCGTGTGGGAGTGAGCTGACAGATTATAATTACCAATAGAGAAGGAGGAAAAAACAAAAATTAATTTCTGAGGCAAAACATATAATTTGCCTTTAAACCATAGTAGTGCTCCCATTACTAATGCAATTCATAGCCCTGGAGTCAGATTGAAGTTGTTTGACTCCTTAGCAATTTTTTCTTTTTCTTTCTTTCTTTTTTTTTTTTTTTTTTTTTTTTTTTTTATTTTCCTTTTAAAGGTACATTGGCCAACGTGGGAGGATAAAGCCAGGGGTTTTTTTTTAGACATTCATATCAGCTTGGCACTGTTTGAACATGAAGGAAACCAGGTAAGAGAGAGTCTGCAGGCTCCGGCTGCAAGGCATCCTTTCTGTGCTAGCTGGTAGCATCGTGTACCAGCATAATGCTGACAGGCCCTGCTGGGAGCACAGGGAAGGCTTTTAAATTCAGTCTGGCACCACCAGACACCACTGTAGGCAGCCAATGGACCGGGTCCTGAAGAAATCCCTGAGACAGGTTGCAATCCTCCTCCAAGTAGCCAGGCTGGTGGGTTTTGCTAATGGAGGGTTTTGCAGATAGTTCTCTTTTTTCTTTCCTCATTTCATTCCTTCCTTTTTCTCCAAATTGTAAGTGGTTTTGCTGACCTCCTGGAGCAGCGCTGGAGGAAGGGGAACACACTATTTAGTTCACCATGTCTGCACAACTCATGAGGCACTGCCAGTTTTATATACCTATGAAACTGGCTCCATTTTAGTGCCTTTGGATTTCTTGGGAGTCCCTTTACCACCTCACATACATAGCAGGGTGAACCCCGATGTTACAAGTAGCCTGGGGAGGTGAAAAGCCTTCTTCTGTCCACAACAGCAAATGAACTGGCCAGACCTTCAAATGTCTTCAGGATTGCTCTGAGGAACTTCTCCTTGAAGTCCCAAGTCAGTCCTATTTCCCAATAACAAATTAAAAATGGAGACACTCAACTTGTTCTTGGTGGCAATGACAGCAGGTTTAGCTCAGTTGGTTAGAGCATGGTGCTGCTAATGCCAAGGTTGCGGGTTCAATCCCCATATGGGCTATGCTGAGGGTTGGACTAGATGATCTCCAGAGGTCCCTTCCAACCTTACCATTCTATGATTCTATGACAGCTTCTCAGAGTAGCTGAAATCTGAACTGCTTCCTTATCCTTATGTTGGACAACATATATTTTGTCTGGTCCACACAGACTTTTCATTCAACCTAGTTTGCTGACTGGGCTGGAAAGCCTGTTTCCTATACTAACACTTGTGTATGTCCTGTAACAGGAGCACAAGGGATAATGGCCAGCCACATCGCCTTCAATATGAGAGAAGTCATCAGCTACAAGAAAAGGTGCCAGATTTTCCTTTCTCTCACTCCTACAGAATTGCAATAATACTGTACCCTGGAAGCTGTGGAGTATGTCAGATGATCTCAGTGCAACTAGGTGCAAATTTGGTCTGGAGTACTGTTGCCTTGAAAAAAATTACAACTCTTATTAGGACATCCATTGTCTGATTTATTAGGCTCTGCCCTCCTCTCTTAGCCACTGCTAATGATGAAGGAAAAGATGACAAAACAGTGATTTAAGTTTATAGAAAGTGAGCTGAGAATGGCAGCAAATAGATACCCTACAGAATGACAAGAAAGAACCATTTACATAAAGCAAACACATGGCTTCACTCCCAGCTCTCATCTCATTCACAGGAGGGTCAAAGAAAACACAAAGACATGCAGGTAAAACCTCCAAATTACTGAAGACAGACCTTCAAATGCAGAAAAGAGATTTTTAGAAAGGCAGCAAGAGGTGGGCAGGGAAGAATGCCCCTGACATGGTGGGACAGAAGGACCTGCACACAGCACATGTTAGAAAAAAGCAAATCCCTCCGTTAGCATTAGTTGGTCTGTAAGGCCATGCAGCCTCTGGCTGCATCTCTGTAGTCCTGGAGGGGGCCCAAAATTTGCAAGGCTGCGTTGCCCTGACAGAAGTGACACCTTGTCAGTCTATGCCCCGTATGCAAGAAGCCATCCCCCTGGTTCCACCCAACGCGATGCTGGAGCAACAGCTCTGACAGTGACTGGCTGGTCACCTGCAGGCCTTTGGTTGTTATAGGGTGCTTTTAGTTTCCAAACAACTAGTGCCCACCACCTCTGAGGATAACAGGACAGCCCCATGGGCCTATCCAGCCTGTTGGACACACCTGTGAGCTCATACATCATCATTAAGGCTGCAAAGCCAAGCAGCAAAAGGAAGGAATTGCCAGAATAAAGGCTGTCAGAGCAATTTTAATTCAACCTCCTGGTGGATATGCCTTCTGATGCAGTCTTTAATTACCTCATCACAGCCTACTTTTTCTTCAGTGAGACTGCTGCCTCATTCAGAGCATGACAGACAGTGAGCAATTAATGAAGGGCCAGTCAATATTTTGTTCTGTCTTTTCTGTTCAGTGTGTGGCCCCAGGCATTATTTGCTGCATGTCATGAAAATCCTGCTCTTAGAATTATCCAGATTGCATTTTTCTCTCGTGTGTATCAATATGGCAGCTGAGAGCTTCCCACACAGGAAAGAAATTATTTTCCAACGTCTCTGAGCGAGGAAGACCTGTATTTTATCTACAGGAAAATGCATTGCAGAAATGAGTTCCAGCATGCTCCAGTAGCAAGGCTCAGACAGCATTTTTCAGGGTTCTTGAATTATGTGTGCATTTGTTCAATGCATAGTTCTCCTAACCTCAGCCGCAGCTGTAAGCACTCTGCACTTTGTAATTTGGATCCTCATGAGTCCAGAAAACCAGAAACATGGGATTAATGGCACTCAGAAAAAAAGGCAGTGGTTAGAGAGGCAATGGCTCCTCTGCTGATGTTGCTTTGGGGCATGCCCTGGGGATCTACTGCGCAACGAATGAGCCAGGGGTGAAAGAAGACAGCAACATCAGTACAGGCAAAAGGATGGACTTAAGGCAGTGCAAGATGACTTGCATTTGCAAATTTTTCAGCAAAATTTCGAATTTGCTACTGTAACCATTCTCTGTAGCCACTGTGTTCTTCTTTCTTTTCATCTCACACACATTTTTCCCCTTTTACCAAAGATTTCAGTGGAGAAGGACTTTTCTCACTGTCAACCCAAGCAATTTTATTGTTTACTTTGGGAAAAGTAGAGAGAGGTGAGTACAGGACAGAGACTCAGTAAGACGAGGTGCTCCCTGTGTCACCAACAATATCAAAGGGAGCCCAGCTCAAATGCTTTCCAGTGAGCACAGCGGGAGGAGAATTGGCTGTTCACTGAGCAGTGTTAAAGAGAAAAGCACAATAACGAGTGGAGAGGAAGAACACGAACCTTCATTGCCACCTGACAGCCCCTTTCTGCACTGTAGTCTCCTGCTCTGTGCCCACTTAACCCAGCCTTAGAGAGAAGTCTTTGTGTACAGGGCAGACTTTCTTGAGCTTCTCTGAAACACACCTAAGTGGCAGTGCTCTCTTCTCCAGCAGCTTTTTGTCTCCGTTACTCCATTAGAAATTCATAGGCCTCCTGGATTCTCACTCCAGAAAACATCTAGCATTTTCAGCAAATCTTTTAATTTATTAGCTCATGTATGAAAATATTTTAACCTCCCTGCCCTCCCCAGCTGAGTCATCAGTGCTTTCCTAGCTTGCTGCAGACACATCACCCTCAGGAAAATAATTGCTTAGCAGGCTAATAGCAGTGGACATTGCTGTTCTGAACTGGGTGTTCGTTTAGGTTCATGAGGGCTTCACAAGACAAGGACTGCAGGACACATTGGGGTTACTGTTTGAAACAAGTCCTGATCTTCCCCAGATGGCTGTGGGAAATCTTGCAAGGCCACTGGGGAAACCTAAGTGGAAGGTTGGAGGAAGCTTGTCAAGAGAGAGAAAGGGCTGAAGAGTCCTGGCAGACAGAGCAGGTTAGCTGTGGTAGAAGAAAGGGTGCATGGGACCATAACAGTGCTGGACAGGGAGGGGATGAAGAAAGAATTGTCTAAGAGAGAGTGCTGAAAAGGAGCCTCTTCAGGCACTTCATTTCCATGTTTGACCTCTCTACAGAGTCAGGATAGAGTCCAGAGGTCTATTTAGGGCTCTGACCTATGTCGGGACTTGAGGTTTGCTCAGAGGTTCTTTTGGTTACAGAAGGAGTAGAAGCCCCTAAGCTTGATGCCAGTGGCCAGCTGTGAATCATAGAATCAGTAAGGTTGGAAGGGACCTCTGGAGATCATCTAGTCCAACCTCCCTGCTCAGCAGGGTCACCTAGAGTGTGTTAAGACAGGGTTGCATCCAGGCGGGCCTTGAAGATCTCCAGAAAAGGAGACTCCACAGCCTCTCTGGACAACCCGTTCCAGTGCACCGCCACTCTCACAGGGAAGAAATTTCTCCTCACATTCAGGTAGAACTTCCTATGGTTCAATTTGTGCCCATTGCCTCTTGTCCTGTCACACGGGACAACTGAAAAGAGTTTGTCCCCATCCCCCTGACATCCTCCCTTCAGGTACTTGTAGACATTGATGAGATTCCCCCCTCAGTCTTCTCTTCCCCAGGCTGAAGAGGCCCAGCTCTCGCAGCCGTTCCTCATAGGGCAGATGCTCCAGCCCTCTGATCATCTTTGTAGCCCTACGCTGGACTCTCTCCAGTAGCTCCATGTCTTTCTTGTCCTGGGGAGCCCAGAACTGGACACAGTACTCGAGATGAGGCCTCCCCAGGGCTGAGTAGAGGGGCAGGATCACCTCGCTTGACCTGCAGGCAACACTCTTCCTAATGCAGCCCAGGATACCATTGGCTGCCTTGGCCACAGGGGCACATTGCTGACTCATGGACAATTTTTCATCCGCCAGCACTCCCAGGTCCTTCTCTGCAGAGCTGCTCTCCAGCAGGTCAGCCCCCAGCTTATACTGGTGCCTCGGGTTATTTTTCCCTAGTGCAGGACTCTGCACTTGCCCTTGTTGAACCTCAGTAGGTTCCTCTCCACCCAGCTCTCCAGCCTGTCCAGGTCTCTCTGAATGGCAGCACAGCCCTCAGGTGTGTCAGCCACTCCTCCCAGCTTGGTATCATCGGCAGACTTGCTGAGGAGGCACTCTGTCCCCTCATCCAGGTCATTGATGAAGAAGTTGAACAGGATGGGACCCAGTACTGAGCCCTGGGGGACGCCACTAACCACAGGCTCCAACTAGACTCCACCCCACTGATGACGACCCTCTGAGCTCTGCCTTTCAGCCAGTTCTCAATCCACCTCACTGTCCACTCGTCTAACTCACACTTCCTGAGCTTATCTAGGAGGGTGTTATGGGAGACAGTGTCAAAAGCCTTGCTGAAGTCAAGGTGTACAACGTCCACTGCTCTCCCCTCATCTCCCCAGCCAGTCATTCCATCATAGAAGGCTATCAGATTGGTGAAGCAGGATTTCCCCTTGGTGAATCCATGCTGGCTACTCCTGATCACCTTCTTTTGCTCCATATGTCTGGAGATGACATCCAGAATGAGCTGTTCCATCCCCTTTCCAGGGATGGAGGTGGGGCTGACCGGCCTATAGTTGCTTGGGTCCTCCTTCTTGCCCTTTTTGAAGACTGGAGTGACACTGATTTTCTTCCAGTCCTCAGGCACCTCTCCAGTTCTCCATGACTTTTAGCAATTGGGGGGAACAAGGGCTACCCAGTGCAGATTTGGGTGCACAAAAGCTCACCCCAACAGTTCAGAGATCACTACCAGAATGACAGGTTCAAGATTTATGTCCAGCAATCAATTATTCAAGGATTCCCTCCTCCTCCCCCCGACCTTCCCACTGGCAGGGTCAGCAGATACTCAAGAGCTATGGCCCCTCAGGAAATCCGTGAAGCCTCATCCCTGGAAGTGTGGTGAGCACAGTTCAACAACCAGGGATTGAAGGCCTCATTTACTTGTGACTGTTGTCCTAAGGGCTTCTCTAGATGATGACGGGGAAATTTTAACCACAACAGCAGATCCAGCTAGTTGGATACACTTATAATGGCACATTGGCACCTTATCCAATCCTTTCCCTCATGGGAATAAGCTACACAAGTTTAATCCCTTTTATCCTGGGATAATGGAGGTTCTGTAGCCTCAGCTACAATCTTGCTTCTGTAACCAGAGCTGCTGCTTCTTTTCTTGTCTTTGGCTCGAGCTCATCCTAATTCATTTCCCACCAACCTGCCCATGTGCTCTAGGATGGCTGTTGTTGGGCAGCTTGACTGAGTGGACTAAACTCTGTGAAAAAGCTGCCTGAATTTGGGTGCTAGCAGTATTTTTGACTTTTGAGGTTACTTCTCGCTACCCCTTTCTATGTCTCAATTTACTTCGCTGCAACATGGTGAAAATGGTATAAATATTTTCGTCTTTAAGATCCTTCAATCAGATGGGCTCTGTAAGCATTTGCAGTTGTTATTTCCAGGGCTATCATTTTAACACCTTTTGGCCACATTAACTCCTCCCTCAGACAGAAATTGTTCTCTCTGTAGTATGCTGGGATAAAGGAGCCAGTTAGTTTTCTCTTTTTATATTTACATACATTTATTAACTCTGCAGCTTTATTTCAATGAATATTTGAAATTGGGCAACATTTTAATATATTTTCATAAACTGTGGGCATAACATGTGCTGTTTCAAGCTAATAACCACGCCATATAATTAGTTTGGATTACACAGATATTTAGTATCATTTTACATATCCTAATCCCTTCCTAGTGCTACTACCTAACCAAGGCATAACTGAAGCCACAGCCCTCTCCCTTCCCTTTCCCAGCAGTTTGTAAGATTTTGTTTTGGACAGGTTTGCAGTTAACATGACAGCTTCAAAGAAAGATTTCATTTCACTGATGTACATTTTATATCTCTCTCTATATATATATCTATATATATATGTACATACATATAGGCTCTGATCAAATGTCAGGTGACAAAGCCCAGGATACAAATGAAAATCATTTGTCTGCTTACAGGGAAAAGCTATCAGGAAATTAACAACATGAATCTTTAAAAATCTATTCTTTAAACGTCTGTTGGCCTTGGGCTGAACATTTACCATACGTAGGATTTTAGTGTGAGGTAACACTCCCCAAATAAAAGCCTCCTCACCCCATTAGATTCTAGTGGGGAAACAAGAAGAACATGCTCTGTACGTCCTGATTAGAGATGTGTATCTTTCCCTGTTGGCATGGCTGTCTCTATAGAGATGGACATGGATATTTGATGAGATTAAAATGCTTCAGTTACCACTGTCAGTGGTTCTTTAATTTAAAATGAAGAAAGCAAACAAACATTCCTTTTGATGAGGTAACTGAACGATGCCACAGAAAAGCACTTTGCTGTCAGGTGGTAATTAGGTTCATGATAGTCATGGGTTTTTAGCCTTGCAGGCTGTGGCCCCTGGGAGTCTGAAAGAAATGATACATTCAATTTCCAGAGGAGAAGATGCTAGATGCTTTTCTCTGCTAACCCTGCAGGTCTCTGCAGAGTAGAGCACTCAGAACTGCAGCGCTGACAATCCTCCTCGAGCCAGCAGGCTAAACTGGGGTGTTGAGAGCATGAGCAGGGAAAGGGAGATGGACCCAAAGCAAGGCATTTAAACACCGAATGCAACCAAGCTGATTCTGACCACCATATAAAGAACTACCCAAATGGTTATACAGAAAGGATTTTTAAAGGCTGCAAAAGGAATTCCAACAGTGGTTATTTGGCATGGGCAAATCGTGATCGCATCACTAGAAAATCTTCAGGAGAGTGTTCCTTTGTAAATAAGCAACCGTTCCCACAGCTACGTTATTTAAGGCAGGGGGGGAGAAGGGAAAAGAAAGCTCAACTGCCTCCTTTAGTTGAGTGGAATAGGTCTATTTCAAATTTGCTTTTCCACTCCAAACTGTAAGTTATATTTAGCTATGGTATTAAGAGTTGAAATCCAAATGAAACATTCCAATTGGCCCAAATGGATTTAATTGGAAATTCTGAGTTTGGAGGCACATTGTGAGTGTGGTGCTTGCCATGAAACAGGGATGCTGGCTCTGCTCTGCTGCCCTCCTCACGGTATCATGCAGCTCTGCCTGTTCAGAGAATGGCAGTCCTCAACAAACACTTCAGTGGCATCAGCCCTGCTCCTCACACCGTGCAACAGGGACACTGAAAGGAAAAGGAGCTGGCCAACACACCACAGGTCCATCAGCAGTGCAAGGATTCAAGTTTGGGCATACTCTGTTCTTATTTTTGTGTATTCATCATTGGTGGCCTTACTTCATGTCCAAAAGAACGTCCTTTTGGACAAACAGCCTCAAAACTGGTTGTTAGATCCTCTGCCCTGCCCACAGCCACAAAGCCAGAGCAAGGGCTCACAGTAAGAGGGGATCCCCAGGTAACATGTCCCAGTTGGACTGGCCACAGGGAACCTGCCACAGACCGTCAGCACCGCACCGGATCCGAAGAGAGAAGGAGCACAGCCTTGCCAGTAATTTCCTGAAGCACTGAAAAAGTTTTTATTTCCAGAACTAAAACTTTCTGAAATAAAGTGGGTCTGATTCTCCTCTCGCTCTCAGGAGATAAATGAAGGGTAAGTCCGTTAAAGATACTGGTATGCGATTGGTGACAGCAGACAGAATTCAAGCAAGATATCGATATCTCCAAAATCCCCTGAATATTTTTTCAGGCATAAACCAGGTATCTTTCCTGATCATAAATGCTTTATTTCCAAATGGAATTTCAATAAAATAAGCACAGTTAGACTAGCACGCTTATTATAAAGCCATAATGCAGTAGCACTGAAGTTTAGTCATGAAAGATATTAAAAAAGCAGCCCTGCTAAAGCAAAAGAAATTGCTTTCTGACCTACCGAGTTTTAGGAGTAGGTGCCAGCGGTCTCTCCACCGAGGCGTTCAGCCTGTAGTAATCCAAGAACGTCCTGGCCACATTTCTTCCAAGCTTCATATCTGTGAATTTTTAATTAAGGAATATTTTTGGAAATAATTAAAAATAATAGTAATTTTAAAAAGCAGAGTGTAAAGGTAAATTACTGTTATTTGATGCATGAGCAAGTTTTACATTAACTATCCCACAGTGCTCAGGCTTCAGGCAAAATGACTTATGTAAATAGGTAAAGTGAGGGTCACCTGGTTTGCATCTTGTTTTTACAGCAAAGGCTGCACAAAACGGTAGGGAGGAAACAATCTTCCTTTACCCCACACGCCTGGTTGCATGGTGTTCAAGGAATAATACACTAGACCAAAGAAGCCTTCTAATTTCCCTGTTCAGAGAAAATAAATACCTGAAAATGCCTGGATACAGACAATATTTCTGTATCCAGGAAACAAGGTCATGGTGTGAACCAGCCGTGGACTAGCATCCGGACTCAAGGCTGAGATTAAAGCTGTAGCCCTCTGAACCTTCTGCACTGACCCACCTGCTGTCCTAGGACGACCTACTGTACTTCACTTGTGTTGTATTCAGGACCTGATACTATCATTTTAGCAGTGAACCGGAAGGATACCACCAAAAGCTCTAGATTAGCTTAAGGAGGTCAACAGTAACTCTGGGGCCCCTTCTCTTCTTACTAGCTCTGATTTCTCCTTTGGCTAACCCCAAGCCCCATACTGGGCAGCTGCTGCACATCAGAAATGCCACAAAGATCTAGCAGACACTGGAACCAGATGCTGCTAAAGACTCAGTTACCTAAAAAGAAGCTGAATAACCCATGATTGTCTGGAAAAATAACATCCTGGACAACATTCGCCATGGGACAGCTCTCCTCTTTATGTGGAACGTCAGCATGAAGCCGACCTGTCACTGGGCAGCACCTGCTCACCCTCACCACTGAAGTCCAGCTGGAGGAAATACAGTGGATGCCACTATCCACAGCTGTATTGTGGGGACTGAGGACTCCTTTCTGTCTGTTGTTATCTCATGCCACACATGCTACAATTATCACATTCCACCCCATGGTACTTCCCCAAATGGTCACTGTAATGACAACAAACACAATCTGAGGGGTGCTAGTGCAGTCACTGACGTGGGTATATAACCTGGGGAAGCTAAATAAACCTCTGCATTTGACATCCAGCAGTCTAGGAAAATAAGCTGTTGCTGGTGTGCTTTGTGTGCATGTGTGCATGCTCTGTTTTATCAATAATTATCTGCTGATGTTTCCACTAGAGGAAAATTCCAGAACTACAACATCCCAGGGGCTTCCAAGCAGCTTCTATGAAGATGCTAGCCTCTAAATGAAGCTTTTATTACCTGCCCACTTACATTAGATACATCTAAACAAGTGAGCTTGAGACATCAGTTTCAGGCATCACTGTGAGATCTCTGTTTATTATTTACTTATTTATTTACAGGGAAGATGATTGAACTGACATGGCTCAGTCTCCAGCTCTAGCCCATTAAATGAAAACACTGCTGTAAGCTAGCCATCATCCCTACTGGCACTGCAGTCAAGCCCTAATCTAATGGATAAGGATGGCTCTTGACATTGTTTTTCTCTTCCCAGCAATCTGGTCCCACTTCTGCAGTTTCTGTTGCTGTGTCCTGGGACAGTTACGTGAATCTGTCCCTTCTGTTTCAGGGACTACCCTGATGCACTAATTGGCATCTTAATACCATATGTGCTGTGGGCATCTATATGCCACCCAAGAGTACAGCACAGCCAGAACAGCTGATGTTCACAACTGTTGTCCGCATGGACGGCGACAGTCAGTTATGTGAAACAACACTGGTATAATCAACAGCTGCTGCAGGACCCAGCAAGTTTCTGACTGTGCTGAAGGAGAGGTCTAGCTGTATGCACATGGAAGTTTAGAAAGACAGCGTAAAGTTTATGCATTCCAGGGAGGGCACTGCTACTTTGAAAGAGTTTTGTGATTCTTGCTGGAATTTGGGGGTGGCTGGGGGCAGTTCGGATTCTGTAGATGCTGAACTCAAAGCAGCAGCAAAGGTTAAGAGTTCAAAGTTGTCTGAGAAAGCAAGAAAGAAAGGGAGAGGACTACCAAACACGTAAGGGACTAAGACGACTAACATGGCTTGATCTTGTAGTTTCTTTCATTTACTCAGCACTTGAAAGACGCAAAGTGGTAATTGGACTCAGGAAGGTCTCTAGGACATTTTGTCAGTGCTAATCTCAGAAGGTTCCTCTGTCAGAACTGTCCCTGCTGCCCTTTGCTTTGTCTCTCTCCATTGTGTGTGTTCTCATGGTGGGAAATGCCTGACCCACTGTCCTTGGGGAGAAGGCCCTAAAACGAGAGCCAGTGTAGCCAAGGAAATGGGTGCGCAAGCTCCCACATGATGCCCCACAACTCTGCTTTAACCCTGACCTGAAGGAATCCAATTCTCTGCTGAACTTAGGTCTTGGAAAAAGCTTTTAACAATAAGAATGGCTAACCACTGGAATAACATCTGGGAATCTCCAGAATGGAGATCTTTAAGAGCAGATTAAACCCATAACAAACAAGAATGGGTTAGGTCCAGCTGATCCTGCATGGAGTTAGGCAAATAAACTATATAAGGGCCCCTAAGGCCCACTTCACACCAGTTTTCTACAGTTCTCAACACCTTTTGTAGGCCGCAAAGACTTCTTGTTTACTAAGATTACCAAGAAAGGCAAATGCTTTTTAAGGAATGTGGACACAGAGATGGACACTGGGAAGTAACTGAAAATGCAAACTTGTCCCACACGCAGCCAACAGGCACAAAATGGAACAACTTGTAATTAGTACTGATGCAGAGAGAGTCAAACCAGCACAGAATAAAAAATAAGCATTACTACTATTACTAGTCTCTCAAGCCATCCTACTCCCACTGCCCTGCCTGCCTGCTACCTCTGCAGAGGATGAGAAGTGTCTGTCATGGAAATCAGGCACCTGGTACATAAAAACAGAAACAGAAATAACAAGCTCTCCCTGCGACTGCGCAGCCTGTGCGAGAAACTGGCTCGTTCAGTAAGCCCAGGCAGCATGCACGTGCAGAACTACCTGAGGAAAACGAACCAAAGCAGTGATGTTTGCATTTATTTCCAGAAACACAGAAGATTCAGACCCCACTTTGGTCCAGTATATATCAACAGCCCATACATAACTGCAACTACAACCAGAACTCACTTTTGCTGGTGTTTTATTTTGTGTGAGTGTGGGGGGGGAGGGTTATTTGTTTATTTTTGCTAGATTTTTTTTGACAATCTCACACGCTGTGCTTTTGCCCACAGGAGCTCCCTACCTGATTTCAGCCACAGTTGCCAAAAGGCCATTTCCCGGCTACCCAGATCACATCAGCTCGACTCCTTTCAGACGCAAGAAAATCCATTCGCGAGAATCGCAGTGGAAACACCTGGGTGAATCCCCACCTTTCACTAGCTGCCATCGTTCCCTCTCCTCTCCCTTCGTCCCCCATCAATTCATTGCTCCTCCGTGCTCCTTATTTCTGCCTGGAAGTGGAAACCAGTGTGTCCCAGGCTCCTCCCGGAAATGCCGTTCTCACAGTATTCACTTCTTCAATGGCATCAGCAATCCTGGGGAAATTTCAGAGCACTTTGTTCTGGCACAACGCAGCCAAATTTCACAGATGTTAGTGAGTTCACAGATAAGACAACAATTTTGCAGGGCTCTCCCCCAAATCCCCCATATTTATTATCCCCACCATCCGTCCCATCCTGAGACTTCTAGCACCGGATGTGAAACAGAACAGAGGACTGGGGATCTCATAAGTCATTACTGGTTTTCAATTGAGAAGATTCACTGATCCTATTGTGAACAGTCTGATTAAGTTGGAGCCTCAAGAAGCACACAGCCTTGTTCTGTCTGTGCGTAGAGGCAATAAAAATCTCAATTTGGAAACCAGCTAGCAGTACAAGTCATTAGGGGAAGTACTAAATGTTGCTGCTTTAATAGCTCACTGATCATTTAATAATGTCACTGCTGCAGAGCATGGTGGCACCATTTGCTAGCTTTTGTTTTGCTTTCTGAAATTCAGGGTCATTTCACTTTCAAGTGAGTGGATTATCTCTTTTCCCCTCTTGCTAGACACTGCAAAATGCTTTAAATAATTAGAAAAAGGATGGCTTCTTCAAGTTCACCATCTCATTTTCATAAGGTCTGGTGTCATTGCTTTGGAACAGGAAGTGGAGCTGTGGCGGTGGTGAGCGTTTGACAAGGGCACACCGGTTAGCAGCCCCCGCTTATCTTTGATAAGTCCTGTGGGGTCCCTGCCAAGCAGATTGGATCTCTGCTTTTATGTCTCATCTAGAGGACAGCACCTCCATCAATTTGAAACACTGCACTGGGTTATTAGTTTATGGAATTCATCCAAGTTTAGTCCTAAGCAGGATTTAAAATCATGACCTTCCAATCCAGAGGCAGTACTTGCCAGACCCACACAAGTCCGTTGTTTCAGACAAACAGCTTTAAGTTATCCCAAAGGCTGAAGGAGGGAGGGTGGAAGAGGAAAAGAAGAAAGAGGGGGGGAAAAAAGAGATACAAAGACTAAGAAAGATTAATCTTTTTAATAGCTCAAATTAAAAATCAGAAGCAGCTCTTTGTTAGACAAAACTGAATTCTACAACAAATCTCAATCCACCACCACAACAATCCTCTTATTTATGAAAAGACAGATATTTTGTGTGTGAGACTCCCAGATGACTGTGGTCAGTGAGCATCCTGTCAGCTGTGTACAATCTCAGGAGAAATACGGAAGAGGTTTTCTCGTGTTTATAGCAGCTTCCATCAATGGATCAAAACCATTCCTAACTCAAACAAGAATTGTAATGGAAAATGGCATTACTTGGCTTTAAACCACAGTGTTATATCATGCCAGGCCTAATCAGAGCTAGCCCTCTATTTTACCTCTATTTATTATTTGTTTTCACCACAATTATTTACTCGTGTTGTTCCCACAGGGCTGACACTACTCTCTGATGAGTAAGAGATGCTGCCCATGTCACATCTGATCAGGAGGGTCACTCCAAACTAAGTGTAATTGGGGCAGTGCAGACACTTTGGTGGAGGTGCTATTCTATGGCTTTTCAACAGCAATTAACCCTGTGCAAATCTTAGTGCAGACAACATATCCTTTCCCAAGACAGCCACTTCCCAGGGAAGCCTATTTGTGCACATATGCTCTGGCGTATCTGACTACATATTTCCGAACCAATAGCAAAGGAAGAAACTTCTAAAATGGTATGTGGAGAGGATAGCTCTTATCCTGTTCTTCCTACTGAGATGCAGGAGAGCAGGGCCTGAACAGGCAGGTGCTGAGCATTTCAGGCTGTTGGTTTTGCAGGACCACAAGCCATGCCTGGGCAGGCTTCCCGGGGAGCATCCTGCCACTCTAAATCAGTGCTGTCTCTTTCCACAGCTGCAGCGTAAGAACCAGGCTTGATGGGGAACGACTGGGTCGCACCATCTCAAATTCAGCAGGAGGTCAGACTAGAGAACTGCAGCTATCCCCTCTGGCCTTAACATCTGTGAGTGTCCTGAATGCAGCCAGACTGGAGGTAGCAGCTGACCAGACTTTCTGCAAGTATTCTCACACATTAGAGGAACATTTGCATTCCCAACAGTCTCTGCAGGACTTGACAGCATGGATGCTTTTGGAAACAAAACATAACAGCAATGATGAGTCTTCCTTTTTATTCCTCTTGTATGTTACCAGAGAAGGGACCAGGCTGAAAGATTCCTGACTGACTATTTCAGGCTTTCAGGCCCTTTTCCTGAAACGCTTGATTCTGGTGGAAGAAATTACAAAGATGGAAGTTGTGTGCTCTTCTCCCGAGTAATCAGAGGCCTGTAATTTTCCCTCCTCCTCTAAAGAGGAGGCTGGAGAAAAGGTAGCTCAGAGAGCACTGTTTTACCTCTGCCAGAGGGAGCATGCCACGAGGAACGCACCGTGTTCCCCACGAACTCATTTCAGTATCACCTACAGCATCTTCTTGTGAACTAAACCAAAATGGTCCAACCCTAGCTGACACCCAGCGCGGGGAGCAGAGCGATCCCATGGCAGAGAGAGAAACGAGCAGGCAGGCGAGGTTCTGTGCAGCAGGCAATCCTGGGATGGAGCCAAGCCACCAACCCTGCCAGGATCCTGCCCGCAATGGACAGCAGAGGCAAAGGGGGAGGAGAGGGAGCTCTGTGGCCTTTGACAAGGCCAGCGTGTGAACCCTGGCTCTCCTGCCACCACGCAACGAGGAGGCCACCCAGCACCTTCCTGCTGAGGATGAGCCCTGCACTGCAGAGCTGCCACTACATTCAGCCAGGAAAGGGGAGTACTTAATTCAACAGAGGATTCAAGACACACAGAAAAGAAGAGAAAATCAGGGAAACAGAAAGGTTAAAGATTGCTCAGATGCTGCCAAAGCAAATCTGGAAACGTATCACACTGCCCACTTTTATCTCTGACTCCACATGCCTTTTATCCAGCACTATGAGAATGATTTTGCAAGGACATCTCTGACCGCTGCTCCATTATCCTAATGCCATCTTCACATTGCTCTGTGCAAGTTGCATTTTATCCATCTTACCTCTGCACCACTGGGGGATGCAAATCGGCCCTCCTACAAAAGATGATCTTGCCCAAATTATCAAATGACAAAAGAAAATGGTTTATTTAATCTATTGGCTGTGCTGACTCCTGATAAGGTTATCTAAGGGACACCAGTCAGAATCAAGCTCACAGATGAAAAAGAAAAACCCTAAAAGGGTGAATTTCACTACCAGTGTAATTTTAATTCATGAAAACACTGCACCAGCACCTCTCTAGATATTGGTACACATAAAAAATGATTT
Source organism: Rhea pennata (assembly GCF_028389875.1). Lineage (NCBI taxonomy): Eukaryota > Metazoa > Chordata > Aves > Rheiformes > Rheidae > Rhea > Rhea pennata. The sequence continues at coordinate 9,208,820 of NC_084670.1, read as the reverse complement.
ACATAAAACCTGATTATAAAAGCTTCTGTCAAGTCATCCCAGAATGAATTTGGGCCAGTATTCACTGGTCTCACATTAATATCTGAGCAATGTTCTGTCAGAGTATCAGGAAAACACCAGGATAAGTCTCTTCTTGTGATTTTAACATTTCTGATCTTTTGTATTGTTTAATTCTGGTCACTTGCCAAAGCTGGGAAGGAGCCCTTGTGGATTAGCTGACCTCAGCTCTTTATACAGTCAATGAAAATTGCAGAGCTGATTTTCTCTGATACACCAAAAAGGGATGAGGGGAGAGGAAGCAATTTTCAAGTGAAAATTCAGCATTCACAATCTTCTCCTATCACTGATGAATGTTCTGAAACGCACAGGGGAAAAACAGCAGGAAAACTGAAGTCTTAAAGGTTTTTTTTTTGTTTTTTTTTTCCAGTTTGGCTTGAAATTCAAAAACAGTACAATAATTTCCAACTGTAATTAGAACCTAAAAAATACAGTGGAAAATCATGAGCTGATTTTTTTTGAAGAGCTTCTTGGTCCATCACAGATTACCCCTTAAACATGATGACACACATCGTTCAATTTCTAGCAATTCGCATTAGACATTACACTCAGAAGTTTCTACAAAACATTCACCACCACGCAAACGAAATCAGTTTCAAGATGAATGGTAGAAAGAGTGTTTCAACACATTAAAGTGTGGATAAACTGTTTTTCATCTCTAAATTGTTGGAAGCTCATGAATTGTATAAATTGTAACTAGGCATCAGTAGCCCATTGCATGCTGCATTTTCCCTCTTCAGCTGCAGGTTGCATTCTGAGACAGGGTATAGTCAGTAGCTTTGACAAGATCAATCCTGAAAAGAATTAGGAAATGTGAGGATTGAGTGCCTTTGTAATATAAACCATATGACTGGTTTTAAAGCTTCAGGCAGAGGAAAAATAGAGAGAACTGCAGCATGCACACAGTGATTGCAGGACTCACGGTGATTCTAGGGGTCCTTCCTCCCGTGGCAGGGAGTCCCAGGCTCTCCTGTGCTCACATGCAAATATTTGCCGAAGGAACGCGGGCTCTCTGGTGTCTGAGCAGATGCAGAGGACTTCCTGGAACCTACTTTCTGCTACACATCTGAAAAAGGACTCAGTACAATGGCTATCAGAGGGATTCAATCAAAATGCCTCTCCTTAAGCACCTGCTTGAAGACCCAGTGGATTCCCCTTGACTTCAGTCAGTCTGTGATCTATCCCTTGAGGCCAAGGTAACTTTGGCATTTACAGTGGGCAAAATGCAAAGAAAAGCTGATTTATCATTGCAAATTGGCTCAGGTTCTCTCTCAGCCCATGCTGTAAGGAAAAGGGACCATGGTCTCAGAGGCTATACCTTTAAAAGCACTTGCAGTCTCCAAGTAATAGTCATGCTTCAGTGTGTTCAACATTCGGCTGAGCTCAGTACAAAATGCAGTGATTTAAAGCGGTGAGATCAGGCGGGATTCAGCAAATTCAGAATTATTTATTTCTTTAGAGCAGAAAGTCTGGCTACAGATTATTTACTGCAAATGGGCCTGTTTTGGGAGGAGAGCAAGGAGAGGGGGGAGAGAAGGGGCAAATTGAGTGATTGAAATTTTTCAATTAAAACAAGCAGTTTTTAAAAAAGATTTAAGGTTTTATTGACAAGCAGGAAATAATTCAGGCAGCTGAAGCCCTGCTAAGTGCAGATCATATAAATGGGGATGGGAGGGGGAAAAAAAATTATTCTGTGGAAGAAGAGAGGGAAGAAAAAGGAAACAAAGAAAAAAATATCATTATCTTTGTTTCTTCTGCTATGTTAATGTATTTCTCTCCCTGAGTTAATCTCCAGTTTCTGCAAGTATTGATTCAAAGTAAGGCACTGTGGTGTAGGTTGCAGGCAGCAGAAAGCTTGGCTGGGAGTGGCACATTTTCATGGCTGTCAGAGCACAGAAAAGATCTAAGGATTGGCTTTGCAATGGGAATTACATCTGGCCAGCTTGGAGAGGGGGTGTCTATCTTCTCTGTAAGGACCAGGCTGGGCTGAAGCAGTGGAAGGGGCCCTACTCAAAGAATGAGCTGATGATGGAGGTGTCTCTGGATGCTTTGCTTGGGTTTGAATAGCATCAAAGGACAGGTGGACAACCAGGGCTAGATGAAGCAAAACACACCTGGATGAGAAAGAGGGGGTTTAGCTCATGAATATGAAGATCTTGTTTCTGCCCACACTGACAACCTGGAGTTAAGAATTAATACTGCTCTTGAGGCCAGGTTATCTGCTGTAAGGAAGTCTCCTCCCCAAAGCAGGGACAAACGTGGCTTGGGCCAAAAGCTCTCTTCACATCAGCAGGACATACCTCATCTGTAGATGGTCACTCCAAAGTAATGCTTGTGAAGGGTGAAAGAAAATTAGGGCTGTTACTAGTAAAGAAACAAATTCTATTTTGCCTATGTAAGGAAGGAGTAAAATATTACTATATTCTCCATCCCCCCAATTAATTGCCTCTTTTACTATTATAATTCCCATTCCCAGATAAATTTAGCTTTTTCTAAAACCTTTGATTTTTCCTTTGTGTTTTGCATTCAAGCTGGAATGTAGTGATAAGAAGCTATGTATATATATATTTAATCTCCACATGCGCGCGCACACACACACATATAGTTATCTATAGTCCCTGCTACAAATAACATTACTTTGACTGCAGTCACAAAGCCCTTTCAAGAAAAACTACTCACTCAAGCTGGCCGGCTTTTGTACATCATGCTCCTCAGGGGAGGACTGCTGGCAGCAGTGGGTCAGTGTCCTTATAAAGATGCCAGAAAGACCTGTAGCTCTCTCCATCTCCACCGTCTGTTTCTTCCTCTCCCTTCTCTGAGGGGGTGCAAATAAGCCCTTGCAAAACTTCAGATCCACTGTCTCCGCTCACTTGCACAACTAACTTCACTGAAGTGGCTGCAATTACAACACTGTAGAGTCCCTGTATGAGAGGCTCTTGATTTAAAAAAGGGGCATTTCAAAGCAAATGCTTACTAGGGGATTCTGCGTTAAGTGCTAGGCCAGCTTTGGGGTCAATGAAAAGGGCTTTCATAACGCCATGCCTGTGACCGTAATGCAACCACCATCCTCTGGAGTTTATCAGATACCTAAGCAGTAACTTTGCATCTCTCCATTTTCCAGAATGTCACGGCTGTAAAAATCACTTTCCCTTCAAATTTTCTTTCTATATGTAAGGCCTATCTTCCAATCCTTGCCCTGGCACAGCTCCTGCGCAACAAAAGGAGAGTTTGGACTGAATGACAGTCTGGCTAAAGGCCTGTCAGAGGAAAAAGGTAATAGGACTAGGAAGCTGTTTGCTTGTTCCTTATTTTTGTAAAACAAAAACCCAACACTTGCATATGACTTTGCATTTGGAACCCTTGTATTTTGAGATTGCTTTCTATTTTGCCTGTCAGCATGGTCTCACTAACTGCTTGTGTTCTTCATCTATATCTCCATGTTATTATTATTATTAACAGCTAGAAATAACTCCAGGAATCCTATTTGCTTACATTCACAAGTTTCACTATTGTGCTGGAGAATTCACACTGACCTGTAGCTCACCTGACACAGTGGCACCAACTTCTACAACACTGGGAGAGCTCCTCCATCCCAGACCTGCTTCCAACACTGGTGTTGTATCCAGTCACCGAGAGAACATTCACCTGCAGGTGCCAAATGTTGTTTGCTGCAGCTGCAGACACTGATCCACATGACCAAGACAGATTCATGTCACTGAGCAGCCCTCCCCAGCCACAGCAAAGTGAAGTTGGATGGCCAGACTCCCAGCTGTGTCCCAGGCTCTTGCAACAAGCAGTGTTGGCTGTGAAGTCACCAGGCTGCGTTAGACTCTACTGCTCCTGAAGTTGGTTTAATTTCCACTTACTTGTCTGGGTTCTTTCAGTGCTTTAGAAAGAATGATCAGAAGCCCAGAATGCCTGATGAGGAAAAACGGAAAGGATTTCTGGCCTTTGGACCACAGAAGAGTGAAAAGAGTCTTCAAATATGTAAAGGCTGCTGTAGAATAGGATAAACTTTTCTGCATCTGCTGGTGATGGAACAAGAAGTAATGGTCTTGAATTACAAGAGAATAGATTGAGATTAGATTTTGGGGGAAACTTTCCAGCCAAAACATTGATGAAGCACTGGAAAAGTATCTCATGGGGAAGTTAGCCCGTGGGATCCCCATCTTCAGACAGAATTAGAAAAACAGCTATGAGGAATGGAGTAGTTGTTCTGATCCTCCTTCAAGAGAGAGGGCTGAGCAAGGCTCCCCATCTACCTCTATTTCCCTAGGTTTCAGGCCTTGTCGTGTAGGAGCCCTGGGATTCTCTCTCAATTCTTGGCAAGGAATACACAACAGATCTCTGATCCTTCTGCACTGCCAGGAAGAAAAGGAACGTGCAAGAATCCCCCCCTTTGCAGCCCACAAACCCAGCAAGACTACCATAAGCGTCTGACCACCTACAAACACAGCCTGCAAGACAAAATTCAGCCTTTCTCTAAAGGTGCTATCTGCTGCCACCTTCAGCTGGACTGAACTCCAAATCACCTGCCCTGTATTCATCTGCTCCTTACTTCTGAATTCAATCATTGTTCTTTTTTAAAAGCCACTCTGCCTTTTGCTGCTAATTAAAATATTGGTTGCACTCTGGCTTGCTTTTCCAAGAGGTCTGGACAGCATTGCAGGCAGTTCAGACAAACAAACAACCCAACAAACAGAATCCATTAGGAACTGCCACTGCTGACTGTCGCCCTTTCGCATACATCACATTGAAAAGGTTAATGCTTCCCAAAAGGGGTGAAAGAGATGGGCAGGGGGAAGGGCAGGCAGGAACTAATCCTGTGAGGATCAGATGTCAAAGATGCTCAATACTGCACAGAATGGTCTCCCCCCTTCAAGAAAGCCTATTGCCCATCCCTTGGCAAAGCTTCCCTTTGAGAGATCTATAATTTATTAGGGAAGGTGGAGTGCTGAATAAATTGTGCATAGAGATGAAGCAGTGATGATCGCTAACTCAAATCCCTAGGAGCTTGGCATTTTCAATCTTTAGCTCCCATTTGTGTCCCCTGGTCCCTACTAAGTGAGCAAGCCAAAGAGCTGAATATCGACAAAACATAATGAGCTCATTGAGATCTAAGCATTGTAATTAGCAGGGTGGAATGGAGCAGAGGGGCTGGGAGGCAGACTGTAATTATTTATAAAGTTGATAATCACTTACATGTAGTTAAAAATATAAATACATCCCAATGCTTGATGGCATTAACTACCCCTCAATTAGCTCCAAGCCCAATAAGTAAGCAATACCCAAACACTTACAGGAGAAAGGCTAAAGGCCTCTGTCTCAAGGCTATGCTCACCTGGAACCATGAATCTGCAAACTGTCAGCATGGATGGGAGGAAGAAGAGTATTTAAAGTATCATCATGATACCTGCCATCAGTAATCTGTGTTGCTAATGGAGTTGAAGACAATTGGTCATTGACTCACGTCCATGCTCATGACTACCATGTAGTGGTAGTTCTTATCCCCCCTTCTGTCATCTTAATTTTCAAAAATTTCATGAATCTCATTCTTTAGACATCTCTACAGTTTTTTACCTGGATGACCAGAATTTATCTGCATCAAGCAGTACTAGTACAGAGCCTCACCTGAGGAGAGGAGTCTTTCTGGTTGAGAGGCTGGTAGCTCTCTACTACAGTCACAAATGTAACTGCAGTGTGCTGCAGTGACACTGGAACTACCATTAGAAACATTCAAATTCTATTATCATATGTTTCTACACAGCTTGCCTCATGCTATTTCTCTCATTCCGGAGCCAACTTGTGTAAAAATAGCTCAGGTACCCCTTTGCTACAGTTATTTCCCTGTTCTGAAGTTTTTAACCAAAGCAGCTCTTCCAGAAAGTCACAGACTATGGAAGATTTCAGAGACGGACGATCAACTGCTTCCCTTTCTTGCAATAGCCTATCTCTTTGCTGATATTGAATCAAAATGTCTCTATTACAGAAACGTAAGAGACAGTTATGAGAGTTGGTCCAATTAGAGTCATGTTTTACTAGCCAGAGGAAAGGGAGAACAAGCAGTGGAAAGCAGCAGCTCTGAGCACAGGCAAGCTCTCAGAGAAGATTATGTACTTGAGAACTCAGCTGAAGATCAAAAACACACCTTCACCTGAAAAGTGAGCAGAAGTGACCCTTATCATCTCCACAGTGCACTCTATTGGTGTAAAAGTAAAGTGTAAGTCAAGTTTTAATGGAAAAACAGATAAGAGTGAAACCATAAAGAAGAAGGAAATTACTGTACATCAAAGAGAAAGACATTTTGGTTGGGGGGAGCAGATAAAACCCCAATCTGCTTGTACCATTGATTTCCTTCCAGGTGAAGGGAGCGCTTAACACGCTGGGGTTAAACTCGGACCCTTTTCAGTGCAGATGTACAGAGAGGGCAGCAGTGGAGAAATGGTGGCCAGAATTTACGGAGGGAGCTTAATGAAAACACAGCAAATGTGGAAAGAAAAAAGAAAAAAGAAAAGGAAAGGAGGGAAAACATAAGCAGACTGTATATCAGTTGAACAAGCTGTGAGAAAATACAGGCGGTGTTCAGTGAAACTGAAAGGGAGAAAAGCAAAACCAGGGTAAATGGAAATTGTTCAAAGATAATTGAATGTATGTCCAAGCGCTTGCGTTTGCCAGCTAGCAATAAATACACTGCCTGAGAAAGCAAGCCAGTATGGGCAAATAGAGGAAGTGCAAAAAGCAATCAAGGGGAAGCAAGAAGCATATGCAAGCAGGGCTGCAGTGCTGTACGGTGTAGGAACAGGAGACGAGAGACGACAGGTTAGAGAATGAAGCTGTGAGGCTGGAAATGAGGCAGAACTATGTATCTTGAACTGCATTCAAATAGGCCCCTTAGGCCTACCTAGAGCGTGCTGGAAACCTGGAGAAAAGGCAGCTGGACCTCGCTGTAAGGTCCTGGCAGCGGTCAGTAGAGTTGATGTGGATGGGACTATGTTCTGGTAGAATAACCATTCAATATAGTAAGAAGGTACCTGAAATTGGTTCTTGCTCTGTGTGTGACTTCACCGGGACCAAAGCAAGTGATTTGCAGCTAATAGAGAAATATACCTGAGCTATTCTAGCAGATGGAGAGCAGCGACAGCAGAAGGGGGCAGAGAACTTCTGGCCTCAATAGAAAAAGGCATGCAGGGAGCAAGAGTAAAAAGGATTCTTCCCCAAGAAATATCAAACCAGGTCAGACCAAACCCAGTGTACCCCAATACTCTGTCAACAGCCAGTGTTCAAAGAAAGAATATAAGATATACCGGAAGTGAACAGATCCTTTTCCTGGCAATTCCTCCCAATTTCTGGCACTCAGTACCTTAGGGATTTTCTCAGCCCGCAGATGCACTGAGACCTGGGAAGTCTAACAGCCCATGTTGCTCCTATCTGGTCCTAGCTCCTTTTTGAACCCAGGAACACTGCTGACCTCCACACTGTGGCAAAGAGTGCCACACCTTAACGGTGTGCTGGGGGGAAAACCCTCACTCTGATGTTTTTAAACCCGGTATTTGATCGTTCCCGTGGGTAAGCCCTAGTTCAGGGATTAAGGAAGATAGTGATGAGCGGCTCCCTCCTCACCGTCAGAAACATCTGAGCAGTCCTGGCTAGAAGCTGTATTGCGACCTCAGCAAGGTGCTGTGCCGGAGCTGCACATTTCTGTCAACAGCTCCAATTAGCTTGGACGCACTGCTGGACAAACATGGCTCTGCCATTTTCAGGACCAGTTTCCCTTCTCAGTTGCCAGGAAAGCCTACTGAGAACCAAAGGGAACACTACACATGCAGAAAGCTGTTGCTACAGCTTCAAGTACTGAGCCAAGAATAAACATCTGCTCTAGCACATTCTTGAGGTAATGGTCCCAAATGCAAAAAATAACACAGGATATATGAGGCACAAAGAGCCTCATATTTATTCACAACAATGAATAAAGCAGTAACACTTCCATCTGCCAATATCAGAAACCTTTCAAAGGCCAGTAAGCTCCTCTCTTTCTCAATTAAACCACCAAGGTGCAAAAGGTGATGTGCCCACCCACAAATGAAATCTAGCATTAGAAACAAGAAAAAGAACAAATTTCTGATTTAGACCATAACGATATGTCTGTCCTTGGTCAAGACAATTCTCGTATGAGAGGAGGCAACCTGCATAGATTGTCTGGTGACGAGGCCAAGGAGCAAATAGCATTAAAAAAATATTTCCACAGAGATTTTCCAGGAGATGTAAAAATCCCTTTACTCCAGAAACATTTTGACTTCCTGCACGCTGCCTCTCTCAAAATTTGCAAGAGCTAAGAGTGCTGCTGGTTCACCTCTCATGACCAGAAAATGAAGTCTCAGCTATGTTCAGCCAATGCAGGAGCAAAAAGCAACACCATGTGAACAGACTGTCCATTCAAAGCACATCATCTGTCAAAATTTAACTCCCAGGAAGAACTGCTTACAACTGAGCAACCACCTAAGAATTGCCTGGTGAATAATTTTGAGCTAATGTAACTGAGAGGCCTAGAGGTCATTTGGCAAGCAGAATCAGAGAAGGGAAAACTTTTCAGAGGGGCCAAAGTATATCCTGTAGTTGAAAAGGCACAAGAAAGGAGACCTGGCCTTTATTTAGGTTCTTTCAAGCACCTCTGCTGCACCTTTGCTTTTTAGGAACAGTTGACTTGATTGCAGTTTTCTTGTTTTCTGATCGTTTTTAATTTTTTTCATATCAAAACAATTATAGATGCTTTTTGTTTTCCAAGTCTGGTCTGTTCAGAAAACAACACATGTTAATAACAACTACTATTAAAAATATAGAGAAAAAATTAAAAATAGGTCCTTTTCCAATGTTGTAACGTGGAAACAACCTCAGTGCTTCTGTTGCAACAACTTTTTCTCTGTTATGCAACCAGATCAGCTCTAATTAGTTCTGACTAAAGCATCTGCTTTGGCAACACCTGATCTACCAGCCAGGGAACTCAGCAGAGAGTCTCCTACTTATTTCAGCGTGCTTTGGGGAAGCTTCATCTTGGATTAACCACTAAATCCAGTCAAAAACCTAGAGAACAAAGGTGAAAGTAATTCAAGGTTCCAAACAAGGAGTTAAGAGATTCTGGCAAACAAGATGTAAAAACGGGAAGGTGTCTAGCTCAACACCTTCACACTCGTCTGTGACTCCTGTAGTAACCTGTCATATATTAGATCAATTTATGACAAAAAGTGCCAACTCAGCCTAGCCCACAGTGCCTCCTCAACCCTGCTATTCCTGCCCCGAGAGCCTGATCCATTTATTGCACTGTTTTTCATGCATGCCAAAATCCCTTTTATTCCTCTCTGTGCTGCTATTGCCTTTGATTGTACGGAAGGGATTTCTAAATGCTTATTTACTACCATCCTCTTATAATTCCTGCATCTTGAAGGAAAGATAGACCAGTTCATTTTGAAGCAGAATGTTCATCTTTTTGACAGCTAGCGTAGACCAGGGCATCAATAAATTAAGGCTTCTAGGGATTAATTGATTGGAACAAGGTTGGTTAACTTTATGACCAAATGGGAACTAATCTGCTAGCAGATAGAGCAGAGCTGGGTTACATTTGTACTCAGTGAGCCCAGGCTGCGAAAATGAAGAAAAGATAATAATAATAATAATAATAATAATAATAATGCTACAAACAGGGACACCAAACAGAAAAGCAAAAAGGAGGTTTCTCTCCCTAAAGAAAATGTACGCAGGCTCTGTTAGATCTGAAATGATATCTCCCTCAACCTCTTTTCTTTGTGAAAATCACTACTTCTGAAACAGAAATTCTACTGAAGGAAAGATCCTATTATCAGCAGCAGTCACATTTCACAGCAATGTGATTAACTGCCGGTCACATGGTCCCCTCGCTCACCACTTGTAGACAGCTCAATAATTTTAATGAGGAAAGAACGTCTTTCTCTTCCTTCCTTCCTCCCCCCCCACCTTTTCCGTGCCTTCCTCCTCTCCCCTCTCCCCCTTTCCGACTTCCCTTACAAGGCAGGCAGTCGAAGCTGACCCTTAAGGAAAACCCCACTGGGACCTGGATATCACTTATCAAGTCTAAATACGCTGTCCTGCTCCGGGTTGACGTGAAGCGTGACAGCCACGTCGCAGAAATCGCCCCCTTTCAGAGCAAAACCCAGTCACCTTGGCCGGGAAAATGCACCACCTCCATCACAGTCACACTTCAATCACCAGCCTCTCCCTCATCTCTGCTCCTGTCCTTGCTTTGGAGTATTTACAGCCCATCTGTCTGTCTCCAACACACTTCTCACTCAAGAGGGAAATTAATCTCTCCTTCTCTCCCCTCTCTGCTTTCTCCAGCCTGCTCCTGCCCCCCTCCCCCACGGTTTGCAATTTGCCGTGAACAGCATTCCCTTTTCTCATCTAAAATTCGCGATGACTTTGAAAATTGACTGCACCCACACACCTGGGCACGGCGCGAGATAATTGATTGCATTTTTATTTCATCTCTTCCCTAAACTGTTTTCCTTGCTAATGGCCAGTTCTCTGCCATTTTTTTCTCGCTGACACCCGGCATGAGGGACCGAGGGAGAGGAAGGAACAAGCAGCTGCTGAACATCATCTCTTCTGCCTCTCCACGGCACTGAAAGGTCGGTGACTGATGAGGATCCTGCCTGGGGACAGAGCAGCTCCTCTGATGGCAGACTCTCCAGGGCTTTGCAAAGGGACGTTTCCTATGGCACTGTTGAACGCAAAGATCACTCACTCTGCTCAGCCGGGAGCCACAGGCACTTCTACCTTTCCCTGTGCCACCATCCAGGCTCAGTCATAGCCCCCACTTCTGCACCATTGCCCCAGGCTAAGCAGGCTCCCCTTTTTACAGGCAGGGAAACTGAGGCACAACAGAGAAGGGCCATCATTGCCATGCAATCCAATAACCAACTTTGATCTAACACTATTGCTAGAGTTACACCAAAGCGACTTGCAGAAGGAGACAGCATTTTCCAGCTGCAGCAGATAACTGCAGGACTTGCAACAGCAGCTTGGGAAAGCCAACCCCATCCAGCACGCTCTTGAGATAGGAAGCACCCATAGCTGACAAAGCACAGCACTGGCAATCGAGACATCTTGTTCTTAAGCCTCAATCACCCAGTATAGCATCAAGTGAAGAAAGAAAAGCCAAAATGTTCAAATATGGACACTGCTATTGGCTTCTAAATCCAAACGAAGGCACTTAAAAAGACAGCCAGATTTCTCAAATGAAATACTGGCATTAATGTCCCCGACTCAGTTTCCCCAACATAATAATAATATGCCAGCTTGATAGGGTACATGAATCTGCCTCTTATTCTCAGGAACTGGTGGCAGCCATCTTGTGCCATTCAATTTGAAAAGGTATTATTTACTGGTACATCTGGTCCCAGTAAAACCCTGCCTCTTCTCCCATCCACCTCATGTAGAGGGAAAAAAAGTTCATCAATATTCATCAATTTGAAAAATGATTAAAAAAAAAACAAAAAAACAAAGGCAGCCCTTCTGAATAGCCCATGAACCACATACCTCAGTCACAGGAGTGAGGGGACTGGCAGCAAAGGACAATCACGGGAAAAATGGTGCAAAACAAAAAATGTGGGTTTCTGTGAAGAAAAGACCTGTGTAACATAGGCTAACTACAACTGCTCTGAACTCGTAAGGAAATACAATTACAGAGGAGGAGAATTAATGTGGAAAGTATAAGTAAGACAGACTGGTATGGCCGAACATTCAGGCCTGCTGGTCAGATCATTACGTCCTACTTGTATCTACCATCTTAAGGTTTTGCCTTCCTAATAAATAAAAGCTATTCTTATCCTCTGAGTGGTGACTTCTACCGCAGTAACGTGCTAAGGAAAAAGTAGTGTTTCTGGAGTGTGCTGGGGCAATCTATCTTCAGCTGAAGGCTGAGCAAGACCAGCTGGGGACAGATGGCAGCTCAGGAGAAGCCACCTTTCAAATGACTCATGGTCACTGACCACCAAATCCTGACAGGCAGGTTCTGTAAATCCAAAATGTATATTTTACCTGAATATACCCTTGAGCAAACATATATTTTTATATTACTTACGAAAAACAATAATAATCGGAAAACAGCCACAGTCCACAGTTTAGGGAAGATCTTGTCATTGAGAGTCTAGGTCTACCCGTGCAATGAGTAGAAATGGGGCTCCAGAGGAGAAGAAAAGGAAGGGACTAGATTCAAATCTCCAGTCAGAACTTGCCTCTCCAATATTCATACTGTCCACGGCCAGCAAGATCCTAGTGCTGAAATTAGCTTTAAGGGTAAAGCTAGGAGCTCCATATTTGCAGTCATACAAGATTTCTGCAGTGCAAGATGGCAGCAATCCTGTGAAATAACCTGATTTTGCCTGGTTAGAAACCAAAACCTAATCTGGTACCATTCAATTTAAAATCTACCCTGTGCCTTAGTTTCTTTTTAAAATCTATACAACAAAGCTTGATCCCAAAGAAACTCCACCTTATCTGTCCATGGCTGTAACCATTCAATCCCTCTAGCAAACAGTGAGTTTGCACATACATGGCCTAAGCCATTTGTCTTCAAGTCTCATAAGGCTAAAGCTACTTTTATGTTTTGTTAATCTGTAACAGCCATGAATATCCTTCATTTCTAACCTTTCCAGCATGAATCAGCTAATTAGATACATCAAATAATAGTGTCAGAGATAAGCAAGAGCAGGAACAGCAGGAAATAACATTTGCATTTAATTTTTATGATCAAAGCGTTTCCAAAAGCAGTTATGTCCAAGGCAACCCTCAAGTTTGATGAAGGTGTCAGGCAGAAACTAGGCCTTTCTCTTCTATTAGCCCATTCTAGAGAGCAGAAATGAGCAGCTTGTGGTTCCGGAAAGCTGGGTCAGATGCCTCAAGAATGCTTCCTGGGGATGCACCTCTTCAGGATTTCAAGGCAAGACTTTTCCAGCAATAACATTTAAAGGAGGGTAGATGATATTTTTATGGACAATATAGTTTGTTTGAACTATTTATCTTGTCTATACAAAATTGTTTCCTCTTCTATTTCAGTAAGTGCAAAGTTCCTCTCTGGTTTTACACTCCTAGATGTTTATATGACCTTCGCTCAAGGCTCACAGATCTGAGCATAAACAAGTTTGATCATTTCCCTTCACCTCATGCCTGGACTTGTGCAACTAAAGGAACGAAGAAGCTCTCCCTGAGGCAAGCTCCCCTCTCATCAGCTTACAGTGAGCTCAGGTCACAACCTCTGGCTTTGTCAAACACATACATGCATATATGCACAGGGCAAGAGTCCAACCCAGTTTTAACATTCCCTTTAAAAGTCAAACCTACTTGATATTTTTTGTCAGTCTTCAGACAAAAGCAACAATAGTCATTTCTGGTGTGCCAACCTGCCACCACCTGCACAGCTTTCTTGACTATCTCCACCATTACCAAATACCATCTCTGGAGTTGATGGTTGTCAGGAAGAGTTAACCACAGGCCCCTCAGCTCCAACAGGCTCTTCCAATTAGAGCTAACGTAACAGCCCTGTAAAGGATGTCACTGGAAAAGCCCAGGAAGTATCACTAGATCTACAAAGCCCTGTTCCTGGAGGTGTCTTAATGCCACCAACTGGCAATTTCTCTATTTGCTCTATGGAGATCAACCTTCCTTTTCCTGAACGTGCCATTAATATGTGCTACTGAGTAAAAAGACCAAGAGATCTGAATCCCAACACAGTGGGAACCTTTCCTCTGTGTCCGGTGAGTCCTGTATGAAGTTCCTAACTGGATATTTTTTATCCAAAAAAAAAAAAAAAAAAAAAAAAAAAAAAAAAAAAAAGCTGTAATAATCTTTGAGGCCAGCATAGGGCAGAGAATCCTACAGAACTGTTAACCCTTGTGTGTAGGTCTGCCAGCAGTTCAGTTCAGTAGTTCAAGCCTTACAGCCTTACTTTTGGGGTCAGCTGTCTCAGACTCAGGTACCAGGTACAACGTACAACCTTTTGCACTCCCACAGGAGAGAAAAACTTCAAATTTGAAATGTAAAGGATTCAGTCTCAAATGGGCCACATGAGTCTGATTCCCTTAACCAGGATTTGAGGCTTTGCAGTTGGGCATTTTTGTTTTACAAATACATTTCGTACAAGAGGGGAAATGTAACAAACAAACCGTTTAATTAACAGGTATTGTAAAAAGCAAGAGCAATACCTTGGAGAAAGTGCCTGTATTTTGTCTGCATTTGTTTCACACAAACAGCAGTGTTAGTGACCGCAAAATCAGGGAATAATAATAATTCCGGAAAGATTTTTTTCTTTAAACTTAACAGTATTTGTTTAAAGGCAGCCTTGTAAAATGAGCAAGGCAGTACTTGGCCCAGATGGTATTTGATCTATACTGGAACGGTCCTCTTTTGAATGTCATATAAAAGCAACTGATCCTTCCACTGAAGCGCAAGAGATTTACATTGATCATGCCCAGTCTCACTAATGAACGTCCTCATATGACAGTGAGAAAACAGACTTCTGGAGAATCAGTATATGCATGTATGTACATCAATAATTTTCTTATATTTCTCTCTCCTTAACTAGAGTGCAAATTTTCAAACATTTTAACCTCTACAGATCTTTAAAAGCTTCAGTTCTCCAAGTGATCTGTAGGGCCATGGTGGAGTCACTGCCATAACTCTACTGCTGTACAGACCTACTAAATGGTACCTCAGTATTGTCAACATTAAACTTATGACCTACTCTGTGCTGCTTTGGAGTGTCCTAAATAGACAGAAATCATATCTTGCCAAAGCTGTATGTGACTTGAAAATGGCTGGAGGTCAGGAGGCATATGGGGGAAATCCAAAAAGGTTTCAGTGTTTCCATTTGCTGTTCTCAAAATAGTTGCATATATATTAAAAAAAAAAATCTGTTTTACAGTCCAGAGAAGGATTCCACAGAATCCTACTACTTCAGCGAGTCGCACAAGATACAAAGCTGCCTAAAAAGAGCCGTGAACATGTCAGTAGCCAGCGTGACTTGAAATTCGCGCATCTTCTGTATGCTTTTGTGCTGTGGATCAAGTGAGACCTATATGAACTACTCTTCACTAACTACTGCAGCCAGCATGGTTTTCATTAGGCTCTGAACCTGCTAGAATGAATAGAAAGAGATATGTAATTACTGTGTTTGCAGATTTAGGGATGTTGGGACTCTTGTGTAAATAAAAGGTGTCCTTAGCTGACGAGTCCATGCCATTTAGTAGGAAGAGCTACAACTCTGGCATGACAGAACTGTCAGTCATGCTCTAAATTAGAAGAATCAGATCCCAGATATGCATAGAGGAGCCCATTGGGAATGGGTGCGAGAAAGGAAACATAGCACAGCTTCTTAACTGTGCTATGACATGTGAGGGGAATGTGGATTTTAGGTCTAATGACCAGTGGAAGTGTGTCCACAAGACAAAGCCTGCTGCCAGAGTTGGCACTCTTGTTGCTCATTTCCACAGAGAAGCAAAGCACTCAGTGTGCTTTTGAGAGGTCTTTACTTTTCACCTCTAAAGCTGGTCCATCCAGATGAGTACTAGGACACATCGGCATGGATAAGCTCTTATGCTGATATGTCTTTCAGGGCTATTAATGCAGCACTAAATTCACACACAAGCACAACATTCTCATCAGAAGATGTAAAAGCAATTCCTTGTATATGTCATACCACTTACAGCATCTTACAGTCACTCCATGGAGCACTCAAATTCAGCACTGTCAAACCTATGGAGACTTTGAATGAAGAATTACTAGCCTTTCCCTACACCCCAGTGGCCTGGGTGGTAATGGATGTTTCATGGAAAGGCCCAGAAGCATAGAAACTGTCTCACGCCGATTGCATTTTAGAGCATTTTGCTCTGAAAGAGACGGCCTGCACTCCACAGCTCTTCAGAGCAAAACAAGTTGGAGGCAGCTGAAAGCACCTGCTTCTTCAGAGAAACCTAGATCTGCCTCCTGGTCTCTGGGAGAGCTCCTTTTGGAACAGCCCAGCTGCACTATGTTAAAAGGCTGTCTGTCGTGTTATGCTACATTCCTGTTGGACTTGGGACAAAGCATGTAACAAACATTTGTGCCATGGCTGGAAGACTGTGTTAATGGTGCAGATTTCCTGACCAAAAAATTTCCTTACTCATGTTTGTCTTGCTCTACACCTTGGTCTTAACCTCAGTCAAAATCCACTCATCTATCACACTAAAATAGGTTGATTCCTTGTTGCTATTTTTTGTCACTTAATGGTGTTTATATTCTTCACAACAGTTGTGTTCTGTCCTTCAGTGTTTGCACTTGTTTCACCAGGCAGTTAATGGACATCGGGACAGAGAGGAACCTTGAACTGAGGTCTTTTGAACTCATCATCAGCGTCTGCAGCAAGTGGGGAGAACAGGAGGGCACTAGAAGTACGCGCATTCACTTTTATGCATTCCAGGCAAGCAAAAAGCTTGAAAGGCATGTCCGCAAGGCTTTTCACATGTACGGATAACAACACACCTTGTGCATGTGGCTCTGCCCCCATTGGCTTAGTTGAGCACTCCACGGCTGTCAACCAATGCTAGCAAAATGGAATCGACTCACCTGGGCTTGGATTTGCTTATCTTACTTCGTGCCCTGTCTTGGAACAAAGTGCCTGTCAGTTTAGAGACAATCAGTCCTTACCCTTTCCAAAGCCTCAGTAGTAACAGAAAAGGTGAGAAAGAAAAGAAAAGAAAGAAAAACAATTTACCTTAATGATACGGTTTGGTTAAGAATTAAGTGTTGATGAAAATTTGAAATCTAAAGCCCACTTTTTAATTCTCAGACCAGCTGCAGCACAGCATGCAGAAAGTGGGGTTGTCTCTTTCATTTGCTAAAACACCTCTTTCCTAGCACGATGATAACTATACTCTTCTATAATTCAGTTTAATTGAAATTCTATGCCTGTTAAATCCTGAGTCCTACATTGATCAACATATGTCAACTGTGGAAAATTGTACTAAATTGTGTTGTGTTACTGTGCAGCAGTCAACTGTCCACTGGTGTCTGAAGTTAGTTTATTTCACCTACTAAAAATTGGACCTGGACTGATATTACATCTACAGTTGGATTTTCTGTTCTTGATTTTTAATAACAAGGGTTTGTACCACACTCAGAGAGAGAAAAAGAGCCAGCAATTTGGGCTGTGAATCCATCAGCTCACACATACTAAGAGAGCCTTGCTTGGTTAGGAGCTTCTTGGGAAACCTCCCAGGACCAGTTTGCTGTTGTACAAGGTAGCACTGGAGTTTTGATAAGCAGCTCTCTCCCACCTCTGTCAGTCCTGAACTGATACCGTTACTCAAGGAACATGGCATTCGGAGATGCATCTGACCATGCTTTTCACAAAAATATTTCCCAGGCCTTCTTTTCCTGTGCTGAATGATCCCCTGGGGCTTTCTGCAGGAATCATGATGCTGAAATGGAGCATCATGGGGACTGGAACATATGATCTTACAATCCAGGCAAGATTCCTCCAAATATAAAACAAGAAATGAAGGCTGAAATTATATGAGTGAATATACAAAATGCAGCTCAAACCAAAAAAGGACACAAATGTGCATGCTGGTTTCTGCACCAGCGTGGAATTTAAGGAAATCATGCTACAGGGGATGAGCAGATGGGGCTTTTTGGCACACCAGTCACACTAGTCTTCAGGAACCATAACACAGTACCTAACAAACCAGCAAATAGAGAGAGGCTACAGATCACATTTAAGAGGTTACAGACTTTGAATCTTTCCATCAGTAAATATTTCATCCTGAGCAGTTCTCTCTTTGTGGGGCTAACAGGTGACTTGTAGAAGAGGCAAATATAGTTTTTTTTCTTTTCTTTTCTTTTCTTTTCTTTTTTTTTCTTTTTTTTTTTTTTTTTTTTTTTTTTTGCCTCTGCATTTTAATGCTAAGGATGCTTCCTTGTATTTCTGAAAGGAAAGTGGAATGGAGACATTGAATAACTACAGACTCTGGGATCTACAGGCTTTTGCTGTAGGAATATTTTCTCCTCTGAATTTATTACAAATGCAATTGCCTGGTAAGATTACCCTCCCCCCCTTTTTTTTTATTCACTGGATAACAAAATCTTTTTGCAAAACAACAGAAGCAAGCAGTTCTGCATCCTTTACACCACCTTGTACATCTGCTGCTTGTAGATCTCCCAGGCTAACTGTGTATAGCCTACTCTGAAAAAGCTGGTAGTGATAAAAGAAAAAAAAAATGAAGAATTGGCTAGATAAGGGGAATGGAGAAAGGTTGGTTTCACCTACCTACCAGACAACATCTGGATGCAGTTATTTTTACCAGTTGTTTGCCAATGTTAAGCCAGTTAAATATCCCACATTGGTTCTTACTGGGCAGTCAGATGTTGCTTTAGGCTCACATATTTCAGCGTGGAAGATCTTCAGTAATTCTACCAGCCTGCTTTTGAGGAAGGGTTATAGAAGCGGACGGCGCAGTGTTACCCATGACAAGATTGGAACGGACACTCGGCGACACACAGCTCCTTTATCAGATAGCAAACCCTCCAGCGGGGCACGGGTGGGAGATCCAAGGAAATAAATTGCCTGTCACAGAGCTTCTCTGAGTCACACCAGTGATCGTATGGCCGCTGGGCCTACATCTGCAGTCTAGCAGAAGGGCTGGAGATCAAATGGACCCGTTAAAATGAAATTCAGAGACTTCTAGGAAAGGACCGTTTGAGGTTATCCAGTGTCTCCCTCTGCCGCAGGGGGCTCAGACAGCTCCGGAGAGCCAGGTGCCCCCTTCACTCTGAAAGCAGTGATGGGCATACCTGAACTTCCCTGCCCAGTGCTAAACTACAGACATTGCTGTCATACCTTTACATATTTTCTTCATGTCTCAGACAAATCCACCCCTTGCTGCAGGTTAAGCCACCACTCCTTCTTCTTACTACCACTGCCATGGAGAAGAGATTATTCTCTTTGCAGGCATGCAGCTATTCAAAGATTGTCAACAGGCTCTCCCTTTTGCCTACTTTTTTTTGTGCTAAACAGCCCTGAGGTCTTTTGACCTTTAATCCCAAATCCTGTTTTTCAGATTTCTAATCGTTTCTGCTGCTTTTCTCCTCCTAACCCACATTTTCTTGAAAAACTGCACCCAGAGCTAGCCAGAGTGCTGCAGCTGTGACCTTACTAATGCTGAGCAAAGCAGAGGGATTGTTCTAGTTTCTGTTTCCAAGGAAGACTGATCTTTTTCCCCAACAGCATAATTTATGTTGTGTTGGTGATCCATAATTCCCAGATTCTTTTCCTTGCTATTTTGTTGCCTGCCTCAACCTGTACGGCTGATTCTTCCTGCCTTTGTGCAGAATCCTGCCTTTGTTTTCACTGAATTGCATCCTCCCTCCTATTCTTTTTTTGTTTTCAGAACATTTCTCCAATTTGTTTGATCTTCTCAAGTGGAAGCTCTTGCTCTGAGCAGCCTCTACAAATACACAGCACAGTTTAAATTCCCAAATGTTAAAAATATATGCTTGACTGTAAATACTCTACTTTTTATATAGAAATAGCAGCTCACTAGGATAAAAGCACCATTGCATTGCATGGCATGCTGAAGCAATCTGGAAAAAAACCCCAATATATATTAGAAATAAAAATAGAAAGTAAATAAATTAACAAAGCCAATGGGATTGAATTTACAAGCAACATAGCAAATACTTCCTACGCATAGACATTTACTTTCCATGCAAATTGCAGTTCTTCGTCTGCTTTTATCTCCATTCTGTATGCATACTGTACATCTCAGGGGGCTGACAGGTTGATACGTTATTGATTTTAGGGAACCAGGGGGTTAAATATAGAATCGACAAATAGTTCTTTAGCGAGTAGCACAACTATTCACTCAACATCCACTAGGCTAAAAAAAAAGCAGTTTTGTCCTCCTTTCTCTGTTTTCTCATTTTATTTTACACCAGCACTGACAGATACCTTCAGCTTTGTTCTCTTTCATGCTGCATAGTGGAAGCAGCAGTAATTAATTCTAATCACAGGGAAGAAAAGCACAACTGTAGAGCATGTCCAATGGAAAAATATGGTCAGAAACTCCACACTCGCGCCTCTGCCTGTCTGCATCTGTAATGCAGAAAGAACTGTGAAGGCAAAAGAGAGAACCTCTCGCTCAATGTGTTGTGCTCGTAGCAGGCAGGCAATGAAACAGAGAAAAATTTAAGACATTTTAAGCTTTCACACAATGCAAAAACAAAAAATTCAGAGCCAATGCACGTGGTAAATGATTAGCAGAGCCTGAGTACATACCTTCTGCCAGACTAGGATAAACTTACAGACCCTCTAAGGACATCATCTACTTTCTGATAATGTTCAGTTCCCCATGATATATATTGCCTAGTATGTCTGTGCCTTGGCACCGTGTATGGACAGACACCCAGTGATACTATACTTTAGAGTGGATTAAGGATAACCACTTCAGGGCTATGTTTTTAATATAAAAATTAACAAGCTTCAGCTTCCTTTTTCAAACCTCCTTCCACAAGGAGTATAACCCTTGTGAGTTTAAAACTCTCCTGTCACTCATCTAGTCCCCCCAACCTGCCTTAGTTAAAGACATATCAGGATAGTTTTAGGCACCCATGACCAAAGTAATTGTCCATGCCCCGTACACCAAATACCCCTCAGCAAACCACCTCATCTTTCTTGGCAGATGGCCTGCCATGCACCATTTCAGAAGACCAGCTAGGCCAAGCCTTCCTTGTCCTTCAAGCCACATCTGACTGCATGATTTGTGTGCTAAAAATCTCCCTTAACACCATCTTCTCAAAATAATGATATATCTAGTCCATATTTTAAAATTAAGATATCCATTGAAATATTCACTTGAATAATACCCCACTTCACTGTGCTTCACAGCTCAACTGTATCTGTGTCAAAGTTTCATTGATACTAAGTCCTCTTTTTTCCACTAATTTTCACCGCTTTTACACATCTTATGGGAAACTAAGGAGAAATGGATCTGCCAGCTCCACCTCTGCCAGCTATTAAGTGAAATCTTTTATTTTTGTGAGCTGAGGGAAAGAGGAACAGCTAATACCACTTTCAAAATGACTCTGACAAAAATGTGAGTGAGACCCCTCCATGGTGCCTTTGATTCTTGCAATTTCTATTTGGACTTTGTCAAAGAAACATTCTGCATTACAGAAATGGCAGCATAACTTCATCTTCTCTCAGTCCAGGTGGTAAAACAAACCTAATTCTTTCCTCACCAGCAGCATCCTAAGCACTGACACAGCGCTGTGCAAACTGTGCATTTCAAACTAGCAGGGTTTCCTGGCTGGCATGCTCTTGCAATGTGGGAGCAGCACCAATCCTCCAATAAAAGGACATTAATGAGGAAACAGAACTCAATACAAGGTGGTTGATTTCTCTCAAGGGTGATACCTGCACAGACCAAGGTGACAAACATAGTGAGAAATCCAGGGATAACAGTAACACTGAATTTTAGTTCCTAAGTAAAAGGGTTCTTGGCAGAAGAACGGGACTAGGAAGTGGGAGAGCTCTGAGGATAGAACTAGGGTGCTCATCTTGGCCTCCAGGTTCTGGTCAATCCTGGCATGTAATGCCTTGGTTAGTGTTAGCTGAAGATATGTTTTCTTTTCTAAAACTAAAAAAGCATGTTTTACTCTTGCAAGTAAAAAGAGGTAACATATCCTTTTAAGACATTTTTAATACAGGTAACATGATACTCAAAGGTAGAACAGCACCCAATTAGTGGTATTAGAGAAACAGCTATATAAAAATAAAAATGAGCAAAAATAACCATCTAATGCAATTAAACTGATATAAATTCTGTGTTCATCGAGAGTTAAGTTTCTTCATTTAGGCAGCACTATCTCTGGGCCTAAAGCAAGTCTCTCAATAGCTTTACAACAGAGTTTTATGGGATTTGGTATGGAGATTTAGACATGTTTTCCTTTTAATTAGTAATGCCTCTCAATTTCACAGCATGCTCTAAATTCCATACCTACGTTCATTTTATACCCCTTTTTCCTCCACTGAAACCCTATGAACTGGAATAATCTTACAAAAGAGTACTGGTATTTCCTTTCCCGAAGGATCCACAATCTTCTAGACCTTTACTGACCCTAACATGGAGCCACCTACTTAACAACTTACAATAACATTATGAAAAGTCTAAGAGAGTAAGCAAAGAACAATGAGTCTGTGCAAGAAATTCAGGGAGATAAGAGATCATTACATCTGCATCACAAATTTGGCTCAGAGAGATAGCTACTGGAATGTCAAACACTAATGTCAGGGCTTTAGCATTATATATCATACAAAACAAGAGCAGATGGATTAAAGGAAAAGAGGTGTTGAATTATTTCTGTATCCCCTGAGCCATTGGAAGAAAGACAGCCAGATACCCCAGCAAGTAGGTCCAACACACAGACTTGATTCTGTATGTTCAAAACTGCTTAATGGAGGGTTTTGGAGAGGTGAAAAGATGGACTTCACTCAACCTTTTGGATTCACAGAACCTCCTGGAAAGGCAGCCCTTTCAACCTCCCACTTCCAGGTGGGTACAGGTGGACTTTTCTCAGCTAGATTTGGTCACTCTTACTTCTGGTTTCTACCAGAATGCAGGATAAAAAAGCAATGAAAAGAGGTTTCAGAGATATTTTAGACTCCACAAAACTTTTGGTTTATCCTTGCATTATACAGAGTCAACGGAGCCATTTTGACCGATGTTTCTACTGTTTATTGTAGGCACATGAGGAAACACCTCTAGTGTTATTTCAGTAGCTTTAGCATCATAGTTCATAGAAGCTAAAAACCTATGTCTGCATCTTTTTAACGTACCACTAGAATAACAGAGACAGAAGAGGAACTTGGCAAATACAGTGTGTTGACTAGCTAGCAGCATGCATAAAAGAAAGCAAAGAAGATGTAATTTCAGGTATTTTATTATATTCCGATTTTCACTCAATCTGATTGTAACCAAGCAATTTCAAAGCCAACACTTTCTTATTTCCTTCCACATAAGCCTCAGAAGCAGGGATTTTTTTTTTAACGTTATGAGAATAATTCATTGCAATGTTGATTTATACCAAGGATCCAGTAAAATAACTTGGGACCAACTGGAAGCTTGACCATTTAACAAGCAATGGACTAATGCAACTCATCACTATATACTATGCTGTGAAAATAATACTTGCTATTCTGGTCTCCACAAAACAGCTGATGCTTTTATAAAGAATGTTGTATGTTCTGCCAGATGAGAGAAACTCAGATAATACAGTTGATCAGGTAAGCATCCCAAAAGGATGTCTATTTAATCTGAACTTCCAGAGAATTATTCAAGAATACTATCTGATGGGTCTAGAGCTATCTCTGTTGTGATGCCAGGCCCATCATCTCCTCCTAGAAACCTAGTGAAAATAACAAACAGCAGGGCCAGAATTAAACAGATCTTTTAAAATCGCATAGGGACTCAGGTTCTCTGTGCATTACAGGCAGTATCTGGTACAGAGAAGACCACAAAAGCAGTTCTTATTTTTCAAGTCTGCTATCACTAATTGAGTAACCAGGTAGAGCTGGCTGAAACACATACTAACAAATCTGAATGGTCATTTTATTTTCTCTATCATGTATGGGGTCAATGCTTTCATGAATACTGCAGTGGAGATTTCAAATTCCAGTCCGTGACTAGGAAGAACTGGCACTGACTTGACAAGCAGAAAACATAAGTTCCATTCTCAGTTCTGCAATTTATTTGCTATCTTACTTTGCACATGCCTTTTTCTTCCCCCATAATACATTTGTCCATCTAAATTGTACAGCCATCTCAGCAAGGATGGTCCTTCTCTTACTGTTTGTATCTGGCACCACTCAACAGGGCTCCGGTTTCCTCTGGAGTCTTGAGCACTATTGTAATCCAAGCAATTAAGAAGAGTAAAAAGCTTGATTATTCTGCGCAAAAAAAAAGTCTGTAATGGAACTAACACTGTGCAGATGGGAGCACAGATACCATGTCATGTGACTATCTTGCTCCATTAGACAACAAAGAATCAACTGTGAGCAGCTCTCTAACAAGCTGGATGTTGGTAATTTTTTGTCCAGACCATTCAGCAAATACTGATAAATAGCAAGTGAGTATGCATTTGCAAGTGATTTATTAACCAAAATTAGGAGCTAACATTGTAGTACATACTACACTAAAAACAAATAGGCACACTTAGTTTGCTGTCACCAGTAGAAGCATCTTTGCTAGTAATAATGGGAACTTGGACTGCAAACTCTGCAGGGCATAGACTTTGCTCTGTGTTCATACAACACTTAGCACAGTGGGATCCTGGTCCATTATGAGATGTCATGAATGCTAAATTAACACAAATACATATTTAGTAAGGAGCAAATGATAGATGGTTTATGGACAGTCAGGCTGCCGTATTATTTGGATTACAAAGTTTTACTGTAGCCTAGGCAATTCTAAGAAAATACTCTATTAATGTCTCCAGGATATTTTCTGGAGCTCTCTCATGCAACATTCAATCACCTGGAGTGGTTCAAAACACTGCTGGTATTACCAAAAACACATTTTGCTGTATTCATTTGTGAGCTGTTGCATACAGAGATCTGAGTTCACAAGAGATCGAGAATCACAGGTAGTATCTGACAGAGGCAGATATCTTAGAAAGAGGCTTATATCTTAGAAACTCAGCTATCAACATCTGCTGAGCAGGGCCTTGTTTTGGCTGAGATTTAAGGAAAAGCTATTGATTAAACGACAGCTTTAGCTCCCTTTACCACTTATACACACATACAAACAATTAAATACATTAGAGAGCTGAACAGCATTTTAAATTATAGGAGTTTCTGCTTCCAAAAGCACTTAGGAACGTTATCCACACACATACACATATATGTTTGCATTGCTTAATTGACATTGTTTTCCCAACTCCTTCAAGTCACCTGTAATATCAAGTCAATTAAGTATTATTTTCCCAACCTATTTACTGAGCTACCTAGCAATCAATCCACCTACACACAGAGAGAACAAATGCTCATGGGGGATGGTAGGGCTTAAAAAACTGCTGAAAAACTGTCAACCTCCTCCAATGGCAGCCAGGCTCATAGCTTTGCAGGATTACACAGTCTGACATTTTGCAGAAAATAAGTCTATGGGATAAAAACTCCGTATTCTGACAGTGCTACTCCTTCTCTGCAAATCAATACACTCCTGCATGGAATAGCGTTACTATTTCAAGTTACCGGCATGCTAAATATGCTTTGGATTATGCTGGTATAAATAAATAGATGAGGACATATTTCTTTTCTATCTTCTGAAGCAAGGTCACCCTTAAAGCAGAAACTAGTCTTGGGACAGCAGAGTAACCTGGGTCACCCAGGTGAGTTGGGTGTTGTTCCTCTCACTGTTGCAAGCTTCCCAGGTGACCCTGGGCATGTCGCAAAGTGCCAGATGCCCAAAGGGGGCTGTGCGCATGGTAAAGATGCATTAAACCCCCGGCGCTTGGTATCAGCGGGTCAGCCCATCTCAACTCATCCACCAGCTCACAGCATGCTCAGCTAATTGAATGGTCAGCTCTGCAAGGTATTAAATTGTGTATGTGTATGCATGTGTGAGTGTGTGAGAGAGAGCTAGAGGAAACAGAGCTAAAGATATAGTTTAATCAGTTGCTTTTCTGTAAACCTAGTCTAAATCAGGGTCAGTCAGGCTTACAGCTGAGGTATTTGCACAGTCTCACCATGGTGTCTCTTGCAATCCCACCAGCTGGCCTGGCGGCAGCGTGCCAGGGAGCAGGCAGCACCGCAGAGCAGGAGCTCTGGTCCTGTCCTCTGCAACACCAGATCTGGCTGTTGCTCTGACAGGAGCAACCACCACAGCTGGACGTAGAGGACCCGTTCTGCGAGAGGGCACGTGATCCCACGGACAAAACCCCTTTTTAAAAGTCTTCAGTTCCCTAACCTTGCAAATCAAGGTTTTAGACCCTTTTCTTCCTCCCTTTGTCTGTGCTGCATCTCAAGCTGCATTCCTGAGCACCGGCAACATCCCTAGCACAAGGGGGCTCCAATTTACGCAGGAAAATCTAGATCTTTCAACATGAACCCAACAATAATAAATCCTAGCAGCACACTGCACAGAGCCAGCATGAGGCTGAAATCAGAGATGGCTATAAAGCTCTTTCAGAGTGAAAGCTATTATTATTTGTATTGGTTCATTTAGTAGAATGGCAAGTCATACCCCTGTACAAATGTGTACATTTTGGGGCATCAAGCCAGGCACTAAAACAATAGCAACTGTGACTTGTCAGGTGAGACAAGATCAATCAGGCCAGGATTTGGAGTTCAAATCACTATTGGAAATAGAGCTTCCTGGGAGCTAAAGCAAACTAAATTAAAGCACAGATATTCACGCTGCCAGAGCATCTCAAAATGAAATTTAAAGGGCTTCTTCACAGGGATCGGAGGGTAATGCAAACAAATGCCCATGAATATTTGTTCACATTTTACAAGTCTTTGCTTTGGACATTTTCACTCTCCTTCAGTACTTTAGTGTGTGTTCAAGTGATCCACATTTCATGGTTCAAAAGTCACAACATTTCAGTGTTCGCTGCAAATGGGTTGTCTAATATTTTCAGTTGGGGAATAATACCAGATGATTCCCCCTGCTCAGCTGTATCTGTTAAGACAATCTCATTTCTGAATTTAATATCAAATGAAAATTGGAAATTTCCTTCCTCCTCAGACCATAGCCAGTTTCAGCAAAAGCATCTGCTTAGTGTTTTCAGAGTGTTTTTTACCCTCTATGTTCATCTCAGCAATGGCTGAAGGAAGGTCTAAAACTCGAGTTTGCCATCATGATGGCTTCTCCGCTGCTTTAGCCCTAATATCTATTCCTCCCTTTGCACTCCCCGTGCTAATCTTCAGCACTAACCAGTTGATGTGCCTACGCATCCTGCACAATGAGGCACACTGGCAGCTGTCACAGCATCACTGAACCTATTGTTTGATGTGGTGCATGCGTACTCTTTTCACAGCACTTTTAGCCTGCCTTTTCATCACATTCAATGCGAACACACCACAAGGAAAGAACAGAATTTTGGTTTAAATCAGCCACTGTTATATACTGACGACAGTTCTGGAACAGACATTTTATCCCTTATTGTTCTTTTTCATAAGAAAAACACATTGCCTTCCATAAATCTTTACTGTGAGTCCACAGGGTCATCTATTTGCCAAAAGAGCAATTATTGATTATTCCCAGTCTACAGCTTCTGTCGCTGTTCCTGAAAGTGTGTGTCCATTTCTAATCAGAGCTAAGGTTATGACACAGCTTTTGTCATCTGCTTTCCCAGACAACAGCAATATCCCAACAAGGTAAGAAAATCCACAACCAATGCAGTGCTGTAAAGCACCAGAAAGAATGTGTTCATAGTGAAGGATCTTCCTTTATTAGAATCCCATATTTTAACAAGGTTGTTGCCCCACATATCAATCAAATCAGCTACAAGTACAGTTCATCCTTTGAGTCTGTCTGAACATGAACCTCTGCCAACTCCTTCTAGCACATAAAGACTTGGAAAATTTAGCAGTGTTTCAAAACACCAACTAGGCACAATACTTAGCCAGGCATCTAGAATAATGATCAACTATTTGAAATTTCAAATCCAAGTATTCTGGCCCTCCTTTTTCACCAAATAATCACATTCTCTCACCAAGGGACAACAAAAGACATGGATCTGCTAAACGATGTTCAGAGGTTTTGTATGAAAACCTCAGCCATTGCTGGCACCAGCTGGCCCCAGGAGATGCCACTGACACTCCCTTCCTAGATCATTAATTTGAATCAATGACTATGGTTTGAAGGGGCCACTGTGAAATGAGTTGCTAATAATCATCATGAATACA
This sequence comes from Rhea pennata, assembly GCF_028389875.1. Taxonomy (NCBI): domain Eukaryota; kingdom Metazoa; phylum Chordata; class Aves; order Rheiformes; family Rheidae; genus Rhea; species Rhea pennata. Next base: position 9,180,799 of record NC_084670.1, on the reverse strand, counting down.
GACAGCATTTCAGGGGGAGCTGGGATGCCCCATGACAGCCTTTACTTTATGTTCATGTTTTTAATCCCCATATCAGATAATTCACATCCATTTAAGAGTACCAGTCTGGGAAAATAAATCCTCAGATAACCCACACAGTCAAATAATCCACCAAATCAGATGTGGAGGGATGACCGGAGATAGGAAGACTATTAGGAAAAAAGGAACCGACTGTGGGAGTCAGAGGTAGTTGAGCTTTTAGTGGAAAAGGGATGCTGAGGTAAATGTCCCCTCATATTATCCATAAGTGTGGGCAGAATCCACACTGCTGTTGGAACAGTTTGGCTTGTTTGTTCACAGGGAACAAGCAGCCTCTTCATGAGAGAGCCTAACACTACATGGAATAAATGAGATTTGAAAATTACATATTTTCCACTCACACTACAATGGGCATTATTGCTGGTAGCCAACAGCGGGAATAGCTGGGTAGACACCAGCCTTAATGAGGAGGAAGGCATATTCTTCTCAGGAGAAAGCCAGGGTTTGCAAATGTTTGTATCGAGCACATTCTATGGATTTTGGATGTAGCACAATTTGCAAAGCAAGGCCTGATTAAAAATGAATGGACTGTAGGACGCCATTTTCAAAATCCAGACAGGCAAGGGAGGACAGGCTCTCAGGCTGTTGCTTTTTACTCTATAAACTGTAGCTGATGCAGCCCTCCAAAGTACCAAGTGTCAGAAGCAAAGGCAACAAGGTCTAGAAGGGCTGAGCCCTCAGAACACCACAGACCCCTGACTCACCATTTAAACAACTCACATTGAGCTGGAAAGCTGTTCAGAGCTCTGCTACTCACTTCCTGTGTGACTTTGGCAGGGGTGACCACAGTAGGTCTGTATGACCTTGGGAATGGGCAAGCTAGAGAGTCTGCAAAAGACACTTCACTAAACCACAGCAATGTTATTAGAAGAACTTTCTTCAAGATCAAAAGGGGCTAGGTAGGTCAGACATATCATAAGTTCTCCAAGTAAGTATGGCCCTTCACTCCTGGCCTTCCTGACTCTTGACACATCTCAAGATGACCTTCAAAGCCATTAGTCCCTCATCAAGTCCCCAGCTGCCTCGGTCACTTGCCTTTAACTGACACTAAGCAAGATGGAACAAAGTTGTTTCTGAAAAGCACTTTGCAAAAGGATTTCTCACGTTAGTTCAGCATTTGTAGAGCAGTTTTCATGCTTTTCCTGCATTTGTGTTGTTGATAGAAAATTGTTTGAAAACAGCAAGCTGATTATTGTTCATGATGAAAAGCTGAAATGTTGTGCTGTTCATTCTGCTTTGGAAGCATTTAGGCTGCAGACATCTGAACCTGGCTCCATTTCATTTCTGTATGGTTTCCAGCCTCCCCTAGAGACACACTCACACGCACATACACACAGAGCTCTGTCCTCTGCCCTCCCACTAGCAGGCTGCCACCAAGCCAGGAGGTGCTGCTTCCTCTAAAGTAGTTGTCAATGTCAGCACACGAATCTGCTGACAGATGGAAACTGAAAAGTCAAGAAAAAAAGAAAAAAACCCTACCCTGGAGATCAAATCCATCAACTTCCCACCACATCTCACTCCTCTTGCTAGCCTAGGAACTGACTCCCTAAGTCCCCCTGGAAGACAGATCTCCCCAGGGCCAAAGCACAAAGCTGCCAAGACACTAGCTTAGCGGGGGTTTTGTTGTTTCACACTGTAATTACACATTCAGACTTGGAATTTTTTTTCTTTCTTCTTCTTTTTCTTTTCTTTTCTTTTCTTTCTTTCTTTCTTTTTCTTTTTTTTTTAAGAGGCAGCTGAGTGTCTCCAGCCTGTCCCATCCAGAAGGTACCCCAACTGGATACAAGTCTTCAGACAACTTTCCAAACTTGAACTAAAAACCCAACAACAACAGAAAGAACAGCTGAGTGAATTCTGTATTTGTGAAGGAAACACGGCTGAGACAGTGGAGGAATAAAAGAGCCAGGACCCATAAACTCCCCATGTACCCACTAGACAGACACCAACCATATGCTCAGTGGCCGGAGCCCCAGGCTAAAAACCAAGGGTTAGGATCTGGCCCCTCCATCCCTTGCACAGCATGTGGAGAGAGGCTGGTGCCCCAGAGGTGACTGAAGCAATGGAGATGGAGCCAGAAGGAAACAAGAACGAATGAGAACCGTTGAACTCCTTTTCTGCAGTGTCTCATCCAGGCTGCACAGAGGCTCCTGCACTCACATAGGCCCTGGCATTTATTTCCATTTGTATGTCAGGATTATTTAACAGAAATCCTATATACAAGACTGAACAGCGTGACCCTGCCTCCAAGCTCCCTTTTGCCAGAGGGCTTTACCACCTGAGCTACAGCCCCAAGGCCTCCCTTGCCCTCTTCCTCTTCCATCTATGTGGAAGCACAGATTTGAGAGTAAAATGCTCCCATCCAAATCACCCCATGAGCTGGTGGGTGACGACAGACCACAAGTGCACTCCTTGCATTGGGAAGCACATTAATCGAGGTATCCTGCTTTGGGGGTAAGTCTTTATCTAAAAGGTGATTCCACGAAAAAGGTGCTACCTACCTCCCTTTTCAAAACAAAGCAGTTGCACCCGATTTTGGGGAGAGTGTTATGTTGTCATGTCTGCTCAGAGCATGTGGGTCAGACTGGACTCTTCACAGCACCACTGCAGATTTTAGTGGCTTGGAGGCTCCAAGGCACAAGTCCAGAGCGTAAGCATTAGTCTTTTCATTTAAACAAGATTTGAGTCAAGAAGAGAGTATTAACAAGCATTTTACGAGCAGAACTCAAAAAAGTGGCCTTTAAAAGGGAGGTCATTTTAAAATAGATGTGCCTGAAGTTGCTACAGACTTTATTTCAGGCACTTGAGTGCTTTTCTAGATCCTAACTTCAGATCTGTATTTTACAGAACAGAAGTAGGCAGCAACAGTGCAAATCTCTTACACTGCCTTCCACTACAGATTACACTGACCATGGTGCCACTGCTGTCTCGATCTCCCTGTGAGCTGACAGCTGAAGACCAGTGAACGTAAATGGGGAGCCCTGTGATATACCACCCTGTCCACAGGCTCTGGAGAGCTTGTCAGATGAGAACGTGAGGCACGGGGATGGAGTTATCAATTGTACATGAACTGTAAGGCATGACCACATACTGGCCAGGTATGTGTCTGTTCCAAAATCCCATTCCAGCATGGCCTGGTCTTAAAATAAAATGTGATGTGGGTTCTGCAGAAGTTAACATATTTTTTTTTCCAACTCAGAACCAAAGAAAGGCCCTCACTGAGGTCCGTCTAGCAGAACTGAACTGAGACTATGAAACCACACGGTAAGAACAGTAGCTGCAAACAAAGACTCTGAATTTTGATCCTAGAAGGCAAAGTATTTCTTCTATCCTTCCCTCAACACCCATGCAACTATTTCCTCCAACTCATTTTTGAGAGTAAAAAGCTTGGGGAACCGGCATGCTGCCTGATGTAAGAATAGCAAGCTAGTACATGACAACACAGAAGAAACTAAATTTGAGCTCCTTTCAGATCACCCACCGTGCAATTCTAAAGGAAGCCCCTCTGTCTAAATGGTTTCACGTTAATTTTCTTCATTTGTTTCACACATATCTCCCTTTATCTCCCCACTTCTCCAACAATACAAACGATGTTGGCTTGGACATATTTTCTCTCCAGCAGTTCAATAATTTGGAGACAGTGATGCATCAGAGCTCTCTGTTGGAAAGCACATTCAAACATTTACCATTCACTCCTACGCTGATTACTCACTCAAAGTGCTTAAAAAATAATAATAGCAACATTAAAAAACAAAAAAAAACTTAAAACAAAAATGGGAATATGGAAGTGTACAGCATTAAAATAAACTCTAGCTCCCTTGCCAAACTCATTAATAATTTTGGCTTTCCAAAAAAAAAAAAAAAAAAAAAAAAAAAAAGATTTGGATTGCTCCGCTCTTCAAGTATCAAAACATCCAATTAACACAGCTAATTAGCGTCACAAACAGCAGTCAAAAGAATGGTAATTTAGATTCAGGATTTCAAAGCTTTCTTAATCCCAGGCCAATGCAACTAATCTCTCAGAGGCTGAAAGTGTTTTGTTATTGCAATGCAATTGTATAGCATCCCATCAATTAGTGGCATTGCAGGGAACACTCACTTGCGTGATTCATTTGTCTAATCAGAACAAAAAAGGGGGGGGGAGCAAAAGGAAAAAGAGAGAAATCAAGCTCCTTAAAATATGCAGTATCCATTTTCCCAAATAATTTATACCATAGTTGGAAATGATTGTGAATAACACAATGTCCTTCCCAAAACTGAACCAGCAGGCTGAAGGGTTTTTGCTAGCTTTTGAGAGATTAATAGGACAGTAAAGGCAGCCACAGAAGCGATATCGGCTGGCTTGCGATTAGATATGTTGGCTGATATGAACGTTTTCTTAGAGAGGGAGGGAAGCCACCCTTCACCGTAGGCTGGAGAAACAAAAATGGCCAGATCCTCATCAAACAGACACTGTTACATCCTCATCATAGTCAACTGTATATTGTGTAGGGATTTGATCCTGGTGCTCCTGGCAATCCTGAAATATCTGCATATTTTACAGCACCACTTGAATTTTCAAAAGCTCAGTTTTTCCAGTGGAATGATAAGAGAGAATATTAGCTAAGGAAAGCCAGTGAACACTTTTAACCCTCCTGACTGCAGAGGAAAGCTTGAAAAGTAGAGATGGGGAAAGCCAACAGAGAAAACATGACGATTATTATTTGCCATAAATCTCATGACTTTTAAGCCAATCTTCTTTTCTCTCTTACGATTTCTGTTCATTAAAGACTAACAACACCTCCCCTCGAGGTACACAGAGCACAAATCGTACAAAGGCACGGAAGCAAAACCAAGAACTACGGGCTGGAGAAGGAATGTGTGGAACCTGTATCCAGGATCGACAGGTCTGCAGATACCCATTGCTTTAAGCAACATTTGGATTACATTAACAGCAAAAAAATCGGCCTGCAAACTAAGCGCTGCCATCCTTCTCAGAAAGCAGCACCTAGCAGAGATGAGTCTAGCTAGCTCTTTGGGATAGCGTGCTTCAACCATTCCAGGTTTGCAAGCACGAGCACGTGATAGACCAAAGGTCTAGTTTTCAGAGAGAAAATTCTCAGTTTAAGGTAATCCTATACCTAGGTCACAGTAGAAACAAGCAGCAAGTTGAGAGCAGGAGGTTGTCACATCAGTGTGGTTGCCAAAGACTTTGTCTCCCTGGGAGTGCTGGTTTCAGCAGTGTGAGTAAAGCTTGATCTCTGACAAATGAACCCTTGCTCTGCCACTGTTCCCCTTTTCTGTAGCCTCAAAAACGTGCACACAGAGCTCCAAACTCAGCTCAAAATCCTGCCTAGCGGGAAATGACAAAAATCAATTCAAGAGAGCTTTACCAATGTGCCTTAACCGAGCATCTCACCTTACCAGGACACAGTACAGAAGCAGGGCAGCATGAGACAGCTTTTACCTTAGAAGCATTGGACATGGTAGAGTTAAACATAATGAATGAAAAAAGCCACAAATAAACAAGAAAATAACCAACCTCCAAGAAGAAAGATCAATGAAAATAAGCATGGAGGTCATATGAAGGAGACTGAAAATCATTCAGGAGTACTTCCTTAAAAAAAAAAAAAAAAAAAAAAAAAAAAAAAAACTCTATTCTGCTTAGTGAGGAAAACATAATAATCACAAGCAGGTGGTGATATTTCAACTTTACAAAATGTTTAATATGCTCAGGAACAGGGCAGCTTATCCATATCTAAGGCCCTAGATGAATACAGAAGCGCTCAGCACCATCGCTGGGATCCTGCTTTTGTCTTGGCTACAGAACTCAAGTCACCAAATTCACATTTGCAGGCACAGCTGCATCACCCAAACAGTTCTGCTCTTGTGTTGGTTTCATTTTAAAGGTAAAGTCCATGTTAAAAAGAACAAGGCCCAAATCCACGTACAAACTTTCTCTGAACTTGTAGTGTTTCCATATAAGTTCTAGTCCAGTTCAACCCTAGTTTTTGATCAAAATTACCAAATGTTTGCTGCCTTCTGCCTGGCCCTCCCCGGAAATGTTGTAGTCTTCTGGCCTTCTGCTGAACTTGTCCTTATTTCAGATTACATGGCTCTGCTTTTACATTATATCTTCCCCATCACCAGTTTGGTAGCGTAGCCAGTTTGGTAGAGCACACCAGGCTGGGATGCCTCAAATCTAACCCTTGCTCTGGCCTATCCCATGACCTCACAAGTCACTTGTGCCTTAGTTTCCCTGACTGTCAAACAGTGCTAAGTGTTTCCAGAGTCCACTCCAAAGGGAGGCACAGAGATACAGTAAAGTGGGTACAAAATTTTGAAAAAAAAAAAAAAAGAAAAATAGTACTGAACTATTGAATCAAACCATTATACTCTGTTAGCATGACAAGTTGAGTGAATGATGACAAATAAGAAACTCTCAGACAAATAATGATGGCAAATAATAGATTTACTTTAAACACCATCTATGCAGAACAGAGCTGTCTGAACAGTATGGTCCACACTTGGAAGAGGCAGAGTGATCAAGCTGTGTTACTATCAATGATTTCTCCTTCCCATGTCCACACGTTCAGTCCTACCTGTCCAAAGCAGGGCAGTAGTACCTTTCTGCTCTATGCTGGGTGTGTGCCATCATCCAAGCCACCAGCATTTCTACTGTAGAGGTAACCAAGGGCCTCATAGTTCTGGATGGTTTTAGTTTAGTCCCAGACTGAGTCTGTGCTTACAACAATCTGGGGATGAACTGCTCCCTACAAGGCAATAGTTGGTCTTACCTGTTTTATCCTTTACTCATGACCAGAAAAAAAAATTCTGAAAAAAAATGACGTACAACAAAAGCAAACCAAAACAAAATCAAGCTGCTGGAAAAGAGATTCTTCATGACAGAAGGGAACCTTTGCCCTCCCCAGTCCCAATTCCTAACTCCTATATTGGAGCTGGCATACAACTGCACTTAATAAGATTGTATTGAACAAGACAACCCACGAGCAGAACAGGCTCCATAACGAGCCAAATGCATGGCCAAATCTAACTGAAGTCAAGAACAGGGAACATACAAAGGCTGGGACTGCTCTTTACATGAGCCCAGTAAGTGATCCCTGTATCAGCTCCGGTCCAGGCAAAGAAGGTATTTAACAGGTATTCAGAGGTGAAAAAGTTAATGTACAAATACAGTGTTCAGTCTTGAAACCATTACCACATTTTAAAACATAAAGCGCTAATGAAGATCTATAGACTCAATCTCATGGACTTATGGACTGAATCTTTGCCTCACTTTTATTAAGCTCTGGCTGCTCTTGTCCACTCAATCATCCTTAACACTCTCTGACATTAACCACTTCTTTTGTCCCATACAGAGAGCCTCATCTGTTGCAGATTTTGATACAAAAGTCTAAAGAATGAATAATTATTAAAGGGCACAGTATGGTGACTGGACTCTGTACCAGTTGGGTTAAGCTGTTGCCATTTAGTCAAGAAAAAGTAGAAAAAGGAAGACTTTTGAAAGCCTAGACAAAGCGAAAAAATATATCAAGAGTATGATTGATTAGTGCATGTTATTAGAAATGGCCTAATAGGAACCTTATATGTGATTTCATTCACATTTTCAGGGCTAAGGAATTTTCAAATCAAAGTCTGCCTGCACTATTTTCACAGCAGACTGGGATAAAAACAACAGCAAATTACCTGGATTAGAACCTATATTCATTTCTGGTTCACCCAAGTCTGAAAGCTTATCAGTCTTGCAGGAATAAAACCTCAAATGCAGGTATCCTTGGAAAAGTGGGTGATATCCTGAAAACATCAGTATTATTTATATCAACAGTACTGAGTCTCAGAGCCATCAAGTTGCCTCTCAGAATATATCCTAAATCTCAATACAATTCACCTAAGTCAACACTAATGCAGGACATCCTCTCTAGTACATCGCATGCAGTACGTAAAATATGCAACTTGATAACACAGCTCATGAACAAAAGAGCATGAAAAGGTAGGAGAAGTTATCTCAAAATAACACTGCAAGAATCAGCAGGTAGCTGGTCTAGCTAAATTTTAGCTGAACTCGTCCTTCCCTAGCGCCAGTCCTACTGAAGATCAGGCAGTAAGACCCTCCTATTGCGTGGCCATCTGTACTCTGTCAAAGCACGTGCTCGTAAATAAGCACATATGCTCTGCATATATTACAGACAGCTGGGTCAGAAACTAGCTCAGGGAATCAATGACCAAAATTGTAGCCATGCTCTTCCTGTGAAACCTGCCCACATTGTTTTCCGGACCTCATGTTCATGATCTATAAAATGGAGAGAATACGGAGAGAGAAATGGAGACTTCTTTCCTAAAGCAGTCTAAAATTCATAAAGGCTATTATATAGAAGTAGAGAATTGTTCTTTATGCACAGCATACTTACTATCATTTTTTTTCACCCAGTCCTTTCTAGATGTGTTTAGAAATGTGTAACGGATTCATAGCAAGAGAGATTCTTTGTTTGACCAAAAAAAAGTATCTTGAGGTCTGGTGTTAGTGAGTCTCAGGCAGGTGTTGAAATATCATCTTAGCATCATTTCTATGTATATTAGCTGAGAGTTAATAGATAGGTACATAGATCTACATTACAATTAATAAGCCTAGCCAGGGAAAAGCAAGTCCCATAGCACACCTTTCAGAAGCAAGCCGTTATTAATCAGCATTTTAACGAAGCATAATTACAACAGCTTATGGCTCCCACCAGGTAAAGCAATAATTATAGGTGCAACCAAATAAACAGGGAAAATAATTACCTATTTCTCAGAGCTAATATTAATTTAACCAGGCTCAGAGTGATGGCTAGACAGACTGCTCAGCACTTTTGTACTGCTAGCTAGCTAGAAAGAACAGTTCTGATTAAAAACAAAGATCACCGTTGCCATTGCTAAGCAGGGGGAAAGGTACACACTATCTGTTTATTCTCCAGGACACAGTGTTAGATTTCAAACAGGGGATGTGCTTACTCATCAGGCAGTGAAATTCTTCTTGCATTCCCTGTGTATGAAAGGCACGTTTCTCCTGGAAAGAAGTGAAATTCTATCCAAATGGATGGCAAGCATGGAAATGCACTGCTCTGAGCAGGGGGAGGTGACTCAAATTGGAGAAGGGTCTCGAGACCCTTCTACCTACCTGGCGTGTCTGCAACAGCAGGGAACTGGGTCCAAGGATGACGTGTGCTTACACTGCGCCTTGGGAGCTGTGCAAGGCCATTGGCAAGGCCAGGCCATCAGCTGTCTGGGCAGCAAATAGGACAACTCTGCATGGACAGACGTCTCCAGACAGACTGTCCAAGGGCCGCGGTGCAGAGGATGGGAAGGAGAAGGACACCCCACGCTCCCAGTGGCTCTCACCTCCGCTTGACGAGGGAGCTAAACACTGGCATAGGGAGTCCCTGAGTCAGTCTTGCCAGTGTGACTTGCTTAGCGTAAACAGTACTGCTCAGATGGATCAGCAAAAACCATTTAATAATTACCTTCCAGGGCAATTTCTGCTCTGCTATGGTTTCTATCCATGGAGAGAGGCAGATGTGGATGTATCAAGTGCCGCTATAATATCTGGAGCACTCCAGGCTTTCTCTGGATTACAGTGGCTTGTAAGCACACCCCCTCCTGGACTCAGTGAGGCTTTCTGATTGCATTGGGGATCCCCCACTGCATTCGGGCTCTGCCTTTCACAAGCAAGGCCCTAGAATATGAAATAAAAACAAACTAAAGCCTTTCTTTTCTTTTTTTTGGTAACTGCACTGATTTTTTTCACGATACTCCTGCCTCACTATGGAAACACAAACAAAATAAAGAGGTTGATGATGATTTATTGCACGCAGAGGAGGAAAAAAAAAACGCTGTTGGTGTTTTTGCTTCCAGAACTAATACTGTTAAATATTAATACCTCAGTGATTCTGATACATGCTGTTTTTAACAGGCAGTCCAAAGCAAAGAGGGATCAGGAGGCATAAGGGGGTGCTGTCTACCACAGGCCATTCCTCCAAAGTGCTGGAGACTCTGGAAAGTGGGGATGTAAGCAGAGAGGAAAGAATAGCAGGGAAGGAGCAGGAATAATACCACACCAAACTGCATGCAAGCAGGTCAAGACTGAGACCAAGTGCTATTGCCAGCAATGGTACTGCAACACAATCCCAGTGTTGCTCCACCAAGCCAAATTTGTCCTCAGGCAATTTTTCAACTCCCTGTGTGTTTCAGAACATCCTTCCATTGGGCTTCTTTGCCACTTCAGGATGAGTTATGCTGATGAACCTATCTGGGATGATACTTTGTGCTGAAAGACCTCCTAGGCCTATGAGTAGCATTGCTTTCTTGGGCTGATACAGGTCAGTATGGACTTGTCCAAACTCCAGCAAAATACCAGCTCACAGGTGGGGCCCGGCCCACTATTCCTGAGAAGCAACAAGGCAACCAATGATTTGAGGAGCTCACAAAACCAGTTCCAGTCCACAAATCCATCTTCCCTCCTCCCTGAGTGCTGCAGCTTTGAGCTACCCTAACGCCGGGGAGCCAGGCTCTGCCAAAGGGAGAACGGCTCCTTCATTCTCATTCTTCCTCTATTTTATTTTTTTTTCTCAACAACCATGAAACCTAAAAACATTCAGTTGTGATTCGTATTTAGCAAAGTGACTTTGCACATCCTTACTGATGTGAGAAAACAAGGGAAGAAAAGCAAGGACAAAACTAAAAAAGGGGGAGGGGCGTGCAGGGGAAATTAAGACATTTCTGAAATGAATACAATTACACAGGCATTTCTTAAGAAAGCATGTTCTCTTGAGGAGTTCCAGAGCTAATTCTGGGAGAGGGCTTGAATGAAGCCTTCACACATTTCAGCTAAGCTAAACCAAATCCCAAAGCCTTTTTAGCTGCACCGTCACTAAATGGAGGCTTATGCCACTGTAATTTGGGCTTGAACTGAAGACATGAGTGTCAGTAGAGTCAAGAGGTTTGGATACAAGTGGGGTGGAAAATTTACCCTGAGGAATAGATTTTACCCCTTACAAAATTTGTAAAGAACAGATTAGACAAAAAATGAAGCAACATTGCCAAAAGGGGGATATTTATAAACCCGTTAGGAGACTTCTCTGTAATTTTATTATTCTTCTAATTTATTTTTTAAAAATCTCTTTCTCTTCCCTCTCCAAACAGCAACCATGAAATAACACACCAGACAAAGACCAAGTAGGTCCCAATTCTCATCAGCTGGAACAGTCTAAGCTCAATCTGAACAGACAAGATGCCTGGACAAGGCTCTGAATCAAGTCCTTACTCTGTGTGAAGCAACTTTTCCTTGCAACACATGGCATTTGGGTTTCCAGGGCCTCAAGTCTCCCAGCTGCCACAGAGCCCAAGGCCTCCACTAAACAGGAGATATGGACGATCAGCTATGCTCCTCTCCCACTGTCTTCCTTTGCATAGTGTGGCACGAGTAAGGACAAGGAGGCAGTTTCCGAACAACATTACAAAGCAATAGGTCCGTTACCTGGACTCTTGGGCTTTCTGAATTCGGCACATTGTGCCACAGATCACTTTGGCCCAAATGCACAAATAGAACGAAAACATGCACAGACATGTAAGAAGCAATCAGAATTCCCAGGCACATTGATGGAATTGAACAGGGTTCAAACCCTGTGCATTTTAAAAAGTCTTAGGAGACACTTTTCTACATTTTAAGTGCCTCTGAAAACCCTCGTCATCTCTTACCTCAGTTCACCTATTTTAAGTATACTAACAAGCATCACCCTCCGCCCCCCTTAGAAAAGCACTGTGACACTTCCTGAAATATGTTAGTCAACTCATATAAAGGGCCAAGGGGCAAAAAATTCTTTATGCAACCATCAGTGAGGAGGAGAATTCAACCCATGCTAACCGTGGTGCTATTTCACAATAACAAGGCTCAGAGTGACTATATGAAGCATCTTAAGCAACAGTTTATATTCAGCTGCCATTTCCAAAATGAGAAGCCTCCACTGAACTTCCCTAAAATCTTTCTCCTTGGAAGCTTATGCAATGCTCCAAGTAGCTGTAGGAGTCTTTTGAGGCGATTCATATTCGAAGCTCCTGCTGCTGGCTGGCTGAGTCACATTTATAAATGTTTTCCATGCCACTTTATTTAGAAGGATGTTACCCGAACTTCAGATTGCAAGGAGAGTAATGCAAGGAGGGCTTTGCTGAGCCTGGATGCAGGTTTGATGCCTGACTGATCAAAGCAAGCTCTCTCTATCCTGTTCAGTATGTGACTCAGCAGAGCTACACTGGCAAATTGGTCCAATGCTTTCCAGGGAAAAGGCAAATGCACTGGAGCAAAGTGAATACATGAGAGAGTAGCAAGGTTGCAAAAACATCCATCACCAAACCACATACTGTAAGGGTGGGACAAACCCAGCCAAAAGCTGGATGAACTCCTCTGCAGAAACAGTCACCTGAAGTTCAAGACAGCTTCTTCCAGCCCAGCTGACAGCTTTATCCTTGCACCACACGGTCAGCAGCACCACGCCTTGCTGCTGGTAAAGTACCTCTTCCCACACTCACGAACAGGCAGGTGCTTAGAGGCATCACCCCAACCACCAGACTCATGTCTTTCGGTTAAGCAGTCATGAGGTCACGAATAAGACGCCTAAAGTCAGCAGGGTCTCTTCCCATCCTTCTGCCTTGCTGCCTGAGCCGATGTGGCGAGGGGACGACACTCACCCCTGAGACCTGACAGCCAGAGACGCAGGGCCTACATGGCAAGGGTCCACCAAGAGACTCCTGTGACGGGACCTCACCCATTTGGCTCAGAAATATGGCCACTCTCAAGGAAAGCATATGATCAAAGACAGAAAGAGCGAGCTCCCCCTTTCTCCCAAGCTACTGAAACACGCACAGCCAGGCTAACAATAGAGGTCTAGAGTATTTTCTGTAAAAGTCTAGACTCCAGAAGCCATAGGATTATTTGAGATTTCCCTAGGATTCATTTAAAAATATGATTTTATGCTTCACAGTTGGAATGAAAGGCTTAATAATGCAACTGTCTGCAGACTCAAAAATAGGAAAAAGAAAATCTATTTAAAAGACTCACAAATACACCTAGTGCTGCTGCATCCCAGCTTCAGTGGCACATTCCTTTGTACTTTCAGCTTCTCTTGGGTACACCTTCCATGAGGAAATAGGAGGGATTTTTTTTTAAAAAAGGGGAAAATATAATTGGCAAAGGGGTGGGGACTAGGAGAAAATGCAGTGCCAGAAATTAGCTCATTTACAAAACCTGCCTGGGCTGCCACGGTCCCTTTAACTGCACACACTCAACACAAAAATGAGTCCACGTTGTATGCAATGAAAATGCTGATGAACGTCATCACCATGCAATGGCTTTAAAATTGATTTGTAGGGGGTAGGGAGATTTTGTTTCACCTTCCTTAGTGGGGAAACCAGATAGAGCTTTAAGCTTTATTGACTCTAGCATTATAATCAAAGTTTCTGGTCTTTCAACCTGTTCCAGAATTAGAGAGAGGTTTTCTTCTCTGTATGACTAGACACTGTAGCATGGTCGATTCTGTGCTGAATTGAAATTCATCAGAGCCTGCTTTGTCTCAACAGAGTAATAAAAGCCTAAAATGTTATTATGCATGAAAAGGTTATGGAGCTGGTGAAGGGTTATTTTTCCCCTTTGTTTCAAAAAGGGGAGGAAAGGGGAAATATCTGACCTGAAAATAAAGAGAGACTGAGAGAAAGTCCTTTTTTTAAAATCAGCTGTATCTGTAGATTCTGTGAAATGAGTAGGGGAAGCATAAGACCCAAATGGGTCTCAGAGAAAGAACCCAAAGGATTAGATGGGAACCTCACCAAGGTCTGGGGCTGCTCAGTGCGGAGGAATCGGTTGCAATGCATCTCTACTTGTAAAGAAGGTAAATATTTAAAGTCAGTCACAGTCTGCACATTTACCTCTTTTCTTGCCCTTCTTCAAATACGAAACATTAGCGAGTGCTCCATGGCACAACACAGCAAAACTGCACTCTTCTTGGCTCTGATCCTGCAGAGAACTATGCACCCACTACACCTCTGTGTCACGAAGGAAGCATTTGTACAAGCTCTTCAAGGGATAAAAAGGCTCAGCAAGACTCGCCTTCCCTAATATAAATCTCAGTCATAAAAATACATGGACACATCAAGATATAACTGAGGTTTGCAGAGAACAATTGTAACAAGTTAAGACATCTTGGTCTTTAGAGGCTCATATCTCCCAGTCTAAATGTTGCCGGATGAATCCTTGCAATTTGGACACAGTATTTTGTGCTGTTTGAGGCAGAGCAGGGGTGATGCAGTAGTGCTAAAGTCTGGCCACCAGTGCAGTGGAAAGGAGACATCTCTGACAAGCATTTGAGGAGGGAGTGTACACCCTGTGCAGCCTTTCTTCTGAGTGCCCATTAGAGGCAGATGTAATTGGGTTATATACATAGGATGCAAAAGATGCCCCCACATATCAATGCATCAGTACCGAGCATTAGCATAGTTGGTGCCTCTCACATTTGTGGGGTGGTACACACTGAAAATAAGGACACAGGGAGAAACTTTGACTGTAGCGTAATGCACTGGAGTTTGATGACCAGTTTGGAGGGTGTCCAGACCCTGCCTGTGGTCGCTGCCCCCAGAGGCACCCACCTCAGTGGCAGCTCCACTCCAGGGCTGCCTCTACTAACACATCTATATCTGCAGGGCTAGCTGCAGCCTCGCTTGGTCTCCACCTCACCCGAGTGAATAAAGCTAGCCCTAAAGGCAGGCAGACACATTAAACATCCTCAGGCCAATAAACACTTCCAAGAGTTTCAAGGAGGTAAGAATGAGGCTTAAAACACATGCGAAACAAAACCACAGTGTTTGTGTGTTTGTGTAAATGGTCCAATACAAAGCACACACACTTTACCCCACTCAGGAAAGGACTCTGGCAAGTGCCTGGTCTCCAACCCCCTTGAATCCTCTCGGAGAGGGGCTTCTGAAGCAGTAACTGTTAAAATGTTACTGCCATTTGTCTAATGCAATTCCATGCTCCACATCCATCTTTCGAGAGCTGACTTTCATTAACACTTCAAAAATAATTTAAGGTTTTCGCGGTGAAGGTTAGAAACTTTTCACAGCTCAGAGCTAATAGCTCTGCTGTTTACATGCTATAATGTCTTGATAACCTTTTCAAACACACTGTGGCCGGCAGCTGGGACCTGTCCCTGCTATTTTTGTTCCCAGAATGTAACAGCAGAAATGCGATGACTTTGTGCCCCTGAAATGGTCACATTTCTTCTCTTTAGGCTTCTCTTCCATTACAGCACTAACAGAAAGGGCCTCACCTTTTCAAGCAGCTCCTGATGTATTGAAATACAGCCCTGGCTGTCCTTTCCCTGGAGAAATGAAACAAGCTGATTGTCTCACTAGAAACCGAGTTTCAGGGGGCATGGGAGGAGGGCGGGCAGTCTGCCTTTTCTATGCAGGGGTGCTTTGGAGAAGGCAATGAACCTACGTGAACTATTTTGCCTTCAAGAAGAGGTGCAGGATTCTTGCTCTCAGGTGCTGAATGGACAAAGTCATAATCCCACAATTCCAACACTGCAGCAAAACAAGTGCTGCAGCTCTCTTACTTTGTTTTACTTGAGTTGCGTGCAAATTACAGATCCTTACTGGAGATACGGCAGCATGACAAACAATAGCTGAATGCTCTTACGGCCAGAGGCTAGAAAATGGAGTCTTTCTCAAAAGGCAGAAATCCCACTTGCTCCACTCCTCCACCAATTCAACAACTGAACAGGGACACAGAAAAGAAGGATCCTGTAATATATGCTTCTCTCAAAAAGTCACACAGGCCTAATTTCTGTCCCTAAAATTACAGGGCCAAACAGTGCTCTCAGAGATCATGTGGAAAGATTCAATCCAAGGGAAAGCTCCAAGAGGGATTTTCTCTCTCCTAAGCCCAGAAGCAAGTAAATGCAGCTGCTCCAAACTGTTAGCGAGTAAAGGCCCTGAAGCTGAGAGCAGGGGACCCATCCATACTTATTAAGTTAAAGAATTAAGAGTTCTGGACAATCTGTAAAGAAAAGGAGACATGATCAACTCACTCAAATTTACAGTAGACCTGAGGGCACATCCATGATGTTCTCTCTCGTGGGATCTCTGTTAGATGCAGCCTTGGAGCAGTCATAAGCACCACAGCATATGTGGTGAGGAACAGGGTAAATGAGCCCTAAAATAAATTGTTTTAATGATCATATTTCTCCTTTGGGGCAGAAGAGCAAAGGGGACAGGTTCATTCTGACAAACTCCCTGTAGCTCTTGAGTCCATTCAGAGACCAGCCAAGGTGAGAGGAGCAATTCTGTGTTCTTCCTGGTCTAAAGAAGTTTGGTGATGATGGATTTGGGAGGGACCAGAGAGCACGCTGGTTACAGGTGGCATGGCTGGCTACCATCATAGAAAGCCTGTCCTTGAGATATGGCTCTGCACACAGGATCCTAGAGAGTGGGCTGTAAAGTGTTCTCTGCTACTATCCAGACCATAAGTGTCTTGGAAACAAGTCCAGGCTTTTGATCTCCATTTAGGTGCTTGAATTGATGACAAAAACTATTAAAAGACTCCTTGGCTTGGAAGGAGATAGGAGTAAATCAAAGTTTTACACAATACAATTTATTGTGGCTTACTTAGGCAGCTTGGCTAACTACTCCACGGAAAGCTGCATATTCAACAGAAATTCTGCAAGGAGTTAGTGTAGTGAATGAGAACAGAGAGCGATCAGGCTATAGCAAAACAGAGTCATCGTTAATTAAAAGACCGAAACGACAGGACCCTCTGAATTAGGTCAGTGAACATGTCCCTTCCTGCTCTAGTTTTAGGCTGTGTGAATGACTCTAAGTAACGTTGTTTTCAGAATTCCTGCAGTTGCCAATGGGGCTATATAATGGATATGAGAGAAGGAGCCAGGAAATATCTAACAATTTAGATCTACTCTAGAATTGGGTCAACATACGGCAAAAGAAAATTAAAGGCAACAAATGCAAAGTAATGTTCATCACCACACGATCCATGGAACCCCTGCTAAGCCTAATTTATATAAATGGCTTAGAGAAGCTGACTGCAAACTGGTTAAGTCTGCTGACAACACAAAATTGGAGAAGTGGACATGGAGGGGAAAGGAAAAAGCAAACAAAGAAATTCTAAGAGTCCTTAGTTTTAGTAGGTAATTTGGACAAGATACAACAAATAACCCTTAATTTTGACAAATGCAAAAGCAATACAATTTGTTTGCAAGATCCCAGGACAAATTAAAAATTGCCTTGGACTTCAGTAAAGGAAGGCTAAAATGGCTACAGCAGGAAAACAGTAGCCTTCTCTGGTGAAGGCTAGGTGGCATAGCCATGTAATTCATTTTTAAGTTAGAGAAGGGAATCAAGAACAACAACAAAAAGGAACAACAATCAAGTTCCTTAAAGATAAGTAACAAAGGGTAACAGAATGAGCTTGCATCTATTACTTATATCTTTACAGCAGTCTTCTACTGAAAAAAAACCCGCATAGTTAATACTCTGTAAAGTCTCAGCATAAGCAAGACCGTGATATAGATGAATGCAGTAATCTTTGGATGAGTTAGATGGAAAGGGTATGGGGTTACTTCTGGGCTTTCAGTAAGAATTGCTTTTTAAGTGGCTAAGAAATTCCAGTCCTGTTTTACAGTGACAGTCCTAGAGTACAAAAAATGACAAGCTCAAAAAGGAAAACCAAGCCTTATAGAGAAGAGATTTTTTGGGAAGCTTGACCATTATCTCAAGACTGATCCTTCCACCCAAACATGTGCAAGGATGGCTTCTTCCACACAGTCAGGTCATGAAAGCTATTTGCAGACAAGGCAGGAAAGGGATAATTTTGCAGAACTATCACACACCTAATATTTTTTCATATGAGGTGCAGATTCCAATACTATTCGTAAGCCTAAAATTAGAAAGGAAACAGAACAAATTTATTTTTTTTTAAAAAAATTGTTTTTAAAACAAAACTTCCAGGATTGTTCTCCATCTCCATAAGAAGCAATAAAGGGCAACCCTTGGGGAGACTGTTGTTCAATTCAGGCATTAAATCCAGACCGCACAATGCTTCAACA
The DNA here is from genome assembly GCF_028389875.1 of Rhea pennata. Classification (NCBI taxonomy): domain Eukaryota; kingdom Metazoa; phylum Chordata; class Aves; order Rheiformes; family Rheidae; genus Rhea; species Rhea pennata. The sequence continues at coordinate 9,162,584 of NC_084670.1, read as the reverse complement.
AATAGCCTATATAGGGTGTGAGAAGCAAATGACCTAGATACAACAAAGCGATATACATTGTAATAGTGAAATGGGCAGCAGGAAGACCTATAGGACTGATACAGGCTCTAAAGAAAGAGCAGATGAGGACAAGTTCAAAAAGGAACCTAAAAGGGACAGAATAAAAAAAATACAACACAAATGACATCACAAGTGCTGTAGTCAAGGAGACAAAGGCTTCATTTTTTTCTCAGTTCTGCACAAGCAATCATAAAATGGACAAAAAAGAGGAATTCAAAGCTACTCCCAGCTTCTTCCCTGAGCTTACATAACTTTAGAACAGTAAAAGTAGATTTAATCCACCTAGATCAAGGATGTAATCTTCACAAAGGTTTGACCTTTCAATAGTCAATTCATGGTAATTTTGCTCCTGACTTCAATAGATGTTACATTAGGCCAAAAACACACAGAAAATAATCTACACAGCAAGAACTCCTTAGTTGTCCTTTTTGGAGTTTTCTTTCAATCATAGACCAGGAGTTAGGATAATCCGTTAGCTACTTGCAGTTAAAAGCTTCCGGCGCTGGCAAGGTGTTATGACTGTGTAGCTGAACTCCGTTCTGAACCTCTTCTATGAACGACATCTCCTCATCATAACAATCAAGAAGGTGTTACGTTCTTTAGCCTAGGATAAATAACTCTGGACCAATTAACCTACAGAACAGTACAACTCTCCCCCTTCCATCCTCAGAGATTTCTACTTCCCAAACAGGCAAAGTTTACAAAGCATCGAGGATTTGTACACAAGCATGCCTCTCAACCTACTAGACATCCAAAAGCATTACCCATCACAACGCAACAAGCAGGTCTACACCTCAAAAAAGAGAAAAGATAATGACAGGCCATACTTTGCCATAAATTGCATATTTTAACATACTAACATATTTGACTAGCCCTAGGATAATACACAGAAGCTAACAGAGTCCCTATTTCCCATACACTACTCTGTCTGAAGTGGATTCCAGGCATTTCCAAATGTTAACTCAAGAAACAGTCACATTTTTGCACTTTGCACTCATGTTTTTGTTGTTGACTCAGTGTCACACATTTAGTGACAAATGGTTGCACATTCCTCCACTGCAGGGCACATAACACTTGGAAAGCCCTCACAGAAAACTATAGTTGGACACGGCAGGCACTCACCCCGTGCTGGCGCATGAGCGTGTCTGAGCAGCTCCATCCATGCTCTGGCTTTCTGCACCAGGAGAAGGGGAGCAGAGCTGATTTTCTACTGCAGCACCAGAGGAAATACAGCAGGTCTGGTCTCCAAAATACTGGAGATTTAGCTTACAGAGAAAGCCTACCATACAAGGTCAAGATTTGACTGATCAATAAAAATGGTTTCTCTCGTATTGATTTTAAATTAATTTCTAGCCATTCTCTTACAATATCAGCTCAGAAAAAAAATGTTGTTTCATTATCTCCTTTTAAACGATTGTATCCTCTCATATTTTTGCGGGTTTTTTTAGAGTCCAAATCTTTGAGTCACTGCTATAACCAATACTTAGAAATTAAATTGGGAATGACAAATAGAGTAGTGGCTATTAAACATGATGGCCTGATGCAGCCGCTGGAACAGGAAGTCCTTGATGTCCTGATTGCAAAAACTGGGTGAATACTTCAGAATTTCCTCTGCCTTATGTCTCCCAGTTTGCTTCAGTTTTAGTACTGTTCAGTAAAACTTTATTGCCACTAAAAGCTTTATCAAAGTGCAAAGCGTTGCCTGAGGTCAAACCAGTCAAGTCCTGAGCCTCATATGAACTATTTTGATGCAAAGAAAATCTGTCTTTAACAATTCCAGCCTCTCCTAATAAACTGGTCTGTCTCTAAAGAACAGTGATTCTGAAATATAATTAACCTTGATGTATTTTGATCTGTGCTACAAATAGCACTAGGAAGAAAGAGTTTTACCTGATTCTTTTTTAACTGTTAAATCATGATTCCTTTTATTATGTTGTTGTGCTTTTCATCCTAGTGGGATATCCAAACAAGTTTGGGTAGTTTTGTTGCCTGAATTTTCTATGGCTCACCAGCTGCCCGTTGTGGCTGCATTCTCTGTGGTAGAAAAGAATGTTTATTTCCCATTTCTCTACCTTCTCTCCACCCTCTCCTGGGAGGGAAAGATTTTTTTCTCCTAATACAAATCAATATAAATATAATAAAATACCTCTTCATATCACAGCGAGGCATCTTAACACCATTTTGAGGTGGTCTAGTCATACACCTCCCAGTTTTATTCAGTCCTAGTTCTGCTCAATAAAAATTCATTGGCAGCAGAAGCTTTGCCAAAGTGCACAGAGTTGCATGAGGCCAGAGCAGTCAAGTCTTGACCTTGTCTGGAAGGCTTGCTCAGTGAGTCGCGCCCCTGTACGCACTATTGACTCGTGGAACTGCTCACTGCAACGTATCAAGGATGCCTGACAGCATTCAAAAGAGAGGAGATGACAAATGCAGATCTCAGACACATAACTCAGTCTGAGGACATGGGGAAGAACATGGAGAGATGAAGAGAAGACAGACCCAGCAGGTTTAAGGGAAGACAGGGCAAACACAAGAAAGGGATTTAATAAATGTATTACCACCTCAATTTAAATGGAGAGACAGAAAGACAGCAGCACCACATGAGTTGGAAAGGAATCGAGCCAGGCGGAGGAAGGAGGTGAGAGGAAAGTTGTCCCAACAACCATCAGAAACATCTGATGTTCCTCTTGGCCACCTTGCTGAAAGTATCCTTTTTCTGTTTGCCCAACTGCAGGCATCACCAGCTCTTATGCCCAAAACAATTAGATGGATGCTATTTAAAGAAAGGACTTTGGCAGGTGGGAAACAGCAGAAGAAAAGCACAGCAAAATGCTGTTCCCTGCAGGCCTCTCAGAAAGGAGGTGGAAGGAATCGTACAGGGAAAAAATGGGGTTGGGCAGATGAGACATCGATTGTAGGAAAGGCCAAAAAGGCTCAGGGTGTCTGCCTTGCTCATCTAACCTGCCTGTCTCTCAAGCAGAGGAGCAAAGTGCTTTCTGTGTTGGCTTCCTGGTGGGCAGCAATGAAGGAAGGCGGACAAAGTGATATTTCTCTCTCTCTCTCTCTCTGCCTTGAGCAGGTGCCAGCAGAAAGCTTTGGCAGCTGTCGAGTGTTGTGCTCTGGGAATTTCTGCAGCACAGAGTGTTGGTCTCACTGCCGCAGTTGGATGACACCAGACCTGGTGGTGACAATGAGCCTTACAAGGAGAAGTGAAGGTGTAAAAACAAGATGAAATCCAAGCTGTGTTCTTTTGAAGGGAAGAAAGCATTCACTGACATCAAAAATTGCGGCCAGTTCCATTTCAGGTGCATGTTGTGCCCAAAACGTATTTAAGAGACCACAAAATTCACCTGGAAGATTGATTTCATGGCCTGAGAGTCAGAATATTAACTCTGTACAGCTCAGCTCTAAAATTGCCCCTCTTTTTTTCTGCTTTTGCTATTCTTCAGAGCTGGTGCCTGCCTTCCTTTGTGTCCTGAGGCACAGAGTGAGAAAGTGGCACATTGGTCCCTCACTCAGTGCACAAGAGGCACTAGAAAAGCAATTAGCACTAAGTGGAGTAGGAGACAGTGAAACATTAGAGAGGCAGTCAGCGGGCAGGCAAGTGAGTGAGCCTGACAGCAGGATGCTTCACCAGGTGACAGAGGACCATTCTGCAGTCATCAGGGCCTGCAGCCAATGGGCCACCACGAGAGCTGTATTCCTAAAGATATGAGAGTACCAAGTGGAAAGAGGGCTTGTTTTCTACAGAATGAAAGTGAAGCTAATTAAATACCATGCTGGCTGCTCTGCTTTGTCTCCATGTGTGGACCATGCTTGCTCTAAAAGTTTTGGCGATATCTGTGGGATAAATCCATTTTCGAGTTCACTTGAAAAATTTTGACGGAAACACAGGACAGCTCATGCCATAGGGAATTAGCCATGTTTCTTCAAGAAACTTGCACCTAAGACACCAAATTGCCCCCATGGCTGGTCAATTCTTCATTATCCTGGCAATGAATCAATCAGGAGATGCATCTGGAGTTATACCAAGCACAAGACCCCGCTCTACTTGCTGCCCCCTTGGTTTCTGCACCCTGCAGTCACTCTACACCGCATCTGGTGCATCCATCAGAGGGGAACCCGCAAAATGCATCCTGACGGCCCCAATTCTGTGTTACCTGTGCTTTATCCCATTTCTTCAGATACCCTTCCTCTCTTCACCTCAGCTCTAGCTTTCCATCACCTAGAGTGAAGGAAAAGACAACTAGTTTGCCTAACGCTACTGGGATGCGGACACAGAGAGGGAAGAGTCCTGGACAGGGAGTCTCAGCTCTTCGAGATGGGAAGCCTTTGCTGTTTGCTTCTTCAAATCCTCTGAACATGCTGCAAAGTCAACGCAGCTAAACAACACAGCAGCTAAAGGGTGGGGAGGAACAGTGGCATTTGCAAGAAAGACACACCACAGCCGGATAGCTCAGAGACAAACTCTCACAAGGAGCTGGTCTTCCGTGGCTCTGTTTGCCCTGCAGCGGTTTCTGAAGCGTGGAGGTGTTTGCAAACTCTCTCCTGCTGTCCCTGTGCCACAGCTCCGCTCTTCCAGAGAGACGGGGAGCTGATTAGATCTTTGCACTGCCTTCCTCAAACACTTTCCCTCCTCAATTCATTTTCTGTTGATGCGCCCAGTGTGGCTTTCCAGCTCCTGACAGGGTTAATTGGCAGACCCAGTGGGGGAAATAAAATGTTTCAGCTCCGTGGTTGCTTTTTTCGTTCTTGTTTGCTCATGAGGCTGTGGGAAAGCGTTAGCTCCTGAAGGGTTAAAGAGCTAGCACAGTAGGTAGCCAAGCTGCTCTAGATCTCTGCAATTTATTCCCGGCCCCTATTCAGGCCCTACATGCTGCTCAGGTGCATATTAAAGCTGAAGCACAACCTCTGCTCCCAGTCACCCTGGGGCCAAGGGCCTGGAGGCCACAGACCGGGGCTGGGAGGATGGCCAGAGGGGAGGTGGGGAGCTGTCATGCATAACTACTGCCACAGCCACTAAAGGCCACTTTGAACTCAGCAGCAAAGGCGATTCCCTAGCTGCTCTTTTGCTCTCCCTCCAGCGCTGGGCCTCCCCAGAGGAAGGAGCCCCTTCCCAGCTTCTCATCTGAAAGCACTCTTTTCCTCTTCCATTTCAATCTAAGCTTCCAATGAAGATTTATTACTCTGAGTGATTACACTGTCAGCCAAATGAGCAGGGAATAGGAATATCCTTTCTTCTTGCATTCCAGCCACTGGCCTGTTAGGCTGTCAGTGAAAGGAGCTGACATGATTTTAGTCCCTGTTCTTGCACGTATTATTTATTTGCACTCTGACAGCGTATAGAAAAACCCATCAAGAACCAGAACCTCAGGGCATGCAGTTGGGTTAATTATTCACCAATTTTAAACCTGGAAAGAATTGGGTGGTCATTTAGGTGACTCTAGGCAAAAGACTCCCTGCAGCACTGCAGGCCATCTCCTCCCTACAGATCTTGCAATCAGACATGGTGTAAGAGGTGAGTGAAAACAGGTGAAGAGGGTTTCAAGGAAACAGAAATGCCAAAGCAGAAGACAGTAGTAAGCTTTCATCCCACACAGAAAAAAAGGAATTTTACACAAAATGACAATCACCAAGGAGATGATGCATGCAGAGATACACAAAGAGATTTTCCTAAGACCTGTGAGACCAGGATTTATTTTTGCAGGTTGATTTATGTTGGGTATTTTTGGTTCTGTTTTTAATTTTCACTTCTCTGTAATAAGACTATTCCCCTGCCACATGAGAATGCAGCTGCAGCAGCACGATGCTTTGCCTAGATGACAGGAACACAAACCCATATACAAATAAAAAGAGAACTTAAGTAGTCCAATTTTGGTTCCCACCTGAGAGAAATGCAAGTGACAAACAGATTGCATCAAAAAAAAAAAAAAAAAAAAAAACATCCCTCGCACTAGATTTCTGACATTACTGGTTAGATTATTAAAATGGTAATCAGCAAAAAGGGCAATTTCAATCAATCAACTTCATCTCCTAAAGAGAAGCCACAGGAGGGAGAGTAAAGGAGTCAGGAGATCTGGTTGTGCAGATTTAGGCAAATCACTTTGCTCTGTGTACCTGTTTCCTCCTATCTCCGTAGACTGTGTCCTCGCCCCGTGTCATTGTCTAGACAATGCCGTTTCTCCTGCCCTGTGCTTTCATCCAAGAAAAGGCTGGGAGAGGAAAGGACAGGCAGATCAAGGCACTGAGCCTGCGAGCTCTTTACAGAACCACAAACAGAATTCAAATCACCAAGTCTAAGCGTCCCTTGCTGTCAGGAAGTGGCCGAGAAACCCTCTGGCAAAATGTACCTTTTTCCCCTCCTTATGTTGGTCCAACAGAGAACGACAACCCGCTATTCCGTTAGCCCAAGCAGCAGCAGCCTGCGCAGCGAGACCGAAGGTTCGGCCCTGCTGATGTACTGTGCATGTCAGCACAACAACACTTTCGCTATCAGTTTGCTTCGACAAAATCCAGGAAATAGCACACAAATGTAATGCTAAAGAAAATGTTATGATCGCAAGGCTGAGAGCCTGCTAATCGGGAAACGTGGGAAGTAAGATTGTGCGACTCGCCCGAGGCCAGGCAAGGAGGCAGTGACGGAGCTAACAGCTGAACACAGGTATCCTGACAGCCAGAGCTATCCCTTAACAAGAAGGTCAAACACAGGGTCCCAAACTGCCCTTCTCAAAACAGGACTGAAGCATCCTACCAGAGCTGCTGCAAATGCAGTTCACCAGGAAAATACAAGACTTTTTCGGAAGCTGTTTATATTAGCAAGGTTCAAGGTTTACCAGGCTCACCTGAGACTCCCCATCGTGTTGTAGCATGAACCAGTGGGATGCAGTTTCCAAAGCTGCCTGCACATTTGGAAATAAATAAATTGCACAGAAACTCTGTCTCTTTAGCTTCTTCTCTTTCTCTCCATATTATTGTGTCACTGTGTATGTCACCCTGGAATACTGGATTATTTATCATCACTGAGTGCCTAGATTGGCCTTGTTAGAGAAAAATCAAAGAAAGCAGCAGGAGCTGAGGTTTGATGAGAAGGAAACAAATTCTTCCCTCCGAGAGGAATATATACTTCTCTTCAGCTACCCCGTACACACCCACACATGCACACATGCACATCCAAACTACTCCTTTTTCCCCTGCCAGCAGGCTGCTTTCAGCCTGGTAAGTCCCTGCTCTTCTCCCTTTTCTCTGTTCCTTTTCAGCACATCGTTTCTATGGATTTTTGTGTCAGCTACCTCAAGGATATTCGCTGGAATGGACACATTTATGGGATGACTAACGTTCTGAAAGCAGGTGGTGCTATTATAGTCATACAAAAGCCACCTATTTTTGCTGCCTTGCGATGTCATCCTGTTAGTCTATGCTGTGCTTTGCTTTGCCTTGTTATCATACCAACTTCTCAGCACCAATACTCGGGGATGCTCCAGTTCTCGGGCTGACTGATGGAGGGGCATTTGTGTTCCCTGCAGCGGGGGTTTGGAGCTCCCCTACACACAAAGGGGCATGCTAGTTTCTTTCTGTCATAATTCATTTCACTCATGAATCTTGAGAAAATACTTAAAAAAAAAGGAAAAGGAAAGTTCTGATATATAAGTGTATCTAATGCACACACATTCACACATATGTATTTTTTTACTCAGAGCAGCAACTTTTAAATGAAATGTTAGAGGAAGGCTATGTTTATTTTTATCCTTATATCATATTTGTGATAATTACTTTGAAAGTCATACGGTCAAGTTTGAGTATTCTCTCTTATTTTATATATATAATATATATATAATATCTCTTATTTTGAATGACATCTGTTCACCTTAACTACCTGAATATTCAACCTGTATTGGCTTGGTAACTCTTCCTTTGTCTCGTCTCAATTCTTGTCACACGACCTCTCTCGGCAGTGCTACTTTTAGCGTGGTAACACTAAGAGGGTCTCATCACAAGCAGGATTTCTTTGGGTTAGGTGCTGTACTTAGCCTCCAACATAGACTGGCTCTGTGTAGATAGCATCAAAACACACAGGCTTGATAAGGAAACCAAGATGAAACACAGGCACGGGATTTAAATAAAATCGTATGATTAGAAGCCATATTTTCTGAACCTCAGTCCAGAGACTTTATTTTACTAATAGTGGTGAGACCAGGAAGAGGCAATACAGGCACTTTAAAACTGCTGTATGTTCATAACAGGGCAGGGACCAGTGTAGGAAGATCCTTGGGCAGATCAGCACCATCAGAATCTCCTATGTTTTTTTTCACCTTGAAGCGAGAAGCTGGATTTTCACTTCTAGCCTGGCACTCTGCAAAATCTGGCAATCCTGGCTTCAGCTTTTTTACTCCTCCTAAACCTGACGGAGGGCAATACAAGGTGCACATGTGCTTCCCAAACTGGCTTATGCCAATCCGGCTGGTACAAGAAGGATTTGCATTCAGAGAGTCTGCAATAAGTACAGAATTATTAATACAGCATTGTACTCAATAGCTCAGACACTGCTTGTTACCAGGGGAAAAAACACAACCCTTCTGCTCTAAAGGATCTAAATGGGAATCAGGCTGAGTCTCATCTCATAGCGTAAATGGCCTAACCTGCTGTTCCCTACTTTGTAAGACAAACTCAGCTATAATCAATTACAGCTTCAAATGCTCCTTAAATATAGAGAAAATTCCAAAGCACATGCAAAGGCCTCCGATGGTAACTGATGTGATAAAGCAGCACAGGAAACTCCCTTTTCTTATTAAAAGCTGATTTGAAATCCCTCTGCAGACAGATGCAGTTGCTGTGCTGTGTACTGTTAACCTTGAATTCACATTAACAAGCGTATCAAAACTTTCCCTTCCCAACTGAGTACTTGGAATGGGAACTTCTCTTCTAGTGGCTGCACATCCTCCTCTGCCCACATTTCATCACCAAACATCCCTTCCTAATCAATACAGGTCAGATCTAGATCCCATTGGCATCCACTGTGAAAACTATTGACACCAACAGGTCAGGATTAGCCATGAGACGATTACAAAGCAGAGAGGAAAAACCATTAAGTAGGTGAAGTATACCGAATTCTTAGCTGGTGTAAATCAAGAGAGCACCAAATTTACACCAGATAAAGAGAAGGTGTGTGTGTGTTGGGGGGGGGGGGGTAAGACAAAAGAAGAAAAAAAATCTTTTTTTTTTTTTTTGGGGGGGGGGGGGGGTCTTATTTCCTGTTATGACTTCAGATGCAAACAAGATCACGTCATAGCCCTGTCCCGCAGAAAAGCTTTGACCTATTCAGACTGGTTCAAGAGGGAGGCTGCCTTCTTCACTGACTGTTATTGCCAGCCCGTACAACGCAGGACACAGGGGGAAAGGCAGAAGAAGGGAAAGCCTGCTTTGTTCTGGATTTCAGCAACCTAAAGAAAAACATCCACTTCTCCTCATTCAACTGCCATTGAGGAATAAAACCTTTTGTGCCAGAAGAGGGCACTTGAACTACAGGCAAGCATGAGCTGTGCTGCCTGGTGCTGACCCAGGCAGACAAGGTGGGGAGGGGAAAATTCTTCCTTATACCCAGGCTTATGCTGGAAAATAACTATAGAAAAGTGGAAAGAGGCAGCAGGCTGCTGGGCTTCCAGATTTCCTCCTGAGAGCTGCCACAGAGTGCTCCTCCTTGCTGGTTTTGCTACCTCAGCCTCGCTCCAGATCCCCCTAGTACGCAAAGACACCGAGCTTGTGCTTCTCTGGGTCACACGGGCTGTGTCAGGATGGACCTATTTTGAAAGAGAAAATAATTGCCCCACACTAAGTACAACTACTGAGACCGGGTTCCTGTCCCTTGGCTTCTCCAGGGTGCAATATAAATCGAGTGTCAGCTGAAATTCTCCCTGGGCTGGAGCATTTTAGAGCTAATCTGTCCCATATTTCTGTATGGGTGTGTAATAACATTTAAACTCACGCTCCAGCCTCTCCCCCTTGGCAGAGGTATTAATAGAGTCACATTCCTTCGGTCAGCTGCCTATTTGCATAAAACTCACCCAAATGTAATACCTCTGAGAACTCTGTCTCTCTCCCCAAAATTTGGCTGGAACTGAAAAACAGACCCAAAAGTTTTAGGGCGAATGCACATGAAACACACGTCCACTGCCCAGCAAAGGGGACCTAAAAACAAAGATTGTCTATTTTTTCCAATTATATCAGCAGGTGCAATAAAAAATTACTTTCCTTACAAACCTTACTTGTCCTAGCACATAGGCTGGTTGCATCCCTCCAGGCACAGCATGATCAGCCACGTCTCATCTCCTTAGAAAAATCTTGCTAAGGAAACAAATTTCACAGGTTATGCAAAAACCTGAATTCTCTCAAGAGAGATCAAAAGAGATGGAGAAGGACAAACCAAATGCTATAGCAGATATGAGAAGTTAGGCCTGGCTTTGACAGTTTTATTTCTTTTATATGATGTTCCCTATGTTGAATCTCTGTTGGAGTAAGCCATTTTCTTGTTTGAGATAGGTTAACACAGAGTAATAGCTAAAGTATCTCAGCCAGTCCATAAATTCCCACTGCCTCTGTGTATACCATCTAATTCTCTGTGGCTCTCCCAGAGCAGTTAGTCCTCTGCTTGCATCTCCAAAGTTTCCAGACACATAAATAAACCAAGCACGGATAAATCTGAGGTCTGTTCCTCAGATGGATTTGGCAGCTGCCTCAGTTTATTGGCAGTTCATTTATCATCTCAAGAAAAATATTGATGGTTCTGGAGACACAGGCCCTTTCTGTGTCTTAGTTGAAGGAAAGCTGTCCTTCCAGGCTGGCTTTGGAAAGAAAGTCAATGCAACAAATTCTACTTGGCAGACACGTGAGGGATGAGGTGCAAAGAGGAATCATTAAGTGGGGAAGAAGGGAGACTGCAAAGATAACCCTCGTGGCCCAGGAAGGGCCCGATCTCAAATCCTCACTGAAACTAAGACTTAAACAAGGTATCACAGCACAATGGGATAGCTGTGCAGCAGTAATACCTCCCTTGAGGGCAGGTATTGAGTCCATGACCATGCCTGTTAGCAGACTCACATCCTCATATTTGTGCTGGAACTGAAAACCTTCTTTTATCAACCCAATCCCACATTTTGGCGCTTATATCTGCTTCTGTGGAAAGGGCAGGATTTATCCTGAGGACAAGCTACGTATCATAATGTGCAGCAAAACCGCAATTAGAATCACTGAAGTTGATTCTTCATTGTTTGGTAACTCACACAGTTGTTTATACCTAGGAAGAAATGTAAAATGATAAACCAACACCAGAAATGAATGAATGATTCTGATCTGGTAACATTTTTCCACTCATGGTTTATAGAATCAATATTTGCGCAGAGAATAACAAAGTAGGCTAAGAGACTTCAATTTTGGAAAAAAGGAGGGTGATATGAATGGCATGGGGAGAGCAAATAGGGATCAATGCCTCTACCAAGATAACAATTAGGAAGTATAACATGAAGCTTGTAGATGGTACAAGGCATGGTTAAGCTGTGCAACTCCCTGGCACAGGATGCTGTGGATGCTAAAAATTTATACAGGATCATAGGAGAGAAATCCACTGACTGTTATTACAGACACAGTCATCATTTCTGACTCCGGGATTCCCAAGCCACTAATTGCCCAGAGCTGGGAGTATTCAGGGGAAGTATCATTGTATGCCTGTTTTATTTCCATATTTTCTTCGGGCATCTGTTTTGGCCTCTGCCAGAGACAAGACCCTGCAAGTGGACTGATTTTGATTTGAGCTGGTTTGACTCTTCTGTTTAGAGATGTGACATGGGAGAATCAGATCCATCCTGCTTTTACAGAAACACAGTGCTGACCTTTCTGAACACTAGCTCAAAGACACAGATTATCTTTATTTCCTGTCTGCGACGTCTTTAGGCTTTACTGATCTGAACCCCTGACAAAGCATCAGCTCTGAGTGACAAGAAACTTTTAGTTTGGGCTAGGCATGTAGCAGCCCTGCTTGAATAGGTGTTCTCAATTCACCTGTGAACTCTACCTGCCATGTCTCCAGCCTCTTTCAACAGTGGCTTGATGGAGAAGATACAATCTGCTTTTCAGGATGCTATGAGATATCCTTTGTTAAAATTTGCAGAGATGTTGAGCATAACATTTTTTAGAGAAAAGGACAGCGAAATGAGGTCTCTACTCACTAGTGACAAGCCCGGGGGCTAGGAGATACAGACACTGTTTCGTATGACTTTCAAGCATACTGTCTTCCTCCGGTTTCTAACAATAGAGTTGCAGCTGTCCCTACCAGAGAGATTAGTTTTGGTCTCTCTCCTCATTCAGCTTGCTATTTTTCATGAAACTCATAGGAATGTAATATCTCTGAGACCTTTATCACTGTCAAATTCAGTTGCAATTGGTCAAGCAGCTGAGAAAACAGACACATGTACAACAAGACATTCATTTCTTTCCTGGGTTTCCTAAAAAATGGCTCAGATTCCTTCCAGGATTTTGGTATTTGAGACTAAAAAAAGAAGAGGAAAATAAGAGATAGCTTAAGTTCACCTTTAATCACCAAAGAGTTCTGTTGAGCCTTTAGGTTACCCAATACAAAGGAGAGGAGGAACAGTTTAGGTGTCTTCCTCATTTTGGACTGCTTATAAGGATCAGTCTTCTCATGTCACCAAAAAAAAAAGCCCTATGTAGGCCGAAGAGCATAGCCTCAATCAGCACTGAATTGAACATCCCTCGCAGGAAACAGGGATGGTATTTGCACGTGTGCCTCTGTAATACGCTTATACTGTCCACAAGGTTCCTGATCCTGAGTAAGGTTGTAGATATTGACAACTCTCAAGTCAACCTGGACAAATTCCCTAACCTAGACACACAGCACCTGAAGTCGTTCTTCTCTCATTCTTCAGAAAAGCCAAGTTCCTGCACTAATGTCTAAAACTGACTCGAGAATTTCGAAGCTTTGGTGGGGGAGAGAGCACAAAATGGCCAAAAAGCAGAGAATAGGTGTGCCTAAGCAATGAAACACTACCCATGAAAAGCCAGTTAAGATTGCAAGAAGGCACGGACAACATTAATACAAGGGGTAAGGGATATGGCCTGAAACTGCAAACAAGGTGCTGAGGGTACAGACGCAAGAGGGGCATGTACCTGGGAGAAAACTCAGACAGAACTGTAATAGAAAAGAGGGAAAGGAGGGCAAGCATGGAGACGCACAGCCAACCGTAACAGGCTGGCAGAAAAGCAGACAGAGACCTACAGAAGAGACGCTCTAAATTTTCTGTTTATTGCTTTTTGAAAAACACTTCATTCTGAATGGCTCTTTCTTCCTCATTCCCATTGACATTTGGGAAAGCTCCAAAGCACAGCACTGGCTGAAGCCCTCGCTAACCTAAATCTTCAACCTACAGATGTTATTCTTCAGGCATATTAACCACTCCCCTCAGACATTTCCAACAAATTGTTAATATCTTTTAAGCCCAGCTCTCCATTGCCTTTCAGATTAGCCTTGCCCTTTCCTTTGCACTTAAGTTTAGCAAGTGTTACTAATAGGAATTTAACATTTACCAAAGAATTATTTTAACTACAGGTCTAATAACATTTCTATGGTGCTCTGAGCACCCAAGAGCCTTGCTATCAGTTCCATATGCTTAGTTTTGTCTAAAGTTGCCTATAAGACAATGGAAAAATACAAGTTTATAAAAAAGTCAGTTCGTAAGAGAAGTGTTTGAGACCTAGAAAGCCAGTTCAGGCAGGATAGCAGTGCCTGGAGGGAGCTTTTACACTTGTTTATATTAGCGACAACTCTGCAATTGCTCACGTACTCAGCGTCACCTTACAGTCATTCACCAAAAGCATCACTTGTGCTTGGTCTAAGTGTTTTCTCCTGGGTGTAAAAGAAGTACTTATGGAAAAATGTAACTGTTTATTATTAACTAATAATTTAGTCAATGATAGCTGGACTGGAACCCATTGATGAGGATTTCAATCAGTCCCTCGACGACAGCAAAATCTCAGTGACAATCTGGCACCAATTAGTGTGTGCTGTCTCAGCAGAAACCCCAAAGGCTTAATGGGTTGTAAAGTCCCCTTTGGTCTTCCTCATTTTGGACTGCTTATAAGGATCAGTCTTCTCATGTCACCAAAAAAAAAAAAAAAAAAAAAAAGCCCCACGTAGGCCAAAGAGCATAGCCTCAATCAGCACTGAATTGAACATCCCTCGCAGGAAACAGGGATGGTATTTGCACGTGTGCCTCTGTAATATGCTTATACTGTCCACAAGGTTCCTGATCCTGAGTAAGGTTGTAGATATTGACAACTCTCAAGTCAACCTGGACAAATTCCCTAACCTAGACACACAGCACCTGAAGTCGTTCTTCTCTCATTCTTCAGAAAAGCCAAGTTCCTGCACTAATGTCTAAAACTGACTTGAGAATTTCGAAGCTTTGGAGTCCAGGTATGTACCCTAGTTACATTCAGATTCCACAACAAAGCAAGATGGACTAGACCGTCTCTTTTCTTCCCTCCACTTTGGTATCCTTGGGAAAGAAACCTGAGTATGCAAGAGGGAGGAAACTAAGCAACTCCACCCTCCTGAGGTCCTCCTTCACATTGCACAGGACACCATGACCCTGCAGCAAACCATGATGTCCACCACCTGAAAATTTAATAGGGCATGTATCCTCAGAGCACATCTCCTAAGATACTTCACCTCACTCAGATGAGATCCTCAGCTTGCAAACTTCCTTTACTTTGATTTAAAATAAGCCTCTCCCTCCCTGCATCCCCACAGAAAATCACGCAAATGTTCACCAAATGAGAGGCATGTAAAGCACTTGGGCAGACAAATAAACCAATTATTCAAGACTACTCTTGGCTGCATCAGTTAACTACAAGACCATTTTTGTACTCACATGTATGATGTTTGATACCTGGCACCCAACCAAAAGGTAATGGAAATCACATGGTTAAATTCCAAGCAAATACTTTGATACCCTTCCAAGACTGATATTCTACATTTCAGCAAAAAAATAGAATTCTTCCTTAAAATAGTCTTTATACTAACACTTTGCACTTTTATAGCACCTTTCATCTGAGGCTATCAAAGTACTTTGGGTTGCAGATGCTAAGAAATCCATTACAAAAATTATAGATATTCCTAACTTAACTGTATAGTCACTTGCCTTAATTTCCATTTCTTTACTGATACTCCCAGACGGTGCCTGCATAGATTGATGGAGTCAATGCTACAGGCAACTAGATAAACAAACCTATATACAAATACACACTGCCTCACTACAAACACCCTCTTACAGCAAAATAAGTATTTTTCTACAGCACTGGCCACTGCACAGAGCTCTGTCGAGGAAGGAGTTGTGTATACTGCAATACCACAGACTGCTCTAGACTTTCAATCCTGTGCACTTCATTAAACAGACTTTCACTGTTTCTTAATTTTCTTTGAGCAGGTCCCCCTGTATATAACCAATATGAACAAAAACACAGATTCCTTTTGGGTATGAGCCAACAGCTGCAACCCTGAAAAATATCAGCTTCTTATATCATTAACTGAGTTTCCATGGTGCCCTGGGGCAGAGATATTGATGCTTGACAGCATTATCACTATAAAGTAACTTTACAACTCTATAATTTAACTCTATGCTTCCAGTAATATTAAGAGCATTGGAAATAGTGGCTGTAAACCTTGACACTCTTTCACAGACTGTGGGATTGAAAGAGAGTTTTGTTTTCTGTCCTTAAACAGAGCCCAAAACATGGTATTGAGAAAGAACCAAATACAGGAGAGATGATGTGGAAGGAGGTCACTCTGAGGAAAATCTCCGCAGGATTTAATGCCACTTTTTGCAGTGCAGCAATGCACAGAAAAATGCCTGTTTCTAGGAGCTCAGCAGAAGGAGCATGGACCTCTGGAGGTCTTTTCCTGAGCCTATGCCTGACTTGTGTTGAAGTCTTCTTAGAAGCAAGCTCTAATTCAGGTTCATATGTAAGCCACACTGGATAGCTTCTGCAGAGCTCCTTCAGTTTTGTCAGTACAGCCTTTCACACTTCATTGGCTTTTGCTAGCGACGTTGCCTTTATTTGGTGGAAATGAAACTGCGAGGGCCATAATATGGCTGGCAAGGTTCTTATTTTAAGGATATCACAAGCATAGGTAGGAAGATCAGGTCAGGCAGTTACCAAAAAGGGAATGTAAAAAAGCCCCAAATAACTAAGTATATTGTGATAAAGGAGACAGGCTGAGATCCACAAGCACTCTTTAATGGAAAACTGGATACAAACAAGCGACTCTTTCCTCCAGGGAAAAAAAAAAAAAAAGCATCATTAAATTCATTTTGCATACTGAAGACACCGAGGTGAAGCAAAGTGCCATGCAAAGCAGAACAATTTCACCAGGCCCCTAAGTCCAGAGTCTCAGTCTACTGGCCCACTCAAGCAATTTCAACAAGAACAGCTGTACACATTAGATGACTAAAGGCTTGTCTTTGGGTGGGGGCCTTCTCCACCTGAGGGGAGCTTAGTATTAAGATTAAAATACATGACAAAGACTGGACGTGCTAATAATTGCAGTGTTCACCTGTCTTGTTGATTATTCTCCCTCCAGCAACCAGACCACCTCACTTGTTACCAGGCTGCCTAGTCTCCATCAGTTATATTTTCCCACCCTGTGGCAGAGCTTTGGAGGAATGAAAACTTTTATGCCCTCTTATGGGTTGCCTGCTTTGCAGCAGGGATCCAGTACAAAACACTCTGCAAAACGAACCCAATAGATTTGAAAACTGTTGATGCGAGACTCCTTTACCAGCTGTAGTGGGAAGCGGTGCCGGATGTCCTATCAGATCGGGCACTCCAAAAGCCCAACGCTTTGGGATTCCTCCTCCTTCCCCTTCTTTAATCCTGCACTCCCACCCAGCTAGGCAGCACTAGTGTGTATCTAGACAGCTCAGCAGCTGAGCCCCTGGTGAATGTTTCAGAGCCGTTTACATGCCTTGTGTCATAAGCCATGTAAATGCCTAGTAAAACATGGTATTTGTTTAATGTAGGCGTATCAGCTCATTTTAAAGCTTCTTTACCTGCTGCTGAGCAAACTGTTGCTCTGCTGCCTTTTTTAATCATTTACCACCAAATGTGCGTGTGTGTGAGAAGGGTTTTAAACAAGGTCCACTTACTTCCAGGCAACAAACCCACAAGCCTACAATCTTCTTATTATGCTTTCGAAACAGAGTCCGTTCACGTTATCTGCAGTACACGTTATCGCCGGATGCGACGCAGAGCCAGGCTTACAGAACATATCCCTAATGTTTCTCGTAGACCACGCACCTATCAGTTAGACACAGACCCACCAGCCACACGAGTACTTTGAAAGGCTTGTGTAACAGCACGTTCGGGAAATTATGCCGGATGCAGTGCTTTGTTTGCAGGATAAAAATACAAGAGACGGTCCAGCGGTAGCGGTCACCGATGTAATCGAGGCCTGAGACATGCACGCCACCGTGTCAACCCCCTGTTAGAGGGGACCACAAACGCAACACTGCATGGGGTGTTGTTACCCCAACGCGCACGTCCCAAACGCGTGCTCCGTGCACAGACTGACGGGAAACCCATCAGCACTGGGTTTCATTTAGACACTGCAGCTGCAGGGGCATCTTCTGCTCTTTGTCTGTACAGGGTAAACCAGGTATAATTCTCTAAATGCTGAATATTTGAGGAGTTTGATTTAGGAGAGCACATTCAGTCACATTAACTGCAGTAACTAGAACAGTTCCCCCTTTAATGATACTTTCCCTTACTTGTTATTTTTTTTTATTTTCTAATTTTTCCTCATTGAAAAAGTTAGTGTCCTTACTAACAATGCCAGAATTCAAGTGACACTAGCCTGAAAGTTCCCTCCCATTCTCACGTATGTAACGTATCCATTTATCCCAATAATTACAAAATATGTTTAATCACAGAAGTCTGAACAAAATGCGTAATCCTACCCAATGGAGAAACATACGTGTTACAGGCTGAGGTAGAGGTTTGTATAGATCACAGTGTTAGCCCCTAAGCCCTAAGAAACATGAAGACGTTAAAAAAAAATCTGTTAATCTTGTTATTGAATAGCATGATAAGGGTACTGTGATCTTGTTTGCTGTGAATGCAGTAAAGGAAAGAAGCTGGCAGGTAGAATTATATGCCACTGGTGCAAACAAGGAAGACTGTTCACAGTTCGTCCCGTTTTGCAATCTTGCATATAGGTTTATTTCTACAAGACAACTTTGGAGCAATATTAGGCTAAAGTAATGTTTTTGTAGAATCTGGGGATTCTCAGTTGTTTTGGTCTCTACATCGAATCAGAATGATTAGTTTCTGAGTGTAAGGTATAGCCTGTTTTGTAGGCTCTGTTCAAGGCTGTCGGTTCCCTGAATTTTAGGCTGAGCATATACACACACACACACAACTCCGTGACATCAGGGTGGGACGAACAAAGCCCTAAGAGAGAGGTCTGTGAAGGCAGATTTCCTGAATACCTTCTCTA
The DNA here is from genome assembly GCF_028389875.1 of Rhea pennata. Taxonomy (NCBI): domain Eukaryota; kingdom Metazoa; phylum Chordata; class Aves; order Rheiformes; family Rheidae; genus Rhea; species Rhea pennata. Next base: position 9,143,965 of record NC_084670.1, on the reverse strand, counting down.
TCAGTTCACGACGCTTGGGCTGACTATATTTGCTTCATCTATTTGCTTGACTTGCTGCCTGTGCGTAGCTAGAGAATTAAGAGAAGCACGCCTGTCCTTGGAGCCCAATATGAACTGGCTGGCTGTGTCTTTGGTTCAGGTCCATTAAAACCTCTGAGCATTAATTAATCAGTGACTTGCAAATAGCTTGGAAGGGCTGCTTGGGCGAAATTGGAATGCTCTGCAGCTGTTTTACTTTTGGTCACAAGCACTTCTGTGAGCAGTTCCTCCCCTCCAGGACAAGATGTGCCCAAACCCAGCCACTCCAGTGTCAGAGCAGACCAGACCAGAGCCTGCCGCAAGCAGCTCCTCTCCTCTTCTAAGTGGGAAACTGCACGTGTGAAGAAGAGCTACCCTGAGCAGCCTCCTTGATAGAGTCTAGGTGTTGAAAAGGAAATGATAAAGTTCACCAGGGAAAAATGCCAGGAGAGCGTGCCACATGGGCAGAGAGCACTGCTGCGAAGGGCCAGCCAGGCTGGTCAAAACAAGACTTTCCCCCACCCATCCCCTCCATTCAGCTAGGTGAACCAGTGATTGGGGAAATCAAGCCACAGCCTGAGCTTTGCTCACACTGCCACCAAGATCTCCACAACTTGGGGCTTGTTTCCTGCTCTCTGGCTGCTGATGGCCACAGTGAGTGAATGGAGAATGCTGCAGCTCTGGCTGTAGAAGACAAGTTCAGCAAAGAGCAAGTCTGGACCCCACACCCAAAACCTCAGTAATGTGAAGCACCCTTCCCATCTGCACACACACACACACACAAAAAAAAAAAAAAAGGGGGGGGGGGGAACTGAGCCAGCATGACACACAAGTCATCAAGAAAAACATATTCAAGGGAAACATGATCTCATTTGTATAGAGACTCTTTCTACCCTTCATTGCAAAAACTGTTCTTGATAAATGAGACCTTTAAAAGGAGGATAAATAAGCAGTTGTCAGAGCAATGAGAACAACGTGAGGAAGAAAATTTAAGATGAAACTAAGATGCATGTTCTTAAAAGGCCAAAGTACCAGCATAATAAAACAAATATATAAAACTAGCCAAATGACATGACAATTTTCTCCTCAGTGGCAAGATGCTGTACATACGTGTTCGCTGCAAGAAGCTATTCCTTAAAAATAGTTAACATTATTGGGTAAAATGCTGGAGTTTGCTATGCCATTTTGACATATTCAACCCCTTCTCCTTCCTCACCTCTGACGTCCCTTTCAGTAGAGAAGCCAAACAAAAACAAGAACAACAACAAAAAAAACACCCAACAGGTAAGAATTGTTTTCCCTGCTCCCCATTTCCCATTCTTTTCCCCCCCACACAGTGTGCACATATGCATGGACAGTGAATAATTATGTATCACATGAGAATTTCCCTCTCGCTACCCTAAAGCTGTAAACCTTCCCCAACTTTGGAAATGCAGCAGAAATATAAATAGGTAATAACAGCTAATCTTTTTCTCTTTGCAATATTTCCAAAGCTGTGGAAATTTCAAAAAGCTACCAAGATCGAATGCCAAAACGAAACAACACACAAAGCCTGAAGTCTAGGCCATTGGTTATTTGATTGAGCATAGTGACAAAAAGAAAAATAAAAATACAAAAACAGATCATAAGATCAGTCAGAAGAATTTTTACAAACTGTTGATATGTTGAGATAGCTAGCTAGATGGATATATATTTTGCCCTCTCCCTCCTTCCTCCCCACCTTTTTTTAAGGAATGGGACATTGCTTCTATTTGAGCCTTGAAAAATGTGGACAACTTTGTCAATTTTGTTTGCAGAGCTAGCTTGCTATTTCTTTGACAACCAGTAGTAAAGATCTGGCCCTGAGGCAGCAACAGAACCTAATGGAGCCTTTGGAGCCTTTTGGCTGCAGCTCAAAAGCAGAGATGATATTTCAGCTCAGTACCAAAGGTGCACCCTAGGCTTGCTATTAAAACAATAATACAAATACAGGGATAACGAAAGGATAAGGAGGGAAGTGAAAAAAGAAATGGAAGACTGTGGAAGGGGTTGGATCAGAGGCTCTCCAGGCCTAGTTTCTATAATAAGTGTGTGAGACAATCTCCTACGAGAGGGAAATGGCTTATTTGATCTAATATGCCTTCCTCTTCTTGAATTTCCACAGTATGGAGAATCAATATGAGGGAAATTAAAGCACCAAGAACAGACTCACATATCCACTTGTGTGTTCCTACCTCAATAAGAGTTTGCTGAGATAGAAGTATTTACCGTAAGTGTCCAGATCACGTGCTCTGCAGCAGGAGGCTGGATTTCAAAAGGATACATGCTTCCTCTGTGTAGGGAACAGCGGAGGTAGTTCCTCCCACGACGTAGCTGTAGAATGAGACTTCCAGGGTGTAGCAGTACGACGTATCATTTAACAGCCCACCAAGAAAACGTCGGCCTGTCCCTGCCTTCACTGCATCTCGGTTGAAGGATGTACTGGACTGCAAGAGAAAGGACACAGACATGAAGAATTAATGGGTGGGATGATGTAAGGGTTGGGAACGAGTCTAATAAAATAGAGAATAGCAAAGTTCATATTGATAAATTTAATTTACATTATGTGAGACTGCACTATTTTTCAGTTGTGGCCTGGAAATTTTCTTCCCCCTTCTATTGCACAGTATTTAAAGAAAGCCTGCCCTATGCAAAAGGTAAAAGGAGACTCTTCAGAACCCCCATTTTTAAATGTTTAGCTGAACTATAGAAGTGGGTTCATCTCACCACTGATTTTCTCTGTATCATAACCATTTCACCATTGCCCTCCCTTACGCTGGGCTCTTTTAAGCAAAATAGAAATCCAGTGGCATTTAAGTTTTAGTCAAACTTTCTCACCTAAGACATTTGACTGATTCTTAAATTAGGTCACACAAATTTCCACTTCACTAACTTAAATGTTAACTGAGTGTTGTTCTATGGGCAGAAAAAATATAGTGCACTATTTTACGGCATTAGCAGCATAGCTTCAAATGCGATATTTTGTGCTCTCACTGAAGAGCTGGCTTTAAGAACCCTGCTGCTTTCGGATTATTCATTTCAGGGGTGGATGGGAGGACTTCAATATTTCCTTCAATGAGGTGTAGGTCTCCTTTGAAGACATGGCATCTGGAGACTAAAGAGGAGCTCACCTTCATGTCCAGTGAATTCTCAGAGCCTGTTACTATTAACTAGACTGAAAAACAGACTCTGATTTCATTTTGGTTATCAGATCCTATCAAAAACTTAATAACCATTAGACTGAGTCAGTCTAGGCTTTGCATAAGCTAATAACCACAAGAAAATGCTTAGTAGGACTAACTTGGATTTGTAGCATAAAAGGCCTAATATCTCCTGCTTTATAAGATTTTACATTGCTGGAGAAACATAAAGGACCTTTAACCTAGACTACAGTTCAGTCATTGTGCCCACTGTGAATTCTTCAAGGTGCCTTGGGTCCTCCTATTGAACCTTTAGCACATGTAAGTTTTTTTGTTAATATAATATTAGTATGTATCAAGTCCACCTCTTGTCAAAAAAAAAATAAAAAAGGATAGAGGAAGTAGAATTTTATTTAAAAAGTTCAAAACGTTAAACTTCAAGACTGAGAAAAATCACACTAACATGGAAATGAACAACAATTCTTGATGAACAATATATACCAGAAGATATAAAGAGTAGGAATATCTGAGGTTTATTAGCATTCTGAATGTTTTGAATTCTCTCATGTTATAAAAAGGAAGGCTTTATAGGTTAATTAGAATAAGATGAAATTGGGTTTCTTATTAACATTATATGTAGGAGTTTCTAAATAGGACTTGTAGTCTTTGTGATAACATAATACTTAGCTTTGTGCTAAAAGGTGAGCAGAATGTATTCTACTACATACATATCATCTATTTTTTTTTTTTTTTTTTTTTTTTTTTTTTTTTTTTTACATATTAGACAGCAGAAACCTAGAGGATATTCTGAATACCTTCAAGACAGTGAGGTAAACCATTCAAAAGATCAAAGGTGAAATTAATTGTTAATTCACTATATGAAATAAAATACTTGCAAAGGTCTGAAGGATGAGAAGTTCTCTGACTTTGTGAAAGCGAAGCCTTCAAAGACTGACACCCTGACAAACCGAAGAGAAGCTGTCTTCAGCTAAAATCAGAGAGAGGAAGACGATAATATTCTCGGGATCACTTCATAATGAAAGTAAACAGTAGCTAGTGCCTCCTGTTAAAACGAACATCCATGGTAGAATATTAAACGAGCGAAAGCATCAGCTGGTGAACATGGGTGCATGAAGCCATCTCCAAGGGCCACCTCTGACAATGTAGGTTTCAGAGCACAGTGTTGTGGTTTGTGAATGAAAGCACCACTTGTGGGACACACGGTCTAGACACCGAGCAAACAAGGAAGCATCAGAGAAGTGATTCAGGACAGGCAGTAGGGACAGAACTGCTCCAGTGGTGAAGGACAGTCACATCCTGATACGGAGTCTCTGCAAACACAGTGGAATCTCATCAACCATTGTTAACGGTTTGGCCAAGTCTGTTGTAGTTCATCTTGTCTTTAGGGTACCGTTCGGACATGAGATCATTTCCAGCTCTATTTCCCATGATTTTTAATCAGGCCAGAGGAAGGTTACTAGTTGAATTCCTCATATATGATTCTTGAGATCAATTTTACAGAAGAATTTCATCATAGTCCTTGGCATGATAAGGGAGGACTATGCCAACAAAATTTGCTGATGACACAGTGCGAGATGAATCATCATTCTGAAAGGGGCTCTGAATATCATACTGAAAAAAATAAAAATAAAACACACCCAAAAAACTGTAGGATGACTTTGAGGACCTGAGCGATAATAGTTAAATGAAACTCAGCTACACAACTATCAGGTCATGGTCACAGGGCCTAATAAAAAGCAATTTCTGCTATAAGCTGAAACCTCATCAGCTGGAAATATATGAAGAAAGAGAGTCTGATGTATTACTTTACTGAGGTGATTTTTTCTTTCTGGCAGAAAAGAGATCAGAAGTTGAATCTTGTTATTGGCAAAATTATACTTGCCATATTTTAGACATGAGGCATAAGTAGTCTAAATAATTCACAGAAAGTTTTACAAATGGCTGGAAAAGAAAACAAAATATGGACCTTTCTAGAGCTTTTTTAAAATAATATTTTGTGATTTTTTTTTTTAAAAAAAGAGTTCCTGTTTCACCTGTGCAAAATTACTTGAAAAAACAATAATCTTAATGAAATCATCTGTTCATTGCTTTGCCAGATAGTGCTGCATTTTCAGAAAAAGGAAGCCAATCTTTCATTTAAGTGCATAAATGTGATTTTCAAAGGTTAGCTTTGTCTGCATTTTCAAAAAAAAAAAAAATCTTGCTTCTGATGGCAAAGACCAACTTGATGTTTTCAACAAAATGTAGGATCTTTAATTTGACTCAGAGACACTGAGGTAGAGAAAAGATACTACAAAACTTGCAAGTATGAACTCATGCAGGTTTTGTAACGGTGGCTTGAGCTTGGCTCTAGAGCAAATGTTACAAGCCAGAATGTGATTTGACATTTTAGATGAAAAGAAGAAAATTCAAGATCCATGAAAACTGAAGAAAATTCAAATAACAAGGAAGGGCAGCTGGTATATGCCTGAATCCACCCTTCACCTCCCTGTTTCAAGTCAAGATAAGTGGGAAAGGGAAATAAACAGGCAAAAAAAATGATTCCTCACCAGAACTGATCTTAGCAACTGACATGCTGAAACAGAGATTATGAAAAGCAGTGTATGATCATGGCAAAGAGCCTTTTGTGTGCACATTTATTTTATCAAATCCCAATCTGGGGATAAAAGGAGGTGTGGGGGAAAATTGCAGGTAAGGTTGTGTATAAACAGCTCTCATTTCTCTGGGAGAATCTATTGCCCTAAAACTCTTGCAAAGCTGAACTGAAGTCATCATTAAGCAAGTGCACTGAGAAGGCACAGCAGGAGAACAGCTAAACAAATATTTATTTCTCCAAGGCTGAATTGCATGGGAGTGTCAACAACAGCAGCAGCAAAAAGTGCAAAATCTAGGGGGAAAAAAAGGAAAACACCAAAGACTTTGAAGTTCTTGAATAGGCATATTTGTATAAAATAAACAGTAATTCATTATTAAAACACACAGATACATTAAAGCTCATGGAATCACTCTGCCTTCCAGCTCCTGCGAGAAACTTCAGTGCGTGAACAGTTACCTCCAGGGTTAGGAGGTGACAAGCAGCAAGAGTCCAGTGTCAAAACAGCAGAGCAGGAAGAGTGAAAAATCCCCCATGTAGAAACTCACCAGGAAACTTCACCTGGGCCTCGCATGCACTTGGAAGCCTTGAGGTGTGCTGACCCTCTTCTCTACACCTTGGGCATCAGTGGCAGTTTCCCCAGGCCTCTCTACCAGATCGTGCCTCTCTTTTCCCATGCTCTGTTGAAAGCCTTCTGTGTGACTGGTTTCCCCACTGGGAAACCAATGGGCAGGCAGGCGGCAAGGAGAAATTTGTAAACCAGCTGGACCTTGCTCACAGGCATTGCAGCAGACACAAAGGGTGCATGGGAAGGCAATATGAAAAAATCTGCATGCAAATTTTTCTGGAGTCTCAAAGTAGCAAAAATATTCTTGGTCATGGGACAGACATTTCAATATGCTAGACACCCTTCTTCTGGGCAGTCTTGTCTCTTGGCTGGTAAGGACACTCTACCACACAGTAGCTCTCCTCAGTGAAATCAACCCTCCCAGAAGCTGGCTCACAAGCCCAACAGCTTAGTCAGCTTCCATGAAACTCCGGGATGTTTTTGATTTCTCATTACTCTACATCATTCTTCTGGCAACTTCTAGAATGAATGCCTGCAGCATTCAGAAATGAAGAGCAAGCAGTTCACTCTGTGCATATCTGTATCAACCTGTCACAAGAGGAGCTCCAAAAGGTGAAAAAGAGAATCATGGATTTCTTTATCTGAGACTGAATTTGCCTAGTCCAGTCCTTGGCTTGCTGGTGGTTTTGGGACTTGGAGCTGCTCTGTGCTGTTGGAGGTACTAGGGGCAGGACATCCTTCCCAATGCATATGTGACTTGACATGGGATTTGTCCTGCTACAGCATCAGAAAACCCAGGGTGGGGGCACAAGGGGAAAAAAACTGGGACCAAAACCCAGTGAGTCTGAAATAACAGTCCACATAGTCACTGTTTAGTGGAAGAGAAAATGCCAAGAGGGGTGAAGTGTAAGCTAGGCACCATGTCCAGCCAGTGAAGATGGGAGCTTCAGTTCTACCTTTCATTGAAGACAGGCCAAAGGGACGGAGTACAAAAGCTGTTACTCCATCACACAGGAGCTGCTGGGGAATGGATCTCTGTCTCCTCCTGAAACTGCTCAACATGTCAGGGGCAGGTGGAGGGGAGGGATCAAGGTATGACTGCAGTGCAAGTCAGATCTTACCAGTTTCCTAGCCTGGCTCCTGTGCTATAGGCTGCATATCACTTGTGATCAATCCCAAGACATTTCTCCAACCCTGAGAGAAAGAAAACTACAAGATGCAGGGGACTCAGAAGAGAATTAGGAGAGGAATCATCAGCCAGCCTGAAGTCTGGTCAGAGGCTCTGACAGATTGAGAAAGGTGAGCTTCTGATACAGGAAAGTCTAGGGTTCTCCTGAAATCCGGCAGATAAATTTTAGAAAGAACAGATATCTTTTACATTTTATCAACTACTAACATCTACTGCAAAACAATTCATTGCTTATGTGCCCATAAACTGCATATACCTTCAAAACCTTGAGCTATAGTGTGCATGTGCACATACAATCATTTGTCCTTACAAATAGAACATCTGCATGAAACTCAGAGTAAAGAAAATCTCCCATTTGCCTATATAGACAGACAATGTAAGTGCAGGAAGAGTTTTACACAAGACTGCATGTGCAACTGTATGCTCACAAAAATAGCAGAGAATATTGTTAGAAATCCTCACTGGAAAAGAGGGACAACTAATAGAGAGATTCATAATTAAAGAATGATTTGATATTACAACACAATTAAAAATATGCTGGGTGACCTTATGCTATTTCCATTTGTAAAATAAGATGTATTTCACAACAGTAGTTAACAACTCTTAAAGAACACAAGCTCCCCACATTTTGCTTATTCAGTAGTTGAGCAGTAAGCACTTTACCTGCTAGGGCAAACTGGGATTATGCATACAAATTGCTTCATATTCTTCACCCATCAGCACCAGCAATGGCCGAGTGTAATCAGGACTCAATTACAACCTCACCACAGTTATCCACTGATGCTGTTCACACAGCTGAAAAAGATGCTTTACTTCTAAAGCAGATCTGACCTCTATGAGCCTTCAGCTCACTGCCCAAGTGTAGCAAAAAAGTAATAACAAAAAAGTTAGTAGTTAGCACACTAAGGAAGGGAAAAAAAAAAAAAAAAAAAAAAAGAACAACACACTTGCCATCAAGGAAGAATAGATGTTCCAACGGGAAACAGACTGGAGCCCAGATGATTTCAAATCCATCTCAGTGAAGAGTTTTACACTCTCAGCTGTAACTCACTCATTCCCATTTTCTAGAAGGTTTTATTGAAGTCTGGGAAAGTTAGAAAGAGAGCACAAAAATGTACTAGCTTTGAATTCTTTGGAAGACTGTAAAAAGTGATATTATATACTGTGACTCTTCTGTTAGCTACTTGGCAGCATACTATAAAAGGGGTGCAACCAGCAGCTCACTTTCCTCATGCAGGTAAAGTGATTACTGCTGCATGCCCAGCAGTCGTTGCTTTGACCCTGCCACTCTGGCAGCTGGTAGCTCATCAAGCCACCTCACACGCAAAACTTATCTCCCTACTTTTCTGGGGGCACTGAGGAAACTTCTCACTTCTAAAGCCAACTTCAGTCTCCCCTCACAGCCATCTCTCACCAGCTCCATTATTAACTGTTTTAATAGCCTGGAAAGCATGTGTGTTGGTGTTCTCTGTGATAGACTATCAACTCCATGCCAACTGGGTCTGGAAACATAGAAATCACGGCATTCAGGAGCCTTTTATTGGGCAACCTTCTTCTGATTTATTCTATAAACTAGCTGCAGCCAGCATCTAAACTGTGAATGGGATTGTTAAACAAAATAAAATATCCTAAAGGCAGATGGTAGCAGAAAGCTGATCTGAAGGAGGCAGCAGGTAGAGATGAAAAATTCTGAGACACACACGATGAGCTGAGAACAGCTCAAAATTACTGGCTGATTCCTTTGCAGTTTTGCTGTGTTTCTGATGCATAGAAGGAAATGTATTTCATCTCAAAATCATTTGTGAGTACTGAAACTTGGGAAGAGGAAGTCTTCTGGGTCATTTCAAAGAGGAAGACCATTATTTGGAGATTTTCCAGTTCTGTGAGGACAGCCAAATTAGGCTGATACTGCTGTGAAAAGGGCTCTTCCTCTCTCTGACACCTCCTCAGTTGACTGCATTTTGTTTCAGAACTTCTGCGCTTAGTAGGAGGCAGCTGAGGTGGGCAACAAAACTTAGGTTTAACAAGGGAACATTTTCTGAACTACGAAAAAAGAATTCAGCTTGCAGAAGTCTGAGAAGGTGTGTCGAGAAGACTCCTATTTGATCTGAACCAGTCTGCCCAGTGCTAAGAATAGAAGAACGAAATGCCCCAAAACAAAACCCCGAGAGCCAAGTATCCTCAAATCCTAAGACATTTTCATTGATTCTACTACCTGGCTCATTTTTCCTACATGCTACTGCTTAATGGAAAATAGCCAGCAATCACACTTTCTTAAACACAGCATCACATTGCAGGAATACCATGAACAGAACCTGCCTAGCACCACAGAGTCAGGCTTTAAAGTGCAATTCTCAGAGAAATAACAGTTAAAAGGTATTTGTCACCACACACACACACACCTGCTCCCTGAGGGGCTCCATTATCCCTTTAATGTGCAGTGAAGGAATACCAGATCGTCTCCTCTCCCCATCCCTCCCATGTGTCTTGCAGTCATGCCTGCTTAAGTTTGCTGACAAAAACACATATTTACATGGTCATTAGCAAGGGCTTGAAGGAAGGAGCTTTATAAGCTCTCATCTTGTGCCTCAAAAACAAAACTACCCAACAAACGATGCTTTCAGAAACTCTGGTTAGAAAAGCAACTGTGTTTCATGCTTCAGGGTTTGAGCTGTTCACCTGCAAGAACTATGGCAGCAGCAATTTTCTCCTCACCACTCATTAATATCCATGCTGTGCTCTGTATCATGCAGGAGCACTGCACCGTATAGCTCCAGAGCTGATAGAGGTCTCTGCACCCTCTGCCCATCTCTGCGCCCTGGGCTAGTTACACAGACTGTAGCAGCCTGGGGATTGGGCCTGCATTTCACCATTCTCTAAGATTCATCCTGCCATGCACTGAAATGCGTTATGCTCGGAGCACCCACCTGCCCGAGTGCTACAGCACGGACAATGCTTAATAAGCTCATTGCCTTCGCTATAGAAGCTAATGCAACCAGAAGCCAAATCAAAAATACGGAGCTCCATGTCTGCAGCCAAAGGTCAGCAATGGGTCTAAATGTTGCAAGCACTGTATCTGCAGTGCAGTTGCTGGTTTCCAGGATCCATGTTCAGCCTGGTATGGTGGCACCAGGATGGTGTCTAGACTTCACAGTTCAGACCTGTGCAGAAACCCTGGGGTAAGGGCCTCCAATTCATAAGATGTATCAAGAGTGTAACACAATGTCTTGTGTCAAATCCCTCAGGCTTACAGCTCCCTAGGTCTGCAGAAAACTCCTGTCAGAATTCGGCCACTCAGATGAGCAGCTCTTCTGAGGAAACTTCTTAAACAACATCCTGCAACCAAGCTAAGCAGGGTGGCAGTGACCTTACCCGAGATCTTAACAGTATCAAAGGCACCCAGACAGAATTCTGCAAGCCCACCACAGCCTACTCAGGAAGGACAAGAAAAGGAGGCAGATTTCACCACCTATGCTTTGAGCAAACCCTGCTTGAAACTCCTTTCATCCCAAAGCATTCTTCCTTAGGAGCTCTCAGTCCTTCTTTAGAGATCCTACTTTTCCCCTCCTACTAAAAGTGTGTTTAGCCAAGTCCTACTCGACCATTAACCCATGACTAAATCCATGGCCGGGAAACCAGAGAATTGTTCTGGAGCCTATCCTCCTTTAAAGAACCAGGTCAAGCTCTGACCAGCGGTATATAAATATAAGTGAACTATAAATGTTTTAGGGTAACATTGAAGAAAAGATCTGCTTTTTTTTGAAAAAAGAAAAAAAAAAACAACACTAGAAGCAACCAAGCAACCTCTGCTTCTCAGAGCACATTTTTCCCCAAAGATGCCAAAGCTGGCATTTCCTAGTCTAAGCTCTACAGAATAATCACACCGTTTAGAAAATAACTCGTGTCTCTGGAGTTCTCAGTTTCCCTATTTGTCAGTAGAAAATGAGACGTTTCCTCAAAGTATACAATAAAATAGCCTCTAGCAATAGCCTGCAATGCTTCGCTTTACAATGCTTTTTATGAGTGTGTGCGTGCGTGTGTGTGTGGTCTCCTCGGAGTGCTTTCATACTCATTTACACAAATGACACAAACAAATGACACAGACTCAGGACAATGAGAAGCAGAAAGGGAAATACAACCATCATACACGCAGCTGCTTTGAATAGTCTGCAGGAAAGTGGTTTGCTCTGTGGCAAAGAGATGTTCTGCTCACTGCCAGGTCTAGATGGGGAAATTACAACAGGTCCTGAGGAGGGGCAGCATGCAGTTACATTGCTCCCAGAACAGCCCAGCAGGGCCATTACTCAAACTCCTCCTGGGCTCTCTTACTGCTCCGGGAACAGAGTTCTTTGACCCAGATTTGAATGCAATCTATATTAATATATCACCCAGTCAAAGCAATAATACCCAGAAGGAGGTCCTGGGAGGGAGGCAGGGGTCCAATTTCCAGCTCCTTTTCTACTCCTCCTCCACTGCACAGTTTGTTCCAGCCAAGTGGAATTTGCGGGTCTCTGCAAGAGACCTCTCTCTAGCTTGCATCTGAATGTAACGGAGCTCCTTTCATTTGTGCTGCCCTGGGATGCTGTCATCTGCTCCTAGCTAGTTGACATTAGGTAAGACTGATGAAGGTCTTTAAAAATATGCCATAAAAATTGCTACAAAAAGTTGTTTCTTCCATGGACAGTCAGAATTTCTATCTGTATGGGGAGGAAGGAGGGATTGTCAATTCACACGTGCACAGACAACATGGCAAGAAGGTAGTGAAAGAAAATTCATCTACTTGAACACTTCCCCCCACCTTTTCCTTTTCTTTGCAATACAGATTAATTCATCTCTCTATGTACAAAGAGGCATGGACTGCTTCAGCACCACATAACGCAGCAGTTTCATTTAGCCATGACTCTCCAGAGGGCAGAGTTCTCGCGAGGCCAATGCTAATGCTCAGAAGCACAGACTTAGCAGACTATCCCCTGTGGCACCAGAAACACTTCCCTCTCTCCCCCTCAACCTTCAGAAAAGGCAGGGAGGGAACCTGCCTATGGAGCAACATGCCCACCAAAAAGCTATAAACAGAAACTTATCCCAGAAGGGCGATAAAGCAAATAATAGCCGTATTTATCTTCCTAGAAATGCCTTGGTACAAGACAACAAAATAGAAGGTAGGATCATTTGTTGTTCTCTGGTTTTAAGAGATTTCAGAGGAGATCTGTTAATCTTGCATGATGTTAACAAAAGCTCCCTGAATGTAATAGCTATAACCTTTCAGGGACAAGAGCCTTTTCCTTTGGCAAAAAAAAAAAAAAAAAAAAAAAAAAAAAAAAAAAGCTTTTAGGAGACAGTGGCTGAAATGAGTTTGGATTTTACCTCAGGATGAGTTCCTGTTCTGAACAACCTGCTTGTGGCTTCCTCTTCTCTGTCCAACTGCATGCAACATAAACTGGTTCTTATTTATTTCAGAACAAATTATTGGGGTTTGCTCATTTAAATTTCATGAGAGTTATTACTCTCTCTCGTGCTTGTGACAGTGCTTCCCTCAAATAGCCTCAAACGCACTGGGACTAGTGAAGGCTGGAGGAGTCCAGCTAGTGCAAGTAATAACAGCCTGGCATGACTGTGATAGGTAGATAGAAAGAGGTCTGCTGGAAAGGACAAATCTTCTCTAAAGAAGTGTGGCTGGAGGAAGGAGATGTGGTGGAAACGAGAGGAAAACAGATGTAGAGAACACAGATAAAAAGAAAGCAATAGAAAATACAGGCAGTAACTTTTGGCTTCTTTACTTGGTTGCTCAGTTTTAGACCTCCAAGCTAAAAATCGCCTAAGCCCATTCATTCCGCATCTCAGTTTTCTCATTATGCTGAGATGATAAGTGTGACGTGTTAGGACACTGTATCATGATACTGGCCTTAACTGCAGGTTTACCAAAAGGAAACCAGCTAGGTCACTTCACTACTGAGCAAGCAGTGCTCTACCAAATGTGAGGAAGGATGTGAGAAAGGATGCAGAGACTGCTGACAAAGACACTGGAACAGTACTTGGGAGACCTGTGATTTAGTCTTTGTTTACCCTGAGCAAGTCACTTCCCACCCAACTCTACGCCTCTTTCCCGCAGCTTTTGGATCTGTGGACTGTCTTTCTCCATAGTTAATCAGTGCCCAACATAATAGGATCTCGAGTCTTTATCAGGGTCTCTAGCTAAACAGTGGCACTCAAAGGATGAGGAACTGTTTTTAAGAAAGCAGTTTCTCTGGGAACCGCAAAAATGAAGTGAGAACTCAAAGGTATCTCAAGTATTACCAATTCTGAGTCAAAAAAAAAACTCCAAGATTAATCCAGATACTGTAGTCATTCTTTTTCATTTAATCACAATGAAAAACAACCTTTAAGAAATGATAAATCCGCATAAGAAGGGCTGTGGTTGTTTCTTCTAAATGAACTAGAGACAGACGGTCTCCTCTCGTACAGTCACGAAGGTCAAAATTAGCCACCCCTAAGACTAGCAGTTTCTTGAAATTTTCAAGTGCTTGTGCCTGGTCATTATGACTAATCCACTCTCCAGAATGAGAAAGGTCAAATGAAGAACACCACTCCAAACAGCGCAACGACTTCTAGCCATGGCTGATGTGTAATGCACTCAGACATGGTGTCAACAGCTGCTCCTAAAACCCAGTGAGTCAGCCTTTCGAAAGAGCTTGTCAACTCTCACTGTTAGCGCTTTCACATAGATTATATTTACTCCCCAATGTTTAAAAATATCCTTTTAAAACTTTGAAAACAAACTACGTTTCCCTTACAGAATTTGTCCTTTCTCCCCCCACCGGCTGGCTGACCAAGAATGGCAGCTCTCTCTCTCATGTATTTAGAAGAAAAAATTCCTAACGCTTCTTTTCTTCTTCACATGCTGACAGCCAAGGCAAAGGCAGGCTCCTGTTTCCAAACTGGTATACAAGTAAGGAATTTCCGGTCTCTTACACAACTTTTTCCTGCAAACAGCAGTCAGTACTGCAGAGTACTGTGGTAAGTGTTTTGCTCACCAGATAGGAGACAAAGGCAAGGGGTGACTTGCCTTTCGTCCCACAACGGGCATTGCAAGCACATATTCCCTATCCATCCCCTACTCTAATCACCAATCTCCTTTGGATGCTGTCATTTAAATAAAAAGGCCTATTGGAAATGACAGGTGAAGAAAGCAGCCCAGGCATGAAATGCACTCTAAAGTATATTAATAGAAGGTTGCCAGACAAAACGGCACAAGGCATTTGATCGCATCATCTTAAGCTTGTTGTTCATGCTTCTCTGCATCTGGCTGCGTGATTTCTGCCAGATTCTCGGCTGGAAGAGCGGGCTAGGATTTGCCTGCTTTCCCTAACTCGTGCCGGGCTCAGCTGCAATCACGCAGAGCACTGAAAGAAATCCCTTTGAGTCGGGATTCATTCCGAACATGTAAAACCCAGACAAATGACTGCTTCTCCAAAGTGAATCCCATTTCACAGCAAGTAGGTTATTAGTGTGGAACTCCATACAAGTAGCCTGCATTCAAAAGCCCTCTGCATTATTAATAGAAGATGAGCTTTTGACATCAAAGGAGAACCATTATGTATGCTAAACGGTGGCAAAAATTGTACCCGCACTTCAAACCTTTTCAGTTCTTTGTCCCTTGTAAATCAATCAAGGTTGACAGATGCTTTAAGGAGAGTAATCTTTTCAATGATACTGTCAATGGATAACATAATGGAACATTGTCTCTGTGCTGTGTGAAGACATGGAGCTAGTCAATTATGGACAACACTTCATGCAGCCGCCAGTTTTCACTTGAAGTGCTGCTGTTGAAGTATTATAATCCCAACAAATGGCCGCAGCAGCATACAATGTAAATGAGACCTCCTGAAGCTTTGGAAAATTAATTAGTAACAACAGTGGTCCATTCCCACACTTTCAAACACCAGCCTGGTAATGTTAACGATGCACTTCCCCCCTTCCCTTTGAGCAGTCAATAGGGCATATTTACATACACTATTTTTAATCTTCAACATTTTCCCCTCTTTTTGAAAATGTGGAAAGGTCTAGATTCCCTTCCTCTCTTTTGAGCAGCAAACTTCACGCCTGATATTTCTAACCAGTCACATAACCCACACAGCTGGAGCTGAAAACAAGAGATTAGACTTTCCCACCTGGACACAGCAGTAACATTCACTCCTCACACTTATCACATGTATGACAATTTGTCACTCTCTCGTTTTCCAACATCTCTACTCCTTGGCTGTCCTGAGAGGAATGCCTTGAATGGAAAGCAGGGGAAAGCTCCTGATCTCAAGAGATCAGTGGGATGCAGTTTGAAAGCCCTTCTTTTGGGCTGAGCAGAGTGCGGGGACATTCTCCTCTGCATGACACATTAGCTTACTATAGGTGCCAGCAACACCTATATCCAATGCAGCATAGCTGGACCTAAGTTTGATTGCCAGCCGCTACAGAAAGGAGAGAGAGTCAAAGGGGAGGGACTGCTCTGCTCATTTAGTTATCGTCTTTTTTTTTTTTTTTTTTTTGGCACTATATTCTTTTCTCAAAGATTTTTTCCCTTCATCAACCAAGGCTTGTGCTAAAAAGATGACTTAATGTCCTGTAGGAACAGAGAGAAATTCCACACTTGAGCACAAGATTGCAAGGTATTTGTTTAGGGTCTGTGCTAGAATGTGTTTTTGAAAAAAGCAGGTGCAGATAAGAAACTCAGTCACTGACATCTTCTAGGCAGTTCCTTGAACTCAAGCCCTCTCCCCCAGGCTCCAAGCAGCTGGCAGCAGATGCTGCTGCTTTTCCACCTCATTTAGTTTTGGATTCTGCTCTTCTCAGAACCCTCACAACAGTTGGCCCAAGGGACCTTTAAACTTCAACAGTCCCCAGAAGCTCCAAAACATGCCTTGATCAATCAATACCATGGGGCAACAGAGGTGAAAAGAGCCATACACCCACATGAGGCATGACCAGGCCGGTTGCCTCTTCTGGTAGATCCTAGGCAGAAGAGGGTATTGTTTTCTCCTAGCAGAGTCCCCCTCCTGGGACTAGAAAAGAGAATCATAGAATCACAGAATCGGTAAGGTTGGAAGGGACGTCTAGAGATCATCTAGTCCAACCCCCCTGCTCAAGAAGGGTCACTTGGAGCACGTTAGACAGGGTTGCATTCAGGTGGGCCTTGAATATCTCCAGAGAAGGAGACTCCACAACCTCTCTGGGCAAAATACTCCTGCACTGGTACAGCGAGAGCCACAGCAAAGGATATCTTCTAGCTGGCCTCAGAAAAGCCACAGAACGATCCAACCTTCCCCCCCCCCCCCCCCAATCTTGTATAAAATAAACTGCCTTAGAACAGAGGGACTGAAAGAAAGGAAGTTTCAATTCCTCCTTCCTTTTGCTGGAGCAGATCTGGCTAGAAAACTTTGGCACAACTCCATCTCTATACCCACTGCCTACTCATCATCTCCATAGGGCAAAACAATTTCTTGTTCTATTTCAGGACAATCTCAAATGCCTGCATTTCTCATGGAATTGAAAGCCCTAATATTCAACTAAATATAAGATCTTAACATGAAAGATGAAGCACCTGCCGCTGTGTGCATAAGATCACAGCTTACTACTTTGGGAGAAAATAAAGGTAAAAGGAGAGATGGTGACTAATCATGACAAAGTATTTATGTAGTCCTCTCATCATATTAAAATAAAATTCACACAATAAAGTTAAGCCAGAGATTTATCATTAAAATAATGAATGAGAGGGGAAAGATGAATTAAGAGAAGCATTGCTTACATAGGAGAAGTCTTCAGCATTCTGACAGAGTAGCTTAGGGAAAATAGCCTGTCGCTGAAATCTTTCCTCATCTTCAAAGATGTTCCCATACATGAAGCCATTCATCATGGTGGAGTGGGCATGGATGTCAATATAGAACTCCAAGTTAATCTTCTGTTGAGGGAAAAAACAAACAACAACATCAAAACTCAGCATGAGATAAATCACAAGTGCGTGATGTATGTGAAGCCTCCTGTAAATGCAGGACTGCCATCCTTAAATCTAACCACAGTGCCAGCATGAGAGAACCATGCTAAACATATTACTTTTGTGCATCCAGCCATTCATGCCTCTTTGTGGGTATCTGCGTGATACAGCACGGGACCTCACTGGACATCCCCCACCCGTTCTGAGCAAACTTGCGCATTTATGCAGTACAGGACACTGTGCAAAATAGAGCCAAGACATTACCCTTTGCTTTGCTACAGGGCTCAGTGCCTCTGCACTGATAAAAAAAATACACATCTCCTAGTTCCAGAGCTAACTTGTTCAGCCACAGCTTGGCTATCTCTGCATGGCTCTGCATTGCAATATGTAGGTGCATCCTTTCTGCCAGCAAAACCAGGCTCAAAACTGTGCGTAAAAAAAGACTTTCTTCAGCATTTCCACTAGAATTTATTTCAGTTTAAGGAGAAATACTCCATTTTTCTAAACTTACTTTACATCTGGAAATTCACCTTACTCACCTCCCACTTTGTAATGCTCCATTACAGAGCAAAACACAAAAAGCAAGTGCGTTCAATATCCCTCTGCTTGTAGCTTTCTATTTGATTCTACGTATACACTCTTGCTTCAGAGAGAAACACCAGAACTTCCAATACTAAACTTTCTAATTTCCATATATCCTTTCAGGATCACCTCCTCTACATCTGCTTAAAAAACAAGTCCTCACAGTGCTCCAAATTTAAGCCTTAGTCTCCAGACATAGGTCTCCCAGTGTCACAGGAAAAAGGTTCTCTCCTTCACCTGGCACCTTTTATTTTATTTTTCCCCATCTGAAAGCCACAGATTTTCAGGTAACAAGCTAGTATTGCAAGAGACGCCCACGAAGCGAATAGCCTCCAGTTATTGCATCTAAACCCTCAGCGTCAGAAGAAAGGCTGCAATACCAGCCACTAAGACTAAGATTGAACATGACTAGGAAGCTCTGAGAAAAAGCTGCTCAAATCTCCTGTTCAGGGACTCTTTTTTTCTCCTTTGCGTGAATTATAAGTGATACTAATTCCACGGCCATCAATGGCAAAGATGAGGTGCTCACCCTGATCACTACGTGCAGTGCCACTGACATCCATGAGAAGGCAACACCCAGTACTAAACCGTGCTACCAGGACAGATACCGCTGCACTACCCAGTTTCCCGAACACTTACGGCTTCTGGTACTGAGCAAACTGCGGTCTGTAACCAGACACTGACAAATCCGCCCCCATTACCCGGCCCCCGTGAGGCCAATAAGAACCATCCTTTCTGACTGGAGGGTTAAAACTCACATCTCTGTCCCAAGAGCTGAGATGCCAAGGGTGGAACGACAGAAGAGGACTCCACTTGCATCAAAATGTTATGACACTGAGCCAGGTAGCCTTCAGTGGCAGACAAGGACTCTGGCCACTAAAATGCAACACGGGACTCTCAGGCCCTGCATCTAGTCTGCATACTAAATTTGCTCTGGATATAGAGTCAAGCTGGAGAACATTGAGGACAAGAAAGTCCAATGTAATACAGAAGCAGTTCATGTGACAGCAGTGTCAGCTCTTCCAGACAGTCTCTACTGGGGGGAGAACATCATTTGGTATGCAATACTAATATGATACAGATTTACTTTCCCTTGGCAGAAAACCAACATACAATACACAGTGACTGTTTAGCTTAATTAAACAGCCTAGAGAGAGTAATATTGCATCTTATTAAGCCTCTTCTATGTTAAGATGTTAAGCTAATGCAATATCAATATCTGACCATGCTTCATAGGAAAAGGAACATTTGATTATATTTCACTCAAATACAATAAATTGTTTATTACTGCCAAAACGTTATGCTGTGCTACAGACCAACACAATAAACCACACAGCTGCTATTTGGAGATACAACACTAAGGAGGAGGATTAGCATCAACAGGCTGAAATACTGCATAGGATTTTCTCCTCTCCAAGCATATAGAAATTAAAAGCAAGATTGAATATTGAAAATTGAATATTGAAAGATATTGAAAATATTTTTCATAAGATAATTTTCTTATCAGAAACAGAATTTGATGAGGTCGGGTGCCCTCATGTCCTCATAAAACAGAGCACGTTTTAGATTCTTAAAACAGTGACCTGATACTGATGTAAGGAGATAATCTAGTTTATTTTAGTACAATTAGACATAATTCTTTATAGGGATATATTTACTAATAAAAAGTTATTGATAGCACAGCAGGAGAAATAAAAATGGACTAGTATCATTTTCCATCTTAAACAACGCAATTAAAGGTGCTGGCTTGAACAGTATGATTTGTGCGGAAGTTTCATACAATAATTCTTCATTCATAGCTCTCGAGTAGTTTTTCAAAAAAAAAAAAAAAAGTATCAACAGGGATAGAGGCAGAGGCACAGATAATAAAAAAACTTGCCAAAGGTTAATCCAACAAGAAATTCACATTTAGAACACGCGTATCCTGAGCCTCATCTTACCATTCAACTGATCAAGTCATCCAGCCTAACATAGTATCACTATACTACAGAATGTTTTCTAAATTCTTGCAGGATTCTTGCTAAAAATTTGCTGATAAAAGTATTCTGGAGAATTTACAGGAAATCTTTTGTGATGCTGCAGTTTCTTTGAAGCTCTTTTTGATTACCAAAAGCATTTGCAGATAGCCTAGTTATAATGGATATTTGTGTAGGAAGAGTGTTCTTTGCAGAGCTTAACCTTTAGGTGAAGGTTAAACTTCCTGACTGTTTATTTGAAAACTATGACATTCAACAGATACCTCATCGTTGGGACAAATGATTAAAAGCATTCATTCAATTATTCATTACAACACACTTCAAAAGCCATCTCTTAAGTCAGCCAACAATAACTATTCAACTAGTTCTTCTGGTCTTTGTTCCTCACCCTCCTGCTGAACATATCAAATCTCTATTTCATATATTTCTGCCCACCAAATACAGTCAAAATTTGCAACTACCCATCCTATTCAGTAAGTTGTTAAACATAGCTATAATAATTGCCAGTTAGATGCACTACCCTCAGACACTGCTGTGCGTGAGCAGAACAGTATTTCAGTGTTTCGCGTTTCTTTTTTTCTGATCACGTTCATTATTTTATCAAAGGGAAACATCTTGAGCATTCTCCATTACAGAACAGAATAACTTAGAGCATTGTTAATATAATACATGAGCTTCTAATAGAAAAATTCCCTTTATTCACAAGGCACAAAGATATTCTGCCCTTAAAATGGACAATAGCAGCCTAGTCATTGGGACATTAAACACAAAGTTTGCCTACTTGTGCCCCAAATAGTAACAGTCTTGTTTGCAGATGTGTTTTGCAGAAGAATTAAGCCATGTTCCTGAAGAATAAGGACATTTCTTTCTATCTCTGTGCGTGTAGGAGACAGACTGCAGGACATACATATTCAGGAGTACTTTACATGTAGGAAATGTTTCACCCACTGTCATACCACAAATTTGAGCACTGAAATAAAGGATACAATATTAGTTTCACGTTTCAGTTGAGGTTCGCCGGAAGCTTTTGACATAATTATTGGCCTCCTGCAATTCAGGCAGGATCATAGAATTAACATTATTAAACATATAATGTCACCAAATGGTGAGAATTTCAGAAAAACAGCAGAAAAATGACCTTCTGAAATTGTTTCTCTTGGAGGTAGGGAGAATTTTAACAGGAAAATTAGGTTAATAAATGTATGTGTGTATGTTACATGTGCACAAACACATTAAAACATAAGCCAATCCTGTGTTAAGTCATGGGGTCTCTGACAGCATCTGTACAACAGAACCCACCCTGATTTCCACCCTGATTATGGCTTCTTACTTGTAGATGCTACTGCATTAGAATGGGAATAAATTTAGATGTGGCTCAAAGTCTCAGAGTCACATTTGTTTCAGCCTTTAAGCGGAAAATAATGAACAGCCAGGCTCAAACATCTCTGGCTGCCATAGCTGCCTTCCGAGAGACTTACAAGTTATATCCTACAATATGATATTAAACTCATCATTTTCTGCTTTAGAGGTGGAATGCAAAATGATTCAGATGCCTTATAAAAATCATCATGCAATTTCATTCCCTCAAGTGTCTTGTCTTTAAGCTTACAAGCAACAGCAGAGATTTTCTCTCTTATACTCTTTTTTTTAAGTAAAGCTATAATTACCTGGATGACCCTGCTTATGGAGTTGGAAAAAAATAAAACAAAAGTAGACTTGGTCTTTGCTTTCTGTCTGTGTCAAAATAGAAATCACTCATTGGACTGATAGAGATAATGTTTGAATCCTATTTCTGAAAAACAGCAGAAACCTGCTGTGCTTTTAAGAGAATGGTCTTTGCCTCTTCTTGCCACTTCCCACATAAAAACAGAACAAATAAATAAGCTAACAAATTTTTTCTCTAAAGTTCATTTGAATCTCTGCCTTTGTGATGCACCCTTTTCAGTGTTATCCTGGGTCCATCTAAAGTTTCTGATGGATTGAGAAATATACATATAAATTAGGAAGGAGGAAAAAAAATGAAAGAAACTATGGAGAAAGAGTAAAAGCTCATATTCATTGTCAAGATCGAAATAGTCAAAGTACCACAGAAATGGCAAACTGGTGCATGTTGCTATATAGAAGGTTTTGAGAAAATATATTCTCACTTGCCTGCATTTTTATTTTCTTAGTTGAATGCCTTTGGAAGGTCAGTAATTAAAGAGGAAAAGGGAAGAATGATGTTAATAGGCAGTGCTGGTATGAATAAAGTTAGATTTTGAACAGTGCAATTACAGTTCTTAAGGAAATAGAGATTAAAAAAAAAAATCGATAAAACTGTAATAAAAGGATAAATGTGCATTGAGCCCAGAACATTGGCCACTAGAGAGGCAAGTGATGCAGGAAAAAGCCAGCTCTGTCCACCAGCTGTCACTTCAATATGAATTTTATTAATTCTTGGGCATAGCAATTGGTTTAGAGGAAGAGTCCAAAAGCCTTCTTCACTCTGCTATTTCATATGGCAGGGTGGGCTGAACTCCTTGCAATGTTTCATACAAGACGTACAAATCATGGGTTAACATTAGTGGCAGAGAACATAAGAGCCTCCAGGCAAGACTTTCCAGTCCTATTGCTCAGCCACCGTTGAAAGCAAATGGACCTGCAACAGTTTGCACCAGATAAGCAGTGTGTCCCTTTGGGTTCAGAATAGATTCAGAACTACCTAGAAGCTTGGTTCTTAGAAACTTCCTCAAACCTAGGATCTCTCAAAAGAAAATTCTGCAAAGGTGTCAGGGATCCTTCTTCAAATACACACAGGAGCCCACTGTCACCTATTTTGGTAGCTCCTACAGTGGCGGCACCAGGAACTACAAACACGTGCTATTATGCAAAATGAAGGACAACTGGCCATGCAGAATCACACGTTCAGGAGCCAACACTGAGCTTGACAGCACCAGGCTGGGGTCTTTCTACGCCAGAGGACTCTGCTCAATGCCTTGAATCACTCCTCAGGGATGCGCACAGCTGTCTCCCACAGATTGTGCTAAGGATAGTAAGGCAGAATTTGTGCTCTCTGGACAAGGTCTGCATTTTCAAACTTTTTTCAAAATATCTGGGTTTGGATTTGGTTAGGTGAAGGCTCAGACTGGTTCTAGTTGTATCCCAATTGCTTCCCCCCCCCACCATCTACCTTTTCCCCCCCCCCCCCCTCTCTCCATAAACTTGACAGGATCATTACTCTCTCTCTCAAACACTTTGGAAGTCAAACACTTCCCAAAATATTTTCCTCTAGCCTCTGGAGGACAGGCAAGTCAGTACTACAGTGTCCTCTCCAATTTTGCAGATGATGCAAGCTGCATCTTATTTGAGGCGTTATTTCAGAGATACACCACTACCTGTTTGTAAACCATTTGTAATCATTTCCTCCTTTCATTCATCATCTCATGATCCACCTTCTCCAGTCACCTTTGTGCAACATCAGGGCAACAAAAGCAATTATTTACATGGGAAATTAATGGAAGGAAAGTGGTTTACTATTTTTAATAACCTTCCTTTCCTCTTCTTGCTTCCAGAGAAGAAAGTGAAAATGTTAGTTTAGATCCATGCTTATTACCACTGATACCAAGCACAAAAGTCAGCTTCTCCCTCTTCCTTTAGGGACCTTTGCACAATCTGAGAATACTTCTTTCTTGAAGCAGCAGCTTGCAAACACTGATGTACAACTAACTCTGCATGATCAGCCAGCTCTTCGTCACACTTCATGAATTTTTTCAGATTGTTTCAATAATGTTATGAAAGCTGTCATCTTTTGGGATGGACCGCTCCAACCTAGTTACTAGTCAAAAGTCATTATTTACCCGTCTGATTGCTTGGCAAGTTCTCACTCAGAATAACAGCAAAGATAGGCATAATCAACAAAGATGGGCATAATCCGACCTGACTCATCATAACCATTAGTGCCTCAAAGAGGATGGAGAGGACGCTATAATAGCACTGTGTTGGCTCCACAGCTTCATATGGCAGAATAATGGCATGTCCAACAGCGTTGTTTTCTTGCCTGCCTAAAAGAGTGAGGGATGCTTTTATCCACAGAAGAAAAACATGGAGTCCCCTTCAGTGGGCTTGAATGCTGCTCCAGTATGCCCATCAGTAGGCCTGAAAGGATTAAGGACGTAAACTCATAGTTTTGGCACAGGAGTGGGAGGTCAGCAACGTGTATATTCTGATTCTGGTTCTTACTCGATCTGCTTGCTTCTCTCACCTGCCAGTGCAGATAACAACACCTCCTGAGGATTAGCTGATGTTTGTAAAGCACTTTGAAGATATAAAGCATCACAGTGTGCACAAGTTGAGTATTAATTCATCTGCCAGGCTGATTCACTCTTTGACCCGTCTACGGAGGCTTCTAGTTAGTGTCATCTCTGGCAGCTTCTGCAATTCAGGCACCTGTCCACCAGCTACTGGACTGAAGCCAACAATTCACACAGGACACAGAAGAGCCGTCAGATGGTAGTAACATTTGGTCACGACAGGCCTGAATTGGATTTGAAAGGGTGACCTGGAGGTGAAAGGCTCTGTCAGGAAGCCACTTCTGTTAAAATGCATATTAAATTAGAGAGGGGCAAAAGAGACAATTTTAAGACCCGGATCAAGTTTAGACAAGACTTTTGGGTCAGCTGCATAGAAGTTCTTGTATAACTTTTATCCCAGATGAATAGGAAACAGGAAATATGCTCTTTCTGGATTCTAGGCCTGACCTCAAGCCAAAAGTCTAATGGTGGGTCCGAACAAGGAGAGTCATTCTTCTGTCTCATCCCTTCTCTCCTCTTAGTCATTAGGCAGAAGATCTAAGGCAAATGAAGTGACTTTTAAGATAGTTTATATTTACACTATGGAACTTACTGCCACTAGATTTTGGCCAAAACCCAAATGAGCTCAAAGATCAGTTAGCCAAATTAGCAGGAAAGAAAAAAATCCTTCATGTTATTATACATAAAGTGGACACAGCTTCTTGGTCAGAAAATTCCTAAACTACGCATTGCCAGAAGCAAGAAAGGAAATGGTACTGCCTATCTTCCCTGTTCTTACAGTCTATCCTTAGGCGTCTGCAATAGGCCTTTGGATAATAAGTCAAATAGCCCTTGGGTGTGATGCAGCATGGCTGTTTTTATTTTCTGGTTAGACTTTAATTTGTATTGCAGAATATGACATTTGTAGTTCTTGGAAATAAGCGGTTGCTTCGTCATGAAAAACATGCTTTTCTACAGTTTAAACTGCCTACTTTAAAAAGAGATTAGACAGACTACTGGAAGGTAGGTTCTGCTTGGCATAAAGCTTTCAGCTCAAGAAGCCCCTAAACCAATGATTGGACATCAAAGGTAAAGACCACTCTACACATGTGGAATTTCTTATACAGGTCCCTGAGTGTCTCCTTCTGGCTACTAGGAGCACATCTGGAAAATCAGACTAGCTGGATCTGAGATCACCTTAGCAGCCATTCTTACTCTGCATAGGTCCATGTGAGGTAAGAAAGAGATAAACATGCCTGGATGCAAACTGCAAACCTGTCCAGACAAATGGGAGGAAACATCTCATGAGATGTGTCATTCAAAGGTTGTGTGGCCAGCTACTTACTGGGAAGAGACAGGAAGGCTCTAGATGGACATTGTGCACATGCTTTATTGATGAGTGACAGCTGAAAAAGCAAACTAGCTCTTATTCTTCCTGGCACAGCCTTGCCACAAACAGAAGTGATCCAAAGCCATTAGTTATACTCTGTTCCTTTGCAAGTTGCCTCTTTCTCATTCTTCCCTTGTACTTAGCTCAGGCAACAAGCATACTCAAGTAAGGTATAAAGCTAATAAACAGTAACACAAGGATGCTGGAAGAGACAGGGAACTATACACCTTGTGAGAGGGCAGGCATACTAACAAATAGAGCGAGTTGTATCTAATATTCTCTTTTTGACCCAAGACTCAACTGCAGCTAGGAAAATAGCCTTTCTTGGATTTTACAGACTCTGAGACAGCCTAGCCTCACAGATCAGCACAGCATTTTGCGTCACACTGCAGAATGTTTTCTCTGTGCTTTACATCTAGCAGTATTTATTATCTGTACAGTGCTATAAAAGCTAAAATGTAATGGTCATGTTAGAAAAATCTGCTTTTATGGCTGAAAGCACAACACATTATCCCTTTTGCAAGGCACTTACAAGCATCAGATGTATCTGAAACTTTTTCCCCTCAGATATTCCCCAACCCTCACTGGCCAACAGGCAACAGCACTGCTGTAGGCAATGTCACCTTGCGTTCTGCTTGTCGAGCCAAACAGCAGGGTAGCTATCTGTGGCTATAAGTACAGTCACAAGGTCTCAGAGACATTGTATCCCTTGCAAGCACGTACTGGGGACCACTATTTCCTTCAGAAAGAGAAGGCTCATCTCACAGAGCATCAGGGACTCAAGATTCAGCAAAACGGTACAAGAAACAACCAGAAGAGTGACAATCTGAAGAGAATTCAGCAGGGCATAACTAAACAAATCTACTGCAGGACTCTGAAGAACATCTCCTGCCCCAGACCGTGGCAGCTGACTTACAATGGCAGTGGTTGACAGAGAGATTCGGGGGGGAGTTTGTTTACTTTTTCACTTTTCATATGTGTACACATACGCATATATAAGCATGTGTGCATAAAAATCAGTCTTTGAATACCAAGAAACATTTTAAACTAGTTTTTATCCTTCTCTCCTCTGCAAGTGTTACAGCTGTCTACAACAGACAGAAAAGCAATTTGCTCTGAATTGTAGGTATATCAGGTCAACGTTTGATCCCTGCTCTCCTAAATGCTGCATCAGCACCGATGATTCACATACTGTTTTCAAGTTGTGAGTTGCATTAAACACTAGAGTGACTAGCCATTTCTGTAGTATGTATACTTTACTGACGACTTCAACAGATTGGCCCTACAATCTGATGACATTGTGAAGCAATATAATTCTGGTTTGTCAAGATCTTTTGAAAGACATAACAATTCACGGAATAGATAAAGTCTAAATATGCTGTACATCAACTTGGCTGTCACCAGCAAGACATACTAGGACCAAAAGTGATCTTTCCTTCATCCTGGACTAAGGAGCTAGCTGCTTCTTCTAGTTATTTTTGTAGATCTGGAGTCAGACAGATTGCTTGACTTTCTAATGACTACTTACTTCAGTCTTACAATCCCTCTTTTTCAGGTCCAGCTTGCTTTGGAAGTGTGAAACCCCCATTAACAAACGGCTATCACCCTCTGGTAACACAAGAATTTCTGTCTTAGACCCTGTATTAGCTCAGTAATCCCTGGAGAGAGATAGGTCTTTCAACATATGAATGAAACCACTAAGATCTGGATCACTCTGGAGGTCTCTTCCTCCCTGTCCATTGACCAGAGAGGATGTCAAAACTGCATTCCTAGTGTGAGCTCCTTGAATTAGTCCTAAAGTTAGAGCAGATGAATCCTTTGTTACCAGTTTTGCTTGAATCAAGAAAAATTTACGTCAGACCTTATGTATTTGTGCCACTCGCAAAGTTTCAAATCAATAGTCCATACACTGGAACTTTGTATACTTTGTTTTGTGGTCCCTCTATGGATTAACCTAAACCTGGAACACAGAGTAATTCAGATACAAAGAAAGAAATACCAATGTATTTCCCCTTTAAAAGTTGGAAATGCCAAAAATGTCATCAGAATATGACATTTCTGCATAATTGGATGAATTATAGAATGTAACATATTAACTGATGGCTTGCCAAAACCCATGATGATATAAAGAGGAGTCACATCTGCCCTATCTTCTTCATGGCAGAAAACAAATGAAAATGATTCTAATATGTTGACCTGGCCTTTCCAAAGACATATCACTGGCTCTGCTAACCAAGGCAACCAGAGAAATACCACAGGATTTATGCTGTTATTTTGAGTAGATCACACAAGACACAAACCAAATGTATGGAATAGCAGCTTAGTGAAAGTTCTGCGGAAGCAGAATGTGATCACACAAAACTTTGCCAGACAACTCATGGGGCCAACCAAACCTTCACTGAACTTGATCTCTTTCTCCTTATTTTCCCCAGCAGTTTCCTCTCCCTTCATACACAACAGTATTTTCTGAGTCAGAGAAAGTCCAGAAGCATATCCTAATAAACCATCTCGCTTTAACTCAAAATTTCTCTGAAGGTAGGGGGTTTCTGCTAATCTCTGATGTTTGGATCATGATCCCGTCATCATTACCTTTCTTATAGACTCTTCATTTGTTGGATATTGGTCTGTAATAAGAGGCAGGAAGGATAGTCATTTTTATAGTAACTACCTGCCAACAGATTTCAATTCTTTATCCTTTCAAAATCCCACATCTGTCCATGTCTCTAGGCACTAGTAGAAAAAGCTCTGCATTAGTTATTTTTATTATCAACATAAAAATCTTTCCATTTATTTATTTATTAAGAAAAAAAGCAGCTATCTACAAAACTCAGTTCGTTTTGTCCTTAGGCAGACATTTAAAGCTGTCTGCCAACTTCTTTTCTTAATAAAAAAATAAGCTAAAGTCTTTATTACACACTGTGTAACAAAATGCGACCAGCTACATTTACCCAGCTGAGACACACGGCATCCATTTATCAGGAAAATGTCTGTGGCTGAAAGAGGAAATATCCAATAAACAAGAGCAGCCCATTTCTGAAGTGCAAGCTATCAACAAGTTCTCACCAAGGCACCGAGTCCAGACATGCGCCCTGCCCCTGGCAGTAGCCAAGTCCACAGGGCACTTCTTGCACAAGGCCATGCTGCACAAGAGAGCAGGGGCAGATACTGAGCTTGTGCCAACTGAACTACCTCCGGAAAGGCAGGCAGTAGTGACCTGCCACTTCAGAGCTAGGCAATCTCAATAATCTATTCTGCTTTTGGGACCCAAGTTAACGTGTCTGCATGGTGCTATATCATATGGCTTCTCCTGCTTTTCCCTAGCACAGCAGAGAAAGGTGAAGCTTGTCTTGTCTGGTACCATCAGGGAGACACTATCGCATCCCCAACCATCAGCCCCTTAGACCCACGACCTGGAGCTATTTGAAACACCCACCTCCAGACTGCATCTTGGCTATTGTTTCCCAACAGCATAACATGATAAAGACTGAAAATATTTCCCAAACCACTTAAATACCTTGGACAAATGCCTCTTGGGCTCCAGTGTGAGCACACGGCAGGTCATCAGGACAGCACCTTCTGCCCAAAAACCTCTCGGCCTATTTCAACACGAGTAATGTCTCTAAAAGGCAGGAAGGATTCGGATTCCTGGCCAGGATATGTCAGAGCTGCTGCCTGCACTCTTTCTAGGCTAGTGACTGGCATGTTAAACCCAAACAACATATCTTCGGCTGACACTAGATGAAACACATTAGGCAGATGGCATGTTTTCTCTGCAAAAGCCAGCGCCAGAGTATTTCCTCCTAACGATCTCCTGTTCTTGTTCTCACAGCAAAATTAGCTTTAAAGTAAAAAGAAACAGAAAAATACATAACACAATGAGAGCAAAGATTACTATGTGGAAAATATATCAATATCAACAAGAGAGGGGTTTTATTCTTTCAATTCCATGGCTTTTATTTATATATATTGTTTATAAAAACAAACATCCTACTTAGTCAGACGTGAAAAGTCAAAATTTACATTTAAATGGAGGCATTTAGGTGCTTTTCCCCCCCCTCTCATCTCTTGAATGCAAAGTACAAAAGACTAAAAACTCTCAATTTTCCTAAGTGGAAGGACAACAGGTGAATTTGCATTCTGGGAACTATTCATTAAGTGAACAATGTTCAACTCAGCAGTGACTGAGGCCCAGATGATCAAGAGGAAAGGAGCACTGGCTATCAGGCCTGGCAGGGATCTGCGCAACAGCTGAGACCAGAGGTTGTGATCTCCTTGTGCCCTGTCCCGGAGGAGCAGCTTACGCCAAATGCAGCTCCCCGAGAACACCACCTATCTTTCCAGATGTACAGTGGGTCACTATCTGACTGAAAAATGACAGAAGTTAAAAGCCTGTTAGGGATTTCAATGCTACAACAGCCCTAATTTCCTTGCTGGTACTATTGTGGATGTTTAAGATATGAGGTAGCCTGCTTATAAGAGATAATAAAAAGATTTAAAACAAGTCCGTAATTGCAATTGCATAGTATTAAAAATTCTGTAAAAGAATGGGAATGGAAGCAAACGTGTGACAACTCTTAGAGCTCATCACCAGTTACCTTTATTTTCCTCCTGGCACTGATTCTAACTAGCGTGTCAATCAAACGGACATCCTTGTAAGCAATGCACGAGAATGCAAGAGCAGCACCCCGGTCCATGGATGGGCGCAGTAACATTTTTAACCATTTTGTCATGCTGGAGAACCATCGCAGTTACAGATGATGTCCACAGCAGCTCATTCAGTTCAGGGCCATATTGCCCCTCTCTGGCTTTTTCTGACATAAAGCTGAACCATAGTGTTAAAAGGACACAGGTGAAGAGGAAACTCACCGTTTTTAAAACAAGGGTTAACTGTGGATCCAGCCACAACTCTGTGTGGTTTTACACTGATTGTTTTTAACGCTCCCTTATGTGTTATATTGAGGGAAACCCATATAAAAACCCAGTTTGGCTTTATTTAAAGGTAGAGGAAATAGTATATAAATGGTTAGGAAAGCCATGCACACAAAAACCTAAATGCCCAAGAGGTGAGCGCACTCTTCACTATGTACCCAGCACTAGAAAATCTTTTTAAAAGTTTCAAGCAGACAGCGTTTCTAAACTCTTGGGATGCTATCTCAAGGCTTGCCTCACTATCACGAAGCATATTCTAATGTTCATCCATCATCACATTGGTCCTTCTGTCTTAGGAGGGATCCCCTCTGCGACATCCTCAAAACCAGCACAATAGTCCATTGTTTCTGCCACAAAACAATTCTAGCATTCTAGCCCTGCATAGCTTAAAAGCAGTACCTTTGTCAATTAATCCCTGTGTTCTCACGCTCAGCTCCAGCCCTTTCGTTCAGAAAGTATTTAAGCCCCATTTCAGACCAGCCTTGTGTTTTCACATGCATTTTTTAAGCAATCAGGCCAGTCTCAAGAACTCCTTCATTCCCACTTCCTTGACCCGTTGGTGGCTACTCATTTCCAGGTCCACTCAGTACCATGACCTGTGCCGGCAGAGGCTGCTGGGAGTCCCTGTTGTAATCAGTTGGGGGAAAAAGTCTAATTATTTGGAGAAGGGTGACTCTTTTTCAGCTCAATCAGCTCTTTGATCTGTTCATATATCATCCCCCTCAAGAGAATAAGCCAGATGATTCATGCAGAATTCCTGCATAAATCAACTACGTGGAGGGGTGGGGGAAAACAGCAGGAAAAAGACAGGAGCAGAAATATCGGAAGTACTTGCTTGTGAACTCACACCTTACTCTAAGACAAAAGTTCATACCGAGCCAGCAGGACAGCCATGACAACAAATGAAGGACCAGCCTCAGATTTCTCTTCAAGCAGCCAGGAACATCACCTCTGAGAGGTGGGTTGATGACTCAAGCTGGGCTGGAGGAATTTGCCTGAGAAACGGACGACCAGTACCTCCTCCCCAGGCTCAGTGCTCTACAACTGTGTCTACCCTCACGGGCCAGCTGTGCTGTGTGGTACTCACTGTAGGTCTGTCCCCACATCTAGCATGTGAGCAAGAAGCCACGGCGGTGATTTCCACCCATGTTCCCTGGTTTCCTTTGAAAGGAGATCCAGGTGTGCAAAAAGATGATCCAGACCAAAGCCGGCAGGTGCCCCACCAGGGCAACAAGGGCACCAGGCCTCTGGGGCACAGCATAGGGCAGGTCTGCCCTGCGGTGAGGCTTAGCCTGCACAAGGGCTTTGGTTCTTACCACCTGAAGTGCCTTGTTTTTATTTGGTTTCTGTCCTTCAAGGTGGCAGTTGTTCCAACCCATCCAGTTGCCTGCAACCTTCAAAAGCAAGCAAGGCCTACTGACACAGCATGGCAGGTTTCCCAGAACCACCCTCCCTTCACTTGGATAAATGAGCTCAAGGCCACCACATATGTTGTCTTTCAAGGCATGCGCTTCATTAAATCTTTCCTGGTCCTTTACTCCAAATGTGAAGCCTAACACAGAGATAATATTGAGATCACCACGCCACTAATACAGATGCATCAAGGGGTAATGAATGTTGTAGCACACCCTTGGGAAAGTGAGGCTGTTCTAACAAACAGACAGAAGGTTTTTACTTCAGGAAAACCATTAGGATAAAACTTTGGACTCCAAAGTCATGTTAACTTGATTCACTCCCAAGCTCTCCCCACAATTTGCTGAGTTATAGAAACCCTATTTGCCACCTCTTATACAGTTAACTCACACTACTACACAAAAGAGGGTCATTTACACACCTTTACTTGGCAGCCGTGCCTACAACGTCCAATCTTGACATCTGTTAACTCCATGTAAGTGAACTCAGCTGGACAAGAGGATATGAAGTAATATAAGATGTCAGCTTTGATGCTGTATGGATTCAACTTGCCATGTAATCAGGCACTCTTTATGATAGGCATATTATAGGAAAGCAGTGATGACAGAGTTTGTCGGTTACCAAAACCCACTAATACATATGCCTCAGTGTGTCTCTGTGCGAATTGTTTAAGTCAGCAGTCCCAAACTTTTGGGATCTCCAGACACACACAGCTACCACAGCTAGTGGAAACATTAACCCTTCTGGGGTTAACCCTTCAAGCCCCAAGGGTAAGGTTTAGCTTGCCCTTGAATTAACCTTGAACCTCATCCAGAATAACTACGCAATAGGTCAAAACAAGCACTGCTAGGGGGCTGCAAGTATGTAAGAATCAGGGTACAACAGGATGCACTGAGACCCTGTGACAAGGCTAAGGCACAGCCTCCTCTTTCCTGCTTATCCGAGTACAGGACAACTCACCTCGGCAGGCTGCCATGCTTCTCCAGCTGATGACAGCTGATGAACAAGAGATCAAGCACCTTCTAAAACCAAATTACATTTCACACAGAAATACGTTAACTTCCCTGGAATGGCTATTTCACTGACACTGCACCTTCCTGGTATGGAGAAACATCTGACAGGGATGGCCGGATGGTCACGAGGCTTGAGACAGAGATTCTCCCTATATACTCAATCACTCTGTCTCCTGGTACTAGGAGCAGAGCAACAGGACACTCTTCTGAATCACCTTAGGTATCCTTTCTGGCCCCAAACCAGTTATTTCCCTGCATTTTTTGTGTGTTTTTGTCCCATTTTGCCAATAAATATTATCCTTTTTCCTATCAGCATGAGTCAAGGTGTGGAGAAAGAATTTTGGGGGGAAATATTAGTTTAAGAAGAATAAACTTTGCATACAGCTACAATCAGTTGCCTCACTGCAAGTTGACCAGCTCCAAAATACAGCCTCCATGTGACCATCTCAACTTCTCAACATTTCACTCCATTTCATTACATGCAGAAATTCCCCTATGGAAAAAGAGATCTTCACATAGCTCTCCCACTGCCCACCCAGTGAAACTTTATCTTCAGTCATTTCACAGGACTATAATCTTAAACTGCAGATAGAAAGCACAGAGACACAAAGCTCAGGTAAAAAGAAGAAATTCAGAATATAAACACCATCTAAACTTAAGCCTTCTTCTCTACTATCATGCAGAATTTGTACCCAAGATCAATATAGCTAACATGATGCTAGGCTGCTTGGGGGAAAAAAAAAAATCTATACCATGCTAGGATTTTTTTCTATTGGTGGTGGGAGGGGTCGTTTGTTTTGTTTTCTCAAAAGGTTCCCAGGTTCCTGTAAATGTCACCGAGTTGTGTATAATGCTGTGGCATTTTGCTCTCTCTAATACCAGGAAATTCATATACACACATTTTCAGCTGTTTATCCTGTGAATACAAAGACTGAATCGAAGCACCACAGGAAAAGAAAGTGGGTTGTTTTCTTTCCTAACTTTTCTGGGACTCAGTAACGTTGTCTTTTTCTTTCTCTCCCACTTCTATTTTGTCTTAAGGCTCTGCATCTTGGAAGACTGTGAGGCTGCTGTGTGATTTTTATCTCCATGATTAAAGTGTTACACTTTATTGAGCTCTTTGCATCAGCACCAAAATCTGCAATGCAGGATTTTACATAACACTTCATTTTCTCCTCGCACCATTACTGTTATTAACCTGGTGGCAATAAACAGAAAATACAGCTTGGCTCATGATGTACTCATGAGTTTTGTGTGTATGTGCATAACAGAAAAGGGGAGGAAAAAGAAAAGAAAAGAGAAAGAATGAAAATGAAAGAGCTTACCCTCTATGAAAGATTAGAAACAGCTACATAAACTTGTATTTTCCTCAAAGAACAATGGCAGTCTTTCAGAGTTAAAAAATGAGAAATATACTTCTATAGCTTCTGCATTTAAAGGATTTCTTCTAAAACAAGACATCAGAAAAGGAAGAACATCTCAACAACTCTAAAATGCTCCAGCTCCTTATTATTCTCAATCAGACTTCCCAGATGGCAGATTCAGCTGATACTCATTTAAACAAATATTGGAGAAAAGCAAAAGTGCAATTCTCTGAAATGAGGTAAGTTTGGCAAACATACGATCTGTCAACAGGATACCACTAAGAGTCTGAACATCAGCTCAAGAGCTATATGTACAGGTCTTCACAAAGGACCTTCAAACTCTACCAGTGGATGGAAACAGCAGGTTTCATAGGCACCAGATTCTGAAGGTATGGAAGAGACCCTATCCCATTTGAGTACCCCGGAAAACAATAGGATTTAAATATCTGAATGTCTGTGGGAAGCTGTACTAACAGAAATTCTCTTTTTCTTGAAGTGTGCAGTTTCTAGAGCACAGGCATCTAATTCTGAAGGCAGGACTACAAGATCAATGTAGAAAGAGATGAGTTACCCATGACCAGATGGCCACCAAAATTTGATTGAAGTCAAACAGCTTCAAATCAAACAGTAACAAAGGAGACAGACAGACAGAGAGGCTAATATGGGGAATTAGCTAGCTTGGCATGTCAGAGAGAAAGTAATCAGGGGCTCAAGGGACTTGGAAAAGTCAGTTTGGGTATAAACTGACAGCAGTGCTTAAGGTGCTTAGGCATCATCTTTAGAAATAATTTAGGAGGACAAGCTTCAGAGCCTTGCCCTGCTTCTCTGCCCTTTAGATCACATAAACCCTCCTTTTACAGTCCTGAAATACAGCGAGAGTGGAAATCACAAGAGCCAGCTTCCAACAAGCCCTCAATCAGGCCCTGTGGCTCTCCATGAAATGCACCACGCTGCAATGTCTACCCAGGCATCTCCCAGTGCAAGGAGTTAGGGAAATCAATGAAGATTGGTCTGGGTGGTATTGCTGTACAGCTTCTGTCCAAAGGACTGGTTACCCTGAGAACTTCTGGTTATTTTTGAAGGATTGTTTTGCTTTTTAAGCCAGGAGAAAGCTTTTAGAAAGCTCTCCAAGCTTCTGCCCCTTACTTATGTGGGTTCCTGCTCTTTATTCTTGCTATTTATTTTGCACTTGCTCTTTACTCATAAATGCTGCAGTTTGAAATATAGCAGAACATTTTTCAGTCCGTCAGTGTGGTGTTTGCTGTCAAGGAGATGAAATGTTACTATTTTCCTCTGGAGAAGCTTAGGACATGATGGATGAAATGTCACAAATAATTAGACTTTTCCTATGAATTACATTTTTTTAAACTTGTGTTTTCATGTCAACAGGTATGTTACAGATAGGCTGTATGAAAGGACCTGGGGAAATTTTAGTTCTCTGGGAGCAGAGGTAGTATAATATCTGATAAGTCAAGGCACAGTTCCAGCCAAGCCAACCTTGGCACAACCACCACTTTGTAAATGCAAGGCTATGAAAATTTGTGATTCTAGAGGTACAAATAGAGAGATCCAGTCCAGTTCCTGAAGAGCATGGATGCAGTTAGGAATCTGAAGTTTGTTTGATGCAGTCTGACCTAAAATCCATCTACTCTGGTATCTTGTTCTAGTAACTTGTGGCATTTTTAAGGACTGGACAATAAAATATCCATTGGTAATCCATATAGTTATGAAACTTGAAGGAAGTAAAGTTACAGTTCATTTTCACACTTTGAGCGGAGATGTACTACAGATGGGCAGATATTCAGATCGCATAAAATTATCTTGAAAACAGACCCTTCAACTCCAAACTCTCTGGCTGGATAGAGCACGACAGGCAATCTGCACTTCATGGCTTGGACACACATCTGTCAATAGCCCCAGTGTCTGCCAATCACTTGAACGTGCTGCAGAAAACGCTGTCGGCATTCACACACTTCTTCATTACTATTATGCGAGTTTCAAAAGCTCTCATCATTTTAATCTCAAAGTTTATAAACTGCCAGTTGTTATATTAGGTAGGCAGTAAATGCTGGATCAAATATAACACTGCAGCTGAGTTACTGCTTTGAAATCTAGTATCACATGCAATGACTTTAAATTGCTTGCTTTGCTAGAAAGACTCAAAGAATGTGAAGCCATAACGCTCTAAATCGCACCAATCAATGATGTAAATCTTAACCGACAGAATGTATCAATAATCAGGAATGCTCTGAAGGAACAAATCACAGGAATTATGCATCTTTTCAGGTCTCCCTTCCACGACAAACTTATTTTTGTGATGATTCTACAATAAACAGCAATATAAAGATCAGTAATGAAGCGGCAATATTTACTTACCCTTTGACATGGAAATAAATTATTCTCTCTTATCTATAGGAAAAAAAAAGGTTTCCCACACATACTTGCTAAAGTAATCTCAGATGATTAGAAATTATTAAACTGAAATTGAAGCAGTGCAGTGAGTGACCTGAAAGGATCAAGAAATACTCTCTGGAGATTTTAGATGTTATTTTTTCACACTATAGATTAAGCATATGTACACATACACGTGCATATGCTGGAGAGGAAGAAAAGAAGTAATGACCCAGTGTTCCTAAACAGAACAACACTTCTATGGGACTTCCTGCTATTTCATATATGCATTACAGATGTGCATCTAGCTATGGGTATCTAATACTATCAAAATAGGGCCAGGGAAAATAGTTTTCAAGTACTAGGAAAGTGTCGGGAAAACAAACACACAAAAGACCCTCAAAACCTCATGTCCTTATCTAGAGAGCAGGGATCAGATTATCAGCTTATTTCTAAGGATCATAAGACAACAGAAGAAAATTTCTTTTTAATGGATAGCATGATGAGAAAGAAAAGAGAGAGAAGAGAAGAATTAAAAACTACACAGAGAGAGAAAAGAGTGGTGGAGCAGCTTCTTGACTGTGTCACCTCCTTCCAACAATACCTAATGAGATGCTGTGTCAAGGTGGAGCCTGCCACACATCCTCTAAGTCACAGGCATCTAGAGGATATTTTATTGCCTCTGACTATCATGCTGCCTGCTATGGTAGATATTCACTTCTGAGTGTCAAAGTTCCCATGACTCTCAGAAATCACTTATCGCTCTGTGAGGAGCTTGGAAGTTGATAAAAACCATCATCAAGCACTTTTTTTCACTGCTTCACAACTGTTTATGTTCTAACAGCCACGTGCAGATTTATCAAAGGGAAGAGTTAAGTGGTTGTATTCTTTCTCCCCCTCAGCAGAGCCCATCATAACTTACATCATGTAATAGCTGTGCATTCTTCCCCTTCACCCGCACTGCTGCTAGACACAGCTCAGGAACACTGTCAAATTTTCTGTAGTGAAATCAACCAGATGGCCCCAAGACAGATTCCCAATCTATTCATCTACCGTTCCACGTGCTATAGCCACCACCACAGCGTCCCTATTAGGACAGCTCCCCATACGCATCACAGATAACCGTGGCTACTTTTCAGTATGCCTGTGCTCCCTATGGCACTTCTAATCTTTAGCAGATCTTAAAACAGCTCACAAATTAACTTTATCAGTGCCACATTGCAGCTTGGCACACTGAAGCACTCGGGTAAAACAACTTGCCCAAGGTCACACAGGAGGTCAGAAGTAGTCAAACACCACTTTCCACTTCTATCCATTATACCGCTGCTCTTATTTGTGCTGATATAGCAGGTAAAGGCTCCATGTACTAAACTGAGGTCTTTTTATGTCTAAGTTCACTTTCAAGTGCAGTCAAGACAGAGGCTATGACTGCAGAACTTAGACATAGAGAAATAAGAAGCTACTACGCTCTTTTCCACCCCCCACTCCTACTTTTTCAGGATAAGGACGTAATTTTGAGGGAAACAGAAGATCTTCATTGTTGAGTCCAACTCCTACCACCAATGGATACAGGAAAAGAAGTTAGAAAGAAACTGTTTTTTAGGCAAACTATTTCACATGCCTTGCTATTTTCTGCATTTCTGCACTGTCCAACTCACTTCCTTCACTTTGAGGTGGAAATATGAAGTATTGCAACACAAACTCATACTGTTGGCCCTGCTCCAATTTACTGGAGGTAAGGACGTAGTGTCAGCTACCTGGGTGCACGTTGTCCCAGGGCTCTGTTGTTTTGAGGATTTCTGTAGCTGGTTCCCAAGTCACTGGACTCATTTATCACACATCGAAGATTGTTGTCTCATAATACTTCTGCCACAATGTTAGCTTCATGAGGCCCTGTCTCAGCTGTTCCCAAGACAGCAGAGGTGGAAGGGGCAGGAAGCCTCCGTATCATGAAATAATACGTGCGTTGATTCCTCTGTTCTGCCACGGGCTTTGCATTTGACCTTCAACAAGTCATTCAGCTCCTCTCAGCTCTCACTTTTATAATAGGGATTGCAGTATGCCTGTCTGTCTAATCTTCATAAATCACAACCTCCTCACGGAGGACACACTTTCTCATAGTGTATGGTAACACAAATTCAATGGGATGTTGATCAGAACAGGAGCTCCCAGGAACTGCAGCATTACAAATAACCCGTGATTGCACACACCCAGACACAACTCCCTTTCACTGTGCTGCAGGAGGGAAGCACAAGAGTTATTGTAATATGAACATCCAGGTACCCTGTTATTTGAAAACGTGCTGTTTACTTAAGAAACCACCCTTACTTGTATTTAACGTTTTGTACCTCAGGTTAAATCAATGCAGGGAATACTCTTCCTGTTCCCATATCTCAACAATAATCACGCAAAAGGTCACACAATAGATCATCAATAAACCACTGTCCCTTGAAAATCAGTTTTGCTCCACAGTTTTCATGTAGTTAAATTATTTGTGAAATAGAAGTATCTGACAGGATTAAAGAACGACACTTATAGGCACAACATTCAGGTTCCATTTAAAAATCAAAGCATAAAAGGATTGGAAAATACTCCTCCCCCCCCCCCCAAAAAAAAAAAAAAATCACTAACACAAATGTCACTCAGGACTTGTGAAAAAGAATGTGGAGATTAAATGCTATCTTTTATGGCTTATAACCCAAACAGGAGATCATCAAGCTAGAGGAAGACAATAAAATCAGCTACACATATTCAAACTGGCTAGTCAAGTCTCCAGCTCTCTCCAAGCTAGAAAATGGTCCAAAGGGAGGGGAGGGGGCAGCTGTGAGGATAACAAAGAATAAAGCTTTTCAAATCTTTCAGTTTCAACCATCTATATAACAAGCTGCTATTGATAACAGGAAAAAGTCTGAAAGTCCCCCCCCCGTTAACATGGGATTTTTACTCTGACAATTTCTCTTTAATGTTACTTGAACACAGGTTACTCTAGCTGCACATCAAGAATATACTAGCTTGGAGTTTAATTTTGAGACACTTAATATTACATTTTCCCAAGAAATGGCTGTTCTTTTCCTGAATTTCATGGCTCATTGAGCTTTCAGGTAAGAGATGGTTTTACAGGGATATGTCTCTGTACATTCTTTACAGTCCTTATAAAACTGTTTGGCCGGCCCGAGCATGCTGATTGCCTGGGGAGCATTCGGTAGGGATAGGTTAATCTATGTGACCTGAATAGTTCAGCTGAAACTGCTGCACAACTTTCTAAACAGCCATCTTTATTTCCTCCCTTTCCACTCTTCAGTTGCTGCGTGATACCCAGGCACACAGTTTCTCAAGGATGGCAAGAAACAAATACAGAGGTGACCACAAACACACCTCTCGTCTTGCAAAAAAGACACGGGCGACCCACGTACGCACAGTCCCTTACCTACCCAAGTGCAAACACACGTACGTACACAAATATAACAATTACAATCCAGCACAAGCATTTCCATACCAGCGAGAAATGCAATTCAGACATCGGATGGGGCACGTTATTAGCAGAGAGCTCTCTTCCAGTAATGAAAATAAGTTGTCTGGTCTTTAAGAGGAAAGGGCAAGCAGGCACGATCCCTCCAGGTTCAGCCTCTTTCCTGTGTGCTGGCATATTTGATGTTTAAACAGATGATGAGTTATCTGCCATAGTTGCTCAGACCTGGAGCAGAGGGGTAAGTCTGCACTGATGACAAGCCCATACTTCCTCTGATCCTCCAAAGCAGCATTATTCAGTTTTTCTGCCTAGCCCATGGAGCACTTCGTAACTCTGCCTTGCCTTCCTCCCACCCCTTAACACCTTGTCGCCTCTTCCCCCCACCCCGTCGGCACTGTCCCCCCAGCAGAAATCGCCACGCATCTGTACAGAGGACAAGCAGAAGAATAAGGTGACAGTTCTTTAAGGAATGAATAAAAATGCAAATTAACAAACACCAAATTTGCTGTAAACATTAAATACTTCAGACATGAAACCTTCTGTGCTACAAGAGTGCTTTCAGCATTATCTATTCACAGCAGTTCCTCTGCTCCTGAGGGTCATAAACACTGAGAGATGGAGCCAGCAAAAAAGCTCTAGTTGAAATTCAGCTCACAGCAAAAGCAATTTCCGAGTGTGCAAAGTGCTGTCAGCAGGCCTGATGTTTGTGTATGAAATATAGACAATATGACTGGCCCATCGGCAGTCACTGTCAGCCTGATGGATGGTGCCTGAAAAGAAGTAAAGCGGCTGCCGTTAGGGCCCAGTCTATCAGACGCTTGATGGAGATTCGGGGGCTTAATAGAGGTAAAAGTTTCTTCTAATCGGACAAAATTTCCAGCGGTGATCACAAAGAAAATAAGAAGGATAGCAACATGATACGAGGGCACAAACAAGGCTTTCCCATCTAAGCCACAAAACAAAACACAGGAGGAAAGCGGGGCGCTCTCGATACCAAGCCAAATTGCTCTCCCTGGACTGTCCCAGGGCAGATGGGACATTCTTCCAGTTCACCTGGGGCACAAGACAGTATCTTCAGGGTTTCACCATGGCACAGTCCCCCTTGCAAAATGGAAAAAAAAAAAAAAAAAAAAAGAAAAGAAAAAAAGAAAAAACCCACACATTTTCAGTGTCTTTGGTGTTCTTTGCAGTATGTTCACTGCTGTTACACAGGAGTGATATTGTGTGGCAGGCCAACGCTCACACCAGTGCAGGAGGATTCACAAAACACAAAATTCAAATCTCCTTTCTCCCATCACTGTTTGCAAAAAAAAGAATCATGTTCTTTTTTTTTTTTTTTTTTTTTTTTTTTTTTTTTTTTTTTTTTTTTGCAAGGTTATTACGTGGATAACAACTTTATGTGCCGTATGTTGGGTCCATCTGTAACATAAGTAGTGGATGGAAAGTAGAGGCCTAAACTCCACATCATGCTTCATGGTTTGGGCCTCCTCACTCATGATGCCAATCAAAGACCCACACGCAGGAAAAGTAGAGGCTGTGTAACAGCAAGGATCAGAGAGCAAATTGTAGTAGTTCCGTTACATGTGCCAAGAAACCATGAAAATCAAAAGGCTCTGATGAAATAACACTGACCACTTCAACAAAGTCTGAGTGGTTTCCAATTAGAACTGAGCTTGTACTTCAAAGTTCAGGCACCAGCCTGTATCCAAACTGTACATATTGTAAAGCTAAATTAACCCACAGCTTTGATCCACCCCTATTTGTAACGGCAAAGAAAGGCTGAAAGCTAGCCCTTTCTCCTCCCTTCAGCACGTGTAAAGGGAAGTTCACAGCAAGGCGTAAGGAAAAAGCATCGCAGATTCTCACTCCAAAAGGGCAGTCAAGCAGGGAAAATAATATTAAAAAAAATGGTCAAATTTCTTAAGAAAATGAGAACGTAAATTAAGTAAATTTAAGTAAGGAACTGTAGCCTGAAACACTTGCCTTTTCACTGAGACTTTATGCTTCTCATCCCACCACTACAACTCCTCCCTGATGAGAAACAGGGCCAGGAGTGGCTGCTGGCAGCATTTTGGGAATTGAAGAGCAGTCATCTCTTCCCAGAAATATTTAAACAGATTACACTCTATCAAGAGGAATAGTGTACATTTCAGTACTTTGGAGGATCATAGCACTGGATGTGACAGCACTCACGTCAAGCTCAGAGGGATACACAGCACACCTGATTAGCTCCCACCTGATCTTCCAGAAGAAGCTCAAGACATACAGCCTACGGCTTACTCACATTTCTTTCTCTGCTCTCTGAAAATGGAGGTTTTCTTCCCAGAAAGATCTTTATCCAAAGAGTACAGTCAGGAACTGATCTCTTCCTGCACTCAGGCTGGACCTGGACTTTGCAGCTGAAGCCCTTTGGAGATTTTGCAACACTGGGTGGTGTTTTTCTCCCAGCTTATTCTGCCCCAGGCTCAGCTGGGGATGCAGCATCCAGAAGCCCCACACCAGGATTTGTCACAGGGGCTTGCAATTTCCTACTTACCATATGTACACAAGAGCACGCAGAACTCAGCTTGAGCCTCTGGTAGCAAAGCAACTCCTGACATTAATATCCTTTAGCACAGACTCCAGAAGAGGTGCTAACAGCGAGCTTTTAAAAAAGATTGCTGCATCTTTAACAGGTTTTAAACCAAGCTCCTTTACCCTATTACCAGCACCTGATGAAAACGACTATCCTATTGAACTCACCAGCGGGCCATTAGAAGTGTGTCAGATTATATTAACTAGGCAATTAAAAAAAAACACTCAACCAGCAACAACAAGGAGCAGGCAACTCAGCACACAAGGAGAGCCTGTCTGTCGTTTTATAAATCCCCAAATTAGTTTTGAAAGGCCACTTTCAGCCTGGAGTTAAGGCCAGATTTACCCTCTGCATGTCTGCAATTGGCTGAATCTCTGTGGTAACCCGATGAGGCTGATTATTTATGATAAGTGACTGACATTGGACTCCTGCCCGAAAGGCGAAGGAATGAAAGCTACTGTGACCCCAAATGAGAAGATTTTTCTATGATCAGCTCAAACTTTTTCTAAAAAAATTCAGATACACAGCTTCATGTAGGAGATCGAATAATTAAACAAACAGATGTGCACATATTTATAACAAAAGGTGTCTGTTTGGGGGGAGTATCCAACCGCAAACAAGCCATTTATTTTAAGACTTAAGTGTTGCTGAAATTCCCAATCAGAAAAAGAAAGAATGATTTTTAAGCACGGTGTGGGAG
The DNA here is from genome assembly GCF_028389875.1 of Rhea pennata. Classification (NCBI taxonomy): domain Eukaryota; kingdom Metazoa; phylum Chordata; class Aves; order Rheiformes; family Rheidae; genus Rhea; species Rhea pennata. Next base: position 9,100,366 of record NC_084670.1, on the reverse strand, counting down.
GCATTTTGGAGAACTGGGGGTAATTTAAAGCAGAATATGCTTTTTTGATGAGACTGCCAAAACCGAAATGCCTCTGGATAAAAAATAAAATAAAAAAAAATGTTAATTTACATACAGACAGAGCTGTCAGGCAAGTCATCAGCAGAGAGAGGGATAACAAGTCTTTGGGTAACAACTCCCTTGTTAGGAAGATGGCAGGGAGAAGCAGGATCAAGAGAAAAGGAAAGTCACGATGCAGATGTTTTAAAGGCACAGTTAGCATTTTCTGTGGCTTGGGTGGGAACATCGCAGCTGCCTCCTCAGTGTAAGGAAACCACCTGCATGAAGGATATGTGCATAGCTGGGGAAATAATTTAATAATATATCCCACTTCTGTAGAGCAAGAAGAGGGTCTGAACAAGGAGTCTGGCTCTAGAATCCAACCTCAGCTACCACCAGCTTTGTGTGTTCGAGGAGGTGGCAGGAAGGATGTTCGAGGTCCGATTAGGCTCTCTTGAGGGAGAATTTCTCTCTTTAGGATCATCTGAAATGATTTTGGAAGTGAGTGGGAAGAGAGTCACAGGCCCCATCCAAGAAACCTTGAGAAGCAATGCGTATGCCCATCTTCCCAGTTTTCTGCTCTTCCCAGGAGACCACATGTCCCTAAGTGCAGCTGCATGAAAAGCCCATAATAAAAGGTATCAGTTAGTTAAAGTTTATCAGTTCCCCCACAAGAGCTGCAGAGACCAGATGTTGGAGCCCTTCATACCCTCACGAACCTTGTCAATGTAGCAGCTACTTCCTGCTTTCCATTACAGTGCCTCCAGCCCCACATCTTTCATCTCTGTGGATGCAGCAGGTCAGTAAATGGTCAATGGTCAGCACAGGCCCAAGAGGTAGGATCTGGCTGTATTGGATATTCCGGAGTACTGCATATTCCCAAGAGGAAGAGAACAGAGAAAAAGGAAGGATTCTGCTGGTGAAATCCCATCACAGGCAGTCAGCTGGACCGGACTTGGCCAGTTTGCTTGATCTGCAGATCTCTTCTACCAGCTTTAACTTTCCCTACCAACACAGTGTTCCCTGAGACCTGTCATCCTTTTCCACCTATTTAACCAAAAAGCCTCCAAAGGTTGTGAATGTCCCTTGAAGGTCTGATGAGAAAGAGATTCATTTCAGTTCAATCCCCTGCTTCTCTATCACCACGGATCTGTGGCCTGAGAGAGGGGGCAGCTTGCTTTACCGGGCTTCTGTTCTTAAAAGAAATTATAAAGTATCTCTTAGTGTGTCAGTGATGATGGGAGAAAACCACAATCCCGGGAAGCAGTACAGAGTGATCCATAAAACTGAGCCACCGAGTGTAATGGTCACATACTTTTAATGGAACTCAACGGCACACAGATCACATTGCAAAATCAATCATTTCTCTCAATCAATTCGTTGTTCTGACTCACTGAATTGGTGGCTCACCAGCTAGCTGGATGGGATGTCGTGCCCAGCTGACATTTTAGCGGTATGTTCAACAGTACGTAAGTGCCTCTGTCTACCCACATGGAAAGCCTAGCGGGAAACAAGATATTCATCACATCGCCACTGGAACCAACTGGAATTCTGCCTCTGAGAGAGAGAGAGGAGGCGCAGCCACCCGTATCCTCCAAGAGAAGAGAGTAGAGCTGGCCGAAATGTTACTGCCTGAGCCTTTCCAGCTAAAAAAGGATGGAGACAAAGCAGATTGTTTGTCGGGGGAAAAAAAATACATCATCTTTTTGTCTGTATGCTTTGCACAAAAAATGCATTTGTTTGCTCTTATGCCCCACCACAGTAAATCCTGCAAAAACTGTTTAAGCTAAATATCACACAGAGATTTCATTTTAATGAAAACTAAAGCATATATTTCACAGGCTTTACAAAGCACAAAAAATATCTCGGGCCAGAAATCTTTTGATATTGCTTGAACATTGCCATTTTCATACATGTATCATAAAATGATCTATACGCTACACAGAATTGTATTTCATTGTTACCAATATATTGGAGAGGAAAAGGAACAATTGTCATTTGAAATGTCCCCTAATTCTAAATATATACCAGAGACTGGAGACTGCTAGCACTGCTCTCAGTAGTGCCTTTATGGGAAGAACTGTACAGAAAGTACTATCCTGTGGCCAGACAGTAAGGGAAATGTTTTCCAAAACACATCTCTTGGAGGTTTGTCGAATGAGTGACCCTTCGTGAACGAAGCACAACTCCAGTGTGATAGTGGGTTTCTTCATAATAGTAAAGAAAACATCTGTTAGAACAGAGCGAAGTGGGCTCTTTTTTTTTTTAAAAAAAAAAAAAAATACTGTATGGTAAGAAGCAACTTGGCTGGTTGTGGGGGTGGACGGGCTAAGCTAACAGATTGTTCCCATCTCTGTCTTCCAAGATGCTACAGGAATGATAAATCCACCACAAAGCCAGTACAGGGGACTCAATTATCTGCATTTCACAAATGTGGCCCCTGATTTTGATAACATGATCACACACAGATGGTGTCTAGTTTCAGAAAGCATGGTGTTCATATTGATAGTGTCCTCCGCAAAGTACCAGGAGCTCAATCCGTTCGGTCTTAAGAATTACATTCCAAACTACTAGCAAATATTACAGCAATATATCCATTCACTTTTTCTATTGAAATATTAGACAGAGAGCAAGTATCACTCAAAATTTCAGTGCGGTGAGATGAGAGAGACGGAATATCTCTAAGTTATTTCACTTAGCCAATTTAATAAATATATTCAGAATAAAAAAAAATAAGAAGATATTCTAGTATTATGAATGTGAGGCTATATTTTCAGCTGGGATGGGGCTTTCAGCCTAGTAAATCCAAACTTGCAGTTTGCAAATTTCCCCTGAAATATATTTGGATTGTGTTTTTCTCATGCTTGTTCACATGCCAAAAAGGATATTTAAAGGCAAAATAATAAAGCAACACATCAAAGAAAAATAGTTCCAACTCCTCTGAGTTAGTACAACACAAAGAATATAAAAGGGAGAGGGAGGAAAACAGGGAGGAAAAGAATTGCAGTTGACAGTCACTAATACATTTATTCAGTATTTCCTCTCCCCCTCTCTTATTTTCATACTTCAAAAAAGTTTCAGTACCAAAAATCAAACTTGGCAGGTAACCCAGTCCTCAGAAAAACAAAACAAAACAAAAAACCCCCTTTATCAACTTATAGCAAAAAATTATGCTAGGTGTTTATATGATAGACATCGTGGCCGCAAACCTCTACTTAAACCCAAGACTTCTCATACTTTCAACTGATTCTCATGGAAAGGTAACTGGTCAGCTCTTTACAGCTCAAGGTTTTTTTCTTCCTAACAGTCCCTATGTCTTTTTTCCTGCACAAAGCTTTCTAAACTCCTATTTAGACCCCCTAGTTTTACTTTTTCTTTTCAAAGTTCTCTCTCATTTATGAAAAATTAGCCTTGCTCCTCAAACACCATTCAAGGAAAGTCATTGTCTCTTGCTCCCTATCTGAAAAAGGAGTGGAAAGGGTGGGACAGCATCTTTTTTCTTCCCACTATCCTAGCATAACTGCTTTAACTGTACATGTTTTCAAATAGCCAGCAAACAGTAACATAATTAACATTAAAGTAGTCTTCATTTACCATGTGCATCTCAATACTCCTTTTTGAGGACACTGGATTTGGAATTCAAGGTTATCTTCACGACTGCAGACATCATGATTTAAGTCCAACAACAAGCTATTAGGAAGGGGCAGAAGGGGGACATGGCAGGGGACAGAAAGAGCTGAACTTCCCAGGCTGGCACACACACTCTGCCCTGCTAGTCCCACCAGGCGCCACTGCAGACAGACGCTCCAGGTCGCACGAGGAGGGACAGTGCCACCCCTGAACAGCTCCCATCCCTTTATCCAGGTTGTATACCCAGCCCAGCTAAAAATCATTCTCAGCCTTTCCTTTACCCTGGTCTCGTGGTACAGGAAAGCAGCAACACCAGCGTTAACAAGAAATCTCTCTTAGTTTAGGGGTCGCCTTCAGTTTAGCTGTGAAAATGGAGAGCAGCAGCTGCTGGTGGCTGCAGAGCCATAACTGGCTGCAGTGCCTAACAACAGGCAGTTTACTGAGCTCATCCTTGTAAAATAATAGGTGTTGCTGCTCCGATGTGATGCTACTTGACTGATTTATCCACATGGTACTTAAAACGCAACTGATACGACCTTTCTGCTCCAGTCTATCCATGAACCATGGATTTAAAGTCCATGTGTTAAGTGGATTTCTTGGAAAGGCGGAACCCTCAAATCAAGAAGAGGCTGCTAAGGTTCAATCATACGGTTACCCGGTGAATGTAACTCTGTAACGCCGGAGCCCACTACGTGCTAAGTGTGCTGCATAAAAAGACCTCTCCGCAATATCTCAGTGCGATTCTTCATTCTTTCCCACACCGTGACCCCATCTGAAGCTTTTCAAAGCTGTGAAGCCCAGTTTTACAAACCTACCAATACAAAGAGTAAATAAAATTGCTTCTGAAGAAGCATCCAAATCTTTGAGTGTTTATTCAGATTCCACTTGAATTTCAAACCCTTCCTGGCTTACACCTCATTAACAGCCATGACTCCAGCTCAGCGCTACCCCGCGACAGCACCTGGCAGTCCCTATCTCATAGCTAGTCTGCAGTTCTTTACGTCTCGGAGTAGCGCATCATTTAATGCGTCGTATAGCTCAAATGTTTGCTCTGATATACGGCGGTAAAGGATGAAAGGGATCGCTCATGACTGTCGCTCAGTAAGGCACCTATCAATACATTTCTGAGAGCTCCTGGCAATCTGGGGAAGGGGGAATTTTGGGTAAACAGTGGTAAATATTAAAATGAAACAGAGGAAAGCAAATGTTGCTACAACAACAAGAAGAAAAATGCAGTTTCAGGCTTTGAATCTCACTGGATCAAAACTTGTTTTCACTAAGCAAAATTGAAAGAAAAATAGAAAACTCTAGGTAAGAAAGCTACTGAATGGAAGTACTTATTGAATACTGCTTTGCCAGTTACAAAATAAAACATTATCGTGGAAAAAAAAAAGAGTATTTGCTTGCTTTTACCCTTGACAAACTTAAAACCACACGTGCAGACCTGACAAACCTTTTTCCAAAAAGAAAAACCCCTCTCCCCTCCATGTTTGCCGTATCTATCCTTTTTATTATTCAGCCTTTCTATCAATAACTTCGAGCACTTAGAATTTATGTGCAGTATTTAATAAGAGCTGGTGTGAATGTCGAAGGTATCTTGGTAAGATGTTATGTGTCAAAAAGCGATCATGTTACACTGTGATGGATTAATATGAAGAAACAGCTTGAAGGCAAGGTATTCATCTTTTTTTTTTTTTTTTTTTTTAATGACAACACTAATACATTTGTTTCAGGTCTGAAATTAATTTCCTAATAGTAAGAAAGGTCAAAATGAACGAGAGGCATATGAGCCTTTTTGTCATCTCTAAGAAATTATCCACAACAGGCCTGTCAGATCAAAAGGGATAACATTTTGAGTAATAAATGTTAGTACTGATTAACTGGTCAAAGTTAATTCTTTTCAGGAACTGCTATAGGTAACAAGGTACAAATGCAATCATTTTATTATTTTAGGCTTTTTTCTTCTATTATGTTTTCAATATGGATTTTCTGGAAGTAGGCCGACTAAGTGTTTTCTGTGAATGATACCCGTTAGATGGGATAAACTGAAGATATCATCTTCAGAAAAGCTCAGATGGGAATCTATTTCAATGGCTAGACAAGTCAAATGAACAGTAAAAATGACGTCCTCCAATTTCTGTAACATTCTTGAACTTAGGCTCAAATTCAAGAAGCAAAGAAGCTTTTGTACTGCAAGTACAGCTGAATTTCAGCTTTGAAATGAAGGTTTTTCTGAAGTGTTACAAAATGTAAGCAGGAAATTAATTGGAGGTAAAGCTAAGGGGATGTGTCATAACTGTCCTGGGTTTTCAGACACCTGCTTTTCAATGAGATTATAGAAGCAAGGGTTCTCCTGAAAGATTTACACTCCTAAGTTTAGCAATTCTGTAAGTTAACATCCAGCTACACAATCCTGAACTGGAAATCACAAAAGAAACATCTTCAGCTTGACTGGTTTAAGACAGGTAAGAGAAGATTTATCGCTAGGGCTGGGTTGCTCTTATAGGTATGTTTAACACATTAGAGCCTTTGAATAATGATTGTAACTTCCTTGGAGTAAGACCAGAGTAGAGAAACCATAGTTCACTCAGGTGAATCAAGTCCATTCTGAGCATGATAGCCGGCAATGTCTAGCATTTCGTGGACTTCTCCAGAAAATAAATGTGTTCCCCCACCATCCTTATTTCACAAACATCAGACAGTGTAAAAGATGCAAGTTATACTCAATAGGCCCCAAAATTGCTGAACAAATTGTTAGCACAACCTGTTAATGAAATTAGCACACATATAATTTAAACAGAGCTTTTAGGAGCCTGTGTTTCACAGAGGAAAATCCCGTGCCGCTCTCCAGGGTCTGGGCGCAACTCACAAGATGCAACTTGCTGGCAGAATATCTGTGTCACAAAACACTGATCAGCTTCTCCTCCTTGTCCAACAGTACTAGCTGAGCTAAGAAAAATTATTACTTCTCCTCCTAAAAGCCTTGCTTCCTTTCTATTCTGAAATTATGGCAGTCACAATAACGTTATATCTTATCCCACAAGAATACCCTCCCGTCTCCTGGAAGTCTTGATTGTGTTGTCCAAAGAAACTGTGAAATCACCTCAGAACACTGAATATATGAAATCCCTTAGACGTATTGGAAAGAGAGGGAAAACTTGGATTGTCTTGCTGCTCAAGCATTTGTAGTTTGGGGGCGTATTTCAGACTGTCATTTGGTACCTCCGCAAACTGCTTTTTAAAACATACCACTGCAATTAGACAAACGTGCATTCTGCAGCAATCCTATTCCAGCATCGGCTTGTTCATCCTCCAGACTTCTGATAGCCGTACGAACACCTTAGCAATCTTTAAAGGGGAGCTCAGCTGACACCTGCTATCACAGCAAAAACATAAAAAAGAAACGCAGGAAATGAACACAGACAGCACTGTGCAAGAGCACACAGGGCAAATGAAAGAAAGCTGGTTTCCAAGCCACACTGCATCACCCGAGGAGGAATTTATCCCACACCATTACAGGCATTTTCCTGGACAAGTAACATTTTCAGCTTGATGCTACCTTTCTGTGCACTCCTGGTGACTCTCAGGGCTGCTAGGCATCCCCTTTAAGAGAACCCACGGTGGTCTCCTGGTCCGTGTTCAGCTCGGTTTCCTCCCTGGAAGCGCTGATGCGACATTCCTTCTCCAGCTCGCAGTGCGCTGGCCCAGCTCTGCCTTCAGCGGCGTCAGAGTTGCTCCAGCACCATGTGCTCCAGCACTGCACAGCTCCATGTTGAGGATCGTATACTGCTAGCACCTTAAAAGTGATTCTGCAGAACTGTTAAATTGTCAGTCCTGACAGAGCAAAGATCCAAAGAATTTCTCTGTGCCAGTTTTCAATCATTAGCAAAGGAGTCCCCCTTTTTTTTATTTTAATTGGGAGACTACTCTAGCAGTCTAATCCCACAGTTAGTGAAGTTTTCCCCTTAACTTATTCCTATTAACCTGTACTACTAAAACTTTGGTCAACACTAAATAAATCCCTTTCTCTTTGGGGCTTATGCAAGTCAAACAGCTAGATGAGAGCACAAAGTTAGGCGACAGGGAGGGGAGAAATATGCCGGATTCTGATAATTGCTCTTCTCAGAATAAAAGGTTTCCAATTTATTACAGTTGGAAGGATTTCTGCAGCATAGAGAAGGCCGTATCAATCCATACATATTAACACAAGATTGGGCTTTCTATTACTATATCAACAGTCTTCCCAAACAGACAGCAGCATGACTAATCTCAAAGCTCCAAAAAAGAAAGCATCTCCTCTTTGTTTGGTCTCTGAAATCTTCCAAAAAAATTTTTTTTAAATGCTCCCTCTCTTCACTTCCTCCCACTTGAAAAAAAAAAAAAAAAAAAAAAAGGAAAGAAAAAGAATCCCTGCAAAGAATTTAAAGTGAAAGAACTAATTCAAAAATAAAACACAAAGAGAAAACCTCTGGCAGTAGATTCCGTCTAACTGGTGAATTTATTCTAAACTCAGTGTGGAGAAGCAACTAAAATAAAGGTCAGACCCTGTGCTGGGAATTCCCCTGACCTTTCAGGTTGCATCCATCATTGATATTACACAGAACGTGCCATTTATCACACCAAACAGAGAGCAAATCTTTAGCTCCTTTTCTCTTCCCACCAGTACAAGGCCCAACAATTATTCAGATTTTAAAACACAGTTGATGTTTATCCAGCTTCTTTTTACAGCTCTACCTCTTTGGGCCTCTCCCTTTGCCAGCGAGTGGATATACAGTAAACGACCAGTGCAGCAGGGAGCACATGAGGACTGATGTGTTTTGGGTAGATGGTTGTGACAGGGGAGATGCAAACTGCATTTGAAAAGGCTGTTGAAAATCTTTTAAAAAGGGTCTGCTTTCCTGCTGACACCTGGCCCATTCAAACAATATTTGTGACCATTCTCTCCTGAATTCAGTAGCAGATCAAGGGAAACTTTTCATTATTGAGGAAGAGGGGTCTGTGAAAGAAAGCTTCAGGCCTGTAGGGAGCATCAAGTATTTATTCTGCTGTTCCTTCTACAGAAACCTGGCACCAGCTTAAAACACATTTGGCTAGTGTGCAAGGACCCCTTCAGCTGTGAACCCACTGTGGCATGGTCTCTCTCAGGCTGTGCAGAGCAGCCCATCAGCACACAGCCCAGCTCATCACCATGGCTGAACTTTCCTCGGACACCAGCTGCATTTTCTTCTTGGCATTTCTATAGCAAAGCATGAGGGGCCCAGGAGTGAAGGCCAGAAGAAAGACAATATGGGGAAGAGCTAGTGCCTCAGGAGATTCAACTTCCTCAAAGCCGCAGTGATCGAGCTACCACTGCCCTTGCTCCCACGAGTATCCAGTACACATTCCAGAGAAGAAAATTAAAAGTTGAGAGCAATAAGGTCTGCTTAACACAACCATGCTGGGAGAAATGGAAGGGAAGCCTGGAACAATCCCACCTCTGTGCTCCCAGATTTGCAGCTGCACTCCTACCCCAAAAGGACAACAGTTTCCTGAGAAACCCGTTTGCACAGGATGTCCCAGCTCAGCTCTCCAGATCGAGGCAATACATGGCAGGATTTGGAGCCAGCCCTCTCTGCCCCAGCACAGGGATCCAATCCTTCCACTAAGCCTTAGCAGAGCACCTCATTCCCACGTGCTGCACAGAGTGTCCTTGTGCCAATCAGTGTCTTCTACTCGCATTTGATTCACACATTACCAGCACTAAGGACCAGCTTGGCGTGTCCCAATCTTCCCCCTCACAGAGAATGAGGGAAGATAGGGCACTTGCCAGGATATTTATGAAAGGGTGCATGGGGCAACTAGATTTGTGGAAAGTTAAACAGCCTAATACATGGTATGAGCATCTGTGTCATGAATTAATGATTAAAGTAAAGTCTCTTTCATCAAAATTTAGCTATCTCAATCATAGTAAATAATAGGCTAATTAGGCATCTGCTCATTCAATGTCCAAAGGGGGATGCCAGTTCTTGGCGTGACTGAAAAGTCATTTTCAAAGCTGTGAACCACCTACAGCAAAAGGGATCAGCTCCTTCCTCTACCAAATGATGCTCTTCACAGAGAGGAAGACTAGAGCACCTCCACCTTCCTTTTTGTGCTGCCAGGGCTTACAAACTGATAACTGAACTGAATTCACTGGGTGGGTGAATTGGATAGGATGGCCTGATTCAGTGAAAGTTCAGCATGAAATGCAGGACCTGACTTTCAAAAGGACAATCGCTTAGAAAGGAAAGAGAGGGAGGCTGTAATCATCAAAAAATAGGCAGCTTTGCTAACAATGGTAATTAGCTTTCCTTCCGTGAATTCAGTCAATAGAGAAGGACCACAACACACTTACAAGCACAATAACTTTGAGCAGAGGTACATGCTCTATTTGATTCCTGATCACTTCCCTCCCTTTCCCCCTCAAATTAAGCTCACCTTCCTTTTCTACTCTCCTTTGGCTTCTTAAATGCAGCTTAGCACAGAAATCAGCTCCTCATGTTGTTGTGGCGGGGATATCAGCATGCTCCACATCTGGCTGTGGTGCGGTACTTCTGCAGTGGGCAAATCCATTTGAATGATAGCCAGATTTAAGATGGGGTCTTTTAAGGTTGATTGAAATAACCCCAGAACTGCAAGGATTATATTCCAGTAGGGAGGCTGCAGATGCATCTTTATTCAGAACAAATGCCATTTCTTCCTAAGCACTCTTATCTGTCCTTCACACATAGCTCTAAGATTCCTTCAAGCAGTGAAGTGTCACTGCCAGGCGACTGGATACCTGAAGGCCACTTGGCAATAGACAGCCCCTCAGGCAAAATCTGTAGCTAATTTTCCTTTCTGATACACCTTTGAAGATAGCCAGGTAGAGTTTTTAGTCTCAAGATTCCTCATTTTCCTGGGCATTGGACAGGAGAACAGGTCCTCAGAGGACACAGGTTGGTTACCCCCTGCTATAATACCACAAAAACTAGTCAGTAATTTCCCTGGGAAGCCTAATGAACTGTTTCCCAGAAGGCTGTCTCTTCTTAACACATCATCTTAATGCCTCATTGTGGCTCTGTGTGCTCCATATGAAACTGGCCCTGTGCCTGCTGTGGTGCTCCCTGGATTCCTCCATTGCTCCCCTGGGACAGATTGGATTTTCCATGGTAGCTTGCAACAGATTTAAGAAAGGAAGGTTTTACTGAATGCAATATGGCCATGAATAACATGGGCACTTTAATAACCTGTGTGTTATTTATTTTGCTATTAAATTCAATCCATCCACTTTATTACATCTACTGTTCCAAGGGTTTCACCTTGCAAAATATGCCAAGCCTGCTCAGGTATTGCCCAATGTACAGTAAAACTGTTTTATTCATATACCATGAGGTTATTCAAAATTACTTTAAAATGCCTACAACTACAAGAGGTTCAGGGAAAAGCTCACATCCATTCTCTGCCCTTCTGTCTCTGTTTGTCTGGCTGACTATTTGTCCTTTTGCACTTTCAGCAAAATTTCACTAAGGCTTTTCATACAAATCCTGTCTTAGAATTGTCTCTGAAAGCTACAGTCCTCAAGCCATTACCAACTACATATTTAAAGATACCATAACAGGAGGATTCTTTTACAAATAACATTTCTGATGTCAAATTGTTATAGCCAAATCGGCCTTTTCTATGTTCTTAGTTTTTAAACATGAGTCATTTTATCCTCAAAAATGTTCTGTTTTACTCTCTCCCTCTTTAATTTCAATGCCCAGGGATTGAATAGCACCATGATTAAAGTGAGGACTACATAGCATATCAGATACATGAATTGGTTCATATAAATAGGAGAAACTTAAAATAAATGGAATGTACTGAAACTGAAATGATAAAGCTCAGAGAAAGCTGAAATGGGATCCAAATGCTTGCATACCAGAACTAGCTGTTTTGTTTATGAAAGTGACAGCCAAAGCTGCCTAATTTTCAGATGTGCAGAGACCAAGCGTACTTTCCTATGCCCAGAATTGATTGAAATCACATTGCTTGTCTTTCAAAGCTTCTCCACGGGTGTGGAGACAGCCAGATTAGAGAATTTTGACCCACAGGTATGTATATGCAAGTCCATATTTAGGGTTGGCCTTGAAAGTCATTTTTTCCTGACTCCAAATCACAGGTTGCCATTCCACATCATCTCATCAGTCAGGCCACACCAAAAGCCACCCAAAAAGCACCCTGTTCCTCAAGCAGAGTTCCCCTAGGAATTCATCTGTTCTCTCCTCATGAATTTCTTCCAACTTGTAGGCATCATGACCAGGAATCTGGAGGCAGAAAGCACGAGAACGCCACTTCCAGGAACAGGTAAACTTGCATGTTGGAAGATCCCATGTGCATATTTACCTTACAGGGGACCAAAGGGCTGAAGCATCCTGAATCAGAACTAGGAACTGATGGGACAGACAGCTCCCTGGGCATAAAGACTGATGGAAACTGGGCAAGCTCCAGGTAAGGTGAAAGAATACCCTGGGCAGAGAGTTGGAGAGGCACCTGATTAAACTTAAGACCTGATGTTGAGCAGAACTTCTACATTCAGCCTCGAGAGATGTAAAGCAATCAACAGAAGGGCTTTCAGCGTAGACAGGGAGTAAGTACTGATTTGGGGGTGAGTCTAAACATCTGTGTAGACACACTCTGAGGTAAATCATTGTTGCTTTGCCAATTCTTTGTAGAATGTAAAAAATCCTTGAGCAAACTTTTTTAGCTTCATCAATGCATTACTATAACCATACACAAGGAAGCAATGGACAAGTAGAAAGTACACTTAGGAGGGCTAACTCAATTTGTCCTGCCCTCAGTCTGTTCTATAAATGCCAATCCAAAGGCTAAAAAAGCTAAAACACCCCACCGGGTCCCAGCATGGCTAGAGAGGGCATCAATTTCGTTATTAACGGAGTTACCCAGAGTACAGATCTAGTCAGCTAAAGTTCAGCTTTATTTTCTCTACAGTGTCCTGAAAGAGAGTGGCAGCTGGCAGTGCGCTCCAGCCAACTCTCCCTCGCACAAGTTAGGGAAGGAAAATTCCTATCAGGTCATCCCGCCAGCCCGAGTTCCTGCAGGATGGCTCCCTGCAGCTCACTGAGGGGCTCTGCTCCAATTAGCACGGACCCCTTTGATGCTGGCCAGCCTGCTAAGCCAGATGGCATCTTCTCTTTGGCATTTTGGGCCTGGGTACCCGGTGGAGACCACAGTTTTTGTAATGGCCTTGTAAATGGCTCCCAAGCTTCATTCCAAATGCTCTGGTCTCTCCCTGAACTGCAGCATAACTCGATTCAATCATACTTCTGAACTCCACAGGGAAGAGACACAGATAAACACCCTTTCAAAATACATAACCAACAGGAAAAGCAATGCATAAAGCAAACTATAGGTGTAATATATGTATAGGCACATACACATACACTTTTCCTACTGCTCACAGTGCACAGATATTAATGGGTTCCTATGATAAATCAATCCAAACGGCCAAAAGCAGCCACAATCATCATTTACAGCTTCTGCTGACTTCAATAGAAGACACTGGCACTCTCAGATCTAAACCGAAAGCTAAACTAATATTTCACTTGGATGAATTTCTGTGTTTCAGACCTAGCAAACTGCATTTGAAGGTATTTTCACTAATAACATAAAATCACAATGCCTGTTATGATATAAATTTTCATCGCCCTTTGCTATTATAATACTGCAGAAATCAACAAAGTCATTTGCAAACACCCTGTACAGAACACCACCTTATTATACAGCAGCGGTATATATCAATTTTACTAACACAGCCAATAATTGCTAAACATTTGCTTTTGCAAACAGTAATCCACTACGGTGACAGATATAAAATCCTTGCAATAATACGCAGAGATCGGACGGGCCTCTCTGCGTTCCTTGCTGGCCAGCCCGCTCCAAATCACACTTTCCCAGGTCCCTGGCGCGCACCTGCGCAGTTCGCTGCCTTCCTCCTGTTCCCTCTAATCTCATTACAAAATAGCCATGCCGCGTGGAGAAGGATCTTTGGAATTAACAGACTAGAACTGGGACACGATGAGATCAAGCAATCAGCATGTTCCAGCTCTCAAGGAGAACGACGACGACAACAAAAGCAGTTTGCCCTTTACATCAGGCAGTATCTCCGCCACCTTGGACTCCGGGAGAGAAAGCAACCTCATAACCTAATAGCTAGTCCTGCTCTCTTTTGCACACAGGCCCCTCGTTTTTACAAACGCTGTCTGATTTGTCATGGTGGGACATACTCATCACTGTAGAGCGGGAATAATTCTCATTTCAAAGGAAAACTGGGATTTTGTACTGTGAAAATCAGGTAAACAGATTTACACTGTTTTCTAAACAAAGGGCCCTCAAGCAGTATTAGTAGATCCAGCACTTCTCACTTCTGCAGCTTTACTTTGACTTGCTACGTGTATGAATTTAGGCCCCAAACCTTTTCTGTTAGCTTTTGTCTTGTATTGAAAATTTTTGTTCAACTGAGCAGGAAAGGAGATAATTAAGTGATTTGCCTAGAGCTGTCAGGCTGGACAACAGCCCAGCTTCCTCCTGGTTCCTGTTCCCGCTCAGGTCAGCTTTTGCAGCTTTGGTATATTTTGAGGAAAGGCACACTTAGCATATTTGAAAACAAAATCCAGAAGTTCTCACACGCAGCATTGCCGCCATAGCATTTTTCATTTCTGAACAACTGAAAATTAGGCTAACCTTTAAATGTTCCTGCACTACTTGGCAGACAAAATAAACATGACAGAAAATACACTCTTTCTAATTTTAGATGCCTCCAAGGCTGACATATGCCAGATACCAACACATGCCACTTTGTGAGTCACCCACATGTAGAATCCTGCTGCTCTGGCTTTCACCTCGCTGGGCCGAGGCTCAGGGATGATGGAGTGCGTCTGCTGGGCGCAGGAATCGTCTGGTACCCTCAGCAGCATTTGGCAAACTGCAAACCTCTGCTTACATCAGGCCAGATCAATACAGCCATTATCAAGGGACATAAACAGAATAAAAAGCTGTCTCTGTTGCATGAGTTAACTCCGGGAAGAGGAGAACATCCGACTCCTGAAGGGCAGGCTCCCCAGCTAAGCACAAGCAATAATGTTTCTATAGGCTACAAGTCATCAGAGAGGATTAAATCTGTTCCTGCTGAGCTTTAATTCTACAGTGAGTACTCTGCTTGGGGAAGTCATAAAACACTACAAATTCCTAGCAGAAGACCAGTACTATGGTGAAGGCAGTTTGTTTTCAAAAACACAAAGCAACAGATTGGCTGAACTCAGAACAGAAAAAGATTTTTCTCGATGTACATCTAAGCCTTCAAATAATGCTTCACTGATGTGGTCCTTTTGAGAGATGGCTATACTTCAGCAGAGCATAATCTCATACCTAACTTGCATCTGAACTTTGCCATGCTTTGGATTAAGGCTATAAGAAGAGAGGACAGGATCCTATTTTGGAAAGTACTCTTGAAAATCCAAATCTAAATGAAAAATATTCTCACAGTTAAAAAAATGATCACACAGGAGACAGTCCACAAATAAAAACACCTAAAGCAACTGCCTATTGAACACAACATTAGCAGCATTACATTCTCTGCAATGTTATTATGGAGCAAAAGCATCAAAAACACCAGAAAAGCACCAAATTCTATGCATCAAATCATAAAAAGTGTAAACTAGACCAAAATATCCTGATGAGAGAGGCAGCAAAGCTGTACTCTCTTGACAAGGTTCTCAGGCAATCTTTTTTGCAGCGCTCCTCTTTCAGCAAAGGTAAGCCCGTTGTTCCCTTGTCCTACCCCTGATGAACGCTCCATTTCATGTGTTCGTCTTCATTCAGACTCATGGCCAGGTAAACCCTGTGTTTCTTCTACACACAGAAGATACGAATTGAGGGTGCTCAGTCCTCATAACATGATCTCTTCTTGCCATGTCTTGATAAATAGTGAAATAATTGACAGCACTGTTTCTAAAGAAGTCACCCCGGTCACATGAGTAAGCCCAACAGAAATGAAAGTGGCAATCCACACGTCAGAGTACCGCTGGCCTTCTGTATGCTCAGGAGAACTTATCTTCATGAAGCCTGTTCAGATTCAGAAAGAGCAGCCTGCAGCTGAGTTGACCTAGCTAAGGAATCCCAGTCTACACTGCAGTTTGCTATGAATCAGTTCCCCAAAGAGATTATGTTGAATAACCAGTAAATATACTGAAGAGAAAAAGAAAAGAGCAGTTTTTCTTTAAAGATCTTAAGGACTTGACCATTATGGGAAAGCAGGTTTTGAACATATCTACAGGAAGATATTGCTATTCGAGATGTGAAGCTCAGAGTTTGATGGCCATTTAGGAAAACCGTGATCAATGACGTTTAGTACTCTAAGTCAGACCAGATTATCACAGTGACTCTTGTCTAGTTTTAAAACCTATTGATTTGCAGGTGTCAACACTAGGGAAGACAACAAGTAGAAGCTTTCAAAATACTTACAAGATGGAACTATCACTAACTTTGATGTTGCAAAATTGCAACGTTACGATGTACCTCCTGACAAGAAAAAAATTAAACTTCTGCTAATTAGTATATTAATTTTAATAGGACTTTTTACAGGCATACAATAATCAGATTAATAACTTTTCAGATTGCTGGATCTGACTAGTAATCTGAACTATATCTGATTACTAACCAGATGTAGTAATCTGAAAAGATGACTACACACATCCATATGGGAAACAAAAATCTATCATTCACTCTGGCTTGAAAGAGTCAAGCAACTGATAGAGTTTCCTTGTCTGAGGGACCTTTGCAGTAAAGTTCTGCATATAGGAGGCCTCTAGATTTGGTATTGTTTCTAAGCATATACTAGCAAAGGTAGTCAGCAGAAAAGCTTTAACAAGAAGAGAAATTAAGTCTTTTCCTCTGCAGCTTGAGAAACACTATGAATAGGTCACATATATCATGGAAACCAGCCATGAAATATAAGGACTTGCAGCCATCCAGAGACTGATGAATGATTCAAATAAGCAATCTCTTTGCATAATAGTACTTAGGGAACATTATAGACACAGACCCCATTCAACAGCTTAAACTGGGCTCTAGATCAAGAAAACATATGCAAAACTGCAGGGCTGCTGCCCGCAAAATCCTGTTAATAATGCTACAGGCATTATGCTATTTTTGGTGCCTGCTAGTCTAAAAGCGTAGATCTTCAGGTTTCAGCAAAATAATAACTCAGAAGCAGCTCTGCTTCATTAAAATGCTCATGGGATGAGTTTTCCAAAGGCAAAGATCCTGGTAAGTTGAAATCATAAAGAATATCTATTACACTTTTCACACAAGCAACAGTACTGTGTGTTCAGCACTCTGGTCATCCCCTCTGTAACTAAACCCTATCAACCTAAGATATCCCCACTGGATTCATTAGTTACTATACCTTTCTTTAAGCTGTTAAGCAGCTGCTCTGTTCTTCTTCTAGGATTCCTGTTCTTATGCCCAAACTCTGGATGACACAGTAAAACAGGCACAAGTTGGAAGTAGGGGAGTATCTGATCTACAGGATTTAGGGGGTTTTCTGCTGTGGAATGAGATAAGCCAAGAAATCAAGGGACCTAAACCCTAGTCCATACCTTTATGTAGTGTCACACAGACAAGGTAACAACATTAATTGTCTGAGAATAATTCTCATTTTAAAACTAGGGAAATCACACAGTTTGTAGGTTCTGCTGCTCCCATTCAGAATATAGTTTCACATGACCTTTGGCAGTTTAGTGATATTGTATGGCTCTGCACACTTCCTGCCTCAAGGTTCAGGTAGCCTCAGACACCGTAATTACAGGACTACAGATGGACAGGATAATTAGAAAGGAAGAACAGAGCTTTCTTTTAAACAGAACAATTCCTATCATTTGCCCATAAAATCAATTGTCCCAACACCGCCATCATACTGCCATCCCTTTCTCCTTTTTTCTGGGAATGGTACAAGAGACTGTCAGAGGGCAGTAGCAGAAGTAGCATGGCTTGCAATGCCAGAACTCATACGAGAGTGGCTGTATAGAGATCATGGGCTGTGGCTAGCATCTGATGTTTACAAAAACAATAAAAGGGTTTTTTTTTAAGAAAAAAAAAAAAGCTTCCCTAAGTAACAGCGTCCCTATTTTTGGCAGCTTCTTCAGTAGCAATCTCCCAACTCTGGACCCAGTATTAGTAGCCTTTGACAGATTATTCTTACTTTTTGGCTTTTGATAACTTCCATGTATTTTTCTTTTTTTTTTTTTTTTATTTTGAAATCATTTATTCTTCTTCAAAATATCTCTTTCAAGCTGAGCAGCCAATACTATTTAATGTTTCCTCACACAGAAATCATTTTAAGCTTTCGGTCTTCTCTTTTCTTCACCCTTTTCTAGAATTTCCTTGACCATTTCTTCTCAAAATAAGGTTGTCAGAGTTGTAGACCTTACCCAAGACATGGATAAACACATTAAGGACCATATTGATGATTCTAAAATTGTCTTTGCCTTTGTGAGCACTGCTGATCATTGACAGGCTATTTTGAAAGGCCACTCTTTCCCAAGTGGTATTACTAATTGACATTAGACTTTTTATTGCCTAGTTCTTTGACTTGAATTCCTTCCCCTCCTCTTCATCCCAAAGACACACAAGTGTCTTTGCATTTATTGACACTGGACTC
The DNA here is from genome assembly GCF_028389875.1 of Rhea pennata. Classification (NCBI taxonomy): domain Eukaryota; kingdom Metazoa; phylum Chordata; class Aves; order Rheiformes; family Rheidae; genus Rhea; species Rhea pennata. The sequence goes on along the minus strand of NC_084670.1, from coordinate 9,081,978 downwards.
CATCTGTCATCCTGTCGCTCAGTATCATAAGATCTTTTCATGGTGCAACTTTAACTGCATTGAATAATTGTATTCCATCAGAAAACTTTATTCATTTTTTTTTCTGAATAACTTATGAATATTTTGAATAATCCCATGCAATCTGCACATGCCACATTCACCCACTGTGAAGACTCACCTTTGTTTTCATTTGCCATCAGTGCAAAGGAAGGCTGTCTATCTCACCCAATAACAGCTCATGTTCTTAAAGTCTTTGAAGTCATTTGGTTAGCAACTTTGCCAAAGCTTTTCAGAAATTCAAATATACAACAGGTATTGAATTGGCTTTATCCAGGCTTGTCAGTTCCTTCAGAAAACTCTAACAGATTTGTGAGGTACAAATGCTCCTTCTGAAATTACACGTAGCATTATACCAGTTATCCATGTATCTGACTTCTCCCTTATAAAGAGCAGCTCTAATTTGGGAAATCCCTCTAGGCTCCCCACAGTGAACACCAAAGCAAATAATTCATTCGGCTTTTCTGCGATGACCTTATTTTCCTTGAGCACTTCTTTTACATCTTGATCATCTATCAACCTTATAGACCTTCGGGCAGGCTTCTCGCCTCTGATGTATTTGAAAAAGTTTTCATTATTAGTTTTTACGCCTTTAGCAAGTTATTCTTCAAAATTGTTTTTGTCCTGTATTATTATGGTTTTACATTGAACTTGTTGGGGTATACTGGGTTTTTTTCTCCTCTTACTTTTCCTCATTTGGACAAGACTTTAGAGGGTGTCCTTTTATTGCTAATGGCCTTTCTCAGTCTAATACTCAACTACACAAACTTTTTATGAGATGTTTTTAAATTTGTTGAGGTCTTTTTAAATAGGTGTAATATGTTTACTCTCTGATGATAATGATACAAAAATGTTTTCCCAAGATGGTGTTTTTATAGAGCTTCCACATTATCTGAAAGTGTTTTGTTTTGTTTTATACTTTTAGCTGCTCCTTCAGCTTTCTTTTCCATTTTGATGTTGTTCCCCTTTTTGAAGTGTGTATCATTCTACAGTACTTTTGACTTTTATACTTCATCAGGAGCAATGAATTTAATCATGTTTACATTGATTATTACAGAACGATTCTTTAACAGTTACATCTTCAATCAAGACTTATTCCCTGCTTAGAGTTAAAAAAAAACCTGACTTTTCTTTTGGGCTCTCTGATTTCTTACTCCAGGAAAACATCATTTATAAAGTCTATAAATGCAATTTCTACATCACATTTGATCATGACATTTACCCAGCCCCCATCACTGTGTTCTCTGAGCCCTCACAGCTGCTCTGACCTCTCTTAGCACACTGTTACGAGGACACTTTCTGTTGCCATCTTGACTATATAGCTCTAATACTGTATTTTTCCCACTTTGGTATGAAATTTTAATGCCTAGAGACGGCATGGTACTTGTTGATACAATCCCCCCCCCCCCTCTTTTTCACCATACTTTCACCATGAGCTTTCTTTTTGCTATAACCTCACTCCTCCATTGGCTTGGTTTTCTCTCTGCTATTCGTGAGTAATTTTACACTGCTATTCCGGAGCTCACTGATTGAGATGCTATTATGTCAATATCCTCATTTAAAATCAGCATTCCACTTTACACATCTTCATTGCATACATTGGGCTAATTGTCCACTAGCTGTGTAAGCCTCTATTACAGCTATCTTGCATCAGTAGAATAGCACGAACAGACATAGTTAGGTCAAACACTTGGCCAGCTGTCTGTAAACCATCTTTGAATACTAAGAGCTCTTTTGTATTAAATAAAAAAGCCCTGGCAGTGACTTTGCTGGATATGTTGCCCCTGTGTCTTAAAAGGCAAATGCAATCCCAGGCGGAAAATTGAGCTACATGAACAAAGGGCATATTCCCAATGCTGTCTGAAGCAGGAAAAATAAAATGGCTCAGCTCATTCCAGGCATTTCCACTCGTATCCTGCGAGAAGCCCCATCTCTGTGAAGCTCTGCAGAAAGCCAGCTGGAACTGACTGCTACATTGTGCGGGAGCTCATTCCAACCTGTGCCCGTCAGTTCAAATGCAGACATCGAATGAAGCATCTCGTCAGCGACCTTGACTCTGACCCAGTTTATAGAAGCACTTGGGGGAGAGCAGGGGCAAAGGGGGAATTTTTCATAACTAAGTAAAAAGAGAAATCAAAAAAACAAAAAACAACAACAACAAAAAAAAAAAAAACTTTAAACCCTGTATCTCACTGAGTAACGGAGAAGGGGAGGAGAAACATGAAACCAAAATTACTGAGGAGGAGCTTGAGTATGTCTTCCAGACTCAGGGAAGCTCTGACACAGTACCAAGCGTAGCAGCCACTCCCTGACTAATGCTACTAAAAAACTCAGCTGCTCTCCCTAACACAGACACTCACAGAGGAATGTGATAACATCACCACTGTAAGAATCACACAGAAAATAGAAGCATAAGAAGATGCCAGGGAGAAGGGGAAAAAAATCCACAGCGAACCTTCCTTGTACACACAGACTGAGAAAAAAATGTGTACATAATATATAAAGAGAATATTTTCCTGCACTGACAAGGGGCAAACTCTTTGAAGAGATGGCTCTGATTCATCAGCAGGGTGCTGGCGGATGCCCCTAGAAAAATAGAGAACATGGCTGTACATCTTCAAAAACTATTTTAGGAGACACTATTTCCTCAGAGGGATGTTTGAGTTGTGTTCAGGCCCCTAGGCATGTCCCAGGAAAATACAACCATGTTTTGATGGTAGAGAGGGTACTAAAGCTTTGATGGATAATATTTTGATCCAAGGTAAAAGAGAAGAAGAGTTTGACTAAAGGCCCTAAAGAGCCGTAGAAAGAGACAGAGTTGCAGAGGTAAAGCTAAGAAAGCAGCAATGCAAGTTCCATGTAATAGCAATAAAATACCTAGAAGAAAAGATAATAAGGTACGCGGTACAGCACTGAAAAGTGGAGGTCACAGCTAACACATCTGCCCCAAACAAAAAGACAGCAGTGCAAAGACTTCTCAGAACGGTGAACTATAGGGAAAAAATTGCGCTCGATTTTCAGACGTTCAGAGCAGCAACCTGCAAGTGCTGCTGTACGCGGATGCTCCAAGCCATAGTGCACAAATCTTACTGAAGCTGCTGAGGAACTGAAGGGGTTAACGAAAGGGGTACAAAGCTAGAGATATGACAGTGAGCCACACGCCAAATTGTCTACGGACGTTTCTAACAACCGTTTGGGCGGAATGGAAAAGAGCGGCTTAAAAACTTTAGGTACACGCAAAAACTGACAGCGACTGTGTTGAAACAGAGGAGGAGATTTCAGCCCGGGTCTCCAGCATTAAAATGTTCCATTTTTTATAATGGGAGATGAAGGCTAGCTGAAACTGTTCCTATTCCAAATAAAAGCATTACCAAAAAGGGACAGCAAAAAACCCACACTCCTATTCTCTATTTCCGAGACTACCACCACACTGACACGATTAGCACATTGAGCACAAACACAGAGAAATTTGGTAGCTGTGACACATTCCCTAGAGAGTCTAGAGTATTTGACAAAAGTACAGCGGAGCAGTGTCCAGAGCTAGATTATGAACATGTCAGTGTGATAAAAACAAAATAAAAAAACAGCCAAAAAGCCTGTCTAGTCTAGATGAAATGTGGCTTGTAATTCCCAGAGCTACTGCAAAAAAATAACATTATTAGCAGAGGGTGACCTGAAGAGCACATACCCTCCACTATTATCAGTTAAGGAGGAGTTCATAATTCCAGATCAGACTTCATTTAACAGTGTCAGTGATTCCTAAGATGTTACCAAAGAAATTATACATTCACTTTTATGTATATGTTTTTATATACAGGTATGCATGGAGGCAGTTTATATATTGAAAACAAATCTAAGATCATAAATTAATTGGAGATGAGAAGGGAATTCGTAGAGATTATTGAGTCTGTTCTACTGCCTCAAAAGAGAATTAACTCTATCTAAACTTTTCCCAATAAATAATTGTCATAAAACTCTCCAGTGGTAGAGATTCAGCATCTTGTGTAGATAATCCTAATTATTTCTGCTGTAGCAAGTTTCTCCTAATATTGCATGTATTTTCTATTGTCTTAAAGGACCATGCAGGAAGCTGCTGAGATCAGAAGCTGCTTTACCTAGCAGAAATACAGGTCACATTAGTGACACAAGAAAAAAATGTTTAGCCCAGAACACAGTAGGAATTATTATTAAAGTTGAGTGGAAGAAACTGAGGAATTTTTCTCAGCTGTTACTCCCACTCCCGTGAGATCCCTTCTCAGAAACTGCCACAGCTGACAAACTGATCATGCACATCACATGCATTTTGGTCAGCAGATACCCAAAATATTTAACAACAGGCAAAGTTTACTGTGAAAACTTTTAAACAGTTTGCAGTGACATACAATGTTAGCTAGAGCATTAGTAACTCCTCCTAAGCCAGTCCAACAGGATGGTGGAAAATAGAGTCAAAATCCAAAGCACCTTCTAGCAAAAGCTGCAGAATCAGACGCTGATCTGTACATCGCATTGTTAAATTAGAGCCTAGCACCAGCGAAGCAAAGGTTGCCCTACTGGCATTTTGCTCAACAGAGAACTGAAATAAGAATTTTTATTTGCAATACTAAAAAGTTACACTTCAGTCAGTAGGGAATTGCAAGGTGGAAATGGTAAAGGGCATTTCTACAATGGCAATAAACTGGCACAAATACCAGCATTATCACGGAAAGCAGCCACAGAGCTATCGTAGTTGAATGCACACTGCACAGAAGGATGTCTCTTCTAGTTTCAGGAGGGGGTAACTAAGGGGTGGCTTGCTGGTCATTTTGCTTGAGAAGAACTCGGATTAGCCTGCGCTATACTGGGGCGAGAATTACTGATGGCAGTTGGTGCCTGATGAGAGCCGTTTGGTGCCTGAGTGAAAACCGCAAGTGCAAATCACAACCCAAATTATGTCAGGGACTATCTGACCCTTCTTAGTAGGCTGTTAAAATTCCATATCGTGTTAACAATGATTACTCATTACTGTTGTGTTGTTTAGCTGGGGAAGGAAGTCTGAGGCCTCTGATAACAGCAAAATGCTAAAGATCTGATTAACTCCATGTTAATCTGTTATGACTCCATATACCAGATGATGTGGACTGATTCGTTTGCCTCAGAGTGATTTCTGAGTAATATCAAACCTCAGCCCACAACCTTTCCAAACGTTTATTAACGTTCAAACTGATTTCAGCCGGAATAAGAAGCAGCTTATAATTTTGCAACAAAATATATTCCAAGTTTGTTGCTCCAATTTATATGAGAAATAGGGGAGATGATGAGGGAAAAGACGACGTCTGAGCAGAAAACAATTGCTTCCAGTCATTCAAATGTTAGATTAGATAATATTACTTGAGGGCTTATAGTGTAAGAAGCCTAAGTGTGCAATTTTGATACAAAACCCTTGCAAAATCTATTATACTTTATTTGTCAACCACCCAGTATCACATTGATGATAATACTAATAACATCATTTCATGAAATGAGTGGAGGCAGAGCCTCTAAGACTGACACAATTTGCAGGACTGAAAAAAAGAAAACTTATGTCACACTAGCAAAGTAAATACATCACGGAGGGTATGCTTTTCTTAATGTGGAGTTATCTGGTAGCACTGCCAGAGGCAGAGAGGAGGGGAGGTCACTAAAGTAATGCTGCTATTAGGGATGGTTGCACTGCCTTTATCACTGGGGACACTAGAAAAACAAAAATCTTGATTTCCAAATCTACAAAAAGTTCAGGATAACAAAGAAGGTTGGGATTTGGATCTGCAGAATACGTAGCATTTCCCCAGCATAGCCACACTTTGAACATAGCTCCTGCATGCTCAAAATTATTGCCCTTGACAGTACACTCCGGCTGCTGCAATTGAAATCCTAGGAAAGAGCAGGTTGAATGACAGCGGTGACTGCTGCCAGTCTAAACAGCATCATCTGATGAGAAAGAAGTTGGGGAAAGAGGTTTGGGGTAGGAATGTGAATAATCTCCCGACAGCAGTGAACAGCGCTGGGTACCAGAATGGGAGAAGCACAGGAGTGAGGAAGAAGGAAGGCCCAAAGGCTCTAAAGACAACAGAGAAACAGAAGGTGAAAAGTCAGTCTGTGTAAACACAGGGGAGGTCAGGGCTCAAACTCTTTGGCTACACAGATGGGAAAAGCTAGAAAGACCACTTAGCTGGCTGCGCAATACAGTCAATTTTAATGAGTTTGGAATTGGCAGTGAGGGAACACGCTTCCCCTCAACCAGCTATGCTAACCTAATTCAGACACCTCTCAGCAGCCCAGCTCACCTGCTTTCTGGTATCTGGGACTATCGGCAAAGAAAGAACAAGCTGGAACACAAAGATCAACTCTCCAGATCAAGCTGCTTCTACTCTTTCTGCAGTGGTAAAGGTACATGATGTACTGAGGGAACTGACCGCAGTGAAAAATATCCATCTGCCTCTAAAGGAGGGTCTAGAGATGGCTGATAGCACAGAATCAGCAACGAGTTCATGTTCAGTACCTTTGAAGGAAGACAGCTTTTCTTCGAGAGGAATGCAGACAGCGGCTGAAGAACTCAGAGTAATATTGACAAATGTTAATTCATCTGTAGTCTTACTTCTTGTACTACCAGGTTCACACCCAAGATTATGTGGGGCAGAATCAAGGTCTCCTCAGAGGGGGTAAGATTGGAAAAACATCACTTTTTCATTCAAGTCTAAACCTATGTACATGGGATGTTAAAAAAAAAATAAAGGCTTCTTAAAGCTATAAAAGGCATCATTTAGCCTTAAATGTGCCCTATTATGTCTGGAATATTATATTTACTTATTCTCACCTATAACTATTTTTATTGTCAACAGATACCCACAAACCAACAGGAAAAGCCCCGTTTTCCCTCCCTCACAGCAATCCATAGCAATAGTAGGTCACCATCTCAATGAGTTAGCTCTTGTGGCAGATGTCTGTGTGGGGAATCTAAGGGTTCCAGCCTAGCTGATGACTCAGATTTCAGCATGTTGGGGCTTCACTGAAGCTGTGTGTTTCATTCCAAGTCAAATAAAACTTTCTCTCAAAACGGTATTAGAATTGTGCAAAAACTGCAACATCTACCACTCCAAAATCAGGAATGACAGGGAAAAGGGGAAGTTACAACTATAGTATACATGTAGTATATATATGCATGACAAAGGAGATGATAATTAATGAACATATGCCAGGTGGTTGGGGTTTTTTTTTCATTTTTTTTTTCAGACAAGCCTCCAGCTCAGAGCACAAAGTGAAGAGCATCTGATATAGGAATCATTTGCACATAGGACTTCAGCTTCAATGACTGTGGAAGATGGAAAATGGGTAGAATAGAAGAAAGAGGGACACGCTAAGACAAAATAGAGAGTTGTAAGGAGACTGCCCCGGAGCACTGTATTTCATCTCTGCCTCAGCATTTTCATATGATGGGGGCAAATCATTAATAACAGACTCTTCTCAAGCAGCCAGTAGTTGCTTATTCCTTGCCTTCTATGTGCTGAGAATGCCAAATGACAGGAGTAGAAAGACATGTTCCCCAGAGAAGGAAGGTGGTAGGAACCAGATACCAAACATATTAAGACTTGGTGAGCAATACAAAACAAATCTGGTTCCAGGCATCTTAAATCATCTATTTCAAACAGATACGGTACTTCTGATCGTAACTATCTCTGCCTCTGCTCCCCCTCCACACACAGATAATGTGTTTGCTTCTCACAGGGGTGCTAAGAAAAATAATTAATTAACGCTTCTAAAATGCTCCTAGGCTATAGCAATAAGCAGAAATGAAAAGCCCACAAGAAGATTAATAATTCTTTGCTCAGCACAGGGTCTGAATAGCACACAGTAAATACAAGGCCGCACAATGAACACTGAAGCTAAAACAAAACCCTGAATAGCTGTTCATTACATGAAAGTTTTCCATTTGGAGAACTCAGTGAGGCAGGGGTCCGACGGACGGAATAACATGAGTCCCCGTGATTAAAGACCATATCACAATGCACATGCTCAAGGGGACTGAACTGACACTGAACAAGCTACCTAAGTTCACTCATTAAATCCATTTTGAAGAGTTCATTTGCTCCTCAGGAAAAATGCTGGATGGCCACATAAAACCCATCCAGCCAATAAAGCAGTTCCACTGCTCTTTCAGCCTCTGAGGCTTCACAGTTTGTTATCCTAGAGATAAGGACTGTTTGATCTCCATAGACCATACGTGTCTTGAGCTTGCCAGTGCTGAGCACTTGATCCCTAATTCAAAACCTTTAAGCACCTGCTTAAGTGTAAGCACACAAGGTGCACTGCTGAAGTCAACCAGACTATTCATATTTTTAGAGTCAGCTGTGCTTATTTGTTTTGTCAGATTCCTTACAAAAGATATAGACATCCATTCTGCAAACAACCCTCTACATGGAGGGGATTATTACCCCCAACCTGGCCTGCACTTTGGTTGCTGGAATGGTTCACAGGAGCATCCTCTGATGTGCTTCAAACAAAAAATCAACTGAGCTGGCATAAGCAATATATTTATGCTCTGAGCTAATTCAGCTGGCCTGGTCCAAAACGGGTAAGAGAAGCATCTGCACAAATCATTCTGGTGGAGCGATGGAGAGGCAGTGATGTCAATGGACAAGGAAAGGTACCTGACATTAGAGATGTCTTCAGCCAACAGCACAAGATCCAGAAAAGGAGATCTGTCACGTCGGTAGGACTGACACCACTAGAAACGGAGCTAGAGTATCACCTCACTCCCCAAAACAATGATAATGACTTACCATCACAGCGATCGTTTCAAATCAGTGACATGGAGCTTCCTATCTTTCTCTCACTTCTTTCCCCCCTAACGCTGATGCGCATACTTTGGAATTTGAAACACTTTTAAAATAAAATAAGCGCACTGTAAAACCCAGAAGAGTAACAGAGAACCACAGATGCCTTGGTTTATTTTTATACAGTAACTACAGTAAACACTTAGCCTTGGACCACTTAATGCTAGAATTGCTGCTTCACTTATTTCCCCCAACCCCCCTGCGACACAGTCAACTTTTTTTCAAAGGAAACAGCTTATCTTCCATACTGCAGCAGCAGAAGAAAAATCCTCCTATATAGCAATATTTAAAATGTGGTTTTATGCTCTTATGGCAGCTAATTTTCCTTAAATGATTTAAGGGAATGAATACATCTAAAGAGTCTGCACCGAACCATTCCAGAATAGCAACATGAAGCTGAACTTCCTCTGCTTTAGACAATCCAATCTCTTGTGGGCAGCTCCTCATGACAGATCTTGTCGAGAGTGGGAAGGATGGAGGTTATTTTTTTTATTACAATATTTTGCAGGGATCTTTACATTGCAATTGATTTCATTTCTTATTCCCCAGTGCAGGGAGCCATTGGGTGAGGAGAGGGTGGCAGGACAGGCTCAAATGTGCATCCCCCTGAGTAGTCACAGCTTCACAACAGCCCATATGCACTCCCCTCCACACACAGCCATCCATCCATCACGCGCTACTTAGCCAAAAGTTACTGTCTACACCTGGGCTGCAGTTAAAACTCTTTAGCAGCCTGCAGTGATTCAAAGCAGGTTGTTCCCCCGGCGCTCTACCTGGGGGGAGGATTTTCTCCAGAACACTTAATAAAACCCGTCACTGCTGAGGCAGGCTGGCACGTGTACAGCCCCGTGCCCTCCCTCGCTCCGAGGCAGCTGGCATGTCTTCCTCCCTTGTCCCAGGACTTTGGATACGGTCTGATCATGCCAATGTTATCAGGATCAGAGAGACTAAGAATCCAGTATCGCCCGAAGAAAAACAATAATCTTAGACTGCCTTGTACTGCTTAAGGTCTCTAAAACTGTCAGAAAGGCTAATATTGACTAGGGGGCAATAAAGCTAGACATGAGCGGCTTTTTTGGTGAGTAGCTAATTCACTGAGAAATGAACCTCTGTGAAGAGCCGTCATAACTTGGCTAGTAGTTTAATCTGAGAAAAAAATCCTAACTTGTATTTAAAAAAAATAAATAACCCCCAAAATGAAACTGTATGTTCGTGTTTGAAAGGGTTCTTTTTCTTTCCCTCTGAAGGAAATGAACTGGAACTAGTTCATCTCAGGTTGATCATCAGGGAGGGGTAGGTAACAGAGATGGAGGAAAAAAAAATAAAAAGATTTCCGCTTCAGACCAACTCTGAGCAAACATTTCTTTTGATTTTTCATTTCAGCCACCACAGCAAATAAATCCATTCTTCACACACAGGGCAGCTGGAAACTCCCAGAGTTTTCAAAGCTTCCCAGGAAAGGGACCAAACCAAAAAGAAATCTTTTCCCAATAGCTTTATTTTATTGACGCTGACTTTTAATAGTGCCAGGATTTGTTGCTTTATTAGCTAGGGTTTTTCCCTAAACCCAGTCTTCTTGTAATATTTACGGACCTCTTTGTCTCTGGAAAGAACTTTCTCCTCAGACAAAACAGCCTGCAAGCTCTCTCCATCATCTGAAAGGAAAAATTGTCCAGTTCTTTAGGGTGGGCAAGAGAAAAGACCAAGCCAGCTGAGAAGCTCCTTTCTTTATTCTCTACCATCGGCCTAATACAACAGGGCTTAGGAGCCTTCGTTACGGGTCCGACTGGGGGTGCTGTATAAACAGAACTGTACCAGTTAGCAGCCCAATTTTTTTCAATGCAATGGATTTTCAATCCGTCCCGAATTCAGGGTCTTATGTATTCACTTATCTTCCTTGTAACTAAACCCATTTCTGTACAGTTAACACTATTAGTTGGGAGATAAAAGGTCTAACTGGGATGTACTGGCAGAATCAGGAGTTAAAGTAAAGAAACTCTCATCCTATACCTAATCTAGCCAGGGGTAATAATCCTCTACATTTATTAGCAAGCAAACTAGGTCTTTTTTTTACATTACTAGAAAGAAAAAAAATAATAAAAACTTCAGGGCATTAAAGATCCAAATGCCATTCCCACAATGGGAAGCACAAAGGACAAATATCAGGAATTCTATACAGAAAAAAATAATCATCTGTGAAGTCTCCTCTTATATTTTTGGGAGTGATTTTTTTCTACCCATCTCCATCTTTGTTCAGCAGTTTTTCTTGGGTGCCACGTTCAATAATCCTTCTGTACTTTGATGTCAAACATTTAATAACTGTCTGCCTCCCTCCCACTCCTCTTCTCCACATTCCCTGCAATCTATCTCCTCTGATTAGCTAAGATTTCACCTTCAAGAACACCTCTGCTTCTCTGAGTGAGACCGAGTGTGTGTGTATGTGTTTATATAATATTTGCAAATATTATCCCGCTCCTGCTCTGCAGGCTACAGAGCAGCCCCTGCCGGAGCTCTGGATTAAACATCAATGCCATTCAGTAATTCAGTTTGGGGGGCCTGCTGTTTCGAACCCAGCTCAGGACATCACGAGAGCAGCTCGATTGAATTTAGGCCCTGTTTTCAGCATTATTCCGTGCTTAATCTGAGCAGAGCTTCATTTCACTTGCTCTCTCCACTCTGGTGCTTCCAGCGACAAAAGACTCCCCAAACGTCCCCTGACCCCATGCAGCAGGGGCGTTGTTTGCTTACTTCTCTCTTATTTTGGCTTGCCGCTGGATTAAGCCGCGTCAGAGTTGCTGGCAGCTTGCGGTACCCCGCAGGGAGAGAGTCGGCAAGTTGCCGTTCCAGCGCCAGCCTTCCCCACTCACCGGGTCGTTGTACATCTGAATGATGAGCTGTTTCACTCCGTGCAGCGTGGGGTGAGCCCACGGAGATGGGTTCGCCCAGTGCCGGTTTAAATCAAACCCCATCAGGGAGCACCTGCACACGAGAAAACACAGAGAGGACCTAAGGAATCAATACGGGCTGCAGCCTCTCCCGACTTCAGCTCCGCGCCGGCGTTATATCCCACAGCCGTAGAGTTCAAGCAAGTTATTCTCATAGAAAAGCAAACACAAATTCCCCCCTGAGGACGAGGAAAGCCTGCAGCTGTGGCCACAGTTAGAAATAACGCAAGCAACGGGGTATCTACAGAAACGTCTTTGGTCCTTCAGCCTCCTTGCCCTCCAGAGCACAGACGCTCCCGCTCACCGTTTGCTTTTTGCCAGCTTGCTGCACTGACACCGGAAGGGCCCAGCAGGCCCCCCGGTTCCTATCACCTGAACGCTACGGCTGTGGTCTGTATCTGTGAGGATGATTCATAAACTGCATCACCAGGACTTCACTTTGCCTTCAGTTAGACCTTGACTCAGCAGAGCAGTTAAGAGCATTGAAATCAATGGTCATTAAGCGCACGCTCAAGGGATTTAAAGCACGAATGTAATTGTTGTAGTAACCCAAGGGCTCGGTCCCTTCCTCTCCCGCAATTGTCTGGGCAGAACCTAGCACATCAAGCCACCCACTCTGCTAAAACGCTTGCTGGCCATCAAATCCTGTGGGTGTGGAAGCATATATGTCACCTTGGCTTCTCCTTCCTGCCCTGACTTGTGTCCTTCTTTGTATATTGTCTGAGTTTTATTATGCTGCTCCTAGTCCTGCTGAGTAATATCCCATTCTGAGCAAATTCCCATTGAAATCAAATGGGCTGTCAGTAGGGTGAACACACAAGAAATTAAAAGGCTGGAGGTGGCACAGAAAGGAGGGGTATCGATCTAAGTGTCTATGGCCACTGATACGAACAGAGAGAGAAGTCCCTTCTGCTGTCTCAAGCTGTGCTTGGGACCGCTGGATCCTTGCATCTCAGGCAGATCTTGCTCAGCAATTCTCCAAAAGAGTACATAGAGCCCACCATTTCTCCACAGGCAGAAACACAACTTTTTCTCTCTATATATAAAAAAATAATAATTAAAAAAAAACTCTAATTGCTAAGCCTTAAAGCCTCGCGAGAAAAGAAAAGCTTTCATTGATCCCTGGTCTATTATGAGAATGTCCGTTCTGCCTTAATCTTCTAAACACACCTATGTAAACAATAGAGATTTACTCCAGTAGCACTATTCTTCGAAAGCAATCTGACGACTGAGGAACATAAATTTGATTGGCAAAAAGAAAGGAAAATGCACCACTTCTCTAACAGCTGAAATAAATGACTGCATCCACCAAATCCAAATAAAACTACATTAGACAGGCAAAGTGGTAAGAGAAGTGAGGGAATGAAACCAGAGAACTAAGCTCACTTCCAAAAAGGATGAATGAATTATTTTCCTAGGAACTGGGATCTGCTGAAAAGTAGAAACTCAGTGGGATGGTCTTGTATCAAAGTTCTAACTGGAAGCCCAGCAGGCAGCAATTGCCTGACTTTTTGGCTTTAAACAACCCATCCATGAGGCTGTCTGGGAGCTCCAGCACCAGCTGCCAGCTCTCCGGCTCTTTTGCCACTGGCCTGCTGTAAAGACAAGCCTGATGGCTCACCACGGCTGAGAACACTACCTGCTTTTTAGGGTGGTCACCAGCCTGCTTGCCTAGGGAATGGACAGATTTCTTCTCTGGACACCCTGACAGTTAAAACTCCACAGACAACTCAGAGCTGTCTCCATCCCCCTATAAAGCAAAACACTTTTATATAAGAGTTCTCTCTTTTTTTTTTTTTTCCTAATGCAAACTCATCTCTGCTCAGTTCTACTAATCATTTCTTCTTCTGCTTTTGAACTCACAGAAGTTGATATAAAAGTATTTCCAGAGCCATAGGTGGAATTACACTGGGATAAAACTCATATAACAGCAGAATCATAAGAATAAACTTTTCATTTAATAAATACAGGAACTATGATGATCATCATGTTTCACTGTATTTTGGCATAGTTCCCAAGAAAACAGCATGCTCACTCTACAGGACATCATTCTTAAGAGATCAGAACATGAACTCATATCCCCTTATACAGTTAAAGTGTCCCATTTACATTTGTTTTAAAGCATATTTGAAAGTATTAACACTATAGAAAACAAGTATATTTTGATTCCATTATATTCATCTCCAAAGCACATTGCAGTGGCCAAGCTACAGAGCACCAAAAGCAAATTTTAATTTCAAATATGGATTGTCAATATTATATTTGGGGCTTGGGGCTTTTTAGATAACTTTATAAAATAAGTCATCCACATAGGGAACAGAAGTAAGCAATATCTAATTTCTGTAAGATATCAAGGCACTGCAATTTGCAATATTTGAATTTGCTATGAATCTCTGCTTAGTGATGACTCTCATAGTTTATTTCAAGCTGCAAGAACAGTTGAAAATAGTTGTCTCTACTTGAGAAGACTTCATAAACAGAGAAAGAAGCAATGTTTGACAAACAAGTTATTCATTTGGGAAGCTCCTCTCCGCTCTATTTAATAGGATCCCAAATTAATTTCCAAATATCATTTAGCTAGTCTTTGATGTAGTATATCACATCTCTATCAATGTAACAATTAATTCAATTTCTGATGAACGCATTAGTGTCTCTTTTCAGTATAGGAACAGTGTAAAGGGTTTTTTTGTTGTTGTTGGGTTTTTTTTGTTTGTTTGTTTGTTTTGTTTTACCTTTTAAAGTCTTTTTTCTTTCCCTTTTGCCTAAAGACAAATTTGTATCTACCACACTCTCTCTTTATTCATCTGTTGCAAACTTGTGGTCTCTCTAAGGAAACATCAAGTTGTGTTCCTTGGTACTTCAGATTTGATTATTGACTCTATTACATGTAGAACTGTCTCCCAGAGCTCATATATATCAGGACACGACCAAACCATACTCCAGGAGTCTCCCACATGCCTATTACGGATCCTGCATTCGTTATATTCTCTTACTCCCAGATGATGCGATCTCTCTTGTGGCTAATACCTCCAATGCAAGAACCTGAACAAGACATCTTCAACATTGCATCTTGCAGTCATTTTTAATTCCCTCTACCAAACTGAAGCCAGTTCATTTCTACTACATATTGCTTGTTACTTCTCATTGTTTAACTGTTTATCTCCCGCTTCAAATATCGAGTAAACACAACAGAAATATAGGCATCCTCTGGAAACAGCAGCTCTATAGCAGGAAACACCTACATTCTCCCGCCATACAGTGTCTTTCAAACATTTAAGATCAGTTCTCTCTCTCACTCGGACTGCACGTGTTCTCATTGGCTTCAGTGCAGTTCTTTGTGTGACTATAACTGTTTCCCAGTTCGAGAAAGGACATTCAAATCTGTTCTGTTCAGATCAGGTTTGTTTATAGGATGCAGTAAACAAACTAGTGTGTTCAGTACAAAATTTACAAGGGGAAAAAAGAACCCCCTAAATTATATCAAAGGACTGTTTTAGGATGACCTTTGAATGGGGATGTGGAGGAGAGAAACACAGGAAGACACGGAGACTCCCAGAGTGGTAAGGGGAGAGAGAAGCACCTTTGAAGGCAGGAAGAGGTGGAACGGGTGAATGCCTCCGGAGTGAAGACATTGGAGAAAACCCATGAGGTTTAATGGAGCATACCCATAAATGCTCTTATAAATGTAACAGGTAATACTGACATTGAGCTAGACAAGAATGATGTGCTGGTACAGTCTGTCACAGATGACAGCAAGATGTAATCAGGAGTAGGTGAGCTTTGTACAATAAGAAAAGTAACATAATGCAGCTATTACCAGACCACGGTCATCATTTATATTATGAAATTCTGAGTTTTGTGTTACATCACCATAGCTTCCACAGAAACTGGCGAGTATGTCATTCAAAGTATTTAAGCCATTAGCAACCGTCTGAATTTTGGATGATGCTGGTTAGGGCCTGCTAGATATACAGATCAACAAATACGTTTCTGTTCAACCACCAAATGTGCATTTAAATCTGTTTCTGTGATTTTACTTGTGAATTAGAATCTGCGTTCCACAAACGTTTTCCAGCCTTCATCTGAAATTTCTGTTTTCTACCAGTAAATAAACTTATTACAGTGTTTACAAATCTACATACATAAACACAGTGCAAATTCAGTCAAAGCAAATGAGTTTCAAAATTGAAATGGAAACTGAAACATTTTGCAGTATTCATCCCTCCCTACTTGGGAGACAGCCAGATCTCAAGAGGTTACCAGCTCAACTCAGTAAAACCTCAGACGTTCAGACCAGCACTGAGCTTGCTGGGCGACTACCCGTGCAGAACCGCCTCAACCCGGCGGTTTAACTCAGCACTGCTTTAAGTATGCCTTACGCAGCTGTTTTAATGAAAACATCCTTGTCCCTTGCTAGAACTGAGGAAGGTTTAGTACCAAGGCCTGTACTAGCTTTATTTTTAAGGCTGCTTGCTCCTCTTTCAAGCTGTGTTTTTTCTTCCTGGAGCCTCCAAGTTACAGAGATCTGCAGGACCTCTGCGCCTTCCTCCTTTCACTTCATTCTCTCCCCCCTATTCCTTTTTCCTACTATGTGAGTCCAAGTCTCTCGCTAACAGACCCATTTCCACAAGGAGAGATATGGAGAATAATGGAGGAAAGGAGTTAAAGAAATCCTTTTTCATGGCATATGATTTATTACAAAGAGAACTCTACACTCTTCCCTTCAGCTTTGTAAGGTTGCGTTGGTTCATTGGATCAGTACCAGGTGAATCTCCAGATAATACCGCACACAAAGCCAGGGGATTCAAATCCACAAACGGCACTGCTGACAGGGTTAGGGTTGGAAATTGAAAAGGTGTTGTGGGGGAGGGGGCTGTGCTCTTTTTTTTTTTTTTTTTTTTTTCCCCCCAGGCATATTGCAATGGGAGCAGAGACAGAGGGTAATTGGTCTCTATTGTTGCACTTCTTCGAGGCAAGAGTTACAGCAAGGAACTGCTGTGAGACCGCAGCCTGCAACATCACGCAGAAAGGGTAGCTGTGCAGCAGGAGAGTGCGAATACAAGGCGAGCACATGGAAGACCTGCTTCTTTTAATAAATATATCATTTTAAACCTGTTATAGTCACAACATTTTACAAATCAACTCTACACCTGCAGTCATCAGGGAAGTCGGAGTCTTCATTAGTGTGCATTTCCCATTTGGGTTTGAGATTTATGCATTTGCCTGTTATTCATTAAAGAGGATTCATCCAAACCCACATGTTCTAAGGCAATTAGGTACCAAGGCAGCCTAATGCTCCAGCTCCAGCCACGGAAACTTCCCCCTCCCAGCTCTCTCTCCCCCTCCCCAGTTTTCTGCATTTTTTAGTTTAGAGCTCTGGAAACCTTCACAAAGGCTATTTAACATAACCACTGCAGTGTGCTCCAGGCAAAGCACAAGCGGCCGCACAGAGCAGAACAGCATTAGCTTGCAGAGGCCACACGGTGGAGTAGATGTTTACAGAATGAGTACTGCATGGTGTACTGACATAATTTTAAATAGTACATGACGGTTAAAGATGTGTTTCTCCATTTTCTGTGTAAACAGTGTTAAATAAGAATAAACACAAAGGGATATTTTCTCCTTCTGATGAATACGTGCATTTCTCAGAGCTGGTAATAGGCGCTACAGACACACGCACCAAGGAGAGCACACAGCCCCACCTAGCATCAGTAGAACTCCCTTCTCCGATCTGCAGGATACATCTCAATTCCACTATTTAACTCTCCCTACATACCCTGACTTCTCAATAATGTCAGAAGGATTCCTGGGCACAAAGCACAACACCAGAAACAAAACCCAGCATGCAGACCAGAGCACTCTGCCCTACGAACGCACCTCAGATGCAAGACAAGATAGATCTGATAATTAGCACAGCTCATCCTTGGGGGCTAGCACAGGACTGTTTCCCTGCTACATATTTTCCAGTAGTGTCCTGCCTAGTTTTCAGTTTTTCAAGGGAAAAGGTGTCCAGCAAGTCCCCAAGGAGGTGAGTCACAGATCCCAAAGCTGGCCCTAGGAGCGCGTGTTGCTGCTGCTGGGTCCCGTACACAGACTCTCCCAATGTGCAGCCTCCAGGAGCAGGTATCTACTTCCAGAAAGGACCACAGGGCTCCTGCTCTCTGAATGCATGCTGACTCACACCTGCTCATCAATCTTGTGCACCCAGATGCTCTTACTAAGTTAACAAGAACTCCCACAGTTCTTCCATTTTGAAGCCTGATTCATAGGTCGGCCTTTTCAAAACCAAATGTATCATTCACTTAGAGTAAGCAGTTGCACACCCAGTCGGATTTTTTCCAACTTGTGGATCCCTAAAAATTTTCCACTACAGATACTGACTCATGGGAAATTTCCCCTGCATAATATGGAAGGCAATATTATCCAAATCTACATTTCTGCGCTAGCCCATGAGCCACCTGAACTCACAAATTACAAGCTGCAAACCACTGAGAAATAAAATTATAGTTCCATATGCACTTAATTTACTGGACTCCTACCCCTCAGCAGGTCTAGTTCCTCTAGGCTCTCTTGCCCAGTCCACCCAAATAATTCAGCTTTTCAACACAACACACTGATCCTGTCTCCTTACAAACCTTGCTTTTCAGGCAGGCAGACCCTTTCGAAACTCCTGGTGTTTCTTTGTTGTTCTGCACTCCTGGCTTTAGTCTCCTTTGGCAGGTTGGGTGGAGATAAGGTAAAAGTTGTCACAGTGGTTCACAGAAAACGACTAGGACACACGTAAGCATTTCCTGAGACACAACTTATCTCGAGCCATGTTTTCATTCCTGCTTCTTCCCCCTCCTCGGACTGTTCAATTAATCTGATACACAATACACCTCTCAATTATTGCAGAATACCCCAGACGCACTACACTGACGTCCCCATTCTGTTCCAATATAGATTTCATGTAGTCCACAGCAGCAGAAGTAACCAGTCTAGCTTAACCCAGTCACCTTCAGGCAAGTGGAAAGGAGCTGCATGTTTACCATAGACAAGTATCACATGAAACCTACACCCTCAAAAAAAAAAAAAAAAAAAAAAAAAAAAAAAAAAAAAAAAAAGATGGTTTAACTCTTACTATCAGATCTGTTACACATAGAAAGCTGCAATTAAACAGGCAGCCTTAATGTCACAAAGTCGAGCTCTCAAAAGTTCAGACAGGCTCCAGCTGCAGAGACACCCAACGCCTTCATTCAGCCCTCTATACGTCATTGTCGTGACACAGTCTTTAACTACAGCAGCACAGTGTATTTTTCCACAGGGCTCTTTCTTTATTCCGCACACAGGATCAACGCTGCTCATTAATGATTGGATTATTCAATATTTTGGCTTTTTTATATTGTTCAATATGCAGCCCCAGGCTCCTGCTTACTGCATGCTACTCAAAGCCTGCTCTGAAGACAGAGTTACTCAGTTCTTCATGGGCTTTTCTAAAGTGCTTATCACTGTGGGAGACGTCTGCTACATAAACATTGATGAACTTTTCCCAGCAGTACTGCTGCAGATGGGGACCACACTGTCCCCAGTTTATAGAGGAGTAATTAGAGTACAAAGGAACTCACGTAAGAGACTCTCACAAATTTGGGCCACTGTAGCTGAAAGGCCTAATTCAGGATTTTTGTTTAAGAGCACTTAACTTCATACAGCTTGTTACATGCTCAGCAGCTAACTCACTCGGATTTGAGCTGAGGGCTGTATTCAAGGCTTCTCTAAATCTGATCCCAAAGTTACAGTGTGAGTGGATAGATTATTAGGAAAGGAAAGGAGAAAGGAAAGGAGAAAGGAAAGGAGAAAGGAAAGGAGAAAGGAAAGGAGAAAGGAAAGGAAATCCAAGTCCAGGGAGTTAGGAGACTTGAAAGTGAAGGTTCCTACAAAATGGTAATTTATTATGAGATCATAAATGCATTTTGGGATGTTTTCCAGTTTCACCTTAATTCAACCATTTTGCTTACTTTGGAATCCAACGCTGCCTCAGTTAACCCTGTGTCCAAGACGTGCCTTCATATGCGGTGTTTAAGGTTAGCACCATCCCTTACTCTCCTGAGCAGAATTAACCGATTATTCTGTTACATTACAAGCTGCCAGATTTTGCATCCAGAGCTATCACTCACGCTAAGGCAGTCAGGCTACACACGCACGCTCTCAATATGCCAAAACTCAGCTAGAAGAAATCCATCTTCAGCATCATAAAGTCCTTTTCCTCTCTCGTATCCGTAAGCATGAGTTTGACTTACTACTAACGCTGTCAAGAAGGTGTGCTTTATTCAGGTGAGATTGCAAATGAAAAAGATGCACAGGACTGGCAAATTGCTGGCTGAACACTAACAGGCAAGACTTCACTGCCCAGCACCAGAGAGCACTATCCCTGGCTTCCTTTTTTAACGATGCTTGCTAACAGGCTTTAAATCATTTACGTGTTTCTTAGTCCCATACACAGCCAGTCTTGATTGCATTCCTGCACAGTCTTGTAATATCTGTAAATAGTTTGGCTTGCAAATGATTTTTTGAATTGGATACGCAAATATCCATCCGTTTTGGGTCAGTTGGAGAGAAGTCCCCTTGATTGTCACTGCACAGCGTTACTCAACCCCGCAAGCAGCCTACCCCCTGCTCCGCTAGTTAGCATGTATAATTTTCATCAATAGTTGGAGTCAGGGCTACATCCATTAGCCAGACACTCAAACACAAAGTCCCTTTACCACTATTAAATGAAAAATTTACAGTCATATGGAAAGTCCTGAACAAAACCCCAGGTTTCATAATATTAGAGTGGGAGCTGGGGAAATGACCCAGTAGCTCTCTTAGGATGATAACATGAGACTGTGGAGACTTCTTATGCAACCTAGGGAAAAATTGCAATCCCTCAGTTGATCTCTTGTAAAAGTAATTATACTACCAAACCTCTATGGTGTTTTGAGAGGAAATAAGTGAAGGATTATGAAGTACTTTGGTGCTACAGTGATGTGGATGTATTAGGCTCCATGGATAGAGATTAAGTGGTTCATGGAATGGCAGGAAAGTTCTCTGATAGAAGCTGAATTTTGACAAGGTTCATTTCCACCAATATCCTACTATTTCACACTTAACACACACTTCTGAAATGTCTGTAAGAGCAATAAAATAACCTAGTCTTTTTCATCAGAGAAATGTTCTGATTTTTGTTCTTTTTCTTTTTATAATCAGTGAACATTTCCTCTTACTAGTTCTTACCCCAGCTCCCTGTAACTAAAGATTTTTTCCTCTCAAATGCGTCTCTGTTCTCACTTTAATTTTCAAGGTCACATGGCCCACTGGGTGCATCACATATTGCTGTCTAATTAAAGGAAGCAGATTAACCTTATTCTATCAAGATTGTTTTAGTACCTGCCAGCTGACTACTGTGCATTAGCAAAGGGACAATGTGGCCAAGTCAGTTAAAAAACAGCCAGCATTCATCTTTGGGAAGTCCACCAGAAGCTCGGAACATGATGCAAATGTTCTCCCCATTATTGCCGCTACGATAAAATAATAAATATTTCATGACAGAAATATTACCAATGTCTTGTTTGTCATATAACATTTCAGAAGAAGGCAGGCAAGGCTATGAAGCCCTGATCCATCTCTGATTGAATCAACAAAAAGCCCAGATGCTTTCAAAGGGAGTTAAATCAGGCTCTGATCCTTTCCAATAGTTCCTTAATTTAAAAGGCAGAGTTTCACTGTCTGAGCTTCAGTGTGTGGTAGTACCTCAGCCCAAACAACACGGAGAAGAAGAAGATATTTGACAGCACAGTGGTGTCTGTTCCGTTACCAATTTCTACCACACAAATCACGTAGGCCTTGTATTTTCCACCAATCCCATCAGTTAAGCTCACTAAATGGCTTGGAATACAAGCTACCTGGCAAAGTTACATTTCTCATAATACTCCATGACATCTCCTCTTACTAACTGAAAGCAATGTATGGAGGGATTTGGTGCCATCACATGAGATATGGGTCAGTTGTCCAATATGGATGCTTGGCTGGTGCAGAAGAATGGGAATGTAAAGCACTCAAACTGTAACTTCTATCAATCACTGCAACACATCAGCAGAATGTGATTTGATACCAAGCCAAGCTGAAACTTCACATTTTGATTCCAGAGCACTGAAACATCTCATTGCATTGAATAATGGTAAAATGAAAGGTTATTTTGAGAATCCTGACAAGAATGTTAAATCAGAAAATTTAAACCTTCATCGATTGGGAGCATTTGCTTTTTCTGTTATTATCGATCAAAAACGAGCATTTGGGGAAAAATGGTGAGAAAAGCAATTTTTGTCTACTAGTTAATAGAAAATTTTATCAGTATACCCTTTTCTGCGATATATGGAGCAATACAACAATTACTGAAGACGTATAACAGTTGAAGAGGTGAGGATGAAAAGTAGCACCAACCTAAATCTGCATGTAACCTTTACACAGACAGACCAGGAATGATTCCAGGTAGAAAGTGATGTTGGCATACTTGTTATCTCTCCCTGTACATTAGACCTGTTTAATCAAGAAAGCAGCTGTCTTACCTAAATATTCATGAATGAAAGATTTCTTGTCAGTCCAGTTCCTTGAATTAAACCTGCCATGCAGAACTGATCTTATTTTCTTATGTAATCTGCTAAGAGATCATCAGATGTGAAATTATGACACGTCACTCGACTGGGCTTCATACACCTCTTGTCATCCCTAGGTACTTCACTTTTATACATGACTGCAGAAGGTAGAGGATTCCATAATTGTCAAAGACAAGGGTGCACCCTTCAGTCTAACTGTATATCTCTGGCACTGTGATCTGTATTATTTTTCTAGTGAGTTCTGCTTTCAATCAGCCAACTGATAAATATTAAAGCATTAAAATACACAGATACATTAAAACTATGCTAGCAAAATGAAATAAAGAGCTCAACTGCATGTTGGTTCACTGACAGCCTTGTCCACTGCCACTCAAAAAGTAAAATGAATAGATAGAGCATAAGCCTAGTATTACTTTATCCAAGTTTTATAGGGAAACTTACATTCACTCCAGTAGCATCTCCAAAAAATTCTGATGCTTATTGCTGTCAGCACCACGATGCAAGAGACAGCCCGTGTCATCTTCTATTGAGATGGTGAATGTTACACCGGTTCTCTTAAGCATATTACATGTGAAATGAAAGATGTCACAGTAGTGGGAGGAAATTCAATGCAAGATCGTCTCATGGTTATGAAGTACAAATGCTCACGTGCTCCCACATGCTGCACTACCTGACAACTACCATCTTTCCAGGCAGATTGTTTTCAGAGCTCCCTTTCCCATCACATCTACACCACAGCAAAAGAAGAGCTACTTTTCAGTCTGTCTTCTTGAGAAAATGAGTTTTGCACAACCATATTGCGCAGGCACAAATATGCGTGCGCCTCTCTCCTTCTTCGCCCTTCCCCATTTAGCTTTTAAACCCACTGGCCAACTTTAACTCAATTTCACAGAAAGAACGTAATGGTAAGGAAATTTACATATATATAGGGTAAGTGCATGTGTGCGTGTACATGTGTGTGAAAAGGTCAGGTGCATGAAAGCTCTTCTGTAAGTCCAGCCAGGTTAGAACTCTGATTTTCATTTGACTCTCTGTGCACCTATAAAGGGACTAGAGATGAACCCCAGTGCTATGCTAGTGCCAAGAGAAGCAGTCCCCACAGACAATGAGCCATGTACAGATGCCAGAGAAACTGAAGATTGGAGAGAAGTTTTTGGCTTTTTGCCTGAAATAGAATCCAGCAGATATTACTGGCACTAGGCACATACAGAAATCACTTCATCCTGCCCCGGGATGCAGTCTCTGCACAGGAGAATGCTGCACCCATTTAAGCCAACCATAATGTCACAGATTTTCAGTTCTTGTAAGTTTTACAAAAACAAGCAGCTAAGTAGAAGAAAAAAGGGAGATCCTCTGAACATCTACTAAAGAAAAAATTATATCATGAAGTCAATCTTTTTAGGCAACAGAGAATCCACGTGTGAAGAAGCCATTAAAAATTTACATCCGTGGAGATTTTCAAAACTTGACTGGAAAAAGCATTTAACACTTTGAGGAGGGGGTTGGTCATGAAGACCTCCAGAGGTCCATATTAATCTTTTTCCTATGATTTTTATGAAAGCCTCAACTACTGTTCATATCTTGGTAGACACCAGAGAACCCACCTGTGGGACAGCAGACTTCACAGGTTCATGGAATTACTTATTTTTCTTTATGCATATTTGCAGTCTGATGCAGTTCTACACCCTTGAAATACAAACCTATAGCAAAAATGTACAAGGAATGAGAACATACACGAGTGGGAAGTGGAGCAGCAAACAGATTTCAATTTCAAGCTTTCATGGCTTAGCATAAACAAACAGGAAACAATTCATCCTTAGAACACAGAGGTAGGAGGAGAATATTGACAGTGTCCTCTAGACACATCAGGAGACTGAGAACTAGAAAGCCCGGAGCAAAGAGAACACTTCAAAAAAGCGCTTAAAGCCTTAAGAAAGTTAGAAGCAAAGATGCAGCTTGCCCGATTCATTCATGGGGAAGGTAACAGCAACTCCTTATACACTGCTACCCCTCAGCCTGCTAAAAATAAGCCAGCCCTATAAAATGTTGCTTTTTCCTTGCAACAGCATTTTAAAATCGGAGTTAAAATTCAGAATGAGCGAACAGATTTTTCAAAAAATAAGAGTAGTCTAATAACTTTCTAGAGATGGAAGCAAAAATAGCTTCTAGAGAACTTCACTGCACTAAGTCTCTTTATGAATCTGCAAAGTCTATTTGAATTTCAGATTTTCCCCTCCATTATTTTTTCACAAATTCCTCCTCTGCCCATATCTAAGCTGGCATGCGACTGAAACTGAGGTAATGTCTCATTTATGCTCTCCCACACCTTTTACGCAACAGACAATACAATAACCTTGTAGTGATCACCAAGTGATTAGGAAGATGGTTTTCCTCTGGTTCAGATTCCTACAGATACTCATTAAGCTGTAAATGGACGGTCTAAGTCTGGCTCTCCAGTTGATTTGCTCATTAGCTTGCCTTTCCCACCATACCAAAAGCAATGATGCACCATGTAGATACCTGCTTAAAGCTTCAGCATCAGTAGTGCCTCCCATGGAAAATTTGTTTCGAAGCATCATTGACAAAAAGGAAAGAATAATGCTAGTTCAGACTGTACTCTTGATCCCATCGCTTCTGTTTTGAAGAGGCAAAGTGTAAGTCCTTGTGTTCCTGATCCATCCCACAATGTCACCTTCCTGATGGAGTTCAGCGACACTCCACCCTGAGAAGTACATGAATGTTTGGCAAGTGAAGTGGAGAACACTTCAGTAGTGCTTGATGCCTTGTTAGTTCACTGATCCAAGTGTCTTGGCTTCCACTGCTGACTGAGGTAGTTCTTTTGTTATGCTACTTAGTGCTCCTTTCAGATATTTTGGAAACGGATTCTTGTTCCTGCCTCCTGCCAAAAATTTTCAAGAAAACTGTTAAGGCCCCCAAAAATGTGATTACTGGAGGTATGTAGAGAAAAGAGCAATTTGCTTCCTTCAGATTCAAAACATTCTTCTATACCGGCTCGACCTGTCTGCCTGTCAAGGACACTACGGTAGCCCTAACTGAAACTCACTTTTGAACTCACAGAGCAGAATTAATCAAATAAACCAAATTTTGACAGTAGTGAAGTAGGTCACTCTGACCATGCACATGCTTGAAAGAAAATGAAGGTAAAAAAATTTGGGGCTTACAAAACTAAGTGGCTCACTCTAATGGAAACACAAGGAGAAAAGAGTTTCACTGACAGGAGAAGAGGAGAGGAAAATGACTTTCTCCACTTTGAAAGAAAATGTATTGAAGCCCGGAAGACAAGAAAAGAGGCAAAGAAGAAACAAAACAAAACAACCCAGAAGGGCTCTGAAAATCCAATCTCTCCCATCAGCCTCTGGAAAATGGATAACCTATGCGTGGTATGATTGAATTTCTCTGTTTCATCACCCTAGTGGTAGCATCCTGTATGAAACTCTGGTTTATGAATTGAGTTTTGAGGGAGACCTGAGAGAGCAGGAGTTATACCAATCTAATCAGGATGTGACAAACACATGCATCAAAATGTTGTGTTGTCAAGATCCAGAAACCACTTAATTCCAGAACAATTTTAAAGTTGGAAAAGCAGTTTTGGCAACAGGATTAGAAATGATGAGACGGAAGATGAAAATCCAAGTGGAGGAAGGTAACACAATTTTTTTCAAAATGTACTTTCAAAATTAGGCCAAGTTTCTGCACGATCTCTGACTAACTTGCTACACAAGCCTGTGTTTGGCTCCAATGAAAGACTCAGGTATCTTCTTCCATTTACTCCATCTGCTTTCAAATGCTCATTGAACATACTCTAATAATAGAATAAAAGACGCACAAAATGAGATAAATCACACCATAGTAAAATCCATAAAGCAATAGGATAAAACGCCACAGAACATTCTGAGCAAAACATTGAACAAAGCAGGTAAAATATAAAAAACTAACATGCTAATGTCATTGCCACACAGCAAAGAAAGCAAGATTCATGGGCTTCCTTTCTATTGGCTCCTAAACAAAAGCATGGCACAGAAATAGTCTGTGATTATCAATAACGTAAGACCAAATTGGAGAGCATGTGCATTTAAGAGAGAGATGATACAAAATGCTTCCTTCCAAAGAAAAAGAATATCACAATCACTTTGTATTTCCCTGGTCTCAGCTTGCATTTCCTATCTAAATACTGAAGATAGCTTCAGAGGATAAGTACAGATTAGCAAAATATTCAAGGTGATTGAATGGATTAGTATTATTGTTTAGCACAATGCAAGGTGATAGAAAAATCCACAGAGAAGAAAGATCTGATACCTGGACAGCCACTTGAAATTATGCAGCTCCCACACTGAATTTTTACATTTTTGTAACATCATCAAGTGTCACAGTAGAGGCCTAAAAACAATTCCAACTAAGGAGTGGGGATTTAAAGCTGGGGATCTTGAGCAACAGGTGGAACAAAAATTCCAAAGTAAACTGCTATATTGCTCATCACACAAATAGAAAATCCATATGGCACTGTCAGAGACAAAAATAGCCCTTTCTAACAAAGTACACACAATAATAACCTGAAGAAACATTTTTCTGTAGGAGGGGAAGAAAAAGAATTTAAATGCAACAAGAAAAGCTCATCTTAAGAGGAATTCATACTAGATCACATCCCAGTCAGACAGGGAACATAAATGCATGACATCCTCACCATGCTGGCCATTGCAATCATGCCCAGCAGCTTACTCTCTCCTTTTCCCCTGCCATCATAAAGATCCCCACTTTATTTACAGGTTTACGGATGTGTTGTGTTCCCCTTAGGTCACAAAAATGCAATAATCTTATCAAAACAGATAAGAGTGTTTCACTGCGTGACATGGCTATTTGATTCAGTTCTTGGTACTCAGCGTTAATAGAGTGAAGCTCAGCTCAAACTATCAGCAATTCCACATAATCTGTAAGGAAGAAAGGAGATTTTGCATTTAGGTGCCATAATTCTACAGTTTTCTCAGTTTCCAGAACCAAAGATTTTGTATTTTAAGAGCTTAATCAAAGCCTCTTAAAACCTCAGACATCTATAGTTTACTTTTCGTTGCAGCTGTTGGAGCATACCAAAAGCATTGATAAAATGTCCTACAATGCTTCAATGAGACAAACACACAGTATCTCATATCGTAGTATTAGTCTCATTTTACAACGGAAAAAAAAGAGAAACAGAGATTGAGTGTATTGTCCAAGATCACGTTGAACTTATTTGCCAGAGTCAGAAACGAGCACTCTGCAAAAAGTAAATAAATCACCTCCTCCTCCATCCCCAGTGGAAGCAGCAGCAACATACTGGTTAATTTTAACTGCATGTATCCTTCCATACTTCTCGGTTACAGCCAAGAAAGGAAATACCGTTGTTCTCAGCAAGGTCATTCCCAAGGAAAGTCCAGGCAGACCTTAAGCCATAAGTAACAAATCTGTCAAAACCACGTATCCTCACAGGAATGCCATTCGAATGTTTATGGTCCAAGATAACAGTATAAAGTTTTGAGATATCTCAATAAGCTCTACTTATCTGAAGAGAACCCCAAGTCCAAATTTACTCATGTTTGCTCATGGCTAATTATCAAGGCAGGAAGAAACATTAAGTGACATTCACCAAGTGGACAACTGGATAGCTAAGTTATCTGCAGATTCTCCAAAATTATCTCCAGACATGAAAAAGCCACTTGCCCGAGACTGGGTCAGACACTTGTAGCTAAGCTAGAAACAAATTAGTGTTGATGTTTCTCTCACCAGTGTAGCAGAACAGCTTAACCAGGGGGAGAAAAAACAGAAATCCAAAGAGCCTTACTCAACCAAACCACTACAGATAAATCCCCACTCCCAGGAATGCAATATTCAAGTCTGGCTGGAAAGCATATAGTATATTATTTGGGCTAAAAAGGCTGCTTGCTTTTTACTTCTCTTGACAGCTTTGACAAGATGACTATCAGATGGAGGTTCAGAGATAGATGTAAAGCAGAAAAAGGCCAATTACTAACTTTTTTCTCCTTCAGAAGTATTTGAAACTGCTTCCCAGTAACAAACAATACACAAGCATATCATTGAAAACTGAAAGGTGGTTTACCTGAGGCAATCAACACAGTAATGGGGACAATTTTCAAAGAAAGCAAAAACATCTATCTCCAAATTTCATGTTCATCATTCTTCTGATCTCCCCCACCCCTGGAATTGCAAGTCAGGCCTTCAATCTGAGAACACCAGCACTCTCAGCGCAGCCACCAAGCGTGCTCTGGTAGTCACAGAACATAACGAATTTGTAAAACGAAGTCTGTCATCACTGCAGAGTTTGGCTGCTGCAGTCACCTGGCTATAGTCAGTGCTCAGCAAATTAGGATGGTGAATCTGGCTCATGGTTTGCCCAAATTAAAAAAGCATTTCTAACAATTTAATAGCCATACTTCTATCACAAACAAATGGTATTTGGCTTTTATTAACCCTTTCTTGCCAGAAGGGGACATTTTATGGCAAAGCCTGATGTCACAAAATCTCCTTAGCCCTATTTTTCTCTTTCTCCACCCATCCCATACTTCTTGCTTTATAGTACTTGGAGCAGATGACAAGAACTTTCAAAAAGAAGAGAAACTTTGGAGCAGAAGAGATTGAAGGGAGTATTATTCAGGGTAGTAAAGAGTCCTGGACAAAATGGAATTTACCAATTAAATAAGACTAGGCAGTCATGGGAAAAGGTGAGGGGAAGAGAGATAATTTGAAAGAACTAGGACAAATGGCAGCAAATATTTCAGATCCATAATTTGCAGGGGGAGGAAAGAGGTATAAAGCTGTAGACCCGGATAATAAATTACGAGCTGAGGGTATATTAAGGGAATAGGAAGTGAGAAAAAGTAGGGTGGGAATAAAAGGGATGAAGATGAAAGGGGGTCTCAGCAAAGCTTAGGAACATGGGAAGGAAGGAACGGATGAGTACACACCTCATCACAAAAAGCAGAGAGTGTCCAGCCAGAAGAGAGAATGTATTCAGGAAGGCCAAAAGGTTCTGATGAGACTGCTTATCCCACATGGAGAATGGGAGCAATCACTATTTGGCTTCTAGGTCTATTTCTAGGGCATGATCCAACTCAGCCTACAAATGTATTTGTTTCCATTATAACACAGACAGGATTGCCAGGCAAAAATGGAAAAGGCAGAGGTATGCAGAGCTGTCAACCTGATTCAGCTTCTGCTCTTAGGCTCTGATGCAGTAAAGCATTTAGCGTTTGCTTTAATCTCTTCCTTTTCTGGGCAGATCTTCAGCCTGCTTCCTCTTCTAGGCACATGTTTCTGCCTTGCAGGAACAAGAGCGGCTTATGAATTCATGTTCTTGTGCTGTTTAGAAGTGAGATGCGGCCTGATGACAAGACAGAGCCAGTCGTGGGCAGAGGTGGCCGACTTACGCTCCACGTTCCAGAGATGGGTTCTCATGGCAGGCCAGAAGTTGAGTGGGTCTAAGGGCAATCCAATATTTGCTTGCATTGTAAATGCAATAGGAAAAGAACAGAAAGCCCTTCAGGGCTGATTTAAAGAGAATAAGCACCACTGAATATCAAAGATCATCAGGAAGATGTAGCTAATATCTCTTGAGAAAATACGCATAGAACAAGCCATTTTGTCAGTAACAGAATCCGAGAAATCTTGCTTCCAAAAGATATGAGTCTTGGGTTTCAGGTCCTGTGTAGGTTTCCTAATGTCTGAAGGAATATCATGTGCATATTGCAGCCTTACACTTACAGCAGAGATACTAATGTTTCTCTTCTACATTCCTATACCTTTTCACAAAACTTACGGTTTTACAGCTTAGAAATAAACACAACATGAACTACTTTTTTTTTTTGTTTGTGGTTTTTCAAATCATTGAGATACTTTGCAGAACCACCTCAAGTTTTGCCAATCATGTAGTTGAGTGCAACTTGGGTAGCAGACATTGGTCCAAGATGCACTTACCCTAAAATTCCCTAGTGCTATCATAGCCTTAGTGCATTTAGGAGAGCAAGTGGCAATTTTTCCTCTAGACATTAGTTACTGAAGAAGAGATTTTCCGTATGGTCCTATATTTTCTTTTTTCCTTCTTTCTTTATTTTTCCAAGTGAGCTCACTGATTACCTTTTTGCACAAGAGAAGTTATATTTATAAGTTCAACATATCTCCTGGAGAAATTTCCAAGTGCTCTAGAAAGCTTGCGAAGATAGAAAATTGTGTTTGGAAATATCTCAGAATTAAAAGCAAACAAGAAAGAAAAGGGAGCTACAGAGAAAGAAAATAGAAGCAAAATACTTATGCATTGCTGAGACTGGTAAATCAATGTCAGCATATGGCAGTAGCTCTCATCACAAACAAGATACTTAACTAAATCGACTACTGGTTTATTCTTCTGTAGCAATTCTCATGTTCTTAGAAACACTTCAGTGCTAATAAGGAATCAGACTGACCATCCATGTATGGTAACTGAGCCAGAACTGGAGGCTGGTGATAGCAACATCTGGGTACAATTATATAATAAAAAAAAAAAAAAAAAAAGAAAAAAAAAGAGAGATCTGTGCTCAGTGTAAGTTAATACAACTCTGTCAATAACTATATATGAATTTCTGTGGTGCTAGTTAAATTTAGACAAGCTGCAGGAAAGTTCTCCTGACTCACGCTAAACAGCCTCAGAAAGACAAGACAAGTCTCCCCCCAACCCCCCCCCCCATTCCACTCCAACCCCCAACAGTAAAAGAAATAGAGAAATCTCTCCAGATGGCAGATTAGTTCATTTATTATAGCATAAGACAAAATTTTCTGGGAGTGCCCCACGGATCATGGACAGCGCTAAGCCACCAGTCTGGAGTAGATGACTCACTTTTAGATGGCTAAGAGCTAAACAATATTAATCCAACTCTTGGGTCTCAATTTTAGCCTGCATTTTGTGATCTAGCTGCTAACAACAGAAAGAAAGCACAAATCTTTTATCATTCAAAAGGATGTTTAAAATGAAGGTGTTACACCTACTATGTAAACTCCAGAATCTTTAGAATAACATCTGAAAACTTGAAGACGGTAATTCATTAATTGGCTACACAGTCTTTCATTTTTTTTTTTTTTTAATACTAAAAACCCCAAGGAAAATTTTGTCTTCAAGCAGTTTCAAGACAAGTTTCACAACCCAAAGAGACGCACATGTTTTTCACAGAGTTTTCCGAACGGAGCAACCAAACCTTTTGAAATTCTCTCATGGCTCATTTGTAGGCATCTCACTGTATCCCAGTGAGAGTGGATGAGAGGGATAATTGAAAATGGGACACGTGGGCATCAAAACAAGCAAAATGACCCCCTCCTTTTTCTTTTAGTTTACGCTTCTAAATGCAATCCCAGGCTGTCTTCCAAGTGCTACTCAGAGCTGTCACAGGGAAGGAACACGTAGAGAGCACTTAAACGACTGACTGACCTATTTCCATCCTCGTCTGCGCTGCTGCATCTAAACCCTTCGTTCTGAATTCTGCACACACACATACCCACGTGCGTAGCAATTTCCCTGCATACTCCCACAAGGAGCTGCTCCCAGAGTCTAACCTCAGATCCTAAAGGACTCTCTGTAGCCTCCAGAACAGCTGTTAACCGCATGGCCTGAGTGCCCTCCTTAATTAGGTCAGCTCTTGGGAGCCTAGCCTTTGGGGGAGACGGGGAGAGCTTGGGCCCACTATCTTGTCTTCTCTTGTTTCAGTTCTGTTTTCTATTGGCTGCTGCTCTGTAGCAAGGAATTTGTGTATAAGGACACTTTCACCCCTCTTAAAAACACAAACACAGCACAACCGCATAGTGAATATGTTTAAAAGAACATTAATGGTTCTGAAGTTCTGGCAACTAAATTCATGCGCACAGGAAAAGACCACTGAAAAAATACCCAAATTGCTAGTCCCTTACTGTCAATGTTCTTATCAATGAATCTCAAGAATGGCAAAAGCTCTCCACAGCTGAAGGGCCCTCAAATTCTCTCTGCCTCTTCTGTAGCAATAAGATGTGCCTTATTACCCTGTGTGACTTTTGTATTGCTATCTGTGGCTTCCCAGGACAAAGCAGTCGCTGTCTTACCAATCTTGGTTGGCATCTTCAAAGATGTAGAAAAGTTAAGTGGATGAAATGAGACTTAAGAAAGAAAAAAAAAAGGCTTTCCACAAAAAAAAAAAAAAAAAAAAAAAAAAAAAAAGACTTTAATGAAATTTCTAATCCAAAGAGCTACAATACAGACCAATAGTATTCTTGATATTGTAGTGGAACCAATAATACTTAAGAGGAAACTTCTCTTTCTTAGTTGTTGTTCCTCCAAAATGTGTTCCTCATATGCTCCCCCCACCTCAATTAAATGGGTTATAAAATAAGAAATGAGAAAATGTTAAGGAAGGCAATATGGAGCATTAAAGGAAGATTCTTTTTTAATATGGTCACATTATCCTTTATTGGCCTCTAAAAAAGGATAAAGTAAATGTTGTTTCATTATTATTTCTTATTATAAAAGAGCTCTGACATGAGTGAGTATAATCATTGCATTTGCAATTCCATATGATTCTCTACCATAAGTTTTCTGTTTCTATTGAATGTGTTATTTACAAAAGGAAGTCCTGGTCAGCAGGGCACTGAGCACTGCAAAACGCTGTCGATCTTTTAGGGAGCAGAGCACAGTCTTGTATGAGATGCTTGGAAAGCCACACAGAACTGGAACAGAAAAACAAACTTTGAGGAGCCCTGACAACTGCGAGGAATTTTTAGAAAAGGTAACTCCAAAATGAAGGTGATATAGTACAAGGAGACATCATCTCTGATGATACTCTGAAAGGCCAGAGGAGACGCTTAATTCACCTGGCTTGACTTTCCTAAACTCCAGACCACTCAGAAACACCAAGTTTCTACAGATTTAGCCATACAACCGGTGTTTAGCAGGAGGACAAATTTTGTTTTTCACCTGCAGGCATCATGCGATGAACAACCCACTACTTCCCTTGGGAGCTTGTTTCACTAGTTGAAACATCTACTTTCTTATTTGAAAGTTTCACTTTCCAAAGACTGACTACTCTCATATCCTCCTCTCCTGAAGTTTTCAGTGCCTGTCTTGCCCTTCTGAATGTGTGCATGACAGTTGCATCAGCTGAACACCTCTCTCCACATTAATCAGAATATACTCCTTTGTCTCTCACTACAAGATATGTTTTTCCAAACCTCAGATAAATCTTTGCTTCTATTTCCACAGCTCCATTTTAAAATGTCCCCAAGCAGAGCCAGTGCAACAAAGGCATATTAGCTAGAGAAGAGCGTAACGTTAGCTGAGCAACCCACCATAGCTGTCTAGTGGTTACTGGCCCATATTCATACACCCCTCCCGGCACTCGCAGGAGGGTGTCACACGTGCCTAGACTAATAAAAGGTATCTAACAGTTATTCTGCTCAGTACTTCCACATCTAATGGTGGCAGACACGTTTCAATGCGATGTCAGCCTGATATTAAAACGAGTAAGGAAACCACATAAGCACCAGGCAAGTAAGCAGGGAGAGAGGAGGCCTTTCCTCTGCCTAGGGAATGATCAGCAATGCTCAGAGCAGATTTTAGCGCTTACGCTGTGGCTCTGCTTATTGTCCAGGCATAAAACAGAGCATGCAAATGTTACTATCATTTTACTCCCCAGAGTCATTCCCCCAAACTCTCCTGAATTTTGTCTCCACTCAAGTCTCAGACTGCCACAAAAATTCCCACTAATGGCAATCGTCTACATTGGCTACTGGCACCGGCATTAAATACATCTTCTGGGCAGTAGATATCAGGTCCTGTTGTTGTCTGCAACAGGCTGACTGCTACAAGGTAGATAATTCTTAATTTCTTGTTACTAGGTTCTGTTGCATGACATGTTACTGGAATTGATGGGAATTAGGAACAGATTGCCTTTAAAAATATACCCCAGAGTTGTTACCATCCAGACACTCAAAACAAAGAAAGTATCATTGGTTGAAAGTTAATTTAAGTGCCAAAATCAGTTTGAGGGTTTGCACGAAGCCATCTCTTAGGACTACACTTGAGCTTCTAATTCAGTTAGGTACAACGCTGAAGCTAGGCCTCGTCGCCTCTGGACTGCAAATTTGATACTTAAAAAGAAAAACACAGATGAATGCACTTTCCCTTCTGTTGACTACAGGCCTGTTCTCCAGGCTTTTCAAGGGATTAAAAGACTGAGATTGCAACATGCCATAGTGGTAGAAGCATGCTACATAGGTAAATACCCATGCAGTGGTACCCACCTTAAAGGAATTTGGTTATTTAAAAATTTGAGGTAAGAAAGAATTCTGAAAACAACACAAAGCTTGTTGCACTTGTAGTACAACTGCAAAAAGTATTCAGCTGCACCTTAAAACAGGCAGGTGAAAAAAATAATTTTCATTATTTACAGATCTAATCATTTCTTGTAGATGCAATCAAGATCCTACCTATGCAAAGATACAAATATATCCTTGTGTAAAATTACATCCACTTATGTACATCAAAATTGTAACAAAAACTACAGAGCTAGTTATAGAAATCTGCCCTTTAACAGACAGCTCTCTTTTCTGGTTAGTTTTTTAAGATAGCTCAGAAGCTCTGCAAAAAGCTTTATTCATTAAGTAAAATTTTAAACAAAGGGAAATATCTCAAAAGATATTTTCCAACGATTTCTGCATTTTTTAAACAAACAGATATAGAAGCTCAGGATTCCAGGCTGTCCTCAGCAGAAGTTGAACGGGCTGAAGAGGAGAGAGAAAAGAAAAAAAAAGAGAGAGAGAGAGAGAGCATAGCACAATTCTGTCCTGCAGTTGAGCACTGTCCCACAAATTCTTTTCCTCATACGCTGCATGTCTCGATGTCCTGAGATGCCCCATCCTGCCCCCGAAACATGCCTGCAGGCAGCCCCCTAGGAAAGTTTACCTGCAGTTGGGTTAGAACTTTTGGACTCATTCGTACAAAGGAACTGCAGCCGGTGGCAGAAGCTGCATTAGGAAGTCAAGTGGTTACCACCACTCGTGGGTCAGAACCGAGTGTCTGGCCTGAGGCAGACAACAAACATCTAATAATCCACCAATATACATGCGTCTAAATGGGAATGAGCAATAACACAGGAACCAAAGGAGAATGCTCCATACATCTGAAAGTCCAGTTCCTCCTCTAATCTGTTTAAATCAAAAAATTGCAGCCTTTCCCTGGGATGAATGAGGAGCTGAAGATTTATGATGTTTAATCTCCAAAGCCAAAAATTTAAAAATCGACTACTCAGGTTTTGAAGCATGCTACAGAAGGCTCTATTAAAAAAAAAAAAAAAAAAAAAAAAAAAAAAAAAAAAAAACATTCCCTATTTGGACTCCAGGACCCTCTGACATGTCTCAGTGTCAGCATTTGAAACAGCAGCAGCCAGGAACCACTTTAGCTGCTTAGGGAAACCTGAGCTCAAGCCTGAGCTTAGAGAAACGTGAGCTGGAGCTCTAGAGCAGACCTCAGCCTTTCTCACCAATGGGAAAGGACTACCCAGCTGGACACCCGCTAACCATGCTGCTCCCACAAGACATAGTGGGAAAGGCTCAGCGCCATGTGAAGAGCGCAAGACTGCTGTCCAGGCTCCATCTCCCTTGCAGTTTTCTTGAAGTACTGATTAAGGAATATGGGATATTCCTTAATACATAAACAAATACATAAACAGAGTGCTTGATATCAAAAGTTATATGAAAGTATTTCCAATTATGGAAATAACCATTTGGCATTTCTATTGCATTTTATCAATTTATTGTCAGCAGTAATTTAATTTGCAAAAGAACTTCTTCAGGTAATTAAATGGCAACATGAATATATACACAAGGAGAAATTTAGGCGATCATTTTAATTAACATGAATATCCAAAGACAAAATATTCCGTTCTTGACAGAACTAAATACTGGTTTTCACTTTGGCCAACCAAATTCACTTTAAGACCATTTAAGAGTTCACAATTTAATATATTTTCTACCCTAGATACACAGAAATACAGTATTTATTTCCAGAACTGAAGTAAGAGAGATGTGGAATATCTAAGAGATCCATTTATAAAGAATATGCCCACAATATTTTCCTTGTTCATGCCAGCACGTAGTCCTGGCCTGCTTCCAGGTTAATTAGTTGTTCTCAGTTCCACATTCTGGCTTTTTATGTTTATAGGTTAGAGATTGTATCTTTTCAATAAAAAGGCAATTTTTTCCCCGTTTGACTATTAAAACAAAGCTCCATGTCTGTAATGAACTGAACCGAAATTAAGGAATATGCAGGTTCAAACCATTTCCAATCACGCCAACAACGATCAAATGGTCAAGGCCAACTTTCCTCCTGCTTCTGCAGCAACTACAGAGGAAAACGCATAAACACCTTCAACCCAACAGCTTCTGTTTAAAATAAGTGTTCAGGGAGACATCAGCAAAAGTTAGCTGGATTTTTTGAGAAATTATGAGGTTTTCCTTTGTGCTGTTTTTTTCTGTACGCTGTTAAGCTCACAGGATAGAAAACTTTAGAGCCCTCTCCATTGGACAGTAGAAAGAAAAAGCCTCTAGCTCTCATTGACTCTAATTGAATTAGTCATTTGAAAGCTAAGAATTGTCCCCAGAACTTATAGAATACTTCAATTAGATGAAATGATTTAAGTATACACTCAGTGTGTCTGATTTTTCCAGTCAGACACATCTATAAATAGCAAGAAAAACCAAGAGATCATCAGCTATATGGACTTCTTGAAAATAAATAAATAAATAAAATCCCACATTCTAAAACAAAACCCCAAAGCCATCTGCAGTGAACACTACTTTGAAAAAAACTGTACATTTGAAAGCCAGGAAGTTGCTACTGTGACCATCTCTCCTGGTTTCCAATATACTACACATACATAAAGATCTCCCTTGAAACAATTCCCATTTGAACTTTAAAGACCATGAGAGAAAATACGCTGCAATCTTTAGCCACCTCCTCAAGGACTTTAGTCTTCATTTCTTGAACATCAGCCTCCAGCTTCTTGGTTCTGTTCTCTGAAGCCCTTTCTCATTATACTGAAAAGCAAATTTCATGTTAGTATATTCCCTACCTTCCCTGCTCAAATCGTGGATGGATGAGTCCCCATATACGGATCATGTCATTCTCTTGACTGTTAATCCAATCACACTAAGCTCCAGGACTCTTGCCAAAAGATAAGTTTTCTAATTCCGTTCTTTTTTGTGTTTTTTCAGAATAGGTCAAAAGTATGCCAAACATAACTATTTACATACTCATGGACTGTACTTGCCTGCCTACCTTTAGAAAAACTGGATTTCTGAATATTTACTGCAACAAGCAATAAGTTGAGATGCAGCCAAGATACAAAAAGCACACCTGGGTGATGACATAGATCCAAAAACACAGGGTTCTCAGAAACAGAATACTCATCTGGGCTTTTTCAGAGACAGGAACCAGATAAAGAAGTCTGAGGTAGATTCATTCCTTAAAGTATTCTGATTGGGTGTATCAAGAAAGCTGCGTGTTTGTCTCCTTCTCCAGTTTCAACATGACAAAGAACTTGACTGAGTTCTTCTAAGGTAGCAGTCATTTGACTTCCATGGGAATTTATGAATTCTCAGCTGTATTGTTACTGTTAACAAGAGCTGACAGCTAAATGCATTTCATTAACAGAAACCGGAATGAGAATGACGAGACTTTAGCAGATCAGATCTGTAATTGAAAGGGTGACCAATGTAAGCAACAAGAACAGTTTTCCAGGACTACGCTTGACTCTCACCTACACCAATAACAGCATGTCTCCTAGATACGGCCTGTCTACCTTCTACGCTACTTAGCGCAGCATCAACAAGATGGAGATGTCAAGAGCAAACCTACTCCAGCATCAGTTGCCCTTTGCATGTCAACAGTAGGAGCAGAAGTAAACCCTACTGAAAGAATGAATAACAGAAGATGAAACATTTTAGCAGCTGAAAATGTAGAGAAGATTAACAAAGACATAGTAGGAAGTGAATGAGATAGATTGGCAGTTTGTCAATTGACTCTTTTTCTGTCTTCCAAGAGCACATGGAAGACTCATCCAAGGACAACTGCTGGGGTACAAAACTTGCTCAGATTGCTTGTGTGGAATGGATAGTCTCACTGTGTTGCTTACCCACTAGTGGGCATTGTCAAAAGACTGACTGGGCCTTGAACATCTGTGGATTTCCTAAACTTACTGAACAATCCTATCTCCAGCTGCACAAAATAACAATTCAATCCAGATGCAAAACAATGGGCAGAACAATAATACTGCTCAAATGTAACAGAATAACTAAAATTTTATAGCTAGAACTGAACTGATACTTTCACTGAGAACTGAGTAGAGCTCCACTGTTGTGCCTCAGCAGTGAAGAGAAGGAGAATAGGAGAAAATCTGAAAGTAATCCACTCTGAAGACAAACACCTTGTGAGTCAATCTCCCTTTGCAAATATTTTGTCACTGAAAGCTCTTTCCTCAGGTTCCTAAATTTAGAGAAGTCCTAGTATCAGTTGATATATGAAGGTTATTCAGGCTGATTGTATAGTTAGCTACTGTGTTTCCTGTTACCAAGTGTCAAAAAATATCCCCATCCCAAAAAAGAACCAAAACCCGACTGTTCACCTTATCGTACTTAGTACTCTATCTTTCCCTGCTGTAACAGCTTGCTTGATTACCTTGTCCACCTGCTGTGCCACATTCTCTTAGCTATGAAAGTGTTTTGGGAAAGAGAGGATCATTTACAATGCACTGGCACAGCATCTACCAGAATAGGACTGTGGCTTGTGGTCAACGCCACAGTGTTAACGTTTGGGCTCTCTTGCCAGCCTACTGCAATTCAAATTAATACACAATAAATTAGTAATAATAATACATTACAATAACATACAATAGTTAGTAATACAAAACAGCCTAGAAGGCTTGGCCTTCCTGCAGCTGCTGACATTCGAGAGGATGCACACGACCTTGTTGTAACCCCTTCATGATGCAGCTCATCACTTCCATGCACAGGATCAGACCACAGGTCAGCCCACACCATATTTAGGGACTGTTCTTTGTTTACAAGGAAAATCCATTCCCTCATCCAGCTCTTACTTGGAGAGCCAAGTGCAGCAGGCTCAGTCTCCCTTCTTCCCAAGGGTATCATGGAGATGCACTACGGAGGGGTCAGGTTTTTCCTGGTTCAAGCACTGCTGGCAGGCTGCCGGGATAACTGCTCTGCTGGCCTCAGGAGGCTGGAAAGCTACCATCCCCTTGGAAGCATTTGGACATCTGAATGGCAGCGCTGAAAGGGAGGGGGCAGCTAAGCCCACCCTTGCACTGCCTCAACTGTGTTCCAGTGCTATTAGAAATCCAGCTGTTCTCTGCAAACCGGCAGGATTTACTGTTCATATTTTGGTTAAAGAGACAGATGAAATTCCCCTTCCCCATCCATTATCGCTGTATAATCTATACAATTCATCAGCCCAACGGCTGTGTCAGTAAAGAAAAGGGAAAGGGAACATTGGTATTCAGAGCACACGCGTCACACAAGACAGCAGGTTTATGATCTGTGCAACCTGAAATAAGCACTCCTCCTCCCTGGGGACCTGCGTTAACACCGAGTAGCTGCACGTTAAGTCGCACACACTTCCATTAATATACATCCTTTCCAGCCTGCGAGCGGAAGAAGAGGCAGAACAGTTGTCCCGCTCACACTGGCAGAGAGGGCTAATGCCTTTGCGGCTCTATACTGCATGTCCAAAAATGCCGTGTCTCTTTCCCGACCCTAACCCCTCCATTTTGGTGGAGCGTTCTTCCTCCTGCTCCCAGGCACGAGCCAGGCAGAGCTGTCAGCTATCAGTCAGCTGTCAGATCTACCTCCTCCCAGGCTGCCCTGGCGTCCCCCCTCAGCCCACGGCCAGGGGCAGCAGAGAGGAAGTAATCTGCTGCCAGATTAATTGCTCCCTTTGCTGTGCCAGCACGGCTATGTTGGCTTCTGTGTCTAAAGGGGGTGGAGAGAGAAAGGGATCTAGTGGAGAGAGTCTGTCCTTTGCTTTTCTCACTTGTGTGTAAACAGACACAGAAGGCTGCGAGGAAACAGCTCTTCTCCAGCCTCTGACGCCGTAAAGCGGCTGTTTCCCTGAACGTGCACGTTGGCCTACTCAACTTGACATCTACCAAAATAATCACTTGCTGCTGTTAACAAACAACAGTCTTGGGAAAGAAATTGTATAGGCAAGGCTGCGTTTAAAT
Organism: Rhea pennata; assembly: GCF_028389875.1. NCBI lineage: Eukaryota > Metazoa > Chordata > Aves > Rheiformes > Rheidae > Rhea > Rhea pennata. The sequence continues at coordinate 9,041,206 of NC_084670.1, read as the reverse complement.
GTAATGACCATCCAGGAAATCAGCGGTCACACCATCAGCAGATATTTCTTTTCCACTTCTCCTGGAATAACTGTAAAGCAGCTACCTAGATCTCAGGCTGTAGCTTCAAAATTGCTTTAAGCCCATCTCACAGAAGCTACCAGTAAAAGAGTGTCTGGCTCTTCACTTCAGCAGACACTTCAGAGTGTTTCCTCTGCACAAGGAGCCAGGTGAGCCTTTCTCTCCCTCTTTCTTTTTCTTTTTTTTTTTTTTTTTTTTTTCTTTTGGCTTTTGGTCAGGCTAATTTTCTGCAGGATCAGTCTCTTACCTGGCTTGCTGCATGTCCCCTCAAGCACTCATACTGGCTCTGAGGAGAGGCAGAAATACACAGTCAAGAGAGAGTCAGAGGACTGAAGTGTACCTTTGGGTGCCAGCACACAGTTTGCTAAATTTACAGCAACTGTGAAACTGTGCTCTCCAACCTCCCTCTGCTTCAGAAAAAAGGACTTGTACAGTAGCAGCTAAACAAAAAATTCCCTTTGCAGCCACCACCTAGATTTTCAGATCAGCACCAATACTTGATTCCAAGAGCTCAATACCTTGCAAGCTCCTTCTGAGACTCAGCACTTCACCTTGTTTGTTTTAGGAGAATTTATCCATGGGAATTACTCAGGCAAAAAGGTATCTGCAGACACAACAGAGGAGAAATTACAATAACTCTAAACAACTTAGAGATCTGTTCCTGGGAAGGGTGCAAATACGGATCTGTTGTGCCACAAAGAAGAGGGTGTCAGGGAGCCAACAGGCTGATGGTGACGTGTGAGTGGAAATCTTGGGCAAGCAACGGCCTTACCACTTCCCGGAAGTGATAAACGTCCTCTGACTATTTAATGTTGGTTTATTAATACAATATTGTTTTAGATAATGGATGTTTATTATTTAGATTTGTCTCAGGATTGTTTTCATGTTACATGACGCTGCCCTTAGGACTAATATTATAAATTATACAGCAAGCTGCCATCATTTTAAGTGCTGCAGTTTAAAAAAAAAAGAAAAGAACAGCTGTCACACAGAAAAAGAAAACAACAAAAAAGCAACTTAAAAAAACATCCCTTAGGTTGCTGTTGTTTTCCTAATAAGTTGGATGGGATTTCCTTCTCTCCACACACAGAGCAGTGGTTGAGAAAGAAGGCTGGACTTTTCCAGTCCCCGATGGACTGCAGGTGACTGTTGAGTCTTTCATCTGTTTAGCATGATGAAATCTGACTGCAGGCAATGGTACTCTTGCAGAGACCGTGGGAGTGACCACTGGTTGCTCACTGTCTTGTACAAATGGGTGCACCTTCAGAAAATCCCAAGATGTCTGTCCACAAAACTTCCCATAACAAATAAGTCCCTCAGCTTGTGAATCTAATTGTGAGTCTGTAGGTCCAGGTGAGCAGAGGTTGCTTAAATGTGGGGGAAAAAAAATAAAGAAAAGCAGTTACATTGAAAAAGATCATGAGATGCTACTTGGGGCAGAACAATCCAAAACAGGGACAGAGACCTAGCACACACCAAGCCTTCCTGAGCTCCCAAACAGCAGGCAAGGAGGACACCCTCCTCACTCCTCGCCTTTTAAAGATGTTCCCTCAGAAGAAACAATCATCATTCTCCTTAACGCAGAATTTGAGCTCAAACCGGTCGAAGGAGGCAAGATGGGGAGCAGCCCAGCTCAAGAGCTCAAGGGTAGTTTGAACCCCTAATCCAGTCCTAGCTCTCTGGGCGCCCGCAGGGCAGCACACAGCCCTTTTGGCCTGGGACAGGACCTCGCAGGAAGGGCTGGAGCTGGGTTCAGCCTCCCCAGTACTTCACTTTCCCACGTGGGTGCACAACTCAGGAGCTTGCAGGCCCTATAACACAGAACCAGACAGCACAGTTTACACAGGGCTTTGCCTCTGGCTCCTTATTTCTCCCAGGAAGCATCCCTTTTGCTTGAGCCAATACTTGCAACAAGGAGGGAAACCTACTCCAAGGAGTGGAAGCCGCCCATGGGGACAGTCACAGACACTCCTGAGTCGAAGCTCTCATTGCAAAAGACACTTTCGAGCGTTTCCCCAAACTAGACCTGCAGTAGAGCAGCTGCAGCATGGACTTCACTTGGGGCAAAGGATGTGTGAAAGCTTGGGCGTTAAACAACCAGATCATCTGGCCATTGCTAACAGCTCCACAAACACTTTCCACACCATGGCCCACCTCTTGTCAGGGAAACGGCCTCAAGCTGCCTCGCAGGCCCATTGCTGTTGCGCTGAAATTGGCTCTGTTTGCAGGTGTTTTTGCATAGCATCCTTACGGCAAGAGCTGGGGCATGAGGATTGCTTTGGTGCATTTGCAGAGAGGTGCAATGCATGTCTGCAGATAACCACTAAAAAGCCAGTTACAGGCACGCCTTGCACCTGCCTCTGGTAATAGCTCAGTAAACCATACCAGCAGATGGCACTTGCAAATACACAGCATACTTCTTAGGCTGTGTCACAGCAATAACTTCCTGAGTCTGGCAAATAGCCTTTGTGGAGCTGCCCTCCAGCCTTTTCTATCAGCTCTTAAATGCCGTGGACCGCGGCCTGGCAACCACAGTTAGAGCGGTGGCGCTCGGCTCGTTCTGACATTACGCAGAGATCAACTCAGCATGTTTCTCCCTTCTATCACTTGCGTAACTAACAATAAAACACTGCTTTGATTGCACGGGTGTATTAAAAGAGTTCATTTTGCTCAACAATAGTACAGCTTGGTACCTACATAATGCCTCGAAGCCAAGGAATGCAACATGCTTTACACACACCAAAAAGTATAGCTCCACATCTAATTTTAGATACATGAGACCTAATTATTCCTAAATTGCAGATGGGGAAACCAAAACATAAACATCTACAGCAAATTTGGCTCAAGTTAACTGCAAGTCATTTGCAGAATTAAGGAAAAAACAACAACACTGGAGACTTTGCTCCTTTGTTGCTGTGAACAAAAGCTCAAATCACCATTCACAAATACAAGTGCGACTTAAAAATAGAGAAAGAAAGCAAGTCTGATATATTTAGTTACTTTACTGAAAGTAAAGCTAAGAAATCCAAATGGGATTATTCAGACCTAAGAACAAGCATTAAAGAGGGGAGGAAAGAAAGCAAACATTTCAACCATGCCATCATTAAGACCCTGTTAATTACAAACACACTCTAGAAGACATAAAACCCACGCAAAACTAAGTCAGTGAAGGTCAAGAATAGGCTCCTACAGCAACACACAGATATAAATGGCCCTTAAGTACATATCTTCGATTCACTTGGCTGGGATTCATGAGTTGGGTGCTTATTGGCTGTATAACATCTCAAAGGTAATAATCACAAATGGTGCTATTTAAGTGGAAAATAAATAGCTCTGTCTCTTTAAGAACATCATGTCTCCTTCTTGGTGGAGTAATAGCAGATATAAAAAAAGCTATGATTTCAATATTTCTCATTATAGCTTCTCTCTCTCCTCTTCTAAAAATAAAAAGCCACTCTGTAGTTCCAGATCAATCTAACTAAAAGAGAAGGGCTCACTTACAACAACAAAATAGCAGCTCTGACACTAGTTACGTATTCATCACATGTGAAAATGGCCCCATAATGCCGCCTTCAAACCCTTCCAACAAGTTGTATTAAATTAGGTTGGGCCTGGAATCTTTTTTTCTTGCACCAAAAGCAAAATAAATGTAGCTTTATTTAATGCTGCTAAAAGGTTCAGATTCAACTGGAACCCCAAGGCATGTGGCTTTGTTGTTAAAGCACATATACTGACTCTATTGATTGGTGCAGTCCTCTGTGCTAGAGAATTTGTCACATCAATAGCAACTGAAAAATACTCAGGAGCTGTAATATGGTTTAAATGAGCAGTTACCACATCAATACAAAGAGCGTTTTCAATGGCAGTAGATAGGAACCCTTTTGCAAGCCTAGTATTTGTTTTAAGATAAAGGATGACAACTTTTTTTTTAAAAAAAAAAAAAAAAAAAAAAAAAAAAAGAAAGCTTTTTTTTTTTTTTTTTTTTTTTTTTTTTTTTTTTTTTTTAAGTAATGGTGAGCAAAACAGCAACCACCATAAATGTCTTAAGATCACAGTATTCAATGGGCAATAAAAGCAGCAGTGGAAAGGACACTTTCAAGTAGGAAAAGAACAGCTATGCCACAAACCAGATAGAAGTCAGAGACAGAGAAAACCACTGCTGCTCTTGCCTCCCTGCTCCTTTCCATTGCTGCTGCCCAGAGTGCATCTGTGTTGCAAATACGAATCCATCCTGGACTTGGCTTTCAAGGTCCCCAATCCTGCCCACCTCATGGGCTGCAAGATTTGCAAGAAAAACATGCAGGATGCGGGAGGAAGACAGCACAAAAAACTCCTGAACTGTCCTGAATGCCAAGCAAGAGTTGGGGGAGGAGAGAGCCCTGAGCACGCACCATCCTCTCCCCTCACCACGATATAAGAGATAGGGGTACAAGGAAATCACCAGCTCCCTCATTATTGCAGCTTTCCTCATGGTTGTTTTCTCCCGTGTTATCAGTGTGTTCTCTTGGTCACAGCCATGTTTTAAACCAAGTCAGTCACCAAAAGAGCCTTGGAAAGCCACCTTGGCTACTGGGGAAACAGGAAAGGGGCAGGGAGGAGAAGGGAGTAGCTCCGGGAGCCCCCATCACACAGTCACCATCTGCCATCTCCTTCTCAACAGTCCTAGCCATGAGGCCAATCATCATGTGCCTCTAAACGAGCCACCATGCCCCAGCTGATCATAACTATCATCTAGACGGGTAGTGAGAGATTGACTGTCCCCAGTAACCTGCCATCCAAATCGACAGAATAAACAAGGTGCAAGAGGAGCCACTGAGGAGCAGGGCACAAAGCTAGCAGAGAGTCAGGCTCACAGCAAATGAAGTAGCTGGAGCTTCCCACCCCATACAACCCCATGCTGGAGGGGAGAGAGGATGCGAAGCCTTACCGTCCAAAGAGCAAACAAAAAGCACTAGGAAGACAAATCCACTGCATGTTACTAAGTAGAGAGAAACCACATCAGCTCAGGAAATGTCCAAAAGGGAAATAACTGAAAGCTAGGAGACTACTTGTGGGGAAGCATGTATAAGTGTATAAGCATCTCCTGTCCTTACCCTTCCCTTGGCATCATCAACTACTGGATTATAGGATCCAGACCTGACACAGAATGGCTGCTCACACAGTCCCTCTGAGACACTGAGCCCCTGCTCAGGCAACAATAATATTGGAAAAGAAAAGATAAATAAAATAGGAAAGTCATGGCAAGGAACATATCTCCATTCCATGGGATTGAAAAATTCCTATTTTTCAATAATAAGATACAATTCTATATTTTCAGAGGATGGAACATACTTTCCGTGATTTGGTGTAGTTTTAGAGTATAATTCTCTTTCAATCATATCCCTCTTCCCCTGGGTTAATGTACCACCGATATTTTCATTACACAGGCAAAAATCTCAATGAAGGAAGACGAGAAGTGGCATGTGCTGCAAGTTTTGAAGGAGATGAGAAATTTCACACTATCCTGATATCTTCTGGGTAACTGCTTACTTTATGATGACTAATAGGCAATTACTATGGTAATACTGCAATACAACATGTGTGAGGTTTGGGAATGAGAAATTATCGGTAACTACTTTGGACTCATTTCTATGGTAACAAAAAGTAATTGTCATTAAATACCAGTTATATTGCGGCTGTACCTGGTAATTATAGATTTTTTATGCCCAGTAACATAAATAAAACCAATAAATTTATTCAAAAGGTCTATGATTGTTTACTTATATGTTGTTATATAGAATACACAATGACAAACACTTCATTAGGAAAAATAAACTCCATCGAGAGCTTCATCTTGTCATCTGAGATGGATACTCTGTTTTTCAATTCAGTGCAGTGTAGGAATTTCACATGCATGAAATGAAGCTAAGAAATAAACTTCCCAACCAGAAAACTAGGTGAAAAATTATCTAGATACTATGCAAATGACATTATGCCTGTGAGTAGCCTTGTCTCACAGCACCACAACTGATAGTAAGAACCACACAGCACATCCAGTCACTGTGCGTATACATATGGATATGTATCCAGGTATAGGTATCTTCCTTTATCAAATGCTAAAATTACTGGTTGAATTAATAGTTTTCAATGTTTTTCAAGTCTTCCCAGTTCCCATTTTTCACCAGGCACTGCTGCAGCTAACCAACTGAAGGCAACGCAGAAATGCCAAGGTACAAGGAGCCTTAGTGGGTCATGCAGCAAAGCCTTTAGAGAACAGTCTGGATATATTTGACTGCCTTGTCGTGGCATTTCTGAGGTACCTCACTGAAGAGCTGCCCAGGCTGAGAAACACGTTCTTTTTGGTGTCAGTATGGGGTTTCATCTCCAGAAGGTGAGGCTGACAAAATGGAACTAATCTATGATGGTTTGGTACACTCATCTCGCCTGCAGGGACACATTTCAGCGTTCAGCTTGCAGAATGCCAGCTTAAGAACAAGCTCTCGATAAAGAAAAGTTCAGGCCAAGCCTGAGGATGTACGACTTTTAAATCAAGAACACTTTTTTTTCCCCCTTGGTCTAACCCCACCTCCCTGAGGATGGTAATAGATTCAGAAGATGATAATAATATACCACAAACAGAAAGAGAGAGAGAGAGAGAGAGAGAGAGAGAAAGTCAAGAAATCTGTATTCCCAGTACTATTTTTCATTTATTTCCTAAAACTTTACCAGTTTAATCTATCAAAGAAATTGATACTAGTGTTATGGAAGAATTCACAAATATGTTCACTCCTGCCATTTTATGTCATGAAGGGAGGGGGGGAAATCATGCCCAATTCCCAGAAAAAAAATGTAGTCTTTTGATCCAGCTGAGGATGGGTAACCAGCCAGAACAGGAGGCGGATCAGGCTAAAGAGCCACCACTCCAGCTCAGGCAACCAGCTCTGCGCAGGGCATCATTCTGTGCAATTTAATTCACCAGCTCACGTAGGGTAACGTTTGCTGCACACCGTAACTGTAAAAAGAGTTACACGTACAGTGATATCAAGCTTTAAAGAATTGGAGAAAGCAGCTAATTCTGTATTCATATCTTGGGAGAGATCCTACATCCCTGAACGCAGCAAACAGCAGGTCCCTGCCATTATCCTGCGTGCTGGAAAGAGCTGGATACAGTCATATGGCAAGAACAGGACCAAAGGCTTTTATTTAAAACAACAATAAAAAATAAATAAATAAAAGAATAAATAATGTAATGCAGAAATTACATTTACAGAAGAGTCTAATGCTTGCAAACTGGCAAACAACCAATGCAGCAAGTGGGAGCCATCCCAATTAGCCATTCAGAAATTTGGTTTGTATTAAACAACCAACTCTGCAGTATATTTGGCTCCTGAATTTTCATTTATTGTCTCTTTTCAGGAAAACTGGTAAAGCAAAAATTAAACGTTCTGATTTCTCAATAGTCAGTCAAAACCTCAGTGTAAATGGAGTCTAGTAAAGGTAATTTCACCAACTCTGTCAGCTTATGCCATAGGTAATAAGAGATTGAAGCATGTTAGTTTACCAAATTGATAGAGGTAATGATTTGCTTGTAATTTTAGTGCATAAGTCTTCTAATGGAAAGTAAAAAGAAAAAAAACTTTTAAAAATGTATATAGGCCTCTCAAACATTCTGCATTAGAGCAAACGCTTAAACACCTCAAGTCACATAAGATATACTGTGTTTTTATCCTCAACTGTACGGGTCCACAAATACTCCTCTCAAATTCTTCCATATACTCGAAAGCATCGGTTAAGTTTAGCATCGTGATTCACCGGGCATCGACATTCGTTTCCATGACCGTTTGTTTCTGAGCAGCCCGAATGTATGCAACATGTAAACCACCCTGCCCACAGGTGTTTCTGTGCCACAAGCACCCGTGCTTTATAGCTCTGATATTAAACTCACTTGTTGCTGGTTATGAACACTCACCATGAGAAAGTCCCTGTAGAGTCACAACCCGTTCAAGTCTGTTCTCTTGAGAACGAGCAGCAGTTTATAGACAACAGGCAATTCCTGGCATTACTGTTGCAGTTTTGGCTTAAACTCCTAAACTGCAGTGCATAAGTACCGAGAGCGCCGGAACGAAGGTTTCAGAGCAGAGCGCAGGACCTGCACCCTCCCTGAGAGTCTCAAATTCCCCAAAGCAATGATGAGGAAAATCCCATCAGCCAACTGTTACCATACTGTCCCATATAAACGAGTGCTGAGTTCCCGTTTTAAACATAAAAGAACTGGTGTATCCCATTCACTCTAGGGAAACTGCTGACATACTCCGGCTTTTAACGGTGACCACTGTGCTGCGGATTTCTGAGGACAGCAAAGTGCAGCCCGTAGCATACTTTGCCAGTTGTACAAAGCTGTGTACTGGAGGGGCAAAAAGAAAAAAAAAAAAAGTCAAAAAAGTCTCTCTCGCCCTGGCAGGAGATCAATTTACAAACTGAAGCATGAGGCTTAATTACCCATTTCATTATCTTAGCTTGCATAGCTCTGAATGTGAACCTTCAATGAACCAAAGAAATAGTCAGTAGCTGCTACTTTGAGAAAGGAGGAGATAACAGGAAGTAGAAGTTCAAACGCCTGAAACTGCTTTTGCTGCATATGGCACCACAGACCTTGTTTGCAATAGCAGGAGGAGTGTCCCCAGCCATTAGACCTGCATTGTACCACAACGCGTGGAAGACTTCTCCTGAAAAGTCCTCTTGATGTGCTGATTTGAATAAATAACCAAAGAGATGAGATAGACTCAGCTAGCCAATCACAGGGAATTATCAGAGCTAAAATTTCAAATACTAGCAATTGATCCTTGGAGATTTTTCTTTAAATTCATCCAGTAAATTCAAACAAATAAATTGTGATGTGCTTGTGGATTTTCCATGAGCAGAAAATAAAGTGTTTGCTGTAAATTATTCACTCAGCACTAGTTAACTACAATGCTGGCACATTACTAGGCTTTTTAATATTCTTCTCAAGATAATAGGTAGCATTTTGCTTATTACCCTCATTTTTAAGTTATTAGTTACATTAGGCCTTTTGTAAATAAAGTGAAGAACTGCAAGCAAACCAAATGCTTTTCCAGCTACCTCATTAAAAGTCCTTCTAGTTCAAGAGAGTTGAAAATTCTGGATATTGTGAAAAGGTAAAACAATAATATACTATCAAGCTCAGCAATTCCAAATGGAATTCACGTGCCCTTTCATAATACCTCGGTTCCCAAAAGACTTTTCAAATTATGACCCGTATACATGTCTGTAAAGCTGTATGCACCTCAAGGGGTATAAATAATAGTTCCAGGGAGAAAACCTGCAGGGCAGGTGAATTTATGCAAGGAAAAGAAAGCTACTTAATTACATCTAGAGTTCCCTAAATGCAGTGACCCTGGAATAGAGCAAAAAAATATAATATCCAGTCACTAGAACCATTTTTAGGGCTCTGTTCCTGGAAGATGGCATAACCATTATGGTACATTCCTAGCAATGTCAGATGCCGCTATTGCGGTATCACTCTGCATCTTCAGATCAGCCAAAAGTTAGTTGAGGGAGTATCAGCGTAGCTGGAGAGAGACCATGTGTCCTTGGAATTTCACATACAAAACACGTATATAAGCACGGTGAAATCACCCAGACCACTTCCTACTATTTGAGTTTAGCAAGCAGCATAACACGGGAGGGCTAAGAAGCACACATTAAAATGAAAAACAGAGCCAGCAGCACCATTTTCTGCGACTTCTAGCTTCTTCCTCAGCTGGCTCCCCAGCCACACAATAGCTTGGTCTTATTCTGCTTAGCAATGCAATGCCTAATTAGATCAAAGCTCAAAGCAGTCTGGCTACAGAGTGTACTGTGTTATTTAGTCCTGCACTGCAAGCAAAATCACATACAGTATATTACATTTCTCAGGGGCTTCTCCACACAACTATGTGATAGATGTAATTGCCCCCACAAACAAATCATCAACTAATCAACTGCTTTTCATTATCACCTCCAGCAGCACATCTATTTTGTAAATAAATGCATTAAGAGCAAACAATTTTGGGAAAACAAAAGATTATCTGAATGCATTCTCAACAGAGGAGGAGGTAAAGCAGTAATTCAAATACTAAAATGAAGCAAAATTAGCATAGGGTAGCATGATTATTCCATTCCACGTATCACTATCTATTACGGTACAATAATAGACTGAATTCTTTGACTTTAATAGATGATCTAGGTAGTTGAAGGGAATTGTGATTGACTGACACATTTACATAGAGGCTGATGAGCAGCATAATGAATGTATTTATAAAACACAGCTAAGGTCTAACTTAGGCTGGCTTTGGCTCCCACGCCTAAGGAGGCCTGCACAGCAGATATCCTCATATACTGGAGGGAGAATTGCTCTCTACCTTCTGAAGCAAGTAAATTTGCCATTGAGCCCACCTGATCAATGGGAATTTCAGGAAGTTTACAGCCACATAGGAGCCTCCAACTTAGGAGGATTAATCAAAACAAACCATATAAGGTTTGGTGCAAAACAATGCAAGGCACATAATGTAGCTATAATAATATGCAGATTCAGCATTACACATCATACCTGTAATTTCCTAGGTATACTCCATCAGGATTGAGCATGGGTGCAATTTTGAAGACCAAGTGATCTCTCAGTACTTTCGCAATAGGATGCTGGCTCACAAGGAAATCTATTATACCTGAAAGAAATAAAAAATAATTTGAAGAGAGAGGTTTACAGCGCCAACTATCACCAGGTACCTTTGAAGTTTCACACATGAAAGATTAAATGACCATTCCTCCTGGTTCCTGCTCCTGCTTCCAACAAAACCAATGATTTCCAGTCACATAGCACTAGTCACCTTCTGAAAACTCTGCAAACGATAACCTTAAGGATAAATAACCTTAGTCAACCCTGATAATACAAGTGAAGTATTGCCACATTATCAAACATAGTGAAGTTACCAAAGAGGGACAAGTTACTGCTCATCAGCTGAACCACAATAACAAACCATGTTTCCTCTTAACTGGCCCAATGATGAAGTAAAAAGTATTAATTTAAACCTTGCACCTTACATATCGGGCATGCACACATGGGCACATACTGCAGTCCAGCTCCTGAGCGGCGATTTGTCAAGCTGAGGCTTCTGAAATGCGTTTGAGCATGTATCTAGATCTCCCCTCAACATGTGAGCAAAGAGATCAGATCATCCACATATGTAAACAGGTATAAACAGTCCCACTAACTGGGAGAGTTACACCAACTCTGCACCAAGCACAGGAAAACGGTGGGACTGACAGTCTAGAATGGATAAGGTCAGATTCTTCGGCTGCTGTATACCCATAAAACCAGAGATTAACTCCACTTCAAGCAGTGCATCTCCCTTAGTGGAAAACAAGGCAAGAGACAGGGAGGATCCTAAGTGCCTTTCCTCAGGTCACTGCCAGCACCGGAGCCCCGAGGGGCTCGTGCCTCTGGGCCCTGTGCTCGGGGAGCTCCTGAACATCTCCTAGCTCCAAGGCTGCTGCCAGGGCAGGAGGCAGGCAGGCTGGCAGTTAGAGTCATCGCTTATTCCTCCACTGAGTTGATACCGACAAAAATAGCTTCCAGGGAATGAATGTCGAGATAAATTGAGTTCCTGTGTAATCTCAGGACACCCACAGATAGGTCATGACAATTTGCTATTTATTGTAAGGTCCATCCTGTGAAACAGGAACCATTTACTGAATTTCCCCAGAATAAATCAATCACTACGCTCCAGTAACAGGATGAAATTAAGCAGAGAAAAATTAAGGCTGATCATCGGTAAAATTTCACTAATGGCGAGCTCTATTAGACTGTGGAATTGTCTCTCCAGGGGAAGAGTGGAACCCCGTCATCAGAAACATTTAACGCTGGACATGGCAAAGCCCTAGGGAATATATATAACAAGCAATAAATAACTCTGCACAGAAAAGATAGAACAGGCTAAAGAGCTGACTTTTTTTTCCACAATGCAATCAAAATCCTTAAAAATAAACTAAAAAATTAAAACCCAAGCACATGCCAGGTTAAACATACTTGGTTTTAACTTGGCTGAAAGATACATTAAAGATGGGCCCAAAAATCTCACGTTCGGTACAGCTCTTGAATTTGGCCTATTTCCTAAGGCCCGATTTTGTATTTCAAAATTTGAACCTATGCTGCTGTTGAAGTGAATTCTAATTTACTAAAGCACACGTGGAAAAATAAGGCTTCTAAAATTTCTCAGATGATCAAGGTATAATTGACTCTAAACATCAGCAATTTTTTTCATCTATTAGTGACTAATCCTGAAGGAGAAGTCCCTTCCTATAACCAGGTCTTCCCCTTAAAAGATACTAAACCTGCATTTCAGAGGCAAATTAGCATATACATAATTATATCGCTCAGGAAATGTTTCTGCAATTACCTGCTCGTAAGGAAAGAAGCTGAACATCGATCTGCTTTTTGGCTGGTGGTGTGTCTTTTGTTCATTATACAACAGCAAGAACAAGAAGCAGCGACACGGACACAGTTGGATCCCGAATAGCCAGGTTTACTAACTGTATGCAAACACGAAAGGCTTAGCTATGTTAAACTGCTGCTCCGACTGCTTTCTGGTAGTACCTAAACCATAATCCACAGCAAGCACACCTGGAGGGCTCACAACTACTTAAAGCGATACGATGCTGCACCAAGGCCATAGGTCCCCGAGGCAGTAACGCTGCTTTTGGTTTTAAGGAACTTGTGACAGGACATAAAACATGACAGCAATTCAAGTTTCCTAGAAGATGTGAAAGAGTTAACTTCGTCCAGCACAAACTTTATCCCAGACCAGGCACAATCCATCCACAATGCAACTAGCATAAAACACTGTATTGTGTGCTCTGACAATTTGGAAAAAGTACGATCATAGCTTCACCACAGACACTGATGGAAGAGGCTTGCCAGGAGGCCTGGTGGTGCCCAGAGCAGGTACGTGCAGCAGGGAGGGCCACCAGCACCTCCGGGGTAACCTGACTGCTTTTTGTTCAGGAGGTAACCTGCGAGCCCGATGTCTCAGAGTTTTGTTCTTAGTGACAGTGCTGGAGAAGAGGCTTGTAAAGGTCCTGCTCATTTTGCTCCTGTTATCCACACGTCCTTGTTCACAGAACTTAGCAAAGGCATCTTACCAGCTAGAAACTACAGTTTCCAGTTTTACACAGGAAATTATTATTCTTCAAACAAGAACCTGCCATAATGTGAAAGGAGCAGCGTAAACATGTAATGGGTAAGTCCCTGCCCTGCACAACTCACTGTTAAACTAGACTGAAATGAAGGGCCTGACCTTGAGCACCCATTAGGCCAATGGCAAACTAGACCCGGCATCTCCTGATGTACCATGATCTATTAGAAGTTACTGCAGTCAAGTTCACCCAGTTCTAAGAGATTTACTTTATTTTCTTAATTAGGAGATAGTTACTTAAAATGCAGTGGGTCTTACCACACTCTGTTTGGTATGATAAATATATGAGGCAAGAGTTAAAATAACTGAGTCTAATCTAGAAGTAAAAGCAGTTCCAAAGAGCACAAGAGAAACATCAGATGAAAATGTACATCTACGCACACAACCCTCACCATAAAATTATTGTAAACATCAAAATAATCAATAAAATTAGTATATAGCTTTGTCTTTCAGAAGAACTCAATGGTCTTTGGATCAATAACATTTAAAATAAAAAGATGGATATCAGACTATTAAAAAATACCATCCCAGGGAACTTGGTCCTCCTGTTAATAAATCAATACAAACTAAATTTTACAGCTTCTATAATCAGCAAGAGACATATCAGCGTATCTCATTAGGCCAGGGTTAAGAATTTGGCAGCAACCAAAGCCCATTTAATATCATTTACTTCAAGGCAGACATGGCAATACAACAGATGCCCTAATTTATTTGTTGATCTTTGCATTAAAATAACAGTTTGCTGGTAAACAGGAAGGGTAATGATGCCAGTCACCCTTGTTAGTGGCTAATAATTGCTTAATTTGTCCACTAATTGACCTGTGCTACTGTTGAAGCACTGGATCGTGTTGCAGGGCATGAAGTAAACAAGGCCACTGTAATGTTACTTTAGAGAATGACTTCTGGAAATAGAACTACTTATTGCTATAAATTTTCTCTTCACAGATGAGCAGATTAATTGGTCTGCCAATTAGTCTGCTATTAAAGAAAAAAAGGGCTGCCCACAGATTAGTTGGATCTTCGAACCGCAGCCCCAGTTTGGGTCAAATGAAATAATCCAATCTGAATCAGTCACATCAGCTATGAAAAAAGGCAAGTACTATTTAAAAACAAATCCGTATGGCTAAAGGACAAGGAAGATAGTTCATAGAGCAGGTACTGGCTCTTCAAGTAGCTTTAAAATAAAATGGAGAACACAACGAAATAAATTGGCCTACTCAGACACATTACAGTGTGGAAAAGCTTCCCAATTAAAAGTAAAACCATATACATTATTTGGGGTATCACCCTTTCTGGAAAGTAATTAAAATCATTTTTTTTCAAATAATAACATGCCATTATAGATGCTGCTTGGAACTGGAACAGCTAGGAAATCAGCATTCAGCCATGACATAAGAAGAGGCTTATCCCTAGTCCACTGAAAATCAACTGGAGTCTTTACATTAGCTTCAAGGAGCTTTTCATAATTGTTGTCAGGGAAAGGAAAGAAAGAACTGAAAATACAGAAATGGAAAAACAATGCTGACAACAGCAGGCAGCTAGATACACAGTATAATGGGTCCAAAAATTTAGCAGTGGCTCTTTCACGAGTCCTCCTTGGTAAATAGAGCTTCACTGAAACTATGCTAAATCAGGACCAAATCTCCTCTTCTCAGAGTCACTTCTCTGTCGTTATTCGTCCTCTAACTTCTCTCGTCTTCTGCAGCTCAGCAACTCAGAGCCTCATAGCTGTGCCAACGCCAGCTCCCACGGCACCTCTCTGCCCTTACCCAGCTCAAAGTATCTGCTGGTACCTCTTGAGCAAGCTGATCATTCCATCTTCCATAACATGTCCAAACTTCTCTGCTCACATGATTTCCACTACTCTGGCTCATTCTTGAATTAACACCTTTAAACTCTGTTTAAACTTCCTGCCACCTCTAAAATGACCTTTCTCCACCTTTGATCCTTTCAAAGCAAAGCCTGTCTTATTCTCTGTTTCTCCCTCACCACATCGTTTCACTCTGACAATATGTTTAATTATATAACAATATAATACATTTTCCCTGTTCCTATTACTGAAAATCTAATCACCAGAGATCCTAATGCAATATGGCAACCACTAATGCAAACATATCCTGGACTGTGTCTAGTATATGCCAAGAAAGAAGAAGTGATTTATATCTTCAGAGCCATTTCCTAACACCGAATAGCTGCTGGTCTCCTTCACTAAGCTCACCATGGCCTGCAGGTTAAAGAATGTAACAATTAAGTGTTAACCACAAAGAGGTGGTTATCTCTGGATCATCTTTGGAAAGAAATACAAAGCGGGTCTTGAATACTCGTGCCAGTACAAAAACTACTGAAATGCTCTGTTAAAGTACGTTGATTTCAATAAGAAAGACGCTATACTTACAGGTTTGCTGAAAGCGGGAAAGCAAAAATTTGTAGGGTTGGACGTCTTTGGAGAGTTTTTTTTTTTTTAATATTATGGTGAAAACATACCAAATAATAGAAAATTTTAGCTGCTTGGCCTTATCTCCACAGCACAAATACAGCAGGAACAACAGCATACTGTTGTACGGTTACATACCAAACGGTTACAAAGGAAAGCGGCTCTCTTTGGGCAAAGAGACCCTCTATTTCTGAATAGAAATTCAGCCCTTGCTGAATGGTGCTCCAGCCTGACCACACCTCACCATCGGTCACAGCAGTACCATAGGAGCGTGGTCTCCACAAACTGCATATCTGTGGTTTCAGCATGGCCTCCAGTAGAGGCCAATAGACAGAAACGATCTAATAATGTCTTATTCTGAAGCATTTCCAATATTCAACAGCAGCAACGGAAAAAAAAAAGCAAACGGTGATAAATGAGCGGAGCTGACTCACAGCAGGGCTATTGACATGATCTAGCTTCCTGCTGTCACTGAAATTATCCCTACAAAGGATCATCACATGGAGTGATCCATAAGCACAGGATCGTTGCAGAGGCCAACTCTGCTCCTTCTAATAGCGCTGCTCCTCCTCTTAATGCCTGAAAGCAAAATGCCAAACTCAATTTACATTTTTTTAGAAATGTGGTGGTCTTTTGGGGGACTTATCCTAACATTAGTACGGAAGGAATCTTACAGCTATGGAAGGTAATGGTTTCTTAATTGGTTTCCTGGTCTTTCCAAAGGTGTTTTTCTCTTGGATCCATGTGAAAATAAAGTTTATTTCATCAGAGATAGAAAGTTAATATGGATTAACAGAAGTGCTGCAAAATTAGTTATTTATTTTTCCAAAACAAACAAAAACATCTACATGGTGTTGCAAATACAAACTGAAGGAAAACCTCAATTCTTTATGTTATCTCTTCTCTTACATTGCTAAACAGGTAGAGAAAACACTTTTCCAATTCCTAAGTGAGAAGAGGTCAAACTCATTCTTAGGGTAATTTCAACCAATGCACTTGCAACAGGGACAGACAGACACACTTGTTACAGTGTTATGGGAAGGAGAATTCATTGCCTGAAGTACCTCAGTTATCAGTTTTAAGTTTCCGGTTGCCAATCCTGATAGATATCTGCATGTATATCCCTCTGAGTAGTTATTACACTTAAACAAGGATGGGAAGATCCAGCACACAAGCTATTTTTCATTAACTCCCTCTAGAGCCATTCTCAGTACACACAGAAGTGCAAGAGAAATTCTTACGCAGAGAAGGAGATGCAATACGATGCACAAAGGCATTAGTAAGCATTCATCAGAATCTACCTTTTAGTGCGGGCCCTGGGCCTCATGTTTCCTCCAGGCTGATGCTCAAAATTTCATCATTTAACCTTCCCCCAAGACAGGCTCAGGGGGGCCTGCACAGACCTGAGTGTGTTATATGCTGAAAAAAAGATTTAAGTTCTTAGAAAATACAGAGAAGTTACCAACGTTTTGCAATAGTTCCAATGGTCATGAAGCTCTCAGGGAAAACAATCTGCTGAAAATTTGGCAAGACAGGAGCCAGCGTGGGCAAGTGAGACAGGTGTTAGGAAGTGCTTGATAAGTAAACCAGATGCATTCCTGATTAAGATTCATCCAACTCATAGATAAAGAGAATGGTTCCTCGCTCCTCCTAGAATGACAGAGCTTTTTTTGATTGAAAGCAGTTTGCCCTCAACTAGACAAGTAAACACTTCTGTTTTAAATGAGATCACGTTGCTTATGTGCAGTTGGTTAAAAGCACCCCAAGAAGTCTTTAAGCGACTGGGGTCATCCCATAAGCCGCTTTTTATCATCAACCATTACCATGATTGTAAAGCCCATAACAACAGTTAAGTCCCTGGTTAGACTTGTACATTTGGCCCCATCTCACATATTTTTGAAGAAGTTTTAATCAACAAGAGACAAAAGAGTTGCTTGCCTGACTTCAAGGATCCAGCTGTAATAAACAGATTGATCAGGAGAACATCAAACTATATTATGGCATATATTTTCTTTTATTTACCATTTCTCTCTCAGCTACTCTCTGCTGTAACTCTATGTCTCTTCAACACACAGGATTAAAAGCAAAGGAAATCTCAAATAATGGGATAAAATGAATGTGCAGGAAATGAATGGGTGAATTAGATTACAGCAGATGAAACACTGAGGTCTCAAATGCAAAATGCAGGGAGTTTATTTAATTTGTTACTCTTTTAAAATGAAAATATGCTCACTGACTTGAATTAGTAATTTCCCTGTTTTAAGATACGCCAGGCCATTACAGCTAGGCCTGTTTCCTGAGCAGTGAAATAAATGGAAAACAGTCAGTCTCCCTGGGAACGCACTAGCTCACTGCATTTTGCCAGCCCAGTGAAACAGTGCTAATGTCAGCTCCAGAGTAAACTATGCTTCTGCTGTACGGGCTGCATGCTAAAGAATTGGTAATGACTAGCTACAAATGCTTAAAATGGCAGAGCAAGGCACTATGGATTTTAACTTGAGTTTTAATGTGCTTGGTAAGCACAGTCAGTAATTGATTTAAAGAACATTAAAAAAAATTATTGTTCCTGACCGCTCCCGTCCCTTTGTCCCTCACTTAGCATGGTATCCTACATGGGTTAGCATGGGTTTTGTTGGCAAAAGAGAGAAACACTGCTCTGCCAGTGCTCTGCCACCCCTACTGCAGCTCCGCAACCCCTTGAAGCCCTTTGCTTGTAGTACTCTAACTGCATAGAAAGAGAGATCTCTACTGGAAGATCACAGACGAGTGGTATGCGCGTCTGCAGATCAGCAGATCATAGTGAAGACAGCAAGTAGCAATTACGTTACTATTTCACAGCTCTACAATTAAACAAGAGTCATATGCTAGGACCCAAATATTTTAGCTGCTTTCCAGAACACTCAATAAGGTTTTTTTTAAAAAAAAAAAAAAAGGGAGAGAGAGAGAAGACAGAACAGCAGCAGCAAAAAAATCTTCTCACACCATTTTATGGACACGGAAGACATATTTACTATTACAGCACCATATGACATCATGATTGCAAGAACAATTGCAAGTACAAGGTGGATTTGGGGACATCTTGCCAAACATTCTGGGACTGCTGGTTAATACAATGAACCATATGATGCTCCTAGTCAGACTTTCTTGCCCATTTCAATAGAGTCCCTTGATTAAAAATGGATGCGACAGACCAGGATGGGAAAGAGATGCACATTGATATGGTTTGTTTTCACACAAAGGTAGCAAACCCTCATACAACCTAACTTCAGTGTGCGTTGACTATCCCACTCTTTTTGCCGGGTGTCTACATTCAGGCCATGCAAACATCATATAAAACTCCCAAATTTCCAGCCACATCCCAAACCTTGGTGCTCTGGATGCATTTCAAGCAGCAAGACCATGCAGAGAAACGGATATGGGGGGAACTGAGTCAGCTGCAAATTGGCAATAGCAAAGTAGAACCAGTTCAGTGCAAAAAGTTGGTAAGTGATGAGTGTTTGGGATTTCCTATGTATTTTTATGAGCTGTGGCTCTTCCTCATAAGCAAATTCACATCTGCTTTGGAAGATATGTGACTGACTGCTGGTCTTGGGCTGGAGTACAATATCCTGATTCAGTACTGAGAAGATACATATATATATATACATTGCCAGTAAAACATAATTAAAGCTGGCATTTCCAGTGTCCAGGATGTGGGATCCTGAGCCAGAATGCCTGATCTTGGTCTCCAGCTCTGCTGGTTTCTGGCAGGTTGCTATGAGAGTCTGCTATTTTAGCATGCTCAACTTGAGATAGCAACAGCCAGATTTGCAGGGCAGCAAAGCTAGCATCGTTGGGGCCAAAACCACCAGATGGATTTTTCAAACAAACTCTTCAAGCCCACTGGTGCTGGCTGCACTTGGAAATGTGGCAAGTAGCAAGAAAGAAAGGTTTGCTAGGTATTGAGAAAACTAAAACTTTTCTAATTTTACCCAGTTGCCACTAGAGGATATCTATGCCACTGACAGTCCTTTTTCCCTTCCTCCCTATCCCAAGGACTTTATAAAAACCAAGTTTGCAGAGGGCAAGTTAGAAAATCTTGAGGTAATGGAGACAGCCAGAATTGCTGCCCACTTCAGAGCTGCGGGCTTGAGTACTCTCAACTCTACTGTCTCTTTTCTTTTCTCAAGAAAAAAGAAAATCAAGCAGCACTAAACATGTCCCACAAACTGTAGGTGGTACTCAGCACCTCACAGGATCACCCCGGAAGTGTAAAAGGTAGCATTTAAATTTTATCTGTTGAAGTTTTCAACCACAAAAGAGCCAATTAAACATTTGGGTAGAACGAGTTTAGTTCCTAGTTTGAAAGCTCTCCAAATACTTTACTCTTACCACCACCTGGTCCTGCCTGGAAAATAAAATCAGTAAACAGAACTTAGGAGATGATGAGACAAGACCAGAAGAATTGTCTCATTACAAAACACTGCCATCCTCCAAGTCATAGTTATGTAATGTTTTTCTGATAAAATAGTCTTCTATTATCCTTCAAGATTTGCTTTCTGATGCTTTGGCAGTTTTTTTCTTTCTTTTTCTTTTTTTAACTCATTTGTTCAAACCACCAAATTATGGCCTCAGGACTCATTTTAATGCAATTTATTTTGCGTTATGGGTCTTTTCAGGCTTTAGAAAAGACACTGAATCAGGAAAAAGCCACACTCACAACAATAACTACAAACTTGGGGGTTCATAGCAGCAGCAGGCTGCTGGCACACTTGATTAGACACATGGCAGGATATCAGTGTCACCATTCACCTCATCCCACTCCAGCCCTGGGCACACAGGAGTCTCCAGCAGCCCTCAGTCCTCACTGTGAGTACAGGTGGTACATCAAGTTAATCTCTCCCATTATTTCATGGTATGTAACTCTCCTTTTCCTTATAGCAATGGGATCCCCACTAACTTCAAAAAATTAGAGCTGGGCGGGGGAGTAGAGTGAGACCAAGGCTGCATTGTCTAGTACCAAGTGCAGGGTTGAACGTAGGGGAGCAGATTGCTTCCTGACCTCTGCAGGGATGAGCTCATACCTCAGCCACTTAATTACCCTGATGGCTGATGTGGCTTGCTTAACTACAAGCTAATCTCCCCTACACCCTGAGGGTAGTCATAAAATTCTCCAGTAGAACTGGCGCAACAGCAAAGAGCTGTGGAATTGACTTGAGAGAACGTGTCAGGCTGTCAAAGAAAGGACGTATCGTATCGGCAGGAGTATACAGCTGCTGCAGGATTGCCCGAAGGGTTCATAAATTCAGTACACAGCACGGACGGAGTGGGTGGCTTTGCTGGTTGCCTTTGTTTTCTTTAGTTTTCCTAATATGCAGTAAGGAGCTTGGCGTTCTCCTTGCACTAGAATGATTCTACCAACTCCCCCTGGATGATGTCTCTCTTTTCCTCCTGGGAAAAAACAAAAGGGCTCCTGGGGAAACACTGCATGGATCAGATGGTCTCCCTTTATTAATGAATTACTTGGGATTTCTCAGAATCATTCTGAAGATATTGCTTCAGAAGATGACGTGTTTGGTAATTATTATTATTCAAACTCTCCCATGAGTCTGAGTCCTCCAGAAGCATTAAAAAGAAAAAAATTGCTGGATTATGGCCTTCAATTTTTAGAGAATTAACTAATGTTAAATATAGTTAAAATTTAAGCCTTAGAGCCTGCCTTCCTTGATGGGTAAGACAAGAGGGTCACAACTCACAAACATGGCTTGATGGCAAGGGAAATAAATCCCTCCATACACACACACACTTACAAGTAGAAAGATTCTGAGTACATGAATCAGAATTGAGTAGGCATGTTCTTTGGCAGAATTAACTTGGGCATTCTTGTGTTGTTTCCTACTACATTTATCAGCTAACAAAACATCAGTCTTTTGATTGTGGCCTTGGATGGGAGTTTCAACTCTACACCAACAGCTTGCACAGTATTAGCAAAAAGGAAGAAAGCAGCAGCAGCAGCAACAACAACAAATTACTCCTCAGTTTCCTATTCAAAGCTGAGGATCTTGGAAGAAGAAAGAATCTAGGTTACTATCATATTGCTACTCCTCCATATTGCTGAGCTCACCAAGGGGTGGCAGATGACTGTTCTTTTCCTCACCATGCAATCAGACATATTGGGGTCAGAGATACTTCCAGGACCAGCAAGGAGACTGCACCCAAGGTGCAAAGGAAATGCCTGCACCAGAGAAAAGATTCTCAGTAGAGCTTTAGAAATGGTGTATGGGGTGGGGAAGGCAGAAACCCTCTCTTTGGATGGGGAAACCTCTGTGGGGCGGGCCCCAGACCCAGGGGGCACTGGGCAGGCTTTTTTTTATTTGGGAAACCACTAAAAGTTGCTGGACTGCAAGGAAAGCCAAAGACAACGACGCTTCTTCTTTCAGGCTTTTTGCTGAATCATCTCTGAGCGCTCTCAACATCCGAAGTTATCTTTTCAATGCTCAGCAGTGGTGAGCAAGAATATTTGGGATCTCGGTGTGCTTTGTTTAACAAAGGTGGGCAGCAGAAATGGAAGGATGGACTAGTTTTACCTAATGCATCCCTCCAAGGCTTGTCATATAGTGCAATTTTGCATATTCAGTAAGCACAAATGAGCAGCCAGACTATGCTCCTTGTATCTTACAGCATTCATTTTAGTGGCAGTAAGAGCTACTGAAAGTCTTAAGATGGGTGAATCAGTCAAAGCAAGATATATGCTATAAACCAAGAAGGCAAAAGCTAGATTTCTCCAGAAGGAGACAGAGAATGTATTCACATATGAAAATCCAATATACACTGAAAAAAGAAAAAAAAAGGTATTGCATAAATAATGCCAGGAAAGAAATGAAAAATATGTATTTTTAAACACATTCTAAAAATGGTCTTCAACATCTGCAAATGCATTGCTCAGTCAAGCAGAGACCCAGGAGCAACAGTATGAACCAAGCAGGCACACAAAGCCACGTGATATAGAGACCTGAGGTGCACTGCAGAAGGTCAGCTATTCAAAACGATTTCCAGTTTTCTTCAGCCATAGCATGCTGCAAGGGTATATTAGGGAGCATCTCCATTTCCTTGCCTTGATATTTGATAACAGTCACTTGGCCACCGTCACAAGTGGCAAGACAAACTCCTGGTCCAATACACCATGCCTAAACTTGTATGTGCTGTTTCACATGCTCTTTGGGGATCCAGAGTTGCAAGCACACATGGAAAGCAAAGAGCATACAGGGAAGAAGGTGCCCTCGTTTGCCCTTTGGTACCCAAGCACTCTGGGCCCCTCTTAAGAAGACACACATGTGGGATTCAGAACAACCTGGGAATCTGAACCGACCAGAACCCATGGAAGAGCCCACATTACATATTTACGTGCTCTAGCTCAGAAGTTTAGCCTGCTCAACTGATAAGAGGAGCTAGAGCATATACAAGGTCACGCACCCCTCAGAAGTGAACCTCAGGTGCTATCCTCTACTAGAGCTGGTACTTTGCCCTCATGCACGTAGATGCTGTGTGCCTATCTTCCCCAGCTCCTCACAATTGCAGCTGACAGCCTGCTCCTATAAGGAACCTGTACAATTATTTGCCCTCATTCCCCCTATGGGGACAAGCAAAGTAGTCGCTTCCTGTTACTGTTGATATGTGAAAACTTACACTGAGGCAGCTATAATAGCACCTTTTGACTGCTTCATTGATTTCCACTTTACTAGGTTTGCAGTTTATACCGCTTCACTTTTATAGGATTTTTCTATCCTTCCATTCAAA
The DNA here is from genome assembly GCF_028389875.1 of Rhea pennata. Taxonomy (NCBI): domain Eukaryota; kingdom Metazoa; phylum Chordata; class Aves; order Rheiformes; family Rheidae; genus Rhea; species Rhea pennata. The sequence goes on along the minus strand of NC_084670.1, from coordinate 9,017,707 downwards.
TCAACTAAACAGGTATAAGGCAGGCCAGCCCACCTGCTCCCACTCAAAGTCACTTATAAGCTTCCTGAAGTAAAGCGGGGCACAGCAAAGCCTGTATGCAGCATGCAATTCAGGTGTCACCTGTTAAAGTGGCGCTTCAAAAACAGACCATCATAGGCCAAAACCTGAGAAAATGAGTCTGTTAATTCAATAAAGAGCTACTTTACTCTTCTCTGCAACTGCCTCCTAGTCATGAGAAAGGTGATCTCAGCTCTCCTGTTCTACCCCAGACAAGGCCACCTTCTGCCTGAAGCTAGTGTGAGCTCTCTGCCTTCTCTGGGTTTGTACCTCAAAAGACATCCAAAAGCACCACATGAGCAAAACCAACAGCATTTGAGAGAAAAGCAGCTCTACATCCACTTCCCCTGGATACAAGTTGATGGTGGAAGCTGAGGGCTCTGATCTTCCTCAAAGAATAGTCAAAACTGAAATGAAACGTAGAAGTTCATTTGCACAGCAAAGTGAGAGACTTCAGTCTTGGAAGATAATGAAAGCACAGACTATATGCAACACCTGGACTATTTCTGGGTGACTCATGAGCTGACCAGACAGGATAAGAAAGGGGAGGAATGATTCATTAAACAAAAGCCTAATCCTCTGGGAAGATTCAATAGCCAAGAAAATGCTGGCTGCATCTGTATTTTCTTCCCTTGAATTTGAGATGAAAGTTGTGTATCTGGAAGTTGCTTCCAGTGCTGCTGGAGGGGAATTGTTGGGTAGCTACTTCTGCTGGGTTCCAGCAGAGGAAAGCTTTTTTCTTTTTTCAAAAAACAAAAAACAAACAAAAAAAAAGCACCTAAAAAGAAAAAAGGCCATGTTTCTACATGAACAAGAAAAAAAAAAAAAAAAAAAGCAACTGTTCATCTCTGCCTCTCACAAGTGGAGATGGACTTGTTTTTTTATTTACAATGTATGCATCCCAGCAAGAATAAGCTCTACAGAAATAAATTAGGGCCACCCCCCATCAGTAAAGATATGCTCCAGGCTACTAAGCAGCAGAATATCTTGTAAGCCCCCACCTCCCCTCCAGAGAAAATCTTGCTGTGAAAATGGAGCTGCACTGGAGATGCTAAAGGTGATGGTAATTAGCACCGAAGAGGGAATATTGAGTGAGCAAACAGTTCTCTCACAAGTAGGGCAGCCACAAGCAACCGACATCTCTGCTTGTAAAGAGGCAAAATTCTCCAGGAGGGTATAAAGTACATGCTTCCATTTAAAGAGCAAGTTAGCAGGATATAACTTTCAAGGTTCCTCTAAGCGTGCAGGGGAGTTGTTACTGTTTTTGAAGAGAAGGAGAAAAAAAAAAAAAAGAAATTCTGTCTGGAGACGGCCTTATTGCAGGATCTACTCCGAAGCATATTAAGCTAAGTAGGAACAAGGTGCTCTTGTTCCAGAATAAGAATTGCTCAAGATATAATCTACTGCATTCTACATTTGCAACCTGCCTCAAATACAAATGAACTCTCTAGCACAGGCAAGCCTTCAGAGAGGAGCTCTCCACAAGCACTTTGCAGCAATGGGTTTAGACGCTGGCAGCACTGGGACCACAGAAGCTAATATCTAGGTGTTATTTCCCTCATATCCTTAGCCATTGGGAATGTTGCCACAAGGAGGAAAAATCAGAGTTTGCATATAACCACGAGCCAAGATTGTCTAACTTCTAGCTTGAACAGTCAGATTGAATTTTAACATCTTTACCTCAAGAAGATATCTAACTTTAATAAACAGATTCTTTTGCTGCATAAAAGATACAGACCGCAGAACGGAGGGCAAAGGAAAGCATGTTAATGGACGCACTGGGTCCTGAGATCCCAGACCGATATGCACAACGGAAGAGTTTAAACCCAGTGCTGATGTCGTGACACCAGGTACTGGTGTTTGTAAGGGGATTGGCACAACAGAGATTAGCGCCCTAAAAAGCCATCACACCAGTACAGGTGTAATAATCATGAGGACTCACGTTTTTCATTGATGTTAAAGATAGCTTCTTTTAGGTAGGTGGAAGCCATGGAAAATGAGAATTTGTCCTGCTGTTGTTGCTTGTACTGCATAAAGTCTGCAATCAGCCAAAGACCAAAGTCAGGGTCCAGCTTTGTAATAATTTGCTACAGGCTGTACCACTGACCGGAAATTTTTTGAAGTGGAAGCTTTTTGTCATAAAAAGTCCCACAAACTTTTTCTCCCCTCCCTTTTTAACTCCGAGCACTGAGATAGATTTTCTCTTTGATTGTTTTCTCCTTTTTTCACCCCCTCATCTTTCATCCCTCAGTGGTAGTGACAGAAAGGTGGGGAGGAAGAGAAGGGGAAAGGAAAAAAGAGGAAGGGAAAATGAGCAAAGAATAAAAGTGGATTTGTAAAATATTTCAAGTAAATTAAACATTCTCTTTGAAAAACTAGCATTTTAAAAAATTACAAAACTATTTTTTAACCAGCTCTACTTATCTTCTACACTCACAGCAGCAGCAGCGACTAAAACTGTAACCACCAAATCAGAGCATGGATACCAGCAATACATCATCATTTGCTAGAGAAGTACTAAGTTACCTGACCCTTGAACTAGGCACTCCAGGGCATGTCTTGAAAATGTCACTTAAGGGCCCCATTTGCCACTCTACAAAATAAATCTTCCTGGGGAGGGTGACTTTCTAAGGGAGCCAACGCCACTGTTTAACGCTGTCCCAGATACGTGCTATACTTTCTGTCCACAAGGCATTTATTAAAAAGTTTTCTCAAGCATTAGGGTCAAAGCAAAGAAATTTGTGCCTACATTTCTTGCTAGTTAAAATTAAGCAGGACTGGTAAAGCATTTATGTCCCCTTTTGGCAGTGGCATGTGCCCTATTACCCCTCCTCTCAGTCCTCTTAAGTCAAAAGAGGCAGGACTATATTGAAAGAGCAAAGAAAACCTTAGAGGGCCATACTTCAAGACTGAAGTTTACTTTCATCACAAGGCCCTTCTTCTTGTCCTCCAAATGATTTTAGCCCCTTCCCTCCATCAGATGCAGAAGTCAAGGAGCGATGCCTTCTATAAACTTGGACACAATACCTTGCATCAGACGGATGCAGCGCGCGCGAGCAATCTGTGCAGGGGCAGAGGAGGAATTTCACCCAGGTGCCCTTGTGTCAAAGAAAAGTTTCCAGCAGCCAAGTCCTAGTCACACCTGAATGCTGGCTCCTGAGAGCAGCTATAGCAAGGCAATAGGAGCAGAAAGGCAAGTGCAGGGCACCTCAGAGACAAAAGAACGGAAAACAAAATGAAAATAAAAAAAAAAAAAATCAATTCGGCTGAACTGAGCCAGGGCAGGGAAAGAACAAAGGGTCAGAAGACAAAGCTGTAAACAATAGACCAGCAAGATTAATATCAGTTGTGAGGAAGAGCTGGGACACTATTGAAGGAGAATGGAAAAGGCTTAAAGAAAAGCATAAAAACTAGAAGAGGGTCCTAATTGTGAAACCTGACACATCACTACAGCACCTGCAGCTTTATCAGTATGAATCTTGCACTCTGTGGCACTTGCAAAAAGGGCTTCAGCTTGTTCCTTGAATTCCTCAGAATTAATGATGGTCACTTAGGAGGGGTCATTCCTTTTTCATTAACAACAGAGCCATGCAAATGAGGTCTAAAGTCAACCTCCAGCTTCCTGTGACCTTTACAGCCCTGGACTTGTTTTTGTATAGTCATGCCCTTGTCCAACTCCAACAGGGGAAGGACTTCAAGACTTCTGTCTGAGATTCTCCCCCTAGTAGCAAGTGCTCAAGCAGTGTTTGACCCATACACATGAAGTCCAGTTCCTTGGAGAAACCTGCTCTTGACCAGCTGGACTGCTGCAGGAAACCACTTCTGTACCTTCTCATACCGGCTTGACACCAGAGTGATATGATGGAAAGTGTGTGATGTCTTGCAACAGCTCATGTCACTGGGTAGCAGAAATTCTTCTGATGGTTTATTTACATCAACACAATTTTAAGAGGAGCTTTTATTTCCATTACTCCAGTATAGATGTTTTATATTCTCAGAACAACCTCTCTCTCATGGGATACTTCACATTGAAATCCCATCCAAGAGATTTACAAGGGACAGGCAATAGCATTTTTTCATTCTCCTTCAGAAATCAAGGAGAGTGTGTTTCCCTTTGTATTAAAGCTTAGGAGCTGTGCACTTAAAGAAAGAAAATTTGTAGCAAGAAGGATGAATGCAGTCTAAAACCTTTAAGAAAGCCCTGAAGCTCATTTTATGGTTGGGCTGTTGAATTCTGTTGTCTTTATCTGCTTCTCATCATTTGGTTTCCTGAACCCCTATAAAAGAGACCATAAACTGCAGCTTCTGTTTACCATGTTCCTGCTCTGCCTGCAAGTGCTAAGTTGTGTCTAAATGAACAGAAAGAGAGCGTTCCCATCTTCTCCTGCCCCATAGGATTTTATCTTGTGCATGCAGAACACCATTTCTTTTACATAAAGATTTAGCTCCTCCTTTTGAGCAAGAGCAGTCACCGCTGGGTGGAACACACAGACTGCATAAGGGCAGATGTCTTTTCCTACAGGCTGCAGTTGCAAGGGGAGATTTGCAAAAGGTACAGTAAATATTGAAAGGGAATGGAAATTAGGCATTTTTGTACCTTTGAGGTGCCAAGGGAGTATAAAGTTCCCTGAAAGCAGAGCTTCGGTCCAGCTCAGTTCTCTTCAGTAGAGCTAAGGCCCCTCAAACACACACTGGCAATGCCCTCCCCACCCTCCACCCCAAAGGGCATTTCTACACCAGGGAGTGCACACAGACCTGCTGCCTGGCCAAGACAGAGCATCCTCCTGCATCCAAAGCCAAATCAAAAGCTAAGCCTTGGTATACATGGAAGTGTTCCCTTCTTCCAGTCTGAAAGCAGCCAGCAAAATATAAGGGATGGCTTCCACTCTCTTCCATTTGGTAGGAAAGACAGAACTAAGATCTTATAGTAGTATATATAAAACAAACTTACGCATATAAAACTCACACTATGTGGAATCCTATTTTGTTTCCTCCTGTGATAGAAAAATACAGCTGTGCAATAAAAATTTGGCTTCCTAGAAGGAAGAACACAACAGCTGAACCCTTGCATTTCTTACATTTATTCAAATGCAAATTCTGTCTGATGTGAAGTCCAACAGAGAGCGCGGGGGAGGTTCTGAGGGTCCCCCATCATGACAACAGGCAACTGCTAGGCTCAGTGTTTTCTCCAGTACAGCGTTTGTTACAGAAGCATCCTACAATAATGCCTGCAGAACTTTATTTCATTTCTTTACGGAAAATTTATCCTCTGGAAACAGCTAAGTAAGATCATCACCTCTGCTATTTCAGAAAGGTCTTTTTCACATGTAAAGGCTTCAGCACCTGCATTTCTTCTTGTCCTAATGCTCAAAGATTTATGTTTAACAAAGGAAGCAGGAAACCAGCTTTTAACCTAGACAGTGTTTATTTGTGCTTTTTCTTCATAATAAGGTCTGCAATTCCAAGGAGGAGCAACAAGTCTGAAAATGACTACCCACGCACATACACATATCTTAATCGTGGGAGTAGAAGGGGGAATCCTTCACTAATTCCTTCAGGGATCCTACAGGACCGATTTGAAGGCACTGTCTCTAAGAAGCAAACCAGAGAACTGCCATCACTTTCAAGAGGCCACCTCAGAATCTCTCCAGGAGTAAAATCCTTCACAGCACTTGAAGGGAGAAAGAGAGCACTTAAGTCATGTGAAGAGCAAGTTCAACTATCCACCCACCCAGTGAGTGACTGGGCAACAACAGTGCTCATGAGACAGCTGGCAGGACACCTGTCTTTGTGCAGTAGAGCCTGGGACACTTCTCCCTCATTCTTTAAATTTGTCATGAAAATTTGTACCTAAACTTTTACCTATCTTTTCTTCCCTCTGTTGGCAAAAAGATGGGGGTCAACATAGACCAAGAATGTTAACAGAAAACCAAAATATATTGCCCCATGTAGCTTGGTTTTTCATTTCATGTGATTTGATTTAAGGTGAAGCAAGAGGAGGCATTCATTTAAACAGCTATAATGAAAAGAGATTGATTGAAAAATCATTTTTGCTCCAATTCTTATGGATAAGAGTCCCAAGTGTCTGTTTTCCTTATATTTTCTTCTTAATGGCTGTTCCCTATTCAGCCCATAAGCTTTAAGGTCAGCTTCAGGTCAAATTGCACTTAGCACAAGATGTTCAGCATCTGCAAACACAGCTGTGGGATCTTTCTCCCTCCGCATTGCACTGGGTCTTCCATTCTGGATTCCCAGCCTGGCAAAATGCTTAGGGTTCAAATTTTTATTTTTGGATTTAGGTGGTGTGGTAGATGTCAGAGTGGCAAATGTGCTACAGAAAAGACAACAAGTGACAGCCTAATAACACAACATCCCAACTCTATGAGGAAACTACATGCAGAAGTACGTCTAGACATGCTATAATTTGCAATTACTGACTGCTGGAAAAAGCCAAAGCATTGAGGAGAAAGTTAAACATGCTGGTCACCAGATGTCTTCTACAACTCTTCATGTGCATGATTAATGAGGGGCATTTACCATCTCCCACAAAGCAAAATAACCTCAAGCATAACCAAAAAACAATTCCCTTCCCCAAAAAACAGCACCACCAATACAACAACAAAACCAGCACTAGTAGCCAAAGGCTGGCAAATAAGACTAAAAATATTGGAAAATATTTATTTTTATTGAAAGCTTACTCTTATTGCCAGAATTAGCAATAAGATGAAATCCAAGTCTTAGGAAAGCTGACTAAACATCAACTTTTAGAAGGTAAGAACTTGTAAGTGGATTTTATTTTACACATTCACATGCACACAGTTACATACATACACATATGTGTATATAAGCGCATTACCTGACATCTGACCCTATATGTAAGAGTTAATAAGTTATTTGTCTTAATGATACAATGTGGACGAAAATATTTTTATTTAAAATAATGTATGCTCTTTTTAAGTGAGAAAAGAATGTCTAAAAGGGGGAAAAATCAAAACTGCAACTTTAGAAAAAGCATTTAGAAATGTGTAATTCTTGTTTAAATATTCCATGAGAAATGAATTTGAGTTCTAAGATGAACTCTCACTGTTTTGTGTTGCACTGAAAAAGCCCTCCAGGAGCAGCAGTGACTCCAGTCATTGCTAGAAAACGCTCTGTAAGAGCAAACCAAAAATGATAGTCACCCTCATCCTAGACCTCACTCTTACTTACTCATCTCTGCACATGACGCAAGCATCAATGTTAATGAGGACCATCACAGCCCAAGAAATAGAGCACCATCCTACCTTTGGATTTAAAGGGTACTCATGCAAATACGCTTCCTTGTGCAGATGGTGACACCTTCCCTGGTGACTGTCTCTCCAGCTCCGACCCTGAACTTCACAAGCAGTTAAGAACTAGCAAAAAAAACTTCGTAAAATGGCTAACCTGAAGCATTGTAATAACACTTAAAAGTCCAATGCAGAAACAAAAGGTTCTTCATCCATCTTTCTCTGAAGAGGCCCTTTGGGGTTTTGTCTGCCTTTTAAGGCGGGCAGCTACAGCTCAGCAGCTGCACCAAGCGTGAAATATTATAGCACTTGTTTTTAACTGCTGAATGAGATACCTAATGAGTCTAGTGAGGTCTGGCTACTGTTGCTAGCAGTTCACAGCTCTAAAGAGACAGTTGTGCATCCAAATCTACAGTACTCGCACATCTGCAAGAAGTATTAATACCCAAAACTCAGTTTAAAGTGGGTTCTCTGTAGCGGAGTATGAACAAAGATGAGACAGAAACAATAAAAAACCTTGATTAGATCTCACCTGTGGTAAGATAGAGAATGAATGGTCAGGACCGAGTATATACTGGTGGATGAAGGCTAGCTAACTTTCTTCTCAGAGTATCTTGCCTAGTCAAAATGGAAGACACAATAGAGGGCCTGTGTCAGGCCATCAGAAGTTGGTGCTAGTGCTATATGTAGCTATAAATTCTTAGCCGAAAGCAGGCCAAAGAGCACAGGAGGAGGCTTGGCTAGCCCAAAGACAGGTAAGAGGAGGAGCAAGGACTTAGGCAAGAGCTTAAGGACTTAAAATGGAAGACAGACTCTGAACTGAATGAAATCCAAAATTCACTGAAAAACAGAAGAACAAAAAGGAAAGCTCATAACTCATGACTGATTCCTCGATTGGCCAGTTCTCCCAGACAGGGAAGTCACAGTTCTGCTCTTCCATATGAGGGATGCTGCTTGCACCTGGGGAATCTTTGGGATTAGCTTTCATATCTTAAGACTTCAGGTGGTGAGCATAATCACTTCAAACAATCCAAAAGAAATTGCTTGACCACACACACAAAATCCTGACGTGTTTTGTACTCACTGGGCTCGCATTTGGATTTTAAATCTGCAACATTTAACTCTGCCAAAATGCATCCCAAGGCTCACAAAATAAAACATCTTATTGTGCTCTCACTTTATTGCCAAAGCAATCCTTTTGATTCCTCCTTTTGACCCTCCCTCACTAAAGTTTCCAAAGATGAAGCAAGCACCCAATTTCACATTTGGCGATGCTAGAATAGACACAGCAATAGTCTTGAAATGCGTGCCATTCCTACATGTCTTGACACTAATTATGCACATAAGGCAGCTTCATCTGCACCGGGCAGAGCGGCCCAATGCGTGGTAAAGCTCTGTGCCTTTGGATCTGCGCATTTCCAAGCGAGTCAAGTGTGCGTTATAACTGCAGTCACAGCAAGTTTCTGGTGTGCATCTCCAACACTGAGCTCTCTCTTTCCCTTTTTTTTTCTGCCTTTTCTCCTTTTTGTTTTCATTCTTTTTTTTACAAAACACAAAGTTTCTCTGAGACAATCAGAGCATGACTTCCATCCAGTCCTTTCGTCAGGCTAAACGTGCCACTCACTTTTTCCACATTTCCTTTTTTTCCCCTCCTCTTTTGAATAAACTCTCCAGTATCCAAAAAAAAAAAAAAAAAAAAAAAACATTTACAAAGTACCACCTCAGCAGCACGCCTTAACCCTCATTTCACGGGGCTATGCCAGCAGCCGCTAACAGGATCAAAGCATCCAATTAAAAATCCATATTCATTAGCAGACACCATGTGTACTATAATGCCCTGCATTGACTAAGCCACCCTAGGAGACAGGAAACTCACTGAGTTTTCCCGCTCACAGTCCGAGATGTTGTTTTATTAAAGGATGGGTTTTTACCTTCCCTACTCCACAGGCCAGCAAGAGGAGGCTCGTGGCCCGTGAGCCCCCGGGGCTTCGATGGCCGCAGTGACAGCTGCTGACCTTTGCTTCAGGGAGATGCCAGGAGAAGATGCGTGGAGGAGGCCGTGAAGCTCTGCCAGCCCTTCCCCACCAAGGCCTTTAGGTACCAGCAGGGCCAGTCACAAATCAATCTGCGGCATTACAAGCAGCCAGCGTAATAAGCCTTGCATAAGCTGTGATTGATGCAACTCATTGGCTAGGCAGGGCCAGATCCAAGCTGGTGTAGTAAATTAGCACATTCCCTTGGCTCCAGGGAAGTTATGTTGATTTACACCATCAACAATTTACCACCACAGAAAGCCACATAGTGTAAGTACAATATTTCAGACCTATACAATGAAGTTATATGAACACATGGCAGGATTATTTATTTATTTGCACCCATGAGCCAGAGATTTACAACTCTTTATAAATACGAGCTGGGCAATTTAGTTTCTATTTTTAGAAGGAACGCTTTGTGCGGAGAACAGCTGTCAGACACTGGGATCTGTGTTCCTCAGAACAGCAGCTTCAGAGAAATAGAGAACTGAACTGGAGAAACAGGGCCACCGCTTCGCAGTGAAAAAGATGCTGAAGATAAGTACTTATTTTACGTGCAGTGTACTAAGAGCACCGCTTCCGGAGCTTTTTCAGTCTGTTTTCCTAAGAAAAGGAGCCTTATGTGATCAAATTGCACGTGTGCATGGTAGATCATCGGTTCTTCCTCAACAACTTCAGACCAATTGTCCAACCTCATTATCCAATTTTGACCCATTTTAACAAATATTCAGAAGGCTCAGAGATAATATATTCCAACTGCCTTCGTGAAGGCATGCAGTGGGTAAAGGGGATAAATTCTGCTAATATCCTCACTGTGGAAAAATCTGTCGTGCGAACTCAGCCTCCTGCCAGACCCACAAAGTTACGCAAACCCAACAAGCAGATCCATAGGAAGCCAAGATTTCACCACATTCGCTCTCCACTTCCGTTTCATTACAAAACCGCTAGGTTGAGGCACTCACCCTGGCACACGAAGGAGGATGGAGTTTCCCCAGGATGGACTCGCGCAGTGATGAACACCACTTTCTGTTCGGCACCCGGACGCAGGTTCGCTGCAGCGGAAGGGGGGTGGCAGGGGACAGAGGGAAAAAGAGAGACAAAGATCCTTAAACTGAGTCCCATATGTAGGACACAAAGGGCCATTAATATTAAAGCATATCCTTTTATTAAAATTGGTCATACATTATGAACAAGCACAATCTATAATTAACGAAGGCAGCGTCACTGGGTCTCCGTACCAGGCCATACGGCAGACTGCACAGGGGTGGCAAAGCCAACGACACGCAGCCAAACCCGCGACGGCAAAGTTAGCTCTCTCTTTAAAAAACGAGATTTACTACAGTGCGTTTAACTGCACCGTAATTGCTCTCTCGCCTGTGATAAATGTCCCCCTGGGGCGACGGGAAGAACAGTGGGGCTCCGCTCACGTCGTAAAGCCAATTGCACCCTGCATTACACTTGATACAAGCCTTAGCAGTGCCAAGGTAAATCGCTAACAAATGACACTATTAGTGCAGGCTTTGCTCGGGGGGCTTCAGGGGGTTCTTTTTTCTCTCCTTGCAATTTGGGACTTCATCTGCCCCGGCTCAGAGAGATAGCCAAAACCCAAAAAGTAGGGAAAATGGATCAGGATTAAATATGAAGAGAGGTTTAAAAATGTGCGTGCATATATATACACACATGTGTGTGTGTATATATATATAGGTACATTTTTTATATATATATATATATATGTGTATGTATGTATGTATACGTATATATGCACATGAACCATGCTAAGGAAGTGACTTGCTCTGCTACATCAAAAAGCAAAGACCTCAGTGGTGGAGCAAGGAAGCTGGCTAACGGGGCACCAGGCAACTTTTTCTTGAGGGGTGAAAACATGCCAGATTCACTTCAAATTACAGATAGGTGGAACGGAGACTCGGATCCTAATGCTACACTGAATTTAATTTGGGTTAATCCTCCCACATTCAAACCACACTACTTTGGCCTCTTGCCTTAGCTGTAAATTGCTATAAACTGCATGTTTGTGCAATGACAGTATTTAACAAACAGCAAATAAAAATTACGCCCTTTCAACATGGGTCCTGGAAATTTTAAAGACCATATGAGGTCAGGACCTCAGTTAGACCTCTTAACTAGATCTGAACACACACGGCAGGAGTAATACTAAACACAGCAGGACCCAATTGCCAGAAAGAGTTTAAGTCTTTGCTGTGAAATTGAAAGTTTTTATACTGAAAGGAGGCTGAAAACTAAATCTAAGCTGTTTTTTTTTTAAATAGATGCATGCATTACATACATGCTCAAAAAAGATTTTTATTTTCAAAGATATTTGAGGTCCCTGAGCACATTTTTTTTTCCCCCAATGGCAAATCACACCTAACAGGAATAAACAATACATTTTTTATTCTTCTCAGGAGGCAACTGGACAAAAGATCTCAGCAGGTCTCCCTTTTTTGTTTTATTATTATTATTATTATTATATATTTCCTTAGCCTCTCTAAATGTCCTACAGCTTCTCACCCTGTAACTCAGTCATTCATTTGCTCTTTCACTGGCTACCCGAAGTCCTCTCTGGTGTTTTTTGAGCCCCAAAGGCAAAGAAATACAAGAAAGAATGTCTCTGATAAACCTAGCAGTTGGTGGGGTCAATTCTGTCTGCAGAAGAAAAGTGGGAGGCAGCAGAAAGGAACACAACACCGTCAGCTAGACATGATGCCCCCCCCCCATCATTTGCATTAACATCGAGTAATGTGGGAGGAGGAAGATAAATCAGCAAAACAGGTTTAATGAGCAAAAGGAGAAGCTTGAGATCACTTCTGCAACAGGAGAACGCTGGAAAAACAGAGCATTACCATTAAAGGGACAGGGGCTCAGCACAAAAATGATGCTCAGCAATATGACTGCCACCGTTTGGAACTGGAATGGGTTTGGAAATCTTCCAGAAGGAGGATAAGCTTTTTTTTAATTATGACATTTTTGTCACTTATGCTTTATACATCATAACTATTAAAATCATTAGTAGCTCATCCTCTGGAGCTGGAAAGAGCTTTTCCTATTTAGGGCCCAGTGCAAAGCTGCTCCAAATCCCTGGAAGATGCAAAAGTGAGTGCAAACTGGGATCATCCCTGGCAGCTTCCTCGGGGCACTGATGAGCACCACATTACCTCCCTGTGCACAACACCAAACAGCTTCACTCCGCCTTGGCCTACAGTCCCAGAAGTGTCACTTTCCACCCCAATACACTTGCTGCAGAGTATCGGTATGTGACTGTGTATTGAACAGATAGCTCCAGAGTATGCAGGATCCTAGATGTACGTGCTCAAAATAAGCATAGGTATAGATGGTTGCCCATCTTCATGTAGCAGACACATTTTATCCGAGTTTGTCAAGTTACAGAGTATAATTTGTTTTCTTTAAGTAGTATCTTGCATTATTCATTCAGAAACACAAGAGAACACACCACGTGTATGCCTCTGCTCATTTGTATTGCTTTCTGGTATTTGGGCTAGGTGAAATAGTGAGTTCTGTGAATTTTTTTTTATACTTATTTCAGCGTTCAGATATCAGAATATATACATCTACAAAGAAAAACATTTTTGTAAGTGTTGCTGTTAACATTTTGAAGAAAACGTATACCTTTAATGGAATCTGGAAAGCCTAGAAGACTCAGCCATGTCTTAAATGTTAGTAAATCTGGTAAAAGGTGCTTTGGGAAGTAAAAGTTCCTGCCTAAATGCTTCCTAGATCCATCAAGGTTCAGCTTCATACACAAGCCCCTACAAGCACATGGGAAGAAACTAAACTGGCAGCCGAGCAGCCAACGTCCACTGGTCCGTTTCTATCCTAATCCAGGTATTCTAGAAGCACTGCTAAGGGGACGCATGGGACGGATGCCCACCATGGGACAAAGCACACCAATTGCTTCCTGCAATCCAAGCTGCCAGGGAGCAAAGAGTAGCAACTGGAGCACAGTTTAATTAATATTTAATATCATATACCTAAGAATTTGAGGTGGAAAGTTTGTATCTGGCTTGTACAGGGCTTACTTTATTTACAGATTAGGTTCCAAGTCCAATCCCGTACCCAACACCGTCACATTATCACCAATCTACTCAGACATGCCACTAGTATTTCTGAAAATCATATATTCAGCCTTGTATATCTGTGTATTCTCCAGAATATTCTGTAATAAAAAGAACGGCTAATATACACATGCACACACTTCTAAATATTCTCCTTAGTCCAAACAGCAACGGTATTGTCATCTTGCTTGCAGTAATTATGTACAGCCTAAAAAACAAATATAGACAGAAAAGGATAACTACCATCAGGCTACAATATTCAGGGCAAAACAAATGATTCTTCATACTCTCTTCTCTTTACTGATACTGGATACAGCAACAACAACAAATCATCATCTTGCATTTTAACTTAAATCTTAGATTACAAAAGCATCTTATTTTCTACTTTGGGATTGAGAAGATCAATCAAAATTTAAATTAAAAAGATTAGAAGTGCATGGCTTTGCTCAGTATATGCCAAAAGCACGTGAGAAAAACTAGAAAAAAAGCACATTGCATTTAGCCACAAGTTCTCCAGTTCTGTAAACAGAGAACTATAGTCTGTTTTGGTACTGTCTGCTCTTCCAACTGCCAAAGCACTCCATCTTAAAAGTATTAAAAAAAAAAAAAAAAAAAAAAAAAAAAAAGAATATTTGCTGAGTTTTAGAAAGGAAGATATCTTTACATTTCCAAGATTATTATTATTTTTCCTCCTCCTCTCTTCCAGCAAGTATCCTGATGACTGAACTGAACATTTTCTTTCCCCTCTGAAGGTCTCAGTTTAACAAATCAGCTGTGGTCGAAGCCATCTTCCACCACATGTTGCGCCCTCATAGCCCGCTGCTCAGCCACCACCATCCCATCGCTCCGCTGCGGAGAACAGCCCCCTTGGCCAGACCTGTGTTGGGCCGTCTAGAGGTGCTAGTCAAAATAAACACCACAACCCCAGTGTCTATTCTGGCTCTAGAGTCACCACAACAGTGATAACTTCAGCGCCTTGCACTCCTTGGTCCGCAGTGCACGCTCCTTCTCCTCTAATGCTCTAAGCAGGTACAGGCTTACAGTCGTCTCGCAGGCAACACGCTCCAGGCTCAGCAATTGCCATTCCTGGTTACTCATTACACTAGTGCTGCTAAGACAGCCCCCTCAGAAAACATTTTCTACTAAAAAAAAAAAAAGAAAAAAGAAAAAAAAAACACAGCCAGATCAAAATGTAAACCTTCATGGGAATGCAGCAAATCCACATAGCCCTTTTCATTCTATTTTGCCTTTTATGCTACTATAAAAGTCACAGAAACTACTTTATTTGTATGCAGTATCATTAGAGTAAGCATCTAGAATTTTATGCAGAAATATTAAATATATAGGATCACAACTGCATTACCAAAGCAAAATACTAACAGAACCAAGGTAAAATTTTGCTCAGCATCATGGATTTTTCCTGCTACCATGTCAAACTAGAAACAGACATCTTAAGACATCTGCAGAGATATTGTAGATTTGTGATTTCTTTCAATTTTGCAGCCTTGATATGGCAATGATGCAAGTTTACAAATTAGCACTAAGACTGTTGGAGTACAAAGAAGGAATAAATATGACCCCAGAAGTCTATCTCAAAGTCTTCAACTGCTGCCCATGCAGGAGAACACAAAAGCAAATTCCACTCTTTCACCAGGACGACTGCAAAGTCTGGGCAGGGCGCTGGGAGAAACTTGCCTTTCTTCCCACCCACGTTTCACCCCATCCACAGAAAACTATAAGGCCCTAATCAGAAGAAATAGAAACCCTGCACCCTAAAAACCATCCTTGCCACCCAGAATATCATTTGAGTTAAACATTCACACATTATCTTCGTGAAATACGCATATTCATTGGCAAAACAAAAAAGCTCCCTACTATCTTTCTTCCTCAGGTATTTTGAAGTACAAGGTGGGCTGCTGACAGCATTTTGTATTCAAAAGCCTGTGAGTTAAAGACTCCAGAGGAAATAACAAGATCTCTATTGCATTACACTTTGCTGTGCTGTCTTGCTTGCGTGTGTCCAACAGCTTTTGACACAGATGTTGCAGTTCTAAAACTGATGCTGTTGCTGTCCTGACTACCAGGTCTCTACCACATTAAACTGCTTTAGCAAATCAAATCCAAACAGCATTTACCGTACTGTTTTTTTTTTCCTGAGACACCAGATTAGCACCTAATTCCATTTATTTTTGTTACTCCTGGTCACAAATGTCATTTCGTGTAAGACTGCACATCTCAGCAACACGCTCTGCAAGAGAACGCCGTTTTGGTCACTATCAAATCCCAGGGGACTTGGTGGGGGTCAAAGAAACACAAGTTTTTCTTGCCTGCTTACAGTTGGTTTGCGGGTCACTTCCCATCATCCTCTTTCCTAAACCTCATGAGAGCAGCGCAAAGAAACTAAGCGGCACAGAAGGCAAAAATGATGCTATTTGTACCACAGAGAGATGAGCAAAGGCTAGACTCCTGTTTCTGAAAGTCAGGCACGTATTCTTATATACTTTTTCTTCCCTGGAAGAAATAGGTTCCTATTTTGACCCACTGAGCTGGCATATAAGATATCTGCTCCAGTAGAGCGTTCATCTTTTAAACACAAGCTATCATTCCTGATGGTTAGATGCAGCAAGGAAAAAAAAAAAAAAAAAAAAAAAAAGTATATCCCCTTCCAAGAAATGGGAAAGCAGCCCTTTTACGTCCACCCTGCTGCCCTGTAGACCTTTACAAAGGCTCGTTCGTTGCTTTCTGACAACTTCCATGTCTCCTGTCCCTAGCTGGGGCCCAACAGCCCAGAGCTGGGAGGAGAAGGGGCAGCACCACGGCTCCGGAGTGGGATCCGCAGGAGACTGGATCCGTGCGGGCACAGCGCTGCTGCAGGCTGTGCTCGACGTTCACCGATTCACCACGTCTACCACCGTGTTAAGATACTCCCATCTGCAGCTCAGACTGGTTTTGTTTCACAACGCGTGATTTGCTGTGCCCGGACCTTCTGCGCAGCAATGTCCTGGATTTTCGTTCCAGCTACAGCCCTGACTGTATCAGGTGCTTAAATATGTGATTTAGTTAGATATACTTCTACTGGGTTTAAAAATAAGTGTTGGCACAAAATGTTTGCTGAATTGGGACCTTTTAGCAGGAAGTCTGCCTCTGAGATCATTGTCACAATGTTTTAAAGTTAGAGATTGTGTAACCATTATCCTTTATTGGCCATTTTATGCCAAAATCTCTCTCTCTCTTTTTACATTCCTCTTAAAAGCAAAGCTATTTTGGAGCATTTAATATTATTTAATCTCTTTACTCTGGCAGCATAGAAATTACAGGGACCATTACAACAGTCCTGTGAGTGCGTATGCTTTATTGATGTATATGCTGACCTAATATCAAATTGATTTTGCTCAGCTTTTCTGCTGACCACGGCAAAATGCAAATTGGGTATTATATTTGCGCACTAATTTTATTGGGCCTCTGTGTCTTCATAAAAAGATAAAGTTTGGGCTAATAAAAATAAAACATTTCTGGTGCTAATATAGGCAAATGTTTATGTAGGCAGGTAACAAATTGGTTTGTCATTTAAGGGAACATAAAGAGTGCTAAAATCATTTTTAGGTAAAATAGATTGGTGGCTTTTGCTTAGCTTTTAGCTTTCATTTGCAAAATCAATTTAATGTAGCACAGTGTCTCAAAGACAGGGTGACACAGGATTAACACATTCATTGTGTTCCCCCTCCATAACATCCCCTCATTCAGAGGCCCTGGGATTTGGGTTTGCTCTTTCAAAGCAAATTAAATACATTCTAGCTGAAAAAAGAAGAAAGGAACATTTAGACATATACTATATATAATAATCCTAGAGGGACAAAGACGAGGTAGGGCAGGATAGGAGGACTCAGAAAGTGTTCAGAAGGTAGATGCTAAAACAATTATCAACACATTTTAGTGCCACCAGGGATCTGAACGTGTAATGCTCTCATATTCTCCTTGCCTAGCTGTTTCTTTGTTCCTCCTTCCTCCTCCATAAGTATTTCGTAACACCACCTTTCACGGTCCTTCTGATGGCCAACAATCTCCATTGGAAGGCAGCTATGTGAACTTTGATGAGAGTTTAACTAGATGGGTCTATATCAACAGTCCAACTTCTATTTACTAAAATGACTTGACCTATTTAGATCACAGAGGAGGCACTATTTCCCTCCAGCTCTTCCTTCTCATCCCCTCTTTCCCCTTCCCTTCCTCAATAGCAGGTTATTTTGGAGGGGATCCATGCCACGGGAGGTTATGTAAACAGGTTCAGTGTTAATACTTGACTGCATTTTCAACTTTATAGTCCTGCAAAGGAATCTGACTGAAATGTAAAAGGCCAGAAATATCTCCTGGTAAAATTATGCTGAAGCACAGATCAAACAACACTGTGGAGCTATTTGCAAAATAAGAAATGGCAATGGACTGTACAGCAAGATCTCCCTCACCTCTCAGGTCCCCCGTCCCCCTTTTTCAAAAATCTTCATGAAGCCTTAGAAGCAACTATTTTATATGAGCTTCCTGACACCCAGCTTGCTACATTTCTGAGGAATGAAAATCAACCTAATGCAAAACCAGTCAGGATACACTCGCATCTTCCCTCCCTCCTTCCCTCCTCCTCTCTAATAAACTCCCCTCAAACTCAAGGTTTTGTTTTTAAATTATACATACACATTTGAACTTTAGAATATACAATTCTATGAATAAGAAAAGTAATCTGAAATATGAACAGCACATTATCGTCCTCAAATGGCCAAGGTGATGACAACTCACAATTAAGGATGCAGATAGTAGCATTTAATGTCACCTACCTGCAGCGGCATCATATCATAACAGTTTAGCAGTCAGGTCCCCAGTCTGCTTTATTTTTCCCTCTCCTGCTTTGCTATTTATAAAGTCAAGTTGGAGCGTAGATAAACCCCCTTGCCCTCCAGAGACCAGAGGCAAGCAGTAAATTATGGGAAGGCTAAGTGGTATATCAAATGTGTCTCCTCAAAGCCATATATCATCTTGTTAAATTTGATGCCTAATCCCAGAACCCCAGAAATCATTCCCAAAATCCCAGAAAATGCATGTGTCCTTCAGCTGATATAGAACAAGAAAGTAAAGTTTACCTGCAGAAAAAAACATTCTGGGCATGCTTCGTGAAGTCTTCTTTTTATCTGGATGTTTCCTAAACACTCAATGCTATTTCTTAAAACTCTTTATAGTCAAAACTCATCCTCTGTATTTGAGTACATGGACTCTGATCTACCGTACGCATCTCAGTTCTGTCCTACAGTCGACATTAAATTGCAAATTGAACCAAACCGTATCCTATTTATTTCCCTTTTCTAGAATTTTTACACTGAGTAGAAATGTGGTAGCTTAGTATGCAACATTTCTCCAGCTACCACCAGTGACAGTATGAAGATCCCGAGCCATTCCACAGACTTCTCTAAACTGAGACCCATAGACCCTCGTCTGCGCACAAAAGGTGGAAACATTAAGGACCTGCCTGCAGCCACAAAGAAAGTGGGCCTAAGCACTAGGTAAGGACTCCACATTAATGCATATTTAACTTGTTCCCCTATCATCCTTCTAGAAATGCCATCACAGTAGCCTTTCCTTTATAAAAGGCGACAGAAATTCAGATGCAAGACCTCCCGACTGCAATACTGTAGTTACATGTGTGTCTTCAAAATCCAGGGATTCAAAAGAGAGTGGAAGTGCCTGTTATAAAGCAATTTTCTATCAGCTCTCTCCACTGAAGAGGGCTTAAGGGTATATTTGTTTACTATACGTATTCATGGGCTGAAGATAAGAGAGTAATTTATGCCAGAAACATTTCAGTCAAAATAACAAAGAGGAAATTACCAATAACTTTCAGAGTAGTCCTGTGGTTACAGGAAAAGTCAAGACACCTTGTTCTGTTCTTCCCACTTTTGCTATGGATTTTGCCTATAATAACTCTAGTGCTTAGTTTTTTCTACATAAAATTGAGTATAACGACGTGTACTTCAGAGGAGAACCGTGAGTCCACATATAGCTGTACTAAAAGCTCTTCTGTTTCTCTAAGATGCAGAGCCATATCTTTGCACTCATGCATCCTTCCAAACATGGTAGTGGTGAAAAGAACATCTACAGTTACCAGGAGATTGCAGCTCCAAACCCCCTAATCCAGTGTTTCTGACCTCTCAAGGCCAACTGATAAAATAATGGAGAAGGAACAAGCTGCAAAACAACATCTAGGAACTAGGAAAGATGTTTCTGGGGAGCTGTGATTGAGAAACTCCCATCAGAGCTACACCTCTCTCCCAAGAAACAAATCAAGAAAAGCACAAGAGGAGCAGGAAAAAAAAAAAAAGTGTGGAATGGTGGACAAGCCTGCTTGGATACCTACTTGGGCTGTGCTAACTAGGGCCAGGAATCATTCCAGAAAGTAAAGAATTGAAAAGCAATTAAAGTTTTCTACCTTAGCCACCTGCACCAAGGCTCAAACCCAGAGAGCTGTGAAGCACAAAATACTCCACAATGCAACTAATGCTGTTACGTCTCTGGCTCCTCTATCTTGCTTCTTGACACTGACACAAACAACTTGAACCTCTATCATCGTCTTCCCAAAACACTGATTACGAAGGAGTGGTGACATCCCATGCTCGGTTACACAAGACATGATTTTCTTCCCCCTGCCCTGTGCTGTACACTCTTCCTTGTGAGGAAGGAGATGGACTGGCAGGGTTAAGTGGAATAAAGCCTCGCATGTGCAAGACCTGGTTTGAAATCAGTGATCCCAGGGAGGATGTTCAAGGTGCTCTGTGAAAGGTTTTGGCCTTTACTGAACTATGACTGTGTATTCTTTGATAGCTGAGCTAGTGGTCAGTAAAAAAAGCAACCTACTGAAATTAGATTCCTGAACAGAAGTGCTCCTCAGAACCCAAAGCTGACCTCTCCGGGAAGCTCCAGCAATGCTTTTGGAGAAAGGCTTCAGCCCACAAGAAGAGAAGATGACATCAGTGACTAGTCTCTCTCTTCATTCTTCATTTTTACAGCTTGTCTGAAATGAAAACTCAGAGATGAACGTATAGCAGCAAAAATTAAGACGTTTAGTAGAGGGTCCTACATACCAAATTCAGATCTCAAAATACCTCAGCAAGTTGAAGGAGGCAGACTGCCCTCAGCCCACTACAGGACTGAAACACTCACACGTATCCATAACCCAGCCCAGAAATAGATCTTTCGTTACTATAATGTTTGATGTTGTGTTTTTTTGTTGTTTTTTAAATTAGGAGAAGAAATAGCTTCTTTATAATGTAATTAGGGCATCAAAGAAAGTTCAAAAAATCTCCCCTTTCCACAAAAGGAGTTGACAGTTATCTCTCCTGGATGCAATGCCAAGCCCCAAATTTATCTATTGATTCTTCCCAGTTTTTATCACAAGGATGTGCTGTCAGGGAGTCTGCAGCTTTCAGGCACAGTTAGAGAGGAGTCTCAGCAGTCCTAAACCAGTTTGGCTTACGTGTGTATATTCCACTCACTTTTGACTATGACTTCAGTGACAGCAAGTATCACAGAGACAACCTTAGACAGGAGGAGTACACTAAGAATATTTGACCTGCATCGTGTATACTGCAGTCTGGCAGGAGAAAGTCCTGTCACACCCTTGTCCTCTCCTTCAGAGGGAAAAGGTGAAATGCCTGCTCAGAGATGGGGCGCTTTCATTCTTCATTAAGGGCCTAGAATTAAGTAAGTTGACTTCCTGATTTGGATACCATCTATGACTTCTCCTCTGTTACAAAAAAGACTTCTCACACAAATGTTTAAATTCCACCCAGACACATAAAGCCTTCTACTCTAGGCAACCTGCCACTTCTGTTTTTTTGCCTTACAACAAGCCAAGAGCAGTTCCTCACATAGATGTGGTTCTTCTCTAGGATCACCGTAAGCAGCATGTTAACTTCACATGCATGCAAGTGTCCACAAGTTCTAATTAACTGTCCATCTAATTAAATGTCCATTATTAGTCAGCAATAAATTTCAGAGGTGCAGTCAGTCAGCATAGCATAGAGTGTATGTGAAAACACATTTTGTTTTCTGCATACACACACACACAAACTGGAAGGCCGTAAGAGCTTTGTAAGATGTATCTAGTCAGCAAACTGTTAAAACCAGTTTACTCACACACACACGCTCACTCACTCTCTTCTCTCAAGGCAAAAAGCCTATGGAGAATTTTAATTAAAGTCAAAGGAGCCTTTAAAAGTGGAGGGGGAGAAATCTAGCGCAGCAAGAAATAAATTAATAAAAGCACGCTCCAAGTTGAAGCTCAAGGGGATCACTCTCAGTCATCATTTATTTAAAGGATGGGACACGTCAAAGATAGGAATGTCAAGTGGGAGATGCTGTGAAGCAGCAGAGGACAGAAGAGAGGCTGACAAACTGGATGCCATAGCTTCTGTAGCAGATCATTTTTTGTCACATAGGTTATATTTGTGCCTGGCACCTGCTGCTTGATATTCACTGCCTCTCAAAGTTAGCCACCAGAGTATCTGTATTTCCTTTCACATTTGATCTGGCAAGGACCTTTCAGCTCATCTAGACCATCCTTCTCTGGCCAGCACTCAATTTTAGTGGAAAACTATTCCATTGTCTCACTCTGAGGATATTTTTCTTGGTATTCAGCCAGCAACAACTTCTGCTGAATTACAATCTGTTTCTCACTTGCCTCTTCCCCTGGTGTTTATATTTTTTAAAATGTCCCAGGATTGCATGCATTGTTTGAGCTTTTGCTCAAGCTGTAAAATGTTCCAGAGGAGTTAACTGACCCCTTTAGATGAACCCATACACACACACACACACACCACGGAGCTGCTCAATTCTCACGTCCCTACATTCTTTTTACAGAAAACGTTTCAATACTCAGATGAGAGCTGGCATTCTTCTCTTCACCTGTCATACCGGCAGCCACCGTGTCTTACTTTCCAGCCTTTTCCATAGCAAGGAGAAGAGATTTCTTCACTTGAGGCCAGCTGCAAACAAGGAGTGCCACATTACTTAACTTTCACAACTCCCAGTATCAGCCGCAGCAAGCTCTCATCACCTCCGTCTACCTGTCTTAAAACAGCTCACTGGGGCATAAGATGCTGGCGTGAAGCAGTGTCCTCAGCAGCTTCCTAGGTCTCCAACCCTGTATTCAAAGGGATATAATGCTTCTAGCTGGTGCTCTGTCACAACCCTCTCAGCACAGGATGCAAATGAAAGTAATCATCTGTAATAAATCATGCGATTATGCTGGAAACCCATGCGTGTCTGATCCTTCAACTACAAGAATTATGGAGATCCAATATTAACTGCATATCTTGAAACTCATTATCTCATTTAAAGCGTTGTGCTGTCTATTCTTCGTCAGTCACATTCCTTGGCAGAGACAAAAACTTCATGGATTGATACGATCCCACATCAATTCCCATGCAAGAACATGGAAATGCAACTCATTTCCAACATGAAGAGTACTGAAATGATTTGAAGCCTTAACACATTTATTAGTGAACGTAAATTGAATTATGCTTTGCCCTTTCAGATATAAATAAATAAATAGCAAATAAAGAAAAAAAAAAAAAGAAAGAAAGAAATTGCCCCCTTCAGGGAGAGAGGGTTAGAAAGGTTAAAAAAATGAAGAAAGTCAAAGTCATTACAATCCAATCAAACTTGATAAATATGTAAATTACAGCAACTAAACAGTTGGCTTTGACAAATGACTTCCAAGTAATGGATTTTTCATAGTAATGAGGCTACAGTGCAATTGTTTTTTTAAAGCCTTTCATTTCTCATTAATACAAAGTGTGAGTCGGTGTGCACAATGGGGATATTTACCAAAAATATTAAAAAAAAAGGAATTCAGACAGCAGTTGACATCACAGAGGGAAGCCACAGTCTGAGATAGTGTCATTGCTTCCATCAGCATTGATACATCATTCATTGGTCTTTAATTAAAGTGGCTTGAACTCAAGGAGTTACTCAATACCAAAAGAAGCACAAGCTTAGACATTGCTACTTGCAATTCATTTATGGTATGTTTATTCATCCAGCACCATCAAAAGTGACAGCTGCATATGCTTTACAAGCTCCACAAGACTTATAGAAATGGAAGAAGGTTCAAGAAAAATCACATCCAGCTGTAGTTTTCTACCTCACTCTGGTCTTTGCCATCGTGGTTGGCATCTGTGCACCTCACTTTCCTTCACTACAACCTTCCTATGTCCCTTCCAGCTCCTCAGCTTACAAGCTCCAACTCAAAGCCTTATCTTTGTCTTCTAAAGATTTTTTTTTCCAACACAGGTTGAACATTAATCAACAGAAATGAAGATTCTTGGAGAAGGAAGGCCCCATTCATAAATTACTCTCTCAGTTGCCTTACTATTTTCCTGAGGAGGGCTTAATATACAGTTAACGCATTACGCACACTTTCTAACCCTGGGCTCCTGCGTTAACTTCGTTACACTGCTTCACTTGAGACAACCTAATTTGGAACCTCTGAAACACACCATCAAAGGTCTTGAAGTCAGTGAGCCACAGCTCTTCAGAATAAAGTGGCAATGATTGCAGTGAAAATGGAGCCAGAGGCACAGAGGCTTCCTTGCCCTGCACACAGCTTAGCAAGCTCCTCACCACACGTATGTGAGGAGGGCATCACAGTTAGTACAAGCTGTCGGCAATCAGCCAATCATGGGTTCTAGCAAGGCTGCACATGGGTGATCACATTCAGTGGCCTATGATTAAAAAGGACTTGTCTGTTCTTAAGCAAATGGCTTTTCAGTGCAAACATCTCACTGCATCTGTAGAAGCAATTCCTTCCTTTCTATTTAAACAGAAAGACTATAATTATAGGGGGCTAGAGAAGATCAGCTCCTGCCTGCACCGTTCTCCTACCACCCAGACAAAGCCTTTGTCCTACAGTGCCACAGTCAAATTACACTGGAGCCACCAAGGCCTCAGTTTACATATGCTTCATGGTACAGGATTTCCTGGACCATGTTTAAAATCAGGGAATTTTAAACATGCACTCCTATATCATAGGATACAATTTTGACTGCTCAGCTCCTCCCGTTTGGATATGGGCTGTAACTACGTCCCTTCTGCCCAGGCAGCTTCATCATCTGACACTTGAATTCTTGAGTCAAGATTATAGGACTGAGCTTACAGTTACCCCACGCTCCGTCAGTGCGCCCAAGGGTCAGCCAATAGAGTGATGGTAGATCAAAGAACATGCTGTTGATTTTAGGTTATTTGAAGTAAAAACAACCCTTCTCACCCCAATCTGTTGAAAGGGTGAGGAAGGGAAAACACAACCGGGGGGAATGTCAGTGGGAAATAAGGACAGGGAAGGCAGATCAGGGAACTGTTTATCCATCTTCTAATAAGTCGTATAAACCCTGACTATAGCTCTGCACGCATGCATTTCTTTTGCTGATATAGGATGCATACTCCATGTAATGCTATTCTTGTGTGCCAGGAAAATCTGCATGTAATACAGCAGGAGAATGCTAATGACTTTCAGCTGAGCTGGAATCCAAGACAACTTCATTTTATTGAGAGTATTGAGAGAGAACAGCCAAACTTGGGGTTCCTTGTAAAGTTAAAAATAAAATCTGTGAACACAACGTGACCGCTTACATCCCTGTTTGTGCTAAGTGACCCCCAACTGCACAGGGCCAGATAATCCATCCCAAGCATCTTTAATGCTACAGCACATGTATTTTTCAAGCAGCACTTTGTCACTAAGAGAAAAGTAATTCCAAGCCCATCTCAGTGATGAATACTTGAGGCATAGATGGGTTAAGCAGTTCACTCAACATAGTCTGCTAAATCCTCAGCATAACCGCAAGCAGATGATCCACACCCCATCTCTGCATGCCCAATGCACCCATTGGGCCAAAACCAGCCTCTGCACTGTCTGATCACCCCTCTGAAGGAAGCTGCTCTACCGAGCTGCACTCCTCCACCATCAAAACCATCTGAGAGATTCAGAGCTCCTTCAGACAAAAAAAAAAAAAAAAAAGAACCAAGAGAGTACAGATACTTCAGGAAAGTGGAAAAATAACAACAGCAACTGATAAACGTAACCCTGCTAGCTTTTTTTTCAATAGAAATTACCAGTAAATCACACAGAAGCTTAATTTGAATGAATAGCTGGGTCAGCTCTTGTGATGACCGTCTTTGAGTTTAGGATCTGATTTAGGAGAACCACAGAACAGATTTTTCTTAATTTGCTTTATCCTTTACATTCCTGATCAATTGATTATTACAATCATGGCTAAGGGAAGATAGCTTCTACAAGTGATACTGTACAGGCAGCATACAAAGGTCAGAGTAGACGTAACAAGGTTCGTTTCCAGTGCGTTGCTGTAGTGCAGTCCTGCACATTTCCAAGGCAGAGAAGGAAATAAAGCTTCTGTGCTACTAAGTTCAAGAAGATTTTTCTCATCATTGCAGAATTCAAACTCTCAAACCAGGTACTGATGACATTTGGGACTGAACCCCAGAGAGATTTTTCAGAACTTTAAGGTTCAGCCCAAACCACTGTCCTAATTTTGGGAAAGCTCCTGAAATGGTGCAAAACTTTTTGAAGGTCATCTGCTACTGTACCAGCTACTGTCCTCTATCAAACATGTGATTCAGTGTTGTCTGAATATGGGGATTGAAGCCAGAAATCCTGTGTTCCTTTTGCTGCTCTTCCACTGAACTGATGAGTAACCTTTCAAAAGACACTCAGGAATAAATCCACAAAGAGATTTAGCAACTAAAGTAGCCTAAATCCCGTTTACGTCCAAAGTTCAGATCTTCAAAAACTGCACTCAGCTGTCGCCTAATTCAGGAGACGTCAGTATCCATAGGCAACCAGAGTTCACCCCTTCTTCAAGTCCCCCAGAAATAAGCATGCTTCTGCCTCCCAGCAAGTTTTAGCAGGTATTTCCAGATTGCACCTAATGGAAGTGCAGCACAAAAAAATGCAGGGGTAAAAAAGCAGTAGCAACAACTCTTGTTTTATTCTGTACTTCCAGACACAGTAGATTTGCCTAGTATGTGAAAAGTGAAGCCCCTTCTCTGTCTGAAGGCATCTGAAATTACTCTCACTTCCAAGACTACCCCAAACGCATCAGACTGAGAAATAGTTTTAAAAAAAATCCTGCAAAGAGGGAAAGAGAGATGACTAATTACTCCTGGTTGGAAGGGCTCCACATTGCACTAAATGCACTGGGCCATTGCAGAAATGGTGAAAAAGAGCATTTTCCTCTAAGAAACAGTTAGTATTTAAAAGCATACAAGCTAGAATCCTGCCTTCCCTCTTTTCACATCGATGCCATAAACACCAGATTTACACGCTCATGATTGCTCTTCCTCTACACCTCGCTCAGTGCTTATTGATTCAGATGACAGAAAGAAAAGTAGCTTCAGTACAAAGAAATAAGAGTTTCTTCATATCCCCACAGACTGAGGAGTAGTGTCCTCTCTAGAGGCTCAGATTTAGAACACACTCAATTTGGAAAACTTAAATTACAGGGGCTGTGTCAAAAGTGTCATTCCTCTTTCCTAGGCATTCTTTGGGGGGAAATATTTTGCCTGTGGAGAACCCTGAGCAAGAGAGACACCTCTTAGTGTACACAAAGCAGAAAGTCCTAGATACAGGTAGAGTTTAAGCCTGTTTCTGTTTGTGCTAAGTGGGTGCCTCAAGTTGACTGCTGTCTTGGATTTCACCCCAGCCTGTCCTGGGAGGACGGATGACCACACACGAGGGCTGCCCGTTCCTGCAAGCAGCCACTCAGATACCTTCACAACTGGCACAGGGGGTGTAAGTAGCCACTTTTCTGAATCTCTGCTTTCACAACTCTAGACTTACTCCCCCCACCACTATTTCAAAAACGGCAATAATGATTACCTGGTTCTGTACGTTGCTTTGAGATCCATGAATAAAAAGGAAGTTTACAGCTGCATGCATGTATTAGTAGAAAAAAAATCATGTGTTTTTGTTCTCTTCACTGAGAAACAATTTGGAAAACACTTTCCAAAAAATCTGTACCTTGATCACTCAGTATTTTATCTACAAAAATGCAGACTTCAAGTCTTTTTTTTTGCTTGAATGGATAGGAGGCATCAGAGGAAGGAGAAAAAAAATATGGCTTTCTTGAACATTTTATTTTTTAATCTATTCCTCTCCTACTCATCCGGCTGTGGGTCACACATATTAGTGACCTTTCATGCCAATGTATGTCCAGAGGATGTCAATATAAGTCAATGGTGGATATATTTTGCTTTTATTTTTAATATGCCACTTACTCTTTTTTTTGTGTGTGTGTGTGTGTGTGGATAGAAATACAGAACCTGAGCTGCATACAAATGGGTCACAACACCTCCTGTTTACTGTTAAACATGAATTAAATCTGAGTAGCTTGGCATATCTCTATAATAAAAAAGGCACCGTTAATAAGATTTCATTAAATGGAGAGCTAATGTGTAACAGCCTTATATCAGATATGTGAAAACAGAATTTCATAACAAGACTGGGAGAAGTATTATCAAGGACCTAAGTAGAAAATCTGTCTTCCTCGATACTGGAGGAATTTATATTTGAAGAGTGTTCTTTCCTATTGAGATCTTCATTGACTTGTACAAAAATACCGCTTTTAATCTCAAATCCCCACTGGCATTTTCATATAAGCACTGAAAATGCTATTGGGCTTTAGAGATTTAATTTAATGAAGGAAAAGTATTTCTATTAAAGTGTGTAATTTTTTTTATTTTTTTTTTTTAACACAACATCATCTGAGGAACCAGGGAAACAGGATTATTTTAAGCTCCAAAAAACTAACTAACCTGTGCCCTTGCAGAACTCCCGCTTCACAAAGAATGCTTAACAGCTGTGGCAGAGCCCATAGGTGCACTTAAAAAGGACCCTACTGTCCCAAGTCACATATACACTGGGAATGCCAAACCTGGAAATTTCTCCTGGTAGGAGAAAGAGGAAAAGACATGTCCCCACGAAGTCAGGTTGTTTATGCTAAACTGCTGCATCATTAAGCTCCGTTCTGAAATGTCAAAGGTGGCAAAAACTCAGCAAATAGCTACTAAATCTTCTGCATTAATGGACTGATCGTCCCATCCATTCACGTCAAAAAGTATTAGGTCTGGCTAGGTAAGAAACAAATTCACTGCTGGGGTAAATGAAAGCCACTCCATCAATTTGGGCAGAATTGCACCCACTGGCTCCTCCGATGAAATGGGCCGTATGGGATTCCCTTCACATCAGTTCTCCCAGTATGGCTCTCGTGAGGACAAAACCCTTTCTTTCGTGGATTGCTCATGTCTGTAACATATGAATATTCATTACAAATACAAATTGCTCTTCACATTGAGAAAGAGTGCACTTGACACCAGGAGGCCTCTCAACAGGACACTGCCAGAGCTGACAAGCTTCACATTAGACATAAGTTACAGCAGTTGCTCTATTTGTGTTCACAGTTTATTCAAAGTTTGTTTTTTTTTTTTTAAATCAGGAAAAACTAAAAAAGTTTAAATTTAAAAACCAACCAAATTATTGAGCGATAGCAATTCAAATCATGTAGAAAGTTACCTACCATATCAACAGAGAGAGAGTCAGAAGGACTGTGGTGAAGTTCTAGTTCCCCAGAACAGACTGACAAAGCTGGTGTTGATTTCAACAGCCTTTCTGTCCCAGAGCTTCATCACAGCCCAAATGACAACCTGTGATTTTTCAGTTTACTTTTGCATGTCTAGCTGTATTTTCTGCAGTGGACATGAGCAAGCATGGTAGATCATGATTTAGTTCCATTTATTGCCCTTAAAATAAGGTCCTGAATGTAGACATCTCAGGTGCACAAGAGCTATAGTTTTGATGTTTGGATTAACAAGCATCCAAAAGTCCTTATTTTTACTCAGCTCTCATCCCAAATTAGCAAACAATCATAACATAACAAGTTTCCTGCATTTTTGTGCAGGAAAGCAATCAATATTATTATTGAGTACTTGTGCAGTATTGGTCCTAGCTTCTCACTAAAGAAATAAGACATGCACTGGGTTACGTGCTACACAAAAAACATAATCATTCCTTGAATGCTGTCACACAACTGGCAGAATATTTCTACTTTTTCACAATGTAAGCACAAATAGAAATATAAAAATCTGATTCAATGACTTAACTGCATAAGACAAAAGTCCATCCAGCCTTCTACCTTGTCTCTAGTGTTGGCCACTAGTGAATACCTAAGGAAATTGGATAAGCACGTGGTACACACACAGAGATCCTTCTCCTGCCATTCCCTCACAGATTCTGGCAGGGAGACTTTTTGCTCTGTTTTAAAACATCTATAGATTTTCAGTCAGAGGCCAGAGTTACTGTTCATCCAAACCAGTTTACCCAACTTCTGATTCAGCACCACTCTGAAAAGAAAATACTTTAATTAAACACCCCAGTCATGAACAGCCTCAAACTTTGGATACAGGTGAAAACTTTACAACTGATCTCTGTCACTGTGGTGAACCAAATAGAAATCCCAGTACTGTAGAAAAACACAGGGTCAGGCTCAAACCACGAGGGACCATCCTTCAGCCAGCATAAATTGTTATCGCTCCATTGAAGCCGGTGGAACTATGACTACTTGCCTCAGCTGAAAAACTGCCCCGAGTCACTGGCTCATCTCTAATGGTACTGCCAGGGGACGAAGTGGGCGGAAGGAAGAAAACAGGCAGGGAGGAAGGTTACGTAGAGCAGCAGACAGTACGTTTTTTGAAAGAAGTTGGCAGTGTTAATAGAAACCCCTTCTCTTCCACTGCATTCTTATGCAAAGCTCAGATCTGAAGGTTACTTGCTTCCCCAGTGGCTTGAAATGGAATTTTTTGTAAAGTAATCTCTTCAATCTCTCTTCCCCTATTTACTGGGTATAAAAGTAACCATAAAATGCCACCGTTTTTGAGCAAATCTAATCTGCCCTTCCAGTAACACCAGGCCACACGATGATTATCTCATTTTCTCTTCGACAAATGTGAAATTATTGGCTGGTGATCGTCAAAAGAAAATGTCTCTACATCGGATAAATAAGAGTAAAGACAAATAAAAAATATGAAAAAAGTCTTACATCAGATAAATAAAAGACAAATAAAAAAAATATGAAATACTGAGCATAGGCAATAAGCAGCTAATGTCTCTGACTAGTGACCTGTTCTGCAGAGTTAGTGACACAGAGCAGTCTTATTTTCTTTGCAGTGCTTATAGCTTTTCCTTTCCTATTTTCCACTTTCAGTTTGAAACTTGGGACAAGGGTGGGGGGGAAGCAAAAAGACTACTTATTTCTACATTAGGAAGAAAAACTCAAGTTTCTTAATAAATGAAAAGCAATAAAATAACTTGTCCTCTAACAGACTTGTTCAAGATAAGGCAGTAGCTCCTCACAGAGACAAAGTCAAAGGTTTCTGGAGGGGAGGGTTCACTCAGGGAAAGTCTAAAGGAAGCTTTTTTCTAGAAAAAAAAAGCAGAATGTAAACAGTAAAGAAGCAAAACAAAATACGCACCTAATCCAGCTTTCTAGTTATCAAAGGCTGAGGGAGAGAGAAAAAAAAAGTGCCCTTGGAAAATCCAAAGCATCACCAAGTTTAGTGAGAATAACCAGCAGTCAAAGTGAAGCAGTGACATCCTCAGCAGGGCTGTTACTCCCTCTTGCAGCAGGTACACGCTGCAGGAGTGCCAGCATACCGTGTCACCATGGAAAAACACAACATAACTCTTACTTCACGAAGAAGAAAAGCAAAGAAGTTTCATTGCATGACGGAGCAACCCACAACCGTATCCAGGACACCTCAGCACCTCAAACCACAAACTCACAGGAGAACCATACCCCTCCCATGTAACTTGACTTTTACACATAGAAAATTTGGGTAGCTTTATTGTGCTGACAGTGGCCACATTTGTACCTCAACTCCAGCAGCCAAACAACATGGAGCCATGCGCATGTCAGAGCTACTCTGCCAGCACTACCAACAAACCTTTCACAGAAAAATGTCTCTCGTAGCCTCAGGCAGAGGAGTGGAGAGTTCCTCTGGTTCCTGGGTGAAAAAGTGCAGCAGAGGAGTCTGACAAAGGAAGCCCTTAGGCTACGGGAGAGAGACTAGGGAGGAACAAGTCCAAGGAGATACTCAAGAAAACCTGTCTTTTTTGGCATTTAGGTGATTCAGGTGCCTCAGGTGATAAAGGAGATGGGCATCTCACTGCCTTCTTATATCCCGGCTTTCAACTAGGATTCATCCCACTTGGCTTTAAGTATTTAAAAGTAATGAGTCATGTACCTCCAGAGCACAATGAAGGTCTTAGGTGACATCAGGCACCCTCTGTAGCTTCCAGTCTCCTTTCATTGGCTACAGAGTGAGCCTGGAGTCTCTTACCCAGACAGCTCAGAAGAATGTTGGTATTACCCGAGATGAATCTTTGGTTTAGTCTCTCCCCTTTCTTCCTCCATGAAAGGAGCATCAGCCCCTTCCTATTGCTAGAACATCCACACTCATGGCGAACAGCTCTCAACGTGCAAGCATCATCCCGCTTCTGCTTTGCACAGGAGTTTTATAGCTGAGGGTCCTCAGTAAAATCTCAGATCAATGTACAGTTGAAGTACTGCTAGGTGTTACAGTCTATGTTTTATTCCACAATTGCCTAATCCAAAGTAGGCCATGAGAACCACTGTGGTGGGACAACAGGAAGCACAAGCCAGGTTTATGTGGTGTGAGGGGCAAAAAGCTGAAGGGAAACAACAGAAGTCCTGCCTATGTCCAGCAACCGCACCAAAGAACCCCTTACAGTCACTACCCTTTGTTCCTGTCCTTTCATTTCCAACTATCATGAGACACTTCAAAAGCATATTTGCATTACCAACATATTACCAAAGTGGAGTGAAACATTTTAAAGTTTCTTTTATAGAGAATACATCTATTCATGGTAGATAAAAGGATTAAATATTCTTCTAAAATCCATTAGAATCAGGACTAATACTGCCACATATAGTTTTATTTTGCACTTTTATTGTACCTTTCCTCCCTGGATCTTACAGCACTTGTCAAATAAGAAATTAGGCTCTGCTACTTTACCAGCATAAAATAAAAACTCTGTTTCCAGATAGAGAGGACAGCTGTAGTGACAGCTGAAGGTCATGCAGGAATACAGCTTGGGTACTCTGGCTTGTGGGCTTCTGCTCTAAAGCCCATTCCCTTTTTCAATTAGGGGGATGACGGTGCCACATATACATGGTACTTAGAGTAAACATTTGTCTGAGTTCTTCATCTCCTCCTACCATTATCTGCACCATTTTTATTTGAATGCCTCATTTTTTCCCCCCAGAGTTTTCTGCAAAATTCAAATGAACCGTGAACAAGAGAATGAGAGGTTTATTGAGCCATAGCAGGCTAACACTACCCGTATTGCTGCATGATTCGAATACTTAAGGGCCCAGAAGCTCTAACGTTCAATTAACGAATTCTGGAGATTTGGGAAGGGGGTGGAGGGAGGAAAAAAAGTTACACAAGATGTTGGCTTTGCCATTGCTTTATCCTAGGTGGCTCAATCTGATGAAGGTTAATGAGGAGAGTTCAAATGCTAAGGCGTAATTAAATAGCAATAATTAAAGAAGCTGACACTGCTAGAAGCAGCAAAACTGAAATGAAATAAGATTGTTGCTCTTTAAAAGAGAGCAGGCATTTATTGTTTAAATTCAGCTCTAGCAGGTTTGTGAAACAGTTTTCTATATTCCAAAACATGAGGCAAGTACTCGTTAATTAGTATCATTACACATTTAACGCTGTTTGCCCTGCCTTCCCCTGATCCCATTTGCCTATTTTTGGGTGGTAGCCTCAGCACAAATAAAGCCCATTTGGCAGGACAGTGCCCTGACCAGAGGCGGACATGTGGTCACCCTGGCTAAAAGGTGTTCATATACTTCTCCAGGTAAGCGTGGCAGGAAAACTGACCCTGAAAAGAATCGTAAGGCAGGCAACACTCCAACCCATGATATTCTGGGAGCACAGTCAGTTTAAGATATAGAGGCTAAGTCAATGTTTGGGAAATTGGAGTATGCAGTTCCTCAGTGCTGTGGACAATTTGCAGCTCTGGCCGTTGCTGCTGTAGACCGACAGAGTCAGTCCAATAGACGAAGTGTGCAGCAGAAGGCTGGAGAGGGAGAGAAAAAGAAAAGAACATTCTTCTATATATATTTTAAATTAATTTGCAGCTTTTGTTAATGATATCAAATCTTCTCACTGTTTAGAAAATTTCACTGATTTACTGAACACTTAAACACTTGGCACTTTCAACAGGGCAGGCACTACCACGGTAAGCACACGAGATTGCCTGCTGTTGAAATTAACTCTGGATTCATGAAAATGAGGTGACAAGATCCTGGCATGAGGAGCATTCATGTGTACTGGTATTCTAACAATCACAGCCACCCCACCACTTTGGCAGGCCTGTCCTTCAGGCAGATTATCCAGAGGAACAATTCTAGATGGATTAGCCTAGCTAGAAAGAAGCTAGTGTAGTATACATACTCTAATATTCAGAGTCATACATTAGGCCCACACATCTCCTGATGCTGCCACAAGGGTTTGTCAAGGAAAGTCAGGTTGAGAGAAGGTGTGGATATATGTTTAGTGATGAATTATCAAAACAGAAGAGTCTTCCCCTACGTCTTTTGTAGATAAACCTGGATGAATCCTCCTTGTAGCTCCAGCGAGGAATCCCATTTCCTTCCTGAACTACAATCAAATCCTTAAGTCTACAGGACCTGCCAGGTGCCATTCTTCAGAAGACCTCTACCAGAGGAGAGACTTCTCCATCTACAAGTCCAAAGGAAAGGCTCAAACCATCTTAGCTCAAGAGAATTTCTTGGGGCCACTAAACTAAACCAAAACATTGAAGTCAGGAACTGGATCTGAAACTTGCAAATGCCTGAACTCCGCAGTTACTTCACACAGGACATGAACCTACACAGCTGTAAGAGATGGAAAGGTAAGGAAAACATCATCCAGACCTCTCCCACTATTCTTTTATTTTCTCTTTGTTTTCAGAGAATTTGGGGTATTGGTCATCAGGCTGAAATAAGAACAGAAAATAGGTTTCTGTTATTCTCTCTGTAGAACGCTTTGTTAACGATTCAGTGTAAACCAGCCCTCCCCAGGAAGGGGCTTTTCCTAAAATAAACTCGCTCTGACATTTCACCTCACTCCTGACCAACAGCTTCTACAGTACTGGTACAGCATCTATCATTGCAACCACCTGAATAGCAGTATATCTCCTTCTGCAGTATCCACTGAACCCCCTTGAACACTTTCCTTGGTCATTTTATCTTACTCAGAGGCTAAAATTATGAGAAAAATACCATAAAGAATAAGACAGACTAACTGAAAAATACCTCCATGCTTATCCCCCATTACTAAGGGGTGATGACCTTATTGAGTAGTGACCAAGGGGAATCTGCTTACAGATGACTGGTGGCTGAGTTTTTGACAGTAGAAATATTTCTCCTACAATAAGCTTTCCCCTGTCTAAGTTAAAATGCTCTGCTGTCTCTTTCTACCTCCAGATATCTTAAATTGGAGGTAAGAACTTGGCAAGAGTTTGAAACTAGGCAAAATGCACTGCATATACATCCATAGAAGCTGTACAGTTTGAAGCTCAACAGACAAACCTAATTATAACTTAGTAAGCTCTTCCCAAGGTTTATTCGCCAGTGGTAGAACCTGGATAATAATTTTCTCAAGCTGGCCACAAAAAAATCCTTGTTCCCAGGGGAGCTTCAGGATGGAAGGGTTGTTCTACCCTCACAAGAGTTTCAAGGCAAGAAGAGCAGCTCCAAGAGCTTAACCTACATGCAGTAACCATGATAATAGGTCCAAAAAAAAAAAAAAAAAAAAGAAAGAAAGAAAGGAAAAAGGAAAGAAAAAGAAAAAAAAGCAAAAAAAACAAACCACAAAACCACTCATCATTCATAATGATTTGCACTGGCATCCAAAGGCTTCTCACATCACCACTCACCACCATAAAACTACTTTTGTTTACTCTTGGTTTGTATGCAGGGAAATGAGATAAAAGACACCTTTTTATTGTCCACAGGAGTTGAAGTAGTAGAGGGCATTTAGCTATATACGCCAGCTCACTACTACTTTTTCACTCTCTTACCTGCAGCATTGCAACAGCCATATTGTCAAAGAGCCCTAACTGTTCTCACGAGCTCCTAGGTTTCATATTTCTCTTTAGGACTTTAAGGGTCAGTAAAATAAAGTTCTAAACCAGTAAAATAATCTAACCCCACAAATCTAAGCAATTTGCCCCCTCTAGGTAACTGATAAAGATGAGGACAAAAAAGCTTTCAGAATCAAAGACTTCTAGGAATAACTTTTTCAAATACATACACATCTCAGCGTTTTAGTGTTTAAACCTTTCTTTGTCTGACCTTCTCTTCTTGCAGAGTCCTTTCATATTTGCAATAAGATTTTTAGAAGAAACACAAATAAACTCCAAGATCATCTACTCTGACATTAGACCAACAAGCTCACAGTAGAGGAGAGGGAAAAGGAAGGACTGACAAGATAAGGTTATGGTGGTAAATTGCTGTAGATCAGCAAGTGAAAAGTTGTACCTGGTTGGGTAACGCTGTTGGAGATACACAGAAGCAGTTGTGAATAATTTATATGATATCTCTGCTTTTCTGTGTAACCTTTTGGTCATCCCTTACACTATATATTCTGTTGGACATGAACTGTACCATTATCTTCTACCCGTAGCTAGTACTTCTGAATTGGAGCGATCTACTCAAACACAATATTATCACCATCTCCTCTGTTTAAGCTTGTAGTCAATTGTCTATTATGCAAGCATTGGGAAGGAACGAGAAAATAAAGTTGGCACAGCAAAAAAGATGTTGATAAGGTGAAAGATATGTAAATTGGACAAAGTATTCACTGTTTTTAGGATATATACTTTAGAAAGATAAAGTTAAGATGTAGAATGAGGTCATAGACACACAAAAAAAAGGCTTTTCAAGAATATTAAGATCAAGATGATTCCTAAATAAAGTGAATAATTTGCTAGTGAATAGTCAGAGTTGACTACACCGCAATTTCTTTTTTTTTTTTTTTCCGCCAAGTGCGTTCAAAGGTATTGTGTCATCTCCTACAGTGATTTATACTACTTTATATAGACTCTACAAGATAGTTGTGGCCTTCAGATCAGGTCCTTTAGGAATTCAGTTATTCACGCAGTGAAATTCTACACGAAGGCCCTCTTTCTCATGATTTTCCTGATGGTGAATTGTAACAAAGTGATGCCACAGCCAGACAAGGTGGTGCACAAACGGGATGTTTGCAGGCAGCACATTCAAAATGCATATAGACAGTATTAAGTTACAACTGAGTCATCAATTTTACTAGGTCAAGCTTTCTCACATTAATACGGAAGTTATTCTCAATATTCAATAGTAATTTGTCCAATACAAGACCACATGCCGCAGTTTCAGGAAAAATCAGAAGTTTTTGCCATCAAGATCACCGAGGACCTTTAGTATCCAGGCACAATAGTTTGAGGTTTTGTTGTTTTCTTCAACGTACACACACAAGCTAAGCATAACCAGGAAATTCTAATACTGCTCTTGGAAAGATACACAGAAAATCTGCATTATAATTTCCACTTTCTTGTCAAATGACCAATATCATCTCTCTGCCAGCACTGAGAGTAACGTATATGCACCATTGCTTTCACTTATTTAGAAAACAAGAAATTAATAACAATGGAGGAAAAACGGCTAAAAGAAGCGTTTGCTTACTTTTTAAAGGGAACTTGATATTTACTGTTCTAGAGGCCAGCTACATATAAGAACAAATAAAATTAAACTATCCTTTCCTCGTTCAAATGCTTCCCAATTTAAAAGAAGGGAGAAGAATGGTGAAGTTGAAAAAAAATAAGCTGAGGGGCAAGAAAGAGTGAAGTACAGTGGTGGTAGGACCACTCACCACATAAAACACTAGCACTATCATTAACCCTCTGTTTATCATAAACACACATATGTACACATCTTGTTTGTGTTTCAAAGGTAGATCACTTAGCCTGATAAGTCTGCTTGAGCATATGGAGACAGAGCGTACTTCAGACGACAGCACTTCCAAAGCGATGGGACAGCTTCTCCAGCAGTGCTGAGCAGACAGGGCCATCTACAGAGCTTTGCCCATTTACCTCAAGCTAGGTATCTCATTCTGTAGTATTTTCCCCTCCTTTCACATTTAATTGATAACAACTTCATACTTGGAATCAAGATTGTATGAAGCAAACTTCCCATAAAAGAAACAATCCGTGCTAAACATCCATCTGTTTTGTGTTTTACCTGGGGTACCTCCATCTCTCATTTCTCCTTTGACATATAAAACATCCTTAGGAAACAGTGCAATATTAATACAATATTCCAGTGATCCATTTATCTCCACCTAATAGTCCCCTCTCCTCCCTCACTCCCCTGAGCATGAGGACAAATTATATACGGTTTTTAAATTCATTCTTTTGGTAACAAAGCAGCTTATCTTATCGGTTATTGCATGCATTAAAATGCTGTCCCCTGGAGGTATTATTTTCCACTATATCCTGTCCTTATTTTAGCATGTTAGACCCAACTATATTTGCAATCTCTCTGGGCACTAATATCTGACCCCTGGTCTTGAGGCAGGAATGCTGATCCCCAGCTTTATCTGATGATTCTCATTTTCCTGCAGTTGCCTCCAAAAGTAAATGGAGATTAGTTTGCTTTCAGGGTTTATTGATTAAGCATTGTAAAGGATGGTTGTTGTGAACTAACTTAGGTCATAATCACTTCAATAGGTTTCTGGTGCAAAAGTAGGTATTTTGTCACAGAGATAACTAAA
This sequence comes from Rhea pennata, assembly GCF_028389875.1. NCBI lineage: Eukaryota > Metazoa > Chordata > Aves > Rheiformes > Rheidae > Rhea > Rhea pennata. The sequence continues at coordinate 8,979,307 of NC_084670.1, read as the reverse complement.
ACCATATAACAGCACACGCGAGATAAACACACACATGGTTTTAGGGTGATTGCTTTGTGTTATAAATAAATACCATAAAGAGAAGCCATGTTTCCCCTGGCCTTAAAACCTCTCCCACTATTTTCCCTTAAGCTCAGAAGGGGAAATGCCGGCGATCATAATCTCACAGGAGATACTGTGCGGTCGCATGTTTTCTTCTTACACAGTGGCTTTCATCACAGATACTTTTTGAACTCTGATAAATCCCCACCTGCCAGATCAGCAGCGTTAGGTGAAGGGGGGGGGGGGGATTGCAGGGCGCTCCGTGGCCTTATCCAAGGGCGCCGGGATCGCAGGCGGCCGAGCCAGCAGCCTCCCTCGTCCCAGGTGGCCTCCACGGGACCCGTCCAGCCAACGTTACCCTGCACGATGCGTTGCCCCTGGCTGGACACAACTATGTCCCAGCTGGAGCTGCAGCTCTAGGCGGAAGCGAGAGAAAAGGAAGAGAGGGGAGAAGGGGTGATTACGTGGGACCTGCTCCCTCAAACCTCATAATTAGGGCAAAAACACGGAATTGCATTTCAGTAACATCGCTTGTTCCACTCAACGGAGCCCACGGCCCCCAAAACGCAGGCTCAGGGCCCCGACCAGCTGGGTTGGGGCCGCTGAGCCGAGACCCCCGTCCACTTTTCCACTGACGAAGACAGTGGTGGAAAACACCACGCAGAGCATCACCACCTGGGTGGGGGGACAGAAAAGGCAGATGCGGTGTTTCATGTACTGGAGCCCACAAAAATCCACGTCGCCGATTTGGAGCAGTTAGGCTTAAGGCTCGAAGAAACACAGAACTGTCATTTAACTTGTACACAGCAACCATTTTCTTAAATCTGTGCTTAATATTTAAATTACTTTGCATGAACTAGATCTGTTTGGAAAGTACCAGGCAGATATTGGCAGAAGTCCTACATAAATATGTAAAAATATTTAATATTCTCATAGAAGGTGATGAAGACAACTCAATTACATTTAATAAAGTGCTGCTAAACTCCAAAATTATACAAGAGTATAATACATAAAAATCTGACAAAAACAGATTTTAAAGAAGCTATATAAAAAGTACTATTTTGAGAATGTGCAAAAATGCAAGCTCAAGAAAATATGCAAATTATTAAAGCAATAGCAAAACCTATGCAGCTTATTTGACTGCTGTTTTATTCAATAAATAAGTTTCCCAAGTCTTTCATTTCTGTATTATGGTTTTCCTGAGCATCTGCCCTACTATACCTAGCAGCTCTCTCATCCTATATTCAAAACACTGTTGTGACCAGAAACCCAATCACACTCCAATTTCTCACTCATCCCGCACTCACCATCAATGTATTGGTTTTGTCCTATTTTCAATGCATTGATTTCGTCTTATTTTCTTGCCTTAACTTTGCAGCCTGAGCATGAAAGCATTCACTACTAAACATAGCTATTGGACCCTGTCCTTCAACACAAGGAACCCATTTCAGATGTTTCTTTCAGATTCTGCATTGACTCTTGAGCACAAAGTTGGTCAGCAGGATTGAAAGACGGCAACTCCAAGTATATATATATATAAAATACGCCCGTGTTCCTCATCGTTCACTACGCAGTTTTGTTTTACACATGCTTCACCCTTTGATCAATGTAACACGAACAAAAATTAGGATTCCCAACACTTAGTTCTTTCTAGTTACTCTATTAAATAAACATCATGGGGCTTATACTGAATTATCAGAATGGTGATGATTAAATTTTGGCTGCCCCACAAGACACTAAACTAGCAGTGCTGGTTGACCATCTCGTCTAACAAGTTCAGTTCAACTGAACAGCTTCCTAAAAGTGTGCCATTTCTACACAGGAGAACAGAATTCTGGTTATCCTCAGTATTGACATTCTTCAGGATGTCTAGTGATTTGTGGATCACAGTCATTATGATCTCAATATCTGAAAAACTTTAGTGATATTGTGTAACAAATCTTGAGAAAAGATGCAATTAATAAGTGTTTGGAAACCAATATGGGGTAACAGCACAAGAGAGGGATTTAAGCCAGCACTTGTTGTGCAGAAATAGATGTCAACACTCTGATTTACCCTTCACAGATCAACAATAGGGCAAAAAAAAAAAAAAAAAATCTGTACGCATTATAGCAAAATTTTTTTTTTTGACTTGAAGGTGGGAAAGCTTATTTTTGTGTGAAATGTAGCATTTACTGAATTCTCTAAAGTTGAAACATCCTGCTTCAAATCATAACTCCCAGCAATATTAGAAAACTTAAAATCAGATGTAGTCTCTGTCTCTCAATTTTCCATTGGGCTAGTGGTTGACAATTGATTTTTCTGGCTTCAGAAGCTGATCCCTGCTAGACTTTAAGGCAATTGTCAAGACAAATCCATTTTCTTCACTACCTCTCTTGTCTTACAAGGAAAGGAATATATATTTTATATATTATACATACACAATATGGGTAGCACTTCAAACTCATCAAAAGAGCGCTTGCACAAATAAAGTCTGTGCTGCAAGACTCCTAAATCAATCAATGATGTTCAGTAAGAAAAGAGTAGAGGGAGCATATTCAAGGGAGAAAGGACTGTGTAGACAGCAGTTCCTCATCGTTAACCTACGATTTAAATTTGGAAAGGACAGTAAAAGCCACTCACACTTAGATTAAGTTCTCTGACATGGTTTAACCAAGCATCTGCAAAAACACAGATGCGTAGAAAATCTCCTTCATAGTTCTCCAGTTTCTGCTCTTCCGTTTCAGGATCCGTTTGGAAAAAGTCCTATTTGTCTCATAAACAATCCAACCATATTTTCTGACCCAGAATGGAATTATTTGGTTACTCACTCTTCCCCTTTGCAAAGCAGGGCCACTCTTGTTTTCTAATAACGTTATCACCTTGGTTTTCCTGTAAATAACACCGACAGCCTTACGCTTTGTCTCTGGATCTACTCCTCTTCCAATTCTTCTCAAAACACCACCATTTGCCTGGCTTTCTACCACACGGTCTGATCTGATTTTCAGCGGCAGGTGTACACGGACAGCTTCCTTAGCGCCTTCAGAAATACATGAAGCACCCAAAAATAAGAGCTAAGACACGCGAGCAAATCATTGAAGCCTGAGAAGTTACTATGCATCAGCTGAGAAACTGGTACTGCAGTTCAAAACGCTAATGTTGTTAAGAGACTTATCTTCGCTCAAATCTCTCTAAAAGGAGTATCAGCAGAACCATGTTACTGCCCTGGTGAAAACGGCGTAAGGCAGCCACTGTGGCCCAACCGATGCGCGGTAGCCAGACGTAACTTGGTCACGTCTCTTAAACACAGAAGCTGGAGAAGCATATACATACATGCGAGCATCTGTATAAAGCATGTGTATATGAACTATGTATTGCAATGGGCGGGGCAACATTTTAAGGTATTATCCTCAAAAATCCTCACGGTATGTTTGGCTGAGTAATTGAGGTGATGAAGGCACTAAAGACTCCTTAGCACTTGGATGTTTTTAGCAAGCTCTACCTACAGATCCTCAAGCAGTTCTGGTTCAAGATCTTAGTGCCCATTTCTGAAACACAGGCTTCTTCGTTGACAGAAATCAACAAACAAAAAGCTTTTCACCTAAGCTAAACACTTAACCACTATAAAGATGTTTACCTTTCCCTTTGTACTTGGTGTTGGAGAGGAGGAGTAAGGAGTTGAAATTTCCTGATCCAAGTTACTCTCATCATGCTGCACCAGAGCTGGCTGAATCAGTCACGCTGCATTACGTTACATGGCTGATTTAGCCTCATGTGATGAGTCACTGCAGTCAAATGTCACAGAGATGTGCCACCTAAAAAGAAATTCAGGACAAGCACTGTGTGATTAATATTGTCCTTAATTTTTTTTTTTTAATTACTTTTTTAAAGCATGGTAGGAGTTTGTTTGATCCGAGGCCCCCAGTGAGAACGGGACTGCTATTGCTCTGGGCACCACACATCTGTACAGGGGAGGGAAGCGACAGTGTTCTTGCCATCCCACCACAGCAGAGGAAGCCAAGAATAGAAAGAGCTCAGCAGCAGGAGTCCAGTCTCAGCATTCCCAAGCCCTGGACTGTAACAGCTCTCCAAGACACCATAACCCAGAACATAGTTTTCTAGCCGGTTTTTAAAGGCATGGGCAGGAAGGAGAAGAGGAAAGAGGAGAGAGGAGTGAAGATGCAGTCACGTCAATGAATAAGATCAGCAGAGAACTCCAATTTTGTTGACGCTGGCACCTCATCTTTCCCACTCTGGGCAGTCACGTCTCTACAGACGGACTTTGGCATGTGTCCCTAAAGACTTCTTGCCCTTCCAGAAGGGAGTGTCCAGGCTTCCTGTGTAACAGCTAATACATGTGCCACCGAAAAGCAAATGAAGAGCAAACAGGTTACAAGCACACCTTAGCGTACCACACAGAGACCTTGTTCAGCTGGCAGAAAAGGCTTTTCGGAACAGGAAGAAATTTTTTGTTTTGCATTTCTACAGCATCCAGCATAACAGGGTCTGTATTTCAGTGCTCACATGGCACAATACAATCCTAGAAAGCTATATAAATCATTCTTCCAAGCTAGATCTCCTCTTCCCCTTTGTTCTGCCTTCATTTCCCACTTCCTCTCACTTGCTTTTAGATGGCTGGGTAGGTTTAGAATAATTGTAGGGTTGAAATGTTAGGTTGAAAGGAAGGGTTGTATTAATGCTTGATTTGACTACTGCATCCTACTGTAATTCATGTATACTGGAAATAAAAATAATCCTCTGGGAAAATACAGTGGGAAATGGATTTATTCTCCGTGGCTGTCAGCACATTTTCATTCTAAAGAAAAACCAAAAAAAAGTTTCTAAAAACATATTGCAGTAGAAAGCTTTAATGGGAATATCTCTAGGTACCTGATCATCCCAGTTCACTAAAGAAGCAGTTTGTTTTCAGTCTGAAATAAAAAGATTGAAAAACATGCAAAAATAAAATATTATTCACTACATTCCATGTATTTGTTTCTTTGCTTCAATACTACTTGGCAGTTTCTAGTTTAAGAAGCCAGATATCAGATTTTTCCACATATTGCAGAACCCATTTAAGTACCACTTAATCACTTGCCGGCAGCTAAATGAGCGCTCCAGAAAGACCCAGTCCTGTGCTCTTCACATGAGTATAATGTAGCAGAACCCAGGTGCACTGCTCTTCTCAAAAAAGCAGAGTTCACACCAATTTTCCCTACTGTTAAGTCTCATTTAAGCAACCTTCTAAAATAAGTGTACTCTAATTGAACTGCTTACAATATTTGACAGCATATTTTGCTAAAGAAAACTTAAAAGACCATTTCCCATTTCTAAAGTGACAGCTAAGGGGGAAGAAAAAAAAAAGGGGAGACACACAGTTCATCCAAGGCCATAGAAGATCATAGATTTTCATCAGAATTAACATGCATCACATAGATGAAGGAAGTAGGTGATCATTTTTAACAGTATTTACTTACAAGGTGTATTAGTTAAGGAGAGGAAAAGAATTTTTCTTTGCTTCACTACACACACTGATGTGAACAAGTAATCATTTAAATGCTTTTAAGAGATGCAGTCTTGCTTGTACAACTCTGAAGTCACAGCAAAATAAATGTAGATTACAGAAGCAATAGAGAAGCTATAAATAAACATACTCTGCCAGTCACATCTGGTGAGTTTTTTTTTTTTTTTTAAATATAAGATCATGGTATTGGTGTATTTCTTCTTGTAGATGATTTAAACAGTTATTTAGGATGTCAAGATTAAAAATAGTCTTTTAAAGAGCAGGTAAGGTATGATTCCTTGATTTTCTTTATTACACTTTCTAGATATGTATTTCACCTCAGAAAAAGTCTGCTTGCTTACAGAATATCTTAGCTATTGATCAAAGATGAGGCCTTTCAACAAATGAGAAGCTTAAAACAAATGGTATTATCTGGGAAAATAAAAAACAAAAATCACCAATTAATTCAAACAAAAATGTTTTGCTGGAAAGGATTAGTTTGAACACAATTAGAATTTCAAAGTTAAGATACACTTCCTTAAGTTTCCCAAATGTATATGTAGATTATGTCTGCATTTTCGAGGTCACTTCATGTTTTTCAGTAGATTTACAGTTAAAGTGGGGACGGAACAGGTTTTGGAAATAAAAGTATCATGTTTTTATTGACCTACTCTCAAAATAGAGATACAGCAAATCCTCCCTCCCCTAGCTCACTTGAAACAAAAGCCTGATGGTTTGACATTTCAGAGCTTCATTCAATTCAAAATGGGTAAAATTTCTAAGCTCTTAAATTGTCATCAGATAGTAAAACCACTTCCTGACTCATTTTAATGATTACTCTTTTGAGCTTTTTCTAAACCCATCATTTCCTGGAATTCTTTCTTTCTCCTCCACCCCAAATAAGTATCAAATGGAAAGGAGAATGTATGGAAATCCACCCCTCATACTAAAGATATTTTTCCACAGAGAGCAAAAATCACTTCAGCTAACAATATTGAAGGAAACCTTGTATCTCCTGCAGAAGTTGGTGGAGGAACCGCAGAAGAATTCAGGTAGAAGAGGACCCCTAGAGATCTCTGGTTCAACCCACTACTTTTTTTCTTTTTTTAAAAAAAAAGGGGGGGCTGACTTCAAAGTTAGATCTAGTTAAGTCTTATTCCCATGGCTCTCCGTACTTGATCTCCATGTAATTTTAAACCTAAAAGTCTTTCTGTGAATTTTAAGGTTTGATAAGTGATCAAGCTTATAAAGAAACATTATATACTGCAAAAACAACTTTCTGCAACATTTTCCTTTCTTTTTCAACCAACACATCAACATGGCGTTTGGAGACTGCTGTCATTTACATTTGTGAGAACTCAGGATTCAGTGTTCTTCTTTGGTAGGACCTTATTTAAAGCTGTACAGGGTACATCAGTACATCAATTTTGCAGAGCAATACAACTACTGTACCAGATAGAGGCCATTCGTTATGAAGACAGTACAGACAGGCAAGCAGTCCTGTCTTCTGTGCAAGGTGCACAAGCTACTTCAATAGAATTTGTAATTGCAATACAAATAGCCTCCTCCCATGCACACGTGTAGCTTGATATAAAGCTCAGAGCTTCTCCTGCTGCAAGTAATAGTCCCTAGTAAGATGCAACTGAACTCTGTTTTGAGGCATCTTTGCAAGAGCAGGACCTTTACTCCAATTTGTACAGTGAATTCAGTTAATCAGAACAGACCTTTCTATTCTAGAATCTCCTACAGAGCTGGACATTCACCTTTGCTTTTCCTGCAAATAAGAACCTCACAGAAGAGAAAACCCTTTCATCTCCCCACACATGGTCTAGAAATACTTTTTACTAGAGAGCTCTGATTTAAATAAAGCAGGTCTGAAACATCAGTCCTTTAATGAGGAACCCTACTTAACTTTCTTTCATGTTTGAGTAGCAGGAAGTGTATTTGCATTTTGGACCTCAAAAGCAGCCACAATAGCGCTGATAAATAGCATTTGGTGTGCTGCACAGGATAGCTTAGCAAGTTTTATTCTGCCTCCAGAGCAGAGCTGCCCATCTGATTCAGAAGAGAATGCCTTTGGTAGTATTTGGGATCTATTCTGGCAAGCTCTGCAGGTGAGTTTGACTGGAGATGGAAATTAAGCAATCCAAAGCCAGAAATGAAGCCTTTTGGCATTCCAATGGAAAGGCATTACCAAGGCCATGCTAAACTGTAGTGGAGTTTCATGTCCAAGACTTCCAAGTCTTGAAATAAATAAAACCCCAGCTAATGGAGACACACAGGTGGGAGCTCAAGTGGGCAGGTACCAAACACATTCTGTTCTCCAGCATCTCAGGGCAATTGCGCATGTTGCAGCTGTTCCCCAGGCAGAAAGAAGTTGCGTGACTTGCACTTCTATCAGCAAGTCTCGACAGGTCACAGTAACCTTGACAACTTTGCAGCAGTCATTTTTTCCACTCAAACAAACCACCATTTTCTCAGGGAAAAACTCCTCTAATTGAAATTGGACTCAAGTAAGATTTTCTTAAGGTATAAGGAGGACTCCTCTCTTCCCCCGTATATTTACCAGGCATTTATTAAAAAAGAAAAAAGAAAAAAAAAAAGACTTGCTAGTTCCCATTTGCACTTAAGTACCTCTGTGATCCTCTTGGGGAAATGATGCATCACATCATTTTGTTCTATGATATTATATAATAATAATTTTTTAGATATATAAAATTCTTCCTCACTCCCAACCCAAATCTCAGGTGTGAGAGAAGAACTGACAAAGTTTTCTGTTCTATTTATCTATGATTATATTGTGCTGAGTAGAGAGTTAGTTTCAGAGGTGGTGTAACTGGCTATAAGCCTGCCTTCCTCAGCAAATTCTGAAGAATTCTGAATGAATTAAACACAGAAGTTTGATTTTGCAGGTAATAAAAAATAAACAAACAGAAACATAGTCCAAATGACTCTAAATGAATGGTGTTACATATGCCAAGTTACATAATCCAAGAATTTGTCCTGGTACGTATTTATTTCTTAACATGAACAGAAAGCTGCGTAGCACTATTAAAAAAAAAGCAGATTGAGACAAACTAAAAGATATATTCTGTCTAGCTCTAAACCTTAAAGTAGCAGCAGCAAATATAACGTTTTAAAAGCAACATCACAACACTTTTCAGAGCAGTATATAACACAGCTCCTCTTTGTTAGGAGACAAGAGTCATTTTTCTTGCAAGAAAACTACCTACATTCAAAAGAACAAGAAAGGAGATAGATAGATCATTTCATATTTCTGTAGACAGACACTGATCTACATGAAAGCTACCATGGAAGAAAACATGAAGATGAGGGCTAGTGATTGAAACGAGGCGAGATGTTACAAGCAGAACACTTGAACATCACCAAAAAAAAAAAAAAAAAAAAAAAAAAAAAAAAAAAAAAAAAAAAAAAAAACCTCAGGGGAGAGGAAGACGTGCCAGAACCTTTAATTGTAAAGAAAAGGATCCCAACTTGATCAAATAAAACAATAAAACAATAAAAAAATCTCACATTCAACACTCCACCTGTCTGTCCTAAAAAGAGGCAAGTCTCTAAATTGTAGCTGCCAAACGATAAGGAAATGTTTAAGCAAATTTTACTTCAGACTGCACTGAATCTTCCATTTTGCATGATGGACTTCAAAAGCCAGTATCATTCTTGGAATAACATTATAATATGCACAAAGAGATTTGTCAGAGCCATAACCAAATGCCAAAATCAGTTCTGATGGAATGTGCAATTGCTTGCCCCAGACAACACTCACTGTCCAAATACAGAGATTTTGTAGCTAGAGAGCAATTTTTTAATAATTATTTTCTAATCATCACCACAGTTGCCTCATTAATACGAGCCAAAAGGAACTTGACCTAACATAATATACTGTATCAAAAATGAACAAAAGAGCATTCCTTTCTAATCAGCGACCATTTTTAATTAAAATGCCCACATTTGGATTCCAACTTATTGCAAGAGACTTGCACTGGCTAATAACCTGGCTCTCCTAAACTAGCCATACTTATGTGAATAAAAGATCAAAGTAAAATGTAATTAATTATTTCTTTAGACAATTATGTGCCATGTATGTACCACAGAAAAGCATTTAAGAGGACCAGGAGCTAACTCCTTCCCTCAGTTACGTCCTTACATCCTACTAGGGTAAACTTTGTAAGAATTTGACTCACTTTATCTTTGGACCCCTTAAACCTTTTGTTTTATTGATGGTCTTCTGGTTATCTTTTACTCTGCACATTCTAAACAAGCCTATGTATGCTGGACCCACCTATATGCAGGACATCAGCAAAAATTAAGGGTAACATTTTCTTGCACGTTCAGCATCAGAAAGATAACTGATCAGCTTCTGAGACTTCTGAAATTTCATATATATAGGCTTGAGACAAACAAATCCTTTCAAACAAAACAGGCTGCTAAGTGGACTGCCACTAGTACACATTTTCCCTGTGTAATTCCAAGAAGCTAATGCAATAAGTAGCAGCGTCTAGAAGTTTGGCGGAGAAAAAGAGGTCATCACATGTTTGGCAACACATCATTAACTTGCTAATTATGCACTAATGGACATCTGATATTTCAAAACCTCTACTTGATGCAATTATGTTCCACTTTCCTACGTTAAAGGGAAGATGGAACAGCACTATATCATCCACCTGCTACATTTTTGTACAGCATTTTCTAAAGCCCACTTAGATAAGAATAAATGAATTTGTTCTACCCACTGCTGACATCAGGCAACACAAGTACACCAGTTTTCTTATAAAAATGAAAAAGATAAAATCTTTCATCAGAAACCAGTCTTAGGTATTAAGTATCTTGAAATAGCTCCTTACTGAAAGCTTCAAGAGCCCTACAGTAATAAATTATAAGGTTACCGACAAACTCTGTAGTTATGCCAAATTCTGCTGAATTTCCGTGTTAGTCCCTGGTCCACTATACCTGAGCCAATACTAGCAAAATAATAGTGTTTTTATGTTTCATCCATGACTAATTGAACACAAAACTATTCTCCTAGCTGGGGCAGCCCCTGCAGTAACAACGCAGCTAGCCATGGCAGCCCAGCCGCTGGAGAAATTGCTAACTCCACCTACCAGCTAAAAAGAGAACAGCAACACTTTTCTGTTAGCCATCCTGCAAATCCAATTTTATCCGAAAAGCAGCTGTGTCCTGCCCTCTGCCTCACTTCTGGATGCTGTTATCACCACCTTGCTTCTAGCACTGAAAAAGTTTCTCCTGTGGAGTGTTCTGCTCAGATATAGTAGACACCTGCTTCCACATAATTGATTATTTACTGCCTGCCTCCATGCATGACAGATGGTGCACTAAGGAAACCAGGGATTTGTTGTCCAATGTCCAGTGGATGACTGTAGAATTAAAAGTCATTGCAGAAGTCTGTTCTCCTCGTGCACTGATAGTAGAGCCTTTACATTGGCAATACCACAGAGCAGATCCAAGGGAAGAATTCAGCCCCAGTGAAACATAAATGAAATCCCCTTAGGAAAGGTCTACTAACATCTCAGTCCCAGAAGCATTTTTCAAAGTCACTGGCATCGCCAGACAATTTTGCTACTGTGATTTACATATTGCTGGGGGAGACCTTAGATCAAAATCATATGTGAAAATCTACAGTGCAGCCAGGTGACCTCTGGAGGCAAGACAGTGCTGTGAAACTTCTGGAAAGCTTTAAAGTTCTGAAATGCTACGGACCATCGTGTATTCCAAAGAAATCTGGAATACACGATGGTCCATAGCAACATGCTGCTCTTGAATACACAAAGTATAAATATAGCAAATCAAGTTCATAGGTTTTACACTGCACATCTTGTTCTGCTTTGCAGACAGTGCTACTAGACACAGTTTCCAACACAGTGCCATATCTTTCAGAATCTTTTTGGTCCAGTTCACCTCTATTTATGTAAATGTTTGTTTAGAGGGGCAATCATAAGGCCTATGTTTCTATCACCAAGCACTAGCAGAAAACTGGAAGGGACTGCTTGGATCAGTTCCTTGCTATTCCACCCCAGACAATCATTTAAGAAAAGCTAGGATCAGACAGGCCTCTAGCTGACGTCTCCTTTCCCCCTTTCTTCTCCGCTCTTAATGCCAGCTTCTCAAAATCCATTTCACCCTGAAACAGACCTGGCAGGAGTCGATCAGCACCCATCACCAAAGAACTACTAGAGAGCACATATAAGCTGCACTGCCACCCACTGCACACTTGATGCACAGAGCCTAATGGAAGAAGGCATCAAGGTTGACATTACCCTTGAGAAAACAGCATGCACTTAAGCATCTAGTCTCATTTTTACATCTTAGACACACAGAATTACTGTTAAAGGAGATGTGTGTCCTCCAACCCTACAGTACCATGCCAGCATAGCTTAAAGCTAATCAGTATACTGCTCACCACCACCATTTAGGTCATGTGGAAGGGTCAAGTATTGTCCATTCACATAACAATAGATAGAAAAAGCAGGAAGGTAACATGTTTGTCTTCTGAAGAAGCAGCAAGTTCAGTGGCCTGGGGCACTGCCCAGTCCTGCTAACATCCATTGCTGGCTGGGCAAGAGCAGAAAGCCAACAAACAGAGGAGACCTGAAGAGTGGAACAGGCAGGGAGCAGAGAGACAGCTGTCAGGAGAGGCAGCTCAAAAACTGACAGCAAGCAACACTTAGTTTTGCTCCATTCAGTAGAACAGCGTGACACATGTTATTTGTGATTAAGAAGAACGGCACCATGAACAACTGGCCCTGCTCATTAGGAGAAGGCCTTCAGCCATGATCTTGAACCTGGGCAATGCAGACCAAGAGGAAGGAGAGCTGTCTCCAGAGACACACACACTGTGACAGTCCCTCTTCTTAGGGATGCAAACCCAACAAATTTACCAGACCCACCAAGAACCCCAACCCGATGCAGCCGGGACTCAAGACAGTACTTTGCTAGCAAATAATTTTGAAGTGTGACTGTTCTCTGACACAAAACCCATAAGCACCCACTACTTCTTTGCTGTCCTCCCTCTGCAGAGCAAAAGATTTATATCTATTTGATTTTTAAGCAGAAAATTTAGCATTTTTAGCAAATTTTTAGCAAAATTTTGCAGTCACCTCGTGAGTGCAGGAACTAGCTGGAACTTCATCTGCAAGCATCTTCTCTCTGTACTGAAAAGGTTCCCAGCACACATCCTCCCTTCCTTAGCACCTCTAAATTAGGGCTCAAGAAGAAAAAGAAGGAAAAAAAAAAAAAAAAAAAAAAGACATTGTACCCTACAGATATTTTGGGTAAACTGCACAGATTTATTTTGTTTTCTAGATCAAAGATAGCCAAAAGAATGATTCCATATGTTTGTAACCTTTCCCCAATCTGTGGTGGATTGTTTTATAACCACTTGCAGACATCTGATACATGGAGGGATTGCTCACCCCTCACAGCAGGAGCAGTCTCATAACTCACAGAGCCTGCTACCCATATGCAAGCCTGGGTCTCTTCCAGTCTGCTTAAGAGGCCTGGTCCCTCTTGAAATACTCCAGAAGTTCTAATTTAATCTCAGCAGCTATAAAACTCATCCTTTTTATTTAGCATATGGTTCACAAGAAAAACACAGAGGTATGGTTACAGTGCTGGGGAATGAAGGAGTAGAACAAAGAAGAAAAAGAAAAGAAAAGAAAAATCACACTATACGGGGAAAAAGCTTAAAGGAGAATCAAAGGAACACAAAATGTGTTCAGCTAAACAGACCGGAGATGGTTCAGTTATTGACTTCATAAAAACATACATGACTGTGAACTTTCCCAAGGGCTTTTTACCCATTCATTCATTGCTCACCTGCCACTCTTAGCCATGCAAACCTAGCTCCTACACTCTGACAGGCTTGGCAGGGGACCTGCCTTCAGGTTTTGTAGCTACAGTTGAACATGCTGCTCATTGCCATTGATTCTGTGCATACCTATATACAAAAGCACCCCTTAAATATGCTCCCTTGAGGGGCTAGGAGGGCCGTGCTGTGAAATGGACAGAAAGGCGTGGGAACTTTAGTACTCTCTGCATCATCTACCAGGCGTGTGGGAAACTCATGAAATTGTCTCAAAGACAGAGCTGTAGGAGCACTGCAGAACTATGTGTTTGAAGAGGGCATCACTAGATATGGCACAAAACATTGGATGCTGCCTGGAAACTTAGGTTAGGAAGGAAGGAAGAGCAACTTTGATATGAATTTGGCACGTGTATCAGCTTATTTCACCAATACTGAAAACACTTGAAAAACATGTCAAAAAGCAGATCAGTGAAGTATTCCAACTGAGTTGCAATTATCATTGCTGAGTTATAGCCCAGAGACACTGCAAGATGAGACAGAGACTCTGATGTCCCACCTCCTCCTCATTAGCTGGCAGGTTTAGCAAGGAGACCTCAGATATTCCCTTTCTAAATAAAAAAGCCAGTTGCCAGCACCAACTGATTGGCACTAATGCAAATAAGCCATTCCAGAGTTTAATTCAGCTAAGCCACATGTCAGCGTCCCGTTACTGCATTGCATTACATAAATCAACCCCCAAGAAAGTGCGAACAGAAGAGACTAACCTCAGCAGGCACCGCTCTGTTGTGCCCAGGTCCAGCTGCAATCCCCACGCCAAAGTTTCAGAACTTTGCAGGCAAATGCCTGCAAAATGGGTTGCTATCTTTGCACAGGCTCTCCATTGAGCTCTACTTCTGTTTTATTTATTCAACATTAAAGGCAGATACCTGTGGACTAAGGAAAGGGGAGCTAATAGGACTCCAGTGCTCAACTCACACTGTTAATGCCAGACAGCACAGTGAATACTGCCCAGCATGTGAAACTGCGCTGACCATCCCACGCGCCTTCACCCACCCCAGGATGAGCCCAGGGCTACTCTATGCTCAAAAAAAGTTTGAAAGGTAGTTATTTAATGCTTTCTGGGGAATACTGAAGTTGCTAAGCACCAAACTCTCCCATTTAGCTTTGCAGAGGCTCAAACCAACCTGCCATCTGCTTTCGCTCACTTCTTATTTGCACACTCTAGTCTTGCATTCTGCTTTCAGAGATCTAGGTCCAACCTAATTTGTATTCACTGCCTGTCCTAGGGCTGACCTTGGTGCTTTCTGCCTCTTACTTTTTTTCTATCTGCCCAATACACTTCCTCTAACATCCTGTTCTTTTCCTGCATCAGGCTGCACTAATCCCATCTTTGAATCCCTCCACTGGCTTCATTTCACCTACCACACTAAATCCGAGCTTCTCTCCCCACTCGCAGAAGCCTAATCCCCCTGACATCTTGGCTCTCATCATCTCCTCCTCCTCCCTTGCTCCCTGTGCTCTCGTTAAGCCTCCCAACCAGCTTCTATCTTTTGCTCGCTCTTGTCAAAGTCTCACCTTCCATGCAACCCCCTATGCACGTGGGACTGCCGTTTCCTATGTGCCTAACCACACTTCTTCCAGTCACAGCTTTTCAGAGATGTCTCACTGAAGTGAGACCTTTCTTTCAAAATAATTCTCCAACAAACTGTAACCAAAATGGTTGTGTGTCACTCAGATCAAACCTTGGTGATGCGATTCATCCCAGACATTGCTTGCTTGGACACAATATCTACTGCTTGCTTGGACACAATACCTACCGCTCTATTCAGTTCATGAGAGCACTGAAGCAAGGACTGTGATTTCCTGTTTTGTCAGAGCCTAATAAACACTGAGAAATGTTTCATTTTCCTGTAATTAGTTGCATTATTTGACCCATATTGCAGAAAAGGAGTCTCAAAAGATACGCATGGAATTCTTACTACCTGCAAAAACTGATCAAACTCAAAAGCAGCATCCAAGAAATGCTTAAAGAACAACGTATCTTCAAATATCATCATAACCTTAAGTAATTTAGGAATTATATGCCCTACTCAGTAAGGGGAAGGCAATGTAAAAAAAAGCAGTTTCTGGGCAAAGTTTTCTTTACATTATACAAACGCTGGCTAGGCACAGCAAGGAAGTAGAAGAGGGGAAAGAGCAAAGACAAAAACAAACCAACCAACCAACAAAAACTTTGCTTTTCCCCTGTAACATATTGTACATGTTTTTGCAATTCAAGATCTTGAAGTCTTTTCCCAGTGGATAACTGTTAGTTTCACTTATTGCAGAAAGAGTTAGGAACTCCAGAGGCAGAATTAAATATAGGAAAAGTAACCTAAGCAACAACACATAGAACAGAGATATTTTTACATTACCTGCACAGACAAGAAGGACTTTCACAACATATCAAATAACCAAAAACTTCTTAGTGTGACATAATATAAAATAGGCCTAATCCTAGTCTAATTCTCAAAACCCACAACCAGGCAGTCATGCTAATGTGTGTGCCTTTGATCACATAACATGACACCAACCAGCCTTAATGGGGCGGCTGTAATCCTCAGCCCTTCTAGTCAAGTAATAGTTGATCTTTGCAATTTTCCATGCTAATTTGGAAGTGGAAAAGTGTCCTTTCTGCAAGACGCCAACATTCATACTGAGCTTGCATTAGATTCTCCTCTACCTTTTCTTTTCATGGGAGGGAGGGAGAAGGTTAGCTCGATTTTTTAACTAGGCATGAGAAAACAGATGCTGGGAAGGACTGGCAGAGAGAATGGCAGCAGTCATCATTGGGAGAGTTCAGCACAGTTAATTGCTCTGATATTAGCTAGATGCGTATCACCTAAAGGGAGACTGTGCAGTTGCAGCTCCGATAATATTGTCTGCAGGAAACTTGTTTCAAGAGCAAGGAACAAGAAGAAAAGAGCAGCGTCTCAGCGGACAAAGGATGAACATCTGGTATGAGGCAGACAACACTTCTGGAAGTGATGGTCATGCAAATCATCCGTCTGTACAAGCTCAGAACAAAGAGTACGCGCAGCAGATGATATCTAGACTCATGCTGCCATTTAAATGGGATCTGCTAAGAAACAAGCATGCCATTTTCATCTGTAGCAGATTTGTTTTATGACACGCTGGGCCTGACTGGGCTAATCTGCTAAAGGAATAAAGAGTTCCTGAAGTCAAGGACATTAGAAGGTGGGACACGGTGCCTAAGTCTCTCTCCCCCTCAGGACATGGGGGCTCTCAGCTCATCCTGGATCAGTCGCAGCAGTTTGGGCAATCGGCCATCTTGGCCCCACAGACAACAGCCAAATATCATTAGGAAAACTACAAATTCATCCACTCACAGTAGCAAAAATATACATAGTGCACTAACCTCTCCGCATCTGCTTAGGCTTTGGTTTCTGTCCATGTTTCAGAGTCACTTTATGAAGTGAAACTAGATTTAATCTCAGAGAATCCAGTAGTGTATGGGAGGATGCTAAAATAGATAGCAAGAAAACCTGAGCTATGATATTAGCTACAAGCAGGTGAGCCATTGCAGGAGGTCTCTTTTATTATACTCAAATAGTACGCTGGCTACAAATTTTGTAGCACCTGTAAAACCAACAGGCTTGGAGGACACTGATGCTGTTCCAGAACTGGGCAGAGTTCAGCACAGGTAAGATGGAATGTGGGATGATAGGGAAAAGGAGATAAAGCTTATTTTCAGAGGAAAACAGTAACAGCTTTCCTGATCAGGAGGCACGATGTAGGAAGCAATTCTCAACTCCTTGAGAGAACGTGACAACCATCACTCATCCTGCGATCAAACTACAGCGTTATCCAGAATTCCCATAATGGTCATTCACGCATTATAGCTGAGAATTACCACAGAGTTCAATTGCAATTCCAAAGGCAAAACAGCACTGTTTCCCTAAACAAGATTTTTCAATAATTCTAACACGACTGTGTGTGTTCCAGCAGATCTGATCTCAACAGTCAACGCTTCACTTCAAAGTCCTTGCTCCAAGCCACGTGTCCTGATGACACAAACATCTGGATCTGAGGCACAAGAACAGGGGAACTCATACCCTAGAGAGCCTGTCAACCCCACAGCTCTCAGCCCGATTCTGCAGATGTAAATGCTTAGCGCAGGCTTCTACTTTGGAGTGGCAGCTGAATCAACTCTCCAAATCCATCAGCCTTTGTCTGCTGCCTCTAACAGGGCCTGCACAGGAAATTTTGACTGAGCTATTTGATGAGGAGAAAAGTTGAACCCCCATGAAAGATTGAATAAGAAAAAGAATGCAATCCGCTGCCAAAATGGCCTCAATGGCTAAACTTAAATCTGCAAAGCAAAGTCTTTGTGCTGTTCAGCCATACCACATAGCACTTGGCACCACAGATCTTAAGGCACTTCTGTGAGCAGAAGATGAAGCTTCCTTTCCAGCAGATGTGTCTGGTCACTGACTGATGCCACACCAAGAAGATTCCGTCAAAACCTCTCCTGCTGAGCATTCAGAAGAGTTCGTAGTCTACAGAAGAACCACGTGGGCACGAATAGTTGAGTCTATGTTGCCATTTTCAATTTGGGTAGAAGAGAATGTCATAAGTGTCCCATAGACTATTTTCCACAAAGATTTTAGAAATTAATCTCTGAGACTGCTACCCTTCTGTCAAATTTGGTTACCTGATAACAATCAGTGCTTCCTTGAAGTTATGACGACACACCCACAGAAGAGAAGCATAAAAAGAAATCATGGGGACAAAGTCTTAAAGACTCCAAGTTGAGTACTTAGGTTGAGAACTTGACAGGTGCTGCCTAAACAAGTACAATTTGTATAACCGCTATCCAGTGGAGCAAGCAGTATGTGTCTCAGTTGGCAGCTGAAAGTAAGGATGTAAGTTGTTTCTGAGCCAGCCATCACACAGAAGTAACTCTTTGCAGAGTTTTCGCATTCATTGTTAAAGTTGAATTGTTGCTTGAAGGTACCAAGCAGAAAACCAACAAAATCAAAACAGATTTTCAGAAGGGCAAGGAAGTGTGCCAACAAATACACTATATGGGGCTTCACCTTGTCAAGATTTTGGCATGCATAGACTTGAGAGGAAAAAAAAAAAAAGAAATCACCTTTTGCCACTTGCTCTAAGAAATTTCAATCTTCTGAAAAGGTACGATGGAGTAGCTTGTAACGTCAAAGCTGATAAGCAGCTCCTGCATGGAAGACAAAGCAGTTCTGTTTTGCACTGCAACATTTTGTCTTCAAACTAATCAACAACATTAGCAGCAAATAAACTCATTTATTAAAGGAAAGGCCTTTCTGCTCATGTTCTTAGCACTGGCAGCTGGTCTCCCTAAGATTGCATACTTCAAGTCTAGCCCCCAGAGGAACAGAGGAAGGAATCAGGGGAGAAAATTCTTTTGGTATACACAGGTACTGCTTGAATAAAACTCAAACAATACAGATTACCCTGTTAGCCAAATGGGAACACATGGGAACTTCACTTATGTTTGGACTAAGTTTTTTTTTTCATTTTTTTCGGTCACTATCTCTGCCAGAGGTTTTCAGACCGGGTCCAAAACAAAAATACTGTCACTTAAGGGGTGCTGGTGATGGAGGAAGATGCTATAAGAAATGGAGATCCTAGAAAATTCCTGAACATCCAAAGCAAAATTGATTCTAGCAATATTCCTAATATTCCTAGCAACCCCTCACGCACACAGCAGGGCATTCAAGCCAAAACTGGATCGGCAAGAAAGGGAAAATATCTTTCTTACTAGAATATTAATTTGTTTGTCTGTTGAGACTAAGAGGGTTATTAGAGAGAGAGAGAGAGAGAGAGAGAGAGAGAGAGAGAAACAGCCTAAGAAGCTGTAGGAATGCTTATTGTCCTAACTTCAACAAAAAGTTTTTATGTACTTTTTACTTATTAATTCCCTAGCAGGGTTTTAGTAAGGGCTCTTCTGGACAGGGATCAGTGGAATTCCTAATCAAAACCACAACATGAAAAAAGTACAGTTTCTGCTTCTCTACATGAAATATTTAGTGTAAAATCCCATGAGCTGCAGTATAATGACATCACATTAATGGAAGGGGGAGAGAAAACCTTTCAACAATTAAGAGCAGCCTTGCTGCGAAAATGCACAGGCAGTTGTCAGGCTGTCACTTATATATCAACCACAGCACATTGGACAGTACTGCAGGCTACTGTAAACCCATTTGTCTCTCTTTAATGGGCTACATCAGGAAACAATAAAGCCTATAAACTGAAGGAGGTATTCTTCATTTGCTTTTCAGCAGAAGG
Source organism: Rhea pennata (assembly GCF_028389875.1). Taxonomy (NCBI): domain Eukaryota; kingdom Metazoa; phylum Chordata; class Aves; order Rheiformes; family Rheidae; genus Rhea; species Rhea pennata. The sequence goes on along the minus strand of NC_084670.1, from coordinate 8,959,610 downwards.
ACAACATCACTTAAAAAGACACTGCGGTACCACCTACAGCTGCCTTCAGAGCCTGTTCCACATTTACAGGCTCACTCTACCCACGACAACCCGAGCGCAAGCTTGAAGCGGCTCCGAAAAAGTCAGCAAACCTATCCTGGTGCAAGAGAGAAAGGGACTTGGCTTCATGTGTGTTTAGTTCTCTGGGAAAAAAAATAATAATAATTTGCATAGACCAGTGAGCAAAATTCTTTCCACCTTCTGCATCACCAACAAAATTGCCAGCTAAGGTCTGGCTCCAGAGTCGTGGCTGTTGATAAAATAATGCACGAGGCAAGAAGAACGCAGCCTGAATTTTAGATACTAGGCTGAGCATGCAGCACTGGCAGGTACAGAAATCTTGTTTTGACTTTAAAACTGAGCAAATCTGATCTGGAAGTTCACTGATGGAGAATAAGTATGGAAGAAACTGATTTCAGATTGTATCTTTTGAAAGGACGAGTTGACAGGACAAAAATAGCGAATGCAGTAGGTACCTGACTGCAATTGTTACCTTTGTTTAAGCAGAGATTGCTGTAATGTTCAGGAGCTACATAAAAGACTCTGCAATATGCAATCAAGTCACAGGTCTGAAAACATACCCAGAAATATCCAGTAACTTTCACAAATGATAAGAGCTGGGCAGATAAAAGAAGTAATTACATCTTCTTTGACACTCTAGTTATTTTTAGTGCTTTAATCAAGGGCCCAGTTCTTCTCCCTTTCTTCACACCAAATAATCATTTACTCCATAATTATTTTCACTATTAGGGCTATTAGCAAATTAAGTTACTATCCAGGCAGAGTTAAGAGAATCAGAACTTAGCCCAACACAGGCAAGACAGGAAAGAGCATCTCTGACCAAATACAGCATCATCAGTGGCTAAAAAAGCATCCATTTAGCATCTCTGCTTGGCACGCCCAGCCCAGAGCTGGAGGCTAAGGTTTTCTCACTGTGATATTTAACCAGTGGCCTCTCTCCAGGGCTGCACTAATCAGGCCAACTGAGCTAGATTATAGTCTGACGCAGAGAAATACAGATGGCTATTAAGGGTTGGACTGTGACCAACTCATTCAAAAATGCTATCCGATAACAGCCATTTCTGGGCAAATCCCAGAAAAGAGGGTGAAAATGAAAATATTTCTTAAGCAGTAGGTTTTTAGTTTGATCCCCCATATCAAAGCCTTCCACAATTACAAGCCTTGGGAATGGCTCGGTACATTGTTCACACATTTTTCTTCACTAGTTCAGTGGTCTATATCAGGGCAGAAAAGTCAAGAGCCGATACGAGAACCTTTCGGATTGCTGAACGTTGTGTTGGACCCACGCCAGTGCAAAGCCCGCAGCAGGCTTGCGGAAAGGTGAATAAGCAACATCCAGATGACCGGGCATAAGGAAGAACACAAGTCAGAGGCACTGAAGTTTTGTTTGCTCTGACGGGCTGCAAGGGATCGACAGTCAGAACAGAGTCCGCACATGGTCATCACCACTCCCAACAAGTATTGGCATGTGTCAGGTTTGGTATCACACCAAAACGTGTCATATTTGGGTTGCATTTCATCTTCAGCATTTCACTGCAGTTCTCAGCTCCTGACGTGCAGATACTGTCGCTGAGCGTAGCGCTCTCAGCCTTGCTCAGTCAAGCAGGAAACACTGATTGCTTCTTTCTAACTGCTTCCTCTCCAGCCCCCATAGCGCTTGCTCTGTGCCACCAGCTTAAAAAAAATGCAATGCAGAAAGCCACCAAAAGGAGGGTTGTTATACTAAAAAACAATATTTTTAAATATGTGTTCCCTTGAAAGAAGCCAATTTTCAAAGCTTCATTCTATTTTTTGTTGAACCTTTATCTGGAAGGCAGGACATTTAGAGGGGCGGGGAGAGAAAGAAAGAGCACCAAGCCTAAGCACGGCTGTGAAAGCCAACTGTGGGTGTGATGCTGGCTGTGCCGACAGCCACAGAGCTGCATTGCTCATGAGGTGCCACTCAAAGACTGCGGGAAGGAGAGAGCGGCAAGGTGGGAAAGACACCATGTTGTTTTTGAACAGCAGAATCTTTTCCCAAAGTTCAGAGTAACTCCCAGTCAGATCCCTCCCTCATTTTTTAAGTTCCTTCTAGCAAAAATCCCATCCAGCTACTCTTTCAAAGGCTTCCTCTAAGACAAGGCCTCCCCTGGCGTGTCCTTGCAAGATTTACCATGACTCCAGCTTGAATTAGCATATGGCCTGCGTGTGCCTGAAAAGCATCTTCTGTGCATGGCTTTAGGCTCAGTTGTGAGCCTTTGAGTCAGGCAAACCTCAAGGCAGGCATCTGCAGTACCAGCAAGTCCTCTCCATGCAAGTCAAACATGACTTCAGAGAGGACACTGAGGTCCACATAAAAGACCAGAACAAACAGGTATTCCTGCAGTTCTGTAAATTCACAACCAGTTAGCACAGAGAGACAACTCTAGCTTTGCGCCACCACCAGAACAGAAAAGTGTCATCATATTAAGGTGATTCTGGGGCAATCTTGGGCACCCTGGCACAAGGGAAGTTGATTCAGATGCAATGCAATATAGTGGGGGACTGTAGCTGGAAGACTTCCACAAATGGGGTAATTAAGAATAATTCTGCACAAATCTTATCTCATACAAACACCAAAGAAGTGAAGCTACTTTGTTCAAGAAACAACTTCTTGCTGCAGCGTAAGTTATCAGTAACCTCAACAGGGTGCGAGGCACAGTAATGTGAATGAACTATAGTAAAAGCCCTGGTACACCCTGACCTAAGTCAATTGAATAAATGGGATATTATTCCAGGCCTCATTTCCAGAAGAATCCATCTGACAGCTGTTACCTTGCAAAGTGAACAGAGAGAGCTTTTATTTTCTTTACTGAATTGAAGCACCCCAAGAAGATATGCTACATGAAGAACTGTGTCTTTATAGATAGCTGGAAATCTGTGAAGACCCTTCAGTCCCTCTACAACAGGATGCTTCTAGCAGCTATCTCATGTGGTGAGCAAAACAACCCTGTAGAAAACTTGATCAACTGATATATAGCTTAATTATGATTTGTGAGGTCCTCAAAGATCTTTAGCTTAAAAAGCAATGTGTTATTTATTATTAAAAAAAGGGGGAGGGGACTTTCTTGACCTCAGGAAAGCACTGTGGATGCAAAAAAACCAAAAACAAATTATCTGTTCAGAATAGAGTCACTAAACAAGACAGTATTTTTTTTTTTCCAAATCAGCCTTTTGAAGTTATACACAGCAAGGGCAGATGTATCTAAATTCTTGTAAGAAAAGAACAGCTCACCTACTTATTGTTTTGGGATTCTAAGAGGATCAAAAGAGCCATTTTAATGCTCCAAATCCCCCACAGAAATCTCTCTAAAATACATGTCAAGCAAGTCTGATGGAAGGGGGGGGAATATATAATGATTTAGGCAGATCTAAGTACAGAAACTTGTGAGCATTTCCACTGAATGCAAAGCAGTAATTAAATGCTTCCTATAGAAAAGGACGTCTGTCCCCCGGACGCTTCTGTCAATCTGCATTTAACAGACGCAGCAGCCTTCTCAGTTCAAGCACACGAGCGCTCGAGTTCTCTGCTGCAGTGACCTTCACTGTCAGCCCAGCCTGTCCTGCTCAATATCCACAGCTCTGCCTGCAACATTATGCGGACACGTGTGGGGATGAAAAGATGTAAAAAGGAAAAGCGTGATGAACAGGCAAACCATTGGCCCCAATTAAAAAATTAAGCAGGTGTCCAGAGACTGTCAGTCTGAAGATGGAGCATCTACATTTAATTAAAGGGATAAGTTTAGCAGAAAATGCCACTCCAGCTACTGTCAGAATGCATGATTAATTTGTGATAAAATACCCAGCACTGTCTAACAGAAGCAGACGGCTGGGGGACACATATTTACACAATCACTTGTTACTTCTTCAAGATATTATCAATGACCCTGGGCTTAGTGTCAGTGCATGAAAATGAAATTCTCACATCTGGTCTTCTGAAGTTTCAGACTTACCGGAGGCTTTTTGAAGTAGCCCAGCTCAACGGCATGCCAAAGCGGGGGAACGACAAAACAAGCTGTCTGCTGAAGCCTGCTGCGTTACCATTCTCGACAGGGTCACTTGCCTCCTCTCTTCATCTCAGTTCATCCGTCCATCTCCAGCAGCAACATAAGGGCATGGCCTTCCTGAAGCTCAGCTATGCCAGTTCTTTCCAAGGGACTCCTCAACTCATTTCCCAGCCACAGCAGTGGATGCTGCACCTGCTGCTAATCAACCACTGTTTCAATTAGCAGTTTGGGGTTTTTGTTTTCTAAACCTCCCCCACAATCAATATACTCAGCTATTGAGATCTTAAGGAGCACAATTTCTCCTCAGTCTTAATGACTGTTCTGTAAACTATTTTTGTAGGATAACCTGCCCAACAGTAACTTGAAAGTTTCACTTTTCATGCCCACTTGATCGTGTTGGAACAATTTGAAGATCCTCACCAGTTTTCACCAAATACAGGAATTATTTTACTTTCAGCTTCTGGGACTGTAGATGAGACTTCCAGGATCCCAGTGTTTTATTCCCAGTTTTCTACTTCCTCTGGTAAGAGCAGATTGCCTTTCTCTGGCGTGGGTTGCACAAGTCCCTCCCTTCTCCCCTCAACCCATGAACATGGTCATTGCTTTGTTTCATGTAGGTTCACTGCAACAGTTATAGGCATTGAGTGAACACGGCTCTGAGGACACATCTGTGGACCTTCTGCTGAGTCACTTCTCTGTGTCTGCACTCAGATATCATAGTAAACACAGAAATCTCCACTGAGGGCTCTGTTTCACACAACAGGTGGTCTCAGAAATCTAATAACCGCCTCTTTTCAGGCTAGCGAGTGAACACATGGGACCCATATCAAATGGGTCAAACCCTTTGAGAAAAGAAATGATTTTATCTCCCCAAACATGCCACAGTACAGTCAACATTTAATAGGATATTATTTGATGCAGCTGACCTCTGACTGGATTTTACTTCCTAATCTAATTCCTCAGATAGCCTAGAAATAAGGCAGGAACCATCACCTCCACCAGAAACAAAACATTTCTTTCTAACCCTCTAACCCATAGCCATGCCAGCCATACTCTTATTGACATGGCATGACAGAGGTTACTAAGATTTTACTAACATAGTTTCAAATATTCCACAGGCACAGACAAACTACTATAGTGTGAAAATAGATTAAAAAAAATCACTATTTACTTTAGCAGACCAGTTCATGCAAGTCTTGACATGGCACTCTGCACATTCAGGACTTCCAGTCCTGAAGTCCAGTTCAGGCCATACTTCATTTGTGCTCTGTGCTTGCACAAACAACCCATCCCTTAGAACAGCGGGAAGTTGCTCAGAGCTGTTGACACAGGGGGATAAGCAGATTGGGAACTCCAGCTGGCTGATTGTCGGGCTCTAGGTAGGTAATCATGCAAAGGTGCACAGGATGTGCCTCTGCTTTTGTTCCTGAAAGGTTGATGACAGAATTTGTTATAAACACCTTCAATGATGTAAATACCTTTTTAAATAAGTTGCCAACAGCTACTGATCAACTACCATCAGCAAGGACCTAAATGATTGATAACCTGGCATACTGCTACATCTGCTTTCAACAGATAAGCAGAGGAGAGTTAGATAATGCTATGGAAAATATCCAGGTAACCAACAATAGAGCCAAACCAAACAACCATAATCAAGAACAGGATATGGGCATAGGTATTTCCAATTTGTATAGTCATGTGTTTGAGATATCCTCCACTGCCCCTGAAGCACTGAACAGATTGAAGGGAACAGGACTTAGATGACATAACTTTGTTACTTGAGACTGTAGTATCCATATCCCAGCTGCAGCAAGCTAAGTCAGCATCTTAGATCTTCATTCACAGAAGTATTAACTGTCAAAGGAATGCCATGAATACTCCTTCAAAAATTCATGCCACGAAAAACCTGTTATTAGCATTTCACTTCCTCATTTGGATGCTTGGTTGAATTCATAGTTGCAGCATTAATACTGCCTGTATTAAAACTTCCTATAGGAAAAACCTCCTAAACCAAAAACCTTCCAAAGAGGTTTCCCACCTCACACAACATAACTTCCATGATTTCCTTGGGCAGCTATATAAAAGGATAGTATGGAGTTGTTATACCCATGAAATTAACTTCTCCAGGCATGTTATGCAGATCCCAATTACCTGACCACATCTGGAGCCTTCTGACTGGAAGGATGAGATGCAACATACCTCTATAAATGCCTCCACAAATATAGAGCTTCAGAAAGGTGGGCATCATCTAGATGCTAGATAAAAGCACTAAAAGGGGAAAAAGAATGCAGCAGAAATACGTATTCAACAGGGCATCGCATAACCCCTTGGAGACTGATCATAGAGTTTACACGTTAATATCACACAGGGGCGAACTAGGCTAGTTGTGGGGCTCTTTGACCCCTTTTCTAGCCACTAGACTACCACACTGCTTCCTTTCCCCTTTCAAAGGAAGGGAGACTTTTGCAGACTTTCCACAGTTCTAGCATTTTCAGTAATTAAACTTATCTCTGAGGCAATCACATTTGGGATTACCAGGTTTCCTATCTCCAGGCTAATGGGGTCAAAATGCTTAGCTGCCCTCCTGCCTGCCAGTTTATAGCATTTTGCTAATGGATCATTTCCTTCCATGGGGATAATACATTGGCTATTAGATGTTCTCTTGTTGCACTGTGATTTTAGGTGGTCAGGCAGTAATAATAAGTGCTCTAGTTATATGGGATACTTTATCGCCAGATTAAATAGAGTAACAAAGCAGTAAGAATAACTTCTTGCTCATGACCTTGCTGGCAAGGCTTTCAGTCAAAGACAAGGGGGACTCCTGTAGCTAGCTCAGTGGTTCTTCAGCTTCCACCTTGCTTATGCTCAGCCACCCATTTTAACATGTTTGTACTTCCAAGTTACAATACCACCCTGAATACTATGTATAAATGTCTGTGCCTAAGAAGAATCCCAGAAAAATTGGTTTCCATCTACTTTATAGCTCCTTTCCCAGAAGTTCTGCATCTGTAAAGCTTTTCTTCTCGTTTTTCCCCCAACATTATTCATGCCTTTATTTTACACTGTTTCAGTCTTCCTTCTCTGCAGTATCCCACTGCAGTAGTCAAAGGTCTGACGAGCAGCTCTGTGTATTGCTGTGGGAGGAAGAAGTAAAGAGAGTATGCGGTGTGTGACCTACCCTGTCTGCGCAGAATGGGGTCTCTCCCTACACACCAGCATTACTTATACCACATTCAGACCCACAGATATTGCTGTTTCCTTCCACTCTCAGCCACATGAAGCTTGCTTTGACATGATATCAAAAAAAAATATGACTAACTAGATATCTAATGTGTCCTGGTCTTACTGTAAGATGGGATGACAGTGACTTGTCCCCACAATGTTGATTTTATGGTAGGAGCATTTAGTATGACTCATTAGACCCTACCAAGTGAATGAGCTAAAGTGATCTTTTTTTTTTTCCTATGGTACTTCAAGGCTATTACATTGCACAGAAAGTAATCATCACTTGTCAGGCTCTCCACTTTGCACACAGAGCCTTATTTCCATAGAGGTGAAAATTTAATAGTTCATTCAAATGCTCTTATTTTAGAAAATTTAGTACAATCACTGTGAACCTCACTTAAAATAAAAAAGGCAAAACACCACAGACTACAGACAACGACTCTGCTGACAGGGTTCCCATTCTCAAGAGCTCAAGACAAGGTGAATTAAAGTTAATTGGGGGTAAAATGAAGCGCTTTAAAGTGCGTCTCTGGAGCTCATAAAACTGGAAGAAACACAGAGATCTATTTAATTATCTGTGGGTGTGAGATTTGTTTTGTGGAAACCATAGTATTCGATCCACTTGTTCCTCTCACTGTCTCCACCTGTGATGCCTTTAGACCTCATGGGCTAAGCCATCTGCCTGCACCAGAGACTGACAAAGCTCAAATTTGGACTCCATTTAAAAAAAGTGCAAAGTAAAAGCTTGATAAATTATTATTTTAATGCAACACAATGACACTAAAATACAAATGAAAAATGCCTCGGACTGGTCCAGACCTGCCTTTGACTGCAGAATAGATTTATCATACTGCGTACAACCTGTGATTTGTTCTGGGATCTTTCTGAGCGAAAGACAAGTCGTTAACGTCCTCTAAACATCCTCAAGGAGCCGTAAGACAAAGAGAATAATCATGCAGAGACGGAGTTTTGAATGGGATCCTGATTTAGGCATCTTGTATCTCATCTTCTATCGTGTGGCTTCCAGCAGGTGTACTGATTTGCTCTGAGATCTGCACTCCTGGCTGAACTGGCCAGGCACTTTTTTTTTTTTTAATGGGTTTCCAACAAAAACAACGTGGAGGGGGGGCACAGGGAAAGAGGGGTTGTACAGGGGGTCTGCGAGAGGCACGCTAGGCGCTCTGCCCCCCGGACAACGCTGCTCTGCAGCTCGCTCGCTGAACTCCCGCTCACATCAGGGAGGCGCCAGGTGCAGATACGACGGGAAAACAGCCGGGGCTGCCGCAGAGCGGGGGCCAGAGCCGGCGGAGGAACGGTGCCCTGCCTTCCTAGCACCTTTTGATTCAACCAGAGCTACGGGCATAGCCTGCCTCCTGCAGCTGCCTCCACCAAAGGCCGGGCCCTGCCCTGAACGTCACGTCTGAAATTCCAGAGTTATGAAGAGGCTGGATGTCAAGTGGTCCCTCTGGGCCACACATTAATCTAAGGTGGACAAGTCCAGCCACAAGCATGTTCACAGTCCAATTATAGGCATAACTAAAGAGCATACAGTGTCAAAACAGGCTGTGCGGTAAGGACCCTTTCTCTTTGAAACACTTGTTTGATGAACTCAGGCTAGTCGGTATAAGGATATTTTACCGGATTATACTATGGGTAGAAAGGATAGAAGAGAGCACTACCTGTCATCTTGAGTTTAATATGAGGATCGCCGTCAACACAGATGTAAAGTCAGAGTGCTCTAATGTGAACAATGGTAATTTCTCAGGGCAAATTCTTTGGTATGTGTATATATATATAAAAAAAAATGCATCTCTGGATTGCAAGCCTGCATGCGATAGCAAATCATGTTCCAGTTAAAGGAAATCAAGCTTGCAAGAGACATGTATGATGACCCCAAGCTCATGAAGTACAGGTGGAAAGTCTTTAAATTAAGAGTCTTTTTTTTTGCTTGGAAAATAAATACTCTTTTTCCTACTTCCTTTATGTTGCTTCCCTTTGATGAGTAATAAATGAAAAGGCAGTTGAAAACAGAATGCCAGTGCAAAGCCCCAGATTTAAAAGGGACAAGAATTCCATCTGTCATAGAGAAATTCAAAAAAAAAAAAAATCTAAAAGTACCAGCACAGAGCCCACCTGCCAAGAAGGTTTTATGTTTATGTTAAGTGTGGCTTTAAGGAACAGAAATGTTCTTGCAGATAAAGGCAGTCGCAAGAATGACTAACCAAGATGCACAGACAATAATTCCCTCCTTTGATTTCCTCCGCTGTCACTACTACTATCAGTTAGGCATCTGAACGAAAATCAGCTTATAAACTTTGATCCTTTTAAAAGCAGAAAAAGAGACCCGTAATCCAGAAATCCTTAGAGGAAAACAGAACTTTAGTGTCCTGCTACACACCACCTCCAGTGCAACACAGACTGCAGGTCGAAATGCATCAGGCCCCCCATGTCCTTCCTTTGCAGGCCTGTGGCTTACCCTGAGCACCCCAGGGCCCCGGTGGGAAAGGTGCTGAGACGCTGGAGTGTCATCTTGTGCCAATGGACCTCTGTGCTCTTAGGGCACTTTGCTCTTTAGCCCAGCCCAGGGAGCGTAGTGTTCTTCACAGCTGACTCTTCTTTCCAGACTTAAAGGGAGGAGAGTTTTGGATTGGTATTTCTGCCAGGAATGGAGAGGACTGAGTCTTCAGCTCTACCAAAGAGAAGGTGCTCTAAACAGAGCAGTCTGAGAAGGAACCTGACCCCTCCCCTCACTGTTTTGCTCCTAATATGTTCAGATTCTGAAATATCCATCTTCCTTCCCCAGAGCTCAGCCCTTCCCAGAATACAGGAGGGTTACTATACCTTTACACTGAATTAGAATACTTTATTCTTATTCCTTTTTTTATGCCTAAGGCCAGAATTCAAGAGTTGGAGAATGAAAATGCAACGAGCAATGCCTAGGAACAAAAAGCACATACTATGAAAGATGAAATAGGATGAGAAATAGGTAGCTCTGTGGCAATGTAATTACTTCAGAAAGTAATTAGCTGTCCTAAGATAGTTCTTGAGGGCTACCTGAAAGATCTCTGTGGTCCCAGTCCTTCGTGGATACTCACATCACAGAGCTAACACTAGGCTCTGGATATAAGAAGCTCCAAATTGCAGAAATATCACCTGCTTCAGCACAAAAGATCAAATCCCGGTATACATCTAGTGTTACCTGCTCACTTGATTACACACGTACACAGACGCAATCTAGTTACAGAGACTTACCAAGTTATCCGCTGGTTGCTTGGCTGTGTGCTAGGTCTTACCCTTCCCCAGCTGAAAGCTGAAATGGGTTAGCCTAACCTCCTCACATGCATCCTGTTGGGACCAAAACAGGAAAGCAGCCGCAGGAGAATGAGCCAAACCCCACGCCGAATCGCAGCATCAGGAGAACAACACACAGGGTCTATAGTTCCTAGCTATCTCCTCCACACTAGTGCACAATCATTTAACAGTTAGCCCTGACTTCCCCCTGCAGGGTGCACGATCAGCACTGGGGGCAGCTTTGCACGCTCCCTGTTTCCCGAGACCTACTCGGTGGCATGCCAACTTGCTCCATTAACCCATCTTTATGGGGCTGAACCACTCGTAAGACACCTGAGTTTTCCGAATAGAGCCTGTCAGCTCCACAACCCCTACGGTACCTTGTTCCTCCTAGAGTCTCCCTGTGCCCTACAGAGAGGCCAGAGCATCCACACGCAAGACTCTGCTCTGAAGCAAACCTCATTTTTATCCCTTTTCCTAACAAGGAAGCTTACACAAGATTTTTTTCCTCCCCCATCAGAACCTAAGGGATACTACTGCACTTCTGTGCGTCTTGCTGAAAGACGGCCACAATGAATCAACCTCGCTCTCTCTGCCGCATTTTAGGTGCCTCTCCACTAGATTGGTTGCACATACAACGTGCACCCCAGGTTACGCCCCTCGGCAGGGCTATCTGAACAGTCCTGTCCTCCAGTTGCCATGCCCTGCAAAGCAGCGCTGGCCGCTGCGTGTCAGTAATTGAACTGTGGTTCTGAAAAACAACAGGCTTAGCACCCCTGCACCCTGGCCATTAACTGTAATTGTATTCTACATCAATCACACGAGTTTTCCCCTAAAAGGTTATTAGGCATAATTTTTACTATGCAAATAGTTCCAGCTTCATTAATGGATTTTTGGTTTCCAGTAGAAGTTACCCTTTGATGAATGTCTCCAGATGTCAGTATCTGAAAAATGTATTGAGGGAAGAAAATTCTCTGATGCAATGTAAAAAGTTCCATTGGAAGCAGAGGGTTGGGAAATATAGGAATTTTAATTGTTTTAATTAAATTTCTATCTCATGGTCATTTACAGATGTTCCAAAGTGGCTCTAAATTAAAGAGAAATGTCACAGAACATGGATGCTTCTGTCAAAAAACAGCATTAAAAATGACAAGTTCCAAACAGCCTGAAGACTCCAGTTAAAATCAAGGAGTCATTGTTTTAACAGCTCAACCAAGGCAAACAGTAGGTAGGAAGCGGGTGGGGAGGGATGAGAACACATCAGATCTGACAGTCAGCTATGGAAATGAAGGATGGATGACCAGGGAAAAGCTGTCCAGCAGAATACCCCACCAACAGGAGACCTATGGATTTTTAGATGTTTTCCCCACTGTAACTGGTATCTTTTCTATCATCTTGTCTTTAATGGTTTCAGACTGTTACTACAGCCTCAGTAATTGCCTTTTCCTAACCACAGATTAAAAAAAAAAAAAAAAAAAAAAAAAAAAAAGCCTAAAACTTCAGCTGATGAAATGTATCATCTAATATCAAGATTTGCTGGATGAAGGATCTTCCCACCCCCAACCCCAAGCCCCAGATCAATGGGGAAGAGAAATTTGTGTGGGCTGCATTTCCTCTGCTTTCTTCATTGTTGGTTTTTCCTTATCAGCACTGCTGGGAGAAATCTCTTTCAGAATATTTTCTCATTTATATAGTGAGAAACCTCTGCTGGTGTGTTTGGGTGGGAGATCTTATTTTATTTTTTATTCATTTGCTTTTTTTTATTTTATTTTTATTTTTTTTTAAGAAAGGCCATCTGCCTAAACTTCTCCTTACACTCTCTTCCACTTAGGTTTACACTGGAGAAACTCAATTATAAGAAATACAATAAATATTTATTGAACTGGTGAAAGCAATAGCATATGCTGAACACGCTCTGTTTTCCTGGATTTTTTCCCCCACCCTGCATCAAGCCCTTGTTCTGTCAGAATTGTTTTCATGTTAGTATTAGTCAGTCACTCCCCATGTGTCAGTAAATGCAAAACATGCCTGCTGTGAGACAGCGAGCGCGGGTGCCACTTTGCAGTTCCTCGGGATGAGAGCTGGCACGCAGACAACACACGCACAAAGGATGACAGGCACCACCGCCTGCTTTTCCCCAAACAGCAAACCGGGGAAACGATAATACCTTGGGAAGCGCATAGACCTGGAGAAGCCAAAAAGCAGCTCCTCCTCGCCGACGACGGCGGCACGTCTCCTCGGCACAAACCGGCCCCGTGCCGCACCACCACTTGAGGAAGCCAGCTTCTGCCCGCGGGGTCAGGCGTTATGGTCTGGGAGCAGAGCCTGTCAAGCGGCCATCTGTAGATGGTTTGCTAACTTGCAGACATTTCGATAGTACAGCTCATCATGGCAGACTCAGCCACATCATCCTGCTGCAGAAAAGACATGCTTATTTCCCTTCTATCTAGCAAGAACACTAACTTTGGATGCCCTCACTTGTGGGGCCTCAGGACTGGTCTAACTGCAAGTCTGGAGCTCTAAAGACTAGCCTACAAGCCCACGAGCTCACGTCAGACCATGTTCTGCCTGATGACGGCCAAATCGCAGAGGCTCAGCTCTCCAGATCACTTGGGCGCTGCTCAGCACCCCAAGCTGCTGGCTGGCAATGGAGCCACGAGTCCCACCCCAAGCACCCACAGCCAGTCCAGCCAGGGTCAGTACAAGTGTTTGGAAGAACAAGCAGCTCAAGATCTTCCTTAGAGGAATCAAACCCTACATCCAAAACTGAAGAGCAAGGACCTATGTGATCTGATCCCACACCGTACAGAAAGACTGTGGTACAGTCCGGAAATTAGCTCAACCTTTCAGCTTGCAGCAGAATGCCACAGCCAGAAGAAATTATAGGACAGGAAATTATTGTTAACTGGATCCATTGTTATTGTTTTACCATCTGTTAGCTTCAGGTTAGTGTTTTTCATAGCTCATAGATTAGTTTTCAGCACTGCATCCAATTTCCACTGACCGGAAACAAAATAAAACAAAAAAAAAGTGCTCAGATCTTGATCAGGAGTTCACCTTCAATTCCCAGGGAAGACTTCTTTCATGAAAACTGCTACAGAGCCATTAATGAGCTGTTGTACTCAAGACCTCTATTTAATCTCCCCTCCATCAGATGGCACCTTCAGCATTTCAGTAACACAGGCTTCCCACTACACCTGGCACTTGCATAACGCTTCACCTTCTCTAAGCACTTAATTGGCATAATAAATTAGTGTCCATAGTTTGTCTTAGCACTAACACAGAATGACAGCACCCCACTCTGGGTTTCCGGTATCCTCTTTCTTCAGCACATAACCTTTAAGGAACTGATTCCTCTCCACCAAGTAGCACTTTATGGACAGAATCTCACCAGTTGCTGTGAGCCAACTAGGCCTAGAAAGCAGGCTAGGAATAGCCACATGGAGCAGACAGATCATCATCTCTTAACATGAATCTGTATCTAGCGATGAAGGAGGGTTAACTACCACTGGCCATGGGCAAAGAGCACACGTCTGGGCTGCTATTGAGGTTTGGCTGATATGTGGTAACCTAATCACACTCATCAGCATCCATCTCCACCAGGCTGAACTCTGCCCAGTGCTGTAATTGCCAGTGGCATTATCATGATCATCTGGTGGGGTATCAGAATAACTTTATACTCTGACTGAGCCTATAGACATATCTGTCAAAATGCAGAGCTATCTTCCTACTGCATAGAGCAAGCATTCACATAGATACTGCCATTTACAGAATAAAAGCCAATTCAAAGGTTTACTTAGTATGCAAGATTGGGTCTCTTTGCAGCAGAAGCACCTTAGCCCAAGCAAAGGTCATGATCCATTTGATGGTGCAGGGAATTAGGAGCCATTGAGTGACATTCAGTGTGGAGTCAGAAAGGAGATTCACAACAGTCTAATTGTTAAATCAATCTCAGCAGTAACCACCCTGTTTCTACAAAGAGCATCCAAGAAGCTGAGTGCCTGGATGCTTATTTAACTTGTGCTATTCATCACATTCTCCACCAGCTGTTTGCTTCCCCTAGGAGCACTGATTCACCCTCATCACAACACTGCGTTGTAAATGTCACCATCCTTCCTGCACATGCAGGCAATTCCTTCCCCTGTGCCACAGGAGCGCTACCATCCACCACAAAGACTGTTGAGCGCCTACACACCGTGGCCTGGCTCAGGCCCAGGCTCAAACACATCAAGAGACTCCTCTTGTGTTTGAGGAATACTAATATCTTTGTCAAGTCAGGCCTTTACTCCTTCCCCTTTATGAAAGCAAAAAGCTCTTTTAGAAAACAGTTATGGAAGTTTTCCAAAGCCCCAAGCCATGGAAATTGATGTGACCCATGCCTGTAAATAGCCTGGCCCTTCCCCTGTTAGATGTATGTACAGAAACATGCATGCACATACACAGCACCCAAGTACCCCTGAGAAGCGAAGAAAAGCTGTTTAAATGTCTGCACTTCCTTCTTCCCAGCAAAGCATATTGGTGCCTTCACTTCATCCAGTAAACTCTTCCTTAAAGGATAAGCACCTGCTCAAGAGAAGGCTTAGTAAGCACAAGCGCTGCCTACAGCAAAACACTTCAGGGTAGGAGTCATTCTTGGACATCTTGTTTGGCTAGGATTTAATAAGTGCAAAAAGTATTATAGTCAAGCATAATACTCATTTCCTAAAATAATCCTCTGACACTTGCTGTTTCAGTTGATTAGAAACACTGCTTAAGTAATAGAAATTCCTGATGAGTAACCCAGGAGTCCAAGTCAAGTTTCTTTATTTTAACCTAAGGCAGTTAACTTCTCTTCATCCTAAGTGTTTACAAGTGCAGAAACACTTGTAGGAATTCTTCTGTTACCATCAACTTAAACATCATGTTTTCCCAGCAGTGGTACAGATAGTGGATGATTAAGCTTTTGATGCCTAAACGCTGATGTGTTTGGGATTAAGCATACAGGCCTGTACACTTAAGGTCTGTTTTTTTATTTTTCATATTTCAATAAGCAGGAGCAGAGAGGGAATTTCAGCCTGTAAGACTCCATGAGCAAGCACAGGAAAGACCTCAGGCAACAGCAATGGGATATTGCCAGGCCTAGGTGAGTTCCACAGGTTGGAAGCATCTGTCTTCAAGAAAACTCACTGTCAGACAAGATATTTTCAATAAAGAGATGAAACTGATGGGAGGTTTTCTTTCTGCATTTGTCTCCTTTTGGCACAGCAGACCCGCGTGCATGAGAAGGAGCTCTGACTTGACAGTGAGTTGTAATGCTTTCCCTCCTTATCAAGGCAGGGCAGATGAGACAGCCTCTTCTATAGATGGCTTTTTATTGAAAGACCAGAAGTTCTGACACAGTTTGCATGAAACATGGCAGTTCAGAAGAGTCACCTAGAGCTCTGGTATTTTTTGAGATCTGACAGTCCCAGAGCTGAAACTGGCAGGGGTCGTTAGCACAAGACAGGAACAAGCCTGGCTCTCCCACCATCAGGTCAATGCGTGCTTCAGGGGTGGGGTGGAGGGGTGGAAAAAAGTTCAGTGAAGCTCCCCAATTATGATTAGGTGTGCCTCAGCACTTCAAGCAAGACCTCTTGCAGCCAACTGCCTGTTCTGGTGGGAACCAAAGTTACAGGCTGGGGAAGGGGATTGATGGTTCAGTATCAAGTAGGCAGAGGAAGGTGGTGGCAACCTTAGAGGCTTTGATCATGCAGTTTGAGCTCCTATTTATGCCACAATTTCATCAATTTAACCTGTGTTCAACTCAGGCAGCCCTGCAACGAAGCAGGGAGCACTCCAGCACCTCTGCCCAGTGAGAAGAGGTCTTATCATATCCCAGCAAAACAACCCAAATGGAGGAGGTGCATTTGGCAGCACCTCTCCAGGGCTCTGCTGCTCCTAACATGTCACTGCTTCCACTTGCGCTGGCAGGGAGTGGCTGAGAAACTCAGGTGAGAGACAGATGGAAGGACATGCATTCAGCCCAGCACAGGTACAGGGTGGGGAAGACTTCGTTGCAATTTTAATGATGCAGAAGAGACCTAGCCTTTCCCTGGGTGATTTACCTAGAAATTATTTCCAATCACTTCAAGTTTGCTCAAGGAATCCAAGAATCTAACCCATAAAATCCTGACATCTACACTACGTAAAAGAGCTGCCAGCACACTGGAAAAAAGTGAAATAAAAGAAAAACAACAAACACCTTCACAAGAGATAGTCTCCATCCAAACACAGATGCACGTTTCCACTTATTATTGCACAGCCACACACAGCCCAAAACATATTTCTAAACTCAAATGGTTCATTATTAATGAGAACAAAGAAAATGAAAACAATGTCATTAGGGGAGAGCACCCCGTGTGAACACCCCCTGCTCCATGTTGTACTGCCTGTGGGATAACATGAACCAGGCCCACTCGTGCGGGATGGAAATGCCTAGAGTCGCAATTACTGTAAATAAGCCCAACTGTTTTCTTCAAGCTGGTTGAAAAGAGACTATTTCAATGAATGCGGATTTTTCCAGCTGAGAACATGGCTCTTGTTTTTCTTGTTTATTTTTTTTAAAGCTGGATTCAAATAAAAGCCTGTAAAAGAAGAGGACGTTCTTCTCTTTAAGCCTTGCAAAAATCATCCATCACCCATCTGTCCACCTTGCACCTCATTATTATTATTCAAGACTCAACAAGCAAGCATGCCAGTTCAGATTTTCCCTGAAGAAGGCTGACATCTAGACAGTCAGCAACTGCTATCAGTTTCTTCTCTATTTCTCTGCCCTCCCTCACTCCATCTCTTGTGGTGGGAATAAATACAAAACCCTTAAAGTAAATAAACCAAGTTTTAATGAACCAGCAAAAGCAAGAGGGGGAAAAATGCTGAAGTCTGTTTTCTTTAGTTAGACTTTCAGTCCTCCATTAAATCACCCTCCTTGTGGTCCCTTTCATCCTCTTGCATCCTCAGTACAAAGTAAAATTTGATTGCAGATACATGCAGGCTTCTGGATACGAGGCGCATCTGTTGTTCAAACCACAAGCCCGAAGGATAGCTACAGCCACATTGCATCTCTTTTGGACATCGCTCTAAAGAGAAGATTACGTTTAGTGCCTGCTGGAATAGCAGCTACCGTAACCCAGAAGAGGCATCTCAGCTGTTAGTTGTAGTAACCCCTGGGAGATCGGGGGGGGTGGGGGGAGGGGGGAAAAGGGGGAAGGGCCCTAAGTCTAAACCAAATGCACCTACAGGAGCCAGAAGCACTTTGAGGGCTGGGTACATACCACCAGCTGAAGGAGAAGCCCAAAGGTCGGTGTAAATGCACCCACCCTCTGCTCCCTGGATACCTGTCTGCAAGTCCTTTTAATACTGAGGGGATATTCCTAAAGCTGATATTGCTCAATTTTTGGCTAGAGTACACTTGTGCACTCTAGTCAATTTGTCTACCCCAAAGCTAAATTCTCACCACCCAATGCATTAAAAGGTAAATACACTACTACAGTCTTCATCTCCTCCTCCATTTTGGAAAGGGTTAAAATACTCAGAGCAATTTAGCAGGGAGCATCACTCCTAATATGCAGGTTACTAGCCCCACAAGGCAGCCAAAGATGGAGCCATGTACTGGCCTACATCAAAGTATAAGCTTTAAAAATAAAGCCCTAGATGCATTTGAAAGTGGAAGGCCTTTCCCCTCACTCTCCTAGATAGGGAACGACCTTGTGACAAAGATGGAACAGGGCAAATGAAGTGCCCTCCTCTCCACAATAACGCTGGCTCGCTTTGGTATCTTCCATCAAGTAACATTCTCCTTTATAACAGTCACAGTGAGAGTATTTATCAGGAAAAACATAAGCCAAAGAAGGTGAGATTCCCCCCCCCACACACACGTACGTTATCTCAGAGTTTCCTGCCTGTCAGGGTTTCACACTTTGGCTGATGTGTTCCTTCATGTAATACATAAACATAACTTATGCAGAAATGTATCTGCAAGTGTGCATGTTAGAGTACTCTGTCTCGTGCACACACAGAGGCACTCGTGGGGGCATACAGCTCACACAGTGACTGCGTGAATAGGTAGACTTGATAAATATAGGGGAAAGCTCAGTTAGCGCTTCATTTCCTCAGGGAATTTCTCCAGAGCTGGGGCTGCAGGGCTCCGGCAGAGAGCATGAATGTGGGGAAAGGATTGCCCAACAGCATGGTACGAGCTGGGTTTTGGCATGCCAGGCTCACACAAGATGCCTGCTGAACATCACCCCGATGCCTCCAGGTCCCTCACGTGCACCATTTAGTACCAAAAGGGTGGAAGACCCATGGCAACAGCTCGTCTCCCCTACCTTTCCTCACCAGAGAAAGTCTCTATTTTATATGCCAATAGCTTAAATTATACTAGAAATCTGTCTTTCATTCTCAAAATTCATTGTGATCACTAAGGTATTCAGCTTACTCAGCAGTAAGCCAAAATAATTAATAAATGACTACTTCATGCTACAGAAGCAAATGGGAAGACACAGAAAATAAAGAAACTGGGATTAGCACTGGGGTAGAGAAAGAAGCCCCACAGGAATATGGGGTTATGCACCACAGCAAATAGACTGAGAACAACCACATCCCAGATGCTACGAGACCAAAGCCGTTTCCACATGCTAAGCAGCCCCTTCTGCTCCTTAAACAACAAGGCTTTCTCACAACCTTCAACACACGTTTTCTGCTCACCACAGCATGCACATGGGGCCCTCTCCCAGCTGAGCCATGTAGCAGCAGACACGCGAGACCCCTGCAGCTGTTGCACTAACAGCATGAAGGTGGTGAAGGAAGAAATTCCCAGTCTCCTCCTTACCCCTGGCATGTCTGTCCACGATCGCTGCAGACTGCTTTGGAAGTGCTGTGCTAGTGATACAAGCCTAGGAATCAGGTTTTCTTACAGGCAACATAACTTGAGCTCATTTGAAAGCCTCTCAGGATTTTACTCTGGCTCACACTTCCCGCAACTCTTATTACTGAGCTCAGTGTTTGTAGCACCCCAAAGTCTAGGTCCAACTGGGATGCAAGCAGTAGATGCCCCAGGAGAGAGCTGCATCAGGCTAGTGCACACACAAGCCATGTATCTCAGCATCTCCTTTCAGCCTCCCTGAGCATCGTGTCACCTATCGTATCATGTTACTAAAAGCACTGTTTGTGTGACATCCGTTTTCGGTGCTTAGCTTCACATGCACAAGCCAAAGTGCTATGTTCCAGTAGGGAAACAGTCCCTTTCAAATATCTTGTCTCTAGCAAGAGTAGCATAGTTTAAATGTCAGTTATTTCACAAATACAAAATAGCCGGATTTGCAGTTCTCCTTGCTTTTAAAATAAATAAATAAATGCTTTACTCCTTTAGCTGCTTACTCATTTGCACTTACCTTTTAGTCTGATCATGTAAAAGGTTTTGGAACAAGTACAGAGGAAGAATAAAAACATAATGGTTTCTCACTGCTTGAGGGCATAACTCTAATTAAGAAGAACATCCTTGCTTTTAGCACCCAGACTTCTCTTTCTTCAAAATCTGAACTTTGACATTTTCAAACTGAGATTTAAAACAAGAAAATAATTCTCTGTACCACAGTAGAGGACTAGCTGCACTGTGTAATGGAAAGGGGGGAGGGGGAAGAAAGAGATTCAAGGCTAATAGACTCATCAGGGGTTTCAAGTTAGGAAAACGCAGGTTTGTTCACCAACAAAACCCCAGCTCCTGTTCATACATCAGCACAGCGGTAGCAAAACTTCACAATACCACAACCCCCTATACATGTTTATGATGCACATTTTGACCTAAATACATTAACAGCCACTAAACAACACAAACACATATATACTGATTTAATTCAGGCTTCCACATATCAAAATGTGTTATTCTCTGGCCAAGTCCATTGCTGCATGGGAGCAACTGGGTTTATGACCAGACTCGCTGTCTGTCCACATGACTTGCCTCTAGAAGTGTCATTTAAGATGTCTTTCCTCTCCCCTCAATCCAGCTGGCAGGTTTGGCAAGGAAAACTCAGGCATGTTCCATGCATTAGGACACGCTCAGAAGGGGAATTCAGTTATTCCACCTGCTCCAACATCAGACACCCACCCCTCTGCCATACGCCAGGCTTCTCAGTCCACTTTTACGCCCAGTAGTCCATCACGTTATACACGTAACTCCACTCCAGACTGTGTGCACCTTTCCAATCCCAGCCCACATGGTCATGCACTACCACAAATGGGCAGAAAAGGCTCTGTGCTACATACAGACACTCTGTTAATTGGTGCATCCATAACAGCTGGCTACTTCTACTCACAGACCCTCCTCTACACACCCCTACTCTCAGACACTAAGCAATGCCTCAAGCAATTTCTACCTGCCAACTTACCCTGAGGCATTAATACCATCTGGTGTCCACATACAATCACAGATCCAGTGTTAGCACACAGACATTTCCCCTGTTTCATTCAAAAAGACGCCCTCTTTGAGTAAGAGCAGATGGAGACCCAACAGATAAATATCCTGAGGATGTATCCAGGGCCAGCTCTGCAGAGTACCTAGTCCTTGTAACATATCCAGTAGCTGCTTATCCCAGACTTGCATGGGCCATGCTGTCCCTAAGGCATACTCTCATGTAATCAAAGCAGGCACATACATATATATACATGCATGTTTTTATATTACACATACACACAGGCATCTCCAGCGAACTCAGGGCAGGACTGCCCAAGGCATCAAGTGTCTCACAGTGCCCCTGCTCCCAAAGCACTCCCCCATGCAGCAAGACTTCACAGAGTCATCCAGTTCAGGCTTAACTGCTCCTCCTAGCACAAGGAATTTCATGCTAGTGCTGCCCTCCTAGAAGTCTCCTCTTGGTATCTTTAGCTACCTAAAAGAATGGAGCACTTCTGCAGAGAGAATCAGGATGTTTGTACCCAAAGTCTTCTTCCTCCACACATGCTAGAGGATGACTCCTGTTACTGTACACATTGCAGAGGAACAAGAGGCTACTTTAGAAAATACACAAGAACATTATTTAGCAAGGGTCTTACACCACCCTTCCCCTTCCCAGTTCTTATAAAGCACACTCGCACATACCTGTAGAGCCAAAGCACAGCCAAAACACCAGCCTTGCAAACAGAAGCTCCTGCAGAAACCACAGATCCCACGCAGAACAACTCCAAGACCAGGAGAAACCCTTGCAGGGGACAGAGCATGGAGACACCTCATGCTGCAGAAACAGAGCCTCTACTGGAAGTCCTAACCAACAAATATTTAAATCTTCCCCTAAAAAAAGCACGTACAACTTAATAGCTAGACTACACAGATAATACAGTGTATTTCAGCTACAAACATATCACTCATATACCACCTATCCCTACTTCTTGATAACCCTCTTTTTCTACTTCCACTCTACTTCAGCCCTGTAATCTCCATTGAAGTCACTCAGTAAATTGCCAGAGCAAAACCCAAATCAACAACACATGTTGCCAACGAGTCACAGGTGTGGCCACTAACACCTTATTTACTGCATATTTTTTGTTTAAGGTTTCCTTTACCTTTGTGACATATTAACTATATTAAAAAAAAAAATAAATGTGTGTTTTAGAATTAGCTTTTATTACCAGCTGAAGAAAAGTCAGTCTTGGATTTGGAGGAGGGAAAAAACAAAAAAGTATAGAACTAGCTCCTCAGGAAGTAGAAGTCAAGACACTAAGTCAAGACATCAAAAGGGAAAATTTTCAGGATCCAGGATGAATCAAAACAGCAATTTGGAAAGGTGCAACACAATTAAAAATTTGATAGTAATTTAAAATTAACAAAAGCTAGTCTATTTTAACTTCAACAAATTACACACTATAGTTCATTTCTTATTGTAGCAGGAATAATTCAATCATGTCACCTTCAGTCAATAGTGTCATTAATTCTATTTTACATTTCAATATATAGAAAACATTTACTAACAGCAAATCAAAAAATACATATGTATGGATTTCCATGCTGAAAATCAGCTCAGCAGCTAGTGTAAACAGGGACTAAATTCTTCCAACAGCTCCTTTCCAGCACATATTGCTTTATAATGCTCTTGTAGCTGTGGCTAATGTGGCAGAGCTGAAGGGATTTACAAGGGAAAAACCTGCACACGCGTGGAACATCCAACCCCATGCATCACCCCTGTAGAAAAGCTCAGCATTAACTAGCCTGACAGAAGCTCTGAGCTTGCAATGTAGAGAGCTAATGAGGAGCTACCAGAGCAACATGCATTGCCCATAGAAACATCAGTGTAGAGCATCCCTGTGATAGGACCTGCTGGAGAGCTCAGAAGCAGCTGCAGGATAATTTGTTGATAATTTGGAGTCCTCTTCCCATATAACAACTTTAACTAGCTTATGGATGACTGACTAGTTTTATCTGTCAGATGCTTCAAAGAAACATAAAGACAAAAAGTAAGTGTTACTATAAAGGGAATCTTTTCTCTCTTGCTCAGCTGCAGACAGAAGACTTCAGTCTTCTTTGTAACAGCAAAAATGGATTCAAACATGGGTGTTTGCTAAGGAAAGGTCAGAGACAGAAAAAAAAGAAGATCTAGCCAACTTAGAAACCTTCAAAAGAGCTGGATGTTGATCCAAAAGACAGCTACCATGCAGCTCTACAGAGCAAGGGTCTCAGTATCTTTACACATTTGTGGAGAAACAGAAGAGATATGGCCAATCCTATCCATCAGTGAAAGCTAGGCTATCAAAACTGTAACACTCAAAAAGGCTTTTAACAGTTGATAAAGATGGAAGTTGTAGGGAAAGCCTGGGTAGTTTGGCTGGTTTGAAAATTTCTGTCAAAACCAGAATTTCACAATCATTGCCACAAAGGAAAGAAAAAGGGAAATAATGTTCTTTTTTTTTCCGGGGGGGGGGTTCATTTATTTTAGATGTAATGCTCTCTAGTAGTTATGCCTGGATGAGAGTAGAGGCTGTGGAACACACCACAGTGGTGCATCACGCACAGGACAGCCCCCGCAGCAGCATACTGCAGGTGGTAGGTACACCGCTGACGCTCACTGCCAAGAGCAAGAGCACCTGTCTTTTAAAGAACGATCAGAGAATGTTTCACCTTGTTAAGCTGTAAAGTTCAATTTCACATGAGTGGCAGCACAGACAAGACCTGCTGAGTGACCATGCCAGGCTAGCATGGTTGAGAAAGCACTGTCTACGCAGTCATCGGAGCTGGTTTTTACCATACCTGGTTTTCTCAGGAGTTTCCCATCTAAACGGAGCTCAACTTGACCAGGTTGATCTACAGACATCCATGACTATGAGTTAAATTTTCCGAGCCAAGTTCAAACCCTAAATGCCAAATCATTCAAAAATGATTTAGATACTTGGAAAAGGACCCAAAGCTCTGCTAATTGTTTGTAACTACGATAAAGTCTAATTCCAATTATTCAGCTGATTGATCCTTAAGTGATAGATATCCAAAGGAACTTAATAAGGAAAAGTGCCCAGTTCCCATTAAAATCTGATGGGATTGATACCTAATCTATTTAGGTTCCCCTGAAAAAATCCAGTTTAAATTAATGTATGCAGAAGCTTCAAACTCACGAGAGTTAGGTCTTAGCAGAAGTGACTACTATCATGTATAAAGCTGATGAATGCTAAATAAGCTGCTCCTGAGGCATCTGTCCATATGTCTCAGTCTTGGACAACACCATCCATTCAAGTTTGGTCCTGGACTTCTGCAATAGAAACTCTCCGATTTCCACTAACTATATGTTAGTTCTGCCACATGGAGAAAAAAATATACGGTAATGAGACTGGTGATGAGATCTTATCAAATTCCCTTCCATGAATAATCTAGAGTAAAACAGAATTTAAAGCCAGGTCTCTCCATGGGAAATAGTCAGGTAGAGCCTGTTTATGTCACTGTGGAAAGCGCTTACACATTGTAAAGCTCTCACCTTCCACAGGATGAATTATCTGCATAATTATTTTACAGTATTGTACCGAGATACAAAAGCCTAGTTGTCTGCCATGAGTACTAAGACTTCAGATTGCAAGTGAAAAACTGAATTATTTGGTATTACTTAGAATGCCATTTTTACAGAAATTCAGCAGTGTCTTGGTGTGATTTTATCAATGTTTTAGCAAAAACGATGTATCATTTATGCAAGAAATAAATCATGGTTATGATTTTATGTCCTTTCAATGCTGAGATGCTGCTAATAAGCATGAGGCAGTCTGAAGGAAGTGATGCAGGTGACACAGCTGGGGGAGTAGCGAGTGTTTGTCCATCTTTCCTTGACAGAGTGTGGGTTTAAGTCACAGGCTGGAATCTCACGATCTCAATGTACTGCCTTACATATTTCTTTCTATGGAGAGAGGACATAGGTCCTCTCTCTTGACAGAGAGGACTTGAGCCAAGGACTTCCCCAGCCCCTGCAGGAGAGACGTAAAGTGCCTCCTCTCTCATGCTCATGCTCTCATCCTTTGCCTCTGCAAGGAAACCCACCTCTCAGATTGAAACAAATCTCCTTTCTCCCTGCCACGGGTGTCTCCTTGCAGATGGTCATATGTTCTTTATTCTAAGTGCTGATACAACCCAGAAAGGTTATCTAATTACAAAAACAATACTTATTGGATGCACTAATGCTTCTGCAATTTTAATAGCAATATGATAGCTAGGATTTATATTATTTTCCCTTTCTGATTAATTATTTACACAGAGACAAGCCTAGATTATTAAGTACGTGTGCGTCGTGTCAGACTGCAAAGAGATTTTTAAAAAGAGAAGGAAAGAAACAGACTCTGAACCCTTTGAAAACAAGCATCTGAGTGTTTCCAGAGCCCGTGAGTCAGCACTTCACACCAGGGCTATTGGTACATGTTCGCAGAGCACAGACTGGATGCAGGACATTATGGATAATGTTCGAACTTCCTAGTTTGGTAGCAAGCTGTAGCACAGAAAGGAAACTCTAACGTTAACACATCAATCAAGGAAAGCTGTGTTTATCCGTAAGCCTAACAAAATGCCACACAGGAGCGCACAACAGCTGGGAATCATCATAAAATGCAGGCAACTCTGCAACGACTGTTCACCTGTTCTCCACACAACATGTCCCCTGTGGCCTTAGCTGGAAGCAGTATAAAACTTAGGAATGGCAAAGATTTCAGAGCAACATTGTCAAATACCAACCCATTTCAAAACATGGCTGTGAGTTCTTCACATTATGTGGGAAGCATGCATTTTCTCCTTTTTTATTGAAAAAAAAAAGAATAACTTTTATTTAAAATGTATCATCTTTTCCTAAGATCAAGTAGTTCTTGGAGATTTGCCCAGTATGTTTTACTGGATGTACAACAGCAAGTCAGATACTTATTGCTAACATGGCAACATCGAGCCTGGCCAGCTATTCAGGTGAGATAATCTCATTTAGAATATTTAATTTAAAAAGTCCAAATGCATCTAGAATGTTTTTAAGGCTGTGGATAAAATTTCTGAGAGATTTTAGAAATTAGAAAACTCTAGCCACAACTATTCAGCCACCAAAACATAAATCTCTGTTCTACATTGGTGCAAGTTCCTCTGCATTTGTTAATCATTCTGCATACCAAAAATCAGTTTGTTCACTTCCTACAAGTTCAGCTGTTTATAGAAAATGCTGCTGTTACCCTCTTTCACTGCAGTGGTGAAATTAAGAGGAAATTCCTAAGAAGAAAAAAGACGATTTTTTTTTCTTTATGTCATTAAATTCATTCAGCCTGGAAAGAAATTAATCCTATCAAGTTTTAATCAAGGGGCAACTTTGCTTTGATTTGTGAATAACAGTTTTAATAAAAGATATTTCACAGAACAGAAGAACGTCTAGTGCAAAATCCCCCAAAGCCTCCTCCTATAGCTGGGAGTTTCAAGTCATTAAAAAACAAAAAGAAGTAGAACCACCACCACCACCCACCTCAGCTGGAGCAAAGATGAGAGAGAGGCCAGAGGAAAGAACAAAAAGGCAATTCCTGGGAAAAAAAAGGAACTCAAAAAACAAAAATCTAATTGGAGGGACTCTAAAATCCCTTCACAAGTTTGGGGTGGGAGAAGCAGAAATCTATGAAACTTAGCAAGGGATACAGTCCCTTCTCACGGGGCTGCTTTCATGGCATCACATATGGATTATGTAAATCACTTCTAACATAAATTTACCACAGTAGATGGAAGTGAGGCATCCTCCCCCACGAGGATTATTAGGCAATGGGGCTGCACAGGCTGATCGGCGACCCTGCCGGATCACGCTGTGACCATCTGAGGGAAGGATTTCTGCGTGACCCTCTGTGACAGCCTCCACGGGGCTGGAGGACAAAGTGACCCAAGAGACCTTGCACTGGAACACAAATGAGCCACCACTGCAGTGCCCAGGGAGGAATCGAATGGGGAACAGCCTACGTCTGTACGCAAACACACCCCCAGCAAAGGGAGAAGTTTATGAACGGGAATATGTATTCATCACACAGCTCAGGAAGGCCATGGCTTAGCCTTGTGCCCAAACAGCCGCCGGAGCGATATCACAGCTGCAGAAAGAGCCTTACCGCACACCAAAGCCTGCAGAGACACTGGGCTGCAAATGAATCCCTGCTTTTCCAAAACCCGGGGAGAACTGAGCCGCTCTGGGAAAGGAGTGAGAAAGGGTCAGGTTCACGTAGCTGGGAACTGCAAATAACAGTCCCAGTGGCTTCATGGCATTGAGTGGCTGGGAAGAGGACACTGCTCCTACTCACCAAAGTAGTAAAAAAGCAGACACACTCTTGGATGCACGTAGGCATCTCTGCAGTCGTGCTGCTGTGGTGAGAGCCCGGCAGCCTCAGCTTCCTAACGCAGTACCCAGGGCAGACTCCAAGCCACCCTTCCTCCCTCCACTCCAAAATGTCCTCCCCGAGCAGGAAGGGGTACGAGTGCACATCCCTTCACTTGTGAGAAGAAAAGGCAGACCTAGTGAGTATTCCCCCTTCCCCCAATTTTCTAGCGAGAACTTCACAATAGCGTAAATCTCAGGTAGCAGTGAAGCCTGCTGTGTAGGGAAAAGTCAAGTATGAATAAGAAACCCTTCCATCATGCTGTCACAGAAAGCCAGTTCCCCGGGGCTTGAAGGAAGGCTGTGCCTTAAACGATTTGCTCCTTAATGGGCTTTTTCTCTGCAATCAGCATGTGAACTTTGAAAAACCACTGGTTTGGTTTCTGGAGTATGTAGCTCTGGGCCCAACGAACCCACGCAGCTCCCCGCTCCCAAAGCATGAGCCGCCTGATTGGCAACTCTGCCATCAAGAGCTTCCATGCAATTTCTACATTATGTATTGTATTAAAAATAATATCCTTCTGATTTTTAAGAGTTTAAAAAAAGATCTAATTGACACGTCGCTTTTCTAAAAGCTAAAAAGATGCATTTTTAGAAATAGAAATATAAGTAGCAAAAGTCTAACAGGTCAGTAAGGCCCCAAGCTCATCTGCACATATGCAGCCCCAGAGCCAGACAAGCCCATCTGAAATCAGTGGGGCTCAGAGTGGGAGTAGAGGGCCCATCAACACTAGTACAGTGGAAGCACTGGGGCCCAACCTCTGCTGTTACCCCTCTGCAGAGAAAGGACTGCATGGAAGGGAACTGAGGGAGATGCCACAGAACTGGTGGCAGGAAAGTGGCCAAGTGATATCAGATGCAATGAATCATATTCCTGTAAGCAGAAGTTGGTAGGAACCATGACCTGTGGAAAGTGCCAGAGGAAGTGGCATGTGAGGAAAGTCCCAGATTTAGGCACTACCTGGATGGAAGAGAGGTCTCTCCTCACTGCCCATGTTGCTCAAGATCCCCTCAAAGCCTGACATCCATGAAAGATCATACCTCAGCTGCAAGCATATATCCAACACGGGACAGATGTTATCCCCCTGGAGCCTGCAGTGGACCAGAGAACTGACCCAATGCCCAGTAAGTACCTTTGCAACTACACCGACCCTTTTCTAGTTTGTGTGTGTTGTGATTTTGCAGACTGATTGTGTCCTGGTGCCCCTCTGAAGACCTGATTGCCAAGAATATTTCTCATCCTCTAGGAAAGTTATAGAAGAAGACTCTGATAGGTCTCCAGTGGAAGGCTGACGCAGCATCTTCTAACCCCTTCTCATGAAACTAGCTTAGTCTTTGTTGTACTGTATTTACTTCTGTTTTCCAATATTAAGGAAGAGAAAACAATGTAGAAAACCTTTAATTTCACATTTTCCCCCAGCTGGTAAAAGCGATAGCTAGATATGCACACATCAGTATAATCATCTCCTAAACAAATGGCACAATGACAAACCGAGGGGGCGGGGAGAGGGGGAGCAGAGCACAAGCTGGTGTTTTCAATTTAGAAAGTATGCATTATTTACACTGCCATTATTCCACTCAATTTGAGTTCACGCTTTAGTCCTAATTTCAGTATAATCAAAGTCAATGAATATTTAATCAGCATTGCTTCCAGAAATTGAGTAATGCCATTAACATAATGTCCCCAGGACTTCAATGCCGATTTTCCTCAAAAGCATGGGACTTCCACTCTTCCTGCCCTTCCCCCCCCCCCTTTACTTTAACCAGCTGATGCTGTGATCTTCACCTCTGCTGAGTTTAACAAGGTGGAAACTCTCCAAAATGAAGGGAATGGGGAAACCAGTTCCCAAATGTAGAGATGTTTCACCGACTATATTGATCCAGCCCCCGGATAGTTAGTAGAGATAGAGCATTGCACTTAGATATGACTCAGTATGGAAAAGTGCAGTAACGACAATAATCCATTTGCACTTCTGGAGTACTTTTCAACAGAGGGGCTTGAGTCATTCTGCAAATATTAATTAATCCCTTCCACTGCTCTGCAAGGAAGACACTTAATAACGTGATAGCTAATCTTCAGATAAGAAAATCATAGCACAACGAGGTTAAGTGCCTAGTTTACAGCCACCCAGGAATCCAGAGGCATTTAGGTGGAAGTTTGGAGTTCTAACTGACTCCACATTCCCTTTTCTAACCAACAGACTGTGCTGCTTCGCTAAAATCAGACCAAGAAAAGCAGCAGAACCTATGAATATTTATGAACAATACAAAATTACAGCATAAAAAAATGTACAGACATTTCAGGGCTGCTAAGTGATGGCTCCAGAGCTGTATTTCTATGTGCGGAGAGCATTCAGTAGTCTGTGCACACATGCCCCCTCCAGTGGGGCTGCCTCTAATCTATCATCTTTTCTAACATGACTATCACTGTAATATCTCAGCAATGCCTTCAGCTGAAGACCTATCAGAGTCTTCCATCTATCCGGGCTAGCTTATAAAGCTTTTCTCCACAGTGCTGGAAAATCTGTGGGGCATATATTTTTAAACACTGGATAAATTCTCCACTTTCCCTTCCGTAAGTCTCAATAGAGTCTTAATGCCACCTGTATCAGTACTGAACAATCTCTTGTTCTCCTGTAAGATTAGAATTAATCCTTTTGTATATTAACAAGGAAGAAACAAAGTCTAATTTTGACCATGCTCACGTGCAATTAGGAAGTCTGAGGCTGCATAAAGAATTCGCTTTGAAGCTGAGTTTTAGAAGTTTTTGGTAGTTTATCCCACCACACTTTCATGGGAACTCTTCTGTGAACTCTGCCCATTTCATATCAGTTTACCACAACTCCCCCAAAGGTCATTTGCTTTCACAACTAACAATCACTCTGATGAGGTTCCCAAATGCCAAAGGCACACTGTAACACAGGTGCTCTTTTCTGTAATAAACCTAAGGACCATTTTAGAACTGCCAAAATTTTCCGGGTTGCACTTGTGCATACACTGTATGGAAAACTTTGGAAAAAGTTTCCATCTTTGAAAGTGGCTTTCACAAATATTTTCCCTACAAATGTCACAAAGTTTCTTGAAGGTTGAAACCACTGTCACAAGTATTTGAGTATTTTGCTGATTGGACAGCTCAAATGTGAGCCTACTTGCAAGGCCATACCTGTGAGCCTAAAGCCTTCATTGCATGAATCAATGAGAATGGAGTAAATAGCATCCCCCAAATTTACACTCTAGCTTAATGCAATTTTCCTGATGTGGATAAACATAAGATACAGTGTGCAATCATTTACAAAGCCTTATTCTAAATTCATCTGGAAGGGTTTGGTCTCGCAGATGGAAAGGAGGAAAAAGGTGATGCAGTTGGAGGAGGGAAGGAGGAAGAAAACACACTCCTCCAGAGGGAAGGAGGAATAGGAAACTATTTTTCCTTGAACAGGGGCGGAGGTGTTTGTGATAGTCTGAAAAAGGTAGAAAGACTTGGTCAGCTCAGAAGCTCAAGTCAGCAGCAAGCAGTAGCTTGTACATGTCACTCTAGCATTAACTATCACACCACGGAAGGCTCCCAATGATCTTGGGCAAAGCTACTCTGCGAAGCCTGGTAACATTATTCTAACCTATCATCTTGCTGTTAATGGCAAGTGTTTTGAAGTCAGAAGCTTAATGGGTCTGTGTGACATATTCTGTCTGTTGAGTAAGGTTATCTCAGTCTTACTCCACCAACAGCTTCTAACACCTTCCTGATTAACGTAACAGCTTTAAACATTAGCCTTAGCAAACACCTTTACCATCCTGGCTGAGAGTGAGGAATCACAGCACCAGCTGTCTGCCAGCAAGAGCAGAAACAAAAAATGGTGGTTCTGGGCTGGAAAAGCCAACATTCACCACCTCAAATCAAGACTAGTTACTATGACAACATCTAGAGATATTTTTTTTTTAAAGAAGAAAGAAAATAGTTATCATACATATCAAGGTTGCACCTCCCCAACATCAACTAGAAGGGCAATCAACTTTTGCAGCAATGTCAGTGAAGGTAGATTACAGTGCAATTCCTCACAGGGAGAGTAAGAGTTAAGCCAGGGAGGGGAAGTAGGGGAGGAAAGCTAAATGGTTGCCACAACATATCATCAGTGGGACTATTATTAGGGTACAGGTTATAACTTATTCATGAACTTCTGCACTTTTCACTCCTGTGGTATGGCAGGGTAGCAATGGAACACTTGCAAATGACACTGCTAATGCACCAAAGAGAAGCGAAACACACTTCTAGAGTTGTTGCACATTAAACCTATACGTTGTTCTTCAAGACTGTAGCAGATCAGTCAAGCAGACATGGATACCACTGTTAAAAGATCGGCCCTCGGTGCATTATTACCCTCATGGGGTCTTAGATGCTTTTGACAGATACAGAGCACATTACATCTTTTTATCTCGGCAACACTTGCATAACCTGTTGTACCACTCCTGTTTCACCAAGTACCTATGCGCATTGTCAGACTCAGCGTGCAACATTTGTCCCTCTGGGGTTTGCAGCCACAGCGGCCCAGTGCCGGTGCAGAAGCAACCCCTCTCACTGTTTGCAAGCTCAATGGAGGGCTGAGCAACAGGAGTCCTTAAGCACACTGCAATGCAACCCTTAATAGACAAATCGATTTGCTGGGCCAAAGCAGACAATCCAAAAACTCTCACACCCTGGAAAAATCACTTCCACATTTTTTTAAAGCTCATTTTCAAAACGGGAGCTTGGATTTCCTGGAAGGTTGGCTAGAATAACCTCTTGCACCAATATGTTATAGCTTAGCATCCACAAAATCCAAATGGAATCTGCAACAAACATGAAGGCCCAAATTCATGTTGGTATTTTAGCAGCCAGCTTGTGCTTATGAAGTCCCACCTTAGCTCCTGAAGGAGACTAGTACTATGGCACATATAATTTAGGAGTTAATAAATATGACAATGGGAGGAGCCGGTACTAAGTCTGAGGGAAGAACATGGTTATCATCACAACCCAAGGTTTTTCTTCTCACCTACTCTCTAGAAAGAGATTTAGCATTTGTCACTGGTCACTGTTTTATCTCCACTGTCTTAATTGTCTTCCTGCTAGTTAGGGCTCATTGTATGTTCTATTGATTGTTTTTTTCCCCACTAATTGACTGTGTGGTTGTTGGCTTCTTTAATTGCCATCCTGAAAGGCACTGTAAATTGTCCTGCATCAACATTAACGACAGTAAAGAAACATAGCACTGCCAAGGAGTCCTAGTGCTGATACAGGTGGAAGACATCTCAAAGCAAGGCAGTCGTTGTACCCAGCCCAGGTACACAGTCGAGGTACAGAAGCTTACCTATTTTCCAGCAAGCTTTTATATACTATATAAGCATATATATGTATGTATATATACAGGTGAAGATGTGGTGGAATGTGATTCAAAATCCCAACAGAAAGTTCCCTAAACACCTCCATTAGGCTCAAGAAAGAGTGCAAACCCTTTGCAAAAGAAATGTCCCCCCACCCCCTCTAAATACAGATGTCTGTCACCTAACCTGCAAGGGTAAAAAGAGGTCTCTATCAGTTCATCCTAAAATTGTACACCAAAAAGGAAGATATTCATATTCTGGTCTTGAACCATATTCTGGTTCAATATTCATTGAATTGGATGATCCATGTAGACAGCCTACAGCAGGTCCTTGCCCAGACACTTGTGCATCCCCCAGCTCCTCCTCCAGGTCTTTAAAGTCGGATCCAACACACTGAGATTAATGAGTACTTGCTGTAGACTTCCGTAGACCTTTTGGCTCAGCTCTTCAGACATTAAATGCTTCTCAGAGATCTAAAAATACAGATAGGGACCCAAGAATATTTTCTAGTGCATCTAATTCCTACTAACTGATCGAGCTATAGTAAGGCTTTGAAAGTTTCACAAAGCACTCACTGGCATTTTTACATAGTTAATTTGCTTTACCTGGGCCAGTTTGATTCAGAGCCTTCAGTTCCCCTATATCCAAGCACAAGCATCCTCTGCATATGCAAATCCAAACATTCACACCAACTAAGCTGAGAAGGATATACACTTTGTTCATACAAAGCATTTAAATATTATGGAAATGACAGAAGTCTATGAGAAAAAAGATAAATTAAAAACTTAGACAAGAAAAAAATGAAAATTTTAAATGTTTTGCTTTAACATTTAGAACCTAGAATAATTTTACTCCTCATAGATCTCATTAAACAATAATCATATGCAGTTTTATCTTCCACAGTTTACCCCCAAAATGACTAAAAGACCTGTGTCTAAATGTTGGTTTTGTGACTAAGTGGTAGCACACTAAAGTCCATGAACTATTCTCTTTCCTTCAGTCACTTTGATTGGATGAATAATTTAATTTCCTTTTCTGATTGAGATGAAAATCTCTTTGCTTCACAACTTCCTCAACTTCCTAAAATAAACCTCAAAAATGCCAATACCACAATTACACTGAGGCTTAAAAAAAAGGAGGAGGGGGGCAAGACCAGCTTCCTTTAGTGAGACAGATTCCACATCCTGCAGCAGCTGAAGGAGTCACCTTGTACGCAGGCTATTATTTCACTCACTCATTGAAAATGCAAGATCCTTCCACCTGAGCAAGCAGTAACGCACTGGACAGTTAAAGGCTTCGGCCAGTACTTGAGTCCAAAGATGCTTATTGAATACATGCTGACTCTCTCTTTTCTGGAATAGTGTCAATACTGCAATTGATTCCAGATCTTTTCTTAGAAGAATCCCAGTTCTAATTTAATCTTATTGAGTAGAAGTCAGGAGGCCACCAAGGGAGGAATTTCATTCCTTTTAGCAAAACAGCCAGAGAGCAGTGGGTTTGACAAAACCAAAAGTCAGGATGTCGTTTGCCTGTTTCTGAAGGTAGCAGTGCCACTGTGATGGTAGCAGTCTCTATCCGTGCCCCAGCCCCACCAAGAATGCATCATCCAGGACCTGATCTGTTCCCCTAATAAGGCAACAAAAAGTGCTTTGTTTGTTTTGGTGTAACAGTGAACCTGAAAATAAATTTTTAAAATGCTGCCAGTGCTGCTGTCTGATGCACCCATGAATTCCCCTCTGCCTTTTTTTTCTCCCAGGTGAGCAGAGGCCATCTCACAAAAAGCTCCCTTCCTACTTGTGCAAGAGTGCACAAGGGGATTTGCAAGAATTATATAAGTGCAAAGGATCTACTAGCAGTGTCATCTGGCCACTCCGCACTTCCAAAAATAGCATCATATATGAATGTCATTGACACATAATGTCCTTTTTCATCGCATGAGTACAACCACTCTGCTAGCCTAGCCTCTATGTAGTTTCATTTTTTTTAGCATCTTCATATGGCTTTTCAACAAGCCAGTACAATTGCTGATATCTCAGCTAATTCAAATACACTATGCAAACTCATTGCTGCTATTCCTACATACGCTGCCCTTTCTGCTCTTCCACCTCATCCCCCCTAGAAGTAACAAAAACAACAGGAGATAAACCCCCCTTCAACATTTGAAATCTATTCCACAGGCTTCTCCAGACCACTTGAATAGTTCTTATTGTATGTGAGGAGCCAAGGGAGAGTATGTTATATCCTGCCACATCTACGGTCCCTTCCTGCATTTCAAGACACTGTTCTTATACCTTAATGGAACAATTAGTAATATGTAGCAGGAGCAGGAAGAGGAGGACTGCAGCTGAAGCAAGGAAAACCCACCGATGCAATCCCATCCATCTTTAAATTCCAAATCCTCAACAATATCTGCTGTGACCACCAATTCATTAGACTGATGTAATCTATTAAGTAATAGCCACCAGCCTGTTCCCCCACTGCCTTTACAAAGCAGCATGTTAAATACTTACAAGGTAGCAAGTCAATACAGAACCATTTTTCTCAGGCTTCATTGTTTCCCAGAATTAACCTTATTAACCTTTAAGCACAGAAGAAGTGTTGTTTATTTGCTTAAACATCTGCTTCGGACTGAAGTGATAGGCGTGTGGTAGGATACATGAAAAAGGGATGAACATCCTTCTGCTATGCTGGCATGCCTGTTCCCAGGCTATTGGCAGGGCAAAGCTCATCAGTCTTAAGAGTGCACTTGAAGTGAACTTCATCTCCTGACACAAGGAAGTGCCAGGGTCATTTTGGCTTTGTTCAGAGGTGAGGGATGGAGGAGTTTCTGCTTGCTTTGGGTTCTGCTGCTCTGTGCAGATGTTCTGTTTTGATTCAGTTCTCCCTTTTATCCATTAAATCACCCAACCCTAAACATTATTGTCTCCTTTCAAAGTATTGCATCTGCATGGACTTAGAGTTCATTCTTCATCCAAAGTCAGGGCATTGATTTAATTTCTCCTTCAAGTCAGACAAATGCAGAGTCCCTTTGGTCATCCTTCTACCACCTCCTTTATAAAGCTATCCCCATTGTTCGCATGTTAACTCAGATTGACTTTTCTCTAAAGTTGGATTCACACTCTGCAGCTTGAAAAAGAATAATGATGTGCACACACACACACACACACACACACACACACGCACACGCACACACACACAAACCATCCTAACATGTGTCTTATTCTAGGGCATTGATAGCTACTGGCAGCATTGTTCACTCTGTATATGGGAAGAGATGAGCAACTCAATATTAAACCTGTTGAACAGAGACAGGGCTACTCGATATTTTTGTAGCCCAATCCAGTCCCTGGGTATTCTGGAATATTTCCATCGTCTGCCAGTTTAAGCGAGAAAACTTACTCTGGCTGACTCTTTCAACTTTTTAAACTTCCACTTCTTCCCCCAAAACAGACACCTTTTGTTCCTACATCTTCTATTTCAGTTCTCATCACCTCAGGAAACTTTCCATAGGGAACTACATGAAATGAATGTTTTGCTTTAGTCGTATGTAGTTTTCATGTTATGTCCCAGATATGACATTTGCCTCATTATTTGCAAACTTCTGGCTGGAACTTGATCTAATTCTCCAAATCATTTCCTAGCTCTATGCCTTATAGGAGCAATGCAAGCAAAGAGGATGGCAGAGGTACTTGAAATGAGAGAGAGAACAGAAACAAGCTCCAAGAATTTTTTTATCTACATTTTGAGGAACCTGGCAAAAGTTTGCAAGCACATATTTTGCCCATAAACAGCACACTACCCACCGATATTTGCTATGCTTGAAGGTGCCAAAAAATCAAGCTTGAAACACACACACACACCAGGGAAAGGCTGAGCTGAAAAAAAGCCAGTTTCATATCTATCTGCTCACAACAACCCTCAAGTACATAAATAAGTCTTGCTCTTTTCTTTCCTCATCTTGACTCTGTGGCCACTCTCCAAAGAGAAGGCGGTGTGATGAGCCAGAGGAAAGCAAAGCATGAGTCCCTGTTTCAAGATCTCATTAGCGAGGAAGTTAATAAGTGCACTGAAGCTTTCATTCTTCAAGCTGAAACAGGAAAAGTTAAGAGGAGAAAAAAAAACTTTTATAGTGTCAGAATTTTTACTTCTCATCTTTGACAGTGCCTCTGTACATTTTTAATAGCTGCTCCTCCGCATGAAATCCAAAGGAACAAGGTTTAGGGAGCTAGAACTTATTGTATTGCTTGCATCCACATTTCAAAAACTCTCTCGCTCTCTACAGAAAATAAGAGACTGATTGAAAAATGACAAGAATTTCACCTCCATACACTAGAAGCTTTTTAGCTACTTTTTGACTCTTGAGACATTAAGGTTTATCTGTCTTGCACTTTCAAACTTGTCACCTAACTCTTTCCTCAGGGAAGCAAGTCTTCCTTAGTCTGCCTCCAGCCACTCGCTGTTTAAATAGCAGTTTATAGCTCTAGAAATGTAAAGCAAAATGTAACAAAACTGAGCAGACTAAAGTTAGCAGAGATAAACACACTTGGGCAAATGTACTACAATTATTTTGAAACTTTTCTAGGCTGCACTGAACTATGAGGAGTCCTGCTCCTGTTTTGCCACTGGGACACTGATGAATAGCTAGAGAAGCCAGGACGTGACTCGTTCTGCTGGTTGTGTGGGCGAAGAGCTGGGAGAATCTCCGAGACGCAGCTGTCACCAGGTCTAGACCTCTGCAGAACTTCGTCCTCTTCCACTGCTGCAGCAAGGAGAGGAGGAAGGAAAGGAGGGAATGAGCTCTTCTATCCAGCAGCTAGAGGGGGTCAGAGATTTAAATTTACCCAGCCAGCACAAGATGCTAAAGAACCAGAAACAATAACCAAGGTTCAAGGCTGCACCACCATTGTCCCCGTTTCAGGAACAAGGGCCAAGTCCAATGCCTCCAACTCAACCGTAGGATCCTTCCACCTTCAGGAAAAAAAGCATCCGAACTTGGTAGAAAAGTTTGGTAAAGCTTCCTTGTTAGCAACAGGATCAGACTTCTGCTTTACGATCAAAGAAAGGAAATCCAATGGAAGCTAGGTGTCCTTTGAGTTTTTTAAGCCATATACTATTAAAAATGATTAAGGCAGAAACAGATTTCCTGTGAAATTCATCAAAATTCCCTCAGCATTTTAGAACATCTCTTAATCATCTACTTTATTTCTCTTTGTACTAAAACTTTTCTTTTGGAAGAATCAGTTAGCAATCAAAAGATCAGCGTACCTATTCCTAAAAAAAAAAAAAAAAAAGAAAAAAAAAAGAAAGAAATTACTAAATTACAAAAAAAGCAATGTTCATAAGCAGTGTTCAATGTTCATAAGCAATTCTACAACAACAGATGTGGTAAAGAATTAATATTGCTCATACTACTTTGGGACTTCAGACCACTACGTGACTCTGACCCGTATCACCTGTACCTCTTCCAAGACAGGTAGAATATTATTTTCATTCTATTGGTGATGTGCATGACACCAGTTTTAGAAAGTCTGCTCATTCCAGACAGTACTTTAGCATTGTCAAGATCAGTATCAAAAACATAGTCAAAGTTCTTAAGTTTAACGTTTCCCTAAAACAAGAGTTTGTGCTGTTTTTTTTTTTTTTTTTTTTTTTTTTTTTTTTTTTTTTAAGCACCTTTATTATTTAGAAATCAGTCATTTGTCTTGGGCCTTAATCTAACTTCCATTAGTTTCAGAGGGACAGAAGGGCTAGGACACCCTTCAAAACAACCTAGACAAATTTTTCCACTACTATTCAAACATTTTTTAAAAGACTTACAGAGGTATTTTCAAGTCCTTCAATTTCTTTGAATTTCTGAAGGAAGCAAAAGGCACCTAAACACTCCCAAGGATTTGGGTGTAGTTACCTTCCTTTAATTGCCTAAATTTATATAAAAACCTGGCTGCTAATAACACACTGAATCATACAACAAGGCAGTATCAAAGAAGAAATGAAAATTCAGGGGTGACCAGCTCCTGAGCTCTTAAAAATTGCTGCAAAACAGGTAGAAAAATCAGTAATTCTAGATTCATGCACAATATCCCAAGAGCATATTTGCAACTGCTGCTACTACTATCTATGGAATTGTCCAAGAAAATTGCAGACTCACCACCATAATGGAAACCTACCGTCTTTGTTATAAGGAAGTGAAACTTGATGCACAGGAATGAAGAGCAAGTGGCCAAATTCAGGTTCCCAATGCAGCACGTGCAGCCTGGCTTGGACCTGCAAGAGCCTCCCTGGCTCCCTCCTACAGCCACAAAGTTCACCGCTGTGGTGAGAATTTCCGTATGTTCCCGTTGAGTCGGGTTGGCTTCCAAAAAGTTTTGCTTTCTCTTGTGCCCTGTATAATTTTTACTTTGGGGTCATCTCCCTTTCAGCATCAAAAGAGGCGAGAAGATTCACCCGGGCCATTGGAGCCAGTTGCTGACAATACACTGCACTTAAAATTCTTTTTAATATTCTACTTAGACACACTGTAAAGGAAGAATGGATATCCAGAATAATTAAAATATGCTTAATTTGCATGGAGCTCAGGGCATTGTTCTGACATCAAACATCACTGTCAACCATATGTGGAATTTCAACTGCCAAGTGCTTCATTTATGTGAAAATTAGCTTAAGTGTACAAAGAATGAAAAATTTATGATTATTTCACATTTTAATAAATGCAGTGCTATGCATTAATTTAGACTTCTAAAACAATTTTGACAGTGACAAGGGAATCCTTCACAGACGAAGTGCTGTAGTATGCTGTGTTTCACATGTCCTGTGGAATTATTTGGTAGAGTGTTAAGGCAGTTACATTTTTATGTTTTTAAACAAAGATATTATATAACGACATCATTTAAAATACTGCTTCATTTCATTCTTTCTTTTCCCTTTTTTCCTGTGAGGAAATAAGCATAGAACCTATCAATAGCTTTGAGACAGATTTGCATCTTGAATCACACAAAAATGTTTGCAGTGAGAAAAAAAGAGTGCATATTTTACGCTATTCAATATAACAGCCTTTGGCAACTTTCCCCAGACTTTTGCACAGGAAAGTCGCTTGGATGGTGACAGGATCTTCCCCAAGGTGCTAAGATCTGACACAAGTGCATTATTTTTCATGAGTATCTTCTGTTCTGCATAATAAAACACGATGGTTCACATCTCTCACTCCTTATGGGCCATCTGGGCTTTCTCCAGATCTAGATGGCAACCCTGCGATGTATACGTGTCTAGGGCACCCCAAACAAAGTGACATAATGTTAACAATGATTTCAGAATTGCTTCTTTTCTGGGTCCAACCAAAGAGGTTACCTTCAAACGGCACCTTTTATATAAGAACTAACTTTGCATTTTGCCTTAATGACAAAATTAATAAAGCACTTCTGCAAACACTTGAAGAAACATAATAAAACACAGAGAAACCCTGACAGAAAAAGAGAAATGACACAAAGAAAGAAGAAGATTTCTGCTGTTCTCAAGTCCACGTAAGTCTGACTTTTTACACCCTGTAAGCTCTTTTACAGACATACAGTTTAATACACATCCCTCTCTGCATATATTGCACCCCCAAAATCTACATTAAGAGAAGGTTATTAGCAGAATCCTGCAAGAATTCAGAAAACAGACTAAAACCAACTTCATTCTGCCATTTCCTAAGGTGGGACTCTTTGAACATAGCTCTTTGGTGTATTGCCGTTGCTTTTTTTTTTTTTTTTAAGCAAACTTATAAAAATGGAAATTCCATCACATAGCCTCACCTAGAGCATAGATGAATTATAAACAGGGTTTGATCCTTCAGATCCACCCAGAGCTCTCAGTGTGTGAGCTTATCTAGCAACCAAAAGTAGTAAAAAGCCTTCATCCTATCTGAGAATCAGCTCTGAACGGAGATGAGATCAGACATATACTTTGCTGGTGGCTTTCATGGCTGTTTCCTGACAGCAGACTAATACTAAGAATAAAAAGCCTTAAGACCCATTCCAGCCACTTTGTAAGGGGAAGTTACACCAGGCACAGCTCCTGCCGTAAACTCAGAATCATAAGTCAAAATCCCCACTTCACAGCTAGGTTAGTCATACTGTTTGTCACCAGGAAGCAGACCTTACCTCTTGTTGCAATTAACTGCAAGGGCAAGACTAAAACCAAAGTTTAGTGGGGTAGCAGGCAGCCTTTGCTACCTGCCTCATCATCCAGCACAAGAAAACCTGCTCTGGTAAGGGAAGGCAATCACCTCTAACATCTGCTTACTGGCCATTACGAAAAAAGCACTGGATGTGTCCACATCATATTTTGAGGTTCCACCACCTGCACCTGGCCTTTCAGGTTAACACATGAATGTCCACTCGCTGGACCTGGAAGCAGAGCCCTGGACACTGCTGGAGTCCTTTTATGCTATTAGCACAACTAGGCGGCTCGGATGCCACCCACTAGCCCACCAACAGCTCTAGGGTATTGCTGGATGAGGTGGGCAGCAGGCAGACGTGGAAACCTGCCCTGCTTCCAGCTGCTCTGCCAGAGCCACTCAATAGAGCCACTATTTCTATCAGCAGAAGTAAATTCCAGGAGGAAGGCTTCAGAGAAGCAGGTCGTTGCAATCCCTGGCTTTATGAAGGAACAGAATAGCACGGCAGCGTGTAAACAAGATACCTTTCCAGGGACAAATTCAGAGGACCTAGAGGGTCACGAGTTAATAAGAGGAACAGCAGATTTGACATCTGCACGTAACGAGCTTCCAGGCACGCTCAGGAAGAAGGAAGCCTTTTAAAAAAACAGTTTTGATGAGAGATTAAAGAGAGCCCTTCAGCACTTGTGGCGAGCTTGCCCTGCGACCGTCGTGCACAGGTAGCACCGGCAAGGCTGCCCGCTCGCATCGCTCTCGAGTGCTCTCCGCGAGTTCGGCATAGTGCAGGGACACAGCCAGCCACTCGCCTTTGCCTGTCCCCCCTTGCTGATGGCTCTACATCACTAATGCTGAGAGTTTGTCCGTGTCTGATTACGGTCTGGCAAGAGAATATGTAAATATAAACAAGGAAATTAATGTTTATTTGTTTTTTAACTTGTTAGGTATTTTCGCATTTATGCCACAAGCGCAACCTGATGGTTGATACTTCTGCTGCACCTTGGCAGGGGAAATGCTGACTCCAAAGGAAACCTCCTAGTATTAATTAGATCTTTGTTGGCTTTGTGCTGGATGGTATCTCATAACTTATATAATCACTCTAAGTGGGATTTCAGAAATGTTCTGCTCTAGTCT
Source organism: Rhea pennata (assembly GCF_028389875.1). Taxonomy (NCBI): domain Eukaryota; kingdom Metazoa; phylum Chordata; class Aves; order Rheiformes; family Rheidae; genus Rhea; species Rhea pennata. The sequence continues at coordinate 8,917,524 of NC_084670.1, read as the reverse complement.
TACCACCTTTCCACTACAAATTAAAGCTAATTTTAGTCACTGATTTGAATATAGACACTTATGAGCCTTTGTATTTCTCCCACACTTTTTATTAAGCTTCTGAACAGTCAACAAATTAGATGAGAACTGAGTTTGTGTATTGGTAAAACTGCACTTGGATCATTTTCATTGGCAGAATACAATCGAAAGCTAGCGTCAGAGCATTAAAAAGACGTCCAGCAAATGTATGCTTTTAGAAACAAGTAAGGGGCTGGCATCTGACCCTTCATTTAGCTATCAATTTGTGCAGAATACAACTTTTTTTTTGAATTTACCAGGGAAAAAGTTTCGTGCAATTTGAGGACTAGAGTGGGAAATTTTCAGCCAGATAAAATTCAGATCATTCCTGTGTTAAATATCTGCCAGGGCAGCATAGGCCTTCAACCTAACATCAACAGCCTGCCTAAAGGACTTACTCCTAACCAGTACAGAGCACTTTGTCCTAAGCATTATCATCACATTGACTTTTCAAACTAGTAATGTTAAACATCATAGAAGGCTTATAGAAGAGGAAGAAGGAAAAGGCCCCAAAGAGAGCTTGGAGGAGCAAGGCAAAACAAAGCTGGTGAGAAAAGAAGGTGGCCTTTCTTTATACTGGTCGTGACCAAACCTGAAATTTCTCTACCTCTTTCGTGTACAGACTTTTGTGTACAAGACAGTCACTAATAATCTTGTCTTCATGATTTGACAGGCTTGAAGCATGCTGCAGTGAGATATCAGTAATAAAACACCCGCTAAGGAGGTTTGCTGACACTTTGGCAACAGCAGGGTATCTTCAGTGCAGAGCCCAGCGTAATCAGGGACACGCGGCACCTCCAAGGCAGGGGTCATCTCCGAGGTGAACATTAGGCAGGGCTGGGTTGAGGGATGAGCGCTGGCCCCGACTGCTCAGAGCCTCCCTAGCAGACAGGGAGTCACGACACCCACTATGCAGATAGAGAGACCCACAGAGCAGCTGCCACCCGCAGCCTCCCTGACTCGCCTTCACTCCGCAGAGAGCAGCTGCCTCCTCTGCTCAATCTTCAAATAGATTCACACTCCCCATTTTAACCTGGAAGCTGCCTTTGGAAATATATAGGGAGAGGAAACAATCACCATCAAGCTGAGATTTCAGCCATGGGATTCCTTAGTGAGAGAAAGACAGAGGCAGAAAACTAAGCTGAATTAAGAGAGCCGCAGAGGCAGAGGAAGGCAATGGAGCTGAACCCAAGACATTAATGGACTGCGGAAGCAGAAGGGACAAAACAGGATCAGGGCAGGCTGCAGCATGGCAAATGTGACTCTTGCTGTGAATGAAGATGAGCGGATAGCTTGCCAGTCACTTCTCAGGTACCAAAACAGGGATTTTTCTCCTCATTCCTTGATATACATTACCCCCCACACTGCTGCAGAGCCGTAAAAGTCTGAGCAGCTCTGTGCAGAAGAGGCTGCTCTCTGAAGACGTTCCTGTTGTGAGTCAGGGTTTCTGCACACCCCGCCGGCCAAAGTCCAAGAATTAAAAGGAGAAAAATTAATAGGTAGGAATTCCTCTGAAAGAAAGTTAGAAAGCAACCAGCACTCAGGCTAAAGCCTGTGGTCACTGCTGTTTTAATGAGCATAGATGTATGCTCATTAAACAGTCTTGCCTAATGATATATCTACAGCTACAAATATACCACAGGCATAATGCATAGAGGCATCCAGGGTGATTTTAGAAGCATGTAAAACAGGCAAATTCAGTGAAGCCTTACGTGAGTGGGGATCTGCCGTAGGAAGCTTTCCTGTACAGCTGTCGACATGTGATTTTCCACGAGAGAGACAAGCAGAGATCTGCAGAGCACAGCTCATACGTGTTCACCACCTAGTATACTAACAAGCTAATATCCGTACAAGTTTCCACCGAGAGCACGTCCAACCCACTGCATGCACCCTTTCTGCACGTGCAAACCGTGACACACTGACACCGAGGGGACTCCGGGCGGAAGGAGGCCCTGAGGTCTCCACATCCCTGACTCATCTCCGCATCCACTGCAGAGCTCAGCCTGGGCCCCGAGTTGTCCTAGCGGGAGGCAGAGGATAGGCTCGGTCACTGGAAAACGCCTGCTGAACACATCCTTCCCACACCTCCTGCCAGCTGCTTGCAGCAGGGCTGGCATGAGATTTACAGCCAGCTGCTAACCTTAGCAGGAGGTACAACGCCACGAGAGCAGGTAGATGAGACGGCCAGACTCTGTCAAGAATTTAAGAGAAACAATGAGAAAAAAAATAAAAGAATTAAATAGAAAAAAGGGTTGGGGAATAATTACAAAACAGGTATTTTTAATGGTTGCTGGCGGATACCCCAACCCTTGTATTTAAATGGCTTTTTTAATTAAAAAACAGCAGGCTATGAATGCTAATCTTCCTGAGCAGAAAGCTCCTGATGGTTTGCCTGTTTCCAAAAGACTAAATCAATCAGCAAGAAGGCTAACCTCATCTTCATAACATTCATTGCAGAAGGACCCAGACTTTCAGAGTGTAAGCGTGGTGCACTCCCGTATGCATAGAAAAGATACATACTAGTACCAAAGGTAGAAAATTCATCCAAATGCCCACAGTGCTTTAACAACTTTTCTCTCTCTCTCTCTTTTTTTTTTTTTTTTTTTTTTGATCTGATCTGATCTGTCTTTTCTTGTTACTTCAAAATGTTTTTTTCTAGCTAAAAATATCAGTGGAGGCCTGCCAGGCTAAAACGTGCAGTTTGAGTCCCTAAGTGTTTGGGTAGGGAATATTCCAATTACTCCACATTTTTGCCTATGTAAACTATTTAACTTGCAAATCAGAAAGCAATGTTGTATGAAACACTTGGGTTTTTTCTTGGAATCTCAGCAGACACGCAGTGAAAAAAAACAGTATATAACCAGCAGAAAGAGAGAGAGTGATGTCAACCATGTAGTACAAAAATAAATTGTTAGCAATTTTTTATGAACTGAGGTTTCCCAAATGTAAAGCAATTTAACAATTTTGTGCCATTGCAATTCACAGGATCTGTGGGTAGAGGGTTTTAAATGAAAATTCAGCCGTATTCTATCCTGAGTCAAGAATTAGGTTCACTTTGTTTCTTCCCTACATTTATATTTGTATAGAGATGGAGAAAGAAAGTCTCTTTGGGAAAGGCCACCACCAGGACACTCCAAGCACTGCACAGTGAGAGGTTTTATAACCTGGCACTAACTTGATCCATATTAACTAAATTTGGAGCCTCTTTTTGCAAGCCAGCAAGTTTCCGTGGCGATTTCCCAGCTGAGGCTTTCACCTTGCCGTCACTGGAAAGGGACGACGGCAGCTCGCTGCCGCCGGGCTGATGGTGGGCGAGGACGGTTCAAGCCCATCTCCTTTCCTTGCCCGGACGGTGCTCCCCGCTGCCCGCCTCCGCGCCCGGGGCACATCCGCTGTCAGCAGCGGCTCCCCGCTAAGCTCCTTCCCCGCCACGGGCGCTCTGCTCTCTCCCGCAGGTATCAGTATCTCCAAACACCTGATCTTTTCCAGCGTCCTCCTGCAGCGGAGCAGGTGCTCTGCGAGTCCCCTGACCGACGTTTCCTCCCCTCGCTGCTGTGTCGTTTCTTCCTCCTCTGTCACTGTGTCAGCTCATGCTGCTGTAGCTGACCTCGCTGCTCCTCCAGACGTCGAATCCCAGCCCTCCAGCGCACACATCCGCCTCCCAGCACACCACTCCGTTAAAGAAAGTACATTCAAAACTAGAAGATGATTACGCAGTTTGTACCGAGGCTGGAGAGTACATAAACCCAGCAGGCTCCCTGCGCTAGCTATGCCTTCCTTAACTGAGCACGCCTTGCTCAGGCGAACCACGCGCAAGAAAAATCTATGTCAGGCAGGCAGTCACAAGGGAAATACCAAAGTACGTGGCCTAGCTAGAAATAAGTTGAGTATCATGCAAGTCTGCACACACGCGAACCCAGCCTGCTGTTCCTGTGAAGCATCGAGATGCCTAAGAAACATTTTGTGCCGAGCCGTTCTAGGGAAGGAGGGGATTAAAAAGACCACCACCGACGTGCACATTTTCCCTGGCCTCTGACTGCTTCAGGAGCCACAGTTTCTACCAGCTTCCTTCAAAGGCAGATAGTTTACTGTCCATTGAGACTGTCAACGTGACAACATTATTCAAGAAGCTTCAGAGATAATAGTCCAGTCTGCAAGATCACCATGGATGTGTCTGCACGCTTCATACAGCTCATGTCATTACTTTGAGGCACCCTGTAAGACTCAGAAATAAAAGCAGAATTACAGAGACCACACCACTGCCTGGGTGCTCTCACCTTGAATCAGGCTAAGCTCTTGCTAGGATCAGGACAGGGAACGGCTCCAAGGAATTCCTCCGCAAATTCATTTTGTAGGATGCTGATTTCTCATTATGAGAGAACACAAATTCATTTGACAAGAAATGTTCTCTTTCCATTCTCATTTTGTTTCACAACTATGGCCTAAACCTCAGGTGAATTTTCAAATAAGCAAGCCCTCATACTTGTAAGGGAATCTCTATAGGGAACAAAAGTGTAGAGCACATTGGCATCTTATATTTGATTGCATAGTGTAGCAAAAAAGCGTAAGAACATATTGACAAAAGCTGTGCCTCTCCCTCATACCGCCAGCACACAAGGAACTCAAAACACTTTGCAGACCTCAGTGATCTGTGTCCCACAACACCGTGAAGTTACTGTTTTCCCTCTTTTTTTCCAGCTAGGGGACCTCAGGGAGAGATGTGATAGGAGGCCTATGTAAATCTCCAAAGTGATCTGGGGGTAAAGTCAAAAATAGATCAAATGAAATCTCACGTATTTTAAGCCACCAGACCACTCTGTTCCAGAGCCCATAAATCGATGCTTCGTGCAGCGAAGGCCTGACATTTCATATTTTGCATTCAAGTGTGACACTGATACTTGCCACTCTTGGCACCAAGGAGCTAAATTTACTCTTCTGTTGTTTAACATGCCACAAGAAAGACAAGATTAGAGCTCTCCCCTTGTCTGAATTCCAGTCAGCTTTCCATCGTTAATCTAACCACTGACCAGGCCAGCGTTACAGCTGTATCAGAAAGGCTTTCTGGTTTGATTTGCTCTATCCATTGAGCAGCAGCATGTGGATCAAACGAGGCTGAGCAGCTCACCGTCCACTTGTTTCTCAAGTGCAACGAAGCAGAAGGAAACTACTCTGACAATTTGAAAGGGAACTACTACCAATTTAGAAGGAAATGATTGCACACAGTCCAACCTGATGCCTCGAACAACATCACGGAGCAGTCCTCCATCACTTAGCGGTCTGGGCCTGTCAGTCTTCTGATTTAAAATGAGTTTAGGTAAACTAGTTGCGCAACCATGATTCACTCTAAAACACTTCCACTTGAGAGTGTTACTCTGCCTCACGGACACCTTTACACTTTCAAAGATTATTTCTACTATGCTGGTTGCTTGCTTTTTTGAAACTGATTTGTACATACAAAATATGGCAAGTACATCACCTTTGATGCCCCCAAATCTTTATTCTTTTGCCTGAGAAACAGGAATAACACTCTATGAATGCAAACAAAAATTAATTTAGCATGCCTAGTTCTGGGTCTGTAACAGAAATCTGCAAGGTTCTGGTCTGAGTGCTAGACGGGTATTAAGTAAATATCATTGGCACAATATTTAGCTAAGCCTGATCCTTAACCCTGTAGATTTTTGAGTGAGAGAGCACCTTTCTTGTCAGGTTGAACACTGCTGATATCATCTTTTGCTGTCATGGATTTGCATCTACTGTTCGTTGACTTTCAGACACAAATTACAGTTCAGCATTTTCTTAGCTACTTCAGAAAGAGAGTGGCAGTGGCTTCTCACCCTGAAGTCCCTAATGGCTTTTATAGCAAAATTTCCTGCCAAGAATCAATGCAGCCCATGTCCCTCTGTGCTCCTGATGGAGGGACCATCAGTGTAAACCTCACAAGACGTAGCTAGAGATGCTCCCTGCCAGGGAAGTTCATGGAAAGCCAAATGGGGCTCTTACATCTGGGTCGGTATAATGACTTCAGCACCTAAAGAAGCCTCACAAAAAACCAACCCTCACGAGCAGATGCTTCCAGGGAAGCACTGGGGGGGGGGGGGGGGGAGGGGGTGGAAAGCTGGTGCTGCAGGATGAGTGGCCAAGCCATGGTGCTCGAGGTGAGGAGACCCACAGGAAGGTGTAAAGGGCTCTGTGCGTGTGGTGCCTCCCCCGGGCCAGCGCCCACAGACAGCGCCTGCACTACACACCGTCCCTCTACGAGAGACGTGGAGCTGGAGTCTCTGCTGCAGAGGTTTCCCTGCACATAGCAGCCCGGAGCGAGGCGCCACGCGCCCACGGCTCCCTGCTCCCCACTGCCCCATCCTAACACTCCCTAAAGAACCCGACAAAATTGGATGCAGCCCCTGTCTGCCACTCACCTCCCCACCAAGAACCAGCACAGGGAGGTTTGGACTTAAAGAAATTAGGCACTTTTCCCGCATCCGGCTTTTTATTTAACTTGGCATCATGACCTCCCCCAGAGCAAAGAAGTTTCTGGCTTTCCAGACATAACTGAAACAGTGTCTGACCCAAATGCACAGCTGTTCCTTTCTTTAACAGCTATAGATACGAGCTATATAGCCACAAGTTACATAGCTAGAAACTTCAAATACTTCTTCAAGAAAACAGCACAGATAAATCAACATTATTCACTTTCACAGAATCTCCTCTGCTTTCCATACACCATAAAGCAAGTTTTCTTTGAAAATAAGCTGACAAGCTGCCTTCTTCCAGGTGTTTCCTCATTTCTCAAAGAAAAAGCATAGAAAGCTGCAGAAATAATGACTAATAAAGTTTTTATTTGTAGAATTTAAAATCAGAAAAAACAATTACACTATCTAGTCTAGCTTGTAACAAAGGCCCTTTACCCTGTTGATGTGCTGTGCATATTTTGGATTCTTGGTGCTTCTTATGATATTAGGCTAATCATTGATAAATATGTTATGCCCCTAAGTCTTACTTCTTAGGTAGTGTTAAAGCCTAACTCCACTATGGTGCAGCCCTGCTCCTTTAGGACATCCAGTAGGGTAGGGAAGGGGAATAGCTTAAAACCTTTTCATGTGAGAATTATTTCCAAAACGAACCTAGATTTTTTTTCCCCCCATTTAGTCTGGATTCTGGGATTTCAAATAACAGAGGACTATCTCAACCAAACCTGCAAGTGTGGTGGCTGTAAGAACGCAGTCGTTGCATGCACTGCTGCAGGGCTGGTCTCGCTTGGACTGCGGTAGGAGGAGAGAGCAGCCAGCCGCCAGGGCAGAGACCAAGGGTGTTTGCTGGGTACGGCGAGGGCTGGAGGCACCCCAACCGCAAGAAGCTAGAGCATGTCTCTTTGCTAATGTCGATTCACCAGGAACAGGAAATCAGGCAATTTAAAGAACTGCAGGCCAAACTGTGGCGCGTGGCGACCACGTCTGAAACGCTCTGCTCCACAGAAGCCTGGCGGGACGCTCGCGTAACGCAGCGGCATCATCCTTCGGACACGTCTGGCTCACAGCACGACGTGCTGCTGTCGGTGGAGCCATCTGCTACGCAAACTCAAGAAGGAAGGGCAAGGAATCATCCTCTTCCTCCTCCCCATCACGGTCCCAGGTTGGAAGAAAGCAATCCCTCCCACACAAGAACTCCACTGCACTTTAACTGACCGAGCATGTTGCCTCTCCAAAACCACGTGTGCTTCATGGTCTCCCAGTCATTCCCTTTTAAACGGGTGCGCGGACTGGCAGTTCCCCGTAGGTGCCGTTTGAAAGCTCTGGCTGCAGCTGGAGAGCCATTTCTATACTGTGCTGTACTTGAAACCAGGATCTGAATGACATAATTACAGGCCTATATTAAAATGTTATATTTAAATGATCTTATTCTTTATCAGCAAAGGATATTCCTAACCAAAACAAATTCTTCCATATCATTTATTGTATTTAAGATAATTTAATGGGTTTCTATTCATGCTGGAATGCAGCAAATGAATAAATTCCATAGCACTTTATTTAAATATTTTAGAACAAATCTTGAAAGATGTTTTCATTTAGCTGAAAGCAGCTTAATGGCAGTTTTTTCTCTGCCGTAGTAAAAAAAGTATGTGTTTCTTTTTATCGCTCTTGTTAAAATAAATGGCATTTTTAATAAAGACTGTCCCCATAACAACATATATGATTTGATCACATTATGAAATAAATGTCATGTGAGATTTTACATTTCAAAGCAGAGGGTTTATGTTCTTTTAGTTATTAAATTCAATCAGTTTTACTTCTTTTTGTTTCCTGAAGGCAGATATGGTTTTGATTAAAACGTGACCCCAAAAGCAGAATAATTTAAGTTAGACCATATTTTCATTTGTTAAGGTTTATCTGCCTTCCCATAGGAACTTAAAAGAAAAAAAAGTGTAGCTTCCATTGGCAGAATTAAAATTTGTTTGCCTTTGACTGACGTTTTTATTCCCAAGCAGAACATGTTACAACATGGTGCTCTGTGGAAAACCTACACTTAAAGCTAACTAATTAGGCATTATATTTGCAATCCATAAAATGGGTTTGACACAAATGTGCTTGGAAGGCTGCAGAGCCTCCTAATAGCTCTCTCCCTCATCGGGAAAACCAGCACCAGCCCAGAGCAGACACCTCCGCCGTTAGCCCGGGCTGTTGTAGGGAGAAGACTGTTGTGGGTGAAGCATGCAGCCTTTGGAGACAGCATCCCTTTTCCAAAGGAAAGCTTGGAGGAACCAGCCAGACAACGGTCACCTCCAAAGACAGGGCTAAAGGGAGCTGATTTTGTGGCAGAGCAGACCCTGAGGACCGCACGCACACCTCGCGAGGGGCTGTCCTCTGCTCCCCAGCGCCGCGTTGCGCTGCGACAGCCGGTCATCCTGGCTTACCACCTCTGAGTCTCCACCTCCTGCCTGCCAGCTCCCCGTCGAGCGTCTCTGTTTGCCTGGGCAAAGCTCCCACGATTCGGTCACAGTCCTTCCACAGGACCTCCACATGCCACCAATTAGTCCATATCTGAGACTGAATCTGCACACTTAAATTGCCTGGCCCCGACCCAGTGCAATCAGCTGCACGTAGCATGTACCGATTTCACGTCACGCACCTGAATCTCTCCAGTCAGCACCGTGAAACGCTCGGGATGAAACAGTACATGAAAACAGACTGCCTTTAGTCTGTCCAGAATAGCCACTGGGGTATTGCTGCATCCCTGTCCCTGCCCCAAAAAACCAGAGATCTCTCTAAAAACCTTCACCGTGCCCCAGAGGTAGCACTCACGGCACACAGAAGCCGGCTTTCCCAGCTCCAGCGTGGTGCTGCCCCTCTTCAGCGCTCCGGGCTTCACCGAGGTGCGTTTCTAAAGCCCTCTGTCCACTTCAGGCGCTTTAACTACACCGAAGTCCTGTTATAAGGAACTAAACTCCCATTAAGATCAATGACGATGTGGGCGTTGGTTTAATAAAGAAATTACTTTTAATCTAAACATCACCATCTGTCAGGTCCTGAAAAGAAAAAGAAAAAAAAAGAAAGAAAGAAAAGAAAAAGGAAAAGTGCAGCGATGCACAGCCGCTGAGCAACACTTGAAAACATGTCCCAGCAGAACACGAACGCTGAATATTAGACAAACACCTGAAGCTAAATGTGCCACCACCTAAAACTATCACTTCATTTTCCATTGCATGCTGTGTTTTAAGGAAAACATTCCAGGCACCGCCATCTGCGTCGCTTTTAATTATCAATAGGCAGAGTACGTACAATATTTCACGACTCATTCAGGAAACATTAAGCTGCGATCAGGGCAGCGCATGCAGCCGGGGATCCCTTTGCGGGCCTCGGCGAAGGGGGCCCGCGCTGCGCAGGGCGGCGGGCGGCACTGCCCGGCACGGCACGGCACGGCACGGCCTCGCGCCCGACGCCGCAAAGCAGAGCCTCGTGCCGGGAAACCCGCACCCAGCCCGGGCTTCCCGACCAACGCAGTAGATGAGGCGTCGGTTTATTCTCAGGTACGGAAAACAGCACTATTAGTATGTACCTAGGGTGTAAAGGAGAAAAAGAAAGAACAAAATAAGAGGAGGCTGCACGTCAGGATACGGAGGGAAGGTCTCCCAGGACATCTCGCATTGCTAGTGGATGCGGAGAACGGAGGAAGGGCAGTTGCACGCAGGCGCTGCTACCCAGCATCCAACAAGAGTAAAGTTTCTGAACGTTGATTCAATTTACTGTAGCTGGATGAATCAAAGCGGTGGCAATCTGGATGGGTTGGGAGAAAAGGGAAGGAGAGACTTTCCCGTTATCCCTAAGATCTCTGAGCAGAAGATATGGCTGTGGGTAAATGACTTCACCACCAGCTGCGTGAGGTCAAAGCCTGGTTTCCTGCATGTCTCTGCTCTCTGTACGTGCCCCCCCCCCCAATAATCTAGATCTCCTTGCTGTGCCCCATGATCCCTTCCCCGAAACACCCTGCGAGCTTTCTGCACGTCCCTTAGCCCTCCTCAGCCCCCCCATCTCCTGGCCACGTCAGACCCTCGCTAGCGGAGCTAGTGGCGATGCAGGCTGGCTGCTCCTCCGGACCAGCAACCGATGGGTGATCGGAGGAGGGTGGAAGGGGACTGACAAAGAGACAGAAATAGCCCCGTTTCCTTAGGCAACCAAGCGCTACTGTGAATAAATCCAAAGTGAATAGCGCTAGGTCAGATGTTTTACAGATACTTATCTGATCTCCTAATATCTTGTTAAATCTCTCAGGAAATACTCAGTAAAACCTACTGCATATTCACTGGAAGTGACAGTTTTCTTCAATTAAAAAAGGCTGGAAATGGTGCTCCACTCCTCTGAGTGAATAACCCAATAATAAAATAAAACGAAAAATTACCTTCTTTGAAGCAGCTATGGGGCATCTGTAAAAGAGATGCTCAGGAAACCCAAAGAGAAATGAGTGCCCCAGCCTCACTTGTCTCAGGCTTTCCTGCTGTTTCGCCCCATTTTCAGGGGCAAACTCTCACCTCTTCCCTGTTTAGCCCTGATGGAGGATTTGTAGCTGAATTGCTCTGAATAGATAACATAAGGCAAAAAAAAATGTACCTTTTCCCACCAGCACCTCTCCTCTGCTAGCAGAGGTTGTCCGCTGTGCTAGCAATGGCAGGAATCAAGCCAATTCAAATCAAACTCTAGAAGAAGGCAATCAAATTTTTCGCCCTCCATCCATTTGTTGTAAGTGAATGCTGCACGTTCTCCTCAAGTTACCTCCCCAAGCAACAATCCCATTTACTTTTTGACCTCTGTAAATTAAAACAAGTTTGGAGCTCTCTTAGTTCAGAGCTGTGAATCCATTTACTGGTGAGATTGTTTATTCAAGCAATTCCCACTCTGTAGCATCAAAGTTTGTTGTTAATAGTTACAGACCGTTAATCTACACGAGGAATATAACAAAGCTGGTGGAGAATCCCAAATGGACAGGCATGATAAGAGAGGGGGAAAAAGAGACTGGCAAAGCTCCAGGTACGTGGTATTTTTGTGCTTGACCTCTTTAATTGCTTGAGCACCAAACTGACTAGTAGACGAGCCTCAGAGCTTCGCAAGTGGCTACCAAGGACTTCTTTTATTTCTGTGAAAAACATGTGGTTTAGTTTTCCTTCTGCAGTATGGAGGCACTTTTCATCCAGTACCATATCACCATAATGCAAAGAGGAACTTTGCTGCTCAGCAAATGTACGTATACCCACGCCAAGGCTCACTCTCACCGAAAAATCTTGTTGCTAACAATATATGAGGTCGTACGGTCACCTTCAGGGCTCAGGCATGGGCAGCTGAGGGAGAAGAGTCTGCAGCGACGTCCTGGCAGCTCGCTGCAGGCCTTAGACTGAGCGACCATCCCACGGACCGTTTCAGCAGTCGTTCCTCCTAGCACTGGGGAAACTGGTGGCAATGATGTCCACTGAAACATTTGTTGGTAAATGAAAATTCGCTTTTATTTCAAATTGTAACCAGTTCTGCAATAATTCCAAACAGCAGCAGGAAACCAAATAACTGTAACTTTGTCATTTTCCTCATTTTCTTTGCTAGCCACATACAAATATATACTTGTTTTGAAATCCAAATTAGGCTGAAAAGTTCATAACCTCTACGGAAATTTCCCAAAGCAACCGAGATTCACCTCTGCTTTGCCAAACCATCAAGAACCTGTCTTCATTCACCACATCTCACTATATTCACTCCCTAAAAAGTTTTGAAACTCCTCAAAGATTTTCACCAAACAGCTGTAACTTTGCCCCTCGAGATTTGTAACTGGAGGCAGAAGCAAGAAACAGTTTTTCAGTTGCAACACATCTCAAATCATGAAGCCAAGACAGAATTATTCACTATTTTTTGCTATATCCTCTCTCTAGCACAACTAGCAACTTCTCTCTCTCCAAAAAATGCACATTTAGGAAGCAAAGAATTAATAAATCACACTGTGATGATATCTTAAACTTCAGAATTTAAAAGACTTTACAAGCGTGAATTAAATCTCATAAAGTGAAAAGAGAAGTTACCATTACCATGCACATTTCCTGAAGAAAAGTCTAAATGACTGAAATAATGTTACTCTGTAAAAGAGCCAGATTATCCAGAGTTTAGAAGCAGAACTCTCTCTCAAAATCAGTGAAAACTATTTGGTTCAGCATTGCTAACTTGTGCTAGCAATTTAGTTTTGATTGATACTTCTGGTGTTTTTGACTAAACGGTAAAGACTTATTACTTATATTCCATGTTGATCTGGAAAAATAAACCTTTACTGAAGCTTCTTCAATCCAGGAAGTATCAAAACCTGAGCCTGAAATACCAATCTTCAACCTGAGATATGCAAGAAATCTTTACTGATGATGAGAGATCTGCAAGATGGATTAGGAAGAATTTTGCCTTTGGTTTGATGTTCAAATTAGATTACTAATTCACAGAGTCCTTTTGCTGTTTAATAAATTCAGATGAGAAGGAAAGATACAAATTCTCACAGTTCTTTTGCTGCTTAATACATCCAGATAAAAAGGAAAGATAGAGCATAATCAACACATACATTAATTTATGCAGATCTTTCCCTAGCTTCATGTTTTAAAATGTCTTTTTAGATAAAAAGCCAAGAATACTCAGCATTTCTCATCTTCAAAGTGCTTTGAAAATATTAACTACTGAATTGGCATAGCACACCCATCAGGTCCATAAAGATTAGTATCCCTGTTTTAAAGGGCAGTTCCAGGTGGAAAGGTTATGAGATTTCCTCACTAACAAGAAGTCAATGCCAAGGATAGGCGCTAATCAGCTAACTCATAACTCGCAGGGCAGCACTTGGATTACATACTATGCTCTAAGACATTCAGTATATGTGTGTGTGTGGGGGGGGGGGTGTTGTTCAATGTTGATGATTCCAAACTAGAAGCTTACAAGACATAAAAGAAAATGGTCACCTTGTAGAAAAAGGTGCATACAACAGTGTTTAGGAGGAAAGGTTTAAGAGGTCCTGGTGAGATAGAGAAACCAGCACAAAGCAGAAGCCAGTCTTAACTATAACACTGAACCAACTGTACAGTCTGTCCTGACATGACATCTGAGCACCGTCTGACCCAACTGGGTCAGGACAAGCCTGCGTCCACGGCTGCTGCAGCACAGAGCAAGCTGTGGCTCTCGCAAGGGAGCAGGTCCAGGAAGAGGTTCCAGGCGGCCCTGGAAATACGGCTCCAACAGCAAACGCGAGTGAAATGCCTGGTCGTGTTAGCATTCAGCAAAGCAAGCATCCAACACTGCACCAAGCTTCACCTCATCTCTCCCTTCAAACTATCCCAAGCTAGACAGCAGAGGTGAAAAGATGAGCCAAAAGCAGAGAAGACAGAGAAGCACAGTGAGAACAGGACTGATCAGCAGATTCAGATCTTCCAATTAGTGCCAGGGGCTACACGAACTCATGCCATTCTCTCGTTGAGAGAATAAACCTATTGCAGAGAGGAGTTTCCTATGGTTTATTTACAAAGGAAGAGCACTTTCTAGGTCTCCTACTAACAGTTTGTTGCTGTAGCTGTGGTTCAAACTACACTATACTGCCAGGAAAGCTTTCATTAATAGGAGCTTCATCACTTCTAAGTTCATTTTCTTTCTGATCATTTTTTTTTTCTTGTAATACAAGGGAACTTTCATGCACAATCTGTACAGTGTTAGCTATGAAACAGAAAGAGTTTCACTAAGACAGACGTTCATTAGACTCACCATAACTGCTATGGACAGGAGATATTAGCACAGGGCATATCCCATGGAAAGGCAAGATAGTAAAGACATGCAAGAACTGGCCAAAGTGAAAACTCTAAAGACACAGGGATTTATGGGATGGTATATGCCACAGCTGTGGATGTGTACTTTTTTTTTTCTTTTTTTTAAGCAACATGGACTTCAAAAGGGGACAATGCAGGGGAAAGTGTGAACCTCTACATGCAAGAAGCCAAACTAGAAACATTTTCAGACAGTAAGTGCGTTCATGTGCAGCCCAGGATAGAGCCATAGTACCCGAGACTCTAAAAATTCATGCACTGCCTTTTTTTAGACATAGGAGTTGGAGGGGATGCTCTGGCAGAAGACACACAATGACAACTTCTCTGGTCATTCATAACAAGATATGGTTCTGCAAGGTTGTGCAGCACTTCCATGGCACTGAGAGGGGCTTTGGGCCAAGAGGTGAAACTCCACAGAGCTCATCTAGCCCAGGGCCTAGAGGACAAACAACGGAGTGAGACTGAAGATTCCTCAGGAGTTCAATGTATGATATGCAGCTCATGGTTTGCCTTTTTCCACAGCATCAAACATTAGGGTCTCGCCTTTGCTGTCAAAGCATCTTGAAACTCTCAAGAGACCGCCCAAAATGTTGACAGTGGTTTGGCTGCTGGAGTGCTGAAATCATTGCTGAGCTCTTTGATCATGAGAAACACCGTCTCACCGCTTCCTGTGGAGGAAGCTGCCTTCTGCTGTCTGTTGTACCACCTCTCACAAGTCGGTTGACAGCTCTTTGAAGCAACCGCAGCTCTTCTGCCATATATTTTCCCAGCATCTACTGTACCAGGATCCAGGACAATGAAGAGGTCTCTCTCCTGACTGCAGCTACACCGTGAAGAGTAGCTACCCGCAACTACTCCCCTTTGACCGCACAGTCAAAATTTGCACCTCCGCCTGGTGGAACTGTAACCTGCCACCACCCTGTTACATGCTAGTGGAAGTCTGGCTGATGCCCGTCCCAGGAAGCTATGTTCCCAAATCAGCAATGTCAGCGAAGGGCTCCCGAGCTATCCCATTCACCTCCACGAAGGAGACCCCCCACTCATTTCTGTGTAGCCTTGACTCTAGCACTGAGCCCTGAAGGATTTTATCAGTGTTCTCTATTTCATCCATAATATGGCCTAATAGGATGTCGGCAGGCTACTACCTTATCTAAAAAGTCACTTCCAAAAAGAAAAAAGCAATTGGCAAAAGAAGTAAAAATTTCACTACTACTCAAAGATCAGTAAAATAAATCAATACGGCTGTACAAGATTTTTTAGAAAAAATGAAGATCCAAATTTGTAACTACTATAATCCTAAATAGATTCCAGTGGTTCTCTCTTTTGCCTGTTTTTTTAGGCGTCATCCTAAACATTTCTCAAGGCGTTTCCACAGACAGCATCCAATTTTAAACAAGACTTTCATCATGTATATTGCTTAACAAGACTCTACTTCTGGAGACAGACATATTCACACCTCCTCATTTTTCTTTCTAGGGTTTTATTCAAAAATTACCTCCCCAAACTTCTTGTAATTCAAAAACTCTGTACTCATTCAAGACAGTACATTATCCCATGCAATTATTGACTGCCCCATGTCAGCTGACTTGATAAGCTGATGTGACTAGGCAGAGTAATCTTCCAGCTGAGCAGTAAACAAAAGCCCATTATCAGCCTGATATTTAAGTATTAAGAAATCATTAACCCATCCTGAAAAGAAGATCTTCTTGTAACACATGGATGAAAGGCTCAAACACAACCCAAACTAGTGCATAAAAAAAAAAAAAAAAAAAAAAAAATCTGTAATATAAACCAGTAACCAAGTTTATACAAAGGTATAAAGGGAAACAGATGCATGCTGTTCACTGATTCCCCCTTCACCAGAATCGGATGCTGCAGAACCCAAACAAGGGTGAGATGAGGATAGCTTGGGGCTTGGAGACCTCTGCTAATCTTCTCCAGTCCATCACCTTAAGAGGAGCAAAGGGTACAAACTTGCTGGCTTAGCTCACACAAGCCAAGCAGTCCTCATACAAGCAGCGAAGCCAGGAGAGTTGATGGGGCCGCGATGAGCTGCCGGGGGAGCACCCAAGGGGGAAATCCAGCCCAGCTGGCGTGACTGTACAGACCACGCTGCTGCGTGGTGCAGCAGGCAAGGGTGGAAACAGGCTTGGCTGGGAAACCTTGGGTATAGAAATGAGTGAGAAAAATAATACTACTGCGCAGAACACATTTGACTCCAATTTATGGCATCCACTGAACGCACACTGTGCAGCTGTAAGGGTAAAAGGCTTTAAACCCCTCCTATTCTAATATATGCACTCCCAAAGCCCTAAGTTCATGCTTTGTCCCCTCGATCCCTCTGGCAGACTGAAGCAAAACACTAAATCCAAGCTATGTGATCTTTGAAAGAGCCCGGATTTGAACTGAGGGCTGAACGCTGTATCCCAGAGCTACCTACAACCGTTTATTGCTCCGTCTCCAAGACCAAACTACCAGGCTATTGTGCAGAAAACACTCATACCCCCAACCATTCAGATGTTTTCTAAATGCAATGCCTAGCACAGAACACACACCATCGAAGGTTTAGGCTATCAAAAGACGTCTGTGTGCTCCATGAGAAAAGTAATATCCGTTTTAGCTTTCAAACATTTTGGCTTTTTTTATTAAAAATATGTACAACAAAAGCCTTACACTGTTGTCATATACAAAGGAGATAACAAATGGCATATACAGAGCAGATAACAAATGCTAAGAAGTGGAAATCTGTCAGCTACTAATATCAAAAGGCTACCTAGAGAATGAAAGGCAAAAGTTTTTCACTGTTTATATTTTGAGCAAACCAGAGCAAACCCAGTGTAGCTATTGTCCTTCCATCTATAGGATATTTATTACATGAACACCCATCTGAGTTATCGCAGAATTTAAAAGGCCTTGTTTAAAGGGACAATGCTGAGATAAAGTCATATTGAAAAATCCCTTGCTTATAAGAGAAATAACACCTTAGGCTATTGAGAGAGAGAGCATTAAAAATAAAACAGTTTATTATTTTTACTGAGCCTCATGTTTCCCAGCTGATAGACAACAGGTAGACATTCTCACAATACCACGCAAGATAGCAGAAGTATTATCTCAAATATATGCCTGGGAAAAATAACACAAGGGGTAGCATAGTGCCAACACGAGTCAACCCCAGCCACACGGCCGATTGCACGGGAGCCCCTCAGCCCCACACCAGACTAACGCGCAGCAACCTCCAGCCCCGGCGCAAGAGAAAATACCCCGAGAGAAGGGGACGGCAGGAGCCAGGAGCCACAGGCGGGCAAAAAGCATCAGCTCCCTCCTCCTCCCTCTCCCCAAAGCGGAGAGCGGCTGCTTCGCGGTCCCTCACCTCTCTGGGAGGCATTTCCCAACTTCCACGCGTTTCTTCTGACGCTCGTAGCCTCTAATTTGAGAGAGAAACACGCAGGCTGGGGCAGCAACCTTGAATAGTTCACTGATTTCAGGGCTAGAAAAATCACACGCGCCCATTGTCGGATGGCATTAGACTGATCTGTTTCTGACTCCAGTCATCGGCTTCAACGCATAAAAAGACAGAAATGTCTGACTTTTGCATTTCTAGAACTGCAGGAGAACAGAATCTTCCCCAAGCTGCCAAAATTGAAGCTTCCAGGGGGTTTATTAATATTACAACATAATAGCAGAAAGCTTTGGGCAGAATGAATGTTTGTTGGGAAAAAAAAAAAACTAAATCTGGGGCTAGTGCTTTAATTTCTAATAAACTCCTCCCCCTAGAGATTTACTTTAACTTCGTGTTTTAGACAGGACCAATATGAAGTGTATTATTGCCTCTCCACCCGAGGTTTAAACCAACAGCTGGTTCAAGTCCCTAGTTTTCCAAATGCAGAGGTCTTCACGTAGCAGCTACGTACGCGCTGCTTGCGACGTAAGGCAAAGCGTAAGGATATAGGAAGTGGAAAAGAGAAGAATCTGGAGGTCAGGTTGAGCTCGCAGTGACTCAGCCGTGCGAGGGAAGGCTGCTGCCCCAGGGCGCGCAGGCACCAGCGCGAGGGCTCTGCCTAAAGAGGGGTGCCACGGCTCAGAGCTCTGGGCACGACGTGGAAATCGGAGCCGGGGGGGGGGGTACGAAGAAAGACTAATCCTAATGATTCCTTCCAGCCCTCAAAACCATACGAACGGTCCTAACGATTAGAATTAAATTAGCAGGTGCCCACTTGAACTCTTTTTTTTAACCTACTGCAAATAAAGCAGCAGAGTCAGGCTCTCCTTTAGTTCATGCACCTTTGGAAGCATTTTAAGCTTTAGAACCTCTCTGCCTAAGACATCACTACTTAGCAGAAACCTCCCCCTGCTTCCAATGCAGCGTGTAGTGTGCATTAACACCCTCTTGAACACAGTTATAGAGTCTGTTCAAAAAGGAAAGAGCTGTTGGCAAAAACATGAAGTTGTTCGTGTCTCGCTGGGTGAGAAAGGCCAGATCCCTGAGGACGATTTTTTACCTCCACTTGTGCAGATACAGAAGTTTCACTGTTGACAAGGAAAAAGGCATCACTTTAATTTTCTGATTTTGTAAGTGCTCTACTCGAGCTCCCAGATACTCACTCAGCTGCACTTTGATATTTCAGCAGGTTTCCCTGCCCCTCCCTTGGCCAGGGCAGATCTGGGCCCTCTCTGAACAGACCCTCTCTGTTACGCCTCTCTCTGCCCCCAGCTTCCCAGAGCAGTGCTACCCATAGATTTCCCATCACTCTCCATCAGTGAACCCCAACATATACAGACCTCAACCAAATGACAAACACTTCCACAAATCTCCCTGCCTTCCTTTCCTCACCAGCCCTGAGCTGCCTTTGTAAGATTACGATCATGTCTCATATCTGCAGACAGTTTCAAATGATTCAGGCCTTACACCTCCTACATGCCCCCCAACATAAATCTTTTCACAAGCCCTTCTATAACAACCCAGGTTCCGACTTTAGGCACTCAATACGTCGTATGCCCTCCATAGGGTTCCTCCTCACCCCACCATCTTCAGCTCCCTCTTGCACTCCCCCATCTCAGGTCAATACAACATATCCTTTCCCTGTATCTCTTAAGTCCTCCCTGCAGTATGCCTATGTCCCAGTCACATTCACTAGCCTTGCCCTGTAAGACCTTCTGTTCCCTCTTTCACCTCCTAGTCAACCTTGTCAACCTGGTCAACCTTGTGCTCGACAGTCAGCTAATCAATTAAGTTAGGATGGACAACTTGCAGTTTATTTTGGACAGAAAGTGACAGGTCTGCCATAGGCAAGCAGAAGCTTGAACTAATGAAGATAGCACTCTAATTTACCTAAAGACAAAGAATTAAGAGAAGAAAATAAGAGGAAGAGACCTCTGGATCCGTTTACAAAATTCTTGCAAAGGAAGATGACAAATCCTTCAGGGAACAACCCAAAGCCACAAAGGAAGAGGTAGAAGGAAAAATAGAAGAAACCAAGCACAGAAGAATTTTCAGTGACACAGCAAGGATAGAAAACACACTAAAGAAGATCTAGGATGCAATCAGACAGAAGGACCTCCAAATGAAAATGACTCATTTGGTGAGTTTTGAGTTAAAGAGCATAAGGGGGATGGGATAGTACCAGAGATGGCAAGTGAGGGCAAGCATTTTTTAAGATGAATGAATGTTTTGAGAGAAGAAGGTACCAGCACAGATTGTGTTCATAATGGGTCAGATCCTGGCATTGGGGATAGAGTGTTTTCCAACAGACAGTAAACTATATCATGAGGAAGGTAGTCTTGAAATGACTAAGTCGATGAGTTTAAGAAACCTCTGCCACACAAATTCTCCATTTCCAAGGCCCTGATGTGGGGAAAACAAGGTCTTCTTCTCCAAAAGGGTTTTGTGAACTATGAGCACAGAAGTACAAAAAAAAGCAACAAGCTTTAGATTACTTTACAGGAAGGTTATAGCAAGAATATTTTCACTTCCGTTTTTGGAAAAAGGCATGCAATACTTGTTTGCCTAAATTCACAGCTGAACTGGATGTGGAGCTTGAAGTTAGCCTGCTTTTCTCAAAGAAAACGTGATAAGGCTGCAAATAGTCAGTTCATCAAGGCACCCACAAAATATACTTCCAACCTTTTGTTCAGCTCTACCCCTATTTAAAGAACTTGTGTTTTTACACTTTAAGAGCTGAATTAGTTTTGACAATCTAGGTTTCTTTTTTGGTATGAGAAAGATTGATACCTGCTGTTTAAAAATCAGTATCAGTGATGATTTGTGGGCCTAGAAAGACAGTAAATGTAATATCAGTTTAGAGAAAGAAAAATAAACATCATTTCACTTTTCTCCCTTAGACCTTTGGACCAGCTCGCATCTATGACTATTTCATTTGTATTCCAGCCAAACGCTATGCTATCTAGTGTCATATCAGACAGAACAAAGTCAGATGGATCCAGAAAATCCAAGAAAATAGAGCTTGGGATTTTTAACTAGCGTGCAACAGGTCCACTAGCAATGACTTTAAGGTTAAAAAGATGTCACTTTATTAACACAGCACTGAGGTTTGTGTATGCCATGGCTACTGTGAAAACAACTACAAATGCAACTGGGGAAAAAGTTCTCAACAGAGCATCTTATTGGTGAAGGAGACTAGATTGATCCAAACAGGATAATTCATTGTGTTCCATATTTCAGCTGGGAAGGTTCAAAGCATTCAGATGGATTTCTATGTAAATGAGAAGAGCAGAGGGATTTGGCTCAGCTTGTACAAATGCTGGAAGAGGAAGTACACAATGAAACGTGCTCCCACACAGACACTATGATTTATGTTGGCAGAAAAAAGGAAGGGAAGTTAAAGTCAGAGAAAACTGGAACTAGAAGCATGCACCAGTGCATTCAGAGCCAAAATACTTGACACTTACAGCTCAATATTAGATCTGTGAATAGGGCGCTACTTAGAAATTAAAAATGGTTGTCTGTACAAAATGGTAGTTGCAGATTAATGAATCAGTAATCAAGTAATCACAGCTTGTGAAATGAAATATAGAAGCTTATGATTTTGGAGTTTTTTTTTTTTTTTTTTTTTTTTTAATCTTGTGTGTCTCCCATACCCCTGAACAGAGGTAAATTCTACATCAGTTGTCATCCTTATTCAGCAATGTTACCTTCATTTAAGGACACTGCAGCCAAATAGCTCTAATAACAAAATCTTAGAGTGCCCTTCATTACCATGAACTCTATGAAAACTCAAAAGTCAGCCTTTTAGTGAGAAACAGTAGTTTGAACGAGTCAGTCCTCAATGTGTGTTTGCTCAAAGAAGAGAATTAGTCATCTCAACGGGGAGATTTTTCAGGTACTACTTATTAGAGTGTAAGAGAGCTTCACCTGGATCAAGGCCATGGTCCTTGACTCACTGATAAAGCCACCAGCAGTCCTATTTTTTCTCTAATTTTTCTTCCTTCTGTTATAATGGGCAGCCCAAACCAATTGTTGCCAGTTACGTATGTGTAGTAGCTGAACATCGCCGTTGTCTTAGGCAACGGTACAACGGAACAGCATAGCTCTGAGAAGACAAGAAGTTAAAACCTACAGTTACATTGCAGGAAGGTTTTTCTCATCTCCCAAGTCTTTCAGATGTAACTTGAACACATACCCACAGTCTATGGGCCACCCTCTTCCAAGTCATGTGCTTCAGCCAAACCTGCTTCACTTGAGGTTCATTGACGGTCATTTCTCTCTGCAGAGTGACCTTTTAACTGTATCTTTTTTTCAACTGTCAGCTCCCAGCCTTAGCAAAACAGCTGTAACTCTGGCTATAATCCAGACTTAACATAAGTAGTTTTGACCTCTTGCTACAATGACATTTTACACGGTTCTATTGGATGACCTCTCTGCTAAAAGTCTGCTATTAAAATAAGCTACCATATGCAAACCACAATCATCCCGAGATAGTTGTCCAGTGACACTTGGCCGTGGCCTGGTCCTGTGTGGTGTGCACCGACCAGCTAATTCTTCTCAGTATTTCTGATTCAAATATATATTATAGAGTTGAAAACACTGATGTTCTGGAGCCTCCTCAGTGCATTTTAAGTGTCCAAGCCCTCTTGCAGTTTAAAGACAATTACATCTTACCTATCTAAAGACTTTCAAACTCCACCAGGAGCTGCAGGTATTTTTTGCCTCCTATCCTGGCTAGTGGTATTGCAGCAATTCCTAAAACCAGCTCTCACCACAGAGCAAACAAAAAGACTTCTGCATCCCAGAGGTCTGTACCTAGACCAAGGCAATGGAAATGAGCTGCCTGAAGCTGGTGTTGCTGCTTCAAGGGGAACAAGGGGGAGGGTTTGAAGCAGAGGCACCAGGGTACGAATCTGACCACTTAGAGCTCAGCAGTGACTCACGAGCAGAGGCTGCCAATGTTAAGTCACTCCTCTTTGCCCCACGGCAGCTAACTAGCCACTGCTCTCAAGTGCTCAAGTGCCATGGGGGTCTAAGCTGTGGTTAGCTTGGATTTTGTGGATGAAAGGGCTTTGAAACCAAATATTTGCCTACTTTTTTCCAACTTCTGAGCTATCAAATGAAGGTATTATCAATTTCCACAAACTCTGCTTCCCTTGAAAAATCAGGACATTTTACTTAAGAGGTTAAATGAGGACTTGGATACCAACTTGAAAATGCTGACTTACATAACATCTCAAATGTATGTAGCATGTATCAGTTCTCTGAAGGATACAGGTTCTGTGCCACTTGCACAGAGGTTATTAGTAAGTACTTGGCAATGCAGGGTAGGCTGTTGGTGTTTAATTGCAAGGTCACGCAAAGCATGAGCAGTTATTTGCTTGCATGAGCAACTGTGTCAGTAAATGGTAATTCAGAGAGGCAGCAACCTGGATTGCACTCCACTCTGAGTTTGCATTCCCCATCCCTGTCATCAGGAAATGAAATCTGAAAAACTACATACATTTGAGCCTGCATGCTTAAGAGGCACCCGGATATTTGCATTGATTCAGTTATTGCAAGAGATACACGGATAATCTTCATATAACTACATATCAGTCTGCCTTCATTTATTCTCATTCAGAGAGGAAACAATGAGAAATCATTAGTTTACTTTTGGCTTCAGTACAAAATAAGGCACTCTCTGAGGCAGGGACCATCCTTTTCATCATGTTAGCAGAGCACTTACATCAGTGAGGTCCTGGTCCAGGACTGGGGTTGCTAAGCAATATGGAAATACAAATAATAATGAATAACAACCACCTGCAAAAGATTACATGCTGAATTGTACCTTACCATGAAAGCTTATGTTTCAAACATCATTTGAATTCAAATTTTTGCTGAAATTAAACTAAAAATGATGGAATGATTATTGTACAGAATATTTTCAGATATGTAAACGATTTCTTCCCTATTACTGTGATTCACTTTAGGGTTTGTTTTCTCTTTAAGGCATTTAAAGCACATAGCTCAGTGGAATAAAATGGCTGGTTTACTTGTTACAGCACAAGCTTGAAACTGCTTAAGTATATTTTTCTGTCAATGTGTATTTGTGATTCCCATGGTTATTTAAGAGGTGACTGTTATTCTGTGTACAAATGTGTTGTTAGCATGACTGATGTCAAAACAGTGTTTGCATTCTACATAGGAGATTAAAAGCTGCTCATAAGAAATCCTCTTTCCAATACACAACAGTGTGAACACACCATACTAGGAAATCTCACAGAAGCAGCTTCCTCTCAAGGCCACTGCCCTATCTGCTCTGGAGCTTTAGCAATATATTTGCTACTGTGTATCCCTTAGGATGGCAGATTCCTTCCCTGCACACTTAGTTTGTAACCCATTGGAAAGATTCCCATTGACTTTAATAGGCATGCAGTTCAGCTCTGCACTAAATCCCATGTTTATGGCCAACTTCAGGGCTGTGGCTGAATTGCACAGAACATGAAGAGGGTCAGGGAATGCAACAGTATCTTGAGACTAGGGGCTTTAGGAGTATGTTATGTGTTTGGAATTTGATGTAGATAGTTTAAAAAAAAAAAAAAAAAAAAAGGACTTTTAGGTTTGTGTTACCTTAGGACCTATGGACAAGCACCTAGAAGAAAAGGCTCACTAGAACGGGACAGACTTCTGCTCTCCTCGCAGCAGTCCAACAGAAATAGCTGCCTGTAATCCTCAAGTGAAAGGGCAGCTCATGCCATAGAGAGAGCGCAGTCACTGCTCACTGAAGGAAACAGCTGGAGACAAAATCAGTGGGGACATGGGTCCTTAGACTTAAAAACAAACAAAAAAACCCGCGAACAACCAGCCCTTTCACTTGCAAATTATTACATCCTTGTGAAACACCATGCTGATGGGGTAAAATGGGAACTTTACACAAATAAAACTAAGAGTCATTCTGGCCTCAGGTGGAATTGTGGGAACTAAAGTCCTTCACAGAGACTTCTGCTCCTTTCTTCCCTGAAATTCCAACAGCACATCTCACCCTAACCTTAGGCATCTCCTTCGCTTAACAGTTCCGCTCAGATACCTCTTCCTACCTGGTGTCAGGAGCCAGTCACCTTCCAGGTATCTACTCTCAAAGCAAAACCACAACGGAATTTGACTTACCTTGGCTTGCAGTGAACAGGTTTAAGCTTGCACTTACTGTAAACCAAAAGTTCTCATAGACAAGCAGTTATACAAAGCAGTAATTTGTTAAGCTGCAGCAACTTAATTGGAAACCTGAGCCTTCAAAGATTATCCTGTCTAGGGATAAACATTGCTCTCAGCCTTTCTACACTGTTGGGGATACCATATATCGAAAACAAAAGAATGAATTGGCACTAACTAGTGTTGCTAATACACACACACACACACACATATACATATATGTATATGTGTGTGTGTGTGTGTATGTGTATATATATATATATATATATAAATATATATATATATATATATTTAAGTTAGAAATTTACAACTGGACTGCTTTCTCCTCCAGCAGACCTGGTTCAGTGCCAGGAGCTTGGCTTTAGAGAACAGGCAGGTAAAGCTGCGTGTACATATTGAAGTGGCAGCTTTCAAGGGAACAAGTTATGTTTTGAATTCTAGAGAAAGAAAGGAAGTCAAGGCAGTGAAGAGGCAACACAGTAAAATACACTAATCCAAACTACAAGGGAAGTGCTACGTTACACAGCCAGATGCTAAGCTTGGTACTCATTTTTCTCATGAATGCACTCTGTAACTTAGTTACTTAGGAGATTTCACTTTGCATTATTACTTAAGCTCACGATCACTCCATGCTTGAAGATTAATCTGCACAATAAACACAACGACAAAATAGAACAGGGGGCACCAGGGAAAAACACGGATATTTGTTTTTTCAGAGATATTACACATGCAGTTGGAGAGTTGGAAAGTTCCAAATGAATCTTGCCAGAAATCCTCAAAATCAGTACTACTCAAATAGCAAAAACAGATGAGTATGGTAATACATACTAGCAGTTCATGTGAGCTACTAATCTGAGATAGATAAATAAAGAACAACGGTAAAGCTCAGCCTGGTATTAGAACAGTATCCAGGAAAATCACACGTATGGTACCCCAAGAAAGCAGATCCATCAAAACATTGGTGGCTAAATATCTAGG
Organism: Rhea pennata; assembly: GCF_028389875.1. Lineage (NCBI taxonomy): Eukaryota > Metazoa > Chordata > Aves > Rheiformes > Rheidae > Rhea > Rhea pennata. The sequence continues at coordinate 8,891,545 of NC_084670.1, read as the reverse complement.
CTTCAGTTTTCAGAGCTGCCCAAGAGCTTAGAAAACTCAGTTCCTATTAATCTTCCAGATGGCTTTCCAGATCTTGGCCTTAAGTTTGCATTAACACATACCACATGTTCTAAATACCTTTGGATAATCTGCTGGGGGAAAAAAAAAAAAAAAAAAAAAAAAAAGAAAGTATAAAGTTTTGTTTGACTTTTAGAGTAGGAGGCTCAAGATTGTCTCTTCAGCGATCATTACTGTCTTAACACATGACACTGAACAAGGTCCTTTTTTTTTGAGCATTATCAGTCATTTACAGGTAGGAAAACAACCCACTCCACTGGGACAATCTGAGGCTTCATTAAATGATTACAGTTTTAGAATTGTGAGATGCAAATTCATATATATATATATATATATATATATATATATATATATATATACACACACACATATATAAACAATGGTAGTTTTACATAAGCCCTGGTGCACACCTCTAGTAGAAAGAAGAGGGACTATTCTAGAAACATCTACTACCAGTATCATCCAGCACTGTGAAGCAGCAAAGGAACATCAGATGGGAAGAAAAGATCTCTCAAAATGACTTTCAAGGATGGAATAATGGAAGTGGGATAACGTATGACAGTTTGAAATACAAGTTCTCACAAAGTAGGAACTCAAAGGAAGATAACAATCTCTGTGGGTTCACTGATTACTGCTAAATTACAAGTCCCCAGCATAACAAAGCCAAAAAGAGAGCAGAAGATACACTAAGTAAGCTATTTCTAGAGAGATAATGTCACTGTATAAGGTAATGTTACCAGCCCAGATAGAATTCAGTTCAAAGCATCAAGAACGAGTAGACAAATGTTAAGTTGTTGTGTAGGATAAGCAAATAATTGAGCCTATTTTACAAGAGAATTTAAAAAACAGTTCAGCCTACCCAAGGTAGCAAAGGATATGATCTCTCCTAATCTCTTAAAAAACAGAGAACATTTTCTAAAACTAGGCAGCAACATTTGCATATACTCGTCATGAATAAATTCAAATGGGAAAACAGACAAAAAAAATCAAGTCCTGTCTGAGGAACAATGTTCTAGAATTACCTTTCAATAGGTGTAGAAAGGGCAGAATAGGAACTGATGTTACCTACGTAACAGTGTCTTTGACATTGTGGGTCTGGTTGGTTCTAATCCTGTGTGACAAAGTCTAACAGCAGGTCCACATACCTGCAGTGCTATAGAACTGTTCGCTCCAAATTTAACAATAAAAGCTTGGCATTTAACAACTTCCTAGGTTTTGAGATAACCTATTTTAGTGCAGTCAAACAATTTCACTGCAGGAAGTCACGATGGAACAGATGCTCTCGGAAAAGAGCATTACACTTCCCAGTGCCGAAATGAACAAGCTGATCTCCTACTTTATAAATATAGTTCCCTTTCCATAATAGACTGAAATGTTTACACTAACGCACCCTAAATGCCGCGATATTATTCCTACAGGAGCCTAAGCCTTCCACATTAAACTGAAGTATCTGTTACAGTAACACACCTGTCTTTGATTTGACTTGCAGCAATGCGATCCAGGCTACTGCTGGAATCTTTCTGTCACTGTTTATTCCCTCTCCTAAGGAAAAAAAAAATACTATGATATATAGATTTCTGACTTGATAAGCTACCCAGGCTTTAAAAACAAATACATCACTCTCTGTATTTCAGTGTAATGAACACCCCCAGTATCCATAATACTCATTGACATGGTGCTTACATTTTCTATCATCTTTAATACAGAAAATTAATTTGGAACTTCCTACAGACAAAATAACTCCAGACAAATTTAAGGATGGAAGAAGAGATTGGCACATAGCTCGGAGCAAAAGAGACAGCTAGGGATTAGCAACAGCAGGACTTTCTGTCCTCAGCTCAGACTCCGCTAACCAGTGCCAAGGGATTCATGGTTTTGCAAGGATGTGGGTCATGGCAGAGGTGACACAGAAAGTCCTGCAGGAACCTGGAGGCAGTTAAATTGGTGATGCAGCTGAGCATCACCACAGGCAGGCAGAAGGGACTTCAACAGAGATGAGAAGCTCCAGTCTCCCACAAGCTGGGATGACTTTGGTTATACAGCTTGTAAAATGTAATCAGGCACTAGAAAACCTCTCAAAAGAGGTCACTGGTTACTGAAATTTTGCTAATAAAGAGAAAAACCTGGAATAACAAACATGAGTTCCTTTTATCATAGTTCTTACTAAATCAGATTCTCACAGAAATTCCTTTGAGGTCCCTGACAGTACAAATAGGTAGTCTTTATATGCAGATTAGCAACAACACTGGCCAACAAGCTATTCCTCTGCTAACAACTATTCTAGTTGCAGAACTGCCTGAAAAAGCATCTACTACGATGACTGAATATTCACTAGAAGCTTCTGCAGTTAACTTAGAATATAAGCTATTTAGCAGGCAAAACCAAACAAAATATGTGTAGTCTTATCTAAAGCAACCTCTAATTTATCAAAGCAGATAAAGCAAGGGCAGATGGAGAGAGTAATATCTTTTCCTGGCACAATCCTTTATGGGGTTTCATATTCCAGATCTAAATAATTCCAATAAATGACTGTCTCTCTCCATAAGGATATTCTCTTTCTTATGAAACAGCATGATAATAATGGCTTTTCACCTTTCTTTGGCAATTCACAGGTATCCTCCACCAAGAAAACTCTGCAACTTTGTCTTGAAGAGGGCATAAAATTTAGTAACAGTAAGATGACTACAGCATCCCTTCATTTTAATTTTTTATCTTGGTGTCCTCTTTTCTATAAAAACTCTGTTCATCTGTTGCTCTTTTAGCCTGGTTCCATACCGTCACCCACTTGGCTGGCTTAACGAAACATGCTGCTACAAATATAGGAACAAATACTAAGGCAAAGAGGAAGAACATGCTCCGTCTCATTGCTGGCACATGTACAGTACTTAGTCAAAGAGAAAAGCGCATTAGATATAAACACCCATTCCAAGACCAACATTTCCATGACAGAGCTATACTTAATTATACACTAAAATGGGAATTATACTGTAACATCAGTTGGGTAAGAAACAATTAAATATCAGTTTGTTCTACAAAGGCAAATTAAGTTTGCACCACAAAATGAAATTACAACTATCATATATGACATCCTAATACAAAGTGACATGCATCCTAAAACATGAGATCGTATCATGTTAATTAAACCAAATACAGTATTTAAGAGAATATCAAGAACTCATTTATAGGAAGTATTTCCATAACTCAAATGAATTTGCATAGATGTAAAGGAAAAGTGTTACAAAAATGAGTTGATACCTAGAAAATATGTAGCAGTGGGAGACTGAAGAAACCAGTCTATTGAAGAGAAGATCTTGCAATGACTCAGTTGAAGTAACATTGAGAGAAGAAGAAAAAAAAAAAAAAATGATGTATCAGAAACTGGAATTCTGAAAAATCACATTAGAAAATGACACAAGTTAAACAGTAATTATCCACCGGTATAAACTACTGAAGGAAATGACGGACTTAACGTTTGTGATACCTTTTTAAACAACACTGCTGGCCCTTCGACTAAGCATGTTGTACTCCAGGAAATGCTTCTCTTCAAAGGAGCGACTGAGGTTCTCCAACAGGTTCTGTGAGGACCGACCATCTCATCTGATGACCTACTAGCAGAAACACCACAGCCCACAGTCTCTCCACCTGACTTTAGGCATGTAACTCACATGGCTAGGAACATACTTCCCAAAAACTGTATTTAGGTAACAATGTTAAAATATTTTGCTCTTTCTAAGCTCAAGAGGTAGCTGTTTTTCCTACAGTAAACAGAAGTCCCAGAAGGCAATTTAAGTAATACATCAGTTTAATCTGTCAAAGTGACTACAGCTCTCCATTGCTCATACAGAAATCTTACAGAAATGACAGTCCAAACTTAGGAATCACAATTAGAGGGGAAATTCCTAGGCCATTAAGTTTTGTGAAATAGCACAGAATCCTCTGTTTTGAGGACTGAAAGTTTAAGAGATACTGCCGAGTATCTATTTAGAGGAAATTGTCCTGGCACTTGGAGATCTCCATGCAAATTTTCTTCACTACAATCTATGCTTTGGTGATGCAAGAAAGAAAACACGGCTAAGTGAAGTTCCTGAACTGCAAAGAGTGCCTTATGGTGACTGCAGCGCAACCAGATCTTCCACAGCAATGCTCTAGCTCTATGTCACTTGTCTCCAAGAGAAACAAGCAGGAATTTACTTTGGAACACTGCTGCCAAATTGCCAGGCATGAACTGCAAAAAGTTTCTGTCTCCTTACCTTTATGGCAAGCACAGGAGGCTCTCTTCTACTGGCAGGAGGAATAGAAATGAAAAAGGAAGACCAGGAAAACAGGAGCTTGCTAACATACAGAAAAATCATCAATTTATGGATATACATGACACAAACAGAATTATATGGACTGTCAGAATAACAGTAAATTATATTGGAAAACATACTGCTGTGTAACTGCACTAGATAGAGGTCTCTGACTACAGAAGAAAACACTGATTATTCTGCTTGTTAAAGGTTAAATTCTTGGCACGTAAGAGTGATTGGACTTTTTTAATTAATAAAACTTCTCACTGAAACCTTAAATGCCAGTCAATCTGCTTGAGATTTTGTGCTTGAGATTTCACTATTTGGCTACTGACTTAATCTAAATTGCATAAATTAGTTCTCTGTGGGAAGATGAAACAGCCTACATGACTCCTTTGCAAGCTGCTCCCAGACATCTTGTACCATCAGATATACAACCCCACTCCTCATTTGGCTGCTACTGAGTGATCCCAGTTTCCTTTTAAGTTTAGAAATGCCATCAAGAATATATTACATATAAGTTATCAAAGTGGCAAGAAACAAATCTTTACTGGTTGAGTTGCCTTTAGGGGAATGTATCTGAAGAAAAGCCATCCCACTAAGTAATATCCTACCAAAGATGGTTCCTTGCAGGGGATACACTGGTCTTGGAAAGACGAAAGTAACTTGGAGACAGGTTCTTTGCCCCATACAGCTCCAGCTATGCTCATTTTGAGTTTTCTTTACAAGGCACTCCCTATAAACCCTGCAGAAGAATCTGTACAGAGAGAAAAGAATGCAGTTTATCTGACTTACATACTCAAAACTTCTGAATGGACTTTTTTTTTTTAATATCAATCAGTTGGTATCTCAATTTAAATATCATTTAGAAAGCTATCTCCCAATAAACACCTATTCTGTTAACACCAGAAAAAATGAAAAACACATGAAAGGAATACAATTCCTTTTAGATAAACTATAATTCAGTAAGAGCTCCAAAAACGTTTGGGAAGACTTTAAAAGATATATGTGACTACCAAAGAAACAATATGAAAATCTTCCTTGTAAGCTTTTCCATTCATCTGAATCTCATTTGGAAGGGGGTAGTACCAATGTGATATGGCACTATCAAGACATAAACCCTACTGCTATCCCAGTACACTCTTCATATTCATTAGGGTTGTTACCAAAAGGTGTTCACAGACAACTCTCCTGCTAATCAGCCTATCTCACGATTCTCTAAAAGAGTGAAAGCTCATGCTCAGTGTAAAAGATGCACAAACACCAACAGGCATAATTTCTTATGGCTTCGTAAGACTTCCAGCAACTGTTATACAATGAAAGCTAAGCCCGCCTGTCCAGCCACCCTTGGGTGTTCAGTAATTTTTCATTGACTCAGTAATTTCAAATCACTGAAGACTAAAACTTAACATGAAAGTAGACAGCCTAATTCATTAAAATACATGCTAGTAAGAGTTTAGATCTGTTAAACTTTCAATAAAACGCTGGCAACAACATGGAACATGATGTTATTGTTTTGCAACATGTGGAAGAAGCCATTTCTCTAGTAGAAAGTTTTCTAATCATAAGGCAGCAAAGAAAAATATCCCTCATGCTCAGCAGCTTCTCCTCCTCCTCTCAGACTTGCTTTCACCTCTGCTTTGACCTAGCCATAGCAAAACATTATCTGATGCCACAGGTGTGGTGTTTCCCTCTTTACAATAACCAGCTGCTGTCACAGTCACTGGACTGACTTCACTACAGACTCAACAAGCAGAAATCTGATGCATCGAAGGAAAATTATTGTTCAAATACGAACAGCAGAAATAATTGCAAATAATTGCAAAAGTAAAGCAAATAAACACCAAGTAAATTAATTCCTGTTTGAATCACTGTTCCTGTTTTTCAAGTCCAAACGATTCTCTTTCCTATTGAGGAAGCCTGGGGGGATGAAAAAGTGTCCAAGATGGTGAAATTAAAAATCAGCTACTGAGCATGAAACATGCAATAATTGCACTTCATAACATTTTTATTGCCTCAATGTTGTATGAATCACTTCACAATTCCACAGTATTATGATGAAAAAAAATGACACCAATAAAGCCTAAACGATTGATGTTATGACTTCATCAATCCCAGACTAAAGGCATGTACAGAATGACAAATATTTTCAAGAATACGCCTGAGAAAATCACTATCTCATTCTGAAGAAGCACAAATTTCACTTTTACACATTTCTGGAAAGTGGCCATTCTCGCATCAGAAGATGGAATACTGAAACATTCCTTAATATTTTTCGTAAGAACCCTGTTGTCCCTTTCAGAAATTGGTCTTTTTTTTCCTCAAGAGTTATGAATGCAGCTAATACACTATAAGACCACAGCTAATAGGGCTGTATTAGTTCAAAACACTCTCACTCTTTTGAGGTTTTATGCCAAGATAGTATTATTTCAACAATAAGCTGCACTTAGCTTTACTTTTTAAAAGCCTACAAATTCTGGAAGAGCAAACCTGAATTACCTTTCAATTTCACTAAATCTGAAAAAAAGTTAAATTTATTGCTACTCAAAACCTCTGATAAGACAAACCTACACTTAAGACAACAAAGCAGCAGTGCAGTAATCCATCAGATACATCATCAAAGGTACAGTGCAAAGAAGTCACCTCCTGCAGGGAGACTGTACCTTCTTTTGACAGTCATGCTCAATAGCTACGCAAATGCAACCTCATAAATTCCTTCAGCTGATAGTTCAACTTTGAAGTGACTAAATAAATCAGAATTTTAGTCTGGCTGTATTAAAAAAAAAGGGGGGGGGGGAGAAAAAAAAAACCCAACAACTTCCATCTCTGTAAAGCATCACTAAATCCAGACCTGTTCTTTAACAGCTCAATCTGACAATTTTTTTTCTCTCCTAAGAAAAAGGAAATACGAGCTTTCCTTTTAATTGAGTGGCTGTGCATCTTGACTGAGATATTAAAATCTCTGTTCAAATTTTTTCTTTAATATAATAGCTCATTTCCCCTATAAAATCATTAATGGAAAATAAAGACCTCTTTGTTAACTCTAATCTTGCTTCCTTGCAAGTGTGCCAGAGGCACTTTAATATGGATCAGGTCATGAATATTACAAATTACAGCAGCAACATGTGGCAACAAAGGACTCGGATCATTCATATTACAGTAATACCTTCTCCCTTTCTCAAGGAAAAAGGGTAAACAATATTCATTGATTTCTCCAGACAAAACAAAAACAGATCCTCTTAAATCTCTTTTTTCTGATATTTCTAAATGCAGGTTTACAGAATGAAATAATACCACAGCACAAACCTTAGAATGATGAACTTGCTATAGGGTGTAATACAATCGACTTCATTTTATGTCAAAATTCGGTACCGTTTCACACGTACAGATCTGATAAAGTTAAGCTACAACAGGAGAAAGTTAGTAGGCACTATTTTTGCATAAAGTTTCCTCAGGTAGATTCATGGCTGAAGCATTATGAGCAAACCAAAACTATATATGGGCAGGCATAATTACAGAAGAATTAATGAACCAGCAAGAACAGCATTAACCGTAAATGCAATATAAAATAGTGAAATGAAATTCTCAGTAAATTTGCCAATCAATATTTCAATTCAGAAAAGCACATTAAAGTGTATATTTTTCCTTGGATAATGCTGGACCACATGACAACTGTGGCCTATTTGAAACAAAAAGGCTGGGAAAGATTTGCAGAGTCTTTACACAGGTTCACAGAGAAGGAAAAGCCAAGGAAGAGTCATGACCAAATTTAAATACAAAAACGTTATTCGTACAGCACTGCTATATACTACAGAGCCCAAGACTCCTTCTATTACAACTACAGTATGCGCAAAACCAACTCATTATTAAAAGCTTATTTCCAGAAATCCAAACATTTAGTGCTGGTTATAATACAACAAAGAGGAATTTTGCTTTTAACATGTGCTATTCCTTTATTGTAACTTATCAAAGCTTCAGGTGATGCTAGTATTAAATGTCAGCTGTCCAGTCCAGCATAGGATGCACTAATTATTAGCCCCTAAAGTAACACACACTGTATGGAAGTGAACCCTTGTGTGCTACCCAAATACTCGACTGAAACTCTGCTTCAAAATAAAACAAACAAACACACACGTCTACTGTCCCTGGGATGACAGCAACTATAAGAAAATATGAATAAAGACTTGAGAGATATTTTGTCCCCATAAAAAAATAAAATTCTTCTTCAACATGCAGCACTTACATTTGATAGGACATGTCTGTAAAAAAAAAAAAATCTAGAAAGATCCTGCTGGTTTTGCAGAAAAATGTAGAATCTCCCTTTTTATTTTTATTTTTTTTTGGGGGGGAGGCACAAGCTAGAGTTCTAACTAATTAAATTCTAATTTATTTTGGGGGGGTTTCATAAAGTGCTATCTCAAATAGGCTTACTTATTAGAAGTGCAGTATTATTTTCTCATTAAAGAATCTGTTACAATGAAAATACATTAATACTAAAGCCATGAAAGACTGAGAAAATATGGACATTTTTCCTAATTTTGGTTTAAAAAACATTATACATTCACAAGTCTTTGCCTGAAAAAAGGGACTTGATGTTTAAGTATTTCTTCAATGTTATCTCTACTTTGTTCTTAATTAATAAAGGCATATATACACTGACATTAAAAACATTAATTTACTGTTTGGCATCCCAAATTAGGAAGCATAAACATTTATGTGCTTCACAAACCAATATCTAAGAACACTTTGAAATTAAAAGGGGTAAGCTGGACTGTTTCAGAATAAGCATAAGCCACTAAAGACGCTCCTTTTCCCGCTCCTGGCTATTGAATTCTCACTGCCTCCCTTCTGCAGGCACCAACTTTTACGAAATGAACTTTGGAAACCAGTGAGATCTGACACATCTGCATAATCCAAGGTGCCAGGTTAAGGGCAGGAACAGGGAACACAGGGCCACGGGCAGAGAAAGTGGGACAAACTCTCTTGGCAGCACTAAGTACTTAAACTGGCTTAAGTCAGTCATAAAATTGCACCTTGAAAAGGATAAAACAAATACTAATGTTCTGAATTAGGACATCATTTAAGAACATATGGCATTATAGGAAGAAAAAATATGCTCCTTTGTTTTTCCCCATCTATCCTGAAACAGGTACTAAAGTTACAGCACGTCTCTCTCTTGCACTGCAGTAAAAAAAATCCTTGCATTGCTCCTTTCAAATTATCTACACACACAGGACATTAATAGGCTTAACATTCAGGTATACCAGTGCTAAAGGAAGATGATAAGAAATAGTAAGTCTCTCAAACTACAGGAAGCAGGATTTCAGTGGTAGAAAGGGAATAAATACTGATACTCTAAAGATAATCTGAAATGCGGGTAACCACACTCATGTATGTAAAATAAATGGAAAGTTAACCGAGATCACCCATATAACAAATCTTCAAGATTGATCAGATGATTTTTTTTCTTTTTAATTTATAGGTTCTCTCTGCAAACCTTATTCTCAAAATTCTTCACAAAACAAAATGTAAGGTTATTTTCTTTCCGTTAGAGAAAGTAAGGTATAACTCAGACCCACAACAAATTATTCCATATGTTTCTGCACAAGTCTAAATTCAATATAGAGAATGATTTTTAAAGTTAAATTGTACTAAAAAATGCCCATTTTTAAACTGTAGACTCAAAGGAATTTGTACCAAGTTTTCTATTACACATAATCTTGCATACAATGGCAATCTTTAAGTCTTCTGAAAACAAAAATACAGTAAGAATGTAGTGCTTCAAGAACTACAACACAGACATACCAAGCAGCTTTGTAGCAGAAATGGAAATCTGAAAGGTGCCTCTGTGCCCCAAAATAACTTTTTTTTTAATTATCATGATCTTACAACTTACAGCTTCAGGCTTGTAGGGTTTTTTCTGTTTGTTTGTTTCTAACTACGATAATAAGTGAAAAAGTGCTGTTTGTGTGTTTTTGACCAAATATATTGCAAGAGCTCAAAACAGATTTATAAAAACAAATGATTAAAATTTCAGTTCAAAAAAAACACTTTGTAAAATACAATAAAACCCTTTTCAATAGCAGAGTAGATTTTGTACAGATCTTTCTAAGCAGATGTTTACTACAGCCTAGTTCCACTAGCTCTAATATAACAACATGTAGGCAAAAAAGGTTCGGTGTATGCAGAATTACAGCCTATATACAAAAGTGCAGGTAACACACTGCAACTCACTGGAAAAACTTGAAAAATTCACTCTGTTTCATTGTGAGCGGACTTACAATCTATCTTACATCATTTTAAAAGCAGGTTATACTATAGAAAGGCTTTTCACAGAACTGCTCAAAGAACCGGAGGAGAGTCACCCTTGAAGTCAGCTTCTCCCATCAACAAAAATGCCACGCAAATCAAAAAGCAACGCTTAAGTAAAACACTAAGACTTTATTAAAAATCAAAAATTTATTGCAAATTGTACTTTGCACTTTCCCTCCTTTCTTCGTTTTTACATGATTTATTGATATCCATGATTTTTTCACAGATGTACTTGTTGACTTTGGAGAGTCTCTGTGCAATTTCAGTTTCATCCACAGTTTCTTGTGCTATTCTATCATACAAACATTCTGGGGAGAAAAAAAAGAGGAAAGAGCCATTAGGTTATTTTTAGAAAAGAATGTAGCCCTCTGTTGGGCTAACTACTCAATAGCCAGCAATAAGCACTGCGTATATTTGTTGCAATACAATAGAAGCTTTTATTGATTCACTTGCTATCTTTGTTACAAGCAAGATTTTTCACTGGGTTTGAATTTTTGACATGACAAACTCTCAGTTAAGCTGTAACTGCATAAACAGGCTTTCTGTACAGAAACAAGACTAAATCCAGCTTTTTAACAGTGTCAGTCTTGCCTACCTAACTCTATTTGTCCATATCTCCACAGCAGATTTAGAATCATCCTCCAGACAAATGGTCTCACTAGAACTGTTGTTATCTACCACTCCCTATGAGTTACTCCTATCACCATACCTTCAAGATATTCAATAAATGATAAAGGTTACAAAGAGAAGCAATAACCAATAAGAGAAGACATTAACTGATTTTTTTTGTTTTGTTCTGTATAATGTACATTATAATGCCTGCATCTTTATCACATGCCTGGTCCCTGGTCTTTGCATTTTGCTTGCATTATTAGAGTACTTTGGGCAAGAGCCATCTTCTTTTGTGTTTGCACAATGTGCTTTGTGGAATTAACTGGAATATGAAAAGCAAGTAACTAGAATCTGCAAAGCAATGAGCACAATAAGTTAGGAAAACTCTGCTCCACACAGTTGGTCATTCTGCTTCTTGTAGCATCCAAATACATTTCAATATGTTATTGAAAACAGAGGTGGTGCAACACATCCAACTCCTTAGACACAGATAGGTTTGGGTTTTCTGTTTTCATGATCAGGAAAAAGCGTTGTTGTTCTGTAGGCTATCAGTAATAAATGGCTTTCAAGATTGATTAAACAAATTCTGTTCTGCTTTGCCTAGTAATCTATTCCAGTAGCTGTTTATTGCTTTATATACAGAAAGCCATAGAGATTATCGCTTAATTAACATGGTTTATAACATTTATAATGCATTGTATTAAAAAGTTATGAAAGTTAAGTACTATGCATGCTTTGTAGTTCATTTTGCAGCCTCACTGAAGTTTTATAAAAGGTTATTTTACATTCAGGTTTATAATAGTGCTCATGAATCATACTTTTTATAACTTCTTCATAATATACTAAACATTAGGGATTTTTAAGAAGCTAGAGATATCGGACACATTAAGAGCTAACGCTATCATTCAAAAATTTATTTAAAGTTAGTTTGTCTGTGTCCACAGAAAGATGAGAACATCCCGAAAAATGTGAATTTTAAATTGCAAGATGTACCAAATATAAAATAAACAAAAATCAATCAGCGTGCAGCCTGATAGCTGGAATGCAAATCAGTAGCAAACTATGATTTGAAATATGATCCCTAGGAAGATACATGTCATTGAGAACCTGAAGAGACCGAGTGTTTTTAGGGCATAAATTTTTACTACAGCAATCTCAGGAATATTCCAAAAGACTTGTGTCAGATAAACCTAGTGAGTTCAACTTCTAGTAAAATGCAGGCTGTGTTACTACTTTATCCCAAAGAAGGAATCACTTTACAGAACTTAAACACCAGCTGTGGCTCCAAAAAGTCAACATGATCCAGACAGATACATGATTATTAAACTTCTTTCTCTTTTCTTCCATTTCAATGAGGGGCTACAGATGTAGCAACTCAGTAAGTCACACAGGGTGTGAGCTCACAGGCTCAGAAGAATGATTTGGGGGAGGGGGTTACCTCTTTGTTTTTTGAGAAGCATACAGATATTCTTATTTTTGATGGGATCAAAGATTCAAGTAGACTGTAAAAATAAAAGGGAGCTTTATTTTTCTGCGATGCCTGATCCAGTTTCTTGGCCAAGTAAACTTCTCTGTGATAGAATGATTTCTTGTATGATCACTTTCAAAGTTTCAGAAAACACTGATGGCATAGAATCATAGAATCGGTAAGGCTGGAAGGGACCTCCGGAGATCATCTAGTCCAACCTCCCTGCTCAGCAAGACCTGCTAACATTGAAGCAAGCGCCACAGTGCAATGCAATGAAGTGCAGTGCAAAATGACACAAGGACATGTGAAATCAAGGTTATGTACCACGCAGTGCTGCTGATCTAGGAAGGCTGTCTGATGCCCTCTTGCTTCTACCTAACACCAATGAGCGTACAGTTTAACATGGTTGAAGAGGAGACTCTAGCCTTGAGCCTAACAAAAGGGAGTCAAAGGCAGCGTAAAAGAAACACTTGAAAGAGAGGCATGGAAAAGTAGGAGTAGAGCAGAAAAAAAAATCAAATGAGAGTAGAGGCAGAAAGCAAATGCACGACAGAAAAACACAGAAAACAGAAGAAACAGGGAAGAACTGAAATGTTGGGAAATGTAAATCAAGGAAGAGAAAAAAGGGAAAGGCCCTATCCGCTTCTCATCATATATCTGATAAAGATCACTTCCAAAATCATTCTAATCAAAATAAGACGAAGTAGAGGAAAGCTAACATCTAAATGATTTTCTATGATAAGCAATGCAGGCTGGATCTCACTGAAGTAGAAGAGGAAACTATCACATAAGCAACTCCACCAGCAGTGCTGAGGAGCAAACGCCTCCAACAGGGATGCTAGGAAGATAACGGGCCAGTGAACCTGTTTGTACTGCATGCTTTTAAGTGTGTGTTAGTTACCCGTATTCTGGGTAACTAACTCTCTCCCCCATTAGGAGCTGAAGAGGTAGTCACAGCCACAGACTAGATTCCTTACAAGGTATGTCATTACTTTACTGCTTGTGTTAGAATTGTGCCAAAAGGTCCCAGACAGAACTAGAAAATCTGTATGGAACGGCATGTGCGTCCACATTAGTTTTTGAAGCAGACTAGTACAAGAAATCATGTCTTCTACCTTTCTTACTCTAAGAAATGAGTAAGAGCAGTAAGAAGATCATTTTCCAACTCCTCTCCAATATACACACGCACACATAAGAAGGAGTCATATTTCCTGCTTCCAAAACAAAGTATTTTCAAGGCAGATTACAAGAGTTCATAGTCCAAAGCACATAGCAACTAAGAACAGGAAATACAGAATAATGAAGCTCACTCAAATTGCAGAAGAAACTTTAAGGAGGAGACTTCTTTCAGCCAAACTGGAATTTAGGCTGAACACAAAACCTAAAAATCCAATTCCAATATGTATTCCATGAGGAACTGACTCAGTTTTGACTTAAAAAGAAGCCTGAAATACCCCCCCCCCCCCAAAAAAAAAAAAAAAAACAGAACTGAATGTAAAACACAAACATGATGATACAACTGGGTTGAAATTACTATTCATTTTAAGGAAAGGATAGGACCTGCTCGCTCTTTCAAAGTACTAGATAGTGCAAGCCTGAGTCCATGTAACCGAAAGTGTTGTTGCAAACTTTCTGCCAGACAGGGCAACAATTTACATTTCCCGTTCAAATTACAATTGAAGGCCAACAATTAATTTCTACTATTCACAGTATGCACACTTTTATAGTCACTGTTGTAATGGTTTCTCTGCCTCACACCAGAACTGGTTACATTCTGGATAGAAGAATGTGGTAAGACTACTCTCAGGCTTGTTAAAAGTAGTATATGCAGTTGAACCATATTTTAGAAAAAGAATTCCAGGACAATGTGCTGTTCTCCAAGCTCAGAGTCCTATCCTGCAAATGGTTTGAAATGATGATCTTCTTGAACCTTACTGAAGTCAAGGTACAACTCTCCACCTGTGAAGGCTTGCATTGTGTCCAGCTATTGCAATGTGTCTTTTTTTTTTCTTTTTTTTCCTGGATATGTATGCACTTTAAAATGCAATAGTAACTTTAATTACAGCTTTTAATCAGTTAATTTTTTATGAGCTGAAAAGAAGCATCTTTCAACTCAAAGATTAATGGTTAAATTCAAAGCAGGAAGCAAAAGTTTTCAAATAACCTACCTCTGACAATGCTTAATTTGTGAGGTGAGAGAGGTGGCTTAGGAACGGCATCTTTCTTTTTTTTGGTTGCAACTCCTGTGACACTTCTGTTCTTGAGAACATCTGTTCCCCAAATCATAACCGCTAGATTTTTTGTATACTTTGAATCTCCTTGTGTTACTTGCAGCTGGTGCCATTTCTCCTCATCTACCCAAATTCCACTGCCAAGATGGACCTAGAAGGTAGTAATAATAACAACTTATCTATGGTATGTAGCACATAACAGTATCCAAGTGCTGTAGGAACATTAGGTACTATAATAACAGTAATTAGGGCTGAACAAATTCATTTTGCCTAATTTTGAAACTTCTCCAACTCTGTGGGTCGGGGTTAAGTCAACCTCATATTACATAGTTCCTCTTCCTTTTTGTTCTCAATTCTTCTTACTCTTTACTTCCTCCCCCCAGCCTCCCCCCGCCCCCAGCATATCTCCAGAAAGACTATGGTCAGGAAGAGAGAGAGAAAACAAAGAAACAGTAAACACATGAAGTATTGTAGAGCTACACACAGTATACAAACCAAGCAGTTGCACTGACCTAATTTAAGAGCAAGAGAAAAATACTCTCTCTTTAATATGAAGGCCTCCCTTTGGCTGAAACAGATTCTACCCAAAGTATACTCAGAAGGCAATGGTGAGAGAAACTCTTCCCAAGTCAAAGCCTGTACCCCTTAGCAAAATTCAGATTCTTTATAGTAACCAGAAGGGATTTTGAGGGCTCCAATATCAGCATAAACCAAAAGAGTTTGGAAGTCTTGTAAAACTCAAATTCTATTGTGAAGTTTGCCTATCATAAACAGTCTACTCAGGTGAATCCTGGTTAGTGGTAAGGTAACAACACTGCTGCAACGTTACAAACTTTCAATTATCCAGACAATGGTGGGCAGAGATATTTCACTAAGGTAGTAAAGTAGGGTAAAATAGGCACTGGGAAATGCAGCGTAAAGCCATTAGAGTCTCCAAAAGTAAACGGCTCGAGCATAGTTGTGTTTATTATCTTTGCTTAGTGTTGGCTATGCTGCGCTGACTCCCATAGAGCTGCCCAGGATCTTTATACCAAGCTTCCCACCACACCGGGCTTATTAAGATAGACGCAGGATGAGAATCTTTAGGTTGGCAAGACGTTATTAGTTAGCATGTAAGCCTCTTGAAAACCAGGACACTGTCAAGTGACATCAGGGAAAACGATGCCACCAATCACCATCATCAACACGGGTCTGACAAAATTGAAACCAGCAAATCCAACTGGAACCAAATACTGGCCCAGTGCAGAATCATAGAATATGCTTTGTACCACACGTTTCAATGCGCTTAATTCCTGGGGCACAGTGTGGACATCCGAACTGCATGCGCATACGGAAAGCTTTGTAAACATGCTGATAAACTTCACTCTGTTGGACTCATGCTGACTCAGTGTCCATAGCAAGATAATGCATGATCTAGCTATTCTAACCACTGATAAGAGTTCAGTGCATTGGAAAAAGACAAGATGGAAATTATTTTGGGATAATTCTTTGAAAGTACAAAATATCAAACAAACAAACAAATGTATAAGCTGGATTCTTATATCCAAAATTCAGGTTTCATGAAATCTGATCAAACTGAGGTTTTCTTCTGTGCAACTAGCACTTCAGTAAAATGTTACTGCTTTCTCATAATTGAAAAAAAAAAATCCCGTGAACAAAATTCTATGGCAAAGGTATACTGGAGAATTTGCTTGGCTTAACTTTTTGGCTGTTAGTGTTTCAGTTTTTCACTCCTTCTGTGTAGAAATATGTAAAACTATCTACTACCCATAAGGATCTAAGCAGTACCACATAAGTTCCATTAAATTCACAGAAAATTGGAGAAAGCTACTGTAAAATTTTTATAAACCTATAGTTTTATTGCCTTTATTTAACCAAACCTCCATTTTCCTTTAAATGGAAGGTTGACTTAATTATTCTTGAGGGCCATAGCCTGAAGAAATTTTTTTGTTATGACAACTTCCTTCAAAAGCAAGTAGTTGTTCAAAACCTTAAAAGCAAAAGTATGAATAGCCTGGCTATCAGCTACTTCATAAAAACAAATGAAAATCAACTTCCTCAAAGTATAAAAACAAAGCAAGCTGTCTCTCCTGCAGAAATTTCTACACTAAGAGGATTCTAAGAGGCTTTTCACAAGTCCACATGGTATTTAGATTTCATAACAGACAAACTGAACTAGCAATAAGCACAACACAAACAGCCTTTTTTCTTCTGTCTCTGTTGTTGAGCCTCTTCATAACTGCTTTAAAAACTGACACTCTTCTGGTGCTCTCCACATATTTTGTAAGACAATTTCTTTCAGAGTGAGCACTGTGCTCAGAAAGCAATCACCTTACTGATGTAACTCAGTTATTTCTGTTCTGATCTTAGAAAAGTCATCTCTAAAAATGAACACAACAGTTATGCAGAAAGTAACCAAAATTAGAACCTTTGTGACATGCTACATTTTGGATTTCTGTATTAAATTAACACTAGAGATTGCTCCATTTAATCAAAAATCTGATTCCTTTCTGTCAAGATTAGAGTTTGTCTTTGCTTAAGATCATTTAGTCTCTTAAACTAGTGAGTTTCATTTGAAGTCATTTTAAAAGAACAAGTTACAGTAATAAAAGTGCATGTTTCAAATAGATCGTCTCATCTGTGAACATGCTTCATTTATTAAAATCAAGTCATTGTTGGTACGAAACACCTATGGTAACAGCAGCTCCATGACAGACAACCACAGCCATCTTACATTTCTTTTCTATTTCTAGCACTCCTAGGACAAGCAACTTAATCGTTCCATGTCTCAGTTTACCTCGCTGTAAAACAGGCTTGGTACTGTTCCCTGTTACTGTCAAGGCTATTGGAAGTCTACTGTACTCCAGATTCAGAAGTAATTTCTTTCTTGTTGGATGGGACAGATCCTTGGCTTGATGAAATCAATGGGAACTTTACCCCTGATTTCAGCAGTTGCAGGATTAACCTTTGAGCACAATGCAACAAAAACAAGAACAAATTCAAAGCAATGCTCGCCACTGTAACTGTACTAACACATGCAATACATTTAAAAATAGCTTAGAAGATGAACTTTTTTATTTTTTGAAATGAATGCCACGCTCCTTTTCAGTAATTCTGTTTTATCTCTAGAGAAGAGAGATTTATATGCTTGGAGAGAATCCTACTAAGATCAAATCCAATACCATAAAGTGCAATGTTTCTAAAAGTGTATATCAACTACTATGTAGCAATCCACATCGATAAAGGATTAATGAAAATGAAGGTAGATGAGATATACCTTGAGATAGCTGAACCCCCCCAAAATAGGTAAATGTAAAAACAAACCCACATTACAAAAAGAAAGTTAAAGTGATTTTGATACTTGTCAAGACAGAGAAAACTTCCCCAATACAAATGCAAAGAAGCTGACAGCAATGGCAGAAGAAATAAAGGTGTGGAAAAACCTACATAAAAATACAAAAGATGTGCCCTATTCTACCTACTGCAAGCAGGAAAAAAGGAGATAAACCAACTCTCATAGCAATACGTAGCACGTTTTCATCGGCAATAATGTATAAAAAAGCGAAGTAAATGAAGTACGTTAAACGTACTAAGCAAGAAAAGCTACCTGAACCAAATACCTGTCAGACTGTCCAAATTATACCATTTGTCACATAAAATTTATCTGCACAACAATTATGTCAAATTCATCTTCAATAAACAGACATTTGTGTACTCAATATTGTAACACAGATATGAAAATGTAATATTTCATGCTACTCCATCACTAATTCTGTGGTATGTCAGGGCTGAAATGCAAATTTCCTCCTAAAACGTTCTCTGATTGTGGTACTGAATGCATATATGTCTTGAGAGTCAGGATCTGCACAGGCAATTCTGAAATACATACGGCTTTGTAGAAGAAATACAACATTAATTTAATGTTAACAGCAATAGCTATAAAAGCAGGCCTGGGTGGATGAGCAGACCGTATGTTAAAACATGCAGGAGTCTCAAAAATTATCAGTCAGGTGTTGATAAACTACAGCTAGATGGTATTTCAACAAGTTCGTAAAAGCATCCAGAAAGTAACACTACTTCAGCTCAACTCAAAGGTAACACTCCCATCAAATTCAAGGGAGCCCATTTTCATTCCAGGGTTCAGATTTATCTACTAGACTCAGATTCAACCAAAGCACAAAGGCTTCTCTGCAGCAGGAGTGGAGTACACTAAAAATATTGAAGCCCTTTAATTAAGATGTATTTCTGTCAAATAGACTGATGTAACTTTACTGGCTTTGGTATATATTCAGTGGATTTATGTATGTCACCAGTTTAAGACTCTACAAATGTGTTAGCATGTGCATATTTACTAACTGTATTCATTTTCTGGCACAGCATTCAATATTCTCCTCACTAAGAATAATTTACAATGCTGTTCATATTTGTGCACTTCCATCATTTTCCTCAATATAAGAACGTAACTTCATGAAAGCTGAGGAGCCTGCTACAGGGCTACTAACTTTGCAGTAACCCTAAGATCATGAAAATTCTGTAAGAAAATCACCTGAAGGACATTTACAAACTACTCATGCTATATTTAATATAAAATACCTTTCCATTCTCGAGAATATACTTGTCCATTACTGGAACAGGGGCAGGATAATACGTTGATGTATTTGCTTCCTCACTGAAGGTCTTCTGTACCTCAGGTTCGGGCTCAATTGATTCTGGTTTTACTTTTTCAAGCTCAATGGCAGGTCCTAGACAGTTAAGAAAAAAGAGCTGTCTGCTATCCCAGAGAACATGAAATAAATCACTTCATCACCCGTGGTTAGCATAAAATATCACATTAGTCATGTTCATTTTAAAGTCAGAAAGGGTTCATTCCAAAATCCAACCTCTGAACATCAATAAATAAAAGCTGGATCAGTAATTTGGTTTTATAAACATTTTAACATGCTTCATTTTAATTTAATTTAAATGTTTAATTTTATTCTTAATTCACACGGTCAATTACAGATATGGGTAAGATTGCTTCAATGCACACTAAGGAAATTATGCTATAGCCACACTGACTTTATAAACTAGAAGTAACAATAGCAATTCTTCAAATAAGAATTACTATATAACACTACATAATTTACTGAGGTAATTATAAAAATTACATATTTAATTAGATAAAAATATCTTTAAAATGTCTTTAAATATAACAGAGACATTAAAAATGTTAAGGATGTGCACAAATGCTATAAAGAAAAAAAAAGCACAAGCTACTTATGCTAAAGTATCATGCATGGAAAGCGTATCTGAGGTAAAAAAAAAAAAAAAAAAAAAAAAAAAAAAAAACACAACAAATTAGAATTTTGATTGTCCAATCCATCCACCATACTGATTTTTATTTTAATGTAATCAGGAAAAATTAAGCATAGCTTAAACAATAAAATACTATTAAGCATATGTTTCGGGCTTCAAAGGAAGATGATTATTTTGTCAATCATCAGTTTTTCTTTTCCAGATCAAATTTATAAAGTGTTCCTAAATATGCAGAAGAGTAACAGAAAGTAATTTGTAAACTGCATTTCATTATTCCATTAATTGCAATGGTTAGACTACAAGTCTAGGAAGAGTCTAAGGCACCCAAGCCTCTAATTATCTCTCGCTAAACAGATCTCTAAGCTCATGATAAGCTCCAACAGTTTCTGAAGCTCCATGCAGGGATGGCAGTTTGTTAATAGAGCAAAAGTTGCAAGCTTAAGTCCTGGACACAACAGTAATCACCCAGTTCCAGGAGCTGCAAGGGTAACTCACCTACTTGTAAGAACTATAGTGTACCAGGTTGGTGCTGAGAGTGCTGCAGTACTCTATAGTCCAACCTTGACATCTTCTATAAATGACAAGGCAATTCAATAATAGCATCACCGCCACGCATCAGCATCCCACCTCAGTGTTTGTACACAAAGACCAAGCCCTGAATTGATCTAACTCAACAAATCAACCTGTGGCATCAGAACTCATGTCTTCAGTTATATACCTGAAATATTTCTTGTACATGGAACAACCAAAGCGTCCCTTCCTCCTGCGTTGTGCAGTTTCGTTTACAGATACAATAATATCAACATTTCTTCCATTGTTAGCATTATAGCTTATTTTGCACCTATGTAGCTAGCTAGGTGTTCTTAGCTAACTATCGCTTAACACACTCAACAAGGACTAGAAGCTCTCTGAACAAAGACAACCCTATCCCGCAGTGCCACAAGCAATTCCTTAAGAGTAAATATGGCACAAATAGAGAAATCACAGAAAACAGCATTTGCATTACAGTATCATAGTAATCTTCACAAGTACCTGCACCGTCAATGTATATACAACGGTAAGACCAAAACAGACTAAACTTTCTTTACTTGAGACTGCTATACTGATGCAGATGGAGGTAAAAATCTTGATTAATTAAACCATTCAAAATCTTTGCACACATCTCAGAGTTGGCACACCTGAACAAGGAGATACAGTTATGTAATTGCCAATGTGAACTTAGGATGGAGAAATGAACTTTTAGCTGTTACTTTAAGAATACATTCTTAAGCAATGTGCTACTCTGAGTTTTCTTCAAATGAAATAATCTTGCATCCTGAGAGACAATTTGAGGAAGATCTCTAAGTACAATTATTTCTTCCTAGAAGGAAAAGTGTATTTCAGTTTAAACATTTTTACTACTCTCTACTTAAAAGTCTTTTACAGTCCGTTTATAGTAATATATTGATACAGCTGGGATTTAGATTCCAGAGTTCCCGAAAGAAAAATAGCTGATTAAAGTCCACAATAACCATAGCTCTAAGAGAAAAGAAAGATCTCTATTTTAATTCATGTTTTACTTCTGAGAAGCCACCAACATTTAGCCTTTAGAGTGTCTTTTTTATATTCTAAAAATCTACTGATTTTTTCTTTCTGACCAGAAAGCTGCCTCTATCTAGCTAGTTTTCACATCTACTTTCACTACCTATTAATGACTGCATTTGCAACACAACCTGTGAATCAGACATGCAACTTGCATTATTGCTTTGCTACTAATGGGAATTGTGCGCCTAATTTACCGTGCACCATACTTTAAAAGTTCTTTCTCCGCAACTCTCATGCTCTCTGTATTTTAATGATGAATGGGCAGGGCAGGGCCATACAAATGTAAGCCACTGTCTAAAGGCTTAATAATGATAGTATTTATTACAGAAGAATCACACACCAAAAAAAAAAAAAAAAAAAAAAAAAAAAACAGAAAAAAGAAAGAAAAAGACAATTCTTAAGAACACAAAAGGAAAGCAAAGTTTTATTTAAAAACCTTTTTCCTTCTGTTTAGTAATGTTTCCCTAATACCTGAGAGGCCAGCAATGTCAAATGCAGAATAAAGAAGTAGAAGGCTTCCCTTTATCATCTCTTTCTCTCCAAAATATATCATAGGCTACTCTCTACTTAAAAATTAGTAAATAATTTTTTTAAAAAAAGTAAATAAATGAATCGGTGTATCTCTGTAAGCAGCAAGTTGATTTTCCACATTATCTACTAGAATTTGCATGGAAACAATAGTAATCTGAGAAGGATTATGTGGTATTTCCCACGCTCATTTGCTGATAGAATCCTTAGACATTTTTCACCAGAAAGCTAAAAAAGAAAAAAAAAAAAAAACACTTAATAACACTGAATAATTCCTTAAGTATGCGGTAAGACATTTAAACCCTATTTCATCTTCCCAACTGAGTGTTGTTGGTCCCAAGACACTGCAAACTGGATCACAGAAAAGACTGGGGTTAAAAATAACCTCTTGGCTGTGGAGGGAGGCAAGTTCAAGAGCAGGTGGCTAGAGCACGCTGGAGAAAGCAAAAACTCCCTAAACAAAGCAGTGAATGAAGGTGAATATACTCTGAGCTTAGAGAATGCTAATTCTTAATAATATAACATAAAAATGCTTTATGTATCAGAGACAAACAGAACTACAGCCAAACATTACCACTGATACAGCTTTACTACTTCTGGCTATGCACAATTGTACTAAAGTGTACAGACCTTATTCTGGAGACAAATTCTTTTTAAAAAAAATATTCAAATTCTTCTATTTTGTAATCCAAGGCATATTTAAATCTTGGCTTAGAAGTGATTAAGCTTCTAGATCACTTGCCATAAACAAAACAAGAGCAAAAAGTGCCTTGTCTGGTGCATCAGGGCACCAGACAAACTGCAAAGGCCTATGATATTGGGGCCTCCTGATTCCCAAGTAGGCAAGGGGAAAGAGGCCTTGGGGCTGTGCACATGCTTCAGGGAGCTCTAGTGAGGGATGCAGTAACCTCCGCCAAGAGGGTGATTTTTCTCCCCTCTGCTCTGCTCCCTAGAACTCTGGGAAGCAGCCTCCAAACAGCGATCTGTTGGGCAACTGCATATCAAAATTGTTAGAAAAGCCTGACTATTTCACAATGAATCAGTACTGACTTCACTACGTTTCGTTTGCTACTTCTGCTTTCAATGCTTTTTAAAAACAAACTGCAATTCACTGTCACCCTGTGAAAGGCTGAATACCTCATTATTTCCACAGGAGAGACTTAAGTTTTAGTAACAGCGGTGAAGACTCAGGTCTAAGGTAGGATACACTGACTCCTAACTTTTCACTGAAATCAACATATTGATGGGAAATTAGGAGGCTGAATTCAGTTGACTGAATGTTAGCTCAAGAGGGTGCTTTGTATTTGATCTGCAAGTTTGAAACAGCAACAGGCACACATTTCCCATAGCTGCAATTCATCAGCACAAAACAGCTGTCCTCTCATGCAAAGAAATCAGAAGTCTAAGGTGAAACAGAAGTGCAATTAGTTTGCATTAAGTCCAGCCTGCTGTGAGTACAGTCTAACATAAGTTACATGTAATTTGAAACTTTAAGCTTAAGAGATCATCACAACAACTGAAGACAGATTCAGGGTATAATCTATTTTCTGAACAATTTGCACATACTGTTCACATACCCAAATATACCTCATTTCTAAAACTAGAAAGGGAAGGAAGAACCAAAGAAGTCTTTACATATCTATTTCTTGATTAGAAGGAGCACTTATTTCACACAGTCATGAGAATCTCTAATTCATAATTTGCTGAAGTTGTCTCCCCTGTCTAGTCATTCATAAATTTTATATTGCTCCTTCTAGAAGCTGGTTGTTTCTGTACTATTAAGAATGAGGCTACAAGGAAAGACCATAGAATAATCAGTGGTTAACACTTCCAAGTCATGATAGACACACACAACCCATAGGGCCAAATTTGACCTTTGTCATCCAGGAATAGGTGCATCAAATTCTAAAGGTACCCAGCAGAAAACCTATCTCCATATTGTTTTAATGTTAGGCGCAATAATAATAAGGGATATCTGGGGCAGTTCCTTATAGTTGGTATTTGTCCAGGTATGTGGTTAAATTAAAAGAAAAATCTTGTCTCAATGTAATCAAGATTTATTATCTGTTGAAAAAACAGGTGTCAAATTAATACAATGGACACTCAAGTCCCATATTTAGAGAAAAGATGCAGCATTTTTTCGAGGGTGCAGTTTTTTTTTTTCTCCTAAGCTCTTCTGTCTCAGCTCAAGCAAAAAATGTATCACTCCTTAAAGCAAAAGAAAGGATAGAGAATTCAGAGGCTATCTTCATTTCATTCCTGGTCTCACCACTGCAACTGCTGTCAAGTCTACCAACTAACATGGTATTTTATGTTGCTCAGCCTCACTGCCTACAAACATCTGGCTGGTACTCCATTCACATAAATCCCAGCTAACTACTTGCAGATGAAGAAATATCCTTCCATCCAAGGAAAATTTTAGAAAGCTCAGTGGAATGTACTGCCAACCACATCATGATTTTCAGATCGTGGAAACCTTGCCTATTTATTTTTATTAAAAAGCTAACTATAATGCTTATAATAAGTAATGACATTTTAATTATGCACAGTGTAACAATGATGAGCATTCAGAGTCAAACATTCAGTTTAAATCTTTCAGAGGCTACTTTGAAAATCTGGCCCCAAACTTGCAGGCACACCTTAATGCATGCTACAGCACAGACACATGCTTCCTCAGATTCAGGTCTGTATGTGAATGGAACTCCAATCCACATGCAAATTGCAAGCATTCATCCAAGTCAAGATGAAGGGCTAACACCCAATTTACATGCAAAAATTAAATTTTTAGATACACAAAGGCAGACATAAGAAACAGCATGCTAAAGTCTGGATGCACAAATTTTAACCAAGTTTCAATCACCAAGCAAATCTCCTTCAACACACCAGTACCACATTCTAAGGGCAAATAAATATAAATTAGTAAAATATCTGAAGGTATTCCAAGGGTATCATCTTCAGTGACAAGGATGAGTTTTTTATTGTCTTTTTTTCCCATTTATTCCAACATAGTAGTTAAATAAATGTTATAAACCAAAAGTGTTGACTCAATATATTTAAAATTTAAATCCAAATTACATAAACCAGCATTTTGTAACAAGTATTTAAAAAGGGACACTAATCATAAAAAGCTTTTTCATTATGCTTTAACAATCGATTTTTTTTCTCTAATAATGTGGCTGTTTAAAGCCAAAGACAAAAAGTTCTGAACTACACCACATTTTAACGAGCTACTGAAAAGGAGAGGGGGCAGAAAACATAACGTAACACACTGTCAGTTATATAACAACATAAAGAAAACCCTTACTGAAAGGAATAAAAGTTTTACCCCAAATACTCAGTGCATTACCTTTTATTTTTATTTTTTAAACTGGAACATATTGGTGTATTTTGCAGACAAAACTTTATTATCTTTTTCAACATATACTAGAAGTTCAGAGGCCCTTTAAAATACAGCTGTTTAAAATGGAGCTCTGATTCAACCATACCGGCACAAAGACCTCTTACTATCATTAAAAAAAAAACCCAGAAGTACACATTATACAAATTCAACATATACTGTACAGCCGTAGCAGAAAACCCTTTCAACATTCTATGTCCAGCTGAACAACCACTGCTATTCTTCAAAAATGTTTCCATTACTACTGACCACACTTCCAAAATTCATTAAAACTAGTCCCATTTAAGTCCAGCACTTACCACTACCTAGTCTTAGAAGCAGTACATCCTGTAGTCTCCTGTTCAAGTCTCTGAGCTCTTTCATTTCTGACACAAGCGCTCCGTACTCCTTTAGCTTCTTTGCTTGTTGCACAAGCTGTCTCCGCGTTCTCTCAAGCTCCTGTTGAATGTGCCTCATTTCTTCTTGCTGTTGTTGGTAACTCCTCAGTAACTCTTCATACAGAACCCGAGGAACTACAGCATCGTCCATGTTGTTCATGCCTTCCGAAGTCTCCATAAAAGCTTCCTCAGGGCTGGAAGTACTACTGAGACTTATCCCATTTTGTTTTTCAAGGCGAGCAACAACTGCTTCAATACTTTTGTGTGTACCTTCACTTTGTTTCCTCCCATCTTGTCTCTGCACGTTACAATAAGAAAAAACAAATTAGAAGAATGACACGCAATGCAAAGTAAAATTCTATAGACTTGTGGATGGTTAAGATTTATTCTTCTGAAAAAGTAAGACAAGTCTGCCTGCAAAAATGTTTTGCCTAATAGATTCTTATGGACACATACATTATAAATATTACACATGTATAATTTAGCTAACTGCACATACAAACTTCTGAAGTAGTTAGTGGCCTTTCTTTCTGTATTTCTGCAACACCTGCAAGCAGTGTGTATTATAGGTCTTGATTCTATGTACAAAGATAACTTATTTCTTCAAAAAATAGTGTGGATCTGGATCCACTCCTCTGAAGTTTAGTCCTAATATTCAGATTTCCTAGAACACTGGGATTTTCTGGTAAGTGAAAGAAAGAATCAATTGTATGTTACATTTGTCACCTGTAATCACACTAGAGATGAAATAAGCATACAATACAAGACTGTTTTAAGAACAAAGGGCTTGTCGTTCCCTCTTTTGGGGAGACAAAACCTTTTCTGACTATTCCTCTAGTATATTCACCCAAATGCCTGATGCAAGTGGCTGAGTTAACACTATCTGCAAAAGAAGAAATTGAAAATATAAAAGTTGAAGACAGAATTTATCATCTAGTCTCATCTCCCTGATCAACTGATTCCTTCTATATTAGTACTGCATTGCAGAGGTTTCATCTCCTGTGAACTTTCAGCAGAAATTTACCTTTGGTCTTCTGCACAAAATCCAAACCCTATACAAATAAAAGCATACCTCTTTAAAGAGGCCCAGATTGTGATATTAAAATGTAACAGTATGGGTAAAAGTCTCTAGATTTTATTAGCCAAATATGGAAAAAGCATCTGAACTTCCAAGCAACTGCAAGAAAGCAAGTGTAGCTCATAGGTTAGACGCAAGAAGCTGACACTATCAATTCCCATACCACAATATCCATGAGTAATGTGGCAGAAAATGAGATTATTTGATGTTACGCCTGCTCCACGCATGCTCTAAAAAAAATGCTGGCCCACCATAAAGAGATATACTGGTATCATTCCTGCAGCTGCGAAACACATGAGGCCACAGAGCAGTATTTTATTTTGAAAGTTGGCAGACTTTTGAAGAAATCATCTGATATCAAAAAATAAATACATAGTGGGTTTTTGGCATCTAGACCCAAAAAGGCAACCGGCAGTTATAATGAAGGGATGCAGTCTTGTCAGCTTGTCTTCTCATCCACTGTTTTATTAGGGAAATCTCACAGCACCCCTTCCAATTTCAAACAGGCAGAGCACAACATGTCACCAGTGCCACTGAGAACAGCTGCTCAACATTCATGTAACTGGTGACTTTTAAATCATTCTGGGCCAAAGTGAAACAGCATTGTTCCAAAAATCTCAAACGGCAATTAAAGCGTGCAGATGATATAAACAGAAAAATGTTCGTTTGCGCATGAATCAGGTTTTTGAAAAGCTCATCTGTAAACTCTCACTCTTTCCCCATCCCCCCATAGCTTGACCCAATTACACCAAACAATGTTTTAGGGGATCAAAAGCAGGCCTGAAATTCTTAAGCTAGGACATCTGTATATGCCCCAAGCACTTCAAAAAATAAAAAATAAAGAAAAAAAAAAAAAAAAAAGGAAAGACTTCAGTACCTTACTGTGTCTAAGCTCCACATCTTCTTCCCCATAATCTGTAACCTCCCCAGCTTCTTCTACGTGATTGAGAGAGAGTTTGGGGATTTTAATTTTCTTCTGCATCACACTGTTCTCAAGGTCAGTTTTGTCTTCTAAAACGTATATTAAAAATAAAATTTTGTTACATTAATCAGTGTTCTTACTTCCGAATGCTACATGATTTAGGCAAGACCAGTTAAAAAAAAATAAAAAAAACTTCCATGCTTCAATCCACTCATAATACTATGGATCAAATTAATCCGTGGTGTAACTCAACTGATATCCACTGATAATTCTAGAGTTTCAATTGGGGATCAATCTGTCCATAAACAAGAGTAAATATTCTAAAATGCCAAGGTAAATTTATGTGAGAATGATCAAATGTGTCAATGAGTAGCTACTACTATCACTAAAATAAGAGTTAGAGATGCTGTAAATCAGACAACTTCCTAAAAACACCTGTATTACTTTAAATTATGTTTACTGACAATATTTCATATTCACAATCTGTTGCTGCAGTTCAAATTCTGCTTAGGTTTAAAGTGGAGGTGAATTTTGTAATTCATGCTATGCTCCATCATCTGTCAGCAGTACAGATCTATTTGCACACATGGCAGATTCTGGTGCTCTGCAAAGAGAAGGGCTGGAAAAGGGGATGGTGCAGGACACACTGAAGAGGCATTACAGAAAAGCTCCATACAGACTGGATCTGTACCAGAACTACTATGCTATCCCTATTTCATTAGTCAATGGTCCTAATCCTCGACCATCAGATATACAAAACCAATAATTGGTCATACTGATCTCTGAATCACAGGGTGGAGCGAGGAAAAAAAATCAAATAAAATGTCTTTCCAGTCTGAAAGAATATGTCAAAAATACTTATCAATAGTAAGAATTTCAAATGAAATATTCTGGAATAATGTTTGACAGATTCTAAATATTCCTGAAAAGATACAGAGGAAGGAGAATCAAGAGTTTAGTCTCCCCAAATGTGCATTTGATCTTGAAAACTCTAGCAAAACAGAAAATGTCTTAATAGATTCACAAGCTTAGCTACAAGTTCAAGACACTCAAGGAGAAATGCATCTATATTCTGAAGTGTTGTATTTGTACATTGAAAGCTTATGAATAAGAAAACATTTTGAGTCCTCTTATCCACCTGCAAACTGTAATCCAGAAAATGTCCCATGAATATTTTTGAAAGTGCCAGTGAGGATGCCATTTGTGAGTGCTTAGTTGCACTGACTTTTATTTTCTCAAATTAGCATCTCTCCACAGGACCTCAAAATGGTTAGTGTTGACAGCGTAGAAAAAGGAAACAAAGGTAAATCACTGTTTAATGAGGAGCAAGGCATTCATTAGAAATGAATTACACAGATGAATGCAATTCATTTTGTTACAGATAGAAATGGATCTCTTGTAGGCAAATGGTGATATTACAACCCAAGGCTGTGTAAAGACAATAGGCACAAAACATACAGAATACGACATTAGACAACCTGAAATGAAATGCAGATGGTAGCAATAAATACTAAGACAGATGCAAAAAGAAACAGATAAAACAACAAAAAACAACTAGGCTGATTTTAGATCATTCTCCATTCCCCAGAGCACCAGTGATGCTTCTCCCAGTTAAAACAAAAACGTAATTCAATTGTTTAAATTTGAAAAAGTACCTTTTCATTTATCTGAAAAGTGTAGGGGCATCAGAAAAGTGAAATAGCCCATTTCTACTGTCAGAGAGTAGAGAAGAAAATTAGAGGCCTGAATTAAGAGTCAGAAATACTATGAAGGAGAGATTGATGGAATAAATAAATGCATACTGAATGAAAAACAATTAAAATATTTTTCTGTGACTATATATTTGGGGGCATCTGATAGGTTCATGGCTTCTTTGCTAAAATGTGTTCTCTTATTTTCTTAAGAGGAAGAAAAGTATATGCACACCACAGAGCCAGTTTCTCTAGATTGCTTTGCCAAATCATCTTCCACAAAACCTGTGGAAGAAGCACTTCTACAGTTAAAGAACAAAGATCAGTTTCTATGGTCCAAAACAACCCTTGGCTTCTTAATGAGATGGATACAATCCATCCACCTCACATAGTTATCAAAACTGTCTGCTGGCAAATACCTTATGGTCAAAACTAGCCAAAACCCCATGCAAACTGGAAACTGACACTAGTCAGCTTTCAAGACTCAAAATATGCCTGGAAAGGGCTCAGAGAGGGTAAAAGTACATTCAGAATACAGCAGAAGTCAGCAAATATTTCTGAGAATAAATAAATAAATAAATAAATAAAATTTGCAAGAACAGAAATATTCTTCTCTTCATTTGGGCTTTTTAGCTTTTAAGTCAATTTATAAAGGTTACAAATAGGTTCAATACCCTGAACAACAACAAGAAGAAACTATTTACTTCAGGGTTTAATAAAACAATGCAAATGTATCCAAATTCTTTATTGCCGCCTCTCCCCTCCCAATTTCTCAGTCTGCCCAAGAAATCTGAATTGGCAAAACTTTACTGGGAGACTGAAGGTAAAAGTTTATACATTTCCTAACCAACACTTAATTTGTAAATTACTAGCGTCTAACTGTCAACATGGTTCTCTGTCACATTTTGCAAATCTTTTAATTTGTGTATTTATTTTCATTTTACTGCTTTTCCTGTAAATGAACTTGGAAGTTGAAGAAAAGAATTCATTTTTTCCACATAAAATTTGAAGAAACAATGTTAAAAATTAGTTAAAGTTCAGGAAATTTTAATTTATTCAACTAATCAACAATTTTACATTTGTCTGCCTTCCAACAACAGTTTATAAAATATTTTCTTACATATGTTCTGTTCTTTCTAGGCCTATTTATACTTAATACAATTGATGCAGTGTGTTGGATATGAAAAGGCTTTTTGTTTTTCTTTTTTGAAGTGCCTTTCTAAACTCTGTTGTCTTCAACACTAATAGCAAATACAGCTAGAAAAATCTCATTCTGAATTTGAGGATAATGTTGGAATACTGGCTCTTGTTCAGTAAATATTAACTGAGTTGAGGAGGGGAGGCACAGCAGAGAGGGGAAGACCAGGGCAGGAGAAATATGAACACGTATTTAGAGCAGTTCTATTAGGACTTTGTTTCTGTTGTGCTGAGCTACAAGGGACATGTGCAAAACAGGAATCCGACAAGAAGCAAAACATGCACAATTTTCAGCCAGAAGAAAACTAGGGTATGAACTAAATGGCTGGACAAACGGAAATTCACTGCCCTGAAGCTACAAAACATACTAGGACTTGTAACCACAGTCCTAAAAATGCTGTAGCTCAGAGCCTTGTTTTGTAATGACAACATGAGTCATTTGCCTAGACTTTGTCCCCAGTCATTTCATCTCTAAGTTAAAAGTTATACCTCCTCTTAGGTGGTCATGATCAAATTGTCATGAAATTGTGTCTATTCTTTTCTCTATATATGGAAACAGCGATTCAGTGATATGGCTGCTCTGAACTAGTACATAACACACCTAATTCAGTACCTCTAACAAAATAAACAGGGCAAAACCACGGTACAAGCATCAACCACACCAGGTACTGGAGTATGGGGCTCAAGAGACCGCACAGAGGATGGGTATCAGTCACTCCCATGTGGCCATCTACCAAAGCTCTTCCAGTAATAAAAAGAGCTGCAGAGAGTTTTCAATGCAGCTCAGAGCAGCCGGAAACACATTTGGACTCAGCAGCACTAAAAAAGAATGGCACTAGGGAGTCTATATTAACTAGCAAAGGATAAACTGTTCCTGAAATGTTTTATTCAGTCAAGACTTCGTTTTAGTGTCAGAATGGGTGGATCTGGGCCAAAAGGTAATAGTGCTAAATCTACTGTGGCGGGGAACTGAGGCAAACAAAGAGAATTTGATGGGACAGGAAGTCAGCTGGTTACGTTCAGATAAAATATGCTAGTGCTCTAAAACTGAAAACCATATCCTGGCAGGTAAATATATGCAAACATCCATGTCTCCTTAAAACATTCCTTACTTTGTAATTTCAAAGTAACAACTGAATAAACTAATCCTTTCAAAAAATAGTTCAAAAGCTGTTTTTCCCATGTTTGGAGTAAAAGCCGGAAAACTAGAGAAAGGCAGCTCTGCACTCTGATCGAGCAAGAAATGGCAGATCTGGAACCTGTGCAGATCAGGGGCTTGGCAATGCTATAAATCTTATAATAATAAAACAAGAGAGCCTTGAGCAAAATTTGTCCTTCCCCTAAGCCCTCAAAAAAAAAATCTATCCCTTGGGAAAATGAGATACTGACATTTTGAAAAATTTAACATCAATCCTTCCTATTTTTAGGTATATAACCAACACATACAGGCAACACTAATACAAAACTTCCCCCCTCCCAATGTATTAAGCTGCTTCACTACTAATTTAGACAGGTGGCTTCTATAGAGCAGAGAACACTTACTTCTGTACTACTTAGAATCTACATTTAAGATGAAAGACGCTGAAAAACAAAAAAAACAGAGCCAAAGGTATACTTGGCCCTTCAAAACAGAAATACTCAAAAGAAGCACAACAGGGCATGGATTCATAACTGTCACTTAAAAACAAATAAAAAATAATCAATAACGTTATGACCAAGAAAGCAAACAGCATGATAAAATAAAAAGGCCAGCTAGTTTATATAAAAATGGAGGGAAAAAAAAACATAAATTGTTTTTTTTAGCTAATTTATTGCAGACATCAGAAAGGACAGACTTTGACAAGAAGAACAAAAGAGATTTAATAAAAAGGTAACGATCCTGCAGACTCAGAAGGTGTTCGAGAGAGAAAAAACACTTGTTGCAAAAAGCTTCTTCAAGCGAGTAGCACACTGAGATTAAGATCCCCACCAAAGCAGAAGAAAAACAGAATGGTAATGACTTACAGAAAGGTAAAGCTGTAAGTAAGAAGCAAATCAGATGGGGAAATACAATAGATATCCAGAGTCTGCGTGAGGAAAGACAAAAAAAAGATGATAGCAGTTTTTTTCTCCTTTCTGAATATGAGAGAAAAGGACAGAAATGTTAGGAAAGTATTTTAGGTCATCCTAAGGTAAAGCAGAAAAAGATTTCTGCACAAGGATGCCAGAGAGGGAAGCTGAAAAATAAATCTGAGTAAGAGAGAAAAGTTAGGAATAGAAAGGCAAAATTGAGAGTTGGCATCCTCCGAGCGGGCAACTCCAAGACATTTAAGAACCACTCTGTCACACCTCGCCAGAAAGAGGAGAAAAGGATGATACCCAATTAGTGACTAGACTAGAGAATGTGTCTAACAAAACATTCTAACATTTCTAACAGAACAAAAGGAAGAGTGTTCTGAAAGTCAAAGAACAGCATATAAAGCAACAGCAGTGTGATAAACATGGTCAACAAGTAGCCAAAACCAGGTAGAGATGAAGACCTGAAGAACAGGTAAAAAGTATGTTACATCCTGTGATAAGGTAAATTTCAATTAAGTGGAAAGAATAAAAGCCAGATTGAAAATAATTCTTAATGAAATTGTGAAAAGGCAAGACAAAAATCATCTTAAGTTACTGCTTGACAGGTCTGGAGATAATGTGTTGGAAGTCTGACTCAAGACTGCTTATGGAGGATGGAGAGCACAGCACACTTGTTTTGTACAAAGGTGCTAAAAGACAAAGAGAGAGATTCACAAGCAAAACTCTTATTAGAGGGCAGATAACAAACAATTTCTATGTTCAAGTTCTGGCTGATATCCTACATCAAGACTGGCTATCCTTAATATTTAATACACTAATAATAATATATTCACAGAGCACAGACCTGCTTCTACACTCAGTCTCACCAAATCCACCCTACCAAAATTCAGATGTCAGTTACTGAAGGAACAAATTTTCAGGTCCAAATGCACACCTTTTCCTCTAATAGAGGAACAAAGATACTCAGCTTATTACTGCTAAGATTGTCAATTTATCAATGTACATCCTTATTTTAAGTCAACTTTCTGGAAAACATGACAACATTCAAGTATTACGTAACTTTCTCCTTTCAGATGACCTTATTTATCAGCACAGTTCAGATCTAAAATCCAAGTACTAGTCCAGGTGTAATTCATACTTGTGCTGCAATAAAAACTGAAATACATCTTCTTTCTTGCTTTCCTTCAGCAATACAAAATGAATTTGTTGTTTAAAAGTTAACATAAAGTCTCTTCAACAATAATTAACCAAAAGTAACATGGCTCAAAACCAAACTTCTGCTAGAAATCATTATTACAGAGGTATGAATCATCTTTTATTCTTTACCAGCAAAACTATTCTTTCCACTTAATTGTATAGCTGTACTAGAATAGTGTGCTTGTCTGCAGCAAAAATTGATGAAGCTGTAAGATCAAGGAAAGAAAAGACATCAGAGGGAGAAACAGGAAATCATGCTCTTCACTAGACTGAGGATAGCTTTAATCCTGGATCCAATATTTACTGAAACATTGACCTTGAATAACTCAACCTCTCTGTCTCAGTGTCCCCATCTACCTCGCAGTAGTGCAGATTAGTTAATATTTGTACAATACTCCGAACATGTTGAACACAACGGATTATAACCATTATGGAGCAACTCTCTTAATCCGTACTGAAATGAAATACAATATTATCATTAAAATAAAAAAATCCAAAACCTTGAAAACAAGTAGGATATTAAAGTCTTATCTTTTAAATCTCTCTTCTGTATCTACCTATGAAACTCAATGATGGGAATTATTTTTCAAATGTTTAAACATGCTAAATATTTCATAAAAGCTGTTTACTATAAAAGCTATTTCTTTCTTTAAAAGTACATTTAAAAGAGATCGTTTTCTCAATGACAAACAGGTACAATTTGACAATCTGGCTGCTCTGGCTGGTCAGTCTCAACCATACAAACAAAACTACGTGAGGAGCAAACTCTGATTAGGATTTCCTGATCAAAAAACGCCAAAAAGCAATGGAGATCCTGCATAACAGTTATTCAGGCAAGGCAGATCACAGAGCACCATCCCACAGGGAACTCTCCAGGAAGCCTCCAAAATAGTCTCTGCCAAATTAATGAATTTGCTATGGAAACAGCAGGTAGATTCATGTATTTTTGGAGTTCGCACACCAAATTTACAATGCAGTTCATCCTGTTACTAGTTTTAAATTTTCCTTAAAAATTTTTTTGATTGACTGGCACTTAGACAAGCCACTGGAAAAAATGTTTTACAGTCATACTAAGAAAACAAAAACATTAACCTACATTTGTGCCTCTTTTCACTGCCCTGCAAATGTCAGAGTATTTTAGTTAGTAAATACTATATTAACTATAATACAAAAAAAATAAGGATTTCAAAGGTAACAAAATTTATGCTTGTAAATATTACATATGTGGTGTAATATATATGTAAGAGCAGAAGAAGTAACACTGACCGTGCAGGTGACCTATATGTCTTATACATAAGAATAAATAAGTGCATGCCTGACCATCAGTATGAGCCAAAAGACAGAGGAACAAGTAGGTGACTTGAGATAGATTTAAGACGGGGGAAAAAAAAAAATCATTCCAGAGTAAGTGCACTGACACAATACAAGAGAACACTAAATGTAAGAATAGAATCTTCTCACACAGATAAATCCCAGCTTTTAAATTTCTTTTTATTAGCACTTTATCCCACTGATGAAATATAGCAATCAGCACTATCATAAGGGTTACTCCAAGCCACTTCTTACCAGCTACACTTGTAAAAGTTCCAAAAACTTTTGATGCTGCCATTTAAGCTTTGTGCTAAAGTGCCAAATTAAGGCTGAAATGCTGAGCAAACAGAAATGACGAAGAAAAACAGTGCCTTTGTATGCGTCCCTCGTATCTCAAATATTTTTTTTGCTACATTAGAATTTATAAGGAAAAAAAAACCCTCTTCATCTTTAAATAGTTTTAATAAACTTCAAACAGATCAAACACTGAATGAGGAGTGAAATGTAGCTTTAAATATTTTTTGTGAATACTACTACACTTACTTTCAGGATTATATCTGAGAGTGTGATGAGGTTACTCTGTGACATACACGCAAAATGATTTGGTGAACCCGTGCATACAGCCAGAAGATCTTTCACCTGGTGAAAAAGTAACAGTAGCATGCTAGTTAAGAATCTGACAAAGTATGCCACACGCCTCAAATATCACAGCAGAAAAAGTAAAGTGAATAAACCAAAAACAGAAAACAGATCTTATTTGGAAGAAGGTTACTTCAGTAGCGCCCAAACTGCAAGGCAGGCTTGCTTAGTTTCTCTTAATGCCTGGAGTTTACCTGGAATACTGTGTCCAGTTCTGGACTCCCTACTATAACAGACATGGAACTACTGGAGCAAGTCCAGTGAAGGGCTACTAAAAAGATTAAGGGACAAGAGCATCTCTCATACGAGGAAAGACAGAGAGCTGGGACTGTTTAGCCTGGAAAAGAGACGACTGAGGGGAGGGATCTCATCAATGAGTTTAAATACCTGAAGGGAAGGTGAAAGAAGACAGCACCAAACTCTTTTCAGTAATGCCCACAGATAGGACGAGATGCATCAGGTACAAATTGAAACACAGGAAGCTTTGTTTGAACATAAGGAAAAAAAAATTTCTTTTTTCTTTTCTTTCTTTTTTTTTTTTTTTTTTTTTCACTGTGAGTGTGACTCAGCACTGGAAGAGGCTGCCGAGAGGCTGTGGAGTCTCCTTCCTTGGAGATACTCAAAAGCCATAGGGTCCAGGGCAACCCGCTCCAGTGACCCTGCTTGTGCAGGGGGTTGGATTAGATAACCTCTAAAAGTCCCTTCAAACCTCAACTGTTCTTTGATTCTGCAATTGAAGAGCGCCATTTGTATGGCAAAGCCTGATGTGCACATAGCGCAGACACATCAGAAAGCACAGGAAGAATTGGGCTTATTGCTCAAGGGCAGCAACACACACAATCTAGTCCACAGGTACTCCGTATCCATTCTAGGAAAAAATCAGGGGGCAAAAAAAAAAAAAAAAAAAAAAAAAAGGTCTGTGAGGAGCCACTGCTACTATTAGAAGGATTCACATAGTCTCCTCCTGGTAGTTCCTTCTCTGGATGGAGGCCAAAGACCTGTTGCTTCTACGGCCTTTGGCCTTTAGTCCCTCAAAGATGCGCAGTGGGAGCAGTGCCCTCCAGTTTCCTTTCACCTTTATCTAATCTTGTTTCCTGCCCTGCAGGGGATACCTGCCGAAAGGTGAAAGGCGTCTATTAATTAGTAATTGGCCCTGTTGTCTGCCCATGTAAAACAGCCCTAGGTAGACCTAACTGCATTGCTGTGTGCCACAGTTGATTTCTTCTTTCCCCTTCTGCCTGTGCAGTGGACTTCCCTTCCCCCTTGGCTGTGGTTCTGACCACTTTCCTTATCTTGGCGAGTGTCAGGGCCCTCCAGGGGCGAGGGCTGGAATGGTGGCACGGGCTTATCCCATCCCATTTGTAGTCTACAGATGACCACTTGCTGTAAGAGGTCAGTCAACTTGGGGATGGGGAGGGGCTACTGCTGCTGCAGGGCTGTTGCTGAGGGTTGTGGATTGCCCTATTTCATTGTCCGTTACGCTCTATCACCTCCCACTGTCAAATTAAGTATGCCTCGATGGTATGTGGCGATCCTCTTACCAATGGCTTTAAGTACACAGGGTCCATTCGGTACAATATAGGCAAGTGGCCTAGCTGTCCTCATTCCCAAGCCCTCTGTCTCTGTTTCTCCAGGTTTCTGACATAATTCTTCCTGGAGACTCGCTAGCTGCACCGGTTGCCTCCCGTCAGTTGCCTCCTTGGGGCCAACAGTGATTTCATGTTTTACTGTGGGGGCTATCCTTTTTTTAAATCAACAGATCATCTTCTCTGTTTCCTTCTCCATTCTCCACTGGAGGGGCAGGATAGTGAGAGTTGATCATTATGTGGATCAAACTAGATGTTCCCATCCCAAGCGTCTGGGTTGGTGAACACTCAGCATATTCTGACAGGGTCAAAAGTTTTAAGATTGCCTTGCCAGCATCACCTCAAACTTCTCTTCTACTGCCCTCCTTTTATCTTGCTCAACCTTCAATTGTTTTTTTGGTGTGATCGTTTCCTATCTGCAATAACAGGCATTGCTGTTTTGAGGCCTGCAGTTCATTTTGGAGGGTAACTAGTTCTTTATCTCACTGTTCCCTGTAAGCGTGAGCTGCCTCCAAACAAGCCCGCTGCATTTTTATAACTACGTTTTTATTTCGGCTGTCCTTACTCCTACCCCTAGCTAAGTCTAGAAAGTTGCCCTTCCAAGTCCCTGTGATCATACCAATGATTGTTAACCCATCTGAGCGAGAACTTGCAGGATTCCTCCACTCCATGCCTCTGTAAGTATGCTGCTATGTGGTCATTAGCCAACATCCCGCTGACTACACAAAATTGTTGGGGGGCGGGTTGTTATTAATTCTGGGTTTATTGCCAACAATGGTGATACAGTGTAATCACTGCAAGCAAATCTTACTGCACATTTGCTATTACCCCAGTCTTGGCTTCTTATATCTCCAACAGTTTCTTGTTAGAGGTTCTCTTAACTTCCGGAGAGCAACCTTGAGAGGCGTCTCCCAGCTCAAGGGGAGATTCAGCGCCATGCAGTTTGCTGCCATGCAAGAGAGCTCAATGGGCTCTCAGATGCAGCACTATTTATGGACACACAGTTTGACTCATGGTCATACGATATTTGGTGTGGAGATATACCTTTCTTGTTGACCTCATGCCCTGTTGGGGAAAATATACCCTTTTTTTCTGATCTCATGCCTGTTTCTACCCTCACCAGTTGCAAATAGTATTAACTGGTTAGTTCCTTCTAGTCAGCACTGGGCACTGTCAGCTACCTGTGGTCAGCTGGGCCTGAGGTCAGGAGGGGTAATCGAGCTCCACCACAGTATCCACTCCCAACCCTCCTCAAAACTCAGCACTGAGACCTCCTAGAATCATTTAATTTAAAATAATCCTGA
The DNA here is from genome assembly GCF_028389875.1 of Rhea pennata. Taxonomy (NCBI): domain Eukaryota; kingdom Metazoa; phylum Chordata; class Aves; order Rheiformes; family Rheidae; genus Rhea; species Rhea pennata. The sequence continues at coordinate 8,852,412 of NC_084670.1, read as the reverse complement.
GAACTGAGATTTTACATCCTTCCAAGTTATACAGTAAATTACTTTATCATGAGTTGTACAGGCTTTTTAAAAAAATTAAAAAACCATCTAAACTACTTTAACAAGAAGTGGAGCATACTATCTTTTAAAGGAGCAAGGAGGAACATGGGTGCACACAGGTATTAACATGCCTGCTGTCGCAGCAGCTAGGGAATTGCAGTCAGAATCTGATGGCGACGTGTTATGATCATGTGGGTGCAAAATGTTGACGGCAGTAGCTAAAGAGACTAGTTATTTACTGTAGTCAGGAAATAATGCCTTTGATTACAAGGCACTCACTACTAACTTGCTAACAACTCTAGCCAGAAGTAGTGAACTTTAAGTGTCTCTGAATCTCAGTATATTCTACCTAATATTTATCAATTTACAAAGCAAGTAAGATCTCCAACAGGGTTATCTCAGGATCATGAATGCTGTCTCCTGTAAGGAGCACATATTTACAGAAAAATTCTGCGACTGAACATGATGGACAAGTGTGAAAAACTTGCAAGCATCACATATATTTCAACAAGACGGATAAGAGAAACAGATTTTCAGGATTTTGATCAAAGGACACAAAGAAGAAAAAAGAAAGGGTATGGATGATCAGAAAGACAGGCTCAAACTCCCTCTGATAAGCTGTTCACTATTTTTGTATTCTCCATGAGACAAATCACTAACATGGTACCTCAAAAAAAACTGCTGCACAGTACAGCCCTAGTCTGCTGAGCTACACTTTCCATTCAAGAGGTAAATAAAATGATTTCATTATTACTATATAACATCAGTTGCCTACTAACCAAACGCTGAACTGTTATGGTGTAGAATAATCATTTTAACATGCCTTCCATGTTCTAATTTTTCTGGGTTTAGCCTTACTCTTTAGCTAAACTTTTACCAAAAGTCCAAGATTCCTTAACTAACAGTTACATGCCACCAGTATCAACAGCTCTTAACAATGCACACACAGGTAAAAGAAAAGGTGTACAGCTGCTCTATCATGGTGCTATACTACTACCATTATTTATAAATAAGTATATTATACTTATTATTGAAATATTACAAGGAAGATGGTATTCATCTCCTCAACATAAAAAGTCTATCAGAATTAGCTAATTTTCTGAGCATGATAAAACACTTTCTTCCTCCCCCCTTTTTTCTTTTTTTAATGTGACACATTTATAGCAATAGGTATAAACATTGCTCTGTAGCAATGCTAATGGTTCTCATAGGTGTACAGGTTTCCAAATATCCAACCTTGCCACAGAAGATGAATGAATTGTTTCCAGCCTATTTTAAATGAGGACAATTGTTTCATTAACTGTTTACACAGTCAATGGTCCAAAAAACCTGTGTATTATGGAAAAACTTTTTTTTCTTTAAACACAGAAAAAACATTTCAAACAAAAAATCGTTATGCCACTCAATGGTAACATGAGCATGGTATCTCTATTTTTCCTCTAGTCCCTCATTTTTTAGGTTGCTAAAAAGGAAAAAGTAAGCATATCTGTTTCTCAGACTATCCTTAATTCCCATTGTACAGATGTTTGACCATAAAAACATATGAGTAGGAACACATTTGCTTACTTGCACAGCCCTGCTAAATCAGTGTATTCAGATATATAGAGATGTGACAGAATTAATAAAGGTTGCTATATGTTTTGTTGTGCTCATGGCTCCACAGGAGAATTTCTCGGAGAAATTAAAAACTCTGGGGAACAATTAATGCAAATCACTAATACAGGTAACAAGTCTTGCTCTCTAGAGAAAACAGCATATATTGGTTCGTTCCAGTACAAGAGAGAAACAATGGAAAACTGTGTGAAAGAACACTTATCTTACAGACTCATTGTGAAGAATGAAACCTGACAAAGTTAGGTGTACTTTATGCTAGATCTACTGTGTGGAAAACTGAGGCAACTCTGTAGGCCCAACATGTGGACAAATCCGCTACTGTCAAGAATGCCACTGAAACACTGGTTATATTGAAGTGAACATGATGAATGTAAAGGGCAATGCTGCTGCAGATCTCTGTGAGTAACAGGAAGGTGGATGATTTGGGCAGAGGTAGAGTAAACCCCAAACACTGGCACCACCATCTTCCAGATAAATGACAGGTAGCTTGCAATAAATGCTTCATATACCGGTACTCCTCTGCTACAGATGGGAGACGTAAAACACATGTTGGCACAAGACAACATAAACTTAGGGGAAGGATCCATGCCTCTGTTAGGCTATCACACTAGTTCTTACGATTTTCTTGAGTTGCAAAAAGTCTGAAATTAGAAAAGCCTTACATTGAAACAATATACATGCTTGCCTGTTTCTTATTCTTCCCAGGCATCTGCTCCTGGTCACTACTAGAAATAGGATACTGCTATAGGTCACTGTCCAAGTCACGTACAAAATAGACCATCATGCTACCTAGTTAGCTAGTTATCGTTTCTTACATAAAAAAAAAAATCCCAGTTTACCTAATTTTAACACTAACATGCTCTCTTTAGATATGAGAGCTAGGCGTTGCCTTCTCAAAATTCAATATAAAGCATTAAGAGAGCCAATATTATTGGGCCTATCCTATACTATATATAGGGAAACAGAGATAGTAACATTTCTCCCCAAGTGGAAAGGCCAGAATCAAAACCTAAAGTCCTTCTTGCTACCCAGACGGACATTTCAAATGGTTGTTGCCATCTTTCATTGGCCTATTCTAACCAGTAGTTTGCTACAAACAACATCAAACTTCCTTTCTAGGTCAACTCTGACTATAGCACTATTTACTTTCTTTCAAGACTTTCATTTGCTTTCTTTCTTTCAAGACTTTCCAAGAAGTCTTCAAGGCAGCGTGCTGCCAGCAAGTCATGATTTGGGGACACATATAACACAAACACTATCTCACAAAGACTGAATTATTTTAAATGGCCAGAATAGGTGTTTATTTCTTAACAGGCAGCTGAACCAGCTCCTTTGGCTAGAGAAACATACACAAGTTAAACATGAAACAAACTCAAGGCAGCAAAATCAGGCTTAACAAGCACAGTGCATAAAGGTCCGATTCCACCATCGCCTTCCAAATTTGTGAAGTCACTTAAACTAACAAAGCGGATATAAACCAGCACCACTCTAATTTGTCAAAGCACTACCCTAGCGCAAAGGTATAAGTGACTCCACATGCTATAAATATATTCTGTATGAAAAAAACTAAACTTTTTTTTTCTTGGGGGGCAGGGGGGAGTTTCTAATTTCACCCTTGCCGTGGCACTGAGGGTTAGTGCTCAGATTTATGATTATCTGAGCAACTCTCCCCAAGCAGGAAACTCTCCCCAAGCAGGAAGGCGATGCGAGGGTTTGGGGCCGCAGCGCTGCCCGGTTTGGGGAGGGAACCAAAGGTGGGGGGGGGGGCAGGTCTCGCCCCCTCCCTCATGCGTGTGTGGGGACGGTGGGGGGAGGGGAGCGGCGTCCTCCCGCCTCAGTAACGGCCCCCCGCGCCCCCCCCGGCCCCAGCCGCCATGTGCCGCCCGGGCTCTGAGCATGTGTAGGCGCGACGCCGCCGTCCCCTCCCGCTCTCTCACACCTTCCCTCCCGGCGGGGAACAGGCAGGCGTTGGGGGGGGGGTTGGTAACCGGCCCGGCCTCCCCCCACCCCCCGCCGCCAACGGCCGCCAACGGCCGCCCGGCGCCGCGCGCGCGCGCTCACCTGCCAGCGCCAGGATCTGGGCCTTGTGCAGCAGCAGGCGGTCGCCCCACTCGGCGGGGCTCTCGTCCTCCTCCTCCGCCTCCTCCGGGTTGCGGTACACCGTGTAGACCTTCTGGTTGTCGAAGTCGAGCTGGGACTTGGGGCTGAAGTCCTGCACGCAGGAGACGGGCAGCGCATAGCAGACGTTGTCCTCCAGGAACCGCACAAAGGCGTACATGGTGCGCGGGGGCGGGCGGGGGCAGCGCGCCGGGTCCCGCGCGCCCTCGCACTGTTATTGTTCCTGAAAACCCGCCTCGGCGCTCGGCTGAGCTCGCCTGGCCGCGCGGCGAGCCGGCAGGAGCCGGCTCCCGGCAGACCCGAGCAATCCAGCGCGGAGCGACGCGAGCCGGGCCGGAGCGCGGCGAGGGGCGGGCTGCGGCCCCGCCGCGCTCGCCTCCGCCGGGCAGCCCCAGCCCTGGCCCCGCGGGCCTCCGCGTCGCCCCCCGCACCTCGGGCCGGAGGGGGCTTTGCCCACAGCATCCGCCCGTGCGGCCCAGGCCGGGGCCCCGCGGCGGCACCGCCGTGCCTCGGCCGGCAAGATGGCGGCCTGGAGGCGGCTGGGGCGGTGGCAGGCGGGAAGGGCCCCGCTAGGCGGGAGCGGGCTGCGAAGCTCCTCGAAGCTCCTCTCGCCGGGCCGGCGCAGGGGCACGCCGGGCGCGGAGAGAAGGGTCCGGGCAGGCCGGCGACTTCGGCGCGTGCTCATACGGGTTGGGGTGTGGAGACACCCTTGTTCTTTGCTGATCTCATGCCCTGTTGGGGAAAATACGGTGTTTCTGCTGATGTCGTGCCCATTTCTGGCCTCAGCAGTTGCAACCCCTATCTCCTGGTTCCTCCCAGTCAGCACTGGGCGCTGTCAGCTTTTTGTGGTTAGCTGGGCCCGAGATAGGGGGGTGAGAGGGGTGGTAGTTGGGCTCTGCCAGATGGACCACAAGCTGAAAACAACTGAAGTTTCAGAAATCTATTGTTACACCCACCTTAGAAATCTGCCTCTTAAAAAATGAAAACATAAGTAACACAGTTTACTTTAGTTTGCAAGCTGATAAAAGTATTTCAGTAACAAGCTCTAAACTTCCCATACAATAATGGGAGCTTTATTATTTTGGCAATTACAGAGTTTCACAAATCTGCAGTTTAAGATTTTTAAATCTTAAACTTTAAAGATATTTCAATGCCTATATTTTATTCTAACAATAAAGTATTGCCAGACTGGTATGTAATTACAGGCAAATGTAATTCTGCTACAAGGTATGGATGACAAATGTATTCTAGCAGCGAGGCTGTAAGGGAAATGAAATTCCAGCAAAGACTGTGTTGCTGATCAGACAACAACAGCTGCTGTAGCGATCATATCTCCTCTACCTCATGTTACAGTAGAGGTATAAGAAGTTGCAGAAAGACAACAGAACAGACCAATAGCTAGAGTTACTCCATGGACTCTGTCAGAATTACACAAAGGACAATTTTGCACCGCTAAGTTCAGTGGCTAGTGAATGATTTGGAACACTGAACCTTACTGAGATTGTATTTCCTTGGCAGCTAAGATCTATTAGCAACATCTAGGGTTGCTGTCAAGGGAAAGGAACACAGAAAAAATGAAGAAACTGGAAATAACAGGAGAAATGAAAAGAAACTAAGGACACAACAATTAGGATAAACTTAAAAGAGGAATGATCTCTTCAAGTGCCAAAAACACTGGGTAATATGCCCCAATGAAAGAAAACTACAAATATTTATGTAAAGGCAACTAGCATCTTTTGTTCTTGACTTAGAAGAGGAACACTCTAAACTGTTACTTGCAACACTGTGCATTTCAAGGTTCAGTTATACAAAGGTTGCTCCAAAGAGATCTTTTTATCAGCAGTAAAAATGGATCTCAAATCCCTTAGGCTATTTCACAATTCCCCATTGACCAGCATTTCTGGAAACAGATTAACGGTCGGGATGAGAGAGTGCATGTTTACACTTGGTCCCTAGTGCACACACTGAACCAAGAAGGCATTAAAATGCTGAGGAAGAAATATCAATCCCATACATTTCTGTCCTGCCTACCAGGAACGGTGTTAATTTCTGGCTTTAATATCTATACATAATCCATATTGGTTAGGGTGAAGCTGAGGAAAAGATCCATTTAAGCTCAGAATCCAAATGCACAGGTATCAGCTCTCTGTTCATTTGGACCTTCAGCATTTCTGCTAGCCTGTTTAACAATGGCTATCCAGGGAACACAACATTAGCTCGAGGCTTAAAGATGTAGAGTTCCTTCAGAGGTGTAGGTTTCAAACTCTTTGATAACAGAATTACTGAATCCTCACCAGATTTAAATCCTCTAGCAAGTCCAGCAACAAACATAACCCTGCAGAAAAGCAGCCTGTCGTATTTTCAAAATATAAATAAAGACACAGTTTAAAAAGTAAAAGTGTCACTCCAGGACTCAGGAAACCACAATGTACAGTCACAACCTATCCTGGACTTCTCAGTGGCTATTTCCTGGAACACTAACTATATTTTTCTGTTGTTATTTTTCCTGAAAAAGAAAGTGTTGAAGCAAAAGATGACGCTTGTTTTGACTTGCACTCTGTGTTTTCACTTAAAGATTCAAAATGAAAAGCTGATAGTACCAACAACAGCTACCCAGATGCGAACTCACTTTCACAGCAAAACATTAAAATTAGGCTCATCAGTCATGTTGCTTCAATATTTAATATGATGCTATCAAGGGACACTGTATTGATTTTTAATCCACTGATGGATAAATTCCCATTTCCTTTCACCATCCAAGTGAAGAGGCTTTGCTGCTGCCTGACGACTCAACAACAGCCACACACTGGAATACTATAGGGAATCCCTACACTTTAAATACACTGCTTAGAAAACTTTATTGCTTCCTTGTGAATTTATCCTCCAAGCATTACATTTCTTAAACAATTCTTTCAAAGCTCAAATACACTCTCAAGGAAAGATACATCCACAATTTTCTAGATAGCAATGAGAAGTGACCAAAGGCACGTTAGTTAACTCGTTGTATTTTAACAGTAGCATTTAAAGACAGAAAGTTTCAAGAATAACTCAAATAATGCACAAGTACTGAGCACCACTCAAAGGTTTATGTGTGTGCATGATACAATCCACTCATAATCTATTTAATTTTTACGAAGAATATGATCAATAAATTGTCTCTGGTCAGAAAATACCTCAAATTGATCCATTCCACAGTGCCTCAGTTTTATTAATAAAGTACAAGATAAAGTCATTTCCAGGTATAAATGAATCTTCCTCTAAAAAAGTCAGAAAGTCACATGGAGCTTCTAGGTGTTTTGAAATGGAGAGGATTTGTGGCAGAAGGCAATCTTCAGCTAGACAAACCAGGTGGGGCAGGGATTCCTGAGAATTGTTCCCACTTTAGCTTTTTAAATAATCTTCAATACTTCGCCATCAGCATCACAAGGATTACACATAAAATTCAAGCCAAAAAACCCAATGTCCATCCCTATATGATTCTAGAAGATGGAGGAGAAAATATTTGTGTCCACAAATATTTAATTTCTGAAGTACTCCACTACCAAGAGAATAGTGATAGAACCTAGATTACACAGATAAATTCTTAAGATTACTCTTTTGAAATCTACGGCCTAAAACCATCCCCGGAAGAGGAAAGGCAGCACTGCAAGGCTATTTAGTCCCAATTCCTGAGAGTGATCTAGCCTTTCGTGGGGCTGAAGATAATACTCAATCATCTTTTACATTAAACTCTCACATCCTAACAGAATATTCTTTCAAATAAATGAAACCTAAAAAAGCACATTATGGATCCATTCACATAGGAGGCATTTATTTCCCAGAGGTAGCTGGTATATTCTGTAACATGAAAAGGTAATGATTAAGCAAAAGTGACCACTGGAGAAGGCACTTTCCTCACTGTTAATGACTGGCTGGAGAAACCAAGGACGAAAGAAGAAGCCAGGCAGTCATTAACTGTCCAAAATTCCTGACCTAAAGGTCATTTTACTGTTACAAAACTGGAAGTAAATAGATAATTATTTTCTTTGTGCTTTTATATGTATTGAAAAGATAAAATTCTGCTGCCTGTTGCCGTGGATATTGGTCTGTAAGATACTTATCTTTCCCATTCTGGCGGGCTCCACAATGGATAGATCTGGGATTGGCAACCTTTCAAGACTGTGTGCCAGACTGCATTTTCCTTTTCCAAATTACAGGTTAAATGTGCCCACAGAAAGTCAACAGGAAGAGGAGACGCTGCCAGTGGGTGCTGTCTTGCCTCTGTGTGAGGTAGCAGTTCCCTGCTCTCGCCGCATTCCTGGCTCAGCGGAAGCCGGGAGCTAGGTTGTCTGGGAGCTGCAAATGACTCTCAAATTGCCACGACTCCCAGCTCCCACCCTGCTGTGCACCATTCAAAATCTTGCTAAATGACATCTTTTGTACTCAGGCAGTATGCTGTTTTCCATTCCTTAAACTTCTTGCTTGAACAAAAACTAGGAAAGACGATGTTTCCCTTGAGCTGGCTTGTGCATGGATTCACCTTTGCAACCTGTCCTTTTGGTATCACTGCAACTATCTTCAACTGCTTTGAAGACATCATTGCTGCTGTAGCCCAGATGATCTCTACTGATCTCAGATCCACTGCCACCCACTGGGAGCATCACCCTATATATTTCCACTCTATCTGGAAATTTGGACATTTGATTTGAGATTTTCCTTTTTTTTATTACCTTTTTAAACAGATTTTTCCCTGGCTTTTGATAGTCATTTCACTAATATGAGATCAGTCTGTGTAGCTTTTATAGACATAGATTTTGCACCACTGCAGGAATTCAATCCCTTCTGTATCTCAGATGACAAAGTGACTTTCATTTGTCAAGGACTAAAGTCTTTTTGTAACCTTCAGGCTTTAGTGAAAAGTATCATAGTAGATGCTGCCCACAATTATGTACCAAGTCCTATTATGCTTTAATCAGAGCCTAAGAGGCTACTAATGGCCTACTTTTGTAATCTTTCTGTTTTAGTTTTTTATTCTCACATCTGCACAGTGCAGTTCTGTCTTGCACTGACATTTATATCTCAAAATGATCACACAGTGATCTGGGATATGCACAGAAGAAAAAAAAAGAGGTCAACTACTGCTGACTGCAGTTTTACCAGAGTGAAATCTCACGTTCCTCACACCTCTGTGTTTCTTCAGGCAGTTGATTTTGGCTGGAGATGACAGACTCTAGAGATGAGTCTTATTTTTTTGGAAGGTTCTTGACAATCAGCATCATCAGGAAGAACATTGCATACATGAGGACAGAGTCAAACTCAAAACTGCTAAAAGAGGTATATTCTCATGTATCAGTGCCATTTAATTCATACTCTTGTCCTACTCTTTCTAAGTTTCTTCAAGGCTTGTTATATATCAATATAAAGTGAGTTTTTAGCAATTATTTCCGGTAATTAGCACTCACATCTCAGCACTTCAGAAGAGATTTTTTTTCCTTCTAAGGAAAGTTATAATCTGAAATGGACCAACAGCCCTTCTGGAGAATCTCGGCTAATACAAGCGTGTAAAATGCCCTTTGTGGAAGGTGAGTTGGGAATAACATAGAACAGGAATAATGATTGGAATATTTCAGAAAGGTGTCTTCTTCAGCTCTGTCTTATTAATAATCACATTTAAATTGAAAGCACATAATTCTTTACTGTTATAAGTGCCAAACTAATCTAGAAACTGAATGTACAAGTGCTTATTGGTATGACAACCTTTACTGCACTTTGTGAAGCTCTCCACTCATGCAGAGACCAGACGTCTGTATCATTTACAGATTATCTAAATAAACTTGCACTTGGTCTGAGCTGGTAGATGAATTAAAAAAAAAAAAAAAAAAAAAAAACTGTGAGGAGTAGCTGTCACCTAACACCCACAAATTCATGTGGGTCATCTATAAGAGTCCCCAACAGAAGCCAACAGGAATTCTCCTTCTTCAGGGAGCAGGAACTACACAGTAATCTCACACAGCAAAGAAACGCTGGCATTCGTCTTCACTTCACTTACACAAAAGGTGTTGCCCTCAGAATAGAAAATGGCATAGGAAGCTGACAGCCCACGAGATTTCTGAATCTCCAAGGGACTTTATGCTTTGCTATTATTTTCCGCAAAAGCCTAAGCAACATTTATTGTGCAATAATATTTAACATTCAGGGGAATCAGGATTTTTTTTAGGTGTGATCAGAAAGGAGGGCCTTTCATAGGCTGTCACTATCCTTCCTCATAACAAAGAAAGCTTTGTTTCATAAAAAATATCTGTACTAAAATGCCCTAGAGAAACTGTAGTTCTTTTTTCTTTTCTTTTTTTTTTCCCCCACTGAAACGGGAATTTTCAAGTTTGAAGTTCCCTTTAAGTACTCTTCTAACATGATTATGTTTAAGGAAGCTCTATCAAGCTCCTGCATGAAACGTCATACAACCATTAATATATTTTCTATGCAAATACAGCTGTGAAAACTAATAACTGAAATCTGATTTTTTTTCCACATTTCAGCATATCATACACCTTTTCATTCTTTCCTATTTTGTAACTCACATTAGCTTCTCTTATCAATAAAACAAAGCTCAGGTTATATTGCCTCCTGCTTAAATTCTCTACAAACATGAAAGCTGGACATTTAAATAAGCAATTTAATATATACATTTTTATTCAGTTCAATCTACTGATCTTTTCCTGGTAGGAATAAGTATTCTGCAAGATGATTTCAGAGGAACACACCATTCAGAATATGAATTGGAATATTTCTGCAATACTTTTCAGTGAGGATGGTGCGATATTAAGATTAGATCCTGCATATAATCAAATTTTGATGCTTGAACACATAGTCTTGTATTTCTTTTCCTTTATAAGGTTTGTACTTGAAAACACAGTAATCCAGTATTTTGAACATACACCATCTGCAGATACTCCACAGTCCAAACCGATGAAAAGATGTCAATGAAAATAAGCAACTGTCTAGGGCATTGCCATACATAGACTTTGTTAAATTCATCATAACTGTTTTTACTATTCTGAAGGCAGAAAATATTGCAAAAGCAGTCTTTCCAGAACAGCCAGAGTAAGCAGGGTTTGTGTCCATCCCTAAATTCAATCCTGGTGTATAGATTGAGGAGCTGTATATATTTTCATATTCCTTCAAATGCTCTGATATGATACACAGAATTTCCTCCCAATGGCTTATTTCTCCAAATTCCCTGTTTTTTATTTACCAGTACATATAAGAGGTAATAAAATAGAAAAGATAAGACAGGTGGGCAGACAGCACAGATCAGATCATAAGTAAAAGATGCTATTACTGAGAATATATTGCAGTATTTAGTGAACATAAATATATTGCATACCTACAGTTTTTATCCAAAACCACAAGAGATACAAGAAAAGACAACAGAACTAAGGAAACCTGAATTTTCTTTGGAGGCAGCAGCAGAGCAGTGCAGTAGCTTAAGATATTGATTAAAAAAGTTAACTGGTCGGAAAGTGAGCTAATAGTATTTTAAACAAATTTTAACTCATGAAAAGTGATGAATTGTCACATCTCTTAACAACTTAGGACAGTTGAGTACACAGATTATCTACTTTGCCTTTGACTTGGAGGGACTTTCTCCACAGTCAATGGTGTAGACGGTCTCCAAGGGCGAGTCAGTGTTTAATCCCAATTACAGGACACCAATTATAATTTAACGGAGAGGAGAGAGCAGTGTTGTTACACTGAGCCTTCTGTATTTACCTTAGTGATCAGCCACCATCCACAGGTGCATTTTACTGATTTTACAGACCGGGCATGACACACACATTTTGATTCTATGTGGCCTCTCACAGACTTGCTGAAATCACTCCTAACCACTATCATAGTATTAAAAAAAAGAACAAGCCCAGCAAACATTCCCACTGATATTCCACATTGCACAATGGACTTAAGGAATGGTTGGACACCAGGAAGGACTGGGGTGCAACTGAAACACCTTCGGGCAAAATCACAGCCCAGGAAATCCCATGCAGTTATTGCCTAATGCTGGACGTATCTCCAGAGACCTCACACGACGTGTGAGCTGTGCGTGGAGGCGCCCCGAACCCGGGCAGTAGATACCATGGAGCACAGCATGTCTCAGCTCCCACCCGTCTCTGGAGCACGGACGGCAAGAGGATACCTCACTCCTCCTACTGTCACAGACTGGAAGTCTTACCTGAAGGTAGGTATCTGCAAACACATTCAGCAGACTGATCAGAGGAAATTCCTATAAATACTGGCCAGCAAGGCCAGGAGGGGATCACAATTTTCTCCCATTTTTTATCTTTAACCTCCTAACCTTGTACCCAGGAAGCGAGATGTCCAGTATTGCCGCACTCTGCAACTCCAGCTCAAAAAATCCTATTCTTCAGCTAGACATATGTAATTCTCCCAAGCCAAATCTCCAGGAAAGGAATGCATGTGTCCCCAGACCTCAGGCGCTATGAATTAAACTCCAGTTGACTTCCTATGGATTGCCTGCAAAGCTAAAAGCATAGCAGGTGACCAAGCTACTGCAGGGTAACATATTTCTTCCACTGACAGCTAAAATACTTTGAATTAACTCATGTTTACCAATAGTTAGAGCACATACATAGGCAGTTACTCTAAATCAGCTGATTTGCAGGAAACTGGTTACTCCACCGTAATTTTGGGGCGGTTATATTCTAAGAAAAAAATGTAGCTGAAATGAGAAGTAAGAAATGTAAGTAACAATTACATTCTCTTAATATTCTTAAATGCCTCAACTACCTCCAAGGTCCTGTCTTCTCTGACAAAACACTCTCAGTGAGCATACATACCATTCTCCTAATGTGTCTCATATATTTGGTTTGTTTGGGGGTTTGGGTTTTTATATCTTCAGATTTGAAGTCAGTTGACAGTGAAAAAAATTCATTTACATACAAATGCCCCACTTTAAATACATTATGTTTTGTTTTTAACTTACATTCCTCTCTGAACTAGCAAGATCAATATAAAATCCATGCTTAGTAAGCCTTAGAAGAAATTCTCATAATATTCTTCTGTCTTAAAAGCTCTTCTAAAATGGCAGCTATGTCTTTGGGATACTCGTTTAATGAACAACAGTGGAAGGCTGCCAGTAATCAGTATTTGAGGTGGGGGTGAGATATTTACTTGGAAAGTAACTTGGATTTCAGTACCTAACTTTCATCTTTTAAATTTAGAAGTTTTGGTTCTAGTTATTTAAGTTACTAAGTTATCTCTAGGCAATTAAAATATATTCTATAGTTTAACCTTTGGATGATATATAAATACACACATAGACACTCCTACAAGGCAATTTGTCTGCCAATCTGGAAAATGCTAACATTACAGTCAATAAGACAACAGTCTGCAGTGTTAAATTGTGAAATCAGAAAGAAATCTAGTTCACATTCAGTCTAGATTTAAAGATCGTAAGAATTTCCAGTGTTCTGTGAGGGACAGGAAATTTCAAAGACGATTGTATTCTTCCCCAATAATCACAATCTGCACAGCATGCTCAGGTATTGCTGGAGAGATTAAAAACACAAAAACAGAGCAGAACAGCTCAGCATCAGATAATCACATGCAAGCCTATGTCAGCAACAGACAGCTGGAGACATATGCCAGCAATACTGAAAAAGTGGTAAAATGGAGATTTCGTGACAGGAAGGACGTGGGATTCATACATTAAGCTAGAACTCAACCAGCAACATTGAAGTTGTTGTTCACAAGTAGCAGCTCTCTATCACAGCATTCAGAAAGTCTACCATTTTGGCATAAAAATATTTAAAACCAAAACTAAGCAGAAAAAAGTACTTTTTCTCTCTATTATTTTGCATGTTGAGCATTTGTATGCATTTAATATTATTATCTAGGACAAAGAGCTCAGGATATTTTTTTTCATATCAACTAGAAAAGTGGGTCAAGCTTCTCCTGCCCAGTTATGTTGTCCAAAACTTATGCTTTATCAATGTTTTGTGTGAAAAAGTAGTTTGATAGAATTTTAGCTACAAATGTTTGTGCAAAGATCCATACATCTATTTGCTGGTGAAATAAAAATGAACAACACTAACAGATTTCAGTTCATACGCTTTGAGTCATTCTCTTATTCCCTTCTCCTTGACTTTCAAGTGTCCATTAATTATCATCCTTCTCCAGTGCTCAATCCCCTCAATCCCTACTTTCCTCTCTTACTTTAAAATTTAAATATCTACTGCTAAGAAGTAAATAAGTCTGAGAAAAAGGCTAAGAAAATTCTTTTATATTTACTATTTTGAATCAAAAGAATGACAACAGGGAAAAGTACTCTGACTAGTGAAGCAGAAAATAATGTCCATTTCTGCTACTTTCTCTCAGAACCTCCTCCATAGTCACTCCCAAACTGTTTCCCCCCCCTTTATTTTTGTAGTTGTCCATGTAAAAGCAGGATAAAAAATAAAGAGATTTGATCCTGAAGAAAAGTGAAAGGTTTCTATTTTCACAAACAAAATAAACATCTCGTAAAAAACCCGCTACGTTAGATTTCCTATAAAAACAGAAAATTGATTTAAAATATTCATGAGGAAGTAAAAAGTCTTTTGATGAGTTCACACCAGTTGCATGTGAACGGTAGTTTCAAAGCAGTATTTTACAATACGGAACAGAGGTGGTTAGACCTGAGGCCTTCTGATTTTATCGCCGAGGCTCTGCCTTTGTGTCTCCAACATTTCGTCCTGGGATCTCTCTCTGATAAGGTTCCTGAACTCTCGGGGAGGGTAACAGAGACAAGTGACTTGTGAATTAACTAAGGCCCAGGCCACCGAGGTCTTTGTATTTTAGGACTAGGAGCTCGATGCAGATAGAAGAACAATGTAATGCTGGAGGCACTGATGAAAGATTTTGAAAAAACAAGGAAAGAAGAGGCTTCGGCAGGGAACGGCAGATAGATTGCAACAACAACGTCAGCAAGTTCTGAAAGGAACAAAAATGAAAGGGTGAGTAACAAATAAAAAAGAAAGGAAGAAATCGGTACAAAGAGCTTGCAGGCCTCAGGTAACTTCTTGCATGATGGATTTGTATCTGGGGCATTTAATCAAGGAATTTTCATATCTGTTTTTTAGATTGATGCTTATAGTTTCATTATGCCATGCAGTCCAGGTGGGGTAGGCAGGATCAGCCTTAACTTCAGCTTAATAAAACTTCAGCAGCTGGTTTAAGCTAATCTTTTAGGTCAATGGAGGGCCACCACCTCCATTGTTGGTTTCTCAATGTCTGACTCAAACTGGATACCTAGTTTTCATGTGCCTGGAGCTAGATATGCTGAATTTTAGCCTAGGCGTTCTCCTTCCTCCCGAGAACTGATACAGAAATTAATATTGGAGCAATTTCAACAGATGAGCTCACCAGCTCTAGTTTTGGGATGTGGTGTGCCACTCTGAACCGCAGGGCCCTCCTGCTGTCCTACAGGGATGTAGCTGGGCCTGTCCCTGTTAAGTTAAAGGCTGTTTAAACTTATGTTTGGGGCCGCCACCATGCAAAATACATTGCAGCAGACTACATGCTTCTCTCATCTGCAGCTAGACGCCAGCCCATCAGAGCAGCACTAGAGAAGCGCTAAAGCCACCTTGCAGCCTCACCTTACCCAGACCAGAACGCTGACTGCTGCAAAAAACATGAATCAAACAGAGCATTGAATACATTAATCAAAATGATCGCTGTTGCAAGAGCTGCTAAGAACAAAGAAAACAAATCTAAGGAAAGTTAACACTGGAAACCATTTGCAAGGCTCCATGAGTCAGCTAATGAAATAACTGTCAATTGTAGATGCGAATCTTTTGTGATTGCACACAATTTAAATATAAAGTAATTTGCATTCAGGAATCCAAGTCTCCCTGAAAAAAGGATTAACAATAGGATTCACTTTCTTTCCCCAACCTTTTTTCTCCCTCCCTTCCCCCCAGGGGTGGCTCTGATAAGGTCACCTTATTAATGCAGATCTCTGTTTTTCAGAAAGCAGCCAAGAGTTTAACTGTTTCACTGTGAAATGATCTATGAGATGAGAACAGTCCATTTTTTATCCTTGATTGATCATTTTAGCTTGTATAACAGCAAGTCCTAAGAGACACCATTCAAATCCCTGCTTCAGAATGACCTAACGACTCAGCGCTAAAAATGTTGTGCTCCGCTACACAATCCTTCATAGTTTTTTCTTAACTTAGCATTTTCCAAAGACCATAATAAAGTTGCCTTGCATGATTACAGTTCTCTGCAGAAAAAAACATCTTATAAATAAGCAATCATTTTAGCAGCTGAGAGTTGGGTACCACTACAGTCAGAAGATGAACTAAGGCATTAAATAGTTAATACTTTTTCTCCAGGCGCAATGTTAGGGACAGGGCTGTGCTCTCAATTCAGGTGTCACGACTTCTCATTTCCTTCACTGGCCACTAGACACCTGTTTCCCTGCTCTTAATAGCCTTTGATGGGAACTGCCTAGTGCCAAAATCAGAGTCCTTAGCTCCTATACAATGGGTTGAAAAAGAAAGCTATTCTCTCCTTTTAGTTATTTATCGTGTATAAATTTTATCTCAGCTCCATTGTGGGAGTTTTGTTCTCTATTTTATGCACTTTCAGCCAACTAATCTTCATTTTGCTTTTTTTTGGTGACTTTTCACTGACGTATACTGAGTCCTTAAATAAATCACTTGGAATATAAATAGCAATGGCTGGATTACAAAGGATTCTGGAACACTTGTGATAGTAAATTAACTGGCAGGCAAACCTACAGCTGCCAACAGCTGATGTAATACTTTATAGTATTGTTTTCTAGATTGTATGAAGGAGAATTATTGTCCTTTGAGCTTCATTCTGATTTTTTTTTTCAGTCTGTCAAACAGTTCAACAATTTGATGCTCGTACAAAATTCACAGAGAAAACATTTAGTGGAATTTAAAGGCAAAGGTACTTCATTTTTATAAACCCTATTAACATATATACAGTCTGGGGGAGAGTGTCAAAGACACAAGTAACAATTAGAATTTAGGAAAGAAACTGTAGGAACATCTTTTTGTTCTCAAAAAATATTTCTAAAGAGCTGGGAATTTTTCCATAAAAAGAGCTACCAAATCAAGCACCATTTGGCACAGTTCTCCCCATGTCTCTTCATCCTACTTGTTCTTCACGAATGCTAAACTCACAATTCACACAGAGTGGTGTGTCATGATAGTGCAATATAAAATTCCTGCAATCATCTGATGGAGTAACATTCATTATGAAGACTGTGTAGGCCACACACATCTTTGCATCCATTTATAAAATGCTGATGCATTCCCTATCTAGAAGGGACTACCATGCTAAAGCATGATTCTGCAAGTACCTGCTCCTCAATGTAGTGTTTGCTATGATTAGTAAGCCCGATGAAGCTCCCAGCAACCCACATGGCTGGGACAGCAAGCTCTGATTCGTATCTGTGACAGGTTGTCCTTGAGACAAAGCAGGTAAGAAATGCAAGAACAGGTAACAGTTCTCTTCAGCAATAAGTTTAAAGTAAAAAAAACAAAAAAAAAAACAAACAAAAAAAAAAAAAACCCCACAAATTTGGAAAAATGTAGCAGGAAGACGTGGGGTAGTTGCATAGTGATGATGATGTAATCAAGAGAGGAAAAAGTATCTGCAGCAATAACAATATAGGAGAGTATAACAGTGGCACACCAAAGACAAGACTGGGATCACGCAGAACTTGGACAGCAGGGACAAAGGCTCAGTTGTAACACAGCAGGGAAAGCAAAGCAGAAGAAAGATTCAAACAGCAAGAAGTTTAGCTGGCAGCAGCAGGAGGAGCAGTTCTTAGCCACGCCGTTGCACTTCTGTAGCAGCTTCTGGTCCCAAGCCTGGATAGAGAAGCTGATGTCTATGAAAAAGTCTCAGAAACCTCACTGATTGCAGAACGGACGGTGTGCTAGACCAGACTCTGAGCACTGTGCCTGTTTTGTCAAGCGAGCATGCGGTGTCAGTAATGCTGTGAAGCAATTCCACAAGAATCTGTTTGAGGTAACTTAAGTAGTAAGCGCCCTGGGACAGAATACCCTTGCACGGCAAGGAGTACGCTATTCCTCAGCTCAACGTGTCACTGCCTTTCATTTGTCTCATTTTAGAGACTGATTTTAGTCTTTTGGAGAGATGAGTGTCACATACTGCAGGTATTTTGCCTGCGATGCATTATTTCATTAATCCAATGTTACTTAAGAGTATCTCTCAGTTTCAGAAGACACACGAATGTTTGCAGGGTATCAGTGATGGATACATAAACTTCACTGAAAAATGCAACTGTTGTTCTGCAATAGTGTGGCCTGAATATTTATTGCCTTTTATTTACATTATGGCTATTCTCATGGATGTGAATTCTAAGATATATGAACAAATAATTTGCATCAATTTTAACATCCGTAATGTTAAAATACATCTCTCTTCATCCCCACCAAAACCAAAGTAATCCTCTTTCCACCTACGCCCTTGTATTAATAAAGGCCTGAGTTTAAGGAAAGTTCTTGCTATAGTCTCTGAGCATTATCAGACTCAGATTCTTCCCCAAAAAAGTAGTCCTAAAAAGTCACCGATATAATATATAGATCCTGGTGCAAGATTATTATAAAAATAATTAACTTTAGTTTAGAGGAGTTTAAGGTCAGCTATCTGGTTACTCACTTGGGTGATTATTTTTACAGCACGGTGTAACTGAGAAAGGCACTAACTATTCTAAGGCTTGTGTTAAGGCTCTTGGTATGCCCATGTGAACTAGGCATGAACTGTCCCAGCAGCACAAAATGACTCAGACCAGGTTGGGCTGCCTTTACCTTAGTCTCTCGGCATACTTGCTGCCCGCTGAACATTAAAGAAATACTTTTAACAATACATTCTGTAAACAGTGTCTACATTATTCTAAAAAGGCCCTTAATTTCCCAAAGTGAATGATTTCATATTTTAAAGTTATTATTACATTACTGAAAGATATGGATCTTCGAGGTAACAAGTCTGTGCAGAACAACTGTTAGATTAAACACCAGACAGATACGTGGTTAGCAAGGAAGTAAGAACAAAGAAGAGAAAAATATTTTTAGAATACCCCTGCAAAATACTGCTTGAAGTCACAGAGATCCCCAACGAGAAGAAACGTGCACTTGTGTTCATCAATTTTTTAAGGAATAACTAGATTAAAGAGGAAGGAATTAAATGTGGTCTTAAATGAGTTCAAGATAGTTACCATAGTTCAGGCTAAAGGATTTTTACTGTCTCTTTCTTTGCAGCAGCACAAACTTGCACATAAATGGAGAAGATGGGTTCAAAACTGGGAACGGCAGTAAATCAAAATGCAACTAGGCAACAAGCGTGGAGTGCTAACAGCAAGCTTGTATCAGGAAATACAAAGCACTCCTGCAAAGACAAGGGAAATGCAATGGCTACACTTCTTGTAATAAAATACATTAATTCTGCTTCACATTTATACCATTGTTTTCTGTAATTTGCATGCAATATCCTGAGCTGAGTCTGGGTTTCACTGAAATCAATAGACTAATTTTTCTAATGACCTACACCTGGTGCTTAGCTACTACTCCCTTACATCCATAAGGGATTTAGGGATATAAGGAAAAACAAAACAAAGCAAACAAAAAACCCAAACCAACTTTTTTTTTTTTTAAGTTAAGCCTATATATACAACCTTCACCTTTTAAATTATTACAGCTAAAACTAACATGCCTCTATGCACTGAATCAGCTTAAAGCTAGTACAGTAATTAAAGGGCTTCATTTCTGGACCTCCTCCTTACCATAAAACTACAGCATTTTGATTCATTCAGTCAAACCTTGACAATTAGTAATCATACATTTGAGCTGCTGGCAGGTCTGAAGTAGCAACAATCACAAACAGTACTGTGCACACACTGCTAGATTTACTAGTCAAAGTGTTTCTAAATCTCAGTAAAAATGGATTTTGTAAACTGATTCAGATTAATTAAAGGTATAACTCAGGGAGGGAAAAAGATGAATCACTGTGCATTTATTTTCAGATCATTTTTCACTGGGCAGTTTGCAGGTCTAATAAGCAGAAGCTACTGCTATAGCTTGCAAAGATTTCTGCACTCCCATTAGGGAGAGAGGTTTTTTTCCTCTCATTTTTCTTTACTTTAGCTGTCTAAAAGATAGGTGTCCAGCCCATGTGGTGCCTTCCACAGCAGCAGGAGAAGACATGCATTCCTAGGGAGCAACTGATGTTACCTACTTTAGGAGAGAAGTGCTCTCTGGAAAGTCTGAGAAAATATTCTTTGTAGGAAAATTCTTAGAAGTCAGAAAGCAAATATAGAAGAGCTTAAAATAATTTTTCTTTAAAAAAAAAAATCCATGCTTTCTCACGTATTTCTCCAATGCATGAGCCTACCAACACCAAAGAATGATGTTAATGACATGGACCTCAGCAAAGGAGCCCAGGCTGCAGTGCCCCAGCACAATCCTGCAAGTTTAATTAGCTCCCCAGCAGAAGTTGTGGTACAATTAAAGCTTTTACTGTAATCTAAGAATCCCATGCTTATATTTACAACAAGTCAGTTGTCTTAATAAACTGAGACCCCTTGAAGTGGCTGAAGCTACCCCAGGTCATCCCTCTGCAGACTTGCCCCCTGCATCACTGCGGTACCCCTTGGTATGGCAGGCAAGCACGGGGCAGCACCAGCCCCAAGCCCCTTGAACGAGCCACGGCTTAATGAGATATTGCCAAACACCAGAGATACTGGCCATATGTCCACACCTAAGGACAAAACATATTTATCAAGACATTGGGTAAAAAAATTTATTTACAATAATAGAATGGGCAGCCAGGAACAGGGCAATCTCAGAAGTTCCTTCAGGTATTCTTGCTCAGAGTTTTGAGCAGCTTGTTAGCAGGCAGATGGCTCAGGGCCCCGACTGACACAAGCCACATCACCTCCACTCGAAGCAGCAAGGCCTCAAAGGCAGCATGTTCGGCCAATGGAAACAAATGGGAAGTGAAAAGAAAGTTCAGGTGAGAGCGGCTGTCCACGCGTGGTTGTTTGGGCACTGCTCTCTTGGGAACGTGCTGCTCCCCACTAGCAGCTGCAGAGAGACACCCTCGTTACCTTCAAACCAGGCCAAAAAGGATAATCTATCTCTGTTCCTGTGAAAATCGCATAATCCTTTTCCATCAGGATTAATATCCGATTCCAAGCTAGTCTGATACATACAGGATGAAGCCTGACACTTCTTGTTATAAAGGTCACAGAAGGAAGCAATCGCTGAGGTTCCAAAACCAGAAACCTGAACTGACTGATTTTCCCTCACTATAAGTGTTAAAGATGTCATCATCATTGTTGTCTTTTTTATTTGTTCCAGTGAACAATTTTCACCTGGCAAGCTTAAAGCCTGCATCTAGGTAGGTTTGTTCCAACTACAATGATGGTTTAGTCGGAGGGAAACTAACTGCCGCATCTCTTCCTCCCTACGCAGTCCAACTGCCGACTCTCCCCCTGTGGAGATACCTGTTGTGATTCTTGCAGGAGAAAAATGACCCATTTTCAGGTACACAAAAAGAAGCATTACAAAATAAACCAAACTGCTACCTGCAGTTCATTGCAAGTTACTGAAACCTCATCACCTGCAGAAAATGTGTTATTACATATATGGGACAGAATCATAACTGAAAGTTGGAGGCTCAATAGTCATAAATTCGGTCACAACCGGTAAGGAAATGTATTTTTCCTTGTTCATTTTCAGCCAACAATATGTGAGCAGAAGTTTGAAAAGCAGATCAAGTACTGAGATAGCAGTCTACAGCAAACTCGGAACAACTACAGCACATTCAAATGACGTAAGGGTGGGATCAGGACTTATGTATTCATCTTATTCCACCTTGTTAAAATCTAATCCATACTTGCACCGTCTTCAAGACCTAGAGCAGACCCAGAAGAGCAAATCAAGCTTTCCTTGACAGCGCAGAGCAGGCAGGTCCTGCCATTTGGGATTACTAAAAGATCCCGTTATACATCCCAACCCCACAGGCAGAAACAAGTCTGCGAGTCACCTTACACGGAGAAGGGGAGGAAGGTGGCTATGTCACCACTAAAAGCTAGGCCAGCATTTCTAAATGTAGGCCCACACAAGAACTAATTGAATCACTATCTTCATATCCTGAGATCCCAAGCTGCTATTACTCCAGGTTAAATTGCAAATGCTCACCATCTTTGAAATAGTTATCCAAATTTGAAGGTGCAGACTAGCCTTCCTAGCCTTTGTAGGCTTTAACTACTCTCTCTGCTCACCAGGCATGCAAACACTTGCACTTACTCTGCTCAGATTACTGAATCCCAAATATCTATCTATACTGATATTTTGCCATTGCTGCTCATGTTCAGCTTCAATATTTCCTACTTTTTCATAATATTTTGATATTTCATAAACAATATTCCTAAAGAAATAATAGCTACACATACATCTTGCTGATGCTGTGGGCATCAGCTTACTACCAGCATCTCGTAGAGACCAAACAATTCATAATAAATGACAGAATTAGGAAATAAGTTATCGGGGCTCAGTATCCTGCTCCTCCCCTTTTATCATTTTCCAGGACTCTGTCATTGGTATCAAGCTGAAAAGACCACAAAAATATTGTAGGACAGGATTGAAATTCAGAATGAGCATGACAAATTTGAGAAAGAATCTGATGAAAAAATGATGACAGATCAATAAGAACAAGGTTATACATAAGGAATAACCAACTGAGCAAACACAGGCTGGAAAACAACTTATAAGATAGCTATTTTGTAAGAAAAACTGTGGCATATTCTAAATCAGAAATTCAACACAAGTCAACAACATCAAATTTACAAATAATACAAATATCAAACTCAGAATTTCATCAATCCACTCCATTCAGCATTTATAAAGCCTTAGCAGGGAAGAAACTATTCTGGAGAGATTCCAGTAGAGAGCAAAGAAAGAAGTTTGAAAAGGTGGCATGCAGCAGATGGCAGGGAGGACTGAGGTTGTTTAGTCTCAAGAAACACAAACTTCAGCTGCATAAAACTGTTCCATTTATTCTCTGTAGTGCAGAGGGCAGAAGCGATGGACTTTGTATTTCAGCATGGACAATTTAGTTTAGACACCGGTAGACCATTCTGAGCTAAGGGCTACGAGACAAGGGCTGCTTTCTACAAGGAGGAATCTCTGTCCCTCAGGGTTAGACAAACATCCTTCAGGAAAGGCACAGCTTTCCCTGGCTCAGTATGGGTACCAGACTAGGAGATGACACCAGAAACCTCCTGGGACAATTTTCCATGATTTTGTGGAATGATCCCCAGCTAGCTGCTAACATACGAAGCTGCAAAGGGGAAAACGTTCACAGTAAATGTTCTCAATTTTCTGGTCCTGCAAAGCCAAGAATCACACTATATATTCTTAAGCATGTTTGAACCCAGGCACCTGGCATTTGGGGAGAGATCTGAAGCACGACAGTGAGACATTTCATCTTGCGCTATGCCTGAAGCAAGCCCAAATACTTCCCTATGTGCCATGTAGATAGTCTGTGCATGGTTACGCACATCCAGCAGCATGATACTGTCACATAACTGTCAGATGGAGAAGTCAGATCGGCTCCTCTGGATATCACTAGGGTCTACAAATGGTAGAGCTAGAAACATGTAGCACTGTGGTCACATAGCCATGGTCTGGGAACATATCAAGCCGCCTTCCTGGGCTTGCTCTCCACCTAGAGAGTGGATGTAGAGTATGTAAAAGATGCTGCCCCGCCTGGAGTAGGTAGGGGGAACATAAGGATCTGGACTGAAACAAAAAGCTAATGGCAGCTGTGTCAAATACTCCTGTTAGTCAACAACAATCCAACTCTGAATATGTTTGTTCTGGAGGAAGGAGAGGAAGGGTGGAAATAACAAAATAAACCATGGAGGGGGAAAAGGGGCCATTTTTAATGCTTTTTATGACCCATATTTTTAAGCATTTATTCGCATTGACTTTTTAAAGGAGAGAAATACATGTAATTTGCACTTTGGGATAAGTTGAAGGTGTCCATGCAATTTCATGGATGGTAGAATACCAATTTTGCTTAAATGATAGAGTCCCACCACATGTCTCTTATTTAAATGACCTGAAAATAAGAGATATGAAGGCATAAGTAAGAGCAGAAAAATGAACCTGAATATTTAAAACTAGCACATTCAATGATATTTTCCAGTATAGGTTTCACTGTGAGCAGCCAGCCCACTCTCCAGGATTGGTACCGCTCATATTAGCCCTCTTTACATTGCTCACCTTTCTCAGAAGCAGAGTCCTTCTGGGTATATACAGCATACTCAGCTAGTCTGGGTAAAAATCCTGACTCACTGTCAAAGCCAAGAGAGGGAAATTTTGTTCAAGAAAAGATAAAAGAAAAAAAAAAAAAGAAAGTTGTAATTTGTTGGAAGAGCAATATAGTTCCTCTGTGGGACCTACAGTGCAATAACAGCAGCAAAAACTGGATACCATCCAGGATTCCCACAGCATTTGAAATGTTGGCATCACTAGTATTTTATTTCTAAGTCAGCACAAACAAACAAACAAAAAAATCAAAGTTGCTGAGGTGTCTCAGGGATAATGCTACAATATTTTGTTTTCAAAAATGGAAGCATTTTCTTTTTATATTATCCAAAAATAATTTGGAAACTAACATAATTTCTTGTTTTATCTCAACTTCAACTACAATTCCTCTTCCCTATCCATTTGCTACTTTTTTATACAGTTGCCCCCAGACACTGTTATTTTCCTCTCTCCCCTTTGTTTTTCCTTCTCTCTTCCTTAGAGGCACTGCTGTTGTAAGTAAGTTAGCTGGGGCAGTTTTAAGATCTTCATTTCCATAGAGAAGAGACAAAATGTTCGTTTAGCATCAGCTAAACTGGCACAGCTTCTTCTGTTACCTGTTACATTTTCAATGGGCAGCTTGTTTCACCAAAATGGAGAATCATTCCATGCTTTGGTGAGTGGCATCATGTTTTCAGATTTGCTTATTTTATATAACCCCTTTTTGGGTGATTGGTTCAGTGGGGGTAGAACTTTTCAGACACCTCAATAAGGATATGCAAGGCGAAGAAGAGCAGGTTGCACTCACCAACCCCAATGTGCAGTAAGCAACATTAAGATAAAAGAGCCACCACTTCTGCAAAAGATCAGCACTTCGTCATTTCCTGCACATTCTTCATCCACTGTTTAAACATTTAATAAATGATTTGCAGTAGTGTTTTCATTTCACCCAGTTCTTTTTAATTTGCCTTCGCTTCCTCTGGCAGTATTTAATTCACACAAAATAGAGTATTAAATCTGTGCTTTCCTTTGGGCCAAGTCATAGCACTTCCAGGGATCATTAACATACACATGGGTCCAGTACTGTAAACTTACTTGTAATATTAAAAGGACTATTTAACAAGAGCAGTAACTTCCTTTTTAGATTTGTCACAGTTCAAATGTCGAAAGCAAGTAAATACTATATTTCATCACAGACGTATTACTCTGACATTTGTTCAAATAATCTGCTTTGTTTTGTATGACTTCAGGAGAAACAATTGCCTAGATTACAAGCATAATATGTCCCTTTGACTTCCAAAGAACAGAAGAGTTTAACATTTCGGTACTGTGACATCCTTGCACACTTCTGCTGGAATTAGTTTTGGAGGTTTGGGGGTCCTTCTGAGACTTCTCTGTTTATTATGACTGTGTCATCTCTATAAGCTGAAAATAGTCACTCTGTTCAGATGGTAAAGAGAAGTATGCTAAAAAAATGAACAGTGCGATTTTTGAGTGATTATTCCACGTATCAAAACAAATGAATACATTCATTAGAGCCTCCACAGCAATGCTACAAAGCATTTTTGCAGCACTGCAATATCAGTTCTTGGGGTAGGTATATACGTGAATCTTGACAGACTTCTAAAACTGTAGGTGGATAATTATGAGCAAACTAAGACAACAGAAGCATTGTCTGATAATGCAAAAGTGCAGAAGACATTTCACTGAGCTGACATCTTCACCTTCTCATTGCTCTGAGGGGAGAAAAGCTCTAGCATTGGAAATACATGCTTTAACACTGAGAAATCAAATTCCATGTGTATCAATCCCTATTTCTCCGCATGCGTTTTCTCAATTTTTTTAAAGCTAGTATGCCTTCATTTTGGTCCTCTTGCTAAATGCCTTAATTCTAGTTCTTGCACAAGCCTAAGATTCTGCAATAATACCTCCTATTCCCAAGCCAGCACGTCTGCTTTAAAAGAAACCAAACAAAGCAGCTACCACCCCGGTGAAATGCTTAGTCTTGGAGAAGCGCCGCAGACCCACCCAACAGTAACATCCATCACGTTATAAATATCCCGTTCCTGCTCTCTAGCAGATGGAACGCAGCGCTTGGTTCGCTAATCAGCACAATATAATTCAGCGAAAGTCTCAAACAAAACACGTCCTTGCAAGAGGAAATTACTCACATTCACCTACTGTTTTCCAGAAGAAATACAAACCACAGAGGGAAATGTGTGCCTTTTCTGTCAAAAAAGCAAAGGCAAGTACCGAAAATTAGCGAAAGACAATAAACAGAAAGTCCCATGTCTTACAGGGAAAAGAAGAATAACCTGTGGTGCTTACCTGCTTATCAAAATTTAAACATCAGTTCTTCAAGAACTGAGGTATTTTCTGTATGTTAATTTAAGCAGCATACAGAAAGTACATTTAGGCAGATTTTTATGAACTACTTAAGCATAAAAATTTTACTCCTAAAGAATGATAAATTTACGAGGCATTAGAAATGGAGCTGCAGTTCACACTGAAATATTTATTTGTACTTTTTGGCCATTCACCTATTGTTAGGATGTACAGCAAGCAAGGGGGGGAGCAAGGAAGGAAGGGGGGGAAAGATTGTAATTAAAAAAAGTCAGCAGTGTTGATTTGGAAACCAAAAGAAAAGAAAAAAAGGCTAAACCTGCGAGGCTCAAACTCTGAAAACCAAGCGGCAATGAGAAAAAAGATTGCATGTGGAAGCTCCTTTCCAGTTTCATCCCAATTTTCAACTTTCCAGTGCTAGACGTTAGGGAAGAATTATAGCATTTCCGCTCTCTCTTTCTTCCTGGAATTCTCACATTTCCGTACCAGGCCACATCGCTAGGAGCTCCCAGACGTTCACGAGAGGAAGCCAGCGTCTTAGTTTCTCTCAGCCGGTCAGCACTTAGTATTTTGAAATCTCATGACTCAGGTTGCATCCCCTAGAACATAGGGAAGTCATCTGAAAATGATAATGGAAACAGAAGTTTCTATCCCACTTTACACTAAATGAGACAGATCATGAACAGTGCTCCCTGTGGGTAAGATTCAATATCATCCGGTCACCCAGCAGCTGGTGAGGCAAACTAATGTCTAGTAAAAGCCACAAACTCTAATAACATCACAAATTTCTGCAACTGGAATGTTCCTTACAGAAGTCACAGAGGTTGCTTGTGACCTTCAAAGGGAACTATCAAGAACAAAATTATATACAATTCAGAAATCAAGAAAGAGCCTGATTTGATCAAGCTGTACATCTAAGTAACTGGGGACCTTACAAAATGAGCCTTGTAATATGTATGCATGCACAGTCAGCTCCGTGCGAGCTTGCAGCATGCGGTACTTGGATGGCAAAAGTAATTCCACCTAGAAGTGCGCTCAAGGCCAATTTACAGCGCTGGGTAAAGGTCATATTTTATTTAACTGAAAACATGGCAGGCAAAGAGTTACCTTGCATTATCCAAGGGACTTCCCTGCAATGATTTATCTGCTGTGTCTCCAGTATTCAAATGAAAACACCATTCGGCTTCCCAGCCCGTTATTAGCTAGATCTTAGTGGCACAGAGACATTAGACGATGCTTCAAGCACAACGTGTGTTTATGTGTGCGCACACTCCTACCTAAATTTAAAGGATTTAATGCCTTTCTGCAAAACTAACATGGAACTTTGATTTGCTTATCTGACCAAAAAATGTCTGCAACAACAGAGGTTTTATTATCCTGTTTATTTGATCTTGATGCAAATAAAAAAAAAAAATCACTGGCTGCTTAAAAAGAGCCATTACTCACATAGAGCCAACCAGGCAAGTCTGAACCCTAGGAAACCTTTAAACTTTTGAGATGAGAGTGAGCTGAATCCGGCCTCAGGCAGACCACGGCTCGCTGCCACCCATGCAAGACCAGTGGGAGAAACACCACCGGGCTAGAAACAGCGCTGCAGCAGCTGGAGGGGCAGGCACAGAGCGAAGGGACTGTACAGGGCTTAGGAGGGAAGGAAAGGTCAGTCCGATGCTGAGCAAAGAGACCAGGAGAAAATTTCTAGAAGGTTTCTCTATGCATATGAGCTGTAATGAGTTGGGTATAAAGCTAAAGGGCCAAATTATGTATTTGGAAAGAGTTCTAAACGGAGGAACATATGCGTTAACATATTTCAAGTGATATGTTTTAAAAACATTATCAAGCTTTTATGCACATGTTGCATCGTTCAGCTCCTAAATTTTGCTGCACGATCTGTGGGAAGAGCTAGTCTGCTTTCCCTGATTCTCAGCCTTCACTTTGTAGGCTGCCTGAACACAGTCCCAAACACACTTTAAGAACAAAATTAACCCCTGGCAGGCAACCACACAACACACTCACGTGGTAGCCGGTAGTTCGGTTAAACAAAGTCATCTGTGGCCTCTTGCTTATCACTAAGTAAATCAGCAACACTTGTCCTGAAGTCCCTGAAACGCAAGACCCAAACTGGGCTCCAAGACTCTCATCTACATGCCGTTTTGCGTAACGCCTACACATGCGTAACAAGAAACAACGTATATGTGGACAATAATGTTTTAAGGTGCTTTATAGTATACGCTCAGAAGGAACAGCCCAGAGGTCCTGAAAGCGCAGTGGCCAGGCAATCTGTGTAGCCAGTCCCGTTTTGCAGTTCATTTTCCGCAGCATCTGCTTGGCCAAGCGGCGCGGGTGCAAGAGGCATTCCCCTACAGGATGTTTTCTCAAGCCAATCCTAAGGAGCACAGGCACACAAAACCGCTATTCATATCAGCATCCGTTATGGGGGTCAAGGTTTTTTTTTTGGATGAAGCAAGCTGAGGAGTTTTGACAGGTATTTAGTGTACAAGCCAAAGAAAAGGTATCAGAGTGCTGCAAGAGTGCAAATGCACCTTGACAGCAGGACAGACTGCAGCGATGGGCAACAAAACTTTACAATGCTTACAAAAAGAAAAATGATCATTAGGGATTTTAGGATAAAAATAACTGTGCAACAAACTCAAGTCGTAGTCTGAATGCCACACTTGCTATGTCTTTAAACAGACATGTAAAATGGCAAGTCTAATTTACCTGAAGGTAGGGACGGGAAACTTGAAGCTGATATGTAGTGAAGAGATTCAAACGGAGAAGCTGTGGCCACAGCAGCAGGCAATGGGTATTTTATGTTAGCAGTTGTCACGAGCCTACGGGATTATCAGTGCTAGGGAAGGAGGCTCTGACATCTGCAAACGGCAGGAGAGGTGGCCACGAGGTTAAGACATGGTCAATGCTGCACAGAAAAGGACTCTGGCTCCTGTCCTGATAATTTCCTCAGCAGGATTAGTGGAAGTAGAATAGGGATCTTCTTTAACTTTGTTATCTTTATTTTCTTAAACATTTTTTCACATGTGTAGGAAGTTGAAGTTGGTATGTGGGTGAAAATAAGAACCCGTGAAAATAAACACGAAACCAACCGAAGACCACGCAGGTCTGACGTACTGCGGTTTGAGCCTCCGCGGCAAAACCTGAGCCAAGGAGAGGAAGTAACGCGCCCCACATCGCTGCTCTCCAGCACCTCTCCCCACGCGGGCGGCGGACCCTGTCCTCGCCGGGGGGAAGCGCCCCTCTGGGGCGCAGCCGTCGGCGCCCAGGCCCGCGCGCTGGGGGCTGCGAGGATCGATGGAGGCGTCCGGGCGGCAGGGGAGTCGCAGCAGGTGGCCGAAGCCCCCGTGGTCCTTCAGCGGATGTCAGACAGCTGCCGCCACGCTGCAGTCGCAATGAAACATCATCATCCAGTGCTTTCGGGGATCCCGCCGTCAGGAGCAACACCTGCAAGCTCCAGTTTAACGCCCTGTTCGGTTGTTAACCTCTGTGCCGTGGGACGCGGAGCGCTGCCCTCGCGCGCCGTCACCACGCCGTCCCACCGGCGGGAGCGCAGCCGCGAAACCCGCTGCTTGCCGCGCCGCGCCGCGCCGCGCCGCCCCGCCGGCTGCCTTGCTGGCACGGAGCGTCCTCCCGCCTCGGAGGACGCGGTGAACCTGGCTCTCGTCATAAAACGTGAAAGGGTTCCTCAGTGAGGTGGCTGAGAAGTTCATCGCAGCTGAAATTGCTGCTGTGACAGCGTTGCCTGTTAATCATCTCCCCACTGATGGAATCTCTTCTTACAGTTACATGTGCGCTTTCCTTAGGAAGCAGCCAGTTTTACTCAAACATCATTAATGTAATTAATATATTTCATTACCTTTGTTCTGCTTCAGTTACTTTTCAGCGAAAAAGCCGGAGAATTTCAATAGCTAGGGGAAGAAATAATGTCAGATTGAATACAAAATTTCTTCATTATGATTCCTGAATTTGATTTCCAGCACAGAAGTAGAATGTATTTGTCAGGATAATGGCAAAAAGGGAAACAATAGGAAGCCTTTGTTATTTTAAATAGTTAAGTTGTTACACAATATGATGGACTTCTTCTGTTGTACCTTAATGGATAGTAACACAATCAATAAATGGCTGTAACAATTTCGTTCTGCTTCACCTGCTGTAATTGAAAAATAACTCAAGCAGAACTTTGGAGTAGTTTGTGATGTATATTTTTTCTTCTGAGTTCTCTCTTTTTTTTTTTTTTTTGATTTTTTTTTTGATTAAGATAAAGATTACGCTTTAGTGATTGGAGTAGGTGTAATTGTTATTATAAACACCTTTCAACAAGCTGTTCCACCCTGAGAACAATCCTGGAAGGCTACAACACAATGAACGAAATCAAGAGGAAAAAAACATGGATCTGAGTGGCAAGAACATCGGGGTAGAGAGAGGAAGTAGGAAGGAATGAGGTCTTGACATTCACTGCGTAAGGCTCTTCAAGCTACAACAGGCAGCACTTCCTCTATTAGATGTTGACTAATGGCACAGAAACTATCGGACTAAAGTCTATCAGTTTTGCTTGTGAAAATCTGAAGTACCCATAGTAACTTTAGACAAATTATTTTTGATCTGTACATGCACGGAGGAGAAATGATTTCCACTGGGGTTTTGCCCAGTTGTGGTGTTAAGACACAAGTATTACAATCACGTCTAACTAACTGTGTAAAAGAACAGCGTCAGTATGAGAACTCAAAGTGATGATGCAATGACCACAGAAATAAGTATTACAAGCTAAGGAAGTTTGGAATAGAAGTTCAGTTTTAAAAGAGACCTAGAAACAGTTAAAAGGTGATCACCTTGTTCACCACATATACTTTCAAGTGTATAGGAAAAATTAAAAAATTATTTATCTTAAAAAAATATAGAAAATAGCTTGTCTAAGAGTTTTCTTGCAGTGAGTTGTGCAGTGTTGCTAACACTGGTCCTAAGAGGCAAGAGGGTCCATTTACTGCTTTCACTAGCTGGTTGTGTTTTTCATAAACATTCACTCTGTATATTTTGTTGAAGAAGATGAGGTTAATGAAATATGCCTTGAGCTTGGAGTGGAAGGATATGCGATAATTCTGCATTCCTACAGAAATTTTTTCAGCAGTTTTGAATTGGTCTGAGAAAGGTCTGTCCTTCACAAACAAAATTTCCTGTTATTTGAAGAGTTTTGCTGTGCTGAGAGTGCATCACTGAGGACCTCTTATCTTTTGAGGAATGGCCTGATAGAGAAAAGTCTGAATTTAACAGTTTCCAGGTATGACCCTGCACTTTGATGGCAGGAAGCTTTCTTTAGAAGAAAGAGAAGTGATATTTGTTGCATTTAAGTATTTAACACAGTAGCCTCCAGCTGGGTAATGTGTTCCAAGAGGGAAAAGAGATTTGCTGAATTGTGAACTGAACGCAACTAATGTGTAAGTCTGAGCTGAAGTAGCCAATAAAAATACCTAGGTAATATAATAATAAACCTTGACATTAAAAAAAAAAGTTATCAGCTGCAAATAGTTACATTTAAATTCCACAGAAAATATAGATGTTTCCTGTCAAATTTGTCAAGCATCAATTCTGTTTGTTTATATGGTTACTGTTTCTTTCAAATGAACATTTCAAAGCACCATTTTCTATTTAAAAACTACTTGGGGAAAAATAATCAACTTAAAAAAGCTTCCAACTTAAGAGTCTTCTCTTTGGACACTTCAGTCCACAGCAGCCTCATTTTCTGGGTTCCCTTACTGCTCACTTCCCTCTAATTAGAGCCAAGAGAATAGATCACAGCAACCAACTTACTCAACAAATTTAGCTTCCTTTCTGCTCTCCAAATGTCTGCAAGCAGATTGCAATTTCCTCAAAATTGTTCATTATTCAAATTTACTGTATATATTTTTTCTCCCCCTGAGTATTTCTCTATGGATTGATCAAGAACAGTTTGCTTTAAGTATTCTGTATTCAAAATCCCAGCTGCCTTCGGTAGTTGTGATTAAATATAGAAGTCATGTGATATCATTCCTGCTTCTCAAATGCAAAAGCATAACTCTTTTTTAGACCTCAATTTGGCAAAGAAGTTAAGCATGTGCCTAAAATTAAGCCTAAACGTTCTGTACAACAGAGATGAGATTATTCACCTCATTAAAGTTTAGCACACTTTTAAGCACTTTCTTGGATTCAAGCCAAACAGTATCTCCTCCCCCCAAACCACACAAGGAATTTTACTCATTTGCTTGACTTGTTTGTTCCCTTAGTTCTGATCTCTTACCAAATGCTTAATATATAGGACACTGCTAAGTTCATGATTTTCCTTCACTGAATCTCCTTACCAGCCACATATGTTCTCAGTTGCAATGATCTTCCCATTTCAGGAACTGTTTAACTGATTAACATTGATTATTGCACAAGAAACTACAGCCGATAGAAGAAGCCACTCTGGGTTTCAAAGCAAATACAGGTGGAAGCATCAGAGGGCTTAAAGCCTACCAGCAATGGCCACGTCCTTGAAGGTTAATAGACCCCTAGGAAGGCTGATGGGCAATGTATTTTAAACTGCTGTTTAATATGCCTTACACTGTGATCTACCTTCACTCCTTAGAGAAAAAGGGTTATAGGATCAGGTTCTTACCTAAAAGCTCATCCAAACCTACTGGGAGTCAGAACTCTGTTCAACGGGGCAAACTTTGTTAGGACGTTTCCATTGCTCCTTGTTTCTAGGCACATCAGACTTACCAGGTCCACAGTCCTTTTGATGGCTGCTATTTCAGAATGGCATTTCTGCTTCTGGACAGAATTATGGTAATCAAGTTGTACAAGACTGAGTACTCAAATAAGAGGCAAGTCAAACTCCTTTTGGGACATTTTTCCTAAAGTAAATGAAGTGTGTTTTGGATCCCCTTCCAGGCCACATTAGCTTTCTATTTTATTCAAAATGTCTTTTCCCATCCCTGCTGAAATGTCCTGAAACTGCCTAGTTTCCTAAAAGTCTCTTCCCCTTCACCAAGTTTAGTTCTTTTGGATTAATTCTTCAACACAGTCAAACAAGGGCTCAAGAAGAGGTGACCTGCGATCAGCAGGCAACATTAACAATCTCTTTGGTGCTCTTAAAAATCAGATGGAAATTATTTCTGTTATAATGGATAGCAGCAGGTCTCTAAGAGGTTGCAGGAGAGTCCATTTGATAAAGTTTAACACCTTTGCGTTGCGAGAGTTCACACATTTCCTCCCATACATCTGCACCAAGAGATCACTATGTTCTTGGCTGCCTGAGGTGTGAAGCTTTCTCCTATCCCATGGTAAAAACATTTTCCATTGCTTAATAGTAAGCAAGACTTCTGCAGCAGGAACAAAAAAAAAGAAAAAATCAAGAAAGGGACATAACAATAGCATAGAGTTGAAATTTTCTGACCATCTTGGTCACTGAATTCCTTGTCAATGAAAAGTTTTAGCACTGATTCACCAGAGCTGTTCATCAATACGCTCAGGACTCTGCTCTGACAAACCTCCTTAAGGTTTTCTCTAAGGCAGTTTAGCAGAAGATGACTAAAGGTTGCAGGAACGTTACGTCAAGATTATCTCCAGAGTAGGATACATCAAGACATAACACACACAGGCATAACTGTTCATATGGAGTAAATAGGAGACTGGACTTACAGAGAAGATAGGCCTCTGGGATTACTAGCAAGTTTCCAGTTCAAAGGTGCTGCATTCAACTTAAAGCAGAAAGTCGCAAGCAGCCCACTGAACCACGGAGGCTGCAAGTTTCCTCATATCCAGGGCAAGGAATATATCTGCTCTTGGGCCTGCTGTTAACTAAACAATGAGGAAAGCTGCAGGGGGCTTGGTGGAAAACCACCAGCAGTGGTTTTTTTTTTGAGTCTTAGGGACAAACTGAGGTTCTGTTGATGAAAAGTCCATGTGCAAGCAGCTCCTCTGTGTGATAGCTCTAATCATTGTTAATTCACACCTTCCTTCTAATACAGCTACTGACTAGCATAATAACAGATTAGAAAAGGCTATTCTTTCAAAAGTCTTCTTCAAGGTATAAGCTTCAAGTACCAGAACACATAGTATGACAGGACCTCCAAACCAGAAAGTGGCTACGATGTCCATAGTGCCAGAGCATCTATGCTAAAACATTCCCAGTGTGAGAAGAACCACTCTAAGAACTGGAAAACTGCTAATCCTGTGGGTGACTGCCTGCTGTCAGTCTGGTGTTGATAAACCAGCTGTTGGGTTGTCGTTACAAACACAGGCACTGCCATCAAGCCACGTACTGTGCCTGACTCTCAAAGCTTGCGAAAACAAAGCTGGTTACCAAGGGATTATCATCATCAGAGGGTCACTACAAAGCCTGGATGATCACTGCAGAAGGTCCAGAAGTTTGAGTTTGCATGGCATGGACAGCTCTGCAATCCAAGGAACTTTATAGTTCTCACCTAATTATCACAAAAAGGAAAGAGCATTTTTTGTCCTAGGTCCCCTGCTGTTTCAGTGTTTTGTACTTCAATCTATCCTGCTTGCAAGAACCTTTCACTGGAAATTTGGATAAAAAGAATGCTTGTTAATCTGAGAGCAGCTCTGGAATGGTGTATGTACTTGGAAGTACAGGAGAAGGCTGAAAGAGAAAGCTTGAAGTGGAATTTGGATGAGGATGAGGAAGATTTTCCTATTATAATAAACTGTTTTTTCCATGACTGTTGCAAGAGCAAAGGGTCTTATATGAGGCAAAGGATCTTGTAAGAAGGCAGACTAGCTGAAGGTTTTGAAGAGCTAATCGAAGCAAAGCCTAAGTGGTCCACAACATAGTTTTCAATGTGTTATGTACCAAACACTAGGAATATATACGTTTTGGAAAAGTGTATATATTCTTGGGGAGCTTTTGTCACAGCTAACATACATGCTTTACACACAGATTTATCATGCTTTCCTGTTGCTTTTATGTATTTCTAAATAAGACTGTGGCATGATCAGTGCATATCTTGCCACAATAGCAGCTGATTCTGCCTGAATCAGGGCAAGTTACACACAAACAAGGAAGATAATTCTGAGGGTTTATTCTAGATTTTATATCAGAACGGGGTGACTATGTATTTTGAAAAGCCTGCATAGTGGGTAATATCCCTCAAAAGTGCATAGTTTCGCAGAGCAGAAGATACTAGTGAAGCAAAGTTGAAAAATGCTCCTGTTCTCTCCGACATACTGCTACAACCCAGACATGCCCGTCATTCAATGAATGTTGCGTTTGACCTTTTAAGTGGTCACCATGCACCGGAAGAGCAGTGGCCATATCATTCACTTGGAGAGGAGACTGCAGAGTGACTCAAAACAAAATTTGCTGACTTAAGGCACCTTACTCTAAGTGCCAGAAACATAACCCCAAATAAAATCATCAAGGACAGAGAAACCCTGGAGTCGTTCAGCTTTTGGGGTTGACGGCAATGGTCAAACCCTGTTTCATAAGGCACTTTTTTTTCACTGCATGGATTGATGTGCCCAAATTTATTATATCTCACACCACTTATCTAAACCTGGCATTTGATGCACATAGCGATGGCAGCTGAAAAGAGATCTTTCACACTTCACTATATCAGACTCTTAGTTCAAATGAGCACTAATTTCCAACCATATGCTTAAACAAAAAAAAACGAACCACCTCACAAACAAAATAAGACTTGAAACCTCATTTTAAAATAAATTAGTCCATTCAGTGAATGACCAGGAGAGGGTGTCTTAATTGTCTTTAAGCAGTACTATGAGCTAAAAGGTATCCAGACGTTTAGCAAGCATTGCATTGCTGAAACAGGGTTCCTCAGCTGGTTGTGGTTTTGATGCTGTCACAAAATAAATAGGAAGCTTCAAGATAATCATTTGAAAGGGGGGGGGAAAGTAGAGCTATTTTTAGGTAAGTAAATATGAAAGAAAAAGAGTACACAGACTCTGACAACACTCATATCTCATAATTCCTCTGAAGATCTGGAAGTGTACAGTGATGCTGTGTGGTACTTAACAGACTGCATTGCACAAGGTGCTATCCCTACAGTGTG
Organism: Rhea pennata; assembly: GCF_028389875.1. Taxonomy (NCBI): domain Eukaryota; kingdom Metazoa; phylum Chordata; class Aves; order Rheiformes; family Rheidae; genus Rhea; species Rhea pennata. The sequence continues at coordinate 8,815,889 of NC_084670.1, read as the reverse complement.
AAATGTAGCTTCTGATTACACTGTCAACTCTAATTCCAGCATTTGCTGTAGCCTATATTTCTAGAAACTGAAAAATATTTATATAACATCCATTTATGTTGCACCTTACATCCCACAGGATCGTGGAGTGCTAGCCAAACTGATACATCTATGGTACGAAGGGATCACTTCACCCACCACTGCCACGGAGCAGCTGTTGAACCGCGCATGGCAACGATACAGACCTTTTTATGACTGGAAGCAGCATCAGACTTTATGCGATGGGAACTGATTGAGATCAACCAGAATGTACTTCCTTAGACTGCAATCCAGTACTAGCACACGGAGAGCCGAGCAGAGCACCGTGACCACACTACAGCTCTCCAGTCCAGTTTAATATTCTGCAGCTAACTTGCAGATTTTGAGGACAGTTCCCTAATTTATCTTGCAGTACCTTTTCATCTCTAGCCTACAATTCCTACATATTTGAAACAGTTTTAATAAAGTGTACATGTCGCTTTAAAGCAAAAACTAATGATACAGCAGATTTTATCCTCTGGAAGTCAGTTTTGAAAATGTACTTTGGTGAAACCTTCGGCAGCTAGAGGTCAGACTGCTTTAATTGTACATCAGCAAAGAAAGAAAGGGCTAATAAATATATTCGCATCTGAAAAGGCCACAAAAAAAAAGGCGAAAATGCAAGTCTGGAGCAGTAAATTTTTTAATGCTTATCAGCTGCAGAAAGGTATCCACATAATAGACTTCATAGGACAAATTTATGATTCTGCAAATGTTCCCTTCATTTAAATCAGCATCTCAGTGACTTGATATCTGCAAATCACCCTAAAATCCTGATGGGCTGAAATACTAAATGCCACAATGGACCATCTAATGTTCATTCGTCCTGGTAAACAGGGAGGAGGATCTATCATAATGACACTGAGGCCTTCTGAGGAGCCCAAGGTCTGGCAATTATGCATATAAGGCTGAGTGTTTAAGTCCAATAATAGGGCTTTAGTGATGGATGGATCATCCCTTCCTGTACTTCTAAGATGCTTGTGATAGCTGAATTGTCCCCAGGTGGCACCCATAAATTCTGGCCTTTCAGAAAAGCCCACATATTGTGTAGGTATCGCCCAAAGCCCTCATTAGTTAGACTGTGACCTTTGCTGCGTGACTATCAGGCAAAAGCCTAGCAAAGGCCTGTGTTCGATTAGCACTGCAATTTGTTCATTATCTCCTGACAGGAATTTGCAAGTGTCAAAGACAATTCTGTTATGAAAAGGTCAAGATCTGAAGCGCGGGGGGGAGCTGGGGGAGAGGGCATCACTCTCAGAAATTCTGCCCCTGCCGTCACCACCACCACCTGAACCACCAACCATGCTCTGCCTGTGTCCCGGGAACCAGGAGCAGGTAAATCAAAATCCACATAATTCATCTTCACAGGACTTAAATCACTTCAGACTAAAAACTGGTTTTCTGCTTTTTTACTTAAAATTATGGAAATTGTTTCTGACAGCAAATTGCTCCTAATTAATTTACAGTCTCTGCTGGGAAAACGCACTGTACTGTTGATTTCTACCTTCTACAGACTTAATTATAAAAAAGGCAAAATTTTCCTAAACTATTAACTTCTGTGTTGCCAGAATTAAGACTTGCAAGAACTGCAAGGGAGTCTGGATCTCTCCTGGAAGTAGTCTGAGGACACAGTTTGCTCCCAAATAAAAGATAACCTCCAGTATCCCACTGGTAACACAAGGAGGATTCACATCGTCAAGTTTTGTTTCACTTCAGCCAACAGTCAAGCTAGGACAGTCATCACATTGACCATCAGGCCATTAGGCTGTCTTGTATCTCCGGTATTGCTTCACCATTGCCTTGGATGAATTGAGAGGTGCTGTGGTTGATGGACATCTACCACCATCTTGTCCTTAGCTCTGCTACACCTCATGTGAGGCCTTGTAGCAGTTAGCAACACTATAAATACTTCTGTGGTAACAAGCTGTGGTGCCACTAATACTGCAAGGGGATAAAATGGTTGTGCTGCAAAGTCCAATTTCACAAAACTTCAACTGTTGGCAGGCCTAGGAAAAAGTGGGGTGGGATTTCTGGAGAGAGGTGCCAAGCTACGGGCTTGCAGGCAGACAAGTTGCAGGCTGCAGCCACTCAAGACTGATTTCATTAGGCTTGACCTCCCACGGGGGAGTTGTGGAGAAGAGCACAATTATCACTTAGAGAAAAATGGACACAGATCTTTAGGGCTAAGGACGGAAAGCACCTAGTAAAAAGGAAAGAAACTTAATGAATCCTATTAAAATTAGGAGAGTCAGAGGAAAAGGGATCAGCCAAGATCAGGACTAGGCCAGTAGTACTTAAGGGGAGAAAAATGGGGAAAAAGCTCCCATGTGAGCCACATGCCATCCTTCCAGTGTGGCCCACCTGCACACACTAGACACAATAAAATGGCCTTGAAACTGGTGGTTTGGTGGGAGGGATTGAAACATCTTCCAATTTGCAGAAATAAAAATGTCTCCTTTCAGATGCTGTCATCTCAGCCATCTAGACTCCAGCTGAATCTCCGTGCCAAATTTCCACATGGCAACGCAGACATAATGCCAGCCGTTATCCATTCCCCCCTATTATTTTCTTGAGACACAGTCCATTCAATTACACTCTTTATTGAAATTCAAAAGTTGTAGTTATCTCTTTGGCAGCCGATGATAAAACCTTTGATAGTGCACACTGGTGTTGGGCAAAATGTCAAAAGACCTACTGTACAAGCACAGAAAATTTGACCCACTTTTGTAATATCGTGAGGGTCAGAGTCTTACATTAAATCCAGTGGGAAAGTTTGGCACCTGCCCATTTGATCCATGATATTTAATTCTATGAGTCAGATTTACTCAGCTGCTATCATTTTCTAAGCTGTCCCTGCTGAATGATTCCCATCACTTGCTGCACGAGAGAAAGTAGCAACAGATCACAGAAAAATCTAGAAAATGCTGTTCTAATATTTTCTACATCACTCCTTTTCTGACAGCTATGACATTTAAGAGAAGAGAAAGATTGGTGACTGAGGATTCACAGCACTCTAGGTTACCAGCAGTGAAACAGCAGCATAGGCACATAGGGGATGTGCATATTATTAAAGTACGAACAAATATATACAAGCTTGTTACACTTTAAACCTGAGACTATGGAAAAAGAGCTTTTGTTGCCATCAGAGCAAAAATTAATTCAAATTCTCACAGAGAAAAAAAAATGTAAAGTTTAAGAGTACAGATCAGCCAATTAAGGGCAAACAAATAAACCCTGCAAGAATTTGCATATAATTTAAGAAAACAGCCAACAAGCAGTAAAAGCACAGGAAAACCAAAGTTAGGGATGTGATTTAAAGTGAAATAAACAGGCACATGGTAAAGCAGGCCAAGCAACCTTAACTCTGCCATGTTGGTAAAACAGAAAAAGCACGTCATTAGAAATCAGGATATGCAAGATCGCAGTGACAAAAAAAAAAAAACAAAAACAAAAAAAAAAACTCAAAGAAAATGCTCATCCGACAATCTTCAGTCTTTCCTTTCTTTCTCATAAACAAATACTATTCCAACTTCCTCAGCCTAAGGAGAGTGAATAATTTGGTTTTGCAGTAGGAGTTTTTCTTAAAAATGCCAGCCAGTGATGAATTACTGTTTGCTACCCACAAAACCTTTAAACATGTATATAAATTAGAATTGTAAATAAAGATTTATGACAGTTTTGAAGACATGTTTGATGTTCCTCACTGTCTCATGAAGCAGGCAAACACCACAAACAGAAGTCTCGGAAAATTATAACTTAACGCTTACAGTCAGCTGGGGCTGAAATGTTACTTTAGCACACTGCTGCCATTAAAGAAAAAACCTGAACTGAATCACATCAGTACATCGTACAACAGGTTCTGCCAAGTCAGCTTTAAAGGGAGCACTGCTGAATCTGATGTTTTTTAAAAAAAAGAAGATAAGAAGCTAATAATTACAGAATGTAATGGATCATTTTATAGAGACTTAAGGGAACTTCTTGATAAAGGAAAATTTATTGCTCCTACTGACAAAATATGGGATGAGCAATCTGAAAAGATGCCTATGATAGCTAATTTCTTCAGATAGAGAAAACTGAAAATGTGACGTGCGGTCAGAGACTTCCACCTCAAAACAAGTCCTCCCCAGGCCTTGCCACGCAGAATTAAACTGGGAAAGATTCAGACTAACGGGCTGATGTAGCAACGCTGGTGGGAACAGTCAGCAGCAGCAAGCACAACTCTTGACTACCGCAATGCGTGCGACGTGGGACTGACCTGAAGGACATCTGGCAGCTTCAGCTGGTGCAGGAGGTGGCTGCGTGCCATGGAGGAGGCACAGCGGGACCGCAGCTCGCGGCACCGGCTCTTCGGTCCGGGCTCGCTGCCGGCTCGGTTCAGGTGCGTGCCGGAGCACTGCCGAGTAATCACCAGCGCCTTAGATAGGGCAAAGCTGTTGACCCAGCTAAAATCGTCACTGGCCAACAGCCCCAGCGCCCGGTCCTGCTCCGCGGTGGCAGCCCGGTTTCGTGGTGCCGGGGCCGGCGGTGTCTGCACGCGGTGCTTCGCCCAGCAGCTGCGAGGAGGCGAACCCGCCTCCCTGCGGGTTTCCTTACGGGGGGCATCTCGGAGCTTTTCTGTGACAGCAGGAGTGACTCCCTCAGGAGCCCTCTTTAGAAAAAAATTAAACGTTTTTTTCATCAAAACGTCGGCACAAGCGACAGTTTTGCAGGTAATACGCTGTTAGTTTAGCGTAAAGGCCACTTGGGTGCTTCTGCGACGGGCACCCAACAAACGTCTGCAACCGCAGAAGCGCGGTGGTTGAGATGGAGCAGCAACAGCTAGAAAAATTGGACCAGAAAGAGCAGGCGCTCCCTTGGCACCGGCTGTGGGGTGAGAGGCCAGGAGGGGGGCCACGGCTCCCACCGCCCGTTCCTGGCTCCGACGCCGAGTCGCACTGCCCAAGTCCTGCGTCTCCGCTTCGGTTAATCATCAGAGACGAAAACCCCCCTGATTCTTATACACAGACCGACATTATAAACAGTGACAAAGTAGATGGCTAATATTACCACCACTAGCCTTCAAGAATAACCAACTTTAACAGGAAAAGATTTCAACAACCCACGTGTCAAAACAGCAGGTCGTTTCCCAGACTGAAGAGAGCACCAGCAAGTCTGTCTGGTGCTCAGAAGAGAAATAACCAGCAGACTCCCAAAGTATTTCCCACTTTCCAGGGCTCTCTCCCTTGGAGAGGCTAGGGCACGTGTTATGTTTCCTTTGCCACTATCGCAGGGCTGTACAAGTAAATGTTTTAAGCCCCGAATCCTAGTTGCAGCACAGGATTTGACTACTCTGCCTATACGGACAGCGACAGAAACCAGTTTGTTTCCTGGTTATTTAACTAAAATTCCCCAAAGTAAAGAGTTTGGCTTCCAAATCCACTAACTTGGTCAAAGTCTTCCAAAGGTGGATCTTGATTATTTGTTAACAAAAGGAACAACTACAATGACTTAACTGTGGAGAGAAGCTACCAAAGCGTATTGCTTGCTGTTCTGCAGCGGCTGTGCAGGCGAAGTCAGCCTGCTTGGCAGAGGCCAGTAATAACATTCCTACCTGAATTTGCCCAGCACTGTTTCCACAGTTAAGGAAAATGCTATCTCCGTGTTATGTCTGGGGTATGCATGCTTCCAATACCTCTTGGACTCGTTGAATAATTTCAACCTATTAGACAAAGGCTAGCAGCCTGCAAAATATTAAGTTCCTTCACTTTTCATGAAAACAGGCAGAGCATTCAAGGAAAGAGAGAGACTATTAAAATGTCTTCATCAGGGGAAATTTTGTTGTATGAGCTCACTACTTATTAAACATCAGAAAACCCGTACTTGCAAGCAGGCATTATTAATCTTGCTGCTAACAGAACTGCTTATTCTAAAAGGGTGCATGGAATTGCTGTGCTTACAAGATACAAGATGACAAATTCATCAGATGTCAGAGTAAGTGTTTATACAACAGAAATGCATCGGAGACAGGCACTAATAGGGCTTTTTGTGCACATTAGGTAAGCCACTTTCTCTCCAAACACCCACTTCGTGCAATTGAATTCCTCATGCTTGTTTGTGGGTGAGAAGACAGTACCTCTACAGCACGAGGAGCAAATCTTGGAGAAGAAAAGCAGAGCCAGGCAATATGCGCAGTTTCTGCCAGAAAGCTTTTTACACAGACCTCACATGCCTCTGCTGGAAAAGAGGAGAGAGCTTTGCATCTGGCCAGTGCAGCTGCCAAAGCCACCCCAAGAGTGATAGAGAAAAACATAGAGGAGGAATGCCAAGGGCAGCACAAACACCTCCGCCAGCTCGACAACACGCTGCCAAGTGAGGAGCACAATTGCATGCCGCCACCTTGGAAATGGCATGCCTGTTTAATAAAGTAAATCTGGATGAAGGACCAACTTGCCCGGGCACATTTTTTAATGCGTTTTTAGACTATGGAAAAAAGACTAACTGACCAAAACACTTGTGTCTGCACCTATAGCAAGCCCAGACATAGTGTGAAAGCTGCCAGCATAGCTAAATGAAATCTGCACTGAAGCCAACCACAATCCTCAACTGAAGAAAATATTGCAGAGCTTGGCAGCTGGGGTCTCTGATTGCCATTCAAACAGGTGGAGAGGAGTACAAATGAGACCATAGTATCTGGTGATCCCAGAGCCAAAGAATCAATGGATTGAAATGCCAGAGATTGCAGAAAACAGTGAAAAGAAAAAATAGACATGAGTGAAGCTACAGCAGAATATGAACATCCAGTACAGGCCAGAAAACCTTATAACTCTGAACAGCTAAATATTAAAACCATATTTAAATTTTGGTCATGTATTTTTTAAGGAGTAAAGCACATTAGTATTAGAGAAGCCTCTGGAGAAGGCAGAACACATTAACTGTGCAGTTCACCAAAGAGGCAGCGCCAATATTGTCATGTATCTGTTTGCAAAATCCAGATTATTTCTTCCTTCCATCCTTTATAAAACAAAAGCGTCAGGGTCCTTTGAGAAAATACCCTCATCTACTGAGGTTGAGGATCGAGGTGCTTGCAGAGCAGTCTGCCACAGGGAGGGAAAGAACTAAAATATGAAAAGGAAATGTTTCAACGGGACGCTTCCCAGATTTATCTGAAAACACAGGAGTAAGGGAGGAGTGCAGAGTCCAACAGGAACAGCAGTAACTTGGGGACTTTAGGTCTGCCAATAAATCACAGCCCAGGTTGGCAGCAAATGGAAGCCGCATCCGCCCATGGACGCACCAGAGGCACAAATGCCTTCATGGCATCAGCCCCATTCCTAGCTGTCACTGTGGACACTAGCTAACACCCTCGGTGACAGCCCTGGGGGAAGAGGCCGAGGGCTGAGCGGGCATAAAGACCGAATTGCCCTCTTACTCCTGCGACTTGTTGCCTTTGGGGGAAGAGCTGAGAGATCCCGTGTTCCAGCGGGTCCTGCCGGAGCCTCTGCTGCGGCTGCTCTGCACGTGCACACACACGCACACACACACGCACACGCACCTCCACAGCTGGAGATTCCCAGGCTGCCTGGACCACTGAAAATTCATTCACATATCAGTAAAGACACAGAAGGCACAAGTTACAAATACAGCCTAAAAAAGACATTGCAAAGCTAGAAGTAATTGCTTGACAGCACGCAGCATACTCTCCACTAAAATTCAAAAAAGAACCCCAAATCTACAAACCCTAGTGGGTAGGAAGGATGATCTATATAATATCATTTCTACTTCTTATGCACAAGAGCAGCTTCCTTCCAACACTGTTCGGGAAGTGTTAGGTTACCCTGTCAAATTTTTCAAGTCTGGCACTGGGAAGAAAAGACCAATGCTGTGATGAAACTGAAGAAATATTCTCAGGCATTTTAAATGCACCAGCTCTTCTCAGAAGGTAATGACTGCCGTGTGTCTTTGAATAAGGTCTTCACACTCTTAAAGCTGATATCTGGTATGTAAAAGAGTAGAAGCTTTATACAAACTAAGAGTAAACCTGGACAGCAGACCATGTTTATACTAGCTAGCAAATGACTGCTACCAAGTGAGAAACTGTGCAAACAGGTCTGCTAAACAGAGTAGTGTTTTTGGAGGAAATCAGTCTCTCATTTGGCTTTACTTCAGACTGCAGTCAAGCAGCTTCTCTCTTTACAGACCATTTAAGGGATGAAAACTAAACATACGAAACAACAACAAAGCATAAGAGAACTTTTCATTCTATCCAATCCGTTTCCCGATTAAATTTTTCTACCGTCTCTCCTATCAGAGATGAATTAAAAATCTCCCTTATATGGTTCAGCAAGAAGTCCTAGAAGTTCAAGGGGAGAAGAAAAAAAAAAGTTTAGGAGCTTCTAAAAATAATTCATGTAGAAAAAAACCAAAACATTCCTATAAGATAGTATCAATGATACTTATCAAAAGCTGTTGAAGTGAGATCAATTGATTACTACGACTTGCTCAAAAACAAAGCACTATCATTAGTGGAACAGGCCGGCGTCCAGCTAACCTACTCTCTGGTTTCCAGCAACAATCAATGTCAATCTTTTGAAAAAAAAAAAAAAAAAAAAAAAGCATTTGGCCACAGAGTACTATAGCGTGCTGGGATACCCTGTGTACCAAGCCCTGAAAGCATGAAAATGTGAAAATATATCATATTTTTTCTCCTAGGCTGTAGAAAATACTGCATGCAAGTGCAATATTTATTCAAATCAGAACACATTAAAAACAGGATTTAAAACTTAAAATCTTGTTTTAACGGCGGTGAGAGCTGAGGGTGCTTCTAGATACCCAAGGATGCAGCTGCTGTCACAGGCTATTCTTGTACACGAGCTGCAATGCAAGCAGATACTGCAGAATACTGACTTCTGTGCATCACACCCCCCGCAGCAGCTGAAGACTGAACTGTTGCCTGCAGCTTTCCAGGCTTGCAGCTGAGCTGCAGGGTAGCAGTGGGGGACTCCTTAGAAGGCTAGTAGCTCACAGCTCTGACAGCATTGGGCCTTTCTGGTAATTAATGGGCCTTTAAAGAACTGCTAATACAATATACTTTAAAGTAAAAAGAAAGAACCAGGACATAAGAACGTATTTAATTAACAGATGCGCTAATAATGTTTCAGAAGAGTTGAACATCTGAAGACCTTTGTTTATCAAATACAGAAGTTAACTTCCTACCAATACAGATAATAGCTATTATATATTGTTCAAAACATTTGAAATAGCAAACATTTAAATACTTGCCTTTCTGCATGAAACATTAAATTACAGCTGTTATTTTAACAGTGATCTTTCTCTTACTAAATTAAACAATATTAAAACCAATTTAATTTGAGGGCATTTTGGTGACGCCCTGCGTTAAATAGGAATTTGAGAGAAACATGTTGGACCACTAGAAGTTGGCAAGACATTTACTTGCTCCATATAACATCCTGAGCATTTAAGTCTTGAAGATAGTCTCCTGATTAGCTGCACTTGCCATGCTTTGGTTCACAGCACAGAGCAATCCTGGAGCACACAAAATGGATTCCCTTCAAATGAAATGAAATCAGAAGATATGCTCCAACCACCAACAGACATTCAAGTCATAAGACCAAACTACAGCCAGTCCTAAATAAAAATCTCAGAAATATGTAGCAGAAGCATGAGGTCTTCTGCACCAATTGTTGTGCTTTAAAAATCCACTCCCATCAGTCCAAAGACCATCCGAAAAAAAAAGATTGATTCCTATTAAGGCTGTTATAACATTCCTTACATATGAGCAAAATTTTCCTTTTTAGAAAAAAGTTTCTAAAATAGCATGGCTGCTGCTTCACACTGCTCTTGTCAAATGGTCCAGACTGCACCTCTGTCCCCTCACCGTATCGCGTGGTCCTGCTGGCTGCCCCGATAAAGCACTCTCGATCGTGTACCTCCACCTCCAGCTTTTCTTTGCACACGCTGCTTTTGAATGGCCAGAGGACAAATCAAAATGATCTTTGGGGTTTCTGGGCTGAGACTAGGCATGGATCAACACAGTTAATGCTGTCTTTCCTCGGGAGTTTCTCACATCTTGGAACTTTGGTTGCTTTTATGATTACTGAAAGGATGACCAGAAGCGACAGCTTCTTCTGACATTTACATCCACATGCCTAACAGTATCCTTAGCACAAGTCCTTTACATACCTGTATACACATACTCCTGCAAAGAGCTGGAAACTCTTAAGAGAGGTTTGAATCCATCTAAGAGGTTGTGATGCTCTTACAAGACACATTTTGTCCTAAATAAACTATACTTTTTTCACATGAGAGAAAAATGTGTGAGATGCCTTTTCTTAATTGCTTCCCTGTTCTGATCCACAGAGGATTTAATGGCTCTGAATAACAGTATTGGAAAAGTGAATGCTGGAAATATCTGCAAGATTTTTCTTCCCCTTCACCCCTCCAAAAAAAACTTAGTATTGATTCAGACCTTATCTAAACATTCATTTCACACTTTTTGTATTTTTTAAAAACCAAGTAAAATTAAAATAAAAATGTTTAAGTCACAGAGACTGAGCACAGATCCACTTATGATGACTTAATTTAAATTTAGAACATCCTTTCAGCCAAATGAATGTAAGGTGGGGTGGAGACATGACCTTAAACATGCCACCCTACAAGCATCACTGCCCTATGAGCATCACCACACTACGAGCATCACTGCCCCATGCGTACCATGACTTGCGGAGGAGCTAAGGGGCACCTGGGAACCACATCCCTGTCTCCGAGGCTGAGGCGCTGATGGAGAGGTGTGGTGGAGCTTGCACTGCTGCATGTTGAGGCTCTACAATCTCTTTTCAATATTGTCTCTGGCACAGTCGCATTTATAAGCTTTAACAAGCACTGACATTTGCTTTAAGAAGCATTTATACAGTTTCCCTGTGGGAGTTACCACGAGCAGAGCAGGTGCACATTGCGTTCGGCCATGCTCAAACTCTGACTGCAGGATCCCTATGACCAAGGGAAAACAAAGCGTAAGGATGCTCTACACCGAGAGGGCCAAACCCAGGAATCATGGCCCCGAACGCGGATGGAAGCTCGCCGCCTTCCCCCTTGCTGACAGCAGGTCCGTTTGCCTAGCCTGCTGGACTCAAAAAGCACTGAATGAATTCCTGGCTGCACTTGGTCCCTCACATCTATCCAGACATCGACAACTGACTTTGCCTGTAAGGCATCTCAGAAGTAACAAGCCAAAAGAAGAGGTGTGTAGCTGTAATTTTTAAAATGAATCTGTCAAGCCAACACAGAGGCATTCAGCACCTCACTTCAATTGTTTGGAATCTCAAAGTTTTATTCTATTACCACCACCTAAACTTGGATATGAACTCCTAAGAAACGCTGTTGTTCGTTGAGTTTGTGGCATGAGGAGAGTGCTGTCCTTAGAGGGATGCCAATCATACTGCAGGAGGTAACTGCCACTACTAATACAGGGTTTGCTTGTAATTTGTTGTACGCTTCCTCAGGATGTCCCTTTTCTCATCAAGCAAGCCTACAGGCAGTCGCTCAGCTCCAAACAACATAAAACCATTAATTTCTTTTGCCTTGTTGAGGGGAAACACAAACTTCAAACCACCCAAATAAAAAGGTCCTGAAAAGTAGCCAAGTAACATTTAACTTCATGTAGGCTAATTTCTCTTCCACATTATTAGTTTAGACTCATGAGCTCCCTTTCCTCTGGTTTGAGCTTTAACTTTTGTTAGAGGTGGTGATGCTCCTGCAGAGTAACTTCCTGCAGGTAACAGGCAGCTACTGTGCCACTCATTTGCCCCATGAGTAACCCAGTAATTTGGGTTTGCTTAAAGCATATCTTAAAAATGATGCTTTGTCTCTTTGTCTTGAGCCTGAGAAATCAAGAGGGCTTGAAGAATCCACTCCTACCTTTCATAGTTCATTTCAGTGCTTACTTCTCATTTCTCTGCCCTTAATCCCCCTTTTACCCTCTGTTGGATTTAAAAGCCTGCATGACCTAAAGGACCTGCAGGAAGGTACCAATGCAGGTTATCACATCACCTCACAGTCTCACTTTTGATGAGCTAAACAGAGTTTAAAGTCTCATATTTCTAAATATTTTCCCATCTCTCATATTATTTCTCTGACTTTCTCTCTCTCCAATACTTCAGTGCATTTTCTTCCAGGGTGGACACCACAACAGCAAATAGTAAACATAAAAGTATGAAATGTTTTGAGACAGCATGTTGATATTTTCATCCATTACACTTCCCTGTTTATATATATATATATACAGATATTTATATATTTAAGCATTAGTTTTTATTGGTTTTGCCATGTAACTGTCCAGGGAACAGCTAGTTAAATTACTTGATAGTCATAATCCCAAATTCTCTTCAGTCATTACTACTGCATTAACAGGGTTTAGCCTGCATTCCTTGCGTTGGGAAGCAGAACCTGCATTTGGCTGCACTGAAATGCATATTATGCGGATGGATCCAACCCATCAAGAGATCAAGGTTGTGCCGTATGGCTAACTTCTCTACATCTTCCCTTACCACTCAACAGTGATGTTTTAATCATCGACAAATCATCGTTAGAAATAGCACTGGGCCCACTACCGTGAAAGGAAACCCATTAAGAAGAGCCCTGTTCAAGTGAGATTCCCCCATGATGAGTGATTTGTGAGACGTGCCAGTTGACTGATCTTTAACCTATTTAATGCATTCCATTTTTTTTAAGTTGTAAGGAAAAAAAATCAAACACTTTAAAAAGATTATGCAGTTAAGTTTAGCAACTACATTTATAACATCCTCAAAGGCTGAGACAGATTGTTTGACAAATCCCTTTTCTCATAAAACAATGCTGACTGCCTTTCATTAGTGTTTAACTTTTCCTAACTAAACCTCCATCAGTCTTCTTTCTAATTTCCTAAGGGTTGTTGTCAAAATACCAGTCTATGCTAACTTGAGTCACTTTCATTGCCATTTTTGAGTATTTGCACAATAAAATGACATCTCCCTATGTTCCAACATTTATTCATTACTAATGGCATTAGGTCTGTGGTGATCACGGCTCCTTTAAAATATCTCAGCCTGCTGATTTTCAGAGTTTATCCCCAACAGAGATTAAAACAACATCCTTTTTAGTTTCTATTGCACTTGAAAGCATTTCATCCTGAGGTGACAGAAACAGCATTCCACCTTCTAAGCACAGAAATTTGTACTGAACGTATCAGCCTCTTCCACATCATTATTATCAACTAACACCTGTAGAGTTTACATATATATAGAGAGAGAGAGCGAGAGAGGGGTTGGAATAAAGTTGATCCTAGCAAACATGCTAAAACTATTGCTTTTAGCTCTGCCCACACAGATTATTTCCTTCATGTCTTTCATTTACTGTTTACTCTTGATAGCTATTTATGCCCCTTATTTCTATTAGAGATATGTATTTGAGTTTTACTTTTCTTTTTTCACTTTTGGAGATTTTTACTTTCTAGGATTCTTAGCCAAAGCTGTTTTCTTTCATGCCCAGAGATGAGATTTTAGGGGTGTACAATCAATACATTTTCTAAAAATAAAAAACATGCATGCTTTCTATTCAAATATTTGATAAGAATTCTCTACAGCTATTGGGAATTTAGTCCTTCTCATGCAAACTATATTACAGGTTGCAATTGTCTTCTCTTTATCCATAACAAATAAAAACCTGCTACGATCTGTGTTCGTGAGACAAACACCAACTTCCAGGCCAGGACTAACTTGTAATTACTGTAGTATTTACCCATCACTATGGATAAATTCAGTTATATATAGCACTAGTTGCAGCTCTCTAACTATTAAAAAACTCATGAAGTTTAGAAACTCAGTTCAAGCTCCATTTACGCTAGTAGCAGATCCTACAGAAAAAAAAAAAATCACATTTGTATTTGATTTCTCTTCAAGTGGAAGCCATTTTATTGATCTTCCTTGTTGACCTCCATCGTGCTTTCATTAGCTCTACTGCCTATTTTGAGAGCTGTATAATGTTCTGATTTGATCTTTAGTTTTCCTAATATTCCCAAATATTCTGTTTGCCTTTTTGACTGCTACCATGCTGCACTAGCTCTGGCTATCACTCCTGAGTGGTAAAAGCTAGGTTAAAAGTACGGTATAAAGATGTTTTTCCCTGTATACTTTGTATTTATTGATATTGCATTTATTATTACTTTGCATTTATTGATACTGAATTTCATCAGTGAATTCATTGTTGAGTCAGTCAGCACCATGAATTCCTTCTGCAGCACTTTGCAGCTGTTTTTACTTTCCTCCATTCTAGATAATTTTGTATAATCAGCAAACTGTCACCTTGCTGTTCATACCATTTTCCAGATCATTCACAGCTATGATGAAGTGCAGAGGTGCCAGTATAATTCCTGGGTAACTCTCCTCCACGGGAAAACTATTCTTCTCCGTTATCTCACTTGTTTTAACCAGTTAATAAGCCATGAGATCTGCACTCTTACTCCACGACAGCGTAGCTTTTTGAGAGCCCAGGGCGATTGACCTTGCAGGAGCATTTGGAAGGCTAGGGACCATATACCAACCACAGCTCACTGACTCTGTAAGGACCTCTGAGAGATTTATGGGGCTGACCTATACACTCAAAATGCCTTACTGACTCCTCCTCACTCTGTCAGGCCATGTCTCAAATAATTATTTCTTACTATAATTCTTACCAGTTGGTTAGATATGGGAGTCAAATTCATAAGTCTGTGTTTCCGTGGGGTCTTTTTAGAGCGGGTTTCTGAGATCAGGCATCACACAAGCAAGCGTGAGAGACTCAGGCACTAGATTACACACCACAGTTAGTTTGGCCATCTCCCATCTGTTGTCCTCAAGAGCCAGCTAGTCCCAGCAGCTTATTACTAATAGTTAAGTATTCTGGCTTGAGATCCCAAGAAACGTCTCCTCAGGTTACTTGGCCAAGCGCTGGAGAAGAACAGAGCTTCAGTTGTCTTTGTGTACTTGATGTTTCTTAGCGGTATCTCAAAGATGCTTCTCTTTCAAAAACAGGGTTTTGGCTTACTGTCCTAAGCAGCCATCGTACGTATCTAATGGGCCACAACAGCACAGGATAAAGTTTCAGCTATAGTAAAAGAAATCAGGCCAAGTTATTGGCCAATATTGCAAATACAACTGCAATTGAATTTTACTGCATTCACATGGGTTCCTGTCCTCCAGGGAGTGAATATTTGGTGGACGGTATTAGCACAGACGTAGTGTTTCTTTCTGGAACTGATCATCTAAGAGCGATGGGTACAGCTAACATATGATAGAAAATCGTCTAGCTTCACCAGCCATTGGTCTCTGGACCACTGAAGTGCATAATGCAAAATAATGGTATCATTTAAGGTTTTGGGAACACACTACAGATTTCCAAAATCATTCTACTGTTTGCTGGATAAGGTCTGAGGCTAATTTGATGAACTTTGCAATCTAATGTTCAGCTTTCTAATACAGACAAGTTCATATAGATAAGTCCATACATACACTGTTCATATAAAGAAGGGATGGTTTTTGCATTTAAAATGGCAAATAAGAAAAGAACTAAATACACTCTGAAAAAAATTTAAATCCTAAGTGTCCCTTTTGCTATTGAAAATGATAATAAAGTTTCCAATGAATAAGAGATAAAATATGCAAATATTTGAACAAAAATATAATTAAAGTAAATGAGAGAAACTCCTGTTTTCATAGTTGGTCATTGGTACTAATTGCCATTAGCATTTCATCTTCAGGACTCTGTTCTTAGAGGCAGCCATGACATATTTGTTGTCAAGAAGCCATTCAGTTGTATGAGGATACATAAAAAGAAAACAGCAAATTTAGCCAACAGATTTGCAAGGCATACTAGTGCTGCCGCTTCACAGATATGAGGGATTTGCTTCACTTGGGATATGTGCAATAGCTTCCTATTCTTTCCTTTTTTTTTTTTTTTTTTTTTTGGTATGACCTGCTATTGTTTTTACTAACTAGCTTTCAAACACCTTACTTTCAAATGCAACATAAATTACTATACGTCCAGCCTTTCACTCACTAAATCCATTCACCAGCAACCGTAACTCTGATAGAATGGAAGTTACAGGAATGATCCTCCTTTTCCACTACTACCAATGATTTAATTATAAAAGCCATTTGAGTAGAATCACATTGTGTATCAAACACCAAGTGGACAGATAGTCAGCAGCTTCCTCTCTTATTCCAGCCACTGGAAAGTCTCAACCTTGGTGTTGAGAAATCATCTTCTCATGGGGTAACAGGCTAATCTATCATCTACATAATGATGCATCTTCCTTGTTTCATCCCGCTGCCTTCTTAGGCAGAACAAAGAGTTGAAGAAGCTTAAATAGATTATATCCTAATTAATAATTGACATTTAAACCAGATATATAAAATGGCTCATATCCAAATAGGAAATAAAATTTCTAGAGATGAAACGACAAGAAGTACAAGAAAATATTTAGAGACATTTACCCACACATTCAAATAGAAGTATTTTGACCTGAGAAAATTAGAAAAAGGTTCCTGGCATCTGCTCCTCCTCGATGATAAATTTCCTGCCATAGAATTCAGGTGAAATGATACACAGCAAGTACACAACAGAACTGTCCTCTACTCCAAGAAGTTTTTGCTTTTTACTCTCCATCTTTTTTGCCTCCAAGTAGCCTATCTTTTCTTTTTTTTTCCTCCATGTCTGAAAAGTAAAGAAAACATATACAGTGAAACCAGCTTAGAACCAATGGCAAATTCCAGCAGGGAAACCCTTATATCTTTACGTATGCTTGGCAAAGCACAAGATAAGCAAGGTTCAACACAGAGGAGCTCTATGGGTCCTGTTACGTCAGGTTTTGCAGGGGCACATCACTGCCATTTTTAGCCTTGTTTCTCTGAGCTGCTAGGCCATGAAAATAGACATGGATATTCCTTGATATTTGAAGGCAAACTTGAAAATGTGCATTGCAATCTTTTTTAAAACAAATAAAACATCCTTTCCTGTAACTCCATCAATGCGCTTCCATAGTACTAAGTTCAGTCCTTACATTTGGGTTCACTCAATCCCTTTGTTTCCAAAGGGTGTTACCTCTTCCCTCAAAACTACGGGTCCTTTAATCCCTCGGCACAGAATACATGTTTATCTTTGACAACAGGAGCAGCAGCTGAGGACCAAACCAAGAACTGTTACCCACTGAGGCTGATGTCTCTCCTCCTACCTCAGCTCTCTAAAGATGTTTCTTTCTCTCCTGCATTTCTCAAGCAACAGATGGCACCTTCCTCTAGACGTATAGTATTTGGGGGAGAAAAAGCAGAGGATTCAGTTAGGGCTTCCTGCTGGCAGGAGGAACGGCAACAGCAATCAGCACACGAATCTTCTTGCAGCCTGAGGACCCATGACACTCTTGACAAGACTTTACCAGCTCTGTGGACTGGGCCATTGCTCCAAGCCTCTTCTTCCCTCATTATCGCCTCATCTTGGCTTCACTCTACAATTCCCACCACTGCTCATTAGGTTGTATGACTTCCTCCTCCCCCTTTAAAGTTGTCTTGTGTATTCTGGTTGGAAGTCCATACAGATAGCAATGACTTGTCTTCTCCAGATGAAGATCACACTTAGCAGATTGGAGTATTTACTAGCTGTTTGGCCCTTTGGTACCACTGTATAAACAGGAAAATTATAAATTGTTACCTTGTGCCAAAGCATGTAAGCCAGCCTGGCCAAGATATTGCAAATGGAAGCTGATGACATCTTTGAACAAGTTCATACATTAAAGAAAGTAAACAGACCTTATTTTTAAGGCTGTGCTAGTAAAACATCTCTTGCAGAACGTGAATAATAAATATACTGCATGCCATAGCAATGTCCATGGGGGGAGGTAAGGGGTTGCTATAAAACATAGTATTCTAACTACTACAGATGTTGCTGCTAGAATTTACAGCTTTCTCTGCACGCTTATCTCTCCTCACCAGTTTCTGTGCATTGAATCACATTCAAACACGGGCCATTTTAAGTCATCTTTTTTATTATTTTAGCCTTTTTTTTAAGCTACAATTAATTTCTTCTGTGCTATTCCATAATGTTAAATAGATTCAAGACCTGTGTTTACAAACCACATGCAATCCCATTTTGGCACATGTAAATTACATGCAAATACTTTCAAAATTAGTTTGTTTATCACCCTGGAATTCTAATCCAAAGGTTTTGTTTCTTTAAATTCAGTTTTTATTCTGACATGTATATAAATGAGCTTGACTCTGGAAAATAACTTAATAAACTCAGGGTTAGCTATGCAATTAGAGGAGGCATCTGGGAACCATAAAACCTGGAAAACAACATTTACATCTTTTGTACATCCCAGATTCCACTTTTTTTCCTCCCATAAATTCATCATTTCAAAATATTGCAGTTATTTTTGTATCAGGACAAACAACAAGAATTCGTTTTTTATAACCGATGACCCATCTCTCCAACAAGCAATTCATAAGGTAGCACTGGCTAAAACGTACAAAGTGTAAGATTTCATTATAAAAAAAAGAAAATGAAAAATAACTGAATTAACATTGATCATGACTTTTCAACAGCATTTCTTATTATTACAGCCAGGCAAAGTCTCCTGTGGGCAGTAAAGCTTTCCCATGTATTATTAGCCCTCTACAGAAAGCTATGAAAAGACACAAATCTGTTTTGTCAAAGGACAGAAGAGCATTTAGTTATAAGAGAAAGTATGGTCATAATCCATTGTTGGGTTAAAGGTGAAGAAAACAGAACTATAACACAAAGCCTTAAGAGAGTAATACTCCTGCAGTTAATTCCCGAACACCGCAGTATAGCCGCTCGGTTTGCGGGGAGAATACATTCGCAGGGCGACCTGACACCTATACGGTTTATATTTATTAGCAGCAGCGCTGTTGTATAGCACCTCTATTTGTGCTCGAGCACGCCACGTCTCCTGCTTCGGGAGGCGCTGGCTGAGCTGCTGCAAGCGGCGGCCAAGGGGCCACCGCGGGCTGCCGCGGGGCCCGACGTCGGGGCCAGCCACGGCGGGAGGCAGAGCCGCATCCCAGCGCCGCGGCGCTCCCGGGGACGTGGCACTGGTGGGGACGTAGAAGGAAGGTCTTGCTTCTTCCTGTTCCTGCCAAGGGCCTAGCACAGAGCCAAAGGCAGATGCATCCGTCTGGTGCTCAAACTCAGATTATTTAGGAACGCTTTTGTACTAGAATATTAAAAATTTCAGGGGGGTTGAGCCCAGGGTCATACGCAAGCGTGGCGCGTGCCCACGTTCATGGTGGCAGGTTTGTTATGTCTTTGACAACGGTTAGAGGTTTGGTCCAATTAAGTGCTCTGGCTCAGATCCCAAAGCAGGTTTGCAGGTGCTTTAAGCGACCAGTTGAGGGTGCCTTTTGCCCCAGTCCATCGGGCAGGCTTGCTCCCTGTCCTGGGCAGGAATCGTGAGCAAGCGGGTTTATCGCAGGAGGCATCGGTAGCCAGGCAGAACTGAGCAGCACCACGAGCTGCCCTGAGGATGAACAAGATCAGGACCATCTCAGATGAATCTTTCTTCTGGCAGTCCCCAGGGGATAAGGACCATGGACGCAGCTGAGCAACTGGGCGGATAAATGTCATATGGGCTAGCAAACATGACTATGTGCCCTCTTCCAGGTGTCCCCCCATGCACCCTTTATCCCCCACTCCCTGTGTCCTTTCCCCTCCCACGACTTGCTGTTCTGCCAGCATCCTTGGTCCTGGCGCCCAGAGCACCTACACGGTCCGGCACAGCACCCTGCACAGCCACCCCAGCTGGCTGTGAAATCAGAAGCACACCATGGTGTAAAAACAGTATCTCACTTTCCTTTGACCTGCTCTTTAAGGACACTGCTATACTACTGCCTAACAGTACCCAGGCTATCTGCCATTTAGCGGCATCTCAGATAACTCTCCACAGTACTGCACTGAGCCTGGTGACAAAGAAGCCACTCTTCCACTACAAGTTATCCTGCACTTTCCGTCTGTATTCACAAACCCATCACACCTTTCCCATTGATACCAACCGTAAAAAAATACTTTGCGCCTTCAAGTTACAAGCTCAAAATAATCATAAAGGCTCTAGGTTATCCTTTCTTGTGGGTTTCCCAGCAACCTTCGCTGGCTGCTTTAACAGAAAATGTTGTGCATATTAAAAAATGAACCCACTGGCACCTCTTCAAAATGAAAGAGCTAAGTAATAGTTCCAGCACCCTTCAGCTGTAAAATCATCACTGCTTTGCCATTTTCTGTTATTCTAGGAACTGGGGGGAAGGTGTAGCAAGAAGGCCCAGGAGTCTAGAACAGGATGAAGACAGTCATGGGTGGCTTCTCCAAAATAAAACACAGTTCTGTTAAAATTGGCTTTTACTTTTGTTATTTTCTTTCCACGTTTCCTGATTACTATCCCTTGCGTTGTCCGTTTAAGTTATTAGCTCTTCGGGAGCAGCTCCATGACCTAGCACATCTTTAAGCAGCACCTAGCACGACAACATACTTGTGGACCAGGACACAGAGGTGCTGTTAGCACAGAAATGTAACATAACCGACTGTCAGTGCCCTGACAAGTTAAAAAAAAAAAAAAAAAAAAAAAAAAAAACAGCAAAATCTCGGGTCTGGTTGCCATTTAGCAGCACTGGAATGACAGGACACCAGAGCTAGCAAAATCCAGCAAGAAGTCAGGGCTCATTTATCCCCAGCAGTGCCTGCAGGTAACCTGCCTGGCTGGCAGGAGGACCCAAGGCAGCACCTCTGCCGCAAGCTGTGCAGCCCAACTACTCAGGTTGCTGCTAGCTCGTGCATTTCTACACTGCTCTCCATTTTGTAGCATCAATATAGCCCATGCTGTCTTCCAGATATTTAGAATACACTTTTTTCACTAAATCTTGTTCAGGTCACTCAGTAGGTAATTAAACAAACAAAAAAATTCCTACATGAAGAGACTGCATCCATACAAATGCCCTTACTAATTAAAATTTCTTTAAAAGGGAAGCTTTTCATGCTCTCTAAAAACATCTAATGCTTGAGGGTTTTTTTTTTCCTGTGTGGAGGAAATATTTTAAGTTTTCCTCAAGCCTACCCAAGAAGAGAAGGAGCACAATACACCTGTGCACAAGATTGCTCATTTTCACTCTCTCAAAATGAACCATCAGCTCATCTGCACATTGTTAGTAGAATAGAAAGCATTATATGCAAACATTTCCAGCATAAAAAGCCTTGTCACCTGGGATACTTGCTGCTTCTGAAAATTCTGATCAAAGATAAATACCAAGACAACTCCTTGTAATCAATTATGCACAGATAGTCCACAGTGTATGTACAATTCATAAAAATAATACTAAAAACATAACATGGATTTACATGCAGAAATGAAATATGGACATGGACAGAACGCTAATCTTCCGATTGGTATCTTAAATAGACAATCCCAGTTCTTTGAGGGAATCTCTGGCTAAATATTGCTTCCTTGAAACCATTTCCAGGGCCCCTTTAACCGCTCTCACTTCCCCAAGCGGAGCTAGGACGTGCTAA
Source organism: Rhea pennata (assembly GCF_028389875.1). Lineage (NCBI taxonomy): Eukaryota > Metazoa > Chordata > Aves > Rheiformes > Rheidae > Rhea > Rhea pennata. The sequence goes on along the minus strand of NC_084670.1, from coordinate 8,794,256 downwards.
CCTGCAGAGCCCAGGACAGCGTGAAGGTTAAAGCAGACTGCAGCCGGGGAATCAGCAGTACAATGAGCTGGACGCAGGTTTTCTTTCTGCGTAGGCAGAGATGATTAACCTCACTATACAGCCAAAAAACACTCAAGATGCAAAGCAAGCCATCACTCAACAGGCTGACTTTTTTCCAAAGTGAAACTAAAATACATTTTGTCAAGTCAGAAAGGATGCGTAACAGGCTCGTTTGTGGAAGGTCCCCTGTACGTACACCAGCAAGAGGTGACCTGCAAGATCATTACCCTACCTTGGTCACTAAATTCAGAACAGAAGTTAAGGAGGTGTTCAGATTCCTGGCATGTATGAACATGTCATCAGCACCACTGTCCTCACTAATGCCAAATTTACACTTCCTGCTTTTGTCTGTGTCTTGTTCACCCATCTGTCATCTCCAGATATATGGAGGAAAAGAAGGTGATCAGGAGTAGCCAGCGTGGATTCACCAAGGGGAAACCCTGCTTAACCAATCTGATAGCCTTCTATCATGGAATGACTGGCTGGGTAGATGAGGGGAGAGCAGCGGACGTTGTGCACCTTGACTTCGGCAAGGCTTTTGACACTGTCTCCCATAACACCCTCCTAGATAAGCTCAGGAAGTGTAGGTTAGATGAGTGGACAGTGAGGTGGATTGAGAACTGGCTGAAAGGCAGAGCTCAGAGGGTCGTCATCGGTGGGGTGGAGTCTAGTTGGAGCCTGTGGTTAGTGGCATCCCCCAGGGCTCAGTACTGGGTCCCATCCTGTTCAACTTCTTCATCAATGACCTGGATGAGGGGACAGAGTGCCTCCTCAGCAAGTCTGCCGATGATACCAAGCTGTGAGGAGTGGCTGACACACCTGAGGGCTGTGCTGCCATTCAGAGAGACCTGGACAGGCTGGAGAGCTGGGTGGAGAGGAACCTCCTGAGGTTCAACAAGGGCAAGTGCAGAGTCCTGCACCTAGGCAGAAATAACCCTAGGCACCAGTACAAGCTGGGGGCTGACCCTCTGGAGAGCAGCTTTGTGGAGAAGGAACTGGGAGTGCTGGTGGATGACAAATTGACCATGAGCCAGCAATGTGCCCCTGTGGCCAAGAAGGCCAATGGTCCCCTGGGGTGCATTAGGAAGAGTGTTGCCTGCAGGTCAAGGGAGGTGATCCTGCCCCTGTACTCAGCCCTGGGGAGGCGTCATCTCAAGTACTGCGTCCTGTTCTGGGCTCCCAGTACAAGAAAGACGTGGAGCTACTGGAGAGAGTCCAGCGTAGGGCTATGAGGATGATCAGAGGGTGGGAGCATCTGCCCCATGAGGAACGGCTGCGAGAGCTGGGCCTCTTCAGCCTGGGGAAGAGAAGACTGAGGGGGGATCCTATCAATGTGCATAAGTACCTGAAGGGAGGGTATGGGGATGGGGACAAACTCTTTTCAGTTGTCCCGTGTGACAGGACAAGAGGCAACGGGCAGAAATTGAAGCACAGGAAGTTCCACCTGACCGTGAGGGGGAATTTCTTCCCTGTGAGAGTGACAGAGCCCTGGACCAGGTTGCCCAGAGAGGTTGTGGAGTCTCCTTCTCTGGAGATACTCAAGGCCCTCCTGGATGCAACCCTGTCTAACATGCTGAGTAGGGGGGTTGGACTAGATGATCTCCAGAGGTCCCTTTCAACCTTGCTGATTCTATGATTCTATGATCTTTATGACCGTTAAGTCAAGAAATTCACATCACCGCATCAAGCCTTTCATCAAGTGCACATGCCCCAACCATGCAAAATATTTACATTTCTACATGAGGATTTATTCCCATATTGCTCTAGCTGACATCCTTTTGTCATGGGTCTTACACATTTTTGCCTAGGTGAGCCCCAAAGAGCATGCAGTGGCTTAATGAGCAGATCAATTATTGTTCATAAGAAAAGATACTGTCTCTTTAAAGGTTATTTGAAGGTTGATTGCTATCTTATTGCTTATATCCTGCAAATCTATTCAGCCTTATGAATGAATTTGACCTTTTTATACTTACTGGGAGAAAAAAACAGAACAGAAGTTAATTTAGAGCTCTATAATACAACACTTTTTCCCAGAGAAATGAAAGGGCATTCAAATCGATACCTGCACAATAACACTCTGATGAATGTTTGCACCCAATTTTCTCATTTTGCTAACTTGAGATTGGGCGTTTTGAATAGTTCTCAAAGAACATATCCTTTATGTGCTGTGAAGTATGTGGTATTGTGTCCAAACAATGCTAGGGGATAATCATTATAGGAGTATCACTGGGCCTGAAAAGGTCAGTTGGTTAGAAATGTCAGCTTTCAATGCAACCATGCCGGACCTTCCTATGTACGGGTCCAATTAAAGGGACATGCCAAGGTGCATGGAAACATCATGGTGACCCAGAATAATAATAAGGTATTGTGGAAAAGCTTGGTATTTTTCTTCAAAAGTAATGGATTAGCCTTTAGAATACCCTCTCTGCAGTCTTATTTTGACTTAGCAAATATCACTTATTCTACAAGTATCCAAAAAAGGTCATTTAAAAAAATGCAAAAGGGGAGATAAAACAGTCTTACTGAAGGTAAATGTTTAGCAACTAAATGTAAAAACCTCCGGTTTCATTACTGGATCCAAAAAAAAGTGTCATTTCAATAGACTTCAAACCTGCTGTATTTGAGATGGATATAGATGGTATTTTGGGAGGCAGATGGAGATCTGAGGATCTGGACGGACCTACTCCACTCAGACAAGCGGTGAGGGAGGTCTGCCTGTGCAGGGAGGAGACGGCAGGAACAGCAACACTGTGCAGTGAATATGCAGCATCTGTGCAACCATCACTTTAGCAAAGGGAGAGGCAAACGCAAGAAATGGGCAGGTACTGATGTGCATGAATACGTAATTATAGAGAACAGTATTACTTCTCCTTATCACAGCAAATGGCAGTTCGTACAGCTGTACTGATACAGTGAAGATAAGGAATTGGATACCATCAAGCTTCCCAATTAACCTCAGGACAGCCTTGGACTTAATGATGCCGAAAAAAGATCCGTTTTCTCTGTACTCGCTGTTAGTACATTATCTTGCTAAAGTTTCAAGATGAGAACAAACTTCTTCCTACAGCTCTAGGGTTCAGCTGGAGGCAGACAGGTCAACAACACTGTCCCTTTTTTCGGGCTTAGGCTTCAGCATTTACATTTTATTTGCAAGACAAATTCTGGTGCTGTGGATTCAAACACAACATTTGGGGTCCATTGCCTTGCTGAGCAGTGAGTTACTGCTTCTCAAATTATTTTACACTATTGCGGGCAGAAGGGTGAATTAATATCTAGCATCTTAGGGATATGAGAAGTAGTTTCACTGCTATCTGTCACTGAGTATTAAAAGACTCAAACTGTTACTGGAAAGATAAGCAATTTCTTTTCTTGACCTTCTTTCAAAAAAAAAAAAAAAAAGTGTGTGAAGCTTCACTAACAGTAATTACGTTAGGCTGTTTAAAAACTCAGAGAGTATCCCCTGGCACATACTTAGACCCAAATCAATATAGTATTAATTAATAAGGACTATCAAAAATAGTAACCGAGTTTTAACAGCAAACAACTTTCTGTCACATTTTATTACCCTGTATCATTTTTACTAATACGTGTCTCATAGCTTCATGACTTTGAGTTCATATTATTTTCATGCTTCAATTAGAAAGAGGTAGATAGCCAGACTATCCAGGAAGGTAATGGAAAAGTCTTGTAGGGGGGCTTAGTGGTGGAAATTATACTTAAATGAAACTTTCCGATACACTGTGAAACTTTTTCTCCTTCCTTTGCCTAGTTTTACTTGAGGTCTTCTAAGAAGTAATATGTAGAAATGCAAAACTTAATCAGCTAAAAAATACAGCAAATCCCACATATCACTTCATGCAGTGGCAGGAGAGTAGAAATATATTTTCCTAACCAGAGGAAATTAACTAGGCAACAGTCCTATATCTATAATTTAAAGCAGTAAAATATGTATGGCAGAAACTAAAGCCACCTTTAAAGAATTCAGTGTAGCAGTGTATCACAAATTAATGAAATGGAGACATTTTTAGAGCATGCAGCTCTGAAGATATTAAAGGGGGGAAATATTTCACCGCATAGATCAGTCTGGTAAATACTTTTAAAATCAAGCTTTCTTCTCTGTTTGAAAGCATAAGAATTCGAATAGGAGGGGGGAAACACACACACAGACATTAACATTTCTGATCAAATCTCAAAGCCACTCCATAGAGATTTGGAATACCTTACTCCCTCATTGCATGTAAGCCTTTAATGTGGTCAGAGCAAAATCCGAGCAAATCAAGAGGAAGGAATTATGGAGTCAGCTCTTACTTTATTTCTCCTAAGATGGAATGGAGAGAAACTTCATATACTTTATATTCCACGCTGTAGCCAAGCTGGGCACAACAGAATATTCAACTACCCCAGGTTTTTTAAATGCAATCAATTTGCTGCTGCCAAATGTAGTGGGTTTATATACATCTGGGAAACATGCACCTACGGTGCTGATGAATTTCTCCTGACATTGCACTGATTTCAAGAGAATGTTGTTTTAAATTGGCAGTAGAGAGACTGGTAGGGAAGGATAAAGCCCTGAGGACGGCTGAATCAAAGAGAATTTCTAAAGAATTTTCCTGATGGTTCTTGGATAATATCACATGTTAGCTATTTTCAAAGCCAATAGTTTCCAACACACTTCCATTTATGGTATCAATAATTAAAAAATACTTCAGTGGGAGATGAACTTACCTTACAGAGAAGAGAAACTGGAAAGCTATATTATTATCATTAATACAGGAGATGCAAAATGCTTTGTCTCTGTGGAAAAGCTATGGAAACAGGAATACCTTATTTCCAACTATTGAGTGGTTACCACAAAATGGGAGGCAACTGCATGTGCATGTACAAAGAGTTACTAGAACATGATCATGTGGAAATTAAGGACAGATGCTCAGCTGTTTTGTGCTGCAAAGCCAAACTAAACCACCTGAAGATTTGGCCCTAAAACTCAAGACCACAAAAAGAAGTGTGGCAGAAATGTTTTGGATCAAATTCAGAGGTAAAACTAAGTTTAAAGAAAATTCAAAATACCAAAACTTAAACCTCATTATGTCCCACTCCCTGCCAGCATGTCCCTGCCAGCTACTAATGAATTTTTAACATCTTTTCCCCCACCCCACTGCACACATCAGCTCTGACTCTGGCACCCTGAACCGTGCAGCGCATTCGAGTCTAATTGTAACTCACGTGTCAAGGGGCAAGAAGAAAGGAGTATGGCAAGAGCATTGATAAATTTAACTTAACGTTCCTCCAGCTACTTGGCAGCGCGGCAGAACAGTGAACTCCCTTCCCCATTTTACATGGGTGTCAGCTACTTCAAAGGAATATATTTGAGCATGAGGGAGTCTGGCTTGCTCCCAGCTTATGCATCATTTGTGTCTGGCAGTTTCTGGAGACCCGCAGCAAAGGAAAGGCTTCCTCCAGTTTCCGACACTCCGGGGAACCTTCCGTAGCAGCTTTCTCGGGAGCGCTGAAACAGATCAGTTGGGCACATTGCATCTCACCCTCCTTCCCCAGAGTGCCTTCAGCTCAGTCCAGGTTAGAAGTTAATGATCTATACCTGTTCAGTTTACCATACAAATATGCTTTTAAGTCAGATCACCTGAAGCTGATACACACAGCTTTTCCCCATGTCCAGGACAAGAGCTCCTTGCCATCCCCACCACCATCCTGTGTGGTCAAGGGCTTACAAACTCTTATTTCTATGTTTAGTCACTCATGTCTCACTGCCCCTTTTACCGACATTAATGGCATTATTTTACCTTGCAATAAATCTCATTAATTGGCTGATCAGCTTTTGGAAAATTACCCATTAGCAGCATCTGGAGAAGAACTGTTGTAAGACCTGTAAGGGATCACCACTCAATTTTTGGCTAAACAATTCTTGGTTTGGGAATTTTGCAAAAGAAAGATGATGCTCTCCCATGACAGATGTGCATTTCACAAGAGTCACCTTCACTTTTGAAGTCATTCTGTCTATTCTCACAATTAAAAAATAAGGCTTTGGTGACTGAGACTGCTTGTCAGACACAGAGGACTCTCATCCTGTAAAACTGACTGACCCTCATCAGAAACACGGGTTACCTGCCTGCGGCGAGGGGGAGCACACAAGCAAGTCCCTAAGGATCCACAGCTGCAAACACGTAGCCCAGCTCCTAATCTGAGTCACGGAAATGAGGGACCACTGTGATTATGGCTAACCTCAGCAGTCAAAAACGATATCACAGCTTTGTAAAAGCAGCCTGTTGACATTAGATCTTAGAGATAGAACTCAAACAATGAAATATTAAAAAGTGGCAATCTCTGAAGACATATAAAGGGCTCAAGGCTATGTTTTTTTGCATTTGTATAACCAAAACTAGACTTTTTAATCCACAGGCTGAAATTTTCCAATCCTACTAGGAATTATGTGCCTAACTCTGTTAGCCTCTTTCAAAAATCTCAGCTTTAGGCTCTTAAGCAAGTTTGACCTCATTCAGCATCAGGCTTCTTTGGAAAACACTTTTACTGAGAACAAAACTGTAGGCACGCAATTGTATCATCTTGGCAAAAGTATACATATTTTCCTACATAAGCAATTATTGTAGATTTCTGGCTAAATGTCAGAGTGAAAATATATTTCAGAAAAAAGGTAAGATATGGAAAGCATTTTTTCCCCCTTTTAATGCAGTATGTGTACCTAGTCATTGGAAGCTCTGTTAGTATTTGGCTGTTTTGATCCCTCCAACTAACTGCTGTATTCATTTCGTAGATTGCTGTACTAAAAGATCTGAAGAGATAGCTACTTACTGTGATCACATCTACACACAGATTCAACTTAGTCAACCCTTTCATTGCTCCAGTGAATACTGACCACATCAGAAATTACAATGAGGGGAGCATCATAAATTCATAGAATCATATAATCAGTAAGGTTGGCAGGGACCTCTGGAGATCATCTAGTCCAACCTGCCTGCTCAGCAGGGTCATCTAGAGCACGTTAGACAGGGTTGCATCCAGGCGGGCCTTGAAGATCTCCAGAGAAGGAGACTCCACAACCTCTCTGGGCAACCTGTTCCAGTGCTCTGTCACTCTCACAGGGAAGAAATTCCCCCTCACGGTCAGGCGGAACTTCCTGTGCTTCAATTTCTGCCTGTTGCCTCTTGGCCTGTCACACAGGACAACTGAAAAGAGTTTGTTCCCATCCCCTTGACACCCTCCCTTCAGGTACTTGTACACATTGGTATGATCCCCCCTCAGTCTTCTGTTCCCCAGGCTGAAGAGGCCCAGCTCTCACAGCTGTTCCCCATAGGGCAGGTGCTCCAGCCCTCTGATCATCTTTGTAGTCCTACGCTGGACTCTCTCCAGTAGCTCCATTCATTTTACAATTTCATTTTACAATTTCAAAATCATTTTACAGAAATGTCTCATATTTAGTTATTCTGTTGCCCAACCATCCTTTTCTCTTATTTAAAAACTGTAAAAAGTCTGTGGACGTTGGTATCCTTATCCAAGATCTAAGTGTTTATTATGATGAAGACCTTCAAAGATATTTTCCTTTTCTTTTTTCCTCTGTAATAGAGAAAGTTTAAGATACAAAAAAATGAAAAATGTGCCATGTTTGCCCTTGAAGTTATAGTCAGAATAGTGACAATGGTTGTATCATACTGTATTGTTGCTTTTATCAGCAAGTGCCCTGAGCATACATTAACATAATTGCAAACTGCATGAAAAGTGAACATGCAGAAATGTGATGCAATTGCCAATAGCCTCAAACATCTGTCCCAACAAAGTGTTCCTCCTCCTTATTTTAATTCTTATTATTCTAACAAGGTTAGTGAAGGAGAAACCATGTCACAGATGATATCTACATTTAGAGTGTCAGAACAATTATTGATGCAAAATTGTTATCTAAGCAAATATGTGTCATATTTTGTTCACTTCCCATAACACCTGTTCATTTCTCTAACACATTATTCTCACTTAAAGCCAGAACTCATTAGTCCCAGTTAAAGCCAAACTGAAAGCTTAATAAGTATATACAGCCGAAAAACTGAAAAAGTTAACCAAAAGGTAGCACCATCAGGCACAGTGAATGTCTAAAGCTGGTGAACAACCAATTTCTGCAACAGTGAAAAGAAGTGAAAAGAAATATATGAAATGAATGAAAAAAAAATAAAAAGAAACCGAGTCAGAACCCAAACAGCAATAATAAAAAGCCACCCAGCCTTCAGAAAGGAGATCAAAGAGAAGCATCATTCAAACGATCTGCGCTTCAGTCACAGTACTGAGACCTTCGCAACTCGCTATGCCAGAAAGACCAACATTTTCACAACCAGTGACCAGAAACTCAGTATGGCACATTTTGGTTTATTTCCTCCACAGACAAATAACAAAAGCCGATATGGAGAAGTCTGCTTAAAGCATTTTACTTTCACTTAAATTCTTTCTGACTCTCTTTGAGGTTCTCCAGAACTTAGCCCGTACATCCTGACTCCCACCATGCAGGCTGACTGCCACCCTTCCCTTGCTCCCCTAACTGTTGCAGTTTGCCACTGAAGAGAGTCAAACTTAGATTTCTGTGATACTTGAACACACACTGTGAATTCTAGGGCATCTGCCCTGCAGACATACCGCTAACTGTAACCCCAGGAGGCTTAAAGAAATATCAGCACTCAAATTCATAGAGTAAAGGTCTGAAGAGGCAGCTCTGTGAACGGATAACTGCCCGGGGCTTTGCCAAGCACAATATAGCTGTCACTTGTTATTATGTGAAAGATTTTCTGGGGAACAGTGTTTTTCATTTTGCATGTCAGAGACAGGAAAAAACACATTTAGACAACCATCTCTTTAAGAAAAGAGAAGAGAGCTGCGCGGCGGAGCTCACTTACCGGGGCTGGTTATTGTCAGGAGGTCAAGCTGCCGTTTCTGCTGAAAAACAAATTATAAAAGGAATTGTTAAAAGGGGACTGATTTTAGTGGGTCAGCTTAGACCTGCAAAGTAAGTGTTCTGACATTTATAGCAGAATTAATTACCAGTTACATGGCTCTCAGTAATTCTTTTGGATGGGATCCACATGTACTTTATGAGGGAGAAAAAAAATTAGCTCAGTCCCTTTAATGTGTTTTTATTTGCACTTATAAAGTGTTTCTACTTTTTTATTGGTACATATACTTGAAATAGATAGCTAGAAGCATGGATGGATGGGGATATTTATAAAAGTAATTTTTGATTCCATAGGGAAGAGGACAAGGAACCAAGACAAGAAACTCCAAGTTTTTTATTCATGTCAATCACTGACTCATAGTCTGCATGTGATCAAACACAATTATATTGCCTTGGGGTGAACCTTTCAAAGCCATGTAAGGGGATCTAGACAAAGTCAAAACTGATGAAAGGAAATTTCTTTTCATGCCAAGCACAGTCAGCCCATGACACTCTGCCACCAGATACCTCCCGCACCAAAAGCTCACCAGACTTGATCAATGCTGAGTATTTTTACAGACAGCAAAATACAGAGAGTTATAACAGCAGATATTAAGTTGAAGCACAAGAGTGGCTTCTGGAAGGGCCATAAACCTTCGCAAGGTAAGCCAACCTGTAGTTAGAGGGAGGTTAGGACAATTTTTTGCCTGGAAGCAAGTTATCCCACCAACAGCTTGGTGGAGGAGGGCTGTAGGTGAGGTTCAGTTTCCCCTGTAATACATGTTCCTAACCTAGTAGACTTGCCCCACCTTTACCCTTCAGTGGTTTGTCACGGAAATCCATGTGTTCCTTGACCATTATCATCCTTTTCAACTTTTCTGTAGGCCATGAGAGCATGCCACCACCAATAGGGCTTTCTCCATCTTGCAGACATATTGATACTGCCTACTCCTCCAAGCACTTTCTAACTACTTTGTTCTCCCTAAAACTATCTTTGCCCAACGTTAAAATGTCTAGCTGGCATTGCAGATTATACTGTCCACTTTAATTTCTCTCTCCTAATCTGCTCAATAACGTCTGTGTTACTTTCATTTATTGTCAGCCCTATTGATCTTTTTCTAATCTAATTCTCATCATTGCATTCACTGTATTCCCTGGGTGACAGCTGAAAGTCCTTGAGGAGGAAACATTGACTTGGTATTCCCCACAGTGAACACTCTTCCTTAGAAATTATGACTGATGAAACTCCTTTCCAAATCCATTATTTCTCTATAAGTAAAGTAACCCTGGCTGAAGTCCATGGACACAGTTCATCATCCACTGAATTTACCTGAGCTGTATACCCAACAGAGAATGTGGCCTGCTGTTGTCAGGGTTGTCAGGACGAAAAACACCTTTTCTGAAACTTTCTGGTCTTCAGTACCTTAACTCATGTACAATGCAAATAATACTTCTGAGAAACCTCATTCCAGTCTGATTTCATGGTTATTCCTTGTTCTTGAGCCTCTGACAAGTCATTTTGAGTATGACATTAGCAGTGTAGTAGATCATGTTTACTTTATTATAAAATACTGTCGTATTACAGCATACACCTAGCCTCTGGCCAGGTGTGCCATATTAATGGTAAAAGGGAGCAGAAGTGCCACCTCCACAAGAGCCAGACATAAATGCTGTCCCTACCCTCATAGGGTCGCCCACCTCAGACTCCTTTCCCAGGGAGAGAGAAAGCAAAATAGCAGGAACAAAGCACTCTCCTCCCCAGCAGAAGCCATACGAAGAAACTGCTCCTAATGAGTTAAGTTTTGAACAGATACTGTGCCTTAGTCCTAATCCATGCGTACAAAGCTACAAAATGCCAAGGCTTAGCACCCACTGGGCCAAGAGCTTTGCTTGTATTTCTCAGCACAACTGGAACCCCAAAGGCTGTGTATCAACAAAACAGCTAAATTTTAAAAAGTATACGTCCAAAATCTATGCTGCCGGAAAGCTACTCTGTTGGGGAAAAAGGTGGAATATAAACATCCTATATCAAAGAAGGTGACAAACTGTAGAGTGCAGGAATAGAAAGAAAGGCATATAGCTCAACTGGGCCCCAGTGCTGACTTAGTTTATTAACTGGTGCTAGAATAAACATAAAATAAAAACACAAATAGCCGAATTTGATAGGGGAAGAAAAGCACATAGTATGAAAAATAGGAAACAGAATGAATTTATTATAGGCCAGATGAGATGTACAGTTTATAATTTTTTCCACATTTGCCTACTGTCTTCAAATTGGCCCTGAAAAAACAAACTAATTCCAGATCCTGGAAATCTCTGTGCATATGTTAAACTTCAAGCACAAGTTATTTCTCTGACTTCAGGTGGATCAGCACTGATCCACCTGATCAGCGTCTTTGGCATCTAACACCTAACTGCTGCAAGAGATTTGAAATGCTACCGCGTCCTTGGCACTGGCTCCACTCAAATTCACCCAGCTGGAAGAGGACGGTCACTACCCGACGGGGGCAGTGACAGAGCTAAGCTTCTTCTGCTTTCACCTTCAACAGACCTTGAGGAGGTTCTTGTAATTTAGCTCTGCAAGGGACGTGTGTGAATACTCACTCGAATCCAGGGAGGAGGACACACTAAAGTGCAATCGAGAATCATGCAATGAAGCATGCAGAAATGCACTAATTATGCATTCTGAATCTCCAGAAGTTCAGCCCTGCTCTCAGATCTCAGAGGCCAGCTCTCTGCAGTTTCCAGGGCACAGCTGGATGCAAGCAGCCTAGTAACTGCAGAGATTTTTTTTTTTTTTAACATACAGGCACACTTATGAGTAGTTATAAAAACAGAATTTGAATTTGAAAAGAGAGACATTACAAGTGTCACAAAGATTAATAAAATAATTGCGTCAGAAATATCATGGCTGTGGGGCTTTGTATATTCTCTTCTCCCTTCAGTGCTGAAAGATGCAAATTGCAGCTGTTGCCCCCCCCCTCCAGCACGATCACCCTCTCCCTGTTTTGACAGATTTCTTGAAAGACTCAGCTCCACAAGATGTCTGGCTTTTCTGTTCTGCCTTTAGTAATTTTCCACTCCTCAAACACCTGCCCCTGCAGAAATGCTTGGGACTGTCTCAGTCTTCAGGCAAGCTACTGTCCCAAGAATTCCCACCTGATCATTGAAATGTGATGACTATCACCCCTGGTCTGGGGAGAGGTGACAGTTTCCCGTATCAGTAACACTGGATTTCAGCTACATTGGCAAAAAGGCATGCCATGCTAAACATTAAAATGATTTCCACAGCATCAACCATAACTTATAAGCAGCAAACCAAGATTCCCTGCATCATCACAGTATCTCCATCGCTATAATCTCATCCTACCCATAAGGGGCAGTAGCCTTATTTTCACTTTGCTGGCTATGCAAAGGCCCAAAGGCAAACACAGACCGTCAGTGATTCATACCAGCTTCCTACTGCGTGCATTTTTCTATCATCGCTGGTGCTATCCAGAGGCACAGTCCCTACAGGGCATTAGGGCTCAGCAGCAAACCTGCAGTGGATTGTGTTCACTTCCACAGAATTAACATGATCTTTAATTAATGCAATAAGCACTGATGAGTAATAAATCATATTAAAATATAAGGAAGGCAAATTTTTAATAAATTAAGCATTGATTCATTTAATAAATATTAATCTATTAAGCATCAAGAATTCATTACTTTCAGAAAACCAGTTAAAAAGCCCAGCTAAAGTCTAAGTGTGCAGAATGGTCCCTGTTCACCCATAATACACACTTACTTATTTTTAAATTGTTCCTTAATTTATCAAGATAAACAACTTGCCTAAAACCAAGTCTGGAAGATTATTCAATTGTGGTATGCAATTTTTTTGACACAGATTCAAACTCACCTCATTTCAGGTTGTTTCCTAAATTTCTCCTAGTAACTCTCTTTTCAAGCAATCTCCTTCTCTTCCTTGATATTGATGACCTTCAAAATAATTACTGATTGGTGTCATTTAATTTTCATCTCCTCAAGTAATTTAGGGAGAGATACAAAACTAGAAAAAATGTTGGGGTGGTGTAAATTAACTCATTCATTTAAGTTTAGCTTATCTACAAGATGTTCTTTCACACTTTGCTCTCTGCAGAGTTCCTCCAACCTTTTATATAGATGTGGGATGTGCTGCACTTGCTTTGACTCTTATCTACAGATTAGCAAAAGAGAAGGAAAGAAAGCCAGATGCTAAGATGCCCCACGAGACTGATATGGAGCTGTTTCTGTAGCAACCGATGATTTTCTTCTCATGTAAGAATGAGCCTAGTCATATCTAATTCTGAATGTATCTGGGCCTCACTTGCCAGCCAAAGCTGTGTCAAGTATAAAGTCAATATAGCCAAAAAGAGTGATAAAAAAAAGCAATTATAAAGTCATCTTCTTCCTCCTACACTCCTCCTCCAGGCAGGATCCAAAAGGTGTCCTTCCCTCCAGCACTGTGTCTACAAGCCCCAGTGTTGTGCAGAGACGTGGGGCAGAGCCAGCGGTGGCAGCCGACCGCGAGGACCGCCTCGCCAGCAGCCTGGGACTCTCCCTACTGCATTTTGTCCCACCCAGTCTCTCCTACTGATCCCTCTCCTCTGGTTTGCATGTGGTTGGACTAGGCGCCTCTCCCTATCACCTTCAATCTGCTGTGCAATGCAGAGAGTTTAAAATCAAAATCAAGTGCATGATTTTTCCCCCTGTCCTGGGAGCTTTGTAACAACTTGTTGCTAATTTTGCCCCTTCCTTTTAACTTCTTCTAAAGCAGCATTCCTCTTCTATAAACCAACTGTTTGAGTTGACACGAGAGTAATTGAAACCCACGCATCTACTCACAAAACAAAGCTGGGTACATACCAAAGCGTCTGCCAAGCTGAATTCCACATTTCTACAGCCTTCATTAGTCCCACGCACAGTAGTACCAATACCTTTGCAAGCTATCATCTGACACTATATCACAGCAGAACCCAAAAGTTCAGACAAAGGATCAAACTGATCCCAACTCCGAGACTTGGTGCAGCGTGGATGGCACAACGCTGCTGCTCACAAGCAGCACCGTGAGACTCCTCTGTTTTGCACAGGGAGGGATTTACAGAAGAAGGGAGGGATGAGGACGAAGGTGCAGGGAGGGAGAGGATAAAAAAGCTTCCATCCCACCCATTCGCTTTGCTACATGATAGGTGAACAAGCTGTGCACCTCGGTGCGCTCTGCTCGTGTGCAAAAGACTTCTGGGAGAGAGGAGCGTAAACTCTTTTTAATTTATATTTAAAGAAAATCTTCCTCAGCTAAATATTGCCTCATACGCATAATTATCTCTAGTAGAAGAGAAATGTAATTTTCACATGTAGCAAATCATAATGATATTGCTTCTTGCACTAATGGAAAGCCTTCAAAATTGAGCTGACAAGTGGTAAAGGACCCTTTGAAGGGGAGGATGGACTAAGCGACACTTAATAAAAGCCAAGAAACGCTACTACTTGCACTTCCAACATAATATCTTGTAATACAGGGGTTTAAACACCACAAAACTTCAGCACAATGACATGTCAGGAAGATGAAGATGTAAATATCCAACACATTTTACTTGACGTGGTGCGGAATGAAGATGAATGCTGAGAGTCCTTGGATCTTTTCCAGCCCTAGTTTTGTTTCACAAGATGCTGGGATGCAAAATATTTGAGCATCAGAGGCAGGCTGGGGTGCTGATGCTCTGTGCCCTGGCAGCATCAAACGGAGAATTTAGCCCCAATCTCCCTACCATGGACAAGGTGAGGGAGGAAGCTGCCACCTTCCTGCACAGGGAGAAAAGGTCAATAGGATGCGTGAGAAATGCAGAGGTGAAGGGAGTCAGCTAAGCCCATGATTTTTGTTTTGCAGAATTTAAAATGGGCTCAGTCTTGGGATTTACAAATTGTTTTGTGATTCCTTTTGGTGGTTTGTACTCGCAAAGATTGTTGGACAGTTTAATTTAAGAAATATTTTATGATTAATCAATAAGCTAATAAATTTTCTACCTCTAGGTAAAGGAAGAGTATTAGAAAAGAGTAGATATAATTAGGTGCACATTTCATATCTGTTTATTTTCTGAAATGCAGGTTTCTCTGCTTGTATGCTCCCTACATTCAGACAGCATCACTCATCTCCAAAGAGTGAATCTCGATTTTAGTGATGACCTCAATAAGCCAATAAGTCAAATCCAGTTAAAATGGATAATCCGATGATTTAAGTTTGTTTTTTTTTTTTTAATCATGTTATGATGCCAAGCAATAACCTTTTCTTTCCATCCTGAAATCACAGGCTTTTGTTTGTATAATGAAGCAAAATCTCACATTTTCCACTTCCTCTGTTATTAGCTGCTGCTGTTTCATGGTATCATGATAAAACGAAGCCCTCAGCTTGTTGACACTTGACTAGGATCTCAGTAAATTGCATCTGCTGTAGCCTATGCTGTGGAATCAATTATTGATAATATAGGTGTGGGGGAACATTTATAAAGTGGTTTGGGATATGTTATCACTCACACTAAGAGCCATAATGAACATTTTAAACCATTTTAACAGTGACCTCTACAGACATTTGATCTTTGCAATATTTGGTAATTCGATTCTGGTTTAGAATCAAAACTGCATCCAAATGATAAAAGACAGTGTGGATCCATTAAGCTGCATTACTCATCCTTCCAGTTCACGTATTCTGCTACTTCGTATCTGACACCTGTGTTTGCTTCACAAAACCTAGGTACAAAGAACAGTTGCTACCTTCTTTTTCTTCAGAAATGCTACCAAATGAGTAGTTAAAACATTTCTTCTCCCCTTTAAATATCTGTCTCAAGAGCGCAACACTCGTGCATAATATATTATTTTCTACAAAGCTCCTTCCTAATTCTTAAAGTCTCATTGTGCTGAAAAGTCTATTTAGAAAGATCATTACCACAATGAAAGCTATGGAAAAACTGAAAAACCATGCAAGGCATCTTTGGGCCACCATAAACACATACTCTCTAATACCTGTGGTAGGTGCATAGAGCAGCTGGTGAGCAGACGACTCCCGAAAGCAGTAGATCTCTGCCCAAAGCAACAGCCATGGGAGGCCAAGCGCTTGGACCAGCCTGGTCACACAAGCTCACAATCTGTTCCACATACTCTTGAGTGACATCTGCTGGTGCTTTATCTATAAGTTGCCTTGTTTACATATACAGCATTTATAAAGATGGTAGCCAAATTCTCACTGAACCACTCCGAAACACGCCAAAAAATCCACCATTTCACATTCTCTATAAATATTTGCAATCATAACAAGAAGTCCTTAGACTCCCTTGTGTCTGGAAGGAAGGAGAGGAGAAATGAAGAGCTTTGGAATGAAGTGATCCTTAACTTCACCAGTGAGAGTTAGGAGGACAGAAAGCCTCTTAGGTTTTTTGCACTTCTGGTTCTCCATCTGTAAAATAGTAAGCGTCCTTGTCTGGTTCAGGGAAGACATAAAGATAGCTTCAGAGTAACAGCATGCTTTAATGATATTCTACTATAACATACCACGCGTATACAGTGCATACTATGAGGGATGTGCCTAAGTGGGCGTGCTTGAGTAGCTAATAATGCTCTCTGTTTTTCACCTGTCAACATATGGCAAGGAAACCCCATCACTTCATCGTACCATAACTTGACCAACTTGACTCAGAGCTCCCAATTTCATAGGCTCGTATCTTCCCAGTTATTTCAGACCTGGAACAGGTTGCCCAGAGAGGTTGTGGAGTCTCCTTCTCTGGAGATATTCAAAATCCATCTGGGCACAATCCTGTGCAACGTGCTTTAGGGCACCCTGCATGAGCAGGGGGGTTGGACTAGATGATCTCCAGAGGTCCCTTCCAACTTCAGCTATTCTGTGATTCTGTGAAATGCTGAGACAAATTAATACTCTAAAGTCACCCTGAAGCCAGAGTACATGAGCATGCAGACGCCTATTTCTGCCTCAATAAAGGCTCAGAAAAAAAGGAGTAAAACAGCCATAGCCTAATACGCTCTCTGCAGGAGTGTTGGGCCTACAGGAAGCAAAAGAAGAGGATAAGGCCAATTTCTCTGTGGTCAGGGGGCAGCCTGATCCTACGTCCAGGTTTCAATCAAGCCTCTTTGCAGCTCCGCTAACCTAAAGGTGGCTGCACGCATAAATACTGCAAGGGTTCATGATCCAGTCATTCCACATTGGCGCTCAGCGTTTTAAAGGGTTTGTTTTGGTAACAAAACACCATGCAGGTTTTTCATAGCTGGGCGTATTATTATGTAAATTGTACAGCTCTGGTTATAATCCTGTGCTTGTGACATCAATTACTTAGTGCCTATACAGATTACTGTAATGCCACAAACAGAGGATTATGTCTTAAAGTACACAGTAAGCAGCAGGAGCTAATAAACTCGTCTCTTTACATTTTATTTATTTTGAAAAAAAAAGAGTAAACAAGGGCAGGAAAAACTATACAGACCCCACACAGTGCCATTAACAACAAAAATCTATACCAGATGCAGATTGCTTCTGAGCACAGCTCAAAAGTGATTGCACAGCTATTCTTTAGCTGTGAATTTCTGTCTTACTTTAAGTATTATTAAGGAAAGGAGAGGCATTTGGGCAGAAAAAAGGGACAGCTTAGTGAAAGTAATTATGAACTTTGAGAGTCCACCATTTGTTGGGGAGGTAAGGAACAGTGTTCAATGAATGTTTAATTAGAAACAAAGCATATCTACCTATACCAGTAATAGGATATCGACTAACTAGCCACTGTTTATAGGTTGTTTTAGATAACAGACAAGACAGATTAACTCCAACATATACAATTTTAAAACCAAACTTGTAGTTGCAGGCAGACTGTGATCACATACTGAAGGAGGCAAAAATCAAGAGGTTCAAGTCCATGCTCAAGTAGTCTGGTCCCGGAGCTTCAACTTCAGCTGCTTTCATCCCAGCTGAGTGCTCTGAGGAACGGATCATTTCTGCTGTTCCTTCTTTTGCTATGTATAAATAACTAAATATTTACTGAAGCTGGGACTTAAGCTCCAACTCCCATATCCTACATGAGTAGCCCAACCGTCAGCTTGTAGCATTTGTCCTGCTCTCTCCATAAAATTGATACTTAACTATACAAAATGGCACAGTTCTCAAATAGCCAGCATAGTTGGTAAGACCACCGACAGGTTCAAAAAAATTACCAATCATTTAAAAAAAATCCTATGAAAAGAGAAAAAAAAGAGAACTCTGAGGGAGTCACTGGGAAGGACAGTAGGGGGACGAGTTTTCCACAACATGAGATATTTTCTCTAGAAGATTCGCTCTTCTGAAGAAGTTTAATACTCTCTGACTGGGGAGCAGCTCTCGTTGGCGCTCGGTTTGGCTCTCCTGCATTAGCATTCTGATCAGGATCGCAGCTTAAGTTGAAAACAAAGCTCTGAATTACAGCACTGACAGGATCCGCTTCCTAATACACCTGGGTCCAGTCAAAGGAAACGCATCTTTGATAAACTTTTAAGGAACAGGACTCCTGTGGTTTCACACCATAAGCAGGGCAATACAAATGGAAGGAAGAAAAAAATATATAAAAGATGCAGTGCAAGAGTAGCATTGCTTCTGAATATAAAATTTCTCCAAATGATTGCATTTTCATGCATAAAACCTATGAATTATGTGTTAAAAAGGCCCTCTGATCCAGCAGCAGCATGGAAATAAACATGAGAGAAGACAACTTCTCTCAGCTGCTGTTTTCTCTGATTCCCCAGAGCCTCTCTCCCTCTTTCCTTCCCCTCCAAGAGCTCCCTGCCTCAGCTTCTGATTTTGTGTGAATTATTTGATTGTGTTTGTTACCTTAGGACTTATTTTCTGCTAACGTATTGGAGTCTGCCAGAGACGCAGGCGAGATGTGGGAGAACACAGCACAGGAATTTCCAGATCACAGCTTTAGTGGTTGATGGTATTCTGCAAACACTCAAAATATATTTTCTTTCTACTCAAAGATGACAATGTTAAAAGGCAACTAAGTGACTTGTATTCAGTGGCAGTGCATGCTGTTTTATTTAGAAGAAAGCCTCAACAGTACGTTGTATTTCTGGTATCTCCCATTCAAATATCTCAGAAAGTTAACATTCAGCAGAGCATCCTTTGGCTCTAAAAGTAATCCAAACTTTTGCCTATAAGCCCTGAATAGTCAGGCTTTCTGTATAACACAAAGTAGAGTAAATATTGAGAGAACTGTATATATGGAAAATGTTGTACATGAGATCTACTGTCTGTATCATCTTCAAGAACTGATCCTTCTTCAGTGATTTCTTCCAAGTGAGCCATCACCATTACACCCCAAAACAAATAGTAATCACACACCTGCAGCTCCAAGCTACAAGGATTCGAAAGGAAAAGAAAGAACTTATTCTTTTTTTTTTTTTTTTGAAAGTTATTTTTGCAGTTACAACAACTAAATTTTTAAATACATACACACAAACAATCACAGATCGACACATGCAAACACTCATCTGCATATGTGCAGGCATGTACGTCCCTAGGTGTGTCTATACACTCCTGTGTTGTACAGAGCAAAGTAAATATTTAGAAAACCGCATACACGTTACACTTATAGCTGAGGAATCAATATAAGCTATGTGATGTAGATATTGAAGAAAAACCTGGGAAATGCTCTGAGCTGTCACACCCATCGTAGCCCGTGGAAATATTGCCCCCCTGGACCAAGCCACCATTGTGTCACTAATAGAAACATGGCAGAATACATGTTTCCTAGTTAAGGAAGCACCGCTTTGAGGAACCAAAGGAAATCAGCACGAGGGGAGTCAATGCAACCGATTTCCAATACCCCTTGCAGGAGGATTTCACTTTCTAATCTTCAGCAATAAATTCACAGGCCCTCCACTCCAGTCACACTCCCTTTCCCTCCATCCTTCCTTCTTCCCTCATTTCATCCATTCAGCTGAAGGGCTGTAGCTCATTTTCATCCACATTTTCAAGCTACTAATATTATTGCAATGCAAGTCAATAGATTGAAAACATCCAGTTCCAAAAATGTGCACAACTGATGGACAAAATCAGTATTTTTCCCTTTGCAGCAAGGGGGCAGCTAACTCCATCCCTCCAAGTCCTGCTGCTGCTGTCAAGGCAGCGTTACAGACGGAGACTCACACCGCAACGGGGGACTGGCAGGAGGAAGGGCAGAGAAAACTGTGTGTTTCCACATTGTAGTTTCGGAAGATTACTTTGATAACCTTTCCCTGCGTACTGTGTAAAGTTCCTAGTTTATTGTATGTAAGTCAAGATAACATGACCAAAATAACAGCGAAAAGTTAAATTAGAATCTATTATGCGTGAACAAATATATACATTTATATGTCCCACTACCATGGTCTCATCGAATTTCAAGCTTTTCATCTAATTTCAGTTTGGGTCTCATTCCTTTCACAATCTACAACAGTGAGTTAGTTTTCCTAGCGCTATTTTTTTTTTTTCAAAACAGGCTTGTCAAATTTAACTAACAAATGGTTTAGGAGATTCCAGTTGCCATTCTTATAAAAACTGCATATTTAATTGCTGACATTGAAAGCACTGTCTGGAGAAGTGAAATGGAGGCAGTGAGGATGAGCTATCCTAGGGGTAAAAGAACAATCTCACTTTCCAAACAGACCCAACAGTTTCTCACTCACAATTTCAAAAGCAACTTGTTCACAGTTTTCTACTGCATACACTCAGATTATTGCTAAATCCCTGTATCCAAACATATTGAACCACACTATCTGGAGCAGGGTCCACTCAGGTGCCACCTCTACGAGAATTCCCAAAGACATTCCCCATGCAGTGCTGAGACTCTCCCGACAGCCCTTACAGGGTCATGCTGCCCCGGTACACTACCTCGCATCAGTCCGTTTTAATCCCACGGTTGTCACCCTAGGATCGTTAGTAAAAACAAAAAAATTGAGGGTGTTGGTGCCCAGGCATCGTCCAGCTTTATACATTCAGATTTGAACATTTTGGTCTCACTTTTGAAATTTGGCATGTTAGCCCAAACCTGTCTTCTGGATGCTTTAAACTAGAAAAACTATTCCAGAGGCATTTTTATTGTTTTACTGTTGAAGATAGCTGTTGTCATATTAATATTACATTCAAGGGGAAAATAAAACTTTGGTTCATCAAAATTACTGAGTTAGTTTAGCCAAGAGCAGACTTGAATGGAGAGCTGCTTAAGAGAATGAGGCTGCTCATATGTATTACTGTTTTGCTCCTCTCTTTAATCAGGTGTCAGGTTATTCTGACTAATAAAATAGGGAGTAACATTTGTCTTGTACAGTGAACAGAGATAAGAGGTCTAAAATCGTCTTCTCATTGCTAACTGTTTCCAATTATCACTTTTTACAGTTGCTCTGTAAGCAATTCATCAGGGACGTCCTATCTATCTGATATATCTAAAGGTTAAAAAACACAGAACAAAAGCTTATGAAAAAAAATCTGCATCATGACTAGTAATTAAGTCTGTTTTGGAAAGCACACAAAGCACCCCATTATTTTAGTTTTTCAAGATGGGTCATTTCTGCCAGCGAGCCGGTAGACCCTCTTCAACGCGACCAGAAGCGCTGCTCAGCACCTTCTGAGGAGCAGAGGAGGGACCCAAATGCCACATTAATCAGTTTTTATACTGAAACTTTGCGGATTTTGCTTCTCAGTGTGCTGTTGCTTCAGGGTTCAGCCCAGCTCAACGCTTCTTGCCGAGGCAGTTATTGAAAGCACGCAATGTCTCGCAGAATCACAGCTTTGAAAGACAAAAGTTGAGATTTATTCATGTACATGTAACAAACACTAACACTGAGAAAGTAGTAAATATATGTGCCATGAATCTACTGCTAAGCAGTTTTTCTTTGAGTTAAACAGAAAATACGTTTATCTGGATAACTTCAAATGCGCTGCTTACTTATGATTTGTGAGTCACTCTTAAACCTCAGCTTTTCAGAAAAATACAATTCCATATTCAAACTGTTTCCACCGCTGTTATTTACAATCTTTACTTACTAAAAGAATTCCAGACATCCAATTCAATGCAGTCCCAACATTCACTGAATATTAGCCTTAAAAATTTAATTTGCTAGACATTAACAGCAACAAAGTGTACGGATTGATGTTTGGAAAAGTATTTTGTTTCCCCCAAGAGTGCATATTTCGTAGTTAGCAAAACAGCTCTGGTGTATCAAGAGTAACTCATGAGGAACTACCAGTCCATCATTTCAAAGCACTTTCACAGTTGCAGGAAAAGTCAACAAAGTTTCCATAGGTGAGTATATGAGGAAAATTTATCCTTGTTCTTTCCCTGAACTCTCTTATGTCAGACAGCTATATTTCAGGATTTTTTTTTTAAGACCAACACAAATGTAAATGTTCCAATTTATAGTGGTAAAATTAGATGTCAGATTCACTCCTGTTCCCGGTGACTTTAAATTTTTCTTTCGAGCACCGAAGGCAGACAAGGTTTTTTCTTTTGAAATGTAGCTCAGCTGCAGCCCTGTGCTTTGCGAACTCGGAGCTGAGCCATGGGCCAGCACAGCCACCGCTGCCCTCGTGAGTCCCAGCAGCCTCTGCACAGGCCACCGGGCATCAGGAGATGGCCAGGTTATGCTTCAGGGGTTGCTCTAGAAGATAGGTCTCTCTATGGCCTTAGTCATGGCATCAGACACCTACTCATGCTATGTCACAAATGTAAAAAGAATGAGAGCTTAAGCCATTTTATATCCCTGAAATAAATAGATAATCCAGTTCATGCACTATAATACAA
Source organism: Rhea pennata (assembly GCF_028389875.1). Lineage (NCBI taxonomy): Eukaryota > Metazoa > Chordata > Aves > Rheiformes > Rheidae > Rhea > Rhea pennata. The sequence goes on along the minus strand of NC_084670.1, from coordinate 8,771,429 downwards.
CTAGTGTTTCCAAAAGGAGCTTGTTAAGTTCTCCAGCCCAGGTGACCCACAAGACTAAGTAAAATCATTGAGGATTACTCTTAAAAGGTTCCTTGGGGGGGGGAAAAAAGGTGGTTTAAAGATGATCTTGGGGGCAGAAAAGGCCCTCTGCATACCAGGAGCTGGGAAAGCATTTTCTGCATAAGAGGTATCAAAGAAGAACGTGTTAAGAGAAGAACTGATGATAAAAAGGTGCTATTAGGAAGTTAAATTTGGAGGAGATTGCACAGAAATTCGATGAAACTTTTCTTAAAAACAAATAAATAAAAAACTCCAGCTTGCCTGGCCCTCTGTTCACCAAAGAAATCAGAACTGTCAGCTTTCATCCACCTTCTACAACAAACCTAGGCTCCCAAAAATGGGCAGGTTTTGATTCACGCCACACAAAGCTAATTTTTACTGGCCATGACTTTCTCTAATTAAGCATTTTGAGCTCTGAGGAGCATTATATTTTCTAGATTGAGGAGTGTTTTAGAATTGCTACTGTGTCAACTCTGAATTATGCACAGATTTTTAAATATGGAACTATTCCTCTACTTATGATGACAAGCACATTCACATCATATAAAATTGGGAATAGAGAGAACTAAACAAAGCCAGTGAGTTCTGAATTGATCACCTAAAACATCTGCTGTATTGCTTAGGAATTGCAGCACATATGGTATATAGGAGCATCCAGTATTTGGAGGCACACTACCTATGCAGCATATCTATAAAATGTCAGAAACACCCATTTTGGCCATTTCAGTCTTAACTCTGAATTTTCTTCTTTTAAATAAAATGAAGAGAATTGTTTTAGGGTTGATTTTTTCTTTTTTATCTCTCACTTTGATTGCAGCTGACTTAGCTCTTGCCCTAAGTCTCCCTTATGTTTCTGCAGAGCACTAAGAATACTAATAGCACTCAAAAAGACAACAAGAACATAATGGAAAAGAGAGAAAAAATTTATCATCTAAATGTGATCTTTCCTGTCTTAGCCAGTCTACTCCTTGCATATATTCTGAATTTCACTATTGCTATGCTATGATGATACAATAATCACACAGCAATCTTCACACAACACCTATTAACAGCGAATCATCAATGTGTGCTTCTAAGCTGGATTTCACTCTGATATAACAATTCTGCTATATAAAGCTTCAGTCTTGCCAAGAGCTATGAATATGAAGTGACATTCTCAAGAACAGCCGACCCAGGAGTGAATTAGGCACCCAGCTGCCTGTTAAGTGCTAACGTATTTTTGAGGATCTGGTCCAAGGCACCGAGGTCCTTCCACAGCAAGTCATGCCAGAGCTTCTGAATTTACATCTAAAATATTAAGGCAAAAGAAAGATTTCAAATGATCAAATAGAAGAAGTTTTTTAAATCCCCCTGCCCAATTACTGGCTTTGAACTCCCATGAAGTTAAGCTATTTTGTAAGTTTGGCTTTGATTTGGGGGAGATAAGAAATGCCAGACTGTCATAGCCACTCACACAACTTCCCAATGGAAAAGAGAGCTACAGCGCAAAACAAAGAAAATACGAAATAGAGTATTTAAGCCATAGAGTAATAGAGACCATTAGGCTGAAATACATCAGAAGGTAACTACAAGTCTAGGAAACTGTACAAGTTCAGAAAAGATGGCAGGGATCAGCTAAAATAGCTGCAATTTCTCTTGGCCAGAATTTTCTTTAGCCAGTTCAAGCCCAGAAAGGAGTAAGGGTAAACGATGAATCAACACTTACCAAGCCTCTTCAGTAAACTTATTATTTGTGGCAGTTTCTTCTGGAAAAGAACCATTTCAAAGGCTTTCCCCTAGAGATAAGCAGGAATAGAAGTGGCTCCATTTTCTCACTGCTTTGAACCTAATCCAGTGGTACTAAAAAATCAGTCAAAAGCTGCGTAATTTTCCAGGTCCCCATAACATTCATTGAAGGACTCCATACAAGTGATCACAGATCAGATCAGCACTAATCTTCCTTCACAGTGCCAGACCAGCTGGCGATCCTACTCACCCTTCTCAAACATTGTCTTTCTGAAAAAACAGCTCTGGGATGGCTAAGAGTTGAACTGGATACTACAAATATACAAGGTTTTGCTACTTACTGCTTACATAAACAGAAGGCAGCAAGGAACCCAAATTAGATAATAAATATAATGGACAAAATCGTGTGTTTTTTAAAATGAGTTCAGTACCCAACCAGTGTCCAATTTGTCAGGATTGTTATTTCTAGAACTAAAGGCTAAAATATGCTTTTTAATGAAACTACATCATGTGCTCAGTACTATCAGCCAGGTTTATAACTCCGAAAATGAAAAGCTTACTCTATTTCCCTGTTATCTGAGATCATCATTACCCCAAGGAGGGCAATGTATTGAAAATCTCACAGGTCACATTGTTTGGGCCAAAAACTTCTTTTTTGCTAAACCAAAGAGGCCCTAAAGTTTGTAAGAAAAGCACACTCTCCTAAATTCCAATTTTTTTTAAGAGCAGATGACAGAAGCAATAATGCAGCTAAGAGCATCTATAATTCTGTGAGGGCTCCCTCTTTTGGCAACAAAAATAAGCATCACAGATCACCATCGTAAAGCTTGTCGTAAGGGTTCTTTGCTTTCATGACTGCAAACCGCGACATTAGTAACGCAGACTGGTCTTATTTTATTTTATTTTAAGGAAGAATCTGTTTGCACAAAAGTCTTAATTTACTGATATACAGCAGGCTGCTGCTCTTGCATTTTGGTGCTACTTACACTATTTTTTGCTTCTGCGGGGATCTTGGAGCAAGAGGAACAACTCAGATCTCCAAAGTTCCCCAAGAGCTTGCTGTGGGCTGAGAGTTACAAGACTGGCTAAGAGCAGCCAGAAATAGAGGCAACTTGTAATGGGCTGGAACAAAAACCACAGGATTAGTTAAGAAAATAGGTGACAGAGGACTGGCCAAAGTACAAACATGGAGAGTGGGTTTTTTTCACTGTCAGTCCCTTAGGAAGCATATCAGAAAGTACAGAGGGTCCCCAAGAAATTTCCCTTTAATACAAAGACCAGGTTAGATTTTGTAGCTCTTAATGGAAGCTCAGGATTAGAGTTAAGCCATGGGACAGAAAAGCACCGAGAAAATTGTTTCACTGTTGGGGTTGCTGGTGTAAAATTTTGTGCCTGGACCCAGGGATTCTAAGAGATGCTGATCACCTGGCAAGCAGCGCTGCCCCGAGCACTGATTGCATGAGCAAACTCACTACACGGGGCATCTCCGCTGATGCCAGAGCTGGGATTTGCAAGGGCAACTTTTTTTACCTCGTTGTTGTTGCTGGGTATCTCAGAAAAATGAAGTTTGGGGCCAATTAGCTGACCCTACAAGCTATTTAAGGCAAGGTCCTTAGTACTTATCAGTATAAAAAACTATTAATGTTAATCTGCTGGGATAGGAAAGAGCAAAAGGCTTTAGTTTACTTGTTCCCTTTACTTCCTTACAATTAATTTACACCAGCTGATATTCAGAAGCTCTGACTCTGTACCGTGGGAGCTTTTTAGCAGTTTTTGTTGACGGTTATTGAAATTTAAAAGTTCATTACGTTACAATTCTCTCATCTATGCCTCAAAGGCTTTTGCATTACTGCTGTCCTGTGGGGAAGTTAAGCAAGGAGGTACATGAACTCAGGGAGCGCTCTTTATAAACATTATAGGTGTTATGGAGTCCTTCAATTTAACCACCCTGTCTACAAAAGGCAGCTTATTCTGGATTTATATACATAAAGAGAATATCACGCTAACTTTTTATTAAAAATTAAAATCTTTTGAGTCATAACAGAAATCAATATACCACAATTTGACTGAAGTAGAATGATGATCCTGTGGTTAAGTAATTGAAATGGGAATTGAGTAATCTGTCATTCTCCCTGCTCTGGGCAAGTTAGCTCTGGATGTCTTAAACATTGCACTGTAGGCTCCTAAAAGAGTTAGACATCATATTTTCAAAAGCAATTCATGCAAGCAACACAGTGTTTTGGGTACATATCTAAACACAAGTCTAATTTTCCATTTTGCAGATCCTGAAAGTCTAGCCTTTCTGAGCACCTCAGACTGAGAAATGAGACGCTTAAGAGAGCTGATCACTTTTGAAGACGCTGACTTTAGCGGCCACATCAGGAAGAATTAAAAGCATGTCCACATGACCAGATGCAGTGCAGACAAGCTAGCGTTGCCCACCTCTGAGCTGGCAGGTGAGACCCAACTGTGGTTGTAAGATCATTCAAAAAAGTTAGTGTGGGATGTAATTACTAGCAGAGCCACAAAATTTACAGAGAAGAGCTGAAAAGAGTCTTTCTGGCTTAGAGCAACAATAGACCTATCTGCAACTGACTTTACAAAAAAACTTCACAAAAGAAACCTCCTTAAGTATGACGCCTTAAATCACTTTTGAATATGAGGCTAAACTTCCTAAATTACCTATCTATTCCTCTGCAAAGAGTTGTAGAGATCAAGCTCTAAGTGAAGAGCTCTTCTGAAAACTGACCCCCTCAGCTCTGCAAAATGGGCATTTCCCTTCCTTTCTTTCATTCTTTCTCTGTGTCAGAGGTTTAAGTTTATTCCATGCAGGGTAATGTGTTGCTGAGTTGAGACCTCAGACTGCAAGTCCGCTGTGTTGAGACCATCCTTTGCTGTAGGTATATATATATAATTACATACATTACTGTTCATTTATCCCGTAGCCTGGAAAGGGGTAAGGTGGTGAGAGATGGGTAACTGCTATGTTCTAACAAACAGGACAACACAACTGGGAAAAGATGGATGATGAAGATGGGCAAATCATTGTGCAATTCTATATTTAAATATACCTATGCAAATGAAACGGATGAAATCTATTCAAGCTTCAATATAGATCCAAACACACTCCAGAGTTGGGGCTGATACTTCTTTCCATGCTGTGCCATCAGCGTCTTTCTCGCGTCCAACTGCAGCAGCTTAGGAAGAGAAGTCTTTGCCTTCATTTCGAATGTGCCTGCCTTTTGTCACAACCGTAATTTCATTGAATTGCTGAGTTTTGTATCTTTATAAAATGCATCGTTCAAGCTTCCAGCAGACATGTAGATTAGCCTTATCCTAAAGCACCTCATCTCTATTTATCCCGGGATAATTAGTCACGTAAATTAGAAGTCATTACTAAAGGCTACAAAACTCTTTAGCAAAAGCTTGTTGACAGGCTAAACATGTTTAAAGTACTTTTAAGTTCTGGGGGTGAGAAGACAGGGATATGTAGGGGGTGTGGGAAGAAATATCCACACAGTAAGAAGTAAATTCTGACACAGAAATGAGGCTGCATTAATCTGTATTCATCCCCAAAGAAAGACTTACACTCTTGTATGCTGCCTCAGTGATATATAACTGAGGATGTTTAAAATGCCAAGCCATAAAAGTGTATTTTCTTCATTACATTTTCTTTGAATGTGTTGATCTTCCCATTTTACACTATAAGTTTGATTCATCATTACTTTCCAGTAAGAAACTGCCACATTTGATTGTGGAAAGAAGAATTCTTATCTAATTGCAATTTGTAAGCACAGGATTTAGTGTATTGTTGCCTGAAAAATGGAACTGTCTAAATTATTTTCCCTGAAACTCACATCCTCAACAAATAAAAGCAACATATGATAGCTGGGCATAATTAAAGAAAAATGACACCTACTGTTACACGAATAAAGAAAACGTGCTGATGACATGAAAGGGAAAAAATACGGTTTCCCTCCCTGCAGTTTAGGTGAAACACAAAAGCGTCACATTCTGGTTCTTTAACAAATTTGTTCCATGAATTGGAAAAAAAAAAAAAAAAAAAAAATGCAACCCCCTCCTCCAAAGCAGCCTGTGCCGTACAGTTATCCCTGTGCAGGAAGAGCGATGCCTGTCAGACATTTTGGATTCACTGTGCACGCACAGCAGCCACGTCTGAGCACCCGCACACCCAGCAGCCTGCTCAGAGCAACGGCACAGAAATGAGAAAGAAAACGGTCACGAAGCTCTGGGCACGCAGAAATCCTCTCTTAAAGGATCCTCTCTACAGCGCAGATTCCAGTAACCGTGGAGATGTTTTAAAGCGTGGCTCTATGTCATACAGCCAGTTCTCAACCTTCTGCTTCCTCAGACCTGCTCTTACCTGCTCTTTTTCTCTTCCCACTTTTTTATTTCTCATCTCTGCTCTGTCACATATGCTTATCTATTACAGTCCCCAAAATTAAATAACCGATATAAAAGCACTGTTAACAAAACACACAATATTCTGTTATCATTTGGCGTTTTACCATTCAAAACTTAAACTATTTGCTGTCTTTCCCTTTGTTTTCAGCACTGTCCCATTTCCCCCTCTCCCGCAGCATTCACGCAGCCATTACGGACGCAAGGATAAACGAGTTTTCAGCTCCATAGGGTCTGAGTGGGGTTATGTAAATTACCTAACCATAGCAATACTTGACAACAAATACACAGTGCTGGCAAGCACAGAGGCATTCTTCCCCTTTTTCAACAGCGTAAGAACAGTATAATTCATAACATGCAGGAGGAAATGGCATAAGCAAGTTTTCCAGCCCACTCTGAGATCCGCTGTGTCGCACCTAATCTCCTGTTACTAGGTACTCCAAAAAATTTAAAACTAGATTGGATATTTTATCCAATTTGGCAGTGCCGCTTTGACTGCAGAAAAGATATATTCAGAGAATAATGTATAATATATTTACAGAGAAATATATCTAGAATATAACTAGATATTACAGAAGGACTATCTCTTACTGTCTACTATTATTTTCTTTTACTTATAAGCAAATACGTATCACAGTGATGAGAAACACTATGCATCCCTAAAAAGAACAAATTATCTAATGATATTTTTTTCAAATGTCCGATCTCGAGTATCACATCTCAAAATAGAGATCATCACTGCAACCAGGAGCTCAGTAGTTATGAATGGGTTTGCAAGACCAACAGAAATTCCAGTGGTCATGCTAGTATTCAAGGTCACAATGCAACAACAACGGGGACTAGCAGCCATATGATAGGACACAATCAAAGACAGTTTAGGAGCCACTAGTGTTTGCTTAAGATACAAGAAATATTTCACATGAGTCACCTTCTTAGCCACCTGCAAACTCTGCATATCAATAAATCCTCAAAATAGCAAAAGCATGGTGGGAGGGGGGGGCATGTGCGTATCTCTCTTGTGGAGCAGGATCTCCAGCTGACAAGGATAAATAAATAATGAAAATCATTCCTTGCAAGAGTAGAATATGTTTATCAAACACCCAGGAACTGAACCGAGTGTTTGTAACCTGTGAACATTGACTGTATAGAAGAAGAAAAGTCTTACTAAATTAATGCAATAACAACCACCCTAAAATTAGTGCCTATTTTATCAGTATCACCAATAAAATCTCTAATTTTATTTTGATTCATTGGACAAGCAATTATTCCACCATTAGGACAAACCCCAGAATTAAGGCAGGAGAATTTTGCTATGCACCATATAGGAATATCATGTAACATCCCAGAAGTGGAGCTCTAAAATCAGTCTGGATACTGTATGCCAGTCAGTCAGCCAGCAGGGTTTAGTTGCACCAGGGAGCTTCTTAGTCAGCCGCCACTAAAAGCAGCTTTCATGAGTTCCTCTGTAGCTGGCATCATCGCCTGGAGGCAGAAGTACCTTTTGACCATCTCTGTATATGAAAAAGGGCCAATCGGATTAGAAAACACTTACTGACATTAAGCTTCCATTAGATGATCTCCCAAGGTCTGTTCCAATCTCAATGATTCTATGAAATATTCTTTTATGTCAATAAACACAAATAGATCTGATCAAATATTGATTTCCAGCACTCCTCTTCTTGCAGTAGCCTTCTTTCTCTGTGATTTAGTCAAGCAGCAGCAAGTGACGGAGAGGATGCAGGATATTTTCCACTACCGTGCCAGTGCCGTCTCTTTTTTGTAGCCTCAGAGGAATCTCTACGGATGCAAGAGGAACAAAACACACGGCTTTGGAGAAAGCTCTTTCTTAGGACTACTAATATGGCTCTGGGTTTGTGAGGTTTCTCTTGCCTATTTAAGAGAAGAATTTTGTGCCATCTGAGTAGCATTAACAGCCCAAATGTCCCTGTCAGTGATTTCATAGCCTGTTCCATGGGTAAATGCTGCCTAACCCCCTCATAAATTTTTCTTCCTTTCACCCACTTATCTTTTCCCTCCTACACATCAGAGAAGATAGCAAGGTGAGAGCAGGGCGAAATTCCTCTCATCTCTAGGAATTCCTCAAGAGCAAGAGCGGCTGGTGTGTCTCATTCGTTTTGCTGACAGTACACTATTTAAACCTCATCTGAATTGGTAAGAAAGGAGAACATCTCTGAGGCTGCACAAGACAAACACATATTTCTATTCCAAAGAGCTGCAGCTTAAAATAAAGGCTGGGATAAGACAGGATAAAAACTCAGAAGGGTGAAGCATCAGCCACCTGTATAGCTACTATTAGTGTCTTCCCAGTGGAGAGGACATACAGGAAGATATAGTCACTCCACATGAGCAGCAGAGGACACCACAAGCAGAGAGGATCTCCTCTGTTCATGCTAGAGTCCCTTCTCCATGGGGAAACCTGTGTTCCACCACTGCCCTAGATAGAGGATAATGCACTGAACGTTGAAACTTCTTCATCAAGAATATTATCCACCTGACTATCCCTAAGTCCATGTGTTCCTCCCTGTCACCTTCCTGGGACCTTCCTTATCTGCTACAAAAGGCTCCTCGACCACCCTGACTAAGCAATGTTTGCAGGGAGCATTGAGGACAACCCTTCAACCTAACCAGTATAAGCAAGTCTAGAAGAAAAGCCAGTTATCTGAGAATTTCTTTTCTAGTTTGGGGGATTATTCTCGTAGCTGTAAGTATTTAATGACTGGATAATGGATGCTGTACCAGTACTGCCTGAATAGATCAAAACAGCATGGCGTATCTGATACCTTGTCCTGCAGATATCTGTATGTGGCTAGGGATTTGTTTAGCTAATTTTGACACATGATATAAAGAATAAGATTTATTTTTTCTGTAACTGTAGTAAGTCTCACTTGGCTGGGTAAGATTCTACTGAATTCTTGTGAAAAAAATCAGAATATGACTTTACACAGCAATAGAGAGAGAGTCATTTATATATATTTTTCCCTTTCCCCTAAAATATCTTCCAACTTTTCATGACAACAATGTTAGCATAGGGCATACCATGATCATTTTTGGCAGTAGAGAAGAAAAAGGAAAACTCTTCTACTCTTCTCCCATCTTCAGAAACATCTTTCTAAGATTACCAATGAGTTCTTTTGATGCAATTTTTTCACTGCCTTCCAATATTTGACCAGGTATTTTTCCTTGACTGCAGAACACATTTTCAGTCCAGAATATTTTTTAACTACTTTATAAAACTGTCCTAAAGTAAAAGGAATTGTAAACACTGTGCTTTTATGATGTTGAATCCCATTCCAGACTTTAATGGAGCTACTGCTATGAAATCATAAATCAGAATGGTAAAAAAAATGAACCATAATATCCCACACTGATGAGAGAGGAACAGCTTCCAGCCTATCATGTAATTTTAATGTTTGTTGGGCAAGAAGTATTAAGTGTGACTTAGTGATGCTGACAGGGTTCAAAAACAGGTAGAGTAAGGAAAAACAATTTGTTATTACCCAGCGAGCAATGAAAACTCAGGGCCTCTTTTCTGAATTTCTACACATTCACAAATGCAAACTGAAGCCAGTCGAGTATTGCAGCTGCTCTGCACTTCTGAAAGTCAGCTGCCTGTTTTTAATGCAGAATGGCAATATACCTTGTGGGTATACAGTGCAATTTAGAGCATTATGAAGACAAAATACCAAGTACGACGTCTTGCAGAACGCGCCATTTCATCAGGGCGTTTTTAATCAGCACGCCTCCGAGAGAACCGAGCTCAGCTCTACAATATTTAATGTCAATGGCTGCTGGTTAGCAGGGGTGGCAATTCTGCTTGGTGGGGAGAGCTTCCAGTGATTTAGCAGTGATTAGTGCTTCTCAGGCTCCTGCTGTCGCTGCTCCTTTCTCTGACGATGGTTGCTTGCTTCCCTCTGCTCTTCCGCGTGGCGAAAACTGCTTCTCGTGTTTCTCCAGCATCCGCCTCACCCCGCGCACGTCCCCGTGCCCTAAGGACCGCGTCGGTCCCCGGGCTCTGCGCAGGGCCCTGCCTACAACCAGACAAGCTGCGCTGGCCCGGCGGGCAGCAGGGCACCCTGGCGGCCGACGTCAGACCCTTCCTCCCCGAATTCGGCCCCTAATTCCTCCTCCCCGAGCCTGTCCAGCAGCTGGAAAACACTTTGCTGCAAGTTTTCAATTCCCTGAGTAGCAGCGCTGTCTGAGAAAGGGAACCTTGTGTGATCCACCCAACAGCTATTTGTTAATTTTTGTCTGGTCCTTTTCTTTGGGCCAGAAATTACTCTTTCGTGTATTCAGACTTTGGTGCACTCACACATGAAATACCAGTAAAAAGAACCTTACCTGCGGTGCACAAGAATTACATGTATTTGCTGCAGTATACTTTAGGCCGGCCTGTTATGTCAGAAGTAGACGATAGCATGTCTAAAATATCAGAGCTCTGTTACCAGTTTTGCCATAAACTTCCTGTATAATCTTCAGCAAAGTGCAGTCTTTGTTTCCCACCTGTAAAAATCAGCTTTACACTGAGGCTGCTGTGCTGTGTGTGTATGCGTCTCTCTCTCTACAAAACGTCTAGCTGCTCCTAGACATTATATAGTTTCCTTTATAAATATAATGACAACAACTGATTGTGGCGTATTTCTAGATATTTTAAAGTAGTGATGATTCCACAACAATTACTGTCTGTCTTTCCTAACAGCCAAAATCTTTAAAAGAAATCTTTGATCAATAATTGTATACCTGCCATCCACTTCTCTTACAGAAACTGGAAATGTGTTGGTATTCAAATGGCATCCCTAAAATGATCATATACGAACACTTTTTAAAATGCAGAGAGGAAGAGTATACCGAGCTGTAGTGTAATTTAATATTGCAGAGACCCCAGCCTATGAACCCAAGACAATAAGGACTCTATAACAATGGAAGTCTACAGTGTACATAGAGTTTTGATATCAGATTTTATTTTTTAATCATAGAATGAATTTTATCAGTGTTGGTCTAAAGTAACCTTGGGCATTGTTAAGACGGCTAAAGGGGGAAAGAGCCTGGATAAAATAATTGCTTCTAAATCTCTGAGAAGAAATTGCATTTGATCCCAAGTACACATGGAATATATTACCACCAGGCTATTTTAAAATACTCACTCAAAGTGCTTGAACAGTAAGAATTTTCTTAGGCATAAAATGGAAAAGAAAAGACTATTTTAAATAAATCTTTCATAAATAGTTTTTATGCTTCTTTAAAGACTGCAGGCAAAATTCTCGCTTGACGTAAATGGTTCTAGATCAGCATCTTCAGGCAAGCAGGGATCAGAAGCAAGGCCCACATAATCACAATGTTTGTATCCCCAGATCATAAATCAGAAGCAATTTCGGAAAGGAAATACAAATTGATGAATCCATTCACCGTTGAAACATAAGTTCAGCTGTGCTGCTGTATTGACAATATCTAAATTTAGGCACTCAATTTAGGGGCTTTTATTAGCTAGCTAGTCTCCGTTTTTAGTAGTGTAGAGCGAGACTGATCCAGAGGGCAATTCAGACACACACGTGAGGCTCCTGCTGTGGACAACCCTCTCTCCCTCTCCCTGCACGACTCAGTAATCCTCCGGAGATCAGCCCCTTCGCTTACATGCCTCGGTCTGACAACGAAAACAGCCCACGTGTTCGAGCTTGGTTCAGGAACAAAAACTTTATTTTTCTGAATCCTTATAGTGAGCACATTACAATATATCTGGAAGGTTATGTTGAACAAGTGATAAATGTTCTTTAGGGGCTAAAACTCCTAAGCTTGGGATGAGGGTATCACTTGGACTTTTCACTCAAACAGCTGCTGCCGTACCAGAGCTGCTGACAATTTAAAGTATTATTGATGCAGCCCAGATCGAGTTTAGCAATATATCTTGCTCAGAAATCATTTAGCGCAGCAGTTTGGAGGAGGGTGAATGTAAGTTTGTAAGGCTGTAAGTATATATTCCATGTAATATAAGACTGCAACTGATTTCACAGCTTTGGATATTTAAAAGCTAGTCATCCGGTGTTAAGCTAGACATCTCAGCTCTCTTTATTATCAATGGAAGGAGAAAAGCACTTAATTCCATGGAGTAAATCACTTGACTTCTCTCAAATAAATGTTTTGGAAGGGAATGAATCATCTTCCAGAGCTGCCTTGCACTCTGCATTAAAAGGAGAACCAAAATGAGAGAACCAGCTTCAACAGGGCCTTGACTTTGGCTTAGCACCAGGTGAAAAGACCCTAAAATCTGTGAACAGTGGAAGGAGGTACTTGCCATCACGGCTGAGGTCTCTGGTGGGTAATGTTTCTTTCTGGCTTAGGTATTTTAAGCTTAAACTTGCTAGGAAAAAACAAGGAGAGAATAGAGAATAAAGAGAGGGGGGCAGAAACTTTTATTTTGAATTTAAGTCTTTCTGAGATGTTATAGAGTAAGAAAAATATAAAAATGGGGAAAGGAGTTTTGAAATACTTAAATCACATTACATAAGCATAAATAACAAGCAAAACAAGACAGTTGAATTTCAAGTGACACTGAATACAACCTGGTAAGTAATACCATTTCTAGGAGGATGCTTCTCTGAAAGCCGGTTAGCAATAATGGGCATAACCTATATGAGAGATAGCAAAGGGAAAGGAGGTTAAGGGTTGAGCACATTTCATTCTGTTTATTCTCTGAAATCCAATTAACTTTAGCTATTTGAGAAGACAAAGCCTGAAGAACACATCTGAGGAAATGTAAGTGATCTAGACTCAAGAGGGAACAGGAAGAACTTTTTTTTTTTTTTTTTCCCCCTGCCACACATCCAATAGGGCAAATTCTTTGAATTAGGCTTGAAAGAAATAGATTCCTGCCCAAAAGCCTGGAATAGATTTTTTTTTTTCGTTTGTAACTTCTGATCTTTCCTCTGTGCCCAAGTTTGAGTCTCTAAAGTCATCACCTCCAGCAGCTTGAAAACCATCACTGCTGTTTGTGCCAAATACCTGTATTCATTAGCAGGGCCATCTAAAAATTGCTGAGTTTCTATCTTGTAGCAATCTGCTCATCACTGAGGGTTGCAATGGACTGGTTGTGTAGTCAAGCAGAAAGGATGAGCTGCATGAACAAGTCTTGAACAGCCAAGATAAAAGTATCCAAAACAAGAGGAAACAAAACCCAGCTGTATTTGAATGTAGCTGTTTCAAGAACATCCTTCCCAAAAGTTTGTCAGGACAGTAATTGAGAAAACTTCTGACAAAGATGAATGCAGGCAAATTTTTCATGACACTTTTGCAGCTCTGGAGTTAAAACACACAGCCAAGCTGGAGGACAAGAAAGAGAGAAGTAAGCTCTAAGAGAACGAGCTATAAACTAGTCATCAGGTGCATGCATGCCCAGCTTGTTATTATATCTGTTCTGATTTCAAAGGAACAGGTACATAGAGAGTGAAAGTAAATAGCTACATCATACTCAACCAGACATAACTGACCCTTCATAGACAACTACACCACATATATATGTATGGGTAAGTATATGTGTATATATATATATATATAAAGTTTCTAGAGACAAGTAAAAGCAAAAATGTTACTAGACTGTAATAGAATCAGCTGTGCCTCAGGTTAGACTTGCATATACGCATGAAAAGCCCATCTACATGGAAGTAGCTAATATGACAAATACCAGTGACAATGTTAATTATACCCATTAATTGTTGGGATGGGGAAAGACCCTTTGATAATGAAGCTCCTGCAAGAAATGGAAGGGTTGAAGTAACTATGTTATTCTGAACAAGAGTCTGATCTTCAAATAATTGCTTGAAAAAGCATTCCTTCATTTTCAGCGAAAAGTTGTGTAGCTGCATCATGCAGTTTTAGGTAAGAATTGGTATTAACTTCTATCAAATTAGGTGAAGAGGAAATACTAAGAATGTACATTAAGAAATATTAGATATTATAAAATAGAAATAGTAGAACAAAACTAACTACAATTTATGTAGATAGCAGTATAGGTAGATAAATACATTACGGAAAATCATATAAATTGACAGTTTGTGCTCTGATGAAGTCCCTAGGATTCCAGCATTACTGGGCCATCTGCAGTCTCTCCAACAGTAAGTTTGTAGGAGAACTTTCTCTTTGTAGACATGTTTTGAAAATGTCTTTCAAGTAACAGTAGAAGGGATTCATCTCACTTAACTTTAAAGGGCAGGCATCAAAGCTAAGCTGGTCCACTAGGCTTCTTTTAAAAGAAGAGAAACAAGCACCTCCAGAGGACAATTAATCTTATCTATCCTAGACACCTACGTCAGGATGGAATAAATTGTCCTGCAGATGCGCTTTTCTCCCTCCATCTATTACTCAGGAGATCTAGACAATAAGCTTGGATTAGATGCCTAACTTCTAAATAATAAAGTTAGATGAGAAGAATTCTTCCCAGTAAGACAACAGAATAGCTTGTTCTCCTTGAGTCACGGTATGTTTGAAAAATGAAGAGCAGACTTGGCTGGCGAAGGGTAGGGAGAATTGGAACCCTATAGCGCTAGACAGAGGGTCAATAACATTGGCTATAACTGAAAGGTATTAAATCAGCTCTACACATCGTTGCTGTCTATGCAATCTTCTGTTCCCTGTAGTGCTCCTTCTCCTCTTTCTCCCTAATCTAATTGATTCGTTATTAAAATATGAAAGTAAGAAGAGAAGTCTTATTAAACAGCTGTTATAGCGTATGGCTTTGAGCTACCTCCTGGTACTCTAAAAGATATGATGCCAATAAATGTAGTACTGAGTAATGGTAAAAGCATGCTCAGTGTTAGACCGGTCTTGGCCTGTTTGCTTGTCCTGTGGGAAAGATGAATGCTGGTCATGCCCCACTTGAGAAACATAAGTAGCCTGGTATCAGAAAATGAACTTGGTGCGTGCGGGGCATCAGTGCCAGTGAAAGCATCTGCTGGAAGCACGTCAGTGAGTCCTGGCTTGTTTCTGCAAACCACTGAGTTCTCTTTTCTCACTTCAGTCCTTTCGCTAAGGAGGCCTTTGGAGCTTACATCCGCATCGGTAATGAGCACGGACAGAGAAGTGGGGACTGTTTTGGTTTGGAGAGAGGGTTACCATGTTTCTGTCAATTGTTTTTTGGGCCTGCTGCTCTAGCAGTGAAGAGACAAAGAGCAGTAACAAAAACTCGCTATTTTTCAGTGATTTCATACAAGTAGTTCACAGAACTGAAAAGCTGTACAACACAAAGACAAGGGAAAGAAACAGGGTTTCACTAAATGTTCTGGTCCTAGACTATCAGTCTAGGTTGGGCGACATTCTTTAATGTGGTACTGCTAGCCATGACAGCACGCACTTTACTGGTTGTGATTCCCGGCTTCAGTCATGTAGATGCAACTGTATTTGTAGAGATTAATTTTGGAATCAAAATGTCTCTCTTGACATTAAGTAAATATCCAGTGTCAGTTGTATTAGAGGACACATTAGCTCTGCATTAAAGAGATTCACATCCACTTGCATGCTGCAAACTAAAATAGGCAATGACAGCCAGTGAGACTGGTTCTAGCTACTGTACATAAATGTGCAAACGGTTATATTTGAATCTCTTCGTCAATTTTTTTTTTAGGTCTGCAAGAATCACATTTTAAGGCCATCAAATTAAAAAGAAGTCTAACAAACTTTAAAAATAATATTGACCTGGCACAGAGGCCCAAGTCTTTATAAAGACTTGGACCTTTATTAAGTCAGATTTCAGTTCCTTAACTCAGTTGGGCATTTTAGAAACATTAGTCTTAATTCCTACAAACATCTGGCATTCAAAAAGGAAACAAAATGCACACAAAAATTATGAACATCTGCTGTCGAAGCATCTAACTGTATGGAAAGCCAACATACATAGTTCTTATTCACAGACCAAAAATCCCAGAGCAGAGAGGAGTTACCTTTCTGAAAAAAATAGGTCTGGGTATATAATCAGGAATGGACAGATTGCCCTCCCCACTCCAGCACAATCAATATACCTTGTTTTTGTCCAGCTGAGGATGTCAGCTGAGAAGATAGCGATAGTGGAATTGTGAGTCTGTGTGTCGAGTGGTATGGTGATTTCCTGAGGTCTGCATTGAAGGAGCAGGAAGAAAACTTGGCTTTCAAACCCCTAACTCCATACCTCCTACAAATCTGAGTCAGCTTCTCCAAAAGTGACAGGTCAGTATCACAGATGAAAGTTGCATTTCTGCTCCATACTCCAGAGCATCTCCGTTTCTGATTTGACTACGCAAAGCAGAGCCCCTGCTCAGACACTAACTGCTCTGAGCTAAATGGTACTGACCATCTCTGGACTTCTTGGAATCTGTGGACAGACTATCCAATCTGACAGCATTTGGATCCACATTTTCTGCTGGCTTAACACCACTCATGTTGATGGAGTAGTGCCAGCAGAAAATTTGGCCCTTGAACTTGGAGTCTTCTAAAAACCTGTCCATTTCCAAGCAACCACAGAATGCACTGCTGAGGGCACACAGAGAGTAAAGCAAATAAGAAGCATTTTTTTAAAAAATCTCTGTGAATACTTTTGGTCTGCCACCAAAAAATAAATAGAGCCTTCAGCTTTCCACCATCTGCAGCACCTGTAATTGCACAGTCCAGACTCCAAAGGGGCCCTGCAGGCTGAAGCTGGTTTTTCTTTAAGTTTTTAGATCTTATAAATGCTCCATCTCATGTGATGTAATAGAGGTTTTGTAAGATCTTTTCAAGGTTTAACTGTCTCACAGTACATGTACAATTCATTCCACTCACTTGAATCCAAATACTGTCTCTAATATGCTCTATCTTTTTCATAACATTTGTTAGCGATCGGGAAAGATTTTTGCACTGTATTCTTTTCCCCTACTGTTCCTTTTTTTGCCTGCTGGCAATAATTATAAGTTCTGCAGGACACAAAAAAACGGATATTAAATAGACTGTATATTATTAAAGATACTGTCATAGGCTTCAGTCTTGAACCAGCAGTTTGACTAATACATATTTGCCTTCCTTTGGCACATAAACATAGCAATTATTCCTGACAAAACAGAAGAAAGGGGGAAAGAATTGTAGCTATTTAGTAATAATTTAAGGTTTTCATTTATTTCTCTGCAACGCAATAATGTACATGCATCTGTATAATTGTTTTTCCTATGCATTGTAGCTGAAATGCATCCTGCTTCTTAGATCAATGACAATGAAAAATGTACACCCTATATTCTGGGATTAATTTATATTGGTTGTTTCATATTATATTATTACATTATTAATATTAACATGCCACTCCACCCCTTTAATTGTCTTTTTCTCTACATAATGATAACTACTGTGAAAGAATCCAGTTTGCTGGAAATCCCGCAAAATTTTTTTTGTCCTATTCCACTCCGAGGATATTGGGCCAGCTCTTCAGGTGTTATAAAAGTAGCTGATATATACCAGCTGAAGCTCTCATCTCTCTTTTCTAACTGTATTTAACTTCAGCTAGCAGGCTCTTGAGATAATTTGTTAACTTCATCACTTCCATTTGTGCAGATAGGTATTTGCTAAGGTAGGTAAATATATAGTTTATCTGGGAAGCTTAATTTTATATATATATAAAATTAATTTTATATATATAATTAATTATATATATATATGATCTGATGCACAGTACAAGCATATTCTTTATTTGGATCATGGCATATTTGCCACTTACCGTTTTGTTTTAAGAAATGTTTGTAAGTCGTTGTCAAATACAATTCTGACTGGAATCAAATTAATTTGGATTTGGGACTGAACCACTAACTTTTGTTTCATGTCTTCTTACAGCTCTGGTTTCTAGAAGGGGAAGAAGAACAGAACCTCTGGTGAAGTTCCACTAAAGCAACGGAATTAACTAAATCAAATTTGCTAGAAGCTAGAAGGCCAAGCTACAGAGTCCAGAGAGATGCTTAGATAAGGTAGCTCAAATCAACCTAATACCACATCAGTTGAAGACAGCCCATTTGCAATGTTCTGGGAGTGAGAGATCAGAGTATTAGGGATTTATATATAGATAATACACAGGCTCAGATATTGGTTTCATTTCTGTCTTATCCAGGAAATGGAATTCACTTCTTAGGCATATGAAGCACAGGATAATACTGTCACAGTACTTTGCTTCTAGGTAATATTTATCCTCTGATGATCTGAAAATGTATTACATACAGTGAACTTCATAGCAGCTCTGTAAAGCATAAGGATAGGAGCTGATTAGCAGACAGGAATAATACTGAAGACATAACAAGCATTTCTTCACGGGGAATGCTGTATTCAGTTCTGGTCATGGTATCTCCAAGCGTTCATTTGGATGAAACATGAAAGAAGTACTGTGGACATAAAGGAAGCTGTGTATCTGCAGAGCACGTGTCAAAGACTGGGGCCTCCTAATTTAGAGGGAGAGAAGGATATAGAAAATAAGTAATGGTGTAAAGGAATGAAGTTAATTGCCATTTACCTTTATTAAATTGTTAAAGAAAAAGGCATTTCTCTAGAATGGAAGGGCTCAACATTTAAAAGATACATAAATAATTTTTATAACATGCATAGCTAATCTCCAGAACTCACTGGCACAAGCTTAGTATGTTTTAAGGATGATTTTATTTTTATACATCTATTGAAAAAATTCACATTTACTTTTGAACAGAAAGGAAGAAGCAGCTCTTGTGCTTCAAGTAAGCCTTTAACTATTCTCTGATGCTAAGAAGAAATCTCGCTACAGATATGCTATTCCATAACTGTTCCCACTGAAGTATCTGTTGCAGCTCATTACTAGTTACAGGATATTGGACTACGTTAATAACTGATCTGGTTTAGTGTGGTTACTGTTTACAAACGGGTAGAATGAGGTAAGAGTGATTTACCTAAAATGACAGGATACTGCAGTATAGGTTGAAACAAGTTAGTTATGGTAACTGCTTTGCAGACAAAGCTGTGCTGCAAGTGGCTCAGGCTGGTTCAGTAAAACAAGCTGTTAAAAGCCATTCTGCAACCTCTGCACCTTCTGTTGCTACTTTGTGTCCTAGGAAATAAATGCCCTTGTTTATCTCGCAGCTCCATCTACTCCATTCTTCTTTTCTGGAACCTAAAACATCTTCTCCCAACCCCGTGATGAAAGGAGAGAAGGAGGAAAGTCGCAACAGCTTCTTCCCCCAAGCCTCACTCCCAGCCTTGCCAAGGCCTATAAAGTAATTCCCTGGCACCATTCAGTCTATAAATCTATAAATGAAGAAGAAAATAATACTAGTTTCTTTTTAAATGACATAAATTTAGAAGTATTGTTATCAAGATATGCATGTTCCTATTGTGTGCTTCTACTGCTCTACTGAGCTGCTCCTCAATACTCTCAACAATTTCTAGAATATGAGCTAATACCTCTTCTGACTTCTATTCCCTGTTCACACACTGGTAACTGGCCATGAAATGATCTGCCACTTGATCTTCTGCCCAGGATGAACAGAGATTCGGATCAAGTCCACGATTTCTAGTTACCGCTGACTTCCTATTCCCCAATAAAGCATTTACATATTCCTACTAAAAAGTAAGACTTCTTACTAAAATATAACTGGCTGTTAGATCCAAGGTGGATCAATGTCTTAGAGAAATGTCTTCATTCACTGACATAAGAAGCTAAACAGTATCTTCTATATTTAAAGCAAACGCTTATATCATTTTGAATAGAACATACCTATTTAAAATCATTGGGCTTCTCATTCTCAAGTTACAGAATTTTCCACCAACAAGTAACCAGAGAATAAATACGTACAGGTACACAACAAATAGATTGCCCATCTGAAACAGGTTAAGACTGAATTAGGACACGTTCCCCTCATCTCAAACATTTCAGAGTATTAAAAGAGTCACTAGCATATTTTACCACCTTCACATCACCTCTAGCACTGTTAGCGATACCCTCCGACTCTAAAGCGTGTGCTTTCACTTCTGATCAGCATCAGAAAGGAATGCAAACCCCATAAATAGCTGAGTCTGGCTTGAAGTTAAGCTTCATTATCAGCCTTATATTCTCTCTTACCACATCATTCACTTGGTAAATTATTCCGCCTTAGTACTACCGAGGTCAGTGTTAGGGGTTCAGGTAAGACTGAAAGTTGGATTAAATTCCACGACATCAGTACAGACCAGAAAAGACACCAAAATGGAATGTCAAATAAATTTTGATAGTTAACAGACTGGTGAACAAAATGAGTTATTAAACATTCAAAAAATACATTATTCACTATTATATAGCTTTCATTGTACAAATCCTACTAGTATCTTTTATGTAGATTCTAAGTCATCACAGATACACTTCTAAGAATTGTCTGGTATATGCATCAATATTTACTTTGTTTTGACCACATTTATGGAAAACTCAGAATTTTTTTTTCAGTTATCATCTCTGAAGCTTGTATTTAAACAAGCACACCAATCTGTACGTGGCAGTCCACTGGACATCTATTTGATCTGAAGACATACTGATGCATTCATGCAATCTGCTCAGATCTGTGATGTTAATATTCACTATCCATTTAAACAAAGTTTCATAAAATACCATCAGTATCTTAGCGAGAAATGCTGCAGCAGGTACTTCCGAGTTTCAGAAGATGTCTACTGCATATTATTTTCTGAGATATATAAAAAGAAATGTGTTACTTGTGCTTTCCATGTGGACAGACTATGAAAGGACTTTGGGTAACAATATCCAGAGAACACACTACTGCTACCAGTGGGTAGAGAAGCTGAAATATCTCATCCATATATATACTTGATGCAAGCCCAGATTAAGGTCAACATTGTCAGCTTTATGCTTTCCCTGCCAGTTTTGCACCTAACTTTGTGTAAAGTCTTTAACCTCTAAAAGACTGCCAGATGTTTAATTTTCTTAGTTCAGTGCTTATGCATGCACATACATGCACACCCCTTCGCTCTCTTACCCGTCCTTCCATTTTGCATATACATGGAGAAGATAAAGAATTAAAATATGCTGAAATAACCCCATTTAGTTTGCTTCTAAAATGGTTTCAGTGAACAGGGAATAGGCTGCTATTTACATTACATGACTGTCCCTTGGGTAGAGAGGTACCTAAAGGAATGGAGCTTTTGGGAGAACTGCTTTTCCTGGGCAAAAGCAGTCTTTGAAATCCCAACTCCCAAATGGCACATGACAAAAGGAGCTGAGAAGAAAAAATACAATTAGAAAATCGAGCATGCAGCCAAACAAGAAAATGCAGGCAACTTCTTCTAAATTTGTGCTTTAACTTCCTCACTGCCCTGTGGCTCTTTGTGCCTGAGCACATTTGGCGTTAAGTCGTCCTGGGCTTTCACAGCATAACGAGAGCCACTCATCAGTGCCCGTAGGCACAGCTCAGTGAAATACCAGCACCAGCCTCAGCACTGCCAGTTCTTCCAGCTTTACCATAACATTCATCACGTTTTGTGCATTTACTTGCTTTTTTTTCTTTTACGTTCTGGCCATTTCTAGATACTCCAGTAACCCATGGAGGCCCTGCAAAGGCTGTGTGCAGTGCTGGGGACAGGAACAACTTGCCCAGGTGACTTGCCCACAAAGTGGGCACCCAGCTAGCCCCTGGCACATCCTAGATCCGGGGCAGCCTTTCTTCTCTTCTATTCACATCCCTTTCTCTGCACGACTCCCAGCGCTGGTGTGATGATGTATTTGCCCACAGGTGGTAAGGAAATGACAGACAGACAGCTACGTCACCAATCCTGCTCTTAAAAAATGTACAAAGAGACCACTGGCACGGACCTATCTGCAGCTAGGGAGCCCTCCCCGAGGAGCTACAGCCGTCCGTTCACAGGTACCACCAGCTGGGCCGGTGATGGCACGCAGACTCGCCGAGGCAGTGCTGCACCAGGTGAAAGATAACCTTTCCCCTGAGTATTTGCTCCTGGGCACTGCTGCCACGAAACACTGGGACAACCAGACCTGTGGTTTCACCCAGAATGGACCTTTCTACATTATTTGACTGCTGATATTTGCCCAGAGACGTAGAAGTAAGAATACCAGGCTAATGGCTTCTTACAGAATCAGGGAGCTTATTACAGTGTTCACACATGGCACTGTATAAATAATTTTAATAACAGTACATTTAATATTTGTGTTAAGGAAGGAGTATTTGCAGATATCTAAAAACTGAGGTAAAGCAGGTACTCATCCAAGCCCCATCTAAGTAATGGCAAGCACCTGTCTGTTAATCAAGTATTATACATACTGCAACATCAGTGTTAGAGACCCCCGGGAGAATTACCGATGCCCATGTAAGTAATTTTTTTAAAGAAATCAAGTCTTTAAATAATGATATTGAACTCTTCTTATTTAGTCACAACTGTAAGGGCTTTCACTCATGCATTGCTTAGTATTAGCATGCTGCATTTATCTCTGAGTACCAAACTCCTTTCTGTCCAAAAAATGATATTGAAAATGCATAAAAGCAACATACTGTGAATAAACAGCTTATCTTGGGGGAGAAAGATAAAATTCACAATACTAAAAATGGGGAAAACCTTCTTCACTGCTGAATTTACCATTTATAGATTAATCTGTCCATTGTGCTTCCGTGAAAAGCTTTTCTGGCATTCCACTCAGAAAAACAAAATCTACATTTAAATGAATGTAAGAGTGTACTACAGCAGGAGCCTGTCAGACTGTTTTATACCTCATTGCTATAATGTAATGTTATTGATGCAACCTAGATTATGTTTGAGAAATGAGATTGTGCAAATTCTCTCTCATACATCAACCAATGTGGCACAAAATATTAGGCTACAACATTATGTAGTTCTGAAACTATTATATGACCTTAAAGTTCCCTAAAAGGCTTCAAATTGGCATATACTAAGAATTTGCTAAGGGTATGTTTTCAAAGGGAATAGCTGTTGCTTGTTTATGGCTTAAACATTATACTATGCCAGTAATAAAATACCAGTGATGCATGCAAATGGAAAATCGTGCTGCTTTTTGTGGTAAAAAGGTTAATTCCTTTGGAAGAAACCAAGTCCCTGGGTAAAAAAGCACATCTCAGCCACTTGACTAACATGCAGACATTTCAGTACAGTTTTATTGTATACAAGCGCTTGGAAAATCTAATAATATCCTGCTTTTTTCCCTAAGATTCAGCAGGTAAAAGCTCTGATTGAATTTCATCTTGATTTCATTAAATATTCATAAAGGCCAATTAGAAGGGCAGCTAAGTAGGCCACAAGGCCCCCTTCCATCATCCTGTCAAAGGCAGTCCATCAGACCGTCCTGTTTGCATTAGGGCCTGGCAGTCAATATCTTCATTCAATCTTTATGTAGTATCCCTCTAAATCACTGCTCCATCCCACTTTACGGCTTTTATGGACAGAGGAGGGGGGGAAAAAATCTAATAATTCTGAAGGCAAGATGCTTACTCGGTAGAAAGCAAAATGCAAATGAGAAAAAACATCCTCAATCAAATGTTGGAATGAAAATCTTTTCTTTAATGAGCAATGACATTGGTAGAGCACTGATTACATTGAAGAAAAACTGTTTAAAATTCATAATCAATCAAGCAAGTTTATTTTAACCTTTCATGACTAAACCGCTGGGTTATAGTTTAATTTATTGATGGTGCTTATCTCTCCCTCCAACCACTAATTTTAAAATTACAACCCGTATAGAATATGCTGAGTTGAGTCACAAAAATATATACTGATGTTTATATTCAAAGAAACATATTAGCTCTGCATGTTTCCCTTTAAAGATTCAGTGGCCTTTCTACACATACCATGTTTTTTTATATATATAAATATATATATATATATGCACTTTATTGCTGCAGCTGAAACACATTAACTCCACTGGTGCCTTGCTGAACTGAAAGACCACGTACTTGTCATTTCTACACCTGCTTGTTAGGTAGAGCAGTGCAAATACTCTTTTTCTGTGGACAAGCGTAATAAAATGCTCCATCGTGCTATTACACACCTGTACATGGCAAACAGCGGGTACTTCCCTTCCTTCAAACTTTATTGCCATGCCATTTGCAAACGTTGCAGACAAGCTTTGTTTGGTGAGATTTCAGTTCTTTTCTATACCAAATGCCCCTTTTTATTAAAAAAATAATAATAATAGTAAAGGTTTCCTGCAGTACCGGCGGTTCCCTTCCCAGAAGAACCTAAGGCATGCTGTGGGTTTCAGCAAGCAAAGAGGATTCGTCTGTATCCTGTCTGAAGCAGTTGCCTTTACTTAAATTGCTGATACATACCACACCAAAATATCATCCTGATCTATTTTTAAAAGACATTCAAGCCATCTCTTCCATTTCCTGCGTGTAATTACATAACAGAGCATATGGAAATATGGAAATATGGACAAGTGTGTGTCACCAGTCTGTGTTTGAAAGGATGCAAACTCCAAAGACCTAACAGAAACGAAACCCACTGAAATCTGCTGATTTCTGTAGGCTCTCAGTCATGTTCTTGTTAGATATAGCATATCAGTTAACTTCTTTCCCGTCTCTTGTATTAGGTTGGGTCTTTGCACAGCAAACACTGTAAGTGCTTTCCTGCACAGCAAGTACAGGAAATGTGCCCTACTTCCTTCCCACAGTATTACTCAAGTGTTCGTTTAAACAAGCTTCATCTAATCCTTAATTAATATTTGCCTGTTTTTTCTTTCCTTTTTTAAAAAAGAAGTATTTAATTACTAGCTACCTACTTCTTTTAATGACAAAGAAATTGAAGGATGAATATCACTGAGAGTCATTAACAAGTACAGGAGAAAATTGTATGCCTTTATTATACAGCTTCACCAAAAGACACTTGATGATCTAAAAAGGAATGCCATGAAAATAAATCTATTTCTGAATAGTCCTCCCTTGTTTTCTTAGTAACGTATTAGATTATTAAAGCCTACTTTTTGTATTCTTCATGTCCATAAAAGTTAGCTCACTCATTTTTGAATGGAGGTTAGAACAGTCATTTCTACCTAGTTATCCATCCTTTTCCGTACATACACAGCTCTGTTAAAATAGTATCTGAGTCCCCAGGCAATAATTCTTGTTTCACAGTCATTTTAGAGGTTGAAAAATACTGTCATCCCATTTAACACACACTGTACACTACTGAGAAGCAGGGACTGTCTTTTCAGTCTGTGTTTGCGGGTCTGTACTGCACCTAATCCCAAAGAGCCATGCAACTTGCTTCCATCTTCCAGAGTTTGACATGCCCGCCACAGGCAGCTAGAAAGAGGGAGTGATTAACAGGCTTGGGTAGCGTTTTAACTGAGTATACATTTTGTCTGCTCTATATTCCCTTTCCTAAATCTTGGTCCAGTTTCAGGAGCAATTAATTTGCAAAACAGACAACAACAAACATCCCACATAGAAGTTACTTTAAGCAGACTTCTTTAGGATAATCTACCCTATTGTTCATTCCTAACCATAAACCACCGGCATTAAGCATAAACCATCCTAATCACCCCTGGCACTACACTTCTGTTGCTTGCTTAAACTGTGAACAGAGAAAATCTCTGACCTGTAAAAAATAAGAAAAATGTCAGCTCAGTTTGCAGCTTGTGTTCAAATGATTATTTAATGACTCCATCTTGAAAAATTTACAGCTTAAGTCAACTCCTTCTCCCCACTCCTCCCCATCCGTGTTAAGAAAAACTGTTAAAACATTCACTCCCCTCTTGTACTGGTGACAATGGCAGCTAAAAAAACCCCAACAGGATGTTGGGAACCATGAGAAAAGCCATTGCAATCAAGGCAAACTGATTTTGCTGCTATGCACACCCGTGTGAACATGCATGTCGAGTACTAAGTTTGGTCCCTGCGTCCCAAGAGGGACACAGCAGAATTAGAAAAGGCATAGAGGAGGCTTTGCAACGATTAAGATGATGGATAAGCTGCCTGATGAGGAGATCTTGAAAATGCTAGGACCTTTCCATTTGGAGAGGAGGTGGCTGCAGGAGGATGTGCTTGAGGCTTACAAAACCCTGAAGGCAATATGTAAGATGAATTCTTAGTCCAAATTCTGAATAACAGAACTGTTACTCACCAACTTGCACAATATTAAACTAGGAGCCATTGTTCTTATTGAAACTGGTGGGATACAAGCTTAAACCAGACAAAAGTATCTTTTTTAAATAGCAGGTCTTGAACTTCCAGCATTGGTTGCCACAGGAGCTTGTGGAGGCAAGGTAGGCTCAGAAAAGAGATTAGAGAAATTCATGAACAAGAGGTCCATAAACAGATTCAATAGGGAACAGGCAGGAATGTATCCTTTAGCATCACTAACCCAGCATGTGTGGATGCCAAGGGGTTGTGAGGGGAATGGACTGCAGATAACGGCCAGGTTCATCCGCTGCTGCTAAACAGCATCTCCTCTGGCACTGGTGGGGACAGTCTGCTAGGCTGGGCAGACCGCAGCCTGACTCCATAGGGCATTTCTGATGTTCTTACAAGGCTCTGGAAAAGAGCATTTGAATATGAGTATGCTCTGAAAGATGTGCAAAACGGACCTTTACATGGTATTTAAAAAAAATGAAGAAGAAAAAGTTGAGCAAGAAATGTCATATGACATGTTTCTAGGGGTTACAAAACAATATACTGAAGTCTATTTTGGTGCAAAAGGCCTTTCAATGTCAGAGAACAGCAGTAAGAAAAATAGAAACTGAAATACTGTGGGGAAACGGTTTTCAAAGGTCTGAAAGGGTGGTAGATACCCAACTGCAGATGGACGTGAATGAATCATTTGTTGCCTCAGTTCTGCTTGTCTGTTAAATGAGGTTTATGCTATTTACCCTGGCAGAAAACACAGAAGCTTAATTTGTTATGTTTAAAAGGATCTTTGAGAAGCTGAAATGCAAATTGCTGTAAGATGGATCCAAAATGTGCATAACTCAGTATGATAGTTTTCAATAATTTCTACAAGTTTGCTTCACGCCCTCTAAAGCTAGCTCTTATTATTGAATGCTGACTTTAGTAGTGATACACTTAATAATAGCATTTGTTCTGTAAACCACGGTCTCATCATCACTTGAAAGTATAGAGGGTTGAATGAACTTTTAAATTCCTACAGCTTTAGCCTAATTTGAACTGGAAGTCATTTTACCTTCCAGAGCACACTTTGCCAAAATAAAAACCTTGGTTCATCAAAAAAGAAAAAAAAAGGTTTGCTTTGGGGGGAAGGAGGATAAAAACAGCTATTCATAGCTGAATAACTATGGCTAGTTCTGTAGAAAATCTGTTCATGAGGAGGCCTTAATGGATTTTGGTAGCTTAAACATGGTTATGAATCTAAATGTCAGAAAGAATCAGAGAAATCTAAGAGAGGGGTTTCCCTTCTTTTTAAGAATACATTTGTTCTGTCCATATTTCTGCATTCTTTGAGATTTTTGTCCAGATACACACCTTTCCCCCCCCCTTAAGCAGCCTAGATATGCCAAGAGAGAAATAGGAATGTTTTTCTTTATCCCCCAACAGCAAATATAATCATGTTCCCTTGCTGATTTGTGTTTGGAAATTACCATTCTAATCCAATAGTTTAATTTTATTATACCCTTCATTCTAGCAGACCAGGCAGAGAACATGTAATCACTAACAAAGGGCCAAATTCTGCTTGCCATACTAATGGGAGTAGTCCCACTGCTTATAACAGGGCTACATACAAGTGTTCCCTTTAGCTAATATGAAAGAAGATAAATATATTCAGATTCTACTATTTTCTTTGAGCTTTTCAAGAGGCATATTATTTAATTTTTTCAAACACAGTTTAATGTAGTGGTTAAATTACAGCTAGAGTAAAAAAAAAAAAAAAAAAAAAAAAAAACTTCTTCATTGGAAAGTGCAGGCAATATGATATTTAGCTTATGCAAGGATTAAAAGGCCCAACTGCTTCTAGCTATTGAGAAGTTAGTATTTATATATCAGTACTTTAAATGTTTGAACATAATATATTTTAGGATAGTTTGGCAAAAGAAGCCTGTGGACTTTTAGGTCTAAACCCACAGATTTTGCCACTTTATGCTTTTTAACAGGATTATTTGTAAATCAGAATGATGATCATGATGGGGTGTACGTGAAATCACTTTAATCAGTCTTTAGTCCCTCCTTTTGTTTAGTGCTAGCACCCATGAAGAAGGGCTCAGCCCACGCCAAGGCCTCTCTGACCTGCACCTGGCTCACACCAGAGGCTGCAAAACAAAGTATTGAGGGAAAAAATCACAGTTCTTTCTCTGCTTCGCAACCTATATTTGCTTAATATTCTTGAACCTTCCGAGTTGAGGCTTCAAGAAATGGTCTACGCTGTAAGGCGTAACTGAAGACTAGTAAAAAAAGTTCTGTCTCAGAGAGCCCAGAAAGTAGACTTTCAGAGAGATGTGTGAAATATTTGCAATATCAGGCAAAGAATGAACTATAAAAGTAAAAAATTATCCCTGGAAAACTGTTCTATCAATGCATTGTGCATATAACCACTGCCAGGCTATTAATAACTTACTTTTAAATAATCTAATTGAATATTTTTTCTTTTCTAAGCTTTTGTATAACCAAAAGGAAATGTTTGTAAAACAAACTCACAAAAGAAAAAATACAGAAAAGGGGTGTGGCAAGTTTGTTTCCTTTTTTTTTTTTTTTTTTTTTTTTTTTGCCTGAAAAAGTTAGTTCTCAGTTGTGCTTCAGGACCTAGCTAGCTCTAGCTTTGTATAAAAACAAAATTTTTCAGTTTTTGCTTCTTAAGATGTATTTCTGTCAGCTGAGAAAAGTCTTTGTCCTGTTCTTTGATTCAGTATACTACAAAACAAATACAGCTTTAAAGCCATCACACTTATACGTTATCAGGTTATATGCGCATATTTTGCTTTTTGTTCTTGACTAGATGTTATTTACACAGAATATCTTTCCTTGGACTCATAAAAATGCCTAACTGGCCATGTTTCTGATATACAAGAGTCAGTCAATATAAAAGATGCAGAATAAACTGATGACCAAAACTTGGCTTTTCCAAGCCATCATCAGCAGAGTAATAAAAATGATTCAAACATGCTAACGTGAGTCATACTGGCAGTTTGATGGCATCATTGTTTCCCAGAAAGGATGTCCATATGGAAGCCTCTGTGCTATTCACTGCAACAAGCTATTTTTATAATAGTAAAGATATACAAACTTCTTAAGTGCAGTGGCTTGCCAGAATTTGAGACTAACCCAAACAATATCACTCCTCAAACACATATTCTATCCCTCATTTTTCCAGACTTCCTAAGAAAGCCTGGGGATATATACAGCCTTATGCGACATCCCTTAAAGGAAGATAAATAATAAATAAATAAGTGCCAGGCTACTTCAGATGACAGAAGTCAGGGTTCCTTTCCAGATGACATCTGGCCAACAGTTCTCTGTCTCTTAAGCTGCTTTAGATCCACTCATCCCAAGATAAGGCTAAGGAGGACACAGTCTTTTGTAGCTGAGGTAGGCAAATTTTAGTTTTTCAAGCCCACATTCAGCTTACTTAACGTAGGACACTTAACTGATGCATCTTATTTAGGAGTTTAGTCACCGTAAGCTCTCTGTTCAGTTAATGAGAAGAGACAGACACCTCCAGAAAGCGTTTGAGCCAATATAGGGCCAGATTCATTCTAGAAATGCCTTCTCCTTCCCTGATCATTAAGAAAGCCCTTTACCAAGCTCCAAGTTAGGGTAGTAGACATTTACAGAGGCAGACCGATGCCGTAATCCAAACCAGAAAGCTAGCAGATATCACAGATCACTAATCCCATGTACTCCCATTTTCCACCAATGCCAGTTCTCTAAAGAAAGTCAAACTGTGCAAAGCACTTAAGACCCTCCGTGACAACATAAGACAAAAAAGACCTAAACTCATCTCCCTTCTTCCCTTCCCAAATGAAAATAATACAGGAAAGATTCCAATTTAGCCGCTTCCATACACATTTGTTCATCTCTGAACGGTAAACTGTGATGTTTTGGGACGTGTGTTATGCAAGTTGGTGACCCCAGTATTCTGGTGGTGATGTGAGCTAAACGAACCTGCGATGGGTTTCCTCATCAACCAAGAATTTAAGCTGGGAAAACAGTGACCTTCCCTGTCTGTGCCTGTAGAGTACATCTGCTGCCAAACATCTGACAAAAAGGCATAGTGTCTATTCAGTAAGACAAAACATAAAATTGGTCATCACCTTCTCTAATTCTCAGAGACGCATGTGAGCATTAATGGCTATGAATACTGACAAGGCTCAGACAAATTAGTTGTCTTTTTTCCGCCCCCCCCCCCCAAAGTGATCTGTTGCATCTCACAATGCACTTTTAAACAAATAAACAAACAACAAAAACTAACCAACAGGCATGCCTTCAAAATTAGTAGGTATCTGATCTTTCCAGTCTTTCTGCATAATGTCAAATGGTGAAACAAACATTTTTCTTTTTTCTTTTTTGTTTTTTGAATTTTGCCTAGGAAAGACAAGGATTCTAAATGCCATAGATAAGAGGGTATCCTGCAGTCTTTTCCCCATATCTGTATGATTCTCCCAAGATCTCATGTGGAGAGGTTTTTTTGACACAGAAGCTTTGAAGCCGAGATACAGACTAAAGGAGACCAGGAGCTGTCAGGACTGCAGTACCCAAAGCTTCTCCCTAAAACAGGATTTGGGAAGCTGCTGGGAATGTTATGAAGTCAGTGAAAAATCTCTCTCCTTTTTAAGGTGCAGAAGAAAGGAGCAAAGGACAAACTGACTTCAGCCGCAAGCAAGACCAAGCTTGGAAAGGAACACACGACGTATCATCCATCAGTCCATGTTTGGGCTTTTATCTAGAGTCACTGCAAGGTCTGGGCCAAGAGTATGCCAAACAGGGACCAATGTATCCAGGTCCTTTACCTTTACCTGACCATTAAATCTCATCTGTGGACCCCTGAATATATGACTGCGTACAACTAGTTCCCACTATCCAGGCAGGCTATTCCTCACAGAGGTATCTATAGGGCTGGGGTAGGAAGGGCTAGTGCTCTTTTGGCTTGAGTCCAGGCGCATCTAACTACTCTGAAGGTGCATAAGGGCCCCAAAATATCTTTCTGTGGCTCTGATGTTATAGTCTTCTATCCTTCTCTGGTGGATTACAGGGACAAGCGTTCTCCTTCTTGCTGGACTCCGGAAAACAACCAAAGAAGCTTTAAGTGAGTATATATCAAAAGAGCTTGGGAGATCAAGAGGCAGACAAAAATAGAGAGGATGGAGGTGCCACAGAGCTAGAGTAATTCTAAATATCAGCTGCAACAAATTCAGAGAATATCTTGATTAGGCTTTGCTAGAGGTGGAAGTTATATTGAGTGACCAACAGAACAATTTTTCTCTGCGAGCCAATGTTGTTCAGCATTAGGATTGTAGTTGTTCCTCTGCTGCTATCTGAGAGCCAAAAATCTGCTAAAGGATTTCCCCATTTCTTCATGCACAGAACATGAAATACAGGAGTAAGAACTCAGCACCAAATTAATGCAAACCTTTAGTATGTGTTGGTGAGAGATGCATACACTTTAGTCCAACTGGAGCTACTTGCATTTTCAGTTGCTAATATCCAATTCAGAAAGTCTGAATTTCAGCCATTATATAAGCAAGGATAAGGACTCATGGTTAGCTACAATGTGGATACCAAGGCAAGCATGCCAGATTTCTATTATCATGGAGAGATTTCATTACTATATTAAGCCAAGTTGCTTGACAGCTATGAAAAAGACAGCTTCATCCACTTTTATCTGAACAGTGACCTTTCCAAGAAATAATAGCATATATCCTGCCATTAGTCCTCACATGAAACTCCTGTTGAGGTCAATAGGAGTTTGGCGTAAAAATGTGAAATCAGTACTTGGCCCATAATGTTTAGTGCCGCATAATAGGCTATTGGGAAAGGATCCAATGTTAAGCATCAGTTCTCATTAATTACACTGCAGATACCATTTCTAAAGACTTTCTATCATTTATTGTGCAAATTAAATACTGAGAGCCAGATCCTCAGCTGATGTAAATCAGAATACGCTGATGAAGTCAAAGAAATAAGGTCAATAAAGACCTGTCAATGAACTCGATACAGCTAAGTCAAATTACACCATAGAGAATCTGGCCCAATGAATAATTCTCTTGTCTAATCAACATTGCAGACTTTTTATCTGCAGTGGCTGAACTTTGCTGCATATCCTGTGCTTCACATGCGGAAGGTCAAAAGATGAAATTGGTGGAAACCCTCTGCAAAGAATATACAACAGAAAGCTGTAGCATGAATAAATCCACTTCTGGACTGCAATACAGCATTTTGCCCTAGCATAATAAATAACTTTCTCTTCCAAGTTCAGTGGTTTGGATTTTTGTCATTAAGAAGCTTTTATACTGTCTTAAATATTGTAATTTACTATGTTACAAGCTTTTACTTACAAATCAGTAGAGAGGGGATGATCGGTTTTGCAACTCTCCTACTTACTGAGCTGAATTTTACAGTCCTCTGAGATATATGCAAAAGGAAATAGCTTGAACATTTATTCTGAGAAGAAGTCACTATTAAGTATGTATCTTTCTCTCCTCATGTCTGAATCTGAATTATACAGTTTGGAGTCCTGACTAATATATCTGGAACCACATTCCCAAGAAAATATATTTGAACTATCTTACAGCTTATGAGCTTTTAACGTAAGTATTTCTGGAAGTCAAAAGCCACAAATTCTCTACACAGGCATCCAGTGAATGAGATAAAAACATTTGGAAAATAGTTTTAATTAAGTTGTAGAAATCATTTTACCAAGCCACAAATATTACTATTTTTAATAATAATAATTCATAGTACTGTACTGCACTAACAAGAATATAGGACTCCGTGGCGCTAAGCACTGTACAAGCGCAGACAAGGCAACAGTCCCCTCCCAAAAAAAGTAATGATCCAAGTAATAATTCAAGCCACAGCCCCTGCTATGCTCCCGAGAGCAGAGTGTAGCATGCCACCCAAGCGCATTGCAGAAGCTAAGGTAATATTTTATGTTAACAAGTCATCCCTTCTCTGCGTATAATTTGGGCAATAACACTTGTAGGAAGTCATTACCACCCCAGTATTTATTTTGTAATACTGAAAGATGGAGATGAAACTGGAACATGTTTAGAGCATCCAGCATCCAGACACATCTAGAAAAGCACTAGATGGAGCACTTTCTGCTGCTTCTCGAAGAGGCCCATGTCAAAATCAGACCGGTTATCTCCTCCCTATTTGTAACACACTTTCAACTTGTGTTTGAAAGCCATCAAAGTAAAAAATGATCTTAAATACACAACCCGCGTGACCACATTTAAATTAAAAAGCTTTTAGGAAAAAGGGCTTGGAGAGCATCTATAGTATGTATCAAAGGTCTTGGAAAGAAGGATGGTATGATATGGGTCACATTAGCATTATGGTAAATTGGGTGAAAGAGAGTTTCCTGAGACAGCTCCAAGCAAAATGAAAGTGATTGAGAATGTCACAATATTAATTAATTAATAATTACTGCCAATCATAATGTCTTGTATAGCATCTTTTATTTCAAAGGATTCTAAGGCTCTTTGTAAACCCTACATGGATTTTTTCTTTTATCACTAATGCGTTTCTGTATTTCTGGGAAAGCACTGCACTAATGAACTCTACACAGTAGCACGGCATGAATTTTTGTCAAAATCTCAGAAAGCAAAGAATACTTTTTCTCATTGAAATTTGGGCAGAAAAACTGTGTTTGTGGCTAAGATAGCACAGTACATTTTCAATAGCAAATATTCAGTAGTTCTGATTTGCCTCAGCCCAAACCCAAGAACTTCTAGCACTACTGCGCAACTTTATAACAACTTAATTCATATTAGCTCAGAAGCAGAGTATTAATTATATAATCACTAGGGGTACGCTCCCCAAAATCCATGTGCTGTATTGAGGTTTCCTATGCAAGTACTATCTCAGATCAAGATTATTTTGCTTATGAAACCTGAGAAGATCCCAGCCCTGTTGGCATAGCAAACTCCACACCCTCCTACTTCTCTTACCAAAAAGTTAGTAATCTATCAAAGAGTCTCTTGAAATCTTCCTGATACCTGAAATTCTGAGGAAGATGACTGGTAGTAAAAGGGATAATGTGCTTTAAAATATAAAACAATAGACAAGGAAATAGATGGACTGCAAAAGAGAAATCTTTATGGACTTAGCTCTAAGGGCTAATAAATGTTAATCAAAAATGTATCTTAAAAATATGCACGAGGATCTAAACAAAGCCCTGTCACTAACCATAAAATATCTCCACTTGGTTCATATTGCCACCTTCCTATATATGTGCCTTGACCCCTGTGGTCTTTCTTAAAAAAAAAAAATATAGCGAATGAAACAGCAAAGCAACATTAATCCTTTCCTTTGACCTCAAGGAAAGCATGTGAGAAAGCACACCTGGTGTTAGCAGGATGCAAAGCTATAGGGAAAGTGCTCCCTTCCACTAAATCCAACTCTTGTGTCTGGGGAGGAGTTTGCGCTCTGTGACTAAGCATTTCATCCCCTTGTTTGCCATGCCTGAAGGCTAAAGGAGTATTTATGTTGCAAGAGTTCAGGCTAAGAAAATGATGCATCTGCAAAGAAAAGTATACACAGTTTCGCTTGAAATCCTTAAAATCTCCCCCTTTTCAGGTCATACAAAGGAAAATTCACTGTTTTAATAGGGATTTTCCTAATTTTGGTGACGGTAAAACAAATATCAGCTTAGTTTTTCAAAGTCTGAATAGTCAATTTAGCATAATTTAAAAGTCAGTGGGTTTACTGAATTCCGTAAGTCTCACATCAGGATTCAGTTTTCCAGAACACAAAACTCCTCTATATCTACCATAGTTTGTCTAGGTCATACCTTTGCCACGTCTTTGAATTTCTCCTCCCTAAGTACCAGCCTTCCAGTCTTGGTTGATGTGTTTTAGAAAGCTCTGCAAGTATGGGAAAATTGCTACTCTACAGAACCTACAAATAACCATTTTTGTCTTTTGTGTCATTTCCTAGAAATCACCTAAGCTCTGTGCACGGGGATTCCCTCCCTGCGCAGCCCACTGCACGAGCGTGCGTGCGCACACACCCAGCCACACGCACACACGCACACACACACACACACACAGGGTTGTTTTATACTGCCGTTCAGCTGCCAGCTCGTTTTCTGCTGGTCTTTATAAAATAATATCCTAAGTAGCCTATTAGCTTTAAGGTCAAAATCTTTGTCTATTTTCTAAATCTGTTCTCCCGTCCCCCCCCCCCACACACACACTTCCTTTCCTTTCATTACCCTTTCCTATCAATTATCTCATCCCTGCCTGCTGCCCATCTGAGCCAGCCAGCAGGACCCCCTCCGTGCCCGCCAGATTGTCTCATTCAGCTAGCTCTCAGGTTGCTGCTGATTGCCGTCTTTATTCATTACCAAAACACTTGCTACACGGCGCTCGGGCCCTGGCAACCAAACTCTAAATCCTGCCAGCGAGAACGTAATTACTAGCACACCACAAACAGAGACTGGAGTCTGCTGTGAGTTGTTAGAAGCAGCAGCGAGATAGACCTCGGCTATTTTCATGTAACTGTAGCTGACTACTTGTTTGTCAGTTGGTATGTACTAATGATTCGTCTTCTTCTTCTTCTTCTTTTTATTTTTTTTTTTACAAGCTTTGTCTGAGACAAAATATATGCCTAAACAAACTCACCGATGTGTCAAAGAGAGCAGTGCTTCTTAATAGCTTCCAAGTTTGGAACGTGGTGTAAGAAGGAAGAGCTTTGCCTGAGCTTTCATCTCCAGGTTTCCGAGGTGTCCGGAGCCCTCAGCGCTGTTTCACTGTGGAAGGTTTCCGAGAGCCTTCTCTAACGCCCAGGAGCCTGCTTATAGGCACAGAGCTCATATTCCTTAACTACTTGCTGAACCAAAATAGTTAGGAGACATTCTGTGCTAGGCGGCCGGAGCCTCCCCAGCGATGACTTGCCTTTCTGCCCGATCTCAACGTTACTTTCAAATGATCTTTGACAGAGATATTCTTTTTCTCTTCTTATATGCAAGTTCCAAGAGGAGTTCTCTGCTGTTTTGCATTTGATGTCCTTCCCCATAAAAACCTGTTTTAGAATTTCACTCTTTCACTGGGGAACTATAAAGCTGGCCAGCTTTGTTATTTCTAAAAAATATTTACTGGCGGAAGATCCTTCTGACGCCAGCTGAAAAGTTCTGTGTGGCTTTTGCATCTGCTCTCCAAAGCCTTAATCTTTAAAAGCACTCATGAACAAGGCAAATGTCTCAATGCTAACTATTCTCTAGCAGATTTGGAAGTTAAATTCAAGCAGCACTTATCTCCACATCAATGGGAAGGATTTATCCTATTACCTATCGTTGCTATTGACAGGAATTGGTCCTATAAATCTCCAGGATATAAAGGGAATCAGACCCAACTAAAACTTTTCAAGTAAAAAACAGAGTTTTGATCAAAGCAGTTCAGGCTTGTACTGTGAACTGTTATAGCGAGAATACAGTATATCACAAGCAAAATAATTGATATACTGAAAGAAAACCAAATAGATCATTTAAAATAAAATAATTAAAAAAAAAAAAAAAAAGGAAAAATCTTTCCTATCACTGAGTTAAAAAGACCTTGCCCCTGGATTTGTTTGCAGTGCTTTGCTTAAGGTTTAATTCTATTGATTACACATTCCATTTTCCAAAGTGCCATTTGCCTGAAGGAGCAGGTGGTGTTTGCTGTTTCCATTTAACTGATATATTAGCCATGTGGTGCACTGCATCAGTGGGCAGTATTAATCAATTTACGGCAAGATGACAGAGAGAATCACTCACAGCAAAATTGCAAGGGGAAAAAAAAAAGGACAAAAGCAGAAAAATAATGACCACTAATGGGGAACTTGAAAAGAGGAAAAAAAAATCTGTGCTTTTAATACTTCTCTTTCATAGCAAATGGAATTGGAAGAATTTAGGAACAGCTAGTGTTTGAAAGGATACAAACATTGCTATGTTCAGTGCAATACTTTGTGTAAGCACTTTACTGTTTGGCATTATGTGATGAATACACAAAGATCTCAGATACCTGCTTCGCTTTCCCCTCCTTAGACGAAAGCAAAATGCACCATACAAGAACAAAGTTAGTACAGGGCTTCTCTTGGAAGATGCATTAAGTTTCTCTATGTGAAAATCATTTCTCTGCTACACTAGCACATTTATTATTTTAATAAATATTTTGAATTTATGAACCTAATAGCAAGAGTTCTAGGACACTGAGGTGGTTGGGTTGCAAATCAACGTACTCATCAGATTTTATTTTCTTCCCAAAACCTGAACAAGTTATATGTTGTTCTGTAATTATGCTTCTTCAAAAATACATCTTGATTTATATTCAGTAAGAAAGTAGAGAAAGATGTGAAGAAGTGAGCAAATAACTTCCCATGGGTTTGAAATCTGGAAATTCGTATCTTTCTTCAAATACCACTGAAAATGCACCAAAGCATAATTTATCTGCATAGCTTTGCACTCCCAGGTGCCTTCTCAACCATAGAACAGTAGAAATAATGAACAATTGGCTGAGGAATTTCAGGGTTGCCATGGGCATCTCTAGCAGGGACCAGGAGGGCCTTGCTCTTTCCCACCATTTCAGTAGCACCAGAAGAGGAGAAGCATGTTCCTCTGTCATGGAGCCCAGCTGCTTCACGTGTCTCGGCATCCAACCTTCTCTCTCTGTCATGCTGGGCCCAGGCCTGCCCTTGCACTCCTAGGTGCTCTTTCTGCAAATAAATGCAAAAGGCCAGATCCAGAGCTGGATAAATTTGAATGGTCCAGCATGGAGTCACAGCAGTTGATGGCTCAGTAAATTTATTTGGTGGTGTGAAGCAACGCGAAGACCCGGGCTATCTGAAAGATTCCTCAAAGTCAGCAGGATCGCAGGATTCCCCTCCTCGGAGAGCAGCCTCGTAGTCTTCCAGTGGAGGAGCCAGCATCTCACACACTGTCAGCAGGCTGTGGTGAAATATCATAACGGAAACAAAACTCCGCACTTTAAATATCAAGCACCAGCAACACCAAGGCCTTCTGGAAAAAAATCAGTATAGAAATGCCTTCTGTAGTCACAAAGACAGCAATCAGAGGGAACAAAAGGAGAATGACTCTGATGACAGTTATGCCAGAATTTGGATATTAATTGTATTAACAGTATTTTCAGGATGTGGATATTAACTGTATTAATAGTATTTACATGCTGCAGGTGGTTTTTGGTCTCTCTTTGTACATCAAGATCAGATGAACAGAGAGAAGAATGGAAACCAGTGCACTGCTTTGGACACACCGCGTGAGAAGCAGAAGGAAGAAAGCTGCAGCAGCAGCGAAACAGAGGCAGGGAACGGGAAGCAGATAAAGGAGAGGCCAACAGAACGTTTCTGCATTCAGTCTGTGAAATGAATACTGTGTGCAAGTCCCAAATGCCAAACTGGATACACGTGGACAATTGTGTGCAGGCTTACACCTAGCCAAGGCGTCAAAACGTTTGAGTTGAACTTTCACTGTAAATATATGGTCATATCCATGTAGTAAAACATGTGGGTTCCAAGAATGGCTTGTAATAGCAGGCAATTAAAAAATAAATATATTGAATGCAGAAATAATAGAAAAGGAAATTTGGAAATTTCAAGGTTGGGACATCAAAAGCTCAGAGCTCAGAAGAATCGTTTGAACAACATAAGTTTAGCCAAAATGCCTGTTTAACATAGTTTTGTTAAAGAAAGGAGCTAAAATTCAACAGTTGCCACTGAAATGTAAGCTAAAACTGTAAAAGGGAAGACACCATTTAGAAAAACTGTCAAATGTTCCTGAGGGGCATGTAATTTATCTTCTTTGTCTCCTTATGCACACCATCCCCCAGAAGCTGGCTTATCCCTGAGTATCTGTATGCGTTTGCTTGTTTAATATTCTATCTTTCCTTAATATTGCAAAGTACCACAATACACTGCAACTGCGCTTCATAAATTAACAAATAATAATAAAACACTGCTTGAGGAACCTGTCTAAATGACATAATATTAGCATGAATCATCTTGTTAATGAGAACCAGGGAAACATTCTACAATGGCATATGATATTGCATAATTCAATACAATAAAGTTGTAACAGCGCTCAGTAGCACCACATCATTAAATAAATTTGGCAAACTTTTCAATTAAACACCACTTTCTGGATTTAATAAACTTGCTAATAGTTTGCTTTTGTACCTTTTGTGGTTTTTCTTCTTTGCATCTCTGGACAGAGGAAGGGTTCGAACACATGTGCAAATTCACAGGGTATAAGTGGAGATGATAAGAGTGTGAAAAGCAGCCCTGGGAACATCACTTTAAAACAGTAAGTGAAATTATATATGGGCTAATTTGCAGACTAGGGGCTTGTAAAGGAATTTTCTTTTATCCTCTTGTGGAACTTCATAGCAAAACATTATCAGGAAACCATTTCAAAAAACCATGCTAGCATAGGAATTGCCACAGTAAATGAATCCCATGGACCAATCTCTTCCATTGTTCTTTCCTTAACAATGTCTAAGAGCATGTATTTTGGAAGAAAATGCAGAAAAGCCCCAAAGCCTTACTTTAGACAACTGTTCAGGTAACGTTCCTCCCCATTGGCTCTTTCTAATTCCTAAAATGAAATATTTTAATGCTGAAGCATATGGTTTAATGTTATCTGACACTTGTTAGACTATCTAGGTGTTCTTGATACTCACACAAGGATTCAATCATACAGGAAATGCTTCTGTATTTTTGTACTCAGTCACACCTGGTGGCTAGGAGTTTCATGGGGGATTCTCTATTTGTGCACTAGTCTCTGCTAAAGCAGCAGGGAGTATTCTTGCCATACCATGGCTGATTATTTGCTGTGATGTTTGCTGTAATGAACTAAGTAAAGGATAAGACGCTTTATAGCAGCTGCTGCACATGGCACTGCCCTGGCCAAGAACTTATTAGTGCTGGCAGAGTGTGGGTAAGGGATGCCAAAAAGTTCTCAGGATACGGGTCTCAGGATACAGGTCTCCGCACCAACAGGAAGGACTACTCACCTTTCTACCCACCAAAACACAGCACGTGGAAATGGAGCTACTACTATCAATCTGAGATTCCTACATCAATATTTGCACTTAGAACTGGCTGCTCAGACATTCAAATATATGACTCTCAATATGACCCTATAACTCTCAATAGATCACCAAAAGTCATGACGCAGGTCCAGAGGACTGGCCTTAACTTTACTGATGTAAACTATTTTTTGTTTAACATACCCCAAAACATACAAAACTCTTCCCAGGTCAGGCCGCTTATCTGCAGCTGTGAGAGGACTCAAACAATTGCTACTCACGGTTCCCGAGAGAAGGGAAATACGTATCAGCAGCTGTGAAGTGCCTTCATCTCTAAAGTCAGAATTGTGGAAAAATAATGACCAACTGCAGCAACAGAAACGGTGCCTGGCAGGAGTATGTTCCCAGAGACGTTTGCTGCGCACAGCAGAGCATCTTCCCTGGTGGCTCCTTACCTCTGCCTGCCCCACTACCTACATAGCCAAAAGCTGGCTCCTTTCTTCACCTCCTAAGGAAGACAACTAATTTATTTCCTCCCCTCCCTGTCCTTCCTCCTGGCCTGGCACATCACTTCAAGTCCATTGGCATGACACAGAAGAAGGCAGAGGCTGGCCTTCATTAGCAAGTCTGCAAGATATGCCTATTTAGAATAAAAACAGCCTTTTCCACACCAGGCACCTTATCAAAACGCTCTTAATAGCCTGAGAAGCCTTCCCTGTTTCCCTTCCCTCCAGACCAGGACGATGTTTCGCGGGACACGGGGGAACCAGGGGCTGCCCATGCGAAGCTAGGAAAGGATGAATCCCAATTAAGAGATAGTGTCAGTGGAGTAGAACTTTGTCACAGGATAACGATCCCCTGCTGTTACATAAATATAGAAGCAAAACTTAGGCAGTTTTTGAAAATAAACAGTGAGGTGATGCCAAGATGTTTATATTCAGAAAGGGAAACATTTATCCCGCTGCAGTATTTCTGTTTCATGGGGTTGTTTTTAATAAATAAAACCAAACCTTCCCTCCCACCGAAACAAAAAACACCTTCATTCATGCCTTTGGTCTCGCAAACCATCGTGAATGTACAATCCTCACTGAAATCAAAAAAGAGTGTTTTAAAAGAGTATGACAAAATCCACGAGATGGAAGTAACAGAGTTTTGAGAATGTGATCAATAAAGCTTAGCAATGATTACTAATATTTTTCCACTTATTAGTAATTAAATTACTAGCTGTAATGAGTCAAATTACCTTCTGGCAAAACACCTTTCCGTTCATGGACGTAAGCCAGTAGGCAATTTCATTCTGTGTTTTACACTCACTGTACATATATTCAGCAGGCAAATTCTGACCTGTTACCTGCTTATACCTGAAACAGGTTGACAGAAGCCAGCGGAGTACGAAGTGAAAACTATGAGCAGAATCTGCTTATGAATGCTTTCGCAGTTTATTTTTTCAATTTATAACTTCTTGGTAAACGGGAACAAAAGTCCGAAGAAAAAAGCCTCTGAAGTCAAACTCTGTGTCAGTGAATTTGCCTGCTATGTCTGCCAGAAGTAACGCTCTCCTTCAAGTGCACCTGGAACTTAGATGGAAATCAGTGACTTCCAGGCGAGTGGGGAGAGCGCACGGCACGGCGGGTCCTGCGAGTAGCAAAGAAGGCGCGCGAGTGAGCTCAGGAACGTTGGACCTCGTGCCGCTGGCTGACCTGAGCTGTGGTCCCAACCTCCAGCTGCTTTTTGACCCCCTGCTTAAGGGGCACATTCTAGTTCTCGATCCACTGCACAGTGTGGGTTTAAGAAAGGGCACATTGAAGGTCCGCGTGCAGGTCCCGAGGTCTCTGGGGTCTTTGGGGCCACCCGCGCGCGCGCGCGGCGCTGGCGGGCTGGCCAAGGGCCTGCCCTGGTACAGCTTCACCTCGCTGGTGCCAGCGCTGAGCTGCTTCTCTGCTACACCAGCAAGGTGGTAGGAGGAAATATTTAAAGAATGCCACTGAGGCATCGACATGCCAACGAGCAAGAAGCAGACCAGACATGCCAGCAGTCGAAACTAGTCTCACATGGCAGACCTACTGCACAAAGCCTCAGCTGCTTCCTTTCACAATTTAGGCTCCGTTCTGTCCCGAATTACAGATTCTGTCAATTGACAGTAAAGTGTCACGTAGGTTTTTTCCTTCCAAGAGCAAGTGTGGTTTTACTTAAATGATTAAATGAATTGCATACACTTCTTTACTGTTTTTCTAGTCCTTTTTTTCTTTCCTGAGATGGTATCTAGCTGCTAGAAATAACCTTGAGGAAAATTCAGAGGTGAGTTTTTTGGGTTTTTTTTTTTGTTTTTTTTTTTTTTTTTGTGTATGTGTATATATATGTCTGTGTGTGTGTGTAAAATCAATTAGAAAGGGGAAATGCAATTTCTAGTGGCACTCTGCAATGACTGATTAATATATTTTGAATATTTTCCCGTGCACATTTGCCTTGCTGGATTCTCTTCCCTTGGAAACCGCTGTTTAGCGAAAACTAATCAACATGTCAACATTTTGTTTCTTCTTAAGCAGCGTCATTTATTACTGTCATTGCGGTGCCACTTGCTGCATGCCATCCGGGGGCCGCGAGGACGCCCGCCCGCTCGGCACGCAGGGCGCTGGCCCCGCGCAAACGGGTTCCCGGCGAAGCCGAAGCGCCGACAGACTTCGTACCCAGCACGGCGTCCGTGACATCTTGGTGTCTGCCAGCTCCCTTCTTGCTTGATTAGCTCTTGGTTACCTCAGTGATAATGTCTGGAGGCACTGATTAATGTACAATAATGGTACATCTCGCCGGAAAGATAAGCTTATAGAAGATCAATTAAACAGTGGCAATTTCACAGGCTGCGAGCGAAAAGAATGGTGCTCGCAGCCCTTCCTTGGAGCTATTTTTTAATCAGTTTCTTCTCCCTGCTCTAGAATTTTCATGTAAAACAGTAACTATCATGGGGGAAAAAAATAAATACCCTGAAAATGAAAGGTGACGGTACCCATTAAAATTACAAGGGAAAATGAATATGAATCAAGGCCCCTGAACATTCCTTTAGCTGTCAGAAGGTTACAAATTCTGCTTTGATGATAAGACAAGAAGTTTTTTCAAATGCAAACTTGCCATAAATGGTACATAGGAGAATGCCATTGTTTCATGCAATTACATTGTTGCCTGGGCAACCATGTACAAAAGTTAATGTAAGTACAGGTTTAAAGACGAAGTGTCTCCTAAATTGGAATAAAAACCCACTTAATAGTATAGATGATCCACACGAAAAAAAAAGAATGACCTGAATGTAACTATAAAAAGACCTCTTCTTGAGCAGGAGATTATAAATTAAAGGTTATCTTCCTCCTCCAGTTTTTAGTCAGTCATTTTAATAATAATAAAAGCAAAAATCATCAGGTACTACATCTTTAATAGATGTAACAATGAAAATTTTAAGAAAATGAATATTAATTTTCTATGAGAAAATTTTAGAGAGATTCATCATGTAAGTAATACAGATTTCAAAGGACAGCTGTTGCTATAAGGGC
This sequence comes from Rhea pennata, assembly GCF_028389875.1. Taxonomy (NCBI): domain Eukaryota; kingdom Metazoa; phylum Chordata; class Aves; order Rheiformes; family Rheidae; genus Rhea; species Rhea pennata. The sequence goes on along the minus strand of NC_084670.1, from coordinate 8,727,533 downwards.
TTTTGAACAGACAACAAATTATTTTGCCCCAAAAGCTGGTACTATGGGAAAGTATTTTATTGAAATATATCCAGAGATCATTCTTCCAATAATTATATTTAATACAGTTGGGGGAAGGAGAAAGCCTGTATTGTACTGGGCAGTCAGTTTTATTACTGGAATGACTACACTTCTTCCTATCATCAGCCTAGATTTAATGGCAGAATTATGGCCCATTATGTTTATTGCAATGACTTCTCCGGAACACGGTGGCCAAAGCTATATTTGGATGTGGAACTAAAACACATTGTTGGACGTATTCTTTAGGGTATTTCGCATCCCTGGTCACATGCCAAACTGCAGAATTGTCCAGAAATCACGAGAAAGAGAGGCCATGAAACAGCAAAAAAAAACAGAAAGAAAGAAAAAGATCACCTTATCATGCCTTTCTATTTTTCAGATCAAAATATATTCTGCAAAGAACTGTGCCTTTACACCCCTATTTCTACTGGCAGCTGCTGCCTCCAGGACCTCTGATGATGCTAGGAAAGGAAGAAGTACCATTTGTAGAGCAAAAAGTATACTTTTTTCAATTTGGAGGGAGGATTAAAAATATTCTTACTACTCTCTTTTTTTTCCAAATATGTGCATTCTTTTTGAAATAAAAATAAACTATCATGCAGCCTTTGTCACCACAACCTCAAAAGAGAACGTGTCCAGTATCCAGGAGGGACAAAATACAACTTATTGAAAGGAAAAATGCTGTACTACCAGAGAGATGGACAAGATGACCTAGCAGGTATTTTCTTTCTCTCATTTCACTGACTGTATGAGAAACGGTAGATGTACATAATAAAGTCCAACCCACAGTCACTGACTAAGACACCAAGGAAGTGAAATACTTAATAGAAGAGCACAATTTTGCCTGTGTTGGGAAACTGTAACTATGTTTTGCTGAAAAAAAAGACAGGTAGGAATAAAGAGATTTCTGGCAGATGTTGAAAGAAAAACCTCTTTGTGCTAATGCAGTTGGGCATGATTTTCACAAGTGCAGAACACTTAAAACCCCACATGAAGTCAATAGAAGCTGAAAGTGCTCAGCACTTCTGAAAATCGAGCCCTTAGGGAGCTGGTGAAGAACAAAGAGCAAGAAACTTGTGCCTAGGATAAACCGACTGTCAAAATTTGTAGAGCTGCCACCGTCTTCTCATTTAAACATGTTCTTAACACCTTCCTCTGCCTCTGAGTGATAGCTACAAGTCACTCCAATCTGGCACTGGTTAGGCAAGTGGCAAGCTAAGATTTCTACTTTTATGCTAACGCATTTGTTTTAGAATTATCATCTTGCCTGTACAACTCCACATCCATCGCTGTTTATCTATTTAACACACCTGTTGTGTCTTGTTTCCTACCCAGATTGAAGTTATTGGAACGGATACATCCATAAAACAGCAATTACAAGTAATCAGTTCTCCTTTTTTAAAAATGTATTATTAAGGTTCTCTCCAAATTTGGAAACCCCAAAAATTCATAAATTATTCAGCTTCAGCACAGCGGTTATTAACCTGTGCTTGTAGAAATGCAAAATTACCAAGTTAACATTATAAACCGCAGGTAATTGGAAGGTATCAATCTTTTGTGCATCTGTCAAATTAGAGAGTTATATATCAACACGGTGAAGAATAAAATGAAATTGGACATTGAATCAGTCTCTGAAAAATGAACTGGCCACGCCAACAACTGTAGCATGCTCCTGAGGAAATATGAAAACTTAAAACATCTCTGTGCGACAGAGAAATGAGATCTTATTGGAATTCTTATGAAGAGGAAGGAAAGTCTTGGCATGACTCATAAAATAATAATAGTATGAATAATACTTTGCATTGTTTTAGTGCCTTCTATCTTGGGAGCTCAAAGTAACTTTATAAAAATTAATGGATTAAGCCTGACAATACACCTTGGAGGTGTACTATTATCTTTGTTTTACAGATAGCAGACCTAAGGCAAACAGACTGTACATTTCTTGCCAGACTAACACTAGGAAAAAAGCTTCAAATACTGTCTTTGCAGCAAATGCCATCCTTCTGAGAAAGCAAGGCATGGACGACCCATTCCTCTGTCAGTGTCAGCTACAGCCCACCAAATAACTTTTAAAACTGATGGTCAATGACATTTGAAGGAAAAATGTCTCAAGAACTATTACTTTCCTATTGAAAACTGGAGGCTATAGAAGGCAAAGATCTAACTCAGTATTCCTCCGACAACAAATTTTACATCTTCCATATTTTCTGCTTGGTGACGATGCCTGAATAACCATCATGTTACTGCACAGGGCTCAGGACAAGCCATCATTTGTTTTCTTCTGCCCTGTGGATCTCATGGAGCTTGTCTGGGGAAGAGGGGACAGAATCAGGGTTATCCTGGTGGGATTAGTGGACATCAAACATAGATCTACAAGATATCAGAGGTAAAAAGATCTAGTCATAGAATAATTATGTACGCTTAGTTAATAGCTAAAATTTATTTCAGGATCAGTCCCCTAGAAAAAAATACCAAAAATCTGAGTGTCAAAATAAATCTTTCAACATCTGTCCTTCATTTCTCCCTAATGATATGTGTTTGGATAGTCACCAATCCAGTGTACTTTGGAAAGATCTTAATCTGTCTGAACTGGAAAAGCTGTCACACTGAGATAAGCTAGAAGACCACAATTTTACTAGAAAATACTGTCTAGAAATTCTTTCTGTAGCAAGGTAAACAGTGCCAGCTAACCTACTTTCTACAGAGCCAATGGAAATATTTTTCAAAGAAAACCAGAGGTTGACATACCCAGATGCATAAGAATTTCTCTACACCTACTTATATACTTGTCTTTTTAATGACCGGGATCCTATCACTGTGCTAGTTTAGCTGAAATGAAATTTAAAAATCTAAGTATACATGCCTGTGCACCACTACAATAATACTTCACTCACACTCAATGACTATAAGTATAAATGTAGCCATGCAGGAATGTGAGTAGGTGAGCTTCATATGGATGAAGAATCCAGCTGGATTCAGGTCCTGGGCAAGACAGAATTATGTGGTTCATTAAGACTCCTGTATCCAGCCAGAGTAGATCTTACTGACCAGAGCAAATTCTCAGAGTGTACTGTTATAGGTATATTATTCATGTAATGCCACAAAAAATTAACACAACAATGAAGAAAGACCTTCTTACTGAAGGGAGACAAGAAGTATAATGAGATTCCCAAATATAACACTTAAAGTTTTCAACTTTCTGTAGATTTTAAAGACTATTGTGAGAGTCCTGTGGATTCCTTTAAAAGATAACATTTATATAAGGTATAAGACCTAATTCATTTCACCTCAGCTGTAAAGCTCTAGGGATACAATATATATACGACCATGCCACCAGGGCTAGACATCTTTGAAGAATCTTTGCATTTGAAGTTCTTCTATCTCCAATCTGATTCTACTGATCTCTTCAAATCTGAAGAGCATGCAATATTTTGGAGAGCAATCTGGAAGTATAGCCGATGAGTTCCCCGTTTAAGAATAACAAGAGCTAAAAAGATAAAATTTCCAGGATTTCAGTACTGTTTGAGAGTCAGGTGGCTTCATTCATGCTGATCCTTCACATTTGGAAGCAGTAAAGCAGAAGACTGATTTATAGACATGACTGTGGAGAATGCCTCCAGCACAAGTCTATATAGGAGCACAAGGTACAACAAGTTTTGCTCCTTGTGTAATCTGATAACAGTAGTAAGAAGGGAGAGTATCTCACCTGCACTTTTGATCCCTCAATGTAAAGGCTCCTAACTCCCAGCTAGCGATCGCACCAGCCAAGTACACCAGAGGGAGAGCAGCACAGTGGCAACATGCTGACAAGGTGATTCGATTTCAATCAGCATTTCAGCTTCAGCTGACAAGTCAGAAAGACAGAGTGGGGGACACATGGACACAAGGCAGTGATACTCAGATACTCAACCGACAGTGAAATAACATAAAGATTGTTTGATCTGCAGATTGACTTATGCAACAAAATAAATTTCCTTATTATTATTTTATCGGACATAAAATTGGGGGGCATATAATTTGATAAAATTATTTGCATCTCAAAAAAAATCAGGAAAATGTGAGTAATTGTCGCTTTTCAAAAGTGGTGCAGAGGTAACAGCCAGGGGGAGCTCCACTACTGGTCAGAGGTGAGAAAAAAATTGTCAGAAGGTCCAAGAGCTGCTACCATCACTGAACAGAGGTAAAACTGGCCACTGCTAATTAAAGGCTCTGAGTAGATATCCCAGGATTTTAAGGCTATGGGATTTCCCACCAGTTACAAGCTTAGTGGATGCAAAAGCGGGGATCTATTACAACTGGCATTTTTGGTGAAAATGAGCTACACTTCAGATCTATTTTCCCTCAGGGTTTTGAAGAAGGGGGACAGATGGTTGGATAATTTATACCATTTGGCATGTGGTTACATTTTGGGGGGGGGAGAAAAAAAGAAAAGAAACCAAGAGAGACAGACAGACATGAGCTATACATATCTGAGTAGCGCTGCAACGATTTTAGACACAGATTTGCTCAGGCAACGCCACCAGTATGTGTCACTAAACATTATAATGGTAATTTTAGATGAAAGATAGGGATTGGTGATTCCTCTGCAGAAAAATTAAAGTGGACAATGAGAGCACTCATTTTATAAACACCTCCATTTGAGGAGCTCAGAAAGCTCTTGCAGCCATTTGTTTACATTAATACACGATCGTGCTTTTCATCTCATATTCTCTTTCATCATAGGATTTTAGTTTTCAGTGACTTTAGCTTCTCCAGCACTTCTGCTTGAAGTAAATGTTACTATTTGTCTCGTGCAGTGAAGAAAGAGGTGAAGTTCTAGCAAACAGTCCTGTAAGTGATCATATCACAGATTTTCCGAATGAGATGCTCAAATGTCGTTTCATGAATTTCAGAACATCTAACAATGAAAGTGAACTCAGTGGAGAAGCAAATGCTCGACATATTCACCGACCTGGTCACAGCAAGTCTCCTACTGGGCACTGCAAGTGGAAGCCCCCAGATTAGAGGCCCCTGTTAGCCTGGCGGCCCAGGAAGGTGATTAGTGTAAAAACCCTTTCCAGTCTGTCAATCTCCATACCACTGCAACCACCAGTCAATTTTAATCAAATTTGTTGAAGAAATCTCCCTGATATTAGTTATACAGGTTATACAGGAAAGGAGAGAGATTCAGCCTAGTTCCCGGCTGAGGGCAAACTCTCAGCGTGAACTTGACGGTGTTGGCAGACACCGCAGCTTCCAAACCAAGCAACGCCACAGGGAACCGGTGTGCATCTTACACAACTATTTGCACACCAGTCCGAACCAGCTACCTTGCTGGAGGTCCCCTTGCTGGTGGGGGCATGAAGGTAGCCCCAGCAGCCTCGACTGCCAACCCCGGGTCTGCTCAGTAGCTAACATTTACTCTCTTAAATGTGTTCCTCCAGCAGCCACCTCAGGAAGGTCTCAGAAAAAGCCAAAGCAATCAGAATACGTAAGGAGAGCTGTGTCAAATCTAAAGCTGTAAATATTAAAAACCCATCACATGAATATTGCAAAGCTAAATGCTGCAGGTTGGCAGAAAGCCCACAGTTGCCAGCGACCTTCTCCAGGAAGCGAAGGCCGACCTCCAAACAGCCATACGGGGGGTCGCGCGTGTTTGTGTTTATCGTGCATATAAATAAACTCTGCTCTGTTGACTGAGTTTGCAGGACATTTACAGTAGTTATTAAACCCGATCTGTATTGTTTCAACCTTTCCAGAGCTCTGCCAATGTTTGTACAGTAAATGCTCTCATCTACAAAAGAAAAGGAGGAAAAAAATAAAAACCTCAGAGTGACAGTGTTGGAGGCGCAGGAGGTGTACACCTAGCCACCGGCAGGAGACGCGTGGGAGAGAGGCCCCAGGCACGTGGCCCCACGCAGGCAGCCCCTACACCTCCCGGAGCGCCTCTCTCGTGAAACACCAGCAGCCCGGCGTTCAGAGGGCTGCAGCCCACCAAGCCTTTGCCCACTCAGAGCCGGAGCCGAGGGTGGTTGCTCCATCCCGGCTGCTCATCGCTCAGAGGAGTCTGGAGGTGGCCACGGCGGTACAGACTCTGTGGTGTTTACACCAAAACCCTGATGCAACTTGCTGGTGCAGACTGTGAGAGGCACAGAAATCTGAAGAGAAATGAAGAACTTTGGGAAGGCTTAAAACCCCCTGTTCAACATTGAGAGCTTGTGCAGCACGAGAGGAACACCTGGCTTTGCTCACAGGACTTGGGTTTCAGCTGTGTAACCATCTCTTCAAACATTGCAAATTTAGACAAACCCTACAATATCTAATCCAGGCTTCCTGCAGTGTAGCAAAAATCAGAGTGAGTTTGGAAAATCTCAGACATTTTCAAGGGGGGAAGAAATTACAAAGGAAGATCTTTTAATAGTGGAAGAGTTGGTGAACACCTTAGACATATCTCTGGCGCTAGAGGTTTTTATTCACTTGGCTTTTAATTTGTTTTCACAGCGGTTTGAACAAATTGGATTTGTTAATTAAAGCGGTAAAATGAAATGCTGAACATTATTGACTAGATGCTAATTACATTAGAAGAGATATCGGGGGAGGGAGGAGTCCTTGTTTTCAATAGCCAGGACAAATCATATTAACAGAGACAAGTGATCAGTCTGAGCCTAAATTCTGCAGGGAAAAAACTGTTTACATGTTGTGGTTTAATGTTTATCATTCATGATCTTCAATTGGCAATACCAATAGAAACATGATTACTGCAGCTTGCTTTTGTACTTCTTTTCAAATTTCACTCTAGTTTGTAACATTCACTAAGCAGAGGTCATTACCCAATTAAATGCAATGATGCTCACTGTGCTAATCAGGAAGGACATTATTTTAAAGTTGGCCTCATGAAAATGCAAGCAGCTCACATTCCAGCTCTGAAAGGCCCTTTGAGTCTTCAAGCTGTAACTTTTAGTATTAAAAAAATTAATATCAAGTTGATTGTTTTGTTTCTTCATACTCCCTTTCCTTTTATGACTTTAATTTCCATATTAGCATACTGTTTGCAGTAAAATTTTAATTTTCTCCTCCATGTATTTGTATGAGAATGGCTGGAATTCGGTATTACTTTATTCAATACAATTTAACATGAATCTACACCATATTCCTGCTAATGTCCACCACACAAACTCTGTGAGGTCCCAACTCCTGGCCCCAACACTGCAGGTGTTAAACAGCGTACATTCACCATACTGCTTTATGACAACTGTCTTCAAAGGAAAAGTTCTGTAAAGTCCTACAGATTTAAAAAGCCAAGAAACAGTGGTTCCTAACGTATCTAAGTCTCGCCTGAAAATAGAACATAGGCCCTAAATCACTCAGTTGATACTTAAAATTCCACTCTTCATGCCTAAGTTTTTTCCAGATTTAAGCTCTAAATATCAAAATGTCGGAGTCAAAGTAAAATCTAGCTTATACTCTCAGAGTTGTATTGACTCTGCAGTACTAACAGATATAATAAAGATTACTATAAGCTTCCTGTGCCACTACCATCAGATTCAGGATATGGAGAGGATTTGCTGAGTAAGAGGAACCATTTTCAGATTGACGGTTTTCTTCTTCTCCGTTGTGCTGTCGTAATCACGTTCCTCTTTCTGGACATCACCAGTGTTCAGAACTGAGTGTTTCATAGATACATAAGCAGAGTTTTGGAAAGAGTGAAGGCGTTTCATGCTGAAAGGCATCAAGTCTCTGCTGCTCATAAACAGACTGTAAACAACAGATGATGTCGCGTTATAAAGAAACAAAGAACAACTGTAATGCTGACAATCAGCTTTAAAGCTCGCTGGGCAAAAGGAATAAAACATCTTTCTTCCTTTAGAGCCCCAGCAGAGAAGCAGCAATAAAATGATACAGAACTAATAAATGCAAATGAAATAAACTAAAGCAACAATTTACAGGTCCAAGAAATAAGAGTAGAGCTCAAAAACGTAAGCTCCAGCCATCAGTAAGAGCACACTCAGCTGCAAAGGAAGGCACCCGCATTAGCTTACGCAATGAGCGCAATAAAGCCCCAAGCACAGGAGTGTGATAATTTAAAGGTTCTCAGCTCCGGCATGTTGAGAAAGTCTTAATAGGAACAGTTGAGAAAATAAACAAATACGCTTCCTGATAATTGTAAAGAGCACGTGCTTTGTCCCACAACACACAGAATGGCCTATATGGCACATTGCTTTTTTTCTTCTTCTTCTTCTTCTTCTTCTTCTTCTTCTTCTTCTTTTCTTTTGAAGATTTAAGTGTCTGACAGCAACACAACCTGGCTGGGCCCGGTATGGTCCTAACATAGCGAACACTCACCCTATGTGTAACTTTAAACACTCAAGCGGGTTCCTTGAATTCATGTGTGTGTAAGTGGACACTGAGTGCTTCAAGCATGGGTGGCCTCCAGGAGTTGGGAGGCCCTAGGAATGGCTGTGCATGGGGGGTCTCTCCAGCTCTGAACAAATTCGGTCAAAACCTGCACATATATTGTAAAATACTCTTTGCATATGCAGTTAGTCTGACACAGTCACTATAGAACTATTAGATATGCCATGGATAAACTGCAGGCAATTTTCACAGTGGTCCTAGGAATTTAGAAAAGTAGCAGCCTGCTCCAAAAATAGTTCAAAAAGGGTCTCTCATATGCCTTTTATAAAGGACGTGGAATTTGACATTATAATATGGAAAACCTAATATAATACAGACAGATGACAATTACAGCATTGGCTGATGGGTCTTTGGAGACTTTTTCAAACTGTGGAAGTAAGACCTGGACCTCAGGAACTCATCTCTTCAGATTACTCCAGCTTCAAAAAGAATTGGAAACTCATTCTCAGGATATTGCTTTTTCAAGTTCTTACTTAGAGACAGCAGAATAATAATCAAGAGTCCTATTCTACCTGCCTACGCTCGTTCCACTCATCTACTAAGCGTAATTAAGATGTTTGAGAGCCACAGCAGACAACAGCTGGGACTGGCTAGTACAAGTATCTGATATAATTCTTTACATCAGCCTCTAGGCCAGAAGTTTATCCCAGATCCGAATATATTTAAGTATTTATATTTTTCCCGTATCTAATGGTAAATTTATTGAAAGATTCCTCTCTAAGGAAATCCAGTACTCCCATACACTACCTCTCCCTTTTACTAGTTCTAATTCTCTGTTGATATATATTTAACTTACAGTCTAAACTGTGAGTGGCTTGGGTGTTTGGTTCATATGAGAAGCCTCCAGACCAATTTTCCTCCTGAATGAGATGCATATAAAAAAGAGTGAAGTTTATGCTTGATCCAGATTCTGGGCCAAAGGAATGCAAGAGATCAAGAATTAGAAGCCTGAAGTAAAATGCATGGAAATACCATACAGAGGAAATTATAACAACTAATGCTTCTTCTGAGCTCCTGCTGTGCTAATGTGGTTTTACAGATACTTAGCATAGGTCTGTGGCTCAACAAAAGAATTTAGCTCTATGTTTACATGAAAGAAGTAATAAATTTGTTACAATCAGTAAGCAAAATTCAAAAGGATTGGACATCTGCCTTGGAATCTGCTTGCTATACAGAAAACAGTTTAATATTGGCAAAAAAACAAATCTAAGAAGTATACAGGACTTAATTAAAGGAGACGTGCTTAGAAAATAGATATTAAAATGACAATTCACTCGTTTTGGATTAGAGATGAAAAATACTGAAGGCAAAGCGTAAGTTTTAGGATGTTGATTGCCTCATGCTGCCAGATAGCCCACTTCGTTAAAACTCGCTTGATGCCAGCACAGTAAAACACTAGCACTGGTTAAGGGGCCACAAGGACAATACTGCCGTCTCGAAAAGCTGGGTGTTTAGCCTTTGGTCTTCAACAGTATGCTTATTTGATGAGCCTTAAGCATATGTCAAAAAGTAAACTTTACAAACACTGCATGAAGGTATGAGCTCACACCTTCCCACCAGAAATACCTGCTAAAAAGACAAGAACCTTTAATTTATCACCTTCAACAAATCTGAGCAAAAGACACAGATTTACTGAGAATTTAACTATTTAGATCTTTTCTTGGTACCTCTCGGGAATAGAAAAATCAAAGCTCAAAATGACAAGTTTATGTTTGCACATTTATTATCTTTCATATTCCACCAACACCCATTTCAAAAGGTATGTTTTGTTTGTTTTTCATATTGGTGTCTAAGGACCTTGGGCACACGGCTGTTCCACTTCTCTCGCACTCTGGCCTGGAGATGTTAATCCCTGGCACCAGAGGCACATCTTCAGCAAAAATATGCAGGTGTGAAGCTGCCTTGCAACAGGAGAAAATAAGAGTCTACAGGGCTGTTCACTGTTTGAAGCCAGCATTGTTTGGATGAACAGGTAAATTTATTCTTTGAGATACCAGCTTGAGGACCAAAGACATCTGTCTAGTTCATGCCCAACTTTTGAAACAGAACAACTGAGGAAACAGCAGTAACATGTTTTGGCTACCAATTCCCCATTAATTTGGGGTTCTTCACTAATATTAATTTATATACCAGTTCTTCTTACATATGCAACTTTGCTTATCATTAGAGATAACATATCAAAAAGATAACAGTCCTGTGCTATACAGGGTCTAGCACGGTTTGTGCACTCGCCTGTGTGCTGCAGAAGGGCATCCCTCGGGGAGAGGGCAACGGGGGCAGGAAGGAAGGAAACGCAGGCCACCTTCAAAAGAAGTAGCGCTGTTCCTCACACTAGCTCAAAAGCAGAAAAGGATCTCCTCTTTTTAGTGCCTTCACCAATCCTCCATTCAATGCCTGGTTATTTAATGCCAGGAGGCAGGAATGTAAATCGCAACAGGAGGCAGTTCAGTCTAACTTCTGACACTTTCTCATAAGATAAACTTCATATTTGCTTTGTATATTCTTTTCTTTGACTTAAGCAGTTTAATTCATGTTGTGATTTCATGACAATTTTACCCTTTCTATCTCTACATAAAATTCTAAATGTTATTTTGCCGAGCAATTCAATGAGTTGCCAGCTGAGGACTGTCTTCTGGAGCATATACAGCTCCAGATAGTATGAAAACTCTGGGAAGCATTATCCCTCTGGAGATGACTCCATTTTTGAGAAGTATGTCTTATCTCCAAGATCAAAACCTTGCTTTCTGCCTGCATTTCAAGAAAGCAAGCACCGCAAGGGCTGCTTGCTAGGGAGCGCACCTCGGAGCCAGCAATGCTTCAGGAGCTACAGCTGGCTCCGAGAAAACTTAAGGGGGGAGGACATACTTGGTGACCTTGCTCAGGCAGCTTTGTGGCAACTAGCAATAATAGAGGTTGTGTTTGGGATCATCGCCAGGAATAAGTGCCCTAAAAATGAAAATAAAAGGCCAGCACCCAGTTTGGACAGCCGTTTCATTTTCAATTTCCACTAATTCCTAAGTGTAGTTAATGAATATGAAGAATTTCAGTACATCTCTTCCAGAACAGATTAAGGCTACAACCAAAGGCAATAAACTAAAACACAAAATATAATTGAAAGAGTAGGAACTGTAAGTTCTCGGTCAGCCTAATGGATGTAGCAAGTGAAGCAATTTCTGAGCACTTGTTGAGTTCCTTCTGAACAGTCCGCTGCCACACTGATGACTAAGCAGTAGACCATGAAGTTTGTCACAGGAGTGTTAGAATCAAATTAGCAAGGAGACAAAATGTATCTTACCTCTGAAGAAATTATCTCTGGGTGCATATTAGGAGCAAACAGAAATTTACACCACAGTGGCTTGGATTAAACCTACTGCATCTTTACATTTATTCAGAACTACATCAGTGTTGAGGGTGTTGCTAACATTAAGGTATTGACAGGCACACATACATAGCAAACATTTTCACCTAATACCATTCTGGCAGAAATGCACCTACTTATACAAAGCCTAGGCTCTGGCCTACCTAATGTACATTAAATCGAATGTGTAAAGTTATAATTCTGTCCATAACCATTTTTTTTCCTTTTTCTGCAGGGGAACCACATACACAAGATAACCCAAACGCTCGGGCCATCCCAGCACTACGGTAGGTGACCCTGTATGCTAAACGCCGTCCTCCTCTGCAGTAGGGAGGTAATCGTTGCCTGCTCCATTACAAGCAACACTGCAGAACTGTTAACAGTAATGATGCCCATCACACAACGCGGTAGCTGGGTGATTTAAAGGAGAAGAGCCTGGACTTGGAATTTCTTTGTTCTGCCATTCACATGCTATGGAGCCTGAGCTCCGTTCGGAGCTGACGTTATGTCAATGCACTCATTACAGTTTAGCTGAGGTCTGTGTATTGTTCTTCATATATATTCACAGCATACAGTAAACTCTAATAGCTCCTTTGGAGCTGTTACACTGTATGCTGTAAATGGTTATTAACAATAGTATTCATTCATTTACACGTAATGGATTCATAATAGCAAAAGTAGAGTGAAAATCTTACACTGTAATATGAAAAGTAGATACTGCATAAAGGCAGCATTTTAATACTCAATACTCTGACTGTTTTAATTATTTTTTAAATATCAATAGGTCCTGGTTCAGTAGCTTGTAAAATTACACAAACCAAAGCAGCCGTTAAGTCAAAAGAGCACAATGAATAGTGTGCACAAAGCCGGAGATTTCGCAGGCCTAATTGTTCCCAGAGACGGGCCCGTGGCAGGGTTGGGAATCCTCCCCGGCGAGGCTCTCCGCCAGGGAATGGACGCGAGATCTCCCGCTGGATCACCGCTCCCCTCTGCCGTGGTTGCCCACGCGGGACACCCGCCCTCCACTTCACGCTCCGCATGCTGGAGGGTGGGATGAGGAGCAGAAGGAAAACCACCTGATGGGAATTCGTGCATCCCCTTTCCAAAATCTGTGGACAGGTGACATAATCTCAGCCTGTTTACCTACAATGTGTAATGCATATGTCACTTATAATGTCTGTACTGGCACAAATCCTGCTTCCTTGCAAGAGGAAAATTTCAAAAAGACTTCCTGGGGGGAAGCATTCATTTTGAGCCAAAGAATACGCTGCTAGAGCCTCATTTTTTACATTCCTTCAAATAAAAATACCAACAAATAATTCAAATGGATCCAATTTAGGAAGGACAAAGACTCTTCAATGAAAATGTCCAAGTCCCCTACTCCCTACAGACACAGTGGGAGAGACCTAATTGAGCCTAACAGATGCTAACTAATCAGTGACTCTGAGAATGACGCTGAGAGAAAGGAGCAACTTTGAGACCCTTTCTAACAAATTGAAGAAAACATGTTTTTCCTTTCAGGTTCTTTTAGGGTTTAAGGATAAAGCCAACTAAAACTAACCAAAGAAACTGATTTAATAATGGAGTTACTAGCAAATTATGAACACCCTATGAACACTGACTGACACCACTGTGAGAGAGCAGTTGAGCTTCAAACATAGGTTTGCTCAAGTCATGTTTTAATTATCTAAGACGTTAGTACAGTTGGGCGTTTATTTTACCCCCATATATACGGAGGTATATAGGCTTGAAGCATTATTCTTTTTGCTGTTTGATTTTAATAATCTGAGATGACTTTTATAGTGCTTCTCTCAGCACAGTCTTGGCTGGTAGAATGTCATGAGAATATCAGGACTCATTATTTCAGCTTAATAATTGGTTTCTTTAGTCATCCAGAAATCTAATGGAAACTGTAAACATCAATACAAATTTAGCTTTAGTTGGTATCCTTGGAATACCACTAATTTAGCCATTAGTTAGATTGCCTCGTAACTTAAATGCAATGCCTTTGTTCTCAAGCAGCAAAATGAAATAGAAGAAGAGGAAAAAAACCACATGTATTCCTGATAGCCAGGACTAGAAATGGAGCTGAAGGGAAGTTTTACCAAAAATGTGCGCATATTTATGTGCAGCATTAAAGGTATCCAGTACTTGGGACTAGCAAAGTCACAGGAAAAGCAGCCCATTTTTAAAGGAATCACTGGATAAACTGGTTTCTGAAGCGCAGTCAAACACCCAGGAAAATCCACCGCAGTTATTTATCACAGAAGAATAATTTGCTTTAATACTTGAGTACTTTATGGTGACTAGTAAAGAACAAATGTTATTCTGTGCTTTATTGTTTTTTTTATTTTTATTAGGTTGTACAAATATACTGTAATTGTACTGACATAAGCCATGTTCTAATTTACCTGTATTTTACAACCGTTGTTTTTGTTCTTACACTGAAGGTCAACGATACTAGTTCACTGGCAAGGGCGTTCAAAAGCATCTTAAAAATTGGTAATATTTTTGAAAAACAGAATCACAAAGATTATAGCTATGCCATTTATTTTTGCCTGCCTATTAAACAACTATTTCCTTGTATTTTATATGTGTAGCTATGTAATATAATTAGCTGAATAGCAATGACATTTTTACAGCACTGTAGATAAAGAGCTAATATGTTAACCCCCAGGACCCAATCTTTCCAAGGTGAGAGTGTGCTCATTATATCCAAATTAGTAGCGATACAACAGCAAAGGCAGTTATGTATCTTATCTTTCTTGCAAATATATGTATTTATACTACTCTACAATGATTTGCCTTAATTTCCTGGCTATAAATAATTGGAAACATACACTTCTGGTTCACATTAAAACTGAGTTTTAAACTATGAATGCCACAAAGCAAACCAATTGTTCTTTTATATCGGAATGACAATGTTTACTTCTATAACATAACTACCTCTTTGTTCATAGGAATGAAAAATAAAGCTTAATATATTCAGAGCTTCATTGCTATTAGCAACAGACAAGCCTGCTTTGCCTCAGATAGCAACTGATTAAAAATAATATTCAATTGTAATTATCAAGATTGTACGCAATCACCAGAGCTACTGTATTGCAGGCATATTTAAAACCTCATGGACAGAGGGCTGGGAAGGAGGTTAAAAAATCTTAATGTGCAAGCAATTTGTATGATCCGCAAGGTGCATTAATCGACACTGAAAACAAAGTCATTTCTTCTGCATTCCTAGTTACATTTTTATGTTTAACTATGTTCTGAGTGGTGCCAATTACCAATGTGATAGCTGCAGACTTGATTATCTCCCCGATTTTAGAGAGTCCTGTTCCATTGATAAGGATCTCTGGTATACAGTCTGTATCACACAATGCTACTCCGTCGCCCGATATTGAGTTAAAAGGACCATAAATCCTGCTTGGCAACCTGGTCTGCTGGAATAATGGAGAGTGCTTGGCAGCAGTGGCTGAGCTGTAATTCAAGCTCATCTCCTCAGACAACTGGAGAGGGACACACATGGCCGCAGAACTCATTTCAGAGTCTGAAAGCCATTAAACATCTTTTGCTGGCTTCTACACGGAGGAGTGTGATGCCAGAACCTCAGTGCCAAGGGATACCCAACGGGAAGGCATATGGTCTGCTTTCGCTTGCGCTGAAGAGTTCATTCTTGTTATTTAAAGAAATAATGGAATGTATGCGTCTTTCTTTATCAACAGCCTACCTGTTTTAAAGGAGGAATATTGATATATGATTAAAACGAATGCAGTATTACTACCCATTTCACCCTGTGCGCTAGCTATGTCTGCAAAATGGTGCAAAGAAGCAGAGGAGAGACGCTGCAGTCCCAGGAAGAAGTCCAACTAACTCTGGAGTTAGCTCCAAGGAGTGCTCTGAAAAGTGCGAGAGGCCTCACCCATACCTCTGCCAGTCGTGTGGTAAAGCCACGTTGTGGCCGTAGCTGACCCACAAGACAGGTCCTGCTGCCGTTGATATATTGCAAGTACAGGAGACTTCTTACTGCTCGTGAGAGCAATCAGTGCTCCCCCTTCTGTAATCAGCCCTTTCAGGATCCGGCCTCACAGGAAGACTCCCATTTCAGCATGCATTCAAAATCTATAAAATTAATGCCAATATTATTGAAGTTGTCAGCTCAGCATGTTGGAAAACCTAGAGTTCGTTCAGAGTAACTTTCAGTGAGAGCTCATTGCAAGTCCTATTTTCATCCTGTGCAGGGAAGGAAGAGAGGTTTAGCTGCTGTATGATTCACACACTGGCTTTGGCATCAATGCTAAATATAATCAACTACCAGAAATATGGAACAGAAAGAGCGGGTACAAAGAAACGGAGGAAAACAGCGGGAAGAAACTGGAATAGAATTATAACTCTTTGAATCTCTTTACCAAGCTTATCTACAGAGTGAAAGGAGCGTGGATGGTGCCGGATAAGCAGACTGACGCTCAGGCCTTTTAGCTCTCCTGCTCTTTACAGCTCATTTGAAGCCTTGGTTATGTTCGTTGAATCAATACTCAGGCAGCTGTTTTGACAATTTTACTCTGCTGGCATTTCTCCTGGCAGGACTGACGAAGGGGAAAAAACAAGCATCTCAACAAAGTCCAAAGTCCTCAAAGGTTTCTGTGGAAGAAGCGCCCGAAACAACAGACACCGACGTGCTGAGATCAATGCCACGGCAGCCGGCAGTGGGTAGTCTTTTCACTTGATCAACACAAGGTGACTTTGGAGTCAGTAAGGGAATGAATGTTGCAAGATAAAGAGTAACCAAAGTAGTATTTGTAACAAAAATATAAACCAATCTACATATATTGATTCTTTGTGATAAAATACAAGCTAATCTCTAAATATCTGCATCCGCACTTCTACAAAAATCTGACTTCTCACTGGATCTGATGCAGACGGGATACAAAACCTAATTTAAAATACCATGACACACTTGTTCCCTCTCCCCTCACCTTTTTCTCTATTTAGGAATGAGTTCTGCAATCAAATGATTGCATTCAGTTTCATAAAATAGTTAAAAAAAAAAAAAAAGTCAGAAAAATGAAAGCAGGTACTACTCAACCTCCCAGAGTAAACACACTAATGGAGGGCTAATTAATCCATTAAGACACAGGCTACAACAAGACAATGAAACCGAACATAGAAACATCAATTTTATAACTCACTGTGCTATAATTATTCCCTGGCTCAGTGAACACATACACCCTTTCAGAAACCTACAGTGCCTTTCATCTTACATAAAGGATTAAATCTTTAACTAACCCCCACATAGGAAATACAGCCTTCTGTAATGTTCCCACATTACTCCCTGCACATTGCTAGGTATTGTTCATTTATAGTAAAATCTGACTATGCAACATCTGAGGAACGTTGTCTGAATGGTGATTTTCAGACACATACACGCACCTCTGCTCTGACTGCATCTTCCACAGCTGTACGTCCAACAGCATAATGCATTTCTAAACACCAAACTAAGCTATTTATGGCAAAAGCTGGGAAAAATTCAAAGATCTGTATAGTGAACGTTGATCCTTATATGTAATTGAAGGATAAAGACATCTTATCAAATCCAGATTAAAAAAATGGGAGTGACCCCTTGCAAATTATATAGCTTTGTTTGTAATATAAGTCATCCTAGCAAATTTTCCAGGCAACACTCATCCAGTCCAAAAAAACCACACAAAACACAACACAAATCAAAACAAACTGACCTACGTTACTCATTTCTACTATAGCTCGTGAACATAAAACACTCTGCCATTTGCATGGCAGATGCTTTCAGAAATATTCTGTTCTCTGTCTATGCATAGGACACCTAGAGGTATGACGAGGAGTTTGTACACATTGGGAGGCTGAACCCAAATTAATCACGCAGAACTTGGAACAAAACTCTGCCTGTAAATTATGTGAGCTTAACTCAGTATATCATTAAGCATTTGTATCCTAGTCTTTGTCCTTTCAAACATAGTCACTAATTTGCACAGAATATATTGTTAATTGCATTTTATTTTTACACAAAAGTATTAATTCACAGCACTTTCGCCTGCCCTCACACCACGCCTTTGGTAAACTTGTTCATAATACTCACACAGAGATCTGTGAGCTCATTCCTCATTACAGTGCCTCTGCGGCGCTGAATAGCAATAAGCAGAAAATCATTCAAAGATTTTCCTGTAAAACTTGAGGTTAGTAGCCAATGGTCAACTTCACAAGTTCTTTTTTTTTTTCTCTCTCTATTAAAAGTAAATCACTGGTATGCTATTTGTCTGCCTTGAAGCTACAGACACTAGGCACTGACTCCCTCTGCTCTGTCATTCCTGATCCTATCCTTCCAGTTGGTAGAAGTGCCAGCTTCATGCTATCAAATGCAAAGAATCAATATGCTGGCAGACACAGAGCAGCACGTTGAGCCATCAGACCATAACAGCCTGAGATCAGTTTTATTTTTTTTTTCTCTTTCGCTTTTGTGCTGCTTTTTCCCTACTGCCTTATCTGGAGTCACTGGATAGAAGCCATCTATCAATCAAGCGAAGTTTCAACAAGGTTTATTACTCAGCTGTTCAAAACAGGGAAGAAAGATCAGGCCTCATTATTATCACGGAATATGCTAGAATCTGCTATATTTTGCAGTGATCCTTTATCTTTGCCACATTAACTTAATGACATGATTTTAATTGACCCACAGGGCTACAGACTTACTGAGAAATATAGCCGGGAACTTCTGTATATGAAAGGTCCCTGCACTACTTGGAAGAAAATTTGCAAGGTCAGTAATACGGCTAGTCACCATTTTATTTGCCCTAATTAATTCTATTTGTACATGTTCCTGTAAGAACTGATGGCCACAGACCATTTCTGTGAATTCCTGGAAATGACAGTGCCACACAGCAACCAAAATGCCTGCTACCCTCTGCCCTGGGGCAGAGCAGACCCTCTTGCAAAGCTCTCTTCTGCAGCGTCTCGTTCTTACAGCAGAGAAAGCTGAGGACTTTTGTGTTCCTCAACTTCAATGAAACTCATCCTAAAATAAGAGCTAGCCATCTATTTGTGCACACCAGTGGATCTAGGCCACGGAAAGAGGAAGATTTACAGAGGTGTGGGAATATTGCATGAGCCAAACACCGCCTCCGCACTGCGTTCATCTGTCCTCATCTGTAACGAAGCTGATCATCTGAAGGATGAGTCAGGCTGCAGTAATGCTGGCCTACAGCAACAGCTTTCTTCAGTGCTGCGTAAGGGGTGGGAGCTGGCTCTACTTTTTCCCCCCTTTAAAAATTACAGTTTTAAAATTAGGCAATCCCATTGTAATTTTATGGTAATTAGAGACTGAGGCACACACTGATAGCAATGCTCTCTGAATTCACGGAGGTTCGTTCTGGGATTTCTTAGTATCCTGTAATTAACACAATGAAGAACCTTAAAATTCACTTAGCAATTAGCAGTGATGAACAAAAATGAGTTGCCTTTAAGGCACTTAGGCCGTATTCACACATCCTATTTTAAGACCGAAGCTTCTTAATTTCCACACCTGCAAACTAGGCTCCTGGATCTAGACGGATGAATCAGACAGCTTAAGTTAGGCCTGAAAGTTTTTTTTTTTTTTTTTTTTTTTTTTTTTTTTTTAATCCAGAAGCACAGTGGCATAATTTGGATCCCAGTGCGCGTGCTGGTTCTCGGTTACCTCTGCTTTGCTCCCTGCTGCCAGTCCCGCTGAGTGCTACCTTGTTCTCTCACTCTAGATCTAATACACACCACTTGTAAAGGCTTCAAATCCCAAGTCAAATAGCAAGAGAAACCAGCTAAAGGCCAGCTTTGCATTTTGTGACTGACGCAGTCGGGAAGGAATTTAAGGATGTGTCAGTATTACATGTGTCAAAGAACCCAAGAAAAATGCCCTGTGCTGCAGGAGTCCGTGCAACCACTCAAAAACCTGGGACAGCAGGAGAAGCAGGTGGCAGCAAAAGGATGCTTTGGATATTCAACTGTTTCGTAAGTTCTGCAACTGCGATTAATGGTTCTGTATAAATCCCAGAATTTTTGCTCTTTTAATAGAAAGATTAAAAATCAATATATGTTGTATTCTGCCTCCCCTATTCCATCAAGAAAGGTGCCAGCCAATATGCCTCACAGGAAGAAATTCCTTCTTCACCTCACGTTCTGCAACTTACCCTGCCCATGTCAGCAAACAGCACTACAATTAAGCACACAATCCCACTTCTCTGCTGTGACGTACTGGTGACCAAATAATTGAACTACTTTAAATTTTATCTTTTATTTTGAATCTATGCTTGAACAGATAAAAATTGCTAAGATACATGTTTTTCATCTGTTGTTGTTGGAATTTATTTTATCGTGTGCATGCTGGGCAGGCGTTTCCTCCCAAGCACTTCTAGGGGCAGAGGCTGCCAGTGTCGAGGGCCGGTGCCCTCCCGGGGTTCCCCCGGCAGCTCCCGCTGAATGCAGCGGCAACCCCCGCTACGCGCGAGGGATGGGCCGTACAAGCCCGCTGGCATGGCTTCGGCTCTGCAAAACTTGAAGCATTCTAGATGTTTCAGTGATTGATACGTATAGTCACGGTTGTCTCATGTAAGTCGATCCAGGAAGCTAGTGATAGACTGTGCTAACCTCCTTTTCTATATTCTTATGCAGATATTGAGAATTACTTGTAATATTGAAGCATTACTGAAAAGTGCTTCTAGTTAGATCAGTACTCCATAATAAACTTTCTTTGCTTTTCTCATTCCATCGAAAGGGAAGAGGATTTCTTTCTGTTACCTCCAGTTTTGAGAATGGTTATTAAGCCACTCTTTTTCTAAGATTAGCTTACTCATAAGAAAAAAAACTTTACCAGTTTTCTTTTAATTTACTAGAGTTCTTAAGAAAATTAAAAAGCTTTAATATTCCTCAAAAGAAGTCCACAGGAAAAGTATTTTTGGTTCATCCTGGTAATAGTAAGCAACAGTGGGCGAAGGCTGTTAGGAGAGTTGCATGGCAGCCCGCGAAGAGTATCGAAGGGATGCCATCTGTAGTCTTCTACAGCAACCTAATATTTAAAACATATCTGGCTCAATAATAAGTGTTTTATCACTCTGTCATACCTTACGCTGGAAAGTTTTACAATGACTGCCACTGACATGCGTCATTTATTTCCACTTGAGCCAATTAAAGCACAATGACTAGAAAAGCGCTCTCATTAAATGATTTACAGTGGGGCTACAAAGCTGGGCAAATCTGCAGTTCTGCGATAACCTTATTTCCGTATTTTTAAGGGACAGATAGAGAGAAGTGAGACAATACCAAACAGATTAGAGCATTATCCATCAAATTCACAAGAAAGAGAAAAGGACATTCCACTCTTGAATAATTCAGCCCGTAATGTGTATGTGGTTTTTCTTTATTATTACAAACTGCACGTGCAACACTTTACCTGCGTAAATATTAAAGGACTCGGTGATGGCTCAATCTCCTTTCAGGAAACTAGCTGCTGTCCACTTCCTTAAAGATAAGCACTTGCATATGCTCTGCAGGCCTGGACCCAGCAGTCTAGTCTTGCTGCCCGTCGCTACCAGGGAATTTTGTCAGCAAATTCAGGGGGAATAGGACTGAGCCTACAACCCACCGTCCAAGAGGAATGCCATCCCAGATGTTCTCAAGAATAAATTTCTCAATGGATATTTAAGAGACAAAATTAAGTGAAAGACGGTTCTCAAAAGTTTGGGTCTTGTCAGCTGAACTGGTCCAAATACAGGGAATGAAAGCAGAACAGAAAACTGTCTGTTGTGTCTGGATATACCAGAGCACCATAGAACCTATTTCAATTTTTTCCAGGAAATCCATGAAGACTTTGTGGATGAAGGATAGGTTTGAGAAACAACCTAGTCTTTATACTATCTTCCTTTGTGACCATGGTAAAGGCATTCATCTTATTTACTCCATCTTTAAAATCAGGCTAAATATATTACTCATCTTTGAGCAGAGCTCAGAGTTATTGATGACAATGGCTATGTAACTGTTCACCATTATTTATTATTATCTGAAGTGAAAGCTTTGCAATGGATCAGATAATAAAACAAAATCTAATCATTTCTTTTTATCACTGAGCCAAGCTAAACTGAACTTGATTTTCTTGTAACAGAACTAGCATATCTGTACCTTCCCTCCCTTCCTCTCTTGGGTAATCCAATAATTGTACCCACCTACATTTAAAAAAGCTGTTGAGAAAAAGCATGCATAGAAAGTTTGCCAGGGCAATCTACTGGACTGTAAACGTGAATTTCCAGCATACCATGAGCTTAAATCTCTCACATGTATTGCAAAAGAGATTTTGAACGCTGAAATAAATAGCCAACCAACCTGGTACATTTTACACATCATCCTCATTTCAAGAACAGAGACTTTATGGTGTTAAAACCCATATAACCCATCTGAAACTCATTCACAGTGAACTCGAGCTAAATCACACTGACAACAGCAAACTCTTCCTTCAATCCTTTGCAATTTGCAAGGGCAACTGATGCAAGTCCTGGGGAAAAAAATGCAGAATTAGCAGTTAGAAGAAAACACAGAAGACTAGTGCCCAGTTGCCAACTAATCAGAGGGCTAAGTACCTCAAGACTAGAGCATTTCAGCCTGTGCTCTGGAAAGCTGAGATCAAAGAACCAAAACTGTAAATTTTACGGGGCCTTCAAATAAAATGTCTTTCACTTTCTGAGGTAGAAAGCTCATTTAAGAGGTTGCAGAATTCACGAGCCCAAACGTTTCTGAGCGTTTTCTATTTAATAGAAAATAGATCCCTTCAAGTCGTATGCTCTTCTTCATCACGGCTCTCTCACTGTGACGGGAGCAACTCGCTCCTCCTTTCCGACCAGTGCTGCGGCTGCAAGCGTGTATCCGCATGAGTTACACCCAGGAAGCAGGAGGGTGAAGCGAGACTAGCAGAAATCTCTTTACTGTGTTACAATTTCATATATACACTAAATGATAGTTATGTGAGGCATTTATGTTCACATAAAATTAATGTTCAGTGCTTCTAAAAGAAGTTATTGTTTGCCAACACAATCTGCATTTTTTTTTGCTTGCCCTAATTATATTCAGAGTAGTCAATGGATCTTCAGTGATAGATAAGACACACAAAGTGAAGGCTACAAAAAGAAATACTATAATCTGGCATATTACATTATTTGTGTAAGCAATGAAAAAATAAATAATTTTGCTCTTGTTGGATGAATGGCACTAATGGAAGTGTAACTCGCAACATCTTGACTACCTACATGAATGATTAATTAAACAAAAAAATAGTTAATCAAGATAAACTTCTGCACCTAGCTAACAGAGGACTGAAAGTTTATCATGTCTAAATATGTTTCTCATACATTTACTGCAAATTAGTTTTTGAAAGTGAATTTCAAGGTCTACTGACTCCGAGGTTCACTAACTCAGTTTTCATTAAGTTTTCACAAATGATCTACTGTAGCATTATTCTTTTATAGTGGTGCAGATTTAAGGCCCACTATGAAAAGCAATTATGCTGTCAGAAAAGTGTATTTTGACTTATTAAAAAATTGAAAGGTTTCATAAAACTATTTATTTTGGTGTTCATTGGGAGTGCACATTGACAGTGCTACAGAAGAAAGCATTTTTCTAGAGCATATCTCTCAGCCTCTTCTAATCAAATCTTCTTGTTGAAAACTTGAGACAACAGTATGTAGTAGATATGCTAAAAAACTGTAGAAGCAACAAATACAAGCTACTTTATGTTTCTACCCTCCAACTGGTCAGCAGAATATATTTTGCCGGATTCATATTAGGTAATGATGCACATGTATTGGTTAAATGTACAATAATTTTGTTTTAGTAAATACTAAAAATGTTTTAAAGGAAACCTAGATATTAAGCAGTTTGATGAGTTACGCAACTCATGTCAAAAAGCAATTCTGTTGAAATTTTGTGGATCACTTGTTTCAACTGCATTACATTAACTTTTTCCGATTACCTCATTATCTACTAGAGTGTTATTTTTATATCCTATTTGAGCACTATTCATCTAAAATAACTATGACTCAGAGAATAACCATAATGCTATCTTGTGGTGAGGGACTGAGGAAAGCTTAAAATATGAGCAAAGGATTTACCCTTCAACCGTTACATGGCATCTAGGAATAAATTCAGCTATTTGCCTCTTGACTTCCTTTGCAGAGCAAGTCACTAAGTAGTATTTAAGGAAGTGACAAAAAATGGGTGATAATTGATTCAACTTGACCCTGTTTGTTGTTACACAAAAGCGACTGCAGGAGATGCAAGAGGAAGAAGGGATGAAATTGTCACCTAGAACAGAGTTACCCCAGGATTATAATGCTTTGACTGGTGGCAGAGACTAAGCTTTTCCTGCCACTAAAAAAAATAACAAGCATTCTCTTTTTTTTATCCATTTCACTAAGTTTGTTCCAATTATTGCGTGCAATCATGACGAAAAACACCCCCCCCCTTCAAATCTACCCTTTTTCCTAGTCTATGGAAATGGTGTAACAGTGCCGAGTGATGCCAAGCTCTCGGAGCCAGCAGAGAGGCGCCGGGCACTCGGGCAATATTCTTCCCTATAATCACATAAGCAAATCACGGCCAGAACAGAAAACCACAGGGCAGTCTAAGTAGCACCTTAGAAATCTGTGTACTGGTACAAGAGGTGCAGGAAACGAGGAGGAGGAACCAGGAACCCTAGCCAGCTAAGGGCAAAAGGAAAGACTGGGAGAGCTTTTGTCACCGGGAAAGTCCAAACATCACCAAACTGCCTCCTGCCAAGCAGGGAGACTTGGAGAAGTTACTCATGGAAAGGCTGCCCGGGATCCTGTTATGACCAACAAGAAGGAAGAGGGCAAGGAAAGGAGGCAGCAATCCCTTAGCCGGTTTTAAGAAAGGAAAGGTAGAGAACAGTAAAATAAAGACAAAGACCTAACCTGCAGGCCAATAAAGTCAGTGGACATCAAGACTAGATACCACAGGAAAAAAGTGTAAAGAGAAAAGACATTCAAGGGAGCTGAAAAAACATTAAGGACACAAGCACAATTTTTCCCAGCATGAAAGATATATATTCATTTTAGTAAGAGACAAACTTGGCTAAATAACAAGCTCTTCAATGACTTGAAGCACAGTAAGAAACGATATGGAACATGGAAAGTGCATCAGATTACAAAAGGCAATTATTAAAGCGTGGCATGGGGGAGGAAAACAAACAAGCAAAAAAGCAAAGGCACCAAGTAAGATACAGCAAGGCAAGTCCAGAAAGCTTTAAAAAAGCATTCTCTAACTTCCCTAACAGTAAAAAAAAAAAAGATTAAGAAAACCCTGCTGCATTATCACATGTGGAACAACAACGAGTAGCAAACACCAAGAATGCGCAAGTGTTGAATACCATCTTGTTGCAGCCTTCCTTAGAAAGAAACTGCGGTAACTTAATTGGGGTTAGAAAGATTTTTGGCTTCCCTCACTCAGTATTGCCCTTCTTATGCTCTTGCACACAGTTTTAATAAGCTAAATTCAGCATAAGACATCCTGGATCAAGACAGTATCTAAAGTCATAATGTTATTCTTGCCAAAAAATACATTCACAATACCATAGTATGATTTTCATTTTATCCTGTAAGCACTTGTCAGTAAGTGGCACACATACCATAAGCATAAAAAATAAAAATCTATTTGAGCTTAAAGACATTACGTGTGGTAGACACTGGCCCTTCCATCTGAACGCTGACATATTGGGATTTTGCAGTTGTCATTGATTTTCCCTAATTACATTGATCTTAGAGGTTATGGACTGTTATTGTTTAAGCTATAAATATTCATTACATCCATTAGGATCTTTGGTTTGAATGAGTTTATAGAAGCCAGGGAAGGAGCTGTCTAATAAATATACAAAAATGTTTCTGTTATGAATTACGGTACTAGAAACAAGCCATCATTAGAATCTAATTCTTCAGAGCTAGTAGTTTTTCTCATCACTTTGGTTAACTACTAATTAAGCCTCAAACCCAGTGAGTCTGTATGTCTACTTTATACAATTGCACCGATAATTCAGCACACAAAAATAAGGACTAATTGTCCCTACTCTAAAGATTAAGAGGTTATTCACTTTTTGTCAGTGAAAAATAATATAAGTTCTTCTTATATTTTGTAGCTCTACATCTAATATCTTGCACTACAAAGAACTCAACCAGGGCTAAAGGAACAGGCAGAGATTTAAGTAAGTTAGTGTGAATTCTTTATAATTAACATCCTTCAGAAACCTGCTTGGATTTTGACAGCACGAGAAGTGGCTTTCTCCACCTCTCTTCCTTTTCACATTGGTTGCCCCTCCAAAGGCTGGAGGTCATCTCCAGCTCTGAAAGAGCACTGCTTCGAAGCCTGCTACTACCATCATTTAAACCATTACCATTTTTTAAACCAAATTATTATTAAATAAATAGATTTCCCCCAGTCTGTACGAATAAAAGGAAATCATTCATTCTGTTTGTTCTTGGCACTGTATGCTGCTTCTTTATATCACGTCATCATAAGAATAAGGAAAAGCCATCACTTATCTGATGTCAGTAAGCTGAGCAAAACTATCACATTTGTCATGTCCTCATTGTGTAGAAGCTGCGATTACACTAGATCAATTTTTGAACTAATGTTTTTTGATTCATTCACTACACAAAAAAAAATAACTATCTTTGAACTTTTCTAATTGTCCCACTGAAAAGAAAAACAAATGGTGAAAAAAAAAACGCTTTGGATTGTATCTGATGTGACTTTATTAACATGTTGAGACAGCTTGCGACAATATGGAAAATTTTGGTTTAAAATTACCTCTTATTTCTTAGATAATTTTTCTTACACTTTGCAAGAGTTTTGAAGACTGAAAACGTTAGCAAGGTCTTCAAAACATTTTTGCTTCTTTGATCAACTTAAAATATAAAGCACTTGACTTGTGAGCTAGAACTTAATGAGTGATCAATATGGTCATAGTCTTTATTGGAAAATAAAAAATACGTGTCTGTCTACAGAGAGCAGCTTTATGATACCAAGCATTTACACTGTAGAGACTGAATGATTGCTAGACCATGTTACAGCATCCCACAGCCCTTTTCATTTCCTTATAAGCATGTTTTGCCTGTCCAGTAGGACTTAACTGAAAAGCAAAAAAAAAACTCTTGTGAAAGGATATAGAAAACAATGCAAGGACATCTGTGATGAATCAGAGTGGTCATGTGAGAAACACCAAGCTCAGCACACATTCTGGCAAGGAACAGCTGAGATCTGTTCCTATTTAATAGAATTACTTCTCTTGTTAGCAGAATAAACAAAGTTTGTGTTTATTCTGAGGTTAGTTATATGAAATCATTCAATTGCAGTGCCTGCTAGTGGAGTCTGAAGCAAGAGAAAGCAAGTCATTCCTGTTCATTTTCAGCATAGATGGTACAAAACGGTGTTTAAGGCGCTGGTGGGAAACTCAAGGGAGGGTTTTTACTCCTGGATTCCCTGCAGCGCTGCGGTTCAGCCTGGGGCTCTCTTTACCTGTCCTACGTTTTGGAGGAAAGCCTGTTTCCCGGTGCGCATTCGGATCATGCCTAACAGGCAAGGGCCCCGTGCCCGTCGGAGCGCTGCCGAGTGTCCCAGCCTCTCCTAGCAGTGCTCCTGCTTTTACATCAGCCTCGTATTTACTCTGTGAGAGCGCCGCAGTATACAAACAGCATTTAATGAGAAAGGCATCCTGGTTGAGAGGTATTCTCTCCGGAGCACTTAGAGTTGGACACTACCTGAGGCCTCTGAGCTCACTGAAAGCGTTTCCTGAATTCCACGGCTAGTAACCGGGCAGTTATTTGGCGACAGGTTCGCGCAAAGCCGGGGCTGCTGAACCTCAGCAGCTGACACGGGCTTCTGCAGGTGCGAAATCACAGGTGGCTGCACGGCACTGCTGCTGCAGAAGTGCTGCTGAACTCACTGCCGTTTGCCGGGCTGTGCACAGCGCTGTACGCACAACATGCTCCGCACTCCCGCGCTCCTGGACACCACCGGTCCTGGCTACGCCTCCGCCTCCAACGAGGTTAGCAAAAGGCTGGAAGCGTAATGCCGCCTTGTTCTTGTAAAGAGGGCTACGATCCCCCCTCAGGAGGACGTTGCTCTGGGCAAAACAGGTGGCAAGGTCAAAAGAGATATATATAAATCTCGAGCCTCCACCGTTGTCTTCCTGACGCTGCACCATTAGGGATCGGAGTTTGGCCACTCCCAGAACAG
This sequence comes from Rhea pennata, assembly GCF_028389875.1. Taxonomy (NCBI): domain Eukaryota; kingdom Metazoa; phylum Chordata; class Aves; order Rheiformes; family Rheidae; genus Rhea; species Rhea pennata. Next base: position 8,699,434 of record NC_084670.1, on the reverse strand, counting down.
GAAAAAAAAAAAAAAAAAAGGCATTTTGCCCTTTCTTTCCCTCCTCCTACCCCAAGAAACAAGCCTCAGTCAACTGCAGAAAGTGCATATGCTGGGACAGAGCAATTCCTGTAATTTGGAGCAAATTATTTTGCAAGACAATGGGCTATGATCCTTTATACCCTCCACAGAAAATATCACAGAAACGAATGAGACCTCATGTTTGTACAGTCAGCACACACCTTCTCATTGATTTAAGTTCTCATCTTTCTGTCTCACTTTAAAAGGAATTTTTTACATTGAAATTGCACTCAGGGTAATAACCAATTTACATTTTTTTCATATTCCTACTGCAGCCAAATAGATTGCGATCAGAAGTGTTTTAAAACTACAATTCCACTAATGTTATCTACTTGATAAATTGCCCGTAATATGTGAGAAAACCAAACAAAGTTATATTAATGCAGACTTCAGAGAACAAAAGTATCAGCAATGGCTCATTTTGTAGTTCATTTTGCTTCTACTCAGATATTTATGCTCCTTAAAATGGAACAGAGATGAAGGACAAAGAAATACTGAGAAGTCACTCTGTTACTTAACTGAAGCTTTACAGATTGACCACTAAGTTGCAGGTGTCCAGAGGGCAAAATCTGGTCTTTATGTATTTTCTGAGATAGAGAACACTTGCAGTAATAGGAGATTATATAAAGTGTTGAGAGGTATTATTTTTCTAAAAGATAGCAGAGAATAAGCAACTACAGGCTAAGAATTCTTTTTTCTTTGCTAACCTGTCTAAAATACAATAATTACATAACAGACTAAAAGCAATACTGTGCCAACAGAAATCCATGGCAGCTAATCGCACGGCTGTATGGTTGACCACGTATTTAGTGATATAAACAAATTAATTCCCCAAAGATAGCTAATCCAGCTTTCTGAGCCCCCAGTAACACTGCGGAGCCTGTGCACTAATACCTAACAGCATGTACTTTCTATCATTTGGTGGCAACTCTTCCATTAACTGGCAACAAAACACTCTTTTATTCGGATTTAGAAATTCCCAAAGCAAATTTCTGAAGGGCAAACTTATATCGCGCCATTTAATTTGCAGTGATTCCAGATCCCACCAGTATGGTGAGCTCCTACAGAAGCCTATTCTGTTTTCCTTAGCCAGAAATGTGGTAGTGATGAAAATAGACCTAATTAGGGATGTGCCTGCAATATCATCAAATCTCCAACCGCTCAGATGAAAGATGAATGGATAAACACACAGTCCAAAGTGACTTCTGTCATGCATTTTGGTTCGACTGGCCTTGGATTGAATGCAATGACATACAGTTGTCTAGTAAGCCCCTCGAAGCAGCTCTAATAAAAAATTAATGGCAAAAATCCCATTGCTTCAGTGGAAGAAGGATCTGGCTGCACACAAATTTCACTGTGCACCTCACAGAGGCACAAAAAATAGCAGTTTCATATTTGATATCATGACTTAAATCAGCAAAGCCATCTCTTTAGACCCTCTCTCTTCCCACAAAAATAAATATGTCAAATTTATCTCTGAAGCTACTTTCTCTAAGTGCCCTGTTTTCCTTCCGCATCATGTGCCCACGTTAGAATACCATTATACAACAGCAAGAGATGTTTAAGAACACTTCTGTAGTGTTTAAGTTTTTTTTTCTTTTTATAACTAATTTATTGTACATACAAGCATACCCTGAAGCAAAACATTTGGTTTGGTTCAGGAAAAGAAGAGTGGAAAATGTGTTTGCTATATTTATCCCACTGTCAAATCCAAATTTGAACGTGGGCTTCCAAGGTGCAAAAACAAAACTAAATGAAACAAAACTATATACACCCTTCTCTCCTTTCCTACTCCTTCATTTTCCATGTTGCTGTAGCACTTGTGTCGCTAGCGGCACTGCCCGTTATTCTTTGAGTTAGATTTTTTCCTGCTAGTGGCCATGCTGATAAAAATTTCATACCATGTTCTGAAGCCCTTGACTTTCTCTTGCAAATCTTCATTCTTTACAATTTCTGTTGTGGGACCGTATCTAACCTGCCCATTCTTTTACCACAAGAACGTGTGAAATAATGAATACGTGCACATTTGGTGATGAGTGATAAAAACCAGGGCAGGACACCTGGATAAATAATACTAATTGTGAAGGAAGGGCTGGTGACCCACCTATAATTCACCCTGCCCCCAGGCAAAGATAAAGGGGTTTCCATAGAGACTAAAATTAGATAAAACTGGTCTGCAAATCTGTTAGAACACTAAATCTTCAAAAAGTGGTTATTAGTGATTGCTAAAAGATCCTTTTCACATCAGTGACTGTTTCTTAAAGGTTGTTACCTTTATCAACACTATGTCTGTACAGAGCTGACACATACTGGTTAAAAGGAGAAGTAAATTTTTCGGATTCACTGATAAATAGATTGAGTAAAAGTGGAGCAAACTTTCCCAATTTTCTGACAAGTTCATCTATTTCAAATCAACTCTTTCCTTTTTTTTTTTTTTTTTTTTTTTTTCTGTTTTGGTATGAAAGAACAACAGATGTCAAAGCTGCAGAACTGTCTATGTTTCTCACTGAACTTAAAAGATTAAGGGAGATAAGGAGGAAATTATCCTCTTTTCTGGCCAGGATGAATTTAAATGCCCTGACACTGGAATTTGGTATTACTGCGAGTGCCTCCCCTTGCTGTTTGGGAAGAGTGTGAATCTCCTAACCCAGTGTGTGAATGCCTCAGGTGCTCAAGGGTATCCAAAGTAGCAATAGAGAACACTTGGGGGCGATTGAGTCTTATCTCAAACAACCTCATCAGCCTGGAGTTACCCAAGTGGAAGAAGATCCAGTAGAAGGGCTTGAGCTCAGAGATGCTGCACTCTTTTTGCTCTGAAAATATAACCACTTTAGGCAAGTTATCTCATTCAGTTTATAAAGATTATAATTCTGTATCCAATAAGCAAATATTTTTCTCGAACTTCTAATTCCATTTTTTTTCTCTGTGATTACTTTTGTATTTTTCCTAACAGTATTACAACACAGGTAGTTCAATGCAAACACTCTCTAAGGGGAAAAAACAAGTCATTCCAAAGAACTGCTGTTCTCTTTGGACGTGCAAACTTTAACTGAGGTAAACTAACCGTCAATATCTTCCATTTATCATGAGGTCAGAGCAAGCACGTGGGTAGCTGCTATGGAGCAGCTCATGCATTGCAAATTAACACCTCTGTTTAAATATCAGTAATTTATTCACAGGCTCATTCCCTTAATCTCAGCCAAAAAGTTGCATCAGACTGCAAGAGCCAAAGTGAGACAAAAATTAGTAACAAGCTAGCCACATTAATATATTTGATTTACAATATTTTCAAATACTCCCTTGACACCCAAACTCTCAATATTTACAAAACAAAAATGATATACTGCTAAAGAGGTTAGTAAGGAGAATAATCTCTCAGCATTTGAACCGTTCCACTGCCTTTCAGCTCTCTATGCAGAGACTACGTATCGGGGAGCTGCAACAACTGCACAAGCATTTATACTCAAGTACCGATTACTGAGTGTAGCTAAAATGGAAAAATACACCGTTTTTTTGGTAAGAATTCTGCATTAAGTACCCACATCTGCAAACTAGTAGTAACAGCATTTTAACGTATGCAATTTGTTCTCCCTTCTGAATTCAGCCAGTGGCTCTTTAGCCGTGAGACAGCAGGATGAAGCCGCAGCTCCGTCCGTGGTAGCTTTGGCTGGCTCGGGGAGCAGAGGGGAAAGCAGCACTGGGCGCGAGAACCAAGCGAGGAAACTCAGCCGCATTGACCAAGAAGAAAAACACAATGCAGGTATATAGGGCAGTGTGGGAAAAGGGGCAGATTCCCCCACAGGAGCATGGGGCTAGGCATGGACGGAAGGATTTGATTTGTTTTGAAAGGCAGCCGGAGTCCGCTGCGTAGACTCAAGGAAGAGGATGATACAGAGTACCAAGCTACAAAGACTAATTTAGGAGTATGCTGCACGGACTTCAAGGTTATGTTCTGCCCTTCAAAGAATCAAAAAAAGAAAAGTTTCCAGAGCAAAATGCCGAAAATATTTCTAGATACTAACACAGCAATGCACATCACATTAACATACAGCTTTGTAAGGAATGGTATATAAATTAGAACTATTTGCAAAAGACTGGAAATAATAAGCTCATATAGAATGATAAATGTGTGTTATTAATGTTCTGTTGTCTTAATTGCAATGCTTTTCTTCTCTATTACAGAATGAGAATATTCCCTGCAAAACAATTATTCTCCTGATTGTTGGTTAGATTAGCATTTGCCACAGGGCTTCATGCTTCACAAAATATTTTTACTTGCATAAAGAAACCATGAAAGGCAGGCAGATAGTAAACACTACAGTCAAAGAAAACAGATCGTGTTTGCAGTGTCTTTCTGCTTTTATTATACAGTTGGTCATATGTGCATAGGAATGCTTCCTATGTAGGAAAGAAGTGAACATAGCTCACATGCTCTAATATAGTTCAGATTTTCAAGCGTGTGTAGTTTGTGTGCCATTCCAGCAAAAAAGACATTTTAAGTAAAATAAATATGCAGGTGTTTTATTTGAGCCTTTCCCTTAGCTTCTAACATCTTTTGACTAAATCTGAAATCCTCTTATTCATTTGCATGCTGCTTATTGATACTGTAATACAAACCTCATGGAATTGAAAATAGAAGTAAATAAATGTTTCTTTTAAGACACTTATGACTCAGCGGGTCACAGTTTTCCAATCGCTTTTATGAGTCAGAACTGAGTTTCTGAAATGGTGTTAGAAAATACAAGACACCTTTCATCCGCAACGCAAGAATCATGGTCGTGACCATTCCTAATTCCAGTAATGAAAGATGCCCCGTCTGCTTTGGGGCCAGGAAAACGTCCTGGCCAGGTTCCTACTTTCTGCCTACCTCAACCCCTTCCTCTGCGGTTGCGTGTGGACGCCGCGTATAGCGCCCGCCCCGTCCTCGGCAGCGCAGCGCGGCTGAGGCGGCTGCTCCCTTCGCCAGCGTTTTACAAATTCCTGTGGGAGACTTCTGCGAAACGGACGACAGACACGCGCAGGACAGACACACGCGTGTTGCACGCTGGAGCCGGTCGGGCCACGCACAGCGCTCGCGGAGGTGCGGACGCGGTGGGCGAGCACGACGCGGCGGTGTTTACACCGAGGCCAAAACCAAGGGCGGGCGAAATCCCCCCAGTGCTGTGGACGGTAACGCCGAGGTCGGGCCGTGCGTGCACGCCGTGTCCTGCTGCTGACGGAGATTATCGCTCGTGGTTATTCAATCAACATCAGCATGTCTGAGGGGGCTGAAAAGGCGCTAATAGGGACACACGCTGTTTAGGAGCTGATTACGGTGACACCCACTTGACTTGGCAACCAGGATTTGAACGGACTGTTTTCGAGATGCTGGTAGTGCCATGAACGATTCACCTGACAATAGAAGGAAAACGATAATTCTTTCTCCTGGTTTCTCCTTAGGTCTTACAACCATAACCCTGGGGTATGCCATGGGTCTGGCTCAACTTTGGGCATATATTAGAGCGCAAGCCACTGTAAGCACTGGAAATATTTAGTGTGTAAATCAGGCTTTCATCAGGCTCCCTTTTCCTCAACTCCACACAGCAGCAGGGAATGTGGAGGCGCAAGCCAGTTAAACCACTGAGATATTCCCTTGTATTAGGTATTTCCAGTTTACCAGATTGTGCAAGCTGGAGAGAGACTGCAGCCCAACCAAAAGGCTTGGCAGGGCATATGTGCCACAGGACAGCAAAGCACAGAGATGCCCAAACTCATGCTCAGTTGGATACTAGATTTAACTGCAGTACAACAACCATGATGCATGTTGTATACAACCTGCCTCAGAACTTGCTCAGATACATGTTGCACAGCATGTTGCACAGCACAGACAGACTTTGAGAACAAATATTCATATAATTACATTGATGAAAAACAGAATGATCATACAGGACCCCAAGTATGCCCTCACAGAAATAATCTGTTCGGACCATGCGGTCATGTATGGACATGCCGTTTGAAGTATGGAAAGAAACAATCTTGCCTCCATATAACTTATATCCTAACAGCACTGCCTGCTACGTTGCTTGGGACTAAAAAAGGATTTAAATGCATAAAATTGAAATCAGGAGGAATTTTGGTACATAAGCTCAGAGCTGCGATCCTGCTTTGTGAACCTCAGCTGCACTTGTATCCTGCTTGTTCTGCGTTTTGTGGCTGCAAAGCTGACTGCAGACTAGCAAGTGCTGCTTTGGCACCCACATGGAATTGCCTCAGTTTTGACAAAGCTGAGCAGCTTGGCTCTTAACCCAATCAGGCAAAAGGAGGCTTGGTGATGACAAAGAAAATAGTTTGGGGAGAATAAAACACATTTTTTGATTTGCTGAGGTAGATTAATTCTATTAATCAGTAGAGGTACAAAATGGCTTGACTGTTGCATTAAAGATTTTGGCTTTTCCATGCGCACAATGGTACCAGACAGTGGCGGCTACACTAAAGCAGTCCAGGATGACATGATACCTGTACTGTGATATATCTCTCCACTTCCTGCAACACACTGATGCAATGCAAGAAATCTAAAGAAGTGTTTGCATGTACATATTTCTTTTCAGATATAACAAATTAGGATATGAATTAAAAAGTAAACACAAAACTGTCAGTCTCAAAGAATTCAAACTTTGCCACTATTTTCTCCCTTTTCAGGAGCTGGTCAGACGCCATTGTGATGATGTTAAATATCTGCAGTTCTCGTGACAATCCAAGAGAGTCGAGAATGCCTGTCAGTCTAGCCAGCTATATCACAGGAGTTCGGACTGGGTGTCAACTGAATAAAATTGGGACAACTGACATCTGCTGCCCCACTATACCTTTTTCACAGGGTGCTATCACTTGTTTGACTCTAAATTCTGTAGACAAACCAAAAAGCAAACAAAGAAAAATAAATTACATCATCAACATCCATGCACAAGCCTTGAAATTCCTACCTACCATCCTATCTTTCTCCTTCAGAAGTCAATGACAAAATTTTATTCCTTTCAATGGTGCAAGAAAGTTGAAAGAAGAAGGGTTGTTTATCTTAACTGCTCTTCACTGAGGTGTAGCATTCACATAAACATGATTCTACAAGTGTGCATATGCTCAAGCACTGGAAAGCAGCTAATCTTTGACCTCAGTAATAGCCACAGGCCATACAAGTTTACCTTGTTTTACCTTGACATAACCAATTCGTATTACCGTAAAGAAAAAGAGCACATCTTACATTTCCTCTCAACATCCACCTCCCTGGAAAATCCTCAGGGATTCTGAGGGAGAAGGACTAGGAGAAAGGGCTTGGACGGTAGGGATGGACAATACGTTTTGAGCAGGAACTGTTGTGTTTCTTTCTCCTTCAAGCTTTTTCATGTATGCACACTCACACTGCACCATCTGCTAAATGTCATTCCTTGGCACGTGGTACGGCTGACCTAAGCTGAGTAAAGACTGAACGCGTTGCTCTCCTGGAAGCAGCAAAGTGGGGAGAGTAATTAAAGGTTCTCCCAGGCCCAGGCAAGGAGCTGAGAAGTGGGCAGGCTCTGGCGACCAGCTCTCCGCCAGGCCCGGGGACTCTCCAGCCTCCTGTGCTTGGCTGCACACGTACAAATATGCACAACGCGTGACTGTACGGACGGACGGGTAACACACCATCTTCACAGAGCTGCTTGATGCCCTCAACAAAATGCTTGTAAGAAAAGCATGAAATATTTCAAAGTATTTAAAAACAAGCTTAGCTAATAAACAAAACTTTATTCATGGCCATGCGTGAGGTATTGTTTTTCTCACACACATTTTATCTCAAAACTAGTAATAAGTAATTCTTGTTGCATATAAAGACTCTCTGGCTAACCAATAATAGAGAAGAACAGTGGAAAACAGAAAGTGCAAGTGCTTTCCTTTTTAGGAGAAAAATACAGATGACTTAACTGATGGGCAAGAGAAGCTTTGACATACAGAGGGCATAAGCCATTTATGTATATATTATAGCCATACAATCCCAAGGCAGATGCCTGTTCTTTGACATCTCCTTTCTTCCTCACAGGAGACAGAAAACATACAGAGATATCTTTATTTATTAGTAATGTAATGCATCGTTTGAAAAGTATTCCCAATATCACATCTTTTAAAAAAATTAAACAGCTGGTAGTAGAAGCTAAGTATTTTTTTCTCTTTAGCCATAGTATACCTTTATAAACATAGAAGTTACAATGTAATTTCTAATATACCAAATACTTAATATATATATAGTTTTATATTGTAATAGGTGAACCTGTCATCTTGTTAATGTAAATGAACATACTCTTTAACTGGAAGAAGCAATTGTAAGGCATATAGTCTATTAGGACTATTTATTATAGAAATAGAAAATAGACTGTTTACTATGTTATTGGTAGTCCACCATTTCCATGTATATTTGGAAGGAGTGTTTGGACAAGGTATTCAGCAATTTTGAAAGTTGTGCTAGAGAAGACCCAGCTAGAAGAGTTACTTATAATATTTTAAGGCATTGATTCTCAAAATTCTCTGTCGATGCTATGTACCACTGGCAAAGCTGCCACCTCTTTCAGCCCTGCCTTGGCTTCACCATGAGAACAACAGTGGAAAATAAGCCAGGTAGAGGCAGCAAAAGAGACCAGCGCTACAGCAACCAAGAAGCCCTGAGGATGCAGAGAGGGAAAGGGAGAGCAAGTTTGGTAGTAATAAGGATAAGAAGACGGTAGGGAGACTGAGGAGCGTGACAAGGCTCTGTAAGCAACAGAGAACACCACCACAGCACCTGCATCCTGATCAGGGTGCTTCATCCTGACTGTCATAAATATTTGCTTAACGTCCAACAACATGGAAAATCAGAAAAACAACTTTACCGAAAAAAGAGGCCATCAGAAATACCTGATTTGAACGTGCTTATTTGCACACAGTTCCTTACAGGCCAGGCTATAATGTGGTCTTGTAGAAACATCAAATGCTCCTCAAGGGCCTTAAAAATGGTAGCACTATCTCCATGGCAAAAAAATGGATGAACTCCTCAATCTCTTGTCTCATGAAAGGAAACCACAGCTTAACTGGAGACTTAAATCTCTGCAACCTCAGACTAGGAAGCATCCTAAGGAGGGTCAAGTAGTCCACATGACCATTGCCTTTCTCATGTAAAGAGTAAACTTCCTTCAAACCAACACAGCAAATCCAAAATACAATATAAGATATCCTATCATCTAATTGTCAAAGTCAAGATGACTTCTGCCATGCTATACAATCCTTTCCATTAATACACAAAGCTCTACCTTAAACATTTAGAGAGCTTTACTCTCTGCATAATTTACAACTCGTGTTTCCTCCCATTCCCAGCCTTTACCAACCTACAGCCGCAGCTGAGCAGAAGCAGTGTCAGTTGTATTTCTGAGTTAGTGGAACACCAGGAAGGAAACCATTCCTGCTCATGCAGCTTCGACTTCTCTTCTTCACAGCAACTCACGTACAAGAAATTCTGCTCCCCTTGTCACATCGATGCCAGGCCCAGCTTAAGGCTTGACGATGAACAGTGAAAAACTCGCCATCTTCGCTAACACTAACAAAAATGACCTTTCTGAACATACATTTAACCTGCTGAATTAATGTTTGTGCACACAGATATATACCTATACATGTGTACATTTATATATATATATAAAAAATATATACTTTTTTATATATATATATGTATGTATGTATGTATGCAATCAAAAATATATTTCACCCTCCCTAGACTTTCCCTCTCCCACATTCCCACACACATATCCTTGGAATGGAGAAAAACCTTCTGTGTATTTTTATTGGCCTGTCAATCTGCCACATCTTTCTTCTTTCGTAACTGGAATGTCATGTGGCATGTCAATCTTTCTGCTTTTCCTTTCACTGGAATTAACCAACCTGCGTGACAGGAGAGGGAACCACCAGAGAAAACAAGAAAAAGAAAGAAAGGAAGAAAAAAGAGTGGCTTTAGAGTTAAAGCTTGTATTTCTGTGGAAAACATATCCTTTATAATGCAATTTCTTTACAATATTTAGATTTGACACAACAGGTGGCATTCACTGTGCATATTAACAAGTATTATATTTGTTATATCAGATCTTTTACCACTCAAACCTCTACTGTGACTTGGATGGCAACACAGTAGGAACCACATGAAGGGCTATCAGATGTCAATCTCAAAAGATCTGTCCATTCTGAGAGACCAGAAATTGTTTCTAATGAGCAATTAGTCTACTAATGATGTTTCCTGGTTACTCATGGTATCAAGTCTCATCAGCATGAGGAAATCTCTTCCTGTTCCTCTTCTTGCATAATGAAGAGAGCAGCCAACAGACAGAGACTTGGTACCATCTTCCAAAATGCAGATAGAGCCTACCATACCATCAGAGGACCACAAAAGCTGCAACACATCAGGATCACAAGCAAATCTTTTAAAGACAGATAGAAAATGTAGTGGGCAGCTAACACAGAGAGAGTTCGCATTAGCTCACCTGTAAACCCCAACAAAAATCTGTGAACCATATAGAAATCTGAAAGCAATATCAACTTCAGCAGCCCTTGGGAGAGCAAGAGCCATGATACAAGGGAGGTTATGGGAGCTGCAGGACATCAAGGAGTCAAATATTGGCAGATCACAGTATCTGCGGATAGAAACCAGGTCCCTCCTTCCCTTCTCTCACTATCTTTTGAAGTGGAACAATTCCAGCATTTCACGTTTAGTGACTCCAGTTTATTTCTTTGACTGTTTATCTCCTCTTCCTTCTCACATTAATGCAATCAGAAAGAGACCAATATCAAATCCAAAAAGATTAAAATCTAACACCTCTTACTTGAGATGCCATTAGCCAAAAAAAAAAAAAAAAAAAAAAAAAAAAAAAAAAAAAGGAAAAAGGACCTTTACCAGCATGGGAACCAGCAACCAAAGCATTCATGAACACATTTAAAATTAGATCCACAAGAGCTCTCTTTGAAATTGTCCCAGGAGGTTCTGGTGTTCACCAAAATGTTGCTGCATGAAATTTAAGAGGGAAGGTTTATTGGTAGCTCTTCAAACAAAACAGTAGGCAGTATTTAGAGAGACCTGGTGCAATGCTCATCTGTTAGAATTTTCTTCCTGCCCACCAATCTTCCTTCCACCCTCAAAAGCACATTATAGTTAAAACGGATGAAAAAATACAGTAACTAAAAAAGTTCCTATAAACTGGGAGGTGACACAACTATCTGTCTTTAAGTGTGGGCATTCATAACTGTTTCAAAACCTATTCAAACCTGGAGAGCCTTTTGTGGGGACAAATGAGGCTGCTGCCAGTTTTTACCAAGTTATAAAATTTTCAGCATCACAATAAATAGTGAGACACAGAGGAGAGAAATTCAATTTAACAAGGAACTCGTAACTTTTCATTGAAGGAGTGCTCAATTGTGGGACAAGGAAGAAAGACTGAGAGGTACAGTGAGCATCAATATCTTATCCCTTTCTTTCTGGGTTGTCCTTGGAGGCTTGTCCATAATTTACTTTCCCAGGGGAAATTTAGCACAAGTGTAGCAATTTTTCCTTTCATCCTACTGACGGACTAAGTCAGCCTCGGAAAAAAAAAGGGGGAGGGGGTAAAAAAAAAAAGAAAAAGAAAAGAAAAGAAAAAAGGAAAGATCCACAGATACTATTTACACTGCAGATCATGTATTATTTTTGCCTTCAGACGCTCACATTTTGATCACAGCATTAACTGCACACACGCACACAAGCGCACACACACACAAACACAGGGGCAGCATGATCAATGGTAGGGGTCAATAATCCCATTTCAGAAGCACTCCTAGTGCAGAGAGAAATGAAACAGAGTAAAGTCTAAAGTAATGAAATGTGACAGAGCCACATTCACTGTCATCCACCAAATATGGAAAGAAATACATTTCTACATAGCAAGTCAGATCTAGTCATGTAATAAACACAACTACACATAAGTAATGGATGACTCTCATACTTAGAATCTGCATTCTTCAATTAACTGTAATATGATCTCACCAAGTCTGATTTTTTGTTAAAGCATGAATGATTAACCTTCAAATTTCCTTGTAAACAAATGGCCTATCTCATTAGTCCACAATAATAATCAAGTGTTTTATTCCCTCTTTATATTTGTTGTACAGCCAGTAATATTACAGCCACCTCAATTGGTTAAATCAAGAAATGATCTACATACAATCACAATACACTTAACATCATAATTGTCAGTGCATATCATTATATTGGAAAGGGCCGGTGACTGCTAGCAAATCTGTCTTTGATCTATGGACAATCACAGACCTCACCAAAGCCACCCTTCGTTCGATATAAAAGTCAAAAGCAATAGTATCGCTTTATAGACTGAAACAATGGAAGTCACCATCCAAAGCACTGAGCAGATTCAAAGGCCAGGAGTAAGTGGAGCTTGGAGGGCTCAGGGCTTTCCTGGGACAAGCTGTGAATGTGAGAGTGAGGATATTAATTTGGTGGAGTTTTCTATGCATCAGAGTGTATCAGAGAAGCTGAAAAGAACGAGAAAGCCAGAAGAGATCTTAAGAAAACCTAAATCTGAAAGAAAGCTGCACTTGTATGTGTGTAGGGGGGTCCTCTCTTCCCCTACCCCATTCCCCATGTCACAAATAAAGTCCAATGCTCTGTTCTAGATGAAAGAACGTATATCACTATAGGCTTTGTATAGCACTATAGCTTTAGTCATCTACTCATCCTAATCCAGACTCTCAGCCCTACCTTCTTTTTTCTGCTTCTGGAAAGCTGATTTTTTTTTCCTATGAAATTAAAAACTCTGTTTGGTCAACAAATTCAACTGATTTCTGCTGAAATGACATCACGAAGCTTTTGACTTACTCCAAAATGTCACTAGGATTTAAAATGTGGTGATTTCCTTAATTTTGATAAAGCATATGTTGAATGGATGAAGAACTAATTAAAGGAAATTCCTCAGAACTAGTAATTAAACAGTTATCATGTAAATCTGATGTTTTCAGTGGAGATCTACAAAAATAGGCATTACCTTAACACTGTCCAATCTTTTAGCTGAGGATCTAGAAGAAAAGGTGGACATAAAGCTGTCTTATCTGGTGAGACAGAGAGCTGATGTGTTAAATGGTGATGAGGGCAGGTTAATCATACAAACTGAGACCTCGTGATAATTGAGCCAGTTCAAACTCTGTATGATTTAGATGCAAGTAAATAGGAAATGCTTAACTTAGAAATAAAAATGCAGTCTGTGCGTACAAAGCAAGGACTCACAGAAGCAGAGAAGAAACTACCCATTGTAGCAGGGAAAAAAGAAAAAAAATCAAGTGAGTACATATAAGGTCAGATGCAAACAGCAAGAAACGTGAGCGGTAATAAAATCACTCTATAGATACATTAGTAAGAGGAAGATCAAGGAAAAGGTTGGGACACTCCTTAAGAGAGGATTGGAACATGACAGATGATGCCAAAAAGACTAGTATAATGAATATCTTTTTTCACCTCAGTCTTATATTAAAGGGCCACTGCAGTCATGTAGCTATCACAGTTAATGTTGCTGACACAGGGCCAGATTTAAGCTTCAAACAGTGAGGGTACAATTTTTGGTGTACTTAGCTAAGGCAAATGTTTTTAAACTGGATAAATCTGATGAACTTCATCCAAGGGTGCTTAAACAGCTAGCTAAGAATCTGAAAGCTATTAGAGCTGAGAACTTAAAATGGAGGTGCTGAAAGACTGGAAAGGGGCAAATGTAATGTCTGTCTCTAAAAACGAGGAATAAAAAACAAAGCCTTAAAATTGTAGCTCAATCAGCTAACTTAAATTTATGGAAAAATACTGAAACAAATAGCCAAACTGTTTGTAAGAACCTGGAAGATAAAGAGGACATGTATAACATCCCACATGCATTTGTCAAGTACAATTATGTCAAAGCAATCTAATTTTCTTCCCTGATAGAGTAACAGGCCTTGTGGACAGACAGAGAAAAAGCAACAATGTCAAATGTGTTTAGGAGCATTTGTGCATGTTTGACCCTCTTCCACCTAATATTCTCTTAAGCAAATCTGGGAAGTATGGTACAGATGAAAATAGCACAAAGTGGGTGCAACGCTGATTAAAAAAAACATACTCAGGGAGCGGTTATCAGTGGATCACTGTTGTCTGATATCTCAAAGTGAGGATCTGTATGAGTTTCTCTCAGGTCTGGTAGTATTTAGCATTTTAATTAATGACCTAGAAAATAGCATTAAAGTATATACTTGTTAAGAAAACATTCTCCTTCAAGGCATTATAAATACCTTGGGCAACAGACAAGAATCCAGAATATTCTTGGTGAATTTAAAGATATGATTTGGAACCACAAGGCTTGTTCAGTAGAGATAAATGCAAAGTACTGTATTTAGCCAAGAATAATTAACTGCTCCGGACGAGGAACAACTGGCTTGGTGGCCATTCCACAGAAAACAAGAAGTTGCTGTGGATCACAGGCTGAATAATCAATCAACAATATCATGCTGTTCCAAAAAAGACAAATATCCTACTGCAATGCATAAATCAAATATAATTTGCAAGTCACAGAATAATCCTTCTGCTCAGCTCATCACTGATAAAGCTACAGTTGCATTATTTCATATGGCCTGAGAGACTGCACCTCCAAAACATGAGGATCAGCTGGAAAGGGTCCAGAAGAAATCAGGGAGAATAATCTAAGCCTAGAAAGCATTACTATAAGTAAGAAATGAATGAATTGGCATTGCTAAAGAAGAAAAGGATACATGGACATAGTAAAAGAAACGCTAAATAAATAAAGGGTTCCTGCAAAGAAAAAGTAATTTGGTCTTTATGTTGATGTTAGATAAGGCAAGACACAAGGGACTTAAAGAGCAACCAGGAAAATTCAGGTTAGATTTTACCAAGAAAAATCTCAAAAATTAAGAAACAATGAAGTATAGAGAAGTCAGATCACTTAGGGAAGTTCTGGAATACTCCTGGAAAATTTCAGGAATACATTAGATAAATAACACAGAAATCTGTCAGGAATAACAATAACTGCAAATCTTGCCGTGTTAAAAGGGTGAGCAAAACTACTCAAAAGTCCTTCCCCATCCTATGACTCCGTAAGTCCCATTGAAATGGCACAGCAAGGAGATCCTTGTATGTACTGTCCAGGTGCAGTGAAAAGGATTAAAAAGATGATTTTTCCAAATATGGCATTTGTGAAGCTGAAGAAAACAACGAAAGCCTTGAACCTGTATTTCTAAAAAGATGTTGAGAAATTCAAGCGGATGCAGCAAAAAGCCATAGAAATTATGAGAGGACTGGAGAAAACGCCTTGGAATGAGAGCCAACTACCTGAATTTGTTGTTATCATCAAACACTCTCCTACCACCTGTACCCTCTAAAACCTCCCCAACACCGGAAATGATTTGGTAACTTGGAAGTAAAAAAAACGGTTCTCAAAGGAAAACAAATAAATAAATAATTCAGGACTAATTCAACCCAAAAATTAGATTTACATTTCTAACAGTGAGAGTAATCAGCCACTGGAACAAATTACCACAGGAAGCAGTAGATACTCTGTTTCCTGATGCCTTGAAATCAAGACTGAATGCCTTCCCAAAAGACAGGCTTCAGTCTTACATAGGTTAAAAGTTCAACACAAGGCAACAAGAGGTTTAATTTAACCATTTACGATGTTCTAGACAGCTGTCAGAACAGCTCAAAGTCCAGAAATTAATTTAGAATGAGCGTGAATTTCTTTTCCTGTGAACAGAAGGACCTCAACATCCACAGACTGATACAATTATTGTGGCCTGAAAGCAGTAGTAATATCTCCCTTGCAGATGGTCTTTTCATACATAGGGGATGCATCTTCCAGAGCTCCATGAACTCAGAATCATCCTATCCCATCACAACTACAGGAAAAAAAAAAAAAAAAGAAAGAAAAAAAAGAAAAGAAAAAAAAAGAAGAAGAAGAAGAAGAAGAAGAAAAGTTTCTTAAATCAGTAGAAGTTTAAAGTTCTAAGAAATCTTAATTGAGAATTTGAGAGTATGTTTTTCTTCTTCTGAATTTTAAGAATCTATTATTTAATGTGTTATTTAGTCTGTTAAAGTTCTGGCTGCTTTAAGAGCAAAAGGATTAATGGTTTCAAATTCCGGTGCGTTGACCTTTATCCAACATTAAAATGCTTATTTGAGCATTCTGACATGGTACAAGTAAGCCTTTCTCTAATGAAAACTGTAAAGGAAAGAAAGTTTAGCTCCCTCATATCTGCAAATAAAATTATTTTGCAGTAAGAGGTTTAGGGAATTTTCACACACACACACAGTTAACATTGCTGCAAAGAGCATTAAAACCACAGTCTCTATGCTGCTATTCCAGTTACAGGTTGAATACTTGAGCAATAGTAACAAAGATGGTGAAGAATCAGAATGGTTAAGAGTTTCTGTACGCAAGACACTACCACGACTAGCACAGTCATAAATTTAAGCAAAGTAGAGCAAAAACTAATCATATTACTTAATTCTGCAATAAGATTACAGAAATTTGCCTAAAATATCAAACTTTTGGAGAAAATCATCTAGCAGGTTGCATATCAGGATACATAATTTACTGGTAAGACAGCAGGTCAAAGTAGGGAAAAGGTGGGTGAGATCAATTTTGGGTGATGCTGAGTAGCAGAAGGGGTAAATTGTAAACACTTTGGCTGTGAGAGCAGAAAGAGCTCAGCGAGAAGTTAAAGGCAAGGAAGAGCCTGGATGCTGCTGCAGACCTTCAGGGCACTTACTGAAAGCAGACCAGAAAGTGTCTTCACAGAGCGGAGGAGCTTGTGAGGAAGCCGGGACTTTGATCGTCCGGGATCTTTACTACTCAGATATTGATTAAAACAATACCTATGACAAAGCTTGGCAGCGGGACATTTTTCTCGAGGCAGGTTTCCATTCTTCCCTAGTTAGCCGAACAAGCTGCACAGTCAAAAGCAATCCAGCACATAAGCCACACCAAGATGCCACTTACAATAAATTCAGACAGACTGCAGCTAATTTTCAGCTAAGATTTCATAGTAGCATTCAGAGCACACTGGAGGGATGCCGAGGGGAGAGACGGGCAGTGCCCACGAGGAAAAAGTGGCTCAGTCTCGCTCATACGGGTGCTGCGCCATAGGGGTCCCAGGTACACCGGGGCAGCTGCCAAGTCCTCTGCTCTGCCCATCGCCATGTGGGTACATGGTCTCCAGTGAGCAGGTCGGACTCCAGAAATGCCTTTGCTCACTCATGCTTACTTACTGCAGGACTCAGAAAAACTCTGACCTCTCGAAATTGTATTATAGTACTTAAAACATTAGAGAAGAAA
Source organism: Rhea pennata (assembly GCF_028389875.1). NCBI lineage: Eukaryota > Metazoa > Chordata > Aves > Rheiformes > Rheidae > Rhea > Rhea pennata. The sequence continues at coordinate 8,682,002 of NC_084670.1, read as the reverse complement.
GAGAAATATGCAATTAAAGACTTCTCTCTGCAGAGTAAGAAGAAATATTACTGCTATAGAGCTTTTTCCTGTTTGCAAATGGTAAATGTTAATGGAGATTTCTACAAGAAAGTTAGCTATCAGTCATCTTTAATACTTGCATTAAAAACAGTAATATTTGAGCAATTAGATAGCATACACATCCAACTGTGGAAAGTATTTCTGTTTTATTAGCTACTATCAGAAATTCGCTAGTACAGTTAACATGCTTAAGGAACCAAATGACACAAAACAGTACTATCATCTAGATATAGCCAAATTACCAGAAATTATTTTTCACAAAAAAAAAAAAACACGGCTAAAAGAGTAATTGAGTCAGTAACCACCAATACATGAATTTAAAAGTTAACAGGTAAAAATATAGATGAAAGACAATGATCCTGCCTTCTATTTAGATGGACATTGTGCTGCGCAAATCAAATGAAAGCCAGTTTCCTGCAAAGATATGTGGACTGAAAGGGACTTCTGGAGGTCATCTAGTTCACCCTCCCACTCAAAGTGAGACTACCCTGCCTGTTGTGATTGTTTTATATGTCTGAATTATACTGTATTTTGATAAACTGTTTCCACATGAAAGATTACTGGATTATCTTAGAAATGTAGAACAGTTCCTTGGACAGAGAGAGTTGATATAATAGTTTGCTGGATGAAAAATGGCTCAGAACCTAAAAAACTAAAATAATTTCCCAAAAGAAAAAAAAAAAATCAGTAGCTTACCCGGAAAGAACATTTTGAGCCATCCTTTTAAAATGTAACATTCAGCAAGCAATTAAAAAATGCATTATACCTGAAGTTACTTGTGACAAAAAAAAAAAAATAGACACAGTAAAAGTAAGAAAGAGTAGGATCAACTCTACAGATACATGAATTCTTTAGAAGATGGGAATAGCACACAGGAAATTCAATTTACTGTATGGTAGATAGTCAAATGCCAAAAAGCATGAGGAAAAACCAACTTTCAAAGCTTTGAAGGAGATGATAGCACCATTATGCGTCAGAGTGAGTTTTTCATAATTCTACAATGTCAAGAACTTAAACTTCTCTTGCAAATACTAACAGAACACCAAAATGATGCTGCAAAGTATGCCAGTGTTGTGTGGAAAACCATGAAGCAAGTCCAAAACTGCAAATAAAATTCAAAATTCTTGATTCGCAGATGTCTAATCATTACATAATGCTTTTTCCCCAAACGTAGATGTAAACCAGACTGGAGGAGATAAAGTTGGATTTATTTCTGCCTTGAGAATAGTGGAAACAGGAATTTAAAGAAAAAGTAAGTAAACTTAAGTTACAGAAAAAGGCCTGCAAACTTTTAATGCAAACAACTTACACTAGTAATTAAAAAAGACTTTGAAAGTTCATGTAACAAATAAATCTGTCACTGTGTGGGTTTCACACAGGAGATGTGGTACAGCAGATTATGCAGCCTGAAGACAAGAAAAGACATGCTTAAACTGAATAAAAGGAGAAAGCTGGCAAAAGAAAAAAAGAAGAAAAAAACAGAAAAAAAGTGTTCTAGAGGGGTTTTTTTGAAAAAATACTGCTCTTTTAGGAGAAAGAGTAGGATCGACTCTACAGATACGTGAAATCTTTAGAAGATGGGAATAGCACACAGGAAATTCAATTTACTGTATGGTAGATAGTCAAATGCAAAAAAGCATGAGGAAAAACCAACTTTCAAAGCTATTGAAAATTTGAAGTAATCCTTTTGTGGTTGTTTTTAATGCCCTTTTCTAAAAAATATCACACTCTAAAAAAACATATAAATTGTATTTAAAAAATACAATCAGCAAATACATACGAAAATAAGGGGGCCTGGCTAGTGGACTATAAAAGAAGGTAGGGGCAGCTTAGCTTAATTTAGCAGTGCTCCAAAAAACTCTAGGAAGGAAACATTCTAGATGGAATTTGCATTCTTTTTAAATAGTTAAAAAAAGTAATTTCAACACAGAAACAAAGCTCTAAAGTTTCTCCAGCTTGGAAGCACAGGCACATGGTCTTAGCCAAGTCCTTTCTCGCTCACACATGTCAGTTGAGCTCTCTGAATTTATACAGGTAAAAGTGACGGTCTCACACACGTCTTTGCCCTCTGCACGGAACCAGCCGCCGGAACAACTTCGGGTGCTGCCTTCCTGCACGAGGGACACGGCGACTCCTGCCTCTAATTTACTCTAATTTCTACCGTCAACGTGGCTTCTCTAATACAAATGTTATCGCACTCTGAATGAAATTATCATTCGACGTATCTCATTTTCCATCCCAGCCCACATTTTACGCCAGGCAATTTAGAAAACGAGTCTAAATTTGCCCCCAGAGCTGCGGTGCTCTACGCTGGACTTGTGAAGTGAAATAGCCGGCGTGGTAAGTTTTTGCTTGTTTCTCAGTATAAATGTTTCCTCCTCTCTTATCAGTTGTCTGAACACTAGCATGTTACAAGGGACTTCCTGATAGTTAGTTAAAATGCTTGCTTGCTTGCTTGCCTTTCTTCTCTAAATACGGCACTCCCGTGGGGCTATTGATCAGTGACTAAAAAAAAAAAAAGCAACCTGGATGAAAACCCCTTTTTCTCTCTTTTCTCCTTCGTTATTGATATTTTTTTTTAAAAGGTCCTTTCATCTTCTCCACTACCAAGAAATTATATTACATTATAGTAATATAAGAATAATGAATCTAAAAGCATTCAACTCCAAACTAGCTAGGAATGGAAAATACCCCCCCGGAACTCGGCCTCCTGCGTTTCAGCGGGGTGGCTCGCACGTGCCGATCGCTTTTCAGCTATAACTCCGGGAACTCGAGGAAATTCTGCTCCAGCCAGTAGCAGTATCACAGATTTTAAGCCATTGGGAATAAGGGCAGAATTTGGCCCACTTCCTTGGGTTGTAAACGATCCCGATGGTCATTTACATCCCCGTGATGATGATAGGCCGGTCAAAATATTAAATGTATTTTATAGTTCAAGGTTTATAGCCACACACTATTCCTGGTCTCCGCTTTCAAGTAGCTTATGCTCTTAATGAGAAGGGTTAATTTCTGAATTTTTTGAAAACCGTTTCCTTCACTCTCTGGTCATCCCTCCAAACACAGAGTAACAATAGTAACTAAAAACAGAGCAATGTATATTTAGCCTGCAGTGTTATATAACCTGTCTGTTAACAAATGCAAGACACAAAGTAAAGTCATGTAACCCAATTGAAACAGTTCGTACTGGAGGTTGATTTCCCTTGGGAACTGAAACATCAAGAAACTGAACCAGTTAAATATAACCTTTTTAAAGGGCAAAAGAATTCAAAGGTAATCAAGGATTTTTTTTCCCTCAGAAGGGCATTTATAATTATATTCCACTTTTATTTATAACAACCCTTTTAATGTTGGTACTACAAAAGAACTCCACAGAAAATCAGCCTTGCTTTATATAACAGGATTCAATCTACACACGGTTTTTATATGCAAAACATCTTTGACAAAAGCTATACACTGACAAAGGTGCATTTCCCTTAAGAAAGAAGGGATATATTTTCAAAGCGATTCATGAGGGTTTAGCCGTGTGCCTTTCCCTCGTACTGCAGGAGACTTGAGAAGAAATCCCAACCTTTGCCTTGAGAAAGCACCCACCTATCACCAGACACGATTCGACCGTTAGCCTAGAATTTAGTGCTTAGTTTCCTTTATTAGCCTAGAATACCTTCAATATTTTGCTTTAATCTACTAATTCTTAAGGAAAGAAAAGGAGCCCAGGATTTCCTAAACTGATCTTTTCAGCTTCTTTCCCGCAGGTTAAGCTGGTATGAGTTAAGAAATAGAAAAGATGGGCATGAGGTGAAAAATTCAGACTATATTTCAAAATCCAGGACCAGGAGGAAAATCCAGTGAGGAGGAAAACAACAGTGGGAATTTCAGAGTGGGATCTGCAGGTGCACACAGCCATGCTAACGAGAAACAAATCTGTAGCAAGGAGGAAGGGTGGCTTTGGGTGGGCCAAGTTCTCTCATGACGTAGGTCTGCTGGATGCTATGGAAATTCATCAGACCGAAACCTGGCTCTGTGTATGCTTACCTCATCTAGAGGTCTGGCAGAACCTCACAGTGTATCATACTATGGAATATTGCCCTTGAATGTTAAAAGAAAGTCTAGGAGACAGAGCCAGAGTTACTCTCAAATTACTCTCTACAGATTAAAGAAAAACAGACTTTTCCCAGATGATCTTAATTAATGATCTATCTCATTGTCCATGTTGTTCAAACACTTGCAAATATTACTATACAAAAACACCTATAGAAAACTGTTCTACTAACATACTTCCATGCTGAAGGGAAAAAAAAGTTAATTTAATCTTAAAATTAAATAAAAGAAGTTTTATTTGAGCACTGCCACATAGGCAGAATTAGACAGTGGCTTTTAATGTATGCCCTTGCTCAAACTCATAGTGGAGAAACTCTGCGTATGCGCAAGTGCCAGGCAGAGGTGACAGGGCCAGCTACTTCTTTCCCGCAATGGGAAATCTGTTGATACATTGAGAAACTAGTATTAGGAGATGCTTTAGTCAAAATGCTGTAGGTTATTAAACACATCTTTGGGGTTTCTGACAGGATGTTTTGATAAAATAAATCTATTTTAAGTGACTGTAATGAAATACTAACCCATTTTTGAAGAGCTTTTAAGATGTTTTTAAGAACTTTCAGATCAAAGACTCAGTTAATGTAACCTCCATGCATTAAATATTTAGTACTTATTCAGTCACTTGAGCACTCAGGAATCTTGACATTGTAAAAGGGGGAACGGGAAATTGAGTTTAAGTCAGTTTTGCACTATGGGATTTTCAGTTTTATGTTAAAGTCTCAGACATGTAATTTTAATACAAAAGGGTTTATTCTCTTACTGCAATATATGTACCACCCATTAAGAGAGTTCTTTATGCACCTGCATAGATTGGGGAATAAATCCTCTATAGAGTCATTTCAGTAGAAAATGTTTTGCTGTGATTAACATCACGATTGAACATTATTCTGTTTTTGAGCTCTCTGACGGACAAGACCAAATACACACACTACTTCCTCCAGAACAGACTAGACACTTGTAAGGAGCACAGAAATTTATCAGCAGCGACTATATTTAAGTAAGGTTTTCTTATATATTTGGATTTTTCATACTACTATAAGACATTTTTCCTTTCTAGCATCCTTGCCTTCCAACAGTCACTCATTGTTCTCTTCACATCTTCCAAGGGACATGCTCATTCCTCTGTATTCAGAAGTCTTTGATAAAGATCAGGATGAAAGAAATAATTCTGTTTGGAAGCTTATTAAAATAGCTTTCTCAGGAACTCATAAACTACAAATTGTTAGGGCCTGGAAATGCATTCTGAGAATGCAGTACTATTTAAAAATTCTGCAAGTTTTCAAGCATCCCCTTTCTTGTGACAGTTCACTAAGTGTAGTAGGAACACACGAGCCCTAGCTTCTGCAAATGGCTCCAAGCACAATGAAGGCACTCTTGAGCACACTGCTCCACTTAGCTGCTAGTGGTCATGGACAGGGTAAAAAAAAACATTATAAATTGCCTTTGAAGCTATTGGTCATGAAATATCGTTGACCTGTCTAAATATCAAGCTTCACAATCAAGGGCTTATTGAGCAGAGCACTGCTTATTTCAATCCTCTTTTACACAAATGTGGTCCTCATGTTGCAGTTATTTGAAACGCATGGTCCATCTAAGGTTCCTGTATTTCACAGTCATTCAGGATCTATAAAGAAAGGGAATAGCCTTAACCCCAGCAGTACCAATATATGTAAGAAACTCAGGTCTGCATACTCTTCATTCACCATGGACATTTGTCCAAAACTCACAGTGGAACCGAAGATGACTGGACCCTAATTTGAAGTTCACAGAGGCTAAAACTGACCTCTGAAATAGTGTTAGCAGCACTGTGCATTTTCAAGTCAGGTAACTGTCATCACATTACCCTATTTGCCACAAGCATCTTCTGAATGTCAAGCAAGTGCAAAGGCTGTATGTCATCATGGACTCATCAGGATCACTGAAAGACAAACAGCCACTCAAAAGTTCTGAATGTGTCTTATAGTAACTAGATGACTTCATCTATTCTTCCCAGAGACTTATATCCAGTTCTTCTATACTTTTACTCCTGGCCATAGCTCTGGTGCTATGAAAACATGAACATTAATGTAAGGCAATTGAGGCACAAGAAAGTGCACGGTGAATGTACAGAGAATAGACGTTTCTATGTACATAACCTTAAAATTTCTTGTGCGTGGTTGCCTCTGTATGCATGCCATTGTGGGAGACTCCCAAGCAGAAAGAAGACATCCAGAACAGAAACCAATACTAAACACATAAGGCCTGTAAAACACTCCAACACTGATCTTCCCTACAGATCCCTACAGATAATAAGGATATTCTACAGGGGGCCACTGAAGGAGTTTGGGTTTTGCTTTCTGAAATTCTTCGACATTTTTATGAGCAGAGACTTGTGGAGAAACCACATAAGGAGATGATAAATCAAGGCAGCACCTGAAGAATTCAGGTCTGTGTAAGCAGAAGTAGCCTTTCTGGAATCTGGAGAAGCAAATGATGTTCTCAAAACTAGCAGGAAGCTTTGAGAAGGACATAGATAATCTAACAATTTGGTCAATTCTGAAACAACTTTGAGAAAACTTTTTGGATGCAATCCAGGATAACCTTTTTTCTAATGAAACACAGCACAGGAGAGGTCAAATATCAGATCTCCCTGCACTACTGCCTCTGTAACAAACATTACATTCAGAAGGCAGGCAACTTTGACAGAGAAAGAGTAATGAGAATGTACCCAATGCTTCAGTGTAGGGTGTGAAGAGAAATGAAAGAAACAGTGGAAGTAGTTTTGACAATAACGCAAAACTCTTCTAAAGCGTTTGTAAATTTTATAGAAATTGAAGGCAATAACATCAAGAAAGATTAGCTTGGGTGTGAGATACACTTTCAGATGCTATATGTTTTTTTAAAAAATGCAAGAAAAGTGAGGGAAAGGTTTTCCAAAATTAGCAACAATAAATAGTCCCAATAGTATTTACTGGCAGAGAGAAAAATGTAAAAATTATCGCAAGGTTTCTTTTTTGTTATAGATGTTAGCATCTTTCCATTAGGTTCTTGTCTATTGTTAGACAGTATGTTTAAACTTGAAAGGAGTTTGACCTTCCAAATTCACAGTACATCCATATGTAATGCTCTAAGATGCAAAAGAGTAAAATTGGCATGAAACAATTTCCTTCTGTGTTAGAATTATAGTAAATATACAACAGGCATCAGAGAAGGAAAATGTTGGCTATATCTTATCTATTAATGTGAGAATTGTTTTATTCTTTTGGCATTCATGATCACTGGCAGTAAACAACATACTATCAGCTTACTCAACTGTGACACGGTGAAGGTGTCTCCTAGAGAGATTTGACTCAGACTGCCCCTGGAAAAAAAGCTGTAAAATTTCGTATTCATGTTGGCTGTAAATAGGGGTACAGATGGATAGCCCCCAGCATAAAGAATATAGTATGAATCTGCTCTGAGGAATTCTATCTATGATGACTGTAAAAATATGTAAGGCCATTAGAAGATTATCCTGGTATATTAGTAAGTTAAGTGTGGTCAGGGAAATCTGATGACATATGATCAATTCCAGAGGTTTAATATCATAATACATAACTGAGAAGACCTAGGCTGTTCACAAAGTAGACATCATTATCTTATAATCATTACAGAGCATTTTTGAATCAAAGAAAAATGTTCAAATTCCAAACACCTTTGTTATTTCTAGTAAATTGTTGTGTAGTAACAACGCCTGGAGAATCCAAATGTACTGAATTGTCTGTTCCTGCATGTGGGCTCCCTATTCCGTTAAAAATATGTCTGTCATTGATGTTTTTCAATAGCTTATATAGTGGAGACTGGTGTTAGAATATGGACTATCCTAAATCCTAGCACTTGGACTAGATTTCAAATTATTTGCAGCAACCTTTGAAACTAGTCAAAGAAGATATCTTTTGTGAGCTAGCAGTTTACAGAAAGGACTATTCCCCTGCATACTAGCCACCGCCACTCCATGATCTTTGTAAATCTCTTGCGGTAACGCAGGATATCCGCAGGTACTGTTAGACATTTATGCCAGTCTGAAGAAAAGAGCTTATCTGCATTTGCTGAATATATAAGTATACAAAATAAACATTCCCTAGGTCAAAAGCTAAGAAACATTTTTTCTGTTTAGGAAAAGGGATTATGGAAAAACTACTCTGTGGTCACCAGTTTCAGGAGAAAATTCCTTTCCTTTCAGAGTAAGCTGGCAGTGGGAACATAACTGGAAAAGGTCAGGAAAGTTGTGCCATATTTGGAAGCACGTAAAAATAGGCTCAAAATAGTTTCCAGAATTCAATTTGTTCCCCCAGATGTTCAAAAATCAATGCAGGCACATTTATCCTTGGGTAAAGGAATGAAAAGGATACATCAGATCAGGAAAGGATACTAACACGCAGTCCTCATTCACTTCTATAAGAGAGTACTTGGCTGACACTGGAGATTTCAGAGATGCTAGGTACGCAGGAACCATCAGTTTACTTTCTTTGGTACTTACATGAAGGTTTGTATTGATGATGACAGTAAATAACAGGAAAGGTGGTTTTTATCCAGGAGTTTTGCTGTCTACTCATTTTCCTTTTTTTCTGATGCAACTTGCCAATGAGCAGAGAGTAGCTTATTTTGTAACATATATATAGATTCACTGTGGTTTTGAGGAAATGAAATCCAACTTTCTAACAAAAGACTTTTTGTATTGCAGCTAAATACCTGCAACTCTCTGGAAACATGAGAAATCTGAGATTTCAGAGTCTGTGGTTATTCTATTTCATTACTGTCACAGAAACAAATGATCTGCGAGCACCGTATGCAGCATCTACAGCCATTTGTAGTATAGCTCTAGCTGCTAACTTGTTTTCGTTAATGACCAGCATAAACTAGTCTCTATACTCTTTGGAATTTAAATGATGAACTGCAACACAAATGGTTATAGTTAATAAAATTATATTTTGCCATCTGTGTCCAGTAATGAGAAAATCTGAATTATAGCAATGAAAAAGAATAAAGTTTTCTGCCAGAAAGATCAATGCATCCCACCTCTTTGTCAGCATCAAATTAGATGTTATCTGTTGCAGTGTATTTCTCTCACTGGTTGCCATGGCTAATGGAAATTTGGGCCAAGATGGACATATAGGAATTTTGTTGATCGTGAGGAATGTAATATCTTTTTCTTTGCCTTTCTACAATCCTGTGTAATATGAGTCTGCCATGTTACTTGGTCTTGTTGCATCCAAAACTCATTTACAAGAGAACAATTCCGTTCAGCACCGCAGTGTCATTTATTGTTATAAAATCTTATTTATTTATATAATATAATCCAGAGGATATGTGCATTTTTATTCCTTAAGCTCTGAAGGGTTTCCAAATCAGTTGGAGCTGAAGGCATATCCAGTGTTGCCACATTATCTTGTGAGGATGATGACAACAGCAGAATAGCACTCTTCTGAAATACATGTTCTTCTTCCTGGAGTTCACATGCGGAGCAGTTTTTTCTCTTGAGAGTGAAGACATACACTATCTGGACTCTTCCTAATGAGGCCATCCCAATTAGTGAACCTTCTACAAGTTGCCTGGGACCCCATAATATTATTACTATAAGAAAGAAGAGAGAGTCCTCAAGCAGAAGATACCAAAGCACTTCATGAAGATACCAAAGCACTTCATGTTGGTAAACGGATTGTCGGAGCCATGTTAAACATCTCCACTGTTTCTTTGAGCTTTAGAGAGAACAGGTTATGTGGCAATAAGGACATGATGCATTTCCGTTCATTGTGGATGCAATGACTTTGAGCACCCTGATGGGAGTAGAAGCACCATTCTTGTTTTACTCGCTACCTTCGAGATTTTGAAATATTCATAGCTTGGATTAGAATCAATGTCTAGGTCTAGTAAAAATCTTGATGAGTCAGTGCCAAAATGTCTTCTATTTTACCAACACTGTACTATCAACCTCTGTTTTAGTCTTCATCTGTTAACCTGTAAAGTGCTTTTAATCAGTCATCTCTGACATTCCTATAAATTTTCCATCAGACATAAGTCCCTGCTGGTCGTTTTTCATTCTCAGGAAGGCAAATCAGAAAGACAGACCTGAAGTCTTAAATCACACAAACAGTGTAAAATGGCAGATTCCATTCCCAATTATTTCCTCAAACACTATGAACAACACTTCGAAGAGCTCAGCAGTCACAAATGAGGCCTGGCTTCCAAAACATTAAACTTCTTTTAGGTGTTTAACTACCAAAAGTTCAGCTCAGTTTTGCAGAACAAGACTTCCGAAAGAGCAAGCTGGTGTTTTTTGCTCCTGAGAGCTGAGTGGGACAAGGCGTGAGCCGGCCGCCCGGGGAGGCCCCGGTGCACTGTCCGTGGTCCTGGCAGCACTGCCGGGCTTCGGGAGTCCACTCCACAGCAAAACCCTGGGCAAACTCCCTCCGTTTGCCATGGATGCACTCAGAGGACGAATCCCAAAGTCTTATCACAGACTGCTGCTGTCTGATCGGATCTACACGGGTGCAACAAACCTGCTCTATAAAGTAGGTGCAATGACACTATCCTCAGAAGAACGTTACAAACTTTAAATCAGTGACATTTACACTGCATTTTAGAGGTTCTCAGAGCGAAAGTTCTTCTTTGATGGTAGGTAGAAGACTTTCCCTCCTTCCATGCTGCAGAACTCTGCAGCTTTCATAAATATGGAGAAGACTAGTTAATACTTTAATTCTGAGCAACTTAAAAAATCTTTAACGATGCACATCTGTTACTAATGAACTAAGAAGCTGATTAAAAAATACCATGATGGGTATTAATATATAACTATAATCCACATTGCAGAAATACTAAATGAAAAAAAACGTATAACAAACACACAAAAAAATCTTTATAGCTAATTTTTAGAAGCTAACAGTCCACCTACAATTTAAGTAATTAAGACTGTGAAAATTAGATGTAATTAATATGGAATTCAAAGTAATTTTGTAAGAAATGAGAAAAATCTCTTTTCTGAAACCAATTTTGCTTTGGTACGTACTTATGAAAATTCCTTAAATGGACTACTTCCCTCCCCTATCTTCCTTCAAGTTACACATTTCTTAGACTATCCAATAAAATAGTTCAGAACAAAAAAGCACTTTCTCTAGAAAGCTATGTCCATAATTCTAAGGAATTCTGAGTGAAAACTTTTGACTGTTGGCCTAGGGCTGACTTTTTTCCATTGAAAATGTCATGTAACTGAGACCTTTTCAATCTACGTTCGTTTTTCTCAGATTGTTCTTTGCTGCCACAGTATGGTGCTCAGCCGCTGTTTGAAAACATGAAAAAGAGGATCTTTATTAAAGAATTCAGTCCTTTTCATGTACCAATATGACTGGTTGCCAGGTAAGACCTCTTTTAAAGATTGTTAAAAGGTTTTAAACTGCATATTGTATTTTTTAGGAAGTTAAAAGCACTTTTCAATTACATACATACAGCTTTAGCTTAAAAAGTGTCTGTGTCGCTATACTATTTGTACATTATTTTGTCTTCAAAATAAAGGCAAATATTGCTTTAAGTATTTGTGGATGGTAGCAGCATTTCAACAGCACCAAGCATTTTCTAGAAACGTGCTCTTTTTTCCTGAAATATGATTATTCTAAAATAAAATACATTTGAATATAAACTGATGTCTTAAAATAAAAAGAACATTAGCCTCCCTTGTGTGCAAGTTTGATGTTCTTCTTCATTGCTCTATTCTTTGATGCAAAAATACTTTCATAACAATTCAGAAAAGTTCAGAACTCAGGATTAGCACTGACAAAACTCTTGCACGCAAGGTTTCAAGTGCACAGCTTCCAAGCACACTACAAAAAGGACCGGTGAGCAATGGTGGGATTCATTTTACACATGGGCATTTAGCGTATTTATAGGGAACTGTAGAAAGAGTTGTGGAATACATTACCAGAACCAGCTTCTTCGGATAGAGAAACTCACAAAACATGAAGTATGAAACTACATCCCTAAACTAGGTGTTTAGACAAATGAATGCTTCCTTAAATCAAATTTGAGAACTAGCTAATTCTTCATTTAGTTAGGTATTATCCATTCTACCATTACAGTACCTGTGCTTAAACTGTGACAAGAGGAAAGCCGAGGGGAAGGTAGAAGCAGCCTGGTGGAAAGGTTCAAATCCTGACTGAATTTCACAGACATGTTTTTCTTTAGTAGCTTTCCATTATTTTTAAGGGAGAAGTAAATGGCTCATAGTGTTACACACAAGTCTTAAAAATACCTGCCCACTAGGCATTTTGTAATGACGGAAAGTTACCTGAAACCACATCTGCAAGATTGCAAATGTGCTTTGTTCTTACTACAAGGGGTGAATGAAGTCGCTGGCCAAACCATTTGCTATTAGTGACTGGCAAGTGTATTCTCTCTGGATACCACCAAAGCTCTAATTCAGTTCTTAGCCTCAGTGATGTCAGCATACAGCAGGTAAAGGCGAAATACTAGATAAGCAAGACCCCAAGAGTTTATAGGAAAAAAAAATTAAAAGGAATTATAATCAAGTGACAAACAAATCCATCTACCTGCAGATCCCACTGAATCCCCCCATCATTCCTCCTTGTTTTGTAAGAAATATGTTTGGCCAGAGATACCAAGAATCTGAACTTAAAATCTAGGATCTACATTTTTTGCTTTACACATATTGTTATAGTGTTATCATAGGATAATGGCAAAATATTAGGGCACATGGCCTTGATCCTGCAAGGTGTTGATCGTTCTGACCTTGAATCTAGAGGTACTGCTTTATACATTTAATTTCAATCCCATGAACTGTGCCAGTGACTTCAATAGCACTATTGAGCACGCTTATGTTTAAACCTGCGCTTAAGTGTTTTTCTGGATCAGAGTAGCAATGTTCAGTTTACACAAATTATATGAACAAGATTTTGCCTAAGGTACTCATGGATATAATAACCGTTACATTATATGGTTAGTATAAAGCTAAGTCAATAAATAGCCCTTTCTTTGGTTAAATTAAAAGGCATAAATCCAAATCTTTTGGCTTGAGCAGACTAACATTTTTCGATAAGCCTTCAATCCAAAGGGCTCAGCCCCACAGGTAACATGGCCAGGCTAACCATCTTCTGGGCTTACAATCAAAGATTAAAGACTAAAATACAACTTCAGCCTTGCAAATGTATCACACAGCCACCACTCAAGAGATCTAAATAGAAACCAACTCAAACACTGTCAAAATCCCAACAGAGTCAATGCAGTAAAGTGCTATTGGGTAAACGTAGCTAATAGCTCCACATAGCGCTATTTCCCCTACATGCAAGTACATTCGGCATCGCTATCAACACAGTAATTATTACTTAATGCTGTGCTACAAAAGAGGGGAAACAAATTTATGCAAACGAAAGTGGAGGAAGAACAAATGTAATCTAGGGGTTGCAATGATTTCTAGAGTTGTAGGTATGTTCAAAATATGTGCATGTCCTGAGGACAATTAAGTAAATATTAAAACCATAAAATGCCTTACATTCACGTATATATGTGACCTCTGACTTCCTATTTTGATGGAATGATATTAATTGGATTTATTTTGCTACTTCCAGAGCACCAACCAAAATAGGAGTAAAGTGAAATAAATGGTCACTGGTTTGAAAAGCTTGAAGTGCAATAATTCAAGATAGCTGTCCAGCTCTGCAGGTGGAGCCGACTGTGTGGACAAACACAGTTTGGTTCCCAACAGGATCAAAACAGCCACTGAGTAATGCGGCACCCAGCCGAGAATAGAAAGTGCGGAGGACAGGAATGGGTATGATATTCTGTTTCTCAGCTGAAATTTGGCATCATCATGAAACGCCTTTCTGCACTTGGTTGTTAGTTCAGGTATGTCAAGATGACCGACTAGATCATCACTTCTCTTAAGCACTCTTCTGAGAAAATCTTGAGCAGAACTCAATGTTGTCAACATGTCCTACATATGCTTAGGGCACATAAATGAAACTAGTTCTTCAGGGAAGTTTCTATAAACAAATAACCTTAGGCAGAAGCAAAGTGCATGAGATTACCTTTATGTCCATAAGATAAAAATAACCGTAGAGGCAATTTTACCTTTTTTCTGGAAAAGTTCACAACACAGTTGCATAACATAAATACCCTAACCAATCTACTTGTCCCATAGGAAGAAAGGCAATGAGAGGGAAGGTGCACTAGCAACGTGTCTAGCTATTCAGGCAGCCAACATGTTTCCTCTGACACTGAAGCCCTGTAATTTTTCTAATCACAGGCCAAAAGAACTGCACATTGCACCCGCTTTTCCAGAAATGTGGAGGTAGGTATTAGAGGATGGAGCACGTAAGGAGCACAAGAGACATAAGAATAAATGAAACAGGTCATAGGATAGGACATGAAGTTGCACCATGTGGCATTGGGATGGGGAATGACTGTGCAGGAAGCGAGGAATGGAGACAGCGAAAGAACAAATCAGAAGAAGCACAAGTGTGGAGTTGAGGTGAGGAGAAGAGCCTAAGGTGGAAGCAGAAGGGCCATGAAGCCAGAGGCCAACCAGCACAGCTACAGGAAAGCCCAGTGAAAGCTGTAGAAAGGTCATTGACTTTCCAAAGGTTTCTCCTTATTGCTATAGGATGAAGAGATACCACTTGAGGCCTCTGGATGAAAACAGCTTGTAAGACTAATAATAACACACATAATTCACTTACTGTCATTCTTCTCAGGCGGTTTTCATGTTATAAAGTGGATCATAACAGTTTTGCTGCAGTTGATTTCTTACTCCAACAGAGCCATTATGCTCAAAGCTTCTTTCTTGTGATGTTCTATATATTTTTTTAAAAAAGTTCTAAAATGGACAAGGGTAGCTATAAAATGTATGCTACTAAGTTGACTGAAGATTTGAGTCCCTTCGTCCTTGTTTATGATTTGTTACTCTCATAGTTAGATAAACAATTCCTGCAAACCCTCCTAGTAACAATTTTACTGTATGGAATAGTGTTCTTTCTGGTACTTAAGAAATATCCAGCTTATACCAAAACTTGAAATATCCTGTGTCCTTGCACAATATTAACTGGGTGATTTTATGAAGTTTGTTTTTTTCTAAAACTAAATATTGTGCCATCTTAAACCAAAGTATTCTTGTTTTTATTATCAACAGTTGCATGTACCCTAAAGACAGACAGCAACTTGCAATAGTAACATAGTTTCACATATCTTAGGTTCTCTATGATTTTTACGTATCAGTTTATCTCTCAGAATTTTAATTCTAATGGAGAAAATTTCCTTAAAACTGATAGCATAAAATAGATCCCTGCTGTTTTTTCCCAGGATATCCCCCTCTCATATATACGCACGCATGAACACATAATGTGCTATTTACACTAACAGTTCTTTCGGAAAGAAAATGATTTCTAGTATACATTATTTTTAAGTCCAACTCCGCTTCTTCTGATATCTAACCCAACTAAGAAAATATCTGTAGAAGCATTTAAAATCTAGTAGATAGTTTTGGAATGCCATCTACTAGGAATGGTACAGGAACAGCAGTACTGTATGAGTAAATAGATACCCCAATGCCCCATTGAATAACGAGAACATGACATGACCGTATATGTAGATGCACTTTTACATCCTAGAGAAAAGAGAAGCTTTTTTTTTTTTTTTAAAAAAAAAAAAAAAAAAAAAAGCATTATTTCTATGGCCTTTTTCAGACCAAGCAAATTGCCACAAATTGCATTTAGATGACATTTCAACCTAGCTGCAGTTACATCCATTGCAAAGTACAAAATCTGATGCCAATAAGATTTCAAAGGTATCATACATCACACTGAAGCCTGTAACTTCTATTTTTTCAAAGAAGAGTATACTTTTCTTTTACAGAACTGTTATTACATAACCTAACAATGAACATAGAAATGGGAAATTTAACCTTAGAAAAATAGTCTATTTTCTTCGCTTCATGCTTTAAAACAGTCATAACTGAGCAGCTGAAAATGGACCAGTAGACGTCAATAGAACTGATTAGTTCTTTTTACCAGGGTATCCAGTCATTTAGACAGCAAATCAGGGCTATTTGATCAATGAACCAGCAATGCGATATCTGGTGTGCCATTTCAGTCATAGGTCCTGGTTCTGATCTCTCTGAGATCAGTATAAATCATGAGTAAGTTAAAAAATTAAAAAGCGTACCCCAAACTGGTATGGGATCGGAATGAAGCACCTTGGGTTCCAATCTGTTTCACTCAGTATCTCATGTCTGACTTAAGATATTGGCTCACTTACAGAGCTCTGCATTAGACATATTGCCTTCTTGTTTTAAAATATGTATGTTTAATATTTAATTTAACAGAATTCCATATTCCCATCTCCGCGTACTGTGCAAGTCCCTTGGAGGCTTGTGGTTTGTACGTGCAGTCTCAATACTCCTCAAGTGTAGTTTGGAAGCACCATTGCCTAATGGAGTGAAAGGAAGTGTCTATCTCCAATTAATCTTGGTTCTCTTTCGAGTGAACGCTGAAAATATTGCCAAGGCAGAGGCGATTTGTAAAGTGGACTGGAGAAGCTGTGCCAGGCTCTCCAAAAGTCATTTAATATAGTATACGTGATAGTGCAATACTGGTAGAGCTGTACGGGTCTCATCAATTGTCCACACACTTCTAGTACGTACGTCTAATGTAGACTACCAATTTCGAATGGTTACACACACAAAAATTTTGCCAACTCTGAAATATTTTTAAGTGTTACACATGACTGTTACTATATGTAAGACCGTACAAACATCATAAAATAGGTGCTGTAAATATAAATTGAGCCAATGCTTCTACTTTCACAGAAACATAGAAACTATTTTTCATTACATTATGGTGTTCGATATTGTATAGTACACGCCAAGATGACAGATACATACATAATATGCAAAAAACTAATGGTACAATTTAAAAACATGCCCACAGATTTTGAACTTAAGATCTGTTGGGACAGGCTGTACGAGGCCTGAAGTTCTCCAAGGCCAACAACGGCAGAATGAAAATGGCAGCATAAATGATACCTACGCGGCCATGATAGCTAGCTTGCAGGAGAGACTATTTTCAAGATCATTTGGCACATCTAGAATGTGGGATAGCTCTCTGAAGAAAAGAATATAAACATTAAAAGGTCAGAAATAGACAGCTAAGTTATCCATTCGCACTGGCAATGGGGATCTTTGCCATTTGGCTCTGAACCACTTTTCCAGTCTGCATCGTAATGGCAATTACATGTCCCACACTGATATTTCACTTTCAATTTTCATAGAATTAGTGAAAGCATTTAAGGAGTTAATGGAGGCATAGTACTTTCTTTAGAGAAAATATGAAATTAGATTAGAAATTAGATTGCCTTGAAAACATTACATGCAGCAAAATGTGCGCTCAGAAAGCCTTCAGGAGCAATCATCTAAGCATGGTTTCTTGTGACTTGCATTTTACAGTTCCGCTACAGAGAAAAAAAAAACCCAAAGATGTGTGGTGAGATTCTGTTGTCTCCAAGAGGCATGGGGCAAAACTTTATAATTCAGGAAAACTGAAATTGCATCAAACCATTCTCCATCCTCACAATCTTAAACTGCTGCGGGGAGCCGTAAAATCCTCCTGGCACAAAAGAGGAAAATAGCGGCTACACAGCAGCCCCCCCAACACGCTGCCCCACTCCAGCCCCCTCCCTGCACGAGGACTCCAGTGCGTGTCCTCAGAAGGCACCGTTACGTGTCCCTTCACCATGTCTACCGGGGGCATCATCCCTTGGCCAGGAATAGAGCTTTTAGGGGGGCCAGAGCAGGGACGGAGCTCTGGTTCGTAGCTCTATATCTACCCGATACGGCACGCAATCCTCTAAAGTGCAGCCAGCTCCTGCTTTGATGAAGCACTGTGCAGCGAGGACTGACGGATCCTGTTTTTCACCATTTAAAGATGTATGATAGCAACAAAGCTCTATGTTAAAATATTTAACTCACAGAGAACTTATGGAAATTGTCTATTCAAGCTCAGCAAAGACATTAAATTACCAAGCTGTTCTAGGACAGTTGTGTGTGGAGAAAAGCCAAAAATGCTCCCAGATTGTAATGTTACTTAGAAAGATTAGACTGTGAGCCTGATTCAGAAGCTTTTTATACAGATCAGCATGGTGAGCTGCAAAATGTTACCACATCAATTTCTGCAAAACATACTGTGTGTGTACATATAGATATAAAATCAGGACTTATACCCAGCACATTTCCTGCCATATTTTGAATGGCATCTGTTTGTTTAGTTTGCTGAAATATGAAAAATAATATTTAGCAACGGGTAACACAATGTTAACAGGATTTAAGAGTATAGCTCTGTCTGTCAAAATGCAGATAAAAGACAAATCCGTCTATCTCTGTATTTTAATCAGGCAGATCATGGTTCTGATGAATATGCAAATGTGACTGTTTATACACTATTTTCAGAGTGAAAGGAAACAAATTCAGTTCCATAGAATTAATGACAGTTCTGTCCTCTAAGATTAATAATTAAAACTCTACAAATATTAAAATGACAGTGCTTCTTACTCCCACCCTCTGAAGATTTTACCTCTTTTTTTTTTTTTTTTTTTTTAATCCTTTCCTTTCCCTTATAACTGTCTGGCCCCCTAATTGGTGTGATTAATAATTAATAAGTCAGGAATATGTCACGGTCAACCAGGAACTGTATTTAACTGACAAAAGGGTTAACATCGTGCTTTCTTTTGTTCATTCTTTGCTTACTCTTCTAATAGAGTTGGTATTTTCTCCAGATTTAATACCAGTATAGGGAACTCAATAGAGTACTCCAATAGTGCAAGCTCTTTATTCCAATGCTGATTATTCATATAATTTTATTCTGATTTTCATGATATAGTACAGGATTGTTTTTAAAGCCTCAGGTGCTGAAGCCATTTCTTCTTCTATTCCCCACCACCACACACACACACACACACTACAAGCACAGGCCAAATATAAGTTCAGAGAAAAGATTAAAAATGTGAAACAAGTGCACTACAAAGTCTAAGAAAGCAAAAGGCAAAAAACCAAGAGTTGGGCAATTATTTTCAGTCTGATGATTTCTAAGATGATATGGGAGTGGTCGAGCCATGTTTTCAGAGTCCTCAGGACAGGCAACACTTCAGAGAAAGGTTGTGGCAAAGGGAGCAGAAGTTCAACCTCACTTATTATGCCTACTTCCAGCACCAGGAAGAACTATCATATTTCATTTTGCTGTGGCCACTAGCATCTAAATTGAGATCACTAAACCTCTATTATTCAAACCACCAAAGCAGCCATTTTTAAGAATAAAATAAAAAGGTAGATTAAATGTTTTGCCTTATTTTATCTGGAAAAGTTACAGTTTGATTCCAAAGATGCTTATTTCCTCTGGAAAAGGAAAGCTCTTTCAGAAAGACAGATAGACAACGTACTCTAAAAATCAATAAAGGTATTTCAGTTTCTTCCTTTAGGATCTTTAGAGGTGAACCGATCCTAAATAGGAATTATAGCATTGCTTTGCAAATCACAAAGGAATTATTTTAAGTGAAATTAAATTAGCATTTGTCTATAATTCACTACACAAGTAAGCTACCTCTTGTATCACTGATCGCAGTAAAACAAGTATGTGTGTGTATTTTAGCAGCGATGACCAATTATACACTATAAGCATTTAAGAGTAGGCATTCCTACAGAAGTATGCTAGTTGGCAAACATGCCTACTACTTACCACACTAAGTCCGAGCAATTCTCTGCAAAAGTAGTCCATATTTCTCCTTTGCAGGTTGTCAAGATAGTGCTGAAGGCGAGTATAGGTGTAGGGGTAGCAGTAGGCAAATTGGTAAACGTCATCCTCACGGTCAAAGCAAAAAGCAAATGACATGACATAGTTCTTCCTGTGGTCCGGACAGCGGTAGTAATACACGTTTTTAGGGGGTATTCTTTGCCTGAAAAACAAAAAACAATATACATACATTGAAAAACATATAAATGTACATATAAATCTGCCATCTCCTCCAGCAAGCATGACCCATGAGCGTCAGTCTGCCTTTGACACGGCCCTGGTTCTCGAGCCCCAACGTAAGGCATCGTTAACGAAGGCAGGTCGGTATGAGGCTACACCAATAGACTGGTCCTTCATATTGCCCTTAATGGTCTGGAGTTGTATCAACACGTAGCCCAAGAACAGAGGAAGAAGATAAATTATTGAGGAGGGGGAAAGACGAAACCCCAAACCTTCAGCTATGGTAAATAACCTACTGCTAAATTAGAAAGCGAGGGAGAAACAGGTGTTTGGTCCTCTTCCAAAATGGACTGCTGCCCTTCTCAAGATTTCTGGCTTTTTCTGCTGACATCACAAAAATGAAGATACTTGATAGTAAATAATTATAGTAGAGATATTAATATCATTGTTAGTAAGATGGTATCTATTTAAGGAATAACAAATGTCTGCCTGACGTCTTTCATCCAACTTCAATTATTCTTTTATTTCTCAACAGAAGTGAGAGAGATCAAACCTTTGTTCTATAGATGTTCGACATTTTTGTTTGTGCCTCTTCTGCATTTTGTACATGGATTTTCTACCTTTAGGTAGATATGAGATTCTCTAGTCATGCCATGTACTTGTAATTTGATGTAACTAAGTTACCAGTCATTTGGCAACAAAACACTATGGTCCTGCAGACTCTAACTCAATTACGCAACATTATAAACAGGTCTCATCTAATGATTGGAGCAGATCTCAGCTAAACTAGGATCATGGTGAGGGAAAACATAATAAGATTTACAGCCATGGCAGTAGTAATGTGCCTCTCCGTAACGGTTCCGAGAAGTTGGCCGACTGCAGAGCTTTCGGTGTTTTGGCCTTGCAGTGCTAACATGAAATAGAGGACAAAACCCTCCAATTATGCAGAAGGACATGTTTGCCAATTAGCAGCAGTTGATGAGTCTGATCAGCAAGACTCACGAGCTACAAAGAGAAACAGAAAGGAACTGAGATGTTCTTGAAAGAGTACAACAAAAAGCCAGCAATGCAATTAATTAAATTTCAAATAAGAATAATTTACCCTTTTTCTTCTTGCCCTGGTTATTGAGCACTCAGGGCTTCAAGAATTTATTTCAGCATTTCGGGGGTAAACACAACACTTGCTCATCACAAAGATCTAAAGCTGATTTTTAAGCCACTAATGTGAAGAATAGGGGAAAAAAAAGTACTTCTGAAATTTTCAAAAGTATCAGCGGGGGCGGGGAGGGCCGCCTGCCGGTTGCATGCAGTATTCTAACCTAATAGGTTTCTCCAGTTTCTTAACGTATTTCTATCACTCACCCTCACTCTGGAGCGCTATAGGACACCCCTCATTTAATCTCAAATCAAGCAGATGATATGGCAGTGGGTAAATGTATTCTAGCTCCCAGTCCTCAAACCGTAATGCAAGTTTAAACAGTATGTTGCTGAGTTGTTGTACTTTATTTGTTTCCAAATTAGCATGGGAGAAATAACAAAGGACAAGCCTTACTTTCTGCAACAAAAATTTCATGTAAAATGAGGCCAGTAGGAAGAAATTCAAGTTATTAGAAAGGGTAATGGTAATTGAAATTCATTTGCTGATAGTTAATGTTTAAACGACACATAGTTCTCCTTGGTTCAATAACTTTGTACTTTTAAGCAAGTTGAAGACAACTTTTGTTAATATATTAAAGGCACTTTTGATATTTTGTTCCCTTTCCCCTTCATTATAGAAGCTAAGCATCTGTTTTATTATCCACTTTGACACATCACTTTATGGCTGCATTTGGCTATTATGGCTAATCTTGATGTCTAGGACATCTGGTATTGACATTTCACTATCTGGTGTCTGACACAACAGCAGAAACCATCCTCAGTTCCTAAGCTGAAATTCACCCTCTTAGGGCAGAAAGTGCCCAAACTCTTAATTCAAACCATATCTTCCAAAAATAATTATAATAGTACTCCTGTCACTGCTAATCTATTTTTATCTCTCCTAGCACTTTGTCACTGCTAATCTATTTGTGAGTCATATAGAGAAAGAGAGTTAGTGTTTAGATACCAACAACACATCTTTACACACAGGAGCCTAATCAGATTCAGATCTTATCAGAGAATTAAAGAAAAAAGAAAAAAAAAGGAAAGAAAAAGAAAGAAGAGCGACACAGCGCTAGCTATCACCAACTGAGTTTTTGATAACGAAAAGACATTGCTCAGTTCTTGAATTAACCTTTGTGTCCTAGACGCATTATTGTTTACTCTTTCCCTTTTTTGTTCTATGCCTTCTGGAAAAGGACACCCACACACTGTGGCAGCAGCTGCTCCTATTAATTTAAAGCTATTACAAAAATTAAAATTAAACCCAATTACTTTGGCTGGTTTATAGCCGGGGAACGGCTTAGTCTGATTGTTCCCTCTGGTTATGGACAAAAACAATATTCCTACCTACAGGCAGCTGCCAGTGGAATACTAATGCATCAAGGGCCTGGCAGGGACAGATTCAGCCCCCGACTTTAACTGCATTTCTGAGTAGAGACAAATATCTTATCACAGATCTGCAGAAATGCATCAACTTTCTATACTGTAAGCCAGAATGAAGCTGATTTGTAGTTAGGAGTAGGAAAGCAAAATTACGGGAGAACCCTTCAGCCTCAGACTTGCCATTTTGCATTTCCAGGCAGCTAACACTAAGAAATGCACCCTACTAATTGATACACCACTGCCTGAATTTCATCACTTCTGAACGGTTATTTAAAGAACCACCACACCGATTCTAAGCACAGCCACAGAGTACAAGACGCAAGCAACTAATTTCCAATCTGTTTGAAAAATATATTAAGGAAATGAAGCTTAACATTTTACATGGTTTTGAAATAAATTCAGATTGTCCGTTCTTAAAGATA
Organism: Rhea pennata; assembly: GCF_028389875.1. NCBI lineage: Eukaryota > Metazoa > Chordata > Aves > Rheiformes > Rheidae > Rhea > Rhea pennata. The sequence continues at coordinate 8,658,925 of NC_084670.1, read as the reverse complement.
AATACTATTTTTTTTTCTTTCAAAAGGAGAAGGAAGCATTGAAAGGAAGATTTCCCCTCCATTTTTGATTCGTTTTACAGTGCAGTGCCAGTCAGACAGGGGTATCCCAAGCCACAGGGCTGGAGCATCTTCTCCTCCCACCTCATGTGGGAGGGCTCCTAACCCACCAGATTTGTTCCACTAAGCGTGAAGGTACATTTGCTTGTAGGTGCCTGTGTATTTGCTACATTGCTCTCTGGAGTCTGGCCCTATACCCTGCTTTGGTTCTGTGTAATAAGGACAAATCCGTCAGTTTACCAAAAAATTTGACTCCTCAGTCAATGTCAAAACTCTGATCAACTTCAGTGGCCCCAGGATTTTACTTTTTGCTACTACAAGAGGCAGTGAGTGGTGTTCCTCGTAACTGAGCTTTGAAAATTTTATCCCAACCATACTTCTGTTTTTAATACAATTGTAATTATAGTGAGCTCTTTCTTAACCATAATTTTGAGCTCAAAGACAAACTTATTGTGTTTTATTCCTTTGCTGCTTTGTTTCCCTCTGAAAACTGAGTTAATCAAGGCTTGGGGAAACAAGAACCAGAAGGCGGCATGGGGGTAGGAGAGTTTGTTCTTCTTTAGGCTTTAAACATCTAGTGCTGATCAAAGACTAGGGCCCTCAGGTGGTACCACAACGTAAATAATTAGAAAATCACAATTTTTAGAGGGCTTTCTCTCCCCTAATGCATGACCAAAGCAGGGAACTTTTGCCCAGCCAAATTCCCAATGACTTTAACGAGCAGCCTAAACAGTCCTTGGACTGCATTTAATATGGCACTCACAAAGTAATTATTCAGTTCCTTGCCTCTACAGGACTGGGTTTTACATACCACAGTCAGTAGACTTCAAAGTAAAATGATGATCTTTGGAGGAAAAACAAAAAGCTGCAGGTGCTGTAGAAGATCAGTGGCCAAAAGAAAAATTAAGTGATCTGACTCATAGAGAAATGCTCAAGTGGATCTGATTGCAATGTAGCGCTAGCTGTGGGGGCACACTGTGGTGATCATTTTCAATTTCCCTCAATTTGTGGATGTCGAGAGACCCTTTAACAATCGTACAAATTTCCAAGCTTGCTTAGGTGATTCAGAGTGGGGGTATTCATTGACTGCACCCAAAATACGAGATCTAACTGTTCCTTCTGAGTGTTCAGATTTTATTCTTAGAGCTAGATGTCCCTACTTATTACCTGCAAGAAATCCAACAAAGTCTGCAGAAAATATAAGCAAGTTAATCATGCATTGCAAACTCTCGCTCTACTGGGAGGCAACCCTTTCAAACTGAAGGCCTTACTGACTTTTCTCTGTTAGTCTAAGCCATTACTTTTTTTCTTGCTTATTCTTGTTGACAAGTGGAGCTGACCATCTTCAAAATCCCAAGCTTACAAGTGACAAAATAACTTTGTAGGCTTTTTTTTTTTTTTTTTTTTTTTTTTTTTTTTTTTTTTTTTGCACAGAATTTTATATTTGATTCACAGAGCATGGAGTGACAATGAGTATGTCAGGTGGTGTTAAATATTTTTTGCAGACAACAGAATGGGTTTTGGCACAGCCAACTCAATTTCAGATACTGCAGAATAAGGCCTCCTTCTATTCTTGTTAATATTTATTAAAACGTTCTCTGAATATCTTTCTCATTTTTAATAGCCCACTATGCAACTCAAGATTTTCCATCTGTACAAACTTTCTGGTTTCCTCTTACTGAGTACAAAAATCAAAGTTTTCTTTAAATCGATAGTTTTCTTAAAATCAGGAGTATATTACAAAGCATACAGCTTTCAATGGTTAATGTTAATTGAAATAATTAAGTGAACTCCACAAAGATTGCTTGCTAATTCAAATAATTAAATGAACTGTACAAAGACTGCTTCTAAGCTCTGTGCATTCTTTACAACTCCAAGAGAAAAACATTGAGTTCTTTACTACTTTTTCTTAAAACATATTTAAATCTAAATAAGTAATGAAAAGGTGCATTTCATTATTTTGACAAACTCTACATTTTAAATGTTTGTAATAAATATGGGAAAGCTCCATCAACACTAAGAGATAATCTAACCTGGCATGTTTTTTATGGGACCTGATTCTGCTCCATGCACATGGGAAGAATTCAGTCTCATAAACTGATATCAATGTAGGGGAAATATCCTAAAAGCACATTCCTTCCACTGCTGCACAGCCTGAAAGCCAAAACCTAGAAACAGATTCTTCTAACACCACCATATAATTGCATGAACAAATGTTGTGAGAATAATTCCCCACACTTCACACACGCGAGGACACATTCTGTGGGAACTTGTTAAGAAAGGTTTTTAACAAAACCCGATCTTCGACGTAGCACAATGTTGTGACAAGGAAAATTCAGTAGTAAGGAGAAACAATAAATAGCAAACAGCAATGAGAAACTTCCTCTGTTCTGTGGTTGCAGAATACCTCAAAGACACACGGTCCCCGCCCGCGGGCCAGACTTCTGCGCCCTGCGATAACGCCGACCACCAAAGCGTAACGAACCCCCTCTCCGCGAAAGCAGAGGGAACCGGTAGCAGGCGTTATTCCCTACGGCAGCCGGAAACGCCAAGGAAAGCGCATCCTGGGGGAGACGCAAGACGAAGCAGCGTGCAAGGGTCAGGGAGCAACCGGCCCGCAGGTCGCGACTACGGGACATAAAACAGCATTAAAAACTTGTTACTGGATTCTGCAGAAACGAAAACATCCCTCGATTTTCGAACGGGGCCACTCTGCATGCCCCGATAAAGTGATCGGAAGCGTTTTAGGTTTTCCAAACCTCAGCAGGGTCTTGTGGAAGGAGTTTTTTTCAGTGCTGCCCATCTCCCTGAAGCACGAGGCACGCTCAGCGAGGTCCACGTTTGGCGCAGTGCCCTCTTTCGGCAAAACAATTCAGCGTATGTCTTAGGGGAGCTGTCAGCCGGCAGAGACTTCCAAAATCTTTTGCCAGCAGCACATACAAGTGGCCTCTCTAGCGGACAAGCAGCAGGTTTCTCCTCTTTGCTCCCCTCCGCCTACGATTACAATCAAAGCTGTGCTCTCTCCTCCGTCTTATGTTTATCCCGTCCGGTTGCTGAAGCTCATACTGCAGTGACTTCCCTCTGAAACAGCTGCTCCAACACTGCAATTATTCTACAGAAACTCTGGTTAAACTGCAGGGATAATGAACAGTGCTGATTTTTTCTGCTGTAGAAATCTGATTTGCCTACTGACCACAAATGCTCTAGCCATATATTGCTTCTATAAGCAATATTTCTATGCAACACTTATAAAGGAAAGAAGAAAGAAAGTGAGAAAAGCTGACTTTCCACAAAAGTACCAGAACGAGAAGAGAATGACACAGTAGAGCGTACCCTACAGGGACTGTTATCCTTTTAAGAGGTCACGAATGGAAGATATGGAGCCATTCCTCTCCTGAAATGCAGCTACTGAAATAGGAAAAAAAGAAAAAAAAAAAGATTTAAGATGGAAAATGTTAAAAATTTGTGGTAAGAAGCACTGGAAAGAGGGAGAAAACAATGTATTTGAATGAGGCATCACTACAGGTCTAAGCTTAGAACATGTAGAAGGGATAAACAAGTTTTTCTGGAAGCAATTCAGAAAGAGTAGTCATGAAAATTGTTAAAGTGGAGAAAAAGAATTAATTCAGCATGAAGAGTGATGCATCAGTAAAGGTGAGGACAAGAAATAATCCACCTCAGCACATAAATCTGAAAACCACATGGCAATGGCTGTCCTAGCTTTGACCTACACCAGACTCTCTGGCCATAAAAGAAAAAGCTTACCAAGAACTTCACAAGACAGTAAGCTTCCAACAGAGGAAAGTATGTCACTAAGTAGACTAGAAAGGAAGTCAGGTCAGAAGACTGAAGGAAGAAACAAGACCGGAACATCAAGCATATCAGCTTCAAGCTGGCCAGAAACCAGGTAATGGAATAACTTTGAATAAATGACCTTTATATACCATCCATGCAAGACAGGTGCTTGAGAGCATCGCATGTACTGGACAAATTTTAGAAAAGGTTGTTTGATAAAGGATAGTTATTTCCTATTCACAACCCCTTCAAAAAAAAAAAAAGTGTCAATTAGATTTTACTCAGATAACGAAGTCAAAGATGTTCCAAAGAGTTTCACTAAACATTTTACCCACTGGTGTAGAATTTTACTCCCTTCGTATCCAAATGCAGCATCTCAGCCCATTATTCTTTCCTGACTCCACTACAGTCTGATATTTAATCCTTCCAGATTATGTTGACTGGAAAACACACTTACAGTATCATACAGACTATAAAATCAAGTCTTTACAAAGTCTGGAGTACATGTTGGCCTGGGAACGAGGGACCACCTCAATCCCAAATTCAAGTCCCTGAACTGCGCTACCAGTAGACCACTGGGTCATCCCTAATAGCCTCTTAGCCTCAATTACCTAATTAGCCTTTTCTTCACTTTCCTCTTCTCCCTTTCCCATCTGTTCATCTATTCCCACCACTCCCTGTTCTTCTGCAAGAGTAATTTTAAAAATCTATGTTAACTTCATTTAGGTTATTCTCAGGTGACTTCCCTTGTATGCAAGAATAATTTATAAGTCTCATAAGAGCTCCAACTTGAGGAAGTATTTCAGTAATGTCTGAATTCTAAAATCCATGTAAAAAACGTTGATGATTTCACACACTCTACATACAAAGCCGAGGTTTTTAACTTACCATGTCACTTGGATGTGAAATTTAACTAACTGCTAAAGAAAGAAGGAGAATAGGTATGAGATACTTTTTGCCAGCTGCACTTTGGTTGATCCTGAGCTGCTCTTAGGAAGTTCTGAAACCCTCTGGAAGCCTGAGCCTTTTCAGTTTTATTCCTCATAAGTATCAGAGCATCTCTGATAGTAGAAAATTGATGAACAGGATAAAGAGAAAAGAAAACAGAAACTGTCATGACAGGTCGGACCTGATTAGGTGAGCAAACTTCTCTTTAATACTGTACTTTACCCCAACTTCAGTCTCCACACAACGAAATCTGAATTTGGTCATCTATTTTTAAAATCCCATTTCCTACGCGTTCTAGCATCTTGTTCACTTTTTCCACCACATCATCGTTTCAAACGGCTTCTGTTCTGTCAACAGTGATGCTCAGATTTTTCCCCTTTCAGTTAAAGGAGAAGATTTTTGGGTGGTTTCCTCCTTATATTAACTTTTCATTTATCAGGACTAAACTTGTTTATTCATCTGAGCAGCCTGTTTAGATCACTCAGAAGTTTCTCACAGTCAACTACAGGCTTAAATTACTTAAGTAATTACATCATTTGTAAGTGCTACCACCTAATTCTTCACCTCTCCTCCCTAGATCATCAATAAATATATTAAGCACATGACCTGATAGGTAACTTTAAAGAACGCAGCTGCTAGCCTTTTACTGTGATGAAAACTGACCACTTTCGCCCTCTGTCTTTTTGTTTCCTTGTCGGTTTTTGATCTATGATGATACTTGCCCTGTCACCATATGTGACTACTTAGCCTTTTTAGCAGTGTCTTGTGACAGACTTTGTCGTAAGCTTTTAAAAAGTCAAAATACATTATGTCAGGCAGCTCTTTTCATAAGCCTGGGCTGAGACCTAAAGGTGAGGCAAATCTTCCCAAGAATTCCCAAGGGCAAAGGGAATCTTGGTATCTCATGGAGTGAAAGGGAGATAAATAGAAAAGATTGATGAGCAAGCCAGAAACACATTTATTTTGCAAGTGCTACAATTATAATTTTTAAAAGTCTGCTGTTATACAGGGTGTTGCTTTATTACGTGGGAAATTTCATATTGCTAATAGTACACACAAGTCTAGGTCAACTACCTGTCCAAGCACGTGAACTCAGGTAAAAGCATTCAACATCAGTGTACAAAGGTTATAGTATAAAAAAGAAGAAAAAGAGAATTGAGTTAGCCTTTTGCAAGATGTACAGGGTAGAAGAAGCTACTTAAGTCCCTCCTATAAGCTGAGAGCTTGCATCTGGTTCTCAACGCTAGGCTTGCTCTCAGGCTCTTCCAAGGGTTGAAACAAGAAAACCTGCAGAGGTTTTCTTGTTTCAACAGGAGTCACGGCCAGCAGGAGGGCCTGGCAGCACTGCACACGGCTAGCAGGAAAGGTATGGCTACAGGAGTGAAGAGCAGCTAATAAAAACCCATCACAGCTTAATGCATCCTCAGTTTAGCTTTCCTACCCAGCAGTACCTGCTAATCCCAAATGTTGAATGAAGGCAGGTGAACGCAACCAGCTGGCCTTGCATTGCCTTGCTAGATGGACAGATTATTGTTACAATTATACTTCAGGAATTAGTTATTGCTAGTCCACATCTACTTTGTCAGACTTCTCTTTCCTCCGTTTTATAAAAGTATTCTTTAGTAAGTCATCTAATTCTTGTCTGTGAGGCGGAAAAAAAATCTCTCTTTGACCACCAGTAAGCTCAGTACTGCTTTCTCAGTTTTCTGGGCATGGGATGATTGATGTCAGTGTATTTGAAATGACACCCTCATCCCTTAATTTTAAACCTGGCTCTTGCTGCTGTCTATCAGGTCCGGAGAAAAAGGTTATCTCACCCTTTTTACTCTCCTCTCTTTCCCGCGCAGCTAGGACTGGTTATTGTCAGAGGAAGGACACTGGGCTGGATGGACTTTTGGTCTGATCCAGTATGGCCACTCGCGTTTCTTTTCACGGGCACATTCACCGAGTTCTAAGTGATGTAGTGGGACGCGATTTTTCTTTCCTGAAGCCGTGCTCATTAAAGTCTCTCATAGCATGATCTTCCAGGTGTTTTATTATTCTCTTTTAAATTACTGTTTCGACCATTTGCAATGTGCAGATGTAATGCTTACCGGTCTAAATATAGGATACACCCCAGATACTCACCAGCCCTCTGGAACAGAACTCACTTTTAATGAGACTGCATACCTTTGTTAGCAGTTCAGCTAATTCCTTCCTAAGATTCTTCAAAATTCTTTTATACATAAATCATGTGGGGCTGATGATTTACCGCTTCTTAATTAATCAGTTTGCCCCATCCTCTCAATCTCTGATAGTGTCTCACCTTTATTCCCAGAAAAGAACAGGTCTACGGCAGGTACCTCCAAAACCTTACTCGCTATAACGATGGATTTATGATGTAGAACCACCTGATTTCTTTGCGCAAACCCTCATCATTTTAAAACATGTACAAAACGTGACAACGTGAGGGCAAACAATTTAAATTCAGCATTCCAAACTTCGTTTTTTCCCCAGGCTACACATCTTGCACATACGCAAATTTTATTCTCCATTCTCCTCCATGAGCTCCTTTATATTCCCTCCTTCCATTTCTTCTGTTAAAGAACTATTTTACGACATCTCCATTCTTGAGGCTGTCACACAGTAACTATCCCCAAGCATGCTTACGTTTCCGCTTCTGCTACAGAGAGTCTGCATATCTCCCATTTCTTCCCTGCACCAGCACGTGGCCTGTTATTAGCAATGGCAATACTGGGTTGACAGACTACACTAGCACTGTGCTGGGCAGACCTACCTTTTCTATCCTTCGTTTCTCCCACTTAGATACAGCATTCACAGCTATCATATTAAACACAGAGGTGGGGAAAAAAAGAAAAAGCTTAAATGAAGTGTCTCATTTATTCTTAGCTGAAAAGACATAGAGGGCAGCAAACACGGCAAGCCCTTCTCTTCAAAGACAAAAGTGGACACACATGTCTTGCGATAGCACATCAACACACTGACTCTCAGACCAAGAGCTACTGCTTTGCAGACATCCAGGCCCCCACCATCTCCAACACATCCTGATCTCAATTCCTTTCCCTCACTGAGCATGGCTCCAAGAAGAAAACTCAAAAATGGCCAGCCAGACATTTTGGTCACCAAATCTCATTTCAATAAGGAAAAACAAAAGTAAAATTTTCTTATTAAATTCTTTGCAAGCTCTTTTACGGTGCTCTTTTTGCCAGACAAAACCTCAGCAGGCTTTCTTCCCTAGGTGATAAAGATGAACCCACTGCAGAGGTGTTGGCCTCGCTCTACAGGGGAAATAAAGCTCAGTTCCCTCCTCCTCTCTTTTCAAGCATTCCTAGTTGCTGACCAACAGAGTAGTATTGATCTAAGAAGAGACTAAGTATCCTGCCCTCTCGGTCACTTCTTATTTACAGTACACACAGAAACATGCAAGCAGCGGGAAAGTTAGAAGCATAGAAATGAGGTGGCCAGAAGCAATTGTACACTCTTGGGATTTCTCATCCTCAACACAAAGCTAAAAAATGAGATGTTGCAATGGCTGATGCTATTGAAGACAGGAGAAAATGAAAAATGGTATGTGTAGCACAAATCTTGTTTTTCCAAATTGTGTGCGTGATACCAACCAGGTCACTCCAATCTTTCACAAAAACAGTTCCAGCATCATTTTTCTTGATATGTTGTTTAAACATACATTCATTTCAGGAAAATTCTTTTTTTTTTTTCCTACCTGAACAGTGTCACAAAATGGAGCAACTGCAATCCTAATGCATATTTTAAAGGTACCGTCCCATTTCACCGTGATGAGTCTGTTCACTATAGGAAAGTGTTATGTCCCTCACCCTCTTCTGCAGTATAACCAAACATAACGGTGAGGAGAAAGGAAATGTAGGCCATATTCTGTAAAACTACACAAAGTTTTATTTAGCCTTGAAAGACTCTTAACAGATAATAAATGACAAAGCTCCAGGCACTTCTCTTCCACTTTACATTGTTAGAAACAGAGAGAGAGAAGGTAAACGCTGCTCGCAGGTGGGTAAGGAGGCTGCGAGGTGGAAGTACCGTGGGGCAACGGTATGAAGTGACTCACAATATACAAGTCGGCAATCACCAGTCCAATGCGGAACCTTACTTAATAAAATTTTGCCATGCTTCAAAATTTTTTTGTTTTTTGTTTTTTGTTTTTTTTTTTTTTTTGTGCTCTCCATTCCTGAAGGAAGCGTAATCAGTTGAAGCCAGAGGAGACTCCCTCCCTCACTCCCCATCACCCCCCAGTGATTCTTGGAGGCAAATCCTCAGCAAGCTGGTGGGAGTCAGTAGTGCTATGGTGATTTAGAGCAGCTAGTTTGAGCTCCAAGTGATATATATGCACCTGCAAAAACTATGCCTTCAGTGATTTCTAGGCACACACTGTAAAGCTCCAGAGAGGTTACTTATAAAATCACTGTTCAAATGTTTGCATTTCCAAAGCCTAATCAATGAGATGATCTAAGCTGATGCTTCGAAAGTGGCTAACCCAGGCCTATAATCACCTATTCCTAACGCTGTGGTGGCTTGCTGGGAGAAGTGTGATGCCATGAAGAGGACAGAAGATTTCAGATGAGAAAAAGTGGGCAGATAACATCCTAGAGGCAATTCTTATGTCACAGTCTCCAACTAGAAAATTAAGAGAAGGAAATAGAGAAAAGATCTGAGACATTAGGACAGTCTTCTATGCTTATCAATGTTTCTGGTACCAATAAGCACTAGGAACTTCAAAATATAATTCTAATATCAAGCCACACATTCCAGACTTCAGTGAAAACTCTTTAGCCCAAAATACCATTGATTCAATCAGCTTTGTGTTTCTGTTTTGCCGAAAAGTAGCAGGAATATTGCTCAGTTTAATTTAGGATTTTCCACTACCACCGCTACTACTACTACTATCAGCGTGTTAGCCCACTTTGCATAGAAAATAACCATGTATAGAAAAAGCCAATAGGACTCTCACAGCATTTATTTGGGGTGAGGTTTCCAAACTCCATTTTAGATTTGTCTCAGGAATTTATCTGCTCTATATTTCTAAAGGTTTGGCCCAAATATTAACACCAGTTTAAGCAAGTAAGGTTTTGTAGCACTGGCACTTCTGTTAAAAATAATAAATTATATTGCAATGAGGCTCAGTTTTTGAACTATCCTTCCTAACAGTATCAAGAAGCACCTCATAAAAGATTCTTATGTAATATTTATGTTTAGATAAATAAAAAGGCAGATGCAAATAAGAGAAAGCAATATATGTGATACAAAAAGTTTTATAAGCAAATAGTCTACAAAATGCTGCATGTACTATGTTTTTCCCGCAGGATGGCAGGACATTTGTCAGTACACTTAAAGCAAATGTTTGTAAGGATACTTGACATGTAATTTATACAGCTATCAAGTTAAACACACAAATGGTGAAAATGTAGGTTGTAGTAACTTTAAATATTTAAAAGCTTTCAGTAGGAGTCACAATTTTATATCTGTTGCTTTTTCAGGCTACATCGTGTAAAAGACTGTCCGTCTGGTCTTTACATGTGACAGAAAAGCATTGAGAGTTTATGTCTATGCATATATATGTATATATGTATGAATACACACAGATACACACATACATAAGTGTTTGCTACCTATTATGTTTGGCACTTCAGTAATCCAGCAATGCTTTAATCTAAAGTAAGATTAAAAATAGGATATTTTCACTGTGATAATAGGGAAAACTGGATGCCCACATACTGAATTAAAAAAATGGCATCAAGCTAATGTTTAGTGTACCGTAAAACAATAACTTGAAATGTTTGTAGAAGACCGACTATTTGCATCAATCTCCTTTTGCATATGGTTGCGCATTAGCCTAGCTTTAAGCAGATGTACAGTCCAACTGAATGTGAGCCTCAATTTTAAATAGCATTCTTTAATTAAGGTTAAGTATTAACCGACAGGAAGGTGGATGTCATTTGCTATTCCACCATTCCACCATAAAAATTCAAGGACAGGAAAAAAATATACCGAATGGTCTTAAAAGTTAACAGTCAATTTTTTGAAAAGGAAACCTACATACTATTTTAAAACACAAAATAACTTGGAAACAAAAGAGCAAATATTATTTCCATATTAAAGTATATCCATACATTATATTCACATAAAATCGCATTCCTCTAAAAATGAAAATCTAAAGAAAACAAAAGCTCTTTAAATATATTTACCTGAATTAGAACTGGAAAAAAATTATATGATAAATGTTAGATCTTATAGCATTTTCAACCAGATCTGATCATGGTCATATTCCTTTTTGATTCTCTGTCTCGGAGAAGAAGCATTGAACTTGGCGCTCACTAAGCACGAGGGCCTGGCTAGTTAAACCGTAGCGGGCGGACGCAACCCACGCTCCACACGCAGCGCTGCGAGCGCGGCGGGAAGCTGCCGCATCGCTGCCGCCCGAGCGCCGGGCGCCTCCGCGGGAGCAGCGAGCGGGTCCAGCCCCGGGCCCCCCGCAGGAGCCCGGCGCAGGCTCTCCAGCGAGCAGGCGGAAAGGCCGAGCCACCTCCGTAACTCAGGCAAACCCGCTCTGAACGCAGATCTAAACGGCAGGTCAGTGGCACCACTGCTGCTCTCAGCCGGTCTCCGGCACGGGTTTATCAGGATCCAGCACGGCTTTTAAGGGACGGGACAGCCAATACGGAACCGCCTGTTACCATTATTATTTTACAATTACTAGGATTAAATTCAAAACAGGCAATATGAACGGATGCAGAAGAACAAAAATATTGTTTTAAACTGAAATTACAAGCACTGGAAGGGAAATTAAATGATCTCAGGAAAAGGTGGAAATAGTGCGCGCCAACAATAACCCAGCGCTTTTGTTTCGCAATTGTCTAATGACTGGCCAAAGGCTCTAGTTTGTCAGATGAATGCACTGTAACTCAGCATTTACCCTAAAATAAACACCGATCACCTGGGAGTTGTTATAGCTATACAGGATTTGTATAAGAGGGCAAGCTCTCAAAGGTACATAAGAGAAATGCTGCAAACCCGACAGCAAAAAAAAACAAAGAAAGCCTCGACTCAGCAAGATCTCTTCTCTCTGACAACTGCCTGAGGTAGATCTAGCGGAGTTGAGAAACTTAAGAGAGGTAAGAGAGGTGGAGTAACCTCATTTATTAGAGCAAAGAACTGAGAGAAAGCAAACAAGTTGAGCCTGAACAGCTCAAGTGCCTTAAAGCTTTTCTGCTTTTCCCAGATCTATCAGTTGGTCATATAAAATATATTACCTTCAACTCATATCCACTTTCCTATATCCTTTCATCATCATAGTTGCAACAATACTGCTGCGGTAACTTCGTAACTGGGCAGACACATTACAGGTTAGCTTTGATTCCCGCTCAGTCTCTCCCAAGAGAGCACTACCAAATGACTTGTCTTACAGCTCCTTTTTTCCCCACAGTTGTGTCTCATGATCTTCTCTCGCTTCCACCAGGTTCCAAAAATGCAGCATCTCTCTTCGCTACCGCCTTTCTTCGGCAAGATTAAGGATGTAAAGCCCTACAACAGACTTCCTTCTGGAAGCCATGACCATAAGAAAAATGTTGTGATTTAGAACAGCATCTCATGAACAGAAGTGTTTTCTATTTACAGGAACCTCATATTCAGAGAAGAGACCTTATGTGTACCCTTAAAATCTGACCTGTCTCCTAAACTGTTAGGTCATATTCTCAGCCATCATTCCCTTCAGGCTTATTACTCCTTTTTGATCTTCTAAAGATTTCTTCTCTCTCTTTCCTCTCCTAAGCTGCAAAAGAAGTACTTGAAATATCTCAGAAAATCTTTAGTGCAGTTCTCCTTTTAAGGCAGAACATTACTGGACAGCCACCTGAACAGGAACATAAAACTTATAATTGACACCTGTACTGCTACAACAGTGACTGGCATATGTGACTTCAGTTCTTGCAGGTATTACTAAGTAATATATAAGCCAGACTAAATCTTTTATATTTTTCACTATGCCTGACAGCCTTGTTCACTGGAAATACTTGTACATTAGAATTTAAATATTTTTGCTCCATCTCCGAAAACGATCCTGTCTTTTATCAATACCTTGCTGGATCTCACAAGCCTTTTCAGACCAGTTTCAGGCATGTAAAGAATAATGAAAAGTTCAGAAATTTATTTTGATTTCCTGCAATATGCTACCCAACAGTTTTCTGTTGTGTTATATGACCTTTCTGCGTAGCTAGTGTTTTGCTATTGATTTTAATTACTCAGTTTAATTTACTGCATGCCAACACAAAGCTGTTTACTCCTACTTGCCAAAATGTTGTCGTAGTCTCCCAGAGGAGGGCAAAATGAGAAAACTGTATATGCTTTACAGTTACATGCTATTCATTATAAAGAATTTAATAGATTCACTTCATATAAATGTCACTGTTCTCACATGTAGCCACTAAACACACCAAAACAACATATAGAAGGAAAAATGCTGTGCCAGTCAGAAGAGAAGTAGAATATAAAAGCTTTAAATTACGAAAGGGTTTTACTTGAAGCAGTTTAGATTTTCTGCTTTACCATTCCTCTCCAAATAAGTGAGGGAGTTAGGACCATATGTTCCCCTTCTGCATAAAAAATTCATGGACAGAAACAAATGAGTCTTAGAACTATACAGCTATTACAGCTGCAGTTAAAGTAAATTCTACCTTGCCCCTATAATCCAATTGTATGATGAGGAAAAGGGAGCATTAATTTATATGGAAAACCAGAATTTTTCTGCTTTCTCTTCTCTGCCTTCTTCCTCCTTGCCCTATATTAGAGAAATCAAGAGACAGTATTATGCCCAGAAAAGCACTTATTTAGAGGATTCTACAGACATCAGAAAGGATATTGTTTCCAGGAACATTATGCTGACCAACACCAGACGGTGAAGGAAGCTCACTTCTCGGGTAGTAGCCCAGCCCAGCTACCCAAGCAGCACGCTCTCCAGTCGTTATTCTGTAAGACAGCCAGATAGGCACAGTAGGGCTGGAGAATATCCTGCCACGTCTCTCGGTGTAAGAGATGGCTCTTTCCATAGTTTGGAAACCGTGTGCATAAATACATGAAAACTTCTTTTCTCAGGATATTAAACACTAAAAAGAGGAGATAACTTCAATATGTGCATACCAGTTCATGATAGTTTTGGTAGATGTCCGACTTTACAAGAGGGTTAGCTTAGTCACCGTATGCTTACTATGAACAAGTTTCTTCCATTCTCTCTTTTTTCCTGTGACCCCAACTCCACAGAATCCTGTTATGCTGGGCTCTCAACTTTAGCTTGCTAACTGTACCAAAAGTCGGATTATAACTCTCAAAATAGTGCAGTCCTAGTATTTGCAGAGAACTGGATGTAGAGAAAGGGCTGCATAGTACTCACAGGTAGAAGATACCCATGAAGAACTGAGCGCCATAGTCTTCCACAACGAATAAGCCAGATTTTTCCCAGGCTCAAAAGATTGTGTGTATCCAACGTTACTCAGTTACAGAGCATTCTTGAAAAATAACAAGAGCTTTAGACTAAGCGTAAGAATATTGAGATGATAACTGCTAAAAACATGAGTATTCTCTGAGTATATTGTTTGCTGCATGCAAGATCATCTTTCCCAGAACCTTTCAAAACTCTTTTGAATTAGCAAAAAAAATTGAAAAATATCAAAAGCATTAATTTTTCATGATGTTTTGTATTTGTTTATTGTGGTTTTGATGTTTACCATAACATCCCTCCAAAATTAGATGTTTTAACCTTTGAATCTCACTACTACGAAGAACCTGCATAAGTACAACTAAAGTCAAACTCTCAAAACAACGTTCATTCAAAACTGTAACGATTCATGCTGAAAGCATGCATAGCACAAACGTTTATCTTCGCCTTGATGTAAGCCATAAAATGAAGAAGTCTTCCCCCAAAATTTAGCCCTGGGTATGCTCAAGGAAGGGACATATTTACCTGAAGCTTTCCATAAATCTGCTCAGTTGTAATGAGGCAGGAAAGCTTAGTTATTTTGAATTTCTTCCACGATGCTTTGTACAGCTATAAGATCAAAGAGGTTTTATATGAGAGAGACTTGAGCTCAGAGCACTGAGCTGGTTGTTTAGGGCTAAGTCTACACAACAGGCTTGGATGCTGGATCATTTTAAAGAAATTCATAAAGCTTAAAAAAAAAAATTACAGGAGTTAGGCACCTCCAGATGGGATCCACCACAGTCAACACACACGGCAATAGGAAAGAGAAATGCTTCCAAGGCTAGACAGCAGCTAAGAAAGGATTTTGAGAATTTCACTTCCATACTTGGGTTTCAGGAACAGGGCTCAGGCAGGGCATATGCACCCAGGTCACTGTGAAGATCCAGCTTCTAGATCAGACGATTGACAAAATAATGCCTAACGTACCCAATGGTCTTCCCAGTACTAAAACACAGTGGACTTGGAGCAGGCTCATTGACTGTCCTGAAAAGCTTAAATAAATATGAGACAAAAAAGAAGCAAAAATGATCCAATATTCAAAACCTTATTCCCAAATTCTCCAGGTGGCACTGTGTACAAAATTATACATCTAAACTTAACGTCTAGTCTTCCAATACCCAGTATTATTAAAAACCCCAAATCTGAAAATGTTTACCACCAAGTGTAATGCTTGCAATCATTAGCAGCACTGATCTAAGAGAACTGCTTGCCATACTAAATCAGAGAGACTGCTCATGGCAGTAAGCATTATGCCTGGAAGTAAGAGTTTATAGATGCCAGCACAAAAAATTACATACTAGGGTTTTCTAACTGTATCGGTAATAAAATGCCAAGCTATACTGCGAAAAATTTATGTAGATTCTGAAAAAGTATTTGGCATTTTCCCTTTTTACATGTATGCTGTATATAGATCCAATGAGGAAATGGATGTCTGTTCCCTCCAGCTCTGTAAGAAATAAATTAGATGTACTGATGTGGTGAATAGCATATCGTTCCATGCTGCAGATTATTTTTTTGACTACTGTAAGTGATTATTAATTAGTATGCAGTTATGAAGCCTGCTCTCCTACATGCTTTCCAGGCCTTACCATCCCCCTCTAGGTCAGTCCTTCCAGTTGCAAACATGACCATCAGCCATTCCTTTTTCTCAGCAATAAAGGATCAGCTAAAAACACCGAAATAATACTTTATTATCAAGAAAAGTTAGGAAATAATAAAATTATGAAAAAATTCATACTCAAGTATGTATATTATTTCATTCTCTTTTCAGTCCAAGAATCTATATGTTTGCCTAAACAGAGAAATGACACTTGTCCATTGTTCTAAAACAGAGATGAATCTTTGCTTTTGGGGGCAGCTAAAGCATGTAGCCAAGGAAGGGTCTCCCTGCAATCCAAATAGCTGATTAACCTATCTCCCACCCCATCCAGATGGAATTCACACCAGAAGGAAAAAAAATCTCCTCACAAGAATCGATACCTAACACAACAAGCAAAGCACGTGTCATTTCTCAGCAGCCCTCACTCAGGTAGCTGCAGGTTGACCCTCCCTGGGCATGCCTCAAACCCAGGAAACCTCACCAAGAAGGGAACACAGTTCTGGCGCCCCTGTGGAAGACTGGGATTTAGGAGAGCTGCGTTTTGTCTTGGTTTCTCCTAATGTGCTGTTTCATGACCTTTTGAAAGAAATTTCGTCTTCCCCTGCCTTCATTTCCCCTTTTTAAGTAAGGATAACGTCCCCATCTTTTAAAATACCTTAAGCAGATATATTATCTCATCTATAGTCTTTAAAACAGCAAGTTTGTCATAGACACTATTTCTGTAAGAAAAACCTCCTGATTTTAAAAGGGGCGATGATGTTTTCTAAAAGATAACTGCATTCTTTTTTTAAGGTCCTGTAATTTACTGAAGGCTCTTAAGTGGATCTTTAGGACACAGAGATATTAACCTCAGGAGATTAGTGAAAGCTGTATTAGATCTGTCTGACAATTAGTCAGACAGATAATGACTGTGAAGTTCTTAGTATGACATGAACTAAAAACAAAATTCTAATACAGGTTGCCAAAGAAAGGCATTTCTAACTGAAAATACGATTTTTCCCCATTATCCATTATGATAAATCAACCTTTACCCATAACCAACTTGGTGACCTTTACAACTTGTGAGCCCAGAATTTCCATATGAATGGGCCATGTTTTTTCTCACAATAATCCCAATTCTCTCTCCTTGTTAATATGGTTGCCCCTGCTGCCACAATAGTTAATCCTTTTCAGAAGCCAGCTAGCAGGACCGGGGACCAGAGGTTCAAAGGTCACCCCCAAACCAACATCTCCCCAGTGACAACATGGGATGAGCAATGACATTAAAAAAAAAAAAAAGTAAATTTTACACATTTAGTCTTCTCTGCTGCTGATAAAATTACTCTTTATGACCTTGTAGCAGGTAAATACTTCCTATTTTATACAGTATCTGGTAGACATTCTGCTAGAAAACTTGTTTTTTAAGATTTATATTGCTGGTGGTACTGCATTTAAAAATACATTGGACTACTTTATATATTCCTCTCCTCTTCCTTCCTCATAATAATACCCTAGATACTTAGAAATGGTATCACTTTTCATATATGAAAGTGGGCTTTCTGCCAATTGCTTGAATTTAGATCTCTAACTTGACCTTCTGGTCTTCTTTATGATTTAGAAGATCTGAATCTGTTATTTTAACAGGACATTTTTCACTATATACTAAATACTATATATTCCTAAAGTGTCCGTGGTGGTAGTACAGTTACATATAACATACTGCTTAACTTGACTTAAACAGTTAAGCATTACTCAATACAGATTTGCTGTTACAAACCTTCAAAACCAAACCAAGCCAAAGGTATACATAAAAATTACTACTTCATTAAGGATTGTCAGACTTTCTCCCAAAACATCAAAGACCTTTTAAAATACCCAGTATCTTTTGTAAAATACTCCATCCCTCAAATGCATACAGAAGTTCAGAGCAAAATACTTCACGGACACAAAAATAAAAAAGCTTATGTTCAGAGGTTCTCATCATGACTTCTCTCTCTGGAGACTGTATAAGACAATGTCTTTTCCTACTGCAAAAGCTTTTATATGTTCTGTTCAATCTAGTTCCAGGAAGAAAAAAGGCCATTTTATTTTTAATACTGCAACCCAGAATAAGGCCTTTATCTAAGAGATGCAAAGGGAACATATACACAGGTATATGTGTTAGTTTACACTATACTGTTACATCACCTAACAAAACTAACAAGTAACCGCCCTGTTTGCTGTGGTGGCTGAATTGTCACTAAATTAATACTCATTTTCTTACTAATATATATTTATATAAACCCTTCTGTTAGAAGCTGTTTTACAAAGATGGTCTCCTGAGATTATTTTACTTTGACATTTGGTTTACAAAGTCCAGCTTAGTTTAAAAAAATGAAATAAATACAAAGGAGCTTATCTTTAAAAAGACATACCTATGTAAGAATATTTTAATCAGAATTTCTTACAGGGTTGTGTTTTCATTGACATTCAGCAATTGGCTTCTTAGTATGCTACAGCTAGCACAGTGCTGCAAAATAACCTTGTATTATAGTATTTCTGTATCGGGAAAAAAATGAAAAAGGTACGTTATAATAAATTGCAAAGGTGAAGGAACACTTAGGTTACTGTTTCCATTGCAATATCATAGCTTCGCTAATGGCAGTCTGCTGCGCAGAGGGGGGGGGGGGGGAAAGGAAAGAAAAAAAGAAAGAAAAAAAGGGAAGAAGAGAAGCCTGGTTAATTAGAGTACAGTTGCTGCTTTATTGCAGCATTACCGCTAAGTGCACTGAGATGCCTTCCCATAGGCAGGTGCCGGTGGCTGTACAGCTCATTTAGCCTGGGTGAGTAATGTCAGTTCAGGAGGAGAGAAAGGCTTGTGTCTTCAAACTTTCAATCTGCCTCCATTATCTGTGATCAAGGTGGAACCACAGGGGAGTGGAATTACTGGCAGGTCTAGGACAAGTGAAGAGGCAGTGAATCTATAAGACATATTAATCATCTTTCCCTTCTCTTCACTGGCGCCAGCCTGTGCCTCCGACTCCCCGGCGCCAGGCAAATGGATTCTGTGTCCCCACAGGTACACGCGAATGCCTTTCAGGGGCAAGTCATCAGAATAATAATTACTGACACTGCTGAGATCAGCCCTCACCAGTCCAAACGGGAAGAGAAAGTGTTAGGGGAGGAATGCATTTCCTGAACTTTCGTATTAGTATTTATAGCGTTAAGATAGTCTTCAATTGCGTTAAGGACTTTCAAATCACATAATTTTAAATCTGTGTTTCTCAATATTGTAATAGCATAGCTAACGTCGTATGAATATTTAAAATCTTTATAGTTACTCTTTAAAATATCACTTGGATCTATTGCTGAGGTGTGAATACAGGGATGTGCACATCGCATCATCTATATTACAACAAGTGCTAAAAAATTCAGTTGTTGTCAAAAAGAAAACAATCCTTGCATGTGTAGTTTGGCTTAATTATGAAACGGAACACAGCACGATTTTGGTATAGCTACTCCTAATCACAGATATCCAATAAGCATAAATAGAGAGGTTATTATATATGCTATGGAGTAACAGCCACATGTGTACACATATAAATACATAAAAGCAGGCATATTTCAAAGGCATAGGCATAAAGTCAAATAATTAACCACAGTACATCACAAGTCCATATTTTATTGTAATGTTTAGAACTGTTAGTTCTTTTCCTCTCCAAAGCATTGCACACACACACGCATACACATAAAATACAATGCGTAGTCAAACCTAAATACACCAGAAGAACAAAACCCAGTGAAAAGCTATTTCTATTTCAGTTCAGTTATTGTACTGACATCTAACGGTACCAGATTAACTAAAAAGGTACAATGTTATATTTTACCCAAAAGAACACAGCTTACATTACAGTACATTGTATGTTACAGCATACAACCTGCTCCTGGTACTGATTACAACCAGTTTAATATCTGTCAAAGGTGCTGAGCTCAACATAGGAGTAATTCAGCAAAATGTCAAATTACTTGCCAGAATTACAGGAAAAAAATGCCTCATTAATATACACTGATTGATGACACCTCTATGTAAACACAAACCTTGACTTCACGAGTTCACATCATAAAATATCTGACCTTGCGTTCGGCTTGGAGTTCGCCACGCACCTGCAGCCATCTAAGCAATAACAATGCTAATATTTGTGTATGCCATTTTGTGTTAATTACCAAAAGAAGTAAAAGAAACAGATTCAAACAGGACCAGGCGCTCATTTATTTTCAAATTGGCATTTTCAAAGTATACCAGCAGAGTACACAGAAAGGGAATGCCTTGAAAATGCAAAATCAAATCAAATCATTGCTTTCTGGGTGATCAGCTGCAGGAGCAGCCACCCAGTCAGCCAATCGCCGTTCTCCATTGATTTTTCCGCTGGTCTTAAGTGACTTTGGACACTGATCAATGTTTTAAAAGAGAAATATTAAATTCCATAAAGAAAAATGCACATCTGATTAAAGAGCTGCAATGAAAGTAAAAGTTAGCCAAAAGATAAAAGGGCCTACATATTTAATGATTTTCAGGCTCTCAGAACACGTACAGCCAGCATAAGAGCAAAATTAAGCCTTTATCTTCCTGCTTCACAAAAAACTCAAAATGAAAATTTTTCACATGCTTTCAAGCCTATTTAGAATTTTATTTGCCAGAACAAATAAACGCTGCGCACACAACAATCATACTGCTGTAAACAGACAGATCTTAAGTAGTTATATAATAGTAGTGGAAGTCTGTTGTTAAAACTTTGGAACTAAAAGGTGCTTCTAAAAAGACAGTTAATAACCATTACATTATTTTCATATTTATCACATTGTATATCGCAGTTTGCCCTATCCCACTTTTTATGAAAACTCTGTATTTTTCAGTGCTTACATCATTAATTTACTGAACTGTAAGTATTACGGATGCAATATTTTCAACTCATGTATGTGTAAAGGGGAACCCTAACCTAAGAGAAAGGCCAGCTAAGACCCTGTGGATAGATACAGTGTATTCAGATATCAGCTGGCGTGACAGTGGCTAATCCTGAGTAACGCGCCCAAGAGCCGAGGGAATGCTATTTCTCTCCGTTGTTCCAAACAACAGATGCTGTCAATTAACTTTAAGCAGCGTCCAAGAAAACCCTTTTGTTATATTTTGCAGTATTATGCAGAAAGTGTCACCTCTGGAAATGAGGGAACAAGCTGTTTTTCATTATCATTCAATTGTCCCAATCAATCTGACAATTACAAAGAGAAAAAGTCTTAATCACTAGACACATGCTAGTTGCTGCTAGTTTTACCAGCTGCAAAGGAAAAAGAAAAGAATAAAGAAAACCCCCAAACAACAGAAACAACAAAAAACAAACAGAAAAATTCAAAACCACTTTTCCTATTTAGAGATATAACCCCAAAACATACCTACGTTAGGGTAAAAGATAATTAAATACACAATATTACGATAGGTATGGAAATATCCATTGCAATAAATTAGTAATTCAATCAGCTTATGGTCTTGATTTACTGTGCCTTTTATATAAGTAGCATTTGCTGTGTACAAAGAAACAGCCATCAGCATCTTATTCATTTGAATACAAGAAAAGTTGTTCATTAAAGTTGTGACTGGTGAATTTCCATATAATTAAAGTACTGTATGTATAAGCAATATAAGAGCTTTCTGGGAACCAGGGAGGGAGAATGGGCAAAAATGCAGATGGCCAGATTGACTTATTCTGCTCGACAGACGGAGGCTGCAGAAAGACGGCATCACCGGGCAGGAGGATGGCAGGGCCTGACCTGCTCATTTAGTGACTCTCCTCAACAGCTTCAAAGCAGGAACATGGTCACCATCACTCCCCCACACACACCCCGGGGAGTGGAAAGCTGCTTTTATCTTGTAATCTGGGCTTGCCAGCACCTATGTGTAGTATGCCTTAAGTGCTACAGACAGTACATGAAATATTGTGTTGTACATCCATCAGGAAGGACAGCCACGCTCTCGGTTTCTGGTCCATGAATATGAGTTGAGCTAACTGCTGAACTGAGCCAACAGAGTACCTTCATCTGGCCTGCTCCTCCTTCCAGTGCCATGGAGAAAGTGAAGTGTAGCCTTGTGCCACATTCTGCAAGGGGCAAGAAGTCCCTAGGTAACGTGTATATATATATATGTATACACCATCCTACAGCAAAACAAATAATTGTAGGTCCTTTTTAGCAGCATTAAAATATTCTGTTTCCTACGAGTACCCAGAATTGAGCAACGAGCAGCAGCTCTTTGGCACAGAACTGGCGCAGAGTCCCACAGTGACACATGCGCTTGATGGTGAGTGACATCCATTAGGACAGGGATTGCAGTAAATGCCAGATATGTGACACTGAAAGTATCTGTCTGATGCAAGTCTTTCAGTCTACAGCAGTCATGTTTTGTCATCTCTGCTCAAAGAGCTCCACTGTCACTAAAAACACAGCGAACGTTCAGTGTTCACAACCACATTGCTTCGGTTACAAGCATCAGGCCACTAAAGAAGTGCCACAGATGGAAATTATTCCAGAGCTATTGGCAACCTTATAGAATGGCTCTGCTTAATGCCATTCTTGAAGGAAACAAGGATAACAAAATGCATTCATCTGCTGATGTTCCCTCTAAAGAAGTCATATCTTACCATTCTGCGTATTTTCCAAAAAAGGACCCACTTTTTCTCATGTGATCGTGCATGATCTTACAAAAAGCTGGCCTGTTCTTCAGTGAGATTTCAGGGACCTGTTTTCAGTTCAGATAAAAGATTTGTCTCTAGTTACACTTTGGAGGCCAGGACCTGGTGCCTAAACCTGGATCTCGCCTTTTCCCCCTTCAAGAAATCTGTCATAATAATTCTAAACCATATACATAAGGATATAAAGATTAGTTCACAAAAGAAATAGTCATAACATGTATGAAAGCAAAACATACATTTTTTTATAGAATTCTGTAAGAATGAGAAGAGAAGGAAATGTTACACCTGAGAGGTGAAGGAGGAATGGATTAGTTTTCGTTATAAGAAATGGGACTGGATGTGGCAATCACACATACACACACACACACCCCATCTTACACACTTTGACCATGAAATTCATGAAAATACAGTACTGGCCTCTAAGGCAATGAACGTGGAGGTGGGGACATCTCAGAGAAAAAACAGCGATCTGTTTATCAATCTCTCTAGAGAGGAAACCTGAGGACAGTACACGCACCCTGAAGACCACCTGCCTAGAGTGCATGAGAAGTCTATCTAGGACCTCACTAAAACGACAAGGTGCTACTGCAAGGAGCAGCTGGGTCCTGTGAGCTTTCTCAAGAGGTGGTAACTTTGCGACTGACAGCAAAAGTATTCAGTTCTTCCCAGAAGACTCTTCAGATTTCTAATCTGAACTCTTGAGGCTAGTTTGGGCTTCATTAGAGATATACCAGAAAATACCAGTCAGAGTTTTGTCTCCTCTAGTCCCCTTCAAGGAAAATCTCTTTCCCCTATTTCACTCCAGATTAATCTTTAAAAATGATAAAAATTACAGTTGAGGGGGAGTGTTTTACAGATATTTCCATCTCTGGGTTTACTGACCAATTAAAACATTCTCTTGCTGTAAAATATATATATTTTGTAACACGGGCTTCCTTCTTTATGGCAGATAATGTATGGTAAATACACACAGACATGCACTACTCGTACACTTAAAATTCCAGTACCTTCTACAAATTAAGTACAGAAAATGGCATTTTAAGGTTATTTTTAAAAGACTAACATATTTCATCATTTTTTGAACAGATAATGCATTTTTGTTGTGCGTGTCTATTCTGAGAAAGTACTGGAAAATTAAGGCAATTCATCTTCTGATTTGATTTCTTATTTGTCAAAAGATGAGAAATGAGAAGGTTTCTTGATCCATTTCCCTTCGCAGAGGTAAACTACTTGTGTCATGATTAGAATGAAATCCTCTTGTAGGATAAAATGAGAAGATGAAGAATCAACATCGGAATAGGACTAGCCTATCTCCTCTTACGTTTTTCCTAAGTCTCTAAAGAGAAAATATCTAAGAAGTAAGCACAACGAGAATAATTATTGCAAGAGCTATACTTACAAACATGGTGACGGGCAGCCCTAGGAGAAAATAAAGAGTAGCTGGCCCTTTGAGAAGACCATAAACACTTGTCTTTTTTGGAGAAGGAAATTGCATATGCTGCATATTGCAAGAGAACTGGAGCAATTTCAAAAGGAGAGATGGAGCCACTTTAAGACTATAAAATGTGCAGAGGGGGAAAAGAGAAATGTGTAAGGAAAGGATCGTTATTCCCTTTGATTTTTAATAGAATAAAATACATTACTGCCAAAGGGAGGGAAGGGGGCCCTTTCAGGAAGTCGGTGATGGCAGCTGATTCTCACTCCATGGGTTTAGCTGATTCTCTCTCCACAAACTGGGCTGTGTGCCAGCTCCAGAGGACAGAAGACAGCAGGATCAGCTAAAGAAGCAGCTTTCCTCTGTTGTTTTGGGCTACATGTCTAGAGGAAGAGTCACACACAAAGAGCTAGAGGAGGAGGAAGTAATTCCTCATCTCACACTGCTTCTTCTTGGCTTTCACCAAAATTTCACTGCTGTCACTAGGGAAGAGATGCTGCTATACTACCTCAGAAAGCTATATAAAAAAAGCAAACTTCCAGAAGCCAATTAAAATGTAGGCCAAATGCTTAGGGAAATTCTCTGTAAACACAGAAGGAGAGTGCCAACTTTTTTGAAAGATACTGTTTTTAATAAACACGATGGGGGAGAACTGTGTAACAGGCTGCTGTGAGGAGTCAGAAAACTATGTGACTTTCGGAAGAGAAGGTGAGATGGACCCAGCATATGGCATGAGTCACTACAGTAGGTCTGAGTTCTCTTACCAGGGTAGATGCTAGAGAAAATGAGAAATATAATTTTAGAATGATCAGAGAATTTGGCTAACAAAAAGCAGAAACTATTTTTTCAGAAACATTTTTAAAATTAAGAAGAAAAACGGCTCTGTGGTTAGGATACCAGTGTGCACTTCAGGTTCACGCTGAACCTGAACCAGGCCTGGGATCATTCCCTTAACCCATTGGAGGCAGTAGGTAGACCGAACTACATTTAAAAAAAAATACCTAACTAGATAATGTAATACATTTAATTAGGGATAAATTCTGGAGAAGCTTTAGAACAACTAACCTTCATTCAGAGGTCTACAAAACATGCCCAAATCATATTAAGATCAGACAGCAAAGGCCACTCCTTACCACCAAAACTAGATTGCTGAAAATAACCTCCTTATCTTGGGATAATCCGGTGGAAATCTTACACTCCACATTCACCTGTTATCACACAGGATTTTGTCTCCCTGGCAGATACAAAATAAAGATGAAAAAGGAACAGAGCCCACTCTTTCTGCATCTAATGGCACTAATCAGCTACCAACGAGAGTCCCCAACATCAGCAGTAACAAAGCAAGCGTTAATAAAGCATGTTGATTTATTAGCAATGATATTCCCATGGCCATGAAGAACTGTTGGTAGAGAAAATGTCTATTCCAGAGGAGCATGACCATGTGTAACAGCCATTAACACATAGGTTCAAGTCAGCCTATCTTGTCCATCTCTAGGAGTCTATCTGTGCTATTGTGATTGTGAGACAACCTTCCTGGAAACCACGCAGAGTTCGGAATGCATCTACGTACCAGGAAAACTGACTAAAAAAAGAAAAAAATGCTACAGAATAAAATACCTGAAAATACCTTTAATCCAGATCTCTGACTGATAACAAAGTAAAACAAATTGCGAAGATCTGATACAAGTTCTTCTCGGGTATTTTGACTTCAAATTTTTGAAATATATAAAGTATTTTCTTTGTGAAATTAGATGAGCATGTTTATTCTTAATAACTGAAAGTGTAATGTACTGTATTTTATGCTATTATAGATTTGTGCAAAGGTTATTTTGCTGCTAGTTCACTGCATATTTTCATATGCAAATGACACAAATTAAATTATCTCAAATAGTAGCACAAATTCCAGCAGAACGATATTTTTAATATAAATCATCATCCCCTCAAGTCATATTATAGATAGAGAATTGCTTCTGTATTTATATTTTTTCATTAAAAATAAAATGATTAATTTCACAAGTTAATTTACTCTCCCCATCACAACACCAAAATTGAAATTAAATATTCTAATGCTTAGAGATATTAAAGACTCGTTTATTGAAAGAAGCTTATTGTTTTAGGTACATTTTCTTGATAAGTGCATGTTAATGCTATACTGCTACAATATTTTTAATGATTTCATTGAACAAATTTTGCATCGCCGCTTAGTTCTTTTTAAGCATTATAGGACTCGTATTTGTCTGCTTAGGAATATACATGAGAACTTATGCTCACCTTTACTCATTTTGCCAATTTTGAATATTTGAATAGTGCACTCCAATAACCTTAACCACAGATCTGACCGAAAGGTCCAGCTGTAGTGCAGCGACTGTCCCTTCGGTATCGACGACAAGTGAAAACCCAGGAAGTTCCATGTTACATCGGCAATATCCACATCATAAAATATGCCCAATAGGAGCAAATCTGTTGGGAGAAGACATTGGTACCAAAGACCTAAGACTGACAGAGGAGGCATCTGGGGAGCTTTTCTTCAGACAAGGGCTAGTCTAAGTGCATGCCCTAACCTCCGTTAGAGGTTAGAGTGCACTGGGTGCAAGGTCAGACCGTTTCATTGAAACTGAATCCCGCTTTCATGCTCCAGGATCATTCTGCAATGCAAAACAAGGCAAGTAAGTGAGGGTGACCAAGAAATTCACCTCCAAAGCACACTTGCATGCTGATGTAGACTCAATCTTTGGTAGGCTACGTGGTAAAGAGCTCTTATGAGAAAGACTAAGTTGTGGAAACCTTCCTCTGTGGGTCTCTAGGAGTAGGCAGAAATAATACGGCCATATGAAGGTGTTCATATGTCCTGGCAACGAGAAAGACAACATCATGGTAAAATACCACTCATACTCACACCTAGTATGGGCAATAGTCACTGCATACTAAGATTAGCAGGAAATAAATTCAAAGAATACAGATTCTGTTATATGCACCAACTGGAATTATATGCTCTCATTCTCTGCTACACCAAGTGTGCTGAGACTCAAAGTAAAAGCTACACAGAAAATAATCCCTTTGTATCTGAGCTGCATAAAAGGAGCCTTACAGTGGATATAAATTCTAGGAAATTATGTTTACAGGTCTCAGTATGCTTTATGCAGGTGATATGCTTTTCCCTCCCGTCCACGTAGAAATTCATTTTTATCTCCATGTGTCTTTCTTGCTACTATAACATCACCATAACCTTCATAGATGAATGTTAGTGAACTATAGTAATAGATTTATAAAACTATGACATCAAAAAACCCTTCAGCACTTTAGCAGTGTCATCTTTCCCCCTACAAGCACACAAGTCTTCCTTTTGTTTAATAATAAGGCTCTTCTATCTAAAAAAAATACATATTTTTTAGTATTTTAGATTTTTATACTGTACAAAACTAAGGTCAGACAAGGCTCAGATAGGAATTGGGCATCTTATTGAAATAATTCTAGATTTGAGGAGCAAGAAAAATATATAGCAGGGAAATTATCCCATCAGTGAGACAAGAGTCTGTGTTTAATGATTGAGTCACTTAAAGGTTAATCAAATCTTCAACCAATACCATCAACACAGATGTGATGAATACTTGATTCAGGCTAATTAGTACGCAAATCCAGACATTCAGAAGGTGTTTGGAATGGCTTAGACAGTGACCTGGAAAAAGAATACAGATAGCAATACGGCACATTAACATGCTCCAAAAATTACTACCGTCCCGCCTAGGTCACCTTCACAACCCCGGAAGACTTGCAGGTGTGAATAACAATAATCAGGAATAATGGCAGATGTTGCTGCTCATTCTTTTTACCAGCACCTTCCCGGAGACAGATACGGTGGGCCTTACAGCTTTATTCAACTTGGAGAAGGTGGTTCTACAGGGTTAGGATACGTGTACGTGCGGGACGTACTCTCTTATTTTTACACATTTCTGGAGGCCTGAAATAAGAAACGGACTATAGGAGAATACTTTCAGAAATCTTATCTTCGCACCAAGATCACAAAAAGCAACTCATTCCCATAATGAAACATTACCTAACACAGTCTAAGAGAGAAAGCAAGTTCTCCTGCTGCTTATATAGCTTCCTCTCCAAGGATTCCTTTCATGGTACAGTCTCATAAAACACAGAGACAAATAGCACCACAGTGTTTCGTAGCAAGGTAAGCAATTGCTGCAAGATAAGCAAAAGAATTTGGAAACCTGTGATGTTGCTATCAAACAGTTTTCATCAATCTTGTCAAACACTTGTCCCCTACCACAGTAATGAGAATTTCAAAGTTTCAAGGTTTATAAGCCAAATCTGAAAATTAGCCTCCAAGCAACAACATTTAAAATTTATAAATACAGAAATAAACTGCAAAAAGAGAAGGATCGCCCAGAACAGCCACTTTTCAGGAGGCAGATGGTTGGCCAAGGAGATACAGGTGTTTCCCTCTGCAAATCCTTCTCTCATTTCTGTCCTATCCCACAGCTGAACTGGAAACTGCCATTAAGAATATGCACCACAACTCACTGCCAACTCAACTTAGATTAATTACTGAAAAAACAGAAAGGGTAAAATACTTATCTCACGGAAGTTATTGGTAAAATTCAGATGAACTACAATGATGGTGCTAACTTACACCCAACGGCCCAAGACCCCGCTAGTATAGTCTGATGCTTTCTAGATAGCAGCTGGGAACCAAAAGTATTTCTACCAGCTCTTTCTCCTCCCCAAAACTCGATCTGATGAATTACCTTTGTGACTGTTTCTTCAACAGCCTAATCACGGTCTCCTGTTACAGAATTTTCTGTTGTTTCTTGCTGGCTTTTGACACTGCTCTAGTTGTACAATCAGTCAGTAATAACTCTATAGAAAATATTTATGAACCAACAAGGTCAATATCTTGACAGGTTTCTGTTCTTATTTTGAAAGAAATAAAATTGAAAAATAAAAATATGGTAAAATATGAAGAAAAAAAACAAATTCTAAATCAGAAATGTCAAAGGGAAAAATTGTGGTACTCTCTATTAAAGTGGGAGGTTGTAGAAAAAATTATTTTGAATAGATACAAAAGAGAGAGTGTGTTTTTCATTACAGGTTTTCTGGGCAGCATAAAAAAAAAGAAGATTCTCACTAAAGCAAAAAGAATACATGCACACATTTATGGGGTATACAGAAACATGCTAGTATAAAAGTGTGATGTATAAATTTTCAGGCAGTAAGGCTAATTTAAGGGGTTCCAACCACATTCCTCCTCAATCTCTCTGTGGGCTGGGCTCAAAGCTAATCAATGAAGTAATTAGAGATCAAAACAATTTTAGAAAAAAAATTTAAAGTCTTCAAAAAAATAGTTTGGAACCTGATCTCAAAAACAGTTGCAGAAACAGAGACAGGAGAAAACAATTGGCAGGGATGTGGGGGAATGGCTAGAAAAACCTCTCAAACAGGTTTTGCCTACAGAGAAACCTAACATGAAACCTCCTGGGTCTATACAGCAATAGACAACAATAATTACATTTCCAGTCCAAAGGTTATACTTTTCTAAACTAACTGGAGGAACTTTTCCCCTTTTATACAATCCTATAAACTTTATGCTGAAAGTCTACTTGGAAAAATGTTTCTATTTCTGATATACCTGGCATTAGAAAATTAGAATGAAAAAATCCTACAAAATCAACATTCATTTTGAACAAAGGCATAAAATAAAATAAAAATTAAATATAGAATACTGTAGATGACATGTTATGAAAAACACTTCATGACAATTTTACTCCGAAAATAGTTTACTGATAGAAATTTCTCTGTAAAAGAATTAGATTTCTTTCATAGTGGAAGGAAATATAAAAGATACTTAGAAACTGCATAGGCAAATTTTCTCTCTCATGTTTTCATTACACATCTTGGAAATACAACAAAAAGACACATTTTTTAAACAAAAAGTTGTCTCTGAAATACAACAATATTTCAAACTGATAATACGTGACAAAATATATCAAAATAATTATAAAAGTGATTCAGAGAAAAATGACTGTACATATTTTAAGTTAAACAGCAAGCTGTTAGTTTAACCAAGAAAACCTGCCACTTATAATTCATTTTCTTCAAGGATTTCACAGAATAATTGGGGTTAGAGGGGCCCTCTGGAGACCGTCTAGTGCAAACTCCTGCTCTAAGCATGGCCAGCTACAGCACATTGCTCAGGACCGTGTGCAGTCAGATCTAAATATCTCCAAAGATGCAGACATCACAACCTCTCCAGGCAACCCCTTCCAGCGTTTGACCACCTTCACCATAAAAAGGCTTTTTCTTATGGTTAAATGGAATTTCTTGTATTACAATTTGTGCCCGTTACCTCTTGTCCTGTCACATCCCATCGGGTATTTACACACATTAATAAGATCCCCCCAAGCCTTCTCCTCTCCAGGCTAAACCCCAGCACTCTCAGCCACCCCTACAAAAGATGCTCTAATCCCTTAGTCATCTTTATGGCCTTTTACTGGACTCGCTCTAGTATATCCTTGTCCTCCTTTTCCTGGGGAGCTCAGCACTGGACACAGCACTCTAGAGGTGCCTCACCAGTGCTGAGCAGACGGGAAGGATCACCTCCCTCAACCTGCGGGCAATACTCTTCCTAACGCAGCCCAGGATGCTGTTGGCCTTCTTTGCCACAGAGGCATACCGTTGGTTCATGGTCAACTTGGTGTCCACCAGGACCCCCAAGTCCGTTTCTGAAAAACTGCTTTCTAGTTGGTTGGACCCCAACCTATACTGGGCATGGGGCTATTCCTCTCCATGTACTGGACTTTGCACTTCTCTTTGCTGAATTGCATGAGAGGAATCCTTCTCTGCTCATTTTTCCAGCCTGTTGAGGTCTCTCTAAATGGCTGCAAAACCATCTGGTCTATCAACAGCTCACCCCATTTTGGAATCATCTGCTAACTTATTGAGGATGCACTCTGTCCCATCATCCAGGACATTTATGAAGACATTAAACGGTATTGGACTCAGTATCAAGCCTTGGGATAAACCACTAGCAACAGCCTCCAGATGGACTTTCTGCTGCTGATCACAACTCTTTGAGCCTGGTAGTTCTGCTAGGTTTCAAATCACCTCACTGTTCACTTATCTAGCCTGCAATTCATAATTTTGTCTATGAGGATGTTATGGGAAACTATTTTCAAAAGCCTTGCTAAGGCTTGAAAAGATAAACAACATCCCCTTCTCTGCCCTCCTCCACAGAGATAGTCATGTCATCAGAGAAAGCCATTAGGCTGGTCAAGCATGATTTCCCCTTCATAATTCTATGCTGACTAATACCAATCACCTTAATGCCCTTCATGTATCTGGGAATGGTTTCTAGGAGGATTTGCTCCACCAGCTTCCCAACAATCAAGGTGAAGCTGACTGGCCTGAAGTTCTCCGCATCTTCCTTCTTGGAGATAGGACTGACATTTGCTCTCTTCCAGTACTCAGGAACTTTACTTGATCACCACAACATTTCAAAGTGTCTTTATACTCCTCTCGGTTATGTGAACAAATAATTTAAGACCAGAGGATATAACTAAAAATCATGAGATGATTTTTGGTATTTGCTGGTAAGAAAATATGGACCCACAGTTCTCATGTTCATGATAACAACAGTTTCTGGATAACAACAGTTTCTACAAAGTTTTTCCAAGGACACTGTTATACAGTATCCATGGCATTATTAGTCATGGGCTTCCATTATTGTTTTGTCATAAGAAAAAAAGAAATTTTGATATTAATTTCAGGGGGCCAAGATTTTACTTTCAAATTTTATTCATGCAACAAAAAAAAAAATGTGATCAGAGAAAAGAAAATAAAGGTATGTTAACAAGCAACAGGGAGTTGATTAATACACAGCTGAAGGCTTAAAAATGCTGTGAATTTGCTGGCAAAGTATGCTAACGAGCAACGGGGAGCTGATACAGCTGAGGACAAAAATTCCATGAATTTGTTGGCAAACCCATAGGAACTGCACGCGTTATTGCAGGATACTAAATGCACAGTCCTGTGAGGTGCTGAGTCTCACCTCAGAAATTCAGTTCTTCACAAACTCAAGTCTTATTCTGAGTTCAAGACTGATCAGTTTAAGAACCCTATTTTTATTATCTTTAGAACATTGTTTACACTTCTCAGAATGAGTCTATTTCCTTTTAATTACAGTTTGGCAAATCATTGCTCCCAACTGTTTGTTCAAAAGATGCTATGAAAAATAAGCCCTTAAGTTTCAGAAGAAAATTATTTCAACAACTGCACACAGTACAGTCAAAATCCAAATAAAAGCATGGATTTCTGCATGCCTCATCACTCTACTTTCTAGAATCTGGATGAGTCTTACAGGTACAATAGATTTACCCTGTTAGCTGGGCCAAATACCCGACAGCATGAGTTACAGAATATATGATACTGTGCAGGTATGCGTTTGTGACAGCTTTGGCATTGGGTCAGATCAAGGGTTCATCTAACTTGGTACCCAGTCACTAATACTGAACAGGAATCAGGTCTATACATAACAATATCAATTCCTGCATTATGGTAAGTGACAAAGTGCAAAAAGATTCAAGACTGACCTTTACTTCTCACATACAATCCCCAAATAAACATACAGGAGATGGAAAAAAAAATCAGGAAGGAAGAAGATCATGCCACGATTACCAGTGAGCAATACGATAAGCAGAAGATGGGTCATTTCCAAGAAATGAGATTACAGTTTGGTTGATAATGATAACAGTGATCTACACAAAAAAAGCAATACCATCTCAGAGATCCCTGAAGTAACTCTGAGGCTATGGAGATCCTAACTTGGGCTCTGCAAGCAGTGTAAGTGCCTTAGTAAAATACTGAGTTCAAAAAGAATAAACCCTAATTCTCAGAAAGACTAAAAAAGCTTAGGCACAGCACCCCATGGAAGCATCTATATTCAGTTCTGGTGCATGTGCTGATATGAGGATCTATCCCTCACAAGATAAAGACACATACTCTACCAACATAAAGTTCTTTAGCTTTCACAAAGTATTTGCATAATATTTAGATGAAAACAGTCCTATACAAATATCATGAATCTCCATGTTCTTTAACTAAACCAGCTACGTTGATGGAGCCTGAGAAGATACTGTACATGAAGAATCATTCTGTGAAATATTTCTAGTGTAGAGCCCAATGAAATTTACTCTTAGTTCACAGATTTACCAATGAAGTACACAGAAAAGTGGTAATATATCTGGTAACATTTGCAGATGGCATCAATCTTCACAAAAAAATTGTGGAAAAATCAGTGATACGCATATTTGAACATAAGATATGCCACACTGGGTAGGATCGGTGGATCATCTAGCTCAATTTTCTGTCTCTGGATTCAGCAAATACCAGTTCTGCAGAACAGAATTGTGCTTTTCAATGTGAAATGCTAGATCCTAGACCTAAGAAGAAACAATCAATCATGTAGAAAATAATTTATTCTGGAACAGAGAGACACTGAACAGGATGAAAGAGAACTATGGTATACGCAAACCGGCCGTAACTGCATGCTGGTAAATAGGGTGGTCGCGCTCAGGCAGCGGTAAGCACCCAAGCAGCCCCCAGCTTTGTGGCTGGGCCCAGCAGCTCTCACCACCTGCCCTGGCTGCCAAGGTGCTGGTATCACCCAGGCTAGCTTGTACCAGCCAGCACACAGGTACGTCTTACCTGGCCCGCAGGAGCTGCTGTCAGAGCCACGTGCAAAAGCTCCATCTATTAAGCTTATCAAAAGGGAAGGCAGGAGTTATATTACCAGGCTTACAAGATGGCAGAATTTCTAGCTATAAAACTTCAGCTGGAAAAAGCCAGCAGAGACCAAAGACGAACTCAAACCAGTAGCAAAATATTTACATCTGGGTTCTGTTTACTGGCTGTATCTTTCAACATGGACCAAGATAGCCTCTTATCTACTATTTACGATACATCTTCTTTAAAAATTATAAATTGTTTTAGCTGGAACTGTCAGCACTATGCTGACAATGCTTAGTTTTATTGATTTTATGATGGAATATTATCTACTTTGCTGAAGGTTTTGCAGAGCTGTTTCTAATCCAGTGATAGATGTCGGCAAACTATCCTTCAGAATTTTAACATTCCTGACAGTCCTTGTAGGCTGAATATACTTAATAAAAAGGTACTGTAGCAAACTGCCTGGTAGAAGATTATGGTTTCTTTGAGCCATTTAATCACAATCTTTTACTATCAAACCATCAATGGTATAAGGAGGAGATTATTTTGGCATTTAAAGTATATTTGGGATAAAGAAAGCATATACAATACCTCTTTTTGTTCCAGCATTTGAGCCCACACTCTCCAAGAGCCCCATTTTGTTATTTCTGGGACCTCTGGTTGCTGTTCCCCTTTCATTTTTGCCTTTCCTGTCTCCTTCATGTCTGTTATTTCCCTTCTTCCATCTCTCTTGCAACTCACTGTGTATCTTAGCAATAACTGGGAATATAATGAGTGATATTAAGAAGTACAAAGCAATCCTGGGCGGGGAGGGGGAAACATTTTGTTGCTTCTGCAAACTAGCTCAATATGGTTTCCAGCATGGTTTCCCAAGCCAAGCGACAGGAAGGACTTCACTGGGCAAACGACAAGCGGACTGGGCAGAGCAGAGCAGAGCAGAGCAGGGCGCATGGAGCAAGGAAGCAGAGAGATGGTGGAGTTTTTCTCCCAAAAGCTGGCTTTTCAAACTCTCCGCTCCTCAGGGGCAAAGGAGTTTGAAAAGTGACCTTATACGTGACTGGACCATATAAAATACAACAGCTAAGCACATGCTTCTTAATTAACATGAGTGATAGAAGAGTAAAACATCTGCTGAAGAAAAAGCCTGTGTTACGCTTTCCACCTTCGTAGGATGTTTTGGGTTAGAGGAATTTCTGTCCTAATAATCTGACTTATTAAGCTGTAAGTATTTTCTAAATTAAAAAAGGGAAAACTGTGGTGTGTTTTATATGCTTAAAAGGACTCTTTTTATCATCAAGCAAAAGTAATACCATAAGAACAAAATACCACTGTTGCTTCCAATTCGATTTTTACTGTGATCTAAATGAGGTTCTGCGAAGCCAGAGCTGCTGATGGTTATAGGACTTGCAATTTTACTAGAAGTGCAGAAAGAGAAGAGTGAGAACCCAGGCAAAAGCACATTAGAGAAGGATAATATGTATACAATGGACAGTAAGAAAAAACTTTTATCCTTAGTGCAGGGTTCACCCTAGTGTAATAGAAAATAAGTTATTTTGGACCTGGGCAGATGGACTGAAGATGACTACAGAAACATTAGGCTCTTAAAATTTCTAGCTAAGAAATTTCTATGGTACCTTACTGGTTTTTATCTATTTAATAATAGGTAAACTATTCTAGATAAGAATTTCTCACTTTGTAACAGATTAAAAGCTTTTCTCTCTTTTTTTTTTTAATCAAAGAGCAGTGGAACAACATATAATTTTTAAACACTTTGGAAATTCTACAAATGTAGAGAATCATCCTGCTTCAGCTTCATTTCCAAGTAAGTGAATAAAGCTAGCTGCCAGTAAAAATAAATTATCTGGGAAGCAATCAGAAAACTCTACAAGCATTAAATAAAATGCCATAAGGTACTGTACCAGGAGTACCATACCATAAGGTACCATAAACACTGAAATATATTGTATGTCAAACTGTGTTAGCAAATATGCGTCACTAACACTCATCGAAAGAAAAAAAAAAGTCAGCTTCCATCCACTCAATCCTTAGAGAAGAAAACGTAGTATAAATAGACTTACAAAAAAATAGTATATCAATGTTATTCCAAAATATTTTACTATCATTGCTCACTTATGGTATCTGACTTGCTTCCTAAATACATGCAATAAAGTTAATATTCAGAGCTGACTTGAATGAGAAAAATATTTAATGTTAACTTGCAATTAAGCTGGCGGGAACTAGTCAAAGCGTTCTTAAATACAGCGTACGTCTCCAGGTGGTCAATACAAACCATTTCCAAATCCTTTCTCTGATCAGCTGCACAAGTAACCTATCAAAGTCCTACTGATAACATACTCCGAGTTCTAGCTTTGATTGCTGTAGTAAGATACCTGGGACAGACATGGGAGTTACAAAAATGCAGGTTTAGACTAAGCTGGGGATGTCAGGATAGGAAAAAATGAGGTGAGTAACCATCAGCCTCAGCCAGTGCAGCGTGGTTGTGCACATGGTCCTCACTGCACAGCCCCACTTCTAAAAGCAGGTGATTTGGCAAATCCTAGGGTGGGGAGAAGCTGGATATCAGTGCACAAGGTGTCTGACCACCAAACAGTGAATGAGAACACATGCACAGCCAGGTTTGGGTAAATTACCCTGTATTTTGCTAAGTTCCTTTCAAGACACTCTTGATGCAGCTGCAGGGTCATGTTTGCACTTGGATCCTTTCTTTTATCAGACCACATCCCTAAAGAAGAGCCCAGGCATCCAAATTACAAAATTTATATCTCTATGTCCTCAATTCCTACTGACCTGAAAGTTGCCAAATATTCTTAGGTTTACAGTGCCTTTTTTGTTTTTTGTTGTTGTTGTTTTCTATAAAAATAGCTGCCTTGAGGACAGTGACATTGAAGTGACATGCTGCTTCAAAAAAAAAAAAAAATAAAAAAAAAAAACTTGCTAACATCTTCATTAAACAATTGTATTTGAATACTTAACAGCAATTGTAAAGTTTCTGTTGGATTTTTAGGATTCTGTTCAAAGCGGTATTATTTCACTTTAATGTTGGTGGTTCCTTGACAGCCTACACAAATACTCCAAAGGATACAAAGGACTTAAAAGTAACTTTCAGGCATTGATTTAAATGGAACAGCACTGGAAGAACATGAACTTGTATGTGAAAGGTTTGAGTCTTCTGACATACATTTCCTTGCATTTGCAAATAGGTTGAACACTGCAACTGAATTAGTGCATAGAAAATAATAAAAGTTTTGAGCACTTTCATTAATTTTGTGGTAACCATCTTCCAGAGATAATCTAACAAAGTTATTTTTTTTCAATCACATCTCATTATTAAATGAAAATACTCCTTTATACGTTCTTAAATAGACATTAGTGAAACAGCAAAGTCAGCATCAGAACTCATTAATGATAAAATTTTCCATACTTCCTGTTAGCCATTGCTAGCAGATGGACAGAAGTAGACTCCATATCATAATTCCACCGTGACCTGTTTGCCAAAATGACAATATTAATCTGATGACACAGTTCTTAGTACGTTCCCTTTTTACCCATAAGATTTTGCATTTACCTCCATGGTGGAGGGAGGAAAGTAGAAGGAAAAAAAACACTGGGACCTTTCAAACCAAACAGGTAGCTTCTAAAGTATGCTTCCCTGAACAAAAAATTATTTGTTTTTCAGATTTTATGTCCTTGATTAAATCCCAAAGAAGAAACTTATTATGGAGCATCAGCATATTTCTTTGCTAAGCCAAAGGGACATCCGAATATATCCTTATATTTTATTTCTCCTTGGGTAGACTCTAGGATCAGCAAAATATGCAAATTGCATAACCTTGACCACTGCCTTGCACATTCAACAGGGAGTTTTTTACATAGCGTTTTCCCTGAAGTTATCTGTGTCAGTTTTTCCATATTTATGTGTATTTAGAATATTAACTAGACAAATAATTTACAAGTATACCACTCCCGGTTTGCTGAAGAAAGCTACATTTTACTCCTAATTTTCTACAGAAAAACAAAAATCAGCATAAATCTTTCCCAAAAGTTCGTGCAAATAATTGGGGAGGGATGGGGAGGAGGAGGAAGGGAAGGAATACAAAGGAAAAGAAAGTAGCACTGATGCCAGACTGTTTATGTTGAGGTATAGCCTAGATGGGAGGTACGCAACAGAGATTACCTCCTAGTCAGCTCCTGAATCAGAAAAGCGTGGGTTATGAAGGAAGATGTATTCCTTCCCTCCATAAATGCTCAATGCAATATAACAACAGGCAGTAAGAAAACAAAAATTTGCACTTACTTATGAAGAACCTCCAGAAGAGGTTACAATCTAAGTGCTGCATATGAAAGTCCAAGAAGAACGAGACATCATGAAGAAAGGCTCAGAAAAGTGAGACGTCTCCCCTCATTTGGGAGGCTAACTAATTACAACTCTTTCTTATAGGCACACTTCTTTTTATTGCCCTTTAAGATGAAATCAACAGAACTTTGCCACTGAGGAAATTTGGATTCCAGCAAAGTTAGTTTGTAAAACAAGCCTTCAAAAATAAAATTCTTCCTGTACAACTTCCACCAACAGTAACGGAGCATGTAGGCTAACAACACAACAAGCTGAAAATAAGCTCTCACAGATATTAAAAAACATGCCAAGAAGGAGATCTGGACACTTGTTCGAATTCAGCTTCTCACTTGGCAATGTTCTGAAGGCAAATCTAATTAAAGGTTACAGTTGGCTATGTTGCATTATCCCAATATTACAGCCTATAATTGTTCTAGGCCCAGGCAAATGCTTCATTTCTGCAAAATACATCCCACAGCTAAATTAAACATTTTTCTATTTAAGATACTGGGCTCAACACCCACTCAAACCAAAGGAGAAAACAGAAAAGGTAACTGGATGAATTGTAACATAACACCTTGAAAGCTTCTGCTAGTTCAATTCCCACCATGACACATAGCACAAAACAGACAGTACTACCAAAGCCTGGAGTACTTAGCACAGAGAATTAAAAATAATTTTTAAAAAGGGGGAAATACAGGACTTTTTTCTATCTTGTTTTTGTTTCTGAACAGCTAATGTAACACTGAAATAGTTCGTTTGAAAAACTGAATCGGAACTTAGCAACACTGGTATCTCTTATTTTCTCTTTGAGAGAGGTGTGTTTACCCAGAAACATCCATCTGGAATTTTACATCCTAATGCAGACACAGTGTCAAAATTATGATTCCTACTTTGTAGTTTCTGGCCCTGCAGGAAATCAGAACTCTGCTTTTGGCACCTGTAACCTATTTGGCACCACATAACTAAAGATGTTCATTGGATAAAAAGAAATACTGTGGATCAGCTGATGCGCCTGACTTTACTTTAAATGTTTAAGTATTTGATACAAAGTGGAATTGTTTTTAAAATAGGAGGTGACAGTATCACCAGAGTTCAGTTGGGCATTTTATTAAGGAGTTCAAAGACCCCTGAGGAAAAAAAAATGAATTTCAATTCCCTGTGTCATAAGTAACAGCTTTAATTAGAAGTGGTTTGAGAACATCTGCCAAATTAACTCCCAATAGGAATTTGTTGTCCAATTGGCACCGAGTGGTTCAGTGTCAGCAACAGAAACATGGGATTTAGGGATCTTGATGTAGATCAGCTCCTACATGGTTACCAAGGAGTTTCAAGGATCTCAGTTGCAGGTAGGTCCCTAAGACCTAAGTCTTAGTAGACCTAAATCTACCCAGCTACTTTAGACCTCATTGTAGCTTACCCAGGTCAGCCTCAGGGTTCGCCTAGACTAGCTACATCCAGAAGGAAAAGACTGGCAATGCCTGGATTCAACTTCTAGTTTAGTTTATGCTGACACAGCTACTTGAATTTGATGTCTTAGAAAAAAACTTTCAGAGTTGTTCTGTTTGCTTAAAGACAAAAGGCTCATCTATACACAGATTTTCTGTCTCTAACAGATATTTGCATTTACAAGGGATGGCTATGTTTAGAAATCCAACTATGTAAATAGTGCCTTAAACCACTCTGTCTGGCTCTCTGAATAACACATGTTTACAGATAAATCAATGCTTTTGTAATGCTCCAGCTGGATAACTTTCACCTGAAGTTGTGTAAAGTAGATCCTATTTTGCTTTGTATATCATCAGCAAAATTCTCAGCTGAATTTTGACTGCATAATTTTTGCTATTAGTGAAAAAAGAGAGAGGACAAGGTGAGAAAAAAAACAGAGTTATTTGATTTTCAACAGCAGGTAGAATCTGCAGAATCTGTTCGCAACAACTGGCAATTTCCAAGTATCTCCATTGCCCACATTGTGTCTCAGGTTGTACTCCGCACTACGAATAAGGAATTATAAATTCACAAAGGAGGAGAGCCACAAACACATGTATTGCCCCATTACCAGTGTTCTGCAGCCCTAATGTTTCACATCATTTTAGATTAATAAAGGAGATGATCAAATAATATGAATTTGTCAGACCGATAATTTCAAGGGACCTATATGCTAAAATTAAAACATGCAACAAATCACTGTAGTAACTGCAACATATACTAACACAAGGAAATTACATAATATTAAAAACAAAGGACAAGGTTATGACTGCAAACAATATGAACCTCAAAATTCATGGTTAGTCATGCTACACCATATGTCCTCCACCACCTAGTCACAACAGGGTGCCCTTTAATTACTCTGTTAATGTGCTCTTTGTGTCTAAGTGCTGCAGGACATATGGTACTTTTCACTTGTAACTATGAACTGCATGTCTTTAATGTTTTCTGTCAAAAATCAAATATCTTTTTAAATGCATACATGTATATATGTATGCATTTTTATGCTGCTTTTGCACTTAGCTGAACCTCATAACAGACTGTACCTCATGGTGCAATGTAGTTAATACTCCATTTCAGTGGGAAGCTGATAAAGAGTGAAATGTATTACATTCTTATTACCCAACATATTAAAAACAAAAAATAAAAATACATCATCACCTACTAAATGGACTGAAAGGGGGTGGGAGGGAACCTGGAGCTAGAGCACTAGTAATGGAAGAATGAATTTCACTTTCAAACTTTATGGCTAAACTTACACAGAGAGAAATTTTAATTGAATCAATTGCACTTTTGCTTCATTCTTTAAGATTATATCAGACAGCAGCTTTGCAATTTATTACCACATGCTGCTGTCTATTAATGGACAATATTTTTAACGTGTTTTTTTTTCATTTCGGGTTAAAAAGGGAGAAGGTTTTGTCAGTCTCTTCAGTTTCTCTGCAAGTGACAGTTTAGATAGGAGCCGATGAATGAAAATGCCATTCTGATGTGCCGCGTGCGTTGTAGGCAGCGATCAGATCTCCGGTATAAACAAGGTGCAACACGGGCTTCAGTCTTCCTGCCGAGCGTGGTATTCCTCATCTTAAAAGGTGTCAGTGTCTAGACAAAGAGGATGACATCCTTTAAAGTGCCTTTGGAAATTAGACAGCAATTCAATGCACCCTGGCCTCAGATGGCGGTGATGTGCCTGATGTATGTACAGTCAAGACAATTAAGTTACATTAATCACATTCCGAGTCAATTACAGTTCCAGGGAGATTTGGGATTTGCCTTATGTAGGAAGAAAGCTCATTTTGTGTTCCAGTGACAATAAAGAATTTCTCAAGCATCTCCTGCGCTGTTCAGGGGTTTAAATCAGAGACAGCTAGCGCACCGACCGCTGAACCCTGCAATGTTTCCTCCAATCCCCCGTACATTTTAATATAAACTGCAGCCAGCAAAGACTTCAAAGTCCGCTGCGCAGGCTCAATAGATCAAAATCAAGAATTGTGCTGGAAATCGCAGGCTCGCAAACCTCCCCGTGCCGTTTCAAAGGTTACGCGAACCGACAGCCTGCTCCGTTCTGCGACGAGGTAGGGTCAGCCAGGACGCCGGGAAGGCAGCTCTGCGATGGGTCACGCTTACTCCTCCAAGCCCTGCGCTGTCTACCGATGCCTCTAGGCAAATCCGCATTCTCATGCTTCTCTCTGATCGGCAAAGAAATATGAAATGCCCTTCCTCACTGCGAGGAATATTAGGAACAAACCAGTATTCATTTGGCTCTTTTTACCATGCCCAGGCAAGAGGTTCCCATCCAAGCTGGTTTCTGAACAGGACCAAAATAAAAAATGCTCAGGATTAGTCCTAAGAAGAGAACTGTCAAGTGCAAGTGTACAGCTGGGCTTCCCCTCTTTAGATGGCTAAAACATTGGCATTTTTATATCACCAGGAACAATTATGAGGAAGACTGTCCTTTTTTGGTGCTCTTCCCAGCATATAAACGCCATTTGAAATGGAGGAGCAGAAATGACTACGGCAGGAGGCTACTAGGTTAGCAGGGATTATGTGGGCAAATTCCACTCCTTCCTACGTAAGGGGAAAACTCTCCACGGCCATTTCTGATTCAGCTGGCTTGAAACGATGCCTACCGAATTATGGCTGTTTGGTACCAGTCTGCTGAAACTCACAGGATAAACCAAAATGTTTACAAGGTAATGCAGTTCCCTGCACATGATGGCTTGTTCATATAAGTAAAGATTCACAGCTATTAGGAAAAAAATACAAAGTGGAACAAACAATTTTCTATGAAGCTGTGTCTGAAATGCTGCTCAAGACAGATAAAACTGCTAGAGATTATAAAAAATTTGTCAGAAGCTGGGAGTTCATAGTTTCAGTAACCTTCCCATCCGCTGGCCAATATCCTTCTACTATTGCATTTTAAAAATCATTCCATTTTTGCGGGCAAGGAGCTCAGTTTTCATGTGTGTGACTTTGAAGGACTGTTGGTTTGAGCACAGCACAAGGTCAATCTGAGAGGTCAAATTAATTACGCCTGCATCTTATTACGGTGTCTACACTGGGAAACTAGCTGCTCTGAACTCATACACAGCACAGTAACGTGTGGTCTGAAGTGGAAAAAGAGAGTGAACTGTTTTGTGGAGGATTAGTTATTCTCAAACAAAGTACAGCAGATGACTTTGAATCCAAGTCTCCTTGCGGGAGGCAAACGATTAAGTTTATCTTAGCACTGGGAAAACAAGTCAGATTTCTTCAGACAAATACAAGCAGCAAAATCAAACCCAAAAGGAGAACTCCAGCTGTATCTATCTTATGATTTAATTGCACCTAATGCTAATCAAAATAAAAACTTTTGGCTTGAAAACATGACATCAACTTTAAAAAAAAAATTTAATATAATGGCTACATAACACAGAACTATACCAGTGACAGGATCTGTCTAAAAACAATATTTTTTTTTTAAGTTTCACAGTTTTCCTAGCATATTTCCATTAGAAATTCAGAACGCTCAAATAAAGTGGAGTGACTGTACACATTATAGCACTCTCAAACAGTTACATGTATTGATCTATCCCAGGAACTATGTTTATTAAAAGAAGAGCTAGAAAAATAAATCATATTGAGCATTTTAGTGTGGGTTCCTTGTTTAAGTCAAATTGGGAAACAAAAATCTAAATCTCAAACATTAGTCGGTGGCAACGTGGACGGCTTTCTGCACATCTCTGCACTGAACGGTCTTGAAGGACAAACTCTAACTTCTGGGAAGGGTCTTTCCCCACCAGAGAAGAAATACAACCTGACAGGACACTTTGGAAAGCACTTGCATTTCTACTTAAAACAGCATTTCTCAATCTACCTATTCCTCATCTGAACTTACATTACATTTAAATAAGGAATCAAACCAGCAGCATTTTCAAAGACAGCAAAGAGGCAGATTTCGCCTGAGCCTGGTAAACTGACTATTGACGAGATTTAGTTTACGGATGTGCTGACAAAGCAAACGTGCAAAAATATTTGTATAAGCTTCGTATTTTCTCATCTTTGGCAAAATGTAGAATTCTTGAAACAGGACAGAAAAGTACAATATAATTATATTATTTCTTAAGCAATATACTTATCGTTTAGACTTGACTTTATAATAATGACTCTAGCTGCATCAGGTACTAAACAACAGTTAGCACAAATTAACTGAACAAAGACCTGAGTGGTCACATCTGTGTAGACAGAAATAAGCAAAATGGTATTTAAATAGCAAGATATGCAAAACTATCAGTCTACTTATCGTACCAGAAGTTTTAGCTTTTGCCATTAAAAAATTAGTAGCGGTAGCTTTCCTCTTTTTTTTTTTTTCTAATTTTTATTAACAGCTAAACATGAGAATTTTTCTCTCTCTTTTGTCCAGAAAAAAAGAAAAAAGTTCCCTTGTGGTTGATTTTCACCCAGTTTCTTCATGAAAGACCTATCAAAGAAAGTTACAGTGTATATTACATTTCATTTCAGAAGGATTTCAGCAATCCCTAAGCCTCCAATGGTATCTTTCTGACAACCTAATCTCTTTGTAGAAGTAGCTAAATTAAACCAAACTGTCATCAATGAAAGCTCTCAAAGTAACTCAAGGATATTCGGCACATGTGATCTATAAAAGTACAGTAGCCAATCTTTAAAAGACACCATTTAAGGCAAAATGTTTGATTAAAGATCCCAATCTTCACAGGATATTTTTATTCCATATTTATTTTTGTCTGTTTTGGTCTCTAAAATGTTTTTAGAACAGTTTATCTGAAGTTTAACTACAGCAATCAGAGTACTGCTTCACAGGCAAAGAAATAAAAGTGTGTGAAACAAAAATTTTCAGAACATAAACTGTTGCCAAGTCGAACATAATATGAAACACAAATACCACAAATCATATTTCCATACCATTAGCTT
Organism: Rhea pennata; assembly: GCF_028389875.1. Classification (NCBI taxonomy): domain Eukaryota; kingdom Metazoa; phylum Chordata; class Aves; order Rheiformes; family Rheidae; genus Rhea; species Rhea pennata. Next base: position 8,614,390 of record NC_084670.1, on the reverse strand, counting down.
CACTGCATTTACATCTATGTAAATATATACATCAGATTACTTTTCTTAACGTGCGTGCTCCCATTCCCACAAGCCCATTCAAATGACGCATATGTAAGAGTTTTCAAGACTGGGGCTCTATGTCCTTCCAGACTCCTCACAGACCTATCAGGCCAAAACAGCAGCAATATATTTACAGCCCACTTCTGGCTATAAGATGCATCTTTTCCAGAAACTACGTGACTTGAGTCATGCCCACAAAATCATTGCTTGAAGACTGGGCTACTGGAAAGCAGAATAAACTCTTCTTTGAAAGCACCATAAAAAGCGTAATGATGCAGACTGCACCTGTTGCGTTTCCCCAGTAGCACAGTTCAACATAAGCGCATCTTATCTTCATGGTGCTTGCTCCACAAGCCCGTTATAAAATATTAAATAGGGCTGTTTATTCCCACAGCCCTTGGTGGGCTCCACCGAGGAACCACTGCCCCTCTCTGCTCTCCGCCTCCGAGAGCTGCGTTCCCGCAGAGCGGTGAGGCGCACGGAACGAACCCCGCACCGCACGCACGGGCACCGCCGCTTTCTCGCCGCTGCGGCGGCATGGCTCAGCTGTTTGCCACACGGCTAGGAAGGAACACAAGACTGAGTATCTTTCCCGTGCAAGAACAAAGTTATTCAATCCTGTTTAACGTAACACAGCTTTGTAAAAGAAGGAAGAAAACTAGATTTTTATTCCCACAAGCTGAAACAGAGTAAGCAAATAGGCATGATATAAATATTACTTTGACTATATAACTCACTTAACAAGCTTTCATACTTGGCAAAAACCTTAAATGCTTGATAACAGGAGCAGTTTACAAACCTGGACAGGACAGAATATCTGACCACAAAATCCACATACTCCAGAAGCTGCCAACCCATAATTCAGAAACTCTAATTTTTATTTACTTGAAAGTTAATAAGATATTGTGAAAGATGCTCCTGAATCAGGAAAAAAATGCTCTGAATTCCACTTTGCGTAGGTCATCAGCTCCACATATATTCCATTGAGCGGAAAAAAATATAGCTATATTAAAATACTAGTACAATTTGTCTTTGGGAAAATATCTACAATATTTGCAGTGCTCTGAATAGAGAATGGGATATACACAGTGATAAAGTTTACTACTGAATGTGATAAATGTTGACTTCCATATTGAGACTCCCTAAAACAACAGATGCCAGCAATGTAAATATAGTTTGAAAAATGTCAAAGCTCCAACACTGCTATCATGATTTTCACATCTAGTTGTCTAAGGTCAGAAACATAAATCCATTATAAACACCCAAAGATTTTGAATACTAAATCTGCTGTAAGCAATGAGGCTTTCTGACCAAAATTCAAACTTCTTGCTACTGGCCACAGATGTAGCCCTAAAGCAACAGTTTAGAAATACAAGTTTGGAAACAATACCCTATATTCCCAACAATACGGTGGTTAACAAAATGGCACAGTCCCACCTCCACCGTGGACATAACACTATTCCCATCACCGCCTTGGGTATAACATTATAAAAACAACGTGGGCGTGAATACTATCAGTTACAACATTCGATACCACTGATGTATGCCTATGTGTTATTTTTCAAATGTCAACATTTTTTTCTAATCAACTGACGAATAAAAGACAAATAAAACCTCTCAGACACTTTGGTATGGGACACCAAAACTGATTTGTATTCTTTCTTGCATGGAGGCTGCAGCAACCAGTTCAATTTTCAGAGATATTGACACGCACATCACCATTATGAACAGACCTGGATTCTGATAATCTCTGTAGCACGGCAGAATATGTTTGTTAAGAGGAGGGAAGAAAACAAGGTGAAAAAAAAAAAAAAAGCATTTTGTTTTCCAGTTTCTAGGAAAGTAATTCGAAAGATGGAGGAAGAAACATGTCCAATCCACCCACCGCTGGCTGCTGTGCGGGCAGTGAGGTGGGAGCAGCACCCTGAACTTTTGGCTTTACTCAGCTGTGCAGGTGCCAGCTACCTAATGAAACAGCATTTTAAGACCACAAAGTAAAAACTTCCATGCTGGATGTTATTAGCTTCCGTATGACTGATGGGAAGCAATAACTGCTAAATAGCATCAGTCAGATGTAATGATGTGTCACTGACGCTGTCACCTGCGCTTAGGTGTTAGCTGCTCTCCCCGTGCTCTGCTGTTCACAGCTGGGGCGCGCACAGCCGGCGTCTGTCATTCGGAGGTTCTCTCTGAACTGTTGTCACCCAAAGTCACATTTACACGGTGCAGCACATAAAATACCTTTTTCTCACTCATCAGCACTTTGTAGTGCAGAGTCGGGTCTGGACAGGGTACTGTACAAAGGATCCTGACTACCCAAATTGCTGGCGAAATGTCAGTGTCATTTTGTGGAAATCAAACAAACATATTTATGTACAGATGAAATAAATGAACATACATTTATTATAGTTTTGATTCAGCCCTCATCCTTTGCTCCGGAACAGACAGAAAGCTTTTATCTTGGACACTAAAAGCAATAGCAAAAGAACGTTATAGTAAAAAAGATATGTCTAAAAATTCAGTCCACACTGATAAATTACAGAAAGGCAAAAAGAATACTGTCATGTTCATCTCCATGTTAGAAGGAGCATCACAGTTCAATTTTTACTTTAAATAAATAGAAATATTGTAAAAGTTAAATAATTAAGAAAAATCATCAACCTTTAGTAATTGGAAGGGTCCCAAAATCCCTTTGTATTTCATGCTGAGATGCACAGAGAGTTGTTCATATTTAATTGAAAATGTATTACCATTATAATTTCAAAGGATTGAAAATAAAGGGAGTTTCCTGAAAATTTAAAACAGGCTTTCAGTGTTTCCTGTTGTGCAGGAGAAAGATCTATTTTTAAGGGAATAAACTGTAGAAAAGGACCTAAAGAGGGCTATTTCTTCATTCTTCAATGAAGCTGGTGGGAAGTAAAATGGTGTATAATTAGTTTGGGTGGGTTTTCTTTTCAAATTTAAAACTTAGTGAAGGGTAATGCTCCCACACTGCTGCATTTAAGCAAACTTTATCTAAACAGTGTTTTCACTAATTTTAGATCCTACTAATTTAAATTTATGAATACTAAGCTTTGAAATCCTTGAAAAGGTTTACGCTTTCTTTTTTCATGCTTTATAACTCTTGCTCATTGTAAGAGTGCATATTCTTTTAGTGTTAATTATTTTCCCTTCTTGATGGATCAGAAATATTCATGTATCCTCAGAGAAACTCTTGTTTATATATAAATATATACATGTGTAAACTAAAATGAAAATAAGCGAACTCAAGATCCTATTTCTGAAAATGAATCTTCCCAGGTGAACATTTGCACCTGAACAGAATGCAAGTACACCTAATTTAAAGAAAGTCTTGGGCAGAATTGGGATCAAACAGCACAATGTTATCATTAATATTTCTTTTTAAAGCTGATTTACTACACAATGTGATGTCTGCTGAAAACGTCTAACTTCATTGGTCATACTTTTTTTTTTTAAAGTGTAACTAATGAAACAATTGTATTTGGGAAGCATCATGCTTACCAAACTCTACTTTTAATTTGGTCTCCAGTTATCTGAAACTTTAACACAGCTCTGATGCATAAGCCAATCAGACTGCCTTCAATCAATACCACTAGAGTGAGCAATTGACACTTCTTAGTGCCATAAATTAAATGATTACATCTATCATTTCTCCTTTACGATGTAAACAAATTTATGGCAACAGAACATTGCCACAGAATCAATGTCTCCTGCTTGGAAAATAAATTCTTCAACACTTATGCAGCAGCAGGAGATTATTATTGTACAATACTTTCTATCTCATTTTCTTAATTACAGCAATGCCCGTTAGTGCTGCTGCTATGAGGAAGAGTTTCTTTTCTTTCACAGCACACTTCCTACTTTACCATATTTGTATTGCATCCAAAAGGGCAGATGCTGCTGTATTATGAGAACATAAAATGACTAGACACGTAGGCAAGGGGAAATCCACCAGAGATGCAAGGAGCAGGCAGGAGCAGATCCACACTGCTTTAAATCCCACGTGTTAGAGCTGGTCAACAAGCAGCAAGGTTGAGGTCAAAACAGTTTCCTGCCCAGAGGCATCCACCACTTCTTAAGCGGGTGGCCGTCTTCATGTCAGTGACTCTTCAGATGTTTGACGTGCACGCTAGCAGCACGATGTCACCAGTGTCACTGTCTCCAGTCCCCTCCACAACCTAAAGCATGAACCCCTATCCACATAGTCATGCACTTTTGAAAGCCGTGCCAGCATACTTGGCTAAGGATGCCGGGAAAGCATATGGTGCACCTTGAACGAATAGTAAAAACCAAAGTACGTGTTCTTGCACCTGCACTGCCCATACAAACGTAGTTCTCCAGTGCTTTCCCACAGTTCTTTTACTTGTACGTCCAGCCCAACTAACTACTGATTTTACTACTCATTCCTTAATCAGAATTCACCCCTACTAACAAAGACACAGCTGGTCAGCATTTTACCTTTTGCTGATATATGGTCAGTTCTGATTTCTTCTACTGCTTGCTGTAAACAAACTGTGAATGCAAGGGTGTCACTGGTGCCCAACCCAATCTGGATGTCCTACTCTCTGGAAGCCACCTTTTATTTCTGGCATGTATTTATGCTCTGAACATGCCGCTAAATAGTGATGCTGACTGCTCATAGACTTCCATCAACATAGCATGGATAATTTATTTGTTAATACCAAAACTGTGCATAACGGACCAGGAGAAGCCAGATCCCAGCTACCTGTTTCCATGACCGATGCCACCTCCTGCATCTAAAGTCAGTGCTACTTCTTCACATTCAGCAGAATTTAGGTCCCCTTTGCAGGCAGACAAGCTGGAGCCACTACAGTTCACTCCGAGTCCGCAGCATGATGTTCTCCCTTCTCCAAGTAGCTATTTGTTTCTAGTTCCCTGCACGCACAGCTCTAACAGTGAGCCCTGGCTTCCACCAGTCCCCCGCAAAAACCCGCTGTACTGTATTGACTCAAACCTGAAAGATTCGGCCTCCGCAGGCTGTTCCCTGCAGCGGAATACCGCTGCTGCTCGTTCTGCTATAGCTAAACGAGGGAACACTTTATTCCTGCTCGTGGGGCCCGAAAGGCACGTGGATAATATAGCCGTTAGCTTCAGTGAGCTCTCTGTTGGCATCTACAAGCTACTATTGGCATCGCAATCTCTCTGATGTAAAGACACAAAATCATATTTTCATACCTTCGTACCTCAAATCAGTGTACTGCAAGCAGAAGTAGGACCAGGCTTCATATCTGCCAATTACATATTGCGTGCCTCCAACCCCCTCCAGAAAGCATCCTCAGCTTGGAAAGTTAAACACTGAAAAGTAAAGAAATCTCTTTAGCTCCTTTATATCCACTCATCATGCTGTAGCCTTTACTGACATGATTACACACGTAAAGCCACGATTAGTGTTTACTTACACAGCAGACACAGTGAGATCTGCCGGAGAAGCGGCCTGTGCTATGCTCTCTCCCTCTCCAGCCAGTCTAATAACTAGTTCCTGAACTAGCTAGGGTAAAGGGACACAAAACCACAGTAACTGCTGTTAGTTTAACGTACACCTGTCTAGAGATCATGTCCACCGTGCTAAACCATACATCGTAAAAACACTATTCTGGCCCTACTGAAGTAATAGTTTTAACCTTGACGGTGTGCCCAAATGAAAGAGAAACAGCGAAAACCCAGCAAATACTTCTGCAGTGCTCTACATGCTCCACTCCAAGAAGAGCAGGGATGGCACGACGGGGACGAACAAATGAGAACAGAAGCCTGCCAAGCCAGAGGACAGATGCCAACAGGTTTGATGCAAGAAAAATAAAGAAACTAGATCACTTTTGAGAACTAGTCATCTGTACAAGAAAATTCCCAACAGGTTATACATTATACATGGCCTTTGCCATATCTGATTAAATAGACATTGTGCACAACTACTGCCACTGTACTCACTTTAAAGCTATTAAAATCATTCATCCTTTCTCTCATATTTCTACATTTAAATATATTCTTCATGTAATCTAAAACACAAAATTAAAGAATCCAGGAGATTGTCATTTATCATGTTTTTCATTAAGAAAACACCAGGCAAATCGTATAGATTTGTAATTTAAGAATCTCTGACCTTTTTTAACATGAAAATTCAGAGGGACGCTTGAGAAGTAGTACACAGACTAAGTACCTCCACACTTTTCTCTGGGTTAATGAGTGGTTTAAAACAGTAGCAGTAAAGCACTAGTTAGCTAAACATATAATTTAAACAAAGAAAACTTCCAAGGACATATTAAAGGAGAGATTTCTCAATACAGTTAGTCAATACAATTGGAGTTATAAGTTCTTTGTTCTTTATGCGAAACAGCTGATAGCTCCTGTGCAGGCAAATTATGCCAATTTGGATGTTATGCTCCAGAAAAGGGGGTCATGGTGCATTTGGACAATTAGATTACAAGAGTAAGAGAAACAAAATATTTTGATCGCAACTCGTCCAACAAATCTATCAGATCTCATCTCGAAAAAGTGACAAGTCAAAGCTTCAGCAGAATTATATTACACTATATGGCGATATTAGAGAGGCAGCTACCTACACATATTTCTGCCATCACTTAATGAGGCACCAGGCTTTGGGATGTAGCTGCCTCTCTCACAGAACACCTGCTTTAGTCTCCGACACTTTACAGCGAGGCTATGTAGCAGGAGATCAGGCCCTTGGGAACAAGCCTGCAATTTCCAAAATTCAGCTGGGACTGCCTGCTTTCTTGGTATTGGAGCAGAGAGACTGAGTAGGACTGAGTGGGAGAAGCCTCTTGAAAGGCGTGACACAGAGCAGGCAGACGCACCTCTCAACTTTTTCCCAAGTTGAGCAAGATGCCTCTGTTCCTAAAAGCTTGTTACTGCTTAGCACCAGGAGTTTGTGGAGGAGTTTGTGGAGTATGACAGTGACATACACGATCAGGAACATCTGATGTGGTGAGGCTGGGCTGCCCTACCCTCAACTACAGCGCAGTCAGAATAGGTTTCTACTGTGAGCTTTTTCTAATACTCCATAATAATAATAAAATTCCATATTGAAAAAATGAATCAAGAGCTCAGATTTAACCTTGAATAGTTGCATCATCTGAAGCAGCTGACAGACTGGCTCACTGTCTTGCATACACACACACTCATACCCCCAAAAAGGCAACAATTATAGATGTCCTAAAGCAAGATTTTCGGTTTATAATGACTCACCTACTTGCTGCATTCTCAGAAATGAAGTACAGTGTAAGTGATATGGCTATTTTGCCAATGTCCAGTATAAGCTAAGATGAAACATCCAAGGGAATGATCCTATTATGGCCTGGCAGCTGGGTAATTGCAAGAAAGGAAACAAGTGGTTTATACATTTGAGTCATTGTCTACTGAACTAAATCATTTGAATGTGAGTGTTGTGAGAGCTTTCATTAACAAACATGTGGGAGAGGCATTCCCAATGTCAGCCCATAAAGACAGGTAAGGCAAAAATTGGCTATAGGAAAAACAAGTCATATGTAATAACATTAAATAATAAGAAATAAATGACAGTATTAAATATACAGATAGAATGGACAAGAAAACATCAAAGATTTTAGTAAGAAAGTTGGTTCAGGCAGGGCTTTTACCCCTGTCCAGGTCACCTTTACAAGGCAGGACACTGAAAGAATTGAGGGTTGCAACTAAACAACATCATGACTGAGATACTTTAATGGACATTTTCATTCTTTGTTAGATAGAAGTAGAAAACATTTGTCTGCCCTAAGTGAAAGAACTCAGGTTGTTCCATTAAAAATAGCAATTAGAATCCACCTAATCTTGTAAGTCCATGCAATCTAGTACCACTGATATCTAAGGTTTGGATCAAATGCCTGAAATTTGGAAAGCCAAAAATCATTCTTTTGGGGCTGCTATTAGAGAAATGCAAGCATTGCTCTCTGGCCTGTTTCAGTGTACTGCTAAATTAAGCCTGCCCAACAAAAGACATAGTCACTTTTCAGCGCATGCTTAAATCCAACTCTGCAGAGTAGAACACAAATATTTTTAAATCATACCAGTATTTAAATGCATGCTTATAAAGTTAACCATGCTGTTGCAAGTTTTGCTGAAGAAGAACTTCAAGGAAAGATTCTGGGCAGTCCAATTTATTCATATTTGTGCCTGTAAAATTAGACATCCACAATTATCTTACATCCTCTCACTTTTGCTATAGCAGGTCATCAACTTTTACTTCTGTAATTGATAGCAAAGCCATTGGTGCAGGAGTCAAGTTTGGACCAGCACCAGCAACAGTCAGTTAGAAATAACTTTATCAACAAATTTGGCGCTAGACGTCAAAAAGGTTCATCACTACCACACTCAATAAAAACGATGCATTTTTTTGAACAATCAGTCGTTATTTTGAGGTAGATGAAAAAGATAAACATCTAAGCAGTAAAAACATATGGGGTTTTTTGTTGTTATTTTTGGGGGTTTTTTTTAGAAAAAGATCTCTCTAGGTCTTTGCCCTCTGGACACTACACATCATTCAAGTGCATCAAGACATGCTGCAACCTTCCCCAGCGGTGGCATGGCAAAAACGGGTTTGAGCTTGCCATTCAAGTTTGCCACAAGGAGCAAAGTAATGCATAAGCAGTGGGTTGACAAATAAAATAATAATAATAATAATAATAATAATAAAGAGTATTGTGGCATAAGCAAAAACATAAGAAGGAGTACAGAAACAGGAGATGGGGAAAGGTGCCTCCCCAGAGCTGACAGACTTGCTCACGATCCACGTTTCTCTCAGCTGGCTTTCTTCATCTTGTAGCAGTCAAATTTTTTTTTGCGCTGAATCGTTCACTTCTCACTCCGAGACACAATAATTTTCAACAAAAATAAAAAAGTCAGGTTCTGTGCATTTGTGTCTCTGCTTCGTTATTTAAATTCCAGCTCCTCTTCCCTTTCTGACAAACAGCGGATTGCTGTGCATTTTCAGCCTGGTGCCTGGCAGTGGTGAATTTTAGTCGCTTACCTTGCTGCCTTTTAAAGAGTTTGGACAAATACTGGGGGGGGGGGGGGGGGTGAAGATGGGATGCTGGAACTGGCTGCGTGCTCATCGCTTGGGTCAACAATTTACCACGAAGTGTTTAAGATTATTTCTGCTCAGGAAGTCTCTGTGCAGGTATCATTGTAAAGATGATAACACCCCAGTTAATTTTTCATCTTATTCTCAACAACAGCACTTCTCTAGTCCTTTTATAATCAGCCTGTTCCACACCGTAGCTGAAGCCATTAAATACACATTTCAGTCTTAAGAGCAAGGATGTAGTAATCATCCCATGCTTCAGCATGTTTTGAGACAAGTGACACTGGGCAAGCACTTTTAATTGCCTTGAGTTGGTGAGAATCAGATACAGCCAAATACTGTCACAGTGTAAATGCAAGTGTATCGGGTATCTTAGATAAACAGAAACACAAAGAACTCAACTGCAAAAGAGCAAAATCTGTTCTTGAGGAAGTCTTACGGAATAATTGAGCACTGCTGTGCATTATGCTTTAGCATCGACTGTCAGAAATGAGATGCACCACCCGTTATCAGGAATCACAAAACCAATCCCTCACGTATTGTGCAGAAAATACACCTTGGAAGCACAGGGCCGTACGAACGAGAGTCTGCCTCTGCTCCTCAGACGACTCCGTTTTTCCCAGAGCTCCCTCCCTGTGTTTCCCCCCTGCTGGCAATGCTTAGTTTTGACGAGAGTTTTACAACCGTTAGTACCGACGCTGCTTTCCCGTAACGCTCAGCCCGCGACGCATCCCGGCTGCTGTGGCGGTGGTCCACACAGGGCCTGTCTGCAAGGGGGCCACCGCTGCCCTCTCAAACCACCTCCCTGCAAAGTCACGGCTCTTCTTAATCGCGCCTGGCAAGCAACTTCCACCGCTCCCAGATTATTTCCCCTTCTTGGCAACTGGAAAATGCACATTTCTGCCCGTTAACAAACTAACATTCGTTTCAATTTGCTGTTCCTGCCACAGCCCCCCTTGCTGGCAGCCCCCCCAACATCTCCTGCAACCCTACCACTCTGCATCAGCTGCGGCTCCTCGCAACCCTCTAGTCTAAACACCAATCTAGGCCCAAGGAGATGATAAAGCTCAAAGTTAACCCTTTCTTTGGCTCAATCCCATGCAAGTTTCAACTTGAAAAAGACACGCTAGCTCTCTGGCAAGTTCAAGCATCTATACTGCCAGGAGAGCATTGTCCTCGGTGGCAGTGCTGACTTCGGCAATGAGTCGGTGAAGCACGTATCCATATTCTTACATCAAGGACTCTCACTGTGAAGAAGATCGTTCGTTCATTACAAAATGATCTTTAGAGCATAATAGTTTAATACCTTCTGATTGACAAGAGATTCAAACATTCAAGTCATTCCTAGATGGGACATTTTTAAAATAATATTTTCTAATACAGCTGGTTATTTCTATGGCCTCTGTCACTGCAGTGTTACGCTATTTATACACTGAAGACTAAATTCACCTTTCTAGCACAGAGCACTCTGGATCTGCAATTTCAAAAAACGCTGACAGTCAACCAAGAAGTAAGGGCCAGATCTAAAATGTATGCCTGCTTTCTGAGTTCAGGTTCGGAACCTGTTATTCAGAAGCCCTAAAATAATACTTCAGTGAGTGCTACACCCAACCTCATCACATGCCCTTATAAACTGGTGAAGCCACTGAGTGCTCAAATTTCTGATCCAGATGGGCCACTTTACCATGGCACATGAGGGCTACACACCACCACGTGCCTGGACATGCATATGCTACCTGATTAAAACCGAGGTGTTTCTGCCACCTGCGATGTGTGTCCATCCCAGAAGGAGCCCCATCACCAGCACATGCCATCATGGCACACATGTGGATGTCCTCATCCACATGTAATATGGGATGCTGGGCAGGTATTTCAGTCCTGACAGAGGCCTTGCAGCCACTTGAGGAAGGAGTTGCGTTTAGCTCCCAAAGACCTCTAGGAAAGCAGGCTCTGTTTATAATAGAGTACATAGGCAACCCTGATTTAAGCTACATTTAATAAAAATACATTATTATAAAGACCTGATAAGTTCAGAAAATGAACAGAACTTAGCTGCAATTCATTACTTATTCATCATTTTTACCAGTCCTCTCATTTTAAATGTATAAGTTATTACACAGTTTGAATAAAACTGCTTCATAAAACTTTATCAAGTACAGTGCCTGCAATAGCTACAGCTCAGTTAAAATTCTAGCATCAATACATTAAATAATTATTCCCCATACAGAGATATATGTACCTTTTTCAATATTGATAATTTGGATTAAATAACTTGCAACTATTACTTGTAAATGCAGGATACAATCAAAAGGTGGCAGCGTAATTGTCAAGTAATCCTCCATACACATATGTTTTATTTGCTTCATTTTAATAGCAGATACCATTTTCTTGACATTCCTAGTGAAGGAACAAATCTCAAGTCTCATTGTGGACTAAGGTGCTTAATCACTTTCTATCAAAAGTTTTGCGTGTGTGTGAATGCATGCTCATATATATGCTGTGTCTGCGTCACTGAGTATGCAATGTAAGAAAGGGTTTTTAATTTAACCGTGCATACGCTTTCAGTTTTTCTGGGATCAGTTCATTACCCAATCACTATCACTAGCTAATTTAAACAACTTAAACTGACAGAATATCTTAGAGCAATTTCATGTTGTACCACAGCATGTGTACAAGCATTAGCATCGCAGCCAGCGTTATAGCTGAAACATAAAAGGAGTACAAAAATAAATCACAAAATGCATATTTTACAGATCTTTACAGATCTTTTGACTACTGATACATAATTCTAGGAGCACGTTTGTTGCAGTCAACAAAAAGTTAGCGTTTGAAGAGAAGCATTTAACACACAAACGTATGAATCGATGAAAGATTAGGTCAGGTGCTTTGTCTGCTACTGCCGTTCCCTGCCTGTGACCATGAACAGAAGCTGGCCAAACTCCGGCAGCTGTGCTCATGTCTTTGCAGGTTTGTTCGTGCACATGCCCGGCAACATACTGGACAGCACATGCACCGTGCACAGCCCGTGGGAAATCACAGATCAGCACAGTGCGGAGAAAAATACAGGGCATGCCAAAGCGTACAGGGCATGCCAAAATGAAATACTTGAACGTTAAATGTCATCTTTCTGCACGTGCAAACTACTGGCATCTGTTTGTTTTCTCCGGGGGATTCTAGCACCTTTGAGGGGAAAAAAAAGAAAAAAAAAAAAAAGGCAGGACAGGGGACTGCATGATCAGCTACTCTACACTTCGCCTTCTCCTTACTGCTTAATGCTTGGCGCCCTGACTTCTCCGTCGCCTGCAGCGCGGAAGGGACGATGAGGAAGCCGAGCAGGGGTTCCTCGCCGGCACTGCCGGGCAGGGACCCCCCCTCGCCCCGGCAGCTGTTCCCCCAGGAGGGACGGGGACCCTCCCTGGGCTGAGAGCGGAGGTGGCCCGCGTCCATCCACAGCAAGGGCAGGAAGAGGTGCGAGGCAGGAGCGCTCGGTTTGGGCACCTAGAGAATGTAACAACTACAGTTTTAAAAAATGGATAAATAGATAAAGCCTAGGCTAGCTCCCATGAGGATGACAAAAGGCAAATCGTCATGCCCCCGCTGGTGAATTTTAAGGCTTTAGGCCAGAAAAATAAAGTACTAGGACTATCACAGATCACTTACGTTTGCTAACATGGCCCTAACAAAAAGCCTCATTTTTAAGGAAAAAATAACATTTTGGCTGATGCTCTCCACAGCTAAAAGCAGCAACATTACTGAGATGATATAAAATGGAATATATTGCATGACTCCACTTTCATTTAACTATGTTGTAATTTGATGTGGGTTTTTCTTCTTTCCTGCACTTTTGCAGTGTTAGGAGAAATCCACAGCGAAAGCCGTATTGCCCCCCGCAGTGAGATTGCTTATGACGAAGTGACACAGCTCATGAAAAATCCTGCCGTCACGTTTCCACCCCCTCCAACTGATGTTGCGGGACCTCCACCACATCTGCCCCTTCAAGTTGGAACAACAACTTCACGGCCCCCTACGTCTCGCACAGAAAAATAAGAAGAATGATAATTGCAAACTGTAGTGGAAAGAAAACATTGACACTAATAATTTCATATGTTAAGCCTCAAGTACAAAAATTAGAATGTAGCTTAGATATTGCATTTGTTTGCTACTGATTTTTTGGGTCACAACTAGTCACAGCAAAGCTTCGGCGTGCTAGTAACCGCGGACGTAAGCGTCACCATCTAGAAACACCTGCACGCCGCGCAGAGCCCTGTCACCTAGGGCGTTTAATATAGGCAGCGGTTCCCGTCCATCGATATCCCACTGCTGCTGCACACAGCTGTCCCCATAGGCGCCCAGGGAACCGAGGGAGAAGACCGTGGAACAGCATCAGAGCAGGAGAAGGCCACTTGGCCGAGCGGACTCGCTTCCCGAACGCTCCTCCCGGCACGCGCGCTGACGAAGCAGGCGCCTTTCCGAACCGCGGCTCGGCCCGCTGCGGGAGCGCGGCCCGCGCGAGGCAGGCGCCACGCCGAATCGGCACCCGCGCAGAGGGGCCTCGCCGCAGCTGACTCTGCGGTAGAAGAAACCGCCTCCAAAAAGAATTACGTAAAACATGATGCGGTGGGGCAGCTCCAGCCCTCCCTATCCAGAGGGTACTGCAACTCCACGGAAGTTAAGGGAATTATTTTGCATTTCAAGAGTGCCACCGGCAGTAAAATTTAGCTTGGTACATCACTTTCCATGTTTTTAAAATACCATACCATAGAAAAAGCTCCCTGCAGATTATTCGTTCAGTACAGAGTCGCATATATTACTGCACATTTTGTGTCACTGTCTGTACACAACGTGCACTGGTTTGTGGAGAAAGAGAAACTAGGAATTGTGGAGGGCCTCATAGGGTTTGAAAGAAAATAAGATACTCGGATGAGATCCCCCTATTTTAAGGGACAGAATTAGAATGCATAGATCGAGAAAAAGAGGTCCATCCAAATACGGAATGAATAAAAGCCAGAACTGAAGTAAAAATCATAAACACAGTTTTTTTCAGAGGACCTGAAGAAAGAGGATGATGGGACAGACCAATCCGATACACAGCAAGGATCAGGATCTAGTCATACAGCAGTAGATAAGAGTGGAGATGGGGAATAGCAAGTTTTCTGGAGTTGTAGAGACTCAGAAAAATTATATACTGGAGCCTGGACAGATAATACATAGCTGATGATATGAACCAGAACACTATGCTATTATTTCCACTGGTAAACTCAAATATTATTCACCCTGCATGTCTGCATTACAGTCTGAAAAGGATTTATTAGTATTTGTTAATTGAATATATAAAATCCAATATATTTAAAAATTGTTATATATTTAAAGCAGCAAGCTACTGTTCCCTCATTCTTTGTTTACACTGTAACACAGCAGCTGTGATAACATATTTTCAGTTATGTGATGCATCCACAAACCGTAGTGTCTCGGAACACAACAAATTAAAAGTGAAAATAAAAAAAAAATGTGATTAAATTAACAAACTATACCAGCCACACTCAATAGAGGGAAGACATTGAAGTAATGCACCACAGGAAACGTGTCCAACCAAAATGATGTACTCTGCACTATGCAGACTTTGGTGAGAGTCTCCAGGCTTCACCAAAAACGCTTGGCCATCTCAGGCACCTTCATGTGGTGCCACCCACAGGTAGCCCAAACCCCATCTCCATCACAGCACACGGGGTTCCCTCTTCACCACATCTAGGCTTCCAAAGCCACCAAGTCAACTGCAAACACAACGCCTGGAGACGTAAGTGGAACTTATAGAGCAACTATCAAGATAAGCACCTCAATTGATTTCCCTCATGCGATGGTACAGGAGGAAAGACTTGGCTTCTTCCTAAAACTGCCACTTTCACAGAATCATCCTCTTGCCCAAAAGGCAAGCACCTGGAAAGCACAAATCCCCTCCTCATGCTCCTCCGTCGAGTTGCGTTGATTTTGAGAGAGGCGATGTGAGATCAGCAGCTCTGAAAATCAGTGCAATTCCTGAGCTATGTAACAGTAACTCGAGAAGCTGATCTTACATAGCCAGGATGGAAAGGAGCGTACGGGCAACGTCTCTCAGATTTGACACAGAGGTTGCTGGCAGGCTGCTCGAGACTGAAGCATATGTTCAGCCTAACCTATGGCATCCAGCAGGGCTTGCTGGACTCTGCACGAGCTGCAGCCTCCAAGTCGCTCTCCAAAGATAACCCTAAATAGATCCCATCACAATAAACTCCAGCAAGGGGTGAAAATCTATACTTAATGATCACCGTCAATTTAGTGCCTCCCACAAGCGATTCCGGAGAGCTGAAGTCCCGACATTTTGAGTGTTATCAGAATCAATTTAATTACTTGAAAAAATGGTCATTCTCTGTATAATGACCACTCTAACGGATCCTAAAGTACCAAGGTAGCCGGAATTTAAGAGCATTCAAAAGTGCTCACCTACTCAGAGACTGATATGCCCCATGAAATGGAGGCTACAACATAGACACGGCGCACGCTGAAAGGCTATCAGCACGGTTACAAAAAGGACATACAGTCCTAATGTTTCATAATAATTAAGTACCCAGAAACAATTATCACAGCAATTACTGAACACGCTTGATTGATGCGGACTTTTCCAGGTTTTCAAATTATACTGTGAATGATAGTGTCATGGCAATTCCAGAAAATGACTGGTCTTTTTCCCATTAAATTAAGGCCCAAAAATAATAGACTAGGGACAAAAAAACACAACCTGATCAGTTCTTTAAGAGATGATACAAGACACAGGAGTTATTCAGAGCTCTAACGAGACTTAGAGCAGAAAGCGACAACAGTAAGCATAAGGCAAATCTTCACCAATTAGGAGACTTTTTTATCTTGCATTATGTTTAACTTGGAAACCTCTGCATCCCTGCAGCTTACAAGGAAAAAAAAAAATTCTTTGCGTAGCAGGTCTCAAAGATCACTAACGATCAATATTTGGGAAGAGCGAGGCGAGAAATTTCCCTTGGGATGTAACGACGACCCTGATTCCCCAAGGTCTACGTTACTGACACCACAGCGAATGCTGCGCGAGCAGTGAGGAACGGAGGCTGCGCGTGCTGCGCTTTCCCCGCTGCCTTTGCCCAGGTCGTAACTCACCCTTGCGTATTCTGTACTTTAACCTGTGGAGATCCCAGAGGGTGCTGTATAAATGTTGTGTGAAAACTTAACCCCATCATTAAAACGGTATAGCGTGTTTTGCAGACTACCGAAAATTTTCCAGCAGGTCGTTTAAAGCGGAAAAGTTCAACTAAGGCTTCAACCGATTTACAAATTAAGTTTTCATATTAGGCAAACTACCAAAATGCTTCGGCACCTAAAACGAGCCAGGAGCTGATAACTAAAGCCATATGTGTCACACTCGTGCATGTTTCTGACAGCCCTTAATCTTCCCCCTTAGCACGCCCCTTAAGGTGCCATAAGTCACTCCATACCGCGCACCGCCGCCGGGCGCGGAGGTGGGCAGCTGCCGAAGTCACCCTTGGAAGAAACCCTCTGTCCTGGGGCGACGGCTCCGTCCCCCCGCGCTCGGCTCGGGCCCGATGCCCCCTCTCGAACCGTCAGCAGGTATTAGCTGCCACGTCGCATTAGCCCCTCGTCGTGCTATCGTGCGTCACGCCGGCGCGTAATGTGATCTAATGGAACATGACGCGACATATGCGACGTGACGCGATGCGACGTGACACCGGCCGTTCGAAGGGGAACACACCTATTTCCAAATCATATGTCCATTATCAATTAAGCTGCTCTGGTGACGGTCAGACATTTCGATGTCAAGCCCAAGTAAAACTAACTGGCATGTGTTGTCTGTGCTACTGAACTGATGAGCTGGGAATCTGCCAGCTACCCAAATTATCCTTGGGTAATTTGACAGATCTGTAATATAGGCTCTGTGTATCAGTTCCATGTCATATTTGCTTGGTACTACTGAAAGCATGTTTTTGCCATTTTTCTTCTTCATCCATCATAATTAAAATCACCTAAAATGCTGATTACCAAGCTGTAACTTCAGTTCTGTTATTTGCAGCTGCTGCACTTGGTATGTGAAAGGAGGAGAGGACAAAGAATATTTTTCTGTAGCTGCAGTGGACATAAAGTGCTGAGAGCATCACAAATACGGCCATTTAACTGACCAGATACTATGCGGAACTAATATGAAAAGTTAGTAAAAGCAGCATATAACCGTGAGTAATAAAACCTTTTTGTATCCACTTCTGCACAATGATTTTTCTCCCTCAATAGAGAAAAGACATTAAATGCTTGATTCTTAAAACTCAAGAAGATTTGCATAGGTGCAATGAGATTGTCATAAATCGGTTGTAGGCAACAGGCTGTGTAATATATGCATAATTCAAAAGGAGAAAGCTTGTAGATGAGTTTAGCGTGTAAGTGAAATTCAGACACACTGCAGAGCAGCAGGTTTACAACGCACAAGGAATGCATATTGTCCTTATGCAGATTAAAGTATTGATTCTTCATCATCCCATAGTTTAGCCATTAATATTCATGCAAACACTCTGGGCTGGTCACCTTGTAAAAACGCCGGCGTAGAGGAGAATCAGCCCTGTTTCACGGAGGCACTTCAGCGCGGGAGAGCTTTCCGTGCACCACGCTAACATGGCTTCCTGTGAGTGATACGCCTGCGGTTGCTGCTCAGTTGACTGTTTCTGATGATCTTGCTGCTGCTGCAAAAAGGGTAAAGCTGCTGCCTTGAGATTTCCCGATGCAAAAATTGCACTTCAAGGCCGGATGGCAGCTTGAAGGTCACACATACTGACGCCTCGCATGCCAGAGACAGGAAGCCTAATTTTAGCCCACGAGAAACCAGAGTGCTGATTAGAAAATATGAGATTCTATAAAGCTTCAAAAGCTTAACAGGAGGAAATCATTCTTAGCACAAGATATGCCATCCTACCTATGGGATGCAATGCTTCAGAGACATCAGAAGAAAAGGATTCCATAATTATTTAAGTGGTAGAAATGAATGAAAACTAATTACACAATCATCTAAAACAGTGAATATTGAAAGCAGCTGCATACATAATAGGGTAACATTGTTGTTATTTACCTTATGATCATCCAGCTTCATGGGATGATAGGAAAATCAGTCGCATGCTAACAATTAAAGACATGCAAAATATTTGTAGCATTTCCTCCCGTAGCACTTTCTACATGGATCTACAACATGAGCAATAGACTGTGTCACCCCTTCCTGCATGTAATGCTCCCACAAATCTAGTCTGATGGCTACCACACGGGTCTGTCTTAACAGAGAGCCTGGTCTCACCTGACTTTCCACGCACGAGCAGACAGGCTGTGTGGTGTCTGCCCAGGACGCACCGCAAAGTGGCGGCGCTTGTTTTATGAGTTGGAGCTTGATGCCTTAAGAGAGAAACGTCACCGGGTTAATAGGGGTTGTCTCATCCGCAGCCCGTCCCATCAATGATCACCAAGATTTTCCCTTTCTCCTCTCCACAGTCCCCATCATTCCTTTGGAACATCCAGTGTTTCCTTTCAAAGGAAAACAACGCCATACAAGTACTTGGTTCTAAAACGGTGTTCTTAAGAGGATTTAGTGGGCAGAAGACAGACGCAGATGGGAGGGACCACGACCCTCCTCTCCAGATCACTAGCAAGTCACATGCAGGCTGGAGGACTGGACGCAAGGAGAACCTCCGGCGGGGCCAGCTCAGGACAGAGCTCGGCTGCCCGACCAGCTCTGCGTTCACACAGGGGCTACATCCGGGATACCACCAGCACGGTGCGCACTAAAGGAGTCAAAGATCAATATGCTGCTCCTCAGTTATTTAGTTCTGAGAATAAAACAGCTTTGGGAAGGCTTTCTTTTGTCCTTCAATTTTATTTGGGATTTGTCTTTCCTTGTTTACGCTTACAAATGCTGTTTAGCATTCAGACATCCTTCACTGTGAATAATTCTCAGTTCTCAAATAGTTGTAAAAGTCATTTCAAAACTTTGTATAATGCAATTACAAAACAAACATAAACAATTCATAAAACATGCCACAAAGATTATTACCCACATTTCCCCTTTCCCAGGATCCACATTTTGCCCGAGTCAAATCCATAAGAATAATTCAAAGATCCCTGTTTACTTTTGTAAGCATTTTGTGTCCATTTGCTAAAGATTTTCGATCTAAAAATATAAACAAACATGCCTTGGAAGAAAGCAATAAAGCTAATGGAAACAATACTCCATTCAAAGGGTTCAGTAAAGTTATTCTGTAGGTACCTGGCCCACAGGATATAGGGAAGTATATGTCTGCCCATACGTGCCTTTTGATGTACACCTGGTTCAACACATAGTTGGGATAAAATTGCAGACGGAATGCTTATTAACCTCCCATTCCTTTCTGGAACTTCCTGACACAAACCAAAAACATCCCTTTAATTTGTTCTGTCTATAGTTACCAGTTTCAGTAAATTACTACAGTTATATATTAAAATCTTCTTGAAGATGGATTGCATACAAGCTTGGGAGAACTTGCAGATGGAAATCAGGGTTGAATTGTTTTGGGGTTATATTCTTATTTCCTGATCCTTCAGGCCTGGTTTTTATTCAGTAACAATATCTATAACACTGGGGAATTTCTGTTTCCATCCACATTTTAACAGGTTCACGTCAAGGTCAGAAATTGCATTTTGGATTTAAACTTAGCATTTCATGTCTGAAGTGACTAATAGTATTTTTCAAGATACAGAGTATGTGATTCCTAAAATTCAGGTAAATTTAAAAAGCAATTAAGAACATAAAAACAACCATACTGAATAAGATCAAAGATACTTCTAGTGCAGTATTATGTCTCCAACAATGTTCATAAGCAGGTAACTAAGGAAAAGTATAAGAACAGGACAAGTGTAAGTGTTATTTCCCCCTAACATTCACCCAGGCTCCACTTACTTTCAGCTTAGGATCTTCTTGAGCTAGATATGGTGTCTTCATGTTTAAGATAACCTTTAGGGAATTTCCCCTCCATGAACTTGCCCTGTCTCCCCTCAGACCAATACAGAATTTTAGCATCCATCACCCTTTTGGCAGGATCAACTACCCACTACAGATTTTTATTTGTTTTGAATCTGTCTCCTACTAGCTTCATTTGATTTCCCTTGGCTCTTGGACAAGACAGTGTGAGGAGAATGTGAGCAACCGAGTCTTATTTTTACTCTCTATGATTTTATAGACTATCATAGCTTCTAGCCGTCCTTTCTTTTCCAGACTGAAAAATCCTATTTTATTTGGTCTTTCCTAATACAGATACCGTTCCACATCTTTGCTTATTTTTTGGACCTTCTATGGACCCTTTTTTAATTCTACTATACCCTCTTGGGGGGAGGAGGGCGGAAATAACTGCTCAAAGTAATCAAGATGCAGGCAGATCATGGATTTATATAGTAGTATAATGATAGTCTCAATTTTGGTATGTGTTCATTTTCTAATGATTTCTAACATCTCATATGCCTTCTGACCACCACCAACACCCTCATGGACTTACCTATTGTAACTGGAATAGCTTGCTCCCAAATTGTTCAGGTTAAGGTCAGAAACCATCATTATTTATGTATCAGGTTAGGTTTTTTCTTTTTCCTCGTGTGCATCATTTATCTGTATTGAATTTCATCTGCTATTTTATTTCACGGTTACTCGCTGTATCTGTTTTTCATTTAGTAAGCAAAATAAGGCAGATGATCAGGACATGATATCAGCATCCTCTGACAGACACATTATTCAAAATGGATTCAGTTTATCCCATCAACATCGGATGACAGACTCTACTCCTGGACGTGTCAAGGTGAAGGTGTTTGCACCATCCGTCCACAGGGGTTCCATAAGGGATCTATCACAGCTCACTTCATAAAAGTAACACTATTCATGGAGGCTGCACTGCACTACATGCCCACTTTGGAACGCACAAATACAGCCCGGCCAGAAAACCTGGTGCCATTTTTTTTCACCGATTTTTTTCGGTGAATATTGAAATAAACACATTCTGCAGAAACAGCTTGATTTCAAAACTTTCTACAACATTCAGGTGGAATTCGGATGGACTCTTGCCTGTCCACCAGCTCTAAAGACCAGTCTCGCTTTTTTTTGCCACTTTTTTGCCCCAGGGCCGGTCCGTGCCAGGCCAGCAGCGCTCCGGTGTTCCCTGGGGCTTCCTGGCAGCCACTCGCAGCCCAAGGTCTCGAGGCCTCCACAGCCCCTTCGGCTGCTGTGCCGAGGAAACTATTTGCAGTTTCTTATTTTAAGGAATGGTTTTACCAGGCTAGCCAGTTGTTCTGATAATATTTAATAGTGGGCAACCACAACTGTCAAGAAGTGTGCTACCTTCAGCCTTCAGTTACGGGAATTCCCAAGGGCATAGGCTTTGCTGCAGAGTACGTTTTTCATTTCTGAAACAGGAGTGATTGGTTTGGAAATGCAAAACAATGTAGGATTTTTATTGAACATAAATATTTGATTTTTGTTTTAAATTTTGGGTTCAATTTGAGATGAAAAATAAGCAAGAAAGACTCAAAACTTTTGCAGAACTAAAATTAGCTTTCTATGTGAACTCTACCCACAGCCAAGGCTGTGCACTAAAAGCAAGGAAACACTTTTGTTTTACTTCTTGTTATCTGTATATAGTTGATATTTTTCTTCAATTTCATAGTTATTAATTTTATAGACCTGTACACTGTTTAATAAATCACATGATTAGGAGGATATCTAAAACCACATCCGTTAAATTGTCAATGGACAGAATAAAGACTTCAGATTTATTTCAGCAGTGCAAAACTTATTTATATGTTCCCATTGATAACTATTTCTTCATAAGGAAAATATGAGTATCTGTATAGTGCTTTAAATTCCCTAATGAATTCTTTCATTGCCATTGAAGAATTTTGTATTTGAATAATCAACTGCTTGATGGCCTCCCATAAAAAAAATTAAATCTACAATGCAAACATAGTTTAGACTCCTATAAGAATATCGTAAATTCAAACAATCCTAGGGCATATTTAAATTTAAAACTGCCTTGCATATATTGATTGCCCGAAGAACTTCAGCAATACTGAAGTTCCGGAATGCCTGTTTTCAGTGCAGCCTGTGAATATTTTGTTAGTATTTTTAAAAAATTCAAAAGTATATAATTTTATGGGCAAGAAACACAAGAAAAAATCCCAGACCATTTAAGTTTCCTACAATTCCCATATAGATCTTTTCTCATAGTTCTTCCCTATCTTGCTACTCTAATTCATGCAGATGATCTTTACTCCCACTGATTTAAAAGGGCAACCTGAATGATGAAGGGCTGCAGTACAGGCCTACTGCATTTCAAATTTCAAATCCAAAAAATTGCCAAAAAAATTTTGGCAGCATCATTAAAGTATCTGTTCTCCTTAAAATAGAAAAGGAGGAATATGCTTCAGCTACTCTGACTACACAAATCAGTAATAGCAAAGATCATATGATTGTTCTTTTAGTAAAGGAAAAACTCTCAATAGTTTTTATAATAGAACAATTCCCGTGTGATTTTTCAGAAGACAAAATATAATCATTGTAACCCACAGATTAAAGTGTCTTTCTGCTTCCATTATATAAATCTTACACCAGATTAGAAGACAGAATCATATCTCTGTCTCCATTATGACCTGAAATGAAACAGTTTTTATACTATATTGACAGAAATCTTCATCTCCAGGGGCCTGCATTTGCTCTTACTGAAGTTAATGCAAAAAATCTAATTGGTTTCAATGACAGCAGGATATAGTCTGAGGCTGCGTTCATGGCTCTTTCTGGAGGAAACATGAGGAAAATATGTGACCATTATTCTCTCTCTATGAACATTATCTTTTCTTTTTGTTTTGCCTCATATTTCAAATTTTTAAAATAGTCAGTCATCATTGCTGGGGCTAGAAAGAAACTGCCATGCAGGAAATGTATTCCATAGATGCCTGTGAATAATTTTAAACTGCTAGCTCTCAGAGATTAAACTTCTGCTCTGTTCCACAATGTCAGTTTCTATGTTGGATATTGTTCATTTTTGGAAGGATGTACTGAATTATCTTTAGCTTCAACATTAAAAATAGAGCTAATTTTTATACAGGAGTCTGAAGAGGCAACATGTTAGATTAACTGGGTTAGATTTTCATGGAAGGAAGTGTTGGAAGGCAAATTCATACGTCCAAGTCATATTCCCCACCTGCTAAACTCAAGTCTGTTGCAGCATTCTGGGTTATTCCATCACAAAAATAGTCCTGCGCATCTCCAGCCTTGCAAGCAAGTATATCTGAAGATGGCATGGCCATCCAAACTTGCCCTGAAATTAAATCAGAGATTTAGGCTTTACAGCTGCCTTACAGCTGCAACTTAAGGGTTCGCAAAATCAGGGCCAAGTTGTAGGTGAGTGGTGCCAGCTGTCTTTGGCTTTACTAATTTACTAAATTTACTAATTCCCCCATTCTCAAAAAGTTGATTCCAAATGGCCTCCAAAATTCTGCAGGAATTTTCAAGGCGCATGCAGCACAGTGTTTAACAACCTTCAGGCACATTGCAGCAAGCAAACAAGACAAAACTTTCAGTCTCAACATCCTGATACTAAAAATTGTTCTACGTAGATGAGCCTGGGGCTCCCTGCATGCTGAACTCCTTCCATTCTGGAAACGTGTACCATAGGCCAGGACAAAGCTAGAGCAATGACTCAAAGGAAAAAGAGAATCCACGTAATTCCCATTAATACTGTACATCCAACATCGCAGAAAAGGAAAATTGAAAATAATTCATTGCTTGCTGTTTCATATTCTCAAATCTTTTCTGTCATCAAATCCAGAACTAGTTACAAAGTGACTATCTCAAGTATCTCTATGAAAGAAGCTGAGGAAAGGATTTTCCGATTATTTTGCTCACTCAAAGTATCTCCCTACTGCTAGAAAAAAACATTTCTAGAAGTAGAGCCCAGTTGCAATCTAGTCACGTACTAATAATACATGGCTCTTTTCTGAGGCATATTATTTACATTATGGATTTATTATTGTCTTCTGTTATGTTGACACAAAATAATCTTTCATCTCCTTCTATGTTAAAAGAGTGCAAGCATCCTTCTCAGTAAATAATTCAAAGACATATAAATATTTTAAGAAAAATAAGCAGTACATTTTGGAGCAGTGGAAGAGGAGTGAAATTAGTTATTTGTAGCTGAGATTCTGATTGCAGCAGCATAATTGTTTTTCAGTTTTCATTATCCCACAGTGAACCAAATCTCTCCCTTTACTTTCAAATACTGAATATTTAGCTTCATCTGCAATAGTAATTTTTATGAAAAAGCAGAAGCATTCAAGCATGAACTTTCAATGCTCTCAAAATTCATATGCTAAACAAAAGGAAAATTTACTCATCTTATAACAATTTGTTTGTCCTGCATACATCTTTATGCAGTATGGTATAATAATCTTTCTCATAAATATTGTGTTTATGGGTTAGTGGATACAACATCATAGAACATTTGAATATAGTAAGAACTAGTAAGAAATGTTAGGTCAAAAAGAGTTTTTTCATTATAGGATGAAACAACACAGAAGAATTTTTCATATTCATATAGAAACTATGGTAGAAATGATAAATCAAAACTGACCTACAGTCAAAAGTAATAGAAGTTTAGAAAGCTGAAGAATGTGCAGACACAGCAAAAATTCATTTGGGAATCACTTATCGCTAGTTCTTTTTCTATGATCTAGGGCTGGCCCTCAGATCTGCAATGCAGATCTCCAGAATCTGGAGTAAGACAAGCTGTAAGGCCAGGCAAGAACTCTGTATTAATAGTGTCAATTCTTTCCCATAAGACTAGCACAAAATCTGCGTATCCCCTTCTCTCCTCAGTCTTGGAGAGGCATGCTTTAAAACACCTGAAAGAAGCAAGTCTTGAGCCGCCATGCAATAGCGAATTTGAGTCACAGTTGATCTGTCATTAAAGTTTAAAATATATATATATGAAGTTATATATTGCTTTGGTTCATTGGTTACAGAACAAACAGGACGCTACCTCTGAGTAGTCGACTTCCCTCAATCTCTGTCCCTCTGTATAGGGATATTTTATAACGGAGCATTTGGCTGCAGTTCTTCAACATGGCTTTGACAGTTCCAAAACTTACTGCTACAGATGAGTGGTTAAACCTCCAGGAATTTATAACTTTGATCTAAATGATGCTTTCAGAACACACACAGTGACTGTTTTCTGTTGCAAAATCCAGAGCAAAAATTTCCATTTATTCAAGAGTTTTCTATAAAGATGCATACAATTGTTTATATTAAGGATGGTTTTAGCTATTCATGTGCATATAAAAGCACGGGGCACTGAAGCATGCCCCATGCTTCAGTAAATTATAAGAGAGGACACCATCCAACCCACCTCCGTCACACTACACTGCATGACAAATACGGGATTTGGAATTCAGAGCAACTTTTGCAGATGAAAAAGAAATGTTTTGCAGAGGTGAGATGACCTGGAGTGGGAAAGCTGGGGATTTATTTCACATGACTTCTCTTACATGAAGTAGCACATATTCCGGAAATCTTTGACTATATAAAATCAGACAATTTTATCGGGAACTGCTTTGGTTTAAATACCTTTCCGTTAGTTCTATTATTATGTTTGCCCTTACCTTTCTCCTGTATACAGCTTGTTATCCTTTTTACTCTTCCTGTTTGTTTTAGAAGCTGAAGGTTATAAGAAAAAGTCTCTGAAGTCTAGCAAAACTGCTCAAAGGCAATAGGAACAGAAATTGGAAGTATCCCGTTAGAAAGGAAAAATAACCCCTTCAATTCTCAGAAATATCAGAGCTAAAACTGACACATTTGCCTACTCTCAAATATAAAAAGCAACAATATCCATTCTGCAACTACCTTTTAAAACATATTCCTAATCCTACAAGAAAGCAGATTGTAAATTGGTGAGTAGACTCATCAGCCTGTGAGAAGAATCTAAATTACCTAATGCACATTCCACATTTAATACACGTTAAACTGCCTCATAGGCATGTTAACAGGCTTTTTTTTTTTTCTTGAACAAAAAGACTTGGAAAATGCCTCAGCCAAGATTCTTCCAGCTCCAGCCATCCAAGGGAAGACTGATATTCTCCCCTCACACGTGAAGGACCTCCTTTAAAGGCCCTTTGCCTTCATGAGATCTCTGTAGACTTAAACCTGGAAATCTGCAGGACCAAGTGGCTTTCAAAGGTTCACTAGTTTTCTAAGTTATCACCCTCCTGTTGTCAGCCAGCCTTCTTTACTTTTGCTTTTCAGGACAGATAATCTTTCTCACCACCAGAGCATCCAACGAGTGCCATTACGTGCATCACAGTAAAATGTTTGAAAAGGATTACTCTGCAAACTGTGTAAGAAATTATCAGTATAACCATGGATTTTGTTTAGATTACTGCATGAGGAAAAAACATGATAACAAGATATCCTAATTGACTGTATCCCATGGACTTTAAAAGTGTCAGAGCAATTTAGCCTTTAAAGAACTACATAAAATATTTTATCACATCTCTGCCTCAGTAACTTTAATAAACTACACAGCCTTCAGGGACCACGCTCCTTATAAATTAACTGCCTTCAACTTGCTGCACAAGGGTCTTTATCTCTTGTCAGCCTAATTATGTGTTTAATTTTATTTTTAACATTTTTTAAAATGACCCACACCAAGAGAAGCCTAGATTGTTTAATTAAACAAATGAATATGGTTATATCTAGCATGATCAAAGCACTAATTTGTCATACTAATGTTTTATACAGAGCTGATAGTTCCATTGTAGTGCTAATACACTAGTTTAGTCTAAAGTTTATCAGCTCACCTTTCCAGCAATAATTTAAACTTTAACTTTGTTCCACCGCCCTCTTACAACTAATTGGCTGTAGCTTTTCCCTAGTGTCTCAACAGAAGCTAGACTCTAATAAGTTATTAAGCAATTACTAATTCATTATTGCTTATGCATGTGTGTTACAAATTTACCCTCTGCTACCGAAAGGCTCAAATGAGTGCCTGGTTAACAAAGCACAGCTGCAGAAGACTTTTCCTTTGGCAGCAAAATCTGTTATAAGGATGGGTCCAGAGGAAAAAAAAATAAGCAGTAGGTGTCATAGACCTGCAGCAAAACCTATGGGAAGCCTCAGCCATATCTCAGGCTTGAGGTGCCCAAGAACAGCATCGCCAACAGCCAGCACACTGGGTGAAACCACCTCACTGCCAATGCTGAACGCAGAGGGGTGGCAAAGGCCCAAGCCAAGGGGTCAGACCCAAAGCCCCTACAGGCCCAAAGTCACCACGAATATTCCCAGCCTCCTTCGCTGGGAATGTTCTTCGCTGGTCAGCTCTCCTGTGAGCCCCAAACAAGCTCTTTCTCACTAAATTAATCAGAAGGAAAAACATTGCAGCTAGAGTATTCACTCAGGATGTATAAGACTCGCCCCCTAGTCCTACCTCTCTGAGAAGACTGCAACCCACACATCACAAACTACATTAGCCATTTTTGTTATAGGGTAGCATGTAAGTCAAAGAGACTCGATTTGTTCTATTGCAATGGATTTAGCAGAAAGAAGGGAGAAGGGAAGAGAAAGACAGTGTTTCTCAGTGCTAGTCCTCAGGACAGCACTGAACTCGGATGGTGATCCATGATCCGCTATATGCTCCCAAGAACTGTATTGCATTTTACACCGAACTATCACTAAACAAGGTAAGACAAAATCACTTGAACCCAGTCATCCTACAGCCCAGTAGCAACATGAACCACAAAGCTACACACTTGGGAATACATGCACTCTCACTGCACAGCACTTTTTATGTTAAGTGAGAAGATCTAAGAGGTAGAAAGATGGTTATTCTCACCTTTCTTCCAAAATAGCCAATAGATTAGAGACTTCATCCAGGAATGAGATCTTGACTCCTTTTAAAAAACGATGGGAACTAAAGCCAAGTCTCTCAAATTTATAGCAAGTGCTCTAAACACTAAGCTACTGTATAGCAGTAGTGGGGGAGGAAACACAACAGCAGCTCAGCAGTTTTGTGAGTGGAAAAAAAGGTATTTAGTGCACAAACTCATTGTGGTTTCAAGTATTTGAGGTTATAGTGGAGGCATATGCACTCCAGAAGCACTGAGTTAGGTGCTAGCTAAGCAGTTAGCATTATCTGGATTTAAGTTACTGACTGTGTGCATTTTCTAACAGTTACTCTAGGCAGATACCTGCTCAGGACAGCTGGCTGTTGCAGATCTCACTTTCAGGGTCATAACTTTCTATGTTTAGAGGGCAATCATCCCATACTTCCCTTCTACAGAGCTAAAAGACCTAACTCTGTCCTGTGGGGACCAACCACCTAGAAGACTGGTGCTCTATCTGGCATTCAAATCTCCTTGCAAATTTACTGCTATCTCACACTTAATATTTTCAGTGACTGTATTTAAATTTCTGAGTCAGTATTTCATTCACAACTTCTTACAAAAACCCCAGGATGTCGTTTTCAAAAAGTAACTCTCCCAGGCCTTCATCCGCCTTCCCAAAGATCTCCCCCAAAAGTCAGTCAAGTCACTGCTGCACTGTGAACTGTAACACTCTTGGAAACAATCTCTCTGTTGCCTCCCTACCCCTGTAAGCCACTGCAAGAAGCCCCTGCTGCAAGGACCTCCTGCCCATTAGCATGGTTGTGGCAAGGCAAGACACCTCTTCTGCCAGTTCTCAGTACAGAGCTGGCTAAATACTTCTCAGCTGACGTGGGACAAAGAGATATAACACAGGAGTGACTGAGCCCACAGTCTTGTGGCGACTTTCTGATGTGCTGCTACTCCCCTCTCACCTCTCACCTTTCAGAGAGTAAGGAATTAAGAACGGGAGCTTATGAGACTTTGAAGAGAAACCCAGGATCAAGGAAGAACCTTGGTTGCTGGGAGCTGGTGGGAAGACACAGCTGTAATGATACCCCACGGTGCAATCTCTCTTTCTGGAAGCTATGCTTATCCCTACTTTCCCATTAGCACAGGGCCTTTCTCATCTCAGATTTATTAGGATTTAAATATCATGATTTTTCAGTCATTGTGATTTTTGATGAGCTGACTGAATTTGTGTACACCAGAACCGGCAACAACAGTATTGCTAGATTAGCATTAATCTATCCTATTTCCTTCTTACAGGAAGCTTTTTGGAGGTGGTAGTCACATAACATGTTACAGGAGATCACTTGTTTGGTATATTCTAAAGGCCTTCAGCGATCCCTTTTACTAGTCATGTAATAGAGCCCACCCATACAGTGGTAGCAGGTGTTTGAATTGTTAGATGATGAAGGGGTGTGCAGAGGTTGTCTTCCTAATATGCTATGTGGTCTATCTGATAGACAGGCTCACCGCTCCCAACACAGCAGAGAGAGTGGCTAGTGATGACAAAAATTTCATACTATGGAAATTCTAGCTATCATAGTGGCTAACACAAACCAGGGCTTTTTCTAAATACAGATTTGAAACACAAATTGCTGGAAGTCAAATGTGCATATTTTGAAACTTTCAGTGCCAGGATAATGCTGGGCAGCAGATGAGAAGAATTCTTAGTGACACGTCTTTGATTGATGGTGGCTGCTCTGCGCATATGATAAGCACAGCAACTTCAGAAAGTGATGGAAAGCACCTGGAAAAAGTCCACTTTGAAGGTCAAAACTGACAGAACCTTTA
Organism: Rhea pennata; assembly: GCF_028389875.1. NCBI lineage: Eukaryota > Metazoa > Chordata > Aves > Rheiformes > Rheidae > Rhea > Rhea pennata. Next base: position 8,584,485 of record NC_084670.1, on the reverse strand, counting down.
TAAACATGGGAAGATGCCAGTGAAAGAGCAATAACTTTCAAGAAAGCTACAAGTTAAAAAAAAAATGAAAAGTACAATTGCTAGATCTTGTGGAATTTACGGCTTGCTTGGTTAATATGTCTGTCCAGCTGACTGATAGTTCCATTGTGGTAATAATACAATAGTTTAAAGTGAAGTTCAATTGCCCATCTTTCTAGAAATAATGTAGAATTTTCACTTTGCTTTACAATGCCCCTCAGACCAACAATAAATGACTGCCAGTTTTCCCAAATGCATTGCAGATTCTAATAAGTTATTAGCCAATTACTAATGTGCCATATGCATCCAGGCATATCAGATAGCACACTGAATTTAAAGACTCACTTACCCTTAATGGGAAAGTTTGGGAAACATTTTAGTTAGAGTGATTGTGTTTATACAATCTAGATGTTGGAATTTGCTTGCATAAGATTTTTTTTTTTTTTTTTTTTGTAAGCTCTTCACTTTTAGGAATTTCAAATGTTCCTGTGCTTTTGTCTTCATTTGATAACATTATGTTTTGCTTGTTACTCTCCATAGAAATGAATTACATTATCAACGAAGCATGATGGCTTAAAGGAAGAAATAAAGAATAGAAATATTTCAACTTCTCAAGATTTCTGTACAAACATTTTGCTTTAATATAGGCAAACTGTTATAGCTACTTATTGCAGGGGTAAATATACTGAACAAGTAATGGACCAGACCATCAAATGACAAAATAATTGATTTTAAAAGAACTATGCCAGTTTGTTCCTGCCTGCAAAGCTAGCTGAGTTATAGCTGGGGTTGACAGCACCTTTCTTTTCAAGCTTCTTGAATCTTCAGCTACTAAGGGCAGTTTTCAGTTGTTCAAATTATGATGAAGTTTAACAATTTAAGCCAAACTTTCCCGCAATGGATGCTCTGACTCTGAGATGATCCTTTGACTGCCCATATAAATTCTGGACAAGTTTCAAACTCGCAAAATCAGTTTGCATATCTCAGTATAAGTTCGGCAAAACTGCTTAGTGTAGCTCCCCAAAGACTCATGTTCTTATCGGTGGCAGAGATGACCTCGAAAATAAGCTAGAAGCTTTTCCTCCCATGCTGTTGACTTCCCTCTTTCTGATCAAACAAATTGGAGGAGGAACCCTTCTGAAGACAAGATTGAGACCTAAGCAATTCAAGGAGAGAAAGAAAAGGGGAACGACGGCAACTGGCCAAGTAGTAGTTTAAAGAGAGGAAATTGTCTCTGAGGGCCCTTCCACTCCCCTGTGAGAAGCAGCCAAGTTGGACACGTAGCTAGATACCAGGATTTCAAGCAATTTCAGCCTCTGCATACCTTTGTCTCATAGGTGGGCATTCAGACTACCCAATAAGCCCTGACTCAGAAATGCTATGCTGCTAGTCAGAGGAAAGTGCCTCTGATCTGTTCATGAGGCATGTACAGATCAAGAGCCACTGACTGACCATGGTCCAGCTTTATATATATTTATATATATATATACATACTTACATATATATATATATATACACACAAAAGTATCAAAATCAAGTTTGCCCAAGCATACTTAACCCTCACCATTTGCACTGAAGTGATTTTGCTATAGCAAAACATATAGTAATCATGCTCTCTTTGTATAGATTGATGTGTAGTTATATTTTTACATAAACACATAAGCTATTAAATACCTACCCCATATCTATCAGGTAGGGGTGAAGCAATCCTCACCTATCACAGCTAGTGGAAAATGCTATAATATAAAATACACTTACTTTTATAAATCCGAAGTGCCAGATTCCTGCTCTACCTGCTAAGTACGTCATTACTTCAGGTTACGTGGCACGTTACACTTACCTCTAGTGAAGGAATGGCCTTCTTATACAATAGTTGGAAGCTTTCAGAAGTTAAATGTGTCACATACAGTCTTCAGGGATTTTGCATCAACTGAAAATACCATTCTAGGCCAGTACCAGTCAAATGTCCATTTTATGCCTTCTGTGCCTTTCTCACTTGCTGAAAGCTTGAGCAACAGTACATCTAAGATTAATCCTAACATTTTAATTAGTTCAGAGCTGACAGCTATTTGTACTTTCAGTAATAAATTTTAGAGTCACTGGAAAGTAGATTGGTCTGTAATTTAAGAAAGCTTGCTTGTGTTTTTCATGTCTCTGTGAAAGACAGACACACTCATCAGATTAAAGCTCTAGCCTGGAAGGGAACCTGTTTTTCCAGCACATATCCACTTCCGATGTTGTAAATCACATTAAAATTCCAGCTTACCTGGCTTCCCTGTGGCAAGTAGCTAGACTCACATAAGACAGACTCACTTGCAGGTAGGATACTTGGAGATACTCACAGATACCAGCTGCTCTATGAATGAATTGATTTGGCCTTTCCCAGTCTTGTGGAGGTCACCATGCTTGTGAGCAATTTAGGTTGTTTTCCTCATCTTTCATATTTCTCGCTGGTCTACCTATCCATGCACATTTCTAAAATGCGTTATACTACTAGTGTCTTGCTCATCTCAGGCTATAGTAACTATCATTTAAGATGGAAAGAAAACTAGTGTGCTCACAGGTAAGGTCTTACTGGAAGTTATTACTACCATGACGGAGCTGGTGCTTTAAACAAAGAAAGTGACCCCGATAGTTTTAAAAGGTCTGGTCAGATTAAACCAGTGACATAGAATTATGCACCAGTCATCATCCTTTAATATACTCCAGGAAAGGAAAGAGGAAAAAAAAAAAACTGTGTTCCAGAGTGTGCAAATCATCTTCAGTTGTGATTTCAGATAGCAACCAACACACTCAAAATCCACTAAGATCTCCTCACAGTTAGGAGCTGTCACTCAAATTGGTAAAGGAAAATACTGTAACTTTAAAATTCATTCACTGCTGTACCACCAGATTTGAACCTCACATGTATTTCCACAGATAAAACAGGAATGCTCTTGCTGTTACAGATGATGGAAATGACTAGATAATGCATTTAACAACCATGCCAACGGTTATTTTCTTTCACGCATCATCTTTTGTTCACTGTCAGTTATTTCAGTTGGCAGATGTGGTTTCACAGTCCTCTATAATTGTATCTGCTAGCGTTGCATAGATGAAAGTTCTTCCCAAGAGCATCTTTAGATATTTCTTATGTCCACTGCAGATCTGTTTCCCATTAGTTATTTCCTTACAGAATAATTTCTTCAGTAAATGCCTCTTACCCAACTGTGGAAGGCAATCGCCTTATCTGAGTGTGATAGGAAATGGTAGCACACGTTCCCTTTCCAGCTTATGGCTATCCTGGCACAAAAATGAAGCGACTTTGCTCCTCGATAGGAGCTCAGCTAACCCCACTGCAGATGCTGCTATAATTTCTCTTTCGATAGTATTCTTTCCCATTCCTGCAGGGGGTTAACCAGAGAGGAACCTATAAAAAGGCTATTCCTATCAAGGGGGAAACAGAAGCAGAATAATGTAGTCTATCCTGTACAGATCAGTTTAGTGACCAGTAAACTCAGATCTAGTTATGAATAATTTTAGAATATTTTAAGAAATTCTTCAGATGCTTTGACAGTGGGTATAAACCTGTGATAGATTATAGATGTTAGAGCAGATCCAATTATTCGTTCTAAATAATTTTTCCATAAGATTCAGGCATTTTCATTCAAATAAAATTATTTATGGCTTCTTTTTTATTTTATCCTAACTCTACAAACCCTATTTATTTAACACTTAATATTTTTACTAGCAACTGGTAAGTGTATTTGTAATACACTTCAGGCAATCAGGTGAATTAATAATAAAAATTCCTATTTCTGTTGCTAAAAATATCATGAAACACCATACATATATACAAACAGGAAGTAAGAGTAATTGCTGTAAATGCAGTGACAAACTGTTAAAATTCAGACTTTGCTAAAAAGTCTAATTTGATTTCTCAGTTCTATTAGAACCGTCACAAACACACTAATTTACAGCTGGTAGTCTCATCTGTTTCTTCAGTGGTATGTTATTAAAGATGGGTAGAAAAGTCCAAAACAAAAGTGTTGGAAATTTTATTGGAAGTTTAAATTTCAAAATAGATATCTGTAAAACTTTATTCGCCAACATAAAACCAGTATGACTGGAAAATCTGAAAGTAAGTTTAATTATACTTGAGTCAGAACCAATTTCTAAAATAAATGGTACACTGTTAATCTGCATCCCATTCTACTGTTTTTTTTACTGTTAACATATACCAAAATTGGTTCTGGAAGAGGATCTATGCCTATCTACCCCCACCAACTTTTTATACTCATGCTGTGTTACTTTTCACTTCACCTTTCTTAGTTGCATTTCTATTTGTGAGTTTAAGAATCCAAAACAAATGATCCCTCCTCTCTCTGTTAATTGGGGGGGGGGGGGCAGAAGGATATTAATATAGAGTCATTTTATGGTCATTTTATATTTGCTCATCCATTCTGCTTCCTGTATCATGTTTAACAAACTAGTTCTTTAATTATAGTTTTCAGAGAGGTTCCCCTCTTCATTCACTATACCCAGTCGAAAGAGTAAAGATTCTGCCCAATAGTTAGATACTAGATTCTCTGCTCACTGTATTCTTTTATCATCCTCAGGGATGAGGATGAGAAATGAGGTTCATTCCAAAACTAATCCTATAGAAGCACTGGACTTGCCATCAGACTAATTTGTAACTTATTAAGATTTTTTTCTAAATTAGAGATGAGAGCAACAAAACTGTATAGAATCTATCCATAATGAATGACTATATCTAGATCTGGTGAAATGTATTTTAAAGGTTTTCCTTAAGCACTTTTAAATATACTCATCATTCTCTACAAAATGAACTCAGAAATGAAAGTATTATAAATTTATTTTTCCAGACAACCAATTTTACAAGACTCTCAATTCAAATTTCATCTAAAATTTCATATCTTTTTCTTGAAAAAGATGGTGAAGAAAAAGGCGGAAATACATTCAATAAAAAATGCCTACTCTTTTGCAAGAAAAAACACTTAATCAAGAAACAGCATCTAGTTCTAATAATACACCATTCTCATGATTTACATCATTATGTCTTTCAGAGAAGCAAATTTACCATGCCATAATGAAACTAGCTGCCCACTCCAGGGCAGCCCCTCTCTAATAATACACGGCATAGGACAAGGTATCGGGATCTTGCCTGTCAAACTAATGAAAAGAATAGCCGGGGTACGATCTAACAAGCCTCCAGGTTGGGAAATACAAATATATGTCGACATTTGCAAAAGCTACCCGACAGTGCCACTGCAACAGAGACAAGTAGTATAACCTACTTCTCAATTCTCTAGTCAATTGGTGCTGTCAAGTGGCACCTTGTACTTTGCTGATGTGAAACTCTCAAGAATGTCCAACAGTTGGATGCTGTCAAGTATTTTGCTGAAATCTAAAGTCTTTAAGCAAGAAAGCTTAATAGGGTATGTATGAAAATCATGCAAAGTGTTACTAAGGATGTGACAAATCATACAATAGCAATAGCTTCAAAGCCCAGCAGCATGTGCCAATCTGTGCTCTGATTACTGATTAATGTTCAGAAACATTTCAGAGAGAAGCCTGACTCTAGATGGGATTGGAAGTGATGTATGTTATGGGAGAGGTACATTCATTTTCATAAATGACTCTCCAGAGATTTTTGATAATTCCCAGAGGGACCTCCCTCTAATGATTTAACAAAGTGATCAAGGATCAAGGCACCTAGAATTCACGAACAGCATGACACTGTCCCGCTTTCCTGTCTGACATCCTAAGGACAAAGAAACTATGAAAGGTTCACAGCCTTAACAAAACCGAGAGTTGTTAAAATACAGCACCGTAGTGGTAATGATGGCAGTTACAAAGGAGTTAGTGTGAATACCAGCAAAAACTTTTCATAAAACAAACTATTCCAGAAAAATTACTCTAACATCTTTGAGCATAAATTGGAGCGATATCTTTCACACACACATTCTGTATTCTTCTATTACAACCCCACTAACATAGTGGCACTTTAATTGCACCATTATTCTTCAATACTCAGATCAGTGGGACAACTTTTGCATCTGCTTTTGTTGTTATACATTACCTATAAGACTACCTAGCTATTTTCAGAAGCCACTGGTGTCTGCTTTCTTTAGGTTGCTTTTACTTTTAGATAACATACAGCATGAATTGATATAGAGTCACAGCAAAGGAAAGTAAAGGAAGAGCACTGTTATGTCACATTAGATATCCTAGAATGCCAGGAGAGGAGTGACACGCTGCACTATGTGTGGTCTTTTCAGCAGTACCATGCGACAGGAAAGCAGGCAACAGCACAAACTGAAATACAGGAAGTTCCACCTGAATATGAGGAAGAACTCAACTGTGAGGGTGGCAGAGCACTGGAACAGGTTGCCCAGAGAGGTTGTGGAGTCTCCTTCTCTTGAGATCTTCAAGGCCTGCCTGGATGCAACCCTGTCTAACATGCTCTAGGTGATCCTCCTTGAGCAGGGAGGTTGGGCTAGATGATCTCCAGAGGTCCCTTCCAACCTTACAGATTCTGTGATTCTGTGATATCACTGGGAAAATAAAGCCAATACTGTATCAGAATGCTGTGAGCAATACAGACAGACACAAGAGGGAGGAAAGAAACCAGACAGGAATGCTAAAGTCCATATGTTATCAGAAGAAAAATTCTTCCCAGAGATCGGCATCTGGGATCTGCAGATGCCAGGTTTGCCTAATGAGTGGCCACAGCAGTTAGCAACACTGTGACAGAATGAAGGGCAATGGAAATAGGCTGATACCTGAGTACAATCCACAAGAGCAAACTGCAGGTCTACCTGGGAATGCTATTGCTAGAACAGATAAAAATACTGTGATCATATTGGTTTAAAAAGAATGAAAGGACATTAAAAAAGCTGGACTACCAGACAGATGTTTATTTGTCCCATATAACACAATCTGGGTTTGTCAGCAATGCACGCATGATAATTAAACACACACTTTCCTATCACTTACAGAACTGAATTCCAAGGTCCTTACCCAGATCCCTGTTACTTAGCCCTTATTCGAGTCAAGTTCTTTATGACTTCAGTATTAAGTTTGCTCAAATGCTGGCTCAGGCTCTCAGAAAGAAAAATTTTCTTCTTACTCTTGAATGCACTTAGGCTCACTTGACTCATTAAACTGCTTTGGTTGGTGAAAAGGTGAGAATATGTTTCAGCAAGTGAGGATACATTTTCTTGAGGAACAGGAATTCTGGGAGTTTCTACTCTATCAGCTGATCCATTTATGTAAGTGGATTGCATACCAGATACGTATACACTGAGCAGTGTGTAACTTGTTTGCAAAACAGATAAATGCAGCCTAACCCAACTCCAGCTAAGGTCTACGGAAAACACTGATGCTGACCTCTGCTAGAAGGTCTTAGAGTGGAGTTTACACTGCCTGAAGCTGTAAGATCCAAGAGGCAATTAATAAGGAAGGAAACTAGCAAATTATGCAGACTGTGTGCAGTCTGCCTGCTGTTATGAGTGCTTTTCAAAACAATACTTGGAATGTAATCTTAAGGGAACCCTCATCCGTTCAATATATTTCATAAAACCTCAAAAAGCAAGTTTCATGCCAAATGTTGAATACTTTTTCGAGCAAAAATAACTGTTTAACATCATTAAACACTGAGTGCAGAAATGACATTCAGGTAAGCATTACAGAATTAGACCTGATTCTCTGTATAATAAAATATATACTTAAACATTTTTTTTCCAAAAATGAGATTCTTAATCAGATCAAAAGATTCTAGCCTCTTGATATTTTATTTATATTTTAATAATGCTGCTGGTTTTATTCCATTTCCTCAAAGAGAAACTTATACCTGAGAAATTACCACCAATACAGGTAAGCAGCACTTGAATGTTTACATCCAGAGCTGAACTTTCTCGAAAACCTTTGGCATTGTAACCTGGCTTTTTGTTAAAAGTCCTCGTTGTGCCCAGGACACTCTGACAGGATCCCAACTTAGGCTTGCTTCCGTTTATCCTTTGCAGGACTTTGCACCATTTATGAAGCAAAAACTTTTAATATGTCTCAGTAGACAAAATCCAAATCTCCATGAAAACAGTGGAAGTTTTCTTCATGTCTCTAACAATCTTTGGATAAGACCTATATACCATTTTGAGTGCAGATATACTTACAAGTCCTTGTCCTCTTTCCGTTCCACTCCATCACTGACTTTTCTCCTAAATTAATGGAAATGGCTTGCCAAATTCACTGATCTAATAAAAAGTTATACTGGGAAGGCATTGTAAAAATAAGCATATTTCTAATATTTTGCTGTTTGATAGGATAACCACAAACCCATAGCATCGAACACTAGCCAATTTTCAGTAAAAAGTATTTTGGTAACTATGTCTAAAATTTGATTACTACATTTGGTACAGTGACTTAGAGATGAAAATAATGTCAATATTATTTTTAAACTGCCAAGCAGGAGTGTTGTAGAGATACATATAAGTTCATGACTGCCTAGTTTTCTATGTCTGTTTTAAATTATGAAATATATTATTTAAGGAGAGTTACCACAGCTCTAATTGCACATAAAAACAGGGTGTATCTTTGAAAAGCGCCCCTGTGAGACATTACAACTAAGCCCAGTACTATAGTAACAGCACATAAAAGCTGATAGATTAAAAGAAAAGCCCAGTGACAGATTTCATGGTTTGTTCATTCAATATTGCATTTCCAAAGAAAGCATTTTTATTAAATTTGCTCAACTAGGAATAGAAATACTTACTGTATTTACGTGTACCTAGAAACTCCTAGCATAGACGAGGGCCCCTCTGTGCTAGGTGCTGTACGAACACAGCAAAAGACTTTCCCAGTGACAAAGGACAGATAAGCTGAATTTTGTAGACAAGCTGCGTCCACATTTGTCATCTTTATTTTAACATTTCTCAGTTCAGACACTTCTTGTCTGGTATCAGCTATTCCTAATGTCTCATGGAATTCACTGGAGGTGCCAGAAGGGCCCACATCGCCCCGCTGTGTGTGTGTGTGATGCCACTAAAGCTGGGCCTGTTCTAGGGAATGAGCCTTTTATTTATTTATTTATTTATTTATTTATTTTTATCTCTTGTTGAGGTCAAGTGACAACCCATGCACATTGCAAATACCATGAATATTTTCTTCTCAACCTTTCAGAAATGGAGAGTAGCGCACACATTTATGTCTAAGATACTACAAGAAAGTTAGGAGAACTGCAGTATTCTGCATTTGATTGAAGGTCAAATTGCTATTATGCACAAGCTAGTTGATTTTGCTTTTATTAGAGTAAAAAAATAAATAAAGGATGACCGATGGTAACAAAAATGGGACTAGACTTGATTTATTATGCAGGTACTACTGCATATTAGAGAACCTACTTTACACTCCATACATTTGCTTCGTCTAAAGGGTATACAAAAGGTAAAGGCAGTGTTTTAGCTTAGTAAACTCATTTCTTGTCTTTTTTATGAGCTTTAAAGTTCATAAACTTCCAGAATGCATGATGGAGGATGAAATGTCCTCAATGCATCTCCCAACTTCTGTGACTAACTGGTGACTTTTTGTCATCTTTCCCAGCTCTGTCTCTTACTTATAAAGCATAAAAATATTATTAGTATATCACTCAGGACTCAATGGTATGTTCTTTATGTTCATGTAATTTATCTTTAATTTGTCAAAACTCCTGTCAAACTGCCTATCGCTATATGGTGCCTTATTCTAGGTCTGTCCATTGATATGAAAGTCTTGAAACCAGGCAGATGGTTTTGTAAAGTAAAGACTGTTTTGCCTCAAGCAAGAAGCTTGTAGATTAAAAGAAAGGTTAATACAAAAATAATTCAAGGTAAAGATAAAAATTTGACAGATGTGTGCAGTTCTTTCACCAATTCCTTTTTCCATCATGTCACAATAGCATTTATATGTTCTAGATCATACCTATGTGAAACTGTACAAAATTTATCATGGGAGTGAGGATCTGAAATTAATTTCTAATCAGCAAAAAATATGCTGGCAACATTGCTAGTCTGAATCCCCACATCCCATAGGCCACGAATAACTGCAGCAGCTCCACTTTGAAAATCCTCTGAGCAGATATTCTGGAGATTCATGATACAGATTATCTAGTTTCACAATATCATGTTCCATTTATGTGGAATGTCAGTGTAGGCTTGTGAAATGATCTTTAAAAAGCAAATTGATTTTTAGAAAAATGTTATCTTCTGAAGGAACGTAATCAAGATGTTGCATGGAAAATTATGGTATCTCCTGATGTAAAAAGTGCAGTGGATAGAGGAACAACTTTCTTTGCATCAGAGTTCCTCCCTTTTTTATATTAAAAGATCATATATATAGGTAATTATAAAAGAAAAAAAAATGCAGTGTCTTGTGTCTGTCCATTTTGGGGGGAAAAGAAAGAAGCAGGAAAAATCCAATACAGTATCAAAAATCAAAATACTATTCCAAATTTGTCCTACCAACGGTGTCACACTTGTGTCCAAGTGATCACTATAACAGTCATGATTTAAAAGTATATTTTAACATTTTTTTATTATTTTTTCTTTACTGGAATAAGCATTAAATGAATGGATATTATGAATAGTAATGGATAAGCTTTACAGTGTTTTCAGGTTTAGTTTAAATAAATACCTACATTTACTCCACTATAGGACCAGTATACAAGACAAGACTATCTTGATGCAAGATAAATGCTTTTTGAGATAACTGGATGGCGGATGCTCAAAAAAAGAAGGAATTCTTCTACTTCTTGCTGTTAGATTGCTTGAACATATCTTAAACAGCCTTTTCCACGGTGTTTTGGCATTATTTTAGAAGTGTTTTATATCTATAGTTCTATTTTAGAATTGTCTCAAATAAACCAAACAACACTTCAAAACAAGATAATTTGTGACATATGTTCTTTGTGATTATGCCTGAGATTTAACTAAAACAACCTTAACAGATAAAAACAAAGTTTTTGATAATGCTTTCTTTGGTTATATTTCAGGTTTTCCACTGTATAGAGCGCGCCTGGAAAAGGAGATGACTTTTAAGGAGGAGCTCACGGAGTACCGTATCCTTTAGGCTACTGACAGTTCAGGCCTTGATTTTCAAGGCAACTCACTCCCCATGTATTCAGAAGCGACAGATTCTTCCCGGAGTCCCGCTGCGAGGGGACTTGCCGCGCAGATCACACTTTGCAGTGCTGAACAAAGCAGGGACCAACCACCTTTCCAAACCAGGGCCTCAGGACTTACACGGGCGCAAGACGGCTGCCTGGCTGAAACTCGGAAGCTCCGAGTAAGCGTTCTTCCCTTCTCCCGCCCTTCCTTTCTGACTGTGACAATTTTTCAGCTGCATCAATCCGAAGTCCTCCTGCTTGTCTCAGCTTCATGCGTGCAATGTCACATCATTGCTAGGTGACTTCCTTAGCTCCGATTTTGGGAATAGGCGCTTGCATCCCACGCCAGAAGGAAAATTTAGAAGTGCAGTGTTTTCAGGGGTTGTTTCTGCAGTCAGGCGTATCTAATGGTAGCTATTCTAAACCAGTCAGCATCTGCTTCGCTATTTTTGTCTCATTTATATCAGCCATTTATGTTGTCCACCACTCTGGTTTTCTCCTGCTGTCATTTTATAGAATATAGTTCAATTTTGCTTTTAGAAATATTACTCGGATTGAGACTATTGGTGAACACATGCAATCAGCAGCCTCACTAGGCTGCAATGTTTCATTCAGTTTAGTGAGGATAATACTCAAGGCTTAATGCAACAGCCGTGACTTCTGCAGCTTTAAGAAAGCTGTCCATGCTAACCTTAGTTTTCCCTTTCAGCATGACTTCTAATTTGATCAAACCCTGTAAGTATCTAGTGTGAAACAGATGGTGTGTGTTTGGGAAAGTTTAAAAAGGGAGCATAATATACTCCCTTTGGCGGGCGACTCTGAAATGCATCTGTTCTCTCTGCAGCGAGGCTCTTCTCCCGACTGCAGGCAGGCGCTGCGAAAGCCTCCACACGCAGCATTCGCAGTGTGCCGCCTGAATCACACTGTTCACATTACTTTCAAGTCCCAGGTCCCTTTTGAGCCGAATGATAATGAAGGTGGTATTTTTTGATAAAGGACAAACATCGGCAAAATTAGGATTAGACTTTCAGAAAAGCGTTTCTTTTGTGACCTTGGGATAAGGTCTAGAAATCTTCGAGGCGTTTTGGCTGAACCACACCGGGCAAACGCAAGCTGTACTGGGTTTTAAATCCGGGGCAAGCCACCTGCGTCCTGCACGGCAGTGCACGGGCAGATCCGGAGCGTCAGCAGGGCAGGGAGCCTCTACGAGCGGTAACAGCTCCCACCCTGCGACTCCCACAAAGGTAGGACACCAGCCACTAGGCTGATGGGCAACATCAAGCTGAGTGCCTCCCAGCACAATTCACCACCTCACTTCTCATCTGGGGAAGGGAAACGCAGCTGGGCACTCCGCCTCCGAAAGGATGAAGCCCTCAGTTAAAACTACAACAAAAGTATCCCTTTATTATTTCTTAGCTCAAAAAATAATGGTGATAAACCTGGACTCTGAGGAGCAGGATCAGGTAATGCAGTGCATTAAGTCAACCAGACACTGTTTTGGTTTCCATTGTATCATTAATCATGCAAAACCTATTTTAAAATTAACCCTCTCACACAGCATCAGCACAATATAAGATCAGAATTTGGTTCAAGATGCCAATAGAAATACAAATATATTTTGTGGGCACGGTCAGGATGATGAATCTGCACATAACCACTATGGCTCAATGAAACGACTAGCCGAGAGTGCTAAGAGCATTTCATCAATAATCACCATTGCATTAAAATACTGATGAGGCACAAGTGAATTATCTGATTATCCAAAGTTAGTGCTCACTGCACAGACATTGGCTTTGTGGAGAAATCGTAACTGTGACTGCCGGTTCACTACTTGAGAAATGATATACAGATCAGGAAAAAGATTGAGTTCAAGCTGGAATAAGGGACTAGTGAGAAAAAAAAAAAAAAAAAAAAAAAAAAAAGGAAGAAGAAGAAGAAGAAGAAGAAGTTAATAGAGCACTCTGCACCGAGACTCCTGGTTCCTCCCACACAGCCGCTCTCCCCAGAAAAAGTAAATACCATCAGAAGCTATGCTAATTGGATTCATCTATTTTCCCCAGGATTTGGGTCTTAAGGTTTGGGGGTTTTTTGTTTGTTTTTAAATCAACAATTGGCAGGTTTTACACAAGTGTAGCAGCAAAGCACACTCTTGTACTGACACTGAAAAAAACCTAATTCAAGTGCTTTGGCCTTAGAGTATAAATACTGCTTTAAAAAGTGACTCATTACAATATACAGTGAGATTGCAAATATATTATTGTATTTTTGAACTTTGCTAGTCCTAGTAACTTATTTTGATTTCTGACATTTCAAATCACATTTCCTCTCTTGCATTTCAACCAAGGGTAGACAAACTTAAAGCCAAATCTCAGAAGCACTTCAAAGTGGTAATAATCTTGTGAAATGACCTCTTGGTTACAGTATTCCCCAAATACCATTTTTCAAAAGTCACTTTTTAAGGTAATATAAAAATTTAATTAAAGTTACTAAAGTGCTTTGAGACTGCCAGATTAAGACAAAAAATACAGTCAGTGAAAAAAAATGTATTTTAAACTGAAAAGTTCAAAAAAATTAACAGACAAGGAAAAAAGCTGCATTGTGAAAATTCAGAGGAAGAAGGATAGTATATTTCCTTATTTAGTAACTCTAATTCTTATCTTCCTCCTCAATTTGCAAGATAAAGGGATAGCTATGAAATGCACAGCTTTTAGTTAGATACTTAACACATTAAATCAACCTCTCGAAGAAAGTGGTTGCCTGTTCTACAAATATTGTTTCATTAATTTGAATGATTAAGCATTCTATATTATCATTCTCTAAAAGTATAAAGTAATTAAAAAGTAATAGGACCTACTAGAAAATGGAATTCTGCTACATCCTGTAAACCCCAGTCTCACTTGTCATAAATACTTAAACAGAAAAAAATAAACTTTATTATTTAAAGGCAAATAAAACCATGCTTCTCTCTCAAACTGGAGAGTCCCAAAGGCTTCATATTCTAAAGTCTTTCCTCTAACAGATTTTTCCAATTTATTTTCAAAATAGAAATCAGCAGGACAAAGGACTAAAGGTTCCCTGTGGAATGGAAGTATTGCAATGAGCGCCCCTTTCTCTGTACTCAGATTTCTTTAACTACAAAATTGTGTAATATTTGGCTGTGACTGGGAAGAATCAGCTTTGCTAACACCTAACTGTCCGTGACCCTGTGGTCAGAATAAACCAGGACAAAATGAATTCACCGCTTTTAGCTATCTATATTCGACTACAAGAATGACAGGATTTTATCAGACTAGAATACATAATTAAGAATACACGAACCATGGCAAGCCAACGTGACTCTTCACAGCCATCTTCTGCCCTGGAGTCCAACCGGTCGCCTACCTCCGACAGCAAGCGACGACGCACGCTGGCACCCAGGCGCCCTGACCCGAGCGGAGGCCCAGGGGCTCCAGCTGCAGCCGGGGATGTTCCTCCCGCCAAGGTCCCCAAGGGGCAGCAAACCCCCGAAAGGCCTCACCAGCAAACTAACACTCCCACTCTGCTCCTCTTAGTGCACAGAGCACCACGCTCCTGGAGGTGGGGGGGGAAATGCTGGGACATTTCCATGCTATCCGTAGCGCTTGCAGGGTTTGAAAACAAAGATCTAATACACCCAACTGATTGCACTCCACCATCAAAAGTGACTTCAGCATAAAATGAGAGACATGTAAACGTGGGTTTCCTGAGGAATACCAAGATGAAATTGATACAGCTTTGCTGTTTCACCAGAGCTACTTTCAAACATTTCTTGTTTGCTTGCCCCAAAGGAACACTAGTGAGCCTACAAGTGACTGAAGCAACTGCTCTGGTAGTGTAAAATCACGTCCGTAATATATTGGAGAGATGCTGTGCCTCCGATCAAACCCAGCAGAGTAGAATAGCGGTTGTGCTCTATTCCTAGCTTTAGATTTTTATCAATAACTTTCAGTGATGTGACTGATGCTCAGTGTTACTCATGAATGACAAGAACAAAACTTAGTTCACTATTTGCAAAGTCTAATGCTCAAGGAATGTAGCTGTAGCGTTACTGGTAATAGAGCAAATTGCTTAATCTGTAAAAATTGTGATTCCTTCAAACAACAGTAATACATAGATGCAATCTGAATATATTTTGCTTTTAGTTTATAGATGTAATAGCAAGCCACATATAGAAGTATAATAGAGAGAAATAAATTTTATCAGTTGAAAGAAAGGTAGATTTTACTTCTGCAAACATCTGGCACAGTTGTAGAATAAAAACAAAAACAAATATAAGATACAAAATCTACTCTGTACATAGCAGCAATATCAAAAAATTTGAGGAAGCAGAGATATTTCACATGAAAAAACATTCACATTTAAAATGTAAAAACATCTACAGCACATCCTAAATCTCTGAACATTATAGATAATTACATGCTGACTATTAATTGATTATTACTTTGAATCCTTTCCTATACACACGACTAAAAATGACTTTAGCATTAAAACCAGAGCTAAAACCAACTAAGTATCTGTTCTATAAAAATATCCCACTATTTATTTGATTACCCAGGAGAGCAGAGGGAGACACCTTAATGGCCACGTCTACACCTAGCTCTCCATAATAAATAAATGCTCGATAGCTCCTCCGGCACTCTACATATCAGCCCCTTGGGACCTACAGTGCTGAAGATGGAAAGCATTCAATGCCTCGAAACATCAAAAACAAAAAACCCTTTGAATCTCTTCTGTTCTTACAGAAGCACAAAAGCATCCTGTCCACTGTTTCTTAAGTTTTTCTTGCATTAAGTCTTCTTTTATAATACAGCTTTTCTGTTTCTTACACATTGGAGATGAGTCATGTATATGCTCCAGTTGACACCAAAATCCTACTTCTTGCACCTATGTGTATCAACATATGGTCAGGTTATTAGAGATTTCAAGCACAAATGAAAGAAAAACACCATAAGGCACTCTAGCCTTGTCCATTAACAACTGGTCAACTAATCAATGTCTGAACTATACTGGAAGCATTAATTATTTAAAGGAGCAATGAAGACAGTTCTGCTTATGCATTCCCTTGTAACAGGATGAAACTGTTGTCTAAAAATCTCATCAGAGGGCTCGTACGTGTTCTGTTCCCAGGGAATTTTTTGCTGTTTGAAATTAATTCTAATTTTAGGGAGACACTGCAACTAAAGACAAGATAAAACGCTAAGAACCACATATACCTTCTTCTTCCGTCCTTTTAAGTGCATATGTTATTGCCCACACACATCTAGCATATAATTGTTGGCAGTGATGGTTTTTGGCTGGCACATCCTTTAGTGGTTGAAGGTTTCTATGTTGCTAAAAGGAAACGGTACAACCGCCTCAGAGAAAGAATAGGGGGCGGAAAAAGTTCGTATTGACATACTGCATTTTCCCAATCAAGTTAAATATCACCACACTCAGAAAGTGCTTTGCTGAGAAGTTTGAGAGCTTTGGTCTGTACCTTTGCTGCAGGATTTTGGCAGTTTGTCGGCGTTTGGCAGTTCATTTTACCAAACGGCTGACAAGGCTAAGGGACAAAAAATGACTCCACGCCAGTCCTGCCTGGCAGACTTGCGGGCGCCCGAGGGCAAGTCGCTCGGATGAACGTTTTTAAAGCCAGAGCAGCTCACCCACGACATCGGCTGCGGGCGCTTGGCGTTCGCCGGCAGCCGGGGGCAGCTGCTGCGCACGGGGCGCCTGGAACAGGAAGAGGTGGAGGCCGTGCAGAAGCTGCTTCTGCTCCTCATCGTTTACGTGCTTAAAGTCCTTTGATTAGCCAAAGGATGGATAAAACTTGGAGAGCGCCTGCAAATTTCCACGTCGCCCTGCCAATCCGCCTCAGGCCTAATCTGGAACGACTGCTTTAAGATGTCAGGGGGAAGTTGGTCCTCATGCTCACTGAGGCTGCCAAGAAGAATGCAACTGCGACAGGTTTTGTTTTTTGTTGTTGTTTTTTCTTTGAATGTGAATACCATCAGTTCCTTTCACACAGACTCCCAAACAGCCATCAGACGATAATGAATTTCTGTCAATACAGACTCGAGCCAAATTTGAACTGGCAAGCTACAAACGAAAGACTAAGGATCTGTTACCTATCACCTGGGCTATCCGCTCCTTCTTCCTCACAGTTATTCTTAATTTACAAATAAACTGTCATTCAAAATCAGAGATTAAAATTAGTTGGGAAAAAAATCAGAACTGTTTAAATACATGCCTCATGCTTGACTGCAGGGTATAAGTAAAAAGCGAAGCCATGAAGTCGGAAGGACATATATTGGGCGCGCTCTCGCTTCAGCTACAAGTGTTTTTTGGGAAGCGTGAAGCTCAATTCAATATTTAGCCATCGTTTTTCTTTTCTGGCCCAGCCCCACACGTTGCCATTGAAGTGGGACACTGGAGATGGCCTTACACTTAGCATAAGCTAAAAAACATTTCCCAATTTAGAATTCTCCAAGCTAAGGGTCCCTCGTGTTTCAAACATGTCAAAGCCATGATCCATCACCTCTGCAAGCTCATAAAACCAGTTGTAATAACCAAATGACCCCAAAACTAGATATTGTGGCAGACGGTTTGATACCCACTGTGTTTTCTACTGTCCTGCGTAAGACAGTTCATTAGACTAATCACTGGGAGATGACATAGAGGTAATGTGAGGTCCACTGTATTTTACTCAAATACACTCTCCAGGAAATCAAACTAGGACTAACGGGTTAATTTATTTTCTCTTGATTGAGCGGCCTGGTTCCTTCTACGGGCTGCTGCTTTTTTTAATACATTCTCTGAGACTCAAAAGACCTGTATAGAGTCACAATTAAGAAATAGCTGAAATTAAAATGCTCACTAATTTCATAAAACAATTTTCATTTTACAGATTATACAGTGTATTTTTAAACTCAATCACCTATTGAGGGGAGAATGACTTCAATGTACATTAAATGTCTAGTTTTCTCTCTCGTGCGGAAAGAAGTAAACTACTTAGGCTAAGAAACCTATGGATATGGGAATGGTTGTAGACTTGATGAATACATCACAGCATCAAATGAACAGGACACACATGCCTGTTCAAAAGCAGCCATATTCTCAGATGAAATTTATTGGGAATTCATCACTCAGCACGCAAAACAAAAAAGACTTTCTCAGAGCCAAAGCAGGCCCCTGAGACACGGCTTTCTAAAGAGCAAAGCAGCCGCATTAGCAAACTCGTGTTTGAACTGCACGTTCTCCTCCCCGACGAACCCCAAGTCTTCCACAGCACCATAAAATTCAGGAGTGTAACAGCCCTATTAAACTGTCTGTGCCAGCAGAGAGTATTAAATATGGGAATATGCATGACTAGACGAACGTAATAGGTACGTGAATGGCATTTTTTTAATGTAAGGAGAAGTTCTTTCTTTACTTGGGGAAGCCACGTGTGCTAGTCCCGTAGACCAAGAGGAGGAAATAGAGTACCGCTGCTCGTTTACCTTACGTGCCCGTGTTTCCCATGCGCCACCTCTCACCGTGGAGCTTTCAACCCACCGCTAACAGAGCAAAGCACACACTGTTTGGTTTAAATTGAAAGACTTCTCAACCTGAACTCTGTTGACTTCATCACTGGGATTTCTTCCTGCTGGGTCACTCAATCTCTACCTCCAGTAGAGTAGGCTAGTAGTTATAATTCAGGCCCTTGCTATATACAGTCACCTGTAGCACAGAATCAGCTGGAGCAACCCTAGGTCCACCTGGGGTCCTGAGAACCTCAACCCAGCGACCACAACCCGCTGCGATACACGCAGTTCGTCTGGTGAGGCTGAACAGAAAAATGAGTTGAAAAGCAGTTCAAGTACTGCAAAAAACTGATTAAAATAAAAAAAATTAAAATAGCCAACTCCAACTAATGTTTTAATGCAACAGAAAAATAGGACAATTAATAATTCAGTTTTAATCATTAAACTGAATGTCAGATAAATATCTGGAGTTTGGTATCAATGCCATATATTTCACAATTAACTACACTGGTTTTCAAAATTCTATCAGTATATTTTTCTTTCAATAATAGCAAAAAATTCCACCCATAGGTGGAGACCTCTGTTTTTCTACGTCACCAACAGCCCAATAATTATTGAGCATGAGGGCTATTTAATGTGCAGTTTACAAAACATATTAGTATTTCATATTCCTTTATGTTAATTACTAATGGAATGCAATTAACTGATTCTCATATGAACTGTGATACCAGATATAATGAGCCTGATTCCTTTCTCTCTCACTGTGGCATAAATTAGCAGTAACTTCATTAATGTCAATAGCATTACATTGTGTAAAAAGGATGAATGGATGAAAACAGAGGAGTTTGGACTGTCTAATATTAGAGCAACATAGTACAACAATTTATCAAGGCAAGGAATAATGGAAAAGATATTTTATTGGATAAATATATTTTAAAATACTGTTATTAAAGTGAAATGTTCAAAACTATATTCATTACCTTCCTAAAAGCCTTACAAAATGCTAGACGAGCCAGAAATGTGTAGTTTAGTGAATACTACCTAACGTCTTGGCAATCCACTGCTGAAAGGCAGCAGTGTGTGCAGAATTTAGTGCTCCAAATTTCACTTTAATGTATTAACTTTTCTCCCTCCATATTAATTTAAAATTTCACCTTAAATTGCCACTCTAAACTGGGAATGTGTTTGAATTTTGCGATTAGATGTAAATACTTTGTTTCACAGACTGTAAGAGGGCAACATCTAGTCTTAAAGGTATGTCATACATCTCCAAAACATGAAATTAGTTTTACTTACAAGTAACAAGATTTGCCTGACTTTGAAGGTCACAGGTGAAACGTTTAATTCTGATGACTGCTGTAGAATAGCCCCTTTGAACAAAGCCTCCTGACTGAGGGCTTTTAGGCACACGCTACAGAGTTCACGATCTTAGATGCGGTAGAAATAAAGAATTATACAGACACCTATAGGAGGCTCGAGTCTGGCACTTACACGGTTAAAGGCTCAATGTGTTAATAAGATGTCTGCAATTCAGAAGATCTCTATTTATCAAGATCCAAACTGTACAGTCTGGTTGGAGGAGAACAAAAGTGGATAAGAAGAACAAGAAATACCATCCCCCTCTGGATACACACCACTGATTCTTTTGCACCTACCAAGTAGAAGGACTTGACAAGATATATTTGTTTTTCAGTTAATATTCATAAAAGGTGTGAATAAGATTCAGAACTTTTTAGTACAAAGCAAATCCAAACAAAAGGAATACTCAAATTAAAACTCTTTCATTTTTTCAAGACACAGCAGCCTTTTCTAAGCTTTATTAGAAAATTATCATGCCAGCTGTCTCTTTTCCCTGACTGTTATTCACACAATATGCCTCTCTCTTGTTTCTTTTCAGCTTTGTACATGTATAATAATGAGTTTTCTAGAATGGAAAACCCAGTGGAATATTAAAATTGCAAAGAGCAGCTCTTCGAGTTAATTTCACCAAAGTGCATCACAACATAATACAATGTTGTAAGAATGAATTTCTAATAGGAATCCATTCGTGGAAAAATTAATTAAAGAGAATGTTATTGCTAATACAGTTTTTCATATATGTACTGTTATGTACTGGCAATAGTAAAAGTTAAACATTTCTGAAACTAAAGTGCTCGTGACATACTTTCTGGCCTCTATCACGAACAATATCTTTTCATGGTACCTCAGCAAATATTAACTTAAGAAATGTACACTAATTATGATTCTGTTGAAATACAAAGCATGGTGGATGGCGCCCCCCCCCTCAGTTACATATTTATTACCAAATGATAAATACAAAAAAGTCTGTTGAGCTTTTGCCAAAATGAAAATTACTAAAGTGATCAACCCTTTCATAATGACATTCAGTACAAAAAAGCAGGAATACAGCAGAATGTCCTAGAGAACTAAAAGGAGACATTGCCAACACATAGGAAGATTAGGATGCTCCATATAAAGAACCAGAAAATCTTGAGGAGCAAGTAGAGGTAGGATGAAATTCAATACAAAGTGATGTGGCTGGAGACCAATAGTAAATTTTACTAAGTCAGAAACATGATGAACTGAAAAGGGTGAGGAAGAAAAAAGACATTGATGAGCTCCAAAAATGGCAAATATGATCACAAATAGGATGCATCTATTAGTATATTTCCAGCAGAGGTTTAGGAGAGGTTCAGGATTGTAAAAAGCACTGGTAAGTCCTATCCAGATTCCTGTGTACAAAAATGAATTGGAACAGATGCAGGGAAGTACATTAAAATAATTAGGAAAGGAGATCCTATCAAATAAAAGGAAGCTGTAAGAAATGGCTTGCTTAAAAAATGGAAAAAAAAAGGTTGAAAATAGAAATGTTGGTTCTTTACTGATAAATATAAATCAAGGGAGGAAAAAAAAGCTAAAAGCGTTGGAACAGAAACAAAAGGCCATCATCAAAACCAAAAAAAATTGGCCACGAATAAGTAAGTTTAGCCTGGAAATTCAAAGATTTCTAAACGTCAGAGGATCAAAGCACAGGAACAGTACCCCAAGAATACTCATGGTTGCAAAAACCTGCCTTCCTTTAATCTGGAGTGCAGTAGATTTGTGAAAAGGTTATGCAAAATAGCTGCCTGTGATAGAAGGGGACCAGGCAATATGTTTCAGGAGATTCCTTCCAATCCCAAATTCCTAAATTCATATTCAGCTATGCAAATTATGCTCACTCTGTGTCAAACAGCATACTCACACATCCCTCTCTCCTTCTCATCAATACAGAACGTTTTTTCCTACAACTACTTTTTCCTGTAGTTTCTTTGTTTTTCTGCGTGGTTCAATTACAATATTGAATGCTTTTGTATTTTTCCCCCAATAGGGCCAAATTTGCAGACTCATAGGCTTAAATCTTTGCTTCTGAAACCACGTTTTGACAGCCAGCTGTCAGCTGTACGAGGTACTCGCTGCTCCTGTTCCGTGCCACGGCTGCAACAGCACAGCTAGGAACAGTCCCAGAGAGTCCCAAAACAGAGAGGCTTTTACTCTGGTCGTAAGGTATTCCTCACGGAAAAAAGGAGTTTGAAGTGTTCACCCTCACTTAAAAAAAAAGGGGGGGGAGGGATTGAACTTGAGACCTTATCTAGCACATGAAAACCCTTGATAGATCTCTCGTGAATATAACTAAGTCAATATACATAGAAGAAAAACAGATTTCTTCGAAGGTGTGAGCTCAAAGGAGGGCATAAGACACGCGGAGACAGCTCCGGGCTGCGTAACCGCGCGGCTGGGAACGGCTCCTCGCACGCCCGGCAAGGTGGCCGGGGAGAGCGAGCTGCAAGCCCCAGAGCCAGCCTCGGGATTTCCGCCCCCGGCGCTCCCCGAACAGGCTCCTTCGCTCCCTGCTCCGGATTGCCCGAGCCTCCTCCTCGTGTGCCCTCTGCGGCGCGTAAGCACCTCACCACACACGGCCTGGATTCCAGCTTGGATGAATATAGCCGGATTTAACTTTCCGATGATTTTAAATGTAATTTTCAAACATTTAGCCACATGCAGGAGAGCAAGGAACGAGCAGGCGCCGATCAGATGGAAAGAGGATAGACTCCGATTTTTGCAGAGACGGAGACCAATAAACACCTTGCCGGCAAGTCGCTTCTCCCCACTCTGCTGCTTGTTTTTGTCCCGTATGTAAATTGCTGTTCAGAATATCCGATAAACAGAGAAAGTCAAATAATGGATATGTTTCCATGGAATATACTAGAGATTGTAATTCATTCATATATCAGCATTATTTAAATCTGCAAGAAATGAAAGTGATCTGAAAAGACTTGCTGTGCACACAGTTATATATTTAAAAGCAAGTTTTACAGATCTGTATTTTAGTCCACAGAGGTTTTTTGCAGCCTTTATTTTTATGTCAAGGCCTATAGACATGTTCTTTGTTTTCTATTGTCTAAACATGAAAATTTCTATTCCCTCAGGAAGAATGACTTGTGCTCTGAGTTGACTTTTTATCAATCATGTTAATTTGGAAATAAGCTATTGGTTTGACTTTTTATTCATCATAGTCAAAAGTGGATTGTGTGAGCCCTGTCCCATTTGCCCTTAATTAACAACCATTGAATCCCCATATTAATTAGCAGAGCTGTTAGATATTTTACATCACTCTTCACTATAGTAGATAATTAAAAGTCCCATTAATAAAGCACTCATACTCATAATTTGTATAAACCTATTATGAAACAATAAAACTCATTACACTATAGCTTTTTATGTGCTTGTTTATTGATACGATATTGCCTTCATTTAAAAATAATTCACAACCTTTTAAAGGTTTTAAAGTAGTAAATTTAGTTTAATTCATCTATATATGAAATTTCTCTGAGATGACAGACAAACATTTCGCAAAATAGTCCAAGAAATAATTGCCATGGTTGGAAGTGAACAACACTTGTCTGTGTGTGTTTTCACGTACATTTGCAGGACCTTCGTTTTTATTTATAACGCAGAACAAAAGACTGATTGATTCCTACTTGTGCACAGGAGATGCATTCTAGAAGACAGCAACTTTAAATGACAGCTACAGCTTAATTGGCGTCATCCAAGGGAAGCTGTCCTGCAGAAGCACTGAACCATCATTTCCCTAAGGCATCTTGGCCTTGCTATGTCCCCAGTCAGCATCACTTTTGCGTTTTCAGATAAAGTGCCTCAGGGCCCTTTGCTGGAGGATCTGCTCCAAGGACCTCCAAACCCATGAAGTCCAATGCCTTAAAACTTTTTGTCACCGTCTTTGACACAAGGTAAACAGAGATTTAAGTTTGCAAAAATTTGCATAGGTGACAGTTATCAAGCATGTCCAGTGGATGGGGACAAGATATTAAATGCTGACATACATTTGACTTAATCCTGCTCACAGCATATGTTCTGAACATCCATCATAAAACCATTGGGTTATTCATGAGAATTGAATTAACTCAATTTGATCCGTATCAAAACCTTCCTATGTAGCTTAGGTTTAACCTAGGTAGGTTAAAAAGAAACTGGGAGGATTACAATTTGTAAAGGGAAACCGTAGTTCCCAAATTGCAAAGGGAACAAGGAATGCTAAAGGAAAACTTTGGACAAGAAGCAACAGACATTCTCAGATATTTGCTTCTAATCTTTCTTCAAAATCAGTACCTATCTCGTAATCTGCTCACCTAATACTTCTTCCTTTGTTTGAAGGGTAATACTCTTCAAGATCTGCTGTGAAATTTGCTACCACACCACCTTTGGAAAACCGATTACATAAAATATTGCCAGCTCAAATCAGCACAGCAACGGAGCGCTCACAGCCCACAAAGATGGTAGTTCCTCGTCTGTCATGTGTTTTTATCCTGGATCACAGTCTAGAGCATATAATCACCAATCAGTAGTTTCTTTTTTACCCCCTTATTTTGAAACTATATAAAAGTACATCCCCAAGATTTTGAAATCTTCTGAATTAATTTGACACAATCGCTACCTGCAGATCGAAACTATTTTAATATTTTTCAGCTGCAGTTGTTTGAATTTTAAACTTTTCCTTAATAGCAAATTACAGTTTTCCTCCATAACAGTCACAAACGCTTCTGATAACGGTGACACACATCCCTGGGGTGTATTTCATATGCCAGTAAGAACACTGCAAGTCAAGCTATTCCATAAGAGATAAATACACTATTCTTCTACACTGTTTAGTAGTATTTAACCCTTAGTGTTACATTCCTAATCTGTACAAAGGCTAGGTTTCAGAGTATTCCACATCATCTCAGAAAACATAGTTAAAAGCAGTTTCTTGAAAATGAGGAAGAAAAGAGGTACTAAGAAGATATTTGCAACGACATTTGCCATCAGAAAAAGTTTTGATTTAAAAACCAAAAAAAAAAAAAAAAAAAAGGAGAAAAACAACAAACTCAGGAACACTACAGGTTTCATTTTTCATCCTTGAGGAGCTCATCTTCCCTTCCAGAAGAACTCAAGTTGGATTAAATTGGTTACATCTTTCTAGCCAGAAATATTAAGAAAAATATTGTGTCTTCTGAAGTGAAAAAAAAAAAAAAAACACACTGTGCTAAAACAAAAAAGCAACTATTTCTTTGGTTTAAGACAAAATGTAATTACATTTCATGCCAGCTCTGAGAAGAGAAAAAAATTTATGATGACATTCAAGAAGTCATCATAGTTTCCTCATCAAAGAAATTCACTTAAATTTGAAGTTTGAAGTTAAATCTAATTCTATAACCCTGTTTAATTAAGTAATCCTTAGCTCTTTTCACGGAGGATTTGTTATTCCCTGCTGCATTCTCACTAGGAATGGTTAGATTTGCTGAGTTTAATTTTTATCACAGTTCTCTATCTTTCTACCTCTGTCATGTACTCCCAGGCAAAAACCACCTGTTAAAAAGCCCTACAAGCTTTCATTTGTAATAAGAGGTTAAAAATTAGAGAAAATGCAGCAGAAATGTATGCCAACTCTGACATTCCCTCAGGAAACGTTGCAAGTTAGGGAATTTTTTCAATATTATGAACTAAAGGCTTGGGCTGTCATTTCCGTGGGAACTGCTGATATTCTGCTGCTATGACTTTTGTGCAAATGAAACTCTGTGTGGGTGAGAACTGTATTTAAGTAGAGTGGCTGTGAATCTATAAAATGCAGACAAGATGTTCTTCTGCAATTTAACAATTTAGTAAGAATTTGCAATTGCAAACAAACAAGAAAGATACCTCAAAGCCAGCTTACCAATATGCAGGTGAAAGACAGTGAAAAGAGTCTCTCCCATCAACAACCTCTCTTTTCCACTCATTCTTTCAACTAAATGTAGACTAGTGTCACAAAGTATTGCTCAGGATTGCACTAATGTAAGTCAGATACAATAAGAAGCGATACCTGTTTAATATATCAGCACCTTGGAATGATATGCACCTCATGTTGTTACACTTCTTGAGCTCTGGCATGCAGAAAAAACATACCTCTACACTATATTCGGCTTTTATCATTTATTTTCTTGTATTTAAAATTTTCTTATATTTAAAATATTTAAAAGAAGGTGACTCACACCCCTGCCAGTCCATTTTCAAAGCAGTATAATATTGATTCTGTGAAATAATTTTCCAATGCTACATACCATACAGTTTCCAGCATCCAAGTATTTTGATGATCTCAATCACCCATATTCTGTACTCCTTTGAAAACAGCTATGAGCATAGACCAAATATCCAGGAAATTATTGTAATCTGCAAATTCTAGTGCTATTACTTAAGAGCCTCCTGATATTTCCTTCGAAGTCCTATTTTGAAGGATGTTTAAATAGTTACATATATCAAACTTCTGAACAATTTTCATCAGAAGGGTTTTAACCATTTTCCTGGACAGAGAAAAGAACACACTTCTCTTACTACCATACTTTTAAAAGTTTATACCAGCTGTAATTCAACAGTAGCCAAGAAGAATAAAAATCCCAGCAACATGAGATTGTCTGACTTAACAGATATGCAGTGTTTTAGTGTTCTATCAAAAATCCATTTTTAACTGTGTAAGCAATAAATGCGCTGGTAGCAATTACCTTATAAGAAAGGGATTTTCCCTGTTTTGTTTTTCTTTTTTTTTTTTAAACTGTTATTGAAGAGACTAGTCACAATGAGTACGGTATCAAAACACAACTCTCAATGTGCAGGTAAGTATGTATAATAACCTGTTGAAAGCAGGAGACAACTCGCAGTGCATTTTATGCAATTTCTAAACATTAATATTTAGACTCAGCTTCACTATTACTGTATTTAGATATACTTTCCCTATAATCACTGTATCACACTGTCACATGCTAGTGGTGGATACAACCTTTATCTACAGCAGCACTTCATTCATAATTGAAACACAACCACTTCAGATACAAGACAGTATCAAGCATTTCATAGAAACAACATGACATGACACTGCCTCAGAAGAGGAAATGAAGAAGATAATTAACGAGAACTTTGAGGGGAATTTTTGGAAGAATATAATTATCTGGCTTGGAACATGGCCAGAGAACAAGGACTAAATAACTCTTACTTGTGAGAAATGAATCTTGAGTTATTAAAGTTAAAAAGTTGTACACATTGCTGACTTTCCAAGAAACCATGTGAGACACCAAAGACCCTAGTGTCAAGTACACCTGAAAGTAAATTGCTATAGTTATGCTTATGTCTGTAGGAAAAAGCTAAATCCTTGCTCAGTTAAAATAAAAGTCTTCTGATTAGATTCGATGAACTCTATAATAATCTGTAGCAGCTTAAACGTGCTATCTGGGAAAAACAGTTGAACTGACCCATGCTTTTTTTTTTTTTGACTCAAGATGACTAGGACTTCTCTTAGCCAAAGTCCACAACAGGCATTTTTTTTTCCCCCCTCTGGCTATTTAACTGTTCTACAGAATGCAAATATAAGGCATTGTTTTGTACTATTAAATATGCTACAATAAGGATAATCTGAGAGCAACATCCCCTGTTGCAATAAACAGAGCAAAGAAAATAAAATAATAATTGAAAAGCCTGGAGAGTTTTTATTGAATGAGTATTTGTTAGAGATGCTATGGACTCTGTGCCAACGAGGTTGAAACTGGAGTTGCATCTCACCCTGTACATAAAACACTGTCATTCATCCCGTGGGCTCATTCTCCACTGCAGCCTTCTGGATACTCATTAAATGAAGGGGTCTAAGTGGGTAGGGATGGTGAAAGACAAATATACATATATATATATATGTATATATAAACCAGTTCAGAAGTATGCAGAAAATTTTAAACTAAGTGGATGAGCCATCTGGGATCCTGGAAAGCTAAGAAAAGGAGCATTTGGAGTTGTTGTGAATATGGATCTGGTTGTGGCGCATATTGTTTCTGCTTCTATGGATTCATCACTGTTCTTCAAGCCAAGCCTCTAAGTTCATATGGCAAGGATCAAGAATCATCAACTAAACCTTTTCCGGATTTTTTTTCTGTAATTTGTTATTGTGCTATACAATTGCTTTAAATTACCAACCCTTACCTAAGGGCAGGCTTTGCCAGTTCCCGAATACAGTTCATTTCCTCAAACATCCAAGAACAAACAGACCTTTTCTTCTGCCTCCTAGTCAATAGTTTTTGCAACATTTGGGTTTTTTGTCTAGCGTGACAGGAGATTATTTTTGGCTTGGCCTCTACCCTTCAGCCCCTCTGCGTAGTTAGCTCCGCCAGAAGCAGCTCCAAGCAGAGCGTATCCTGCGTGGCTATGAAGTGCCACAAGCAGCCCCACAAGAGCAAAGTATTTTTACAAGGGGCAATAGGTACTTGCAGTCTATACAAATGATATTTTTACATCAGCGTAGAGGTGTGCATATGTAGATGAAAGGAAGAGAGAAGCCCAGCCAACTCTCACTCATCCGGTGGCAGACAATTTTTCATTCTGCATTTATTTTAAGACAAATTTTTAAAAGCATCCGCACCTATGAAGAAATACTGAGCGTGTATTTCAAGGAGGCATTTAGAATCACAGTTTGACAGCAGAAAAGTGGGTAGAAATCTCTCCACCTAAAGACTGGGTGGCATTTTAGTAAATCTTAAAAGTAAACAAACAAGAAACCCTTGATTTTAAGTTGTAGAAGATTTCTCCTCCGCATGTGATTAGCTGTTAAACAAATACTATACCTAAACCAGGCCACTCAAAACCATACAAAACACAGCTAAAAATTTACCTGAAAACTGTCATTTTTGCCTTGCAGCTAAGCGCAGGAGCACTTCCCTGAGTAGATATCGAGCCCTCCTCCGCCCCCCAAAAGAGCAGTATAAATCCCCTGCGCATTCGATCTCAAAACGCCCACCCTGGTTACGGTGGGCCCACTCCGCCAATTCCTTCCTCTTCTTTTCTCAAGCGACTGGCAGTCGCTTCCATTTAAATCTCAAAATTCCATTTTTTCCCCCCTCTTTCCTGCCTTGACCGGGGAGCAAATATTAAGAAAGAGCAAGTTATTCCAGCTTTTGATCTAAAGCATATTGTTTGGGAAACAAAGCATCGCTGGATTATATCACAGCGGTTTATTTTCTGTGGTATTTGGTGCAGAATGTTCCTTCGGAAAATTTATAGGCACATTAAAGCGAGTCCTTGTGAGGCGAAGGAGATTGCGTGGAAGAAGAACGGAGGTGAACACAGTTTAAGGCTGTGTCAAGGCTACGGATTTCTGCCGGCACAGCTGCGGCGGTCGTGGGTGCGAACTCTTTCAATCCCTGACAAAAATAAGCGTGCTGGGAAGAGTTACCTAGTATATTTGCAATCTAAATTTTACAGACCACTATAAAGTGCAGCAACTCAGTTGTCATGTTATCCTGGGAAAGAGTTTCTACTGTACACACAGCCAGCACGCTACACTGAACTGCAGACTGATTTATTGTATAACTTCTGTGGAATAGTTATTCATGATTTTCATGGTTATTTATGCTTTCTGTCTTCTAATTTTAAATTCTGGCTTCTCTTTAACTCAATAAAATTTATTCTTCAATGAAAATCGTACCCGGTGGGTCAGAAATATACAGCAGACATGACACAAGGATGTGCAACAAAATAGTTTGGATTAATGAAAGCTTAACTTGCCACCTTACTGCCTGTAGTCAATTTTCTCTTGTAAATTAGGCTGCAAAAGGACACAGGAGGAGTAAAATGGTGAGAAGAGAGGTCAGTGGTGATGCTGAAGTGCAGACCTGCCTGAACTAGCGTACGAGCCGGTATTATCATCCGACACTGCAGTGCTAAACTGACTCATTCAGAAGAGTCAGTTCAGAGCGTCTCCGTACCTGCAGCCTATTTCCCATTCATCACCTGGACAATCTCTCCCTGGGTAATTGAGACACTACTGTACTATTTTTCCATCTACGAGTTAGTTTGGCTTTGAATGCTGCGATAGCAATTTTGCAAAGGCTGATTTACCAATGATCTAAAGAAGCGAGTGCACCACTTTAATTTCCACTATAAACACAGTAAAGGATTTATTATAGTCATCTACACTGATAGTTCTACTACTATAAAGTAGAAGGTAAACTTGGAAAAATCCTTGATTTAATTTTAGGCAATTCTGAGCTCTCTGAATTTCTCTTTTATATAAAATTTGACTAAACAGCTCGCTTTAGCATTCTTATAGTTACCCTCCCACCAAACCACATAAAATACTTAATTGAGGCTACATTTTATCTGAAACATTTTTGTTTTCAATGTTCATTCCAAATTTTCTAGAATATTTCTTAAGAAAAAGTGCTCCTGATTGGACAGATCAATTTTATGACTTTAAGTTTCTGCGAAAGACTTCCTGTACTTTGGCTGCAATCTATGCTTGAATTCATTTCATCCCTTACCAACTGCCAACTCCAGTCTCTACAACGAAAGGGAGAGGCCTTTCAGAATAAGGGTTCGTATGGTTCTAATCTCTGCAAACCAGCTGTAGTAGGTGGTAAAATACTTAGCAGCCTTAAGAAACAGTGGAAGAACACAATTAAAGTAAGTGGAAAGGTGTTTTTAATAAACAGGCTTAAAATTTCCCTATATGTATCAAAAGCTGTTGTATCCCCAAGAGGACTTATTAGATTCAGATAAGATGTTTTAGAAAATGCCTATCACCTAACTACTCTAAGCTGCATTAATCACTTTAAATTCCACCCAAATCATGAGCAAAAAGTCTGCCCTCATCTAATGAATATAAATGCTTTCCCTTCCACAGCAAAATTTCTTGAGCTGAAGTTTTACAAACATTTAAAGCAAGATGTTCACAGAAAATCCATTAAACAAATAAAAGGTTGTGCGTGCAAATTTCCTCTGCAATACGTGGCATAGAAAT
This sequence comes from Rhea pennata, assembly GCF_028389875.1. NCBI lineage: Eukaryota > Metazoa > Chordata > Aves > Rheiformes > Rheidae > Rhea > Rhea pennata. The sequence continues at coordinate 8,553,461 of NC_084670.1, read as the reverse complement.
TCATTGCCGTTATTGCTCAGCATTTTCTTTTCAAATATCAGTGTTGTTTTTTTCTGTCTTTTAATCATAAAAAACTCTGATAGTTCTGATTTGTTTACATCTCATTATTCATAACATCACTTTAAAATCATTTCCTTGCAAATCATCTTGAGCTTTCCATAGCCAAGCAAAGAAAACTGAGGAATGGGACAGAAATCACACAGGTCAATATGATAGCGATGGTCCTTACATATATCTTTATTCCATCTGCTAGATCTCTCCATCACATTCATGATACTGAAATGCAGATGTTTTGTATGAGATGAAACCCCCTTGCTCCTACCTTTGCTATTACTCAAGTGGGACTTAATTCTAACAATTTAATTCTGTCTTTCAGACTGAGACCTTTAATCAGAAGCTTTCTTCTTCTCTTCCCTCTCTCTCTCCAGCCCCCTCTCCCCTGCCCTGAGGTCCACAGACCTGTTCTTCCCCACTTTCTATTCAATATTTATGTTGTGCTGCTAGTGGGTATCACATAATGCCATGGGTATAAGAGAAGCATGCAGATGACACTCACTTATACATTAAATTCTGGCCAGCTGGACCAGTCTAGGATGACATTAACAACTTGATGAAAGCAGCTGGCTGAAGTGAAACCTAGATCACAAGATACTAGATTAGTCAAGGATTAATGGTAAAGATACTGGACTGGGATTTGAGAATTCTCTGTTCAGTTCCTGTTTCAATTCCATTTGTGACCTTCCACAGATCACTTGAGTCCAGATCACCAGAAACCGTTAAACCCCAAATTTCCAAGGATTTCAGTGGCATTCAGGTTTCTAAACCTAACTGGATCTAAGCCCTAAATAAATTTGCTAAATCTGACTGTGCCATCTGAAAAACATCTAGTCTGTCCTATCCATCCCTTTACATGTCATTATGGGAGTCTTATTTTTTGTTAAGGCTACGGCAGGGATATATCTGTTCAGTGCCCTGGATGGGCTCCCCTCAATTAAACCAGACGTCTGAGAAGCCAACGTGCCCGTCAGACTCACAGCAGAGTAGAAGCATTCATGTGGCTAGTGGCCATACTGCAAGTCTAGTGTCTGCAGAGTTTAATGCTCTTTGTGGGGCACTTGCAAAATATGATTCTAGAACCCAATAAACAAATTCAATTAGATGGAAAATGAAAGGACAGGCAAGCCAATTAGCCTGAAAAGGAGGACCCTGCCTTCTCAGTGTAAGGTATTAAATCTCCAGCCTCACTTAAATATAAGATGCAGGAATAGAAACAGCCACACAAAGCAGCTTCCTCCATCTTTTTCTGACTGAGAACACAGACTACTTGTGTTGAGCAAAACACTAATGCAAGACAAGAGCTTCCTCAGCAGATGACCCAGCACTCTGGGAACTCCCTCTTCTCAAAAGCTGAGTGACTGGCTGACTTGACTAGATAGGATATTTAAATAAGTTCAAGGAGGATAGGCACTCAAATGCAACAGAAATACAGTAGACACTTTACATTCGACTCTTTTAGGATTCTGTGAAAATCCTAGACAATACTCCCAGGTGAAATACAGCTTTGACTTCCAAACTTCTAGCTTTACACATACTTTCTGCATTAAGGACAAGAATTTCAGTAAAACTCACCCATGCAATAACCTCACTGAAGTCGAAGAAAATATAATGACGACTACTTTGGACTACTATTTCTTAATTTAGATTTTCAGATCAGTTGATTGTGTTTTAGCCAGTTCTGCAAAACCAAAGATTACTGCATATACAGTAACTTCTTTCCACAGATGTGCTAGTTTTAAACCATACTGATCCGTACAAGACAAGGACTCCCTGCACCCAGATCTCCTTCCTATGCAGAGATACAGAGATAGCTGCCCGTAGCTCAGGCATCTGGACTGTGCAGAAGGTTCTCTGCAGGTCTGAAGATCTGCAATTGGGAGGAGTTTGGCCCTGGGCACAGGGCAGGTATGCTGCCAAATGTTCCCTCCTAAAGCCAGAGGACAATGAAAACTACCACAAGTAGTATTTGTTTTTCATCTGCACTGGCAAATTCTCTTTGAAGAGCACCCTGGAGACATATACCAGCTGGGAAGTGTCTGATGCTGTGAGTCTCCCCAGGGGCTTGGAGAGAGAGGCCAGGAGAGGCAGAACTTCCACAGCTACAACGGGGCCACAGGGATGCTTACTGACCTTGTTGAATGTTGAGGATCTACACAAGTCTCAGCGAAGCAGAAAGGTATAAAGGCTGTATCCCAAGAGTTTTATACTGGAGAGAGGCAAAAACATTCTCCCAAGCTGCACGAATTCAGCGCACATGCTAATGAGTAGAACCACGTGCAATTTCTTGGTATTACAACATATATTCCCCAAAAGTATATGAAGTAGGTCGCATGAATTTTGACAAAGAAGGATTTCTACCACTAAATAGTATCAAGACTGAAAAAACATGTTTTGACCACAAAACTCATTTCATTAGGCATATATCAAAAGGTTTGAACCCAGGAGTTCAAACACTGACACGAGTCTCCTAAAGCTCTAACACCGTAAAACATACTGATGTTTCTCAGTCCATACCACTGTCTTTCCCTTCATCCTTCCACCCCTGACAGTAGGGCCAGCCATCTCCTCCTTCCCATTTCAGATCTGCTCTGTGGAGCCAGACTAAGTGGATCTGATCTCCTTTTCCAGAGACCACCTAGTCAGTCCCTTAATTTTTCTGGTCTCTGGATATGTCCCCATAGTAAATTCCAACTCATTCAGTTTGCTCGCTGAACACATCTTGATAAGGAGCATCGAATTCCCTCAATTTCCACTTTGCATCAGAATTCCTTTCTTCTTTAAACTTTATTTACTTTGAGGTTTAGGCTATAGTGTGAAATGCTATTTCATGGATCCAGACAGAGGTAGAAGGTTCAAAGATGTAGACCCTTGTCTAAGTACTTTTAATGAGTGGCCTCAAGCTTTGGGTAAGGACTCAGGAGGGGTTTTCATAACTATTCCAGAAAATTCATAGTATTTTAGTTTTTCCTAGCAAGTCCACTCACTCAAACTTTTTTTTTTTTTTTTTTTTTTTGAAATCTGGAGATGTCTTTGATTTTAACTGGATGAACTGTTCAAAGATGTAACCATGTCATATAAAGGCTTTTAAAGAACATAAGAACCAAATATAACAGAAATGGTTCAATGCTACTTAAACCATGTTAAAGACATATTTTCTTTTGGCTTTTCTGGAATCATCAGCAGTATATTTCTGTACTGTAAATCAGGCGATGAAACTTTCTATCTTCTCAACAGCTCTTAACTTCAGCAAAGCAAGACAGATCATTTCATGGTCTGAGTTTTTGTTCCTATAAACATGTTATGTTCCCATTCTACAGAAGCTTTACATTCCCTGGAGCTGTACTTCTGTACAGTGAATAGCACTTTTTTTTTTTTTTTTTTTTTTTTTTTTTTTTTTTTTTTTTTTTTTGTCTTATCCGGGATAGTCACAGAATTTCAGAGTTTTATATACCTGGAACCCACACATTCCTGAGTATTACAGATTCCAGCTGCAATATATTTTATTAAAAAAAGTATGTATAAATAAAAAAGGACTATAAAGTTAAAAATCTGTTTTTAAAATCCTCCTCTCAGGAATATAACCCAGAGTGATAAAGAACAAGGCATTCATCTTCATTTGCAGGCAATGACATAACACAACTTACTCATCAGTCTGCTTTGCTTTGCCACTTGTGAATTGTGCCAGCACCCCAAGTGTATGAAAATCAACAGTGCTATTGTGCTCTTTATCAGCACCTATCTTTTTCTTTCTCTTTCTCTCTCTTTATACATCATTTTTTTCATCTTCTAAAAGGCACAAACAACCTGTCAGATATATTCAAGCATATGCAAAATTCTAACTAGACAGACAAAAATAATCTTTGTTCTTTTCCCCCATGTGCTCTGTGGGAGTTTTGTCTTGTTTGCACGATTGATCAGCTCGTATTTTACTTCAGCAAAAATCATTTTTCAAACACATATATGCAGTTTAAAAGTAGAAGGAAAACGTTTGAGCCAGGCCATTTATTGGACAGTGCAGAGGCAATAAAGTGCAGACAGTGAATCGTGATGTTTAACAAGATTGTAAAATATCCCACTAAATAACATGAGACTGTTTCTGAGAAATAACGTTTTTCTTCGCTAGTACCGAAGGTTGTATGCTAAAATAAGTTTCACAGGAAAAGTCACAGGAATTCTAATGCCTGTTCTATTTTCTGTGACAAATTAAGTCTTTCGGGGAGTGGATGGCAAATGAAACATCGGAATATTGGCAGAATAAGCTAAAACCAGCAATGAATATATCAGTCACCTTCAGAAAAGGTCACATTTCTTTTGATCATTCTTTGGTATGCTGTAATGAGAGAAGCATACCAGTACTTCCCATGTATTTCTCTTCCTCACGCTTTCTCCCTCCCTATGACCTTACAAAGATATCTTCTATACATTCTGATTTTGCTATCAGAGTACAGTCCTGCTCTCTTTTGTCAGCAATGAAGGTGAAAGAGGGACATGTGCCTCCACTCTTCGCAACATAGTTCCTTGCTTTTACCTTTGGCAATCCTGATTTGCTAATCATTAAAATGGCATCTTATAACTTACTGTCAACTTCATTCATTTCTGACACTGCAAATTTTATAACTTGTGTTGCCTGCACATCTCAAATTTCTATGTCAATGGAAGTCAATGGGAGATTGAGGTATGCGCAGAATGCAGAATTAAATGCATTGATTATTTTTAATCTGCAGCAATTTTTCTTTCAAGTTCTTTGCCACAAACGTACTACACAGTGTATGTACTTCCTCAGCAGAACCTGCTTCTGCAAAACATGCATCATCTAAAACAATAATCATTTGTATTTTCTTCATCTCCTTCACAGTAGTATTTGTTGAATTAGGTGAACCCTTACAGAATTTTACAGTGGGGATAGGGGTTCAAAACACGGCAAAAAGTGGAAAATATTGCCACAATTTTACAAACATTTTTGCACAGCTTTCAAAATCTAAAATTGTACTTCATTCTCAGTGTAACATTTTTACCTTGTGAGAATGCATGTATCCTGCTAATCATTGTCGTCACTGCATACAACTTCACTGCTGAATGACGAGGTAAAGGATCTTTTATTCCTAAAATAGCTATGATTTTATAAGAGGGCTCCTTAGCTAGTGTAATTTAGCTGAAGTCAATCTCTGAAAAAGAATTAATATACAAACAAATTTGAGAAAGTGGTGTGTAGGAACAATGCAGTGAACTATCTTCTGCCTTAACAGTATTTGCTGCTTTTGCAATATTAACTCACTTTTTTCTGACCAAGAATTTTTTAGAAGCCTCTACAAATAATTCACAGTATCAATAGCAATCAACACAGCAGGAGTTGCGATCTGCAAGATTTCTGTCTTTTTAATGGTATTGGTGACATTGGTGTTTACCTAAAAGTTTAAAGAGAATCTTTTAAAGTTTTTGGAGAAAAGCATGTCCCCTCTTCCGCAGGTTTTCAGGATACCCACCCCTTACTCTCTGATACTCCGGGTGACCTCAGGCATTTCAACTGATCTCCGCAAACCTCAGTCAGCTCAGCTAGAAGACCAAGGCCTTTCGAAAAGCAGATGTTGCATCAGTGCTGAGTTTTCCTGGATAAACGCACTTAAAAGTTGAGAAAGCTATGGCTGTTCAATGCCCTTTCAGTACACTTAATGTCAAGGGCCTTTCTTTTGGAGACTCTGTCTATCCGGAATTACTAATGCAATTTAAAAAAGGAAAAGGAAAAAGAAAAAAAATCAAACTGTAACAGCTCACATACAAACGCAGAGATAGGAATTACATTTTCGTTCATGCCACATGCTTTGCCTGTATCATACCTTTTCTCTTAGTCTATTTCAACAATTCAATTATAATATTAATATTTCTCATGAAAGACTGCTCAAACAATGTTTTACATTTGTGCAGATTCCTTCACGCTAAAACATCTCAAAATACCCGCAAACTTGTACACAGGCCGTAGACACTAGGCTGTAGCAATGCATACAGCCAGAAACAAATAGTCAGAAATCTCAAAATATTTGGTGTGTGCAAAAAGAGAAATATTTACATAGCGAGGATACAATCTCCCGTAACAAGCCCAGGCCCTACCCTCTGAGCACGAGCGTTTGCACTCGGGTACCGATTCTTCGGGCTGCTCTAAGCAGCTGGGAACCACACGAGTAGTGAGCAGTGTGGGGGCTCAGCGGCTCAACCCACCGACGCTCCCAGAGCTGGGGCAGCTCTAAACGTGGCTGAAGCAACCCCAGAAGAGGGTGTGAATCGCTATAAATCAAATGCTCAGCCAGTGACTCAGCACACATACACTTTTTTTCCTGTATAGTTCCAGTGTAATCCTTGCCAGACTTTAAAATCATTTAAACCACTGCCTGCTCTTCTCATAGTTTTATTCCTCTGCCTTTGTCTTTTGAGGCGAGAGAGTACAATTTTCACCATTTCATTTTTTTCCAATCCCAGCAATCAGGAATTTTGCATTCATCTAGTATTTGTAATCAGTTACCAAACAATTATTTTCTAACTAGATCCACATGTCATCATTTATATGAATCTGCTCTCAGTGTAACACTCCAGAAACTTAAAATCTTAAACCAGGTCTTCCCCCCCCCCCCCATGAGCACTGTTTACTATTGCATCCCCTGTTACTGAAGTGCAACCACTTGCAAGGCAAAATGCAGGAGTAAAATCATTGCAAAATGCTCCTCATGATCAGCAGTGCTCTGATAAGTAAGAGGAAATCCTGAAAGAAAAAGTAAACAAATCCTCAAATTCCCAGAGCTGAAACCAAAGCCATTAAGACTGTGTTGTTTCTAAACCCGTTCGAAAGCTCTATCTTCTGCTAGACTGTTACTGCACACATGCTAGTATCTCCGCTTTAGAGAAGAGAAAGAGTTGCTAACTGCACAGCTACCATTTAAGGATGCACTGCATCCATAAAATCCAGGAAAAGGTGAGAAAAGTTGTTTTGGTCCTTGACTGATTTGATCTTCATCCACATGCTATGAAGTTTCTCAGAAGCAACAGTCTGCAGCGGACTGATACGAATGAAAGCCTGTGTAGAAAGTTATTTCCACAAGCGTATTCAATGAGCATTGCACAGGGAGAGAGGAAGTCGGGAAAGAACAGAAGCTCCTTGCGCCTTCCCAGGACGCCACTGCCCACTTCTTCAGCGGGAGCAGAGGACAGCCTCCAACTCTCAGGACGGATTCCTCCGTCGAGTCCTGCAGACCTCCCAGCTTGTGACCCAATCACTTATCGATAAAGCCGATTAAAAGCAAAACAATTTTTTAAAAGTCTCATTTTCAATTCTTTGCTACAGTTTAGCCATAGTCTCACAGCTGCAAATAAAACAGTTTTCTGGCTTTCAGGGCCTTCCCCTCAAAGAGACTGGGGAAGAAACCCCGGGAAGGCATTAATGGCTACAAAATAAGGACAAAAGGTCACAACCACAGCACAGGTTAAGAATCTAGAAGTTTCATTCAATCTTTAGTATCTTAATATATTGCATAGCATTTTAATACATACTTATGTTTATAATATTAGCAGACTGAGAAATATGATGTTAGGAGTGACGTAACAGAGCATAGCAGAGTCTCAGCTGTCGCTCCGAATTTCTTTGTGGACAGAAGAAACCGTCATTTTCAATGCTTGCTTTCAATGATCTACTAGCATATAGTAGTTACTACCACAAATGAACACCAATAGTAATTATTATATGAGAAATAAGTAGGAATTATAACATTACAATATTAAATACAGTTACTGTAGTTTTAATGCATACTCTTATCTTTGGTTGAACATTATTTGTAAAAATGAAATTGTATAGCCTTTTTTTCTAGTAAAAAAATCAGATACTCTTTATGTTTAGGTCGTAACCTTGCAGAGACTAGCTTGCTCTATCACTTGAGCACATTCTGGGCAATTTTGAGTCATTCTCTGAAGACTGTTAACTGAATTCCCTCAGCTATTTCAGAAGTCTTTGTTCCAAACTGAGACCTGTGTTAATGTCTGAAGTCTAATTGACTACCCACTCAGACCTCAGGATCTAAATTTCCAAGAATATTGTGAAAGACAGGGTTAAAAACCTTGTTAAATTTGAGGTAAATGATGTCCACCACTTCCCTATAATCCACAAATCCAGACATTTTATCACAGAATGCAATAAGGTTCGTTAAGCATCATTCCGTAAGGTTGATTTGAGAGTATCCAAAGCTGTAATCTGCTGTGGGCCGATGTGAGAACCTCTGGCTGCACTAGCAGTGCAAGGACACCTACGCTAACCACAGCACTTGGGGAGCAAGGACCTATGACACTGTTGTGGTAAATCTGCAGTATGTACACAAGCTACTTTGAAGTAAGGCACATCAACGCTTCATGTGAGAAGCGGAAGGACTCAAACTAAAACACAGTCCGCAATGTTGTATGGCAATTTAATTTTTCCAATATGCAACCATGTCTATGATTTTGCACTAATCTCATTTCCCATAATGGGTTTATAATCTGTGCCTGCTGAATTCTCATACAACAACACCATGCTACACCATGATCATCATTTATTTTGGACTTGGAATCATATACTCATTGTATTTCTGTACTTTTATTTTTCATAATGGCAGTCTGTCAAAACTGAGATATCTGTGCCTTTCTCCAGTGCAAACAATGCTCGTGAATAACTGCCTTCTATTAAGACTGCAGAGTAAATCTGGACAGTAGATTATCCTAAGCAACTCTTATAACACATTCTTCTTTAAAACAGTTGCATAAGAACCACGGGAAGGACTTAATTAGGACACTGTTGCCTGAGCATAAAGAACAACAGTAAATTACTGTTTCTCTATACTTAAAATAAATTGCAGCCTTCAGGGGTTCCAAAAGCTAACTGGCCTCTAATTCTTCCCATCCTGGCACTGTCACTTACACCTCTACTAGCACAGAATTTCATGTTCCCACTTCTCTTACCACTAAGATAAAATACTCTTTCCTCAACTGTTTCTGCATTTCCTGGTAATAAACCACATACTGAAGATATTTCCTTAGCAGTTCTACATTTTTCCCAATTCCTCCCTAGTACCCTCCTATATTTGCTTGTTAGTAATTTCTTCTGCAAAATCCTTGTAACTCTCTGTATGTGTACTCTTTATTACGTTGTACTAGGCTGCTTGCTCCATTTTCTGTGTCTAATTCTGATGTTGCCATGGTACCATAGTAAGTACTACAAGTAATGACTCTACAACAGCAGAGCACCTTTTCCTGCACCACCCTTTTACTAAAAAGAAAACAGTCTACCTCAGTAGCAGGTAGGTTCCTACTGAGTTTATTTTAAATGTTTATTTTATGCTTATAGATCAAACTCCTTTAAGTCAACACAAATTTTGCATAGTAAGAACCTCAAATTAATTCTGTTCACATCTTCATTACTAAAATATTACCCAAAACAATTTTGTTAAAATATTTGCCCCTGTATATGCTTCCTACTAATTTCTTATTTGAAGTCCTTCCATTAAATGAGGTAGGTACCTGAGGAAGGCCCTCACATCTTTGTGACTAAATCACAAAGTGTAATTAAATCACTATTTAATTACCTCTATAAACCTAATCTATAGGTACTGCAAGTTGCTCTTTGCATTTTCCCATTTAAATGAAGGAATTTTCCTTTACTCAGAAACCAGTAAAAAGACAATCTCCCTCTTGATTTGAGGGAGTGAATATGACTATCCATCATCATAAGACTCAGGCGTGAATCCCATAAAGGTAGGAGCCTTATTTTGCATCTTGCTTCTGTTAGAACTGATAGTTCTGTTAGTATATTTTCTTCTTTCTCCTAAAGCTTCTCCTACTATTATAAGCCTCCCCCTTCCTCCTTTCTTCCTGCTCTATCTGTTTTTGCTGGGTTTGGTCACAGCTGCTGGCAGAAGTTCTCCACATCATGATGAGGACAGTGGGATTCTTCACTCTCCTAATGTGGTGCAGTGGAGGAGAACACAACCACAAACCCTGCTGAGAAACCGTGTCTCCCATGAGCTTGAGCTTTGCTACATACGGCAACAAGAGCTGAGAACAGAACTGCTACCTGGACAATTGCAAAAGATGGGATCAGTATCTTAGGCCAAGACACAGGGCAACCTTTACGACTAGTATCAGTGGTTTTTATTTGGCCCGTGAGATTAAACCTATTTAGAATTTGAGAAAATGCAAATCCTTGCATTTCCCGAGCGGACGCGAGGATAGGAGCAGTAAGGAGCTAGCCTTCAGCAGCTGGCGCGGCCGAAGAGGTAGACTGCTGCAAGCGTACTAGCAGCGTTCTGAGGGGGCTTCTTACGTGCTATCATGTTTCCAGAAGCAAAACAGCATCTAGAAATGCTCACCAAAATGAAACTGCTTTGCCATCGATTTTACCTACAATCCCGTCTCTATCCTCCTTGAGTTTGGCCTCAGCGGGCTGCTCTTCACATGGATGCCAGTCTCATCTGGCAGGGGATATCTGGTAAACAGAGCTACCTGGATTAGAAGGAAGTAGGATCCACAGCTGATTACAATCTGTGCATTGCCAGTATCTGAAAGGAGAAGCCTATATCCAGCAAGGCACTTAAATGTGTGCTTAACTTTGACTCCAGTAAACTGCTCACATTTTCAAGATTAAGCAAGCGCTTCACTGGATTGAGACTGCAATATCCTATAATATAACAGAGTAGAGGTAAGTAGCCTGTCTAACAGTGATGTAAATCTAAAATAACTCCAGCTAAATTCAAAGGTTTCTCCAGATTTACACTGATGTGAGAACAAGCACTGACCTGTTGTATTCACAATCCCCGCAGCTACTATACTCAGTTTTTTATATTGCTAGCTCACTCTTTGCTTTCTCAACAGAAATATCTGTATAATTATTCTGTGCATGACTTTTATTGGCTCACAAAATCAAGTAACATGGGATTCAGCAGGCCTAAAAATTATGCAAAGACTGTTTTAATCAGCTTAATATTTAAGAGAAACTCAATTTCATTTAAAAAAAGTGAATCTACCACGTGCAATAAGGGTCTGTATACAAGCAAATTAGCAATATTTTTTCTGTGCAACTGAAGGGCTGTGGATATTGGAAATTAAATACAGTCATTCTATAAGGAAAGAAAAGCTGCATACTGAGAAGAATCTGGTTTTAAAAAAAAAAGCATATGCATTTCCATATCTGTTTTTGTGTTTTAATTAGAATTGGATAAGAGAAGAAAATAAGTAAACAAAAGATTTTTAAAACAAACCTGAGACATAAGACACAGCACAACAAATGAACCAGACCCTCCCCTGGCGCCAGCTCCGAGTATTTTCACAGCAGTCAATGGAGCAATATCAATATACTTGGACTGAGTATAATATTACCCAAATTACTTCAAATTCTAAACAATAATGCCTTAAAGTCTTTTTGATTGTTAATATTCATATGTACAACACACCTTGCTACTGTCTTTGTATGCAGATGGATGGGTTATGGAAAACATTCAGTATTGTGTCAAGCATTCGCTGCCTTCAGTAACCCTATTAACTGCAAGTGTTTGGAGGAACAGGTCTTTTTAATTAGTATTATTTATAATTGCTGCACACATTTTTGTTCTAGGGCTTGCATAAAAGTTGAGTTGAAACTAATTTCAATAAAAGAATATTTTTCCAAAATTTCTGCAGTTCAGAGATACAGATGGAAGAATACTCCTCACGCAGAAATGAGTGGCAACCTCTTTATAAATTACTTTCTAGCTCATTTCACCGAATGTTTTGCAGCTATTTCATTTCACTCCTTGACAACTGACCCAAAACTTTGTGAGCCTGGTACTTTGGAAAATAGGTATCATCTTTGGTGTCCTTGGATTAACAAAAAAAAAAAAATAAAAGGGTATTTTGTAGCCTGTAATTATTTCCTATATACCAGTGAAGACTCCCTCCCACCTCTCACCCTTTCTCTTTACAATGGCATTTTGGCCTTATTACTTACTAGGATCAGAAGCAAAACATCCATATCCTTATAACATCCCTATCCTTATAAATTAGAAAATGTTTAATAAGAATGAGCTTGAACAAATTTTTATTATAATGAAAGGATTAAGGTGCATGATAGCATTAATATTTAGGAAAAATTAAACAAAATTGCTTTTTATCTGCTGCAAACTATGTTAAATATTTAATATGCTACATTATAGTGGCACCATTTCAGCAAAGGGTATGACAACCGTTTTATTATAAACCTTCATTTCACTGGTTCAAACTTAGTTGGAAAACTTCTGAAAGCTGAATCCAACATGACGTGCAGATTTTCTAGGCAGCGACAGCAGCGACAGGCTGCTAAACCTGCGCAGAAGCAGCAGGCCTTGCAAACGGAGGGTCTAAAGAGGCTCGTCCCTCGTGAGCTCTGCTGACCCAACACGTGGCTGTTTTAGAAGCAAGTCCTGAGCTTAGCTGGAGCTTCTGGGAAACCTTTTTCTTGCTTTGTTTGGAGTGTTTGGTCATATTTTTAGACATCTTAAAAATAATTTTTAAAACTCTCACAAGTATTTTCAGGTGGTAGGGGGTGATTTTTTTTACAGTAATCTACTGGTAGATAACATCTATGCAAATACTATGGGAGGCAAATTCCAGCTCTCAAATTAATAGAATATAAATATTCATTTATAACTGGAAAGATGTGCTAAATCATAATAGGGGCAGTAATTTGCTTCTCAAAAACAGCAAACAGTTCTCTGAAGGCCTGGAAATTTTCATCTTTTTCTAACAGTTTAAAAAAATTAAATCTCTGAAAAAATCAAAATAAGTAAATATCCAAAATCAAGTTGGAGCTGCTTACAACTAGGCTGTAATATATCCATTCAATGAAATTTTAAGGTAATAATGTAGTAATGTACTCAATTTCATAGTAAATTTCTGTTGCTTTCAGATCAGTGAACTGAGCAGCAAACAAAAAAAAAAAAATCTGAGTTTGTTCCTAAGCTGATTCTTACAATGACCTTCAAGAAATCTGTTGTCCTTTGCCTTTATCCCTCCTCCTGTAAAATGCAGTAAGAGACACCAGAAAGTATTATATTTCTATACCTGGGTTCTATATACATATATATGGGTTAAGCACTGTATTTTTATGCTGTCCACCAGGATGACACCAAGAGCCAAAGACAATAAACTTTTATACCTGCCTTGCTTGGGCTGGCCAAAATCCTAAAATCAGCCTTCTTGTACTCCACGTCCCACCCCCCCCCCCCCCCCAAAAAAAAAAAAAAAAAATATATATATATATATATACACACACACACACACACACACAGATACCCTGCTGTTCAAAAGCCCTCCGGTTCCTTGTTTTATAAAGCCCCCATTCTGCCTCAGCTGACTTCCATTTCACTCTGCCCAGGCAGTGGTTTCCATCCATATACACATCCAAGGCTGCAGTTAGCTATTTGACTGGATAACACTTTGAGGCATTCCTTCAGCACTGTTGCACAATCTAGGAGTAGTATCACCATTTGAAGCATTTTTTTTCATTCTTTTCTTATAGAAGTTTCTTCACTGAAAAAAATAGTTTCCTCCTTCACAATTGTGAACATCACAGTTGGCTTATCATTGCTGTGTGACAGAATATGCAACTTCAGTTTCTGAATACAGCTAAAACTTCATGTCTGCAATATACTATAATTGTTTTCAAAGCATCATTTTCTGATGCTTATATGTTGCATTTAAGAAAATACAGTATGAGACAGGAGAGGAATAGAGGTCAAAATGCCAAAGCTGCAACAGTTCTTACTAGAATCTAGGTGTTCTAGCTCTAACCTACCTATGCATATTTAAATCTTCCATAAAAATGTAGAAGTAGCCTGCCTGTATGTTTCACAATTTTTCAGTTTCATATTTTGCAAAAAAAAGGACTAATGGACTATCATTTTGAAAATCCAGCTATTAAGTTTGAAACCAATTTGGAAGATATCCAGGACAGCCTTGCAGAAATGCTGTTCAATACATCCTGAGGCTGGAGTCACATTTACCACCCATAATAGAGTAAAATGATACTATATTTTTATTAACCTTGATTAAGCTTTTTTTTAAACAGCTTTTTATGCTTGACTTCAGTCTCACAAGTGTATTGTGTAACTAAGTGTCCTATTTATAAATTATAAAATTACTTAAAAAAAACAAAACTTTCGGATACTAACATAAAAAGTGAGCCTGGAACTGCAGTTTGAAAGTAGAACTCGAAATATCAGTATTAAAGGTGAATCTTAAAAACAAAAAGCAGCTTTTGAGACATCAGTGAACATTATTAAGTTCTCATGCATGTGGCTCATGCTGCCAGGCAGAATGTATCAGTGATACTTGTAAATGCTGTCTGTGGGCATACACACCGCTTGTGCATCTGCCATCACGCATCCCAGCTTCACTTACCAGAAGGTTTTCTAAGCCTTAATCCTCGTTTTCTGTGGCTTGAAGAGAAATTGCTTTTATTAATTATGTGTTAAATTTGAGCTATAAACAGCCTTCTTTATGTTAGAAGATTCTGTCACTGGATATATCTTTTTATCTCATTGCACTGTAATTTTAAAGAAATAAAATATTGAAGAGAAACTACATCAGTAACTTCCACCTAAAATTGTGTAGCAACTTTTGAAACATAACAAGCCTGACTTTCAAGTGTGAATATTAAGGTATGGAAATGTTAGTTTATGTTGACAACATACGTATTTGTAGGGCATAAATTTTACTAGCATAATTTCCCCCTCCCTCAGGTAAACAAAATCAAAATAAAAAAAACAAAAAATCTTTTGAAATGCAATCATGCAGTTTTTACTGCCACCTCTCCCTCCCCGACGCACAAACTGCTTTGAACGTCTTGCTGGTTCGGTCGAGAACGGTTTTCCTTCGCCTCAGAATTTCGGGGGAAACCACACAGTGGCAGTGCTGTGAATATAAATGCTGTGCTCTATTGTGCAGCAAGATAAGAGTCTTTTGAGAACTAAAATACAGCTTCCCGTGTTTGGTCACAGTTAAGTTCACTGTTGCTTTATATAGAAGATATCCTGGTTTCTATTGCTCTACGAGTGGAAGAAAAACATGCAGTCAACATGTAATTTATTCCCTTCTGTAATTTTAGCATCAAGAAGGCCTCAGACACAGAGTTAGTCACACGTTTCACTCCGGGCTGCTATTTGCTCTCCATTTGTATCCTCTTTCACTTCTGTTCAGGTATGTTTTTGAACAGCCTCTTAGCGTAAACCTGGAATTCTTTGCCAAAATGAAAGGAAAACAAACGGAAGCGTCCCCCACGCGCAAGCACACACACACACATCATATTTATGATTCAGCTCGGTTACTAGGTTCTATACTTCCATTGTACACAGATACAAATGATGGGTATAAAATATTACAAATACAGAATGTTTGGCTTATTTTCACTACACTGGGAGACGGCTGTTAAATACCACCAGCTACACAGGTCACAGATACCTACTTCTGTTGCATGGACACCTCAAATTGAACAGAGGTGGAGAAAAAGAACTAAACAGGTATGTTAATACTGCAGAATAATTCTGAAAGAATTCTTGGTAGATCCCCTCCAGTCACAAAAATAGAAAAATATGATGACCGTGACTGCTACACGCTGCCTTAAGGCATCTTTTGAATACTGACATGCCCGCTGCCCTTTGGATCTGGCTTCTCTGTTGGCAGATCTACAGCTCAGCGATCTTCCTAAATAATGCAGATATCCTCCAGACCCATGCCTGCTGACTGCAGCAGCGGAGCACAGTTCGATCTGCTGAACACGCCTATTTAAAAAGGAAAGCTACTCTTGCTTTCTTCCGCATAAGTGATGCCTCAGGTTTGCACCCTCCTTGGTCTCCATGCTCTGCAGAAGACATCGAGTCTGCGATTGCACAGGAGCAGAGGCCACAGACACAGCCTTCTCCACTGCTTTCGGTGACTGTTCTCGGTACAACGTGATTTGAGCCAACACTGCATGTTTTACTGGAATCAAATCTGTCCGCTTCGCAAACATAAGTGCAATGGTTAACACAACCGTGTATGTTTAAGGAGCAAGGCATTTAAGTAGCATGGCAAGACCTTATTTAATGAAAACCTATATTGCTGAAGAATCACCTGCCTGTTCATTTCCATGACTCTCACCCAAGCGAAGAGATGTTCGTTTTACCATGCACGCAAAGAATATTTTCCTTCACCCACTGCTCCTTTTAAAACAAGAACCAGATTCTGCCCACAGGGGTGAACACCCAGCGCATCTGAACATATTTCCTTCCCTGCTCATCTTGAGTTGATTTGCTTTTAAGTTGTTTTTATCCTTAAGGTAAAGCCCTCGCGCGGGCACCTCGAGGTGCTCTCCTGCTCCCCTTGGAGAGTCACTCCTCGAGCCAGCAAAGCCCAAACGAGCCAACGTTTTGGAGAAGGATTCGCCCCGCACAGACCCCTCACGCCAGCACCCTTTGGACCTACCACAGCCCCTACCACAGGCCCACAGAGTTACATTTGTGCCTTAATAAAAGAACTGCATACGAACATACATATGGTCTGTGCTTCACTGACAGAATGACATTTAAAAGACAACCATAAGAGCATTAAACTATCCAGTAGAGCAGCAGATGGAAGGGAAAAAAATTATCTTTTCCTTATCAAAGCTAAATTATATCACTGCTGGTCTCTAAGCCATGAGGTGCCAGTGCTTTTTAACTATGTTGAGAAAAAATATTAGCAAAGGTTTTTTATCAAATATTAAAACGTGTGGTAAATTATTTTAACTTGAATATTCCTCAATTTCTTTTTATTGCAAATCTATCCTTTCAAGTTGAATCTTTTTTATCTCGAGCTAAAATGGCCTTTCCTATAAATTTGCTAAAGGGTATCACACATCTCCAACAAACTATTGTGCAAAATTCTTCATACCACAAGTAGTCATTTTTACAACAGCACCTGAGAAGCCTGAATAACAGTGAAGCCTTCCAATAAAAACTAATATAAACACCATTTTCTCCCTCAATCTCGATAGCAATTTCCACTTAACTTTGGACGCTGCTAATTTCACTGTTTGAAATCACTCCACTGAAAGTCCAGCTAGCGAGTAATTCCATAATAAATTTTAGCTATTTTGAAGGTGTCCAGCCTCCCCAGGCCCCACCAGCCGCGGGCGCCGCTCAAGCCATCCCAGCCAGACCGTCTCTGTGCCGGAAAAAAACCGCGGTGAATCGTTCCAGCATAAGCATACTAGCCAAAACTGTTTTAGAGCTTTTTAGGTTGTTGTTGGTTTTAATAACTGCTGTGCATACCTCATTACTGAAAGATGTTATCATTTAAATAGTCCAGGAGTTATTACTGAGGGAAAGGAATTGGGGGAAAAAACGCCCTTAGGGTACCTAGCAGTCTGTGCAAAACTTATTTCCTGTGCAAACATCTCCTCTCTGCAGCTCAAGGAGAGGGTCAAAGATGCAAGCATCTTTGTGCGTGACTGTTTTATTACGGCAAAGACTTGTGGACACTTTTGATGTCATTTAACAGTCTCTTTAAGAAACCCAGGACCCTTGTACTCCTGCTTGCATGACACTGCATCCAGACCTGTTCTGTCCAAAAGGGATGGTTACAGCAGCTCTGGAGTCACAGTTTCCAGCCTTAGCAGGTGACCAAGTAATCTGTTGTCTGTTAAATTACTTGGGAGGTCAATTTTCCTGATTGGACCCTCTTCTTGTCTTAGAGTTTTCCCACTGGATTAAAATGTCAGGTTTGAAAGTGCTTTTTCTTAGCAATGTTGAATCACCAACTGCAGGAGTGTTGTTTGTAATCAAAAGTAAAAATGCAAAGACGACACCCGAGATTTGCATAGAAACTGGCACTTGCAGTTTGCCAGAAACATACATATACATCCCGCAGTGTCCATCAGAATATGCAGAAACAGATCTCCCAAATTAAACGCGCCAGCATGACTTAGCGTCTTATGAAATACTTAAATATAAAATTATTCTCACATATCAGGCCCTGTGACTGGAGGATGCCTCCCTTTCGCATGAGGCTATGGGAGCTGCTCTTCACGCGTGCTTGCATGCAGTGCACCGTGCGACGCACTCTGCACCCCAACTCCTGCCTGCTGCACAGTGCTGCAACCTCATCCAGCATCAGGGAACTGCACGGCATCCAGAAGTGTGAATGATTGGCACCATGGCATTAGAGGAAGGGATGAAGGTTTGCAAGCTTTAAATTACTTTCGCATACAAATTCAATACAATCTGCACTAATTTGAGCTTGAGAGAAGGGAGAGTTTTATAACAAATGTGTCTAGTCAAATCAATGGACTAGACTTGCCCCTATAACTAAGGAACAGGGCAGGAGAGGGGAAGAGATGAGGAATCAGCTTTGCTATCAAAGCCGTGGCTTCATGCTTAGAAGATGGGTGCCCTGCACAGCACATAGGCAGAAAGGCTAGAAAGGCTAGTGTTTCAACAGTCTGCACACCTATAGCAAATAAAATATTATGAAGATGCACACATGCACTTCAGCTGTATAGGTCACCTGCAGCCAATCTGCATACACTGGGTAAGTCCCAGATCTGGGACACTACTCCATTAGAGGCACCTATAGATTGTCCAGCCTGGCTGCCGTATGTCCTGAGATCCTGGACTAATAAATAAGTCTCCAAATGAGCAGCTCTTCCAAGTGGAAGAGAAACCTGAACATACAAAAACCCTATGAAGGGGGCTGCTTTCTCTTCAAACTTCACGCGAACAGTTCAGTTTCCAAAGGGATCGCACTCCAGCCAAGAACGAGCACCGACCCGCTCCCTTGCCTGGTACAACCCCTTCCTCTCCCCAGCATGACTCATTTTCTAGAGACGGGAACCGTCAGCAATGAAGCCAGCTTTCCACGGAGAGCCTGAAGCCTCACCTTTCCGTTAGCCAAAGCATCTGACAGCCAGTTAGCCTTGTACAGCTGCCTAAGCGGTACAAGAGAGAAAGATTGGAATTAGTATCTGCTGCCAACAAGTATTGGATACTTTTTAATCACACTAGAAGAACTCTGGGTAGGCTTTCAACCTCAGAAATTCTTAATATAATAAAACAGGATGACAAAGCTTCACTTGAAGCAGTTCAAAAAAAAAACTTTTACCATTGCATCTGAACATCTAAAGATGCAAGAAATACCTCTAGTCTACTATCATTAAATTTTAATTCTCTTAAACCAGTAAGCTATCATACAAAATTTAATTCATATACTAACCCTAATAATCACTGCATAAAAATTAGTTTTTTATATTTTGGTTTTACAGACATAACTGCCAAACCCGATGAGACAAAGTTCAAGATACTGCACCTATTATTTTAGTGTTCTGTTCTTGCATTATCACCTAACATAGTAATTTACTGCTTTTTCTCCCTACGTTTCTCAATTTCCATAGTACAGCAGAATGTTTGTCTTTGATTTCTCTTTTAATATAATGTAAAATAAGACTGCTTGTTTTGGCTTTTACCATGGCACTTCCAATATAAATCCACCTGACAAACATCTTGCCTTTATCAAAATTCTGAATGGATAGTTTCTATTAACTTTTCCCGTGCACCAAATGATATTGTTTCTTCACAGAAAACAATTCCAAAAAGTTGATATTACTGTTTCAAATAAATATTTTAAAATCTTAACTCAAATCTTAACTTTTCCTAAAACTGTATACTGACACATTGTGCATCCTATGCTTTTGTGTCACATGTAAGTTTTAACATAGAATTTTTAAAAATACATAATACTGTTTAAAGTTCCTTAAACTTGCAACGCTAAGTGATTAAAAAGTCAAGGAAAGGCAAAATTTTACCTAACTATGCTGTGTCCTGGTTCAGTCTCAATATATGTTTAATTATATTATGTCATAGGTTATTATATTTCATTAAATTCAGCTCGTCTGGTACTCTTCAGACCATTAAAACATTCTTAGAGAGATGCTGCATTTTCTGATTACAGTTTTTGGCTCTTATTTGTGTAGTCTTGTGTTAACAGTTTGATTTTCAAGTACATTGCTTGGTGACACTCAGCTTTGTCTGTGTAGGGCTCTTAGTAGTAAGTACTTACAGCTGATAAATGCCATTCTTAACTGAGGTGATTTTCATTCTGCTTCACTCCATTAGTTCAAAGTACAAAATTGCAACGAAAAGGTGCAACGTCCCCTTGGTGGTTTGACTCTGCTTTGAGTTCCCTACTGCCCACATTTGTCTAACTTACAGACTCATTTCGAGGAGGAGGGGGAAGCCTTGATTTTATACATCTTTTTAAGCCTGCCAAGGTTAGGGACCCAGTTCTGGGCACACCTTTCAAGCAGCCAGTTTCACCAAACGCCCATCACCTGGGGAAGGAGAATGACCTGTTTCAGGATGGGATGCAATGCACAGCTCTGGCCATTTTTTGCAGACATTAAACTCAATGCCACTGACTGCGGTCAGATAAGCCTACCACCGAGTTATTTTAAAAATGTCACCAAACTTCCCACAGCAAATATCTCTGTGATTTGGGGTAACATTAGGGGAGACCTTGTCAGGTAACTGCACCTTTTTAAGATTTTGGATTTCTCATCAGTATCACAGTAATTATGTGTTTATAGACGACAAAAATGCACTGAGCAGGACTGGACCAGTTTCCTATGTGCTTCAAACCTTGCATGAATAAAGTAGTGCCAAGGGTAACCTTTCGTGAATACAACCTTGGGGATCACAGAGTGCCCTCAATCAATGCATGGGACTCGTGTTGACAGAATATATGGGAAACAGATTGAGGTATTAAAGCACATAGCCTCTGGTGTTTTAGATGTAAATACTATAACCATCAAATATTTAGACTCTTATGTAAGCAGTATGTCATTTTTTAAACAGTTACTGCTCGGAATAAATCTTTAAGGATGGAATTTTCCGAAGTGCTCAGTATTGGCCTAACTGTGCTCTTACTGAAATCAATCATAAAATTTTCACAACTTTGGAAGAGTGCTTTGTCTGTTTATGTGTTTCCACAGCACTAAGCACTATGAGTCTTGATCCTGACTGGGGCCTTTGGACTCTGCTGTAATCTAAATAAATTGATTTATAGGAGATCACTCAGATAAATAATGAGGAAACACACACACACACACATAAAATAGCCAGGGATTTTAGATGATGGCTTAGTAGTCATTCAGCACTTCAGAATACATATCTATTATTTTCTCTTTGAGTGCTAGAATTCATTTGCCTTCTTTTATATTAGTCTAATTTCCCTCTTACTAATTTTTCTCCAATATAATTCCATGAATCTTAAATTTCTAATGAAGTGTCCAGTCAATAAAATTCAACCTTCTTTCTTATCACAAACCATTCTCATTCTATTTGCACAAAAAACACATTAATTTGGGGATCCAATTTGTACGTTGTGTCAGCAGAATATAACCTCTCATGTATTTCCATGAAAGCTGGGACTGATAAAATTGATACGTAACCTCCTTTATATTCCCAGGAACAACCACCTTTGCTGGATTGGTAGAGGTGAAGGGAGTGCATTTTTTTTTTTTTTTTTTTAATGGGGTTACTGGATTTTTCGGGTCTGTTTTGTTTTTCACAAAATTCCTATGAACATAAAATTTAGTCAGGGATGTACTGCAGTTATGATTATTTTGCTCTCATATACACACCAACTTCAAAAATATTTAAAAATGTCTTGTTTTCATTCCAAAGAGCTACTGTGAAACCAAGACAAAACTCCTTCTGCTCATCAATGTGGGATTCTAAAAGGTCAATAACGCAATTTTTTTCCCCTATTTTCTTCAAATAAAACGCTACAAGTTATTGAAAGGGAAACTGTCATTCCACACAAATTTCTCTAGGCATTTTTAAAGTGACTGCTACCCTCATTCCCACCCCAGCCACTTGTTCCCTTCTCCCTCACTGCTCCTTCAGCTGCAGCTACAGCTGGTTTGAGATCTGTGAGACAAACCAGATGAAAATGAAATCCCCCCTTTCTTTTCTTTGCAAGTTTACTTCTAACCGGGGTCGGTTCCTGACCCAGTCCCGGTGTGACCCTACAAAGAGTCACGCTAGCACGGCAGAGGGAGCAGCCCTGAGAAGCCAGCTCTGTCCCGGGAGAAACTGCATCAGCCAACACCCGCCTTGGGAGAAATATTACTGGTGCTCCAAAGGCATTAGTACCAGATCCCTCAGAAAAACAGGAGCAAACATGCTTTAAATTATAAAATTGGCAGAGGGCCCAAGGAAGAATCAGGTAATGACGACAGCTTGTTCATCCTTACCCATATTCAGGTGATGTTATCACTAACCCTACCCGACTATACATTTTACAGTAAGCACCACTAGTCATAGATCAGCAAACTCTCTCTCTCTCTCTCTCTCTCTATATATATATATATATATATAAAAATGTATATATACACACACATATATATTCAGTGCTTTATTCTCAAACTGTTTCACCACAAATGACAGCTCACTTCACAAACAGCTTATCTTATGGCTAAAGATATATAAATACATACTAAAAATGTTGCTGAAAGTCTCCGAATGTATAAAGCAGCCTGGTAGACATGGTAGTGATTGTAACACTGCATTGTAGACACAAATGTTAAAGAAACTTGGCAAGAATCAACACATTTTAGCTACTCAAAATTCAGATTTTCTCAGTCTTGTCCTTCTGATGAATGGAACATATGGAAGTATTGTTCATAAAACTTGCATTGCTTTTCTAGATGTCTACCAAAATTCCTCATCATGACAATATTTACCAAGATAGATATAGATTCAAATTTGAATTAATTACCTAGAAGTACTTCTGTACTTCCAGGTTTACTGGGAAAAAAAAACGCTTCAGAAGCAATGTGTTGTTAGTATTTAAAGGGCGATGTTATAGCAACAGAGGTAGTGGAGTACTTGTCTGGGAAGGCAGCTATCCAGATAAAAGCCATCAGTGCTGAGTGAAATAAGAGAGGAAAGAAATTGAAGGCTTTGCCAAGTAGTAGTTTGAAATCTGACATTATAAACAAAACACATGTAAATCTAGACATAAACCTTCTCTTTATGCTGAAGGCTTCATAATATTTTACCTAGCATTATTACTTACAAAACCATTTCCTGAAATACTGCATCACAAGTGGAGAATTGCCTTTAACCTTGTGTTCATCCACTCAAGAACCACGTTATTTATTATCCTTTATCCCTTAATTATGAGGGCTTCACCTACTGCTCTCTGCTCATCTGAAATGCAGAATAAAACACAACGGACGTCTGAAGACTTAACAGGTGTCAACCAGATATTTGCCAGCTACCGCTACTATTCTGCAGGGAGGAGCTGCTGTTCTATAAATACTAATTAGGAGTTTTGCACATGATCTTGTTGAAATACCTAAGGTGATGAGTGGCCAGTTGTTACTTTTAAAAGATTAGCGCAATTTGAAAAACTAATGTCCCCAATGAAGCAATGCTCACACTGAATAATCAAGAGTTATAGCTGTTCTCTGCCCAAAGGGAATATTTGCTCACTTCATCATTTGGAAAATCTGCTGCCTCTCAAACAAGTCACTCTTCTATTTCACTTTGAGAAAGTTGTAAAACTTTGTGGAATCAATATAATGGTACAGTATACGCGCTGAAATGATCTTCCACTGCTATGCCCACACGGCAAACTTTGCCAATAGCTCGCAAGGACAGAGATTTTAGTGTGAAGTCATGATTAACAAACTGTAGCAGCATTAGGCTGCAGTCAAACAAAACCAGCAAAGAAAAGATAAGATTACAGTAGGGCTGTACTAGCATAACAGAAACTTAAATTCCTCAAAATCATCTTCTCTCAAACTTTTCCTCTCCACAAAACAAAGCAAAAAGACCCAAAAGCGGTCACTTTTTTTTTTTTTTTTCTATTTGTAGTACTGATTATCAAGAAAACACTCATTCACTAAAATAGTAGTGAAATATTTCTGAATGACCAGGTAATTTTAAGCAAAAATGCTGTATGACTAGTCGCAGCACATTCTACTGGCTTGAAATAAAATCCTGAGTTTGATCTTGTCCAATCTGCCAACTTACACGATGACTTAACACGATGTGACAAAGCTATGTTGCTGCACATAAGCTGCAGTTCACTGCAGTGAGATTTGACTGATGCAACTAACACAACCCCACAGTACTGAGCATCAACATAGCACATCCCCAAAACCACAGAATAACAGAAAGAGGGACTCTGGACTTAACCTACTTAGTTTTCATTTTTATTTCTTTTCTTTTTTTTTTTTTGGGGGGGGTGGGGAGGGGGTACCCTCTATCCCTCCAGGAATGAAAAATATCAACATTCAGTAAATTATTCACTGTGTTTAGAGAAACAGATTTTAATCAGAATTTCTTTTTCTGGTTTTTCTTTATAAAATATAATCTTTCTTTACCATGAAATCTGTTTTTTTCCCCTCATCCTTCAACACACTGCTTCCTCTTTTTAAGTAGCTCATTACTGGAAGTGTTTGGCCTTACTTCAAAAGAGAAGAATATGTCAACACCAGAACATCTGTGTCCACACAGAGTGCTTTGATGACAGTGATATACTCCATTTACATCAGTAACACTGAACTGAACCTTGATGCTGACTACATTTAAAGATCTTACCCCACAGGGCAAGAGAATACAGGTCAAAAATGTTGATTTGTGTTTGACACACTCCATACTTCAAGAGCACTTGGCAGTGATTTGTTCCAGAGTCAAGAATCAAACTCACAAAATGTTGCAAAGCTTGGAGCCATGTTCGCATAACTGCATTCAAAACAAATATTAAAATTCACAGTCTCTGGAGGCCAATCTACTTTTGATATGCAGGATTTTGCAATGTATATGGTCAAATTCTATCTTGCATAAAATGGGAAGTTTCACATTTAAACCAGAAGGACATAACTCAGGCCTGAACCTCTATGAAGAGAAGTAATATACCTACATTTCTCAGATGCAAAAAGGAAAAGAGACACTTTATTATCCTAAAACTCAAGCCTGTCTATACAAAAAAAGGAAGTGGAATAATTGTGTGTGACACAGCACCACTTTTAATCAGTGCAGCCGGGGAAAGTTGGGAGAATTTCTGCGTGTATTACGCACCTCCTGCAGGTGGGCACAATAACAATATTTGGCACAGAGCAATTCAGAGATGAAGGATCGAGCCCTTTACAAAATATTTGCAGAGCTTGGTTTCTGGTAGTCTTACTTCTTTTAACTTGATTTTAAATGCTTTTGTGTTGCTTCACCATTTTATAATTAATATAGCATTTTCTAATTTAATTACATTATGTCTGCTAAACTGCTATGCTGATTTAAATATAACGTGGAGAGTTCCAAGTGTCAGGTTCCATCCACGATTCTGAATCTTGAGTACACTTGTGTAAATCTCAGCATTTTTGCAGCAGAATGACTCAGTATTGCTTCCTAGACTAACGGTACTTACACAAAGCATCAAGCAGGATCAAATTCTTACGACTGGATGGTGCCCTATTCGTATTCAAGGACCACAACTAGCTGAATGCTGCATTAGCAACTGCAAGTACTAGTAAATCCTGTTTTACCAAACAGGAAAGCAGAGAATAATTTTGTTTACAGGTTTCACTACAATGCCATGGAAACAGATACAGAGGTAATCGCAAAAGGCATAATCGAAAAGGAAGACTGCTCTAATAGAAAGTATATATCCAAAAATAACGTATGTGTTTTCCCACTTGAAACATGCATATAACTCCTATTAACATTAAGACAGAAAGTTATACTGTATAGACCCCAGTATCACTAAAGTCCCTGGTAACACTA
Organism: Rhea pennata; assembly: GCF_028389875.1. Lineage (NCBI taxonomy): Eukaryota > Metazoa > Chordata > Aves > Rheiformes > Rheidae > Rhea > Rhea pennata. The sequence continues at coordinate 8,527,584 of NC_084670.1, read as the reverse complement.
TGAATTAACATGAATGTTCAAAGTACAGTCTCAAGATTCATCATAGTCTATGTACAAATGTAAAAATTAATAAAATAATGATATGTTTTAAAGAAAATGTCATTACAACTAGGATTTCTTAAACACGGTTAAGGTATAACAGTAGCTCTGCATGAGGAAGCTGCTCAGCACCTGCTGCCTACACTATGCCTGGCTCCAGGCAGTGCTATTCATTCCTCACTTTCATGGGAGCACAATACACCCCCAAAAAATATAAAACACAAAAATAAATAGATCTCCTGAGAAGTGGAACAGAAACTTGTTTTCAAAAAATAGCGAAGGAACCTATATGCACCAGAAAAAAAAAGCCAATTTTGCATTGCTTTATAAGATTTATACTTTAATTTGAAACCAAAGTAAGGTATAAAATTTGTATGAAAGCAATATCTGATTTATACATAAACTTAACACACAATTTACTTAGCTGCAAGTACCAGACCACTGTGAGAGAAAGAAAAGCATTTGAAAGATGGTGAAAGCAGGCCCAAGAAACATGGCCCTGAATTGCCCTCAAAAGATTTTTCTGAAGTTAAACAGTAAGCACAATTAACATGACTTTTGCTACAAAAACACTACAGAATGGATTTTTTAATTAATTTTCAATGTTATTACATGCTCTTATTGAGCTGGGATTGATTCCATCCACTAACTGGATTTTAAGACAACTCTTCGGTCCATATGACCTTACCATCTAGTTAAAAAAAACTAATAGCCATATTGGTTGGTCACATAAAGAGGAAGAAATACAGATATTATAATCTTATCACCGCCAAAATTTAAAATGTGGGTGGAAATTTTGTGACAGTTGAAATATTTAAGAATGATAAATTTTCAAGATTCAGATAATGTGCAGATTGATCAAATGTGTAATTAACTAATAAAGACTAGTGGCTGCAAAGGCTTACAAGAATACATTACTGTACACTTATGGCCTAACCTCATGATCTATATTCAAACAAATCTCCTAGCTAAAGGCAAGTCATATAATTCTTGGGCATCTTGCATGAATTAGGACTCATTAGATTTACATATTATTATTCACAGTAGACATTTCATTGCATTTTCTTTGAGAAATATACCATCTATATGGACATTCACGTGTGTTTCATACGCGTGTGTCGTCTATACTGTGCTGCCTACAACCGTCATTTGGCCTTCTGGCCTCTCAGGCTCCATCTGTACTAGTGGATCAAATAGACCCGAGACTGCTCATCACACAAGGTCAGCTCTCACGGCACAGCTCACTTCACCACCACCAGACTCTGACCTCACCAAAACAGAGGGACCAAACTCAAATACCCTTGTGGAAATAGGCCCTGTCCCGCTCTATCATCCGTGTCACTTCCAGTCATCAGCCAGCTGACACAGGGCAAACCTGGGCCACTGGTTGCCTGCACAACACTCAGACAGGGAAGGTCACCACACAGCGCTTTGGCCCACGCTCCGACTGCTCAGCTACATGGACATCACTTTGGTCACACTGCTTGAAACAAGGCACTACAACACACTGGCACAAGAAGGCTGGAAAGGACCTCCAGAATTCATCTTGTCCACCTCCTGTCCCAAAGAGAATCTATCCTCACCACAGAACTCTGGCATGGAAGTATTAGTCCACTGTTAACAGAAGCAGCACCTGAACTACGTCTTGGCTACAAAAAACACACCAGATGAAACACACTTTTTTTCTCCTTTCAAGCCCGTCTTTGGAAGGATAACTTACCATTTCGGTCTGCTTGTGGATTTCACCATTGGAGCCATCCCATCCCGATAGAGACTTTTTGTTTTACTGAAGTTGACAACATTGAAAATCACCCTCTGAAAAACAGTAAAGAGAAGAGCTCAGGCATAAGTTATGAAATAGTCTACTTGGATCTCAAACCAGAAAAGCATGTCTGGTTTGCTGCAGTCAGTGTCAGAGAGGGTGGTGGAAAGCTAAGGGATGGAAAAGCAGGCCTTGAGAAAACCTTCATTTCTTAAAGCTTTCTAGTTGCTTCTTTCTACCTGCTTAGGCCTGATGGAGGAATAGGAAGGAATAAAGGCTTCCAATTTCCTTTCATCAAAGGAAGGAATATTTCTCTTCAGTCCCCTTGGCTAAAGGGAGAATTTTCCTCTGCAAAAACTGCACAGTGTAGCTGTATTAATACAGCAGAAACTGCACATAACCATCACTTGTTTGAACATGATAGGGAAGAAGAATAAGAGTCTAACTCTGATCCTATTATACATCAGTAACTTTGAGTAAGCTGCAGCTGATATTAAATAGTTCAAAGGCAGCACAAATTCTAGATCCTGACTGGTAACGGACTGATTCTGAAAGTAAATTCCTTCTGGGGTGAAAAGCCAAAACAAGAAACCTCAAAGACAAAACCTTCTTCCTTACCCTCTGTCTGCTGTAAATCATACTTTATGCAAAATTACTTGTTAAGAAAGTCTAGGTTAGACCTAGTTCATGCAATGCATTATATTTACTTCTCAGATATCAAATCCAATTTACATGGTATTCATTTTGATATAATGTTTCAGGATATATTAATAGAACTCCATTTGTATTTTTCTCTCTAAATTTCTTTTCTCTTGATATCAGCGAAGAGGTGCTGCTGAAAATGTGATTTGTCCCTGTGATGTATTTATTTTTAGAACAAACCATTCCAAAGCTTATGCTCCTAAACAATAGCTAATGAAAAGCGCGAGTATTAAATGGCCAGTGCTTGAAATCAAACATTTTTGACTAAATCAGGAAGACTCATTATGCTTTCATATGTAAAATTTCACAATTTTCACGAAATTTCACAAAAGCAAAAAATTACCTTCCAGGCAGCCTGTTCTAACAGCAATGAATTATAACATTAAAGCAAAAGCAATGAGCAGTGGGACATAGCCAACATCTGCCAGGCACACTTGTATGGGTAAACGGGGCAGACAGGAATCCAGGTAAACCAGATAGCCCTAATTAAGCACCTCTATAATCAAGAAAGATTTTTTTTTTTTTTTTTGAGGCAGAGTAGTGCTGAAGATTTTGTAAATGGAAGCACAAGCTGCTATGTATGGAAACTCTGAAAATTAGTCAAACAACGTCTAAGAATAGCCTGTAGGTTTTTACTGGAAGTGATTCAAAAAAATAGCAAGTTGAGAATAACACTTTTTTAAAGCTGTTAATTTTATACCAATGATAATGAGCAAACTACATATCTATGTACATGAGTTTTCCACATATTTTGTCTATTACAGTGTTTTGAGTTTTTCTAAAGGTCATGATATGAGCTTATTTTCATAACCTCCTGATGAAGGCACACAATTTACCACACCTTATACTTGTCTTTTTAAACATTTAGGGTGTTGCTTATTTGAAGCACTATCCCTCTTGGGAGGTCTCTAGTTATTTTTCATCCTTTCATGCTTACAGTGTACGGCTCTAAGTTGAATAATGACACTTAGTTCTATATATAAGTGAATACATTTCATACTACGCATGGAAGCATTTTTCCTGTATTAGGATGCCGAGTTTTTCTCTGTTACTTAACTCTGTTCATATTTGTGAAAACAAATTAAGTTGCGACAAATTGGTTTGTTAATCTTGATGTTTGCACAGAGTGAATGAAACAAACAAGATCTCCAAACCAATTGCCTTAAACTTTGGATGCAATCACGCCACTGTTGGAAAGAAAAAGTTGCTAATTTGGTTGCACACTGACTCAGAGCAGACAGCTGGTAGAGAATGTTCTTATTCCAATCAAGCTTATTTTGTATAATGAGTTGGGCAAATGTACACAACTGGGTAAGCAATGTATATAAAAACAAAAATATGCAGCTCATTTAACAAAACACTGCAGATTATAACATTTCAACCACTCGTGCTCACCGCAGGGTGAGCGGTTAGCAATGCACGCAGTTCTCCCAGCATGATATACGACATGATTGGCAGCACCAAAAATTTATCAATGCAGAGCAGAACTTTATCAAAGAGCACTGCTAAAGTAATAAAATACACAAACTGAAGCACTCAAGCAGCTGAACTCAGTCACGTATTCTTGGTGGTAGTTAAGGTAGTCCACACAGCTCAGTCAGTGAAGGGTATGAAAACGTAATAACTATAAAATACCCCCCTTAACCAGAAAAACATGCAACTTACTCAATAGGTATGCAAACATCTTTGAACAAAATGCTATTATAAAAGTGTGTGATACAGCAAGCAAAAATTTGCTGAACAAGAGAACTGGCTATTGATATAGCTTTTGTCTATATTGACATTCTTCTATACACCAATTCTAAACTATAGAGAGCTACAAGACTAGATATACAGTACACACATTAAACACTGTCTTATCACTATTCTGCATATTTTTTATGAATTATAGAGACTTAAAATAGGTCGTATTTTGTAAGTAATATAATTTACATACTCAAAAATGAAAAAATTTATTAGCAATGGTTAAAAAAAAAAAAAACCATGAAACTAAGAAAATAAAACTTGACGAAATACACTTGTAAATTCCCTAGAGACCACTCTGGTCTCCAGAGTATCAATCCAGAGAAAAAGCAACAGAATTCTTAATAAAAAATATTTCCATTTGTATTCATTTTGGGGGCATTAATAACACTACAAGAAGCAATATTCTGACTGATGCCATATCAAAAATTATAATTATGTGATTTCTGTCACTTTCAATTATGATTTTTTTTCAGTCAGCTACTTTGCATCTTCCTGAGAAAGCGATCCGTGATTTATGGGTAGGTGGAACAGGCACGTTACAGGACATTACAGGACGCCAGGTCCAACTCTGGCATCTTGGTGGATACATCAGGCTGCACAACAGCGAGAAAAGACAAGGCCCAGCCTCTGTATGCGAGACCAACAGGTCTGAGTGAGATGTTGGACAGCATGAGACAATGCAGGTAGTGAAATGACATGAAAAAGCTCCTCTCTCCATCCAGCGTGTCCTAAGTACACATTTATGGGTACCTTGTTGCTGAACTCAGTAAGACAGGAAAGTGGGGAGAGGCTCAGCCCTGCCTTCAGCCCTAAAATTTACTGTTCAATTGAATTTGCTTTTCCTAAATGTCCTTTGCAGACTTATTCCAGGAATTAAAAAGATAAATTGCTGTTAAGGGTGGCCTAATGGTTTCGGAGTGAGTAATATTAAAATGAATGTGGAATACAAGGCAAGAAGATGGGCTAAATGCGCCGCACATTTTACCCCATTACCGGAGCTGCACTAACAGTTTCCAGTCTGGGCCTGGAAGGAGCTGCTAGTTTTGGGGGGGGCCATTCAAGCCCCCCATATGAGTATGTCTTTGGACTGGAGCTGAAGGAATTGAGCATGGGCATATCAGACCTTATATTCCTCTATTCCTCCTAGAAGGATTTTTTTTTTTTTTTTTTTTTTTTAAGGTTCGTTTTAAGTCACCCAACATTCTGGCAGGTTTTCCATCTGAACCTACCAACTGAGGTGGGTTTCTAACGGAAAAGTCAGCCCTTTGCAAAAGGTTAAGTGCCTTCTTCTGGCAGAGAGGTGCTAAGTCCCTTCAAAAAGATTGCTAGGTTCATTTTGCTTGGTTTTCCCCAGCCTACCTCTCCAGAATAGCTGAGCTGCTTTGGCTGACATTAAAAGAAGAAAACAAACAAACCAAAAAACACAAAATGCAGCCTGAGGCAGACACCTGGCACAGAAAACGTCTTTCAAATCATTAGAAGTATGAAAAGTTATAAGTGACTGAAAACAGGGTTTGTAATAGAAAGTCTTGGGCATTCTTAATATTTATATAACGCCTACAAACTCAGTATTATGGATGATGTATTTATTATTGACAACATAACGATGCCAGTTCAGCGGACAACGCTGCACAGGCGTGACGCAGCCTCAGCCGGAAGCCAGGAGCAAGGCACCTGGCGGGCACCGCTCCTCCGGCCAGCCAGCCGCGGCGAGCGAGCCGGGCTCGGGCTCCGCGCCGTAAAACGGACGCCTTTCCGCCGCGGTTTTGAGGCTGAGCTCTTGTTCTTTGAGCGAACATTAAAGATCCAAAAGTCCCGGCTACTGTGGGGAATTTAGTTCCTCTCCTGCCAGTTCTTTAGATTTTATAGTGTTTTGCGAATTCCTTAAACCTGCCTTTGTGAGCTGGGGTCTTGCCTCGGTTATCCTTTGCTTTCTACCCCTCTTTCCCCCCCTTACTGTTCATCTTTCTTTTCCTTTATAAATCTAAGCTTTCATCCCCTTTAAAGGCAGGCCCACTTTGGAATTACGACCATAAAAAAAAATAAAGCAAACGAAACTTCTTTTTTGGTCATGTTTCTTGAACTTACCTCATGATTTGAGAGTCATCAGATCTGAACATGAAAAACAGAAAACCTGGAATTGCTTCCGTCCCACCAAAAACCTGTTATATGCCTATGTTTGTACCTGAAGGTCTTTGGAATTTTTTGTGAGAAACACCTTACACAAAACTATAAAATTATAAGTTATATTAATTACATTGTAGGAACTTCATACCAAAAAAAAAAAAAAAGAAAAAAGCATTCCCTGAAATTGCCATTAATGATAAAGAAAACAAATAATACAACAATCAGGTTTGTGCAAAATCCCCAAAGATGATTTGTAAAGGTTATTTTTCTGACCTTTTAAAATTTAATTCATTCATTACTGTTAACATTTAAAATAACCCATACTTACTTTCTCCCCTTATAGGAAACACATACCTCAAAACAGAAAAGGTTTTAAACATTGATGACATTTAGCCTTTTTCCTTCTTCAGTTTAAGGAGCATTCAAAAGCTGCTGTGTGTGAGAAGGGGAAACTAAACACTCACCTAGTGAGGGAGGATGGTAGGAACCATCCAGAGCCCCACCAGAGCTGCTAATCAGATGCACCTGTGTCTTGTTAACTGGAAATTGTCAAGTCCTTCCAAGGTGCTGAAGTCTTACCAAAGTGATGCAGAAAATGGTTTACAGATTGTGAATTATAGGATTTTTTTTCCCCCTTGGCAGAGTTCCTCATTTAGTTACTTGAAAGAGAGACATGCTAAAGTCTAGCATGTTACAAGGAGCAGTATTAAAATAAGACTCAAAGTAATGTAATATAGTGAGATATCTGATGTACTACTATACCAAGTACAAAGTGAGCATATCATTTATCATTGTATCTGAATATTTCAGTTGTTCTTGGTGTTCATGATAGCTCGCCACCTATAAGCTTTATCTGTGTCTTTCACTTAACGGAGCATAACTTTATTCTAATGACAAAAAACATTCTTTTAAATAATTACCCATTTAAGCATGAATCCTGCTTATCTGTCCTTTCATTGTCTCCATACTACTACACTTAAATACAGCCCACTGGAAATGCAACACTTGTGTACACTGGGCATTTTCGCCTAGGATCTCATTGTCACCATCAGTCTTATCTCACATAAGGCCTAGGGAAGGGGGATACTACAGAGAAAACCATTTTTTGAGCATGCCAGCTCAAAGGTCCTAGCAGAAAGCTTCCTAGAGGATCGCAGGAGGAATCACTATTCCATGTTTGGTGTCATGCCCTGAACTGACTGCCAATCTGACTTCTCTGCATGACGTATCAGACCTAAACACTCAGAAAAGTCATGAATCACTCAGAGTTTTCCCACCAAACTTTCCCTGAGAAAATGGCAAATTTATTAGTGAACCCCTCGCATGCCCGCAGAAGTTAACTTTCGCAAAAATTTCTGCTTGTCATCTGAACCTCAAAATCCGAAACTTTCAGCTGAAAGCTCAGAAATGTCCATTTAGAAATCCAGCAGTGGTGTAACTGGACTGGCTCATGTTCCTTGCTCCCTTTGGCTAAAGTCTCCGATGGAAGGACAACTCTGAGGCAAGGTAGATGTTCTACTGTGTTGACTCATCAAAAATAAAATACGAAAGGCCCTGACAGGGCTTATAAACAGGCTTATAACCAGGCTACTGAGGTACTTAAAAAAGTTTTGAAGCTGAAAACTTTTTGCCAAAATATTTTCATTTTAGAAAAAGGTTAAAATATATACAGAAAAGAACATCTTTTTCTAAACTGTGCCTGAAAAAAATGTAATTCTATCTTATTTTCCGTTTCCTAGCCTTTCATATACGCTCAATCTTTGACAAAAAAAGAACTGCCTCTAGTTACATTGCTAACAAATTGCAGACCTACAGGAAGGTGTGAGCAACTTTTGATCTGATATTTGACTGGATGTCTGGTCTTGTCATTGACTTTCTCAGTATACATGAGTAATGTTTTCAGGAATCAGCTGAAATATAAAATAAGGAAACAGTGCCTGATTTTTTTGCATGATTTTACGAAGACTTTCTAAACTCGCTAAATTGTTTTCTAATGTATTTCATGTCATATAACAGCCATTGCAATGTGACATTTGAAGCACAGTCAAGTATTAAACTCTTTCTACATAATTACAGAAACTATCCAAGTTTAGGTTCTATATTCTTTTCAAACAATATTATGGCTGCAGGTGGATAGTAACAGCTGGCTGGTTTAGAACATGTTTGCAAAATTTGCTGGTATCTTGCACGTCTCAAGAGGAAGCAGCTGAAAAGACTCCAGTTTTCCTTTTCCTAATAGAAATTATTATTCCATAGTGAGAAGAAATGCTGTGAAGTTTAGCACAATTTAAAAAATACTGCATATTCTTAGTAATGCAAAAAAGGTGATGCTATCAATGAAATGTTTTCTGGCCCAAATCCCGTTCATCATATAGGGGCCACAGCAGGCCTCAAATCAGTGAGACAAATCTGGAAAAAGGGAAAAGGCGCAAGAATAGCCCCTTTATCATGGTTATAGAGAACCACTGTAAAAAGGATCCCGTAATTAGGAGCACAGGCATGAGGTGTGCTGCTGCCGGCTGGAGAGTAAAGTAGCAAGGACTGAGTAATTCGTGTGGATGATGGTGAGCTTTCTCTTCACTCATCCTTTCTTCTCTATAAAGTCTATTTTCTGGGGCCTTCATAAAGTGCAGCACTTGGCCTATGATCCAGAATCAAAGCCTGTCTTACCAGGAAGAGATACACTTATCAACAAATTAGCCATTTATGACAGATACCCAATCTGATATGTAGCCATAATTACTCAAGCTTAACGCATGCAAGCCGAGTGCTGACAACTGACACTCTCAGAGAAGTAATGAAAGACAGTAGGTGAGAATGGCACTAACGAGAGAGTGGCAGTGATATTTGTATGGATCATGATTTTGCTGAACCCTTGAAAAACACAGAAAGCAATAATCACAATTTAAATAGGATGCAAGCGCAAGGGCAGCAATCCATCTGACACCCAGGCTGGAAAATGGAAATGAAAAAGTCTTTTCATGTGTGGGTCCTTGCAAGAAGCAGAAGGGAGATAAAGAAAGCCCTGTTAAAAGACAGATTTAGACGAAGCTTTTCCAGCACTTGTTTATTTAGGAGTTTTGCAGCTGGCATTTTTCACAGTTAAAAGCTATCGTTTGCCTAGGAAAAACCTATGGGGGAAAAGAAGACATTGTAACACAAAGAAACATGAAAGACAGAGTATATGGGAGAGCTCAAAAACAGCACCGATAGTTAATATATTTACCTCAGTATTCTCTGATGGGCTGCAAAAACAAAGAATCTTTGATGTGTACAACCAGTACTTATTGCTACCAGCGGTCTCAGTTAGGTTATTGCAATCACAGCCTTGCAACCGTATCAAAGCTCTCTATTTGCTTGTCCAGTAAGTAGGCACAGATGGGCTTTGTGTCCATGTTATTCCTTGGTTTTCACTCATTTTTTTCTGCAAATGTTTTGATTGCTGTTACAATGAAACCCTTGAACTGTCTATGTTCGGACACGCGCAGTTCTGAACGGGAAAGGAATAAAAGTCTTCTCAGATTGTGGGTTCCCAAGTATTTAGACAGAACTGAAATTGAATCCTCACTGGGGTAACGGCAGCTTCACTGAAATACCACCAAAAAGGGTTTTTTTTTGAAAAAATACAGACTGTATGTTATCAAATTTGTTAAAACTAGGGGATAATGCTACAGCATGTACCCCCTTGTCTTCTCTTGTCAAACTAATCACCTCTGCTTTTTATTTTTTACCCTAAAGTTAAAATATTTTACCACACTTTCTAGCTGAATCCATTTTCAATGCTGCAACATTTACACAATTCACCTACTTCTACACGGAAATATAATCAATATGTTAGTCTATATCGGAATCTTAACATTGACAAGTAGCCTGCGTATTGATTTGAAAAAGCTGCTTATGATTTCTAAAGTACATCGACGTTATTTTTACACTTTCAACTTTCATTACCTTACATTCCACTCTAAGTGTCCAAATCTTGTAATGACAGATTATTCAAAAGACTGCTTTGTCCTTCAAAAGAAAACCCAGGGTGAGTAGAAGGAAATCCGATCTAGATCCCGCTATTTTCGTGTACCTGTCTATTTGGCTTTTAAAATAAGATCTCGGAACCACCTTAACTAACTAGAATAGTACCTGGAAGCTGAACTGTCCTCAGAGCTTGGAAAACCCCATTCTGAAGCTGAAATGGGGAATGTTAGACTCAAACAATGATCTCCGTCTGTTTTCAAAGGTGATTCGCAATTTGTTAATAGATGCATTCTGGCAATGTCATGAACAGCAGAACAGCTAAACAAAAGAACTAGTAGCAGTTGAACAGGAGAGTTAAGTATATTAAAGCAATGTGCATTGGGCTGCATTTCTGCATTACTAGTGTCATTCCTCCCTGGCTCTAACTCCCACTGGAAGAAAAAAAATTTCCTAACCATGCAATATTGCTGGGGCATGCAGTATAGCTGCAGTCCAGACAGATAAGACTTTTTCTTTTTTTTTAATGTCATAGGTAAAACTTAAGTCCTTTCCTGATCAGAATTTAAACATGGATAAAAGAACATTTGGATTCAGAAAAGCCCTCAAATGTATATACATTGAGCCACTTTTAAGTGTCCCTCAAGACTTCAAGTTAAGCAAATACTCTCACTTCCTTCCTGAATAAGGGTAGATTTCTGATCCAAGATCTCAGACAGTGTAGCAATATGGAGAAAAATGCCATAATCCCATAGGCACAATTTGTACTTAGCAGCTATCACTGTAGATTGGAAGTGACATTTCTGCAGCTTTGGGATGCAGGAACATTTTTATTACTGTTACAGATCAACTTTAAATGTAATATTGTTTTGTTAGTTTATGTAAATCAATCTGAAATGCTATGTGAATAAAAATAATTTGAGAATGGATTGCTCATCTTTATTGGCTTTGAAGTACTCAGTATACAGTACTTTGCTTAAACTATTTTATTATATTAAGTTATCATAAACATTGCTTATATACTGAGCAAGTCTCAGCAAAAATTCTGGTAATTTTCCACCAGAAACGAGTCTCCAAAAAAAGATAAACATGGTACAGGGCTGTACATGTTATCTAAAGAAATCATATCATATATGACCACAGCCACTTTCAATATCTTACAGATTTGATTTTACTTGAGCTCACTTCCAAAAGCTAGTGTAGAAATTTGTTTCAAAGTGCCCTCTTGGTAGAGAAAGCAGCATTTCTAAATGATTATTTATTCTTCTGCAAAGCAGCAATAACGGCAGAATATAGCTATCAGCTAACACAAATGCTCCATGCATTTTAACAGGTGAAATCTGCATTCGTTAATATGCCTGTTTGATGGAATACTCAAAGTTGCTGAAATCTCTTTTGGAGAGATGTGAAAATTGGTACTATTGCTTCATAATACAGTATTTAAACAGAACACCTCAATATTATCCATAATGCTGCAAAAGATCTACCACACTTTATGTTGTTCAGGATTCTCTTGTTAAAAAAGACTCGGATGAGGTTTTTTGGAAATGATATTTAAGTAGCATTCCTTGGAAGTTTCCAAGAAGTATATGGTCCGAACAGCAGAAGATAGGGACTTCGAGCATTGCAGCAACAGAATTTTTTTGAGCAAAGATCTGAGACATTTCTCAGTTGCCTATGAAGTAATCGCAGCTGATTACCTTTATTTATTTTTCCAGGGTATCATTTGAATTCTAAGAGCACCTTCCCAAAACACTAACACAATTTACTCCTCTTTTTCTTAATACAATATATATGACAAATCTTCCTTTGATCTTACTTAAATCCAGAGTTATCACGTCTCAAAAGGCAGCCTATAACCATGTATCACAAAACCAAAAATCTGCAAAATTACTTTGGTGGTCAAGTGTGCCAGGGATCCACTTATAACAAGGGAGGCAGAAAAATATGGATAAAAAGAAGTGTATACAGTGGCCTGAGCAGAAGACTCCAGAACTACCTAGGAGTTTCCAGAAAACTGTCCCAGTAGTCTATCAAAACACAAATAGCCATTACATGGGAAAAATGTCTCCACTGTGCTCCTTACACACCAAAGTCAACAAGCATTTTAGGTGAGCCAGAAATGAAGACTCAAGCTGTAACTGTAATGGTAAGAAATAGGACAGAGGGGTAAAATATGTGGCTTAGCACTGCCCCAGTCCAGAATTATTACGGATTTCCTTTGCAGAAATCAAAGCAGTCTCACGAGCACGCTGCCTGCCCAGCTGCAGCCGTGCCTCGAGTGGGACACGCGAGTCGCTCGCTCCCCGCCGACAGCCAGCTCGGCCGCCAAAGACGCTCTGCCCGCGCACACCGCAAAGGCAGACCAGCACCTGCGCGTAAATAATGCAGCCGCGCCACGTAGCCTTTGCGCTTTCTTTGCATAAGAGGTAGTTTAAAAGGAGGTGTTGGGTTTATTTTTTTATGCTTAGGTTTATTTGTCTGTGTCATGGCAATTTTTATGAAATACTGACATAAAAAGAGGGCCATAAAGTTTGTTCCCTACTCAAAGTTGTTTGTCTTCCAAAAATGGGTGATGGTCAGGTACCCTCTTTGGGAGAGAAAGGTTTCTTCTCTCACACCGCTCGTCACAGCTAAAGTTTTCACACGATTCTTTTTCTTAAATAATTGACCGAAAAATAGCACGCCAGTAGGAAAAAATAACTTACAAGACAGATTGAAATTTTGTCAACGTTTGTAACTCTATTACCCTAACCATAAACCAGATTACATGGTATTTTACTAGAACACTGACAATTATAAAGCCTATTGAAAATATGAACAAATCAATAGAGATAAAGCTGAATTATATATACAAGGAACGTTCTTATTGAACAGTTCTTATAGATTGTTTTGAAACAACAGGCTTGTAGATATTTGCTTGGATGATCTTATTGCTAAGTTTTAACATGATAAATATCGTAGTTTTGCATTATTGCCCTTTCAACAGCAAATAAGCAAAAAAAATCAAAGAATTTAGATATAAATATCTCCAAAGAGTTCCGTAAATAGCTTCAAGGGTTTTAATCATATTAACAACATGTTTCTCACTTTAAAAACTCAGCTAAAATACAGCTGAGGAAAGAAAGAGTTTCTTATTACAAACAGAACCAGTAGGTAACTATAGTCAGTTAGTGCACTTTTGTTGAGAAGACTTGTGTTACTTATTGGAATTTTTTTTTAATTATATCTTCATGATATATAAGTCTGAGAAACAGTCTTAAAATGATGTGGTAAAGTTAAAAGAGCGGTTCCAATGTTTAGACAAATATTTTCTTGACATTTAAAAAATTTCCATATATAAATGCCTAATTAGCTGAGTAACTTGTAGTTCAAAACGAGGCCAGCTGTTGTCCCAAGAAACTGCCATTGTTGATCACAACGGGGTTTTAAGATGTTTTTATCCTGATAGCTGTTTAAGTGAGCCAAAATAGTTACTTCAGCACCAGAGCCTGTTATGGCAGACTTCGTTGTATTATATATAAGAAATATACCAAGGCATATACACATTTTTCTTATGAAAATGCCAGGGCAATCCGGTTTTCTTTGCTTCTTTCACCCCCGGGACAACCTTTCACAATAAGAATTGTCAGTGCCTTATTTATAATGGCAGATCTCAGGTTTGATTCTGGCAGCTTTTGATCTCTTGATGGCTCAAAAGCTTTCAAATACAGACGAATCTGATGCTTTTTTGGCATCCTGCAGTGTGCCTAAACCTCAAAAGCAACTTTTAGTCCCAGAAGTGAATTACTGAAGCAGTGTAAACAAAACACAAGCGTCACAAAATGATGAATATCTCAAACAAAATATCTTTGTCAGATGAATGACAACTTCAGATCACTTGAAAGGCATTTGTAGAAGCTGTGCAATCTGTAAACAAAATTTTGGTTTACAAGATAAAACTGAAAATGTAAATGAAAATAATGAATTATTAAAACTTCAAGTATTCTTTTTTAGATATTCATAAAAATACTCAAGTATATCCATTCCTTAAATGTTCAGTCCCTTAAAAAGAATTCCTACATGCTCCTGCATCACAGAAATGCATGTAACTACCTAGCTACATAGAGATTTGTTTGCAATGAAGCTCTCATATCCATTTTATTGGAAAAGAATAGAATAAATAATAGAGATACACAAAATACTTGATATCATTTGAAAAAATGACTTTTGATGAGTATATGACAATGACAGTTACTTTACCCTTCGAATCCTCTTCTTGGAGAGACTATACTGATTAGGTAAGACCTCTAGACAAATGCAGAATACAATTGTCCAAAATTTCAAATGTGAAGAAGTTTAGCTTTTTTCTTTGTTATGAAGCTATTATTTGACTCCTGAAACTCTTAGAGTTATTTTCAACTTCTGAAAGCTTAGCTTTTTTATTTCTTAAGATGAAGGGAAGAGAAAGAAGAGTAAAGGAGAAGGAAAGGATGACACCATGGTACCTAACGTTTTTTGTATTATTTTATTTTAGCACCAAGATACAATAAAACTGGCTTGCCAATTTTCAGTTTTATATCTCTCATGGCTGCTTTAAGGTTGCAATGGATGCCATAAAATCCTAGCTCTATGCCTCAGTCTATTAGGAATCATATGCTACTTTTTTAAACAAACTGAAAACAGAGATAAAATACTGTAGACTAGCAGGCTTGATAACATAACCTTTTCACACTGGCTATAACTACATTAACATACAGATAGTTGCCACAATATCATTACTGAGAATCAAAGCACTTTGAAAATGTCTATTCCTTGTGCCAATTTATAGTGCAGTTAAATTAGCGGTGAAGCACCGCGCTAGTAATACATCCATTAATCAAAAAAATGCACAGCAGAAATGTGAGAATACACTTGGAAACAATTCAAAGAGATTCAAGAATGACAGCAGAAGATTTGCAGGACTAACGAAATTCCTCGTTCCTAACCTTTAAATACCTGTGTGCACAGTACGAGGCCCCATTCTGCCTAAATCTATACAGTTAGGTTTACAAATAAACCTGCTAAACCTTTTACATTATTGATCAATGGCAGCATACTTCGCCCACATGTCCTATCTATATTCCATTTCTTTTACACTCCTAAGAAATAAAACGTCTTTTACAAAACAAGAGCTCTTTCCATTTAAATCCTGCAGTGTGTGGCCTTTATACGTTTTAATGGTTTTTAGCAATTTAGAAGGTTAGTCTTTGAAAAGTAGATAAAACTGGCAATATTTATTGGCAAATAAATGTCTAATTATCATAATTTAGGAACATTTCCAATCTCATGTTTTTTTTTCCTAAATAAATAGCTGGAAAATGATCTCCTTTGTATACCAAAGGCTACTTAAATTAAAACTGTGTAACAGTTTGCATCATTCTAATGCAAAGGTTTTGCCTCCGTCCTGAAAACGGCTCAAAGGCAGCCGAGTCGCTGCCACGTCGCGTGGAGGGTCGGAGCTGGTGGGTAGCGAGGCGCTGACCGCAAAGCGCCCGCCTCTGCCGGGCCTGGGCCGGAGCAGACAGCACAGCCTGGCGCGCAGGTGGGGCTGGCTCAGCCCTCGCCCCGGAAAACGTCTTGTTTTGGCGCCCGTCAGGAGCAACCCTGATTCCTCCTGCCTGCGTCTGACCGTCTGGAGCAAGAGGATGCGACGTGCAAACCCTCACGCTTCCTGCCCAGGATCATATTATTTTACTACGTCCTCAAAAAAAGATCTAAGAGACAGAGTTTTTAAACAGTTCCCCAATTTCCAAATCTTCCCGGAGTATTTATACCACAAGGCAATTTAAACATCAGTGTTTCTGAAATCAGAAAAGGCAAATCATCAGCCACTTCAAGCAGGTCCTGCTTTGACATCAGAAAGTCAATTCACTCAGCTTAGCAGCATTCAATTCTCGACAACATTTTGTTCTGGGTCTCTGTCAAGTTATTCTAGGCTGTGAAATTGTCAGGAATGATGGATGACTATCAGCCTTCTGCTATCTTCTTTCCTTCTCCTTAGAGATTTGCGGCTGCTGACTGCAAAGCAAATTCCCCTTTTCTTTTTTGCACAACATACCAAATGAACAACAGTAATTATGAGAAAGCCTACACCACAATTATTTTAGCACTTAACTTTGTATTGACATCTGTAAGAGACAGAGCTCTCTAGATTGATTAGCAATGATATAGCTTCCTGCCTTTTACTAATATTGCTCCAGTCATCCTTTACACGCAATTTTCTCAAAAAAAACCCACTGTTTGTCTATCTCTTGCTATTTCAAAATTACAAATTGAACTAATTACAAAAAAAATTTTAATACGTTATGAACACAGCATATTATTATTATGTCAGCGTTTCACACTGTATAGTACTTTTAACATAATCAAAACTGACGTAAGAGAATAAGTTAAGGATATTAAATAGGATTTTGCTAAAGATGCAAAAGCTGCATTATTGTTCCAGGTCAAAATCCTTACTCGAACAAATCCTGTTTGTCCAGCCAAATGCAGCCGTGCTATATATAGGAAAAATTTTACTGAAGGCATTAAACCTCTTTACACAATGACAGAATTTGATGTCAAGTATATAAACCGTTTACTAAAACTAAGTACAGGAAAAAACATCTGGTCTGGGAAAAAAAGCAATTTAGGGAGGAAAAATGCTATAGTGAGCGAGCATAAACTGGGACATTCTTCAAGCCCATGCCAATTATAATCCAGTCTCTCATCTTCCCATTGTATACAAAATAACTGCAAAATTTTTCGCAAACACTTCTCTAGCAGTACCAGTACATTAATTAATCTTCATTACTCTCAGCCACATAGCTGTTCTTTTCAATTAGATATCATATCTGCTCAGCTCAGTACACACGGTTACATATACACGGTTAAACAAAAGTCTATTCCATCTCAGACATCTTGAGAAATCTAGGAATCTAGATTGAAAAATCCAGATACAATACTTCCCAAAAAATCACTATCAGATATCATCACCACTGCCATTAACCAAAAACTCAAATAAAACCAGAACAACTGCACTTGCTTCAAAACCTTAAATACAGCCTAAACATTTTCCTTCTAATCCATTAACGTGCTCCAGCCAGACGAAAGGCTCACATTTACCAGGAATTTTTCTCGATCTTGTTAGAGCTCCCTCATAAGTTCCCATTACGAAGCAGGAAACATTTGCAACTTGCTGCGAGATAGAATTTACAAAAGATGAGAGTGGATGTGTTTGAATAAGGTTATATTAACATCCTCCTCAACCTTTTTTTTTTCTTTAAATGCACTTTTAGAGTCACATTGTATTTGATTTAAATAGAAAGAGTTTAACTCACTAGACTCCTAATATGCATTTTCTGAGGCTGTTAACTAATTTGCAGTTGTCTCAGCATTCTCACCGTCAACTGCTTCCTCAGCTTTTCTAATGGATAATCATTTGATTATGGGATGATTACAAGAAAATTGAAAGGAAAAGAAATAAAGTACAGAAAAATTAGAAGCCTCTGCTTTGTAGAAAAAGAAAAATCTGAGCTATAATGTCAAAATTCCACTCGGTGCCTTCACATGACATTCTGCCACAACCAGCGGATGTCTCCGACTATTGTGAAGGTGCTATCATTTGATATGTATTTTTATTTATATAAAAAGTAAGCTGTTTGATGTAGTGACGTGCTCATCAGGAAACTAGGGACAGTTTCAGCTGGTATAAACATTAATTTACTTTCATGCTTTGAACTGTTGTGACAGTCATATTGCTTACAGAGGGCTTAATAAGTGTTTAAGCTTCACAGTTCACTACCACAAAAAAGACAAGAAGGTCAGTTTGATTTTTATGAACTTCTGAATATAAAAGATTATCTCTCTTAGAGAAAAAAAATGCATCTGTGGGCAAAACGTGCTCTTTAACACAACATTTGCATGCAGGGACTTGGCTGCTTTAATGGTGAATGATATCTTTGCACATTAACAGTTGTATTCACTCTGTAGAAATAATTGACTGAAAAAGTACATCTCAGCATGAATAGGGGTTGCAGAACTTGGTCCTAAATAAAATTACCACCAGCTTAGTCAAAAAATTTACATTTCAAACCAGGTCAAAGACTATCAAGCTGTTTAATCTAGAGATCTGTAATATATCAAGTCAAATTTTACATTTAAGGTAGCTAATCATTGGAACCATATCATCATAATTAATCCTTAATCAGATAAATTCACTCACTGGTATGTTCAAAAAGAATTTCCATCTTTTCCTGCAGTAGAAAAATGAATATAGCCTCTCCTAGGAAATGTCCTAAATGTCTCCCTCAAAAAGTCATTAGCTGGAATCTGCAGTATATAGTAACTTAATGTCAGAACGAGAGGTAACAGACCTAACAGTCCCATAATGAGACGAAATGTAATTTAAACAGTAATCTCATTACCTAAAAATAAATAAACCCCTTCTGCTTTACCTTTCAGACTTAGCTTAGTCCTATTTGTTTTATGTCCATTTAGGTTTCAACTTCAATCATATCGCAGAAGCTTTCACGCAGAAGAACTGTTGCAGCAGCTGAGCTCGTCTACAGTATTTGCCTGCTTGTAGCTTTTTACTCTGAAATTTCCCATTTTTTGCCAACTAGAAGGCATTGTCCCATCATAGAGCAGAGATAAGTGTTTAAATCCCATTATCAAGAAAGTTACCTCTTACCAGAGAACTTAGAACACTATTTAATTAAATATTCCTTTACTTCCAATGTCTTCATTCAATTTTGTTATACCAGTAGTAATAACCAGATATGTGTATAAATAAACCTTGCAGAAAACCTTTATATCACTATATAATATGATATTAGGTACTATAATCTTACAACTTGTAGTAATGTAGAATTCGTAACTGTGCTATCCTAAAAATGCCCATTTTTGAAAAAAAGAAAGATCTTGCGTTTGCATATCTGCTTATTGTATAAAAAATGGGAGGGAGGGAGAGAGAAAAAACAAATGAAAATATAGTCTCCTTCATGAATGTAATGGATACCATTAAATACTGAAAATTTGAATCTGCAACAAGACTGTACAAGGTATTACCAAAAACAAAATGAAAACCCCTGCCACTTCACAAGACATACATGCACAAAATGCCTCCAAATGAGTCTTCCAAGGAAGCCAAGTGAAACACAGACAAAGCCACAGTAACCGCAATTTCCCCAAAATCTTAAGGACAACATAAACATTTTCCCTCTCACATACTAGTATACTCCAGTCAGACAAAAAGCTTACATTTCACCAAAATTTTCTTGATCATACAGTATCTAATATACGTAGCTCATATGTGAGGTAGAAATTAATGCTTCTTCCTCGCAAGCAGGAAACATTTGCAACTTACTGTGGTTTAGAGTTGACAAAGGATGAGAGTAGCCGCCTTTAGAAAAGGTCATCTTTTCTGTGTCATGCTCCAGCCCTCCCCCAGATTATTTTTGATAACAAAAAGAGAACATTTTCAATGTAAAATAAGTATCAGCATGTCAAAGTTAATTATAATGTCTCGGAGGCTGTGTTGTTCTGTTACAGTGCTCTAAAATGTTTCAATTCTCATCATTTGGCACCTATTTTCAAAAGCACGTTGCTTGGGCCTTTTTAACACACGGTCATAAAAACAAGCAAATATGGAGTGACAGCTAAAATAATGAGGACAGCTAGAATATTACTATATGAAGAGCAATGCCATATTAGTAGAAAGGGAGGTCCCTATTTTGGGCAAACAGGTTACCCTGTTGGGCAGCTCTCTGGAGGAGCCACAAGAAGAGCACTTTATAACAGTTTTATTTTGTACATAATCATCTTTATTTTATATGTAATAATTCAGGGAAATGGCAGTTTACTTGTCATGTCATGTTTTTCTCTAAAGTCTGCATTTCTTCTCTGTCATGTATTAAATCAGCTACCTGAAGCTTAAATGTGTTATTTAAAGTAGATATATTATAATTTTTAAAAATTCCCAATCCATCATTTGTTTTTTATAAATCCATAAAACCATTTGCAATGTATTTGAAGGTAAAAACAGATATAAATTCCACAAATTTCAAGAAATTGAGAAAAAAGGATTTAAAGATGGAACTTTTCCTAGCTGAAGATTCTAAAAATATGCATGGAAATTCTACAGGCTATGGTAATCTTTTCTGAAATCAAATACATGTTACAGACTACAATCCTTTTTCTTCCTTTCTGCTCTATCAAGATTTATTTTCAGATGAGTTAGATTTTTGACAGAAGAACGTCACAAATATTTTGTTGTAACCTATCCTTTAATTAAGGCATTATATCACAGCTCAGCAAGGATGAGACTGTAGACAGCATCGGGAAAAGGTTGCTTTCTGAATACAAATGCCTTAAAGTGACTTAAGTTGCATTCAACCAACTCTGAATCGTGCCCCTTTTTTGTTATCCTTAAAGAATTAAACAATAAATTGGGCGATCATCACTTGACTACAACCACTTGTAGTTGCAATGTTTTTTAAGATCCTTTCCACTACAAGATATAAAGATAATTTTTCCAGAGATATGCCTCACGATTTCCATGCATTCAAGACTGACCAGATGAGGTATCACTAACACTGCAATCTTTTCAAGGAAGAAAAAGTGATTAGGACTTCTGTCACACGTCTATAAAAAATGATTACTTTTCTATCTTATGCAGACTATTACAAAAAGGATAATA
This sequence comes from Rhea pennata, assembly GCF_028389875.1. NCBI lineage: Eukaryota > Metazoa > Chordata > Aves > Rheiformes > Rheidae > Rhea > Rhea pennata. The sequence continues at coordinate 8,506,543 of NC_084670.1, read as the reverse complement.
ACTGAAAGCAAATATTTATTCCTATTTTCTGTTAAACTGCAGGCAGACTGGTGCCTAAGTTAATGCTAGCATTACCACCTGCAAAGGATAACACACCATCAAAGTTCAAACCATATGGTCACACTCTACCTTTTACATTTCTGAATATCTCCAAGACACTTTCATTCCTATCTTGAAAGTAATTTCAAAATAGATTATTACTCTTTCAACTATGGAGGGATGAACACGTATTTTAAATATTTTGATAGTGGTTTCCTTGAAATATCAGTAGCCATAGTGAAGAGTACAATTTTGAACCAAGCCTTTATTTTTTGCCCAAATGGAAAAAGAAACTAGCATATTTTTGGCAATAAATGTTTCCTACAAGACGCATTATTTTAGCTAGGTTAAATCTTGAAAGACAACACTATTTTCTTTCACAATCAAGTAGCTTATCTGAATGACTGCAGATAACACAGTTTGCTGCAGTCACCTTATCATTTGTCAGCCTTTCACACTTCTTAGCAACAAAAAAAGTTTTAAGTAGTCTGGTTTTGGAAGCTCAGCTAGAATTATATTTAAGATCTGCTCTGTTTATATTTTGTCTTCAGTCTGACAGTCACTGCTTGCCATAATACTATCAAGTAGCGCGACTATGGCTTAAGCAACAAGGAGCAGATGCCAAACTCGCTGGCGTTTCCACAAGTCTGCAGAACAGAGCAACCCAAACTCATCATGGTCCTTCTCCTTCTCCTTTTCCTTCTTCATCTTTGTTTCATGGCACAATCCACTAGCCCACATGACACCAGCCCTCATTTGTACCCTTCCTCAATGCAACATGACACTGTGATGCAGCACGCGCTGGAGACCAGCAGAGCTCGGGTAACACCTGTGCCATGACCTCCCTACGCGCCGCTTCTCCCCAGGGCTCGGCTGCTCATGCTCCAAGGATCCCTGGCCAGGCTCTGACACAGCCCAGCTGTGTAACTGCGGCTCAGATTTCTAGGAAATTGCTACAATCACGAGAAAGAGCCATGAGAAAGTCTGTAGAGAGGTAAAATTACAGAGAAAGACACCAACATGGAAAGGTATAAAATGCTCAGGAAAAAAAAACAATGAATTTAATTAGGAATCCTCAGGTCTTTGGATTCAGCTGAGAGTCATAATCTGGTGACATTGGCCATATCCTCCATGTTTTGGTGTCAATGTCAGTAGGTTAGGTGGAAGAAGGAGACTCAGCAACACTGAGGACAGGCTCTCACAGCCACAGAGGCCAGATGTTCTCCTCCTGGCTGACAGCCAGCAAAGGCCTTTCTAGGTGGGGAGCACACTAACACTCAGGTTAGTAGCTCATTAAACCCAAGTTCTCTTTTGTGCGTGTTGGACAAGGACAGTTGCTCTATACTTTATGCTGTGCACACTCTACTTGCAAAGACTTTTTGTGCAAAGCTAAAGATGCCCAGACAAATTCATCCAGAAAAGGGGTGGTAACAATACCTATGCTGACTTTTGTATAGGTTTTTAATGTTTGTGTACCACCATGTGTGCAACGTATTTCTTTGCCTTGCATACATTACTGTGTTTGGTGAGCATCAGCTTTGTGCCTTTCACATCCCACACAAGGTGTCTTCATCTCAATTACTTGGCAGAACGAGGCTGTCCAGCATTCAGCATCACTGGCTCTGGGCTGGAATTGCCCCTGTAAGGTGACATCCATCAGGTGAGGCCCCCGCTTCCCTGCAAGAGCAGGCAAGCCCAAGGGAGGTGTGGAATTAGTTAGGTAAAATAATCCAGCCTTATTCTGCTGTATCCCCAAATATCTCACAGTCGTTTAAAATATACTGGCACACCCAAACTGAAAACCCTTCAAGTTCCCTACTCCATACCCCCTTGGAAACCTTGCTGACCCTGCCAGCTCTCTCAGGGGCAATAAAATTCAATTTTGCCTACACTGCTGAGAAGAATTAAGCTGGCTCTGACACAGATAATAAGCAATGATCCCCTTGGACTAAGCATTGTACAAGGACATGACAAGTTGGTGCCCACCACAAAAAGATTGCAAGCGAATTAATGAAAAAAATAGGTTTACTCTTAGCTGTAAAACAGTGTAAAGTTGTAAATAGGAGTCCCACAGTGAACGGTCCAGCAATAGTACGAAACATTGCAGAACTTTTATTCCAAAAAATCAGGAATTGGGCATATTCTTAAATCATCTTCTTCAATACAGTCTCCTTTAACCACCCAGAAGCAGAGAGGAGGGAAACATCTGAAAGGGACCTGCTGTAATTATAGATGTCCCTGCATTCCAGTCTCTTTTTTTGCTCTAGTTAATTCAGTCTGCTGTTCTTGCCTTAACCTTGGTGTCCTCCCCTCTGCTACAAAATCAACATGATCATTGTAAAGTATTCCTCCTTTACGACTTTTAACAACTTGACCACATGAACAGAATATAATTCAGCACACCATTATATCCTCCCAGGTCTGCAAACAGGTAGAGGTGATAACTCTAAGCTGTGTGAATTGCACTTTTTTATCTCACTGATATTACTATTATTAACTATTTCACTGTGGATAATGTTAGCATAAACATCCAGCAAATTTGTTAACCTTACAGTCAAAAAAAAAAACACCTAACATCTTTCAAGTCATAAGGAATCCAGTTTCTACAACCCATCTGGCAAAATCTGGCAACTTTTTCTAATACTAATTTAATGAACTGCTTGGCAAATCTGCAGCAGCATGAAAACAGACCATTAAATTCAACAAAATATAAACAGCTCAAGGTGCCGCTAAGCAAATGTAGTACAATGATGCTTTAAATGGTGACTTCCAGTCAGTGGTATTCCCAGCTGTAAGGCATTTTAAGTGGAGCAGCACAAAGCCTCTAGGACTCATTTCAGAAGGTTCTGCAAGTGTTTTCTCAAGGGTTTACACCTATCTGTATGTATTGGTTTATAGTGTGGAAAACTCCCAGGGCCATACCTAGTGTCTCATTCTTTTTATTACAGACTCTGTATGGCTGCAGGCGCGGGAGTATCATTGCTATAAGTATCAGGAGGCCTGAGGAAAAGCTCTTTGAATAAAGCCAGGCTAAAATTCTGTGTGGACAAGAAAAGTGGAGCATTTCTGAAGACCAAGAGGAGAAACTGTGAAACCCAACTGTCCATAGAGATTTCTGCCTACAAATGCTGCATACAGCATCAAAGCAACAAGCATTCGTGGGCTATCAGACCATTCTTCTTGTCAATTCTGAGGTTAGCCACCCAGTTGCCAATGGAACAGTTTTGCCTTTTTGTACAAAATTCAAAATAGCACTAAAATTTCAAAGTAAACTGGCTTTCTTGAGAGCACATTAAAAATACCAATTACTGAAAATATATGCCATTGAAATGGGATTATATTAGATCATTTTTAAAGTGCAGTCCTCAGAATGTAAATCACACGGAGTGTCCACAATATTACTTGCAGTCTCCAGAGGAGATTCTGTGAAAGGAATGTATCTAAATGCACTACAGTGTACAAAATTGAGTATGTGAGCCTATCATTTCTATCCATAAGGGAAATGTTGCTTCTCATTTTTATCTACATTAATTAAAAAGACAAATGTCAAAAAATAAGTAGCTACATGGAAGAGGAAATGATTAGGGGGGGAAAAAAATTATCTCATTTCTCTTCAACTAGTCAGTAGACTAGGATGTTCATTGCACATTGTCCAGTCCTCTTGTTTCTTAAACCATTCAAAAATCAAAACTGGAGAAAAACACAAATACAAGTCATTCTAAATAAAGTGGGGTTTCCAGGTGTATCAAAAATACAGAAAAATATGCCCTAAATGATTCTGACTTTGCCCAATGTGAAAATTCACAGTATTCAACATGCCTCAAAACTCTTCATTACTTATTTGCTATAGGTGGTCTAGGAGACACATAGTAAGAGCAAACAGCACACAACATAATGCTTCTAACTGTCACTGAAATCAGGCAGAATAGATCTCCAAATTCAGTGCCAATTTCAGAAACATGCTTTAAAAATTTGATTTCTAAAATTTCCATTTATTCTTTAACAGGATGTTTTTAGGTTATTCAGAAACTCACAGACCATATTGTTTTTTCTTGGGTCTTCCTCTCCTCCTGTGTATCAACTTAGATAAAATTCAGCAAAATGCAAAATTTGTTATCATATGTTTATCTAGAAATGTATTCAGAACTGTTTGGAGAGGGCGGCTCTTTTTAAACCTCTGTGGATCCTTGCTTCTTTAGGTCAAGCATCTTCTGAATTTTCTTTCTATGCTCAGCATATTTTTTCTTACCAGGCTTAAATCATTTAATAATCCTATTGCGATGGAAAACAGTGTCTATGTTTCAGAATACTTTTTATCAGCTGTTTGTTTTCTTCATCTTGCAGGTTCTCTTATTTTTCCTCCCCCTGGATGCATAGCTAGCTGTAACATAAAGTATTTAAGGACATGGATTTGTCACCTCTGCAAAATTCTCTTCAGGATTGACTATAAGATGCAACCTTCACTTTTTCATCCAGCTGTATTTCACATTTTCCTGTTTTATTTGGCACACTTAAACTAGATTCAAAATAGGTTTTCTACTTAGTCATGAAATAACTGTGACAGGATATGACAGCTGTGCAAAATGGAGAAGAAGACCTTTAAAAGGTTCACAAAACAGGATACTGGGAGTCTGAGACTGTGCTACCACATGTACTGCCAAGCAAGAGTCAATTAATCAAGATATTGTGGCAGGAAAAATGTTTTCTCAAATTTTTGACACAGAGCTGAGGCTCGTTTGTCATGGGGCACTATTAAAAAACCAGTTTTCTATCATATTTCAGCCTTGGCTCTGGCACTGATACATTTCATAACCTTGTTGAAAATCATATGACCTCTGTGAACCTCATTTTTCGTCTGCAAAACAGGAACAGTAGTACCAACCAGGCTCCCCAGGTTGTTATGCATCTTAACTAATTAATATTTGTAAAGTAATAGGATTATCAAATGAAACATTATTTATAAATGCAATTATTATTATATCACTGATAGTGGATAAACAGGGAAGTCCAAAGAGAGGGAAGACCAGCTTCATTGCCAATGCATCAGCTTTCTGCCATGGCTCTCATTAGTCCTACAGTCCTGCTTTCCCCAGTTTGTTCTTCTGGTTTTTCAAAAAAAAAAAAAAAAAAAAAAAAAAGATCTGCTCCTTAAGCTGGAAGTATATTTGCAAATGAAGTGACAGAAAATATACGCAGAGATCAAGTGGAAGGCACTGAAGAACTACCAGGTGCTGCTAAGGTGAAACAGCATCCCGCTGAACACAGTGCAACCCGATCTAGCTCCTAGTAATACTACAGCCAGGTGAAAAAGATGTTGCTTAGGTCCAAAATTCTGCAAGGCATTCTCAGTCGCCACTGCAGGACTAGCAGCATAACAGCAGAAGCAGTTCAGCCAGTACAAAGACTGACATTTATCTGAAAGTATTTTTAATAACGGTTCCACTTTTTACAAAGACTATTCTCAGTAACACCTGCCTCCTCCTGTTATCCGGAGGAGGCATTTCTATGGCTCTAGTGTGAAAAAGGGGGGGGGGGAATTGAGCAAGCCTACTCGTGCTGCTAAAGAAAATGGTGTCAGAATTAAAACAAATCTGACGTGTATTTTGAAAGCTTGCTCTGCCTAGATAGGTTTAAAATATAAGCAGATTTTCCAGTAAATAAGCAAGTAAACAGGAGAGGAGGGCACGATAAGGAAAGGACCAAGTCAACACACGCCTCGGAAAATGAGAGCCTACAATTAAGAAATAAGATAACACCGGGAGGCTCATCCCTGTTCCAGTCGCAGATGTGTCTACATGATTTATATGTGAAAAAAAAATATCAAAACAAACCAAATCAAAATAGTCTTCACATTTATGGGGCTGTGAGTTTGTACTTTTCTTCAGTTACACAGTGATAATTAAGAGAAGACATTTGAAACACCCACTTCAAAAACTGAACATATTTAATATAGGGTAAGATAACGCAGAACTTAGTAAGGATGTCAGCTCAGTCTAAAATCATAATTACTGTGTACAACTTGCTCCTGAGGGGTTTTCCCTGTAGAAATAATTGCATTACTTCAAGTTCCTTTTATTAAAAAAAAATTACAGATAGGCATAACATATAATTTTGCAAACAAAAAATAGTGTTTTCCTTTTATTTCCAGATTTTATATTTTCCTGACAAAATGCTGCAGACTGCAGGGAAAACAGTAGCATTCAGCTAGGAGTAAACTTTAACACTTTGAATCAGATTATACTTAAATTAAATAGCTGCACAATTAATGATGGAATAAGTAAACTTCCAAATTACCTGAAGTAAAACTTTAATTTTCATGATTGTGTTATGTGTAACCCACTAGCTGGACAACTACATTCACTTCTGGCTCTCATCTTACCTAAAAGAAAAATATGATTATTCTAAAGAAACAAGCAGCTACAAAAGTTGACTAGATGACATATTCAGACTGTAAACACGATAGAAGTTGTGTGCCTTGTTTTTCCACAAAAAATATTACTTAGCCTTCTGTAGTGCACATACCGCCACCCCATAATTTCTGATCAAATCTGAAAGTTTCGGTTGAACAACATATCTTCAAGAATGATATCTGGTTGTTTACAGGCTCCAGAAGATGGAGAAGTCCATTAGGCTCTTCAGTCAGCTGCTCCAAATGTTAAATGTGTCTCACCGCTGAAAATGTACGCTTCGTGTCTACAGTCTGGATTTGTTCCCATTTACTGGCAACAAAAGCTTTTGGTCTTACGCTTTTGGTCGCTAAAGGCCGAAGACTGGCTGCCCCCCGGCCTGTGTAAGCACGCGTAGCGAGTCTGAGCAGTGCTTGGTGCGACGGCCTTGGAGCCCTTGGATACTGCAGCAACACAAGTAATAGACCGCAGTAAGTGACTAAAAACGGCATTTATATTACCTATGGTTGCCTTAGGTGTGCTGAAAGTGCTGGTTCCTCCGGTCAGTCTCTTCAGCTCTCTTCTGTACCCCTTGCTTGCATTATGTTTGCTCTCCTTTAAATCGGAGGCAGCAGAAAAGCCCATTTCAATCCGTAAGTTCCTTTAGAAAGTGATTTCCTTTTGTTGGCAAAATCCGATCTCATGTTTACAAATATATAGTTACCTGCAGAGATTTGTAACATCTACCAAATCATGTGCAACATATTAACGTTGGATAACAGTAGAAAGATTTTTTCTCATGTATCTATTCACCACAGAGGCTCTTCTCAAATGCTGCAAAAGCAGCCTCAGTCTTCATAGATATTTCCCAAAATGTACATCCTACCACTCACAAATCAGCCTCGAGGAAAAGGGGAGAGGAATACAGATACCTGCCTTTACTTTAAAGACTGTGTGTCCATTTTTTTCCTTTGTAATTGGAGTTAGTAGTACATGATTTTTTTGTTTCATTTTGAAATGAATCAGCATTTGCTCACTGTCTGCTTATTGACCATAGTCACATTTTTCCCTACTGGATTTCAGACTCTCAGGCTTGTAAAGGAGATATATCACCCTTCCATTGAAAGTAAAAAGGCTAAAAGCAGAATAGAAATGCAGCAAGAGAGATAACTCACTACATGTTGTAATCCCTGTGCAATAAAAGAATCTCTGTGTGCTATTAACATGTTAAGAATACGAGATAAAAGCATATAGTGAAGCTTAAATTGATGGTTCTGAGAACATCCATCAGAAATTTACTGTGCACCAAAACGCAGTTAGCCTGCCCTTGTTTTCTTCCCTGCGACGGGATATAATATTGTCAGTCAGCATGAAACTACTTGTTAAACAAAATTCAAAGCCACCTCACAACAGCACCTCAGGCTCGAACACCCTTAAGCTTGGGAAGAAAGATTTCGTCTTGAAGGCTTAATCCAATTGCTACAAGTGGGCTGCGCATGAAGGATGATCCAAATAAACCTTCCACGTAGGAGGAGTTCACTTTCGGTTTTGAACTCTGGGCTTGTCTCCACAAATTTCACAAATCAGCTGTGAAAACAATTCCATTCAAAGTGTGAAGTAGATTTCTAAGCTATTCTGTAACTCATTAAGTGTCTGTTAAAAGTCAAATCAATTATTTCTTCATAGACACTAAACAAGCTCCAACTGCATAATACATAGAAGAAACGCTATTTATTAAGTAACAAGTCTAATTATTTCCTGAATGATCACATTCTCTTCCCCTTAGAAATATCATTTCCTTTGTTCTCACAGCCTTAAACTTCATCCCCACTCATTTTTGTCTTCTTTACAAATTTCCTTGAGGATTTACAGCCTTGTTTGGCTATAGAAAGTAGCTAAGTGAGAGAGGAGGAGTTTATTCCAAGCAGCTTTTTCAAGAAAGAAAGAGTGTTTACACCCACTCTCCAGATCTGGGGAAAGCTGGTCAGCTCCTCATGTTTAATATCATATTTTGAATGAAGAGAATTTGCCTTTCTCCAGACAATAAGCTCCAGGGCTTCCAAAACTGATGCCAGCTCTGTGAGAAAATTAAAAACATCCAGATAACTTAAAAGGTGATGGAAAGGGATGAGTTATCTCTGAATGACCTCTGTGCACAAGGCAACTGAGCCTGTGCGGAGCCTCACTATTGTTCAGTAGAACTTATTTGATAAAATGAAGATGATGACAGCTTTATTTTCTTTATCGCAATCTTCTTCTCCCGTTCTATCTTCATTTTAAGTATTCAGCACTATATTTTATTAAGCATAATCTGATTACATGAAGACACTGTGATGGTATTTCTATTGACTAGGATATTAGAATAACCTTGAAAAACATAATTCTTTTATAACACTAAACAATCCTATTAATATTTTGACCTCTGCTCCCTGTTCACACTAACCTTCACAGAGTTCATAGTACAGAAGTAGATACTAAATGAGAGCGATAAAGTGCATATATAAAAATATATATTTACATATTATATATATGTATGTAATATGTATATAAATATATTTACACAAATACATAGAGATGCTTAATATACATGTATTTCTACATGTGTACGCATGCATGTTCCCCTACACACACATGCATAAACTACCTCTAGCATGCAGTTGTGAAGATCAGTCTTCAAACTCGTTCAACCATTCAAAGGCCAGCAAATTCCAGAATTTCAGCATCAGGCTGTAATTAAACTTGTTGAAGTCCGAAAAGGAACAGGCTGGATTGAAGAACAGAGAGGTTCCTTCACAGGAGGCCAAGCAAAATAGCCAGTAACAGCGTCCCTGTGCTCATGGCTCATGCCTGACCTGTTCTGCCTGCAATAGCCAAACTGCTCACCAGGAAGAGAGAAGCAACATTATCTAAGACAGTGGTACAGCCTTCACCAATCTTGACCCCATGAAGTCACATTTTTTCCCTGTCAGCTACAGATTTGCCCCAGGGAGGTCCAGCTGAGCGGTGTGCAAGCATGCCCGACTCCTTTGCAGCGCTGGCCAGCCCTATCCTTTTCCCCATCACCACTGCAGTGCAGAGGAGAGGGCCTGGATTCAGCAAATGAAACAGCAATATAAGCATGCAATATGTGCAGCAGAGATGTGCAAATAATTGATTTCCCAATCTGACAGCTGAACAAAAAGTGAGTTAGGATTGGGAAAGAACATGGAAGCCCGTTTTTAAAGTCGTTTTATTTAGCCTGAAGAAACAACTAATTAAAGTCTATTAGATCATGGCCCTAAAAGTCAGGAAATTTCAGGAAAACCTCCATGGGAGATATCCCATTGAGATGTCCCTACTGCACTGAAATCAGAGAAAGAACAGATTCCAAATTTTCCTTCCACCTCACTTGAGTATCTAAGCCATGGAGGTAAATCTACTCAGCAGTATTTTTCCATTTCTAATGTCACAACATCCCTTATGCAGTCTTGCTCAGCTCATAGATATTCAAGAAACTGCTACAATGTTTGTTCTCTGATAGCCAGCTACTTGGACCACATTACTCTTTGAAACCCTTTATAGGTTTTCTTTTCATTTTTGCATTCAAGTTATTCACCTTCACACTACAGAACCCACTATAGGCTGAAGCTAAACCATGTATTTAAGTAGTTTTGTTTCAGAAATTCTTCACTCCCTAAAGCATAAAATAAATCCTAGTGTATTGTATATCAAAATGTGATGAGCAATAATGAGAACAAAATAATAAAGTTGCAGTGATTAAAGAATTATTTAATGAACAGAGCAAGCCACTGCTCTGCTAGATGAAGATAAATCTATAGTAACTTCAGTGAACTTACTGAGATTTATATGGCTGTCCCTGGGGACAAAATCTGACCCATAGACCTTTGAGAAGTAGATTAGGTCTATGAGGTTTTGTAAGTAGGACATAGGCTAGGAATATATCACATTTTAAGTAAAAAGACTGTTCTTAGAAGTGAAGGATTTTGCACTTGTTGGAAGGTGCTTGTCAAATGAGAAATAGGAGAAAAGGAGGAACTGAAGAATAGCAAGCAGTCTTATGTCATGGGTAGCCTTATGAAAAGAAGCCTTGAATAGAGTGCACTATAAAGAAAGAATATTGTTATGTTTTCTGACAAGGATCTGGTTTGCTAAGTGATTCTTGAACTCCACAGGGGGACTTGTCTCTTCACCTTGATTTAAAAGAACATACACACAATACCACTTAAACTCAAAATATGCCCAGGCTCTCTTCTGATTTCCCTGAAAGAAACTCAAAACCAGGCAAAACAGATGGTAACGAAGCCCTTTTCTTTAGCTGATACTGACTGTACCTACAACTCTGAAACGAGTGAGAACGGTTTTAAGAGGAAAAACAGGCCTTCCTTTATTTTTTAATCGTCAGGGTTTATGAACAAACAGTAAGTTATTATTCTGATTATTTTCCACAGTGTGTTGGCTCACTGCGGAGTCAGCCAGGCTAACTGATACTGTGAGATACTAAGCTCTCCCTTTTCATCAATTTCTACAGGAGGGAAGAGCTCAGTAGCTTTTTGGAAGAGAAGATCAGTTCTTCATAATAAAAGAATGACTAGAGATTATTTATCATTTTGATTAGAGACAATTTCCCCATACATCTGCTGTTTCCTATATCAGACTGCATAGAAGCAGGCAGTCTTTGATGCAGTTATAGGTATTATACGTAACTCTCACTGGGCTGGAGTTCATCTTTTCCAAAAATACGTGTTTATTTTACCATTTCTATCTTGCATGTTTAGCTTATATTTGCAAGTGAAAAAATAAGTCCCGCATCATCGCAAAACACCAATCCACTCCAATCAGTGGAGGAGAGCTTACAGTGGCAAGATGCTCTGATGATGACTGGAACGGCAACAGAAATTAAAACAAACTGTTAAAAATACTTGTTATTATCTATTCTTTCAGGGGATAAAAAGGCAGAAAAGAGCACTAAGAAGTGTGAGATTGAAGAGAGCCTTTGTTACCATAGATACTGGGCAGGTGTGTCATTTGCAACTATAAGCACACATTTGATAAGAGGCTTCTGACTGCAAATGCACCTGAATAAAATAAGGAGGAGTTCAAAAAAAAAGGGGGGGGGAAGAGAGAGAGAGAGACTGAGCTGTTTCACACCTCCAGCTTTTCTTGCAGTTGATGTGCTATCAAGTCTCTGAAATTTCTATCTAAACAAAGAAAGAGCAGATTTTTAGAATTTGGGTTGTGAGCTTTCAAATATGTTCATCCTTCACTCCACCACTTTCACGTAGATTTTAATACCAAATACTCATGAGATGAGTGGTGTTTCTAGACATCCAAGTCTTTCTTTCAAACCTTTCTGTCTTGATACACACAAGTTGAAAAATGTTAATTTTCCTCTGGAGATTTGTGAGAAAAGTATGGGGGAAATATAGCTGATGGCAACAATTGTTGTTCAGAAAAGAGACAAAATGTTTTAAAAAAACAATTTCTAAAAATTTCCAAGTGTATATTAGCGATGCACTTGCTAATACCCAGCAGCAGTAGCATCCTACACAAAAATGATACCAAGCTACATTCAAATTACTAGTCCTAACACCACAAATATTACAGACAAAATGTTAATGCATAAGTTAAAGGCAAAAGTCAGCCTTCTTTGGATGTGTATGTATATGTGATTATCTATGAAAAATTACTGAATTATTTGGGGGCTTTTAATCTTCCCCATCCAATCTCCATTGTAATCCTTACAAAGAAAATGAGTGGGCATAATGGGAATAAAATCCCAGCCTGGAATACAAGCCGCTAAACAGGAAGTCAGTCTGCCCAGTTAAACTTCGTACTAGATTATTTGTGAGATTTTCCTCTGTGAATTTTACTTGTTACTTCTGGACAAGTTGAAAACTGTCTGTCATTTTGCTGTCTTTTGGTTCTAATTGAAGAGTGAAAATGGAGGTACAAAAGTAAAACATTGACCTAAGCCTTTCAAACCTCCAAGAACAAGTCTAATTTAAGCTATGGACAATGACTACGGACAACTTTATCTTAACTATTTTAAGTACCTGCGCATGTCACCTCATTTTATGTAATAAAAAATAAAGATACACAAAAGAACTTCATTTTTATCATATCAACATTATCAAGAACTATTTCCCTGAGAGAAGTACAAGAAATATAGCTTCATCAAGACAGCAGAAAACCATGAGTGAGCCAAAGCATTGCATGTACTTCATCAAAGAAAGGGTAGGCCTGAGAATAGAGAAGCACTAGTCATTAGAGGAAAATTAATGATCATGTCTTTACCTTAAATATCCTCTTCGTGACTGTGAATAATAACAACTTCCTATATCTAAACTATGGTTTTAATTCATTCCACAGTCATAGGCAGAAATGACTTCCAGTATTCCAATGATAAAATTACACTTCAGAGCAACTATGTGAAAATGGCTTGCTGCTTTTCTCTAGTTGGCCATCCTCAACTCTGGAAGAATAGTTTTGGTTCTGCCTAGAACTGATAAACTACATTATGAGATTGAGAAAATTTGATTTTCTTCAAGCTCTCTCCATTTTTTCATCATAACGTTACCAGGAGGACCATGTCATTAGTGTGATCCTTGATGTATGCAAATGGTATGATAAAGCCTAAGGTTATATGCTCATGCTTCAGATGTATGGTTTTCAGAAAGTAGTGTGTCTTAATTCTCAGGTTTTCAAAATGCCTTCTTTCAGATAAAACAAACTGTGTCCTGACCACATGATGTCACTGAAGCTCATACTTCACAAGAGCATGGGATTTTGCATTGCCATCCTAGTCAAAATGCAATACTCAATTCCTCTTATTAACTTTAATTAGATACAGTCATGTACTTCAAGTTGATGATAGTATAGACTTCTATGACTAATTACTCTCAGTAATCATAATGGTAATAAAAATCTTTGTATAGAGCAAATTATCCATTAATTGAAAGTTAATCTCATGAGGCCATTTACTAATTTATCCATTTATATGTTTCTGTTAAAAGCAAACAATATATATATGTGTTTCAAAGATGCAGAAGCATAAAATACTTTTCTGAGATTATCTTGAGGCTATATTCCAAATGAAGAAAACTTAATTCTTCATCTCCAGCCATCAAGTCTCACACAAAAGAGCTATTCGAGCTGTGGAGCATATCATCAATTTATCTGCCGGCAACAGCACTGCCCAGCTCTGAGCGCTAAAAAACCCCATCTACCTACTTCAGTGATCATTTACATTTGCTAGTACACTAGCAATGCCCTTCTATCTGCCAGCAAACAGCTTGCTTTCCCTCTAAGATTCAGCACCTTTACATCACAGAAAATATTAAGCATGGAAATAGTATTAGTTGAGTTTTTCTTTAGTTCATCTCCACACTTCTAGTTAGTAAAAGAGCTGTAGGAGTAACAAACCCCTCCATGTTCAAATTCAGCAAAATTGCCTTTCTTCTTCAAAAATACAGTAGATTGCCTAATACTGAATCCTTCGCCTTCTTCTTCTTTCATGATAATACTGAGAGTCAAACAACTTTCAGTATTAAACTTTGTTTTCTGAATAGATTCACAGAGAAGTTCATCAGCGGCCACACAGAAATTCAGCTGTCTGAGTTTAACATCTTAAATTAGCACAGTCTGGATTACAACAGAGACTGGGACTAGAGAAAGCTCTAGTATCGTTGCCAGACAGTCTTCGATCCTTGATGACTGGAGGCACTTGTTTACTCTTACATTCATGGACCACAGCAGCTTTGAAAATATTTGATCACCAGACTCTTCTGACCCACACCAGAAGGAAAGTCTATCGAAATGCTTTAAGAGAATGCAAGTCTATCCCGGAAGGACATATGCAGCAACGCGGACTACACAACCTCCTCCAGACTTCAGCTACAAAAAAATTCCTGTCATCAAAATTGGCTCAGTGTTTAGCCAAGACCATTTGAAGAACAATCAGTGGGCTGTTGAAATTAAATTCAGGAACAATAGTGGTCAGACCCACTGAGAGCAGATGATACTTTGAGAAATTGCTATTGCAGTGCAGTCTTTTTTAGCTGGAAGTACCCATCTGCAACTGTCCGAGCCAGTCTTCAGTCTGATGATTCACAGACTCGCAAGACACTTCACCACAGAATCTGCCATCTACCTGCAATTTTGACTAGAAGACTATGCCATCCTTAATTTGATGACCTACTACTGTGGTCTCACCATGCTGCTTCCCTCTACTGCCTTCCTCTCCCACATCCCATGAGATCCTTCCCATCTGCTGTTACCACTGCACAACTTCAGCCTCTCACCTGAAGAAGGCAACAGTAGGAGACACTAGGTTCAGGCATACTTCCCTTTCTTTGATGCTGTGTCTTTTCTGTGGTTCCTCCTGACGGAGACACCATTCATAGGAAACTTCCAGCTGTGCAGAATGCAGCCATGACTTCCTAGCAACACAGATTTCCAAGAACACACCAAAACTCTGGTTCCTACATTGGTTTCTCATAAGTTTCAATACGTTGTGGTCCTCCAAGGGCTCTGTGCACTCATCTCAGGGTATCCAAAAGACAGCCAAAACCTCCATAATAAGGATTTTTGCCAACAGTCTACTTCTGAGGCAGAAGAAGGGTAAAGCGTGAAGATCCTTTATAAAAGGGATAGAACTTTTAAACGAGCTAATTTTGGAGGCTATGATAATTTGGAGGCTATGATACTTTCTCATTTGACCTTTTGTCTGGTAACGAAACCATAATGCAGTTTTAAAAACAAATTTATATTTTTTTAAAAAAAATCATGATTTCCCTACAGGACAGAGGTGTGCATCACTGATGATGAATCTCGTGTCTATGACAATGCTTTAATGAAAACAATAGGTTATATTGCTGCTATTTCTAATTCAGAATTGTGCTTTTTGTGAAGTTTTGTTCAACTAAATGGAAAAAGAGCCTAACACATAGTTACTTGAACTACAGCACATGCAGATAGGACATTTAGTTCTGACCACACTAATTTCTAGCATTCTTATGTTTTCCTATATATTTATTTAATATTATATTAAGGTACAGTTCATTTATGAAAGCTGTTAAGGAACAAACCAGAAATTGTCTCAGACTTGGGTCAAATGAAAACTAAGTATTAACTACTGCAAACATGGGAAAGCACTACTGTATTACTATATTTTTTTCAAGGAATTTAAATTCTGCATTTAACAGTGGTAATGGTTGAGAGATAATCCCTAGAACCACTTAAGACACAGAACTTTGTTACTGCTTGTCCTTATCTGGATAATCAAATAATAAAGTCCAACTGGCTACCAAAGCAGAGCTTTCAAGCTAACTCTAAAATACTTTAAATGTAATTTGTTCAGTAAACTGCAGTACATTAAATTTCTATATTAAGTAAATTATAAGGAAGAGTGCACTTTGCAAAATTAAAAAGTGCTCCGTTAACTTATCTATTATTCCTCTGGGAAAGTTTCCAAAGTGTGTCTAGTACAATTAGATACTTTCTTTATGGACAGTCTATAGCCAGGAAAAAATTCTTACAACTCAGCAAATGTGTTTCCAGTATTATTGTAGACTCCTTTTTATTTTCCAAGGTGAAACTCTCTGATCACAAACACCATTTTTCTAGGTTGTATGGGCAGATTGAAAACTTTTAGATAAAAATAACTACCTAACTCACTATCTGGCAGTTGGAATAAAAGAAACATTGATCACTCGCATGCTTTTAAATGACTTTCTTTTAAAAGTGCTCCTTGGAAATGGATTTAGAGTGAAAGTAATTGGGATACATGATATAGTGGATTTATTTAAGTAGAGTCCCACTGTACAACAACTAACAAATTGCCTTCCTCACACACTATAGGATATAAATGAGAAATTATTTTCAACAAGTTATTTTTATAAGAACAGATACCAATGCTTCACAAGGATGTGAAAAAAACTTGACCTAAATTTGGTTTGTCTGTAAAGCCTGTCATTCTGAAGCATATTTTCATTGTTTGGACACTGAAGCTGCGGAGTGTAGGAGTCTCAGATAGCCACCTGTCTATCATTTAGATGAAACAAATGATAAATGTTTTCTTTAATCATACTCTCCCTATTAATTACCGTAATGACAGAAGTCTTAGTTATGTGTGAGACAGCCTCCCTTTGGACCTTGATAGGTCAAGCCCAAGAAGAAAAAAAGATATACAATAAGGGGACTTCTTAGTGAGTTAGAAATGACTGTAAGAAAACAGAAAGTCAACATCCCTTAAGGGATTGTTGTATTTTGTTACTGTATATGAGCCAAAAAAGCATGCTGAAACTGCAAATATAGAAGCTTATAGATGCACCAAATAAAAGGTCAGGGCACACGCAGAATTTCACACCAGGCACGTTGAGAGCTCTGCAGGAGTATGAGGACTATGAATGTTAGATACAACAGGGATTATCACAAAGCTCCTCTCCAAAAAGAAATAACAGCAGCTGAGAAACAATGAATACCTGCAACAGAGTATCTGAACTTCTGGTAAATAATGTGATTGCTAGAATTTAACAGTAAATACTCCCCCAGCATCTTCTGCTTTTAAATACTATGATCCTAGGCACATTGACAAGGTTGCCTGTGAGCAGTAGTCATGTTAAAAACAGAAAACAACGAAGTCTCTGAATATCACAGCTCAGTCTCACTTTCCACTCACTCATTAAAGGTTTCATGTCCTTGGCTGTGCACAATGTAGCTAGAAGAGCATTAGACGGACAATCTAAAGGTTCCTGGTTCAAGCCCAGGCTTCAGCAAGGGGGGAGGAGGCGGGTCCTTGTTGCTGCAACCCTGTCTAACATGCTCTAGGTGACCTTGCTGGAGTAGGTTGGACTAGATGATCTTCAGAGGTCCCTTCCAACCTTACCAATTCTATGATTCTATGATTTTTAGCAGCTGATACATGGTTGGGACATGCTTTTCTAAACATGCTCAAATAACAGAAATTTGCCAGGTGAGATAATTGTACACAGTTGTCGGAGAGGACAGCATCTATATCATGCTGTTACTGTAACTGGCTGCTAACTATAAGATGATTAGACAGATGCCTTCTACATATCCTTTGCATTTGCATGAGTGATACATTATTTAAACAAAACCATTCCAGAGTCTTCTAACTGCAGTATCTCTAAAGGACCGAGACAGGTTTATGATCAGTTGGATACTTGGCAACTATAAATACACTCACACTTTTATTTCCACACTACATCTCTTCATGAACTAGCTCTCCCAAGGCATTGCCACAAGGTGGAATGCCACATATTGCATGTTGAAAAGCCTGGTGAAGAACAAACAGTCTTTGATAGTTTTCTGGCTGGAGACAGCTGGTGCTGATTCAGGTACAGTGTAGCCTGGCA
Organism: Rhea pennata; assembly: GCF_028389875.1. NCBI lineage: Eukaryota > Metazoa > Chordata > Aves > Rheiformes > Rheidae > Rhea > Rhea pennata. The sequence goes on along the minus strand of NC_084670.1, from coordinate 8,488,743 downwards.
GACACTGTCATTCACATTCTCAACCCCTTTGAGGAGTTAGCTTGAAAAATAAGCTCAAGAGATGCTTGTATGTGTGTCATCATACCAGCTGTCAGGGCTCTGACAGTCCCACCTCAGCATGCGAGTGCTGGATCAAGGCAACAAGGCCAAGAAAGAGAAAGTGTTATCTTGTCTCTCTGAGCAGTTTAACAGTGTGGTGCCAGTAAAGACACCGTGTAGCATGAATTCTGATTCCTTAGCTCGAGTACTTCTCTGCCAGTTCTTGATTTCACCAAGACAATGCCAGAACTGTCACACACAGTCAAGCTGGGGAACATCACGGGAAAATCCCAGTCATCTGAGAAGCAGTAATAAAGACCAAAGAGCATCATCCAGCCCACCTGGAAGCTGCAAATGTAATGAGCTATTTAGAAAAGATAATGACAATCTCAAGCTCAAGTGACTATCGTTTCTGCCAAATACGAACCAGTTCTATACGTCACTGAGCTCACTATGCACAGCGTAGGTCTTGCTGAATGGTGGAAGTCTAATGCTAGCTCACTTCCACATCTTGCAAACCTGGCTTTGTCTTCGCTTGGAGCTCTTCCCAGCAACGTTCTTTCTGAGAGGCTCTTCAGCTACACTGAGGATGTTACATCTAAAAACAGATGCCAGCTCCTGCCAGCAAATGCAAAATGGCTTGTCGCTTTGAAATGTAATCTGCCCACGCTTGAATTTTGTATCAGTGGCTATTTGTAATTTTTTATTCAGGATACTTGTGTACATTATGAATCTAATTTTGCAGAAAATTTCTCATAATTGTTATCACATAAAACAAAGCACTTATCAGATATCTTCCATTTTAATTTTTAAATTGATCCATAAGTATTAAAAATCAAGCAGCACTTTCTTTCACTCCCCTGGATTCTTTTTCCTTCTATTCCTCAAGTCTGTGAAACATTTGTCACAGGTAGCATATACAAAATGCATTGGCAGACACTTGCCTTCCCACTCTTCACTATAGAAAAATCCTTAAACCTTTGGGATGCAAACTGTAAGCAGGATTTTAATTTTCGGTGTTTGTACATTTAATGCATAGCAAATGATTTAACTGCTACTCTTGTTTACTTGAGTCTTAATTTTCCACAGCAACCCTGTGGAAAGGAGGACAAAATACTCATTGTTTCATACTCTGCACTCTGGTCTCAAGATTGTATTTAATCCTAAGAGGGGAGAAAAACACTCTCCTTTAAAGGAAATAGTAAATGACAATCAGGTCACACCATCTCTAATTTTAATCATTGGACTTAGATGCACTAGACCACCTTCTGGAAATGCTTCCCAGTATTTACAGTACCAATACCTACCTCCATTGGCTATGTGGGGAAAAGTTCCCCCGAAAGGTGTCCGAATTGTAGCATGGTTACGTACCTACAATAGCCTAAAGTTACGAGCAGCACTCTGCTGCCCCTCCTTCCCAAGCCTCTCCCAACCTCTCCTTTCCTTCCCACAGCTGCATGCCCAAAGGGGTCCCATGCAGTGCCAGCCCCTCACTTCTGCACTTATTCTAGTCACTCTGAAGCCATGGAGGGAGGGGAAAAGGGAGCTTTTCTCCCCAAATAAGGACTTCTTTCCCAACCTCCCAGCATTAAACCAGTACCTGGGTTGCTTGTGATGTGCAGAATGTGGGTGAACATCAAGTCTTGGACTGGAAAGTAGTTTTCCTGAACGATCAAACAGGCAAACAACTGCTTGGGCTGTTACATCCTCCACGTAGCGTCAAGGAGCTGGGGAGCCACCTTCGTGCAGGCTCCGCTGTTATAAATACCATACTTTTACTAGGTCCCTGTTAAACTGGTAGTCAAAGCACTTTCCCGTGGAGCACCATAAGCACTGGGTGGTCGTAGATCCTGAACTGTAACACGGTATTTTAAGGAGAGCATATCTATGTCCAGGGTAGCTTACAACACCCCTCGTCTTCTTGCCATTATACCAACATAGCACATCCTAACTTCTATGTGGACCTGACAGTTTGCAAGAACAAATGTCTTCTCACTCATCATCCAATTGTTAGTAAACAAGGGACATTAAGCAGTGTTTCTGCTCAACAAAGACCCTGCTGGGTAATTTTGGATCATTTACCCCCAGTTAACCATTAATTGCTACATAAAATTTTAATCTCCATTTAAACAGACTATAGCTCTGTGTCGGTTTCTGTGTCAGCCTCAAGACAGCAGTAACTTTGCAGCTGTGGAATATTGACTGTTTGGTATTTCCTAAAAAGAAAGACGACATCATGTGAAAACAAAATGTTAATTGAGGAAATAGAAAAAAACAGGTAGATGAGGAAAGGCGAAGAGTAGGAGGGAAGCTGAAGAGAAAAGTCAGGAGAAGGAAACTTTGAAAAACTCAGAGGATTTTTAAAATAATCCATTGCTAGGGTGAAAATTGCCCTGAAAGACAGACAGTTCTTTTAATATTTTCAAGGAGTACCCTCCAAGAACAAACATGAAAAAAAAAATTCTTAATATAATCAATTGACCAAAATTTAAAGCATTATGTTCCCATACTATCTTTTTCTGCAGCTCTTGAGCACAAAGATCAGCAGCCACGGACTCTCAAGACCTATGGTTTCTGATGGGTTGGGCTGTTGTCTCTAGTCACTTGGCAGTATTATCTGTAGTATAGCAACTAATATTAAAATAGGCATATTGATTCAGAACACCACATCCTTAACAAAACCACAAATAAAAATAACACCTTTATAAACATCTCCCCTTGACATAATCTTAAAGAATAGAAGGGAAAATTGCCATTCATCGTGTGCACCTCCACACACGCACCCAGGAGAAACCGCCTTGCTTGATGCCAATCTGTGGCAGGGAGAGACTGATCTACACCTATTGAAGTGAAAAGCAGATCTCCCGTGGGCAAAGTCAAATGCAAAGCAAATAGCTCCTTGGAGTCAGAGTTCTAAAGAAAGACAGAAATAAAGAAGATATACTGCTTCCCTCCGCCAGCGTGTGAAATCCCCGCTCCACTGATGTCAGTGGGAGCTTGTTCCTGATTTCAGTGAGGCTAGAATTTTAACCAGAGTGCTTAAGCATAAAAAAGATAATTCTTTTAAAAAAATTTACCGTCTTCTTTGATCCTGTGTATTTGGGAACTTATTCTCGACTTCCATTTTATGCTGAAACAAAACCTCTTTTTATTGTTTTTTTTCCTTCTCCTTGGACTTGGCAAACCCTATGGGTAGTCCTGGGCACTATTTTACCCCCTTTGGGTCCTGAATTACATAAGGCACTATTGAAATGTTGAGATTTGTACAGACCCCTCTAACCAGAAAGAAATTTCATGCTGGCTTTTAGATATTTTACTGTTATCCTGCTTCTCAGCTGTTGGTATCAACGTGCTTTTTCAGCGAAAGCAAATACTTGTTTTGGAAAAAGTCTGGCATATAAAGGATGGCTGCATACAGATCCATCACTAACAATAAATAGCAAAACCAATAGCAGTACATTTTACTAATATACTTCTCTTGGGTATTATGCAATTACTAGGAAACATTCACAGGCAAAAGTTTTTAAAATTGATGGTTTCTACATTCTTTGTTAATTATACAAAATAATATCCTTTTCTACAAAAATAGTCTTACAAACGACCTTTTTCATCATTCTTGTACGCTGTTGGCCTAAAAGCAAAAATTTAACTCCTCAGATTAAGACATATTTAAAACGTATTTAAACAGACCCAGGAAGTCATATACACACATTTTAATTAATAGGCCTTCAAAGGAAGATACCAGTAAACTATCTATCTGGACACAAATCAGTTCCCTGGTCCTAAGAACAGAGAAAAGATCTCTCACCAATTAAATATAAATGTAAATGAGGGAGATAATTTCTTTCTTCTTCTGAAGAAAAGTAAGTATAAAAACAAATGCTCTTTGCTGTCTTCTGGGTAGAAATCACAAGCAACAACCACAAGCAGTTAAGAAATTTCCTAATCTAGAGCTGTAAGGAATATTTGAGGATGAGGATGTTCATGAGGATATGAGCTCTTCTATCTCATGAGTCACCAGTGGAAATAAATGGATTTTTATGAGCCATATGAAGATTGTCCAGACAGGCTGATGCCAAGAGTAGTCTGCCAAAAAAAATTGGGCTTTCTCTGCTTGATCTCCAATACTGTTAGAATCCTGGACAGCACACAGTGAACAGATTAGGAATCTCAGCTACTTTACTGCCCACAAGTAGTACTACTTGTAGTACTTGTAACCTAGCTATATATCTACTTTTCATTTTAAAACACATTTTAGCCAGAGTAAATTCAGTATCTGTAGGACTAAATCCACAACACACCTCTTCAGATTCCATCAATATTCCGAAGCAACTTGCATAAAAGCCACTGTCTTCAGCCACAGAAACTATTTTTCAACATACCCTTCGAAAGCAAAGTTGAGTGTTGTTCCTCTCTAGGTATACAGGCAGAAAATGAGTATCACTGATCGCTGCTGTATATGAAAGAGGTCAGATAACACCAAAAGCTTTGCTCATCAGCTTGCTATGTGTTTTGAGGAGCATATGACAACTCTTCTGTCTGAGCAGCAGATTTGTAAGATAGAGCCAATATATTCAACCAATGTGACTACTCAACTGGATTTGAGACATCAGTTTCAGAGAGCAGTGTGGCCATTCCTCCTCTATAGTTTGGGTCTATTAATCTTTCTATAATGCAAATAACAAAGGCTGTGTTATATGATGGTCTTCAGAGATATCCCTTAAATACAGAGGATGTACTTCACCAGTAGGACAGCAAAGGCACAAAATAAAATTGGAAGTTAATTGGCAAGCCTCTTAATCCTGGATTGTATAGTGCACTTGTTCCTGTAAATTGTTCCCATAAAGTACTAGCAACAGCACTGAAATGAAAAGGTTGTCAGCTAACACACAGCCCAAAGAGACACTTCTAAAAAAGCCATGAATCAACAAGTTATACGGCTTCAATTACAAGTTTGACTCAGAGGTATCACTCTCAGTGCACTCTCTCATAATCCAGTAAATGAACATGTACTCCTCTCTCCACCATGTGGGGATCCACATTATAGCTCGCTGGTGGGAAGTGTCACTGCTTACCTCTTCCCTGCTCTCTGCTGAGAGCTCAAGTGTAGGCTTCTGCTCTACACTGCTTGGCATTTCAATTTTCGTCATGGTTCAGAGGAAGAACCCAAAATAAAAGTACCTCCTCTGTGCCAGCCAGAAATGGTGAGATACGTGCTGCTTGCTGTATTGCAAACCACTGAACTGTAGGTTGGTTTTGGCAATGCTAGTGGCAAAGTTTTCTTAATCTCACAAGATTCAGGGTAGACCTCCCCTGTCGGGGGCTAAACTGAATTATATAGTCAATATAAAGGATCCGTGTTTCTGCCAAGCCCCTAGAGATCCCGCATATTAAACAGTTAACCTGTTCTGCATCTCCACTTTATTATAAATAACTCATTTGAATTTGGGACAATTCCAAGCATTAACTACCTACAATTTGAAAGAATTGCAACTAAAATAGCAAAGATGTTATTTTCTGTCCTTGCCATCTCTGCACCTTCCCTGCCAGCAAGCTATTACCTGAGAAAGGAGTATTGTTACTTGTTACTTCTTTCACTTCCTGCTTCAGTAGGAGTACAGATTCCTCCTCTCAGCCTCATAAGACGCAAAAGAGCTTTCCCATAAAAGCTTCTGGGACACAGTTTCAGAGAGAGAGGACCAGAGAGGAACAGCAAACCAAGAACGAGTGCAAAATAGACTGCGGGGCAAGACAGGAAAGGGATAAATTTAAATATCTGTTTTTCAGAAGAGAATAAAAGATGTAAGAATGTGATGGTTGACAATCATTTATAGACCTTGAATGACTGCAAGTTAGATTTAAACTTATTATTATTTCAGAATAGTTTGGAATCTGAGCTGAATATTTTCCAAGGCTAATAGTAGGAATTTGATAGCATTATGCAAAGTAGCATACCTAGCATAATACTAAACCACCATAGAATAAAACAGAAACAACAATCACTGCTGTAAAATGCAGGAGTGGAAGGCATGAAGCGAACATAAGCCATTGATAAAAGTCAACATTTGCCATTACCACACAGTTACTGCAGATACCTCCCATGCTAAGTGAAGTAAAAATAATGAAGTGTTATATACTACTACGAAATAACTGAGAGCATGTTTATGACCTTTGCAGATCAAAAGCAAATTATAGCTTATAATGAGAATATTCGCACAATAATGCGAATTCAGTATGCTGCATAGCAAATTTAAACACAAATCAGGAATTAGAATAGTAAAATGCCACGTAGTCCTTCATTATGATTCAGAATAGCCAGGTGATAGTTCTAGTGCTTTGCTGATTATAATTTCTTTAGCACACAATGTAATGAAAGAAAAAGTAGGAACAGTGGAAACATTTTGGCATGATTAAATGGCCACTGTGTTCAAACAAAAGTTCTGATCTAAATCTATTCTAAATTAAATAGCTGCCAGAAAGAAGATTAATCTAACGCCTGGGCAGTGGAATGAGACTTGCAATTTGGTTTCACTTTCCAGCCCCACGGGACACTGCACCAAGCCATTATTTTTTGGGGTTTCCATACTCATTTGTAAAATGAACATCATCATACATTTTACACCCTATGTACTGATTTAGTAACTGATTCAGGAAACAGATAGTAACATATCTTCATTTTTTTCAATAAATAGGATATCTGGCACAGAAGGTCCTAATGTTATTGAATGAGGACGGTATGATGTAAGGGTTAAAATATGACCCAAAGAAAATTGGTATTTGACCCGCAAAGGTATTTTAACGTATTTTAAATGTGAACATGATTAAGTTGAGCTTTTTAGGCTTTCTGCTCCATATCTTTACAGCTACAATATAAACAAAAATTTATACAGTCAAAACGCTAGGTTTGAACTGTATTTACTTTATTCGTACTGTAATAAATACAGCAGATACTGCTATATTAGCAATACGTAGCAATATTTTGCTGGTGATGCCGAAGGGGGAGAGGGAGGCAGTCCGTATACTCAAGGGCAGGGTTGCCTTTCAGGCAGACAGGAGCCTTCTGAAACTCAGCAAGAAATGCAAAGCCCTGTAACTGGGAAGGACTGAGCCCTTGCAGTGACACCAGCTGCGGAGGACCTTTCTGCTGGAAAGGCCCTGGAGCCTGGGCAGACAGCAAGGTTTGGGGGACCCAAGAGCAGCCCCCCAGTACCGACGAAGGGGTTATCCAGAAAAGCCAGACTCTTCACAGTGGTGCATGGAGGGAGGATGAGCGACAGCTGCCATAAATTGAAAGGAGAGGAAATGACCGGGATATAAGGAAAAGCCTCTTCCCCATAGGACCATCAAGAAGCGATGCATAAAACCCTGAGCAACCTGATCTGATCTCACAGCTGGCTCTGCTTCAAGGAGGAGGTTGGACTAGAGACCTCCCAAGGTCCTTCCAACCTGAATTATTCTGTGATTCCATGCTTCTATAATTAACTGAGCATGAACCCTAAGCTGTACAGAAATTAAATTGCTTTCTTCCAATCCCAACCCCCTGCCAAACTATATTTTCTAATTATTTGAAGTAATGACATGGAGCACTAGTTCGTAGTACTCTCCGGTAAATAAAGCTAAGTAACTTACATTATTTGATTGACTGCACAAAATCTGACATATTATAACTGGTGCAGTGAAGAAAGCGTGTGGATTTATTGCCAGCTGTGTGTATTTTTGTACTGAAACTGCCTGTGACACAGACCAATTTAAGAAAGGAAGAAACCAAGTGAGTAAACTATTGCACAGTTGGATACACAATCAAAGACTAGTCTCCTGGCTTTAAATTTCCTGCATATTTACTAAAGTATTGCTTCGTGCACTTTTCTCTTCTAGCTCACAATCTTAAAGGCAATAGAAACTGCAGGGGTAGAAACTCTGAAGTTCAATAGTTACAATTTTATCCTAAATTGCATTATATGTTTTTAGACAGATCTTTAAAAATTTGCATATAGGAGGTTCTGTGAAATCTCATGCACAGAAAGCAATAAATCTCGTTATCAACCAGGGACTTGGACGCGGAGGCAGATGCTCTATAGATCTGTCATATGTAGATGCTGGATGACCTACGCTCCTAGGGAGACTGGGGAGGCTTTAGAAAACTGCCCTGAAATGATTCGAAGTAGCATGGAGCCTTTGAGCTCTTCTCGACCCAGTCCCGTGGACTTGCCTTCTCGCCAGCTCAGGCCGGCTGGTCTATTTTGATTCCTTGCAGAGAGTGTTAACCATGAAAGACAGCAGATCTTTCATCCACATCAAGCACAAGCTCACACTTCTTTCCTCGTGGCCGGACAGGAATACAGAGTTCACAGGAACTGCCGTCTTGTCCTGCAGGGGAGTCCTCATCGAGTTCGGTTTATTCTTTTTCTTTTTTTTTTTAGTTCCTCAACGTGGCTTTAGTTTATGCACTGATTTAGCCTGTCAGAGGTGTATCCAAAGGGTCTCAAGCTCATACCAGAGAATAACCACGCAGTCATGGCTAAGTTGTAGCCGTGTTTTCCTCTCCTCGGCGCGAGCCCCCGTGGAGGCAGCCCGGACAGCTTCCTGGCTCTCCTGCGCTGGCTACTGACAGAATGAGGGAGAAGCTAATGGCTGGATGCAGCAACAGGCCTCGTAGCAAAAAAGCAAAATAAGCACATTGCACACAGCTCTATTTTTTATTAAATACAGTTTAGAGTCTGGCATTAAGAGTGTTGTTTTTTGTTTTTCTAAAAATCCCAGATCATTTGAGGACAGGCTGCCAAGTTCATCCATCAACTCAGCCACTGAAATATTTGTGTCCTAAAAAATTTATACAGCATGAGTTCTGCACAACCTGCGACTACGAGGACTTTTATTTTTAAGTTATAGTCTTCCACTTCAATTAAATCTTTTTTAAAAAGAATATGACTGCTTAGAGAAAAACAACTTTGCCTTCTGTGGACTCTATGGCCTTAAAGAGAGCAGGTATTTTCTGCAGGACGGAGGTCCTAAAGGCTGGAGGATGGGAATTTTAAGCATGTTGTGCTCATGTTAGCGCTCTGGTTTTCTTGTAGGAAATCTCATTTTTTTTTCCATTTCTGTTGCACTATTACCATGAGTCAAAATGTCCTACAGTGAACTCTGACTTCTCAGGTACAGAATTTTAGGCAATGAAATGTTTCGTTCGACATCAAACACGTACCTTAGACTTTTGTTTTCATAGAATCATAGACTAATTCAGGTCAGTAGGAACCCTGGGAGGTTATCTCACTCAAACTCCTGCTGAAAGCAAGTTTTGTATTTAATAAGCAAATATAAGCTCTGTATAATGATTATGCTAGAACTTAATTAGCCTGAAAAAGATAGCATCCTAACCTCTGCCTGGTTCTCTTAGCAGTAGAAAGATGACATACAGTTTGAAGTGTACAAGAGTATAGCCTGCATTGTGAAACAAAAATAGATCTGACACAAATGTCATAAGGCATAAAACAGCACAGGGAAGTTGAAAAGGTAAAGCTGAAGTTTTCACATGAAACAATATAGACAATTTGGGTTGAAAATCTCCCCTTATGACAAGTTTCCCTTTTCAAAATAATTCAACCTTTTTTTAAGAACAGCAAGGGGGAGAAAAAACTGCCGTCAGATAAGAAAGCGATTATCATCAGCTTATTTAGGAAACAGCCATCAAAACGCATTTTGAATATATACAAGTTCACATCGTGCATTAGCCAGCGCAAATTTCTGCAAGGGCTTCTGATTTTATTTAGTTACAATTAAAAAAAGGGAAAAAAAAGACCCAGAAACTCCGTGATTTCGGGGTCCTTAGGGCGGCGTTTCCTCGCGGCGGCTGCTCCCGGCCGGCTCGGGGGCTTCCCTGCCCCGGCTTCCCCCCGCGCGGCACCGAGCCCCGGCCCGCGCCGCAGGTTCGGAGAGCGAGGCAGGAGTTGCAAACGCCTTTCGTCCCAGGACAGCGCGACCGCCCTCGCCGCACGGAGCACGGTACAGGACAATCTGGAGCCAATACTGTATTTGATATTTATTGTGAATTTTATGTTATTCTTGCCACAGACAAACCATGAGATTCATTAAACTTGTAATAGTATTATTCCTAGCATGTGGTAGCAAACCTGTTAGTTATGCATGGCAGGGTAACTTTGTAAAGTAAGCCATATGTGGAAGTTTAATTGTTATTTGTTTATTAAGTCAATTGTAAAATTGTTAATTATTTACTATTACAACGCTAAAAAGCTTCCAAAAATTAGTTGAACATGGTGGTTGGTTTTTGTTTTTGTCTTTTTAATGAACTAACCTCACAAATTCTAAACAACATCCTGGACTAAACTAAGCTTTTCACGCTGATCTGCGGTTTTGCTACTATGAGATTAAGGACTAAGTAAATGCCATCATACTTTTAAATAATCAGAATACACATTTTAACCATTCTATAAAATTTCTGAAAGCAAAAGCTTTCTGCCTGCTCTTTCATAGTGGTGGAACAGAAAACTAATGTAATTACTTTAGAGAATGTTAAAAGCGTGATCAAATTCTCTGCATATATAATACAGTTAGCAAACAAATCACCTTTTACGGATACGGGGACAGTTTTACTTGAGCTGGAACCTCTAAAATAATACAAGGCTAAAAATATTTTCGTAACCACCACGTGCACACATGAAAGCCACAAGGAATTAGTCAAAAGCTTGTGGAAAAAAAAAACAAAGCGGAAACTATACTCTCAACAAAATGTACAATTTAAACAGCTTTCTTTTTCTTCCACACCACAAAAACATACAAATAAAACTTTTTCAACCACATGAACACCTAAACAGCACATACAACCGTTACTGGCTGCGGCAGAAAGCTGAAAGCACGGGGAACACCAGCAACAGTGTACAACCCACCGCCAGAGCTCAGCGACCTCCTGGGCTGGGGGCTCGGTGGCCGCCCGTGGCGAAGCCGGGGCTCGAGAGCGCCTGCCCAGCACAGCCCAGCAAGCCCAGGAAGGGGCCAGCTTGCCCCGGCAAGGGGAACTGCCCGCTTGGCCCCTCAGCGGCTGTGGTTCAGGCCAGGAGATCCGGCAGCGCTCAGGAAGGAGAAAGCACTGCAAGCAAGAGCAGAGCACCGAAGTTCAGAAGGACCATTCTGCTCCCATGTCTTGGCAGCCTCTGGAAGCGGGGTAACGCTGAGTCCAGTTTCTTCACCCATGTGGAGTGAAGAGGTCTTCGGTCACAGGCAAAATTCAGCAAAATCCAGGCAAGGGCAATAATATAATTTAAAGCCAAGTGCAGGGCTTCCACATCGCTATCTATGCTCTTCTAAGCAAAAATGTAAGCTCCGTCTTGGTGCAACGAGCGTGCTGAAGTGGTTGGCCATCAGGGATTCTGCTGTGGCTCCTGCTGGACTCTGGGACATCCACAAATCACTGAAAATAGCTAAAGACTTCAGATGGTGTCCAGATAAGATTTTTTAATTTAAATGACAACACAGCTAGGGGAAGCCCAGATATATGGTTGCACTAGCAAAGAATAATTTTCATAAACAGCCAAAAGTTGTAATTAGTTTAAGCCTTCCTCATCTGTTTGTATAATATTTCTGAGCAGATGGCTTTGGCAAAGAGCTAGGATTTGCACGCCCACTTGCATTTTGCTGTGATAAAATAAAGATGAAAGACATATCTTAGGTCATCCAGTCCATTGCCCCATCAGTGAAGGATTGATCCCTGCAACATGCAAACCAGCAGCCAACTATTTGCCATCTGATGCACACAGTTATCCAGACAGAAGGGGTCTATAGAGAAGACCACAAAGAGTAGAGAGAGGGGGGTGAGATGCATAAGAAATTAGAAAAGTTTACATTGGTAAAGGAAAAAATATTTACTGCAAAATTAGCCTCTTGAAGAGTCAATAGTCAAGAGAGAGCAAGGTTTCAGTTATAAAAATTAAATGCTTCATAAGATGGGAATTTAAGACATTATAGTGAACTGCTGGTCTTACTATCAGTGCAGCTGTGACCTGTCTGCTGCTTACCAATGTTTGTGCAGAAATGGCAAGGGAATTAGACTTATCCTTGCAAAGCTAGAATTTTTGCAATCACAGCTAACTTTTAATTTCCTGCTACCTCCCTGATCTTGAAACACGGGCACATGGCAGTGCTTTCACACCACCAGGATGATGTGCATTATGGTGACTTGGCAAGACATTTCCAGGTAATGTTTATTTACCATTCTGCTTACTGTTTATTTACCACTATGCTCTGTTCTATTTTCATTACCAAATTTCCTTTCTTTTAAGCTGTTTGTTTCTAAAATTTTGCTCTGACAGCAATCTGTGGTCAAAATCAGACTGAAATAAGGATTTAGATGGTTCCTACCATAACGTTTCATTTCTTTATTTAAATATACAGTCATCCTGATGGTCGTTTACCAATTCAGCTCCTATATATTCTATATTTAGCAGTTTCATTTACTAGAAAAAGCACACAATACTTCCTAGTAAAGAGCAACTCTACAAAACAAAGATAAAATATTCATAACTCAGCACTGTGTGTGAACTCATACCAGTAAAGATCTTTATTATCTTCTATTTATTAAAAAAAAAAAAAAGAAAGAAAGAAAAGAAAGAAAAAAAAGTTTCCATTTGATTTTCTCTCTCAGGTCTGTACTTAGTATCTAAATATTCTAATTATTATTTGAACGATGGTAAGTGAAAAGCTCCCGTTGCCTACTGATGTGTGCTTATCACATCTCTAATTCTCATTTGTGTACTTCTAAAGCCCCTTTTGAGCTTATATTTCATCATTTTCTTAAAAATAATGGATGCTATAATTAGAGCCTCGTAGTAACAAGACTTAACAAATAACAGTCAAAAGCCACTGACAGCTAAAATGCAGAAGAGGAGGAACATCAAGGCCATATATCAGCTAGAACTCTATAAATCAGAGCAACGCAAACAGTGCTCAGACCTCTGGTAAATGTGCGCATCAGAAATGCATAGGTTAGATTGACAGATTAGATAAATAAGTCTATTCCTCTCCGTCTGAAAGGGAAATGATACAATGCTCAGTACATGCATTACTATAGAAGCTTTTGGCTTCCTGCTTGAGACAGGAGTAATTTGAGACTTTTTCTTTGGCAACAAAGTGGAAAATGGTCCTTTATGTGCCCCTCCATGGATTTTCTAACCCTGCAAGGCTCCTGCCATTGAATAACACTGAGCACCTATCCCAAAAAAGAGAAAGAAAATAGAAAAGACACTCCTTTCCTTTAGGCGAGACGGCATTTTAAGATTATAGACCTACAATAGCTAGACTTAAACACATCATACAGAAGACACGAAAACAAATCTAATCAATACACTTCTGGCTCCATAACAAAGATAAACACTGACCAGAAATTTTATTTTCATTTTATCTTTATATACTTGCTTATTTTTTGTTTTAGCTGGATACAGGAATTAAAGCAAGGTAAATAGAAATGTAAACAATAAGAAAAAATTGCTATTGCATAAAGAAATAACATAGAAAACACCATGGGCTCTATTAGTCTTTCCTAGAAGCTAGATATTTTTTGGTATCCCCTATCATAGGGCTTCAATGTCTTCCAACGTTATGAAAGATACCTACACCTTTCTGACCTGGGGAACTGAAGGAGAGATGCACTAACACCTTGCTCAAGTCTGCTGAAATATTGGGTGCAACGCCAGGCGCAGGTCTCAGATTTGGAGCCCTTCTACCATTCTGATCTTTCACTGTAAGCACTTGCTTTCTCCTACTCCTGAGATAAGTGAAACCCCAACATACCAGAGAAAATCCTGCCTTTTTCTAGACCCAAATGTCTGCCAAAACAGCCTGTCTACTTCAGTATCCAGACTGTTACAGCATTGCACAGCTTCTTACAAGGAGCCGTACAAAGTCCCACTGGCTGCCAAAGGAAAAGTGATGAGAATAACAGGTCCTTCTTGTTCTGCCTTCTCCAGCCCATGAAATTTTATTTGATGGTAAAATAAATAAATAAATAAATAAATAAAGCACAACAAGGCAAAATTTAATAAAGGAAGTTCACAATTAAGGATGAAGTTGTGGAAATGATGCCACATTAGATGATCATCTTGACAATAACAAATATAGCCAAAAAAATGGGGGTTCTATTTTTGTCCATGAAATAGGCAAAGTCAGGGATGATACAGGCCTAAAAGAGTTCAGTGCTACTGAAAAATCTGCAACTTCCTTCACATTTTACTCAAGCAAGGGTTGAACTGAACAGTTTTGCCTATGCTGATGGGTTATATACTTACTGGCAGAATGCAAATGATTTTTAACCCCCTCTGAAACATAGTCCTACTTTGAAATATACTTTATCTAGTAGCAAAGAGGAAGGAGGCCAGCAAATATAACAAATTTAAATTAAATTAATGCAATAGGAAATATTATCAGTATTAAATAGTGCCTGAATTAGCAGCATGATGAAAGAGAAATAGAAGAACAATGAAAAGAGAGGTGACCGGCAGGCCAAACTTGCTATGTATCTTTTAAAAAGTTTTAAAATATCTCTACTTTCTATGAAAAGATGATAAGGATTGGGCTGGCTTTGCAAAGAACATAAGTCAGGTACACTTAGGTATGGTCCTATCCAATATGAAAGACAACCATTTTACAAAATCTAATATTTCTTTCCAAGTATCCCAACAGATTAATATGGCATGCTACCAATTTACTATCTCAAAACTAGAACAGATCCACATTGAGAGGTCTAGAGAAGCATTCCCTTCCCTTGCAAAAACTGCAGAGGAGAGTCGACTAATTAAGGTCTAGTCTGGTGTCCCAGAAACTCAGATTCCACATGCTGCGGTCTTGAGTTTCCATCCCAAGAGTGCATTGTTTAATACCATAACTACTACTTTTATTGGCATTTCTCAACAAAAGACATATAGCAATGTTTCATAGTTTTGCAATGCATAACCAGTTTGCTATAAAAACATTTTTGTCTGAATTTATGAAAAGACTGCTTTTGTCAGGGCAGTGCTACAATAGCCTTATTGCAGTCAGCTAAAGATTCAGGATTTTAATTTGTTTTAGAAACAAAACAAAACAAAATAAAAAAATAAAAACAAAATTAAAAATAAAGCACACACAAAATCCTTTAAATCAGATTAATCTTTGCACAAGATCATGAGAACTGCAGTTGGAATCATGAAAGAGACAAAGTTCTCCCCCAAAATATCAGCTTTAGGCACACTAAATTACTTCTCTCAAGCTACCCAGAGGGAGAGCCCACTGAAAACACGATAGAGGCCATTGGCAGTGCAACGTTAGAAGCTTTCCCCGCGCTACACCAGAGCATGCAGATCAAACAAGGACACTGCTTTCCTGCGGTGCTGTTCCTCCAGTCTTCAGAAGCGTAAACAAGGCTTCTCACTTCTGAGTATATAAAAGAGGATATGATACTCAGCAGACGATAATGAAAATTATGATTAAAGAACAGAGACTCAAGGAAAAATAGGTCTTGGGAATTGAAACGCAAGCCTCTCTTGGTGTGTTCAAGAAAAATGCAATGTCTTTTACCCTAAAAAGACCAGGACTTCCCTTTCCTACAGAGACTAAAGCTTCCCTTGGACTCTTTGTGAACAGGCATTTTGTAAGGGCTAGACAATAGTCCTTAAACACCTTTCAAATGTTTCATTTAAACATGAATGCAATAAGATAGACACTGAGAAAAGAAGCAGCTGATTAGCCAGTCTGATATAGCATGGGTATTTAATAATTATGAAAAAGCACTTTGTTGTTGTTTTCCAACCGGTAAATGTCTTATCCAGCACCTTAAATCTTCCAAACATTTTATTCCTTGAAATGAAAAACTAAGACACGACCAGCACAAATTTCCTGCAAAAAATACTAATCCTTTTTATAGTTTCATTTCTATTTGCATGGCAAATGTAAACTTGAAGCAAAGTGACCTTGCTTATAAAAAATAAGAAAGCAATGTCAGAATTGATAGGACCTACCATTAGTATTTCATTCTGACAGGTAGGAAATAGGCATGTCAGCAGTGAATGTTACGGACTGAGCTGTGGCCCTGATCGCAGTCAAAGCGGTAAATTTCTTCCTACAAAAGTAATTTCCATCAAAACAAAAAGTGCTTAAATAATACAACTATCTAGAGATGAGAATAACTTTCTATGGCTGAGCTCAAAGACAAACAAATGAAAATGAAATACATAGCTTTTATGTTGTGTAAAAGCCAGGAAAAGAACATTATGTGTAACTAAATAATATGATAGTTAAGCATTCAGCTAGCTTTCTAGTTTCTACAAACTTTTCTTCATAGGACAAAACATTTTGAAAACTGGTTATACAATAAGCTTCATATATGGACTTAATAACAGAACAGCCAAATTGTATCGCTGAAATTGCACATGCAACTTCTGAAACTATGTTCGTTATATATGAGCATCATGTAATTATGTGATCGAATAATCATCCATGTCTACAAAAAAGAGTGGGTGTTTGGGCCAAACACGCTTGGGCCAAAGTCTCAATTTTTTAAGAATAATCAATAGTAAGATTTATTACTATTATCAAAAAACTGAATATGGAAAGACTGAATTAAATATCAATTAAAGTGAGTTTTTACAATCAATGCAAGCCCCAGAGTAAAGCAATGGAGCCCTAAAAGGATTATTCTTATTCTGATATATGAAACCCAAAGGCCATTCCTGGCCTCATTTCCCAGCCGCGTGCTGAGAAATTGTCAGGAGAGCTGCAAAACCAAACTGGAGCAGTCTGAGGAGAGAAAGGATTGGGCCATGGTTTCCATCACACTATGTTGACTCCAGCTGGAGAACCTGCTGCCTGTCCGCAGCGCTGTTCTGCACACAGCTTCTTCACACTTCTTTTATTAGAGCGGAAATTGGACAGAGCCAATAAAAATGGAGGGAACTAGGAAAACGGGGAATAATCGATTCAAAGTTCTGCAAGCGTTATCAAAGCTAATGTCAGTAGCCCTTGCTTCCTGATTAAGAGTTAGTCCAATTTAACAGTATGACAAGCTTTTCCATTCTACCTACAGAATAACTTCTGAAAGACCAACCTGTCACACTGGTGTATGGTTTTATACTCCAACAAATCAAATCTAAGCGTTTTTTAATGTGAAAAAACATAACTGGAGAAACATAGGAGCATTATTGCTGCTACTTGCTCTCTTTTCGTCATGCTTTTAACAGAAGCTATAAGACGGACATTTTTTATTCCAACAAGAATTAAAATATTGATCATAGACAAATAAGAAACAAAACCATTGAAATAAAAATTTGATAAAATAAAAGAAACAAAATTTCATTGGCTTCCAATAGAGGGAACATGCAGAAGCAAAAAAAGCATCTAAGAAGCATAGGAGCCCATCTTCAATAAATGTTTCAAGATATTTTCCAAGACTTAATCTTTACATTAGGAACATTAAAGTATTTTTTTAAGTGATTTCTCCCAACTCTACAGGAAGAGAAATACCCAGATCTCTCTAACTTACAGTTAAATATCCACTGCTGTTAGCATCGTTTGAAATCCTCTTCCCTCCCCTTCTCAGTGGACTACAATGCCTCTGATCTCATTTCCTTTTCATAATTGCTGAGCACACATACATTTTAATATATGAACTTGTACCCTTCATATTGTCAGAAGAACTATCAGAATACTTACACTAAACTCTTGTACATTTTACCTTATTTTACTAAAGGATTACATGTCTGTTCTACTCGCTTATAAAACATGTCTTTTAATGATGTACTTTTAGAAAAGTCTAATTAAAATTCAACGCGTAGAAGTGTGCAAGGGTTGATAACCCAGAGAACTCAGCAGACCCTAGTTAACATTCTAATGCATCCTCCATTCGGAGAGAGACTGTAAGACTTTTCCACCTCGGTGGCAGACACTAATGATACTTGCAAATATGACTAATGTCTTCATTGGTGAAAAATTAATGCACCACAATAATTTTTCTACCTGGGGTTAATGAACATGTCAGATGCTGAAAATGAGTTGTTTGAAAGTAAATTGCTATAATCTATATTTAGAAGACTCTGCTGTTGGAAAAAAAAATCTATGGTGTGTTTGATGTCCTCTGCTTACTTTTGTCATGAATTTTGCTGTTCGCCTAGTGAAACCACATTATGCTGACTTTTCTGTTGGTACAAAGGAACATTTTCTTTTTTGTAGAATGCTCTTTTTTTCATAGAGAGAAGTCCAATTCGACTATACTTGCAATAAGCACTGTAACAAATATTCTTACAGCTAAACAAGAGAAAGAACCAAGCTGAAGTCCATAAAAACCGGTTTCTCTCTGCTATAGATAGACCCAGAGCAACATCTCAGTGGGCGTTTTAGAAGATTCAAATACCAACTATATAGCTTTATTTTCTTCTGAAAAGAAGCAAAGTGTTTCAGAATTTGGATTATTTTATCTTTCTTGACTCCCCTCTTTCCTTTTCAGAGCTGTGCAAATAGACACTAGTAATAAATAGCCATATCAGAAAGTGGATAGGAAGGAGAATGAAATGAGCTGTTTTGCAAGTGATACATCTAGTCAGCATAAATCATTCATTACAAAAATGTTTCTTCCAGAGCACTTGTGGTTTAAACTGACCACTGGGAACTAGTGGGGACTGGTAATTGGGAACTAGTAACAAGTCCGAAGTCTGCGACTTATTCCTCATGTTGGAATCTTCCTTTCCTTTACACTGTGATGATTTCCTCAGAAAATATGCAAATGTATTCATCTTCTAGATGCCTTTCCTAGCCGTGCAGAGTGGCAACTCCATATTTAGCACAGGAAGTGTAACTCCTCAACATTGCTTTTGAAACGTGCAACGCAGCAAAGAGGGTGCAGAAGACTACGTCCAGCCTTCGGTCAGGTTTCAGCCGTAGCCTGCGGTGGGCTTAAGCAGTGAGAAGGACTTCTAATCAAAATTTAAAGGCTCCAAATCATGGAAAATTCATTACATTCCTTCATAACCCAGCCCAAAGTATTCCTGTTGTCACAACATTTGCACTTCATTTACTGCTGATACTTTGCTGACTTTAATTCTAGCCATGGGATCTTTCTAACTAGTTTTAAAAGCCTGCTGGTATCAGATGCCTTTACCTGCGTAATTATAGAGGACTTGGTTGCTCCTTAATCATACGTTCAAAAAGCAGAGAAACAGAACTTCTTCTATTACTGTCAGTAATTTGTAAATCTAATATATTACCTCTCTAAATACACTTAGAAGAAAATCAAGCATCGGTCTTTAAAGAAATGGTGTGAAGCCCATTTTATGCTCACACTCACCATTGAAAAAGACACACAAGGAGCTTCTGCCAGCCTGCTCCTGAGATACGTCTCCTCGGTGTCCGGCAAGCCGTCTCCCACCAGTGCAGTGTCTATATGTGCTCTGGGAACCAGTATGCTCTTCCAGGTTTCAGAGCAGAGTTTTCTGCCTTTATACAAGTTAAACTGCCTTTGCGATAAAGTGGACCTGCCCGTAATTTAGTGCTTGAGGTTGCATAAATATTCCCCAGCCCAGAAAGTCCAGGTCAAACACAGGTGTCTGGCAAACCTAAGCAGTAATCTCATCTAGCACTATGAATTCACAGTCAGTTCTTGGATTTAATCCAGTTGTGAACACCTGGATCTGAGAGATTAATCCACCCCATTTACTGCTGAGTGAAAAATTTTCTCTGAGAATTAACAAATTCATCAGGAAAATTACAAGAATTTAGGTCTCACGGGATACTGAAATAATAACTTTTCAGATGAAAATATGTGTTTGCTATTCCTTTAGAATCCTATGGGTAAAACAGTATGATTTTTGCTATTAACCTTTTTTTCCCCAATTTTATATCAACTTTTTGAACAATGATTGCTTTCCCTCATTTCTTGTTTTCTTCAGTACTTTGAGCTAGGATAGCAAACACACAATAGAATTTTATAATTCTTAAATAAGCTGTCTACCCACAAAAATTTTGTCACTCCATTTTGACAGATCAAGTAATAATTTTATCTACCATGGGAGAGTATAAACTGTACCAGTACAGGAATCACAGTGGGCGTATAAGCTGTAACCATCATAAATGACACTTTTTATTCCCTTTGAAAATCCTCCTGATTTATTACATTTACTTAGAGACTGTCACAGCTTATTTTTACTAGACACATTTTTTTTTTTAACATTCCATCAAGTGAGCTCCTATGTGATGCAGAGCAAACTGATAGAAAATGGTGACACTCTCACCCAAGCTGTCATTATTCAAAATGATTTCTTCTGCTCAGGTTGTTTTCATTTAGTAAAATAATTTGATTTTTCTATGTCTACCCACATTCTATTCACAGGAGGCAAAGGAAGCTCAAAACAATGTCTTCTGCATTTAATATGCAAGGAGAATGCTTAATAGAATCATTTGCAGGATAATTAAAAGTCTGCTGATACATCTTAAGAAAGTGTGAAACAAAGTACAAAATGAATAGAGCCAAATGGCAATTGCTTATTTCTGTAGAGTAAGTGCTAAGTCAAAGAGGTCATAATTGCTGTTTTGCATAAGGAAAACAGTTAACAGGGTTTTATAGATATATTTTCTGCAGTAGAATTAGACCTGACTGTTTTCATACAGAAGGTAGTTGAATATCACAGGTGAAAAGGTTACTGGGTGTTGCTGGTAGGTCTGTCTGTGGTATCAAGGAAAATAAGTCCAGAGATTTAAATACAGCAAGAGAATGGCTTGAGTTGAAGTCAACTCCTTCTCGCATTTATGCACCGGCACTTTCAGCACTGATATTTTCCTCTGAAACAGACTTGACTAGCAAACCAGAACACATCTACTGACTCATTTACACAGCATCCATCAGAATGCTAATAACGTATCCGTAATAAATGGCTGCATTATGTTCCCCAAGCCGAAGTCCCATCACTGTAATAAGCCTTACAACTTCAAATCATTGATCTAATGGAAATTTTCTTAAGTATTCACCTTTTGAGGCAGATACATAACTCCTCCTAGGAATTATGGTAGTTGTATGCGCTCACTGAAGACAGACTACAGCCACCAGCTGTGCCAGTTATCCTGATTATATTCATCTTTCATGAAGTGGCTAGCCCCTTATCTGGCTTTTTTATGACTACAAATTAGTTCTTAATTACAGTCAGTCACTGTAATTTCAGAGGAACTGCTAGCTCAAGCGTTGACCCATTTTAGTGAATTATAAGCAAAGCAGATCGCATAGATTCTTTTATTCCCCAAACAATAAAAAAAGAAAAAAAAAACATAAAATTTGACATTTCTGTCCCACTTCTGCCTACTCTTTAGGCATTACCACTGTTAGAACTATTCCCCTGACCTACTGTTGTTCATCTCCAAATGAGATCTGTCACAGCTTATACTATTTAACTTTAAATAAATAAATAAATAAATAAATAATAAAAATAAACTAATGTGAAGATGCTACCACCCAAATATATAAATATATGCAAGCATATTCAAGATAAGAATTTCAATGTAGGCCCAACACACTTTTTCTCATGTTAATTTTTATGCTACAGTAACTAATTCCTTCTACAGTAACTAATTCCTTCAGTAGCTTTACTCATGACTGCTTTTAGGTCAAGGGAGATGAGAATTATGCCAGTCTCTAACTATCCATATTTAGGGACCATAAGCATTGTAGGATCTCTACTCAGAGAGAGGAAAACTATGCCTGACTTGAATAGTTAATGCTATTGCTCTGATTTCAGAGGCGTCGAGCATGCTGCAGAACCGCGCAGCATTTGCCCTCAGGAATCTTACGGACCATGTTGTCGTTATGTGGCTGCGTGTGTGCAGCTATTTGTCATCACCACAGACTCGCTCACTCAGTTGTGATACCGATTTACTATATAAGTACAGGTAAAAACAACGGGGTAAGCAAAATGAGCACTTAACTTATCTGAATGCTCTTGTTAATAGAGCAAAAACTTTAATTGCATGTCATAAAGTGATGTTCTTTGACTCCGGCAGTCCAAGTGGTCTGCACTGAGCAGGGGATGATGCAGTCCTTTTTTTCCAGTCCCAACCTAAGGGTGCTACATACCTTTCCACAAGGGTCTGGTTTCCCACGCTTGTGCTCACAGCGCCTCAGCACATGCACCAGGTGACAGGTCCAAGCCTTCGGGGCGGCGCGGTGCCCGTTTGGTATTGCCGGGAGGAAACCCCAACGCAGCGGTGCGCCCGTTTTCTGCGCAGGTGTTTCTACCACCCATGCGCTGTCCTACACCCCTGCAGAGGTGTAGCTGCTCCCCTCTTTCCAGCGACTTCCAGGGGACCCAAGGGAGCGACCCAGGGGCATGGCCTGCCTTCCTTGGTGCCCGCTCCGCAGCACCCCGGGGCGCGGGGCAGAGCTGCCCCTGCAGCGCATCCCTGCGCAGCGGCAGAAGAAGACCCCCGCGTCCCTACTAGAGAGCAGATTCGTCGGAGAGAGCCCCAAGCAAGCAGCAGCGTTCAGCTGCCAGAACGAGAAAGACCAAGATACAGCCGCAGTTCCAGTGTCTGTCACGTTGGGAAGTGAGAAAAATGTAACACATCCACTTGGAGCACTGACAGACCCTGAAGAGAAGCTGATGTTTTTCCTGCCTAAGAGGTAACACAGACATCACAAAAATTCATGCACTTGTATTACATGTCTTACACTAACTTGGGCTAATGTCCCACACAGCAGAAGATGCACTGAATTTCTTTAGCAAACATATAGGGTTTTGCTGCTTTTTTGTTTGGGTTTTTTTTTTTTCATCAAAAGTACTGTAATAGCTTCCACAACTTAAGTAAGATGGAATGAACCAGCCTAACTATTACACACCAGAAACCTCTCACCATCAGTTTTCAAGTTATTCTTCTTCACTCTTCTGCTTCCAGGCTAATTCATTATGCACTAAACATAGTGCTGGTGTGATACAAATAATTAATTAAACATGGTTACAGCCTAGAACATTAACTATAACAATACATTACGCTTTCTGCTGGCTGTATCTTTTGGCTAATAAGAACTTAGCAACGTGCAGGAATTGCAGCTTGGCAATACGTGTGCATATTTACTGCAATAACAAACTGCACAGAACCGTATTTACTATTTCTATGGGGCAACAGCTAAGCAGCTGTAAGGACAACTGCCTCCCCTCATACCTCAATGGGTGCTCATTATTTCCATGTTCTCACCTAGATCTCTCCAAAAAACTAAATGCCAACTTGACTTTTTTTGACTGTGGGTGTCACAAGTCTGAACTGGTGAAAAGGGCAGGAAAAAGAGCAAACTTAAGGAGATGCAGGGTTAAGCAGATTTTATGGGTTCCAAGGCTTGCAGGCATCCAGGGATCATTCTCAGCAAGACCAAGCAGGTTCCATAAAAAGATTAACAACATTTACCTAGAGCCTAGAAATGCTCTGAGAGTTCATCACTTGATGTCTACAGTGCTGAAAACACAGCCTGTTATATCAGCATCAAGTGTTATCAGTGTGGTTGCCTGCAGCTCCTTCATCCTATCAGGTGGCACTCACAGTTTCTACTTTATTTTCCCTTTTATTTTAAAATAACATGTTTTACTTTGTTAATAAGAAGGGATTATGGCCTGTTAGAGTATAAAATACGAAAACTACCATTTGGAAGAAAATATTGGTGCTTCAAGAAACCTTTTTGTCTTTCATCGGGTGGGCCAAACATGGTATGCATATAGGCCATGGGAAGAGAATAATTCCCAGTATATACTTAGATGAACAAGACCTTTGAGACAGATTAAGCTAGGTATGGATGACAGAGAATCAAGAGCTAAAAGAGCTTGCAAAAGGCTGTGGAGTTTTTGTACTCTTTGGAAAGAAAATTGTGCCATAAACACACAGGCATTTAAAAGATACAATATCCAACTGATCTGTGCTGTGATTTTTATGTGATGTGCATGGAGATAAACTGCATTTAGAATATCATCGTTAATTTTCAGTTGTTTTTTCATTTCAGTTGAAGCAGAGGAGTTTTATGCCATCTTCTTTGGCAAGTAGATTTAGCACCTCAGAGTACTGAAGTTCATCTGACAGCATAAGCTTTTATTATAAACCATAGTATCTTTTTTATTTCATGTTATGAATGGTGACATCTATATCTCATCTTCCATCAGTGGTAGATGGAAACATCTCCCATTGGACAAAACTACTTGGCACTTTAAATGCAAGCTTCTAGCATTTTAAAGGCTTTGTCATTAACAAAGCCACATGTGAAAATCAGATTATGTCCGCTATATTACAAAATACAAATCCTAAACTGAAACCCTTGGAAAGCAAAGGTCAAGGCTTCTTTTATATTCTCAGAATCACACAAGCACAAAAAGCTATCCTGAAGTCAGTAAAACCGCATTGGTACAAAATCTAGGTAACAAAGGCCAAAGTCTCACTGGCTTCACAATTCCTATTTCTGCTCTTTTCGTTTGTTTGTTTGGGTGGGTGGGTGGTTCAAATCCCTTATTTTTCCTGTGTTAGATGTTCTATTTTTATCATTTATTCCACCTTCTTTCTGAGGAGGAGTTTTTTCATACAGTAGCGCCTTGTGCAAATTTGGTTATTGTTACTAGAAATGTCTGTGCTGATGTGATACCACCAAGCCCAAACCATGGGTTAGGACCTATGGCCTATCATGATAGGCCAGTTCATAATAAAATGATGATTACAATTTCTTAAAGAATGTAAGACCCCATATCCTCCCTATAGGAATCAGTTCTCTTTCTTCCGACTTAAAATTCCTCAAGATCTTCACAAAGGAGGAAGTGCTTAGACAGAATAATTTTGATTTATCTAGCTCTATGCTACAGCCTAATCTCTTTACTCCCTTTGTCAAGCGTAAGTGTCATCGTACTATTCATACAGGTGTGTTTGGGGATTAATATACAGATCATCTACCATTTTTTGTGCCTGTGTTCCCGCAACAAGAACACCTGATATGGTAGAGTTATGACAGAATCTGACAAAAGCCAAAAAATTAAAATTGGAGGATGACACTTAATACTTCGCTTACACAGTGGTGAAAAGGAAGCTGAAACGCGGATGAGTTAATGATAGAATGTCAGCCTTCACTTTGAATTTCCTGGCTTTTGGCAGCTTCTCCATCTTAACTCTATTATGTAAAATCAGTTATTTTTATATTTAATTTTAAAAGCAAGACAGTTGTATGTCAGAAAACTTGTCTGCTTTTCTTCAGTTATATTGTTGTTCCTTATCACCACTCCCTCTAAACCTTGCTCCCTTTATGTCCTTAGACCATCTCAGTCAGCAACACTACCAGCACCAACCATACAAAGACGCGAAGGTTGAAAGGCGCTTCGAGGTATCCCATAGTAGGGGTACTGGTCCACGCTGTGGGTAGCCCCACTAGGTTTCCAGAGCACTGGGGAAAGCAAAGGACAAGTACGGCCACTGCTGCCCAAGCTGGCCAAGCCTTAAGTAGATGGTTGGCTCTCTGACTCTATAAGTTAATTTTTTCCTAAATAAACTCAGAGAATAATTATGAAAGAGAAAGGATTACTTCTAGGCTAGGATGTTACACAGAGAGAGGAAGTCAAGTTAAATACCCAAGAGATTCCCCCCAGGAAGGCAGCTGCCAGGAAGAGAGCTCTCATCTCTTGGTACTGGGTACTATGTTATAAAACCATCTTCAATTCTACATTCTCCAAAGTTCATAATAGTTACCAGTGTTAAAATAACAGAATGTTTCTTTCCTCTAATAAGCTCTGCCCTTTTGAGAAAAAAAAGGTGTTCAGCATATTGTGTTAAACCTTTATAATCAGTAAATTACATCTATATGGATAGAGATTTTTTGAGAATATCTATAATAAATAAAAACAAAAACTAATATAATTCTGTATCTAGATACTCCAAATTCCTTTTTTTTCTTTCTAAGAAATAAAAACTGTAATGACACTTTGCTCATTAAACTGATATGTGGTGTTTGGTAAACTTTATCCACATCAATCTGGTGCAATTTGGCTCTTAGTAATACTGAGCTTTAATAAAGTCCCTTTGCTTTAATGTCGTTGTGACTATTTTGCAGGCTATTCTTTTTAGGAAAATAAGATACAAACAAGGCGGACGAGTATGAAGACTTCATACAAGTATATTGCATTTTAAGAGAAAGCAATCAGTGACTTAGTTTATATTATGTTGCTTCTTAAAGAAAATAAGCTGGTATGAAAATATTATTTCAACATTTAATGCAGAGGGAAAAAAGGACTCATCAGAATAAACTTGTAAAGATTATAGAACTGGCCTGAATAATAAATATATGGTGTTATTATTTAACATTCTTGTTTCTGTTTTTTTAAGAGTGTTTAGAAAATGGGAAACACTGCTCTGCTCTTACCTTACAGAGGCATTTCATCTTTTAGTATAGTTAGTCAATCAATATTATGTATCTAAAGATTAGAAGCAGTGACAGTGATACAATGTCAGTTCAGTTTGTCCCACTCCTCTGTTAGGAGTGCTGTGGTCTTAATACACTGTGATGCTTTTATCCCCTCAGATATAAAGCATTATTCTCAAAGCCTTACCAAAAACAAAAAGAATCACATTTTGTTCCTTCAAATTTGCATGAAACACCCACTAGAAATAACAGCAGTTAGGTGCTGGGTTTTTTTCCCCTCAAAATTTTGTTCATTGATAAAGACTACAGAATAATTTCTTCTATTTTTCTAAAGGAGGAAGAATTTAGAAAGTTTCCTAAGATTTTCTCTAAACTACATTTATATAGTACTGTGCTGCTGGCAAGCATAGGGAAATTTCTGCTTTCCTCTATTTCAGCACTTAAGCCCTACTCATAAAAATTAGGTGCTTAGGAACCAATTAAATAACTTCTTAAATACTCTAAGCATTTACTTTAGCTAGCAATGTAATGCAAGCAAGAGAGAGTAGTCATCTGTGGTCCCAGTCTGGAGTCATGTTTCTCATTAATAGCTGTTTCTCATTAGCGCTTGCTAGGGATAGAAAAAATATTTTTGAAATTTAATCACCCCATCACTTTCGGAAAGACCCTGCTACCCCGTTTTGAAGGTGAAGTCCAAGTGCCGGTGAGCTTCAGGAAAAACAAGCAGCAGCGTGGTACAGGGGCTGCCTCTCCGAGCGCACTCGCACGCGATCAGGGATTTCTCCTTTTACTTTTCAAAAGTTGACAAGTTATTTTGTGTTGTATGCAGAGTTTGCACACGGAAGAAATCACCGGGGACTAATAACTTGAAAGTAACATGTATTTTTCTGATTTCCTGAGGTGCTGACTTCATGCCACGTGAGCAGGATACAGCTTTCATTTGGTAACTTCTATGTTGAGTTTTGATCTGAGGCAGGGAGGGAGGAGAGTGAGAGAATAAATATACTCAAGAGATCCACACGGCATCTTCTCTGGAGTCACTTTCATGTGTTTTGGGAGAGATTAGTTACCAACTATACAGTAAAAGGAGTTCTTCAGTTTCTGAGTTGAGATATTTTTTGCCCTTCATATCCACAACAAATCCATAAATGGCTTTAGAAATAAAAATTTTTCTTTTCCACTTTGAGGGCTGTTGCATACATAACTCCTTCTTGTGGTTCACAGCCAGCAATTGACTGTGAATTTAGCTGGTGACTAAATTAGTCTACCTAGATAGAGTACAGTGCTAGCAGGAGAATTTATCAAGAACTAGCTTTAACTGAACTAACCGCTTTGCAAGGAAGAGACCCAAGCTGCTTTAGCATTAGCATGTAGTAAGCCCTGATCTAAGCCATTAGGCTAGACAAGGGCCACAACTGAACTGCAGAGTTTTACTTGCAGAGTTTTCTTAGCTTAGGTATGAAAATCATTTCAGTTCTCGAAATTTCATTCCAGTTGATATCACTGTGCTGGAAAAGCTACTGCAGTAGACACAGCTAAGCTCTTGTCATTGAGAGATGTAGCAAAACATTATTTGGCCGTTGCCACATCTACACGAGACGTTTGTACAACTCTGTTGGTCTGCCTATCGGCACACAGGTTCAACAGTGCCGACCAGGCTTAGCCGACTTATCACAACCAAAGTCCATCCAGTTACTCTCTGGATTGCATTACCTGACGTCTCAATAAAACAGCGTAAGGGAAAATCTAGAATATGATCCTCTGTAAATAAGCTGATAAGTGCAACTCACTCCTGGACTATGTAGTTGAATGTTCCTTTAATTAGAGTTTATGCCTACTTATGCTGGTAAAACTAGACTGAGGTTTTGCAGAGTGGAATTCCTTTTCTAGTGAAAAAGCATGATTCAGGTCCTTACAAGAATTTAAACAAAATAAAACAAAGTGTTTTCCCTTCTGCCAGGAAGAGAATATGCAACATGGATATTAAATATGTTTTAACAAATATAGAAAGGGTACTCTGGAGCTTTTCAGGGGAAGAAATCATCAGGAACCTGGAGTTAGATGGTTGCAGTGGATACTTCACAGCCTAGAATCTAGTTCACTATCACCACAGCTCTGTTTAGAGGACTCTTTTTACTTTGAGAGACAATATTTTGAACCTCAGAGGAACATGGTGTCTCTATATCTCCATCCAGCCAGTATTCAGACTGAGGATGAGGGCAGCTGAATTCAGAAGTTCATCAAGATAGTAAACCTAGCAGGTCAGGCAAGGATTTTGTTGGATGAACAGCTAGAACCACAAGGTCTGAAGCTTGTTTACCAGAGCTTACTCAACCTGGAAATGTTGTCACGACACTGGCAGTGACACTGACTGCAACACAGCCTAAGATAACTGAAGCAGTCAGTAACACACAGCACATTCTCCAGCGTTTATGCAACCAACACCCTGTGCGCGGTCACTGCGGCGAGCAGGACGCGGGCTGGCAAACGCACTGCCTTCGATACACGGCTCTGCAAGGGAAAAATCCCACCAGCTGCTGCTTTCTGCTGTCTCTAAGTGCATCAAGCAGCCACTGCAGCGTGGAAGTTGTTAGGCAAGAGTCATGCCAAGACACAGCAGTGCTCGCTGGTTTTGACAGTGAAAATTCCTGTCATTCCACCTTGCGTAAAAACCTTTGCTGCCATTCCACTGTGAAATAAGCATGTAAGAAGAAAACTGTATTTACACACTTATCTCGATAGTTGAATTTGTGCAGAAACTTCCCAAAACATTTTATGCAAAGCTGTAGTATGTTCATTGCACTTATTTTGATGTATATTTGATTACAAAAAATCATCTGGACTGTGCCTCACCTAGATCAAAAGACAATTTGACTTTCTGGAAATTCAGCAAACTCACTAGTATGCTTGGCATCGATCAAGAAAGGATTTTGTCCAGCAGCTTAAAAAGAAAGAAAAAGCTATTTATGATTAACATAGTGCAGGTGATCTTTTTTATTTGTTTGCAGAGGCAAATGCTTTCTCTGTGTCTTTGTACTCTTTTAGGAATTTTCTCCTTATCCCTCTTCTTTTTTTTTTTTTTTTTTTTTTTTTAAACAAGGCACTGTCCTCTACATTTGAATGTTTCAGGAAGATATTGCTGAGGCCTGATGCCCTGACAAGCAGAAACTACACGATAACTTCAAAAACCTGCTGTAGAAGTTAGTGCTGCTCCTATGTGGGGAACAGCAGAACTTCATTCATCTGGAGCTTCAGGCAGACAGTTTATTAAACGGTTGATATGTTTGTGCCAGTGACGGAGGATTTTCCTTTCATTCAGTTTGACAGCATTTGACCGTCTTCACTACAGAATGGCATAACACCACTAATTTTACAGCCAGAGACTGTTCTCAAGTTGTCTTAGAAGCTTTCGGAATTTTTCCGAGCAGAAGCATGTTGAAGTTTTTCCAACTTTTTTGACCAGTTATCTGCTATAATATGAACATTTGCTTCTGCTTTATGTTTATCTCTGTGGTAAGCAGATTTGGGGTTTGCCAATTCTTTTTTCAAATCTTGTGCAATGTGCGCTATATATACTGTGCAGAATTTGATGGAATCATCACTTTCCTTCAGCATAGCCTTGATGCCTGCATTTGGCAAAAGCCTTAGAACTCTGCAAGGGCCTTCTACACCACCCCTAAGACTTTTACACCTATTTGCCATCTTTAAATTGTTTTCCTAACTGAAATATAGCGATCCCAAGTACACTATCCAATTTCTTCTTGGTGTCTGCTACTGTAAGTATATAGTCACTGAATGTTTTTGAATGCGTTTTGTCTGTAGATGTTTGCCACAGTGTGTAAAGGATCAAAGCAGAAATGGCAGAACAAAAAGCACACTCAAAAATAAATACTTAGGATGCCAGATCAACTGGATGTAGCTAGATTTGCAAATCACGTGAGAATGATGTCATGAGGCCATCAGTTCTCTGAAGTCTTGCATTTCCCAGGAGCAACACTGTCTGGAACAGCTGTTGTTACTACAAGAAAGGTGCTGGGTACAGATACAAAGACGAAAGATGATCCTGCCTTTTGGACAACATCCTTCTGAACCAAAGGCAGAGAAGGCCGTAATCAATGCTGCCTTCTCTTATCATTTTATTATAATTACTGTTAAGCTAAAACAAGCCAAAGATCCATGCAAAAGTCTGAGACAGTCATATTAAAGCAAGACCACTTCCAATAGACCACAAAGATGCAGGATTCGGAGGTTATACAAAATGGAACAGCAAAGCTTACCTATGTGTCCATGCTGACAGTATTTCCAAAGTAACTCTACTTACTGACAGTTCCTGATAATTAAACACATTTCCTGTGTTCCCTACATTTTCTACCTGGCCAATACCAGTTTCCTTCTCTCCAGCTCTGTAGGAAGAAATACTAAGTCCCAATACACTATAACATAAAAGTAGAGACACAATTTGTCATATATCTCTTTTGTAAAGTACAGAAGCTCCTTGTATTTTCCATAATGTCTGAATAAAATATTTGCATTAATAACTGATTCCAGGGCTATGACATCAAAATCTTCTGGATCATTTCTAGCCAAACACTTATAATTCAGTTTCTTACCAATCTAGCTATCATAAATAGTTGCTTTTGTAAAGTGACATAAAACTGAGTGGAAGTGTGCTGTTGACATTTTAGTCTATGTAAACTAGCAAAAGATAGACCCAGTGTGGAGCTGACATATGATATTTACAGTATAGAAAGAACTTGCTACAATCTTCTCCTGTCTCAAGAGGGACCTCTCCCTGAGGCACAGTTACAGCTCTCCGCAGCCAAAAATGCCACCTGGATCTCCTAGCAATTCTTTAAAGGTTATTCATCGTTATCCCATCCCAAATGCCCCTATTTTCTACCCGCTTGCTCTTACAGCCCCCAGTGCAATTTCAAACTGTACTCGCACCTCCCAGCAGCACTGCTATGTTCTTGCTCCTCCCTGGCTGTTGTACTTCCAAGGTAATTTTTGCTCAAAGTCTTTGCAGAACGCTCTTATCCTCCACTATTCCCTAGCTATATCATGGCTCACAAAGACAGGCAAAACTAGCACACAACAACACAGAAGCAAATCTTCCAACAACCTAAAACGAGCTCAGATTAGAGATAAGAATTATCATCTGGACTGCGGGTATTGCGAGGATATTCTCTATTATTTCTACCTCTACTTTTGTTCTCTACTTATTTCTACCTCTGATTTTCCTCATAAATATTTTCTTGCCTTGCTAAAATTATCTTCTAAATTTATGCTGAGCAGTAAGACAGACAATGTGTTTAGCGTAAATAATTTAACAACATAAAATCTTTGATAAAACTCATGGGGAAATAGTTATTTACATAACTAAACTTTCTAACAGAAGTGAAGCTTACAGCAGTGCTTGTTTTAGCATCATAAAACCTGATAACTCTGTCACCAAGCAGGACTCCACTGTGCCAAGTCCTAGCTACTAGACACTATACAAGTGCAGAACAGAGCTCCTGCCCTAGACAGCTTACCATGTGCAAGACAACAGAGGAATAAAGACAGATGGAGAAGTATAGAAGGTGACAACATGATTGTGATCACTGTGGTAGGCAGTAGTCTGAGCACACGAAAACGCTGTTGTCAAAATCTCTATACACACCACACAAAAAGTTTTAAGGAGATATAACTCTCCTAAGCCGCAGCGGTGATTTACCTTTTATATTGACATTCAAACCTGGACTGTCCTTTTCAGCTCTTTCCTCTCAGAAAAAGCTCGTAATAAGCTCCTGCAGAGCAACCACTACCTTCTCTTGCAGAAGTTCCGCTTGCTGATAAACTCCCATAATCTCATTTAAATGCACACTTAAATCTTTACAAACATGCTAGAAAATGATACAATGTATACAGGTGCATTAATTCGTATGAGCCCAAGATTTATTATACTCATACTAATGTTTTTAACAAACAGTTTGAAATTCAGACCCAAAGCAGTCTGGTAGAAAAGAAAGAAAGGTGAAAGTTGATGGTGGTATGAGCATCAAGGTTTACTTTGCTGTAGTATGTGCCCGCTCATCAGGCTTTTTTAATTTACTAAATTTCTGAGTCCCAACCCAGCATGCACAGAACTGCTGGAGACTGACTTTTATGGTCTCTTTGACACTGTGCATAGCCAAAACGGAGATCCTCTCGCCATAGAGCGTTATAAAGTTAAACTGTCCGAGCGCTTTACGCATTCGTACAGAAACAGCTGCAAAGTTTCTTTTCCTACCCGCTCTCCCACCAAAGCGGGGCGCGCAGCCCGGGCGCCCCGCGGGAGCCGGGCAGAGGCATCCCCCGCCGGGCAGCGCCTGCCTCGCGGGCTGCCCGGGGGCTCCGCTCGCTGGCGAGCGCCGGGAGCTGCCCCATTTTTCTGGCCGGTTTTGCTTTGACTCCTGCCGAGCTACGAGCGCTTTGCCTCTGTGTAACCTCCTATAATAAATAGGGATATTCAAGGGTTTTATCAAAGAAAAACCACTCAGCTACCACATATGGGAGGGGGAGAGAAATAAAGCCCCCACATCTCTTCAGTGTAATGCATTCCCGTAAATCTGTTAATTTGCACTTGTTAATGAAAGACAAAGCTTCTGCACCCTTTAGAAAAGGAATATATATTTGAAGAAGTTTGTTTACACTGCCTGATAGAGCAGGTTCCCAACAAAGCCCAGCGCCTCTCTAAGTGGGTACAATTTACGGTCAGGTACCAGGCGAACGGAAGGGCGCAAGTATTTAGATTAGCACGCGCATTTCAACTCTGAGATTCAGCAAAGGGGAAAAAATATCGGATTACTGGTCCGAGCTGGGGATGTACACTTTGCAGACACGAGTGCAGTCCGTGGCTGTAGGGAAGAATCTACGTGCAGGCGTCTTCATTTCTGCTCGACGCATGTGCTAAATTCCACCAGTAACACATCCACAAACAAACTGAGAACCATAAACTCACTTTAGATGCATTTATGTTTTCTTCCGTCAGTCTAGGCCCCTCACGTCATCTCAGGCTGCAGCGACAGCAGCAAAGAAATGGAGAACGAAACGATGAACAACATTAACAGACAGGAACACCAATAAAAAGAAAGCAAAGCTGACTGAGATACGCAAACGGTTGTAAAAGCAAAACAAAAATTTCCCCAGCAGCATAAACATAAAATGGGGAACAAATAGGGAATAAAAATGGTTACGAGTGGGCTCCAGTTTACTACCAGCATCATTAATAAGCTGTACCAGGTCGAAGGGAGATAACAGCTGCCGCCTTCCGAAAGTAGGAGGACACCTACGTCGCGCAACATTCGGTCACGCCGCGGTACGCCCTCGCCTGCGGCCACTGTCACTGGAGACACGCGGGGCGATTAAACGTTCTGGTTGGCACGGAAATACGTGAGCAAACGAGAATATATTTTAGATGACGACAATCAGCGACCAATGCCATATTGTAATACGAGCCACGGGCAAGAAAAGAGTAAGAAATAAGCACTATTCAGAAAGAAAAAGTCTTTAATGGGTTTTTTTCTTTCTTAAGAAAAAGAGATATGTTACACCTGCAGCAAACTGCAGGAAGAAGGAATTGTGCTGGTAGGAGCTAAATAAATATTTGCTGAATAACACATCATACGTACTTAGATTTTTGAATTTTCAATAGTTCTTTTTAAATGTCTCTAATGATTCAGTAGCTGAGTTTACTAAAGAAAAAAATGCCCCAGTCTGGAAGGGAGCCCTGATATGGAAAAATAAACATTGTGAATGAAGATATCTTGGTCATCAATCTTGAGGATTAATTTAGTCTGCTTCCAACAGTCCAACAGATTTGGATGGGGAATCTGAAGACTATTTAATTTGACTCCTAATCTATATACTCCAACAACAACTGTAGTGATTCTAAAGAAGCTGTTAACTGAGCAAACAACAGAGAGAAAATCTGCTGTGTACCATATGTTTCATGTTTATTTAAACAAAAATTCCCATTCTGAGCTCAATCCAAAGTCCATTCAAGTCAATGGAAAGATTCGCCCTGATTTAAAGTCCTAAAATAAAGTTAAAGTGGCCTTACATGCAGAACCAGTATTGTACCCCAGCCCTACAGCTGTCAGCTGAAACACTAAAATGAATTTTTAAAGTTGTATTTAGTTTGTGTCTGCTGACCTATTAAAATCTCAAGGTCTAGGAGTTAGACGCATCAACTGGTTAGATGCCTGTCAAAGTGCTAATCTGCACACTCAGTTACCTGCTTTGTTGATGCAAATATTCTATTTGAGCATAAAGTTCTTACTGCTCTGGATACATGAATAATAGTAAACCTTCTCTCAGTTCAGGCTGACTTTCTATTTACAATCATTTCAGACAGAAGACTTTAAGAAAGAGGGAATTTGTCCGTTAACAACTAGATAGCCTCCCTAAAAATTGAGATGAAAAGCTGGTTTGAGGAAATGAAGATAGCATCTAGCTATCTTAAACATTTAAATTTAAAATTATTTAAATATCTTAAATATTTAAATTTGTTTAAATAAATATTTAAATATAGTATCTAAATAGATATTAGTTAAAGGAAGGAAAAGCATTACTTTTGAACACAGTGTGAAACACCCCTTGGGAAATTTAGTCTTAGTTCTGGAAGAAGATCTTTGTCTCCATTCCTCCTCACAAAAAGATGAGCTTTAGGATCATTCTAATAAGTATGTCAAATGATGTCTTTCCTATATTGCTCCCAAGCAACTAGAGTCACGCATAGAGCTTTACAGAATCAAAATTCCTGCCATGCAAACGTTAAGTATCTCCATGCAAAATTCCCACTGTCACAAAGATCCACCAATGTATAAACGTAGTTTAGCCCTGTGAAGCTGTTTCCTTATTTGTCCTCTTACAAATGGTTAAGAACTTATACAGTTTTTTTATTTCTCTTTAAATTCTGACATCTTGCACCTTTTGTTTTATCCAAAGCAGATATACAAGAAAGAAAAAAGAAGAAAAAATCTGATACTTATGTCTAACCTCCCAAGAGCCATTACACAGCAGCAGTGTCCACAACGTATTAGGAAACCTGAAGTGTTTTCCAACATGAAAGTCACAACCAGGAGAGAATAATCTTTAATGGTCAGTACACAGATCTGCTGTAGTCAGAGAAGCAAACGCCTCTGCCTACACCTAGAGTAGGAATTCTGACCCACTCAGCCATATCCCTGAGAGCTACAGTAACAGATAGAAATAAAGTGCCTTATATAATTTACTGGCCTGCAAATTAGACTTTCCAGCAAACCTTAATCAAATTCTTGCAAATACGGATACAGGAATCCAATATAGCTTGAATTGCAGTCTCCACAAATATTGCAAATGTACAGTTTGAAATGTCAAACACATTATGTGTCCGGAAATTTTCAAATGCACATTTTCAAGAATTATTCTACTAAAAATTATAGGTCTTGATATCCTCACTCCCTAAAGGGGCTGTGAAGAAAAGGGAGATTTCTACCAACAGGTAGGTGGATGCAAATAGCTTTCTCAGTTGTCTTCCACCTTGGTTTATGTAATCTAATGCATCCTCTTGTCTCCTAATTGTGGCCCTAATACTCTAATTACCTACTTTAGACTTAAAATGTTTTTATCTAAAGATAATCTTGAATAACGCATTTCAGTTATTTCGAGGCTGATCTGATTTTACTCAAAGTCAATAAGATTTCTATGTGCTTCAAAGGACGGGTCCTCTTTGTGTCAACATATATTCCAATGCCTACTTAAATTTAATATATTCTTTCTCCTGCTTATTTTCTAGTGCTCAGAACACCAGTAAAAAAATAAATACTCTGTTATTACATAATTTTGATAATTTCTGACCAGATACTTATACGTAACTAGATGGCTACATTATAAGTATTACTTTTAATGAAAAACAATTATAAAATAATACATGGATGAAATTTCCTAATATGAAGGCTTTAGCCTAAATGTTTTGATTGCATTATATCAGCCTCCTAAAATGAAATTTCTATACTATAAAAGCATTTTTAGTAGATTACAAAATGCTTAAGTGGTGGATATGACTAATTCAATAAAAATCAACAGGATACTGATATGATCATGTTTTCCATCTTTATTTCCATTTCTTCTACCATTTTCTCTCAAAATACATGTCTGTATCCTCTATGAAACTATTACATTTGTATAAGCAACATTATTCATACTTCATGAGTTTGACCAGGTTTATATACTGAAAATGACTTGTAATCTACTTTATTGGGCTTCTCCATTAAGGTTCTGTCCTAGCTGGCCTTAGCTAATAGAACGAACTACTATCCAAAGCAGCTTTTAACTTAAGATGAAATAAAGAAATCCTATTTTACTTGCAATGCTGCAGCCACATGTCAAAGTAAATTATTTAAGCAAGCAATTCTGCAAGCAAATGCATCCATTAAGTGCCAGACTCTGTGCAAGAGCAGAGGGATGGCCCCTGTTGCAGGGCCAGATACAACTCCCTCTTATGCTCTTTTACATGAAGGCAGAGCACTTCACCACGCTCTAAAACAAAAGTATGAAGAGTTTGTGTGTGTAAAGAAGCACGTGATAAAAACTAGCCATCTCTGTAAACTGGGTCCTAATGTTCCTGATTTAATTTGAACTCAATCAAGTTTTCCTTCCAATAATATTTAAATCTTTTTCACAATAGATCTCAAAGTGCTTTACAAAGCTGTGTAAGCCTTATTATCTCATTAAAGTTGAAAGGAGATTGTCCTGAGGAAGAAAAGAATTAAGGATTTTAGGATTTGTCTCAACAAGAAGTATAAAGCCTCCTAGAGTTGAACAGATCTATTACATCGCAGAGAAAAGCTAAAAACTCTAATACATCTTCTTTTTTTTCCTACCAAATTACTAGTGTTCTTTGCTGAATTACTAAAAATAGCATCACTACCTTTTGTAATACTGAAATATATAGCAGAATAAGTGTCAGAGTATTTATTTGCTTAAATCATGGTTATGCATTTTGGATTTTCTTTTTTTTTTTTTTTTTTTTTTTAAGAAAGAGGATAATATTCTAGTACAGGGTTTTTTTTTTTATCATTTGCAAGAGAGATGTAGAAGAATGGCTTACAAGATACTCACAGAACAATTTTAGCACCTGCCTATGTGGAAAAACTCTCTCTGGAGAGGACTGAACACAATTTTAGGGGTCTTTTCTAATTCAATTTAGCAAGAGAAAAAACAAAAGATGTTTCATTTAGCTATATGCATGTTATCTGGAAACAGAAAACCACCACTCTCTGGGAACTTCTGTTATAACGCCTGGGATCCTGGAGAACACCTAAAAAAGCTGGGCACTGCATTTCCCCGAAATTCAGAAGACCCCCAAAGCGCAGAACCACCAAGGGGTTTTGGTGGCGTGAGACGACAGCTCGCAAGCCCTGAGGAGCCAACATGTGAGCTACCACGTGGAGGACAGAGCAAGTCACGTATGTAATTCATACATCATCTACATACGTAAATCCAAATCTAGACACCTTTTTTTCCCAAGTTCCCTGAAGTACTTTTACATATCTTATCTTTTTATGTATAATGGGAGGCAGTTACGTATTTGTACTTGATCTCATTATATTTTGCAAATTTACAATGTAAATATTTCTCTCAAAGTTGTAATTTTCTTCAGGTGATCATAAGAGCTTCAGCACATTCATCTGACTAACAATACAGCAAGATATATACATATCTCAGCATTAATGATAGGGTGCTTAAAGCAGCTTGCAGAATTATTCTGAGAAGAATAAAGATTGTCATTAAAAAGAGAGGAAAATTTGGGGATTACAATCTAAAATTATTCTGTATAGGTAATTGTGTGGTTTTTTTTTTTGTTTTTTGCTTGAACTTTACTTATGTCAATGACTAGAAAAGGGTATTATGAGATACTGTTTTGTTTATCATCATTTAAATTGTTCTTGAGTGCTGGAGTTATCTTCATTAGACAGGATATAAAAATATATACATTTAAATTAACGTGTTGATGGTCACATTTTTCTGCCTGTCCTCACAGCATACTCTGTACTAATGTTGGTAGCGGAAACTGTAAAATCAATTTTGCAACGTCTGCAATGACAAGGTCACCAGCTCCAATTCAACATTGCTTAAAAAAAATATATATATAGATGCCATTAAAGCTTGAGAAAATTATTTAACATTCTCTAGACCACAGTCCAAGCCTCTTGTTACAGAAAAAGTGCCAGTGGTAACATACTCTGAAAGCCTCATCTTCTACAATTTAAAGAAATACAACATTTGTGTATCACTCACAGCATGGGGTATTTATTTATAATGTTGCAAACTGTCAGCTGGTGTTTTATTTCTATTATATATAGGATGTCAGGAACTGTCAAGAGCAAGAGCTTTACCAAGGGACAGGCCATGTGAAGGCAGCATGATGAAGAACTACCAGGAAATGTGGGGTCATTGCAGCACTGGAACTCGGGCCAAAGAGACACCTGACTACCCTCACATGGGGTTCGGTGGGGCTTACTTCATCCAGGAAATTGAAGGTTCAGAAGAGTTAAAGTCTGCATATATAGATATATCAGGGGATTTAAGCCTCCAGGCATGTTTCTACTATGAAAAATCTCAGCACAATAGGGAGAAAACAAGCATGAATAAATTTAGACTGAGAATTAGATGACTATTTCTAACCATCTGAGAAGTGAAGTTGTAGAAACATGTCTTGCTATGGCTAGATTAATAACTTAAACCATAAAAAAACACACAAAAAGAAAACACTATGGGCTCAGTCTCTGAAAAAAAGTAAATATATATATGTATATACACACACACACACCCCTATGTCTCCATGGTGCCGTGCCAAAGATACAAGCTAGCTGAGAACAAACGGGGACACGAGAAGCAGATTAGGAGCATTAGCACAGCTCTCCACCCACTGCTAGTTTTTTCGTCTCTGCTTTGGTTTTCTCTTTTCTCCAGTGTGTTATGGAGAACTTTATTTTTGGATTCTGCTGTTTCCTCTTTCTTCCCTCTTTTCTCTTTCTTTCCTCACATTACGCACCCTAACTCATGTCCTTAGCTTTGTCCAGTCTACCCATGTCTCCCCACAAAGACTCTTCTCTTCCAGTTCTGTATTCTCGTTCATAATTTCAGTCCTTTCCTCTTCTCCCACACATCCTGGCGCCCACAATTTTTATTCCCATCTGCTGCTTTATCCCCAGATTGAAATATTTACCAGAAACATAACAACTAGTGAACTAAATGAAGAAATGGAGCCCATTTTCCAGAGACAATATGTAGATGGGAAATCAAAGACTCTTGTTCTTCTTCAGATATACTGCTACCTTCAGTCCATATTGGTAAGCTAAACAGTAAACATTTGGCAGGTATGAAGAAAAAAAAATCTCTAAAATAAAGATATAGTAGCTTTAAGGCAACGACTATTTATGAACTAGAGATATACATTTATTGAAAGAAAGAATTTCCTGCAAATTTTATTGGTGCATATGGAAATTTCAATCAATGTGTTGTTCTCAAACTCAAAACCTTGTTCTGTCACATTCAGCCAAGTGATGCATAATAAACTCAAAGAGACCTTACTCGTTAGGCTTTGTGGGAAAACAGGAGCACTTTGTCTTTCCTGTTTTCCCACGTCACAGCACCTTTGGGCTCCTGTGATGACATTACAGGTGACAGTAGAAGAGATCAGCAAAAGACTAACAGTCTCTCTTTGGGGCTACTCTACAGTGAATTGTTTCACCAATATCTCCTGCTACTCACTGCTTTCTTAAGTGGCACCTGAGTGAGAACTGACCTATTCTTGGCAGTTTCCATGCTGCTCAGCCTAGGTAACCGATGGCTTTACTGCACTGCAGTGTTCCCAGGCCTAAGCATCTAAAGACACTAATTTGATGACATGAAAAATCTGAATAAGCAGTTTAAAGCCTGATGTAACTGTTAAATCTTGCCTCAATCTGCTTAAGCATGACTACAAAAAAT
Organism: Rhea pennata; assembly: GCF_028389875.1. Classification (NCBI taxonomy): domain Eukaryota; kingdom Metazoa; phylum Chordata; class Aves; order Rheiformes; family Rheidae; genus Rhea; species Rhea pennata. The sequence continues at coordinate 8,448,320 of NC_084670.1, read as the reverse complement.
ATGCTCTGTATGGCTCGAAGCAAAACAAGGGCAGCACAGGAACACAGCAAAGAGAAGTTTCCTTTTCCTAAGTATTATCACTCATGAACTGCATATCACCAAATACCACTGACTTCTTGGAGCTCTAGGCTTGCCCGAAGATAGATTTCCCAGGCCCATTTAGCTGACAGTGGTAGTGACCATAAATCTTTTACCTTCTCCCCAAGGAATATTTTTCCCCTGCTTTCCTGTCTCTTTTCCCCAGACCTGCATGTCCAGATGAGATTTTATCTTTTTTTTTTTTTTTTTTTTGGGGGGGGGGGAAATCAATTGATATAACTCTATAATAAAGTTAGAAACAATTATAACCATTATACGCATTTCTCAAAATATAACCTTAAAAATTTTGTTTGTAAAAAGTTTCTTGGATACAGTTATTTTATTATTAGTCTAGTAAGGGATGAGGAGGAAAAGCTTCTCGTTGGTTGAGCACAAGAACAACCAGGTATATTTTATCCTGCAGTTCTATTTCTTCACTTTCTACAAAAGTAGAGTAGAAATACCACTTTGTTTCTTTATATGCTAATCACTTCTAGACCACCTGTATGCCCTCTGTCAAGCGTGCCTCCTTTATTAGTATTGGAGAACGCCGTTCAGACAGGATTCTCACAAATCCCAGATATGAAAGAACAATCAACATGTCAACTCGCACATTAGTAAGAGACTATCACACATCAGATCTTCTCAGTGTTTGTGATTCTATTGGGATAATATGGATTGAAATAGTATATCACAAACACAGAAAGGAAGGTCTCCAGTGACAACAATACATCAACGATGTCAAAACACTGTCAAATAAAGCTATTATTCTTCCAGCTGATACTTTCACTTGCATAGTTTTCCATTGTTATGTTGTAATTTTCTCTGTATTTTCATTGTTCAAAATTCAGGCAATTATTAATTTTACACATGCACTTCAGTTCCAACATTAAACATGGGAAGGTTTCAAGTGTTCAGGAGTTATGCTTTTCATTACAAAATTATCTTTCCTCTTATATAATCCCTTTGTGCCACAGAAAGTACCATAAATGCAACCAGTCTATATATACTGCTGCATACGTGCATGAAGACTGCAGAAAAGCAATAAATGTACTCTATAATTGAATATATTTGCTCTGAACATAGCATATTTCAGTATTTATTGCAACAATCAGAAAAAGTATTTTTATCAGGAAAATCTTTTTGGCCTTATGTCATAATGTTACAAAAGACAAGATAGAGAAATCTACTTCCCCTTCCTAGAAACATTGGTAAAGATCAGCCAAAAACAGAATTAAAGAAATGCCTTTTAAGTGCTCTCATCATTTTGTATGGGCTTTGAAGTTACAGTATACCTTAAAAGTAGGTCATTGCATGTTACTGAACACATAGATTTAAGAAGGCATCTTCATCCAATAAAAAGAATAGGTAAGTGGGAATCAAGGGATATGACTTCGCTTCATAATTTACTACTCATTATCTGCATAACCTTGAGTAAACTGAGCCCTTTGCTTTGAATACACCATCTGTGAGAAGGGAACAAGTTACCTACTTTTGTAAAGCACCTTGAAATACTGGATGAAAAACATTCTTAGTACAAAATATTGCTAGTCCTAGGGGAAAAAAAATGAGATACAATTTAAGTAATTATGGAGCATGCTGTTTGCTAAGGAAATAACTTTGAACACTGTTACCAAGTACTGTGCCAGTATGACATCCTTCCCTTTTCCTTCGGCTTAGTCTTTTATGCATTGCTTTATTCCAAACTTCACCTTTCCTATCCTATTTGGTCAAAAAGCTCAAAAAACATCAAAATGCTTCGCCTTTTTTATTTATTCAAAGAAATAGCTAGGTCTCCAGTTAGTGTCCAGTCCTGCAGTACTCATATACTAAGGCCTGGCAATAATTAAACACAAATCTCTCCTTAAACCTCATTCTTCTGCCCCAGCTGACATCCCTGAAGACCTAAACTCCCTGAAACTCAGGTTAGCTTTTCAAGTTAAAAGAAAATGTGATATAAATAGCTGTAAATAGACCAATCAATAATTATATTACAATTTCATCTGGTCTAAAAACATCCGTGAGATTTTTCAGACACCTTTAGAGTGTAGAAATACGACTACAGACTGATAATTTTATCCCTGTTTTGAGTATGGAAAAGCCACACACAACTATCTTCTGTTTATAAAGTACAGACATGTAACCTAACACAGAAATACAATATAGGTTTTCTGACAAAAGTTTGTTGCATATATCTCTGTAATGGCAAAATGAAAAGCCTTATTCTTTTCCCTTTAATCTCCATACTTCTTTTTGAAGACAGTATTGGTCTGATTTTTTTTTTCTAATGAGGAAAATACCACCTTTGGCACATTCTGTCAATGATACAGTCATTTTACAACCTGCCTACGCAAAACCTGTCTCCATAGCTCTCCTTTCATCTATTTAACATCATTTCTTCAGAGGAAGCCCCTGCACTTGAAACTCTACCAATGTCCCGAGATCACCAAGCCTGACATTCAGGCTAAAGCCCCAGACTACAGGTGAGCGCAATCTGTTTGGGGAGGTAGGGCAGGCTTCAGGGCTGCCTCTGGCAGCCAAAGAGCTAGTAAGTCAGGGGACTAGGACTTTCCTTGAATCCAATTATTTCCTTGAATAAGCGAGGGCAGTTTGCTTTCTAGGGTCTAGAAAGCTGCAGTATCATACACAGGACCCGAGCTTGTGGGCATGATTCAAGAGAGTCATTATTGAATATAATTATTATAATAGATTCCCAAGAATAGTTGCTGCTGGACACATGTGATGCTTGTGCTCAGCGTATTTTTAAATATTTTTAAAGAAACTGGAGATTTTGGAGAACATCATTAAAATACCAGTTACCACATGCCATTTCAACAGGAGATGGCTATTGCAGCCTCTACCCTAAGCCAGCACTGAAGGTACCAAGGCAGAGCGTAACAGATACCATGAGAGTCTCTTCCACATTGGGGAAAGCCTCTTGCCTCCTGAAGCATTATAGTTCTTTTAATATTACACTGCAAATAGGTTAATAAAGTTCTGCTGCAGCTCTGAAGGGCACAGAAAGCACGGAGGGTGTAAAAAGTGTGGCCTTGAGAGACAGCAGAGAAAGATCTCAGAATGAAGGCAATACTTCTGTGAGATGGAAGATCACTTCCCTTAAAAGCCAAATAGTTGATCAAGGATGTTTCCCACAACAGAGAAGTGTTGACAGGGTCTATCACATGAATCCTGTATTTTACACAACTAAATTAAGTTAATGTCTTACCAAGATTCCATAATTCAAACTAAGGGAGAGAGCACAAAGGAAATCTAGTCCTAGGACTGCTGTGGCTGTGATGGTCTAAGAAATCAAGACCCTCTGAAGAAAGAGATGATGGCTTTTACTAAGTCAAATGGGATATATGGAGGAACAAAGACAAGCATTTGAATTCCCAAAGCTTCTCATGCTTAATTCATTTATTCCTGCCTATGCCAACCATACCAGTTCATCTGTTGAAAAAATTGAATAAATTTCTTCTTACAATCCCTAACCTGCTTAGAAGATGGATTCTCCATCCAGACTTTAAACAGTACCCTACAACACGATAATGCAGCACGTCCCATATCATACCCTAAGTATTTTCTTAAAAAAAAAAAATTAATACTCCCCTTCCATCTTCTGTGGCAAAAGATTATAGCAGACCCATTTTTACTGTGTGCTATTTAAAATGACAGCAGTTTCATCTCCTGTAAAGATAGGTGAATGTTTAAAAGACCTTACGATAGCAATCTTCTGGCCCAGTCAGTCTTTTCCCCACAGCCTCCGCCTTGAAACTAGGCAAAGTACAGGCACATGAAATGCTATTGACAAATTGTATTATTCTTTATGCTCTGAAAAAGATGATTATTTTATAGAGAGAGAGAACAGAGAACAATGAAACAAAAAGTTTCCTCTAGGAATCAGTTCTAATAAATTTGAAATGCCTCAAATAATGATGTATTTTGAAAGTAACCTTCCTGTTCAGATAAAACATTCCTTAACAATGGAGATGGAAAAAAAAAAATCACATTTATGCCTACTTAGTTTGCATTAAATTAAATTAATAGGAAAAGCATACTAATGTATATGTATTTGGTTCAGCCATTGCAAGCTGACTTCATTTCTGGGATGTTATACATATCTTATTGACTCTGACACATTTATATTTAATGAGAATATTTTTCACTAAATGAAGTATTTTTTCACACCTGATCACCACCAATAGTAATTTTCTGTTCTTATTCTTCTCTCCTTAAGCTAAGTTGCTTAGCAATTTTGTTCACGGTGCTCGAGCACACAGTCATTTGGAGCTCTGTGTAAAACGGTCATCGTCTCTCAGCCCTGCGTTTCAATTAAACCACTTCGGCAAGAACAAGAACCCCTCAGAAATGACCATGACTACTATTAAGCGTACATCCGAAAAGATGGCTCAAATTAAAGATGGAGCCGAGTGGAAATTTTATGCCTCCTGTCCATCAGAGCCTGGAGAGGGGCCAAAACCCACAAAGTGAAGACCTTGGGATGGACTTCTGAAGGAGGATTGTAAATCACATCCACTCCTCCAAATTACCAGTATAAATCATTTATGTTTCACTGGGACTAACACAATATGGAGAGGCAGGGCAGAGCAAAAAACTCACCAACACTGTTTTTGATGTTTATATGTTTATCAGGAGCAATAGGATGGGACTTACAGTAATCCATGAAAATAAGTGACAGTGAATTAAGTGTACTGTCGAGTTCTGCCCGAGGTTTTCTGCATGTTCCACACTCATTTCCACATGCTGCATGGCACTGAAGTCAAGCAGGCTGAATTCTGGTCAATCAGAAACTAATTATTTCTTGGTAGACAAGTATATTTCTGTAGGGTGAAGCTCCATTCAGTACTTGTCTCTAAAGCATTTAGAATCTTATTATAATCCATGTGACCTGTTTCTATTTTAAGTGAAGTAATTCACCAAACTGACACTGATGACTCAAAGTAAAGTTTTACAGTCAATCATATGAAGTACTGTGAATGGATACTTACTTTTATAATGTAATAAAATAGAAAAAAAAAAAGAAAATTTAATCTTGAATCAATGCAGTTTATAGAAGAGACTGTATACATCCTAAAGACACAGGCAGACTAGAGGCAAACTTAGTTAAATCATCAAAAATGATTTCTTAGATATTAGAATAAGATGTTTTCAGAAAGATGATACTTAGTATGTTAAAATTTTTAAAATATTGAGTTTATAAGTACAGGGACAAAATAAAGTAGAAATTATGTGGTATGAACTCATATAGTAACTTGCACAAGAAGAAAGGATCAACTTGTCATTTCAGGCTATTCTCTAGTGAATATGTGTCAGAGTTTAAAGTAATTCTGTTTACAAAGTTCAGAAGACTAGTGGATTTTTCATATAGTTTAACAATCTCTCTGTGTGCATCCCTAGATGGACCCAATACCTAGATTCTTCCCAGACCCACCTGCAGGATGTTTCTTATAATGTATGTACATTCCTATAATGTATCTTGTTTCTTCCATATTAACATGAGAAGTCTAGCTAACAGAGCTAGATAGAATATACAGTTTTAGCAACCAAACATATTATTAATAGTGTGTAATTATTTGAGAAATTAGACATAACTCACTAGTCTGTTTACAATCAGAAATCTTAGAAATGAGTTGGCAGTGGGAGTTCCATTTCTGGCGTACAAACACACCTTGATAAGAGAAACAGCAGTACCAGCCGCGTCAAGCGATCAGCATTCCCACATATGCTTTAAATCCTTTTGCACTTACCACAGAAAGATGAAGATAGCAGCTACAGATATCAAGGAGCTTTACACAGCTGCATTACTTTCACCTAAATACGAAAGCTTGGCAGCTACATGGATTATGAGCCTCTAAGTGAAACACAAGTAGTAAATCAATCTTCATAGGCAAGGTTAGCCCAAAGGTTTCTATGCCAAGAAGCAACAACAGAGCAAATGGCAAACCACTAAAAGTAGAGGAGACTCAAATTAGGGACCATCTGTATGAACTGGATGAAAACACAGACACTAAAGATTGGAGATATCTGAGGACTAAGCACGTTGATTCACATCATTGCAGAGTCACTGCCTCATCTCTGAAATATCATGGACAAGAGCTTTATGCCCATCTTCCAGAGGAGTAAAAAAGACCCAGAAAACTACAGAGCAGTCACATCAGTCCTTGAGGAAAATTAAGGGACAGATCCTCATGGAAGCTATTTCCAAGCACAAGAAGGACAAGTAGGTGACTGAAAAAGCCAGAAGATTTACCAAGTGTAAATTACGCTTGACCAAGGTGGTTGCCTTCTACGATAAAACAACTTGATCAGTGGATGAGAGGAGAGCTGTGGACCTCCTCTACCTTGAATTTAGCAAGGCATTTGACCAGAGTTCCCCACAACATTTTTGTTTATGTGTTGGTAAGAGATGGATTGGGTGCACAAACTACAGCATGGGTGAAAAACTGGCTGGAGAACTTAACATATGAAGAAAGGTCAAAGGCATAGAGGGCTCAGAGCAATGAGCACCAACACTGTCTCATCAAAGCTGCAGCTAACAGATTGACAAGAGCCATCCCTTATTGGATCTCAACTCTACCCAAATCAGAGAAATTTAAGGCTATATGTGAAGCAGAAAAAGTATGTTCCTAAAGACCTATACTTTGCTTTGCTCTGGAGCAGTACACAATTTAAGAAATGCCAGAAAGGTCTTTATGGCATTTAAACAGCCAATTCCATTGATCAAATGCAGACAAAGATCAAACCCTCAATTGTCCATTTTTGACTTTGTGAGAAGTGTTTGCCAGTGTGGTTTGCCAATGTATTTTTAAAGTACAGGACATAAATCACTGATATTTTTATTCTATTGAGAAAATACACTATTTCTCTAGACAAATCACCCCTTTGCATTAAGGGGTTGATCTGACACTTCCTTGCTTAGTCATGCAAAATACTCCTATATTCTTGTCAGTCATTAAATGGATACTTTAACCAGAAACTGGCCAGAAGCTTTCTCTATTGCCCTGAAACACAGAGATTGAATTTCTTATTGCAATAAACTGTTCAGAGAAAATCCCTTGAAATGGGATGATGAAAGTGTTTCACAGAAGGGATTGATATTCTGTGTGACTGGTTAAGGTAATGTTGTATTTTTTCTAGTATCCCTTGTTCAGTGACAGTTGAGCTGGAAAAGAATAGAAGTGATCCTCAAAGCTGGTAGACGAAGTATTAAAAAAAAAAAATCTAATATTGGAGCAGCTCTTCATAAAACCACCAAACTGTCTACCAGACAAGGCAGAGGTCAACTGCTTGCTCCAGTCACTTCTCTTTTGGAACAACATCACTTTTTCCTCCATGAATCTAAAGATTTTTGCTGTGTGTGTAGAACAAGGAAAAATAGATATCACTGTCAGTGAGGCTATTTGTTCTTGATAGATTTGATTGAAATACCTGAAGACTTAAATATGGCATACAAATATTTTTATGCACAAAATTTCATCTGTTCTGGAATTTAAAGTATCACTCTCTTTAGAGAAGGAAAATGCACCAACTACTGCCTAACAGAGCAGCAATAATAGCACTCTCCAGATATGGCTCACATGGAAAGGACAATAAAAAATAATAATGTATAATATATACAATACATTACCAATAGGTTATGTTGTCAGAAAAATCAATTCAGACAAATTCAAGCCTCATATTAAATTCATTACTTTTCAAAATATTTCAAATAATCCAAAACACTTATCCATGCCAGGAATTTACCTCATAGCTGTATAAGATGTGGAGAGTGATTATCTTCTAGGTGTAAGAAGGAATAGATAGAATTGCATTTGCAAATGTAAAGAGGCACAGGGTGGGGTGGAGGGGGGAAATGATAATATATTGAGTTGCATTAGATAACCACACAGATATATTTTTGCTCAATTGTCCTGACTCTGTGCTGGCAACTGGCTTTGAAATACTTTGAAACTTTTTTTTACATATTTCAGTATAATACACTAATACACTAGTGTACCAAAGAAGAAGTAAAAATTGTAAGTATTTGCACCTAAGGAGGGATTCTGGGAATAAAATTATTTACTTTTACTAGGAAAATTGTTTTAAAAGACCTGAACGTAAACAACAGACTGTGAAGCAACTAGTTAGGTGAATTGAGTGTCCCATAATGTAAACAATATGAAATACCTGTCTGTAATGAGCAAGCCATAAACTGGACTGCATCCACCTGTCAAATAATTAAATATTATGAGCAGACTTTTAAAAAGGTCTTTTATATTGTATAATAGCTACAGTAACATTTATTTACCTACATATTAAAATAATACAATCAAACTATAGGCCTCAAGGTCTCAGCTGACTATCAAGAAAGCTGCATTAAATTCCCCTCCTTTTCTTCCCATACATTATACAGCAAGTTTCTGTTCTCCTTGCAGAGGATTTTTCTGAGGACTGGTGAGGTCTTTGGCACATGTTTAGTTTTACCCTCCACTGCAGCATTACACAGCTCCTTGCAAAGAACTGGATCATTTAAGCCAGTCACCTAGCAGTCAAGATACAAAAAAAAATTTCCAAGCCAAACCTAAAAACCAAGATTTTCAGAATAAGCACTTCCCTGATTCCCCAGGGAAATGAAGAGGCAAATCCAAAATGCAAATCTTGCTCAAAGGAAAAATAGACACTTAATAGATACTTTCTGGAAATAGTTCAACATGCAGCTGAACAAACCATAGGACACCTCTGTCTTACGAAGGAGCTGCTGAAGCACTGGGTTTAATATCCGTAGATTCATAGAGGAAGACAAGCAATAAGCACATTTAACTAGTGCTAGCAACTTCCAAATACAGGGGACTCTGCAGGTCATACTCTCACTCTGATTTTGTGAGCAAAAAATCCCCAGTGATTTTAAAGATGACAGAAACACTTCATGTTTTCTATATAGCTTACATAGCTATATAGCTCAGCAGAAGGAAATTATACTTATATTGACTTTGGTCTATAAATTTCACGTTCTCAGAGACCAGATGTTTTGAAAGTAGGTGAAAAAAAGCTTGCTGTCATCAGACATTAATGACTTCTGGATATTATCATTTGTTCAATATTACTGTCAAAATATGTGAAGTATCCCATACAACGAGCACTGCTGTCCAAGTGGAGTAAAGTGGGGGCAGAGGGGAGGGGGAAGAGACAACAGTCTAATGAGAACTCTGTGATTAATAGAGATTACTAATTAATGCCACCTTTTTAATCTTTTCTGTTAAATAGTTATGCTGCTGCTTAGAAAAGGCATATTGTCAGTAACTCCTAATTCTTTCAAATCCATGTGCTGCCTTTATGAAATACACACGCATTTCCCCCCCCCCCCACACAGTGAAATCAGCAGCAATGCCAAAGAGAAAGTATCTTGCTTAACATAAAATCTGTGTTAAGCCATTCACTCAAGTCAATGTTTACCTTAACTATATGATGGAAGGTGTCAAATTGCTCCTTAAAATTCTATGAAGATCTATGGCAAGCAGTTTCAGATATCGGAGGATCTTTTACATTTAAAATAAAAATTTGGGCAACCCAAGCACCTCCAAGTCAAAAATTGAAACGGATCACCAATTAGCATTGCTTCAGTCAACTTCAGCATGTGGCTTACTATGAAGCTTCTCACTGATATAGCACGTGGTTACTGCAGTACCAAAGGTCACATTAGTTATTCAGCTAGAATGCCTTTTTTCTATGGTTCTGCTGGCCTTTTTTGATCTCACACATTATTGAAAAATTCTATGATTTTAATCAATATGTACCTAATAGCAAAATATTTTTAAAACATCTTCTCCAACTACGTCAAAACTCTTTCGTATCCCATATGCGGTATCTACAGACTGACAACAACAAAAAACATGTCAAGTGCAACATCACTAAGCACTAGCCAGCTCTTATTTTAACAGTATTCATAAATGGTGCCTAATTTAAGTGCATTGTATTGGACTGATAATGGAGTCTCAGTTATTGCTCATCTCTAGAAGCATCTATTGATATGTAAAGTGAAGACATTAGCCATATAATTAGCCTGCAGCATAACTATCATCCTTCACTCAATCATTTCAGTTGCAACTGCCCAAACAATAGTAACATTTCACAATGTTTTTACTTGAAATAGCTGGTGCTGTAATCATAGTGTGAATTTCTTATGAAAAGCTCCCACAGATAGTGTACATCATGCTGGGAAAATGAGTTTAAGTACAAGAAACCGATTAAAACTCTAACAATCTCCTAAGGATAATTTGTTAAAGCTGTTTTGTTACTTTGCATTAGCTCTAAAAATATCTAGTTCTTTATTAAAAGGTTCGGTACTTTAGTAACTATTTAAGATTGTGCAAGACTAATCAGTGTCTTTGTTTACTGGCTATATATTTTTATATCAAATACAAATGCTGAAAAACAGGAAAACATACCCATAGCAATTATTTCAAAAATCCTAGTTTACTTTGAATTTACAATGAAAGAATTGTTTTCTGCAATAGCAGGGACCTAGATTCTGACTTACGCCATTCCCTGTCTGTCCTTTGTCATATATTCTTAGATTTTCTGAAGGTTGTTTTCAAGACATATTAGGCTTTTCATGCTCTCTAACATATTCATTTGAGTTATTTTAATATATGTCTGCAGTGTCATTTAAGGCTGACTTGAAGGTCACCCTCACTCAAGCTTAGAAACAAGTCATCCCTCCTTATCTGTGTCTTTATTGATATCTACAGAAAGATATCCACATTGCTTCCTAGAAGTGGTCTGCCTCAGGGAGGAGAGGAAAACTCATGTCTGCTTCTCTGTGCATTTCTAATTATGGGCAACAGAACTAGAAAGCAGAGTGCAAAGGACAAGAAACCAGGACTGGCAGACTTCCAAGGCTCAAGACTCATAGCAGACAGCAAAGTTTTATATACATGACAGAAAAGAGGAGGCTAGGAGAAAGGATTGATCTCAGATCCTGAATTCAGCAAACCTGAGTTCAGAACAAGCTGTTACTAGGAGACGGTTACACAGAGCAAGATGTGTAGTTGAGGAGTGCCAGCTCAGAAAGGCCACAAGGTCAGCCTTAGGTATGCTTTTACATATATTCTTAATACCTTCTTTTGCCAGAAATTAACATTACTGAGTGCGCAGCAGTCCAAAGAGACCAAAAATAACTTCTTGTGTAAGATATAGTAAACTAAATGCTGTTCATAGCATAACACTGGTAAGGTTGGAAGGGACCTCTGGAGATCTAGTCCAACCCTCAAGTGAGTAGCCCATACAGGGATCAAACCTGCAACCTCAGCATTATTAGCACCATACTCCAACCAACTGAGCTAAACCTGAACCCCTGAGCTATGTGCAATCTGATACAGAAGCAAGGCATCAGAAAAATCCAAAGAGAAGCCCATAAGTTTTGGGGTCAAACCTCAGTAGAGCCAATTACCTATTAATTTTATTTTGCAGCCCTGTCAGATGACATAAGCACTCCATACTTAAGCAGAGAAAACAAAAATGCTGGTATTGGTTTTGCCAACCCTTTAAGGTAATTACTGTGTTCCATCCTAGGCTGCTTTGGAAAACTGAGTTATCTAGACAACTTTTCTTTGGTGGTCATGATTTATATACCTCAGCCTAATTCCATGCCTTTCATCAACAGAAGGTAGGGCACTTCACAAGGGGGAAGCAGAAAAATTGCCTCTGAAAGAGCACAACTTTCCAGGACAATACTACAGTCCAGAGGTTGAATCAAACTTATGAGTCAATACTAGGATCCACTAAACCATACTATCTCCCAGTGCCAGACTACAGAAAACAAAGATCTTGTATAATATGTTAACTAAAAATAAAACATACATGAGTTATTTAATTAGTGAAAAACATCTACAATAGCTTTTGTTCCTAATGATATTCATAAAAGAGAAGATAAATTTGACAATTCCAAGTAGCATCAGCTCAACATCTGCAGAAGAAAACTTTGATTTATTTTTGAATTCATATTTAGCAATTACATATTAAAAAGTATATCGAAAATTGTTAACCAAATCAGAACGAAGAACAATCATCTTATTCTGTGCCTTCTATTTTTTATTGAGTTTTCATCTCAGTAGTGATTTAACCTGTTTTTCTTCAGGTTGGGGAAAAAAAAAGAAATCTTTGCATTCCATTTACTTATCCAAGAACAGGCAAAGTAAAACAAGGAGATCAGGATCTTAAAAATTTGTAAAGTTTCAGCATTACTTATGCTATTTCATGAAAAATTCTTATTCTCACATACGTTGGTAATTCAGTAGGAAATAATCAGAAAACTACTACAACTTTCAAGAAAGGCTACATAAATTTAACCTGGCCTCTTATTTACAATAAAACTACTGGATAACACAAAGATTTACTGTTTTGTAGCTGGGACATTTGTAGTGCCATTCCAATAAATCCTATTCCAGGAAGAATATAAAAACAATTTTACTGAGGAAAGATTAGAGAATCACAGAATAGCTGGGTTTGGAAGGGTCCTCTGGAGACCAGCAGTCCAAACCTCCCTGCTCAGGCAGTCACCTACAGCCGGTTGCTCAGCACCATGTCCAGTTGGGTTTTGAGATTCTGCAACCTCATGCCAATGTTCAACCACTCTCACAGTAAAGTCATCCTTTCTCGTGTTCAGGTGAAATTTCCTGTGTTTCAGCTTGCATCTGTTGCTTCTTATCAATGGACACCATTGAGAGAGTGGAATTGAAGATTATTTTTAAATCAAATTGGAAATTTCAAGCTGAACACATGAGAGCTGCTCATACAATGTGATTGTCTAGTATCATCCCTAAGAGCAATGAGATTGAAGTGACATGCATGTTGTATCTACTTTTACTGTAATTTGGAGTTCTGATTTTACGGATAAGATGACAAAACAGCCCTGGAAAATGTGAATGAATTAATCAAAGTGACTTGCAGTAGAGGTTTCTCCCATCTAAGCCACAGATAATAATAATAATAATAATAAAAAAAAACACATACACACACACGAATGCATTTCTTAACCTGCCAGCATCCCAAGGTGAAGCACAATGAGTATAGTTCCCAGATGCTCCTAGAGAAACTTTCTGTAGACCTTAAAAGCAGAAGGGGCACCAAAGTACTGAGCTTAAGTTTGTTTAATTTAAGGGAGACAGCTGTTATGATTTACATAAACCATGTTTTATTGATCCACAGGGATCCTTATGGCAGCTTGCCTTCATCCAGAGAAGAGTGCTTTGTCATCCTCCTCTTTTCTTACTAGCAGTGCTACACCAGGGGAAGCGTTGTGCTGGTTCCTGCACTGGCTCAAATTTTGATCTTTTCATTACAGGCTCACCTGGGTTAGGACTGCTCTGACAGCTGCAGGACTGACTAGCAAGGCTACAGATCCAGGCGCGGGTTTCATGTAGGAAAGCACATGAAGACTGAAGAGAAAGACTGTTGCAGGGCATTTAAAACAAGGGGATAAGGGTGGGAAAATAAGATTTGTATTATCTCAGTTTTCTGTCTCAGCATTTTTCAGAGGGAAGAAATACGAGGTTTGTGTGGGAGTGTGGTAAATGTAGGTCTCTGAGGCAAGTGGCAAAGCATTAGGGAAGGCCCTGAGGACCCAAGCTTTCATACCTACTGCCACGTCAACTCTTCTAGAGCGTGTATTGTAGGAGACAGATAGGATAAATTAGACAATGTTTGTACAGCGTTGTTAAAATTTTAACTGCTGTAACAGTGCTAAGTACTATTATTATTAGGTATTGAATGCATGCAAAGATCTCTGTAGGACCAAAAAAGCCCAGCTAACCCAGATATTTTAGTCAAAATACCTACTTATATCAGGCAGTCAAACTTGTTGGCATGCCTATCTGTCAGCCTCTGCATTAGCCATAGGCAATTACTGGGAAATAGGAATGGTGGGTTTAGAAAAGGAGGAAAATAAAATGTCTGTTGAGCCATGGGGTGTTGGGAAAAGAAGGGGCTCTAAAGTACTGCAATAGGAACCTCGGGCAGGACAGCCTTAGTGCTCTGCCCACCCACCAGCTGCACGTGTCTGTGGGCTAAAACCCCAGCTCAGCCCAAACACAGCCAACAGAAAATGACATTTGCAACATCCTAAGGTTAGCCTAACACATTAATTAAACCACTGCAGTACTGCAGTATTATCTCTTTTCTTATTACTTTTGTGAATTTTACTTTTTTGTAAAGAATAGTCCTTTCCAGTTATAATTTCATAATAAATCTGAATGTCAGAACTCCCCAAGTATGAATGTCATCTTTGTTTGGAGGCTAGAGGGAAGAATCAAAAGCCAAGATGTCCCTGAGCACTAAAACTGGCCGAGATACTAATGTACAGTAGGATCCTGATCACGGCACTAGACCCAAATCTGCCCAAATCAGAATTGCTGCAAAACAGTGTCACAAGACTCACGGCCTCACCGAAAGCCATGCGCTGAGTGTGGCAATGCTGCAATTCCTAGTAGGAAAGGGTATCAAGCAGTTGCAAATTCAACATAGTGAAACCGCCAAATACTACATACAGCTTAAGCTTTTGCGTTTTACCAGCAAATTTTGCCTATGAGGATTCTCATAGGTTAAAATACCTTCTCTGCTGAACCTTGTAAGAGTGTGAACTTGAAACAACTAGCACCAGGGTCGAAGAGCAGCACTGCTCTTCCTAAGGCTTTTGTGCACAGTGCACATCTCTCTGGACAGGATGCAAGTGTACCTTCACAATCAAACCAAAAACAAATTGCCTGCATATAAACTTGTCTTCCAGTCTGGCAAGTTGTTACAGACATCTTAGATGACCAAGTACATCTCATCAAAAGTGGTGGCAAGGAAACGTCCATTCTATTATCCAGGTTGCCCTTCAGGTAATACTACATTGGCTGTAAGATTATTCACCACAATGCATTCTTTGACACTGCTTTTTTTCCTATTTTTATCCAAGAAAATTATGCTACTGACTATTCAGCAGCAAACAGATTTTTCAAAGTGAGCACACAACAATAAAATACAATTTTTTTACCCCAAATATAATTGTGTCTGTTCAGAAACAAGTGCTTATAAATAATGTTGCCATGTGAACAAAATCCCCCAAACTGCCCCTTCTGCTTTTTGATCTCAGTCTTCAGGAGAAGACAGAGCTGGATTAAAGATGGTCTCAAAGCTTTCATTAAAATTATTGCAAGTACTTTGAATAAAATCATCCACTTAAGTTTATTCAATATTCTGTAAATTTTATAGCAGCACATGCTGGAGTTTCACAATTAAAAAATGATGGTAGAAGCACACTCCTAGAATTTATTAATATTGCCATATGATGTGTAGGTAAGCATAAAATTATTCTTATGCTTTATTCTGCCATTATCCATTTAATGTCATTTAATCTAGGGAAAAAAAAATAAAATCACTGAGAAACTAAAATCCAGTAGTCACCTAACAAAAGAATGTGCTAGTGCAACAAAATGTACAGATAAGTTGTCAAGGCTAGAAGTAACACAAAATTAATATAAGAACACAACTAAAAGCACTAAGCATACCTAAAAGAGGTGCAAAATCCAGTAGTCACCTAACAAAAGAATGTGCTAGTGCAACAAAATGTACAGATAAGTTGTCAAAGCTAGAAGTAACACAAAATTAATATAACACAACTAAAAGCACTAAGCATACCTAAAAGAGGTGCAAAATAAATCTCTTCAGCCTGCTGACATTAAGATTGAACCACATATTTGTTTATATTTAGAATTTTACAGAAGTGATTAGATGATGAGAGGAAAACTTTACTGAGTTGTTTTTTTTAAAAAAAAAAAAAAAAAAGTTATTTCTGCTTTTATTGACTTTATCATGTTTAGTCCTCTTCTACTTGAGGAGAGGTTATATGCTGTTCATGGCAGCAGTCTCTTCCATCTCATAGGTCCTTACTAAAGGACTCATCTGTAACTTTATTATCTGCTTTATTATCTGCTTGGTGAAGTTTTAGCAACTCTTGAAGTAATGAAGTAGATGATAACTAAGAAATTGTTTCCAAAAGTTTCAGCTCTAATTCCTGTAAGGTTAAGGTAGGTGCACACAGCAGAAATTGCTCCAA
The DNA here is from genome assembly GCF_028389875.1 of Rhea pennata. NCBI lineage: Eukaryota > Metazoa > Chordata > Aves > Rheiformes > Rheidae > Rhea > Rhea pennata. The sequence continues at coordinate 8,432,146 of NC_084670.1, read as the reverse complement.
ATACAGACTTGCACATTGGTGGGGGGGGGGGGGGGGGGAGGAAAAAAAAGTCTTTTCCATTGTAATACAGGAGACCTCATCTATAGAGCAAAAGGATCTCTGGGCTAAGGAATTTGTATATAAAAAAATATATATAAAAAGATTTGCTGTACACAGTTCTAGTCCCTCTTCAGCTAGGAAGTCAAGTCACAGCAATAAATGTAACACACCACACAAATAACCTTGGGATGCCGGTCGCTACCAAACAAGGAGAGGAGGCATAAAGAAATTTCGTGATTAAAATATATGCAAACTATAAGGCAACAACCCACACAAAAAAGCAAGGAAAACTGCTTCTTTGTCCCAGGTAAGTACTAAGAGGAGAAAACCTGTTAGCCACACTAGTACCGTTTCCTGTAGCAGACTCTATCCCGGCTGGCGAGATTAGTGCATGCAGCTATGGTAGAACAATTAGCAGTAGAGAGCAGTAACGTGAATGTGTACAAAAATGCCCATTAAGATTCTGTGCACAGCCCCAATTACTTACATGGGAGAGATTCTTGCAATTTGGAAAGTTCAACATAAGAGTTCTTTAGTAATAAAAACCTGTGTAAAATAGGCAATATTAAAATATTTCTTAAACGATTGTCAGAGTTTATAACGACTAAAGGCTTGGGAATTTTAAGTTTAACCTTTTTACTGTGTGATTTACAAACCCCCTGACAGGTTTCTTTATAAAGCTATATATCTTTCCATTAATCGTAAGCTGTGGAGTTTATGGTGCTAAAGTTTCATGAAATTGTTCTATTTCACTACTGAGATAGCTGGATACTCAACTGTATGAAAGAGTGTTTTCAGCCAGTTAAATCCCCAAAAGAGAACAGGATATGAGCCAAAATTTTTAAGTGAGATGAACCGAAGCCTGGAATACATCTGTGTTTACACATGGTCTGTTAGTCTGCAAATGTATGTGGGCAACTGTGCACACCTAATTCCACAAATCTGAGTTTATAAATTCGTTTACTTCGCTCCCAGTTGACACTGTCAATGTATTCTTTAGTCTTTTTGCTGAGGCAGGATCAAATGTGCCAAGTACGATGGCGACCTTTGTTTCTGCAAACACTTTCCATGAGAAACGGACTGATAGAACTGACTGACTTTGCACACGGCAGAAAAACAGAGGAAACTAATGGTTATTTACTATCGATACGTTCCATATTTAAAGGAGCAGTCTAGAGCCCACTGCCTGTCCCTTGAGCCATGTGGAGTCCCCGTTATTAATTGTTCCGACCGACCTTCACAAGGGAAGAAAAATATTGTTGTATCTTCTTTTATCTTGTCTTATAATAGGAATCATGTTTCATAGCGTTGAAATAAATTACTTGCACGGTGATCAAACATCTTAGCTTCGTTTCAGCATTTAATCACCCGTGAAAGCCGTTTATTGCTTCGTACACTCCGAAGTCATGAACGTTATTTCCTAACTATACTACAGAAAGTGTCTTTCATTTTTATTTTTTAATTATGTCTGCGACCCTTTCATTTTTCTAGCAGGCAATTCGGTGTAATCCTACTTCCTGAAAGACTTCCGTTTCCCTAATATTTATTTTGCTTTACATTATTTTTACCTATTACTTGGGAAAAGAAAAAATTAAAATTAATTTCAAGACTACTTTATTTCCATTCAATATGTAAATTACACGACCTTAAAAATAATAATAAAAAATCAATGTCACTAGACTGCAGTTATTTATAATCCATTAGGTTTTCTAGGGTGCATGTGAAAGCATCACTGCTATTTTAGAACATCAATTCTGTCTGAAATTCTTATCCAGTTTACAGATGTAACAGAAAAAAAAGTTAGTTCAGCATACTTCTGCATAGTTTGTGTTAAAATATTTATTTTCTAAATTTGTGAGATAGTTGAAAGTCAAACTGCCTTCCTAAATGCTTAAGGTGATTCTACTTCTTTACTAATTGAAACAAAGAAAAACTTAAAGCATTTTAATCAGCCAATCACACAAAAAAAGTAATTGCCTTCCTGTAGAACTATACAGAAAGAGTCATAATGCAGAGGCAATGTTCCTTAAAAACCTGGCTGATCAGTATATAACAGAGTTTGGTATCACATCCTGCAAGTATCAAGACTCAAGAGGATTCATGAAAGAGATTGCATAAGGAGAATTCTCAATTAAAATTATGATATACTGATTCTTTTCAGATTTCAGCTTTCAGTTGTGAGAAAAGTGATTGCTCTTCACTGTAAAGAAAGATACAGTGAACTTTTTTTTGGAAATGGGTGGGTAGGGCATTTTGTCTTCCAGTAGCACAAAATAAGAGACAGCTTTTGAAGGTTTATCTAGCTTGCTATTTTTATGCTGGGAATATTGAAGGTATAGAACTTCTGGATAGTCTTAAAATACCACTTTTGAATAGGTGGGTTAGACTATATAAATACATTGTCACCATTAAATATGACTAAATCTATCTATTTTAGATAGATTATTTAGATATGTAGATATCAAATCCTCAGAAAGATAGTTATGCCTAGACCAAACTAACCCTGAACCTACTTTAGCTCTACTAACCATTACTTTTAGACAAGCGAAATGTAGAAGTCATCCCCATAGGCATCAATAAATACGCAATAAGATGTCAAAAAGGAAACTATTCACTCTACGTGTTGTGTCAGGGCCCTGGGGGATGCGACTCAGGGCTGCCCCCGACCCGCTCCCTCACTCAGGACAGTGGGATGGGCCCCGGCCGTGGTATCGCCCTTGGCAATACCACTGTATCAACGGCACCGGTATCAGACCCTTGAGGAGCAGCTGGCCCGTGCTGCTCCCTGATATATTGTTCCCCATTTTCTAGTGAATAGTGGATGAGGAACTGGCTGAAAGAGATGTAACAACTTATGTTGAAAAGGGAATTATCAGAGTAAGGTCTGATCTAATATATTCTTTTCATATCAGACTTTAGCATGAAAGAGGAGGAACAGAGACGTTTATTGACAATGCCTTCCGGGTCTGCAGTATCAGCAAAGAGGAGCATTGGAATAAAATTCTTGTTGTATGATATATCTTGAGAACTAATGTAGGATAATGTGGAAAATCACATACTGTGATACTAGCAATCTCTCTTATAAAATAGGGAAATGATCAATTGAAAAAAATCACAAAGAAAAGGAAGAGATTTGTTTGCATTAGTTAACCAGAAAATGAGCATCATTCATAGCTACAATATCTTCAAGGGAACATGATGCTGAGATATATTAGGGGAAGTAATTCTAAGGAAAAAAAAAATAATAAATCTGCTAAGATCCTCTTTGAAACGTTATACACAATCCCATGCAGTGATGGAAAGCATTTATCTTCGAGAGGTTACTAAAAATCCAAGTAAAGTAGTCATAACAAACAACCATCTTTCCTGGTTATCTAAACTGGACACATATAGTGTGCATCTACGGACTGGATGGACTAAAGGGAGGTGAATATTCTCCTCCACTTGGCGCTCATTTGAAATAACGTATCCCATTCGGAGCCGTTCATTACAAGGAGACTAAAAAGTGCAGAGAACTTCACAGAGAGCCATTAAGGTGGTTGGGGGCTGGAGCACTTGACACAGAAGAGTTGAAGGGAAGCAGTTAGCATGCTGGAGAAAAGAAGGCTAAAGAGCGATGTAATTGCAGTCTTCCAACATCTAAAGGGGAAAGCATAGAGAAGGAAGAGCCAGGCTCTTTTTAGAGATACAGCGAAGTGACAAAAGACAGCAGTCACAAGTTGCACCAAAGGAAACTCCAACTGGGTAGAAGGAAAAAAAAAAAACCTCTGCAACAATGAGAGCAGCTAAGCACCAGCACAGGTTACACTTGGGGAGTCCCCATCTCTGGAGATCTGCAGAGCTCTCTGGGAGAAGGCCCTGAACAACCTGACCCAACTTTGAAGTTAGGCCTCCTCTGAGCAGGAGCTGGACTACCTGACCTCCAGAGGCACCTTAATTTTTCTACAATTCAACTTATGAGTCTGACATCACAGAAGTCATCATCAAGAACTACTTAAGAATATATAACTCTAAACTGCTCATAAAGTTCAAAAGTTCTAATTTTCAAAAAAGTCAAGTTTTAGAACAGTCTCCCAGTAGAAGTATTGGGGCAAAAAAAAAAAAAAATCAAACCAGTTTTACAATGAAGTTTAAAAACTTACTGCTGTTATAAGATAAAGCTACCTACAATAATACAAGTATAGATGAATCAATAGGTCCTTCACACTTTTATGTTCAATGTTCCTATGCTTCATAAAAAGCTTTTTCAATAACCTATTGCTACATATTCCTTTAGAAAAATAGTTTGTGATATGTGAAGAAGAAACTGTTCACAGTTTAATGTCTTCACCCGTTTTAAATTAGAGTTGAAGAGAAAGAAGATCAAAAAGTTCACTATATCATAAACGGTAAATCCTTACTGTGAAAATACCAATTAACAGATTTCACATTTTATATCAAATCCACTTTTACTTAAAAGCATAAAACAGGGATATGGTGGTAGTGAATTTGGATGCCAAATTCCAAAATATAATGTTATTTCTCCTATAGAAGCCTTTTTCTGTCCCATGAGAATTTTTAAATTCTCAACAGTTTTGTAAATTATGAGTTTGATAGCAATACCCTTTCTTATACATAAAGAAACATACGTTTCTAGGACAAACTTTGTAGGGAAACAGTATATAAAAACAGAACAAATACACAGTACTTTCTTGCAAGGATTATTCAGCAGACAGATTTCAGTATTAAGCAAGCAAAGAAAATTTCATACTCTGAAGTAGGAATGTTTGAAAATCTTTTGGTTATTTACTTGTCCAACGTAAGACCAAGGATATTTTTCAGTGATCACCACCAATATAGCATACAAAAAGATTATATTGATTTCAATTAGACAAGCATGTGACTAGATCCACCACCTTTGATAGCCTCTCAAGGTAACTTTGATTGTTGCAATATGAACTGTAAGTGTATAACTAGGGGAAAAAAAAGGAATAGTTAGATTTGTAATAGTGTTAAGTATTATCAGTGTCAATTATATTTTCAGTATTTTCAGAAAAGAATTTGCAGAAGGTTTTTACAACATGTTTTTAAAACTATCTCCAGGTGAAATGTATTTAAGAATTCCTTCACGGTAACAAAGCCTAGCAAATCACATGTGGATTTCTATAAAGTTATCTCTCCATGTCCAAAGACCACCAACTAGGATAGCTTTTTCTGGATAGCCTAAAAAACAGGCTGATAAACTATATCGTCTAATACTTGCAATATTTAGATCAGGGCCTACAGTCTTGTGCAGTTCATGCTCTGCAACGTAACCATCAGCTAAACGGTCAGTGCTCTAATTTCCGTCGTCCAGCTTAAAGAGAAACAAGAACTCAAGCTCCATTTAAAAGTTTTGTCCTTTTATGGACCGGTATAAGCTTTATCTAAAATTTCAGCAGCAACATGCACACAAAATATATCAACAAATGAATCAGCATACACAGACAGTTATGTCACTGTGCAAGTGATAAGACAGGTACATCGGGGGGGGGCAAAAACTGGTGCACAAGCATTAAAATTTGGCGTAAAATTTGAATAAAACCTCTCCCTTGAAAGACTGTCCTGGAAGGAAGAGGTCTTCTCCCTTTTCTCTCCTGTAGGCAAGTTCACTAACAGCCAGAGACACACCAGAAGGGTGAGCCCACCTGTGACACTTGTCTCCGGGAGCACCTGACCACGTGCGGCGTCCTAAAGAGTCCCACTTCCCTGTTTACCCGCTGCCGCTGGAGATTGGCTACAACCATGATCAGCCATCACCTTTGCTACCTTAATTGACATTTTTATTTCCAGAGAATTCTGTTTTAGGAGACACTTCCATAGGTTTCTAGTACATCCCTCAAGATCTCCACTTTTTCTTTAAGAAGACTTGAGAAACCAGAATTAAAAGAAAAAAAAAGAAAAAAAAAACAAACACAAAACACCACAGTAGTTTCTTTTGTGCTGTTCATGCATTTGCAAGATGTACTGTCCTGTTGACATTAAACCTGGAAAAGCTATAAATGAGCAATAGCACGTGAGAAAAAACCAACTAAATCACTCTTATTTTTAATCCCTAGATGCGTTCATCTGTCTTACGAGCTTCAGCTTCTATATGCACCTAGAACAACGACTTCTTTTGTCTCCTGCTTGACCTTACACTTTCACCCTCGAGCCCCCTTTTTGCCCCCAGGAGCGATCAGCGCAGGGCCGCCGTGCCGGCCGGGCATTAAGCTCCCTTTTGTCCGGCTGCCTCCGCCGCACAAAGCGGTCGCCTCCGTCCGCCCTCCTTGCGCCAAACGCCCGCCGGTGCGGGCGCCCCTCCTAATCTCCACGCGGACAAAAAGAGTGACTTTAATCCTTGAAATCCTCTTAATGGCCTTCCAAAGAGATCGCCATCAGCGGCCGTCCTGCAGTCCCGCGGGCAGGGCGCTGGAGGCAATATAGGGGAAAAAAAAAAAAAAAAACCTTTCTGCAAAACTTTAATGTTGTTCGCTTCCACCAGAAATGTGTAAGGCAGGCATTGCATCAGCCATAGTGCACAAACCGAGGGGAAGAATGATAGCTTTTTTTCAGGTAAACATTAAATCAGGGAAAGTTGACTCAGTTTGAGTAAATAAACTGTACAATAGTCTCGTTCTGGTGAAGCGAGTACTGCAGAGCCCTGTTCTTCCCATTAGTCACACAATAATTATGCATCTTCACATAGCAAACATGTTTCTCACACTCTGCCTTTTTTTCTTTCTCAGCTACTGAGGCCTCACTAGGATATGGACATTACCAAGTAAAATCCTTAATCTCTTAAAAAGCAGGTTCGTAACATTCTGCTTTGTCCCATTAAAGAAATACGAAACCAGAAATTACCAACAATTTCACTGTGTAAGTGCAGGAAAGTAATTATGAGACATATCGCATACAGTCCTCCGAATGATCATAGCACTGTGGATTTTAAATTAAGGGTATTTATCTTAACCAAACATCTGAAATGCTTATTTATACAAAGATAGATGCAAGAAAAATTAACCGGTCAAAACTCCAGCAACATTAGACTCTGCCGCGGAAAGTGCTCATCCGCGAGGTGTTCCATCAGCATAGTTTTGAAGCCAGCACTACTGCCAGAGTACACTAGAGTTCATACCAGCTTTTTCTTTATAGCCAAACATAACTAGAGATGTGGTTTTGAACCTCATTACAGCTTTAGTTTCAACATATAATTGCCATGCAGGTCAAACAGCTGTTTTGGCACTATTCTTCATTCTTTAAACAAGGAGGGGGAAAAAAATTTGTACATATAATCTTCTCAGTTTGCTCAACGTCATATGCTTTGTTCCGATCATTACTTTGGAATTGATTAATCATTTGTGTTGCATTGCAAGGATATTCTTTTCATTCTGCTTAGTGGGATTTAGTGGTTAGCTGCTTATTTGAAGCTATCCATTTGGTGAAAATTTCCTCAAACCTTAAGTACAAACTCAATAAATGACACGCTATAGCTACAGAAAATATCATGGCATAAGATTTCATTTTGTAATAAAAAAAATCACACACACCAAGGACATGTCACTTGATGTTAAAGGTCACAGATGTTAAATAAAGATAAGGAGTATTAGAAATAAAAAAATAGCAATTACATTTCAGTCCCTACGTGATTCTATTACATAAGAAAATCTTTTCAATTGAGTTATAACATCTCATGATTTTAAGACTGAATAATTCTCATTTCTTCCAATCCTAAAAGAAATTTATTCTAAAGTGTACTGAGATTATCTTTATTCTACTTAATAAGCTGCATGTGGCTGAGTTTGTTTTATAACATGGCAGGCTTCTGGTCTGGGAGAGTCCTGTACTAGGTGGTTTCTTAATCTTAAGTCTAAGTAATCTTAACTCTAATTCCTCAAAGCAGAATAAAATAGCATTCACAGCAAGGGTACTACTACTAACTTAGTCTTCATTCAGATAAGGAAGAACATAAAGCAGGGTTTTTAATCTTTTAATATAGCATACGACAATACATGCTGTTTGACCAAAAAGCTGATTTCTGTGATTAGGAAATGGGGTTTTAGTGTGCATTTATTTACACTATTTTAGCTTTTTTTTTCTCTCTCTTCTTTTCTCCTCCTATATGTTTCTATGTAGGAGATACTTATAGTATGTGCTGTTTATTTGCAATCTGAGAGATATATCTTGGGAAAAGGTCACAATTAAACTTTCTTTGCGTGCTAAAATTAGCTATATAGAAGTTAACATAACACACAGTAGGGGATGCTTTGGAGATAAGAACTTCCAAGTCTTAAATAGTTAACTGTGGACTAGGTTACAATGCCAAAAAAAAAAAAAAAAAAAAATCCAGAAGATACTGGAACCACCAAAACCTTTCAATTAAAGTATGAAAACAGTGAGATATCTTTAAAAAGTTGTCATGAAAGTTAAGTTTAGGCTTCTGTCCAATATAATTTTTGTGCAAGTAAACTTAAAACATGTTTCAAACCTCGGATAACATCACTACTAACAAACAGACTGCCCCCTGACATCAGTAAAAGCACATCAAAGTAAATCCAGCCGTGGCTTCAGCCAAGGTAATTTTGGCTGATATCAAATAACAACAAAGTCTCACCTTTATTTGTTTCACTACATTTTCTTTGCTGACTGATTACAGTGAAGAAAACACTGCAATGGAAGAGTATTTCTCATTATTTAGATACCAATCTCATTTATTAAGATCAAGCTTTGCTGCAGAAACGAACAAACATCGAATTTGCAAAACTGATCTTATGCTATTTAGCAGCAATTAACAGCCATATCTAGAACCAGGTAGCAATTCTTTAAATATTTGACATTTCAGAATTTGTAATGCATGTTGTCAGATACTTCTGAACAAGCAAATGAAGATTGAAAACAAAAGATGCAGGCTGCTCTTTCAAAGGTAGGTGTAATACTCAGTTACATGCATGTTTTTTGGTGCGTGTGACATATCTACACTTTTAGATTCTTTATAAATGAATGAACTGTAATACTGTTGCTGTAACAGACACTTTACATGAAGAATATTATGAGGTCTGGCTTATGCATGGCTCTTGGTAGCATTTATTGATGAGCGAACAGGTTCTTTCATTAGGAAAAAAAAACACACAAGATGACTTCAAAGTGTGCATGGTGTGACCAGATTTTCAATCAGTCTATCGTTGCCTAGATTCCTATACCTGTAGATAACGTAAGTCTCTGATGTCTAAATAAACTAATAAAAAGGCTTCAGAAACCTAAGTTTTTCACAGGATTGGCCTCTATAAAGATATTTGTCATTTTAAAAAAAAGAAAGTTTAATACAATAATATTTAACCAGGATCCTGAGAGGCTATTTAATCCAAGTACTGTTACAAGTAATTTTTGTATATGTTCTTGCAAACCCTACACAATACACCTCCAGCTCTGAAACACCAACATATTTCCTTGTACCTTGTTTCCTATGCTTTTCCTATATGTTTCCTCCACATTTCATCCTTAGTAATTGAAAGTTTGGAGGATTGCACAAAGGTCATAAATGCACTCTCTTGTAAAGAAAATTATTTTACTTCTTGGTCAGTCTGACTCTTCAGCCAAGTCTCCACTTGCAAGGTGCACTAATCATTTTGATCACCTTCCAAGCCAGCAGACAAGCTTTACAGTGAAACAAAACAAAGAAGTTGCCGGCTTCCACAGATATCAGGATATCAGTGCAGGGTATGCTTGCACTTTCTTTGTGGCTTTTTTTTTTTTTAATTTCCAAGTCTTCTGGTGGTACCAAAGGCCTACTCCATAAACAAGAGTAGAGTGAAATGACTTCATCTAAAGACAAAGCTCATCACCTCTATTTCTCTATAAAGCTATAAGCCTCAATAATTATCTCTAATTACTATTTCTGTGCACCACCCTCTGATTCATTCTCTCATGACTATAAAGGAGGAAGCAGGACCATAGAATCAGTAAGGTTGGCAGGGACCTCTGGAGATCATCTAGTCCAACCTCCCTGCTCAGCAGGGTCACCCAGAGCGTGTTAAGACAGGGTTGCATCCATGCAGGCCTTGAGGATCTCCAGAGAAGGAGACTCCACAACCTCTCTGGGCAACCTGCACCAGTGCTCCGTCACTCTCTCAGAGAAGAAATTCCCCCTCACGTTCAGGCAGAACTTCCTGTGCTTCAATTTCTCCCCTTATCTCCCCAGCCAGTCATTCCATCATAGAAGGCTATCAGATTGGTTAAGCAGGATTTCCCCTTGGTGAATCCACGCTGGCTGCTCCTGATCACCTTTTCCTCCATACGCCTGGAGATGACATCCAGAAGGACCTGTTCCACCACCTTTTCAGGGATGGAGGTGAGGCGGACTGGCCTGTAGTTGCCTGGGTCCTCTTTCTTGCCCTTCTTGAAGACTGGAGTGACACTGGCTTTCTTCCAGTCCTCAGGCACCTCTCCGGTTCTCCAGGACCTTTCAAAGATGATGGAGAGCAGCCTGGCAACAACATCCGCCAGCTCCCTCAGTACCCGTGGGTGCATCCCATCCGGGCCCATGGATTTGTGGATGTCTGGCCTGCCCAGAAGGTCCCTAATCCCATCCTCCTCAACCAAAGGAAAGTCTTCCCTTCTCCAGACTCTCTCCCTCACATCCAGGCTACGGGGTTCATGAGGGCTGCCCTCAGCAGTGAAGACTGAAGCAAAGAAGGCATCCAGTAATTCTGCCTTCTCTGTATCCCTTGTGACCAGGGCCCCCACCCCATTCAGTAGCGGGCCCACATTTTCCTACTCCTCCTCTTGCTGCTGATGTATTTGAAGAAGCCCTTCCTGTTGTCCTTGACATCCCTTGCAAGGCCCAATTCCAGCAGGGCCTTAGCCTTCCTCACAGCATCTCTACATGCTCTGACTGCATTCCTGTAATCCTCCCAAGTAGCCTGCCCCCCTCTTCCACATTCTGTGTACTTTCTTCTTCTGTCTGAATTTGGCCAGGAGCTCCTGGCTCACCCATGCAGGTCTCCTGCCCCTTTTGCTGCACTTCTTACTCATACGGATGCACTGCTCTTGAGCTTGGAGGAAGTGATGTTTGAACACTAGCCAGCTCTCCTGGACCCCCCCCCTTCCCTCTAGGGCCTTAACCCTCAAGGGCGCCCTTCAGCCCTCTTGCTCCTCCAAACAACAGTCACAAGGAGGAAAAAGGTTTTGGCTGTAGTTGTTTTCTGAGAGCTGAGCAGTGGGTAGTGTCTGTTGTCATACTGCTATTTTTTTGCTATAAATAGGCAAACTAACCACAACGTAGTTGCTATACACAGAGTTGCTGGTTTACTGTTCCATCTTAATTTATTTCAAACTGGAAGCCACACCAGGTTTTAAACTTCCAAGAGTCTCAAAAGCCAACATTGCTAGTACACAGTAGAGTCACCGCTTGCCATGTCTTAACTTCTCTTCAATCACAAAAAGATCCACGTAATTTAGTGATATACAGGTGTCTTTCAGTGCTTCACAACAATCAAGATTTTTGTTTCAATATAGTAAAAGCTGATGTATAAAAATATTACTATTTTCAATCCTCTCTAGAAGCCATTTAAGAGAAATAATAGTTGTTAGAAAAAACAAAGATTCTTGTTCCTGCAATTTTCCTGTAGTTACTTTACAGATTAATTCACATCTTGAACCCTGATTTTGTGGTTTTGAAAGGTTTTTGAAAGATAATTTAATACTTTGACTACACTACAGGAAGTGTTTTGTTTTAATCAAAACAAGTTTGTTTGAATTCACCTCATTTCAAAAGTCAGAGCTTCCAAAAATTCTGTAAGAGAATATTCAAATACTTAAGGCTACATGCAGAAAACCAAAGTCACCCCCAGTGTAATTATTCACAAGCTAAAGGATAACCCGCATGTCGTTGAAGAGGGACAAGTGAAGATTCAGTCGCAGATGACTGCACCGTTATAGACATTGAAGACCACAAACATTTCAAGAAGACAGAAAAGCTCAGTGACAACTGTCACACAACAGTGCACAGCTGCCTCTCTAAAATTCAGATTAGACCAAATAGCCTCAAAACTGCTCATAAAGTCAGGACATCAGACCAGACGTTAAGTTGAAGCGGTGCAAAGCGTGTGAAAAAGATTCAGACTCCTACAAGGCTGACACTTTTATTAGCAATCACTGAGCAAAAACCATTTTACAGAACAGCAGTGATGAGATATTTAATATAAATTACATATCTAATGATACAAATTTACCTCAGGAACTGTTCCCTACCTCCTAGCAATAATAGTTTTTCAAGTTGTGATTTCTACTGTCCACGTCACATGGCTCACGGCCTAAGGACCTGAGGCACTTTTAAGAGGACTCACTGCAGTTCAGTAGTGGCCTCATACCTGGCCCAGCCACAGGTGTCATGAATCCAGCTGGGAGCTTCGTTCCTGCTCCATAAGAATCTCAGGTAAAAAGGATATAAAATTCACATGGACACCACACATCAGACAGCCAGAAATTTAAACTGGAGAAAGTAATTGACTCAATTAACAATTTATCCAGCAGCAATTACTCCTATGAATATCACTTCTTGTTCATGGGGTAGGGTCCAGATGACCCAAACGGGACGGAGAACCATGCATGTGCTGTGTTAGGTCGTACCAACAGGGAGGAGCAGGATGGAGGCAGGGCATGCAGCTTCCTGAAACTGTCCTCGGTAAAAGATATCTTTAATGGACCACACTGGACTGCTCTGCAAATTCTACAGACACTTTGAGACAGTCACCTGAATGTGTCTGGGCAGAACAGTGCTGTTAGTACACCTCAGATGTGTTTTTTCTTCACTTCACTGGAGTCCGCATGGGATCTGGAGAATGATTGTGAAGGAGATTCCGTCACTGAAATGAAGATCTGACTATCTGTTAGAAAGGGGATATTTGACATGATGGTGACTTGTCGTAACAGAAAGTGGTAAAGAGAGGCCCAGTGTGAGATCTTGTATAGTAGTTGCCTGAGATAGTTGCCTTTCTGAGATAGTAGTTGCCTGAATTACTTTTTCAGTATATGGGAGAAGAGGCAGTTTATCACAGTTTAGAAAAGCAAAGCAATAAAGAAATCACCTTAGCTTAGCTGAAGTATGACTGAAGCCACAGAAGAGGGGGAAGAAACTCACTAGCTAAGAGGGGGAAGAAAGTAACTATCTTTAGAATTTGGTACTGTAGGATATGCCAATATTTCACAACTCTGCATTCTTGGACATAAGAAATAGCTGTTGGTGTAACACCACAAGTAGAGCATATTCTTGAATGACTAGAACCAAATGAGGGGGGAAAAAAGCAGCTAGTGATCAACCAATAAGAAAAAAAAATTCTTCTATGTAGTCTTGGGTACCTAATAAAGGGCTCTTTGCTCTGTAAGATATCCTTCCTAGCTGCCAGAAACAGATTAGTCAACTACCCAGTCACTTGCTTTGGTTTGCTACTATTGCCACCACAAGTTAAGAAATACAGAGGCTGCAGACAAACCCAGCACAAAAGTAGATATAATTAAGCACTTTCTCCCTAAACAGACTTCAAGAAATGAGTGAAAAACTACAAAGAACCATTGGCCCACGGCAATATGCTGTGTCAATAAGGCTGCCAAATATCATCAGTGCAGCTGCACTCCAAATCCTTAATCTAATTGTTCTGTGGTCTCATGTCAAACATGTCCTGCTACCTATTATTCAAAATACAAAAACAAAACAAAGAAAACCCTCCAGTGTTTCTTACAGCTTTTCTTATTCTTAGATAAAACTCATTGCATCAGTCACATGGTAAGAAGATGAAATTGTATTGTGGGATTTAGACACATTATTTCTCTAGGAAGGAAAGTTTGGAAAGTGTAAAGTTTATCCTGACTTTACTATCCTTGCCAATGTACACACAGCTATCAGCTGTAATTCCATTAGAGTTTGTCTCTCCTCTGGTGAAAACAAACAACAACAAAAAAAAAAAAACAGTGGAAGAAAAAAGAAATTGTGCAAAGTGTGAAAGTAGAAGACAACAAATGCTTCATTTACCAGAACTCTTGCTTACATATAAAAATGGCTTGCGAACAGAATTTTTGCATTGACAGATTCTGCATCTTTTTGCAGTTATACTTCCTGGGTACTCATAGCTTCCTCTCTCTGGGACACAATGAGCTCCACGCAGCAGTGCCAAAACACTCTGAGGTTGCTGACAAATGTTATAAACCCTCAGATGCAAAAATAAAGCTTTAAGAATGATAAATTCAACAAGCAGTAGCATAAAAACAAATACTGTTAGGATAAGCCTTCATTAAATTACACTTGGGCATACAAACACCTTAGCAGAAGCCTGCACTGCTGAAGCCAGTAGTTATTCCAACCAAATCATTGCCAAAGTATTGATAATAGAAACAAAGGCACAGTAAATCGGAGAGAAGATTTTTAGTAGATTTGACAGAAGACAAGTAAGATGTGAACTGCAGAAGAGCAGAACAAAACTTCAGTTAAGAGAATCATTTTTAAGATTTCATAATTTATATCCAAAGGTGCAAAGATCAAAAAGAATCTCTGCCCCTTTCCAGGAAAGATAGTTGTGTTGAAGCAAGGGTGCTCTCCCGTTGCTTGGATTTCCTTTCTTTTACAAGGTGTATTCCAAAACACTTTCTGGTACGCTATCATCATCATTAATTAAACTAAAATACCCTTTTAAATTAAGGAATAAAGTACGTGGCAGAACGCAGCATCTGAGTTATTTATTGCATTTACTCATTTACTTCCTAATTTACACAGTTTGGTCATCTCCAATACAAATAGAAGTCATTAGTGCAAATTACTAATGCTCTTATTAAACTTTTAATAAGAGAAGCGCTTTAAGGCAAATTGAATTTTAGTCATTCAAGTCTGTTCATCTTGCAATAGCTGGATGACACCACTTTATTAGACCCTGAAACCGAGCAGGATGCTGTATTCTTTACACTTCTTTTTAGGTCTTAATACTGTGTCTTGCCTGATGACAAATTTGTCTAAAACTACTTATAATTTCTTGACTTGACCTTTAAAATATGACAACCATAAATAATTAAAGAAAAAAACTAGAATTCCTCTGTATCAGTAAAGCCATTATGCAAACGTACAAGGCTTTTAATAACAAAGCCAGCACGGGTGTCCGGATTGCTCGAGCAGTGCCGGGCCTCAGCGGAGGCCTGCACGTGCAGGGCTCATCTTCGCTGGGAGGAACGCTACAAAAGCTGTTACAGAAGGGAGTTAACAGGGAGAGCAGGAGTAAGAAACAAGCACAGAGAGCAGAATGAAAGGAGGAGTGAAACTGAGTGGAAATGATAAAGGAAGCCACTAAAAAACTGTCAGGAATTTATCGAGTATGTGGAAATATGCAGTGAAGTGTATTCTATCCATGTTATACAATGAAAGGGACATGTTATTTGTTTACATTATACGACAAACTATGAATTTTTTAGAATGAAATATGCCTGCAGTAGCAATCTATAAATCATTGTATGCTGAGAACCAAGACGTAGACTATCGGAAGGAAAGCCAAAGCATGAAATAATCTCTCTTATGTAAGAGTCCCCAAAAATGAAAACAGTGGAGATTTACTGTTATGCAATAATATTTGCCAAGCAGTAAAGTCCCAGGGCCTGCATTCGAGTTCAAAAAGGATCATAGTAATACAGGAACTTAGAGGGAGACTACACATTTTGACACTTGGATACACCTCATTTTTCCCCTTCCCTGTTGCCATCAGGGACTGCTAGCTCCACCTGTACTTCCAGTCCGTCACAGGGCAGAGGAAACCACCCTCCCCAGCATTTTCAGAATTATGAAGGCGTGCTCAGGAACAAGGAGGAAATAGAAGAGGAAAACAACATACAGAAGGGAATAGCTTGAAATACGCCAATGCCCTTCAGAGACAGGGCGTCTGAGCCTGTGCGCCTCCCGCAGCTAGCACGCTTCTCAGACCTTTCAAAGCTCACTGCTGCTTCAGGACCCTTATTAGGAACCATGGGACAAGCAAAAGTCCCCATATAGCCAGTACAGAATTAAACCAGAGGACAAAGCAATTAGAAGAGAACTTTTAGCGAGGATCACTAAAATACTCTGATTTATGTACAGAATTTTGCACATCTATAGTGATTAGAGTTGTATGTACAATGGCAATAATCAGAACAAGCTTCCAAACCAAAAATATTTTAAGTTATTAGATGATCAAGATTTTACTTAAGAAAAAACTGAAGCCTAAGTATCTTTTTAAACCATAGAAACATTGATTTATGTTTCACTGTAAGCTTTTTTATACAACTATTCACTTTAGAATGAAAATAAGCATAGCTCGTTTCACCTTGCAGGAGTGCTTATAAGATTATGACTGAAAGCAGAAATAGAGTTGAATATTTCTGTATTGACTACATACTTCTACCTACCTGATTATGTTATGTGACACAGAATAAAGATTTTTTTGTTAAATGTTCTTTCCCCTCATGGTTAGAGCTGAATTAAAGCAAAGGTAGAAACATGCTCTAACAGTCCTAAGACAGTGACTGAAGAAACCCATTTTGTTTACCTTCTCCCTGGTGTATTTTCACTCATCCAATAGCTATGATATGATCCTATGCGCAAGGATAAAATTAATATTGGAAGGAAAGTGATAAGAATTCAGAACATACTCTAAAAGCTCCTGTCAGGTATTGCTGCCAGAACTGCATACGAGTATCATAGTAAGCATTTGAAATATGTACATGATAAAAGTTAGTTGTGAAATACTTATTTAATTTTAATAATGTCTTACTGGCAATATAATTTACTACTTCAGAACTGCCATGTTAACCTACTTAACTTACAGCATCAGTATTTATAAAATATAGATGCAGAGCCTGTACCTTCAAATAAAACAGGAAATTATTATGTATGCACCAACCACTTGCACTTAGAGACACATATCCTAGAGTACTAGGTATATTGTATTTCCGATTTAAAAAGAAGAAAATTGATCAGATTTCAAGTATTCTGAAGAAGCCTTTCATCATTTCCCTTTTTTAGCATGAATCAATAACATAAATATTTAAGGCTCTGACTGAATAAAGCCAACTTGCATCATTTAGAGACATGAAATTTAATATTAAGGAGTGACAGGAAAATACACAGCTATATGAAGTGAAATATATATCTTAAAAGGTAAGCTACATCAAAATGGTTCTTCCTAATCTCAGGCAGTCAGTATTTGATTATTAAATATATATAATATTTACCAAGGCTAAAGGGTCTATATATCCTGTAACTTGAATATTGTTCTCCAACTACTTGTCAATTCATATTCCAATTTTTAATATGAGGAGCTGGCCTCCAAGGGTATGGTCTCTGCTATTATGACCCAGTCCTATGTATGTACAGCCTACAAGCTTTTTCTTCTCCATACATTCAGGGAAAAATTACTTCAGTCCCAGTAAAAAACAGAGCTCTTAGATGGGTTAAGTTGTAGTGGCGACACATGTATTTTATATGTCATGCAGGCAGATGAAAACAGACATTCCAGTTCATTATGATTCTGAAAGTGTCCATAGGCATAAATAATTGTGTTCTATTAAGAGAGGCAACCTTTGTGCAGCACAGTCCTCACGCAGGCAAATCTCCCACTGAAGTTAATACAAGTTTTGAAGAGCTAAAGGAATATTGTCATTTATTTGTAGAATACCTTTTTAAAAAAATTAATCCAGTGAGAGCTTTGCCTGAAGACGTAAGAAATTCAGAATATATCTCAAAGTCCTTGGAATAAGCTGTTGTCCTCATTGGCAATTTCAGTTTCTCATAATTTATTATCATCAGCATGTTTTATTTGCTTTAGATTTCCTCCTCCTTTCAGATCTTTACACATAGTCTCATCAAGTATCTTAACTCTCAGTAACACTAGTAATAGCCCATCAGAAATCTCACCAAACTCAGTAGCTCATTACTCAGCATTTACAGTCTCCCAAACTCACCTTTTCTCCTTTGCATGCATGTATGTATTAAATCTCCTTTGTACATATAACAGAAGCAGGAGTGATTCAGACTGGATGCCCATCTAGCTCGTCATCCTGTCTCTGCCAGCAGCTATTAGGGAAGTGGTATTTCAGGGCAATTACAGAATAGTATTTCTCTCCATATCTTTTCAGTAGTCAGCATCTTAACTTCATGAGCAAGCAGTTGAATCTAGATGACCTTATTTAATAGCCTTGGTAGCATCTTCCTCCATTCATTTGTCTGATCGCTTCCAGAACCTACTTTCAAAACATGTTGTAGCAATGTTTATTTGCCCTGGGAAACCTACTGCCTGGTAACATAAGAACTGGCAGTATCCAGGAAAATTATTGACACCACTCACAATTTAATCGACATCTAACACATCCCTTTCTATCTTCTCTTGGCAACATATGGATCTTTATAGCTTAGCTTATATATACTTCAGCTTGAGAGTGCCACGGATTGCGGTGTAATAACCTCCCTAACCGTCTCCAAAATGAAAACGCATTTTTGGGGGCTTCTGTTACAGTTTTATCCCTTTATTCATCAAATATTTGTCAGTCCTACAGACTGTCTGACGAGTTTTCTGCTTCTGATATGTTTGAAGTTGTTCTACTTTTAAATTTTTTTACACTTTAACAAGTTGCTCCCAAATATCCTTTTGGCCAGCTGTACTATCATTCCAATCAGTTATATAAAATGCAAAGATGCAAAAGAAACTCATATACATATATAATTAAAATTTGAATGTGGTAAAAGACAGAAGACAAAGCATCTAACTACTAGAAATTTTATCTTGCTGGCCAAATTTGGGGCTCTTGCCCTCAATCAAGAGCATGTGTACATACAAAGAGAAAGGCCTGGGGCCAAACACAGCCTTTCTGTTCCATGGAGATATTCTGCAAGTAGAATATCAGTATAATCTGCACTTCATGATAGGCATTCAAAGACACAGGAAGGAATAAAAGCATTGCTTTACAGCAAAACTTACAAGAGGACTTTCTGTAAAGCTGAAGCTTTCTATTTATTGACTGTATGAAAAGGCCAAAATGCAGGAAAAAAATTTGCTTTCTGTGTTCCACCTATGATTATCTCAGATTTTTCTGGCAGATACTCAGGCACACACTCCATGCTGGAATATGTCCCAATAATCCAAACATAGCACAAATAGTTATGTAGAACTTTAAGCCTCTGCTGCTTAGAGTTTCTGGTCTAGAAGAGTTTCTGTAAGAACCAGATGGAATAATTAAAATTCTCAAGCCCATTTTACTTTTCAATTTTACTGCCACAGAAGTATCGGTCAGTTGCTGGAATTTCCCCCCCCCATTTGTGACACCAAGCATACAAACAAATTCTTGTCTAAGATATTTCATGTTCAGATGCTTAAACTAGATTAAAATAACCTCCATTATAGTCTCTATTTTTCCAGCTTTTTTGAAAGGAAAAGATCTCCTTTGATGTTCTCTCAAAATACAGTATGCTTTGGGGGAAAAAGGAATTCTCCATTTTAAGTGACAGCTGTCATATTTTGTTATGGAAGTGCAATTCTATTTAATAGACCTGATGGTACAATTTGCTGCACCTACCTCACATTGTGTGGGCTCATATGAGCATGTCTGAGTAGTACTGCAGAATCAATGCCAAAATAAAACAGAAACATGCATAGTGAGGGGGAAAAAAAGCCCTGAGAAAAAGGACATATGCACCTCATATAAGCAAATCCAGAGTTGGCCACAGTGCAGTTTGGATTATACCTTCCAAAGGTGACTCCTCAGGTGTGTTTAAAGACATTTCAACATTTTTTAAAAGAAATAAAGATTAAAATTGTTTCTTAGCACTGAAAAACATCTTTTTTGCGATGCAATAAATCTGATAATCAACATCTTGCCTAAGCTCTTGTCAAGAGCACACAAGTGACTCAGATAGCTTGTGCAGTATCTAACTCCAATACTTAACTCATTAAAAAGCTCTATTTTTTAAAAATCTTAAATAGTGCCTTTCTTTTTCAAAAGAAAATTCAGATCTATCCAAATATAAGTGTACTATATCTCCAGCACTTAATGCTGTATTTCACATGCCTTTTCTTTTTTCCCCTCCCCTCAAAATAGTCTTTTCAGGGAAAGATGAAGGACTAAGTTTCATCCCCGTGAGAGCAATATGCCATGCAGTAATGAAAATTCAGTGACAATACCTAAAGCAAATTAATAAGTTTAATTTCATTCCAAGGAGAATATCTCAATTGTGACCTATGGATATTTATGCTTTACTATACTACAAGCTATCAAAGCTCTGACACTTTTTTTTATTGTGTGTTGTGCTTTTGAATGAAAGCAGCCTACTGCTATAGGCTAACAGATGGCCACAGCGTTCAGTCAGGACTTGGGAATTAAGCACAAAAGAAGAAGGCACAGAAGGGAAAGACAATAGTTAGGGCTGGAGTTCTTACTCCTGCTTCCTTCACAGGTTGGGCCCCCTAACCCACACCTATGGAGACATAACATTCCTTGTATTGAGTGCTGCAGTAACCCCTTCTTCCTAGTAGCACTTTGAACAGCCTAGAAAAACAAATATTTTCAAGAGTGGACAGTGGCAATTACAGACTGGTGCTGAAGAAAAACGTCAGTTCATTTTTATTAAGGGCTGTCTTCATTTCTTTCTTGGTACCTAAAGAGCCTAACAATGAAATAAGATTTAAGGCAAAATCCTTTCCCTAATAAACGACAAAATCATTTCATTTAACTCAGAGTCAAGATGGTCACGCAATATATGAAGATAACTATTGCATGTATAATTAGCACTATACTGTATTTCTATACCAATTCCCTAATTGGGAATTAGTATGCTGCAAGGAAATGTTAAAAGATGCGATGAATCTAACCTCACCCTACGAGAAGAGTTGCTCACTGTCAGGACAGAAATGAATGATGCTAAGGTCAGAGCACAGCAAACTCAGTGATGAAAGATTATTAGGTGTGTACTTTCCTGCACTTTTTTCCACTCTGCAACAAAGAGTGGATTTATTTCCCTTCTTCCTCACTTCTTTTCAGAGATGGCTGCAGCAAACAAAATTAAAAATGCCTGTTATAAATCTTGTAAATGCAAATTTACAGATAGGAGAACACATGACAGGCAATTGTTATCTTAGATGGAGTTGCTGGGAAGCACTCTACTTTCTTGTAGTAAATAGAACCATAAGGAATTTCAGGGTTGGAATCAGTCCTGAATGTTGCAGAATATACAGCTGAGAAAAGCACAGTATAACCCACAATGGTCAAAAGCAACAGCCACCACCAGAAGTCATTCTTGAGTTTTGTATAGTTGTGCCTATGTCTAACTGAATGTTTTACCTCCTGTGCTTCAGAATGTTAAACTATAATTACTAGGAATAAACATTTTCAGTCAATAACTCTTCACAGCTTATGGAGTGCAGCCTTAAGGGTAAGTTGGAGTCGTCTGCCAATGGGTGTTGATTTTAGTAAGCCCTTTTTAAAAAAAAAAAAAAAAATCAAATATTCATAAAGGGCAAGGAGGAAGACCCAGGTAACTATCAGTCCTAAGTAGGTTAAAGGAAGAAGCTGATGAGGGATTCAATTGATAAAGAATTAAGAGAGGGAACATAAATAATGCCAGTCAAAATGATTTTATGGAAAATGAGACTTGTCAAAAATGATTATTCTCTTAGTCTAAAAGTGTGGTTGATAATGTTACTCTCACAGATTTAATATCTGCACTTCCATAATCCATTTCAATTCATATTGCATAAAACTTAAAAATTAGCTTTACAGAATACCAACAAAGCATATATTAGATGGTCTAGAACCAGCTAACTCAATGGTGATTCCCTGTTGATAACTACTGTGAAACCCATCAACAGTTTCTGACAGTTCTGCAAAGACTGACATAGAGCCTGATGATGAGCATATTCCCCATAGCAAACTGAACTCCCACATTCAGATGTAATAAAATTTGCAGATAACACAAGTAAATAATGCAGAGGACAGGACAGCTACAGAGGTGAACTGAATCACCTCTTCTAGCTGTAGTGCACATATTAAGCAATATAAACTTTTACACAGGCAAAAATTGTAAGACACAGACAAGTTCTACAGTAGGAATCACACGTCTTAAATCAGAGACCTAGGAGACACCGAGGGTTCCTGTGAGAGAAGCAGTTTAACACTGAATCTCCATACAGTACTGCAACAAAGGGGCCAGTTTGACCCTTGAATGCATAAACAACGATGCAACGAATAGGAGAAAGCCCACGTGAATTTTACGTAAGACATCAGAAATCCTAATGTTTGGACTGTGCATACAATTGGAGTGTTCCCATTTTAAAGTGGCTGTTGAAAACAGGGGGTAAAGCTGAGTTCTCAAATTGATTTGAAAGCTGGAGTCACCTTAATGCAAGGCTCCTCAAGCTCAGTACTTCTAGTTTAATCAAAAAAAAAAAACACACAGAAAACCCATGAAACTAATGCCTAGCCTACCCCAAGAAGTTAAAGTGTGATTTAACAGAGCACGAATTATAGTGCATTAACTTTAAACACAGTCTCATATAATACCCTGGCCTTTATCCAGAGTAGCTGTAGAACCCACACAAGGTACCTCAGCTTAGAGCATGATTCTTACAGGGAGTTAGTGCTGTTGCTGCCTTTATTATAAACTCACACTCGAGCTCATCACACACACCCGTGCCAGGGTAGCCAAAGGCAGAGAAGTGACTTAAATACCACATGTAAAAATCTTTCCCCAAAAGAAAATATTTTGTTCTAAAGGATTGGTAGAAAAAAAAAAAAAAAAAAAAAAAGAAGTATCTGGAAAATGAAGCCAGACTTATTAAAGAATTTGGACATTCATTTTGAATTTAACAACCAAAAGTTGGAAGAAATCACCAAATTTAATTCTCTCATCTGAATTCTGATATCTGAATTCTGAAAACTGATATCTTCAAAATCAAATGTATTTAACCAAAAAAAAAAAAAAAAAAAAAAAAAAAAAAAAAAAAAAAAAAGTATGTCCCAAAGAGACAACTTACCATTAATAGAGAAAATAGAGCATTGGAGACATGTAAGGTGGCAAACTAGATGAATTAAGCTCTGTTGCTTTACTAAGTATTTTGGGGGACATTTTTAGTCAAAAGAAGAAAGAATTTCCTGAAAAGCTTTAGTAGCAAGTACATCGTGCATTTGATTTACTGATTGTATTTCGAAACTTTAAACAGACTGAAAACAAAGGTAGTCCTATCAATGCCACAAGCTCTGGAAGACACAAAGACTGAGTTCAGAGATCTCAGGTGGGTTCAGGGTCAAAAAGCTAGTTTAAACTGAGCATTATGCAAATATAGTTTCTTTAGTCTCATGGGATAACATTATGCTTTTACTCTGTATTAGCATTCCTCACAAATACCTCAGAGGAACCTTACAACAAATAAAGTATTTAAAAGCAATGAGAAGCACATGAAATCTGGAATAGAAAGAGAGAATTAAAAAAAAAAAATCAAGCACATTTTTTACTTTCTACATCATATGAATTAGTTACTAATTATGAAAGCATTCTTGGATTTCAAGAGTGATATTGCCTGTGCCATTTCAGCCTTTACTATGCAGTCTTGAGAAGCAGTTTATGGGTTTTTTTTTTTTTTTTTTTTTTAATATCAGCAGTAACCTACGTTAATATACTGAATTACATGCAGCAACTTACAAATAATCAGTTTTAAACTCTGCTGTGTTGTTATACTCATGGCAGCCTGTAGTATAAGGTAGTTCAACAGGTATATCTTTGTCTGCAATACATTTAATATAGATTTTTAAAGTATTCTGGAATGGTTATGAGACATTCACTTACAAGTTAGAAAGTTATTGTTCCAAGTCCAATAAACATTTTTCTCTCTCAGACAATCTGATTCACTTTAGTGTTTCAAATAAAAATATAAAACTGAAACTTTCTGGCAATGTTAGCAGCAGTAAAGTTAATGAGATGTTGCCTCTAAAATTATTCACTTTCTCTAGGATTCAGTTTTGCTATATAATAGACAAAAAAATTAAGTATCATTATACATTGAACACAGGACAGATATATTGCATTTGTTTAATTCAGCTATGTTTCTTTAATAGCTTTCAACTAAATTCTGAAGTATTGTTAGAAATTACATGCAGATAACTTTCAAATTAGAATTTTCATCCTTCAACACTGATATAGATAATATTTCATCATTTTTACTGCAGAATAAAAAAAAAAAAAGTAATTTTCTAGAAACACCTAGGTCCATAGACAACTTATAAGCCTTTGGAAGAGAGAGTTGAGCTCCCACATCAAGAAGTTTGGAAAGTATTTTCTTCTATAATTTTACCCACCTGCATCAACTGGGCAAAGATCATACATAATTCCAAACATTCACCTTCTCAGAGCATTGTAAATCAAAGCCTAAACATGACAGCAAGAGCATGCAAAATCCAGTTTATATAATTACTGCCACACATAATCCTTTTCTCTGTTATAAAGCTCGGTCAGGGTGGAAGCAACCTAAGCGGTGGATTCTCACAGGTGAACCTGTTTATATCGTCTTTCAGGTTTGAGATTAGCAGGACAGCTGAGTACTCTCAGCTGCAGCTGAAGAAAATGAGAGCTAAATATCAAACAGAAAGGACTGCATACTGGTAAGTATTTAAAAGAAATCCAGTCTCAGATATTTCAGACTGGCCATACACAATGTGCCAGACATTTTTGTATGCTTGAGAACAGAGACACTCTCTCCTCAATATATGTGCATTAAGGGGGCAATTTATTTCACACTGTAAGGCACTCCAATCCTACAGCAATAAACACTACAGCAAAGCCCATGAGAAACTTGATTATTCTGCCTTCAGCACAGCGTTTAAATAGTGTATAGAAAATAGTGCATAGTGCGGCATGGGACCACACATTGAACGTGATAAAACAAAATACTGGATCACTACTCATTAAATTATTATCTTGTACTTGAAAACAATATGAGATTATGTGTTTAAAGATTGTACAAGGACTCTGACATGGGCAACCCACAGCACAGCAAAGACTCCAGCTGCACACCATTTCACAATTAGTCTCACATTTTTCAGAGGTGCAGATCCTAGCCACATTTGTCCTACCTCAGTTTTGCTTATCTTTTTCCTTTTATGAATTATGGGCCTTTAGCATAAACCTAAACTGATTTACAATTAACAGGAGAGAAAATTCTCATACGTTTACAAGAGCTCCCACTGTTGTGAAGCCCTCATAGTCTCAAAAACATAGCTAACCCTTTACTCTTAAGGACAGAAAAAGTAAAATAACCTACATACCCAGTCCTCAGTCTTCTCCCACACACACCACTTTATACCGCCTCTACTACATGAGTCTCATTAAGATGCTCAGAAACATGGTTCTCAAAAATGACTGTTTGACCCTTTCGTCTCTGGTGGAACATACGAGTCTATCCCATCACAAGGTTAAATCAAAACTGCAGGCAAACCTAACTTTGGAATGTGAGACATTGCAACTTTAGTGATGTTCTTTTCTCAGTAAGTTTGGTGGATGTAAAATATAAAAAAGATGGTATATTTTGGCAGCATCTCAAAGAAGCAGCACAAAGTTTCTTTCTTTTCGTTCCCTTTTTGTTTCAAGAAAGAAACTTTGCTTTAAAACTTTCCTCTGATGTTTAGCAATATGAAGAGTAGCTCTTGATTGTCACAAACAGTTTTCTGGTGGCTTTGACAGTAAAGCCACATAGTGAAAAGCAAATATAATGTTGTAGATTTCCACATTTATTATCTTTCAATGTCCATATCTAACTGCTTAAATTACAACTGGAGAGATAATTATTCTAACTGCCAGCCACATAAACACAACCTGGTATCTGAAAGACAAGCTGGGCTTTTTCTGGCTCGTGCACGTTAACCAGCCAAAAAATTTTTGCAGTTGAATTTACTAAATGTTTTTGTTGATAATGCACCATGCAGAAATACAGTCTAGTTGACTTTCCCATATATGTAGAGACTCGGTAGTGCTATCAAGGAGGAAATAAAATAATTTTTGTTAATAATAGAGAAATCCACAATTTTATAGGTAATATTTCTGCACATCGGTGCCACATTAACAAGGTTGCAAAGGCCCCACTGTGATACACATTTGGTGGCATAAACCACCCAAGTTATCTGTTTTCTAAAATCAAGGAAATGGCTTCATATTGACTGCTGTCTATTAGCTCATTCCTCTTGCCTCTTTAACAATTAATACTTAAGATACACATGAATAAATCATGTGCACTAAGTACTTGGCTTCCTTTCCTTGTGGTACCAACAGTAATCTATATAATAATCTACTGGGAGGCAGGAGGAAGGTCATTACATGCCTCTCATGCTCTAGAGAGACCATAAACATTGTGGGATTTTGAGGACTAGACTTCAAAACCTTTTGAAGACCTTTAGATCTGTTCCTTCAACAGCCCTTTGGCCTGTTGCAGAGAGACATTCCCAAAGAATCCCTGAAAACTGAAGAGGTCACTGATGTATATACGGCTCTAGAGCTCCACCTGCCCTCCCTATAACTGCCCTGATGCACAGGGAGGATGCACCATGAATAACTAAGCGTCGTCGTCCCCGCAGCTGATTGCAAGCTGGTGCATGCTAAACGGAGAGGATATCTCACGACTCCAAACGTCGTCGTGGATAGCTGTCCTGAGATTTTAAATTTTTGTACTGCTCTGCTCACCACTCCTGGCATATCCAGTCTGTATATACTAATTCAAACAAACACACATACCTCCTATACATGGTATTTAGAGACTAAAATATTAGCACATTATTGTTTACATTTTTTCAAGAGACTGGAAGCATTAACTTATTAGGCCTCAAAAAGCTCAAACTGAACAAATTTATGGCATTCATTGATAGAGTCCAGAGGCAGTCTAGACATCCTCATTTTCAGCCTTTAGACTGAGATGCAAAGTAATTGATTTTAATTAATCCTAGTACCTTCATAAGTTAAATGAGGCAATATGACCTATTATTTTGAGCACAAGACCCAGAATTCTATCATTTCTAATATGACTCTGCAGTGGGTTTTTCTGCATGGTTTTCATCAACTGATATATTCTTTCTGAACTAAATTTTGTGAAGACTTTTCCATTATGCAATGGAATGCAATTTCTTTACTTTTACCACCTATACTTCATCACTTTGTCTATGAAGATGTCATGAGAGACTGTCTCAAAAACCTTACTAAGCTCTTCCCTTAGCCACAAAGCCAGTCATCTCCTTGTAGAAGATTATCAGGTTTGTTAAGCAAGATTTCCCCCTCATAATTCAATGCTGACTACTCCCAATCACCATAATGTCCTTCATGTGTCTGGAAATGATTTCCAGGAGGATTTGCTCCATCATCTTCCCAGTGATTGAGGTGAGGCTAGCTGATTGGCTTGTAGTTCCCCAGATCTGTCTTCTTGTGCTTCTTGAAGACAGGAGTGACCTTTTCTTTCTTCTAGTGCTCAGGAAATTGTCCCAATCACCATGACTTTCAAATATAATCAAGAGTGGCCTTCCAATGACATCCACCAGCTCCCTCAGCACATATGGTTGCATCTATCGGGTCCCATGGACTTGTGCATATCCAGTTTGTTTAAATGATCCCTAACCTGATTCTCCTCCAAGGGTAAGTCTTCCCTGCTCCAGAGTTTCCCACTGGTTTCAGGCACCAGGGATTCCTGAATATGAGTCTTACCAGTAACAACTGAGAAGACATTGAGCTCCTCGGCCTTCTCCATGTCCTTTGTTATCAGATCCCATGCCACGTTCTGCAGTAGGCCCTCATTTTATCTAGCATTCCTTTTGCTGCTGATGTACTTGTAGAAGCCTTTCTTGTCGTCCTTTGTATTCCTTGCCAGATTCAAATCTGGGTGAGCTCTGGCTTTCCTAAACCCATCCCTGCATGCTTGGACAATGTCTCTGTAGTTCTCCCAGATCACTTGTCCCTATTTCCATCTCTATCATGCTTCCTTTTTTATGTTTGAGTTTTGTCAGGAGCTCCTTGTTCATCCATGCAGGCTTCCTGCTGCCTCTGCTTGATTTCCTGCTGGTCAGGATGGGCTATTCTTGAGCTTGGAGGAGTGATCCTTGAAAATCAACCAGTTTTCCTGGACTCCACTTCTCCCAAGGGCTATATCCCATGCAATTATTCCAGGCAGGTCTCCGAACAGAAGAAAGTCTGCTCTCCTATGGTCTAGGTTGTGATCCTACTTTTCTTACTTTGTTCCCTCCTCTCAGGAGGTTGCATCATGTTGTCCTCTTTTTACTGGACTTCGCTTTGACAGCGGTGGGAGAAATGAAGATGGAAGAGTTAATTTTATTCAGAGATGAGATATGAAGGAATTTTTTCTCTCAGCCCTTGACAAGCTAGGTTTCTCTGGAAAGTTGACTCTAATCCATTTCTAATAGTAATGGATGTATCATTTTGACCGAATCTCCAAGAAGAGAATACTAGTCTTGATTTATATGTCACTACCTTAAATTCATTCCCCCCATGTCCCTTACAGGTTCTAGAAGGCACACAATATTAAAATAATTAATTATTTTAAACAGGCATTATTATGGCTAAACTTTAAAAATCTACTTATGGCAGTTAACATCCTTTTACTGGGGTTCACTGAAATCTATTAGGGCAATAAACTCATTAATGAAACACTGTGGTTGAGAATTTTAATGCAGTGAAGCCAAGAAATGAATGTGACATTATCATTCTGCATATAAACTAGCACATATGAATAATCTAGCTGGTATGCATATTGACACAGATATTCAACATTCTATCCAACCAGATAAAATTCACCACACCTAAACAGTAATCCCTAATAAATGCTTGCATACAGAAGTTCAGTCTTTGATTCTAGAACTATATCAAAAGCCAGGGAAATTTTACATATTTCTGATTTTAACCAAAATATTTGGCTTCAAATAATGTATTACTCCAAAAATTAGAGGGAGAAATGAAATATAACCTTACCAGCTATATTTCATACTAAGCACCACTCTCTGATGCACATTCTTCTTCCATCTCAATGCCATTAACTACAACTTAACTGATAAGCAAATATATTTCTGTACAAATGCTAAATGAAGGTCTTACTGTAGCATCGTTATAAACACAGTAGTCTAATCAAGGCAAAGTTTGTAGACCACTCCTTTAGGAAACAATTACCATCTCTTCCTACACATTTTGTTGTGGATATTTAGCAAAGAATTGTTGAATGTGGATCACTATAACTACAGTGATTTTTTTTCTACTCTTCCATTAGATACATACCGCAGTTGAATAGGTCCTCTCTAAGCATTCAAGGTAATATATATTACTTAATGATAAGATTTTGATATATGTAAGAATGGAGGCTGACCTACATGAACCTATTTTTAGGCAATCAAGGCAGAAAACTATTGATGATAGATTGGCCTGCCTAGCAACACTGGAAACTAAGGAAAGACAGAAATCAAACGGAAAACAGTAAAACATAGGGAAGCTGTTGTGAGCAGCAACGTAACCTTCCATGGCTTTTCATATGTCATAATTTCTATTTTGTCTGTGCTTGTCAAGCTCATCGAGTTTGTGAGATCTGCTGTGGAAGATGTTCTAAATAACCATTCTGACTGACTGGGCTAAGACATGGGAATGAGTAGTGTGGAACTGATTTTCTGTCTGGGGAATATCTATTTTTAGAACTAAATCTATGTAGAATTTGTTGGAAAAGAGAATGATATATTGTGCCCATCATGCTGGTGAAGAACACTTGTAAGAGGATTCGTACACAATCCTACCTATCCTGTTTGATGTAGTGATGGATACGCATGCCAAGACTAAATGACAAAGGAAGAACAATGGATATTTTCTGAAGTTGTTTTTACCTACAGTACAAACTGCTTTATTTCTCAATAGGGTAATGCAACTACTGTGCTTACAATACAGACATGCATACATTAATTCATTCCATAAATAAGTCAAATTAATATGTAGTCGATGTACAGATTTAAGAATAAATTGGAAGCAATTCATCGCACTGATAAAGTTTGGGCTGCAATCTGGATAGCTTCAGTCTTCTCCCTTTGTCCCATCATCAACGTCATAGTTGTGTTGGTTCCCGTTACCAAAGATTCCCCAATTTAACTTGTCTAAACTTCTATCAGTGTTTTTTTTAGAAAGGCCACAAATCTGGAACTTGTGCTTTCCAAAAGACTCACAAATCCCTGACTCTGGAAAGCTGTTAGACAAAAAGTCTCACTTTGGGCTTGTATTTCCATGTTCAGTAGATTATAAATACTTACC
This sequence comes from Rhea pennata, assembly GCF_028389875.1. NCBI lineage: Eukaryota > Metazoa > Chordata > Aves > Rheiformes > Rheidae > Rhea > Rhea pennata. The sequence goes on along the minus strand of NC_084670.1, from coordinate 8,401,794 downwards.
TCAAACACGGCATTATTCAACATTAAATCACAAAAGTATTTTACAAAGGAAGTAAATAGCATTTTCCCCACTTTATAGATGTAGAAACTGAGGCATAAAGATAAGTAAATTTGCTCTAGCCAGTGAGTATGATCTTTTGAGTCTCCATTCAGTGCTCTGTCAAATAGAATCACTGCTTCCAGTAATTAATAGGAAAGAGTTTATCATTCTCTCATTATGCAGGGTTCATTCAGCTACTCTCTGATAGATGTCTGCTGTACTTCTGCAGTATTAAGTATGTGGGCTCCTTTAGACAAGGGTTGCCTGCTTCCATGACAGATCAACATACACAGAGTTTGCAGAGGACTCTAAATAAATAGACATTTCTGGAAAAGAGATACATTTCAATGCAAATCTCACACTATCTTTACCATGTGATAAAGATCAAAAAAACAAAGAACATTTAGCCTGAGTATATTTAATCATACAATAGATTTTACAAAAACAATGGACAAACGAAATGGAATACTTGCGCACCATATGCATGAGGGTTGAGGTAAGGGAGGAGTTAACACTGCCGTCACAGGTGTAATACAGTTCTCTGCAACATATCTTTATAGGACTATAATTTGCTTTAAAAAATATTCTTCTAACAATTTTCCATCCTTACACAGACAAAATTCTTACAGAGCACAACATAAGAACTGGTGTTTAGAAAAACCTGCAGAAAGCTAACTCCTGCACAGGGATAGATAATCAAGTGTGTGTATATTTTTAGAAAACCCAGATAAAAGACAAGGCTCCTGGGAAATGGCATGTGCAGACCTTACCACAGCATGCCAAAAGCCCAGAAGAGCTCTGTTTCAAAGAACCGTCTTTGGAGTATGGCAAAGAATTTAGAGTGGCGTTCATTTTATTTTATAGTTACCAACCAAAACCAAATTTCCTCAGTTTTACCCATCTACATAAACACAAAAAGCAATTTTTGACTGAATACTGCCTGTGCTTCAAGAGAAAGTTTTAATAACAAAACAACACCAATTAGTTTACTCTTTCTAAATCTAACAAAAAAACAAGCTTCATGCTGTTTTTGCTGGTGGTGTTATTTTTTTCACAGTCAGAACCAGAAGCTGCAGAGAGATTAATCAAGTTCTAGATACCTCAAATAATACAGCTACAGCATGGAAAGCCCATCCTGATATTCAAGAATCAGATAATTAGTTTCTCAGTTTATTCAAGCAGCCCTGAGCAAAAGTCAAAATTGTTTCGTATTGTTTAGACACTTTTGAGGCATTACACTTCCACCGATTTCTGGATCATTTATCCAAAAAAAAAAAAAGTATGAACTGTTCCTGCTTACCACCTTCAGTGGCTGTTTAAAATAAAATTTTTGTCCCCTCTCATGAATTCAAAGGTACCCTGACGCAGGAGAAGTATCAGAGTTTGGAGGTCTGTTGTGCGGACCTTAGGGAACGGTGCTGCACGGAGATATCCTTCTTACACTCTTCCCTTTTTTTCGCAAGTGTCCAGGAAGAAAAATAAGCTTCATGGAGAGCAGTGCTGGGACTGGACCTGTATGAGTGCTGCAGCACAGAAGACAAATGTCTCACAAAAACGCTATTTAACATATGTATGGCTAGTACAGCAATGAATATGCAGTGAGAACCAGTAAGGAGCTCCTTGATTTTCTCATGGTGCAGAGAAAGAAAACTCCCACTTCATTCCCCAAGAGCTCTTCAGTGCACCAGTCTTCACATTAGGTTATGCTGAGCAGAAATATGTCGGTCATCCAATGTCTTCAGAGTTACACGGCAACGCCTTTAAAGATCTAAGTGGTGCACCCCCAAGTAATCTACCTGATCTGAGAATCATCCACATACCAAGCTTAAAGTCTCAAAGGTGTTCTTTCCCCGGCTGTACACATCTGAAGACGCGCACAACGTGCGTGCCGCTGCCTTTTTGTCAACGTTTGCCTTGCACAAGCTGATGTTCCAGATCTGTATTTGTGCACCGGGTTTTAATGGAAGCCCTCAGTTAAACCAGTCTGTGTCTAAATCCCGTGCCTAGCAGACGCTGGGCATCCCCTCAGCCCTCAGCTCCCAGAGCTGTGAATGTGCACCTTCTCGCAGGCTCTGGCCATCACCCTGGATTCGGCAGCACCTAGCTGAGCACCAAGCCTAGCCTTAGACATCAGCCCAAGGCTCCTACAGACCTGGCAAATAGTCACTTTCCGTCATTCAGAGACACGTCATTACAAACTTACGATATCTTATTTTTGTAATTTAAGCAGTGTAATCTAGTTTAGAATGTTCTTTCTTTAATTTAGCAAATACAAATGTGACAGGAAGGTGAATCTCATTTTAATTTGGTTATTGACATTTTTGTAGTGTAGTGCCAATGTGATAGATTGTTGATGGGTGCATATCTTGATAATCGATTAATAAAAACTTTATAGGTTGTTCTTTATTATTTATTTATACTATTTTAATTGTTACTAATAAGAAATAAACTACTTCCACAGTTGTGAGAAGGTAAATGGATTATTTTCAATAGCTTTCAATAATATTTCGGTGCATTATTATAACATTAAAGATTATTTTCTCTAATTCTCACTGATGTTTCAAGTCCTTTACTTTTTGTCAGCCATTAAACTGTCAGAATAAAAAATCTAACTGTATTTTTCTTTTAGCAGTATTATTTCAATTAGATTAATATTTTCTGAGTTTATAATTAATTTGATAGAAATGTCATTATAGTAAAAAGTCAATACTCCTTCTGTTCCTTGCTGGCAAACTTTCTCTACAATGTAGAAATTTATAACAGTGCCAGAAATCATCAATTTGCCTAAATATGGATATACACATGTCAAATATTTGTTTCTTTTTACCAAACTCTATAGCACCTATTACCATGGTATCTAGATGGATCTTCTATTATTTATTATTAGAAGCATAATGTAAACAGTTTAAATATATATTTAATAGAAATTTCCATCATCTCTGCCAATGTTTTCATAGTTCTTTGGGATCTAAATCTTTTTTGTGTAATTGCAATGTATCTTCACATGAAAGCAAATTTGATTTTATATTTTGAAATTTTGAAATACAGACAAAACATAAGACATTTATAAGACATCATATGAATTCTTCTAAGTGTTGTGAGGATTAGTTAAAATTTTCACATAAAGAACTGCATATTAATACTTACAACTATAAAGCTATCTTCATCCTCTACTCTGTACATAATGTATGAGAAAATGTGATAATTTTAATGCTAGAAATATTGTACCTATATAAATATCTTTAAATAAGGAACTTGATACTAGGAAGGTCTTAGCAGTTCCAGACCTTTGCAAATTATGTTATAAACTTCAATTTCACAATGAAACAATATTATAACCACTATGTCTTTTACTGAATTATTTCTTTATGGGGTTACTCTAAGTTTCATCTCATGCTACTAGTTGCTGTTGTTTGTTCTTTGGAAAAATGTCCAAACCTAATTTCTGCTTAACAAATACTTTTTCCTAGTTTTCCCAGAAAAGCGAGAGTCAGCATGTCTCCTTTCTAGTACCTGTATTTATTAGCAAAAAACAAGAAAATGTGTAGATACTGGAACAGTAGCGAATAACCTTTGTGTTCTACTGCAACAGAGCATGACCCAATACTAACATGACAACTACAAAAAAAAAAAAATCTTAAAGTCTAGAAAAATTTTTTCACTCAATTAATTTTATAATGCGATCACATTTCCTATGATTTAAATTGAAGAATGAAAGAAAAAAATTGGTCATGTACACTATTCCAACAATTAGTGCAGCATTATTTTTACAATTTTTTATAATGTTTATTTCTGATTTTTAAACGTTGAGTAATGTAGCTTGTCCAATTTTTGTATTCTGCTGTTGGCCACTTAGGCAAGAAATAGTTACAGACAGACATTTCTTCTGACCCAGTACCGCCACATTTATGTTCTTATGTACTATTACTACTCTTGGACAACTATTCTATAGTCTATTGATATCATAATAAAACTACTTCCTCCAACATAATTGAATGTTTTTAACTTCTTAATATTGCACAAAACAGTATTTTCTTTCACTCCATTAGCTTTTAATAGTCCCTTATACTGGGATTATTATCTGATATTATTATCCTTCAAAATTCTCTACCTTTGTGTGCTTTTTTTACTTTTAAATGTTTACAGGGGATTTTCATGTACTTTTTCCAGATTTAGATATTATATGATCATTTCTGATCCAGGAGAGCATTTAACCAAAGTATGAACTAACCCTGATGTCTGTGTGACAATTTATACCTCTAAGCATATGTTCGCTTTTTCTAGACCGTGACTGTAAATCTTGCAGTCTGTTGAAGCAAATAATTATTTGCCATTTTGTTATGACTTTGTAGTTTTTCTCTTGACTTCTTCAAAATACCAGTGTTTTTTTCTGGTATTGAGTGTGAAGAGTAAAACATTTGCGGCCACATTCTAAGCAGCTCCAAAATGAAACTCATATTTCTATTCCACTTTCACAATTCCCAATGGAAACACTGTTCTCAATAATAGAAAAATTTGTATTTCATATGAAGCAGGCTTTGGCTAATGTTGTTTTACATTTTTACACAAATAAGAAAAGGGAGTTAACTGGAGTTAGAACAGAAGTCCAAATGAGCAAAAACCGCAAGTAATGGAGAGGTGTAAGGAACTGTAAGAGATGATTTGGTTCATCAGCTCATACTCACACACCATACACAGACCTGGACCAAAATTATCAAAATTCACAGATACTTATCCAGTACACTCGTATAACTGTGATTTCGTCTTTACCACACATCCCCAGTATGATTATGAAAATATCCTTGAAGTGTCCGATGAAAGAGGCTTCACAACCTAGATAATCTGTAGTTAGAAAACTCCTATACTAATTTAAATTCTTTGCTGTGAGTTAAGTCCTATGGCATGAAGGCACGAAGAACCATTGATTACTAACTGTCTCTTTAGAACAACCTTATACATACGGAAAACTGGTATTCTCCACCCCTCAGACTTTTATAAATAAAAGCCTCAATTCATTCAGTGTCTTGTACTGTCACGTTTTCTAAAACTCTTAAAACACTTGCTACCTTCCTCTACAATTTCATCAAGTTACCTGTATCTTTCCTGAAGTAAACTCTAAAGCAAGACACTTTAACCATATTAATATCAGCAGCCTTGGGTAAATTGAAATAGTTATCTCATCTGTCTAAACAGAATATCTGCTTTTTTGCCATTGAATTATAGTAAATCAAATTCAATTTTTAATTCTCTGTCTCTCTCTTCAGATAGGACAGCTCCCTAGCCAGTGACTTTACATTTTGTACTCAAGACTTTTACTTCTCCCTCCTGAACGTAATGCTTTGGTCTTGCCTTCCCTGAATTATTCCTGCAGTTTTGTCAAGACCATTCACAATCCTGACACTTTCTTCCAATGTGCTTGCAAGCCCTTCCACTTCCTCCACGGATTTTAGGAGGCCACGCTCTGTCACAGCATCTCCATCAGCTCAGGAACATTGCATGGAATCCAGCTCAGAAAAGCTCCACACCAAGCATCCTCCCAGGTCAGCAGTGAAATAATATTCTCTGAATAAGGTCTTACAATGAATTGCACACAGAATGATGATTTTTCTCTTGACCATATGTCACTAGCTAGTTATGAGCATGTTCTGTGGAACAATGTCAAAACCCATCAAAAATCAAGACATATCCCACCTGCAGGTCTTAGTGATATAAATAGATCTTTTGTCATCTAAAAGAAAGAAAGCAAGATGATTTGTTTGTTCTTGAGAAAATTACCTTGGCTGTATAATGTATTATTTTCACAACAGCATGTAAATTGAAACTTTAATAGTTTGTCCTAGTTTCTCTGCAGATGCCAGTTAGGCTGATTTCACTAGTATTCCCCATTTCTTCTCCATTTGCCTTTCTAAGGACAGGAATTTTGCCTGTCTTCAACCGATCCTTTTCCTACTTGGCCAGCAAACCCTTCTTAAAATTAACTGTATTACAAAAGCAACATGGTACAGATCAAAGAGAGGAAAGCACTGAATATTTCACCTGCCTTTTTTTAATTCATTTTTGAACACATACCGTAGTACTTGAAGTGAAGTTTGGGCTGTAGTAGTAAAAAGTGAGACACAAATTTGTTATGGAAGAAAACAGTGAATGTATTGCTGGGCTGTAAAAATAGTAGTTGTATAAATGCTTATGTAAATACTTTTTTTTTTCCAAAAATAATCAGACTAGCAATGTTCCACCATTGCCAGTATTCAAATTTCACAGAGCTAGAGAAGAAGCAACATGAACTCCTTCTTTGGCTGGACCTTTCCAGTCTTCCCCCAATTCACTTCATCTTCGCCTTGTCTAAAGCAGGCACCTTGGGCAACCTGCTCAGTGACTCTTTTCTGAGCATAAATCCTAGACAACACAGCGATGACTTCAGCGGGTTAATTGGAAACTGCCTGGGAGACAGCTGAGTTGTTGGCAACATAGCGCTAAAAGTCTTATTTTCCTGAGCCACAATGCACTAATTTTTATTAATTATCACAAGTACTAAATATTACTACTATTATTGCTGGGTATCCACTGCACTTCTTATATACAAATTGAAGAAAGTGACCCTTGGCACAGAGAAGTAGCTTAATAAGACAGTTGTATATTAACTGTGAAGCAAATTTATTTATTGTTACCTGCACTTTTTTAAGACTCAAAGCAAGATAAAAGATTTTCCTACATATACACTAGAACATAGCAAAGGCGATAGTCTAGAAGATACAATGACAATAGAAGGGCATCTTGCTGAAGAAAACTAAAGTATAAAGCACTTAAAGTATGACAAAAAGGTGAAATAGTATTAAATATAATTCATTTACTCCCTTATGAATACTGTATGCGTGTCCACAAAGGTATGCTTCTTAATGCAATTTAATAGCTTTGAATGTAATTTTCACATTATTTACAGATCTGACCCCTCTCTACTGCATCAGTTTCCCAGTAATCAGCACTTTTGTGTTTGCTAACTTACAATAATATTTGTAGAATAAAGGACATGCAGTAGATTTCACATCTGTTAACTTTAATCTCAGCCATACCTTGTTCGGTATAGTGCCATCCTGAGAACCATCTTTGCTAAGCATTCCAAACAAAGGAAGACTCAGTTATCAATCTTTCCTTCTATAAATATTATCAGCCTAGCAACAACGTGATTAACTGTGATTGTTACTAATAAAAGTAGTAGGTAGTTCCCCGCATATTTTCGTTTCAGTTCCTAGACTGAAGAAGTGCCTTTTTAATATTGGCAGAGAATGGATTTTCTTCATACTAAAAAGTATTAGAGCACTGAATAAAGTCTTTCTGATCAAACCGTACCCTAATAGCTTTTGTCTTGTGTCACTTTATGTTAGCCAGCATCAGAAGAGAAAATAAGCAGAGGCTTGCTATTGTGCCTCTATTTTAAAAGGGCCTTCCATCTGGTAGGAAGCAGAAGCCATCAGCACTGTAATTAAAATGCAATTACTGTCCCCCGCCGCAATCCCAGGACGACCATTCCATCTGTGTGATATACAGTGGAAAAAACACAATTTTTTGCACTTTTCTAGCTCCATTAAGTTTATTCTCTTTCTATTAATTAATCTAACAGCACTAAGGGGTCGTTCTTGTTTTGCAAGCCATTGTGTCACAAACTGCGCGCTCACAAAGACTGAAACCGCATGAATTTTTAAAACTCTCCACTATCCTTGTGACATAAAACCTTAATTACTTCTGACTAAATCTGTAATTAAAATATATCACCGCAGCAGATTTACCTGCGTGTGGGTGTTGGAGTGCATGCTTCTGTGACTGTCACAAATGAATCACTCTGAGACAGTGTTATAAAAAGGGAGATTAGGATGTACGACAGAAAGGATGCAGAATAGGGATTTGAAAATGAAAAACTGGCAGCAATCTAGGAAAAAGTTGTACACTGGTAAAATAAGAAAGAGTCATTCTCTTACTGATTTTTAAAAGTAAAAATATGTATTGCGCATACAGACGTTCTACTTACAGTTTATTCTAACGCAGTTCTACATTCTAATGTGCATCATGACCTTATAATAACAAAATACAGCAATAAGTAAAGGATCTCACATACTATAAAATAAAACCCCATGATACTTTTCCTAGTTATTCATCTTGTATTCACAAAGATCTATCCCTCCTTTCTTTCACAGCTTTGCAATCCACTGGCTTCCATTTGTAAACTTATAAAAATCTTTGTGATAAGTACATTAGTTGTGTATATCAAAATAAAAATATTACTTAAATATTAGGGTGAAAACTTGGTCCTACTACAGCTTGTTGGAGTTTTGCCTTTAACTTCAGCAGAGTCAAACAGTATTTTATGCTTTCTTTTAATACATTTTGTTAAGAGGAAACAAAGAAACAAGACTTACCTGCAAATGACCACCTGCAAGAGGTGAGCAGACTGTCAGTGAGCATCAGCATGAGAAACTTTGCTGTAAAATGTCACGCAAAATGATATTAAAAAGTCCTGGTAAATAATAAATTCATATTCTTGGATTTAAAGTATCTTGGAACCCACTAAGGTGCACAAGTGTTTTTATAGACTCAGCATGTGGACTCAATATGTCTCCAACAGAGGAGAATTTTGGCATTTCATAGATTTCATAAAGTTATAAGGCCAGAAGTATTCATAAGATTTTTAGGCTAGCTTCCTGCAGCTCACAGGTCATTACACTAGCCACTCTCCTTCATATTTAGTACAGTGACGTGTTTTTCAGTAGTGCATATACAGTCTAATTGCAAAGATATCACAAGGCAGAGAATCCCAATTTAAGAGTTTGTTCCAGTGGGTAATGATCCTCACTAGGTAGAATTTGTTGATCAGCTCCAAGTTGATTTATCTCATTTAAGATTCCAGCATTAATTTCTACTGTGCTTCTGTGCTTGAATGAAAAAGCTCTTTAATACCCAGTATTTTCTTCCCATGAATTTACTTGCACACTGTAATCATGTTACCTATCAATCCTCTTTTGATAAGATAAACAGATTGAGCTATTTAAATCTCCCACTATAAAGCATTTTCTCCGGCTCTTGAAATGTTTGTGGCTTCTTTCTGTACCTCCTACAATTTTTTACATGTGGAGAACAGTGTATACTGTATTCTCCATGCTCACAGCAAGAGAAAAAAATGTAGAAATTCGCTACTTTAGGTGATGCTAGTGTAATGTGAGCTGGGAACTGGTACCTGACCACCAGTCAGCAGTTTCTCACGGAGCAGTGGCTTGAGCTCCCACAGATGCTATGGAGAAGTTTATTCTGCATAGAGTAAGTTATCGATGACAACCTAATGGACAATATCTTGGTTTTTTTGCAAGGAAAAACTTGCTGGCTCCCAGGCCAGCCCGATGCACAGACCTGCAAGAACTTAGTGGGATCGGAAGTTGTTGCCTCACTGGAACCAGACGGTTTGGCTGAAGCTTGTCTCTATGTGGGAAATCAGTTTTCACTCAGTTCCTATAACTGTTGTTACTCAAATTGATACTTTTTTAATCCAAAAAAGTGATGATTTCAGGTTTCTTAAATAAAAAAGAGGTCTTATCATATGTTGTGGAGCTTAAAGTGCTGAGTATTCCATAAATAAAATGAAGGTATACTACTGTATTGAAAGCCAACTGAGATATATCTTAATATTAATTATGTGCGATTGCATGGATAAAGCATCAAATTCAACATTGGTCATATGTGATGTTTGTTAGCACCTATACATAAAGAGCTAAAGTTACATTAAAAAATAACAGCATTTTATAGGAATCACTTTGGTATAAATAGAATTGCTTATATTTTGAACAAAGATCAATAGTATTAGATATACTGTTTTTCTGGCTACAATGTAACTTTATGATAAAATAATTAAAATAAATATTTAAAATGATTATGTACTTTAGATTGAAAGAGAGACAAATATCTGAGTAGGAGTCTTTGCTCTGCTCTAATACATCTCTCCTCATTATCTAGATCACTTCCTTTCCTGTTTAAGTAAAACTGACACAAGAGTATGTAGTTCTAAAGCATATTATGACCATTTTACACAGCTCAGGCCTAGATTTGTTTCACATTCAAATTCTACTGCTATCATATATTTGAAAACTAAATAAACTACGTGCAAAACTAACCAGTCTAAGAAAATATATGGTAGGCCTATATATTTTCATTTAACTGTGCAGGGAGTGGAAGAAGACTAGAGTCAGTATGCCAGTTATCTTGTGAATACAATTTTAGGTGTGTAGTACATAATAATTGCACGTCCCCAAATGCTGTCTAACAGTATTAATTTCACCTTATAAGGACACCCCATAACATTGGTTGTAGTTTTGCTACAAAAAAAAATGAGGTACCCGTCTGTACTAAATAGGAACATCTTGATGAAATTAAACCAACTAAAAAGAATATAGGAGATAACTGTAGACGTCTCTCAATATGTCCTCTCAAAAAGCACCTCCTGTCTAAACATATTTTAAACTGGAATGTCAACATAGGCTAATAATGAATGTTAGGAATTGCACAGATGGATAAAAGAAAATTGTTTCTTTTTGTTTTTATAGCAAGCTATGAGAAGACATGCTTAAAACACGCTACCTCTTTCAAGCACTCATTGGTTTAGGCTCTCAGTACCTAAGTACGCACAAGCTGCCTCCTGCCTGTGCGAAGGCAATGAAAGAATTACTGACCACGGTTCTGAGGAACAGCTATGTGCTGGGATCTGTTTTGCTAACCTAGAGCATAAAGCTGTACTAAATTAGCTTTCATATCATACAGTCTATCATCATTTGACCCTCTGGGCTGTTTTTATTTATAGAATGTGGTTTCTAGTTTACTTTAGTGTTTTTATATTAAATAAATATTCATGAAAGTGCACTCTTCCTGAAATTGGGTCATTTAGGCAGACTATCCCATTAAAAATAGATTTACTTTTTTTACAGGTGTCATCCATTAAGGTAGGGAGTAGACAAAATCGGGCAATTGTATCTGTCAAGAAGATGTTAGTCCTTCTGGAAAGTCAATCTTCTGTCCTTAACATATAGCACTTAATAGCAAAATGACTAACTTCCTTTCCCTTGCAACAATAAAAATTCCCCAAAGTATGAATGCTAGATTTGTATCTCAGGGCTTGAGGAGGTATTTTAGTCCTTTCAAGGCATGCAGACTCTGACATCAGGCATATAAATAAAAATGTGCTCTTATTGGCTAAGAGGCGGCCGGATACTTGCAAGCTCAGGTAAGGGAAGAGGAGTTTAAGTCCTCGCTGTGGCTACATACAAACAAGTGACAGAAGACAAAGCAGAACACAGTCGCGGTCCCTTCTGGGGAAGATGAGGCTCCACAGGAGAACCACCAGGATTCTGTTCAGCGTGACGCTTGGCCTTATAAAGCCATATGAAGTGGGTACCCAACAGTGTGGGTTCTTGAATTTAACCCTTTTCTCCCGTACACTAGAACCACAGCAGTTCAGTCGCCAAGAGTGTGGAAGAAGAGTTTTAGGAGCATACAGAGAGAGGGACCCACAGCTGTGACAGATGAAGAACTGTCAAGATTTGAACATATTCTGAACAAAGAGTCGAAGTCAAAGGTGTAATCAAAAGCACAAGTCCGGAGAATGGAGTGAGACAGGCAAGTCCTTAGAGCAGTTGATCACCCCCTTTTAGAAACTGTTCTGAAATAGGGTGAATAGGTTTTCAGAAGGACGTTGCTTTTTATGTGTGGCTTACAGGGAGGTTGGTCAGCTAATCTAGACAGGAAACCTAAACTTCAGACTGCACCGGTTAAGTGAGATGAACCTCAGGATCAACAAGGACATATCTTGGAAAGAACCAAAAAACTTTGGCTAGTGTTGGTAGTTTTAAATATTTTATCCATATTTAAGAACACCATTGGTTATGATATAAATTTGTGAAAGTGACATCTTAGTAGAAGAAATGCTAATGTAACACTTATACTAATGACAGCTTGCTAGTGATAATTATTTTATTGTATTCATTACCAATAGATCAGATATACCAGATAACAGGTTCTACAGGTTCTCCATGTTTTAGTGCCATTATTTGTTGTATAAAATGACTACCTGCAAAACAGAATTTTTCCTAAATATGATGCTCACAACAGGGGATGTTGAAAAGAAAAAGAACGCCCATTTTCTATGAATATTTTTGCTAGCAGTTTTTAGAGTCTTGCAAAATATTTTTAAGGTATATGCAGCAGAGCATTAATACAGAAATCAATAGATCTCATTCAAATGGTAAAAATAACTACACAGAAAAGCAATTTTCAAGTACAGCAATTGTTGCAAACATAGGTTGTTTAGAAATCAGAAGACAAGCATTTTGCTTGCAAAAGCTCCTAGAATATTAAAAAGAGAAGCACTTCACAATTAACCAACCTTAAGTCAGCCTTGCAAAGTTCTAATTGCCCGCTTGCCAGGGATGAGAAATTCTTTTGACGGGCAAGTAAATTATCATTAGTCTTGTCCATTATCATAAATCATTATGGTAAAATGCTGATGCATGAATTTATGCCTCAACTGGTACATCTGCATATAAAGTTTACAATGCAGGTTCAAATTACATTACAAGTCAGGACAGAAAAGAAGTCAAAAACAACTGCCTGCATTTCTTCATCTGCATGCTGAAACATATGATCCTTACACCCTATTATGTAATAGGAAGCAAGTCTTCCAAGTGCTTGTTGGTATAATAAAAATGCCTGTGTGTCATAAGATCTATATGCAACAATTTAACCAAAAAGATCCATGTAGCATGGCTGGACTTCACTTCCATTCCTGGAAAGATACTTTTAAATACTACAGTCTCTGCTGAATAACCTTTCAAAGCACAATTCGGGTAAAGGAGTTGAACAAACCTCTGAAAGAAGAGTTCCACTGCTATTGGAGCTAACTTATTCCTTGGCTGAACAAATTCCTGGCAACAAATAAGGACTGAAGAGTCCATACAGTAGGACTGCTCTTGCAAAGAACTCCTAAATTTAAGGAAATGTATGCTGTTTCTGAAAGCAACTGTTAACAATAATCAATCACCATTGCAAGGTAAGCAGAATCTCACTTGAGTTGCTCTTAGTTAGCTAAAAAGAAAATCTTTTTCTTCTGAATAATTTCAGCAATCTTCTCAACTGGAGAATAAAAAATTTCTAGAAGTGTGCACATATACTGGTGGAGCATGCAATGCTGTCGATTACTGAGTTCTGGTTCTCCTTCTTCAGTCAACCTTGGAGCTGCTTACAGCTCTAGCAAACTTTAAATATTGTGTCTAAATATCAGCTGTCTGACTAAAGTTAGTGCATTTTGAAAAGTTTATGCAAACCTTTAAGTTAATACCTCAGTTGTCTTGAAAGAAAACATGGTGGTAAGAAATTAGAGGAAAATGCTTTTAGTACCACAGTGTATAAAGAAGGTTGAAAAGACCTAGAGGACTGGCCATTAAACAGCCATTTCAAAAGCTGAGAGAGTTGATGAAAAAATCCAGGAGATCCTAACTTCATTTTTAGTCACAATGGTATAAATTTGCTGTCAGTTTTGTGTTAAGAAACTAGTGATATCTCTCATCCAATTTGTTATACAAATCATCTTTTTCAGCTGGGTCTATGAGAAGGAAATTGTTTAGTTTCTTTTTGTCTGTCCAAGCACTTTGATAACACTCAAATTATAAGTTCAGGCTCTTCATTAGAAAAAAAATATCACCAAAGTATTCTGGTCAGTGTCTTTGCTGAATAGGAGAGGCACTTTCCAATTCCAGTTTGCCATTAATGGATGCATCAACAAAATTTTCAAGACTGACAGGAGTCTTGGAAAATTAGATGCATGAACCTTCTCCTTGTGAACTCCGGAAGAGCTGAGTCAGTCTGGTGGGAGGTTGATCTGCTCACAAGAATTTTAAAGATCACTTAATTGTACAGGCCAAGTTACCTCAGTCACATTGGTTACTCTGTGGAAACTGCCTATTTGCACTGCCCATCAAGATATAGCTTGATATTAATGAGATAGACCTGACTTCAAAGAAAAACACAAGCACGTAGTCAAGGTCTTACTAATAGCTCTATGACAAATATAGTATCTTATACCCACAGCAGTGGGGCTATTGCTACAGTATTAAACAAAGATGATACTTGGCAACCTGGCAACCTGACACTTCACTTTAGGAAAATTAATTCCTTTTTCAGTCCATCTAGCACAACACCTCCAAGCAGGGGCTCATGCAAGCTGCTCCAAAGGTATGCAAAACTCTGGATGCAGAACCTAATACAAGAATTTGCCACCAATTAAATATTAGTTTATTCACAAATTTGGGAGCTTATGGTCCTGCAAAATTCACTTCCATTCTAGTCATATGAAAATAAATTTTGATTTTTGGCATTTGGCTGAGATAGGCTTTCTATTCACTCATATATTTTATCTCAGGATGGTCCCTTTTCTAATTATCATGCCAGCCTGGATTCCGTGAAAACTTCTCAGAATGCTGCAGATTTATCTAGAAAACTCTTGATGTGTATGTAGTTATGGGTTTCTTTCCTGGAAGATGAATTTTGTTTATTTTCCTAGCAGAAAAACAATTTAAATAAGTGTTTGTAATAGAGACAAGCTCTAGACATATATTTCAATAGATTCACATTCTTGGCAGCTACACACAGCTGAGACAGACTGCAGTACATTTAGATGCAGTGACCAACAGCAGGGGCCTAGCGCAATGGAACAACCTAAGCAGCTGGAGAATTTCATAAATTCATAGATTAAAAGCCTGAGGGGATCATTGTGATCATCTAATCTAACCCTCTGTAGAATACAGGCACGTACTTATTCTTTTTTGAATTAAAGTATATATTTTAGGGGAAAACATCCATCGATTGCTAGTGATGAAGAAAGAGCTACTATCTATGGTAAATCATTCCAATGGTAATTAACCTGATGGTTATAAATAATTTCCAGACTGAATTAACCTGAACTTCAAATACCAGTCATTCTCTTTATACTTTCATTTATTGAGCAGGAGCTCATTATCAAAGCTTTGTTTTCTAATCTTTTACTCCTTCTTGTGGCTCTTCCATAAAGACTTTGCAATTTATCCAGACCCTTCTTGACTTCATATTCAACTCATAATTCACCCTGATTTCTGGGTTTTTTTCAAGGTCTTTCTTCCTACAACAAAGCTTCCCCATCCAAGTTGCACAGGCATGCCTATCTTTTTTACTATTTATCGCTTGCCCAGTTATTTGTCACTGTGATCTTTATCAGGGAGTGTTTTATGTTTTCTTTCAGATCATGAAAACAGTGCTAAACACTATGGATCTAAGTACTCAAAAACTACCTACCACTGGAGGAAGCTGTTCCTTGGTGTGGTCATGCAGACATAAAGTTATAGGATATTTTTAAAAAGACCTGATGCACAGTTTATATCCAAAGCTTTGAGTATTCCTTTGAATGAGTAACTCACATCTCAAGAAAATTTCCTCAGATAAAAATATGTTCTAATTCAGAGGCCAATTCCAAAAGAGATGGAAGATTTTTTCTTTTTATGAAATAAAATTCAAACTGAGCAATACTACTTTTTATTCCAAACCTTCCAAGTGTTATTTGATCACCTGTGTGAGTTCTATGATACAATATGTAATAATAACAGTAGCTTTATTGAGATTATATTAATATTATTTTTCAAACAAACCAAAATATTTGCCAGTCTGATATAAAGTCTAAACACATAAAATTATTTTGATTTTATTTTCTTTTTAGCCTGAAATTTGGTAAGCTTAAGATACAATTCTGACCCTGGGCTTTCTGGATAGATTTTGAGAAATACGTTGTGGACATTCACTATTATTTCTTATATCATGTCAGCTTGATGATTCAGATACCTTTTTTCACATTGTTTCCATTCTCTGGACTTAATTCAAGTAAAATAGGAGATCATCTTGAAGGTGTTGTGGCATTCTCAGTCCTTTTAACCAAATCTGTTTATTTTGGCTCATGTAATATAGAGTTTTCATATCCTTGCTCCTTATTTTCTCCTGCATACCTTAAAGCAGATACTGCATTAAGGACATAACAATTATATAGGAAATGCAATTTATATGAACCACAGGAAACAAGATAAAACTTCTCTTGCACACAGTCTGTCCTTCCATTTTAAATGTACAGGAATCACACTAAACCAAGTGCAGACAGTTGTAAGAATATTCTCCTCTGTCAAGGACAGAAGATCATGACTAAAGGGATTATTTGAACTAATAGCAAAAGAATTTTTAAGTTAATTCCAGAGAGTATAAATGATAACAGTCACAGGCTATAGCAAACATTGTCATACAAAGACCAGCACCTCAACTCAGTGCACTGCAACACATTGCAAACTGCTACTCCTGGAACTAGCTTAAGATAAGATTAAACTAAAACCAAGATTTCTGTGGTACTTAAGCACCTAAACACTACGGAGAATTTTGGCTTAAGTGTAGGAAACTTTTGAAAAACATAAAGATAAAAACTAAAGAACTAGTAACAGTAGTTTGGGTTTCTAATAGTTTAGTCATTTACCTAAGAGAACATAAAATTGCAAAATTATGAAGAAGTAAGGTAGCTGACATTTGACCACATGTCATTTCATGCTAAGAGACTATGCTAAGAAATAAAACCTATTACCTATAGTAAACAATTATGTATCACTTTGAAGAATATATGATCTGATCCTCTCCAAAAAGTGGATAGAGTTTTAACTTAAACACAGGATAATCTTGGATTCAGACAAAATGATTTGGATGATAGGTTACTTGCTGATCAGATTTCTAATGATTATTCAATTCTATTAAGTCTCCTGGTAACAAACCTATAATAACTTTGGTTAAAAAGTTGGTAATTATTTTTCCTATAAATGCACAGAGTATTCAAACTGACTAGCAATTTTAAAACCTGCAGACAAATATTATAATGACTAAAAGCACAATACTGAAACATAACTGATGATTGGTGATAATTTTGATAAGAACTTTCCTTGCAAGAAGCTGGCGATTATTTGGTGCCTTTTGTAGGTGTTGAAAAGAACTGGGTCATTTTCTTACATTCCCTGCAGATCCTCTCTGTCCTTAAAAGTCTTTGTAAGCAAAAGCAACCATTTTTGCTATGCATACTGAGATCTGGAAATGGACTCATTATGAATGCTATATTTTGACCCAACAAAAGTAGAATGAAACTTGGTTGTGATTCACTATCTATAAAAATTATCTCCCTAGAGCAAACAAATCTAAGTATTTTATACATATACATATAAATACATAAATATATATGAATATGCATATACTAATTTATGATTGCAGGAATCATTTTTAATGTATATCTGTGATCTCATATATTTAAACATTTCTCAGAATCTATCAGTCCAGATACTGCAGTTGTATTGAGCCAAGCCTCTTTCTAATTAACTCTCTTGGGAATTCATCATTTGTACACATTTCAGTCACAAAAAAAACATTGATAATGAGAGTAAATCTCCTTCAAAATAACCTTGAACTCAGAATTTAACCTTAAAATTTATTTCCATATCAAAATATCTTAAAAATTAAATATTTTTGTCTGCATAACTTTAAAACCTGCAAGTAGTATGCTTTTTTCTGTCCAATCATCATCAGAAAAAATTCACGTAATGAAAAAATATACAGATAATTTCACAAATATATAAGATGTGATATCATATAATATAGTATGTGTACTTACATTTTCTATTTTTTCCTGTTGTTTTAAAAGATTCTCATTGATGGAAAACATGATGTAATTACACCTAAATTTGCAACTGCCACGAAATTGATAATTTCAGGCAGCTCAGCAGTAATGCACCAGATGATAGGACATTGCACAGGTTATGATACTAAGTACATTGCAACTTTCACACTGCTCAGAAGTAGACTCTCAAAAGCAGCAGTGAAAAAAAGCATGAAAATTAATTTGTTCAGTATATAGTCAACTGCACTGATCTCAAAAACTACTAGATGTTACAAAAATGTCGCTTTTAACAATTCCATCTTCCCAAAGAAGAAATTTATGTGATGAGTTAAGAATAACTGGTTCTATTGTGTTAGTATAGATAATAATAATATATAGATGAAAAGATAATAGTAATAATATGTAGGACATATATTACATATAGCTGGTCCAAAACATTCAAAAGTTCTAGGTGTTTTACAACTCTTACTTTAGGGGATGGCATTATGAGTATTGTGGAGCTAATCCTGATGGTGGATCTTGCCATAGGTATATGTCTGTGAAGAAGTAATTTGGGTCTGTATAAAAATGGTCGAGCCTCAGAAATAAAATCTGGAGGTGCTGTGTTATCTTAATAATTTTTCAATTATTCAGGGAATCATCAACAATGCATTTTTGTGAAAACATACATGCTTATTTAAGCTAGTTTATAAGAGTAGCATTTAGGTCCCAGAAACATGTAAAATGAGCTTAGGCAAAATTTGGTGACTAAATCAAAATTTTGATCCAAAATTCAGTTCAGAGAAACCCTTAAGGTTGCTAAACCCTACTTTCTTACTGAAAAGTTCTTTAGGCAGCTGTACATTTCCAGCATACAGATTCCCAGGACGGCTTTGCCAGAGCTTTGGGTCAACCAGCCCATTTCCAAGCAACCTGGGATCAGAAACCGGGTGGAGCAGTACCTAAGACCTCTAAGTAGCCCGACCCAGTAACTTCCTCACAGCAGACAGAGAGAGGATCAGGTTTTTGTTAGATCTGCCTTATCTTTAAACTATAGCTACGCATTAAGCTATGCATAATGTCAACAGTTCTTCATATGATACCTGCTAAATAAAACACGCAGCCAGAAAGGAGGTGCCTGAGGTACACCTCTTCCAAGGTACTACTTAGGGCACCTATAGCTTTTGAGCTAGTATGACTGTATTTCTTCTAGTAACCAGGCTAATTAAGTTAATGTTAGTTAACTGGCTTACGCAGACAAACCTCAAAAGGTAAAAGTTGTGCAGAGTAGAATATTTAAGTGATTAGCTTACAAGACTGTACATTTTGCATTTAACCTATGTAATTTGTTACGGAGTTTTTCAGCTTCACTTTTTATGGTTGGCATTTTGATAATTGAATTAAGCTTTATAATTTTATAAATACTTTAAAACAAAATTACTTTTGGAGTGATACTAAAGGTCATATACAGTAAAAAGGATATTGCCTTAAGTTGTTCATTTGGTCTATTTTTTGCTAAATAAAGGGCTTTTTTATTTAAGACTTTAGACCAAAATAGGCCTACTTTATACCATGAATACGGAAAATCTAGACCTACTAATTAGATTTTACAGTGACAGGAAATGAAAAACTCAACAATAACTAATTGTGCTAATATCTAAGCATATACCAGCTTTCAATCACTACTTAAGCTTGTTTTCTATAAATATGTTTTGCAATTAACAGAACTTCACTGCTTATTTATTTTCACTTTTAAGAAGTAGTAGTTAAAATAAATAGTTAGAATTTAAAAATCAAATTTTATCATTCTTCTAATGAATCACACCTCCTGTTTAATACGCTTTATTCTAGAGCTAATTATGTGGTGTACACAAACACCCTAAGATAAATGTTTATTACGGAAACGATAACATGACTGCAATACAATAGCAATATCATGATGCAATTACAATGAATCACAATAATCTGTGAAGTGTTTTGAGATACTTAGATATGCAAAACACTTCAGATACACCATGTTCTGTTGTTTCATTTATCTGAGCAAAGCAGAAATCTACATTCTTCACATTATTTTACTGCTGCTGTGTATCACTGCTATTAACCTAACGTCTCGGAGACCCAGACATTGATCAGCATCTCTTTTTTTTTTTTTTTTTCCTGGGTGCTGCCCACAAACAGGAGGGGAAAAAAAATCTCCCTGTCAAAGGAGCTTTCAGCACTGAGGACGAGCGGCGAGGCAGCAGATAGACGCAGACACGTGGGGAAGCACAGGGAAACAACGGGACAGCACCGGTCGGCCGGAGCGGCGGTGCGGGCCCCGCACAGCCGCGCTCGAGGCCTTGTCACGGTGTTCGATAACCCCCGCAGCGGTGGGGGAACAGTTCTACGGGAAAGGGAGAGAAAAGAGAGTAACGGGTGCGCTCTGCGAGCGGTACCACCCGACAGTCAGTCAACGCAACCGGCATCCACACGCTGCGCTAAGAAGCGTGAGGTACTTACCTGTGGAATCACGATTTCCCTCTAATTTTAAAGCCATTTGCCATGTTTAAACCTCTGAGGTTCTTTAAGAGAAATCTAACATTCCCTGGTGGAAACTGATTTTTTTTTTTTTCCTGGAATCACTTTATTTTAAAATAACTTTCCTCCTGACTGTAAATATGATATTTCCTTTTGCGTTTTAGTGAGTGCTAGGTCTTCCCCATTCTTTCCTAGTACTGAATTACCTTTTTGGGGGGCACACTTACAAAAGAAATAATAGTAACTATAATTAGCCATTTGTGTCTTCATCTGCCTGTTTTTCGTATTTAAATTGTCCCTTCCCTCTCTTCTGTGGTACTTTTTCATTTTGCCTTTTACATCTGGAAACCTTTCCTGGTTACATCCTCTTCTCTCACTAATTGGATACTTTTCAGGGACCTGAAAAAGCCTAAAATATTCCCAAAATAGCTTTCAAAAGCTAAACAAGGACCATGAAATTAACAGAAGTATGGTAAAAAAAAATCATTCAGATTTTCCTGCATTTTGTAACTGTATTATGCATGTTAATATCTTACATCTTTATTCTGAATATTCTGAATTTAAGTTGTCCAAGAAAGGAACCTTCATCTTCGCATTATCTGCAAAGCACTTAGCACACCTGTGGTGTTAAATGAATAGTTATAACAGACACATGGGTGAATAGCATTAAATGACAGTGGGCACAAAGATATTCACCGGATCACCTGTTTTGACCAGCCTGATTAGTGCAGTAATTGCACATGCATTATTTAGTGCACAGACTTTCCTCGGTGACAAAAGCCATATTGTGATCGGCCACTGGTCCCTTCCTGGCAATTTCACTGACGTCCAACAACTTCCAGTGTCGAAAACCTCGTTCCACATTAAAAAATTAAAAACAAACCGTACTTTACTTGGCTGTTTTAACTGAAGAAAGAATTATTAGGGGAAAAGATAGAAAGCTTTTTAAATTTTTTTTTAATTCTACCTTTATTCTTGAAGTATCCTCACTGTCCAAAACCTTCTGCCTCCCAACTAGCTTAATTGGTGTCTGTTCATTTCTTACTCAGATCATTTATAAACTGCCTCCGTGACCCCCGCTGCTTTTTCAAAGCAGCATATGGTCTCCCCATTCAGGACAGCGACAATTTCTATTAGTGAGTAAAGGAGAAGAAAATGTTAATGATGTCATATTAAGATTGCACCAGAACAGCCTGAAACGAAATCTGGGATTCAAGAGTAAAGGTGTCAATAGTGACACTCACTCAAGAACATCACCCATCTTGTATGATTTATAGTACATTTTAGTACATAGAGTACTAAAATTTTAATACAGCTATTAAGTTGTATTGAAAAATAAATTCAGGTGTGAATATACTATAATATGCATCTGTTGGATATGCTGTTGGTAGCTTAAAAATTGTCTTTCCTTACTTGTGCTATTACATTTGCTAACAAAATAATGCCACACAGTACCTTAGATTTAAATCTAGCCAAGATACCTTAACACAAAAAATCCACAGAACTAAACTGGTTAACTCATAAGTCAGAGAAAAGGAATAAAGAGTTCAAATCCACAGACTGTTGTCCCATCCCCACCCAAAAACATTAAAAATAACAATTAAAAGTCTGAAAATATTAGTGATAGTTATCTTTAGCTCTAGATTTTATGAACTATGTTAGCAGAAGGATGCATTTTATAAACAGACGATTTTGACTTGTTTTTAATTAAATAAAAAAGATGTTGCTACAATCACAGAAATAAAGGTTCAAACCATAGATTCTAACTCCTTGCAGCAACCATTGACATTTAATGCCAAACAGCCCTCAAAACAAGCATTTAGCACATCACACGGGTCTCAAACCACTTCTCCACACCCCGTAGAAATCTCAGGGCCTGCAGTCTGAAAGCCCCAAGGCCACGTGCTGCAGCCAGCCGCGGGAACAGAGAACAAGAGCTTAAAGGTGGCATTTTAGGGCTCTGTCTAATAGCATGGGATTTGTTAGGTGAAAATGCCCAAATGATGTTAGCAAGTGCACATATTAACTAGACAGAAGTTAAAACCTCAAAAAACACTCATCCTTGCCAGTATAACCCGAGGAGAAACTACTTCCTGCCCCCTGCCCAAAAATCAAAGGGTTTCAATACATCACAGCAACCCTGCCAACATCCCGAGCCTAGCTGAGAGGGAAAGAGGGAAGAGGGAAGACAACAGGAGAGGGAAAACAACAAGGCAGAAGGCAATTTATGAATCATAGAGGGGAGGATATTTTCTATCCTCTTCAGGTAACTACTGCGGAATATAAAATTAACACAGTACCAATATGGTATGACATGCAAAATTAATAAACAGCTATTTTCTATTAATTAAAAAAAATGACAGACCATATGACCCATCACTGCAATTCACTGATGCGTTATGTAACTCAGGTTGAAATTCTGGCCAGAATAAAATCTGTCAAAATTGCCCTTTGTTTGCTGGAACAGAATTTGATCCTCCGCACATACATGGTTTCTCTGCTAAGCCTAACTGTATTAGACTAGGTAAGATTAGGTCTGGCCTACTGTTACTGCAAATGTATTTTAAATTGTAACAATAATTTTTTAAGCTGGTTCCAACATCTGAAAACAAATATATATGTGTGTATACATGTATATATACACACACACACACACGTATATATACATATATATGCTTGTGTGTGTGTACATATGTATAGTGTGTATATATACATATATATATATGATCAGGTTTAGGAATGCTCATGGTTTAATGCTATTTTTTCTATTTTACGGACATTTTTGAATGACTATCAGAAATAACAATATTTTTAACTTCTCTTTTTTGTTCTTAGATTTTTATTTCCCTTTTTCAATAGTTAAATCTGTTTAGCTTCACTTGCTATCCAACTTGGATGAAAGGTTAACACATTGCTAATTGAGATATACTAGATATTACTTTGAGCAGCAGAGACAGGTTTTATAGATGGTGATATGAATTCAATAAAGTTGAATTAGCATGAAATAAGGCTAATTTAGTGCCTGCACATTTACCAATTGATTTCAGATTTTCTTCTTTAATGTTTGTTTCTTTCATTCAGTAAAATAACTCTTTGTTATACAGTTTGCTAAGTTTCTTTTTTTCAGTCCAGTAAAAGGACTAGAGGTGAGGAAGCTTCAGAACTCTGTAGTACAAAGGCCCCTATTCCCATCACATCTTTGTTAGTCATACGGACTCAGAATTAAAATACTCCTACAGCTGAATTTTGTCTTGAAATCCTTTTAACAAATATGCTTTAGGTCTATTTCTAATTTGTTGATGTTATTTAGAAAATAACTAGTTCAAGTACGAAAAGATATTTACTCTTTGTCTATATTTAGGAAATGAACATGAGTGCATTTATGATTAAGGTATTTGACCTGTTTTAAGAATGACAAAATCCAGCTATGAATTTTTAAGAGGGTGCAGAAAAAAAATAGATGCTTAGAAGATATGTGCATGGTGAGAATCTATTGTTAAATATTTCACAAGAAGAAAGATAAGCTTCCCTATATATGGATACAGATCTTATTTCTCAGTAATTTTGTACAGGACAAATTTGTTTCATACAATAAAAATTATAATAGAAACATAAATTTTAATATAATAGGCTATATTTCAACAAATTCAATTTGCATTAGCCCAGCACATGTGGTTATTTATTACAGTGTATATACACATAATCTTGATGTTTTGAAGGTGACTCAAGACTGGCTGAGTAAGTAAGCCAGGGACAGCCAGTGAAAGCATTTACTCAGCATCTAGAGTACATATTACAAGCTCAGCTCTGCATGAAGGGCAATTTGGACCATGAAGAAGCAGCAAACTGAATCAAGGACAAGTGTAGTATAATACTTCCAATCTCATGAGCTGAGAACAAAATCCCATTTTTAAAGGAAAAAAAAATCTAAAGACAAAACATGGTTCACAAAAATGGTTCAAGTACAGCCCTGAGAATTTAGCATCATCCATAATGAAAGTATGCCTATTGCTATATGGCTAAAAACATAACAGTTTGTGTTTTCCCCCAAAATAAAAATATTCCAATGCTAGTGGATTTTTTTTAGGATTTTCTCTTTTCTCATTTTATTTTTAAATAGAAAGCAATTAGATTTCATGCCATTGCTGTTTAAAAAGCTATATAACCTTGTAGCAGTGGAGGAAAAGAAAAAGAGAAAACCAGAAAGATCTAAAAGCAAAGAGAAAGAGAGGGATAAAGGGGAAGGTGGGAAAGACAAAATCTAGAGGGATTGTTTGAGGAAAGATGAGTCCTGAAAGCAGAGAGAAAGAAATAGATGGGCATCGAAAAAAAAAAAGTGCAAATGGATAGATTTTACTCTTAAGTTGGACAAGCACATTTCTGATTCATTTTAAGTGAAGTAGAAAATATTTATTTGGTAAAGAGGACCCCCCAAATACATTTTTTAAAAAGCCTATGAGATAGAAACATTTCTACTCAAGAAACTGTATTTCCAAAATCTGATCCATTTTTAATGACAGTTAAAATATATTATCCTATGTTTGCCTCACAATCTGAGCTTGTACGTTTTCCATATTTAACAGAGAAAGAAAACTGAGTTACATTAGCTCTTAAATAAGATTTGTCCATTAATAATTCTGTCCCAGTCTCCTTGGTCTGCCTGATATTGCTGATGTGCTCTGCTACTACAGTGACAGTCTCATTTGTAATGCCTTGGCAGTACGACCCATTTAAATCAATAGATATACATGTATGTACGCAAACTTTATCTTTCTGCCAACAGGTTTAATTTAGATGCCCACAGTCCTGAGTTTTATAAATTTTTTTCCTTTTAGGTTCTATTCAACAAATGTAAATATTTCTTCAATTGACCTTTCTTAGGTTACTATCATATTTCAACCAAAAAAAGAAACAACTAGAATCTAGGTACATTACAGGTTTGTTTTAGTTTTTATCTCAAATCCAATCAGGAAGGAGAAGAAGCACTAACTGTTCTAAACTGGAAGTGTTTATTTGTGTGAAAGGAATAATGGTCAATAAATAGCAACAAGTTATGAGTTAGCATATTAATAGCAATCTCTATGATTCATGTAGTATTTTACACGCATGTATACAGTATTTCCAGAATACACTATGTATTCTTGTCATCTTCATACCCTCAGTGAAACTGAGGTAGAGATGTGAATAACCCTGATCTGAGCACAGAATTTTCTTATTCCTGACTTGCTTCTCTCTACAGGAAAATGTTTGGGCTCACATGCCATAGTATGTTTTTTCAAGGTACTGACATGCTTTGATTATCTCAGATCATCTCACACATGATGACTTTCAAATTTAGAAAATAACACAGGAAGATTTTGATTAAATATGACCAAGGCAACCAGGATGATGCATACCCAGGCCTTCATCCGGCAAAGCATGCTCCTCGTTTTACACAAGCAGGTTTTCACGGCTGCCAGGGTCACTTAGTTAAGGCTATGCTTAAGTTCACTACTGAGTAGGCCCTAACTTACACAGTTTTGCAGGACTGATCCCAAATATGTCCTAAATCTGGAAGTTAGTAGTTACTCTATGAGCAAGTAGTAATACTCAGCCACTTGAGTAAATCAGGTTTCTATATGTGAATTAAGTATTATAAAATAATCCCTATGATTACCATACATAACCACGAGTGTGTGAAATGGTGCTGATCCGAATGCAAGTATGGTTGTGCTATACAGCTTTTACATATTTCATTGTGAATTTACATTGTTCTACATGCAAGCCAATTTTAAAGCTATCTGATCATGGAGACTGTGGAACTTCCCCAGGCAGACCGTTTAGTAATTCACCGGCTTTACCATTAGAGAGTTTACCTGGTTTACCCATTTATCCTCAATCTTCCTTGCTGCAACAGCTTGAGTACACTAGTGACAACACGTACCTGAAAACTGTTGTGTTTTATCTCAGCATTCTCTCCTGCAGGCTAAAGAACTTGATTTCTTCCCTGTTTCCTTGCAGATCACCTGCTAGATTTCTGATCATTCTCTTTGCTCTTCTCTCAGTTTTCTCCAGGCAGACCACAGCTTCTCTGAAGTGAAGCAAAACAGGACAATTTGGCCTTACCCATGCTGTGAAGAGCTAAAAAAGTACTCCACATGTCTTTGCGGCTATAATTCTGTATACACATCCCAGCACACTTACTGTAACGCTACTGATTTATATTTCATGTGATAAACAATAACTTCTAAATCCTTATCTACAAACTTCCTACGCTGTGTTTGTCTCCCTGTTTATTTCTTTATCAGTGCAGTTCCTTGCATTTTTATTTATTAAACACCATCACCTTTTTTTTAAAAAAAAGACACTTCCTGATTGCCAAAATCATTTTGAATCCCACATTTGACTTTCAATATACTGATAATCTTTCCCCGAATGGTGTCATCACCTACAGATGTAATTCTATCATCTAAATGTAATGAGGAGCTCTCATACAAGGAACAGAACCCCGCAGAGTCTCATCCAGTGCTTTCTTCAGTATTCAGTCTCTTTAGTGAACCATTAACTGCTGTCTGAATAGCTTTCCAAGCAATGCTGTATTATATATACTATAATATTTTCACCTAGACCTTATTTCCACAATTTGTTAATGACACTGTTATTAGTAATGGGGACAAAGTCCTGCTAAATCAAGATTATATTGCAGCCACTATTTCTTCTCCATAAGAAATGCTTCATCCGTAAGACTTAAAATATTATTTTTTAAACTGTACAGACTTTCCTATTGAATTTGTACCTGAGCTTCTATTGGATTTCACACAGTTGTTTCACTTTAGGACTGTTTTATATAAAAAGTAAACTGAACCTGTCTACTTCCTAACTATAAGAAAAACTTAAAATGTACTCTGACATTGACTTTTTGTTGCTCTTGGTAGACAAAAAGAATCATATCACTTTTACAGTTTACTGAGGGGAATCTTTCCTCTTAAGAGACAAACAGAGGTCTGCTAAGAGTTTACACGGGGAAAAGATATTATCCCCAATGCTTCAGCATTCACTAAGACATGTCAAGTTTAAATGAATCATAATAAATAAATAAATAAATAAATAAATAAACTTCTGCCCTTTGAGGGAATCACTTTTTGAAAAAGAGCAGTCAGATGAGGGTCCTGCAACATATGCCACTGTATTGGAATTTGCAGTATGACCCAGTCCTTTCCTTGAGCATCCATCACAACAATGCACCCGTTAATTTGCCCGGAAAAGAAATAACATTTATTAGCCATGTTCTGTTGCCTTACACAGTATCTTAGTGAGGTATAATGACATTAATTTAGCACATTGCTGTTGGAGTGGAGGTGGGTCCAAATTGAATTCAAATACCTTTGAGCCTTGTTTATTTGGGAAGTAGCCTGGGCCATGGTTGTTACACTGGGTCAAAGAGGGAAAAAGTAGAAGAGAGCTCAAAAGTGCTTGAGGGGAAAAAAAGTGAGAAAGAAATGAATTAAACTGTAAACAGAAAAGAGCAAACAGGAAAGGATTATTTAAAAAGAAAAAGAAAAAAGAATAAAAGAATTTGAGATAGGAACAAGAGGAGTAACATTAAAAACTAAGCAACTAAAACTATACAACTATCTGTTGCATGCTGATCTCTTTTCTTTTGTGTATTTAGTGCTCATATGAGTATTTCACTGTTTTATATGTTTGATTAACTGCACATGATACAGAGTCTCATTATATTGACTTCAATGGGACTGTTCACAGTATGTAAAGTACATGCACAAATCTTTGCAAAAGCTTATTTTTCAAAAGTATGTCCTGAAAACACCCCCCACCCCAAACATGATGAATTCCGTAGTATAAAGAAGTAATATATGCTAGCTCTTGCATGACAAGTCTTATGACTTCCTCCATATCTAAAGTTAAAGATATGTCATTGCTAAGGAATCTTACAAATTGTCAGCTGGGAGAAATCTTTTTTCCTTTCCTTTAAGAGATTACCATGGCCAATATATGCAACCTTCATTCTTTTGTATATATTGTCAGTAAAACACTATTTAAAGAAATTTTTAAGTCTTCTTCCAGTGTTTCAAGCCAAGCAAAAAAAACTATCTTTTTTTTTGATCACTTTTGATCTCCTTAATTTTTTCCAGCATGCTTAAGGATGGCATGGCTTGTCCTTGATTCAGAATTTCTATTCAGTAACTTCTGCATTACTCAGGTTGATGAAACCAGAATATCCAGGTTGGGAAAAAAACAGTTTTTTTAGAATTCAGGTTATGAATAAACCAGCATCCTCAAAATCAACCCACTGTTTTGGCCAGTTTTACTGAACTGTATATGGTATCCTATGCTGACCCTGCAGCGCAGAAAGCTTGTCTTGTAATGGCTATAATGATTAATTTTGTGTGCCACAGGTATAATTATTTAAGTTCTTAAGTTTTCTCTCTCTCTCTCTCTCTTTTTTTTTTTTTTTTTTTTTTTTTTTTTTTTTTTTGAGAAGCTGAGGTTTGTGAATATTTCCAGCATACTTTAGTTGGTATATACAGAAGGATGGAGATTCCAGGTATTATAAATTTTCTATCATCTAAGGCTGATCAAGCCTGATCACCATACAGAGAGGATGTTAATTCACATGGCCATCAGACTTCCTAGCAGGCAGAGGAAAGACAGAGACATGCAATATAAGTACTTTGTCCACTCTCTTTTTTGGCATTTGTTTCAAGTTATCTTCAGAACTAGATACCCACAGAAACAGGACAGGAGAACAGAAACAATAAAATCTAGAGAGAAAAAAATATATCTGAATTATGGAATTTTCTATCCTGTGAATGATGGAAAGCCTAGCATTGGCTTTATGTCTATGACTGAATATTATTTGGTTTCTTCTATCAGGCACTGGCCTACAGAGAAGAGGATATGTGACCTGCTACTTCTGCTAATTAAAGGAATTGTTTTCAGCTCCAGTGTTGAACACATTTAATGGAGTTAAGAAAGCAGATTCTATTCCTAGATCCCTAAGTACGTCTATTTATAATTGAGGTAGTAATTATGTCAACTGCCTACAATACGTAGATTGGTTACATATTCTAAGCAGCTGCCTTTTTACAGTTGACATTTTTATGACTGCTATGTATAAACAAATAGAAATAGCACTTATTCTGCCAATAAGCTTTTCATCAAGTATCTCAGTCCACAGCTCTTTAATGATCATTTCCTCAGTATTTTCAGCACATTCTTGGATATCAGACCAATCTCTGGTGGTGGCAAGGAACTCGCCATTTTGGAAATATTACCCTTATATGGGAGATTTTCTACAAATTTTGTTAGGGAGTGACAAAGTTCTGTAGCAATCACCAGCAAATATACAGGATTTAATAAGAAGTTGCTGTCAAGGAAGTTAAAGTCATGAAATAAAACCTCTTTCAAGAGAGAATTTTCTACTCTTTCATTATTTGTTATATACATTGATTATTGATAAAGGTGTAGTTCTCAACTCCTAAATATTTATAAGCATGTATATACTCTGAATTCCATTACATAGTACAAAATGAGAATCCTGTGCTTTTGCGAATTCAAACTTATTCTTCTTTTTTCACTTAGAACCAAACTTCTGCAATTTTACATTCTATATATATAAGGTTTACATAATAGAAGAGGGTAGAAACACAGGGACTCTCAAACAGAAAGCCACTGTCCTGTGAAGCTGATGTGAGCGATAGTATTGTAGGAGAATATTGAGGCTAGACAGACAGGCAAGTAGGAGAGTATTGCAAAGATGTGGTTGGACGGGTTTTTCATCTTCCACAGTCCTGGTCAAAGCTTTCTTCTGGCTAAAATGCTGTACTTACAACACTGTGAAACACAGGAAATACAGGAGCCTAATTAGGCCTCACAAAATCAAGCTACACTTGTTTTTATAAAAAAATGTGCTTTATTGACATACATTGTGAGCTTACCATTAAAACTGTAGTTGTACTCCATCACTAATATACGTGTTTAACAGACCAAATACAGCCTACCTTATCTAACTGCAACAGTAGGAAATTATAAGATGAGAAACGCAGACCAAAACACAATCTAGTCAATATATTTAGTCAATACTTTTATCTTTGAAAAGAGTCCCAGAAGCTTTAATGTTCACCAGTGATCAGAATGCTAACTTCCTCTGCACCTTCAGACAATAATATCTCCATCTGCAGTCCTTCTGGCATTCCTAATTAAAGAATCATCTACTGATTTACCAACATGAGCTGGAATATAAAAGAATTCACACAAAACTGCTTTGGAATAAATAGCCTTGCAATTCTAAAATCCCAGTTCACTAAGCCATGATAACTTTAGTACCATTTGGTGGAAAACACAATATAGATATCTGTAATATGCAAATGGCATTATAATTATGTTTTAAGATGTTTCCTTAAATTTTAGGTCATGTAATATAAACATTGTCCAAAACTTTGAGGAAATGAGAATTTTTTATAATGTTATAAGAACGCAGTATGCTATCCTTCAGAGAGATTAACAGGTCAGTAAAGATGCCCAGCTATATGAAAAGGAACAATTATTTCTATTTTCAAAAGTCAGAAGCATACCTATACAGCCATAATTCTTTTGTATGAACTGCAATTCTTTTGAACAATATCGGTACCAAGTTTTCCATCTTCCTGTACTAATCAAACAGCAACTAAAAGAGTTGATAAAGGAATTAAAATGATTAATGCAGTCACACCTCCTCTTACCCTTGCAAGCAGCTCTGCACTGCTTCCTGCCTGAACTTCTCTTTTAACGCTGGTAACCAGAACTGGAGACAGTTAGGTCTTACTGATGTCTCTTAAAATTACATTAATACTACTTC
Organism: Rhea pennata; assembly: GCF_028389875.1. Taxonomy (NCBI): domain Eukaryota; kingdom Metazoa; phylum Chordata; class Aves; order Rheiformes; family Rheidae; genus Rhea; species Rhea pennata. Next base: position 8,370,676 of record NC_084670.1, on the reverse strand, counting down.
ACCTAATATATACAAGAACATGTTTATGAACACATCATATTGATGCCTTACAGTCACAATACACAATCAGCTAATATATTCAGTCATCTCTCCTCCTTTCTCTTTTGCAATTAAGAACTTTCATTTTATGACAAAATTTCATGTTATTAGCCCCTAAATGCATGAACCTGCAGTCCACACCATTATACCTTATTTAAATTATATTGCTTAAGTCCCACAAGGTCCTCTATCTGTATCTGCTCAGATTCTCCTCCTGAATGACAATGCTTCCTAACTTTGTATTATCGCCGAATTTTCACTGGTGCAATGCAATTGCGACAAAGCTACTAATGAAGATACCAAAATAGACCAGAACCAAACAAGGACTGTGTTTCACTGAGGAAACAGCTGAATTATTGGTCTGAAATTCTTCCTACCTCTGTTAAAAGGAACCCTAAAATACCCCCAAACAAGCATGAGAAGACAGTAATACCACAACATTTGTATTCAGAGGAATAGAGGAAGACCTGGGATGTGAATCACACATCTTCTTGAATGGTTGCCCATGCTTGAAATTTTTTTTTCACTGAACAAGAAATAGAGTTCTCTGTTGTTCTGTCACTGTGCATTGACAGGGCACTTCTCCTCACCATTCCTTCATAAAAAAGGGTACCTGCACCTGCGTTTAAGTGAGACAGACAGAAAAACACATACTGAGATGGCTCCACACAAGTGAGGTGAGGAAAGGAAGCAAATAGTCTACTGAAAGGTAGACAGTAAAGGCTGGGATTTCAAAATTGACTCTTTGGATCTCGATTAAGGCAACCTGGTACACTAGATATACTGTTAAATAAGAATCTCTCATACCTGAGTCATGCACATATATTAGGAGTTTGTTGCAGTATCAGGGTCATTGGATAAAATTCATATAATTTTACAATCAACCGCAATGTAGAATGTTGAATTTTAAAATATGCCACTGTTTGCCAGTGACAACTATGCCAAGCAAAAGCAATAAAATACAAGAAAATGAGAAACAGAAGTATGAAAAAATTCTCTTTTGGTAAGATAATTAGAGAAGTAAAGGTATAGAACAGTAAAGAGGAGTAAATGAACAACATACACGTTCATTTATTGAAAGCAGAATGTGATAGTATATTTTAATTAAATAAATTAAAATGTGATATTTTAATTTCTTTTACAGCCCTACAATATATAATTTGCTATTATTTCATCTTGCAGCTAATATTTTAAAAAATCTTTTAATTAATAAATATTCTTTACATATTTACTTAGTTAATTTTGGACTGAAATTCAAGCTTCATAAATCAATTCATTTCATATTAAAAGCTAGTCACCTTATTGCTCATTACAAGAATCTTACAAGATTATACAATGCCATCCTATAATCTGCCTATTCTTTCAAGACTTTCTAAAAGAAAAATTGGATATGTTCATGCATGAAGATTATTATTTAAAATTCTGCAAAGTCAGCCTGTACTCCACAAAACTTAGTGCATTAATATATCCGCAGGTATTAAGTGCATATATATTTTTAATACATTAGTCTGCAAAGCCAATCCTACAAAGACATATATACTTTCTCACCTTTTACTATTTCCTTAAAGTGGACTTACTGATTTTTAAATTAATCAAGGTATAAATCTCTATAGAATCAAGGCTAGAATAGCAACACACTTTGGGATTACATTTTTGCAGATATAAACAGCCCTTCGAATTTGGGGAAAAATTCTCTCTGTACTGTCTTTTCTGCTATGGAAATTTGCACCATAAAACACAATGACAGCTATCTAAGCAAATATGTTTTATGTTGCAGGAAATATTGTTAAAATGGATGAAGAATTCCAAAAGGAATGCAATTTTGAAAAATAACATACCGCTCTTTTTCAAGGCCTCTTTACATGAATTTATTTTCCTAATCTAATAGCATAATTCCAGTAATAACATACGATTTGTTTTTTGTTCTCAAATCTACATTTTTTTCATTTTTAAAATATATGGTCAACATTTTGTTTATGGTTTAATTTTCTTTTAGGTGATTCTTGTTTTCATGCTCTCATAGTCTATCCAAACTGAAATAATGTTATTACCTTATACTCACATTTCTAAAATCTTTCAGCACTTTTGAAGTATTATTGTCCTCATTAATATACAGCACTTTCCAATTTAGTACAATATAAGAATGTAATTCAAGGACTATTGCACCTCCACATCATTTATAAAATTGCCAAATAAAATTAGACTTATCACCAAACCTGGCAGCGCTTTAATGAACAGTTTCATCTTGGTTGTAATTATTTTTTGTTTGTGTATGTTCAGTAATTTTTCATTCTATGTCTGGCCTCCAAAGTATTTTCACTTTTTACATTCTAACCATTGGAAATCTTGAATGTTCTCTGTTTTCATTTCGGAATTTCTATCTACTACATTGTATACATTGTTTTATATTTACATTAAAAATTATAGCAATAATTAATGTTAGGAAAGCACTTACGAAAATTCTCTATTTAAATATTTTCTTAGATGTTCTGTTATTATTACTGTCCCTTTTATCTGCCAATTATTACAACTAGAACTAAATGGTTGTTATACTTGTTCACTAAGCTGCATATAAATCACTGTTGCTTACTGCTCCATGTTTCCTTCCTGTTACCTGTACTGTCTCTGTTATCTTAGTTCCGTTATTTTATAAGGCTTTCCAGAACACTTGCCAAGGTTATTCTCTTACCCTCATTCTGTTATTTTGTTTACTGAGTTTGCTTTTTCATATTTTCTGGTACTTTCCTGACTTTTCTTCTTTCATTTAGAAAAAGAAATGATCCAATTTTCATGACTATATTTAGTAATTGCCATTAAAACCACGCCATGCAGTTAATATACACTTCTGGACTGAAATACATCTTTCCAAAGACTCTGCACTGTTTTACCACAAACACGTCTTCATTACTTCTCGTTTGCACATGCTCTTTTTGTACTTTCAGCTGGTCGAGAACAGAAAGAAAAAAGTCAGCCATTTTAAGGAAATGTATTTCATTTCCTTATTTCCTCAATAATAGGGTTGTTTTTTTTCTAATGATATAATTATAAAGGCCTCTTAATACATGAGACTAAAAATCTTCCTGCATCAGAGAAAATAAGAATTACAAGCTCTGATGCTACAAAGACAGTTAACTCTTACGAATAATGATTAATCTGGACTATTCAGTCCCAAACATTAAGATTCTGAATACTCTTTTCAAAGCCGGGAAAAGACGTAGAAAAAAAATGTACTGCTGCTAATCTGACTTTCTAACTTTTGTGGCGTTTTTCCCACGTTCCCCCAGCGTGGTGTATCCCCCCGACATTCTTCCCACATTTTTCCCACGTTACTGCCGGGGTCCTACGCGCACTCCCTTGCTCCTGCGGGGGCTTTGCCGCCCGAGCCGGAGCCCCGCGCGTTGCGGGGCTGCTCGGGACGGCTCGGGTAAGGGCTGCGAGACGCGGGGAGCTGCGCTGCGGTCCGGCTCCGGCTCCACTCGCGTTTTTTGCCGGAGCTGCGTTGCACGCTGCCCATCCCGGCCAGGCACCTCGCCGACCCGGACTTTTGCCCGCAGCCTCGACTTCCCCTCGTGCGGTGCAGATCCTCGGCGGGACCCGGCTGCCGCCGGACCCGTCCCGCTCGCCGGGCAGGACCGCGGCCCTCGGCGGCGGGGTCTGCGGCGCCGCCTGCCTCGGCACGCTCCCGCGGGGAGCACCTCTCGCGTGTGACCCCTGGCAATTGCTCCAAAAACGTGCTTGCGTAAGCACTGGCTTTAGCTTTCTTTTATTACGAATATCAGATTCTTATCTATACATTCAGCTATGACACTGAATTTCACTGGTCTGGATTTTGATTGTCTTTTGCGCTGGAAATCTGCTTATCCAGAAATAACATGATTTTCCTGAAGAAATAATAAGCTGCAGTAAATCTGCTTGAGTTTTCCTGAACAATTCCTTTTTGCTAAAGTCTATAACCCTTACAGAGGGTCTTCCACTCTGTTCACAAGGCAAAACTAGATCTGCCACGCACAAGCGGAGATGCTGTGTGTTAAAGTTATAAAAGTCGTATGATGCAATATTTGCTTCTGCTCTTATAGAAGATATGTATTTTACATTTACATCATTAAACGTGACTTAAAATAAATATAATATTGAAGGAATTCATTATTTCAAATGAAGAAAAATGAAAATTTCAGGTTGTCTCAGTACAATTGGTTATTGCAGAACATTTATTTTTTGTCACAAAAGTTATAGCTCAAATTACAAATATCTTCCTTAGCAGGGCAGAATTGTACAATTTCAGACCATTAGCCTAAAAGCCAAATAACCACTGTAAAAACAAACCTGGTAAAATAGCCATCAATATATCGCTGAAACTGAGTTTCAGTCTTGGTGGAAAAAGGATGGGTGAGACCAGTAATATATAGTATTTCAGAGTGGTATAATAAACTACATGTTACTATGAAATTTAGAGTTGCTACTGCACAACTTGGAGTTTTCTTTCTTTTTTTGATTCTACTATGTTATACATGTGCTTAGCTCAGCGTAGAGGTGATAATTTCCATTTGCTCTGGGAGTACTGACAAAATCACCTAATACATCTTTTGTACCTTTGGTCATTACTATTGTAAGAAATCTTAAAGGTCATCATGTAAATAATAGCCACATTTATACCAACATTTTTATTTCTACTCTACTAAAAGAACACCAGTGAAACTTAACCAATTCTTTTGGGCTGCCAAGTTTTCCCTTTGGTGCCTTTTTTCACGCCCTTTCTTGACCGCATAGCAGACACGTTAAGTATTGTATTTTATCCTCAGGCAACAGTACACACATTCACAGTGTATCTGTGTTCTAACTCTCTTTAAATAATCTTTAGGATTGAAAATCTTGAGTCATAGAGACTTCAAGATTGCAGGGCAGGCAGAAATATCAGGTAGAGTAGGCAGAATTTGCTTATTGCAAATCAAAGTCTGTTTTCAGCCAAATACTTAATGAGTTTAAAATTCATACCAATACAATGCCAGATACATATAAGAAAGCAAAAAGCATGTGGACTATTGAAGTGTTTGTAATATAAATATTCATTTTATTTTAGAGGAAAAAGTTGAAAATCAGAAATTAAAAAAAAATGTTGAGCAATTATGTTGCACCTGATTAATTTATAACTCGCTTTCCTTGTTGTTTAGAATAAATTTTTTGTGGCAGATAAACAAATGCAAAACACCATTTGAATCAGTGTAGCATTTTTACACTTTCAAAGTTTGGGCTGTTTTTTTTTCCCTAAATATCAGTTTGGAATGATTATTATGCTGTTTAAAAGAGCAACAATAATGGATATAAAACTTACCCTAAATTACAGTGATTTAAAATTTAATGAGTTTCTTTTTTGTATCATATATTTTCTTAGCCTCTTAAACAGTGTTTCTCACTTTTTCATTAGCTTATGTCATTAAGAAATAACTTTTCATTGGTCGTATCAGGCAGCTAAACAAGCACTCCTCTATCTATTTATATGTTCTATCATGCACCTAATACGGTATTCACTTTTGACTATATGCTGCATATCAATCCTTGACTAGTTGTCAATGACTAGATGGAAAATGCTGGCAGTTTTGTTATAACATTTATCATGTTCACTCTTTTAAGAGTTATTCAAATCGCCATTCTGTATTGCACTACTGTGTAAAAAGAAAGAGAATTTCAGGAATTTTAATAAAAGACAAATTGTTAACAATTAAAATTTTCTTAAATTCGTCTGTGTTGGCTCATATACAAAATGTCAATTGAAATTTAGTATTAGGAGGAAGAAATATATTCCACAGATTTCTCTTATTTGATAAAATTCCTGCTAAGTACCGTCCTGACGTAATACGTTGCAGCAGTCACCCTTACAGCCCTACAGCTTTCACTCCTCCAATGTTCAAGGGATATCCAAGGAAATTTTGAGGTCATAATTCATGTACATTTATTTTTTATTTATATCTTATGACATTGAGATCGTAGTTCATATTAATGGAAGTAATGAATTAACGTCTTGATGGAATTAAAGTAAAGCTTTGGCATAGACGGTTCTTTGTTACAGCCCTGATATTGTGCTTCATCCTTAAAATAGCATCCTAGTGCTTTAACCTCATTTAAGAAGTTGAAAATTTGCACCTGCTATTTTATGTGAGACAGTATATACATACACACAAACCTGAACCAGCAGAGTTGTGTGACTATATGGATACCCTTGAAATAGTTCTACTCACTTTCAAATATAGTCTTTTCTGATGTAATATTTCTTGTTTTCAGTATTCTGAGACTTCCTTTAATTCCTACAACTTTTAAAAGTAATAGTCATAATAAGTTTATTCACAGCTTTCATTAATAAACTAGGTGTAAAATAAAGACCTAAAAGCAGACAGGTCAGATCTTGAGAATGACAAGAATTTCCTGGAATGAGGAAATACTATGGAAATAGGCATTTATATTGGAAAGAATGAACAGTTCTGCCCTCAAAGTGGAGCAAGAGGGCAAAAATAATTCTGTGAATGGTTGTGATTATGTGAAAGGTTGTCTGTGTGCCAGGAGCAGCGATGGCATGTCATATACTCAAGTGTGAAGAAAACCCTGATGATTGCAGGGAAAATTCTACTGATTATTCTTCACGTCAGGGCAAAGGGCAAACACCATTGCTTCCTTCACGCAAGAACACATTACTGAAAAATCCACCAGATAAGAAAAACAGTTGAGGAAGTAGATCCAAAAGTGATCCTCAATGGAATTATGTTGGCCACCAAAAGAAGGGTGACAAAATATTAAAGAGGATTCAAAGACTGGTGTTTTGAGGAAAGACTAGAGATTTTCAGTTACTGTGAGGTACTCATAAACAGGGTATTCTCAGTGGTAATGACACTACCTGAGCTCTAGAAGTAGTAACTTTTTGAGATCGAATATCTGATTAAAAGAGCTATCGTTTAAAGTGAAGGATAGAATATTGCAATTCAAATGCATAGGAAAACTATGTAAACATGGATAAAATAAGCACTGAATGTGTAGCAGAAGTATGAATAACAGCTCTGAAGCAAGCAGAAGCAGGTAATCTATATAGTTAATAAAATGCACCTTGTAAATGATGGGGACGTATTACAGAAGAGCTGGTCATAAAAATAGCTTAAGAAAGTAATCATAAATTGATTCTATTTGAAGTAAACAAAAAGATGTGAAAACAGATTAGCTACCATCATCTTTATTTCAAAGGGGTATATTTTGAGAAATTATGGAAAATCAGCTTTCCTGAAGACCTTAGAAATTTAAATGCAGAAAAGACTTGTAATATCTATTACTTAGGTGTAGAATAAACAATACCAGAAACTGAAGCAAGCAGAAAAAATTGCGAGAGACTTAGATCAAATAGAAGAAATAATTCTTTCATTTCTGATCTTACAGGCTCAAGAAGGGGAATTCAAATAGGAACAAGAAATGATGAACAACTGTCATGCCCAGGTAAGAAGAGAGCATCTATTTCTGGAGGAGATCCAAGATTCTGACTTGCAGGGAAGAAGGAAATCTGGAAAAGGCCATGACTTTTGTCCATAAATACATAAGAGAGGGAAACACTAGGGAATCTTAAAAGTCAGTTAATCCTAGGAAGAAATCCTAAGAATTGACAAAAGAAGAAATAGATATTAAGTGTTTACAAATACATTTAGCTAAGAAATTTGAGAAGACTCTAATTTTCAGTTGACTAACATGTGGAACAGCCTTCTTAAAGGAGCACTGCAGAGCAAAATGATATTTTTATTTTAATGATTAACTAACTCAATTTTGGAATAGTCATTGGTGATAGCAACAAATTCAACTCTATGAGATAGAAGCTCTCTTCTAATCTGGCATTTTATTACTTCCATATATTTGGCATGGAGGGCTGGATAGCAGAGAGATGTTCAGCTGCTAACAACCAAGAAAGTTCTCATTATGGCCTACTTCCTCTACTTTCCCTTTTCTACAGTTAACTCTCTTTTTCTTTGATATTTACTGTCTATAATCATATCGATTTTTTTTTTTGATTCAGTAGTGGTACAAGGTTCCTGCATAGAAATACAGAATTATTCTCCTATCTGACTTTGCTGTTGAGTGGTAGAATCTCTCATTGAGACAAAGCAAATGCTGATGGTTCACTAAACCTATCCAAACCATGAATATAATGTTGAGTTTCTCAAGGGAAAAGAAAAACAATCTTGCAAAAAACAAAATTATGACAAGTAATGTGTTGGCTGTCTATCTAAACAAGTAATATGTTGGTTGTCTAGCTAAACAACAACAAAAACAAAGGATTGATGTTTGTTTTGCATTTGAAGTGCATTTAGTTTTCCATATAGTTAGCAGTCAAAATAGAAACAAAACATTGTGTTGGTTACATAAGTTTCAGGACACTAAGCATGATATTTTGGCTTATTAAGGATTATTGTAAATAAAATGATAGCAATCATCAGTCTTCACTGTTTTTAAAGTATATTCCACAACACCTATAGAAAAATTTTGTATATTTTGAAAAAACTTTGTATATCATTATGCTTACAGCAGTTATATTATACAATAAATATATGTGGGAATAACACTCCAGCATCTACAGATGAAATGATCTCTGCTTCTCTGTGTTGAAAATTTTATTTCTGAAAAAAGTACAGTTACAAAAAAACTATTAGAAATGTGTTTTCTACCCTGATGTTCTGCAAATTGAATACTAGAATTGATGCTCAGCCTTCCAGTTCAAGATCGTTATCTAATCATTAACTTTTCTTTTACCTTTTCTCTTTTCTTAAAAGGCAAAGTGTAAATGAAACCTTTTAAGACATTACATTGCATACAACCAACTGAATCCCTATGCCTACACAAATGAGTAAATAGGAAGATGAAACATAATTCATGTTCATTTATGCTTTTCTTTGCAACTTCAAGCACAGAATCTGATCATACGCTCTTTATTTGGGCAAACACTTTTTTTTTAATTAATTCACTCAGCCAGAGAGGATGAGAAAGAGAAAGAGGATGAGTTATATATAACTCAAGTGTTAAACGTCTCCATATTAATTTCATCTTAAAACAATAGTTAGATGTCAAATATATATCTTATTTAAGTGAAATAAGAATCATATTATCTTGGAAAAAATAAAATATTCCGCATTTTTACAGAAAGCCTGAAATAACAATGACTTATTGCTAAAAGGAGAAAGCTAACATTGCAAGTAGCACCAATAGAGATAACATACATAGGGATACTGTCGGTTAGTTGGGATTATTCTATCACTAGCAACAGCATCTGCAGATACAGACATTGTTGAATAATGCTATTTATTCCTTTGTTTTGGTGAAAAAATCAGATTCAATTAAATTTCAAATATATTTTTGTAAGTCCTGAAATGTGTGCATGCTACTGAATGTTACAATATTTTGAAAAATTTTTCTTTCCCTCTTGTTAAGTACAACGTAACCAGAATGTCAAGCATTAATGTTCAGAAAGATGCACATAAGCTGAGCATGCAAAAATGGGCAAACACACTGCTCAAACTGCAGGCCTTGCTATGTTTACAAAAGAAAGCTTTTATATACACTCATCTAAATCTGAGTGGGCAGCCCTGGGAACCTGACCAACATGTTTCTAAGCTTTTAAATGCATTTGTAGTATAGACAATGATGATACATTTATTTAATAGGTTCATATATTTAAATGATTGAAAATTTCAGCAATAAACGTATTTATTTTTCATTTGTACTAAGCATTACAAATACATCTAAAACACTTTTCCATGGAGTAGCCAAATTCATGCAATCATTGTCTGATGTGAAAAATAACCTCTCATTCAGAACTTTATTATTAAATATTTAATGCTGTTTAATCTCAATGAAAATTTGCATAAAGTTTAGTTTCAGATATAGTTTGAGAGTCTTTTTATCATTCAATATATGTCTATTACCTTCAGAATCAGAATTAGGTGTATGCAGGAAGTGGAAAATAAATGTGTCTGTAAGTCTGGAGCATGTATAGGGCAAATCTAAGTAAGATAAAAGGTGCAAAAATATTTGGTATTTTCTTAATTTAAAAAAAAGTCATCATAGTGGAAGCCTTCCTGTATTCCCGCATTTTCTACAAAGCTACTTTTTTTTTTTCTACAGTAAAGAAAAGCATAATTTTATATGATTCTCCTTCTGTTTGGCTTACAGATTCAAAATGTGCATTAAAAAATGTAATAAAAAAGGGAAACGCAGTTCATGTAGAGCTCAGCTGAGGGACTTTTCCCCTGTAAGTACCCCTGGAGAAGTAAGCGCTCATTTCTGAAGTGAGGCCGTCAGTGTATACGGCATATTTTCTTTCTAATGTCACTGACACAATTTCCAGTGAGAGTACAACCGTAAAAATGGCACTGGCTTTAACTGGGTATCTTTCTAATGTTTCATTGCCTAAAAGAACAAATGTAGAGATAAGCATTGAAAGTGAGTGTCAATAACAATATATTTTGCTACTGATACTCATTTAGCACTTCATAAAAACACAGAGTTGCGGACTGATTCTGATTACACCAGTATAGAATCAGGATAGCTCCAATGCAGCAGAAGTTTGTGTGAACAATAGAAGATAATATAGAATAAAAAAATATAGGCATTGATTTTCACCTTCCGTAATAATAAATAAATAATATAAATAAATAATATAAATAAACAGTATAAATATATTTATATATTTTATATATTATATTATAAGTATGTAATAAATAGATAACATAAATGAATAATAAATAAATAATAATAAATAAATAAATTGATGTTTAAAAAAAATTAAAGGACTGTGTTCATTGTATAAGGCTCTAATACAGAATTCATTTTTTCTTTAAAAATCAGTATAGAGTATAGAAAATAGTTGGCTTCCTAACTTTTCTCAAATAAGATGTTGGCAGAGAAATGTCAGGCAGAATCATTAACCACTGGTCCAAAACTCTATTCAATTAAAAAAGAAATTGTGTGGTAAAACTTGTGATAACTATACTTTCAATATAAAGATTAAATTCAAAACATCTTTGTGGCACTATTTTTAAGGATTATACAAATTTCCTCAAAAGGAACAGTATATTTCTTTAAGAACAGCTGATACAGCTTTGACCATCTTCTAATACAATACATTTTCTTCTTTGCAGAAGGAAGAATTTGTTTGCAAAACTAAGGATTATGATTAGGTTAATCATGAAAAAATGAAAATGAATGTGAAATAATCAAAGGGAAATCACCATTCTGACAGCATGTACTTTTTGATTACACTCTTTACTCCAAACAGTATTCATACCAAATATTTTTCCATTTATTCTTGGTAATAAAAAAATAAAAATAAAAAAAAAGAAAGAAAGAAAGAAAGAAAGAAAGAAATCAACTTAATACAACAATGAATTCTAAATAAACATCTACCTTTTTTCCAACATGTTTAGACTGATGCAAAAAAACATGCAAGGTAGTTCAAGTGTTTTGGTTCAGCTCCTAAAACACAAGAACATTGTATCAAAGGCTCAGATTGTCTTGGCAGAATTACATGATTTCCACAAAGATGGGCCTTGTTTTTACTGAAGACTGCAGTGGCTTATATAAAAGCATGGCTACAAAACAATTTAAAAAATACTAAAACAGATGTAGAAATTTTTAATTGAATGAATGCCTGATATAAGTTAAATTAAATTAATGAAATTCAGGTTTTTAAATCAAAGCTGCATACTGGTTTAGCTAAATTACCTTTTTAAACCAGTCAAAGTTCAACAAGCATAAAGGTATATTCAGGCTGTACCTTAGCGTCCCTTCAGCCAAGCACACTGCGAGCAAAAGCCATGTAGGCTTGCCTTTCTGCATTGCCATTGCTTTTCAGCTCGATCAATGAGATCTCTATTCCAACGGTTTTAATCTTCATTCTAAAACAGCAAAATGCCATTTGTTATGTGGGGTCTGAGTAAATAGGTACTCAGAGGAGAACGCCAATTATCTTTTCATTTGCAAACTCATATTAACAACAGCTGCACATTTATACCCACGTATAAGGTTTAATTGATGTAGTTTATTTACACATGTTGAGGTAAGTATATGTATACATCAAAACACACACTATGGCTTTGGAGAAGCAAAATATCCCTCTTAAAAGATCAGTGAAGGAAAGCTGTGTTTAGCAGAACAGAATAATTTATCCCCTAAACAACTTTACATAGTTGGATGGAATAAAGCGAAAAACAAAGAAATAGAAATGATAAAATGCTCTTTGCTGTGATACTTCACCATAAATGAAGATTATAGAGGCCAAGAAATTTTCAGTCAGGACAAAAGGCTTTTAAAATCTTTTAAATCTTTTGTTGTGCTTGTGATTACAAGTTGAAATGATTGATTTTCCTCTATGACAGTATCTTAAATTGTGTGTCACACAGTCAAAATTTAAAGCTTGAGAGGTCCACAGTACAATTTTAAAGTCATTCAAAGAAGCTCAAAATTTAATTAAGAAAAACATTAGACCAATTAAGACTAAACGGTAGTATAAAATATTAAGGTAAAACATGTATTAGTGTGACATTTGCATTTTTATGAAGTATGAATCACAAAGAAATAAAAACTGCTTCTAAATTTCAGTTAAGTCCCTTTTTAAAATCTTGTTTCCATGGCGATGCTGAGAATAAGTTTTCAGAGGATGTAAGATATGGATTTTTTATTTAAAAAAAACCCAACAGTTTAAATGAGAAATAGCAACATCATGGCCTCTTTTCAATTTTCTAATGTGCCTGAGAGGCACAGCAAATAAGTCACTAAGACATCGGTGCCAGGATGAAAGCAGGAGGACAGGCCCCTCGTTATTCTACCGTTCTGTGGTTTCCTCCTAAATAAGCACATTCACCAACGTAATTCTGCGGCAAACACAGCAATTCTTAAACAGACGACTGTATCTTTACAATCCGAAGGCCTCGCAGTGCCCATTCAATTAGGAAAGTTTAATAACTCCGATGCTCATTATCGAGATGAGCCGAAATTCCGCTACAAAGGCTACCTATGACAAAAGTAACCAAGTGATTCTCCTTTTACATTCCAGATCTAAGAAAAGTTGTTCAAGTCTCTAATGAGTAATCAGGGATTGAGGTTTCTAGGCTACAAAAATCCTGTTGTGGCAAAAAAGGCAGAAACCTAACGCCCAAATCAATACTGTATTACTCTCTCCACAGGCAAGAGCTGCTGGGTCAGGAAAATCATGAAAAATTCATAGCAGAGGTGGTCAAGTCATCCATAAGATAGAGAAAATAATGCTATATCTAAAGATCCCTTGAGCAATCGAAGACATTTTATAGATTTCACCGTGGATAAGTGCTGGTTTGTTTCATCTGTGTGCCTTAATACTGTTCCTCTCTTATTTCCTACAGTAAATGAGGATGTTTTGGTCTGTATTTACTGTTGTTCTTATTTACTTTATTAATTTCTCAGTCTTCCTGGTCCACTGTTGCAGTAGCCACCAGCACGAGAACTCTGAGTCATTTCTTCCAGTAGAAAAACCTCATCATGGAGGTCTTTAAACCTTTCCCAAGTATAAATTCCTCAACAGGGGTAAGCATAATTTTAGGTACCAGAAAAAAAGTTATCTGATTTAAAGTTCTAAATTGTCAAGCATAAAAAGAAAGACACAGTTTTATTCTACGTAACGATGTGGCATAAGGAAGGAAAACAAGTGGAAAAGCCAAAGAAACAAAGATCTGTCCATGATTAATAACTCTGCTTACATGTTTCATTCTTGCTTCAGCATCACATTCATATCTAACAGATCAAGAGTGAAAAAGTGAAGAGGTGAAGGAGGAGGATCGGCACAATACATATAAAAGGCAATAATAAAAAGTAACTTTAACAATAGCAGAAAATGATAGAAATCCAACAACCAGATAATATAGCACAAGGCTTTCTAAAAGAAGCTTCACAAATGCCTCTGAAAATTCTCAAAGGTGCATTCCTCAACCGTGCTGAGAAAGCAGAAGCTTTCCCACAGGATGAGCCGGGAGAAGGCACTGCCATGTCAAAACTGTGCAGGAATTAAGTATTCCATAATACGAAAGATTACATTTGTGGAAAACGGATATAGTCAGGTTCAAGTGTGTCTTTCCAACATAAGGATCTTATGATTTTCCATATAAAGTGAATACCATCTTCTCCATTAGAAAAGCATTTTAAGTATTTAGCACAAATTCAAAACAGTTTGTAGGAAAAAGTGAACATCAGTGATAAGGGAACCATCAGTATGAGCCTTTATGCTTTGATATTTCTGTTCATTGTGCCTCGGATTACTTGTTTTAAGGCATCCATCATATTTACAGTTGCTGAGAGAAAAGTAATTATTGACAGTTGCTCCTCTCTTGGGAGGATCACAGAAGAAAAGTACTGCATTTATGGATGGTATCTCCCTTATGTCGTTTCAGAATGGATATAAGAACACAATCCCAGGGAGCAGGGCTCTAAACAGGAACATAAACTCTCTCCTACTTTCTTTACTGGAGATAAAAAGAATAATAATGTTAAAGTTACTTTGAAATGCCTTATGATGGTCAGATATTTGCAGCATAGACTTCAATTATGCTGCTGCCATATATTGTTCCATTATCACTGCAGGGAGCTCTGAAGGTTTATGCAATCTCATTTAGTAGTACATTAGCAAACATATAGAGAAACTGGTGCAAGTGAATACAAGGGGTAATTTTCCAAGGTGCTAATTGTACTGAAATCTCACTTAAGTCAGTGGAAACAGGGGTTGTTTTGCACTTCTCAGAAAACGCTCAAAAAGGCCAAGTCCATAAGAGGGACCATGTGAAATCAATAGTGGAACCTGAATTCCCCTAACAGACTATCAGTAGTAGACATCAGTACAGAAAACAGAGAAGATTATCATAAATCAAAGGGGAGAAATCAGCTGCAAGGAATAGCTTAAGTATTATGTAGTGCGATCAGCTGGTATGTATTTGAGATATGTGCCAATATCATAGAAGATAGTATGTATTATCACCTATCACTAGTATATTGCTGGAGGAAATAAAGTGGTCATCCAGTCCTACCAGTGATTGTATTCGTACGATGGATTACATTATTCAGGTTTCTTTTTGGACCTTACACTGAATACTCTGCACTAAGGCTTTCCTCAAAGTTTTCTAAATTTAACACGTTATGATTCAGTAAGTTCAGAAAACAGGATGTAGTTTTCTAAGGACTGACATGAGCCGTCATGAATGAGAACATTTGTGAGTTTTCCAATAATTCACTATCCTGATTTTGGATTAATCTTTTCTAAGCGATTACAGAAAAATGTTACCTTTGGACAGACGAGAGTACTAGAAAACCTGCATCTTTGTACGGCTGCAATACTTCAGTCTGAGCCATGCACAGGGCTGGAGTTCATTTTTGCACTGCTCTCTATAGATATCAGCTAAATTTGGTATTGATACCAGCGTGGGTTAGCTTGTGGCAATGGAACATCACACTGTGCCCATTTGACTGCCTCAGCTAGAAGTTTCTATTTAAATTGCTCAGGTCACAAGCTCTCTGGCTTAACATATTTGCAAAAGTAGCACAAAAAATTTCCATATGTCTTGTTTTAACTTATGGGCATTTATTATTCATTAGCACCAACATGGCTATTCTTGTGGTAGACTTTTTTTAGTATTATTCTTACATTCATTTCTCCCCACAGAAGTTCTCTGAAGTATTTTATTCTGACCCATTCTTACAACGTACATGCAAAAAATGTATAATAATTTCTGTAAAAAAGAATAACTGGAAAAAGGAAACACCAACTTAAATAAACAAAATCAGTGTATACACAAATATAAGCATAGTCCGAGGGAAAATGCTAAAATCTTTGCAGTTGTTCTTGTTAATTATATACTTCATCTGTAAAAAAAAGTAAAATACAAAATACTTCATTTTCCCCATATATAGTACATCTTTTAGTAAAATAATCCTTGGTTATAGTAGGAAACATTCTACAGCTAGATAAGCATTTCATTTTATTGGAAAGCAAAATGGCTGTATCATTTACCATGCTCTATCATTTAATATAATATGTGTAGCAGCATGCAAGTTCTCACAATGCTCTAACTTTACATTACTACAAAAACACAATTTTTGTAAATTGTAAAGATCTGCTCAAACAGGACTACATTTTAATGTAGAAAACTTGACACTATCACTGTAGTTTTCTTCAAAAATGTTCATTCCTTTCCTTGACATTTTTTTGGCTTACACAACAGGGTGCCAAACATTTGTGACAGCTTACAATAGAAAAACAATATTGCTTTTAGTTAACAATGTTAGCTATGAATATATATTGACAGCATTTTCACTGCAGATTTGCTGCCAACATAATACAAAGCAAATAGCATTCAATATGTTGGAACACTCAGGGGAATTAAAGAGTTTCAAAAACAAATTTATGGCATTAGGTGCTGAATGCTAAACCTAATGAAAATGCAAATTCTGAATTCCCGCACATACTTCATGCAAAGGAATACAGTTTGGCAAAGTGATAAAATTAAGATTGTTTAAGACAGGAGAAAATTACATTAAAATGTCTGTGCTTGTTTGGCTTTTTATAAAGCTAGTTTTACCACAAAGATTGATATTTTTTCCCCAAAAGTTTTTCTGTAGTGTTTCCCTGAAGTACATCAGAGAGAGATCATAAAAAAGCCAAACTCCAAATGCTCCCAAGCATTCCGAGAAAATATAAATACATAGATGTATAATTTTAATATTTGTAATTCTACTACTAACCATAAACAAGCACAAGCATCATTGTTCCCTTGAAAGTTCAGAAGCAAAGAGTTTTGCTTACAAATCTGTATGCTTATTATTTTCTACAGAAGAAGCAGAGCAATAGATAGAAATTGTGATTTAAGTGTGATTACAATACCGTAATGCAGAGTAATGTTGCTACAGTAATGCAGAGTAATGTTGCAGTGTCATCTCCTATATATTAAAATATATTTGTTAAATCAGATAGTTATTGGCAGTACTTTAAGTGACATGACGTTAATAGTTTTTAAACCATTTACAAAACAAATTAAAGCAGGTTAACAACACCATTGTCAAGATTTTTAAAACTGTTCAGATTTTGTAGCTGTCAAATGCAATTTGTTATGAATTCTTAGATAATCTTGATATTTATTATCATTCACCAGTACCAAGTAGTTTGATACTTAACACATGCAAGACATAAAATAATTATGTAAGTTTTAAAATAACTTTTTTAATGACTACTCATACAATCAGTACCAGTTAAAAATATAATTAACATACAAAAGACCAGCATTCTTTCCAGGATATTATAGCTGTTTTCTTCCTTTATTTCACGATGTATGATTTTGTGCCTTGAGCTGGTTGTGTCACATATTTTTTAATCTTACTTTTGCATAGGAATGATTGCATTTTATTTATTCAATTTCTTATATAAAACTCTATACACAGGTGACTGTAACTAGCAAAACAGAGATAATAATCAAATAATCAATAATCAAATTATTTACAAGTGACTTCATTTTCTTTGTTTTTAATTAAAATAAACTTATCTAAAACTTCTAATGAATATTTAGGAAAAAAATCTGCTTTATCAGATATTCAAGGTTTCCAAAGCCTTTTGGAAAATCTTTTAAAGGGTTTTTAATTTCAAATTAATTTATAACTGTTCTTTTATTGTATAATCTTCTAGTAAACCCCCCAAAATATATTGGCTAAGGCCTAACAATCTTAACGTTTTCCTAGTTAGCTGTAAAATTGTATACATATGTATTTAAATCTTGATAATTCTGACTGAATTATCAAAATACATTTTATCCCCTCTAAATAACAAGGAAGAGAAACCACCTTTATGGAAATAGTATTATATTTCTAGAACAAAGTATTTGTTTAACAGCTACAGTTTAAAATTAATATAATGTACAATTATCAAACTCACTATAATATTCAAGAATTCATGCATTTCAGTTCTACTAGAAAGCTAGGTGGAATATATTTTAGGATCAGACTTTGCCATTACATACAGCATACCACAACTCTCATATTACTAGCGTGTTAGAATAGTATGAGCTGCAAAATTACACAGTACTTGACACAGTGAAAGAGCCACAACTCTACATTTAAAACAACAAAAGAAAATCAGGAAGTGCAAAGCTTTGTCCTACGCTCCGCTATGAATTTGAAAACATACTTTCTACATCAAGCTCAAGATGGACCTGTATACCATATGCATGAAAAGAGTTATTTTCTAAAAGCTAAAATTTGACTCGTATATTGGTGAAGATAGAGCAAATACAATTAACTTTTTTAACGTTCACTCTGTCTCTTTTCACTGACTGTCAAGGAAACCATATTTTACTTTTTTTTTTTAGTCGGCACTTGGAAAGGATTTCCTAGTAATCTGCACTAAATTTCACTGAAGAGTGACAACGGAAATCAATATGCGTCTCTGAAGAATAATCTAACCAAACATTTACATTTAGAATATTCATTTGTATTTATGCATGAGAAATTCCTCACAAAAATAAATTCTCTTCTTGCATGCATACAATCTCTTTTTATATAGGCTGATTTTTATAATGAGCAGGCTTTAAGTGAGTGAAATAAATTATATATTACTCAAATTAGTTAGTAAAAAAAGTGGAATTCATGTAAAATTATCATCTACTTTGACAGGTAACTGTATTAACCTCTGATTCACCCAAGTTTGTTTGGCCCCTCTGTAGCGAAAGGGAAGAGAAGGTCCACAGCAAACGGCTATTTTTGTTGGATCCAGGCTATTCCAACCCCATGGAACAGCCATTCCATGAGCCTTCCAGGAAGGATATTCTGTTTAATCCAGCTATTAAGGCAATTCTAAATCTAACAGTGGAGGTACTCAGCAGCAGTATCTTCATTCTGGGGCAGGACTTAAGCTTTCTGGGGCAAGCATGTCCTACCATGAACTACCATGAATCTCATGATACTGTGTAGTCCTCTTAAGTTTGGACTAGTTCTGCCCACAGGGTTCACAGAAGATTGGAATATGGACATGCCAAAAAAAAAAAAAAAAAAGGCAACACAAATAGCATTCAGCTGCTTGCAATATTCCTGCGAAACAATCACAGAATCACAGAGTCACAGAATCAGTAAGGTTGGAAGGGACCTCTGGAGATCATCTAATCCAACCCCCCTGCTCAAGCAGGGTCACCTAGAGTATGTTAGACAGGGTTGCATCCAGGCAGGCTTTGAGTATCTCCAGAGAAGGAGACTCCACAACCTCTCTGGGCAATCTCTTCCAGAGCTAACAATCTCGCAGTCAAGCGTGCAGAAGTGTATGGAAGTCAATCTGCTATGAGAATCTGCATCCCAGCATATATATTATTTTTGAAAAAAGCTGTAATAAATAAAAGTTTTTTGTAGAATATTTCATGCAAGAATTCAGTGTATATGAGAACAGTGGATGCAACCGTCTTCCAAAAATATTATGCTACACAAACTGGAAAGTGCAATAGGTATGCTCTAGAAGGTCACCATTTTAAGAAAGGAAACGTGCAGTCAGATTTGCCATTCCAAAGTACAATTCTCAAGGTTAAGGATCTGAACTTATGAGCATCAGTGTTCAGTTGGAGGTAAAATACATAAAATGCACAAAAATGTTGATAAAAGCATTTAAAAGCAGTTTAAAACCATAAGAAAATAGTTATATAATTTTTTGTCACTTAGTTTGGAAATTTATTAGAAAAATGGAGACCGAAACAAGAACACTGCTTGGTTATTGGCTTAGAAAAGACAAATATTTTGGGGCAGATTATTTATATTGCTTATTCAAAGCTACTAAAAGCTTCAGAAAGATTATCCCTTCAATGGCAACATAAACTATATTCAACACCATACACTAGCTCTAGCAGAAATGTATGCAATTGTTTTAAACCTACACTGAATAGGTTTCACTGTATATACATCCTTTAGTAAAAATAGTAATAAAAAACTCATTTCTATTTGAGAAACCTTCAAGTTTTAGCTCCTACATAACATAATACATACTTAGACTAGCATGTTATTTAGTAAAAGATGTCTAAACAAGATGATTTGATGTTGGAATAGTCATCTCAGAACAACCAGAGCAATGTAAGGTAAAATAATTGTCAAGTCAATCTCTAGCTTACACTTTATTGCAGAAATAAATTGAACTCTGCTCTAGCTATTTGACACTTAATTCTGATACTAATGGGTTCAAATCCATTTCTCTTTGCTCTCCTTGCTAACAGGAAGCTTTATGTAATACTGTGTCAGAAATCTACCAGTTACTGGCTAATGTTTCCCTTAAATAAAAAGTCTCTGCCTGTAACAGTATTAACAGCTGCCATCAGTTTACAGTAATGAGCTGCAGTTCATCATGGTAGTGCTACTATGAAAATTAGGAGCTTCCATTGAGCTTCTCAATTTGCAAAAAAACTATCAGAACCATCACGAGCAGTGGTGTAGCACCGGGCACTTTCTAGGGCTTAGACGCCAGAGACTAAACTGGTATAAAAGGCAAATGGCACTCAGTTAAGCACTGCTAAATTATAATCAGCTAATGATATGGTATTGTGTATTAAAAACCCAGTAGCTCTATTTTGAGCATTAATATAGAAACCCAGTGTTATTTTTCTTAACTTCTAATGTGAAAAATTGCTCATTCTCTTGCTTTACATAGGGTTTCATAGCCTTTTCAATTGGAAGGTTAAAGGATTTTGGCTGCAGGAAAGAATCATTTAACTATACCTATTGTTGTACCTCAGGTCACCTATACAGTGCAGAAAAATCTTCCATTTTCCATTATTGGTTTAAAAAGAAAAATAGCTATAAACCATGGCTGAATTTTTCTTTCCTTCCTTCATAATTTAAAGCTCGGTTCCTCCAACATTTTACACATATATTTATTAGTATAGCAACAGGACAAAATAGTGACAAAATAAGATGTGTTTGATTTTCAGGAGCATTTAACAATATATGAATTTGGCTCCCAAATAAGTGGGAGATTTACTATGTCACTCTATCATAGAAGAGACAAGAGCTAATTTGAAATCCTAATGACAAAAATAAAAGTTAAAAAACTTTTTATACAGAGTTAAATTTGATGGGCCATTTTATATCTGTTTTTTGTTCTATATAATGTTCTTTTCATCTGCCCTCAAAATTACTGGTAAAAATAGATGAGAAGAATAAATAGACTAACATTCTCCAACTTGGATGAACTGGATGAGTAAGCAGAAAAATGATAGGAGTTTATAAAATTACAAATGCATTCAGAAACTGAGCAGATAAAAAAATCTACTCTTTTTTATAATACAAAAAATGATATTAAATATTAACCAGCATATTTAAAACAGAACAAAGGAAATTATTTTTACACAAACTGCATAAGTAAGCTGCAGCATTCATTGCTATGAGAGAGCAAAAAGTATAATCAGATTAGAAAAGGGTGAGACAATACATAGGGTCCACCTATGCCTGTTAAATGTGTCAAACTGGAGGCAGCTGCTCCAGTGAATCCAGTGACTTCTAACAGCCTGTACGTAATTTTGAGAGGTAGGAGCCGTGTGAATGGTGTGCCAGTGTGCCTGGTGTGAGAAGAAAGTGTCAGACCAGCCTGCAAGGCACCAGGATTGTCCTGTGATTTGTGAAGCCCACATGCATCGGTTTTTCTTATATTGCTAATACCAGGAGATGAAAGAATGGTTTATTCTATATTTTCCTGGGTTTTAAATACTATCTTTTTTAAGCAACGCCTGCTGGTCACTGTCCAGAACAGGACACCAAATTAGACAAATCCTTAGGGTGAGCTGTTATGCCATTTTTTTTATTTTTGCAGGAAAGTCAAAGACAAGCAAGTGATATAAATGAGAAGATAGGATTCAGTTCTAGTGGCTGCTAGGAGGACAGGAAGAGAATCAGAGAGGCAGGCAAGTCACGGCAAGAATGACAGTGGATTGCTTTTTCCTCATCTTTTCTTTATTAGACGAGTACCCGTGGTGTCACAGGACCATTCCAGCTCCACGTCTAGAGCCTCTGGCTAGCTCTCCTGGAATAAACAGTGTTGATACCATACACTTTGAAGAAGGAAGCTCCCATCTTTCAGTGAAGCAGGCTAGTTCAGTAAAGGGCAGAAGCTGTTACTCGTGGTTCTCTCATGTGACCCAAGAGAAATATTGGTTCGATTCAGAAACCCTGAGTCACTTTTGGGTGTGAAAGAAACTTGATAGACAATGTGCTGGACCCTGGGATTAAAAAAAGAGTTGCTAGCTGGTGTGCACAAGAATTAATCCTCATTGTCTGAAAAAGTTTCCTCAAATATGCACAGTCTTTTCAAAAAAGTAAAATAATGCTAGTTCTTTGTGGCACTTGAGTACGTAAAACCTCCAGAATCTGACATCAAGATCAATTAAAGTTTTATCACTTTTCACACAGCTCCTTGACTCCATCTAATAGCTGCCATAGAGTCGAAGTGGAAGGTTCTCGTTGCTTATAATATAGCACAACACCAACTTTCAGGAATTTATCTTTATCCTGTCTGTATTAACTTTTTCACCATCAGAATCCAAGTTTCTTCCCCTTTTCATTCACTAATTTTAAGTTATGAGAAATGTAAAGAAACTTTGTGCACAGTGAACTCAAAATATTTAACTCAGAGATTGCATACAAAAAGAATGATGAAGCAAATGTGCTACAATATCTATAGTTCCACCCCCAACTGTGAAGAGCAGAACAGGAGACAAAAAATATTAGAGGCTTAATACAGACAACCACAATCAGCAGCCAAAATACTGGATTCTTCACTGCTCTTTCCAAAGAGGAAAAAGTACAAACTAATTAGCTGCTGTGGAATACCACTACCACTTCAATTCTCAGACTTCCTCAGCAGGAAGAAAAAGACAATTTTCTATTCCACAATAGCTTCTTTTTTCTCTCTTGTGATTTAAAGAGCAAATGATATCCCCTCCCCAATAACACAAATTAATTTATGCATATTTTGGGTTGTTTTACTCTTCAGGCTTCTTCACCAATCTCTGCACAGTATTTCAGCCTGCCACAGTTCAAATATAGGATATTCTGCACGCAAAATATATATAGAAAAAAATCTAAATGATGTAGGAAACGTTAAAAGGTGTCATGTTCATTCCTGTAATATAAACAGTTTTTTCTTTTACTTTTGGTCTATGCTTCCACATTCCAGTGTAAATACTTTTCAATAATAAAAGCAGAATGACTCCAAATTTTAGTAGAAGACAACACTGGCACTAAGGAGAGTAAGGGGGAGAGAGGTGTTTAATCATAAATTAAAAAGTTCTTAAACTGAAAGAAAAGCATGTCACATCACTGACATCAACATCATCACAGGCAGTGCTGATTTTGTTTATGGCATTTATAATGTATTTTTGACAGTCTGAGTGACAGATGCCACCATAATAGGAAATTAAACACACCTGGTCATTACATTCCTATAAGCAAAAACCAATGTTAAGCCTGAAGCTTACAGTATGCTTGCAGTAATTACAAAATACTGGCATTTAAAATGTTCTTGGGGACACCTGGAATAAAAAGTTTATGAATTTAACACTGTCTTGCCAAGACGATTTGATTAGGACAACAGTTGCTTTACTAACACTGAATATTGTCTATATCTACTAACCTATCTGTATTCATTACTTTTTAAAGGAAGATACATGTCATGACAGCTTTGGATAATTTCATGGAGATGCACACTACATCGCACTTACCACAGGTTCACGTGTACCTTCAATCTATTCCAAGCACGACAAAATTATTGATCCAAAATAAAATTATATGTACTTGAAATGCTTCCGACTCAGAAAAATCATCATTTATAAATCTAATTTTATACATGACCAATATAGGCACACGTTTCCAAAATGGCAACATTATTTTTCTTCAAAACTGCAGCACGTTCAATTGATTTTTCTTTTTTTAAAATGTTGAGACAAACATGCAATCTATTTTAAATGTCATCACTTTGTTTCTTATTTAATTAACATTTCATATGGCTTCTTCAGTAAATAAATAATTAGTTCAGTCACTATACATATCTTATAACCCTATGCACTTTTAACTTACAACAAAATTATATCACTTTTCAACATAGAGATCAGCCAAGCTATTTAAGTTCAAAAGCTCCTTTGAAGTAGTCCGTTACATTTTTTAATATGCATATCAGATAATGCAAGCCCTTCCCTTACCAAAAGCAAAGGATCTGTGTTACCACATGCTAGGATCTCATAAGATCTTACAAATCGTGCAGTCATGAGTCTGGCTCAAAGATTCTTTCTTCCAATTTCTTTCAAGTATTCCACGTTCTAGGCATTACATATGTTTTTATCAAGTAATTATCCATACTGAATCTTTTGGATTCACCAATTTAGTTTGATAGTATGAAGTACTATGGCATTATTAGGCCAGCTGTGGCCAACCTGAGGGTCATGCCACTCCTTTTTATTTTCAATCTTAGTTGTTAGCACTAAGAAAATAATGTAACTTATCAGACTTATGGGTTTATTTTTCACAGCTTCTGTTCAGCAGATATAAAGCCTGTGTAGAAGTTAGTGAGGCTGCGGGGTCATTAGCATATCCAGCATATGGAACGTAGGACCTTACTGAACAAATCTCAAGTAAGTGGCACCAGAGTGTTTTGATTTAGTAGGCAGAATCCTTCTCCTTCATTCTCAGCTGCTGAAAATTTACCTATTTCTGACATTTAGGAACAATGAACAGAGAGAGATGCCATCTTACAGTTGAGAAAAAAAAGATCAGTTTTAATCGCATGCATTCATATACCACGGCCACTAAGTATATTAGAGGGTAGTTCAATCCACTGCCACTTTCCACATTTTGTCTACCTAAATCTTCTCAGCAGTTTCTGTTGGGCATAGTATTCTCAGTGTCAGTCTTTAAATGATACATACTATGTTCCCCTAAACAACCACTGCACTCAAACCCTGAGGAGGTTGCTTTCAGAGGTAAATCAATGATACATTTGGGGTTTATAAGTAGGCTTAGAATGGCTTGTGCTATATAAAAAATAATCTACTTACGTTCTGGTAACTGCAGTTACTTGAAATACGTTGTCCAATCTCATGTTTTCTGGACAGAAACTAACCAAAAACCTAACAGAAAGTCCAGATTTTTGCCGCTTCTAGATTGTGAAATACACATCCAAAGGATGCACGCATATAATTCCCTCAATTGGCATCACCTGTTGTCAGTTTTGCTAGCTAGAAAATACAAGGGAATTTCCAGTGAAAGCCTTCTCTGATCCAGATTAACTTTATTTCCCTGGACAGGAAACCAATTTGTCCACAAGAAAATGTTTCAAGAGAGCTTCCCTTCCTTTTTAATATTCCTTAGAGAAAGAAATGTAACTTCAACACTTTTGCAGTATATGCCCTTCTCCAAGGCAAAATAAAACACTGGATGATAATGACAGGAACATAGCTGTCTTAGATGAATGTCAGAATTTAAATCCTGATTAAGTTCATCCAATAAGAACTGGAGCCCACTATTGAGTAACTAAAAAACAAAAGAAAAACATCACTCTAACGGGAATTGCATAAAAAGTTGACACTGATCTAAATAAATCAATACTAAAATTACAGTAAGTGAAGAACAAAAGCTACTCACAGTTTCATCTCAAATTCAAAGATGGCAATATGAGCTGGAAATATGAGATGACAAGAACAACTTAATGCCTTATGGCTTTGTGGGAATGGCCAAGTTGTTCTCAAGACATAGGTGCAAACTAAAAAGTCACTATTGACTGAACGATACCAATTTCAAACACAAGCTAGCAAAGAATACACACAGACATGTACTTGAAGAAACAAAAATTGAGATGTTTCATGACTCAGAGTTAAGAAACAAATGCTAATTAATTCATTCTACTCAATCAAATAGATGGATAACAGCATAAAGGCAGACCCTGATCATTTAAGCTAAGATGATTAGATAGTTACGTTAGACTTTGGCATCAGCAGAACGAGATCAGATTTCTTGGAAAATTGACATTCAATATCTCCATTCCAGTTGCTGTACATTAAGTCAACAGAGGTAAAACAGAAGAATATCCATAATGTTTCTCAGAGATATCGGACACTTTACAATATCACTGAGAAACACGCTACTTAAACAGGCACCTAAACAAACATAGATAAAAAGATACTTATTTTTATGCATTGATAAATATGAATTCATAATTTTTATTTAGGGAAGCAGAAAATCTAGGGAGGAAGAGGGAAGAAAAAACAGATTCAGTATTACATTGGTCAGATACATGGCGTGATTCAGAAAATAATTCCCCAAATCACTGTCTTTTAGGCCCCACAGGAATTTCTTGGTCTTTCCATTTCATCTGTGCTAGGAAAATAAAAATAATTCTTCTCAGGTTGCTTATAAGTACTAATTCTGGAGAATATGGTAAAACAAGGAGGAATCACTGACAATTTTGCCTGTGTCAGTAGGCACCTGATGTTTGTTTTGCAACTGTTCTTGTCTTTTGACAGGATAAAAACAGTAATTCTAGTCTCTTAGAAAGAAGCTTCAAGAACTCAGATGCTCAAATATAAAGATTTCTAATCTTGTTTCAGACCCATTTCCTTTTTAGCATTGGTGATTTTTATTCCTGACAGAGAAAGCTCAAAACTACCCATAAAATCTTGCATGAAATTTGAATATCAGTATTTAATTTTCTTTGGTAGTAGATCAACCAAGCAGCACAGACAGCTTTAAAACTCACCCATCCTGATATGTTGTTACATTTCTATTACCCAAAGTTTATTTGCATGAAGTTTTTCTTTTATGTTTCTTTTATCTATGTTTTACATTACTGGCAATAACAGTAATAGATAAAAAATTTGTATTACAAAGTTTTCATACAAAATTGGATTTCATTTTAATTGTTTGCTACTTAACAAGAGCATAGAAAAGGGAGAGGAAAAGGATTAGGTAGATATATGCATTTTCTATAAAGAGCAAATGTAAAGAGCGAATTTATCTTTTTTTGTAAAATACACAACATAGTATCCAAGATACTAAGCACATTTTAAAAGCTACCCAAAAACTTTTTTTAAAGTTGACTTTATAAAAGCAATATAAATTTAAAATACCTTTTAAACAACAGAGATCTTGTGTTTTGCTTACAGATTCTGCTCTGGAAGCAAATATCTCATTTTGCATTTCTCACTGCATGCCCTATCTCTTAATCTGAGTTCCATTAAAATTCTGCTTTGTTACTCTAGAATGGTTTTATGTAGTATAAAAATCAGTTCAACATAAACAGTCCCAGGAATCAAGTTCCTATTCTTAATACATTCAAACACGTCAGTGAAAACATCTAAGATACTGGCTTTGTTCATAGTCTTTATTAGGCCTATGTGATAATTTGTGATAAATTTCCACATTTCAAATTTTTAAATTTTAACTTGTAAAATGTGCTTGGATAGCAGACAGGTTTATCCATCTTTAGCCTGTTAAAATTAGGTGATTTTCAAGAAAAGTGTTAGAGGAGATGAATCAAAATAAATTAATATAACGGAACAAAATGAGACCATGAAAAAGATTAGTGCATATCAATCCATGCAAATGATTAAAATACCTAACACATGAATGGGTGGAGATATCTTAACAGCATAGTCAAGATTAGCATAGCAAGACTGCTATGGGTAGCATCTGGGAGGTTCCTAAACAAGCGGAATTAAAACAATCCAGAGATTCTCCTCAAAAATTATTATAAAGAGATATTTAGAGAGATTATAGGAGCTAACCAGAGCAGGATTAATAGAATATTAATGCAAACCATTCTACAATGAATGAATTGCATGTAATTTAGTAAGAAGGTATGTGGGATGGAACACACACCAAAAAAAAAAAAAAAAAAAATGTGCAATATTTCCTAACCAATCTGAAATACATCAAAAATTGTCTCAAAAGTCTCAAAATTTCAGAACTGTACTCCTTCATAGAAAAATTCATTGCACATCTCATAAAGCTAGGTAAACGCAATATGGCTTTTAAAAAACACAATAAAGAAAATATTTATCTAAAATGAGAGGCTGGAAAGAATATAAATATTATAATGCGCCTTGAAACTAGAAACCTGAATCAACAAATGACAGTAAGGTGAAAAATCTCTGCCTGGGAAAAAGAAGATATAAACGTGCCTTGTTTCCAACTTTAGACCCCTTTTGATGTGATCCTTATTCCACCTTACTGTCAGAGGCAGTTTCTACAGGAATTACTATGCCAGCTGAGTTCTTAAAGAGACCAAGAAAGTACTTATGCCTCTCAAATCTTGCCTGTTTTTCTTTCTTTTTTCCCCAGCTCAAAATGTATCTGTTGGTCTAGTAAAAGCCATTATCTCTCCCTATACACCTTATCATTTCAGTGTCTTTAAACAGTCACAGTTGCAATGATATCATTACTATTTCTCAAAAAGAAAAGGGGAGCTCTCTTGGTTGGCTTGGTTAGCTCTCTGCTAAGGCTCTCTTGGTTGTGTGAGGACATTAATAAGAGGCCTGAGTACACTGCAAAATCCAATTCCTGTAATCATTATTTCCTCAAAATACAATCAGACAAAGACTCCAGAGATTGTGCAACCTTTTTATTTTCTCTTTTTTATCATCTACTGTTTTGTAAAACTCTATCAATGATAGCCCTGTGCATTCATAGTAATGTTCACATAAAATATTACCTCTTACCTTTGGATCCTTTCTAATTTTCTAAAGAATATGCTATCCATTTTCCTGACCTATACATATACATAATACAACCACCTAAAACTATTCTTAAATCAAAATTGTAGTCTCAACCCAACTGCAGCTGAAGCTGTTGAAAGAATCCCTTTGAAGTAAATAATATTTGGTTCCTTGATATTAACCTTGACCTGAACTGATAACAGTAACTGTAAGTAAAGATCAAATCCTAGTTGCCAAATATCCATTCTTCCTCTCTATCCTGCTTGATATATTTTGTTCCTTTGAGATGACAAATTCCAAATGTGTTTATCAACACTCACAGAATCCAATTTTTCAGTATTAGGAAACCCCTTCTCTTGAAAAATCTTTTTTTAATTTCAGTGAAAATACTATTTCTGAACATCATTCATCAGACAGCAGAGCTGTTCAGAATATATATACATACAGAATATTTTGTGCAGCCTAGATGTGCACTACCTACTGATATAGCATGGTTGCTGGTTTTCATGTAATTACAATCCTCCTAGAGATATTTCTAATACTGTCATCAGTTTGTTGTGTACAACTGATATCTTTTCTCAAATTCCTCAAGAGTAAATTTTCCAGATCCAATATAATCTTTTTCTAGTGTGTCTACAGCAGACACCATGAGCACCTGCTACTTAAGCAGAATTTCTGGATGGGGTCTCCAAGAGATATGAAATAACAATTACTTTCAATTGTAAAATCCCTCAATTCTGCTATATTAGCAAATTTTTATAATTTATTATACATATACACATTTCTTTTCTCTCCCTCATCCCCCAATTCTCAAATGGATTACTGCTGCTGCTAACACCATTAAGGACATTTTAGCCCAGAAGTAATTGGGCACCTGAAGCACTGTCTATTTAAAATACTTGAAATGCAATCTGGATGTGACACTTGACCATCCAATTTCCGGTTCTACAGAGATGGAATTTAGCAAAATTGTAGAGGGTGTTGTAAGCGCCATAGTTGAAGTTAATAGGAAACAAACCCTGCCCAATAAAGAGCATTATCTAGAAATAGACAGCAGCCTGTGACATGTATATAATTAGAGAAATTGGAGGCTTTGCCCATGAGACCATGTGTTCCACAGCAAATCCTATTTCCGTCATTCTCTCTTTCATGGTTATTGTAAGAGTAATCATTGCGTGATTATAGCCCTTACGTATAACATATCAGTTTCTTTTTGTTCTTTCCAATATTGGTGTTAATTGAATTCACTGAACAAATGACTAAAGAAATCCACAGCTCAGATCTTATCAAGCCAACTGACTTGCAAGTCTCAGACCATATAAGGAGACCAAAAGGCAAAATTCTACATGATACAGGCATTCTATATGCTGGCTCTTTCTTCCCAGAAATATAAACTATTAGCTATTTCTTTCAATATCTCCTGGCTAAGAAAGTGCAAAATTAAAATGACAACATAAAATGAATGTTGCACGAAGTTCAGATTGCAAGGAAGCAGAAGTTTATTTACTAGCTGCCATGGAAAAAGAATAAAAGTTCTACTGGAATGTAGGGGGGAAAGGTGCATACCAAATAAAACACATTCATCACAAAATTGTTAAAATGATTCTAAAAATATTAGAGCTCTCTCTGCTATTCAACAGAAAGGAGTTCTACTCCATGACCTTCTTACTGTAGCACAACAGTAACCCAACACATACACAACAGAAGGAAGGAAGTATTCCTTCTGAAAAAGACTTATGTATCACAGTGAACAACAAATTAGGCATGAGTTTCCATAGCAATAAAGCAACAAAAAGCTGCTGCAATATTCAGTTGTCTGTAATGAGACAGTAGTGGAGTAAAGAGGCTAGAGTTCCTTTTCCTTAAGTTAGGATGTTAGCATAGTCAGAATTCATCATTAAATTTTGGTTACACATTTTGAAGAAAATATTGAAGGAACTGGAAGAGGAATAAAAACAAGTTCTGCAAGATGCAAAACTATTAAGTCCTATGGATTTGGATTTCATGGCTGGATTCTTCACTATTTTAAAAATGCAGATTCCAAGCAGTACTTTTTCTTGTGCATCTCCTTTGTGGATTCTCTGATGTTTAATAAGAAATGATCTCATACTACAGCCTTTCTGCCAGTGGGAGCACTAATGGGGTCTCCTGCCCATCTGGCAGCCAGCTTTCCTGAAAGTTACAGGAATTTCTGCCCGCTGGGGTTGAAACTGCCCAAGAGTTATTGAGGAATAAAGGAAAGGGAATAGATTGGCAGCCACACATAAATCTAGGCAGACAAGTATAACATAGACACTGTGATCATATAAACCTTGTTTCCCTAGGAAACTTGGCTAATTATCAAAGGCCTTGAAAGATTCACTTATGATGAAAGTCCAAAGGCCCCAAAGCAGAAAAATACTTAAACACTTAAAGCTAAAGTGCTTTACTGGATAGAGGACTAAAGGAACTAAACATGATAGCTAGTTTGAGAGACAAATGATGAGGAATGTGATGATCCACAGAAATATAAATGTTAACCAGGGATGAAGAGGATTTATTTATATCAAAAGGAGTTACTGTTAAGCAGAATTATAACTAGGAATAATGGAATTAAATATAGGAAGGCTTTAGGCTAAATATCAAGCAACACCATCAGCGAGATCAGAGTCTACGGAAGAGTTTCTGGATGTAAATTGTGGAAGCCCTATTGCTTGAGACAATTAAAATTGGACTGGAATGCATCAATAGTGAGATTGACAGGAAAATCTAATAGGTCTCTTCTCATTTCTCACCCTTTGATTCATAGTACAGAATAGCACACTAAATAACATTGTCAAAACTGCACTACTACTTGGTAATAGATCTGAAAATGTAAATCAAAAGTATATACAGTAAATTAAGTTTCTAATATAAAGACAACAAGCATTCAAACATTATGTCTTACTTTTTCACATTTTTATCCATTTATCTACTGTTGTGTGTCAACAATTGGTCTGATGCAAGGGAAGGAAGAAAGAATTGATGATTTGTAAGTATGAGTCGGATAAAGAATGTTTCTTGTTTTCTCGTAGTACTTTAAAGTTAATTTCTTTGTGAGTAGAGGCTTTAGTGTGAAATATCAAGCACGACTAGAGAGATTCTAATAATAAGAATAAATCTTCAATACCTTTTCACATCTATGTAAATTATTTAAGAATTTGAAGTTTAAAGAGGACCAATAAGAAGGAAATGTAATATATATAATATATAAAAATACTAATTGTAACTACTCCTGTTGATTCCTCACCTAAATGGCTGAAACTGGACCCAGAATGTATAAATGGATAGACTTGCTTTCCTTCCACATCTTCTATAAGCTACATCAAAAATAAATATCATATTATACAGATAATTACCTTTATATAGAGTTAGTTAGATATGTACTTTCACAAACCGGTAAAAAATACTTGTGCATCAGGGTAACATTCTTATGCTATACTGAACAGTATGGTTTTTGATTTTATTATTTTCTTGGTAAAACATAAAAGAAAACAATCAAAATGCACAAACTAGGTTATACAGTGTGTTTGATGTAGCAATTTTTAACATTCATTTAATATAGCTGAGCTGCAATGACTAATACTGCCCATGTCCGCTAGTACAAAGACCTAAATAAGGTTCCAGACTAGATTACATTCACGCAGGTCTCACTTTAAAGGAAATTGGAGAGATGAAAAAAAGATTATAGGAAGACATGTTATAAAAACAGACCTCACAAGTCAAACTTAATAGTGAAACCATTCTCTTTCATGTAGACAACCATGAAAACAAATATCCTGTAAACATTAGATATATATTGTATCTTTCTACCAGATCTATTTGCCTCCTTGAGACAGATTCTCATTCATCTCATGACTATATAATTTGATCACAGTTGACTAAAGCACAGCGGGGGAAGACTCTGTCTGATAAAGCATCAGGCGCCAGGAAAATAGATAAACAATTTCATGATTTCTAGTTGTAACAGGAATGGTATACTGGTGGATATAAAGATATTAGTCTCACAGGAATACAAATATCAAGCTTCTGCATTTTTTTTTCTCTTACTAAATACATTTTTCCATTAAGCAAAAATGACAATCTGATTAGGATAAATTAACACAGAATGGCAAAATAATACACAAAGTACATGTGAGAAATGGAATTAAATCTTTGTTGATCTTTCAATGTGCAAGTTGATACACAGAATTTTTTTTTAGTTTAAGTTAAGAAATGGAGAGAAAAGTGTTTTTAAATCAAAGAAACGATACTTAAAAGTGGGTGAAGCAGTTGCTTATCAAGTTGCTTCATATTTAAAGATAAAACTCATCTTTCACAAGGGTCAGACTGGTAAGATACTTCTCTTCTACTGCAAGGTACTAGAATAATGTCTGCTGACACCACCTCTCTGTTTCAGGTATACTAAATGAAAATTTGAGTCATAACATTTGAGTGGTTATATATTAATACATATATTTGGGTTGTATATATATATATATATATATAAACACAAATATACATATCAGTTGGTACTAATCCAAATCATGCTAAGTGGCAACTGTTATATTCTTCGTAAATATTTTCATCTTGGGTAGCTGAAGAACACGATGACGTTTAGTCATAGTGATACCTGTTTTTATTTAATAAATTTTTATTTAATAAAATTCAAAGGACAAAATCATGTTTTATAGCAAACTGTTAGCTACAAACTCTGTATGGCTTACTTTTTCTTTATGAAGGAAAACACCTTATATGCTGGAGTAAGCAATTTTTAAAGTCATCATATTGTTTAATTTAATATGAACTTACCTGAGATTCTTTTACATTTT
This sequence comes from Rhea pennata, assembly GCF_028389875.1. Classification (NCBI taxonomy): domain Eukaryota; kingdom Metazoa; phylum Chordata; class Aves; order Rheiformes; family Rheidae; genus Rhea; species Rhea pennata. Next base: position 8,337,063 of record NC_084670.1, on the reverse strand, counting down.
CAACAGTGAAGTTGAACCAAACTCGAAAGCGTGGGTTACAGGTGTCTGGTCTAATGAACAGGTCATACTCAAACTCTGTGATGTGGTCCACCCGTCCAAGGTTACCTACCAAAAACATAGGAAAAGGAATGCCTTTTAATGAAACGCTGGTAAACTCTCTAACAGTAACTACCCAGAGAAAAAAATATATTTTTTTTTACTTCTAGTGAAAAAAATGGTTAAAACATATGACATGCATATCGTTAGTTTTTCAACAGTTCAGAATCACTTTTAAATGACTCAATCATTACCACCAAGTACACACCAGTAAGCCATGTACATATGAATACACCCAATAAGACAACAGAGGTATCTATTATCCAACTGTTTGACTTGTCTAGTCCATCTCCTTCCGTAAGTGCCCGAGTCCCAGAGTTCTGCCCCTCTTGCTGGTGCTGACAGCACCCCTCACCCTACAGATGGGCCAGGTCTCCTTTGTGATTCAAGAGCCGTCTTAATATTTTCTCTTTATCATTTGGTGCCACTATCATCTCTTTCCACAGTAACATATGATGCTCTAAGATTAAGCTTAATTTTTCTCTGCTGGATTGGAATAATATTTTTAAACACAGTACATTGTCCTCGATGGCATTTCTAAACAAGCAACCACGCTGGTTATATAAATGAAGTTCAACACTGGGAAAACTTGCTAAGTGCTTTTAAATTGGCATGTTTCCTTTGAAGTAGCCCAAGATTTTTAAAGATAAGGGTTAGACTATCAATTTTATTTATATCCTACAAAAATAGGACTTTACATTTTCCTGATCCAACACAAAACCATCTAATTAGATATTATAATACAAAGACTGATCTGTGCTTTATCCTAAATGCTAAACTATACTTATAAACAAGATTATCACTGCACAGTGACTGTTTTTTATGGATTGAGATATATATTTTTAATTCAGTATATATTTTGGGTTGAATATATATTTGGGTCCAAATAGTTTTTTATAATTGTACTTGAGCTAAACTCCCTCTTCAGCAAGTCCCCTTCAAGTCAGCAGGATTCTTCATTGGCTGCTCTGTGTGAGCAACACTAGCAAAATCTGGCTGATTGGCTGCTTAGGATGGAAAAGAGGCAGGAAAAAAAAATTTCCAGCTCTATTCATCAAGGTTTTCAGATTTCTTGCTTATTGTAAAATGTGTCTGGCTTTACTAATTGCACAGTGAACATTTTTAGTCTTTCCTTTTTTTAATGTTATCCTCTTTATTTTCCTACTGACATTCTTCTTTTCGGAACAAAATTCTCTTAACCGATTCCCTCTGCAGAAAACCATTTCATGCTAACAATCTGTTCCTAAACACCTGCCTAAAAGACACATTTGGAATACAAAACATTTGAAAAATTTGAAATATTTACAGCTAGAATACCTTTGCCAAAAATGAATAATGTAATCTGCCTAAGTCTAGGTTATCAAAGTACACTTTGGTTATCAAATGTTATCAAAGTGTACTCATCAAAGTACACTTTCTGCCATATGGGTCAGTTCTATCATTGTTACTCACAATGAGAGAACTAGAATCTTCATGCAAACTATTACTTCTTACAGATTGCTACTTAACATAAACAAAAGCAGTAAGGGGGACAGAAGGTCTGTTCAGAATTACCTCAGAAAGTCCATAAGATCCTTAAATTAGCACTTGAGGAGTCTACTGATGGTGAATTCAGTGCTGGTGAAGAGCTGGGACACTGAAACCACTGCAAGTCAGTCTGCTCTACAAAAGCTATATACCTATTGCAAACCCAGCAGAACCTTTAGCAATTTAATCATGGGATGCAGGATTCCCTAGGAGTCACAAGAGTTTTTCTCTCTTCATCTGTAATAGCTGATTTGAATACTTCCCTTCTTCTAGATGCATTTGTTTTTCCTCTTGTGAATTGTATTTCAAGTGTGAATTGAATTTTATTACTTTTTGCCTATGGAACTGCTTCCAGCTAGGCTCCTTTATAGCATGTCTCAGCTGCCATAGTCACCTGCAACCATTTTCTGCTTAGTATCATTTGGACATTTCATTAATGCACTATTTCTTCTCTTTCTTCCAGATGCTAAATAGGCTGCACCTAATGCTAATGCCTTTGGTAACCATTCAACAAGTTCCTCACACTCAATAGACTATTGTTTGTAATATCACAGCCTTTGCTCACAATCTGTCAACCTAATTTCAACCCACTTAGCAATGTCATTAAACAAGACAACAGTTTTTGGTTCAAAAAAGCCTAAAACTGTAAGAAGAAAACACTTCCTCACCTTAAGAGCTACTTTATAGAAATCAGATAATGCCACTAAAGAACATTTTTTAGTGTAAAGGAGAAATAATCAACCTCACAATTTTAATCTCATAATAAAAGTTAACAGTTTTAGAGTGGTGCCTTCACACTGCTGCAATCACAGGAGATAGTTTTATTCTAATGTGTGAGACATATTCCAATACTACAGGTAGCACAGTGAAATGCATTAGAAACTATTAAACAGGTGTTAAATGTTGATTACACTGTTCTACTTATCCATCTCACATTTCAATATTTTATCATTGAAAATAAAGTTTTTTCTTAGGTAAAAGCAACTTCTGAACTGCTTTTACTTTTTACATATTTGAAAAAGGTTTCCTAAAATTTGCCTTCTCCTTTTTTGTTAGAAGTATAGCAAAACAGAAAACTAATGGTTAGAATATATACACTCTGCTTTACGGTAAACTGAGGTGGACAGTTTCTGTACTGGAATGATGGTGGATTTAAGAGACAGCTAGATAAGATCACTTCTGTGTGCTTTATCAACACATTTTAGTTTCAATACAACTACACAAAGAATTCGCATTCATAGTTTTCATTCTATTTACACTGTTAGTCTAATAGTTTGTTAACCAAAACGGTTATAAAGAGAGCAGGAGAGTCTGTTCATAACCGTTTTGTTTAACTGCTTCCTTTTAAAATCAAATTAAAAAGCTCTCACATTACCAAAACAGCAGCAATTACTTTATTTAGGGTTCACACCTGTAGGACAGCATCACCACTCAATTCAACAAATGCAAGAGATCTGTGTTATAATGATAGAATATTTATTTTAAGTATCTTCACTCCATAATTTGTGATTTGCTTATCTTTTTCATTTAACACTGCAAAACATAAGATATTAATAATGTTATTTAAAATACATGTAAAATTAATGAATTGATCAAGTAATGAGATCTTCAAGGGAAAAAGACCAACAACATGACAAGCAGCAGCATCTAAACTTCCAAGCATTCTAAGACATTTCTTGGTTTTATTTTTCTATCTATTTATTTATTTATTTACAGTTTGGGTACACTCCTAGTTGTAAAATGGCTTTCTGAGTATTTCTTGAAAGTAAAATAAACAATTTTGTAGGGTAGACAGCACTTTACACAACATTATGGATTTGTTTTCATATGCACTCTGAATTCTTTTTCCCTATTATTATTTTACTCTACAGAAATACTGGCATAGATCTTTTTAAACTAATGGGAAGATGTGAACAAATCAGATTCTCAAATGTCTATAAACTGACTTTCCCTTAGCCTTGGGGTTTATTTTTAAGACATGCTCAGTTTTCAGTCACAGTTCTACTGAATACTCTTAGCATACTGAGAAAAGAGGAGACATGCTTTTCTTCAATCATTCAACCTGAAATTAATTATATTTGATTAAATTGTTTTACATGGTAATGTATAGTGCAATACTTTCAAAATGCACATAGTAGAAGGAGTCAATAGTATGTTTCAAGTTTCTTTAAAAGTCGGCAAAAAAAACATTACTATTTTATTAATCATTCAACACACACTTACTCCTCATAAAATATTTACGTATATTGCTTCCTACATCAATATAAAGTGTACTTTACATGAAGAAAGAAAACCTGCTGAAGAAAATGCTAGCTAAAGTTACTAAGCATCCTAACAATTATCGTAAAAATGCAAGAAAATAAAATATAGATATGTTAAGCAATCCCAAAATCTTCTTAAACCACACATTGTGCTTTCCTACCGAGAATTTTAAGATGAAAAATAGACCTTGAGGGTCTTAGACAAGCCTGAGGCAATATAAAGAAAAAGGTCAAACACTCTGCTAAAAAGGACCGTTATCTTCAGAACAACAACTTATCAGCCAGCTTGCAGCCCTGCTTATTTACAGTTATTGGTCCCAGAGGAAGTGCACTTCAGTGCAGGGCGCGATTACTTTGTAATGAGTTTGCCAGAAATGGTAAAGGAAACTAATTTGTAACAACGTGCTGTTCCCTGCACATGAACTTTCTCAGACACTTTTTTTTTGGCCAGCAATGAATAACTAACTTCAGCCTCCCTAATAAGCAGTGAAAACAGAAGTGCACTAAAAACAACTGAGTTGCAAGCACCAATGTGCTGAAATATCAGTGATTATCCCTCTCAGCTGTCCATTACAGTACTCATGATGACCACCAATTCCCCTGTGGTGGATATATAGAAGGCAGGTTTCAGGGGATGGATTTGCACATGAAAATTAGCACCATTTGGAAGAAAATAGCCTGCACCTGTCACAGATTAGCAACAAAAGGTCAAATGCCTCCTTTTACACCTAGAGTACTTGCATATTGTATGCTTTGCTTATAGGAGCCTAATTCCAGTTTCTTAATTCAGAAAAGTGAGCACCACAGTGAACTGAGGGGAAAAAAAAGAATTAAACCTTGGCTAAAAGCTATCAATAAATCTATTGATCAAGATACACATGAATGGAAGTAGCTGAGGCAATCTCTGTCTCTAAAAGAGGTAGTTTTTCAAAAGAGAATTACACAAAGTGCTCTTCTGTTTTTGTCAATATGCTGCCAGGTTTTGAAATACTATTTTTCATCCACACAATAAAAATCTTGACAAGTAAGCAATAGAAAATCACTAATACACTTGCAGCTGCATTTCAATCTATACAAATTCCTTAAACAAAAGCAACCAAAGAATAGATTGGCGTATACATCGTTTTCACCAGTTGGACCTGGAATCAGGTCCAAGATAACCAAATAGTATTAATCTATATTTTCATGCAGCTCTGTGCTTTACAACATAATGTGAAATGTAGAATATAGAATATCCTCAGTGAAATTCATCTTTAAAAGAGTACAAAACACATTGAGAAGATAACATAAAGAAATTTTATTGATACATTCTAAAAGGAAGAGTAACTTCAGGGACCATGATCTGTAAAAACTTTACTTGAGTGAAAGAGTAGCTATCTTCTGAAAGGAGTACATCTAAAAACATCAGTTTGCAAATTCCCATTGGTTTTATAATGTTTGCCTGTGAAAACAATTCACAAAAAATCATGGTGGTGAGACGTTCTAAACAACTTCTAAATAGCATTTGATTTGTAAACAGGAAAAAAACAAAAAAAAGTGATGATTTCTGAAAATGCATGATTGTTTTTGCATCATTTCCTGGACTGCTGCCCAAAGCATATGTCAAATCAAGATTCCTGAAACTGCAAAACATATGATTTGAATAAAAAAATAAAAACACAGATCCAACACCTTGCAAGCTTAAGTTTACTTTAAATTGTTAGAGTTGCATATATTAAGCTCTGCAGTACAAAGTAGTATCTATATTACTGCAGTTAAATCAATGCTGTAAAAGAACACAATACTCTTCAACTGTGTAGTACTCTGAAAAACCTGATGTTTCACATAAGGGAGTAGTAATGCTCATGACTCAGCTTTCAATCAAAATCCATACTGCCTTAGAAATATGTTATCAAAAATACCTTATCAAAGAGAAAAATCATCTTAAAAGCATATGGTTTGAGAAGCTGGATGTTTCAGACTTGTACAGGAATTCAGACTGTATAGGAATAGGGACAATCCTTTGGTAAAAGGCCGGCTCCCATCACTGCAAAGTGTAAATCAAGGGGTACACATTAATTTGTAACTTACAGAAGTTAAAAACATCCTGGTTGGGCTTTGATAGCATTCAGAAAATGTGATAAAATCAGTTGTAACTGAAGAGACATAAAAATTCCAGCTTTTAAACTAACTGGTCTTTTGAGCAGACAATAATTATGTTTGCTTCCTGCTTGTTTCATCACTAAATGATTCAGGAACAACAGGGAGAAAGAGTGGGGCAGCCAGAGCTTACCAATGTTCATCTCCTTTCCATTTATTAATGAACAGTTTGGCTTAAAGTTCATGTTCATGGAAGTTTTATAAATTAAAACCTTTCTCTGAGTTGAAGTAGGATTCAGCATTTATCACCAGTAGCAGCGAATATGAATCATTAGATTAGAAGACTGTGCGACTAGCCTCTGAATGAAGTGAAAAAGGTACAAGGCCATTTTCAAGCATGCCAAAGAACTGTCTTAGCCCCAGGAAAATTTAGGGAACTGGAAGGCTTTAAAGAGAAAAGAACGAATTGAAAAAGTAAAGAGGTACAAACAAACTTAAATTTACTTTATTAGGCTAACACAGAAGACGAGAGTGGTATTCCATCAGATATGAAATCTATATGGAGGATTGTTTGGTTGGATTTTTTAATACTAAAAACAGTTACAAAAAGATTCTCATACACTAGCAATCTGAGTAGTGTCAACAGTTGGTGGTTTTAGGATGAGTTCTTCCTTCCAGAAAAAATGTATATTATCTTGGTCACTAGTATTTCAGCAATGTCAGGGGTTGGGGGTGGCCGCAAGAGATAGGTGTTGAGGTTTATTGTGCAGTAAGGCTCCTATTGCAATGGGAATACCATTACAGATTACAATACAAATAATTTTAAAATTATGAAATGTGTTAATAGGCTACCTGATTACATTTCTTGCAACTTTGCTTTATAGATAATCCAGCAGTGTAAACTATAGTATTTAGAAAGATAAGACAAGCAGGAGTGTTTCATATGAATTTAGTGAAAGCCAATTAGAATAATATATAGGCAGGAAGTAAATACAGAAAAGATCTATAATGAGTATATCTCTTTTATAAAGGTGTAAAACACAAACGGTCTATGTTTTTACCATATGTTTTTTTCAGGAAATCTCAAATGAGGTTAAATATTAGAATATTTTCTGTCTTTTTATATTCTTTAAGAGGATCAGTCTTAATGCCAGTTTAGAGCATGATGAAAAATGGCAACAAGCAGTCCTAAATATTTACTGATTATCATGACTCAAAAACCATCATTAGGGAAACAGCAAAATAGAAATGCTGTTAGCAATAGATATTCCAATAAACTACAAACATTGTTTTGTAAACAGCAGGCTTATATATGTACAAAGAAATTATATAATTAAACATTACTGAAATAGAATTTTATATTTTGATCAAATCAGACTTATATTTAATCATTTGCAGCCAAAAAATCTTATTTCAAAATTGCCCTTACCAATAAATACTGATGCTTTCAGACAAAGGACTTAAAATCTGGAGTTGCAAAGTGCCAATGCTCTCTGTATAGAGAAATTATAAAAAAAAGGAGCATGATCAGTCTCCTGACTCCTTCTCCACCATCTGTGAGGTTCTTAAGAACTACAAAAATATCAGTAGAACCCAGGACTGCTGCATAAACACTCAAAAAATGTCACAAAAAAATGTAAATACAGAAACTGGCAGCACTAGTGAAGCAATGCATCAACTTACTAGAGATCATCAAGAATGCTTAAAAATCACAGGCCAGTGTCCTAAGATGGCCATTCCATATTCAGGACGTCAAAAATACCAGGTTCCCAGGAAAAGAGTGTGCTACTCTATTCTCTCCTTATCAATCCCCCAAAGGCCTCCGATGACAGATGGGCAGTTATTTATCCATAGCACTGAACCTTTGTTAATGGAAAATCAGAATACAAAGAGGTTTTGTATTAGTGTCACAGAACTCAGCTTTCTTTAACCTAGTTTATGCACCCAAAACTGGTACCTCATTATGTACACAGCTTTCAAAGGAAAGCTCTTCAAGGAAAGACATTTGGGGAAATTTCTGTTTGGAAATCAATTAGCATATAATGGGTGCTATCCAAAATAAAAAATTAATAAGTTAATAAATAAATTATAACAGTGATGTCTGCTGTCTTTACCAAGAAAGCAACCACCATGGCAAATCAGAGAATATGAGCTACTGTACCACAATGGGAACGTACCATCTATCAGTGTGAGTCATACTGCAAAACACTTACTTTTCTAGGGTCTGATACTCAACACACCTCATTGTAGGCTGTTGCTACCTACTATCTCTAACATAAAACATTCTTATATTTATTTGCAGCCCCAACATCACAGGCATGCAAGCAACATATTACAAATGGTAAAAAAAAAAGACAAAAATTGTACACTGTACGCAAAAATTGTATAGTGTACTTAAGTACACCATAGTAGCCCCACTTAATCCTTACTATTCAATATAGTCATCATCTTGCAAAGACCTTAGGAATTTCTACAGTGCAACACAGTTCTTTCATCCTACATGTGAGGATATTTCAGCTGATTTACTACGAGGCGGTAATAATGTAATTCTGTATTTGGCCTAGTTTGGTGCTTGACACATAGAATCACCATTTTTCCAGGGGAATCCTTCCATAGTATAATTACAAACTGCCACTTGAGGAAAATTAATTGATAGAAACCTCAATCAGTCTAGAGACCTATATTTAAATTATATTCTCAAGGACCTCTCCAAAGTCTCCATAGCTGTAAATAAATGTACTTTAAAAAATATATATTAATAGAAAGGGCCAAGGTATTCTCTCATATGTAAGAATCTTGCATTTTGAGATTGATCCCAGATAAACTTTCTTTAACTAAGAGGTCATTGATTTTATAACTAAAACTTTCCTTCTGTATCATAAACAAAAAAATTCCTTATCCAACAGCCCAATATAAGGATGGATTTTCATTACAAATAATGGATCTGAATAATTTCAGGAAATCCTGTATATAGCTTTGCAGAAGAAACGATCTTATTTTAGTTTATTATATATCTGAATTTGCTTCTCTATGCCATTATCCAGCAATCCACAAAAACACTTCAGGGAATATAAAAGTTAAACTCATCCAATGAATTAGTCCCATTATTCCGTTCCCATGAAGTGAAATCTTCTGCTGGAATCTTTACGATAAAATTTAGAGATAGACTTTCATTTATATTTTTAGCCATTTCATCAGATTAGACTGATACAGAACTTCACAGATCACCTACTCCTCTGCTGTAGTTTGCAGGCTGAAGTGCCTTTGTAAAACAAGGTGACTTCTGTACTTTTCTTTTTATTATACCATATTTTGATCCTTCCATAGGCAGTGGAACTTGTTCCTGTATTTTCAGTGTTGTATAATTTTCAGACTCCTGTGCCTTGCTACTCTCCTTTCCTCCAGCCATTAACCTGTTCTAGAAGCCCCCCTGATTTCCGATCTTACCACTACTTATGAAATGTCAATACTGTTTATATCCTAGTTTTATTGCAATGCACTAAATATAGTTATGTAGGACGAAGGAACTGCATTATGTTGGTATGTTTTTATACTACTGACCAAATTTACAGCAGGCCTTTTTAACTGTATCCACATGAATGTATACAGAAAACAACTGTTACCCCCATTTATCTTTTTTTATTTACAGCTTAAATTAGGCCTTAAAACCTATCTACTTGAAGCTAATTTTCAATCAGAAGTGATAATTTAAATATTGACATTTTAGATGGCACCAACATATTTTTTGTCTTCTGTTATGGTTAGAATATTGCATTATATTTGATGTCTGTCTTAATTTTTTGGTTTTTTCACTTTGCCAAATCCAGAAGCATTTTCCTTTTATTTCAAAGTATTTCTATGTTTGTAGTAAATTAAACATTAATCTTTCTCTGCAAATGTCAAGTGATATTTAAATGTTTTTCTGGCAGATAAATGATTATTAATATTAATGCAATAAAATCACAGCTCTTTGTCCTTTCTTTGATATTTAAGAAAAAATTAAGAATGTCAAAACAGCTCTGCAAAAAGAGAATTCATTGGTCTACTATCCACTCTTCATTAGCCTGAGAGGTAAAAAATTACTGATCTTGTGAGACAATGTGTTTATAGAATCAGAAAGGGTTGAAAATGAATTACTCTATCAGTGGTAGAGTGTGTATCACTTCAATGTGAAAATGCCTTGTTAAAGTTCATTTTAATTTAAAGCCCTCTTTTTGTCATTCAAAAAGCTTTAGCACAATGAAAGAGTCTTTGTCACTTTCATAATTAGCCCCTCTTGCACTAAATGAGAATAAAATCTGATCAGAAGTCCATACACGCAAGGTCATAAATCAAACAGAAAGGCTCCACGAACAGTTCTGTAAGATGTCCAAAGGCACACACAGCTTAGAATTGAAGCACTGTAGTCAGGATCCACTCCCAGAAATACAGCACAAAAAAAAAAAAAAAAAAAAAAAAAAGCCCCAATAATGTCTACTATTTGACAGGCTAAATTTATCTCCATATTCTGAAGCCCTATAAACACATTTTGCTGTTTAGACACAAAAGCAATTTCAGCACCAAGGACAATTCAGGAAAGCAAACAGCTGTTAAAGTAGTACTATTACCATTTGCCAACCAAAGTCAAATTAATTTAACTTAATGCTCTCACTTCAAACTGTGGCAGTAAAATATATATATATATGATAATTGTCATAAAGTAGGAACAAAAAAGTATTAACAGATAAAATTCTGTAGGAAACTAAGTTTAGTTCTATATCCATAAGTGTGTACTTATATTTGAGCCCAGCTCAAATATAAACTGCATTTTATTCAACTTGTTTTCATCTTCAGATGAAAGGAAAAAGATATTTTTGAAAGATGTAATACAATTTTCAACCTTGGACTGTTATGGTGAGAGTGGTGACACACCACTTCCTGTACTCAGGATATCAGAGTACCAACAGGAATCCAAATATCAGCATAGTATTTTACTCTCCAAAGCAAGGATTTTATCAGCAACAATGTTAAAAGCTTGGGGAGATTGGAAGGAAAGGAAGGGATAAGGTAGGACGTGGAGGGGAAGACTTAGGGAAAGGGAGCTAGCAACAAAAATATGCGTTCTAGAAAAGCTGTGCTTTTACAACCAAGGTGTTATGTTAAAGTTAAAGGCTGATTTTGAATATTAATCAGCTGAGATTTGTTTGTAAAATAGCTACCTCCATACAAACAAGAGTTTTCCTGAATATAGATATTTATAGCCAAAACATACATATATATAGCTATATCTTCAAATAGGTAGTCAAATACGTTAAAAATGTGACACTTCCCTTTATAACTTTCTGTTTTCTAATAATATTTTCTCTGAAGAAACAAGCCATTAAAGTCATGTCTCTGGGCATGTAGACATCAAATTACTATTAAAGTAAAGGCTGGGTTTGGAGGGGTTACATTTATGTCCTATGTTCCCAAAATTTCAGCTTACATTAATAGGTATAAGCAATTGGATTCCACATATTTACGAGACATAAGAGGATTGGTCTGCTGAGCACTGGATTGAAGCAGCAACAGTGTGGAGAAAAAAAATTAAAAAAAAAAAAAAAAGAAGAAGAAGAAGAAGAAGAAGAACAGCAACACATTTTCTCCATTGTTATAGAGTGTCACATTTCAGGAAAGTGGCAGGAAACTTCCCAAGTTAGATAAAAAGCAGTTCTACAAGTGAGAGTCCTCTTGGATACAGCCACCTGAGCTCAGAAAAAAATCTGCCTTGACTATCAGACATACAGATATCTAAGAAGTGAAAATTGAAAACTACTGTACAACCAAACCAGGCCTGGAAACTGTGACCAGGGCATGCAGGTGATTAAAGAAAGAAAATGGATTTAAGATGGATGGGATGAGAATCCAGACGTATTTTTGAAATTACACTGCCTAATACTTTCCTATAAGTAAGTACTCCAAAAAGACAATAAAGATTTTAAACAAACAGCAAGGGGTTTTTTTACTTATAATAACTAGATTACTTGGCTTTTAAATAGAGAAAACTCAAAACTAAGAAAGAATAAAAACCAAAACAGGTTTATAAAGAAATCTCCTCTGCCCACTGTGACCTTGCAGGCAGATTCAGTTCCCACAACTGGCTTTGAGTTCCTACACAGTGGACTCAGGAATTACAACAAATTCCAGGTAGTCTCCTCTGGATCTCTAGGAAGGTGCTCTCTGTCCTCTTAGCAGACAACAGTTTACTGTTGGGCTTCTCAACAGCTTCCCAGTCTCCAAGTGCTCCAACATCCCTGCTTGCTGCACCCTCCTCTGCACTCTGCAACCCCTCTGTGCTGTGCTCACCACCGAGGAGGCTCAGCTGCTCTCAGCTCCCCTCCCTCCAGACGGTTCCATCTTGCTCTGTCATTCCCCTTTTGAAGGAACCTAAAATTCACAAGTGAAATAACTACTGTCCATTTAAATGTATTTAAACCATAAATTTCATCAATTCAACATTGTAAAAGACACCCTCAAACTTCCTCCCCGATTGTCCTGAACACCTCCTGATTCGCATACTGTGCATACATAGGGGTACAATGCAATTGTGACAGTCAGCAAAGAACTCATAGGGCCAGGTATCATCGCAGCCCGCCTTTAGCATCCAGCTGCTTCAAACCTGCTCATTATAGGGAGTGAGGGTGCCAAAGGAGAGCCTTTGTTATCAAGGATTCCAGGTCTTTCCTATTCCCAGAGGTAGAGCGATGCCCACAAAGTTTCAGATCTTTCTTTTTGTTTTTGCTATTCCTTTTAACCTTTATCTGCACTATATAAAAGCCACAGGAAATTATGACTTGAAAAGTCCTATTCAATTACTGTGACTATACAGTCCTATTCCTTCCTAACCAAATCCTTAACCAAATACTGCCACTACAGTGAAAAAAAAAATATGTATCTCTGCTACCTGAATCTCAAAACAACTAGTGCCTTTCTGACTGTCAAAACAAAGAATTACTACCACTGAAACATCCTGAAGAAACATCTCTTTATATTACAGCTATAAAGTGGAATTGCAGGCAACTAATGGGAGCTAGAGCCCCAGAGGTGGGCAGAAAGGAACACGATGCAGAGACAAGAGAATTATATTAGTGAAATAGCGGCAAATCAACTCCTTCTCCTTCTAGCCAGGTTAATAGGAAACCCACAGCTTCTAGAAGAGAAAGTGGCGTCACTATTCATAGGCATGTTCTCAGCTTCTCTTTCTGAGTCTTTACATCACCATGTAGGTCCAGTCATCACCACTACGAAATACAGATAGTACCTGGTCTCACACCTGTCAGTTTTATCCTCATAAGGAGGCACGTACGCTTAACTCTTCAGTAAGTCTTCAGCTGAGATGATGCCTTGATCCTTGAAATTTTTATTCTGTAGTAAGAAAGAAGTAGTAAGAAAGACATGGATAGAGAAATCATTCTCATACTACCCATGTCTGTGTGTAGCCTGAAGTGCAGGGTACAGTCAGAGGCATATCTGAGTCGATAAACTATTTGAGAAACCTTGGATGGAGAGCTAAGGGGGAGGTTTGAGCTATACAAGGGCATGGTCTGCAGGGATGCTCCTATATTCATAAACAAAGTCAATCACATCAGATATTGAATTTTTCTGCTCTTCTGGTAATTCTTTGATATCCAGAGGTTTCCAGACTATCAGGTTATCGGTTGAGCTAGGTTTAGGATTCTTAATTAGAATCAAGTGGATATATCCAAAAACTTTTTATTCAAATGCATTTTTCTTCTAGTGGATCATATCTCCTAATCTGTTCTTTTTTGGTTTGTGTTTGCTAGGAATAGAGTATTCTGAAAAGCAGCAAAATAAAAAATGAAAGATGTGGATTTTCAAAACGGACAAATTTTCTTACAAGACACCTGAGTACAACTGAAATTAAATAAATATTTTTAACAGAAGAAAATCACCATACAGTGATTGTTGGGTTGTATTGTTATTTCTCATGGAAATAAAGTGACCTTTGTCAATTACAGCTCAGATGTTGCTTTTCAGTCTTCAAAAGCAGTGACCTACACACATTTAGCAGCAATATTTCTATTCAAAACTCGTCTTTCTTCATTTCTAAAGAGAGGTGCCAGTTTACCTCTATTTATCTAAGAATCAAACCTTTTAAATTAAAAAAAAATTAAAAAATCCTGCAACTTCTGTTATATACTGTATTGTACTTCTGATAGTCCACCCTCTCAGTGAATCCATAACAAGGTCATTCTATAGTAAAATTTAATCTTAAAATAATTCTTTGTTCTCATAAAAGAAGCTGCTGGGGCATTAATATAAGTCCTTTGGCACATAAAGCGTATTAACCACAAGATAAAAGGGTTAATTAAAATTACTTGTTTAAATAAATCCAAGGTTAATTTCAATTTTGAGTTTGAATCTGTATGCAAGCACTTTACAACATATTCATTGTGATATACAAAAATATCTTTCTCCATTAAATGTATTAGAAGCATTTATTACATTAAGAAACATTGTGCAAGCAGTTGCCTAACAAAACAATTATCACCTCAGGAAGTAATTAATTAATTATTCCTAGTTCCTAATTTTAATAATAGTCTACTCTTTAATTCTTTAAATCTGTACTTCTTTTGTTTATTTACTCAAAAATAAAAATTTGTATTAATTTGCAATGTATTAATACTACGTTTTTTAAGCGATACTGTCAATAGTGAAAAAATGAAAAATATATTAACATATGGCTCTAGCTTTAACCAAATAGAAAAGGAAAAAAATACATTGTTTTCAGAGGCTAATTTTCAAAAACAGGAACTTACAAAGTCTTTTCTGTCATTTTCATGTTCTTACTATACTGACATCAAAACACTAACTCTGTAACTTAGAGATAACCTTTCTGCCATACTGCAGGAGATGTGCAAAGAAGTCCTAGGCAGCAGGACTGTTGTCTTTGAATACCTCAGACTCACAAGAAAAATGGTAGACTCACTGTCACTCTAAGGATGGAAATAGTTATAATATAGAAATTGTAATTAATGTTAAAAAGGCATAATTCGGAACAAGAGGGTGTCTTGCCGTAGTTCACTGGCATGGATGGAGTGCTATAAATACTAATTTATAAATATAATTTTTTCAATAAAAATATTCATGAAACCTGAAGGATTATCAGACATATTTTAATTTAAAAAATGAAACTAATTTTATGTAATCAGCAAATTTGTTGAAATATGAGCATAGCTTCATTCCTAAAAAACAATTCAATACATGCTTATTCAGCCATATGGATAACAGTATTTTTCTTTTTTTCCCCTTTTTCTCTTATTATTTTTGCACTTGCTTTTTGTATCTTACCACCAATAAGGCCTGGAACCCAACCTGAAACAGACTCCAGATAAACAGATCTCAGCCTGAACAAATTCATGTGCAGTTCAAGGCAGCAGGCTCCATCTCTGTGTCTTCGTTCCTACAACAGGACAACTACACTGGCTAGATAATGAATTGAGTCTCCCCATTCCTATGTAAAGCACTTGCCTCAATGATAGCCAAATCATGTTAGGACTTTTTTCTGTTATCATCTGGCAAGTAATGCTAATAATGGGCTAGCAACTGGCTAATAATTTTTCTAGACTCTATTAATGTGAGCCAAGATTATTTTTATACAAGTAAAAAATGTCATTTAAGAATATTGATATTTATAAATAAGTTTATTTCAATTGGATGGATTTTCTCTTTCCTGAAATCTTTCTACAAGTTTAGAAATAGTTCACAAAATTGTGCACTTCAGTTATATCATCCAGACTAAAATCACTTTATGTTGTATTAATCAACCTATTCTTCAATTTTCTCTACATTATCTAAATACAGTCTATTATTCTGCAAAAATATGTTACCCTATATTTGCTAGTTACCTATGAAGCCACATAGAGAATAAAGATTAAATTACAATTAACAAATTATAGTAATATAACTTTTTGTCTTCATTATTCTTCCTTTTTCATATGAATCAGTGATTCAGCATAGGTCTTCCAGTTATGATTATCACTTAACAAAGCTTATTACAGTCATCCCAAAACACCACAACATTGCTTATCGCCTCATCTAGTTTAAATCAGTCAAAAGTGAACAGGTTTTAGAACATAATGCTTATTCTCCCTACTCTTTCTTTACTGAGCTGGTTCATTCTTCATTAGCCTGAGTCAATGGAAATAATCTAACACAATTTCTCCAACAGGATGGAGGTATTCATGTACTGCTGAAATAATATTTGTTATTTTTATCTGTTATATCTGAAATAATATCTATTATTCGTAATAATATCTGTTGAAGCATGGAAGACTAAATTAGCAAGCCTACAAAGGGAAGTCCATCTTATCCTTGTGATTCAGAATGACACATACTTAGTTCAATTTTAAAGAGTAATCAGAGGTGTGTGGGCTTAAATCCAATTAGTGTACTTCAAAGAAGATAATGTCAAAATGCTTCAATTGGTGATTCTACTGTTTAACACTGAGCCTCAGTTTTCCAAACTACAAAATGAAAATGAAGGTGCCATGAAAAGTGCATGGCGATCTCCTGACATAAGAGATTGCAAGTATAAGGCATTATTATTAACAAGGTAATAGTCTAAAGAGAAAATTAAATTAGAGGTCTTGGAAAAGTTATATTCACATCCTAAGAAGTATCTAGATGTCATAATGATCGTTACGCTACAGACAGATCAGACAGACGCTTGTAATTGAACTTGACTGTGATCACACCAAATGTTCATGTTCTCACGTCATCTAATCAGTTATCATTCTTCTAGGACTTGTTCTTATTGATGTCTGACTCAATGAACAACATAACATTTTCCCGATTGTCACATGACTGTTAATTCAGAGAAAGTTTCACGTTAGTTTTGGATCTCTGAACCAAAACTAACAGGAATGTAGTTTTGCTGAATTTTTTCCATTGATTTATGACCTGGATCAGGCCCTGGAGATTAGGCATCACGGCTGCTACCATAGATCCCTGTACTTGAGAAAAGATTTACAGTGCACAGCTGAAGTCTTGGGTAAGAAATGTTTCCAGTCCAAAAGGATATGCAGTCAGATTAAGAACAAATAACCACCAAAATTAAGGACAACAGTTCCAGATCCTAGTTAATTCAAAACAACAAAAGTTAAGGAATATTTAAAGAGAATTTTGCAAAGCTGGGTTTAAGCAAGCCTTTCAAAGAGCTATAGTAAGGATCTTTGCAGAGGAAACCATGTGAATATGGGGAACCATGACTGAAATAAAAGGGACAATAATATTTACTGATGAAAATGCAAATGCAAATATGAGGGAAGGAAATAAATGGATCACTAAATCCGAAGGATAAAGAAGAGCACACAGATGGGAATAACAAAAAACAAAACAGATGCTAATGGAAGGAAGATAACATAGAGTCCTGGAGATGAGGATAACAAGCTCTAATATTATATAGTATTCAATGTACAGATTCAGGAAGTGGAGCTCTATATTCTCTCGACATAGAAAAGGAGATACTTCTGCAACAGATTTAGAAAAATGTATAGAGGAAAGAGAAATAAGAGATTGAATAAGGTTGTGATAATCAGGTAAAAGAATGACAAGGGTTTGGATAAGTGAGAGTAAATCCTAAAGCTACTGAAACAGAAAAAACATAGGAAATACGTATGGTAATAATCAAAAATTGAGTTTTCAACTTGCTAGCATCTTTTATTTTTCAGATGAAAGCACAAACTAATTATAACAATACTTTTCTGTTCCTCATCTTCCCCTCACTGCTTAGTAAGAAGGGTGTCTACAACGCTTTTTAGACATATGATTGCATTATATTTCACCTTACTCATCCCAGACTCAGATCAGCTAGCTCAGGTGTACTGGCAGCAATGTACCTGTCACAGTGTGAAGTTCAGCATAAACTAACCACTTGACTATTTATCCAGAGTCTCAAGACATTTAGGGCTATGCTACCATTGCTACGCAATCTAATTTGAGCGTGTCTACACAAGTAGCAGTCAACTCAGTGCAGGCACATGTGGGATTACATGATTTTTAAAGCATGGGAAATGCTTCATCATATGGTGGGAACAGTAAAAGTATATGTAAAGCATTATGAAAAAAAAAGAATATAGTTAAGTATAAAAAAGTATAAATAAATATAATTAAGTAAAAAAATACGAAAAAAGACAAAAAAAGGGAAACAAATGTCCACAATATTATTAGCCAATCATTTCAAAACACAAATTCTGTGAACACAAATTCTTAAGCTGACCATCAAAATGCTGAAAGAAAAAAAAATCTAGATGAATTATTCTGTGGCTCTGCATATTTTTAAATTGTATTCATGGAAAAGGCTTAAGTATTTTTTACATCAGAAATCTGACATTCATTTACAATCTTAGAAAAGGCTACTAAAAATGAATTATTCATAATGCACTAGAGTAACAATAAATATTCAAAAATATTTTTTAAAAAACAGAGCAAATCTTACAAACAAGAAGTTAACTTATAGCTTCAGATGAGAGAAACAGAGGTATGATTCTACCAGAAACTGTTAGAATGTAATAATATCCACTTAATATATTATGGTAATTTACTTTCACGTTATGCTATTGTAGTAGATTCTGGAATTCCAGTAGCTTTCTAAAGAACATATAGTGATAATATATAGTCTATTCCCAGTTTGTTTTTAGAAATACAAACACTAAATCAAAATTAGCATGCTAAAGGCTGAACCTAGAAGGCAATTAGGTTACTAAGCAGAATCAACAAATGCAAAACAAAGCTATACGTGTAACCCAAATAATGTATGTTTCCATGAAAATAATTGGTATCCAAATTACTTTTAAGCTGAACAGGAAAGGTGTTTCTACAATATCTTCTCCTAAAAATCAGATAATATCACTCTGAAAATAAAAATGTTGATAGTGTATGCAGAAATGTATCTTTCAAAGTCTGTTTTTCAACTAGGATTCTTTCAAAAGTACAGGCCATTATGTATTTCAGAGCATCTTGTCTCTCCCTGCCCTGCAGTACAGTGGCAGCACAAGCAAGCAAAGATCTTCATTTGGCTTGTTAATTTTGGAACTGTAGGTAGTTAAGAATTTTTAGAGAAAAAACGAAGTGAATCTATTTGAAGCATATTTTAATTTTAGGAAAAAAAATGGTAACTTCTAAGGAAGTTCTAACAGAGCCCTGGAGATTCTCTAGTTCAAGCCCTCGGCTCAGGCCAGGGTCAGCTAAAGCAGGTTACTCAGTGCTGTGTCCAGTCAGGTTTTGAGTATCTCCAAGGACAGAGACTCCACTTGCCCTCTGAGCAACTTGTTCCAGTGCTTTTGTCTCATTAAAAAATGTACAGGATCAAGCAAAGATATTTATCTGGAGCTGAGAAGCAAATAGAAGAGCAATTGTTCTCTCTCTCAGCACTATATTTGACTGCTCGAGCCATGTACTGACCAAACCAGCAGCACCACATGTTGCATGTCACACGTTAACAGAAATGGCAGCACACACCGCGGTGGCATCCTGCTTTGAGTGCGATGAGCAGGACCTGATGCAAATGTTTCAACTCATCCTGCATTTTTACTGCTTCAGCCTCTTCCCTCCCGTTCTCTTATCCCCTACATCATCCCTAGCTGATCAAATCTTAGTAGACACAACACAAGAGTCAAAATCTTCTAAATTTCATACATGGTTTGATTCATTTGAAATCGATGCCAGGCACACTAAACATTTCTCAGCCATTCTGCACTCATTTCACCCTGCTGAAATTTACTACAAAAGGTGCTCTGCAGTCAAGAACTCTGTCTTTTGTGCTGCTGTCTTCTACAAAATAAGGATAATAATATAGGTTATTATAAGCATAGTTGAACTAACCAAACAAAATACCACCATTTAGTCTAGCAGAAAATTTCAGCTTTCTCCTAGGTGAAAATAAAGCCTTTCCAATACCTCTTAGCTCCAAAATATTTGAGCCCAGCCATTCCTTCTGAGCTACATAGCATCATTTGAACAAGTAGAGTAAAGAATATAATTTCCTCTAGTTTTGGATAACTCTAATTCAAAGCAGACAGAGTTTAAGAATATAAACAAGATAGGGAAGCCAGAGAACTACCGTGGAGCAAGAGCAAGGAGAGGTATCCCTAACAGAATGAATGATGTTAAAATTTCTCCATTGTCACCACTAGAGTGGATCTGAGTAACCAGGAGGATGAAATTCTGGAAGGGTAGCTGGCAGCTCGTTTCAAGGCTCACAGACAGACAGAAACCTAAGATAAAGTTAGGTCTGCAATGCTACTAATTGCATCAGAAGAGACTGACCTGGACCAACCAATCACTGAAAACTAACATGATTTTAAGAAGTAAATATTCAAAGCAATTATTTCTTTGGTCAGTAACTGCAGAATAGGTCGTTTTTTTTTCTCTATAGAGAAGCTATAGATTTATTCAAGTCCAAAGATTTTATATGACAAGAATTTTGAATCTTCTCACGAGTGATTTCCAATGCTATTATAAAAGTTTTTGGGTGAACCACAAACTCAGTTAGACTGTCTTCTTCCTACTTTTAACTGTCACAGGTGTTTATTGTGCCGCTATATATACTCACCTCTGTACATTCCTGACTGATTAACTGATGTCATATTCATGTTCATATTAACATGTGCAGTTTGGAATAAACACAGCTGCATTTATGTCAATGATTTTATATTCAAATATATCTGATTATGCTGAAATAAACACAGCTGCATTTATTTCAGTGATTGTACATTCAGATAAGGATATTTGTTCAATGTAATGTAATGTTCCTTCTTATTGGCAGGGACATTGCTATTCTTTCTTATACTTCCCTCCCTTCCTTTTTCGAGATGGAAAAATTTGAGCAGAGACAGAAAAATGGGAACTGGAAAATTTATCACAGGACCTTGCATACATCATTCGGATTATTCTCAAAAATGACTTAATCATCTTTGTATAAAGTATCTTTTTTGTTGTTGCTGTATTAATTCATTGTCTATCAAAGAGCAAACTAGATAAAATCACACCAAAAGCTGAAAGTCTGACACAGTTGTAAGTAACTATGAAGAATGTTTAGTGCTAAATCTTAAGAATGGATCTGCATGGGGTGTGTTTCTGGACAACTGCTCCTAATGTCAGCAGAGTATCTTCACCCACTAGCTTCACACGAAAACTACTTTGAATGGGAACATTAATGTAGAATTTTCTGTCCTATTATCTGATCAAATTATAGCTTTGCATGATGTTAATTTTGACTTGAAAGGATAACCTGTAACCTATTTTTAGAAAATAGTAGAATAAAAAATATTATCATATCAACTAAAAATGATTAATCATTTAACCAAAGGATAACATAAAACAAGATTTATCAGGTGAAATCAAAGTCTAGCCCAGTAACTGTGCCAGAAATGGATCCCTAGAGAAGAGCACAGGAACAAAGAAAGCATGTAGAGATACCTTCCCAGAATAAGCCCCCAATTTACAATGTACAATTTATGAACTTTCTGAAACAGAGATGGCATGTGTGTCTGGTAGCTCTCAACTGATTTTTCTTCTCTAAGTTTGTCAGCTGTTTTTTCTTTTGAAAGCACAGCACATATAAACTTCTAGCATCCACAGCATCCTGCAGGAAGAAGCTCTACAACTTAATTAAATGATTTGAGAGGAACTATTCCCTTTTTGTTTGCTTTGAACATGTTAACAGTTAGTTTCACTTGATGGGTGTTAGTTTTTGCATAGGAAGAGACAGTGAACAACTGTTCCCTATTCATTAGCATTTTGAATGTGAATCATGGTTTTATAGACCTCTAATATATTATCCCTCAGCTGTCTCTTTTCCAGGATGAGGAGTCCTACTCTGTTTGGTTGTTCCTCACACAAGACTGTTAAAACTCTGCTCTGAAAGTACAATTATCCAAACTAAGAAACTTCTGCTTCGATTTCCAGTTGCTTATTCCTGTTCCTCTTCAGGTCAGTCAAATGGCAAATCAATTTTTGTGCAGTAGTTTGCACACTACCTGGGGGTACAGGGTACAGTTAACACTCTAATTCTGGACTGATGCTATTATATTAATTCCTTTCACATTGTTGTTAGCTCTATAAGTCATTAATATCCATTTCCCACAAGTTAAGATACTTGACTAATGCTGTATTTGTTAGTTGATATCACATCAACACTAAGCACTCCTCCATTTGTAAAAATGTCTACCATACTGTATTCTGTTTAGATATTTAAAAGGTTAATATTTAGTTCCATTTGCAATGCTGACCTAGCAAGAAAAAAATTAATTTGGCATTACAGCAGTAACATCAATTTCCCATGTAACTTTAGTAATGCATTTACTGGAAAGAGATTAATATCAATTCCATAAATCATTCACATGCTTTTTCCGGAGTTTGAGACATCTGAGTAATGTCACATATGTTAACTGATATCACTTTGTGCATGCTACATCCATTAATCTATGCCTGGGGTCATCATTAAAAAAAAAATCAATCTTTACTTCTTAATTTTTTTGTGATTTCTAACCTGCAGTAGTCCAAAGGTATAGATACTTTTGCACAGAATAACACTGATCTGAACAGGGAATAGACATTTTCAGAAAAGGGAAACATTTGTTAAATTATCCCTAGTGGTAGCAATAACCGCTTAACATCTTTATGCGAAATATGGTATAAATTACTTCCAGCAATAAGAAAATAACTAAAATAAAGTGTTTCATTAATCAGACACACATTGCTGCCACAAAAGTAGGGTGAAAACAGACATCACTACAGAAATATTTCAAGAACTTTCATTTATTTTGTTTCTACATTGTATATAAGTATTCTTAAACAAGTGAAGGCCAAAACAGTCTACTTGACTTAGTGATTCTAGCTAAAAATCACCTATTATAGGAAATCTAGAACAAAAATTACATTTGACTTCAAGGAGCAGTTTAGTATACTACTGAAAAGGGTTTAAATACAATTGACAGAAAATAACTTTAAACACCGGATGTTTGCTATTTCTATTACTCTGCCATTACTATCTCTGCTTGTATTGTTTTATTCCTATTCTAGGATATTATAGCAGTACTACTGAAATCAAGGTGAAGAAGGGTATTTCTATTCACCTAAATGGAAACACAGTCAGAATCATATTATTTAAAAATTTTGGAAGCATATTGCAATAGTGTATCAATTATATGCCAAAATGCAACCATTTTCTAGAGTGAGTTTCAGTATTTCTTTGAGCATACTGCTAACAATATTGCTTTCAGTGTTATCTTAACTTCCATTCTTAAATTTTGCATCATGATGTGTCCATTTCAGAAATTTCTGTAATTCAAAATTTACAATATTTTAGTAATCACAAGTAAGATTAATCTTACCTACTTTTAGTTGTCTAAAGCTAGTCTCATCTTAGCAACCGGGACTTAGGTATCCCCAAAGGGCAACTCATCCTATACTATCTTCACTTTTGTTCGAAAGGTATCTTTCATGGTAAAGCTCGATGGCCTATTTCACGCCTGTAAGAGCTTACAACGAGATCAGTGGAATTACAATTACTTACTGCAAGTCTGAGTGTTGTATAAAGTGTTCTGTAAGTGCATTATCCTATTTTTGAAATACAGAAAGATATTTCAAAGTTTAACAAAAATGATATGAGGGTACATATTAGTCACATGAGATCTCTTAATACAATGTAGATCATAACTTAGTCCAACTGATTAATATCATTTGCACTCTATCAGCATGGAATTTTTTATCAGGTTTCTAATATGAAATGTCCTATTTGATAAACTTGCTGTAGGAAGAGACTCACTAATGTTTGTCAGTCATTTTCACTTTAAGGTGGTGGTACACCAGTCACGACAATAATATCAGGTTTACAGTAATTGAGGTTGAATTTAAAATTTTACAAAACTTTAATTACAACCTCTTGAACATAATCCACAACACACAAATTACACAATCATAACATTTTTTTCATAAAAAATAAGAATTCATCCAAAGGATAGAAGATTTAATGACTCTTGGCAGAGTTCCACTTCTTGGTTGAAATGAGAATAAAAGCAGACGGCAGCTTCATTTTTAATTTCAAGAAACAGTATTTTTTAACATTTAAACAGCATTATATTTGACTAACAAGCCAAAATATACATTTTCAAGACCTTATAAAAAGCCCCTGTATTTAACTTATGAATGCTGAGATTTTTCATTCTGTGAGTGAACCCTGTTTCCTCAAACCTCAGAAAACATAACAAAACAAGCAATTTGAGCCACAAGCAGCAGAAACCATCAAGCTTGGGTTTTGAGGCTTTTGTTTTCTGTTCTTCATTCTGTCACCATAATCATTATCATAATTCCACATATCAATATCACAGCCTAACTCCCATGTTCCCTGTGGCATCCTATCTGACAAGACTGAAGGTGGTGTGGTTAATCCAGAAGTATATACAGACCAGACAGACCAGCCGATACACCCATGGGGACTGGAAAACTAAGTGCTACAAAGAAAGGTAACAATATTTGAATTCCCTCTGCTTTTTCTTCGGGGAAGCCACAGCTAGTAGTGTCAACAGAGGTTCTTGATATGCGGGTTCTCTACAACAAGAGCCACTAGAAGGCAAATGCTATTGCTATTTTTGAGTCCAGCTCGATAGAAACAATAAGGCAAGCTGTGGCTACACTCCTGCAAACATAGTTCTTGCACAATGAGAAAAAAGGTTTGGATGCCTCTGTAGGTGTCGCGTACTGTCAGCTGGGAAGAACTTACAGCTCTGTCAGAGCGTCCCTGTGAAGAACAGGCTGTTGAGTGCATGGCACCTCTTACGGATATCTCAAGGTGTACTCCTCTAGCAGTTGTAAAGACATAGCCTGAATTCATGACAGTGTGAGCCATGCCTTGTCTCTAGCTAGAACAGGTGTTGGCAGACCCTAGAAAGTCCAAAACAAGATATTTCAAAGAACAAGTCATCCATGTTGTCTCTGGGACCTTGTAGAGTTCTCTGAGAATACAGCATGCTCAAGGTTTCTCCTGACACATACCAGAGACATAGGCAGGAAATCTGAAGTCAAACTGTTTGAACTCTTAGAAAATCTAGTCAACCACCAGCAGCAGCTCTGTCACAGGACAGTATAAACTCAAATATGTAGACCCCAATCTTTCCATGAAAACAAAGAAAAATATCCATGACCTTTTCATGGTTTGTGGTGAGTTTCAGAGCTGGTCACTCAGAACTTATTGCTCCCCACGTTATTCAGTAGCATATTGGGCTTGGAAACAAAGTAGTGATATCACAGTCAGCTGTAGGTCCTTCCTTTTCTGAGTTCTAACATAAAGGACATCGTTGCAGCTTGCATATCCTGTAGACAAATACTTAGTTGCCACACTTTGGGGTTATTGCCAAAATTCATCCTCCCTTTGCAGAGCTCAGAGATTGGAATGGCACTCTGCGCAAGAGGTTGTACCAGCAGAGGCACCATAAACATATGGTTTTCTTTTTAAGGATTGAGACATCTTCTGCTTTACAGTTTCTTCTTCCACCTTGCAAAACAGGCATGAAGGCTTCAATGGAAATTAATAAATTAAATAATTATTTCCTCACACAGAATGTAAGCTACTTCAGTTATACAAACTCACAGAAAAAAATGTTTTTCAATGGGAATCATCTAAAAAAGATGCTGGTGCAGAAAAAATAAGTGGTTAAGCAAGTAAAAAGAAACCTTAGACACAACACAGAAGAGCCTGCTGATTAAACTGAGGCCATTAGAAATATCATGTACTAAGCCAGCAAAAGAAAGCAGGGGTAACTGCCCAGACTGAACTTTAAAGTCATTTAGACCCACACAAAATAAAATGCTTGAAATACCAATTCGCCTTGAGTGTGTAAAGACACCAGATTCCCTAAAGAACATCAATACATCCAAGTCTGGACCTGACACAATCAGGAAGGGCTTGTTTGTACAGCAGGAGTAAATACATCCATTTCCCAGGATCACTATCCTTTGCAAAACTCCCAGGCCAGGCCGGATAGAATGAGAGATGAATATTTGTAGAGCACTGCATTGCTGCTAAGCTCACTCTGAATTGATAATTTAATGCATTAATGAATAATAGGAAAAAGGAATTATAACTGACCCAAATTTATGTATTTCAAATATGACATTTATTTCCTTCTAACTGATTCTATGCACAGATAACAGTGCTCCACTTTCCCCTGAAACTATCTCATGGTTTCCTAGGAAAAATGACATTATCCAAAATCATGTTGTCATATGCAAGAAATCTGAATTTTCATCTGTTTCTTTTATGCTAATAGCTACCAGACATAAAAAGTTTCTATTGTCCTTACATATTCTTAAATATTAGAAATTCTTAAATATTCTTAAATATTAATACAGATAACAAAGAAGGTTCCAGTTGTTAGAACATTAGCTTGGATTATGGGAGACATGAATTTCCTGAGATACTTGCAAGCTAATTATATTCTCTCTTCTTTGCTCTTTCTTCTGCTATATAGGATAAGATCACTTTTGTGGGATAAAGGGTTCAACGAGCATTCTTAATTTTCAATAATTTTACAGCAAAGATTCTTTCACTAGTATTAAATTCATTAAGGGAAAGCTAGGTGCAAGTTACACACTGGTTAGGTAGCAGTTCTTCTAAAAAGGATCTAGAGTGTATAAGGGGTCATAAACTGAACAGAAGTGAACAATGCCATGCTATGTTGTGAAACACAAAATATTGTGATTACAGTGTCCACAGTAGGAGTAAATAGATTGTAAAGCATGTTATGTAATAAACTCTACAACGTATTGTCACCAGAACACCTGAGTACCATGTTCAGCTAGGATCACTGTACGTCAAACAAAGCATGCAGCAGTTGGAGAGAGGCTAGAAGAAAGTGAGAAGAATGAATGGAAATTTGGAAAATATGACCAGCAAGGAACTACTGAAAAAAAAAATAGTAGTTCTTTAACCTAGGGAGGGAAACGCCAACGGAAGATACAATAACAGTTTTCCATTAAGTAAAAGAAGAAAGAAATAGTCTGCTTTCTGTGCCAGAGGACTGAAAAAGAAGTAACACCTTTTTGTTAAGAATATTTCTACACAGAAGGGAAAAGTTTCTTACAGTAAGTAAAGTAAAAAAATTAGAATAGACTGCTGTTTCCTCATTGAAATATTTCTCACTGAAAATCTGCAATAGCAGGATAGATAAACATCTCTCAGGAATGACTAAGGTATAGTCTATTTTGCTTTTCAACAGACGAGTGAACTAAAAAGACATCTCAATGTCCATTTCAGCTCCACTTTTTAATAATTTCACAAAAACACAATGCAATACACAACAGAAAACTCAACATAGTTTTTTCAGAACAGTTTTCAGAACACAGCTCTCTATCTCAAAAAAATTCAAGCTTGTAAATATTATTTAACACAATAATGATAGCCATTACAAAAATGAAAACAAATTAAATAGCATGTCTTCTATACATGTTAGCCTGTTTTCTTTTATCTACAAGTTTAATACTTTTTCTCTTTTCTGAGAGATTTTTACTTCCATTTGTGTAATATAAAACCACAGACCCTCTGAAAAATAAGGCTGGAAGGAAACTTTCAGTTTCACTTGCCAGGTCTTTCATGAAAATATAGAACATGGTCAGGGACAGGAACAACACTTGTGGAATCACATTCAACACTATATTATTTTGAAAGGCAACTATTAACAAATATAATTGTTCAGTCAGTTTTGCATCTATCCTACATTAGTTTCATCATAACAATGATTACATGCAATGAAAATACTATTTAAATCAATGTCAGAAGTTCTATTGATGTTACACTGAGGCTATAATGACTAAGTAGTATAACTGTTGCACTTTTTAAAATTACATAGTGTTTACTTTTAAAGGTTTGTAAATCCTTACAAAATCATAACTATTAAGGACTTGTAGTACCTCTGAAGTAGCAGGGGTCTTAGATTTGAATGACACACTTTCGCTTAGCAATAACATTATCATAACAGAGGAAACATGACTTAGCTAAAAAAAAAAAAAAAAAAAAAAAAAAAGGAAATATCCCGGTTCCCCATTTAAGTCAACAAGATGACAAAAATTTCGGAATTATTATAAAGTTAACAAGATTTGTTTTATAGTCTGTTCTTTGAGAAAGGAAAGTTCACTAGGATATACTATGTAGATCTAATATAAATTGTAAGGTGGTACTCAAAAGTATAGCAATATACTATTGTATATACGCTGTATACTACTTTTGGCTGACACAAAGGGGTAGATTTCAGCAGTAATAATAATTTGATAATATATCTAATAATTAGTCAAATTGCTTTGACCAGTTAAGGTGCTCTAAACAATCACTTGGCTGACACATAGCAAAAGAGAGTGAATTTACAAATGAAGAGTACACAATATTATTACCATTCTTGCCAATATATTATTAGAATGGGAAAGAAAATGCAGTTATTAATTTTATCCATATTTGTATTTTGGAGATGTCTGAATACACAAAGCAACATCAGAGCCTCATCATGCTACAATGTAAACAAACACAGATATATTATTGTCAAAATACATACGGTATGAAATTTACCTTAGATTTTTTAAAACAGAATTAATTCTATTGTTCAAAATTGGTATTAAACCATCCTGCAGTGATGCATATTACTTCATGAATAATCAGATGGGTACTACTGATCTTCTTCATGGCATACCAGCTTAACACAATAAAATAAATTTCTCAGCTTGGCCAACTGATTAATTTTATAAGCTATTTTCTGATAAAAAAAATCATAAAATCATAACTATTGTAAAATAGCATCCCAAATATTTTTTAGAAATACATAAGGACTGCCTGATCTTTCAGAAACAGCCTAAAATTAAGATACTATTTATTACTCACTGCATCATTTACACCTTTACATAATGTAATCAAAGGATTTAAATAACTCAATTTAATATGTATCCAGGAACTGGCAGCTAGTATTCCACCCTGAGGGATGTATTTCTTCATAAAAAGCTCATTTTACAAGGCACTGTAGTTTTGGCATTACCAGCACCTTTCACATAAACCAGGCTGGAAACTATAGTTTATCCTGCCAAATTCCTTTTGTACATATGGTGTTTAACAGTGCTTGGTAGGTCTGTAAGCCAATAATAATAGATTTAAGCTAAAATCTGGAGACACACATATATGTAATACAAAAATTTTGATTGTGCTACATATGCATATATATATTTACTTACATACTCATACAAGATATAAACATACATGATTCAAAATATTCTTTAGATTAATATACTAACTATAACTTTTGCAAAAACAGTTTCTTTCAGTTTGCAGTAGCTTCCCAAAATCTAATTCTGCTCCCATTG
Organism: Rhea pennata; assembly: GCF_028389875.1. Lineage (NCBI taxonomy): Eukaryota > Metazoa > Chordata > Aves > Rheiformes > Rheidae > Rhea > Rhea pennata. Next base: position 8,307,721 of record NC_084670.1, on the reverse strand, counting down.
ACATCAGAGGCAGAACTTCCAATAACCTCAGCAGCACAGAAAGAGGCCACCAGAAATGCAAATAAGGCATATGTTTAAAGACAGTAAGTATATATTTGTAAAATCTTCTAACTGTTCAAGGATGGACTTGGCACATTATCAGGTTAACCTCCCCAATATACTTCCAAAATAAAATGTAAAATGCTGAAAATACTTACCACTTTCAAAACAGGCATCAAATGTAAGATGTCCTTTTTTAGGCTGTCCACAGTAACCAGCTGGGAGAACAGTGTACTTGCTCACATTCCCTGCTATAATATCTTCACTTCCTATGTCACTACCTGTTACAATAAAAGCAAACAAACAAACAGAAAATAAATAGGTAGATAATCATGAGTATGAAACAAAAAAAAACTCTAAAAAACACTGAACAGATATTCCCCCCATGCTTTTCCACATAACATGGAATTTGCACCATTTAACACAGACACAGCCAAATGCACTTTGTTTTTAACATTTACTCACCAATTTCTGTATATTAATGGTATCATGCATTAAATCTTCTATAAGTAGCAAACCACACAAATATTCCACTTAAGTTCTTCTTTTAGTAAGGTAAGTGATACTATCCAGAGAACTTCTCCAAAAAGGAGAAGTTTGGAAAGCATTCTGTAGCCAGTCCCCCACCACCATGTTGCCGAGTGCTGAGGTATACTGATCTCTTTGGAGAAGTGAGTGATATATCAAGCAGAGACAAAGTCTCCACACACCAGAACCCTCACTCTAGTTTTCAGTGTGTTCTCATCAGCTCTATCTCTATTCAAAAAGAAAATAGGAATCCTTTATTGAAGCAACATGAGGTGGTTTGAATACAACACAAAAAGCGATATGAATGAGATCATGTAAAACAGATTCCGGAGTAGCCTCGTATAGAGGTCTGAAAACAGGACTCCCTAGTGCCAAGGATTCCCACTCAAGCCCAAGCTGCTCTTTCCTTAACACATCTCAGGGAAGTCTTCAGAGCCACCAAGCACAAGTCTGTCTTTTGGATTGCACCTCAGTAAAGTTGAGGATCCTGCACACAGCAAACACTCTTTCACTTCTTTCCAAGCCAATGCCCAGGACTGATGCTCTAACACAGTCTCCAGAGTCTTTCATGAACCTGTTCTCTTCTGACTTGTAGTAATATCTTTCCTGCTGCTGCTGGAGAAATTATGAAGTCCTCCAGCAGAGGTTACTGGGCAGAGGTTTTATTGGCCATCCATAAAATACCCAGCAAGGAACCTGCACATTCATGAAAATATATACAACAAAATTGAAATATTTTAACCTATTCTGTAATGTAGTTGCTAACAATAATAACTTGATTATATATTCTACAGCAGCCACTCTTTTTCTTAAAGCTCCAACCCTTTGATGTCTATGACCTTGTGAGGATCTGCTTTCTTTTTTTTAACAAAAAGTTTCCAACCTGCCCAGTTGTAAAAAAAAAAAAATACAGTGTTATGCAGATGAGCTCTAAGACCTCAGAAACCATAATTATTTTCAAAATTACAAAGATTTTTACATCAGTCTCAAATGACTTTTTGAGACTTGACTCTCTGTGTTCTAATGTTTGGGGTTGGCATAACTGAATCTGTATCAGTGCAATATTCCAAACTGCAATAAAGATGCCAATAAATCTAGTGAAAACAAAATTTTAAAATTTTCTTTGCAGGAAATCACATGAATTCAAGTTGATATTATACTAGACAATACTAAATGATTTTTTTCAAGTAGAACTAAATCATATCCTTCTTAAATCTGGTATTTCATACACATATATATCTATATCTATATCTATATATATATATATATATACATACACACACACACACAGATAGTTTTTTCTTTAAAAATATAAGATGAAATCAAATTGTATCTAATGAGACAGACAGCAAAATATAAAAAGGATGTTGAGTCCCCACTACATACTGTGTCTGTATCACATATGCATGGTAAAAGAGCACTAGATTTCATGCTAACCAGAAAATATAGATGTAAAAGCACAAAGGCCTGATTTTTAAGTTATTGGAAATACAGTGTATGCTACTGTTCCTCATTAATTGTTTCAGGTGCTCATTGAACAGTCAGCATGATGCAATTTGTCAGCTTCTTGCCTCCTGAAATTAAATGTTTTAACTTCTGTAATTTTGAAGTTTTACTGATACTTTTGAATATCTTTGCAATTTTCTTTTGCTCTTTTCTTAAAAAAAAAAAAAAAAAAAAAAAGTTGCTGCATACAAGTATATGTAATCAAGTGTGATCTTCAGTTGGATTTACTTCTTTCACAGGAGCACTCTACTATATATATTCTACACAGATTTTCTAGTATTTCAAGAGCTGGATCCCTATTGTAGCCTATTCCTCAGGATGGGCACTAATTGGATTTTTCTGTTCTATCTAGCTGCCTGTTTTCATGAACCTTAAACAAATTTAGAACTTTTTAGACTGTAACTCCCCCTCATATTTGGAAATCAAAAGTTATTACAAGAGAGAGACGTACATTCGTAGCGGTATGCAATGGAGTGATTACCTGAGCCTTGCCTCCTTAGAAAATGAAACTCAGGAAAAAATATACAGTAATAAAGAAACACAAAAAAATGTGGTTTTTTTATTTCATAATAAAAATATATAAAAACAGAAATTTTCTATACTACTTCATGATATCTGCCAAAATATGTCTGTAGTATGCATATTGAAAACTGTGTCCTCTCTGTCAAATTACACTAACAAATTGCAGTATCCAAAACATTTGTTTCCAAATAGGGATGGAAAAACACAGTAATATGGGGCTTTAAATATGGGGGGAAAAAAGAAAACAAGTTAGCATTTACATATTATACATGAATATGAAATAATGGAATAACTGTATAAACATAACTAGCTATTCATTCTTCTGACATTGGTTCAACACTTTCTTCACTGTGTACTCTTTGGAAAACAAATATTTAACAATAGAAAAACTATCTTTGGTGTTAGAGAAAATGAAAAGGAATGTGTAGAAGGCATATGATGGAATAATGGGGTGATAATATCTTATTTCACTCTGATAAATAGGGCTACTGAGGCCCTTAGAAATAGACTTTTGGTCAGTACTGATTTTTTGACATTTAAATGGGTTACAGGGGATGATGAATGTGACATAAAGCTCAATTTGTTTTATTTTTATATTGAAAACTATTTCACACAAATGTTACAAGCAATTCATATTGGCCCTGAATGATGAAAACAGCTTATTAATTAAAACTGACCTTTCTATACATAAATGTATTCCACCTCTTGAGGCAAAACACCTTAGCTGAGGTAACAAATTATATCAATGTATTACTGACACCACAGCTAAAGGGTCTGTCAGACTTTCTATTATATACCCATATTTCCAGAGATATATAAATCCTGAATTAAAAATATGTATAGCCAGGTTAACACTTGGCATATAAATTCCCAGTCAGGGAAGAAATTTGAAACTTTATTCTCTTCGAGGAGTAATGTAACAGAGAGAATTTATACCACTTCTTTTTCACCATCCAAAAAGAAATTATAAATTGTGTGCCATTAGTTTCTTAACAAAATTATTATTTGCAATTTCAAGATGCTTGTTTTAGATTGAATAATTACCCATAGGTAGCTACCTAAGTCGTTGAAACTGTTTTCTTCAAATGTAAAATTGCTACTTACTCATGATATTTTCAGCTGTTTCTACCCTACAGAGTTTGGCAGGGCTGCTGATACAATTTCTTTAAGTTCAGTGACACTGCAGGCAAAATTAGGCCTGAATAGGGAATCTCTGTATGACCACAGTCATGTCACTTGATACGATGCATCTCTCTGCTCCGTGCAACCCTTCAGTCAGAACAGCAGCCACAGAAAACGCTTTCCTCAGTTTCTGTTCAGGGCCGCTTTTCGCGGGACCCATACTCTGACTGCAGCTAGTCACATTAACCATTTCAAACTCAATATGCAGACTCAAGGGTACAGAGAGAAGTTAGGGAGAAGCTGCAGATCTGCCCCAAGAACAGATGACTTGCCAGGGGCCACAGTGAAAGCGTGGGAGACAGGGGAGCTGACTGAGGGCAGAGGAGTGAGACGACCAACCTCCTCCTGCTGCTAAATACTCACTTCTAAGGGCCAGCTGAAAACGGTAGGCTTCTTGTAATTCCTAAAAGTTAGCTGGGAAACACTTTTTAGATAAAGCTGAAGAAAGGCAATATTCATAATGCTGCCACCACCAGACAGTGGGCAGAAGAGTCTCTCCACATCTCCCTGTCCATCTGACTGACTGCCCCTGGAGTTTTTATGTGATGCAGAAGGAAGCTGTCAAGTAACTGTCTCAGCAAAGTGTTTCCACCTGCTCCTCCCTGGCCTCATGCAGCCAGTCTTATATTCAGGAGTGAGAATAAAATCATCAAATGGCCATTAATTCAAAGTCATTTAATAACATTCATCTCCCCTCATATGTTCTTTATTACACAGTACTTTGACTATTCAGAACATATTGTAGTATTTTGTAGCATATTAACTTTAATTAATCTCTAAAGATGTGAAACTACAGAGTCGTCTTTGAGCTTCATGTTATTATATAGCACAAGAGCGTTACGTCCCCAGCGGTCCTCTGGCAAGCTCTGCCGGGGGCACGAAGGCCAGGCCAGGCGACTGGCCTAAGCGCAGCCTGTGCCGCCCTGCGTGACAAGCACGCAGCTTATCGGACGGGGCTTCGGGCTCGTCTGTCCCGCAGGGGCGGCGAGCGTCGCTGGGAACGCACGGCCGTCTCCACGCGGACAGAAGTGAGCACGTTGCCTTACGGCTCCGGCTCAGCGCTCGGGCTAATGGAGAGAGGTTGTCCTCACAACCGGGGAGCCCTACGTAGACTTTCTTGACTGAAGGCCCCACAGAACCTTGTGGGGAAGGGAAACAGCACTTCAATCAGAAACAAAATTAACGGGCAGGAAGAGAATCCACGGCAGCACATGCTGCTTAAGGAGATCGGATTCTTCTTTGAGAAAGGGCTAGATAAGACAAGTAAAAGCAAAAATAACTTAGCAAAGAAATTTCCTCAGACTGTACTTCTCATTTTGTCCATTTTTTTTTAGAGGTTGTAAATCACACGGCTATTTTATTCTAATTCTTCATAGCTTAAACTCCTGGAGTACCCAGCAAATCCCTTGGATTTACTTTTAGGACAGTATTAAAAGTTAACGGCAACTTTCTATCAAGTATAAAATCTGCAGTTGTCTGAAATCTACATAAGGAACTATATGAGGTTTTAAAATAAGACCTGGACAGAGTTTTCTGGTATCTGTATTCATCACTGTGTTATCATCTTGGCTCTATTTCACATCAGCGTAGTGAAAATGAACAAAGTCAAATCTAAGGAACGAGGATTCTTGGGAGGAAGACTTTGGAAAGTTCCAGAACTTCTTACTTCTCTCCAAAATTGAAAGAATAAAGCCAACTTTTTTTTCCATTTAGGAAAAGATGAAAGCATAGTATTTCCTACAGACATTAAATATGCAAATTTAGGTAGGAGTATATTTTCTAAAAGCTGCAGAGTTTCTAGAGGAATCTGTCTCTTTAGCAAGTAGTGGTTATTCTCTGACTTGGGTAAAAAAGCCCACTTCCAGTTGTGACAAACTTCCAAATCCATGGAGATACCAGCCGGCAGCTACGCTCATGCATATGCTGGAAGGAAAGCACAGACTCATTAAAACAGACATAGAAAAATACAGACTGAATTTCCTGGAAACCCCACATCATTCTTATAATCGGACTTTCTGCCTAACGAAGCAAGCCGAGTAGAAAGGGAGGAAGACAGGATAACTGCAACTCAACTTTGAAGAAGTCTTCTCTAAAGATTACAAATGTCTGCAAGAAGCCTCTCAACTTACTCTTATTAGATCCTAATTTAAGAACAAAATTAGGATACATATTTTTACTACTGATTTTTCTATCATTAGCAAAAGAGAACTCCTACTGCTGTTAACAAGTTACCATTTATTGCATCAGGATGAACAAACAGGAAATACAGTTCCTCAATTTTGGTAATTTTAATGTCACCTCTTCTGTATGGTCAGACAAGTACTTCTGCAGTACTCAGAAGAATACTTCACAGAAAACAAGCAACTTTGCTCCAGCTTTGATCATGAATCTGGTAGAGGATGGCGCTTCTGATTGGTTTTGATCAACCTGAATATTCTACTTTGGGTCAAACTGTTCAGAACAGGAAATGAACTCAGACAAGTACATCACGATCAAGTCATTGGATCTACAAAATGCTTTGGAAAGGAGTGTATTTTCCTTAAGGTTAAACCAGCCTCAATGCAATAAAAGTGTTACAGATTTTAAAATACAACCATGCCAGCAGCTTTAATTTTCCTTGACATATGTTGGCCAACTAAGACAGAAAATTTCCATTGTTTAAGGATCTAATATCCATCTTATTATCATCCAGGGGCAAAGAGGAGTTCTCAAATACTCTAGCAAAGAGACTTATCCACCTGGAGTAGTACAGTTATTATAAACCCACATACAGCAGTGAATCTGAACTCTCACCGTAGTTTGCAACAAACAGAAACACAATCAGGGTAAATTCAGATAGGGATACAGTCAGACTGGGAACTCTATTAGCTCCTATATATCACAAGTCTGTGTATGAACATTCGTCAGCTCATCTTTTGGATGGGCGATATGCCAATAATGGTATCTTCCACCAACAAGAAAACTGCAAAGCCCTTATCTATACGTCTATGTAATTTTAGCAAAATTCTTAGATACCTGCATTTGTAGAGAAAACTCCAAGAAATCTCTACGCTCCTAATAGCTGGTTATGTTCTGCTGTTCTTTATTTTTTTAATAATTTAATTTGTTATATCAAGAACCAGGGCTGCAGCAATGCAGATAATCAGGAAGACTTGTTATGCATGGCATCTGTTCTGAATGCTCTACAGACAATTTAAAAATCCTGCAGTAAGCAGCAGTCAGGAACTTGGAATTCCAATTCCACAGGCTTCAAAAAAGCTAAGGAAAAGAAGAAAAAATAACTATCACTTGTAATTTCACAACCATTTATTCTACAGCAAGTTTTTGGCATGATCCTGAGAATCTAAACACACAGCAGAGAGTAATGTCAGTCTGAAATTACAGTCTCTGTGATCTGAAAAGAAATGGAAAAAATTACATTAAGACTTGGACTAGGACTTGTTAGGTCTTGGAAGAATATCCAACATGGTACCAAACACACTTGCTGCTTCACATTCCCTTACTATGCCCATATTGTCACTATCGCCTCTTTCAGAGGTCGAGCAGAACCAGGAAACTTCTTCATGAACAGCAAAACAGCATTCTCACACTGCCTAATCTAACTTTACAAATTCATAGCATATTGTATTATTATTTAAAACCCAATTTGAGATATAGCATCTTTGCAGTATTTGTCTCTTCATTTATTTGCCTCCCACAGCTTGACCAACAGACTGGTTGCCAAACATCTGCCTCAAAACTGTAAGAAGATACCCAATGCCAAGAAAACAGGCAGAATAAAAGGCAAGAAGAATTTTAGCCAAGATGAGCAGGTAAATTCTGAGCTTCACAAAGGTTCTGAAACTACTCAGGAAAAATAAACTGAAAGCTCACTGCTATGGATTTTAAAAAGCTTATGGCAGGTTATATAAAGAAGAAGGAAACACTGTCATTTCTTTTTTTTTTTTTTTTTTTTTTTTTTTTTAATTTTACTACATAGGTTACTGTTTCTACAGAGGTTACCAGACAACAAATCTTTTTATCTTAATGCAATTTCTTGGGTAATGCACCATTAACTTTTTCTTTCAGGTTAGCAGACATAATCACACCTAAGTACCTCATATCTTCAAATATACATGTCCAAACTGATTTGCTCAAGCAGAAGGTATGGCATAGTGTCCAATCAAAGCTGAGAGTGAAAAAAATCTTGTTCTTCTATGCAAACATGTCAAAGAAAAGCAAGTAACCAATAACCAAATCCATCACCTTTATCTAGAAGATATCATACGAGGTCCCTACATAAGGCTTGGTAGTACTGCAGAGAACATTTTGCTTAAAAGCTCATAGCAAGCAGATAGCAGGCAGTCCAGGGATGAGTAGGAGCAAAAAAGTATGTAAGGTGCTTAGTCCAAGACAAAATCATTAGCTGACCAGCTGATTAAGTATGAAAAGATGATGAAAAATCTCCACTATGCAGCCCATTCAAAAAAACTTGATCTAGACAGTTATCAATGACAATATCAACTTTCAAAATAATGTCAAGAGGGCTTTGTTGCCACTTGATGCCTCTGGAAATAGTCTCTCAAAAGGCAATGCCTTCTTGTCAGAGGTATCTGGCAGTAGAATTTTTATATCACTGTAGTGAACCCCAAAATGTCCCAGAAAGTGTGAACACTTTTTTCTCATAAAAGGAAAAAGTAACAAAGGGTTCTTCAAAGCCAGTAAGCAAGAAAAAAGAATATCCATTACTCTTTCTACTGTACTCCATAATCTCTGATCTCTCCACTAAAACACTCATCATCAGAGAGGAAAAATTACTGAAATGTTGATAGTGCCAAATAAGTTAATTGAAAACGTTTATTTAAAATCATTGTAAGAAGCAGTGAATTCCATCTAATATACAGATTTATTCTTTAACAAGTATTTGGTATCTTGATAATATCAAAGATATCACATGATGCAATAGTTGCTATAGTAGCAATACTTCTTTAAACAAAAATCAGATAAAACAAAGACATAAAACATATAAATAGTAAACATAGATGTGATGCATCATATACATCCCCAATAGCAGAGAAAGGAGTAAAAAATAGATAGGGAGCTCAGCTATTCCTCATAGCTGCATCTGAAAAAAAGGTAATTGTATCACCAATATAACCTATCTAGGAGATAAGATACAGCTCAGAGAAGGAGATCTGCATAAGAAGAATAGAAGATGTTGAAAATAAGTCCAGGAGTGCCTAAGAATTCAAGTTCTAGGTCAGATTTGGGGGATGTTTCTTACTGAGCAAGAGAAAATTCTAGGTCTCGGGATTCTGAGGCAAAAGAGGAACTGAAGAGTTAAACTCAATCCCTTCTGTAGTACTACCAAACATCAGTGGGCAAAACTTTTTTCTTAGGCTTGTGTGTGAGTGAATTCTTTAAGTAACTAACTTCCCAAAGATTAGCACTGCATGTGATCTGCTAAAAAGACTGAGTCAAACAGGCAGACAGTTGTGGGGTTTGGAAGTGTAGTTGGTAGATGTCAGATGAGGGGAAAAACTCACCTGAAAATTTGAGAAAAGAGGTTAGTGGCTGAGTCACACACTAATATTCATTGGTAGCATCCTAAAATGCTGTAAGTATTTCTTATGCTGCATAATCCTGAACCAAAACAGCTTTATACACCTGTTTTTTGTAGCAGTAGAAAGTGGGTGGAAAAGAATGGAAAGACCCATCATTACACACTATAGCTGCAGTGGTTGCCATAAGTATGGAGCATTGACTTAACAAAAGCAGGACATATCGCTGAAACTGTCAAGTATACTTATACATATACAAGTATATGACAGTACAATCAGACACTTGTCTATACCAGATATTTTCAGAAATCTTTCCTTAGCAAGGTTTTTTAACACACGATGATTTCATGCAAAATGCTTACCGAAAGGTATTTCTGAACCTCCAGAAACAGCAAGCCAAAGGATACCAATTCAAATAGTTCTAGCTGATGTAGCTCAAACTTTAATTTCAATGCATAGTACCTCAGGTTTCATATAGAAGATGTTATACAGATGAACTTAACCCATATCTACAGTGATGAAACAACAGTAGATCTGGCCTAGGTACCATTCTGACCATTCCTTCCTATGCAGTAAAATCACATTTTACTGTAAATTCTATTTTTTAATACAAGAGCATTACTTCCTTCATGGATATTTTATCTACACTATATATTCTAGAACAAATATTTTTTCCAATTTAAGAGCACAAGAAAGATACGTCATATATATGACAACAGTCAGATCATGATAGCCTAACCAGGAGTGCGCACCATACCAAGCAGGTGGTCTTTGTCCTTCAAGAACAGCATAATTAGAATTGTTTTAATGATAGAATAACCGAAAGAAGCCATAACAAAATGAATCTTTGAATAACTCATACTGAGGCAAGTTAAATGTAACAAAAGCACCTGATATATAGCAACAACTGTAGTAACCCTGACCCATGACTATATAGCCTTAGTGACTAATAAAGTTGAAATCTCTACAAGTCAAGTTTCTCTTAAGACAACCAACCGATCCTGGGAAACTAAAAGATTCAACAGATGATCCTGATATAACAGAGGAGTAGGTTTATTTCAGCTTTCCCAAAAGGCCAAGGCTTAATCTATTTTAGTTGTCCTAGGTTTCACACCTCTCAGTCCTGATCATCATTTTCAAACCACTTGCTCACAAAAGCTATCCCACAGTAAGTACTAAAGTACTACAGAAGTCTTTCAAGAGTACTGGAGAGGTCAGGTAAGAAACATGTAAAGAGTGTTTTTTCTCTGTATGAAACACCTCTAATTTCTTAATATGTTTGCTCACTGAGCAGAGCTTTCCAGATGTGTATACCATATTTTGCAAGACAAGAGCTTATCTGCTATGATCCAAACAAGGCTGAAGGAAAACAGCTATAGCTGTGATGCTGTGCCTGTGAAAATAAGCTATATTATGCATATTCAGGTTCAACATTGACATAATACAGCTGTGGATTCTGTTTTGGTCTGGCTTTGTTCTCATTCTCACATATTTCCCAGAAGCAATCAGCCTGGTGACACTGGACGCAGCATAGACATGGTACCCAGCAAACCCATTATTCAGAGGTATTTTGATTTTTTGCTCTCTGAAGAGTGGATGCTATACTGGTTGCTGGTACTGTACTGTTTGCTGTGGATGTATCTGTCCAAATAAAAAATATATTTGGTTATCATTAAGTCTAGCATTCAGGAGACTTGATTTCAATTCCTCACTCAGCCACTGTCATCTTCATGGCAGTAATGAGTCCTAGTGCCATGGAAGAGAGGGTCTTCCATGAGGGCTCCATGGAGTAGTGAAGTCTGTGGGGAAGCATGTCAGTGACTTTGCACAGCGCCATGGCACTTTTCTCTTCAAGACCCCAAATTTCAGAAATGATTAATCAGAAAATTGAAGAAAGAGAGTGATACGGTGCTGCAACTGCTACTGTTATCATTGATGAATGTGAAGAGGAAGCCAGATAAGTGAAAATTAGGCAATATAAGTTCACTTGATAGTCATTCTTGTGTATTGTGCACCATATTTCATGTATCCTTCTTTAGATTGAATATTTATTTTTCATTTGCTCTTGAATACATACATTTTAAACTTTTTTTTCCTTGCTTGCTATTTACTTTTAGTTTAGAGGTATGCATGTCTTCTGTCAGTCAAATTAAGTCAATGAACAGTACCCTCAGACACAGCATGAAAGAAGTTAATTTCTTCACTTTGGAGTGAATCTTTTTTGACTAATGTACATTTAAAATAATTTGGGGATTTTAGTACTAGTTTTGGAAATAATTTGTTCCCTGAGGTTGTTGAAATTAATTACACTCTTAATTATTGGCATAATTTTAATTACTTATTGAAACAACTCCTGTAACTTAGCTGAGAAGTGTCTTTCCCTCTACTCTCCGAAACAGTCCATTCCAAAAAGTAGTACTTTAAGACATTGATAATTTCTTCTACCAAGTATTACCTTCTCAAATAGCTAAATTTGCCCTGTATTTAAGAAACATTTCAACAGAATCTAGTATTTTGTATCAAATCATTAGAGCACTGGGACAGTTCATTTTACTCACAAAGTATGAGTACTATAGAACAACAGAGTTGTTTCAGACCCTATTTTCTAAAGTAAAAATGCCAGCAAAGCAAACAATCTATTAACACTCTTGCATCAGAATTGTAGTAATGGGAATTTAGCTACAGAAAACACTACTAACTACTATACCGTATACAGCATTTTTTTAACTAAGGAAGTGTTCAGTTGGTAATTTATTTGAAGGAATGTGAAAGGTATATGAAGTATTTCTAGTTTTCAGAACACAAGTCAAAATTCTGTCTATAAGACCTATAGAGAGAAAGCTCTGAGATCAAACTACTGATTACTTCTACTGCTTAGAAATAAAATAAGCAGCAGATATAGCCATATTTTGTGTAGTTACAAAACATCTGTGATTGAGCAGTACTGCAGATTGTGGGTGCAGGTAAGTAGTGCAGCGGGAAGCCAACCTCACAATCCTATCTTACACAGACAGTTCCTCTGAAATAACCCCACTGGCTCTGGATTTGTATAGGCTATTTTAGAGTATTTCATTAATCAAATGCATGTTATCTGATACACAGTTTATATGCATGAAAATATGATGGTCACATGATAGGTGTTACCTAGCTCTGAAGTTTACTATAATCACACAGTAACATTACTGATTATTCCAAATAAAGACATATCACTAGAACGGTAATGAATCCAGTTAGGCTTTCTTTGAATGGATTTTGAAGACTGATTCCTGCTGTTCTGATCAGGGGTTTCATAGGAATTTATGCTGCACTTGCTTTGGTGCATGTTCAGATTCAACAAATTTTTCAAGCTGATTATGACACAATATGTAAGAGCAAAATCCTGCCAGTTTTCACTAGTGGTTGGGAGATTCACTGCTGAGTAAATAGCTTTATGAATTAGGAAGCTAATGAAATACATCAAGATAACTATCTATATAGCTTATTTGTTTAATAATAATTCTTTAAGACAACAATTTTCTCCTCCCACTCCCTTTTGCAGGACTGATTTTTGCCAAACATCTCCACAAAATTAGTCAGTTAACCATACTGTGAGACCAGGGGCATATAGGTATATTTGAAAACATATGTACCAGACTATATAACTTTTATTCTCTAATCTTCGTACACTACTCGTCTTAAATCAGAGCCAATCATGAAATCACTTTACTACACACATAGACACCTGAATAGCTTTACTTATGTAAGTAGTCACATCAAATTCAATGCAATTTCATACTCATTGGCATTTGCAGCTTCAGGACCCTAGATTTAATATTAAAGTCCACATCTCTGAATTTGCACAGCCTATGGCAAAATGAAAATGGAATTATGATTATTATTTTGGTAGGGCAGAGTTTTTCAAACCATTCCAAAATATGAATAGTAAAATCACTTCAAAAAATATACTTAAAAAGTTAAGATTTAAAAATATAGCACTCCAGAGTTATAAAGTGGCAAATTTATCTTCTGTGGCAATGACAAGAAAATGATGAGTTGTGGGAACAATGTGCCACAGAAGTTAGGGCATGGAACACAAAAGATGTGTACTGACAACCAGCTATCAGTTAGGTTTGATTTGGGTTACCTCTATTGTAGATTAAGTGTAAAGACAGTTAGAGTCTGGAAGGACTTACTAGCTGAGGGGCAATGCAATCTAAACATGGCAATTCTGTATCAAGGCTCTTCATGCCAACTGATTCGAGGGATTACTTGAGGAATCTAAGCTGGTTTCTAAAGAGCCACACAGTTCTAGAAATGGGCAGCACAATTAATTCGCCAGAAACAAAAGTGATGTATCGTGATGCAAACACCTACATGGATCTGCTGGAGATAGTCTGCATCCAGCAGCATCACTGCTGAGTAGATGAAGCAGTGCTAGACCTAAGTGACATCAGGAGTAAATTTCTGTACCAAATTCCTCTCTATATCCTATAGCACCTCATTTATCAGTGGTTTGGTGTTTTCTATTATCAGGGTATCCTAGCTCTTTATTTTTCAAATGGAAATTTGACCATAGGTTCATTTCAGTATATTGCGTAGACAAGTTGTCCATTTCTGCTGTAAAAGATAACAACTGTTGGAATCTCATTTGCTAAATGAGTAAAGTAGCTAAAAATGCTACTTAAGCCATTTGAGTGCATCCTGAGGTTGGTTTGGATTTTTGCATGAGACTTCTGCCAACTAAGTACAGTGATAGTACCACTTAAATAAACTTGCAGAAACTTCTGTTTTATAAATTTCAGTACAAAACCTATTACAGTTCTCACTATGTCTCATTTTACTTTTTACAAATTCAAAAACCTCCTCTCATAAGTGATAATAATTAATAGGGTGCTTTGAACTTCAGTGAAAGAAAAAATGTTGGGAGGCTTGCGGTAAGTAGCTTTCAAAAGCTTTGATTATTTGTCAAGGAAAGAACTCTTTGAAATACAGCTAGGAAATGGTAAACCATTAAGAAGTGGCAACCGGAATTTCCAATACATTCCTGTTTCTTTTTCTTTTTCTGAAATTATATCTTCTGGCTGAATAAAGCCTTCATTAGTATTTCTCAGGTCTCCTTATATGGCAAATTATGTAACAGAAATGCGATCAAAGCTACAAGCACCAAAAATATACTAGTAGCTCTTCTTCAGTGAATTCTTCTAGTGGAGATTGTTTCCATTACATAATTGAAAAAGTTGGAAATAAGTTGAATATCAGTCTAATGGTAACAGAGTATAATGATTATTTTTCTGCAGCAACTGCAGTTAACTTCCTTCTGTAAATCATTTCAATGAATACTTCAACTTAAGCAGTAAAAACTGAAGTAGTTAACAGTGTTACAGAGTACTTCAAATTTACTAACAAATTTTTCCCTAGTACCCCACGGACTTTTATTTGAATTACTTAAGTTTAAAATGTATCCATGCTGTCAGTCAGTTCTGGCAAATACATTTGTTGAACAAAACCTTTTAAATTTAAAAATACATCTTGCAGCATTTTATAAACAAGTAAGTAGCTCTTCATGATGCATGAACATCTACAAGCCCAGGTTCAGTACCCTCAGAGTTTTCCACTGACTTTTTTAATCTCTGTAAGGTGGTAGGAGGATGTAGTAGGCAGATCCCATTCATCACAAATACTGCAGCCCCTTTTCCCAGACACTGGAAGTCCACCATGCTTATAGGACAGCAAATGGCAAGGCTACATATTTGTGTAGTTTAGGAAAACAATATTGTTTTTATACATTTGAAATCCAAAAAGAATTCAAGAAAAAACAATTCATTTGAAGAAATTAAATTTGCCTAGAGGATCAGAAATATCAATGATGTTAAATATTATTTTAAAGAAGACAAGATTAAATAATATTTTACTGTAATTAGCTGGTTTCTCCAATGTTATATTTCCTCATGATAAAAGCAAGTGAATGAGAAATTCCAGTTTTCAAAAAGGCTTAAAGAAAAATCAGTTGGTGACTACAGAACCGATTGTCTTACTTAGTCAGGCTTTTAATACGCCACAGGAAAGAAAGCAGCATATTCTTGACATTAGAATGTGTTCATGCTACATGTAATTAAATATTTTTAAAAGAATAATGATTGTTTTAGAAAGAATAATCAGAAATTACCTTTTCAAAATAGTTTAAGTTCAGCACTATCACATTAAAATCAATTAGAAAACATTGCAGAATTTACATAATTAATCATTCAGTCGTCCACATGCAGATATCTGAAAGAATGATCTGGATCCATAAGTATTTTACAGTTTTAATTACTACTAAATTTTGGAGTGAGATTTCAGCATTCAGCAGTGGTTTAAAGCTGTGCTCACTAAAGCCAAGTTAGATCAACTCTAAATCAACTCTTTTGAAAACTCTAAACTTTTCAAAATTCTAACCATTTTATATGAAAAGAAATGTGACTTAACATGGCAATGCATTGTACCTATCATGACATGCAAACAAATATGAAAAAAATACTTATTCAGCTGAGAACACTTCATCTCGATACCAAGGATCTTTGGCTTAAAGATATTTATTTATATACCACTCAGTACTGGGAGGAAATGCGCTTTTTGCTTTCACTAGCATTTCAGTCAGTGAAACAAAAGAAATATTAATATGCACAAAATGACTGGCAATTGTGGAATAATACCTATTAGAATTGTCAATCCAGACTGATATACAGCTACCCCAGACAGAAAACTATTACAGAACTCAGGGGATAACCTGCACCTTTTGATCTGTCAGGCCTTTAGAAGCAAGTTGAATCAGTTCTGAAGAAACTTTTACTAAATCAGACATCTTACTATATCTTGTAGAAGTGTCAGACATCAAGATCAGATGAGCAGATCAGCAAGAATTCAAGCTAAGAAGCTCCTAAAAGTAACTAAAAAATCTTAATCACTTTCATTCTCCTGTAAACTCCATTTGTGAAGATTAGGATGCCTTTAACCTGGATGCCCAGTTTGAGAAATATAGCTCTCAGTCTGGGAACCCAAAAAAGGAAGTATTCAAAGCTACTGCGTATCACAGAAAGCTGGTCCTAATAATTTAGAGAAACCAGGAAGACTAAGGAGCCAACTGTAATGGGAAATTCATTAATCCAGGGCAAAGCAAGTTGACTTTGCAGACTCTTACCAAACATTAGAACATATAAACTGGCTTAATTTGTCAGCCCAGATGTCTGCCTAGGCCAGAGCAGATAGTAGCAGAAAATGAACTCTGCAGTAGACAGATGTGAGATAATCCACCTTCCACACTAAGCCTCAATCTCATTGCAAAACATAGATTGGCTTAAACCATGATATAGAAAATAATGCTGAGTACAACAAGCTAATACAAATTCTAAGAATTTAGAAGGACTGAAAACAACTGAGATGTATATATGTAAACACGGAGAAGAATGGCACTTAAATTTGTTGAAAAAAAATATTATTCAGTATCAAACAAGATTTAGGAAGAAACTTAGGAAGAAACGCTCTTAGAATCATCTTTTTATACCTGCATATTACAGTTTTTCTGACATCTTTCCCTGACACTGACCCTCTCAAAGACAGGATACTGAATTAAACCAGTAAAGAATGGTCTATAATGATAATCTCAGTGTTGCCATGAAACTTGGATAAGTGACTTTTAATCCCTGTACCTCAGTTTTCTCATTTGAAAATTAGAGATAAAAATCAATATTTCAAGATGGGAACATAAGATTTAGACATTATTTGTGTGCTCTGATCTAGGAATAAAAACAGTAAGTCATAATATAGTCATATTGGCTAAATCAATTTATATAGTTTGATAATGTTCAGTCCCACTGTAAAGTATTTATTCTCCCTGCATCCATACATAAAAGATTTAACTTGTGTGACATATGGGTTCCAGCAACAGATTACTGGATGTCCTGAAGACAGATCCAAGACTGATATATTGTAAAGACATAATAAGTAGCCAGAATACACCATGAACAAGAACATTCCCTAATCTCACTATGTGCATGTAAAACAGTGTCAGAAACCAAATTTTAGGGGAAAAAAAATCTTTTTTCAAGAGTCAACTTTCCAACCCCTTTCCTAAAAGTGGACCAAAATTCCAGGTTTGCTTCCCCCAGTTTTCACAAGCCTTACTGATCTCTGAAATGTTTGTGTCTTTTCCCTATCATTTTGGCTCTTTGCATTTTTTGTTTCTCATTTGGTTTCTCCAGAGTAAAAGGACCCACAAATTAAAGTTGCAAAATGGCCAGACAGGCATTGCAACATTTAAATAGAAGTGTATCAGGAACATGCAACAAAACGTGACTTCACCACAAGCTCAAGGAACCAACACATTTACGAAGAAATCACCAGAACTGCTAGCTGTAACAAGTAAATGTGAAAAAGTTCAGGACAAGGTTAAAAATAAAATGTCAACACTGTAACACTACAGGTTTAAACAATATGGCAGGAAATACAGTATAAAAATATTTTTAAACTAAGTCTAGATAAGTTTTTCTCTAAACCAGAAATCGTAGAAAGGTTTGTGTTGAAGAAAGTTTTGACAAAGACATAGGAATAGGTGGATGAAGTAGGTAGGAAAGCTGACAAAGTCAAATGGCCACCAGAGTTCATTTCCTGCTTCATGGGACAGTCAGAGCTGATATTTTTAGCTGATGTGTTTAGCATAGTGTTGCACCAAAGAACAGATGAAAACACCGTCTATTTCATGGGCAAGTATATAATAAGCTACATAGTGTGATTTCAGGGCTTCATACACAGCACACATCAAAACAGGGAAGTCAAGAGCCTCATGGCTGATCCATTTAGATATAGCCTGCGGTATTGATTTCCAGAGCACAACTGCATTTTACGTATTTATCACCATTTTTTAAACTTCAATGGTGCAAAAAAACAAAATCAGCTCTATACAAAATGCATCTTGATTATACATGCAGCCACTTCTGAGGCAGAGGACAGCACAGGCACAGCAGCCAACCCAGTGGGCTAGAGAAAGGAACTTTTGGTCAAGGACTCGGATAGTTTGTGTGTGGTGCTACGAGATACTAAATCTTCCCAAAGACCGTCATTATCTTAGCTTCTTCCTCAAGATGTTAGTGTCTCTAATTTTCATAAATTTGTTGAGGGGCTCTTGTTTCCATGTGGGGTGGAAAAGACCTCGATTTTGTTTTATTACAACAGGAAAGACGCCCGTAGCTCGTCATTCATGAGGAAATACTGAATTTCAGTTTCGCCCGCCAACTTTTCTTCATGGTGCACAGTCAGAGTCGTGGTCAGCGCCTCGTGGACAGGGGGAGCAGCATGCGGGATCCGCACTAAGGAGACCCTCACAGAGCAACGCTCGTGAGGGGAGCACAAGGCCTCTCCGGCGCATCCAGGCGCTGGGCACGGGGCCGGGGAACACCTGCGGGTCAACCCTCCAGCCACCAGCTGATCCCGGGCTCTTGCGCGAGGGGGATTCCTGCCCGCCACGGTTTTGCCTGGCTTCTCGCCACCCGCCCCGGTGCGCAGAGGGGCTCCCGCTCCCTCCTGCCTCCCCGCCACGGGCCCACCCGCCCCTTCCGCCAGGCCCCACGCGCCTGGGCACTCTCCCCCCTCTCCCCTAGCTCCCCCCCGGCTCCTTGCCTCCTCTCCCCCCCCCCAAGGAAGATGCTCCCTGTCTCCCCAGGGCCGGGGCCGCAGCGGCGACCCCCGCGGCGGCGACCCCCGCGGCGGCGCCGGGGCAGCGCCCCACCTCGGCACCGGCACCCGCCTCGGCGCCGCCAGCCCCCCGCGGGGCGCAGGGCCCCGGCCCCGCACGGGGGGTACTAAATCCCTCCGCTGCCAGCCGCCCCCCGCGGGAGAAGGGGGTCTCGCCCCCCGCCCGCCGCCCCCCGCCCCGGGCCGCTGCGGCTGGCACTGACCCGTCTCTGCCGTCCGGCTCCTCTCCGCCATATTTGTTGTCATCCCCCCCCCGCCGCCCCCCCAACGGAGGGAGACGCTGCCGGGGCGTCGCCATAGCAACACACGTCACCGCCAGGGGATCCCAAGCTCCCGCCGCGGCGCCGCCCCCGCAGCGCCCCGCCGCGCCCCCCGCCCCGCTCGCTCCCTCCCTCCCCCCCTCCCCGCCGCCGAGCCGGGGCGCGGGGGGCGCG
This sequence comes from Rhea pennata, assembly GCF_028389875.1. Lineage (NCBI taxonomy): Eukaryota > Metazoa > Chordata > Aves > Rheiformes > Rheidae > Rhea > Rhea pennata. Next base: position 8,288,265 of record NC_084670.1, on the reverse strand, counting down.
GGCTCCGCGCCCGCCCCAGCCCCGGGGCGCCCGGCCGCAGCGCAGCGCAGCGCAGCGCAGGAGCCCGCCGTGTGCGCGGAGCACGGAGCCGCGCTGCGTGAGGGGCGGGCGCGGCGCGGCGCGGCGCTGCGTGAGGGGCGGGCGGCGGCCGCCTGTGAGGGGAAGGAAGCGGCGGCGGCGGCGGCGGGGAGAGGGGAGGGAACTGCCGCCGCCGCCGCCGCCGCCGCCCGCTCTGGCGGGCCGCGGTGTGCGGGGCTGAACGCGTCCCAGGCGGGGCGGCAGGGATCCGCCGTCGCGCAGGCCTGGAAGTGCGTGTGCGGCGCCGGGCAGCGCAAACAGGCCGGAGGACGTTTGTTTACGTACTTACTGATTTATTTACTTTTCATTTATCTTTCTCCCTGGCTTTTGCGGCCTTGCCCGCTCTTCCGTTTGTAGTTCTTGGGTTATTTTTGCAGCATCTGTTTTCATAGACCCTCTTCCTCAGCTGTTCCCTTTCTTTACTTTACTATAGCCACAGTCACCGGTTTTCAAACGTAGTCACATTCCTGGGCCAATAAATTGATGAAATACCTGTCTGAGGTGGTGTATCAAGGGCACCTGGTGATGGGGTTAGAACATTTACCTCTGGGCAGAAACACCCGTGCATGGATGCTGTGCTTTGCGTTGTACCAGAACTTGAAGTCACCAAGAGCCATCTAGATTCCAGCTCTGAAAAATATTTTCTAGTCTTTTCCCTGATTTGTCTCACTGCTGACAGTGAGCTACAGTAAGTACTTCCGTATCTTGTCCCTTAGATTGTTTCTCCAAGCCAGCAAATGGCCCTGGACCTGTGTTCGTCCTTGCTGTTGCTGTGCAGAAGATCCTGGGAGACGTCTCTTCAGAACACACTGCGTGCACTCTGATATTTTTCCGCTATCCATCTAGACCTGAGGTCTGATTGTTTGTAGTAAATGTTCCTGTATATCCACTGAGAAACATCATCAGGAGCAATGCAAGCTTAATCAAGACAAAAACATCTTTGTGTTCTCTCCTAGAGACTGTGTATGTTCATTACAACACCTCCAACCTGTCTGTCACGAAAAACTCGGACCTTACCGGATTGCTTTGTCTCTTCTTGACTTGTCTAGCCTGTTATCAGGTCTTGCTTTCTCTTTCTCTACAAAAACATGACCATATCCGTATCAGTAGTTAAGACAGTCTTTTAAAATGTCTGCTGCAACCCTTCTCTTCAGTTCCCTGATCCCACACTCCATTTCTCCTTAATGTCTAGTATTACTCACCTCTTCATTCCTTTATCTAAACTTCCCTTTTTCTCTAGATCTTACACAATTCTGCCCAAGTTTGCAGCTCCAGTCTGGTTTCTTATCATGTCCCCAAGTCCCCTCATTCTCTTTGTTCTACTTACTATTCCAGCTTTAGTGTCCCTTCATCCATATTTCATTCCTATCTATTAATATTCGTATTGCATTTTTCAACTGTAAATTTCTAAGAATTAAGTGCCTGTGGAGAAACCTTCCATATCAGTTCTTGAGGTGACCTTCTCTTTATTCACACGTTTCTCTGAGAAAGTCACTCTATGGTGATCACAAATACTGATCCAAAGGCCTTTTGCATCAATCTGCCGTTCTGTTAACTCAGATACCTGCAAGAAGGTGTATTGAAATCAAAGACATCTGGAGGAAAGCACTTTTACTTTTTTCAGTCAAATTCTGTGATTCTGTGAAATTAACTCCTGAATTAACGCAGCTGAAAAAAATAGAAATGCAACACTTTTTTTTTTTTTAATCTGAATTTAGTGCTATGGTATAGTCACCTCACCAAGCTGAAATGGTATTAAATATAGATGAAATGTAGTCTTTCTGATAACAATAAGCTAATCTGACTAAGGGAAAAAAATGGAAACTTCTTATAGAAAGTTCTTTTGAAAAGGGAAAGGTATCTGAATGGTGTAACTGCCGAATAAGGACTGAAGAACGAGGAGAAATAGTAATCAGGAGAAGCAGTTGCATATTTTTATTTATGCATTTTTAGAGCACCTGAAAATACGTTAGGGTACTCTTAACACCATTACAAAACACTGCTGTACTGGCTATCTTCCACATTTGTTATTTCAGCCATATTCCTTATTTCAGTTTATCCCTCTTCCTTGAACATCTTAGCAAGCAAAAAATACTTCACTTTTAAGGCTCTTTACAGCTTATTCCCACCCTATCATCTTTTAATATCCTATAGAGGAATCAAAGTCTTCCCCCTACACATTTCATTCAGTAATAACTCTCTACTTGTTACATTTTCAAACCAGCACCTTCATGCTTTCCCTCACTGCTGCTTCTCACTCCTACTCACATAATTTTCCTCCTTCAAATCCCTCCCTAAAAAGTCTCCTATGCTGTGATGTCTACTAAAGGAATGATAATGAATAGTCAGCTGTGTGCCAAGATTGCTGTCTACCATGGTGACTAGTGTTGTCCTATTCTGATCCCTGTCTGTCTCTTGCATCCACTTAATGTCTTAGACTGAAAATCATTCAGGATAAGTCCCCTCTTTCCACTGTGTGGGTAATGGGTTCCAGAGTGGACCCTTAAAAACTATTATATGAACAAATAAAAATAAATTGAGGTAATGGAAAAACAAATGGAAATGTTGGCCAAAACCAGGAAGATTAGGCAATTATTCAGTTATGATTCATCAGCTTAGGCAAATTTACATAAAAATTAATGTGACTGACAACTCCCTTCATTACAAATATTGAGGAAGAAATTATTTTTCTGAGTGTGGATTTGTGCCATCTTCCTATTTATTTATAATCTATAAGAGTCTCTGAAGACATTTTACTTTTTTTATCCCTGCTTACATTTTAAACATTAGATATTCCATTTTGTTTATCTTTTGTCTACAGCCTGCAAGACTAAACAGAAACTAAAGAACATGAGTGAGCATAATACCACAAGAGGAAAGACTGAATGAAAAAAAAAAATTCTGATTACATTTTCAATTTTTTTTTATGTTGAATATAACTCAAATATGTTAAAGTAGAATGATTTGCATTACAGATTCAATACTTTGAATTCAATAGAGTGGCTGCTGTCAATACATATCTATCAAGATCCCAAAGATCTTCCAGGAAAATCAATGAAAATCCAATTTCACAATCCTGATATTTTCAGAGTGTTTTAAAAAAATGGGGAAAAAAATTCTATACATTATAAAAAAGCCAGTAAGGTGCATTATTGATTTTTCACAAATTGTTTGTAAGTGACCGTTAAGGCTAGGTGAGAGGAAGATAGAAAACAGGAATTTTGCACACCACAGATAAGGTATGGTAAATGTTCTTCAAAATGGGAATTTAAAAATCCAAGTGTGATTATGCAGAAATACTATGAGTTCTTTTTGTATCATTTTGCCTGTGTAGAATAAGGGAGTGCGTGCATTCAAGTATATGTCGTATCAGTACCTCAGCTTTGAGTACTGTCAGAAAAAAAAGGTCTTGAAAATGATGCTTCTACTAGAAATAGGCCATCCGTGTTGGCTGTGCAAGCAGAGCAGAGGAGGTGGAGTCCAAAAAACAGGCTGGCCTGGATGCTGGGATGTTATGGTCTTGTGGCTTCAGAGAGGAAATTTAATCTGATAAAGAGAAAAAGAGAGTCAAAATGAAAAATCAAAGCCTAGACTGAGGTAGGAAAATTGAAGTGAATTTTAAAACATGCATACATACGGGAGGAATGATATAATCTTATTACTGTAAATTCAATACATTCTTTCTGTTCCTCTAGCATTTATTGCTCTCATTAGTTATGTAATATCTAAAAGTAGATTGTAATTTTTTTTGTGTCAGGACAGTATCTTTAATGTATTCTGAACATGCCTAGTATATCTTTAGATGTTCTATACAGAAATAATGTTACCTCTTGGGTTTTTCTCTGTGATTTCTAAGCATAGGAAAAATTAAACTGCAGGAAGTCTGGAAAGGTCAGACTGTCTATGCTCGTTCTGTGCATGACTTCAGAAATAATCAAAAAGTTATGCTGAGATAACTGATATGAAACCTGAGAGACTGTGATCACAAAATCTGGATCAATTTGTACCCATGCAGGCAATACACCGTCTCATTTCAATCCTGAAAATATTTCTTAATTTTACATTTTGTGAATATTTTGAATTATTTGCTATTAATGAGGATTGACCTTGGGGATTTGCATCAATATTGTGTAATTGCACAGAGAACCTGTTAGCCTGAAGGAACCCAATCTATAAATTACAGCCATACTGAATATGGAAGATGAGCAGTTTGTGACTCCAGGACTCTGAGCACTACCTTCCTCTTCTACTCTTCCACAAACACTTCTGAGCTTGTAAAACCAGATCACCAACATGTATCACTTTGTTAAGCACACTCTTCTAGTCTTTTAGTATTCCTCCAAGCAGTGCAGAGCTTTGACAAGGGTTTGGTTGTCAACCTGCACTTAGGTACTGCATTTAACTAGAAAAGGACAAACCTCCAAGGGAAAGGTCAGTGTTAGCCAACTAGGTGCAGAATGGAAAACAGGAGTGTTACCCAAGGAAAGGAGCAAACAGAGATTTTTTTATTATTATTATTATTTGCAGGAAATAACCTTCATTTTTAAAGTTCCTGTTAAAGAGAGGGATAAACATCACAGTAAAGCTGAGTTTTTTCTACCTAGGAAAGATGAAGGGCTGAGTCAGTTTTCCTGGGATTTGAACATATGGGTCAAGACAGTTTAGGAACACCAAACCTGAAACTTAATGCTAAGCTAGGAAAAAGTATTCTGTACCATTCAGAGGCTGCTGTAAGGGGCCAAAAGATCCCTTCTGCACTGGAAACCTGCAATTCACTGAAATGCTTCAGTAGTGAAAGCACTTTCAAATAGTTTCTAATCATGTAGCTACTAAATATTCTCTGTTACCTTGTGGATGGCCCCAGAACTTTTACTCAGATGTTTCCAAAGGCTTTTCATGATCCTGATACAGTCCTGCTGGCAGCGATTAATACACCAATGTTTAGAAATTATAAAATATATGCCTGTGTGATCTTTCCATATGTTTATTGTAAGATATTTAATATCAAAATATTAGTTTATCATGAATCTTTCTGTATCTTTGTGAACATTTGCCAGACCTTATGTCTTATATCTATATGTGCGGATATATTATTTTATGCATTGTATTTAAAAAAATCCATGAACTCTAGCCCTCTCTTATCTTTTAATTCTTTTTAGCATCTACTTTGTTGGTAAATTTTTTTTTAATGTAATGAGTGAATGTCTGAAAGGATGACAGAGGTAAAATCAGGCCCTAATTTGGGGTGAACTGAACAATTGTTTGTTGCTCTGAAACAGTGATTACTGGGCCCCCAACTGAAATTTAATTATTTAGATATAAGAACAGTTCATAATGTATTTAAGAATCATGCTAAGTTGCATCCTTTTTTAAACAAGTTCATATTTTTGTTTTCAGTTAGCATTTCTCAAGGTTCCAGTGGCATGGAAAAAGGAGCAGTAAATCACTGTGAGACAATCACTGCATGTAGCAGCTGGGAGAGAGGAGGTAAACTGAAATTGCAGGATTTACTTTAGATTGCAATAAGCTTATGTTAGCTAACACATGGTAACTAATACATAATAAAATCCTAGTGCAGAAAGGCCATTTTTATTTTTTCACATTTGTTAGCAGATCATGGTAAACAGTTGGCTCACCCTAATATGCACTTGTCTTCCCTAGGATTTTTTTCACATGCTAAGTGGCAAGGAAGTATTTTTTTCTCCTGTCGTATACAAGGGCTATGAGTGCTCAGATCTGAATGAAATAGATCCATGCCAATGTAAGCTACGTGGACAGAATGATCTTTTTTTTTCATTTAAAAGAAACCAAAGAATGAATTCAAAGGGCCCATGTAGATGACTGTCTTTGGTAGATGAGTTCACATGTGGGCTTGAACTCAGTGCACTAAGTGGTTGGATACCATGTCAGCCATTGAAGACCTCGTTCACCTATGACTTGTGCCTGTTATTTCCACAGTGCACTTTTGCAGAAACAAACTTGGCTTACCAGTTATTCCTTAAACAATGCAGTACCACCAAGAGAAGGCCTTCCAGGGCACACTTTATCTGACTGTTTTATATGTACATTCAGTGAGCCTCCAACACAGCCTGTTTCAGGGCCCCAGCACCCCCACTCAAGCTGCTGCATAAGCATACAGCCTGCAGCAGCTGCCATTGAAACACACAAAAAGCCCAGATAACTCGTGGTCATCCTCCTCCTCCATGCTAAACAGGCATTTGAATAAAACTTGAATTCTTTGAATTTAACTTTTGGTAGAGAAAGTTCCCAAGGCAGAAGATTGCCTGTGATCATACGATGGCACAGAGCTGTGGCCGCAGATAGGCTCTGTCTCCATCCTCTGTGCAATTATGATTGTACAGAATTATCAGCATCTACTGGCAGGACAATTTCACCTTCTAATCTCAGACAACCAATACTGGCTGCAAAATATTGCATGTCCTGAGCCTCATTTACCTCAGTGCCATCTTCCTGTAGGGTCTGCCTCCAAAGCTTCTATTGCTCCATTCGCATTCACTATCAAAACCAATTCAAAAGGAGGAAAAAACACCATTTGGCACAACTTTTGTCCTGGCAGAGTGAGCATCAAGGGTGTTGCCAAGACCATTAGCAGCTTTCACTGATAGTTTTCAGAACTTTAAAGGCTCTTGACCTGCATTTATATGTTCAGGCTTGGTTCACCCAGACAAGGCTACATTGGCGAGCTACCCTAGCCACTTCTTGGAAGCATGGGCTCTTGGGCAACTGCATGACACCTTTAGGTCTTTTTGTCCTGCATGGGGACGGCATCCTCTTCCAACTTGGAGGAATATCAGAGATGCTGAAGTAGCACCCTGCACCGTGGACTGTATTGCTGCCTGAGACAACATCTCCCCAGATAACACCAGTCCTCACATATGTCTGAACCAGGGTCTCAGTTCTTGTGAGGCAGTTGTTGAATGCTTGGCCGTTGTGCCTCTCAGAAGAGCATGCTAGCTGATGGTGGCTAGCCAGATGGTCAAAGATTAGTGCCCTCATGTAAATTGCAGCCTGACCATTTTGCTATAGGCAGAGATCTGTCTTTAGTATCTTTAGAGATTTGTTACACCAAGACAAAATTTGTAATATCACTTTAAAATCACAATTTTGTATGTTTCCAGACATAAAACACACAGGGTTAATTTCTCTATCTTTTGTCAAGGTAATGTCAAATTATAGGCATCCCTGGACACTCTGATTATCAAAGTTGTTTCCCCCATTATAACAAGCCACGTTGAAAGTGGATATTTGGTAAGGCATAATCACACCCAATTATCTGTCCCCAATCTTGAATATAGAGTCTACAGAAAAAAATACATATGTATATTAATGATATCTTCTACAGTCGAGAGCTTCAGAGACTTTCACAGCATGCAAGCTTTCCCTGCAAGAGTCAGTGGCCCTAGTAAAGAAAAAAAATCCTAAAATTAAGATCTTAAAGAAACTACTATGCATATTTTTCTGATCAGAAGTTGCAGAAATTATTTAATTCTTACCTGATACATCTTGAAATCAAGGATAATTTCAAAATGAGGACATTAATATGAAATTAAAATGACTTTGTTGAAGTTTGAATGGTAGAAGAACTCAGTGAAAGTGCAGTTTCAGATGATGTGTAACTTCTAAATGGAGATATTTGGTGAAGCACAGATGGGCTATTGTATTTTTCTAATCCTCTAACCGATAAGAATTGGCAGTGAGACAGTGTGCCCGTTAATAAGCTTCTACTTTACTTTTTTATATGGTATTGAAATATTACTTTTGGGAACCCCTTGACTTACCTAGGATGAAGTTTGCCTAACGCTCACAGCTATATCAGAGAAAGAAAGCTGATTTCTCTTTCATATTTTAAAAACGCATAATTTAGGCCTTAAAAATGATGGTCCTTAGAAACTAGCTCTTAGAAATAGCACCTGGAATGTAAAATCTCTTAAAATCTTGCCTGCTAGAAAATAATATTCCATTATACAGTAGAACTGAAGTTCAAATACTCTGAGGGTCTGATTAAGAAGTGGAGACAGCACTGCTTAGGACTGCTCACAATGACCATCCCTGAAACTGTTCCAAAACTAGTATTGATGGCAGAGTTGCTTATGAATCAGACCCAGTCTCTGCAAAGTGACATAGGCTGTCACTCTATGATGTAGTGACAAAGTGCCTCTATATCACAAAGTGACACAGAGGAGTATTTTCAACTAAACTTCACCTTTGCCTTAAAATTCCACACTGTAAAATGCAGGATTGGACAGAGTAGCAACCTCATCAGCCCTAAGTTATACTGTCCTGACAGGGATCGTACATGACTTAGCATCATTTGAGACATCCTTTGTACAAAGAACGGACTTGGCTTTCCAAGTCTCAAGCTTACCCTAACCACTAGGACCTTCCTGCTATAAGTGAGCAACAACTTTTAAAGGGAGAAGCTACAACCAGCCAGTGAACCAGCAAGTGACAGAAATGTCCATAAAATATCCCAGTGTAGCATTACACTCTTACAGAGATTTACACAATAGGCAGGATTTAGAACAAACACAAGAATAGATGCTATTTAATTAGGACCTTCACAGAAAAACATCTGGTATAATTGGTTAAGGGGAAGTCTTTACTCAGGCAACATTTATTGGGATATAAACAATGTCCAATTGTAAAAGCTAATTAAACAGCAGGGCTAAGGTAACAGAGTTTTGCCTGCATGACTGAGATATAAGGTTTATAATCCATGCTGTTATGGGACAACAACAGCAAGAACAAATAATCATCTATCCCAAAAGTCAATTATACCCTACTTTTCGTAATAACATGCTCTAGAGGTCAGAGAATACTTTTTATTTAAGTAATACAGCTACTTTTCTATAGAGATTGAAGCTTGATTACTGTTCAGTGTTTATGAGGAAGCTGAAAGCAGCAAAACCAGCTTGATGGATATTCAACCCTATTCTGCTGTACATTATTAGTACATCACTGTGAAGCTCTAGGCACCCTCATGCCCTTTACTTTCACTGAGCAAATTCTCTAATTTTGAACCATCTGGTCTATAGAAGTTTTCAGGGAACTCATATTATTGGCCTTATTTTATTTCAACGTTTCCCTTTAAATAAAGTTCATTTACAAGCAGCATCGACATTTCTAGATGTATTTTGTTGAACTAATGCAAATTAAATGACAGGTGCATACTCATCCATGTAGCTACAAAGTACCCCACATACTGTCTCTCAAGTTAGCCAGGGCTACAGGACTACTCATGGGAAAGCCTCAGATTTCTTCAGCATCTCTGGCTCTACCTCCTGGATAAACTTCTTGGCAGCACCATACCTGCCACTAAGAATCCATTCAAATGCACTCCCCATAACAAAGAAGTTTCTGCTTTATTAACTTTCTGTTTTGCTTATCTTCTTGGTGGGGAATGATATGCCTCTGCAAATTATAGGGAAAAGGAGAAGATATTTCAAGGCCAAGCATATTCTCTGTGTTCTATTAAGAAAGGAGGTATTTTCCCTAGACTGTCAATCTAAGCACTGGGATTGAGAAGTATCATTTGCCCTATACCATGAACAACTAATAATGGCATATCTCCCAAAAACTCCTCTCACAAACCAGTGATGTTGGTGAGAGCTTTATTGTCTTTAGTGTGAAAGCTACTAAGATATCAATTTTTTAAATAATTATCCTGATACAGTGTATGCTAAAGTGCTTTTGCTGTACTCTCCAACTATGGCCATCAAACAACTACAATTCTGTGAGCAGGCTGCATACTGAGCAGTGGTACACAAATCCTAAACTAGATAATAGCCTTTTAAACGGTACATAATTTTTTCACTGACCAAATATCTGCACAAATCCAAGCAGAAAAACTAACTTTAAAAAAATGTTAATGTTTATTAAATCTGTAACCTTTAGGAATATTTTATAATGAATAGTAGAACTATACTCAAAACCTTAAATGATTCCACAATAATTTTAACTTTTAATAATTTGATTTACTGCATCTTAGGTTCCAAAGTACAAGGACAATTTCAAAAGAAAACTTCAAATACAAGATACAACCAAAGACTATTTCAGGATGAAAGAATACATGTAAAAAGGATCAAGACCTTACAGTGAGATCAGCTATTAGCTAATTAAATATGTGACTAAAATTCATCATTTTAAAAAGCAGCTGTATTGATGGTGGGCAGTTTGGTAGGCAAACAAATGATAGTGGATTTTTTTTTCATATCTTCAGAGAGAAACATTTATCTTAATAAGATTCACTCTGCCATAATACATGTGGAACAAGTCAATGTCTACTAATTAAAGGACACTGTCAGCCTGATTTTCTAAACAGCTAATTAAAATATTTAGCATCTAATAGAGCGCTTCTTGCAATGAGTACTTTGTTTAAAAAATACATTCCTATAAAAGTTACTTGTTTTTCTATTCCCTTGTGTTCCTTTTTTTTTAACTCTTTTTTCAACAAAGGAGGATCTGCTGAACTAAGGTTCTATTTTATATCAAGTTCCATTAATGCACACCCCTATACTTACACAAAGCCCAACAATTTGTAGGTCTAAATAGCTATATCAGAAAACAATGAAACTAATCTTAAGGGTTGATAGCTGTTGCTTTTTCAAGAATGGCAAGATTTTCTCTTACTGTATTGGGGGAGATTTTAGATGCTCTAGGTACTGCCTGAAACTAACGTTTTCAGAAAGAAATGTATTTTTAATAGGGATGAGGAATATTTAACCTTCCATTTTATAAATTATTTGGTTTCTCACAATAAGCAGGATTCTCTGTTTCTTGTTCTGATTTTTGTATTTAGCTTTTTCAAGAGAAAGAAGTTGTTGTAGATCTGTCAGCAAGGCTCTGGGAGTAGGAGGATGTTTGGATTTCCGGCATATTGCAATGCAGCTCTTGGCCACCAGCAAAGCTATGTGTGTGAATTTCATTTTATGTCCGTTGTTTGCAATAACACATATTTTAAGAGACATTTGAAATAGTCTCTGTACTCCTAATTCTAGATAAGTCATCACAAACTATTCCCTAAAAGAAGCTGAGGAGGCAAAATAAAGACACCTTTATGTATCTCATGTCATGAGACTGTGGATGAATTGATGCTTTCAGAGAAGTAAAGTAAATCCTGTTGTATGTTAAACAATTTATGTCTGTGTTCAAAGTTCTTACTTCAAATCAGCCTACTGTTCGTTATACTTTTTTTCAGATTTGGGTTCAACAATTTTTCTATGGCATGCTTTTTGCATTAAAACATTAGCCAGCTAAACTTATTAGTAAATTTTGTTGCTTTTTTTAAATGTGTATTTTTGTGATGAACAAATCTGATAGTAAATTATGAACTCTGTGATTTCTAATTTAGTTTTACACTTGTAAAGTATAAGTAGCTCATCTTCAATTCATATTAACATTTTTTTTTCTCTAAGGTTCATTCAGGTCACCACTTCTACCATTTGCCTTTCTTTTCTATCCTCAGTCAATATATACAGAAAACACGAAGGCATGTGTAACATCCTTCAGAATGCATCAGAGTAGGGTCTTAATCAGCTGGAGGAATCACTATGTTCACAACATGAAGTCCTTCATGCCCCAGGCAGCAAAAAGATAAGCCTGAGATTTCCAAATGCTTTGTCTTCACCAGCAAACGGGTGATTTTAGCATGTATTAACTAACACCTTATAAATACACCTTTTCCTGTCACGTACATGTGTCCTGTTGGAGGTAAGGAACCAGACCCCCCTGACATATAATTAAAATTAAGTAGCTGACTAAGTGAGGCTTTGACAATCTCTACACAGGACAATGACTTGATACCAACCATCTTCATTGTAAATATTTCCAGCATAAAAAAAATAACTGAGACTTGTGTTGACAATGCCTTGGGAGAGTAAGATACCTTTTATTCTTCTATAACAATATGCATTCTGCAGTTTTACAAGGAGTAAAAACTTGGTTTAGTCATTAAAGTAATCAGGTATGAATCAAAGAAACCTCAGGAGATGCTGTTGTTGAGAAAGCAGATATTATTTTCACACAAACAAGCATTTTTCTCATCCTAACTTCATCTTAATGGGTATGTATCTTTAATAAACAAAACCATTATTTTGAATTGTATCAGGAAATTTCCATCTTCATTATTGCTTAAACAAAAAATACTAAAATGCTAAAAGCATTTTGTTTTTTAATATACCTCTAAAGTGTTCATTGCCATAATGCAACATTGTAAATGCCAAAAAAGTGGAGCAGCAATCTATAATTTTAAAATGCCAGTGATTTCCAAGCTGTCACTGATCTTGGAAAATTTTCCCAGTAGCATGTGGAGATCAATAACTGTTTATAGATTTTTCAGTCCCAGTTTATTGGGAGCATACTATTATGGACTACGTCAAGTCCTAGTTTATTGGAAGCATATTACTATGGACTATGTCAAATCTCTTATCCATGAAGTGAAATCCTGATTTCATACTTAAATCTCACAAACTTATAAAGCTAAAGAAGGTCGAGAAAGATAATCCAGAGAAGTACAGGCCAGTCAGCATCTCTTTGTTTTCTGGGAAAATAGTGGTACAAGTCCTCAGAAGCCATTTCTGGAGAAAAAGGAAAAGATTATCAGAAATAGTAGCCAGCATGGAATTACCCCAGTTTACCATATTTGACTACTCAAATTGCTTTCTATGCTGAAGTGGCAGGATCTGTGGACATGGGGAAAGCAGTAGATATCACCTACCTTGACTTTAGCAATAAAGTCTCCCCCGGCACACTTGTATCCAAGTGTGAACATTACAGTGCCGATGGGCAGACAGCTAGATAGGTGAAAATCTGACTGGATTCTTTGGCTCCAAGGGTAGTTGTTAATGGTGCATACTCTACCTGACAGCTGGTTACAAGTAGTCTTACGAGTCTACCCTCAGACCTATCCCCTTTAATATCTTTATCAACAGCTTAGAGGAGAAGACAGAAATGAAATTCATCAGGTCTGGAGAACACAACAAATTAGAGGATGCCATCAGCACACTCAAGAGCAAGGGCTGCCATTTAGAGGGATCTTGATGGGCTGCAGAAATAGGCCGACAGGAATCTCATGAAATTCAACAAGGAATATGCAAAGACTTGCACCTGGGACAGACTAGCCTGCTGCAATGGTGTGGGATGGGACTGACTGGCTGGGTAACAACTGTGCAGAAAAAGACATGGGGGTGCTAGGGTGGTCCATATAGGCTAAACATGAGCTGGCAGAGCACCCTCGCAGCAATGAAGGCTAATCGCATATTGGAGTGTGTCAACAGGAGCACAGACAAAAGATCCAGGGAAATAAAATATTCCCCTTTACTCAGAATGCTTTAGACTGCATCTAGAATAGTGTGTCCAGTTTGGAGGCCCCTCATACAAGAAATGTGTTGATAAACTTCAGCAAGTTCAGCAGACAGTCACCAAGATGGTTAGGAGATTGGAGCACTTGCTCTATGAGCAGGGACTGAGAGAAAAGGGCTTGTTTAGCCTGGAGAAGAGATGGCTTTGGGGGGGGGTACCTAAAAGCAATCTGCCAGTACCTGGGAAGAGGTTACCAAAAAGATGGAGCCAGGCTTATTTCTAAGGAGCACTGCAGGAGAACCAGTGGCAATGGTTATAAATTGAAATAGGGGAGGTTCCAGCACTTATAAGAAAAAGATTTTTAAATATAAGCATATTTAAGCATTGAAACAGGTTGCCCAGAGGCTTGTAGCATCTCCATTTGGAGGCTTTCAAAAGCTAACTGGATAAAGTCCTGAACAATCTGATGTGAATTCAGTGTTGAGTTCCTGATTTGACACCCTGATTTGAACAAGATTTTGGACTAGATGAGCCACCAGGTCCCTTCCAGCTGAAGGATTCTGTGATTCTGAGTACACATAATACAGTCTTTGCAAATTTAGACTTTGCCATCCATCCCATCCTTAGAGTTGTCACTCTACGTGTCCCGTTCTGGGCTGATGCCATAAAAAAGTAAATTAGCATGACCTTCTGATTCATGTATCTCAGCAGCAGCTTTAAGATCAATGCCCTGTACATGGTGATCCTGAATTTCACAGCAACTTTAATATACCCCATTATCAGAACTTTTAATCCACATTTTTTTCCTTCCTTGCACATGTACTTGCAACTTAACAATAATTCGATGTGATCTTTATCCAGTATTCTCTACAGATAACTTTGTCTCTGGCTTTCTATCCAGCTATCCAGGGGTGTGTTCATTGGTGGTCTCAGCAATCAATCCTCCTGGCAACAAGCACTCTGGTAGCCAAAAATTCTGCATGTAGTTTATCCTGTGATTGCTTTCATCCCCCACCTCGTTGGTTGAAGTTTACTTCTGGCAACTGGTAACGTAGCAGTCTGGATTCAAAGAAGCACTACGAGAAGCGACATGTTGTATTCCACTTACGGGAAGCAAGAAGAAAGCACCCAGGTAAGACAGGGAAATGTAAAGCACCTCGCTGAAGGCAAAAGGCAACATTCTATAGTACCTGCAGAAAAAAACAAGTTCCACGGCTGCAAAATCTACCCAAACTGTAATTAAGGAGGGATATCGGACTTCTCATGGCTGTGGTTTTAAACTTTCTTGCAGGCTCTACCAGGCTCTCTTGCTCATTTTGTCTTCTTTTACACTTCAAAGGTAAAGAACATTTTTAGTTATGTTTTTTTGGGGGGGGGGGGAGATTAGAACTACTTTCTGGAGAAAAGCGCTGCAGTAAAGGGGAATTCTTCAACACATTCTGCAGCTGTGGAATACAAAGATGCTAATTTTGATTTACTACAAACTAGACACCAATAGCTAACAGTATGTGGTATCTCACTATTGCAACATAAGTAACCAAGTGCTAATTTAATCTGAAAAGCACATCCAGATAACTTTTAACAATATTTCTTCCATACAAAAGTAAGAAAGAAGTTCTTTGTATCATGGAACTTTTCTTTTCTAAGAATCCAGATACTTTTCTATTTGAAAATTTACAGAAAGGCTACTGAAAAAATGCTATCTTTCATTATTTCTCTTTACAGCTTATTCATCAATATTTCTAGGAATGGTGGATGAATTCTCTTTTATGCTTATCCATTTCTCAGTCTTCTGTTTTGTCTAATCTTTCATTAGTGGCATCTTTTCCTTGCATAACTGAAATGTGAGTTATGATTTCATGCACATTGTGTCCGTAAGTCCACAGTTCTTGCATACTTATTGGATAAGAAACTGTGATGCAAATTGGTAACAAAACATGTTATAACCCAGCACCATGAGGAAATGTGAATTTTGAAATGATCTGCAAATATAAAATTCAATTACACCGAAGTCAGACATACTAGAACTAGCATCCTCTTACAGCCTTAGGTTTCATCTCTTTATGCTTACATTTATATTGTAAACTCCCTTGTAAGCTAGTAAGACATTGCAGGCAGTCCTCAAAATGAACAACAATAATATAGTATAGTTATTTGTTACATGAATGCACATTCTAAATGTGACAGTATTCAGCAAACAGTAAAAAAGTATACTGGAAATGAAGCATGTATTTTCATCCTAATTCCTTTAGTAAGAGTGTGTAAACATGTTCAGTTATGCAATTTTATGCCCAAGGTCTTATTTCCAGTACTATGAAAGCATTTAAACATTGTGTATGTCATACGATCATGAAGTAAAAACCCAAACCGTAATGCAAATTCACAAGCATGCAGAATTAAAGTGGCCACTGGAATTCTCTAATTTTTGTGCAATTAATATGGCATAAAATAGAATTTCTGAAGAACGATAAATATGCGAAGTTATTAAGCATCAGAGTAGCTTGGAGCACATTTTGACCACATTTTGAGCAACTACTGTCTATGTTGGTGGCTTTTACACAAATTATAGCCAAAGACCATCTTCTTTTAACCACATGAGAAATCTAACACCCTAGCTGAGATGCAGTAGCACATATATCAATGGGGAAAGCAGTTCTAACTTGCTTGAACATGAAAACATCTTAAAAATCCAGAAGGGAAATAAATAAACAATTATTTATCATTTTTATTTTTCCACTTCTGTCTGTGCAAATCAGAGAAAGTCAGAAGTTGCAGCAGCAGTGGAAAACTCACCAAAATATATTTCATAAAGAAGGAAAGTGGTATAAGAAATTCGAGAACAATGTTATACCAGCTACTGAAGGCAGAGTAAATACAAAGTCATGATGCTCTGAGGTCTGATCTGATCTGATCTGAGGTCTGATAGCCAATTCATTCTAATGTGCTTAGAAGTTCCTGAACTCCTATGGCTGATCAGTACCTCATGGTATAGGTCATAATCCTTGGCAGATAAATGCTTAATCCAAGATAAATCGTAATAAATCCAAATGAGATTAGGTTTTTACTGAAATATTCAATGAATGATGTAAAAACATGTTTGAGTGACTGTGATTAAATCAGTAGGAGTCACTGACTAAAATATGTACAGAACTTCAGAAAAGATACAATATTTTTTCAAAAAGCAGAAATT
Source organism: Rhea pennata (assembly GCF_028389875.1). Lineage (NCBI taxonomy): Eukaryota > Metazoa > Chordata > Aves > Rheiformes > Rheidae > Rhea > Rhea pennata. The sequence goes on along the minus strand of NC_084670.1, from coordinate 8,271,677 downwards.
TACTGATAAGCACTACTCAGGGGACCGGTGTTGAGTGTTCTTAAGCAGCCTCCCTACTTAACAATATTTTCTGTATCAGCTAGGGACTGCTAAGGACTGAATCTTCATGGTTTAAATCTGTGCTCTGACAAAGTCACCTACTTTCCGAAACAAATGTTTCATTTCTCTCTTCCTCCCCATTCGTACTACTCTGAATAGGAACAAAACTAGCAGAAGCCTTAAGGCTAAATCATTCAATGAGATCCACTGGCATTTTCATCCCCTCTGTATTTGCTAGCATATGATATTGGATGACATATTAATTCTTTGCATAATATTGTACAAAATAAAAAGACATTAACTAAAATAATTATGATTGTAACCATTCTTATGGTTAGAGATGGACAAGATGAGGAAAAATGTTTTCCACTAAAATGTGAGATTGCTATGAAGTTTTAAGTCTAGCTCCTTACCTGGAAGAAATTTCAGCCCTCCGTACTTGTGACACTAGTATAACCTCTTAACCTGCCAGCTATAAACAATAAGCTACCGCCCTGATGCAGAAAGATATATTTCAGCTATATTTTTTACAAATATTTTACCCTGTAATAACAAATACACAAGAAATCCTTTTCTAAAAAACTGCAGAGCATTACATTATCTGCTTTAAAAGAAAAAACACTATGCAATAAATCGTAACATTAATTAAATGAAAATGAATGGTCATGTAAGTCTGAGTTCCATTAGTATTACAGATCATACTCAGAGTTGTGATCTTGGGACAGTGACTTCATGGGAGTTTTGACTGTAGAAAGCATTAAGGTTCATATCTGATGTCCTCAAGGCCTTTGTTCATAGTTCTTATATGTCATTCACAAAGATAAGCTTTGTAATAGGTTTCTACATTTACCTTGAAAAATCACTTGTACTTTCTTTCCACTGCTTAAAATACATAAATAGTTACTTCAGATTGCATTTGCTATTTGTTTTAAATGCATTGACAATGTATTGATTTAGAATGTTACGTTTTGAATCGGTTATTTCATCACTGTGCTCTAATAGCACTGTGAAACCCTTAGACTTAGTCACCATCTGACTTTATCTAGTCTTGCTGTTTCATCATAAAGTAATATAAGCAAAATTCTACGTTTGGTGTTACAGAGTACAGTGGACTGGGTGAGCTATTTCCCACTAGCAAATCACATCCACTCTGTTCAGTCCAGGTTTCTGAACTTTTACAGATCGTATTGTTCGGTTGCTCAGATTAGACAAAGAAATGGGGCGGGTTGTGGGAGGAGTAATATGAATTAGATGCTCAGGTAGACAGATGCACGTAGACAAAGCAACACAGGTGCTTTTCTAATTCATGTGTAGAATGAGCACCCACACCCTTTGAGTTGAGACTTCACATCATTATCATTGCCTACAATATAGGATTTATTTTTCTGAAGGAGAAACGTAAGTTCTCACTTCGTTTCTTATTTTAGAAGCTGTTTTGTTGGTGGTTTTGTCATACAACTAAGATATGAAGTAACATGAAAATGAGCTGAATCTTTTACCCTGCACAGTACATATCTAAATCATTCATTAGCAGTATTCTGTTGTAAGAAATATACGGATTACAATTCACATTTCTTCATAGCTGAACAGATCTACCTAGAATTCTCTTTTCAGAATAACAATGTTAGGCTGTACCTTTGTCAAGAATACAGAAGACTTTTCTATGACTATGTTTTAGTATATTTTTAAAAGGCAGTTAGGAATATCATATGTATCTAAACTGGTATCATCAACCGAACACCACAGAATGATCATTAGTTGTACAACAACGCAGACCTTTTGCTGTGCTTGTGGAGAGATATTTGTATTGCAAACAGATTTAGCAGGAACTGCAAAATGGCAGATTCAAGCTTCTGCAGTATTAAGTACATTTTTTAAATCTTTTTTTTCAGAGACCTTATAAATCTAGGCAAGTAAGTACAATTTTGAATAGTGCAGACTCACTACACTGCAAATAAAAAACTCTGTGGGAGTTTTTTTCCATAGATATACATGACTTCAGATTGAACTGATCTTAGAAAAGCTGTTGCCTAACGGTGTGACACCTTAGCATTTAATGGACTGATGCCCTATTTTGACCGCTGTTTTGAGCTAGACTTCTCAATTTTTAAGAATATCAATACCTCCTCAAAAGAAAGTTATAGAGGTTGTAAATCAGGATGGATTTCCGTAATTCTAGCTGTTAAAATAAACAGAAAGAAAGGATTCAATGCACCTACAAGTACAGCAACACAACTTTGGCTCAGAGAAGAATTTTAAAATCAGTACGTTTTAAAGGTGTAAGATTTTTGAAATAATAAAATCGCTATAGTGCACTGAAGAAGTTAAACTTGTTTCCAGAGAGGAGAAGGAAAAAAACAAACTTGACTTATCTTTTTCTGAATTTCTGACAATCACACTTTGTATCTCTGCTTCTAAGAATAATTTATGTATCTTAGGGGATGCCTGCACAGAGTATATCACAGGTTTTCTCTGTATGTGACAAAGTATCTCTAAAACAGAGGATTTTGACCAAACTAAGAGATAGATGAAGCCAAACAAACAAATTGCTTTTATGTTAATTTCTGAAACAGATGGATTTGATCCACTATTTGGTAGTGAATGTAATTCATTGCCAATCTAACATAGAATCATGTATGTCTTTCTGCCGTTCTGTATGCATATAGGGAAAAATCTTTTCTGCATATAGTGAAAAATCTGGCTCAAGATACTCCACCCACAGCTAAATTTATACACACAAAAAATGAAAATCAAAGTGCATAAACAAGTACAAATTCTGCTATCCTTACCGAAAGCAGAGATTAGGCCACTGTTTTGAAGTTTCAGGTACAGATCTTCAAAAGGCCTGAGATGTTAGGACTACAGAGTTTCCTCACTTTGTGTTAGAAATACCCTTGAAATTAATGCACATTGTGCACATGGCTTGAAGCATGAGAGTATACCAGGCAAACCGCACTATAAACTTCTAATTTTCTACACACAGAATATTTTAAATGTCTTTTATTAGCTTTAATCAAGCCGAGAAAAAGTCAAAAAAAGGGTAAATAGTTTTGCATCCAGCCTCCTGCCCAGGCCGTGTAGTCAAGACTGTGGGCCTAATTCAGCTTTTTTGAGATATTCTGTCTTCACTGCTGGTGTATCTTCAGCTAAATTTAGCCTAATGTTAAGAATGACCTACACAGCAAGGAAATAAACTGTTTGAAAAAATATAGGACAAAGCTTATGTTTAAGGGAAAGCTTCCCACAATGTTCTATTTGTGGCACACGATCATACATTGGTGTCGCATCATCCTTATCTTTCCCTTGAGCATTGATTGAAAAAGAGGCTTTTTAACTGGCTCAAATTCTTCTTAGTGCATCTTTATTGGAAAGGATCACAGATCTGGCCAAAAACAAGGAGGGGGAAGAAACAAATAAAAACAAGGGGTTAGAGCAGATCCCATCTTGTGTGTTGTATTTTAGCAATTTTCGTTTCCCCACTGTGAGGCACCTGCGCAAATCAGGGCTCTGGGAGGGAGCGGCGCTCCCAGCTACCCCACTCGGGCACTCACTGAGCCCCACGGCCCCTCTTTTCCGCCCCCAGACGCCCAACAGACCGCCGCTGTCAGCCCCACGGCCGCCCGCGTTACGCGACGGTTAGAAAATGGCGGGGGGAGGGGAGGAGCCCCTCCCCCGCGCCCCGATACTGCCGCACCGCCCCCGCAGCGCCGCTGCCTCTGCCAAGATGGCGGCGCCCCGCCCTGCCGGCGCGGGAGAGCGCGCGGGCGCCGCCAGCGCCACGTGCCGCCGTCGAGCGCCGCGCGGTCGCGCCGCGCCGCCGGGGAAGATGCGCGTCCGAGCCGCGGTGAGGCCCGGCCGCCGCCTTCCCCCTCCCCCGCGGTCGGGCTGGGGCCGCCCGGCTCTGCCCCGGCCCCGCAGCGCGGGCGGGCGAGGCTCCGGCGCCTCGGGCCCGCGAGGCCCCGCGGGTCGCCGGACGGGGCGGGAAGCGCGGCCCGGCGCGGCGCGGCCCTGCGTGAGGCAGAGGCCTGCGCGGAGGGAGCGGGCGGGGCGCCTCTCCCCTCTCCGTCCGTCGGAAGCTCGTCGTGGTCATTAACGTTGCCCCTCATCCCGCAAACACTGCGCAGCCGAGTAAATCCTCTGAGCCCGAGGGCTCAGAGTGGAGCCCGCCCGTAAGTGTTTGCAGGACGGGCGCTCAGAGGCGGTGATTTATGTCGCTGTTACTCGGCCTGGGCTGGGGCGGCGCTTTCCTCTTGGCTCCGTGGGAAGTTTAGCGCGGGTTTAGCTTGGACGTGGAGTCGTTGCCTGCCCTTGCGCCGAGATGGAGGTGGGATTGAAACGGCGCCGTGGCCTTACGGCACGGCAGAGCCACGGTGTGTCGGGTGGATTTCTTCCATTTTTAAATAACTTATTTTTTAATAACTTTTTTTTAATAACTTATTTTTTTTAAGCACTAATACTTCTATATGGGATTTCCCAAACTATTCCTAAGTAAAAGGTTGCCGGGGGGAGGGTGTTATCTTTTGCTCTTGATTTCTGCTCTGATATATTCTGACTTCAGTAGCGCCCATTGTTTGCTTTATTTTTCAAAATGCTCCCAGTTTGTAAGACAGTACAGCTTTTTGGATTCCCCCCCCCCCCCCCCCGTCTTTGCCCTGCTTTGGGGGCCAGGTTTGATCTTTAGCAGACGGGGAGAGTCGCCGTAGAGCGAGTACAGGGAGGCGAACAGAGGGCGGCGAAAAGGTGCAAGCCGCTTCTGCATTTAGCTACGTTTAATTAATGACTTCGAAGAACCACGAAGAACTGGCTGAATTTACTAGCTTAATGATACTGTCCAAATTGTTTTTATTTTGGTATGCATGTAAGTGATGGCAAAAAGCAATTTTAAGAGTACTTCTGTCTCAGTCTAGTTTACCATGATTAGCACAATTAAGGTATGTTTTTAATCAAAATTTTTACCCATGATAGTATGTTTTTAATTGCATAATACTTACTGTGGAAGTTAGTAGCACTGATTTTGTGCAAGTAGTAATTTTTCCTGCAGTGGACTGAAATATTAAGTATTCCAAACTATGAAAAGGGTAAAATTTGAATATAATGAAACTTATGTTTGCTTTTTATTCCATGTAATATAAAATGATATCACTGAAACAAATGTTACCTACGAACGTGTGTGTTGCAGGAATGTATATGTATTTCTATAAATACTTCCTCTGAGCGTTTTTTAAATGTGACAGTACATGTTGAATATGAGGTTTAGACTTGTACTGTTTGTCTGCTGTCTAAGGGACTTGAAAGGAGAGCTGTGTATGGTGATAAATCACGTTTTAAATTCCGCCAAAGCACAAATAGCATAATTCGTATTACATTACGTGTTCAATTTGTTTATCGGTTCTTAAGCAGCTCTCCCACTGACTTCATTGGAAGGTCATTGTAGAGAATTGCACCCTTAACACCGTTTATAGTTTCTATTGTCTCTTTGAATTAGTAGAAGGCCACATAATACTATTTAACAGGTACATTGGAGGTTTAGTTTTGTGCCAACACTTGGCCTTTTGTTTTAAAAAGGGCCAGGGAGAGCAGCTGAGGAATTTTTTTAATAAAATTAAAGTGTCTTTTTTTAAAATTTAAAAGCTCTTGAACAATATTGGAAACCTTAAACAAGAACACTATTCTAGGGTTGAGAAACAGAACCTGCAACATATTCAAAGCAAAAATGAAACTGATAGTCTAATTTTACTATCCTCACTGAGTGACATACAAAATGGTAAGGAGGCCTAAATGATGAAAAGTAAATTAGATTTTTAAATTAGGTAATGTTTGAAGATGTTAGGGTATTATTACATTTATTTTATTGTTAATATTCTGAGATGTTTCAGGAAAAGGTAAGGAAAGATAAATCATACCAAAATAATTTAAATGACATTAAAAAAATCAATTACAGTGTGAGGTTTATTGCTATGCAGAGGAAGAACTCTTTGCACAGAAATAAGCCTTTTACTTTACTCCACATATTGGAGAGGAAAAACCCAGACTAGAGAGAAAATGCCTGTCTAGGTTGTGGAGTAGAGAAGCCTCAGGATGGCCTATGAGGAGAGGCAGAGATTCCTCAACCATTCTACTTTGGCATCAGTAGTAAGATACATAGCACAGAGAGGGAAGCTTTTTTATCCAGGTTTTAAAGGGATTTTCAAACATGATTGTTAATAAGGTGGGGGGGGGGGTTCTTCTTTAATCAGATGTAGAAAGGACATTTATGTATTTCTGTCCCAGTACTAGGAGAGAAATATGTCTAATGTAGAGGTTAAAAACTGAATAAATGTAACAGTAGAATATGTGCTATATAGCATTTGTCAAGACAGACTGCTTTATGAAGATCCAGATCCAAGATTCCCTGTATTCACAGAAGAAGAAATACCATGTCCTTCATTCATAATGATCTGAAAGCTCTGGGCGGGTCAGCAATGCAGTGGAGGCCCTGCAGTCTCTGTAACTTTTGAAATAAGTCATGGGAAGAACAGCAGCAGCTTGGGGCTGCTAACTCTTCCTGGATAGTTTAAGGGTTACATTGGGCTAATATGTTGTGATATACCAAACAGAACTTTGCTTAAAAGCCTGTCAATTTCTATTAAATGTAAGAGCATATTTGGAGGGAAAAAGAAAAGAAAACATTTTGGATCCACATAGCTGCAGAAAAACTTTCCAAAAGATAGTTGCTATTTTGCTAGACAGAAACAGTTGATGTTTATCTCAGTAAGGCATTGGGTTTCATGTCAACAGTGTTTGGAGGAGAGATGGAAATTGTTAATTTCATTGCTAATGTTTTTGATGTTTGGGTTCTGGGATTGAGGGCTTCCTTTTTTAACCTCTTTTTTTTTTTCCTGATCAGTATATTTATATCTATTGATATTTTGCCTGGCTATATACTTGGGATTATTAGGGCCGGGAAATGGCAATTTGTTATAAATTTTCTAGAAATAGATGTGTAGCAAGTAAGTTTTAAAATAACTCTTACGTTGTTTCAGTGTTTTTCTTTGCTTGTTTCCGTCAGTATTAACCAACTGTTACTATTTGAATCAGCCTGGTAACAGTTTTGAAGAATAGCAGAAGTAATCAGAGTAGATGTATCTTCATGGAAGGATAAGAGGAAAGAAGCGAAACCTTAATATTGCCAGTTAGATTCCTATTATCTGTAACTGCTTTTTGGCCTTAAGGGAAGTTCATACCTAACGGTGAAATCTGTGTGAAATTATATGATATTTTTGTACAGGTTGAACTGCCTGGATAAAAGAAAAACAAGCAAAGTGTAGCATCATTGATAGAGCAGTGTATCAGGATCAATTTGTAGTAACTGTGGATTTGTTCAGGATGACTGGGGGAAATGTATCATAATTCTGAGCCTTATAAGAATAATTCTGTCCTAGGCAGAAAGGAAAGTATGTCTCAACACTAATGACAATGTATGGCTATCACGCAAAGTTAAATTTTTGTGTTTTCTGCTTCAGTTTTGCTAAGTTTTTTGAAGAATTTTCAGGAGGAGGAACTTCTACATTAAAAGAGTAAAGGAGTACAAGGAAAATCTAGGGTTAAACTGCAAGCAGAACGGTCATGATAAAACTCTGTCAGAGTGACAAAATAATTGTGGTCACTTACAATTAGCCTGTTTATTTCACAGGACCAATCCAATTCACATTTTTTTAAGAAAGTATATGTGCTTGTAGTTTTTTTCTTTTTTTTGAATAGACTCTCACTGATTTTCTTACATATCTTAATTAAAAGTTTGGTTGTAGTTGTTAATTATGATATACTTGTTCAGCCTTTTGTTTTGTCTTTGTTCTGTTTATGAATGCTGCCTTTGAACAGCATTGCTCTTACTCAAACATCTTGCACGGTAGTTTTCCTTTGGGGTTAGGGAAATGATAATCAGCCTTATGCTAGGTCTGTTTCCAGGTGCCAGTAAGAGAGAGACTTTGGAAATGATAGCTCAACAAACAGATATTTTGTGTTTTACCGTGACCTAATACAGTTTGTCAAAGACTGAATTTTAAAGCATTGAGTGCCAAAAACTAGCCTGAAATGCTAGCAAGATTCTCAGATTTCCCTTTGTTTGGGCTTCAGCATTTTCTTTTGGTTTTTCCTTGCTGTGAAAAGAGGATTATAGTGGAAGATCTAAACATTTGTTATATTTCTTGTAGCTTTTTATATTTGTCAGTTTGGTTTTTTTTCTCCCCAAACTGTTTGTAGCAGGTGTAGCATAAAAACATAGAAAACTCTTAACCTCTTGCAAAAACAAATACTATGTGAAATATCACAGTGTGTTGTTTGATTCAAAAAACAATTGACTCGTGAACTAGGCTTGGCAAACCATTTTATTCATAATGTCTTTTCATCATTACTTATTCAGATAATTGATGCAGTGTTTGAAGTCCCTAAAGTGCACAGAAGCATCTGCAATTTCGTTGACAGAGTAAACTTCTTTTAAAAATTAGAGTACTTTTATTTCCTTGGAAGAAAGAAAATATGCAGAATTTTGTTCCATAATGATTTGAAGTTAGTGTATAGGTTTAAAAAAAATGATTTGGGGTTTCCACAGATTTGTTTAGAGAGTTTTTCCCCAGCTTTCAACAGTTAGTTTTGATCCTGGAAAAAAAAATACATATTATGTGATTTTTATAAGTCTTTGGTAAAAATAGCTGTTCTTGTACCTTCCTCTTCTGATTATCAAAGGCAGTGATAATAAATGGTGTTTTTTGTAGAACTGTCCTGATATTTCTCCAATTTAAGAAGACACTGAATAGATGCCTTCTGTTCCCAACTACTTCAGCGTGTTTACTGATGCTTTACAGAGCATAGGTCCTTTTCTTGTTTTCATATTTTAAGTACTTCTGTAGCCACTTCCTTCTGAATGCAGTCAGCTGCTCCCTGATTTGGTCTACAAGCTCTTAGTGTCTCCCTCGGGTTCTCTCCATTCACTGGGCTTTCGCAACAGTCTTGCGAGCTTTGTTATTCAGCTTATCTATTTGCATTTTTTTTCCCTGCAGCGCAAGTAAACTTGTTTGCACTCCTCACCACTTGCTGTCATTCCTTCGTTTGGAGGAAATATCTCCTTCCCTTCCTGTGTTATTATCAGATTTGTCGCTCGCTATACTTTAGATGCGAGATGCTGCTTTTCTGCCCCCCCCCCCTTTTTTTCATATATGTCCATCTATGTCATCTGGCCCCTTCCATGCTTTTTTTTTTTTTTTTTTTTTTTTTTTTAAGAAAGAAAGAAAAACTTGCTTTTTCTTCTTGATTGATTTCTTCCACTTGGTTCCTTTCATTATCTTCACTGACTACTAGTTTTGTCACTTCTGCAATTTCATGCACTATTTCCAGCACAGTTGACTTTGAACCACTGTCCTCCATACTTCCATGCAATGTATAGCTAAAGAGGCATTGTGGCTTGTTACTATTCAAGTTTTTGCCTGCCTGTATTTTTTTAGGCCTTTTTTTGGTTGCTTCCTGTAAAAGAAAAAATCTTCTGCCTGCTGATGCTTTTTTCTAGGTGGCATATAAATAGTGGATTTTTTAACCTTCCCAACAAGTATATTTACTGCATCCTTTTTATGTTTTCTTTCTCTTAAACCTGCATAATTCCAAATTTCTTCAAGTCAGTGTTTCTACATCCTAATTCACGCATTTTGATATCTGTGCTTGTTTCTTTAGTGGCAGTAACCCTTGCCAAGCTCCATTTGGCTAAGCTGTTGCTCATTGCTTATGCAGAACCCCTAATCTTCTAAGGTAGATGAAAGCAGTTATCATTTAGTAGAAGTGGTGGGTTTTATTTATTTATTTATTATTGGATGAGCTTTCTAGGTCAAAAGAGAAGGCCTGGCATCTTTAGGGCAAAGAGGACTTTCTCATCTCCATTGTGGCTTGCCTGCCTGGATTACAAATCTCATCTTCCTGGAAGGATTCTTTTACCAGCTGCAGGATCCTGAGGCCTACCCTCTGCTCTAGGCCTAGCTGTAGATTACAGAAGATTTTCTCACCTCCTCATGTGTGCTATTTTATAGAAGTGATAATACTACCAGCTAATCTGCTTCAGCTTGTTAAAGGATATCATGAGTTACTCAGTGGCTGGTTGCTTGCAATTTCCTGTCTGTCTGCAGAACATTTGCTTCTGTGCTGCTGAGGGGAACGTTGCTCATAGGGTTTGGTTGCTCCAGATCAAGTTGTACTGTAGAGCTATATTAAGCACCTGTGGCTTTGCTAGCGAGGTTATTACTGTTTCTAGATCTGAGATTACTAAGCTTCACTCACAGAAGTTTTGATCTAAAGCTGTTTTGACACTCGGGGACCTGTTTTCTGTTTCCAGTTCTGTCATTTGCCAATAGTTGTTATTATTGTTGATTTTTTAATCATGACTCCTCATTCAAATAACTGTGGTTTTGATAGCTTTTGTTTGTTTTTGTTCCTAGTTTTCTAAGCACTTATCCTATCGTGTTTGTCTATCAGTCATTTATTCCCCACTTAACTGCTCTCTGGCTTATTGGCCACTCTTGAATGAATGACAGGAAGGTGGGAGTTTCAAAGATGCTGAACTTCTACAGGCAATGTGAAACCAGACATCTGAGAGAAGCCTCAATTTGAGCTCATCCTTTTAGACATAAGAGAATTTACACAGTAGCAAAACTGAGCATGGAAATCTTAAAGAACTGGTGTTTCACCTGGACAACGTTGTAACTAGTAGCGCTAATATGAATGAGAGTATTTCTGTATTGTAAAGAGATGAGAGTACTTTGTATCTGTTTGCTAAAAGAAAGTGCATAGATAGTTTTCTGTAATCCAGGCAATTTACTTTTCAGTTAAACTGAGATGTCTTTTGTCTGTAGTTTGTGGGTGTTCTTGTTTGTTTGTTTGTTTTTTTTGAATAATAGTCCTTCTATTTAATGTGCTGGTTAGTGCACATAAAGTTAACAGCTTTAAGGAAAATGTCACCTTTTTAATTAAATTTCAAATCCCTCTCCCTGTGATCTTTTTTTTTTTCCTTTGCTTTGTGTGCCACACTACATTTTGTATTTGGCTCATTGGAGCCCTTCTCAGGGAGCCCTTCTCAGGTTTTTATGTAAGCTGAGAGCTCATGGCAGCACAAAGACTGTATCTGTAGTTTGACGTGCTGGCAACTAGATGAATTTAATAAGTGCAATAGATGAAAGTGGCAGAGGAATCAAAAAAAAAAAAAGATGTAATTCTTCTCTAAACATTTTTTGAATTCAGTGGGGAAATTAAGCAGATTGATTTTTAGGCGGTTTGTTTTGCCTTTTCCATTCTCAAAAGGTATGGTATTTGTTGACCAGAAAAGTAAAATAAGACAAAAAATAAAGGAGGACTTAACTCACAGAAAGAAGTCCTGGGACATGTTTGCATGCTTTACTCAGTACTAAGATGCAGTCTTACTGTCCTGTAGTCCTTCTGATCTGCATAGATCTGCACTGTAGATCATTCCTGTAGTGAGCTAAGGGATCTCAGTCCTGAGCAGGACTTCCATGAAGGTAGTAAGAACTTACAAGGAAGTCCATCATGCAGTAACTTGTCTTACCAGATAAATAAGTGACACAGAAGGAGCAAGAAAGTCAAAAGCAGTAAGTACTGTATATTTGTAATGCAATTCCATACCATACTGGGCAGTTTCTAGTCAATCAAGTAATTTACACTGGCTGCGGATAGTGTTAGGAGGTTTATTCTTTTACGTAGTTTGTGAAGCGTTTTTCATCTCTTCAACATTAACAGGACAGCCAAATTTCCCACTTCACTCGTGGCACCTTAGAGGAAGAGAACTGGCTGCTCTGTGTTTCCCACAGCTGGCAGTGTGACTGAAGGGGTGAGAAACTTGTTTTCTATCCCAGATATCTTCCTCTGGCAGCACAAAGGGAAGAAGCTGATGCCAGACTTTTCTCTCTCCTCTTGTCCTCTGCTGATGTGTGGGGGAAGATGTTACGGTCAGCCCCAGGCTCTGCGTGCTGTGACGGCGTAGGTTGTTCCCTTTACACAGATGGTCTTGCTAATGAGAGGACATTGCTGAATAGAGTTTTGAATTGGGGTTATTAACACCCATAACTAATCACCCTTTAGGAAGTGACATAGTTAAAAATCATCTATAATACAGCCTACACATAGCACCCACACTTAGGTTTTGGGTTTGTGTGTATATCAGTGCCTCTAAGTGATCTTTTCTTACAGCAGTTTACAAGACAAATTATCAAAAATGCCAACTCTATGTCCATGGTAGGTGTATTGTCAGAGGTTACAGGTGGAGGTACGCAGGCTGTTGTCTTTCCATCTGCTTTGTCTAGGATAGGGTGGTCTTTTTATAAAGTGAAAAGTTGTTTTTCCTTTATGCCTTACTTAAGTCTTTACTTTTTTTATTATTATTATTATTTGCACCTTGTTTTCCATATTCCTCTTCCATCTTTACCATTGAGATGGAGAGAAATTTCAAATGTTCTCTTTAAAACATGGGTATAACGCCCTGCATGCATGTGACGGATGATTCTGTGGTCAGTGTTTCTTTACTACGTAAGTTTTATCTGTTAAATAATTCTCAAATTTTCTTCTTTTAATGCCTTTTAATAAGGACAAATTGGCAATCATCATAGACACTAGAAAGAAATATAAAATATTGGAAAGAATCCTCACCCAAAACAGGATCATGGGAGGGACAAGCCAGAAGCCAAAGGTGGTCTCAGGTAGTGCCTTCACCAACTAGTGTCCTGCAGGATGCGAGTAGCACTGGTGATAGGTGCCATCAGCAGTCTCAGGCAAGGTGAGGCCCTGACAGTGGCACTGCTCGAAGTTAGGTTGCATTCTTACTTGACTCCCTGAATCTAATGCTACTCTCTGCAGATTGTTCTTCTGGAAACCTGTTTGAAATTTTGGCAGTTTAAGTTGGTTATGTAGCGTTGAATGCTGTATTTGGGATCCTCGTATGGTACGGGACTGTTATCAGCTGAAATGCTTTTCTTTTTCTTTCTGTTAACCCATCAGTCTTGAAGCTCAGCAGTCACAGTTTAACAGAGTGGTTAAGTTGAGTTTATGGACAAGACAGCTCGGTGGTGATGGGCAAAGTAGATATAGTGGAGGATCTGGCCTGTCTGTCTTAATCTCAGCCTTACAAGCAGTCTGTTGTGTAGAAACTATGAAGTTTTTATCGGTTCTTAAATAGCTGAGTAGAATAAAGCGTTCATTAAGCTTCACTGAAATGTTTTAAAGATAGTGTGTGTGTGTCAGAGTCTTGTGGAAGCATTTGCTGCTAGATAGTACTGTTTCCACTTGTACATTGTTTCTTGCTGCCTTCCCTCCTCCCCAACATTCATTTTTAGTATCTAGTCTTATTTTGGTTAGCATAGTTGATGTGACTTATCTGAGATCTTTTTCTTCATTCACTACTCAGAAACTTACGAAATATGTTTAATAAGGTCTAGTTTTGACAGACTTTTAAAATGAATTGCTGTTATGATACAGAAGGAAGGGTTGGCCCTGCTTTCAACATGGAACAGCAAGCAATGAGATTCAGGGAGTTGGTTACTTTAGGAGATTTTACATCTGTCAGCAATGTGTGCAGGAGTATTGTAGGAGTACTGTAGGAGGGAAGTTTTCATAGTCTGTCCTATTGTGGGCATGGGCTGTGCATATGAAGTGAAGGTTGAGATCATGAATTTGAGCTTAAGCTCTGATTAATACCAATGGAAAGAATAAAGGAAAAGGTTTGATGTGCTTAGAGTAATATGGATTGCTGAAGAGACGCTGCAGGTTTCAGTAGTAGGAGGAGTTGCCTAAGTATTGAAGTCTTCGTGCTCTAGCGTATGGCAGCTGAGAACTGGCAAAGGCAGGAATAAATAAAGATACGTCTTCATCCACCAGCCTAGGATAGAGTCTGTTAGCCAGCTGAAGAGGATAGCTTCCTGAGCACATGATAGCACCTAAATAATTGGCCTCATTTTCAACATTGAGCACCATTCAGTTACCGCTGATGTCAGTGAGAGTTATTAGTTCATAGTTTCATTGCATCTCACATTTAAATAGTGCTGTTAACCTAAAAGGTCACAAGCTGAAATTTTCACTTGCTCAGCTACCTAGCCACACCATTTTATGGTGTTCATTCATACTATCTGACACTTTGACAGAAAGCAAAAAATAATCTAGGCAGTTGAAATTGAAGGAAAGAATCTGGGGAAAGAGAAAATACATAGCATAGGAATTTTGCCAAGATTCAACAGTTGAAAATATTTCTTTGAAAAATGTTCCACAGCATCACCTTATCTCTGTCTCTGTAAGCCTTTCCTTTGCCTACAGGAGCATGGTACCTACCACGGCGGGATAAAATCTAATCTATTAATTGACACAGTTTTAAAAAGTAGGCATATTCTTTGCTCACTAGGTTTAAGTTGGTTGGCCATACTCTCATAGAACACTTCTTCTTTTTTTCTTTAAATGAATTTTACTTGATAAGTGGTTCTGTTAGCTTTGGGGTTTTGGAAAATGTTAAAAACAGAGGCCTGTTTAGTTTATTAGGTGAGTTTAAAGTTTCTTCATTTTTCGATGTCAGAAGAACAATTAAGTTTTATCTGAGCAGAGCAGGGCGTCCCTAGACACAGGTTACAACGCATCTAGTGATACTATTAAAAGAAAGATTGTTTGTTGTTGCATTGGGGAATCCTTATAAAACATCAGGAAAACTGCCGGGAAGAATATAAATGTGTTCAAGCAATGGAGTGAAATACTCTTAAACTGCAGAGTGATGGCCTGTAGCTGGATAGGTTTTCTAAGTAGCTGTTCTGATATGATTGTTGCTTTTCCCAACAGTCATAAATGGGATGTACTGGAACCTTTTTTTTTTATTTTATTTTTTTTTGAGACTTCTGCTATTTGGAGCTTTGCAATTTTTTTCAGAATTATGGTCCAGAATCTAAGCTTCTCTTTTTGAAAGAAAAGTAGGTTTCTAGCTTACAGCTTGTGAAATAAACCTTAGTAAAGAATCATAACAGAACATAATTCTTTTCCCCCATTATAAGATGGGTTCTGTAGCTTACATCCTTCCAAAGAAGTTACACTTTTTCAAGTACATACACTTACAATCAAGTACACACACAATCTTACAACACTTATTTTATTTAGTTGCAATGGGCATTGTTAATGTAGGCATTGTTTCTTAACCTGTGATCTGGACTATCTGAAGTGGCCTGTGAAAAGTGACTGCGAAAATATGTGCTATTTAGAAATCAGTACTGGTGAAGTCCCAAGAGGGTATTGAAAAAGTTGGAAACCAATGCACAGAGAATAAGAGTTAAGTGCTAAGTTTATAGCTTGTTCTTTCCTATTATATGCATCCCTGGTCTGGAAAGTTTTGGTCCAATATAATTCACTATTTTCTCTTTAAGAATATCTCCCTCAAGTATCCCCGTAGGTGTATCTAAATTAGCAACTCTGTGGCAAATGCTGCGAACCAAATCCTATCTGTCAGGAACTCTTAGGGCATACTTTGATTTGATAAATCCCTATTCAAATTAAGTCCTTACCATTTCCACTTCGGTGACTTCAAAGGATACTTCTTCCATCAGATACTGAAAATGATCCACCAGATCTGCACAGCTAGGTAGTGAATGACTGTTTCTGAAAGAGTTCTTCGTTCTCTTGCAAACTCTTGGTTTATGAGGCAGTAAAAGATATTTTTACTCTCATCAGTAAACATCAGTTATAAGAGAGCAGGGAAGAACAGCATTAGGGATTAAATGTCTAAATCTGATCAAGTTAGTCAACATGGTAGAATTTTGGACACTTAAGCTTCAGTCTACTGATCACAAAATCTCACTAAATATATCTGGGACTTGCCTTGCTTGAATCATTGCTTGTCATTAAGAACTGTACTGCATTAGACCAAAGATTTCACTGTAATGTTAAGGGCTGCATAGGAGGCCAAAGTTCAGGCAATGTGCTATCAGGATGACTGACTACTGGAAACCATCTGCTTCAGTCAGGTGGGCAACCAGTGGTAGGATTGATCTGACCAAAGACGGACCTTTTTATCTGAGCTAGGCTTGTTTTATAGCCACTGGAGATCTGCTTAATAATTTGATAGTTAACAAGTTAATAAATTGTGAGTGAATTCAAGGGCATGATTTTTCTAGAAGGCGTGTTTAGGACAGGTCAAATGAATTGTGCCTTAAAATCATTCATTTTTCATAATTGTGTGTACAAAGAAGTTTTGAGAGACTAGTTCAGCTGTTGATGTATGTTAGGTGAGGTAAATCCTTCCACGTTGCCCCAGAATAGGTAGAACTTGTCCTCACAGATATGTTTTGGGTTTTTTTTTTTTTTTTTTTTTTTTTTTTTAATGCATAGACTGAAAGGGTGGAAGAAGCCTAGCTACTACTACATCTTTCTTTAAACTGGCTATTGAATTCAAAGTCAGCCTGAAGTAGCGCAAAAAACATGCTTCTGCAGCCACAGAAGCGGCTGTTTAGGGTGTAAGTAAATTAGCTCCTAGGTGCTAACCTCCTAGCTTCTTCCACTCAGCTGAACAGAACTTTTTAAACCAAGCACCAGCTACATACTGCTTAGTAATTTAACAAGTAATTTTACTGTGAAGTTTAGCCTTCAAACAAGTTGTTGTAGCTATTTTAAATAGTTTTTGTTTTTTTAAAAAAAGTGTAATAAAATATGCACTGTTCTTTATCTGCCCTACTTTAAAGGAAGCTAAAAATGATTCCTTAAGATATGGCTGACATTGCAGACAGTAGTTCAAGGAAAACCATAAAGGCACTTGAAAATCTGTGAGAATTGGTAAGAAAAGCTTAGGGCTTTCCAATCAGTCAGATGTGTCCAGATCCTAAGACACTAGGCTTCACAAACTGTGCAGAGAGCAAGAAAAGGAGCCCCAGACATTTTTTTTACTTTTAATTGCCATTCTCTAACCCCTTCCTACATCTGTGATAAGATAGTTAGTATGGAGAGTTCAGAAATAACATTGATCCTTTCTTAAATTTTGTGTCTGCATTCTTTTCTCCACCCTTTTCCTTTCCTGTGTTGTACCTTCTTTTTTTGTCTTCATTACTATAAAATTATAGTTTTGTAAACTAAATTATAAAATAACAAGAGGTCTATGAGTCACGTTCAGGAGGGACCTGGTTTTCAGTTGTGGTTTTGGGGGTATCCTTCAGCAGCTTATTCAATTTTTACTTCTCCATCTGTAAAATGGAAAGGAGTGAGGAGGGTGGAGGGGAAAGGCATTTGAGAAGCTTCATGTAGAGGGACTTGTATGTACAAGTGTAAGCTTTAGGGGCATGAGGCAAGCTTGATCTATTTATCTAGGCCATTTTAGCTTTCTTTTCACCTTTTGAGCAGCTTGGGTTTGGACCGTATGATGATTTCTACTAGCTGCATGATAGGGTTGACCCAGATGTGATTGTGAGGGTTTTTTTGTATATGAAATTGTAAGACTTATTTACATTCTGCCTGCTGTTACTAAAATACAGTATGTAAGTGCCAACTGTTCTGATCAGAAGTAATTGGGACAATTAACTCCTGAGACATTTTACTTTCTTTTGCATCTTTCCTAATTCTGTATGCTTCCTGTGTAATTGAGAGTTACTGGCAGTGTAATCCGTTTGCACGCTGCTTGTCAGTCTCCTTGGATTTCTGTTGTACCTCTTTTCTGATGTGTTCTCCTACCAACCACCTGATATTTTTCCTAAGATTCTGTTTCTGATCATCGTCTCAAAGCTTGTAAGCATCACATTAATCCCCCTTTTGGGTTTTTTCTTTGTTGTTGTTATTCCTATTATTTGGCCTGAGTGTAAGGCAATATAGTGCACTGTATTACAGTACGTTACCACAGAAGATAGAAATTCTCATACGTGTTCTCAGAACAGAGATCAGTTTAAACCAAATCCATCAACTTTTCTAAAATTAGGCAATATTGGTTGAAGGACCATGTTCACATTTTTTTTATGAGGGTTTCTGTGCTGACGCATAGGTACATTAAAAATGGCTGAACTCATGTAAATCTTGCTGGTATGTCTAGACTTCTTCAGTGTCTAGGTCCTTTCATTATTTACAAGTAAATACATTTTAAAAATGCAGTCATAAATCTTTGAAAACTTCTTCATTTGTGCTCAGCTGAAACTTTGCTAACAGTATTATATGAAACTGCATCAATGTAGAAATGTTTTAACTCTCTGTAGGCAGGTTTGGATCCTACTTATAGAAAAGCAGGCTGGGGGATTTATGATGTCCGATGTTGAATCCAAGTTTTAATAGCTCTAAATTTAAAAGGAAGAAAACAAAGTCAGGGGATGTAAAGCATTAAAATATATATTCTGAAGCAAAAGTAAAATAAACAGAAAGCGGAGAAAAGAATTACTCGTATCTTGTTTTATTAACATTAAAATATATGCTGCATTTTTCTGCATTTTTCTTTTTAGCTTGGCAATACTTAATGTGGGTTCTTTAAAATGTATTGAAAACTGGCCAGACAGTACATACCGTGTGACTGAGTGGATGCTGTGCTCTGCAAAGCATTAGTTGGGAGCTGGGAGGCGAGCGTGGAGCCGAGGTTCCAAGGACGGCACTGGCCTTCAGAAGTACCGGTGCTGAATCATGCTCTCCAAACCTTTCTAGCATTGTAATAGAGATGTTGGCCCCCCTCCTTGATTGGTCTGTACTCTGACATTCACAGGAAACCCTTGCTGAGATGGCAGACGGTACTCTTATGTGAAGAATAAAGTTCTGTTTTCCTCCTCTATATTCTCCTTCTAATAGGTAGGCCTAATGTTATTGCAAAATTTCCACCTCCTTCTCAGCTTGTGTGTTGTCTCCTTCCTCAACATTACCTGCTCTGCTTCATTCTCTGAGCTCCGTTCGTTTTCTCTTGCTCAATTTTATGCATTTTGCAAAATGTATGTGGTAGGGGGGATGGTTGTTGAAGGTCTTGTGCTTTCTTGTGCCCACACAATTACAGAATAGAGTTTTTCCAGGTTTTCACTGGCTTCCTAGATGGGCGCATGCCTGTTTCGCTGACATACATGCATGCTTGAATGTGCTTTGGAAGCCCAGTTTATAGTTTTGAAGATGAGCTCGTGGTTCATATCACTGAGACTTCTCTCACAATCAGAGCTATTTACATCTATTTGTTTTGTTACCTCTGTGCTCTGTTGCACCCTAGAGAATTTTGTGCCAATTTCCCAGCGTTCACACATAAGTATCCACAGTGGGATCTGAAGATACCCACGTCTTTGGAAAATCGGTGTGATACAGCAACTATGCAGCATCCAAACTGCACACCTCATAAGGCATGGAACGAAAATTAAGCAAACAACATTAAATAGCATGTATGTATAAAGGCAGCTGAATTGTGATTTCTGTGGGAGCTGTAACAACATCCCTAAGTTTCATGTATCTAAATTCAAAATTCACGTTTCATGTATCTGATTCAAGGATTATATGTACATATAGGGGGAACAGGTTGGTCTGGTTTTGCATCAAGTGTCCTTTCATTCCAGACCTCCTTAGCTAGCTCTCTGACTAGTCTTGAATTTTTCTTCTGGGGCACAGATCAAAAACGTGACAGGATTTTCAGGTGCATTCATGGCACATTCAGCTTGCCCAGCAGCAAGAGGAACCTCAGTGTACAAGATAGTGCGTTACATCAGCAGCAGAGCTTGTACAGCCGGGCAGTGGGGTCCACAGCAGGGACAGAACAAGAGGCAGGAGTGGGTTCCTACATTCCTGAGAGAATCATCAAAAAATAGAAACAAATAAATAAAAGCTCCAAACCACATCAGTCATCTTTTCTTTCACCTACCATTCGCTCAAAAATCATAGTTTTTCCTATGTTTGTGGATCTTTCTAAACCTTTTTTTAAGCATTTATTATTGCTACTATTTTATGTATAATGTAGTCAAAAATAGACCAACCTTAAAAATTTTAACCTGCTCTTCTCCTCAAATACATGAATCCTCTAATCTCAAAGAGCAGTTGCCTGAAGAACATTTTCAGTGTCATGCAGTGTTATAGTCTCAGTCACCTACTCCTGCTTCGTTGACACAGGCCAGTTGGTAGGATTTTTTTTTTTTCTTTAAACGTTCAGTAGTGAAATAAACTGTTACTATTTATAGGCAGTATACAGTAAGCTGTTCAACTAGCAGGTAAAATCTTACTGTATGGGTATAATCATTGCTGGTGTCCTTTCCCCACCCCCTACCCGGCTGGACCATCTCATCTCCTATGCATACATATGCAGTTTGTTTAATAGGGCTGATTTTTCAGTTTTTAATCTTTCCTGAAGCCTCACTTTTGGTTAGGCACCATGGACAATTTGACCCTAGTGGTTTTTGGTTTGATTTTGTTTTGTTTCTTTTTTTTTTTAATGAAATTGAGAACTTCCAGCATCACTAAATTGTGCATTAAGCTTTTCAAATTTTCTTGTGTTTTCATGGATGACTTTGAAAGAGTCAGTTCTCTCTGTGTACATTCATAAAGAGTTTCCATCCTATTATATTCACTCTGTCTTCTAGTACTCTTTTTTAGCTAAATTCATGCAGTAGGTTTGGCAGTGGTGTAAGTGGTGGATGATGACATTTTAAATTACTATGAGATCTGCTGATGAAAATGCTATACGTGAGCTCAGCATTATTAAAGATAGCGTAGATGTGATATCTCGAACTGGAGACTGTTTCTACAGAGGTTCTTGAATTACTGCATAGGGCAAACCCTAGTGCTTGCATTGTGTAATGTCCTTTCCTAGCCCATTGTGTTCTTTTAAATCATTTTATAGTTCAAATCCATCTCTTTGTCGCGCCTGTCTCCTTTGTTCCTCATCCGCCTGCACCTTCCCCTTTGCCAACAACAAAATAGTCTTTGCTCAGAATTAAATGCTAACTTTATGATAGAAATGTCTTAGAGTAAAAAGAGTAAACATAGTTTTAAGCATAAATGTTTAATCCGCTGGAAGAGTGAAAATGAAGTGATGGAAAATGCCAGGTTGTAGTTCATGGGCAGCAGCATTTAAATGGTTTGCTGTAATCATATTAGGATAGAATTAAACTGAATTCTTTATTTTGTACTGCAGTGAAGCAGGACTGTTACTGATCATTTTCTCCTCCCTCTTGCTGTTATGATTAGTGTGAAAACTCAAGCAGCAAAAATTACGGGAGTTCTGCAGCAGTGCTTAGAGAAACTGGTGTGAAAGAGTCTGAGTTGGAGTTTTGTGTCCTTGCGCATGAGAGCTCTGGTGCTTTCCTAATAGACTGAAAATGAGACTACTGCTGCTTTATAAGAGGTCTGTTCTAGCCACATTGCTCTACAGCTTGGCAGATGGTGGCATGTGAATGGTTTCATATTGATTGGATGGATTTGCCTCGGGGTAAGAGGAGTGTGGGTCCTTAAAGATGTACTTCCAGCCTTTTTTCCTTTTTTGAAAAAAAAATATATATTTATAAAATATTTCTCTTTTAAATCAGTGGAATGTATGGTAATCAAAGCACTGAAGTTACCTGGAAATAAGAAGTCCTTAAATAGATTATCACAAAGACCAGAAAGCCAAGGATACTTATTTACTAAATGATTACGTTTTTACATTAGAAGAAAGTGACACTTTTAATTAGTGTTCAAGGCATATGGTGATTGAGGAAATAAGCTTATTTCATGCAAACAGAAATCGATGCAAATAACCTTCTCCTCATATAAAAAAGGATGACTTGAAACTCAATACATATTCAAGAAGGTTAAGTCATTACTGCATCACTTTAATATTAGTTAAAGGCCAACAAAGAAAATCACTATTGTGCATATACTTATTCAGCAAGGATTGCTATATATGAAAGAAGTGGGTGATGGTACTTTGTAGGTGATAAACTTTAAGAAACCCCTATTCATATAATGCTTTTATTCCTTAACCTCACTAAAAAACCTCTTGGGTTCTGCCTTAGTACAGGTATTTGAAAAAGGTCCCTTAATTCTCACCGCGATTCATCCCAGCCAGTGAAGACAGTCTTTTGTGATCCTCTTTGTTCATTGTTTCTCCTCCCACCTCTGTTTTGTGCTTTTTTCTGGTAAATGTTTTTAAATTCTCCTATGCAAGGTGGCCTTTTTCTGCTGTGTTTGTACAGCACCTAACACAAAGTATCCTGATCTAATTCGAGCCTCTGGGTGTTGCTGTGGAGCGTTAAGTGTGGGTGGGTGGGGGGGGTAGTAATAGAAGTATTCATTGATAGGTTTGACCTTAAATAAGGCAAAACCCATTTCCGAATAGCTTGCAGACATGTGATGAAAAGAGTTTGATAACTTAGAAGACTTAGGGGCTCTTGAAAACTGTATCCTTTTTATGTATTTTACTCTTGTGCTCTAATGCTTGTAACAGTGATTTCATAAATGAATTTAAACCAAAATACATCAATAGCAATATCTTATTAAGTTGTCTTCAATTTTGCTTGAAGATATAGTTCATATTTTCTAACAAAGTCTACTCACATGTGAATTGTTTACATGCTGAATTTTGCGTTTTTTGAAACAATATTGTCATGCTGAATTTAATGATATTTCTTCTGCAATAGAGAGCATTTTTCTATGGGTGTACTTTCCCTTTTAATTACATTTTATTCTCGGAATTGATTGGCTTTTATCATTTAGTTCATTTTTGCTGAATGAAATGCTCCTGTGTAAATTTTAAGGTCCCTTTAAAAAAAAAATCACCAGTAAAAGTTCAGTGATTTAGGATTTTTGTTTGGCCTCACTTTGGGGAAGGAAAGGGCACAAAGCAGCGAGGGGGAAAAAAAAATCTGCTTGATGAGTGGGGGGGGTGAGGGGTGGGAATTGTGCTGTATATCACAACCAACAGCTATTCCAAGAAAAATCTTTAAGATGGTTACTTGAATCTGTGTACACTGCCCACCTGGTGGTTATGGAGTGAACTGTTACTTTAAAGAATAGTTTAAACAACAGCCATGTTTGGGGCAGGCTAATCTTGCAAAGAGAGCAGTACATATAACAGGAGTCTACTGTGAGATAAGGGGAAAATTCAGCTCACTGACTAGATGTTTTAATGTGCGAACTCTAGGGAAATAACATATTGACTATTCTGTTGTGCGCAAGAAAATTGAAGAACCCTTTGCAGACAGAGGGCTTGCAAAGGATTCTTTCTGTTTCTCTTAACCAAAATCTGTGGCAAGATGTTTGAAATCAGCAGGACGCTTAATGCTGCTTTGTTAAATAATGAGGTAATATTTTGTCACTTTTTCTGGGCAGCATCTGTTTTTCTCCTTTTTCATATGTTTATGAAGGATTCAGTTTAATCTTATGAAAGTAAGAGATTAAAAAAATCATTCTTCAATTTATTATTTTTTTTTCCTTTTGATGCTTTTGGAGAATTGGGTTGGCTTTTATTTGCGGTTTCAATCGGCTGCTGTTGCCTAGGACATTATGCCACGTAAGGCTTCTAAACTGCACAGAGTAGGTAGTTATTAACGCTGAATTGGCTTCTGGTATAGTCCATCTGGGCTCTGTATGAGAGAGCTTGCTAGCGGCTACTGATGCTAAGATACCCGCAACCTTTGGGATGTATGCGTGGTGGAGAGGGGCTCAGTGATATGAGATCACTTCTTTTAAGGGAAACTGTCATTAATGAGTCAAGAAACTGCTCATTTATGGTAAGGAGAGGGAGGGGGGGTTGGGAAAACAACCCTGTGATTTCATTTTGATACTGGATTAGCTGTTTAAGACAAGTTTCTTTTTGTGGGGATGGAAGATTGCATTAAAAATATGCTTTGCTCAGGGGCTTACTGGCTGATTCTGGAGAGGCTATATTGAGAATTTGCTGCTTTACAAATGTGTCACAACTGCGATGCAGTGGTCACTCACTTTACCCTGAAAGATAAATGGTAGTATTGGAAACAGGAGAATAAGATTGACTTTTTCAACAATAGGATTCTGCCTTTGTCTTTACAGAGAGAGGCCTCTGAGGACGTTTGAGCGTTTGTTTTAGTGTTCCTCGGAAAGACTGAATGTGTGGGGTGTTTTTTGAAAAAGTGGTCAGTGTGCAAAGTACCTGGATTTATAGACTGTTAAAATAGCTAATTGTTTAGAAGCAGAGGGTGCAATTATTGTTTGAGAAAAATGGCTGATTCTTTTGATATGTATAAGAAATTTATAGCAACAAAGTAGGTTGAAGTTGAAAAGACTTAAAAAAAAAAAAATAATAATTTCTCGATTCCTTCTGCAATGTTGTTAACCCCTGAAGAGACCTTAAGTAAAAATTTGCATTACAAATTTAACTTTAATATTCAATGTATATTTGCACGAGAATATATGGTAATATACTAGCTCTGTAGCATTTTGCTGCCAGTGTATTCACTCTAATAGGTCACTTAGTATTTGAGTTAGGAAATTTGTCTTATGAACTAGTTTAATCTTTTCTGGTTTTTACTAAGCTACAAATGTGCTCAAAAAGATGCACGGTAAGAAAAATCCTCTGTAGCCTTTTAAATTGTGCATATTTAAATTGAATTCAGTGCTCATTCCACAAATAGGTTGCATGATGCTTTTAAATGTGATTTATTTTTCTTGCTTGGTCTGTTTGTACTAGATTTTACTAGCTTACTGTATTTCATATATTTTACTGGTGTGTTTGTGTGTGATTTTGAGCATGTTTATGGTTTAAAGAAATTTAAAACGTACAGGATGTCAGTTTTGAGCTTAACAGTTCTGAGAGCATATTTATCCTTTAAAAAAGAAAAAAGAAAAACTTCTAGAACAATGATGATCTGATTAAATATTATCAGAAAGGTTTTTGGTGTTTTGTAGCCAGATTTTGTTTCTCCAGAAGAGCTAAGTGAGCTTATATCGTGGCCCATCCTAGCTTTCTCCGTTTCTAGCTCTTACGTTTAAAAACGCTTGCAGTGATATTGAATCTTTAAAAACCATATTTAGCTGTTGACTTGAATGATAAAATTAAATGATTTCTATATATGTTTATGGATTAATACGCGGTCGCTTTAGTTTAGATGAGCGTTAATTCAAGGTTAGTTGCAATTATAGGATGCCATGCCTTGTTAGTTTGGCCAATACACGCTATTAGAAAAATAGTTCCTGAAGTCAGAGAAAGAAATGAATGCGTCGTAATTAAACGAATTTTTAATAAACTTGCTGTGGCTGGGAGATGGTAAAATATTACTGTTTGAAATGGAAGTTTTGTTAGTTTGTCGGTGGAAGCAAGTGGAGGATTAATGAGTGTTCATTGTTAAGTTAAGCACGTTCCTCTCTAAAGCTGGGAAAAAAAATCTTTTAAATGCCCAGAGTTAGTCATCATTTTATTTCCTGTAAGGCTGAAGGATAATGAAGTGAGGTAGCAAAATAATTCTAAAATACTACTTTCATTCTGCGAGAATGTTCTGATAAATAGGTATCTGCTATGCTTTAGACAAAGTCAAATGACAGTAGTACCAAATCTGGTTCCAAAAATATATATAATTTTAAAAACTCTTACAGCTAAAGAAAAGAGAGAGTAGTTGATTAATAAAATCGATAGTACCTGAAAATAAATGCAGCTTAAATGCACATTGAAGTGCTTTTGTCGTATCTTTAAGCCTAGAGGCAGATCATTAAATATGCATTTCTCCGGAAAGCAACTGTCGAAAAAGATAAGGTGGTTAAAATACTCTGGACCTCCAAGCCATGCGTGCAAGAGGTAAGAAGATGTAGTCACTGGAGCATGGCTGAGGTATGACATCGCCACAGCGGAGGCTTAAAAACTGTGGATGTGGCCTGCAACTGTTACTGTACTTGTGGGGTGGGAAGAGGTAAAAATACATGTATGTGTGTTGTTTCTTCAACTGGGCCTTAATTACTAGACACAAGCAGCAGTTCAGAAATCTGGTCTCTGTTGTTGTAGAGGTCACCAAATCATTAACATTGTCAATCTGGCGGTAGCTAATTTCAATAGCACCTGATGTTGCAACGCCTCCCTTCGCCTGCCCGGCCAATCGGCGCCCGCCTTCTGCTGACAGATGGTCCCATAAATGGATGTAAAAAGGAGACGCTGCAAGCCAATTTCAGCAAGGCTCTGTTCAGTTGTTCTTATCTACATCCTAGAATCGGGGGGCTTCAGCACAGTGCGCTGCTTTTTTTTCTTTTTTTTCTTTTTTTTTTTTTTTTTTTTTAATTCTTTTGCTGCACAAACATCTGCACTGTGCTTTGTGGATCTTTAAAAAATAATAATAAAAATAATTCCCTGAAACCTTAGCAAATCTTTAGAAGAGTTGAAGCCTTTCAAGACCCAATATTTGCCATTAAGAATGGTTATGGTAGGTATTAGTAGATTTAAAATCTGCTTATAGCAATTTTATATATAGATAGATATAGAATCTAACATATAGATTTCCCCAAATCTGCATCATTCTCAGTCTGTGTTTTCACATGAATTTAGTTTTCTGCTACTGATTTGTTTGTACATTATCTCTCCCTTTTTTCCTCTCCCTTTCTCTCTCGCCTGCTTTCTCTGTCTTTCTCTGTCTCTCTCTTTCATATTTAATGTGTGCATATCCTTTAATAAAGGACGTACTTTGTCATTTTAAGGTAATTGTGATTTCTCGCAGAATAAAGAAATAGCTCATTTCTAATGCAAGGCTGGTATGTGGCTAACTGAAATGCAGAAGGAAGAAGAGGCTTTTTTTCCTCCCTCTCTCTCCCTCTCTCTCTTTCTCTCCCTCTCTCTCTCCCTGTCTCTCCCTCTCTCTCTCTCTCTCTCTCTCTCTCTCTC
Organism: Rhea pennata; assembly: GCF_028389875.1. NCBI lineage: Eukaryota > Metazoa > Chordata > Aves > Rheiformes > Rheidae > Rhea > Rhea pennata. The sequence continues at coordinate 8,244,853 of NC_084670.1, read as the reverse complement.
TCTAAGTGGCGGGGAGGGGGGGAGTTAATTTCCACATTGACATTTTGGAGATACAAATGCAGAGCAAAATCCTTGGGAAAAAAAGCCTCGAGATTGGTAATTTTCTTTTGGTGGACTGCGCAATAGGTATGGTAATTTTAAAGCGAGTGATTTATATGAGCTTCAGTAAATGCTGCATATTGTATTTCAAAGAGTTTCCTGTCATGACCTCATAAAAAGAGGAGGAGGCTTGTATGTGTTGCAGCGCCTAGTATATGTCGATTTTGTTGCATCGTTGGGCAGCAGTACTGTAAGAAGGAATGTCAGCTTTTACATAACGTTCTTTTTGCTTTTGACTCTGTGAGGGGCTGTAAGGGTCCATCTTTGTGATCACAGATGGAGTGGAATGGCTTGAAAATGGTAAGTGAATGCCGAGAGGCTGCTTGCAGGTTTTGTATAGCTTCTGTGTGCCTCATGAATTTCTTTTGTTTCGGATAGCAGATTGCGAGTCATAAATAAAATTGCAGATCCTTGTTTATTTTTACGGGATATATATATATATATATATAATATATATATATATATATTTAACATATCTAGCTGCGATGGCACTTCACGCTGTTTGCATTGAACGTTACATTTCAGTGAAGCAAGGATGGTCTCTGCTGACAGGCACAATGTCATTGTACTGCATATGCCTACCGGATCAGGCAGCAGATGATGCCTTTTAATCTTCGTTTGTATTACACGAGTGTTAAATACGAATCTAATAATCACCTCTAAAATTTAGGTATTGCGATTCCTGTGGAGCCGGTGCTATGGTGAATAGAAGGGTGTGTTTTTTTTGTGTTGGGGTGTGTGTCTGTTGGGGGGGGGTTGTTTTGTGGGTTTTTTTTTTTTTTTTTTTTTTTTTTTAATACTGGGAGAAGTCAAAGCCATTTATGTGAAAATAGTATTTCTATTTTTAGAATATTCTCCTGGCAGAGAAATCCGAATGGGCTCGTCTCGTTTCTCTTTTATGCTTTCCTTACAGATTGTGCAAAATGGCATGATCAAATACAACTATTGGCGACTTTGGATTTTACAGAGCAGTGCAATCGGGGGGTGGGGGCGGGGGCGCGGAGCCCTTCACAATACGCCGCGCTCCTGCAAAGGGGGCTGCTGCTTTTTCTCCTCTTAATTTCACGTTTTGCAGACTTTTTGCCGTGGATATTTATTATAACTGGGAAACAAAGCGACGGTCTTTTCCCATTCTTACAGGATTGTCTTTGTCTAGCTGCTTGTTTTGATGGGTGTAAAACAAATAAGATTAGACTGAGCAGCCGAACTGAAAGCGATAGCTGGGAGGAAAAGCCAATGAAAGGTTGCCGGGGAAACGAGCATAGGGGAAGCTGAGTGGGGGAGCAGGTGGCAATCATGTGGGAATACTGCAAACAGTGTAAAAAAAAAAAAATACAGGGGCTACCTCGATTATCTTTGCTGTTCTTTGTGGCAGTCACAACTTTAATTATTCTTTATAAATAGGTGTTAATTACATTTCTGGCTCAGGCTTGCAGTGATTTCTAGAAATCTGTTTTTAAGCATCTGTTCTTTCTCCTCTGCAAGAAAGGGTTATCTCTCTCTTTTTTTTTTTTCTCCTCCCTTTTTTTTTTTCCCTCCTGCTGTGAAATTGTACGTGCAAAAAATTGCAAGGAATCCTGTGAGGCAGTATAAAAAAAAATGTAAATTATATTGAATGAAGTTGACAGAGGTATAATAGTGAACTCCCACAGCTGATAGCTTCTGCAAATCATTTCTTAGAATTTTCCAGCAAATGTCCCTATGAGAACAGCAGGTAGAATGAATTTACCCTAAGCAGTGATTTTGTGTTAAGTGATATTGGTATTTTTACAAAATCAGATGGTTATATGGCAGAATAATCAGTTCAGGGGAGTTCATCATATCCTACAGTTTATGCACTGAGCAGAATTAACGAAAATAATGAGATTATTCTCTTCGTCTCCAGCCCCACCTTTAGCCCGCAATATCCACTTTCAGTCTCAGGCTTCTTGTGGCAACTTTACTTTCCAAAACTGCAGCTGAATATTTTGCTAATTGTGATGGTCTCTTATTATGGTGGCTAGCAATAATGAGAAATAGCAGGAGTGCATCTTTAAACAAGGCTATTGGTGCTAGAAGTGTTGAAAAGCGTAGTAGACTAGTAAGTGATAGACAGTAGCGTAAAAGATATAAAAATGTGGTTGCCCAGAAAATGCTCATCTATCACACATCAGGAGGCACAAGAGAAGCACAGCAAGGCTGGGGGAACACGCCTTTCTTTCTCTCTCCAGAATTTCAGATATTTTTACTTTCTTTCTTTCTCTCAGGCAGGATTGCTTTGAATGCAAATGCAAATGGGAATGCTTGGGCTAAGTTCAAGAATGAACAAAAAGAAATCAAATCCCCCTTTTAATTTGCTTTGTTTTAAGAATTGCCTCTGCTGCAATGCTTTCTGTAGAGAAGTAATTGAATGGCCCTCTGAAAACTACACTGCTTTACCCTGCAAAGGGGGAAAAAAAATCTGGAGGGTGTGTGCGCGTGTGTAAAATTGTGTTTCTTACAGTTTGTGCATGTGCGCACAGCTGTATTCTGACATGTATTATATAGCTGTACATGAGAGTTAAAAAAAAAAAAAAAAATTGTTCTTCTACCCAAAACAGAGATACTGTGTTCTAAATCTGTTAACTCAGTCACGAGAATAAATAAGGGGGGCTTTTATTGTACACAGCTGCATTGTTTGTTTTAAGAGTCATCAGCTAGTAGTTACATTTTTATTTTGCATTCAATTTGGTATTTCTACCAAGATTTCCGAATAATGTATTTCTTGGTTTGTGGTGCACGTGTTCCTGCCCCGATCTTCCTCTTTTCTTTGTTTTAAGATTATATTAATGAACACAGCCTGCACGTACATAGTGACATTCTTTTTTGCATATAAAAGATTGCATTGTAGATCCTCATAAAGAAAAATAGTTAAGGTAGTGAAATTTAATTAAGAGATTGCCATTTTTGCTAAAGAAAGATTAAAAGATAAAGCCTCTTTCTGTTCAGACAAAAAGGCGGAGAAAATGTATTTGTCTTTAGATGTGGTATTTTTTTGAAAAAAAAATGTCTTTATGACCAACTAGTCAGAAAGACTGAAATTTTACGTTTAGCTATTGATGCAACATCAATAGCAGCCATCAGTTTAAAATTCTCTTCCCGTGTACTTTGCTAATCAAGTTCCCATGTTAGATGCAGAGATGCTCCTCCACTGTTGACTGGCTTGGTAGCCTCCTTTGCTTTCTCTCCCTTTATTAATTTTACCTTTTTGAGCTCTCTCAAAGTGAGCCCGAGCTGTTGTGACAAAGGATGGTTACAATGAATTAGAAGGGGTATATTTAAAAATCCCATTTGAATGGGTTTGGAATAGTCTTCATCATCTTTATTTGGTCCTGTTAAATATTTTGACTCTATTGAAGAAAATCCAGTTGCGTTAATCTTGCATATATTTAATGTATTAATTTTTAAAAAAATAATATCTTCTAGGTTACAGTGAAATTTTCCCTCAACCTTACTGCTTGGTATGCTGTGAGTGTGTTAGTTAAATGCAGGTTATTTTCTGCATGTAATTGTCATACTCTTGGTACATGACCTAGAGCCGTTCTCCACGTCAAGGGTTTTTTTTGTTTTGGGTTTTTTTTTAAGAGAAATAAAGTATTATTGCATCCCATGTTCTATCAGGGGAATTTGTTTTCTTTGGTAACTTGCACTTTCGAAATATTTCAGCAAACACCCCAGGCAAGAAATGGGCAGTAGTAGAGAATATTGTAGTGAGAGAGAGAGAGAGAGATGCACATAACTTGACAAATCCGCTTGTCTGTTTGAGCAATCTGTGTCCACTAGACAACTAATTTACATGCCTGGACACAATAAAATGTACATTTGTTTGTCTGTGGGACAGCTGACTGGATACACTCTGATGCACTGGCAAATACTGCAATGCAGTATTTTTTTTCAATGTCATTGGGGTTTTGGGGGAGAAGTGGGCGCAAACAGTCTTTTTGCAAGTGAGACCGTGTTAAAAAGCATGGTACCTCTGTAGATGATGGGCCAGATTTTGCAAAATTTGCTAATCTGTGATGGAAAGTCACCCCTCCCCCATTACACTCCTCTCTCTCTCTCTCTCTCTCTCTCTCTCTCTCTCTCTCTCTCTCTTCCCCCCCTCCTTTCTCCCTCCGTCTTTCTCTTTCTCTTTTTCTTTCGAGTAGGATGGAGGAGGAGATGCGTATGCATGTATTTTTATGCATGTGTTCATGAATGTTTATCTTCCCCTTTCATTTGTATGGTTGTTAAAGAAATTGTTGGGGTTTCTATGAGAACAGAAAGGGCATTCACGTAATATAACACTTTTCAATCGTTCCTATAAATGTCCAGTTACCAAAAGCGTAGGACTTCCAAGGAACTTTAAAAGGCAGATGCGTTTTTCATTTGCTAAAGAATTTTGCAAAGATGAGGGTAACATTTCTATTCAACAAGTACAATAAATTTCGTCCTAATAAAATCAGTTTTAATGTGGACACGTACTTAGACTTAGCCTTTGCATTTGAGTACGTTTAACCATTTGAGATAATGCAAAGTGAAGATGTTGAAGAAAGGGTTGTTCAGATACTGTTTGCTTGCTTGCTTTTTTCCTCTTACTTCAAATGATCCATCTTTACTTTCTAAAATCCCGGAATATTTTAGATACAGGGGGCTTTTGTAGGTCACTAGCTTTACAGCAAGAAGAAGAAAGGAGGGAGAAAAGGTCTCAACATGTCAGAGGCAGTAATTGTCTAAAATTAGCCATCTAGAAAAGGAAGGAAAGGCTTGGAGGAAGGAGAGTGAGGGCACAAATATGTGAAACTGCACTGTGCTAGTCGGGGAGATAATGAGTGATAAATTTGAACTGGTGCAGTAGTGTGATGCCCATTAATTTCTCAGAACCTTGACTTTGCAGGTTTGTTACTTTGTTGTTCACACCTTTAATTATAGCCAGTTTTGGATGATAGCTTGGGGCCCTGAAGATGAGACCTTTTGTTTGTTGTTTACTTATTTAAATATGCAGGCAGAGTTTGCAGTAGCATTGGAACATCAGTGTTAGAAATCAAATACTTTCAGATGAGATTATAATAAGAATACAATTAATTTTCCTAACTATCTGACATTGTCTTTTTACAGCATTTGCGCGTATTCATTAAGAATTAGCTCAGTAGCACCAATGTTAGGGTTATTTTTATTTTTCTGTAATGATAATCCATGTTTTCCCTAACCGTTTTGGAGCTCTTAATACATTATCTTTTCTTTAGGGCCTTATAAAGTAGAGAACAAGCTGAGAGTCATTCTTACCCATTGTTCTACCCTTGATTGTGTCTTACGTGGAGACTTCTCTCCCTAGTGAAGAAAATGATCTGTAAGAGTCAGGAAATGCTGCGAACCAGCAAGGAATCCTTAATTAAATGGGATGAAAAGACAGTATTTTTTTAAAAAAATAGGATATCTAAAACGTTGTGCAGGCTTTCTGGAAACGGTGTAGTCGCACAATAAAATATAAGCCTGCCTTTGACAATATTTAGTCGTGATGTATATAAAATTCTGTAGTACGCCTTTGTTGCTAAGGCACACGCAATTGCGTCAGAGATGCTGTTGTGATGGGAAATTATATGTCCTTGAAATCTAAAATATACTTTTTGTTAGGTTCACTTACTTTATCTTTTTTTAACATTAAACTCCTTTTTATTACTAGACAACCTTCCATACATTACGGCTGGTATTTTTCCCAATCTGGAGTTGTGCACTGGTATTTTTTCAGAAGCAGGGTGGTAGTATATTTGACCGCTTTTGAAGTCTTGGAGGTAAAGGAAATACTATAATAAATGTTTGCTTTAAAACAGATGCAAACAAATATCGGAAGTTGTTCTGTAATTTGTAATGCTTCAAGAAAGTTCCCCGCAGAATGCTCTTCTGTTCGCTTAAGTGAGGGGCTGTGTTGGCGGAGGTCAGTGATACCACTGGAGGCTTTCCAGTAGCGTATGTCCTTCAAATCCAGTCCTTCCACTGCGTATCTGAGTGCATTGGCTGAGGTGTGGGAGGAGACCCAAACAGCTCCCTCTGCCTTCAGCTCACTCGGGGATGTTTGATGAGAACTTTGTCCCATCTGACCCTCCATGTAGAGACCAGAAACTGCTACTGGAGCAGGTAACTGCACTGTGCTCGGGCCCCGTGGGTTAGCATGTGATTGCGTGCATCCTGGTTTGGAGTCGCCATCCGGGTTTTCTCTGTGTGCTTTGAGGTATTGGGTCCTAGGCTGAGAGCTTCTAGAAGCCTTTGCAGGGATAAAGGAGGTTTTGTCGTTCTTTTTCCTTAGAGTCTTTCGTTGTTGCAAACTTAAAAACTAGCAAAGACAACAATACTTACAATTTATAATTTAAAATGGGTCTGACTCATCTTGTAGTATTCCGTTATAGTCGCCCAGCGAGAAGGTAGAATTCTAGGAACTGACTCTATTATATTATCTATTGCAGTACAGTTGCCCAAAGTCCACATTTTCACATTGCTCTTAAAAGCAAAAGTGATATTTATGACTGTGAGAATTATTGTTTGACTAAACTTTCTTGGAAGACTTCACTTTATTATTTTTTTTTTCAATATATGGTTTGATTTGAATTCTTATGTCCGTCATACGCTTATGGTATGTGGAAATGATCCTTTTCATAGTAGTTGTGGTTTGAAAGAATCATAGTAAATCACACAGGCAAAATACTGGTGAACTTCCGTACTGATTCAAATGTTAATTGTGGAGAGAAGACCCTAGCTTTTCTAGGTCCTCTTAAACTGGCTTGTAGCCCCCTGTTATCTTCAGCGATTTGGTATTAGGTTATATAAAATTCCCAATTCAACAGCATTAAACAACCCCTGTTTAAGGTAATTACATTGTAGTGAAGCATTAACACCTTCTGCATTTGAAACCAGAGGTGTTTGGGGGTAAGGGGATTTTTGTGATCTAAATGTTCCTAAATGCAACTAGTATTCGTCCTTTCCTGGTGGCAATCTGCTTTTCAAATGGTGGTCAGTGTCTTTTTGCTGTATGCAAAAGAGACTGAGAATTGGTGGGCAAAGATTCGTCTTTTTATTTCTGTAGAGGAGAAAGCACGTTCATGACACCATAGAAGAAATAATGCATGTAAACAAATACTACTTAAATAAAAATAGTTCTAATACTGTTCCTGTATTGTACTGTATATCTTTGTTCCAAATGAAGTTACTGGCAGTAGATGAGTAGGGGGAAGTTGATTTTTAGCACAAAGCGTGAACGCTGGAAATTCTTCCTAATATGCGTGTGCCAGCTATAATGTGGCAATATTGCTGTTAATTCTCTTCCTGTAAGAGCAGCTGTTCAGGGAATTATCTCTTTGCTTGATGCAGGGTCCTGAAAATTTCAGTGCGCAACTACTGTAGTGGTTGTGGCCATTTTTGATGTGACCATTGATGGGAACTAACTCCGTAGTCTAGCACAGTAGCATATTGTTCTTTTGACTAACTGGGCCAGGACAAAATTATCATTTTCTGTGTTTCGTGTACTCTGAGAGAGATTGCAGAGTGCACTTCAGAATTTGACATTGTGTTTGATAATTTATAGAGCACAGTTTATATTTAACTGTAGACATGCTAATCCAGGAAAAAGAGTAGTATATTTTTAGAATCCATTTTTTTCCTTTATTTTTCCTGTGCTTGTCATTACCCAGCTACTGAAAGAAGCGTTGATAAATGTAGATGCTCAGTGGGATAGAAACTGTTGAGTTTAATTCCCATCATTTATCTTTGCTGTATACAAAAACAAACATTATTTATGTGATGTTCTTTGTGATTATCGGGAAGTTTTACAGTAGTATGTAGCCATTGGAAGAGCCAGTGGTCTTCTGCAGTGATTTGATACCAGATTAGGCTATGGTGCCTAGACTGAATTTGGAAGTGCTTCGGTGATGATATCTTTAATAATGACACAGTGTCACTTCCTGTGACATTGCCAGGATTTCTTTGAGGTGAAACACGCTGATGGGCTGGATCCAGCTCTAAACAAGTCTAAAAAGTCTTATCTTAGTGATGAGTATTATAAAGGAAAACTAACCAAAAGAGGGGGCACTAGTTTGATTATTTTGACTTCTTTTTTAGTAATCCAGTAAGCTCTTCTGATGTGGCTAGGCTGTCAGAGATTAACAGGCAGAAACGTCCTAATCAAACGTGGGACCCGCTCTGCATCTGAGCGGGGGCCGAGCCGAGTTCGGCAGGGCCGCTCCTAGGATGCGTTAGTGGAGCTGCATGTTAACTAGGAGTATGTTTTCCGTGAGGATAGCATTATTTTTTTCTAGAGAAATTTTGGAAGATTTTGAATTTATTGGAATTCAAGTTATACTTGGTTATTTGAGTAAGAATTTTGTGAATTTTAATAGGAATTTGTTCAGAAATTTGACGAAGAAATTTTCTGTAGGAATTGCAGTAAGGAGGGTGTTTGATCTGGCCTCTGGCATGATTCCTTCTCTTAGTACAGGGATTAATAGTTTATATCCAGGATAAGCCATTGGAATCTTTTAGCCTGTCCTGTGGCAGATAAATGTGTATGTGCTTTCTATTTTGCCCTATAATGATGATTAAGGTGTTATTAATCTGTGGTAATGGCCTTTGATCTCAACATAGCTGCTTCCATGCATGAGATCTTTCCAATCTAAATAAATAAATAAATATTGAGATGTTTATCCTGTGAAGTATATTAAAACTTACTCTTGTTTATGCCATCATATAGATACCACTTTTGAGATACTATCAGAGTAAATAGCTACTCCTGCACACTTAAAGGTCACATGAGTATTTTTCCACCAGAAATTTATCAAATCCTCAACTTTTGTTTTCCCTTCATGACCCTCAAGATGGCAATGGCCATATTACTTTGAAGTAATTTGTTGCAACTTTGTGTGGAAGTGAGAATCCACACAAATAATTTTTTTCCGTGAAAATATTTTCATAAGCGGTATTAGTTTGGAACAAGGCTTTCTGACTTACAGGCAAATCATAGCAGAGCTGTGAATTTCTTCTTTATTACTAATCCAGTTGAGTTTAAGATTGGACAAGGAAATATACTCTTAATTTGCAGTAAGCTGACATTTCTAATGAAGGAGATGCAGATTCTAATGTTTGACTAAATCCTGGTTTGGGGTCTGTATCTCCTAGACCAGCAAGCAGCAGTATCCAGAGAGATGATATTGCAAGCAGTCAAGATGTACACATGTTGATTAGTGCTTCCTAATTGCGTCTACCAGTGTGCCTTCATTAAGGTCCTGTTGAGGACAACACCTAAAATACCGTGGTTGTGGTGCGCATTTTGCAAAGCCATTAATTTCTGCATAATGTAAGCCTCTATTTGCATGAAAAATATATGGGTAACATTTTCAAAGAGCAGCATATGACTTAGGAACTGAAACCCTCTTGCAGTGTACATTAATGAAAATTAAATCACTCGCAGTCTTTTGAAAATTGTAGCTGTTATTTCCAGAACTTTGATAGCACTAACAGCAGTGAAGTGTTTAGATGGTCCAAGGGTGCCTGGGTCGCCTGCTCTATCCGTACTTTGGCTTTAGCTTCTGGTTAGTAGACAGTTTGCAGGTTTTTACATCTTGATCAATAGCATGGTTTTACAAGATGGCATGTGATACAGCTTCCGCTGTCTAAACTTTTGGGTTGCAAATAGTTCTAGATTATTTTCTTAAAGGAAAAAACATAAAGTGGAATTGTGACAGGTCTGTGGTAGCTGAAGACTTGCAGCTGTCTGCTTCTTACACTAACATGTACATCCCCATGGGAATCTGTGCCTGAATACACAATGCAACATACATCTTCCCAAGTTGGTAATATAATTCAGCAGTAAACTAAACAAATAGGTTGTGATTAGGAAATAAAATTCTGAACTAAGAACAAAGCTCAGAAACTAACCAAAAACATGCAAAGATTTTCTTAATTTCCTTTCCTTTTATTTCAGCGTATTTTTTTAGGTTAGACTAAGGAACTATCTTAGATCTTTGTCTCTAGCATGCTCTTTTATTGCTATTGTTACCTAGTATCCAGATATTTGGGAAACCCTCTTCAATCTTTCAAGGTTTGCCTCATACAGTCATTGTGGTTTGTTTTTTTTTTTTTTTTAAGCACCCTGTTAGCATGGAATTTAAATACCCTTTTTTTTTTTTAGTGTCACCTTCTTCCCTCCCCCCCTCCATCCCCAAGATAGACATGGCAGTCCCTGGGAGACCCCTGTTGCCTTCATGGTATCTACTGCCTAATCAAATGGAATCCATAGGGGAACAGAGGATATTTTCATCCAATTTTGTTTTAGAGCACCAAAGAAACATCTCATCTCGGTACTGAGATTGTTTTTCAAACTCCTTTTGCCTTCATGTGCATCTTGGAAGAACAGGTAGTAGATCCAAATAAAAAGCCAGCAGGAAGTAAGGAGCAATACAGAAGTACTGAGTTGTCTGATACAGATTTGGCAAAAATAGAAGGGTGAAAAGGAAATAGATGTTCCTTCAGAAGGCAGAGCCTGACCACGTCGCCTTTGTTCTGGCTTAGCAAACGTACAGACCTCGGAGCGGCTGCGGCACACGGCCCGCTGGGCGAAGCAGGTAGGCAGGAGCTGTTGTTGGAGGTGTCGGGCACGGAAGTGGGACAGTTCCCTGCCACCGGCCTTTGTCCCCGTCCACAGGGGTCGGACACGAGGAACCGTGCGAGCTTTTCACCGCAGCTAATTGTGTAACCCTTACAATAGACTGGGAATACATCCATTTTCCTTTTTGGGTGTTTTCTATGCTTGCTTTTTCCAAAGCTGTGTTCCAGAGCTCATTTTGAATACTGTAAAATCAAGGCTGTATTCTCCCATATCTTCATATGTAAATTAATGACAGAAATGATTACAAGCAAATTCCAGTGAAACCACAGTAAACGAAGAAGGTGTCAGAGGCTGACTTTCCAGAAGTCAGTCAGTCAGAAGTCAGCTTGCCTCGGTGAGGGAGGTGTGACCTGAGGCAAGGATGGTAGGTGACTTTTGTGACTGTCACCTGTTATACTTGATTTTTCACAGACTCTTTCCATAGAGCTCTTGAGCACATCTGTTGTACGTGTTTGGAGAATACTGAAAAATTGAACCCAGCAGCTTTGAGGTTTCAGAGATGCATAGTTTCTTTCCAGTCATCTCAAGAAGTGAAAAGGATGGTAACAGCTGCTGAAATGAAGTATGGAAGAAGTTTATAAAGAGCAATAAAATAAATACAGTGAATTGAAGTAACAGATATGTTAGAGCTGTAACTGTATTCTGCTTCTGGAGAAATACAATGTTTTTGTCCTCGCTGATGTGCAATGCAGCATTTTACTGTGTTTCTTTCAGAAATTACTGCACATGTAGTTCTTGACCATGCATCTACTCTCCGTTCGCACCCGTTTCCTCTAGGCTTTGGGGAGTGCTGAGCTCTACGTACGCTAAGTATAGTCCTTCCCCCTCTCACTTCTCATCCCCAGAGTACCTGCAGTGAGAGTGAGACCATATGAAGTGTGTGGTGTGATGCATTTGCTAGGAGCTTTTATGTGGCTGTTGGCCATGTAGTCTTGGGTATGGCTGCTTCTACAGATGCCTTACTGGTTATTGACGTTAAAATGATTGTGTGACTGTCATTGGTCTCTTTTTAGGTGTTTTTTTTTTTTTCTCCTTCCATTCCTTTCTGCCTGCAAAATCAAACACAAAGCTTTAGAGCCCGTGCCCCATGGGGAAGGGAAATATTTTCTGTGTTTTGAGGGGGGGAAAAAAAAGTGAGGAAAGGTGACTAGGCCAGGTCTAGGGATATTGTGCTCCATTTCTAGAACTGTCACAACTTACCATATGACTGAAGCAAATTGCCTTAGATACTTTCCTTCACTTTGATCTTTCCCTTCTGCAAAACTTGGAATAAAAGTAACAGTTCTTGCCTTTGTTTTTCTTGTGTTGGTTCAGAGGCAGTTGCTGCTCTTACTATCTGTTTGCACAGTGTCTAGCACAACTTGGTATCAGTAGATCCTTTAGGCATTGCTGCGATCACAAGTAATGTTGCCGGTGATCTTTACATTTCTTGCATTGCAGATTGCAGACAAAAAAAATTTTGTTCTAGTACATTCAGGCAAAAGTATATAATGGACTAGTAAGTTTGGCTATTTAAGAAGATGATTTCCTTCTTTTTAGGGCCAAAGCTTCCCTCTTAAAATGAAGAAATTTGTTGTCTTCTCCACTTGAATCATTTGTATGCTCTGTACAATTATTGCGGTGCCCAATAAATGTGAAATTACTGAAAACATTTGAACATTGTTTCAGCACGATTATAGTGAATTCTAAAACCAAGCTTTAATGGGAAGACTATAGCCATGCCACTAGAGCCGGTGTATGTCACAGTGACTGCTAGTTTAGTGGGCTCTCTGAGTTGAGACTTCCAGCTCTATCTATATTTAAAATATTAAATACGACTTTTACTGGAAGGGAGGGGGAAAAAACGTGTGAAACTGTATGTGAGTGGGGAGTATGTCAAAATACGGAGTGTTAGATAATGATTCATTTCTGGGATATTGGATTTGCCTCCAGGCAGATTTGCTCAAAAGCTTCGTTTCCCTCCTTTATTTCATGTTCATGATGTATTTATTAGGTAAATAATAGCAAAGTCTAGTTGTGCAGTTCATAAGCTTTAATAAAAATATAATTGACAGTGACATTTGACAGTGGTGTTATAGAGAAGGAAATATGTGTTGGAGCTGCACACAGCATCATTTGCCTCTGTTACTAAGGTCAATTTTGCAAGAAGTGAACGTGATGCGTATGCAAGGTTCAGGAGCACCTATTTCTAACTCTTGCTAGAATTATGTCTTTGAATCACCAAATGCTTATAATTTCTCTTTATTAACACTCTCCTGGGGGAAGAAGACACGATCTGTCCTGAACACTTTACAATCCTTTACCTTATCCTACAAAAAAAGGTAGAGATATGCTTAATCCCACTGAAGTGAACGTCTCTGCTCCTGACTGTGTATTAAAGTGGAGGGGGCGCGGGGGAGGTACGCTTGCTGGTTCAGGGCTGAGAGACCTGATCTTGAAGATATATTTGTGTTCTACTTATGGCTCTGTCTTTTGGCTTTGATGTGGCTATTCACATACGTATTAGCAGATGAGAGGCCTATGGATAGATTTTATTTATTTTTTTTTATCTGTAGAAAAGTCCTTGTGGGACGCTAACTTAAGCCATGCTGACTTCTTTGCATTCAGAAGAACAGATATCTTAGGAGTTAAAACCTGTTTCCTGTTACAGAAAGAAAACCTTTGTGAATCCACATTTATTTTGTTTGAGAGGTTTTGTTTGTTTTTCCTTTTGTCATCATTATTCAGAAGATGGCTATGGGACCTCTGCCATGGCACCATTTGTTTTCACGCGTAAAAGCAAACATCTTGCAATGCTAATTAAAGAGCTTTTTTAGATAAAGTATGATCTTTGCATTATTTATCTAAATTCTTTTTTATGGGAGAATGTTCTGAGTTTGTTCATTAATGAACAATTTAGAAATAATATAAAATTAGACCTCATGAATTCTTCATAAGGCATAATTTACCATGATCATTTTTCCTAGCATTTAGGTGCTGCGAAGAGTTTATCCTGCATAGACAACACTTCTGACTTCTGAGTCCTCAAAATGAGCTGCCCACATGAATGCTCCCTAGTTGTTAGAATTTAATTCAAATTTTGGGTTCTTAGGAATGCTTGTGGTACTTTTAAAACGATTCTCTTCATCACCTATAAATAATACGTATTTTTGAGATTCGTAATCGTAACTATGTTTTCTGTCATGTATCTCAGATTCATTTATCTTTATCAGTGGAAAATAGCAGAGTAATTAAAACTTAGATAACAAGAATTAAAGAAACTATTTGCTGAATATATACTGGTTTTCAGTGTATGTATGTGACAGCATTTCAATTCAGCATGCAGCCCTTCAGACTGCTAAGAACAAATTTTGTAAATATAAAACACGTATATTTACATTTATTGAGCCACTGGCTATTCTTTATGCATGCAATAGGCAGATAAGACCATCTTAATCAGTCTGTGGGTAGTTTTCTAAATGATTCATTAACTGTGCTTTGTAATGGTAGATGGATGTAACATTTACTGTAATAACAACTGAAGATTAATGTCAGTTACTGTTGTTTAAGCATTGTAATAGTTCTGTTTATACATACAGGTATTCTTTGTATTATTGCTGAAGCTACTATTTCAGCAGGAATAAATTGAAATTAATTAAATTAATTTGAAAAATTTATATGTAAATTTGATAGAGAAATACTTCTGAAACATTATTTGGAATGGAGGAGTGTCTATAATAGATATTTGGTGCCGATGTTTTGTAGGAGGGGTTCTACCAAGCATTTTGATTAGCTGTGTTTTGTAAAGCACTGGCAGAGCTTATGCTGTCTTCCAAAACAGCAAACCATTTCCTTATGAAATCTGTCAAGCTAAAATACCTTGCACTTTGCTTATACATTACCATACAAAGAAAGGTAGTGCACAAAGAAGCAATTTTTAAAAGCAGCTGTCTGATGAAATACATACGGAATTTGTCATACGGGTTGCTTTTTTTTAATTTACAAAATTGCAATCTTCAAATTCTGTTTTAAGCCACAGATAGTGGGGAGGGAAGTTTGAACAGTTTAAAGATGGACTATTCAAATTAAGTATGGGTGCCTAAATTACTGACATCTATAAATAGTTACTACAATTTATGTTTTCTTTAAAGATACCATTAATTTATATGCAGATAATATTGCAGTATTGGAAGTCAGGAAAATTGTTCCAAAACAAAACCCCCTTCTATATCTCTGTATACCAGTAACATATAAATGTCATGGCACATGGCTTTTGCAACGTAATATTTCAGGGGCTGCCTGAAATGGGCATAGCTGCCTAAGTTAGATTAGAGAAAGTCTACAAAAGCATGAAGATGCAAATTTTAAGTTGCATGTATGGAAGTATAACAGTAATGTTTTAAGGAACTGTAGTATATTTTATGTTAAAAAAAAATCTACTGTTCGGGTTAAGTGACTGTTGGATTTTTCCACGTTTATTTTGCTTACATCCAAACAAGCCCTAAACAAGTTAGAGAGATTATAGCTGCCTTTAATGCTTTCATGGAAATGAATTGAATCTTATTAAGTATTCTACTTAATAACAAAGGTGCTCTTTTGTAAAATAATAAAAATATTATTACTGGTAATTAAAACATAATGAAACTGTGTACCCAGGAAACTATAGCAGCCTTTTTAAAAACAGTCATATTTTGGTGTAGGTATTGAATTGGAGATTTAAATCTTAGTGTTCTGAATAGAAGATATGGTGAGTTGCATGTTGAAGTATGTTCTTTGAATAAATAATGTAGTTGTTACACAATGTGCTGACTTATGCAGGATCAACTTCTTGATATTAAAACAATCATCAACAGTAAATGTCTTACTACATTCATATTAAATTCTTAACAGTGTATTTGAGTTTTAGATGTGTTAGGGGGAGAGAAAAAATGTCTGAAAAGGAGAACTGGGAACATACCTTTTTGTTAGCATTAATAGCTTAAATCTTTACTAATTATGTGAATCAGTGTGTTTGTCTAAAATAAGCATTACTCCTTTGTGTCCATAAGGACTTGAATGCCCGCTCTGGTACTTTAACTCTTTTACACAGAAAGCACTCTGTGCACAGAAACTTAAAATTATGCAGTGAAAAAAAATCACAGTTTATCAAGTGTTTTATGATAAGTGTTTCTGGTAATTCCTTAGATTCTCAGCATTTTGCTATATCCATCATCTCATTCCTTACAGAGCAAAGCAATTAATAACCTATAACTTTGTAATAATTTAAAGGGCAAATAAGTGTCTCGATTTCCTTTTCCACTATGGAAAAATATGGGAAGCTTAATTTGGAGTGAGTAACTAGGAAAAAACCTGGCACCTGGTGCAACAGTAGTTTATGCCAAGATATTTTGATGAGAAATTTTATATGAGGAAATCTATTTGCTCAGGAACAGATTGTTATACAGCAGCTTATTCTTGTATTTTGGATTTGCTAACTATCGTAGTTGAATTATATTTATTTGCTTGGCGTGGAAGGCAGGCACGCTGAAAATGCGACTAAAAGGAGTTTGCACAACACCTAAGTAGGGCAGCAGCCAGTTTTGAATTTTGTCATCTTTTATAGATTTTTAAAGATCCAGGGTTATTGTTTGTTATGGAAACTATACATAGCTGTTGTTTCTGTTGCTAATAATAGCTGATGTGCCTTTCTCGGTGCATTGAGCCGAAGTCCTGCTACTGCAGGAACCAGAATGGATGGTGGTATTCCTGTTTATTTTGGAAGGCCAGGATCAGTCCCTAAAATAGCAGTTTGCCTTGTGGCTCTTTATATTAGAAAGGCTATGGTTATGTGGTTAAATTCCCACAGAAGGTTACAGTTAACTGTCAGCTGCATTACTCTCATCTTTGCACTGTATCATGTTAATGGTTAGTTATTTGCTGGCTAAAAGAATGGTTTTTGAGTCATATGATCTTAAATGAAAATATGCAAGAGTGTTAATATTGTCACTACTGGAGTGAGAAGTGGGCAAGTTAGTATAGAAAAATGGAGGAATGGTTCACTAGCAGTATATGAAACGATCACCTTTAACCGAAAGATGACGACTGTTTGTTAATATTGTTCAACATGGCAAGGCAAATTTAAGTTCTAGTGCAGCTCTGGCCTTACGTGTTAGTGGCCTCCATTATTTTCCTTGGTTTCAGGGGAGATTTAAGGCTTTATCAGCATAAGCACTGTGCTTAGTGAAAACCTGAATTGGATTTTTTTTTTTCTATTTTTATTCAGGTTGGTGCAGTTGTGCAGATACAGTTCGTATGATCAGTTGAACCATGCCTCGCAGAATGCACGTTATCCTTAGGGTGAGAGATACCTTTACCTGCAGTAGGTTAATAGCAATACTTAGAACTGGAGTAAGTATTTGCTGTAAGGTTACAGAGCTGCAGAGATCAAAAGGTTATTTTCCAGCAGGGCTTTTGAATTAAACAGATTTAGTAGCATCTGAAGCACGCAATAAAATGTATGAGTAAAGATATATAGGAAATCAGTAGTTTAAAAGAGGAAATATGGTTAACACTGGATACAGTGAATGTCCTGAGCAAGGAAGGTGGTTGATAAGACTTCACTTAATACAGCGGCAGTATTTGATGTCACGTGATAGATAAAATTGGCAATAGGATTCTGATTTGGATCTGCTGTTTTTTTTTTTTTTCAAGTGGTTACTGTCTTTGTGAAATTTATTTTCAAGAGAATTATGCTTTATATTCGAAAGGTCTCCCTGTTAAACACAGGGTAGCAAGGTTTCTTTTTATATGAAAAATGTTAAACCAGGTAGCTATTACTAGGCTTGATAATCAAAAAAATAGTAATAACCCAGAACTCTTATTTCCATTGATGAAAAAGGAGGTTTAATTCATATGTGAAGTATCAAAGCCAACAGTGAAAGACTTCAATTAAAAAAAAAAAAAAAAAAAAAAGAATCGACTAAAATAAAAGCCATTTAAAGACTTCAGCACTCTGATGTATTTAATTTAAAATAAACTTTCTTGTTGGGGGGGAAAGGGGTTGTAATTTCATGGTGGGGGGAAAGCACACAAAAAAAACAAGCTTAGTTTGTCACAATATGTACCTCCCTGGCTTTAAAAAAGAAAGCAAATTAAGTCTTGAGTAATTATAATAATTACAAGATCAGATGAACACAAGGTTCAGGCTGTATGGTATCTTAGTCCTTTAATTCTCCTCCGGATTTGTATTTCCTCATCGTACACAGTAAGATTCTCTTGTCCCTGACAGCGTTTTGTATCCCTGACTCTGTTGCGGTCTTCCATCGAGGAAGACTCTGCCCATCCTGGGGATGTTCTTGGAGAACGGGTGTCGGTGTAGCTGCACCATCACAAGCCGTGCAGTGGACTACAGAAGCTGCCGTTTGCTTGGGTTTATCCCGATTGCCCTTCCCTTGTCAGCACTAGTGACAGTGAAACTGGAAGCAGTAGTTGAGGCAAATACCTTTATAGGAAAGGTCTGAAATACCCAGGTTTTTATGCTTTCTTTGTCTAAATTTGTGCAATTTTCAAATGAAAACTTGCATTTTTCAATCCTTATCGATAAACATGCAGACAGGTTTACTCGCGTGATTAGTTGTGCTGGCAGCAGTGGGGAGACTGTCATGCATGTACCTTGTTAAACTGGATTTGACATTTTTAAAAAGTCTGTTTGAATCTGTTCTGTGACAATTAAGAGTTTCACATTTCAAGATAGGTCCACTGCTTAAAATTCCAATCTGCACCTTTGCCTGATATGCCATTCTTTAATTAAACCTTCTTGATTCTGGTAAATACCTAAAGATCTTTGTATCTCTGAAGTTTGCAAATCCAGGGCTTTATTATTTAAAGAGATGTCAGTGCATTAGTGAAAAATATAACTGGAGAATATAGGTCATCATCACCGGAACCAGTAAATGGTATGTCTTGGGACACCAGGAGTTTATTAATTTAAGGGAATTCAAATGACAACACTTTGCAGATTGACTGTGTCTGGTTAATGTTGTTGTCATTGCACTCTGTGATACAGTTATTAAATAGGTAAAATATTTTACCTTTTCATATAGAGCCATACACTTATTTCATCTGTTTTAATGGAACTGTAATTTTAATTATGATTATTACCTTAAATTATAATTAAATTTATGTGCTTTAAATATACATTTGTGAAAATGGTTGTGTGATGAAAGCAGAAATCAGCTTTGCATTAACAAAAAAAGGAGGTGTTTTTTTTTTAACTGCATCTTCGTATATGCTCACAGCTAAAGACTAGCATGACCTACTTTGCAACAATAACAGAGGAATCAAGCTGGGTTTTTTTGTTGAAGTATCTAAATTGGCCGTGAATGCTACCTACTCATTCGTTTGTAAGTATCTTTAAAAATAGCAGTTGTATCTATGAAACTTAAGGGTTTTTTTTCCCTCCTCTTATTTTTTATTTAGATAATTAGCACCATGGAGCCTCAGGTGTCGAATGGCCCTACTTCCAATACAACCAATGGACCCTCCAGCAACAGTAGAAACTGCCCTTCCCCTATGCAGACAGGGGCTGCTACAGATGACAGCAAAACCAACCTCATAGTCAACTACTTACCCCAGAATATGACACAGGAGGAGTTCAGGAGTCTCTTTGGGAGCATTGGTGAAATAGAATCCTGCAAACTCGTGAGAGACAAAATTACAGGTAAGCTCTTGCGTATTGTTAACTCTTACATACATCAGGGTTACTTTACATTTAGGAACAGATAAACCTTTATGCTCATATTGTAGGTACTTAGCATGGGGGATACCACGATTACAGTGATAAACTTCTGATGGTAAATCTTTAGCTTTTAGCGATACACGTTGGATCTAGAACAGCTGTAGGAGGAGCCGCTTGTCTTTCAGCCTACGTACAGATCTAAGGGGAAGAACGAACGTTACCAGTCTGCATGTGTGTGTAACACATTTGGTATGCAACTTCTTATAATAGAGCTCAGATGATGACATTCTTTTCCTGATCATTCCTTTTTATGGTATTTAACATTGACTTATTTGTAGGAGGATCGCCTAAATTTCTTGAGATAACTGACCACTCTTGGTTCAGACCATTTCTTTCACACCCTACCATACCTTCATCAATTTTTGACTATA
The DNA here is from genome assembly GCF_028389875.1 of Rhea pennata. Lineage (NCBI taxonomy): Eukaryota > Metazoa > Chordata > Aves > Rheiformes > Rheidae > Rhea > Rhea pennata. Next base: position 8,224,980 of record NC_084670.1, on the reverse strand, counting down.
AACAATACTTCAAAATCAAAGTAGCTCTGCGTGACCATCACAGTTTATTTACCATGTCTTTCTGGAGCAGCAATGATCTGTAGTCAGGAGCCACTGATCTGAATTTTATTTAGAGATTTGTGCTTCTTGGCTGAAGACTTTAGCTTTGCTCCCAGAAAACTCTTTACATTGCCATTATCCTTTTCCTCACAGCACTTGCTGATAGAACTGTGCCTTCAAAATAAATAAATAAAAAAAAACTATTAGAGATGATACCTCAGAAAGGAGAGATGCGTGTCTGCACCATTGCTAAAGGAGGTGTGGACAGATACAGATATACCTACCTGCTCTGTATCCTTGCTGCTGTAGCCAGGAATTCACTGATGCACAGAATGAAAAAAAGACAATGGGATGAACAATCAGTTTTTATTGCTTGTTTTATAGGTTAGTTTTATAGGTTGTGTGTCTACTCACACTGTAGGTGGGGAACAGCTGAAATTTCACTGCTGTTTTGTGCATCACCAATGTTATGTTTAGCACAGTGCAGCAGCCTCGGGAAGGAAAGGGTTCCAAAACAGGAGCTGTCTTTTCTGTCAAATGCACTCTTGGCAAGTTGGGTGTGCATTCTGTGAAAAGAGACACTATGTAAAAATGAGGAATTTAAAACATAAATCATTGTACCTAGTTCTGTAACAGTTTGACAGCCATTGTATGGGCAGCATTAGGAAGATCTATATAGTGCTTTTAAACATTCAATCTTTCTTTTTTTTATTTACAAACAGCAATGCTCAAGTTTAGCATGAGGCACATAACAAATGACAGAAGTCCCAGGGCAGTTCAAGTCCTCAGAAATGTAGTTCAGCTGAATTTCCTTTTGCACATTGACTACGATGTGTCTATTTCAGCATATCTTCCAATTTGGATTTCAGAGGTATGAAATAAAAAAGATTGAAAGTTTGATTTTTATTTATCTATTTATTTATTTTTACCTTAAAAGAAAAAATCACTCATGCCCTCCTCTAACCCCAGAAATCTCCATCCAAAGAACTTGAGTCCTCTGCTTTTGCAAGCGTGACTGGCCCAGTATCCCAGTATGACATACCTCCCTTGATATCTGCTACCAAATAGTCAGCTCCAGATTGCTGTTTTTCTTTTCAGTTGAAAATAATCTTGAGAAATTAAATTACAGGTTACTTCAGTTATTTTAAACAGAACTGAGTAACTAAGATAGCTTTTAAATCAGGGTATTCAGGAGTCTAGAGTACCTAGCTTGAATTTTGGTCATGATAGGTTCCATGTTTTAGAAATGGTGTTTTTGGCTTCCTATACGCCTCAAATTTGTGGTGGTTTCCTTGCAATATAATCTTAAAATTTTGGTTATTGTATCTGTTGTTTTTATAGAGAGCTGGCAGCCTTTGGAAGGAAAACTGTTACTTCATCTGTTATAAACAGTATTCTCTTTGTTTCATTCTGTCTCAAGGCTTTTGTCTCTATTTGAGGAATCGAGAAATTGGCTATGTGGCCTTTGACGTGTTCTTGGGTAGTTTTCTGCCTCTGTGTATTTTCTTTCTTTTCCTGTATAAAATGCCTAAATCTTTATGATCAATAAAATGCTTCATAGCAACCACTCTTTTAAGAAAAAATTACACAGATGCTTTGAGAACATCAGCCCCAAATGACTTAGGAACCTACATGTTGTTTCTTTAAGAGATACAGGTACATAAGCAGCAAGTTCTCGGTAAAATTGAATTGCTGTCGAAAGTCTCTGTTCCATTTTTGAAAACAGAATTTAATCTTCTAACGCTTCAGGAGCATTATCAAGGTATTCTGCATCACTGCTAACTTCTAGGGTACATTTTCATGCCTCACATTGAATTCAGAGTTATGTGAATTAAATGTTGTCCTCAGCCAGAACAAGTGAATGCTTTTTGAAGGTTCTTAGCACATTCTTAGCAAATAGAAATGTACTGAGGTCATACCTAATCATCTTGCAGGATCATTTTGTGTATGTGGTTTTACGTTGTGGGGATTTTGGGGGTGAGTTTTGTTGTTGTTTTTTGGGTTTTGGTTCCTTTGGTTTCTTTGTTTTTTTAAACTAGTAAGCTCTTGTAGGAACAACTATCTTTTCAGCGATGGGCTTTTTTATTTTTAAGATCCAATGTATGGTGTATGGGGTTTGTTTCTTTCTTTTTTTTTTTTTTTTTTTTTTTTGGACAGTGAAGCTGTATTGCAGAATAAATAGTAAATTCTCAAGATATTCTTCCTGAACTGATGGAGATGTCTGAAACAATTTGGTTTCTTTTGGATTTTTCATTGTTTTGGTTCAAAATTTCCGTGCAGTTTTATTAAATCTCGGCTGAGTGTACACTGCTGTAGTATCTATTTAAATAAACACTACAGCACTTTCCATTAAAAACGTGACTCTTCATAGACAGTAAGTTGGTTTCTCCTTTCTCTTGATAAGATAAAACATTAGATAAAACAAGGAAACCAAATTAGAAAGTTAACTGCAAAGAGAAGTTGCTTCAAAAAAAATAGAAAAGGTTATATGTCAAATGAGCATATAAAATAGTTAGCCTGGCAAAACCGTATTAAAAAATCTCAAATGCATTTCCAAGGCTAGATGGGATTTAGTTGGTTGATGTAAAAGATTGTTTCCCCTGTCCTCCTAGGAAGTGCACAGATCTTGTGAAATAATGTTTAGGTTCCAAAAATACTTTTTCCAAGGAGTTTCGAGCTAAAAGTCTGTTAAACATGCAAGATCCCTATGAGAGAATTTATGATCTGGACTGTTTTATCATTATTTTTTAAATGAATTAAATAGTTAATTTATCAACAATAATACTTGCTCCAAGTGTTTTTGCAGGTCTTTTAGAACAGTGGTGTTTTTTTTTTTTTTTTTTTTAATAAAATTGTTTCGTGATGTTACCCCTCGCTTTGGAAAGACACATGTTTAAACAAGCATACTCCTTTACTTAAAAAAAAAAAAAAAAAAAAAAATGCTAATTTGGTTAGCACACCGTACTGAGTTGAATAGGAGTGACAGTTTCTAAGACAGCCTTTAATTTGGTATTCAAAACCAAAATTGTAAACTTCGGTTTTGTTTGGTAGCTTCTCAGAACAGGCAGGATATACAGTAGCATTTTTAAAAGATGCTAATGACTTGAAAGAGAAGCTACAACTCAGGCATACATTTTAATTGTGGGGGAGGGGTTGAAATAGCAAAAATGTTTTTTGCACTGCAGAAATTTTAAGGGAATGAGACAAGGAAAAACAGAGTGACTGAAAATACTTGCCTTCATTTGGCAGGGGTGTTTAATAAAAGCAGAACTTGTGGTTGTAAAGTGTGCTTATTAAATTCTTCATTTACACTACCTAATTAATTCTAGCATTTTAAATTAACAGTGAAACTGGTCCCTGCTGTACTATTTCATAGCTACAGCATATTTCGTCCAACAACCCAGTTGCTCAGGTTTAATCAGCTGCTCTCAAAAAATGAGAAGAAGGAACTTGAGTTAAAAAAACTAAATGGCGTAAACATTTTGTAAGTGTAAGATGACAGGAGATGACTATACGGAGGAAGACTACAGCTTTAGATGGATGCAAGGCCCCGTGCATGTAAGTGACTATGTAGCATTGCAGATGCAAGCTGTTATTTGTTCTGTCCCCAAAGAGCTAGTGATAAATCTCCTATTGACTTAACCAGGAGAAGGGAAGGATTTAAATTCATCAGAGAATTTTAAGAGAAGAAACACTGAATTTATTTTGCCCCATGTTTTGAAAACAAAAGGTCCAGTCAGCACTGTGTCTGTGAGAGACATTGTAATTGCTGCTGGCCAAGTGAGTTGTCGTTGTTGACTTAATTTGGGGGTGGAACAGAGGTGTTTGATTTTATTTTTTTTTTTAACTGACTTGGTGGCCTGAGCTGAGCTCTTAAGAATTATATTTATGTGTGTCTGTAATCTACACAGGAATTTGTGTCTCTTAATCTTCAGATGATCAGTATCTCAACTCTTTGGATCTCAGATAATCTTTCATATCTTCTAATGATTCAGGCACATTGTGAAGGAGAACATTTATTGATACAGGATTTCTGTGCATCACTTAACATATGACAGCGTTTGCATATTCCTGCCGTGTGGTGCAATCTGAGGTTCTTTACGTGCATAATCAGGAACTTCAATGCTCCTCTGCCCAAAAAACAACCCTATTTTAAATTGTTCCTTTTGAATTTGCAATTCCTTTAAGATTAATGTACAAAGATTTACATCTGTAATTTATTATTTCAGGTAATTGTAATGGGACCGGTACAGACTTAGATTAAGATTGCAGTTCAGAACTGAAGATGGCATTATAAGTGTAATATAAACATAGATGATTCCAGTGAAAATGAGGTATGGATGAACCACTGACTCGAAGCATTAACATCTGTGTGTTGTCACATGCTAGGAGAGAAAAAAATATTGGCTGTATTATCCGTAGTTCTGCCCATAAGTTATGGATTATCAAGTCCTTACTCTTTGTATCTTTAACCATTTGATCCAAGAACCAAAAGTAACAAAATGACAGAATCAGAAATAGCACAGCATTATGACAGAGAGCAAGAAAAATCTTTGTGAGCAGTATTTCACATGCTCACTTTTTCCTCTTCACACCATTAAATTCCTTGCCTGCAATGGGGGATGCAGATGTGAATCAGTTCTGAACCAAAAGTATTTCCATGCTTGGGTTAAGGTAGGACTGTCTGCCCCTCTGTATAAAAAAATATTTCTCCCTAGCACCCTGTATAACTAGTGGCTTACCAGCAAATACCAAAAAGGTATTGCTGTAAAATGCAATGACCAAGACTTTACTTAACCAAGAGTAGATAGTGAATAATGGGTTTAGGGGGGAGAACGGGGTGGCTTTGTTTTCTGTTTCTATTCTTAGCACTGAACTGGTGATGAGATATTCAGTACAGAGATTAGATACTTGGAGCTTCCTAAAATTTGGGGCACATTTAAGGAGTCTGAATTTCAGCATTTAGAATCAATAACTGTTTCTGAGAGCCGCAGCTGGAGCAGGTCTGTATCCTCGGGATCGGAAGCCGTTTATCGGTATTCTGAACTGTGACAGCAAACCTGCAGAAAGATGGAAGGGAGGAAGCCAGATATAGGTATAATGATGTTGCCTTACAATAAGGCTTCTTCAGGAAAGAAGCGTTTGAATCTTTTAGCAAGTGCACGGTAGCAAGAAAACACTGTTTAAACTTTTTCTAGTAAACCGACATCTTCTCATATTGCCCCATTGTCTGCTACCTGCAACAGCGAAGCTTTGATTATTTTAATTGGGAGGTTTTGGCACTCGATAGAATAGATGGACACATGGACCATCTTGGGATCAAGAGGAGAATCTGAAAGCTCAGAAAACAAAATCAAAATCATACTGCAAAGATACAAAGCAAAACCAGGATTAATGGTTAAGTTTAACTGTATGGAAGAGGCCTTTTGGTAATACAGTTCATGACAATAGAAGGAGTTGCATGGTTAAGTCTGCATTTGAAAGACCTAGGCTGGAAACTGCTGAGATATTAGTAAAATTGTGCTTCTTTGTCATGGGAAAAAATATTTATTTTCATTGAAAGGAAATAGATCATAGTTATTTATGTTTAGAAACTGCAGACTGAATGTGAATTCACAGAAAATTTCACATACAAAGGCTATCAGCACTTTATATACGTTTTTACAAAATCCCTTGAGAAAGAATATACTCTAAGTGTTTCCTACTGGAGGAGAAAGATATGACCTATATGCAGATAAATATAGCTCGGTGAAACCCAGCATTAAATTACCTGATCCTAAGTGATTGAAATGCTAATCTGGACATAAACTACTTTTGCGATTTGATGTCCTATTCACTGATTGTGAGTTTTGAGATATTAGTGGTTCCAGCAGTTTTGCCCACGTAAAATACATTAAACAGGATTATAGAATGTAGGGATTATGTTAGATAAGATTTGTGAACTGTTTAGAAAGTATGTAAACACTCATGCCTCATGGCGTAAGCCCACCTAATAACATGGTTTAGGAGAAAAATGCCTTGTAGAAGTAGTTGATTCTATTGTTGACTTAGATGTTTTTTTATGTATACATCTATATATATATGTATGCATACATATCTGGAGATAAATATGTATGTATATATATAAAATAAATTCTTTGTGAAGCAGAATTGGTTACTGATCCCTGGTCAGTTACTTTGTACTGACCTTATTAGACTAGTCTACTTTGCACCAGTGGTAGACCAGAATCCTTTAAACTAGAAGAAATTTATATACTGCGGTGGTCACCATTTTAAAGTGAATTTGATTCTGGAATTTGCATTATAGTTACTCTCTTAAGAGGTAACATTTAATTTTTGTGCATGGATCTTCCTTGAAGTTGTGAGATTTAGCCTGCTGCATGTATTATTTTTCCTTGTTTCAACAAGGATCGAGTACTCTGCTGAAGACCATTTATCTGGAAAGTAATCAAAAATTCAATGAATTTTCTCAGTTTCTTCATATGTTGACTTGTAGACTGGACTAGTCATGATTATTTCAATAAATGTAGGAAATGTCCATGGAGGTTGTTAAGGGGAGGTTGGGAACTGTTTCTCTGTTTTAGTTAGTGGTCAAAATACAGTGAGGAAACAATGATCAAGTATGCAGAAGCTCAAGAGGAAGTGCAGAAGTCTAAAATACTATATTTGAGGTCTGAAAAAGGAAAATTATTTCTGTAAATTAGATGAAATGCAGAGCATGCTTTAATTTTTGGTGATTATCTCTTTCTCTGGAAATAATGTTGCAGTACCCTCAATAGAATGCAGGGACTAAAATCTTACGAGACATTAAAAATGGACGTATTTCAGGGTCTGTTAAGCCTAAAATCTATAATTATTTTTTAAAGACTAAATACATGCTTCTGAATGTCATTAAAGACCTTTGATAGGTTGATCTTAATTTGGTGGCATTAGTTATTTTATTTTTATAGCTTCTTATTTCCTGAAATGTATTCTGTTCTTTAGCAGAGATAAATCTAATTTCAGTGTTGCATATCCTGTTCTCAGAGCTGCAGATTCAAGAAAATCCCCTAGTATTGATTATCTAAATAAGTATTTACATTAAGTATCTGAACTAAATTCATTAGCACTGTGGGAGAGGGAATGTAGAAATAGTAATGAGTATCCTACTGTTGGAATTCTGAAGTGTATTTGGTATGATTTGATGTCTCTTCTAAATGCCGAGGAAAACAGTCAGATTTGCATCCGTCTCTACAGTCATCTGGTGCATATTTTGCACAGGCGAACAAAAGAATTTTGATTTCTTGATTATTGGAAAAAAGCCATCGAAATGAGCATTAGGGCAAATAGGCAGAAAGCAAGAAGGCATGACCTTTGTGCAGTGAAAAATCTTTCTAATTAACTTCAGCAGTCTCAATCCTGAGACTGTTCTGAAGTGTATTAAATGCCTATAATTCATATATAGTTTATTCTTCATGTTTAACTGCCTGTTTTGTGTAAACATCACCTTCCTATAAACCTTAATGAGGAAGGATTAGAAATACAGTTCTCCTTAACCTATACCTTTGAAATCGTCCCTTCTAGGCATAAGGCTTTTTCTGATGTTTTTCAGTGTGTGTTGACCTTAGTCTGTGACTTTCTCTCCACACTTCATGTTGTCTGCAGGAAGATATGCCATCTACCAGGAAACGACTAGACAAAACGGCTCTGTTGGTAGAGCCCTATATTTCATGGCAGTCCATCCTTACCTGCACTGACTTGTGTGCCTTTTTCCCTGCCTCTCTCCCCATTGTCCCTTTTTCTCTAAAAGCACAAGCTTATTCTTCAGCCCTCACGCCCAGCTTCTTCTGTCCCTAACCCCCTTTTTTTTTTCTTTAGCCCAAGGAGGACAAGGACAAAGGGGAGGAAAGGAACAAGAAAGAGTTCCAGAAAAGCATTGGGAGATTTGGCAGCAGTGATGCACTAGCTTCCATCTGAGACAGGGCCTTTTGGGGCAGCAGTAGACAGCACACCAAGAGAGATCTCATCTTTCAGGGCTCCAAGGATGCCTTCCCCACCATTCATCTGTTTCTTTCTAAGTGCAAGAGAACTTCTTGTTTGACTTGTGACTTTCCACCCTTCAGCTGTACCAACAAGCAGCACAGGCACACTGCAGCTGTCATCCTTGCCATCTCTCCAGCACTCTTTGTAGACAACTTGTCCAAGAACAAAAGTAACCTATGCAAAACCAGTCTTAATGGTTTGAAATTGGTTCATTTCCTGCTCTCCCTTCTCACAAGACTGTGCTTTCTGCCAACACTATGTTAGCTTTAAGATAGATTTTAGTTTGTGAACAGGATTATTTGATCCATCTGCACTAACTATATCTCATATTTTGTGAGCTAGGAAGGTCTTACCACTTTATTCCACAGCTGTTCCATCTTTGCTCAGCTTTGTAGAGTGCAGGCACTTTTCCCCACAGCTAGAACTGCCCTACAAGATGTCCTTCACCTGGACCTCTGAGAACAGTCAAGCTAAGACTTTCAGGTCAGTAATGGAGTCTGTTGCCCTTGGGAGTGCACTCCATCTTTATCCTCTCAAGGTCTTCTGCTAGCTCAGTTTATAGGCAGCTTTTACACTAATGGGGGAAAAAAAATGCTTCTGCAGGTTCAGTCTGCTCACACCTCACTCCCCAAATTTATCTTTGGGGTTATTCTAACTGTGTCTGACTTGAGCAAGGACCCATTCATATGATCAAGCCACCCTGTTTTCCATCTGCTTCTCAACTAAGAGATCATCTAGACCGGGCAGAGTTCCTGTTGGGTTATCTACTGCATGGAGGTCTTTCAGGCCTTAAATCTTTCTCCTTCTCCTTTGCCTCCAGAAGACTTCAGAGGTTCAAACCCAGTACTTTGAAGCTTAGAATGTAATTTGACTCATAGTTGAGAGGGGTTAATTTCTGGTTAGGTTATGTCATTTTACGCCAGCATATGTAGAGTGGGGGATTTACCACCATTTTCTACACCTACACATCCTTTACAACTGTCACAATCTATTATTTTCTTCCTTTTGAAGGACAGTTGATTTTGCTAGCTGAATTGGGTATCCACCAAACTTGATATCAACTTGTAAGTGGTTCACTGGCAATTCTATAGTCAGCACTAATAACTTTCTTGGTAATCTATTGGTTCTTGGGAGGCTCAGCCATTGCTGACAGACAACCATATACCTTTGGGTTGCAGTAACATCCTAATTTAGATCCTCTACTTCTTTCCTGGAATGGACATTGACAGAGTATTTCAGTATCTGACTTTTTAACTGTTTATGGTACAGCCTGAGTTTAGTTTAGAATTTTCTGCATCTGTATTTTCTCTACTTGGCTGGAAAATACAGACTTTTATACTCCATTGAACTTTGTTTCAGATTTTGCCCAGATTCCATGTTTCCTGTTTCTGTGATTATAGATGCCAAAATTTTGGGGGCCTTTTCTTTTTGTGAGATTTTGATTCTAAAAGAAGCACAAAAAGAGAGAACTCAAGCATTATGCCATTGGGTCTGTCTCTTTGACTCTGCTGACCATCTCTGCCATAGCTCACTCACTGGTTTGGTCTGTTGAACATGAATGCCATCCTCCAATCTTGAGGAAGATCCATCCCTGATTTCACAAATGTTTCTAGGTGTCTCAGTTGTCCACTAGGAATTTTAGTACAAGTTACTGACTTACAGGCACTGCTAAAGACAGGATATTGGTCTAAGCAGACCTCTAGTCTGACCCAGCACTGTTGTTCTTATGCTCTCACAGCGTCCATTTAGTCAGTGGAATAACAGCGAGAGGGGAAAAAAAGAGCTCTTTTCATTATTTTTCTCACAAGAGCCAAGATTTTTTTTTTCAATTATTTGATTTTTTTTAAGGGCTGTTGCAAAAACAGATGGACAAAAAGCTACATCATGCTCACCTACAAGCAAACAAATGGCAACATCCCCAGTATAATTAATTGTTGCTGTACTAGAGGGGCTGCTTTTCTGGGAGGAAAGGTCTGATGTGTCTGCTGCCCTGTACAGAAAAAGTCTATCCTCACATGTATTTTAAAACATGATAAATTTAATACCAACAGGTTTCCTAGCACTACAGGATTCTAGGATCCTCAAAATGAGGCCATCCTGCTTTTCCTTAGGATGTTGTCGGTTAGATGTAGGGAGTGTTTTGACTTGCCCTGTTGTGAGGATGGTAGGTAGGACGTGTAACAAGGAGGAAGTATTCCCTAGCAATTCCTCTTTTAGACTCCTCTGTTCTCCTATATGCTGTATCTGTGTCATTTCTGTTTACCAGTGCATTTCTTTCTTCCGTTTCTCTACTTGTTCTTTAACATTTTTCCTGCTCTGGTAGCCTTTCTGTCTTTAATCAGGAAAAAAAAAAAAAAAAAAACACACAATCCCAAACCTGAGCAGCTTGGGAATTTCATTGTATAATGCTTGTCTGATACCTTCTTTGTCATTATCCTTTCTAGTACGTCGAAATAACTGCTTTGTTACCTTGATTTTTCCTGTTGGTAGGATTGTAATACATACTTACTCAAAGTTAGGTATGTTCAGGTGCTTTGACAAACCAGAAACAAAAGAAGGAAAGAAATGTATGTATTTTCCTCCCCTTTGTTTCCCATCTACATGTTTAATATTGTGAAAAGGAGTGTATTTTAACCAAAATCAAGTGCCGAATCTTCGCTGTTTCTGTGGTGGTCAGCCACCACGAATAGCTGATAGTCATGACATCAAGACATGGTAGATCTGGTGATGTGTGTGGGTATCATCATAAGAAAAGTTATTGCTAATACAGATGGAATGTGCAACATTGAATTTTCCTCCAGACTGAAAAACAAATTTGTTCTTTTTAAATCAAGAGAATATTCATTCTAATATTCTTCAGAGAATATAATGTCTAAACCTATGTTTCAGACAAAAAAGAAATTTCTGAGAGCTACTTGTCTTTCTAGTGAAATTACCAATAAATTTAAGTGATAGAACTGGTTAGTACATGCACCAACCAAAGACATAGCATATTTTACTCTAAGCAGTTTTCCTTTTCCTTACCTTACCTAACAGGAATACTGCAAACATTTGAAGCATCTTCAAAATTCCTGTTCTTGCTTAAAAATTCTTGAAGGTTGAAAACATTTCTACTTTAAAGTTGAAGCAAATTTTTATATAGGCTCATGACAGTCTGTCTGGATAGCAAAATTTTATAGGTAATGCTTTTTGGAACACGATAAAGTGGCATTGTTTTTTTTTTCAGTATCTTTCCAGATGCTGTGTAAAGTAATATACATAAATCTAACTATTACAGATTAACCTTCTTAGATGTCAGGTTGCAGCTTTTATTTATGTTTTCACTGATCAGATTAAAAATGCTGCAGACACAGGTTGTGTTGTTAATATTAAATTTTGTATTCCGGTCTGTAATAAATGACTTTCCTCTGTGCATTGGAAAAACTGGTTAGTAGAGCTCAAAGAGAGTTTAATTAGTAGGCTGTTTGTGAGACAGAATAGGTATTCTGAGTCATTGTTCAGAATTACTGTGACATTTCTTAGTGTTTTGGTGGCTTTTTGTTTTCTGTTGTTTGACAAAGTCTGTTTAGGTACAAGACCCTAAATGTGCCTGAAATAAATCATTTAATGACAAAATTACCAAGGCTTTTTAGATTTGCAGTCGGCCAGGTTTCAGATATTCTTCCTGCAGCATATTATGTTCAACATAATATTTTTGTTTTGTAAAACGTATTCTTATTTTCTGCCAGTTCTATGTGCTTTTGCTATTTCCTTTAGGCTGAGTGTGTTACTGCCACTGTTTTTGCATAAGATGCTTCAAGATTTGAGGATTCATCAGGCTTTCATCTTTGAGCTGTGCTCTCCTTTACTGATCCCTCTGCTTACAGGTTCCTCTGAATGAGAGAGCACGTTCTTGGCCTTCTGACAAAAATACCTCTCCTGTAAACCAAGTTACTTTTTGTTAAGGCAGGATTTCTTTTGCAATCTGCTAGTTTGATTCTCGAATCCATCATGAAAGCCGGAACCTAGATCAGTGCGTGGGCTCTGTTACTGTTCTCTCCTTCTGCCTTTCGTCTGCCCCTTGTCCCTCCATATGCTGCCTTAGTCTTTTAGGGTAGTGGGCTTTTTAGAGACTTTGCCTCTGGATGCCCAAAGTCACTTTTTAGTGGAAAAATACGGTGCATTTGACCAAATTCCATGCACAATACAGTATTTGATCTCTATATTGTACACTTATTGTCCACTTGATTACAGCCTGATCAATGCAAAATGAGAATCAAGCTTGCTTTTTCTGTGCTACTTTATAGTTTCTGCTCTGTTGTGTAATACTGTGTTTTTCATTTGCTTTTCACTTTGGTGATTTAAATTTGTTTGAGAATGCCAGCTTTGGGAATGTGATGCAGGAGAGGAGGACAGGTCTGCTGTAATGAAGCAGGTACCTCTTCCATAACCTGCTGGTTTTCACTGTTGAGTGCTTTTTCTCCTTGGTTTCAGAATATATAATTTCTTTATCCTTTCTTAATTTTATCCTCTCTTTTATGTGTAGCATTTAAGTAGCCTGTTTCAGTATTTCCTCTCCAGTCATAATGCTCACACATTTGAAATATTTAGGCTTTTGCGTCTCCTTTTAATCACTGCTTAACCAAGGGATGGCATATTTTAATACTGGACATTCTCAAGTCATTCTCAAGCCTCAAGTCATTTTTGATTATATCTGTTATTTTAAATTTGTCTCCAGTTTTGTTGCTTGCTTTCTTATATATTTTTTACTGTAGCAGGGTATGGCTTTCTTATGTGCTACTGGTCCAGCAGTGTTGTGTCCTCTTTCCACGAGGTGATGCAGCCTATTTTAGATGTAATACAACCTATTTTAGATGTGAAAGGCTTTCTACCACACATTGCACAATTCTATCTGATGCATTGATGTCTTTTTAATTCGTGTTGTAGATTTTATTTATTTATTTTCCTACACTGCTGCTTACAGGGTTTTTTTGTGTTGGTATGTTTGTCATTTTTCCTGGATGGGTTTGTTTTCACAATTTCTTAGCCTGTATCTGTCTAATCTATGTCTTCCTTTGTTTCATTTTTCTCCTCTTCTGCTTTGGATTTGCTGGTCTGGATAGATGATAAGTCATGGCTATTTCTTTTCCATTCATGCCTGTCTGCAGAACACTGGATTTTTATAGTACAGTTCCTGTTCTGTTCTGGGACAAAGAGGGGAGGAGTGCAGCCTTGTTCTTCTCAGAACAGCTGCTAATTCAGAGGCTGCATGCCTCTTAAAGGGAGGGGGAGGAGAAGATGAAAAGAACTAAAGCAGGAGATGTCAACTGGGGAAAAAAAATCCAAATATTTGCTCAGAAACTGAACTCCAGTTGTCTTATATATGTCAAGAGCAATAGCTTCTAAAAACATACTTAATCAGTTGCTTGCAGTAGTATGAATGCACCCATGCTTAAAATCCAGTTTTACATTTAAAGAAACTTGAAAAGGAAGCAAGAACAACAAAAAAGAAAAACAAGGATAATATATTCTGCAGCATGAAACGTGCTTGTTGTTCGCAAGATATCTCCAGTCCAGCACAACTCTCACAAGCACTGTGGTCCAATAATAAGGTAGCTAGCATAAGGTGGGGGAGATGCAGTTTTAGTTTCCTGGTCTGGTAATTGTGTTACTCTGTCTAAGTTCAGCCTAGAAATCTCAATGCATTTCAGTTTCTGTCCTTCAAAATAGGAATAAAAGTGCTTTCCTCAAAGTGGTGTTTGTGAGGAAAGGTGCATTAAAGAGATAAAATGCTTCTATGCTTTGGTAATGGGGACTACAGAAGACTCCAGCCAAGTCGGCAGCATCTGTCTCAAACTGGTGCCTAGGCTTTGCATGCAGATTAGTCCAAGTGGTAAAGTACAGTAATTACACAGCTGACTTTGTTAGAAGTCTGTATAGTGTGCAGTTAAGACAAAAGTCTTATTTCAGATGAGAAACAGTACATTTCAAACACTGGAAGCCTTTAAAAGTCTCTGAGGCAAGAGTCTTGGACATTTGCAAGAGTATGCATGTTTAATGCCACTGTCATGGTCAAGTTTAAAATGGAGTAACTGCATGTTTTGGAAACTCCTCTTGAAATGTGTCAGATGCTTCAAGCTCAGGGTGTTATAGCCAATGTTTAGATTTCTTCCCCTCTCCCCCCCCCCCCCCCCCCCCCATAATGAAATTCCTTGGACTGAATGTGTTTCAAGAGGAAGAATAATCAGTGGGAGTGGGATTTTCAGAGGTGCTGTTGTGCTTTTGGACAGTGGCGGGCTCGGTCGAGGTGTGCTCCGTTTTGTTAATTTGCTTTCCAGATTGATGTGTGGGGCTACTTCAGAATAAAAAACATTACTGTGTCTAATTTTGAGGGATAGCAGGTAATGTCAATTGGTATTTATTTTCCCTGAGAGCTGATAGTGTTTCAACATCTCTGAGAATCAGACCATTAAGTTACTGTATCTTGCGTTAAGAGATTTGTCAAAAATGCTGAGAACAACAAAACTGATGCTGTTTTAACCTTCTCTGGTATAGGCTGTAGAAAAGGCTTTCTAATTTGGAAAAGTAGTTCTTGAATGACCTTGCTTTTTTGTTGAGGGAAGTTTGGGATCAGAGATTTTTTTTTTTAATTTTGTTTTTGAGATCACCGTATCCAGGGCCTGGTGATTCTCTTCCAAATAAAGATTGAGATTTGGACATCACAGTTATCGCGCTAGTACTAAAGATTTGATTGTCTTATGTACATTTATAAGAATCTGTTTCATGTTTTAGGTAAAACCTTTTTTTTCCCCCTTTATACTCTAGGCTTGTTGTCGTGGTACCTCAGCAATTTCCATTCAGATATTAAAACTGCGTGAGTAGCTGGCTGTATGTCTGGTTCGTTTTACCTCCTTTATCCTCTCTCTCAGGGAGAGTTTTGTGCGGGATGTAGTACTCTGTTTGCAAGGGTTTCCTTTGGGGCATTTTCATCTTGTATCAGTGCATCTGTTCGAGAAGGCCTGGTGGAAAGCAGCCCCCCTTGGCTGTGAAGGTGTTAGGTCCTGAGACAGTGTGTAGCTCCGGTAGGAGTTTGTTGGGCAACTCCTCACTGCCTCCTTATAAAGGCCCGTCACCAGCGCAGACCAGCTTTTATCAGGGTCTTTCTGGCATTGGCAGGATGAAGGCAGTGATAGGCATCATCTCCCTGCAAGATTTCTTATGGGGAGAGTCTCACCTTTGCTATCTGGGAGTCGAGGTGTCTATGTCTTCTGGGGAAAAAATTTGCTTGAGGGATCTTGTCCAGTCTGGGCAGGTTTTACATCAGCATATGCATTTTTACAGATGCTTGAGCTCAATCTAGGCTTCATCTGTGCCGTGCACGGAGGGATATGTATTTAGATTTCATTTTGCTGACTTGTTAAGTACATAAACTACCAGCAGGGGCTTGGGGGGATTCTGTTGAAAGGTGTCCCCGTTTGAATCTGGAACCTAGCATTCCTCTCCAGTAGCATCGTTAGAAAAAGGATCCAATGCTTGAACGGTATCTAGTTTTTAACCAGAAATTAAGTATTGCTCCTTAACTGTAGGTGTATTCCAACATCAAAGCACATTTTGGACCATAGAGGGGCGCTGGGATTGGGATGTCAGCCAGTCAAAAATTACCTAATTTTAGTCAAAAAACCCACACCATTTTACTCCTCGCCCCTCTGTCTTTTTTTTTTTTTTTTTTTTTTTGCTTTGAAAAAGACTGCATATTTTTTCCCCTAGATTCTTGCAAAAGTGACAGGTGTATTGTGATAGGAAAAAGATGTTTCCTTACTCACTGCTCATGGACAAAATTTCTAGAATAAATTCTAGTCTGTAGGACTATAAAGTGTTTGTACTTATATTAAGTAAACTGTAGACTAGATGGATGCTGCGATAAAGAGCTGCACTAAGCACAGAAGTTACGTTCGTGCTCGGGTTATAGGGGGCTTTGACACCGAGAGCCTTAGTTTAATCCTTTGGTTGAATGAGTACTGTGTACCAAACCCACTTGCCTCTTGTTTTATTTCTCTTGTAATTGCATTGTGTATCGCTGCAGTGGCAGCGGGTTCTTCCCCTTGACAAAGGGGTGGAAAATGAATGAGACTTACGTTAATGTTACAAAAAGCATCAGATAGGGAGCAGAGTTTGAGCTGGACTGAGCCATCTATGACTCGGTCTCATTTTTCTGTGGTCTGAATTTTCTCTCCATGATATACCTCCTTTTTAAGGTAGACAGCTTTATTGGTTGGTTACTGTCATAGAAACAACAACAAGAAAAAAAGTGAAGTAGGCAATTCACTTGACCCTCTTTGTACATTTTGAATGCATCTTCTCAGTGGTGTTTATATAACCTTCTCCGAAAGCCCATACTCCATACGGCTTTTCGTATGAGTTGTAGACATTCTTTGTCCTTTCAGGAATGCGTGGGGGTTTTTTAAACACTTTTGAAATGGTTTGGCGTCTTACATGGTAGTGTTCTGAAACAGGATTGCCAACTGTGGTAGGACTTAACCCAAATGTAGTCAAGTCTCTTACATTACTGTTATTTAGAGGATAGAGAGAATGATGACTCTTTCCTAGTGCTCAAGTCTTTTTTGCTTTCTTGTTTTCTTGGCAGATTTCCTTAAATAGTATTCATTAGGAACATGCCCAATTCTTGAGAATTACTTTTGGGGAAAGCTCAAGAGTGTGTGCATGTGTTGTGTTTCTACTTCGAAGTCTCAGGTACATAGTGGAATTTGAGCTCAACTGTTTGATAGAGAAAGAAGTTCAATCTGGTAGATCCTTCCCTGGATGTCCGCTAAGATTTGGAACAGGCAAAAGTCTGAGCTGAGAGATGCAGGGAAATCATGGTAAGCATTATTTTATCTTTTGTTTCCAAACCCAACGTGACTGAAGGCTGTTACAATCTGACGGCTTTTGCATGGCTAATACAAGATGAGGTGTCAGACTTGGCCTAGTTCTGAAAGGCAGATACTGTGTCGCAAGGAAAAGCATCAGTGCTCTGTGGCATTCATGTAATGGTTGTCAGATGGACAACTTTTAATCAGTTTTTACATTTGGGCAAGAGATAAAAAAAACATGATTTAAGGAAGCTAGCATTGCTGCTGTCCCATTCTGTACTTGTTTTCATAAATAACTGTTTGTAGTGATGACCGCAGTCTTTTAACATGACTGCCGGTGTGATTTATTTTAAGAACAAATATAAAAACTGTTTTTTATCTTAGTATTCATCTGCTCACAGGTAAGCAAATCAGAAGAAAGTCTAACTCTTTTATATGTTGCTTATAGAAGAGTATCCAGCAATAGGAAGGCTTTAGACTTGTCTGAGAAGATTGGGTTTGTTTTTATTTTCCTTGCGGGAACGATTGCATTAGCTGTATGGAGAACAACCGGCAGGAACAGCTTATTCACCAAGCTTCAAAATAGAAGATACTGTTGTGCAATTAACACAGTTAACCAAAAACTTCCCTGAATTCATTCTTGCTTGAACTACAGTGTAGCTTTCAGAGACAACCTGAACTTTGGTTTCAGAATTTCTAGTGGTGAAAGAGCTGACAGAGTGCTTCGTAGATTGTTAACTTAATCCGTTACCTCCAGGATCAAAAATGGGACAAATACCTTCCCCACGAAAACATCATTTACGTAACTGTATGGATACGTAACTGTACATTTATTCTACTGGGAAAAATTGTACTTTTGGTGAGTGTTAATGTAGTACTGTGGAGGTACCTTTAGCCCTTTCTGTTCAGGTGAACAGTTTGATCTTCATCATCTTGCAATCGAAGGCATGTTTTTCAACCCCTTAGGCATTCTCGTGGCTCTTCTCTTCACTGTCTTGAAGGCATCAGGATTTTTCCTGAAATACATACACCAGAACTAGGTATGATGCTTCAGTAGCTAAGCATGCTGCCAAAACCAGAAGCAAAGATTTTCTGCCCCTTTTTAAGTGTGTGGGTTTCATGCCAGGAGGGATTGTTCTAACCCTTTTGGTAGCACTGCAGAACCAAGATGTGGTTGATTATCTGCCACCCTCTATTTCTGTTTTCCTATGTAGGATCCCCATTTGAAAAATATACCAGGATTCTTGGTTTGTAGGGAAATAATCTTGCATTTGTGAAGCAGTTTACTGAGGATTTTAGATTGTTTTGTATCCTTGCTCTGTCCTCTTTGCTGATTTTCTTTCCTCCAGTCTTTGTGCTGTCTGCAGTCTTCATGACTGAGGAGTTTGTTTTTTCCACCCATTGATGGAAAATGTTGAACAGCTTAAGTTAGGGCCAAGAGCTGTTTCCTAAAAGAGACAAGTAGGAAAACGTCTTTCTGATGACTTCCTGTTCACATTTCCAGTTAGAGATCTGTCAGCCAATTTTTAATCCATTTAATGTGTGCCATGTTAATTTTGTTTTGATCTAGTAATAAGCAGTACCAAGTGAAGTGCTTTGTAGAAGACTAAGTATATCAGTGCTATTACACTGATACTCTTAAAATTTGTAAGTCAAACTTGTAATCTCATCAAGAAGGATGTCAGTTCAGTTCGACAGAATCTATTTTCCTTAGACCTAATTTGATTGACATTGATTTTATTACCTTTCTCTAATTCTTTATTATTAGAGTCCAGTTATCGAGTATTCTGTAGTTTTGCCTTGCTCAGCATTAGACTGATGGACCTGTGATTACTTGGGTCGCCCAGTCCTCCCTGTTCACATTTCACTACAAAATTGTCTTTCATCTAGGCTCTTGGAATTTTGTTCAGTGTTTTAAGAACTATTGAAAATCACAAAAGAGCCATTTGCCCATCGTTTTGAAAGCTGTTCTGTGCAAGTAACCCATGTCTTTTAACTCAAATGTGTACAATTTTAGGAGCTGCTGTTTAACATCCCCCTAAGTTACTAGTTAATACTGCATCTAGCTGCTTTAGGTGTATATATAACACATCTGTTTTCTCTGCATTGTTGCTGATATTATCACCCACTAATGAATCGGCATGAATTTTAAGACATCTTTTCCATAGTCCAAAAAAATTCTTTGTTATCCTGACCTTTACTAGCCAGAGATTTTTCTGGTTTTCATTTCTCTCATCAACTTCCTATGATTTTCTCTTCTAGCTTATATTGGCTTCTCTCTGTTTCTCCTTTAATCTCTTGTAATTTATCTGTGGAATTGGCTTAAGCAGACTGGCTTATAGAGGATCTAAGGTTTTTAACTGGCATGGCCTTTTTTATATTTATAGCTTTTTGGGTGTACGGTTGGATGTTATTAAACGAGACCTTCTCTCAGTTCGTTTTAATCTCAGTGGTTTTCAGGTCTGTAAAATGGAGCCTTCTAAAGAATGAAGTACGAACATTAGCTTGCAGTTTGTTTTGCATGCATGTTTTTAAATATGTCAAGTCATGATCATTTTTACCCGTGTTATTGCTAACTTTAGACCAATTCTTTACCAGATCATAGGAGGTCTTCTACTGACTTTCCCCAGGTCGAGTAAAAGATTCTGTAAGAGCTGCAGTAAGGGTGATATAAAAAGGTATTGTTTTAGGATCATGTAGAAATACTTGTGCTTGCCCTACTGAATCACAGCGTGCAATGAAGTGGTGGATTCCAAGTCACAGAAAATATTTACTATTTACGGTCCTGCTCCTGGGAAGTGTAGCATGGGAATGAACTTCAGTGTCTGTGTGGCATCCTACTGAGAGGTCCAGCTGCTTGCTTCATATTGCCAGATTGCGTCCTAAGAAATGTTGCTCTTCTTGAGTGCATGCAATGAAAGTACATAATTTAAAAAAATATGAAAATTCGTGTTGCTTCACCATGTTCTGGAACAAATCTTTCTCTTGTTTCTCTCCCAGTAACAATTTTTAGTTCTTTCATATCTATAGTCTGCCTTTTGTCTGACATAAGGTGTATTGCTCTTGAGGATAATTTGAAAGTAGTATTTTTAGCTGGATATATCTTTCTTGTTTGTTTCTTAGCTGTAAATGTTTAGTACACTAAAACTTTATGATGTCTGCCAGCAGTCATAAAGCTTTTCATAAAATGTCTTTTTGGGAAATTTCTTTTCGATTTTTGAGCTATTAGAGAGGGAGGATTCTTTGTGCATTTCATGGTAGTGTTTTGGGGAGAGGCTGTTCATAGGTGACCACTTCAAAATACAAAATCAAAAAAAAGATATTTCTGAAATGGCATGCTATTAGCTGGAAGAAATTTCTCCTTCCGGTATCACTAATATGCAATGAAGCATACGGCAGAGTACAGCCAATAGGAATTTGCTAATTGAAACAACTGCACCAACATTTCAGTGGGCTGCAAAGGTGGATTTTTTTTTTTTTATGATTAATGTTAGAGCTTTTTTTGAATTAAATTCAGCTTTCAGAACGCTGAGTAGACCATTGCTAACTTTTTGAAGTGATAAATTACAGTGTGAGAATATAATGCAGATAATATAGTAGTTACTGTACTTGATACAAAAATCACAACCAATAACATATGAATAGCAAACTTTAAATTCTGTTAAGTTTTGTATATTTCATGATATTCAAGAGTATATGCTAGTGAGAGGAAATCATATTTCTGTATATCTGTTATTCTAAGCAAAACTTTATGACAATGTAATTGTTTTCTTTAAGCCAAGTTCTGCAGCCATGCATACAAATGACTGTTCATTTTAGTACCCTTTATGCTCCACCTTGGAGAAAATATTTATATTTCCAGTTTGTAATGAAGATTGGAGATGCTGATATCTAAATAACTTCGGTAATGTTACTAGAGAACTCCAAGGAAGGGAGCGAATGATCTGTGAAATTTTTGTATCATTCTTTTATTGTATAGTCATTATTTCCCTTCCCTGTAGTTTGTTATCTATAAATGTTTTCTTTTTTTAATCTATAGGCTCTTTCTTGCAGTATTATTTACAGAAGTGGGGATGTTCCTCTGAGAGATTATTAAAAATCATTTTATGTAGTTTAGAAGCTGGTCATGCCGTGTGCCTCAGTGGTAACAGTGATCAGGACATTTAAGCTCATGTTCAGGCAGACTGATGCAAGTCCCGGGGCCTTGAGTTAGCTCCTTGTATTAGCTGCACATCTCCGAAGGCTGATGGGCAATTAATGGGAAAGGTAGGCATGTAAACTCCAGTTATCCAAGCCCTGATGTCTTCACCTCCCTTACTCTTCCATAAAATGAGATTCATTCCCTATAGAATGGTTTCCTTATTCCTGAGAATGCTGAGGATTAAATATATTAAGGATTTGAGGTGTTCAGATGCACTATAACCAGAGTATGTGAATTGTCTTAGTTAAGCAAGAACATGAGGAAGGCACAGTATGAAAAGTATCTTTACAGTATTTCTGCTGCTGGCTTCGTGCTCAGACTTTAATCTTTTCTTGGTCATGTCATGTAACTTGGGTAAAAATATTTTTGTTGTGATTGAGCTCTCCAGGAAGAATGGGTATACTATACTGCTTTTCCTCAAGTTAAATTGATTGGAGGAAATTGTGCCTTGGAGTAGTTTAAAACAGTCATTTCTTTTCCGTCATTCTGCATGTGGGCATTTTAGGAATGAGCTACACTGTTTCTGTGGATTTTTAAGGTATTCCATAACACGGTTAGGAGCTTTTAGTGTGTTGATCTCATTTTGTAAGACAGAAGCACCTCCAGTATTTGTGTTTCAGCAAATGCTGTACTTCTGGTGGCGTCTGATTTTTGAGAAGATCAGAGGCTTCCTTGTAGTCCAGGAGAGAAAGTACCAAAGCTCTGTGCTTCGGTGGCAGAGTCTGGGCCTCCCAGGTTCATCCAGGCACTTCGTAGGCAGCTGCTTTCACAACCTCCGCTTTCTCCATGCAAGAAGGTGCTGGGTTGCCACTCAGCACTGCCGCAGATAGACAGAAATGTTCTGTCAAGCCACTTTCACAAGCGCTTCTGTTCTTCTTGGGAGGGTTTTTCACGTGCTCTCTTTTTCCATTGCTTGTGAGCAGAATCACTTCGATCCCTGCGTACAGCAGAGCCCAGAGGCAGGTTGTGTTTTGCCCGGGTAGTCTCCAGACACACTGTAGAAGTATATGGGGAATGGGGTAGCTGAAACACAAACGATTCCCTGCCTGCTTGGACTTGGCTTGTTTTTGAAATCTGATTATCTGTGTTTATATGCTCTTAAGCATACGTACGTGAAGAAAAAACACAAGAATTACTGTCTTTTCCAAATGTCCTCAGTAGGATGCGTAAGAGGAGGGAATCTGGAAGCTGTTGATCTTGCAAAATTGGTGCTTGGGAATTGGAGAAAATCATCGTTTTGGTACAGGTTTTCCTTGTCCCATACAAGCACGCGGCTTTGTCCCTACCTGGTGGGAATGCTCATCTCCGGTGTTAACAGCGCTGCCTCGCCAGTTCCATGATGCTTGCCCGAGTTATTAACTAGGTCTTCTCTTTCTACTACAGACATAAACACAAATCATGCTAGTATAACAAGAGCTGTTGAAATGATTTGGGCGGTTAAAGTGGGCTCCTGCCACCCCGTGTGCAGCAGCAGTTGTTGTACTGTTTCGGTTTTGCCATCATCACCAATACACTGAGGAAAGATTTAACACAATTTCTTATCCTAGTGCAATGTGATCTGTCCTTTCTCCTCTTATTTACTGACTGCGTGCCAAACAATAAAATGATAGTAGGTAACTGGTTTTGTGAATGTCTTAATCAGCTGCTTTAAGGCTAATGTTATAGCACTATTTCTTAATTTTCGCATTTTTTTTAAACTGATAATGTTATTTATAAACAGTAGCAAAATTATATGCGTTCTTCTTACCCTTTTTTAGTGATAGCCTCATTCTTTGTTCTAGCCGGTCAACCAGTTATGTTTATTATGAACTCAGCACCAAACTCTATATAATTCTGCTGATGTCAACCCTTGGGTTACACACTTTTCAGTAAACTATTGGAGAAGAGTGGGTTGAGTAGGGAGCAGAGGGGTTTTGAAGTAGAACTACAGAGCAACTTTAAAATTTGTATATTGGCTTCTGCTGTATTAAGAAGGTAATGAAATGGTTAAGAATGGCATAGAGAGTATAGGTGAAAGCAGCTGAAAATGAACAATGGAAAACAATTTTGATCCCACTTTTGGAAATTGTTCATACACTAAAAAGATACTAAGTCCTTTTTTTTTTCTTTTTGTTTCTTGTGTTTCAACAGGGCAGAGTTTAGGGTATGGATTTGTTAACTATATTGATCCAAAGGATGCAGAGAAAGCCATTAACACTTTAAATGGACTCAGACTCCAGACCAAAACCATAAAGGTAAGACAATACAAAGAGCCTTTTGCTAAATTCACAAAGAGGAGAAAACAGTTGAAACAGTTTCTGGCAGTGTCATGACTATTTTAATCTCCCATTGCAAGGGGCACAGCTAACAGCTCATCCTGAGAGCAATGGAAGGATGAGCAGAAGATAACACTTCTCTTCTTCCTAATTGCTAGTATTTGTTAGGGGGCAAAAAGTAACAGGGAGATCTTTGACATGTTGCAGTGGGATTTAAATGTAGAATAAAACACAATAGTGATACTGTTACATAAACAGAGGTGACATACGCGATTGTTCATAAATAACAATTACACATTTTCTTGGGGTGGTTTTAATGACAAATAGTTTGACATAAATTCTTCTTCAGTGACACTCATTTTATTGTCAGGTATTGAAAGCCTGTTTCTCTTGAGTTAAAGTGTACCATTTTCAAAAAACAGTATTTTTTTTCAATTTTCCCATGCTTAGTTTGATTTATTCTTTTAAAAGCAAGAGGGATTAGTGATCCCACTGAAGTCTCTCACTTCATTGTCGTAATAGACCATTAGTTATTCAATGACCTTCTTTAGTGGTCTCACAAGAAAAGCAAATTTCTACACTGTCACATTTTTTGCTGCATGGCTGATGAAGCTTTTTTAAAATAGCTTACAGAAAATTTCCCCATCCCAAACTCTGACAAATATTCAGGCTTTAAAGGAACAAATAGCAAATCTGATTTAGATTAACTGAAATAGCTTCAGTTGTTTTAGAATGCTGGCTTTTGATTTGTGCTATTTTCTTAATTTTTTTTCTGTATTTAATTTCTATTTCAAAGCCAAAAAAGTTGGATATAAATAGAATTTTTACTTCTGAAAATATCTGTGCAATAATGTTGGTAGTTTTATATCTTGTAAAAGATACTGTATGGCTGATAATTTAGTTGTACTTGCCCTTTCTCACTAAAAGTTGTGGTTTGGGCCAAGTGTTGTTTCCTAAGGCAAAAATATTTGTTGAATTCTTGTGCACCTCTAAGGATTGTTTCAGGCAAATTTTTCCTGATTGAATTGGTTGATTAGTCAAAAATTGAGTGACAGTTGAGCTGAATGTAATGAAGATAAACTAATTGTATGGATTATATAGCGAACGGTGTTTTCAAATATCTGAACAGGTCCATGCCGTATATATATGTGCATGTGTGTGTGTGCCATATATCAAAATGCTCACAGCAGGATTTTATGCAGTTTAATACACAGAAAAAATTTAAGAATACATAAGGTAAAGCAGCAATGTCTACCGTCTTATCAGCTGCTGCAGGTGGAAATGTAATGCCTAGCCTCTGCAGTTTCCACTTGCAGTGGAAAGCTGAGCAGCAAGAAAGTTGTTTAAAATATCTGTGTTTTCACATCTCAGTTTTTTTTGCTTTGTGAGCGAAAACAGTGCTGTTGTATTTGTGATACTCCAAGGCTACAGGAGACATGTAAGCTACAAAAAACAAACAAACATAAAAACCAAACCAAACTAAATCCAAAGCCAAAAATCATTATTTTAGATTTCTCTTGTGCACATTGAATAAAACAAAATAAGCTATTACACCTTTCAGCATAGCTTTATCTTTTACAGTGAAAGTTTTGTATTCGTTAGGAACTTGGCATGCTAAAACATCCTTGAAGAATGTTTTTTCTGTGACTTTTTTAATTCACTTTATATAATATGGCAGGTAGTTTATTAGGTTTGGGTTTATTTTATGCTTATTAATAACTAGTAGACTTTTATAGAGTACATGAAATTTTGTTGGGCTCTTGAAAGCTATTAAAATTTAACAAGCGAGAGATTGATCTGACTTTACGTACACAGGAGTTGCATAATTTCTTCAGTGATTGGGAAGAAATGCATAGTATGTAAAACAGCTTATTTAAACAAGTATTTACAAGGTCGTCTAAAACTAACCCAAAGCACTTTTTGCTTTAAATAGCCGGGCTTTGTGCACGTGGATGTTTAATCAGCAGTTTCCAACACAAACACAAATTGCAGAACAGCATCTTGCTACCTCACCTTATCCTAATGTTTTTTTTCCATTGTTTTAATCATAATATTGCTTTTAGAATTAGAATTAGGTCTGCTTCCCTGGGTACTGTGTGGTGTGCATGGAGGTCTCCCAATGTTCACGTTAACGAAGTTATGAATCACATTTTCAACATTCCCAGCAGCACCTGGGTCGTTGGAGGAGACTACACTTAAATTCAAAAGTCTTGCAAAGGACTAAGAAATCATACCCAGCGCTGCTAAATTCTGCTAGCTTGTCTGTTGCCCCTACCCTTCCAGCATTTCACTGTGATTCATTGTAAGGCTGAAATATTTTAATTCATGGATTTACTATATTAAATTATCAGAGCCCATTGCTTTTTTTTGAGCTAGGTGCCCTTTACACTTTATTAAAAAGTGCAGTTTCTAAGCATGAAAAAAAAAAAAAAAGCTTCTCATAAAGAGCATATAGAAATTGATTTGGTAGTACCTAGTCATTTTTTTAGGCTGGAAAACGTTTGATTAAGTGCTGGAATAACGCTGAGCTGAAAAAGCACCGAGTACGTTATTCTGTTGGCTTCTTGAATGCATTCTTTTTGCTTGTAAGCCCAAGAATGAATCTGCAGTGTGATGCCGATGGCTAGGTTGAGCCCTTGGCCTCTGACCATGTGCCGCACGCTGCGTAGCGGTGCCTCTGCAAGTAGAGTTTCTTTGGTTGCCTTCTGCTGGGAAGCTGTTTTCACTGGAAGGGTGCGGAAGCGGTAATCTGTGGAAGCCGTTTGGCAGGGGCAGGGGACCTCCGCTGCCGCGGTCCCCTTGGCCCGGCTGCTGGCTCTGCTTGCTCACACGGGCCCTGCCTGCGCTCTGCTCTCCTGGCGCCTAGGCTGAACGGGAGGTAGCTCTGGGGGCATATTGGCACTCGTTTTTTGACCCTATAAGGTTTAATTCCAGTTCAAAAGGAGCAAGATTTTAAAAAGCTCCAAGTTCAGCATGTGCCTCCAAATCCCGTCCTTTTACTTTCTGTAACATTTTTGTGGCAGCTTAATGTGCTCTCTCTTTCCTGATGCCTTGCAAAATAGCCGTGCATTCACAGGAGGAACTGGTTTTATAGCAGGATCAGCAAAACAGCTAGGCACAGTCTGCACTCAGATGTGCAGACTAAAATAACTGAAGAAATGTTCTTTTATTATTGTGTTACAATAAATAATCCCTTTTCACTGTAGCAGCTAAAATATTTATGTGCATTTTATTTAAGTCAATGATGCCCTTTCAAGTCAAAGTCGAGAGGTGACTATTTACAGAATATCTGTTTGGGGAAAGCATTGAAGGGAGTGTTATGCGCTTGGTGGTAATAGGTTATACATGCTATGTTCCCCCTCAGCTGATCATAGTGCATATTTTATTCACGCCATTTCGTGGCATCATCATCATTGTTTTGTGAGGGAAGAGAACCTCACTTTATTTTTACAGCTAAAGCTTTACATAATTCTACAAAATAGTTTAAAACGAGAGAAGATACAGCATGCGTTGAAGTAAATGCATATTCCAGAAATTGAATCTATTTTTAGAAATTAAATTTGCCCAGCCATAAAAGCACATGAAAGGTCACTGCTGCTGTTGAAGATTGCCTAGCAATTCAGTTGCATCAAATATCAGAAAGAAAACAAGATGTGTGATGCATGGGGTACAGACTTTAAACTGTGCTGCTTTGCACTGGAAAAACAGCAGCATCTGAAAGGATGCGAAGGAAGCATTTTACCGTTTACGTGGTGATTCAGGTGATCTGACTTCATGTTGGAGGACGTTAGAGCAAGGACAGAATAGGATTTTGAAAGGAGGCTTGAAATTAAAAAGAGAGCGAATGACCACCTAACGTGCAGTGTTGGATCCCCCTTCTCCTTCCTTTTCTCTGTCGCTGGAGAAATAGGTTGGTTTGTTTTTTCTCTAGCAGAAGTGGGCAGCATGCTGTGAAAACTGTCAGACCAGAAAGAAGCGTCTGCAGTGAGAAGAGAAAGAGTCCAATTTGGTCTAATAAGCCCTTGATTTCTTCCAATTTTTAAATTTATTAGATCTGTTAGATGATTAAATACCAAACAAATATGATCGTTCCACTATGGCCAGAGGTTTTCTCTGCATCTCAAATTATTATACATTTCCGGTTAAATGAATAATTAATGTGGAATGTAACTACTGGTATTTAACATTTCCTATTGTTAGTTCAAAATGTTTACTTTTGCCTTACTGTCATTTGTTTGGATCAATAGTGCAAGATGGTGCTAGTTTAAAATGTAGTGAGTAAGACTAGGGGGAAATATTCTTGGATTTTTTTTTGGAAATAGAAATTAGTAACATTATTGCTCCCAGCTTTTGCTATTTATTTTTATTTCTCGGGCATTATTCTCACTGACCAATAGTCAAATATTATAAAATTCAGTCTCTAAATCTGCCCATGTTAATTCTTGTAGTTATTTGCAGAATTACAGACAGTTGCTGCAGGATAACCAAATAATAGCCATCTCAGATTGCATCTGTCTTGCAAAGTCATACCCAAGAGAAAAGATCGCCTTCGAATCACGATCAGCGGTTGCATCAGACGCTGGCAGTACGAGGCCGGGAAGGAGGCCGAAGCTGTTACGGCCCCGCCACCCTCCGCTGCTCGAACCAGGAGCCAGGCCGCTAGCCCTCGCCGCAGCAGCGCGTGGCGGAGAGGGATGCTGCGCCTTCCTCGTCCAGCCCCACACCGCTTAGGGCTTGAAAAGTTAAAACCAACTATTTGAATTCTGGCCAGAAAGCTATTGGCAGGCTGGGAGAGCCCAACGCGAAGCTCCCGTGTCGCATGCCAGCAGCGTGGTGCTCTGCTGAAGAGCTGCCCCCCTGCGTTTTTCGGCAGTGTGCTCTGGTTTCCACCCTCGCACGTGGTGCCACGCGCGGCTGATGGGCACGTGGACGAGCGCGGGGGCACATAGCGTGAGAGCGTCAGATGCCCAATGGACCACCTGCCTGGTCCATCAGGCAGATGAGGCTGCGGATGCTGCTGCTGCCCTGGCCCGCGAGAGCCTCCAGCACCACGTGCTGCCCAGGGGCTCGCTGGTCGCGTGGCCGGCCACCGTATGCAGCTTCTCCTCCTGATAATGAAGTGGGATATTGTGAAAGGCCGGGCAGCGTGGGGAGGGCATATGGAGATACGGAGATTTAGGGAGGTTGAGCCGTTATGGCTAAGCGGATGTGCAGGGTCTGGGAGGTTGGCCGTGTTTACAGTGGGAGATGCTGGGAGGAGCTGGGCATACTGTGTTGTGGTGAAGACGAGAGCGAAATGGCTGCGTTGGGCACCCTCGGGTACAGCGGTGCAGCATCACGTTTCCAGTTGGGCAGGTGCAGCACCCAGCATGCTCTTACTGCTGATCTCTCAGCTGCATTTGGTTTTCTTAAGCTCCAGTAAAGTCTTGTAATGGGTAGAGGTGTAAAAGAGCATGCACACCTTTCCTTCCCTGAAAACTTAGATTACAGCCATCTGCAAGCTGTAGATTGGGATGTATTCCTTCCTCTTAGTTCCTTTTAAAATTAAGATAATCATTTTGGTCTGTTGTGTGGTAGCCCATTAACCATAAAAGAGGGGTTGTCTGTTAAGACTGCAGATCCCCAGAATAAAGCCTTGGACAGGACGCTTTAAAGATGCTACAGATCTGGAAAGACTCAACTAAGTTTGCCATATTTTTGCTCTTTAGGAGGAGGAGGCTCTGTCTGTGTAACCTTTTGGACTTTGTAGTGCTTG
The DNA here is from genome assembly GCF_028389875.1 of Rhea pennata. NCBI lineage: Eukaryota > Metazoa > Chordata > Aves > Rheiformes > Rheidae > Rhea > Rhea pennata. The sequence goes on along the minus strand of NC_084670.1, from coordinate 8,195,859 downwards.
TTAACAAATTCTTCTTCACCCTAGTGTCCGTACTGATTTGGCCGCTCTAATGTACGGGACTTTTCACTGCTACGTTTTGTGCAAATTCCAATTTGGCTTGACTGCTTTCAGCATGCACCAGAGCGCCTGTGCTTATTAGTCTTGTGCTTCTGTTCTTAATCGAGATTTCTATTTAACTGCTTCAGTTTTGCCAATGAGTCCTTTTCATTCCACAGAGCAGAGCAATTATTTCTCTTAGCCTTGCTCTCGATACAGCCAGAGTGCTTCTGGGTTATTATCTATGGATGTCTTTCCTGAAATGGTGGGATAGACCATTGTATCTTACCTGCAATCATAATTAATCCTAGTAAAATGGCATTGAATCACTCAACAGTAAAGTGCATTGTCACCTCCCTGCCATCCCCCATCCCAGGGACTTGGAGAAGAGGAAGGAGAAAGTAGTGCATTTTGCAGGCATGAAGATACACTAGATTTTGGTCTTCGGCATCTGGACCAGAGGCTTTTCTCTGTGTGTTTGGACGAAGTGCGTAGCTTTTAAAGGAGGGTTTCTCAAACCTGAATTTTTGCACAGAAGGGGCATGGACAAGGGCCCTGAAGTGGCTGTAAGCAATCTGTTTCTTCTCTGTCCTTACTATATTTTCTGGCTTTAGGCAAAATTTATTTTGTGTTCCCTGGTTTTATGTGTAGGTGACACGAGTAGGATTGTACTTGCCTACCTGTGTGGAGCTCTTTGGCCCATCGTTAAGTGCTTCCAGGGTTTTACGGTGGAACAAGCAAGAGGAGAGGCTGCAGCTCCCCATCTTACATATTTGGACCTTGGGCAAAAAAAAAATTAAGTGACTCATGCAAGATCATGCAAGAAATCCTACATCAGTGGGCTTGTCATGCCAAGAGACAAAGTGGAGCCTTTCAGAACTATTACGGTCGTTATGAAGTTGTTTGTTTCCTTTGACGCTGGAGCAGGTTATACAAGTGAGTTGTGAAAGGTGCCCAGGGAGTCATTTAACAGCGGCTGCACCTTACCTGCGAGAGGCTGGAGATGCATCTCGGGGATTAGAAGTGCTGCCAGCTGGTTGGTTTGGTGGCCTGGGGACACCTGCGCTGCCATGCAGCACGCTCTGATTAAAGGCTCCTGCCTGGTCTCGCATTCCCCAGATTAGCAACACTAGGTGCAGAGTGGGATGCAGATTTCTTCTCGAAGAAGAAAAGTCCTGTTTTTAAAGGACAGGAGCTGCGAGGTTGCTTGTCAGCAGGTGCTGTGACCGAGGCAGGGCACCTCTGCCAGCAGAGCACATCACGTCAGTGGAAGGTGGTGCTGGTGCTGCTCCGCTTTGGAGTAGGCGGAAGGCTCTGAGGTCTTTCCAACTTGCTCTATTTAGACCTACTTTTGGGAGGAGTCTTGAAGATGAACTTCGGGTTTGAGAAGCGCAGGATTAGTATAGGAGCTGAAGGCATCTTTTAAGATGAGCAGTAGTGAAATGGTTGAGTGTCAGCGTTTAAATGGCTGTCAATAAGTGTCGAGCCTTTCCTCTTCAAGACGTGTGGGATGTTTTCATGCCTCTAGGTGCTTTTGCTGGCTCGCAAAGGCCAGGCTGCATCAACTCATGTTCTTAAGAGTCTGGAGGTTAGAAATTTTTCAAGAAGTTTTCTAGTCAGGAAAATGGGTAGGAATCAATGGGGAAAATAACTGCCCTAACTTGCAGATTTTTTCCATGCTCACAAACTGAATAATTGTGCATTTTCATGGAAGTTACGAAATGCTGGCCCCTACCTGTCTCCAATAGCGTTTAGAGAGAGCAGCACAGTCTCTTAAGAGAGAACTACTGAAGAGAAGTACTTACACAAGCTAACTGGTGTTCAATGTCAGATGAGAAATATCCTTGCAAATGTGTTTTTTTTCCCACTGTTACTATGTGTATATTTATAGAAATGAACATTGGAGGCTAGTGAGCCATAAAATGAATTAGATAATATTTTATTATCTTCCTTGCAAATTTGACCTAAGAACTCCAGAATGATCTTATGCAGTGAAATATAACACCATCATTAGACCTGCAACCGCCGTATGAGCAGACAAATACTTCCATGCTGAGAAAGGCCTTAGCCAAACAGTAGCTAGGTATAACCCAGCTCATTTATTTGGATTTCTTGTGGTGGTTCAGATTTCCATATTCTTTCCTTTTTTAACACAGTATTTCGTTATAGGGCCCTAACACTGCTGTGAGCAAAAAACAATTCTTTAATGGGAGAAAAGTGTGAATGTAAGGAGTGCATCATCCTTACTGAATGCTTCACAAGCTTCAGTGACAAAATGTTTTGGCTCATGTCCATAATAACTTTACATCACAGGGAACTTCTGCTGTGGTGGAGGGCCAGGGTGGGTATGTTCTTCCTTTGATAGTTAATATATCCAGAATGCACCTAGTCCACAGTGATAACTGAGCGATAGCTTGAAAGCAGGATGACATGGTCTAACCAATCGATTGTCATTGGCTGACCCGCAAGGGAAGATGAAAAAGATTCAAAAGCTGATAAATAATTGACATTGCTAGCCTTGCATCCATTCAGCTCGCAACCTTTCCTCCTTGATATTAAAGACAGCTGATCTGCTTTTGGCAGCTTGTGGCCCAGGCTCCCCTGCAACCTGAATGATTGATTGCAGGAGGAATTAAAATAGATCTGAGCAGTGATACGTGTTTATATGTGCTCTGAGTAGATGAATTGGTGAGAAAGTACACAGCATATCTGTCCAGTGTGTCTGAATGACATTCGCAAGAACGGGATAGAATATTTTTGATATAGGGATGCGTATATGTATGCATATATGCGTGTGTGTGTTTATAGATAGATAGATATGCGTGTGTATATGTGTGTATACATGTCAGGTCAGGTGCTTAGTGCTCTGGAATGAGTGGTTTTGCATATCCCCGTACTTTTCATGTTCCCAGTGATGTGGCATTTGGTTAATAAACGTGCCAGTGTGAGAAAACCCAAAGGAACCCCCTGGCTCTTTTCCCAGGAACTTTACTAATTTTGCAGCTCTCGGTTTTGAGGAGTAGGTAAAATCTCTAGCCCCCACCCAAGTCTCTTAAGTGTTTTTTAAACTATTATCCCTCGAGCAGGTTAAACTCTAGGTGTCTGAAACCTGACAGTGCCCTTCTCAAGGTAAGATGTTTGCAGAGTATATTTTTGCAGAGACATGTACAGCTTCTCTGAATGCTCCGGTGCCGTCTTGGCCGCAGTGAAGTCAACGGCAGAACTTCCTCTGAAGAGGAAGGGCCAAAGAGAGGGGCCTTAGCTCCAGGGTGGCAGTGCTCTTGAGGACTCGCGGGGGCCTTAGCTCCAGGGTGGCAGTGCTCTTGAGGACTCGCGGGGGGCTTTAGCTCCAGGGTGGCAGTGCTCTTGAGGACTCGGGGGGGACCTTAGCTCCAGGGTGGCAGTGCTCTTGAGGACTCGGGAGGGCCTTAGCTCCAGGGTGGCAGTGCTCTTGAGGACTCGGGAGGACCTTAGCTCCAGGGTGGCAGTGCTCTTGAGGACTCGCGGAGGGCTTTAGCTCCAGGGTGGCAGTGCTCTTGAGGACTCGGGGGGGGGGCCTTAGCTCCAGGATGGCAGTGCTCTTGAGGACTCGCGGGGGCCTTAGCTCCAGGGTGGCAGTGCTCTTGAGGACTCGCGGGGGCCTTAGCTCCAGGGTGGCAGTGCTCTTGAGGACTCGCGGGGGGCCTTAGCTCCAGGGTGGCAGTGCTCTTGAGGACTCGCGGGGGCCTTAGCTCCAGGGTGGCAGTGCTCTTGAGGACTCGCGGGGGCCTTAGCTCCAGGGTGGCAGTGCTCTTGAGGACTCGGGGGGGGGCCTTAGCTCCAGGGTGGCAGTGCTCTTGAGGACTCGGGGGGGCCTTAGCTCCAGGGTGGCAGTGCTCTTGAGGACTCGGGGGGGGGGCCTTAGCTCCAGGGTGGCAGTGCTCTTGAGGACTCGCGGGGGGCCTTAGCTCCAGGGTGGCAGTGCTCTTGAGGACTCGCGGGGGCCTTAGCTCCAGGGTGGCAGTGCTCTTGAGGACTCGCGGGGGGCTTTAGCTCCAGGGTGGCAGTGCTCTTGAGGACTCGCAGGGGCCTTAGCTCCAGGGTGGCAGTGCTCTTGAGGACTTGAGGGTTAATCGTACTGGTTTGGGCCTGGCGTATGTTGGACAACATACCTTGAATCTCCCAGACTGGGTGCAGGTTTTGTACCCCAGCCCTCACGCTGCGGGCAGGTTGCTCTAATCTTGGACCGCTTCTGAACAGAACTTGCTGGTCTTCTCAGAGCCTGCTCCAAATCATATCATAGTTTTGCAGCGGCACATGCTTGGGGAATAAAATGAGAAGACGCCAAAATAAGACACCACCAAACCACCAGCCTCAAACAGTATTTTTTATGCGTGGTATCCAGGTGAAAGCACAGCCTAGTTTTCCCTGCTTCCCTCTGCCCCAAACATCCAGCATGGTCTTTAGTTTCCTAAAAACTGTTGGTCTTGGTGCGTCGCAGGAAGTTTGGGAACTGTGACTACACGGCTCAAATGCACCTGCCTCAGGGAGAGTTCATGGGCCACAAGGCCCTAAGTCACTAGGGCACACAACAGTTTCAACCCCAAATTTTCTTTTCTTTTAAACACTAATCTCTGTTTCTGGACACTTCTCAGCTTGTTACTTCTATGTGTGCCGTTATGCGTTGCCGCCTGAGCTTGCCTCAGTTGATGTAGATGTTTTATCTAACCTCCTTTTCACGTTTCTTTCCCTGAATTTCCCACCTCCTCTCTTTAGCCTTCTCTCTAAATGTTTTAAAAGGTTATATGCAAACATGCAAGTTATAAAGAAGTTGCCAAAAACCTTAAAATGTAAAATCTTCAGAGTTTGTCTCCTGTTATGTACAGAGGATTGTAGAAGCGAATATTAGTCATTCACATCATTTTCTGTGTTGAGTCAACATCTATTTTTAGGTGTGGAGCAGATAAAGACAACTCTTTGACACACAAAACACAGACATCCATTTGACATCGCTTGTGTTTGGGCTAAGGCTGGAGAAGAGGGGAAGACGATTGCTGAAGGCTTTGTATGCATGACAGGAGCCCCCCGTTTCCTCCCAAGACATGTTTTAAGACATAATGCAGAAAAGTACTGATCTGTTCATATTTAAATAAATCAAAATGAAGTGCAGAATATTCAGTGTTAGATCCAACATGATTTCAGATGTGCTGCAAAGTAATTCTTCGTGATCCATGCTGACTCTTTGCCATTAGGCTTTATCCAGAAAGTACTTTTACTACTTTAAATGTATGTATTATTCTAAGTGTATATATCATTTTAAAAGTGCAGAAGCGTTTTTATGCACATATTGTAGTTATAAATCTTATTTTTTTCATAACTCTGGTTTTCTATTTCCATAAATAGAACAGCAATTCGGAAAGGGTTCATTTAATAATTTTCCAACAATATATGTGCAGTGTCTCAGCTAGATTTTGTTGTCTATTTGTCCCTAATATTATGGTCTGATTTTGGGCTTATAGTGCAAGGGAACTTCTGATAAATTGCCGATATGACAATGAGTGTCAGCATACAGTTCCCCAAGCAGCGGTTCATTTAGTCTAATTTCACCAGCACTTGATAGCTTCATAGTTCATCCGAAACAGATCTTACCAGCGCAGGATGAAAGCACCGAGAGCACAAAAGATCACTCTGCAAATAACCTGATCTAACACCTTTTTTTCTTTTTTCTTTTCCTTTTTTTTTTTTTTTTATCCTGGAACTTGGGAATGCTACGTATAGCCTGAGGTTGTTATATGTTGGATACAGTAAATCATCTGTACACCCACAGCCCAGAGGGGTAAATTTACGAAGCTGTGCGTAGGAAGTTGCACATTAATCTACCTCTGAACAATAGTTATTTTGTGCCTGCACTTAAGGAACCCTTACATTTGTTTTTAAGCTATCTCAAGCTTTTCCTTTGTTCTTCCAATGTTTCCTGGGTTTGTTGGTTTGGCAGAACAGGTAGCCTCCGGACTGTAGGGTTATTCAAGCTAACATTAAAGCTTGTCAAAGGGTAGAAAATAATCCAGCCATTTAAAATGTGAAGGGTAGAGTGAGCTAACTAATGTACCTTTCCTTTTCTTAAATCCCTAGGTGTCATATGCCCGTCCAAGTTCAGCATCAATCAGAGATGCGAACTTGTATGTCAGCGGCCTTCCAAAAACAATGACCCAGAAAGAATTAGAGCAGTTATTCTCACAATATGGGCGCATCATCACCTCACGGATTCTGGTTGATCAAGTCACAGGTTAAGAATATTTTCTTGATACACTCATATTTTTCTGAAAATGGCAAAGACCAAATGCCTACTGACTGTTGCATTTTAAGGCAAAATGATTGAACGTGTGTGAACACACTGAACATGTAAAATGCCATATCTACCTGTCTGTAAATGTAACTGGAGGCCTATCTTGCTTTTCTTTATTCGGGGGGAGGGGAGAGGAGTCTCAAAATGCAGAATATTGTTTGTGTAAAATCATTATATTAAATATGGTAGGGCCTGATGGAGAAGAACATAGCTGAGGAATGCCATTTTTCTTTATATTTTTTTTCCTTTAATTTGCAAGCCATGTATTCTGTTCTTAAGTTAAAATTAACATTCAGTTTTATGTTTCGTTACGTAGATGAGGCTGTTCTGTATAGATTTATTTGTTCCCTTGTCTTTACTTCCCAGGTGTTTCTCGAGGTGTGGGATTTATCCGTTTTGATAAGAGAATAGAGGCGGAAGAAGCCATAAAGGGACTAAATGGCCAGAAGCCTAGCGGTGCTACAGAACCAATTACTGTGAAGTTTGCCAATAACCCCAGCCAGAAAACAAGCCAGGCACTCCTTTCACAGCTGTATCAGTCTCCCAACAGACGCTACCCTGGACCACTTCACCACCAGGCTCAGAGGTTCAGGTAATTACCTGGAAAAGAGCTGAAGTTCTACCAGGGCTGAAGGTGTGGGGCAGGTGCTGTGCAGGAAAATTTGCTTTAGTTGCATAGGCTGACCTGATTTTCTTTGTAAAATTAAATATTCTTTCCTGGAGAATGAGGAGGAAAATCTGCTGACAGCAGTAGTCATGTTGTATTTACTAAAACTGCTGAAGTACTGTACAATCTCATGAAGTCTCATAGAAAAAGGGAGGACAGAATAGAGTTACACTGATAATCAAATGAACAGTTACTATCCTGTTCTTTTTGATTTTTTTGGTAATGCTTTTATTTTCTGCTGTATTATTACAGTTTTGATGCAGCTTACACTTTGATGTTAATGACAGTGGATTGGTAGCAGGAAGAAAGCTGAGTCTCTTCCACTCAGTAGTGGTGTCATTAAATTTATTAGCCTGAGATACCTGCTCTTAGAATAAAGAGACCTTGTATTAGTCTTCAGTATAATTCCTCAGATATTTTCAGGGATGTTTTATGCTTTTCATTCTGAATATACTGTTTCCATCTGATACATAAGCCAGTATTAGTAACACATTCTCTTGTTGCTCCTTTTGTGCTTTAGAATTAGTTTCAGGCAACTTAGCATTTAAATAAAAAGTTTTTAATAAAAAAAAGGTAGGAAAAGAGATATTTGGACATATTGACATAACTGGTTTGCATATTGGCTATAGAAAATGATAGAAAAGCAATGTGAATTTTTCAGTGTAGAAAAGTGCTAATGAATTAAAGAGTATAGAAAAAGTCAATCATTAACCAACTGATATAAAACCAAATAAAAATTTAATACATCTTTGGCATGCTAACTGTGTCCATTAAGGTTATCACTGAGTCCTTCATTGGATAAAGGACTTACTGTGGTGCATGCCACTGTAAAGCAAACGCTTATACTCAATCTGTGAAACTTGGTGGTCACTTACATTTAATAATCCCTCAGGATATGTCAATCTATCCTAAAGGGAAGAAAGTTTTATGTTAAAGCAGTTAAAAGAAGATATTTTCCAGTTCCAGTTAACCATGAATTATTTGCAAAAATTTTATACTAATATAGTCTAAGAAAAGACAAATCAAAAGTGTTTTTTAACCAAATAAAATCTTGAAAATTAAAATTTCTCATTCAGAATGTGGACAAGTTAAAAATTACCGTGTATGCTGTGCTGGAAACTCGAACACAACCTGCAACTTAACAGAGCAGGTCACTAGTTGTTAAACTCCGTAGATGTGTGGGAAACTTGTTGAACGTTTCTTCTTTGAAAATGGAACGCTATTAATAATAGTTCCATTGAGCGATCTTGCCATCTGTGAGACATTAACCCAAAGACCCTCCTTCTCTTTTCAGGCTGGACAATTTGCTTAATATGGCCTATGGCGTAAAGAGGTAATTAGAATTCCACAGATTGCCAGATGTCCATGTTGGCACAGATTGGTGCTACAATTTATTTTTTTTAATTCACTAACTTTATTTTTTTTCTTTTAATTCCTTCTTTTCTTCCACCAGCATGTCAAATTCTTTTTAAGTTTGGACTTCAGTTGGTTTTGTTACTTTAAAGGCCACACACAAATTCGGGGGGTGGGGGGGAGGTGGGGGTTCTAGCCTTTTTTTTTATTATTTACAGGTGGGCTTCTGAAATGGTTTAGGTGCAACAGCTACAAGCTTTCTAACTCCAGTCGTCCAGCTAAATGGCACTTTGTCCAGAATCAGAGCTATAAACTTGAGTCTTTAACTAATCTCCGATCTGATAATGTAAAGCCTACCAGCTGAAAATGGAATTATACTGCTGTTATCTAAATCTCACAGTAAGATCTTCATTCTCCTAAATCTACCTTCGTCACAAGTTGACTCTAATCTATAGCTGTGTGCACCTTAATCAGCCCTAAGTTTCTTTTGTTACAGGTTTGATAATTTGTTGCAAATATTTCTTGGTGCTTGAGTTTTTTTTTTTCCCCCATTTGTTTAAAATAGGACTGTGTATATGTGTGTGTGTGTCACGCGTGTGTTAAAGTTCAGCGGATCTGTAAACATCTGTGCTGTTTCGTGAATATGTTCCATGTTTGACCTGATAGCTGAAATGAGTTGACATACTGTTAGTGTTTTTTCTAATGGCACACATCAACGCAAGCCAACCTCACAGCAAAATAAAGGCGTAGTCTTATTCCTGATGTTACCCAAAGATGTCCAGCCATCCCCCCACAATTAAGATGAGAAAACATTCTGAAATGGTCTACTCGCTACATATGAAAATTATTTGAGCTTTGTTTTTAAAGCTCATCCTGTAAATGGTATGGTAAGTATATCTTTAATGTAGTTAGTAGTGTGGACACATTTTAACTACTGCTGCAGTAGCTATCATGCAGATAAATCGCAAATCTTAAGACTGCTTCTGAAAGTGAAAATAATGCTGAAAACAGAGCCTCAGTATCTTTCCAGAAGCTCTATCTCATGAATTTACTAGTACGTATGTTTTATTAACTATATAGTTAGTGGTGGTAGTGATACGGTGAGTCAGAAATTACCACCTGATTTTACCACACGCTGCTTGCCATGAGTTCTCTCCTCTCATTTTTTCCTTGATATGTTGCCAGAAACCTTCTAGAGCTCTTGGGCTCAAGTACCTGTCGGAAAGATGGTTTTGTTCAGGGATTTTTTACCTGAATAGGTAACGACTGCAGAATTTCACTGGCCTTTGGTGCGGGGCAGATGCTACTTAGTCCTAACAAGTGAGAATTTGATTTCTGATTTCACGGGATGTACAGACAGTGGGGGAAAAAAAATAGTCACCTGCCTTTTTGAAACTGGGTGTCTACTTTCTTAATGTTCAGAGTTTACTGACAGCTCCTGCCGTGTTAGTCTTAAAAATCACATTAGCTTTTTTCAGCAGTGGTTCTTAGGTGACTTTAAATTAGTTATTTTCCCTTCCCAGCAAATCCTGAACAGTTGTACTCACTGCCCTGGCAAACCCTGTGTTTACAGGCAAGGGCTGCAAAAATACAGTAGCAGTTAAAAAAAAAAAAAAAAAAAAAAAAAAAAATCTGAGACTGCCTCTAAAACATCTTCAGTGTAGTTTTTCTGGTTTTGTGTTTTGGCGTGTAAACCATGTAGTACTGATAGCATATGAGATGTGCTGATGTGGCAAAAGGTTTTATTGACACTAAATTCAGATCACCTGCATAGCTGATGGCTTTGCTGTTAGCAACAGCCTATCTTATATTTGTGTCAATAAACCCGTAGTAGTTTCATGTATATTTGTTTGGGAGTTACAGCAGCTTCTATGCTCAGGGTCCAGAAATAGTTGAAAGCTGCATGGCCTCACCAGTGGACTATATGAAACTTTAATCCTTTATATCAGTGAAACATACCTTAAAAATGCAAAACCTTAAAACATAGCATAGTGTGACACGCACGGCTTTGTGCGTTGTACAGATTTTACAATAACATCACTTACTGGTATATACGTTAGCATTGTGCTTCATGTTAAATTTAGACATTGCAGGAAACAAGGTTTTGCTGGCTTTACATGTATTACTAGCAGAGTTTCCACTTGTCAGCATTGGGCTTAAAGTCCCATCTCCAAATTTCAAAGGAAATTTAAGCTGTTGGCTTGCAGATCATTTACATGCTCTCAGTCCTGGCCGCCTTTAAAATTTCACCTTGTCTTATGGTGAAGAGAATTAGTATAAATTTGCCTTTTCGAGCTTGCTTGGTTTTCAGCGGCTGAGGAAGTACGGCAGGATAGTAGAGCCGTGCTGAACCGTTGCGATAATATTGCTAGTTTCAGTATCCAAGAGAGAAATTAAAGGATGTTGCGTGAAGAGATGTTCAGTAGGAAAATTGCCATTTATTTTCTTACAAATGGTTTTTGCAAACCCCTGTGTGTGTCTGAGGGCCCAGTGCTGTGAGCGTTTGCGAACTGCTCATTTACAGCATAGGTACACCCAAGTGGTGTTCCTCAGCTTAAGATATATATTCCAAAGTGTCTCGTTTCCTCAAATATACATATAAAGCGCCGTCAGGAGTCAACAGAATAGGGAGCAGTCATCAAAGTGTGTAGCTTCTTTTATAGTTACTTAATAGACAGTATGTAATACAGCTTGCTAAAAGCATGTGAAAATATTAGAAATGCCAAAGCAGGAATTTTGGAGAACATGAGAGCCAACTTCCTACCTCAGCTGTGTTGTGAGGGGTTCCCCCCCCCCCCGCCATTTCCTCAGTCCTCGCTCAAAAAGCCCTGAATTATTACTCATTTTGGATATTAAAATTCATCACCTCTAAGTTAGAGGTGAAACTGAATTTTTATTAAGGCTTTTCCGTTATTTAGTTGTTATTTTAAAACGTATCACAAACTGTAGCTTCAGAAAGCGTCTCCTTTTAATCAAAGCGGTGAGAGGAAAATTCTGCTGGACCTGCGGACTGCTGCTGCCCGGGCCGCGCCGGGAGCGGGGCTGACGGGCCGCGGCGCGCTCGCTGCGGGCGCGCGGCCCGGGCAGGGGCAGTCGGCGTGCCGCAGGCCAGGGCTGCTGCCCGGCCCGGCCCGGCCGGAGGAGGAACGGGCTCGCAGGAGCCTCCTGGAGCTGGGGAAAAGCGAATCTGGCGTTGGGCACCTGGCTGCTGTTTTCAGCCACCTAGAGGAAGCGCTGGAAGATGGAGCCGAGCTCTTCTCAGAGGCGCGCTGCAAGCAGCCGGGGCTGCAGCGGGGGAAATTCAGCTGGAGACGAGGGAAAACCGTTCTCAGCGAGCGCGATCCCAGAGCGGGGGCTTGGAGGGGTCGCGTGGTCCCGCCTGTGGAGATTCTCAAAGCCTGCCTGGCCAAGGCGCCTGAGCAGCCCGCTCCGACTCCGGCGCTGCCTCTCAAGAGCTGGCCTTGCTCTGAGCCGGAGGCTGGTCAGACGACCTCCGCCTCCTCCCGTGGTGCCTCTGCCGTTATAACCGCACTGCCCGGCCTGGGGTACCCAATCCAGTGCTTGAATTCGGAAACTAGGCCCCAAAAGGCAATGAGGAAGTTAGAACGCTAAAATAGATGTTCCAGGAGCATATCTGTCTCCGCTGGCTATTCGAAGAGCCTAGGATCCTGCCGTGGACGAGGAAGGCTCCCGGTGTGAAGGTATTAGTTGGCAAACGTTCACTGATCAGTTATGCGGTCTTTCACCCTCCGATTGCTGCATAAATCTTTAATATATGTGGCCGGCTTTGGGACTTCTTTGTGAGCAGTGCAGTGTGTGTCTGTTAAGAATTATGTCAGGAAGAGAATCAGAATTTACCACGTACAGAGCTCTCACTAAACCTAGTGGTATTTTTAGCCAAAGAGGCTACTATTATGAAACACCGCTGTCAAGATTCAGCTATAATAATCTTTAAAATAAATCTTAAAGGGGTCTGTTTTTTCACCACAAACTAGTAAAAAGTAAAGCATTAGATCTCTATGGCCCTGAAACTACATTATTTTAGTAATGGAAATATGTGGTAAATTGCTAGAGGCCTTTTTACATGAACTCATATTTATGACAGCATGAGCAGGCCCTTTTTGACCTAGATTGTGCTTAAGCATTTCTTTTATTAGATCAGCGTATACGTCTAGGTTTGCGCTTGAGGGAAAGGCCTTAATGCCCAGATTTGGTCTTTATATTTAGTACAGCTCTCCTCCACTTACGTAGGAGTTAGAGACCAAAGGTGGCTATGAAGTGATCTTCCAGGGACTGGATCACGAACCTTAATTAACGTTGGATTGACTGTTTATTTTAAAGTCTTGGTTCCGTGTACTTTGTGCCAAGAGATATATTTAGAATAGACCCCTCTTTTTACTTGGTAGGTTCTCTCCGATCACAATCGATGGTATGACGAGCCTGGTGGGAATGAATATCCCTGGTCACACTGGGACTGGATGGTGTATCTTCGTCTACAACTTGTCTCCCGACTCGGATGAAAGCGTGCTGTGGCAGTTGTTCGGTCCCTTTGGAGCGGTCAATAACGTCAAGGTGATCCGCGATTTCAACACCAACAAGTGCAAGGGATTTGGCTTTGTCACCATGACCAACTACGATGAAGCTGCCATGGCGATTGCCAGCCTTAATGGATACCGTTTAGGAGACAGAGTATTGCAAGTTTCCTTTAAAACCAATAAAACCCACAAATCCTGAATTTCATATCCTTACTTACTAAAATATATATATATATAAATATATATACGAACAAAACAAAACAAAAAAAAAAAACTCTTCAAGGCTTATATTCAACCATGGACTTTATAAGCCAGTGTTGCCTAAGTATTAAAACATTGGATATCCTGTGATGAACAGGAAAGGATTTTATAATGCTTAGAAAAAAAAAGAAAAAAAAAAACCTTTGATGCATTGAATGTTCTTTCATAGCTGTCGTTGTTGAATATAATATACATAGATAACAATGTGCAGGGATTTTTACCCGGCCAGCTAGTTTTACTACCTTCCTTGAAGGTGGGTCTTTTTAAGATGACCATTCACTCATTTGAAAAAAAAATAAAACAAAAACAATTTTTACAAACTAATGGGATTAAAAGCAAGAAAAAAGATTTTTCTTTTCTTTTGTTCTTTTCAAAACATTGATCCAATCAGATTGGTAAACCCCCCACATAAATTAAAGAGGAACAATAAAAATTGCAAAAAGAAGAACATAATTTTGCAACTTTTTTTATTTTTCCTTTTTTCTTTTATATCATGTGAACTAAACAGTCTTCTGTTAGGGAATGGGGTAAAGGGGGATACCTGATGACATAACAATTTAAATAACATTAACAATGTTGCCAAAGAGGTGGTCTCTTTGCTGAAAATGGGTTTCAAGAAAAATCTATTTTTATAAAATATAAAGAATTTTTACAAGAGAATCTGGATTTGAGAAAAAAATATTTTGACTGGCTAATTTAGGGGAAATTGACAACTTTGTCATGTTCATACTGCACTGGTAACTTTTTAGAGATCAAGATGTGTGTTTTAAACTGGATTAGTAGATTGTTTTTTGAAGGATGGGCTACAAACAGATGATCTTCGTATCTTTTCATAGCATGTAATAAAAATATTAAATACAGTACGGGAGAGTGTTCTTCCCAGGCACGCAGTTACCCACAGTCAAAACCCAAAAGCAAGGAGATGAGTTGCAAGACGGTTTTTCTTTAAGTCATCAGTATGGGATATCAGCAGAACAAAAGTTAAAAAATTAATTTTTTGATCAAAAACTTCCTTGGTTTGAGCAGTAGGTGCTACAAAATTATTTACATATCTTAGTATCATAGTTAAATGTAATGTGTTTAGAAAAAATACATTTGCTTTAAATTTGTTAAGAATTTTCAAATTCACTTTATAGCCCATGCTAATATAATTGGGCTGTGTTGGCACATTTGGAACACTGTTTATGTTGCTTGAAACACTTATTTATTTAATTGCCGATGTGATGCATATGGCCAAAATCAAATATAGCTAGTTTGGCTAGTCTACTTATTTGTTTACTTAAACTATGGGAAGAAGCATATTATTGTGTCATTTTGTTGTGTGTGTATGTGTATATATAATATAAATATATATATATATAAAGTTATTTTTTCTTTTGGTTAATTTATTATAAGTTGTAACACTTTGCTAGTTTTGTTTGTATATGTCTTAAAATGTTTTCTTATGATACTTAAGTGACAGAGGTATCAAGGTAACTTGTGTAGAAATATTGTTTGATATATTGTCATGTTTGTTGTGAATATTTTTTCTTACTGCACAGTAGAAAAGAAAACAACTGGGTCTTTATTTTAATGTAATTCAGATTGGGGAAAACAGAGCTAAGGGAACAAAATGACTGAGGGGGTGCTCTCCCATGTCCAGTGCACTGATCATTTTAGTATGTTTGTGCTTTGTACGGTTATATATTTAAAACAAAAAAGGGTCATGCTCTTCCCTGAGTACTAGAAACAGTTACTCGCTATGCATAATCTAGTTGATAGTTAAATTTGCTATTGCTTTTCTTGTCTTGTTATATAAAATCTTTTCAATACAAGTTTAGTCTTAATGGTAATAAAACGTTATGGTTATTTATAACTTGTGCTTATTTTGTGCATTTTTTCCATGCTATACCCACTAACTGCATGTAGACTAAGTATTGTTTTTTCACACTGAAGAGGCAAACTTTTGTAGTAGACAAATAACTAAAGCAAAGGCTGCATCATAATTTTATCAGTTTTTTACTTTAACAATGTTAGATTTTAGTTTAAAGGAACACTCATTCAATGTTCAGGGAAACCTTTATACATCATCTGCTATGAATGAGCGCAGTTTGCTGGGAAAGTTTTGATGCATTTGCTAAGCATTAGTGGGGAAGGCATGTCAGAATCTTTTCTCTACGATGTGTTTTACTATCTGAATAATAATAATAATTTAAAAAAATCTTTCTTAGGACCAGGCAGTTGTATACTTTAGTTATAATGAATGACTTCATGTTAACCTTGCTAGTTTAGATCATTTCTGAGGGAAAGTATTGTAAATGTTTTTTTCATAACCTTGTTGTGTTTGAATTATTTGTACTTTAATTGTCCAGACAATAAATGAAAGTGTGTAGAATGGCTATGGACTTTCCACCTTTTTAACCGTGTTCAGATGTTTTAGTAATCCCAGCCACACCTCAAATGTGGTAGATGTTATAGTCTGGTTTCAGAAGCAAGGTCTTAAAGAGAGATGAAGGTATTAGTCAAACCAGATTTAAGCATATTCATTATTTATTTTTCCTTTTGAAGGTCAGAAAGAATCGGACATTTAAGATGTTGAACGCCAAATACCAAACTGTAACCAAACGACTTACTTATTTTAATGTGGAAGATGCTGAGGGATTTCTATTATATACAGTATTTCTACGCAGTGAAAATATTGACTCGGTCAATATGGAGATTAAACAAAAGTAGCAAACTCTGGCATTATACAGTTTTTAAGCCATCATTTAGTTTGATTGACTTTTCTATGAATATGCTATGAATGTCATGCAATATGAAACAGTTTACATATTATCTGCTGTACAACACTATATATGATCACCTTCCAAATTTGATTCTTTTCACCATGTATTATAAGTAGCGTTGGTATCTCTTTCAGTTGATTTGTTTGAATCCCATTAATACAAATATTCACTTCATGTTTATGTTCTGTAACATTCACTAATTGAAAATATGTACCTTGTAAAACTGCGACATTGAATTTCATAATTGAGACTAGGAAAAATATATCAGAGGACTGGATGGACTGTGCGGTTCTTCAGCTCCTTCACCTATTAATAAACTCGTGTTTTTGTGAGATTAAGTTCCCATGTTGGTTATAATAATTAATTTCAGGCCACAGAATGAGTTTGTTCTTAAATCTCAGCTTGCTTAATTCATCCTTAAATCAACTTGACCATTCAGTAGCAAAACATGAAAGTTAATTTTGCTTTGTCCAAAGACTGGGCCCTGCTAAATACCTTCCATCCATCTATCGTCAGAAGGCGTATGTGTGTGCGCGTATATGTGTGTACTTCTTTCTTACACGAGTATGCACACACGTGCACGTGCACCTTACCCTGTCGGAAGAGTAACGAGCTGAAAATCCCCGGGCAGCCCGGCTGCTTTAAAGGCAGGAACGTGGCGGCACCGAACGCAGCGGAGTTTTGCTGCTGCCTTCAGACAGGACAGAAATTTGCTTCAGATTATTTCCACCACGACCCCCCCCCAACCCACTTCCACTTAATCAAAGCTTAGTTACTTGCCTCCACCGTCCCCAGGACGTGCGAGCGCTGTAGGGGAAGGAGGACCAGGTCACCGAGGCGGGATTACGCGAGCCGGGTGAGAGCTCGCGCGCGGCGGGTGGGGAGGGCGGCTTGCGGGCGCGCTCAGGCTCGGGAAAAGCCGTCGCGGGCGAGCGGGTCCCCTGCCCGCTAGGCCGAGCCCAGCTGCGGGTCTAAAACTTCTGACCAAAACGCATGGCCTGCACAGCTGTGACAAGGAGCAAATTTTGCTAACGCTGAGGCCAAATAATCATGTTTTATATATCTTTTGCGAGAGGGTAGTCGCTGTTTTGTTTGGTCCCCCCCATAAGAAGCCTGGTGCACAAATGGAAAATCCGCCGGGGAGGGAGGTCCCAGCGCGCCCGCTTTCGATTGCGCTTCGGGGCGCCTCAGTCGCAGTGAGGGGAGGGCCCCGCGATGCAAGGACCCGGTTGTGTTGAAAATTACATTTGGCACATCCAAGCCAGCAGGGAGCTACCTTTAAATTTTCGCTGGGGGAAGTCAGCTTACCTCGTGCCGCTGGACTCGTGCCGGCCGAGCGCAGGCCAGCAGCCCCGTTCGCCCGTGCGGGTGGCCTGGACGCTGGGCTCCTGCTCGGGGCTCTCAGCCCATGGAGGCCTGGGTGGGAGAGGCACCCACAGAGGGTGCTGTGAAGCAGCCAGGAGAAGCTGCCGCCTTGCACTGCTCCGTTAAGTGACCGCAGGCCAATGATGTAAAACTCAGATCAACATGGGGGTCGTATACATAAAACCTGCTCCCCGCCCTGAAGCGCTCACAGCCTGGCTGGACCAAAGCCGGGCATGGTACAGCCAGCGCTAAATGACAGAGCAGAGCCAGCAAAACCTCCCAGAAGCGTTGACATCGCCGGCTAGTCGGGTATCGCCCTTTAACTCCAACAGACTTGCTAAACCCAGGAGCCGTAACGGGTCCCGTCCAGCTGAACGTCAGTCTCGGGAACAGACCTGACTTCAGCTGGAAGATGGCCCTAAAAGCAGCACCCCGAGGTGGTGCATGGTCACATCAGGCATCTTGGACGCTGGTGTAGTGCAGTTCTCACACTCCAAAAAAAAAAAAAAAAAAAAAAAAAAAAAAAAAAAAAAAAGCTAAACAAAGTCCCTTCATCCCTGGTGTAGCACAGTGGTATTTTCAACGCCTGCAGTGCAGTGCGACCGGCACGTCCGAGGCCTGCTTGAGAAAAGCCTGCAACCAGGCTGCAGCGCAGTGAGACGACCGGGCGCTCAAGTGACAGGAACCAGCCTGTGCAGAAAGCGCCGCTGCGCTCCCATTGCGTTGTTCCCACAATGCCAAAACTGCATTTCCAAAAGCCTATTCTCTGTAACTGTATCAGGGACACGCACTAGAAAGGGAAGCCAGAAGAAAAGCAACCAAAAAAAAAAAAAAAAAAAAAAAAAAAGGACAGTTCACACAAAGGCAAATTAATTTCACTTGCCCACAATTTACGGCACAAAATCAGATGGTTGCTTGTTCCCTGACTATCAGATTAGCAAGCTCCTGAAATAATCTGTCAGTAGAAATAGCTGGGAAGACCGCTCTGGCTCCCAGAGCCACGTCTCAGACAAGGCTTGAAATGTTGTTTATCACACATACCTAAGATATCACTGATATTTTAAACACTGGTCCAGCATATTTTTGAATACGAAATAGTTCAAGCTTTTTAATTTCATTCAACTTTCAGATGTTATAGGGCTGCAAGTTATTTATTTCTTGTATAGTAACAACAAAAAAAACTAACTTTTTTTGCCCAGGTTACTACTACTGCGACGGGCAAACCACCCTAGAGCCAACACGCTCTGTGTGCAAGGCCCGCAGCCAGCAGCGTGGTGCCACACGTGGGGCTCAGCCTCAGCGCAGCTGACCCCAAGGCGAGTGCCTCGTCCCCGGGCGCCCAGCTGCCAGCGCGGCGGGAGCCTTGCGCTGGGCAGGGAGGTCTGCCCGGACGGAGCCAAACGCCCGCCACTTCGCGTCTGCTTGCCCCGGCCCTGCACAGGAGCCCTTCCTCGGGCAAGAGCTGCAGCCAGACCAGCGCCTGCAGCCCCAGTTCGGCGCCCCGATGGCCCGTTGGACCCGGCCACCGCTCAGGCGGTCTGAGGACGTTGCCGAGGGGTCCCCACTGGGCACCGCTCTTGAGGCCCCCTCACCCCTCGAGACAGGCCGCCGACCCGGGCTCCCCGTGTTGCAGAGTTACTGTAGCCACAACACCAGCGCTCAGCAAAGCCCCGCGGACGCTCTGTCCCCTCCCGGCACGCGCCGCGGCCGCCTGCACCCTCGCGGGAGCAGTCCTGAGCCGCCGGCCCCGCGGGCCAGGCGCGCGGGATGGGCCGCGGCGCAGTTGCACGGCTCTTGAAGCCTTTTATCAAATTAGCAGGAAGCAAAAAAAAAAAAAAAAGAAAAAAGAAAAAGAAAATGAAATGAAATTCCCCCCCCCAAAAAAAAAAAAAACCTTTGCAAACGAATGCAAGCAATGCCAATGAAAGCGCAATCATTTAAAAATAACTCCTTGATAAGGAAAGGAACCCACCAAAGGAAAAGGGGCTTAAATCCGAGGCCTCTTCTGTACCGGGTATAAATGCGCACTGATTAACTGCCTTAGCAACCTTTTTCATAGCAACATCTGGGGAAACTGACACTGAGGCCCAAAATACTTATTTTTATTTAAGAGAATTTTAAACGCACACGATCATTAGCTCTTCAGTCTGAGCATCACGACTGACTAGAGCTGCCACTATCCATTTGCTTTAAAGAAGTATTTAGACTTTTCTTCACTTGCATTTTGTTTGAATTGCATGGGGGGGGGGGATCTATCAAAACGATATGCAAGAATTAGCTTTTTACAAACAATACAATTCTGATTTTTAAATCAGCACATGAGACACTTAATTAATTTTGTAGGATATGGAATCTGTTGCAAATATACAGCAGTACACCCACACATCACCATCTGCTGTGGAGAATTAAATGTACAACTCACAAATGAAATCCTGCAAAGTTGGTGCAAAAAGGTCCTTGCTTGAATTTAAACAAGGCTGTGGAAACCTGCAAACACATTGCAAAAGATCATGAAAACAATAACAAATTTGTCCATCTGCGAGTCAGTTCTAGCAGGGTGGGGGGGTGGATTGTTTTGTTTTTAATATTGGTATATTTGCAATAATTGTTGCAGCTTACAATGCACATTCCATATAACACATATTTCAGCTCTTCTTATGAACAGAACAAGACAGCATTCAGGCAGGCGCTCTGAGCAGGCTCCACTACTCTAGACCAGGTGTTCTAAGTCTTGGAGGGAAAAAAAATGACAGAAATTCCACTCTTTTAATGTTGGATTTAGCCACAATTTTGAAAAATTGGCAAATATGGCAATTGTTTTGGATGTTGTGTTATTAGAATTGTTAACCAACACTGTTCTACTGCAATGAGGAAAAATAAACATCAACAACTACTGCTGCCATGAAAGAACTCACTCTAACAAACACAAATATCTGTATTTTTTTTTGACTTTAGTGAAGCCAAGCTTTCTTTTTTCTAATCTTGCCTCCTCATCTTTTTTAAGACATTCATTTAAAATGAGCTCATAATTTTACACCTAGCAGTAGCACACGACACTCTGTACCCTCATCTCCTGCACTAACACTACTTATCTTGATACAACACAAAGAATGTTCCTTCATGCATTGCCAAGAAAGCCCTTTTTCCCTTGGTCTAATATGGCCCAGTGAAATGCAAGGGTATGTATGGGGAGGCTAGAGCAGACTGAAAGCAGATATCTTTGTACAATTTGAGCCGCTACCTTTTCAGAGTGCTTAATGTCAAACTGCAAGAGACCACTACGGGCCAGCCAGAAGCACCAGGCTTTGGATGAGCCCAGCATCCGCTCCTTATAAATGCTCACCAGGTGTGTACCTCAAAAGAGTCACTTTTGGCAGCTGTATGATGATGGAAGCTATACCAATGGACCCTGAAGTACAGAAATCCTTCCCATTTTATTTTTAAATAGCAAAACATGCCGTTTTTTTCTGTGGCTATTGCTTCATTTTAGCCATACAAAAGACCTATAAATACTCTGCCTCAAAACACACGTATGATGCTATAAAGGTCAATAGGATCTGGATGTCTACATACACATCTCCACACCATGAGATTATCTATGACATGTAAGATACTTGCATGACAGTAGCTCCTTGCCCCAGCCAAAAATGCTCTAGGTTGGTGTTCCTCTAGGTTTTAGCAGTTTTTGGTTTTTTTGGTTTTTTTGGTTTTTTTTGAAAGTAAGACATTTCAGACTCTTTCTTTATATTTGCTAAATCCTTTCTGAGATGCATGTTCTTTTTAACATACATTTATCCCCTCACACACCTGGGAAGTATTCTCAGTTTACACATATAGAGTCTAATTTATGCTGAGGGGCCTGTTACATGTTTAACCCAGATAAAGTGTATCAGTAATTAAGAAATGCAGCATCAGAGGTACAACTTGCATGTAAATTTGCAGAAAGAAGCCTATCCGCTGAATGAATGCCACTAAAGACTACTTGATACCACCAGCTAATCAGAAAACCATACACATATAGCCATTGCCAGCATTTTTATGAGGAATATTATCTCTGTCCTGAAAAATGAGCCTTGTCAGAGGGGGTGGAAGTGTGCATATATGAAAGGAGGCCAAACATAAGTGTCACAAGGGCAGTGGTTCTTAGACAAACCAGGAAAGCTGTGAGCAAAAATGCCCTAACTCCAGCTGGAAGCACCAAGCTGCCTGGCCACACTGAGCAGCAGCTGAAGTTAGATAGCTCTCAGCTTCAGCAATTCATGTCCAAAATTCAACATTAGCACTGAGGAAAGAGCAGGAACACATCCGATATGGCCGGGGATGGCAAGCAAAAGAAGCCAGGCAGTCTATCTAGCAGAAAGGTGTATTCTCAAAGTTGCTTTAGCACCAGCGCAGCCACAAGAGGAAAACAGGAGCACTTCTGCGTCGCCAGGACATGAACTAGCTTGCTGTAAGTTTTCAAAAGCCAGAGGGGAAGGAAGCAAAAAGCTCTTCCTGAACACATAATGTGCAATTTGTTGAGGAAAAAAAAAGAACTTTTTTTTTTTTTTTTTTTAATTTGACACTCACTGAGGGCAGCTCACTGCACGCAACATCCTGTCCATCGGTCTTGCAACTGGCACCTCTTCACAGGAGGTCTGGGAGGCACTGGGAGAAGGCTCTTGCTTCCTGTGGCCAGCCTGTGTCTGGAGAAAAAAACCTCCAAGTTAATTCAAGACATTGGGCAGTGATCCTCCCCATAACTCTGCTATCTGGCCATGCGTGCCAGATGGGACCGGTGCTTTTTGTCACCAAGTTCAACACCCACAAACATCCACGCAAATATCTAATCCCTCGGCTGGTTCTTTAGCTGACATAAACTGCCACTGCTCCTTTGAAGGATACTCACCCAGCAGTTGCTTTCTGTTAGGAAACAAAGAGAAGTTTGGTTAAAGAAACCAAACATACAGCCAATGGAGCCCTGCTAAGAGCTGAAGACGCAGCACTCATAGGTGCTGTCTTCTCCAGCACCTTTTTACTCCTAGCCTGGACTGTCGGGCAGAGCAAAGAGAGCAGGAAGGAGGAAAGGTCTTAGAAGATTGGTTCAGTCAGGAAAATCGTCCCTGGAGGAAGCTGGTCTTCTCATCGGTGGCGTCCTCCTGTCCTGCAAAAGAGCCGAGTCCTAGTTTGCAGGACAGCCAGCTCACTGTCCTGTCTACCAAACCCGGCAATGTCTGTTCTCCTCCCCTCACCCCATCGGCCCTTTGCTGCCACACCAGGGGAGTCACTGCCACGTGCGGCAGCCATACCGGCAGCACTGCCGCGCTAGGCTGGGTACGGACACGGGCGCCTGCACGGCAAAGCTGGGGCAAGCAGGGGTGGGGTGTTTCTGCGAAGCGCTGAGGAAATGGCTCAAAACGCAGAGTCCAGACTGCCTCGGTAGCCTGTGGGAGCTTGCTCAGTGCGTCTTTGCCTGACAGACCATAGCAGAGAAAACCGTGATGACAGATCTGCCAAATTCTCCCTGCTAAGTCAGCTGGTCAAAGATTTCCTTTCGCTTTTTCAGAGGGTGAGTGAAGTGTCCTTGAATCATATTGTCTAGAATAACGGGAAAAGGAGAGCAAGCAGCTTTTGTGCCAAACCTCTTGTGTTTCCTCCACAAGGTGACTGTGCTGCACTTGTGAATGATCATATTATCATATATTAGAGGAGTTCATGTGCTAGTAACAAAGAGATTGTCAAACCACAGTTTATCTATTAAAATACCCAAAGTAGTAGTATCTTCTCAGCTAAACTGAAGAGATGCCAAATAGGTTGTTCACTGCCTAAAACCAGTACATCTCTGGATACACACGCATACACTTCAGTGAACTGACTGTATGCGTATTTTCAGTATTAAAAGATAAAATATAGTTCTATACCATGTTATGAACTAAGTTTGTGCAGTGGAACAGATTTTTACAGCTAAGTTAAAAGCTCTTGAGAATAAGAGGTTTATAATGGAAATGCTGACAGACTCTTAACTATAGCACTGGGATCTCTCTTGCTATTATGACCAGATAAACCAACAAGGTAATTCCATGTAGTGTTCCAGCTCCGAGACACTAACATACTACTTCTGGTCCCAGGTGCTGAGGGAAAGTTAAATATAAAACTTAATGAAACTGCAGTGACTGACTACACAGCTGGATGGTTACCCCTGCACCAGGGAGAGGTGAATTTCTCTCCTAGGGGGGGAATCTAAAAGGCAAGTAGTGACCAGTTGACTCAAGCGCAAGCAGTGACTGGAGCGCATGAAGTTTTCCTGAAATAAAAAGTTAAGTGGCTGGGTAACAAAAAGTTTGTAGAAAGTTGTAGAGCAAACCCAGTCACTATACATGTATCAGACCCAAGAAATGAATATAAATGGAGCCCCCTTCCAACACACCCCACACAGGAGAGATGCTGAGAGTGTGAGCAATGCTCACAGAGGCTATGGGGCATACATCTGCCATCTTTCTCTGCAAAACTGCTCCAGAAGTCCTTGATTTATCAAGTGCCAGTCAATCCAACTAGCTTAAAATGTAATTATTGCAGGGAAGCTCAGGTGTGAATGGACATTCAGAGTCATTGCCCCAGTCCCTCGGGGCTCTGAGGCAGAGGTACCACAGGAGCTGTGCTAAGCCTGCACAGCAGCTCTCTAGCTTGTGTCCAAATAGATGATGTAATTGCAGGGAGCAGAAGTGCAGTTCTTGCCACACTTTAACACCCAGAAAATTTTGCTACTCCTTTTTGTGCCACGTATAAAACTTCCGAGACTACCAGGAGGCACACGCAATGCCTCTACCTACACGTAAAAGCCTGAGCAGACTTCCCGAGGTTGGTGGGCTGGTAGCACTGCCTATTGTCAAGACCGTCTGACATTTCCAATTACAAGACTCTACTTTCAGCTGCTTATAACTGTCATATTTTGACCAGTAACTTGTCATTTTCCATCCTGGGCATCTGCCTCAGGCTGAATTTTTTTGGAAAGCTTCAGCCAAAACAATATAGCTATTCCCAAGGGCAAGGCCAGGGAACAATGCACTGTTTTGTAATGGTAAAAAAGAAAAAGAACTGACATCCTCTTCTTTAAGATGCATCGCGGCTCCTCACGCTTTCGATAGGGGAGTAGAAATTTAGTAGACTGCTGACCTTTGCATTAGGGATGTCCCTTTCATTACTGCTATGAAAATCCAAGCAAGTGTGGCCAAGTGAACATATCTGAAAAAAAATCCAATCGAACCTCCTCAGCAGAGACTTTCTTGAATGGGAATAGCTAAAAACTCTGAGGATCCTGTCCCAGTTCGGCTCATCTTGTCCTGCTCCCAGCCCCAGAATGGGGTAGCTCCGTCCCCGACAAAGCACTGAGCATCTAATCCCCTGTGCAGTGCTCACTGCAGAGCAGACTGCTCACACAGTGTCCGCCAGGAGTTACTGGGTGTTAACTCCAGGCTAAAGGATCAAAGCAAGATACTCCCTACGGTCACAGATCTTCATTGCTATGCTATGGGTGCAAAGAGCCCTGGTGTTGGATGACTTGTATTCTGGTATCCAGACCATGAGGGGAAAGAATTAAGCCAGACTGGCATGGAAGTGAGGAGAGAGCAAATTTGGGCCAGGATCTGGGTGGAATCGCAGCTGAAAGAACTGGTAGGGGCAGTTTGACAAGGCTGATGGGTTGGGTGAAAACTGAGCAACAGCACAAATGTGGGGAAGGCTGGTGCTGAACAGGGAAGGAGGCTGAGTGGAGGAAAATGAACACGAACGAGGATTGGGACTAGCCCAGCAAAGAGATAGGGTGAGAAGAGACAGACCCAGAGCAAGAACAGGATAAGGGGAACGGGCAAAGCAATTTGCATCCATCAGAGCTGCTGGCTTTCCAGAAGCAGGAACAGGATCCAGAATCCTGAATCCCACCCTCTGGGGGGCTGTCAAAAGGCTCTGCATGATCCCGCCATGCCCAGTTGGAAATGGCAGGGTTTACAGCTCCTAGTACCGCATGGCTTTTCCTACGTTCCCGTCCTACCAGCACGAGTTGCAGCTGGAAGTGCTCTGCATCCTTGAAATCAGGCACCAAAATGAACAACATACATTTAGCAACCCCACGTGAAACGTCTGCGTTAAACAACCTTCCCAGGCTTGCAGAGAAGGCTTTTGGCAGACCTCATGTGCTGCAGGGCACCGCTCAGTTGTCTAGCTGCAACACCGTCCCGTTCACAACAGCATTCATCACCTACGCCACCACTTCCATGGCAAACGAAGCAGGGACTTGCAGAGAACAGCATCCCCTATTAACCAGACCGAATTCATCCTCCATGCCAGCCTCTCCCATGTACCGAGTGTGGCAGGAGTCCTGCAAGAAAAACAACAGGTGAAACTGTTTAAAGATCTCAATATTATGTGTATGTATAAGTAAGTGATTTCTCAGGCAACTTTCGTTCAAGGATTTCCTTAAAATTAAGTATGGGAATTTACAACCCTTAATTGTGCACCTTGAATATGGAAAGCTGGGAGACAGAAAGTGGAGGGTGTTTTCCTTCTTGAAAGTTATCTTCAAATGGCTCATCCTGCCTTTACAAAAAGCTGATGTTTACTACTGCAATACATTTATTTTGAAACTGAGTTCATCTGCTGTAAGAAATTACTCAGACCATTAATTTTGGAAACCAATGCTGGAGAGATCATGAATGTTAAGAATTCTAATTATGTCGGGTCTGGGAAATTTAATGAATAAAAGAGACTTTTCATAAGCATCTTGAAGCCGTAGTATTTTAATATCATTGGTATTAATTAAAATATCTGGAATTTTTAAAGGATCCCCCTCCCTCTCCCTTTTAATTTGTTACTTCTAACACTAGCACAGAAGCATCGTTTTGCTAAAGCCCCCCAAAAAGTTCTCTGTGGTTGATCATCTCATTTATAATCATTCCATGGCAGGAACAACCTTCTGCTGAAATTTTGTTTATGCTTCAAAAATCCCCCCCCCAATCATTTCTTCCCCACCTCCACCTCCCAAGAATTAGCAGGCCTGGATTTATCATCCATGCTGGGCCAGGAAGACGAAAGTCCAGATTATTGGGGACTGAACTCTCAGTGGCTGATTAATGATAGTATCCATCTCAGAGAATGGTGATTCCCTCCTTTAGAGCTTAGGCGAAAAAAACAGGCTAACCTTCGAATTCGTATTTCTTCCACTGGCATCAGTGGCTTTCCGCATGCCACTGGGGTCTGCAGCTCGGGTTGGCAGTCCCAGGGGGTCAGAGGCAGCAGCAACGTTGGCTTTCTTCCTCCGCTATTCAAAGTGGCGAACACACTGGGAGAGAAGGAGGCACCCGGTTTTCCGCAGACCGCTTTGCCGACAAGCGCCTGGTCCTGTACAGCTTACAAAAGCCTTTTCTAGGGCACATCGTGGCACTGTGGGGTGGGCCGCTCACAACAGTCACGGTCTCTGCCGTTTATGCTGTGAACCCATCTCAGAGTGATGAACGCAAAGGCTCGAGAGAGCTCTGTCATGACCCCAAGCTCTTCTGAAGTGGACTTATTCCATGACCTGAGAGTTCAGATGAGCTCAGAAACATAAAAGGCTCCTTTTGTCTCTGATCTTAAGCTCACAGTTTATTTGGATTTTTTTAAGTATCTAAATATATAGTCACTCGCTAGTTATTAATAGTGAGGTCTCACCTTATTTGATGCTATTCTCACTTCTTAGAGTGTCTAATTAAGGAGGGATACAGCAACTGCCATGTGCTGCTGAGCCACTTGTCTTGATTGAGAAAATGGAGTCAGAGGTGTTTTCCGGCAGCTGGAAGTGCCATCGACCACGTCTCTGATGTAACCAAAACGGTTGTTTTTGCTTGGTCAACGCAAGGTCAGATGCAGCAAAACATCAGGCACAGTGAAGGAGCTGACATGCCTTCAAAGGCACTTAAACAGGTATTTTCTCCAGAAAAGGTCAAAATCGTAGCTGCCTGAAAAGCTAAAGCAGCATTTTGTAGCAGATCAGAGCAAGCAGAGTTTCCACTAGAACAGCAAATAACAAAAAGAGGAAGTTGCCCTTTTTTTTCATTTCCACCAAATCGGGAACAGTCTCCTCTGTCTCAAAGGTGTTTGGCTAAAAACAAGGCTGCTCCTGTTGAGACGCTGCACAACAGTGCGTAGCAGAAAAGAGGCAGGTCACTGCTTCCTGGCAATATTTTCTCCTCCATGGCAAATATGCCAATTCAGCAGGCTTCCTAGCTTGCTTGTGCTTATTTCTGTGCCGGGCACAGGCAGGTGTCACACAGGTGAGGTTGCACATAGACATACAGGAAGCCCAGGGGGCTTTTATCTATTTTCTCCACGTGGCTGAGAAAGCACTCAAAGATGCCTGCTGATTTTGTATGTTTGGTGCCGTGGAGAAGAAAATCGATGTGGGAACCACAGATGGCTTCAGTGCTATAAGGTAATCTAGGCTCCTTTCTGATGGAAACAAAACTGATTTATTTGTAATGGCTTAACTTTACTGACCTTTAGATTTTGTTTCATTATTCAAAGACAAACACTGAACAAGCATTTCGTGAACATGGCCAGCTCCTTCAGATGAAAGGAGGTGAGAACCGTCTGTGTGTCCTTTCTGATGCTTGTTGTAGTGATTTCACGTGGTTTCAGGAAGCTTTCCTTCTGAAATGTGTCTGAGGTAGAACTATCTTTAACACGGCCCTTTTTTCCACGCCTTGGGATCCAGGATCATTTCTGTGTTTATTCTGTACTCAGGGCTGATCAGCCGTCCTGAAGCTTCTGTCTCATTGGCTTAGAGACTGCATCCCCACCCAGGAAAACAGCAAGGGAGAAGCTTTCCGCTCTCGGCAGGTTTTTCTCCCAATAAGCCAGAAAATAATGTTTGTTTCGCTCATATTCTTAGCAAGCGATGGACTCCCCACCGAGACCCCCTGCCCTATCAATTGCTGACTAATCGTGCCTGCAGCAAAAGTAATCCAAACCAGGGGTTATTCAGCAGCAGCAGAAGGACCCATTAAAACAGATTATGCTCTCTGCTCCCTTTCAGTACTCATATTACAGGATTGGGCTGCCCAGGCCCCCACACACACCCAGTCTGCCCAGTGCTGGGCAGCTACTCGGCCGTGTCTGCTCAGCGCGTCTGCAAGGCTGGCACCTACCGCAAAGGGCCAAGCAAAATTCAGGCCAGCCTGAATCCAGTTGGCTGCAGCCGAGGGCCTCAGCTGATAAGGTGATGCTTAGAGGCAGGATGTATCAGAACGCTGTTGTAGGTTTTTAGCTTTCTCACCCCTGGCCCAGAGGCAGCAACGTGGCTCTTGCAGCTACATTTGCCTGAGCCTTCCTCTGAGACTTTAAGGGGAGCAAACCTGACAGTATTCAGTCCCTGTGGCTTCACCCCTGGAGAAAGAAACTGCACTGCAGCAATGCCCAGAGGTAATTCAGTCTAGAAATTCAGCCGCTGCCAGGCACCAGGAATGACCTCGGCCTGGAGAGAGGAGCAGGATTTCTGCAGGCCACATGGAACAAGCAGTTTGTACTTACATGCCTTCCCCCTCTAAAAGCCGCTTGGTTGCAGGCCTTCATGTCTGCCCTGGGCACACGGTCAGTCACTGGAGGTTTGGTTGCCCCTCTGAAGTCTCCATCTCAGCCTCCGGTTTCAGGTCTCGACCTTCCGGAGGCGCCATGCTCTCTGCCTCTCCACCGCCACGCACGAGGCTGCGGACTCTGCGCCTGACCTCCTCTCGCTGCTTTTACGCAGACGCTGAGCCTGCTGCAGGCACCCCTGGGGGGCCCATCTCTTCCCCAGGGAAGCTCCCTGTGCTCTTCTGCTCAGTGTCTAAATGCAAGTGGGAGTCCGGGAGCGATATTTCTTGGGCACAGGAAGCCAGTCGGACTACAAGGATAACAACCCTCCTCCAAACTGCCGCGTGAACTACAGCGTATACAGGGCTTCTTACACCTACGAGCTTAAGGCAGCCACCTCTCGCTGAGGAACGGCGGCTGCTAATGCGGTATTTCAGAAACAGGCTGGAGCTGAGCTGAGCTATAGGGTGACTGCGAGCGACATCGCAGGGTTACCTCAGCTGGACAGCGAACCAGCCTTCCTTTTTCTAGAAAGCACTGCCGCATGGCTAATGGTAAGTGGCTACATCTTGCAAGACTTCCTCTCTCCACTTAGTTTAATTGTGTAACATTAAAGTCACAGCCTAAGCCAGCAGCACAGGAGTATGCAAAATGTAGCTATTTACCTTGCAGGTTTTTAAACATACAGAATTCAAATAGGTTATGTAAAGCAGCAAAATTTACACAATTTAAATTGGCCTGACTTCTGAAAGCTGCAGGTACCAAGACCTGAAAGAAAGCCTGCAGCTAGACTGAGTATCCAAGGGAGGTCCCTTTTGGCATACAAAGATCAAGCACTAGCTGAAATTCAAACATACCCTTACGCCTAGTTTTTATCTAATTTCAGTTTCACGCAAAATAATGTTGCCCTAGAAATAAAATTTCCCCACATGTCTGCCGCAGCTCTACAATGGCCATTTAGTGGAGCAGTAAAGCAAAGCACTAGGCACTTGACAGCTCTCTTTGTGTCACGCTCAACATGCGTTCTCGTTCGGGAGAGCGACTGCCATGTATTCCAACAGAGTTGCTTTGCTTTCCTGAAGCAGTTACATGACTTAAGAGCTTGGTCATCTTTTCTGCTAATAGGAATTGGATATAGGAGCAGGACACAAGTAGAAAGCACTGCACATTAAAATCTAGCTAGCTCAGGACACCAGTAATATGATCTACACAGCTCTGCAAAATGAATTTTTATGATTTTCCCAGCTGAACATGGTTGCATTAATATTTCATTACTAGATTTCACTATGATTTTGGTCCTGTTACTGTCTCAACCAATTTATTGCTTGAGAAGGTTATTTTTAATCTTCAGCAGTAACTGAGAATATACCCTTAGAAAACCTTTCCCAATGTGGAATTTCTTTGCTGTTTCATTATAATTGAGGTGATACTGTATCCAACAGCTCTTTATGAGAACAAAATATATATTGCAATTTTAAAGGGAGGAGGGAGGCTTATCTCTCAGTTTCTAGATCAAAAGTCTATGTTATCCACTTGTCTTAATTTTGAACAATAGAATTTCAGAAATTAAGAATAGGGAGGATGAGTTAAAAAGACGTGATCTCATACAGAGAGGCCGATTTTCGCTCTGAGCACTCAGTCCAGCTGGCCTCTGGGGTACTATAGTGCTTGAGCGCCAGCAATTTGCCTTTGAAAAATGAAGGTGTTTGGGCTCTGCCTCAAACAGGGTCGAGGATATAAAGGCACAGGCAGCTTTAAGCCAGATTTTTCCTCTCTAGCTTTGTGATTTAGGGCCTGTGTCTCAGAGCCAGCCCTGGCAGCTACAGAATGAAAAAATGCTAGTGACTGCACGGAGAGTCTGGTCTTAACACTACGACCCGCCAAGCTCGCTCAGCACCTGGACCAGTGCTTGGCACACAGGACACTTACTGAACTAAAAGAGGAGAAAAACCTCTCTCTCTCAAAAAAAAAAAAAAAAAAAAAAAAAAAAACCCGCTCAAAATCTGCTTCGCAGCTGCAAAACATCTCTCAATGCCAACCATAAGTAATTAGTGTTAATTATTCATCCTCTTGCTGATCTGAAGAGCATCCTCCTTCTCCCATTTCGGATCCCTCCAGACAGGTACAGGCAGTGATACTGTCACTCAAGGACATACCTCCCCTTAAATCAAGCCTGAAGGGTGCAGGAGAATATGCTATTTTGGCTTGCTGGCTAATTCCCTTGTCCTCTCTGCCCGGTTACTTTCCTGAATACTCTGGGGATTTATAAGATAGGAAAGGGTGCGGGCAACTCCTTATCAAACACTGACATGCAGCACAACTACCCCCTCACTGCCTACCCGACTTGTTGCACCAACTTCACAGAGGTATCTGTACACTATGTTGTTCTTCTCCTCTTCCAGCCTGGGCATGAGCCCAAAAGCCCGTCCTCTTTCTCCGCCTTCATCAACTTGTCTAGCAAATGCCTGCTCTTCCTTTCTGCTGTATCACCACAGCTACAGTCACAACAGTACCATAATCCAAACACAGCCTGAAAGGATCACTAAGGTGGCCTAACACCAAATAAGCCCCGATTCAGCGCAGTGCGTATTTAATGACAGTGATACGCATCGAGAGCACTCTGTCAGATCTTGCTATACTTAAGATACCTGCATTTTGAAGGTTTTTACTGTTCAAAATTTCTTCTAAAATCCCTTCTGTGGTAATCATAGCTCTTCTAATTTGGGGTCTTAAAACCAATTTAAGGCAGAACCAGAGGACACAAATTTTGTACTGTAACATTTCATGTTTCTCAAAAATCACCCAGCTTGCTGGTGAGTGGCCCCAAACAGACTAGACGCTCTTACCAAGACTGACGCACTCATCTGTGTGTTTTGGGGAGAAACCAGGAGGTGGGCTTGTATTTACCCCTTTAACGGAATCCAAAAATGACGCTAATCCAAATCAAATGGTTCAACTTTGACACTTACAGCATCAAACAGCTCATAAAAGCCTTCCCAGATTCTAAACATTAGATATATTCTTCACAGTAAAGACGAGCAGCAGAGTCAGATTTTCTAGTGAAAGCATTTTCTCCTGTAATCTTTCCAGATCCAAGAGCTGTAACGAGTGCATGGAAATTACAAGCTGCTATAAAAATTACAGAGACTAAAACTACCATTTTATCCTGCATTAGAACAATTTTAACGTTGTTAGAGGAATACATCTCAGCAATTTTAAAATTATTTGAGTCATGACAGAAAGACTCATAACTGCAATATTTAGCTTTCAGTTTCATCTCAGGATGTTCCTGAAGACTTGCAAGATGTCACGTTATATAGCATTTTGTGGGGACCAAAGAAAGTCTCTTTGACATGTAATGCATGTAAATTGGAACCATTGATAATGGAGGATTTAATTTTATCTATTCTGTATTCATAGTACAATAAATAAAAAAGACTTCAGTGGTCACTGTAGGATTGCAACAACTTCTACAGAAATGCAATTTATAGTTGCATATTTTTAACAGTGAGCTTTGGCATACATTTGATTAAATTCTTTCCAGTAAACTTAATGAGAATTCTAATTCTCAAGAGATTTCTATAGGCATAACAGGTAAAAAGGAGTTTATCAAGTCAAAGCTGTGGTTGTTAGTACAGGGGGCTGACTCCTTTGAAGAGAAATAAAATTCATAAGCATGCATGCATATATTTTAATATTGCCATGATACATATTGGCAGAGCAATAAATAGTATGAAGATTTATTACCTGCTCTATTTCCCAGTATATACAAATCCAAATGGCACTCGTGAGGCATGACATCTTTCAGGAATGTGTTTCAATTGAGTGGCTGGAGCAAACCGTATTTATTCTGTGTCCACAGTGCAATGAAAGTATTCATATAGGTGTTCCTGAGCTAACCTTAAATTAGCTAAGAGGGGTGTCACTGCAGCACTAGCTCTAAGTGTGGGCTGCCAAGTCCCCTTGAGAAGCTGGACACCTCTTTCACCACTTTTATTCTTATGTTAAAGGACTCCTGCTTCCCTTGCTAACAGCAAGATAAACCTTCAGTTGTTTTGGAAGAGCTAGGTATTGTCTGAGTTTCCACTCCTGGTAGAACATCCATTACACAGCTTTGTGGGCTTAGTTATTATAAAGCCAGGTTATTCTGCATATAGATGTTTGTCAATAAGTCATCCTAAAACTCCAGGTTAAGTTTTTGTATGTATGGCATGGCCACTGCAGCAAGACACAAACTTAGAGGAGAAAAAATGGATATCCTAGAGGACAGAGCATATATGGGGACTTACTGATTTAAGTTCTAGTCCACTGTCTGGTCAGCTCAAGGCAGGTTCCTGTGTCCACGCAGAACCTTGCTGAAATTGAAGCACAGCAAATTCCTTGTGCTGAACACAATACCAAATTTCCCTTGTTAGAGCATGCCTTTTTCTAGGCCTAATATGAGCATGAATGAAATCCTGGTGAAGTTCATCTCTGGGGCAATCTCCCATTCATATAAATGGGACCAGAATTTCTTCTACATGACTGTAGAGATATCTCCTCTCACCACAGAAATTATGCTCATTGTTCATCTTCAAAGTGGATCTGGTTTCTGGGATACACAGTGTCTGTTGGTTACTGGAGTTTTAAGTCAACTTTTGATGTGAAAGGATTAATAAGAATATCTACTCATTTAACATTTTAATGCGCAGATTTCAAATTAGCAAAGGAGTTCACTATTTTTACATCCACTTTATAGATGAGGACACAGAGACATTCAGGCAAAAGACTGTTATTCAAGTTCATGGAGCGGGGTACCAGGAAAATTGGCAGCAGCCTCTAGAGTTCTGAAGTTGTACCCCAAAGCTCAGTCTGCTAGATCGCATTATTATTCCTCCAGTGAGTATACTTTTCTTGCTATCATTAGCATTAGTCCTGGAATTAAATGAGGATCAGAATCTCCCCAAAGAATATAAACTTCCCCAAAGAATGTAGCAAACCTTGGTGTTCAGTATTTCAGCTGTCACTATTTGAATTTAATTATTTTTAATACTGACCAATGGTCAATTTATATTTCTTATACTGGAACTAAAAACAAAAAAATCCTAAAGCACATGAAAAGAACAGATTAAATACAGCTTGTGCTTATGCTGATTTCTAGAAATAGGTTAATAAACACTGCTTAGATGAAAGGAGCCTCAAGCGTTAAAGAAAGAAATCAGAAGGTCTCACTTAAGTGATTTTTTGGCAGGAATCAAATTAACGGATATAATATGGATTGCTGACAAGGTGCTTGATCATTCTGTGCAGTAAGGATTTTTTATGTGTATATTATATTTATATATAAAAATATACACATATATAAGTTTGTGAGCTGATTCCATTAACACTTCATTTGATAATGATAAGTGGTATTTTTATTGAAAGGAAAATATTATGAAGTTCTGATTTGCAAGAACAAGAATATATGACATTATTATGTCCTCCTGCATTTTCTTCTCCCTTAAAAAACACAAGCCTTCACTGAAGGATTTTGCTAGTAGAAAAGAATCCAAACATTTTATTTAGTCTGCAGACAATTTTCTTTTAATTCAATCTGCAAATGACACAAACTATTTTTTGTAGGAGGGTGGAGGACAAAATGAAGAGGGAGACATAAAAGAGACTTAATGAGATCATGGAACTCTTTCTTAAGCAATACAGCATCTTAATTTCTGGTAAATTCAAGCAACCTCCATCTGGGGGTTGATTCTGTCAGTCTGTATCTATGTCTGTCTGCCTTTATCCATCTCTCTAGGCATTTATCGCCGTGGCTTCAGCGCACCGCTGAAGTAAACAGGAGTTCTGCATGCAGCGTAGCTGCAGAATCCAGCCCCTATTTGACAGTAATTGGGTCTGACATTGACAAGCACTTATACCCGATTCTCTGGCTCTTTTTCTTTGGCCTTAGATACACGTGTTGTCTGGCAAAAGTTAAAAATAAAACATTTAGGACTACACTATGGTCAGTTCTCATGCATCTCTGCAGCACAACGGGGAGGAGGGAGGATGGAGGCAGCAGCATTTCTGCGTTCTGCACCGCTCGCATCAAGGTCAGCCAGAATTGCTGCAAGTGCAAAGTCTGTGCACACCCAGCGCACGTGGCTTGCTATAAAGATGCTTCCCTCTTAGAAGAAAATCACCAGGAAGTCCAGAGGGTCTGAGAAACGCTAAAGCATTGCCCCTACTGATTCAGCCAGCAGCTTTGGCTGAACACACCCTGATGCAATCAGCTCCTGAGCCTCAGGGCTGCCTGAAATTCTTCCATCCAAACTTTCATGGGAAGTACGCAATTTCTTTGAAAAAGTTAGAATGTTTTTATTTCACTCTGCTACAAATATTTAATATGAAAAATGGAAAAAATATCAGCAGGAACTCAGAAAAGCCTGATGGTTGGAGGAGGGGAAGATATTCATTTTGTCATTGAGAAGCTGATAATTTCAACTGAACGTTTTGGATGAAAGCAATGATGGTTTGATTAGTTAAAAGAATACCTGGGGAAACCCACCTCTGTTTCTGAGCAGCTCCAATTCAGCTCTGTGAGCTCAGCCGAGTGCTTCCACCCCACTTCTCATCATCAAGGGAGTGGCTATAGGCAGACTATTCCCCTTACCCAAAGTTTCCTAAGGGTGGAGGAACTCCTTGCCAGCCTTATCTGCCCAGGCTGGCCAAGTGTCATAATCCTGCTCAGTGGTGCTGTGGGGTCACCTGAGGGGACCTCAGGGCTAAAAGCTGAAATGTGCTTTTATGAAGGTGGGGACAGAAGAAAGGAGAATTGGATGATAGGACGTGGGGAACTTCCTGGGTCACAGAGCCCAGTCTGCTGCTACAGTGTGCAAACGTATTGCTGAATGCCAACAGGAATGTATACAACCCCGTCACTGCATTCCCGCACCACTGTTACTGAAAACATTTCAAAAAACTCGTATCTTTCACTATAAAACTTCTTCTAAAACATAGGCTAAATTATTCATGAACGGTTTACACTTACTTGTTTATGTAACAACACTGTCCAAGCTTTAAAGGTTTTCTCTTCATTCCCAGCGTGTTTTTGGCTGATTCGTTGCAGCCCTCTGTATGTTACAGCACAATCCCTACTCCCCCACCAAACTATTCACCTTTCTCTGCTTTTGCTTCAGGCTGAATTTCTTCTCTCTTTCAGTCAGAGGTGGCCACAATTGTTCACCACTTTCCTGAAAAAGTCTTGCCAGAGCCCTATACAGGGCATTAATTCTTTCCTATTTCAACTAGAAATACTTCCTCTGATGTAGTGCTAAAACATATGCCCAGTTCCCCTGTATCATTCCAACTGACAAGCTTTAACTTATATTAGAAATTGCCATTAGTCCCCAGCTACCCAAACCTGAACTATTGAATGTAATCCCATTTGTACCTCAGCAATCCCTGAGGATATTCCGTTTTGTCTGTGTGCTCTTGGCCTCCTTGCCATTGACAGTCCCTCCTAACCTTCAGCCACCAGCACATTTCTCTAGCAGGTCCTACTCTTTTGTGCCTATTCGATTAATGAAAATGTTAAGTGATATTGGTCCCCAGATTGTGCCTTCAGAAACTTCACTTTTAGCTCCCTCTAACCTAGTATTTCCTCTTTCAGCATCATTCATTATTATCTCCTTTAGTTAGTTCCTACCCATTTTAAGATTTTGGTGCTAATCCTCATTTTCTCCAGTCAAACAGTTCTCAACGTAGCTCTGTATCAAATGCTTTTCTCATAATTTATATGCATTACATCTATTGCTATTTTCCTTGTCTAAAAAGATCAGGATAATCTAAGAAAGATTATCAGGTTAATCTAGTAAATCTGCTTTTGGTAAACCCATTCTGCATTTTATCTCATTCTTCCATTTACTATATCATCTATTACTCTTTTTTTCCAAGTGTACTGTAATGCCTACTGATGTCATGCTAATATGCCTACACTTAACTAGATCACAGCTTTTTTCCTATCTTAAATACAGGAATCATATCTGAAATTTCTTATAGTACTCCCACTTCAACATACTCCTATATTCCTTGCAGGTAGAAATGCAGTTTCAAATGCCAACTCCTTCAGTCTACTGCAACGTAGATCCCCTGCAACAGCACAAACTGATTTTTATTTCTACTTCAAAGGCGTCATTTTTGTCTTTCAAAATTCACTCCCCAAAAGCTGATTTCTTCTGTCCAAGTTCAGAGTCATTGTCCAAACTGACAATGCAGGCACAAAATCATTTAATTTTTGGATAGCATCTATGCTAACTTTAAACCCATACGGCCCAAGTTAACCTCACTATTTCTTTCCTTGCTCTCATCTAATTTAGATGGCTGAAATAACATATCATTTGTTTTAACTTCCTTTGCAACTTCTGACTTGACTTCAATCTTCATTTTACCTTTGCCTTTTGGATCTTAGGCTTCCTGTTGATGGATCTATTTCCACTTCTGGAAGACTTTATAATTTTGAAACTTCAGAATTTTCTTTCAGGAAAAATACCTGCAATGCAACAATATCAGAAGAACATTTACTCTAAAACATTGCTAAAAATTGTTATAATCCATTATGCAGTGTAACACAATTTCTTTATGTTTACTGACTTAGTGACAAAGATTATTGACTTAGATCATGACTTATTTTTATTGACAATAGTGCCTTGTATTTGAAAACCATTGCTTCAGCGATTCAGTACAGCAGATTTACTGAAACCTAAGCTGCCTGTCTGACTGGAAAACAAACTTCTAACCCTGTAAACAGTTGATGTTGTGGATTCGGTATGGCCCACCTGCTATGCAAATTGATTGGGCTAAAATGCACCATGCAAAGTGTAGCTGCAGCTGGAAGTGTCCCTCAATCAAAACAACACTACTGGCTCCAGATTTAATCTTTCTGTGAGTCTATATCAAGTTTGCAAGACAAAAGAGGGTTCACCTAATTGGCATCTTTGAAAGCTCACTTTGAGATCTGCAGTGAGACTCGGCCTTTATTTCCTCTTCCTTAATCACCAGTAACATAGACTGCATAATTAGCAAATTAATGACAATTCAGGACCCACTGCAAAGCCCTGAGTTCATTTGAGGATCAGGTCTTTTAATTGAAATTGCAGAAGGGACACAGCAATCCTGCCCCTTCTCCATAGTGATTCTGATTTTGAAGGGCCTGGAGTGTAAAAGTTTGTTGCGGGGTTTGATAGGGATTTTGTTCACAGAAGGAAAAACAGTTCTCTAAAATACACACTTGTCAAGCATACAAGTTAAGCCATGAGGCTGCACATCTGCATAGCAATTTCTTTGAACACAGTCATCCCTCGAAAGGTGTAAAATTCTGGAGCTTTACAGCTTTTTGGAGCGGAAACGACTCCGCACTGTACAAAGAACGACCCTGTTGTTCCTGCCCCACAGTTCAACCTGCGTCGCAAGCTCATGAATTCCAAGCATGTATTTGTATCATCCCAAAGGCTAGACTAAAAAAATTCAAGTGGTGCCAATCATAGCACTGAGTTTGTTTCAAAGGAAAACAGATGTATTTCCAATATATTATTTGTAGTATCAATGCATTCTATTCTATTCGTAGTACTGGGTGTGCTAGATAAGCTCTGGGGTGATGCATCATTTGCCATTCATTCTTCCGGACTATTTATATATGAAC
The DNA here is from genome assembly GCF_028389875.1 of Rhea pennata. Lineage (NCBI taxonomy): Eukaryota > Metazoa > Chordata > Aves > Rheiformes > Rheidae > Rhea > Rhea pennata. The sequence continues at coordinate 8,157,314 of NC_084670.1, read as the reverse complement.
AAAATCCATATTGCATCCATCCTAGAGGGCCCATTAACTGTATTCACATGCCAGTATTCCTCATAAGAGTAATGAAAGCAGGACTGATTCCAAGGTTTCAACTGAGGCAAAGCACTTGATGTAAGCCTATGCTTAAATGCAAATCCACCACTGAAATCTATCACATGTTAAGCCCATGATTAAATGTTTTAACAAATCAAGGTCTAAACCTCTGAGGTGCTACGTAAATAGTAAGATCAAGCCTCCACAGCAAAACTAACCAGCAGAGCTGTTGTGCTCTGTAGTGTTATGTAACAGCTACTCAAAATTATCTCCCCTTGTAGATTTTGTATGAGTACTGATATCAGAATAAAGTCATATTGCTATAACTAGACTATTTTGCTGTAGCATTTTCATATGCATCTAGTATACTTGAATACCTGTGCAATTCAATTTCTTACATGTGGATGAGGCCTGGTAATCCCTTATGGGCATTATCCTCTGTTTTCAAATACAGGAATTGAAATTTACAGGATAAATGATTTATTTCATTACATGATCAAAATATAGCTGCCAAGTCAGAGCTGAATTCTATACCATTTGAGCCTCACACATATATATGGTCAGCTCACTTAAACATGACTTATTTCAGTAACTTGGTTAAAAGCTTTAACCAAGAGCTACCCTGCTTGATAATTCACATTGTAGTTTCCCTGTGCAAACATAGCTCCAAACTTAATTTTAGGTATCTTACAAGTAATACGCAGTTATATCCCTGCTTCGGTACCACTGAAAAGCCTATTCTTGTCTTAATGTCTAAAAAAGATTATCAATGTCCTGTCTCCCTGGTCCTGCAGTATTGATTTGCCACCCCAGTTAACAAGAATATGTTAGTAATATAAGTGACTTATTTTCATCTCCTTCTTTACTGAAGTGTTCACTAGGTTAAGAAATGTGGCTGTCCTGTACTGAGAAATATCTTGTTTCTATTAATGAAATGGCATAAAATAATACAGTATTTCCTTTTTCAACATTTCAGCTAAACCTGTTCTTCTTGTTTATGGACTCAGAAAGTTGAACATTTATTCATCACAATGTCTCATATAATAAATGAATAATATTTATTCAGCTATATAATAATGCTTGGAAATGCAACTTTTGGCAATAACACTTTTTTTTTCTTTTTTTCTTTGATTCTTGTTTTCTCTTTTATTTAAAATTCCCAGACCCTCATTATTAAACAACAGCCTGCAAACTATCAAAATGTACCAACTAGAACTGGCAGATACTTTTTCAAAATGAAGAGTGAAGTGTTGATTTATTACAAAAAAATATTCACATCCCTAAGCCTTCCCATGTACCCAACACCTGCTCAGGTTACTCAGAGTAGCTGCTGAATTTACCAGTCCATGCTCCCCCATGACTGAGTATACAGTGAGGCATCAGTGTAATGCACTTGTCACAAGGACAACTGCAACTTTAGGATGTGTCCAGGAAGGTATTTCCAAATAGGGATGCAAAGAACTAACACCAGGGAACAAGGAAATCATCTCACCTCCTCCAGAATAGCCTGAATAATTCTGCTTCTCAGATTCAAGAAAGAAAAACCTCAGCCAGGTGCAAAGAAAGACAACTAAGATAATCAGAGGGGAGGAAGACAGCGAGGGGAAATCACGGCTATCTGTGAGCAGCTGAACCTGCGAAAAACCACAGAGACACAAAAAGAGGTCAACTTTGGCATTAACACAAAAAGCATAAATGAGATAAACTTAGGCTAGAAAACAGGTTTCAAATCATCAGAGCAGAGATGTTCTAGGACTGCCTTTCAGTCCAATCGCTTACAAGATGGAGCTTAATATAAATGTACAGGATTGCATGATTGAGAACCAGGAACACTAGGGGATTGGACTTCCTGCGTGTTTTTATTGTGAATTAACAATGCAACAATCAGACTTTTACTTGAACTATATTATCAATAACGATGTGTAATTTTATGTGGATTATGTATCGCTTTAGCTGAGAGCCTCTTCCAAACTCCCCAAGTAAATGCAACGAGCAGAAAAGGCGCTAACAAGCTGATGAGTTTTAAAATGTGGTTAAAGTGGAATGTGTTAAGAGGAAGGAGCTGGAAAGAGGCTGAACCACAGTTCAAACCAGGCTAGTCTGCAGCAGGTCCAAGCTACCCTGGGAAAGCAAGGGAGAGCAACCACAGGGAATCAAAATGTTCTCATGGAAGGAGAAGAGGTGGCTCCTAACTTAAAGAGAGCAAAGAAAAGTATCTTTGGACCTAACAGAGAAGGAATGTGGGAAGCCTTCTCCTGCAAGCATTGCAGAAGGGTGCTAAGAAGCAGGGAGGTGTTTGGTCAATGAACAGCTATCTGCAGGTTGAGCCTGCAATGGACATCAGGGGTCAGAGAGGGAGATAGATAAAAGGAGTTGAGATATGCTCTGCCTCTAGTCCTTACAAATGAATGCAAGTTTGCAGCCCAACGGAGTCCGAGGGAAGACACTGTTTAACGCAACGTACAGATCTTGATTTGCAGCTCTGTGTGGTATGCACATATCTTGGTTAACTACCATCACCTGAACACCAGTGTGGCTTTATAGGATAAACGTGTAGCAACTCTGAAAAGGAATCAGCACCTGGTTTTAGTTACTAAATTAACAGCTGAATTATTTGAAAACCTGACAGTGACCTGTACAGACCCTTCTAGCTCTTCATCTATTCTATGCCCAGATTCTGCTAAACTGCTTGCAAGTCATTAAAAATATCTCAGTAGAATTAAACTTCTGGTTTACAATCACCTACATCCCTGCCTATCATACTTTTATATATACCTACATACTTCTATATCAAATAATTTGTGATCATTTTTTTAAAATACAATTTCTAAGCAAAAGGTGATCCAAACGGATCTTCCTGTCAGTGTGACATAGCAGACACAAATGCCTGCGTTCGAAACAGCCTCATGAGAGAGGGTGAAAAGGCACCTCCTCTCTCACTGTCCAGGTATGGAAAAGGAGTGATTGAGCCCCAGTTGTAATTGCAGTAGTAGCATAATTAGGAGAGTTGTACTGGTGTAAGTACCTCATGGCAATGATCAGCACCAGTTCCCACCAGGGAGCAGCCAGAGAGGCAAAAGCGCATTGGAAACCAGATGTTCCTGACTCCGTACCCCTGTGCTCTGACTCCGTACCCCTGTGCTCAGACTTCTTTTCCACCCTGGTAATAAACTAAAGGAGCCATTCAGGCTTTTCTCGTTTCAGAGAGCTAAAATAGTCCATCCAAAATGCCCAACAGCTACAGTCGGAGCAGTCTTCTTGGTAAAATAGTCAGCTATAAGCTCATGTTTATTAAATTGTTTTGAGAGAAGCCACCAGGACAAAAAATCCATATATAAATTTTGTAACTAGAAGTGACAGTCTTAACACTCTGCAAAATGTGCACAGAAGTAATAAATCCAGTTCAGTATTCCTTTGGCTATACCATAGTTTCAGCTGCCTTTCGTTCCCACATTACAACCAATCACTAATGTGTACTCTTCAGATCTATAATGATGGGAGGGAGTTAAATTTAAGAAATGTAAGGAGTATTTCTTCACGATATTCTTTTTGACCAAAAGAACACCATAAGAGAACTTATCTTGTATTTCATTGTGACAATGTTTTCCTATCATTTCATTCAAATTATCATTCATGTACAGTATTTATTTTTAATTTAAAATTAAAACATTGAATAATTAAGTACCATAGAGAATACTAATGTGTGGAACAAAGTGGGACAAATAGACTCTGTCTACAAGATTTCTATGATCCTCTCTCCATTAACATAAGCATGAGTTCTACTGGGTATTTACATATTAGATTTGGCAAGCAATAATACAATGAGAAGTAATTTCTGAATTAATATTTTCTCTTTCAAATAAGACAAGTTCCTGAACTTGTCAAACATAAATGCAAAATTATGAAAAACAATCTTAAGCAAAAACTCTTGCTATTAAAATGCACGGCAACTAATTATTGATCTGATGCTATTCTGCATAAAGGAGACATGCTCGACTGAACAGAAATATTTTAAAATCATTAATATACATGTGTTTATTTTACTGAGTCTAAATTGGAAGTGGTAGATTATTCTTATTGTCTAACAAATTAGGAAGTGTGACAATACCTCTGTACAGTGCTGATTTATGATATCTTTCTTCTTATACTTATTAATATCTGTCATATTAAAACTAAAACATTACTGGAAACCTTGAGCAGCCATAATATGAAAATCAAATGTGAATTGCCATTAGAAAAGCCATAGTACCTCAGACTGCTCCAGGCAAACACACAGAAATACAATACTAAACACTGTCTTTGTATAAGAAAGGAGAGGAAAAAATCTCTTATGGGACATGCTGCCAGTTGAAGCTGAAGCCCTGTCAAAACTGCAGTTCTACTGTGGGAACATGGTGAAATTGAAAATCTTTGTGCAGCTGGGGTTTCTCTTCCCTTCAGTTTTCCACTTAAAACAAAAACCTAAGTGAAATTCAGTTCACTGCAGATTTGCCAATGCATCATTTCACTCTAAGGACAGATTAATAATTTCTGAACTTATTTCAACTGAATTTCATGGCCAAGATATCCTGTAATTTTACACCTCCTCGCAATGACCTTTATACTGTACTTCTTTTACAAAATATCACTGGTAACATTTTTTCCATTCCAACAAGCTTCAGGATACATATATCTTGATATTACTTTGGAATTACTATGGTGTGGAGTGCTCCGTAAATAATCAATGACATGTAGCTCATTCACTGTAAAATCCTGAAGAGCATAATACTGAAGACTGTTCATCTTTAATTCATTTTGTACAAGTCAAAGTTAACCTTTATGGAAGGTACAAGCTCATTTTGATGAATCCCTACATTGGCCATAGTAACTTAACTCTGGATAATCACAAAAATATATCATAACGATAGCCATGTACCTGCTGCACAATGCGACGTCCCCAGAGAAAACGCTATGACAGAACTCACCTCTGTAACTTTAAACTTCTTTAAAGCAGGCTCCGACACCACGGCTCATGGCATCTTTAGCAAGTTTTCTTTCAGCTCTTCACTGAGGCAAAGTAGCAAAGGTTGCTCTCGTAGCTCTAAGTTTTTATAAGTTTATATCCCACTGCCACAATATGCAATGCACCCAAATGATATGTGATGCACCCAAAGGCACCAAAGTAGTTAAACAAATTCCCAGAAGTGTCCTCTTCCACAGAATATTAACACATTGATACAGTGCTTGCATATAGATACCCTATCCAAAAGCGCATTATTACATTACTGAAAAAGATTTCAACATTCCGACTCCTGTACACCACTGATGTCAGGGAGGATTAGATATGACCTAAGAGTTCTTGTTCTACAGCATTGCCAGAGCTTGGACATTTCTTTTTCTGGAAGATAAAATACATTCTTAGTTATGGTGGTGATCCGGAGAGACTGGCTTGGTGAAGTAACATCTACCCTCTCCATGAGCACCTGCCTTCGCAGCCTTCCCTTTGCCAGTATCAAATGCTGCTCCAGAGAACACGAGCGACAGTTATCCAGAAGGAAGCATACTATTTCTGTGAGTCACTAACTCTTGTTTTAACACCTTGGCAAGGTGTTTACAGCTCTAGACCTGGCCTCTCTTTGCCAATCAGGCCCCTTGCTTGCCATCCCTTGCACCCTTTTCTCTGGTCCTTTGAGCTTTGTGGCTGTTGAGCGCTGCTCTGACCCACTGCTCCTCACCAAGATTTCTGTCGCTGTCCACCCTCCCAGCAGGGGCAAAACACTCTGGAATTGTATTCGCTGTTCTTTTTGCTGTGGTCTTTTACTGTTTTTGTACTGATCTATTTTTGGAGTTGTTGAATCCAAACATCTCTTTCCACGAAAATGGCCAGAAAAAAAAATTCTGCAGGAATGAAAAACTCCAAAAAATTTTCTCTGACAATCTTCCCTCAAGCCACATTTTTCAGAGGCAAAGATATGATTCATATGGAACATGTTGCTAATAAAGACTGGAACAAGCAACAGCTCCTCCTACAAAAGACAGGAAAAAGAGGTCTAAACCAAAATCTCTAGAGCGCTGGGCTGTCTCTGGGACCCTGTATCTCCCACTTGTTCTCTAATAGCAAAGATTTATTAGACTATGGGTGAGACAGACAGTAGCACGGTTTTTATAGTTTTGGTGAAGACATTTTGCCATGTCAGAGAAAGTCAATTTTTCCTGAAAACTGCTCACTAGATCTAAGCCTAATTTGCTATCTTTCAGTAAAAATAAAAAGGCTTGATGATAAAGCAGCAGAAAGCACCAACCGCCTTGAAGGCAATTGCTTCATTTCATTTATCCAACAAGACTATATAGGGATTTTCCCCCTGTTTATGCAGTAGAATACACTTTTTGTTTTTGCCAAATACAGTTCATTCAAACTACATCCAAAACTTCCTTACAAATAAGAATAATACAAAGTAATCAACAAAAAGGGCTGATGCAAAGACATCACGCCAGCCTTCAGGGATTCAGGCAAACAACCGTCCAAGCTCTTTTGGTTTCCCATCTTTCCTGGGCAGTTTTTCTTTCACCTTTACTCCCTGCCAGGTGGGAAAAGCAAGTGTTTTACTTGTGTTGTGTTAGTACATAACAGCTTATCTCATAAACAGATCCCACTGAGTTGTGTGTTATACAAACCATGCAGTAATGCCACATTATTTCAAGCAATGAACACAGTGGTGTAGGAATAATTGTGAAATTTTAACAATTGGTGTCATATTGATCTATTCCTTCACCTCAACCTCTCCCATCACTGAAGATTGACTAGGATAGAAACATGCAGAAGTAGAAATAAAGATTTTTAATAGGTCAAATCTCTATGAATTAGAGTACCTTGGAGGAGGTCAATAGAGCTATACTGATTTACAACAGCTGGATCTATGTCTCCTATGACATATTTGCCCCATATGTACATTTGGCAAGAAAAATTACTACAAAAATTTCTGAAATACTTTTATAATGTTTTACATGGATCCCAAAATGCAGCTCAATAAATATTTTGAACATCCACCCTACGAACACATTCAGTTGTGAAAATTGTGCCATTCTTTTGATGTAGTAAGTTGAGAGCTCTTACTGAATCAACTTTATAATGAATTCTTTCAGATTCTGATGAAAATGGTTCACTTACTGAGGAACTTAGCTTGATTTTGAAATTAATGTGGTAATTTAGAACTACTTTGGTAAAAAAGGTTTAATGACAGCTGAACCCTGAGAAAGGATAAAAGATGGAGGCTCAATGAATAAAGCATTTCTTCTCTTGCTCTCCCGGTTTAGCGGATGGCTAGCATCAATGCCGTTTTCCACGACTATTATTTATTATCACATAACAAATAGTTCAAGTTGAGCTCTTTATATGGTGGACAGACACTATATGAAATCTCCTGAGTAAATTCTGGCTGCATTGAAACTGGTGACAGAGATCCAATATTTTCTGGGGTCTCAGCTTGCTTCTAACCTTCATAAATTAACTTTGATAACAAAACTTGAATGGCAGAAATTGAGGTAAACTGTGGACCACGATGTCTCTGCCATCTTACATCCCGAAATCACATAGAACTGAAATATTCACACTTGACATCTAAATAATTATCTCTAAGGTCATATTCTGGATACTACGTTAGGGACGAGGGGAAAAAAGCATTATTTTCAGAGACATAGATTTGCTTATCAGTTAAAACTGTTCACATGACAAAGAACAATAAAATCTTATTTTCTCAAAGCATTAGAAAATGATTCATTATCTAATCTTATTTAGATCATGGACATTCAAGTTATTCTCTTACTCTTTTTTTAATCCTTAAATCCTGGCTAAATGGATTATGCCAGTAAAATTTCGCTTGGAAAATCCTACCTCTGATTTCCTAATGGGCAAAAAATAAATACCATCAATGTAACACTGGAGCCAAGGCCTGATCTGTGGTAAATGAGTATTACTTTCTCTGAGACATAGTGTTTCATCCATTTTTTAGTTTACATCCATTGAGACATTGGCTAATATTTTGGGAGACTAAATTTCAGAAATTCTCCGGTATTTTCTAAACTGAGCATAATTGCACGAACTGGACAAATAACTATTAAATGTCATGCGTAAATACAGGTCTCAGTGACACCAGGGTGATTCTCTGTTTGAAATGAGAGCCGCACGCAGTCTGAGCAGCATAACAGAACAACAGAGGACCTGAGACAAACAGTACAAAACTTTACTTGTTCTAGGATCATCTTTTTTTTTCCCTCCTGAATCTTTCCAACTTCTTATAAGTAAGTGGCCAAATTGTCCAAACAATTTAGAATATTTCAAGATGGAAGGCATATTTTTTTCCTGAAAATCTTAGTAGTAGTTGTGTTCTCAGGGGATGGGGGGGGGGATTTTCTTTCAGCAGACAGGTTCTGGTTGCAGTATAACACCTTTGGGATTTCTGACCCACATTTTTAGTCCTTGTCACTTCTCTTTGTAGCGCTCTGGTTGCACTGGTTTGAAAGGTCACCGGCAAGATCTGGATGCCACGTTTTTCTTACTTCTAACTGCTGAAGTCAAACTAGTTTAGCAATGTGCTGCTGCTCTGAAAATCACCTCTGTCGCTGAAGGGAACCTCAGCGTACTAAAAGTCAATCAGAAATCAGCCAGGTCCAATGCCTAAACCATTAGATTTTTCTCTAAGGCTAGTTAGTTCATAAAGACACTGCTTTTCCTTCTGGTAAAATGGGATTAAGATATGCATGTCATCTGAGACCTTTATTTTGTTATATGGTGTCTTTGACCCATAGTACGCAGTACATTCAGCATTTCCATAGCACTTGATTGACCGATGAGAAACCGAGGCAAAGATAAATTAAGTGACTTGCCCAAGGCTGTATGAGGAGAGTGTAGTGGAGGAAGGAATTGAACTCAATTTTCCTAAGTCCCAACTTGATATCCTAACTACTGGAACCATCTGTCACTAAAATAATGAGAAATTTAGAAGAAAATTATATGCTATACCCATCCTTCCTTATATTTATCTAGGATAATATTTGATTCTGTTGTTTTCCCTCTGTTAATAAAAATGCACAGATACTGATCCAAGAGAGGCTTTCTCTTGATTTTGATAAGGTTCATAATTCTAAATCTGTCTAAATACGAGGTTCCATGAAGTCCTAGGAAGATTATATGACAAATATTTGAGAAAAATAAAAGAGGGTAAAAGCTTTGTCCAGAAAATAAGATCATACAAATTTTTCCTGAACATAATTTCCTGTCAGATTAGTCATGGACTGGTGGCTTGGGTTTGTTTGTTTGGGGAAGTCTTTTTGTTTTGTTTTTCAGGAAAAAGATGAGTTTTTGTCTCTGAGAAAACCAGAACAGCAACTTGGTCAGGATTTTTAACATTCACTGTATCACTACTGTGTTATCCTCGGACTGTCCCTTTTAAGACTTATCAGTTCACACTGCGAGTTCCTCCTCTTCTCTCCTATTTGCAAAATACTAGCATACACATGGTAAATAATCCTGATTAGAATAAAAAGATGCTGTAAAAGTCAGTGAGTTGGTAATGAAGTAGTTAACATGGGAGAGGAAAAAGCCCTGAGTGTATTGACTAATCCAGTTTGTGCACTCTCAGTTCAACAGGCAGCAGCAGTGAAGAAAGTTAGCAGGATGCTAGTATGTATTAAGAAGGAGGCATATTTGTAACAAAGTCAATCAAATTACATTTTTACTTTGTAAGGCCCTGTGGTGGGCAGACCAAATTAGGAATATAACATCCAATTTTGGTCGTGAGAGTGGAAGACAGACATAGATAAAATGGAGAAAGTACAGGAGAGGGCAACCAGAATGATTAATGTACTGGAGAAGGCTAACACAGTAGCAGAGAGAATGATGAAATGGGAATTATTTAGCCTCAAGGAAAGGTGATTAGGAGGTGAACTGACTGAAATATTTAAACTACCTATGGGTTAGTATACAATTAAGCTTGAAGATCAATCTGAAGTTTCTTGACAGACCAGAAATAAGATATGCAGGATTAAATACACTATTCTCACAAGTCACCGTGGTACACAAGTCAGCTGCAGGAAGCGGCTGCATTTGGAAATGGCAGTACGGCTTGTGCTCCAACCTGTAGGTACGCAGCGCCTTTGAATAACCTGACATAACTGGTAGGAGTTAAAGGCTCATTCACCTACAGCACCAGCAGCAAACTCCCACACCGCAAAACTCTTCTGAGCAGAGTGGCCTCTTTGCTCACCCCCATCAGCTCCGCTCGGAAACGGAGCTCATCGCTTCATATCTACCTAATGGACAAATGCCCAGCTCCCAAACGGAGAGGCTCATCCTGGGCCAGTGGGACTGAATGATGAAGTAACATGTTCAGCATCCTCTCTGGATGTTTTGCTCTGAATCTGAGGGTGGGCTTCATCTCACCTAGCTTTAGCCTTCTAAAGGGAAGGCACCACCTTTAAGCTAGTCACTTCAGCCCCCACCGCAGTCACGGGGAGAGGAAAGACACTGCCTAAACGCGGTTCATGCCCATCCGAAGGAGAGTGCCAAAGACAGGTGAAAATAATTGCTCTCTGGAGGAACCTTTCTCTTTCCATCGTCTCTGCTGGCAGCCTGGCTCCTAACTAGGCATGAATCCCAGCGCTAGGGACCTCTTTGGCAACCACAGCCACAGGGCCTCTCCGTTGTGAAATGAATGCCAGACTCCGTGAGCACGCAGGGAGAACACAAACTGGGGCCAGATTTTTGAATAGGTAGATGATATTGAAGACAAGATTTCAGTCCCCAGGGTAAAGTGAGCGAGATGATGAGAAAAGGTAAAGAGTTCAAGCTCACTTACAGTCATTCGGGAATCTCGAGTTAAGCAAAATTTTTTGATGAAGTAACAGTTCAGTTTGTCACTGATGGATGAAAGCTGTGAATCTGCATCGAGACAGTCCTGACGTGGTGCTTAAACCATGCAGACTAAGAAAAATAAACTGTGCCTGAACAAAGAAAGGAAGAGGATACAGTGGCTATTAACAGTGAAATATGATGTTTTTAATTAGCAAATGCTAATTGTAGGACTGGATATACAGTGGAATGGAAGAATCAAATCTCAGGTGAAAGCAGGTGATAGCAAAATACTATTAATCTGAAAAGGTATAATGAGGAAAACAAAGCGAGAGAAAATGGAAAGGCTGATTGTTCCTTCAAGCAAGAAAATGTTATTATCAATAAAAAAAATAAAGTGGAGCCTGTTTTTCTCTGTACTGATACAATTTTTATACAGTATAAGACTGCTTGAATTATATTTTTTTGCATTGAGAGGCCTAAAAATGAACAATATTAATTTTCCAAAATAATATAGATTTGATTAAATTCAGTAAGGCAGTAAAGCAAAAAAAATCTTCAGAAAAGGGATGGATTCCACAGCAGTGACCTAAGCAAGATGAGAGAAAATAGAAAAAGGAAAAGGGACAGGAAAATGAGAAAGAAAGATTTATAGAATTAGATGTGCAGAACAGAACAAGAAGATAAATATGCCAATGCATATGTAGATAATAAAAAATGTATCAGACAGAATGATCATGTTTTACACTTTTATTTTTTCCAATTAATGCTGAAATAATTTTAATAGTGAATAAAGTACTTCCTGATGAACTCATTCTCCTTCAGAACACAGTGGTTTTCTGTATCAGTTGTGTGATAGCATCAACAAGATCATAATTCTCCCCTTGACTTTGTTTTAAAAAAAAATGAACCTGAGGCTGATCAATAAAACACAACTTGCTGCATAATTAGAATTCAGAGATCATATCATTAGATCTGAAATATTTGTAAGGAAAAGGCAGTAGCATCATGTATTGCTCTTACTACTGTCAGACATTTAGAGAATGTAGAATGAGTTTAAAAATGCATCTAGAATACAGTATTTCACAGAAAAGAGATCGTGCTGTACTAGTAAATATTTAAGAACAGATAAAGATGATAAAATCAAAATTAATTCCATCAGAGCCCATCAGATTTCAGCTGAAGACTTTGGAAGCTGAATACAGTTTTGCTGAAGCATAAAATGACAGATATGCAGAAATAGCCCCAAATGCAATTTATACTTGAAGAAAATTAATGCTGGTCTCTATGTCATACCTAATCTTTTGGGGTTTTTAAGGTAACATAAAATAGTTTGATTTTTTACTGCGTGGAAACATACATTGATTGGAAGAGAGACTGCAGTTATTGGGACTATTTACATTTTAAAAAGATGAGATAGAGAGGTTATGATAAAAGTTGAAAAAGCAGCTTAACATTCGTACTCAGTTCTTTGGGAATATGTTTGTCCTTCCATGCCATGCAAGTACAAAGGAAACACAACAGAACTGAACACTTGCAAAATCAAAAGCATTACTTTAATAATTTTGCTTTCATTGGTACTGCTAGCTAACCAAGACTCTTAAAATGCACTGCAATAGATAGACAGCATAAGCAGAGTGATAGCAGTAAATATATACCAAAAAAAAAAAAGAAAAAAAAGAAAAAAACAGTTTTGAAGTGCCTTCCTTCAGAGCCTGCACCAACCTTTACCCACCAGGATTTTGTAGGAAAGATGCCTGGCTTCTCTTATCCCAGAGCTCTAGGATATCTGCAGCTTCAGCCACAGTAGCTGGCACTGATTGCTTTATGAGGCAGGACTGGACAACATGAATCCCTGCCAAAGTGGACAGTTCCCATTTTTCTGCCATGTTTGTTTTTTAAAGGGAATAAAGGATGGTATAATTTAAAGAAGAATGAAATAACCCACGCACAGCCTAATTACTAAAATTTGTATGCATGTGTGTATATTTGTAGAATGTATATACATTTCAGAAACACTTGCTTTTTTTTTTTCCTTTTGGAAACATATTTATTGTGAACTTCAATATATCTAGACAGAAAGCCATGACTTCTATCCTTGTATAGGCCTTCCTGTCAGAGAAGGAAGATGACCTTATCTCCTATTAATAACTCCAGGAAAATAGCAGTACATTTCTGCGCACATTTGAAAAAATATGGGTTGCCAAACATACAACCCTAGTAAAGTCAGGGCTGGTCTTCTAAGGTTGGGCATCCAAGTGCAAGAGGAAAACAGGCCTTGGCAATATCATTTAAGGAGAGGCTGAAAATTATTCTATGTGCTTTATGAGAGATATTATCTATCTGAGTGTGGGTTAGAGGTCTGCAAACGACAGAGCGTAATGATGGGGCCCTTCAAACACAAAAGTTCTCCTGGTTGGATGGCCTCTGGGAGGTGGGTCTCTCTCTCTCACAGGGCCAAACCTGAATAAAGTCTTGATTTAATAATAGTTTTATATTCCCTAGTCAAACTGCACCATGCCCTTTTTGAAAAGTGGTCATGGTCAAGAATGGAGACATCATGTGAAAAGCTGCTGTTGCTTACAAGGCTGTGCATGTTCATCCACAACAAATGCAGGGCAAAGGCTTCTCAGCCACCACATGGAGGGCCCTTGGGTCCATGGGCTCAGCATGCTTTATCTTGTGGATCAGGCCTCAGGCACAACCAACTCCTTTTATTCATCTCTATTACAGTGTTCTTGCCTATGACATGATAGCAGCGACATGGCTTGGAGGTCCTGTGCTGGGTCCAAGAGAACATGCCATGGCTGGTTAAAGTACAAAATGGAACATGAGGTTCTAGGATTCTCCTTCATCCTATGCTGCTAAAGCATAGCGTGACAGAAAGTACGTCAGCTAAGCAGTTCGTGCCTCAGTCTCCCACTTACAAACAGGTATAACAGAAATTGTGTAAAGCAGGATGACCCTCATCATTACAATGTACAGTGTGTGTTGATCTCGTAAACTGCTAAGTCCAGCTGAACTGCACAATCTTACCAACCTCACACACGGAAAGGAAGAATTTTTGTTGTTACAATGCCTTGAATCTTTTCCTCCTGCATTGCCTTCCCCTTCAGAATGCCCCAAACACGTGCAGGGGAAATCACACTGCAATGGCAGCCGGAGGAGGGCCGGTGGGCACTGAAGTGTGGCTTTGTCAGTTTAATAAGCCGCTACTCTTGCAAAAATGGCTGCAGTCGCTAAACTTAACCCCTGAGAACTTCAATTATTTTATCTACCAATCTTTCGGATTACTGACACCCTCCAAGGGAAAAGCTGTTGTCTTAGATTAACCAAAGCATCTATAGCGCTGTCTTCCTTAGAGACGGAAGATGACTTAGCTGTCTTATCCCTGGAAAATCTATATAATCCAAAGATTAATCCAGAAGACCCTGATCTCTTTGCAGCAAAAGGCCATTCCTAACAAACTGCTTTCTTTCCAGCAAAGCTATCGCTTCGCTTTCTCTTTCAGCCTAGAGTAAAAAGAGCTGTAATTGTCCTAATAAAAGCATTTTAGTATCACGGATAGCAACTGTCATAATATAATTTCTTGCCTAGATGAAATTTATCCAGAGAGTGAAATGGTTCCTACACTCCTCACTATGAAAAGAGAGTTAATTGCTATCAGTTAAACAGAAGCATCAAGGAGACTGGATGAACAGCTTTCTCTTGGATCTCCTACAGATATCTAAGGCTTCAAAATACTTGGTACTGTATGTGTGTTGACTTTGAAATCATTGTGGGATACAAAATAATGCACATTGCCTACCTGAGCTGTTTCATTAGCCTGATTTACCTCCCAGGTTCCTTTTTCAGGCAAGTCTGCTAGTCTTGCATACAAAAGGATCAGCCACAGCAATCTGCAGTGTTAGCCGAGTCTTTTGTCCTCCCAATAAGAGGGAAAACAGACCAGTACAAAATAGAAACAAATCCTCCCTGCAAAATTAGCCTGTCAAAGTAGCCAAGCACTTCAAATACAAAGATCTTCAAATTCTCACTTTCACTCTAGAGACAGACAAAAAAACCCTGCTTTTAGCAACAAAACAGAGTCCCTGACATACTGCTTTTAAAATAACTAATCGATCAATCTAGCTCTCCCTCTTTCCATCTTTTCAGAGAAAAGATTGTACATAGTTTGAAAAGAAAAGTCCAAGAAAGCTTGACTGTGTGACAAAGCAGAAGCCAGACCTAAAGCAAATAGCTGGAAACGTCATTACTCCCCTGAACAAAGCAGCAAGCAATACAGAGTCTCAGTATCAGCAGAGCAGTGTGCAGAAAGGTGCTTTATAGGATGCTCAGAAGCCCACTGTAAATGAAGTCAGGTAAGTTATCTCTTACTAGTGATTGCAGGACATTTTAGAGTGTGACCTTTTGAAATGGTCATAAGCTATTGCAACCCTTCTCAGCTCCTGAGGGCATCTGTAGCACGAGACTAAAGGTGGCCTCACAGTTGGCAGAAAATGTGTGGGGTTTTCTGTTTACATTTATTTGTATACAGACACTGGCTTGTTTGCTGCTTTTTCTAAATTACTGCCCTCTGCATTTTCTTGGGTTTACATGCACTGCAGTTAAACCAGTTTTTCTGATAAATATGGAAACTTGATGACTTGAAAAAATCCTTCCATGTCAATTCTGCAGTTCATATTCATGCTGAGATTGTATCTAATTTTGAAAATCTTCACACTTGTGCCCTGCCATCATGTGTAATCTTTTATGCATGGCTACCTCCACTGCTGCTGAAGCAGTTGCTATGCGACAGATGAACCTGCTCCGTGGGGCCCTGACATTAGTAAAAGCAAATTGACCACAGGAGCACTAATCTAGCATGAAAAGCAGTTGGTGCCGTGCATTTCCTAGAGAAGGATTACCTAATCAACAAGCAAAACCTCCTCTTAAACGTGAGCTGAATTACCTGGGTCTGGATTTCCCTGTTTCACACCTTTTTGCTACACCAAATCATCCTGAAGAGTGAAGTCTATGAAGGTGCATTACTCAATGGGAACAGGCACTCACTGCGGATCAGATTCTTCTGCTCTCACTCTAGCCTGCTTGCAAATTTGTCCTCTAGGCTGATAGTTCCTGTAACTTGTTTCTCCAAGGTTACCCAAAACTGGTAATGAAGACAAATAAAGACAAAGATTGCCAGAAAACAGTGAATGTCACCCTCTGATCACATCACTGATAGTCCATATGAACTTTAAGTGGCAAAAAAGGGTTAGATGTGAAAGCGATCACCTAATACACACGGAACCAGGGTATAATTTGGGGGGATCTGGACAGAGTAGTGGTTATCACATCTGCTTTACATGCTGAAGGTCCTGGGCTCAAGCCCCAGCGGAACTAGCACCAAGAAATCTTTGGGAGGTTGGACTAGATGACCTCCAGAGGTCCCTTCCAACCTTACTGATTCTGTGATAATTCCTTCATCACAAAAAGCACCACAGCAAACTGCTGTGTTTCTGGGAGAAAGCGATCTCAGGGGAATTATACTTCACCAGCCAGATCACTACTAATATCATTATTAGTGATTTAACTCTGCAAGTACTGGGCAATTTTCTTTTAATCTATCACCAAACATATGATTACATTAGAGAAAATGAGTCCTGAACTCACATAAAGGTTCAGCTGACCTGAATCCTGGATGCTTCCTGAGGAGAATAAGGCTGATAATCTACTGTTTTCTCCTAGAGGTAGAAAGGCTTTTTAACACTTATCTTGTCACAGGTGAACAGAGTTGCTGGGAAAGGGTGAATTACCAGTGCTCTGCTGTTGGAGGATTCAAATTTGCCCAATCAAGAACCACTGCAACTTCATTGCACCTTAGTGAGATACAATTTATTGCATAAAAAGCATCTTTCCCCTGCCATCCTGTTTTCTATTGTAATATACCAGAAGGAAGTGTGTATACGTATATACATACATATACACACACTGTATAAAGCTACTCATGTTATGACAGAATACTTTGCATTCAGGTCTTATGGAAACAGCATCTCATTGACTGAGTTTAAGTACCTTGATTGCCCTTTGACTACAGCTCAGTTTTTGCCAAGTCAGCAGGCTTTGCTCTCTGCGCAGATAAAGCAGGTTAACTTTCTCAGGGGATATTTGGAACATGACAGCATGAGATTTTGATGACATCTTCATGGGGGTAATACTCAAAACTGATGCATCATAAGGCTTATAAAAGGATCTCAGATAGGTAAATATCTTTACTTCCTACAAAATCTTAATCTCTTCCTTAACTCTTGGTATATCTCAGTGTCTGACTACAACAGCAACCACAACAGAACTTGCTGTCTTTAAAATAATCAGTTAATTTAGCTCGTCAAATGAATTTTATTTCTGGTGCTGTTTCTGTTTATGACTAAACTCTTGTCAAGGCACACAGTACAAGGGTGACTGACTATACGCTGACTGATGCAAAGGGACTTAGTGGTGCAACTTCCATTAACCTTAATAGGATTCATACAGCTAAATCCCCACCCTGAATATTTAACCTCCACTGTCTCTGTCTCTTCTAGTCTGTACAAATTGCCTTGAAGAGTATAGACAAATGGGTCTATACTGACTTCGGCGGAGTGTTTAAGCATACACAGTATATCGTCAGCATACCCTTGTGCTGATCTCAGATGGGTCTTGCACTCCAGGACTGATCATTGCTCCGTGCACATCAGCACCACAGTGACTCACCTTGTAAGTCATGCCCTACACACACATAGAAAGGTCCTTGTTTAAGCTGAGCTTTAGTTCTTTTCAGTGTTATACGAACAGCCTTTTGTGCAAAATTATCTACTACCATAGCTGAGGAGTTATCATATTCCATACTTTCAGTCAGATCCATCACAAATGAATCAAGGTCAGTTGTAGGACCAGTAAGAATTTGGAAGATGCAAGTTCAGTTCATACTCTTACAGGAGATATTTAACTCCTACTGAAGCAGTGCTCTAGCACAGATCTTGGGAGTGTCAGTGGACATCAGCCAGAGGTGACATCACGTAGTAGATAAGTTCAACCAAGCTTTTGAAATTTCACACTGTACTTTTTTGCCAGAAACTTTGATTGTGTAAAGCAATCTTTCTATCACAGACAAACCAAAATCTGTGTGATTGGAACTTGGTCGACAAACCACCCTGTAGTTCTAGGCAAATCTTTCCTTCAATATTCAACCTTTGCAAGAAGTCACCATGTGCTGTAAAGCAGCTGCCACCTCAGAGTTCTGACCCAGATGTAGCTGCCCAGCTGTAGTGGGTAAAGTCATCTTCTATGCATGTAGAAACACATTTAAAAGGCACTGAAATGTGAGGCCTTTATTTACCCTCTCAAGCATCAGTTGATGTAAATCACCTTCTGGCTTCAGTTGGCCCCTCATAGCTGAAGTGTGGGAAACTTGGATTCCACTTCCAGCTTTGTTCCCATCCTGCTCTGCAACCACAGCCACCTCAGCTAGCAGCTTTAAGTTAGACCCCAGTATCCAGCCCTTAGAACTCTATAAATTCGTGGCCCCAAGGAATTCACTGAGCACCCTGGAACTCAGCTTACCCAGGAAATGTGATAACTTTTATATAATGCCTCTAAGTCATAAATGCTTTGTTCAGCAAACGTCAGTATACAGGATGCAGAACTCAAAGGTTGCTGAGTCCATGCACCTTTAGTCATAGGTCACAGCATCCTTTAACCTGCTAATGTAGGTAACAAGCATCAACTTAGAACTAGCTTCAATGCTCTTAATGGAAAGCCACTGCAAAGCTTTGCTCTTCTGCCAGTGGAGCTCAATCTGTTTTCATGACCACTTTAAATACGTTTATTCTTGCCCTAGATTTAACTAGCTCCTTCTCTCTCTCCCTTTTCCTCCAGCCCTTCCCAGGGCTGTGTGTGTGCGTGCAGTTCAATATACATATATTGTGAGAGTGAAATAGTATCTACTTGAGTAGGTTCAGCAAGCTCTTTTAACATATGTTACAACCCAAGGAGAAGAACTGTGCAAGCTGGCCTCACCATGAGCCACCTCCAGTTGTAGGAAGCTGTAAATGTGCTTCAGCATAGCATTTCACCTAAGCAAATAAGCACTGCTGCATTGCAGGGTACTTCAGTTGAGGTTCAAGGCTACACTGATGCTGCTGTTTCCACATTTAAGTGCCCCATCTGGATGTATTAGCTTGGGCAGGTGCTAGCTCAAGGCTTTCTTTGCTGTACTTCATTACACAGAATAGATACATCTCCACTTGTTAGGCATGCTCTCCAGTCCCCTTGGTCACCCTGCTGTCCTTTCTAGCACCTGTTTCAGCTTGAATTAGTTTTCCTTGAAGGTAAGTGATGAGAATTACACAGATGAGACGGTTCAAAACTCATCAGTGTGTTGTACAATAGCATTAATATTTCCCTCTTTCTACTAGAAATACCTCTCTTAATGGATCCTATGATCACATCTGGGGCTTCTTCCTGTTTTCCTGCTAATTTCATCTCTCCTATTGTTCATTAGTGCTTGTTTTCTGCCCTAACAGTCGCTTCCTTTCTGGAGCAGTCACACAAATTATCATTAAGCAGGGCAATGCTCAAACCCTCAAGTGCTACAATTAGGTTTTGGGGTTCCATGTGGGAGGACTGCACCAGACAACTACTGTAATCCCTTCTTTATTCTTTAATGATCATTACATTCTCAATATATTAATAAAACTCATTTCCTATCCTTCTGGACATGCAAGACAGAAGTAATTATAACAAAAATTAAGAAGCTCTTGCTGTATATAACAACAACAAGAGTCTAAATTCAGCTTTCAGCAAAGCTCCAACAGCTTGATTCTGTGTCCAAAAAAGTCACTAGTAGAGATCTTACTGACTCTAGAAGGGCAAGGTCAGGTTCATCATGAAGTAGTTTCATATTTATATCTGTAGGCAGAATCTTCCCCTCTAGCACTTGGTGTGAAAAGAGTAACTCTCCTATTCCAGATATTAGCATCATTTGTGAGTTATTTTACCTGGACTTTGAATGCTTGTGAGAGTTATTTCATTCCTATTCTGATCTCACTGTGAAATGGGAATGGAAATTTTCAGAATGTAGCTAAAGCTCATGCAATTTTCCTTTCTTTTTCTTAATGAAAACAATGGCTAGAGATGCCACATTTATTTTACAGTAAAATGTTCCCATTTCAGCATTTGTGACCTTTTCTCTCATATTTCAGTGTCTCTGAGAGGTAGGTGTCTCTCTCTCACCACATGGCCCACCAGGGACTGTGAGCAATGCCAGGAATGGAAATATGTGAACTCCAAAATCAGAACTGGGAGAAGAGAATGATATAAAAAAATCTGAAGCCCAAACTTATATGTTTCATGTGATGAAAACTAATTATAAAATCAGAATGCATTACCATAATTGTTTATATCTGTGTTTTAAGGAATTTGCTGTCTTCTGAATCTAATAAACGAAGGAACTGAAGCTTGACTGCTACAACAGTTTTTAATCTGTTTAGAAATTAGTCCAAACAATGAAGAAATGCTTTCCAGTATTAAAAGAAAATGCTACAGTAAGGAAAGAAAATGGAAGGGAAAGAGAAACCTTTTTTTAAAAAAAAAAGAAAAAAGAAACAAACAGAACTTCTTAATTATTAATTGAGAATAATTAGGGGCAGAATGTGCCTGGCTTGCTTGGAGCACAGGATGAGAACCTAGGGCATAAAAAGCACTCCTCATGGCTCTCCGATCTCACAAATCCCTGGCAAATCCCATACGTTGCTCCACAAACAACCTGGGAGCCACTGACCCTTGTGCACTGGCTGGGCACAGCTTGTATGCTTGTGAGCTCTGTCTTCTCTCTGAGGATCAGCAGCAAAGGAATATGGCACCGTCTTGCCCCACTAAATGTGATAAATCCATCAAATCTCACCATTACTGAGTTTTTATCACTCTCGGCAAGATAGTCTTCAAGCATCTGCCCATATCTCTGCAGCTGAGGCAGAGGAGAAAACACCAGAAAGAGAAGAAATGGTTAAGAGTAGCCAGAGCAGGCAGAGGCTTAGTATAGCTATACTTAGCATTAGCATGGATTCTTAATCCCATTATTGGCCATAAAGAGGAAAATAGGTTTTTTTCCCCCATTTATATCTCACTTCTATAGCTGTTCACCTCATCATATCATGCGTACAGTTGTTAGAGGTGCCTATGATAATACAAGTTTTTGGCAAATGTTGCAAGGTACACAGTTTTCTGTCAGGCTGGGAGGAAGACTATGTAGGAAGTAAGTATCAGACGCACCAATAAGAAGGGTAGTGGCATGAAGGCCAATAAAGCCCCTAAAGCCAACAGCACTTTTGAAATTCATCACCGCCCAATTTCAGACAGACGTGGCCAGAAGGCCTCCATTTGCTCCCTGATGAGTAGGTGTTTGTATCACCTGAGTTTCAGCTCAGGTTCAGCAGTTTCCAAGATTTGAGTGAGCAAGCAGAGTGAATAAATGTGCTTTGTCCTATTAGTGATCTTTCAGGTGTTCACAAGGATGCAGCAGTGTGGAGGTGCAGACCAGCACCAGTTGGTGTGCACCTGTACTGTGCATCGAAAGGCAGTGTTGGTTCCAATCTTGCAAAATACTAAAGCATGCACAGCTGTAAGCATGAGGAAGCCTCTTAATTTCATGGTACATCTCATCTGCCTAAAGCTAAGTGTGTATCATTGATCTCATTCATGGGGTACTATGGCTCTCAGTCCAATATTTAGCATTCACTTAATTTTGCACAAAATGGTAAACACAGTAACACTGCATTTGAAGACCATAGGGATTCAGAAGTGCTCCAGAAATGAACAGAGCGCTGTATCTTTGACTCACACAGAAACAAATCCTCTGACATTTTGTCTGTAGACGCCAGTTTAAAAGTCTCCTTTCACTCGTAATTTGGCCGAAACAACCTTCTGCAAGGGTAAAATAGTGAGTGTTAAAACCTTGCTGCAGAATGAGTATGTAAAAGAGTCCAGTCGTTTTGACCAGCCAGGGAAGCAGAGTGTGGTGAAAGCAGAAGTCAGCTATTTATCCCCAAAGCAAGGTATAGCGGTGTGAATTTCTCACACTTGTCAGCCAATGTAAAGTCTGCTCTCCCTTTTTTTTTTTTTTTTTTTTTTGAGGATGAAAGCAGCATTTGCAGCTTGCTACAAAAAAATGAAGCTTGCTAGAGGACATTCTGTTTCTAATCCAGCTTTTGTGCATGTCCCACATGTTCCTGAAATTTCTATGGCAATAGGTGTTTGTTGTATTGCTCTACGTAATCTCAAATAGTTTTAGAACAGTGTCTATTCTGATGTCTTAAAATAAAGATGTGCTAGAGGTGTTTTCTATCTTTCCTTTTTTCTTTTTTCTCAAGATTTAAAAAAGCAGCTTGCTAGAGATTGATTTCATCTTTTTAGCACACTCCATTCCTAAATAATACAGCATCACGTGCCTCTCAGGTAGAGATCTCTCTTTGGCTATACGCTATGCACTGCTTTCCTTGGGAAAACCTCACAACTAGGATGTGAGCCACTTCGAGACTCTGCTTTCTGGGAGAGAGCAGTCCACCATAGGTTCTCACCCCTTTAGGCAGGAATTGCCTGTTACTGAGCAGGCCAAGCACACTGGTTTTTTACATACGATAAAAACGAGTTGTGAAAGGAGCTCATAACTAGATGTGTGAGGCACAGAATACTTTGAAGGGCAAAGATTGGTAAAAATTTTAGGGGATATTATTTCAGGGACATCTCTCTAAGTGGCTCACGCGAGAGAGGAATTTGTCTCCCACAGACCACACCGACAGCTTTCTTGCTGCCACTACGTACATTAGGTTCCCACCAGTTACACAGAGAAGCATTTCTCTTCAAACTCTTTGGAACATTCACTTTTCTATAACACAACTTCCCAGAAGGAGTTTAAAATCCCAAATCAAATAAAATAATTAAATATAATTACAAAAACTATGAGGCTAACAAAGCTAGAGATTGATTTGTAATACTTTCTGCAAACCTTGCTATTTAGAAAATGTTACGGCTTTTTGCGGAGTGTTACACATTTTTATTACGCATTCTTCCTGACAGGACAAGTGCAGTCCATGACGCTGCCTTATAAGTAGTAACGATGATGGTGCCTTAGAGAACATGATTTTGGCAGCCTCCTGTTTGATACAGTGGATATCCAAACCACACTGGAAAAATTTCAATCAGAAATCTCACAATTTTCCTAAATTTCCTCTAGGCCCCCTGCATAGCTGCTCACACAGTTTATTTTGCCTGCTGCAACAAACTGTTTGCTCTTGCTACAACGGGAACCTCTCATGTGAGGACACAGACACCCCGGCTATGTCTCATGCATTGAAAGAGGCATTCTTTTGACCTGTTCTTTAATCCTCTCAATTTTTATATTCCTCATATCAAAAGATTGGTATACTGAAATCATCATGAATGAGCTCAACACTTTTACATTTCAATCATATTTAGGTATCAGCTTACTTTCCTCCCCCTAATTTTCTTTTGTACATCTTCCTGTGCCTGTAAATGCCCAGAAAAAGCTGTATAGTATATCCTTTTGGGTCCCAATTAAGATTCTGAACTGCTGTTCTCTGTATGATAACAACCTGAAGTGCTGACAACACGCTACCTGTCAACAGGCAAATGAAGGCCAACCATCTGTTCTACTATAAATTGTCTCCATTACTCTCAACTTGAAAATCCGCTTTAAAGACTCCCCAATTATCCAGTAACCTGAGCCAAATGATGCAATGTTATTTTAACTAGAATCGTCATTATGTGCAGGAAAAATAAACATAAAAAGCTCTGAACAAAGAAAGATTTTTTAAAAGCTGTTTTCTATCTGATTTTTGTGTGTACAGCTCTGATGTGCATGCTGGAGCAGCTCAGAATTGCAGTAGCAGAGAGTATCAGATTACTGCTGGTTGAAATCCTGAATTTCAATTGATAGAGAACGGCTGAACACTGCTGCTCAGGAGCCTTTTGTCTCAAACACTGCAATTACAAACCTCCTGGAAATAACCAGAGCTCCACTGGCTCTGCAATACGCAGTGTGGCTGGGCATCTGACACTGCCCCCAAAGCCCGGCTGCCCCTGGGGACTGCAGGCTCCGCTGGCTAATTCCATGCAGAAGTGCACCTGGGTAGCACCATCTCCTGAGTAAGGTCATTAGCATGTCAGTGCTAGAAGTTCAGAGGTGAGATATCAAAGGAAAAGTCCTCAGACTGGTTTGATTTGAGTGTGCTAGCAATTTGCATTTAGTTACAGCATCTGGGCGTCCAGAGGCACAGTCCGCAAAATCAGGCACTGAAGGAAGCCTGTGTCTCTGTTTTCCGGTCCTTAGGCTATTTCCTATTCATTAGGCCATCTTCAAGCACCTTTATTGCTTGCCAGCTTTTCTCTTTCATGCCCTCCATGCCTTCCATGCCCAAGAGGCTTGCAACAACTTTCCAAATAATGGAAATGCAACCTTCTCCTTTCCTTCTACACATTTAGCAAATTGATCTGGCTTGCCAAGTACTCCAGAGGTAGTGCTGGTATTTCTGCCTTGTACCTTTGCATCATAAACTGCACAGAGCAGCAACGGGTGATATGCCACGACCAGTTCACCTGGAGTACACTACTGCAGATCCTTTAGGAACCGTAAGCAGCAATGACACCAAAATCCAATGTCATTAACTTGTAAAAGTCTGCTTGGGAACACACAAAACACAGTGATTGTGAGTATGGGCCAGGTTCCTAACATCATGTTACATGACTGTATGAAGAGGCTAAAATACAACACAGAATCAGAATTTGTATAGATATAAATAAACGTGTACTCTGCAGGGCTGACAGAATCTGGTCCAGATTTTCCCTGGTCGGTAAACAACACTTACATCAGCAGCTGGTTCAAGCAGACTGGTCTTAAGAGCCATACAGAGAAGGATTCGTGTGCTGAACGTATCCCCACACCACTGCATGCAACAAGACTTTATACTTCCAAAGGCCTAATGAATCCATGAACAGAGGATTCATTACAGCCCTACTTTAATTATAGAGCCATAAACACAAGTTGAGAAGCAGATCTGTGGTATCTTAACTAGAAAGTTTATGAGCTATTTTTTGAAATATCTATAGTGAAATTATATTAAAAATCCATCCATAATCTATCCATACTTTTTATCTCAGAGAGATTACAGATGGCAGGGATATCATTGACTGAACAGAAAGAATAAAAGCACACGTGGGCTTAGCTTTGAAGATGCATGAATTAGAATACAGGATTCTACTGGAAAACCTGCAGGCATCTTCAGAACAATCTTCAGGTGCAGGTGGTAAATTAAAGCTTCAAAGATAGCAAAGAAGAAAATCCAAAACAGGGAAACACAAGCATGCAAACGCTTTCATTACCGTCATGACTTCCACAAAGCCATTCACCTATATCATGCCGTATTGACAAGACGCTGGTTGCAATCTGCAGTGCTTAAACGACACAGAAAAACACCAAAAATCTCACTTATCACCTAACCATCAGTGTTTGATCTAGGCTACAGGCCCAGCAAAATTAAGTACCTGTTTTGTAGACTGCCTTGTGTTCAGGACTAACAGTTTGTGCTCTGGGGCTCTTAGCAGGGAAGTTAAACACAAGGGAGTTAGTGAGGAGGAGTAAGTAATAACACAGTTGTCTTCATTACGAAAATGAATTTTTGGAGGTTCTCATTTCTTCTTTCATTCAAAGGAAAGGCTGGAATCTGTAGACTGTACCGGACGTTTCCGGAATTCAAGAAATTCAAAAATTTCAAATGAGGCAAAGGTTAAGAAGTTCGTTTAAAGAATCAGAATCATACCAGTAAGTGAATATGTAAAATATGTAAGTGAGGATGAGCGTTGCACTTTTAAGATACGGTGTAAGTTGCAGACTTCAACAGTGCTAGGAATACTGATTTGGCATGACCCTTGAGGCACTGTTCTCAGCTTAAGAACTTTAAATTGTTGCTCCTACAAATTTCAGTGTAAAAGGAAAACCTGCCTCCTACTTTGATTATTAAATCATTGTGGGTGTTGCTGAATGGCTAACCTGTTGAGCATCTTTGTTTCTGGGTTAGGTTTGCAATTCTCCTTCCTGCAACCTGTAGCCCAGAATTTGATTTGATACGGTTCATTTTCCTTTGTGCTAGTAACATCATATAACTATATTTTCTGATGGTATTTACAACTTCCTACTGGTCTAAACATCCATAGGAATTGACACACATGTCCTTGAACAGACCTTTTAAAAAAATAAACCACAGTGGTGTTGCAACTCTGCCAGCTTTTTGTAGTATATAATCTGAAACCAGGACAACTACTTAAATATAATCACCAACTATGGCAGCTATGTCCAGGATACATTCAAAGAGCTGGACATTACCCTATGCAAAACAGAATCTATCTGCACATACTTTTGCCCATGACAAGCTCCCTGATGTAAAGGAATCCTGGGTGAATTGCCAAAGTTAGTAAAAAGTTCATCAAGCAGGTGACTCATAGAAGTTAGCTGGTCTACTACCAAATAAACTCCATTATTAACTTGAGCAAAACTCAGACAATATAATGTTGTATTAAATTCTGATTAAATCTGGAATAAATCTGAAGAGAATATAGGGAATAGGTTTTATTAAGTTTGCACTGAAGTCTCATACCACCCTCTAAGAGACAGCATGTGAGCAGCACCATTTCTCACTGTCTCAAACCAAAGTGAGGCTAAATCATGCACCAAATCTAACTCAAGTTACAACCTTGCATCCAGACACCCAGAATTCTAGGATATTTCAGATCCAAGTCAGTACTGACATCTCTGCTCACTGTGTAGCTGGAGATTTGAGGTTTTCTTTCAGAAAGGATCTCCAAGGATATGAGTCTAAATGTATAAAACTAGGAACTTGTTTGGATAACCTGATTGCTTACTCTGTGAACGAGCACTGCCACATTTCTTGTTGCTCCAGTCAGGAATGGCTCTTACAGGAACTGGATATTGCCTTATGAACAAGCACGTCACAACAGCATTCCACAAACAGTGGAATACATTATGTATAAATACCTATTAACTTATGTACAATGTGAGGAGGAAGAAATGTATATTCAACTATATGATAGGTATTTCAAACTATCACATAATTAGCTTTGTTTGGTTATTTTAATTTTGTTTTTATTGGCAAGATGCAGTACGAAAAATCTACTAATTAGATAGGAAGTTCCCCTGAAGACATCTATCAACTGTTTCTATTAATACAGGCAACTGTGAGTAGGTAGGAAGGAAAAACATTCAGAAACAACTTTTAGTTAATTAAATTGAAGTCTGAATGCAAAATACTTTTCCCCCATTAACAAATGCTCAGTCACATTTCCCAGACAATTGGCTAAAAAGTTTTTTTTTTCCAGAGTGAAAGATAATCCCAGAACTGAGGATCATATCAGGTTTTTAATTTCCATCTATTTTATTTCTCATAGCTTCAGCACAGTGACAGGAAGTACATCATCACTACGGATTGCCACACTTCATTCAGAAAGCCACTGTTGCTACCAGTAAGAGGTGTGTATGTGCACAGGGGCCAGCAGACCCACAATTACAGACATTACAACTGTGTGCAATCACTGAGCTTTTCTAACATCTGCATGCCTTGGCCTCACTTAGTTACAGAGTAGTAAAACAGAGTAAGATAATAGTATTGCTAACTACTGAGTATGACTTCTCCAAGACAAAAACCCATGATTCTTTATTCCCTTAAGTCACAAACTTAAAAAGATCTTTTCGGTTTCTCAGGCGGGCCAGCCGGCAATTTGTTATTTTGCCATTCAAGCTTTTACTCTGCAGGCCAGGCTGTCAGTCAATTGAGGTTAAATGATTTAGGAATGTAGTTACAGCCCCAAAGGAAACATTTCAGTTTGACAGGTTTCAATAATAGGTAGCCATAACTTGAGGGCAATATCGTCTGGTCCTAATGATGCCAGAGGGTAGCAAGAAAGGAGTACAGTGTAGCAGGGAGTGTAGCACAGCAGCAGCATATAATTTAATAGATATCTATTCAATATTTAGAGCCTTTGCTCTGTTCTACCTAGGTAGCACATAAAAGGCCACGTCCTCTTCGCTGTGTAAACTAGAGTTGTAGCAATCCACAAGTGGCCGTTTAATGTGAAGCCTATGTAGATGCTTGACATTGCATTAGCAGTACTTTCAGACTGCAGCACTGTAAGATCTCTGACAAGCTTAGCTGGGACATTCAAGACATTTACCTGTATCTACAGGCTACATCTAGAAATCTGCCTGGCTTGGAGAGGACAGACAATGTGAGTGATCACCATCCTCTGCATGGAGAAGGGCTTTCGCTACAGACTGGGGTCAATATCTACCAAGAACAGAGGTAAGATGGGCAAGCACCTAAGATGCAGAGATGGTCTTGGATCCCAAGAGTCCACAGCCCTGGGCTGGCCTCCTATGTGGAGAAGCAGCCTAACGCAGAGTCTGGATAAACGTGAAGGACAGTCTATGGGAGCAGCTCCTTCAAACATAGCATGGGGGACTTCTATGAGGCAGGTGGAGCACCTGCTGCCATGTGAAGAGAAGGATGCGGATCCATGTATATGGCCAAGCAAGGCCTATTAAAGGAGCATCAAACAAAGTCTGTTCTCCCTACAGACCTGATGCTGAAAGAGCTAGGTGAATGTCTATGATTGAAAAGAAAAACCAGTTTAATTCCCGATTTACACATATATAATGCAGATGCAAGTAAAGGAACAGCTGAACAGCAAATTTGCTAAACAGATACAGCTCACACTGTTCTATGTAGCATTTCTCTTCACATTTATAAAATCACTAGATCTCATGCTTATTTTGCTTCCCTTCTCTATATCTAAATTCATATTCTTTACCACCTGCGTGTGTGGAATGGAATAAATAATGATTACCACTGTGATAGAGAACTACCGCTAAAATCGCAGTAAGTCATCAAATGGCTGTTACGTACAAAGATAATGCAGTCAATAGTGGTGCTTTTTCAGCAGGGTTAGGCAGCAACACTATATGTGCATGTTTTATTAGTTACAAAAATGGGTATTTCAGTATAAGCACCACATGTAGATCAAACTGACAGACTCCTTTGGGATTAAGCCCCATCACCTTCTGAATGCAAGACAAGCATAAAACCACTGCAGCAATAGAAAAAAAAATCAGCTTGAAAATAATTAAACAGCAAGGCAGCCACCCATAATGATATTCAGCAGAACACATTAGGGACAGTTTGTTGGGAATGCACAAGAGCACTCCAGTTGTTTAATTAACATTGAAACGGCGGTTCCACAAGAACTAAAAATCCTGTTAATTTATGTGTCTCTTAATGATGCTCATTTAAATACTGTCAACTTTTCTCCAGTTTAATATTCATGATTTCTAGTCATTAAAACACCAGGCTCAGCTCATGGATTCACCGAGAAACACAAATTGTTTGATGATGATGTCAGTTCTTAAAAAGTTTTTTTCCTCTTAAAGTGTAAATCTCTCAGTGCTCATCACTAGGGTCATTGTAATCTGATCTATAAATATCATTTTTATCATTCACATAATACAATAAACTACAATGTTCTCTCTCACCTTCAAAGGCAAGCCCTGCTCGCATTGTCAGGAGTTATTTATGTAAGGGTAGTTATCTTTTTATGATGGAGCATCTCAGCTGGTTAATGTAATGGTTTTATATATTGGGATACTGGGCTCAAGTCCCATTTTAGATTATAAAAACTATTTTCATCCAGGGCAGGAAACATTACATTAAGAATAATTTTAGTGCTGAGAAGACACTTGCAGCTGGATATTAAAAAGATACTGCGAAGGTAGGCAGGAATCAAATTTTGACCTACACAGAATTAGTATACATATGGTCTGAATTAATACTTGCTTGCGTGAAACTTTTGTTTTCCCTTTGCTCTTGATGCTGATCCTTTGCCTAGGTTGGCAGATTTAGATAAAGAGTCTCTCATGCTGACACTTCAGTGAACTATGATGTAGCCTGGAGAAAAAAAAAATGGATCAGATACATCCACAGAAGACCACTAATTTTTTTAATAAATTAAAAATATAGCTTAATTGTACAGTTAATCTTTCACTTTTAACATGGTATTCAAATTTCAAAGAAAACCTTTCAGCAAGGCAGGGAGCAGGGCTTTTGGGACAGGATAAATATGGACAATTAAAAAGACATTCAAATTATCTTCTTTTACAAGTACAATTGTTACTACTATTTTTCTTCTAAATACAGGACTATCATATCTTCATGATTTCCTGTTTTGTTGATGTCTTGTTTTCCTGGGCAAGACCTAATACTACTTTTACGCTTCTTTTTAATACAAAAACTAAAGGGAGTCTCTCTTACTAATTTTTCTAAGTGGTTTGTAAAAACTATTGACAGAGGGCACAGGTTCAGGCTTAAAAGAGCTTACATAAAAAGGGCAACTGAAATCTTGTTAGCACACCAATTCCCACTTCATACCTCTAAGATCCAGCTGAGTTCCCTGTCTTAGGTTTTTTTTTTAATTTCTGTCAGATTTCTAATACACATTGAAATGCAACAGTGGCATATGATTTTTCAGAAATACTGTTAGGCATTTTAAACAGGTACCCAACTCAACACAATATACTTTATCATATAGAGAGGAAAATATTCTGTGAGCCAAGCAGTATTGAACTTAAGACTACCTGATTAATATCGAGGTCAATATTCATCACCTCCCTCTGCTTATTTCATTCTTACTATTTTATTCTTTTCCTGTTGTTCCATATTTACAACCTGCACTTTGTAACTACACATCTTAATGTGGCTTGCCTCTGAAAGGCCAATCATATCTAGATATTGTAGACATAATCTTAATTATCAAAACTCTATCCTTTTTTAAAAATACTTTTACGCAGTCACTTTTCCTGTTTTCTTATATTCCAGAAGTGTTTCAATAAAGTGGGTCATCTGTATTAACTTTTGGGGTAAAACTTTAATATACTATACCTTATTTTCAGCATTATTCACCCCTGAAGAGATCTTTCTCTTTGCTTTGGTAGTCTAAGTGCTCTTTATTCGGCCCAAGAATTTTTTTTTCTTTAAACTTCACAAAGGTCTAATTAATAAATGCACTTTCTTGGGACTGTAATTTTGGAATACAGCCTGACACACAATTCTGTCACGAGATATACACCCATCTCTGGTCTGCTTTAATCCATAATAGATTCTCTGTAGTAAAGATGCACGATTGCTCCAGACCGATAATTCACTTCACAAATGAATGAGCTATGCCATTCTCTCGTGCCTTCTGTTTTTCATGCTGACCACAGGAAAAAAAGTATGTATTGATGCCTTGATTACCTTGGCAGGTAAAATTTGGAGGACTGTGAAAGTAATCACTGAAAAAGGAAACAGGCCTTCAGGCAGAATGCATGAATTATATCTATGGTAACATCCATCTATTTATGTTATTGCAGATAATTTTTATAACATAAACTTTATAAGCTAGTTTATATCAATCTTCTATTTCAGAGAAGGTATTTCTACCTACACCTCCAACCCTTTTGCCACTGCTTTCAGTAGGCAGTTATCTTTTTAAACTTAGTCATTGTCTCTAAACTGGTTCCTAAATGAAATGGTTCCCATTACATAAATCGGTATTTTGTAAAGCCAACATGAAGTAATCAGCATATAATGTCTACTGAGAGTACATTTACATAATAAACTTTTTCAGTGTCCCTAATCTTTGGCACTAATGGTTCGATAATTAAACAAACTATAATGAACAGCCTTGTCTTGTTGTTTTTCAAACAGTGGAACCCTGCACTGGGTGCATGAGGAAAGATGTTTCACTTTCTTACTCAATTCTGACAGGATTTTCCTTATTTCTCTAATATCCCAAATAAACATAGGGATTCTACCAAGAGAAATACTTTTATTGCACCTATATGTTGGGAATAAGCCTCTTTTTTTAGACCTTGTGATGTGCTGAACCTCACAGAGGAGTTTTCTTATACTTCTTATACCACGGTTTCCCACCACAGAACAGCACTCCTGCAGAAGGAAGATACTTAGGTCCCAAAGATTTCAGAGAGTTCACAGAAGCAGCCACAGGATGCTCTTCTCTTAATTTTAATGCTAAAACTGTGATTTCTATTCCTGTGTCACTGGACTAAGTACCCCTTTTCACAGCCAGACATTTTGAAACCCTGCAACGTATCAGCAAATCTTCTAGGTTTATATATTTGTTAATATGCATTTCTCAGAGATATGCCAGCTGCATTTTATGAATCTCTTGGCTTTCTTTTTGAGCACTCCTTTCCTGTTCATACGACTATCTTGGATCACCTATTAAAAATTAGTCTGACTGCTAATGTGCCTAATTTCTTCCCCATTGGCAAAAGAAGCCGCAAAGACTACCTTTTTGGAAGATCTTTTGGGGTTTGGGTTTTGCTTTTGCTAGTAATGGTACTATCTGAGAATGGACCTTCCACTTTTATTCTCTCATGCAAGTCTATCTCATTATTGCTTCTGCACAGCGAAAACTTGTTGCTCTGAGTCAACATGGTTATGCCTACATCATTTTTTCCTATAACCATCATATGAGTCAAAATATATCCCTTCATAATTGCTTAAAGGCCTTGATCTTAGGTTTATGGGGATACATTTTGTAAGGGATTGCCCTTCATATAATTACTATGTGATTTTCCGCTTTATTCACAAAGTCTCTCTTTCAGCACTACTACCTTTTCTTCTAACATGGACCTTATTTTTATGAAGACAGGTGCACAGTCAGAGATAATGTTCTAATTCTAACATTAAGGATTTCATGTAATAGACTTACTGATATCAAAATTAAATCAGCTGGAGTATGTGTTTTGAGAGATTCACAGAAATAAATGAAGTATCTTTCCTTAAAATGTATGAATCTCCAAATGTCCATCACCTCTGCATTTTATAAACTGATTCCAACATTTAAGCTTTTCCTGTGAAGCTTCTGGTTACTTGTTCATGTATACTGTATTGGGCTGAGGTGCCGGCTATCGTTTGTGAATTTGAGGCCATTGCAGGGACTACCCAAACACTAAAAATGATGAGATCCTCTTCATTTCTGTAAAAGTTTTATATTGTTAAACATCTCGGACAAAGTCATCTTCCTTCTGGATTGGTTTTAATCCTTTTGCAGTTTTGTACTACTTGTTTAGGTGTTAATAAACACATACTTTTTATTGGGAGCTGAACACTCCTTATAGAGAGTTCCCAATGGCCTTTTGTAATCATTAAATTTTTTACTTCAGATGAGTTTCATGATGAATCACTGCCCCCAGGTTCCTTTTTTTAATTTTTAAATAAAGGCAATCTTTTGTTAGCTTGCTTTTGCTCCACAGTTCAACTTTGGTGTGCCCTTTTTTTTTCCTTTTTTTACTCTTTTTCTACATACATGCTCAGAATAAGCATTTTCTTCACCTAGTAGTATCTTCCCCCTATCCTGATGGGGTTTTTTACAGCTCCACATTTGCTAATCAGCTGTCTTACGATTACATATAAAATTATAGTGTAACTTTAAAGCATACATTTGAAATATGCTATATTTTTGCTTTCTACTATATCTTTCGGTAGCCATATTTGTAACTGCAAAGTTTCTTAATATTAACTCTTATAGTTGTTATTTATTATTTGTTGGAAAATGGTTTCTTAAATGGCATCTTTGTAATTTTAGCACAAAGCTCATATACATTTTTGCCACTAAGGCAGTATTTTTTTATAGTACAAGCACTGTGTTTTATTACATTCAAAAGGCATCCCAATTCCCTTTCTCTTATAGTTAATGAGCCCTCAGGTGAAATATCCTTAACTTGAGCCTAATCAGTGCCTATTTGTTCTTGCTTCAGCAATGAGGTCAGGAACTTTTGGACTTCCCCTGGCACACAGAAAGCATCGGTTTGACTTACCTGATACATATTTAGGGTAGTTGAGAACTCTGGAGCATAGCCCTCCTACGGAGATGTTTGCAGATCTGTATTAATAAAGTCCCCTTGGTTATGCTTCACTGTTGTTTCTTTTGATGTCCAGAAAAATAATCACTATAATAATATAACTTTACTATGCCTGGATGACTTCATTTATTGCATCCTCACATCCTGATACACTTTCAATTTTATTTGACTATGCAATGCAAAGCATTAGACATCTGTGTGTCATGTGGTGAATGAGGTATATGTCTGTGAAGGAGGTATATGTCTGTGGTCCCCCCTTCAAACACTAACATTTGTTCTAACATTTCTTCAAACACTAACAGGGTGTTCTTACACCCCTGCTTTTTCTGTTCTAACTATTAGGTTATAGACTTCCTCTCGCTTGTTCTCTCTCTGCCCCTATGACTCTTGCATAATTGGCTGCACATTGGCCCATTTTCAACTGGAGATGTCAAAGGTATCCCTTGCCACCATTGTAAAATAGCCAATTTGCTGATAGGAAGAATATTCTCACTAAATGTTGGAGACGGATGTTTGAATCTCCTCAGCTGGAGGAAACTTTAACCTAAATCCCTTCTTTCTGAGAACATTCTCATCACTAGTCTTCTGTGTGGCTTTGTCCTCTTCCCTCCCTTGTCCCTTCTACATCTTCAGTACTGAAAGGATTTTGATCTTTGGTACCTTGTTTCATAGTGAATACTGACTGCAGGCCTCAAAAATCCATTTAATACAGAAAAGAGATGGGTTTCTGGACATTCCCACTAGCATTATGTATTATCTAGATAAGTTTCCTCCCATTACTATGTTTGTTGTTTTAACGCTTTTTAATCAATGTACAGAAAACTCAAGCATCCATCTTTGGCTTGTAAACTGCATTCTCAGAACTAAGAACCTAATTTTAGGCAGTGCAATACTAAGCATCAAGAACTCTAGACCCCTTTGGGACCTAGCTCACACGTTTGGGCAGTTATTTTCCTCGACCCCTAAATCTGTTTCTGGACAACCTGAGAACCACCTATGTCCTTTCCAAGACACACCACTACTCCCAAAGAAGCAGGTCTCTGCCTAAACTGCCTGGGGACCCAGGCCTGTAGAGGGAATTCTCAGAATAGACTCGTAAATTCAAGCTACTTTCATAAAATATCCGGGCAGAGGACCTATTGTTTCCTTAGAACAGCAGTTAAACAAAAAACATATCTCCCTTCTCTTAATAGCCTATTCAACCTATGGGATATTTAGAAAGAACAAGGGAAAATCTTAATCCATCATAACATAAAATAATAACATATTGTTCAGCCTAGGCCTACAGTATAGTCATTAAAGTATATATTTAGAACAATAAATAAGATACAATTCAGCAAGGTGCCTAAGTACATGCTTAAATTATGCAGACTTTACAGTCAAAATGTGGAGTGCCTACTTTCTTCTTGTTTGCAGTTAAAAGTTTTGTAACTCTTGGCATGTTATTTTTAGTTTGTTTCCATGGGTCAGAAATATTGCAGGAAAAGATGAAGTGGACTTCAAAAAAGAATATGAGAATGTATACAGTAGATTGGAAAGATTTTTTTTTAAGAAAAAATCAAAATAAGATTCTGGAATCATAAGCAGGAAGCTAAACAGAGTATAGGCTCTCATCTTCTGCGAGGAGGACCAGTTATCAATTTCATTAGGATTTAGCTGCATGCACAAAAAAATATTTGATTAACAAGTACTTAATGGACCTAGTGCACTGCTCCATCCTTAGCTGGACTGGAACTCTGCTTCTCCCCTTACAAGACTTGGCCTTTTTGCCTATAAACAGGTATAAAATGAATCCATAGCTATTTGGGTAAAATGGCACGCAAAGAGTACAGTTTCCTCCACTCAGTGTGAGGACCCGGACTCTCACGTTCTTACGAGATACGATGCTCCTGCTGACAGCCAGTCAATGCCAAGAAACTGCCTGCCAAAAAAAATTTCTATGTGGATACAGCAAAGATTCAGATATTAGGTTTTACAAGGTTTTCCCCATCTCCCCTCCTCCCTTCATGAAGCAAGCAATGTTCTGTGAGAAGTAAGGATTGGAGTGAGAGGTGCCGCCTTGCAGCAGAGCACCCAGAGAGTCATAATCTGAAATATTCCCTGAGATTAAGGCAGGGCCAGGCACAAGAAAAACGTCAGTGTCTAAATAATTATTCCAGACAAGACTCTGCAAATTACCTGAAAACCGTAATACTTCCTAGAGGAAGATCAACAACAGAGCAATTTACAAACACATTTGATTTCTGTTATTTATTTAGAAAAATTAAAGTAAAATCTTCACCCTTCTAATTGACCATAGGGAACAAAATATGTTGTGAATATAAATTACAACTGTGATTAAAATATAGGCTGCACTTTCTTAATATTCATAGTGATGTCTGCTACAAGCAGCATTAACATAAATTCATATATTTTCTTATCTCGGCAAAAACACATTTTTATTAAAATGAGAAGTTTATTATTTATGATTATCTTGGAGGGAGTTGGGTTTATGCCTATATAAAAGAATTTAGACTATCACATTTTCTTTATCCCATATTTGCCAGGTTGTCTTGTGCTTCATTTATTTGTTAAATGTATTAACATACTCCAGCCATCATGCACTTTATAAACAACAGTGGACTAATTGGTATTCATGTGTAAGGAGTATTTTCTCATAGTTGAGAAGTGATACAGTCAAGTTTATAACCAAATGATAATTTAGTGCACTTATTTTAAGTTTAAATATTAAAAAAGACCAAGTTAAAAATGTTTTAAGGAATATTAAGCAAATATTTATAAAGTATTTTGTTCTGTTCACTGAAAAGACAAACAAAGGAATATGAGAGGAAAGCTCTGCTGATCAAGCGAGTCCTTCAAGAAGTATGTTTTCTTGTCTCTAGCTTTGTGTATGCCGACATTAACCCTTCCTTGAACTCCTTACAGCTCCCTAAAGCAGGAGTTCACTTCTGCTCACAAATAATGCTCTCCAGCTCTCTTAAAACCTGCCCCCAGCCCTGGGTCCTCAGCCCCCCTGGGACATTGCTCAAGGCCATGGTGATGTTCACCATGCCTAGTGCCCTGCAAACAGCAGATGCAGCCAAGACCCAAGTTCTCAGCAAAAGCACTCCCTTACTATGGTGTTCTTATACAAAAGTGTTTTCAAGCAGCAGCCCCAGCAGTCTTTGCCCAAGCCTAGGCCTTTGACCAGCACAGGCTGTGAGATAAATACTTGCATATACTGAGAGATCCAATTTACACTCTTCTATGAACATACTTCTTGCTTCGGGCCCAATAGCTCCGGCACGCAGGATGAGCTAATGGTGGCAAAGAGCGTCACTTTAGGAGAGCAGTGTGTGCACTTGACCTCCCAAAGTCACTTCATTTTGATCCTGCCTTGCGAGCTGGTAAGCTGCTCATACAACTTTCAGCCTCATCTCCTCCGATGCCATAGGAGTTTTTACTCTTCCTTACCCAAAGAACAAACCATACCACCCTCTTCAAACATTTTAGGCAGGGCGGTATGTAGTTACTTAGGGCAACTGGGCCCTCCACTCTGGCGTAGTTTGAGCAAACGGTTTATGAAATGCCAAGATGAAGTCCAGCAACTCCTTGAACCACTTCTCACCAGCAAGAAGAGTGTTTTGATTACGGGGCAGGTCGCCTTTCTTTCTGGTGTCAAGTGACGGTTTCCCGATTGTATCCGTGCTGACGTTTGCAGCTATCCTTGGAGAGCAGGAACACAGAACGGAGTCAAAAATAGCCCGTTGGCTGAGTTCAGTTTTGCTCTTTGTCAATTTTGTTGCTTTAGCTGGTAGAAATTACTACTGAAGGCTTTGAACAAGTATTAAACATCAAGTTTCCTGGCATTTAAATAAACCCTGTGATTATAAGGAAAATCTCACATCTGTGTTTGCTTCTGCTTTAAAGATAGCTTCACTAAGATTTGGGAATGAAAAGTTGTTTTTTCTACTTTTATTAACATGACAGAGCATGTAGCAATATCCACTGTATTGTATATACTTTCCTCTATGAGGAATAGGTGGATGTTGTTATTTGTATTATCATAATAACTAACAGTCTCAATCATGGACTCACATTTCATCATATTTTTGCCATACAAGCAAAGAAGAAAAATAATCTCAACTACAAATGGTGAATCTACCACAGAAAAGTAAAGGATTTCCAGTTTAAAGTGATATATGTATTTCTATTATCAAATCAGTTCTGAACAACATTCTAATGTTAAAAATAAAATACAAAGCTATTAGCCATCTTCTTTTTGTTTTTCTTTTGGCTTGAAAAGGAGCTGATTAGACAGGTTCACCGTTGTTATCCTATATAGGTTCTAGTCAATACCCCTTTCAGATTTTCACAAACCAGAATGATGTTTGACATGTCCTTTACTATATGGGAATCTTTTGGCAGTTGAGTGATTCCACAGAGATTTAAACAAAAACCAACAATCACAGTAATGTTACTGTCATTTTAGGTCTGTAAGTGCATTGTTAAAGTTGACATCTCATCTGGCGTTTAATCTGAGAGTATACCAAATTTCTCATCCCTGTTCTGAGCCTAAAATGGAGAAAATATTTCACCATTTTCCCAGACGTAGAAGAAAATCACACAAAAATGGTGTCAGTCTGTGCTACAATCTGAATTACTTCTCATTATGACTAATATAGACAGGGATGTCTCCCTATGTAATAGGCCCTGCAGTAGAGAAGAAGTAACTTAAAGAGGACTGGAACAAGCTATGGATAGATTTTAAAGATACTGTGTATCAAGAAAAAACACAGTTTATGACCAGCATGAGGTGTTTCATTTATAACCAATATCAACATAACCATCTGATTCACAACTGACTAGAAGTTTTGCAGCTAAAATCCATTAGCTGAAGGTGCTATGACTCAGACCCTCAGAAGTGTTTAGCCACCTAACTCCTACAGAAATCAAGGCATCTAAATACCTGTGAGGGCAATGGCCTTGTCACTCCTTAATAAGAGAAAGGCTCATAAGGCTGCTACAGGTTAAGAATAACCAGAAATTGCAAAAACCACAGTCAGCTAATTAAGTGCTGTTTTCTGCAGATATATTAGTGCTCTTCACACCTTTGCTCCCAGATCTGCTCAGGCTGGTACTTTCAATCACAGAGCACTCAAGCTAAGTCTGCATTAGCAGGCTGCATTAGTAGAAGGCTGATTGCAGGTTGGTCTTGGCTTCTGGAATCATTCACACATGCCGGGTGCCCTAAATACATCAGAAGTGTCTTAAATTTTATTTTCACATTGTTTGAAAAACAGAGACAGGGGAACAACGTCCATTCCTCTACCCACTTATTAAAGCCCCACTTCTTCACAGCTTATCATCTTTGCAGTCAAAACAGATTGGGGAAAGGGCTGCAATATGACTCCAAGATTTTCCAGATGAGCCAGTGCAGAGGCCAAGGCAGCACACCTTTCACCAGGGGCTGTGCACTGCCGAGCAACTGAGGAGTTGTACCTGTGGCTTGCATGCCTGAGATCTGTCTAGCATGCATTTAGAAAGCCATCCTTTTCATCATGGGAGGAGGACCGAGTTTATCTTTGCACTTCTCCTGTGCTTCAAGTTCAGAGACAGCTACATCCACAGTACACGGCTTTGTGGTGTGTGTTGCATCCGTGTGCAGTCTGTGAACGAGGTGCCAAAACTGCTTGAGGAAAGCACTTGCCAAGAGCTACCTCGGTCGATAATTGGTTGGATGCACCATCTCTGCCCTGCGCTCTGCATGTTCCACGGCGAGGGTGCTCACGGCTACCATCCATCCAATACATTTCATGGCTGAGGAACTCTTCAACAATTGCGTATTGAGAAACGATACACAAAGACAGATCTGTCCCCAGTCCATCACTTCATATGCTCTAAAATGTCCTTTTTGGTTTAAACGTACATTTAAGCAAAGGAGATTTGGAGGGTGTTTGGAAAATTCCCAAACATCTTCAGACTCAGTGAAAAACTTAACTGGCAACAACGTTAAAAATACATTTAATTCATTAGTCTATCTCATGTAACTGATATTATTAAATGTAAGGCTTAGATTTGTTCCTTCAGTATCTAGCAGTTCATGTTTTCTGACGAGTCATCTCACTTTCCTGATTGCCCTCATTACAGGCTGAGGAAAGAGTGCAAGTCATTTCTTAAAATGTATCCACCGTACTAACACACTTCCTGACACTCATTTAAGAATAGCCAGAACAGCAATCCTCTTGTGTTAGCAAACTGCAGTTCTCCTGAATCTCCAATCACTAGCTGCCTCAGGAACATGCGTTATAACCCCCTCTCCCTCCTGCCTCAAAAGCCTTCTAAGGTGAAAGCAGAGCTGTCCACCCTCCTACTACAGTGAACTAATAAGATCATTTTAGGTGAATGATCTGTGCCCTTCATTGGCTCCGTGTCCCTTTCTGGTACACTGGGAGGTTAAAGATGTGATTAAAACCTTGAATAGGGTATTCTTCCTGGCACATCACAACAGTCGAAATCAGTAGAAGATTTTACAGTAATGCAGTAATGGTCCATATAATGAGGATCAGGCTGGACAATTGCCAGTGAAGACCTGATGGACTCTGTATTTCTGTTTAGGAAAAAAAAAAGGCAGAAAGTAGGCTTGATATTTAAGGGCTTCATGGCTCAATGGGAAATGTTTCTCTTGACTTATGTATTTCCTTCATGGAAGTGGCTATGGAGTTTATCAATAATGTCATTCCTAGAGGCAAATGATGTAAATAACCCACTTAAGAATGTGACTTAAAAAAAAGAAGTAATGTGAAGCCCTTTTGGGTAGAAGAAATGTCCTTCTGGATTATGCACATGACACTCCAGTGTTAAAATTAGGGGCTTATTTGAAATACATTTCTCTCAGATCTTTCTCCTGCTCTTTGCCAAGGCTTTCAGAGTGGGTTTTATTTTTTTCTTTATAATACCCTGAGGAAATACCACTCATGTTGGGTCAGCATCTTGAGCTGTCTAGAGTATTTTCAAGACTAGTTTCCAAGGTTTTGCCTCTAAGAAAATCAGTAGAAAGAGAAGCTCAATGTGAACGTACACTAACTAGCCACATCCTACTATCTTCCTCCCATGGCTAGTCCTAGTGCAAGAAGTTGCACAGAGCAGTAAAAAGTCACACTATAGTGTGAGTGGTGCACCACAAACTCACTGCACTTTTGCTTCCCTGACCAAAAAGGTCTTTATTATTATTTAAAAGCTGCCAAAACAGAGAGCCATAGCTCCTTCTGTCTTTTCCCTTGAATGTTTATTGCTGGCCTATATCAATGTTAAGTCCCTGTGTATGGTAGAACAGTACAAATTTGGAAGAGATTTCAGCCAGGATGCTCTCTAGTCCTCCAAGGAGGGTAAACATATTGCTCTAAACAACTCACATTACACCCATATGATGGTGTACAAAGATTTCACGCAGAGGTGTAAGAGAGATGCAAGCACACTGATATTCCTTTGACTATATAATAGGCTGAGTTACAACAGAGCCTTAGTTTTTAGGACACCAACAAAGGTGAGATCTTTCTCACCTTCTTTCTCTACTGTTAGTAAGATCTCCTGAGGATTATTTGTAATGACTCCTCCCAACAGGCGGGTCCATGAATTGGTAGTCACCACTGAGTGATCTATGAAAGAACTTAAAAGCAAAACAAAACAGTTTTCATGATGTACCTCACCCACCAAGCAATTCTGTGCAGGGATGGAAGTTTTTCTTCCTAATCTTGACAGACGATCAGCTTCTGCCTTGAAGCACTGGACTGGATTGGATTACACCAAACATTACTTCAGTTCATGTAACTCCAGACTACTAGTGATACTCAGTGACTTTGGTGTACAGGGAATTCAATCAAACATTTATACTAAGAGGGACTATTTACTTCAGTCCCTAGAGGTACCACTTTAAAAAAATTCCCTGAATATCACTGAAATTAATATTAAGACTTTATACCCTCATGTATTTTTGAGGATTTATATATGTTGAGATATCATTTTTCCTACCATTTATCCTCTTACATACTCCCACAATATCTCATCTGTGGCATTTTCCCAGATGGGGCCCACAGCAACGTTCTTGTAGCTTTTGGCTCACGTAACATTCTTGCTTAACAAAATCCTTGATTTGACGAGGTCTTCTTTGCTACACTGTCTCCTTTTACAGAACACCAGACATGACCCGTCCCTGGCATCCCACCGTCCCCGTTGGCTATGCGCCGCTCTCTGTGTACAGCACACCCCAAAAGCGGTCTTGGGCCTACTTCTGCTCTGTCCCCTACACTCCTTAGCAAAAGGAAGCCACGGGCATACCCACGCAAGCTATCACTACAAAAACAGCAGAACTCTGAGTTGGCATTCTGCATCATTGTAGGCAACAACACAAAGTGAAAGGCAGCAGATAACTGAGCTCTTTACTGCTACCCTACCATAATTTTCCAATTTTCAAGTATGTTCCGACTGGAACGAAGGGGCTGACAGCCTCTGTTCTGGCTTTGATGGGCTCTGCCTTAGATTTCTATTTTTGGGTGCTTAGTTCTTGATGTAAAGGCCTAATTTGAAGAGGCTGATCATTTTTGAAACTGAGCCTATATGCCTTTCACCTCTCTTCATTTACATGTGATTTGCCAAACAGCTGAAATGTGCATATGGTCATCACAAGGCCAAAATGTCTCTTCATCTCTTCTTCATATTCATTTTCACACAGCATAAGTTTTCAACAAGTGAATTTGGCACTGAATAAAGCCTGCTTGCCTCTACTGACTGAATGGGACTTCCTTCAGTCACCCTGCAAATGTTCACGTGTGGCAGACCTGATTTCATCTTTGGATACGCAAGCACAGCCTTGCTCCTCCTTCTTCAGTTTCTCCCTCCCATCACAAACTACTTTTCCTCCTTAACATCCCTTTAACTCGCACAGGGTCCTCAAGCTAAGCCATTTACTTGTTTACCTTTGAATTGAGTGCTAGTCATGCAGTCGGTGATGTACATTTTTTTTATAGGTATCCCATAGTCTCTCAAGGGCAAAACATCTACCAATTATTTCCCTGAACTAAGTCAGCTTTACTAAGTCAATCAGTGTGTTCCTATCCAGATACGCAATCATTCCCTACTTATCTCAACCTGCCAATTCATGCTGCACTTCTGGCAAACCAAGTTGATATTTAGATACTATTGAACAGCTCTTCACACAACTGTTTGCACACAGGTGTGCCATAAGGTTCTCTTCACTTGTTACAAATGTCTCAGGAACCTCAGCCAAATGTCCTTTGCATCGTGAAGATAACAAATCATCTGTGATTCTCCCAGAATATAAAAATATAAATCCCTATAAAAATGGATGCAATGGTCAAATTTGTATCGCACACTGTCATGGTCTCTATAAACCCTGTACCATAAAAGTAGTTTAAATAGTGTTTTATAAAGAAAAAAAAAAGAAAAAAAAAAAAGATGGGAAAAAGCATTGGGCAGTAGGAGAGTAAGCTAAAAATTTAGAGAATCATAAATAATTTTCTGTATATTAGAGAATGTTCCTTTTACACTG
The DNA here is from genome assembly GCF_028389875.1 of Rhea pennata. Taxonomy (NCBI): domain Eukaryota; kingdom Metazoa; phylum Chordata; class Aves; order Rheiformes; family Rheidae; genus Rhea; species Rhea pennata. The sequence goes on along the minus strand of NC_084670.1, from coordinate 8,113,877 downwards.
TATTCAACCAATTTTTCTAGGAAATGTCAACATAAAAGTGATTGCCATGTGTTCCCTGAAAATTGATGCTATACTTAGGAACACAAGAATTTAAAAAAAAAAAATCTGCTAATTAATGAAGAGCTTCCACTGCCAATTACTACAGCTGAGTTCTTTACCTACAAAAAATCTTCTAGAATTCTTTATTTAAAAATAATAATAATAATAATAATAAATATCAGAATTTTGCAATGTAAGTAAATTAGGAGTTCTCATAGGTGCAAAGTAGCAGTTCAACCCCAGATATTATCTCAGAGGAAACAGCATTCCACAGAGTTTATTCAAGACAAAGCTGGCTTCTCCATCTTGAAAATTTTTCTACAAGTCTATCCTCCATCTGTGCCTTGGCTTTGTCCTACAAATCATAGGCAGTGTGATGCACTGAATTTCAGAACTGCAATGTTTTCTTATTTAGATGCTACATATCTAATAAATAGCCCTTCCTTGTCTTTCAGTGATAGTGTGCAGCTTCAGTACAGAAATGGAAAAATCAGGAATATATCTAGACAGTGGCCTATCAACGTACCCGCTTTATTTTCATGTATTTAAAGTGCTTACAGAATACCTTACTAAACACTCAGTTCAGACTGTCTTCCTTATTAGGTGAGCAAACTACCTGGGAGAGTTACAGTCAAGTCCCCCAAAGCTGAGGTCAGAGCTGGACAACGTTGCAGCAGACGTATGATATAGCCCATACAGCTCACATACAGTCAAAACTCAATCCCCTCCCATCTTTTTATTTCAATAAAAATTATTGAATAAACACTTGTCCAGACATTATTTTCCAAATATGGCTATTCTGAGCTCCTGGCAAGGGAGTATAGACCACTAATCCCTTTCTGCCTCTAGTTAGGGTGGGATTTGCCTATGCACTGAAAGATGTTCTGAATCCTCCTGCATTTCCACTGTGAAATGAGAAATTTCAGAGCAGGTTGTTGGCCTCTCTCCTCTAGAAATGCCTATATTTCAATGGTAACCTAGGTAAAAAACTCAAATCCTCAGAGTATGTAACCAGGCCAAATGCACACAAGCTCCCTGTGACCTCAACAGGGATGTGCTAAGGAAAAATTCAGTTACGGCCAAGTAAAGCAACTCGAGATATGATCCACTATGCTTTAGTGTTAACCTTCTACATAACCCCAGAGTACCACCATAGCGGTAACACAGCCCTGTGAAAACCAAACATGCTGACTCCATGCCATACCATTCTGTTTCAGTGATCTCTACTAAGCTTATGCCTTTGGTTACTGCGCAGCAGCATCCGAGATAATGCAGTTGCCTCTCCAGCCCATACCACAGGAAACGCTGTATAGCAGTTCTGGTCATGGATATTAACCTTTTGAGACGCCCAATAACACCATATCGTGTATCACACTGTATCACTACTAGGAAAATATCAGTAGCCTTATACACCGATTAGTGCCTAACATATCTTTGTTAAAACATTTAATGAAGCACATATTGGGTCTGCTGATCCGACTGTCAATTTATTCTAAATGAATACACTTGCCAAAGTATTTAGGTGCCAAAAGCTGGAAAAGCTTCCAAGCTGATTTTTTTAGCTCAGACCATGATAGCTGTATATAAAACATGCCACCTGAAGTTCTAGTTGCCTGAAAATCAAGAATGCCAGGTAGTTCAAGATCATACTTTTCTATGACTTCCCCTGAAATCACTCCTTGGCTTGATCACAACATGCAAAAATGACAGGCCTAGCAGATCACTATTTATAACACAGAGCAGATGTGTTAATTTTGTGTTGTTAGCATAACCTGTGACCAGGAATGGAAAAATGGCAATTATAAATTTGTTTGGGTTTGCTTTGCTTCTTTCCCTGTTCGGCACCTTTCACGTGCAGTTAAACTAACAAAGCTTAAGGAGTTAAAAAACTCAGAGGGAGCAAGACGCCCCAAAGTGAATGTTACAATGGAGAAAGTCTGTGTTTCATTGGCAGCAGATCTATTTTAGGACATTTTCATTCCACTCCTGCTCTTATACTCGTCTATCTGCCCAGCTACGTGGCACATCAAATATGCCGCCATGACCTTGCTCTAACCGAAGGACAGTAACGGGCAAGAGGGCAGGGAAGAGCATGAATGAACACAAGCAGCCAGGAATGTGGGAGTCAAGGCTTTCTTAAAACAAAAATAAAAAGATAAACTAATTATCACTTGTGAAATTGATAAATGATAAACCAGACTCTATTTAACAGTCTTAATGTTGAGGACAGATGTTCTGCATGCATGTCGGATGTGCTTATGCTGGGCTCTCTACTGCTGCTCCTGGCTTCTCAGATCATTACTGCTATAAGCAAGAGCAAGACATTTATCTCAGCCAGTGGCCTTTCCCTTCTCATCAATTCAGGGAAACAAGGTCAGCCACCTTCATCTGGCCTTTAACGCACAACGCCCATCTCACAGATCCTCCAGACTGGTAGGACAACGGTTCTTTAAAGTCTTCTCCAATAAAATAAGGAAGGAATTTGTATATCCCAATGTTAAAATAGGGGCTGGAACAGGGATTCTCAAGTATGTTAACTGATTCTGGCAACTCCATTCTAAGAACCTTGTCAGAGGGTCTTGGCCTGACCAGACATTATGCAGTTGTATGTGACAGCAAATCTCCCTCCGGCCTATGCTAACACTTGGCTTTGCAGCTGCTGAACAGAGCTGACTCCAAGGAGCTTTCACAGACCAAACCCCAGGGAAACTAATAACGTATGGATCGAGCCCGGCGTGTTAAAAGAATCCTTCTGAAAACTTGATAAATACTTGCTCAAATGACAATGCAGTCCCAGCTGCATGTTTAACCCTAGTCCATAATCCTTCCAAATCTTCACTAAGGTGCTTCAGGGAAAGCACCTCTCTAGCACTCACAGCTGCTCATCAGAATGACCCTGATAACCCAGACTCAAAAAATAAATACACAGATATAATAAACAAATGAAACGCAAACTTTGCAAACTAATGTTAAAAAAACACTTCAGAATGGAGACACTTATAGGACAGACGTGTCAAAGGACCATTAAAGGGCTCATTTAAAATGACTGAAGTCAGGAAAACTCCGAAGTTCAGCCGAAACATCATCTTTCACTTATCCTCTTGTACCTGCACATCACAGATAATAGTGCCTTTTCTCAGACGAGACTCTGAACAGGGGGTGACCTTATGTACCAAGTGTACTGCAATAACTAAGTACAGCAGCGGTGATTTGAAGATGGCATTTCAGCCTTTAAATGAATTTCCCACATTTCTTCAGTTTACGCCAGACCCTTAGGTTAACTTATCTTTTCTCTGACCACATACACAGCTAGATGTTCAGAAACTTATTCATATGCAAACACATAAACTTGCATATGCACATACAGACATCAGTCAATTACTGCATTATAAGATTATCTGCATGGTCTCTCATTAAACATTTGTTTTCAGGAAGACAGACAGAATGGCTGCTCCTCATGCAGCATCCCTTCGCAGCCCTTGTGCAGAGAATCCAAGCAGCAAACACACGGCCAAAACACCTGGACTGGGCTGACGCTGCACCATTAGGAGGAGTCAATAATTCTGTAAATCCAGCAAGTAATTCGAGGTCACTTTGCTCACAAATGATTTTTTTTTTATTTGTGTGTGTGTGTGTGTGCGCGCATTCTTAATGCACTATTTTCCAAATAGCTCTGTTCAACAAACATACAGAAAATATTGGCTGAATAGTATATGACTCCTGATGTAGTTATGAGACTGACTTTGTCTAAGCACAAAATAATAACAGAAGAAATAATATAAAGGCTTATTTTACAGATAACTACTGCAGGAAAAAAAGCTAATTTTTACATAAATGGTTCAGCACTGTTAACATGTTTGTACAGTATACACCTTGGCTGCACATCAGCTGTTATTGGATAGCAGAAGCTGTATCCATCTGTAACTTTCATTAAAATAGAATGCCACTGCGTAATTATATTTGCATTTCTTTCTTTTTTCTGTTTTTTTTATAAGATACCAGTAAATCATTCTTTCTCTGTTGGACTACACATAATATGTGCAATCTGCATTTACAGCTAAAAAATGGGTGCACAGCATCAAAGCATAGCATGGAAATTAAGCATGATAAAAACAGAACAGAAGAAACTGAAACATCAAATACCTCTTACTCGATATGTCTCTGCCACTTACAGCACCTTCAAATTTAAAATAGACTAAAAGAGCTGTGTCTGTTCCAGAAAAGAATATGTATCAGGCGTTTCCATATTAAAATTATACACATATCTAATTTCCAAAGCAAACATGGATAATTCCATTTTTCTCCTGTCGCACAAAACAGACTGCTCTAGAATGACTTTAAGTGAACAATTCAGAATAAAACTGTACTTCAGGTAGCGTGTAGTTTAGCCTTGCTGACCAAGGAGTAGCAGGCAGACAATACTTCACATTTTGAGCTTCAGTCACTCCTGGAGCTGGCTGAGTTACAAAGAATAATTCTGATTCTCAGCAAGTTTAACATATTTTCATGCAAGAAATAATTTACTCTGTTGCACCCCCTAGTGGGATTACTTCATAGTAATCAGATTCTCCCTATTTTGTTATTTTTCTATTCATAGTACACCTGTTAAATATGGAGAGTCACAAAAGATCATGAAGTCCCCAGATTAAATTTCCTTAAGGTTAATTGGCATTTCTCTCTTTCGATGATGGTTTCTAATAGTGAATATTAAGGCATGTAGCATTTTTTGATATGTACATATTTGAAACAATCATGAATTTGAGGTCCTGATTTTTGAGCTAGGTCCTATTTTCAGTTTAAATTCAGAGTATAAGGATTTTCCATTCCAAGAAAAAATTATTCATTCTTTCCTTTAAGGTCAAGCCATACGTGTAATAAGGAGGGCTCCAAACCGAGGAGGAGAAAATGCGGGTTTTGCACGTTATTAATCCTAACTATCCTAGATGTGTTCAGTAAGTTTTTGCATATTGGAAAATGGCAAAAAGTCACAGTACCGTTAACATCATTATTTGACTTAGTGTCCATGTGGCTCCTACCTCAAAGGACTTCTTCTGGAAAAGATCAGACCCACAGTAAATGAAGCAAAAGGTGAGCAAACACAGTTACCAGGACTCACATCCTGAAAAGCTTTAAACCCATACTCACCTTTGGCTGTTGGGCTGATCCTGTTCTCACTGCAAAGAGATATTTGTCAGTGCTATTAACAGGAGCCGGCTACGGCTCGCACGTTCAGTGAGACCTCTCCTAACGCTTCACACGAACCCCATCTCTTGCGAGACCAGGCCCAGTTAGGAGCTCAGAGCAGCTGCCGCTTGCTGGAGTTCAGGGCTGGTAACAACAGCTGAGAGCTTCCCCCTTGCTCCAGCTTTCTTCCGCCTGATGCAGAAGTAGCGAGGCATAAAAGTGTCCCGAAAGCCCCAGCCCCAGCCGGGGAAGTCTCCCAGCGGTGGGTTGAGCAGCACAGCTGCACTCCTCTTCTCTTGAGACCCCTCTGCAGGCCCTGGCCTTGACCAGGTGTTCAAGGCAGGCTAAGGCACTGGTGTGGAGGAGCGGCTAGGGCAGTCCCCAAAGGCTCTCAGCGAACGCACAGCTCTGCGGGGCGGCTGCCCCTGCCCATAGGCCATCGGCTCCGTTCAGTCTTCCTGCCGCTCTCACCCGGGAAGGTTTTTAAAAATACGTATAAGGACATACAGACAAACCCAAATTGTCTTCCACACTGTATTATGATTTAGAATACCAAAGCATTTCCAGCAAGTCCTGACATTAGATGGCAAGAAGGAGCAAACAAAGAGGTCCAGCTTATCTTCTGTGCTTAGATGTATCTTATAATAGAATATAAAGGAAATCAATATTCCCATCATAAATCTTGCTTACTCTCCTTATAGAGGTGATGGCTGACTTCCACGTGAAAATGTCAAAATAAAAGCGCTTTGCTCTCCAAGAGACTTTGGTTCAATCAGGCATAATACAGCACAAACAACCCTAATGTAAACAAATGCACTGAGCCTGTGAGCATCCACAGATGATAGGGCTGTGAGTATCTACCTACTGACTAAGAAGACATACGAACACCTTACTGTTACCACTCACCAGCACAAGCGTGGGCTTTGTGATCTGATGAGTAGTGATTTTCTCTCATTCATTAATATTCAAAATGGGGAGGGGTACTTCTTTGCATCCCCTTTAGATGGTTGACCGAAACATAAACAAGAAAGACCATCCGTCAGAGAAGGCTGACTCTGGCTCGCTGCCTGTATAACGACGATAATAAGACATTCTCAGAGCGTTGTCCGTGTTAGTCGTCCGGGAACGCACGCGCTCTTCGGAAGACATGATTCTGTTCCGGTAAACCCTCGTGACGCAGCTACTGCGCTTCTGCTTCTTTGTGGCTAATACAGACCACGTCCGATCGGTCAGAACAGAACACACAAAACTTGCAATTTCAACTATAAAATGTGTTAATGAAACTATGGGTATGTGCTTCAGATTAAAAAAGAATCATCACTAACAAATAAGCTAAGAAGGTCATTACCACTTCACATTAATGAATTACCCATAAATTGTTTTGAGAAAATAGCTTCATTGTGAAACCAGGACACTGGAAAGAACAACATTACGTATAGAGAATTAAATTCAAGAAAATCTATCTGACAGACAATAAGCTCAAGAAGTATGTATTTCCAATAGCAGGCATTTGCAATTCACAATAATTTTATCTGGGAATGTATCTGAAACAGCAAGAAAACATAAGTGAAGGTTTTGTAGGAAAGTGTTGATAACAGAGGGTAAAAGGATGAAGATAATAAAAATAAAATTTCTTCCAGTAACCTGATGGCAAAAACGAAAACACAGTGTCATCAATATCCATGACATCTGTGGAAAGAGTCGTCACAATGCTGAAACACTCGTATCTCATTTTCTCCGTTAAGGTAAGCCCTAAGATCTGGCACCTCTGTTTCTCGTTAGAGTGTTGTCAGTGGGTGAAATTCAAGGACTGTGTGTTACTTATGTTCTACTTAAGCCTACATTTACCCAGGGTGCGTACTATAATGTTACCCATAAACGATTCTTTAGAACATAGGCTTTTCTGTTAAACCTGTTTTTTCTCCAGATCTTAGAGGTACGTTATGATTTCAGCGATGTATGCATAAAAGTGACTCCTTACAAACATCATAAATTTGAGTTTAATTTTCTATAGCAGGTTTTCTTTTAATTTTAGGATGCGTTCCCCCTTTCCTTACACTCATGCTGATATTAACACCTGTGCAAACTGAGTGTAAAATGCTATCAGATCAGAATTCCCCAATCACATCAGTGGTGGTCCGCTTGGCACAGATGCAATTTATTATGAGATTAAGTACAGTGCTGAATCAAGCCTTCTGTATTTAAAAAAAATAGCACACTCCTTCACCTGCAGATACCATCACCAGATTTAGGCATAAATGGAAATAATGTGTTGAGCTCATGTTAAATTCTCATGGATTCCTGTAACTATTAGCAAGTAATCATGTGGCTGGAAGGCACTGTTTAGGAGGAATCCAAGAATAACGAAGTTGTTATAAATCAGAATAGAAATCAGGATAGAAATGCACAGACATGGCTGTTTCAGGAAAATGTCACAGTGCATAGCTATTATTAATCTCTCATTTTGAAAAATCTTAAAAATATGCAAAATGTAATGGAAAAATATTCAAAAAGTCCTGAGTCATGACAGTGTAACTATATAACTCGGTAAGGAAATAGTATAACCCCAAGTTTTAATCTTAAAGAATTAATCTTAAAAAATTAATCTTAAAGGTTGATAATTCAAGGAGAAAAATAGCCTGAGTTTTCAACTCTGAAAAACACACTTCATAAAAAGATTCCCTGTGTGACATGAATGCTGTCTATAATGTGTAAACTGTTTAGTGGAAGAATAAATTATCAGCAAATTAATTGGACATAAATAGAACGCTCTTACGTGTTTGGTTTTAGCTGTCAGCAAACTCAGCACTCAGGGCTGATCATCAGCGTTGTTTTATTCAATCAAATAAGAGCCTTTATATTATATAGTGTTCTATATTCTGTAACTAGAACTATTATAATTTGAGCTGAAGCAGTTATCTTTACTACCTTGTGAATACAATCTGACAGAGTCACAGAAAATGCTGATATACTTAGGATGACCTTCTTTGGTTCAGTAGTGTTACAGGCGCAGGGTTTTTTTTTTTTCCTTTTTTGTTACTAGGAAGGAGAAAATTACATTGGGCTAAAATGAATACTAATGAAACTCCTTAGTTAGCTTTCTTTGTGATAAGAATAAAAAATTGGAGCTATGTTCCTCTAGAATCTCAAGCAATTTTTGTCCTTTATTCTGATAGAAAGATTACTGACAGAAGAGAAGGAGAGCAAAGTAATTTCATAAAATATCTGCATTTTTAAGAATGCTTTTGTTGCAAAAATGTTGGTGTGCAATTTCTTCAATCTACTTTTAGGGCTGTAAAGAAAAAGTACCTATTTGTTCTGCACTGCAACAATGCCAGCTGCATTCAATCAACTAAAAAGCTGCAAGCCATAAACCTTCCTCCACAGCTATAGAAGAAAAAAAGGCAGGGCCATAAAAATTCATCAGGATAATGTAGAGATGAGGCGCGTTTGAATCACCATCCCTGCAATCAACCAATCACTCATCCTGTGGCATTTACAGCACATCTCATTCCCCTGTTCCTTAAGGACAATTGATTTTCCTGATTCCATTAGCATAACGGCAAGGAAAATGACTGCAGTGCAATATTTCTGGAAACTTCCAACAAGTATGCTGTGTGCTGGAGTGTGACCATAATAATAAGCTACCTAGCTAGAGACTGCGTGTGCTGCTGCTGCTGCTGCTGCTGCTGCTGCTACGGCACCGCAGCCGAGTGGGAAGGACACAGACTAAGCAATTTGGGGCTCGAGCGCAGAAGGAAAGACAAAAAAAAATGTTCTCGCAGAATATAAAACAAAAACTCACTTAAGCAAATAAACATAATTTCAAGGCGGGCGGATCAGTAGGCAACGTCTAGCAGGCCCTGAGCGTTATTGTGTTATGGTTAATAATTCCATTTTCTGAAACATTAGTAATACTTCTGCATTCCTTGATGGCTTTTAGACTCCTGGTTTTGCTTAGGTTTAAGACAGAAGAAAATGAAACTTTAATACACAGTTTCCTTATAAATACACAAGAAGAATGCATCAGTGGATTCCCCAAAGAACTTAGAAGCATCCACAGTATCACACAGTCATCAGCACCACGCAGGGGTCTCCACATTTTTCAGCTTTCTCTCTAAGTTCAGTGATAATATCCATGCTAGCTTAAATTATTCAAGATGATGAAACCTTATTGGTGAACATGCACTGCCTAAATTTAAAACTGTACATTATTATCTTCCCGTGTAAATGTATTTTAAGGATGTGTTAAGCTTTTTGAAGTGTAATTCAGAGACTGCGGTATCTCAAACAACATAAAATACTTTTCATCTTGTGAAGGATCCTTTAGACTTCCAAGGTCCTATCTGTTGTACATTTTTAAGTCCCTTTATAGTTTCAAACCCAGTGGGTTACGCATGTTAAATTCAATCCCTAAATTGAATTCAAAGTTGATACAAGCCTGCCTGCAGAACTAAGAAAAGTCTTCCTATTATAAGTACCAAAAGTCAATATGTTTAACCCCCTCATCGATATGCTTTTTTTCATATATATTATTCCTAGAAATACTCCAGTATTACTCATGCCAATGAAAAAAAGAGAACTTCAGTTGCATCCCACGACACAGTTCTCAGCATGGCCCAGATTCTTACAAGCCTTGTTTTTTACTATTATTATTTTACAACTTATAAGTCCTATTCATAAATCTGAATCCCTTATTCCTAAGCATGGTAGAAATGCAGAATTGTTACAGAGAACTCAAAACTTATATATAAGAAAATACTGCAATAGATAAAAGAAGATGGAGAGGTGTTGGCTCATGAGACTAAAAGTCCCAGCATGGTAGCAGCCTTGTTGCTGGAAATTTTGATGTCAGAAGGAGATGTCAGTATGTTGGGACATTTTAAAGGGACGGGTAGATGGAAAGGGACAAGGTCTGGAGTAGGTGACAAGATTCAGTATGGAAATGGTAGCTGAATTTTTACTTGCGAATGGTAACATCTGAGGATAATTTTAGTCACACAGTCACAGAGGATGCAGCAAGACTACTTATGGTCACAAAACTATCCTGGGCACTTCAGTGGAGCATCCACAGCCTGCAAAGCGGATTAGGGAGCACTGAGCCCTCAACCTGACATGCAGCAAGGCTGCAGAACCAGGAATAGTCATGGCAAATGCAGCCGTAAGAGCACAATTACACAGCACAGTGCCATGTCTCACTCTGAAAGCCAAATGGTTCACCAGGAGCTGGGACAGGCAGCGATAAACCACACCTCATGCCTCTCTGGAACTGAACTCCTAGCAATGATAAATGACCTTAAAGATGCCAAAACACCCAATGGTGCTTCCCCCCCAAAGACACTGAATCACCGTTAGTATGAAGCGACCTGCAGTTTGCCGTCTTCTGCACGAGACAGCCCCTTTTACCCAGGTGCTGAGTGGAGCGTCCCTCACTGAAATGCCAAATGGCACATCCACGATGTTGTGGATGCTCAGAGAAGTCTGGGCAAAAAAGGAAGGGGATCTGGCAGATCCTCGTCTCAGGACCCTAATTCCTCATCTCGGGGATATTAATGATAGCTGCTCCTGAACAGAGAGAAATCTTGTGCTATATTTCAATTTTCCCCCAATTTGGAAACAAAAACAAAGAACAAAAAAAAAAAGGAAGGCTAAAGCCCCTGCCCCCAAATCTCAGCCCACTGCCCCCAGTGTTTCTCCCTTCACCAGCTGCTGTTCTCTGATTGACAGCCTAGACAAAGCAAGCACAAGTTTGGATATGCTTGAAACAATTAGCTTTCTAGAAAGACTTCTGTCACCAGTTCTGTCCATCTTTCAAAGTTAGAAATTCCTCTAATACACTGTCCATATCATTATGCTAAATAATAGCAACTATTCTTAATTAAAAGAGATCACTGGGTGTAGCTTTCCATCATCACAGCAGCCTACAAAGAACCACAGGATGGTCAGTTCCATTTCTGGGTGATTAGAAAAGAGAAAAGAAAAAGAGGAATAAACCCAAATCTCACTAAGTATCTAGCCTCCCAGAGACAGAAATTCAGAGAGCCTCATGCTCTTTGCTCTGTCAGCATCATAAAAAGTCCATGCTTCCAAAAGCCAAGAGTTTGTTTCCGTTGCTCACAGTGCGTGATTTTGTCCACCCAGATCGGTCTACGCTGGCCTGCGGCTTAGGGGGTTGATTTCTCTTGTTTACATTTCAACTTGTTATTTTACATATTGCTTTTAATCCATCAAGAACCAAAGCATTTTTCAAACTGTATGTGGGCTTCAAGTAACCTTTTCAACAGAAGGAAAATGGTCTAACAGACAGGTCAGAGGTTCCTACTCCAGCAGCTCTGAGTTCACCCTGTCTGACACTTGCTTAATGTACAGACTTAGGCAAATGACCTAGCTTCCCTCTGGCTCAATTTTCTCATGTATATAATGAGAATAATGATATACAGTAGCATTTCAGGAGCCTTATCAATGATTAGTTGATATCCAGGCAGCAGTGTGACACCGTGGTCTGTTTCTTTAAGAGAGTGTCCGGGGCAGGAGGGGAGGTTGCATCCACTTAGTTTCTTTGACACGCACTTTTAAAAAACAAGGTGCTAAATAACTGCTGAGCGCATATTTATCACCATCACCAACACAGCCATTCTGGAGTCTGCTTAGCAGAGAATAGCAATACTTTATAGACAAAAGAAGAAAGGGAAAATCATGGGGGCTGATTCTCTGTTCCCCAGTGCCCATTCACCCCACCAAAGTACTCCCAGCTTGCTGCTGTCAGTGTGTCACACCCAGGTGATACTCACTGCGACCAGCCAGCCGTACAGGACTTTGCTGGGCACGGGCTTCAGCGAGCCGCGGTTCGGGCAGCCCCGCAGCCAGCCCAGGAAGGAGTCGTCCACCGGAGAAGGGCTGACCGGGCACGGCGTGAGCCCAGCACCATTACACACTGTCCTCTCCCAAAGCGGACTCAGCTTGCTAAAAAGGACGAGTGGATGAGGCTCACGGTCCCCAGCTGCAAAGGGCTTTTGGTAGCCTGTGTAATTGAGAGCAGTCTGGATGTAGGTTATGCAGGGAGTCAACACGCTACTATCCGAGCCTGGGCCACAGCACCACAGAAGTGGCTCAAAACCACAGATCTTCTTGCAACACCCTCTTGATTTGTGATGTGCACTTGTTGATCCACAAACACAAGGCAGATTCACTCTATTGATTTAAAATTTAGACATCCAGAACACAAATTTTATTCATAATGGAAACAGGCCAGAACAACAAAACATAAACATAAAGAAGGAAAAGTATCGTGTGTGATTTTATAGCTGGTCAGGAACTCAGCTTTATAGTTTCCTTGAAAAACAGCACTATCAGCAAATGCACCCTACAGCGTGAGGGCATCAGCTCTAAACCAACTCAGAGGGAAATGCAAATCTATTAAGTCAACACCAGTTGTCTGTGACCTATTTAGTCCTTATCTGCCCACAAGCTTACTCTGATTTACTTAAAGCAGTTTATCTAGGCTGAGCTAAGCCCCTGTTACTAATTGAATAGCACCTTGTTTCAGTTTGGCCTAAATGTCTTAAACTCGGCTAAAAAAGTCCAGTTTAAAAAAAATTGTCTACACAGCTATCTGCATTGCTTTAACTAAGCTGTTTTTAAATTAAATGTTAAATTAATCTGCATTAATTGAATCTCCTTAATTAAGGTGCATGTTTGAGCCAAGGATATTGTCTATTTGTGTGTTGACCAAAGTTACTGGTAAGCCAGCATGATCCAGAGTAAATCCAGTGGGCAAAAGACCCTTCACATCCCTACTGCTTCTCTTCTGTTTTGCTTCCAGGCATCAGAACCATAAAGCCTCCAGATCCACTGAAGTGTGCTGAACCTTGATCCTGGAAGTGCTGTCACACAGAGTGAAAATGAGGTACATGAAGGCATGAATAATGTATATCACATTGCGCTATATAGCTCCATAGCATGCAAATGTCAAGAACTGGATCGTCAGCACAATATTCAGCCCAGTTCGTAGGCTGGATATAGTACTAGGTACTGTTCTTTATTTTTCTTCATTCAATATCACAAATGTCCCCTAGGCAAGTTAGCAGTTAAGGTCAAAATACTGAGAAATGCCCATGACTTCAGGAGCCAAACCTGAGTCAGTCCAGGCTGGGCCAAGGAATCTGGGCTCTAGTATAACGCCATCTGTCTCACCACCAACACTGACATTCAGCAGACAAGGAGATTCACCTCCTCCTTTCTGACCTCTTACCCACGTTTCCCAAAAGCTGACATTTTCCCAGATTCATTGTAATGTGTTCCCTCCCCTCAACCACTAACTGTGCTTTTGTCTTTCCTCCATTACAGTAAACTTCTTCCCAGCTTACCCCACAAGGTCACCACCACCTTCTGTCCACTCAACATGTGCTTCTGCTAGCAGCTTCCCAAACCTCTGCACTTTTTCAGCTATCTACAGGACACCTCAGATCCTTTCAAATCCCTCAGCAATTGCATTCCTGCCCACATATAGGCTCAGGGAGGAAAAAAAACAGAACAGGTATTGTCAGGAAAAAATGTTATGGAGGAGGAGGAGAGTTTCCACATTTTTTGCCTTCCTCATTTTTCCAGTCTTATTTCTTCTTACTCCCAGCATATCTTGTCCCCCATCCCAACTTTCCCCATAACCACTCTTAATTCCTTGCTCACATGAGTACTCCAAGCTTGCTGGGAGAGCTGACTCTAAGGGCAAATACTTGCCACGCAAGCCACATGGTAGTGGGAAGAGGTAATGATCCTCATCTTAGCCCACGACTCCCACAAGTTTAGTGCTACCTCTGGTTGCAGGAATAGGCCTTTTCTCTTTCTCCATCACCTCCTGGTCACTCCATGAACTGCTGCTCACGTTTCTTCCCTTTCTGGAGGGACACACTCTTACAGGCTCGTGTGGATGATGGCAGTCTGCCGCTCTAGGATCTACTACCTTCTTTTACCTGTAGAGCCTGATTCCTTATTTAGGGATGAATTCTGCCTGCTCCTCTGCAGGCCCAAAGGGAATCCAGAAAAAAGGGCAACATGGTTCCTCTTGTATATGCAGGACATGATTTGTAAAAGAGCAGGGCAAATTCAGCAGTCCTCCCACCCTCTACCATGTGGCATCATTGAAGGCCAGGGTTTTTATGCTACTGTGAAAAGAGGAGGCCAGGAGAGACAAGACTGGTGAGGTGACTAAGAGTCCAATCAATTCTGTTGTTACTTAGGCAAAACTTCTCTGTTTAGAAGGAGGTGTCTACCTCTGAAGAACAGCTACGTTCTTTAAGTAGAGGCCTCTTCTTTTCTGTTTGCAATGTGCATTTTAACAGCTGTAAATTGCTCTGCGCATTAGTCAGGTGCACAATTAATAAATAATAATAATAACTGGATGCTGGTTCCATCTGGCAGGCGCTGCAGAGCTCAGCCCTCAGCGTGGTTCGGTGATGCTATCAGGCGTGCACTCACCAATCAGACACCATCAGGCCACTCCAGGGCTGCTGGTATCAGACACTCTGGGCAGCACAACAGGCGCAGGCAGGGGCGGGGTTTGTTGTTCAGAAAGCTGCTAGATTTATTTAGTATCGTATAAAAGCTCTTAAAAAAAAGAAAAAAAAAACTTCCTTTCTCTTAACTGCCTGCCAAGAAATTACTTGGGGGAATGGGGAAAATGCTCTTTAAAAGGCTATTAAATGTTATTGTTAAAAGAAAAAGGTGCCCATAATGTGATGCCTTCCCCAGAGCAGTTCTGTCCTCTCCCCAGAACAGCATCTCAGGCTTCTGTTTGTTTTGCACTACCAAACTGAAGTTGACACTGTGGCTCATGATAAATTGGTGCTTGATGTCGTTGCCAATGCTAATAATTCTCCAAAAGGAGACTACTTGGTTTTTGTAATTGCTACAGCAGCTACAGCAGGAACTCATGAAACAATCTTAACCCTTTCACTATCTCAGAGGAAGAAAACTCCCTTCTTTCTTCCAGTATTTGGGGTGAGAAACTTGTTTAAATAATACTCAACTATTGTTTGTTCATTGCTGCATGTACGAGTAGAATAACAGAATTGCCTACAAGCAAGACTTGACTCTGCGAGGGTGGAAGCTTGCTGGAACGATACTTTATCCAGTTCAGTTGCCACATCCCAAGATCATGAGCATTACAAATTACTGCGGACCAAAATTTCACAGCAAGCATCCTGTATCATCTTTAATCATTGCCTCCCTCATGCCTCCATTTCTGGGGAAGTTTGAGATTGATCTGAGGCTGGTATTCCAGTCCAAATCTACTGAATAAGCTATATACAAAGCAGTTTATTCAAACTACTTCAAAAAACAGTTAAGCTCATAAGTAAGAAAGAAAACCTGGAATTTATAACATTTGGCAGCTTTGAGCACCTGATCTATTTGGTGTAAGTATGCAAATAGTGCATACATACCTACACAAAGGCTAGAAAAGTTGCTTCTGCCTGGTGCCAGAGCTCAGTATCCTTCCTACAGCAGTTGATGAGCTGGCACCAGCTCTAACACTTGACTCAGATTGGATCTGAATTTATTACACTGTTTTAAGCAGACAAAAAACTATAGCAAAAGAAACAGAAGGCCCTGATTTCACATCGCTGGCACTGATTTGACAACAGGCAGATCTTTTTCAGCACTGGGGTTTCTGTCTTACTGACAGGAAAGTAAGAAGGAACTGATTTTTCAATTATTTGGTTTCAAAAGCCTCGTAATGTTTAAGTCGGCACCTGCTGTACATACAGCCCTCGGGTGACATCACAGCTTTGAGGTTCAGTGTTGAATGTGGAAGTTATTACAGTGGGTGGGGAAGAGGGAATCAGTCATTTTACAAATCAGACTGACAGCTAGCACTCTGAAAGGCAGTTACCAGTAGCTGTCCTGGCTTTGAACTGCAACAGTTCTGTTTAAAGTTAGATCAGGAGTATAAACTCCTCATCCTGCTTTAAGCTTTTTTAATAAAAATTCAAAGTGAAGAGCTGTCATAGCCCTGAGTAAAAGCAATTGAAAGAGCTACAGTTGGCTACAAGTCTGGAGAAAGGAAATTTTCTTGTTAAATTTCTGACAGTGGTGGGAAGAAAACGCAAAAAAAAAAAGAAAAGAAAAAAAGGGGGCAACGTGTCAAAAAGAAAAAAATAGGGACTGGTTCAATTTGTTGTTGTTAGAGGACATGCATAATTACCAGCACTTTGAATGCCACTTGGATATACAGTAATCCTTTTAACATCAGTACACTCAAATTCTGGCAGGCCTTATACCCTCCAGGTATACAAACTGTCCCAATTCCAATACCATGGGAAAACCACAAAGACACCCTCTATCAACACTGCAAGTGGGATCTCAGCTGAAGGAGGAAATTCCCGCCTGATACCAGGATCAGGCTTGCTCTTTTCGTTCCCGCCCTGCCCAGTGGCTCTTAGAAAGCACCGTGGGTGGAGTGATCTGTGCTGTGTGCCGCAGATGCCTGCAGGAGGGGATGGAATTACCTGTTCTGGGAGTGGCTGTGTGGGGATGTGAAGTTCAAATGAGTAAAACAGCTGCAAAATACTATACATTAAGAAAAGAGAAATAATGAAACCCCAGAGTTATCCCTTTAACAACTCTTACTTTTTATTTGAAAAACTTAATCGGGAATTTTTATTACTCCCAAATAGTGTTTTAAAATAAAAAACCATCCCCTCTAAGCTGCCTTTGGCATATACTGCTGAAATTTGCAGATGGAAGGCATTCTTACAGACAGCGCTTCCTAATCCTTCCAGGAGTTGGAGTAGGGGCAAGGAAACCTCTGGGGTAAAACAACGGGAGCAGAGGTCTTGTAGGACAAGACGACGATAAATTCCAAGGAAGCAAGAAGGGCAAAACATCAGAGGAAGAGATTCTGGATTAAGGAAGCAGAACTGCTGCAGAAGGGGAAGTCTTGTGGGAAAATAGCATAGCAAGAGAGGTAGGGCACAGCAGAGGAAAATCGCAGAGTGGCAGAGCCATAGGGACAAATGTGTAGATAGCTCTTGCAATCTTAGAAATAGAATTGCAGTAAAAGGGCCAGGAGGAGACAAATATAAAGGCAGTGAATCTGAGGGAAGGTTATATCTGCTAAGTTATAAAATGAAGTTTACAACCAGGAAAAGTCTCTAAGACAAGCCTGGCCATATCTCAGAGCTGCCATACCATCACAAAGTCCTTGAGGTTCATTCTTGGGGTTGACAGCCACGGTCTATTATATCTGTAATCTTCTATATGTAATCTTCACCAAGTTCTTGCACTCATCACTAGTATCTGGGCCATCACGAGTCAGATCTAAACTGACAAGCTGCAGCTACTCCTGGGTCAGAGCAGTAAAGATTCCTAATTCACCCTCTGTTTTCCTCCAAAATTTCCTGTTCTGAGCTGCTGCTTTCTAAAGCTTGTCTCTAGTTAAAGGTTATTGTTTTTGGAAGCTTCAGTAAAAACAATTAAAATTCTACCAAGAAAAAGCAGAGAGAAATGTATATATGAGTCTTTATGGGGAAAACAAACCCAGCCTTTAGTATATTTAAACAGATGCAGAAACAAATTGATCACAAAAGACAGATGAAATCTGAACTGAAAATTGACTTTGCTAAGGAAAGGTATCTTCAAGTATTCATGCCAACACTGGTTTCAATTTCACCAAATTATAAGCCTAGATTATAAAGTTATAAACCTATATAAAGCATATTCTCTCTAACTATGTAGTAACTCTTTAAAACTAGCTGCTAAGGCAGAATCCATTTTACCACAGCTGGCTAACTTAGGATAGCAGCCAAAGAGTGACATATGTCACAGTCCTGAAATAGCTCTAAATTAGTTGACGTGAATATTGCTGACAGTGAAACCTCAGCAACACATGGTGCAGCACAGGCCTGACAAGCTGCCTGACTCCTTGGACAGGTTTCACAAGTGATGCTACGGTCTGCGCTGCCACTGTTAAACATGCTTGCAGGTTTGAACAAACTTCTGGCTGAAGCTCAGCAGTGCCAGTGCAGACATGGTGTTAGCTGTTCCCGCACGGGTAGCCTCCGGTGGGGCAGAGTTAAGGGCTCCTGTGTAGCCCAGCTCTTGAACGTTGAGATTCCTTGTTCTGACTCTGACTTGACTTTGAGTTCAAGTCAAAGCTTGCAGTAACCTTTTGACCTTGTGTTTTTGTATAGTGTTAAATCATTGGTTCAAAAGATAAATTCCCTGCCTGTATCACATGTATAAGTATAGATATGGGTATCTATTTAGATATAGACCTAGATACGAGGCTAAGGAAGACCCAAACACATGTACAGCAGATTATAGATAATTGCTGTTCATTTACTGATCCTTACCCCCCACAGAACTGTGTAAGTTAATGAGCTCTGAAATACGAGTTTCAAAAAAACTTTCATTTCAATAATATTATTCACCCTAAGGCTCCTATTAAACTTTTTTGTAACAATAACACCATTCAAACCAACACTCACATGTGAATTATAGTGATACTGCACCACAAGAAAATACAGAGAAAATTAAATAGAAAAGAAAGCATAGTTTTTAGTCAGTTCGTTATCCAAACTACATTCAAATTAATAGGCAACAACTCCTAGGTGAATGGCCTCCAATAAAATCATAGTCTACCTGGCCTTGAAAGGAGCAGCTGGAAAACAGAAATGTTGCAAGACTTATTTCTCAGAATTTCTGCCCTGCTCAAAACATAGGGAGCAAGAGCCTTCTTGAGCAACATTCTGTCAGGTTCTTAATCATCACGCTCCCAAAGAGATATGTATACACACACACTACTCATCATCGAATTTGTATCTGAGATCCCAAGGCTAGCCTTGACCCAAGCCAATATGTGACCCAGCCAGGAGAGACCCGTGCACTGAACCGTACTGTTTTCCATTTTACCCTAGACTGCGTCAAGGCCAGCTCAAGTGTTTCTACAAATGCTGTGCAGATATATGTCTCAAGGAATTCCACATATCGGATTTTCAAAAATATCTGACTTATAAATTCAGCCCCAGTGCAGATGGGTGAACCTTGCACACACAAGTCATGCAGAGCCAGGTTTTTAAAGTTCTTTAGGAACTTAAACAAGAAAGTTATCACCTAGTGACACTCAAAAATATCAGTGGAACTCAGTCAGAAGAAGGTAGGTAGCCACTTCTGAAATTCTAGGTAGGCAGCTACTGACATATTAATGCCTTTCACAATATGACTTTTGAACAATTTAGAAAACCTATCTTTCATATTTTATAGATCACTAATGTCTACATGTAGATTTAGATACTTATGCAGACAAGTTGTGTTCCAACAATATTAGCTTCATGAGTAAAGAAGGGTAAAGCAGTTATGGATCCTTCTATACCTCAGCTTCAAGAAGTTTGAATTTTGATCTCAGTCCAAATATAATCTGAATTCACCTCAGTGCATCAACGTCTGTGCTGCAGCCCTTACTGAAGCCTCATGCTACAACACTGTAAGTAGCAACCAAGATTTCCAAAGACATGGCATGTAAATCAAGATTACATACGGAATTGAGATCTGCCCTATAATTTTTGCCTCATATTTTAAATCTCCAGATTACAGGTGTATATTTTGTCTATGAGCCTTTAAGGTGTTTTGTGTGAGGGCAACAATTCTGCCTGCCTGGTGTGCATCACAGGACCAGGGTACTTCCTTCCCATTTTGATTATTTGGCCTTGGATCTCTCTGATTCATAGAATAAAGTAAATGAGAGTAAAGTAAATTTTTAAAAGGCTCTGTTATTCCTATCTAAGCTAATTGTGTAATCCAGTTCTGTGCAATAACAATCACATACGTTTTCTGTACTAGGTTCAGCCTCATACACAAAACCTTTTCAGCACAGTTCTTTTAATATCCCTGTGCCTACACAATTCCAGTGCAATCCAACAGAGTGGGCTGGCCAACTCACAACTGGTGGCTGTTGATTTTTTTGTTTGTTTATTTGCAGATCATCAAGAGCATGTGAAGAGTGGGTATGTGTGAAAAGAACTGCAGACTGAGCAGCTTAAAATTGGATTGCTTGAGCAAAAAAAAACACTCTTTCCTGTTTGAAATTATTCAGGACTGAATCCTGACCTCAAGGTAAAGCAGAGAAAACTGGATTTGAAGAGGAGGGGATCTTCAGCTGGTTATAGGAACAGATTCTCCCTTCTCAACTTTAAGGGCACTAGAAACATCATTCTGCACTGCAGTCCTATAGCTGTTCGAGTGGCCACTGTACCTGCATTATCCATAGTTAGCCAGATACTGACTTGCTGAATTTCTTGTCCACCCTCTATTTCACCACATGTGGTGAGGACTGTACTGGAACACAACTCTGCAGGAAGCATTGCAAGCATCTATCAGGAAAACATCTCCAAAGAAGACAGCCCCATGCAGCTGATCCAGGCTAGCCCTGGTGGCTTCTACAAGCCCTGGGATTTGAAGCTTCTCATCTAATGCTTCCTTGGAATAATGGGTGGTCAGAGAACCACTGTGGTTTGAAAACAAAAGCTATAAAGATTTTAAATGCTCTTTCTTCCCAGCAAAGGACTATATTAGCTTCACAGTGAATGATAAATGTGGTATCTCAAAGTACACTGTTACAAGAAAGAATCTCCATTGACAGGTGAAGCACAGCTTGGAAAGCCCACCAGCCAAAGTGGGAAAGCAAGCCCTCAACCTTTGCTTGCCACCCTGATGGCAATAGGCCAAGCTAGAAGCTACTACTGTGTGGAAGAAGAGCTGGAAAACATATGCAGGAGGACTGGATGTTTCAGTCCAGCCCTCAAGGTCAGCTTTCTCTGAGGCCCTCTGCTCTGGTGACGTGAATAAGAATTTAGTCATATGCTATGAGAGCGAACAAGGTCAAGCTCTTCCCCATCTTTCCTCCAGTGAGTTCTGGAGCTGGAGCTAAGGCAGCCTCTTGAGTGCAAGCTTGAGGATTTACAGCGTGGATACTGGGTGAGTTTCGAAACTCATGGCATGTACTACAATTAACTAAGAGCATGGACTACAGCCTGAGGGATTCTTCCAAGGTGAAGGCATGTTAGTATAATTCTGAAGTCCAGGGATTTCCTAATAGTGCTCTTTAATAAGATTGAGCAGACCTATCAGAAAATGTGAGATGACTGTGGATAAATGGTCCATACTGCTGAATACTAAGGCATTTAATGAAAATTTTCCTTAATAGAAAAATTTTTTGTGCCCCATACTTCTCATTAACTACTTTTGTACAATTGTACCCATTTAATAGCAATTGTCGTTAAGTGATTTTCTACTTAACATCAACTGAAAATCACTTATTTCCTGCTCCAAACAGCAATTAATGCCAAATATTTTACGCAGCACCACACACTGCTACAGATTTTTCAATTTTCCACTTAGCTTCTCCATATAATTTTTATTTTTTAGTTGATTTCTGTAACTATTTGAAACAAGAGATCCTAGTGGTGAATTTATCATTTCTGGCAAAAAAAAAAAAAAAAAAAGGAAAATATCCAACTATCACAGCAACAGGGACTATATCACAAAGAGAATAAGAAGGATGCATCATTGTCTTGCTAGTTTTGATTTTAACTTAAGGAAGGTCAATACTCTTAACTGAAAATCCAAGACAATGTTGTATTATACAGAAGTGCATATATGCCTTTTTTATGCTACAAAATACAAGCCTCATACATAGCTCTCTATCTGTAAGAAGGTGGCAAATCTGAGACCCCCCCAGCACTACTTCCTGATGGTAGTAAATGCCAGGCCTTAAAGATTGCTTGGTTGCAAGCCCAGGGTCAGAGCTCTGATGTGCAGTGAAGGATCAAGGCAGTGATTTCAGAAAGCGTTAATGCCTTGCTTTGACTTAGCTCTGGTCCAACTTACTAATGGCTGAGGAAGAACAGAAATCAAACCCACTGAAAATTTTCTATCAATGTTGTTTACAATTTGTTTTTTCAATAAAACATTTCATTGTTACGTTTAATAGAAAGGAATTTCTGTTTTTTTGAACATGAACAAATACTGGGTTTTCGTTTTGCAGATGAAAATGAAGACATCTTCATTTTTATGAACTTTTTAAAGGAAAAATATATCTTCCCACTTTGCTGTAGATGAATTTTGTATATTCTTCTCCATGACAGTTAGTGGCTGCTGATACTTTACAATCATTAGCTCCACCCTGACCTACCGTTGCCTCCTCTGCACTGACTTACACAAGAACCAGACGAAAATACTCTAGACGATGTCTTATGCAGCAGAGGCTTTGGGCTAAAGACTCTCTCTCTAATCCACATACGGCATGCAGAATTTCATCCTCTATTACTAAAATAGCAGAAATACTTTCTTCAGAAAGTTTTTTTAATCAAATAACGAAACTATACACCCGTTTTTTACTATTGTGGCTAACATCCAAAAACACATTCTCTGTCAATGGTGTTGAATTTAGCATTTTTGTGATAAAGCTCTTTGAGCTTCTTTTCAAATAAACATGTACAGCTTTAAATGAATAAATCATGCAAATACATGTTAATGCATACATAAATTAACACAACATAATAAGGAAAACGAAGAAACAAGATTACAAATTTTCTGCACCTCCAAAATATGAGAGTGATATTTGCTTTAGAAAGAACAAACTCATTTAGAGGAAAAGCTTATATAGATCCAAACAAACCCAAATCACCAATGAAAGCTAATTTTATGTTCAGCAAAGAAGGAAGATGTGCTTCCCACTACAATAGACAAAATCCAATTAAATTAGGCAAACGTAAAAACACAGAAACAAAATTTAATTTAGTAAATAAAATCTCAGAGCTGAATTCTGATGTCCATTCTGTATTCATAACCCTCACAAAATGAGCAGGAGAACCATGAGCTGGTATGAGCTTCGATGAGTATGAAGAACGGGGGCAGTCAACAGGAGAATCTGTTTCAAAGATTCAAGTTTTCAGATAGATTTGTATTTCTTTCTCCCTGACTCACTATTTCTTCCTTTTTTTTCAACCTTGAAAGTTTTAAAATTAAGACAAAAACTAGCATTTGGAGAATACTGCTCAAAAGACAATATCTCAATACGCATGCTTCATATCTATGTCTTATGCAATGGGATGGATTTTCAAAGCATTCCTCCTTGGCCTAATTCTCTTCCCACTACGGTAAACGATCCCGTCTTTCAGTGGATACAGAATTAATGATTGCTGAGTGATTTTGAAGATCCTGCCCAGTACTTTCTATTGCCTCTCTTACCAAGCAACTGCTCTTACTACAAGGGTCGGAGGTCTGTGGTTTGTAAGGGTACAAAGAACTTCTGACATTGTCCAAGAAACATAGACAGTAATCTTCTGAGGTAAATCCAGACTCCACTATAATATTACCAAGTATTAAAGAAAAACAATTCTGTGATGCTGCTTATTACCAAATATTCAGGGGTTCATTTATTAGTATCAAGCATATTCTGACAAATGATATTCACTTACCAAAGAACAAGCTTCTGCTGAATTGGACCTAGCTTTCTGTTCACAAGCAACTTGTATAATAAAGACACTCCACAGGTCAGAAATGTTCCATAGAAACGTGCTTAAATCAGCTGTCTTTCACCCTAAACAACCTTCTTGAAATGAGCAGAAAATTCAGCCTATGATTCCCTCACAGTCATTTGAAGATGGAAGGTTTTATAGTAGGCAAGGAGAGTACAAAGTAAGGACACCTATCTGATGCATTTAATCTGTCTAATGCATTTGCCAGACTCTTATCACTGCACCTAGATGCCACAAGTGACTCCATTTACTAGTCAGTTTTGATACATGGACTCATAATATGATTTTCCACATTACCACTTTAAATATCTGACTGCTTATCTTGGATGACAGCCCTCTTAGAACCAACTCATTCTTCGTAGTTACCTGAACCTTGGCCCTTTCCTTAAGCTGAGAGTGAAAACAGAGCAGATTTTTGTTTGCAAGTCTCATGTCCACAAAGACTTCAATACACTGCCATCTCCAATGTATCAGCCTTTAAGTAGATGTACGTTCCTACTTTAGGATCCAATTCAGCATCCAAAATACCCTAAGTGGCAAAACTCTTTCTATATGAAATGTTAGCAGTTTAGACTCTGGATTGCTCCCTTTGACACAATGGTTAAAAACAAACACAAACCAATAATGTTCTACTGCTCTGTCCTCCAAAACACCCAGCTTCCTAGCGTTTCTTTTGTTGTCCGAAGCTAATATTGACGTCAGAGATGTTAAAATATATTTCTTCTTCAATACAAAGAATATACAATTTCCTGACAGATTTCAGTACTGAACTGTCAACAAAAATATCAGTACAATAAAGCTGCAAAGTTAACAATCCATTCTGTGATTCCTGGAGATGTCACTAGTTATTATAAATGACTTTCCAGTTAATTACCTGGTTTGAAAATTAAGATTGGGGGTTCACAGCTGCTCCAATAAGTAGCTTCAGTGCCCGCCTCATCCCATCAAGTATGATAAATAATATATTCTCTACCACCCAGACTGCCAGACAGTGGCTGTGTCAAACTCCTCAGAGAGCACACTTTGTCTGCCATGTGTTATGGGCAACATTTATGACAAAAGTAGAAATTAGATGGTGGTTAATCTTGCTTCTCTGAGTCCCATGTGGGGCACAAGCACAGTTGTAGTGTGGTTTGCTGGATGACAGTCAGAAAAAATGATCTCAGCAAATTGTGTGTACATCAGGATACAGCATGAGAAATGGGCTTAGGAAATTATGTTTGGTGAATTGGGCAACGAGGTAGTTTCTTAAAAGAGAAATGAGGTGACGGAAGAGCAAATTTTATTTCCCCTTGAAAAAAAAAGAACAAGGTTTACATTACAGTCAGACCACAGCGAAGAAGAATGAAATCATACTGCTCTGGGGTTTTTAATTTGCTTCTTATTGCTGCTTAGACTATTTAGCTTCCAGATCATAATAAACTCTGTTATAACGACAGCACCAAAAGATGGATCCAGCTTATAAAAATACTACCAATGTAATAGCAGCAAGTTCTGTATTGTGTTTCCTGTGAAATGCAAAAGGAATGATTCTCATTTCCCTTACATAGGTATAAACCAGGTAAATTCAATAGTCACAGAAGACTAACAAATTAAGGCAAGTGAGATCAGGACTAGCCTTACACGTACGCTGTCATCACACCATCAAAACACAGGACACAAATCAAAGGTTTGCCTGAAGAGAAACTCCAAGATAGCCCCCAATAAGTCTTACCTGCTACTAAATGAGATTTGATTCAGCTTGCAAAGTAACTTAAAGCCAACCCCCAGCTGTGATTTTCCTCTGAATATTTCTTTTAAAATATATAATTACAACATGAGGATCATAAAGGTGGCATGAATTATACTAGAATTTTCTGAAGTTTGCTATCTAGAGTTACAGCTTCTTCATAGCAAATTACGAAGAGAGGTAGTAGTGGTATGATGACCAAGCTCCCTTCATCCCTCAACATCTCCTCTGTAATACACTTCATGCCAGAAAGTAAGAGCATTTATGACTGGTGATGCCATTTATCCTTTAGAGTCCTGCTTCCCATTAAATCCACCATTTGTACCAATGAATTGGAAGCTGTTGCTACACTTCATATTGGAACTGCACAAACTGCTACACGTACCGCCATTTGTCCATAATTGTTGCATTTTACTCAAGTAAATAAACACATTGATTTGGTGGGTCAACGACGTAAGGAGCATTCTGTTCCTAATAAGTGAGCAACGCTGCATCGGCTGAGAGCTGTTAATTCCTTTTGGGAGCTGCTGAGAATTTCTGGGAGTTCTTCAGGGAAAGGAGAATTTTTACTTCAATCAATCTTTTTTTTCTCCTCATTTTTTAATGTAATGAAAGAAATCTAACTCCTAAAAGTTAATAGCAGCCAGCATCCTTCTGCCTTCACAGTTTAGCATCTTTCCATTCTTAAGCATCTTGTCAATCTTTTGTCCCTTCAAGTCTATACTTCTCTCTATCTGTTGATGCAGTGACTAGCTTGCCACAACAGAATAACTGCCATGTAAGAGATCTCTTGCCAAATAATAAACACCTTCAAAATTTAGCATTTCTTCCAATTCTATATAGAATACAGTTATTTCCAAAATGTAGAACTTCATATTGGCTAGACTGGAACAAACAAATCAACCACCTGCATTCTCCTCTGAAGATTTTCAAGGGCTCTCCAGGACTAGAATGAGGAATCACATCGATTTTTCAGTAAACCCTTTCTCTTAATTCCTCTAAAGTATTTCAGAAAACTCCCTGCCACAAGCTTTAGAGACCATATGTAGTGCACACTTAGGGACATAAAACTGGAGATGATGTTAAAATTTTTAAATATTTGCTATACCAAAGACATGCTGACATTAAGGCTCAACATAAATTTCTCTGTAGAATGATATAGGTTTATAGGGCTATAGCTTTTCTAAAATGGTCGTTTGTTATCACGAAATCTGTTGATACAGTTTCAGTAGGTAGTACTATCTCTGCCCTTACTAGGAAGATCCAGAAATCTCAGGATTTTTTTCTTTAATTTCACAATACAAGGCCTTTAGCTAGTATGACAATTTTGGTCTGTACGACCGTAAATATTTGTCTATTCAAAGACAGCATTTATCTTACAAAGGCACACATACCAGTTTTGCCTCTGACATGTTCCTTGTTTATTTATTACTGTAATAACAAATAGACTGTCATCCCTGCTGGGCCTCAAAGATGAACTAAATCTGCTGACACAACTGATTGGGAGCGGCTGCAAATTATTTCATTAAAAACTGTGCAATAGCAGATTCATGGTGGGGAGAATGCTTAAATCACAATTCTGCTAGTGACCTATATATTCCATAGTAACAACATTCAAAGAAACTAGAAACACTTTTCTAACTCTCATGTTTATAATGCAGCATTTGATTTCCATTTTGTCCAAACAGGAGAGAAGCAGTGCAGAGGAGACAGATTTTTTTGTGTTGAATCCTCTGTGCCTCTGCACACACACCAAGAGGAAAGCACAGCATCTTAATTAGATGGGTCTAGAGGCACCAGCAGATGAGGGAGAGTGACAGTCCCTGGACATGCTTGATAGCTCTCTCTAAAGTAGTGCAGAGGCTTTCTGGGAAAAGCAAGGCAGATCCATACATCTCCAGTTTTGGAGAGCTAAGCCAACCAGAACATGATAGGAAAGGACTAGAAGGAGGGGAGTAAAAGACCCTCTGCAGTCTGTGAGCTGGGTGATATCTGTCCTAAGACATTCTATGCCTTACCAGGACACCAGCATGCTGGCCTTAAGGCTCTGGGCATTCAGAGAGGAATCATAGGCCTTCTACTGTCACCAGGCTCTGAGCAGAGCAGGGACACAGGTCTGATATAGGGCTACCCAGCAGAGATCCTCCGTGGGTACTGAGCCCCTGGCAATCATGTGCCAGCAAGCGACAAGGAAAATCACCAAGGAACTACCACATCAATAGTTCTACTTAGCAATATCATTCACAGACACCTCAAATGCTGGATGCAGATGTTTGCATGTATGACTTACAGACTGTCAGGTCTTAGGAAACAGTATGTAGCACATACTGTCTCTTGCTCCTCACAAGGTTTTATGCCTTCTGGGCTTTAACAAAGGTCTGGCCAGAATGAGCTTTTGAAGCAAAAGAGATTTAGGAGAGGCACAAGAGAAAGGGAACACCTTAGGAACACATAACAGTAACTCAGGCCTTTTGTAAATCACCTCCTTGTCCAGCAGCTATCACTGCACTTCACAAACCTGTGCACAAGAACAAAACTCCACTGTTTCCACTTTAGTGCTGTAGGACCTAACCACCATCTGATCTCCTTGCCCACATGAATAGCCCAAGTTGGGCTGTACACCTCTTCTAACAGGCTGAGCTCATAGCCTCTCCACACTGACCCCTGCCAGAGATTTCCTCCTCTAGCTTGTCAGCTTGGTAACACTCAGCGCTGTTTCAACCCAAAAGGACCAGGCTAGCAAAGAGGTATTGTTTACCCAGTTAAACCAAACTAGGTAGTAGGGTAAAAAAGAAACTTTCCAGAATGGCATACCTTCAACCAAAAGAGCACATGTGAACACAGGCAAATTTCTTATAAACCTGCCTGGGCTATCCAGAAGTTGGACAAGCAAGCACAGGAGGAACAAAATGCTGTAAACGGGCTGCTCTGCTGCTTACCTCCTGCCTATGAGGGGGATGGAAGAGATTTGGAGCACCATGCTGAGCCAAGAAGGATAGCAACATCACCAGCAAATGTCTATGCAGAACAAGAGGGAAGGAAGGAGTGGACTGTGCATCAAAGAGGTCTCTGACCAGAAAGGTTTCCTGGAACAAACCATTCATGCTCACGGATGTGCTTAAAAGCACAAACAACCATTAACATCAGTGAAAAGGCTCTTAAAATGATGCCATTCATCTCCATGTAGAGAACCTAGCTGGAAATCTCTGCATCACTTAGTCTTTCTTAAATTTATAGTGATATCAGTGTTACCTGGGTCTTATTGTGACCTATGCACAGAGGGGAATTACATGATACTGACCTCCTGGGCACCTTCTCCCTCCCTGTATTTACAGTCTCCTATGCTGGACGGATTCTTACCCTGCTCTCTTTACTGTGGTATCTGTTAGAGTTGCTTGGTCATGTGGTTAGAGGCATTTCCAAGGAAACCTCTCAGCAATTATTTCTGGAGATGGAAAGCAATCTTCTAGCATGTCTTAGTATCTATTCCACATACTTTATATTATAACAATTTATTCTGCAATGTGATTACATGTTGGCATAGACTCTGATTAGGGCTTTAAACAGGAACTAACAGCAGTTATGTTGAATATGTTTTTCATCTGATGATGCACAATACCATTGATTGGATGTAGATTATATTCAGCATTAACTTCAGCTATATAAAAATATCACAAAGGAAAGTCTATCTCATGGTGTAGAATACTCTTTAATTGCATGGATGATCAGTATATGTTGTGACTTTTGCTTTTTTTAAAAATCCTGTACACAAGAGAAGTCATGCCTGTAAGAGAAAAATTAATCCAAGTAATTACCAAGCATTGTTTACTTTTCCTCATAAATTCTGCAATTTCTTGATTTTCACCCAGGCTGTACCACAGAATTAAAATGGCAGGGAAAGGAAAAAAGCTAGATATGTCGTTGTCCAAAGACAAAAGTTTAAAGTTCATCATGTTAGCTTTCAGCAAATGTATTAACTACTGCTTGTTGACCACAGATGCATTTCAGAGCTTTGATAATTTCCTTTTTTGTAATACCCCTTGAACCTCATATCTTCGCTGCACCTTATAGTTTTGCCATCCTACAGTCTCAGAGCATCTTTAGCACATCTGTACCCCTTGGAGATAAGAAATGGCACAGAGTGTCCAAATTTTTTGTCCATGATTACAGAGCTTGCAGCAGAACAGGGTTCAGAATGAGGACGGGTCTCTAAATTACTGTCCTGATCCCTGGAAAACCTAACTGCAGCTGCCTCCTAAAGCTTAGGAAGGAAGCTGGGAAGCTGGGACATTTCAGAAAGGGTGTCCATAACAAAGAAGTGAAGAAACTAACAGTGGCCAATAAAGGAGGGAAATGCTGATAAGGAAAGTATTAAGTAGGGTCAAATTCTGTTCTTCCTCAGCATCAGCAAAGATACTTAGAATTTACAGCTGTGCAACTGAGGAAAGTGAAATCACAACATGCCTTTGGGAGTTTCTCAGACCAAATTTTACTGCCTCTACTGCCCTAGAAGAGCACTTTACTCTGCATACATTTGGGTAAAAACAAAGGAGCCAAAAAGTGTGAAGCAGAAGGAAGGAAGAGCTGGCCTGGTAGGGACGCGATGAGAGAAGACAGAGAATGTCTAGGTTAATTCTTTGAGAAACACAAAGAGGAATTTCTGTTTCCACTGCAATTTACCCAGGGCCAGCAATGAAGCCTGCATCTTCCCTCAGGCCAGGTCTGGGCTAGAAACCTTTACCAGTCAAGTCCATGACTCTTTCTTTTCTTTTTTTCTCCTTTTTTTTTTTTCACATTTTTGAGAAAGTTAAAGACCTAACATAGATTAGCTTCTACTGACAAAACTATGATTTTGCTGAATGTATTATGGGCAGCGTATCCACCAGGAGGGCCTAGTGCTATAGCTACCCCAGGAAACCTTTTTGCTTTAGTTTAGACCTTATAAAATACAGCCTGGGGAGGGCATCTGTGGTAGGCAGAGAACAGTCATTAGCAATTATCTTAGAAAGCGCTCCATCAGATCAGATTCTCTGAATCATATTACCAGGCAGGCAGGTTCAATTTCATGGAGTTCTCCAAGTCAAAAATAAAATCACTTTAACCTCATTTAAATAGGTACAATTCCACCTAAAATAAACGTGGCCATAAATAACTGTAACGGTAAACTGTATGGCCATCAGGCACTTTGCAGTCATTTAACCGTGTGATAATCCCGGTGTATTTTACCGACGGAACTCACTGCTCTCTGTCGAGAAGATGCCTATTGGCTTCCTAATTGTAGTCATCTCTGCTGTAAAACATGACCCCATCTCATGCTTGTTGCTTGAAATGGCAGAAATTCCTACATTGCCTCTACTCACTCTGTACCAACTTGATGTCCTGTTTACTTGATTTTTGTTAGCAATTACCTAAACGTTCCTCTGAGAACCTGGATGCCAAAGACAAGCAACTCAAATGCACTAGCAAGACAGACAGACATATCAAGCTGTATTTCTCTTGTACTCTTCATTTTAGAGGCAAGGGAGTCTTAAAGCAAACTAATGTATAAGATGATGATTGAATCTTTGATTTTTGTTTGGATGATAAAATCATTATTTCATGTCTCATAAAACCAAACAGGACATTATTCTAATAACAATGCAAATGTTACACCAATCAAGTACCATAGAAAACATATATATATTTAAACACAAGTTAGCTTAAAACAGGAACTCCTGAACCAAAATGTCTTCCTTTGAGTTGTATTTAAGTGGCTGCAAGCTAAGAAGGGTTTGGCATCATACCCCTGTGTTTTCCCAAATGTTATTGCTTATAAGTTTACTTCATCTCACGCTCTGAAATTTCAGAACAAACCAGGCAATAATAAAAAAAAAAAAAAAAAAAAAAAAGATTATGTCTTATGAGGAAGTTTCTTTTCATCCTCAGCTCCCATAAAATACTGGAAGTGTTATTTTTGCACTTATTTATAAAAGTCTTTTCCTGAAAATTACACACAGTAGAAAGGCAACAAAGTCAAAGAAATAAATGGGTGGAGGAAAGGAAGGAGGAGAAGACACAGTTATGGCTATCAGAAAACAATTCTACTGATACACAGGAGGCTACAAGTAAGCCAGGTTTTAAGTGAAGTCCATTTATGTCACGATTTCTGCAGAGAAAATTACCAAATGAATGTGCTGCAACAGAACAAGAGAAGGAGATAGTCTAAGCCTTCTCAAAACCATGTCTAATGTATTAGAAAAAGTAATAGCTGGTGAATAGTTAGCTGAAAGGAACACAAAACACTTCCAGATAGAAAAAGTTTAACATTGAAGCATTAGAGATAAAGGTTTCAATTTTCATTGCTGGCATTGAGTCTACTCATAGTAACTTGGTTCATGGACCAGAGGGAATGATTTCATTGAGTTTTAACATAGGACAAAGAAATGTCATGGAAATTTTTATATGCACATCATCAAAGGTAACATTAAAGCAAAAACGCAGTGTAAGAACAGAAGACCTTGATGCACCTATCAAGAATGGCTCAAGTAGGTTATGAATAGGCCTTTGCAAGGATTTTAACCATTATAAAGAAAGTAAGCATGGATAGGTAGTTGCAGAAATATAGAGACCAGAAGGCTATTACTAAGAGTAAGAGAGAAGAGACCGATATACTACCTACCACACAGGAAATAAAAATACCATCGGAATAACATGTGAATGTGCACTTCATTGCTCTGTTGATATAAGCCCTTACTTAGATAGTGGAAAATGCCAGTTCCCAGAGAATACACTGTGTTCCTAATCACACGACAGACTACACTGAAGGTTTTTCAAATGACAATTGAGAGTATTAATCTACAGAATTGGGAAGGTCAAAAGTCGGTGAATTCTTTGCATATTTTAGTTCTTTTTTTTACTCTTTTTCCTATTTGAGCTGTAATGAGGACTGATTTACACAGAGGACCATTTTTAAGAATAGTCCTCAATGCTATACTGACCCATAGACTTTTATAAAATTATTCCTCTATATTGAAAATATTCAGAGCAGAACAGATCACTAAAAACATATGATCTTTCTACCTCTTACAATCAACATCGCTTAAATGAAGTCTTTCTTTTTCCTAATAAAATCTTACCTAATAGCTCTAGCTGGATAAAATTATTAAGTCTGTATCATGCATAATACCATAATGCTTTGGGGCCCTGTTCATGATGGCCCTAATCAGAGAAGCACACTTCTGTTTGGACTTGGATTTGTTGCTGTTGTTTGTTGATTACTTAAAGATTAAATTGCCCTCATGTTTAAATAAGGGGCTGCAAATAGATATGATATTGCAGTAGAGAGCTAACTGTTGGATCCATTTGCTTCAACTCTGTATCTTCATTTATCAGCTACAGACTTTTCAAATTTTTAATCACGTCAGTTTTTTGCTCATTCTTTCCTGATCCCCAGGATAAGTTTCTTCAGATGACTCCGTAATCGGAACTTGAATAAAGACTCTGGATAATTTCTATGCAAAGTTTTAACAGCTTTCACAAGTCTGGAGGTTCACCCCCTGAACTATGCATACCGTAAAGAAACATCAGTCCATATGCTACTAAGGTAACCAACCGTGGCTAAAATATGTACTGTATAGTGCATACAGCCTGAAAAATAATCTCTGTGTCAGGATGCAAGATTTCAGACATAATAAATACCATTTCACGAATGTACAGATTTCACTGAATTAAAGAGAGACCAAATTCAGAGGAATTTTAGAAAGCTGCAAGAGAAAACAGTTTGATATGTGAATTAATTATCTGACCTCTGCTTTGAATATGTCATATCTCAGTCATTTCCTTTTATTAAAAGACTGTATAATCATGAACATAATCACAAGTAGGATATTTAAGAAAAATCTGATCTGAACCTTTGTACTTGGGTCACACATAATGTAATTCAGCTTGACTCTGCTTAGTGTGATTCATATATGAAACTATCTCACACAAAAATATAACACATGGAGGAACACACCCTGTTTCAAAGGGAAAATAACTTTTCAACAAAACCACTTAAACCAAATGGATAGGGTAACTAATCATAACATAACGCCATATTACCTAATTGGATGTAAAAATTTGAAATTTTGTAGGACTAGATTATAGCATTTAATCATGACCAAATCATACCGCTGTGGGGGCAATACTGGAGGCACTGTTAACTGTTTTTCTAAAGCAGTTAATTGCTTCTACTCAGATGTCTTTGAAAGCATGTAGCTGGCCTTCCTTAGCAGACGTTTAAGAAAATCTTTGAAACTTATAGTACCTCTGACTTTCTGGTTGACTTCTGCTGTACTTTGCCCATCAGCTACATAACTTTGCCATGTATGAACTCACATGATCACTCAGACTCATTTGTGATCAGTTAAAGTATCTTCACCATTGTAATGGAATAAATGTCAATCTATATTGTACAAAGCAGCAGGCATTGATATGAATATACTATGCGGAACGAATGGGACTAATATTTTTCATTATGGGCTCCTCTCCTTTCTTGCAGGAACACTACTCCGTATTTTTTGTTTAGAGATGTTGCTGATACAAAGTTTGTTTGTGACTGTCTCTCAAAGGTTTGTGTTGCATTCTGAAAAACAGTTATTTCCTCTACTCAGCATTTTATATTTATAACCATACTTCACAAAGCTTTTGTTAAAGATCACCTGCATTTTATAAGTCTGTAGGAATACGTTGTTTATGTACTTAAAATAACAGACACACCAGGGTGGTTTCCATTTAGACAGCATATGGTAGCTACCTGGATATACTGCAGTGCTATGGATCATTTGACACAATTAATAGACCTGGCCAAAGTAAAGGAAGTACAATTGGCAAAAATACATTTTTAAGGTTTTGTCCCAAGCTGGACTGAAACGAAGACATCAGACATTCAAAAATAATCGCATTCTGAGAGGACTGAAAACCAATACTTCCCATATGAACCAGGAAACACCCCCAGGATCCCACAGGTGCTGTATGGAAGGCCATATTCAGTGTCAGTCATTGCTTTGGCACAGTTTGTCTGGGCTTCCAGGGCTCTGTGCTGTCCACATTCTTTGCTTAGCCCAGAAATCCAAAATCCAAAGTGAAATGACCTATGTGAAAAAGCAGCCTTGCAGCTGCAGCCTCTGGAAGCATCTCAAAGGCCCCAAGTTGCAGCTCATGTCTGCACTACCTTGCCTTCTTAATCAGGGCTTTCAAATTCTGTGCTGTGGGGTCTGAGGTAAGCAGAGGGCTCCAGGACATGCATATTGCCCAGGCTGCAGGAGGGAGCCTAGAAGCCGTGCTGCTGGCTGCTCAAGAGCCACAGACCCTGCAGGAGCTGGGATCTCTAGCCTTGTAGCAACGCCACTGCTGTGAGAGCTGCTGAGGTCAACCCCAAAAGGTATAATTTTTCCAGAGTACCCGGCTCTAGGAGAACTCAAGACTTATAGCACAGACCTGTAGGCTTTGAATCCCTGCTCTGCACAAGGGAGTCCAAAATCCTCAAGAGGGTTGGTTTGAGCTGCAGCTGCCAAGACTTTCACAACTTCAGCACAGCAAGTCTGGAATTCCTGGTATAGATATCAGGCCTGGAGCTACGGATCATGAAAGCATCTGGGGACCTAGGCAGCCCACTATTTATATATCAAAAATAAAGTGTTTGCAGTAGGCATGGCTGTTGGGACACTTCACCTTGAGAGTTGTACTGAGTACGCTGGGGAATTTTCTCCTCCTCGCTTTTTGAACCTAGTGAAAGAGGCCTGGTTTGTTCAGGCAGCACACATGAATTTCCAGTCCTCTGTGAGTAAATATTTTGAAAACAGAGTACTAAATGCCTACTTTAAGACTTTAATGTTTCAAACATCATGATGAAAAATAGCAGCAACGTTACCTCCTGTAGAGGTGAGACAGAAATAAATCAGGGAAGTAATTTACTTCAAAGGTCTCTATGTTTACCTCTCCCTGTCTCCTAACTGGGACACCAATCTTACTGACTGAAACCAGGAATGTAGTCAAGGGAAAAATATCTGCAAAGTGCTCAAAATAGTCCAAGTGAATGTAGAGTCTGATGGGTTTAGAATTGGTTCTGACAGTTTTGTATTATATGACAGTTTTGGGTGTTAATTTTCATTTTTGTTTGCAAAAAAACTTGTCACAGTTAGGACCAGACTCTCCCTAAGCCAGAGCCTTATTGGCAGCTTGCCTCAGATCTGTTGGAAACCATCGGCAATTGGTGCTGGACAGGATGTTTCTCTCTATTTCATGAAAAGACACAGCTTCGAGCACAGCACTTGACAGAGATCCAGATGGCACGTTTCATGTCAGAATCTCTAGGGAATACGTACCAGAGGAGAGCCCGGTCACAGACACCGTGTACGGATCTGCGAGCTACTGCTCGTCGGGGGGCGCACGTCTTGCGTTCTATAGCTGGTCACGCAAACTGCTATGTTTTGCCTTACCCCCAAAAGCAACAGGCTATTTTAAGTCAGGTTACATTTATCTCAGATTAAGAAAACAATCAATCAAGAGAGTAAGGTTTTGTAAGTGAGCGCTCAAGGACCATGTAAGAAGAGTAGCCAGAGAACTCTGAAATGCAGCGCAAAGGGCTGACAGAGGAGATTGCCTGTTGCTTGTTAAAGTGCAGCAAATAGTAACAGTTTGCTTTTATCAAAATACACGGGTTTTGAACAATGAAGTCTGACAAGAGTCATCCTAAAACATCCAGAAATGTTCTGTCTGCATTCTCTGCTTATGTTCACGACGCACAATTATTGTCTGGCCCTGCAAAACAGAGTGTTTAAAGATTAAAAAGTACAGTGCACAGAAAAACAAGACTTGGGAATGACATCAGCAGACACAGCACAAAACCAGGCAGAATTACTAAAGGATTCCCTGGAGCAGCCACGAGTCCTGCTGGGAACGTTCCTGCTGGGGCTCCCTAATTAATGTACCCATTTTCCACCTGTCACACAGCAGAATTAAACTCTCTGCATCTCTGCTTTAATTCTCTACTCAGTCAATAATTCGGATAGCAGAAGCAAAGTCCTGTAGATTCTGTGTATTGATCCTCTCCCACCCTCAATTTGCCAGTTGTCTCCACTAACTTTGAGTAGTATGTCATTGAAAGCCCATTTCATTTAAAATGTAGCTACTTTTGCCCATGTTGAAACGCCAACCAGTTTCTTTATTCACCAGAAAACTTTCCCAAAATACAAAGCTATACACAAAAATATTGAGTATTGCTTAGAAACAGAAATCAATATTCTGTCTATGACTTCTGCTCTGGCAAAAAGACTGGCTTATTCAGCTACACACACAGAAATTCTGTATTTTTAACTACTAACACTCTCCAAGTTCACTAAAATCTCAAATATATTTCTAATTTTTTCCAGGGTATGTTAACACATTTTTTTTATTGATGAGGAAAAAGATACTTTTAACAGAAAAGGTTTGTAGCCAAAAGACAAAAAAAATTCAAACCTTATTCTGCTGAGACAGCCTCTATCTTTTCCAACCTCGTAAAGATAGATCTCTAAATCTCATGAGGTTTCACAGTAATTAATGCAAACCATTTAGATCTGATTCTGAAAGCTGAATGGACTAAACAATGGAAGGTAAATTACTTTTTGCTGTTTTACATCTTTTCAATTCCTCAGCAAGGGTCAGAGCTGACACTGGGAAGATTAAATAGCATACAGCACAAAACGACCCTTATCACTGCCTTTCTGGAAAATTTGTTTTCTATGTATGTAAAAGGTATATAAAGCTCTTGACTAAGAAGATGCATGGGCATCATTACTATGTTTATACCACGGTGAATAGAAACAGATCAGGAGATGCTCAGTTACTGGCAGAGAGATAGCGGATGAAAGTTATTAAAATTCAGAGAAAGTACTGTTAATAGTATTCAGTCCAAGACAGACCCCTGCATTGTTTTTCTGAAGATAAAATTCATTGGAAAAGTTAGAAGTGAAAAGTAAGTTGTGAAGAAGGGAATGTTTGCTATCAGTAAACTCGGGCATGAGTTATGGTATCAAACCAGCTGAACCAGTTCAGTTCCTAGCACTCAGAGTCTGAAGCCAGCAGTGCCACTGGGAGGTATTTTCCAGAAAAATCAGTGTCCACCTCAGTGCCTGCAAGTCTGTGGTGGGGAGAAGGAACCCCTGACACGAGAAGGCCCCTGAGCTCATTTAGGAAGGAGGTTAAAAAATTCTACCCTTGGGTCACCTTCTTTCATTCCCACAGGCTGAAGCAAAGTAGAAGGCTTACAGTAGAAGAAAGTATTATATTTTTATTAGATTTTCCATTTTTGAAACGGAGTTGGGAAATTCTTGATTAGTCAACTTCATTTCGTAGAAAAATTCTGGAATTAAATAATCAAACTTATTTTAAGTGCCTGCAAGATAATAAGGAATGGGTTACACCCAATAAGATTTTGCCAGGAAGTATTCCTGCCAAGAACACATAATTTGTTAATCGGGTAACAGGTATTCTGGATAAAGGAAGAACAATTAAGATCATATCTTGAATCTAATAAGTTTTGTAAAATTATCTCATATGATAGTCTAATAAAGGGCTAGGAAAACACAGCATGGATGAAACTGCTGTAGGTTGGGCATACAACTGTTTGGATCACCACACTTCAACAGAAATTATCAATATAATTTCCACACTTAGGTGAATCACTGAACAGGCTTTGCAAAAGATCTGTTATGAATGTTGCTCTGCTCAGTACTTTCTTTAATGGTAACAGAATACAGGACAGGACAGCTGTGTAGCTTTCACCCACAGATGACCAGAAACTTGGAGGGGCTTCCAGTTTATTGGAAAAGAGAAACAGAATTCAAAATGATCATGACAAACTGCAGAACTGATCAGAGAAGTGGGATGAATAGTGCAAGATACTACACTTAGGAACAATCTGCTGCAGAAGCATGTAATATAAAACTGCTGGTTAGAAGAAAAACTAAGTCCCAGTTCAAAAAAATAGTGGGGGTTTAAAATCATTTCTGAGCTGAAGAGGAATTAGCAATATCATTTTGCTGCAGAAAATGCTGTCATCATATAGGACTGTACAAAGTCAGGCCTGTAAAGCACATCACACAGTCCTGCCGTTTTCTCAGCTGATATGTTGTCTCCATTTGTGGGCACTACGCTTCAGGAAGATGCAAACAAAATGGAGAATCCATAGGAGTTCCCACTGGGTCATAATGTCAAAAAGCAAACTTAACATTGTGAGCCATTAGAAAAGATGGAAAGAATTATGGTTGTTAAGGCAAAAGAAGAGATGTCTAAGGAGGGATGCAAATAGTCAAAAGACATGTATGAAAAAACCCATGTAAATAGAAAAGAAACAATTCTTGTCCCACGTTCTAGAGAACAGAACAAAGCACACTGAGCTTTTGGAGCAAAATACAGCCAAGTTGGACCTAGGAAGAATACTCTAATAGAAAGGACAATGCTGCACTGGAATAGGTTGCTCAGTGCAAGCTATGAGTTTCCATCACCAGAGAGGTCTGTGCCTAAACACAGCTCTGCCAAGAATGGTGTAATGGGGCTGTGGGGTGAGTTGAAGCTCTTCTCAGATTCTGTAGAGTTCTGTAAGAATTCACCACCTAGCAAAAAGATGACAACTGTGTAGATCCTTTCTATTAAGTATATTTATGGTCTTTCCCTGCCTTGCATTGACCTTCTCCTTCCTGAATGTGCTTTTACAATGGAATTTCTGAACTAGGGAATAATACAAGATAAAATATCAATGAGATAAGGACAAAAATGGGTAGGGTTACTGCTTGTAGATACATGGCTATGCCTCAACTGCAGGACTCAGGATCACTTCCTAACTCTTCAGTCTGACTCAATGTTTCATTCACCTCCTGGCTCCAGAACAGAAAACAAACCAAGTGGGAGATGTTTCCTCACCCTGTAAGTGTCATGCTCTCCACTGGAAAGGAATCCAGGCATACAGGCTAGGGAGAAACTAGATCCTGTCCTAGGCACAAGCTAAATAGAGAGATAGTCAATACATAACAAGTAATACCCGACTTTTCAAAATCGGGGCTCTCTCTAGGTCAGGCTATGGTGTTTTTGTAGAAGACTCTGGAATCGATTTGGTGATGCACCACTATGTTCAAGTAAGCTACTTAATCCATCACTCAGATGGTCTCTATGCCCAAGTTCTCATCAATTATCTACAGTGAATCTAAATCAACCTTAGTAGTTTTATTCCAGTTGGTTGCCACTGCAGAGAGCAAAAAAGGGGAAAAAAAAGAAAGAAAAAGAACAGAACAGAAGGAAGGAATGACAACTAGCTCAATGAACAACTGTCCTGCTCTAGTAAAGGCATTTTCTGTGGTGCCAGTGTGAAATGAATTGGTCCTGAGGAGGTCTTATTTCAGTGAGCTGGAACATACCAGCATCTGCCTTGTGGTCTGGGGCAGAGCTAGAAAGAAAACACTCTGACACTATTAGCAATGAGACCAATAGTGCTACTGGGGGAGAAGTCCTGCAGAAACACTGTCTATACTGCTACAGCTGGAACGAAGTAAAAAGCACTTCATTTTCAAAAATTGTCAGTCATTTACTGTTCAAATAGAAAATCTCATAATGTATTGACTATACTTGTAAAGCCTGCAAAATCTCAGTTGCACTGATTTAGACCGAGGAATCCACCGTTTAAGACATGTATTCAAATGCTTTGAGAACACTTCATTCTTAAAAGAAATGCACAGGATGTGACAAATAGTTAGAATTCCTCACTTCCTTTCAAGCAAATGACTCATTTTTTGGCCTAGTGGAAAAGCTGCACACTCATTTTGTGATATCAGTCAATAAGGTATTTCGGATAGGTGAGCAAAGGAATCCATAGAAATTGTCAAATCAACAGTCCTTGACAATGTAATGTTACCGCAGATGTGGTGCGCTACAGACTGCAATAACATGGACTTCCCTCAAGATCCTGCCTGGATAAACTACACACCTGTTTGTGCCAGAGCAACTCACTCCAGTAGCTTCTACAGTAAAACCGCAAAGTTTATTTTGTCCTGATTAGGAGATTTTTGAGATGTAACCATTTATTACTGAACACAAGGATGGAAAAAAAATCATAGTTAAAAGATTTTAGACAATAGTCTACCCTACAATAATGCAAGACTTCTGATGAGACATTCTAGTTGCAGACTATATCAAAACAAACCTTGAAAACAATACCTTCGAGCAGTGGTAGCAATAAGTTCTTCTTTCTACTTCAATAAAAGCTTCCCTCTCAGGATCTCAAAGAGCTTTTTAAATATTAATGAAGCCTTTGGGCCACCCTGGAGATGCTAAAATACTGCAGTCAGTGATCAATTAAGCCATACGTAGTTTAGCCAGTTTATAGATAAGGCATGGCACAAGTGCAGAAATACCCAAATTTGCTCTGCACAGAGCCAAGAACAGGCTCTGCTAAGTGGATGGGAGCCACTTTAGCATCTGAAACACCCTTTTCAGTATGTCCCATGGTAAATGTACTATCCACATTTGTCCATTTATCCTAGACATTCGAACTCCTATTAGAGGAAAATGACTACTACTTCTATTTTATCATAGGTGAGTGACTGAGGTGTAGGGAGAAAAATGATTTGCCCAAGGTCACACAAGACGCCTGTAGCAGAGAATAGGGTATTGCTCAGTGTTCCTTTTTTTTTTTCCCTAAATAGCCCAAATAGTCCTTTCTTACATTTCCTTTTCAACATAGTCCAGAGGGTATTGAATCAATTTGAATGATGTTTTATCCTAGCAGCATAGGGAATTTTTTTTTTATATATAGCTTTGACATATGCAATGAGTAAAACATTCTGTATTTGTAGCATTATTTATCCTCTAGCCTTAACTGCAGTGTTCAAAAACTAACACTGACTGCACCTTTCAGAGCACATGCAAGGGTAGCATGTTATTTGTCAAAGCTCGCAAAGGCATTGCTGATAGTGCAAGCTTTGTTTATGAGACAGAACACTCTTCCCCCTTTTATGCTGCAAATTTCTGGGCAATGTCAATATCAGTTTAAGAGGTCTCCCACTCTGTAGGCTCTTTCTGTCATCTGTTGACATCTTCTAGGAATCAGCAGATTTTATGCCTCTGTTCAATTCACTTGACCTGCCTCTAAATATGTTCCCAGCATCTGAAAAGCCATTCCCCACACAAACATATGATGAAACCCAGATCAATAACATAGGATAAAAACAAACAAGCTAACTAAGGCAAGTCTAAAGTCTTAAGAGCTATCCACAGATGCTCCTATCCGGACTGTTCAATATGATGCTCTGAATTGCACACAGCAGGATTTCATTTGCTACAAATAGCTTTGCACCAGCAGCATCTTCAATAATTTTATCATGCAGTGTTCCTCAGATAGAGCAATATTTCATTTAATAAACAGCAAATTAAAATAGCAAATAAAGCATGAATAGATTTGCTTCAGAGTTTTAAAGAGAACATTGATTTTTTTTATTATTTTATTTTTTAGTATTTCTGTAGTTGCTCATAAGGTCACCTTCATGACAATTCCAACAGGGGTTTATCTTGTAGCGCTCACTCTGACATACAGCCTGATGATTTATTATTGCTTAGTTCTTGATACTGTTCACTGCACAATCCAATCTGAGAGAGACACATATTTCTCAATTCAGGGACTTCTTTTATTTTATGAAAAATCAGCTTGGTGCTCTGTGGTAAAAACTAGACTTGGCATTTGATCTTAATTTTTAAGTGTTTTTTTTCCTGTTGTGTATTTTTCTGCTCCCTCTTTGATATATTCCAGGATCAGTTTTGCTTTCTCTTCCTTTGCTTTTCTTCTCTCACTCTGTTTTAGTATGGCTACACCCAAAAGAAAAATTTGCCACAGCTGCAGTTTCTTCCAGCCACTCTTATCTAGATTCTCTTACATACTAGTAGGTGACATAGTGATAGATTTCATAGGTTTTCTCTCCTCATTTGGGAGAGGGAATATAATTATGCAAAGGAGGGTTAGATGGACAGTAGAAATATATCACTATTAACCCCCAGAACACATGCAGATTCACTGTGGCCACGTGCTTAAAGAAGAAAGAAGAAACTTCACATGCTAGATTTTTTTCTTCCTTCATATTGATATCAATTCAAAAGCAAGTCAAGAATTCTCTTCATGTCATTCCTACGCCTATGAGATTATGACATGGTGCTACCTAACCTCTGCCCAAGTGCAAAGCTGTCCTCACTATTCCCACAGACTGTTTAAGCCATTTGGTATCATTAACCCTCATGGACCAGGCTGCCCGCTATTCCACTACATTCCTTTAAGTCTGCCAGTCACTAGCTGGTACGTTAAGTAGCTAATGGTGCTCTCATAATATCTGCTGCATCATGCAGGTGCAACAGAATAAACATTTTTTTCCAGTGGTGCTTTGTCCTGAATCATTAAGGACCCCAATCCCACAAAGATTTATGTATATGAATAAGTTTACTCACATGAGCAATCCTGTTTCAAGCCTCTTAAACACAAGCTTGTAGGGTCATATTGTCGATGACCAAACTCAGCATCAGATATTTGGCTAAAAGTCTTTGTAAGTAAGTGCAGAACAGCATCAGAAAATACCAAAAAACATTTTCTGTTCTGTATTTCTCTTTATTGAGAAATATTTACACATTCATTTTTTCTGAGAAGGACAAAGATTAGTAATCACACTCGCTTTTCTATGACCTCATTACTTTCCCACTAATTGATCAGTGTATAAAAAATATATATCAAGGCACTATGAATATTCCCCTACTAATTGGCTGCTTGTAAGGGAGATTAACAGAGGGTATGTAAATTATTAAAGCTATAAGCTGCTTCTGGAGGCTCCCTCACTCTCCTGGGTCAGCTCGGGGGGATCAGCTGGCTGTCCCTGTCCCCAGTGGGGCTGTGCGTATAGCAAGGTTAAGTAAGCAGTCCCCATCTCCGTGTCTGCAGCTATTAGACACCTTTGCTGACTCTCTGGCGCCAAGAAGTCAGGCGCCACCCTCTACGCTCAGAGGAGCACAGGAGGTTGCAAATGGTAAATTTAATACCACAGCAGGAGGTGCCATTTACAGTCCCATAGGACAACTGTCTCCTCTTCTTCCCTTTCATGCTCATTTAAACAAATGGAGGCTGATGCAATTTTGAATTCTGTTGTCTTATTCTGCTTTTAAATATTCAATTTCTTCTATTTTAGCATCCATGTGAGGTAAAATTAAAGGCCTAAAATTTCTTCTTTTTCTTTCAGGATTATTGTACATATGCCTGACGGTTAAACTGCAGTGAAAATTTGTAATTTATGAAATCATTAAAGCATTGATGAATACAAACAAAAAAAAATAGCAGAACTTTGGGTGATACTAATAGCACACACCTTAAAAGAAAAGGAAATAAAGATGTCTGCACAACCAACCCTCACATGCTGTCATCCTTCTGTTCATTTAAAAGAAAAGCAGAATTTGCTCTAAGAAAACACTGTCAAACATTTGTATATCGCTTAACTGTTTTCCTTTACATATTGTGACATATCCTGGTTTCTTTCATTCTTAGAACAGTGCATTACAAAGCTTAAAATCATATAATATTTTCATCTTGAAAAAGTGACATGTTATTAGGCATTGTTTAGAAGAATAAAATAAAAATCCAGTGAAAACTGCCTCTTCATCAATTCAAGCCTTTCCATCTATATGTTGATAGAAAAATACAAAAGGGCCCCTTTTGAACAATCATAAATGAAAAAGAAAGGTTAGTACTTACAGTCTATACTGAAAAGAAATTGCAAATAAATATTTTTACAGAGGTTGCTAAAGATTAATGTAAATTGGAAAAATGCAAGACTGGGGAGAAAGGAATATGCAGGTTCTAAAACCACATGCAGGAGAGAGCAAAAGTGATCACGTCTGAAGAAGAGAATGACACGTTTTCA
Source organism: Rhea pennata (assembly GCF_028389875.1). NCBI lineage: Eukaryota > Metazoa > Chordata > Aves > Rheiformes > Rheidae > Rhea > Rhea pennata. The sequence goes on along the minus strand of NC_084670.1, from coordinate 8,069,454 downwards.
TAGATTTGGGGGACTACATTAATTCTCCAGTCCAGTTTCCACATAATGTAGGCCACAGAATTTCACTCAGTAATTTGTAAATCATGTCCAGTCATGTGAGACTGGACTATATCATCACTTTTAGAAGGATACTAACGTGAGCTTTAAATGATTAGAGAATCTATTTTATTCCCAGGCAAATTCTTGCAGTCATTCAGTTACTCTCACCGTTAAAATAAATGGGGCAGCAGAAGCAGAAGAACAGCTCAGGCAGCTCTGAGTGACAGGGTGGGTGGCAGGAAGGTAGAGGGGGAGAGATGGGAAAAAACAGGCCAAAAATGCATCTAGAATCAGTAGACCGAAGGAGCGGGCCAGCACACAAGCAGGAAGTGCCAAGTATTTCTCTTGTCAGCATAAATATCTGAGACACTTCAGTCATAAATTACATGGTCCACGACAGGCCACAGGGTCCTAGCGTCTGTTCCACTTTGTATGAGAGCACATCCATTAGCATCGGGTTAGATTTATCAGCGAACCTGTTAAACCGACAAGATGCAACGGACTGTTCTGACCACTGCTGCTTCAGAAGAGAGAAAACGGGATCCAGCGTAGATCAGCAGAGTCTCTTATACAAAGGCAGACTCAGAGCTGTGCGCTTCAAAAGCAGGCATTCAAACAGTAAATAACGCAGTATAATACGTTGATTCAGGTAAGGAAGAAGGGAGAATCTAAGAACAGGCAAAACTGTTAACTCAGCCTCGCACACAGCGCTCCCCGGAGGAGGCCAGGGCGGCGGTGGGGGCACGCGGCTTCCCCACCCGCCCCGGCTGCCCCACACGCGCTTCGGGCACGCGCTCCGGCGAGAGGCTCCTCGTTAGCTCCACGGACTCCCTACCCTCACCCCCCTCCATCTGTATTTTCACCATGTCAAGCTCTGTTTTTATGCATGAAAGGCAAATTCATAGTACCATTTAACCACTATTTTTGTCCTCTTTGCCCACAATAAAAATGCAAGATTTACCTCTGCTTCCCTATTAGTTTAAGGAAAGAAGGCCTGCATTTGACTAACTGACATATCACAGAAACATGGAGCATTCATTAAAGATTTATAACAACATCAAACATTCTGTTTTACTTTCAATTTTGTCACATAATCCCAATAAAACAGTGATTTAGCCATATCTGTTAAAGTTATTTGTCACTGTTGAGTCCTTCCTGTATCATTACTGACACAGAAATACGCAAGCCAGAGGATGAAGTCAGTCTCCACCGGGTCTGTCTCTTTTGGGAGAATTTTAAATGTGCTTTTTCCACAGGAATCCATAACTGCTACTCATGCTTTGCTCTATATTATTTAGGCCTTCCAGTAAAAGAATAAAAAGAACTCTTAAGTAATGCATTAGTGTTATTCTTATCTAGAGCAGACTTGTGGGACTAAGTGAAAAGATAGAGGAAATAACAGAGACATGTGGCAGTGCTAATGTTAATATTTGATTAGAAACAAGATGTCAAGACAAATTCAATTCTTGTTTTCCACACACACTCCAGCTTAGAGAGGCTGAAGTGGTATATTCCAGAGTACAGTTTGGTTTAGAAGACAAATAATCTGAAAATAGATCGTGTTCATAAAATGAAGATAGGATTGAAAAGAAAAGAAAACAGCTCTCCAACACTTCTAATGTCATGCTCAGAATCAATTAGCAAGGACAAGAACTACTGGAATCAAATTTATACCTGATCTTTCACTATTACATGTTGCTTAATTTAGAACAACACTGTGTGCAATATCAAACCACTTGACTTAGCCCTCCCAGAGTCTTAAATTAAATAATGAATGTGGCTGAAGTCCTCAAACTTAACACATTTTCAATATTCTCTATGACCACGGTTGCCACAGGCATAATGTCCTGAAATTTAAATGGTATGACAGCACTGTTTTCTCTCACATTATGTCACCATATAGTTTCCTATAGTCTTCTGTTTTCACTCATTAACTGTAATTGTTTCCATATAGGGCTTGCCTGTTGGAGCATAGAAGAAAGGAGAATCCTAAAAAACCCTGCATGAGGTTGCAGGCTACCATGATGGAGTCGTTGTTGGCAGTGACAGGTGAGGAGAAGAGTGGGAAAGACAGACATAGAATTAAATTTAAGCTAATGGCAAGAGACCCAGAAGCAATTGTCAGGGAGAGAGAAACAAGAACATGGGACTGGATGGAGACCAGTCCATAGTGGAGAAAGAGATGTGTCTCACTTCTGTGAAGACAGCAGGTGAAATTATATGACTGGACAAGATCGTCCAGAAAGAATGTAGACAAAATTTTTAAAAAGTGGTAAAATAATTCAAAAAGAAATATGGGAAGAAGAGCACTAAAGAAAAGAGATTGCTAGATCCGGAGAAATCAACATTAAGAGCCAAGGGAAACTGAGACATTAAGGAGAAAGTTGTTAAGAGCCCAGCAGAAAGATTAAGATGGCTGGATATGAAAGTCTGGACAAGCAGTGGTTGCCTGAAGCCTTGGTAGAAGTCCATCCGAACTCCGTTCTGAGTCAGGAAGTAACTACAGAAGAGAAACTCAGAACAAGAGTACCTGACTCTACTATATTGGAAGTATGGAAGTAGCTCATACTTCTCAAAAGATACTTTGATAGGAATTAGGTTACTAAGTCTGAGGATTCAGTATTCTCTGTCCGAACTCCCAAATTACAAGATTGAAACAGTAGTTCTTTCCTATGTGGTAGTTCTGAATGAACGGCAACAAGAGGCAGTAAGTAATGGAGCTGTATCAAGAAATCAGATCTGTTAAACTTCTTAAAGAAAATAGAATGGTTAGCAAGAAATAGAGATCAGGAAGAGGGGAGAAAGAAAGATAGGCAAGAGGTAATGGGTGAGAAGACGATAGAGAGAATTGTTAGAAACATCCAGCATAGATAAGGAGTGTTACTGGCCTGAACAAGTCAGGTTATCATAAGTCTTTTTGGATTATCTGTGCATCCCTTATCCCTTTCCTCCTTCCTCCTCCCTTTGTTTTTTGGAGTTTTTCTTAAACATTTTCTGTGCACTTCAAGATATGCTCCATCAAAATTATTGTTACTATCATTTCAGATACCTGCCTCTATCTGAAAAGGTCTGCATGCCATCTTCCTTAACTCATCTATGAAAGGTGTTTCACAGCAAAATCTGAGGCAAAAGATCAGAAATGATAATCAAAAGCTGTCATAACCAATAATGCATACTTATACTAATGCATACCCAATTATTTTATGATCCATGAGATTGCCTATAATAATTTGGTCAGAGAAACAAAGTGCATGTTAGAGGATTTCTTTCCATGAGAAAGCAATTCTTTCATACTGTTTAAACAGGATTATAGCACAACAGTAATATATGAATACAAGACTTTCAAACACAAAGCATAAACCAAAGCATAAACCACAGAATGGTTCATGACATATTTACTTCAGCTTGCCTCAAACTAGGAGTAGCCTTTCTTAAAACAAACAAACAAAAAACTGAACCTTTTTTTGCTGAAGGAAATCATTGACAAGATTTCGGTGAGGAAAAGAGAGATCGGTGAAATACAAATTCTTTTTATATTAAGACATGTCAAGTTACATCAAGCATAGTTTTGGACTATGTAACTGTATTCTGTCTTAGCTCGACAGTCTGGAAGAGACAACAGTAGAGTTGTTAAGGTTTATGATTTTGTTCAAAACATGGTTTTAGTGTTTTGTTTTGGGGTTTTTTTTTTTTTTGTTGTTGTTGGTTTTTTTGTTTGTTTGTTTGTTTGTTTGTTTGTGAGCAATAAGATGATTTTCGTTTGCTGAGAAACAGTAAAAAAGCCAGGATTTTTTCAAGGCAAGATAGGAGGCAGAAATTAATGAAAGATACATGTAAATCATTTGACTGCCTTGGCGAGTCCAGGCATTATGCATTTCAATACCTACATGGTTATAAGACCAGCAGAAGGTGAGTTTGTAGAAACTAGACTAATTCCTCATCAAATGTATGACAGATTTACTGAGAGAAGGATATTCATCCCTTCCATCTCCTGATTAGCAAAGACCAGACCATTGTGCAATTCTCCTCTGAAATGTTTCTGGCATGCTGACAGACTCTTTTCCAGCATCCTAATGAGCACGAATTGAGACTGCTGTAAGAGCTGTTTCTCTCACTTAGCAGGCAAGGTTTTGGGCACATGTATGTGACTCTTCCAAGAGTAAATTGTGCATACTGCATTTTCCATGAATAAGTACTTCATCTTTGAGGCCCTGCATCTTCTCAGTGGAAGCATCCAGATACTTCCTAAGGCAGCAGGCTACTGGTTGTCACATTATGTTTCAATCTTAGCTGACAGCATATTTTTCAAGTGTCCCTGAATTTGCCTTAAAGTTTCCTCTCTCTTGACAAAGTTGTTCCTAAACAAGCATGAAAATGTCAGCTAAGGGATGATAGCCTACTGTTCTTTCAAAAGCCCGTATCAGATCTCTTTTTCTCTCTTACTCCCCCCCCCATCCCCCCCACACACACACCTCAAAAAGCCCCCCAATATGTGTTCTCCTGCACATCTTTATTGACTGGGCTCCTTCTCCCTGCTTGGTTTCCTTCATGCTGCTCTGTTTATTTAAATAGAGAAACAGTGTCCTAACCTTGCAGGTTTTACTTACGTTTAAATATAGAAAGCTCAAACGAAAAGGGATAGGGGACAAACTGAATAGAACACGCTTCTCATCATGTTCTTAAATAAGACGGATTTAGGACTCTGGCAAAGAGACCAAGGACATGCCTTCAGAGCAGAAGTCCTCGAATAACAACGTCCTACTCTTGTCTCTTGATGGCTTCACTTTACTGACTGCCTGTTTGATCTTCACTGTTGCAGCAGGCAGAAGATGAGAGGCAACAATAAAGCCCTTAGACATAGGCATGGCCAAAAATTATGACTGTATATCCAGATGTAAACAAGAAGTTGTTAACACTTTCACATGCCTAACAGGATGTTATTTGTTGCTAAAACAAAACAACTCTTATAATTCAGTACCCATGTAAGTTATGCACTTAGAATATAAGTGGAAGCTCCCCTTAGAGCCTCTCGCTGACTCAGTACCTATATACTCTTAATTCCACTGCCTCTGGCTTTGCGTGGGCCATCAGAGATGTCAGTTACCTGAGCACTATGTTTCTGAAGTACTGATATAGTTATAAATATAAAATATGGTACCAGTGCTGCAGACATCAACCCACACTTGTTGAAACACCAGAAGAGGAAAGGGCTGCCTCCTCAACATCATTTTCCAAGCCCTACCATTTGGAGAATGGACTCATGAGAAACATAGCAGTACAGATGGCACCTGCAGGGCCTATGTGTCTTGCTACAAGACTAAAACTTGGGCAAACTTGCAAACTCTCTGAAGTTAGAGCCTTGACCTTGGATTATCAAAATATTTTGGCATGTAGTTTTCATAGTTTTACTACATTATATTTTCCATTATTTTTCCTTGATTAATTTCCTTTTATTGATTATCATTATTATTTTAGATAGATCCTGAAACAGCAGTCACAAAGTGGGGTGTAAGGATCGTTTCTATGTTAGCCTTAAAAATTGTCTCTTAGGATTGCTAGGAATGTTCCCTAAAGATGCTGGTACCTGGGAAAACATTGAAACCTGAAAAGAAAATATAATGTGAAAAACTACTTCATAAAACCTTACTACCCTTGCCAATATCAGCATTTAGAAAGTGTTAAATAAATTAAAAAAAAAAAAAAAAAGTTTTGGTAGAATTACAACTAAAACGTGAAGAAGTAAAACATTTCTCATTCAGCTATAAGCACTGTGGTAGAAGTCTGAGAACTCACTTATCTTAGTTACAGCATATTCCATAAACATGATTGTGCCCTAATGATAGCACTGTCCTTTAGCAAAGCCCTGGGGCCACACAAAGTATTCAATACCATGGACAGCAGTTAATATTTTGCACACTGCCTAAGGCCTAAATCGGCCTTTCATATACAGGCCAGATGTTCACTCTTTCTTAGGCCAGCTTAAGGCTAGAACAAACCTTTTCAACAAGGGCTTATCAGAGTTTTTAAATTACATACTGGGAAGAAATTTAATTGGTTTAATTAAGAAAGTTTATTTCATGGTAATTCAGTTTTGTTATGCTGCAAGACTTAATGTGTCCTCTGGTAGAAGTGATTTGTTATAAATATTCATAGCAACCCTCTTCCCACCCAAGCCAAAAAAAATTATTAAAGTGTAAGGCAGCAAATAAAAAAAAAACTTCAAAAGACTTCAAACCTTACCACAGTAGCATCCATGCTTATTTAACTCAAGATAATTGTAATTTGTCTAGTCCTGCACACTGCTCACTGATTCTCTCTATTTTCAACAGGAATGTCAAAAGCAACAAGGTGAGGTCTTGACTTGTTTTCTCCCCATGAAGTCTTAGTCATTGATTTTCTTGCCCAATTGTTGCAGGTTGCTGAGGGTTTTTGTTCGCAAACTATTGTAAGAAACAAACCATTTTACTTATTATTCAGAACAGAAATACTCTAAGGCTAATTTAATGCGTCTGAAGTGGACCATGCTTGATTAAGATGCCTAACAACGCACATTACTGCACCACACCTACAGGGTCAGAAAAGCACTGTAAACTACTGAGCCCATTCTACCTTGTAGGGCCATGATTTAATCCCTCACACTTAACAGACTCCATGACTTAGCTAAAAATTCAAGTTCATCGGCATCAGTCACTAGTATAACAGGCCTACAGGTCAGGTGAGACAACAGGAGGAAAACTAATGTTGATTCAGTTAGATTCTTTTGAGACACAGGCATCCTTCACACTGTTCTTTTTTTGCCCCTCATCACTAATCATTACCAAAGTGAGGAAACTGTGAGAAAAGTTCATATGTTGAATGTATAGCTCTCTAGCTGCAGCACAGATCTATATGGATCAATAGTGAGTTCATTCTTTCAGCAGCAAATTTAGCGCAGGCAAATGGTGCCAACTGACAGCCCTCAAGTCCTCTGTTCATAGCAGGTACTGCACGGGGAGAGCAGCGCTACTGCTGCCGATCTTGTCTTATCAGTGTATCCCCAATCCCATCCGAACTGTAGGCAGGAGGTGATAGTCTAGCGCTATAAATCATAGTTAGAAGGAAATCTGAGAGAACATACACCGGTTGTCATAGGATGAATCTCTCTATATTTGTTATCAGTCGTATCAGCTTATGTGTTACAGTAGTCCACAAACGCCTCATTCAGGGCTCTCACTCCATTTTGCTAGCTGCTGTTCAAACAGAGGTGGAAACAGCATATCTCAAAAGAACAGGTAATCTAAAAACATAAGAAAAAAATAGGGAAGAGAAGGCTTGCCAGAGCATTGTGCACTGATGTGAATAAAATAACAGCAGACAAATACTAAGTGTCAGTTCTTCTTGTTACATTTAACACTATTTGAATTATTATTTATTATTATATTTAGGGGAGAGGGATACCCACAAGAAACAACTGAGTAGTACTCAAGGATTTCCAAAAACCCTACATGTTTGTCAAAACATGACTCTAGGAAAATCATTTATTCTGTGGGTTTCAGTTTGGCCCTGAGACAGATGGACTTTTGTTCTCATTAAGCTGGTTTGCAAAGATTTCCTTGAGGCTTGTAAAACTCAGTTCTCAGATATGACAAAACATGCAGGTATCTTTTCAAATATTTCAAATACTGTTATATTTCTGGGAAGTTCTGCAATACAAAAAAAATTATTATTTACTAAGATCCGCAGTGATAACTGAGGTCAGGAAATATATTGAGCACACAGAAGCAGAAAATACTGTGTGCCCCAAGTCTGTTTTGGCTTGTGTAATTTGCAGCAGTACAAGCACAACTCTTAATTATATATCTGATGTGGGGGCTGATGTAGCACTGGAGCATCCCATAATATAGAGAGACACTTTCACCCTCTATTTTCATCAATTTTAATTTGATTTCTGATATTAAAAAAAAAAAAAAAAAAAAAAAAAAAAGGATGGTAGGTAGGAATTATAGTACCAGTATCATCCAAAGGGGTTATTTTTATATAGATCAGGTAAATCAGCTTTCCAGGAAAGCAGCTGGGCCTTGTATGTATAGCCAAAAGAGACTCAGAATGAAAGTAAGAACAACTATATTTTAAAGGATGCATGCATTTCCTTTCTTTCTCTCTGTCATTACCACTCCATACAGAATAGTTTATCAGCCAGTCTAGAAAAGCTGCTGTGCTACCTGGAATTCATGCCCAAAAACACTCTTGCGCAGACAGAACTTTTACTCAATTAGCTAAATTAGGAAAGTGATGTGTCTTCCCTAGGTTACTAAAACCCATCTTGACAACACCTTTCTGCCAAACCAGAGCAAAAACCAAATCTATTTACACAAAGACAGAGTTGATACAAATAATACTTTCTTTTCACTTCTCATGTTTATATTGACATTTTAGGCAACAAGAAGGTTGAATTAACACCCTTTAAAACTGCAAGTGGCACATTTCAGAATAAGTAGCATTATCCACCTAATCTTCTTATATCAAAACAAAGAGTGATAAAAACAATGACGTTGAGTCTTATTGTCAGGGACTGGGAGAATCAGGACAGAAATATGCAGCTGACACTACAGCTAGGGAGGAAACAATCTACCTTCTTAGTCGGCCTTCCAGCATTTTGAGGTTAGATAAGCGTGGTGAAGGATAGGAAAGTGTAGTTTTCTTCCACAAACAAGATGTGCCAGCCTGTCAGAGCACTGCAGACAACAGATGAGTATCTGACTACCTACTCCCGGTCTGAATCTGATCTTCTCCACCTCATGGTGACAGCCCGCTCTCTCAGTTTACCATATCCTCATTCCCATAACGGCTTAGGACAATGCAGTAATCCATGACTAGCTGCATAGATACATATTTATGCTCGCTATTGACAGAAATTGAATCCATTTTTCAAAATCCACAACATACCTTCATACAACCTGAGCTAACAGAGAACTGTCCAACTACAGTAAAGTGCACAGTTTGAGGACTAACCATTGAAAGGAGAGACATTATGCAATCAAAGCATCCCACACTCAAACACACAGTTTCCAAGGAAAAAAAAAAAAAGTAAAATTGATGGTCTCCAAAGAGCATTGTCTGCTATATAGGCATCAACTAGATAGCCATCCTCCAGGGTTCCCAGAGTCACTCTCAGTACAGTTTTTAATCACTTGCTTACATTTTTAGACTCCAGGAAATAAAACTATAAGGACGACTTAATTACTAGAAAAATCATATTTTTGGATGAGATGGGAATTTCACTGAAAGGGATTTGATAAAAGAGGTGTGGGGATGTAACAGGGAGAGATATTCTAACATAAAGCTCTGGGGACCTTTTTGCAGATAAAAAGTTACATAACAGGTAGAGGCAGAGCTATCAGGGTGACAGGAGAAGATAAGTGCTTTTAACTTGAGTATCATGTGCAAAGAGGATGGGCCCATCAGGAGCGAAGTATTCTCAAATATAGAGGAGAACATTTCTGCCATGAATTTTTGAATACAGCAAAGAGAAATGAGTTATGTACCAAGATGGCCAGAAAGAAATTTGTAGAAGTCTAGCCTTAGTCACCTGTACATGTCACCAGGAAGAACAGCTGGACTACAAAAATCTTTGTTTTTCATTTTAGACAAACTTAATTTTTCTTAAGTAATATCCACTTGAGTATCTACAGCTTAATTTACTTAATTCACCTGTCTTCCCATCAGTTAAGTCACTGTCATAAAAATTTACTGTTAATACTTTCTATTCTTCTAGAGTGTATAACTTCCTCATGAATCACTGCAAATGTGCTATGCATTGCCTACAATTAGCCTACAGATTTATCTGGGAACAAATTATACAAATACCTAAAAGAAATCATTTTAAGATTTTCCTATAGTAGTACTATTGCTTTCAAGTGGAATTTGGTATAATATACATTTTTGGGTATGCATTCTATCACTCTGAGTACAGAGACACCATTCAACTACAAATTATCTCTGCTTCTCATTACTAATATTCATTCACTGCATGCATTCCATGTGGGAACTACACCTTAAAGCAACATCAGTTCTGTGTGAAATTAGAAACTGGAGACTGTTTCATTAGCCACTTTTTTATTTGATGCAGACAGTGCACGGTTTTTAGACTTAAAGTTCATAACCTGTTCATAAACACTATTTTTTCAGTTCACTTGCTTCTGTGGAAAAGAACCAAACCAATTAAGAATGCTAAAATTGCCATTCCATTTTCACTAAGGAAAGAGAGAGAGATTCGGCTAAACTGACAATAAAGAAAAAATGTCTGACTACAGGAATTATCCAATTTGACGAGATAGGTCATTTCATTAAGTAAAGAGTAGCAACATTTCCAATCAGACTAAACTCTGCTTTCTCACCTATAAATTACCATTTTTATCTCTCTAAATCTTCTCTAATTCACTGTTGCTTTTCTTCAATTTAGCCACAAACTACTGCTTTTAAAACACTACCATCAACCACAGCAAAAGCAATTTTAAACAAAGGGGGAGTCAATTTTGGAATAAACTGCATATCAACCACTTTCCCCATTTTGCCCCCAACCGGTACATTCTACCACAAACCTGGTAAACTAAAGTGACAATGTGTCACTGGTAACAGAGTAGGCCTCTTGGAAGATTGTCTCCAAGTCAAGTAGAACTTTGCCTAGTGGACTTCAACCCAAGCACAAGAAACAACAAATATGAGAAGTTCTTCACCACACAGAGGAGCTTGCTGAAGGACCCCAAACTGTAAGATGGTACAAAATAAGGTGGTGAGGAAAAGGAAAAAAAGAAAAAAAAGGAAAAGAAAAAAGAAAAGGGAAGAAAAGAGAGAAAGGACGCATCTACATTGTTCAGAAAAAAAACATTAAAAATAAATGTGTATGTGTTCATATGGGTGTGTGTATTTTGGTGAATGAATATACATATATACTCACATACCTATATACACACATGTATATATATGTACATATATACACACACATACATGTATGTATGCATGGCCGACGTGCAAGCTACAGTTCCTTCAGGAAGTCTGAACTTATGGGACTGAAAACTTATGCAGACGCTGACCTTGATAGCACTGGGACTCTGGCACCAAATACCAGACACAGGTCACTGCTGTCATCTCTTCAGGTATATTTCTATCTTGTCAGCTATCTCAAAGGAAATTAAGATTGGTTAAGTTAAAGCTGAGAGCAGGGTCTTTTCAGTTCAGGTCCCTGTCTACGAAACTTCCTGTGTTCAGTAGAGCCCCTCTTTGACCATCTTCAAAGCTCAGACTGAGACCTTTCTGTTCAGGTCATCTCATATTTGACCAGCTTGCCTGCCATTCCTTTTCCACCTCTCCTTTTGGCTATTCCACATTCTGCTTGGTAAGAATTGCTGCTCTCACCTAGGCACCTTTTCTTTTCTGAGACACTACTTTTACATTTGTGCATGTCCCACATGTAGACAACCAGTGTTCTGGACAATAACAAAATACCTAAAGAAATTCAAGTTTTCAGCAAGAAAGCATATTGCAGAGGCTCCCAGTAGAACGTAGGCACAGTACAACACTCCACTTATTCTTTAACAATGTTTAGAAAATAATCCGGAAATAAGTCAGAGTCACACAGTTACAGCACTGGTTAGGTTCTGCCTCACACCACTATCAGAGACATTAACTATTGCTTTCAAATTACTGCCAAGGGTTCATGTCTGTTTATGCTCACCAAGGAAAGCAAATAAGTCCACCGGTAGCCTGTTTTCTGATTCTGAACAACTTACTCTAGCAAAACTTCCATTAGAGGACTCAGGGTCCTCTTTAGTCTAAAAAGCACAACAACACAATGAAAAAGGCAGGTTCCTCTAGAAAGCCGAGAAACTCTGTTTCTCCTCACTCCAGAAACTACTCAGATAAAGTATCACTACGATTTACCTCTTTGATGCAACAAATTGGTTCCTGCGTATGAGTGAATATAATTTTCAGTTTCTCAAAGAACTATACAAAGAGCATTTCACTTAACTTATGCAGCACCTTTAAAAGACCAAGAGTAGATCTCTGTGCTAACAAGCTAATGAACTGTATTCAAATCAATGGAGACAGTGGGATGCACTTTCTCTGAGTTAACTAACTCGTGCACATGTCTTTTCTTTCACACAAGGAAGTCGCTGCCTGTCCCAGAGCAGCTAGGTTCTTACGAATAGCACCCTGACCCTTATCGTGTGGATCTAGGCATGCTATTGAACGGACCTCAGCATTCGTGGCCTCACTTAGCACAGGCCTTACTCACTTACTTCTACCACTTATGTGAGCAGGCTGATCAGCTTAATCACTAATACAATAGATCATATACAGGGCACAGTCCGTCATGTGGGAATGGATTTTAAAAAAATTATTTTACCTATTAAGGGTCACTTCCTAAGGCTGAAAAGCTGCTCAAGCACTCTCTTGGCAGATCAAAAGTCTATTTACCCTTCAGCAATGAACCATTTTTCTCTGTTCTCTAATCTCTTCAATATTATATGATGTAACTGATATTATGCAACAGGTTTTGCAGCTCTTGCCATTGGCTCAGTTTTCTTGCATTTTGAATTCCAGGAAATCAGTATTTTTTTCTATCTTAGTCTCATTTTCATTTCAATAGCAGATCATATGTTGATCATATGAAATCCAAGGTTTCCATAACATTGTAATAATCATATACACATACATAACATCCTCCATGAGCAGTACTAATAATATGCTTCCTTCTTCAAGTAGGCTACCATATCATTTTGGTGATACACATTTTAATGTGAATGAACCTTTTCCATTTGCTTTTTTCTGTGAACAAATCAGGCTGAATTCCTGTCCAAGGTTGATGCTTAATCCATGACTAGATCATAGATGGTCATTTGCTTATCCAAAGCATTAGAAAGAGCTACAGGTATCAGTGTGCTGAGGGAGCTTTAGGAGATGCAGGTTCTTTTCTGACCTTGGACTCAGACTTACTGTGATCATTGACAAATAATTGCAGTGTGCCTTGGTTTATCACTCTGTAAAACACGGCTATCTGCATCTACTCCTTCACATTAGCATTTTCACCACAGGACTGAAGCTGGTGTTTTCTCTTGGATTTTTGTACAGTACAGCATGTTAGTTTTATATTTCTTTTGACTACAGTGTGAAACTGTTTAATTCATTTGGGATCTAACAGGATGTGAGATAGCAAGCTGAATTATCTTTCAAGTATCATTCACTATTACAAACAGCAGCACTGGGCTGTTGAAAACTATTACATTTAAACAATGTCAGTGAAAAATAAGAAGCCAAAATTTGCCTTCTTGCTTGGATGCAGGACATGACTCAGTGCAATGATATCTGACATTACAGGTCAAATTGAAAACAAATTTGCTGATGGAGCCATAATTTACAGAAGATTTAAAATACATTTTAAAACTTCAAATGTGTAAACATTTTAAATCACACAAAGAAGAGGAAGCAATTTTTTAAAGTCATTAATAAATATCAACTGACATCCCTGAAATTTGATGGAAATGTATTTTCTCTATTTCTGTACTTAACAGAGCTTTCACTAGGTACCTGGTCCCCTAAATAAATGAATTTTATTCCATGGCAGCTATCAGACGTATCATTCCCACCTTTACTTTCCATCACTGGAGTGATACATAGATGAAATCACAGAAAAGTCTACCTAAATAAAACCCCTTCACACATAAAATAAAATACTGATTTTTTGTTGTTATCAGAATTGTGTTAAGCATCACCTGTAATACAGCTAATAAGCCACTTAAGTGGCAAACATCCCCCCCACACCTTTAAGTAGAACAGTTTGTTCCAAGTGTTAAAGTAAAGGACTGAGAATGCCATTCTACTTGTTCTATTCCTAGTTCTGTCACTGCCTGTACAAGTTATGTGACTTTGTCCTTAACACTGAGTCGTCCTTGTCCACTTCACATTTACAGATTCATGTCAGCCATGTGTAGTAAGCCTATATATATTATACCTAATTTCCAGAGATAACATGCATTAATTATCATTGATGTCTTGATAATATTTATAAAACTTTCTACAAGTACAAAAGGCATTCAGTTCATTATGTAAAAACAGAAAACGTAGAGGATTTTAGTGTTTCATACAGCAAACATGACAATGGGAAAGTATAAATTTGGACCTTTTAGTCCTTGATCTACAGGCAACTAAATTAATGAAGACTGTGACTTGATTTATCATAGACAAAAACTGTCTCATGTTAGGTTTATTTAAAATAATATCTTCTGTAGGTTCAGAAGGTTCGATGTCATGCTGTGATTTAGTTTGTTTGCTTCCTTTATTTTAGAATATGTTATACACACTACTGAGAGATAACTTGTTTAATTTCCTGCTTGTTGTCAATTTATATTTGTTATATTTCATAAAAGGCAATTTCACTTTTGACAAAAAAAAAAAGAAAATAGAAAAAAAAAGGAAGGAAAAAAGACTTCTTGTTCTTCTGTGTTTTTGTTTTGCTAAGATACTGACATCTTTGTTCAGGACTCTGAACCTTCCCCTCATCTCTTCTGACCTAAAACTAGCTATAGTTTTCTATAAAGGGATTTGAGATGTTAAGTCTTTGTTTTATAGATATCTACTCCTTTCATTTAATATTACTACAGTCAAAAAGGTATTTTAAGTTGAATATTTTAGTTTATATTATTAATATTTTTTCTCTCATCATACTGCTTATGATAATTTACTGTGCTCTGTGATTTAGCATCCAGACTAAGGCCTTCTACACCTCTCATTTGCTGAAGCATACTATGATTTTGCATTTTACAGTAGAATCATTCCCTCTTTTAGTTCTCTTGTACTTTCCAAATTTCCTTAAGTATCACTGAAACAATGAAAACTCAGCTCTGACATCCATCCTACTCAAAAAAAGATCAAGCCTAAGTTGCTTTTCAGTAGAACCATAGGGAGACTGTTTGCCTATCAAACAGCAAAAGTATACCATTCAGAGCATATTTGTATCCATTTCCAAAAAGCAGCCTGCAAATATTTCCAAGTGCGATAAATTTCTTGTGCTCCAATGTATTTATGGAAGTGGGTAATCAGCACTCGATTTTAAACAAGCTCTTTTTAATTTTATGTCTTCCCCAATTTCATTCCAGCCTGTGCCAAAGAGGGAGCTACCCTGAAGAGTATCATTTTGTCATGCTGCAGCTGTCAGTGACTCAGTGGTTTAAGGACCTGCTGACAACGGGTGGGGGGGGCCAATAGTGCATTTCCCTAACCCCCTTCCTTTAAAAAAAAAAAATGTTATTTTAAATGCCACAAGGAATGCATTAAAATAACTGAAACTGAATAAAGATTATGAGATATGCCTCTACTAGTTACGGCTGCTCCTGTCATCACACCCCTTTCCTCAGACTACCCCAGGATCATAAAATAAAGCTTCTCCATCTTTGCAGGAGACAGAACTGTGTTTACTAGAAGCAGCTGGAGACTGAAAGGGCATGGAACCAGTCAGCCAGTTGAAACACTCTCACTCTAGATTTCGTGTTTGACCGAATTTGTAGCTGAAAAACCATGTCCTCCACAGGCCAAGAACTCCAAGGCACAGCTGAACTGCAATAGTTCTGCTATGCACAGCATCCTGTGAACACACAGGGCTCTGTATCCAAATTAGTGTTCTGCAGAGGGCAGATAAGGAGTGTACGTAAAGGCTACTACAAAACTCTCTGGAGAGAGAAAAAAAGTTTCAGGTTCTTCAGGAGATTATGAGTTATGATATGGAGATGCTCTGTGAGGTGGCAGGAACAAGTGTTCTTTCCTTCTCCTCCCACATACTCAAAATCTGCATGAATCTTGTTCACTAACCTGTACAGCCGATCAAGGCTTTCACTCCTAGCTTCAGGTCCCAAGTTCACTACAAGCAACGGCGATCTTTCCAGGGAGTTTGCCATATGTTGGCACAGACCCACGCACAAGGACGGAATTTCCTCCTGACAGCGATGGCTGGGCCTGTAAAGGGAAACAGACTCCAGATGCAGACAACTGTAGAACAGTAGGACTAGGAGCAGTTGACCAAAACAAGAAGTCAATATTAAATGGAAAGAATATGCAGTGTACAGCCAAAGGAAAGGATTTAAAGATAATTCCTAAAAGTTATAATCCAAGCATAGGACTGCAGTTAAAGGGCGGGGGGGGGGGGGGGGGGGGGGGAGAGAGAAAGAAAAAAAAAAGAGAGAGAGTGGAGGCAGAGGATACTAAAATGCATTTACAGTTAAGCAGCATTCAAATCATAAAATGATGTTATTGCTTTACAAAGTACTGACGAGACCCTCAATGGAACAGTCACCATTTGTCACTGATTCAAAGAGGAACATCTCATAGCAACTGCCCTAGAAATGGTGCAGCAGCAAGCAGCCAGGACAAGGCAAAGGCAGGGAGGCAGAATGTGCCTGCCATATCCTCAGATACCACTAGCACAAGCACGGCCAGTTACATGTCTGCTTATACAGCAGATGAGCCTTATTTTTTCCTCCCAGTTCTTCCAGCATATAAAGTAATCAGGATTCCATCCAGGATAGAGAAAATAAGGGCTAGGACCTCTTGGGCTCTTTCTATGCCTAACTGAGATAAAAATAAAAGGAACAAGGGTGGGGAGCTAAGTAACTTTTCCATTCTAACAATCTTCATGCCCTTGAAATTTAGTCTGAAACAGAGTAGCCTGCTATTTCCACATCAAAAATCAATACAATCAACAGGTTAAAACATTCTCAGTTACAACGAAAAACTATCTAGGGAAATAATACATGACACTTAACAAACATCTGAAAACTTAAAGGCCATCAGAAAATAGCAGATCTCTTCACAGGCCCAAGGCAATGACATGGCACAATAGATGGGCACCAGACAAAAACCCGGGGAGAAAGGGTATCTGTTCCCAGCTCTGCCAGTCATCTGCTGTATGACCTTGGGCAAGTCACTTAACTGTCCTCTGCCATCACGAATTAACTGTCCTGCTTTAGGTAAAGTGGCTCAAGATCTAGATACAGAAAGCATATTTCTCCTATAATACATCAATTCTAGCCTAGCTAAGCATTCTTTAAACATCAAAAGTATAAGCATAATACAATACGAAAATACCATTTCATACAACACTACAGTAGAAAAGATCTTCCATAGATCCTACCTTTGACTTGAACTAATTCACTCAAATTATAATGTGGTGGACTTCTTGTAAAAGGCTAATTTTGATTCACACAAAACAAAAAAGAAGCGGTTTTACATGATTGAGGTCTGCAGAATCCGAATGTACCTTTTTCCAATAAATGAAAAAAAATCCATGTTGTTTTTACTAATTTCATGTCAAAACATTGATAGCAGCCTAGTTTTAACTTCTTTCTAAATGACTGTCCTCTCAGAGCTTCCTCAGAGAGCCTGGCTGGCTCACTGCTCTGTTTTTTCAACCACGTATCAACCTCTTCTGACCACAGGAAGCAGGGAAAAGTTTTGCCCTCCTTCTGTCTTGAGATAATAATAAATAATAGAGAATAATTTCATAAGCCTGTTTTTAACCATTCATTCATTCGACCTCCCTTTCTTCTGAAATGTGATGCCTGTTATGTGACTGTGAAAATGACACTTTTTAAAAAGTCTGCTAGGGTATATATTATAAGCTCCAGGAATTCCATACAAGTGTGTGTGCATGCGAGCGTGCGTGCATGTTTATAAATTTGTATATATAAAATGGCCTAGTTTAAAGTGTCTTTAATAACAAGTATTTAGCAAATTGAACCAAATGGGTGTGAGCTCCCCCTGCTGACTCTAAAGCTAAAATAAAGAAATCACTTCAGAAAGCTTTGCAAACCTTTTTGATATTGGCTCAAGGTCAAAGGAGTGGACGAGTACACGGATGTTAATCTAGGCACTGATAGCAACACAGGCCCAAAGCTAGGAACAAGGACATTATGTGCTTTATTTTCATTCCACTAGGGTAGTTTTATGGTACCTCCCAATTACGATTTCAGGGAAACTAATCTTGATTTACAGAGTAATAGAACAAAACCATTTTATACAATCTTCATGCTCCTAAAAAACATATACCAAATAAGAGACTCAAAATTTGATCTCTGCAAAAATGTGATGCTGTCTTTGCTTGAGATATGAGTATGTGAAACAATGTATACCTAACTACAGGCAGACATCTACCAGCTCTTTCATCGGTTGTAAAACGTGCCTCCATCATTGTATCATCTTAGTGAGAGGAGGGGAAAAAGAAAACATACCCAGCCTTGCATTTTAAACAGTAGAGTTTTCACATTTATGGAAGTATGTCGTGCAGTGTCCCAGTCAAAGACTATATGAATTAATTCCTTTAAAATAGACTCTATCAAGTTGTAGTATTTTATTATCATCAAGAACAAATTTCTCCATGTTTCTTCACACCAGTTTCATAAATGATGAAGGGAAGGCTGTCCATCCTTATCTGTTAGTGATATTTATACAGTTTCTGATTTTCTGGTCAAATATTTTTATATCATCTAGAAGTTTGGTTATGACTAAGTCAGTTAATTTACTATTGCATTTCTGGAGCCATTTCAAAAGGAGCTGCTGACATCTACTGGTTTAAATTTTAAAATACTCAGTTTACAATTTTTCTTCTCAGATAAAATCTAGTGGCTCCGATTTCTTTCTCAGATGATGGGAGAAGAGGCAATTTTGCTGAAATTAAAAGAGAGAAACGCATTCTCTCTGGTTTCTCAGTTCATTTCCACTTAATGTTTTCTTGCAAACAGCTAAGTCCAGAATTATGTCTTCCAGGCACCAAATATTTTTTAAACACAAAAATCACACCGAATGTTTGAGTACCACAGCAGGCTGCTTCACCTCGCACTACACAAAACAACCGCACATTTTCACAGTAGCTTGTGCAGAAGATTCTCAAAGGACTCTGCAAATCTCATGTGAAGCAAACTTTGCAGCTGCCTCCCCCTGTCAGGAAGAGGCCCAGCTCCCACTCAACACGAATTTCTGCGCCTTAAGGCTGCCGCCCAGAGGCTTCAGCACTGAGTTTGGCACTCGGGCTCTGCCTGCAAGGTGCCAAGGACCCAGGGAGGGACAGCTGGAAGATAGGCAGGAAGCAAAATGCAGAGGAAAGGAGCAGGGCTGAAGCGCTTCCAGAAGAGATTGGGTGTTTCAGACTGAGGGGACATAAACACTCTCCATAAATACCTGCCCCTTGCTTGCGATGATGTTAGGCACCCATAAGGCGAGGAAGCAGCCGAGACTGCTTGGAAAACGTTTCTTCAATGTGACACTTTGAGGGGTAGACAGGTACATGGAGATGTTTGGGGGCCCAGGTCAAGAGCTTTCTACTTAGCACACAATAAAGCCAAATATAAGAGACAAAACTTCCTACATCATGTCCTAAGATTTAATCTCAAAACTAGCCTTTTTTTTTTTTTTTTTTTTGGAAAATAAAAAAAAAAGCATCATTTTGTACTACTAAGGGCAAGAAAGCCAATCACTATGTCTTCTCCAGAGATCCAGAATTGTGCTGTTGTCAGCCTCCTCACCACTGGCAAATCAGTACCTTTAACTCTCATTGCCAGTACCTGGCCAGAACATCAGACAAGCAGAAGGGCAATTAAAATATCACTCTGTTCCAAGAAACGTTATTGAAAGTGCACAGGCTTCCATCATAACATTTAACTAGGCTAACATCAAAATACTGCAGTAGATCTAGCTAACAAAAAGCATCAGAAAGTTTTTTTTTTCCCTGTGGTTATTTTTCCTCAACATGAATCAAAACACACATCTACTCTGCATAATGCAACTATTTAGTTTTACAAGATGTTCACTTCTGCGTAGTCTTTCAAGAAGGGGTTCAAGACACAGAAAACAAAGAATATTTTACACTGCTGTAATTTTAACAACTCAAACTCTTGAGATAGTGAGATAAGAAAACAGGAAAGTGCCCGGACACAGGAGGAATGCAGCAAGGTCTAGGATGACTGGACAACATTCCAAAACCAAATAGAACTAACTAAAAAAAAAAAACAAACACTCACACAAAGAAAGATGTGAACATAGATGCCAGAAAGGATGCTGCTTCTGTACTACACCAACTACAGGAGTGTGAAAGGTGCACCTAGAATCATAGAATCGGTAAGGTTGGAAGGGACCTCCGGAGATCATCTAGTCCAACCCCCCTGCTCAGCAGGGTCACCTAGAGCATGTTAGACAGGGTTACATCCAGGCGGGCCTTGAAGATCTCCAGAGAAGGAGACTCCACAACCTCTCTGGGCAACCTGGTCCAGTGCTCTGCCGCTCTCACAGGGAAGAAATTCCCCCTCACGGTCAGGCGGAACTTCCTGTGCTTCAATTTCTGCCCGTTGCCTCTTGTCCTGTCACATGGGACAACTGAAAAGAGTTTGTTCCCATCCCCTTGACACCCTCCCTTCAGGTACTTATCCACATTGATAAGATCCCCCCCTCGGTTTTCTCTTCCCCAGGCTGAAGAGGCCCAGCTCTCGCACCGTTCGTCATAGGGCAGGTGCTCCAGCCCTCTGATCATCTTTGTAGCCCTACACTGGACTCTCTCCAGTAGCTCCATGTCTCTCTTGTACTGGGATCTAGCAGTCCCAACACAGCACTTTCTCAGAAGAAATCCTTCAAGAGAAGGCCTGTAGAATAAAAGCAATTACTACAGAAGGTTATTACAAATAAAGAGAGGCTAGCACAGGAATCCATCTTTTTTTTTTTTTTTTTTCTTACATCCACAAGCAGATAAAGATGAAGAAATGGTATGGTCAACATCTGCCCTCTAGAGAGCTAGACACCATTCAAGAGAGGAGCTTAAATTGTCTCTGTTCTACTGAATATTTTGTTGCAGAATTAAATTAGGAAGTTGGCTGGGTGAAGAGGACTGAAAATTGACAGAAAATGAGAGTGTAATTTTGGGTCAGGGAGAACTGAAGGAAAAAACAGTAAGAGAACTGATAGGCAGATAGACAGACAATGCACTTTAATGACTACACAGAGAGCCATTTCATATAGTGCCTTATATCCTTCCTAGTGCTCATGCTCTCAGCCAGCCAGGAGAGGATGTGCTTGACGTGCAGCAGTGAATACAGAGGTTCAAACATTAATTAATACACACAGAGATGTGCCTTGCCCTAAGGGCATGCAGTTTAAATTGGACAAATCTAGAACATGAGAGGAGATAAAGAAAAACAACAGAGGACAGACAAAAGCTGAGCAATATAAACTAAAGCACTCATATACCTTTATGGAGTTTTTTGTTTTTTAATTTTAATATCGGTGGTATAGCCAGAATAGAGAACTAGACAATGTTAAACTAATAGGAGCAGAAAGGTATACCTTAGATGTCTGACTTCATATTACAACTCAACATGCTTTTGATCAGAAAAGTGAGTTAGCCACAAAAAGTTGGAAAGCTATAATAGATAACAGAATAGCTTTTTAGTTCCTGACAGCGCATTCAATAGCATCAAGTTTGTTTACCTACATAGTCAGCTAATGCAGGGACATACAGCCACTCTGAAAGAGTTGTTCAGTCATTTGTGCCAAGTTTGAGTAGGAAAAACACCCAGATGAAGCAGACACAAACTCTTTCAAAGTCAAGAGCTACTTAGAATTTACAAGTTAAAAACAGTGTCCAGAAAGAAGACAGGCTGTAAAAGGTAAAATCCAGACTAGCATTGCCCAAGACTTTGATTCAAGCCCTTTCTAAATTCCAGTGTACTTGCTGTATGCTTCAGTGATGGTAAAAAGAGAATATGGCTTATGATCAGCCCTCAGTTACTTAGATTGTCCTCTATTCAGAGTCCATTAAACACAGGCACTTTTGCCAAAGACTTGATATCCAAACAGCAAAACTGCTATGGATTTTTGGAAAGGGATGAAGTGGGAGGCCTTAAAAAAAATAAACAGTATTTTGGAGAATCATGCTTGGATTTAGTTAAAACAGAAGCACATTTTCTTAAATGCAATGTACAAAGCCTTCAGAGATGGTGGTGCGTGCATGGTCAGTCTCTGCAGATAATGTAAGGCAGATGCTGTTATTAATTGGCTATTTCAGCCTTTTATTCAGTTACTTTTGTAGACAAATGTTCTTATGCCATTTGGCTGCATCCACATCAAGGATAGAAGTTTGTCATCATTTCATCACACTAACAAGGCAGTAAAAACAAGATTTGGCAGTCTGGAAAGAAACTAGAAAATGTTAATGGTGGAGCCATGGTGTTGATGCCAAATGTTTCCAGTAAACGGGTATCATCATTTTCAGGTACTTACTCTCTGACAGGAAAGACATGACTGAGAGCCTTTTTTGAAAAGGAAGAGCCTTTCCTTTCAGAATCTCAACTTCCTAAAACAGCAGTGGCAAGAGGCACAGATCACACAGGAATGAGCCATTTTTGGAGCTTCTGCTTGTGGCATTAGCAATTGGAGCGCCTTTAGAGACCAGGGGGTTTTAAAGCCGCTGAGCTGATTTTGAATCACCTGACACTTAACATGCCCTTTAAGGCCAAGCATATGGTTAGGAAATTCTGACCAACTCAAAGTTTTCTCCCTTAATCCTTTGGCCGACTTGTGACAAGTGTGTCAGGCTGAATGTAACAGGACATTGAGAAAGAATCTACTGAACACAAATTACCTACGAGAGGCCACATAGCATTTCTCCCCACTTTCAAGCAAAGAGCTCAGCACTAGTGTTTTTGAAATTGGCCTGATACTTTCCCAATTCACCAAGGTGTTCAGCTGCTACCCTGTTTAACAAACTAGGTGTCCGTCACTGACACCTCTAAAGCAGGCAATGTTACTTGATGCCAAGCAGACACTCACTACCCACCCCAAGACGAGGTATCTTCTCAGGGCAGGAAGAAAAGCAAGTTATCAGGAATTCTGCTTCCATGTGGGGAAAAAATAAATAAATAAAAATATAAGGATAAAAAAAAATCACTGAAGTGGCAAAAGATATGACAAAAATGAAGAGATCTACCATAAGAAAGTAATCATTGATCAGGTACTAAACACACTCTTTTAGGACTACACGGTTTACAGATTAGGAGGAAAGTGCCAATATTAAGAGCCTTCTCTACACTTTTCTACAAGGTCTCAGTTATTTTGCCTCGGTGAGAAACTACTATATTTTGAGAGACAGGGAAAGAACGACCAAACAGCAGACAACCAAGCGAGACCACAAATCACTGCAGCAGACCTTACATACTTTACTTGGGCAGCCTCGGGCTTAGAAATGGAATAATGCAAATCACAGTGCAAAGTGAAAATTCAATGCACTACTGGCAAGGCTGAACTTGTCCTGTTTTTAGCTTTGTTACAGACTTTCTGAAATGCTGGACAAGCCACTTAAATACTACCTCTTTTCCCCACCTGTAAAACGGGCATACTTCCCCTTTGCACTCAGGCCGGATCTATATACCCATCGTTTCAGAATACTGTCTTAAAACTTTCAAGATCTCATTTCTTTTCTGGCCATCTGCAAAGTATGCACGGATGTAAAATTTACTCCTAAATAGTGTAAGAATAGTTATGTTCAGAAATTCATCTGGAGTCCTTTCCTTGCTCTCCTTCCTCTACAACTTCCTGAAATAAGTACAGACTATGCCTCAGTAAAACAAAGCTATTTGAAAAGAGAACAGCTGCCATGGTGCTGAGTCAATACAGACAGACAAAATAAAGTAAAATAGAAAACTACACTGCATCTGCGGCAATGTGTTCCCCCCCTCCATCACAATATCCCCAATGCATAACGCCTTGGCAACCGTTTAGCAAACAACAGTTCAAGCATGTGTTTCAAAGAAATGCATCCAAACCCTGAAATCATTAAAATAATAAACTAATTCCTGCAATGGGGCAGCCAAGCAGCCGGTATTGCAGTACTTTGCTTTGGAACTATTTCCTCTGCCTCACTCAGGTTCCACTCAGTCATCTGTCTTTAAGCACTTATGGGGATGAAATGTGAGAAAGCGCAATAGTTATTTATCGCTTTTAAATGCAACTGTAAGGGCAAAATGCTCCACCGTCTCCTCCTAGGCATTGGTAGAGAGGCACAGTTCATCTTTTTCTGTTGACAAGAATAGGTTTGCACGGACTATTCATCTCTGTTTTCACAGTATATGTTTCTCTCCTTTGCAACTACTTCCACAGCATGATACAGAGTTATCTACACTGGGAATTTATGTTGGTAAATCATAATTAACTAAATGCAAAACAGTATTTAACTCTTGGCCTACACAAGGACCACCACATTCAGTATTTTATCCCTTGCTGGCCAGCATAAGCTAGAGAAGACACTAAAAATGCTTGCTCAGTGTTATAATATTAACTATAACATGACATCCCTCTTTCACTGTGGCTTACGTGTATTAGAACATGCACTAATCTACAGAACATAGCGTCACTGGGAAAAGGCCGCTTGGGAGCATCCAGAAATACTGGATTAAAAAATAAAATAAATGAATAACACACAATAGCATTTTGGCCTGGGAATGCAGACATTTAGAGCACTCCTTCAAACTGTTGCATCATTTGAGGCTGGAGAATGTTTCATTTATCTAAAAGACACCTGCAAAAAGCTGCTTTAAAAATGGGGAAACCATGCCACGTGTTCAGAGGCAAAGTTTAAAAATGGCAGCTTTGTGAATGTTCTGAACCGTAAACTAGTTTTGTGAATATTATGAAAGGCAAAATGTACATTAGCAAATTGCAGCATTCATACTCTATGAAAGAAAATTTGTACAGCTGTGGACCGGTATATTTGATCTGCAAAATTTCAGCAAAATCGTTTTTCATAGGAAAAAGCCAAATCCTTTAAAAATCTTTGCTTGGGAATAAGGTCTTTCAGAATCCAATAGCTTATTTTTATTGTTCATCACCTTATTCTGAAAAGCATTTTCATGGATGTAAAGGGTTTTTCATGAAGGCATAAAGC
This sequence comes from Rhea pennata, assembly GCF_028389875.1. Taxonomy (NCBI): domain Eukaryota; kingdom Metazoa; phylum Chordata; class Aves; order Rheiformes; family Rheidae; genus Rhea; species Rhea pennata. The sequence goes on along the minus strand of NC_084670.1, from coordinate 8,044,466 downwards.
AGAAGGCCAGACATGGCTGAACTGGCATCTAATCGCATTGGCTCTTTATTAAAAGATACATACATACATACATTATATATATATATATGTAAAAACTTTGTGTACTTCCTTTTATCACCTACACCGTTGAAAAAAAGGCAGGGTACCATTTCAGTCTGTTGCCCTTAACATTTTTGGCAAAGTCATTCGTCAAGATTTCCACTGTATTCCTCTGCCCTGCACCTCCTGGCAGGGCAAGGGCGGCTGGGACCCTCCTCTGGGATTTTATGTCTGACTGCATGAGTTAGTTTTACACAAAAATGTAAAAGATTAAAAAATAGAAAAATGTATTTCATGGACACAGATTAGGAATCTTGACACTACCACTCACCACTTTATGGGGCAGGATATAATTAAGATGTCAAAAAGCAATAAATTAGCACCAAAATAGAGCAATTTTTATTATTAAAGCTTTCCTGTCCATAAAGAACTTTTTCTATTGCACAAAAAGCTTCCTTGATGTAAGAGAACAAAATATATTAGTCTTGAATTATCATTTTTACCAGCTTCTTTGCACTTTCCCAGCAGCATAAAATATACTGCGTGCAGCTAACCTACACTTAGCCTTGTCTGGTGGTATCATAGGAGTGGTACAGAGAGGCCTTGTGGTAAGCAAGTGTTACGCCTTTTATGTTCACAGTAATTTTATCTGGGGATTCACTTTATTAATGGCACGTAACAGTATGGTCTGTATTATAATGACACGGAATCACAACAAATAATTTGAATATTCCCTTATAAATAGATCGAATACCTCTGAAATTTTATCATGGTATACATGTCAACTGCTACCTTCTCAGAGGTATTCAGTGGTGGACATATGGGATCTGCTTTCCCAAGTCTAAAATATAGAAATCTTGAGAACAACAGAGTAAAAACTCCATTCTGCTGAGCGTCTCTGACAGAAAGCTCTCCTAAGATATTTAGGTAACTGCATCTTTGAAAGAAATTTGGTAAGCACTTGTTATAACTACAGCAAAATTTGGAGGCGTTAAATCATATTTATTTATTCTTTGGTTTAAAAATCACCAATTATCAGCATGGCTATATTAAATGACAGGACTGCATTAAAATATTTGCTTAAACTTAGTATCTTTGATCATCTATAGTCAGAAAGTATCCTTGCTTCTTACTGCAAGGCTACTTATCAAATATGTATACTACGCATCTAATGCTTGTAGAACTGAAGAACTGATCTGAAATATTAATTGAAAATATCTTCATGTGTTTTGCCTTGAAATACAATAAAGCAAATAAATAATTGATTATAAATCATTCAGCTACTGTATGTTTTACAAAAAAATCCAATAGTATGTCTATTATTACTATTACTACAATTGTATGCAACTTCTGGCTGGCAACATATTTCCAAAAAAAGAAAAAAATTACTACGAGTACCTGAAGCACATGGCACTTGTAATTAAGCTTGTCCTTGAAAGCTATATAAAAACACACACACACACCACACACACACACTGTCAAGTGTCTTTGAAACCACTTTATCATCACAAGAGAAGTAGATTTGGTATTTTATATACCTCCTTAGATGGCCAGATCAAACAGTGTTCTTTATGCACTCTTAACAATAATTGCAAAATATTTCTACTGCTATCAAGAACCCATATAAGCCAAGAAGAAATAAGAGTGCCTGATGCCTCTTTATTTAAAATACAGGGTATAATGGGGGGAACACTCTGGCCATTTTCCTTGCATTAGCTAGAATGCCATCTCATAGATATTGCTGCTTAAAAGAAAAGGGTGTGACCTGAAGTTGTACAGACAGTAAAATACATTATTTTGCTGCACTATAACCACTGAAACCTATTACAATAAACTGGATCAACAGTAAGATTTTTTTTTTTTTTAGATAAAAGTCCAAAATATTAAGAAAATACTTAGACTCATCAATAAGGACAGAATTGAGCTCTGATCGCCAGTTCTGCACCTCCTCAAAGGTTAGGTTCTGTTTAGTGTCGGCTCATATTAATTTGAAGTCTCATGCATGAGTTGAGTTTGCTGCCCATGCAGTTGGGGTAGCTAAACAAGGAGACAGACAAGATCAGAGCACTAAGTACTGCAACTGTCTTAACTCACTTTTGAGCAAATGCATATATTTCCAGCACACAAACCATATCAACTCCTATAAATGATTTCATAGCAAGAAGGTGCACACAACTGAGATCAGTTTCTATTTTCAACTGAAATTCTACCCTGCTTAAGCTGAAGTTAAATGCAATACTGTCCTTCATCTCAGTAGCGCTGGGTCACTCCAAAAGTTTGGTGTTAAGCATCCTTACACACTAAGAAAAGTAATCCCTCTGCCATCTATTTTACTCGGGTTGGGTTTGGAGGGGGGGGGGGCTTTTGTTTTTTTGTTTGTTTCCATTCCCAAGAGCACAAACTCTTCCTAGCAGATGACTAGGTTAGTGCAGATGCAAAACTTTAAGTTATTCTCTCTCTTTAAAGCAGTAGAGCAAGAGCATCATTAGCATAAGTGAAAGAATCAACAACTTAAAGTGCTTTAAAGACCTTATAAATTTACCCAAAAATATTTCATAGGGAAATGAAAAAGGCACATAAAATACAGACAGTCATAACAATGCCTGCCAAAATCTAGATGCAAATATATTTAGGATTGGTTCCACTTTATGCTTGTTTTAGTTCTGCTATAATGCTCAGATTTGCCTGGAGCTGACTCACACCGCTTCTGAAAGGAAACGAAGTTAAACATCTCAATTGGAGAGTGCAATCTGCGCAGAGACTGGATCTCCACTGCTTTTACTGACCAAGGAAAATTATCTGATTTATAAAATGCTTGACATCTCTAAGAGCTTCTCCACAGGCCCAAATGCCTTGCCTAGGCTGAATTAGCTATAGTGGATAATTCTGCAGAAATGTTTAGCAAGCTTATTAATCCTCTGCATATTAACACAGAGGGAGAAAAATAAGAAAAAAAAAACACTATTGCTATGGCTATTGGATATTTCATGTAAAATATTTTTCAGTATAAAGATGACAGCAGAGTGCTCTATCATTATTTACTCCTACTACCAGCCTCAAAGTCTATTAAAGTAAATGGGAGTCAGAACTTCAATAAACTGGTAAAATGCAACTATTTTATATATTCCTTTGATGGAATGCTCCAGGACAAGTTGTATCTTCCCAGGAGAAGATACAGACAGGCTGCATCAGCTCACTTTAAAACGTGGTTCACGCTAAGATTTCTAACTGGGAAAAAAAAAACATAAGAAGATGAGAAAGAAAACAATATGAAATAAAAAGAAAAAAGAATCATACACATTTAAAATAATGCCTAAAATAAAGCTTAGCCGGACCCAGGACTCCCCTACAGTTGCCTCACAGTGATTTCAGCAGGCACTCACTTGGAGCTGGGCTCAGCTGTGCATGTCACGTCCCATCAGAACTGCTCCTAGTCTCTGTCGCTTCTGCTCAGCCTCACCCTGAGATCCATGGAAACCAACACCCTGTCCCAGTGCTCAGCTCCTTTAGCTAGGGGCACCCAGGCCTGCACCCATGTGAAAATAGTCAGCGCTTATGCCTTAGACTGCTGTATTGTCACACCAGGTGAGAAGACCTGTTCTATGGAAAAGTTTTGAAAATAATATGAGGCTCTCCAACAGGCCACCTCTTCTAACCACAGATCTTTACTAATTTTTAGTTTTTGTCTCAGAAAAGTATGGGATTATTCAAACTTACATGATAAGACCTGAAGGGGCAGATAGGTGCATCTATTTATCTGCCATCAGCACCTCCAGGTTTCTTCTCCTGCTGAGGAAGCCCATTAACATGTAAATCTTTCCCACCTTTGTCTGACATGTGAATCTTTCAAAATAATTTAGCATCCCTTTTTCTCACCTGGAGGGCACCTCTCTTCCTTTTAAATGTTAATTAGACATTCAGTGGCCTAGCCTGAAGTGTTAAATTCAGAACCATTTATCAGTTTCTCTCACCTACGTTCACCTCCCCGTTCACCTCTCAATCATCACTGTAGAAAGATCACATTCTTTGGTTCTCCTCTATCAAGAGTTCTAATCAATAACCAAGGATATTAAACCCTATAAAATATCCTGTGGCCTAGTGACAGAAAGGGTTTTTTTGGTGCTTTCTAGGGATGGACTGCATAATTTCAGTTCTGGTTTTACCACTCACAGTCATCGTGACAACACTTGGAATCCGTTATGTGACTGCGCAAGAGCAGCATCATCCCCTTCCAAGTAAGTACCACCTGGGCCCACCAGGTTATCGCCCAGCCTCTGCACACTCCAAGTGAAATCTTGGTTCCACTGCTTGGCAAACACCCACCAACTTTGACAGGGTCAGGATTTTATCCTACATGGTTTGCATATATGTATACACATGTATAAGTATATAATATGACAATACCAAATACTGCTCCACAGCTCAAATTGCTCTATTTAGTCTACAAATAAAAGCATGCTTCTGATAATAGTTTCTAAAACTATGTTTACACTTTTAACTAAATGATGTGCTAGGAGCTCCCATACTATCACAAAAGTTGACAATTTAAATTTAAGTAATGACAAACCCACAGATAACTCGGCTAGAAAGCCTTGAGTGAGGCTCCCTTTGGCTTCAGAAGTTTTACTAAATCACAGAAAGATTCACACAGCAAAACAATGGCTACACAAAGTCAATGCCATGCAACTGCTGCTGCCTGGTAGAGGGCTCAAACATAGAAAACAGAATGTAAACTGCTTAGGAAAAATGTTTGTTCTATCAGCTGCACTTGCCTGTCAAAACATGCTGCCTGTTACAGGTTATTTTCCAAAATCTCTTAACCTAATAATAGACACAATGTTCTTTATGTTGCTAGTGAAATACTGAAATCACTGCTAGAATACTTAAGAACCAAATCTATGAGACAGACCTCCTCTCCAGGGGATTTTCATGACAGAAACTCATGACAGAAGTGAATTGTAGAGGCAGATGTTTTTACAGTGTTTTTTAGAGACATTTTATTTGGGAAACAGATCCCCAGAGCCCATGGTTTGAAAACAGTATCCCCTTTCTTTGGGCTACATAAAAATTAAGAAGTATCTCTGCTAAGTGTTCCTAAACCACATGATAGCAATAGGTTTAAATAAACAAAACCAAGGGCTTGTACAATTTAGCACCAGTATGCACACAGAGAGAGAAAACAGGCTTGCTTTAGTCTATTACACAAAATAACTGCCTCAAATGTTGTTATGGGCGCTCATCTCTGACATGGGACATTTAATTCCCCATCAGAATCAATTAACTCATGGTTAAAACTACAACTGCAGGGAATACTAATTAATAACTATTAATTAGTCAATTAGAGGTTGGGACAGCCTGTCAGCCTTTGTCTCAGGTGAGTGTTATACAACATGAGGCTCACTGGAACAACCAGTTTGAAACTAAGTGCATTTTCCTTTTGAGGAAAGTAATTAATCTGCTGCTTGTAGTTCTGCTCTGATTCTTCATTAAAAACAGCATTTGTCCCCCTGTGCTGCAGCCTCTGCCCAGCAGATAACCTACCTTGCTGTGCTCACCTTCATCACCACAACTTGAGATGCAGAACTCTGGTCACGGGCCATTTATATAGGTATTAGATCCTGCAACAAGGGGAACTACTGCTTAACCAGCTATCACAACAAAATGCTGTGCCATAATGCCACTGGAAGCCTAGCCTGCATGCTGAGCGAGATAAGGATGTTGCTGTTTGCCGGCTTGAAAGAGGAACGCTGCTTCCCCTCCCAGAGCCAGCTGACAGCTTGCGATCCCCATTGCAACATAGGAAGTTGGGAAGCTCCAAGTACAGGGTAAGGAGGCTGTACTTTGACATAGCCAACTTCTAAAAACAAAAAGCTGGAAGGATGATTTCTGCATGGCCTTGCTCACTGAGCTGCTACACACCTGCGGAGCAGCAAGAATGGCTCGCTACAGCGATATTAAAATAGCTTGTCAGTAGCTCAATACAAAGGAAAGTGATGATATGATAAAAGTGCAGGAGCTGAAAGATAGGAAAAGAAGTGTCTAGCTAGGTTTACAAATAACTTTTGAGGAGAAGAAGAAAGAAAAAAAATCACAACCCAAGAATATATTCTTCACAATTTTTTCTACATGAGATTTCATTAGAGGCAGCCCTGAAAATAATCTAAATGATATGCAGTTGGAATATGAATGAAACTATCATATACTGTTTCTCCCAAGAAACGTGTGTGCACTATGTAAAGAAATTAAAGAACAGAAACTAATGAGTTCTACTAATTCTTTAAGAAGATGTGACCTAATATATTCACTGTAGAAAGTCAGGCTGAGAGCAGGCAAAGGGGCTGAAACACTTGACCCTGGATCAGTTCATATACATAAATACACATTGTACCACTGCACAGTTATGCAAGTACAGCACAGAGGAAAAAGCACATACCAGATATCCTTCAGCTGTAGCAGCACTTATGAAACCTTCCTCCTTTATGAAGAATTTGTGTTGTTCCCGTCAAGGAAAAATAAGAAGGAAAAGACAACCCCTTCTCTGTTTCCTTCTGTGTAAAGGAGAAACTGACCTGAGATTTTTTTTTTTCAGTGCATTATTTTTCTGCCCAAGCCATTAACACCACAAGAAAATGGCCAGGCCATCTGTGCTACACCATTCCCTAGAGGCTTTCCATGCACTTCCTCCTTGATCCTGATCAACTCTGGTGTCTAGGTGAAGAGCAGGTGCTCCTGATCCCTCTTTGTTCATGGGGGCCTTCCACCAAAATCTTATCAGAGGTTTCTTCCAGAAGCACAGTCTTCAACTGTGCACCCTTCTAGCATCAGAATGCTCATTCTCCATTTAGTCTAACCACATTAAAGCTCCTTGAAAGTACAGCTTTGAGGTGTTCAGAATGGGACCCACCAAATTGGGAGATCTGTAGTTATCTATCACAGAGAAATTAGTCATGTTTTTTTGGATATAAAATAGCCACCACTGTACTCAAAACTTCTGGGAGTAATGAAAGAAAAGTCTTCATTTAAAGCGCAGAGGCAAAAGAACAAAGGAAAGAGGAAATTAAAGTAAATCTTGCATCACTGAGCCGGCACAGACCACTAGATCAATGCCAGCGCACAGCTCCGCTGGACAGGAGTTCTGCATTCTGATCACTAGCAGTCTGCATGTAAATGCATTGCTAAAGGAAGAACAAAGAGAGAAAGCAAATACAAATGTGCATGCACAGTCATTTAATATAGGTTTATTCATAACAGGAGTTTCATTCCTTGCTTCCTCCCCTGAAAGCTTGTTTCTAACCTGATGGCTCTTTCTTCATTTGCAATATAGCAAATTTCACTGATCCACAATTAGGCATTTGTATACATGCAGCAGGGATGCTGTATCCACTTTTAGCTATAAACAACCAAAGTCAATTTTATTTGTTGAAGTTTTATTTGTTGCTTTCTTTAAACATTATTCTAGGAAAACAATTTCTAATTCTAAGCTTACCTCTTATCAGCATAACAGTATGCTCAGGTGCTTAGAATAGGGTGCAGGAGAGGTGGTGTATTTTTTGTCCAATTTCTATGATATTGAAGGACTTTTACCTCCACTATTGTTAAAAGTGGGGCTTCCTGGCGTTCACTACAGCCAACAGGTCTTTGGATCACTCTACTGAAGGCCACAGGGCCTTATTTCTGAGCAAGTGGTCAGCTTTTAATAGTCTTTTCATAATGGCAGAGGTTTTTTTTTTTATGAATAGGATTAGGGAGAAGATTTTTAAAGGTTTTCTGTTACCAAAAAGTACATTTAGTGCTCTTTTCAAAAGAATCAGGGAATCTAGTTGCCATTGCATCTATGCATTTTTTTTTACTTTTCATAAAGACACCTAAATGTACTTACAGACAGAAATGAACTGGACCCAAGACAAAACCAGCAGAAGTACAAGTCACCCACCCTAAAATAGTGACCATCAGGCCAAATCATATGCTTCCATGTGACTGAAATGCTGTTGAGAACTGCTGGCTAGCTGGAAGTACCACAGACCACCCAGATAAAGCACACTCCAGCCCCCAACACTACTTGTGCTCTTCTCCAAGTCAGCCACCAACTGGTAGTATTATCTTGAAAAAGAAGTTTTGGGGCTTTAAGCCACTGGCTCACAGCTTAATTTTTTTCTTCCATGTCTATTCACAGAAACACCTTTGCAATAAAACTCTTCCTTCTAATATGAATGTGCTACCCCAAGCACAGCAGAAATTTGCTCAGATCCTTTAGACACTGCTGCAGTGAGATCACAAGTCCAGTGGTGCATGCACCTGAACACCCATGGATAACACAACAGGAATCCTTTTCATAAGCCTATAAATGAAACTAAATAAAAGCAAATGTTTACTGAGAAGTCTTAAACAAAGTTATCTTTTCACTTATTAAATTATACCCAACTAATCAGACACATTTTGTTCCCTCTAATCACCAAGCTACTGTCCAGATTATCCTTGACAAGGGAAAAGAAAAGATTGAATGTTCATTTTATTAATTTACTTCTTTAATAACTGACTGTGTGGTGCCCCATTTGTTTATGTATTTTGCCCTTACCCCGCTGTTCCAAGAGCAAATACAAGTTTTAATGCTGTTTATGTTACTATCATTTGAAAATTAATAGCTTTTCATATATCTTTTGACTTCATAGTGGCTACAAGGAAAAAAAATCTTAAATATATTCAAGGCTAAGTGTCATTTAAACTGCCTCTGAAATACATGTATTATAGTAAATTACCATAAACATGCTATGTTGTGATGGAGACAAATGCCCAAAGAGAAAACCCATGTAAACAAGATAAGTAAAACTGTCTTATACATATTTAAGGGATCCATAAACGAGAGCTAGTCATAAACTTGACAAAGGTAACAGAAGATATATGTTAAACTTCATTGCTATAAAATTCAGGTTAAAAAGGTGATATAAATATTTTAGGTTTTTATCTAAGACTCTATCATTAAAGATTTACTCCCTCTTCATCTGCTTTAGGGGGATCGGAAGGGGATTTTTTTCCATTTTTCCCTTTAAAAAAAAAAAAAGTTTGCACCTTCTGTTTGTTGTTTTGAGTTCTGTTTCTTTCTTTGCATGTTTCTTAGAAAGCAGATTAAATGTAAATGCATTATATACAGGTACATATTTGCATGCAGCCACAGAGTTACTAAATGATAGCTGTTAGTCCTCTGGCAAAAGAGTTTGCAAACACCGGAGCCAATTTTCTATTACTTAGTTTCAAGCCCCCAGGTTTGCAAAGAAAAGGTAGGAAAAGTGCAGAAAGATAGGAAGGACACCTAAGGGTCTAGAAAAACTATCCAATTTTTTTTTTTTAAAAAAGGAAAAAAAAAAAAAGGAAGGAAAACACAAACACGCCACTTTAAGTCAAAAACTTAACACAATCTCAAAATTTTTGACTTGACGTAAAACCTGTTATAAGTACAGACTTACCAGCCAGCACTGCATACAAATGCAAATCTTTATAAAGGGCTTGAATATTCAATAACCTGATTCGTGAATACAACTGCTACTGGTTTTCGCAAACCAGTGCCCTAACACAATTTAATGATATTTAGATATTTATCCCTATATAAATAAATATCTCTCTCTAAGATGTGGAACTTCCGTGTGTTACATGGAGATAACTGTTAATATTCAAAAAATGTAAATATTTTTAAATTTCATGTATCTGTTCATTTTGTTTTTCATCTTCTGTAGGCACATCTAAATTTAAAAGAAGATGAATAAAGGAAAAAATTCTTGAAGCAAAATGTGTTTTAGGACGTTCATAATCTATTCCTTGGTACAACTAATGTACATACAATAAAACACATCTTTTTCCCCTCAGAGTCCTCCATATGGACAGCCAAATATTCAGATTATATGGAACACTGTTATTCACATTTTTCTATTAATGCAACCATCTCATACATTCCAGTTAATAAAAGCAAAGTGAGGTTGCCTTACTGCATCTAAAAGTTTGGGATAGATCTTTATATTCCAGTCATTATTATACAAACAAAATTCCCCTGGAACACTACAAGAGCACATTGGTATTTAGGATCCTGCTCTTTTGCTCTCTCTGTGATTTCCTCATCAAGTCAGCTCAATTTTTAAGTGTTTTCCCCCTCATCCCCAACAGGCACTCCTGATAATTGCCTAACTCTGAAAGCCAAGCAAGGTCTTTTCTGGCTTCTACATTAGTAGCAATAGATTTTGTGAAATCAGAGGCTAGTTAATAAGCCATCAGGACAGTCTGGACTGTCACTGCAGTCCTGGCAGAAGTAATAACCCTGATTTAGCCAGTTAAGTAACAGGATGTAGCTCTGAATACACCCAGATAACAGAAATCTATAGAGTAAAAAATTGCCATTCTTAGCAATTGCTTTTGAGTCAAGAACCACAGAAAGACACTAACAAATTCAAAAAATATTCTGACATATTGTGCAAATAGAGTTTAAATTTCTAGTGCTGTTTGTTTCAAAACCTATACGTCTGGGGAAGAGAGGAACTTTTTCACCTTTTTTCTGTTCTGAGCCTTCCTTATTTAATCTGAGCAAGATGGGCCAGAATCCAAGCCCTTCACCCAAATACTCCCAAACTCTCTGCTCTTCAAAATCAAAATCTATACATTGTGCCTGTGACCCTTTAATGACTGTCTCTCTCTTTAATGACTGCCTTGTCGTTTCCCTCTTTCCCTCTCTGAGCCTGCTTGTCAGTTTGTTTATTTTCTCTTCATCAACTTTTGGGGGGAAGAGGCCATTTCATTTTCCATCAAGTCTTTTCTCTCTTCCATCGATTCTTATTCTGTATTTTTCCCTTTTGCCCTCACACAGCACTACACACATTTTCCTCTCCATTAAGTTAACTCACAATTCATCAAGATTGTGCACTCCAGAGCCAAACAGATATGGAGCTGTTTTAAAAGAAAAGGCAGAGATTGCTCCAGCTCACTAATAAAGCGTATCAATCTTGCTCCCTTTTCAATGAAACATATTGTGAGGCACATTAATGAAAGTGTTTTGCCAAGTTTTATCCCTAGCTTGAGTCCAAGACCAGAAGTGGGGAAGGGAAGGGGGCAGCAGCAAGGGTGGTCACAGCATGCACCTGTATCTTTAGTTTATAGATATTATGCATTAGAAGAAATAGGAACTTTATATGGACTGGTAATGGGAAACAAAGTGCACTTCTGGACTTCCAACTCAGGGCCAGGACTCTCACTCTAAGGTAATGACTCTGCAGCATAGCTCATGAGCTCAGTGTAGACTCTAACCCGACTACAGCGATGAAAGACTTGGGTGCTCATGGGGATTTTGTTCAATTATTAAAATAAAAAACAGAGTATTACCCAGTCAAGGCCAGAAGATCTGAACACAATTATCTCAAACATCCTTCTCTGCAACTTCTCCTACTTTGTGTTCAATGCAACCAATACTGACATATATCACAAGATATTTCTGACATATTTATGATGCATTTCTGACAATTACTGACATATATCACAAAATACTCAAGAATTGCAGCTCTCACTAATAAGCATACATATTCCCTACATGCATGGAGAAAAGATGCCTCTCTAAACCTGCTTCTGGAGTGAAGGAGATTATTCCCAAGGATATGCAAGCCATAAGCAAATAATATATTTGTCCATCTGTCTTACATATCTACTATGAGGAATAGGTTTGAATTTAACTGAAACAATGTCCTTAATTCATTTTTTAGAGAAAAAGAAACAATAATATATCTTTTGTTTTGGATTAACCTATAGGTTTCCTTTGACTATGCTCTTTATCAAAATGTTTAAAAATTCAAATCGATTTTTAAAGTACCCTTCCAAAGTCAGATTATAGAATTATTTTAGAAAATGTTAAAACTCAGTATTTTGGCATTTCTGAAAAGTTTTGTTATTATTTATTGAAATATTCCATTTTGACATTATTTAAAATTCCCCTCCCATGTCATTTTTTTTCAATATATAAGGTATTTTCAAAGTTTGCAAATAGTTTCTCATCTATCCAAAGATTCATTTTTAATGAATTTATTATTCAGTGGGGGGAATGGGAAAAGTTAACCCAATTTTGTTCAGCAAGACTCAGTATAGGTCCAAAGATCATAACCTAACATTCTCATTTTAATATACTGCACATCGTATGACCAGATACTATATTTAAAAACTATATACAATTAAATAATAAAACGATAGAGTTTAACTCTATCCTATAATCCTGTGATTTAATAGGAGCTCTGTGGACACAGCTGAGAAATGGATTTTTAAAGTCACTCCTCCTACCTGCTATCATCACTGTAGGGACTTCAAATCCATTTTTCCCCCAAATCAGATTCTACTTTCCTAGTTCACCTTTATCTGCTCCCCCTACCAGCATTTAGTGAGCGTGGATAGAGTCTAATGCCACCTCTACGGTCCACAACTCCCTCTGCAGCCTCCATATATTCTTTCCCTTGCATGTCTTAAGACAGGAGCTACAGAAGAGCTTTTCCCTCTTCTCAGCTCTCAGGGTTATTCAGCATGGACCTGCCAAAGCCAGAGTGCATCCTCTGCTCCTCCATCACTCACTTCCCATCAGCAGATGATTTTCTACGGCTCTCCCCAACAGCACAGCTCTTACTCCCTGCCTCAAATACTTCTCCTGCGCAAGGCCACTCTAGGGCCAAAGGACTCTCTAGGACCTCTAAGTAAAGGGCTTAAGAGTAAACACACCTGGGCAGAACTGAATTAGCTCTTCACAAATTTCATTTTTCTTCTGAGCCTACCCAATGCTCAACACCAAAGTAACAGGTACGTTATTGAGTCAGAAAGATGTAACCACCCCAGTCCTACCCTCTGTCCTCTCCATCTCTAGCTAAGCTTCCATATCATTACAACAGTTCCAGTTATTACTCTTAATTCCTTACTCTCCTTATTCTCTTGAGAGATGTCATCCACCAGCATCCTGAGATAATATAACAGTATTATCACCAGTATATCATAAATGATAATTACTCTGTCCTGGGGAGTATATGTTATATCTGCTTCCTTTTCCACAGCTCAGTAACATGACAGATCTTTAAGAGCAACGGAAAATAGAGAGAAGCCTAATTTTTATACTATACTTTGCTGGGAAGAAGAAAAAAAAAGTTTGATGGATAGAAGAGAAATCCAGACAATCATCGGAGAACAGGATCTTGGCATCTATGAGTTCACAACTATCAAGAAGACCAACTCAGCTTGATGGGACCATGTAAATAGCACTTTTTACTTTGATAGAGACTAAGCATGAGCTGTGATGATCATACATTTTTTTTAATGATAAAAGGAACTTCTTGGTTATTTTCTTCCTCCTGCTAGTTTTGAAAGAAGAGGCTATACAATGGTAGAGAGTAATTGAATTGTAAAGACAGAGGCACAGATGGATAACAACTCTCTGTCATTTGCTCCTGAAACTTCCTAAATGAAATTCACATCAAAATGTGAAAATCTGTAAAGCATCATTAATTTCAAGGGATCAGAGTAAGATTTTAAACAGGAACTATGAAATAGTTTCTGTGTATACTCTTCTGATGTCTTTCCTATTTCATCTAATTAACAATAAAACAGATGTCCTGTGACAAAAATCAGCTTTTTCATCCAGTAACACTCTGACAATCTAAAAATGCCAGTCCCTTCACATACATAAGTTAAATGTCACTGGAGACAGTTGATGCAATCTAGAGATAAAAGCAAAGTGAATATTATTATTGGCTAACTAATACAGAGGTGCAGAAATCCCACTGCCTGCCCTCCAAAGTTAGAGATAAGTATTTACTGGAGGGGATTTGTTTTATTTCAAAGTTTTTCCCTGAGAACAAAATAAATGAGCACACTTTGTATTCTGACTGCTCCACAAAAATAGCTATAAGGCCCTAAGAACTGCAGTATTAATTCTACAACAGAATAGTGGTCTGTTAGACTGCTACATAAAATATCTGGCTTTAAAACTCAGCTCATAGCCCTGTGTGAACTTTGGCAAATCACTCACCTTTCCTGTTGATAACCAGACCTATGAATTGGGACTAAAAGTCCATTATTAAGCTGAATTATCTACCTGAAAATTAAGTTCACTAAGCGAGGAACGGTAATTATGTGTTTGTTCAGGCCCCAGCCTGGTAGGGACTTCTAACTGCTGCTGTAATACAGTTTTTTGGTCAAGCAGTTTGAAGACCTTTTATTATTTGCTATCTTGTTCTCAATCACAGAACGAAATAATTAAATGTTCTTGTACTTCTCTACAGCCAAGCCAATACACAGAACTAATCTATCACCATTTCTGGGTCACTGAGTGCATCTTACCTGATTTTACTGTGTCTTTTTCTATAACTGGTCCTTAGTTCAAGAGGTGTGAAAAATCACAGTGAGCTCAGTAGAAAATAAAATTAAATAGGATTAAAACTCACCTACACAAGGAAGTTACTATGCAGCAAGATGGATATGAATTTAACAGCTTTTCCACAATGGCTGTGCATGCACAATGTTAGTGCACGCTTTGAAAAAGGTATAGGAAAGTATACATAAGTTTTCTTAGTTTACACCAGGAATGGAAGCAGAATTAACATTATTTAGGTTAGTGCCATCCTCCCTTACCAGCTACTGTAGAAAAAGTCCTTCATACCTATCAAATTAGCAGCAAAATTTCCCTGACTTTCAGTGGGATCTGGATTGACCCTTGGTAAATCCAATTTTCAAATCTCAGATAAGAATTCAAGTTCTACAGAGGTAGAACCTGGCTATTATTCAAAAAATAGCAAGATTAAGAATTACTTTTTCCCAAAGAACATTAGGAAACAGTGCCATTCTGCAAACCACTATTTAAATTCACTCTTTCATCTCAGATTCAGACAAACTGAGCTGCTTGTCCTTAGCAGAACCATACAAGCATAAAAGACAGAAGTCTAACTCCCAGATCTCATAATCTAACCTCTAAGGTCTAAAATAACCCTTTAATAGCATAAAAGCCTGCAGTTTATCTGTGATCATCTCTTCTCTTCTGAAACAATCTAATACTCTGACTAATCACTTACAACAAAGATTTGCCCTCCATTAATTTATTCATTTAAAATCCTGCCCACCCTAAGCCAAAAATTGCTTTAACAATGGAGGAAAACACCAAAAGCAAACAAAATCCCTTATAATTTACAGCCAGATTTTTATGTTTTTATATATATATATATATATATATACACATACATATATATATGTATGTATGTATGCACACAGAGGAAGATAGATTATCGTGTCTAATAGCCATTAATAGGTTTATCTTGTTCCTAGGTAGACAAGTCTTTTGATGCCTAAAGCACAGACAAGTTTCTAGAAGTCTATCTGAAACTTTCAGTTCAGGTTCCTGTCACTGCCACTAACTGCCAGCAGACAGAGAGGAACAGAATGATTCTTTGATACTTGCCCTACAGTCTTTCCTCAAGTATCCATTACTGTTCACTATTAAAAACAGGATACTGAAGTAAGAAAGATTTTTGGACTAATCCTGTTCACAGTTCTTAAAATGCAACCTTACAACACTCAAGAAAGTTAAACTAGTAAGCTATAAAGCTGCATTTAATACATATAAATTACATTACTTGAAGCTCTTATAAAGGCACTCTCATTCTGAAGTAGAAGTGGTCTGCACTTGCTCTAGGTCATTTGTAAGAGCCAGGATTAAAGGAAGATTAAACTTCAACTCCGAAAGATGAACCAGCAATAAAACAATGAACTTGACTTTCCTTTTCCTGGCTGCATAAGAACAGGAACACTCATGCCATTGGGATGCACCTGCAACACTTAACAACCCCTGGCTCAATTTCCTCATTTAACTAATCACCAAAGCCCTAGTGTTACAAATACTCCAGCACCATGAATGTCACTCTTATCTACTCACTGGTAGTTTATATCTACAGCTAATTTAACACCTGCTCATCTCAAGATGGTGTAAAGGTGGTTCACATGTAGGTTAACATCCAAGGTGTGCTGTTCTTAGGGGAGGAAATGCCTCTTTTTACACAGTCACATTAATGTGCTGGTGGGCTCCAGGAAGATGGCCAAAACCTCCTCAGATGGAACTACATCCTTTTAAAGGTGATTCTTCTCTGAAGAATCACACTCTAAAATGGCAACTCATCGTTAGGCTGATTTGTCACAAAAAGTTAATTTCTTGTTAAAATATTTTTCTCCTCACCGTATCTTTTTTCTTATGGCAGTAAACACCAAAGTGGTTCATCTTCTCTTTATCTCTCATTAACTGCATCATCTCCACCATCATTCCAACCATCCGTTAAGGAAAAACTGCAGAACTTTTGTTGCTGAAGTCATATAACACAATACAAATTTTTTTTGATTTTTCAGATATGAATATGAGTTTTCCAAATAAAATTTTGAATGTCCATGAAATCTCTCTATGCTGTTTCCATTCTCATTTCACAATCAACTCCTCCTAATCGTATATTCCTCTCTTACCCAGCACAATTGCCGCTCTGAATACTTGCCCCTACATGGCCATGAGTTACCTCCTGCTACCAGACACACACTATATTTGCCAAACCTAAAAAAGGCCCCAGTTTGGGAGGTCTTTCTTTCTTTTTTTGCAGGGGTGGAGGGGTGGGGAGTGGACAGGAGGAGGAGGGACAGAAAGTTCTTAGTACTTTTAGGGAGCAAAAATAACTCCTTTCAGAAAGATGCTCAAAAATGTGTATCCAGAAATCATGTAACTTTTGACACCAAGTCTGTTTCCCTTAAGAAGTGCTGCTTCTACAGTAAAGACTGCAAATTCCTTCTTCCATAATTGTTTACACGACATAAAATGCTGATCCTATTTTAGAAACATTCATAACCTTCAGTTTAAGGATGTCTCCTCTCATCCTTCCTATAGACCCTCAAAGAAAATTATATCCAAAATTCAAAGATATCCCTTAGTACAATACAGTTATTTTGAAGATACTAGATCCCTATTATATATAGTACTCAGAGTAATGCTGGTGAAGTTAATCATAGTTGCAGTCATGTGTCTTTCCCAATTCACACAGTTATGTGATTGACAGAAATTCCCAAAGCAGAATTCAATTAAGTATAATTCTGAGTCTCATAAGACAAGTCTGCCTTTGTTGTAACTCCAAAATCAGTACTGAAACATAGATAAAACAGATATTAAATAATGTAATCTGCAGCTGCTCAGACAGAATAAATGCCACCAACAATAATGCTGTCACTGCTACTTTATGTATTTATGGAGCCAACTCTCTGAAAGCGAAATATAAATATCTTAAGTTATAGGATCATTTGGGGCAGATTTTCAAAGGTTTTTAGATATTTAAAAGTGCAGACAAACACTCACAGGGATTTTCAGAAGTGCCAAGGCTCCTATTCCCATTAAAATCACCAGAAGTCATAAACTAATCCACAGAGTATCAGAACTAAGAACATACAGCGTGGTGATATCACCTTTGGCAAGTGTAAAGGCTGTGACATACATTTTTCTACATAAAGAAATGCTTAGATAATGCTGAATACACAGATGTATTGGTCTGTGGGAACAGTCACCCTGACTTGTCATCCAAAAAGCTCAAGAACTTCTGTATAGTCATAACAGCACTTGATTTTAATCAGTTACATACTTTGTCCAGGATTTGATAAATTTGCCCACTCTAATCTCTCTCACCACAACAAAACCCCTCTTAAGACATACTTGATTCTTTCATACAATCCATAAGCAGCCATCAAGAACTTAACTAGTGTCCCCATCAAGAAATGGGCCCACTGTATCTGGTTAGCAAGATACTACTATTTCTCTTTCACAGTGTCCCTTTTTTTTTTTTTTTTGGGGGGGGGGGAGTCATTGAATGGGACAGAAACTTTACATGCCCAAAATGGATATGCACTGCAGACACTTTTTTTCCACTCTCAGCATACTCAGGAATAAGATAAAACAGCCCCTGAGCTTGCTTCCCCCTACACCAGAATCTGAAGTCCCTGAAGATCCTCAGCAGCACTGGGGTCAAGGATTAATGCCACATCCCCTTCAATGCCCACAGCTGGGGCCAGGGACCCTGGTAGTCACAGTCATCACAGTAATGGTGTTTTAGAAGTACAGGCAGTTTTGCTCCTTTCTAGCTATTTCTTTCTCCTCTTATTACTGAGAATACAGTCAACAGAAAGGAAAACAAAACTGTTGAAAGAAAAAGTATCACTGCACACGGGCTCACTAAGTGAAGATAGTAACCACCAAACAAAACATTTCTAGTAAAGGGATAAATTTCAGAAATTCTGTTCTAGTTCTGCATGGCAAATGTCCCAAAGCATATTTAGATCATGTTTACTTTCTCTAACAAGCCATTTACAGTTAAAACCAACCCAAGAAAGGTAGATACTCCACCGAACTGTACACATCTGATGCGGACATTAGAGAGAAAATACTATTGGAGAAGTCTGATGGGAGGTGAACCATAGAATCAGTAAGGTTGGAAGGGACCTCTGGAGATCATCTAGTCCAACCCCCCTGCTCAGCAGGGTCACCTACAGCATGCTAGACAGGGTTGCATCCAGGCAGGCCTTGAAGATCTCCAGAGAAGGAGACTCCACAACCTCTCTGGGCAACCCGTTCCAGTACTCCGTCACTCTCACAGGGAAGAAATTCCCCCTCATGTTCAGGCGGAACTTATTGTGGTTCAGTTTCTGCCCATTGCCTCTTGTCCTGTCACACGGGACAACTGAAAAGAGTTTGTTCCCGTCCCCTTGACACCCTCCTTTCAGGTACTCAGCCCTGGTGAGGCCTCATCTCAAGTACGGTGTCCAGTTCTGGGCTCCCCAGGACAAGAAAGACATGGAGCTACTGGAGAGAGTCCAGCATAGGGCTACAAAGATGATCAGAGGGCTGGAGCACCTGCCCTATGAGGAACGGCTGCGAGAGCTGGGCCTCTTCAGCCTGGGGAAGAGAAGACTGAGGGGGGATCTTACCAGTGTGTGAAGCTGAGCATTAAGCAAAAGAACAGGAAAAAAAATGTGTCTCTTAGAAAATAAGCCAACACTTACCAGTTTGGGGGTAGACAACACAGAAGTGTTGTCCCTTTTCTAAGTCCTTTAATACTAGGGACAACTGATGGTGGCTTTAACACAGTCTCTGCTGCTCTCTAGTGGTGTCTTTAACACTCAGCTGAACAGACTGAGTTGTTACAGCCATGAGTCAGTTATTTATTTTAGTAGCATCTCAGCCTCAATTAGGAATTCACATTAATAAACATTATTAACTTCGAAATTTGTAGGCTACTCTTACTCTATCTCCAGAGCTGTTTGAGTTAACGTATTTTGTATCTTTCCTTTCGTATTTTGTCTCCCATCAATGTAGAACCAGAACATTTTTATGTCACTAAACTTTGAAGACAACTGTTAGTGTAGGTCAGTGTAGGTTAGTGTACGTACACATAGCAACCAGGGCTTCAACTCTGACAAGGATTTCTGGATCTGTGGCAATATAAGCAAGTCTGCCCCAGGCCTTCTGTAAAGAGGCACAAAAGAATTAGGAAACAGAAGTCCAAGGGATTGCATCTACTTACTCCAGAGCTGATTTTGATCCTGAAATTTTCATTTCTATCAAACACATTTTTAGTTCCTGGAATGGTCCAAATTAGCTGATAACTTTGGCTAATGAGTTCAATACAGCTGGGTGTCACATCACACTGTCTTCATTATTACAAAGACACATCTTAAGACCACTCCTGATCCAGCCAAACCAGCAGATTTCAGACCTGGAGGTTGATTTCCAGTATCCCAAAGTACAGGTTTATTCATCCCCAGCCCTTTTGGCTTGTTTTGCTAGATCAGAATCGAAGGTAGAATGGCAGAGAAACTTTCGCAAGGTTACTGCAACATTTATTTTGTCACTACACGCACAAATATGCCTTGATTACATGCATTAGGCCTACATCTCATTCAATGATCAGTGCAACACCTTATTCCCCGTATTAAACACCCACAAAATGAGAAATACCACATGGGACATGAGCAAAGCTTTCCTCAGACAAAAAAGATAACACAACAAAAAAAGACATAGAAATTATTTCATGTAATAAATTCACCTTTCTAGTCACTTGCCCACACATTCTCCTTATTACTATGATAAATTAAAAATATATCACAAAATCCCATGAAAGAATAACTAGGCTGCCAGGTAAACACATCAGTGCAAAAGAAATACACTTATGAACAAGCAAAAAAACCTTCTACTAGTTATAGTTGGCAAGTTTGGCACTGGAAAGAGTTTTCTGGTTTTAGCCCAATTTCCAAAAGGAATGTGGTTTGTACAATCATATTTTGTGCAAGTGTTGTGTGTCTGCCACCTCCGTTACTATCCCCACTTTGCCTAAATAGCCAAGTGTAGCTAAACTCTCAAAGATTATGGAAACGTATAGGAACTTAATACAGTCCGTTTAAGAGACAAGAGAGTCCCTGTAAGTGCCCCATCCAACTGCAAAGCTTCTAACCAACCTCAAGACCTACACGTAGGGCTAGAAGCTTTGTTGCTAAATCTTTGTTTCCTGTTTCCACTACAATAACCAAGCACAGCCAATTGAGTTTTCAGAATCTGCAGTTCACTATGTGCTTCACTCTGCAGTCCATATTAATGTAAATTAATAAAAACAATTATCAGTGAGAATCAAACTTACTGATCTGTTTTGGGATCCTATTATGCTGCAAATACACAGAATAAGACATAGTTTCTACCTCAGAACAAGTGGAACAAGAGAAAATAAATGGCTCAGCAACAGAATAAAATGTGATGTGACAAAAGAAGGGTGCCAGAGGCCAGGTATTATCTGTAGCTGCCCAGCAGGAAGCAGGAATCTCCCCTCTTCCCCCAAGCCTGGGTTTGTATTAGCCTAGACATTGTACAAGCCCACAGAGGCTGTCCTTCCCCAAAGCACTGCAGATTCTATAAAATCAGAACTGGGAGACAGAAAAAGAAAGAACATGTAACTTGCTGTTGAATATAAAGCCAAGACTGCATCTGAGGTCATTAGATGACTGCAAGTCAGATTAACATTTGTGGCATATTTGTTTTTACCTAAATTAAATAAAGACTTCTGAAAACTTCAGAAATAGGCCTTTTTATTTATTTAAATTGCCTTTCATACTGTGTTAATAAAAGTAATGCATGACATTCTCAGCTGCTGTTCCCTTAGCAGCTGGAATTTTCTCCCTCTGTCAACTTCTAGTGCTGACATTTTACTTTTTTTAATCTTTGGGCTCAAGGCAAATTTTTTCAACCTGATTTCCTTACAAATATTTGGGGCTTGCTCCTGCATTCCTTGAAGCCAGTGAAAATTCTGAATGAGCAAGGAATGCAAAACCAGACCACAGTGTAATTTACTTTTTCTATTATACTTGCTTTGAAAGTCCCTGAAGACATATCATTGTTTATTACTACAATAAAACATTCCTAATTCACTGAAGTGAATTAATAACTAAGAAACCTGTTAGATATTACTGAACTGGCAAAACATAAGTGATTACTATATTATCTTTGAAAATGCAAAGCTAATAGAAGGATTTTGTCTTTTTTTTTCACCTTCTAAATATACACCTGTATTTGGTTATTTGTGTCATGTTCTATAGCATGCTTTGTCAAAACTGCCACAGTGTACAAGGGGTACAAGAGATCTGTAACTTTTCAACCTTAAGAACATAAGGACTAGTCATAATTTTGGAGTGTAAATGACTTCTGGAAATTGCCACAACTCAGATTAATGAAATCCCGCTAATAGTTTTTCCTTTTTGCCTATATTTCAAATAGCTCAATCAACAGCAGCTATTCTTTAAGACCTTGATTTTAAGTCCCTGCCTATGAGAAGATTTACTCTTGCCATGTCAGTTTTATTTGTCTGTTATGAATAGTCATAGTGTCAAGTTATGAGCTGAATCAGGAACTGTTTGCTTTTCTTTTCCTAGCCTAGTAACATACTCAGCACAATGGCTCCTTATTGCTGCAGGTGCATCTGGCTGCTCCTTTAATATTAATAAACAGTCCATTAATTTCAGTGTAGTTACTCTTCATTTATATTTGTATGAAGGAAAGCCACATCTAGGATGCTGAACTCCCTCTCTCCTGGCACCATACGATTCATGGAAAGAGACAGGAATGCCTGAAGCACCAGACCAATTTTGACCACACAGGGGCAGCAGAATCAAGACACTGCTCCAACAAGTCCTTTAACAACTACAGTGAGTGTCACACGAGCAAACTTCCACTAGCTCTTATTTGGAGAAATACTCCTATAGCAACATTAAATAAGTTGTACAGCACAGCAGTAAAGAACTTTCCAAGGTTTAAGTCCTCAATTCACCAGTTTCCACTTGCAACACCTCACTTGGGGTAACTCATTTGCTGTAATGGTTCAACATATGTTTTAAGCCTGACTGAAAGCTGTGCCAAAAAGCAAGTTCAGCCACTGACTGCTTCCTACAAGCTCCAGAAAAGGGTGAAGGAAAGAAAATGTGTTTCCTCACTCCCTTCACAAACTACCGTAAACCCAGCTGGAGGCAAACCCCATTGTTTTCATGCTGGAAGCCTTCAAGAAACATTCTGGAGCAAAAAGGTCCAGTCCTGCCATCACTAGTTGCATAAGGATTTTGTAGCCTAAAGGGAGATTTACCCAGCTGATAAAAGCAAAATCTGACCTTTCCTAAAAGCAGGATGAATAGATAAATGATAGTAATGGGTACAAGTGGAGTGCCTGATCTGCTTCCCTCTTGCATGTGTAATTCAGAAATGACTGCAGCAATGCCCAAGAGCAGCAGCTGCTGTTTTATTTATGCAGTCCAGTAGCCAGTGGGACAGAAAACAGTGTGGAGTCACAAAGATACAAGGTCAGCCCTGCCATGCTTCAGGGAAAGAGAGAGCACAAGACCCTCTACCACCACCACACATAGTCCTCTACAACAGAGTGATATCCCATGATGGTCTGGGGTCCCTTTGTGCAAAGAACTTACCTCAAGGCAGCAGAGCATCTCAGCCAATGTACAAAACCAAAGTTAATGTAGCTTAGAGCCTACAGGCTGCATTGCCCATACTACACAGCCTTCACTTGTCAAAACAT
This sequence comes from Rhea pennata, assembly GCF_028389875.1. Lineage (NCBI taxonomy): Eukaryota > Metazoa > Chordata > Aves > Rheiformes > Rheidae > Rhea > Rhea pennata. The sequence goes on along the minus strand of NC_084670.1, from coordinate 8,021,301 downwards.
CCAATGAAAGACTTCTACAGTATTCAAATGGAGCAAATAAGAGGCAGCACAAGAAAACAAACACCAGATGGAATGGAGGAGTAGAATGGAGAAGAAAAAAACCTCTGTGGTCTGGGGACTCCACAAAACCTCTGTTTGATGAAATAGGCTGAATGGTAGGCATGGGAGGGAGAGGCGAGATAGAAGATGATGAATTTTCAGAATTCCTGCACACTCCTGCTCTCCTAACTCCCTGCAGGATGAACTTCGGGGCAAAGATCCTGGAGGGACAGAGAAAGCCTGCCTGTCCCAGAAAGCTGCCACAGAGCAGGCAGCACTTCACATGAGCCAGCAAGGAACACACATGGACACCATCAGCCTCTGCAGCTCTTAGGAAGGAAAATTGTGACTTCTGGAGCTTCACTGCACAAGCAAGCAAATCACTGTAAATTAATTAGCTGCCCTCCTCTAAACCAAAACACGTTTCTGCAGCTAGGTGTGAGCCAGGAAAAGGTGAAGCACTGGCTAAGGGCAAAGCATACTAGGGGCAAAATGATTCGCCCTCAACATTAAACAAGATTGTCAGGGAATGAGTATGTGCAAACTTCACAGGAGAAGAGCAGCATGTATGCACCACACACATTTTCAGCTGGCTGTGACCATTAAACCGAACAGGGAGTCATCTGCCTTAATCATTACTATTATATTTATTATTCATTAACCACATACATTATTTAAATTAAAACTATGGAACCTGGAAGCCAGCATGAGACACTGGCTGCCTTCAGTTTCTGACAGCTGGCAAGAACCTGCCTTCTGGTACTGCCAACCAGAACTCCTAAACAAGTCAGATCTGATCTTAAACGTAACATTTTAATAGTAACATCTTTTTCCTATTTTTGTCAAGCCTTTATGGTTGATAAGCTGAGATTTTTTTCCTCCTCCACTAGATGGCTAAAAGTTAGCTCAAAAGCAAAATCTGAGGTTCTCATGGATAGCAGGACTCCAGAAGTCAGATCTTTAGTAAAAAAACAACAGTACTACACGGTATTCAATAAGCCACAGACCTTGCTTATACATCATATTTTCTAGATGCAATAATTGTTCTTTTTTCTCCCTTTCACGCTCTAATTAGCCAAACTTTCCCACCCATACAGTAACTGAGAAGGACACAGTACGTCACCTGAGGCCTAAAGTGACTCCCCTTGAGCACACAGGAATTCTTTGATGCAATAGGAAGTTTAGCCAAGGTCTTTGAGTTGCGTCCAGGTGCCTGAGCTACAGCACCATCTTCTTCTGTATTTGCTTGCAAGATGAACAGCTCTTAACCTCTGCACTTCCACTACTGACATTTGAACAGCTCAGCCTGTACAACAGCACTTCTAACCTTTCAGGCATGATTGTTAAAACAAAGAGGATTAAAAGAATCTGACACTATTACAAACCCAATCTCCTGCATTCTCTTATTCATTCCTTTTAGTCATTCTCAGGACAGAGGCTGCTTACTAAGCCCTTTTAAGCATCTTGAACTACATACTCAGTGACTAAATCTCAGTTGGGAAGAAACAAACTGGATAAACACAGTGCCTAGTGAGATTTTCAAAGGGGTATTAATGGGAATGAAGTAGAAGATACTTTGGAGACCCTGCGAGGTACCAATCCCCATTTTATGATACGTAGTATCTTAAAAACCTAGATTCCTAATCTGTCAAGCTTATTACAAGTAATCACAAGAATCTGCTATTTAATCTAGAAAGTTAAAGAGCCAGAGTTCTTTTACTTTGCTGGTTAGAGTGCTTTCATGACAATGCTTTTTTAAAAAAATACTAAACACTGGATGACAACTATAATTGAACATTAAAAGAAGAAGAAAAGTCTGAATCATACTCAGATATAAATTCTTCAAAAGCGCTAGAATTTTGATTCTATTGTACCTCATTCCTATTGAACTGTGAAATATCTTAAGATAAGTTTCTCTTCAATTTCTCCTCCTTTTTTAGATGGCATTTTATGGCAATCTCCTCTCATTTTTTTCAGATTCTTTTATAAAGGGAGGAAAAAAAGACAGAAAAACATTTCTAGAAACAACACAGAAAAATGCCATTTTTTGAACAATAAAATTGTGAAGGAAAGACCAGGACAAACATATGATTCAGGATTACTTTTAACTTTGATTTAATTCAGGGTAGGTAACATATGGGGACAAGATATGCCCATAACTTAACTTTATACTGTTCATGGCCACATGATTTCTTTCAAATTATTAGTAGATAACCCTGAAGCACATATTACATGGCCTGCCAAAACTATTCCTTTTCCTCCCCTAAATAAGTCAGCTTTCATTTTGACAAAGTTCCAATTAATAAAATTAATTAATTCAATATGAACATTGTGCATCTCATTTGTAATTCTTGTTTACAAACTGTGGTACATTTCTGGAAGGATAAGGAACCCTTTGGTTTATATTCATATAAACCTGCTTGGTTTTCAAGAAAGAGCTGGATGAAGGATGCAAGAAAGCTGAGAACACTTTTGTGCAGTGTGGTTCTCAGTTCTTGAGTGTCAGTAAAATAACATAAGATGTCCCAAGAGAGCCTAAAGAAAAAAAAAAAGAAAAAAAGAACCTTTCTTCAACTATATTTTTTTCTTAACAATAATTACACATGCCTTTTGACTAGCAATTCTGCTGTATCAAATGACTATAGTATCAGTTTTTCCATGTTCAAGCAGCAGATTTACCAGGCTAGTACTCATCTGCTTTTCCACATCAATATAAAATAAGTTTCAAACAAAAGTAAGCACTACAGTGTTATTGCTGTATTTCTGGTGAATGCTTGGAGCTGTCCAAGACACACAAACAAAGCAGCATTGTATTGTCTAGACTGTAAAGTCTTCAACTGTATGGGAAACAAACCAGCAAAGTCACTGAGAACACTCACATGCATAAAATAACACAGGGAGAAGTTTGCAAGGTCAGGTCTTACACACTAGCTTTGGATCCTGTACGTCAAGTACGGAGCCAAGTAGTCTACTGATTTTACACCTTGTCCTTGCAATGTAGATTTCATACAGCTAATTCAGAGGTTGATTTTGGTCTCAATGTCAGATCTCTCACATGCATCGTTACCTTACAAACTTCATCACAAAACGCCAACTGCTTGTTGATCTCTTGCGAATAAGTTTGCCATATTAAAACCCCCACTAAATTATCCTCAGCTTTAAATCAGCACATGGTTATCATACGTAACATGGTAAGGAGTGAACCTCTTTGTTAGAAAAGTTTGATAAAGAAACCACAAGCAGTAAATGAATTAATGAAGGTAAGATGTAAGTGCGTGTGTAAGTATATTGATACGCATACGCACACACTACGTTTCATTTTACTGGCAGTAACATCTTTGCAAATAAATTTACAAGAATATTCTACCACATATAGTGCCAGCTAGTGGCACTGAATTCAACCAGGACTATTCACACTGTTATAAGGATCTGTGGGCTCCACTGTCTGGTTACAAAGTCTCTCAAAAATGTACTGAATAAAGAAATGGACAATATCTTTTCCTGATGCCAGCATTTTTCATAAAGAGAACACGAAAAAGAAAATAAAAATCAGCAACGTAATTTAACACGGAAAGAGCCATCAGTATATGTTACCAGGCTTGTCTAATCCCAGATTCAGTAAGTGTGGCTGGTGACACTTAGAAGATATTTTTAAGTCAAGGTTATGGCAATAGTATCCCAAAACCTCAATTAAAAAGATCCTCACGCCTTGCTTTTATCACCTGTGTGAGATCCAGGCAGATCCTGCTGCTCTAGCTGTGGTCTAACGCCCTGAGTACACTTCTACATAGCTGGGAGAAGGTCATGAACAAGCTTAACAGAAACTAGAAGTTCAGCAATACAATCAGATACACGTGAAGTGACTGGGTTCTTCGGGCTGCAACGGTTACTTCAAAGCAGGTGGGAATTCCTCCTGCGTGGAAAGAGGCGGCTGAGGGAGCGGGAGGCGCAGGGCCTGCTCACCGGCCCCCCGCCACCGCCTCGCTTCCCACCGGGCGCCAGCGGAGGCAGAGCAAACCCCGACGGCACAGCCGCGACAGGGGCACCACCGCCACCCCTCCCCGCGACCAGCGCAGCCGCACCGCTGTGGTTCGAACTGGAACTGAATCGCTGGTTAGGAAGCACTAGCAGAACCACCCAGATCGCCTATGGCCACCGTTATCCAAAGGAGAAACCGCTCAGGTACAAGCTGCACTCAAATGAGTTGTTACCAAGAGAAGACGATCGAAGCAGGGAGGAATGGGCCTAATTCACAGGGAGAAAACACCCTCCGAGGCAGAGACAAACATACCGCCTGCGTGCTGCCCACACCACCGCCTGGAGAGGCCACAGCCTTTTCTGAGGAAGGTTTTCCTGCCTCAACTTCTTCTGAGGCAGTTGCATGTTTTCTAAGGAGAAAAAATAATAATAATTCTTACTTTTTTTGAGTAATAAAAGCAGCATGATTACATTGACTGTCCTGTCAAAACTTAACTAAAAATGTAGACACTGACCATCCTAGAGTACTACGTGGAGGCAGGCTGTAGGCACAGGAAGCCTCCACCAGCTGTATTATTCCTTGGGGAAGCATGATCGCTATACTGCCTGCCTAGAAAGCAAACATTTCTGATTTTCAGAGGGGAAAAAACATCCTTGCAAGGGCTTGCAAGCCCCTCTCGGGGGCTGGCTTTGCTGCATGCTCTCGTGGCAAGTCCCGGGAGGTTCCTAAAGGCTGAGGGCAGTTAGGAGCTCGGCCCGCCATTTTGTCACACCAACCACGGCCTGCCTGCAGCGGCGCAGCGCCCCGCGCCGCCTCACGCCTCTGGCCCTCCGTTGGAAAGGAGGGGGCCGCCTCCTACACCCCGTTATTTTACAACGTGCCGTGAGGGTCTCGGCCAGGAAGACAAGGAGGATGTAAATAAACCTGCAGCCAGAGCAGCGCTGCTGCTGTGAGTACCTCAGGGAGGCACCTCTGCGAATCCCGAAATGGCGGCCTGGCGCAGAGGGGCCCCTCAGCACAGGAATGGAGAATATGCACGTGCTGCAACATCTGCGCATTAATCAGGCCTTCCTCTTTCAGGGAAATTGAGCCTTTTTTTCCCCATTCTACTTTTCCCTATTATAAAACTCTGTATAATGGCCACGAAGGTATAAACACCAGTGGCCTTCTACGAGTAACATTTTAAAGCGTTTTCAGACTTTCAGCCTGGCCATTAAACCGTCTGCAAGTGCAAACATTACTTTAGATGGCATAGAGAAATTAAAATCCAAAAAGTATTTTCAGTGTTCAGTTTAGTTACAGTCTTCTAGCAAGTGTTCATTCCTAATTCTCTAATATTTGAAAGAATGCAGTTATGCTTAAATTTTAGGCCCTGTTCCTGTCAAAAAAAGGATAAAATACTTGCTAATTAAATTGTACAGGATCTGACTAAAATTATTAGACGTTGCCTTTTCATCTTATAGTTGACATAAACGCTAAATCTTTTCCTAGTATTCCTATCATTCCCATCCAAAACCTAAAATTCCTCAACTACACAAAACACCTCTAATGTATTTTATTATGCTAATCAATAGGTTGATCACTATTCCATCTTTTGGAGAAGAAAGTCCACCACCAGAATCTTTCTAATTCATATTTTAGCAATTTCTATCAAACAAGGTCCTCATCTGCCTAAGATGGTTTTCGTGTCTCACCTCGGTTTATCTTCAGGCAGGTCTTTCTCTCATTTTCACCTTCCTATAAAATTGAGTCATCACAGCAATGTTTTTCCCCCTGTGGTAATATGCAAGACTGTTTAGATGAGATAGCAATTGTTTTACGTTCTTTTTCCATGAGCTTAAACACTGCCTTCAATTTTTAACTAGCATTCCTAAAGAAAAATCCTGCTTAAACATCAGTGAAACACAATGGCCCCCATCCGTATTTTCTTACAGGTCCTTTGCAATAGGTCTATAGTGTTGCCAGCGTCAGAGTGATGTTTTAATAGTGAAATCTTCTGTTCCCACTTTCTTTGAGTACTTTGTTATTTCCTTCAGACTACAAAACCAAGATAGGTAGGTTTGCTGAAGTGCCAACAGGATTTTTTTCCCCCTCCCAACAGCATGAATGTCCTTATTGTTCATTAAATGCCTTTTTGTAAAAACTGACCAATCATATTTCTGTAGCATTAATGTTAGAAGCCTGTAGGATTGTGCAGATTAGGTAGAAAAAATATTTTTTATTATTATTTTTGTATTCCACGACTCCATCCTGCTAGATCTACTGAGCTAGTAAAACAAGCCACTTAAAATTATTCATTGTTTTTAAGCACAGTGAGGTACCCCAGTAGGATTAGCCATTTTAACTACAGGGTCTCTAGGCAGAGAAGAACTCATAATTCATTGTCTGCTTAAGGAGATCTCTGAGGAGAAGATTTTTACTTCTTCATCTTGTTTGCTCTGTTGATTGATTGGCGTGTAGCTCCTTATATAACTATATCTATGGCACAATGTTATAATAGCAAGGAAAACAAAATTATTACCTCTGCCTGACATTTCATCAGCAATACTTGGGAAATATTGTCCCTGAAAAACACAGAACAGGGGGTTACAATTAACACTAAGAAGTGTTAATTAGACAGAGCTGGAATGACTTATTATAAAGCAGAGGATATTTTACTTTTCCATGTCTCACAACAGTATAGCTTCCTGAGTGAAGTCAGGGGCTCTGCTCATGTAGTTGGAAGTGAGGAAATTTAGAACCCGTTGTTGCTATACTTTAGCACTGAACAAGTACTTATTAACAAGCATATTCTTTGGCACATGTTGGTGTATATTCAGGACATAGGGTCTTTCTTGCCATTGTTAGAGCTCTGCTCAAAACTCTGAGGAATTTGACACATTTTAATGAATGAAGACAGAGTCCAGGAGAGCTTTCCTGCAACAGAGATTGCATGCTTAATTAGGATCCTTATTAAAAATAAATACTCAAGTAGCACAAAAGTCTGCAAATCAAACCCTATGTGTCTCAAACTGAGCTAATGAAACTGGAGACTGTCAATATTAGTGGTCACTTTTTAAAAATACAAATTGTTTTGACTAGCTCTAGATCACACAATACTGATAAATCAGTAGTAGAATTCAGAATACAAACCAGGCTTTCTGAGACCCATGTGTAGTTTTCATTACAAAACCTCACAGCTTCCTTCATTTTTGAGGTCCTAGTGCTCCTCTGCAACAGCAACATCTCATTCCTATTCTGTGAGAATAACCAGTGAAAGTTAAACAAACCAACCTGCAAAAGTAAAGGATAAATAAGTAAGGGATAATAAGGGATAAATACCTTTCAAAAAACTTTGTATAAAAGAAATAAATATGCTTTACTTCAAATGTACCACGATCAGCTGAAGTGTCTGTTTTACCTTTTTCAAGAATCACTTCATTTTCAAATTAATCTCTGAACAGATCAGGAGCCCACACCCACTGAGCACCAACAGCATGTTGCTACCACAGGAAGCACTTCTATGCTGTGCATCCTGCTTCAGGACAATATTCAGTGTTTGGTTTATGAAGAAACAAAGAGTCTTGCCCAAATTAGTCCAGAATATATAAATGTAACATTCAGGAGCCTCACTTACAACTGAAAGTTAAACTGAGGGATAAAAGAGACCAAATCATTCTCATCTGTGGCAAAATAAAACTCAACTATCATCAGCTGGTGTGGTATACACTAATAAAATGTTTTCATTGTTATCCATGCATAAAGCCTTCAAAGGCTTTAAGAAAAATAACTACAACCTATTATTTCCAAAAAATACATAGAGCAATACTCAGAAACCGAACAGCAAAGCACTTTAAAAAAATTATATTTCTCTATACATGTTTTAAAAATTAAAAAAAATAAAAGATTGGAGGAGAGCATAAAATGCAAATATGTAAAATTTAACATATGACATGAGGATCCATCTAGAAAGATTATCCTGTTGAGGATAAAAAAATCATGGAAATTTCTCTTTTGTTGTAACACAGTTAATCCTTAGATTGCTAGAGCATGAGTTTCAATGAGAGAAAGAAAAAAAAAAAAAAAAAAAAAGATTCATGATACCCTAAACATCTGCAAAGCAAAAGAGACAGTCTGCAAAGATGGCTGTGTGCAAAATATTTATTGATGCATTTTGGATGCCAGATGGCTAGAGGGAGTTCCAGCAGGCAATTTCTTAATGAGAGAGCCTCTGCCCAATATCATCAACATCCTTCAAACATAGCTTCTACCCTGCTGAGGCATCCAAAAAAACAGAGACTTTACCAATGATTTCACCAAATCAGTCTCAGCTTTTTACAGTATATGGAACATTTGCTACTCAGTCTATCTAAGCAGGACTAACTTTGCTTAGACATTTCAGAGATGAGCCATAATGTAACAGCAGAGATTAAAGCCCCTACAATACTCTTCTAGCTCCACGGTCAGCCCTGCTTTTGAGAACACACCTATCACTCATAACTCTGTCATTGCAGACATCCAGCTTAGGAGAGCCATCTCCCACTCCACAGCAGAGCAAGACACTGTGCCATTCCATTCTACAATTAGAAACGATCCTGCTAGCCACATATGCCAGTGTATTTGCCTTACTTGGGTCACAAGCGCTTTCCAGATCAAGGATGTAGGCATCATCCTTGCATGCTGAGATAAGGCAAGTTCTTCATTCAGTGACCAGTGTACCAGACACTGAAAAATAGCTAATCTCTCTCTGAGGAGGGAAATTAGGAAGCCAAAATGAAAGATGCACAGGATCCCGCCAGTGTAGTTAGCGTACATTTAAGCCTGGCATCAGAATCCATAGGCACTTTCCTGTAACTTTTAGGTAATAACCCAATAATGGTGAAATATATCATAATGCCTTTGCCAGTGTCTCCAGAAGCTGTGGGGTACATGTCAGGCACTCGAATGCTTTTACACTCTCGGTTATTTAGAATCTGCGTGACTCATTCATCTGCATTTGGACAATACATATTGTTTGCAAAACACACCATGGGTGAATTTCCTCCAAGTCCATCAAGTCTCGGACTTCTTTCAGTATGTTCTAAGATTTTTTTCCAGTGGTTCTGAAAGAAGAAAAATACTGTTTTGGAATCCTTTTCACCAATCACAGAAAGAGGAATATGACAAAACTCTTCTAGAGAACAGGCTCTGAAAACACCTTTCTAATCCCGCAGCCAAGATGAAGCATTCATAAGGAAGGTTATGGATTTCAGTGAGGGGCTGGGTCTATTTTTTTGCCTGACAGATCTATTAGAGCATTTTTCTTCCCACAACCCCACTGCATCAAATGGGTCCTTAATTAGATTCTCCTGATCAGGACAAGTTATCTGAGTCTTCCCTTAGAAATTAAAGGCTCTTTAAATCATGATCTCCACTATTTGCACCCTTTATGTGGCTGTAAATATCTATGGCTGGCCTTTCAAACTGGAGATTTAGAAGACTGAGAAAATCCCTAGGTTCTACCCAATGTAAAACAGAAGCTCCCCCAAGCCATTAGAGGAAATTGATATGCAATATCCTCCTTATAAGAAAATGAGGCAACATTTTGATAACGATGTTCCCTATAAAGCCATTGCATTGATAAGTTCCTGCTGCAGAAATCCTAGCTTGTGCTGACAGTGTCTTCTCAAGCTATTGTTGTTTCTCTTGGTTAGTCAGACACTCATGATCTTTGGGTACCAACTCCCTTTAGCAAGTAGCATACCCTCCTCCCTTCTCCCCCTCCAGGTCCTGCTGACCCCTGAATCCTCTGCTGAATCTACTGAATGGTTTATAGGGGCACTGCCTTGCTGGTCCTGCTCATGTCTTGCTGAATCTCTGTGAACCTCTCCTACATTCTGGTTCAAGGCTAGTACCCCATTCCACTTCCAAACATCTGATTTTAGCAAAGACTTCAGCATTTTAAGACCAGCCAATCTTGTTAAATCTCTCTGTAAACATAAACCCCAAGCAGATCTTTTTAAAAGCCTTTGTAATTCATGCTTTCCATCTGCCTGTCAGACCACACTAAAAGATTCACTCTCTGTTTCTGGTTTCCTTTCCATTTCCCCCTTCCCCCCAAGACTCTGCCCTGCTGTCACAAATGTACACAGTTTTGCACAGATCCTGCCCATCTATTATTTTTCCCAGTTAAATGGTCAACTGCTTTCTGCACATGCATAGCAGATGGATAAGTATTTAAGGTCAGTGGGCAACTTCTTTCCAATGAATTTCTATCACATCTTTTTCTGAATTTCATCCATGCTTTTCCCCAGTCATTTTCCATTAAGATTCATGGTGGAAAAAAGTAACTGTGGTGGAGAAACAACCCTGAGTATAACTCTTACAAGGCTTACACATTAATAAGATCCCAAACAACAGTAAAGTTGGGAAACATAAAGTAGGGGATGTAACACAGAAAAAAAAACGTCTACAAATCTTGACTCACTACAAGTATATGCACATTGTGAACTGCAAAAGGATCCATCATTACCCCCTGAGAGATCTGCATTACAGTGTTCATTTAGGCAAAGCTTCCATGTGAAGTCAGGAATCAAAATGTACCCCATGTATCACCATCTCTTACAGAGAATTAATCCATAGATCAGTGTATGACAAGATTTTGCTCTTCCAGCTCATCAAAACAGGGTTGTCAGGTGCTATCAGACTCTTCAGGAAGCACTATTCTAACCTGCAGTTTGGAGTTTGCAAGAAGTTAAGATAAAACCTAAGACTTTGGTTCCCACATATAGGTAAATCCAATACTGCACAAAACAACATTCCAAACAGAATTATCCCCAAGCCAGGTGTCTCATCATGCCCTTGCCCATATGTCTGCCAAATTCATACCTAGGAGAGAGATGAACATTTGTTTACTATTGCATTTGGATAGGGCAGGCCTCAGATTTTGCTGTGGTTAAAAAATGGTTAGCAAATGGTCTGTTGCAGTTAGGCCTGTTACTAATGCCTTCTTTTTCTGAAGCATTTTTGTCTCCCCTGATTTGCTTGCTTCCACATGAACAGTTAATGAGTCACTGTAAAAACACCCATTTTACACTGATGACCCTTTGCTCAGCCCTTAGTCTGTATTATGACATAATTTAATCTACTGACTCCTATACAACAGCCATTACTGCTATACATGAAATGAAGAGTTTCCTGTAATTTTCCTGAAAATATAAATCCTGGCATGTAGCAGCTTCTTACTCTTGCTTAGCCTGCGTGGATTATAATCATCTCTTAAAAGCTGCCTCAGGAAAGGCATGTTGTAATAAACTTTAAACCCAACACAGGGAACTCCTCTACACTTCTCAAGACCATGTTGTCCTTCAAACTTGATGGCCAGTGAATAACACAACTCTCCCACTACCCTCCTGTAATACAGACACCGAGATCCCGTTTCGGCGGTTCCTGAGCATTTCCGCAGCCCCCTTACTGCCGTGCCCGAGCTCTCGTGGGCCCGAGACCCCGTCAGCTTCTGCCACTGGGACTCGCCCCTGCAGCGGCGGCCGCGGCCTCCCCTCCCGGCTTTTGCCACCGGCAGCGTTAGCCGGCGCGGCGCTTACTGCGGATTTGCTTTCCCCAGCCGTGTCGCCTCACACCTGCGCCGAGCAGCGCGAGCAGCTCCCGGCTCCTCTTCCTACCCCTCCGCCGCTCCCCGGCCCCCTCCGCCGCGCTAGCCGCCCTCCCTCCTTCGCCGCCGCCCTCGGCGGTCGCCGCCGAACCCGGCTGCCGTGAGCGGGGCTGGCGCGGCGGCGGCCCCGGGCAGCGAGCAGCTGGTGGCCGCCGCGGAGGGAACCAGCGCTGACAAGCACACTTGGCCTCTTGGAGAGGCGCCTTTCGTAGCTTTAGCCTTACGTTCCAGGCTAATACAGAAATGAGGGAAACTTTCTGAAAAGCGTTATTACAACATCTGTTGAAATTCATTTTCTCGTTTTTTTTTTTTTTTTGTTGTTGTTGTTGTTCTTGGTTTTTGGTTTTTGTTTTGTTTTGTTTTGTTTTGAATGAGAAACAGCTCAAACGCGCAATTTCAGCTTTTGGAGAGTTTTGCGTTTTGTATTTCTGTTTTTCTAGCTTACAACCAATAGCAGGTTTTCCCTCTTTCTGCCAATAAAAAGGTAGAGAATAAAAAGGAAAACTCGAAAGAAAGAATAAGAAGGGAAATATATATTTTATAAAAAAAGAACGTTAGTATTTCTATTGAAACCTGAACAAAACGGAGAGCGCGAAATCAGAGGGAATTTTCACGAGCCTTAATTGATACTAAAAACCGGTAGAAAGCAGTGGTGCTTAGCGGCCGTTTCGTTCCGGCTGTAACTCCGTTTACGCTCCACCGGGCTCCCTCCGCTGAGCTCTGCTAGCGCGGCCCTTCGCCGAGCGCGCTGCCGCTCAGCCCGGCGCGGCGGCGGCGGCGGCGGCGGCGGCGGCGGCGGCGGGACAGCGCGGCCGCGGGCGGCCCCGGGCAGCCGCGGCCCCGCAGCGGCGCTGCGCCGGCTCCGCTCGCACGGGGCTGGCTCGTCCCGTGGAGCTGCTCCTCCTCGGGTTTTTCTTCTCTCTCTCTCTCTTTTTTTTTTTTTTTTCCACCTGCTTAATCACATTTAAGTGTATTAAATACTTTCCTATTGTTGGTCTCGCACAGAAGCAATCGGTGCAGTTGCCATGGGGATGTTCTGACAGCACAGGGGGATGCCCGCATGGCGGGGGCGGCGGGGGTGTCCCCTCGCCTGGAGGACGGGGGAAGTTTGTCCGTCTGACACCGGCGCCCCGGGGACGCCTCGCTCGGGCGCTGGGAGCCCGCGGACGAAATCCCTCCCGAGAGGGAGATACCTGAGCGCGTAATCGCTGCTGAGGCAGAGGTGAGGTTACAGAGAGACGGCAGAGGTCGGGAAAAAAACGTGTTTTTTTTTTTTTTCCTGCCTGCACTATTCTAAGACAGGAGCCCTGCAGCCCCCCGCGCGGCCCATTTCGCCGTGGCTGCGCGAGCGGCGTTGCTCCGCGGGGCAGAGCGCGGCCGCGGAGCGAGCGGGGCGCAGGCCGCGGGGCCGCCGCCGCAGGGGAGCGACCTCGCCGCGGGCCGCAGCCGGCGGAGTGTGCGGGGGGCGCAGCGAGGCCAGAGGGCGGAGGGGGAGCGAGAGAGGCGGCTCTGCGGAAGAGTTGGGGGGGGGGCAACGGAGCCTCGCAGACTTAAAAATAAAACAGCCTGAAAAGCGGCTCCCCCTTCCCCCCGGCGCCGTCGCGGTCCCCGGCCCGGCTGGGCCCGGTGGGCGCCGCGGCTGGCCCCGGCCCTGGGGGCGAGCCCTGAGCCCTGCCTCCGCGCCGGCGCGCCTCGCAGAGCAGCGAGCCGAGAGGTTCATTTTAGGTGAAGGAATGTCATTTCGCTACTAAATGGTTAGTCTAATTTGATCTTTATTATGCTGTGGATTAGGGCTGATTCATATTAAACACTAGTGCAGTTAATATAACTCGGGAACGTGTCCCGCTGTATGTACAGCAGCCTCTGTTACAGCCCCACAGCTTCCTGCAACCAATGGATTAAGATTTAATTAACAGGGAAGTTTGCTAGCGCTCGCCTGCAGCCTCGCTGCTTTACAAATAATTTATACTCGGTTCCGCGGAATTTTATTCAACTGACAGCATTTTATTTTACTCTAAAAGGGACTTGAATATTTTATGTCCTGACAGAGGCTTCTGGATACCAACCTCTTCAAGGCGGCTTCAAGCCCAAGGGATTTTTTAAATCTAGAGGAATTACATTATTAGGAACAAAGTATCAGATTCTCTTATCCTTCCCCTCCCTCAAGTTAACAGCCTAAACTATCCATATGAAAGTTAATCGTCATGATCCCCATTGTCGGTTGTATAAATCCAAGCTCAAGCCAACCTCCAAGGCACGGCAACAATTCTGATAAATTGTCCTGCTCGGCTAACTACACAAGAACGGCTTTTATAATTAAAAAGAGAGCTGAGTTAAATCAACAGCTCCTAAGCCCTTCTCAACAGGGCTAGAATGGGAGAAATGTGGCGACCTGATTTCTTTAAGTAGCAGCTCTTTGTAGCCCGTTCATAATCCTAAATATGGAAACTCATCCTGCACAAAGTCAGCTGCCAGCCAAAAAAGGGTGAAAAAAGTTTATTCAGATGCTCAAAGTCCATCTTTTTTTCAAGTCTAACATAACCCTGGCACTCTATAACCAAACAGACAACTCCTTTTCCAATTAAAGTGGAATTAGGAAACTCAATCAAATTAGCTCACTATTAAAGCCCTTCTTTATTAAACCGTTTTATTGTAGTAATATTAAGTTTCACCCGCTCTTGGAACACGAGACTTTAAAAAGTTTCCCTTGTGATATTGATTTGGCTGCTCCCAGGATGGACCAGGGTCAAAAGTATTCACCTAGGTGTAATCTGTTATATTTACTCCCCAAAGAAAATCTTAAAATTGTATCCAGCTTGATCAATAGCGCGAGGGAAAGAAGAATTGAATTTTACTTGCCACCCTTCTTTGATTTTACCCCCGCGCTTCCCTCAATAACTGTGGAGAGACGCATCTCCTCCCATACACACCAATATATTAACTGGTTTTTAGGAGCAGCGCTGTCAGTTCCAAGCCAATGTTTACACAGTTATATTTGAAGTGAGAAAGTAAACAGTCCAGCTGTGCCACAGAGCGGTTCGGTGGGATTAGGTTTCCATACCAACCAACTTTAGGAGCTTTTACAGTCTTAATTCAACCATACACTGAACTTGTTCTTTGTGAGTAATAGTTTTCCTGGGCCAAAAACTCCCAGGACTGACACGAAACTCTCACTCCGGCCTTCTGAAAGATCGCTGCTTTGGATGCACAGGGGACATGCCTGCTGCCTCTCCTCTTACTACAACGCGTGAATAAATAAAGAACGTATTTCCTATTTTTTGGTCTTGAAGAATAGTCGGACACTACGTGGCCAAAAAATGCTGCTTGCCGCCTTTACTCTTGAAATGATGGGGAAGATTTGGAAAGGCACACAGGATCGCCTCTGAAAATAATCTTTTACACATGAATCAACCGCATTGATCTTGTTGCATGGTAACTATTTTAAACCTGTCTCAGATACATTCTTACGTTCTGAAAAAAACAATCATTATTATCCCTTATCTTGACAGAGAAAGAATTAAAATGCACACATTTCAAATAGGAGGGGAAAGTACCTCTCCCACTTGCTATACAAGCTACATTCTGCAACATGATCATTTATTTTAACCATACTTTTCTCCGGGAGAATTTCAGATTTTCTAAATGTGACAAAGTCATCAAGGCATTAAAGGAAATTTTCCTGTTAAATTTGCAACTGTGATTTTTTTCTGGCATAAATAATAAAAACACCAGAATTAGAAATAAAAAGTATTTGACAATTTCAATTGATAAATTAATCTCTGATTTGTAGGCTTCATTTTTATTTATAAATTTTCAGAAGAGTATCTGGTTTAACCATGAAAAAAAATGTAATAAACATGTTGGTACTAATTGCATAAACTTGTTTAAATATTGACTGAACCTGTTAAATGAATTTGCCAAAACACACTTTCACCGTCTAATAAAATACCACTTACCATTTATAAGACTGCTTTTTTTTAATAGAAAATAACATTTATTTCTATGAAATGGAAACACAGAATTACCTGTTAGAAACAGCAAGAAGTTTGCATTGGAACAAGACAGCAATTTTCTTGCGGATCACAAATGAAGGAGGCTTATTAAATCGTCATACACCATTGGCGCCTGGGTCCTACGGACAGTTACAAATATATCTACTTTCCCATGTTATATACAGATTGTAACATTTCTGGGGGCAGGAAGAGAAAGCCTTTCAATTTGACAATATATTTAATCTATATGCCTTATAAGCATTACAATGAGCTGTCTAACCTTTAGCTTAACGTTAATACCAAGTTCACCTACGAGTTACATTAATAACTTAGATTTCCATTTTATAACATTATACACTTGCTAGTATACATATATATATGTATGTGTGGGGGGGAAGTGTGTGTGTGTGTGTGTGTATGTGTGTGCGTGTAGGTATATATATAGATATATCAATCTATTGGCTATCTATATATCTATCTATATATATACATATACACACAGACACCCCACAATGCACCAAAGATATCCATGCTTATGGCCATAAGCGACGAAGAGTGACTCACGTCTCCACAATGAAAGTGCACCTTTATAACCTTGGCAATACACCTATTTCCACTCAGCTTCGCGCCCGCCCCGCTACCCAGCGCAGAAGCCCGCGCCCGGCACTGCGCGTAGGACAGAGAAAGCAACCTGCGTCCACGGATTTGTGCCCGTCTAGCTCTCCCCATACACCGCCCTCCCGCCACCGCCGCCGCGCTATTGCTTCTCGGGGGTGTTGTTGACCATGGGCCCATAGAGGCCGTTGGAGTAGACCTGCTCCTTGTGTACGGTGGAGCGGTCACGCATGAGGTCGCTGAAGGCGTAGTCCACGGGCGGCCGGAAGCCCAGCGTGGGCATGAGCCCGGCCGTGGAGTAGGGGGTCATGAAGGCCAGTCCGCGGCTGTGCGCCGAGTAGGCGAGGCGCAGCGGGTTGAGTCCTAAGTGGGTGCCCAGCGGGTAGGCGCTGGCCTCGGCCCCGAAGTGCGTGGCGTTGGGCTGCAGGGGCGAGAAGGCCGAGCGGCTGCCCAAGGCGCCGATGGCGGGGGCCATGGCGCCGGCTATCAAGGGCCGGTGGTGGGCGGCGGCGGGGCTGGGCGGGAGGCCTGGCAGGGCGCCGTCCCGAGCCCAGCCTTCCTCGGGGCCCTTGTCCGGGCCGCGGTTGTTGAGGATCTGCTCGATGGCCTGCACCACGTCCCCGCCGCAGCCCTGCAGCACCAGCTCCAGCACGCTGCGCTTGTGCGCCGGGAAGACGCGCGTCAGGATGTCGATGGGAGTCCGCTGCCGGCCGCCGCCCGCCGGCGACGGGTCCTGCTCGTCCTTGTCGGCCTCCGAGCCCGAGTCCGAGCCCAGCGGGCTGATGGAGCCCGGGCTCTCCTCCCCTTCCTTGGCGCCCTTGGACACAGGCGAGCTCAGGAAGGACTCGCCGTCCCCGTTCTCCGAGCCGGAGCCGTGGCGAGCGTCCGGGGAGGAGGTGCCGGGCACGGACTCGCCGTCCGGCGACAGCGGCTTCCCGCCGGCCTGCTGCGGGGTCACGGCGCGCCCGGGCAGCAGCGTCTTGGGGAACAGCTCCAACTTCTGCATCTTGGCGTCTGCGGCGGGGGAGGAAGGGGAAGAGCCCGTGAGTGCCACCCGCCGCCGCGCTCCGCGCCGCCGCCGCCCGCGCCGCCGCCTTACCTGAGGCGCCGGCGCCTCCCTCGCCGCCGGCCGCGGCGCACACGGAGCCGAAGACCTCGTAGGCGGGCCGCGGCGGGATGATGCCGTTGGCGGCCGCCAGCGCCAGCCCCTCGGCGGTGCCGTAGAGCAGCTGCAGCTCGCGGGCCTCGCTCTCCTCCTGCGCCTGCTGGCGGCGCAGCGCCACCTGCGCCGCCATGACGCGCTGGCGCTCGGCGATGAGGGTGCACTTGGCGCACATGCAGTCCTTCCAGCGGCAGTAGCGCTTGTGGCCCTTGAGCGCCGACACCACGCCGTGGTTGCGGCACCGCGCGCACTTGGGCGTCCGCGGGTACTTCTCGGCCGCCCGCAGCAGCAGCGGCGGAGCCCGCAGCAGGCTCCCGGCCACGCTCACCGGCAGCGTGGCCGCCGCCGCCGCCGCCGCCGCTGCCACCGAGCTGGGCGGCACCGGCACCGGCGGCGGCGCGGCCGGCACGCTGGGCAGCTCCGACCGCAGCTCCATCGCCACGGGCGAGGCCGCTTCTCCCTCTCCACGCGCAAAAAAGAAAAAAAGTAGCCCGGCCGGGTCGCTCCGGGTGCGCCTAGGTGCGAGCACGCAGCAGCGCCCTCGGGGCCCCGCCGCCGAGCATGCAGCGGCCGCGCGGCTGCCTGCGCCCGCCGGGACGCCCCGCACCGCGGCCCCGCACCGCCGCGAGCCCCGGCGCTGGCCGCAAGCGAGGAGGGAGGCGGGTGGCAGGAGCCTCCTTCCCCCTCCTCCGCCCCCGAGGAAGGGGATCGCGCGGGGCGTCTAAGGAAACTTCAACCCCTCGCGCTTCCTCGTTCACCTCCGGCAGGCAGGCGCCAAGCCCGTCTCCTCCGCGCTCTCCTCCGCGCTCGCGGGCTGCCGGCGCCCCGACGAAACCCGAGCTCCTCAGGCTCCTCTTCGCCCTTTCCGCGCGCTACGAGCGGCCCCTCGAAGAGCAGCTCGGCACCGTCAGCGACGGGGCCCCGCGCCCCGCGCCGCGCAGGCTACAACCGCGGAGAAAAAAGTCATCCCGTCTTCCGACGGCGCCACACTCGAACGGCAGCCACGCAAAGCAGCATGCAGCCCGCGGAGCCGACCTCCGCCGCCCGCGCCCCGCGATCCGCGCGGGCTACCGCGGCAGCGCGCGGCGGCCCCCGCGCCCCGCCGAGCCCCGCGCCCGCCGCGGCGCCGGCATCTGGGAGCCGCAGCCCCCGCTCTCCCGCGCTGCTCCCGGAGCGGAGCGCAGCGCGCCGAGGCGCCGCGCTGGCGCGCGTGACCCCGCGTGTCGCGGCGCGGAGCCGAGCGGAGCCGAGCGGAGAGCGCCGCCGCCGCGCGCCGCCCGCCGCCACTCGCGCTATTGTTGCGCCCGACGTTGCCATTAGGCTACATTTGACAACAATGTGGCGCCTGCTATTGGCCAGGGGCGGGAAGCGCCGCTCTGATTGGCCGCCCGCCTGGCCGCCGCGTCCGCCCGGCGGCTCCCGCGAGCGCGCCGCGCGCCGCAGAGCTCGGAGGGTCCCGCGCGGGAATCGCATGGGCAGAGCCGCGGCCAAGAGTTGCCGTGTGCGTGCGCGCGTGTGCTAGTGTGTGTGTGTGTGTGTGTGCGTGCGTGTGTGCGTGCGTGTGTAAACTATTGCCCGATTTCTGGCTGAGAGTTTAGCTTTTTTAAAAAAATCCAGTTGAAACTGTAGTTGCCTTGCCAACTATTTGTTTTTTGGTTTTTCGATTTTTTTTCGAGGTGTCACTTGTCAAAAGGGTGGGGGGAAATACACCGTGGAAAGTGACAATTCAATTTACCGTCTCCCCTCTCCCCTTGGCGTTTTTATTTTACAGTAGAACCTAACGATACATTTATTTCTTTAATTTCTTCCATCCTTTCTTTTCTCTTTCTCATTCTTTCTCTCCTTTTTTTCTTTTCTTTTCTTTTCTTTTCTTTTCTTTTCTTTTCTTTTCTTTTCTTTTGTTTCTTTCTTTCTCTCTCTTTCTTTCTTTTTCTGTGTCTTTCTGTCTTCCGTCTGTCCATCTTTCTACCTCCTATTTCTTTTTTCTTTTCTCTTTTATTCTTTTTTCGTTATTTCCTTTCTTCTTTCCTGCTTTTCTTTCTCCCTCCTTTCTTTATTCTTTCTAATTATTCTTTTTCCTTTCTTTATTTTTTTCTGTCTTTCTCTCCTTCTCTTTTTCTCTCGCTCTTCCCCTCCCCACCCCACTTTACAACTGCAGGTGAATTTTACAAGCACTGCCGCAATAGGAGAAATGTGAGGTGAGTATGATTTTCGATATTTTCGTTGTCCTCTCGTATATGCGACCCCCCGCCCGCCCCCCGCTCCCCGGAAAGCCAGGGCCGTTGCTGCTGTTGGTTGCTCGCTGCTGGCGTGAGCGCGTATTCAACAGGCGCCTTCCCGAGCTTCCGCGGGGCCTCCCGAACCGAGGGGCTGGTTTGAGGACCGGGCTTTCGAGCCGTAACTGTGTAGTAACCTACCAGCTTTTGTTTTAACATTAACCACCCCGGTTTGACGTCACCTTCCCCGGTAACCAGCTCGCACCGGGAGGAGGCAGCAGCTTCGGGGGCTCGAGGGGGGGGACGGCGGCGGCTCCTTTCCCGAAAGCTCTCGCCTCTGTTCCCCGCCAAGGCCCTGCCTCATCCTCATCACTTTCTAAAGTTATTTGTTATGTTTTCTTAACTCATTCTCAACGCGGTCCTCCTGCGAGCGCGTAACACCCGGTAGCTACACGTTTAAGCCGTTTCAGATGTCCTCTCGAAAGCAAGCTGGAACGAAATGCCCACGCTCGGTGCCTCCGCAGCGATTTCTGTTTTCCGTGCAGAAGGAAATTGCGGCACTGGGGCACGGTACCGAAACCCGCGGGTACCTAGGGAAAGACGGGCAGGGCTTGGCTTTGCTTTAGACTTGCCGGCGGCCCCGCGGCCTCCTCCGCGGCCGCGCTGCGCGCTGAGGGTCGTTTGCCCGTTTCATCTGGAAATATTTATGTGTTTATGCAGGGCCTCGTTAACTAGGAGTGAGCTCTCAAAATCTCAAGGCAACGGATCCCTCAAACTCGTTGATTTTTTTTCTTACACTTACTTACATCGTTCTTTTTTTTTTCCTATAAAATTAATTCTTTCTCGCCTGACTTTCTATGTGTGCAGCTGCCACCCACTCTTCGTGATTTAGGTGTTATAACACCTTTATTTAATATAGTCGAGAAGTCAAAATATCTCCTTTAATTTTATTTGCAACTCCTAATTTTATTCTCCAGGGAGAGTTAATCAGATCATCTGACTTAACTGCGAGTTCATATAACTCGATCAGACTAAAAGAGAAACATTTAAATATTGCTTTATGTTGGCTTAGTATGGAGAGAAGGTTTTTCCCTTCTTCCTGGCACTTCTGTTTGGTTTTGCGTTTTGTTTTTTTTTTTCTGCAAATACCTTCGCCTTTTCCCCCGAGGCAGCCTGCAATCACCAACAACACACAGCACGGGTTAGGTTGATTCCCCGGGTTCCCTTTCCTTTCAGCTTCTATTCAAATTAAAGGTCTGGATTACCCTTTCCGTTAACGGCGTTTTCAAATGATCTATTTTGGAAACAATCATGGCCAAAAGGGGGGGGGGGGGGAAGCAGGTCATCAACCAGGGAGTAGGACGCAGTGATTTTTGTTCTGAACCTCATCCCTTCGGGAATATTGAGAACGGTGCTATTTAAGTTTTTGATACTTTGAACAGATCATGTGTGCAGGCATCTCCAGGTAGACGCCGTGCCTCAGGCTGCCTCTCAGAGAGCCACAGCACCATACCCTGGCGCGCTGCGCGCAGAAACACGCGGTGCCTCTTTCAGGTATTTATTCCAAGTCGGCAACAGAAACCTCCTCATCCAAAACACTGGCTCATATATTTGCTTTTTAAGTAGTCCGCACAGTATCAACGCAAAGTACAGTTACTTTTTATTCAAAAAAAAAAAGGGGGGGGTTATTACGAGAATAAGCAGCACATTAGCACATGCCAAAAGCCCCTCCCGATATACACAAGTTTTCAGCGGTTCCCCACCACCCCCGCCCCCCGGCTCTTGCAGGTGGCTGCGCGCCCCGATGCGGCCGCGCGCCGGGCCGCGGGCGCTGCGCGCTGCGGAGCCCCCCGGGCTCGGGGCTCGGCGCACCCGTGCGATGTGAGGGAAGCGCTGCGCCTTCCTCGCCGCAGCTCTGCCCGCTCGAGGCGGCGCTTTCCAACGCGCTCCAACTTCTGGTGTTGTTTTCTTAGGAACCGTAGAAGCCCCGTGCCCGGGAGCCTCGCTTTTCACTGACGCGGCGCTGGCAGACCCATCATTTCTTCCCTGTGCTCGTTCTGTTCCGGAAGCCTTCGCTGACCTGAAATCGCGGGGAGCCGGCACAAACCGCGAACGCGTTTCCACTGGTTTTACGCACAGCAAACGCGATGTGGCTGCGAGGCAGCCCGATCCGCAAACGCGCTCCGCCGGGGAGCGACACGGGACAGGGACTTTCTCCAGTTTTGTCCTGGCCTGCCAGAGCAGTACGTGTGTGCGTGTGTGTGTGAGGAGTGTGTACGTGAGGCAGCGGAGGGGGGTGCTGCCTCCCCCTTCTCCCCCAGCACCCTCCCACCGCAATTCACTTCTGTTTGACGAGGCACCGTAAAAATCTTCCCCGACACCTCTGCTCCCGAGTTTTTCTTGCAGGAGGGGATGTTTGGTTTAGGAGCCGGGAAGTATCCGGGCTGCGGAGCGGAGCGGGGCCCGGCGAGGAGGACCCCCTTCCCCAAACCCAGCGACAAGCAGCGGTGTCGCCCCGGGACCTGCCTCGCTCCGAGCGCGGCCCCAGGAGCTCTCTGCGCCCCCGCCAAGCCCCGGGCAGGGCCGACGCTTGCACCGGGCTCTTCGCTTATTCGCCCAGGGCTTTGCCGGGCCGGGCAGGGCTGCTGTATCGTTACTTCGTTTAAAAAACAACAAATAAGTAAACAAAATTTGAATTTCGTTATTCCGTGCCCATGGTTCGCGGTTTAATTACGTATTTGACTTCAGGAACGCGTGAAGTTGGCGTGCGCGATGCAGTGCCTTACATGCGGGTCAGCTCGATAAAACGAGAGACGGATTTCTTTGAAAAGCCCCAGTCTTTCCAGGAGTCTGTCTTTCTTCTCACTCCCACTTGGTCCACCTAAAGGCTTTCTAGGTATCGCTGCTCCCCTGCAAAAGTTTGAGAGGGCTGCATGCAACGGTGCGGCTGCATCTTCCCCCAACTACAGTAGTAAAATCTTAATTAAAAAGAGACCGTCTATTGGCTGCTATGGAGGGGAAGGCAGACACACACACGCCCGGCGGCGCGCAGCGCCCGGAAGCATCCCAGAGATATATAGCTCTTGATTAGTGTATTTTCATCTCGTTCTTAGCGGAAGACAGTTTGTAAGTACCTGCTAATGTTAGTGCTCTTTAAGGTTTCAATTGTTCTAGAGGGTTTGCCATTGACTTTTTCATTATTTACCTACTGAATCAAAGTAAGCAAATGCCATCTGTTTCCCTGCTGCTATCATCTTCACTTTTAATTATCCGCCCAGCAGCCTAATAGAGATGATATTAAACTAAATCTTTTTGACATTAAAAGTAATTATCCCCAAACCAATATTACAAGAATGAAAATTACCCTCCTCCCCACCTCCCGCCCCCAAGAAAAAGGCACATTCCTCCTCGTCCAGGCAAGCTCTTTAGATCCCGTAGCGGGGAAAGGTAGAAGGAGATCCCGTTAGCTTGGACCTCAAGTATTTGAAACATTATTAACTCGATTTCCCCGCTCCCAGTGGGGGAGGAAAAAGAGACAAGGGAGAGAGATTTGTGGAAGGAAATACGGGAAAATCGGGCCACTAAATACTCCCGTTTAGGTGCCATCGTGCCCCCCCCAGCGGCTCCCCTGCAAGAAGCAGCGCAGCTCCGCACCCCACGGGGGCACAAGGCCCAGCCTGGCGCTTTTCAAAAATATTATGTATGTATTATATGTATCTATACCATATATATGCACATATATATTATATGTATCTATAATATATATGTGTGTGTGCAACATTTCAAAGTATTTTGCACCATCCGATGGCACTGGTCACGCATAAGGCATTAGCGTTGAGGGGATGGTCATTATAGAGACATTAGGAGTGGGTTCATAATTAAGGGGGGTAGGCGAATCCTCTAACAGATGGTCGCTCGGCGAATTGCCTCTACAAGAGTCATTTCACTTCGACTCAAACTTCTCCGCCATTTCTCCTCCGACTCGCTTTAATATGAGCCAGAGCCGCGTACCCGTTTCCTTTAATACGTGCTAAACTGAGCTAATTTTAATTGCATGTTTCAACTTTGCTAATTAAATAGAGTGGTCTAATTAAAAGTGACTAGGGAACAGTTCTAATTCAACCCTCTACTTTTTTAACAATCCATTATGCAACAAATCCAGGGTAAGCCCTCCCTTTAAAAAAAAAAAAGCTACAGATGATTGAGTTTTTACACCTTTTTACACGCTCACAATGGGGAGACTTGACCCACCATATGTAGCGGCGGGGCTCTGCCCCCGGCTCCGCGGCGGGGTATTGGGAGCGGACTGGCGAGCTGCTGCTGCCCTGCCTGAGCGCGGCCGGACGCAGCCGCCTCCCGGGGCCTCCCCGCTGGAAGTGCGGAGACGATTAGCCCAGCGGAGGTTAGAGTAGCACAACCCCAAGACAGCGGAGCAGGATTTGGGAAAATCGGGCTCTTTACACGCTTCATCTCTTCACCAAGTGCTCATTAGGTTGTTAACCTCTAGTTCACATGAAAGGGGCATGTGATGAATCCCCGCCCGAACAAATGGGCGCATCCCCCTTCAGGCACTGAACAAAGCCCTTAAAATAACTGCACAAGAAAGCCTTTAGTTGTTACTCTAAAATTTCTTTTCTCCGAGAGCTTGCGCCCATCCACATACATACACACAGAAGGGGAGGGGGAGTATGCATACAAAAATCCCCCCCGCCAAGCGCTGGCGCTAAAAAAAATGGGTTCTGTCTTTGGCGTTGACTAATGTCCCCCGGGTTTGGCTAACACTCGGGATGGGGCTTCCCAAGGGAGGGCAAAGAAATCTTAATCGCTTTAGCGGCGCGGGGGGGAGGCAGCGTCCCCTCCGCACGGAGCAAGCCGAGGGCCGGCGGCCCCGGCCCCGGCCCCGGCCCGGGGGTGCTGCTGCGGGCGCCCGCCCCGACCCCGCCGTCCGCCCCGTCCCGTCCCCGGCCGCCCCTGCCGGGCAGGTTAAGGTTTAGTCACGGCTCCGGGGGACCCGGGCAGGGAAGTCCCGGAGCAGCGGGGGGAGCCCGGAGTCGGGGGAGAGGAGGAGGGCGAAAGGCAGCCGCCGGAGCGGCTTCCGTGCTCGCCTCCGGCAGCGGCCGCGGCCGCCAGCACCGGTTCCTCGAGCAGAGGCTCACCTTTAGAGGCAATGCTCCCGGGCACTCCTACATAAAAAGGCGTTTATTGCTAATTGAGGGCCGGCCGGGCAGGGCAGGCGAAAGGAGAGCCTGCGCTCCGGCATTCCCACAGCTATTGTACGGATTTTAGGCTCTTTAAGACCATTCATTTTTTTTCCCCTCTCTCTCTCTCCCCCCCCCCCCCCCTCTTTTTATTTCCCAGCCCCCTCGGGCATGGATTAAAGTGACAGACAATTTTCCCTTCGCACCTTATTGATGGCTAAATACACTTGGAGATACTGTGCTGAGGGCAGGCGGGGGTGCCCGAGGCAGCGGGAGCGGGTGCGTCTGGGCGCCCGGGGTGCACAGGGATGCGGGGGCGGGGGGGAACCGGCCCTGCCTCGGCACTGACAGCCCCCGGCTCCTCTCATCTCTCCTGGGACCTTGCAGGTGGCGGCGGGACAGCCAAGGCTCCGCTGGGAGCGAGCGTGCAAACGGCACTTTTCACGTTAAATTTAAATATCCAGGAGCTGCCTCCTCCGCGGGAGCCGGGGTCTGCTCGTCGTGGCCTGCGGTGGGGAAAGGTACATGCACGCGCACAGGTAAAGCGGGGCCAGCACTTCCGAGCCGGAGTGACTCAGAAAAGCTCCGCTCCGCTAATTTACTACAGGGCACTCCGAGAGGTTCATTAGAGAGGCTCTTGTCAGCTCTCTAACGATCCGAGAGCTTTTTAATTATATTTTATATTCCCCTACCCAGCTCCTAACTTCAAACACATGGTAAAAAGGATTTGCTGTTTTGTTTCAGGTAAAACCCAATAATTAAAATTCAGACCCCGTCCCATGCATCTGCTTCGCCTTTGCCAAATGAATTGAAGGGAAAGAGAAAAGCGATTTCATTGAGATCACAGATGGGGTGCAGGTTTTTGGAAGAAATTTGAGAAACACCATTGTCCAGAATCAAAACTCTATGTCTTGCCCCACAAAGGGGGCTGCTTTAAGCCCCTCAACTTCTATGGGGCTTGTTTTTTAAACTTTAAGTGTTCCGCACAATAAGCTGCCACCAAAATGTCACAACCACTCTGATTCCAAGTGTGTCTCGCTGCAAAGGGTGCAGAAAAATGAAGGGAGCAAAGGGAAGGAGTGTAATTAAAAACCTGCGAGCTCCCTCCTGCCTGCTGGGGTCGGGGGCGGCTGGGGCAATGCCCCGGCCCGTGACACGGGGACAGGCTCCCCCGGGAGAGGGGCAGCCGCAGCCCTGCACCCTGCCCCCGCCCTCTCAGCGCATCCCGCGCTTCCATATTTTGGAGGCGAAATTGTTTCATTAGCCGAAAGCAGACGATTAAGCCTTTTATTTTTATTCATGATCATGACAGCTCCAGTTGGATTTGCCGAAGGATCTCGCCTATCTCCCCCCCCCCAAGTTTGTTGCCCTAGTAGCTCAGGAGCTTAACAGTCCTGCCGGAATGCGATAGATAAATACAACCTATATCGTTAAAGAGACATATTGAGAGTGTTTGCGGAGGGGCGGGTTAAAAAAACACACACTCTGAGGGAAAGGGAAAGAAAAAAAATTGTGTTCTTTTTACAATTAACACGCGCTGTTTAATTGGCCCCTTATGCAAATACAGAATTCGCTCCTCAAGAAGTGCAGGACGGACTCCGCGAGGAGCCCCGCGGCCACGCCGTGCGGGGCCCCACGGGCTGCGTGGGGATGCCCGCGGCCCCACACGGGAGGGGCTCCGCGCCCCCCAGTGCGGGCCGACACTCCACTTTGGCATGTTCCCCCCCCTCTTTTTTTTTTTTTTTTTTTTTTTTTTTTAAGGGGGCAGACGGGCACCAGCGAGGAGGCCGATAGTGCTGTACGGGGGGGGGGGGGGGGGGGAATGGGGCGAAATGGGATGGAAACGGGGCCTTGGAGGGGGCCGCTCCAGGCGGCACATGCCTCAGCTCACTTCACCTTTCGAGGCCCCGGTGGAAAGAGAGGGGAAGGAGAGAGCAAAGTTGCTTCCAGGCGCCGCGGGGCGGCTCCGGGCCCGGCAGGGCTTTGGGTTGGGGGGGGGGGGGGGGTCGCTGCCCAGGGAACCACTCGGGCCTGGGAAACGCCTTTGCCACCCACCCGTTCCCGCCCGCCTGCCTTTGCTTATTTTTCCCCTCACCGTTTCCACGCAGGAGTGAGCCATGCCGGAGGTGTGAAGGCGCGTTTCACCTCGCCGCAGACGCGCTTTTTTTGCGGGCGCCCTCCCTGCTCACCGGGCTCGATCGCCGGCAGCGCTGCGAGGGCGAAGGTGTGTGTTGGGGGGGTGGGGGGGGATCCCGCTGCCCCCGCGGCAGCAGCTGGCAGGGCAGGGCGGTGGCAGGGCCGCGCCAGGCGGCCGCCATTTCCTCAGAGCCGCTGCTCGCCCGCGCGCCACACGCGCAGACCCCGCAGCTCGACGCCGCCTGCCCCCGCCGGTGAGTGCAGCCTGCGGGCGGGGGGTGTTGCCTTCACGGCAAAGCTTTTTCCCGCCTAGACGACGGCCAGCGCCCATCGAGGAGGCATGGCTTCGCCGGGGAGGCAGGCGGGAAGGAGCCGGCGGGAGGGAGCTGCCCCGTCGGGCTTCTGCCCTTCCCAGTGCCCCTCGCACGCGGCGCTGCCGCCCCCGCGCCTCCTTCAGCGGCCGTTAACGGCTGCCTCGAGCCGGCAGGGCTCGAGGGCTCGAGGCCCGCAACGGCGTCTTCGCCCGCCATTTTGTGCCTACACTGCCATCAACGGCCTGCTCTCGCAGCAGCATGACGGTAAAAGGAAAAACAAACATACAAACAAAAAACACATTCGGGCAGCACTCCTGTTTTTGTTGTTGTTGTTGTTGTTGTTTATTTGTCTTATTTCCCCTCTACCCACAAAGGTTTCCCAGTCCCTGAGTGTCAGGGACTTGCCCTTTTGTTACTCTGTGCCAGGAAGCTGCTCCTCATCTTGTGCTTCTCAGACCACACTTGACCCTTGTACTTTCCACAAGGTTTAATGAGTTAAATCAAGCCTGTGGGGGAAACTCCCGTTAGACTGATCAGAAAAATTGGTATTGGCTCCCCCCACACACATACCCCGTACAAGAAGGAAAAGGAAAGTCCTGACTTAGTTTTGAAGCACAGAAAAGGCTTTGGGAGAAGTGATAATGAAAATGCCCAGCAAGTGACAGTGATAGTTCATAATGTAAATAGTTTTGCTAATAGCAACTGAAATGGAAAGAGATGCAGTTGATTTCTGCAGGTTAGGAACAACGGAAAAATTAGTTGAAAGACAGAAAAAGACATGAGAAGACAGAGAACACTTAGAGTTTTCAGGTATAACTTACAGTCTTCCATTAAGCACTGTATTGCCTTATAGTTGCTCAAGAAGGTTGAAATTATGGGATAGTGAACAATATTATTGCCATGGGAAAAGAACGAAAAATAGGTGCACTTAAAAAAGCAGCAACAACAAAAAACCCAAACCAGAGAAAACAGAAATAAGGAATTGAGCTATGATTCCTTGTTTCTCTCAGTTGCTTTGTGTTTATTCTGTTTGACTTTACACAAAGTAGCATCTGCAGTAATAGTTCAAAACAGCTATAAAGAGTGGGAGTATAAGACTGTAAGTGACTATATGCCATTAGGAGGCTTTAAGTCGCACAACACAAATGGGAAACTGCATGTTGAGAAACGCTACTGGAAAAGAATTGTACTCTGGCAGAAAAAAATATTTACTATAGCAGATACCACAGATCAGTAAATCGCATTTTCTGTAAAAGTCACTGGAAAAGAAGAAAAGTCTTGGAAACCTGTTTTTCTCTCTGTTTTCTTTTGTATGAAGAAGAGTTGTGCTTATTTCTCACAGATCTGAAGGTTTCCGTTAATTGAAGCAGGATGAAACTGGTTGCCAGGAAATCCACCATTAAGAGGAGGACTCCACCATCAAGAGGAGGACTTCTTCAATCTCCCTGTTCAACCAAGCAACAGAAAATCCAACTGGTACTTAGTGGAATCCTTTATCAGAGCATGGACTTAAAGCTGCCAAGTCTGGTAAGTGCTGCTTTCAATTATGGTGTGACTGTGAATTGCCATCTGTAATTGTGAAATCATTCCGCTCTTTTTTATTTACTCCGTCCAATTTTAGAGGAACAGTTTCACCTTGCCAAAAATGATGCTTTTATAAGCTGATAAATATTATATTAACTATCCCAGTATGATGTTGGGGGAGCCCACACAGGTATCTGAACATATTTCTTACTGCTTTATCTTTAGGAGATTTAAAAGTGCGTTTTTTAAATGTACATTTTATTAAGGTGGTCTCTTTCACCTTGTTCTGGACCCCTGACCACAGGCCACTAAACCCAAAGGAAGAAAAGTTGCAAATCAGTTAAAATCTCATACATGTAACTTCTGCTCTGTCAGTTATGAAAGGAAAGGCAAAAATTATGGTGGTAGAACTTCCGTGCTTATGACAGTCCCAGTCATGTATACGCTTTGATCAGCTGCAGATAAATTCAAGATCAGATTAGATTCTGCTGGTTTCTCTAGTCTTTCTCATTGCAATTGGATAAAACCATTAAAATAATTTGTGTTTTGGAAATTCCGATAAGCCTACCAGCCACCTTCAGCTTTGTGTCAGCGTACATTGGTTCCCTCATTGCAGTGTTGTCATGATAAAATATTCAGATCATAGTGCTGTTCAGATGCACTATGTATAGAACTTGACTTTTGTTTGCCAACACGAGGAGCATAGGGATATGGTTCTTAAGAAACTGCAGGGATTATGATAAAGTGTCACATTGTAAAATAGGACAGGAACTGCAACATTATATCATCACCTAAACTCTTATCAGTGAGTACTTGCTATACTTGATCCAATATGATTCATTTTTGTTGTAATCCCATTTTTAATTACATAACGTACAATTACATGCTTGAAAACTTTGGTACTTCTGTAAATGTCTTTGCTCTCCTCTCAGAACAAATGAGGAGGAGGTCCTGTAGCCTTCAACTTGTAGGAAATACTGAAGAGTTTACAGTATGTGACAGGATCTTATAGAATCCCTTCTCATGGATTAAAAGGCAATTCATTATTAACATCTTCTAAACCATTCAGAAGTAAATTTCTCTTTTGTTTTTGTTTTGTGGCCAGTGCCTCACTAGAGACATCCTTTCCCTGAGACAGCATGTCAAGAATTTATCATTCATGTTTAGACTAATGTTACAGAGGGTTTATGTATAAGTGTAACTTCCTCATTTAAGTCCATGTCTGGATAATACTATCTTGTAAGGACAGGACCTCTTTTTAATTGTTATTAACAAATTCTTCTCTATAAGATCCTTCATCTCCTCTTTAGTTGAGAGGACATAGCATTTTTCTGTAGTGTTTAAGCAGTGATGTATAATATTACACAGAAAGAATGTACAGAGTATATAAAGCCTTCAGTCAGGCCTGTTCTGTGTTTAAAATCATATGAATCCTCCCTATTTTATTGATGATTATTAGTCATTTCTCATAGTGGTATATAAATAACCTGTAAGTCCATTTTCTGTTTGAAAAAAGTGAAGGTAAAAAACTGAAACAGTAATAAACAAAACAACAACAACAAAAGCCCAGCACACATTACACTTTCTAAGCAATCAAGTTAATTGTTACCTTGGAAGATAGATTCCTTGCTGTAAGATTCTCATAAGCAGGTAGTTAGAAAAATCTTCATCTTTATGTTACTTTTAAAATGATGGGAATAACCATTTCTAGAAAGAAGGAATCCATTGGAAGCAAAAATTTTAAATGAAAAAGATCACACCAAAGTTAGTGATATTTCCATAACAACAATTTATTCTTTAGGGCAACTTTTTGACGGTATAATTTCCATTGTGTTTCTTTTATATTACTTTTTTTTGCCTTCTCTTAATTTATGAGCTTCATTCTTAACCTGCTGTGAACAACTCCTTTTCACCAACCCAGCAGTGCATAGGTGCCATAAAATTAGTTTAATTGGTCTCCTAAGGATTCAGTCTGCTTCTGGGAAATTATGTTACTACAGGATGGTATAAAGGCAGCATAGTGACTCTTTAACACTTACTGCACAAAGAACCTTACTTGAGTGTACGGCATTTGGTTATCCCATACCCTGTAGTGACTAACCTCAGTGAATCCTAAAGCAGGCATCAAAGTATCAAAGAGTTGCTAGACTTTGGAATCTGGTTGTGTTAATATAACTCCTTTTGGTTAAAAATTATTTCTGTTATTCGTAGAATTTTTGTATCAGTAGAAACTAGTAACATCAGATCACGGAATGACATACTAATTCATTTTGAAAAGCTAAGATATTTTCACAAGATAAAAGGAATTGGTTTGATTCTAGAAGAATGGGAGCTGCATAAATGCTGACTCAGCTAGGAGGGTTCTTGTAAAGCAAAATTAGGAGTTCTGAAAGGGTAAAGTGGTTAGAAAGTATATTCTACTGAATATGGCATTCCTGGATTGGTAAAGTACTGCACATGCATAGTGATTGCTTAACGATGAGAAGCTAATGTTAAAAAATTAAAAAGCATTCAGTCTGAAAGAAAAAATAGGTATGAGGACATCTAGAAATACAGGGTACAATGAAAGAATTTTATAGCTATGAAAAAATAATAATCAGAGGGTTAAACTGCACATTTGCCTTGAAATTGCTCATGCAATGAAAAGAATGCTTTGTATCTGCTAAGACTTCTGAATTGTGAGTGCTTTAATGCTTTCAGTGCATATGCAGAAAACCTCTTTATGGACTATGGAACATTTCTAAGTTAAAACGTTAAAACAAACTTTACAAGGAACTGTAACGGTGAAAGTCTGAGTTCTTTTTTTTGTTATATATTGTAGGATACTGCAACAGCCATGAAGTTTCTTACTATTCACTTTGGTCAAAATCATAAAAAAGAAAAATATTTTCAGTAACTACTTGTTCTCTCCAATTCTTAGATTATACATAAATTCTAAAAAATCCTAGATTTTTGGAGTTAGATCCACAGAATAATTTATTATGTCAATCTTTAGATATGAGTTTATAGTTGTGGTCCTTCTTGTTGCCACGACAGTTTGGAAATGCTTACTTTTCCTTACACAAGCAAAAGTCCTAATTCATCATGGCATATAAAATAGACATGTAGACCCAAACAAAATGAAAAATGGTTCTATGTACACATTAGAATAACTTAAAAAACATTAAATGCCTGAAATAAAAGTGGTAGGTTTCAAATGACAACATATTAGCATCTCAGTAAAGTTCAAGAAAGCATGATCATGAATAGGATGCTGTAGTAATAAGGTACAGAATATATACCAATGATAGTAATGCTAATGGGAACTGTGACCATATACTAAATGAAGCATAGAGGCAAATAAATTAGATAACTGTTTTAAAAAAAAAAAAAAAAGTACCGCAATCACTATATGTGAGATTTTGTGTCTAAATAGGAAGAGTGTATTAAGAAAGACAAACAATTGCAAACACAACTAAGAAATTATAAGAAAGATTAATAAGACTGTTAAAACAGACCAAAAAACCCCCATGACAATGGGAGACTTCAGTTACCCGCATAGACTGAGCATGTGTCGTATCAGGAAGTGCAGAAGAGGATACATTTTTAGATGCCATAAATGATTGCTTCTTAACGTTGCAAGTTGGGAAACCACAGTGGGGGAAGCAACCCTTAATTTAGTTTTTCATGGTGCTATACTTGATTCACAGTAGAAGACTCATTTCATGGTAGACTAGGACATATTCAAACTCAGTAACCTGAACTTAACATAATTCTCCATTGTAGCATTTATCTTTAAAACGAAAATTGCATAAACAGTAAGATACTACAGATACTGTTGCAGTTAAAGGAATAAGATCATCATCAAAACTATTTAAAGATAATGTTTTAGATGCTCCAAATATATATGCATCTTATTTTAAAAAGACTCTAGAAGGCCCACCAGAAATCAAATCAAATTAAACAGTACATTAAAGGATGAAAGATAAATTAGGAAAATAGAAAAGAACATGACTATGGAAAGTTACCTATTACAAGACACAAATCCAAAACAAAAAAAAATCTGCACACTTTGAGGAAAATTTGTCAAAGTTGTAAAAGAACATTAAAAATACCAGAAACAGGAAGCCTGCTGGAAAGATAATTGGACTAATATATTATCAGGGTGTAAAACAAGTACTTAATGAAGGTAGGGCCATTGCAGGAAAAACAAGCTAGTCATTTGCAGTAAGGTTTGCTGTGGTGGAAATATCTTTTCTTGGGGGAAAAAAAAGGGAATAATACTCATGGATTAGTAAATGGAGGCAGTAAGCAGTGCTTTTCATAGTGAGAAGGATTAACAGCAATATTCTCAAGCATCTGTGTTGGAACCTGTGTTATTCAATGTACTTGTAAGTTATCCAGAAAAAGCTATCAGTGGTGAGGTGATCTTACAAGTGAATGATTCAAAATCATTCAAGATTACTGAATCGAACATGACTAGCAATAAACTGTAGAACACTCACAATGGAGTGGGAAAAATAATAAATGATACTCACTGGTAATAAGTACAAAAGAATGATCGTGTTAACCAGTAGTTCTGTGAGCACAAGAACTAATGAATCCAAATTAACGAATGGTTTATTACCAGTAGTTGAGTGTCATTTTAATTGAATTATATTAAGGCTGCAGTGTGACTTCAGCCTTTATTACAAATAAAAGAATCCACAGAGAAAAGCTCTGACTGAAGAGTGAATTCTCTGGTATCTAATAAGACACTAAATCCCATTGAAACTTTTCCTGCAGGTAAGGTACTTGTGTAGCTCTCTCAAGTGCATTCTCTAATACCTAGCAAGAATTAAGTATACAGTGTGCCTTTTCCTCCCTGGGGGTACTCACAGGGTCTGCTCAGTCTGGCTTCTTATTTCTGAAAGTTTGGACTGCCTATTTTCACAAAACTGATGGAAACCTTAGATAATAAGACCTTTATGCCTTTTGTTAAATTTGCTTGAAATTCAAGTTATGAATACAAATTTTAATCATAAAAACTTAACAAGGCAGTCCAAAAAGATGGTGAGGTACAGTAATAACGCAACATTCTTGTGGAAGCCTTGGGAATCGGGAAACAGATCAACTCTACAAATGGGGATCTGTTCTAAATCAGCTGTTATCATCTAAGAAAGAGGTATTGGGTTCTTCATGGATATTTTTGTGAGCTCAGTAGTAAGGCTCAGAAGTAACCAGAGACAAATAGAGTAAGGAATTAGTGGAGAAGGATTTGAAAATAAAAAGTCATGAGGTAACTATCAGCCCCTCATGAGATCTTCTCGCCCTCCTGCAAAATTGTGTGAAGTTGGTTCACCAGACATAGGACACAGTAGAAAGAGAAAAGATACAGGGAAATGTAACAAATACATTCAGAGATATGAAAGAAGTTTAGTTAAAGAAGACACCAACTAATGAAGGGGCTCCTCAAAGCTGGAAGAGGGACAACTAAGAGAAGATGATAGAGGTCTTCTGAATCGTGATTGGTGCTGAGGAAGTAAACAGGAAGCAACTATTCACTATTTCTCACAATAAGAAATCAGGACAGGTGATAAAATAGTCAACTAGTGGATTTGAAACAAAGAAACAAAAAGCTTATTTAATTTACACAGGCAGTACCTATTTGAATTTTAGAATTAATGGGAAAATATGTAGGTGAGGCCAAAATTATTATAATTCAGAAAGAGATGAGATAAATTCATGGAGGATAGAACTATGGATAACTATTGGACAGGACTGCTCAGGGCGTCTAAATAGGGAAATATTAGAAACTGTAATCATAAACTAAGAGAGGAGTCCATGAAACTAATACACATGCCTTGTTTCTTACACATTTTCTGTGTATCTGCTACTGGCCATTCTCGGAGACACGATATATATATATATATATATATATTTGACTGACCTCTGATTCTATCTAGCATTACAATTCTTCTATTTCAGTTTTTGACATTAAATTTCCACGGGGATCTGAAGTTGTACTTCTGTGCATGGGCATAGTGACCCAAACCCTGATGCTGCAAGGATATCCGCCTGCCTTGCCCATGACTAAAGCTAGAGTTCTATGATCAGTATCATGCGACCAAAATCGCACTGTTGCCCAAAGGCAGCCCTGATGCCTCCTCCCTCCCATCCTCTATTACTCAACTTCTGCTCTGCATTCTGTTGCATTTTGTCAGTGCTGATGTTCATGTAGCCACTCAGTGAACTGAATCAATCTGAAAAACTAATCCAGGAAAAAAAATGGCAAGTTTTTAGCTAGATTAGTTTGTCTAGTCCCACTGCAATTTGGAGTGGTGGTGGCCTTTCTGGCAGCATTGCAGATCTATAATCAGCTTTATCTGGTATACAACTGTCTGAATCCTGACAAGGTTAATGCTATATTTGGTATTCCTCCACCTCTGTCGTCTGAGAGAAAATGTTTCCAGGCAGCAAATGATGGTTCACACTGTGTAGAATACACAGTAATTTCTGCTTTCTTTAAAAAACTGTCCAGAAAAAAATATCACAAGGCTAAGTAGTGTTGCCTTCTCTTTTATACAAGTATAGAAAGACAATTTAACTAGTGTGCAGAAGCAATATTCTGTTTCTTCTCCTGGGGCACTTGTCTCAAAAGGCCAATGACTGTGATGAACTGGAAGAGAACTGGATAGCTCTTCCCAGATGAGCTCCCCATCACTGGCCTGAAGAACCACGCTCTTGCTTTTATGTTCCCTGTGAATGAACTTAAAAAAATGTCAGTACTTTGGCAGTCAAATAGCTTTGACAGCAGAGAGAGAGTACACGTTAAATACAGCCTACGCTGTAGCAATCTTAAGGTAATCTTCTGACAAGTTTGAGATACAGGTTTGGTTCTACTGAGGCCATACTACTGACAGTATGGGAAAACTGTGTAAACAGGAGACCCAGGATACAACCACCGCCCCTTTTCTGAAAGAAACAAGTATCCTGTGCTTTGTCAAAATTTGGAAGGAAGGACTTGGATGCTTACCTTGATTTTAGAGCTCAATGCTCAGACTCTTGAGTGGAGGAAGGTGTCCTGTGCTAGGATAGAGTAGGAAGCTTTGGCTTCAGTGAGGAATGGCATAAATGAGATATTGCCATCTTTAGCATTTCCTATCAACTTGTCTAAGCAGTTTCTGGTTCTGCCCATTAATGCTCTTCCTATGTATTTCATGGGCATTTGTTTTGATTTTATTACTGTTTTTATTATTGATTTGGATCCCATTCTAAGGCCCTTAAATCCTCCTATGCATTATTTAAGGGGGTCTGAACATGAGGCTCGGATGATTAAAGTTCTTCAGTCATTCCATGGATCTAGGTCATGTTGTTTTTGTTTTGTGATTTTGTCTTTCTCCACATATGGAAGAGTGAAATCATATCACCTTTTAGCAGACGTATTACTGTAACTGAAAATCTGTTATAAGTTTCTAATGTCACTAAGTTAAATTTACAAAAGCCAAAAAATAGAAAAATAGTAGAAAAAATACACAAACCCCCAATGTAGCTTCATTAAAAACATCCTAAGCACTCTCACTAAATTTAAGAGCATCTATGCAGCGAATACAGTACAAACAGTTGTGTTTTGCATATTCTCTAATACTGATTTAGAACACCAGTGCCAATAGGCAGGGAATTTCTTAAAAAGCTACAGCCTCACCTGCACCGTAGTGTTCTGAAGGCCAATAATGAAAGCCAAACATTATACAGGATTCCATTCATTAACAGTAATTCCTTAAGTTTTAATACTAATGCATTAATCACATTAATGATAAGCCATTAATATAAGGAACTTGAAGATAAAAATGTAGAATCAGGGATCTGCTCTGTAGTAACATTGTTACCATTTTACAGTAATGTTGAATAACAAAATTAGTCTAATGGCTAATTATTAATGATATGAGTTAACCGTATCAGAAGAGCATATGAAGTGAATACTATGGTTGGTTTAGGATAGCAGAAAACAATGGCCTAGAATATTAATATTCCTACGCAGAGACTGGTTTGCACTGGAGGCCTAATTTGGAAAGGTGACTCTAGATGGTTGCTTCTTGAAATCAGGCCTGAAGTATTTAAGGACCAGAGTCATGAATATTTTTATTTAAATAGAGTGATACACTTACTCATGTTGTGGCAGAAAGATCATTATATACTGATCTTGTTACCTTTATATCAGAGGGCAGTAGTACCACCACTTTGAACACTTCCAGTTAATCATCACCAGAACATTTTGATATTGACAGTGTATTTTGCGATATGAACAAAATGGGGAAAATAAACAAACGCAGAGGTTAGGGAAAAAAAAAAGGCCAAACAAGCCCTGGGAGCACTGACTTCAACAGGTTCAACAAATATTCAAGCCACATTTAATAACTTTATGAAACTAGTATCAAAGAAAAGAATATATAGTCAAAATACAGAAATAAATTTAAGTGAGAGAAAACAGCCTGATGAGATCAAACAAAAGTTAAACAGAACAGATTAAATATAAAAAAGGTAGCTGAAAGGTCGCTTTGCTATGTGTAGCAGTATTTCAGCAACTCATTTCCTCAATAGCCAGCTTAAAAAGAAGAGCTAATCTGGGAAAAAAAAAAAGAAAATATATGCATCACTTTAAAATCCTGCTGTATGTGTTACTGTGATTGCTTCTAGAACCAGTATCATCCCAATTTGTTACCTATGTTAATTTCTGATTAATAAACAGTGGATTTTTTCTGTAAGAATACAAAAGTTGAGAATGAAGTATCTGCATTCAGCTTTCCATTACACGTACATTTGTCTTCCTAGTGGCCATTAATTCTTTTATTTATGAACTGCAAATGATTAGGATTTGTTTACACTTCAAAATCTTTTGTTTGTCATAGATACGTCACTTCTAAAAGTGTTTGATGTAGCATTCACTAATTACAGAATTACAAAAGGTAGAATAAGGCTTTCCCCACTCAGAAATTTGAAATTTTTGGTAAAGGTAACAATAGATCAGCTTCACTAACACCCTAATAATAGGCATACGTTTAATTTTATATCAATGTCCTTCTGAGGGGAAGAAAAGACAAAAAGATGTGTGCAATTGGTTTTTGCTTAGTATAAAATTTTCAAATCAGAATTCATTTTGCTACAATAAACACTGTGAATTACATATAAACATATATGGAAAACAATGTGCCAGGCTTTACAAAAAAAAAAAAAAAAAAAAAAGTTTGATTAGCAGATGATGAATCTGTAGTGCTACTGTGCACTACACTGTAAGCCTAGAGATTAAAATACGCACCCCCCCCCAAAAAAAAAAACTTGCTTTGATGCAGGTTTGGCATCAAGTGAACTTTATAGTCTTCGATTCAGTATGCTTATACTATCATTGAGTTATTTAAAGTTCCAGATTTTTCCACATCAGATATCATGTAGTTGGTGCATACATTTCAGACAACAGAACTAGGATTTCTTTAATTTGAGACGGGATCAGTAATCTATTGTAAAAATGTCCAAAGTGTGCAGTAATAAGGCAGATTTCTTATTACACCATCTCTTAAGATACTCATTGTTTGATGAAACAAACAAGGTGCTTTAAAACAGCAGAGTAATAGGATACAAACAAGTGCCAGAATGAAGGAAGAATGCTAAAATGGGAACAGCCATTTCTTCCACAATGAGAAATAAAGATCTGTTGTATCTGGTATTTGAAAGGTTTTTAACAGCTGATATTCAATATCAGCTGATTCCTGAAGTATTGGCAAGATACCAGGTTTCCGGTACTGGCCATTTGTAACGTTGTTTAAATATTCACATCATGCAATAAGCAGTTTCACACACTGCAATGTAATGGAAAATACTTCCTAAACTGAATCAGAACTGAGACCCAAAGCAGAACCAGTAAATAAATATCTCGCATATATGTCAAACTATATTCTTCAAACAAAACCTTACATCTTATCAAAGAAGTCAGAAAGTACTAACCAAAATTATATGCTTTCTACTATAATACTGTTAAATTTCCATGGCTGAGAATGTCCCGTTACTTTTTTTCTGCCTTTTTAAATTAGGTGGCAAAGTAGAAATTCAAGCACAGAAATAAAATGCATAAAGAGCACTGGCTCAGCGAGATATCAAATATACAGCATCCTAGTGTCAAAAGTACAGGCAGAACTGTCCAAGATTTCTTGGTGAAAAAAAGGGGCATTTGAGGAGTAAAAATTCTACTTAACAATCACTCACATTTTAACAGTGCATTAATTATAACAAAAGCTGGATGATAAGTGAGCAACAGAGTCATAATGTTCAGTGTTCATAGCAGAATTTTATCCTCTGCTCATTTAAACGAGGTTGGAAACATATACTCATGTATGTGAAACTTTATGTAGCTATGTTTTTTTTTTCATTTTTTCAGGATTCTTGCAAGAGGCAAAGTTGTGACATTGTATTGAGTTAGATGATAGTACAAGGTGGTTTTGATAGAAGCCTTCCTCCCAGTCCCGTGCCTCTGGTTTGTCAAAGGTGATTAGTCCTACAGTCTTGTTTGATCTATTCTTTTGCCTCTAGGAAAAGGGTTTCTTGAGGGTACAGTTTTACCTCCAGTAATGATTTATTTGGATCCAGCTGGGTCACCTGTAAACACAAAAACAAAAAGATACGTAGATTTTATTTGAACTGTATATTTTCAGAATACAGGTTTGCACCATGGAGATATGTTCAGTATCTCACATCAGTGATACTTGGAAGTTTGGATCAGTACACAGATGAAGAACTAGATATTGTTTTTTTTTCCTGTATTTTGCATGTTGTATTTTAAATAGATTCCATCATGTTAATTCCAAGAAGAGCTGTTTTCTCCCATAAACTAAAGTGTAAATACATCTGTTTTGTCAAAGTTAAGATCATTTGGAAAGAAATACTGGAACACATGAGCTACGATAAAAAATCAGACTAGTCCTCGAAGTATCCTAAAATCTCCATCAAACTGACAGTGCAAGTAGCATAATAAAACCAACATGTTCTCCCCACTGAAAAGGGAAATCTAATTCTCTGTTTACTCCCACCCTTGCTCCAAGTCATGTGGTAGCCTGTTTCACCCACTTTGATGCTCATCATCCATCTAAATTAGCCCAGGATGGCAGAAAATGGCATATTTTTATTTATTGGGTTATTTTTCTTTCACACTAATAAGGAGAACTGGCACACAGAGATGTCCAGTGAGAAATCCTGTGCAAGGTAAGTGGCAAGAGCACTAAGCAGAAAGAAGTAAGTGCCCTTATACATATGGGCCTTCCCTCTTTCTTTAGGAGTGGGGTGCTAAATCAGCTCGTCTTTTGGAATTGCATCTTATCTGCTGAAGTGCATGTATTATGCATATATACATATTACATGTATTAGGCATGTATATATCCTCTCTCTCTCTCTCTCTCTCTATATATATATATATCTATACATACATGCATACATGTGTAATTTTGTATGATACGAATATTTACTGGAATCCTGACTTCTCATCAGATTTGTAAAGGTGTTTAGGCAGTTGCCTATGCAGGGATTCCAGTAAGAGCTAAACACAATGCAATTTGGAAAATACTGCTACATGCACTGTCTGCACTGTTGTTGCCAAAATTCTTCAGCATTTGGATGTTAGCACCAAACCCTGCAAGCTGCTCAGCATTCTCAACTACTACTAGCTTTCACTGAAGGCGTATGAGCAATCCCCGGTTTATAGTCAGCAAGAAACTTTTGAGTTGATTCTGTTTGGAAGCTAGATTGCTGCCTATAGGATAAGTATCTACTATCAAAGTAAAAGTTACTATTAAATGTAATTATTTATAATGAAAATGAGTCTTACTGTCCTTCAACTACTGCAGTGCTTCATATACATATCTGAAAATCATCTGTTTTCATCTTACCACTTTCTGAAATATTTCACTCCCATTTTTATTTTGCTTGGTAATTTTGATTTAATTTCTTTTGCTATGTGAACACATTAGTTATTGGAAGTTTTCTTGTGAATAATACATTATTAGTCATATGCTATAGATATAAATGCAAATCCATATGAAAAACCTTTTATTAAATTTGCTTTACCTGTGACAGCATCATGCCACTGCTTTTTAAAAATATTTTTTAAAAAAATTAGTGTGCAGTACACCAAGTACTATGAGTTTATACAACGAATGGCAAATATTTTTTCTTAAAAGCATAATTTACCAGTCTTCTTACCGGTTTTAAATAACAAAAACAGCACTGCTCCCCTTTCTCTTCCCAACTAAATCATGCAAACTTAAAAAATATTTAGCTAGCCACAATTAATTTTATTTCCATTGTTTTATTGGATAATTACAGGTAATTCATTGTTTAATCAAATATGACGAGCTTATCACTTCCTAAGTCAATTGAAATCAACAAATTTCACCTCTTTGAATGCAACAGATCTTTTTTTCTTTTAACAGATGTGTCATTTTGATTTCTGAAGTAGGGATATATTTTTTATGCTTCATATACCACAGTGAATTATTGCTAAATGGCTAAAGAGAAAAATAATTTGTAAAAACGCCAGACTCAATTTTAGATTCCTATTATCTGCACTCCAATTATGCATTCCTGCATAGATGCTGCTTAAATTATTGAAAGGTTATTATCTTAGAAAGCAAACCTGTTAAGTAAAAAACAGTCAAAACAGTGCATTTAAGTTTGTGATTACAGAAGTATGCTAATTAAGTATCTTGTTGCATTTTTAATGTCTTAGTATTCTGCTTCAGTTCATTGAGCTTAAGACTCAGAAGGGGAGGTAAATAGGCATCTCTGCAATTCACAGTGCCTGAGTTACTGTGCACCTGAGAGATTTTTATTTTCAAATCCTACTCCTACAACCTCTTTCTGCAAGAAAACATACAAAAGAACAAGTCTTTTCTCCATTTGACCAAAAAAAAAAAAAAAAAAAAAGATTTGTAAAGCAAGCCTATGGAATGAACACTGTCCTCCAGACTGTAACCATATGGAAACCTGTTATTCACTTGAGTGTAATTCATGATACATATCCTAGTCTAAGGTTTGCAGACTTCAAGTACCTTCAGTAATAACAATGAACGATGTCCTTTTCTCAATGTCTTTATACTTCGAAGGTTAGTTAAAAGCTTTGCTGAGTACCTGCAGCAAAAGGACTGTGCAGCTTTTCACCATAATTTCAGTGTGCTGCTTAATTCACTGAGGGACAGCAGAGTTTGCAAATGTTTACACCATTACCCAATTAACTAACAATATGGCTCCTACATCTGTCAACAAACAAAGCTGTTGTTGCTTTGTTTTAGCTCCTTGGCATTTTCTGTTCATATGGGTCGCCATTGTACTTAATTATCACACCATAACCCTTCTGCAGCTTCTACTTTGTTATTTGTGGTTTGTAAATATGTTGTTTACTACGAAGAATAGAAGGCTTATTAGCGAACGCACCTCCTACTAAAGAAATGGTTTCTCTTGTAAATATACTAAATATAAGATCTAAGATGCTTTGTAACTTGCAGTATTTTAAACAGATTTAAAAACCAAAGAATTATGTATAATAGAGATCAAAGGATCCTGTAAAAGCTGTAACCAACAAAAGTGTATTTATTGTACCATTCTAATGATTTTTATTTACTTGAATAAATGTAGGTAGATTATTTCACAATGCAGTTGAAAAGAATTAAAATATCTTAATATTTTAAATTTTTGTACCTTATTTCGTTAATATTAGGATAATTTTAAAGACCACTTTAGTGCTGACAGTGCCTTTCTCTAATGTGACTCCATGGTGCTCTTTTCTAAAAAAAGTCCTGCATGTTACATAAGCTAAATTATCCCCAATAAAGTGTGCTTTTATTATTTAAAGATTTCTTGTATATTATTGGGAATTATGCAGAAAATCATTTATACGTGTATTTATATCTGATTTGATTCTGTTGAACTCTGTGAGATTATTCAGGTTTTCGATAACATACCCATGTTGTTAATTCCATGTTTACTTAGTTATTGTTGGAAAATTCACCATATTAAGCATTCACCATTTGTTAAAGGCCTAAGGAAACCTAGTGACTGTCTCTACTTTCAAGTTTACAGTACCTGACTTTTACAAGTCACACGCACACATTCTAAGAGTCCACTCGTGTCACATGGTGACAGTAGCAGATCA
This sequence comes from Rhea pennata, assembly GCF_028389875.1. NCBI lineage: Eukaryota > Metazoa > Chordata > Aves > Rheiformes > Rheidae > Rhea > Rhea pennata. The sequence goes on along the minus strand of NC_084670.1, from coordinate 7,978,347 downwards.
AGTAAATGTATTTTTAAAATATATTTTGTGGTTTTGCTAAGGTAAGTGCTTTATATTATAATCAAATGTAAAATAAAACTCTGTAAGCTATTCTAAATATACATAGTGAAGGAGGTGACAGACAGAAGGACACAGTGTTCAGATGCTAAGAGAATATATCTTAAATGAGAATCAGAGTACTAATATTTGACTCACAAAATTCTGTAAACTAACTTGTAAGTGCATTTAGGATTCTCCCCAAACCAAAGCAGACAATATCTTGGGAGTTCTTGTGTTTGGACAAATACCTCTCTAGCAAAAGGACCAGAGAGGGAGCTAACTGATAGCCTCATTTTCCTTATTCCCATCAGTGTAAATCCTGCCAATGGACTGTGAAGTGTTTCAGTTTCATTGAAATACATTTCAGTTGGTAAAACAGAATTTATTTTCCAGCTGTGGAGACAGGTTTACCTCAAGTTTTGGTGCACAGGAGCTAAGACTTTTATCTGATGTTGATTTAAAGAGCTTCACTATACTATCTATACTGGTTTGGTGCATAGGAAATGTATTATTTCAACAGGTATTGTTTAAATTAATTCTACGGTAATTAATTCAACTAGCCAGTTGGTTTAAAGTACTTTTGTAGCACTTTGTTGTTTGAATTACTTAAGGCTGAACAAAGGATAGTAGTGTTAACTTTTGCATTTCTCGGACAAGAATGTAGTAGCTACTTGCACTTCATTCTGAGTAATTGGGGTAAACTCTTAACGACCAATTAAGATGAAAATTAATACCAGTTAAAATGACATTTTAATTCAATTTTGTAGCAAAATCTTTTTCTTTCTTAAACAATTTTTATATTATTTCTATCCTCACACTTGATGACCTGTCCGTTCTATTACACATTCACATACTGAACAGCTGTACTTTTACTATTTCAAAGGTGTGACTCCTTATCCTCCCTCTGCAGGGAAAAGATAAAGACAAAAAATGGCTTAATGCCCAGGAAGGTCATTTAAAAATAAAGAATCAAATATACAATTATTATGACACTTATACAAGCAGTAAATATCACACCCTTCACCTTTCTCTACACCCTAGGACAAGGATCTGATTCTTGAGTAGCACAGCCTCTATACCACTTACACACGCATGAATACATTTAATGAATCTAACAGACAAAAGGTTCTTTTACTCTCTTTGCTAATCCCCCTGAAGTATAAATGCAATGGCAATTACTTAAAAGCACACCTGGTAAAGGACCAGATCTGTTTAAAAAACTCTATTTTCAAAATGACACACAAATACAGTGAATCCACTCTACATATTGAAATATCTATGAGTCATCTGGATAATATGTTCAACTGTCGTAACAAACAAAAGTAGGTTTACTTTATAGAAATATATGCAATTAGATCTGTTTTAGTTGAATAAACTCGGAGATAATTTACATCTGAATTGAAGAAAACCATCACAATAAGGAAAAATATGTCATAGCAAGACTTCTAGTCTCATTCTCAATACAGAGCTTTTAAGCCAGATGTAAGAATTCTTGATTTTATTTATTTTTTTGAATTCAAGGTATTCGCTCAAAACAATCTTTCAGATGCAGCACATTTCATTCGCATAACAGAAGACTGTGGTATTCTTTTACTCAGAACATGTTCTCCAGTCTTTCCTACAGAAGTCATACAGTTATCAAGATATCAGCATCAGCCTTCATGTAGTGTAAGCTCTCAATGACTTGCTATAGTTTATATCAGCTAAGAATTTGCAGCATAGATTCTAATCAGTCAAGGCATTATAAATGTGACTTGTATTATTTCTTGTCTTTGTAGGTAGTAAATTAAGAAAATATAGCAACTGTATTCTCTGTTTTGTAAAATACTAAGCATAATGACATGGCAGTCATTATATAAATGTTTTATATTTAAGGAGAAGTCCAAACCTACTGTATCTATTTCTGTAGATAGGCCTGGACAATTTGATGCTTTTTTAAAATCCAACATTATCGATTCATGATTCTACATAAAAATCTCAATTTCTAATTGGGAAGAACCCTTATGTTTGTGGAAGAAATGCTTACAAAAATGGCAAACGCTGATTATTCTAGTTCTGAAAATGAATAAAATCCTAGATGTTAACTGTCTTTAAAAAAAATCACATTTTTACACAAATCCCATGATTTTTTCCATGGTTGATGCTCAATGCTCAATAGTATAACAGATATAAATAAAAAAAATACAGTTCTCCTGTCTTCCAATAAAAGATGTTAGGAAATGCTGTCTACAGCAACTCCACTTGCAGGTGTTGCTTTTAGAACCTGCACTTGCGAAAGTGCTTCTTTTTAGCCTCTGAGATCAGAAATTTTGTTTAGTTATCAGACTTGCCTTTTCAGGCCACTATAACTCCACCGATACTCTGTGCTTCTCTTAATAGACTCTAAAGTAGCTGGTCTTTTTTTTTGTTTTTTTTTTGTTTTGTTTTGTTTTGTTTTGTTTTTTGTTGTTGTTGTTGTTGTTGTTGTTGAAGTAAGGCATCCTTTTGAGGAGAAGAGGAAGCTTTTGTAAAGCTCTCTTCAGCTTTTCTGTTTTCCTTCACTTCTCGTTCTTGAGCTGAAATCTTTGATCAGTAATTTATTTAGTGTCGTTTGTGCCATTTTTTTGGCAAAAGAAGAATCTTATGGCATGCCACCCTTCAGGTGGCTTTGGGCTTTTTCTGACAACAGACATGCAGGCAGAGGAGCTCCATCACCTGCTCTTTCCAAATACTTACTTTCAGTTTTCTTCATGAGTTCAGAAAAGATTTAAATAGTGGCAGATCAGAGCATTTGTATGTCAGCTGCCCTTTCTGCTGTATTGAGGAGCAAAAAAGTCTGTTACTTCTGGGTATTACTGCCAGTACGCTTATATCAAAGTACTTCTGAATTAACAATTATTCCTTTATTTAATTATTCAAAAATGTGCTAGCTAAAAAGAAGAAAGATCATTTCCCTGGAAATACTATAGCTTTTACATGGATATTGAACGGGAGCTGGAAGGAGGCAACACAGCTACATCTTCTGGAAATTTGAGAACATATTATACAGTGCCCCAAAGGTACTGCAAGAACAAGTTTGCATGTATATGTCTGTCCCAAAGAGGAATGGATTTGAAACAGTCACTCGCAGGAGAATGATCTGTGATTGGATTTATGTGCACTTCATTATAACTGCATAAAACACATCCAAAAGGATTTTTGTCACAAGTTCAAAGGATTAAAATGTTCAGATACCATAATGATATCTACAGTATAACACAGTGATTGGTGGACAGGTAAACAGAATAAAAAGCATGCCTAAAACTGCTTTAGTCATTTAGTCTGATGTACTTACTTCTGCAATTACCAAAACAGCAGGAGATCATTACATTTTCTGGTTACCAGACACGGCATTCTTGGTATCATATTATTACAAAGACTTTTTACTGGTATTTTATCATTATGTTTTCTTCTTATAGGGTGAAAAAAATGGACAAAATAGACATTAAGCATGACTTCTGGGGAACAAAAGTATGAAATATCCTATGGCCAGTTTATGTTGGATAATACCATATGCAGTAATGAAGAGCTGTAGTAACAGGCATATTCCTGATGTGCCATCCCTGAAATAAATGTTTATAAAATGGGGCAATGATGAGGAAAAGGACATTTTTTTTTGTCAGAGATGTGCATGGGTGGAATATATTAATCATGTGGCAGGCATTAGTCACTGCGGTTAACTAAAGAAGATGACTCAGCTGAGATATCACATAGTGCTCTGAGCATTCAGCGTTTTGGTGAATGCTTACTTCAGTGAATCTTAAATAAAATAACTCATCTGTTTCCTGAAATGGTTTAAACTTTCTTTGTATTCAAATAGAGTTGTCATAATATTTGATCAGAACATTATACTAACCTGTAAAATGAAATTCTATTACATGTAAAAATAAGCTTACTTCTATGAGGTGAGCAAAAAATTCCTTCCATCTCCCTTCATTGACTTGATACATGAAGGGTTTTCATCTCTCTCTTCAGATATCGTAGTGATTTATGCCAAGACACCAGGACTGAGGAGTCTGGTAGATTTTTCTGTAATATTTACAGAATTTTTGACTACCTGTATGGAAATTACATTTCCACAAAAATGGACATTACATTTCAAGAAGCAAATAATTCTCAAAATGTCCTAAAAGTTCTGCCATTGACTTCAGTGGGACAGGAATATCACAGACTACCTTTACAGGTTCTTACTGAAAGAGCGTGATACTGTTCTCTCTGAGCAACAAAACTGTTAAAAGGAATAAAACCTAAGGATTGCAAATGCTTCAGTGTTCTGGTTACAGCTCTACGTGGTCCAGTCCTACAGAATTCAAGATTAATCAATCCAGTTGTTCTACAGTAACAAGCCAACAGGAAGAAAATTGAAATCATATTCTTAAAGGAGGCATGGGAATGTGTTAGTCTGTTATGGCCAGTTTGCTAAGACAACTTCTCAGTGTCTTAAATAAACATAAATGCTTCAATAAATAAAATAACATAACCTGAAAGAGAGGAAAGACAAGGGCAGGTAGTATTGACTTAATGACAGTTTCAACTGACAAGACACTTCTATTTTTGTAGATGGCTGTGACCTTTCACAGACTACCTCACAGATCATGAAGATGTACCACCATCAGATGTGTTTCCCTGAATAATTCTAAATCATGTGGATTAAAAAAAAACAGTACTATTTTATGTAGTAGGAAATAAAAGTATGTGTAATTAAAATTACTGTAAAGATTACATGATCGCGTGTCAAATTTTCTCAACTTAAAAAAAAATGCTCAAAGTTTCTGAAAATACCAGAAAAATACTGTATTCTGCTGAAATCCTACTTTGTCATTGGACAGGTATTCTTTATTTCCTTGACCTAACTTGGAAAACTACTTTCCAGATTTATTTAAATGACTCATTACTAGAAGTGCTGCTGGGTATAACCATGATATTACATGAATCCCTTCTCATTGTAACATATTTTTTCCTGTTTTTCCATTAAGATGATAATTAGGGAAAAGGATGCTAAAAGCTAGAGACGCTCCTAGACATCTCTCTCTTTCATGTACTATTTAATAAGTTTAAACACTATCTAATGAGTTTAAAACTAGATTATCTGAAGCAATTAGTTTGCACTTGGTGGAGAGGCAGAATAACTCTTACAAAGAAGGGTTTCTAGAATTGCCTGAATTATACAAACTTGCCAAACTACCTGGCATAGTAATGTAGGGATTGTGACCATACCATTATCTTTAGGAGGATATAGTTACCTCTTCAGATGACTATGTGCTGAGCATTGCAGCTCTAAGTTTATTATTCTGTGGTATTGTTTTCAGCACTGTGAGCAAAGAGGATTACTCGTGCCAGAGCACAGGAATGAATGATCCCATTTGGTTTCAGAGGGTTATCTTACTCTGTAGTCCCATGTAATATTAAGAATGATCTGGCCGTACATCTGCTGAAATCCTGATCGCACCTAATTTAAATTGACATGCAATTTGAGTTAAATTTATTTTCTACCCTTTCGAGGGAGACAGATTTTTGTTTCTGTTTATTTAAACTGCTGTTGGAATTGGTTAATTAAAAGGGTTTAAAAAATCTTAATACTCTAAACAGAGCAAACTGGTTCTGAATTATTAAGCAACATTTTAGATGCATTTAAATAACCTTAAGTGACTTAACTGCCACCTGATCCTAAGATGTGGCTCAGAAAAATAAAATGTGAAATACTGTAGAAGTCTTGGCTTACTAAGGCTTCCAGATACAGTAAATAAAAAGCTTAAGTCTCTAGTATAGTGTCTGTAAAAGACATACTCTCAAATATGTATCTTGCTTTTAAGGATAAATAAATGAAAGAAATTATAGCTTGTAAATTTGATTTGTTTGGAAGATATTAATGGGTCCAGAAAATACAAAGCTCTCTCAGCGCTTTGTATGTTGGAAATAATGTCTTGCAAATGAGATGTACTTGTGAGGGCACGCCAGGACCTCACTTTCTCACAGATACCATAACACTCTCACAAGTACACCGTTAATCCCAGTAGCATGAGCCGAATCTCAAGCTGGGTAAATTTGTTCTGCGTGTTCCTCCTGTAGTTTCAGCTGGGTATGGTATACTTCAATTTCTTCCCAAAATGTGTTCAAATGCCCAGTCTACAAGATGTTAAAGAGTTTTAGGAAGACTTCTGCAGATCTCCACTGGGGAAGCAAGGAATTTCATCATTCAGGAGGTCTGCAGGATGCTGGGAGAAGGCAGATTTTCCTGCTGGCAGACTGACAGGTCTACTGAAGTTAGTGTTTGTGAAGGCTTTTAAGAGAAAGGGAATCATAGAAGAAAGAGTGAGGAAATGAGCATGCTAATATACTTAGGGTAAGCTTTTCTGGTTAAGATTAAAACACATTTTGAAGACTAGAGTGATTCTTGTAAGAAAAGGAACTATAGTTCTAAAGCCCATACATACATTTAAATATCATATATATTTATTTCTGTAAAGCTTTTGCAGGTACATTTAAGAAAATGCAGAGAACTTTATATATAGCTTTTTAATGAGAAAGATGTGCTTGTCAAACATGTTTTCAAAGTTAAGAGTTACAAGTTACCTACTGATACAGGTTCACTAGTTTGAAATACCCTTGTCAGTATGGTATGTAGTTCTGCTTTAGTTGCGGTACTGAGAAAGAAAGTGGTTAATATCTAATTTCAGTGCTAGTAAAAAGAACACCACAGTCAGTGACAAAGACCCAGTAACAAGTCACTGCATGTGCTTAAATGCTTTGGAATGTCATTGCTGCTTTAAAAACTACAAGTAGTGTCTAGAAAAGGTTAATCTGTGTATTTACTCATGTGTAGAAGTTTGTATTTACAGTAGGGTTATGATACCAACTTTAAGTTAGCTAAGGATATCTGTGTAAGCAATTGGAACATAGAACTAAGAACTAATGAATTTTTATTTACCAAAGAAGTAAAAATACTTCAAAAACATTGTATCAGGGCATCAGGACAGATGTCTTTGAAAAGCATGTTGTGAAAAGCACTTAAAAAGCTTTTGATAAGTTTACCACAAGCAAAATGCTGATTTGATTATATCTAAGCCCCTCATTTTGATAAGTCAAACACTTTTAGGACTATGTATGTTATTGTAATACAGATTAGGATGGAAAATAAAATGATTACTTCAAGACATGCTTTCATCTTACTGCAACAAACACTTCTGCAAAGTAATCTTGATCCTTTGAAAACATATTTTTCAAAAATGCTAAGTATATTTTTAAGTACAAAAGGACATTTTAAAGTGCTATTGTTATTTGGAGCACAAGCATTCCAAGGGCTCCATTCTTGTTTCACAGGTTTCATATTTTTAAGTACAAAAGGACATTTTAAAGTGCTATCGTTATTTGGAGCACAAGCATTCCAAGGGCTCCATTCTTGTTTCACAGGTTTCAGTGAGTGTTTATGATACAAACTGGATAGCAGGAGACTTGATAATTTGCAGTGCTGTATTCCTATGAGAGTTAAAATAATGAATATGTATTTTTACCATACTTCCAACTCGTCATCAATACTTACTACTACTACTGATAATAATAATAATATCTCTCTATAGAGTTGCACACTTCCAGCTTTCCATAGCTATGGAACATGACAGATAGTATTTATAGTTTTCACCAGTTAGTATGTCCTGGAGGGTTACTTCTGTCTATTTTAGCTCTGGTGGTCACACTGGCAACTAGATTCATACATGGCCACTGGGTCAATCAGCATGAATCATTTATGTGACTCCTCAGACATGTCATTATTGGGTCCATATCACAGAAGAAAGATTGCCTCTGATGTGACAGACCAACAGTTTCATATCCTTCTGTAAAATTCTTTCTTTGCCTCAAGATTTTTTCCCCTGCAGTTTCACAAATGTTCTGAAAATTCCATCTTATTCAAGTTTAGTGGTCTGTTTTCCTTTCCGTCTTTCTTTTGTTCTTACTCAAAGCATCTGATCAATTTGAGAGTTTACAGATGACTAGAATTAATAATAATGACAATGATGTGATTATGCAGACAAACAGCTGTTCTAAATAGCAAAGTTTTGAAGTGCAAAAAAATAAAGAATTACAGTAATATATGTATAGGTTTTTTACATTACATCTGTGGTAAAGCATAGATAGAGTCTAGATAGGGAGGTATGACATGACTTTCTGAGTATTTAAAATACACAAAAACGTGGTATAGACTGCAAAAGATTGTTTTTCTTCTGTTTAAAGTAAACTGGAAGATCAGGAACACTGGAAACAGAGATGACTTTTCTGCTCCACTGAAAATGGTATTATGTGCATACGGAGTACAGTTAATTACCAATTAATGAGATTCTTTAAATGCTCTTTACACTCTTGCTGATGAGGATTCTCAATATAAGACAAGGTGGAGAAGTTAGTAGCACTACACTCCTCTTTCACATAGTCATGCCAAAAATCTTAAAAAATCACATCTGCTAGGTTGTATGCTTGTTAAGGACATTACTTTCCTCCCCTTTTGGAGTACTTGTCATGTAAGATAACTAACAAATAAATGTTAAAGCAATAGGTGTTACAAAACAGTACTATAAACACACTAATCGGAGTCTTATTCCTAGTGAACTTCCTCCAGAGGCAATGATGAGAAAGAAAATGGAAAAGGAAGCCACTTACTGAATTCCGCTGATGAAAAATGGACAGTGTTGGCTTAACCAATCACCTGGAGATTAACAAAATCCCAGGTGACGCAGAGATTTTTAGTCCTGGAAGCAATATGGCCAAAATGCTGAACCTCACCCGTCACTGGTTAGCTCAGTTTGTACTGCTAGCTCTGTAGCGCCTGTTACCTTCACATTTTATGCAGGCCCCACTTAATTGCTGTTACAATTGGACCCACCGACTTTTACCTTTGCATTAACATTGACTATGCAAGAAATAAAAGTTAGATCGCAATCAAGGAGACAGCACACAGACATATCTTCAAAGAAACCTAGTAGCAGCACATAAATATCTGTTGAGAAACCAATGGAATTGAGTTTGCTTCTGTAAGCAGCGAGCAGGATTGATTTTGAAAATCAGTCACAAGAGGTATCGTAGAATATTTAGGTAGGAGGTATAAATGATTATTTACTAGTATGATGTGACAGATGGATGAATAATTCATTAGAATGTACTAGTTAGCTCCTAACCATTTACTGTTTGACACTGTGCCTTCCTGCTTGTAAAATTGCATCAAAAGGCAAAACCAGAAAGATCAGAAATGCTAATCCCTAGCAGACCTAAACAGCCCACTAATACGGATTCTGTTTCCTTCAAAACAGGAACTGAACAACGTTGGCTCAGTGACAGCAGATATGGACAGTCTTCACTGAATGTGATCCAAAACTTGTTTGTTTCAGAAACTGAGAATCCTTTTAAATGTCACCGGAAACAGACTTTGCAACAGCCTTTTGTATGCGACACATAACAGCGACTGCAGGTTAGTGCCTCATTTACAGCTGCAGCTACAGCCTCAACAGCATTCTAACACATTCCAGCCCAGCTTTATCTTCCATGCTCAAACATTCTGGTCATCTAAAGATATACAACTAAGAAGAAGCAGTATTTATTTATGAAAGGTACTTTTACTCACGTCTCTCCTAGGAAAGGTACCCAGCAGCTTGTACTCCTCCCAAGGATATCCCTTGGAAGCTACAAAATCAAAGACAACCTGCAGCTTGCTGCTGGCCAGGAAACGTCGCTCCAAGAATTCTCCACTGGGTGTCCGTATGCGCAGCTTGCTGACTGACTCAGTGCTCTCCTCCTTTGGTTCCGGAGGCAGAGATTGCTCAAGGGAGAGTCTGATAGCCTGAGGAAGGAAAAATAACCATTTAGCTTTCAATGTTAACAACACTGGAACAGAAGAAAAGGATAGAGGGCTTTTGTGTTTATTTTTTCTAGAACTTCCAAGATGTGTCATAGTGCTCCAGAGAAAGAACTGCGCTGTATATCTCAACGACAAAATCATTTTTATTCATTCCTTAATAGCAGCCCACCAGACAACTAATTAAAATAAATCCTTCTGTATAACACATATTATTAGGTCTACAGTTAATGCACAATGGAGATAAGTAATTTAATCATTTGGCAGAAAGCCTTAGAAAAATTTGAATGAGAGAATAATTGTGAGGTGGCCAATTGCTTCCTTAAAAGGTATAAATTAAAGCCAGGAAAAGTATTTCTTCAAATGCACTTATTATCAAATTGTCTTCCTCTTGCAAAGAGTAATTAACCGTTTGCAACAAAAAGACTCTTAACAACAGTTCAGAATAAAAACAAATAAATTCAAGAGTTTTGCTATAAGTAAACTCAAAACACTGCTAGTAAGACATTTCATAATTAAAAGTACCATGAAGGTACGTGAGATATGTATAAAAGTAGGAATAGTAGAAGAAGGAAACCAGAAAGATAGAAATGGGAGCTTTAAGGTTTCAAGACATGAATCATTGTTATTTGAAAGAAGAAGATTCTAAGCACAGGTGTGCACTTTTTCTGCAACAACTTGCCTGAGAGCAGCCAATATTTAAATGACTAGGCCACAGAGGCTAGGAAATAACTATGGATCAAAAATGTATATGCTTGTCTTGCTGCTAACTTTGTCTATATTGCTTACGTTAAAATTTAAGGGCGGGAACCAAGTCTGTATTCCCTGTTTTCTGCCTCCAGGAACTCCTGTAACACTGATACATTGATCAGAATTTTTTAGAAAATAATGCCCAATGTTAGATTGCTGAACTACTTCAGCTTAATTTTCAAGGACACTTGAGTGTTGTCAGTGCTCATGGACAGATATATCTGATGGCCCTGAGAACATGCAGTATTTTAAAACAATTAGATCATACTTAGAAAAGCAGTTTTGTTACTACACCACCTTACTTTCTGCAGTCAGTGAGCATCTCAGTAGCTGCAGTCAGAAGCATGATAACAATTCTTCACCTGAATACACTGAAAAGATGATTTTCCAAAATGAAGAGGCAGTCAGGCACTAATTTACCTACATTTTCCAGGAAATTTCAAGATACACAGTTGCTATTTGTTCCATTGCAAATCTCCCCAAGGTCATTTAGCAACAGAAACTGATGGAAGATGATTACATTAAAGAGCAAGGAATAGGCAGAAGCAAGATTATGAGGCCCTTTAAATAGTCTACTTTTTACACACGAACCTCTGAGCAAATTATATCTCAGTATAAATATTTATATGTAGAACTTTAGTTCATTTTTGCTCATCTACTATGAGATTATATTTTAAATAGATTCCGTTTTAATTTTCTCTCTCTCCATTCTCAACCACCTGCTTACTGTCTTTCTGTTCTGACATTTCCCCACACAGTATAACAACAGATGCTACATTATTTACTGAACCCAATCAATTATATTATAGAAAAATAAACAACAGTAGCTCATTAGAGCTCTTTTCTTTGTGCAAAGAACGCCCAGCTCCCCAAAGTAACTAGTCTCCAAGGCTTCAACATAAAATGGCAATTTACAATGGATATTCTGTACCAGCAAATCAAGTTAGAAAACAATGATGAGATGGATCACATTAATAACTCTGGGATCTGAACAAGCAATTTGAGTTGTGCTGATAAAATGTTCTGTATGCGAATAGCTTTCTAGCCAGATACATGAACTGGACATAAAGCCACTTCTGAAAGTAAACATTGTTGCAGAACAACTCAGTAAAAGTAATCTGTATACTTGAAAATGGGGAGTGTTAGCAAACATTATTGTTAACATCCCATTTGTTCTATTAAGCAAATAGATCCTATTATTTTCATTACTACAGTCTACATTAAAACAGGGAAGCCCAGGTATATTCTGATAATATGGACCAGTTTTCCAGCCTTTGTGTAAGAAAACAATTTCCAAAAGGCCATAGTACTAGAAAAGGTTTAGGGGCAGGCAGGTGTAATAAAGCAGACGGAATTGTTTCTATTCATGCAAAATTACTTGAAAACGAAAAACATACTGATTACTTGAATCAGAATGTAAGTGAGCTGATGGCTTAACAGTCCTGTTACTTCCACAGTACTGATTTATGTATGATTGTTATTAATCTCTCAGAATCGCCATCTTTTAATTATTCTTGACACAATTCTCTCAGTCCAGTTTGGTGCATTACTCCTTCAGTTGCCTTTTGGCTTCTATTCTTGACTTATATTAACAACAGGAGATGTGACTGAAATGTCAAATGTACCTTTAAGTCACACTGGGGGGGGGGGGGGGGGGTGGAGGGTGAAGAGAGAAAGGCTGTGATATATCAGGATTCCATCAGTTCCAAAGACTTTAAATAAATGAAAAAATAAACTAGAATAAAATACCAAATTTCAAATATCTATAATAGGTAAGAGTCAAAGCAAAGAAATTCTATTAAATTTTTCAAAAAAATGATAGAAAGTATGATATTTTCTATAAATTTATAAATGTTAGAAAATATTTGTATTTTATTTATATTTTATATAAAACTAGAAACATAATCAGGTAATACATGTGCAACAGGAATGCTGATATAGCATTGTATTAATTACCAGTTTGCTCACAGTATGCCTAGAAGTCAAGGGACAAAACCCAGTCAAGGACTCTTATGTCACTTAATAAATGTATATGTTTATAGCACTTTTATTTTGATAATCTTATTCAAGGGTTTCAAAATCCTTTCCAGATATTAGCTAGTTGCGCTTCATAACAGTTCTGCAAGGAAAAGATCACTTCACAGAATAGTTGAAAGTATTTTAACTACTAGTCTGTTTTGCTTATGCTTTGAAATGTGGTAGGACTTCAGAGGAAGAAACATGGCTGTAGCCCAAGCTTTTTTATTTCCTTTTAAATCACATTATATATTTATTGGGGATGAAGAGGAGGAAGCTGCTAACACAAGGTGTGTTTTTTTGTTTTGTTTTTTTTTTAATGTGCACAAAGGTGAATGCCTACATAGATCTGCAGCTAGGTCTGGATCTAGGGGAGAGATGCTGCACGAGCTACCTCTGGCAGATCCCTGGGCCCTCAGAATCTACCAGCTGACTGCGTGACTTGCGAACAGTAAGTGAAATCCTTATCCCCATGCAGCCAAAGGCAAAACCTGATATACTGCATAATGGCCCATGTTGTACAAAATAGTTGATTATTCCCAAGGAAAGATGCTGTTGCATGTAACTGCATCAAAGTCTCTTAGAAAGAATATTTGGCCAGATGTTACCACCTTTGTCACAGTGTGGCTTTCTGAGGGTCTAAGTGCCAGTTCACCAAGGACACCTTTGTGTGCAAAACTTCAGCTGGGGCCTGCAACTCTTTCCTTACTGGCAATAGTTTTTGGAAATATGCTATGAAAGATCATTCATTCTTTTTATTGTGCTATTATTATTCTGTTTTTTTTCCTCTGATATTTAAATTCATTAACTTACTAACTTATTTTGCAATTAACATGAAGAAAAATTGTTTAATCACAACTAGATCTTTACATTACCACTGCAGTAGCAGTTTTGAGCTTCAAGTGTTCACTTCACTTTGAAAGGGCAAATTTTGATATTTAATGTCTTAGCCAGAGTCTTAAAGTGTTTGTTTAAACACAATTTTCATTCTAGTTAAAATTTAACGGTACACTTTAAAATGCACCAGTAAGTTTAACGTTCTAAATTTTTAAAAGTATTTTGTCTCCCAAGTTACATTTGGCAACTTGTTTGATCAGAACTGCAATAGGCTTTGTGTTTTTTAATGGAAGAAATGAAAAAGCTCTATGGTATTACATTTTTAAAAGTAGTGCCTGCCGAAATAATATTTCAGAATCTGAAAGATTCTACCATTTACAGAGCTATTTTGTTGGCGTCTTCGGTTAGTAGGCCTATCTAATATCTGGCTATAATTTGGCAGTGTGATCCATAGGATGCAACAGAATAGCTATTAAATTGTAGATAAAAATGACTTAGCTGCATTATATTTTATATATATGGTAAGAAATTAATAAAATGTTTTCTCAACTTAATGTTCACATAAAAAAGTAAACTCTGAATTCAAGTTGCAATGTGTGCTGGATGAAAACGGCAATCTTCATAAATCCTAAAAGTTGTCAGAAAGGGTAAAATATCCCACCTCACGTTCTTCCTCCTGTTCTTTCCGAATCTGTTCCAAACGAAACTGTTCTGCTATTTCTCTCTCTTGTGCTTCCCTCTAAGAAAGAGGAACAAACAGTAATCACACATGTATTCACCAGCACCTTCCACAGCTGTGTTTAATGACAGGCATTAGCTATATGAAGGCAAAGAAACTTTCCAGCTTCTCTATTGGGATAGGAACTGCTCTCGACATGTTTACATAATATAAAGCCATGTGAATAAAACCTTCATATTTCTTATGAAAGCTTGTTAATGGAAACTGTTATCTGAACTCCTTTATATTTCACCACGTTAGTATGACTAGTTGCATCTATTTTAAAATTCCCTGAATTTCTATTATGTAAGAACTTCCAGATACGGTTAGACCCAAGGTTCGTGTAGCCTAGGATCCTGTCTGACAAATTATCAACTGTCACTTAGAAATTAATGCAAAAATAGGATATTTATTAAGTGATCTTCCCCTATCACTCCCTTCCCAACTTCTGTTATTAAGTAGAGCCAGGACTGCTTTAGCAAAATGATGCAGTCTGAGCCAATCCTAGTGAATTCGTCTAGCACCATTTTGTAACCACTTACTGGAATTACGGCTCCCTACAGTAACTGACTCATCTTAAATGCAGATTTGAAGCTGGGGTATTCCTCTGCACAACGGTGATTTTACCAATTGTGGAGAGACTCATGTCCTAACATTCATGAAACTGCTTCACCACACACAAACCTTTGCTCTATCAGCTTCAAGTGATATGCGATATGCTTCATCTTGCTCTCTTTTCACATTTTCTCTGGCTTCACGTTCATCCTAAAAAAAAGAAAAAGAAAAAAGAGTAAAATCAGCAAACAGCGGACTAATAATAAATTTATCTTTACATTCACCAGCATTCTTTATCCTCAGTGATTTCCAAGTATTTATCTAACCATTGCTAGAAGTGATCAGCAAAATGCAGACATTGGCTTAAAAAAAAATCACAACTTACCTAAGGCTACGCGTCAATTGCCATATTATGATTTAGCATGTTCCAAGCACTGGTCAATGGGCTGGCCCTGGCACCAAGGCTCATTGCATCTGACCTCCCATTTTTATCACTGAGACATGGAGAACGGCTGCCCAGGCTGTGCAGATGCTGCTGCCAGCCGAAGGCCTCCTTCCCTGCACAGCTGTGCAGGGGGAGTCCACCTGCAGGGCAGGACAGGACAGGACAGGGGGATGCTGGAGATGCATGTGTGGCCCAGCACTGGGGATGAGTCCCAAACAGGGATCTCCCTCTAGCAGCCGACAAAATAATGCAAATACAAAATAAATGCAAAATAAAGCTGCCTTGTAATACAGCGGGACAGACTGTGGCTGGAGCAAGAGGCCGGATTTTAATCTGCTAGCTGCTTAGATGGACAGCAGGTAACAGCATGTCCTAATAGAGAAGGCCTGTTCTCAGGTTCTTAGTGTGGTTAAAAAAAAAAAAAA
This sequence comes from Rhea pennata, assembly GCF_028389875.1. NCBI lineage: Eukaryota > Metazoa > Chordata > Aves > Rheiformes > Rheidae > Rhea > Rhea pennata. Next base: position 7,962,703 of record NC_084670.1, on the reverse strand, counting down.
AAAAGAAAAAATGCCCTCAGTAGGATCCGTCCCAGGTGATCATTATTAAACATCATCCACAGCCCTGAATTTGTGTCATGGTGAACGCTATACAAAGATGGAAGACTAACAAGTCCTGCTCTGATGTGTCTTAAATAGAAAGATGCAGGCAGACAAGAAACATGAGATTAGTACGCCAACTTCAAACCAGCAAACCTAGCAAAATACCTTATTAATAATCACAGCACCAAAAAAAAGGGGGGAGGATTTTACCAAAAATAGGTGAATGACAAAGAGAGGCATCATCCCTACACTGGAGGATGTAGAAGCACCTATCCCTGAAAGCTGGAGTAATTGCACTGGGGTGAAGTCTGATGATACAAGCTATACAATGAAGAACTTCATACTCTGCCTCTCCAGAGCCAGTACTATCAGAGACAGTATCTGCAGCTCTGTGCTTACTCTTGTTACATCTTATAATCTTCCTAGAGCCTTCCAGAGGCTGTCTAGGTCTCTACAAAAATCAGTAAAATTTCACTGTGAGACTGCTGGTGGGCTTAGGACTCTCACCCATAGTGACCAGTAACACAGCACTTAAGCTGAGGTAATTTGTCCCCTATACTTTATAGAAATGAAAATCTACTACCTACTGATTTTTGAAGCATTTAATTAAACTTTTCATTCATCTGGAAATTTCATTCTACATAAAGGAGCCATTTTGCAAATTGACTATTTTTCTCCCAGAAGCTTCACTGTTTGGCAAAAACTCAATTCTACATTGGAGGAGCAGGAGTTAACTGTTATTATTAGGTCATGCAAACATGCCAAGATGTTCCTCAAACAAAACTCTAACACATCAGTTGTTAAAGAGTTCTAAATTAGCATGCATCCACAAGGAGAAAGGACAAATTGCAGGAAAAGGTATACAACCTCCAGTTGGAAAGTAACAAGATCTTTTTAGAGGAAACTCTTCTTCCTTATAGAAACAGGACCCAAGATTATTCTACAATCAGTGTGTCCTAAATTTCATTCACAGAAGATACAGAAACCATCATTTTGTTCAGCATAGCTAAAACACGAGTAGAAGTAATTCTTGCAAAATGTAAAAAGGACAATAACCACTGAGTAACCTGTTCCCCTCCTGGCTTTGTTAAACTCCACACGTTATGTCTGTGAAATGCCTTCAAAAACTAACTCAAACTTTTGGAGAGAAAGGGATCTTGAAATAATGAAACAGCTCCAATGTTTATGTTGTCCAAAAACAAGGAAAGCCTCTTGAATACATAGACGCTTTCTCAACACTTCTCAGAGATGGAACATAACAGTAGAGGAAACTATTTTGTACAGCCTATACTGAGATTTTCCATAAGCATTCCATAAGCTTACCTTCAAATGGTAAGAAATAAAATGTTTTTTTCCACATCAACTTACTGAATGGTCTCATGCAACCTGGGAGAGGACAGTCATTTAAAAAATATTCTTAGGAATTGTTTTGGAGAGAACCTGTTTAACTTTTGTGTTTTGCGACTTCATATATCTCATTCTAACTCAATTTCAAAGGTCAAACAGAAGTCCAGTAATGCCTGGGAGAAAACTGAAAGATCAGATGCAACTACTACAATTACTGGCTCTTTCCTTCACCAGAAGATTGCCAGCAATTAACATATACTTCCTTTAGTCTAATAAATAATAATCAAAAAGCGATCAAAAATTTAAAATTTGTAAAATTTGTTAAAACTCATTCCACAAATATATACTAAATCAGAACTACAAGAAACTGAGTACTGAGTTATTTTGAATTTAGAAATGGTCTAGAAAACTCAAGAAAGATATTAAATATTACTAGTGATGAGTATAGTATTTAGAGAGTTTTACTGAATAATTTTTGAAATTGGTTTAAATTATATCATCTGGATGACAACTTCAAAAAAAACTGACACTGTAGATTATATTACCAGTATCTAGGTGTGAATTCCAGGCACTTTTATATATATATAGATATAGATATTTATTTATTTCTTCCCTATTCATTGTAGTTACCATCCTCCTAAAACTGGATTATGAAAAAGATGTCAGGAATGTGAAGAATTACCACACATGACTGCCTGGTCCTCACAGAAATATGTAAGCCACATCTAAAAGCAAATGACCATGCCAGAGTTTTACACTGCATTTGGACCATACTATTCTTACTGAAACAGACCTTAAAAGCAGATTTGTAGGTAGACTAGACAGCACTGGAATCCAGTGAAGCAGATGTAATCATACAAAATGTCTCTTTGTACACGTTTCAGTGGTTTAATTGTTATTATTGCTAGCGTTCTATAGGGATAGACACACCAATGGTCATCATGGCAAATTTGCAATATTCTCACAGAATTGTATGTTAGATGATTTTTCAACATTATATGCTATAAGCCTCCTTTTTGTAACGTGGTTTGCTATTTTAGTTATGACTTCCTCTATAGAAACCATACAAAGTAATGAGGATGAGTCAAGTTCACCAGAAAGCAACAAAAGTAAAATAATAATAGTGACAGGAAAAGTAGCAGAAAATATTTTACAAAGAAGCTATCATTGCTCTAACAAAGACCACAAGAGGAAGACCGAATAGCAATACAACTAATAACTAACTTAACAATAATCTGTCAAAACTGTTATCCATAAAAAGAAAGTGTTAGCTGAGAGTTTTCCTGTTAAACCCTACATATATTGCAGCATCTACTGAACATCAGTAAGTGTATCCCTGCAATACTCCTGCCACTAAGGCAAATGCTGCCATCTTCCTTTTTCAAGAAACCAAGGTATAAATAACGTGCATCTTATCCCAGGTCATTTTAAAAGCTTACATCAGAAGAGGAGTTAAACTCGGTCATTTCTTAATTTCACACTGTTGACTGAAGGACAGTATGAACGTACATCATCCAAACTATGGGTTTGTTGGGCATGGGAAGAAGAGACAGCCCTCCTTTGCTTCTTAAAGGGAAAACATTATTTCAAGACATCTGAAGTATTAATTCTAGATTTTACCAAAAATGTTCATAGAACAAATAAAATACTTTATGTATTCTGTACACTTTTACCTGGTTATTTCTTGGTATCGTATGAAAAGCAGAAAGTGAATCCATTACTAAGGCTGAAAGGAGTGACAAGATGTAAAATGAATTAGAACAGAAACAAGTATGTGTCTTTGCCACATCTACTGCAAAATGAATGCAATATTGTAAAGTAGATGAGACTTGGCTCTATCACATTACAGTTTGGCTTCTAGCTTTAACTTTGTCATCTGTACTATAGCTCACCTGTACGATTTGTTAAAATAATGGCAAAAGTTAACTCTGCTTGTTTACTGCGGGAGATGGCTGTGCATAAAAAGCTTATACAATACAAAAAATACATTAAATAATAGAATGAAACACCAAATTCAGTATTGATAAGAATCTCATTCATTTGGATCAAGGTTCTTCTGCCTGCTTTTGTACAAGCCAGACAGACTTATTTTGTAACCAACAAAAGAATATCCAGGCAATTAAGAATGGATTTATATATATATATTAAAAAAAAAAGAAGAAGAATGAAACTAACATAAAAAAAAAAAAAAGTTCTTTGCTCACACAGGTGTCTTTTTAAGGTCCAAACTCTGCCTTTGGATGAGCACATATGAGCTGACTTTAACAAAGCACTAAGTCTCATCTGTACCTTGATGAATATAGCACGTAAGTAGACAAATAAAGACAGAAACATGGAATAGGGAAGATGAAGCCTGCAAGCCAAGAGATCAGAGTGCTGAGGAGCAAAGAGCATCCTTCTAAAAACATGTAATGTGGAAAAAAGTGGGAAGGAAGGAAGAAGGAAGGAAGAGCGTAATGGTAGAGGAACAGTCTTCTGGAAGAAAGAGAAGAGGCTGACATACACATAATCAGTACCAGGAAGGTGAAAAATGTAAAGAGATTAAAGCAAACAATAGAGCAGAAAGAATTCAAGTCATTAAAAGGAAAAAAGGATCCTGTCAGCTTACATGATATTTCTTCTGTGCTGTCAGCACTCAGCCCACAGGGGAAAGAGATACAGATGCTTATATATGAAGGAGTCAGTTTGCCAGGGGAACGGGAGTCTGGAAAGCATAGCTGGAGAGCTTGGTCTCTGCTGAGCATCCGCTCAGTCTCCACGGGTGCTCTGAGAACCACACAAGGACCCTCTGAGCGACCACTGCTGTCGACTCAGAATGAGTAACTATCCACTGTGATAAACTGATGAAAAATAGTAGCAAACTGCAGATGCATAGACAGTAATTCAATGTTGTTAAATATACAGAATCTTTGAGAACACATGAGGATTACATTGCGGCACCTAACATTGTGTCCTCTCAAAAACCCAGGAAGTATACAGAAGGAGTATCCTTCTCAAGAAGGTACACAGAAGGAGTAGAGACTTTTCAATGGCTAATGACAAAATTACCACAGGTCTGGGAGGGTTTCCACATGCAAAAATATCAAAAAAGTAATACAGGCTACACAGTAGGTGTATCTGAGGTGACTCAAGGATCTCTGCTTTCCCAGTTTGAAAATGCAACAGTATGGGGGATGCTCATGCAATGGGAGGTTGATACATTCAAAGAAAAAAAAAAGTGTATCTACATAATATATTGTTTACATAAGAATTTCTTCTCAATAATGCATGTTACATATGCAAAGTTAGAAAAAATAGAGTTAACATTTCTGTTCATGAGATAGTTAAAACAAACAGGGTAAAACCTTTTCTTTAGTAATACACAAAGCTACAGGCCTAAGAAAATCTTACAGATTAAGTTTTTTTCTTAGAGTTAAGAAATTCAGGATATCTCTTTTCAATAATCATTCTCCATATCATTTCCTGCAGCTACCTCTGAAGCACCTAGTAACAGGTATTTTCAGATGGCAGTTGACTGAAAGGGGGATTTCTGAATGGATTTAGGACAGAAACTCCCCCTTTTCCTGCTGATTATACAAGCACAAGAAAACTGCTTTTAGGATGGAATATTTTGTTGAAAAAGTCAGCTTTGGCCCTTCTAGGCTTTTGTTGTTGTTGTTATTTATAAATGTAGGAGTTAATGATTTAACTCCAGGTATCAGTTTTGCATCTGATCTGTCTCAAGGAGATGTGTTATATTTTATTTCCTGTTGCCTTTTGGAGTCAGTTATTACTATGAAGTAAAAACAACTAATACAAAACTTAAGAAGATAACCAAGACCAGACGATATGTTCTTAGAGCATCAGTGAATAAACGGCTGTTACAAGAAAGACAAAAAAAAAATGTATTTGCAACTGCTGAATGCTTATCTGACAGAGAGTTCATTTCACTGAACCACTCCTGGAATTAAAAAATGCAAGTGCTTAAGGCTATTCATGGGAGCGTTAAAGAGGAACACCCCTTTGTCCAAACAAAGCAGCGCAATAAAGGCGTTAATGTGATTCACTGAAGATGACAGACTTGCACATTGTATAACTTAAGCATATGTGATGGGGAAGATATAGAAGAAAAAAAGTGTACACAAAACGCATGAGGCACATGAGAACGATGAAAACCAAGCAAATACAAACTGCAGCAGTGCCAGACCCACAGGTGGGGAGGAAGGACCAAATGGGCAAAGAAGGGCAGAACATTGCAGACAGAGTGTCAAAGAATCCTGCCTATTAACAGCAAAGACTGAAAGCCACTTCCACATACTGAATTTTGGAAACTGCCTCACATGACAAGGGAAAAAAAAAAAAAAAAAAAAAAACACAACGCCCCACCGCCCCAAAACCAGAACCAGCACCGTCAAGAAGCAGTCCTGCCATTTCCACAGGAAGCCAGCCAGCCAGTCCTGCCAAGACATCCTCAAATCTGAGCTGGGGAGCAGGGAAATCTGCTGTTTATTAAAAAGACTAAACTAATATCCAGCGACCGCAGCCATCAGGATGTGCAGCAGAAAATCTGTTTGAACTAAAGATATTTTCATCTCATCTTCTGGCCTCCCGCTGCCCCTCCTTTGCATTGCGTCCTGGTTCAAAGTAGTCCGTAAACTCTTGACGGCAGCGATCGTATCTGCTGGCAGGTCACCACAGTGGCGTGCCTGATGGCAAAGCAGGCCTTAGAGGTTTGGAGTGCTAGCGCATTACAGATACACAATTGGAAAATTTAATCAAATAAATTTTGATTACTGTAGTATAATTAGTTATAACTACTAATAATTAGTAAATGTGCTAATTGGATTTTTTAAGGGGTTAAATCACAATCTTAGCTAGATGGCTGTCATCACTATAATGTTTTTGCGCTTTAGAATTTAATGAATTTCAGGTATTTATTCTCATAACCTCCTGTTATGCAAATACTGTATAGCATGATATGCAGGACAGTGTTAAATGGAACAAAGATTATCAAAGGTATTCAAATGCTTAATTTCTACTGATTTTAATGTAAGCTGCAGGGCCTGAACAGAAATAGCAGAGGTCGGCTGAATGGCTAATAGACACATTTAGGCTGTCTGCTGCCGAAGAACACAATTGCCGCTGAGGAGCAGAGGGAAGTGACTGATCTAAAGGAGGAAAAAGCAAACAGATCCCACACTAGGAGAATATTTGACAAGAACCATTCCTCTGTAATTTCTTTTGTGGATGTGAGATACAGCTTTGGAAAAGTGTTATGGCATCCTATCAAACAAAGGAAATCCTTTATATGTGACAGCAGCGAGGAGCAGAGGAGGGAGGCACAGTGATACAGAGCACCTTATGGCAAAGTCATGAAAAAGACACTTCACCAATAGACTGCTGTCTAATACAAGACAGTTCTTGGGTGGACACGCAAGCATATTTCTAAAAGTAGCTGTAGTAATGAAAAGATGATGAATTTATGTCATGTTGTTGCTTTGGAGTTTTTGTTTTCTTTTACATATTTTTAAATCCCCATCAAGATATTAATTAGGGAAGACATATATTTTCCTTGTGCTACATCAATATGTTGGAAAAAGAAATATCATTGAAGATCAGAGCACAAAGACTTTGACTTTGCTTGTCCACATTTTTATATAGCTCAGTTTCAGTCAAAAAGTGTTAACAGCAGTTCTTCCAGCTTAAAATTCTTAAATATCTCTCTTCTTTTACAATAAAGAAAAGTGTGTGTCAGCTGGAGATAATTTAAAGTGAACTGAAGTTTTTAATTTGAATTTGTAAAAATTCAAATTGTTTTTTCAAGCAATTTTAGGTATTAAAATTATACCTTGAAGTCTAATCCAAGAGCAGGAATGCTAGAGTTGCGTAACTACAAAAATAAACACTATGATAGATCCTACTGTTACTTAAATGTGGACAAGTTGGACCAGCTGTGTAACAGTCAATGCTTTTACAGTAATAAATGTTGACAGCAAAAATAAAAAGAATGCATTACTGAGACATCATCGAATGAGCCCTGTCATTACATGGAAACTCCACCCTGTATAAGCTTGTCAAAAAGTGTTACTGTAATCCTTTGAGAAGCCTCCTCCTCAGGCAACAGAGGAAAAATGTTTAGGATAGGCCCAGAACAGGTGTGTTGCACTGTAATGCCAGTATTTAATCAGGGATCTCTTCACATTAATTTCACAATGGAACTAACTCAGATCTATTTTTGCCCATCATGCAATGCTGAAATGATTACTTAACTATATAGTTAAGCAAACTAACAGAAGTGTTTTAAAATGGACATTCAAAAGCACACAATGTTTTAGAGTCATCATTGCTTTTCTACATCCAGCACCAAGCAATGACATTTAAGAGGAAAAGATGCTAGGCCCTCTTTTCAAAGCCAGTCCCTGCAAAATCTCAGTTCACACCTTCATCAGCGCTGGCAGAAGCTGGTTGTTTCAGCTTTGGGGGCCTCTTTTGGAAAACAAACCAGTCCTGCCATCTGAACAGTCGTTGAGATATAAACATATGTAGCATGAGCCAGAGGATCACACACGGTTAGAAAAGCAAAATATATCCAATAGATTTATGAAATCATTAGTGTAGCTTCTATTAGTACCACCAGAAAGAGCCTGAAGCTGCTTCTAGGATAAGAAACACCTGGGACTGAATACTTCCCTGAGACGCAGTGATCTCCCTGGTGCAAGAAGATGCCAATGCAACTCTCCATGTCCAAGGGTTGACACTGGCCAGTGATCCCTGCCTGTGGGGTAGATGAGCGATCGTTCTTATTTTTTGTCTAATGCTATCCTCAGGAAAAAATAAAGAGAGGGAGAGGGAATGAAAAGAAACAGCTGCAAAGTGATGTTGTTTTGTAGTAAATCCATCTACTCATCCATCAGAATAATCTTGCAGACCTGACCTGAAGTTGGACTTCAGACCCTAGACTCAACCGCAGTGACAACAGTGGGATCGTATCCTGGCCAGCGGGCCTTGTTGCTGTTGACGCTGGTTGGGATGAGCTTGCAGCCCACCTTTTAATTATCCACTGGCTGTTTCTTTACAGAAAGCGCCACGTTAACACAACAGCAGTACATTACTGATCATACTTTATTATTTACGGCATGTTACTGTGGCAATTTAAGTAACTGAAACTTAAATAGCATGACAGCTAGACAATATATTTAGAAAGACATATCAGTGTGGTCCAAAAGAGGCAGGAGGTTTCCAAATCGTCATTTAGTCAACATGGCTTACAGGCAGCAAGCCACAGGTCTTATGCTTCATGCCTGGCTCAGAAGCCATGGACAGAGAAAAGAAAAAAATAAATAAAAAGGGAGGGCAGATTTGTCTCCCTTTAAGAAAGCCTGGGAGAGAGAGTGGAGGTGTAAGTTACACACTGCTGTTTGTCTTAAAACAGATACCTCACTTGAGTACTTGAGTACTATGAGTACATACACACATTTAATGTTCTCTAGGGTGCTTCTTTGGAGATCATGAGCTTAATCCAATACAGTAATCAAATCCAGAGGTTATATCCAATCATTAAGTAAATAGTGGTATTTTAGCACTTGACGTTAGAACAATAAAATGCCCCAGATTTGCCAGTTAAAACTTTATGAGGCTAACCATTGGATTTTACTAATACATGGATACAAAAGCACAGGTTGAAGCTGGCCATACTATTACCACAAGCTAATGAAGTTACTCACTTCCCTCTGCTGAGGTAAGGCTCCGATGCAGTTCTGCGCATCCTGCCTACAATATCAGTTGATGACCAGTGACAGGGAACTGACTGTAACGCAATGCCTGATCAGATACAGTCAGCATCAGTGCCAACACCTGTACCCTTAACTGGCAGTGGTAATAGCCATCCTGAACTGAAATAACCATCAGAGGGCACTGCAAAACATGCTGTGCTACACAGAATTATGTAGGAGCAGTGTCTGAAGCTTTCATGTGCATGCAAGTTAAAAATCCAAGGTGGAGAAGTTCAGCTGTGTAAACTGACTCATTAATGATTTCATGCTGTTATTTACAAGTGCTTCCAGTTCTCTTTCTCTCTTTCACACACTTCTGTTTACAACAAAGCTATATAGCTGGCTTCTTTTTTAAGAAAAGAAAAAACACAAAAGAATTTTTTGCTTATCTTCTTGTGGTTTTGTGATGACTTACTGTTGCTATTAAGAAAACAGTAACAGAAACCGGACTCTGTATCCTGTTTGCCATTGTAATATTGGGGAAAAAATTGCACCCACTGCAATAAGATCTTAAAAAAGAAAAAAAGAAAAGGTGCTGATGTTTGAACACCGTATATTGTCAAGTACAAGATTTATATGAAAGTTCAATATTATGTAGCAAACCACAAAAAGACATTTTTTTTCAGGTGAAAGCCTTCTATTGAGTACAGATTGCTTGTTAAATACTCCCTTTCTGTAGTAGTAATTTCTTATAGCAAGGATCTGTTTTGTTTTTTAATTCCTGCTTCAGAGGCAAGAGTGTCTGAGATCAGCTTTTCTGTGAGCTTGTAACAAGCAGAGCCAGGTTATAAGTAAATAATCTATTTGTGTATAGAACCCATAGTGTCTATAAATCTGTCCCCAAGTTTATGAAACATTTCCATTAGTTTTCTGAATGTCAAAATATATTAGGAAAAGGTCCTGCTGGGGAAGGAATGTCCCTGGTGCACTCAAAGGCAAGAAGACACAAGAAAATGTGGGAAAAGACTAGAGAAGACTTGGAGAATAGTAGATCTTAGAAGAATGTATTCAAATGAATTTTCTACTCTCTCTACGCAGGCAGAGCACTTAAAGTGAAAAGTCAGGAAGAATCCATATTACCATAATAGGGACATGTATTACCACTCTCCTTCGCTCTCTTGCCCTCCAGGGAGAGACCTGCAGAAGCTCAGAATGTAGAAGCCAGTTCTTGGTTCCCAGAGGACCATGCTCTAGACATTACTGAGTCTTCTCATGCCTAAACTTTCTCTCCTTCACTCCTATGTTTTTTCTCTGTTGCTCTGGTTTTACCCTCCCAGAACAGCTCTATCACTATCTCACCTGGATCCTCCCTTGTTCTGAATACTAACCTTTGCCTCTCTGGACAACTGCTCTCGTCTCCTCTTCCTCTTCACACTTCTAATTCCTTTTCCTATCCCCTACTTTTTCCTATCTCCCTGTCTCTATATGCTTTTCTTTCCTGCTATATTCTTCCTTTCTATCAGCTTTTATAGTTTCCAGTCCTGAGCCTTTCCTAGAACTCTTTCTTGTGATCTGAATTTTAACTTCTTATTAAAACAAACAAAAAAAACCCCAACATATTGCTGTTAAAATGCAATATAAAATTCAATTATATTGTGCCTCGGATTTTTCTTGTAATCCTCATATTAAAATTTGTGTTCAGTATTAACAAAATTAAAATCAATTTCTTTTTCAACAAATTACAGGTAGCATAAATGAAGAAGAAAAAGAAAACAAACTACAAATATTGTGCAGATACCGTGCCTTCATATTATTATAAACATAATGGGTAAATCTCCTACTAATGAGACACAAGATTTAATGTGAAGAATGTGTTTAGTGAATTATTGTCAATCACTGTCTATACAACAGGATAACAATAATCTTGAATGGCAACACACCTATTATTATAAATTCCTAACTAAGTACTTCATTATTTCAAAATGTCACTCTCAATTTATAAAGTAACAGATAAGCATCTCTCAACTGTAAACCTCACAGTGTCTACTTCTATGTAACTGAAACACTGTTTTTGAAAAGTCATGTCATCACTTACCATTTTGCATTGTTTTGAATGGTGACTCAGTACTGGTAAGGTTTGTTTTTTAAGGCTGCTTTTCAATCTCCTTTCAAATGTATACGTTAAGACATATGAAGCCATTTCTGTTTTTTACCTATGATTTAGAGGTGATCATTGGGAAAATATGTGATTGTTATTTCCTGGTATGAGTGTATTAAGGTATATAATACCACTGTAAATGTAAGCAGTTACTTATGACTAATATTTAGGAGGAAAAAAAAAAACAAAAAACCCACAAGAATTCTGAAAATACCAGTAAACGAATAAGGAGGTCTCTCTTTTTGAGAGACCCAACTAGATACGTAAAGAATAGCTAATGCTTTTATCTTTGATGATGGAAGAGGCACATTAAAACACAGAGTACCTCACTTCACTGGCTAGTGAGACAGCTGATTAATTTTGTATCCCAGTCACTTGCAGAAGCCAATAGGTATCTGCAGGAACTTTCAGCTCTCACCTCATCCTTTATGTCTTCCTGCTGTTGGGCACTGAAGATCTCCATCGCAGCCATCAGCCTCATCATTAGCTCATCCACTGTCGTGTTACCTAGCAACAAAGGAAGATAGCTGAACTTCATATAATTAAAGTTATTAAAAATTAAGTCATTTTAGAGTTAATCCATAAGAAATAACCAGAGTGTAAAAAACTGACAGAGCAGAAAATGCTAATATCTCAGTAGAATGTTTTAAATTTGCTGTTTTATTGAAAATTCAGTATTGTTTTTACAGGCAAATGTTGAGGCTAGAATTTTAGGTGGCCCAAATGTGAACAACTACTTCTGTACTTGTGTTGAATAACTCTTTATTATGATTATTATTGATGTTAGAGGAAAGTACGCTATCTGCAGGTCCCTGACAGGAGCCTGGTTTTACACTGCTAGAACTCATAGGTACAGTGAGGCAGAAGGTCAGGTAACAGGAATAAAGATACTGCCAGTAGCATCCAAGTGTGTTGTCTAGAAATATAGGGAAAAAAAACAGAATATGATGATCAAAAGCACACATACACTTTTATTATTCAGATGGATCGTTTTATTCAGGTAGATAGAAACTCCTTGCATTTTTAGCAGTGGCTCCCCACTCTGATAGGACTGAAAGATCGTTTGATTTCCTACCAAGGAATAACTCAATCTTTAGTTTCTTCTCTTAGGTGGAAGAGTAGACTGCCCATTAGAGCCACTCGTCTTAGCAGTTTAAAGGTAAGACCATTTCCTCATGATAAATAGGCTAAGATTATAAACTCTATAAACGTATACAACATATAAACTCTATAAACAATATAACGCTATATAAGCATCTACCAACCTAAACAGTCTTTGGATACTAGCACACCAATACCAGCAAGACCCACATTTATATTGGTGATGCTGGTCAAAATCCCAGCCTAACTACCAGCCACAGTAAAAAACAAAAACAAACAACCCTCCATAGCTTCCGACCCCAGTTAAAAAAAAAAAAAAGAATCCCAAACTTAGCCCACTAAATTCCCTTGGGAGTTAAGTTTCTATATTGCTGTATCTCTTCTGTAAACACTGCCTCCTCGCCCAGCCTTGAAAGACCCTCATTGTTCCCACGTCTTGCATTCGCTACCTTCCTTAGCAGAAAATTTTAACCAGCTTGCTACAACACGCATAACTTCAGTGAATACAATTTGTTTGAGGCCTTAATCTTAAAAGACACCAATGTCCCAATTCATGGGAAAATAACAAGCACAGCACATTTTGATTTTTGTTAGAATTTGAGTGCTGAGATATATTTAGGTAAGGCACCAATACCTCATCACTTTAGTTCAGTTCAAAAGGTTATTTGCTGAAAAACTGACACATAATTAAAACTTTATGAGTGCTATTAAATTATCTGGACTATTTGATTGTAAAATGCAGCTTTACATTATGACTCCAAATCACCAAAGTGCTAAGGCCATTATGTAATTTAAGCCAGTAAGCACCACCGATTTTAGTGGGATAACAGGTGTTTAAAGTTACACAAACCTAAACTATGCTGCAGAGTTATAGCCAAGAGAAAATCTAGTTATTAGGCTTAGAAGTGACAGAAGTACCATGAAAAATTTGGATTTCTATGGGAATGTACAAGCAAAAATATTTTTGCCCTGGGAAGGACCACTGCAGATTCCTCAAGCAGACCCATATGAAGAAGGGAAATACCAACACTGTTCAAAAGGCAAATGACTTCACCATGAGAAGAATCTGAAGCTGAATCTCCTTAGGAAAATACAGAGATTAGAATAAAGATGGCCAGATGTAAACAACACACACATAAGAAAATAGTTGTGGAGAAAACAAAAGAAATGAGGGGTCCTTATTTCTTGATGCATTTTAATTTGAAGAATTACAGAGAACAACAATCTAAGGGCATCACTCCACACCTGAATAACCTTACTGCTAGGGAAATCAAAGTAATGCTGCTGTCAGAAAGAATGGCTCATGCAAGCTGGAAAGTCCCACTTACAGGACGTTATATTAGTGACTTAAATTTCTGATGCAATTTGGAGTCTCAACACTGCAGGCAGGTCTGTAAAAGTCATGTTCAAATAGTAGACCACTACGTGCAACAAGAGTCCACGAATTAACAAGGAGCTATACGCCAAGAGCAGAATGCATTCTTATGCTGCACAAAAAGCGTGTTCCAAATTTTCTTCAAATTCAGGGATTTATCTAATTATAAATTTGGAACTTAAATGGAACTTCTTATTTAGAAAACTTGGCTTCAACTTTTTTTAAAAAAACACCTTATAAATAGATAAATAAAAACAGAAAAGAAAGCCTTGATTCTACTACAGTAATGGCAACTTGAATCTATAATATCATGTTAAATAATACATTTATGAATAATAGTTATTTCCATCATGGCAACTAAAAGGTTTTCTTATGTGTAATAAACTCATATTCTGACCATCTCAAAAAAGGAACTTAACAAAGATGTCTTCTAACAGTTTCAATACCCACATAAGAAATATTTGCAATATAACATAAGAACTGTACCTTGTATTACATTCAATACTTCATTGGATGATCGTTTTCCCATAATAATAAGGAAAAGCGGAAACTGATCTGTCTTCTGAGTTCGAATAGTTTGGGCTACAACACTCCCGAAGTGTCTAGTGCACATCGTCAGAAACCTACATAGGAAAAAAAATATATACATTAGTTTACATTGTAGATTTTTTTAAGTTAGTGTTCAAAAAATATTCAGCAGTTTAATTGTGTGCTATCTACTATTTAACATCCAGGCCTCTGTAATCTATAAGGAATTCTAGAGTTATTTACTCCTTTTTTATGATTATCGCAATATTTAAAAATATGATAAAATAACTAATAACTGTCAGAGGCAGTGATTTCATTGATGGAGAATTCCATTTTCTCTTGCATTATTCTTCAAACTATAATACAAAGCTAAAGCCCCCCAAAATAATCATTCTAAACCAATTGTTAAAAACTTCTGAAGAGGAACTAAGTGAAGATGTTATCTAGCAGGCGTGAAGAAGTGCAGAATTAGTATCGTTTCATACAAGAAGCACAATTTAACAATGAACTATTGCACAAATGTTTTTATAATCGCAGAATTAAAACAAGGTACTTCAGAATTGTATTTTCTTTTGTACTAGTGCCCTGCCAGTGACAAACGTAGCAGTGTGATCTAAAAACAATAATTCTAAGCTTTTGACCAAAAAAAGCTCTCAGATATTAGCATATAGAAGTCTAGCATTAGTATTCTTAACACGATCTTGAATAAATGAAAAAACTGATAAAGCTTTTCTCTTCCATTAGAGGACTGTTTGAAATTAGCATTTCTTTCAAGAGAAAAGGGTAGCTTATGATATGTTTTCAGATCTGATGGTAAAAAGTAAATGTCATAATAATAATGAATTATGAAAGACCAAATGCAAATATAGAATGCTTTAATAAGATCCAATTTAATAAAGTCTGTAAAAATAATGGACTTTTAATAACATGGGTCACAAAAGGCAAAACAGTGGAAATTCTGAGGACTAGCCACTGGTACAGGCTTATTAATTCTTAATTATGTTCATGAAAGGCAACTTAAATCGTGTGTTTTCTTATGCCTTATGATAATATTTTAGGTAACAACTGCTCTGAAATGTATGCTCTAACTGAAGTGCAAAGTCCTGTTGTCACATGCATTAGAAGCCAAACCTATTTGAAAAGACAAACTGCATTGAAATGTCAAGTGCTCTAAATCATTTGTTATCAAAAGATACTGAAAAGATTCAGAAATGGAATTCTGTAATCAATATATATTCTAACTAATAATGTGGCTGAAAGCGGAGAAGCCTGATGAACACCACATTGGGCTTTGACTTGAAGGCACCTGAAATACGAAAAAAAATCCCAACTCGAAGCCAACTTGAACTATAACTGTAACCATACTTGACAGGAAGGCAACAAACAGAGATAGCCACTAAGTGTTTCAACGCCATCAAGGTTACCGGCAAACACCTTTCCTTGCCTCCTTCTTTCTCCATCTCTCGCAGTTCGGGGAATGACACGGAATGACAACAGATAGTTACAAGCAACCCAAATGACCGAGGGAATTAAGGGACTGATTTACCAGAAATATCTAACTAAAGACATACTATGCCGTTAAGACAAAATAAAGTGGCAATAAAGTCTGGACATACAAATTCTTAAGCAAAATAAAGCTTTTTTTTTCATTTTCATTTCCAAGTGGGAATAGTTAAATAAATTCCTAGATTCACAGAAGTCAATGGTGATGTCCTATGGCAAGCTGACCTCTGTAAATCGAGGATTTCACTCCTAGAAGTAATGAGATAAAATAGGGATAGGAGGCAATTGAGCCAAATTCCTGAGATCTACGTAATAAACCTGCTGAACAGTCTTCAATGCTCTGCAGAATCAAAGCAACCCAGGTTCCACGGGAAAAGCAAATTATTTAACTGAAGGGGAAAAAACACTGCAGAGGATAGCCCTAGGAGGAGCAAAACCAGCAGAGACTAACAAGTCTATCACAAGATTAGTCATAGTAGTCAAAAGCGCTTTTTTTTTTTTTCTTTTTAGATCAATTCCCCATTTACTCAAGCCACCGCACAGTCTTCCAACATGCTGGTGATGGGTCTGGGATCTGCGTGCCCGGCATGCTGAATGGACTAGCTAGTTCAGTACATTAAAAGATTTCCCAAACAGTTTTTTTTCCAGAGGATTTTTTTTTTATTCAGCCAGTGCCGCTCGTGTACCACAACCAACCCCGACGTGAGAGCCCCCAATTCCCCACTGTGGTCCCTTCGTCTGGCCCGGCCAAGCACCGGGTGCTGTACTTTCAGGCCCCTTTACCTTCCGCCACGCTCATATCTTGCAAAAAAAAAAAAAAAATAAAATAAAAAAGCCTTTTCTATGCTAATATATATTAGCTTCAGAAGCACATGACTAGGATCAAAACAATTTGGGGCTGTAACCAGTCTCTTATTCTACACATCACGTGGCGGGATTTTCTTTTGCTCCTCCGAAGAGGAGCGTGCCAGCTCCTTCCGTGGCATCTCCAGAGCTGCCGAGGGAACTGCCTGCGGAGCTCATCAAAGAGCCAGATGTCCCCGCAGGGAGAAGTGTTTTCCACAACAAGCTGGATCACTGTGATCTCCCACCAAAAGTGGAAATAGAGGAACACTGCCAAGAAGGGAGGGAACATGGCACCCTACTAGTCCTTTTATTTCTAAATTACAAAAAAAAAATTCAAGGAGGGAGAAGTATGAGAAAGGTGAAAAAAAATTATGAAGGAAAAATCCATTAAAAAGCACTCTTGAAAGTTACAAAATTAAAGTTCATCAAAAAAGTAAGAGTTTTGGCAGAGAGTGCCATTTCTTTACTTCTTTTGTGGCTTGTTAGCAATGAAAGCAGCAGCTATTAGAGCTACAAAATAAACAAACACAGCCACTGACCAGGGCTTGACAAATGCAAAAGCAAATGCTAAACAATTACAAATTTATCTTAATTTTTTAAACGCAAGTAGTTTTGAAAAGGTATTTTAGACATAGCACTCCTCCTAGTTAAAAGCAGCACGCAGTAAAACAGTTACTCTGGTGAAACGAAGATGTTAATTTTAGGCATTGCAGATAATTGCACAACCTTTATCCCTTCACATGCACTCTGAGATAACCTGTAAGGACAGTTACCATTTCGGCAGCATATTCGCTAACACTTTGCTTCTCAGACTACAATGGTATCATTCCATAACAGCTAATATATGAAAAATGATATAAAAATATATTTTGGCACAACATTTTCTTGTCATTTTACCATGAAGCGCAAATTATTTCCTATTTCTTTTAAAAAGCTTTTAAATAATGCAATTATGGAAAAATAACAACTTTTAAAAATCTGGCTTTTTTGGTGTAAAATAAAAGTTTAAAACGTGACTGCATTTCAAAACAAAGGGAATTCTGGTTGCATCTAAAGCCTACAGTCTATAGCAGCCCTTGATTTGGGTATGCTGTACGGGATGCTTGGGTTCAGTAACAGTACGTTCTGCTGGGAATATGCAGCTTTTAGTTTTTAAGAATATGTGTTACCTCCACTGCTGAACCCAGTCTCGGGTTTGATCTCCAGAAAGCTTCTGATCTATAGGACACATAGCTACGTCTCACCTTCATGGGAGCAAGCCCAAGGGACAGAGACTTCGCGGGTTGGCGCGGGCTGGTTGGGCGCAGCCGCGACCCGGCGCCGGCCGGGACCCTCGCAGAACTGGGCGTACGAAGATTGAAACGTGCTTCCTACCACTTAATCCTGACATCAGGTGCTGGATTATCATTTTTGTCAAAATCACAGAGAAATGACAGTAAGAGAGCCCCTTTGCTCAGGAACCTCCTTGTACAAGGCAGAAATCCAGTGTGTCATTCTTTACATATAAAAGTCAAAAATAAAACTGCCACTTAGAAGTGGCAGATCTCAAATCACTAGGAGAGTTTTGTGCTTACTAGCTTTGCAAGTAACACTGAGCAACCAGGAGATGAACTATCTGCAGCTCATAATTCATACACAGTGAATGTGCACATTGATGAAAAGTTTAACTCCATGCAGAAACACAGTGAATAATAATAAAAAAAAAACTATCTGGAAAACAGGAAAACATATAAAGACAGCAGAGTTTTTGGGTGGTATAAGTTGATTAGTCTTTCGTTATCATTATTATAATGACTGGAATTATCTCATCATTTCCTTATGCGTCTCCTGCCCATGTGTTAGGTATATTTATCCGTTGTTTCTCATTTTTGTTATTCTTACGAACAGGATCTACTGCAGTGGAGTCTGGATCCAAGATTACATGTGATCCCTCCTTACCACACCAGCAATAAGACAAACAAACAAACAGCGATAGTAAATACTTCAGAAAAATGTAATGTTCCTTTAATATGTCAGTTTAAATGATTTGGTAAGGAGTCACTTCTTGGCGCTTTCCGGTAAAAAGGAGGTCTGAATTACTGATTTAAGATGACAGTTGTACTTAATCAAATCAAACTTAACAATCTCTCCCCAAGACTAAAGCAAAGGCCCAGCCGACCGCCCTCCTGAGGCGAGTACCTTGCTTCAGTGCCTAAAATTTGCTGGGATGGATCCAGGCTTAGATGCTGCATTGCACCAGCAGAGAAGGCAGCTCAGGAGTTACCCGGCTAGTTTCATCAACGGAAAAGAAGGGGAAGAGAAAGCCCGGTCCTGGATTTTGCAGCACAACGCAGATCTTTGATGACGCGTTGCAGGCCGTGCTACGTTTTTTAGGGAAGATCCCTAGAGAACAGTGTCACTGCTAAGAGCCGCTTCTCGGGGCCACCTCCTGCTCCGCTGTCACACGGACAGTGATGTCCCCGGGTTCAGTGCTGTTCCTGAGCAGCAGATTAAAGGAGCTGCGGAAGCGGCAGCGCTCTGCTAGGAGCATCCTCAGTGCCCACACCCAGCAGCTCCCACGCTGTCCCATCTCCCAGTGGGAACGGGCTTAAACTGATTCCTGGTTAAAAACTCTTTTGGTAGAGGAAGGGTTTAAAAAGAATCAAAGAATTAAAGCAACAGTGTTGGAAAGAATTGAAAATTCTGAGATTCTGCTGCACTTCTATTAAAAATGCCTACAGCACTACTGCCTGCTTCCCTTATCGCTAAGCCATGCACTGAGCAATTTTCTCTTTCCACAGAAAAAGGTGGTAACTGCCACTGCTTTAAAAAACACGGACACCTACTGACTGGTAACGTGACTGAAACCAAACATTAACTGCAGCAGAGAACAGGCACTGAGCAGCATCAATTTTCAGCTATCTACTGGAATCAAACTGGTAATACAGCTTGACAGGATGAATAGCTCTGCATACATCCCCAAATCAATCTAGCTTCTCAAGACCTTATGAATAAAATAAAGATGACCAACAGTCATGGTATAGTACGGTTATAGAAAAGATAGTCGCATCTAAAAAGATGATTCCAGCTCATTTTTTGTTAACCAAGTAAACTTGCAGAACGAAGCTATGGCAGAGCAAGCTGGGTTTTGCCACTGCCCGGTACACCTGGTCTGTGCAAGCAGGGATGCCGCCTGCTACATTTTGAAAGTTTTTTGCTATGTTCCTATAAAAATAAAAGCTCTCCTTTGCTTTTGTGTTTCTCAACCCTCCATCGCTTCCCAGCCCCAAAAGGTTAATTAAAAGGCTTGTTACCCTGTCCACAGCCAAGTCCTGCTCAAGAACCAGCAGCAAGACAAAGCCAACAACCTCTTCTAAAACCTCTGTCAGTCTGAACTGCTGTTCAGTTCTCAGCCTGGGTGATGCTGGGTTGAAAAATGAGTTTATTCATGGCCAGAACCATGAATAATCCCAAGGCCTGTCTGCCTTAATGGAACGGTAAAACTTCAGAAGTGGCCGTGAAAAAGGAAAGGTGCAATTTTTTTCTTGATCATGAAGAAAATTATGACGGTTATTATATATACAAATCCCTAATTATTTTTGATGATAATTTTATACCATGTGAAATCAACGTAAGTCTCACTAAAATGTTAAGGCAAAAGTAATATTTTTGTATTAGGTATTTATATTACAAATTTAAAAACTGAGGCAATGAAATGCTGTATTTAAATAAGCTTGCTCTCTGCAGCCTTCATAACACAGAGTTAATGTCTTACCCACATTTCTAAGGTTGTAACCGTAGGCTCAAATAGGAGGGAATGAGGAAGACATAAGGTACAGCTGAAACTTAAAAGCTACCACTCTATCAGTGGGCTAAAAGAACGCCAAACCAGTGAGTACAGGCTTCTCCAGGGAGGTCCCCAAATGCGGCCTTGAAATCCTAAAACCTCCAGGAAACCGGGCTGCCTGGGGTGGCCAGATGCGCGTTGAACTTCGGTGCTCCACGCCGCCCTCGGGAGGTGCCCGCTCCTGCGTAAGCTGTCCACGGCGAGTGGAGACTTCCCAACCTGGGGGCTCCCGTTCGCATTTTAGAGAAATGCACAAAATGGCCTGGATTAAACAGCGTGCATATCACATGCAAAATATTGAGGGATTCAGATTAAAAGACCACAATCTTACCCACGTTTTCTTTATGCAAGAGTAAAGCCTAGAGGAGCGAGCTATCTAACTCTTCATAAAACATGGAAGATTTAATTTCATCCTGCAAGGTTCAAACAGATTAGGTAAACACTTTATAACCCCATTCAGTCTAAAACACCTCCCTCTAGAAACTCATTAATCCATCCTCTCAGATACCACTGGACTGGACACCAGGCAAAATGATTGGTAAAAGTATAAATAAAATATACCTGGACCTCTTGCTCAAGTGCAGCACTAAAAAAGGAAAGCACAAGCTTTACTTGCATATCAGTAATGCTTTTGATTACTATCTGTCATCCTAGAAAGATGTGTAATGTAGGGTTTGCTAAGGTTCACTACAATTAGATTTAATAATAACTGAGATAAGAATAGAGAATATGTCTAGTTATTTTACAGACGACAGTAAGGTGGGAGAAGCTCCAAGAACACTGAAAGTCAGGAGAAGAACTCAGAATAATCTTCACGAATCAGATAAATGATCTGACAAATAAAATGCAATTCAGCAAGGTCAGTGAAAGTCTCTTGAGTAGGAGGAACAATTGCACAAATAAAGAATAAGAATCAAGCAGTAAGGTAAGAGGAAAAGTCAGGATGTGAAAAAGGCAAGCATCATCTTGGGGTGCTTGCCAAGCCAAACAGAGGCATGGTTTGCAAAGCATGCAATAATTCTCTCTCTGTAATAAGAACTGAGAAGGCAGTTTTAGGCGCTGCACACCAAGAGAGATGTAGATCCATTACAGAAGGTCCAGATGAAGGCTGCAGTAATAATCACAAGCCTAAAAAGCACGAGCTACAAGCAAAGGCTGAAGGAATTAGGCTTTGTCCAAGGAGCCTGCAGGAAAACACAACGGCTGCATTCAAGTTCAAGGAACGAAGCAACCGAAAGGCAGCGAATACCTTACTGCCCCCCACGTGGGCCGGGATGCAGCTGCCACGAGGCCAAGGCCAAAGCAGAGTCATGGTAACCCAGGGAGGACGAGACATGTTGCAGGTACCTCTGTCCCCCCAGGCACCCTGCAGCACCAGTGATATTCACCCTTTTCTGCTGCATTTTAGTACAGCTGATTCTGCCTTCACCCGCTGAAATTCTTCTGACAGTCAATTTAAGCACGCCTCTAGATGTGGCTGAATTTCTTAACTGCTTCAGTCCCTTCTGGCATGAGACTTCCCTGGTGCCATTGAGCGCTCCTGCATTTTCAGCGGAGCCGTGAATCACCTTCTTCGTCCTCAAAGCCCGGCAAGCCCATCTCGACTACCTGTTCCCCTGCATCGCTTTTGCATGGGACACCACAAAGTTTTAGTCTGTCACATTTTCTGTTCAGCAAGCTTAATCAACTATGCTGCAGCTTGAGCGCAATAGGATAGAACTTGTTTTGGGCTTTGTTTTCATAAAGGCGATTTAAAATTTTATGCTTGCAAAGTTAGCAGTTTAGTAAGTTTATGTAGTTTAACAATTTTTTTTAAATGATCTCAAGGTATCAGTATAGGCACGTATAATGATACACTGAAAATCCTGATCAGACCAGCAGAGAAACTACTTTTTATGTATAGTTGAGTATTACAGAGACATCTATACCTTACCAATCACAATCAAATAAAAACCAAGAGAGAATGCATTTTAAGTTTTCCAAATTTGGACATTTTTAGACTACCAATGTGAAATTACCTTGAAGTATACAAATATTTAAGCAGGGATAGTTTACCTTTTTTGGTGAGCGTATAATAAACAGTTTAACCATCATCTATATACAGGCTGTTTTGTTCTCCATCTAAAGAGACAATCACCTTTTATTCTTTTCCTTTTTTCTTCGTTTCAGTGCTATTAGGAAACTATTCACAAGTGCAGCCCTGAACAATACTGTGCAGTAATTATGACTAGACGACAAAGAGATGCGAACAATTACTGAGCCCATTTTGAAACCCTACACTAATAAAGTCATTAGATGCTGCCCTTGCCATGAGCCTTCTAAGAGCTTCTGAAGTTACCAGACCACACGGCATTGTTCCCTAGGACAATTGCTGCTGGCAGAATGCAAACCTTGAGTTAAACCATGCTGCAAATTGATCTTGACATTCTGTTAAGACCGCCACTAAAATCAAAAGCAGAGGAGAAAAGGAGAAAATGAGCGGGTGGGATGTAATCATGGAACAGAAGGGTTCCCTCCTCACCTTCTTTCCTCTTCCTCCTCAAAACAAGCCATACAGAAAATGACAAACTCTCCGGGTGTTTGAGAACTTTTATTTTTAAAGCATTAATTAGACTTTTGACCTGTTTTTATTGACTGGCACTGTATTGCTGTTAAAGTAAATTAAGCAAAATATTGCAAAATACAATAGATAAGATTTTCACACCCTTCTGTTGAACCTGAGTAAGGATTTAAAGCACAAAGAACAAATCCAACAGTTTTACAGGTAACATATGCAGAATTTATTGTCGCTCCTTAAGAGGCAGTCACAAATTAACACTCACCGAGTCCAGCACATGCGGACCGCACACCTGCAATATAGTTGCTGAAGGATCAAACAGGATTGGGGAGCTAGAGCAATATGGTCAACTGGTCTTCATCCAGGCATGCATCATTCAGTAGGTTTGTATCAAGGGTCAGCAACTGTGAATATGGCTAATTACTTGATGACGGAAATTGCAGGTAAAGACAACCTGCTGCTGAGAAGTGCTTTAGCCAATTAACTCTTTCCTAAGATTAAGCAAAGTGAAAAACTATCATTTGAACATTAAAACTAACAAGTACCTGTCATCAGAGCTGAGGCAACACCTTGAAATATAGCACCCAAGGGCAAAGACAGCAGCAGAAGCAAAAAACCTGCTGCAGACTTTCTAGTTACTTTTTTATGGATTTGGTATTACTTTGCTTGGCAAACATCATATACATTGGAAGTCTGTTAATATTACATGTAACGTGTGTTGGTAAATGTGGAGCTTACAAACATGAGAGTGTGTGTGGATTTGTGTACATGTACTTACGTATCTATGTCTATGTCCTGGATATAAATATACGAACTGCTTAATTCATGTTTGTGTATTTAATGAATTACCAAAAATAGTTATGCATGTGTTTGTGTATAAATTTATATACAGTTTCTATATACACAAACATAATTATATTATAACAATAGCGTTTAGTCGAGCTATTTGAAACTAGAAGATGCCAGAACTACAGTTGCTCAGCCCAGGGGACGGCCCAAAGCTGCTGCAGCCGCGTGCGCAGCCCAGCAGGCCGGGCCAGGACTGTCAACATTGCCAAACACAACCACCGCTGCCGTGACAGCTCCTGTAAGCCTATTTCTGCTGTTTGGAGAATGCCATGGTAGCAAATCTTTACAAAGCAGGCAAGGGAAGGCAAACAGTGATTACGATTCACCCTAAATTGAACAGAATAAAACAAGAAAGTAAAAGCTATACCTGCATACGTGTAGCTTTGTTTTTGGTTTTTTTTCTTTTTTTCTTTCAGAATTTCAAAAATGTAACTACTAGTGCTTCTAGGAAAGGTAATCTTTTAAAACAGAAGTCATCATTTACGCTAACCCGGGGCACTAGCGATAACGGTACACCCGTGCACAGACATACTCGCACCCCCTTCCAGGACGGGAAACCCGCACCGAAGGTACCTCCCTCACACTCCCAGTAATCCCAGCTGAACATGGTGCCACCGCTTTGCTTAGCGCCCAGACCCTTACTGGGAACGGAGTACACCAACAACGGAGTAACCTGCCTCGGCCTTTGCCAGGAGAGCAGCAGGCTGCACAGCCCCCAAACTGGGTTTGGGCCAGCTGGGCATCCTGATCACTCCGGTGTTCGGACTACATTCGTGTTGGGGAAAAACTCACAGAGGTAGCACAAAAACTTCGCTATTTTCTTTAATAAAAGAAGTCACCACAAATAGCAAAATCTGGTGACAAAATATTTTTTGGGGGGCTGGAGGAAGTGTTCTTCATATAAGCAGGCATCACAACTGTTGTTATCGCGGTGTTATGCTATTAATAATGATGAACAGGAGGGAGTACCCGCTGCTACACGAGAAAGGCAGCTTTACTGATTAACGAAAACAACGTGCTCAGCCCGCGCACGGAGAGCTGGCCACGCTGCGGCCACGTCTCCTGCTCCACCCTCGTAGCGCAACCCAGCATCAGCCCCTTCACGCTGCCAGGGCTCGCAGAAGAGTCCCAGATTTCATCCCTGAAGCAGGAAAAGGACAGTGAAGAGCAAGGAGAAACTCAGAATATTCAAAAGTGTTTTTGTGAACGTAAGCAAGTGCTTAAACCTATTTGAAATCTTTCTTCACGCCACGCTGCAGTATTGAAAACCTGTCTTTTATTCCTGACGTCGAGGGGTCCCTGCTGATTACGGCAAATAAATTAAGCTCCTCTGCCTTCCCACCCTGGCTTTTCCACTAGCGCAACTCTACTAGCACCAGTAAGTTGCTCTTGGGTTACCCGGGCACGCAGAAAGCAGATCCTGCTGCTGTTATCTTCTCCCCATTCAGGTAAAAGGATCCAAAGGCGCCTGCGTTTGCAGGGACGCACAAGAGCCGGGCGCCAGGAGCACGGGCGTTCAGCCCCAGGCGAAGCGCAGCAACTGGAGAGCGGTACCGAGCAGTTACTTACGGGAACGCCGCCGTGCACCGGCACTTTCCGAACAGGGGAGGCTGCGCCGTGCCCCCTCGGAGAACTCGGGGTCTAAGGAGCAGGATGTGACACGAAACACGAAGGAAGAAATTATTCTAACTTGAGCCAGCATGTCTTGTTTATCCCTTGGTATTTTTTGACCTCACTGTTAATATGACAGTTTCTTTGTTGTTGTTAAGAGAGAAAGAGAAAAAAATGAAGGCTTAAAACCCTATCATGCTGCACAATCAGGGACCAGATTCATTGAGAATAGCTATAAAGCCTTAAACAAGCCCTTTATTTTGTGTTTTAAAAAGTGTCATAAGGAGTTAATAGGACACAGCTGTACAGGCTCTTTCTAACAAGCAGCTTCTGTCGCTTTGGTCACCACAGGTGTCTCTCTAACCTGCAAACTCTTATTACTAGTGTATCAAAGTTGTGCTACTTAATAGATTTCTTTAGTAAAACACAACAAAGCAATTATATGGCTGTTGATCGTCAGTCACCAAAAAAGCCCTCAAACACAGTTTTTCAAAAGAAACTACACTGCAATTTTTTGTCATTGTAAAATAAAAGAAACTAGAGAATTAAAAAGGAAACCGAACAATAGAACAGCAGGCAGCCAGCTGAACTGAGCCACTACAGATGGTTTAGAAATAGTGTTTCCTTCTACACCAAGTTGAGGGATAAAAGAAAAGGAGGAGGCTCCTTGCTGCCAATGAATGGCAATGCCAAAAGACTTAAGCAAGTTTCCAGCCTGTATTTGGTCTCATGAAAGAGCCTAGATGTTTCTTTTTCTCTCACGCGCATTTTTTTTTGGTTTTACTATTTTTTTAATCTGTTTTTGTCATTGCTTTTTTTCCATAGTGTCTTTAACTGTCACTTAATAAACCTAGAATAACTAAAACAAGGAACGCAACGGCTGATTCGTGCAACGGCGAAATGCAGAAGGTTGAGCTAGGAATTCCCGTGAAACAACAGTGTCATTTTAAAAGTATATTACTAGGCAAAGCGATTGAGCTCTTCTCTCTTACCCACTTTCTTTAAAGAAATACGACGAATAATTACATATTTAAGAATAAGAATGTATGAACGATACAATATACGATAAACGATATAAGCAAATCCAATGTCTTCCAAGCCATAGAGCAAAAGGAACATATATCTGCATTTTTAATTGTTCAATAATCAATGGAATTACGTAAAAAATGGTAAACTTATCCCAGGCCAAGTGACTATAGCCTCTTTTGTTGAAAAATTAGAATAATCGTCATTATAGCTATATACTCAAAACACTATCCTGGGAAGCAGTAGTCTTCTGTATAAATAGAAGTGATAAAATAAAGTCCAAGTTAGAAAACCAAACAGCTCTGCTTTCTAAACATAAT
Organism: Rhea pennata; assembly: GCF_028389875.1. Taxonomy (NCBI): domain Eukaryota; kingdom Metazoa; phylum Chordata; class Aves; order Rheiformes; family Rheidae; genus Rhea; species Rhea pennata. The sequence goes on along the minus strand of NC_084670.1, from coordinate 7,935,923 downwards.
CATTATTTTTAAGTACATTATGATCAACTGTTAAATAATTGCAGGAGATAAATGTCTTCATATAAAGATATGAAAATTCATTGCTAATGTACAAGAAGGAGGAATACATAGATTTTATTTCTTAACTCGTCAGTAAAATGATGGTCTCTAAGAAACAGGATAGCATTTATTAATATATAAAATTAAAAATCCCCAAACACTGCCAAGGGTATCTTCTGGAAGAAAACTGGAGAGTTAATAAAACTTCATAGGAATTATTAGCTTTAATTTTCTTTTTGTAAAATCTGTTTTTAAATAATGCATTAGTTTAAATTTATATTAAAATTTAATATTAAATTATTAAATTATATTAAAAAAATCAATAACAACAGTAGTTATTATTGCAAAAGTGTACCCAGACACTTCTAATGCAGTTACACCTATGTACATACAATCAATGTCATATGGCAGAGCACTGAAGCATGTTCCAAGAACTGTTTGCAAAATAAACTCAGAAAAAAAAAAGGGGGGGAAGGGGAATAATTTGTTGAGCTGTTTTTCCTACATAGGAATAACGAAGGAGAGGAGGGTCCAACACCCAAGCGGCGTCAAACAGCACAGCTTCACTGATCAGCTGAGAACAAGCACGAAGCTTTTCGTTTTAATAGACACCACGCAACAAAACATCAGCTACACAGAGATGACGCAGAGAAGCTCTTCCCCGAGAGGAGCGCGGCTCGGCCCCCTGTTCGAGCGGCCTTACCTTGCCCTGTTTGCTTCTTTCGTCATGTCCCATGCCCAGGTGATGAAGTTCTGACTCAGGTAGGAGACAATGGATTCGGCACAGAGCATCTGGGAGCAGAACACGTTGGTCAGGACGCTGTCGTCGTGGTGGAGGTAGATAGCAAGAAGCTTTCTCTGCAAGGACAGGGGAAAACGGTGAGCAGTGAAAAACTTCCTCGGACTATTTAGGAATTGAAAATTGCAACTGTGGGTTTGTGTGTTTGTACACCCAACGGTGCTTACAGACAGTGTGCACCGAGTCTCTCAATGTGCACACGCAGAAGAAAAAAAAACCCTGAAACCAATAGATTTCAAGGCAAAATGGTCCATCCCTCTAAATCTGTAAGTCTCTTTCTTTTTCTTTTTAAAAAAGGTTATTTGCCTAAAAATGTTTAGTATAATTCTCCTGAAGAAGGAAAACATCCCCCTTGAAACAACAGTATCCAGGACACTAAACAAATACATTTATAATCAACTTAGAAAGAATGACGGCGTATTATAGCAGCCCATCTATAGCCATGTAAAAGAGCAAAATTAGTAAGTACCAATACAAACATCTACGGTCTGAGGCTGGTGATGCGACACGCTGGATGTTTTGGCAGCTCCTCATCCTGATGCCCACATACAGGATGCCCTCGCAAGCCCGTCTGCCGGCAGGCAAGAGGCCGTGGGGCCGCACGGCGCCGCAAGCGCGCGGGACCCGAGCAGGGACACAGGACAGATGAGTGAATCCCGCACCGCGTTTGCACGTGCTGACATACCCCATCGCAGCTACCGTGCTAGCAAAGGCCACCTGCTGAAGGTGACACCTGTGCCTGGTTCTCCTGAAACCCTATCAAGGAACAGCAGAGCTTTTGCTGCCAGCAGCGTATGGCTGTGCTGCGTCCCCATCATATTCTCAGAGCACCTTCTGGAAAGCAAGCCTGTGTGTACCGAAAGGTAGCACGCAGACTGAGAAAAATACAGGGAAACTATGGGCTAGGAAAGAGCTGTATCTGCTCTTCGATGAATGATGAACATCATTCAGAAAAATTGCAAAGTTCCACCCTTTCTTCTCACTCTGCAAAAAATATGTATTATTTAGAGACAATACAGTAAATCATGTTTTCAGACTTTCTTTAAATAGTCATTTCCATCTCTTCATCACAAGGAATACTGAATACCAGATATTGATGTGTACTGAGATGGCAAGACACGGGATGCAATTTTGAGACAAGCTTTCTTATAAACAACAAAAAAGTATGGCTATAACCTCATACACTGGCTTTGGATAAAACTTAATGACTGTTTAAAAAAAGAGGAGTACATTTAAACATTAGACTTTGGAAAGGGGATTAGCAATTTTCATTAATGTTTGTCTAATTTAATTTAAATGTTCTTCAGCCCCAAGTACACATGTGCCAGGAGGGGCCACTAATAAGCCTAACATGCAGAGTTCCATATAAGTGCAGCCCACAATGTTGACTGAAACTAAACTTGAAAATCCAGGGCACTAATGCACAATATCAAGCAATAAAACAGCATTTCGGTGGTGATATTTAATTTAAAAAGAAGAAAGAGGCAGGGGAAGATCAGGCACTGTCTGTTTTTGAGGATCAGCCATTCTGCATTTCAAAGCGTCGATCCCTGCAATATCCAGGTTACTGTGCTAGAATCTCAACTATTATATAGCAGTTGTAAGAGAGGGAGGGCAAAGATGTGTTTACTCAGTGATTAGGGCCTTAGAATAAGCCTCTAGCTCCTAGAGAGACAGCTCACCACTTATTCATTTGGACCAATTCACAAAGCCTAGAAAGATTAAACATCCATGCTGAGAAGACAAGCGAATGCAGACGGTGAAAAAGAAATAAAAATTCTTTAAAAACTCTGAGATGACTTCATTATTTTTTCCACAAGGAAACTTTAGGAAAGTGTTTAGTTAGAGAAAAACCCACATTGACCTCTCTCTAAACCCTTAATCTTTCCTTTGTGGTGGCACTGCTTTGTGGTAAGCGGATGGCTTTGCTCTCCTCTTTTCACTGGGAGCGGATAGAAAAAAAGGCTCTTGAGAAACACTTTTAGTTCCAAAGAAACAACCCCATGAAACTGTTAAATATGAGATTCCATACAAGCGAATGTTTCAAAATATGTACAGTTTTAAGCTTAAAGGTTTAGGGACAAATTTTGGTAAACAAAACAGGCACACAAACAATGGATGTTTACATTTGAACTACTTTATAAGTGAATGTAGGGGTTTTTTGTTGCATCAACAAATCACGGCATGCAAAGACTAAAGTCCATCCTATAAAACAGATTGTACCTGCATCTGATAATTTGTCCAAACTGTTAAGGTCAGGCTTAGGCATACTGCTAGGACAAAAGTAAAGAGGTAGCGGCAAGGACAGAAGCTGAAACACATGATTTTGAAAAATCTTAACAGAAGTCGGGAGTATTTTTTGCTTGGAAAAAATGCATTAGTGTAAAAGACTCATGGCTTGGAGTTCTGTTTTGTTCTGGTTTTTTTTACTAACCTATGATAGTATATATTTTATAAACAGGGTGTTTTTGTTATTTCAAGACTTTGAGAAATCAGGAAAAAATCTGTTTTTTTTTTAGTCAATACTAATAAAATAGCTCTACTAAAATGTTGAACTGTATTGATGTCCATAGAAGAAGGCTACTAACAGAAATCCAGTATTTTTGTGTATTCAAAAATATAATTAATTGGGGGGGGGGAGGAAGTGGAGAGGTATTTAGTATAAGATTTTAACAAAGAAAAAAGCCCAGCAGGGAAGAACTCTTGCGAGCCCTTAGGAAGGTATGACACACGGAAAAGGTTCACAGCGCTGAACAGCTTTTGGCCTTCCAAAAGCATTCATGTGCTTAAACCGTCAAGAGACGCATTTTTCATAACACGCGGGTGATTCAAACCAGATAGTCGTATCCTGGCATTTTCAAAGCAACCTGGCCGTAGGGGTTTGGGTTTACAAACACACTCAGGAGTCAAGGTCTCATCAACGTCAACAGGATTTAAGATACTGCTTTAACTCTAAGCTCTAAGTCGCATTTATCTCAAAGGAACAAGGGCCACCTGAAAGTGGCACTAACTCCTTTTCAGCAGCTTGGACACCTCAACACTTTCGAAACTCTAGCTCTTGAGTAACTTTTCTGAAAACCTCTGCTGTGGTCGGACTGTGCAGTCTCGCGGGCTGCATGCGGCAGAGGGTTGCCTTGCCCCTGCTCCGGCACCTCGCACCCAGGTATCGGTGGGGAAGCGCTGCCACCCCTCCGGCCCCAGGGCTGGCCCGGCCCTGCCGCGCTGCGAGACGGCGATGGCCCGCGGCCAGGACGCGCAGGACAGCAAGGGTCAAGCCCGGCAGGAGGTTTGGTCCTCCCAGCCACAGTCTCGCACCGCGCGCCTGCTCCGCTCATAGCGGCTTCCTGGATGCACGCCTTCACGCTGTCCTTCCCCCCGTGAGATGGAAGCACGTTCAAGGTCTTTGCTATGTACCAAAATACTGAGCCATCAACTGGTCGATGTTTGCGTTTTGCATCATTTGATGGGGCTACGGAAGAGTTAACGCATTTGGTACGGAAAGAGAAGAAAAGAAGGAAAAGTTGTCACTGAAGCAGAAAGAAAAACAGATCTTAATTAGATAGATTAAACTGTTAATGAGTAATGAGATATCCAAACTTCTCAGCCAGTTTCTAACAACATGAATAAGTCAGTGATACCTAAAAACATGAAATGGAATGAGAATAGTGATACAACCATAGGGGTGAGCAAAGCCACGGACCTGCATGGCTATGTCTGAATCTCAGGTTTAGGAGTTCAAGTAGAGACTGAGACAAAACCGTTCACTATGTTACATCTGCTAGAGGCATGAATGTTCTTTCAAGTTGATAAGCTAATGAATCGAGATCTTCCTTTTTCTTCCAAGTTTTACATAGTGAGAGCTAATTTAAATGAACAAAGGGACACGTTTTCACATCCTTAAGCCTTTGAAGTGAACAATCTGATCCACCTCTCTAAGGTAATCCCGGAGACCGTGCGAACAGTCAGCTCGGACACAGCCTCTTCTTCCTGGGCAGAATGCAACCCTTCTCTCACCACGGTGCTATACCTCCAAATTTACTCCACTTTGAAAAGGGATCAAAGCAGGATCACTGATCTAGGAAATCCTAAATTCTTTAGAAGCCTTTAGTACTGAAAGTAAAAAGTACAATAAATTACAATGAGGTATAAAATCATAGTTGAATAGCACTCTTACTTGTCCTTTTTGCAATTAAAATATCAAAGCCCTTAATAAAAATTTCTCTACCTGTGAACGTAACATCACTGGCTCCAAATACTTTTGTTCACTACAGTAACCATTAAAAACTGTTAACTTTACAATATTTATGGTAGAAAGTTAGTGACATTTATTTGAAGGAGCAAACCTTTAGGCAGAGATAATTACCCAAAATATATGAGGCTAAGATCCTGGAAAAATTCTTCACTGTCATTAAATGTTCATGCATTTGGTATGTACATTTGGTATGTACAAAACCCAAAAGACTGTGTTTTAGACAACCTAAATAAACTTCCACTATGTAATTTTAAGTACAGAGAGCACTGAAGAGATACCTGCAGCCAGGACTAACTTTTCAGATATGAAGGATTAAGCCATATAAAGGGTTTGTAGTCAAACAGTGAGATGATTAAGCTAGTATGTAGTAGTCAAAATTTATAAATGGTGATGATCCAAGAGTTCAGAATTAATTTAAGAACGAAAGGACAGAATTCTCAGCAAATACATCAGGCAAATATATCAGGAAAGAGAATGCAGGTGACTAACATGAGATTTAACTGGAATTTATCTGTTAATACCTAAAACCTTACTGTAGCTGCTTTACTCTTCTCGTGAGTATCTAGACTTACTCTTATCTATTCCTGTCCTCTACAGTCTCAACAGAACCGTGGGGCTTGGTGCTCAGGTTGCATTTACACTCAGTTGGGATCTGGAAACAAGTCATTTCTCCATCTAGGTCCCCTGGACCAAACCTCCTGGTTCCCCCTACGAAAGAGGTTATTTTCAAAGCACATCTAGCACACGTTGTATGATCAGGCCTCTCATAAAATGCAGCAGCAGCAATTTAATTTGATTTAAAATGTGCCTGGAGGCATAAGAAACAGTGCTGGTGCAGCTGTACTCCTTTGCATTGCTCCACAGCATTTAGGGAATAAATTGAAATTGGTCCTAAGAGGGACTATGACTTCAGCGTACTGGCCAGGGCACCCATCCAGGAAAGAAAAGATGACAAAGACAAAACCAAAGAACAGTCCTGCAAATGGGATCCAGAACAAGCTCCCTTTCTCCAGGCGTCTGCACCAACTACATAAAATAGGATCTGAAAGACAAGCTTGATTCTATCACTTCAAATTTCTCTTCTGAATGTGATTTAAAAGAGTACCTAAAACAACACTGAAGGAAGGTTTCATAAATTACACAGATAAAAATGATACTTTAAGTAGCCCTGCATGAAAGAATATTCTGCTACTGCTTGCAGAAATCAGCAAAGCACTGGATAAGAGACAAGAAAAAGCTTTTATCTGAACATGCCAAGAAGTAATCTTCCTTCGAGGTGTTCAGGAAACAAAGAACTCGCATGTGAGAGGAATAAATCTGCCACTAAACTAAAAGACAGAATTCAAAGAGAAGGAAAACATGGCTCATTTTCAGTATGCAGGAATATACGTTGAGGGGACAATACCAACCTGTGCTAAGAGAGATGTTTCGCATATTAAAAATCAGTGGACAGAAGGGCTGAAAGAGGAAGCAGAGGTGGATCTGGCAGAGGTACGTAAAAATAAGAGCTACTGAAAAGGTAAAGCAGGTTTCTTTACCCCTTTTCATAACAAAAGAGTAGCAATTACCTATAATAACGAAAAGGCAAACAAACTCTGGTAAAAGAAAATAGTTCAGTATTAATCAAGTAAACAGCCTCATTAGATTCAAGACAGAGATTAGGTACTAGCATTATAACAATACCGGTCTAAGTGAGGATAAAATCCCTAAGTTTCAAAACACAGCACATAAGCAAACTGCTTTCAGCTAGAGAGAAACCTCCTCCAAACACCTCGTGAAAAACTGCCCGTTATCAGGTTTTTCCCATGGCATCTGCTCTAGCTGTTTTTACATGGCACAGCCACGTTTGCGCTTCGTGGGCAGTCACGTCGGAGAAGTGCTTTCTTCAAAGGGGCACAAAAAGCAAAGTGAGAGTTTCACAAAGAAAGAATTTGTTTTTGCAATGAGCCCTTGTCTCTGTCTTCCTGACCAAATTAAAAAAAAAAAGAAAAAAAATTAATAACCAGAAGTTTTTCTCGTGTTAGATGTGTAACAAGCCTTGGAAATTGCCACCCCGCGGTCGGAACTATCAGGCTGCAGGCTGTAACTGGGGATTTCACTGCCAGTGACCAAGGGCATCAGCTGTTAACGGGAGGGCTCTGTATTCCAGCTATTTTAATTTGGGGCTAAAATCGCTACCTGAAGTAAGGCGTATCTGTCTTTTTATTTATTTATTTATTAAAGAAAGTCAAGTTCAGAGACGAACAGCTTTTAAGGTAGTGCCACATTCGACCTCGTTCCATTTCTCCTACCTAAAACTGGCATTTTCATGGCAGCAGCTGCTTTTAAGGAAAATAGACACCCATCCGATAAGTTAATCTTAACTATACAGAGGCTCGAAACAAAAGGCCATGATAATGAAAGCTGAACAACACACAGGTAACAGATAACTATTAAAATTTATAAAAGGTTATAGCTTCTTTTTCAAGTAGCATTTTACCAAATAATTATGGAATTACTATCCTTTCTAACACGTGGAAACAAAAGACACTAACATTTAACTGAAGAACACCTACTTTTCTTACAAGAATTTTAATCCATATTCTGTGTTTAAAATGTATGTTCTGATACAAGTGAATTTACTTAAGATAACCAGAATGAAACTATTTCTGTAAGAAGCCGCCAAGTGCATATATAACAGGTTATTTGCAAGGAAAAATTATCACAAATGCAAATTAAATACAAAACGGATGGCTGTCTCACTGGACCTGAACTGCAGAGAGCACCTTCTGCTCTGGACAGCACTGAGAATTTGTCAAGAAAAGGCTAAGATCTCTGAGCACTCTGGCTGCCAAGTGCTCTCAAATTAAATCAGTTTGAAGCGGTTTTCATTAAGATGGATTGAGTGTGGCATCGTGAGAAACACTCTATCAAATGTAGTGTTTTACTTAGTGATTAAGTATATACCAGTTGATGAAGCTACCCAAATCCTTCATAATCCCACCACTCCAATAAACATTTAATGAGTATATAAGTTCAAAAAGCCTAGCAGAGGATTTAAACTTTCAATCTTGTTTTTATTTACTCTTGGAACTCAATTTCTCACTTCAAGTGAAGAATGCTGGTGCCTGAAGCTCATCTGTTGCCCTGGTAAAATTAAGTGCCCACCACAGTATAAATGAGAGCATAAGACATACAGGTTGCAATTTCTCTTTAGCTTTTTCTTAACTACTATACATTTTCAATTATTTTATGAAATGCAATTATAAAAACATAAAATAAAGTGTCCCTTTTCTCAATTATGAATTCCAGGAGGCAGTGTGGAAAATGTTTGTTCATAGCAGGAAGAAATACAGTAAGACTAAATGATGTTTATACTTTTTGTACCTTTGCTTTAAATTTAAGATGTTACATAAAATAATGTCATTTGGTGGGAGAGTTCTGCGGTCAAGGGAGGATTCTGAAATTAAGTCAATATTTGCAAAAAATTTTTAAAGAAAAAAGCCATAAAAACAATACTTTCCTAAATATATTATATTATCCTGATGAGGTTCTAGTCTGACTCCATTGCAAAACAACAGAAATGCAAGGTGACAGGAATTTCACATGTAGCACATGAACTACTTTGAGGATTAAAAATCTAAGTAGTTGTACTGCATTAAAAATGGATTTGTAGGCATCAAATAATATTTATGAAAGCTTGTAATGGAGCCTCTTCTGTTAATCATTTCTGATGAAATGACACAAAGAGAAATTCCTAACTCAAGCACTTTTCATGTTCACTTCATCATCTGATCTCTTTTGAACATGCATTAATTTAATTATTGAGTTTTATTTAACATGCATTAGTTCAATTACTTCATTGAGTTTTATTTACTTTTTATTACTTTAATGAGTTATCATAAATTAATATTTTCCCACTGAATATTCTGTAGCAATTTATACTCTGAAATCCACATAAAGATATGAAAGTATCCACCAGACCGAGTGTGAGAAAACTATTTGTGTTCACAATATATCCAGTAAGTGTTAACTTAAGCTATTTAGTGCAGATTCCTAATCTTACTTATCTACATAATCTTACTCATAACCATACTTATCATAACATCCTGTTCCTTCCAATATGAATAACTATGGGAAGCCAAAACATTCATCATTTTAAAATCAAATATAACAACAAGTAAATTTAAACAGCATAATTTTCTTGTTTGTGTTTCAGCTTTATCTATGCTTACTTATGCAGGGGTTTGAGTTTCTCCTTAGTGAATTCATGTCACCAAAACTTAAATAAACTATTCCCATTCTAATTTTATTAAAATACTGATTTGACAACTGTGTATGGAATAACAGAAACCTGAGATGTCTGGCTGAATAGCCAGAAAAACTAAATAATAAAACGTTCATACTGGAACTTACTTGGCAAATAAAGGCTGTATAAAGAAATAAGTAGTACTGTATTTCAGAGACCTTTCCATTTAAATTTACAATTCCCTTAGCCATTCCTCATAGCAGTCACCAACATGCAACTTTGAACTTGTCAACCACAAGACTGCCAAGCCAGTGTTATCTGGCATTAGGACAGCATTACTTCAGGAAGAAAAGAAAAAGAGAGAGAGAAAAAAAATGTAGTTTTGATGACTGAAGGTCTCTAATAAAAATAAACTCCGAATAATTAGAAAGCCTGACATACTCACTGTCATTTCAATAGAATTCAGGGTAAATATTTTAGCAAACCAATTAAATGAGTATAACTGTTTACTGCAGTAGAAAGACCACTCCAAAACTTAGTTTACCTTTTTAAAAATAAGAAAAATACAGCATTCACAGTAGTTTCCATTTTTCCTCTAAATCAAATAAAGCACTGCTAATATACACTTACATCTCTAGCCTTCCCATAGAAGGCTTCTTGAAAAGCAGCCTCTAACGATCCAATGAAATAAACAGGATGGCAGTCCCCGTATCTATTGGGGGTAAAATTTGCAATTAATAAAAAATTGCGAAGAGAAATAATTTCAACATTCTAGCTCTTCACATATTCCCCTAATATGATGCATTGGCTAAATCCTTAGAAAGCTGAAGTACTGCACTTCTGAATATTTCCCCTCTGCCCTTTAACAGCTATACGTCCACTGACATTCAAAAGCTCAAACTAACAGCTGCCTTATGCGTTTTATCATAAAAAATTGTTTACATAAACAGACATTTGAAGTTCTATATACTTTTTCAATCATAACTTATTGCTTCTCTTTATTATAGTTTTAAAGGTTAATCGAAGACTATTATATTACATATTAACGCATCCCATATATATACACCTATGTGAATAAACATTCCATCACACAGGATTGAAAACAGAAGACAAACTTTGCATTAGTTTGTAGCACATGGACTTTCTGGCTGCCAAGCAGCTTCCACCTATCTAATGAAGTAAGACAACTGCTTAAAAATGCATAATTTGCAGTAATAAAGTTATGAAAAGCAGCAGTTCTGTATTTATAAAAAGTAGTAATTTATGATTGTCCAACCACTTTACTATTGAGGAAACTCAACTTACTACAACTCAGGATTTTAATATTAATCAGCTTCAGCTTTTCTGCTCCTGTATATCAAATTTAAAGCGTTATTATTGCTATAATTGGAATCCTTATCATCTTTCTGGGCATACTTAACTTGGACTGAGAAATATTCTCTTTCCTAAATTGCCTCAACCAAATTAGCTTAAAACAGATTAGATTTGCATGCCTAAATCTGTATGCCTACATAAGAAAATATGTACATTCGTTTTATTGTCTCCTTCACAGTCAACAGGCTAGTCTTACCTTGAAGAAAATTCTGCTGTAAATTGTAATAAGGCATCTCCTTCATTTTCAGCATTTTCTGGCACTTAAAAAAAAGAGAGAGAGAGAGAGAGAAATGCAACCTTAGGGAAAGGGATTTTAATGTGCACACTCACTTTGTTTTGTGGATTTGTGTTGACGGTTTACTAAGTAGTTAACATGCTATATAAATTTCATGAAAGACTATCAGCCATGAATCTTCAGAGCAACATGGACTTTCCAGACACACCCATGAATATATTCAGGTTTTCCAAACAGTTAAATCCTCAGTTCCAGGGCAATGTGATAAATCACTTGTTCAGAGCTAATACTCAGTACTTCCTTTAATACATTAGAGGGATAGGACTGGCTTGAAAGGTTTGACACACTGTATTGCTAGCTACTTTCCTCTTTTAATTTGCTATACATAATGTTAGAAACATTTCCATACCTTTACAGTGACATAAATTTGCAGTCAAAAAATTTGTAAGATAGTAACACTGACCCAGGCCTAAAATAAACACTGTATAAAATAGTGCACAGAGAGTAACTGATGGCTATTCCCTTTTTATAAGATCACATAATCATTGTGATAAAAGAAACTCTTTTATGTTACATGTAAATAGTTAAAAGTATTCATCAACAGGGAAGAAGAAATGTAGACAGCAAGTATATACAGCTACATTTGGTCACAGATCATCATTTCTCAGAGTCAAATTATCATTCTTCAGCTACAAGCTAGAAGCATAAGGTTAAGAAGAAACTTTGTCCATGGGAAGATGACTTCATTTTTGCCAACTATACAAGTTCCCAGCATTTTCTTCTGAAATACCCATCAGACACGAGACTGAACAATTCTGATGCTCCCTATTGAAAGAAAATTCCTTGTTTCTTTGTCCATTATGCCCCTCTGCTTTCACTAGTGCTGCAAAATCTATAGTAAATTAACTTTCAGCTCTTACTCATTGGCGATTTCCTCAAGGCAGACGATGCTACTCCAAACATCTCTCCATCATCAACTCCAAACTCTGTAGCATCTTCAAAGTCATCTCCATCACTATCACTAACCATATGAACATCAGTGCATTGCTAAAAAACAAAACCAAAAAGACACCATAAGCCTCTACTACATAGATCATCTTTAGCGAAATACGAAATACAGATATACTGAAAAACACTTACTCATTTTCAAAAACACACTTGATATACTGCGTTTAAGTTTACAGTTTTATAGTATTAGTAAGACTTCTAATTTTTACCAGAAATCTGGCTGACAGAGCAATAGTATGTGACAAAATAGATTATTAAATAACTAAGGAGCAAGTTATGTATATACACATAGTATCACAGATTTGACCAGATTTTATCTACAATTAAAACTGCTTTTCCCCCTCGGGGCACTACCAATAATTATTACTACATAAGAAAGAGTGAAAAAGAACACACAATAATTTTACTAACAGAATGTACTTTAGCAATACTTGCATAGTAGGGTACAGTCCTTGGTATACTTGGAGAAGTTCCCATCTTTTTGCAATCTAACCCATACAAATTTAGGACTTGGATATTTTTCAATACTTACTATGGCTTTTTTTTTGTAGGTAACTCATTTGTCCAGTTCCTTTCTTTGTTACAATTACACGTTACAAGAACTGTAAGCTGCATCCTTTTACATGTACATGTACAGACATATTTGACAACAGAAGGGACAGTGACCAGTGAAAAATAAGATTATCCCTGTTTCTTCCTGAAGCATACTACTTGTTACGTAAAAATGTTCTTACCTCCTCTGACTGTTCCCTTGTTTGTACAGGTGAAGATCTTCTTCCAACTGTAAGTCGATGGCAAGGAAAAGTCAGTCCCGAAACAGCTAGAGTCATCTATGAAAGAAAAGCAGTGATTATTTATTAATGCAATATTCTCACATTTTTATTTTTTCTATTTCAGGTTGTTTTGATATTCAAATTAAAGACTGTATTGCAGAAGTCTGAATTAATTATACAGATATAAAGAAACAAGCCTGGAAAATTCAAATGATTCCTCACATAAAAATATTCAAAAATCTAATAACTATTACTGCACATTCACTGCTAACACATTGCAGTATTTTCTGTTAGGTGTGGAATGCTAAGACTTAATTTCATGAAGCTGCAATATCAAATTTTAGCATTTGAGGTTTTCTGTTGCTGTTTTTATGTTAACTATGTACAGCCTTCAGGAAAGACTGTTTGCCCAGCAGATGACAAAACAGGGACTGTAGACAGTGGCAGGAGAAAAAAAACAGGTAACAAGAGCTATTTATGCAGCTTACAGCAAAGGAGTTTATAGGTATCTGAAGTATCCAAACAAACCAAATGGAACTGCACATCAAACTGCCTTGAACTGTTATTTTCTCCTAAGTCAGGACTGAACTTTGAACGGTTACTTGTAGATTTGCTAGGTTTAAACCAGAACAAGAGCAGTACCTCATGCAGTTAAATGAAAAAGAAGATTTATTGATTTGTTTCTCTGAGTGTTTTAAGAGTTCAGGCTAACTTCTCATAAAATTTTAAGATACTTTATCAGTAAACCTTCCTAACCATGTTACCATATTTACTTGACTTGTTTTCACGTTGAGACTATTTTTCTCCCCCATGTAAAAAAAAATTCAGCAAATTATACAGCGGGAGACCTTGATGAAGTATATGCAATTCATTTTTCTTCCTAATTAATATGTAGATGTTAAAGTAAAGATGACAGGTTCTGATGCAACTAATATAAAACAGTTATCTCACAAAAACATTTTAATCATCTTGAAAAAAAAAGTTTAGCATCAGAAACAGTAAAAATCAAAATGTCTACTCATCGCCAGCTTAGTCATTATTAATATCAAAGGCACATGCTATGTTTCTCATGAACCCAGCAACACTAGTGAACTTATGGTCAGCACAGAAAGGATATTCGTGCCAACAGAAACAGCACTTCTCTCCTACTGCTGTCTGCCTAAATCTAAACTTCTTAAAATTAGTGAGAGAGGAAATGAAGACAGTAATGGAAAAAACATTTGAAAAATAAAACGCTCTGATGCCTGCAAACACGAAATAGTCTTTGGAGTTGCTATTGTACATACTATTTAAAAACATACTAATGGTTATGACTAAAAATAATAATTATCCACTATTTTCAGTGGGAAAATTCCCACTGAAGACAGTGAGGACATTGGGATCCGTGAAGTACAGCTGGAGCTTTAATAAGCTAAACTATAATAGTATTCATTGAGCTGGAAATTTTGAAAATTCTTCTTTTTGAAGGCAGCCACAAAGCTCCTTGGTTTCATTGCATGCGTCCAGCATTTAGCTAATAGCCAGGAAAGGGCTCACGCTTACAGTATTAACATCAAGGCAAAATAAAAATGCGGCCCAGTATCTTCTCTGCCGATCAAAGGAACTTCCAATATCCTTCCAAAAAGTTGTGCAAATTCTTCCTTTTTTTTTTTTTTTTTTTTTTTTTTTGCTATTTCGAGCATCCTTCACACATTTCTTTATACAGCTGCAGTGTACACATGGCCTACTGCCCTCCTCTAGGAAGCACATCGCACCTGGCCAAGCGACTCCGAGGTTCAGAAAACACAATTTTCTGCAGCACCTAAGCCCTATTTTGATAGGACGTGGGGTTAAATCTACAATATGAACAGATCTTAAATTAACATAGTCAGTTCGTTTTGGCAACAAATCCAGTTTCTGCAGAATCTGAACCTGACAAAACATCTGATTCTGTACAAATCCCACCAACTCGTGGAAGGACGTTTCTGGCTGTAGGTTCAAAACGCTGTTTTTAGTAAATGGTTCCTTCAGAAACATCTAGAGGACAAAAATCATTTTTCTAGATTTCTAGATTCTACAGAAACGATGGCTTTTGTGGCACAAAATGAGACACCTAGATTACGCATTTCACAAATACAGCATCCTCCTAATTAGATAGTAAAAAAATGGTAAACCAAACTAAATTCAAATCATCTTTAACCAAAACCCAAGAATAAATCATAAGGCCGAAACTTCATTTACTGCCATAAGCACTGGAAATACCCTGCTTCGTCTTATACGTAATTTGGAACGACTTCACCACTTGCCTGCTAAAACTCCCAAGCATTTAATTTGCTGCAGGTCGGAGCGAGCTGATTAAGCAGCCAGTTACCAAACGAACGTTAACCTGCCCGAACTAGCCTCCTGTCACACGCTCGCAGCGAGGTTAAACAGAAGTTTAGCTGCATGAAAAGCACAGCTATCACCTTAAAGGAAGTGAGTAATAATATTCTGGAACAAATGAAATATTAAAGATGACACACAGGTCGAGTGCAATTACCTACGACGCTCTCATGGCAAGAGCGCGAGCTGTAATAATCCACCAGCTTAATTAATACTTTTGTTATCTTTTACTAATAAACAAAGCCCGACTATAATAAAATCTGCAACTCTGCTCAAGTTGCACACGTGCTATGAACTACAGGTGAATCAGACGCGCACATGAACTGCAGTTCAGGACACAAGTCCCTTCTCAACAGCATCGAACGCGCTGGCTGAGCCCTGGGAGGATCACCCGAACCAGCAGCTCCTGAACCTGTAGGGTTGCTTGTGGAAACACTCAAAAGCCACCAACTTTTCAGAACGTTTTCTTTCGCCCCAGGAGAGTCGCTCTCGCGCGGCCGGGGACCGCACGGCGGAGTGCAAGGGCAGACGGGGCGCGGGGCTGCGCAAGGCGCACAATTCACGCCTCCGGCTCTTCCGACTCGGCGTCGAAACCGCTCCGCTTCCCTAACCCTAACCCTAACCCTAAACCTAACCCTAACCCTCCCAGGCTGGCGGCTCCGACTTCCGCTTGCTCCGACAGGAGCCCAGGACGAGGCGGTGCTCCACCCCGCTCAGCGCCCTTCCCCTCCGTCCGTCCGTCCGTCCGTCCGTCCGGCAGCGTCTCCAGAGCACCGCTCCACCAGTCCCAGCACCACGCCTCACGTGCGGGGCAGCCACACCGGTTTTGGTGTGAAGTGGGAACACCCGCTTCCCCCTTGTTAAGCGAGATGAAAACGAAGGCCAGAGACTATCTGCTCGGGAGGCAGATAAATCTGCTGTTAGCCCGTATCACGGCACGGAGCTCTGGCTGGATAAATGAGCCACACAAGCAACTGTAGCAGTTCTCCGTTATCCCAGCAGCTGTTTGAGGTTTGGGGTTTTTTTTTGTTTCTTTTAATGCCTTCACTGTTATCATTAGACATCCAGTACGGCATTGTACAGACAGGGCTGCTTAAGAAGTAAAAGAAAATTAAATATATAATAATATTTTATATAATATACCAAAAATATTATTATTCATTCAGTGAAGTTCAATTTCTATAGAGATTATGCAAATATTTTGAAACTTAAAAACATTTCTTTTGCTCTGGAAACATCGGCTCTATGTGAATAACATTTAGAGTATTATTAAAAGTGCTTAAGTCACTGTGAGTAAAAAAGAATTACCTAATTAATTAAGATTAGAAGTTCAAAGTTCCTGGCTATTCAAACACTGCATGAAACCGAGCTGTTGTAACAAGTAAAATTTATCATAGCTACAAACATCTAACTGCTCTCAATAATAAATATTATTCCAGCACACACCAGCTCTGAAAACTAACATTTATGAACACTATTTAGCGCTTTGACCGTAACTAGCTTGTCAATACTGCCTAGCTGTGTTGCTGTGTTAGGAAAAAAAGAAAAGTGTAAGCAAACAGAAGAATGGGATCCCAAAATAATATTTATAAATCAGAAGGTCATCCGCTGAACAAGAACTCTTTTACAAGTCGCGTATCGGGCTGCAGGGCACGCACGGAGCTTTAATAACGAGCGTACGTCACTCGAGAAGCTCTTCCCCAGAAACGAAAGCACTGCTGCCTACGGACTGAAACCCAACCCCGACTCGAACGCTCCGTACGACAGCCCCTCCACTGTGCTCGAAACCGGAGTTACTTAGTTTTTTAACATACTGGTTTATTCACCTATGCACAGCTAATGTACAAGAAATAAACATGACTTAGCACTTTCCATAACACACCATGGCGAGTTATTCAAAATAATCAGAGGTGCTCGGAGCAAAACACTCAATGACTGGCAGGAATCTCCATTATGAAAATTTCACTTCCATGATGATTTGGACGCTCATCTTACTGCAGTGATTACTGTGATTCTGTTTTCCCCTCATTAGGTAACAGGAGCATTAAGGATAGAGAGGTTAGGAAGGAGCTTTGCAAACCATTTCATTAATCATATTAAACTTGCTATCCAGTGATCAGGCATGTTTTCTTAATAGTATAAGCTAACAGCCAGGGTATGATAAATGTCAGTAACACTACAGATGTAGGTATGCATGCCTTTCCTTGAAGCTAGGAAACATGCTTGGCCTTTTGAGAAAGTGTGAGAAAGATCATTCTTGTCCCAGTTATTCTATTAAACTCTATATGCGTACTGTACTAGTAGCTGAGTCTGGATACTAAGCAACATACAATAAAAATCAAACTCTTTCATGGGTACCAAGAACAGTCAATGAATAAACAAGATTAAATGATTCATCACTTATCTAGACTTTCTCAGCTGAATAGCTCAGCTCCTGCAAAGAAGTCTTTCCAGATCTCTGGGTCCAGTTTATTCTCTGTCCTTTCAATCAGGGTATGTAAAATTGCAGTAAGTGAGAAACTCTCTTGCTTCTTGGTCTAGGCAGATTTCATTTCAGAGGTCTGCAAGGCATATTCATCATTGCCGATCCCTTCCTCTTGATGGGCATATCTCAGAAGAATTTGAACAAGTTCTTTTCTCCTAGTCTAACAAGATGCCATCTCTCTCTCCTCCTGAGATTAACTAGGTTCCCTGTTCAAAAAAAAATTACCATTCTAACTATGCAAAATGGGAAATTAGAGAGAAATATTTTTCCAGACGGGCTAGGTCAAGGCACAGACCTACGCCTCAGACTTCATGTCTTTAAGTCAGCCCAAATCACAGTCTGAGGGTGAATGAGGGAATTACAGACCAGTTCCACCTACCTTTACTCTCCAGAAGGACACAGGAAAAAATTATCAAACAATCTATTTAAAACACATAGAAGATAAGTCATGCTGCTTGCTGCTCACTGCACGTTGACGGCTGCTCACCGTCGCAGCAAGGTGACACGCAGTCACATCACCGCGTGAGCAGTGGAGGTGCAGCTCAGCCCTCGAGCTCTGGACAAGGATATCTGACCTTGCTGCTCCGAGCTCACTAGCATTCCCATTTTCCATTTTTCTTTTGTAACCTATCTTTTTTGAGATTAAAGGAAGTGAGAATTTGAAATACAACCAACACATACAGCAAGCGTTATTTGTATGGCGAAAGGGAAATAACAGTTAATGTGGCATATGGGAAAAATCAATGGGTAAAAGCGATGGGAGACCGAGTGAGCGAGCGATGGCTGGGGAAGCTGTGCTTCCAGCCCTGACATTTAAGAGCTGGCAGTTTTCCAACCCACAAACAGCTCAAGAGAAAAATGGTTTCCAAATGCACCCAGCACAGCACTTGAATATGAATACTGAAGGGAGGGGAAATAAGAGTGTTACAATCCCTTCGCAGGTTTTGAGGATTTGCCATTCAGGATCAGATGGCTCCTTGCTCTTTCTGCATGGAGTCCCGAAAGCTGAAGAGCCAGTCCGTTCGGAGAGGCAGCGGTGGGCTCACACGCAGCTCAGGCTACTTCTGATGGCACGCAGAGGCCCATGGTTTCCAGAAAGACACTGCTATGACACGAGAGGTCCTTCACATCAGGATGTTCTTACCATGGCTCTGGTTTTCAGCGCTTAACTCAGCACTAGCACCAATGCGTGGGAAGCCTGTTGTGCTCCACCAAACCCTCACTAAATTTCTCAGGAACAAATAAGTGTTCAGCACTTTTCAAAACCCATCATTTAACACTGTCTAATTATGGATTAAAAAAAAAAATCCGTCTTGTTTTCAGTACTTAATCTTCCAAAGTCAAATGAATATAAGATTTGAGAATTCATGCATGTCCATGTCTAAAAGCAACGTTTTAAACTTTGATGGATTAAAGAATTTCTGCCAATTAAAGTTTATCTTTCGCTTTTCTCTTTCCTCAAAGCTAAGAAATAC
The DNA here is from genome assembly GCF_028389875.1 of Rhea pennata. Classification (NCBI taxonomy): domain Eukaryota; kingdom Metazoa; phylum Chordata; class Aves; order Rheiformes; family Rheidae; genus Rhea; species Rhea pennata. The sequence continues at coordinate 7,916,894 of NC_084670.1, read as the reverse complement.
TTTCTTTAGCAACAGATTGTAAAAGGATTACTTCTTTTCATACTGAAACACACTGTATACAGAAAACCAGTGCTTTCATACCAAAAATGAGCACACATCCCACTGTAAAACGAAGTTACATTAAAGTAAAAGAAGTCTATCAAAAGAATATTTTGAGATTTACAAGAACAAGAGGGGTTGTACTTTGGGATTAGAGAAATTTATTATACAGAACTGAACAGTTCTCTACAGACTATGCCGGTAAATGAGATATTGCTATTGGAGTATAATACATAATTAAGAAAAATAATCAACCAGTTAAAGCCTGTCTACAACATCAACCCTTATCCCTCCTTGAAAACAGTAAGAAATAGACGTAATTCCAGGTTAAACGCTTTGTCTTTTGACATAAAATAGCATTAGCTGAAAAAAACACTCAAGTATGCTAGAGGTTTGTTTTTATTAAAATTATTGCTTTTAATAAAATTATTGCACAAATATAAAAATAAATAGAAGTGTTTAAAAAATCTGACAGACCCTGAAGTCAACTTCATCTGGTAAAGACATTATTATTATGCATCTTCAATACCACAGCTAAGTCTTGATGGGTATTCAACGTTTCATTTTAAACACTAACTGGATGGAAAAAAAAATCTGTAGGGTGGAGTGTGTTCAGGTTATAAATCAGCAGTGCTTATTTTAACTCCTCACAAAGTGTTGTTGAGATAATTACTGCTGACAGCTTTATTCAAGGTTCATTTCACTTTTTCTACTATTTTTCTCCTGTTAGAAGTTCAGCAGGGCCCATGGGAAGATCCACCCCTCACACCTGTTCGGCTTCTTCGTGTTACTAGGGCCAGTTTGGACATGTCACTTCAAATTAGCGTTGTACTGGTGCGCTGTGACAATTACTTATCGCAGGTTTCATTTGGAAAAAAAAAAAAAAAAAAAGAAGTTTCTAATCCAGCCACAAGAACAGTGTCGGAGTACGTAATTTAAACCTGTCAACACAGGTTGCAGGAAATTCATTCCAAGGATTTTCGGGATGTTCTGAAAAACCTTGGTGGATGCATTTAATGGTGGAGCATTTAACAGACAGTGGAGCATTTAACTATAGTGAGGATTAAAATAACGAAGGAATGCTATATGGTTAAAATACGGATTCCAAAAGATCTGAATGGAAAATGGGACCTCAAATATTAACACATTCAAAAAATTTGGTAAAATCCCCACAGGAGGACTGAGAGATTGCTCGCCTTAATTTTCCAAAAAATCTTCCAAAGTCCATTCCAGAGGGCTGCATATTAGAGGTAGGCATCTTACCCCTTGCTGCCCGTTACAAAGGCCCGGCCATGGGAATTCTTGATCAGATGTGCCGAAGGCAGCAGCCCAGAGAAGATGCTCCGGACGCTGCTTGTGGATGAAGAGCCTGCAAGGGTGGAAGCGAGGAAGGCCGCAGAGGAATCCACGGTACAGTAACGGAGGCATTTTGTTCTTTCAAGACAGGCACCAGATGAGAGACGGTGGAGCCACGTCAACAAGAAGGATAAATCAAACTTCCCCCAAACATTATCAAGAGTTTCTGAAGAGACTTAAAGCTAAATTCTGCCAGGTCCTCCCAGAGCACCCAGCTCTGGCTCGCTGGGTGAACACACTCCAATTTTTGCTACGGTTACTGTTAATCACCAGTCGGGTTACTGTAAAGTCTATCACTCCCGTTTGATAGCCAAATGAAAGAGAAAATGGTCCCTCATTTTGATCGTTTATCAGATTTGATTAAGCTTAGCTAGGCAAGTTTAGGAATTAAAGCAGAAGAATAGATACAGTAGTACTTAAATGTTGCTTCAAGTCTCAAATAAATTTAAAAGAAACAACAGAATAATAATATTTACTCATACAACAGATTCCAGTAAGAAAGCAATATATTTGAGAAACTGAAATAAATACTCACGATCACTTACAGAGCTTACTCTTGTTAGACAAAAACTGTAAATATTAAAAAGGATGAAAAATCTGCCAAGCCATTCGCAGCTATTTGAAATACAGGGTAACAGAATTAAATAAATGCTGAAAGACCTGGAACACAGTTAAGTATGGACCATGGGGCTAATTGTGGATCTTGAGTTAATTACTTTCCAGTGATACGTTTTCTCAATGGTCTTTTACATCAGTTTTTTCTTCCCTCAGTCTGAACCCCAAGGCAATTCAGAGCGCCAGCCTCCAAATCTGGGCGATTCATTGTGTACTTCTGCCTTAGGATTTTTCGTTCATGCAGAGAAAGCCAGGCTTTCACATCAAGTTGATGTTAATGTGCACTGACAAAGCAACAGTAAAGGAGCTTCGTGTTTGTCACAACGTGCACTCCTTAATTTAGTAATTGCTTTATACTGATATGCAAATAATGACACATTTCCCAAATTTCCCGTTCCTCGGCTATGCTTTCACTAATTACGTGGTGATTAAAACTTACTCATGTAAATTGGTTAAGTGAACTTATTAATAAGTACACCTGTGTGAATGAGCATTGATCTACAAAACATACACGCCCAGGACAGATCATAACTCACTGTGTGCCCCTGAATGCCTCAGCAACTGAAAATAAATATTCTTTCATCAAAACAACATCTAAAATTCATACAGTATTATTCATAGATAAACTGGGATTCCCAAACCTTTTCTCGGTGTGGACCAAACAAGAGCACGACAGCCTCCGGGTGACAAAGAACACCAGGAGTCAAAGCACACATGCCCATTTCGAGTCGCTAAATGAGAGTAGGATTGAGCCAAACAAAAGAAAAGATCTACAGGGAAAATGCCGAGAATCCCTCTAGTACCTGGAAATGTGGGAAAGCATCAGCTTCCCCTGATCCATCACCCCTCTGAGGACCATCACCACATGCTCTTCAGTCCGATTATGGTATTTTATGACACTGCGTGCTCTTACTTCAGACAGTCTGCTGGTGACCGTGCAAAATCCAGCTACACTGACTTGAGATGGATGTTCTCATAACGACTGCAAAAAAAATACTGAACAGGGTAAATTTGTCTGCCTATGTCTCTTTCCCTCAAAATTCTTCACAGCTTAAATGCTGAAAAACAATCAAGGTAATAACATTTTCCTGCCTCACTTGCTGGTTTCTGTGCTGGAGCAAAGTGTCTGTTAGGTTTCTGATATTTTCTTTAAGTAAACAGAAAATTGCCATGGAAGAAAGTAATAGTTTCTGCTAGGTCTGGTCCCAAATTGTCCCACTGTTTTTCACTATTCAGAAGAGATACAAAATTGTTGAACAGATTTTTAAGGTAAAGAACAACTGCAAAATGAAATTATAAGCAATAGAAAAAAACAACGCTCAATTTGATCCACCCTGACCACAACTGAGCACAGATATTCAAGGACACATCCTGGAAACTGTTTTGCATTCACAAAGAGTATCAGACGACCATTTGGCACATTTCTGGACTACGGTGGGATGCCATTTACTTCATGGCATCGTACAGTGATTTGGATGGGGCACAGAAGAGTGCCTGGACAGGTTTCCAGCACTGTATAATTCCTTGGCAGAGTTCAAGCAGTTGTGCTAGCAACACTGCTTCCAACAAATGGTGCAAACACTGAGAGGCTTTCTGTGCTGCCTCTTCTTCCTGCCTGTCACTGCTCAAGGAATCAGGTTTTTGCAGTGCTAGCCTTTCGAAAACATGGTGTTACTGACTTCTAAAAATGACCTTCTGAAATGGATATCTGTTTCTCATTTTCAGTGCTTCCTTTACCTGGGATATATGAAAAATCCTTTTAATTCTTTCCACTAGCAAGATTAAAGGCACTACACATATATCCTCCTCAATTAAATTAAAAAGGTCAAAACTAGAAATGTAGTTATTTAATACACGTATTAACACATATCCATAAATGGTAAGTTGTCGTGTTGGGGCACATGCATTAATTTTATTCATTTACTAAAGCCATGCATTGAACGCACTTCATTGCTATGTAGTTGTTACAAGTGAGGCAAGAAAAATATTAAGACTAAAAATAATTAAATAAAAAATACATATTTATAAAGTGTCATTCTATTCAAAGGCCTCAAAAAACTTGATAAATATGAATCCTTCCCAACATTTTAGGTTGGATTTTCTCTGTTATCAAACAAGACTGAGGTGGCCAATTTCTAACAAAATCCAGCTGAAGCCATGTAGCTACTTTTCTTTTTATGAAAGTTTAGTATTAAATCTCAGGCCTCCTCTTAGAAATGAGAAGACTGAGTTGCCTAAGTGAACTGTTTTATTAAATGTCATAAGGAAAGTCTGCCAAGCTGCAAATCTGTCTGGGTTTTGACCAGCAGGCAGTACCTACATTTAAAAAGGGAATTCAATCCAATGACTGCTACTGAAACTGAGTTCTTCTTGTATTTGAAGTCATCTGTCTACAACAGATTCATCATCTAATATTTCTTAGTTCTACATTTTATCACTGGTCTATTGGAAATAGAAAAAGAAAAGAGAGAGAGAGAGGACCAGATTAGCTCCATTCTGTGCATTTAAAAAGTTATTTATGCATCAATTTAATATTACTTAAACAACACAAACTAGAAGAAGCATTTAAGAATATTATATTAGTCTCTGCACACAGTTAGAACAAAACCCAAGTTAAGTTCTTGCAATAGCAAACATTCTCACTCACATATTAAGCAAGCTTTCACTTGCTACTCCACGGCAGGTTCACTTACCATACATTTACTCAAAACGAAACTCTGTTTACAGAGTCCCAAACACCTTCAATCTACTGTAATGGATTTTCATACACCTTCTAGTGAAGCTCTGGTCTGCTTATATAGTGGAGTTTCATTACAAAAGAAATAAGCACCACAGTGATAATCCTCCAGGAATAATGTAATTACCACTTATCAAACAGGTGTCTGCTGTATTCCAAGGAGATTATCACTTCCTATTCTGCTCTCTGAGAGCAGAGGATAAAAGAAGCTGCTACTACTAAATGACTGAGGAGAAAAGGAGTCTTTGATAATAGCTCTTGCTAGCTTCTCTCAGCAGGACACGAAGCAAATGTGGTCTTTCTATAACTTCTTGCCACCGAAATGAATATTCTAAGTCTCCTCTGTAAGGTGAGGTAGAGTACTTAAATAAGGCCACTCCTGTCAACTGAATCTAGAGGGTCTCTCTTTCTCTCTTCCTTGACTACAACAAGGCTTCTATCTTGTGCCAAAACGTAGCCTTTATGAGGACTCCTGGAAGAGGAATCAGCCTGCTCAAGCAAAAAGAGGCAGCAGAGCGGCTTGGCCAAACATCATTCAGAGGTGTTTCTGTCACAAGACAGTGTTTGATGATGGTACCAAGCGAATTCTAAGATGAAGCTCTTAAAGTGTCAAGAATGGAAGCTTTTTAGCAGAGTATGGTTGTAAGGTAAACTCTGCTAGAATATAAATTGGTCCAAGGCAATTCTGCGGCATACTTTCATCAAACTTACTATACAAATGGACTGACTGTAAAGGGGACTAAACAACCTCTGCTATCAATGTGCACAAGTGTAGGCAATGCAAAGTAATCCTCTGGATATGTCCTCCTGGCCAGGCCTTTCAGATACCTACAATGTGGAGGGAAGTCGGGAACTAGAACAAGGAGCCTTTGAGAAAAAGAAACAAATGTACTTAAGCTAAAACTCCAAAATTACCTTAACAAAGGCTTTTGAAAGATTTTGACTGTTTAATGTCAACCACAAAGGAGAAAAGCTCTTGAACTGTGTTAGAAGCAATGGTTACTAGAAAACATTACAAGCAACAAGCCTCATATCAAACAAAAAAAAATCTGTATCTGGTGAGAGAACCAGCACTAAAATCTATTAACAAATAAGGTCACTGATTGACTGAAATATTCTGAGCAAAGCGTATCATGAAGCAAAAAATGGTTCAACATCTCCAAGTCCCAGATCCTGGAAAATGCACAGGTCTCCTCTGGCTGAGGGTGACCATGATCAAACTGTTTACTAACAGAGATGGAGTATCTTAAACAGGTTTATGGCTGATGTAAACTATTATGGTGGTATTAGCATTTTTTGTCAGAAAATGAATGTGTTTGCTCTGCAGCGGGAGAAACGCTTTACATGTCCTGTATTGTCTTAAGCTGCAGGAGACTGACATATGGTTATACTTCTTCAAGGCACTCAAATACCCTGAGCTGTTAAGGTCATCAGAACAAGCTCAGCAAAGAGGACTTGAAAACTTTTCTAGATATGTCAAGAGGGTCTGTTGTCACTGCTAAGGCAGTAACGCGTGCCAGCCTGTTGAGTGGGAGATATCTCAGGGTGCATGGCTTTGAAAACAGTGCCAAGAGCACTCTCCTGTGATAACCGGGTTACAGAGTGATGTAGGTGCATGACACAAGTTGCTATTGCTATGAGACAAAACATGCAATTGGTTTGGAGGAAAGCCCAGAGTAACAGCTGAGCATCAAGTATAAGGGAGCAGTTAGGAGGGTAGATAACCTACATATCTGCAAAGAAACAAGAGACCACTTTACAGTTAGCTAGTGATGACTATCTGTAGCTAGGTGCTTTAGAGGAAGTGGGATACTGGTGGTCCTGCAAGAACTGCCTCCAGTGAAGACAGGGAAGATCACTTGCCTCTGCAATAATTCCCAGGAAGAAAAGTGGTTCCTGTTGCTACCTCTGTTGGGACATTAAAAAGAAAATCTCCCTGATGTACTTACTCTTATGTGTCTAGACGGAATCTAGGTAGAATCATGACACCAGCACATCATGTCAAAGTGTACTTAACAGATCTGAATTGCCTAGATTTATCCTACCAATATAGTATTCTCTTTTACAGAGAAGTCATTTCTGTCATGTTCTGATTTGCAGATTCTGTCTATATGAAGACTTCAGCAGAGACTGGAAGCAATGTTGAAGTGATAACTTGAAGCAAAAATCTTTGAGTCAGTCCTTGTTTACTAATTTTAAGCTCAACTCCTTTTAATGAGTTTTACGAACATGTAATTTTTGATAAAAATAACTAGCATGTCTATGAGACATAGTTTTGAAGTAGAAGCAGATAAAAGCATTGTCTCAATAGAGCAAGCAAATTGTCAGTCTCTTGCAAAAGAAGAAAACAGTAAAAGATTACAAAGAATTATGCCTATAGCACTGTTGGTGTGCCTTATGCTTTAAAATACCAATGTCAGTAAAACTTATTCTTGAATGGGTGAATTAGTAATGGAAACCTCAAAACTGCGACCAGTCTTTCCTATAGGACGGAGGTTGATTACAACAGGTTATGCTGAATTGAGGTCAAATTCTCTCAGTAGAAGCTGATGTAATTTTAGTTGAGGGTGCTTGTATTACACCAGGAAAAAATTTGTTTTTTCAAGTCCTTATTTTGAAAGATCATAATGTACATAGCAAATTATTATAATTCATATTTCTGAGATAAAATGTCAGTTATTAACACTGCACAATTACTCTATAGCATTTAGGAGAGAAGCAGCACTTGAAACTTGGCACTTTAAACTGCACATGGAATGAAAGCAAGCAAGCTGTGGCTAGAATGGAAGAGTGTACAACTTTCCTTCATATCCCTCAAGAGAAGTACCATGAGACCAAATACGAAATCAAAACATAAAGTGGCACTGTAAAGTAAACATATGAAAAATTATAGTAAGAATTTTTCTCAGACAATAAATATTATTCAGCCCCTCAATGCAACAAACACAAATTTTATCAACTATTATGTAGTTGATATTATGTAGTGAAGATGATTTAAAATTTAAAGACCTAGTGGAAAGGTGACCCTTATTCTATGGGGAAATAGGATTTAGAATTTCAGAAAGAGAATGTAGAGAATAAACTAGTAAGTTACCTATCAGAAACAGTTTATTGGAACAGATATCAGAGTTTGTATCTGCAGATGGAGTATCTCTCAGCAGCAAGATTCTTCAAACAATCTTGAAAACAGCCATGAGTAGTGGCAACTGGCTTCCCCCATCTCCACACTTACAGAAAGCTGCATATACCATCTCCAAGTTATCCAGGGCCCTCTCCATCAGTCTTGAATATTCCCTGCAAGGGAAATATCACCACTTCCATGGGCAACCTACTCCAACGTTCAGTTCTCACATCATATATTTTTTTCTTGTATCCAGACAGGAATTTCCCCTGAAGAAGCTGGTGCTCATTGCCTCTTGCACCATCCATTCTTTTGAAGAGAGCACCTCCACCTTCTCTCCACCTTCATATTACCTTGTATGTGTTAGAAGACTATCCCTTGAGTTTACTCTTCTTTCAGTTGAGCGAACCAAACTCCTTCAAACTTTCTTCACTTATTAAGTTCTCCAATCCTCTCATTACTCTCCTGGTCCTCTGCTGGATCCTCCCAGTTTTTCAATGTCTCTCATGAACCGGGGGGAACAAAGCTGGACACAATATTCCAAGTGTGGCCTAATAAATGCTGAGCAGAGTGAAATAATCACATCCCTTGACTAGTTTACTATATTATTGTTTACACAGCCCAGGACACAATTTGTCTTCACCACAGCCAGGGCCTGCTGTTCCCTCGTGCTTACTTGCTGTTCACCAGGATCCCCAGGCCCTCTTCAGCAGAGCTACGCCCCAGTTTGTCAGACCTAACCGTGCTCCTGAGGACGATTCTGCCCAAGTGCAGGACTTCACATTTATCTTTGTTAAACCTCACACAGTTCAAAAGATCAAAGCTGAATTTTCTTCAAAGCCAATCCCAAATGAAAACAACCTTGTAGATTTGTGAGATCCATCTGTTCCAGGTTACATTTTCAGTAACAAAACAGTAATGAACTGTTTAAGACTTGCAAGCCACCCTGGAGAAATGGAGGACACAGCTATTCTTCAATTAGTCTCCCCACAACATAACCCAAAAGACCTAAAAGTCTGCATGCTACTCATTTTCATGGAGGATAAGAATATATTTTGGGTATGTCTACCTGAATAATGCCATAGGAAGCAGAGATACCTAAAGTAGCTCTGAACAAAAGTATTTCAGGATCAGAAACAGCGTAAGTATTTGAGAGAAAAACTGACCAAACGAGAGACCCAGAAATTTGCCAAAACACTACCAGCCTTGCAAAAGATTTTTTTTTTTTCGTAAGACAAATCTTAGTTGGCCAAGCCTACAAGAATTGTTCTTCAGCCAGAAAGGCAGCACAACGTTTTCAGGACAGAGAAAAATACATCAGAATAAACAGTCCAATTGGACATTCTAGCAAATGAACTTTTTCCCAAGTTTTGCAACAATAACGTGCACATTTCAATAATCAACTTGGATTCAAGCAAAACACAATAGTATCAAACTTCAAACTATTTAGGTGTAGTTCAGAAAAAAAATATAGTTATTTCAAGTAAAAGCCTATCAAAGATCCCGCCACCTTGGCCAACATTCTTTGGTCTACTAGAAAGAAGCCTCTAGCATTTCAGCAGCCTTTGAGAAGAAAAAACAATAAATTAGAAAACATTATCAGAAGTAACTGTCATAACTTTCTTTTGGTTATTCAGATGAAAG